>NC_073626.1:159858481-164858481 GCF_029407905.1 Bubalus kerabau
TGTTCTATGGGGAAGGAAAGCTGTCCAGAGCTGGAAGATGATGTGAAGTCCAGGTCCCAAGCCTGCCCACAGGCCAGGACACTAAGTGGAGAACAACTCAGATGTGGGACTATGGCCCAGGATCCCAGGATCAAGATGACTCTTCTTCGTGGAGCATCCCACTCCACCTGCACCAGACACACTGATGATGCAGGGAGAGAAAATTCAAAACAGTTTCTTGGCATACTTCCTAGAAGTTTCCTAGAAAATATTGTGAATTCCTCCTGGGTGATGTTACAGAAGCACAGAGGTCACACCTCTGAGCCATGTTGTCCTGTCCTGCACACACTTCAGGTGCAATTCATGGCTCCTTTACCCAAGAGACTACATAGGACTGATCATTAATATTCTCAGAAGGCCTGGAGACTTCCAGCTAATTCCAAAAGACAGACCCAGCCCCAGAGCCTCTCCCAGGATGGAACAGGCTGACTCCTAAGAGGACAAGTTACAGGTCAGAGTTTCTTAGGGCTGGAGACAACTGAGAAAGTCCATAGACTCTTTTGTAGGGCCTCAAACCAGCAGCATGCCTGAAAGATCCCCGGGAAGATAACTTATGTTTATTTTTAAATGCCTAAAAGATTGGTGATTGAGGCCCACTAGGGTTTTGGGAAAACTTTGCAAAATGTCTACGCTAAATCCCTAAAACTTCTACTGCCACCAAAACCCACGTTCTCACAACCTCTGAAGCCTTCCTTGACTTCCTAATGCCCAAAGAATTAATTCTAAATCTGGCACTTCTTTGAAAGCCAGCCATGATCTGTACCCAATCTACAAACCTAAATTGAATTCCCATTAAGCATCTCCATGCACTTTGGGCTCCAGTCACTCCAGTCTGGTCCTTAGTCCCAGAGCACTTGGGCCCATGCTGATCTCCTTGCCTGCTATACAACGACCACCACTACCACCGCTAGCCATCTTCTCTGCTCCTTTCTAAGGAATCAATTCAACGGCTATGTGTTCCATAAAGGAGTCCACTCTAAGTGAGTATTAACAACTCCTACCTTTTTATTACCATGAAAGGAACCTTTTCCAGCTTCTAGAAATGATCCCATGTGGCTCCCTTTCTCTGTCTAAACACAAACTTAGAGAGCAAGGCAGACAAAGGCTTATTCGTTCGTTTATTTGTAAACAGGCCCCCAGCACTTTGCTAAGAACTGTCAGTCCACAAAATTGAATAATACACACAGTTAGACCTTTGGGTTGCTCACAGCCCAACAGGACAGTTTGATAAAACAACAGAAACCACAGCATAATATGCCAGTTGCTCTGGTGGACATGCAAATACTGTGCTTGGGCAGAGGAGGCACTGGGACAGATGACACATGGGCTCAACAAATAATTCAGTGCCACTGAAGAAATACCAGTGACCACAAGAAAGGGTCTTGGGAATTGTGTGACTGATGTGTACAGAAAGAACCAGGCTTGTCAGAGATAAACCCAACAACAGGGCTGACTCTCCTCCTCCAGAGAGGTCTTGGGGTACTCACAGCATCTCATGAACAAAGTCTTCCCAGACGAAATCAGACTGGGGGCTTACTCAGGGTGTAGGGGAATATTGTAATGTAAATTAAGAGCCTACTTCCCCAAGTTCAACTGAACTCAGTTTAACAGGTATTTCCAGGGCCCTATTGAGTGGCCCTTTGAAGTCAGTTTCCGGCATGAACGCAAGCTCAGACCTTGAAGGTGTGGATCCAATTCCAGAAACCCATAGTTATTCCCAGGTGGCTCCAAGTGGTAAAGAACCTGCCTGCCAAGGCAGGAGATGTAAGAAACATGGGTCCAATCCCTGGGTCAGGAAGATCCCCTGGAGGACAGCATGGCACCCCACTCAAGTATTCTTGCCTGGAGAATCCCATGGACAGAGGAGCCTGGCAGGCTTCAGTCCATAGGGTCGCAGAGTTGGACATGACTGAAGAGACTTAGCACACATCCACGCATAATTATTCCCAGGCAGGTGAAGAACTCTGCTCCTAAAAAACTTTCTGTGTAGCCCATGGCAAGTGCCTTTCTGCATTCTCAGTTTCTCCTGGAAGACTCTCAGTGTCAAGAAGGCAGGGACTGAATTGGCTTGGTTCATTGGATTTCAGATTTTGAGCCCTAGAACTCCTGACTTGGAGTAAGATGTATATAAATGAGTAAAATAGAGCAAAACAATGCTTATTTTGCAAAGCCAAAGTCTGTGCTAGTGTACTAAATTGCTGCTGCAACAAATCCCCACACACATAGTAGCTTAAATCAACACAAATTTATTATCTTACAGCCCCAGAGAGTAGAAGTCCAACACAGGCTTCCCGGGCTGAAATCAAGGTGTCAACAGGTCTGTGTTGTTTTCTGGAGGCTCTAAGGGAGAATCCTTTTCCTTACCTTTTCCAGCTTCTAGAAATGATCCCGTGTGGCTCCCTGTCTCTGTCTTCAAAGTCAACAATATTGCATCTCTTTAATTTTTCTTCCACAGGGGCAGCTTCCTCTCTCTCTTTCACTTTTTTTAAATTAGTTTGTTTATTATTTATCTATGGCTGTGCTGGGTCTTTGTTGCTGCATGTGGGCTTTCTCTAGTTTCAGAGGGTGGGGTGGGGGGTGGCTACTCTCTACTTGTGGTACAGGGATCTAGTTGGCCCATGCCTCCAGTATGTGGGATCTTTCCAGACTAGAGATCAAACTTGTGTCCCCTGCACTGGAAGGCACATTCTTAATCACTGGACCACCAAGGAAGTCCCACTCTCTCTTCCACTTTTAAGGACCCTTGTGATTACATTGGACCCACTGGATAATCCAGATTAATTGCCCTATTTCATGGTCATCTGATTAACAACCTTAATTCCTTCAGCAGCCTTAATTCCCTTTGTCATCTTTCACAAGACTGGGTCCAGGGGTGGGGGCGCGGAATTTTTCTCCCCACCACAGAGCCCAATCCACCAGAATCCCAGGGAGAAGGCACATTCCGGGAGAATGTCTTCCCTTCTGAGAGGCCCTTACCCCAGGCTGTTTGAAGGCAGAATATGTACTGTATCCATTTCTGGGTTCCTTTCCTTTCCTTCATCTGGCCATAGGAGCATGCTTGTCTCTGGGCAGGTAGGCCAGAGACCTCACAGAATTAACACCTAGGGAGCAGCCTTCAACCATCAGCGGACAGGAGCCAATGTATGATAAACACTCCAGCTTCTTTGCCCCTCAGTGGGACATTTCTAAGGCAAGGTCTACACAGCCATCCAGGTGATCCCCGTGAAACGGACGGAGCCAAGGTGCCCTCAGCAGTGACCTTACACTAAAACGACTATGGCTGCCTCGTGTTCCGGTTTCCTTGGGATTTTCCCAGTTGTAGCACTGGGAATCCCACATCCCTAGTGAGACTCAGTCTCCAGCAAACCGGATGGCTGGTCATCCTAAACCTACCTACTCACTACCACAGCTCTCTTCCCTTCCTTCCCTATCTCATTTACCCACCCCCCACACTGGTACTTCCTGGTATCACCTTCCAAATAAACAACTTATCTCTGGGTCTGCTTCTAGGAACAGCCAAGCTAAGACAAGCCCAGGGTCCCAACCTTCTGTGTCTAGCCTACAGGGCTAGTACTTTATGGCCTCTCCTGTAGGGCACCCCGAAACTCCAGGGGGTGCCACTCCCATAGACTACACTATGAACCATCTCCCTAGTGGAGTGTTCTAGAAGCCCTTATAACAGCTGGTTATCTTTGACTGGGCTGTCCCTAAGGTTGTTCTGGGATGAAATTCTCTTTTCCCACCTCCCACAACATGGGAAAGAGGCAGCCCATGTTATTACCAGAGAAAATCTTCCCATAAAGAGGGAGCAGGTTTAATCCTCTCCCACCCTGCTCCCCATCGCCCCAGCCCTGCCCTTTTCCAGATGTTCCCATTTAGTCATGCTGGGAGCCCAGCAGACGAACAGTGTGACTGCCTGGACACCCTTCACAATCCATTGAGCTGTGGCAGCTGGACTTGCCCCCAGATGGGGAGAGCTTTGTGCAGACGGCGATTATGCAAGGGAAGCCAGAGAGCCTGGGACACCAGATCACCACAGGCTGCACCTCTGCAATTCCCACTGGTCCACTTCAATTAGAAGCCCTGAAAATGAGCTAGTGCTCTATGAGTCCTGACGGATGCCTCCCACAAACACGAGTTTGGCCTCACCTTGGGAGACAGCCCACCCCCAGGGGTGAAAGGCAGCTCCAGCAATGGACATCTGGACACCCCTAATGAGGCCAGCCCAGGATGGGAGCTCAGCTAATTGCTCAAATGGGTCGTGATGTCTGGATTCCAGCTGCCATGTCTGGCAGCCTCGTTTGGATGTCTTAAGTTTACTATGAGGTTGGGACTGAGAGACCCTTAGGAATGGGGAATGTCAGCTGGGGTTCATGCTGAAGCAATTAAAGGGACATTCGTTGTAGGTGAAGAATGGTGAGATAGTAAAATAAAAATATCACAGCTTGCTGACATCTTATCAGGAAATCCACAGTCCCCAGCCAAGCTGGGCCATTCCAGGAACATAGAGCATGTGGTGTGAGATTGCAGAAGAAGGGCAGGAAGACTAGAAAATGTGCTGAACCCTGAAATGGGAACCTGAGTTCTCAAGACACAAATCGACCAGATCATTGCACTTCCTCACCTGCCTCATCTCACCCACCTCAAAAAAGAGAAGGGCTTTATTTATCCACCCTATTCCCAGGCCAGATTTACCCTGAAGCTAAATAAGTTTACAGTTCAGGGCCCCTCACTTTCACAGGCCAGTTTCAAGGCCATGGAAAGAGTGTTGGAGATGTTTTACATGGTGAACTATTTTTTTTTTTATGCAGCATTTGTCTTGTTTAATAAGAACTATATATAAAAATTAGTTCCAATTACTGATACTTAGGAACATTATATTTAAAGAAGAAATTAGAATTACCTAAATACTAGAAAGGGTGTACTAGCTTTTTTTTTATTTTTATTTTTTTTTTCAAAATTTGCAAAAGAAGAATATTTTAGCCATAATTGGTTAAGACCAGTCTTTTTCCATTCTGACTCTCTTCCCTCAATCACACATCCTCTAATAACAAGTGGTGTTGGTATTTGCAGGGATTTAGATAAAAGAAAACTGAATTTAGGGTGCATTTAGTTCTGGTTCAGTGGGATAATTTTATGTGGTTCATAGTCCTTCAATTTATAGTTCCAGCTGCCCCAGTGCAGAAATGTCTCCTGGAAACACTTCCTCCACTCACTCTACTGATTCACCCAGTATCATGGCATAAAGGTGCTAAGCCACAGATGTTATCCTGCAAGTGTATCCTATGACACTAGAATTGGAAGTATCTGCATAATGGAGAAGGCAATGGCACCCCACTCCAGTACTCCTGCCTGGAAAATTCCATGGACGGAGGAGCCTGATAAGCTGCAGTCCATGGGGTCGCTAAGAGTTGGACACGACTTCACTTTCACTTTTCACTTTCATGCATTGGAGAAGGAAATGGCAACCCACTCCAGTATTCTTGCCTGGAGAACCCCAGGGACAGGAGAGCCTGGTGGGCTGCAGTCTATGGGGTCACACAGAGTTGGACACAACTGAAGTGACTTAGCAGCAGCAGCAAAATGTAGAAGAATTAAGGTTTGAAATAAGGAGCCAGAATCTAGGCTGTAGAAGACTACACCATCGTAGGAAGCATTGAATCGTACATGGAAGTTCAGTTCCCATTGGTCCCTAGGCATAATGGAAATGTTCTTTTACCAGAAGTGCACCTGATGACTCTATGTATGTAGTTACAAGCATATTATACATCTAAATTAGTTTTCATAGTTTTCTATGTGAAACCAGAAGAGAGAACTCTGACATCAACACATGATGATAACAAAAAAAATTTTTGATCATTCCAAAAGCAGTAATTCATTAACAGAGATACATTTTAAATAGGAGTGATGAAAAGATTTTTGGATAGTTGTTGTGGTGGTTGTTTAGTCACTAAATTGTGTCCGTTTCTTTTGCAACTCCATGGACTACAGCCTGCCAGGCTCCTCTGTCCTTGGGATTCTCCAGGCAAGAATACTAGACTAGGTTGTCATTTTCTTCTCCAGGGGATCTCCCTGACCCAGAATTGGAACCCACATCTCCGACACTGCAGGCAGATTCTTTGCAAATAAGGGCCACCAGGGATGCCCCTTGGATGGTTAGGTAACTCAGTTTTAAAAGACAAGAAACTATGTAAACATGATGGGGAAAAGTTTAACTTCTTACTGATTGTAGCGCCACTAAAAAATAACAAAAATAACAATATGTTACTATAACACCACCATGAAAGGCAAATTGGTTAACGAGTGCAATCAATTCAGGGGCATTTTAAATGAGTCACTGCCCAAGAAAGCTTGATCAGTAATACACAACAAAAAATTCCATTGAAAAATGAGAAAAGGACTTGACTAGACATTTCTTAAAAGATAATAAGAAATAATACATGTGGCCAATAAGCACAAGAAAATCATTAATAATCATTAGGGAAATACAAATCAAAATCACAATGAGGTGCCATCTCACACTCTATAGGATGGTTATTACAAAAAAAATAACAAGTATTTTTGTCAAGGATGTGGAAAATTTGGAAACTTTGTGTACTATTGATATGCAAAATGATGAAAAACAGTATGGAGTTTCCTCAAAAAATGCAAAATTAATTTATTATTAATATCTAGAAATTCCACTTCCAGGTACATACTCAAAAGAACTCAAAGCATGGTTTCAAAGAGATGATTGTACACCTGTGTTCATAGCAGCATTATTCACAATAGCCAAAGGGTGGACACCACACACTGTCCATCAATGCAGCAAGGGGTAAGCAACATGTGGTTGATACATACAATGGAATATAATCCAGCCTTAAAAAGGAAGACGTTTCCAACACGTGCTACAACAAAAATGAACCTTGAGGACATTATGCTGAGTAAAATAAGCCAGTCACTAAAAGACAAATACTGTATGATTTCACTAAAATGCGGTATAGGGTAGTCAAATTCATAGAAATTGAAAGTAGAATGATGGCTAAGGGGAGCAGTGAAGGAGAATTGTAGTTTAGGAGATAAAAAGTTTAGTACACTAAACCGCAAATTTTAAAATGGTTAAGATGGTAAATTTTATGTTATATGTATTTTACCATAATTACATTTTTTTTAATCTTAAAAAAGAAAACTTGAAATGCTTTAAATCTCCCTGCTCATAGATGATAAAAAAAAAAGTGATTGAGATGTTCCCAAATTTAGTATTTAAAACCCGCAAAATTACATGACATTGCTAATGACAATTTGTAAAAACTGATTTAAAAAAGTGTTCAATAATTTTTAAAGTGCATTATAATCATGGTAAAAAAAAAACTAAATTATCTTTCTATAATTATTCTTGCTGTAGAAAATATTATCAAATTGTTGACATATGAAAAAAACAATAAAAGAATACACAGTCACAATGTAAAAAGAAGCATTATAGAGATGATCTATTAATTAATTAATGACATTTTTGGATTCTGAAACGTTGGTGGATATTTTGTATGCATTCTTTAAGTTGCAACTTGTTGTGATTTCTCTTCTCATTCTAACTGAATGTTCACTTTTGTATAGAATTTTGCATTCATTTTCTTAAAGAGGGCCACCAAGTTAAATGAGCCCCATAGGGGCTTCCCTGGTGCCTCAGAAGGTAAAGAATCTGCCTGCAATGCAGAAAACCTGGGTTCAATCCCTGGGTCAGGAAGATCCCCTGGAGAAGGGAATAGCAACCCACTCCAGTATTCTCGCCTGGAAAATCCCATGGACAGAGGAGCCTGGTGGGCTACAGTCCATGGAGTCACAAAGAGTCGGACACGACTGAGGGACTAACACACACACACACACACACACAAACACACGGCCCCATAGAATCTGCATATGCATATACAATACATCGCTCAACACAGCAGTGTTCTGGGGGAAACTTGAATTTTGGTCTATGTCTCTACCTACTAGAAACAGGATCAGAGGAACCACATGGCTGTCACTCTGCCTTGAGTTTCTCAGTCACAATCTGAGCCTCAGTTCTCTAACTTAAAATGAGGGGAAATTCCTTGAAATTTTCTATTTCCCATAGGTGAGACTGGGGATTCACAGGAAATCAGCCTGAAACCAAAAGCACTCTAGAAACCATCACAAAAGAAAAAAAAGGAAGAAGAAACCAGTATTTCTTGAAGCCTGTACCTCATTTATTTGAATTTTCCCAAGGTGCTTCAGGCTTCCTGTGTAACTCAGCTGGTAAAGAATCCTCCTGCAATGAAGGAGACTCTTGTTCAATTCCTGGGTCAGGAAGTTCCCCTGAGAAGGGATAGGCAAACCACTCCAGTATTCTTGGGCTTTCCTGGTGGCTCAGAAGGTAAAGAATCCACCTGCAATGTGGGAGACCTGAGTTTGATCCCTGGGTTGGGAAGATCCCCTGGAGGAGGGCATGGCAACCCACTTCAGTATTCTTGCCTGGAGAATCCCCATGGACAGAGGAGCCTGGAGGACTATAGTCTATGGGGTCTCAAAGAGTCAGACAAGACTAAGCACACCAGAGCACAAGGTGCTTTATCCCATTGGACCTCCCATCTATGTTTGGGAGTGGGGGTTGGCATGATATGGCAAAGGCCACTGGGACAGTGACTGACTATAAGGGAAATGGGGAGAGATCCCAGGCTAACTTGGACCTGTTGAACAAAGAGAAGCCCATTTGGGGATCTGTTAGGCAGGGAGGACACTTCAGAGAACTTGGTGGTCTACAGGTCTGGAAAAGAGTCAAAAGAAAATCAAAGAGTAATTAAGCTGAATTCCGTCTTCTAGATTTTTCTCCTTAGTAAGTCAAAGCAGAAGAATATGGACCCAGTAGACTGTTTCAGAGCTTGAGTGTAATACAAGATAATGACCCTCAAGATAAAAGGGGGAAATAGAGTAAAATTCATTTCTTCAAGACTTACAGATTGGATATGGAAGATAAGGGGAAAAAAGTTGACTCAAGAATGATTCTTACTTAACAATCTAGAATGGTGGGATGGGGAGGGAGGGGCGAGGGGGTCCCAGAGGGAGGGGACATACGTACACCTATGGCTGATTCATGTTGATGTTTGGCAGAAACCGATACAATTCTGTAAAGCAATTATCTTTCAATTAAAAAATAAATCAGCTTTTAAAAATTTTTAAAAAGAATGATTCCTAGATTTGAGACTCAGGCAACCAGATCAAAGGAAATTCTATGAGATAAGGGAGACTGAGGGAGAAACAGGGCAGAAGGCACATCAAGTTCCTTTCTGCACAATTTAAAGTCAGGAAACTTATAAGACATCCAAACAGAGATACCAAGTCTGCTGTTGGTTACATCAACAGAACTGTGGGGCTCAGAGAAGAGGTCTGATTTTGAATTATGTTTTTGGGAGTCATCAGAATGATGATGGTATTTAAATCCACGAGAATGGGTCCAATCATCTAGGAAAAAGAGAAAGGAGGGGAGGGGAGGAGAAACTGGGACTCAAGGACCAAAGGATTTAGATTTGCAAGTGAAGAAGCCAACACCACATTCCTGACTTCATGCTGACAACTTGAAATCAGTCATGATGGGAATATTTATACCATGGAAACCAGCAAACACTACTAATGGGGGCTTTTACCTCTTCCTGGAGAGCCAGTTGTTAAATATTTCCAGCACACCACGCAATAGTGTCCTATAAGATGTGACATGCTATATATATATATATATATACACATATATGCCAAGGGGGGAAATGTTAAGGTCAAATAAACTTTGGGAAAACACAACTTACCACTCTTGGAAATTCCCACTGCACATTAGCATATTAAAGATCCAGAGAAATATTTCTATAAAGAAATATATTTAACTTATTTTTTATAAACAAAGAGTTTTCCAAAGTTATTTAGCAATAGAATCCTTTTTTGTTGAATCTCTATCTCTGTCACATGAAGTTCATGCTGCACTAAACTTTTCTATTCAAACAAAACTAAGTTGTTAGCACTGACATAGAGATAGAAAGAGGCCATAATGGTTCTGCTGTTCATTCCCATGGCTATTTGAAGAGGTGTGTAGATGATGAATGTTTGCAGCCATTCTTGTGACTGCTGAAAGACACTTATTATTTATGACCTGAGTTCTGGGTGGTGATTGCTGTCATTAATAATGATATTTTAGCCCTAAGGCAGAGGAGACAGCAGATCTGGAGTCTCTCTGCTTAGCCTGACATTCCTGTGATACAGGAGTAGGGGCTGTAAAGCTCAAAGCACTTAGTACCAGCACGGGGAGGACTAGCTTTCAAATTCTTTCCTCAGTCAAGAGCAGGCACTTGGGGGCCCAGGGCAGGGGTCTCATTCTAAATGTGGAAACCACTGCTGGCTAACAGATTGAAACAGGGAGCTCCTGGGGACCCGGTGGGACTGAACAACTGTGTTCATTAAGGGAGCCAGGAAGCGGCCATGGGGGTCTTGTCCATCGACAACTTGGCAGGACACAAAGTATTTTACCAAAAGGAATCTCACAGCTGGAAGGAGCAGGTGCGGGCTGCGCAGAGCCTGTGCAAACGCTGGAGAGAGATTAAGGCAGGAAGGAAATTGGATTTTCCCAGGTTCCAAAGGGGAGGGGTGCACTAGGAGGAGAAAAGTGGTGAGAGAAAGAGAGGGGGGGACTGAAATTGATTTAGGACTTGAAATAAATATCCTTAACCAGCAAAGGGGGTGTCATTTTGCATTTTCACAATTTAACAGGCCTAAAACCCCAGCATTAACTGAATCCATGCCTTCAACAGAAGAGGAGATTATCAGTTGCTGAACAGGAACAACTAAAACTAAACAGAAAATTTTCACATCCTCATTCCCCCAGGAGCAGGACCCGGCGCCAGGAAAGCTGCTTCTCTCTGCTGACCCTCCTCCCAGCCAGTGTTCCCTGTCTCTGGACAAAGAGACACACTCCCAGCCCTCGCTATAGCTCTAAAGGGATGTCAGCAAGTGGGAGGCTCTCCCCAGGGCAGAGAAGAAGAAGGCCAGTACCTGAAACCAACAACATGCGAGGCTTTCTTTCCAGACAAGGATAAAGTGGAAGGTGGCCACATTTCCAGAAAGCACTGGAGTTCTGCCTCTAATCTCATTAGGTTCAACATGGGGCCATGTTTCCTCCCCTACTTCCTCTGACTCCAATCATTTGGAAGTAATGTTTTATTTTCTAGATTTGATTTACAAAATGAAACAAAGCAAAACATAAACACACACACAAACGTGAGAAGGTCAACTAGATATGATAACACAAATCATATTTTAAAAACCAATAAAGGGTCATGACATGTGGGGGGGTGGGGGGTGGGAAACCTGTACACATTCCCAAAAAGGCAAAGTGCCTCATCCATACACTCACTGGTTACTTTGCGGCTGAGTACCCAGCTTTCATCTATATATAGTGAGGGGCCAAGGTGGTCTTTTCCTTGCTGGATGTTTGCCCCTCCAGAAAGGGGGTTAATGTGCTTGCACTTAAAGACAACAGCAATTACATTGGAAACCTTCTCATTATTATTCACATTTAATCTTCATAATATTAATCATATTTAATCTTTAAATAGTGATCGACATTCTGCAGTCATTCTCACATACATTATTGTGTTTAGTCCTCAAAAGAACCCCATGAGTCAGGTAATATTATGACCCTCATTTTCCAAATGAAGAAACTGAGGCTCAGAGAGCTTGAGACAAGCAGGGCCCAGGTCACACAGCTGGTAAGCAGATCTGTGTGACTCTAAATCTCTTGCTCCTCCCCCGACCCCTTGCGGTAATCCTTTGGGAGGCAAGCATGCTGGCAATGTACTCTGCAGGGCCCCCAACACAGATATTGCACAGGCAGCTATTTAGCTAAAGATGGAGAAGAGTCTCTTTTCCCACCCACCACCCACCACCCACCAATGTTACCTTTGATTCTTGTTCCCCAATCTGCTCCCTATCTCTTCACATACAATGTACTCTCTTCAACTCCCAAAGTAATTCCATGTGCCAGATTGCTAACTTTGCTGGAATGGCTGGAAATGTACAAAAACTATAGCCCCAAGACCCAGACTTACCCCCTTTCCTTCCTAATAGTCCCGCCAGAAAGCATGGGGCCCCTTGGGCTACAGGATGGAAGAAAGCGACAGGGAACATTGGGAGTGTACCCAGCAAATATTTGCTGAACTGATTATTTTCCAGACGAGTCCACTGAACACATCACATCAGATATCTTGTTCTCAGGCATCTAGGCAATTTTTACATCCTTCTCATTTTTGTCTGACCCCTTTTCAGTCAGGACCAGAACCTAGCTCAGGACCCCAACCAGAAAAGAGATGAATTCAAAGTCACCTGTGAGACCTGCTTTTTCCCCTTAGATTTCTCTTTCTGTTGCCATTCCTCTACCTAAATCCCTTCTCACATCTAGCCACTCCCTCATCCAGCATCTTCAATGGCTCTTCCCTGATTCCAGGATTAACTCCAAATTTTTCAACAAGGCATTTTACAACTCCATCCCATTCAAACACTATTCACGCAATGCATCCATAAGTATATTGGATGGGTGTATAGATGCATGGATAGATGGATAGGTGGACAAATGAATGAATGGATGGATGGACAAATGGATCAATACTCAGTTTTCTGTTAGAACATTTTCTCTCTTCCCGTGAGAAAGCAGCAGTCTTCTGCCTCTGGGAAAATTGAAAAACCTTATCCCCCTTTCCTCCAAAGTCCCCTTCCTGCCTGCACACACCTTTACCACTATTGACATCTTGGTCATTATAGTTTTTATGGCTCATAATCTATCCTATCACTAGGGGAAAAGCCACTCCCTAAATGGTGAACAGAGACAGGGATCAAGACCATCCCCATGGAAAAGAAATGCAAAAAAGCAAAATGGCTGTCTGAGGAGGCATTACAAATAGCTGTGAAAAGAAGAGAAGCGAAAAGCAAAGGAGAAAAGGAAAGATATAAGCATCTGAATGCAGAGTTCCAAAGAATAGCAAGAAGAGATAAGAAAGCCTTCCTCAGCAATCAATGCAAAGAAATAGAGGAAAAAAACAGAATAGGAAAGACTAGAGATCTCTTCAAGAAAACTAGAGATATCAAGGGAACATTTCATGCAAAGATGGGCTCGATAAAGGACAGAAATGGTACGGACCTAACAGAAGCAGAAGATATTAAGAAGAGGTGACAAGAATACACAGAAGAACTGTACAAAAAAGATCTTCATGACCCAGATAATCACGATGGTGTGATCACTCACCTAGAGCCAGACATCCTGGAATGTGAAGTCCAGTGGGCCTTAGAAAGCATCACTATGAACAAAGCTAGTGGAGGTGATAGAATTCCAGTTGAGCTATTTCAAATCCTGAAAGATGATGCTGTGAAAGTGCTGCACTCAATATGCCAGCAAATTTGGAAAACTCAGCAGTGGCCACAGGACTGGAAAAGGTCAGTTTTCATTCCAATTCCAAAGAAAGGCAATGCCAAAGAATGCTCAAACTACCGCACAATTGCACTCATCTCACACGCGAGTAAAGTAATGCTCAAAATTCTCCAAGCCAGGCTTCAGCAATATGTGAACCGTGAACTTCCTGATGTTCAAGCTGGTTTTAGAAAAGGCAGAGGAACCAGAGATCAAATTGCCAACATCTGCTGGATCATGGAAAAAGCAAGAGAGTTCCAGAAAAACATCTATTTCTGCTTTATTGACTGTGCCAAAGCCTTTGACTGTGTGGATCACAATAAACTGTGGAAAATTCTGAAAGAGATAGGAATACCAGACCACCTGACCTGCCTCTTGAGAAATTTGTATGCAGGTCAGGAAGCAACAGTTAGAACTGGACATGGAATAACAGACTGGTTCCAAATAGGAAAAGGAGTTCGTCAAGGCTGTATATTGTCACCCTGCTTATTTAACCTATATGCAGAGTACATCATGAGAAATGCTAGGCTGGAAGAAGCACAAGCTGGAATCAAGATTGCCGGGAGAAATATCAAAACCTCAGATATGCAGATGACACCACCCTTATGGCAGAAAGTGAAGAGGAACTAAAAAGCCTCTTGATGAAAGTGAAAGAGGAGAGTGAAAAAGTTGGCTTAAAACTCAACCATCAGAAAACGAAGATCATGGCATCCAGTCCCATCACTTCATGGCAAATAGATGGGGAAAGAGTGGAAACAGTGTCAGACTTTATTTTTCTGGGCTCCAAAATCACTGCAGATGGTGACTGCAGCCATGAAATTAAAAGACGCTTACTCCTTGGAAGGAAAGTTATGACCAACCTAGATAACATATTCAAAAGCAGAGACATTACTTTGCCAACAAACGTTCATCTAGTCAAGGCTATGGTTTTTCCAGTGGTCATGTGTGGATGTGAGAGTTGGACTGTAAAGAAAGCTGAGCGCTGAAGAATTGATGCTTTTGAACTGTGGTGTTGGAGAAGACGCTTGAGAGTCCCTTGGACTGCAAGGAGATCCAACCAGTCCGTTCTGAAGGCGATCAGCCCTGGGATTTCTTTGGAAGGAATGATGCTAAAGCTGAAACTCCAATACTTTGGCCCCCTCATGTGAAGAGCTGACTCATTGGCAAAGACTCTGATGCTGGGAGGAATTGGGGGCATGAGGAGAAGGGGACAACAGAGGATGAGATGGCTGGATGGCATCACTGACTCGATGGACGTGAGTCTGAGTGAGCTCCGGGAGTTGGTGATGGACAGGGAGGCCTGGCGTGCTGCGATTCATGGGGTCGCAAAGAGTTGGACACGACTGAGCAACTGAACTGACTGACTAACTGAACTGAAATGGTAAACTGTTCTGAGCCCTAGGCAATAAGACTTCTAAGTGTAATTAACAACATTGATTCAAGTCACTTCCTCCTCAAGTCTCCACATTCTAGTTTGTAAAATTAAGATCTTCATATGCAACAGAGTTGGGATCTCAGAAGCCCCTATTTGTTTGAGAATAAACTATATTCTTTAATTCTTAGATATTAGCAATCTAGAAAATGCAGCTGCTGAAAGACATCTAGACAATCCCCCAAAGTATTTGCAAACACAGTATCCTCAAGTGTAACCAATGGGTCATGACCTCTGCCTAAGCCTGGGGAAGTCCAAACTGGGCAGCTCCTGAAATGGGCCCCAGGGCATCTGGGTCAACAGCCAAGATCAAGCTCACCCTTGCTGCCTACTGCTGCTCCTGCAGCTGGTGTCGTGTAGGAAGGTGATTTCAGCAACATGAGAAACACAGTCTTTCATCACTCCCCTCTACATTTCCTGACCCTTGGTATCTCTGGCCCATAGCGCACATTCTCTTCCATGGTCATATTAACCTAACGTCTCTCTTTTGCCATTCTTAATCATTTTAGTTATCCTAATGAAGAGCTTTGGGGCCTATTTACTGCTCCCTATTGAGCACGAGTTGGGTTTTATTTCTTGTGAATTGTGAACAAGAACTCTATTTGTTACTGCTTTTTATGAGCACACAGTCCTTCCCTGGTGACAGTTGCTTAATAGGCCAGGATGAAAAATAAGTGATTCTACAGATGCTCCCTTGCTTCATTCTCAAACTTCTCACCCACCCACTACCTTATGATGTTTCCATCTATGAAATAGAAGAGACTCTTATATGACCCCTCAACCATCCTGAGCTTGAAGGAAACCTGTTCCCAGCCACGGTGCAGCACTGTTCTAGTGGCTGCATGGGCACTGGCCTAAAAGCAGAGCACATGTAAAAAGAGTAAGCATCAACATTTTAGGAATCAGTGAACTAAAATGGACCAGAATGGGTGAATTTAATTCAAATGACCATTATATATACTACTGTGGGCAAGAATCCCTTAGAAGAAATGCAACAGCCCTCATAGTCAACAGGAGTCCAAAATGCAGTACTTAGGTGCACTCTCAAAAACTACAGAATAATTTCTGGTTGTTTCCAAGGCAAACCATTCAATATCACAGTAATCCAAGTCTATGCCCCAACACACTAATGTCAAAGAAGCTGAAGTTGAATGGTTCTATGAAGACCTACAAGACCTTCTAGAACTAACACCAAAAAAAAAAGATGTCCTTTTCACCATAGGGGACTGGAATGCAAAAGTAGGAAGTCAAGAGATACCTGGAGTAACAGGCAAGTTTGGCCTTGGAATACAAAATTAAGCAGGGCAAAGGCTAACAGAGTTTTGTCAAAAGAACACACTGGTCATAGCAAACACCCTCTTCCAACACAAGAGATGACTCTACACATGGACATCACCAGATGGTCAATACCAAAATCAGCTGCGGCTGCTAAGTTGCTTCAGTTGTGTCTGACTCTGTGTGACCCCATAGACGGCAGCCCATCAGGCTCCCCTGTCCCTGGACTTCTCCAGGCAAGAACACTAGAGGGGGTTGCCATTTCCTTCTCCAATGCATGAAAGTGAAAAGTGAAAGTGGGGTCGCTCAGTCGTGTCCGACTCTTAACGACCCCATGGACTGCAGACCACCAGGCTCCTCCATCCATGGGATTTTTCCAGGCAAGAGTACCGGAGTGGGGTGCCATTGCCTTCTCTGATACCAAAATGCAGCTGAAGATGGAGAAGCTCTATACAATCAGCAAAAACAAGACCAGGAGTTGACTGAGGCTCAGATTAAGAACTCCTTATTCCAAAATTCACACTTAAAGAAAGTACGGAAAACCATTAGACCATTCAGGTATGACCTAAATCAAATCCCTGATGATTATACAGTGGAAGTGACAATAGACTCAAGGGATTAGACCTGATAGACAGAGTGCCTCAAAAACTATAGACAGAGGTTTGTAACATTGTACTGGAGGCGGTGATCAAAACCAACCCCAAGAAAAACAAATGCAAAAAGGCAAGCAAAATGGTTGTCTGAGGAGTCCTTACAAATAGCTGAGAAAAGAAGAGAAGTGAAAGGCAAAGGAGAAAAGGAAAGATATATCCATCTGAATGCAGAGTTCCAAAGAATAGCAAGGAGAGATTTAAAAAAAAAAAAAAAAGCCTTCCTAAGTGATCAATGCAAAGAAATAGAGGAAAACAATAGAATAGGAAAGATTCTTCAAGAAAATTAGAGATACCAAGGATATGCAAAGATGGGCACAATAAAGGACAGAAATGGTATGGACCTAACAGAAGCAGAGATATTAAGAAGAGGTGGAAAGAATACACAGTAGAACTATACAAAAAAGATCCTAATGACCCAGATAACCACAATGGTGTGATCACTCACCCAGAGCCAGACATCCTGGAGTCTGAAGTCAAGTGGTCCTTAGGAAGCGTCACTATGAACAAAGCTAGTGGAGGTGATGGAATTCCAGTTGAGCTATTTCAAATGCTAAAAGATGATGCTGTGAAAGTGCTGCACTCAGTATGTCAGCAAATTTGGAAAACTCAGCAGTGGCCACAGGACTGGAAAGTCAGTTTTCATTCTAATCCCAAAGAAAGGCAATGCCAAAGAATGTTCAAACTACCATACAACTGCACTCATCTCACATGCTAGCAAAGTAATGCTCAAAATTCTCAAAGCTAAGCTTCAATAGTACTTGAGCTGAGAACTTCCAGAAGTTCAAGCTGGATTTAGAAAAGGCAGAGGAGCCAGAGATCAAATTGCCAATATCCATTGGATCACATAGAAAAAGTAAGAGAATTCCAGAAGAACACCTACTTCTGCTTCATTGATTACGCTGAAGCCTACCCTGTTGTGTAGATCACAACAAACTATGGAAAACTCTTCAAGAGATGGGAATACCAGACAACCTCACCTGCCTCCTGAGAGATCTGTATACAGGTCAAGAAGCAACAGTTAGAACTGGACATAGGACAATGGACTGGTTCCAAATAGGAAAAGGAGTACGTCAAGACTATATTGTCCACCTTGCTGATTTAACTTATGTGCAGATTACGTCATGTGAAATGCTGGGCTGGAGGAAGCACAAGCTGGAATCAAGATTGCCATACCAATAACCTCAGATATGCAAATGACACCACCCTTATGGCAGAAAGCAAAGAAGAACTAAAAAGCCTCTTGATGAAAGTGAAAGAAAAGAGTGAAAAAGCTGACTTTAAAACTCAATATTCAAAAAATGAAGATCATGGCATCTGGTCCCATCACTTCATGGAAAATAGATGGGGAAACAATGGAAACAGTGAGAGACTTCATTTTCTTGGGCTCCAAAATCCCTGCAGATGGTGACTGCAGCCATGAAATTAAAAGACACTTGCTCCTTGGAAGAAAAGCTGTGATCAACCTAGACAAAATATTAAAAAGCAGAGACATCACTTGACCGAAAAAGTTCTGTGTAGTCAAAGCTTTGATTTTTCCAGTAGTCATGCATGGATGGGAGAGTTGGACCATAATGAAGGCTGAGTGCCAAAGAATTGATACTTTTGAACTGTGGTGTTGGAGAAGACTCTTGAGAGTCCCTTGGACAGCAAGGAGATCAAACTAGTCAATCCTAAAGGAAATCAGTCCTGAATATTCTTTGGAAGGACTGATGCTGAACCTGAAGCTCCAATACTTTGACCACATGATGCAAAGAACTGACTCATTGGAAAAGACCCTGATGCTGGGAACGAATGAAGGCATGAGGAGAAGGGGATGACATGGTTGAAACGGTTGGATGAGATGAGGATGAGGATGGTTGAATGGCATCACCTACTCAATGGACTTGAGTTTGAGCAAGTTCTGGGAGTTGATGATGGACAGGGAAGCATGGTGTGCTGCAGTCTGTGGTGTTGCAAAGAGTCAGACACGACTGAGTGTCTGAACTGAAAGCAGATCACTGCACCCTGAATCTAATAGAAGCTGGCCTAGAGGTTTCATGTGGCCAAGGAGGAACAGGAGTGTTTGAAATTATAGGACTGTGTTCCACCAGAGCCTGGGCCTAGATAAGCCCCACCCTTCCCTGGGTCTGTATTCCTTCTATAAAGGAGGAAGACTCAACTTACTTCCAGTATCAATGACAATTATAAAGCACATCTGAAAAAAACGTACTACCAGGAGATGTAAAAACACATTATGAAGAAAAGCATAGAGAATGTATGATTAAATACAAAAATGCTGTTTGTTTTTAACACAGATTAAAGTCCCAGATTAATCTGTAAATTTAATACAAACAATCTTCAGGAAATTCGACAAGATGATTCTAAAATGAGGGTGGTGACTTAGTCGCAAAGTCATGTCCAACTCTTTCAACCCCATGGCCTGAAGCCCACCAGGCTTCTCTGCCCTTTGGATTCTCCAGGCAAGAATACTAGAGTGGGTTGCCATGCCCTTCTCCAGGGGATCTTCCCAACCCAGGGATCAAACCCACATCTCTTGTAATGCAGGCAGATTCTTTACTGACTGAGCCACCAGTTCAGTTCAGTTCAGTCACTCAGTCGTGTCCTACTCTTTGCGACCCCATGAACTGCAGCACACCACGCCTCCCTGTCCATCACCAACTCCCGGAGTCCACCCAAACCTATGTCCATTGAGTTGGTGATGCCATCCAACCATCTCATCCTCTGCCATTCCCTTCTCCTCCTGCCCTCAATCTTTCCCAGCATCAGGGTCTTTTCCAAGGAGTCAGCTCTTTGCATCAGGTGGCCAAAGTATTGGAGTTTCAGCCTCAACAGTCCTTCCAATGAACACCCAGGACTGATCTCCTTTAGGATGGACTGGTTGGTTCTCCTTGCAGTCCAAGGGACTCTCAAGAGTCTTCTCCAACACCACAGTTCAAAAGCATCAATTCTTCTGCGCTCAGCTTTCTTTATAGCCACCAGAGAAGCCCCAAAAATCGATATGAAAACAACTGCATAAAGGTAATCAAGACATTGCCTAAATGAAGACAAAGAAGAACACAAAAGGAAATTCATGCCATCAAGTAAAATAATTATAATACCCTAGAAATGATTGAATGTGGCATTAATTCAGGAATAGATGAATAGACCACTGCAACAGGATAGAATAACTACAAATCAACTAGTGCAGGGTAGGCAGAATAATGGTCTTCCAAAGAAGCCCCCACCCATATTTTAATCCCTGGATGGAGTCTGTGAATGTGTCACATTAGATGATATATTAGTTTTCAGGGGCTGCCATAACAAAGCACTCCAGACTGGGTGGCTTAGACAACAGAAACTTACCTTCTTATAGTTCTAGAGGCTAAAAGGTCAAGATCAAGGTGCCAACAGAGTTGGTTTTCAGGCCTCTCTCCTCTGTGTGCAGATGGCCACACTATTAATGCCTCTTCACTCTGTCTCTTCCTCTGTACTCATGCATCCCTGGTGTCTCTTTGTATGTCCAAATTTCCTCTTCCTATAAAGACACTGATCAGATTGTATTAGGGTCCATTCATATGACTTCATTTAACCTTAATTACCTCTGCAAAGGCACTTTTCCAGACAGTCACCTTTCAAGGTAATAGGAGTTAGAGTTCCAATACATAAATTATAGGGAGACAGGAATCAGCCTATAATACATCCAGGAATTAAAGTTGCAGATGGAATTAATCAGCTGACCTTGAATGAGTTGAGGAGATTATCCTGGATTATCTAGGTAGGCCCAGTGTAATCACAAGTGTCCTTCTAAGTGAAAGAGGGGGTCGTGAGAGTCAACTTCAGAGTGATGTATTGTGAGAAAACCTAATTGGCTATTACTGACTCTAAAATAGAAAGGGGCCATGAACCAAGGAATGTGGGCAGCTGGGAAGAGCAAGGAAACAGATTCGCCCCTACAGCCTCCTCCAAAAATGCATCCCTGTCATTCCCATAAAACCATTGCAGACTCTGATCTCTAGAACCGTAAGACAATAAATTTGTGTTGCTGTTAGCCACCAAATCTGTGCAATTTGTTAAAAGAGCAATATGAAACTAATATATTATGTACATGAAGGAATTAAGATATGATAAAAGCATCATCTCAAATAACTGGAAAAGGATAGACAATTAGCCAGTCATCTGGTTAAAAATAAATAAATGAAATGAGATTTCTATGCCATGTCATTCACAAAAATGAAATCCAGATGGATATAAAACCCTTAACAATCTGCACATGAGAGTAGTGGAAGAAAACACAGCAGAACGTGTTTATGACTTTGGAATAAGGAAGGGGAAATACATAACAAAAAATTAATAAACTTTACAATATTAAAATATAAAACATTTGTTGCAAAAGACACCATCAACAAAGTCAAAGGACAAGCAGAAATGGGAGAAACACATTTGCAACCTACATTCTCTTTGAGTTCTGTTGTTGTTTTTCCTTCTTGCAAAGAAAAGTACCCCTGGGAACACAAGGCTTAGTTTGACTAAGTGAAAAACACATTATGATTCCTTAGGACATTTCTTCCCTCTTTCTCACCTTCTCTGGCTCGATCTCCTTGCACACACCTGTGGAGTGAACTAAGTTCAGCCAGTATTCACAGGAAAGGACCTGCTGAACATGTGGCTGAAGTTGGCTCTTTATTTCCTCTTTTCCTCTTCTTCCTGGGCACACAGCTGGGCTACAGTCCTCAGGCTTGCAGTGAGATGTGTCCACCTGAGTTCTAGTTAATGGAATGTGGACACATGATCTTTCTTCTTTTGCTGACTTGACACAGATAAGTGTCAACTTGGAAGCCAAGTACCGAAGTTACAGAGTCATAGATGGAAGGAACTTCGTCCCGACTATTGCCTAGAATAAAGTTACCCAGTGACAGAAATGCTCATATTGGGCTTGTGAGAGCTAGAAAGAATTATATTTACGAGACAATACATTTTTTAGTTGGTATTTGTTTCAACCACTGGCATTACATTAATTCAGAAGTCAACTTGACTTCTTTTGGCAACTTGCTTGGTCTGACATCTTGACAGTCCAACAGAGCCAAATAATTCTTTGGGTTAAATGACCTCCGTTAGAAAACACACCAGCGTTTTGTCTCATGACTGGACCCTGGAGCTGCCTGCAGTTCTTTGGTCATCTTAATGGTACCAACAACACAGAATGAACAAAAGAGATGACCTCTGTCTCCCTCCCCCCAGCAGCCTTGCCCTCCCTATTTTCCCACACCCAAACAAGAAACAAACCATAAAACACATCCTGCCTCCTGCTGGCATTCAATGAACCTCACCTACAGTTGCAAACTGGAAAAATGAGGACCCAACAGAGTGTGTTTTGTCCTCTGTGTCCAGGATGCCATTGCTTTGAACAGCTACATATCAGGTATCACTTCTACCTCAAGAAAAGACAGGTCAGCCATTGAAATGAATTCTCTACCTTCACCCTCTGACACTTCTTCCAAGTGGCCACCCTATTCAACCACACTCTCCAATCCAGCTTCCACACTACAACCGGGGACACACATCCTGGAAAAGGGGTGCTGCTGGAAGACTGGAAACTCCTTAAAGACCAGGTTTTGTTCATCCACGTATCCTCCATTCCAAGGCACACAACTCCAAGAGCACAAAGATGAACTTGCATCTGTAAAGCTCTTTCAAGAATGCCTGATGTATCCAATCCCTTTACCCTACACAAAGCAGACACTCAGTAAGTCTGCCTGGACTGGATTGGAATGGAATTGGATTGGGAGCTAGCTGCCAGCTGAAATGTTGCCTCTTCCCCACTTTCCCCAGGGAGAGCAGCTTTTTATACCCTCCTCTGCATGTCCACAGCTCTTTCTTCTTCTGTTTAGCTCTCACCATACAAACTTGCACTAGATCTGTGTCCATGTCTGCCTCCCTAAGATACAACAAACTCCCCCAATATAGAGTCACTATGTCTTTTTCATTTTTATATCTCCAGACCTGGTGCATAGATCTTCTGAGGACATGTTACTAAATTAATGAACAAACTCTGGCCTGATGGAGCCATCTTTCTACCAAAAGGAATTGCAGCTCTAAATCTCTTAACTTTTAGAGAAAAACAGAAGAATAAGAAACAGTATCTGAGCACTTTAGGGAGCCTGAAAGAGCATCAATTCCACCCTTCCAATGCAGCAAATCCCTCCAAAGGATTCCAGATTTGAACCTCTGATTTACATACTCCCTTAAAGTTTTTTTTTTTTTATTAAGTTTACTGCCTTAATAAAACAGTTTCCTCCACTGTTAGACAGGCTTTGATGGTGAAAATGTTTCTCCTCCTAGTCGGCAAAAGCCTTCCTCCTGCTAACCTCTCTGTGGGATCAGTTTGTGCCCTCTGGAGAAAACATCTCTGAAATACTGCTAGCTCATCACAGAGATCCTAGAAGCTGCCACGGTCCTGCTTGCTGGGCTATCTCAGATCTGTCACTTCTGGTAAGTATCATGCACAGCCAGGGAGTTCCTTTCCCTGCCTCCAGCTAAGAGTCTCAAATATATATCCTCTTCCTTTCAGAAAAATACCCACAGGAAAGACAGCCAGCCCATTCCTCTTTGTTTCTGGTGCTGAAACATCCTAGCACTCACTTCTAACTTAAGTTCTTTTTATTGCAGTCTCTGTTGCTTCCTTCAGTAAAGAAAGAGAATTTTGGCCCCTGTCCACTACCTAAAGCCTAGCCAATGCCTCTCTTTTCCTCCTCCCCCAGTACGTGCCCTTGGCAATCCAACCTTCTCTTTTATGAGCTGATTCATAGGTTCTGAGTGAACAAAGCTCTCCCTCAAGCGCCCTCCATGGCCACGTGTGGCTGAGCCTTCAGCACCCCCAATGACCAGGGCACAGTGCCAGCAGAGTCCGGACATATCCTGAGGCCCCTGTGCCCACAGCGTCATCACTTGGACCATCACATGTGGGAGCACTACCTCCACGAGGGGATGGAAGGACGTGAGAACCAGCAGGTCCCTGGGGCAGACCCATGGTGGACTCCAACCCTCCCCCGAGAGCACTGGCCCCCATGCCGTGAGCTTAATTACTTTGCAAGAGGACATTTGTCACTGGACTTCCTCTTTGTTCTCAGAGAAAGCTGGGAGTGGGCACCGGAACAAAGGCGGGTGTCTGCAGAACACGGGTGAGCAGGGCCCCCTGCTGTGAATCTGGGTCTGGGCCCACGTGTGCAGAGGTCCAGGGACACGGGGGCTTGGGGGGGGGGGGCAGGCATAAGGATGCTCCCCACCTGAGTGGTCTAGCCGCCCTCTCACTGGGCTCCCACTGCACTCGCCCTGTCTTAAGTGAGGCGTGGAGCCCTGAAGGAAAAAATGCATACATAAATAACTAAAATTTAAAAATAAAGGAAAATTCCCTGAGGGTTTCTCTCCCCCTGATCCTGATAGGCTATCTACTTATAAAGGAGTCACTTTTTTGGTTATCTGAATAGTCTTGATATCTGGCCTTCAGACCTCCAGCACTTCATGATATGAGTCCATAGAGATTCATAAAAGGTTATTGAGCATCTTTCAATATATAAATATCATCAGTGGGCCCCTCACTCCCTCAACTGTCCCTCCTGACCTGTCTGGGAAGAGATTCCTTTGGTATAATAATTCTCCTAGGTAACTTTCTGCAGCAGTATTAGCGAAGAAAAGGTCTGGATATGATCAGGGCTGTGCTCTGAGAAACCTGAAGGAGCAGAGCGCACTTCTACGGAGGACCAGAGGGCTCCTCTGGTTGGAAGAAGTCAAGAGGGGAGCCGAGAGAGGAGGAGAGAAGACCAACCCTGCGGAAGAGCAGCAGGAAGAGCAAGTGAAGAGGGAACGCCTGGATGCCCAACCAACACTGATAAGCTATCAGCTGAAAGACCACCCCTTAGGAAAGATCATCTTTGCCACCAGCCTCCCACTCCCTGAGCTCTGTGTGCTTGTGGTTACCCAAAAGTATTTTCTCTCTGTGGTGGTCACACCTGCTCTCTTTTCCGAAGGACACAAAGTACATACCTATGAGTCACCTTCTGGTGTGTGTCACCGTCACTTCCAAAGCACACCTTTCCTCCTCTCCTTTTACTTTATTCCCAGAGATTTAAAAGGCAATTTACAAAGAAAAGAAATTCATGAATTGAATATCTAACTTGAGCTGGGACATGAGAGAAATGCTTTACATAAATGTTTTCAATGCTTCCTGCTAGCTACCCCCAAAGGCTAAGTGGGGGTACACATTTCTCAGATGATGAAACAGTTTGGGGAAATGAAGTGAGTAGCCCTAGGTCACAAAGTTGGGCCCTGGATTAGCAAGCCTTCAAGGGCAGGGCTTCAGGGCCCTACTATCCTCAGTCTCTGCTACTAACCTTGACCCAACCCATGCCTGCCGTATTCCTCTACCATTGCTCTGATCTGAGCATCTGACCTGGATCTGACCAGAAGGAATAAACAGCATCAACTCAATGGACATGAGTTTGAGTAAACTCCAGGAGTTGGTGATGGACAGAGGCCTGGCATGCTGCAGACCATGGAGTCGCAAAGAGTCTGACATGACTGAGCGACTGAACTGAACTAAACTGAACTGCAGCCATCTTGGAAGACTAGAGATAACCCCTAGCTCTGGGTCAGACCCATGCCTGAAACTATGGACGTGAAAGCTCCTAGGAAAAGATGTGGTGTCTGGATAGAAATTTTAGCCACAGTACCCCAGGCTCAAGGGCCAGGAAAAGGCCCCAACTTGCTAACAGTTGAGCTTCTCTAAAAATCACGGTGTGCAGTGGCCTGCGCTCAGCCTCTGTAATTACCAAAGTGATGTCAGGAAGCTGTATTTACCAAAGGTGGATTCTCAATTCTCTATTTTCCTCTTTAAAACACAACTGTGACTCCTAGAAAGATCTCTGAATACAAGAAATATTCAGAGGCTATAGGCTAAACTAGAGGCTATAGCATCACAGACTACCAAGGCCAGAACATCAGGATCTCCGAGTTCACCTAGCCAGACCCCTTCTTGGAATTTAGCAGCTCCCCCAAGTAGGACAGTGGCAGAAGGTGGGCTGAACCCCAGGTTGCATGAACTGCTATCCAGCAGCCCCCAGGTGTCCCAGGTCAGATGATCAGATGACACATTTAGGCTCCTTCCACCTCTGGGATGCCTTGGGGGTTGTAGAATGGCCGTTACAGGGAAATGTAACACTCACTGCGGTGAGGCCCAGCACTCACTCTTATCAGGGAAAGAAGTCTGTCCCTCCCTCCCCATCAGGCTGCCCAGCTTCCTCCCACCCCAGCATCTTCTCTTCAATAGGATCCAGCCAAAGAAGACTTCTGTCCTCTTCCAAGTACACCAACATCTTAAACACGTGGCAGAAGCTTGTCTGCATCCCAATCGTTTCTGTGTCATCTGAGTCGAAAGAGACAGAACAAAGACTCTGTTTGTTCGGGGGAATAGGGCTCAAAGTGGGCAAGGGGTGAATTCAAGGATAGAGTTTGTGTTCATGGAGTAAGATGGGGGAGGACGAGGTGTCCACCCAGGGCACTCAGAGAATGAAGACCCACGGAGGGAAGTCCGTCCATCCACGGGGAACCCATTTCTCCATCTCCAGCCAGAGCTTTCTGTTCCTTACTCACAAACAACCCCCTTTTCAAGGCTTGGGACCCCTTGATAGATTCCGGGTTCATTTTCTTTTGTTTTTATCTCAAGGAGAAAAAGAACGAGAAGCTTAGCTGAGAAGAGACTCTTTTAATCCATTCTTGGAGGTACTAGACCACTTCACCAGGCCACCTTTGCCCAGGAGGCCCTTCTGGAGTCCCTTCCCTGCTCCCAGAGAAACCCGAGCCTCCTTGTCCTGAGGGTGTGAGAGCCTCCAAGCTTGTCCGCCACCCACCAGCTTCCATGTCAAGGTATAAAACAGCCGACGAGCCCAAACAGTTTCCCTAAATATGATCTCAGATTATCTTACCACGGAGGGGTTATCTGACACATAGATCTCACTGTACAGCTCAGAAAATTATCCTGACAGCCACAGAAAGGGAAATTGAGACACCAACTCAGGCCCGCAGGGGCCAGCTGCAACACAGCCCTCGGCCTGGCAGTTCTCGTCTCTAAACAGCTCTCCTCTGCCTCTTGTTTTCCCCTCTCTCTCTTTTCTTTCCAAAGGATTGAGTTGTCATCTTCATTGTTCCATAGATGGAAAGGGAGGTCTTTCTGAGCCAACGCCAAGCACTGTGTGTTCCTTACGGTTTGGTTTGGAAATAACTTGAAACTCTCTTCCTCACCATCCACTCCCCACCCCCGCCCCCGCCCACCAAACACCCCCCATTATCCCCCCAACTCCTATCAGAGCCCTGCGAAGACTGTGCAGAAGCAGCGAGCCTTTTTCCAATCTGCCCTGACCATGTGCAAGCCAGAGCAGGCCAGTGGAAACATTGCCCTCCTATCTGAAACTGGGATTGGAGGGTGGGGTTTGTTAGGAGGGTGAGCGCTGGGAGGGAGACACAGCTCTGCCTACAGCCTATTCAGTAGTCCGGTGGTCCCCGAGGCACTGCTGAGGCAGAGTCCAGGCCCCCAAGTTACTGAGTGGGAGCTGAGGATGGCCACAGGCATGATGCTGTGCCTCCGTTTTCTTCAGCCAGTGGGCATCTAGTAATCTAGAAGAAGCAAAGATAGACAAGAGATGGGGCTTCATGAGGAAGAGGAGTGGGATCTTGTCCAGTGTGTTGGTCATTCTCCATTTGCCTTCCACTCACCCCAGATCCATGTTCTGCTCTGTTCTGTGCCCTGGGGCCCCTGGCAATGACTCCACCTACTGCTTCCTGGCAGGGACTTCCCAGGTGGCACTAGTGGTAAAGAGCCCACCTGCCAATGCAGGAGACATAAGAGACAGGAGTTAGATCCCTGGATGAGAAAGATCACCTGGTGGAGGACTTGGCAATCCACTCCACTATTCTTGCCTGGGAAGTCCAGAGGAGGCTGGCTAGCTACAGTCCATGAGATCGCAAAGAGTCAGACATGGCTAAAGCGACTTAGCACACATGCACTGCTTCCTGGCACCCAGCAGGAGCCAGTCAATGAGGCATCCAGAAGGCAGCTAGAGAGCAAAGGTGCCAAGGTCTCTCCTGCTGCATTTCTGGCATGTCCCTCCCCGGCCGTAGCTCCCCTAGACAGCCCTCACCAAGCCCTGGAAACACTGTCCCCTGCTTTCTGAATCCACTGAAGGTGGATTTTTGAAGCCCTAAGGTGGTCACCGCTCCTACTGTGGGGTCTCCAGGCACCTCTGCTTCCCTGTGGGCCCCTTTAACATCCTGCCCACACCCCTGGAAGCAGCCCCTTTGTCAGAGTCTTGTTTGAACCCTCTGAGATGGTTCTTGCCAGGACTCCAACTGAGGCACCCAGGGTGTTCAGCGCAAGTATGGAGGTTAAAAACAGAGAAGACGTGGCTGTCCATCCTGAGGAGGTCACATGTACTCCCTGAATCAGCAGCATCGCAGCACCTGAGGACTAGGCAGAAACGCAAATGCATGGTGATCTGAGCCCTAGTGATTCAGAAACTCTGGAAGTGGGGCCCACGGACTCAGTTTAAATAAGATTTAACTTTACAAAGTCATTGAACATCTCAGTTTTTGCACTCCCTCCTGGGTGATTCTGACACACAGGGAAGTTCTAGAAATACTGATCCTAAACCTCAGAAGCTATGTGTCCCAATGAGAAGCACCTCTCCCTCTCTCTCTCTTTCTCTCTTTCTATCTCTCTCTCCCCTTTTCCTGCCTATTCCGATCCCATCCTGAAGGGAAGCAGATAAGGGAACAGAGCATCCAGATTTTCCAAAACCACAGAAATTGGGTTCCTCCCCCCAAGGTCATCCAAAGATAACTCTGCAGGTGGCATTTACCTCCTGGGTGGTGGCTTAGGCTAAAGAGGTCATTGTGAGTGGACAGTGCCTTGCTGTACTGTGCAAGAGGGACAGGTGCTTTGTGATGCATTCAGTAGCTGGTGCTTGCCATGCCTGCTACTCGCTCAGAGTCTTTGCACATAAACACAGAAGATCAGCGCAGACCCTTTGTTCTCAAATGCATGAATCAACAGCACGTTGGCCACAAAGCCTGCCTAAATGCTATCTTCCAGCTGTGCCCAGCTGTGTCACATGGACTGCTGTGCTTTTTCATGTTTAGGAAAGTTTTCTTAGGCTCTTGCTACTCACATGTGGTGCATTCTCACCCCCTTTTATCCCAGCCGCTTGGGATCTAGTTCACATATGCAATGGAAATACTTGGCCTTTGGAAGAAAGACGGAATTCGGTTTTAATCTGATGACCCGTTGGACCAGGGAAGCCTGACGTGCTTCTGTCCATGGGGTCACAAAGAGCTGGATACGACTGAGCGACTGAACAATAATAGCCCATGGGACCAGCTGTGTGCCCACAACCAGCTACTTCATTTCCCATGCATCTCCTTTTGTAAAATAGGAGAAATAATATGTCTCTGGAGTGGGGTAAGGATTAATTGAGATGACACATGTCCAGTGCCTTAGTGCAAGGAGTGGCACATACTAAATGACAGTAAAAACTGCCTTTCTTTCCATTCCTTGTCTTGAAACACTATAACCCTGTATCTCTAGAATGAAAAAGTGGTATGTAGAAAATAGGGCAGAACCTGGAGTCAGATGGCCTGTGCTTCTCCCAGTGCTGCCACTTACTGTCTGTATGCCTTTGGGCAACGTACTTAACCTTTATGCACCTCAATTTTCTCATTTTTAAAACAGGGATGATCATAGCACCTACCTTATCAGGTGATATTTAAAACTCATGGCATATTTAAAACCTCACATCTGTTTCACTGTGGATGTCAGCTGCTATTATTCATTATTAATAATATTATTATTGTATATTCTGAGTGAAAAATTGAGAGGCAAAGGCTATGGAGGAGATCAGCAAATAGGGAGAGTTGGGCAGAATATTTGAAATTGGGACCACATTAATGTGTCTGTTTGTATTAATATCTTTCTCACCCCCAATGTTTGGGGAAAAGTTAGTATGTATCTTGGGTGAGAGTTTAGGACATTAAAGGCAAGAAGACCAGCAAAGAGAGGGTTAAAAAAAAAAGCTGAAAATAAGAGGAAGAGAGCCTGGATTGAGCTGGTGGTAAGAGAAAGGGCAAAACTGGGCTAAATCCAAGGATGGGGTCTTTGAAAAGTCTTTGTCACAAGGCACTTCCCACTGGTGAGCTTTTCCATCGCCTGGGGAAGAACAGTCTGTTTTCCTTCCCTGAGTTCCTGCGGAATTACTGTCACTACCACCCATTTTGTTCACGCCCCTCCCTACTCCGTAGTCTTTCCTTCTTTCTTCTCCTTTCAAATCCTTCCAAATTTAGCTCCATTCCCACTTCCTCTGGAACACTCCTTAGTGGATTCTTCCTCCTCCTTGTGCACAGACCCCTGTGTGGGCTGTGGTCAGCTCCAGGCTGCTTATCACAAATTTGTCTCCATTCCTAGCAAGTTTACTGTGGCTTCACCCATGCAAGTCTCCTTCCGCAAACCATCATAGGCTTCTTCCTGGGGACAAGGACTGCATCTTCCATTGCTTCTGGACCAAGACTCAGAAAGGTAATTAAACTGAGCCCCCAAGGAAGCCTAACAGGTCCATATGAAAGCTTTGACTAGCAATAGGCTCCTTTGTACGAGGCCTTTCCATCCGGATCTTAGTCCCCGGGTGTGTCCTTGTTCTCAGGTCCCTGGGACAAGTGAAAATGGAAAATGAAAATGAAGCACAGTGTTCTTTTCCCATTTTAGGGACTTGCTGTCAGCATTTCTGTCTGGATCCTAACCTCATGGATCCCCTGACTCCTCAGGTAGCTCCAACTCTCTGAAGTTTTTCTTCCACCCGCAGAACAGCAGTGGACAGAGGTGCCAACTAAAAGGACCTTCTTTTTGATGTCCCTCCGTTTTCTCCCCTCACCACAAATCAGCAGGGAAATGTTAGATGTCAGAGTCAGGCTGAAATATAGGTTAAATAACAAAGATACATATCAACAAGAATTACTGTAAAATTCTAAATTTCAAATCCAAAAACCAAGTGTAGAAATATAATATGGTGAGACCCAATATGACTGCAGGCTCAATATAAAATAATAAATGTTATCAAGGTAGTTAATGCAACCTACAAACATTGAAAAATACCAAATACTCAAAGTGATATTGGAATGATATTTCCAATATTGGGTGGATATTGGAAATATCCAATGGTATTTCCAAACATTGGAAGTGATATTTCCACTCTACTAAATTCATTAGTCTGACCAGAACTAGAACATTTAAGATTCTTTTAAGAAGGGCAAAAACCACAGAGAGGGAAAGACAAAGCAAAAAAAGGGTCTATAAACAGAATCGCAAAAAGAATGAAGGAATCGGACACACTTAGCCTGGAGAAGAAATGTTTCAAGGGGATAGGATCCCCGTTTTCAAATATTTGAAAAGTGCTCATGTGAGAGAGAGATGATTTATTCTGTTACTCCAGAGTAAAGGAAAGCAGATTTCAATTCAAGCAAAAATTTCCTTTCTGCTTAAAAACATAGTGGATTCCTTTGTGAGGTGGTGGGTTCCTCACTACTAGAAATATTAATGAAACACAATTCCTTTCAGAAGCCTGTTACTTTCTCTAGAAGTCCACTGTCTTCCTGCTGCTCTTGGGCTGGTCAGGATACCTCCACAGGGACACTTAGGGACAGAAGAGCAAGGTTGCTCCAGCAGAATTTACTTATCCAGCTCTCCATCCTTTGTCCCATGAGGATGCAGTATTGCTAGATAAATCAGACAGAATTAGGCTTCCTGACTGACAATCTGATGGAAGACACACACCCTTCTGCCCCAGGAAACAAAGAAGCAAAGACAAGACAAAATGCTTAGTGGTGACCTGAAAAAGATTTCACTTTCTAGAGGAACTCCAGGCAATGAGCAAGGTGGTAGTAGAGACATTCAGAAATGTGAGATGTCATACTCTGATATATTGAATCACATCAAGAGAAATTTTTTTAGTTTGCCTTCCATGAAACAGACAGTAAAGCCAGAGCTTAAGAAGGTCAGGCAGCCGCTGCTTAATCTGAAACTCAGCTCTGCCATCTACCGCTGTGTGACCTTATGGACCCAACTTCTCTCATCTATGCCTCCCTGCCTCTTCTACAAAATAAGAACACTGATCCTCATAGTACTTATGATGGTTAACTTTATGTGTCTGCTTGGCTGGGCCACAGGGGGCCCAGGTACTTAAAAACATTATTATTATTCAGGGTGTCTGTTTGAGGGTGTTTTTAAAGCAGATTAACATTTAAATTAGCAGACTGATTAAAGCAGAAAGCCCTTCATTATGTAGGTGGGCCTTATCCAATCAGTTGAAGGAAGACCTAAGTAGAGCAAAACCTGACCCTCCTCCAAGAAGAGAGGAGTCTTCGGCCTGATAGTCTTTGAATTGGGACATCAACTCTTTTTGAGTCTATAGCAGCCTGCTGGGCTTGGAACTTGAGCTGGAGTACCAGCTCTGCAAATTTTAGACTTCCCTGGTAGCTCAGCTGGTAAAGAATCTGCCTGCAATGCAGGAGACGCTGGTTCAATTCCTGGGTTGGGAAGATCCACTGGAGAAGAGATAGGCTACCTACTCCAGTATTCTTGGGCTTCCCTGGTGGCTCAGCTGGTAAAGAATCCGCCTGCAATGCAGGAGACCTGGGTTGGGAAGATCCCATAGAGAAAGAAATGGCTACCCACTCCAGTATTCTGGCCTGGAGAATTCCATGGACTGTATAGTCCAAGGGGTCACAAAGAGTCAGACACCACTGAGCAACTTTCACTTCCACTTTCTTTTTCAGCCTCCATAATTGCAGGAGCCAATTCCTTATAGTAAATCTATATCATTAGATGATAGATAGATAGATAAATGAGAGAGACCCTATTGGCTCTCCTTCTCTAGAGAAACCTAATATAGTGTTATTTCAAGAGGTTATATCAATATTAAATAAGATAATGTGACTGAAGCCTTTTGGCTATGAGTCTGGTATCAAATAAATGCAAGCTTTTTTCTATAAGCCCATTCTTAAAGTGTGAAATCATCTAACTCATTTTGTTGTTGGTGGCGTTTTCTTTTTTAAGGGAAGAGAAAGACTTGTAGACAGGGCTATAAAGATTGTGGACACATGTGATCACTCCCGTAGAAGAATGGCTGCAGTGTGGACATCAGCAGTGCTCTCCAGGGCTCCTAAACTCTCCGGTCTAAGGACTTTCCTCAGTAGCAGGTGTACCCACCAGGTCTCTGGGGAGTTGCAGCCACATACTCTGGTCTAGAGAAGATTTCTGTTTGACAAAGATAACAGCACAGCCCTGAGACAAGGAGGAGATGCGGCATTCCCCAGCAATGCCTAGCATCCCTCTGATGCGTTTCCCAAAATACACCACCGGCTGTGCTCATCCTCCCTGACTCCAAAACCAAGGCATTTGTCCAAACTCTGGATACATCACACCTTCACTCCACAACCTCCTCCTCCTTTGGTTGAGTCCCTTCCCATTGAAATCATACCCATTATTCCAGAAGGGCTGACATCTACCATCCCTGCCCTGACAGGCTCTGACCACCCCAGCCACAATAATCACTTATTTGCCACTTACAAGGTCCTCATGTAATATTTACTCAGTCATTTCTTTTCATTAGTAACCAGTGCTTTTTCTGAATCCCTTTACATGATTCTAAAAGATAGAGAACCCCATGTCTTAACCTTTCCCAACACCTGTTGTAGTCCCAAATCTAGTCAGTTTCCTTGACTATGTGATCAGTATCCTTGCAACTCCTCAGCCATCAGCACCTCCTCAGGTTTTCCTAATCTTGGGCACTGACACCCAAATCTTTATGAGTATCAGAATCACTGGAGATTTCTTGTGAGCTGCAGATTCCTGGATCTTACCTCAAACCTATAAAATAAGAACCTCCAGGGATGGGGCCTTGGAGTCTGAATATTTTTAAAGGTGCTCAGGTGACTGTGATGAGTAGCTAGGTTTGGGAACTTAAGATATAGCAACATTTTCCCATGTCTGTGTATTCTCCCCAAACAACTCAACTCATCCAAGACCATGTTGCTAAGCCAACCTCCTTATGGCACCCATACAACATTCTCTTGCCCCGTGCCCTTTTCAATTCACCAAACAACTCTCTTTTTTTAACTTCCTTCCCTGTACATCCCTTTGTTGCCAATAACTTACACATCTCTCCCTTCCCAGCGCCCCAACTCCAGCTCCTCCTGAATGGACTCTCATGTGGGCACCATCTCTGCCTTAGCCTTCTTAACGAGCATGCCTCAGAAGACCTACAAAAAATATCTTGTCTTATACACTATTTAAGGATGCTTCAGCCATGTGTTTGTTCCAAGAGAAACAAGAATATGGCTGATTAAGTGGAATATGCCTACAATCCTACCTCTAGTCTGTCTCTTATCTTGCAATAAGTTCTCAAACAGGACTTTAAAAACTCTTCCTTTAAAGAACTTTAGTGCCTTTGAGAGCATGAGAAGAGTTTCATAAAAATTCAGTCTTCCTAAATGAGGTCTCTCAACAAAGAGCCAGCAGCCTCAATCCCTGCCTTTCAAAGACATATTTCAGTTCAGTTCAGTTCAGTCACTCAGTCATGTCCAACTCTTTGAGACCCCATGAATTGCAGCACGCCAGGTGATGCACACCTGTTCATCACCAACTCCCGGAGTTCACTCAGACTCATGTCCATTGAGTCGGTGATGCCATCCAGCCATCTCATCCTCTGTCATCCCCTTCTCCTCCTGCCCCCAATCCCTCCCAGCATCAGGGTCTTCTCCAAGGAGTCAACTCTTCACATGAGGTGGCCAAAGTATTGGTGTTTCAGCTTCAGCATTAGTCCTTCCAATGAACACCCAGGACTGATCTCCTTTAGAATGGACTGGTTGGATCTCCTTGCAGTCCAAGGGACTCTCAAGAGTCTTCTCCAACACCACAGTTCAAAAGCATCAATTCTTCAGCACTCAGCTTTCTTCACAGTCCAACTCTCACTTCCATACATGACCACTGGAAAAACCACAGCCTTGACTAGATGGACCTTTGTTGGCAAAGTAATATCTCTGCATATTTAATGGGCACTAAATTCTAGAATACAAGATTTGGAAGGAAACCTCAATGCCATCTTCTCTGAGGGCTGACAGTCACAAAAAGTTCTTAGACACAAACCAAGTTTTCAAAACTTTCTCTGAAGTGTTTGTTATCCAAGGCCACACCTCTGTCTGTCCACTCGGAGGTGGAAACAGTTAATCCCCTCCTCAGACTGAATTAACCCTTCACACATTTCACCGGCTATTGGAGGAATATGGCCACAGGTTACTGATCCTCTACAGCAGGTCCCTCAACAGTGGTATTATTGATACTTGGGGCCCCCAAATTCTTTATTGTCCTGGAATTTATACGATATTTAGCAGCATCTCTGAAATCTGCCTACAGAGGCCATTAGAACTCCTTCCCTTCCTTTCAGGGGCTAGAGGACAAAATGGTCCTCAGTGAGAGTCACCACCCTTTAGTCTTCTATACAGTCCCCATTCTCCAGGAGCTCACGGTCCAGCTGGGACATCAACCCCTACACCAATACTCACCAAACCCCATGATAAGTTCTCTAACAGGACCATGAATGAGAAAGAGGGAGACCCAGGTCTGCCCACAAGAGTCAGAAAAAGCTTCACGGTGGGGGCACTCTGGGGGCAAGTCAGGCTTCCCTGAAGGGTCAACAGTAAAGAATCCACCTGCCAGTGCAGGATACACAGGAGACCCAGTTTCAATCCCTTGGGTTGGGAAGATCTCCTGGAGAAAGGAATGGCAGCCCATTCCAGTATTCTTGCCTGGGAAATCCCACGGAGGAGCCTGGCAGGCTCCATAGAGTCCATGGGGTCACAAAGAGTCGGACACGATTGAGCACAGAAGCACTCAAAAACATAAGGAAGAGTATTTCAAGCTTGCACCAAAAGCATGGAAGAGCGTAGAGAATTCGAAGAACAGAAAACTGTTGAGAGAGTTGGAGTTCAGAGGCCCTGGTGAAAAGTGACAAAGCTCAAAGGATTTAACCGGATTTTTGCCAAGCCCTTCTGACCCTTGTCTTGTCCTCCCACAGCTGACTTATTTTAGATACTTATTTATTTATTTGGCTATACCAGGTCTTATTTGTGGCACACAGGATCTTTGATCTTCATCGCAGCAAGGGGGATCTTTAGTTACTGCATGCAAATACTTAGCTGTGATATGTGGGATTTAGTTCCCCAACCAGGGATCAAACCCCAGCCCCCTTCCCCTCTGGAAGCTCAGAGTCTTGGCCAACAGACCACCAGGGAAGTCCCCTCCTGATTCTGAAAGTGAATTTGCTTTGGAGCAAATGGAGCATGTGTTCTAGCACTAGTAAGTGGAGATCAGTGGGGCTGCATCACACACTATGAAGTCAGGCCTCAGAGTTTCTATTCATCAGGCTCCTCTAAACCGAAGACATTGAGGCCACTACAATGGGTGTTAGAATGCTGAGTTTAAATAAGATCACAATGAATACCAGCTCCATTCAAACACCTTTCTAGGTATTTCTGCCAATTCTCTGAAGTCAGGAGTGAAGTCTGGGACAGACAGCCATCACTGCTGCCCAACAGGGATGACAAAGCTAAGGAGGCAACAGCAACACAGTAGCAAAGATGGGGATGAACATAGGAGGCCTGGGCTGAGGGCCCAGCCACCAGCAATCAGCCTGACTCTGCTGCTGGCCGGCTGAGTCACTATAGTTCCCCAGGCCTATTTCATCACCTGTAGATGGAAGGAATTATAAAAACCCTCAAAGAGGCCTTGGTTAAACCACATCACTTTCCTGATCCTTAATTCCCCCAGATGGTCAACATGTAGACTGAACTGGACCAGTGGTCTGGGGACATTTGGATCAGTCTCTTTCAGGAGTGATGAAAGCTATACCTGGCTCCCGTGCTCCAGGGGGGAAAAAAATGACACAATTTTCTTTCATTTAAGGGCATTCTCGGAACTCTTGTAAGTTCCACCTTAGGACCCCAGTACTAGATCATCTTTTCTAAGATCTCAGTGAACTTTGGAATTCTATGATCCAAAGAGCCTCCATCTACGTGTGCTTGGATGGGGCAGTTGCCTGCTGATAAAAGGATGGGAAAAGCACTAGAAGTTTTTCTAAAAACAAAAAGCCCCCTGTGAGTAGTCATTGCTCCTGGCCTTTCCAGGGTCCCTGTGCTCCTCACTATCGAACCATCCCTGCCCTATTCACAGCTCCTTCCACCAGCCTTGCAGGCTGGCCTCTCTGCCCTTTCTCTCATTACCCACTCATTCCATGTCCCTTTGTACAGGGGCAAATAACTGCATATCTGTATCCGTACATGTTCTCCATGTGTCTAACTCCTCTCTTCTTATTTATTTACTTATTTATTGGCTGCACTGGATCTTCGTTGCTGTGTGTGGGCATTCTCTAGCTGGGTGAGCAGGAGCTACTCTTAGTTTCAGTGTCTGGTCTTCTCATTTCGTTGGCTTCTCTTGTTGCAGAGCACAGGCTCTAGGCACAGGCTTCAGTGGTTGCAGCACACAGGCTGAGTAGTTGAGGCACATGGGCTTAGTTGCTCCATAGCATGTGGGATCTTCCCAGACCAGGATTCAAACTCGTGTCCCCTGCATTGCCAGGCAGATTCCTATCCACTGTACCACCAACAAAGTCCTTAACTCTCCTTTTCTTTGTATCCTCCCTAACCCCTCACTTGGGGTTTCCCTGGTGGCTCAGAGGGTAAAGAATCTGCCTGCAATGCAAGAGATCTGGGTTTGATTCCTGAGTTATGAAGATCCTCTGGAGAAGAGAATGGCAACCCACTCCAGTATTCTTGCCTGGAGAATTCCATGGACAGAGGAACCTGGTGAGCTACAGTTCATGGGGTTGCAAAGAGTGGGACATGACTGAGTCACATACGCACACACACCCTCACCCAGAGCCTGCCCAGTTCAGACCCTTTGTCCAAGTAGGCAGGGCATAGAGAGATGACCCCTGGAAGACCCCATCCAACTGACGCATATGATTCTATGTCACTGAGGAAACCAAAGAAAGGAAAATGTTTATTAAAATCAGTGAAATCTAACAAGGGGGTGGGGACAAGAGAGAATGCCTGAATTCCAGCACTCTCCCCGTGGAGAGAGGGTGGAAAAACCCAGGCCTTCCTGCCTGGACAGCCTGAGATCCCAGCCTCCCCAGAGCCAGAAATCAGTGGAAATATATATATATTTTTTAATACACCCTCATTACAAATAAAAATAGTGTTACATCAATACAGGGGTTGGTTAAAATGCATTCCAAATTTGCTAAACAGGGAATGCATCAAAACGCCTATAATAATATCAAGCAAGTCAGTCCCTCTGCCAAACTCAGACGGAGGGGAATTCACACAGCCAGGGAAAATCTGTTCTTCATCAATGTTTCAATATATTCAGTGAAGCCGGGGACATTTTTCTGAGATTGAAGCAGATTGCCAGCTGCCAATACTATGATTTAATTCCTTCTTTTTCCCCCTTCACTTGAAAAAAAATTGCCACAAGCATTTGGTGAGCCATGGAGGCCCTTGGGTAACATGGATCACACCTAGATGGAGGGACAGGACATGGGGGGAGATAAGGAAGAGAAAGAGAAAAGCAAGAAAACAGGAAAAGAAGGGTGGAGGAAGAGGAGAGAAAAAGGGATCAGGGTGAGAGAAACAAGGAGGAATGTGGAAAAAGAATGGAGAGGGGAAAGGACAAGAAAAGCAGAAAAATGAGAGGGAATGAAATGAGAAGAAATGAGAAGAAAATGAGAAGAACGTGGGCTGTGGGAAGATGAGCAGAGGAAACATCACGTACAGAGAAGGAAGAATAAAGTCTTAAAGATCATAGAGGTGAGCTTCCACTTAAGTATCCAGGAGGAACTGCAGCAGTGAAGTTATTGATATTTGCCCCAAATCACTCAGCTCAGAGCAGAGAACCAAGCCCTCCTGACTCCAGCCTAGTGCTCTCTGCTCCTCAACAAGTAGAGAGCAGGGTGAAGAGAGGGGAATTAAGACCAAAATGAGAATTTTCATGTATGCACATCTGCATGTGGCGTTTGGCTTCCTCAAACATCTATATCATCTAATATCATCTAATATTCTAAAATCTAACAGGATCTGATATTCACAGAGCCCTGATTCTTAGCCCTTGGGAGCTTCCCATGAAGTGTATCTCAGACCTAGTAGACACTGCTTTCTGCCTCATCAGATCATAAATGGTGGAATCAGAGCACTGAAGGGCATCAGATTGTCACCAGACTAAGGCTTGGCCGCTAGGATGTTCCTCTAAGCTCCCATACCCAGGCCTCTGGCTTCCTAGGATGGTAAGTATGCTGACAAGATGCACCCCCCTTGGGGACCTGGAAGTCCCAAACTCCAGGGCCCCGGTTCTAGCTTTGGAAGGTTCAGTCACCCCCTCAGAGCTGAGGGCCTTTCTGGCTTAGGCATTAGTTACCATTTTTCAGTCTGTCATTTAGTTAACAGTATTGTCTAATGTTGATTTATTTTGGCAATGGTATTGTGGTTGTATAAGATAATAATTAATATTAGGGGCAACAGATTGAGATATACAGGATCTCTCTGTACTATGTTTATAACTACTGTAAAATTCTTTCAAAATTTAAAAAAAAAAAAAAAAAAAAGCCTTCATAATGATCTCAAAGGCCAGGTCTGAATTTAGAAGTCTTCATTAGTATCTGGGCCCCAGCCTCTGGACTCTGGCCAGTGACTCACCTCTCCCCTCTTCCTCCTTCAACTCATTCCTATACAACAAGGGGACCTACATAGACTACACGTGGACATGGTGGGCTGCTCTTTCAAGTTCAGGCCACAGCCCAGTGACCATACATATACCCTCTCCTTGGCCACCTCTGGGGACCAAGGATGTGGGCAATGGCTGTTCAGTCCATCCTTGGGATAACAGAAAGGCTCAGGGCCATTTGGCCAGGGACATTCAGAGTCTTGGGTACCAGGAACAGAAGCAGGTATGACTCAGAGGCTCCAAGGAGGCATATTTTTGGCATCTGTTCCTGAGAAGGGGCATGGAAGAGAACCTGGAGGCTAAGAGTGGCTTATTGGCTTTCTCTGTCTCCATAAAGACAGAGTCTCTGCTCACAGTGTACCCTTCAGACCCTGCCCAGACATTCCCCCACCAACCTGTCCCCTTTTAGGAAGGATCACTGGTTTCACTCCATCCCCAAACACAGAGGTCTATGCCCTTCTTGATTCCACATCAACTTCTGAACTCCTACTGATGCCCTGATTAGAATTATTTATGTAGAAGTCTGTGTCTCATTCACTAGACTGAGAACTTCTCAAAGGCAGGGATCTATCTCATGTATTCCCATGCTTCCAGCCCCACATCTAGCACATAGATAGGTATTACCAACTGATGGTTAAACTGTTGTATTCTCAGAGAGTCAGGAAAGCACAGCAAGAGGTCAGGAGAATACGTTGTCAGGAATAAGGCAATCCTGGTTCCAATCCTGACTCACATACTTAATTGCGATGTGACCATGAAAAAGTTATTTAATCTCTCCAAGGCCTAGCTTCTTCCTCAGAGTTGTCATCAGAATTAAATGAAGCAGGGACTTTCCTGGTGCTCAATGGTTAAGACTCCATGAATCCAATGCAGAGGGTGTGGGTTTGATCCCTGGTCAGGGAACTAAGATCCCACATGCCTCTGGGTAAAGCCAAATTTTTTTTTTTTTAATTCCTTATATGCGGAATCTAAAAAGACATGACACAGATGAGCTTATTAACAAAACAGAAACAGACTCACAGACTTAGACAATGAACTTACGGTTCCAGGGACAGGGAGGAGAGTAGTCGGGGGAGGATGGGGGGATAGTTACAGAGTGTGGGATGGACGTGTACAAGCTGCTCTTTTTAAAATGCATAACCAACAAGGACGTACTGTATGGCATAGGGAACTCTGCTCAATATTTTGTGGAAGCCTCAATGGGAGGGATTTTGAGGGAGAGTGGATAGATGTGTATGTATGACTGCCTTTGCTGTCCACCTGAAATTATCGCAACATTGTTAATCAGCTATGTGCTGTGCTGTGCTTAGTCACTCAGTCATGTCCAATTCTGCGACCCCATGGACTGTAGCCCACCAGGTTCCTCTGTCTGTGGAAATTCTCCAGGCAAGAATACTGAAGTGGGTTGCCATGCCCTCCTCCAGGGGATCTTCCTGACCCTGGGATCAAACCCAGGTCTCCCACATTGAAGGCTGATTCTTTACCATCTAAGCCATCAGGGAAGCCCAAGAATACTAGAGTGGGTAGCCTATCACTTCTCCAGGGGAACTTCCCCACCCAGGAATCAAACTGGGGTTTTCTGCATTGCAGGCAGATTCTTTACCAGCAGAGCTACCAGGGAACCCACATTAATCAACTGCACGCCAATACAAAATAAAAAGAGTTTTTAAAGAAAGAGAAAACAATAAAACATATTACTGTAATAATTTAACTTATTACTGATGAGGAATTAATTTTATAACTTGTGTTTAGTTTGGGATAATTTAAAAGTTTTTATATTTTTTAAAAATTAAATAAAAAGAATTGAATGAAGCAATATGACCAACCTAGATAGCATATTAAAAAGCAGAGACATTACTTTGCCAACAAAGGTCCGTCTAGTCAAGGCTATGGTTTTTCCAGTGGTCATGTATGGATGTGAGAGTTGGACTATGAAAAAAGCTGAGTGCTGAAGAATTGATGCTTTTGAACTGTGGTGTTAGAGATGACTCTTGAGAGTCCCTTGGACTGCAAGGAGATCCAACTAGTCCATTCTAAAGGAGATCGGTCCTGGGTGTTCATTGGAAGGATTGATGCTAAAGCTGAAACTCCAATACTTTGGCCATCTCATGCGAAGAGTTGACTCATTGGAAAAGACTCTGATACTGGGAGGGATTGGGGGCAGGAGGAGAAGGGGACGACAGAGGATGAGATGGCTGGATGGCATCACCGACTCAATGGACATGAGTTTGAGTAAACTCCGGGAGTTGGTGATGAACAGGGAGGCCTGGCGTGCTGCAATTAATGGGGTCACAAAGAGTCGGATACGACTGAGCAACTGAACTGAACTGAACTGAATGTCGTTGAACCACTTTGCAGAGCACTTGGCATTTAGTGAAGACTCAATAAGTGTGGTGAAACAGCAAGATCAGGCTGCCAGTATCATGGGTCAGTCCATGGATGAACCCATCTGCTCATACCTCAATGGCTGTCTCCCAGTTATCTTTATTTAGGTCCTGGGAGAAACTCAGCAGAAAATAGATGAGGCAAATCCATCCAAGTGACCAGAAAAACTAGAAAATCAGCCCCCTACCCACTCCTGGAAGAAATAACCCACCGTGTGTGCTAGCCCCAGCAGCCGCCCAACACCCTCTCTCTGTAAACTCAAGCCAGTTGGACGCCGCAGGCCCTCCAAGCTAACTGCCGATTGATGGGGCCCCAGACACTTTCCAGAGAGCTAACACTCCATCATCTCTGGCCAAGTTCCCCGTATCTCAGTGTGGCTGGTGACAATGGCGAGACACGTCGGGGAGCTGACAAGGAAGAAAAAACTGTTTTCAAGAGATCAACACATCAACACCTGTTAGTCAAAGCTAGCTAACTCCAGCAGCCTGGAATGCCAAACAAGAAAAAGGCATGAAAGATGGATCCCACAACAGCAATCACAGAGACTGCGGTCTCAGAGCAGATGGCCCTGCGTGGTCACAGAAGAGGAAGGTGTGACAGCTCAAGGCTGGACCAAGTCCATCTCAAATGTGCTTAAAATGACAAAAAAGCGGAAAGAATAAGAAAGTAAGGGGTAAAATCAAATCCAAACCCTAAAGCCAAAGAAAAAGAAATGGTTTAAGAGAAAATCATCTAAGGAAATTAAATTTACATGCGAGAATTTAACAAGATAAAGAGCATTTCTGAAATGTAAAATAAAAAGATTATAGATGTAACTAAGCAAAGACAGTCAGGATCTAGTTCTAGGCAAGTAAAACGGTGGTGTCCTGAAAAAGTTGTTCTCCCTCCAGGCCTCTTTTTTCTGGGCCCCATTAGCATTTTGTAAATGTGCTACTCTACTGTAACCACATATTTTCTAGAACAAGTTCTGATTTCAAGTATTCTATCCTTTTCTGCCCATGGGTACCAAAAATTTCATGGGCTCTTGAATTGGGAGTTCAGAAAATGAGTTCAGTATACTATAAATCACATTATAGATTGATATTTATGTACAGATCTGTCTCCTCCTTTAGGTCATGAGCCCTTTGAAGGCAAAGATATGTTATTCCCCTTTTAATCCCTAGTTCTTAGCCTGATACCCAACATACAGTAGGTTCTTAGTAGACATTAATTGAAGAATAAATGAATGAATGAATGAATGAATTATTTTGTCCCTGTAACATGATATTAGTGGAAAGACAAGACACTTTGGGGTCAGACAAATTTGGATTTGACACCTGATACTGTCTGGCATCAGCCAAGCTAATGAGCATAATCGTATATCTGTAAAAAGGGATAATAATTTTTGACTCATGAGATTGTTATGAAGATAATGAGAGTGGTGTATGTAAAAAACTCTGCAGATATTTTTAAATAGCAGTGTAATTTACATAAAGTGGGAAAATCTTAAGTATACAGCTCAATAATTTTGTACACACTCAGGTAACCACCACACAACTCAGATCAAAATATAGAATATTCCCATTAACCCCAGAAGGTTCCTAGGGCAGTTTTAAAGCATGGTTGCAAATTCTTTGACCCGCCTGCCACTGAGAGGTGGGATCCATGTTTCTCTCTATGAATCTGGGCATGCATGTGACTGCCCTGACGTGGAATCCAGCAGGAGTGACACAGTGTGACCACCAAGGCTACACCAGCAAGGGCCATGCAGGTTCTGTCTTATTCTCTGAACACTCATTCTCAACACCCTGAGCCCAAGTATGAAGACTGACCGCCTGAAGTCACCCTGGTGCAGAGGCCATATGCAGATACTCCAGTCAGCAGTTCAGCTGAGTCCAGCCTTCCAACCACGGTGTCAGATATGCAAGGAAGCCATCCTGGACTCGCAAAGTCAGCCGTCTTGGACTCTTAAAGTCGGCCATCTTGGACTCACAAAGTTAGCCTACATCAGTGCCACATGGAGAAGAATCACTTAGTCAAACCCTGCCTGAATTCCTGACCCACAAAATTGTGGAACACAGTAAAGCAATGGCTTTAGGCACCAGTTTGAGGATAATTTGTTACTTGACAACAGGTAACTGGTCAGCATATATGTACCCCTGCCCCATCAATAGCATCTTTCCTCCTTCTCTGAGATAATTACATTTCTGTTTATCATCATAGATTCATTTTGGCTGCTTTCAAACGTCATATAAATGTAGAGTCTTTGTGACTAACTTCTGTCATTTCTGAGAATCCTGTATGTTGTGTATATCAGTGAATTTTACTAAACAGTACTCCATGTTATTAATGTACTATAACTTGTTGACCTGATCTCCTGTTGAGAGACATTTGGATTGTTTACAATTTACAGCTTTTACTAATAAACCCACTATTGAACATTCCTGTGCAAATCTTTCTTAAATATATATTTTCACCTCTCTTGGATAAATGCTTAGGACTGGAATTCTTGGATCAGAGAGTAGGTTCATGTTGTTATCTATAAGAAAAGTCAGGTTTTTCAAATGAGTTGCAGCTTTTGCCCTACAACCAGCAGCTATGAGAGTTCCAGATGTTCCACACTCTCACCAACACTTCATATTGCCAGTCATTCTAAACTTAGCCATTTTAACATGTATCCAGTAGTACCTCTATTGATTTGTATTACAGTACCCTGATGTCTAATAATATTGAGCAACATACTGACCACTTGAATATTTGTGTTTGTAGAAATCCTGTTCAATCTTGTGCACTTTTTTTAATTAGATTGTTTTTTTTACAAATAAGTGTACATTTTTTAATTGGGTACTTTGTTTTGTATATTCTGGATACTGGTCTTTTGGCAAATAGTTTCACCCATACTGTAACTTGTCTTTTTACTTTCTTAATATTATATTGTGATGAACAGAAATTTGTTTTTGAGTTTTGATGAGATCCAATTTACCATTTTTTTGTAGTTTGTGATTTTGTGGGCTAAATAATTTGTCTTCCCCCCACCCCACAGGTACAAAGGTATTCTTTTGTGTTATCAACTAAAGGTTTTAATGTTTTCACTTCTGCATTTAAGTCTATGACTCATTTCCAATTAACTTGTATGTACCTTATACACTTGGGGCTAGAGTTTCTCTTTTCTCCTCCATATTAATATCTAGTTGTTCTAGTACCACTCACTGAAAAGACCTTCCTTCCTTTCCCCATTGAACAGCCCTGGTGTCTTTGCTGAAAAATAAGTGGCCATATATATGTGGGTCTACACCCTTCCAAAGATGGTCTACCTGTCCAGGTGCCTGAAATGCTATCATTGGAGATAATTCTCTCTGTAATTTGCATTATTTGAGTCTTTAAAATCCCAAATATCTATAATATAACAAATTAAACTCTGTTCTCAATTTATACCATGAGGTTCTGGAGTTCATTAAGTCCCGATAACAGAAATGCCCTGGGCAAAAATTCAAAAGACCTGGGTTACAGATAATTCTAATTCAACAAACATCTGCTGAGGGCCTTCTCTTTGCCAGGCAGGATGCGTGGGTGTCTTAGAGGAGGGGAGAGGATGGAAAAGAAGACATGTTCCCTGTCCTTAAGGGAGCAGCTTGACTGCAGATCAAATGACCTGAGACCACTTTTACTGATCCCATGTTCCACAAAGAACCCTGGAACCCAGAGTGAGGGATTTGGAGAATTTTTTTTACTCCTGTAGTCGTTGCACAAATTTTAAGACACTAGTCAGTTATCCCAGTGTTCTTGCCTGGAGAATCCCAGGGACGGGGGAGCCTGGTGGGCTGCCATCTATGGGGTCGCACAGAGTCGGACACGACTGAAGTGACTTAGCAGCTTAGCAGCAGTTCTCTACTAAATGACACTGATCAACACGTGCCTTAAGTTTCTCTGTTGTTGAAGAGGGATTAAGAAAGTCCTCACTCCTGAGATAATTCATATAAATGCTTAGCTCTGAACTCGATATCTAGCAAGTGCTTCACATGTCAGTTGTTATCATTATGATTCTTTGCAAGGCTGTGACAAGAATAAAATCACAGCATCACAGAATCTCAGGGTTGGAAGGAAACTTCCAACTGGAGATAAGCAGTTAATTATAGGAATTATCTGGTAATATTGTTTAAGAATATCAGTCCCAAGGCTCCAATCCAAGATTGCCTTATTTTGTCCCATGGTAAGGCCTGAGAACCTGTTATTTGTAACAAAAATCTCTGAATGTTCTATGGTCAACTAAGTCTACAGACCACCAGCTCCTGGCACAACTGAAGAGAGATTGTTGTTGTTGTTCAATCGCTGTCATGTCCGACTTTTTTCGACCCCATGAACTGCAGCATGCCAGGCTTCCCTGTGCTTCACCGTCTCCTAGGGTTTGCTCAAACTCATTTCCATTGAGTCAGTGATGTCATCCAACCATCTCATCCTCTGTCACCCCCTTCTCTGCCTGTTCTCAATCTTTCCCAGAGTCAGAGTCTTTTCCAGTGAGTCGGCTCTTCTAATCAGGCAGGCAAAGTATTGAAACTTCAGCTTCAGCCTCAGTCCTTCCAATGAATATTCAGGGTTGATTTCCTTTAGGACTGACTGGTTTGATAGCTTCACAGTCCAAAGGACTCTCAAGAGTCTTCTCCAGCACCACAATTGAAAGCATCAATTCTTCGGCGCCCAGCCTTCTTTATGGTCCAACTCCCACATCTGTACATGACTATTGGAAAAACCATAGTTTTGACTATATGAATGTTTGTCGACAAAGTGATGTCTCTGCTTTTTAATACACTGTCTAGGTTTGACTTAGTCTAGGCTTTTCTCCCAAGGAGCAAGCATCTTTTAATTTCATGGCTGCAATCAGAGTCCCCAGTGATTTGGGAGAATAAGAAAATAAAATCATTCACTGTTTCCACTTTTCCCCATATATTTGCCATGAGTTATGCCATGATCTTCGTTTTTTGAATGTTGAGTTTTAAAACTGATTTTTTGCTCTCCTCTTTCACCCTCATCAAGAGATTCTTTAAGTACCTCTTCACTTTCTGCCATTAAAGCGGTATCCTCTGCATATCTGAGGTTGTTGATATTTCTCCTGGTAATCTTGATTCCAGCTTGTTTTTCAACAGCTTGGCATGTCACATGATGCACTCTGCATATAAGTTAAATAAGCAAGAGGACAATATACAGCCTTGATGTACTCCTTTCTCAATTTTGAACTGGTCCATTGTTTCATCAGAGAGGGCAATGGCACCCATTCCAGTACTCTTGCCTGGAAAATCCCATGGACAGAGGAGCCTGGTAGGCTGCAGTCCATGGGGTCTCGAAGAGTTGGACACGACTGAGCGACTTCACTTTCACTTTTCACTTTCATGCATTGGAGAAGGAAATGGCAACCCACTCCAGTGTTCTTGCCTGGAGAATCCCAGGGATGGGGGAGCCTGATGGGCTGCCGTCTATGGGGTCGCACAGAGTCGGACACGACTGAAGCGACTTAGCAGCAGCAGTAGCAGCAGCATTGTTTCATGTCTGGTTCTAACTGTTGCTTAGAACCGTGTGCAGGTTTCTCAGGAGGCAGGTAAGATGATCTGGTATTCTCATCTCTTTAAGAATTTTCCACAGTTTGTTGTGATCCACATAGTCAAGCTTCCCTGGTGGCTCATACAGTAAAGTGTCTGCCTGCAATGTGGGAGACCTGGGTTCGATCCCTGGCTCAGGCAGATTCCCTGGAGAAGGAAATGTCAAACCACTCCAGTATTCTTGCCTGGAAAATCCCATGGACAGAGGAGACTGGTGGGCTGTAGTTTATGGGGTAGCAAAGAGTCAGACATGACTGAGGTACTTCACTTTCACTTTCATACAGTCAAAGGCTTTAGCATAGTCAATGCCACAAAAGTAGATGTTTTTCTGGAATTCCCTTGTTTTTTCTATGATCCAGCAGATCATAGAAATTTTATCTCTGGTTTCTCTGCCTTTTCTAAATCCAGCTTCAACATCTGGAAGTTCTCAGTTCATGTACTGCTAAAGCTTAGCTTGAAGGATTTTTAGCATTACCTTGCTAGCACATGAAATGAGTATAGTTGTACAGTAGTTTGAGCATTCTTTGGCATTGCCTTTCTTTGGGATTGAAATGAAAACTGACCTTTACCAGTCCTGTGGCCACTGCTGAGTTTTCCAAATTTACTGGCATATTGAGTGCACACTTTAACATTTTTTAGGATTTGAAATAGCTCAGCTGGAATTTCATCATCTCTACTAGCTTTGTTCATAGTAATGCTTCCTAAGGCCCACTTAACTTCATACTCCAGGATGTCTGGCCCTAGATGGGTGACCACATCATCATGGTTATCCAGGTTATTAAAACCTGTATTGAATAGTTCTTCTGTGTATTCTTGCCACCTCTTATTAATCTCTTCTGCTTCTGTTAGATCCTTGCCATTTCTGTCCTTTATTGTGCCCATATTTGCATGAGATATTCCCTTGGTATCTTCAATTTTCTTGAACAGATTTCTAGTCTTTCCTATTTATTGTTTTCCTCTATTTCTCTGCATTGTTCACTTCTAAGGCTTTCTTGTCTCTCCTTTCTATTCTCTGGAACTCCACATTCAATTGAGTATATCTTTCCCTTTCTCCTTTGTCTTTTGCTTCTCTTCTTTTCTCAGCTATTTGTAAGGCTTCCTCAGGCAACTACTTTTCCTTCTTGCATTTCTTTTTCTTGGGGATGGTTTTGGTCACCACCTCCTGTACAGTGTTACAAAGATCCATTCACAGTTCTTCAGGCACTGTCTACCAGATCTAATCCCTTGAACCTGTTCATCACCGCTGCTATATAATCATAAGGGATTTGATTTAGGTCATACCTGAACGGGCTAAATTCTCTACTTTCTTCTATTTAAGCCTAAATTTTGCGATAAGGAGCTCATGATTTGTGCCACAGTCCACTCCATGTTTTTTTTTTTTTTTTTTTTTTTTTTTGCTGTATTTGCTTGTTTTTGCTCCAAGTTCGGCTGCAGAAAATATAATTAATCTAGTTTTGGTATAAACTATCATGTGATGTCCATGTGCAGAGTTGTCTCTTGTGTTGCTGGAAAAGGGTGTTTGCTATGACCAGTGCATTCTCTTGGCAAAACTCTAGCCTTTGCCTTGCTTCATTTTGTACTCCAAGGCCAAACTTGCCTGTAAATTAACTCTACTTTTGCATTCCAATCCCCTATGATGCGAAGGACATCTTTTTTGGTGATAGTTCTAGAAAGTCTTGTAGGTCTTCATAGAATGGTTCAACTTCAGCTTCTTCAGCATTAGTGTTTGGGGCATAGACTTGGATTACTGTGTTGTTGAAAAGTTTGCTTTGGAAATGAAGGGAGATCATTCTGTGGTTTTTGAGATTGCACCCAAGTACTACATTTTGGACTTTGAAGAGAGATGCCTAAATTGTCTTAGAAATGCTGTTACCATTCAAATGTAAATAGTTTAGTCAGATAACATTGTTACACTGGTAAATACTTTCAAGAGAAATAGCTTGCCCCAGGCAAATCCAGGGAAGGAAAGAGTATGAGACAGGAGAGGCTGCCAGAGACACATTTCAACAATTGTTCACAATTACTTAAGACCCAATTCCAATTTACACCAAGCTAGTGATGGAGGAGGAGAAGGCTATGGCAACCCACTCCAGTACTATTGCCTGGAAAATCCCATGGACAGGGGAGCCTGGTGGGCTGCCATCTATGGGGTCACACAGAGTCAGACACAACTGAAGCGACTTAGCAGCAGCAGCAGCAGCAGTGATGAAGGAAACCAACAGGTCTGTTAGCCAGTTCAAATTCAAATATGAAAAGAAAAAAAAATTAGAGCCAAGAACAAATCGAATGCAAGATAAGGCAAACTAATAGGCCAAAACCCTAGGGGAAAAAATGATTTTAAGGAACAGTTAGTTGTTGGATGGTTGGATGGCATCACCGACTCAATGGATATGAGTTTGAGCAAGCCGGGAGTTGCTGACGGACAGGGAAACCTGGCGTGCTGCAGTCTATGGAGTCGCAAAGTGTAGGACATGACTTAGTGACTGAACTGAACTGAAGGAAGAGTAGCAAATTTCACATTCTGACTGAGGCATGGCAACCCAGCAGGACTGCTGAGAGTCGGGGCAATTCCAATCTTGGGAAAATCCTGCAGATGACAAGCCAAAGAAAACCAACCTGAAGATTGTTAGTGGAACAAAGCAGGGAGGAGTTGGGGCTGGTTTTGTCTTCAATGAAATTTTCCATGGATCACACAGATTTCTTTTTTTCTTTTCTGAGTTTCAGGGTGGGTGAGCAGATGGCTGGAGCACTGGAAGAGAGCGAGAAAAGGATCTGGCTGTAATTTATCTTTCAGAAAGCCAAATAAACTGTATTTCAAAGTGGCGTGAAAGTCTCTAGGTCAAAACTGAGACCAAAAGCCAACATGACTCCACCTCCAAATCTCCAGAGAGGACATTCCACAAGCACACAGCCTCACGTTGTAGGAAGAGAAGCCCTGGGCTGGAAGGCGAGAGGCCAGTGTGACCTTAGGTAAGCCAGCTCCATTCCCTCGGCCTCAGTTTACACATCATCACTGGCCACGCGTCATTAGATCCTATAGTCATGACCTGGAAGTTCCCTTGAGTACTAGATGGCATTTTCTTGCTCCCTAAGTCTTACTGAGAGATTAGGGGACACACTGGGGTCACTGCAAAATGCTTTGTCTACAAAGCTTCACCTACTTTTCCTCATATCCAGCTGTGCCTCTCCGATTGGGTGGCTGAGCCTACAGGGGGAGCTGAGAAGAAGGAGAGACGGTGGGGCTTCCACAGGTCTTCTGCCCAGCAGCTAGCCCTCTCTCTGCTTGAGTAGCAGAGGACATGGAAATGCTGGTGGGGTCCCTGCTAACACTTCCACCTCCAGTCCCTCCCCACACAGTTCCCAGCCTCACCTCCTCATCTGGGCTGGGAAATGAAGACTTATTTACCAGGGGCACTTCCACTCTGGAAAACCCAAAGAAAGCAATGTGCTGTGTGTCCAGAAAGTCAGTAACATACATTATATTATGTGTGACACTCTGAAAATGCAGAAGCAGATACTGAAATGGTAAGACCATAGTTAAGAGAAACTGGAGTATTAGAGAGATAACTCCCAATCTCATTCTTTTGGGATTCACATCAAGAACAAGAGTTATGTCTAAGAGACAGAACTTGGCACTGATACTCCCTCTTTCTCTTACACACACACACACACACACATTGTTGACATCGTGTCCCACCATAGTGGCGAAGTCCAAGGAGACACACATACCACGCCCCCCTCCCCCAACAGTAAAGGCTGGGGAAGAAGTTGATTTTGTTCTTTTGAGTGTCTTCTCTGCTTTGCCTTTATGGCTACTTGGTGGGGTGATCAGCTTAGTCCAATTACTGACTGGGTTGCCAGGGGACTACCTAAACCCCATTAGCTTTATGAAAAGTGGCAAGGCCAACTTGCTCAGTCAAAATCCCTGGAATTGGTGATGTCTCTTCATTCTCTCTTCTCATGGAAAGTATGCAGCCATTTTGAGAAGTTGAAGATCAAACGAAACATATTAACAGTGAACATGATCATGATGTTATGGATGAAACACTCTCTGAACTCCTTTTCACCTTTGAAGATGGTCCTGTATTTTCCTGCATCGAGCCCACTGTCATATGTTGGGTGGGACACTAGGCTGAGCAGTTCCACACTTTGAGCCTCAGGGCCCTCAGTTGGCAAGTCACCAATTTGACTCAGCTTAAGGAGACCTATTGTTCAATTGCTAAGTCACATCCAATTCTTTGTGACCCCATGGACTGCAGCACACCAGGCTTCCCTGTCCATCACCAACTCCCGGAGCTTGCCCAAACTCATGCCCATGGAGTCGGTGATGCCATCCAACCATCTCATCCTCTGTCGTCCCCTTCTCCTCCTGCCTTCAATCTTGCCCAGCATCAGGGTCTTTTCTAAGGAGTCAGTTCTTTGCATCAAGTGGACAAAGTGTTGGAGTTTCAGCTTCAGCATCAGTCCTTCCAGTGAACATTCAGGGTTGATTTTCTTCAGGACTGATTGTTTTGATCTCCTTGTTTTTCAAGGGACTCTCAAGAGTCTTCTCCAGAACCTCGTCTACTCTTGCATTCAGCACCAAGCACAGTGTGGGCATGCAGTTGTTGATGGAATAGATTTTCAGGTTCAAGTTGATGGCCAGTTTTTTGGACACATCAATGCAACATAAGTTCAGCAGATATTAAAACATGGACAAATTTAACCTGCATGGAACAGACACAAAGGCAACCAAAGCAAGAATAGATAGATTTCTAGGAGAGTCATCCAGTGCTTTTGTCCCTTTCCTAAGAACAGAGTTAGAGTTTTTTCCTTGTTTCTAATTTGAATATTCTGACCATCATAAAAGCCCATTTCCTCTTTTGAGGGAAGAGAAGGAGTTTCCTAGTAAACAGAGAATAAACCACCAAAATCCTTAACATGAACAATTCATAGCCTAGAATTATATAGAATTCCTCAGACTATATGCCTATAACTTGCAATAGGTCTAGAGGTTCACTTCTAAAATTACTTCTTTTCCCACATTTTGAGAGCTAAATTCCCCAACTGCCTTTTTTTTTTTTACTTTTTATTTTGTGCTGGAATATAGCTGATCAAGACTGCTGGGAGAAATATCAGTAACCTCAGATATGCAGATGACACCACCCTTATGGCAGAAAGTGAAAAGGAACTGAAGAGCCTCTTGATGAAGGTATAAGAAGAGAGTGAAAAAGCTGACTTAAAACTCAGCATTCAAAAAACTAAGATCATGGCATCTGGTCCCATCACTTCATAGCAAATAGATGGGAAAACAATGGAAACAGTGACAGACTTTATTTCTTGGGCTCCAAAATCACTGCAGATGGTGACTGCAGCCATGAAATTAAAAGACACTTTCTGCTTAGAAGAAAAGCTATGACAAACCTAGACAGCATATTAAAAAGCAGAGACAGTACTTTGCCAATAAACATCCATATAGTCAAAGCTATGGTTTTCCCAGTAATCATCTGTGGATGTGAGAGTTGGACCATAAAGAAGGCTGAGTGCCAAAGAATTGATGCTTTCCAACTGTGGTGTTGGAGAAGACTCTCAAGAGTCCCTTTGATTGCAAGGAGATCAAACCAGTCAATCTTAAAGGAAATCAACCCTAAGTAGTAATTGAAAGGACTGATGCTAAAGCTGAAGCTCCAATACTTCGGCCACCTGATTCAAAGAGCTGACTCATTAGAAAAGACCCGGATGTTGGAAAATATTGAAGGCAGGATGAGAAGGGACAACAGAGGATGAGATGGTTGGATGGCATCACCAAATCAATGGACATGAGTCTGAGCAAACTCCAGGAGCCAGTGAAGGACAGGGAAGCCTGGCATGCTGCAGTCCATACAGTCACAAAGCGTTGGACATGACTGAGGGACTGAACAACAGCAAATAGCCAATTAACAATGTTGTGAGAGTTTCAGGTGAACAGTGAAGGGACTCAGCCATACATATACATGTATCCATTCTCCCCCAGACTCTGCTCCCATCCAGGCGACCACATAACATTGAGCAGTTATCTGTGCTATACAGTAGGCCCTTATTGGTTATCCATTTCAAATATAGCACTGTATACCTGTCCATCTCAAATCCCTGAACTACCCTTTCCCCCCATCCTTCCCCACCGCAGCCATTATAGTCACAATGATGTCCAACGTGTTTCTGAGGTCTCAAAACCTCAAATCCAATATTTGTTGGTAGTGAACTCAGAGCTTCTTTGTCCTCTACCATAAGGTCTACACAATTCAGTTCCCAGTTTCACAAAACATACATTCTTTGTATTACTATTATTTCTTTGGCTGCACCACAAAGCATACAGGATCTTAAGTTCCCAGAACAGGGAACAAACTTGCACCCCCAGCAGTGGAAGCATGGAGTCCTAACCACTAGACCACCGGGGAATTCCCAAAATAAGCATTCATATCCAGAAAGGACAGAATTCACTGTGCCTCAAGTGTAAGCAATTGTGTACTTTAAATGTTTGCCATTTTTTCAGACAAGAATTCAACCAACTAATTTTTTTTTGAAACATTTGTCTAAAGATATTTTATTGTCTTTTTTTGCATTTCTTTTTAACCATTTAAATTTTGAAGCATGGTTAATTTATAATGTCATATTAGCATCAGGTATACAGTTAAGTATACATCATGTACACAGTTAAGCCATGAAATTAAAAGACGCTTACTCCTTGGAAGGAGAGTTATGTCCAACCTTGATAGCATATTCAAAAGCAGAGACATTACTTTGCCAACAAAGGTCCATCTAGTCAAGGCTATGGTTTTTCCAGTGGTCATATATGGATGTGAGAGTTGGACTGTGAAGAAAGCTGAGGGCTGGAAGAATTGATGCTTTTGAACTGTGGTGTTGGAGTAGACTCTTGAGAGTCCCTTGGACTGCCAGGAGATCCAGCCAGTCCATTCTGAAGGAGATCAGCCCTGGGATTTCTTTGGAAGGAATGATGCTAAAGCTGAAACTCCAGTACTTTGGCCACCTCATGTGAAGAGTTGACTCATTGGAAAAGACTCTGATGCTAGGAGGGATTGGGGACAGGAGGAGAAGGGGACGACAGAGGATGAGATGGCTGGATGGCATCACTGACTCGATGGACGTGAGTTTGAGTGAACTCCGGGAGTTGGTGATGGACAGGGAGGCCTGGTGTGCTGCGATTGATGGGGTCGAAAAGAGTCAGACACCATGAGGGACTGAACTGAACTGAACTTATACAGTTAAGTGATTTAGCTATATGTATATATATTTATTTTTTTCCAGATTCCTTTTCATCATAGGTTTTTACAAGATGTGCTGTACAGTAGGTCCTTGTTGTTCATCTCTTTTATAAAAAGTAGTTTGTATATGTTAATTCCTCATATATCACACACACACACACACACACATCCCCATTACTATCCCCTCTGATAAACATAAGTTTGTTTTCTATGTTTGTGAGTCTATTTCTGTTTTGGAAATAAGTTCATTTATAATATTTTTTTCAATTTCACATGTAAGTGATACCATATGATGTTTGTCTTTGGCATACTTCACTTAGTAGATAATCTCTAGGTCCATCCATGTTGCTGTAAAAGGCATTATTTCATTTGTTTTTATGGCTGAGTAATATTCCATTGTATATATACATATATATGTACCAAATATTTTTTATCCATTCTTCTGTCAGTGGACATTTAGGTTACTTCCATGTCTTGGCAATTGCAAATGGTGCTGCAGTGAACATCGGGGTGAATATATCCAGATAAATTGTGGTTTTCTCCAGATATATGCCCAGGAATGGAATTGCTGGGTCATATGGTAACTCTATTTTTAATTTTTCAAGGCACCTCCATATCACTCTCCATACTAATTTTGTACTCTACCCAGTCTTCTTCATGCAGTAACAACCCAGCGGTATATGGGAATCTAAATTGTTGGAGCTTGGTAGGAGATACCCCACCCAAAGGAGATTGTGCATGTGTGCGTACATGTGTGTGTGTGTGTGTGTGTGTGTGTGTCATTGTGAAGGGAGAGAGGGGAATTTTTGCCATCCTAGATTTTCTGGAAATGCCATGATCTGTTTCGTCCTCATCTTAAATAACCTGAATTACAAGCTGGAAATATGTCAGTTCCTTGAGAAAGGAGATGTACAAGGTACATTCCATTCCCAGATCAAATTAAACAATTTGCTGCAAAGAGATCCACTTTCACGCAAACCAAAGCTCATCTGAGCTTCCCTGCAGTAAGCAAGGACTGTAGGCAGGGAAAGCTACATTTTCCAAACGCCCAGTCCCTCCTCTGAATCATGTTCATTTTCCCTAAATATTTTGCCCATTCTTACAGTTGAAGGATTATTAAACTGATGTTTTCTCCTGTTTCCTTTTTCTCCCTCACTCTACTTTTCTAAACCACAAAGGAGAAATTTATTCTCACAGGTCAGAGAAATTAGGCAACCTGAGGAAAATTCTTCTGACTTTGGAAGCTATGCCATGGGCAGAAGAGTTCTAAAGAATTTTCACCAGAGTTGGATTCACATGTGGCTAGAGTTGAGTGCTCCAGCAGGCTTCACTTGCCTTCACTCTGGGTTTCTCACCTTTGAGTGGCCACTGGAATGTAGGAGACTTCTCCCAACATGTTTGAAAACCAGGTCTTCTGAGAGCCGGGTGACTTACAGGACTGCTTTACACAACTGCACTGGGACATGCAAAACTCCTTAGCCATGTGTGACTGGCTCCATCATTTTAGTACTTTTGATGGTTTTTAAACCTATTTTCAAATATCTTTCCAACCTACCAGTTTCTAAAATTGAAAATTTCAACATTAGAGATTCAGTTATACTCAACAAATCATGTACATACATTTTACATCCTCAACACCTGAAATCTTCCCTGCTGGACTATGACCAATCTGAAGAACGAGAGCATGGTTTTCACCTCTGTATCACCAGAGCTTAGCCCAGCTACTGGTACATAGCTGCTGTTTAGTTGCTCAATCGTGTCCAACTCTTTTTGCGACCCCATGGACTGTAGCCCACCAGGTTCCTCCATCTATGGAATTTTCCAGGCAAGAACACTGGAGTAGGTAGCTATTCCCTTCTCCAGGGCATCTTTCTGACCCAGGGATCGAACCCAGGTCTCCTGCATTGGCAGGTGGATTCTTTACTACTGAACCACCTGGGAAGTAGGTGCTTAATAAAGATAATTTAGTCAAAGAATAAAGCAGTGAATGGAGATTCAACATAGACCCAGCACTATCTAGGCAGACCTTATGGAAGGGAGGAGAAAAGGAGAGAGAAAGGAAGAGAAAAAGGGGGAAGAGGGGAAAGGAAAAGAAAGAAGTAGCAGCAAAATATACAGCACTGATTCTCCAAAAAGATGACATTTTCCTGCATGGAATAATTGGGGAATAATGAAATTCAGTGTATATAGTTCCCTGAGCTGAAAGGTAAATAAATCAAGTGAGACAGTAAAATTGAGTTTTTGCAGGCACGTGCATGCCTCTGTGTGTGTGTGTGTGTGTGTGTGTGTGTGTGTGTGTGGTTTAGGGGAGGGGTGGGTTGGGGTAGGAAAATAAAGAACACATAGTCTACTGTCAAAGGGTTGCTGGTCTGATTTTGCCAGGTCAGCTGTATCTATTCATCAAACTTAGTTAATTGCTAGAGCCTGGACTCCTTTTTGCCTGAGTAAACGAAGCCTAAAAGATTTTTTTAGAGTTTATACCTTTGTTTTCTTAGCTCTTCTGAATGTGCTGTCAGCCAAAGGCATTGGCCGCACCCCTTTCTTTCAACACTCCCCAGGGGTTTGTTCTGTTTATCAAGCAAATAATTGGTGTGCAGCAAAGACTGCCTCCAGCTCTGGGAAGGCCACTCTGTTGACTTGCTAACCTGTTTGAGGAGGTGACAAAATCAATCTTCTCTGCAGGAATCCATAGAGCAGATCTAGGCCCCTCAAGTCTCATTCTTTGCGTCTTGGATTACTCCAGTCCCTCTCCAGGTGAAAGAAATGGGACAGATGAGTCCCCCTTCCCCATCTTTGTTGTCCTCCTCATTGTCATTGCCATGCTGTCTATTTAATTTCATCCCTGGACCCTGAAAGTTTCACTGCACTTTCATGGCAAACCCATGTATTTGACTTGCATTTCTTCCACACATATTGGGTGTAAGGACATTTCAGTTAAACATCTGGAAACCCATGTCAGAAGTGTAGGCACATAAACAGCCTGAAAATCCCATTCTTCACAGAATTCTAAAGTCTGGCTTCTCCCCCAAGAAACCCTTACACGCTACACAGGGCTTCCGCCTCTATGCCCTAGAAATCTCTTTGAAAGAAACTGCTTTGAAAATTGAGCAAACCAAGAAAACGCTGGTAAGAAGGAAGGTCACCCTGTATAGACTAAAAGAGAAGGCATGTCCCAATGAAATGCCGACATAGTTTGTCATTGTCTAGATTGATTATGACATTCCAGTAACACGAGATATTTATCTTCGAGTTCTGCACAATGTGTACATAAATCTTACACATTTGTTCAACATTTACTGCCATTATTTATAATGGTCTGAGAGTACTGCAGATGTTAAGACCCATGCTATCTGTTTTACATCAAAAACTTCTGGAAGATAAGGACCCAACTCTGAACAATGTTTTCAAACACAGAGGTTTCTAACCACAACCACATATCAAATTCATCAGGAAAGCTCTCTTTTTAAAAATATTGATTGCCAGCCCATCCCCAAATTTCTGAATCAGGATGTCTGAAAGGGGGGCTCTTAGGATCTTGGCTTTTAACCACATGTGTGCGTGCTAAGTCGCTTCAGTCATATCTGACTCTTTGTGACCCTATGGACTGTGGTCCACCAGGCTTCTCTGTCCATGAGATTCTCCAAGCAAGAATACTAGAGTGGGTTGCCATGCCCTTCTCCAGGGGATCTTCCCAACCCAGGGATAGAACATGCATCTCTGGTGTCTCCTGCATTGGTAGATGAGTTCTTTACCACTAGCACCATCTGGGAAGCCCTGCTTTTAACCACATTCCCCAGTAATCAGCAACCAGCACGACCCTGGTGCAGGAGCAGAGTCAGGACTCACAAGCCAGCTAAGGCAGCTGGGATTGTTATGAGGGTCTTTTAGATGAAACTGAACCAGCCTCCAGATCTCCCTGAAAGCAGAACTCCCCACAGTTTTTATGAGAACTAGGTGAAAGAAACCTCACATTCCCAAGGAGTGGAAAATATCTCAAAGAAGGCATTCCCTGAGTTAAGGCTCCAAAAGAAATTCATGGTAGAGATCAACTCACCCTGCCCCTCCCAGCAATATCATCCCCTTCTCCCACCCACCCTTCCTCCAATTGTCCTTCCACCCGTGGCTTCCTGTGAACACTAGGAGGAAAAAGTAAAAATCTTGAAAGGACTCTCAGGATTGTTCCAGTGACCCACCCAGTTACCAAATGCTGATGTTTGCTCCTATTCAACATTTACCCAGGGTCTTGCTTTCCACCTTGTCTGCATCCCCAAAAGAGACATTGCTCCAGTTCGTGCCATAAGCAGTGAAGACACTTTTGAACTGGACACAAGTCTCTTCCCTTATTTCATTTATTATAAAACCCACAGGAACCCTGGAGGCCAAAATGACTCCCTGCATGCCCCCACCCCCTCTCCATATCACCCTCCTTCTGCACATGGAAAGAGTACAGACATGATGGGCTCTGAGAATCTTTCCAGTTCTCACTTCCTTATCTCTGGTGACTTTAGTCTCTCTTTTGCTGTCTTGTTTTTTGTTTTGTTTTTTCAGTTCTTCCTTTTTATGCTGTGAAGACCACCAGCGAATCCTAAAATGCTCTCCTTTAGCAAAGCAGAAAGAGTTCAGTCATGATGCTAAACTGACCTCATGCTGGGCTTTCAGACCCTTTTCTTTTTGAAACTCTTCCAGATCCTATCACTCCAGAGACATGCACTCTTGCCTCTAAGATCTTTATAGCACTAGTCTCATCAGCACCTACAAGAAGACCACTTACTGCCCTTCTCCGTGACCTACAGCTGCTTTTTTGTCTGCAGCCCTAAATGGTACTGGCTTCTCCTTCTCCTTCTCCCACCCACCATTCCCCATCCCTCCGACTCGGGTCAGCCAGTGGTAAGTCAAGGGCAAGTATGAAACAAATTTACAGTTCCCCCTCCTGCCCCAGGTCTCTATTAGTGCTAATTTTTTCCAGCTTTCTCCCTAAAGCTTGGATATTTGTATTTGGGATTCCTGTCTCACAGATGTATTTGTTTGTTCGGTTCCGGGCTGGACTTTGTTAAGTTCCTGTCTCTTCCCACCAAGGGAGGATCTTTAAATTTGGAAAATTCCGTCGGATCTTTGCTGCAGTCCACCAACACCTCCTGTTCCGGAATCCATGCGTGGCTTGGAGAGGAGGTCGGAGAGGGGTGAAACTCTGCTCTCCAGTGGTTCGTTCTGTGAATATCCAGCCAGTCCCCTCCACCACACACACCAGTATTGGCAACCAATGTTGCAGCTGCTACCACCACTCCTCCTGGCCTCTGGCCATTTCTCCAGCAGGGAACTGGCTGCAGTCCCTCCCAAAATAATCTGCCCACATCTTGAAATGAAATTTACAAGGAGTCCTATCACATTTTCCCTAAAATCCCAAATCTATAACATCTACAGAACTCCTCTCATCCTATTACTGAGTAATTCTGTGAATGGAAAAAGAACAGTGGAAAAGAAAACCAACCCATCCTCCCCCACCCACTGAGGTTTCCACGCTTTCTCTTTAGTTTGTCTGCAGGACTGGCCTGTCTCTCTCCCTGCAGAGGCCTTTGCACTTTCCCCTTTGTGATCCAGTTCTGTTTTCCATGGTGCTCTGGTGCATAGAACAGGGATACTGTTTGATTAGAGATCCAAACATTCACCATGCTCTTGAAAATTTGCAACACCTCCATTTCTGTTCTCCCCTCCAGCTAGGGTCTTGGTGCCTAATGTTTTTGTGTGCTCAGTCATGTCTGACTCTCTGTAGTCCCATGGACTGTAGCCCGCCAGGCTCCTCTGTCCATGGAATTTTCTAGGTAAGAATACTGGAGTGGGGTGCCATTTCCTACTCCAGGGGATTTTCCTGACCCAAGGATTGAACCTGTGTCTCTTGTGTCTTCTGCATTGGCAGGTGGATGTGGATTCTTTACCACTAGCGCCACCTGGAAAGCCTAATGTATTTATCCAGTAGGTATTCTCTGAAATGTGACACTCAAGGTGTGGCCTGTGGCCTGGGGGTGGGAGGGTCTCTGAAAAGGTGGCTGCAATTGCACCCACTCCCCAGCTCTCTCTTGTGACATCTATGGGGTTCCAAGTTCTTTTGTACTAAAGCTAAATATGAATCCTTCTATTTAACTGAGAAAATAAAATATGGCCATACAGCAGTTTTAGAGGAAAGAAAGCACAATGAATCCAGTCACTACCATTTCACAAATTCTGAAAGTTGCGGAATTTCTGCTCTCTGGAATGTCAGTGGGCCAAGCTGAGAAATGAATTGTTCTCTTCCATCTGGGTAGTTGGCATCCTGGGGATGTAACTGGTATTGGATTCTACTGCCTTGACAAACCCTGAAGCTATGCAGATCAAATCCTATTATAGCATCCTCCAAGGGCTGTCTGTATATATCTTGCTGAACTTTGCTGCACCAAAGGTTTTGTGAAAGGGGCCAACTGCCTTGAATCCTTGTTGTTGCCCCGAGGGTTTCTAGGTAAGCAGGGAGGGTCCCTGGAGAAGCCAGATTCCTGGTGCCACACACTCTCATGTGCAGACCTCTGTGGCCTTCAGAGGAGCAGCACATGCCAGCCACATTTTGCAGCCCATGAGAGAGACAGACAGACAGAAAGATGCAGAAACAGAGATTAAGTCCAAGGCACTCAAATCCTGGGCTCAATCATCATACCCCAGTTACCCGGAGTGGAGTTTAACAGGCTATTCCCTGACCCAAAATATGTCCCAAGTATTCTGGCCTAAATTCCATGGGCTATCCGGTTTTCTTATGCTTAATAGAAACCTCAAATTCATCCCAAGCTGGAACTCTATAGATTCTAGGCCTGCGTGAGAACTTGGGACTGGCAGGCACCTCTGGATTGGAGTGACCTCCCCCTACCTCCCAATTCTTCTAATTTGGATCCTACATCTTCCCTGTCCCTTCCAACTTGACATGTTTCCACCTTATTCTCAGGATTCAAGGTGACCATGCAAATCTAGACTGCCCGGGGCTCCCAGGCCTGAGGCTGCCTCAGTTCAGTGACTTGGAACTGGCTATTTTTGATGAAGGCCTAAGTTGTATCAGACCTTTCCTGTATTCCATCCCAAAATGTTGTTTTGAGAAGCTCATTGACAAAGAACACACAGCTGGAGAAAAGTGTCTCCTTTCTTCATGTTTTATAATCTCCAAATGAAAAATAAGAAGTCAGTTTCAATGAAGTATCTTAGCTTCTTGACAGGAATACATGAGCATGATCACACACACACACATACTCACAGACACACACTCAGACACTCAAGTTGTCCATTGTGAGATGAAATATATAAACTGAAAATGTGGGTGTCTAGAAAGCTGGATTCCAATACTGGCTCCAGCACTACCTTGCTGGGTGACCTTGGGAAAATCAGTTCACTCTCTGGACCCAGGCATTCTCTTTCAACTTCAATATACGAGCCTGAAAAAATCCAAGAAGTTACAGCCTTGCCAACCTGATCATTCATTTAGCCTAAAAGCATGATCATGATTTGCATAAAATCACTCACATAGCCTGGAATATTGTGGGGATGTTAGAAGGTTGGGATGGCTGAGCAAAGAGGGCAAATACATATTCTTTATATTATCAAGCTTACTGCACCAGAGACTTAGACCACAGCCACTTCGTCACTTGAGGGATGACTCACTTAGAAGAGTGGTTCAGTTCCCTCCAGTGGGAAAGGTATTTGGTAATAGAAGAGCCCTGTACAGCAATGCCTTTTCTATAAAACATTCCAAAGCCTTAAAATCCTGCCTTTGAAATCCAAATTCCAGTGCAGTGAGGTGAATCTATTCTTATTAAAAATGTTCCATATGCTAAAATTAATTAGCAATCAGCAAGGGGAAAGGAATGAGGTTATTCAATTCAGTTCAGTCACTCAGTTGTGTCTGACTCTTTGTGACACCATGGACTTCAGCACGCCAGGCTTCCCTGTCCATCATCAACTCCCGGAGCTTGCTCAAACTCATGTCCATCGAGTCGGTGATGCCATCCAACCATCTCATCCTCTGTTGTCCACTTCTCCTCCAGCCTTCAATCTTTCCCAGCATCAGGGTCTTTTCCAATGAGGTTATTAGTGGTCCTTTTTTTGCCTGGATGGGGAAAAGTTAGGATGGGGAGAAGACAGGTCTTGTAGTGTCCTTCCAACCATCAACTCAGGATGTGTCTCATTGAGAAGATAGGCTCTGAAGGTACCCTTGGGATGAGTAGGTCTCTTCACAAAGTTTAAGAGTAGGGATCATCTGTAAAGTCATGGCTTCCCCAGCCATGCCCACTTTATTCCAAGGTCAGGTTTACACCTATGCACTAGATCTGGAAAGTGCCTTGTCATTTGCCCCTGGTTTGGCTCCACTCTTTCCCTGCTGTAGAACTATACTCATGCTACATTAACTGTGAGTAACTGTAGATAACAGCAAGGAGGATGGATTCAAAGATGGCTTACATGTCCTTCTGGACGACCTGTTCTCTTGTTCCACCACCAGCATCAGAAGTCCCTCCCTCCACTGCCCTCTTCCTCCAGCCCTCAGAGACAGTCCACATTCCCAGCTTAGACAATGCATTCTTACTGCCCTGACACACACCACCAGAGTGGGCCAAGCAAGCTGTTGAGAGAGCCAAACTACCCACCCAACACTAAGCTTTGGCTAAAGGCATCAAGCCAAGCCATGGTGTCATAGCAGTTAAGGTCTCTTGATAAGCCACATCAATTCAACTCTTAAAATTGATCATGGCATTGTTGATGAAGTTGATGAGGGTTACATCAGACTGAATCCCTCCAGAGCCCAGATTGAATGATTTTTATTTATTTTTTTTTTTAATTTTATTTTATTTTTAAACTTTACATAACTGTATTAGATTTGCCAAATATCAAAATGAATCCACCACAGGTATACATGTGTTCCCCATCCTGAACCCTCCTCCCTCCTCCCTCCCCATTCCATCCCTCTGGGTCGTCCCAGTGCACCAGCCCCAAGCATGCAGTATCGTGCATCGAACCTGGACTGGCAACTCATTTCATACATGATATTTTACATGTTTCAATGCCATTCTCCCAAATCTTCCCACCCTCTCCCTCTCCCACAGAGTCCATAAGACTGTTCTATACATCAGTGTCTCTTTTGCTGTCTCGTACACAGGGTTATTGTTACCATCTTTCTAAATTCCATATATATGCGTTAGTATACTGTATTGGTGTTTTTCTTTCTGGCTTACTTCACTCTGTATAATAGGCTCCAGTTTCATCCACCTCATTAGAACTGATTCAAATGTATTCTTTTTAATGGCTGAATAATACTCCATTGTGTATATGTACCACAGCTTTCTTATCCATTCATCTGCTGATGGACATCTAGGTTGCTTCCATGTCCTGGCTATTATAAACAGTGCTGCGATGAACATTGGGGTACTCGTGGATGGAGAAATATACCATGTTCATGGATTGGAAGAATCAATGTAGTGAAAATGAGTATACTACCCAAAGCAATCTATAGATTCAATGCAATCCCTATCAAGCTACCAACAACATTCTTCACAGAGCTAGAACAAATAATTTCACAATTTGTATGGAAATACAAAAAACCTCGAATAGCCAAAGCGATCTTGAGAAAGAAGAATGGAACTGGAGGAATCAACCTACCTGACTTCAGGCTCTACTACAAAGCCACAGTTATCAAGACAGTATGGTACTGGCACAAAGACAGAAATATAGATCAATGGAACAAGATAGAAAGCCCAGAGATAAATCCACGCACATATGGACACCTTATCTTCGACAAAGGAGGCAAGAATATACAATGGATTAAAGACAATCTCTTTAACAAGTGGTGCTGGGAACTCTGGTCAACCACTTGTAAAAGAATGAAACTAGAACACTTTCTAACACCATACACAAAAATAAACTCAAAATGGATTAAAGATCTAAACGTAAGACCAGAAACTATAAAACTCCTAGAGGAGAACATAGGCAAAACACTCTCTGACATACATCACAGCAGGATCCTCTATGACCCACCTCCCAGAATATTGGAAATAAAAGCAAAAATAAACAAATGGGACCTAATTAACCTTAAAAGCTTCTGCACATCAAAGGAAACTATTAGCAAGGTGAAAAGACAGCCTTCAGAATGGGAGAAGATAATAGCAAATGAAGCAACTGACAAACAACTAATCTCGAGAATATACAAGCAACTCCTACAGCTCAACTCCAGAAAAATAAATGACCCAATCAAAAAATGGGCCAAAGAACTAAATAGACATTTCTCCAAAGAAGACATCCAGATGGCTAACAAACACATGAAAAGATGCTCAACATCACTCATTATCAGAGAAATGCAAATCAAAACCACTATGAGGTACCATTTCACACCAGTCAGAATGGCTGCGATCCAAAAGTCTACAAGTAATAAATGCTGGAGAGGGTGTGGAGAAAAGGGAACCCTCTTCCACTGTTGGTGGGAATGCAAACTAGTACAGCCACTATGGAGAACAGTGTGGAGATTCCTTAAAAAACTGGAAATAGACATGCCTTATGATTCAACAATCCCACTGCTGGGCATACACACTGAGAAAACCAGAAGAGAAAGAGACATGAATGATTTTTAATTTGGACAAGTCTGATGTTTAACTCTCTCTTCTCTGTGGAGGCAGCTGCTAGACCCAAATGTGGAATGGGTTTCAGTAGGCACAAGTTTGTTGGTTATGGGATACACCATCACAGAAAGATGGCTTCCATATATGGAAAAGTCTCTTAACAAAACTTTGGGGTTCATTTCTATCACTTCTAAATTACCACTGATTCTGGATTATTTTGAGCCAATGTTTGATATCAATGCCTTCCAGAAATAGGATTCATCCATTCATTCAAAATTGTCTTTAGAACCTCCTGTGTGTCATGCACTATGTTAGATGTGTAGGATATTGAGATCAAGGAAACATGTCCCTTTCTTTCAAAGAGCTCTATAAAGGGTGATGTATATATTTATTTCTCTTAAGAAGATGGCTGAAAGACTACCGTATGAACCTTCCAAAGTCAATAGCTACCAAAATGTCATCATGAGCTATAATGAGCACTTAATCTGCAGGGACAATGATTTTGCTGCTGGTGGCCCACCCTCTCTGGATTATTGCTGCTAAGTCATTTCAGTTGTGTCCAACTCTGTGCGACCCCATAGATGGCAGCCCACCAGGCCCCTCTGTCCCTGGGATTCTCCAGGCAAGAACACTGGAGTGGGTTGCCGTTCCCTTCTCCACGGGATCTTCTTAACCCAGGGATCAAACCCAGGTCTCCAGCATTGCAGGCAGATTCTTTGGCATCTGAGCCACCAGGGATGCCCCACTAAGTACCAGGAATAGTTCTAAATGCTCTATATGCATTATCTCATTTAATTCTAACAATCCTAAGAGGTAAATACTCCCTTTACCCTATTTTCATCCTGACTTTACAGATGCAGAAATTGAGACTCAAACAGACTTGTGTACTTTTATTCCCTGCAAAGATTTCCAGAGGCTCCCATTGAGAACTGCTGACCTGGTTCAAGCTCCTTGCTTTATGAAGCACATCCATTCAGGCTCTATCTCCAGTCAGTGACTATATTATTTTCTCGAACAATGGCCACAAACACAAATTACGAGATCATTTAGCCACTTAACAAATATTTATTTTGAATTACCATGTGATGATGAAACTAACACAGGCTCTGCTCTCCGGAGGCTTTCAACATGAGAGAGGAGATTTTTAAATGAAAAGAAAGAAGATAGAAAACTATGAGCAGGCACTGAACCCGCTGGGCTTCAATAGCAGAGTCCAGACTGAGACTGGCCCTTCAGCTCTCCCACTTCAAACTCCTGCAGCTGGACTCTTGAGTTCCAGATCCTTAGTACGGCTCACACCTTGGAACTGTGCCCTTCTGTGACCAACTTCATTCCACGAGTGCCCAAGTCATAGGCATCACGGGTAAAATAACACCAAAACTTACTCTGTGAAGCACAGTGGAACTGAAGACATGAAGAAAACACCCAATGGGGATGGCCAGGAGAAGTAACAAGATCCTGAAGTACAACTCCTGGGAACTCATAAAGAATCACTAGAAAGAGAAGCCCAAGAAAGAATTTGCCTGGATGATCAGAAATTGAACAAGAAGGAACTGGAGTGGAACTATGGTCCAAAAGTTATATGATTCGCTCTAGCATGAGAGCCACAGAGATCTTGGCTTAGGACAACCCCAGTACCCTCAAGGCTCTCAAAGAAACATCAGAGATTGTCAAATTTCTCAGTAGCTGGTATGGAGGCTCTCCATCCTTCTGTACACAGGAGCTTCCCTGTGCTGGGTTGCATTTGGAATTCAGTACTTCAGTGATAAGTCTGCATCCATAGTGTGTATTTGGGTTGTGTGTTTGCTCTGGCTGGTGTGATCTTTGCTTATTTCTAATCGGCAAAATGCACCAACATCATGGTCAGATTCTCTAAGTTATTCCTCAGTAAATTACCCCAGTTTTTGTCATCTGGGATGCAAGGAAGAAAGCATAGTCCCGGAAGAGCAGCTTATGGTTGGGGACATGGTGGAGATTGTGGGTGGAGACCAAATTCCTATAGATATCAGGTAGCTCACTTCTCAGGGAGGTAGGGTAGATAACTTCTCTCTCACTGGGAAGTCTGAGCTCCAGTTCTGCTCCTGTAACTTTACTCATGGCAATTCCCTTGAAACAAAGAACTCTGGCTTCTCTTCCACAATCTATTTTAAAGGCACAGCGACTGGCCCAGCCACCAACACAGGCAGTGGCACCATCACTGAACAGACTGCTTCACCGGCTTCTGGAATTGGCAATGGGAAGACACTCATTGCCACTAAGACTGCGCACTTTGTGTGCACTGTGGCAAAGGTGGCCACTTCACCAGCATCCTTTTCTTTCTTTTTTTTCTTTTTAATTTATTTAATTGGAGGCTAATTACTTTACAATATTGTAGTGGTTTTGCCATACATTGACATGAATTAGCCATGGGTGTACATGTGCTCCCCATCCTGAACCCCCCTCCCACCTCCCTCCCCATCCCATCCCTCTGGGTCATCCCAGTGCACCAGCCCTGAGCACCCTGTCTCATGCATCAAACCTGGACTGGTGATCTGTTTCACATATGATAATATACATGTTTCATTGCTATTCTCTCAGATCACCCCACCCTCGCCCTCTCCCACAGAATCCAATATTATCACACCAGGTGGCGCAGTGGTAAAGAATCTGCCTGCCAATGCAGGAGACGTGGGAGACGTGGGTTCAATCCAGGGGTTGGGGAGATCCCCTAGAGTAGGAAATGGCAACCCACTCCAGTATTCTTGCCTGGGAAATCCCACGGACAGAGGAGTCTTGCAGGTTACAGTTCATGGGGTCGCAAAGAGTTGGACACGACTCAGCACAGCAGCAGTCCCTGAAGTATGTCTTAGATTCCACCACCTTCCTCACTGGTGTCGCTGTGGCCCATGCACCTGTGGACTTCCTGGTGATTTTCACTGTCACTCCATTAATGACAGAAATATGGGTGGCCAAGAACTGCCTGGAGATGAACCTGGAAGCAGTGAAGACCTCAGTTCTGCTTCTATCATTTGCTCTGACAAGACTGACCCTCGGACTCACAGCAGAACCATGGGTGATGTGACAATCAGATCTATGCAGCTCACACATGGAGAACAGAAAAACCAACTCCTTGCCTAAAGCTCTGGAATCTGGGCTTCCTTATTTAAGATAATAACACTATATAATCAAGTTGAGTTCAAACTAGGACAGGAGTAACCACCATGAAGAAAGTGGTGGTTGGCGATGCCTTAGAAACTGCCCTTGGAAATTCTTAGAGGTCATTTTGAGGGGTGTGATAGAAATTAGGAAATTAAACCACAACATGCCTGGAGTCCCTTTTGACTCTACCAACAAATTTCAGCCCCTCCCCCAACATGAGATGGATGACCCCAGTGACAGATGCTGCCTCACAGTGAGGATGGGGACCCTGAGAAGACGTTAGAGAAGTGCAGCACCATCATTGGTGAGGTCCTAGAGCAGCCTCTGGTCAAGCACATAGCTCAGGCCTTCCACACAGTGCCCCTGAGCTAGGGGTCTGGGAGAGCCACATTCTGGGTTTCTATCTTCTCTACCTGCCAGCCTTCAAGTTCCCAGAAGCCTACACATTTGACAGATGTCATGACCTTGCCCATCTCCAACTTCTGCTTTGTGGGCTCTTGTTAAGGATTGATCCCTTTTAGTGCACTGTGTCTGATGCACTTACCAAACATCAGGGTGCTGGGAACAGGATTATTACGGTCACAGGTGATCGTCCCTTCATAGACAACATTACTTCCTGAGAATGTAGGTGAGATAGATGGTGAAAAACATAGAAAAATGCATCAACACTGCTGTGGAGCAAGTATACAAACAGGGTAAAACCACCGTGATGGAGCTGCAGGGCTACATCAAAGCACCTGGATGAACTCTTAACCGACCACTCAGAAGCCACCTTTGTTCCTCCAGCAGAAGCTGATGACTGATGTGGGCCGAGAGAGACAGGATGCACTGTTCCTGCATCAGAGGATAGAGTTAGCACTTCTCCATTTCTAAAGAATGCAGATGTTGGGGCTGTCGTGAGGATAGCAAATTCTAACACATCCAGAAATGCAAGCCACATAGTCTGACTGGTGTGACAGTGACATCTTTACATCTCTAGGCACAGGGTGGAGGAAGGCTGCCTAACCTGTGACAATCTAAAGATTTAATTTTCCTAAAGAAGATTAATGCTTATACTCTGACCCAGGACATTGCCAAGCTTTGCCCTTTTTTTATGTACATTATTGTCAGGCTTACCCTGCTCCCTGGCATCATTACCATCTTATTCATTACCAACTAGGGCACAGACATAACTCTCTCCAGCTTATGGGAAAGCTGAAAGTGACATTATGAGCCAGATGCCATAAGAAGATGGACAGACTGGTGAACAAGCCATTTATCTTGTACTCCTGCTGACACACGGGCCTCATGCAAGCCTGGGAGCTTTCACTGTTTATGTCACCATGAATGCACAGAGTAGATTTAGGTGCAACATTCTCATTAACCTCTGAGGCAATGGGGGAACAACAGCATTTATGACAAGGAAAATTGTTATGGACAAAAATGGACAGAGTATCAGAGAAAATACCCAGAATGTACAGGCTACACAGCTGCTCTCTCTGGCATCATGAACTAGCAAATAGCATACCTGATCATGAAGAAGACCTGGAGCAATTTCATCTTCCAACACGGTCTTTTCAGAAATAAAGTCATCTGGGTAGAGATTGTCTCACTGCTTATCAAGGCAGTAATCCTCCCCTATGGCCTGGATTTTACTACCTGGTTTAGCATAAATAGTCTGTGGATATGGAACATACGTACTTCTTCTTGGGGTGTATAATGATGTGTGAAAACTTCTCATCAGACTTTATTGTGGAATCTGTTGAGATAATGCATCACTAATACCACCTCTTTGCCTAAGTGTTCAAACTTCACATTAGTGATGACCTTTGGTTCTCTTGTGCAGTAATGATGTCATCCATATTTATACCGGAGAAAGACAAAAACTGTATGAAAGGCACTCAATTGACATTTTGTAGTTTACAGCTGAGATGTGACTATTTATGAATGACTTTTATCTCTATCTCCAGTTTTAAAATATGTGAATTTCAAGGTGATGATATATGGAAGAAACACTTATGTGTATGTACATAGATTTCCAAGATATTAAATAATCTTGTGTAACCCAGATATCTGCTGGGATCTCCCTGCTCTTAAGCTCTCAGTGCATGCATGCTAAGTCACTTCAGTGATGTCTGACTCTTTGTGACCCTATGGACTGAAGCCTGCCAGGCTCCTCTGTCCATGGGGATCTTCCAGGCAAGAATACTGGAGTAGGTTGCCATGCTCTCCTCCAGCGGATCTTCCCAACCCAGGGATGGAATCTGCATCTCTTATGTCTCCTGCATTGGCAGGCAGGTTCTTTACCACTAGTGCCACCCAGGAAGCCCTCACCCTTACTACTGGGATGCCAGTTGGGCTTCTTCCAATTTCTGCTCCAAAACCAATTCCAAGTCCACTTTGCATATCCTAACTCAAGGGGCTGTACTGAACAAAAGAATCTTTCATTCACCAGGAAGCCATTGTGGTTTGAAATAGTAATATCTATTTCTTGAAAAACATTTGCAAAGCACTTTTCAGCACCAACGTTATGCCAATCATGTTTCATGCTTTCAACTTAGATTTATTCATGTGTGGGACACACATCTATGTTGGCAGGGGCCCAGAAAGACCTCGTTTTAAAGTAAAAGACATTTTAGAAAACAAACAAATGAAGATAGAAAGTATTAAATGACATACTAAAGGTCCAGAAAGATTATCTGTAAGTGACTTCTAATGTCCCTTTTCAATCCTAATTTTCCATGATTCTAAGTCATGTACCATGATGTCCAGTTATGGACTTAGAAGAGGCTTCAGGCAGCAGGTGCACGTGGGCTAGACTTAAAGAAGAGACAGTGTCAAAGTAAGAGAGGCAATGCTTTAAGAAAAGTTGAACAGATCCCAATTTCCTTTGAATGAATCAGAAAACTTTACGAGAAATCAATATTGGGAGTTTGAAGTTTCTGAGACAATCTTAATTATATTTTACTCTTTATAATTTGCAAAATTTTGACTTCCTGTCTTTCCATCCTTCTTTCCTTTAAACAACATTGATTGAGGGCCTTTTATGTTTCAGGCAGTGTGCTAGGCATCAGAAATGCAAAGGCGAAGTCCCCAGAAGACAAGAATTCAAGTCCAAGGGGTGAAATAAACAAAGAAACAAACGTAGCTCAGGTTCAGACTGTAGTTCCTGCATCCCTTCCTCAATCTCTGGCCTCTACCCCTCAAGTTTAGGCACAATACTCATCCATTCCCTAGTCTACTCATCTCCAAGTCCAGAATGTGGGTTTAGTACCTTACATTAAACATTTTGGGAGTCAGAATCGCCCTTCAGGTCTCTTCCATAAGCTGACTTCTCCCTCGCCTCTTTCTACTCTTTTCTCTCCTCTCTGGTCTCTGAGGAACAACACAATTCCCCTCCTCATCCTACACACAAGAGTTTCAAAGCCATGTTACTTGAGCATACCCTTGGGTGCCACCCTCCACCCATGATGACTCAAAATACTACTTCCAAATAAACCCTGGGCCCACCACAGTAAAGGGGTTTGAAGACAGAGGAAAGGGGGCCTTCATCTTTGCTCAAACAACATTGCTGTGCTCAGAAATGGGTGGATCTTGTCCAATAAAGACAGAATAAGAAGTCTGGGTGGTAAAGACTAAAAGGAATTCTGGTCCATAAAATGTATTTCTAATTCTCAGTGAGACCATTCCAGCAATGTAGGGAGTTGGCCCCTGGACTCACCAATGTTTGGGTTATATTTCAACCTTGATTGAGCACCAGAACTGCACACAGTGCCAACTCCCATGTGCTTTGAGGAGGGCTGGGTACATTATACCTCTGTTTTTGTTTTTTGGTCTTTTCCCCACGTGTCTGCAGTGTTTCTTCCATTCAAACCAGGACTTTCCCCTCCATCTAAGCCACACATTGGATCCAGCCTGGGCTGATACTCATAGGAGATGCTAAATTCACTTTAGGGCCAAAATGTAGAAATAACTTATTCAAAAACGTGCCACCAACTCCATGGAAAACTTTCATGGACACCATCCCTTCATGCAGATTCTCTGATGGAAAGGAGCTCTTTTGCTCAGTGACAATGAAATGACAGGTTGTTCCTATGTGGGAAGGAAGGGTGGGCCCGGGGCTGTCCCTCTTCTGGGGTTCCAGTATGGCGTGGGTATCTCTGCTTGTCCCTTGCTGAATCATCTCTCTCTTTTTTCTTTTCTATGTTCTTCTCTCATCCAGGGTCCACATCTCAGTTCAGGACTCCAGATGAAGTCTGCCCAACAGACACGGCATTCTTGCTAAACCAGCCTGCATAGAAGATACCAGAAAAACATGATCATTGTCCTCAAGTAGCTGAAGACCTGATACCAGAAGAGGCATTAGATTTGCTCAGCTCGGCAGCAGAGGAGACAAATGGGCACAGCAGACAGAAGATGCTAGAGACAAAAACATCTTCACTATATAAAAAGAGGGTTTTAGCCACAATTGGTGGTGGTTTAGTTGCTAAGTCATGTCCAACTTTTGCAACCCCATGGACTATAGCCTTCCAGGCTCTTCTGGCCATGGAATTCTCCAGGGAGGAACACTGGAGTGAGTTGCCATTTCCTTCTCCAGGGTATCTTCTTGACCCAGGAATCGAACCCAGGTCTCCTGCATCACAGGCAGATTCTTTACCAACTGAACTACGAAGGGAAGCCCATAGACAGAATTGGACTTTTGCAAACATCTGAAGTTAGGTACTCCTCCAAGCCCAGAATTTATTTACAGCACTAATCTGCATGAAGTATCAGAATGTCCTGGGGGAAAGAACTTGAGCCACAGAAAAACTGGGGATTCAGATATAGAAAGGGGCTGAATTTGGGGTGTGCAAGAAGCACATATCAAGTGAAGCTAAATTTGAAAGGGAGAAGTGAAGAAGAATCTACAATAAAGGTAGGAAAACACTGGAGAGTTGGACACAGCCCCAGGGCCTGGGCATCAAGGGTGAGGGCAACGGTTCTGGGAATAGCTTGGTGGTGACCCAATCTTAATCTGCCCCTGTCCCAGGCATCTTGGTGACATGTGTGTAAAGAGCAAAGGGTCTCATGTAAACATTAAAAGGCCATGATATTTAAGGACATGAGCAGTTCTTCAGAGAGAACTACAAAGGAGCAGACCATCAAGAAAAAGAAGACATTTCCAACTTGGCAGGGGAAAAAAAAAAAAAAAACTGCTATTGAATAGTGTGGAGCAAAGGGAGTATATTAGTGGCCTGAGGTGGAAAGGTCTTGACACAGATTTCAGACCAAATTCAGCTTCAGAGATCCAGTCCAGGACAGCTGGTGGAACCTCAGACTTGCTGGCCCATAAGAGAGTAGTGGCCAGGTTTTGGCTGGATGGATTCAGGCACCTATGGGAGCCCTTGTAGATTTCCAGGGAAAGGGTTCTCTCCTTTCCATCATTACCATGAGGACCAGATTTTGCAGCCACACAGATAGAGACAATTCAACGACTCAATTTTCTATCTGCACCTTTTTAAATATTTTTGAAAGTCAGGTTTAAAATTTTCCTTTCTAAAGTGTACCATATAATAAATTTTCACAAGCACATAGAGTTGTAAAATTGCCCCTACAATCAAGATACACAGCATTTCCATCACCCCAAAACATGCCCCCATGTCTCCTTGAAGTCATTACCTGCTTCTATCCCCAGCCTCTGACAACCATCAATCTCTTTTGTCTCAGTGGTGGTACTAGTGGTAAAGAACCCATCTGCCAATGCAGGAGACATAAGAGATGCTGGTTCCATCCCTGGGTTGGGAAGATCCCCTGGAAAAGGAAATGCAACCCACTCCAGTATTCTTGCCTGGAGAATCCCATGGACAGAGAAGCCTGGTGGGCTACAGTCCAAGGAGTCACAAAGAGTCAGACCCAACTGAAGCAACTTAGCACACAAAGCACATGTATATGTTCTATTTGTTGCCTCTTCTAGACTGTAGTGTAAATTAAGTCATAGCATATGTAAGCTTTGAGTATGCTTTCTTTACCTTAGATAGGGCTCTTGGGATTCATCCATGACATTGCACGTATCAGTCCCATGTTCTTTTTTCTTGCTGTACCAATAGTATTCCAAGCATGGGTACACCACAGTTTGTTTATCCATCTTCCAACTGGTGGACTGTTGTTGATTTTTTGTTGTTTCTGGTTTTTGATGATGAGGAATGAACATTCTCATATGGCTTTTCGTGTGGACAAATGTGGTCATTGGGAAAATACCAAAGAATGGGATCACTTGGGCCCTATGGCAAGCATATATTTCACTTTATAAGAATCAGCCAAACTGTTTTCCAAAGTGACTGGACTGTCTGGCATTCCCAAGGGCCCCCAAAGTGTCTGACTGTTATGGTGACCCCCATTTGCACTCATAGGATCTCAGGCTGAGAATACTGAAGTTCTATTTCTGGTGACCCAGCATCCTGGAAGTCAGAATGCCCAGAAGCAGAATTCACAGGCCCTGGAAATGTGAGTTCTCTGTCACCAAGTGTCTTGGGCAGGGGCTGGGCAATCGCTTGTCAGGGATGCAGTAGGGGCTAAACCATCTGACCTTCTAGATCTCTCCCAACTCTGGAATCTCTGATACTATTTGAAGACACCACCCATCCACATTTCTTACACTTGGCTCACTAGACAAACATGTGTCTTGATGTTTGACATCTTTATCAGTTTGACTGATGTGTTTCCTTGAGTTGATATTTTTCATGCAATCAATTGGATCTCTTGGTAGTTTCTGCAAAAAGGGGATAAATTAATGGACCACCCACATCTTGTTTCATTCTGTTGACCTATTTGGGACTGTAGATATTTCACTCAGCCTCTCTATCCTTCAGCTTCTCCATCTAGGGCTGACAGCACCCAGCACTCAGAGTCTGGCAGATCACCCCGAGCACAGGGCTGACTGAGCAGTGACATTTGTATTCATGACTAGAAAGATCGCTGCTACTCTGGGCTCTCTGCTGTGGGTTCTGGAGTCTATCCAACCAGAATCTGGATTATGACTCTGTTCCTAGCCAGATGACCCTGAGCAAGTCGCTCTCTGAATCTTGGTAAAATGGACCTTCTCTGCATAGGGTTAGAGTTAATGTAGGTCAAGCACTTTGCACAGTGCCTGGTATGGAGTCCACCCTCTGGGAAACATTATTTTTGTCTTGACTGTCCCTGAACCTCCTCTCCCTATCACTACTACTTAAGGGAACTAGTCATCTCAGTTGGATGGGAAGGATCCCCATCTCAGCAGTGGGAAGACTGGGGCTGGGATGTAGCTCTAGACATCAGCAGAACACAGGGATAGTAGGGGGAAGTGGCAGGCATGGCTGGACAGGGGAGGGTCCGCATCAGCAAGCACTGAAGACCTTGTCTCCTTGTGGTGAAGCTGGCCCCAGGTTCTAGATCTGCAACCTTTTCCTATAACTGTCTCTGAGCTCCAGGCACAGGGCATCTTTCTGGATAATGGCTTTCCATTTCTTCCCAGGGCTCTTTGACTTCTCCCAATCATATAAGGTCTTGGGAAATTTCCCCCAGATCATCTGGGGGCCCCAGGACCACTGATGTTGGTCAGGGCAGCTGAGTATTCTTGCCTGGAGACTCCCATGGACAGAGGAGCCTGGTGGGCTATAGTCCATCAAGTCACACAGAGTCTGACACAACTGAAGTGACTGAACACGCATGCACGAAAGCAGTTCTAAAAACGCTCTTACAATTCAGAGATGTAGGTAGATCTGACCGAGCCCTGCTCATCAGTCTTCACCAGAGAAATCAGAAACTTTTAATACCTGTAAATTTTGTTTTTAAAGAGAACTCCCTAGACCAGGCCTCCATCATCTCCAAGAACATAGGAAAGAGAGAGTGAACACACCCTTCACCCTTCAGAGATGCCTGTAAACAGTTCTCTGAACCAACACAGCCAGTTTCTCACCTCTCATCTCCACCCCTGCTTCTCCCTTGGCATCCCTCTGCCCAAACAACTTCACCTTTCCGAAGCTTGGGAGACAAATTAATCCGTTTCCTCTCCCAGCCATGCGGTAAGACCAGGACAATGGGTTCCAGCCAAGAGCTGCTAGTGCAGGAGCCAAGAGCTAGATGAGCAGCGGACGTCTCCCTCCCCAGCCCTGACCTGTCCTGGATCTGGGAGAGGGTGGAGAACGTGAACCTGCCCGGAGCACCATGGGGAAAGCACTCCTGAATTGGAGCGAAAGCATATGCACTTGGATCCCAGTCTCAACATTTCTGAGTCATGCAAATCTGGACAAGTGATGACTTCTCCTAGACTCTGTGTTCGGACCCTTCGTCTATAAAATGAGGGTAATGGCAGCTCCCTTGCAAGACTGTTTTGGGATTAGAGATTATACATATAAAGCATCTGGTGTGTAGTAGGTACTTAATAAGCCATAGATACTTCTGCTGTTGCTGTCTATCTCCTTGCTGTAAGGATTAAACAAGATAATCCATTTGAAACTCTAGCACCAATTTCACCAGATTCTCAGATATACCCCTGAAAGGGGATAAGTGCTGGGCTCCCCTGTCTCTATTACCTGGCTCCTGTCTCTATCACCTGGAGAGGGGGAAGAAACAGATTCTTCACTTATCAACTCTGTCCTTGCGGGGCAGCCTCAGAATGATGGACAAGTTAGAACTAAAGTCATTCAAATGGTACTTATCAGCTACTTAACTTTAGAAACATCTTCAGGGGGAAGTTAAGGTGGGTGGCTGAGTTTTCATAATCATTATTAATTCTGGGTTATAGACATCGTTTTTCTGGGCTCTCCAAATATTCCCTCATCCTCCCACACCCACCCCAAACCGTAGAAAATCAGGAGTTGGCCTTGGACACCGTGTTCTGCCTCCGCTTGCTGTCCACAGGCAATACCTGTTGGTGGGACAAACAGAGGAATCCGGTTTCCAAGGCTGTCAATCTGGAAGCCAATCCACTTGCTGAAATGATTGGAAACGGCATCTCAACAACTTGCAGCTAAGCATGAAGGCCTCGGCCTCCAGAGAAGCTCTCATGTTACAAAACTTGACAGAAACCACCTGCGTGGGGGGCTTAGACAGACAGGCAGGTCCAGGTCACTTTGTTCCTGATGCAGGAATCTGGAAGGGAGACAGACATGTGTCCAGATCACAGCCTCAGATACCACTCCAGCCAGAAGGCTGGCCCAGGAGAAAGGGCTGCTTTTCCTGAACCAGCCACCTCCCTCTTCCCCAGCTCTCCACTGCATCTCTGTTTCCAATCACCAAGTTAGAAATCCAGCTCTCCCATCAGATCGCCAGGAGAAAGGGCCTGGGTGGAACAGCATGCTTCGAGTGCAAAATAGGAAAGAAAAAAAGGCAAGAGGGTAGCAAGAGTTTCAATGGATTTCAGGGAATGACATCTCCGTCTGTCTCATCTTCTAGGATCAGGATCACAAAGACCGAGCTCCTTGGAGAATCGCTGATAGACTAAGATGAAAGAGAGGGGACAGACCCTAGCAGAATGCAGGGGACACTTGAAAGAAGACTCGCATTTGTGGACATGCTTTCAGACCACTGAAGATACCTTTTAAACCAAACTACCACAAACAAACAAAAAAAAAAAAACAAAAACAAAAAAAACTGAAAGGAGCAGGCTAATAAGAGTGTAGACCCTCAAACCAGACACTCCCAGGAATCTTCCTCGTGGTCCAGTGGCTAAGACTCCATGCTCCCAATGCAGGGGACCCAGGATTGATCCCTGGTCAGGGAACTAGATCCCACATGCCACAGTGAAGATCGGAGATCCTGTGTGCCACAGCTGAGACCTGGCACAGCCAAATAAATAAATAAAATGTTTTTTTAAAACATCAGACATGCCTGACACATGCTCCACCTCATCATTCCCAGGAACATGATCCAATACATTTGGTGATGAAGGCAATTAGAGTTGAGATTCTGCCACTTGGAACCACAAAAGCCCCAGCTACACACTAAGTCATTTTCCAAAGTCCCAGTGTGAGTTAGCAGCAAATGCAGCCTCTCAACTGAGCAACTCCAGGCCTGTCTGATCCTATCTGTTCTCCATATTGCCTTCCTTCCCAAAGCCAAGCTCATCAGCTCCTCCATCAGAGGCAGGGGGAAGAAAAATGAAGCTCAAGTATTTTGTTTAATAACCAACTGCCTAGAAATGTTCTAAAGCTCGGACTACAAAGAGAGGAGTACATCAAAGGACACAGGTCAGTATGGAACAGGTTTGTGAACAGACTGGATGGAAGAAGGAAGAAGAAAATGGACATGGAATCAATGATGGATGTTCTCTCCTCCCCAGAGCCAGGAGAGTTGAAGGTACTATCTTCCAATATTTGCATCCATTTAATTTTTTGTGTGTAATTTTCCTCCAGTTTCTATCTTGGCAAATACAGTACATGTATGCCCTTGTAGTGACCATGTTCAAGTTCTATAACATAAAGGACAGAGCGCAGGTTTAAGTCCTGGCCTCTTACACTTAGACCTACTGTATAGATGAGACAACAGAGGCTCGGGAAGATTAACAATAACTACTGTTATTTATGCTGTTAAATACTGTTACTATGCCTAGCACCCTCCCAGATCTGAAAAGAGAACAGACTAAACAGAGGTCTGAAAAGCTAACAGCCCCACATAAATGCAAGATGATATTATTCAAGGAGGTGGTGCTGATATATCTCTTTGGCTGAATCGTCTTTTTGCTATAGTCTGGGTGGAATCTGGGACTCAGTGACACGCGGCTGATTTCTATAAATCCTTGTTTGGTTAGTAGTGGTGACAGGTTAAGATTAGCCCATTTCCATTGCACAGATCCCCCTCAACTACCAGGAAAACCCCAGGGATTCTAAAACTCTCAGCTCAAAGCACCTATATTCTCCCAAGCCCACTTACAATTGGGGCATAGGATAGAATCAGAGCCCAGTGACAAGTCTTCTCAGGGGGACACCTGGAAGAAGAAAAGTCTTAGGATATAGTGTCATTTGGGAATGCAAGCTTCTATCCTTGAAAAGATTAAGATCTTCAAGAATATACTAGTCAGGGCTTCCCTGGTGGCTAGGTGGTAAAGAATCAGCCTGCCAATACAGGAGACACAGGTTCAATCCCTGGTCCAGGAAGATCCCACATGCCTCAGGACAACTAAGCCTGTGTGCCACAACTACTGAGCCAGTACTCTAGAGCCGACATGCCACAACTACTGAAGCCCACTTGAAGCCCACTTGCCTAGAGCCTGGGCTCCACAGCAGGAGAGGTCACAGCCGTGAGAAGCCCGCACACCGCTACTGGAGAGGAGCCCCTGCTCGCTGCAACTAGGGAAAAACCCACACAGCAACAAATACCCAGCACAGCCAAAATAAATAAATACAAAATAAGTAAATAAAATTATTTGTTTTAATATACCACTTGGGGGTTCTTGGTGACAAATAATAGAAATGAGCTAAAGGTCATTGTGGTTCATTTGTCCTCCAAAGATGAGTTAATGGAACAGCATTGGGCAGCTCCAAGGATCAACAGGAAGGGTGGATAATCACACTCTTAAGGGAGGACAGCCAAGTTCATGCCCCAGAAGCCATCTGCTTAGGGTGACATTCCCACCATCACTCATCCTGGGACACCGCCACCATTGCACTTTAACAACCACCGGATCCTGGATCCTGGGAGTCACTGCGACAAGAACAAGCTCTACACTGTCTCTGTTTCTCTCTGTCAAGCCTCTTGAGACATAAAGTTCTCCAGTGAGAGCACTGTCTATTACCTAGCCTCCAGGTTTGCAGGAGAATAGGACTCTGGTTCTTTGAGCTTCCTGGGGGCGGCGGGGTTGAGGGGCAGGGACCAGAGTCCTGCTTCATAACTACCACCCACTAGTAGTAAATTCTCCTAGCAGAGAGAGGGTTGGGATAACAAGTTAGGCAAGACAGTAACCAGTGTCCCCTCCCCGAGTGTCTTCTCATTCATCCCTCTACCCCTCTGCAAGGCTACAATCAAACCAGCCCTGCCAAGACCAGAACTTTCCTTCTGAAAAAGAAATCCTTCGGGAGAGAAAACTCCATGGGACTCTGCCTGCAGTGTCTCCTGGTTTTCTTCCTGGTGTCTTATGTTCGCTCCCACAGAAGGAGACTGCAGGTCGGGAACACACCACCAGCAGCAAGCAGTCTTTTAGTGGGGTCAATCCAATCTTCTTTGGCAATTTAGAGGACCACTGCTCACCACCACTCACAATTTAGAGGTCCATACCACCCGACCCCCAGTTTTATCTTACGCTATCCTGTTCACTTGCCCTAATCCTTCAAATTTCTCATCCCAACCTCTCAACTTGCTGCCCCAACCTGCCCACAGCCAAGCCCTAAATGAAACCCAGAATTTAGCAAACGCTCTGATAATGAATTCACACACTGGTGTGAGGCCAGGACTGCCAGGGTGCGAGGTTCAGTCTCACCCACCCCAGCCCAAATACTCCTGCACCAGTGTATCTTCCTGTTTTTAACAAGATAGCTCTGCCTGCTGTACAGAACATGCTTGCCCAGGCCAGAAACCAAATGCCCCATCTCCTTAGGCCTTTAGCCTCCACCCTGTAAGACTTCCTTGACTGTTCAGAAATTCCATGCAGATTTTCTCACGGACAAATTAAGCCCCTGTGGGAAAGAGAACTAAGCTACAGGTGCCCCAGACTCAGTTCCAAAAGCCCTCCAGGAACAGGACTTAGAGGGAGCCAGGGAAAGTGGAGACAGGGTGGCAGGGCTGGGAGGACGGGAAATGAGCTTCTGCCCTTGGGTCAGTTTCCAGGAGTGGTTCCTTCCAGCCAGACTGACTGGGATGCATACAGCTGCCTCCCTGATGGGGTTTCAATGTTTGTTTCTGCTCCAAAGCTGCAGCTGGAAAGGACAGTCACGCAAAAATGAAAACAGACTAAGAATCCCTCTTCAGCTCTCCTTCAGCCCAAATGAAGTGGAAATGCCATAAGCAAAAAATAGCAGAAAAATTAATATCATTGGCAAATTAGTCATTCAGCATAAGATTAGTAGATAATGTTGCTGAAGGACTTAATTGTTTGTATTTTATATTATAGAATCCTGAAAAGTAAACCTAATCTAAAAAGAAAGAAAGATAGAGACTTTGAGATTCTGGTGGAAGTGTCCTAAGTCTCTGGGAGCGGTGTTGATTCTAATTAAAATATTGTGATTTCTTTATTAAAGAAGCAATATCTATTCATTGTAGGAAAACATCAAAATTCAATTAAACAGAAAAGTTTCCTTTAAATTAAATCACAGTTTCCTCTCTCATGAAACATGCATACCTTTCAAGTTTTTCTCTATGTATTTATTAGTACTTTCTTTGTATAAAAATTATAATACATATCTTGTAATCTTTTCTCTTCTCAATTTTATCAATAACATCCAATTCAGACCATCATTTTAATTGGTTATGTAATATACTATCCTATGGATATTTCATATCTAGTCAACAAATTCCTATTATTGAATATTTACTATGTTTCCAATTTTTTCCATTAAAAACAACACTGTAATAAACTCCCCATCTTGCATATACAACTTTGTGATTTTTGCCTGGTCATTTCTTCAGAACACATTTCTAGATGTGAAATCACCATATAACAGTTTATCAATTTTTGATATATATACCAAATTGCCTTCCAGTAGGTGGGCCAAATTACATTTCCACCAAGTCAGTAGTGCCTGTCCTCTCCTGCTCTCAATATCACGAGTATTGTCATTCTTTTCCTTATTTCTTAACTAGACCAAGTTTGCTGGATAACTGTTTTCATTTGCTTTGATAAGAGTAATATGAGAATTCCTTTTCTTGTGGTTGCATTTGCAACATAAGATTAACTTTAATCATTGTCAGTCAGTAGAAGAAAGAGCATAGGGAGAAAACAAGAGTCCACTCAGTTAAATAAGGAAGAATTAGCAGAAACGTGGGAAGACCAAACGTCCCCTCAAGGGGGGAAAAGGAGGTGTTGGAAAGTGACTTTGGTTCAGATGGTTTCCTGTGCTTTTGCCAGTTAGCACCTGGCACCAAGAACACTTTCAGTGCCACCCAAAGCGCAGGAGGCCTCGGGCCAATGATTAGGCTTATGACTCCATTTTTAAGTTGATGCGTCCAATCCAAGTGATGTGTAATAGTCAACCTACAGATAGTGGACACTTGAGTGTTTGCTTGATCTACAAAAAAAAAGACAACCCAAGAAACATGATGGAGACTCTAAGGAGGTTGTGAAACTCGGATGTGTCCTCCCCAAATACCAGACCCCAGTTCTTCCATTGGTTAGAACTTTCTTAATGACACAACCAGAACTCTCAGCCCCAAAATACTAGAGACATGTTGAAACCCAGGTGAAAGAAATGATGCCATCTTTGAAGTGCTCCTATGTTTGTGATTTTGTTCTTATATGCTTCACATGCATCACCTCTTTTAATTCTCACAACAAACTTTTGAGGTAAATTTCATTGTTTTCCCCATTCACAGAGAACTAAACTGAAGCTCAGACCATTGTGACAAAGTCAGAACTTGAATCTACCTTCTGTAGCTCCAATCTTACGCCTTTTACACTGTAAGCATCTGGCGGGATTGTGGTAACACTACTGAGCTCTGATACAGTTGGAATCAAGTCTCAAACAAGAGCCCAAAGATGGCCAAACTCTTTGTTGCACCAGATAAGAAAGAGAACAGTAAGGAGTTGGCAATAATTCAAGTCCATTTCAAGTTCTGAGCACAAGAGAAGGGTATCTCCCTTCAGGAGGGAAGACACTGCAATGCTTACAGGACTTCTGAGAAGTGTTAAAAAGTTAGTCTCTTCAAATACTAAAGGCTGGAGAGGGTATAGAGAAAAGGGAACCCTCCTCCACTGTTGGTGGGAATATAAATTGGTGCAGCCATTATGGAGAACAGCATGGAAGCTCCTTTGAAAACTACAATAGAGCTACCATATGATTTAGCAATTCCATTCCTGGGCATGTATCTGGAGAAAACTCTCATTCAAAAAGATGAATGAACCCCAGTGGTCGTAATGGCACTATTTACAATAGCCACGACATGGAAGTAACCTAAATGTCCATCAATAGATGAATGGATAAAGAAGATGTGGTCTGCGTGTGTGTATATATGTGTGTGCATGTGTATATGTGTATATACACATATGTGTGTATGTATGTGTGTGTGTGTATATATATATATATATATATATATATATATATATAATGGAATACTACTAAGCCATAAAAAAGAATGAAATAATGTCATTTGTAGGTCCAACATGGTGGACCTAGAGATTATCAAGTTAAGTGAAGTAAGTCAAACAGAAAAACAAAAATCATATATCACTTATATGTGGAATCTAAAAAAAATGATACAAATGAACTTATTTACAAAGCAGAAATAGACATAGAAAACAAACTTATGGTTAACAAAGGGGAAAAGGGGGTGAGGGTTAAATCAGGAGTTAGATATTAGCAGATACAAACAATTATATATAAAACAGATAAACAGCAAGATCCTACTGTATAACGCAGGCAACTATATTCAACACTGCATAATAAACTATAATGGAAAAGAATCTGAAAAGAATATATATATGTGTGTATGTGTGTTTATATATATGTGTGTGTGCGTGTGTGTGTGTGTGCTTGCTAAGTCACTTCAGTTGTCTCCAACTCTTTGCGACCCTATGGACTGTAGCCTGCCAGACTCCTCTGCCCGTGGAATTCTCCAGGCAAGAATATTGAAGTGGATTGCCATGCTTTCCTCCAGGGGATCTTCCTGACCCAGGGATTGAACCCATGTCTCCTGTATCTTCTGCACTGCAGGAGACTCTTTACCACTAGGCCACCAGAGAAGCCTATGCTTCTCTGCTCTGCATCACTGTGCTGCACACCGGAAACTAACACAACACTGTAAATCAACCTCACTTCAATCTTTTTTAAAGTCAATCTCTTTCAGATAAGTTAAATATAAATGATTAACACCCAATCTTCTCCCTGGAAAAGCATACCCCAGGTTCACAAGGCTTAGGAGGAGCTGCTTAGGAATCATGAAGACCACGCAGGGGCACCGGATGCTAATGCAGGACACCAGTCATCTTGTCTCCTTCCACAGCAGCTTCTCTCCAGGAAGCTCTGAGATGGTCACGGCACCAGATGCTGCTGAGGGTAAGAAAGCTGGTGCCTGAGTTTTGCCAGAAGTCTACCCTGGGCACTGCCATACCGACGGGGCTCTCTGACAATCCCAGTGGTGCTCACATCAAGGGCAGCTTCTCCTGTGCTTCAGATTAGATTGCCCATTTGCCTGGGCACCAGGGCTCAGAGGGGGTGTGACATGGAGACACAGATTGTCTGGAGCTAAGTGTCTGCTAAGACTAAGTTCAGTCTGGTAGACTCCTTTGAGGGCTGCTGTCTGAAACATCAAAGCAATGAAAAAATTAAACAAATAAGCCATTTTAAGATGTTCTCCAAGGTGGGCGTGCTCTCATAAGCAAATGCTGGTAGAATTCCATCATCCCATCCACCTCCCTTTCACCCCACCCTCCCCATACTTTGTTGAATTCTCTGCCATTAGCCAAATCCTCTTTCAGCCTAAATTAAACCTTCTACAGACGAAGCTTCAAAGTACTCCATCTGTCGGCCTCCCCCACCTTCCTGAATTTCTTTTAAAAGGCCATAAAACACCACCCCTACCCCCACAAAGACAAAGGCCACAGGACTCCATTCTTCGGTCTTCCTTTGCTTTCTCAAACCATCCCACATAGTGAACTAGCTCTCCAACTTCCTACAACCTAAGATGCTCGAATCCCAGAGAATTCTCGACACTGGGGAACCTTCTCAGATACCTCCTCTATTCCCCCACACCCACTCCAGATGCATGCACTCAAGTTCACATTCCAGGACAGGCATCGACCATAAGTGCCCCCACGCCACATCTGCTAATCCGCAGATTCGCATGACACATTGGAAGAACTCAGGGCAGTTACCCTGTGACTAAAATCAAGCTTAGAAATCTGGGCTTCTCCACAGTCGGTCGATTCTCTCTTTTTTTCTTTTTTAAAAATTTATATATTATGGCTATGCAGGATCTTCCTTGCTGCTCACAGGCTTTCTCAAGTTGCAGTGAATGGGGGCTACTATTCCTTGTGCTGCCCAGGCTTATTGTGTTTGCCTCTCTTGCTGCAGAGCACAGGATCTAGGCACATAGGCTTCAGTAGCCGTGGTACATGGGCTCAGTAGTTGTGGCACACAGGCATAGTTGTGGGATCTTCCCAGACCAGGAATCGAACACGTGTCCCCTGCATTAGCAGGTGGATTCTTCACCACTGAGCCACTGGGGAAGCCCCGTAGATTCTCTCTTCCTCACTCACCAGACTGCCTCATTCCAGCAGATTCATAGACTCTCTATGTTCTAAGAAAATATAGATCCTCCTGAGATCTTCACAACAGGTAGGTGAGTTAGATATCATTAACCCCATCTTATAGGGGAATAAATCGAGATTCAGAAAAACTGAGTGATTTGCTCAGGTTCACACAGCTGGTGGGAGCCTACCTGCGGAGATTGGACCTCAGTTCTAGTCATTATGACCTGCACCAAGATCACACACGTGTTCAAAGGCTTTAGAAAAATAGAAACAAGAGAAAGCTCGAGCCCAAGGAAGGGAGTAGCAGGGACAAAGAGGTAGCTTTATTGTCAAGCTAAATAGTTGACAATTTACATTATAGGCATTTTGCCATGGCAGTTTTTAAGCAAAAACAAAAACTAGTCAGATGAAGGAAAAAAATATAAGTAGAAAATAATCTCTAAAAACAATTATGTCTAAGCCCCTTCCAGAAAAGACTTTCCTTAAGTCACCCAGGCCAAGTGGAACCATTTCTCAGAAAGCTAAGCCACACCATTCATCTGTGGCGTGAAACCCCATGCAAATGTTATTCAGCCCTCACCCAAGTCTCCCTCCCCTGGGCTCTTTTTGCATCCAGCTGCCCCAGGACAGTCTGGCTGCAGCAGTGGTTTGGTGGGTGGCTCTGGCTGGCAGCACAAACCTCGGCACTCTCGCCTGACTCTCAGCCCTGACACAGCTCACAGAAAAGCCCACACCTCTCCACTGCAGATTTTAAATGCAGAATAAACACCACAAAATCTCCCACCCAAACCTGCATTTGGACCAAAATCCTGTACTGTTCCTGGCAGAGGACAGAGTTGAACCTCTGGGTACAGAGTTGCACAGAACTCTCAGGATCTCAAAGTACACAGATGCTGAGACCCCTGTGACTGGGAAACCCCAGTTTCACTGGCCAAGCCAGCACTGTCTCTGCAGGGGGCTAGTTGGGGTCAGTAGGACACTATGACCTTGAATCAGGAGATCTTGGTTCTTAATCTAGGCCAGTCATCAACCATCTGTGGGGCTTTGAACAAGTCACTAACCATCACCAGGTCTCAGCTCCCACATCTCAGGGGTACCAACCCTCCCCAGGCTGCAGAGCTATCCAAAGAACAATGATGCAGAAATCACAACCAACTTCAGGTCTTTTTATACTTCCTGCTTAGTAGGATACTGGGGAGGCAGTGGAGAGAGAAGATAGATGGATAGATAGATAGAGAGATATGATACACAGAAAAATAATAATCCAGATTTCTGCACACAGTATGGATAACAGATGTTCTTCCTCAGATGCCTCATTAGCACATTCATCCTTTTAAGATGGCCTCTACTAATTTCTGGTCCAGAGATTAGGGTAGATAACCCAATCCCAGAGAGACAGACACAGCGCAGAGTGAAGATTAAGGATGTGCACTTTGCAGTCCCAACTCTAACTGTAGTGAACTGTATAACCCTGGACTAGTTATTCAATTTCTCTGGGCCTCAATTTCTTCATCTGTAAAATGGAAATGTTAATAGTATCATCTGGTTGACTTCAGTTCAGTTCAGTCACTCAGTCGTGTCCGACTCTTTGGGACCCCATGGACCGCAGCACACCAGGCTTCCCTGTCCATCACCAACTCTTAGAGCTTGCTCAAATTCACGTCCATTGAGTCAGTGATGCCATCCAACCATCTCACCCTCTGTCATCCCCTTCTCCTCCCCACTTCAATTTTTCCCAGCATTAGGGTCTTTTCCAATGAGTCAGTTCTTCACATCAGGTGGCCAAAGTATTGGAGTTTCAGCTTCAGCATCAGTCCTTCCAATGAATATTCAGGACTGATTTCCTTTAGGACTGACTGGTTGGATCTCCTTGCAGTCCAAGGGACTCTCAAGAGTCTTCAACACCACAGTTCCAAAGCATCAATTCTTTGGCACTTAGCTTTCATTACAGTCCAACTCTCACATCCATACATGACTGGAAAAACCATAGCTTTGACTAGATGGACCTTTGTTGGCAAAGTAATGTCTCCGCTTTTGAATATGCTATCTAGGTTGGTCATAACTTTTCTTCCAAGGAGTAAGCATCTTTTAATTTCATGGCTGCAGTCACCATCTGCAGTGATTTTGGAGCCCAAGAAATCAAGTCTCTCACTGTTTCCATTGTTTCCCCATCTATTTGCCATGAAGTGATGGGACCGGATGCCATGATCTTAGTTTTCTGAATATTGAGTTTTAAGCCAACTTTTTCACTCTCCTCTTTCACTTTCATCAAAAGGCTCTTTAGTTCTTCACTTTCTGCCGTAAGGTGGTGTCATCTGCATATCTGAGGTTATTGATATTTCTCCTAGCAATCTTGATTCCAGCTTGTGCTTCATCCAGCCCAGCATTTCTCATAATATACTCTGCATAAGTTAAATAAGCAGGGTGACAATATACAGCCTTGACATACTCCTTTCCCAATTTGGAACCAGTCTGTTGTTCCATGTCTTGTTGACCTGGTCCTCAAGTAATGGCAGCTGGTGACGTTATAAAGGAATTCTGACCTGAAGGCTCTGTCCTTCCACTCTCCCTCATATCACACACTCCAGGTTTGACCCTGGGTGTGCCTTGAAGAGTCTGCCTCTTTGTCGGATGTCCACCTCCTGGAAAAGAGCAGATCTCCTAGGGCAGCCACAGAAGTAGCTCGCACTTCCTCAAAACTGCTGGGACTGCAAATGGCTGCTGGAGAGACTGCCCAGAAAAAACAAGACCCCTGGGGGGACAGGCTGCCTCCACCAGCATCTCCCAGTGAGCTTCTGAGTGTGGGGTTCCCCTGGACTCAGTCTCTGACCCATGTTCATGTTCACTGACACCGTTGTCTGTGTCACTTGTTAGCTTGAGGTTCTGACTCTCCTAAGCCCTAAGAGGCAAAGGTTGCACCCACCAAATGGAAACAAGCATTTGTTCTCATGAGTTTGGTCAAACTCACAATTTGAATTCACATAGTGACTCCTCCCACCTCAACCTTCAAAGTTCTATTCTTCCTTTCACTTAACTAACCTGTAATCAACAACACAGCCCAAACATAAAACCACCAAGAGTCAAAATTCCAAGCCACCTTAAAGACAGACCATCTGATCCAAAAGCTTCATTTTCCTATTGGAAAAAGCAAGTCCCAGGAAAGTAAAGTGACTTGTCCAAGATGATACATTCAACTCGAGAGTAGCATGGGAATCTAGAAAAGTGGAGGTATCTTCACGACTCTCTCTGGAGAAAATACAACCACAAAGAGGGAGGAGGTCCTCGGGGTGTAGAGGTGGTTCTGGTTTAATTTCAGGGCCACCAGGGAAGGGTGGAGTGGGCAGTGGACCAAGCATTAGGAGACAGTGTCACTACTTGACTTGGCCTCTTTCCAGTTGAACCACTCAGGGCTGTCACTTCACCTCTCTTTGGGGCTCAGTTCTCTTGTATTAAATGGGCACCCTCCCCAAAACACCTCTCAGGGCTTCCTGGTAGCTCAGTTGGTAAAGAATCTGCCTGCAGTGCAGGAGACCCAGGTTTGATCCCTGGGTTGGGAAGATCCCCTAGAGAAGGAAATGGCAAACCACTCCAGTATCCTTGCCTGGAAAATTCCATGGACAGAGGAGCGTGGTAGGTTGCAGTCCATGGGGTTGCAAAGAGTCGGGTACGACTGAGTGACTAACACACAACATGCCTCTCAGAACTACTGTAAGGAACCTACAAGAATTTGTCTCAAAAAACCATGAAGTTCTAGGTACATACAAATTCTGCTCGTCTGCGCAGCCACCTTTAGGATTGGGCAAGAGTTAGGTATCCTCTGAGCTAAGCCAAGGCCTGAGGCAGGGTCCGGGTTAGGGGAGTGGGGGTTCTCTCAGTCCAGGGAGCCCAGTACACCAGGCTAAATCATGTCATGCAAGCAGGGCTCAGGTTGTGTGTGTCTAAGCAGCTTTGATTTGAAAAGATTAGGAGGGCAGTGGAGCGGAAAGAAAAGTTGATGAGGCAGCAGAGTCCTGCCTGCGGTACCACACTGCCCTCTGCAGGACACCAGGGAGAGGTACCCAGGCTGGGCTGGGGCAGGCAAAATTAATTGATAGCGTGCAGGGTCATGGAATCCATTCCCCTGCCTCCATGCTGTGCAAGCAAGCCCCCTCCAAGTTGAAGCAGGGACAGAGACCTGCCCTACCTAACTCTCAGCAATCTGTTCCGCTGGCCTGAGTCTTCCACCCGTCCTGATGCTCAGCGTTCTCCCATCAGCACTCTGAGGAGCCAGCAGGCAGGAGGCCTGGGCGTTTCTCATTTTGAAGCCAGAATCCAGACAGTTCTGGGAAACAGAGCAGCCCCTGACTCACGGTGTCCTCTCTGCTGCCGAGTGCGGTGGTTTCTCCATACTCCAGACCTACTCCAGTCCATGGAGAAAGTAGCCCTGTGGAGGGAGTCCTGATCTGCCTGAATCAAGGAACCAGCCCTGCAGGCTGCAGGGATGAACCAGACCTTCAGTGACTCAAAATCATCAGACACAGACCTGAAAGTGACCTGGGAGTTGGAGGGAGAGATCCGGGGGCCCAGAGCCCACACGGTGCCACCGATGTCATCAGTGGCCTTGCTTAGCCAGACCTCCCCCACCCCCAGCCCATTCTCCATCCTCTCCCTGATTATTCGGTTCAGAGCAGGGCATCCTGCAGCTGGCTCGGCAGCCTCCAGGCGTGGGCTCAGGCCACGCTCCCCGTGTGCCCTGGGGTGGCCCCAAGGAGTTGCTACAGCCGGCCCGGCCATGTGACGTGAGTGATTCACACGCGCAGACGTCCAAACCAGCTTCTCCATTCTTCCTCTCCCAGGCCATCACAAAAGGCACAGTCTCGGCTGCTGGGGCTGGAAAGCCTTCAGCACAGAGCTGCATTGTTCCCAGGGTCAGGAGGGGCTGGAGGCTGAAGGGAATTAGGAAGATGGGAAGCCTGGGCCCAGGGTGGTTTTCCATGTGGCATATGCCCCTCATGTAGGCCAAGCCCACTTCCTGTCTTGGCTCCAGTTCCAGAGCTCAAGTTCACATCACCCTCCTTTAGAACTGACTTCGAGTTGGGTTGTTGGTTTCTTTTATTTTCCACTCTCTGCACGTGTGATTTTAAAAAAAAAATGTACATGCTGTTTCCTTTCCTCTCTCCAATACATATTCTTTAGAGACCACAGCGTAAATTTGGAGTCCAGCAACTTGGTCTTTGGGAGCATGCTTTATCCATTCTCTTCTGGGCCCTAACCCCTGACCAAACAGAGCCCAGGCAGGGGATGGGACTGGAGGGCATAAGTATGAGTGAAAGGGAAAGAGAAGAATCTGATCAGCCTTAATAGGAGGGAAGGGATGGAGATGGGGGGATGAGGTCAAGATTGGGATTATCAGGGATTTGGGAAATTATTCTAGTTCTCCTGATTCTCAGGTTATGAAAATATTCTACTCTGGGTTGTTGAAGATAAGTCCCTAGTAAATAAACACTTGGAATTTCAGGGCTTTTAGCGGCTACCTGGTCCCATTCTGGTCATATGAGAGGTAGTCCCTCCTCTAGAGTAGGCCCACCACAGAACAGCTCCAGCTCCTTCAGAAAGTGTTTCTGAATGTCAAGTCAGAATCCGTACCCTCTGTGGTAGACTGCAAAAAAGGCTATCATCCTAGACTCCTGCTTCTGTGCCCTTCATATGTTACTTTGCAGGATTTTCTTATGACTTGCTTTGACCAATAGAACGCAGCGAAAGTTATGCCATACCTAGACTGCAGCCTAGACTTCAGGGGGTCTTGCCTACGTCTACTCTCTTTCTCTCAGAACCCTGTCAACACGATGAGGATGAGATCAGGGTAGCATGCTTCAAGATGACCTGACGCAAGGAGGAGAACTGAGTCATCCCAGCTTGGACCTTCCTAGACCAGCCAGGCCACAGCCAACCTGCTGGCTGACCACGGGCACACCAGTGAGATTAGCCCAGCTGTTCTGGATCAGTAGAACTGCCCTGATGAGCCCAGTCCAAATCTCATATCCTCAGAATTATGAGCTAAATAAATGGTTAAGTCACTAAGTTTGGGGATGTCTTCCTATGCTAAAAATGTAAACTGATGGACCCCATAATAACCCTCCAGGGTTGTACAAAACAGCATCCTTCAGTAGCATAATGTCAACTCACCAGGAACTCTGAGCACCCAGCGCTCAAATATTCTGGTCTTTCTAGCCCATTTTATTGTCAGTTAAGAGAAACCAAAAGATCAAAGTGAGGAGGGTACTCAAAATACAATGAAAATATTTAAGTCAATTAGGCTTCTTGAAGTCACTTCTGACCCAAATCTAAACTGTCAAAAAGCCTCCAAAACAAATGTCCCTGGCAGGTTTCCAACAGAACCCTGGATCCATGGACCACAGCAATGGGAGGGTGGTCAGAGGCTGCTGGTTTCCAGAACGTGCCACGTGTAGCGAACACAAATGCACTGAACTTGTTCTTGGGGTCTGACGGGGAAGGTCACCATTCCCACCACGGGAGTTGAACCAGGCCAATGGCAGGCCCCATTCTCAACCAGACATGGAGGGAAGTGGTATTGTGGGCAACGGCTGCCATCTGTGGACTTTCTGGCTGAAAACTTTGCTACAAAGTTTGCCAGTTTCAAACAAGCCCTTGCAGCTGGGTTTCCTGTTTTCTTTTTGCGCTCCCCGTGTGTCACGGCACAATTATTCTGGGAGATGTTCTCCAAATGGACACGGTCTCCAATTTTCTTTCCCTAATAACAGTGCGGGAAATAGGGGTGAGGGAGGCAGAGAGAGGGAGAAACCCTAAACCTCAGAAAAGGATGAAAACATTTCTAAACTCTATTTCAACAATGAGAAAATCAAATTCGCCAAGTCACAGTACATGGCCCTCTGCTCATCCAATCTGGTCCCCTCCTCTGGGCAGGCTATGGATAAAGAGACACTTTGGGAAAGTCATAGGTGTCCGCTCTGTTTTCATGGCATCAAGGATATTTGGAAATTTGCTTCCCAGAGAGTCTAAAATTCATCAACATGGCTTCAGTGGCAACAGGGTCAAGTGGCTGGTGGTGGGCTCCTGGAAAGCTGTCCACCAAAAATTATTTTTCAGCTCCTAAAGGACACTGGCCGTGGCTCAAAGCAGAACAAAGAAAAGAATTTCCTTTCCCAACTCTTTTCTCTCCTCCACCTGACAAATGCATCAGCCCCAGTCCCCAAGTCCATTCTTTTTCATGGCCATGAAAGAAGTGTAGAGATTGAGTGTGCATATTTTAAAGGTCTTCAGAGCTGCCTTGCTTTAGGATTTGGGATGAAAAGATGAGGATATGTCCGTGTGTACATGAGGATATGAGCCTAAGTGTGTCCATACTTTTACACATGTGCATAGGAGCATACATTTGTGTCTACAAGAGTGCCTGTCATGTGTGAGTGTGGATTTGGGTCAATAAATGTATCCAGAACATGCGAACTTGGTACAAATGCCCATGTGAGCCCCTGAGTGTGTGCATTTGCTGGTGGCATGTGAGTGAAGCAATTGTGCATGTGTGTGCATGAGAGTACATGCAAGTATGCACACACCCCATACATATTTCCGCTGACACGCCTGTAGGTCTGTGTTCCGGGTGGGAGTGCCTGTGGGTATGTGCTAGTGCACACCAGCCTGTGAAAAAGTGTGCCTGTGTGCGTGCACGTGTCCTTCACACAAGCAGGGCCCCTCGTCCCCTCATCTCCTCTTCCCTTCCCGCAAACCCACAGCAGACTTTGCCTGCCTTCTTGGGGATCTGCCAGCTGATGGCAGGGGTCCCTCTCCTGGGAAACAGTACTCCTCGCCCGCTCATTTGTGTCCCATAAGGGCTCCAGGCTCCAGGCTCCCGCCCTTAAATGGCAGCCCAGGCTCACAACGGACAACTTTCGTAATTGCCCATGATGCTTGTGGGTGCAGCACAAACAACAGTAGCTATTAGGCTGGGTGCACTGGAGCAGGGCTGCGTTTTGCGCCTGTGTGAATTTAGTGTTCCTGGGAGTTGAGAGGCCAGAGTGGGTTAGAGCCACCAAGAGGCTGTTATTATGGCCTGGCACAAGCCTACCGTCAACTTCTTGAGACCCTGAGGCACTTTCACCACACTCCAGTACTGCAACACCCCTAGAATTTCCAAACCAGGGCACCCCCTCGGCAGCATCTTCCCTGCCCCATGCACGCGCTTTCTGTTTCTCTTTCTCTTGGTCTCTTTCTCCCCCTCCACTGCCTTTCTCTCTCTCTTTCCTGCTCTCTTTGTCTCCGTTCTCTCTCCTCCCTTCCTCCCTTCCTCTCCCCTCCCTCTACCTCTCCTCCAGTTCTCAGCTCACAGCAGCAAAGTTGGACAAAGACCAGAGCATCAGCCCGCTCCCCGCCCCCACCATCAGCTGCATCTTCTCTCTCTCCTGCCTGCCCCACCCCACCCTCAGTCTCTCCCTGTGGTCCCCATCCAGCCCATTCCTTCAGAGTTCTGGGTCCCAAAAGGGAGATCTGTTATTTACACTTATCTCCAAGGCTGTGGGAAGGTTGGAGCGGCCTGGCAAAAGTCTTTCTTGTTCCTGTATTTCCCTCTGCTCACCCTATCCTCAGCACAAGTGACAGGCAGTGGTCAGACCCCAGTCTCCTGCCTTTGTGACTTTAGCTCACACAGCGGAAAGAGACAGAGAAGCAATGCAGAGAGAACCAGAGGGCGGGCTATGGGGCCTAAACTTGGCGCTTCCAGACCCATCACTTAAGGCTCAGAACTTTCTCCCCAGGCACAGATGGAAGGACAATAGATTTGAATATTCCAGCTGTGGCATTTGAAAGAATTTAGAGCAACAATAGCAGACTGCATGATTTCCTCCTGAGAAGTGGGAGAAGTGAGTCAGGGAGAGCAGAGCAGCAATATTTTATTAATATAAACAGCTCAAACTACACTCCTTCACACTGCTCATCAGAATTGTTACTGTTCAGCCACTAAGTCATGTCCAACTCTTTGCGACCCCATGGAGTGCAGCATGCCAGGCTTTCCTGTCCTTCACCATTTCCTGGAGTTTGCTCAAATTCATGCCCATTGAGTCAGTGATGCCATCCAACCATCTCATCTTATGTCACCCCCTTCTCTTCCTGCCTTCCATCTTTCCCAGCACCAGGGTCTTTCCCAGTGAGTCAGTTCTTCACACTAGGTGACCAAAGTATTGGAGTTTCAGCTTCAGCATCAGTCCTTCCAATGAATATTCAGGACTGATTTCCTTTAGGATTGACAGGTTTGATCTCCTTGCAGTCCAAGTTACTCTCAAGAGTCTTCTCCAACACCACAGTTCCAAAGCATCAATTCTTCAGTGCTCAGCTTTCTTTATGGTCCAACTCTCACATCCACACATGACTACTAGAAAGCCATAGCTTTGACTATATGGACCTTTGTTGGCAAAATTATGTCTCTGCTCTTTAATATGCTATCTAGGTTTGTCATAGCTTTTCTTCCAAGGAGTAAGCGTCTTTAAATTTCGTGGTTTCAGTCAAAATCCACAGAGATCTTGAAGCCCAAGAAAATAAAATCTGTCACTGTTTCCACTTTTTCCCATCTATTTGCCATGAAGTGAAAGGACTGGATGAATGTTTATGAATGAATGATGAGTGAGTGAGTGAATGAATGATGAGTGAGTGAGTGAATGAATGAATGAGAGACTACTAGGTTCCCCTCCCTAGAGACTCCTGAAACCACAGCGTTACTAAATCTGGGTGATGTCTCCTCAAAGTAAGAAAACGTGTGAAGTGACATCAGCTAGCATCTCCAACAAGAGGAGACAGCAGTCCTTAGGTAAATCGCCACCCATCGTTGCACCCAAGTTTCTTCATCTATATAATGAGTCTCCACAAGTGATCTTAATTCATCTTCCCAACTTGGAGATGAGGAAGCTGTTGCATCATCAAGATGAAGGAGTTTCAGTCTCTATCATGGTTTTGATCCCATGAGCACAGCATCCTCTCTGGTCCTCATCATAGCTAGGACCACTGGAGACTCCCAGGTGGCTGCACAGCCTCCTTGGCACAGCTGGAAGAGCATGGGACTGGTGATGCAGATGTCCAACCCTACTGCCCTTCCCGTTTTTCCCACCTTGCCAGGTGTGAGGGGCACTATTTGGCTAATTTTGAGGCCCTCTGAAAGTTTGGGTCCCTTACTGCTATTTGAGACAAACTCCGAGGCCTATATCTCACTCCCTCATTCCTCAGAGGGATCAAGCTAAATTCTCTCCCACATATCTTTGCCTGAAATTTTTTCCTTGCTTGACTCCTTCTTCTCCTCTGTTCTGCATGCACCATTCCCTCTCTTTTGCCAGGAGCCCTTTGTTAATAAATCACTTGTGAACTAATACTCATCTCAGGAACTGCTTCTGAAAAACTGATGTGAGACAACTACTACCCAAATGATAATGCCTACAGTTAGGGGATATAAATAGGAGGGGTTATCGAAACCTCCCCACCATCTAAAAAGGGTGCCACTCTCCATCTGTTTGTTCCCAGCAGGACTGGCAATCATCCTGCAAGATACCCTGATTATTTTAAAGGAATCCATAGTTTTGCAGAAGGTCTCACGGTTTTTAAGTGTAAGAAACATGTGAGATCAGTTTTTAAACACTGTGCACAAACAAAATACATCCACAGGCTTAATTCAACACTCTGACTACTAGAATCCGACATCTAATCCATTGGTTCAAAGACTCCAATGAAGAAATTATTGAGGTGACTTCTACACTCCCTTTCAAAAGAGCAGAAAAATGTTTCCCATAATGAGATCAATTTACCAAAACCAATCTGGAACTGACACAGATGCTAGAATTGAAGCAGTTATTACAGCTGTATTCTGTATGTTCAAAAAGTTCAGTGGAGACATGCAAGGTATTTAAAAGACTCAAATCAAACTTCTAAAGGTGAAAACTAAAATGTCTGAGATGAAAAATACACTAGTGAGTATATATGGGAAGTCAGCTAGTAAACTTGACAACATAGCAGTAAGAGCTACCCAAAAGGACACACAGAGAGAAAACAGAGTTTTAGAAAAATGGCCAGAGCACTAGTGAGTTACAGGGCACATTCCAACAGCCTGATACACGTCAATTGCAGTCACAGAATTTGGGGGTGGGGGGAGAGGACAGAAAAAATTTTGAAAAATACTGGCTGAAGTTTTTCCAAATTTAGTGAAAACTACAAAACCAGGAAACCCAAAAAATGTAAAGCAAAAGAAAGGTGAAGCGAATCACATCATAGAATTAAATTGCTCAAAAACCAGTGATAACGAGATAATCTTAAAAGCAGTAAGAGAAAAAAATAGGCATATTATAAACAAAGGAACAAAGATCAAGATGTGAGCAGATGTCTTATCCAAAATAAGTCACATGAGAAGGCAGTAGAACAACATCTTCAAAGTATTGAAAGAGAAAACTAGAATTCTATACTTAGTGAAAATCTCTCTTCAAAGAATGGATGAAAAAAGATGTTTTCGAGCATAAAAAGCTAGAAGAATCCATTACTATCAGATGTATATAGGAAGAAATGTTTAAGAAAATCCATCAGGAAGAAGGTAAATAAAACCAGATTGGAAACGAATCTCCCAAAGGCATGGGGAGCATCAGGGACAGTACATCATGTCAGATAAAAAAGATTAACTCAAAATGAATTACAGACCTATAGAAAACAAATATGTAGAACCATAGATAGAGAAAATATAGAAGAAAAATTTTATCATTTCTTAAACACAATAGCAAAAGTGCAAACAATAAAAGCACAAATTGATAAACTGGGCTTCATCAGAGTTAAAAACATCCTTCAAAATCAAGATAAAAAGATAAGCCACACACTGAGAGAAAACATTTGTAGTTATTTACTGTCTAACAATTTCAATACAGATTTATATCGAGAACTCTCAAGACTAAATAATAAGAAAATTAACAACTCAACAAAGTGGACAAAAGGTTTGAACAGACACCTCCCCCTGGAGAAGATACATGGATGACTAACAAGCAAACAAAGACAAGAAAAGAAGGTCAGTATCATTAGTCACTGGTGTGCAAATTAAAGTACAAATTAAAACCACAATGACATACCATCTGTTATTAATATATGGGAAATATGGTCTGCTATTGAAGGGAAAGAGTCCATTAGATTCAGGAGCTCTGATGTCCTAGCAGGAGAAGGCAATGGCACCCCACTCCAGTACTCTTACCTGGAAAATCCCATGGACAGAGGAGTCTGGTAGGCTGCAGTCTGCAGGGTCTCTAAAAGTCGGACATGACTGAGCGACTTCAATTTCACTTTTCACTTTCATGCATTGGAGAAGGAAATGGCAACCCACTCCAGTGTTCTTGCCTGGAGAATCCCAGGATGGGGCAGCCTGGTGGGCTGCCATCTCTGGGGTTGCACAGAGTCGGACACGACTGAAAAGACTTAGCAGCAGCAGCAGCAGCAATGTCCTAGCAGCCTATGTAAGAAAATCAAAATCTAACCCTGGAAATGCCTCAAGGTTACAAAATCCAAACACTAAAGAACAAGCAATCAAAAGCAGCCAATTAGCCTTTAAACAATAGCCAATCAATATTTTCTTGCTTTGGCTTCTGTGAAAATCTCTCTTGAACTTCTGTTGTTGGAGCACTCTTAAGCACTTCCCATTTGATGCTACCCAAATTTATTTTTGCTCAAATGGACTGTTAAAATTTTAATATGTCTCAGTATATATTTCAACACAATGAACAACTATTCAATGGCTAAAATTTAAAAGATTGACCATATCAAGTGTTGATGAGGATGTGGAGAAACTAGAATTCCCCTAAAGTGCTAGTGGGATTGTAAAACAGGACAAGCACTTTGGAAAGCAGTTAGGCATTTCTTTAAAAATTCAATATTATCTACCCAGTGATCCAGCCATTTCACTTTTGGGTATTTACCCAAGAGAAATAAAAGCACGTGTCCATACAAAGACTCGTACATGGATTTTAATATCAGCTTTATTTGTAATAGACAAAAACTTGAAACAACCCTTCAACAGGTGAATGGATAAGCAAACTATGGTATATCCATACGATGCCATACTACTAGAAATTACCAGGAATGAATTATTGCTATGCACTATACCATGGATGAATCCCAAGATAAGTATACAAAATGAAAGAAGCCAGACAAGAGTATATATGATTGATTATTCTATTTATATAAAGTTCTAGGAAATTCAAACTAACCCATGGAGATATAAAGTGGATCAGTGACTGCAGGGGAAGAGGAGCAACAGAGAAGAATTGCAAAGGGCCACAAAGAAACTTTGGGGAATTATGGACATGTTTGTAACTTGATCATGGTTGTGGTTTCACAAGCATATACATGTGTCAAAAGTTGCCAAATTGTACACCTTAAATACAGGCAGTTTATTGTATTCAATTTTACATCAATAAAGCTATTTTTTAAAACAGCATCTAAAAAAAAAAAAAACAGTGTCTGGCAGATGGTGGGCACTCAGTAAATATTTGTTGAATTAAAAACAAAAAGAAAAGCATGCTTACAAAGAGTGAATGGTTCCTCACCTGGACATCCTTGAAGGAAAGAGGTTGGGGGTGGGGAGGATACCACTGCTCATAACCCAGCCCCACGATGGTACCAGGGTTCATTCATCCTTCTGCACAGGTCTTCACAGCAATCCAGCTGATAGTAATTTACTCCAAGTTTATTTAATTAATATTCATGAAGAAATGAGAATGTACCTGAATTTCCACCAAGGACCAGAGCTATGTCAACTCTTTATTGTGTATGGTCCACAGAAAAGTCTGCCTTCTATCAAGGCATAATACCTTACATAGGCTAAAGAACAGAACATAAATATACTATAGGCCAAATATGATACACAAGTGGGCCATTTGTTCGTAATGGCTCTGCACCAAGATCTCACTGGTGTTTACCAATAACCTGATAGTGAGCATTCAATACATTTCTGTGAAGCCCTTTCCTCCAGGTAGAAACCCTCAGATGATCACTTTGGGGTCTCATTCACAACCCCGTAGCCAATGGCAACTTCATTCATGTTTACTTATATTAAAAGCATTTCCCTCTTCCAACTTCGCTATGCCACCCAAGGATGACAAGAAGAAGAAAGATGCCAGAATGTCAGCCAAGAAAGGCAAGGATCCGGTGAACAAATCTGGGGGTGAAGCCAAAAAGAAGAAGTGGTCCCAAAGGCAGAGTTCAGGACAAGCTTAATAACCTAGTCTAGTTTGACAAAGCGACATACGACAAACTCTGTAAAGAAGCTGTAACTCCAGCTGTCGTCTCTCAGAGACAAGATTCGTGGCTCCCTGGCCAGGGCAGCCCTTCAGAAACCCCTTAGTAAAGGACTTATTAAATTGGCTTCAACGCACAGAGCTCAAGTGATTTACACCAGAAACACCAAGGGCGGAAACGCCTCAGCTGCTGGTAAAGACGCATAAACAGGCCCCACCAGCTGTACATTTTGAAAATTAAAACTTTATTAAATTAAAAAAAAAAAAAAAAGCATTCCCACTCGTCAACACGTACTTGTCTCATGCTGGTTTTCCCAGAGCCCCTGCGGGAGTAAGTAGAATACACACATCATCGCCTCCTCACAGATGAGAAAATGCAGACAAACAGATGAAGCGATGTGCCCAGTAGGACACACCCAGGCCCCAGTCGGAGCCTGGGTCACACGGCTGCCCACATGGCCTGCCAGCAAAGTAAGGGGAGGAAGAACCGTCTCCAGCGTGGGCCTCACAGAAGCCGTGACCCTCATCAGCTCTCAGGTTAGAGGGGCTGTCCTGTGAGGTCTTCCCCAACGTCCCAAGACCTACAAGCCACAGAGACTAAACCCTTGCCTTTGCTCACTCATCAGCTGATAAAGAAGATGAATCTGATTACTGATGGGGCCAGAAGATTCCGTGGGTCTGGAAGCCAAAGTGGATGCCTTTTGTCCAACTCAGCTCTTGTCTGCAGAGCCAAAAGGCAGTTTAAATAGATCTCAGATGACAACTGTGCTGGGAGCTCAAGGTCAGGGAAAAACGCGGCCACAAGACCTGCCGCTTGGGACTAGGGTCTCAGAGATGGGAGGTTTCTCCAAGGAGAAAAGATGGAGGAGGAGGGCTGGTCTCACAGCACAAGCCCTGGACACCTCATTCCAGCCTGGCATTTCAGCAGCACAGGCTCTCTCCCCTACAGTAAGGCCACAAGCCCAGGAGGTCGGTTAAAACACCAAAGGCCAGCACATTAAGTACCATACCCCTTATCTCCAAATGACTTTAAAATCAACCACCCAGATTCCAACAGGGATATGCAGCTCCAGAATTCAAGAAGTAACTCAGGAAGCTGGTGGAGGGTGGTGACCAATATTACCAGCCATGATGTCAGGCAAACCTGCTTTTAGACCCTACCCTTCATCTTCTTAGCTGTGCAACCTCAGGCAAGTCACTTTACCTCTCTAAGCTTCCACTCTTCATTTAGAGAATAGGGAGGGTGGAAATGCCTACCTCACTGTCTTACTATGAGGATTCAATGGGTTAATGCATGAGAGAGCTTAGTAAACTGCAGGGTCTGTAGTAAGAGCCCCCTAAATATTACTTGTAATTATTGTACTGATTAGAGACAGAAGTAAAGGAAACGGAGAGCCTGGCCTTTTGCTGGACCAGACTCCATGGAAGAGGGGTGGGTAGAATAAGGACCCAGGAGACATGAGGCAAAGGGAGCCAGAACAGAGCACGTGGATGCTAAAAGTGGATGTGGAAGGCCACCAGACCCTTCTTCTGTTGTCTAATTATTATTCTCTTTGACAGATGATGAAACTGAACTCAGCTGGTTTCATGGAAGGCCCCCTAGCAGCTCCAGTTTCACCACAGGGCCCTATGGTCTCTCCTCCACTCTTTGTCGAGACTGGATCCCTTCCCATCTGGAGAGCCACTGGGGACAGGAAGTGCCTTTCAACAAAACCTCTTCCAGCCCAGCTCAGAAAACAGCTGACCTGCTCCTGCTTCCATGCCGCAGCACCTGCAAACTTGCACTGGCGCTGCACCATGAGACCTGCATGAGTGACCCCCTGTCGGGAGAGCCCCACAAACCCACCAGCCCACCACCCTGTGCGACAAGAACAATGCACAGACCTTCCAGCCTTGATTCGACCTCTGTGTGTTGCAAGCCAGCCTCAGGCAGCTCAGTGCTAAATAGACACTTGGGGTAAGAGTGTAGAAAGGTACATAGAGATAAATCACTCTGGCCCTACTCACTAGGAGAACAAATGCCACCCAAGTCACAGGGTTGGCTGCGACCAGTTTGTCTTAGAGGCAGTGGCACAGATAAAAGGCTTCGGGAGTTCCAAGAAAAAGGAGTGGAACCTTCCAGCTGGAGGGCAGAAAGCAGGCATTTGACCCAGGTGGCATTTCTGTGCCCCAGGCAGCCAAATCTATGGGGATTTAGCTCCTGACTTTCCTGGAGGAGACGTGGGAACAGGTGATGGAGGCGGCTACGAGCATTTCTTTAAAGACCTTGAAGGGGATCCAGAGCCCGAAATGTGGGCAGACTTCCTCAAACCCTGCTCCATCCTCAGGCTCTGAGACTCCCCATGCCCCCTCCCACATCCCTAAGAGCTCCCAAGAGAACCTGGCTGGATTTGTACGCAGAAAGAGTCTCACTCAGGACTTGCAGTGACTATGAAGCCAGAATGACTAGAAGAGAGATCTGAGATCTTATACACTCATGCCCTCAGCTCACCCTGTCTGGGCTGTGGGCACCCCCTCTCATTCCTCAGTCATTCCACAAGCATGAATGACAGCCATCTACTCCCCAGCCCTGGGAATCATTTATTAGGTGGAAAGGGATAGGGTACAGAGGACAGAATGGGAAACTCAGACTTTGCCTCCCCCTAGAACCTCTCCCAGACAACTCCAGGCTTCTCACATCCTCTAATTCATTTATGCATTCTTCAGTAAACAAATATTTCTTGAGCCCTAGCTCTCCACCGGGGCAACAGTCTCCTCCTTTTTCCAAAGTTCACTATTATTGCTTCTCAAATTGAGGTGGACTAACCCTCTGCCACAGAAACACGAAATTGTTGTAAAATGAAGGCTTCCCAGGAACCCTCTCATCCCACCCCACGCTGCGTCAGAACCTCACCAGTAAATCTGGGACCACAGACAGAGGGGCTTTCCACCCACATCCCGCTCCTGGGCGTGTGATCTGTGCTGGAAGCACGTGGGACTTCAAGCTCAGACAGGTTTCCCAGAGGGTTTGGTGATCTGCTGTCACCATCTTGAAATTTTCTTTCTTTTTTTTTTTGAAGAGTAGTTGCTGATGTTGTTGCTGTTTAGTCACTAAGTCATGTCCGACTTTTTTTGCAACCCCATGGACTGTAACCCGCCAGGCTCCTCTGTCCATGGAATTTCTCAGGCAAGAAGACTGGAGTGGGTTGCCATTTCCTCCTCCAGGAGATCTTCTTGACCCAAGGATTGGCAGGTAGATTCTCTACCACTGAGCCACTAGGGAAGTCCATAGCTGCTGTACAACATTATATAGGTTACAGGTATACAGTTCAATGATTCACAATTTTAAAGGTTATACTCCATGTATACTTTATTTAAAAATGTCCTACATTCCCTGTGTGGTACAATATATCCTTGTAGCTTATTATATATCTGTTTGTACCTCTTAATCCCCCACCTCATGTTGCCCCTTCCCCCCTTCCCTCTCTTCACTGGTAACCACTAGTTTTTCTATATCTGTGATTCTGCTTCTTTTTTGTTATATTCACTAGTTTGATGTATTTTTAGATTCCATGTATAAGTGATGTGATACAATATTTGTCTTTCTATCTCTGATTTATAATGTCTTCCAAGTCCATCCATGTTGCTGCAAATGACAGAAGTCTGTTCTTTTTATGGCTGAATAGTATTCCATTGTCTATATTAATACATATACAAAATCTTCTTTGTTTATTCATCAGTTGATGGACACTTAGGTTGCCTCTATATCTTGACAATTGTAAAAGATGCAGCTATGAACATTGGGCTGCACGTATCTTTTCAAATTAGTGTTTTTGTTTCTTTCATACACACACACACACACACACACACACAGGAGTGGAATTGCTAAGTCATATAGTAGTTCTATTTTCAGTTTTTTGAGAACCCTTCCTACTGTTCTCCACAGTGGCTGTACCAATTTACGTTCCCTCCAACAGTGTACAAGGGTTCCCTTTTCTCCGCATCCTCACCAACATTTGCTATTTGTGCTTTTTGATGATGGCCATTCTGACAGGTGGGGGGTGATATCTCACTGTGGTTTTGATTTGCATTCCCTGATGATCAGCAGTGTTGAGCATCTTTTCATGTGCCTGTTGGCCATCTGCATTTCCTCTTTGAAAAAATTCTTAATTTGAGATTCTGAGTAATTCTATGTTTGTGTTTTACAGGTGAAGCCCAATGCAAAGCTGGGGTGTGCATATGAGCAGAGCAGACATGGGCATAACGTGTGGCCACCATTCTTTTTTAGCAAGGGGGATCAAACCATTTTATTGAGGGGCTTCAGGGGAGGGTCAGAAAGCTGGGAAGACAATGAGATCTGACATCCTTCTCCTGGCCATCTCCCCAGCTTCTCAGCTGCTGAAAGTTGGCCACCATTCTCTGCTTCACCATTTGTACATAGCATTTGCAATTCCTATGAGCACAGAATTCCAGTGGGCTCACACTGCACGCAGCTCAGCAAGACTCAGAGTAAGCACAACTAAGTGTATTATGGCAACAACTGAGTGACAAGAGAGCTGACAGCCTCAACAAGCTACGTTTTCCATTCAAGTCAGAACTTGCTTTGAACACAGAAAGAAGGAAATGTCTCCTAGGAAACATGACTAACCAAGGAGTGGGAAAAGCAGAGAAACTCATAGACCTCTTTCCTTTCTGTCTTTCTTTCCTCATCAGGAAGCTGAAAGTAGGGAGAGCTAGCTGATAGAATGTGGGAACACAAAGAGATGCAATAAAAACAGTAGAGCTTGTTTGTAAGAGTTTCCACTATTCACATGTGAGCTATAAAAATAATTGTGTAATTGTGATGGTTCCACTAGTTAAACACTCTTATACTTTCATCCAAACTGGCATTGTACAATATAACTATAAAATTCATGTAATAATTTAATTCTTAAATTTTCATTTACTTAGAACTCTGTTAAGTAGAAAATTAAAAAGACTTTGAGATGGGAATATAAATTGGTGCAGTCAGTATGGAAAACGCTTTTGAGTTTCCTTAAAAAAACTAAAAATAGAGTTGCCATATGATCCAACAATCCCACTCCTGGGTGTATATCCAAAAAAGACAAAAACTCTTACTTCAAAAGATACGTGCACCCCAATGTTCATAGCAGCACCATTTATAATAACCAATACATGAAAACACCCTAAATGCCGATTGACAGATAAATGGATAAAGAAAATGTGGCGTATATACATATATATATATATATATATGAATATTATTAAGTCATGAAAAAGAATGAAATAATGCCATTTGCAACAACTTGGATGAACCTAAAGATTATCATACTAAGTGAAATGTCAGGCAGAGAAAGAAAATATATAATGTCACTTATATATGGAATCTTTAAAAATAATACAAATCACTTCATTTATAAAACAGAAATAGACTCACAAACACAGAAAACAAACCTACAGTTACCAAAGGGGAACATGATAGGGGAGGGATAAATTAGGAGTACAGGATTAACAGATAGACACCACTATGTATAAAATAGATAAACAAGGACTTATTGTATACCACAGGGAACTGTATTCAGCATGGGAAGGTTGTTGTTGACCCACGAAAAGATGCCGGAATTCTTGGCCTCCAGAGGAGAAGAATTCAAACCGGGGCCAGAGACGAGGCTTGATCGCTCAGAGCTTTTGTGTAATAAAGTTTTATTAAAGTATAAAGGAGATAGAGAAAGCTTCTGACATAGGCATCAGAAGGGGGCAGAAAGAGGACCCCCCTGCTAGTCTTCAGCTGGATGTTATATAGTCACTAGTAGTCTGTTAATGAAAGAAAGGAATGTCTTAAAACTCAGAATGGCACCAGGCCCCTCATCCATAACATGTATTTTGGGATAATCTCGGCACCAGACATTCATCCCGGGCCATAAAACAATTGACTTGAATCTCGTAGAAGGGCAGATTACCATACACGCAGTTTCATTTACATAGATTAGGGGAACAATATCTGAGTATAACCTAATGGTTTGTCAAGTAGGTTCTGAGCCATTAGGCGGAATCGACTTGAAGACAGAGTCTGGGGTAAATGCATAGTACATTAGCATAGCTTAAGACAAACATTTCCATAAGAAAAATGCATTGGTTAACTCAAGGTTTGAGAATAGTTAATTTCAGGTGAGACCAGGTGTCATTATGGCAACACAGTATTTTAAGAGAAACCTCCTTTTAAATTTGTATAGAAAAGGAAAAAAATATCACTAGTTTGTTTCCTCCTGCCACTTAAGAGAGATAAAAATGTCTGACACTTGCAGCCTATTTCCTCCCTTTGGAGACCCCTGGCCTTCCTGCCTGTTACCATCTCAGCATCATAAAGGGAAAAGAATGTGAAGCTGTACACCTGAATCTAACATAATATCATAAATCAACTATGGTTAAATTTTTTTTTAATTAAATGAGGGGGAAAACATTAAAAACGAAAAAAGAAGACCTCCCTAGCAATCCAGTAGTTGAGAGTCCACCTGCCAATGCAGGGGACAAAGGTTCAATCCTTGGTCTGTGAAGATCCCACATGTCTCGAGACAACTAAACCCACAGGCCACAACTACTAAGCCCATGCTCTGGAGCCCGCGAGCCACAGTTACTGAAGCCTATGCCCCTAGAGCCTGTGCTTTGCAACAGGAGAAGCCACGGCAATGAGAAGCCTGAGCACTGCAACTAGAGAGGAGCCCCCCACTCTCTGCAACTAGAGAAAGTCCACATGCAATGAAGATCCAGCATAGCCAAAAAGAAAAAAAGAAAAAAAAAAAAAAAACAGAAAACACCATGAGAGCTTTATGTTTTCATAGCTCTCGTGGCATTTTTATTTTTTCCTGCTCTTTGAACAAAGGGCCCACATTTTCATTTTGTCCTGGGACTCACAAATTATGTGCAGCCCTGAGTACACCTGCCCAGGTACATAGCAAGGGAACATTGAGTAATGCACAGCTGGATAACTGCGGCAGAGCTCTGCAGATGCCAGAGCCAGAAGCAGCGATGTGCAGGGCTGGCTTTCAACAATCAACATGGCAACTCTGCGCCAGTCTGCGCTCAATGACATAACACTGAAATCTGCCGGGTGGTAGTGCTGACATCACAGAAATGAACAGATCCTTCATATCAGGGCTCTTTTTGTCCCAGAGAGCTAAACTTTCATGAGCACACAACTGGTCAGAGGCCAACTAGCTCAACCTCCTCATGAAATCAAAGGGGATGCGATTGTCTAAAGTCTCACCATTCCTAATGAGGGGCTTGTCATATTCTGGGTCTGAGGTCTTAATGTGGAAAAAAGTCATTCCAGGGGCTAGAATCCTGGCAGATATCCCTGTGCTGCAGATGGTGCAGGCTTTCTGGGATGCTCCAGGGTTTAACTGGGACTGATGGTGTCCTCCCTGAATTGTCCTGTCACCAGGCTGAAAGGGTAACCTTTGCTTATAAGTGCTGGGTCTAACTCCAGAACATGCCTCCCAGCCCGTAATTACCCTCAGAGCATGCTGTTTCCACTTAAGGAAACCTGAGCTTCTTTCCAAATGGCACCGGGCACGACCTGAAATTACATGTTTGCCTTCTGAAATGGGCACACGAGTCAAGCCCGCTGCCCTGGAGTCCCAGCAGACCAAGAGGCAGGAGGCCTGGAGGGGAGGTGGCTGGAGCTGGAGCAGCCATGGACTGGCTAAAGCCAAACTAGAAGTAGGGCCTCCTGTGGGTTCAGCTGCAGTGCAGAAGCCTGAGTTTGCTATCCCCACCCAGGACTGGACCTGCCCAAAGCAAGGCTCTGCAGACTGATTAGTGTCACACTTTGCCTAAAATCTTTGTTTCTCAATGTAAAGTACGTTTGCCAGTTGCCTATCTTGTGGCAGGCATTGGAGATGCAACCCTGAATGAAATGTTTATCCTGATCTTCCAGGGCTCACAGTCTGGTGACCAAACCAGATGTGAGGCAAATGATCACACTTTAAAGGAGACTGTGATGTGATCCTTGAGAGAAGTAGCAAACAGCCTGACTCTTTCTGGCCCCACAGAGAAGGGTAAGGTCCAGGGTGGTGGGGCAGAAACAGTATTTGACCTTGACATTGAAGGATGGATTGGATTGAACCCTTTACAGTTTGAAAGTACTTGCATGAACATTCGTTAATTTGACTCTAAGAACCATGCTATCAAAAAGAATAAGAAAGATAGTATTAGTCCACTTTGGAGAGATAGAAATTAGGATTCAAGGTGATTTGCTCATGATCACATAACAGGGAAGGAAGAAAAGGGCTGAAAATAGAACAGCTGGGAAAGAAGGTTAGACATTAGTTCCTGTCTAATAGGAACAGAGCTGGTCTTAGAAATCGATGTGGGAGAAGGCTGACTCTCCTTTGCCTAGATCCTGATGCAAGGGCAATCTCCATTCTCCTTCCTGTGGGGGTTACTGCTCCTGACCTCTCTCCCCCCTCCCCGGCCTCTCTCTTCCCCATAAATGTCACCCAGCTTCTGTCCACCAGCAGCCCCTGACTTCCGAGTCCCCTCAGCCCCCATTGCCCCCTGGCCCACCTCATCTCCACAAGCCAGGAGCATGCAGGTGTGTGGAGCTGGTCCTGGGGTGGAGAGTCTGGGGTCTCTCAGATGAGTCCCAGCATTGACTCCATCCGGAGGTGTGCCCTCAGCTACACAGAACCACCTGGAGAACTTGTGAAACACAGAGTCCTGAGGCTCACCGCTGGTGAGTCTGGTAGAGTAACTTGAGTTAGAGCTGAGGAATCTATGTGACTTTTAAAGTTGCCTCACTGACAATGAGAAAAGAACATTAGTGCTTTTAATTCTACCTGCACTGTTTCATCTAAGCTATGCCTGTAGCTGCAAAGATACTTACTGTGGCATTTTGCATTTTCATTAATGTAAAAGAGGGAGGAAAAAAATTAAAGGTCTACAGGTAATCTGATGTAACCAGATTTGAGAATTAGTCTTCCAGCCCCCAGGGATCATTTCATCAGCTCTGTCTTCAAGTAGAACTGCCCTTGAGTCAAGCCTCAGAGATTGCGGCCCACTCCTTGTCCAGATTTCTGGGGAAGAAGTGGTGAATCCCCCTTCCCAACTGTCTCTATTGCCTTAGCTCCCTCCCTGACAGACGGCCCCTCCCAGTGGTTCATTCCATCCCATAGGCTGTACTGGTTTCCCCATGGTGAACTGACCCTTGACATGAACTAAGAGCAATTTTCCTTTTATACTCAGGGTGGCAGGGGGTGGAAGCTTGCAGAGTTGAAGTCATATGTGTGATAATAAATTTTTTAGATGAAAATAATATGAAACGTTGAACAGAGCTTATTAGGGTGCTACAGGAGTGGGTGTGGGGAAAGAAAATGGGGAAGGAAAAGGGGAGCAGGGATTCCCCTGACACCTCCATGGTGAGAAAAAACAGAACAAAGAGTATTCCCTTGTTTGAGCTGGAAGTCTAAAATCAAGATGTTAGCAGGTTCAAGACCTTCTGATGCCCTGGAGACAAAGATCTGCTCCAGGCCTCTCCCCTGGGCTTGCAGATGGCCGGCTTCACTTCATCTTCCCTCTACGTGTATTTCTGTGTCCAGATTTCCCCTTTTTATCAGGACCCCAGTCATACTGGGTTAGGACCCCATGGCCTCACTTTCACTTCATTATCTCTGTAAAGATTCTACCGCCAAACAAGGCCATATTCTGAGATACCTGGGGGTTAGGACTTCAATATATAACACAATTCAACCCATAATGCTGCTGCTGTTATTGAGTCGCTAAGTTGTGTCTGACTTTTTGCAACTCCATGGACGGCAGCATGCCAGGCTCCTCTGTCCTCCATAATCTCCCAGAGTTTTCTCAGATTCATGTCCATTGAGTCAGTGATGCTATCTAACCATCTCATCCTCTGCCTCCTTCTCCTTTTGCCTTCAATCTTATAATACCAAGCTAAAATTTCATGTTCTCATGGCACCCGCTGGCTCCTCTGCCTGTTTCACAGAAGAGCAAAACAGAGACCCAGGCAGCAAGCTGCCCGTCCAGAGGAGCTCCAGTGAATCATTGGTGGGAGCCAGAAGCTGACCCAGCAACCCAGACTCCCAGCCCAAGTGGTCACCACAGGCTCCCATAAAGCCAGAAGGCAGAGGCTTCCGAACTGGAATCTGAATCCATCCAACTCTGTGTGGTTTGCTCCGAGAGCCTTTTATTTACTTTAAAATATAGACGTATAGGGAGCTGCATGCCCTCCAATATATGTGCAACACCCTCGGCTGAGATGATCTGTGAAACCCCAAATTGTCCCCATTAGGTTCCCAGGAACCTCTTTGCTGAGCACAACCGGACCTCAAACCCCACTGCCTGGACAACCTCCAGTTAGTCATTCCGGTCACTCTGGAGTCTGAAAATCCCTCACATGACCCCCATCCTGGCCCCTCCTTTGCCACATCATCAGAATTCAATAAGTCCATACTCAGTTCAAATTCAAAAATCTTTTTTTTTCTTTTTTTCAATATCCTGAATTATTTTCTAGATCAGGGGTCCCCAACCTCCAAGATCTCATGCCTGATGATCTGAGGTGGAGCTGATATAAAAATAATAGGAATAAAGAGCACAATGAATGTAAAGTGCTTGAATCATCCAGAAACCATCCCTCCTGACATCAGTTCATGGGAAAACTGTTTTCCATGAAATTGGCACCTGGTGCCAGAGGTTGGGGACTGCTGTTCTAGACCACAGGGGGCAGTCATTACCCAGGTCTTCCAAGGATGATCTGAAAATACCGGGACAGGGACTTAAACTAAACACGAGAAAGAACTTGCTGATGCATTTGGCACAGCTCAGACAGCTCTGATCAGTCTCTGAGCTGGCATTCAGCAGATTTTTACCATAGCTGTGCTAGGACAGAGAGGCTATTGAAATTCTGAAGGTATATCTGGTTCTCCCTGGGACTCAACTGAATCTTAAAGAATGACCTCACTATCCTGTGGACTCCCCACATGGATGTAAAGGCATTAAAACATGTACGGGGAGAATCAGTGTATTCCTCCAACAGAGCAGGACTTCTCAGGGACGGCCACTGTAATCGCTACCACCACCAATGCCTCGTGAGGAACTTTTGGGAAACGGCATAGTGCTCCTCCTGTAGATGAGAATTCTTGGCTCCCTGGGATTCACAGTCAAAAACACACGCAGTGGAAAACTCTAATTCAAAAGGATACATGCACCCCAGTGTTCATAGTGGCACTATTCACAATAGCCAAGACATTGGAGCAACCTAAATGTCCACTGACGGACAAATGGATAAAGAAATGTAATGTGTGTGTACTGTACATATATATATATATATGAATGTTACTCAGTCATTAAAAAATCAAAGAATGTCATTTGCAGCAATATGGATAGACCTAGAGATTGTTTCATTTCTTTGGGATTATCAAAGAAATAGAGGAAAACAATAGAATGGGAAAGACTAGAGATCTCTTCAAGAAAATTAGAGATACCAAGGGAACATTTCATGCAAAGATGGGCTCAATAAAGGACAGAAATGGTATGGGCCTAACAGAAGCAGAAGATACTAAGAAGAGGTAGCAAGAACACACAGAAGAACTGTACAAAAAAATATCTTCACAACCCAGATAATCATGATGGTGTGATCACTCACCTAGAGCCCGACATCCTAGAATGAGACGTCAAGTGGGCCTTAGAAAGCATCACTACAAACAAAGCTAGTGGAGGTGATGGAATTCCAAGATGATGCTATGAAAGTGCTACACTCAATATGACACTAAATTTGGGAAACTCAGCAGTGGCCACAGGACTGGAAAAGGTCAGTTTTCATTCCAATCCCAAAGAAAGGCAATGCCAAAGAATGCTCAAACTACTGCACAATTGCACTCATCTCACACGCTAATAAAGTAATCCTCAAAATTCTCCAAGCCGGGCTTTAACAATACATGAACCATGAAATTCCAGATGTTCAAGCTGGATTTACAAAAGGCAGAGGAACCAGAAATCAAATTTCTAACATCCTTTGGATCATCGAAAAAGCAAGAGAGTTCCAGAAAAACATCTATTTCTGCTTTATTGACTATGCCAAAGCCTTTGACTGTGTGGATCACAAGAAACTGTAGAAAATTCTAAAGAGATGGGAATACCAGACTACCTGACCTGCCTCCTGAGAAATCTGTATGCAGATCAGGAAGCAACAGTTAGAACTGGACATGGAACAACAGACTGGTTCCAAATAGGAAAAGGAGTACGTCAAGGCTGTATATTGTCACCCTGCTTATTTAACTTATATGCAGAGTACATCATGAGGAATGCTGGGCTGGAGGAAGCACAAGCTGGAATCAAGATTGCCAGGAGAAATCTCAATAATCTCAGATATGCAGATGATACCACCCTTATGGCAGAAAGTGAAGAGGAACTAAAAAGCCTCCTGATGAATGTGAAAGAGGAGACTGAAAAAGTTGGCTTAAAGCTCAACATTCAGAACACTAAGATCATGGCATCTGGTCCCATCACTTCATGGCAAATAGATGGGTAAACAATGGAAACAGTGGCTGACTTTGATTTTGGGGGCTCCAAAATCACTGCAGATGGTGACTGCAGCCATGAAATTAAAAGACGTTTACTCCTTGGAAGGAAAGTTATGACCAACATAGACAGCATATTAAAAAGAAGAGACATTACTATGCCAACAAAGTTCTGTCTAGTCAAGGCTATGGTTTTTCCAGGAGTCATATATGGACATGAGTTGAACTATAAAGAAAGCTGAGCACCAAAAAATTGATGCTTTTGAACTGTGATGTTGGAGAAGACTCTTGAGAGTCCCTTGGACAGCAAAGAGATCCAACCAGTCCATCCTAAAGGAGATCAGTCCTGAGTGCTCATTTGAACGACAGATGTTGAAGCTGAAACTCCAATACTTTGGCCACCTGATGTGAAGAGCTGACTCATTTGAAAAGACCCTGATGCTGGGAAAGATTGAAGTCAGGAAGAGAGAGCGATGACAGAGGATGAGATGGTTGGATGGCATCACTGACTCAATGGGCATGAATTTGAGCAAACTCCGGGATTTGGTGATGGACAGGGAGGCCTGGTGGGCTGCGGTTCATGGGGTTGCAAAGAGTCGGACACGACTGAGCGACTGAACTAAACTGAGAGATTATCATGCTAATTGAAGTAAGTCAGGCAGAGAGAAAGACAAATATCATATGATATTGCTTATGTGAGGAATCTAAAAAATGATGCAAATGAATTTATTTACAAAACTGAAAACCAACAAAAGGGGAAAGGGAGGAGAAGAGATAAATGAGTTTAGAATTAACAGATACACACTCAGTTCAATTCAGTTCAGTTCAGTCGCTCAGTCATGTCCGACTCTTTGCGACCCCATGAATCACAGCATGCCAGGCCTCCCTGTCCATCACCAACTCCCGGAGTTCACCCAAACTCATGTGCATCGAGTCGGTGATGCCATCCAGCCATCTCATCCTCTGTTGTCCCCTTCTCCTCCTGCCCCCAATCCCTCCCAGCATCAGGGTCTTACTATATACAAAAGAGATAAACAACAAAGATGTACTGCATAGTGCAGGGAACTATATTCAAGAAATTGAAAAAGAATACATGTATGTATATGTGTGTACTTTTGTGGTTGTTCAGTCACTGAGTCATGTCCGATTCTTTGCCACCCTATGGACTGCAGCATGCCAGGCTTCCCTGTCCTTCACCATCTCCCGGAATTTGCTCAAACTCATGTCCATTGAGTCACTGATGCCATCCAACCATCTTATCCCCTGTCATCCCTTCTCCTTCTGCCCTCAATCTTTCCCAGCATCAGGATCTTTTCTAATGAGTTGGCTCTCGGTATCAGGTGGCCAAAGTATTGGAACTTCAGCTTCAGCATCAGTCCTTCCAGTGAATATTCAGGACTGATTTCCTTTAGGATTGACTGGTTTGATCTCCTTATTGTCCAAGAGATTCTCAAGAGTCTTCTCCAGCATCACAGTTCAAAAGCATCAATTCTTTGGCACCCAGCTTTCTTTACGGTCGAACTCTCACATCCATATATGACCACTGGAAAAACCATAGCTTTGACTAGACAGACCTCTGTCAGCAAAGTGATATTTCTGCTTTGTAATATGCTGTCTAGGTTTTTCATAGCTTTTTTTTCAAGGAGCAAGTGTCTTAATTTCATGGCTGCAGTCACTGTCCACTGTAATTTTGGAGCCCAAGAAAATGGATGTGTGTGTGTGTGTGTGTATATATAACTGAATCACTTTGCCCTACACCTGAAATAAATACCATGTTGTAAATCAGACTATGCCTCAATAAAAAATAAAAATGAGAGCTTCCCTGGTGGTCCAGTGGTTGAGAATGTACCTTGCAATGCAAGGGACACCAGTTCAATCCCTGGTCCAGGAAAATCCCACAGGCTTTAAAGCAACTGAGTTCTTATGCCACAACCAAGTTCTAGAGCCCAAGCTCTGCAACTATTGAGGCCAAGCTCTAGAGCCCGTGAGTCACAAATACTGAGCCCACGCACTGCAACTGCTGAAACCCATGCGCCTAGAGCCTGTGCTCCGCAACAGGAGCACCCGCTGCAATGAGAAGCTCACACACCACAATGAAGAGGACCCCCCACTCATCACAGCTAGAGAAAGCCTGCATGCAGCCATGAAGACCCAAAAAATAAAATGATAAATAAAATACTCAAAAATAAAATAAATATTAAAAAAAAAGACAAGCACGCACAGTGGAATAAACTGACTCTTCACCCGCCCGTGTGTCTGTCATTGACTGTTTGCTCCCACCCTCTAGCCCCACTCTGCTCTCTCTATGTAGTAGGAGATCAATTTCCCAGGCTCTCTTGTCCTCTGACTTGGGGACAACTTTCTGGGCTTCCCTGGTGGTTCAGACACTAAAGAATCTGACTGAAACGCAGGAGATCCGGGTTCGATCCCTGGGTTGGGAAGATCCCCTGGAGGAGGGCATGGCAACCCAGTCCAGTATTCTGGCATGGAGAATCCCATGGACAGAGGAGCCTGGCGGGCTACAGTCCATGGGGTCACAAAGAGTCAGACATGACCGAGAGACTTTCACTTTCACTTTTGACATGGAAGGCACGACAGAGGTTGAGGGGCAGATGGAAGGGGGGACCACACTATATCTGTCCCTCCCTCTCTGCTTTGGGTAGATTTCAAGCAGCCTCCACCCCAAGGCTCCAGCTCCCACCACACGGGCTGCCCACGGTTGCAACTTCTACCAGAGACCCCCTGTCCTGGTTGCCAGTAATGCCACCCCTGACCCCTCCAACCCCAGGGGTGTGAAAAAACTTCCTGGTGTCCTTAATTCCTGTTTGGTTTCTTGGTTCTCCCCTCTCTAGTGTAACCAACTTCCTATGCTCAACTCTCTATAAAATACCCAGAGTGGTTTCTGTGTTCCCTCAGTGTATTCGCTCTGCTGCTGCTGCTGCTAAGTCGCTTCAGTTGTGTCCGACTCTGGGCAACCCCATAGACGGCAGCCCACCAGGCTCCCCCATCCCTGGGATTCTCCAGACAAGAACACTGGAGTGGGTTGCCATTTCCTTCTCCAATGCATGAAAGTGAAAAGTGAAAAGGAAGTCGCTCAGTCATGTCCGACTCTTAGCGACCCCATGGACTGCGGCCTACCAGGCTCCTCCATCCCTGGGATTTTCCAGGCAAGAATACTGGAGTGGGGTGCCATTGCCTTCTCCGCAGTGTATTCGCTCAGTCATGTCCAACTCTTTGCGACCCCATGGACTGCAGCACACCAGGCTTCCGTGTCCATCACCAACTCCTGGAGTTTCCTCAAACTCATGTCCATCAAATCGGTAATGCCATCCAACCATCTCATCCTCTGTCGTCCCCTTCTCTTCCCACTTTCAATCTTACCCAGCATCAGGGTCTTTTCCAATGAGTCGATTCTTTGCACAAGTGGCCATAGTATTGGCATTTCAGCTTCAGCATCAGTCCTTCCAATGAATATTTAGGACTGATTTACTTTAGGATTGACTGGTTGGATCTCCTTGCAGTCCAAGGGACTCTCAAGAGTCTTCTCCAACACCACAGTTCAAAAGCATCAATTCTTTGGCACTCAGCTTTCTTTATAGTCCAACTCTCACATCCATACATGACTACTGGAAAAAAACATAGCTTTGACTAGGACCTTTGTCAGCAAAGGACTTTGTGTTCTCTGGCCCCCGACTAATACAGCAGATGACAGAAATCCAATCAAATTAGCCAGGAAAGAGGAGGAATGCACAGCCTCCCAGAAGGAAGCTGCAGGCCAGCCAGGGATGCAGTGGGGTCTCAGGAGCCATGGGTTCTCACTGCCCACCACCCCTCCCCAAACAGGCTTCCTCTGCATTCCCCGGGAATGGCCCCCAACAGTGTCAGACTCACATCTTCAGATTCACTGCCAGAACACCTGTTGCTTCTTCAATCTGAATTGAAAAGACAGCAGGGTAATGACTTCTATCAGCCCAACTGGAGGACACGTGCCCCCTTCTGTGGCCAAGGGACCAGGAACTGGTGGACAAGGCCGACTGGAAGCACATGAATGGGGCCACTTAAGAAAACGAAGTCCAAGGCAGCCCTTACATGCTCAGGCCAGTTGGGCCATGTGATCTCAACGCAAGAGGGGTCAAGAAAAGGAAGGTAAAGGAAACAGGCACAGGGAATGCATCACCAAGGTGTCCAGAGCCTTACAAAGGCCACCTAGCCTCTCAGCACACAGGACCACTTGACACACATGAGGCATCATCACTGCCCCTGAGAACAGTGATCAGATGGTGGGAGGGGAAGAAATACATCTGCTGGATCCCTCCACCCCCTGTCTTGTGGGTCAACACTGTCTGTGTGGGGCATTACCTCCCTACATGCATGGGTTGTGGCACCACTTGGCAACTTGGGAGAGCCCCTGGTGAAGCCAGACCCCATACTCTGCTACGTGACACTCCATCAGAGACCAGCATGGGGGGTGGGGAGATAAGGGCCTCTGTGGATCAGGTCCACCATAAATGGAGGCCACACCAGAGCCCAGACTCAACCCAGGGCAAGGGATCGCTGGCAGCACTGGAAGCTGAGGCTGCAGCAGGCAAGGATTTCCATGAGGAAGCAAATCTTAGGTGATGCAGACATTGAGGGGGAGGCATGGCAAGCAGGGATACAGATTCCAGCAAAAGGAAGCACTGTCCCAAGAAGGAAAGGTCCTAAATGGATGAAACAACAGGTTAGGGGATAGAAGCTGCCGGGTGGGACTCCTGCAGGGTATTTCTTTTCTGTGATCATCAGGAAAAGAGCTTTTTTTATCACCCACATCTACCATCTGTGGGTGATAGAGACAGAGGTTCAGAGGTGTGCTTTCTAAGGCTATGACTGCCCTGCACTTCTCTCCAGGTTCTCAACCTCCCACAATGGTCCTCCTCTCCTCGCCTTCCTTCCCAGAGCATCTGCTCTGTGCCAGATACTGTCTCCTGGACAGTCTGTGCCCCCCACACAGACATCCTGAACACAAGCACTTCTCCCCTCCTCCACCCTGACCAAGTCAGCATCATCTCACCCAGGTCTCCTGCAGTCGCCTCTTCAATGGTCCTCCTCCTTGCTTTTCCCTCTTTGCTTCACTTCTGTCTCTTCTGTACACAGCAGCCTGAAAGTGTTATTCACTCAGTCATGTCCAACTCTTTGCGACCCCATGGACTGTAGCCCACAAGAGTCTTCTGTCCAAGGGATTTTCCAGGCAAGAACACTGGAGTGGGTAGCCATTCACTCCTCCAGGGGATCTTACTGACCCAGGGAGTGAACCCAGCTCTCCTACATTGCAGGTGGATTCTTTACCATCTGAGCCACCAAGGAAGCAGCCTAGTGGTCCTTTTAAAAACAAAATCATATAATATGTGTTTTGTCCCCTTCTTTAAACCCTTCAAAGTCTTCCCATCCCACTTCAAATAAAAGCCTACTCACTGGGCCTCCACGGGACCTGACCTCTAAGCTTCTGGCCACCTGTCCAGCATTTCCCCTCCATCACCTGGTTTCAGTCCCTCTGGCCATTTTGCTGCATCTGGAGCCCAGGCCGCATGCTCCCACCTCAGGACTTCTGCCCTCACTGTGCCTTTCCAGGAACTACTCTCCCCAGACATCTTGGTCCATGCCTTTCCATCTTTAGGTCTCTCTGCTCAAAGTCACCTTCCAGAACATCCTCCCTGATCACCCAAGCTAAAATGGCACTTATGCTTCGCACTCTGTCCCCTTAATCTGTTATACTAATTCTCACACACTTATCACTCACTGACATCACACTGTATGTGTATGTTTCTTCCCTTCCCTCCCCATTAGAATGCAAGCTCCATGCAGTTAAGGCCCTGTTTTACTCCTGCTGCTGCTGCTAAGTCGCTTCATTCGTGTCCGACTCTGTGTGACCCCATAGACGACAGCATACCAGGCTCCCCCGTCCCTGGGATTCTCCAGGCAAGAACACTGGAGTGGGTTGCCATTTCCTTCTCCAATGCGTGAAAGTGAAAAGTGAAAGTGAAGTCGCTCAGTCATGTCTGACTCTCTGCGACCCCATGGACTGTAGCCCACCAGGCTCCTCTGTCCATGGGATTTTCCAGGCAACAGTACTGGAGTGGGGTGTCATTGCCTTCTCCGTGTTTTACCCCTACTGTGGCTAAAACAATGCCCTGCACTATCAGGCTCTCAATAAATATTTGTGCAATGAATTGATTAATCTGATGGGAAACAAAGTAATCACCGCACCATGACAAGTGATAAAACAGATACAGGAACATCATGAAAGCCTTGGGTTTTGTTCTCTGACCAGAGGGGTCTGGGAAGTCCCAGAGGGAGGCCATGGGCAGCTGAGATCCATCCACCCTGCAATTTCCACAGTAGTTCAAGGATGAGAGAAGATGCTGATGTGACAAAGACATCTGACAAGGAAAGACCTCTACAGCAGGGCAGTTCAAGGTGAGCATCATGGTGAGCACAGTGAAGTCCCCCAGAGCCTATGCTTAAAACGCTGCTTCCTATCTATTTGGAAAGTGTTTGTCAAGGTGGAAGGAAGAGAGGAGATCATCAAGGTCGGCTCTCTTGCAGTATATGTTAGGAGACAGAGTCTCAGAGCAAGCAAACGACTTTTCTCCGAGAGATACAGTGAGCTGGTGGCCAGGCCCACTGTAATGGATTTTTAGACACTCTTGCACTCTCGATTTCTTAAAGGACTTGGTCCTAGTTCACACCTCCTCCTATCAGAGAAAAGATGGTGAGAAACTTTCACACCAGTTATTATAAAGGGGATGCTTGGCTACTAAAAGAAGCTTCATTGGATTTAAATGTATCAGTAAAGCAAGAGAGCGACTTGAGCTTTTTTCTTACTCTTTTAAAAAGTAAGTTTTCTAAGAAAGAGACTCAGAGACTTAGAAAATGAACTTACAGTCACTGAGGGGAAGGATGGGGGGAAGGGATAGTTAGGGAGTTTGCGATGGACATATACACACTGCTATATTTAAAATGGGTAACCAACAAGGACCTACAGCATAGCACGCGGAACTCTGCTCAGTGTTATGTGGCAACGTGAATGGGAGGGCAGTTTGGGGGAAATGGATCCATGTACATGTATGGCTGAGTCCCTTTCCTGTTCACCTGCAGCTATCACAATGTTGTTAATCGGCTGTCAGTTCAGTTCAGTCACTCAGTTGTGTGTGACTCTTTGCGACCCCACGGACTGCAGCATGCCAGGCTTCCCTCTCCATCACCAACTCCTACAGCCTGCTCAAACTCATATCCATCGAGTCGGTGATGCCATCCAACCATCTAAACTTCTGTCATCTCCTTCTCCTCCTGCTTTCAATCTTACCACATCAGGGTCTTTTCCAATGAGTCAGTTCTTTGCATCAGGTGGCCGTATTGGCTATACTCCAACACAAAATAAAAAGCTCTCTTCTTTAAGTAGATTTTGTAAACATCATGAGGGTCTGGACCACACTTGCATGAGTCTCCTCTGTGCTCCAAGAGTCAACCAGATGCCCCGCACATGGTCAGTAATTATAGTTGACTTAATTGGTTAAGGAGACTGTAAAGTCATTGCTCTGGAAGAAAACAGCTGGGCACGAAGTTTGGTATTCTCTCCATTTTGCATCCATATGAGGAGAAGCTTCAGGGAGGCTGAAATTTCAGGCTGGTGTTGGGAGGGTTAGACCACAAACCAAGGGATTTCTTGATTCAAATAATTCAGTTACGGATTAAAAAGCAGCAACTTTCATCACTCAGCACTGGTGATGTTTCTCTCGATTTAGGGAGTAAGAAGGTTTGGTGTGAAACTTGGGAGTCATTCATACCCTTATAGACTTTGACTGCATTGGATATGTCATGAAAATGTCCTATGAAAGCTTTAATTATGAAATTATCAACATTTTCCAACAGCCATCAACATTAGGGAGAAAGCTACCCTATTGTCCTAACAGGTTTGCCTCTTTTTCAACTTGCTTTATAAGACTCCAATTTGCTCATAAATGGCTTTAATAAAGAATTCTCTTAGCTTCCAGCACATGAAAGTCAAACACAGGGCCACCACAATCATATGCCAAGGTAGCAGTTTAGTCCTTTTAAAACAAGAACAAATTTGCAAGCTGAGTCAGCAAATCTAAATGGACACCCAGGCAGTGAGCATCCCTTGGGGGGGAATTGAGGACAGCACCACCCTCAGAGCCAGACACGTGGGGACCTTGCTCCAGTATTCCCCACAAGGCAAGGATTGGGAGGCAAAGTGATTGTGTCAGCCCAGCACTCAGCGCTTCCTTCTGAGCCACACTCTGGGTCTCTGCTGGGCCTCTGCCCAGGATTCCTCCTCCTGAAACAGGACCAAGCCCCTCCACTAGCACCCACACACCTGGGCTTGGAGGGTGGCCAAGCTTGGCTGCAGGAGCTGGAGCAACCCCACACATGCACACCTAACTCCAGGGTGGGGCTGGAGCTGGTGGCAGGAGGAGCAAGGGCTGAGTGGGGTGGATAGGACCAGTTCTCCCCCATTCAGAATATTCTGGCACAGGACTCTGAAGGGTCTGAAGTCCCAAATTAGAACCTGATCTAGGTTGTCGTAGAGGGATTTTGTCAAGGAGAGAGCATACACGTTCATAGCTCTGTTTATAACTTTGGAATATTAGCCATTCGCTTGATGGACGGCCGCCCGGGGCCCCCCAGCAGTAGTACTGAGCCTGCCTGGGAAGGTGCTTCTCCCCGTCAAGGCCCTGGGGCTCACTGCTTACAAAGCCCACAGGTGGAGGGTATTGGAGGACCTAAATCCCGGAGCAGCAAACCCTTCCTCCCAGGCACTTCTGCAGGATTTGGCCTTGAATTTGAACTTCCACCGTCCTGTGACAGAAGGAAAAAGAGACTTCCCAGATTGTGCAGTGAGTTGCCGAGGTCACTGCTGTTAAGTCAGCCACTCCCCAAGCAGAATGAGACAAAACCAAAAAACGTGTGGGGAGAGGGGAGAGGGATTCAGGGGACTTTGGAAGGGCCTGGAAAGGTTGCTTTCTCTGGAGCATGATTCCCTGCCAGGTTTGGATGGCTGTTGAGAGATGGGGATGAGGGGCAGGGAGGAGACAGAGGCCTTCCCAGCTTTCTGGATCCTTGGAGCCAAGTGGCTGAAGGATTGGTGTTCACCCTTACATCAGGTGGCAGCAGGGCCCAGGAGTGTTCTTGGAGCCCTAGAGCTGCAGACAAGGCTGTCAGGCTTGCCCTGCCACTCACAGCACCGCCCGCGGGACCAGCATCTCCATGAGGCTTTGAGCCTAGAGCCTGCGGTGTTCTAACAGCCCCTCAAAACTGTTTATTTTGCTGTGCTGTGCCTTGTCACTCACTCGTGTCTGACTCTTTGTGACCCTGTGGACTGTGGCCCACCAGGCTCCTCTGCCATGGGGATTCTCCAGGCAAGAGCACTGGAGTGGGTAGCCTTTCCCTCCTCCAGAGGATCTTCCCAACCCAGGGATCAAACCCAGATCTCCCACATTGCAGGCAGATTCTTTACCAGATAAGCTACCAGGGAAACCCTTTTTTATTTTAGTTTCTTTAAAAATTATAAGGAAAAATGAGTATCATGAAAATGAACATATAACCATGAATCCAGCCTGAATTATGTCTGTCTTTTTACCATGGTAGTCATCCAATATACTCTCTAAGATTTTTCTCTGGAGGATGGGGCCCCCTAGGATAGGGTGCCTCAGGTCCACAGACACCATACCCGGGCCCTGACAGCAAGAGGCCCTGAGGGGGTTTCAGCCCCGCAGGGAGAAATGACTGGGATCTGAGGACCCCCACAGCCAGACACAGAGCAGCAGCTGACTGAATGTGCGGATCTGGGTAAAGCTCTTGGCAGCAGCCAGGGGCACAGCAGGAGGAGGAAGGTCCAAGAGGGAGGGAATAAGTGTATGTGCGTGTGTGCTAAGTCACTTCGGTTGTGTCAGACTCTGTGTGACTCTATGGACTGCAGCCTGCCAGGCTCCTCTGTCCATGGGATTCTCCAGGCAAGAATACTAGAGTGGGTTGCCATGCCCTCCTCCAGGGGATCTTCCCGATGGAACCCAAGTCTCTTACATCTACCTGCACTGGCAGGTGGATTCTTTACCACTAGCGCCACCTGGGAAGCCCAGATATATGTATACACATAACTTACTCCCAGGTGGTGTTAGTGGTAAAGAACCTGCCTGCCAATGCATGAAATGTTAAGAGCCTGGCTCCTCTGTCCGTAGGGTCACAAACAGACAGGACTGAAGCTACAGTCCATAGGGTCACAAAGAGTGGGATGCGACTGAAGACACTTAGCACACATAGCTTATTGACTTCATTGTACAGCAGAAACTAACACAACATTGTAAAGCAGCTATACCCCAATCAAAAATAGTTAGCAAAGTCTCAGAATACAAGGTCACCTCACCAAAGGAAAAAAAAAAAGGTAGACAAGAATCCCAGGGCCAAGTGGGACTGTGAGTTTAGAGGGAAATAGATACATTTCTATTGTGAGAACAGTAACAACAAAGCCTCAAAAGCACTGAGTGAAGGTCTCCAAAATAATCTGAACAGATTTCCAGTCCAGGACTGGAAAAGACAGAGAAGAGAGGAAAAGAGCTAGGCCCTGACCAGGGGAGAGAGATGGGGGAAGGCCTACACTCGAGCCAGCTGAGGGCCGTCTTCTGCATACTCACCAGAGAGGTTGATCCATCTCCCTGTTGCATCAGCATGCCTTCCTGAGGCCATGTCATCCACCTCTCCGCCCCCAGCAGGGCTGCTAAGAAACCCCAGAGCCATCAGGGAACAAACCTTCTTGTTTTCAAGGACTCTGCGGAAAGGCAGGGCTTTTCAGCCCCTTCCTCTCTCCCTGCACATTTTAGACAGTTTACTTATATGTCTCAGAGATGATGCTGAAGCCATAGGACTTCCTGATGATCTGAAAATCCCTGTGCTCTGCCCTTTCCTGTCATCCCCTCCCTGTCTGACACCTTCCAGCTCCCACCTGCAAAGGACTCTCTCAGCAGGAATTTAATTCACATAGACCATTTTACAAACCTTCTTTTTAAATAGAATGACTAATTTTTTTAACCATTTTTATGTCCAATACTTTGGCTACCTCATGCAAAGAGTTGACTCATTGGAAAAGACCCTGATGCTGGGAGGGATTGGGGGCAGGAGGAGAAGGGGACAACAGAGGGTGAGATAGCTGGATGGCATCAATGACTCGATGGAGGTGAGTTTGAGTGAACTCTGGAAGTTGGTGATGGACAATGAGGCCTGGCGTGCTGCGATTCATGGGGTCACAGAGAGTCGGACGCAACTGAGCGACTGAACTGAACTGAACTGAACTGATGTTCAGAAATCAGCTGAAGCCAGACCAAAGACCTGTCTTTTTTTAAAAATAATAATAATTTTATTGCACTAAAAATCAACCAAATATTTAGTTTTTCAGTCCCCAAGCCAAACAACATGTGTGGATCCAGGTTCTAAGTTTCATACCCTTCTCCCAACCAGCTCATCCCTGATGCAGAATGCAAGTCAAACCAAACAAATGGAGAGGAGGGGTGAGAAGAAAAGGCTAATTCCTTCCGGGCCAGCTGCCTGGTTTCCATCAGGCCCTGAGACTTCTGTGGTTGAGCCACATGGTTGATTACGATGCGGAGGCTGACAGGATTGCACAGGCGTCTGCAGAAGCTAGAACCTCCCGATAACTGCTCGCACATGGAAGGAAGCAGGATTCATTTCAAAGAAAAAACATCCCATGAGGTTAAAGCATCGATCAGCCAGCATCAGGGCAGAACCTTAGAAATGATTTATTCAAAAGATTTCACTTTAGAAATTAACGAACAGATTCAGAGAGAGAGCACCTTGACCGGTAAGGCCAGCAAGGCGGGGCTGCAATCCAAGGAGTCCCAAACCCCCTGCACTAAGATGTTTCCATGATTCCATTTCCCCCAGCACCCCAGCTGAAACCCGAACAGCCAAAGGGGAAGTTCAGGGTCTCACGGGGCTTTCATCTGGAGGTATCAAAAATAAGCCAGATCATCTACCCCACCCACCTTCTCCCACTCAACAATAACTAAGTGAACTAAGCTGAAAGTTTCCAAAGAATTTCACTTTGGGGCCAAACCCAGAGATGGAAACTTTTAGCCTGGGAAGGGAATTTAAGCAGGAAGCAGAGCGAGTGAAAACAGAAGGTGGAATTAGGATGTAATGCAAGGGGCATCAGGGCTTCTGCGCATCCGGCCCACGTGGCCCAGCACCACGCAGGGTCCAGCCTGTGATTTTCACCCGAGCGTGGCATCTTGCTGCTGGTTTGCCAGTTGTGCATGCGGTGCCCTGGCAGGCTGCCATGTCCTTCTACCCTTAGGGCCAGAGTCACGGGGGTGGGGTGGGGAGGGGGGCCTCTGGCCTTTGTCCTCTAGCTAGCTCTCTATCTCCCTGCACCCTTTCCATCAGTAATATGAATGAGAGCTCCAAGCTGGGCCTCCTTTGGAGATGCTAACCAGTCCTGACCTAACATGGAGACCCCTGATGTCTGCAGGAGAGGGTGTCAACTGGTCTACAGGGCCTGTTACTGGCACCAGAGGAATCACTCAAATGACCAAAATCTTTCAGAAAAGAAGCCCCTAAGTGGGAGGATGGAGACTGGAGGAGAATCTCTTATTACTGGGGCCTCCAAGCCTCCTTCTTACACCCCTAGATAGACTTAAGCATTTCCTCATCACAAAAACGTTCCTCTACAGAAGGGTGAGCACCAAAGAATTTGTGCTTTTGAACTGTGGTGTTGGAGAAGACTCTTAAGAGTCCCTTGGACTGCAAGGAGATCAAACCAGTCAATTCTAAAGGAAATCAACCCTGAATATTCACTGGAAGGACTGATGCTGAAGCTGAAGCTCCAATACTTTGGCCACCTGATGCGAAGAGCTAGCTCGCTGGAAAAGATCCTGATGCTGGGAAAGATTGAGGGCAGGAGGAGAAGGGGATGACAGAAGATGAGATGGTTGGATGGCATCCCCAATTCAATGGACATAAGTTTGAGCAAACTCTGGGAGATAGTGAAAGACAGGGAAGTCTGGTGTGCTGCAGTCCATGGGGTCACAAAGAGTCGGACACGACTGAGCGACTGAACAGCAAGAACAAAGAAGGATGAGAATCCGACACTACCTGCTAAGGCTGCTGACTGCATTAAATGAAATAACGCAAAGGACGCTTTGAGCCTGGGGACTGGCACTCAAAACTGACCATTGACCGTTAGAACAAAAGCCCCCAGAAGCCGGGCACCATCTGGCACTGTGGCTCTGTGTTCCCAGTGCCTGGCCTCTCCGTGGCACCCAGAGGTGCCTAGTTAATGCAAGATGGGTGCACAGTCCCACATTAGGAGGAAGAGGAGCTCTGCAGGGACTGGGGAGGACCACACATGCACATTACCTGCAGCCAGGCCCCCGGTTCAGGGAGGAGGAGGAGACAGCGCATCTCCATGACATGAGGCTGCTTCCTATAATCTCTGTGGACCCCAGAGTACACCCCCAGGGAAACTGGCCAGGGGAGAAGGTTAAAAGTGATAAGATGTACCAGTCACAACCGTCCAGCCCAATTCCAGAAGCCGAGCTGAGGTCAGGAGTTGCTCTTCCAGTCACACAGGTTTGCATCAAGTTTCCCCATCCCAACCCCCACCTGGGTAAGCTTGAGACTTTTCCTTTACCAGTGCCATTCCAGATACAACCCACTCGGTGGCCAGGAAATGGCTATGTAAGCACAAAGCATCATAACACAATGGGCAGGGATCGTGGTCATCAGTACAACTGGCAGACAAAGTATGCTCCCCATTTCACAGGCAAGGAAACAGGCCTGGCACTCCATCACTTACCCAAGTTCTCCCAGCTACTGGGTAGCAGAGTTCAAATTCGAGCCCACTCAGCCTCTCTGGTCCAGAGTTTGGGCCCCTTATTCCAACATTCTTCTCCCTAAGAGGATGAGGGCTTAACCCGATGGGAGTTAGAGGGATTCAGTGCCATTGGCTTAACCCAAGAGGGCATCCTGGAGGGAGAAGGCCCTGCTGAGTTCTGAGAAAGCAGAGAAGGGGTCTCTAAGGAAGCCAGGAAGGAACAGGCTTCATGAAGCAGGAGCCTCAGAGACAATGGCCAAGTGGGGAGCAGACAGCCCAAGAACACCTTTGTGGTGAGAGATAACGAAGACTTGGATGTCCCCCAAACATCACCCACAAGCTTGTCCTGGGACCTGGAATTATCCTGTGTAAAACAAAATAAACAAACAACAACAGCAACAAACTTGCATCCTTTTAGGCCCGGGAGAGCAGTATCCTTGGATCTGAGGAGAGAGGAGGTTTTCGCACATCAGCCATCAGTCTGGTCCACAGAACTTCAGAGGCATCAGTTGCTCTGGTGTGGCCCCCAGAGGCCTCACCATCTGACCCCAGTCTCCTTGTCCAGTATCACTTCCTCCACCTCCCAGCTTCCCACAGTCCAGCCACACAGATGTATTAATGTCCCTCAACCCTTTAACCTCACACTCTCCAGACTTTTATCATCTGTCCCATCATCCTGAGCTGAAAACTCCTATTCATCCTCCAAAGCCCAGCTCCAATGTCACCATCCAGGCAGACTTTCTAACTTCCCCTGAGCTCCCCTGCAAATTAGTCCTCAGGACTACAGTGGGTCCTGAATGCCTTGCACTATGGTTTGTTATCTATCCATCTATCTCTTGCACCAAAGTCCCTCCAGGAAGACTATCTCACCTTCAGGCCCCCCACAAGGATGTGCTCCTTCTTATGAGTGCCCCCTCACAGGGTCTTGAAAGGGAGATACCAATATTATTATTGATATGAATTTTTGTTTCTGCCTTTTTTATTGTGGTAAAATCAGTCAGTTCAGTTGCTCACTTGTGTCTGGCTATTTGCAACCCCATGGACCACAGTGTACCAGGCTTCCCTGTCCATCACCAACTCCTGAAACTTGCTCAAACTCATGTCCATGGAGGTGGTGATGCCATCCAACCATCTCATCCTCTGTCATCCCCTTCTCCTCCTGCCCTCAATCTTTCCCAGCATCAGGGTCTTTTCAAATGAGTCAGCTCTTCACATCAGGTGGCCAAAGTATTAGAGCTTCAGCTTCAGCATCAGTCCTTCCAAAGAATATTCAGGACTGATTTCCTTTAGAATTGACTGATTTTATCTCCTTGCTGTCCACAGAACTCTCAAGAGTCTTCTCCAACACCACCGTTCAAAAGCATCAATTCTTCGGTGCTCAGCTTTCTTTATGGTTCAACTCTCACATCCATACATGAGTACTGGAAAAACCATAGCTTTGACTAGACAGACCTTTGTTGGTAAGGTCTCTTCTTTTTAATATGCTGCATCCATAGCATAAAATTTACCCTTTTAACCATTTATATGCGTATTGTGCATGGGTATTAAGTACATTCTCACTGTTGTAAAATCATCACCACTATTTCTGCCCAGAACGTTCTCATCATCCCCCGTGGAAACTACACAGTAAACCCGTCGCTGCTCCCATCAGCCCCTGGGAACCACCATTCTACTTCGTGTCTCTGAAATTGTCTGCCTTAGGCACCTCATATAAATGGAATCACACACCAATTTGTCTGTTTGTGTCTGGCTTTTTTAGCATAATATCTTCAAGGTTCATCCATATTGAACATGTAGCATGTGTCAGAATTTCATTCTTTTTTAAGGCTGAATAAGACTTCATTTGTATGGAATGTTAAATAAATATTAAACCCTATAATACAAGTATTGTAAATAAAATATCACATTTTCCATGTCCATTCATTTGTTGACAACAGTTGAGTTGCTTTCATCCTTGGCTATCATGAATAGTGCTGCTATGAACATGGGCATGCAAATCGAAAGGCAAGTTTCAAGGGGGATGAGAAAGCATCCTGAGTCAGTAGGCCAAGCCAAGGAAAGAAGCCCACACTTTCCCCTTCCTGTCTCAAACTCCCATTGCCAGCTAAGAGGAACGGGCTAGGATGACAACTAGGGCTAAAAGCACTTGTCAGACACATGCCCATGGAAACAAAAAGAAACACTATGCAATGCTTATTCTATCAGATAACGCTTTAGCCACATGACATGTATAACTCCTTAATCCTTATGGTAGCCTTGTAGATCATCACAGAGCAGCAAGCTGGGCTCCCCGCGTTATACAGCAGCTTCCCACTAGCTATCTATTTTATACACGGTACTGTATGTATTAATAAGTCAATGCTACTCTCAATTCATTCTGCCCTCTCCTTCCCCTACTGTGGACAAATACTATTAACATGCCCCTTCATAGGGAGAACAAGCAAGGTAGAGAGAGGGCGAGTGACCACTCACAGCTCATCAGCTAGCAAGAGGCAGAGCCAAGATCAGAACTCGGAAATATGCTTTAAGTCCATGCTGCAGACCCTTACAGAGACCTCTCCTGATTCAGGTGAAGGCAGGGAAACCATTTTCATGCCCTGATCTGCCTCAACATCTTCACCAAACAGAGAGAAAAAGAGCGTGGGACTCAGTGAATCAGGAAGAATCTGGTGGAGACATGTCTGGCCACCAGGGCTGAAGTCCTGTGGGACTTGAGAAGTTGAGGGGCCCAAGAGGGAACCAGAGGGGGTGGTTGGTGCCCAGAGGAGGAAGGGTGTAATTCTGAGGCCTAGAGGAGTCCTGGATGGGGAGCCCTCTTGGCAGCCTAGGTTTCTGTGGGCCCCACTTGCCTTGGAAACCACAAAGCCAAAATGTAAAGGAATCTATTTTCTAAGGAAAACACATACTTATACATCCTGAGTAATTTCCCGTGGAACTAGGAAAAAATAAACACAACACCCCAAATGGTTTTTTGCTTACAAATGGTTTCAAGCAAACAGAAGTGGGAGAAGAAAATATAGGGTCGGGGGAAACTCTCTGCTGGTTCCAAACCTCAGAATCAGCCTGGAGGCTCAAGGGGACTGGAGGCTGGGGGTGCCAGAGAGCCAGGTGGGGGTGGAGGAGGCACCCACACCCAGGGGCCTGCTGACTTCTCTCAGGAATTCCTTACCCACCCTCTGAGGACTGGAGAGTCTCACATCACACATGGAGGGAGTTTGCCAGCTAGAGGAGACCACATGCCATAAGCTTCAGACTGGGTTCAAGGGCCAAATGCATGGTGTCCATCAATCAACAGTGATGCAGGCAGGACTAAGGTAAAAACAGGGGTTGTGTGCCCATAGCCTGGGTGGTTAGCAAAGAATGGGCTGTGGAGGGCCTGGGGACCATGAAAGAACAGTTAGATGGCATGGGGTGGGGTGGGGGGGGGACATTAATATGGAGAGCATCATTCCAAAGAAATCCTGAGAGAAGACATGGGTAATAAAGGACATTGAAAGTGAAAGTCGCTCAGTCGTGTCCGACTCTTTGCAACCTCATGGACTATACAGTCCATGGAATTCTCCAGGCCAGAATATTGGAGTGGGTAGCCTTTCCCTTCTCCAGGGATCTTCCCAACCCAGGGATCAAACCCAGGTCTCTCGCATTGCAGGTGGATTCTTTACCAGCAGAGCCACAAGGAAAGTCCAAGAATAGTGGAGTGGGTAGCCTAGCCTTTCTCCAGCAGATCTTCCCGACCCAGGAATCAAACCAAGGTCTCCTGCATTGCAGGCAGATTCTTTACCAACTGAGCTATTATAGGGAAGCCCCATAGAGGGCATTCAGTTCAGTTCCATTCAGTCGCTCAGTCGTGTCCTATACTTTGTGATCCCACGGACTCCAGCATGCCAGGCTTCCCTGTCCATCACTAACTCCTGGAGCTTACTCAAACTCACATCCATCAAGTTGGTGATGCCATCCAACCATCTTATCCTCTGTCGTCCCCTTCTCCTCCCACCTTCAATCATTCCCAGCATCAGGGTCTTTTCTAATGAGTCAGTTCTTCACATCAGGTGGCCAAAGTAGAGGACATTAGTAATAGTCAAATGAAGTAGACAAATCACTTCACTTTCCTGAGCCTCAGTCTCCCCTGTAAAGCAGTGGGTATGCTCTGATTTCTATTAATAGCATCCCTTCCATACAATTTACATGAGCCTGGCATGCTGCTGCCCATGGGGTCACAGAGAGTCAGACACGGCTTAGTGACTGAACAACAATAACAACAGTAAAGGGCAAAGATCTATGGAACTGGAGTCATGGAGCGGGGGGCTGGAGGATGAGTTCTCAAGAGCCTAAGAGAACTTAGAACAGCCAAGGGTCCATCTGCACCACAAATCCAGCCCAGGGGGATGCCTTGCCCGGCCAGGTCAGGTTGTGGAAAGTCTGGAAGCTCCCACATCCTGAGACCCTGGCCTGGATCTGCTCTAGCAGAGAAGTCACATTACATAAGGGTTTCCAGATCTCCAGGGCCTCAAAGGCCCCCTTCTGCCCAGGGAGAGCCCAAGAGCATGCGTTTCCCCAGCCAGCAAGGACCTCCTGCTCCAGCCATACAGCACCACACTGGGGACAGGTCCCGTGGCCTCTGCCACCTCATCTAACCTTCATGGCAGCCTGGCAACGGAGGGTGAATCCTCATTCCCATGTCACATATGAGAACACTGAGGCTCAGACCAGCTGCACGCCTAGCAGAGCCAGGAATGACTCCCACAACTCCTGCCCCCTCCCCAGAGGAAGTGCCACGTGGGTCCAGGGGGGTGTCATTGCCCCCCCGTAGGGAGAGCGGGTATAATGCCAAGGGCAGGAACCCTTCTCATCCTCTGCACACCCCCCACCTCTCCCCTCCAGGGCCCATGGAAGGAGCTGGAAGCAGGGAGATTTAGAGACAAGAACATTAGACAGGGGCCAGAGACTTATGTCCAAGGCTACCTGCCTTTGGGGCAAGTCCCTTCACCTGCCTGAACCTTAGTTTCATCATCTATAAGAATCGAGATTGCACAGGTGAGCAGGTACTTTAGAGGCAGATCTTTGCTTTTCCCTGAATGGATCTTATTCTAAACCCCAATCTAAAAACAGGAAAAGCAGGGCCATTCCAAATGAATCAGACCAGAGGCCTGGCACGGCTAGCAGCCCATCAAAGCTCTGCCATCCCCCAAGGCTACTCCATAGACCAACACAGTGCAGAAAACAAATGGAAAACCACTTTATGTTCTCCACAAGGCTACTGGGGGTCAGAACTCCTCAGAGCCCAAACTGGGCCTCTTTCTCTTCTTGTGTCTTTCTAAGTGCTCAGCCACCATCAAACTGCAGTCAACATCCACATTTTAATTTCAAATCATGATAAATGCTTACCCAATACTTACCCTTGGCTGTTGGTATCAGCTATTTATTGCTGCCTAACAAACTGCCCCAAAACTTATGGTTTAAAAACAACAAACATTATCTCACACAGTTTCTAAGAGTCAGGCATTCAGGAGACGCACAGCAAGGTGGTTCTGGCTCCAGGGCCCTAATGAAGTGGGCTGGGGCTGCAGTCTTCTGAAGGCTTGACGGGGGCTGGAGGATCCACTTCCAAAATGGTGCACACACACGGCTATTGGCTGGAGGCCTCAGTTCGTTGCCACAAAGGTTTCTCATGATATGATGGTGAATTCCTCCATGGCGAGTGACCCAAGGGAGAGTACCCAGATGGAAGCCACAGTGCTTCTTATGCCCTAGTCTTAGAACATACACTGGAATTATCACCATATTCTGTTTATTAGAATTAAGTTACTAAAGCCAGCCCACAATAAGAAGAGGAGAATCAAGCCCTATGTCTTGAAGAAAGTAATAGCAGAGAACTCACGGACCTAATTTCAAACCACTACACTGTCCAAGATCAGACTTGTGAACTCCTCTCCCAAACCCAGCCCCATTCAACTGGTGCCTATGAGAGTAACAGGTACCCATGAAGCAAGCTGTGAGCATCTCTTATCTAACTCTCCCTCATATCTAATGGAACACTAAGTCTTCCCATGCTCACCTTCTAACATCCGAACCATTGATGGCATAGAATGATGGTTAAGTTTGTAGGCTCCTGGTCTGAACCTTGTTTCCACCAATTATCAAACTTCCACCTACCAGATGGTGAGGATTAAACATGCCATGTAAAAGCCCTCAGAAGAGTGGCTGGCATGTAGAAAACACTAAATAAATACTTGCTATTATATTTCTTAGATTCAGATCTCCCTCCATCTGCACTGGTCTAAACCATCATCACCTCTCACCTTATCTGATTTCCATGGCCTTCTATTTGCTCTCCTTAAATACACTCTGTTCTCAAATCTGGCCTCCATAGAGAAGCCAAAAGGAGCTTTGAAAAATGCACCTTTGATCATATTCTATACCCCACACTCCACCACCACTGCATAAAAACCTTCAAAATTTCCCAGTGCACTCAGGATGAACACAAAGCCTGAGTCTGGCCTGCATGGTCCTGCATAGCCTGGGCCCTTTCTCAAGCAAGGTCTTCCATCTCTGCTTTTCAGATATTCCTTTAAAGCACCATTCTCCTGCCCACCGCAAGGCCTCTATCCCAATCCATCCCCAGCAGGAAAACACACGCTCCCTCACATCACCATCCCTCCCCTAGACAGAGTTCAGCATTTTTCTAATCTCAACTCAAGCGCCATTTTCCAAAGAAACCCTCCCTGGCCTTCAAATTTCCTCAGAGCACATATCCTAGCCCACAATTACTCAATTAATCCCTCTCTCCCACTTGACACGAAGCTCCATGGGAGCCGTAGGCCACACCTGCCTTTACTCACCACTGTTTACACAACTCTTAAGCCAGTACCTGGCACAGAGCTGGTTTTCGGCAAGTGTTTATGGAACGAAAAACTGGAATGTTCTCTCAGGTATTTGTAGCGAGGGTTCCAAGACCCAGGGATTGGCCGACAGAAAAGGATCCACCCTTACCCTTCCTCGCCCACCCTGAAGGTGCCGACTCACCAAGCGGCACCCTTAGCTGGACCACCTCTCACACCCCTCAGCCTGCATAAGTGCAAACAGACACCAGACCCCTTCTGGGAGCGCCAGAAGCGGGGCTTCCCGCCTCACTCTCCAGCTGGCTGGTGTTCCCCCCACTTCTGAGAAAGTGATGGATCCGTTTCATCCATGGCTTTATTGAATTCCTGGGAAAGGCTCCTACGCGCCTTGCTTCCTCAAGGCTACGTCTCCTCGCCGTCCAAATCCCTGACCTTCTCCTCAACTGCCCTCCCTGAAATCGGGCTCAGGAAACACATGCACTCTCCACTTGATGTCAGTTAAAGAACTGCTTGATTTCAGCCCCATGGTAAGGACTCTGTTTCCCCAACGCTTCCATCCAGGCGCTTGGAGAGGCAGCAGAGGGTGGCAGAAAGAGACTGCCACCCGTGTGTCTTCCACCAGCTTGCTTATGGCCTGGAAAAAATCACTTTTTAAGTCTGAAAATACACTATGACTTCTGCCTGCCCCCTCTCCATATTCAGTTACCCCTCCTGCAAGCACTCACACTCAACATCTGTAATTATCCCCCAAGGAACCTCCTGCAAGTCTTTCCCCAGCCACCCTCTGATACTGGGGACACTCTACACTCCTCCCTGGAAAGACTGTGCCCTCATTCCAAGCCGAGCACCAAAATCCAAGTCTGACCCACAGAGCAAGTAGAGTTCCCTTCTCACATCACATAAAGACATTCAGTGTTGGCCACGACCTCTGTCTGCAGTTGATCTCATCAGCCTTTCTTGTCCACATGACTATCTTACTTATTTGGTCTATACCTGGAGTTGGTGATGGACAGGGAAGCCTGGCATGCTGCAGTCCATGGGGTCGTAAAGAGTCGGACACGATTGAGCAACTGAACTGAACTGATACCTCTCCCACCCCACTTGATGCTGATATACCCCATGTTAGGTCCTGTCTGCTTCCTAAGCTCTGAGGCTCTCCTGTTCCCACCACTAGAGTCGCATGACCCCCATCTGCAGCTCCCCTTGTCCAAGTTCTAGAATGAATCCAAAAGGAAGCCAGGAGGGAGAAGGAGCTTCAGCCTCGCCCCTGGAGACACAGCTTCCTTGCAGCCATCAGACCTGAGTCACGGGCCCAGGTCTGCTTGCTGCCTCCCTGTTGCTTTGGCCCCGTCCTGAGCCCCATCTTGGAATTCTGCTTTGAAACTGGCGCCAGTGGCCTAGAACCCGTCTCACTCTCATTCCTACTCTTGCTCCAAGGCCCTGCTGTCAGCTGGTAGACATCACTGGACCACCTGAACTTCTGAAAGTCGCCCACTGCAGCCTCAGGAGGGGAGTTGACCATCCGGTATGATATCTAACTGCCTTGCCTGGCCCTCTGCCCATTCATCCAGACCAAGACCTTCCATCACTGTCTTCCAGCCTGGGTTGCCCCCACAGCACCACTAATCTTCAGTTTTCTCTCTGCTTTCTCCCCCCATAGTTCTCCCTCCGTTTGTTCCCTACTGTGGGATATTCCTAAAATATCCCACAAAATATTCCTAAAATATCCCTTGCAAGCATTTCAAGGACCCCAATGTGAATTTGGAAGAGACTTATAGCTCAGTCCCTAAGATATAATGTTCTTATACCCTTGTGCTCAAATTACTTATTCATTCAACAGACTTCTTTTTCTTGAGAACCTGATCTGTGCTCATCTCTATTTTACACACTGGCATTAAAGCAATGGGCAAAAGAGACAGGAACCTCTGCCTTCAGGGGTTTGCATCCCAGTGAGAGGTTCTCAGAGCTGGAGCCCAAATCCAAACAGGGAGTTCCCTCTGCCTGAACATGAGGCCTCTCCACTTACCAAGTGGAGTCAACTTCTCTAGTGCCGCCATCTTGAATCCCAAAGTATGGAGCCCATTATCATCTGCTTTCCAGCTCAACTCCTGTTCCAACTGTTGTTCTCCATGATTTCCTTTCCAAGAAGTGACAACTGTGTCCGTGGGGCCTTTTTTTCAGTCTCCCCACTGTTTTTCCTCCCCTCCTCCTGCCTCCTTCCTTTCTTGGGTCAGACTCTATTTCTTGGGTCAGTCAGCATTTCTATCCCAGAGGAAGGCCTGTCTTTCCCCTCTTCAGGAACCCACCTCCCTCTTGTTTTGTCTCCTCGGTATGGCTGCCCTGCCCTGCCCTCCACGAGGATTTTCTCCTCCCCAGAGGCTGCTGCTGGTATCCACAATGACAGGGAAGCAGAGTATTTCCCAGTCAGCCCTCAGTAGAGCTTGGCCTGGGGCCCAAGCAAGCATCTCAGGAGACAAAAATCAACTTTCCTGGACTCAGGCCCTGGCTTTCCAGTGAGAGCCCACAAGCTCCGCAAGCTGCTGGCACTCCCGTTGGAGAGGACATATGGGATGGTACACAGGACTGTACATCCTGCAGCCTGCAGGCTCCACAGGAGGAAGGCCTGTCCCTTTCCAGACAGGACTTGCACAGGTGCTCGACCTCTGGTTCCCACGCAAACTTGGTGCATTCGCGACCCGGGCTGAGGCCTGGCCTTAGGGACCCCTGACTCCCAGGGCAGCTGAAGGACTCCTGAGGGTACTGAGGTTCTGACAAAGGCTGGGATGCAATGCCACAAACCACAATGCCACACGCGCGTCATTAACTCTTCCCTCTCATACAGGGAACTGTCCTACATGTCCTAATGTCTCAGGGTCATACAGCCCCAGCACAGACAGTGAGAAATTTCACACATCTCCCCTCCCCCATCAAAACAAAAGACATCTACCCTCACAGGCCAAGCAACCAACAAGGTGCCAGCACCCAGGTGAGCCTCATTTGGACTTTCTTAAGCCTCTGCACTATCATTGGGATAGTTTTGGACCCTCCAGACCTAGTTTTGGACCATCGCCAGCTTCCAGTCACCCTCTTCAGGGGGCTGAGATCCCATGAGGGTAGAGAGGACAGCTGGGCTGAAAAGGATGGTTCTCCTAGTCAATCACAAGAACGCCCCACAAGGGAACAAGTTGGGTCAAGACAAAAGGGCAATGGAAATCTAAATGGGCCTCTGATGCTGGGGTGACCAACTCGACCCCTGGGAAAGAAGGCCTGCAGGGGGACTGCATCATCCCTCCCCAAGTGTCTCTTTCCCCCATTAGAAGAGAACATGGGTTCTGAACAAAATAACATGGGTTAGTTCTGGTGCAAACCAGTCCTGAGCTATAACCCAGGCTGACCCAGAAACAGATACTAAGGAAAGAACAGTGGCCTTAGAAGACCAGCTGTACAGAGAGGAAAAAAGAGGCCAGGGAAATAGTGGTGATCCCATTGACCTTGTAAACCCAGCAAGACTCCAGGTCAAAGCTCCCAGAGCAGCGAGTACTGGTATTCAGAAATCACAAGCAACAGGATAGCAGCAAGAGCCCTGGAGGTGTTTTCCTCGGGGAGAAAGAGGGATGTAAGAGGGGCCAGCAAGCAGGCATCATCCCCCCAGGAGATCAGTGTCAAAGAGGTCACTATCCAGACCGAGGTTCCAGATTCCAGACCTGAAACCAAGGATCGACCAGTTCTCCCATCAGCCAAGAAGGTTCCACCATGGAGATGCTGGGAAGGAATGAAAATCAGCTCAGCCCCTTTGCTCTGCCTCCTGTGCAGACAGGGGCCCCCAACCCCTAGCAGACCGGCCCCCGTGGTACCTCCCAGGACAGGAGTCATTACACCAAGAGCACAGGCCTGTGCAAAGGATCTGGACACATGGCTCTGAGTGACCGCCCTGTCCCGAGGGTGGGGGACAAGATCAGCACTTTCCAGACTTCCCCACAAATACTTCAACCAGAATGCTTGCCTTTCATCTTCTTTTTGCATCTAGTGGGGTTCCTTTTTAGCTTTCTTTTAAAGAAAAATTCACACGGCTAATGGGAATCTCTGGACCCAGTGTTACCCACGGACCCTCCCGTCTTCCACGTGTACCATCGCATCTCTGCTGCCCCCTCCATTGCTTCCCTGGGTCCTAGGAGTAAGAGCTGGCCAGCTCAGCTGCTTCAGGTTCAGAGCCCACTAGCCCACCCACCAATATCCACTTTGACCAGCTGCCATCAGCCCACCCTTGAGTGTCTGTGCAGGGCCCTGGCAGGGGATCATTTTTTTCAAGGTGGGTACGCCTCCATGCCTGAAGGCCCTTCAAGAGCCCACAAGAGACAGTGGCTGCCAAGGCCCCTGGGCGCACAGCTCATGCCCCTGGCACAGTGGTGGGGGCCTGTTTCACTTGCTCCCCCTGCTGGATCAGATGCCCCCTGATCAGGAGCCCCAAACCAGTCCTCAACCACAGCGAAAGGACATCGCCCCTTCTCTTTAGACTATAAAAATGAGGTTTTTGGATTAGCAATGTTTTCTAGGGCTCCCCTAGTGGCTCAGACAGTAAAGAATCCACCTGAAATGCAGGAGACCCAGGTTCGATCCTTGGGTCGGGAAGATGCCCTGGAGAAGGGAATGGCAACCCACTCCAGTATTCTTGCCTGGAGAATCCCATGGATAGAAAAGCTTGGCGGGCTAGAGTCCATGGTTTGCAAAGAGTTGGACATGACTGAGCGACTAAGCGTGCTAGAAGATCTGAGAAACTCTAATCCCATTAGATGCTCCACAGAAACAGGTTTCTTTGGCCAAATAGTCCTGGGAAACGCTGCCACCATACCAAGGCTTTTGGAGCCCTCCGGGTTCCCCTAAGCATATTAAAGGTGTTGAGGATGCTGCAGTGAGGCAGGGAGGCGTGGGAAGGACTTTAACTTTGGGTGAGGTTTTATACACCCAGCTGCTGTTCTAAACACTTTATGTCAAACTCTTTGGGTAAAGCAATATTACTAACCCCACTTCACGGAGGAGGAAACTGAGGCACAGGTTTTTCAGGGCAGTCTGTCTCCAGAGTGGGAACCCTCACCCCCTCACTGCCCTTAGACTCACCAGTGCCCGAATTGCAAAGGGGGATGGTTGTGGCCTGAGCACTGCTCCCTGGACTCAGAGTCTCTTTCCCCAAAACTGGAGGGATCAGAGCTTCAAGGAGAAGGCTGGGCTCCTGCAACTCTCCAAAGTCAAACTCTGATCCTAGGTTGGTGGTGGGGAAGGGGTTGCAGACTCTGACAGGCTGTGTGGGTGAGACAAGTTTGGGGACAGGTGGCCCAATTCATCACCTCTCAATTGAGGTCCAAGTAAGTGACTGCTGCTTCCTCTTGCTTGACATGTGCCTGTCACTGAGGCTGCACAGATACAGAGAGAAGATCCAAAATAAAAAGCCCTTCCAAAGATAAATGGCCTGGACGGGAAAGGGTTGTGAATTCAAAGAAAGATGGAAAGAAAATGTCAACCTTCAGGGGCTACCATCCGTCTGCTCTTGGCTGGAGGTCTCTACAACAGGCGACTAGGCTGGAGCCAGGGGTGGGGGTGCCATAGGTGGGTGGGGGAAGGAGCACATTCATGGTCAGCCTGGGTCTCCTCTGTGAGCATGGGCTGCCTCTCCTCCCCCAGCCCCGGCCTAGTTCTACCTCTGTTTAACCTCCAAGTGCAGAAGCCTGTCCCCCCTGTCCCAGGCAAGGGGTAGAGACCTCCCAGGCTCCCCTGAGGCCTCCTCCTCATCCAGGCCAATCTGCCCCCCGAGAATCCAGAGGGCAATGACGAGCTACCCTGTGTCCTCTATGAGGATTCATCACTCCCTAGGCAAGGGCAGTGCCGTCCTCAGCTTGTGGGTCAAAACACACATCCCGAGGGGCTTCTGGCCTCCCCCAGCCAGGCTGGAGAGCGCTCATTCATGGTCTGTCTCTCTTCCTTCAAAACACGGCTTAAGTGATGGAACCTACCCCAGCTGGGTCGCCTTGGTAACGGGGGTGCTGACTCTCCCTCTCAGTGTCTCTCAGTGTCTCTGTGTACCTTTCTCTCTCAGTGCTGTGGGCAGGTGTATCTCTCTCCATCTCTCTGTCTCCCAACCTCTCTCTCAGTCTCTCTCTCTACCTCTCCCTCATTTAATGGGCCTATCTCACAACAGACTTCCCCGGTGGCTCAGATGGTAAAGTGTCTGCCTACAATGCAGGAGACCCAGGTTCAATCCCTGGGTTGGGAAGATCTCCTGGAGAAGGAAATGGCAACCCACTCCAGTATTCTTGCCTGGAAAATCCCATAGACGGAAGAGCCTGGTAGGCTACAGTCCATGGGGACATGGCTGAGCGACTTCACTTTCACTTTCACTTTTCACTTATCTCACAATGAGGCAAGCAGCTAACTAGTCTCAGAAGCACGCCTGCCCACAGTTGCTCAAGCTCTGTCCCAGAGTGCTAAGATTTATTTCATGACAAGCATCCTAGGCTCAAACCCACTGTTCAGGGGGCTCTGGGTGGAGAGGAGACAGCAGAGTGCAAGGTGGGTCCATCTGGGGACCCTGCAGACAAATGGAAGCACAGTGCTGGGCTGCCCACTTCCCTCCCCTGCACCTCTACACTCTCAACCCTGTAAAACGAAGATGGTAGTCAGAGTACCTACCTTGCAAGTTTGCTGTGCACATTAAATAAGATAAATGGGGGTGACTTAGCACATAGCACTCAAATGCTCACAGCTTTTATCATCCTTTCAACTTGAGGTTAGGGGAGGTCTCTCAGACCCCCAGAAAATGACAGTTCTCTTGGCAGACACCACAGACTTTATGGTCTGGCCCAAAGGCAGTGGGGAATGCTGGAAGCTTTGGGAGGGTGTGAGAGAAGTGTGGCTCCATCACCATGCTGAGGGGAGACTGTCTGGGGCAGAGCCTTCACCATCCCATTTTGCAGATGAGGAGACTGAGGCTCTTCACCCCAAGCCCAGTGAGCCTGCCCCTTCAACAAGTCAACTTGGAGTTTAGCAGAAATGATCAGGGAATGCTGGGGAGCAGTGACTGAAGAAGGAGGCAGGATTCTGAAACACCCCCTCCACCGACCCATCCCCGGGGTGTCCACCTGGGCGACAGGCCTCGACACTGACCAGTCCTGTAATTCCCCTGAGTTTCACGTTTTCCAAATCCTGCCTCTCCCCTCCTCCTTCCCCCTGGAAAGCCATCGTAGGCAGGCCTCTCCCAAGCCCCTGTTTACAAAATTATAAGCTTCCTTTGTCCCCAGCCTCCTCTGGTTACAATAATACTCATCAGCTCTCCAGCTCTCCAGAGTTTTCAGGGGCATGGAAAATGTGACTTCACTTCTCAAGGATTTTATGCCTTAACAAAATGGTATTGGGGAAAGAAAAAGAAAAAGAATGATTTTTGCCCATCCTTGGGAGAAAAGGTACCAGGGATCCCGCCTCTCAGCCAAGAGGTAGAACCAGAAGGCCCCAGTGGGTCCAGCAGAGATGGCCAAGGGACCTCGCTTACCCCACGGGCTGGGTGGGCTCTGAGGGAAGCAGGGAGGGAAAGTGTCCCTGAAGAGAAGTTTCAAAAGTGCAAGTAAATTCATCTGCCTTGCTATTCGCCGACTAGACTAATTTATGATTTCTGCACTTGGGTATTTGTTCAGCCCATCAGCCAACTACTTACTTGCTCCAGATGTTTGGAATGAGGGGCTCCAGAGTCGACCACCTGGATGAGTGTCCTGCTCTGCCAGCTGCTAGCTTCTTCACATTGATGACGGAGGGCACCTCTCCAAGCCTCAGTTTTCTCATCTGTAAAGTGGAGACAATAGACCACCGATTTCATAGGCTGTTGTGAGAACTCCTGAGACAACATATGCAAAGGGCTTCAAAGTATGCCCAGCAGATCATACACACTCAGCAAATGGTGGCTGTTGCTGTTCTCATCCACTCCAGCCAACCTTCCCCGGGAGGACCAACATGTGCAGGCCTGCTGGGGCTGCCGATCTCAAGGTGTCTGCTGTCTAGAGACCCGGCCCTGGGCTGTCCCAGTCAAGACCATCATTCAGGCCTTACACAGTGGGGAGACCTTGCCAGGTAGCCTGGCCCATAAGGAGAAGGGCTCCCAAGCCTGTGCGGTGGGCCAAGCTCTGTGTGGGAGCTACAGGAATTTCAGAAATAGCAACTCTACATTGTCTCCACAATCTCAGGTGGGCAAGAAACATCATTTTTAAAAATGTCTTTGCTGCTGCTGCTGCCAAGTCACTTCAGCCGTATCCGACTCTGTGCGGCCCCATAGACGGCAGCCCACCAGGCTCCCCGTCCCTGGGATTCTCCAGGCAAGAACACTGGAGTGGGTTACCATTTCCTTCTCCAATGCATGAAAGTGAAAAGTGAAAGTGAAGTCGCTCAGTCATGTCCGACTCCTAGCGACCCCATGGACTGCAGTCTACCAGGCCCCTCCGTCCATGGGATTTTCCAGGCAAGAATACTGGAGTGGGTTGCCATTGCCTTCTCCAAAAAATGTTTTTGAATCAAGTTAAATCTGTCTCTGAGCCCACGTCCCACCTGGAGGCAGGAAAGTCAGTCTCCATCATTAATGAGACGCCCACCCAACCTCTCTCTCCCCAGCGTGCACGGTGAAGGGAGCACACGTGGTCACTGGTCATTTGTCCCCACTGGTTGCTGCAGGGACACCTGGCCAAGGCCACACAGTCCTCAGGAGCCCAGAGGCTCTGCTGCCTCTGAGCCAAAGAAGCCCAGCCCCAGACACATCACACAGTCTGCCCAAGGATCCTGCCCACCACGGGCACTGCCAGGGGAGCAGGCCCTGGGCCTTGGGACTCCTCTCTCAAAGACACTCATGGCTCAAAGAACTTGGGCTCCCAGGGGGAAAAAAATGCAGAAGGAGTTACAGCAATTCCTACCCTCTGCCCTGTAGCGCCAGCCTCCAAAGGCTGGGGTTAAAAACGAGCCGGCTGTCAACATGAGAGCGAGGGGTGCTACAGGGAAAAACACGGGGAGAACAGAACATGGAGCCCCTTCTCTCACAGAAGTGGATGGCATGGCCCCACCTCCAAAGAGGTGACTTCCAGGGGACATGACCAGACATCGCTACCTCCTCCCCTTACCCACAGACACAGGAGCAGTAAGCCACCGGTGGGTTCTCAGGCATAGCAAAAAGCCCTCCAGGAGGCCCGTCTGTCCTCTCCTGAGTGTTTCTGAATTTCTGCCCTCTCATTGTCCCCTGTGTACAGACACCCTGGAAAGGTCTGTGCCTACTGGGATCAGTTAATTTATCACCATGACCTCTGTGAGGTCAGGGGGACAGAACAAAGTTAAGTTTTGATCAGGAAGCCGTGCTGGTCCAGGAAAGAACTTGGAATTATCACAGCAGGGAGAAGGGTCAAGGTCACGCGCCACGGCAGGGGGAAGGGTCAAAGTCACATGCTACAGCAGAGGGAAGGGTCAAAGTCACACGCCACAGCAGGGGGAAGGGTCACAGTCGCACACCACAGCAGGGAGAAGGGTCAAGGTCACGCACTAGAGCGGAGGGAAGGGTCAAGGTCACATGCCACAGCAGGGGGAAGGGTCAAGGTCGTGCGCCACAGCAGGGAGAAGGGCCGAGGTCGCAGGGCACAGTAGGGGGAAGGGTCGAGGTCACGCGTCACAGTGAGGGAGCCGTGACAGACACTCCACAGGTGTTCACTAACAGTAACCGTGCCACGACTTACGCTGCTGCGACTGTTACAAAGTCCAACCTCGCTCTGCTTGCCGCATGACAGGCAGATGAATCCGAGTAAGGAGGTGTTGAGGCAAGGAATACGACAAAGTCGGAAAGCCGGCTGACCTGACTGAGAAGATGAGAAACTAACATTTCAAAATCATCATCTTATCAGAGTCTGGATGCCAGGTTCTTTATAGAACAGAGATGAGGAAACATAGTTAAAAGGCCATTAATCTTGCAAATACCTCCTAGAATGGCAAGCCTCTGGGGAGGGGATGTGTTAATCGCTTCCTTCCTGTAGCCATCTGCAGGTGGACAGGGCACTGAACAAAGGCACTTCCTTTAATGTTCAAGCAGAGGGCCTGGGTTCCCCAAGGCAGGCCAGTATCTATAAACAGTATCTGGTGAACAAAAGGAACGGGAAGCCAAACGGATCCTGGAATCAGAATTGGCTCCTCCCTGAAAAGACTATTCCCATTTTACAGATGCCACTCGATCAGGCAGGCTGACCCTGATGCCTGAGGTCGTCACCTCTACATTTGTCTCCTCTGGGTGAGGGGCTCTTGGTAGGAAAGTCCCAGCAGATCTGAGAACTAGGGCTTGGACCAGATTCCTGAAAATGACTAGAGCACTATCCAAAGGCACTCATGCTTTTGCAGAGGACTTAACAACGCACATTATTTTGAAATAAAACTTTTATGAAAATGAAAATACAGATTTTGTTTAATCGATTAAAGCATGCTTTTGAGAGCAGAAGACAAAATTCCATTCTTCTCTCCTCCCCTCCCTGGCCCCCAACTCCAGTCAGTGGCCTGAAATCCTTAACTCTTTTAAATGAGCAAAGATTTTTAAAGATGTCACCCAAAGGTGTTGAGCAACAAAGAAACATTGGCTGTCAGAGTGAAGGTCACCCTTCCTGACAGATGAGAAAACAGGTCCAGTTGACAGGAGCAACGGGCCCAGGGTCAGGCACACACACGTGTGCACACGCACAGGTCATGCACACTTGAGCTGGGGCCTGCACAGCCAGCATGTGCCCTCCAGGTCGTACACACCCACACTGTACACACCACACACGCAGCAGCAACCTCTCCTTGAGCCCACACCCCAACCCTCTCTGGGACGCTTTGGGGCTCACTCGTGTGTAACGACTGCCCCCTAGTGGACATCAGACCACCACAACACCTAAGCTGTGATTAAGTCCGCCTGACATAAACCCCATGATGGAGGATGCCCTGGGGACTGGACTGCTCTGGGTCAGGGATCTTAAGACCAGAGGAAGAAGACAGCAGAGACTTGGTGTTGCAGGTCAAGTTCCACAGGAGGCTGACTCTGAAAAGAGCAACAGGAAATGTATTAGGAGCTTTCCAAGGATCAACACCTGTGCTGGGAGGAGACACAGCTGAACCCGTGGGAGCACTAAAGTTGGGATGGCCCTTCAAGAGGGCTACCAGATTTAACAAAGCAAACTCCAGGCTCCTCAGTTAAATTAGAATTTCAGATAAATAGTGAATGATTTTTTTAGCATAAGGATGTTCCATGCAAAGTGAAGAAGAATGCTAAATGTCTTCAGTCATGTCCAACTCTTTGCAACCCTATGGACTGCAGCCCACCAGGCTTCTCTGTCCATGGGATCCTCCAGGCAAGAATACTGCAGTGGGTTTCCATGCCCTCCTCCAGGGGATCTTCCAGACCCAGGGATCGAACCCACATTTCTTATGTCTAACTGCGTTGGCAGGCGGGTTCTCTACCACTTGTGCCACCAGGGAAGCCTGATTTAAAGTATATAGGAGGTTATATGCAGTGTGTGCTTAATCTCTCAGTCGTGACAGCCTCTTTGCAACCCATGAACTGTAGCCTGCCAGGCTCCTCTTTCCAAGGGATTCTCCAGACAAGAATACTGGAGTGGGTAGCCTTTCCCTTCTCCAGGGGATCTTCCTGACTCAGGGATCAAACCTTGGTCTACTACATTGCAGGTGGATTCTTTACTGTCCAAACCATGCAGGGAAACCTGTTATGTGCAATACTATGCCCTTATAGAGACCTGAGCATCCATAGATTTTGGTATCTGCAGGAGTCTAGGAATCAATCCTCCAAAAATACTGAGGGATGACTGTACTCAGGATAATCAGAGGTGATGAAGGCATGAGGGAGGCGCCCTCATGAATGTAATTAATGTTCCTCTACGAGCCCCCGCAGAGCTCCCTTGCACCCCTGGCATGTGAGAACACAGCAAGAAGCCACTGCCTATGAGCCGGGAAAATGGCCCTCACTGGAACATGGTCATGCTGGCTCCTTGACCTTGAATCCTCAGCCTGCAGAACTGTGAGAAATAAGTTTCTGTTGTTTATCAACGACTCAGACTGTGGTACTTTGGTATAGCAGGCCAAATGGACTGTCGTGACTTAAACTGTCAAATGTAAAAGCAGAGGTTAGAAGAACGGATTAAAAAAAAAAATGACCTAACACTCCTTAAATATAAAGACAGGGATACATTGAAATTAAATAAGTGAACTGAAAAGATATACCATACAGGACCATATGAGGGCTGGAGTAGATATATAAATATCTGATAAAATAGACTTGAAGACAGGATATTACCAAAAATAGAGATACTTTATAAGGACAGAAGGATCAATTCACTGGGAAGACCAATAACCATACATGCGTATCCAACTATCAGAAGGGCTTCAAAATACACAATGCAAAATTTGACAGAATTAAAAGTAAAAAGAAACAACTGCACAGTCATCTCAGGAGATTTTAACATCCCTCTTTTGACAATTTATAGACGGACTAGACAAGATTGTCAGTGAAGAGCTGTAATGGTAAAGATGTTATTCAAAGATCTGAATGACAGTCTGAACCATGTTATCGTAACTGGTAGTTAGAGACACTATGCCCAACTACAAAACATGCATTCACAGTAACTGCATGTTTTATGTCCACAACATGGACCACAAAACAAGCATCGATAGATTTAAAAGAATTGAAATAAAACAGAATATCTCTCTAACACAACTAAATTTTAAAATCAAAAATTGTAAGATAGCCAGAAAAAAAAAAAAACAGAAGGCTTATGACAAGATTCTTTTTTTAGTTTCTTTTTTTAATTAATTAATTTATTTTAATTGGAGGCTAATTACTTTACAAAGTTGTAGTGGTTTTTGCCAAACATCAACACGAAGCAGCCATGGGCGAACACCTGTTCTCCATTCAGAACCCCCCTCCCACCTCCTTCCCCATCCCATCCCCCAAGGTCATCCCACTGCACCAGCCCTGAGCACCCTGTCTCATGCATCAAACCTGGACCGGCGATCCGCTTCACATATGATAATATACACGTTTCAACACTACCCTCTCAAATCATCCCACCCTTGCCTTCTCCCACAGAATCCAAAAGCCTATTCTTTACATCTGTGTCTCTTTTGCTGTCTCACATATAGGGTCATCGTTGCCATCTTTCTAAATCCCATATATATGCGTTTGTATACTGTACTGGTGTTTTTCTTTCTGACTTCACTCTGTATAATGGGCTCCAGTTTCATCCACCTTATTACAACTGATTCAAATGCATTCTCTTTAATGGCTGAGTAATATTCCATTGTGTATATGTACCACAACTTTCTTATCCATTCGTCTGCCAGTGGACATCTAGGTTGCTTCCATGTCCTGGCTATTGAACTGCGATGAACAGTGGGGTACACGTGTTTCTTTCAATTCTTATTTCCTCAGTGTGTATGCCTAGCAGTGGGATTGCTGGGTCATACGGCAGTTCTTTTTTTTTTTTTTTTTTCACTTTCTTTTTTTTTTTTTATTTTATTTTTAAACTTTACATAATTGTATTAGTTTTGCCAAATATCAAAATGAATCCGCCACAGGTATACATGTGCTCCCCATCCTGAACCCTCCTCCCTCCTCCCTCCTCCCTCCCCATTCCATCCCTCTGGGTCATCCCAGTGCACCAGCCCCAAGCATCCAGTATCGTGCATCGAACCTGGACTGGCAACTCATTTCATACATGATATTTTACATGTTTCAATGCCATTCTCCCAAATCATCCCACCCTCTCCCTCTCCCACAGAGTCCTAAAGACTGTTCTATACATAAGTGTCTCTTTTGCTGTCTCGTACACAGGGTTATTGTTACCATCTTTCTAAATTCCATATATATGCGTTAGTATACTGTATTGGTGTTTTTCTTTCTGGCTTACTTCACTCTGTATCATAGGCTCCAGTTTCATCCACCTCATTAGAACTGATTCAAATGTATTCTTTTTAATGGCTGAGTAATACTCCATTGTGTATATGTACCATAGCTTTCTTATCCATTCATCTGCTGATGGACATCTAGGTTGCTTCCATGTCCTGGCTATTATAAACAGTGCTGCGATGAACATTGGGGTACACGTGTCTCTTTCCCTTCTGGTTTCCTCAGTGTGTATGCCCAGCAGTGGGATTGCTGGATCATAAGACAGTTCTATTTCCAGTTTTTTAAGGAATCTCCACACTGTTCTCCATAGTGGCTGTACTAGTTTGCATTCCCACCAAGTGTAAGAGGGTTCCCTTTTCTCTGCACCCTCTCCAGCATTTATTGCTTGTAGACTTTTGGATAGCAGCCATTCTGACTGGCATGAAATGGTACCTTATTGTGGTTTTGATTTGCATTTCTCTGATAATGAGTGGAAAAGGTCAGTTTTCATTCCAATCCCAAAGAAAGGCAATGCCAAAGAATGCTCAAACTACCACACAATTGCACTCATCTCACATGCTAGTAAAGTAATCTCAAAATTCTGCAAGCCAGGCTTCAGCAATATGTGAACCGTGAACTTCCTGATGTTCAAGCTGGTTTTAGAAAAGACAGAGGAACCAGAGATCAAATTGCCAACATCCGCTGGATCATGGAAAAAGCAAGAGAGTTCCAGAAAAACATCTATTTCTGCTTTATTGACTATGCCAAAGCCTTTGACTGTGTGGATCACAAGAAACTGTGGAAAATTCTGAAAGAGATGGGAATACCAGACCACCTGATCTGCCTCTTGAGAAATTTGTATGCAGGTCAGGAAGCAACAGTTAGAACTGGACATGGGGCAACAGACTGGTTCCAAATAGGAAAAAGAGTGCGTCAAGGCTGTATATTGTCACCCTGCTTATTTAACTTATATGCAGAGTACATCATGAGAAATGCTGGGCTGGAGGAGGCACAAGCTGGAATCAAGATTGCCAGGAGAAATCTCAATAACCTCAGATATGCAGATGACACCACCCTTATGGCAGAAAGTGAAGAGGAACTAAAAAGCCTCTTGATGAAAGTGAAAGTGGAGAGTGAAAAAGTTGGCTTAAAGCTCAACATTCAGAAAATGAAGATCATGGCATCCAGTCCCATCACTTCATGGGAAATAGATGGGGAAAGAGTGGAAACAGTGTCAGACTTTATCTTTAGGGCTCCAAAATCACTGCAGATGGTGACTGCAGCCATGAAATTAAAAGACGCTTACTCCTTGGAAGGAAAGTTATGACCAACCCAGATAGCATATTCAAAAGCAGAGACATTACTTTGCCAACAAAGGTCCATCTAGTCAAGGCTATGGTTTTTCCTGTGGTCATGTATGGATGTGAGAGTTGGACTGTGAAGAAAGCTGAGCGCCGAAGAATTGATGCTTTTGAACTGTGGTGTTGAAGAAGACTCTTGAGAGTCCCTTGGACTGCAAGGAGATCCAACCAGTCCATTCTGAAGGAGATCAGTCCTGGGTGTTCTTTGGAAGGACTGATGCTAAAGCTGAAACTCCAGTACTTTGGCCACCTCATGGGAAGAGTTGACTCATTGGAAAAGACTCTGAGGCTGGGAGGGATTGGGTGCAGGAGGAGAAGGGGACGACAGAGGATGAGATGGCTGGATGGCATCACTGACTTGACGGACGTGAGTCTGGGTGAACTCCGGGAGTTGGTGATGGACAGGGAGGCCTGGCGTGCTGTGATTCATGGGGTTGCAAAGAGTCGGACACGACTGAGCGACTGAACTGAACTGAACTGATCTGATAATGAGTGATGTTGAGCATCTTTTCATGTGTTTGTTAGCCATCTGTATGTCTTCTTTGGAGAAATGTCTGTTTAGTTCTTTGGCCCATTTTTTGATTGGGTTGTTTATTTTTGTGGAATTGAGCTGCAGGAGCTGCTTGTATATTTTTGAGATTAATTCTTTGTCAGCTACTTTTTTTGCTATTATTTTCTCCCATTCTGAAGGCTGTCTTTTCACCTTGCTTATAGTTTCCTTCATTGTGCAAAAGGCTTTTAAGTTTAATGATGTCCCATTTGTTTATTTTTGCTTTTATTTCCATTACTCTGGGAGGTGGGTCATAGAGGATTCTGCTGTTATTTATGTCAGAGAGTGTTTTTCCTGTTTTCCTCTAGGAGTTTTATAGTTTCTGGTCTTGTGTTTAGATCTTTAATCCATTTTGAGTTTACTTTTGTGTATGGTGTTATAAAGTGTTCTGGTTTCATTCTTTTACAAGTGGTTAACCAGTTTTCCCAGCACCACTTGTTAAAGAGATTGTCTTTTCTCCACTGTATCTTCTTTCCTCCTTTGTCGAAGATAAGGTATCCATAGGTGCATGGATTTATCTCTTAGCACAAGCATTAGGAAATTTAAAATTAGAAAGACTGACACTACCAAATGTTGGTAAGGAAGTAGAGCAACTGGAACCCACATACATTACTGGAAGAAATGTAAAATGATACAAATACTTCCAAAAACTGTTTGGTAGTTCATTAGAAAATTACAAATATTCTGACCATATGACCCAGCCACCCATCCTTCAGTATTTACCTAAGAAAAATAAAAGTGTTAAGTCCACCATAAGACTTGCACAGGCTCATACAGCTTTATTCTCATTTGCCAAATAAAGTGAAAACAACCTAAGTAGCCATCATTTAAGTGAATGGATAAACAAAAATGGTGTATCTATTCCATGGATGGAAGAGCCTGGTAGGATGCAGTCTATGGGGTTGCTCAAAGTCGAAACGACTGAGCAACTTCACTTTCACTTTTCACTTTCATGCATTGGAGAAGGAAATGGCAACTCACTCCAGTGTTCTTGCCTTGAGAATCCCAGGGACGGGGGAGCCTGGTGGGCTGCCATCTATGGGGTCACACAGAGTCGGACACGACTGAAGTGACTTAGCAGCAGCAGCAGCATACAAAAGAGTACTAAGTGAAAAGTGAAAGTGAAGTCGCTCAGTCATGTCCGACTCTTTGCGACCCCATGGACACCAGGCTCCTCCATCCATGGGATTTTCTAGGCAAGAGTACTGGAGTGGGTTGCCTTTTCCTTCTCCAGGGAACTTCCCAACCCAAGGATCGAACCCAGGTCTCCCGCATTGTAGACAGACGCTTTACCATCTGAGCCACCAGGGAAGTCTAAATGAAAGTGAAGTCACTCACTTGTGTCCAATTCTTTGCGACCCCATGGACTGTACCCTACCAGGTTCCTCCGTCCATGGGATTTTCCAGGCAAGAATACTGGAGTGGGTTGCCATTTCCTTCTCCAGGAGATCTTGCCAACCCAGGGATTGAACCCTGGTCTCCCGCATTGTAGGCAGCGCATTACCATCTGAGCCACAAAAGAGTACTACTTGGCAGTAAAAAGAAAAAGTAAAGGAACAGATTACTGATAAACACCAAAAATGACTGAATATCGAAATCAATATGCAGGGTGAAAGAAGCTAAAACTAAAAGAGTATATATGATATTCAGTTCAGTTCAATTCAATTGCTCAGTTGTGTCCGACTCTCTGCGACCCCATGAATCGCAGCACGCCAGGCCTCCCTGTCCATCACCATCTCCCAGAGTTCACTCAAACTCACGTCCATCGAGTCAATGATGCTATCCAGCCATCTCATCCTCTGTTGTCCCCTTTTCCTCCTGCACCCAATCCCTCCCAGCCTCAGAGTCTTTTCCAATGAGTCAACTCTTCCCATGAGGTGGCCAAAGTACTGGAATTTCAGCTTTAGCATCATTCCTTCCAAAGAAATCCCAGAGCTGATCTCCTTCAGAATGGACTGGTTGGATCTCCTTGCAGTCCAAGGGACTCTCAAGAGTCTTCTCCAGCACCACAGTTCAAAAGCATCAATTCTTCGGCGCTCAGCTTTCTTCACAGTCCAACTCTCACATCCATACATGACCACAGGAAAAACCATAGCCTTGACTAGATGGACCTTTGTTGGCAAAGTAATGTCTCTGCTTTTGAATATGCTATCTGGGTTGGTCATAACTTTCCTTCCAAGGAGTAAGCGTCTTTTAATTTCATGGCTGCAGTCACCATCTGCAGTGATTTTGGAGCCCAAAAAAATAATGTCTGACATTGTTTCCACTGTTTCCCCATCTATTTCCCATGAAGTGATGGCACCAGATGCCATGACCTTCGTTTTCTGAATGTTGAGTTTTAAGCCAACTTTTTCACTCTCCTCTTTCACATTCATCAGGAGGCTTTTTAGTTCCTCTTCACTTTCTGCCATAAGGGTGGTGTCATCTGCATATCTGAGGTTATTGAGATTTCTCCTGGCAATCTTGATTCCAGCTTGTGCTTCCTCCAGCCCAGCATTTCTCATGATGTACTCTGCATATAAGTTAAATAAGCAGGGTGACAATATACAGCCTTGACGTACTCCTTTTCCTATTTGGAACCAGTCTGTTGTTCCATGTCCAGTTCTAACTGTTGCTTCCTGACCTGCATACAAATTTCTCAAGAGGCAGGTCAGGTGGTCTGGTATTCCCATCTCTTAGGGAAAAGCAAAAGGGAGAAATAAGAAATTGTTATTATTATTTTTAAATAACAAAGAAAGTACAAGAATATAGGTGGCTGTCATGGCCCTCCTTTTTGCAGTTGACCATGAGGTTGTAGTGTCGTTTGGGTATTTCCCTGGTGAAGTGACCCAAAACCATTCCTGAGGGCTCTGAGTCTTTGACAATCTTGTTTCTGTTGGGTTGTTCAGTTCAGTCGCTCAGTTGTGTCCAAGTCTTTGCGACCCCATGGACTGCAGCATGCCAGGCTTCCCTGTCCATCACCTACTTCCAGAGCTTGCTCAAACTCATGTCCATCGAGTCAGTGATGCCATGCAACCATCTCATCGTCTGTTGTCCCCTTCTCCTCCTGCCCTCAGTCTTTCCCAGGATCAGGGTCTTTTCAAATGAGTAAGTTCTTCGCATCAGGTGGCCAAAGTATTGGTGTTTCAGCTTCAACATCAGTCCTTCCAATGAATACTCAGGACTGATCTCCTTTAGGATGGACTGGTTGGATCTCCTTGCAGTCCGAGGGACTCTCAAGAGTCTTCTCCCAACACCACAGTTCAAAAGCAGCAATTCTTCTCCACTCAGCTTTCTTTATAGTCCAACTCTCACCTCCATACATGACTCCTAGAAAAACCATAGCTTTGACTAGATGGACATTTGTTGGCAACATAATGTCTCTGCTTTTTAATATGCTGTCTAGTTTGGTCATAACTTTTCTTCCAAGGAACAAGTGTCTTTTAATTTCATGGCTGCAGTCACTCTCTGAAGTGATTTTGGAGCTCCCCAAAATAAAGTCTCTCACTGTTTCCACTGTTTCCCCCTCTATTTGCCCTGAGGTGATGGGACCGGATGCCATGATCTTATTTTTCTGTATGTTGAGTTTTAAGCCAACTTTTTCACTCTCCTCTTTCACTTTCATCAAGATGCTCTTTAGTTCTTCTTCACTTCCTGCCATAAGGGTGGTGTCATCTGCATATCTGAGGTTATTGATATTTCTCCCAGCAATCTTGATCCCAGCTTGTGCTTCAGCCAGCCCAGCATTTCTCTTGATGTATTCTGTATAAAAGTTAAATAAGCAGGGTGACAATATACAGACTTGACATACTCCTTTTCCTATTTAGAACCAGTCTGTTGTTCCATATACAACTGTTGCTTCTTGACCTGCATACAGATTTCTCAGGAGGCAGGTAAGGTGGTCTGGTATTCCCATCTCTAGAAGAATTTTCTGCAGTTTGTTGTGATCCACACAGTCAAAGGCTTTGGAGTAGTCAATAAAGCAGAAGCAGATGTTTTTCTGGAACTCTCTTGCTTTTTCAATGATCCAATGAATGTTGGCAATCTGATCTTTGGTTGTTCTGCCTTTTCTAAATCCAGCTAGAACATCTGAAAGTTCACAATTTATGTACTGTTGAAGCCTCACTTGGAGAATTTTGAGCGTTACTTTGCTAGCATGTGAGATGGGTTAGACCTATTGGGTTGTTAGGGTGTTCCATTTATTTGCCACTTAACATGGCCATCTGAGATGCTTCAGAAGATCCCTTGGATTCTTAACATATTTTCCCTGGTGCCACACACAGAACTTTATTCCTATGAAAAAGTTAAAGTGTTGCTCAGTTGTGTCCAACTCTTTGTGATCCCATGGACTATAGCCCTCCAGGATCCTCTATCCATGGAATTCTCCAGGCAAGAATATTGGAGTGGGTTGCCATTTCCTTCTCCAGGGGATCTTCCCAATCCAGGGATCGAACTCAAGTCTCCTGTGTCTCCTGCACTGCAGGCAGATTTTTTACTGTCTGAGCCACCAGATGAAACTTTATTCTCCCTTTGTCTTATTCTTATGCCTTTGATTTAATGGCTTAAAAAAGAACCACATGGCTAGGAAACAAGTTCCTATTCCTATGTTTAGTGGATCCATTTTTGTTTTCCTAGGGGACAATTTTCTACCTTGTGTACTTAGACCTCTATGTCAGCTTAGCCCAAGGAATGGGAAAAAAAAAGTCTGTAAGGGACCCTTAGGGTTACTAGAGAAGGGGTATCTCTATTTCTATTCCTTAGTCCTGCACGTGTGTATTTCTGGCTATAAGCACAATAGCACCCTATCTTAGCCCCCAGTTCTGAGCACATACTGTGATCTGCAAATCACATCCCACACTCACAAGGTGTTGACTCTAAGCTAAGGTTGTAATGAAACCATCAACACATTAGTCCACTGTTCTGTTACTCCAGCTACTTTGGGTAATGAGACGCATGATAATTCAAGTGTACCCTGTGGAAATAAGCCTTTTATCCATTGCTCTAAAATGATTTTCCTGGACAGTAGCAGTGTTGAGAGGAAGAAACAATGTTCCTGGCAGAGAAGCCAAATTCATATTCCAGGAAGTGTCTACTCCAGTGAAGACAAATCACTTCCCCTTTCATGATGGAAGGTGTCTAATTGGGTGGTGAACTATTGCACTGGGTGCTCAATATTGGTCCCTGCTATTGCATGCTCAGACTGACTCAGGGAAGGGAAATGTGAGCTCTTGTGTGAAGTCCACCCCTGCTATCAAGGCCACTTTGTTCATGAACTCATTGAATAAGCACTGGGCTGTCTGGCTAGAGAGACCAGCTGATATCCATTGAGTAGGTCATCTTGTTCACTCAATCACCAGAAGTCATGTCTACAGAGAATGCATTTGGTAATTTTGGTAGGCAGAATGACTTCCTGATGTTTTACCCTATACTTTGGTGATATGACGTTGCAAAGTCATATCAAAAGGGACTTTGCTGATATAATTAAGTTAAAGGTAAGAGCTAGATTATCCTGGATTATCTGGGTGGGTCTGATAAGAAGGGGCGAGAGGATGAGAGTCAGAGAAGGAGATGTGAGCATGAAGCAGAGATCAGAGTGATGTGATTATATGAGCCAAGGAGCACAGGTGGCCTTTAGCAGGTGGAGAAAGGAAGAATCCATTCCCTCATAGAGCCCCTAGAAGGAACAGAGGCCCACCAGCACCCTGATTTTAGTCAGTGTGACTCATTCCAGAATTGTAAGATAATCCCTTGGGGTTGATTTAAGCCATGAAGTTTGTGATAATTTGTTATAGAAGCAATAGGAAGCAAATATAGTAACTCTTACCTTATTGCTGACTTAATCATGAATGTCTTCTGTGACTCTCTGTTAAAGGTATTTCAACACATAAAGGAAATATCCATAATTTCTATTTACTTAGTTTAAATTTTTGTATAATGAGAAGATCCAGGGTTTAGTCAAATGTTTTCCAGTATTTACGGAAATAATTCCATCTGTTAAATCATCTCAACATTATCGATCATATTAATGGCTTTTCTAACAATGAGTTATACTGCTATTCCTAGAATGGTCCCATTTGATCACGTTTTTAATTTTTTTATGCTGAAATTACAAAAGGCAACTTTGAGGTATAAGTAATATCTTATATATTGAATCCCCTTAAAGTGTATACTCTTGTCAGTTGTATATAGCCATGAAACTATGACCATAATTAAGATGAGGGCCTTTTCTATTAACCCCAAGAGGGTCCTCATTCTTCTTTATAGTATGTCCTTCCTTCTACTCCTAGTCTCTGGCAACTACTAATTCTATCCCTATATATTAGTTTGAATTTCCTAGAATTTTTTATAAATGGAGTAATACCATATATGACATTGTACAGGAGGCAAGGATCAAGACCATCCCCAAGAAAAATAAATGCAAGAACGCAAAATGGTTGTCTGAGGAGGCCTTACAAACAGCTGTGAAAAGAAGAGAAGTGAAAGGTAAAGGAGAAAAGGAAAGATATATCCATTTGAACGCAGAGTTCCAAAGAATAGCAAGGAGAGATAAGAAAGCCTTCCTCAGCGATCAGTGCAAAGAAATAGAGGAAAACAATACAATGGGAAAGACTAGAGGTCTCTTCAAGAAAATTAGAGATACCAAGGGAACATTTCATGCAATGATAAGCATAATAAAGGACAGAAATGGTATGGACCTAACAGAAGCAGAAGATATTAAGAAGAGGTGGCAAGAATACACAGGAGAACTATACAAAAAAGATCTTCATGACCCAGATAATCACGATGGTGTGATCACTCACCTAGAGCCAGACATCCTGGAATGTGAAGTCAAGTGGGCCTTAGGAAGCATCGCTACGAATAAAGCTAGTGGAGGTGATGGAATTCCAGTTGAGCTATTTCAAATCCTGGAAGATGATGCTGTGAAAGTGCTGCACTCAATATGCCAGCACATTTGGAAAACTCAGCAGTGGCCACAGGACTGGAAAAGGTCAGTTTTCATTCCAATCCCAAAGAAAGGCAATGCCAAAGAATGCTCAAACTACTACACAATTGCACTCATCTCACATGCTAGTAAAGTAATGCTCAATATTCTCCAATTTTGGCTTCAACAATAGCAGAGGACCAGAGATCAAATTGCCAGCATCCTTTGGATCATCAAAAAAGCAAGAGAGTTCCAGGAAAAATCTGCTTCTGCTTTATTGACTATGCCAAAGCCTTTGACTGTGTGGATCACAAGAAACTGAGGAAAATTCTTCAAGAGATGGGAATACCAGACCACCTGACCTGCCTCTTGAGAAATCTGTATGCAGGTCAGGAAGCAACAGTTAGAACTGGACATGGAACAACAGACTGGTTCCAAATAGGAAAAGGAGTACGTCAAGGCTGTATATTGTCACCCTGCTTATTTAACTTATATGCAGAGTACATCATGAGAAATGCTGGGCTGGATGAAGCACAAGCTGGAATCAAGATTGCCGGGAGAAATCTCAATAACCTCAGATATGCAGATGATACCACCCTTATGGCAGAAAGTGAAGAACTCAAGAGCCTCTTGATGAAAGTGAAAGAAAAGAGTGAAAACATTGGCTTAAAGGTCAACATTCAGAAAATGAAGATCATGGCATCTGGTCCCATCACTTCATGGCAAATAAATGGAGAAACAGTGGAAACAGTGAGAGACTTCATTTTGGGGGGCTCCAAAATCACTGCAGATGGTGACTGCAGCCATGAAATTAAAAGATGCTTGCTCCTTGGAAGGGAAGTTATGACATCAACCTAGACACCATATTAAAAAGCAGAAACATTACTTTGCCAACAAAGGTCAGTCTCGTCAACGCTATGGTTTTTCCAGTAGTCATGTATGCATGTGTGAGTTGGACAAAAAGAAAGCTAAGCACCACAGAATTGATGCAACTGAACTGAACTGAACTGAACCACTCTTTATAGACTATGTCTGGGTGGTTAATTACATAATTTAGTCCATGGGCTACAAAATATCAAGATGGCATTGTAACTAAACAAGAGGAAGAAGGTCATTACCCCGTGATGATTGAAATAACTAATGCAACTTTAGGCATCTCATCGGTTTATACAAGATGATTGTATTGCATTCAGAGAGGGAATGTTGTTCCTGTAGAGGTTGTTTATAGATTTAAGTATGGGTGAAAGATGGAGTCTGATGGATGGAGTGGGTCGGTGCTCTGCCTCCACCTCTCTTGCCCCACCCTCTGTGGTGCTTTTCTGTTTGCAGAGGCTGGATGACTGAGCACTACATTTCCCAGGCTCCCTTGCAGCTCAGGTTTCAGCTGTGATTCATGCTCCGTCAGTCAGAGGCACTCAAGGTGTCTGAAAGCAGCAGTGGGGTCTTTCTGCTTGATTCCTGCTGGCACACACAGCCAGGGAGGTGCTGGTGTTTCTGCAGCAGCATTAACAGAAGTCTAAGTGTCAGCCACCAGCTTTGAGAGTGTTGAGGCAGAGCTCAGAGTGACCATTCTGCTAGTCAAGTCAAAGCACCTCTGCGTGGATCTAGAGCCAGCAGTGACGACTCCTTCATTAAGACAGCCTGCTGGTCACAGGACTGACAGGTGTGGCTCTGGAGATGGCAGCTCCCTCACTCCAGAAGAGCCACAGATCTCTTGGGGAATGTTTCCAAAGCAGTTCCTGAAATCTTGGGCTAGCATCTGTTTCGTTCAACCCTCCTGATAGTGTTGAAACACATTTAATAAATTCCTTCCCAGCCAAACAATCTAGAGTGGAATTTGTCCTGCACTAGAATCCTGACCACACAGCTGTGCCCATGTAAACACAGGATGGTGACTTTCAGCTTTTAGATTCAATCTAGAAATAAAGTGCTGAAGAGAAAATGAAGACTATGAACTTTGACCATATGTAAATAACAAAGACTGCTAGTTATTAATCAAAATGAATCATTCTGCTTTCCTCTTCTTCCTGAGCACCTAAGTGGAATATCTTTCCCAAATTCCCTTGCAGTAAGGTGTGTCCATATGACAGAATTCCAGCCAAGGGAATGTGCACGAAGTATCGTGTGCCACTTCCATGCCTGGTCCATAAACATCCCCCATGTACCACTGTCCACCATCCTTATCCTTTCCAGCTGGCTGAAAAAGCTGATGATTACCATGGAAACCACATTGATTTGTCTTTGAACTCATACAGCTTCCATCAGACTGAATCAATAAATGAACTGCCAACCTATTCATCTCCCAGTGCTGTTACATGAGCAGTGAGTAAGTTTTTATTTGTCCTTGAGACATAGTTGTTTCCTTCCTGTTTGCATCTAATATCACCCTAACAAGTACAGTAAGTAAAAGCACAAGTGCAAAATGTTAAATGTAAATGGGGAGAAAACAGATGAAGGAAATGGGCCTGAATACCTTCAATTTGGAGAAGGCAATGGCACCCCACTCCAGTACTCTTGCCTGGAAAATCCCATGGATGGAGGAGCCTGGTGGGCTGCAGTCCATGGGGTCGCTGAGGGTTGGACACGACTGAGCGACTTCACTTTCACTTTTCACTTTCATGCATTGGAGAAGGAAATGGCAACCCACTCCAGTATTCTTGCCTGGAGAATCCCAGGGACGGGGGAGCCTGGTGGGCTGCTGTCTATGGGTCGTGCACGAGTGAAGTGACTTAGAACCTTCAGTTCACAAAATTATGGACTCAAGGTACATTTTTATAACTTAGGTACCAAGAGATAAAGATGCATTTTATTTCTATAAAGTCTCAAAATAAACAAAAGAGGAGCTGAAAGGAACGATTTGGTAGGAAGTGGGATTATATGAATTAGCAGTTTATATGAATTAGAAGACAGGATAATCTCTGAAGCTGATCACTGAGAAACAGGAATATAGCGTGGGAGAGGAAATCACAAACAAAACTCCAAAACAGGAAGTTAAAGAATACGCTGTTGTTGTTCAGTCATATCTGACTGCTTGTGACTGCATGGACGGCCGCACCCGCTGGCTTCCCCGGTGGCTCAGATGGTAGAGAATCTGCCTGCAATGCAGGAGACCTGGGTCCACTCCCTGTGTCAGAAAGATCCCCTGGAGAAGGAAATGGCAACCCACTCCAGTGTTCTTGCCTGGAGAATCCCATGGACAGAGGAGCTTGGCGGGCTACAGTCTGTGGGGTCAGAAGAAGCCGACACAACTGAAGCGACTTCATACAGACAGCAGCGTGCCAGTCTCCTCTGTCCTCCACTATCTCCCAGAGTTTGCTCAAATTTATGTCCACTGAATCACTATGCCATAGACCTAAAACTAACACAATGTCGTACACCAGCTATGTGCATGAGTGTGTGCTCAGTCATGACTTGCTCTTTTATGACCCCATAGACTGGAGTCCACCAGGCTCCCCTGCCCATGGAATTTTTCAGGCAAGAATACTGGAACGGGTTGCCATTTTCTTCTCCAAAGGATTTTCCCAACCCAGGGATCAAACCCATATCTCTTGCCTCTCTTGCATGGCAGGAAATTCTTTGCCAGCTGAGCCACCAGGGAAGCCCAAATCAACTACACTTCAATTTAAAAAAAGAAAAAATCAACAAGTTAAAGCTCCGTGTGGATGAAGGGCCAGGATAAAGAAGACTGGAGCAGGTCTCTAGGGTCAGCTTCATGAGCATGCGATCCATACATGCAAAGAGCCCTGCATTCAGAAGAGCCCCATGCTCGTTTTAACGTCCTCTGTCAACGTAATGCCATTCTCAATGAGTGTATCAGTGAACCTGTGTTTCATAAGTCTCGTGCAATGGGCCCGTGGAGCAGGCCTGTGAGCAGAGAAGACTCAGCAACAAGATTGTCCCCGATTCCCTACCTCACACACACATACAGCTGTTGGCAATGCCACATGAGCCCAGAATCCAGTGGATGCACTATGCGCTGGAATCCAGCAAGACTAAAAGTGAGTATCACGTAAGCACACTCTGTCGATGACTGGATAATCAGGATACTGACACCATGAGAGGCCACACCTTCCATTGAATGAGAATTTGCTTTGAACTCAGAAAAAGGCAGTGGTATTCTAAGAAACCAACCAAGGAACCAATCACATGGTTTTCTTATTTGTGTCTCCTTTCACTATTTATGCTGAAAATGACAACATAGAAGGAAAAAAAAGAGGTGAGAGAGGAGCCCATCAAAGGCATTCTTCATCTTTTGAAGATTTTTTTTTTACATTTTTTAAATTGAAGGATAGTTAACAATGTTGTGTTCATTTCTGGTGTGCAAGAAAGTGAAATATATACCTTCTTTTTCATATTCTTTTCCATTATAGGTTATGACAAGATATTGAATATATAGTTCCCTGTGTGATACAGTAGGACCTTGTTGTTCATCTATTTTACATATAGTAGGATGCATTTGTTAATTCCAAACTCCCAATTTATCCCTCCTTTGCCTTCCCCCTTTGGTAACTAAAACTTTGTTTTCTGCTTGTGAATTTGTTTCTGTTTTATTTAAAAAAAAAAAGTTCATTTGCCTCAAAAATTATATTCCACATATAAGTGATATCATATAATATTTGTGTTTCCTATTTGACTTAACTTCACTTAGTATAATAATCTCTGCTGCTGCTGATGGTAAGTCGCTTCAGTCGTGTCCGACTCTGTGCGACCCCAGAGACAGCAGCCTACCAGGCTTCCCCATCCCTGGGATTCTCCAGGCAAGAACACTGGAGTGGGCTGCCATTTCCTTCTCCAATAATAATAATCTCTAGGTCCACCCATACTGCTGCAAATAGCATCATTTCATTCTTTATTATGACTGAATAGCATTCCATTATTTACATTTTTATCACATTCTCTTTATCCATCCAACTGTCAATGGGTGTTTAGGTTGCTTCCGTGTCTTGGTTATTGTGAATAGCACTGCTATGAAGTTCGGGTGCAGGTATCCTTTTGAATTGGTGTTTTCTCCAGATGTATGCCCAGGAGTGGAATTGCTGAATCATACGTTAACTTATTTTTAGTTTTTTAAGGAAAGTCTATACTGTTCTCCATTGGAGGAGGCGATGGCACCCCACTCCAGTACCCTTGCCTGGGAAATCCCATGGACGGAGGAGCCTGGTGGGCTGCCGTTTATGGGGTCGCACAGAGTCGGACACGACTGAAGCGACGTAGCAGCAGCAGCAGCAGCATACTGTTCCCATAGTGACTGCACCAATTTACATTCTCACCAACAGTGGAGGAGGTTCCTTTTTTCCCACAACCTCTCCAGCATTTGTTTGTGAGTTTTTAAAAGATGGTCATTTTGACTGGTGTGAGCTGATGACACCTCTTTGTCGTTTTCACTTTCATTTCTCTGATAATTAGTGATGAAAGGCATTCTTCATTTCTGTTACTATACTTTCTATTTCTACCATTTTCATTTGATTTTTCCATAGTTTCCATCTTGCTTATGTCAGATGAACCTCAAAAACATATTGCTAAATGAAAGGTTACATAGTTTATGATCCCATTTACATAGCATTCCAGAAAAGGCACAGCTATAAAGATAGAAAACAGATCAGTGGTTTCTAGGGTCTGGGAGTGACAGCAGAGACCTGACTACAAAGAAAAGCAAAGGAACTTTGGGAGTGAGGAAATATTATATATTTTCATTACAAAAGCACATAGGTTAGTAAAAATTCATAGACCTGTACACCTAAATTAGTGAATTTGACTGTTCTACAAATTATGTGTCAATAAATCTTATTTTTTAAAAAATACATCGAAATGCCTGCCATTACACACACCCCGGAAGTGCTAGAATTTAAGAAACTGTCAATGTTAAGTGCTGATGGAGATGGAGAGCAATGGGGACCCTCTTACACTATTGGTAGGAGTGTAAATTCCTACAGGGGATTTGGAAAATCATTTGACAATGTCAATTGAAAGTGAACATATTAATACCCCCTTGACCCTGCCATTCCATTTCTAGATTAATAGCTCTTGATCCTGCCATTCTATTTCTAGGTTCACATCCAGAAAGAAATTCCTAAGAGTGAAATCAACAGTACAAAGATGTGTATAGAGCTTTATTCATGGTAGTCCAAAACTGGAAACAATACCATATACTTACTAATTCACTGAGCTCTACATTTATTATGCACTTGAGTTTGTGTTCTTTACTGAATATATTTTATGCTCTTCTATACAAAAAAACACACTCTGTAGCAAAGTTTGCAAAGCCCTTCGTGCTTGGCCCCACCCACCTCCACAGCCTAGGTTCCCTGTCTACAACCCTTGCCCCAGACACGCTCATCCACAGACACTATGGCCTTTGACCCTCATGCCTTTGCACACTCTTCCAGCTGTCTGGATATTCTTCCACCAGTCCCACGGAATACTCTTCATCTGCGTGGAAACCTTCAACTTCTACTTCAAAACCCAAACCAAATATTACCTCCTTTTCCCACTGCTTTTGTGGTCAACCTTGTAACTATCATGGTGCCTGTGGGTGTGTCATTTAGCATGCTGGTGTGTTACAAGGATCATATGTTGAGGTTCAAGGTCTAATGGAAGTTGCCTTATCCGCCATCTTGGACCTGCTGCTGCTGCTGCTGCTAAGTCACTTCAGTCGTGTCCGACTCTGTGCGACCCCATAGACGGCAGCCCACCAGGCTCCCCCATCCCTGGGATTCTCCAGGCAAGAACACTGGAGTGGGTTGCCATTTCCTTCTCCAATGCATGAAAGTGAAAAGTGAAAGTGAAGTCGCTCAGTCGTGCCCGACTCTTAGCGACCCCACGGACTGCAGCCCACCAGGCCCCTCCGTCCATGGGATCTTCCAGGCAAGAGTACTGGAGTGGGGTGCCATTGCCTTCTCCGCTTCTTGGACTTAGTCAGTCCTAGTCAATTTATGACGCTGTGTCAGGCTATGTCATTCCCTTAAAGGTTGCACCCTGTCCCCTTCCGGTCTCACTAGGAGCTCTGTGCACATCCTTCTAAGTCTCTGTCCACACTGTTGCCCCTGTTTCAGTGTGCCTGGGATGCTCACAGCCCCTAAGTATCACCAGAGAAAACTACACTCGCTGCATTGACTCTTGAAAGCCACCCTCTATTCCCCCACGCGCCCTGTTCCTGGGCATCTCTCACAAAGGGAACCTGACACTGGGAAGACCTCAAACATTTTTCAACTAGGATAATGCACTGGGCACTTCCTCTGGCCCTCTGGCCTCTGCTCGCAGTGCCACCACCATGGGCCACCAGGGGGCGACATCCCCTTTCAAATGCCTCTACATCCGCCATTCTTTTTTTTTTTTTTTTAATTGGAGGATACTTATTTTATAACATTGTGATGGCTTCTGCCATACTCCAACATGATTCAGCCACAGGCACACACATGTCCCCTTCCTCTTAAACGTCCCTCCCCACTCCACCCCTCTAGGTCGTCACAGAGCACCAGCTTTGGATTCCCTGCATCATACAGCAAATTCCCACTGGCTACCTATTCTACATAAGGTCAACCCTGAACATTCATTGGAAGGACTGATGCTGAACCTGAAGCTCCAATAATCTGGCAACCTGATGAGAAGAGCCGACTTATTGGAAAAGACCCTGATGCGGGAAAAGACTGAGGGCAGGAGGAAAAGGGGGCAACGGAGGGTGAAATAGTTGGATGGCATCACTGACTCCATGGACATGAGTTTGAACAAACTCTGAGAGATGGTGAAGGACAGGGAAGCCTGGTGCTTTGCAGTCCATGGGGTTACAAAGAGTTGGACACAACCGAGAAACCGAACAACAATATATGTTTCAATATTATTCTCTCAAGTCATCCCACCCTCTCCCTCCCCAACTGAAACTAAAAGTCTGTTTTCATGTCTGTCTCCTTTGCTGCCCTGCAAATAGGATCATCAGAACCATCTTTCTTTAATCCATTTTGAGTTTATTTTTGTGTATGGTATTCTACATCCTCCATTCTTAAAACCAATGTCTTCCCAGGACCAGAGCAGAGACAGCAGGGAGGCCAAATGTCTGCTTTCATCTTCTGGGAAAAAAAGAGAGGATTTTGGACAAGACAACTGGCCTCACTGCCCCCAACAGGATGCCGGGCTGATTCAGACACTAAACTGTGACGTCCTCGGGCGTGAGCTGCCTGCCTGTGGCTTCACCTTCCCTGCTTCCCATGAGGGCAGTTCTCTCCTATCGAGTCCAGGAGCATCCCCAGCCCCTCTGGAGTCAGCAGAGGTGACCCCACCCCTCAGCCCTGTCTCAGGGCCCTCCTGTCTCAGGCTGGGTAGGAAGACCCCATACTGACCTTCTGGCACCCCCTCTTTGAGAATGACCCCACTCCCTCTGTAAGCCTGCTTCCCTGTGCCATGCATAGTCAAGCCTGGATTCTTCCAGATGCATCCTGGAGATCATGTCAAGTCTGGCCAGCCTCTTGATGCTGTTGTAGGGTCTTTATCACTGGCTCTTTGGACCAGCCAGGCTCAAAGAGTTCAAGTGACCTGTGGAAAGTCCCTTCCCCTCCCTGAGCTTGGCTGTCTTGCTTGCAAAGGGCACGGTGAGATGAGATGGTCACCAGGTCACATGAGCCCTGAGTCTTCTCTCTAAGGTCTATCCTTACTCTCTCTCCCTCCCTCCTTCCCTCCCTCTGACTCGTCTCTGATTTCACAAGGGTTTCTGCCTTCTCAGGACCCTGCCTTCAAAGGAATCCTGCCTCTACCCTATCTATACGTTTCTAGATATGCCCATAGTCTTTAGAACAGATAGAGGTGAGTTTTTATTAATTCAATTGTCACCTTCTTTGAGCTTTGGTTTGCTTATCTGTGAAATGGGGGTGACAGTGACCACCTAGTTGAGGGTTTTGTACATGAGATCCTGTGCATCTCCCACAGGACTTGGCATAACATAGGCAGTCAATAAATGTCACTTCACTCTCAATATTCCACATGAGCACAGAGCTAGACACTACATACAGAATCACTAATATTCATGCACCTTTGTCAGGGAGGCATTACTGTGCATTTTATAGACAAGGAAACTGAGGCACAGAGAGGGAAACCTGGCCCAGGGACCATGAGCTGAAACTCAGCTCCTAATTACAAAGACCTGAAGGCTGAGCGCCCGAATAATTGATGCTTTTGAACTGTGGTGTTGGAGAAGACTCTCGAGAGTCCCTTGGACTGCAAGGAGATCCAACCAGTCCATTCTAAATATCAGTCTTGGGTGTTCTTTGGAAGGACTGATGCTAAAGCTGAAACTCCAGTACTTTGGCCACCTCATGGGAAGAGTTGACTCATTGGAAAAGACTCTGAGGCTGGGAGGGATTGGGGGCAGGAGGAGAAGGGGACGACAGAGGATGACATGGCTGGATGGCATCACCGACTCGATGGACATGAGTTTGAGTGAACTCCGGAAGTTGGTGATGGACAGGGAGGCCTGGCGTGCTGCGATTCATGGGGTCGCAAAGAGTCGGACACGACTGAGCAACCAAACTGAACTGAACTGAACTGAAGGCTTGTCCTCCTCAACCCCTGACTCTGCCTCCACATTTCACAGGCCAGTGAAAGAAGAGTTCTCTCATCTTTGTTTCGCACTTAGTTTATCAGAACTTTGATCCTGCCTATGTAGAGGTACCCACCACCCCTCCTTTTTAAGGAAAAGAGGTTTATTCACTTACTTATTTTTTCTTTTCCATCATATTCAGCTTCTCTTTCATGAAGACCTGGGGCCCTTTGGTGAGATCAGAGGCCTGAGAGTGCTGGAGAGAAATGTACGTGTTTATTCTCACTCTCTTCATGGGGGTCACTGACTGTGAAGAAGAGGGAAGTAAACTAACCAAGTCCCAGGGGATGTCAATGCCTGTTCCTGGTTCTTATATCCAGACCCCTGAGGACTGGAAGCAGCTGTTTTCTGTCTTTGTGAGGGCTGGACTCTCCAGAAAAATGCTTGCACAGAAGGAGGAGGCATGAAGGTGAGCAGAAGAAAATTTCAAGAGTGTCAGATCCTTCTAAAGGGCCAAGGGAACAGAACATTGCATTGTTGGCCTGGGAGAGACACTCATCTGCTTGACAACTTGATGGAGAGGATAAACTTCAGGCTGGCTGCAGGGGGATGGGCTGATTGGCCTTGCAGACCCAGGGAGTAAGAACACAGGGATGGGTCATGCAGGACTGTGTGAAGGCACCCAGAGATGTCATCTGTCCCGGGGGCCGAGTTAAAGAAGAAGACATGGAGGATCTGAAAAGGAACTTCTCTTGGCCAGCCACTGGTCTAACCAAATCTCCTGGCTGCTTTTCCAATGCCCTTTCCACTGAGCCACACTCTGGGGCCACACTTCATCGGCTCCTGCCACCACTGGCCACCTCCATGGTCTCCAGTCCCGCCACTGGTAAGTTATGAGGCTGGGGACCACTCCAATATGCAAGGTGGAGAAGGAGGGGGGGATGACTGATGCTGGAAAGAGAGGCCACCAGCTATCCATCCCCACCACCTCCTGGAGCTTTCAATAAACAGCCTGCCTTTAAGTCGATTACGCTCAGCTTCCAGCTTTCAACCCACCGTGTCCCTTAAGCCTTGGAAGTTGGCTCTGCTGGCAGCCCACTGTGACCTCTTCCAGAAGGTGCTCCGAGTGCCTGCAGTGTCCCCATTGCCCACTGGAGGGAGCGCTAGGTCCACGACCGCACTAAGAAGTCATTGCCCAGTGTGGACTAGCGTAAGAATCCCAGCCCTGGCTGGACTTTCCAAATCCTTCAGCCCTCCCTGCCCAAAGCCTAAGCCCCTCCTGCCCCCGCCCCAAGGTCCCTGGGAAGAGAGGTTCCCCTGGTCTCCACGCCCCAAGAGGGAGCACGGGCAGCGGTAACAGCCAAAGTCCTGTCTATCTCCTTGGGTAGGGGCTGGGAGGGATCGCTGGGAAACAGAGGACGGGATGGGAAACGCGAGAAAGAGAGAATATGCAGATAGGAAGGGATAGGTGAAGGAGCTAGACAGGCAGGGCGAATCCAGATGAGGGCCTGCCACCCTCCTCTGGTGTCTGTGTCCCCCTCCTTCCCTGCCTGTTCACCTGGTCCAGCCAGTCTCCTTAACAGCAATCCAGGACTTGGGGTTAGTAGAGGCTGGACCAGCGAGCTCCTGGAGCAGGAAGCCAAGAAGAGGAAGTGGGTGAGATGGCTGTAATGCCACCCGAGCCCACACAAAGGCTAACACTGCCGCTCACCTGGTTCTCACCTCTCTTATCTCCACCTGGGATAGAGTTCGCGGGCTTTAGTCACTGGAGGCATATCATTGAGTACAGGCTTCTCCTTCCCCCATTGACCCTGCTGATACCACTGCTTAGGTATCAGGAAGCCTCTCCTGAAAGGCTACCCCCAGGGGGCTTCAGATTTCCAGGACAAATCGCCTTCCTTCTCGTCTCTACCCGCCTCACCTCGACTTCTGATACAGGTGAAAGCCAGGCCAACAGAACCAGCTGGAAACAGAGAGCAGCACTCAGGAAAAGAAGTTAGCAGTGGGTCGAAGTCAAGGTTTTTGCAAAGCCGTCCACACTTGCTGTTTTTCTCCTCTTCCTGGCCACCTGATGAGAAGAGCTGACTTATTAGAAAAGACCCTGATGCTGGGAAAGATTGAAGGCGGGAGGAGAAGGGGGCAACAGAGGATGAGATGGTTAGATGACATCACCGACTCAATGGACATGAGTTTGAGCAAGCTCCGGGAGATGGTGAAAGGCAGGGAAGCCTGGCGTGCTGCAGTCCATAGGGTCGCAAAAAGTCGGACACGACTGAGCGACTGAACAACAGCAATCACTAATCAAGCCACCAGTTCTACGCCTGTTGTGAGCCTTTTTGAGCCAGGTGCTACACTAAGCCTCCTCCTCAGCCCACGGCCCCACCACCCGACTGTCGCTCTTTTCCCAAGGGAAAAAAGCGACTTTCTCATCGTCAATCAATAACCTTTCTCTGCGGCTCTTTCGACTTGATTCCAAGGGAGAACTGGACTGTTGACCAGCCATTTCCTCCTTCTAGAAGCTCTCACTCCTTTCACCTACTGAGACAGCAGTCCATCCAGGCTCACCGCCTTCCTTCTGAGAACTCTTACCTTCTTCATGGCACCCTCTTCCTATAACCCTCTGCACTGAAAGGATGAGAAACTGTGAATTGTGTCCAATACCTGGGGCTTCGAGAGCACCCAGGCATTGAGACAGGTCCATCTGGACTTCAAGTCCCCAGTCCAGGGGCTCAGCCTGAGACGTCCATTATCTGGTCTAGGGGGCCTGGGAGTCAGGCTGCTCTCTCTACAGTAGTTCCTGGACCACACGTGGAGCACAGGGACCTCTATGCTGTTGTCCCAGTCCTAATCCTTCATATCTTGTCCCTTCTGCAAGGACAATGTTGAGAAGTCCATGTAGCAAATCTCCCCCCTTCCCCCAGGCCCTTTCTTTCTTCCCTTCTCCAGTCCAGGCAAGAACTTGGATGGTCCCCAACTTGTGTCAGGCACTCACTGCAGCACAACCTGCTACATCCTGGGAGGAAGCAGTCAAGGTGTCCGAGTACAGACACAGCCGCTGGGGGCCAGCCCTGTAAGTCAGGCTCTTCTTGTGACAGAGGGGGACCGTTGGGCTGCACAGCCACCCCACCTGGAATCTGCTCTGACTTTGAATCTTTACCTCCTGCCCTTCAGGTCCATTGCCCAGTAAACATTCCCACCTGGAATTCTCGGAGCTGCTCTTCTCAACATGACCAACTTCCGACACTCTGCTCGGGGTGTCATCAGGGTGCAAGCAGCTGTTCTCAACCCTTCTCCTTCCACCACCCCTACGCCTGATCACTGGTTGAACTTTTCCACTTCTACCTGCTTAGCCTGCCCCAGGTGTGGTCCTAGAAAGAAGCATGGAGTCACCCCTCACCTCCTGCCGCTGAAACAACAGAGGAGCTCTGCTTCCCTCTGGCATCAGAATGTGAGTCTGAAGAGCTGCTCCCCAGACCCACTCTCCTCTTTTTCCTTTAGGAATAAGCCCCTGGTTGGGCTCATGCCTGCACAGCTTAAAAGTGACATTTCCCAGCAGCTAGTTGAATCCATGTGACAGTGTTGGCAACAGCAACTGAGCAGGAAACAATGTGTACGGTGGAAACAATGTATTATGTCGGTAAGAAGAAGGGCATGCCCTTTCCTTCCTCTTTTCCTGCTTTCCACTGCTGGAATGCGGTTGCAATGGCAGGAGCTGGAGCGACCATAATGGACCATGTATTGAGGATGGCAGAGCAACAAAACGGAAGGACCTGGGATCCCTGGACAGCTCCATGGCAGAAGCTATAATACAAGCCAGAGCCTTTGCTTGAGAGAGAAATAAATTTTTATCTCATGTAAGTGTTTGCTCATTTGAAATCTATTATAGAAGCTGAACCAATATGTTAAATGATACAGAACTAAAGCGATCTTAAGTCCATTTATGTAGAATTTTCCAGCTATGAGATATTGAGCAAACCTCTTAATCTTTCTAAGCTTTCATTTCCCTAGCTGTATACCTATTGCCCAGGGTCATTTTATCAACAAATAAATGAGATAACATCTAATACAATATCTCATAAAACACCTAACCTATAGTTGGGGTTCAACAGATGTTGAAACAGACAGCCCAGTCATCTTTGCAAAATGCCAACCTGATCCTAACACCCTGTTGGTTAAAAACCTTCAAAAAACTTCCACTGTTTTTATGACAAACACCAAACAGTTCACATGACTGAATAAGCCCCGCCTCACCCGTCCACCCTTCCTGATCCAACCTCCCCCTCACCCGGCTCCAAGGGTTACACTGACCTTGTCGTCACCTCACTCCTTCCACAAACACTGATAGAGGGCTTTCCGCATACCAGACACTGTGCTGGGCCTTTAGATACAGACCTGGGTCCTTGCTCTTAGGGACTTAATAGTCCAGTGAGGGAGTGGGAAAATATATACATAAATAATAAACCTGGCTAACATGGATGACCATTTGCTGGTGGCCAGCTGCTGTTTCAAGCTGTTTTTACAAGTATAGACTCCTAATTCTTACAACCTCCCGCTATTACTATCCCACATTTACAAAAGTGGGAACTGCAAGGTCAAGGAGCCGGCCAAAGGTTGCTTGACTAGTACGGCCAGAGCTAAAATTTGAACTCAGGCAGTCTGACACCACAGCCTGGGCACATAACTACTCTTCTACCTGGCCTCCAAAGGAGTGGCAAGTGACACTGTCAAAGGTATTCCCCAAGGGAGGTACAAGGGTTCAGACCCACACGCCCCCTCCCGCCCCTGGATGTGCTCTTGGCACGTGCTATTCCCTCGCCTGAAACACCTTTCTCCCTTCATTGCCCAAGTCCACTCCTATTCACCCTTTGGACCTTAACATTCAGAAACTGTCGCTTCCTAAGGGACACCTTCTTGGCTCTCCCAGACCATCCACATCTATTTACAAACTCTGGCCGCATGGTATACCTCCCCTCCAGGGCATTTATCACATTGTGACACTGGGTTTGCTGATGCATTATAGGTGGTCCCTGCTCTCCCTTCCCCACTGCCCTTAGGCAGGGATGCTACAATATGAAAAAAACACCCCAGGATTGCTCAGCGCCTCACATATAGATGCTCAATGAATATTTGGTGAATTAAGGAATTGGAGTGACTGACTTACCCAAGGTGGCCCTGAGGTTTCCACGGCTGTAAGGCTTTCTTCATCGCTCCTGGTGGTCTCCTGCCCTCCTCAAGGCCTCCCCACCACGTGCCCCCACTCCTGAAATCTCCAAACACCTGAGTCCCCAAGGGAGGGCCCGTGGTGCTGCCATCAGACTGTGCTCAGGCAGGATCTGGTGCTGGAGGAGGGTGGCGGAGGGGGGCTGGTGACCTTATGGACACCTCACACTTTCCCAGGACCTAACCCTGGAATGTGAGGTTTCCCAGGACCAAGCAGGAGTCAGGGGATGAAGCGGGGGCTGAGAGGAGGGGCCCAGAACCCGGACATCCTGTCTAGATGACCAGAGATGATCTCTAAAACCCCATAAAAGCTGGAGCCATGGAGGCGGCTGACCACCATCCCCTAAGAGCTGCGGTCTGGAGTCAGGAGCCGGTGAGATCGATATCATTCGGGAGGCTTTCAGCTACAAGTCCTCTCTGCTGCCAAGTCTCCCCAGAGGCCTGAGGAAATGTGTGGAGGAGGCAAGAGGCACAAGAAAAGGCAGGGAAAGTGCATATTCCTGAAGGGCCAACAGCCTAGTAGCAGACCAAGGGACATGTTCCACGCCACAAACAAGTCTCAGTCCTCACACTTCCGGGGAAGGTGCTAGCCCATTTTACAGATGAGGAAACTGGGGCCCGGAGGAGGAAAAAAACCTCTTTGAGATCCCAGCAAAGCCAGAACCAAACCCAGCCGAGCGTGGCTCTGAGGCCAGCAGGCACCGAGGCAGGAAACCTCGGCAGTTCTCGCTGGCCGCAGGGTCCTGCCACACCTGCACTACCGGCTCCGGCCGGAAGAGGGGGCGCTCCCAGGCTAAGCCTGCAGCCTGGCCGGGGATGGAGACTGGGAGGGGGGCCCCCTCGCCCTCGCAGGAACCCGGACCTCAGCCCTCCCAAAGCATCCTTTCCCTTAGCGACAGCCCTCTCTCCCATTACCTCCCTGCGGCCCTCACCTATGGCACTGCGACGCCCAGCAAGGGCTGACCATCTCCTCCAAGAGAGGCCATCGCACACTGGACAGCCAGCACGCCATCCTCCTCACGCCGTCTCTTCTCCAAGCCAAGCTCTTCTCTACCCTCCCCCCGCCCCGCCCCGCTGCAGCTCGCTCAGGTGCCATGTGTGGTGCGTATCCGCCCCTCCGGTGTGTCTGACCCACAGAACTCATCCGGGGTGCTCTCTCCCCTCTCTGATTGTGCCGGCTCTGCTAATTAACGCAGCAAGGGGTGGGCTCACGGTGGGAGCGGCCCTAGCCCATCGCTGACCTGGTACCCCTGGGCCTGAACGCTCACTAAAGAGTTGGAAAGAAGGAAGGAATAGAGATGCCTACTGTGGAGACACAGCACAGCCCAAGGGGCCAAGTCTATCAAGTGTGTGTGTGTGTGTGTGTGTTCCTACGCTTACTGTCGGTGTTTTTAGAAGCAGTGTATCCTTTCCACATTTTGAAATGCTTAGAAACTGTTGAGACTAATAGTCATTTTCACCAATTAATGAGGGAAAAAGGCCGACTTTGATCTGGGCTTGCCCAGTGGCTAAGTGGCAAAGAATCTGTCTACAGTGCAGGAGCCATGGGAGACACAGGTTGGATCCCTGGGTTGGGAGGATCCCCGGAGGAGGGCGTGACAACCCACTCCAGTATTCTTGCCTGAAGAATCCCATTGACAGAGGAACCGGGCAGGGTACCAGCGAGGAGGAACTCCAGGGCTCCTGGAGTTCGATTCTCAAGGCCCTTCCCTCCCCATCATTGTCTGTCTATGGGCCCTAGAGGGCACATTCCCTCCAGAGACTGGCCCTTAGGAGGGTTGGAAACAGCCCAGCCTGGGTGCAGGGGAGGGATGCTTGGATGGCATTCTGCCCCAAGGAGAAGGGATGTGGGGAAGGGCTGACCGTGGGAAGCCCACGTCCATCCAGGGGGGACCTCTCCCCACTCTGCTCTCCCCCCACCACCCATCTCCAGTGCACACACCCCTGCTGTGGAAGAGCCCACCTAAGGAGTGCTGCCTGTAGAATTCCTGGGGAGAGATGGAGGACCCCAGCGCCCCTGCTGGACCTCAGACCAATTGACTCACCCTCTAGGGGGGGGGACCCAGGCTTTGCTCCTTTTCAGCCCAGTCTGACACTAAGTGCGAAACTCCTCACCTTCAGTCCCCAGCCCCACTCCCTGCCCCTCCTGCCCTCCCCTCAGCTGATATTCCTGGCCCTTCCTGGGTCATACTCTGCTCACTCCCTGCACCATCTGCTGCAACAGGAGTTCCTGCTCACCAGGGCTGGGCCTCACCCCAAAGAGGGCCCCATCTCTGCAGGGACTCCAGAATCCCATCAGCAGGGTAGGCCCAGGGTGAGGCCTAGGGTGATTCAGCCCTGTGGAGACCCAACAGGAGCACTGCAGTCCTGACGTTTCAGGAGGCGCTGAGGCAAGGCCTGGGCTCTGTGTCTCAGGCCCTGGGGTCGTTCCCAGCTGATACCAGCTGACTGATCATACAGTCCCAGCTGTGTGGTGCTTGGACTTCAGTGGCCGTGCAGGCTTCCTGGGGGTCTTCTTAACATGAAGATTCTGGTCTGCAGGTCTGAGGTGGGACTAAGAGCTCCCACCCTTCTAATAAGCTCCCGGCCGATGCTTAGGCTGACAGAGCGTGGGCTACACTTTTTACAAGAAATGAGATTTTTAGAATTCTGCTCCATGTTGCATGGCAGCCTGGATGGGAGGGGGGTTTGGGGGAGAAGGGATACATGTATGTGCATGGCTGAGTCCCTTGGCTGTTCACTTGAAACTATCACAACATTGTGAATCAGCTATCCCGATACAAAATTAAAAGTTCCCCAAAAAATTAAAAATTAAAAAAAAAGGCGAGAAAGTCCTTTAGGTTTTCCATGTACTAAGGTGGGTCATGAGCAGCCACCTCCCCACCCCTCGCTCAGCTGCAGCCCTTTGCCGTCCTCAGGGCACCAGGAGCACAGCTGGCCCCACCCTACTTCACCGTTCAGTTCCCTCCGAGCCAGGCTAGCTCAGCCAGGCGCACAAGCCTGGTTCTCGTCCCCTGTACCAGGCCCAGCCTCAGGCACCCACATGGATCCACAGCTGGGTAGCATCAGGGGGTGCCCTCCATCACACACCAGGAGCCCTGGGCCACTCCCCGGGGAGCCTCCGCAACTGCCCTGCCCTTGACCTCCTCCTGCCTGAGCAATGCCATCAGTCTGCTCTCCTGCCTGCCCATTGCTCATCAGTCCATCTTTTCCGTCTTTTCCTTCTGATGAGAACCCTGAGCAGAGGAAGAGGTGTGAGCCAGGAAGTCAGCTCCCTGGGTTCTTAACCTGGCTCTGCCACTTGGCAACGTTATGGTTTCGCGCATTCTCTGAACCCCCGTGAACCTGTTTGTTTCTCTGTAAAGTGAAGACAAGGACACAGCCCTTATCTCACTGGGTGCGTGCCCGTGAGAAAATACACACAGTGCTCAGCACTTCGCAGGTGTGCTGAATGCTGGCCGTGCCCAGTGGTGACAAGCATCAGCTTTGCCCAGTTAGAAGCTACGTGACCTCTCGCAGCCTCAGTCTCCTTGTTTGGCGCGCGAGTGTGACAACTCCTGCCACGTGGGTCCTTTGGGAAGATGAGACAGGACGAAGCCTAGCGCAGGGCAGGGGTGCAGTGCATGCTAATCCCGTCACGGGTGGGGTATCGTGTGCCCACATGTCCTCGTCCCTGAGAGCAGCAGTTCTCGAAATCTAGTCTGGGACCTCAGGGATCCCCTGAGACCCTTTCAGAGGTATTGTAAAGTCAAAGCTATCAAAGGTAATTTCTTAATAATACTAAGTTGTTACTTGTCTTTTTCACTCTCCTTTTCCCACGAGTGTATGGTGGAGTTTTCCAGGGGAGCGAACATGTAATATCACAACACAGGGAGTACAGGAGTAGATAGGAGAGTCCAGCTGGCTTCTGCTAAGCCAGGCATGAAAGAGGCTTTTCAGAAATGCTAAAGTGTCTTCCTTCTCACTCAGTCCTTTTAGTTTTAGAGAATATCATTTTTCATAAAAATGTTGTTTATGTGAACATGTGGTCAGTTTAATATTGCTGTGGAAGTGAATAAACATTTTTAAATGTTTTCAGTTTTAACTCATAATATGGCAACTATAGAAAGAGATAACCCATGTGAACAAAAGTTCTTTGAGGTCCTCAGTGATTTTTTTTAAAAATTGTTTGTTCATTTATTTATGGCCACACTGGGTCTTCACTGCTGCACACGGGCTTTCTCTAGTTGCAAAGCGGGAGCTACTCTTTAGCTGCAGTGAGTGAGATTCTCATTGCAGCGGCTTCTCCTGTGGCAGAACACAGGCTCTAAGGCACATGGGCTCAGTAGTTGGGCCGTATGGGCTTAGTTACCCCACAGCATGTGGAATCTTCCTGGACCAGGAACCGAACCTGTGTCTCCTGCACTGGCAGGTGGATTCTTGACCAGTGAGCCACCAGGGAAGTCCTCCTCAGTAATTTTTTTAAATGTAAAGGAGTCCTTAGACCAAAGCGTTTGAGAAGGCTGCCATGTGTCATGGTCCTCACTGTGCTGGCCACATGGGGGTCTCAGCATACACTCGCCCAAATCAGCTCATCCAAGCTCAAATCAACTCAACAAGGACCTGCGGTTGATGTCCTGTATGAGTCTCTGAGATCTCCCAAGGAACGCTGCACTGTGCTAGCATGCCGCGCTGCAAACCTTCTGAACTGCAGAGAATTTACCCAGGACCACAAGGCTGGGTGTCCCAGTGAGACACACACCTGCTATCTAATTGGCAGCCAGAGCTTTTCCTAGCAGCCTCTGTTCCTGCATCCTCTGATCAACCTCGCCCCTTCAGGGACCAGCACTGCCCCGTTCCCAGCCCCAATGGTTCAGAAGGCGCCACAGACAGTCACGTGACCCAGACCCAGCCGGAGCAGTTGGTTCAGAACCCAGTGACCCAGAACTACGTGACCCAATCAGGGTCTATCAGAGCCCATGAGCATTTGTCCCAAGTTGTCGTTGAAACACCAGGAGAAAAGGGCTCTCTTTTCACTGGCAGGATGAAAGCCTGGGGCCTCGAGGGGCCATATTCTAGAGCATCTGATGGTACCACCGCTGAGACAGAGGTTGCCTGAGAATTAAGCCAAATTTGGAAACAAATTCCTGCTCCTACCATTTGAGCACCTGGATTCAGCTGTGCTTGGACTTCTTGGTCATGTGTGCCGGCTAACACCTTTTTTCCCTTAAATCAGTTTGAGTTGAGTTTCTCTTCTAGCTGAGAGTCTGAAAAACTCATTGTAATCAGACCCAAGACCTGGCTGGTGGGGAAGTTTTGGGAGAACTTGGGGTGAGTCATCCCCCAGCAGCATCCCTGAAGCTCACCACAGGCCCGGAGCCTGAGTGGGACACTCTTTTGCCCACTGGAAGCGCAACAGAGCCCCTTTCCCAACAACAGAGCTAGTTAACAACACACAGATTTTTCTTTCACTTTATCATTTATAAAGCCATACAATGGATCGCAAAGAGAGCAGCTGTACAGGAGTGAAACAGCTTCAGTGTACAATACATTCATATCCAGGATAAGTAGCGTACATCAGGATTTATACAAGGTGACAGAGGTTACAGGCACAAAGATACAAAATAGAAAGTATATTTCCATCTATATAAATACACAGCCAGGGGAATGGGAGGATGCTGGGTTTTTCCCGCAGAGGGTCTGGGAGGCAGGGGCAGGAGTGGGGGTAAGGAATTCCTTACATCTGTTTTGAATGGCATGTCAGAGAGGAGAGAGGTGGGGAACCAGCATGCCCGCACACACATGCTCTCTCTCACACAGACACGAACCACATGTGGGCACACAGGAGAGTCTCTGGCTGCTGAACACTGATTAGAAACAAAAGTGGGCGGTCCTTCTACAATTAACCTTGCCGCTGGGAATTGCCCAGGTGTGGGAAGTAGACAGAGGCCCCCCAAAATTTCGGCCATCTGAGGACAGAGGAGCACCGCTGTGTGGCTGATCCCCTTCGCCACTGACACTGAGATTCCCCCGGTCGGGGGACCCTGCAAGCCTCGCCTCCGGATCCCTCTCGCCACTGGGTGGTAGTGAACTTGACATCCCATTGCCCACCACCTCCAAGCCAACTCCTAAGTTCCCTAAAGAGACAAGCAAAATACGCGCACACACACACACCCACACTTGCACACGCGCGCACACACTTTCTGTGTTACCACTGGCCAGGGCACTCCAGTCTCAGGATGCCAGGGCCTGGACCCGGGTGAAGAGTGGCCCCGGGATGCTGCCCACCCCAGCCTCTCCCAGGACCCCAAGGGTGGGGAGATGTAGAGGCAGCAGGATGCCCTTAGAAAAGACATTGGCCCCCTTGATTCCACCAGACTCTGAAGCTGGAAAAGACCAAAGCAGGGGAGAGGGCCCAGGAAGCAGAGCTGGTGGCAACGCAGGAAGGGGGAGCAGAGACAGCGGTCTAGGTACAGACTTGTCCACAGACCCCTGGGTGGTGTGGGGGGTCTGCCCAACCTCTGCTCGGCCCATCTGAGTGGGCAGAAGAATGCCCAGCTCATCTCCCTCCTGGGACCCCCTTTTAGAGAATCACATCTGTTCCACCAGCTCTCCCGTATAGTCACGCAACCACGGGGCCCCCACCCCTATCCTGTCCATCTCTGACACACCCAGGGATCCCTCTAAACCCTGCCAGGGGAGAAGGAATCCTGGCAGTCCACAAGCATCTGGAACTACTGTGGGGTCAAAGGGCCTTTCCCAAATCTAGGACACAAAGTCTTCATCCCTGGAACACCTGGCTGGAGGAGGGGCAGCCAGAGCACCACGATCGCAGGTCAGGGGCATCGCTCACCCCTGGGGCTCCATCCAGCAGCTTCCTTCCTCCCCACTTCCCCTCCGAGGTCACCTCTCCCCTGTTCCCATGCCCAGTCCTCCCCTCTGGCTCCATCTGGGAAGGGCCGCCTGAACCTGGCTGGGCCTCTGTCCCTGCTGAACGGGAGGGCTGTCACTTCCCTGCCCCACCCCCTCCCCCACCAGATACCATACAGGGCAGCTACAGCGAGGCCCCGACTGCCTCAGAGGCCTGGCTGCACAGCAAGATGCAGGCTGGGCCTGGGGCTGCAGCCCGAGCCTGCCTGGGGTCTCTGTCCCTGCCTCCCATGTTGACTAGGGCCTCCTGCCTACACCTCCCAGCCCCTTTCCCATCCCCCGCTCCCCAGCCCACTTTCAAGACCAGAAGGGGCACTCTCCTGGCTGACGAACAGATTCAACAATAAACAGCAAGGAAGATTGAGAGGGAGGAGTGGGGAGAAAAAAGGATAAACATTTACACAGTAATAACAATAATCATTAAAAGTGCTTTCTTTTAAAGGAAATCTTTGGCAAGAACATACTGCAATGCTATGGTGTGTGTGTGTGTGTGTGTGCGTGCATGTTGTGTGCACATGTGCAGGGTGCACGGGCCTAACCTGTGAGACACAGAGGGTTACGGTATCTTCCCAAGCGCTGTCTGACCCACAGATGAAGCTGCGGTGGAGACTGGGGTAACCCTTCCCCATCGTTCTTCTGGACAGGACACATGCTAGGAAACTGGCTCCTTCCAGAAGCCTGTGGGGCAGGGGGTGGATCGGCTTTCCGGCATCTCCTGGGGCCTTCCCAGAGTCGCACACGGTTCAGGCCTGAGTGGGGTGGCGTCTGGCTGGTCGTGCCTGGTGGTGGGCTGCTGGTGGGCGGTGGAAAAGCACGTGTGAGGGGTCTGATGCTCCGCCCGGCCATCCAGACCAGGAGGAAAGAGTTCCCGGGCAGTCCAGTGGGAGATTTACAAAGGAAGTAGGTGGGAATATCTTCTGTCTGGGAAAAGAGTTGGGGTTAGGTAGGGAATGAAAGGGGAAATTGGGGTGTCTGGCTTGAAGGCCTCAGGAGGAGGAGCCCCTGGGATGAAACTCAGTCACCAAGAACAAGGTTTCCATCTTTGGAAAGTGGAGGGGGGCTGCTCCCCACCATCTTCAGACACTCTCCTTTCCAACTCCCTGAAACAGAACGTCCACACAGATACAGCTTCTTGGAAAAGAAAAACTACAAGACGCACACATCACCCACGCCCACCACGCACACCCGTGTCCCTGCAGGCTCACGCACCTGCCCTTGCAGGGCCCGCAAGGAGGCGAGCAGCGCCCCCGGCATCTCTGGGGTCTGACAGCCAGGCCTGGGCTTGCCAAAAATGAGAAGGGATGAAGGGGGTGAAACGCGTGCACCCCCTCTCCGCTGAGCCTCCATCAGAGTCTAGGGAAGGCCAAGGCCTGGTCAAGGAGACCCCGATTACTCCAAGGATGAAGGCCCTGACCTTTCAGGCTTTGCTTAGAGTACAGAGAGGGACGGGGATCAGATTATGCTGGGGAGGTAACAAAGCAGTATGGGAAAATAATAAATACTTCTTGTCAATTTGCCTATTCTTTTTTTTTTTTTTAACCTTTTCTTATATTTTATTAGCTTACAGATTCTGTCACTATGTCTCACATATATATTATATATATTTATATATCAGTACAGTGCCTCTCTCTAGGGAACCCAGAGGCTTAAGAAGCTACTCAAGGATGAAGTCCTGGTGGATTTTTCCATCCGGCTTAGAGAGCTTGGGTGGTGGTCAGGGGGTCCCCAGTTGCCCAGCTGGACTCTCGGCCCTTTGACCTAAATGTGTGCCTTCTGCCCTCTGGTCCACAGCAGCCGGGCTTTGGGGGAGAAACAAGGGAGAAGGGTCGGGAGCAAGGCTTTGGTATCAGAGCAGGCCATGTGGTATGCAGCGAGCAGCCCCCAGAGCTCTGGCCAGCTCCCCTGGACAGCCCAGCAAAATCAGACCCTTAAACCCTTACAGAGGGGGCACAGGAACTACAGGGGTCTTCCCTGGGTCTCGCCAAGCAGGGCTTCTAGAAGCAGGTCCCGGGATGAGCCCCAACATGGGGACCCCGCAGGACAGGGCAGGGCAGGTCAGGAAGGCTCGCTCCCCAGCACCCTAACGGCATCCTGAACACGGGGCACATCTGAGAATGGCTGATCTGGGGCACGAAAGAGAAGAAGAGGCTGAGGACTGGGAGCGATGGGAGCCCCCTGCCTGCCCCGAGGCTGGGCCACATGCCTCGGGAAAGGCTCCCCGAGCTGGGCAGCCACCCTTCCTGAGGGGTCTTTTCCCCAAAGCCCTGGACACATCTGTCCTCATCTTCTCAAACCAACGCCCCAGCCTCCAGGTGCCGGCAGGTCAGGAGGAATGCTGCAGCGTGGCCAGCCCCACTCCGTGGGGGTCTCTGCTGAGGAGAAGGGGCTGGCGGCCCCGAAGGCTGTTAGAGCAGGTCCAGGGACCAGGAAAGTCCATGATCTACAATGCTGGGTGCCCCTGGGGAAGGGGACTTATGCAGCCTCCTTGCTGCCCTGTCAACCCACCCCTACTCTTTCTTTCTTTGGACGCTGTGCACATGTGTGTGCAAACACAGGGGACATGTATACCTGTTTATAATTCTAGCTGAGAGGCAAACAGAAATCAGTGAGTGAGGATGTGGGTGTGGCCATATATACACCCCATAAACACACCCACAAACTGTACATCGGAGGCAGAGCAAAGAGACCTTAGGTGCCTGGGGTCTGACATACTTTCAGAAGCAAAAGTTCTGCCGCTGGACGTCCCATGCGGGCTCTTTTTGGTTTGGTGATCTACCCCAGAGGTGGCCAGAGAAAGATTATCCACGGGATTTCTCCTTGTAAAGCAGTTGGGTTAGGGAGGAAGAGCTTTTCCATTTTCATTCAAAATGTGGGTCTCCAAGGAGATCAGTCCTGTCTCCCCCAAGGAGCTCCATCAGAGGGTGGAGGGGGACTTTGGTGGACCTGGTGAGTTTTGGAGGCTCTGGGGGTTTCGCAGTATCCATCTCCCCAGGGGAATCTGAGTTATTCTCCTCCATCTCTTTCTTTCTTTCTCTCTCTCTCCCCCTCCCCGCTCAATTCACTTCCCTCTCCCCACATGACACTTTCTTCTCTCCTTCTCCAAAATGGCCCAAAGTCCTCCTTCTGGATTCAAGGATGGTCAGGATTTATGGGTCCCCTCCCCACATGCCCCATCCCCACTGCCCTGGCCCTGGGCAAGGGGTGGCGGGGGCTCATCTCTTCTGGCCGGCACTCAGCATGACCTTGGAGACAAAGCTGACGATGGCGGAGGCCGGCTGGTTGGGGTCAAGCTCAGCAAAGAGGTGGCAGGCGTTGTCCGTGGCGCTTCCCTGTTTCCGGGCCACAAAACCGAAGAGCCTGCAGGGGCAGGAGACAGGTAACAGGTGTGAGTGGGGAGCAGGAGGAGCCCCAGGCCTTGGAGAGGCACCCCGGGGAGCAGGCTCCTCCCTGCTCCCTTCCCCGTCTTTCCCCACCTCCCCAAGCACTGGGCACTGAGGGTGATGCACACAAGAAACCCTCTCTTCCCTTCACCAGCAAGGGAACCAGCACTGGAGATGGCATGTCACTTGTTCAGGGTCAGCAGAAATTCCCTGGCGGGGGGTAGGCGAGGAGAAGGAGGAGGCGCTGGAGGCAAACGAGCAACAAGACCAGACAGCAAGAGGTGGGGATGACGCCAAAAATAAAACGGAACATTCCTAAACCGGCTTCTCTCAGCCCGTCCCTGCCACACCCCTGGCCGACTGTTCTTACACACAACACATAAACAAAACGCCATCTGCCTGTCAGAGAGCTCGTCCTCAGACACCACAGAGGGTCAGGGAGACCAAAGGACGAGAGGCCACTGTCCCCCACCACATACACACACACGTACACACACACACATTTCTCCTGTGCTCCAGAGAATGGGAAGGGGGTGGGACCCCACACCTGTTCCCCAACCCCGACTCCCCACACTAGGACTGGAGTGACCGAGCATTCTCTCTTTGCAAAACAGAGTTAAAAATACGAGCGCAGAGAACAGAATGTGAGCTCAAGTCCCCTCCCAGTAGGCACGTTGCTAATTAGAGCTGGATGGGGAAATCAGGACAGCTGGGGATTCCAATGGAAACCCCTCGCCCAGGACTGGACACAGCAGCTAAAATTAGCCAGGCTGGGTCTGGTTTGCCATCCCGTGCACACATGCGTGTGTAACACACACATACACAAGGGGCTTCCCACAGCTTTGCTCTTCCCAAATGTGTTTCAGGGGCTGAATCAACCCAATCAGCTCAGAGGCCTGGGGTGATCATCTGCACAGGAGGCGGGGAAGGTTGGGCCTGTGGACCACATCCAGAGCCCCTTCCCAGCCTTGCAGGGGTGAGGGGGTGGGGGCGCTCCTCGGTGCAGTGGAGGGAGACGAGGGCAGAGGGCTCCGAGCTGCCCGCGTGACAGCGAGCCAACCCCAGCTCGCTTCTGCCAAGATGAGAACCGGTCAACCTCTCAGGCCTGAACACTGCCCACCTGCCCTCCCTGGTGTTTATTTCAGCTCCATAGGTCCCTGGGCCAACTCAACTGTGGGCCAACTCAACTGTATCCCAAGCTCTTTCTCTGCTTGGAGGAGTGGATGCAGGCAAGAAACCTCAGCCCCAAAGGCAGAGAGGGGCATGACAAGCACCCGAGAGGAAGCACCTCCTTAAATGTGGGGCCCGGGGCATCTCTCTGGCCTCAGCCTGGTCCAGCCCTGAGCTCTCCTGGGCCTCAGCAAGGGTGAGTCATAAGGAAGCCCCACACAAAACCTGCTTTTAAATAAAGAATTTCCAGACCTGGGACCAACCTGCTTCAGCCCCTGACCCATCTCCCACTCGCAGGGCCCAGCAGTGAGTAAGGATAAGACCCTTCAAACAGAGAGCTCTGGCCTCCTTACTGGCAGAAGGGACTCAAAGACCCTAATAACTCTGTGAGTCTCAGAGGCGGCTGAGACAGAAGGGAGGCAAGCTTCGAGAGGAACTGGACACCAGGGCCTCCTTGCAGCTGTATGTGACCATGGGCCAGAAGAGGTCTCCTCCATCCCTCACGGCCCCTCTGGACACCCCCAGAGGGAGATTCATCATGCCAATGCTGGTCAGTTCTACTCAGTTGGACCATGGCGGCCTCACTGGGCCTCCTCCTCACTCTCCATCTCTCTGCCTCCATCTTTTCATTTCTTTCTTTATGCAGTAGACACAGTCCTGCCCTCAGGAGCTTGAAGTCTGGTGGCTTCCCTTTCCCATCCCCATGAAAGCAGCTCTCTCCTACTCGCTGCACCCATTTCTACCCGTCTTATAAGACCTGTTTTTAAATACAGGTTCTTTCCCCAGGTGGCGCTGGTGGTAAAATAACCCATCTGCCAATACAGGAGGCAGGAGATGTAAGAAACATGGGTTCAGTCCCTGGGTTGGGAAGATCCCCTTGGAGGCAGGCACGGCAACCCGCTCCAGTATTCTTGCTGGAGAATCCCATGGAGAGAGGAAGCTGGCAGGGTACAGTCCATAGGGTCTCACAGAATCGGACACGATCAAGCTACTAACACTTTTCTCCATATCTCTCCCTGCCTGGAAGCACTCTGCCTCATGATACCACAGATGTGAGCCGTCTCCTCCTGACATGCCTCGTTCAGCAGTGGTTGTAATTTTCTTTTTTTTTTAACAGTGAAAGTTTCCTTTCTCTAAAGCCAATCTTATATGAAGTCTGGATATGTAAAGGTGACAACAGTATTTATGGTTATAAATGTAACAATTCAACAGCCTAACATGGACCTATGATAAAATCAATCAGAAAAAACGGGGCTATCTGGATATGCCTGACAAAGTGCAAGGTGGAATTACAGACCTCAGTGAGCCTTACGTCAACTTTAGTAGCCAGCTTATTCCCATGCTTTGTTTTGTTTTACTGAGAAAAACTCTGATTCATGCTGATAAATAACCGTAAATCACAGCAGGGTTTTTCCTCCCTTCAAGCAGCCCAGTTACACCCAAGGAACCTCGAGCTCCTTGGAACACAGTATGAAAATTGCCGCAGCACCTTAGCCTGTTTATACACTTCTCTCATCTACTGTGCCAACATCAGGCACCCAAGGGCAGAGCCAGCCTCCTGGTTGGTCTGAATTTTCCAAGGGCTGAGTTCCCTGGAAACACTTACAAATCCTGAAATGGATGGGAAATTAACCAAAGGGCCACAAGGCCATCCCTGGAATTCTGGAAGGAATTCAGACCTCCCGGACTCGTGCGGTCCGATGAGGAGGCCTAGTCCCCCAGGAAAGCAGGAATGGGAGTCAAGGAAGCCAGGATTGTGGAAGAAAAGATTGTTTAAACAACCCCTGCCCCACTGCCATCACCTCCCAATAAAACTCTGGGTTTTCGATTCCCTTCCTCAGCCCCTGCTGGTCTGGTTCTGGGAGCAGGACGGGGACAAGGTGGGAGGCTGGGCCTTCAGCCCCAGGCAGGAGACCTGGCTGCCTGGGCCAACTTTTCTCCAGAGCCACCTTTTGCTTGCCCCCTGGTCCTGGAGTTTAACCTGCTCCCACACCCACCTCCCCCTGAGCCAGGGAGCATAACAACCTGCCAGCCAGGTGGGGGAGAAGGACACTTACTTAGCAGGGGCACCTCCCTCCGTCTTCGTCCACCTAGGGAGAGAATGAGGACACAGCGTAAACCACCACTTCCCCTCAGAGCCCAGCCCCAGCGCCCAGACCCCTGGGGAAGACAGAGCCCCAGTGCCTGGGACCAGGGTCCCTAAAGACAACACAGAGGGAGGGTGTTCACAGTGGAGCGATGGAGCGAGCACTGTGGCCTGCTTCCCAGGGAGCTGTCCCCAGCATGCAGAGGGAAGCGGCTCCAAGTCAGAGGGGTGGAAGCAGGCATTTGAGTCCCCAGGAGGGGCTTCAAATTTGTGGGGGAAAATGCTAAAAGATGCCAACACAGCCACGCCACTCACGGTCCCACAGTCATGGGCAGATCTCCAAATTGAGCCAAGAATGCACACCCTTACACTTGCAGCACACACGAGTGCATACACACACATGTGCACACACTCACACATGCACACACACACATGGATGCACACACACAGACTTCCAGGGTTGGAGAGATGTCTGGGAGGGCAGGTGTCCACAGAGACTTACTTCCTTTCCTGTGGATCCAGGTCACAGAAGGTCACGGTGTTGAGGGGGTAGTGTCGCCTGAAGAAGAGCCTGTGGCACACGCATCAGATAAACAGTAAGCGCTGAAGTGACTGCTCTTCCCCGCCCCCCACTGCAGGCCAGGCCACCACCTGTGGCTGTCACAGGTCGACACAACCTCTCCCTGATGAGCACGATGGCCTGGGCTACTCCCCTTGGGGACATAAAGCAATGCACAGGGACAGAGAGATGTGTCATAGAAACATGTCTCAAATGCTAGAGACTAGGAAAAGAAGGAAGAAACTGGCCTTGAGGAATGAGAAATGGGCCCTAGAGGAGGAAGAAAAGGACCTGGGGAAAAAACATGAGAGAAAGGGTCTCTGCTCCAGAAAGCAGAGACTTTTACCAGTTGTATTTATAGCTATATGGTCAATGCAGGCATGTTTATAGAAGGAAGGAAGAATGAATGAATGAATGGATAAACAGATGGATAGATAGATGGGGGAGACGAATGAAGGGAAAAAATGAGTGGGGAAGATGGATGGAGGATGAATGGATGCAGGAATGGAAAGATCAATTAGTGAGTGGGTGAGCAAGCGGATGGATGGGTGGGCAGGTAGATGGATGGGTGAATGAGTGGATGGATAAGTGGTTAGATGGGCAGAAGGGATGAATCAGCTGGTGAGCAGGTTGATACATGTATGGACAGACGGGTCACAAGGCGGTGGGGTTGCCCAACATAGAAGCAAGTAGAAGAGTCTTACTTTCTCTGGTTGTCAGTCAGTGTAATTCCCTGGGCAGAAACTTTGAAGTGAACGATGGTGGCAGCTGGTGTGGGGTCAGCAGCCAGGGTCTCAGAAATGGCTTTGGAGATGGCCTGTGGCCCAGTGAGTGACTCCATGTCCACAGAGTTGACGAAGAGCACGTTGCAGGCTGGGGAAAAAACCCACCCAAGGAGGAGTCACGGGGGCCAAAGTGGGTGGGGGCCATCCCCAGGTCCTCTTTTCAGGGAGAAGGCAGCAGATGAATTTCAGACCAGCCTTGGACCAAGGCATCACACACAAAAATGTGGACTGCCTGGTGACCTCTGGGTCTAGGAGAGACATCCAGCCTGCACCTGCAGGAGGGTCCAGGGCCAGGGGGAGCAAAGGTCTGGGCAGGGATCCCATCTGGGGTGCCCACTCACCTGCCCCTTGCTTCAGCAGGTCACTGGTTGAGTTGGCAGGGCCCGAGCTATCTTTCGATTCATCTGTGGGGTCTGAGACAAAAATTTAATTCAGCTGGTAATTAAAACCCCAGAGCTGGAAAGAAGCACAGGGTTGGCCAGGCCTCAGGCTAGCTCTGCAAATACTTCACGCAACAGATACTGCTTCTCATAACCAGCCCTGCCAGTCGGCACGTGTGTCCAGTGTGAACGTGCGGCAATTGCTCTAAGAACTCAGTACCCTGGTTGGGAGCTCTGGGGTCCCACAGAACCAGGGTCAGGCAATTATCAGCTATCTACAAAACAGAGGTGAAGATGAGAATACCCACTCACTGGGTTTTTCAGATGCTCCATCAACGGTGTTAGTCCCTAATTAACAAAAAGCAAGCCTTCAAGTGGCCAATAATATGGTTGCTTTGCATCAACATGTCTCTGTGTAGACTAGTAAACACTCTAATTCATTAAACCATAAGGCAGCACAACTATAATTTCAACAGTAATAAGAACTGAGTACGGTGGTGCTAGTGGTAAAGAACCTGCCTGCCAACACAGGAGGCATAAGAGATGGGAGTTCAGTCCCTGGGTTGGGAAGATCCCCTGGAGGAGGGCATGACAACCCACTCCAGTATTCTTGCCTGGAGAATCCCAGGCACAGAGGAGCCTGGTGGGCTACAGTCCATAGGGCTGCAAAGAGTCCAACACAACTGAAGCAGCTTAGCAAGCACTTTATGCCAGCATTTCCTAGACTTTGGTATACAGGTTTGTTAAAACATGCATTTCTGGGCCCCACCCCAGAGTTTCTAATTAGCTGGGGCTCGAGAATATCTACATTTTTAACAAGCTCCCAGGGGTGCTGATGCTGCTTCTCTGGGGACCATATTATGAGAACCACTGGTTTACATGATGTAAATAAATAGCAGTTATATAATTGTTAAGTTACTTTGGTAAATTCCTTAGAAATACAATTTAATTAGTGTCTAAATCATGTGTTTAATGGGACTATTTAAATAATATTTGAACTTTTAAGTTAATAACAGTAGTCAATTATCATTAATAATTCAATGAATTGGATTCAATACACAGAAATCGCCAAATAATATTGGAGATTTTAAGTGTGGACATAACCCCAGGAGCTCCAAGAGAGACTGAAAGCAAGTCCCAGGCACAATTCTGAATATTCCATTACTGGACAGACAGCATGGGGAGAAGACACCCCAGTTACTGGTTCCTGGAGCTCAAGTTCATGACCAGGCATATTCCTTTCCCCTCATGGGAGCCCCACGTACCTGGGGCTGCATGAAGGAAGCCTGTGTCGTTGAAGAGTTTGGGGTGTCCATCGGCCCTCCTCCGAGGATGAGGCACCTCTCTGAGAGAAACTAAAAATCTCCTTCGGCGGCCTCAGTGTCACTCAAATTCTCGCCCTGTATGTCTGGAGGCTCTTGGGTTCCATGTTTACTTCCCACAGTCAAGAGAGCTGGCTCCTCCCATCAGCCCCACGTCCCTCCTGGCCATGCAAACCAGAAACTTCAGGGACATCTTAGGCTTCCTCTTTCCTTCCCAAGCCACACACAGTGCAGCCACCTCTTCCTCTAAGCGATCCCTCGAGTGTACGTTTCCGTCTCCACTCAGACACCTGGACGCCCCATGTTCTACTTCTGCCCTCCCCTCCCCCTTCCTCGGCCCTGCCCACTGATGCCCATCTCCTCGGCCGAACACGGTCCTCCCCCGACGGCTGTTTCCTGCTTCTAGCGCCTCCCCTGGGATGAGGCTTACTTCTGAGGACACAGGGATGAATTCTTAAAACCTCCAGAGAAGTTTCCAGAACAATCTGGCAAGTCAATTATGTATGTTTCTGGAATTAAGCTTTTAAGTGAACTTTCTCTTCTTTTTTTATTAGAAAAAATAAAGCAGAGAGTGGTTTCGAGTTTCCCCAGATTGGCAGCATGACCCGTTTCCTCCAAGCCTGGCCCACGTTCTGGAGCAGCTGGCTGGGGGCTGAGACGCAGAGGAGGCCAGCGCAAGGGTGCGCTTGGAGGGCGAGGAGTCTCAGGTTCCTACCTCGGTTTGGAATGACCAGCTTGCAGGGCAGGGCCAGCGGGATGATGGAGTGCTGGTAGACCAGGGCAGAGAGAGATCCTGCAGAGAGAGACAGCCCCGCAGAGGCTGTGTTATTGGGAGCAGGTCGCAGGCACTAGGATCAGCCCACCCACCCCACCCCACCATCCATAATCTTCCACTTCTTTACTACCTCTCCCTCATCCCACCCACAAAGCTGAAACTTCACTCTCTCTTGGTTAGCAAGATCCAAGGAGGAAGATTCTAAAGGCTCACTCTGGGCATCAGAAGGGTACCCTACAGCTTTCCTTTATTGACAGCTACACCCAGCATCCGTCCTACGTCCCTCCCGCTGCCAGGGCCCCTCTCAGGAGAGCGTAGCAGAAGTGTCAGAGGATGGCGGGATCAAACCCACACTCAGGAACTTACAAGAGGTGTGTCCCTGGTAAGTCTAACTCCGACGAACCTCAGTTTCCTCGTGTGTGAAATGGGACCATGACACCTACCACACAGGATGGTCAGGAGACCAGAAGTGGTATAAAGTACCTAAGGTGGCTTTCAGCTTCCCAGGTGGCACTAGTGGTAAAGAACCCGCCTGCCAATGCAGGAGACGTAAGTGACGCAGGTTCGATCCCTGGGTCGGGAAGATCCCCTGGAGGAGGGCGTGGCAGCCCACTCCAGTATTCTTGCCTGGAGAATCCCATAGAGAGAACAGCCTGACAGGCTACAGTCCATGGGGTTGCAAAGAGTTGGACACAACTGAAGCGACTTAGCACGCATCGTGGCTTTCACATGGCAGCCTTTGTTATAGTTGTTATTCCACTGATCACAGTAACAGGTCCCCGTGGGGCAGGACAAAAACAGAAAGGAATTTGGCAGAGTGAAGGTACCACAGAACAGAGGAAGGGAGTCACGGTGCATTTCCCTGCTGCGTCTATGACAAGGGTGACAAGATAGAAGCTGCAGCAGGGAAGCCGGGACGGGCCTGAGACAGTGGGGACGGGGGCAGGGATGGCTCACCGAAGTTTGGCTCGTTGGGGCAGCCCTTGAGCTTGACTCCTCTGGGGCCGGTCTCTATCAGGAAGTGCCTCACGAGCTCGTGGGTCATGTCCCCTGGGACAAAGAGAAAGAAATGCAGATAGGTCACTGCTTATGGCATCCCCCCTACCACCTCCCAACACCACTTCCCAACTTCTCCAGTGAGTGAGGCTGTGATGGAGAAAGGTTCACAGCAATAATATGGCCAGAGCCCTGGGATGGAGAGATCACCACTGCTAGCCCGCCTCTCAAGGAAACTCAGTCACAGGGTTCCAGTCATCTTGCTCCCCTGTTCTCTGACCCCAGTCATCACCAAGCTCAAGACCCATCTTTCTGAAGAGTCCGACTAGCAGGGACCAGCTCCCATGAGAACTAGAAGACCTGCACACCCCATCCTACCCGCGCCCCCGCCCACATCCCTACCCCCAACCCTGGTCCTTCTAACCGATCAGAACCTAAAGAGACTGCAGGGACCCCCTGGTCCTGAGCCCCACTGGACAAGCTTTACCTTTTTTATTCTGCTGCATGATGGTCGGAGGGGGCGAAGACACCTTCATGGCCAACCCATAGGCTCCTCGGAAGGAGTGGCTGTCACGGATGATGAAAGCCCCTGGCTCCTGGTCCTTAAGGAGGGCGATGGCTAAATCAGGAGAGAAGAAGAAATGAGAAACTGATGCACTGGTTTCACCAATTCAGTGGACATGAACTGGGGCAAACTCTGGGAGATGGTAAGGGACAGGGAGGCTAGTGTGCTGCAGTCCATGGGGTCGCAAAGTGACTGAACAACAAAAACTTCACTTAAGTCTTATCAGGCCTCAAATCTCATTCTTTCTCAGGTGAGAGGAGAGTCCCTAAAGTTAAAATGTAAACACTCCTAAGGGTCCTCCTACACTAGAGTCAGCAAAATTTTTCTGTAAAGAGCCAGACAGTCAATATTTCAGGCTTTGCAGGCCATGCAGTGTTAGCTGCAACTATTCATGGCTGCCATCACAGCACAAAAGCAGCCCAGTCAGTGAGTAATCAGATAGATGGGGCTTCCCTAATGACTCAGCAGGTAAAGAATCCGCTTGCAACACAGGAGATGCAGGTTCGATCCCTGGGTCGGGAAGATCCCATGGAGGAGGAAATGGCAACCCATTCTAGGATTCTGGCCTGGAAAATCCCATGGACAAAGGAGCCTAGCAGGCTACAGTCCACAGGGTTGCAAAGAGTCTGACATGACTGAGTGACTGAGCATACAACGTTGCAAGAAAACTGTTTATGGAAACAAGCAGCAGCCCGGATCTGACCCGTGGCTAGAAGTCACCCTGCCCTACATCCGCACAGACTTTTCATAGGAGCTGATGCCTCTCATCTCCATCTCCACAGCCCCAACTATGTTTTTCTATAAAATGTGCAGAAATCTCCCACAGCATGCAGATGGAGGGCTAAGGTTCCATATGATCTCAGCCAGCCTTTTCATTTTGCCCTGGAAAATCAAGACTTTGCCACTTTTAAGGAACTAGCTACAACCACAGCTCCTGCTCCCTGCCCTTGGCCTTGGGAAGGTGCCTCCTACTGTCTAACTTTGGGGCCAGTTCCTCTCTGTGACCACCACCTACTGCAGAGAGGAGTGAGTCTGCTTATATCCCTTGCCCAAGGAAGACAAGATGGGCAGCAGCCAGTGTGACCTCGGATGGACCCCAGGACCTTCAGTATCACCCAACACTCACCCTGTTCTCTGGAGATCTCAGGCTTGTACCAATACTTGGAAGTGTCTTGGACAAACTTCACTTTAGCCCGCGTCTCAGGACTGTTGTCTAAAGAAGGAGAGGACAGGAGGTGTTATGAGTCTCCATCTCTGTCCCCCCAAAAAGATATGTTAGAATCCTAACCCCCAGGACCTGTGAATGGAACTTTATTTGGAAATAGTCTTTGCAGATGTAACCAAGTTAAGATGCAGTCATGCCAGATTAGAGTGGACCCCAATCCAATATGACTTATGTCGTAATAAAAAAAAAGAGGAAGGGAGACGAAGGGGAGAGCATCATGGGAAGATGGAGGAAGAGACTGGGGAGACGTGTCTACAAGCCAACGGACCCCAAGACTGCCACCCACCATGAGGAGCAAAGAGAAAAGCCTGGAACAGAGTCTCCCTCAGGGTCTCCAGATGGAGCCAATCCTGCCAACACCTTGACTTTAGACTTCCCAGCTCAGCTACATTGACAGAATCAACTTGTGCTGTCTTAAGTCACCAAGTTTGTGGTCCTCTGTCATGGCTGACCTAGGAAACTAACACAGGAAGATGATCTGCTCAGACCTTGTCAGAGCATTGCTGGAAGGGGCCTCGAGCTGCTTTCTCATCCTCCCCCATCTCCCAACAACCACTGTGGGTCACACAGCTGTCCTCCTGCTGAAAAGCCTGAACAGCATCTTCCCCGAGCCAGTGACAGTCCTGCTCCAGCCCACCTCGCCCTTTCTCTAGAACAGTCAGACTAAATCCTTCCTGAAGCTTCTCTCCCACCTTTTAATCCCTTTCTCCATGGGCTCAATTTCTCCACTTCATCATAACAACCTTGAGGATGAGAGCAAAAAAAACACATTTCTGTCCACTTTCTCCAAGCCCCTCCTCACTCCCCATATGGAAAATCTCATTTAGAACAAAATGATCACTCCTGTCCTGCCTGGGATAAACAGAGGAAGGGTTGGCCTGGAACTAAGAAGCTGTCTACCGAGTGTCACGCACCCCACTTCTCTGGTAGACATTTCCCACACCAGACCCTTTGCAGACTACAGATGCTTTCGTAGGATGTTCTGGAGAGAAAGCATCGTATCCAACTGCTTAACTTTACAAGTGAGGAATGTGAGGTTCCTGGAAGGGGAGCGACTTGCCCAAGTCACACAGATGGTCCTTAAAAGGCTTTCGTTAGATGTTTTCAGGTAAGAAGACACAATAGCCAGTTCAGGTCAGCTACATCGTATGTTCCTGGCTGGGAATGAGGACATGTGGGACTCTTACCAACCTCTTCCTTCATTTTCTGACAGCAAAGGAAACAAAACGGAGGATGGGGGAAGAGGGGAAAAAGGAATATTCCAGATCTGTAGGTTTCCTCTCCTTTCTCTAGGGAGGGGCTGAAGCAGAGGACCCTGTGCTCACAGTGCTATAAAAAGTTCAGGGCACAGACCAGAGATGAGAGCTGGGCTGCATGTCCCGTCAATTTACCTTGTTATTTACATTCTGTTAGGCTTCTGGGATCTGTCTCTGGAGGACAGCAGGGGGAAGGTCAGCTCCTTTTCCTGGCAGCTGTGCACAGAGCAGGGCCTCTGGGCTAGGCAGCTGGGCCCCACAGCTCTGCAAGCTGCCTCTCTCTGCTCCAGAGTCCCAGGCCCCAGGGCTGCTGCTGCCTGTCTAATGAGCTGTCAGAGGCGGCTGCAGCCCCATGTGCCTTCCTGTGTTGACTCCCATGGCTATTTTAAGCAAGGAAGATGGTGGGAAACAGGAAATGTCCCAACTACTAGAAGTTTTGCATCCTCCAAGAACTGGGGCTGGGAACCAGATGTCTCTGGTGGGCAGCAGGAAGCGAGGTCGTGCAGTGTCACTTGGCAGGCGCAGGGCAGGACCTGGGAGTGACACGGAGACTCTGGGCAGCTGGGCCCATCCCAGGCTGCCTGCTGCATTCTACATCTTCCTCGAATGCCCCAGAACTCTGGGGTCACTCTGGACAAAGTCAGATTGGAGATCTGGCTGAAAAGATGCAGATCAGCTGAAGCCTTGACCTTTTCATTTAGATAACAAGCCCTCTAAGTGACGGCTAAAGATGCCCAGTTCTGGTGATAAGTGAAGAATTCAGCGTGTAAACCTGCGCGGCTTCTGTTAAGCCGAGCTGGTAGAAATGAGACTCCAGTAAAAATGCTTAACCCTTGGCCTTTTCCCATATCTCATCTGGCTGCCAGATCTATTATAAGTGATGTGTGCAAAGTGGGGATCAAACAGCGGGAACAGTGCTATGGGCTGGTAAAAAGTGGGGCAGGGGGCAGGTGGTCCAGGCTTGGAAGCCATATTTTCAAGGATACACTAAATTACAGAAACTATCAAGACAAGGCAGTAAGACAGCTCCAATTGGGTTTTAAGAGCACATGTTTTAGGGTCATAAGGGTCTGGATGCTAAACCATTTATTAACTGTGGGACCCTGGACAAATGATTGAACTTCTCCAAGGCTCACTTTGCTCATGTGTAAAATGGAGGTACGAACACCCACTTTGCTAGGGGGCCATGAAAACTGACAAGATAGACCATGGCTCAGAGCCTGGCCCAGAGCGCGTGTTCAGCAAGGGGCGGTGGCTGTGAAGATGCTGATGATAATCGGAACAGCAGGGCCATCAGAGGCACCGTCACACCCACATCCCCGCCCCCACAGCTGCCACGACTACAGCACATCTGCTCTGAGCACAGCTCCAACTCCTATGACACGGCTAACACACCTGAGGACCCGAAGTCAGTGACCCACCCAAGGCTGTCTGCCAAGGAGATGTCAGAACAGAGATGGGGACAGAGCGCCTGACTGGCGGGAGTCATCTGCCAGCAAGAGAGGTGGAGGGGAAGGAGGCACACCTGGCATGGAGTACTTGGAGAAGTCGGGCAGAGTGTGGGAGAAGGAGACGGTGCTGCCCCCGCTGGGACTGGACATGCCACTGGCGACCGGAGAGGAGGACACCTTCCCGTTGACGGTGGCGTAGTTGGGGAGGCTGCCCGCTCGGTCGCCCATGGACATCCTCCGCTTCTCCGGCAAGGCCGGGGTGGGGCTCCCTTGTCGGAAAGCTGCCGAATCAGGCGACGGGGAGGTGGCGGGGCTGCTCAGGCCAGGGTAGTAGGCGGGGGACACGGGGAAGGAGGGCGTGGAAGGAGCCTGGTAGCCTGAGGCACTGCTCTGCCGGGACAGCGTGGGTCTCCGGTCCTCAGGGGTGGAGTAGCCACCATAGGGCACGTGCCGGTCCAAGCTGGGGCTGCCGGGAACCACAGATCCAGACCCTCCCAAGTGACGGCCTAGGCTGGGGCTTCCGGGGCTGGCTACTGCATTGCTATGGAGATTGGAGGCCAGGGTGCCTTGGTGGGCCCCGGGGTGCCGGCCCAGGCTGGGGCTCCCGGGAGCGGTGACCATATTGCTATGGAGGTTGGAAACCTGGTGGGCCCCAGGATGGCGACCCAGACTGGGGCTTCCCGGAGTGGTTGCTGCACTGCTCTGGGGGCTGGAGCCCGTGTTACCATGGAAACCGGTTCCCAGTGGACCCATCACCTGGCGGTGGCTCAAACTGGGGCTGCTGGGGGCAGCCAGGCTGGGGTTCACAGCCCGACGGCCAAAGCCAGGGCTCGGGGGTGTGTTGGTGCCCACTGTCCTGTGCCGTGCCTGGGGGCTCCCAGGCACTGTGTGGACACTGGCCACACTGAACTGAGACCGGGCCTGGCCTTCTGGGGAGCTGAACTGCTGCAGTGAGTAGTCGGGGCTGCTGTAGCTGCTGCCTGCAGTTGGGAGAGGAGAAGAGCTCTGGTAGTTTCTCTGAGCCAAAGGACTCGGCTGGCCCAGGCTGCCAGAGCGGAAGCCAGAATCCAGCAGAGGCTGGGTAGGTGTTCGCACGCCCTGGTCGCTGCTCTCCCCGGATGGGAAACTCCCCACTGAAGTGCTAGAGAGAGAGAGAGAGAGAGAGAGACATGGGCAGGTCAGATGTCAGCAGGCAGCATTTAATGAAGGACAGGCTTTCAGAGAAGCTTCAGCCCTCCCTTCAATCACTTTGTTGTCCAGTCATTCAGTCATATCTGACTGCTTGTGACTGCATGGACTGCGGCATGCCAGGCTTCCCTGTCCTTAGCTCCTCTCACATGAACAGAAAAGTCAAGGCTTTTGAACGTCACCCTACATTCAAGATGTCAGAATTTGAAACTGAGACTCAGAGAGGTTAAGCAATAGGCTCACAGCCACACAGCTCACAAAAGACCAGGATCTCAACTCAGCAGTGTCGGATTCCAAAGCCCTCGTACCCTCAAGCATCACACTGACTGCTCAACCACAGGTCAGAGCAAGATCTCTGCTATCAAAACTGAAGGTGGCTGTCCTGTTGCCCCTTCCAGCATCATAGAAACTGAACAATGGAGAGGGAGTTAAACCACTTGGACCCTGGTCCTCCTGGAAGCATCTTCCCCTGACTCACTTTCCCCAGGTGAGTTGACATTTACACGCTGAGAGTGTAACTGAGCATCCATTCCTGGGTAGCTCCAAAAAAAAAAAAAAAAAACAACAACAAAGATGAAGAAGTCTCATAGCAGGAGATTTCAGCTCATTATAGGATCTGCTTTCTAGCCATTGGATCTGGCCACTAATGGAGCAGGCTGCATTACATGCCATTGAGACTCCCATCATTAGGAGCATTTAAGCAGAGGCTGACCAACCTCTTAATTTGAATGCTGTGGAGGAAATTTCCTCCACTGGGAGGTTAGATTAGATGAGCTCAGAAGTCACTCTCAATTCTAAGACTGATGAAATTCAGTTCAGAGGGCACTGTACCTGGGAGAATGGCCACAAAGGTTTTCCTCTGAAATTAAGTACAAGTCCATACAGGAGTACAGGAAATGGCCTGTAAGTTTGGGAAACCTGGATTCTGTTTTTTAAAGTTTTCTCAATTGATGTTTTCAAACTGTGGTGCTGGAGAAGACTCTTGAGAGTCCCTTGGACTGCAAGGAGATCAAACCAGTCAATCCTACAGGAAATCAACCCTGAATATTCATTGGAAAGACTGATGATGAAGTTGAAGCGCCAATACTTTGGCCACCTGATGCGAAGAGCCAACTCATTGGAAAAGACCCTGATGCTGGGAAAGATTGAGGGCAGGAGAAGTGGGTGACAAAGGATAAGATGGTTGGATGACATCACTGACTCCATAGACAGGAGTTTGAGCTAACTCTGGGGGATGGTGAAGGACTGGGAAGCCTGGCATGCTCCAGTCCATGGGGTCACAAAGAATCAGACATGACTTAGCAACTGAACAACAACACAGAAAATGAGGCAGGTGGGTTAGATGACTCTGATTCCTTCCAGACCCAAACTTCCTCAGTGACATGGCAGCAGAGACAAAGGTTCTCAGGGACCGTGCACAAACATTGGGTGCAGGGAGGCAGCAGGCAGGCTCGCACAAGGAGCCCTTGGGTGGGGGCTGGCAGTGGGGCAGCGGGGTGGAAGGGTCCTGACATAAGCCGATGCACCAAAGCCTGCAGCCGCAGACTAGAAGGAGTTTGGAGGCTGGCTGGCCCCACCCTGGGTTGGGTCAGTTAAGCTCAGGTCCCCAGGGTGATGTGAGGTGGGAGGGCCAGGCAAGAGCCAAGGGCAGGGAGAAGGTCGGGGCCAGGCCAGGACAAAGTCTACCACACATCCCAGAAGAGGCCAGAATGAAACACCACTTCGGTACAGAATAACCTGGATTCTGAGAAAATGGGGGGAGGGAGGAGATGGGGACACGGAAATGGCATTTTGGGTGATTAATCCTGGAGGAGGAGCTGGCTTCCTGAATCTTACTGCGGGAGGAATTTGAGCGAGAAAAAGTGAAAACTCCCTAATGTCAGGACTTCTTGGATATCAGCAAGGGGGGTGAGAGGTGAGGAAACTCTCCTCTCCTTTAAAAGAAGAACGTAGCTCCTGCCCAGAGGCAGACCTTTCCCCAAGTGGAGCCCTTAAGAGGCTGGGGAGGGGGCCAGGTGGGCTCGGGGTGTGTGCTTGGTTTGAAGTTTCAGATTCTTAGAGTCCAGAAGAAAACTGCCTCTGCTCACCCGAACCTCCCGCCCCAGCCTGGGTCGGGGAGCACACGGCTGGATAGTTTCCAGACTCGTGGGGACCCAGTCTGAGAAGGGGAGTGGACGTGGGAAGGGATGGTTGGGGCAGACGCCCCTACTGGGGGGTGGAATTCTGGCTGGTGCAGGCCTCCTCCCCACCTGGCACCCTGTGCCCTACCTGGGCTCATCTCAGAGTCCCTCTCCTATGTCATCTTCCTGTCTCCCCATTATAAAGCCTATGCCCCACCCCGCCAATCGAACAGCTTCTCACTGTACCCCAAATACAGGAGTCTCCCTTTCTGGGAAGTTTCTGGCTTTCCTCTCTATCTGACTCCCTAAAATGTCAGCCGCCCACCCACCAAGACATCCCTCCTCTAACCCCACAGTGACCTGACCCCCAGACCCCACGCCCAATACCTCCACACCCAGGTCCTGTCCTTGCTGTGCTGTGAAGGCCCTCTCCCTCCCCTTCACCTTTCAACCCCTGCTCATCCCCTGGCCTTAGCACAAATACTTCCCGGACTTCCAGCCCCCAGAGACCCTCTCTGCAGACTAAGCCAGAAATAACGGCCTCTTGCTCAGAGCTCTTTGCTTACACCTCTGCTTTGAGCACCTCTAACTGCTGCTCTGTGATGGGGGGGATGGGGGGGGTAGGATAGAGATGTGGACTCTGGAGCCAGACACCTTTGGTCCGAATCCTATTTCTGCTACTGTTTAGCTGTAGGACCTTGAATAAACTACTTTAATCTCTCTCTGCTTCCGTTTCCTCTTCTGAGAAGTGGGAATAATACTACTATTTACCTCGTAGGATAGCTGTGAGGTTTAAATAGAAAGCACTTAGCAAAACGCCTGGCAAATGGGAAGCACTCACAACATAGTAACTCTACTTGTTCGATTTTAAATTTGGGGAAAGGAGGCTTCCCTGGCGGTCCAGTGGTCACAACTCCACACTTCCACTGCAGGGGGCACAGATTTGATCTCTGGGGAAGTAAGGCTCCCGCATGCCGCATGGTGCAGCCAATAAATAAATAAAAACAAAAGTAATACATCTGAGGGAAGAACTGTGCCTTGTTCATCTTCATACTCTCCCCAGGGAGTTGGCACTCAGGGGGTGCTCTTGCCATGTACCCCAATGAGATGGTTTCCCAAGGGCAGCACCCTGGATGTGATTTCTGCCTGTCCATGCCCTAATCGGATCCAGGAGGCCTCATCCGTGCTGCCCCGGGCCTGGATTCTCCTCCCCACTTACCTGTCAGCGCTGAGGATGGGGCTGCTGGTGGAGAGGGGGCTAGGAGAGACAAAGGAGCCTCCCAGGGTCCCAATCCTCAGGGGTGTCTCATGGCCATATGCCTGCGCAGCTGGGGCGCTAAAGCTCTTGGGCTCAGGTTCCTGAGTCCGGGGCCCAGCCACCGCCGTTCGTACCACCGACTCCACGTAGCTCCGGGGCTCTGGAAGGGGCAAGGGGACAGGGACTGAGCGTGGATCCAGGGGGTGCAATGTGGACCCCACCCAACCCCTGGGAACCCGCCTCCCCAGAGCCTGTGAAGGAAATTCCAAAAGGACAGCCAAGCAGACAAGGGGCACGTCTCTAGGGCTCCTGCCTGCCCAGGTCCATCCTCTTTCCAGCATCATGGACAAGCCGTGAGAACCCCCAAAGAACCTTTAACTAGAGCCTTGTTCTGAGAAGCTTCCCAGAAAGGGACCCCAGAATACAGCCATCACAGAGTCCTCCTTCCTAGAGCTGGGACACTCTCCTTCACTGGTGGCCCCTCTAGCTGAGCTTTTCTTCCCCAACCCTGCTACCCAGGTCCCCAGGCCCTTCTTGGCTCCCCAGGCACTGCTGGGGTCTGGGCTCTCCATGGACCCCAAGCTCCAGCCCAGCCTTGCATCTCGGGATGCTCACTCCACCCCACACCCAGAGTCCAGAAACAGGCTTGCTGGCCTAGCAACAGGGCTGTGCGGGTGAGTCACACCCAGCCCTGCGTGCCAAGACACACCCATCCACCTTGCCTGACACACTTAGCATGCCTCCCGAGACTGACATCATTATCCCGCTTGGTGTTGAGAATGGCCCGAGAGGAAGGCTGGATGGGGGAAAGGGCGGCAAGTGCCAGAGAGGTCACTGTGCAGGTGAAGGTGCCGAGGCCAGGAGAGTGAAGGGACTGGAGGCCCAACCAGACCCAGGTTTCCTGTGCCACCCGCCCCACTGCCGTGCTGCCCCCAACTGCCCTCCATCTCGGCCTCTGGAAGCCCCTCCGCAAGCCCCTCTACCCCACCAATGCAAACTAACTCGCCATCAAACAGGAAGAAGAAGCAGGACACTCTCGGCTTCTCCAGGGACAGATGGTGTTCCTGCCACCTCCAAATCTGGCACCGTTCCCGAGGACGTCCCAGGAGGGACGTGACCTGAGCACACACCAACACTATGCCCACCACAATTAGGGCAACCACTGAAACCTGCCTGAGAAGTGGAAGAACGGCAGAGTCCATGCAACCCTGGGGTGCAGGGAGGGGGCCAGACAGTCTCTCTCACAGCTACTCAATTCTACTGTTGTTATTGCGAGAGCAGCTACAGTAAAGCAATGAGCATGGCTGTGTTACGATAAAACTTTCCAAAAACAGGATTTGGCCATAGTTTACTGGTTCCTGATGTAACATGTCTCCCCAGCCCAGAGAGGTGGAGCGATTTGCCCCAGAACACACAGCGGCCATAGCTACCGTCTCCTGACTCCCGGTGCTGGCTCTGGGTGGCTGAGAGAGGGGCCACCAAGCCTCATGGGACACTCAGAGCTGGCTGCTGCTACTCAGAGCTCCAGTCCATCAGCCAGAGAAGAGCCAGCTCCACAGACTGTCAATAACAGCAGAAATAGCAAACAACTACATGAGGAAAGTAGAATTTGGAGAATGTAAGTATCCTGTCTGGGCCACACAGTAGCAGGTGACAGAACTGGCCTAAGAACCCCGTGGTCTGGCCCAGACCTGCTCTTGGGTCCTGCACATCCCGCCAGCTGAAAATCAGGGGGATCGAGAATTTCAGTGTGTCTTTAGCCTTGGGGAGCCGGCTCCACACCCTGGGGCAACTCGAACTGACAGAAAGGGACCCTCAGAAAGGAACTCACACCCACAGAAATGGCAGCTGAGACCCAAGGCCAGAGCCTACCTTCCGGCCCATCCCTCACCTCCCGGGGTCACTCTCTGAAAATTCCACCTGGACGCCTCCAGGTTCCCAGCTTCATGCTGGTGCCCGCAGCGCCCAGCACACTTCTCTCCTACCCAGAGGTGGCAAGAGGATCCATCTTCCCCCTGGCTGCCCCAGGCTCCTTGCTGATCTGTACTCACAGCGCCTGGCGCACAGTGAATCCTCAGTGAGTGTCCGTCTCACAAACTAGTAGACGCATGACCTTTACCCTCTGCCCCCTAGCTCCTTCCACCACAGAGGTACACGGTGACTAAGACCTAAGAGGCACACATTCGTTTCTCTCCTTCCCTTGAATTCTTGCTGACCCCAAAAAGTTCAAGCTAAAATGCCCGAGGGTGAGCTCTGAAGTCTGTGGCCCTCTCCACCCGCCGTGTCCTCCGGATTCATCCTCCAGCCTGCTCTGTGTCCCTGCAGGCCAGCTTTTATTCACAGCATCCCCCGGACTCCCAGGCTCAGGGCTCCAGAGGGCCCTGGCCTTTGGCAGCTGGCTGGTAGGCAGGACTAACAGAAGATGGAGGTGGGTGGGGAGAGAGGGTCAAAGTTCCAGGGCCGCATCCTCCACCCAAGATACCAGCTCCAGGGGTGGGCCCTCTCCTCCAGTTCCTCCTGGTTTCTTCAGGCCTGGAGTGCAGATGCCTCCCGCCTCCTGCTCAGGAGCACCCGGGGAGGTGCTTCACCATCCCTCGTTGGTTTGCCCAGACCATCTAAATAGTCCATTAAACCCTCTTCAGTTGCCCCATTGGAATGAGCTGTTTTCTGCCAAGACCTGACCCATACAGTGGGTAAGCAGCTCACGTTATTGGATCAGCACCCCATCCTATTAAAAAAAAAAAAAAAAAACAAATACACAGACCACTTCTACCATCGGTAAAATCTAAGTAAGGCCACCCACACCACCCCGTCCCAGAGTCAGGACGGAGCCAGGCCTGGGACCACAGACACTGACTCCCATCTGCCCTGTTTACCAGGAGTCAAGGCCATGTCCGCACTAACTGCTTTTGACCCAAACGTAGTGTCAGGAGACTGAGTGTAGTTTGCACAGAACATTGAAGGGACAGTATGTTAGAAAGTTGGAGATATCAGAAAACCTGAGACGGCTTTAGGATAAGCACATTCATAAAGCATCAGCCTCAGGAGCCCCGTCCTCACACCCGTCAGATCCTCAGCTACAGAGCAGCTTACAAAGGAGCTCTCAGAGGACTCAGCCTCTGAACTTGAAGACAGGACCACTCATCCAGGGAGAAGTACCCACAGCGGCTCCCACCACGTTTGCAGTTAACAGCTCTGTGAGTTTGGGTGGCCAACCAGCCTGCGGGCTTTGCTCAGGGGCTCCCAGCCTGTGGATTTCAGACCCAGCCCTCCTGGCCCTGCCGTCACTTTATTCTCCATCCTCTTTCTTGGTTGGCTGCCCTTTCCTGACCTCCCAGGACCAAATCAGGATAGAGACTCCCTCAATCTCTGTTGCTCATGAGCCCAGAGCAGGAGGGACCCTTTGGGAAGATACTTGATTCTGAGTCCAACTTCATAACTGTTCAAAACCAACCTTGAAGGACAAAATAGTCCATTTCCCCCAAGTTTTCAGACTCAGATTCCATATTGAAAATACCCCCTTTCCCTATCTCTTCCCATTTTCCTCTCCTCTCCACCTTAGTACAACATACAACGTGTGAGCTCCCTGTCTTTCACTTACTGGAAGGGTGACCGGGGACAGGCTGCTGAACCTTTCTGGGACTCTGTTCTCTCGTCTGTAAAATAGGAATGAGAACACCCACCTGCCCAGCCTGGATCAAGTGACAGGAGACGAGAAATTCCCTCCTAGTTCCTTCTTGCTAGCTCCAGTGCCAGTTTATCAGTGGCCCCACAGCTGCCTGCTGATGTCTGCCTTCCGCTACCCCCTCTCCTTTGCACACTCTCTCCTGCAGTTTTCTCCTCTCCGCCAATCCTGGAGCAGCTAGACCCAGAGGCAAAGGGGACTCGGAAGGGCAGGAGATGTGGGGCCAGGAGGGTGCTTCATGCAGAACATTCCAGGAGCCCAAACCCATTCCAAGAGGCTGTTGGAGGCTGAGAGCAGCTGGACCGGAGGCTAAGTGACTTGGCCCCACCAGGCTGGGGGCACTGTCAGCTCCTGACCCACACCCTCAAGTGCATTTTCTGCCTGGCAGAAAAGGTTCTTTTCCTGGAGAGAAATGGCCTGCCTGCTCCGAGTGAAATGAAGACACGCAGATGGAGAGAGGAAAGAAGTAAAACTTCCGAGGCCCAAACCAGGAACTCAAAAGTTGGAATTCCAAACTCTGCGACTGGGCCACACGGCCCTCCTCTGAGTTCCCATCATGCCCTGTTCGTCCCCCAGCTCAGCATTTCTACCTTGTGCTGAAATATCATCCTGACCAGTCTATCTCACTCATCTTTATGTCCTCAGTGCCTCGCACAGGACCTGGCACAGAGTAGGTGCCCCATAAATCTGCATTGCATAGCACCCCCTTAAAATACCCAGAGGGCACACTGCAACTGCCACCAAGGACTTCAGAGCAGGAGGGATCCCCAGAGGGGCCATTTCTGATCTGCCGTCTTCCTTTGTGCCAAATGCACCCATCTAATCATCGGAACAGACAGAACCTCAGCCGAATGTTCCTTGTTCCCATTCCTCTAGGAAAGAAGGTTCAGCCATTTCTTTCCCTGTTTCCCCACTGGAAGATCCTTGATGTTGACCTCATACCTTTACTGCTATGGGCTTTCTTCCTCTGCTTCTTTCATGGAGAAGGGTACCCTGTACCCACACCCAGTAAAGACACTGTTCATGTTTAGAGGTCATACCCCGTGCAATCAATGGAAAGCGGCATACACTCTCAGCTGTGCCCCTGATCAGCTGTCTGGGCCGGACAAGTCATTTAACATCCTTACACGTCACCTCCTCATCAGCAAACTGGGGCTCCTACCACCTTCCTCTCAGCGCTTCTGTGACTATTTACGTAGGATGATTGTGACAATAACCCACAAGGTCGCATCCCTGCTGCCCCTCGCTCTGTACCACACTGCCCCTTGCTCCAGCATCCAGCTCCTCCCTGCTCTCACTTCACTGACCTTGCAATTCATGGGGGGAAGAACTGCTATTCCTCCCACCCCAGGGCCTTTGCAAGTACCCTTTACTTCTACCTGGAAAGCTCTTCTCCCATCCCAGTGTCACTGAGTTAATGTCACTCACCCTCTTCAGCCAGGGTCTCACAAAAACTGTATCTCTTCACTTTGGAGCACTTATCTCAAGAATTCTTGGTGATAATTTAATTATGTCACCGGTCATGCATTTGTTCCATGAGATTAGGAACCACAGTACTGTTTATCATTATATCCCCAGAGTGCCTGGCACATAGTAGGCACACAAAATATTACTGAATCAGTGAAGAACAGAACAAATAGATGTAAAGCATTTAGCATGGCACCTTGAACAGAGCACTTCCCTAAAGTCTTTTTCCCCCCTGAATAAGCCTACTGGTTATTTTTCCTTATAGGCATTTTTTCTGAATTCACACATATCAGCAGGGCAATCAAGCAGCGCTTCAGAGGGTCAGCAAAGAATATGCTTTAGTCTGACCCAGAAGGTGATGCATGAGTCAGGAAAAATGGAACCAGCCACCCACATCCTTGGCCCCTGTCCCCACTCCAGGTCAAGACAACAATTCCGATGCCCACGCTGGAATCCCAGGGCATGGCGCCTGGAGGCGCTTGGAGGCCTGGAGGGTTTTGAAGTAGCCACTTGATTAGGAAATAGGAGACCAGTAAGTCCAGTCTAGCCCTGCTGCCTCTTAACTGTGACCTTGGGCAGATGCCTATCCCCACCTCACAACACGGACCTCAGGTCCACATTCCTGAAAACGATGGCTGCAGTAGAGTGGATCCCTAAGAACCTTCCCTGCAGACTCCGTGCCTCCAGGAGAGATGAAAGAGGGTCAGAGGGCTCGGGGCCTGTACTCGGGGCCTCATCACTCATCAGGAGCAAGGGCCAGGAGTCAGTCCCATTCTGTTGAAGTGTCATCCCCAAGTGAGGAACACAGAGCCAGGGCCTGTCACCCTCAGACCTTCCCACTGGAGACTAAATAGGTCTCACCAGTCTGCAAGAGGTCAGCAGCCACAAGGACAGCTGAGAGCCTCCTAGGTGGGTGGGCTCCTGGAACACAGCACACGAACACTGGCTCTGGGCCCCAGCTGATTCTAGGCTCCTGGCGAGAACCAGCTGCCCACCCCCAGCCCGGGGAAGGTCCTCCCCCGGGTGTGAGGCTGGCCAGGGGTGAGAGCCCACTGTAGTTCATCCCATTCTGGGATCTGTTCTGGGGGGCTGCCTTGTTCTGTACCCCCAGGCAGTCTGGCATTGTTGCCAGTACTCTAGCTGGCTAGCAGTGGGCAAAGTTTTATGGAAAACTCCAGCCATCTTACACGGGTGATGGCAGATTCAGAGGGGTACAACCCATGCCCACTTTGGGGATAGAAAATCAAGGTAGTGAGTGCAAAGGAAGTGGGAAATGGGCTTAAGAATCAGGAAGAAGGAATTCCTTAGTGGTCCAGTGGTTAGGACTCTGCACTCTCACTGCTGAGAACCTGGGTTCAATCCCTGGTCTGGGAACTAAGATCCCACAAGCCAAGACGCAGCCAAAAAAAAACCTGGACGGAGTTTTTAAAGAAACCAGGCCATACGGACCAGGGCCCAGGTGGGAAGTCAGAACATCTAACACATCCAAGCTGGGAGGTGCTCAACACCCACTTCGTCCAACCCCCTTCCCCCGCTTCACCAGGGTAGAGATGGGGACATGGAAGCCCAGGCCACCCAGGCCAGCATCTCCCTCCTTTCACCTGCTGCTCTGAGTCATCCTTTGAATTCTGTTTCTAATAAATTAGTTAAAGGCCTTCAACCAGATTACATCCCCTCTCTGCTTCTCCACGTGCAAGGGTGAGTTCATTTAAATCAGGGGTTAAGCCAGGACACAGACATGCTAACCAGATACTGTCACAACTGTGCATGGATGTCCCGAGGCATCTGTGTGTGGCAGGGGGGCTGGGGGGGCGGGGCGAAATCCATAGCTTTTTCAAAATCCCCCCCAGTACATCCAAGATCCTAGAAAGACAGATATCCTACTATCTGTGCTGATAGGAAACCAGGCAAGGGCTTCCAGAAGGCAGCTTATGGTTCCAAGACAGTGGCTCTGAACTGGGAGCAATCATCCCCCCTGGGGTCATTTGTCATGTTGCAGACATTCTGACTGTCATGACGGTGAGTGCTACCCACATGTGTAACAGTAGGTAGAGACCAGGGACGGAGCTGAACACCCTGCAGGGCTCAGCACAGTCCCCACAACTAAGAACTGTGCGGCCCAAACATCGGTAGTGCTGAGGCTGAGAAATTGTGCTCTGAGCTGTACATGTGGGGCCGCACCCAGGAAACGGGATAGGAGCCCCTGACATCTGAAGGGGCTGCTGCACCCCAGGCAGGTGGGTGGGAACGCCTCCCAGGGAGGAGCATTTTGTCAGCAAGGCGGCACCGCACTCGTGCCTGGACCCTTGGCCACGTCTGGACCCGTGCCCTGGGGCTGTGGGCACCTCAGTCAGTATCCAGAATGGTAGCTGTCACCAGAGTGACAGCTCATCACCCCCCTGATCACCCATCAGGGGGTTGGGATCCGGGGGGGGCGTGGCCTATGTGCCCGGTCACATGAGACCTGATCAGAGAAGAGTGCTACCCACCGCCCCCCACCCCAGCCAGGCAGAACCAATGGAGTGAACGGCCATTCCTGGACACAGAGAGCGGGAAGCAGTCACACAGCAAAGCCACACTTACCTTCAGAAAGCTCTGTCAGCACCTTCCTCTCATCCTCCTCTGAGGGAAGATGGGAAGAGAGGTGAGGAGGAAGGAGAGGCAGGAAAGAGAGGCAGGGGATGGAGGGGAGAGGAAAAGCAAAAAGGAGAGAGAGAGATGGATTAACAGGGATTATTTCCTGAGAGAGAGAGACTTTGTTGAGAAAAGGGGTGAGGATGAGGCAGAGGCAGGCCCTCCAGGGCGCACAGGTAAGACAGGGCCTCGCTCTTGGGAGCAGAGGCCCATGTCCCTGTTACAGCCCCCGCGTCTCAAGCAGGAGTGTGCTGGCCTGGTGACAGGCAGCCCCCCACCCGGTGACTCCATGTCCCTGGCCATGCAGACACGCCCTGAGTGGGAGGCTGTGCCCGGCCGTGTGTCTACGTGGCTCACACCTGTCATGCCACTGCCCACCTACCTGGCTGGATCAGTCTTCTGGGGACTAAAGAAAAGAAGCAAAGTTGGTCCCCAGAGCCCCAGTCCAGCCCGCACCAGAGTCTAGAGAGCAAGTTTCTGGGCCCAGCCTGTTGGAAACGGTCACTAAGGGCCCAGGGTCTCTGCTTTCCCTTTCCCAATAAGAAGAGGAGCTGGGGAATGCGACGAGGTATGAACCTGGAGTGTGTGCGTGCATGTCTGCATGTGTGTGTGAATATGTGTGCATGCATGTCTGCATCTGTGTATGTGTGCATGTCTCTGTGTGTGTGCATGTCTGCGTGTGTGTGCATGTCTGCATGTGTGTGTGTGTGTGCATGTCTGCGTGTGTGTGTGTGTGTGTGCATGTCTGCGTGTGTATGTGTGTGTGCATGTCTCTGTGTGTGTGCATGTCTGCATGTGTATGCACATCCATGTCTCTCTGTGTGTGCATGTCTGTGTGTGCGTGTGCGCATGCATGCCTCTGTGTGTGTGTGTGTCTGCATGTGTGTGTATGTGTGTGCGTGCATGTCTCTGTGTGTGTGCATATCTGCATGTGTGTGTGTGTGCACACGCGCGCACAAGCACCTGGACTCTGAGGCATGGGAACCAGGCTTCCAGCAGAAAGTTAACCACCTCCAGGGAAACAGGGCATGCCTTCAATCCCCGACGTCAGAGGATGCTGGGAGTGGTGCTGACCCCACAAGGCAAGGGCGGGAAGTCTCCGTCCCCCTCAACCCCTGAACAGAGAGCCCCACCCAGGCCTGACCTCAGCATGGACACAGAGCCAGGCTGCCACCTTGTTTCCAGAAGAATCCTGAGAACCCACCAGGCCTGGGCTCTGCCCAGGACCACAGGCGTCCTCCAGCTCCCCAGCCCGCCCTCTGGCCTCCCCAGCCGCCTCCCTTCCCACCAGAGTCACTCACCGCCAGTGGGGTGCAGCAGGATGTCGGCTGGGTTGTGGGGCTTCAGGCCCAGAGCAGACAAGGGTGTCTTGGCCAGACCTGGAGGGGAACGCACTGCACCGGGAATAAGAGGGGAGAGCTGGGAGTGAGTGCGGGTGGAGGTGTGGGGAGAGGACCCCTCCTGAGTGAGGGCATGTTGGGGAGCGGGGTTGGGGCGGGCAGCAGGAAGCGGAGCAGAGGAACCAGCCCCGCCCTGGTGGTGCCAGGGCGGCTCCACTCCCCACTCCCGTCTCCTGTGTTTCTCCACAGGATGAAGGGTAAAAGGAGTCAGGAAACAGCCTTGCCCCTCACCCTCCAGAAAGTCATTTCTATCCCTAGACCCTGAGTTTCTTCCATATGGTCCCTCCACACTGCGTAGTTATAACACACACACTAGTTTCTTGGGCACCCTCTGACTTGCTCTATATCACTCTCTCTCTAACCTCTCCTCTCACACTACCCCCAAAACCTCTACCCTACCCCCAAACACACACACATACACACACACACCACACACACACAGAGATGGACTTAAAGAAAGTGCAGTATCAAGATGGTACAACCTGTAAAGGACAGAAGGAGGAGAAGAGATCACCAGCAGAACGAACCCTGAGACCCCAGGCTAGTCTTTAGCCACAGGTCTTTGACCTCCAGCTGAGCAGGCCTTTTGCAAGCCCCAGGAAGAGAGAATTTCTCAGCTGGGAGCTCTCTTACTTCCCGCAAACCACAGCGTTCTAGAAGAGGGAAAAGCCCCATCTCTAAAATACGTGGGCAAGAGCATGACCACTCTGCACAAACCCAGGTCACCTCCCAAGCCACCTGTCTGGGTTGGAAGTGTCACATAACACACAAGGTCAGAAAGGGCAGTCAGGCTTTCTCCCATCAGCCAAGGACGTGGCTGGACTCCAAGCTGAGCTGCAAGGTGTTGCTCTGCCCAGTCACAAGATTTCTCAGTGGCAGCTGCCACGTCTCCTAACCCACCTCCGAGGAGAAGTAAAGAAATGAGCTCGATGTCTCCTGTTGCAGCTGTCAGGACCCTGACGAGCCCACAGCTGTGGAAGACAGGCAGTCACAGAGGGCCACCAAAAGCCTAAGGCTGCCTACCCCACCCCAGTGGCCTCAACAGATGAGCCGTGGCCCTCGGGTGCCCAGGACCCACACAGCAGCTCCAGGACCCTCCCTGGCATCTCCTCCCTTTCCCAAAAAGGCAGTGAGACCTACAAGAAACTAAACTCCCAAAATATAATCTTCCAATGAAAGCAATTTAAATAGCTTATTTGTGATCCCCTGGAGGAGGACATGGCAACCCACTCCAGTATTCTTGCCTGGAGAATCCCCACGAACAGAAGAGCTTGGTGGGCTACAGTCCATGGGGTCACAAAGAGTCGGACACGACTGAGCAACTAGGTGCACACACACACACATTTGTGCACATGCTGGGGTATCCACAGGTATCCCTGGGAACAGAGAGGCATCACAGGAGTCCAGATGGTCGGCCCGCCCTACACTCTACCCTCACTCTGCCCTGAGATGCCCAGCAGACAGATACAGCAGAGGGGACAAGTGTGTAGAAACACACACATCCAGGCAGGGGCTAGGTCTAGGCCTCCATGCTTGTATGTGTCCCTCTTTCTCTCTTTACACACACAAACACACACACATCTTACAATAGATGCTTATCACCACTTAGCAATGTTTGTCAGACAAATGACTTTGAATGTAATTCATTATGGAAGAATGAGCCCAGCCTCAGAGACCACTGTCCGTGGAATGACCAGGAAGACTCTGGGCCCATAAGGCTGCCTAGTGGGTGCAGCAGAGGTGCAGGTGAACGGGGTGAAGGGGACGAGGGGACAGAGGCAGTGGGAGGTTTCTCTGGGCTTCCCTCAGCACCTCCAGCTCTCTTATCACTCCTGCCCTCAGTGCCCAGGCATCCAGCCCTTCTGCTGAGGCAGACATGTGGGTGGCCCTGAAGCCAGGCAAGGCTTGGCTTCCCCAGAGAAGAATTCCTTGCATTTCTCTGCCTCTGTTTTCTCTCCCAACCCTGTGCATGGAGGAAACCTCTAACTTATTCTCTCCTCCCCAGGCACCCGGGGCTGACCCAGGGGAGGGAGGGAAGAATGGGAACAGAAACATGTGGTAGAACCAACTCTAGCCCAGCCCAGATGGCTTCATCCCAGACAGGGTGATGGCCAGAATCCTGGCTGTTTGGACCCACAGGAAATTGGAGCAAGAGTGAAGGTGGTGGGGCAGGGAGCTTCCCAGATGGCTCAGTGGTAAAAGAATCCACCTGCCAAGGCAGGAGACGCAGGTTCGATCCCTGGGTTGGGAAGACCCCCCAGAGGAGGAAATGGCAACCCAATCCAGTATTCTTGCCTAGAGAATCCCATGGACACAGGAGCGTGGCAGGCAACAGTCCAGGGAGTCACAAAGAGTCAGACACGACTGAGCATGCATACACATGCAGGTTGGGGAGTTAAGACCAGGGAGAGAGATTCCAGGAGTCTGAAGCCTTTTATAAGGCTAGAGAGCTGTCTTGAACAGACTGCCCTGGGCTTTCACTGTCCAGTACGGTAGTCAGGAGCCACACGGGGCTATGGTGCATCTGCTGTGTGTCCAGTCTGAACTGAGGTGCCATATGAGTATAAAAACACACAGTGGATTTCAGACTTGTATGAAACAAGAATTAAAAATATGTCTTTATGTTGATTACATGTTGAAATCATACTTTAGATCCTTAGGGTTAAATAACAGCAAAAAAAATTTTTTTTGGCCGCACTGTGAGGCTTGTGGGAATCTTAATTCCCGGATCAGGGATTGAACCCAGGCCCTCGGTAGTGAAATCACAGAGTCCTAAACACTGGACCACCAAAAAATTCCCTAAATCATACCTATTATTAGAATGAATTTCACCAACTTCTTTTTAGATTTCTTAAAAAGATTGTAGGATAATATTCTCATTAATTGTTTTATTTCTCCTTACCTATAGAAATGATAATACTCTGTGGATATTTTGAGTTAAATTAAAAAATCATCACAATTAATTTCTCCAGTTTCCTGTATATTCTTTAATGGAGCTGTTAGAAAAGTTTCTAGTGCAAACAGTTCATGTTATTTTTCTGCTGGACAGTCCACTCACAAATTTAGCTTCCTGTATGTCCAAGATACCCATTCCAGTATTCTTGTCTAGAGAATCCCAGGGATGGGGGAGCCTGGTGGGCTGCCGTCTATGGGGTCACACAGAGTCAGACATGACTGAGGCGACTTAGCAGCAGCAGCAGCATGTCCAAGATGGGCTTCCCAGGTGGCCCTAGTGGTAAAGACCCCACCTGCCAATGCAGGAGACGTAAGAGACATGGGTTAGATCCCTGGGTCAGGAAGATCCCCCGGAGGAGGGCATGGCAACCCACTGCAGTATTCTTGCCCAGAGAACCCCATGGACAGAGGAGCCTGGCGGGCTACAGGCCACAGGGTTGCAAAGATTCGGACACGACTGAAGTGACTGAGTGCACGGGACGTGTCCAAGATGGTGGCCAACCTAATTCTGTTGGCACAGAAGGCAAGCACTGGTGCCACATTCCTCCCCCTGGCAGGACAGCCAACCACCAGAGAACACATGGCCAGCTCCAACTCTGCTGTCCTCACCCTCTACCCGTCTCACCTGGATGAATGAATAGCTTGGGTGGACCCCCCCCTAGTCTAATCCTGGAGCATCACTAGTCTCTTCACCTCTGCCAACTCAGGCCTCTTACAGGAACCCTGAGTCCTTCACAGCCTGGTATTGATCCATCACCGCTTTCCCAGGTCTCCTCCAGCTCCTCTTCATGTCTCTTCTACCATGAAATGGAATACTTCCTCTCTCCTGGGCTCATCCAGGTTTTCTCATTGTTTGGAAATGTCTCTGCCCTTTAGGGATCTGCCACTCTAGTGAGAACATCAAGAAAGACACAGGCTAAAGGCTCCTGTCTGGAGGCCAAGAGATGAATGCATTGGGCATATGGTCAACCTGAGGGTTCTGAGCCTTTCTTTCCTTGGTGAAAACTAGAAAGTGGAAGAGGTGCCTGGATGCAGACAGAAATGGGAGTCAGAAGCAAGAAGGTCCAGGGGTTACTTTAGGATGTTTCTTTAGGATGAGGAATGTTTTACACATAGGATGCAAAGACTCTTCAGTTCAGTTCAGTTCAGTCGCTCAGTTGTGTCCTACTCTTTGCAGCCCCATGAATTGCAGCATGCCAGGCCTCCCTGTCCATCACCAACTCCCAGAGTTCACTCAAACTCACATCCATCGAGTCGGTGATATCATCCAGCCATCTCATCCTCTGTCGTCCCCTTCTCTTCCTGCCCCCAATCCCTCCCAGCATCAGAGTCTTTTCCAATGAGTCAACTCATCAGGTGACCAAATTACTGGAGTTTCAGCTTTAGCATCATTCCTTCCAAAGAACACCCAGGGCTGATCTCCTTTAGAATGAACTGGTTGGATCTCCTTGCAGTCCAAGGGACTCTCAAGAGTCTTCTCCAACACCACAGTTCAAAAGCATCAATTCTTTGGCGCTCAGCTTTCTTCACAGTCCAACTCTCACATCCATACATGACTACTGGAAAAACCATAGCCTTGACTAGACAAAGAAATGTCTCTGTTTTTGAATATACTATCTAGGTTGGTCATAACTTTCCTTCCAAGGAGTAAGTGTCTTTTAATTTCATGGCCGCAATCACCATCTGCAGTGATTTTGGAGCCCAAAAAAATAAAGTCTGACACTGTTTCCACTTAGCAACTAGCAAACCATAATATGGGAGTCCAGGGACCCCAGAGTAGGTCAGCCTGGATCCCAGGATGCAGCTGCTGCATCTTAGATGTGTGAGTGTGGACAGCAGAAAAGAAGTGAAGAGAAAAGAGGTGAGGAAGGGAAGCAGAAGCAAGATGAGCCATAGGGATGAGAAGCTGCAGATTCTGGTCCCACCCAACTCTGCCAGCACTCCCACACCTGGGAAGCCTACACAGGCCAGAGGGGACCCAGGGAAGGAAGGCTGAGTGTGGAGTTCTTACCCCCACTGGGTGGTGGGCTGGTCGGAGAGGTTCCCTCCATCTCCTCGAAGGCTTCTTTGTAGCTGTGCAGATGGGGCTGCATAAGGAGAACAAGGGAGCAAAGCCGTAGTTATAAGCCTGAGGAGGAGTTTCCAGTTACCAGCCTAACCAATCATCCTTTCCAGTAAACACAGAGGTCAAAGGCAGATCCTCGTCACTTGTGGCCCCAACGACTACTTGCAGCCAAGAGAACAGAAAATGGCTGATTGCAAGGCAATTGTCCAGCAGTACCTGCCTTGGAAATATTTCACAACAGGGCCAAAGAGAAGGGACGGAAGGCAGGAGAGAAAAGATGTCCGAAAGCCATTTATGTCCAGAAGGACCCATTAACCTGGGATTTTACCAAATATGGACCACTCACATCAGAATCTTCCAGAATCAGATTCCTGGGTCCCACCCCAAGTCTAATAGGCTAGAATTTTTACAGGGGGACTTGAGAATCTACATTTTTAACAAACTCCCTGGTGATTGTTATGCTCACTAACGTTTAAGATCTACTTCCTCAAACTGCTGAACTGTCTCAGAAATACAAAAATTTTGACACTGAAATTAGATCTATCTCCCAAGTAAACCCTACATCCAGAAAGGGTTCAAAAACAGTCTGTAGGATCTGGCTTGGAGTCTAGAGTCTGTGGTCACCTACATCACACCAGGGTCCTTACCACCCTAATAAATGGTGCTCTCTGGGGCTCAAGAAGGGAACCTCAGTCTCCATGTTCATGGAAGAAGTAGGGGAATAAAAGCTATTTAAAGAGGGAAATTGGCTCCTGATTCCACAAACCAAAGAGAAGCCCTAGGCTGAGGATGAAGGGAGGAAAAAAATACTGAGTTTACTGACAGGTCACCATTACTCAGATGACAATCAAGTCCCTCAATAGTTTAGGTGGGCTCTGCTACCTTCTGTGGCCCCAGGACTCACCTCTTTGGGTCGCCCTCCAGGATTGAGAGCGATGGTAAGAGCCAGCTCTGGGGAGACACATTGGACAGGCGAGCGAACCCCGGGGCTACGGGGGGATGTGGGTTCTGGTGACTGGTTTTCATACTGCCCATCGCTGGCAGCCCGCTTCCGGAGAGGTGCTGGGGGCTCTGCAGGCTGCTTCTCCCGAGCCTGCACCCCTGGGAGGAATGGCAGGGCAGAGAGAGCAATGAGCAAAACATGGGGGGAAAGATCAATCCGCCTAACTCCCCTAGAGGAGACAGTGCATCTTAGCTCAGGGGGGCCAAGCTGGAGCTGGACTTGCCTCCCCTCACACCTCCTCCCCCCAGACTCCCTCTGCCCACACCCCAGTTTCTCTGCTGGGTGGGGGAATCTGCTTAGGTTGAGCTGGCCTTCAGCAGGAATCTCTGTTCTGCACAGGGTTGGGGCCCAGAGCACAAAGGACTGATACAAGAAACAGATGTCAACTTCTTCCAAGCCCCGGAGGCAGAGGGCCAGAGCTTCCAGGCAAAGGAGGGAAGGTGGAGGGAGGAAAGACAGTCTCCAAGGCAACTGCATCAACCAACACGCAACACCAGGCCCATGGGGAAGGACTTGGAAAGACTGAATGACGCATCAGCTTGCAAATGGTGCTCCCGAGAAGAAACCCAAGAAATGACTAAGACCTGTCACGACGTCCCAGCCCCAGCTGGCCCCTGGAATACTGCTGGCCTTCTCTGGGGTTCCCCAACCCTCCTCCATCCAGTGTCGCTCTGAAACCTCCCACCCACTTCCTGTATGCCCACACTTTTCTTGCCCCAAAGATGGCCCAGGTTTCCAGGCTGCCCCAGAACAGCAGGCAAAGAGCCTGCAGACAAGTGCCTCCTGTGCTTTTGTGTATTTCCCTCCCATTCCCCAGGCCTTAACCTCACCCTCCTCCCTTCCCACTCCCTCTTCCCACAGCTGGGCTGCAGCACGAAACCCATTGCCTCATTGAGCTGGCTCCAGAATCCTAGAAAAGTTACTCCCTTGGGGGCCAGAGGCCATGACCCAGCCTGAGGGTGGGCCCCTCATCCTCACTACCCTGAAGAAGGAAATTCCAGCCCTGCCTTCGCAACCACCCGAGAGGGCAGGCGAGGTGAAGAGAGGTGCTGGGACTTATCAAAGGTCTCGTGAGACCCTAGCTACACCAGCCTCAGGCCAGCGCTTGTGGGCCGACCGACCACCCCATGGCACACATGCACACGCACACACCAGATGGCCTCAGCAACGAGCCAGCACAGCCAAGCAGAAATCACCCTCGATCAGACTGAACTGTCATCTACCCTTCACAGGGGGGTCTGCATGGCCCCAAGAATCCCTAGCTCCCGCCTGGCACCGCCACTGAGGCCACTATGAAAAGCACAGGCTGAGAAGCCTACCTACTCGTCATGAACAGCAGGCTGCCAGCTGCCAAGTCTAGGGACGGATGTACACACTCTCACACACACACACAAACACACACACAGTCACTCCAAGACGTGCACTCAGACCAGCCCTTAACTAGGAGCCTCGTCTGGAAAGCACTTGCAGATGCAGAAGGTCCCCGGTTGCGGTGGTGTCCTGAGTTTCCACTGCCAGCTCTTCATTCATCAGAGGCAACCTGCCTACCAGCTCAACCAAGAGAAAAAAGAGCCTCGGGTAAAGACCGTAAACCAGACTCACAAACCGCCCTACTTAAAACAAATAAGCCCCTTGCCTCGAAGGACCCTTATTTACAGAAGAGAAAAGTAGGTGTCGCACCGTCCTAACCAGGGGCTGCTATGAAGATCAACCTGAACGGAGACGGGGCACACCTCTGAAGGGCTGGGCAGGGCCCACTCAGGGACCCTAGGGCAACCCCAGGCTCTCAGCCCTCAGAGAATCGGGGGGGTCCCCTACCCTCGCTCACACTTCCGCCACCGCCACCAAGCCCCCTTCCCCATCAAGCCTCCCCGAGCAGCTTGGTCCAGAGCTGCCACTAGTTTCATTCCTGGCAAAAACATTAGAGAGAAACAGACGGAGCCATTGATTTTCTAATAATAATTGTGACAAAGGAGGCACATTCGGAAAAGGCTCCCGGGGGTTTGGAACTAAGTTCAGCCCCAAGGTTAAAAGAAACGCATTAGGGCTGCACTGAGTTCCGGCTCACCCAGCCCCGCTGCCTCCCTCGGCCAGAGCCCATGTCTTTGCAAGGGGCGGCTGATGTCCTTGTTTGGGGATCCGATGTCTGCCCTTGAAAAACAGGTCTGCTTTAACTCAGGGCCCTGACTCTCCTGGAGGGACACAGAACATTCTCCTGGATGCACTCAGAACATGAGCTCCATGTTCAAGAGCTGCAGAGGGTTGCAGTGGCCCAGAGAGGAGGCTAGACCATTGTGGGGAGGGGAAGCTTCCAGGCCGTGCAGGGTGTGAGGTCTAGCCCAAGGCGGTCAGACACTTGAGAGCAATCCCACCTCTTCTTCAAGCCCCCTCTCCACTACCACCAGAGTGGGATGAGCTCTGTCCGGAGGCAGGGGTATGGACAGGCTGCCATCCAAAGCATAGGGTCCTGCAGGGCACAGCCCCCCTCTGCAGAAGAGGGAAGCCCCGCATTCCACTCCCACGGGGACAGACCCTCTCCCGCGGAGTGCCCCCCGCAGCCCCAGTGGCCAGCCTCGGGCCTCTCGCATTCTCTGAACACAGTATGCCACTGTTGTCTGCCTTGGCAGGCCCAGATCTGCCCCTCGAGTGCCAGGAGAGCCATATTCCCTCTCTCTTGTCCCTCTCTACAGGAGGGGAGATGGGTCATGGCAGAGGGGAGAGAGAAGGGAGAGAAGAGAGCCCCATTGTTCCTCAGCCAAGCTGGGACGTCTGGACACAAGCTGACGGCCTGTGTCAGAGAGAGAACACCCCTCCCTCATGTCCCAGAGACTGACGGATAATAAAAATAGCCCCACTCCCTCCCACCAGCCTCCTCTCCGCCCAGCACATCCCCCCACCCCACCCCACACCAGGACTTTCTCAGTCTCCTGGCCCCGCCCCCACTCTCAGGGCCTCTGTCTACGTGCCCCACTCCCTGCATACACACAGGCATGTGCGCACACACACACACACACACGTGGGCACACACAGCCTGAGCCTGACAGGAACAGCAGTGGGTCACAGTCATGCTCAGAACCTCCACAGTCAGCCCTCCCTCAGCAGGAGACCGGGGACCAGAGGAAGTTTATGAAGAAAGTGGGGGGGAAGACAGGCAGCCCAGGAACTCTGCAAAGTCTTCCCAGCAAAGCTGGTGAGTCCAGCCTTCTAAGCCCAGCAGCACAAAGGAGCAGCCAGAAAGCGGCCTTTAGAATAGTGACACTCTACACAAGAAGCCATGTGTTGTCCTCCAAGGGCTGCTCACACACTCTGGGCATCACACCTTCCCCACCTCCTGGAGGACAGCAGTCACCTCAGCCCGGGGCCTCCACATTGGCCACCAGACCTGAAGAGCAGGGCGTAGGGCGCTGGAGCAGCTCAATCTCCCGGGGCCCTCACTTGCTCCCCCAGGATGGTGCTGTGCTTAGGGGACAGCCGGCTCCAAGGCTCCCCTAAAGTGGCCTGGACCTGAGGTTAAGAATCTCCTTCATCTCACACACACACACACACACACACACACAGTTCTAGAGGCTATCGCCCTAACACACATCAATACACCTGACTCACAGATACAGCATGGCTGCCCACCACCCCAGCGTCCATGGACAAATGTCCTTGTGCCAGGCTTCATCACATGCCTCCTCTACAACCCCCCGACTGGCCGCTTCCACCCTCACAGACCCAGCTCTTCTCTCCAGCCTTCCATTTTCCAAAAGACTGGATTCCTCAGCTCCAGGTGGCAGGGCTGGGTGTCCGACTGCTTGCCTGGGGCTCCGGAAGCAAGGGGATCCGGGAGGCCACCTGCTGGGGCCAGGGCACCAGAAAGCCACACGGCAATCACACTAGCTAACAGCCCCAGGGCAAGCCATGCCAGCTCCCCTCAGGACAGGCCCACCCCCAGAACTCCCCCAAACCCCAGGCCCAGCTGGACACTGCACTCCCCACCACTGGGCCAAGAAGAAGATGGAAGGACAGAAGAGGAAGCGGACAGGGAGCCTTTCTGCTCGAGCCATCTCCCTGTTGTCCATGGACTGGGAGAAGGAGGGCCCTGAAAGCACCAGATATGGCCACTGGGAGTCAACAGCTCCCTTCACCTCCTAAGCCTTTTCCCAGAGCTGCTTAAGGCCACGGCATGGGATAAACCCGTGCACACCGTCATCTCCCTGACCTGGGCTTCTGGCTTCCAAGGAGCCCCAGGGATAGAATGAGGGGATTCCCTCCCCAGAACTAAAAGCCTAAGGGCTTAGATGTCCAGCTGGGATGGAGGATGCCAGTGGACCACATCATTCTCAAATAGAGCAGTGTGACTCTGGATAGAAGGGCCACCATATTGGAGTACATCAAGTCACCAAGCTAAAGGCACATGGCCAGGCTACAGTCCTCCATTTGTCATGCTGGGAGAGTGAGCTCTGAGCAATTCAGAGACTTGCCCAGGAGTGTCACAGAGGTGGTCACAGGCAGAGCCAGGACCACACCCGGGGCTTCTGACTCTTGCCCATGGGTCCTGGGGTCAGAGATTCAGGATGAGTCAGAGGGGGATGCCCTGCCCCATCGAGTGCTGTACTCCAGAATAGACAGAGCAGCAGGTGCCAGGGCACCACTCTGTGTCTTGTGCCCGCTGGTCCATACTGAGCATGGCCTGGCTCCTGCAGAGGCTCTGGCCAGGACAGCCTGGGTGATCTAAGAGCCAAGGCGGCTGGAGAGCTGGGCTGTCCCGAACCCTCGCTGAGCACCCTTGTTGCAAAGACCTGCATGCCCACAAGGAGCCTGAAAGTTGGTCCAGTCATCCCAGACCCTGTTCCCAGCAGGGAAGGCCAAGGCTGGAAGCATCAGGCCGTGTCCATGCAGAAGTGGGAGCACTCACTCATGCAGAGAGAAGGGAGGGAGAAGGGAGCAAGGACAGAGGAGGGAGGCAGTGAGAAAAGAAGCGGAGGCAAAGAGAAGAAAGAGATGGAAAGGAGAGAACAGAAGAGGGAAAGGAGGAAAAATGAGGAGGAGATGGGAAATGAGGAGGTGGAAGAAAGTAGGCAAAGTCTGGAAGGGAAGAGAGAGGAAAGGGGAGTTAGGGTGAGTCATAAAAGGAGGGAAGAGGGAGAGGAACCAACCAGAGAGAGAGGAAGATCGGAGCCGGTGGAGAGGAGGGTGCCAGGAGCTAACTCTCTGCCCAGTGCCCTGCAGCCTGGCATTGTACGCTGCCCACCCCCACCCCGGGGAGCCGGCAGGGGGGAGGCAAGCAGCGTGCGGTGAGGGGGGGAACGAGGGAGGTGGGGAGAGGAGGACACCAGGCAAGGAAGGAAACACGCCCATGGCACAGGGGACAGATGGACATGGAACACATGAAGAACGCCAGGGACGAGGCATTTAACAAGACGAAAACAAAACAAAAACAAAGAAAAAAATCAATATTAGTTGGTGTTTGAGTCTAGAATCTGGCCACACACTTGAAGAAGGTAGGCAGGATGTCAGACAAGAAGAGAGGGTGGATCTGGGGTCTCACTTCTCCAAAGGACAGGTGGACGTTCTGCGGTCCAGTAGGACACCACTCATCTCTCTCTTTCCTAACCCCAGCATGGAGCAGGAAGGTGCCAGCCTGGGACCAGGAGATTTCAATCCTTTGGCTCCACATCTCATCCACCCTCATGGTCAGCACGTCCCCGTTCCAGGACCTCTCTCCCCTCATGGTCATCTCCCACCCCCTGGATTCATCAGTGACCCTGCCAGTCTCAGTCCAAGGGTCATCTCCCCAAGCATCAGGGCATTCCTCGGCCTTTTATTCTTCCATCACACACTCCTTAGTAATCCTCTTTCATGGGAGCCACTTAGGAACCACTTCAACTCCTGCCCCAAACTGCTGGGCACCACTGAAAAGTCCTTAAGATGAGCCTGCCTGGATGCACTGTAAGGACCTGGCATGTCTTTTTCTTCAACCCATCTGACTCCAATCCATCTCACACCCCAGGGGCTGCACAGTGGCCAGTATCACTTCTTTCTGGCTTCCAGAGAGCCATACCTTTTGAGTTTTCTCTACTTCGAAAGCTGCTCCATATCAGTTTGTTTGTTTTTACTGGTTCCTCCTCATGTCTCAATGCTCCAGAACTCAATCCTAGAACCTCCCCTCTGTCTGTGCTCACCCCCTTGGTAAGATCATGCAGTTTCTTACTTCACATGACATCACAGACTGATATCTCCCACATTCCTAAGCTCCAATCTCTCCCCCATAAACTCCTGACTCATACATCCAACCGTCTTAAACACCTCATGGGCATCTCAAACGTAATGTGGCCAAAATCACACTTCTGATATCACCTCTAAGACTGCTCTTCCCACATTCTTCTCCATCTGAAAGAAGAGCCACTCCATCCTTTAGTTGCTCAAGCCAGAAACCTTGACTTTCCCTTCTCTCAGGAAGCTTTGCACTTGCTATTTCCTCTGGCACATTCCCTCCCTACCCAACAAAGCTTTTCCCCTGATCATCCAACTACCCCACCACCACCCTTTACCCTTCACTGACACTTCACTGCTTTATCTCTATGGCACTTATCATCCACCTGACAAATTACATGTGTATTTGCTTATTGGTTTATTGTCCATTTCTACCTCTTAAAAAAAAAAATCTTTATCTTTTTTGTTTACCACCATTTCTCCAGAGCCTACCTAGGCTAACATGTAGCACAGACAAGGAGCACTTGTTGAGTGAATGACAGAATGGGCCTTGATCTTGTCTCCTTTTCCCATGATGAAATATAAAAACTGAGTCTTAATTCAAGCTCTCAAAAGTTGACACCAATAGTTGACTATAGGTGTATCCATTCTCTATGCTTATTTCATGAAGAGGTACCTTGCCTCCTCTGCTCAGATGTGTGCTCAATTGTATCTGATTCTTTTCAATCCCACGGGCTGTAGCCCACCAGGCTCCTCTGTCCACGGAATTCTCCAGGCAAGAATACTGGAGTGGGTTGCCATTTCCTACTCCAGAGGATCTTCCTGACCCAGAGAGTGAACCCACATCTCTTGCATCTCCTGAGCTGGCACACAGATTCTTTACCAATTGTGCCACCTGGGAAACCCCTACCTTACTGCCTAGTTGAGCCTAAATTATCTACCCAGGTATCTACTCCTAAGCCTCAGTTCAGTTCAGTTCAGTTCAGTCGCTCAGTCGTGTCCGACTCTTTGCGACCCCATGAATCACAGCTCGCCAGGCCTCCCTGTCCATCACCAACTCCCAGAGTTCACTCAGACTCATGTCCATTGAGCAGTGATGCCATCCAGCTATCTCATCCTCTGTTGTCCCCTTCTCCTCCTGCCCCCAATCCCTCCCAGCATCAGAGTCTTTTCCCATGAGTCAACTCTTCACATGAGGTGGCCAAAGTACTGGAGTTTCAGCTTTAGCATCATTCCTTCCAAAGAAATCCCAGGGCCGATCTCCTTCAGAATGGACTGGTTAGATCTCCTTGCAGTCCAAGGGACTCTCAAGAGTCTTCTCCAACACCACAGTTCAAAAGCTTCAATTCTTCGGCGCTCAGCCTTCTTCACAGTCCAACTCTCACATCCATACATGACCACAGGAAAAACCATAGCCTTGACTAGACGGACCTTTGTTGGCAAAGTAATGTCTCTGCTTTTCAATATGCTATCTAGGTTGGTCATAACTTTCCTTCCAAGGAGTAAGCGTCTTTTAATTTCATGGCTGCAGTCACCATCTGCAGTGATTTTGGAGCCCAAAAAAATAGTCTGACACTGTTTCTACTGTTTCCCCATCTATTTCCCATGAAGTGATGGGACCAAATGCCATGATCTTCGTTTTCTGAATGTTGAGCTTTAAGCCAACTTTTTCACTCTCCACTTTCACTTTCATCAAGAGGCTTTTGAGTTCCTCTTCACTTTCTGCCATAAGGGTGGTATCATCTGCATATCTGAGGTTATTGAGATTTCTCCCGGCAATCTTGATTCCAGCTTGTGTTTCTTCCAGCCCAGCGTTTCTCATGATGTACTCTGCATACAAGTTAAATAAGCAGGGTGACAATATACAGCCTTGATGTACTCCTTTTCCTATTTGGAACCAGTCTGTTGTTCCATGTCCAGTTCTAACTGTTGCTTCCTGACCTGCATACAAATTTCTCAAGAGGCAGGTCAGGTGGTCTGGTATTCCCATCTCTTTCAGAATTTTCCACAGTTTGTGATCCACACAGTCAAAGGCTTTGGCATAGTCAATAAAGCAGAAATAGATGTTTTTCTGGAACTCTCTTGCTTTTTCCATGATCCAGCGGATGTTGGCAATTTGATCCCTGGTTTCTCTGCCTTTTCTAAAACCAGCTTGAACATCAGGAAGTTCATGGTTCACGTCAAGAGACCTGCTCTATCAGTTTCTTTCTCACTTGTTTATATCTTTCTCTTCTCACTCTTCCCCCGTACTCAGCCTCTCTCTCTTCCACCTCTAAAAACTCTCATGGCTCCTATATTCACACAAAGAAGCTCTCAGTATCTTGCTACCCTCTTTAGCTACCACCCTCTTCCCTTTTATCACAAAACCATTCAAAAGAATAGATGATGTACTGTCTGCACTCTCTCATCTCTCACTCCTCAATCCCTCAGTCTGGCTTCCGTCACCACCACTCTACTGAAAATACGCCTTTGAAACCCCTGAGGCCACCTAACTGGCAAGCCCAGTGAGTTTTCCCGAGTCTTCCTCTTCGTGATTGCTCCACAGTGACGCTGTTAACCTCGTGGGAACCCTTTACGATTCTGACTTCTATGATGACCCACTGTCTCAGTGTCTTCTCCCTGCCCAGAACATTCGTTCTCAAGGCCCTGCATGGCTTCCATTCCCTCACAGCCATTTCATTCTAAGTTCTTTTCTCTCCATGCCTTCTGATATAGAGAGATTTCATCCATGCCCAAAGCGTTAACCTTCATCTTTGCGAGGATGACTCCCAAATCTATAGCTCTTTCCACTCTTTCAGGTCCAACTCCAGAGGTCCAATTGCCTTCCATACATCTCTATCTGGAGCCTTCACTGTCACTCAAATTCAACATAAGTATACTGAGATCTTCATCTTACACCAAACTGCTCCTCCTCCTAACTTCTGGCTTGTTAACAGAACAATCATTCTGTTTCTATTTATGGAGCCTCAGAATTATCTTTGATCTCTCCCTCCTCTTCACTTACTACACCCAATCAACTTGTAGATGCATTGGTTCTCATCCCACTACAGCATCCCTGCCCCCAGCTCTTCTTTTTCATTTCCATGGTCAGCACCCTAGTTCAATCCCCATCACCTAGGTTAGCCAATAAGCTCCTAGCATCTCCCAGCTCAAAGTCTCTCCCCTTTTGTATCCTTCCTCCCCAGACCCACCAGATACATCTCCCTAAACTACAGCTCTGACCATGGCATCCTTTCCTAAAACACAGTAATGGCTTCCTTCACTTCCACTGGCTAAGATTCAAGCTTCTCTGTCTGACATTTAAAACCAACCAGACGAAAGCCCCAGGCTCCTTTCTTGACTCTCTACTACACAGCCTATCTGCTCTCAATCCACTCCATTCTTCAAACACATCCTATGCCTTCCTAGCTTCATTATGAGCCTTCCTTTTCCAATAATCTCACCCATTTCAAACTCCTATCTTCCAAGGCTCTGTTTAAAATATATACTCAACACAGAGCCTCCCCAGTCTCTCTACCTGATAGTGATCTTTCTTTTTTCTTCATTCCCACAGAACTTTTCTTCATATTTCTCTTATTGCAAATAACTTCATTTTAAAGGTCTAGTTCTCTTTCCCTTTACTAAACTCTAGACTCCTTAAGGATAAGATCCACATTTGATTTCCAACATGCATTGAAACCTCTACCTTTAGAGACACCTGAGATCAGTCCAGGCACAGAATCTGGATCATATGAAAACCTGATTGGACTCAACAACTCTGACTCTTACTTCTTTTTCGTTTCTTATTGCACTGGCTAGGATAGCCAATACAATGTTAAATGATAGCGGTGATAACAATCATCTTTATTTTATTCCTGGTGTAATGGGAATGCTTCTAATGTTTCACAAGAAAGTGTGATATGTGCTTCAGGCTCCTGGTATCTACTCTTTATCAAGTTAAGAAAACTACTCTGACATTCTCTGAGAGCTAAGCTGAAATAAGACATAAGTAGTAGTTGGATCACAGTGGCATGAACCAAGGACACAGAATTGAAGTACAGAGGACAGCCAAGGAAGAACAGGCAGACCTGAGGGTGAACGGCCAGAAGAAACTAGATCATATTCATGACCATATAGAGGTTCTGCTCAGATCTGAGCTTCCTAGGTTACTCATGTGGAAGCTTATACTCCAGCTCCTTGCAGAAGAATACAGAATGAGAAGAAAGAGGTAGTGCTGAAAGTCTATCCTTTGGCTCCTAGACTGTTTTACAAATTAATCCTGCTGGTGCATCTTTATCTACGATAAGCACTGCAGATATCCTGAAGGGCTACTGAAGAAGTTGTGCAAGCAAGATCTGCTGACATAAGAAATACTGGTCACGAGTGGGCACGGACCAAAGAGACCTTCTGAAGCCCTAGGGACCAAATATAACTGTCCCATCTATACATCTTAGCCCTTCTCCTGATGGAGTCACTCAGAGTTGGTGGAGGAGATGACAGCAGGGTTGGGGGACACAGATACTGTGCCAGTAATATCCCTCCATCCCTATGACTTCTTGGCAGCCAAAAGCTGAGCAGCTACAGGATATGGAGGCTGAGAGGCAAGACCTCAGACACTTGTAGGAGAGGAAAGGCTGAGCGGAGAGCCACTGTAAGATGGACATCCTTCTAGGGCCACTAAAGTATGGCTTCCTCTTGAGCTACACGGAAGGGTTCTGGGAGGGGGAGGAAACTCATCCTACTTGCTTTAGATACTTTATACTTCTTCTCTTATTATAAATAACTTCATTTTAAAGTTCTAGTTCTTTTTTCCCCTTACTAAACTCTAGACTCTTTAAGGATAAGATCCACATCTGATTTCCAAAATGCATTGAAATCTCTACCTCTAGAGACACCTGAGACCAGTCCAGTCACAGAATCAGGGTAAATTTCTTTGGATACTGCCCATCATTAGATTGGTGTGTCACTATTCCTCAGGCCACCACCCCAATAATGTAAAATATTGAGAAAGCCCATTCCTTCCCCTTCAACAAAACCAGGAATAAAATGGTTTATACTGACAAGCCAAGTATTCCTTATCTTAGTGGCCCGGATGTGGACAAAAATAGGAGATGGCCATCCCTTGGGGTTAGGGTTATAGGGGTACTCATCTTATCCTTTGACCTTTAGGTAAAGCTGATGATGTGTTGCTAGACCAGATCTCCAGGGAAGGTGAAGCCCTTGACTGCCAATTTCCATAGTGTGAATACTGCCATTATGGCCAATTTCAAGTTACCCATAGTTGAACTGGGGGCTGTGTTCTGCTCTGAAGTACAGAAGCAGGGCATCCATGTTCCCCACACCAGATCCTGGACTCAGCCCAAAAGCCAACTGGCCTGGCCCCAGCTCCCTCCCTAAACCAACTGTCCATCGCCCAAGAAGGGCGTCTCCCTCCTTGCAGCTGGCATGGTGACTCAGCTTCCCCTAAATTTAGGAAAAGGGACAGAAGGCAGACTCAGCTGCCCAGGCTCCTCTTCTGACCTCCTACCACCCTGTCATCTGAGGGGCTTGGCCCAAGGTTCCCCTCACCCCAGGCTCTGGTCCACCCCTGCCTGGGCTTCACCCCTACGACAAAGCCGGCTCATAGGATTTCCCACCCAGTTTAGCTATCCCCATGGAATGGTTATAGGCTTAGGACAAAGTGAAGGCAGGTCCTTCCTGTTCCTTGCAACATGGCCTGGACACTCTGCCATTTCTTGCCTTTATCTCCCCAGTAAACCTGTCTGGTTGCCCCACTCTCTCTCCTCTCTCCAGAAAGATAAGTCCATTCTCTGGTAGGAAAGAGAGATCTGTTTCTCACTGCCTGCTTCCGATACAGAGCTGATCCTAAAGCAAGGACTAGCAGGATAGCTGAACAAGAAGGGGGATCTTGGCCTCCCTGGAGACATAAATATCCTGAGAGGACCACTAGGGTTAAACACTCAGATAGAGTCCAATGGCTTTGGGGCACCCTCTCAGACATTGTTACGCCTCTGGGAGGGCCAAAAAAGGAACTGGAGTCCACAGAGGCCTCCCTTCAACCTTCTCCACTACAGGTAGCTACAGACAGCATCTCATCTCTGCCTAGAAAAATCTGTACTCCAGTCCCAGAGTCACCACCTCCAGGAAGCTTTCCCTGATTGTCCTAGGTGGTAAGCCTTCCTTTCCCAGGCTCTGGGGCTTTAGTCCCCATCTCTGTTGTAGCACACACTGCACTGTTAGAATAATCTGTCTGTGTACCTCTTTCCTCACTAGATTGAAAACTCCTGAGACACTGATCTTTGAACCACAAGGCCTGGCTTGGAGTCTAACAGGCAGAGAATGCAGGAAGGGATGGGTGGCACATAGGTTCCTAAAAGCCTCTTCCCCAGGCCAAAATGGCACTCACTGAGGCATGATGGCTGTACCTCCCCCTAGCAAAGCCAACCAAGACCAAAGAGGGAAAGTGTGGAGGGAATAAAGAGGGGACACCCAGCACTCACAGCCCCTGAGGCTCTTACCTGCCACCCGGTGGGCCACCAGCCCTTCCAAGTTCAATGGTTCTTCCTCTGGAGTTCGGGATGGGTCTGAAGTCACCTCCTTTGGTGGAAGCTGAGGCTGAGTGGTGAGGCCAGGGAGAGAGGCTGGGGGCTGCTGAGGCCCCAGAGAGCTCTGGGTTGTTGGAAGGAAGGAAGACGAGGAGGAGGTGGCCAGGCTTTTTGGATGGTAACTCTGGTTGGGCCCAGTTGGACATGGCTGATAATCATAAGGTGAGTAAGGCCTGCCAGTGGGAACGGACTCCAGGGGGGCCCGGGGGGCTGGCTCAGGGGTTCCCAAGGAATGCCCACTGGGGATATAGCCAGATCTGGACTGGGTCAGTGGGTGGGACTGGCAAGAGGAGCCAGAGAAGGGCTGGGAAGAGAGCGGAGAAGCCCCTGGCCAGGCCCCAGGCACGCTCTGGGACTTGTGTAGGGGGGCGCCCGCCGTGGCCGGTTCCAAATCGAGCATCAGCATGTTGAGGGCTTCGATGGACTGCTCGATCTCCTTCTGGGAGGCTGCGCGTGGGAACTCGGGGAGGCCAGACATGGGGGGCTCTGCTAGTGGCTGGGGGCTGGGCCTGCTGAGCCCAAGGCTCTCCAAGTGGGCTCTTTCCTGTTGGCGAGGAGGTGGGCGAGGCTGCTGCTGCTGCTGCTGCTGCTGCTGCTGCTGTTGCTGCTGCTGCCAGGAATTCAGGCCCCTCTGCACAGCCTCCCGGCTGCTCCCACCACGGGCTGGAGCTGGGGGCAGCTGGGGCTCCGTTTCAGGAAAGGACTGAGAGCGAAACATACCGTTGGGGTCATGGCCATAGTGGGAGGTGGTCGCTGACTGCGGCCAGGCTGGGTGGGGTCCCTCCCGCTGGTAGCCAGCTAAACCCTCCTGTGCGGAGTAGGAGGGTCTCATGGGGGCTGTGTGGCCAGCCTGGGCAGGCACTGCCCGGCTGGCAGACTCATAGGGGTAGCCCCCGCCGTTGACCATAGGTTCCATGGGGTAGGGCCTGTCCAGACCGTTGGTCAGCGGGGAGAGGGCCTCCGGGTAGCCACCCTCACTGGTATTGGTGACTCCATCCAGGGAGGACAGGGTGCCCATGCTGCCCACGCTGTGCCCATCCTGGTTGGGCAGCTCATCGTCCAGGATGTCTGTCTCCCGCTCGGATGCTAAGGCCCCACCGTTGACGTGAACCTGGGCCGGGACGATGTGGCGGCCAGAGGAAGGAGCAGCAGGGCCTCCCCCTGGGCGGGACCGGAGATGCTGAGGGTGGTACATGGCGCCTTGCTTCTCCCGCTCCAAGCCGAAGCCACTGAGCAGGCGGTCCAGCTCACGCTTCTCCTCGGGACTCAGGGCAGCAGGGGCACTGGCGGGGCCGGGGGCAGGCTCATCGGTCTTGTCTGTCTTGGTGGAGGCTGTGGAGTTGCCCGAGTCACTGCTCACGGAGAGGGTGTGCTCCACGTGATTGGGGGTGGCTGACAGCACGGGCCGCGTGGCGTTGACAGCCCCAGTGCTGCCGTGCAAGGAGTCCTTCTTCTTCACCTTGGCATACAGGCTCCCGTCCAGGGGTCCCTGGGTATGGCCCACAACCTCTACAAGAGAGGGACCAGAGGAGAGACAGAGAGCAGACGTCAGTGGGAGGTGGGACATCCTCCATTCTCCCAAGGAAAGCATCTGAGAGCTTCCCTTCCCTGGATCCCCAAAGGGAATCCGCTGAGAGCAGAACATACCACTGGGGTCATGGCCATAGTGGGAGGTGGTCGCTGACTCTGGCCAGGCTGGGTGGGGTCCCTCCCACTGGTAGCCGCTAAACCCTCCTATACGGAGTAGGAGGGTCACATGGGGGCTGTGTGGCCAGCCTGGGCAGGCACCGCTAGGCTGGCAGACTCTAGGGGTAGCCCCCACCATGTACCACCTTCAGCATCTCCAAAGGGAATCCTCTCAACCCCCAGAGATAGAGCCAAAGTGGCAGAAAGGACAAAAGGACCCCTTCCCAAAGCTTCTGAGAAGAGCCTCCCCAGCACTCAGGGCCAGGGCCAGGCAGTGGAGCCCCAGATTGGTCAGGAGACCTGGGGGCAAGATGCCCCAGTTCAAAGCCTGGCTCTGGCATTGCACTCTATTCCCAAAGACCCGCAGGGGCTGGGCCAGGCTGGAGCTCAGTAAAGCCAGCAGGACTGGTGTTAGAACAGTTTCCCTCTGAATGCCAGGGCCCATGGGGGTTCTGGAAAGGAGCTTCAGGGGCCAGGAGTAGAGGGAACAGCTTAGGGATGGAGAACACAAAGGCAGAGGTCTTCTTCAGGGAGAGGTGACCCCTATGTCATTTTGTCTGCAGATACTCTGGGGGCCCCGTGAGCAATACTTTCTCTGAAAGGAAAAAGTGAGCGCTGGGTGGCGGGAGGCCAAAGGGCTGACTCAGGAGCGAAGAACTTCCCCGCCCAGAGGAACTCAGTGATTTCACACCCTGTACAGTCAGCAGCCCAGCTTCCAGCCTTCACACACACACACACACACACACACACACACACACACACACCCCTCCCCTTCCCCCACTCCAAGGCAGGCCCTCAACTGGCAAGAAAAGAAAGCCCCCTCCCAAACACTGCAGAGACTCCAGCCCAGACACCAACAGTCACACGCAGAAAACCAGACACAAAGACGTCCAGAGACACACACTCCCACCAGAAATCACCCAAATCAAACCCCCAGACACAGGCACTTGTGGAGTGCACCAGACAGGCACCCCCAGTCAGAAAGAGCGAGTGTGGATACAAACACACAAATGCTAATATTAACAGCTAACATGCAGGGAACACCTTGCTCCATTTGCACATACATTATTTCTAATCCTGTGAATTGGGGCTGTTATGCTTATTTTAAAGATGGAGAAACTGAGACTCGAAAGGTGAAACCACATGTTTGCAGAAACATAGTACCCGGCAGGGCTTCTCAGGTGGTGCTAGTAGTAAAGAGCCCACCTGGCAGTGCAGGAGGCGTAAGAGATGCAGGTTCGATCCCTGGGTTGGGAAGATCCCCTGGAGGAGGGCGTGGCAACCCACTCCAGTATTCTTACCTGGAGAATCCCCATGGACAGAGGAGCCTGGTGGCTACAGTCCATGGGGGTGCAAAGAGTCCAACACAACTGAAAAATTAAGCATGCATGCATGCAGTACCTGGTAAAGCTGGGATTTTAAGTCAGAACTAATTTAAAATTTAAAATAAAAGTAAATTAAAAGTAAATCAGAATTTTGAAGACCACATAACTTTTTTATTATTCTACACTGTTATATCACACACACACACACACACACACACACACCCTTAGGAAAAAACACACAAAAAAGCAGCAAAACCCCAAAATAAGTACTTAAATTTAAAGCCACAAACATTTAAGAAAATACAAGCTCCTACCATGCCCAAGGACTAGCTCTCAGGCCAGAAGTGGCAACCTCTAAAAATAAACACTCATTACAGAAGCCCATGGCCAAAAACAAGCGATCAGACGACCACAAAACAGGAACATCCTGATCAACATACACACACACAAACCACAGGCCAACCAAATGACGTCACCCAAGCACCAGCACTGAGATGCTCGAGGAGGCCCATCGTGCACACACACCCCTGGGGGCTGGAGGCGCTGCCCGTTCACGTAACTCTCCAGAAGCATCTCTCTGCCCCCAGTTCTCCCTGGGACTTTGGGACCTCAGCCAGCAGCAGGCCCCAAGTGACACTGGGCCAGAATGCTGCCACAGCCGAAGGTTTACGGGAATGGCACTGGTCTGAACTAACATGGGGTTTCGGCAGAGAAAGGTCCGATTCTCCGACAGCCTGCCCTTAGTGCTACTGAGACGCAGCTGTGCACACGTTGCCTCTCCCGACTCGCCTAGCATCATCCCTGTTGTTGTTTAGTCGCTAAGTTGTGTCCGACTCTTTGCAACCTCGTAGACTGCAGCCTGCCAGGCTCCTCTGTCCAGGCGATTCTCTAGGCAAGAACACTGGAGCAGGTTGCCAGTTCCTCCTCCAGAGGCTCTTCCTGACCCAGGGAATGAACTCGTGTCTCCTGCATTGGCAGGCAGGTTCTTTACCGCTGAGCCACCTAGGAAGCCCTGGATCATCCCTAACCCGGCCGAAATGCAGTTGAGAGGCTGCCCCTTGTGCCCTGTCCTTCCAAAGAACCGGGCTCTGTGCTACACTCACAAAACAGAGACTCGGCTGGCTGTTTCCAGAGGAGAAAAGTATTACAGACAGAAGGTTCTCATCCACTCAGATCTTGGTTGGGAAGGGGTGGGGGCAGGGGAGGAGAAGGTTCCCACAAGGATGGGCCCCTCACACCACTTACTGGGAATCTGAAAAGCTGTCCTTCCTTCTCACCTGGAAAGGAAAGCTGCTGGCCCCTTCCTGAGCCCTGGCCCCACTCTGCAGCCCACACTGTGAGATGACAGAGTATTCCTCCTGGACCAGAGATCTCTTCCATCCCCCAAACCCCCTAATTTCCCAGGTCCATGTGTACACAGTCCAGGAAGCGGGGAGAGGAGTGAAAGGTGAGGTGTCCCACGGCCTCCCATTTACACTCAGAAGGCAACGAGACCCCCTGGGTGCAAACCAGTGCAGGCTTGAGTGTCCCTTCCTTCCAGGAAAAAGCATACCCACTCCAGGATCTCCCTAGGCTCCACCAAAGAAGAGTTTTTGGCAAGACAGATAAGAAAGCATCTCCCAAGACAGAAAGGGAGAATTCACACTGATCACCACTACCCGATATCTTGGCCCATTTGGGCCAACCCCACTCTCCATCGACTTTGAAAATGCCAATATTAAACTTCTTCTGTCATGTCATCTACCCCAGTGTGGGCTACTGTTTGCAGGAACAACAACAGGATAACTGCCAGGCCACTGGGGCTTAGTAAGAAAATCGAAGAAGTAGAAGCTGTTTAATTGAATCCTATTTGCTAAGCACAAATGGAAATGTCTATTTCTGTCCTCAAAGAAGGGGCTGGCTGCTCCTGACGCCCAGGGCTGGCAGCACGCTCCAGGCTGTTCTACACTTTCAATGGGTCATCTTCCTTTTCAAATTAAGAGAGGACACCCGGGCCCATCCCAGGTCTGTCAGCCCCCAGGAGGGTTCGACTGAAACCCTAGTGCACCACCAGCACGACCCACAAGGCACAAACACCTGCTGCTCCCATCAGAGATGAAGGAAAGGGCCCGCGTCCCCCATGCCACACAACACACTCACCACCCACTTCGCCCCATCGACCACGGCCACATTAAGAGCTATTTACCAGGACCACAAGGAGCCGGAACATGTCGGTTTCAATCTATTAAGGCAGGAAGGGCAAAAGAGAGAGGCGGCCAGAGCAAAGAGGAGGAGTGAAATGGGGGGGGGGGGGAGGAGGAGAGGGAACTGGAGTGAGTGGTGAGGGAAGCTGGCTTCAAGACTCTCAAGACAGGGAGCCACCAGATGCATCTTCAAGTCCCAGCAGCTGTCATGGGCGTGGCCAACTCAGGTAAAAGCATCTCAGAGGAGAGGGAGTTGGACCCGCAGTGGGAGGGGACAGGGGATACGGATGGGCCCATGGGTGTTGAAATGGGTGACCATGGAGCAGAAGGGGGAAACACAAGGTATGGGCAGCCCAGAGAGGGGAGATCTCCCAGGTCCCCAGCCCAGACCAGACTGGACTTCCTGCCCACTTCTCTAGGGAAGTGAAGTCCACAGTCCCTTCCAGGCCCTGCTTGTTTTGTCTGACCACACCTCGTTCTTCCCAGCAGCTGCTCCAAGCCCTGGGCTCCACCCTCAACGCTGAGCTCGGCTGCACCAAGGGGCCCCTATTCCACGGCAGCCGTAATTCAGATGTGCGTGTCATGCTTCTGGAAAGCTCTGAGGAAAATCCCCAGCTGATCTGGACATGGACTACTCCCTACTCCCCAGGCTCCCTCCAGTGAACGGCGGGAGTTCGAGCGGGGCTGGATGCACAGAACAGGCCAGTCCCCTGGAAACGAAAGATGCGTCCATCTGTTGTGTTTCAAAAGGAACAAAAGAAATCAACAAGGATGCTAAGGTGATAAAAGAGTTTGGACAGTTGTCTGATTTTCATAAGAATCTCCTCCGAGGATTGTTTTAAAAAAAAAAACACAACAACAACGACGTAGATTCCAGGGCCTTATCTCCAAAGATTTTTACTCATAGATCTAGGGCAGGACCAAGAATCAGCATTTAAACTAGCTCCCAGCAGCTTCTGGGTCACCTCTTGAGTAACCTTGACCCAGGTGGCCAGCGTTTTGAGCCCTGAGGTTAAGGACCTTCGCTTCTCTCACTAATGTCAAGTGGGGAGAGGTCATTTGTTTAGATGTCAGCGCAGACAGGCCAACCAGGAAAAACAAAGGGTGCCAGCCTAGTGGACTGCAGGAAAGTGGTTCAGCGAGGAGAGATCCCCTCCGTGTCCCACAGCAAGCCTGCTGTGCACCATGAGTGATTTATTAAGGTCTTCAGGATGGGGCCCTTCATGATAAGAAGTCCTTTGGGTCCACATCCAGCAGACGAACAATTCATTAAAAGACATTACCCAGAGCAGTGATGACCAACCAACGTGGAGGAAAATCAATGCGCTGCCAACAGGAAGGGGCACGGTGCCCACCCCAGACACAGGCGGTTTAGAGGCAGGCGGGGGCCCCAGCAAGCCGAGAGGACTCTCAGCACTTTAAACGTGGGAATGAGGCATCAAAAACCATGTGTGTCAGGGAGGTAGGTGAGCTCTGACAAACACTGAGGCTTGGCTAGGAGGTAGCCAGGGGAGCAAGTTCTGGGCATGTTAACCCTTTAGCTACAACCTCTTCCCCAGCTACAGGAGAAGGTGGGTTGGGACTAGGGCTGGGGCTATTGAGAAGCAGCATGTGAATGCCAGAAGAAGGGTACCAGGGAGGCCAGAGGGATGTGATTCTGTAGAAAAAGCAGAGGAAAAGCAGCCCCTCACTCCTCACCCCTGCACCAAAAACACCCATCACCCAGAAGGAAGACCCCCACCTTGATAGCTAACTCAGCCAACTCAACCACTTAAACCATGCGGAGCCTGGCCTCCCAGCCCATCAGGTGAAGATTCAGAGGCTTACTGGTAGGTTTGCAGAGTGACAAGATTCAGGAACTGAGCACCTTGAGCTGGGCCTGAAACCTCCAGGCACACTAACCTCTCTTGTCTCCATTTTACACCTCTCATCGCCCACAAAGTAAGGCCCAATCCCCCTCCCTCCTCACACATGCAGACCTTTTATCATCTGGCCCCTGCCTGCCTTTTGAAGCCTCATCTTCACTGTCCTCGATACTCCAACCACGCCCTACTCTACTCTTACTATTTATATGCTCTTTCCCACCTTGCGCCTCGAACATGCTGTTCGCTCTCCTAAAAGTCCCTTCCCTACCCTGCTCCCACAACTGTCAACCTCCCTGGCAAACCTCTTCTTCCTCCTGGAGGCTCAGTTTGAACCTCTCTGGGAAGCCTCCCTCGGCCTTCCCCCTTTCCTACAGTCCTCCAGACCCAGATAAACTTTTTAAATTCCCATTGCCCTGTTCCCATAACTGTAACACTGGTCACACCAGATGGTCAATATTATTGCCCATGTTTGTTTTCCCCACTAAACTCCTTGAGGAAGGCCTTTACCTCTTTCCCTCAATCCTCCGGTACCTAGTTCCCAGACAGTATGATTCATAACGTGGTGTATGTGAAGAAGGCACATAATTCAATGCACAACTCACATAGCTATACAGGATGGCCCTACAGAGTGCAGGGTCTGGTACACGTTAGAGGTTCCATCAGTGCTTCTTGCAGGACATTCATGCTCAGACACTCAATCCTGTCTGTCACTTTGTGACCCCATGGACTATAGCCCACCAGGCTCCTCTGTCCATGGAATTCTCCAGGCAAGAATACTAGAGTGGGTAGCCATTCACTCCTCCAAGGGATCTTTCTGACCCAGGGATTGAATCTGGGTCCCCTGCATTGCAGGCAGATTCTTTACCATCTGAACAACCAATGCATGACATTAAAGTTTTATATACCCCTGTAAGCCACTGAGATGCTCTTCTTCCACTGCTACCCAGAGAAGTAGAAAACTACGGATTCAAGGTGGACCCCAAGCTTCCCTGAACGGGAAGAGACACATTGCCGCAAAAATATGAGAAGGGTGTTCTACAGAACTGGTAGCATAGGCTGCGCCCATGGAGGTCCCTGCAAATTGGCTGAGCCAGAGCCCACCCCACAGGATCCCTCACTGGACTCCTCAGTCACACTCCAGCCCTGTCCAGTGGACATTCACTTTCTTAATCAAGAACCCCTGGGGGTATCTGATGAATTACCCCCCAAAAAACACACAAATACAAACTATGCACATCATTTCAGGAGGGGGATGGACACCTCAGAGTCCACACACGCTTCTTAAATTAAGACATATGCCTATGACAGTTAGGGTGCTGCTTCTGGGGGTCTACCCCCAGCATCTGGACTTCTGTGGGGAACACCGGGCTCCATTCAGGAGAAACGAGAGGACATGCAGAAAAGGCAAACCTTCTAGCAGCAGGAGCCTGAGAAGGAGCCCAGCCCAGAGCAACACGCCGAGCTGCAGCCGCCCCAGGGCAGGTGTGGGAGTGAGGAAGGGCCAGTGATGGAGAGGGCTGTGGGAAACCTCAGCCCCGTGGCTCAAGTGTGGCCTCCTGCGGCCCTTCTGTGACAGCGCCGGCCTCCACCCATGCTGACCACTCCCCCTCCCCACCCCACCCCACCCTGACATACACACAACTCCTCAGAGCCAGCCAGGGCCTGAGGTCACCCTTTGTTCAAAACAGCTCGCAGAGAGTTCTGGAACTTTCCTACATGGGAATGGGCTTCCTCGGGGGATCTGAAGAGCTTCAGAATTAGGGGCTGAAGAGAAGTTCCAAGTCTCTGGAGGGGAACCACAGAGAGGAGGTACGGCCTCTGAGAGACAAAGAGGGCAGGCGACAGGTGCAGCCCGAGGGACGCAGGTTCACCCCGGGAAGAGTCCACGGGGGCCACAGAGACAAGCACTGGGGGTAGGGACAGATGAGTCCAGGCAGCCAAACAGACACCTGTCTTTCTTCTCGCTTAGCAGCACTCACAGGGAACCTACTGCACTTTCCGAGAGTGGAGAGAAGAGAACAAGCTTCTTCCCAGGGTTTCTGTCACTTTTCTCACATGTGGTTCTGTTCCCTGCACAAGGGACCTCACCAAGGTCACCCCAAACCCGCCTCTGTGGACCCAGGGCGGATCCACAACTGGCCGCCACCCACCAATCTGCTGAGGTAAGAAAGAACGAGGAAGGTGCTAAGCCCCGCGTCCAAACGCAGTCCCATCCGAATCTCAGAAGACGGAGAAAGCCAGCATTCAAGCAGAAATGGAAACTAGAGCCCCCCTCCCACCCGCGGCTACTGCCCCACGGCTCCCAGCCAGCGCTCAGAGGCAGCGAAACGGAGGTCTGAGAGGGACCAAGCAAGTCGGCTGAGCCAAGACAGCGTTTTAAAATCCAGGAGATCTGGAGAGCTGAAGGGCCTCGAAGGCTCAGTTAATCCATTGCCCAGCCCCTCATTTGTTCCACAGGCTCTGGGAAACCCCCAAGGTCACCCAGAGCAGAGGGCATACAGACTCGCCTGCCTGCCTGCCTCCAAATTGAGTGCTCTTCCCCCTGATGGCGCTTCAAGGTGAAGATGGCCAGAGGAGCCTGGGGGGGGCAGGGGGTACTCTACAGCTTTGACTGCGGCCTAAGAGCCTCACCATATAAGACACGGGGCTTGGTCAAGCGGTGATGATAGACGTGTCCCCAGGTCCTCCTCAGGAAGGACCCACACTCTTTACACAGATACCATCTTAACTTGAATTCCTCCAGAGAGAGGGAGCAGGGACAGGAAACCTCCTGGTGGCCTTTACTTCAGACCCGAGGGACCCGGCCTGCAGAGTGAGTGACCTGCCCCGTCACAGGCCCGCCCACTCCCGCGAGGTAAATGTGAACTTGCAGGACCAGCCTCCTGACTCCAGCCTGGCCTTCAGCTCCCACGCCAGGCAGTAGGGGCAGAGCCTGGCACTCCCACTCCCCGCCCTCGGCCTGTCCAGGCAGCAGCTATCACAGGCACACTCCGGACAGTAAAAATAGCTCCCAAGCCCACAGCGACCCAGGTCCCTCTCTGCCAGACCAGGGCACCCGCCTGGACACTCACAGATCAGATCTCTGGCCAGGGGGACTGTCGAGCCGCCAAGAGTCCTGGCAAAGTTGGGAGAAAGCCATGAATGTCAGCCCACAGGAGGCCAGCGGGGGAATGGTCAGCCCTGGGGTGGGGAGGGTTCCACAAAGTTCAGGTCACAGACCTGGGGAGTTGGGGGTGTTGTCCTGAGTAAGTGGGAATGCTTCAGGGGCTAGTCAATGCCTCCACCACATGCCCTCTGCCCACCCCATCCTCTTCTACCATGAACCATTACCCCAAAGAGTGAGGCTGGCTCAGATACACTGCCCCCCCTCCTACATATGCAGCCACCCCTCAGATTTGAGGCGGCAGCTCCTCCGTGTCCCAGGGCAGCAAGTCCAGGAGGGAGGTGGCCAGGTCGGCTCCATCTGCTCCCAAAGGCAGCACACTGCTGGCCACAGCCCCACAGAGCCACACGCCCTTCCCCAGATCAGGTCCAGAGCAGACCCCGGCCCCTGCACCCAGAAGCTGCCCACCACCCTCTCCCCAGGTCCAGCAGGGAGCCACACAGGAGAAACACCTGCCCAGCAGACACTTACCCTCTGGACAGAGGGAGCGAGGGAAGGGAAAAGACGTGCTCTGAAGTGCCCCCTCTTCCCTCAAGTTTCAAATAATTCCTCCATGGCTGCAGCTCCCAGCACCGCCGCCCGGTCTGTGTCCTACTCAGGCTCCCTCGGACTGTCAGGGGTGGGAGGAGCAAGTGCCGCCTGCCTGCCCATACACACACACACACACACGCACACTCCCTCCCTCCAGCTCTCACTCGCTCTCTCCCCCTCTCCGCTCAGCTCTGCCTCACTCTGGCTTGTAGGAAGCCAGTGGGATAAAACTCTGTCTGTAATTTCAGCCAGCTGGGTCCCCAGGGCTTCACTTATCATCCTGTAGCTATGCAGCTCTCGAATGACATCACAGTGGCTTCCCAAGCCCTCCACACGGAGTGAGAAGTGGCCGGGCCAGCCCAGCTCCAGCCCTGGTTCCATCCTAGTCCAGCAGTGGCCCCAGCCCACTCCTGACCAGCACAGCCCAGCATGGCCCCAGTACCACCCCGACAAGCCCCAGTCCCAAATCCACTGTGGCCCCAGGACCCAGAGAAGAAGTGGAAGCAAAACGGCTGGGATGTGAGGTAGAGGGAAGGGTGAGAGTTCCTACGAGGGTATTGAGATTTATTTCCCCAAATTTTTCCACATTTTTTTTCCCATTCTCAGCAAATGAAAGGCAGAACAGATGACAACAATTTTCCAGCTGCTGAACAATAAGGTGGAAGTCTTTTTTTCCTTTCTCCCCCTCCATCCCACCCGTCCCCCCACCTCCACAGGGCAGAGTCTAGGAGCCAGGACACTTCCTTGGCTTATAAAAGGGGAAAAAACCCATGAGCTCCTGGATTTCCCAGGGGTGACCACGGAGCCTGAATGGAGGGACTGGGGTATCACACAGGCAGGCTGATGGGAGGGGAAGGGAGCACCAAAGTGAGGTTCTCAGTGCAAAGCTTTGGCTTCTAGCCCAGGAACCACGACCACTGAAACCTGACTTCGGGAAGGTCAGTGGATGTCTGATCAAGGATGCTGATCTGACAGTCCACCTGAGAGGCCTCCAGGTGACTGATCATTCATATTCAGTTTGTTCCCACCTGTGACCACCACGAATGGCAGAAAGGATAACTTTCTGGAATAATCAGTAACATCTCCCCTCACACCCAGGCACCCAGACCCAAAACAGCCCCCTCAAAAGCCAAAGGGGCTCCCCAAAGTCCCCACCACTGTCCTGGTGTGCCTTTAAAAGTACCAGCAGTCCCTGACACAGGATGCCAAAGCCCACCTCTTCTCTGCACATCAACTGAATGTACCAACCCCACTCCCACAGGCCAGGGATTTGCAGCAGGCCAGTGGGGGCTGCAGGGCCTGGTGTCTCCTTGCCAGAGCCCTGGTGAGTTTGCCATCCTAAAGTGCTTCTACAGCCTCCCCATGCTGATGCCCAGACCCTTCACTGCCAGGTCAGGCACTGCAGGCCCGGGAGGGAGTGCCATAACAGATGCAGGCCACTTACTTCTCCCTTTTCAGAGCAGACAGCTCATCCCTAGTCCCCTCCCCGTTGTCAGCATCACTGGCTGCACTGGTTGTATTACTAAAGGCATGTTTTCCAGAAACCGGGAGGTGACAGGCCTGTGGTGCCCCTCATAGGTCAGAAAGCCCGCATGAGTTGTCTCTTGCTTCAGAGTGATAAAAACCCCTGGCAGCAAGAGCTGAGAGTAAAGAAGGAAAATAAGTGGAAGAACAAAAACAGTGCCCTGTACTCTGGCCCCAGCCCTATCCTAACAGCATCTTCACTGAGGAGCCCAGTGACAAAGACTTCATAGAAATCATCAAGAATGAGGACGAGAGAAGAGGGGTTTCATGCCCCAGGCTCCAAACGGGGGGGGGCAGAAGGATTTCCAGTCTCCTCAGCACAGTTGTCAGATGACAATTTGGACAAACTACTGTAATTATCCTGCTTATCTCCATAGAACCTTCTAGAACTAATGGACAAACTAGGCTCTTGAAAGGATTATAGTCAACCAGTCCACCCTCTTTCTCATCCCTGCCCCACAACAGTGTTAACCTAGATTTTATTTGCATACACCCTTCACCTTTATCTGCACACTTGAACCCCATCAATAGTATCATTTTATAAGATTTTGTAAAATTTTGAAAATAAATGTAACTTCAAGTAGTTTGAGGCATCAATACCCATGATATCACAGATTTGCAAAAGCTATATACTTCCTCCTCTAATATGCATTAAAATAAATACACCTAAAATAATTTCATATATAATTACCAGTCTGGCCCATATACCATACTTTGGAAACATCATCATACAACAATCTCTTGTGAGTAGCAATCCGATCCGATGGTTCCCTGCTACCACCCAGGGACTAACTGCACCAGAAGCCTTCTGGGGAGTTTTGTGAAAACCTTGACTTCCTGGCTCCACCCCATACCTCCAGAGGCCGAATTGTCAGGGGTGAAGGTGAAAGTGAAAGTCATTCAGTCGTGTCCAACTCTTTGCAACTCCATGGACTGTAGCCCACCAGGCTCCTCTGTCCATGGGATTCTCTGGGCAAGAATACTGCAGTGGGTTGCCATGCCTTTCTCCAGGGGATCTTCCCAGGGATCAAACCCAGGTCTCCCGCATTGTAGGCAGATTCTTTACCATCTGAGCCACCAGGGAAGCCCATTGTCAGGGGTAGGGCCTGGGAATTGGAATTGTAAGACACTCTCCAGTTGAGAATGCAAGGCAGACAAGTTTGGACCACCACCACCACCTCCCCGCCCCCACCGCCGCCCCCCGCCGCAAAAAAAAAAAGGTCCTAGCTATACCAAACTGTTTTCAGTTATAAGGATCTTACTATCTACCCCTCAAAGCCCATTGCATCATGAGGTGGCTCTAACAGATAGATTTTAGCTCCTTAACTTTTCCACTAAGTTTGTGGTACCCAATGGGGTGGCTCAGACAAGCCAAATCTTTGCACACGAGAGCTTCAGACACTGAATGTGATGTGCACATCCTGAGTCTCTCCTTTGACAGACAATCCTCCCCTACTCCTGCCCCCAAAGCCCCTGAGTCTGCCCTACCTCCCTCTGCTTCTCCTCATCACCTGAGCACTTGCTACCAGAGGTTTTTTATCACTCTGAAGCAAGGGACAACCCATGTGACCTATGAGAGGCACCACTATCACCTCCTAACTTCTGGAACACATGCCTTTAGTAATGCAACCTAAAATTAAACCCAGCCCTTCTGATTTGTCTCACTTCAGCATCTTCCAGGAACACAGCAACTAAGAACACAGGCTTAGGGATCAGGTAGACACTGGCTTAAACACAGACACTATACTTAACTAGCTTAGTGCAGCCCTGGGCCAATTACTTAATTTTTTGAGTTTCAGTTTCTTTATAAAATGAGTATCTCAGAGAGTATTGCAAAGATCAATAATAATGTGTGTAAAGCGCTCAGCACAGCAGAAAAGCACACAGCGGTGCTCGAAATGAGGCACCACATATATACAAGCACCACTCTGACATTCACTTTTCAGTCCTCCTTCCCTACCCAGCCCCACCCTGAATAGCACCTCGGATATGCTAGATCATTGGGCCCGGATGAAATACACCCGATGCTTAAGGACATGTCATTTGGCCTGTCCTTTCTCTGCTCAAAACTCATGGCAACGAGTGTCCAGCAAAGAGAAGAGTCTCACAAAATGGCCCAGACTCTGAGGATGTGATGTTGCTCAATCAACAAACTCTGGAAATGTCGTGGCATCTGTTACTACCAACAGGATGTCCGAAAATGCCACCCTGTCTCCTACCTCCCAAGACAGCTTCAACACCAAGGACCACGAGGAAGGAGGGATGGCACCTGTCCAGATCTGGCTTTTTGCTCTTTCTCTTAAGGAACAAAATGGGGCTTCTCTGGTGGTCCAGTGATTAAGAATCCACCTTGCAATCCAAGGGACATCCCTGGTCTGAGAAGATCCCACATGCCTTGGGACAACTAAGCCTGTGCGCCAGAACTACTGAGCCTGCACTCTGGAGCCCGTGAGCCACAATCACAGAGACTGTGTGCAGCAGCTACTGAAGTCTGCATGCCTAGAGCGCGGCCTCCACAACAAGATAAGTCTCTGCAATGAGAAGCCCGTGCACCGCAACTAGAGAGTAGCCCCCACTCACCGCAACTAGAGAAAAGCCTTCACACAGCAATGAAAACCCAGTATGGAAAAAAAAAAATTTTTAAGGAGCAAAATGGCTGAGTGCTCTGGTTTCCCAGCAGCCTGATCCTCGAAAGGAAGCAGGAAGCAGAAAAGAGCATCTTTGGGGAAGGAATACCTCACGCCCTCCCTAGTGAGAGACGTAAGGTTTCAGAGACAGGGGCTGAAGGGACACCTAGACAGTGGTCCTCCCCTGGGGTGGTGTGCTCCCCAGGGAACATGTGAAAATGGCTGGAAATAATCGGGGTTATCACATCCAGAAGAAATCCTATTGCATCCAGTGGGTAGAGATGCTGCTAAACACCCTCCAACACACACAGGACAGTCCCATGTCCAATGTCAATGGTGCCACAGCCAAGAGTGGCTGAGCCAGAGTGAGGGCAGAGGGAGTCTGGGGTGTGAGAGACAGAGCTCAGGATTGACTCAGGAGTCCTGGGTCCCAAACCCAGGGGGCCGCTAACTCACCACGAGACCTTGGCCAAGTCACTTCCTGGGGCCTCAGTTTCCAAAGGAGTAAGATGAGAGATAAGAGCGAGATGAGCTTTGAACTCTCAGACTTCAGTTCTAAGCAGAAAACAAAGAGGAGAGGGGCCTGGACTTTCCAGGGGTTGCAGTGTGAAAGTCTGGGGGAGAGGGAGGACCCTGGCGATAGGCCATTGCCTGGGCCGGGTGCGAGGTATAGCACAGGAACAAGTCTCAGCACCCCCACAGGACTTCCTCTCTGCCTTCCAGCACAGCAGAGGGAAGACAGGCAGACCTAGAGCTCAGGGCACCCCTCACACAGCCCCAGCTTTCCAAGGTCTCCACACAGTCCCCCAGGAAGGCGGCAGACAGGGCCAGGTTCAGAAACATGTTCCCTGAGAGTCACGCAGAAGCCTCAGTGCCCAAGAACCTTCAGGAAGGGAATCGCCAACTCCCAGGCAGACAGCTGAGCTGGACAGAGAAGATCCACTCACCTCCCTCCTGCCTCCCCTACTTGGATCGCCTCCCAAGGCCTTGACACCATCTCAGTATCAGTCCTCACTTGGGAAGGATGGCAGAAGAGTGGGGAGTGGATGTGGAGCTTGGGGAGCCAGGAAGGATGAGACAGCACAACAGAACGGGGCGGGTGAGTTGTAGGGGCGAGCAAGTTTTAAGTATGTGCCTGCACGTTAATGGATGTTTTCCTGTTTGCTTCGACAACTGCCCTTCAACGTAGATCCTTGATAGAGAAACTGAGGCTTCAAGGCTGTGGTTTGCTCAAGATTACATTGCCAGTCTGACTCTGACACTCAAGTTCTTTCTGCTTCCCAGAGAGGAAGGAGGAAGGAAGAAAGAGAGAGACGGGCAAAGAGTGAGAGCTTGGAGGATCCAGTGGGATGAAGGGAGTGGAGAGTGACGATCAAATCACAGCACTGGTTTAGAACAACCAAACCCAAACCACAACATCCAAGTGGGTGCTGTCCTCATCGCACCGGCTCCTGGGAATTTTAGGCATTTATCTGAACGATGCTGCCAGGGTTCAAAGCATTTATGGTAACTCATAGGGAACTGCCCCAGAGTTGGTTCACAACTGACACAAGGAACCTCTCTCTTGGGGGTCCTTGATGGATACCCATCTCTTGGGGTCAATCCCATGTCAGTGGTACTTAGCAGGCCCATTTAAGTACCTCACATAAGTATTGGTTACCAGATTGGTCATATTTTATCAAGACAACTCTTCTCACTCTGTGCAGTGGCAGGGAGGTCAGTGGGGTTCTATGCACAAGTGATGGGTGTATGCAGGGGCTTCTCTGTGGTTCTGTTTTTGAGAGGATGTGGAAATGGGGATGGATGGGGGGTCTGGGTGGGGTCTCTGCTTCCTTTCCCTCTGCACTCACGAGTATAAGGAGGCTCAGTAGGCATCTCCGTGGGGGTCTCTCAGGACTCGTGTCATAGCTCACACACATGAGCAGGTGTGGGTCAGAAGCAGGAAGGCCCTGGTGAAGAGGAACAAGCTGGGAGTGACCTTCCCGACTCACAGAAGAGACAGCACCACAGGGCACAGGTCTGGACAGGAGCCAGGGCCCCACCCCAGGTCTCTTTCATCCTTGTAAAGAGCGCCTGCCTGATTCTCCAAGGTTGTCAAGCAGTACAGAGACAGAGGGGGACAGAGAGGCAGAAAGGGAGAAGGAAGGATCTGAGAAGCTTTGCACTTTCATAACAAAATCTGATCTCATTGCCCCTGGAGAAGGAGAAGAACAAACATCAAAGAACACTTTGCTGCTAACAGTTTTTTAAGTAATCAAAGCAACACCAGGCGAAAGCAACACCAACGAGCACCAGCATCGACTAGCTGTAAGGATGTGAAGACGCAGTCCGGGAGGAGAAAGGATGAGAAAGGCCGCCAGTAGCTCCTGGCCCCCATCCACCGACTGCTCTGCGCCGCTTCCCAGAACCAAGGGGCCCTGCTGGCAACCTGCACAACTCTGCTGGGGCTAGACCAGGCCCTGGCCCTGAAGGGTGAGAGGGCAGTCCAGTGGGCCCGCCATCTGGGGCAGGATTCCCCATATCCCTGCAGGAGGGTCTTGGGGGGCAAATAATGTTTGAACAGAAAAAAAGGATGGGCAGGTGAAAGGGGAGTCTGTCAAGACTCTCAGGTTCCCTTTGCATGCAGAACCTGCTGGGGCTTTATCAGAAATCTATAGAAGCTGCCTGCTCTTTCCTGTTCATGCACCCTGGTCATTCACCCTATTGGGACAGGTATGCAGGTGGAAGACTCTCCTCAACCTCAAGAAAATCCATTCCTGCTCCCAGTTCCCCATTCTCATGTCCCTCAAAAGCAAGACAGCTTTCCTAGATGTCAGACTCCTATCCTGCCAGCTGCAGCTAAAACATACTCTCTCCAACTCAGCCCCCCAAATCCAAACTGGTCACTGCATGATACATAGGCCTAGAGAAAGCATTGTCTGGTAGTAACAGTAGTAGAAAGAAAGTGAAGTCTCTCAGTCGTGTCCGACTCTTTGCGACCCCATAGACTGTAGCCTACCAGGCTCCTCTGTCCATGGGATTTTCCAGGCAATGGTACTGGAGTGGATTGCCATTTCCTTCTCTAGGAGATCTTCCCAACCCAGGGCTCGAACCCAGGTCTCCCGCATTGTAGACAGACGCTTTACCGTCTGAGCCACCAGGGAAGTCCAAACAGTAGTAGAGTAGGAGTCAAAGGGCTAGAGTACCAAGGAGTGATTGAGGATGGGCCTCAGTTTACTCCTCCATGCAACAGAAGAGTACAATCAGCTAATGGTCCCTGAAATCCTGGCCAATTCTAGATGTTCAAGGATCCAACACAGAGAAGATGCTCAGCCTGGCACTGTCTGTGTCCCAGAGCCCTTGGACTCTGTAAACCTGATGCTCCTCTCCTGTGTGGTCTTGCTTGGGTGGCTCCAGGCTCCAAGCTCGTCCAAGGCTATTTCTGCAGCAGACACAGAGCCCCTGGGGGCTAGGGCAGAAACAGTGACTTACAGGAAGTCTGGAAATACATGCCAGGCTGCAGAGGTTCCGAGGGCCATGCACAGCAGTAAAGAAGCTGATTTATTTTCATCAGTGAAATGCCGAAACCCAATCCCTGGAACAAGCTGACCCAGCAGACGACAGCGGGGAGCTCCCCACCCAGAGCAGAATTAGCTAGATCACAGCCTCCCAGGTCTCACCACTGGGGCTGATGTTGGGAGGGACAGAAGGGGAGGCCATCTCAGCCAGTGTGACCACAGGTCCCTAGGGTTGGCCGCTTCCCACCCTGCCGCTGGCCTGCAAGGGTCTCCAGGATGTAGGTGCAGGAGTGCTAGGTCCACATGCCCACGTGCTCAGGGCAGGGAAGCAGAGGAACAAGAGGCAGGGTGGCTCAGACTCTCATCCTCAAGAAGCCATGGTGAGGAATGGCAGACATCAGAACCCCAGTTGTACATCTTTCTGGCTGTGTAAGCATTGGGAAATTACTTGACCTTTCTTGCCTGTTTGCTCATCTGTGAAAGGGGAACAAGAATACTCAGCTCAGAGGAGGGTCATGAGGAGTAAAGAAAATAACGGGCACCGAATACAAGCCACCCCCTGTGGCTACGCTGGTGGCTCGGTGGTAAAGAATTCGCCTGCAATGCAGGAGACACAGGAGACACGGATTCAATCCCTGGGTCAGGAAGATCCCCTGGAGAAGGAATGGCAACCCACTCCCGTATCCTTGCCTGGAAAATTCCATGCACAGAGAAGCCTTGTCGGCTGCAGTTCATGGGGTCACAAAGAGTCAGAGGCCGCAGCACACACAAAATAGAAGCTCACGTGTGGAGGATGCATGCAGAAGGGAGAGAAATTTTCCTCCTAGTCCCTAATCAAATTGCTCACTGGGAGCAGCAACTAATACAACCCTTATGGAAGCCAATTTGACACTATCAAAATTATATATGCATACATTCATCCAGCCAATTCCACTTCTAGAAATTTGTCCTAAAGACAGATTTGCACAAATGAAACGGTGTTATGCACAAATAAAAAGGCTACTCACTGCAGCATTTTTCAAAACAGTAAAAAACTGGAAACAACCTAACTGTCCATGTTATTTATAGTTAAATAAAATACTAGTTAAATGCAGTACCCATGTACAGTGGAATATTATGTAGCTGAAAACAATGAGAAGGCTCTTTGTGTGCTATTATGAAAAGATCTCCACAATGTGTCATTAGATCAAACAGCTCAGGTACAAGCCAAATCTTTACAGCGTCTCAGTTCCGTTCAGTCGCTCAGTCATGTCCGACTCTTTGCGACCCCATGAATCACAGCACGCCAGGCCTCCCTGTCCATCATCAACTCTCGGAGTTCGCTCAAACTCACGTCCATCGAGTCAGTGATGCCATCCAGCCATCTCATCCTCTATCGTCCCCTTCTCCTCCTGCCCCCAATTCCTCCTAGCATCAGAGTCTTTACCAATGAGTCAACTCTTCGTATGAGGTGGCCAAAGTATTGGAGTTTCAGCTTTAGCATCATTCCTTCCAAAGAAATCCCAGGGCTGATCTCCTTCAGAATGGACTGGTTGGATCTCCTTGCAGTCCAAGGGACTCTCAGGAGTCTTCTCCAACACCACAGTTCAAAAGTATCAATTCTTCGGCTTTCTTCACAGTCCAACTCTCACATGCATACATGACCACTAGAAAAACCATAGCCTTGACTAGACGGATCTTTGTTGGCCAAGTAATTGGGTGCTACAGTGTCTACCAGACCCTAAATGATCTGGTCCCGGTTATCTCTGACCTCAACTCCTATTACAATCTTCATTGCAATCACAATGGCCCCTGTGCTGCTTCTTAAACATCTCAGGTGGGCTTCTGCCTCAGGACCTTTGCACTTGCTGCCCGCCTCACCCCTGCCTGGAATGCTATTCTTCAGATATTTGCTTGGGTGACTCTCTTACCTCCTTCAATTCTTTGTTCACATGTCCCCTCCTCAGTGAAGCGTAGGCTGATAAGCTTTTAAAATTTTTCAAATTTTAAAACATTTCAATACCCAACCAACAACAGCTCCCAATCACCCTTACTCTGGTCTATTTTTTCGCAGAGTGTTTATCACCTTCTAATATGCTCTCTTACTTACAGTTGCTGCTGCTGCTAAGTCACTTCAGTCGTGTCCGACTCTGTGCAACCCCGTAGACAGCAGCCTACCAGGCTCCTCTGTCCTTGGGATTCTCCAGTTGACCCTTGCACAATGCAGGGGTTAAGGGCACTGACTCACACAACATCCACATCCCACAGTCAAAAATCCACATACTGCTTTTTCTGCCCTCAAAACAAAGGAATTGATAAATGACTCACCAAAGGGCAAGAAGTTGAAACAGTCTGGGTAGAATCAGGACTAGTTCTTTTGATCCCACATATTGTAATCTCCAACTGAACACAAACTTTTTGCCACAAAGTCCCCCATAAAATGGGGAACTTCCCTGGTGGTCCAAGCTTCCACTGCAGGGGACACAGGTTCAATCCCTCATCGGGGAACTAAGATTCCACATGCCACCAAGAGTGGCCAAAAAAAAAAAAAAAATCCATAAAACAAAAATACAGGTATCAATTTGTGGAGAAAAAGTTGTGTATAAGGGATCTGCACAGTTCAGATCTGTGTTATCCAAGCGTCAAATATATTTATACCTTAAAAAAAAAATTTATTCTTTGTCTTCTCCCACTAGAATACAATCACAACAAGGGCAAGGATCTTTATTGTGTTCACTATTGTATGCTCAGCATCTAGAATAGTGACACACAGTAGGCACTTCACAAATATTTGTTGCTTGAATAAATGAATGTTACCACGGACAGTTCTTTGTGACAAAGAACAAATGATTTGTTTTTTTCTTTATTTCTTCTTCTTCAATACAGTGCATTCAAGGTTATACCCATAATCACGTCTTTCTCACTCTCCTGCATCCTGATGTCTTTTCTCAAATGAAAGAGAAAGAAGCATGTTTACAGCTGTTCCAGGATCAGTGAACTCAGAGAAGCACTGTGTACAGTACCACCCAAGACCTCGTGCTGGTATCAGTGACAACTAACATTGACTGATGACTTCTGAACAGGCACAGGACTGAGCACCCATCCATTACCTCAGTTAACTCTCAGAGCCTACGAGAGAAGTATATCCTTGTCCCCATTTTACAAGGTAGAACACAGGCTCAGAAAGGCTAAATGATTTGCCCAAGATCAACAGAGGGCAAGAGACAGAGCCAGGGCTTGAGCCCAGGCAGCTCTGAGTCCCAAGCCCACACTGTCAACCACTATGGTGCCTCCACTGCCTCCCAAGGATGTGGGTTTTGCCCCTTCTCAGACCACTCTAAGACACTGTCCTTCTTCACTTCAATGGAGGCTGCCTATTATGGAAGGTTTGTGAGCTCAGCAACTTTGCCAGGATCTTAGAAGGTCTCCTTTGGCCACCTGATGCGAAGAGCTGACTCATTGGAAAAGACCCTGATGCTGGGAAAGATTGAGGGCAGGAGGAGAAGGGAACGACAGAGGATGAGATGGTTACGACAGAGGATGAGATGGTTGGATGGCATCACCAACTCAATGGACGTGGGTCTGGATGGACTCTGGGAGTTGGTGATGGACAGGGAGGCCTGGCATGCTGCAGTTCATGGGGTCGCAAAGAGTCGGACACGACTGAGCAACTGAACTGAATTGAACTGAACTTGGCAGGGGGAGGAGCGAAGAGAAGAAAGAGATGTAGAGGGGATGAATCACCCACGAGCAGCTGAGGAAGTAGAGGAAGGGGAATCATGAAAGAAGAAAGGACAGATCACCTTATGGATCCCAGATCCACTGAAACCTCTTCCCACAAATGGCCTCAGAACTGTCCATTGGACAGGAAGCAGGGCCTGGGAGGATGGGCCAAAAGGGATGGGCTCTGTTGCCTGCAGAGAAGCACACCAGCTAGCAGGCAGGAGAGGTGAGCAAGACACACAAAAGCTCCAGGGAGGGTGCTGAACCTCACAGGCTGATGGAGAGATAGGCCCGAAGACCAGCACCACTAACGAAGAAGTTAAACTTTGCCCAGAAGCAAACCAGCCTCAGATAGCACCTCCGAGCCAGCCGCATGCCAACTGCCTGTACGAGGAGAAAGAAGCCAGGCACAGCCTCCAAGGACAGGGAGAAGCACCCAGGGCCTGAATAGGCACAACAAGGAATAATCCAGAGAGACAACTCCATTCTGCTCTGTTCTCTCCTAGTGCCCATCACTCCGCCATGTCACTCAGCCTGGACAACAGATCCAGGCTCCAAGGACCCATCCATTGCGGGATTTTGTGTGCTCTTTCCTCTTCATCTCCTGGTTTGTTCTCCCCTCCTGGATTCCATGCATATGTTTCCTCAGTGTTCCACTCACCCTCCCTCCACCTCCTTCTCCAACATTCCCACCTTCACCAACCCCTGCATCCCATTGATCTCCTAATACCCAGCCCACCACGGGACCAGGCAGCATGACAAGGAGGCCGGAGCAATTTGATTGCTTTCTTTCCCTCTACTTTCTAGCCTTTGAGCAATGTTGTTAGGCCACTTTTGATTTGAAAAACAATTCTGTTTTCAATGCTATCTATGTTCTCAGGCCCAAGACAGATACAGTCCTTCTGCAAAGCCATCCACCTCTGATCACCACCATCCCCAGAAACTTCTCTCCTGAGAAGCCTGGCTTTTAGCCAAGATCTTCTCCATTTGACTGTGGGTCAAGGAGGATGGCACACCTGTCTGATCTGGCCACACCCCCTCCCCTCCCTTGTCTGCAGGCAACTCCAAGAGAGGACTTTCTCCAGCACCCGGGCCAGCCCAGGGCTCACCATCTAGTACGTGCTCTCTAAGTATTTGGGAAAGAAAGGGGAGAGAGAGAAGGAAGCGAGGAAAGCAGAAGGAGGCGGGGGAGCAAGGGAATGATGGGTGAAAAGCAGCTTTCGTTGGGTACCAAAAGTATTTGATCAATGGAAGCTTGAATTTCCTTTCTTGGATGTGGTTAGATCTTGGGGTCTCGCCGGGTCCAGCTAACTTGCACCGGTCTGCAGGTCTGGCAGGAGAGGAAGCAGGGAGAGTGGTTGGGGGTTGGGGGAAGGCTGCACGTTCCCCTGTTCCTGGGGCTGGAGCTTGATATTTGAGCGCAGCAAGAGGGCAGACGTGCCGCTCAGGCCACTGGCCAAGAGCTCTGCGTCTGCTCCGAGTGTGGCTCCGGTTTTCCAACCTCCACCCGATGGCAGAGATTACCGAGGACCAAAGGCACATTCAGTCAGGAGGGTATTGGTTTACTGAATGTTCCGTGGGCAGACACCGCTCTCCAAGCCTGCCAGCTGCCTCGCAGAGCAGGGCCAGCTCAGGGTCCGAGGGCATCAGCACAAGCCCCGCCCCACCCGACCAGGGCAGCGCCGAGCAGGTGGCTGGCAGGTGCTGAGGCGGTGGAGTCATCTTCTTTACCCACAAGGTCAGGCCGGCCCTACATTTAAATTCTCGGCACTCTGATCGGTCCAGGAGGTCAGGAGGGAACTCCCTCTTGGGGGAGTAGAAGGGACCCAGATCCTCCTCAAGAAGTCATCTCACCCCTGCCTCTGTCACTATCTCTATGGAGACCACCCCACACTGAGGCCCATGTCCCTTGTTTCTCGACATCTCTGCCCAAACATGCCAGGAGGACAAGGGCCTGACCTCCCTGCCACAGCTGATGGACCCTCTCACAGTCCGGAAGTTCTCCCAGGTGGCTAACTCAGATCCCTCCTGCTGCAGTCTAAGCCCTGTGATAGAACAGCAACAGAAGTTGAAGCTTCCCGTAACAGCTTTGAATTTCTCTCTCCCCGCCCTTTCCCCCACCCCTGACCCTAACCAGACCAGAAGGGCTGCCCCCTCCAGCAGTCAGGTTAGGACTTCCCAACAAAAGTCAGGCTCTTGGGGGAGTTCCCTGGTGGTCTAGTGGTTAGGACTCTGCAGTTTCACTGCCGTGGCCCGGGTTCAACTCTGGTCGGGGAACTGAGATCCCACAAGCCAGCTGCACGAGAAAAAAATAAATAAAATAAAATCAGGCTCTCAGCACCTGTGCTTAGAAAATCACCCCTTAAAACCCCCTGCTCAGAGACAAGGGGCAGACGTACCACTCTGGGACCCTTGGACCATTTTCCTGAATTATTTGGGACTACCTGCAATCTTGTCCTCCTCTCTTTTACTGGTTCTTCCACATCTTACCCCAGAGTTCAGAAGGCAAGAATGGCACACCCTGTGAAAGTGTGTCAAGGGCAAACATTCACCATAGTGCTCGTGTTCTTCCAAGAGGGCATGGAGGCTGCTGTCCCCATTAACTGCCTCACTCCATAACCAAAGGGGCCACGTTCTGCTCCCCACCCACCCCCACCCTGCCTCGCCCTGGGAGATACAGGGCCATGGGCCATGTAGGTGGCTGAGGCAGCCAGGAGGCAAGATTCATGGCTTTGGTGTTGCCCCACCATCCAAGGACCTGAAACCCAGCCTCCCTCTCTGTGTGATGGGGCAGGTGATCCAGACCAGTACAGGCACCAGTTCCAGGGCTGGAAAGAGATTAGATGAAGCAGCCTAAAGCATTTCAGGCTACAGATGTATAATCTCAGATTAAGATCACAGGAAGCAGTATCCCTGATTGGCTCCAGACCCCCATCCACCCCAGAATCCTGCCTTCAACACCTACTAAGGGTATTGTCTGAACAAGGTCCCTAACCTCTCTGTGACAGCCTCAGTTTTCTCTCCTGTAAAATGGGAACACTCATAAGCAGGTGTTCATATGGAAGTATTTGGGTCCCAGTTGCGACAGAGGCCCCAGGAAAATGAATAACACATTCCAAAAGTAAGGCAGGGCTTGTAAAAAGGGATGACTGACATCAAGACATCAAGAAAGTTAAAAGCCAGCCCACAGAATAGGAGAAAATTTTGCAAATCATATATCTAATAAGAGACATATTCTCAAGATATAAAAAAAGAACTCTTATAATGATAACAAAAAGACACAGAATCCGAGTTTTAAAATGTATAAAAGATGTAAATAGATGTTCCTTTAAAGAAGATGGCCAATTAACAAAGATGTTCAACATTACTAATTACTAGGAAAATGCAAATGAAAACCACAATAAAACACCACTTTACACCCACCAGGAGGGCTAGAGTTCCAAAGATAGAAAATTACAAGTGTTGGTGAGGATGTACAGAAATTATAGTCCTCATACATTGGCTGGTAGGAATGCAGCATATAAGATGGTGCAGCCACTTTGGAAGACAGTCTGACAGTTCCTCAAACAACTGAACACTGAGTTACTATCTGACACGACAATTCCACTCACAGACATCTACCCAAGAGAAGTGGAAACATAAGGACACGCAAAAATTACACGCGAATCCCCACAGCAGCATTCTACACAACAGCCAAAAAGTGGAAACAGTGCAAATATTCACCCACTGATGTGTGTGGTATGGCCACACGATGGAGTATTACAAAGCAAATCAAAATGAACCAATGCATGCTACAAAATGGATCAACTCTGAAAACATCATGCTCAGTGAAAGAAGGCCACAAAAGATCACAAACTGTATAATTCCTTTTACATGAAATAAGCAGAACAGATAAATCTCTAGAGATAGAAAGTAGATTAGGGCAGGGGTGGGGAAAGATGTGGGGAGTGACTATTAATGAGTGAAGTCTCTTCTAGGTGGGTGATACTATCCTGAAATCAGATTATGGTGATGGTTGTACAAGCGTAGATATACTAAAACCCACTGAACAGTATTCTTTAAATAGGGGAAGTTATGGAATTAAATTACATCAATGTAATGTCATTTCATTATATTTGATTGTATTATATTAGGAATATATATTAGCTGTTTAAAATTTTTTAAAGACAGAGATGGCTGAAAACTGTTTGTGGCTCTAAACTACCCCTCTCCCCACCCCACCCCCTCAACACACACACATCCACGTCAAGTGAATGAAAAGATAAGGAAGTGGGGGATTCTAACAGGCATCTTGCAGAGATAAGGAAGTGGGGGATTCTAACAGGCATCTTGCAGAGAAGAGTTGTTTTGCCGCAAATGCCACCTGCCAGGGCCTTCCCCTCATCTCACAGAGTCTGCTCAGCTCAGTGTGAGTCGGCTGGAGCAGGAAAACGTGAGAAACAGGCCTGGCACAGACCTGGAAGTCTACACAGTGAGAAGCCGACCAGGGAACAGACAGGGGATGCGCTGGCCACCTTCGTCCCTGGCTTTGCTGAGCCCAAGAGCGCCTAAGGCTCCCGCAGACCCAAGGGAGAGAGCCAGCCCCTGGGCTGCCTCAGATCCTGTCCGAGAGGGCCCCCTGCAGGGCTGAACCACCTCCGCAGAAGGAGGTGGAGGGAGCAAAGGATGCTCGGGCCGAGGAAGGGTCCCGAGCCTCTGATGCAGCTGCAGTCACCCACCCGAAGGAAAACATGAGGAGAGACTCTTCGGGAGTTCAAGGTCTGAGGGGGGGGTGTCCTCCAAAATGCCCACAAAAGTGCTGCAGGAGGAAACAGCACTCGATGCCTCCAGAATCTTGCTCTGGCAAAGAGCTCAGGCGTCATATCACCCGGACCTGTGTCCCCACACAGAGCAACCTCACAGTGGTGCAAGCAGGCAAGAAGGCTCCCATCCCTTCCCTGCTTCCCCTCTTCTCATCTGTCAGGAAAACAGAGAGAAAAACCTGTTGAAACACCCCCACCCCTCACACCCACACCTGGTGCCCGGTAAGGGAGGACAAGCGGGAAGAGCTAACTCTGGGAGAAACATCAAGTTCACTGGCACTGGCCATATTGATCACTGCCCAGAGGCTCTTGGATTACCCAAGTGTGACTAGAAAAGGCACACGGGACTCTCCCTAATGTCATCTGGGGGCACAGCGAGCTTTAAAACCACATCCTACAAGTGCCACTTTTTCTGCCTAATTGTTGCAAAACAGTAGCCGCCTGTGGGCATTTGAGGACAACATGTAAGCAGTGTTGCCAGGCAGAGGGTTGGCACACAAGGCCAGCTGTCATCTAGTCATTGTCTTTGTCATCATCAATGTCATCGTTGGGGAAGTCCTCTTAGGAATCCACCCGCCTCGATTCACTGATCAGGAAAACTGAGAACCAGAGAGGGAAAGTAACTTTTCCAAGGTATCCCAGCAAGTTGGTATCAGAGGCAAGTCTCCTGACTTCCAAGAGTGGGGCTCCCAGAACAGAACCAGCTACAGATGGCTCCCAGAGAGTAGAGGGACCAGGGGAATGTTTTTTCTTAAGAAGAAAGAGCTTGTATCCAATCAAAATCACACCTCTATCTTCTTTCCCCCAGTACTTCAATAATAATAATAACAGATATGATTATTGCCAGCATAGTATACACCAGGCACTCTAGTTTTCACATCTCCGCACATCTTCGCTCACTGAGTCTTAATGATGATCCTAGGAGGAAAGCGCTGTTATTGTACTGATTTTACAGATAAGACATCAGAGAGGCAAAGTGACTTGACCAAAGAACACAATTATAAACACAGCTTGGAACCAGATCTTCTGATTCTCAATCTCACAGTCTTAATCCCTAGAGTAGACAACAATCTGTTCAACGATATTTCTGTCCTCTTCCACGCACAGATTCCCTACCCCCTTTGAAGTTAGGCATCGATCTGTGACATGTTTTGGCCAATGCAACGTGAGCAGAAGGAAAGCATGTCTTGTCCAGACTGAAGTAGCATGCAAGTACCAGTGTCCTCCACCTACTTTAGCAGCTGAAGTGGACATGCCTGTGACATGAAGCACTACCAGCCCGGAGGAAGTAAGATGAACAGAGACCCCTGCCAATCCCACTGGACTGGCATCATGAGCAAGTAATACACTTCTATTGATTAAGCCACTGAGAATTGGGGGCTGTTTGTTATGCAGCATAACCAAGCCTCTCCTGACTGACACAGCCACTGAGCAATGCTGCTTCTCAGTACAAGTTCAAGGGAGGGAACCTCTGCACATCCATCTTAGCTCTCACCAGTCACAAAAAGGAACAATGAGCTCAAGGAAATGGAAAGAATTGCTAGCTACCCCAACATCCTCATTTTACAGGAAATAATAAAGGTCTAAAGAAAAGGAGTTACCAAAGACACTCAAACCTCCTGCCTCCCAGGCCAACATCTGTCTGGGTCTGTCTGCCCCTCCGTGTTTCTCACTGTTTCCTTCTCTTTTTCACTCTCTCCCTGTTTATGTGTGTCTCTCCCTTCCTCTTTTCTTTCTCTCAAAGACAAATCGGAATCCTTGGACAAGCCCAGCTGATGAGAAGTCACTACAGACCAGGGACTCCTGGCTGCCATTGGAGAGGCTCTTCTCCAGCTCAGACAAAAGACTGTGCAGGGGAGATGGGGGTCCCATGGAGTCGGAAGCTCTCCCCCAAGGAAGGGGCCTCTGCTCCTCAGGGAGCCTGAGGATAAGAGACTTGGATGAAAAAACCAGCCCCCTGTCACCAACCCCTGGCTCTGGTGGGGCTACCCACAGAAACAAAAGAGGGGCCGCCGGTTTTTCCTGCAGGAGGAAAAACCCAGAAGAGGGGTGGTGAGCAGTCCCCCGGCCATCTTCAGCCAGGACAGTGGTCTTTTCTTTTCTCCCTTCATTCTTCCATTTGGCTCTGAGTGACCTGCTGCCTTACCAGCCCCAGTCCTCCTCCCCAGTCCTCTTTTACGTCTTGAGAAACTCTAATCAGTGAAACGTCCAAGGAGGTGGGGGAAGGGAGGGAAGGACTGGGTGGGCAAAGAGGCAATGCAAGCCTCGTCCACCTGTGAGTTTCTTGGCAGTGGGAGGCAGCCCACACCCCTCTGGCCTGGCACTTGCTTCCAGGAAGGCCTGCCCTGGAAACCCTGGAGGAGTCTGGAGACAGCTCTGTGCACCATAGGCAAAAAACACAGCCCCGCTCCCACCCACGACGAGCTGAGATCTGGGCACGGGGCTTTAGCACTCAGGCCAAAGAGCTAATGGGGCTGCTGGAAGCTGTGAAACGTGGTGTCAGCTAGAGTGCTCAACTGGCAGGCTCCAGACCAAACCGGAGAAAGACAGCAGGCGGCTCATGGGAGACCAGACTGCTCTCCTTGCCTCCACCACCCTGGACCTTCACTTGCTCCTCATTCGGGACCAAGATTCTAGGCATCCAACTACAGGAAACCCAGCAAACCCCTTCCTCGATGTGATAGACTGAACCACCCTCCACTAAATTGCTGTGTTGAAGTCTTAACCCCCAGGACCTCAGAATATGACTGTACTTGGAGACAGAGTCCTTAGAGAGGGTGATTAAGTTAAATGAGGTCATAAGGGTGGGCCCCAACCCAACACAAGTGATGTCCCTAAGAGAGGTGAGGACTCAGACCCGCACGGAGGGAGGACCATGTGCAGACACAAGCGAGGAGTCGGCCGTTGACAAGCCAAGGGGAGGCCTCAGGAGAAGCCAGCCCTGCCCACACCTTGATCTCAGACTTCTGGCCCCAGAACTGGGAGAAAATGAATGTCTGTTGTTTAAGGTAAACAGTCGTGGTACTTTGCTGTGGCCGCCAGCACAGACTAGGACATCAGGCCCTCGGGTCCACCAGAGGGCTCTGCTCCCAAAGGAAGGAGTCCCTGAGATGACAGGCACCCCCTTCTCCCCCCAGCCACCCACCCCAAGGCCTGGAACCTTCTCTTCCCAGAAGGTTCTTCATTGAATTCTTCACCTTTCATCATTACCCCCCCAAACACCCCACTTCTGGCTCAAGTACAGAGGAGCAAAAATGACCCCAGGCAGCACAGTGACTACAGCCTCGGTCCACCAGGCAGAGGTACACTCTCCCTTGATTTCTGCTGCTACTTCCTGGCCCAGGCCTCCAAGGAAATGGGCTGCCCTGCAGGGCACCCTGTCATCTAAGGTGAAGAGTGAGGGGTGTGAGGAGGGGAAGAAGCTGAGATTCAGAGAGAGAGAAGGATTTGGAGCTGATCCCTGGATCCACATGCCAACCCCACCTCTGATCTTCATACCCTGGGCGAGATCGCTGCCCTCCCCACGTGCGGTGTGGTCATCACGCAATGCAGTGGTCACAGGGTGGGCTGAGGTCCTAAGGGAGTTCCACACATGGGGATGCCTCCTCCTTGGGCAGGTCCCTTCCCCTCCAGAGCCTGATCTGGGAGGACCAGCCTTCAGGGACCAGAAGTCCTCACACGATTTCTTCCTTCATTTAGCCGCTGAGATTGACGGAGGACTCCCTGAGGTAAGGGGCAAGCATGCTGAGTGCCCCGGGGTCACACGTTCTGAAGTGGAAAACTGCCCGAAGGTCCAGGGGGTGGCAATGCAGGCAGCGAGGGAGGGGTTAAACAGAGCAGTTGCTCACAGGCAAGGTTAAGTCGGGGTCACCGGGAGGGTTTCCTGGAGGAGCAGGAGCTCTGACCCCAGCGCTGACCGCCTCTCACTGCAGGGAACCCCGAGGTGGGGCCCAAGCCAGAGATGACCTTTGTCGCCAAGACCTGGACTCGGTGCCCTCGCCCACCACTATGAATCACCCAGCGGACTCCAGAGGGACTGGCCGGCCCCTCCTACACCCACCCCCAGTGGGCCTGACGTAGGAAAGGCAGACAGCCTCCAGAAATGTCATCACCCCACCTTGCATACACCACCGCCTCTGTATTTTGAGAGGCCAGTCCCTCAGCAGAGGCTGTCCTGAGTGATCAGCCTCTCCCGTAAGGGGGACAGGGGGACCTCAGGGAGGTGCCTCAGCTATTCACGACCCCAAAGCCCTGCTAAGTACCTGCCACAGGTGACATTCTGTGTGGCCCTGCATGTAGCCCCCTGTCCTGAGAGGCCGGGCAGGCGTGACCTGGACTGCCTGGTGGTGACTGTAGGGGGCACAGCAAGTAGAACACTCAGCCAGGCTCAGCAGGACCCAGGTACCGCCACAGACCACACACCCGGGACAAGCGCTGCAAACACGGCCAGCCGCGGTCAGCTCTGGGGCTCCATGTGGGATGTGCCCTTTACTAGTGAGGCAACCCGGGCAGGTCACTTAACCCTTCTGCATGTAGTTCCCCATCCAGGCAGAAGAAGAGTGCCCACCTCACAAGGTGGCTGCGGGCATCAGATGAGACGGTGGCTATCAAGCGCTGGGCATCGTGCCGGCATGTGGCAAAGCCAGAGCTGACTCCCAAGGCCAAGGGGCCTCCTCCCTTAGCCCTGTGGGCAGACCCCTGAGGTCATGGTCACTACTGACATGGCAGAGACTCACAAGGAAACATGGCAGGCAGGCTCGCTACAGTTCCTGCTCCCTGAAAGGTACTCAAAATGAACTGTGGACAAAACCCCTGTTTTACAACAGAGTAAACTGAGGGCCCCAGAGGATGGCACTTTGGCAGAGGATTTGAACCCAGACAGTTTGGCTTCAGGGACCACACTCTTAACCATTGTACAAACTGCTTCACACGAAAACTGATACAATAGCCCAGGGACGTGGGTACTGCCACCATCCCAAGTTTGTAGATGAGGATACGAGGAACACAAGACGTGAAATCATTTGACCAAGGTCACAGAGCTGAGGAGGGGACACCTGCAGGGTGGACACGCGTGCTTGAGCCCTGTACTCCAGCACCTCGGGGTCGGCCTTCCTTTCCTGGCCCAGCAGCTCCTTGGGGAGCACGCAAAGCCATCTCTGGTACCACATCACACCCCACAAGGCCAAGCCCCAGCTCCAGCAAATAGCCAAGCCCCTCCCAGGCTCCAGCATGAGCCATCTCTTGAGCGCCCCCAGAGTCTTGGGGGTTAGGCACCCTTATCCTAGCTAGCATGTGTGGAAACCAGGCCCACAACCAGGAAAACAGACACAGGACTCCTGCTTCCCTCCCAGACCAGAGAACTAGCCAGAAGAAAATGCAAGCTGGATGGCATGACCGACTAAATAGACATGAGTGAGCAAGCTCTGGGAGATGGTGAAGAACAGGGAAGCCTGGCGTGCGGCAGTACATGGGGTCGTAAAGAGTCGGACACGACTCAGCAATTGAACAACAACTAGGCCCCAGAATCTAGGACCTTCCAGAAATGCTCCAGCCAGGAAAAGCAGGATGGGAGTAACAATCACTGCTCCTACCACAAGGCCACCCGGCCAGCTCTCCTGTCCCTGTGGGGCATGCAGCCCAGCAACAGCGGGGAGCACACAGTGGGACTGGGATAACGTGGGGTGTGCCCAGACCACCAGAGGTGACCCCCTCAGCCACCCAGCCCCCGGCCTAGGCCAGCAGGCCAGGGAGGAGGACGCCTGGGCCGAGAGCCACTCCCTTTGCCTTCCCTTCCTACCCTCGGGCATAAGGCCAGCATCTCAGCCTCCAGACAGGAGCCCCTCTGTCCCTACAGGACAAGCTGACCTTTAACTGGCCTGAAGGTCCCACTGGTTCCATCCCCCTGCCTGGGGGAGCAGATCGGAGGAGAAAGGAGGGCGGGTAAGTGGGTGGGAGAGGAGCCCAGGGCCTCCCTCACCCCCTTCTTCCTCCCCCTTCCCTGCCTCTGGTACCAGCCTCTGGCTCCTTCCGCCCACTTCCTTCCCTCAGGCTGACTCTGACCCAAGTCCCAACCTTCCCGTAGCCCCTCCTTTCCCCTTAATTATTTTACCTTCTGTTTGCCTGGCACTTTATAGTTTACTAAATGTTTTTACATTTATCATCGCAATGAATCCACACCAGGGAGAGATGGAGAGACATTGAAAATTCCTTCAGACTGCCAAGTGTTCTTGTTAAAAATGCAAACATCCCCAGGATGATGAACAATTAGGCTGGCAGCCACCGGTACCTCAGGACTGATTCATTGCATCCTCTTCCTCCTCCCAGCTACTGGGTTCAAGCGGACGTGATTGGAGGGAGGAGTACTTTGGGGGCGGCCTCAGCATAGTGAGTCCCTGGTGGCTCAGAGGTTAAAGCGTCTGCCTGCAATGTGGGAGATGCAGGTTCGATCCCTGAGCTGGGAAGATCCCCTGGAGAAGGAAATGGCAACCCACTCCAGTATTCTTGCCTGGAGAATCCCATGGAGGGAAGAGCCTAGTAGGCTACAATCCACAGGGTCGCAAAGAGTCGGACACGACTGAGCTACTTCACTTTCACTTTCACTTTTCACTTTCAGCATAGTGGGCAGGGCTTAGTGTCTGGGCCTCTGGGGGCAGGAGAAAGAAGAGCAAGAACTAAGTAGGTACAAAGACAAACTTGGACCATTGCAACACTGCACGTGAACTCTCATCAAACCCAAAACTCTAGCCCCACCATCACCCTCATCCCACTCCCTCTGAACTCCATCGCTCATTCTGGAGTGCCCAAGGTCAAAGAGAGAAACTTTATGCAGAAAAACGCCAAAAAGACTTTCAGGGTGGAGTCAACAAATCCAAAACCTTGGAGATGGAGGCAGGGTGAGGGCCCCTGGGGTACCTAACCCAGCTCTGCCACGTGGCCCAGGGTCCCCTCCCAAGGACCAGCTTCAACAAGGTGCAGAAGCACAGAGGCTGGGTGCTGGTGTCCTTGAATGAACACAGGCTGGTCATGGGTATAAATCAAAGGGGGTCTCAATTACCCCATCTGAAAACTGATGGGGGATGGGGAAATAAGCCTGTGACCAAACCCCAGACAGGGCGTCTCAAGAGTTCCTGAGCTCCAGACAAGCTCACTTCAGAGGCCCCACGTATTCAAATGAACCACATAAATCAACAGAATTCATACATAACTCTCAACAGCTGATATGAGTTGTGAATGACCATATGACATAATGCTAGGGTTTGCTGCTAAATTAAACATGTATTAATTTCATTTCTGCTGCTTTCTTTTCAAATTTTGGAGCCTACCAGTTTGTTTCCAGCTCGCAAACATTTTCGTTGGCTGTTGATGAAAGCCTGTGGGCCCTGAATACTGTGTCTACATTTCTAGTGCTCTGACCCCAGAGAACTCAGGCAGCGAGCCTGGAGAAATCCAACAACAGGGTTAAAAGAAACCTAACAAATGCAGTGTTTGCAGCACAGCAGGGTATCTCAAGCTCCATGCAAGGCTACCTCCTCCAAGGAGGCCTCCCAGACCACTCCAGATCTCAAGAATCCCTCCCCTGCCAATCTCAGAGCATTTGCTGCCTATGAGACTCATTTGGCACCAAGAATACACACTTCTGTGGCTGGTTTGCTGCATTCTTTGGCTCTGCCTTCTTAGCTTAACACATTTGTGTTTGGTTTTATCTTCCCCCACTGAACCGTGAGCTCTCAGAAATGCCTTGGACTTCTCCTCTGTACCCCCGACCCTCTGAACCCAGTATGGTGTCATAGCAAACCAAGAGACCCAAGGCCATCTGAGCAGGGCTATGCAATTGCAGAGGTACTAGAAGTCACTGGTCCCACCTACCCTCCATGCCATCATCTCGATGCCCATTGAAGTTGTCGTAGGAATCCCAGCGGATGAGGGGGTCGGAGGTGTTATAGTCCACGGACACGCTCGGGCCATTCTCCAGGTGTTCCATGCCTTGGAAAATGGGAAAGGAGGAGAGGGCAGTAAAGATAAAGAAAAAAAAAAACAGATCAGCAGCTGGAAAAACAGAGGAAGCCAACACGCTCCCCAAGGATGCTCCCTAAGGGACTTCTCATTTTCTTGACCATGCGGGGTGGAACCAGGGGCTTAAGTTGGATGGAGAGCCCAGGAGTCTGGTTTCTTACATTCTTGAAAAAGCTCTCACCAGGTCATAAGGGTAAATCAGGACAGCAGCACTGAGCATCAAAGACCCCCCAGAACAGAGCTGGGGGGGAGCTCTCTGGCTGGGTGGCTGCCTCTTTCTCTTCTGTGCCCCAGGGGCCCCTGTGACAGTCACGAGTCCAGAGAGGCTGGCCCTGGAGTCAGAGGGGAGGGTGGGAGAGACTTGCGGTGGGCTGCACGGGGCCAGGGACAGCAGGCAAGTCACAGCCTTGACGCTGAGAGGACACAGGTCATCCCAGCCATCCCCCTGCCCCTCCACGTAAGAGGCTCTCTCCTCTAGGCAGAAATCTGAGGACAGAGGCAGAATCTCGCCTACACTTTCAGAGAAAGCCCAGGATGTGGACAGAAAAGCTACAGGTCCGGCCTTCTGGGGCGAGTTACCCTTCTGACCCAGTAGTCCCTTCTTTAATCTCCCCAGAGTCCCTCTGTCTGTAACCTGACTTCATCTCTTCCTATTCGGTTCCCAAATAAGATGGCGAACAACTGGTCTCCACATATAACCAGTCTAAAGGCTTAACGGCTATTATTAAATTGCCCTTCTCATCTTCAGGTTGAATCACCTCAGTTCTCATAAATACTTATTGTCCATCCAGCACCTATCAGTGTCCCCTGGCCACTCATTCCATCCACCACGGCCCTCAGTCTCTGAATATTATAGGATGATGACTTAATGGGGCCAAAATAGTTTATCCAACCCAGCACTTGTCTACTTTTTTATTTTTATTATCCAGAGATTAAGTCACTGGTTCATGTTTAGCTGGGGGTCCACTATGATACCCAGATCCTCTTCTGCTGGTCTGCCTCTCAACCACAGGTAACTTGATATTTGTAGAGCAGACCAGTGAGGAAAGGGTGAAGGTGAGCTGAGGCGGGGCAGGGCTGGATGGAGGGAAGGGAGTGAATTAGTGAGTTCTAAGTCAGCTTTTACCTTGAATTTTCTCTGGTCCATAAGAAAATACAAATTCAACTTTGCCGTATTCTGGAAATCGATCGTCTGAAAAAGGAGAAGGAAAACAAAAATGGGCAATCAATTCCCAAAAAAGGACTCCACAGAAAGTTTTCTTCTAGAAAGGATTAAAGTAATATATGTATTTATTGTTGTCATCTAGTCACTAAGTCATATCTGAGTCTTTTGCGACCCCATGGACTGTAGCCCTCCAGACTCCTCCGTCCATGGGATTTTCCCGGCAAGAATACTGGGATAGGTTGTCATTTCCTTCTCCAGAGGATCTCCCTGACTCAGGGAACGAACCTGCATCTCCTGCACTGGCAGGCATCCGATTCTTTACCACTGAGCCACCAGGGAAGCCCAACATATGTATACACGGTTGATAATATAATAAATAATATGTATGATGATGGTAAGTCTCCTGCTCACCTTAGTCCAGTCCTACCTGCCTAAGGTAACCACTTTTACCATTTCTATTTTCTGTTCTACTAGCAGTTACCTCTAAGACTCTATATAATAGCCACAGTTTTTATGCCACTATTTTTAATCAGTTTTAAGTCATCTTCACTGATGCAACACTATGAAGATAAATAATTTGGACAACTTATAATATTCCCACCTCCCTTCTTAAATCTTGTTATGATTATTAATCACCTTTCTGATTACCTCTGAAACTTTAAATATTGGAGTTGAGCCTCTATTTCTTGATCTGTCCATATTTGATCGTGTCCTGACTTCCTCCCTACAGGGGGAGAAAATTTTTGCCCTTCCCTTCCCCCAGCTTTCCACAACCCCTTTTATCTTGTCAGTTATTCCTTTACCTTCCTTGTTAGGACTGATACCATTTACATTCTCTTCTGCAAATGTAACAGCATCTTCTGTGTTTGCCCTCCTGGCTCTGGTACAGGGAAACCTCTTCATAGAAATATCGTTCTCCCTGTGTGAGCCAGACCACACTGGGGGCTCAGGCCTCCCCTCCTCAGAGCTCCAGCCCCACGCTCTGATCTCTGCCTGAACCCAGTCTGGACACAGATGACACCCACTGCTTGTCAGAAGGGAAGTTACAGCAGGGGTGGCGTGTCCCCTCACTGGACCACCTGCCACGCCCGTGCACGTCTGCAGGCATCACTTCACAGTATCACGTGTGTGTGTGTCTCTTCCTCCCGTAAGACTGTGAGCTCCCTAAGGATAGGGCCTGACTTCTTTCTGTTTGTATCGCCAGGGTCTATCACGTGCCGGGCACATACGGACACTCAGGTGATGCTGGTGGGTTTATAGATAGATGAATAGATGGGTGAATGGATGTAGACATGTCCCAGACCTGAACATGATGCAGATAAAACCTAATGGATAGAGGAAAGAAGCAAAGAGAGACAGCTCCCTGATCACCCCCCTTCCCCTAGGAAAACAGTCACCCTTCACTGCTGCCGCAGCCCCTCCATTAGGTCCTTCTATCCAGTGGTATAATTATTCCTTGTACGTCTGCCTGTCTACTCAACAAGCCTACCCTTGAAGGCATCGTCAAGGTCCTCCTTCCCAAAGACAACTCCCAGGTCATGGATGGCACAGGTGTGGAACTGCACCCTGAAGATCACATCTCGGGCTGGGCTCCGGAACTTCTTGTGGTAGCACTTCAGCTGGTGGGAGAGACAGCAGAGCCCATCAGGGGCCCAGAGGTAGGAAGTTAGTCCCAGCACGCCTCCTTATCAGCTCCATTTCTGGGCCCCAAACCCACTGAGGGAGCGGTCACCCATCCCCAACAGGATCTCCGAGTTCTCTGGGGAAACGTCCAGAACAGCAGAGGTTGGAGGCCAGTCCTGCCCTGTGGGGACAAAACTACCCTCCCGAAAAGTTCCTGCATGTAAAACATAGCCATTGGAAATTTGCGGTATGACTCAGGGAGCTCAAACCAGGGCTCTGGAACAACCCAGAGGTGTGGGAACAGGTGGGAGGTGGGAGAAAGGTTCGGGGGAGGGGAATATGTACACTTAGGGCTAATTCACATTGATGTGCAGCAGAAATCAAATCCATATTGTAGAGCAATCATCAATCAATTAAAAAAAATTTTTTTTAGGAAAGAAGTTCCTGCACAACAGTCAACGGAGAAAGTAGAAGTGGATTTAAATTGCAAGTGGAAGGAGTGAAGCTGGAATTGAGGCAGTCCTGGTCACCAGCGGGAAGCCCAGAGGTAACAGCTCATGCAGAGCCGTATTTCCCTAGAGGTGCTCCAGAACAAGACCCAAGCCCAGGTAAGGCATATCCCACTGTGAGGAAGTGAATGGACAAGGACCTTCCAGGCTGGAAGGCCTTGCAGGGCCCCTGAGAGCCAGTCGACGCCCCCAAGGCTGGTGGCCCACCAGGAGTGACACACTTATCCAGAGAGACAGGAGCGGAGCAGGATGAAAAAAGAAAGAAAAAAATAAACAATGGGGGGCAGGGGAGAGCTTGAGACGGAGGAGCGACTCACCAAGATGTCTCCCTTCAAGAGCAGCCCAGGCTCAATGGTGATGCAGATGCTGGTCTGGCTGTCTCCTTGGACGTTGCTATGGGAGAGAGGCGGGCAGAGGGACAGAGGGCTGCTAAGGGGGCTGAGCAGTGTGCCTTCTTCCAGCTGCCCCTCCACCAGGGGGCTGTCGGGAAAGCTCACTGATGCATCCCTCAGCCCTCCTCCTAGAAAAGGTTCTAAACACCCCTCCAGTCCCTGTCCCCAGTCCTCAGCCTCAGTTCTCCAACATTCCTGGCCTCTCATTCCTGCGGAATACCTACTAGATGCCAGATGTGTAGACAGGTTGCATGGCCTGGTAGATCCGGAGAAATGGTCGACACCCTGTAAAGGAGGGGTGGTGTTAGCCAAGACAGCAGAAATAGCAAGAGGAGGAAGGGGAAGAGGAGAGATGCAGGAAGGAAGGACCAACCAGGAGGAAGAAAAGTGAGCAGGGGAAGGAGGAAAAGAGGAAGGAGAAATGGGAAAAGAACGAGGAAAAAAATGCTAACTTTTCATTAAAGGCATTTTGAGGGACTTCCCTGGTGGTCCAGTGGTTAAGGATCTGCCTTCCAATGTTGAAGACACGGGTTTGATCCCTGATCGGGGAACTAAGATCCCACCTGCCACGGGGCAACTAAGCCCGCACACAACTATAGAGAAGCCTGCATGCTGCAACGTAAGACCCCATATTCCGCAATGAACCCCAATGCAGCTAAAATTAAATAAATAAATCAATATTTCTAAAATAATAACAAAACAATAAAGATATTTTGAGTTTAAGAACATGGTTACATCTAGCGTCACCTGCCAGCAGGCACTGCCAGTATTAAACCCACTTTGCAGATGAGTCAACTGGGGTGCAAAGAAACAGGAAGTGGTACAGTTGAGATGCCAAGCCTAAGACTTGGCAGCTAGCCAGCATTTTTACCACCTAAGGCTGCCTCCTCGGAGAAAGAGACGGAAGACAGGAGGAGAATGGAAGCCATGGGGTTCAGAGAGTTACCTCCTTTAGACTCGAAGTTGGGGATGCCGTGCATGATCACGTGGTGCAGAAACAAGGGTTTGTTGTTCATTTTGATGGAGCCAGAGAGCAGGCCGCTGAAATAATGCACGTACCTGGAGCAGGGAGGGGGCAGCTTCAGCCAGGGAGGCCTGTGCTAGAATACAGCCATCCTGTTCTCTTTCTCCCCAGCACACTGCCCTAGGTGGCCCTGCTGACTCCCCACCATCTCCATCAGCCCCCAGGTCTCCTGACACCTGGGGTCTTCTCCACCCTTGCTGCCTGTACAGGTACTGATACACCTAGAGTGGAGTCCAGCCAAACCTCCCACTTGGGGTTTTCCAGCGCCCCCTGGTGGTCAATGTGGCCATCTCTTTCCTGCTTCACTCCCAGCCCAGGAATCTCCAGCTGGACCAAATCTCCTCCCACACATCCCTGACAAGCATCATTTAGCTGTTCACTACAGAACAAGGCAGGATGATCAACCATCAAACAGCTCTGACACCCTGACCCCCAGCCCAAACCAAGTTTACATTTGTACCCACAGGCCCCAGTTCTGTCCCTACAGACGCACAAGCCGCATAACAATATAGCAAATAGTAAGAGCTTAATAATTTTAGTCCTTCACTTTTTCTTGGCTGGAGAATCCCACGGACAGAGGAGCCTGGCAGGCTACAACCATGGGGTTGCAAAGAGTCAGACACAACTGAAGTGACTTAGCATTTACACAAAAAGGGTAAAGTTACTCTATAGCACTTCATTCGATACTGAAGGATATCTAACTTCCATTAAGTAGTCCTATCTTTAGAGTCAACATTCCCCAATTCCCTTAACAAGGATCTCGCTAGAAGACTGGGAGGAATAGCCACCCCCACTCCTAGAAGAAAGGGAAAACTAATCCAGAAAGAGTCATGAGCCTCCCAAAGACACAGCAAGAGGGCACAAAGGTGAAAGGGGAGCAGGTGGGAGGAGCAGGGAACCAGCCTGACTCCGATGCGTCTACTAGAAGGAGGGGCCAGTCCATTTGGTCAGTGCTTCCTCCTCTCCTGACTGGCCAGAGGATGCCACTCTGGGTCAGCTGGACCAATCAGAATGTATTCTGATTTGAGGTGAGTGGGACCAGAACCCTCATGACCTTGACAATGGTCTCGTCCTGACTCTCAGCTCCTTGGCCCACCTCCAGGCCTGTGGGCCTCTGTCCCTGGGCTGGGGTGGGGCCACCTTGGACTACCCTAGCAAGATAATCTGATGGGCAGCACCAGCTCCTATTCAAGCCCCTACCCAGCCCCCAGCCCCGTTGCTCAAACCGGAAACCTGGAATGGCAGGTTCCTATCAGATCTTCTGATCGTGCCAACAGGATGTGTCTGTGTGCTGGGGACAATGAACCCGGGGGTGGGGTGACAATGAATGGGGGAGCTGCAGGCAAAGCTCCTCCCTCCCTCTTTCCCTGCCCTCTGCTCCTCCAGCTGATCCAATCCCTGGAAGTAACACTGACAAGGCGGGAAAGTGGCAATGAACACCACTTCCCCAACGGTCTCACTTCCACATTTGAGCACAGACAGAATTACCCACCCATGAGCGGATGCAGCTACAGATATGAGCGGCAAGGCAGATACAAGGCAGATAATATAAACACAGACACACACACCCCCCAATGGCACGCTATGTAAGCACACACTGAGCACGGTGGAATCCTTGAACCATCCTATTCCTGAGAGTAACACTACTCCCTGTCCTCCAGGCTTCTAGCTGCAGAGATGTGACTGCCCTGCCCACGCTCTCCACGCCACATCGTACCATCATAAACATCATGCTCCTCTTATCTGAATTTAATCTTTTAAGGCCAAGGGCCAGACTTGTGACCAAGGCCACCAGCCATATGTAGCAAGCCAGGATCTTGAACAATTTTTGATATTCTAGTAAAAGAACTCAAAAAAAGAACTGTAGCAGCAAGCCAGGATCTTGAACAAATTTTTGATATTCTAGTAAAAGAACTCAAAAAAAAGAGCTCTGGCAGTTCTTTCCTCCCTGGGAAAACTCTCACTGACCCACTGCTGCTGTGTCTGACAGCCTAGTCAGAATTTTCTGCACAGAAAGATATTCCCTTTCCGATCTCTGACCCAGAAGCTAGCTACCCACTGCCCTGTGCTGGTTGTAAGGCGCTGGTGGCCTAAGGACTCATTGACTTCTGCTTGGGCTTCCTCTACAATGGCAGAAACACAATCCCCAGTGGAGCTGGCACACTTTTAGCCAGGCAAGATGGAGGCGATGGGGTGTGAGTTGGTAATCCCCTGCCTGGAGAGGTTGGAAAGCTCCAGGACCTGCAGCTAGGAGGTCCTGCTTTGCCTGGTCAGTGTTCCAAGGGGCTGGAAAAGTCAATGAAACACCGTGGCCTTCATACCTGCTACCTGGACCCTTTACCTCAGACCTTCACTCATATGCTTCCTTCTCCCTTCTCAGACCTCACCTTACATGGCATCTTCTCAGAATGGTCAGTCCATAGGAATCAGCCTCTCACATCCACCCCCATCACACTCTCTAGCTCATCATGTTCTATTTTGGCTTTTTCCCCTTCAAAGCATTTATTACTGTCTAAAATGACCCTGATGGTCTATTGTATAAAGTTCTCAACAGAATAATCAGCTTACTAAGGGCTAAAGATCATCCTGTTCAACTAGATATTGCCAGCACTTGGAACATACTAGAGTATCAAAAATTTGCCAGACGAATGAAGAAATCCATCCCTGCCCTGCTTCCTGCATGGGCTGTTGTGGACCACATTGTTGAGAGCCCTTTGTAAAATTTTAAAGCTCTCACAGCAGAAAGGGACCCTCATCATGAATGAGTGTCTGTCACCTCCTCAGAGCAGATGGCAATAACTTTAGCCTCCTGCAGACCCATCCAAACACAGGACCAAGAATGGCACTGCTTTCTCATACAAGCTGTCTTCTCACACCCCCGACTCCCTACTGCTGGGTCTGCTGCTCTCTGGCACCAACCTCAGGAGCCAACTGCTGCGCCCTGCTGTGGGCACACACAGCTGCCCACAGGCTCCTGAGTTCATGCCCCTCCAGGCTAGACCTGAACATGCATGCTTGGCACACCACCAATAGGTACACTGTTCAGTCCCCATGGGTTCACAAGGCTGGTTCCCACATACAGCGAACACACACACACATGTATGTACTGGGCCAAGAACCCTGGAGACCCACCTCCTCTGGGATGGTTGGCCAATGGGTACAATCTTATCCTCGTAGAACCGTTTCATCGCAAACCGGTCCAGGGCCTGGTCGGCACTGTGCGGAGAGACAGGTGGTCAGAGGAGCCAACTTCCACGATCCCCCTGTCCCCCTACCCCTGCTCCCCAGACCTGCAGAGCCCTCCAGTCACTCTGTCCTGAGATGCTTTCAGGAAAGAGTTGCTCCAGCATCCCTCCCTCCTGTCTGCTGCAATACTTAGCACGGGGGCCTTAGAACCAGACATCCTGGGAGCCCATCTCAAGTCTACCACTGACAGTAGCCCTTGGTCTTTGGGGCAGGTTACTTAACCTTCCTGAACCTGATTTTCCTTTCCTGGCAAATGAGGTGATAACTATGCCTTCTTTGAATGTTGGTATGGCAATTGAGGGAGATAACATCTCTAAAGAGCTTGGCACATGTGGGCACACAGTAGGTGCACAGGCAATGTTCACCATTAAGCAAAGATTAAGCCGGGTCAGGTTTCTTAAAGTCATAAAACTACCATCCTATTGGCAAGCCCTTCAGAGAACACTCTACTTATCCTCGAAGAGGTCATTTTATAAAGAGACAGATCATATAGCTCCGCTGTTCTAGACTCTCCACCAATGCCCCTCTTAGAATAAACCCCAAAGTCCTCACCAAGGGTTGCAAGGCCCCTGGACTCTGCCCCCTCGCAGCTTCATTTCCTAGTCTTTGTCCCCTCACTCATTCAGCTCCAAACATGCCAGGCCCTGGCATTCCCATTGCTGGCATTTGCCCTACTCTCTTCTCTGCCTGGAAGGTCCTCTGCCACCACCACCCTCCAGACCACATATGAGTCAGTCCTTCCCAGCCTCCTGCCACTTAATTCCAGTCTCTGCTCACATATCACCTCCTGGAGAGACCTCCCCACCGTGTTGCTTCAGTCTCTGTTCTCAAAGGACTTGCCTCCTGCCCTTAGGGATGTGTTTGTTCACTTATTTAACACTCATGAGGGCAGTGGCCCACCTTTGCCCACTGCTCTATTCTCAGCACCTAGAACAGCCTGCACAGTGACTGTTCCATAACCATTGTCAAATGACAGAATGAATGGACCAACTCCTCTGCCTCTCTGCAAAGCCAAATCAGAATAGAACCCATCGCTGGCTGTTTCCTGTTCTTGCTGCAAACTCCAAAGTGGGAAGATGCCCGTGAGGGCCAGAGGCAGGGGCATGGATGAGAAAACGTCTAGGTGGCTCAGCTGCACCCAGATGTGTTCCAACATTTCCTTGTGATGCCCTCGCTGCTCTTTGGGATAAATAGAAGGCAGTTTGGCAAAGGAAAGTGGCCCCAAGATGCCAGCTGGATGGGGTTCCCATGCAGGGTCTTCCTCCCACAGCTGCCCCCCCACCCTTGGGGCCCCAGATAGGACGATGGTCTCTGCTCTATGCTGCCCTCTGTCCAAGGGCCCCTACCCCAGAGCTGTGGGTGGGGACTTTCTCCTTTCTGGGGGCTCCTCACCCTGTCCTCAGCACCTCTCGTCTCCTCTGTCCTCATCCTCCAATCCCAAGGAAGGGCGAGGCCCTGGGTGAGTGGGGAAGGGGGTCCTGCTGTCACCATTCAGAGAACAGGAGACTTGGGTCCTCTTACCTGGCAGAAATGTTGCTGTAGTGCATGTAAGCCGCAATCACAACGCCGATCCTGCCTCGGTTTCCCTGAAAGAGCCCCAGACACAAAAGCCTTCACTGTTAAGGCCGGCCCTCCCACCCCAGAGCCCAACCAGAAGCCTTAAAGAAAAGGGGCTGGAGAGAGGGGGAGTGGCTCTCAGACAGAAAAGGAGGAGGAAGCAGGTGGGGCTGAATCTTAAAAAGAAGAAACAGTAGATTATCCACCACACCTGAGGGCCCCACAGGCTGGTAGACCCCGTTTCTCGTGGGTGCCACTCCAGACAGAATGTATTGCCCCCAAGAAGGAGAATACACACAAACTTGCACACTCACACAATCCAATGACACAGGCAGGTACACGCACTCCTCGCACACACACCCTGCCATCCCCGCTCTGACCTTGTTGTGTAGGACGACCACGTTGTGGGGGTCTGCATTGAGCCAGGTGTCCATGGCCTTGCAGACGCTGCAGATCTTCTCCAGGGCCGGGGTGTGGAGGTCGGGCCAGCCAAATTCCAGGACCTGTGGCCCAAGCCATGAGTAAGAAGTGGCAGAAGCGCAGAGACCCAACAGGGGTGGGGGACGGTGAGGGGACGTTAGTTCCCACCCTGCGCATCAACCCCGCTTGGAGGCAGGGGTGTGGAGGCCGAGGACACTGGTCCAAGACTTTGTTCTGACACCGCTCCCTGTGGGGCCTCGGGGTAGTCACCGCCCCTGCCCCAGCCCCAGCCCCAGTTTCTCACATGTGTATAAGGCAAAGGCTTAGCACCCCCAAAGAGCCCAGGTCCCTTTCACATGACTTTGACCTTAAGACAAGCTCTCCTCCCACAGACCCCAGGGGCTGGCTCAGGGAGGAAGAAGGGAAGCAGAAGGCTGATCACAGCTCTTTCCCAGGCCCTGGACACACAAAGCATCAAGTTTTCAGGCCAAAAGAGGCCTGAGTGGGACAGAGAGTAGACCTGAATAGCAGTCATCAGGTTCCTTCAAACTTCAACCCACAGAACTTTAAGTACAGGAAAACCTGTGCTCAGAGGACCCAGAGAGCTCATCTAATCCAGCCCATCCACTTTTAGACGCGCAAACCAAGGGCCAGAGAACTCTGCTGCCCACCCAAGGTCACACAGCAACGGTCACTGGACTCCAGGGGCTGGAGCGGCATGCAGAGCCCCTCCACACACGCTCACTCAACAACAGGTGAAAGAACACTGGCTTTCGGAAGCCTGTACTGGCGATTCCCAGCCGGTGCAAATCCAGAAGACTCGTCAGTAAGACTGAAAATCCCACAACCGCAGCCCCGCCCCAGGGACTCTGTGTGCACACCACCAGAGGCAGGCCTGGTGGAAATGACTATACTGAGCTTTGCTTTCTGTAATTCGTATCACAGAAGCGCTATGCGCGTTTCTGTTTTCCAAAGAGAAGGGAGCACAGTGACTTTGAACAGGCTTTGCAAACAGTCACAGCATTTTCCTCCAAGATTCTAACATGGGATCTTTGGAGGAAGGGAGCCCAGGCAAGGAGAACTCCCCCAAACAGCACAGGCTCACCTTGGCGTGGAGCTTCGTGATGTCAGGTCTCCGCTCAGAGAGGTTGAAAAGCTAGAAGGAAGAAAAGGAAGAGGTTGTGAGAAGGCAGCCCTTTCTCTCTCTGTCTTCCCTGCTGGAAATTCTACTACATGAACACACATGAAGCCCCACCAGACACACACTGACTGACGGGAACCAACTACAGGTTCTCAGGATGAACAGGGAGACAGAGACAGGTATGCAGACACTCAGCCCCACCCCTGGATGAGCAGACATCCTGAACTGAAGATGAGAAGTGGATGGAATCTGTCTTGGGCCCCACGGGCCACCCCCAAGGTGGGCGTCTCTCCACACTGTATGGCGATCCAGTGGTGGCAACTGGTAAGCATTGGCCATCTCTGGTCTCTACTTTACATGGTGCCTTTAGAAACTCACCCCATGGAGATGCAACTGCTCTGTGGTCAGACACCCTCTATCAAAGGGTGCAAACCATGCTGGGTGGACCCTCTCAGATCCTTGACCTCCCAGGAGACATCCCCTGACATTTGACCACCTCCCACGGGAATCCCCCTGTCTCTGAATTCCTGTTTTCCATCTCTGGAGGAGGCAGGCAGAACTCCCAACATCCAGCTCAAGGCCTGGGAAACTCAAAGGCCTCTGTGATATCTCCTGGGGAGAGAAGAGGACCACAGGGTCTGGAATTGGTGGGACAGAATGGGGAAGGTACAGCAGAGACTCATGGAACTCTGGACTCCTGAAATTGGGCAGGATCTTAGATGGCTTCTGGTCCACTCTTCATAGGCTTCCCTGTTGGCTCAGTCAGTAAAGAGGCTGCCTGCAATGCAGGAGACCCAGGTTCGATCCCTAGGTCGGGAAGACCCCCTGGAGAAGGGAATGGCAGTATTCTTACCTGGAAAATCCTATGGACAGAGAAACCTGGTGGGCTACAGTCCATGGGGTCGCAAGAGTCAGACATGACTTAATGACTAAACCACTACATTACATCATTCTTGAGTCCCATAAAGGAATATGCTTTATTCCATTAACAACAGCTACCACTTGGGTGTTCACAGACAGCCAGGCCGCACTAAGGACTTGACATTTAACAAGCTGCCTTAATTCTCTCCACAACCTCTGAAATAAATAGTGTCATTAGACCCATTTTACAGATGGTATCCTAAGGCCTAATGAGGCTAAGTGCCAAGATCAGACAGTTAGTAAGAGCAGAGTCAGCATAGAACATGCTGATGTCTAAAGCCGGATGTCTTTTTTTTTTTCGGCTGTGCCATGCAGCATGTGGAATCTTAGTCTCCAGACCAGGGATTAAACCCATGTCCCCTGCAGTGGAAGTGTGCAGTCTTAACCACTGGCCCGTCAGGGAAGTCCCTAAAGCCAGACTCTTAACAACGTCCAACATAGCTGATGGATGGGTCTCTATAGAGGGTCAAATGGTGTCCCACAAAAATTCATGTCCACCCGGAACTTCAGAATGTGACCTTATTTAGAAACAGGTCCGTTGCTGATGTAAGTAGTCAAGGGTCTGGTGATGAGATCATCCTGGCTTCAGAGTGGGCCCCAAATCCAGTGACTGTGTCCTTATAAGAAGAGGAGAGAACACACAGACACGGGGAGAAGGACAGTCATGTGATGATGGAGGCAGAGACTAGGGCAAGGCGCCTACAGGCCAAGGAGCCACCAGAAGATGGGAGAAGGCAAGGAGAATTCTCCCCTACAGGATTCAGATGGAGCACGGCCCCAGTGACACCTTGACTCGGACTCCTAGCTTCCAGAACCGAGGAAAAATTAATTTTGTTGTCTTAAGCCACCTAATTTGTGGGAATTAGTTACAGCAGCCCTGGGGACCTAACACAGTCCCTACACCCTGCCTCTGCTCTCTCACCGTGGCATGGCTGGTCCGTGAGTCCAGCCCACATGTACCTTCCTATAAAGTGGGCCTGAGCCCTCCTCTGGGGCCAGGATAGCTCCAATCCCCTGGCCAGCCTTTCTGACCCCCATAGTGGGTGAGGAGTCGGGGATAACCTCCTCCACATTGGTTGGGAGATTCTCCTGTCCCAAGTACGATTCTCTGTTCAGCAACACGAGGTCCCTCAAAACATGCCCTGCCACAGCTCTGCCCTAAGACTTCTCAGAGGCGCTGACAGTGTGACATCTCTGCCACTTCCTGATGCTGTGACCTCAGGCAAATACCCCACCTCTCTGTGCTCCTGCAGTAGCTGCTTCCTAGGGATGTCGTGATGTTAAATACGTGGGAAGGAGTTAGGACAGGGCCTGGATCATCACAGGTGCTCAATAACATGAGCGTCACCATGAGCGTCCCTCCTCCTGGTCAACACACACGTACACCCACACACATACAGACACACCACATGCACACACAACCCACTTGTACACATATACACACAAGCACACATACCTATACACATACACGTACAGACACACCACATGCATACACACAGCCCACTTGTACACATACACGCACAAGCACACACATATGAACTGCACATACCCATAAACATGCAAACACACAAAGACAAGCACACACACTCCACGGTTCACATACATGCACAGGCACACATAACTATACACACACACATACAGACACACCACATGCACACACATACCCCACTTGTACACATACACGCACAAGCACACACACACAATACAAACCACACATACCTATACACATGCACACATATAAAGACAAGCACACACACACACACACACCACATGCACACACACACCCCACTTGTACACATACACGCACAAGCACACATACACACACAAACCACACATACCCATACATGTGCACACATATAAAGACAAGCACACACAATCCACTGTACACATACACATACAAGCACACATACAAACCACACATACCCATACACATGCGCACACAGGACAAGCACACACACACACGACTTGGCTCAGATGCCGTGTCCCAGCCACAGAGACTCTCCTCAGAGAACAGCTGGACAGTGAGTGAGGACTCAGACCATGAAACGCCTGAGGTCAGGGGCAGGTGAGAGAAGAGGGGAGAAGAGCTGGCGCAGGGGCGGCTGGGATGAGACTCCAGCAGGAAGAGGTGGCACGCAGAAAGGATGGGGCCCTGGACCAGTGGGCGGGGGCCCATCCTCACCAGGTAGTTGCCTCCATGTTTGGACTTGAGCATCTGGGCCACCTCGCGGAGGTTGCTCCGGAAGTTCTCCTCATTGGCTGTGCTGGGGAAGGAGACGGCAATGATCCTCTCGGTGACGTACACCAGGTCCAGCTCACAGCTGTCCTCCGTGGTCCGGCTCGTACTCATGTTTCTGGGGAGACAGCAGGCAGCAGATCAGAATCCAGGCCCCCAGGACGAGGTCCAGGAACCTGCACCCCTCCACACCATACATGGCCCCCAGATCTAACCCAGGAGGGCCTGGCTGCTCCCTGACTCCGAGCCAAGGCCAGAGGCTTCCCCAGGGCAAGGCCAGTGTAGCCCTCATGGACAGTCTGGGAGAGCCAGGGAGAACGGAGCTGGACAGAAGCCGGCAAGGATCTCAAGCCGTTTCAGAAACAAAGAGTGATGACACCAGTCCCAGGTGCTCATCAGTCCTGTCGGCGTCGCCTTCAACCTGTGATCCCAGAGGTCAGAGCCAGGGCCGGAACCAGCCGGGGCCCAGGAGTCCAGCTCAGCCTCCCAACATACGGCAGCCGCCTGGTCTGGCAGAAGCTTCTCGAAGGATCCAGGGAGGGCTCCAGAGAGGAAGGAGAGCCTGAAGCGAGGGCTCTTGCATCCCAGAGCTGAGCCTTCTACCGCCCTCTGCTTGCTCTGAGCTGTGGCGTGGGCGGGGAGGCCCTCAGGGGTAGGGGCAGCTCAGGTGACGCGCTCACCTGGGCTCCAGGTAAGCCAGACCACAGCGCACATTCCAGCCCTCCCTGGAGGCAGGCTGACTCCTGCCCTTTGTTCCTGGCTCTCCCCCCACCTCTGGCAGCTCCCACCGCCTCCGGGGCTGCTTCCTGCCAGTGACCTCCCTGGTTTCTAAGGGCCCAGGAGGCTGAGGATGCTGCCACAGTGGCAGGGGACCCCCAGACATCCCAGTGCCATCTGAGCTCCTAAGAGAGGTAGGGAGCTGCCTGGGCCGGCACTGAGTGAGAGGAAGTGAGGGTTCACACCTTTACACCTCACCCAGCTGCTCTTCCAGAGGAGGGTCCAGGGTGAGCTGACGGGATGGGGAAAGGGGTCTCGGGAAATTGGCAATCCATTCCAAAGCCCCCCAACGGCTTCTAGGGGCACCTCATACCGTTCTTACCCCATCACCAGCCTCCTGCTTCCCCTCACTACCCAAGATGGACCACACTCATGTTGATAACCTCTCACTACCTCTGGGTAAAGCTGGGACTGGAAGGCCAGTGGGAGGGATACCACTGGGGTGTTTCAGAGTGATGGGGCGGCAGTAGGGTATACAGCCCCAGGACACCAAGAACCGGGGCAGAATCCAAATCTCCTCCAGGTTAGCTCTGAGCCAACTGTATAGATGGGGCTTGGAGACAGGGGAGCCAAAGGTGACATATAGCTTCTCCATGGGGACGGTGACTGGGACGCAGTGATAGAGATGCCAGTGTGCGGGGAGCCCCCTGTGAATTTGGCCTCCGAGTCCTGATCATTCCTGGCCCTGCAGCCTAGGGGGGCGGGGCTCCTACTGAAGGCGGAACAGCGCCACCACCTGGACAACATCAGCATCGAACTCTGCACCCATCGATTCTCAGCTACAAGGGAGGAGGGATCTGCTAAGGGGGCCCTCCACTCTCTGTAGACAGCTGGCAGTGGGACTACAGCCCATGGGGAGCTTCAGCTACACACCAAGCCCTCTCTGGTTGGGGCTCCAGATCCCTGGGGCCAGATTCTCACTCATCTCAGAAGCCTCGGATGAAGGAGAGGCAGAGGAAGCAAAAAAAATCAGAGAAGCTGGATCCAGGACAAAGTAACTCTGGATGAGCAAAGCACCGAGTCCCCTATGATCCCCTTGCCCCAGCCCCCATCAGCCCAGCCAGCCAGAGAACCTTCCTTTTATAAATGACCCTCGAGTATCAGAAGCCACTGCTCATGGAAAGGAACAGTACCTAGCACGGGCCTCAATGCCAGCCAGTCCTGAAGGCAAATCCAAGTGCTGCCTGTTGGTGGTTGCGTGACCTTTAACAAGTTGCCTCATTTCCCTGAGACCCAGTTTCTTCATCTGTCAAATGGGGATAAAATACTTACCCTGCAGGGTTGTTGCAAGGACTAGATGAGATCATGCAGGTAAATAAAGAATCCAGCTCAAGGACTGGCTTCAAACTAGAATTCAAAATATGACTGATTCCCAGTGGCATCTACCCACATCCTCTCGCTGTAGCTTCCATGTCTGCCATGCTCCCGACCAGTGGCTTCATGACTTTGGCATTAGAGACTCAAAGGCATGACTTGCTGGGAATACCCACAGTGACCTCACTGCCTGCCCCCTACCCCCTGCCCCCTAGAGTCCAGGCATACCTGATGGGCTGGGGATGAGGCTGGACACTTGGTGTAACTCTGGTGGAACTCTGGGAAAGAGAAGAGAGGAGCAGCGTTAGGATGGGGACCAGCTGGATGGCAGGAGAGCAGCAGAGAGCTGTCCACACGAGTGGTCAGGGCCACAGGCAAACACAGATTTCCTTCTGCTTCTGCCAACATTCCAGCCCAGGCGCCCTAAAGCCCCACCAACACAGCAACTCAAAGCCAAAAGCAATCGATGCCAATCCCACGTGAGTGTGCCTGTGTGCCTGCAAGCCCCTGAGGGGAAGCGCTTTCCTCCCTCCGGGCAAGGAAAAAATCCCCAGTGCCCAGAAATGCACCAGGCCTGGGCTGGTGCCACCTGCACGGAGTACACACTCAATAAAGCAGTTACTAAATTGATGGACACTCATTTCACCTTGAAGTGCTGGATATCGAAACAGTAATCCTAAGTGGTAAACAGAGATTCAAGCATGAAAGAAGGAAAGATGAGAGCGCTAGCACCCCTCCGTCCAGCTCTGAACATTTCTTCTCTGCCCACCAGCTGCCCGCAAGCCTCTCCTTTAAAGCAGCAACACCAGGTCAGTCAAAAGTTTTGAGACAAGAAGCCACCAGGCACGGTGTGTACCAACCACAGCTAGGCAGCAAATCATGCTTCTAAGGATCCACTGCCCATTGTCTGTTACCTCCCTCATCCGCTCCCATCTCTAGGGTTGTCAACTGGTACAAAATTAGGCAAATGGACCCAAGTTGGTGTCCAAAACATCTCTGGGAAACTGTATGGTACGGCAACGAAAGCACAGGATCAGAGCCCCCACAGCATCCTACTGGACAGCCTTGAAGTACTCAATGCTCTGAGCCTCTGTAATGTCACGAGTGCTGTGCTGTGCATAGCCGCTCTTCAGTAATCTCCGACTGTTTGCAATACCATGGACTGTAGCCCTCCAGGCTCCTCTGTCCACAGGGATTCTCCAAGCAAGAATACTGGAGTGGGTTGCCATGCTCTCATCCAGGGGATCCTCCCAACCCAGGGATCAAATCCAGGTCTCCTTCATTGCAGGTAGATTCTTTACCATCTGAGCCACCAGGGAAGCCCCAATGTCACGAGTAAGATGCAACAATCCTCATGGGGTTATTTGAAGAGTAAAGGGAATTATGCATATCTGGCCCTTAGACGTTCTTACCAGTATTACATCAAGTACAATTAGAAGAATAGTTAGAGACACAAACAAACAGTTACCTCCATAGAAAAGCAAAATCCTGCATCACCAGCTGCTACCCATCCCTTCATCCACCTCACTTGATGCAGAATCGAAGCCCTACCTGGACACTCGCAGCCAGAGCCCTCTGAGCCCACTGGCACTTTCCAAACATGCCTGAGCCTCCCCTAAACCAGCCTTTCGTGATCACCAAGCTGTATCCGCTTGGAGGAGAGAGGAGCACAGTCCACCAAGGAGAGGAGAAACCGAGGCTACAGCAACTCACCCCCAAGTCCTGACGACCAGCAGGATTCATCCTCAGACTCCGGGCTGGACCACTGGGGCCCCAAGAAGAGGAGCCCCCTTCGGCCCTCTCCACGCAGCACCAACGAGGCAAGGGTAGGTGGGCTCTGCAGCCCCGCACCCAGCTGAGCCCCAAGTCAGGGCAGCCCCCCTAAGAAGAGGACTCTCCATCCAGCCTTTCGCAAGAAGCCTGCAGCCAGAGCCTGGGGCTGCAGCACAGCCCCAAACAGCTCAGCCTAGAGGCAGCAGGAGGAAACAGCCAAGTCGTGCTGTCCAGCGGGAAGTTTCTCTGTCTCCACAGCTCTCCTGGCCCCGAGGACTTGGGTTTGCATGAGTCAGGCATGGGGAGTTGAGGGGTGGGAAGTGGGGCGGAGGGGGGCAGGCAGTAAGGAGGGGTTGAGTTGTGTTTGGTTTTTAAGACCCAAACCAGGCTGTTCCAAGACGACCCGCTCAGAGGAAAGCAGAAACCCAACACTTCATCCGTCTCTGTTTCTCTGGTCCCTGATGAGGAGATGATGAACCTCCCCAGGCCCTAGGCCCGGCTCCAGGCCCCAGGGCCACCCTGCTATAAATAGCCCCTCGGTTCGTTGACTGCTGATCCATGCCATGTTTGGAGGAGGCCACTACAGCTGCTTCTAACAACTGGAAGCCACAACTATAGCCAAGGCTGGAGGTGTAGCCAGGACCACGGGCCAGGCCCCCAGGAGCCTCAGGGATACTGAGCTGGGTTTGGTGGGGAGACTGGGGAGTCAAGAGCCTCCACTGGCACAGGGGCGAAAGGGAAGCGCAGAGCAGGACAGCCAGGTCCGGCTTCTCCACCCCCCTCCCCAGTTACAACACTCCACATTCTTCAGCCTCCCCACCCCAAAAAGCCGGGAAAGATAAATAAAAACTTGGCCCCAGCAGAGTCTGGCCACACCGCCTCCAGAGGTGATAAGACAAAGTCCAAGCCGGCTCTGCGGTTGGGGGGGAGGGGGGAGGGGAGGCCAGGGAGGAAGCCGCCCTGGACAGTGACCCTCGCGCGGAGGATGGGGACGAACAGCTGGACGGTCATCCCCTGATGAATCACTGGGCTGCCCTCTCACTGACGGGGCTTCCTGTTTTCTGCAAAGTTTGGAAGCATGTGACACTCAGTGGCGGAAAGCAGACGTGCACAGGTAACACATCTGGGGGTGGCAGGGCCGAGTCGCAGGGAGAACTGGAGAACCACAGATGGGCAGGGGGCGGGGGTGGGGCACGTGAGCAAAACAACTGAGGGCTCTGAGAAACACAGTGACCTCACAGAAACGGGGCTGGAGACCGAGCCTCCAGCAGCTGCGACTCACACCAGGGCCTTTCTCAGGAAGGCTGAGGTCTTCTCCGCACACCATCATCATACCCCCTCCCTCATTCAGTGAACGTTGCTGAGGGCCACCAGCTGGGCATAAGGCCCCCGACCTCAGAAAGCTTCCATCCTACAAAAGACGACTCTCATCTATGAAGCCCATGTGAGAAGCAGCCGTTTGGCCTCACTGACCGCTCTGTAAAATGGGTACAACACAGTCTGGTGTGATTTACCTGCTCCACCCAGAGCCTCTGGGGAAAACTACCCAACGGTTTTACAAAGAGTTCTCTAGGGACTTTCCTGGTCCAGTGGTTAAGAACTCCCCCTCCATTGCAGGGGACATGAGTTCAATCCCCGGTTGGGGAACTAAGATCCCACATGCTGCAGGGCAACTAAGCTTGCACGCTTACAATTAGAGAAAAGCCCATGCACAGCCACAAAGAGCCTGCGTGCCGCACCTAAGACCTGATGCAGTCAAATAGATAAATACATAAAAAAAAAAAAAGAATACTTGAAGATTTTATTTTATAAAGAAAAATAAGTTCTCGGTCTGCCTGTAATTCCATTCCTTTCCTCTCTGGGGCTCTCAAAGCCATCTATCCACAGCTCTGAACTTCTTCCCTGCACCTCCCAAGACACAGATCCATAATAGAACTTCTGATCCAACTCCCATAGGCACCAAGATCTCTCCCCTACCATCATCACCAAAACGCAATCGCTCCTTTGCTTAAAGGACACTGTAAAAAGAAATTCCACACCCTCCCCCAAACCATGTCTCATGTCTCTTCCTATCAGCCAGTTCCTCCTGGTATCTAACCCTCACCCTTCCTGTTGCAGATTCCGCCAACACCGTTGACCTTGGTCCTCAATGCCGGCGGGGGCTGCTGACCACCGCTCAGACGCTCCGGGGCAACTCAAGATCTGTGGCCCTTGGCTCCGTTTTTCACCTTCCTCTTCCCCACCATGCAGCAAGAGTGGGAACCCCAGGATCTGGGCGGGGTTGGTTTGGAGCAAAGACTGTGTGGGAAGAGTCCTGCCTTCTTTTGAGGTCCACAGACCAAACACAACAGCACTGGACCAAAGGGAAAGCTGTTTCCGGAGCCCAGGTCCCCAGGGGGCACAGTTGGGAGGAGGGTCTGTAAGCAGCAGCCATGTCAGGCAGCCAGAGACTGGTGACCAATCTACGTCAGGGGCCCTTCCCCACCCCGACATCTCCTCTGGGGGCTGCAGCCACCCCCTCCCCTCTGCACCAGCCCCTCCAGCCACACCCCTTCCTCTCTCCTTCCGGCCCACCCGCCTGGATTTTTCCAAAACAAAGTGCGACACAGCACACCATCCACAAACCCTGCAACACACCAGCCTCACTGGAGGAAAACAGCCATTCCTGCCCTGTGAGTCCTGGGCCGCGGGCCAGAGACAGGAAAACAGCTCAACAAACAGGCACATTATCACAGCAGCAAGACCCAGAGCAGCAGCCAGGCCGCTTCAGAAATGGTCTCCTCACCCGGACAGAGGGCAAGAGAGCTCAGTGGTTGGGTAGGGGACCCTGGGGGTCACTCAACCCGGGACAGGTTTCTGGGAACCTCAAAAACTAGGTTTTCTCTCTTCCTTCACAGTACACACGTCATTCTAGAATCTGCTCACTTGCTCAGCTTTTCATGAACTCCTTTAACTAGACTAAGCAGACCAAGACTCATCACGTCCCTCCTCCCATATCAAGGCAAGACACCACTCTTACCCACCCCTGGCACGCACAGACACACACACTTTCATCCCAGATCAACAGATTTTCCCCTAAAAAACTTCTAATCCCAGCTAAGCGGCAACCTCTTTTTTCCCCGGGACCAAGGTCCGACACCTCCACATGTCAAAAAGTTCTTCACAATGTCTAACTTCACTCTCTCCTGCTGCACCTTTACCTTGTTGGATCTATCTGGCCTGGGATGGCGTTGTGGGGAGCAGCTGCCCTAGGACTCGACTTATAAGAACGTCCAGACCACTGGCTAAAAGGCTTGGTTAACACGATATCACCCTGTCCCCTGGGCAAGAGTCAGGAGTCCTGGAAACACCATATCCAGGCAGCGGTCCCAGGACGGAATGGAGAAGACAGATATTCATCGCATCTGTGAGCTCCTCCAAGCCTCTGTTTCCTCATCTATAAAATGGATTCATAGCATCTGCCATAGTGGGATGTCATGGGGATCAAAAAATACCCAGGCCAGCTTCTGGCCCTTAGCCAAAATAACAGTGATAAGAATGGCTAACATGTATTGAGTATACAGTATTCACTTTGTGAATTCACTTCGTGAATTATAGAATTCACTTTGTGTCCATTAAGCTGGTTAATCCTTAGTAGTAGGTACACAGAACATTACTTCCCCCCTGCACCCCAGCCCCAGAAACACCACAAATATGGACAAGGGTCCCTCTCGGCATGTGTACTCCGCACCCACAGGACCCGTGCATACCTTTTCCACTAATTTGAGAGGCATGTTCCTCCTCCTGGCCAGCCCCCGTGTGGCCCTGGGGACACCTCCGCCTTGCGGGGCTGGGCAATGTGGAGTGGCAGTGGGCTCCCCACAGACGTGCACTGCCTGCAGGAGCCTAGCGCCTGCCTCCAGGCCCTCCCCGCCGTGGGTCAGGCAGCTGTCAGATGATACGGCCCCATGCCATCAACAGCTCCCCCTGTGCCAACCGCCAAAACCACTCCCTGTTCCTCTGCAGATCAGGGCGGGAGAGGATGGAGAGGCCCACTGAGGGGTGAATTGTCAGAGAAGGGCGGGGAAGAAAGGGAAGGTCCGACTTCACTGGGCATCTGGCCCTGGGGTGTGAGGACAAGCCCAAGCACGAGTTGGGCTCAAAGCAGGGGACCCAAGGAGCCCCTCCTTCGTTCCCTGGGGTCCTTCCACTTAAGGAGTTTGCCTGTCACCCTCCACCAAAAAACCACACGGCAGGAGAAGCCCGCGAGGTGAACCAGCCCATCTTTCAGCTTCCTCCTGAATCAGTGGCATTTAGCCATTTTCCAAGCCTCTTCTGTCCAAAGAAGCAGAGCCTATGATCACCAAGAGCCTAGGAGTCCCTCTTCATCTCTGCCCTTAGTCCCTCTTGCTGCAGTCTCACCCATTCCCCTGGCCCTGCTCACCACCCAGCCAGCCCTTGCACACCCTCCCTCCCCACCCTGAAGTACTGAGGTCTGCTTAAGTGATGGGCAAATGAGCCCCGAATCCAGCTGAGCTGGATGGAGGCTGAAGCCAAGACTGAGGCTAAGTCATGGGCCTGCTCACCCTTTTGCCCCACCCCCCGGTGGCTCAGATGGTAATGAGTCTGCCTGCAGTGCAGGAGACCAGGGTTCGATCCCTGGGTCAGGAAGATCCCCTGGAGAAGGAAATGGCAACCCACTCCAGTATTTATGTCTGGAAAGTCCCATGGATGGAGGAGCCTGGCAGGCTACAGTCCATGGGGTCGCAAAGAGTCGAACACAACTGAGCAACTTCACTTTCTTACTTTCTTTCTTGCAGTCTGGAATTGAGTTAAGTAACCCTGCCTGCCCTTCTAGATAGGAGATTGTGAGGGATGCCCCACCAAACAAGTCAGGTGTGAGACGTCATCCACCTCCCCACATCCCCCACTCACCAGGGAACCACCACGTCTTCTCTTCCTCCCCTTCCCCATACTTACATCTTCCTCAAGGCTTTTCCGTGTGTTTCCACCCCGAAAGGCTGCTTCTCCCTGGAGACAAAGAAAAGGCAGTCAGGGAGGGAAGTCAAGGAAAGTCATCAAAAGGTCCTGGGTCTTTCACTGCCGGGTGTGGCAGTGATGGAGGTGGGGGCCTGACAGGGGTCTTGCTTGTTTGTGCAGCATCTTTGTCCACTAAAGGCCCCTTGGAGCCAACTGCACCCACTCATGTGTGTCTCTCCTGGGGAGATATCATTATTCCCATTTTGCAGATGAGAAAACTGAGGCACAGACAGGCTTGAGACATGCTACAGTCTCACAGATAGAACCTTGGCCGAGTTGAGATATGAACTCAAGTCCTCCAAGCCCATCAGCTAGCTGCCAGCCTTGGTTTCCCCACTGCACGATCCACCCACTTCCTTCCCTTCCTCCTCCATGCAGCCTTGAGGAAACCATCTGTCCTTCTGCTAAGGCAGAAAGATGTGTTTGGAAAGATCTTCCTGGCTCTCTCACATGCTACATATTTAATAAAGAAGACCACATTTTAGCACTGGCCTCTCCCTCCCCGCCTGCCTCGTCCCCCAGCAATCATTTCCCAACACACAGGGGGATGGTCTAATGTCCGGCTCTCCATGTCACAAGGTCCCCACCCTTCCCCAAGTTCCACAAATCTACTCCAGAAGGGTGTCCTCAGGCACATCTGTTCACTGTCCCCCCATCTTCCTTCTGCTTTCCCGGCCTCCCCAAGCTGCTCCCTGACCCCCGCCCCGCCTGCCATCACTCACCGTGTCCACTACATTCTTCGGAGCAGTCTCAGTGTTGACGGGCTGTGGACAGAGAGACAGCACAGTGTGAGGCCTCAGGGCAAACAGCCCCAGGCTGGCTCTCTCCCCCGGGCTGGAGGCCATGATGGGCAGGAGGCCTCTGGAGACAGCTTGGATGGAGCCAACCCAAGACTCAGACACAATGTGCTGACCCCAGGCTTGGGGGCAGAACTTGGAAAGTGGAAGACAATCCTATTGGTCCTAGAACCATCCAGCTCAACACGCCTCAAGAGGGACCCTAAGTCCGACCCCTCAAAAGGGAACAAGGAGCGAGTAAGCAACTCCTGTTCTTACCTGCCAGGCATGTGTACCTACACCAGACGCTTCGTCTATTCATAAGAACCCAGTGGGGCAGGGACTCTTACCATCTTTGAGCCTTATTTTACCAATAAGAAGAAATCAGATGAATGGACCAAAGCCACTGACTACTAAGGGGAACAAAAGGGTTGGACCCCATCTTGGGTCTCTGTGCCTCAAGCTGTGTGAAACTGCAGTGGTCCAGCTTTCAAGGACCACCCCACATGGGCCCTGCCCCCAACCTTGCAGACCTCAGTCTCCATGCCTCAAAGCTCTGCTCCATCCAGACTCCTCGCTATTCCCACATCCAGGACTTGGCTTGTGGAATGGCTTCTCCCCTTTTCCTACAAGCTCTCCTCTTCGATGAAGCCCTCTCTGAACACCCCAGCAAGGGGGGCTGTCTCCCACCTCTGAACTCCAGTAAGCCTTACTGTCTGAGCTATTTATCTGGTCCTTGGTGCATGAATAATCTCATTGTGGGAATAGGTCTCATTCCAACTATTGTTTTATTTGTGATTCTTATCCCACTTTTCTCCAAAACAGATTCAAAGCAGCTTTTCTTTAACCAACTCAGTTGCCACATCCCTCATGCTGGAGACTGTGGTTGATGTGTAGTGGGCAGTCACTAAACACCTGAGGACTGATCCTTTCCCTCACCCTGGTGCCATCCTTCCCTCACCCAGACCAACAGAAGTGCTTCCCACTAAAGGCATCCTGAAACATGGGCTCCTCAGACTCCCTCATCACAAGAGAAAAGTTTCCCATTCCAGGGCCACCTCCTGACCACAGTCTCCAGGTCTCTGTTTCCAACTCAGTGATGTGGTTAGAGGGGCACTTGAATCTTGCAAGTGGGCATGAGTCAAGGTCATGAAAACAAATCTTCACTGAGATGACCATGGACCAGATATAGATAATGGATCTCAGAATAGGAAACATCAGCCCCAACCCTATCCCCAGGACCTGAGGATGCACTGTTCATGTCTGAAGACAGGGGAATGAACAGAATGACTTCTGAAAGGTTCTGGCATCTGGGAGAGAATTGGACCAAGATAGGCATGGAGGAGGGCTTCCCTGGTAGCTCAGACAGTAAAGAATCTGCCTACAATGCAAGAGACCTGGGTTTGATCTCTGGGTTGGGAAGATCCCCTGGAGAAGGAAACAGCAACCCACTTGGTTTTCTTGCCTGGAATATGCCATGGACAAAGGAGCCTGGCGGGCTGAAGTCCATGGGGTTGCAAAGAGTCGGATATGACTGAGCAACTAACACACTTTCAGGCTTGGAGGAAGGAAGCAGGCTGAGCTAAAGGCAGTAGTGCTCTTTCTAAAAACGCACAAACTTTACCCTACTGTACTAGAGACAAAGTATGCCATGGCCAGAGGAGCCTGGCGGGCTGCAGTCCATGGGGTCGCAAAGAGTCAGACACAACTGAGCGACTAACACACACACACACACTAGAGACAGGAGGCTGAGGCCAAAACTTCTTTCCAGGTGAATAAAACCTCCTGTGTAGTTCAGGGTCAAGGCAGCTTAGGACGGTTGAGGGAGCACAGGGTCCAAGAACGGAGTCGGAGCTGGGGAGGTCCATCAGCCAGCCCCTCCCAGCCTTCTCGGTTGACCCACCTGGAGTCTGAGGATGACTTAGCAGAGCAATGAAGATGCCACATTCTGTCCCCAGCCAGCCCAGCCCTAACCCTCCCCTAGCTGCCCCCTTCCTCCCCCAGAGTCCCCACTCCTGAGCCACAGGCCATGGGGCAGGAGGCAAATGAGCCACAAGAAATCCCCAGGGATCCCTGCCCTAGACGGAGCTCTACGAGGTGCCTGACAATCGGGACCAGGGTCCCCCTCAGCCTCCCACCACCAGCCGGCCCCACCCAGCAGAGTCCTCAGAGGCAGAGCCAGGCTGCCCCGCCCTCGGATCCCCTGCCCAGTGATGCTCACGTGGAGACCACGGGCTGCACAGCACGCCCAAGTGCCTCCACCCTGAGTGGCTCTGGCCTCCTGTGGGGAGGAGAAGGCCTAGAGAGCAGTTCACAGGGACCTTCTGCATGCAGAGACGTCTACACAGCACAACTGAGCCTGGACCCAGATCTCCCAGCTTCAGTGCCCTCACTCTTCACAGTCTGTACAATCAGCCTCCCTGACAGGGAGAAAGGACAGAAACGGGGTGGGGTGGAGAAGCTGCAGACAGAATACCTGCCTCAGGTCCATTACAGTCCCCTAAGAGCCCCTCGTCCTGCTCTGGGGAAAGCCTCCCAAGAGACCGCGACTGGGCGTAGCAGAGTGAGAGCTGGGGGCCTCAAACTGGAGTGTGCCTGCCAATCACCTGGAGGGCTGCTGACACTCAGGTGGGCCTCTGGGCCCTCCCCAGAGGTCAGAACCCACGGACTAGGGAAGGACCCAAAAATGTGCATTTCTAACAGGTTTCCAGGTCCAGGGACAACACTATGAAAACTACCAATCTAGACTGGCAGCGTTGGCAACAGCCGGCCAGGCCACGTCCTGACTGTCTGCTACTAACTGCGACCTCAGGCAGGTCACCGTGTCCTTGCTGCTCTCCGGCAGGACTGCGCGGTCCTATCCTGGGAGATGCAAATGAGATGAAACACAGAAAGCACTCAGAACAGGGCCGGGCCCTTAGGAAGCTCTCCATAAATGTGAGCTGTTGTTTATCATCTCCACCCCACCCCACCCTGCCCCACCTTGACCCTCCTGTCCCACCCCTCCTGGGTCTGGCACAGTGCAGACCAGGGAGGCAATATTAGAAACCACAGGCCTCAGCAGGGCAAGAGCAGCTTCTCTCCCTGCCAGCAATCATCTGAGCACCAGCCCCTCTGCCCGCATCCCTTCCCACGCCAGCTGGAGGCCAGCCACAGGGCCAGCCATTAAAGGCCTGCCCTCAACATTAGTGAAGAGGCTTTCTGAGGAGCTAAAAATTTCCAAAAAAACACTTCCAATCTCAACACCCAGTGTTTTCCTGCAGTGTTTGCAAACATAGCCCAGCATGCACACTGCACTCCCCTCCCCTCTCCTCCACCCCTCGCCTCCACCCAGGCCTCCTGGGATTGAAGTCCTGCTTCCCTGTTTCCCAGGCACTGCCAGTTCTGGGGCTAGTGGGAATGAAAAAGGCAAGGGAACTGGTAACAGAAGAGGGGTCTCTCCTCAGGCCACCCCTGTCCCAGGCCCTGTAGGGAGGCTTGGGTATGCTACAGGAACCTCCCAGGCCATCAGGGCTTCAGTGGCTGACAGACCCACTAGGCCTCAGCTGTCACCCTAACTTTAGCGTGCACACACACACCCTATTTTTGCACACCACTCCTCAGACACCATCTCCTCCCTCCCCATTTCACAGATGGGGAAACTGAGGTACAGAAAGGTACGGGTATGATTTGCTCAGCCTCTCACAGTGAGATGCATGGCAGGACTCTGGTGGGCACCCATGTTTTATAAAGCCCACCACTGAGCCCCCCTGCTGCCCCTCACCCCAATTCCCAGCTGGCCTGCATGTGGGGTGAGCAGGTGCCAGCTGGCCAACTCTGCTTTTCCTTCCCCCTAAGGCTCAGCAGTACCTTGTGGCTCAGCTGATAAAGAATGCACATGCAGTGCGGGAGACCTGGGTTCGATCCTTGGGTTGGGAAGATCCCCTGGAGAAGGGAAAGGCTACCCACTCCAGTATTCTGGCCTGGAGAATTCCATGCACTGTATAGTCCATGGGGCCGCAAAGAGCTTGGACACGACTTTCACTTTCACTTTTCAAGGCTCAGCAGTAGAAGGATGAAGCAGATGGAACCCAGATAAGGGTGGTACCCCCCCCCCTCCGCCCGCATTTGGCCCCGCCCCCTGCCCAATCCCAGGACAAACCCAGGCTTTTCAACGAGGAATCACTGCCCCACCAGGGATCTTCCAGAATGCCTCCTGCCCCCAGGCAGGACAACTCAAATCCAGCTCAGGAGCAAGTGGAAGGGTTTGGACCTGGAACTGCTTGATGGCCAAGTCTCACGGTACATGTTGCTCCCCAGGTGCCTCACTTGCCTGACCTCCTCCTGGTCCTGGTCTGGAGGTGCCTTTTCATAATGTGACTGCAGTAACAAGAACGACTCAGCAGGCACTAAGGATGTCCTGGGCTTAACACTGGGCTCTTCACTATCATGATTATCAGTCCTCACAACCAATGTTCACCAGGTAAGCATTATCCCATTTCACAGGTGAGGAAAACTGAGGGGCCAAGAGATTAAATCACCCGATCAAGGTCACATAGCCAGTAGATAAAGACAGCTGGTTTTTGAACACAGCTCCTTACATCCACCTCATGCTAGTCTCCTCTTGGGCATAATCTTCATCCAGTTCCTCTTACTCTTAATCAACTGCCCTCCTGTTGAGAACAAGCCTTCTGCGGCTTAAAAACTAATTGTCTCGGGCCCTCAGGAGGATGAGGCTTCTTCAATACACTTCCAGAGGAAGAGGAGGAAATGGGCTGCAGCAGGAGAGACTGGGATCAGACATCAGAGAGAACTTCCTGAATGCGAAGGGCTGTGAACCACAGGATGGATAAGGGAAGCTGCACATCCTTTGCTCAATTTTTTCTTTTTTTTCCAAAAAAAGACAAGCATGTCCTCTCAGTGGGTTTAATCGCCCCCAGTGGTGTGGGCCGGAGGAGGGACCAGTCTGCTGAGGCTGCTGTGGCTGGGATGACTGCCTCGAGGTTCATGCAAGAGGACACGTCGGTGGCCGGCAGGGAGGGTGGGCTGGGAAAGAAATGTGTCTGTAGGCTGCTGTTCTGGAGGAAGGAAAAGGCAGAGGGCCATGGCGGGTGGGGGAGGTGCGCAAGCCCTGGACTGGGGGGAGGAAGGGCCGGGCAGAATGCGGACTCAGCCTCCGGAGGAACATTCCGTCCAGAAATTCCTCACACCCTCCCCCCTCTCACCCCTCCAGCTTCCCCTCTCTTGCCCCCTGGGAGCCCTGGAATTCGGACAGTTTTTCAGGCCAAAAAAGACCCCATGACATCACATCTACTGCCACGGATGGACTGTGAGGTCAGGGACAGCACTGCCTGCCCGTTGGGAGGCGAATCGAGGACCCACGTTATTCTAGGTTCGTGTGTTCTCAAAATAGAGCCCTAAGCAGATGAAGAAAAGGGGTTGAAAGCAAAAGGGAAAGGCAGGGAAGCACCATTAACGGGGCACTTAGAGGGGGCGTGGCCGGGAGGGCACTTCGCAGGCCCCACAGCCAGTCGGGGACCAGTAACCTGGTACCAAGGCAGCAGCAGGCAGGGGAGCACTCTGAATCTCTCTCGGCCAATGAGGACACTGACTTTCCAGGGTGGTTGGCCAGCTCCACTTGAGATCCGGTCAGCCCTTCGCCTCCAGTTATTTCCCAGCATCCCGGGAAGAGGCGGTCATCAAAACGGAGGGCAAGGGGCTAACGGAGAGGGCCCCAGCAGCCCAGGGCCCATGAGTCTTTGAATGAAATTGCTGCAGAGGCCACATCCTTTCCTGGGCAGGCCAAGGCCACCAGAGTAAAAGAGCACGCTGGATGTGAACAAATGGAATGTGATGCCTGATTTTTCCCTGCACCCCCAAGGAGGGGCCTAGGCAAGCTCACACCTGTCTTCAGGGTCCCCCCAATTCACCCTGAGGGACCCAGGACCCGACTCCAGGTGGTTGAGGCTGGGCAACTGTGGACCCCGCCCCCCTACCCTGTCTTGCTTGCTTGTGCTCACCAGGCTGGCCCTGAGCCAGGCTGGAATACTTCTAACCCCCTCCTGCCACCCTCTCCTCCCTGTGGACATTGTTCTCCTCCCTCTCGGTCAGGGCATTGCGAGTGTGCACCTCCCCAGGCCCTTCCTCCATGACCCCCTGGCTGCCCTGGCGCAAGTCTTCCACCCAACGACTACGCCAGCGTCATCTGGTCTACCAGCCCTCCTCCTGGCAGCCCCCTCGCCCCTGAGCCACACCCCACAGCTGGCGGCAGACTTCACTCACAACGCCTGCTTTGGGTCACTTCCCCACTCCAGGACCCACAATGGCCCTTAGTGCTTGGCTCATCAAGTTCAAGTTCCCCAACCTGGCTTCTGGATTCCTCTCCCTTATCTGGCCCCTTTTCCCTTGTGGACTCCACTTCCTTCCCCCTCCTCTTATCTGCATCCTCTGCTCTCCTCTCCTCACTGCCCACCACCATGCCACCTGGGTTCCCGCCTCCTTTCCCACACTCAGGCTCTTCCCACCAGCACCCCAGCCAGAGCCAAAGAAACAAGACGGCCCGGCCCCTCATCCCCCCAGCAAGGGCGCTGGATTTGCTCTGGCCCCCAAGCTTGGTCTTTTGTCTCAGCCCTCTCCGTTTCAGCCCTGCTGCCTGCTGGAAGGCCCACCCTCCTTCCCTCTTCTTGTCCATTTGCTCAAGTCTTAACCTGGACTTGAAACAGGAGGCAGGCTTGCCCGCCCAGCGCAGCAGAGCGATGGCTGCCTCCTTGGACCCCAAGGTTACCTCTGGTCAAAACCCCTGAGTACAGCCACTAGTTCACTTCCACAGTAGAGTTCACTCTCTCCCACTAAACAGGGCGAGGCCCTTCACCCAACTGGGCCCTCTCCCAGTGGGAGTCAAAGGGGATGTGGTTAGCACATTCATGGATACCTTGCCCTCTGGGGACCACATCCCTTCATAGCCCAATATAAGGACGGGACCTCAGTGGGCCCTGAGGACTTCCACCCAAGCACCCCCCACAGCGAGAGAACCTTTCATCTGCACCATACCAGGCGTCAGTGAGTGTGATGTGTTCCAGTGACAGACAGTGACTCCACCAGACAGCCCCGACGGTCCATTTTAGGTGTTAGAAAACTCTTCTCTATACCCAGGTCTCCTGCTCTTTATGAGACCCTCCACCTAGGAGGTGCTCCTCTGGAGAGCAATGGCAAGGAAGCCAGTTTGTCCTTCAGGAAGGTCTCATTCCCATTCTATACCCACATCCCCACCCCATACCCTCCCTCTCCACACCAGGCAGTTGAGGGGGCTGCTGCTGCTAAGTCACTTCAGTCGTGTCCGACTCTGTGTGACCCCAGAGACGGCAGCCCACCAGGCTCCTCTGTCCATGGGATTCTCCAGGCAAGAACACTGGAGTGGGTTGCTATTTCCTCCTCCAATGCATGAAAGTGAAAAGTCAAAGTGAAGTCGTTCAGTCGTGTCCGACTCTTAGCGACCCCATGGACTGCAGCCTACTAGGCTCCTCCATCCATGGGATTTTCCAGGCAAGAGTACTGGAGTGGGGTGCCGTTGCCTTCTCCAAGTCAAGGGGGCACACAAACTCATTTCCATCCCCCCTCATGACTCTGCGAATCCTTTTTGGAATGCAATGCTCAGAGTTTGCCCTTTCCTTTGAAAATCAGGACTCTCTCAGGCTCATCTCTCCTGGCTTTGCTCCATTTTCCAGAATCTCCAAAAGATGGCCCCCTGGCCCACTCAGTGCCCTGGGATGAAATGCATCGAGGTTGGGAGTTCAGATGAACTAAAGCCACTGCCAGCCACTCTCCCTGATGGACAGCAGGATGGCAGTGCTGGGCTGGGGGGCTCCACGTGCTTCTCTGGGGCCTTCTTCTCTTCCACAAGGCAGCCTGGTGCCTCCTCACCCTAGATCTGACACGGGGACACCTTGAGCAAGTCATCTGAAAATCTCAGGACCACCACCTCACAACCATCAAACCACTACTATCAAAAATAAGAAGGAGAAGAAAGAAAACAAAGAGTTTGGGCAAAGATGTGGAGAAGTTAGAACCTCTTGTGCACCACCGGTTGTAATACAAAATGGTACAGCCACTGTGGGCGAGTATGGTGGTCCCTCCAAAAAAAGCCACAAGCAGAATTACTATGTAATCCAGCAGTTCCACTCATGAGAATATACCCAACAGCACTGCAAGCAGGGATTGACAGAGATATTTATATGACCATGTTCATAGTAGCATCATTCACAGTAACTGAAACGTGGAAATGACCCAAGTGTTTATTGACAGATACATGAGTCAGTAAAATGCGGTATATACACAGGGAAGCCTGGCGTGCTGCAGTCCATGGGGTCGCAAAGAGTCAGACACAACACAGCAACTGAACAACAAACAACAGTACATGCAATGGAGTGTTCAGTTCAGTTCAGTCGCTCGGTCATGTCCGACTCTTTGCGACCCCATTACTCAGCCTTAAAAAGGAAGGACATTCTGACACGTGCTACAGCATGGATGAACCTTGAGGACATTACTCTGGGGGTAATAAGCCAGTCACAAAGGACAGATTTTGTATGAATCCACTCATGAGGTACATTAAGTCATCAGACTCACAGAGGCAGAAAGTAGAAAGGTGGCTGGCAGGGACTACAGAGCTCTTATTTAATGGGTGTAGAGCTTTTTGTCTCACAAGATGAAAAGCGTTCTGAAGGTGGATGGTGGTGATGGTTGTGCAATGAATTGGGTGTACTTAATACACTGATTGTGGACTCCAAAATGATTAAAATGATAATTTTTATGTTATGTGTATTTTACCACAGGTTTCCCTGGTGGCTCAGCGGTAAAGATTCCGCCTGCAATGCAGGAGCCGCAGGAGACACGGGTTTGATCCCTGGGTCGGGAAGATCCCCTGGAGGAAGGTGTGGCAACCTACTCCAGTATTCTTGCCTGGAGAGTTCCATGGACAGAGGTGCCTGGAGGTCTACAGTCCATGGGGTTGCAAAGATTTGGACATAACCAAAGAGACTTTGTGCGCACATACATATTTTACCACAATAAAAAAAAAAAAAAAAGTGAATCAGAGTGAAAAAAACAATGTCGGTGCCTCAGTTTCTTCTCCTAAGAAAGAGCAGGATTTGACTAGATGTCCTGTGGTCCTCTCATTGCTGTGGCTCCGTGCCCACTGAATCCACATCTGCCCTCCAGAAGCCCTGGCACTCGGCAGAAAAGAACCAGCATGAAAACAGTGCCCAGCACAAGGGAGGTGCTCAGGAGATGTTAGCTGGTAGGACAGAGGGCAGATAGATGGATGGAGAGTGGGTTATGGGGCTTCCCTGGTGGCTCAGTGATAAAGAATCTGCCTGCTAATGTAGGAGACTCAAGTTCAATCTCTGGATTGGGAAGATCTCCTGGAAAAGGGAATGGTTACCCACTCCAGGACTCTTGGCCTGGAAAATTCCATAGCCAGAGGAGCCTGGCGAGCTACAAGATGGATGGCAGATAGATGGATGGATAGACCGGCCCCTAAATCCCAGGCCCTCTGACTCGTGACTAGCACTGTTTAGAAGAAGAAATCCAGGAGAAGCCCACTTGGCAATAGCAGGCATTGACATCAGCAGCAATCACTGAGGGTATCGGGGGGAAAGCTGGCCTAGGAATCCACAACCCCACTCCTGATCCAGCCTACCCCCCACTGCTGTGTGACCGTGAACCAGTCACCTGGTCTTTCTAAGCACCAGTTTGCTCCTCTCCCCAGGATGGGCCCACACCTGTCCAGACCTCCACACAAGTCACTGTGGGCTGGGGGAGCCCAGCATCAGGGGAAAGGCTCTGAGAACCGCAGCTGCTGTGTAATAAACCAGTCCCAGTCATGGTTATGAGTGTGGACCCTGGTGCCAGGCTACTGAGGTGAAACCCCAGGGCCCCTTCCAAACAACTCTGCGGCCTTAGGTCTTATCAGGGTTCTTCATCTGAGACATGGGGGTTATCACAGCACCTCCTTTACTGCACTGTGCTGAAGAATAAATGAGTTTATTTTTGTAAAGCTCTCACAACAAAGGTCTGCAAAGAGGAAATTCCATACATGGGTTAGCTTTTCACTTGCTCTGATTACTGAAATCAACCTGGCATCCCCATCCCCCACCACATACTCTTCACCCCACCTGTGATTCAATAGGACTTGTTCCGCAGGACATTTCACGTCCTGGTTTTGGGGCTGGCCTGCAGAGGAGAAGCAGGGCCCACACAGCTCTCCCCCCACCCAGGTCTCCTGGGTGCCAGGCTTTGGGTGCAGAAGGGCTCAGATCCAGCCCACTTCAGTGGCCACTGCACTTGGCCATCACCCTCGGGAAATTCCTTTGGACTCTTATTTTTCCGAAGTTGAGAAGAGCTGCCTCAGCGCTTTCCAAGGATCAGGAGCATCCCCAACAAGCACACCCTCACCCCTCTCCAGCCTGCCCCCAGCAGTGGACCCCACAGGAGGGTGGTGACCCTAGGACCCTTCTCCTCAAGCCCTTGGGCAACATCTGTTGAGTAAGACGAAAATACGGGTTGAAGATTAAGCCACTCTGCCCTGGTTGGCCTGGCACAGGCTGGAAAATGTTTGGCTGGCAGGGCCCTGAGGCTGGCAGAGATCCTGGGCCCAAGGATGAGTGGTCCCGATCCTGGGGCAGCGGGGTGCGGGCTGAACGGAAGTGAGATGGGTGAGAAGGCCAGAGGGAGAGCTGGGGACATGGAGAAAACTCAACAGAAAGACGAACACACGGTGTGAGGCAAGAGGGAGGAGTTGGGGAGCCCAGAGACCAGCTCTGCAGAGGCTGAAGGGCAGGCATGGAAGGGAAAAGGAAGGAAAAATACGACCCGCCCTTTCCTCCCTCTTCTGAACCTGCTCAAAGCCCTTGCCTGCCTGCCTGCCGTGAGGAAACAGGTGTTGAGTGCTCTCTAGGGGAAGCCAAACTTTCTCCCGGCTTCCCCTGAGCCACTTTCCCTCCCCAGGGACAGTATCAGAGTTTCCAGCTGAAGACTGGCCCCCCTAATAGACCCCCATGGCCCAACAACAAAGAGTCAGAGGACAACAGTCCTGTTTATTGAACACCTAATCTGCGCTGAGCATCTGGCTGAATGCCTTTCTTCCAGCCACACAATAAGCATGCACTGAGCACCTACTGTGTGTCAGATAGTGGGAATACAGCAGTGAACACAGTGGACAGAAACCCCTTGTCATCATAGAGTTTACATGCTGGTGTGGTGGGAGGCTATTTTTTTTTATTTATTTATTTTTAATTGAAGGATAATTGCTTTACAGTATTGTGTTGGTTTCTACCAAACATCAACATAAATCAGCCATAAGTTTACCCATGTCGCCTCCCACCTGAACATCCTTCCCACCTCCATCCCCACCCCACCTCTCTGGGTCGTTACTGAGCCCCCTTAGAGTTTCCTGAGTCATACAGCAAATTCCCACAGGCTGTCTATTTTACATACGGTAATGTATGTTTCCATGTTGCGGCTGCTGCTGCTGCTGCTGCTGCTGCTAAGTCGCTTCAGTCGTGTCCGACTCTGTGCGACCCCATAGACGGCAGCCCACCAGGGTCCTCTGTCCATGGGATTTTCCAGGCAAGAACACTGGAGTGGGTTGCCATTTCCTCCTCCAATGCATGAAAGTGAAAAGTCAAAGTGAAGTTGTTCAGTCGTGTCCGACTCTTAGTGACCCCATGGACTGCAGCCTACCATGATCCTCTGTCCATGGGATTTTCCAGGCAAGGGTACTGGAGTGGGGTGCCATTGCCTTCTCCATGTTGGTGGGAGGCTTTTAAAGGAGATCAGCAAGTAAGATGGTGACACATGCTGAGGGGCAAAGAAGGCAGGAAAGGGAGAGTGGGTTGCTGGGGGAAGGGAAATCTGACACTTGAGTAAAGATCTCAAGGAGGGAAAGAGCCTGGCAGGTATCCTTGGGAAAAGGTCAGCAAGTGCAAAGGCCCTGAGGCAGTATCTGCCTGATGTTCAAGACCAGCAAGAAGGCCAGGTGGTCACAGCAGACTGAGAGAAGGAGGGAGCTTTCAGAAGATGAAGTGAGAAAGGAAATCTGCCCATCACTGTAGGGCTGTGTAGACCAATGGAAGAACCTGGGCCTTTACTCTCAGGGGTGAGCAGCCATTGGAGGATTTGAACACAGACTGATTCAGTGAGCTAATTTGCTCCTTTCATTCGTTTCACCTGTGGTCATGTATGGATGTGAGAGTTGGACTGTGAAGAAGGCTGAGCGCCAAAGAATTGATGCTTTTGAACTGTGGTGTTGGAGAAGACTCTTGAGAGTCCCTTGGACTGCAAGGAGATCCAACTAGTTCTTCCTAAAGGAAATTAATCCTGAATATTCATGGTAAGGACTGATGCTGAAGCTGAAACTCCAGTACTTTGGCCACCTCATGTGAAGAGTTGACTCATTGGAAAAGACTCTGATGCTGGGAGGGATTGGGGGCAGGAGGAGAAGGGGACGACAGAGGATGAGATGGCTGGATGGCATCACCGACTCGATGGACGTGGGTCTGAGTGAACTCCGGGAGTTGGTGATGGACAGGGAGGCCTGGCGTGCTGTGATTCATGGGGTCGCAAAGAGTCGGACATGACTGAGCGACTGAACTGACTGAACTGATTCTTTTCACAGCCTTATAAGGTAGGTACTGTTACTAACTCCCAACCCGCAGAGGAGAAACTAAGGTCCAGAGAGGTTAACCAACGTGTCCATGGTCACAGACCCAGGCCCCGGGGAACTCCCTCACTCTTGATCACTTCTGGGGGGAAGTGGAGTATCCTGACTCAGGTGGGGAAATCTTTGTTGTCGCAACCACTCCTCCAACAGATGGCTCATGCAACGTCTACGAGAGTCAGAGCCCCTCTGCTCAGGCAGGCACATTAGAGATGGGAACATTCCACAGCCTGGCCCAGGCAGGAGTCCTTTCTGGTACCATGCTGTGCTGTGCAAGTAGCTTCAGTCGTGTCCGACTCTTTGTGACCCTATGGACTGTAGCCCACCAGGCTCCTCTGTCCATGGGATTCTTGAGGCAAGAATACTGGAATGGGTTGCCATGCCCTCCTCCAGGGGATCTTCCAGACCCAGGGTTTGAACCCACGTCTCTTTATATCTCCTGCACTGGCAGATGGGTTCTTTATCACTAGTGCCCCCTGGGAAGCTCATCCCTCCTGGTATCTAACTGCAATTCCTCCAGTCGGAAAGCCAACCTATTCCCTTCTGTTCCAATCCCTGACCCCTCCTCATGTAAACAAAGCTCACGAGACTCCTGGAGGTCAAGCATGTGGCTCCTGCCTGGAGAGCCCAGACTCCAGAGCCCCCCAACTATCCTCAACCAGCCAAGAACATTCTGTTCTCAGTGGCCAAGTAGTAATCGGGTTGAAATGCTGAAATGTGGGCTCCTTCCTCTCCACCCCTCCCTGCCTGCCGTTCTGCAATCCCAGAGAGAGTTCTCCCTGGCAGTTCCAAACCAGGCCTGCACTCTGGCCTCATCCCCACAGTATTCGACCCCTAAGCCCTGCTGTTGTCAGATGACCTTTGACTGAGCTCTGTGCAAAGAATACTCCACATCTGGAGATGCACAGCTAGGCAGAGGTGAGGCCCAAAAGCATTTGAGCCCAGTGAGATAAGGAAGGAGGGGCTGATGCGAGGAAAGGACATGGAATGCCTGACCTCTGGGAGTCTTGTGAGCTTTGTTTATGTGAGGAGGGGTCACAGGTTGGAACAGAAGGGAACAGGTTGGCATTCCAGCTGGAGGAACTGCAATTAGATACCAGAAGGGACTCCTGCCTGAGCCAGGTTGTGGAATGTTCCAGTACCCAGGCCGAGCAAGTCATGGCAGGGCCTAGACTGAGAGGGCAGAGGGCAGTGACTCTGCTCTGCATCCAAGAGACATCTAAGAGTCATAATCACTTCTGCATACTTTTTTTTTTTTTGCATGCTTTATTTCATTCCACCAATGACCCTGAATAGGGAGGGGAAGGATGGGAGGCGGATATGTATCAGAACTGAGAAGGCCTTTGGAGCATCGAGTGCCACCCCCTTCTTTGACAAAAAGGGAACCTGAGGCCCAGAAAGAGGGCAGTACTGGCCCACTGTCACACAGCACGTGGGTGTCAGAAGAGAAAAGACCAGGAAACCCAAGTGAGACGCCAGCATCCAGGCTGAGCAAGTCATGTGCAGACACCTCCAACTGCCTGGGCCCCACTGGGCCCTTGCTCCCCAAAACTCCCACCACGTCAATCTCACCACAGGCACCGCCACACCAGTCAGTGGGATGGTGCCCACTTGGGCCCTCCATCACGAACTCTAGTCCCAAACAAGTACACACATGGGTGCAGGCCTGCACACACACATACCTGAGTGCAGGCAGGGCCCTCCCTCTCCAGTCCCCACGCCCCGCCTGCCTCCTGTGCTGGGCTGGGGAGCAGGAGGGAGCTGTGAAGGGTAAGAAGACAGAGAGACGGCAGGGAGGGAAACATTCCAAAGCAGCCCAGCTGGGATGGGTCTGGAGCAGGCCCCTCTCCCCAGCCCATAACTCACAGGAGTCCTGCCCCATCCACACTTTTCTGGAAGCCTGACTGGAGGAAAGAGGGAGCAGTGCGGGGCTGGGGGACATGGAGGGAGGGCAGAAAAGCAGAGTCAGCCCAAGAGCCTGGAGATGCAGCAGGCCACCTCAATGTGACTACCTTCCCAGGTACCTGAACTCTGTGGGTCATGCCATCCATCCCAGAGCCCAGGGCACATGGTTCCACAGGTGTGGACCCCTTCTAAGCTGGCATGTCAAGCCAGGTGGTCCCTGGAGCTGGTCAGATGATAGAACAGGGTCAGGGGACAGAAGGGCTCAGCCAAAAGGGACCTGACCAGGGACCAGGCAGGTCAAAGGAGATGCCATCCCCCTGTTCTGTAAGCCCCAAGACAACAGGCATCTGACCAGGCCTAGAGACAAGCAGGATGCCCTTTTATGGGCTTTTCCAAGGACTTGAGTCTCAAGATTGAAACAAGAGGCCTCGAGTCTCATGAAGTCACGAAGGGACCTCATGACTCATTTCCTTCTAGTTGGGCTTCTGCTTCAGGACACGGCCCCTTCCTCCTCATTACCTAATGGCCCAGCACCTGTGGGGGCTACCAGGATGCTTGGGGCTTCCCCAGTGGCTCAGCGGTAACGAATCTGCCTACAATGCAGGACACACATGAGACGTGGGTTGGATCCCTAGGTCTGGAAGATCCCCTGGAAAGGGAATGGCAACCCACTCCGGTATTCTTGCCTGGGAAATCCCATGGACAGAGGAGCCTGGAGGGCTACAGTCCATGCGGTCGCAAAGAGTCAGACACAACTGAAGCAACTGAGCATGCATGCAGGCAAAGTAAGCTGCAGCAAGAGCTGAGGAAAGAGAGGAGGGTGGGCTGGCGGGGCAGGAATGGACTGTCACTCACCACCAGTTCATGGCTGGAAGGAGGAATGCAGGGGGCAGCCACCTGTGGGAGGAACAGAGAAAGGGCAAGGTTAGCATCTTTCATCCCCATAGAAACCCAGGGCCTCCCAAGATCATTTTGCTCCCCCACCAGCTGGGGCTAGACACCCCTCCCTTCAGTTCACAAACACTGACACCCTCCAGTAGGAGAGTTCATTGGAAGACTGTGTAGCAACACGAGACAATGCCTAGGCAACAGGGCTCAGATGAAGAGGCAAAAGTGAAATGGACACATTCTTAAAATTCTGTACAAAGAAATATGCAGAAAGACCGGAGGTCAAAGCACCAGAGTTAAGGTAATAAGGTGTTTTTTTTTTCTCTCTATTTTCTAAATTTTCTGCAATATGGTAAGATTTGGTGTTTTTTTTCTTTTTTTTTTTAAACCATGTTTAAGACCTCTAGGAAAGGAAAAGTCACCTCCTCCATTCTCCCAAATGCCAAGGTGTCTCATTCAAAGGTCAGAGCTGCAGAGGGCTGGCCAAGCTTCCCAGACTGTGTGGGGAAACAGCATGGGGAAGGGCTTGTTGGCTCTTTCAAAAGAAACTGGCCACTCCGCTAATATACGTGGAAGGTCTTGAGGGTGGAAACACTCTCCGAGGGTGAGCTATTATTTTGTCATCATCCTCATCTTCTCCTCTGATGAGGGAGGGGGTGGCCCCGTGGCCTCAAGTCAGAGGGAGATGGGCGGAGAGAGGGGGCTGGATTGCTCCCTACCCTGAGATAACACGCCCTCCCCAGGGGCCCGGCAGCCAAACCACTACCCTGACAATTAGCAGAGGCCTTTATCAGAGACTCAGTGTGTTCCTTTTTTTCTAGCCAGGACACGTTTTTCTTGGAGCTCATACCTCAACCTTGGCTCCAATTCCTGACCTGAACACCACGCAGGGGCCCACAGAGGGGACGGAGGGGGAAGCTCTCCCCACCTCCCCCAGCCCCAGGCATAAGGATGTCTGGACACAAGCCGTGGATCGCCAAAGAGCAGGTGGCTACCTTCTCCAACAGTGGGCGAACCAGCCCCTCCACCTAGAAGAGCAATGACAGCCCCCAGCCCCAGTTGGAGCTGGCTGTTCATAGGGGCGTCACCCTCAGCTGAGCCCTTCTGTCCCCTGACCCTCTTCTATCATCTGACTAGCTCCAGGGACCACCTGGCTTGACATGCCAGCTTAGAAGGGGTCCGCACCTGTGGAACCATGTACCCCGGGCTCTGGAAGAGGTGGAGGGGCTAGGAGTTGGCATCTCTGGGTTCTTGACCCAGTCACGCTGAAGGCTCCTTGCCAACTCATTCTCCAGCAAAGTGACCTGGGTTGAGTCTCAGTACCTATCACCCTTGGAGGAGGACATGGCAACCCCCTGCAGTATTCATGCTTGGAGAACTCCATGGACAAAGGAGCCTGGTGAGTTATCATCCATAAGTTTCACAAAGAGTCAGACACAACTGAAGCGACTTAGCACAGCACACACACCTACCACCCTGTACTTGACATTACTCTAGGACTTGGGAGAATCATATATGAAGCCAAAAAAAGGAACAATAACTATATTGAATGTGCACTATGAATATATAGCAGGCATTATTATCAATACCTTGTAAGTGTTAGTCACTCAGTCATATCCAACTCTTTGCAACCCAATGGACTGTAGATCACCAGGTTCCTCTGACCATGGGGATTCTCCAGGCGAGAATATTGGAATGGGTTGTCATCCTCCAGGGGATCTTCCCAACCCAGGGATCAAACCCGGGTCTCCTGCATTGCAGGCAGATTCTTTACTGTCTGGGCCACCAGGGAAGCCCAGGCATTATTATCAATGCCTTACCCACATTAACCCATGTAATCCTTTCAACAACAGTAAGGTAGGTACTATATCATACCTCCAGTTGAGGCACAGGGGCCACAGAGAAATTAAACAACTTTCCCAAGGTCACACAGCCAATCAGTGACCAGGGGTGGGGTGGAGGATGCCAGAACAGGGCAGAAGGGCAGGGAAGTCTGGAGGTGGCTGCAACCTTCAGGGCACCCTGCCCATCAGACAAGCTCTCAGTCACGGGGACGCTTGCTGTCCCCTAGGCACCTTCAGAGCAGGAGTCCAGCATCTAGCAGTGACCTCCTCCCTGTCTCCTTCCACCCCAGCCCCAAATCCCACTCTGGGGCTTGTAGGTTTCAACCTCCTGGGGCCAGGCCCTCGTGTCCCACTCCTCCTATCACCCATGGGCCCTCAGGCCCAGGTGGGAGTGGGTCAACCCACAGATCAGCACCCTGCTCTGCTCCTTCTCTCGGAGCTAGAGCTGGAACAGGGCTGAGAACCTAAATGTGGAATCAGCTGCAAGAGGACGGGACGCTGCCGGCTAGTGCCACGGCCTCCCAGCCCTGGCAAGTCCCATCCACCACCGCTGTCTTCCCCTGCAGTACCCGAGAGTGCGTCTGGTCTCCATTCTGGACTGGGGGTTAGGAAAGTGAGAGGGGTTACAGACACATACTGAGGCAAAGGCAGGACGGACAGGTGTCCTCTGAGACAAGAGGGAGAGCCTCTTCTCTAGGACCACCCTAAAGTACTAGTCGCTCAATCGTGTCCGACTCCTCGCAACCCCCTGGACTGTAGCCCACCAGGCTCTTATGTCCATGGCATTCTCCAGGCAAGAATGCTGGAGTGGGCTGCCATTCCCTTCTCCAAGTACCACCCTAAGCAGTGGGGAACCATGGAACCTGACCCCAGGTCCTGTCCTTGTCCTCTCTGAGGACTTAGATCTGCACTGTGGACCCCCAGTTTGCAGGCCTGATGCCGGGGTGCCCCTTCATGGCCTGCTGCCCCCCAGGGCCTCCTCCACCCACTGCCCACAGCTGCGCATTCCAGGCCGGCCCGCCAGCCAGCCCACTAACTTTGTTGTGTGTTTCAATGTTTCTTGTCTATTTTTTTTTTTTTTAAAGCAGAGAAATGTTTCCTTAAAAGGCTCTCTCCTTCCCTCCAGCACCCTGGCTCCTGGCCACCCCCTCAGGAGCCTGGAATGTACCAGGGAGGGCCAGAGCCCCTTGCCACTCTGGCCCGTGCCCTGTGGCCCCACACTCCTGGTGTCCGCAGCGACCACTCCCACTGGCCCCAGGGGACCCCAGCTAGAAGCCCTCCCTATGCAAAGAGGGCAGACACGGGGGGGGGGGGGGGGTGCCAGTCATTTGTCTCCCCAGGGCTGGCAGGACAGGATTCCAGGACTCAGGCCCGGAAATTCAGCCTCAGGTAAGCCTCCTCCCCGGGTCTCCCTCCACGATTCTTCGGCACACAGAGGGTGAGGGCTGGTGGGCCTAAGGCTCAGCCTTTCCATTCTTAAAACTGTAACAACACTAAAAGCAGCAGCAACAGCAAATACTCCCATCAAACTTGCTACCTGCCAGGCACTCTGCTTTGTACCTGGCGTGAATTAATTCACTCCATTCCCACAACGCTGAGCATCCCATTTTGTGGATGAGAAGACCAAGGCACAGAAGTCAATCAGGTGTCAAGCAGAGAAGGCAGGACGCAACCCCAGCAGTCTGGCTGTAGACAGGGATGTGCCCCAGCCCTCTCTGCTGTGCCGACTCTCCTATAAAGATGAATTTCCCCAGAGCCCTACACAGCAACAGCAGGAAGAAGAAAGCTTATGGGATGTGCCTATGTGTCTGTTACTGTCCTAAGCCCTTTCCCTGGACTCATTTGATCCTTATAAAAATGCAGACTTTGGACATAGGTAGGGAAGGAGACGGTAGGATGAATTGAGACAGTAGCGTTGACATATATATACTATCATGTGTAAAACAGATAGCCAGTGGTAAGCTGCTATATGGGCACAGAGAGCTCAACCTGTGCTGTGTGATGACCTAGAGGGGCGGGATGGGGTGGGAGGGTCAGGAGGGAAAGGACATGTGTGTACTTGTGGCTGATTCATGTTGTTGTATGGCAGAAGCCAATACAATATTGAAAGTAATTATCCTCCAATTTAAAAAGGTTTCTTTAAAGTTCACAGGGGAAAAAGATGTATGAGTTATACTGTTTTATCCCCATTTCACAGATGAAGAAACTAAGGCACAGCAAAGGTAACGACTTGCCCAAGGCCACTGCAGCAGAACGATGCAGCTCTGGAGGTAGAAAGACAGGAATGCTGCCAGGATGTGAGCGTTACCAAGCTCCATAGCCTGGCACGGGGGCTAAAGCCTGGCATTCATCAGCCCTCCACCCACTAATATTTTCTGAACTTCAAAGGTCCCCGGGAACAGTGCCAACAACAGGACACAGCCTTGGAGACCCCCCAGGACAGGGGAGTCCTGAGAGCAGGCAGCCCAGTCAGGGCCCCTGCACAACCCGCCCCCTGGCCCGTTCCCCACTGTCACTCTGTCCATTCACCTTGTCCAGGCCCAAAGCCACACCCAAGGGGTGGGCTCCTCTCAGTCCTCGGGACACACCTAGCTCTGTTCTTCCTCGGGGCCTCTGAGTATGCAGTTTTCTTGCCCAAATGTTCTTAGCCCAGCTGTCTGCACAGCTGGATCCTTCCTATTCTTCTGGCTTTGGCTTAAACGCTACCACCCTAGAGAGAAGCCCTCCCTGACTCCCTTAAGTTACACACACACACACACACACACACACAGATATTCTCTCTCCTGAATTCCTATCTCTCCTTCCCAGTCCTAAATACAATGTGTAATTACAGATGTGTTTATTTCCTTGTCTATAATCTGTTACTCACTAGAGAAATCAAGTGCCCTAAAGGAAAGGAGCATGCCTTGTTCATCATGCTAGTCCCAGCACACAGGAGGTGCACACGAAAGATTTCTGGAAAGATGAAAGCAACTTAAGGCCCAAGGACAGGAGGCGCCAGTCACCACTACTAACGGTAGAATCACTGCCATCTGTTAGGCACCTACTCAAGGGAGCTGATTCTACCATATGCTTGTGTCGTCTCTGAGACCCTCCAATCCTGCAGAGTCGGTATTTCTGCTCCCATTTTACAGATGAAGAAACTGAGGCTTGAAGAGATCATAACAGAGTCAACCAGCCGGAAGGGGAGAGTCGTAGGTGAAAACCCAGGCACCTGCCTCCCACTGCCCCCATCACCTCACTACCTGACGAGTGGCAGGACCTCACCCCAGCTGGGCGACACTCCCTCAAGTCAGGATTGGTTACACAACATCCCAGCCTCCCACGGGTCCCCACACCCATGTCCACCTGGTCCCCAGGGCTGGAGGACAGCCCAGCCAAACTAGAACCACTTGAGTCTGGGGATTGAGCACTTCATATAATCCTGAGCAGAAAAGAGATCTCCCCCATATCTGGCTTGCCTCTCCCCCCACTTTAATTATGGTAAAATGCACATAACATAAAATTTACCATTTTAAGTGTAAATCAGTGGCATTGTATATTAACAGTGCTGTATAATCATCTCCACTATCCATTTCCAGAACATTTTCATTATTCCAAAATAGAAAAACCCTACACCCATCAAACAATAATTCCTCACTCCCCCCCACCCCTCCCCGGCCCCAGTAACCTCTCATCTACTTTCTGTCCCTATGAACTTGCCTATTCTAGGTACCTCATATAAGAGGAATCATACAATATTTGTCTTTTTGTCTGAATTATTTCGCTAAATGTTATAAGCTGAAGTATCCCTCCAAATTCTTAGGTTGAAGTCCAAACCCCCAGTACCTCACAATATGACTGTATGTAGAGATGGGGCCTTTAAATGTGTGTATTAGTCACTCAGTCGTGTCTGACTCTTTACAACCCCATGGACTGTAGCCTGCCAGGCTCCTCCGTCCGTGGGAATCTCCAGGCAAGAACACTGGAGTGGGTAGCCATTCCTTTCTCCAGGGAATCATGCTGATCCAGGGATCAAACCCACGTCTCCTGTGCTGCAGGCAGGCTCTTCACCATCTGAGCCACCAGGGAAGCCCCAGGGGTGATTAAGATAAAGTGAGGCCATTACGGTGGGCCCTAATCCAATATGACTGGTGTCCTTACAAGAAAAGAGCAAGACCCACAGAGAGTCACTAGGGGGACCTGTGCAAAGGGAGGACCACGCGAAGACACAAGGAGAAAGTGGCCAGCTACAAGCCAAGGAGGGCCTCAGCGGAAACCAAACCTGCCGGCACCTTGATCGTGACCTCCAGCCTCCACACTGTGAGAAAATAAAGTTCTGTTGTTTAAAGCACTGAGTTTGTGGGTCTTCCCTGGTGGTCCAGTGGCTAAGACTCCACGCTCCCAATGCAGGAGGCCTGGGTAAGATTCCTGGTCAGGGAATTAGATGCCACATGCCACAACTAAGAGCTTGCATGCTGCATGTTGCAACAAGATTGAAAAGCTTGTGTGTCGCAACTAAGATCCAGGGCAGCCAAATAAATAAATAAACCACTGAGTGTGTGATATTTTGCTATGCCAGACCCAACAAACTAACATACTCTGCATAATGGTTTCAAGACTCTTTCACGTCGCAGCAGGTATCGGAGTTGCATTCTTCTTTGAGGCTGAATACTACTCCATTGTATGACTATACCGCACTGTGCTTACCCGTCCATCCATCAGCGGACACTTGGGTTGCTTCCAAAGAAGTTCTTGCTGACACCCACTGCACATGCCTCCCCCAACAACTCCAGGCACTCACCTCGATGACACCCTCCCTTCTTCATGACCCCCCTGAAGTAGGTCCTTAGCATCCTCATCTTACAGAGGCTCAGGCAGTTCAACAATCCTGTGAGATCCAAGATGGCACATCTATCAAGTAACAGCATCAGGACTGATACCAGGTCGGCCTGCCTGCAATACCTGCCTTTCCCAGCAAGCCACACTGTCCCCATGGCCAGATGAAGCCTGTGCTGTGGCAGAGAAGCCGGGGCTGTAAGAGCACAGAGAAAGCTGGGGGGGAGTGAGGGGCTGCCCAGGCATACTCCATGGAAGAGCGGGCACCCGAGCCGGGCCTCAAGAACACACTGCTTTTGTTTGTCTACTGTGTGGCTCCCCCTGTGAGCCCAGAAGGGCAGGAAGCCCATGGGTCATTTTTGTCAAGAAGCTCTGGGGCTCTGCTCAGAACCTGGAGCTTACGAGGTCCATGGGCAGGTTTTGAAGGTGACAATGGGGAAAGGGCATTTCAGGAGAAAATAACCACACAAACAAGGCATGGAGGTGGGAACGCTTCCCACATTAAAAGAATCCCCTTAGGCTGGGACACAGGATGGGTGAAGGAAAAGAGGGCATTGAAAGGCATGTAGAAGGAGGGAAGCAGACTGGCCCGAAAGTCTCCCTCCAGGCTGGATGATAGGAGACTCTGAACACCCAGCAGAGGAGTTAAAGCTTTCAGCTGCCAGCACTGGGAAGCCACTGAAGATGCCTGAGTAGGAGAGGGACCAGGGGAGGTGAAGGATGTGGAGCTTAATGCAAGCAGGAGATGTTCGGTAACACTAAGAATAATGAGGGGAGGGGGAAAGATGGGGAGGAGCCCTGAAGTCTAGAGAAAAGGGGCCATCGCATTGCAGGTCTCCTGCATTGCAGGCAGATTCTTTACCAGCTGAGCTACAAGAGAAGCCCAAGAATACTGGAGTGGGTAGCCTTTCCCTTCTGCAGGAGATTTTCCCAACCTAGGGATCGAACCCAGGTCTCCAGCATTGCAGGCAGATTCTTTACCAGCTGAGTCACAAGGGAAGCCCAAGAATACTGGAGTGGGTAGCCTATCCCTTCTCCAGTGGATCTCCCTGACCCAGGAATCAAACCGGAGTCTCCTGCATTGCAGGTGGATTCTTTACCAACTAAGCTATCAGGGAAGCCCTAAGGGACCATCAGGTACCTGAACATCTGTGGGCCCCCATCCCCACCTCATGTTAATAGATGCCCCCTCCAGACTCTACTGCTCTCCCCCACCCAGAGCATGGAGGGCACCGCCACCTTCCTGCCCTCCAGAGCCAGGGATCCCGCCCTCAGCTCTGCCTGCTGCTCATCCTCGGGGCCCCACTCAAGGAACCTGTGGTGGCCAGGAATCAGCCATCCTCCAAGACTTGGTCACTGAGGTGACACCAGGGAGTCAAGAATAATGCAGACAATGATCCCGGAGGGACCCAGCCCGCGCGCCCTGTGTGGACACAATCAGATGACCTCCATGTGTGGAGAGCCCAGCACCTCCAAGTTCACATTACGAATCCCCACTGGGCTCTATAAAGCCCCAGCCAGCCCCTGCCAGCCAGACCAAAGCAGGCTGGGAGCCCCCGCCAACTGGACCAGGGCTTGGCTTGGGAACCGGGTGAGGGGTGAGTGTGGATGCCCACAGTCAGACAGCTACACAGTGCCCAGCCATGCGGGTGGGGGGTGGGGACTGGGCAAGTACAAGGCCCAAGGGTGAAGAGGGCAGCACCCCCAGGACAGCTCGAAGACACTGGCCTCCCAGACTGAGCCTCAAGCCTCAAGCTCTGGGCAGGGGGTTCCCGAGAAGGAGGGGGCCCCTGCCCTGGCTCCATTTCCTCCCCAGGCCTGGGCCTCCCCTCCAGGCCACCCATCCTCACCAGAGCTTGCTCTCAACCTGCTCTGCTGTTTCCTTCCCTTATATAGAGTTCTGCTCACAACCGGGAAAGGAACTGCGTCAAGTTCCTGGAGGCAAGAAGGAGCCTGTTCCCAGGGACACCTCGAGCTGAGGGGCGGGGGGCCGTGCCCCTTCAGGGCCAGGGAGCCACCCAGGGGCAGGGAGGGGGCCTGACCCTTTCCCCAAGCCCAGCAGTCTCCAACTGAGAACCCAAGCAGACAAGACACAGGGGTGACCCAGAGGGCCAACTCCAGTCACTGCCCCCAGAGTTCCAGGCCCATCCCTTCCCCAGATCCTCCTGGGCCAGGCTCCTCTTGGACCATTGACCCAGTCGTTCCCCCTGCCAGCTCCAGCAGCTCCCCTGAACCCCAACCCTCCCTCTTATCCCGGGAGCCTCTTCTCAGGCCCCACTCACTGGCCGCCCCAGCCCCTGCCAGCCTCCAAGTCCTGTTGCACGCTCAAGAAGGGCCCCCTAGACAGGGAAGTTTCTAGCCACACCCCACACAGCAGCCCTGACCTGCACAGCCCAACCCCATACAAGAGGAGGGCCGGGTGTGCCAGACCCTCTTGAGCCTGCTGGAATGTGGTATTTCAGAGCAGACACTTCCCCAGAAGGTCGTGGCAGCAGCAAAGCAGGTGAGGTGGGTCTAGCACTGAGCGCCAGCAGGCCCGGCCCTCTGCAGCCGGTCCCCTTCAGAGCCTGTCCGGAGGATGGCGTAAGATAGCACCCAGATCTCTGGATGCCTAGCTGGTGGCAGAACATCTTTTCTGACCATCTGTTTCCCCTGGGACCCAAGCCGGGACCCCAAGGGCCGAGCTCAGGAGCCACATTGGCCCACACCCAACATCAGTGACCCTGGGAGGGCTGAGTTGCATACCGGGCCAGACTTCTCATGAGCAAACCCTTGTGAGCAAGAAAGTCAGAGAAGCTGAGTTCAACAGACAGGTACCAAGCGTCTCCTACATGCCAGGTCCTGGGAGCACAAGAGGGGAGCCAAGGGGTTCAGGGGAAGCCTGGCAATGACAAGGGTGGGGTGTGTGGGGCACGGGGAAGTACCAGCAGGGGCAAGAGCGCAGAGCTGGGCCCAGGACTTTACACTGGTCAGCGTCCTGGGTTCACAGCCCTGTCCCCTTTCTGCCTCCTCCTGGCTCCCTCACTGCCATTGACGACCACCCCACTCCCTGACCATCTAAGGTTGTTAAGCCAAAAACCTGAGGGTCAGCTGGACTCTTCCTACACCCCCGTCCCCCCCAAGCCTGGCCAATTCCTCCACCAGAGTATCCTTCCAAGCCACTCCCTCACCCCTAGTCTCTTTAAATCATGGAGATTCTTAACAACAGCCTCCTGACATCCGCCTCCTTGCCCTCAGCCCAGCTCCACGGGATAAAGTCCAGATGCCCTAATATGGTCCTCACAGCTCTTCGGGACCTGGCTGTGTCTCTCTTTCCAGTCCCATTTCTCACCTCTCCGCCTCGAAGCCCTCGCTCCAGCCAGCTTGTTTGTTTTTCCCATATGGTACACTGTGAGGTGGGGGTTATCAGCCCATTTTACAGAAGGGGAAACGAGGCTCTGAGAGGTCACATCCTTAGCCTGCACTAGGTAATGGAACCAGAGTTCCAACCTGGTAGCACCCCATGACTTGGCTCTGCTCAGGACCACAGCACTTTGCCCAAATCAGGGGTCACACGTAGAGTTTCATGGGGGGCATGGCTTCTAAGGCAGGTGGGCTGGGAAGATGTCTGAGTCAAGAGGAGGGTGGAGGCAGAACAGGAGACCAAAATGAAAGGAGACTCTGAGCTGGGGTTCTGAGCAGAGTAGGGAGATTACTGAGAACATTCTAAGGGTATGTAAGAAGCCTGAGGAGAAACCGGCCACCACTGAGGAGCCCAGCCCGGAGCACTCAGAGGACGCAGGGCCTCTGTTAATAAGTGGAGGCACTCAACAGATGGTCTGACAAGCAGACTCCAAGGTCACCTTCTCCTAAGATCTAAAGAGCAGGGAAACCCCAGCTCTTCTTTCCCACCTGGAGAAGAGCCATTTGTTCTGGAGCAGGGGGTTGGAGGACATGGCCTCCAGCACAGAAAACACTGCTTCTAGGAAGTTCCTGGAAGAATCTGGTGAAGGAAAAGACTGTGGTCTGTGGTCAAGGTTCTAGTGGAACCGGGGACAGGGAGGAGGTGATGGGCACACAAGCAAGGCAGTGCACTCCTTCAACAACAGTCACAGGGGCCCTCGGTGCCACGTTCACGGCTTCAGAGCCAGAGGGGAATAAGGATGGCCTGACCCGGTGGGGAACTTGTGGCCCAGTGGAGGAGACAGGCATGTAAACAGAGAATTATAAACGAGCCCAAGAACTGCTGTAATGGAGGTATAAGAGGGCTATTATTTCACTGGGATGCAAGTCCATCTGGTTTTCCAGAAATTACACCCAGAGGGAGACTGCCCACCCTGCCCCCTTACTCCCCATGAGGGTTTCTGTCCCTGATGAAAACTTGAAGGATCAAAGTCTTTGACCCTAAGCTGTGCTAAAACAGTGAGAAAAGAAGGATGCGTGGGAGAAAAAAAAAATGTATTAATAAGAGCAAGGGGGAAACCCAAGAAGCCAGAGGGGTCAGGACCTGCCAAGGAGAATGAAAGGGGCCCCAGCAGAGGAGGCTGGGGCAGGGGTGGAGGAGAGGACGGGCTGAGCCAGGCCCCAAACTGAGAATTCCAAGGCTGGGAGCCACCCTCAAACCTGCACAGACAAGAGAGGTTCCCTGTGCCTTCCTAAACTCAGCCATAGTCAGCTCTCAGGACAACAGGACAACAGCTTCCAGGCTTCAGTCCCTGCCACATCTTCAGGAGGCTTTGCAAACCACAGGTGTGCATGGCTCTGTTTCCTAATCTCAATGATACCACTGACTATCTGGGGTAGCATCAACTGGACAATAGCTTTTGAGGAGGGAAGGCTACCCGAAAATCGTAAGATGCATTCCAAGTTCAAAAGCATTAAACAGAATGTAGGAGGGAAAAAAAGACATCTCAGATTTGAAGAAATGGCCGAAAGCTTTTTTGGTTATTCAGGCTTCTCACGCTGCCTGCATCACTGCTCAATGCTGCTGCTGATCAGGAAGGTCTACCCCCGTCTTTAAAGATTTAAGGCTTGCCAAAAGAAAAGCAAACAGGAGAAAATTCTGTATTCTCCAAGCCCATCTATAGCCTTGCATTCCCTAAGCTCCTAAAAGTCATTTTGTCTCATCACTTGACGCCAAACTGCTCTGAACCTAACACAAACGTGGTAACTGGAAGTGGGTTCAATTCTAAAAGATCATAACACCTTCTGCTTGTGGGTCCTCATTTCTAAATTCCTGAACACACTGAGGGGCATGAGTTTCCAACCAAAAGATAAGACGTAAGATAGAAAAGCCCTGGATTGGGTTAGTGGAGTGGAAGTCACTCAGTCGTGTCTGACTCTTTGTGACCCCATGGACTATACAATCCGTGGAATTCTCCAGGGCAGAATACTGGAGTGGGTAGCCATTACCTTCTCCAGAGGATCTTCCCAACCCAGGGATCAAACCCAGGTCTCCCGCATTGCAGGCGGATTCTTTACCAGCTGAGCCACAAGGGAAGCCAAGGGGACGCTTATTCACCTCGTGGTACAAAAACAGAAAACTTGAAGATTCGTCCCTAAAGAGCCACTGACTTGCCACATGCAGGCCCTGCTCAAGGGTGAGTATTGTCTGAATACTGTCAAGACAGCAGTGAAACAGGCCAGTGACTTTCTAAGATGCACACAGCCTATGAATGACAGGTGATTCTTGCACCAAACCTGCAGCTGCCTTCGAGGAGCCCAAGGGTTAGACCTGGGCTCAAAATCCATCTGCCACAGACCAGCTACTGAGAGCTAAACTTGGGATAAGGAGACCTACTTTGCAGAGTGGTTGCATGCGCTTGTGCTAAGTCTCTTCAGTAGTGTCCGACTCTGCAATAATATGGACTGTAGCCCGCCAGGCTCCTCTGTCCACAGGATTCTCCAGGCAAGAATACTGGAGTGGATTGCCATGCCCTCCTCCAGCGGGATCTTCCCAACCTAGGGATCGAACCCATGTTTCTTACATCTCCTGCACTGGCAGCCAGGTTCTTTACCACTGGTTGGGAGGACAAAATAAATCTGACTGAGATGACACAAGTAAAAATGCCTGGAACACAGCACATGCTTGGAAAACGTTAGCCCCTTTCCATGTGAGCTGGACGCGGTTCCTGCACCTCTCCATGCCTCAGCGCCTTCATTTATAGGTGAGCAAACTGTACAGGGTGTACCATGCGCATTTGATGTGTTGCAACTCACGTAATCCTCTCTTGAACCCTGTGACCTAGGTTCTGTTCACAGGCCCACTTTATAGAGGTCAAAACTGAGGAACAATAACAGAATAAGAGGAATCTACCTTAAGTCAGAGCTCAGAGCAGTATAAAACAATGCAAAAGATTACCATCAAAACAATTCAACTTTTTTCTTTGCACTTCCAACTGTTACACGGCCTAAGCGTCAATTATCTGAAAATTCACTCATGTAGAAAACTCCTGGGCCACAGATGGCAGCAGCAGGAGGAGCCAGTGTGATGGTTCCGCACAATTAGTGCATGTCAAGGGCTGGTGTTCTGGAGCCCCATCTGCTCTGATGGACTGTTCAAGGGGCCCCAGGGGCAGGAGGTCCCCAGAGCAGGACAGCCCAGCTCCCGCAGCTCCTTTAAATCCATCTGCGGCCCAGTCACAGGAAGCCCCATCCCGATCCCAATTAGCCAGCAGCAGAGACTTGAAGCCAGGCCAGCACTGAAGGCCAGCGGAGGCCTGGCTGTCACCAGCATTGTTCGGGCTCCATCTGACGCATATCCACTCCCCTCCTCCCCTCAATGTTTCCTTGTTCCCCCGGAGGCCCTTCAAGATGCATGCATCCGCATCCAAAACCAGATCTGAAAGGAAGAGGGGGTGGAGAGAGGGGCAGGGGCAGAGGAAGGCCGGGCTCTATCTGGCTGGTAAAACACAGGCAGGTTTTCAATACACAGGAGAGAGAATCCACATCAGATAGGGGCTCCGGGGACCCAGAGACACTGCACAGAGCTCAGATGCCCGGAGGCACACACAGTGCACCCACACGTCACAGGACCACTGCCAGGCCCAGATGCAGAGTCACTCCCTGGTGCCCCCTCCCTGCCCCACCCCAAGCAGAGCCTCACAGACGGGAACACACCCCCTGGCAGGGGCAGTCTGCACAGCCCTGAGCTCAGCTGACTTCAGGAAGCCAGAAGGGGAAATGACCCACGTGGGCAGACAGTGGGGAGGGCCGAGCATGAACCGGCAGAGGTGGGCAGCGTGAGGTGCCCAGAGGAGCCTGCCCACCCACTGAGGCTGGACAAGTGACACTTTCCCCTCGGACTCACCAGGACCACCTGAGCCCTGGGCATCCTCCCGCTACAGCAGGTTGGGGGGTGGGGAGGCGAGGGGCTGTGTAAGGCACACTGATGGAAGCTGGATACGAGATGGCAGAAACAGGACGGCATATGTACGAACGATGGGGCAGAACCAACTAGAAGATAAGCATCCTGAGAACGACGGGATGAAGACGTGGAAGCAGGAATTTTGGAGGTGGAGGTGGTAAGGAGGAGCAAAACAAAGTTCAGGGCTTATGGGACAACTGCTTTATCTGAATACCTACCGGGTACCATTGACTTCAGACACAGTATCACATTTAACCCTTTCAGCAATACGCACAAAAAGCAACACTTCATTCCTCCATATGTGACCACTGAAACTCAACCAGAAAACTTAAGCTGCCCAAGACCACTCACTTCCGAACAGTTGAGCTGGCACTCAAATGCAGGACAGCCAGAATAAAAAATCTATACTCCTTCAGGCGATCAAGTCACCAGGGTGATTTGAAGACAAAACAGGGCAGCTATGGGGTCAAAGTGGGGTGGAAGTATAGGTGGTGGGAGGGGCTAGTGCAGAAAAACACAGGAGAGGCAAAGGGGCAGGGGATGCAGGCCTGCAGCTGCTAAGCTCCAGGAGACAAGGGACACCGGGCTCCTAAGGAGGGCAGGGGCTGTGGAGCTCAGGCTGCGTGACTCAGTGGCTGGGCCTCCAGAGAGCATTTCCGGAGCCCTGGACAGCTCTGTACAGTCTAAGAGCCACCTGCCCGACAGACACACTCAGCCATTACTCACAACTGTTACTCACTCCTCGCTGTATGCCCTCCGCTAAGCACATCACTTACTCCCACTGTCCCCTAAGCATGACCAAGGGGGAGCTGGCAGATCTGCCTAGTTCCCTCTCTTACTCCACCAGCTCTCATCCTGCCAGTGCGTCCCCACCTAAAAGAGTGGGACAGAGACCCAGAAGCTCTGGCCCCTCAACTCAAGACAGCTGTTGCCCTCTGCTCTGTTCCAAGAAATGGAGCTGAGGAGTGGTCACTGGGCAAAGAATCTTCCAATGCCAGGGCTGGAAGGGACCTCCCCAGCATCTCAGCAGACTTCTCAGTAGATGCCTAAAGACCCTCCAGGGCCTGCACCTCCGTGCCAGCTCTTCCCAGAGCCCCAAGAGCAAGGACCTCTCTGTTCAGAAAGAGCCATGGACTTGCAGAATTTCAACACCCTGTTAGAAATCAAGAACTCTAGCTCCACCCTCTCCTCTCATAAATGAGGAAACTGAAGCCCAGAGAGGGGAAGTGATTTTCCCAAACTCACACAGTGCCAAAGAGGGACTAGAAACAGGCCACGTGAATCCCCCTGCCATCAGTCCCTCCAGCTAACCCTTCCCCTGCCCCAATTCAGGGCAGGGCCCTGAAGTTTACCCTCTCTCCCTCCTGTTGCAAAGCAGCTGCTCCTCCCACCAGACTACTCCTCCACCCCAAAGGAACTGCAGCCAGACAGTAGTTCATGCAGAGCAATCACTTTCTAACAGGGAAGGGGCATCAGAAACAGGCTGCCCAGGAAGCAGGGAGACTGGACCACAAGCCTTCCAAAGGCCCTGGAGCTAAAAAAAGGTCAGGACCTCTGGCAAGAGATGATGGAAAGAATTCCTCGGGTCTCAGCTGGGGACTAGGGAGAGTCCTGGCCTCCTCTCTGCTCACCTCTCCTCCCCCACCCCTCGCCCCAGCTTGCCCCTGCTCTCCCAGGACTCCAGCCGGGAATCCAGGCCTGGCTGCTGCCTCCGCTCCCACGCTCTGCTCAGCTCAGCTGGCCACAGCACAAGCAGGCCCCTGTGTGGCATCGAAAGCAGCTCACAAGGCACCAAAGATTCTTCAAAGCCTCCATCTATCTCTTGCGCTCCCCTCACCTCCCTCTGGATGGCTCCTCTCATCGCTGCCAAGAAGCCCCTGCCCCACTCCCTCCCTCTGCACCAAAAGTGGTAATAACAATAACAGTAATAATAACCACAGGTCCCCCACTCCAGAATTCTTGCCCAGAGAATTTCATAGACAGAGGAGCCTACTGTCTATAGGGACACACAAAGTTGGACACGACTGAAGCAACTTAGCATGCACACGTGCAATATGTCCATAGGACACAGATCTTTCTGGTGCCCACATTTCACAGTTAAGTAAACTGAAGCCCTGGCAGGTTAGATAAGTGGCCGGCAGGCACACAGCCTGCAGGAGGTGGTCTCAGGATTCACACCCAGACAGTGCAGCTGCAGGGTATGTGGTCTTGACCTCCATGCCACTCCGCCCTAGGGACAGGACCTCACTTCAGGAAGTTAAAGCTCCTGAAATCCTTGCTACTTCATCCGCACAGTCGCTGAGCACTCAGCCTCTGCTACACTCAACCTTCCTCTTAGCTCTGGACAGGCAGCCCATCAGACACTCACCAGTCCACTGACGGTCAGATGGGACACCACTGCCTCCACCTGACCAGGGGACGCCCTTGTTCATGTGTGAGCACCTACTGGGTAAATAACACCTTCTAAAGGAGTCTCTCTTGCATAACTCTTTAGAAATGGGAGCTGCCAACAGTCTACCCTCACTCCCGCCTGCTGCATTCTGTCCATCCGTTTGTGTGTGAAGCCGTGCCCAGGCTCTCTTCTGGCCCGAAAGATGGCCCAAGAAGACCTCAGTGCCTCCCCAGCCTTCTGACCCCGGAGAGGAAGACAGTACGTGGGAAAGAAGCCCAGAGGCGTGAAGTGATTCAGGGGAGGGTTTCCCAGCCCGGGGACCCCAGGAGGCTGGCCTTGGGACCTGTCCCCAGTCTCCCTGGCCCAGTCTGGCCTTCTCAGGTGCCCAAATCACCATCTCTTTGTGCTTCTTCTCTGTCAAAGCCCTCTGCCACTTCCCTCTTTAACCTCTCCTAGTAAACCCCCCCAGTTAAGCCCCAAGCACCACCTCCAGGCTCCCCCAAAGTTAGCCTTCCCCACACAAACCACTTTCTGTGGGCTTGGCCTGTGCCAGGCACTGAGCCTCTCAAGTGGGCACTTCACAAGTACGATCTCATTTCATGCCCACCACAACTCTATGAGATTGCATGTTAACCCCATTTTACAGATGCAAATACTGAGGCTCGGCACGAGGTCAGGCAGCTAGTAAGCAGCAGAATTAGGAGGGACACCAAAGCCTGACTCTGACACGCGGCTGGAGCCATTATTTCATCCATCATTACAGCATGCCCCTGTGCCTTTGTGCAGGCCTCCCCTCATGCCCAAAGAAGCCTTTGTCCCTTTTCCTTCCTGCAGAACTCCTTCTCAACCTTCAAAACCCATCTCAAACGGCACCTCTTCTCCAAAATTTTCTCCATTCTATCATCTCATGTGCACTCCTTCCTGCTTGATACACCTTCTGCATGCTGCAGAGACCCTCCAGCGACTCCCCTTTGCGTCCTACCAGAGCATGCCTCCCTGGCCTTTCCAGCCTCACACATATCCCTGGCACCCTGCCTGGTAGAGGGCTGACACCCAGAAAGCTTTAAGTGTGCCCAGCTGCACTCAGCCATTGCCACACCGCCTTGGCAGCGAGTCCAGGGCACTGCCCTGGCCCAAAGAGCCAACCCCCAACCCCACGCAGGCATCTAGTGCCCCCTAGTCACAGCCACCACCCCAGTCCATGTCTCTCCTGACTGGGGGCTGCTCCCCATGCTTCCACCTTCCTGGCCTGGCGGCCCCTCTCTGCTCTACCAGCTTGGCTGTTTCTGGGAGTCTCAGCCGGTGATTAGGGCCCTAATCAGCAGGACTTCCTGCCAGCGACTGCCAGAGGTGGGGGCAGGGTTGGGGGTTGGGGGAGGGAAGCAAGGTCAATCCAAGGTGAAGTTCAAAGCCTGGGACCAGGGGAGGCTTCGGAAGGGACATGGACTCACAGACTCCTCCAGCCCAGCATCTCTCCAGCCCTCTTGCCTACAGATGAGGACACGGGGCCCAGCAACGGAAGGGACTGCTCCCAAGTGCAGGAAGAGGCAGGTGCCTTGCTCTCCCACCACCCTCGGCCACAGGGACCCCAAGGCAGGAACCCTTCCTTACATGTCCTTTGAAGCCCCCTGCCTGCCCCTGGGCAGCCCCATCCCAGGATCAAGCCCCATGCTGAACCCACAGGCTGCTCCCCATAAAGGGCTGTCAGAGCACAAGTGACTGCTCAGGTCTGATTGAGGTCAAAGGTCAAAGGTGAGCCCCTCCTCTAGATGAGCAATGGCCTAGAAATGGGACAGAAATGAGCAGGGGCTAAGACGGGGAAGACAGATAGGGCCAGGCTGAACTCAGAAACCCTCCCCAGCTGTCATCATCATCAGCCCAAGCCTATTCTTTCTTCAAAAAAAAAAAATTGCTTAATGCCTTTTACAGCTGCAACTAGGCGGGCCAGGGGTCCGGAAACAGAGCTCACACACACCCCACACACCCCCTCCTCCCGCCCCCCGACCTGGAGCAACCTCAGCCTCCCTGGGTGGGAACCAGGACCAGGTGGAGAGGGTATGTGGCAGGTCTTGAGGGCTGACCCTGACTAATGAGGAACATCGGGGGCGCCGGAAAGCAGATGACCCCAAGAGAGGCCTGAGATGGAGAAAGAGCATGACCAGGAGCCTGCAACTGCCACCAGGGGGTCAGGGCTGCCAGCTTCAAGGCAGACACGAAGGGCTGGGCGTGGTTCTCCCCCACCTCCTCCCAACAGGGGATGGAACTAAGGCTACAGCGAGAGGGATGCAGGTTAGACCTCGGAGAGACCTAGAGGGCGTGAGACGCAGCAACTTAGAGGGCGTGAGACGCAGCAACTTGCAGCATTACTGGGGGAATCCCACTTTTAAAATATAGATGCTACCCCTATGCATGTAGCCCATGGTCAAGGGGAGCCTGCCTGGAGGCCAGGCCACATCCTTGCTGAGCCTGGGAGTCTCTGATCCGGTGACTCTCATCAACAAATGGGATGGGAGCCAAGAAGGGGAAACTGGGCTGGTTTATAATAACGCGTCTTGTTTACAGTGATGGCAGCTTTCTCAGAGTCCTCCGTAAACACAGCTCCCTGGGCAGAGAAAGCCTGGAGAGGCTCCCTTATCTCCCACCTCCCCTCAGTCACACACAGAGAGTTAGGCAGGGAAAGGAAATCTCTTCTCTAGGCTCTGAGGCTAGGACCCCTCGAAGGAAAACAATGCCACTATCTCCTCCACTCTCTGGGCCCATAACCCTCCCTGTCTTAGGGCTGGAACAGCCACAACAGGCGAGAAAAGAGCCAACCCAGAGTTGGGCACCTAGAATAACACCACCACCACCACCACCAATAATAATAATAATCACTAATATTTATTGAGCACTTACTATGTGCCAGGCACTGTTCAAAGTGTTTTCAAGAAACTAACTCATCCGATCCTCACAAACAAACCATGGAGCAGAAATTATCATTAAAACTGGCAAGGGCATTATACTAAGTGAAATAAGTCAGACAGGGAAAGACAAATACTGTGTGATGTCACTTATATGGGGAATCTAAAAAATACAACGACCTCGTGAATAGAACAAAAAAAGAAGCAAGAATCACAGATACAGAGAAGAAACTAGTGGTTACCAGTGTGTGTGTCTGGGGCGGGGGGCGGGGGGCAGGCAGGGGGTGCTAGAGAATAAGTGCAGGGAAGTGGGAGTTACAAGCTATTGGGTGTAAGGTAGGCTACAAGGATGTATTGTACAACATGGAAAATAGCCACTATTTTGTAATAACTGTACATGGAGTGTGACCTTTAAAAATTACATTAAAGAATAAACTTAAAACATTTTAAGCTATCTAAAACTGTCCCCTGAGCCCATTAGTCCATGGGTTCATGTTAAGCAGCATTCTGCCAGGTAGAACCAGCATCACCAGGGAGGCGAAAGGCACAGGCCTGCCCTCAAGGAGCTTGTAATCAGCAAGAAGACAGGTGAGCACAGAGGAAGCCTGCAAGGGCTAGGAAACTGGGAGACGCCCGTATTCTCTGCTGGAGAACGCCTAGGAAGTTTCCAGGGGATCTGACCTGGGACGGGGCCCTTCCCACAGGGGCAGATAGACAGGATTTGGCCCTCCTGTAGCACCTCGTGCCTCACCAGCTCCCTGGGACTCCGCCCTCCTGGGCCAGTCCCTGTCCGTCTCCAAGAACACCCAGGCCCAAGCTACAGGCTTCCAGCCCTAAAAAGGCAGGGATTAGAGCGACCAGATAAACCCTGGAGGAGGCAGCGCCAGGGACTGGCTCGGGCCCACCTACCACCCCCACCCCACCCAAGTTCCCACTCCATAGAGACCAACCACCCTCCCGGAGGGAAACCAAAGTGTGGAAGAGAAGAAAGATGGCCAAGGTCACCAACCTGGGTGAGAGAGCTGGCCAGGGACCCAGCTGCACCTTCTGAAGGCCTCCACCAAACCCCCAACCCATCCCACGGGAAAGAGTTTCAGGAGACTGAAGATTAGGAAGGAGGCGAGGGCACGAGTGACCATGCATAATGGAGGGACACCTGGGGTGTGGCACGGACCACAAGGCTGGCAGCCCTGTCACCCCCACAACCCTCGTTCCAGTTCACTGGTACCCACACCTCTGCAAGCCTAATAACTTTGAAAGCTAAGACCAGGGCCATAGCGGGTGGGGACAGTACACGGGAAGTCCCCCCAGTCTCCCCAAACCACTCTCTCCCTCCTGCAGCACCGCACTCATTTCTGATTTGCTTTTTTCTGAGTCTAGTAATTGGGAGGGCTTTCCTCTGCCCCACTTCAGCACTATCCCTCAACTGGGCCTGTTTCCCTTTCTGGAGCGAAAGAGACTAGGGACCCCAGAAATAAGCCAAGAAGCCAGAGCGGCTGCACCTGAAACCCTTTGACAGCCACCCCAGCTCCGAGCCTGACATCTCCAGCCCCTCACCTCCTGCCCCTCCCATTGGTCTTTATCAGACCACAGGACGATGGGTCCTAATTAAGCAGCCTCATCAGGTCCCGAGGTGCTGAAGTCAGACATTAGCAAGGATTTCATCCTCTGTCAAAGCCAGGACCCTCCTCCTTCAGTCTCCCACTAAGAAGAAAGAGGCTTCCCAGGTGGCTCAGGGATAAAGAATTCGCCTGCCAATGCAGGAGATGCCGGTTCAGTCCCTGGGTTGGGAAGATCCCCTGGAGAAGGAAATGGCAACCCACTCCAATATTCTTGCCTGGGAAATTTCACGGACAGAGAAGCCTGGTGGACTACAGTCCATGGGGTCAAAAAGAGTCAGACGGGACTGAGCATGCATGCACGCACTAAGGAGAAAAGGGCTCACAGGCCATCCAGAGAGGAGGGGCTGCAGAGGGAGGCAGGTTGGGACACCCAGCATGGGTCCAGAGCCCAGCCCAGAAGCCCACCTTGACGCTCCATCAGGGGAAGCCCAAGGTTCCCAGGGTTTGGTGCTCAGAAATCTTGAGCCCCACCCCCACTCCACCTCACCTCTCTGTTCTCAAGGACCTCCCTCCCCTGCCACCCCCAACCTTGGAAAACAGGTCTGGAAAGGCTGGTGTGGGGGGAGCAGGTGGCCAGCTCCTCCCACACCCCAGAGAGGCCCTAGAACAACTCTCTTGGCTTGCATCTCCAGCTGTTAGTTACACAAACCACTTCTAGCTGCCCCGACAACCCCAAACCGGTATTATTTTACAAATTCAGAAACTGAGGCTCAGAGAAGTACAACCCCTGTGTTTTTCGCAAGATCTTGGCTCCACTGCCTACCAGCTCCAGGCAGGCTGGGGAGGCCCCTTTTTCCAGTAGGGGACAAACTGGGGAGGAGCTCAGACTACCCATACTAGCACACTTCTCTGCCCCTCCACTGCCTCCAGTTAGATGTCAGGGCAGGAAGTGGGCTCTAACTGAAGAGGGGCAGGGGTCCCCTCCATTGCACACCATGTCCTGAGCCCACAGGTCCGCTCCAACCCTTGTGGGATTAACCGGCAGGGCAAGGCAAGGAGCAGGACAAGAGGAATAGGAAGAAACTCAGGATCTTTGCAGTAAGCAGCTGGGACAACGTGGTGGCCTGGTGAGCAATGGATGTGAAGGCAGAGCATCAGGTTCGCTGTTCCCCAAACACTGGCAGGGAGAAGGAGGACCCTGAGAGGTCCTGCCAGTGCCCACGCCCCAGGCCAGAGGCCACTGCCTTTCTGCTCCCTGACCCCAGCGTCAGAGAATTCCCCGACTCCAAGGATCCCAGGACCTCAGCATCCCCAGAGACCTTCAAGGTCATCCCTTCTAACCACATCCCAGCTCAGGAATCTGTTGTCCAGCTTCTGTCCGAACTCCTCCCTGGACGGGAAGCTCACTACCTTACAAGGCAGCCCTTTCTCCCACTGACCTGCTAAGCTTGTTAGGAAAGCCCTACGTTAAACAGACCTAAGCTTCCTTCACCAAACAAAAATCCATTCTGCCCCTTTGCTTCCTATTCTTACTTCAATAGAAACAGGACACAGAGTTCCCAAACTCCAAAGCTTCAGCCACAGTCCCTCAGCAATGAGAAGATGGTCACCAAACAGTAACCTCGTCTCTAAACTCCTCTGTTCCCCATATACCCCAGCCCTACTCCAGCCCCCTGTGTTCACAGCTCCAGACACAACAGCACCCCCACCCCACCCCACCCCCACCGCCGTGGGAGACTCTGAACTGGGGCTTTGGGGGAAGTGAAGTGTGAAGTCTGGGATGAGGGACTTCATCCCAGGAAGAAGGGCCAGGAGGGTTCAAGGCCAGGGGTCTGGAAGCAGAGGTTGGTTCCCAGGTTGCCTCCTCCGCCACCCAAGACTTCTCAGCTCCAGATCAAAGTCCTGGCTTCAGTTCTACTGGCCTGGCTGAGACCCTCCCAGGCTCTGGCCCACTGTCTCCACTCCAGACCCTCTGCGGGACAGCAGAGTCAAGGCCAACCCTAAGCCGTAAGCCCAGTGCTGATCCCACTGACAGCTCTCCCAGCAGGCTCCCCATCCAGAGCCAGGCCCAGGGCCTCCTTCCCCCATCCCTAGGCCAGAGAGTTCGGGGCAGAGGATGCCTTAAGATGTAGCAAGTTTTGAGGTCCTGGGGGGAAAGCCAAGGTGGGGGAGACTGGAGCAGCCACCCACTGGCAGGGGTGGAAGCAACTTAAGGCCAAGCCTAACCACAATGGTCCCCACCCCACCCAGGCAGTTTCAGGAAGGGGCCCAGCAGAGACTCAAGGGTGTTCCCTCCCCACGTTCTCGAACCTCTGGCTTGGCTGGGCCACACAGAAGGCACTCTGGGGCTCCCAGAAGAGAAATTCTTGTTCCCTGAAGGCTCTAGAACCCTCATCTCCAGCCACCTCTCTTAGCCTTGCTCCACAGCCATCTGTTCTGCTCTGGCCAAACCAGCTCCTCTCCTACCCAACACGCATTCTGGAGGGAGACTGACTTGAGAACACAGTGGGTCACCCCTCGGTCACCACTCTCCCAGTTCCCTCTTCTAAGAAAGTAGCCAACCTAAAAACTGGGCAGGCAGTCCCGGCTCTGGTCCTGAAGGAGGGGTGGGGAACAGACCCTGAAGTTAGCTCTGTATGGATGCTCGGGCTTGGGAAGGGGTGGCACACAGGGTCAGGGCCCAGAGAGAGCAGTGGGGAAGAGGTGGGGGGGAGGGGGTTAAAAGGCACCTGTGTGTGTCTGTTCATTAACCACCTGGATTAGCTATTTCTGCCCAGAGGGGTGAGAAAGGAGTAGGAGCTGCTGGTTGGGGGAGGGAGGCAGGGGGCACTCATGCCCGGCTGTGCCCATGGGCAAAGGAGCAGTGACCCATGAGACGTGGGCCTGCCAGACCCTCATTCTCCACCGTGGCCACCCCGCCCCGCCCCCAGGGGATGAGATATGAGAGGAAGAAGAGCCCCAAGGTGGGAAAAGGTACCCAGTAACAGCTCCAGCCAGCGGCAGGGGAAGAAACAGAGAGAAAAACTGCCTACGTCTCAGTCCTCTCCGTGACAGAAAGCAGGCAGGGGAAGGGACCCTGGAGACTGAATACCCTGACCTCCCGCCGGCCTCAGTCAGCGAGTCCTCCTCACTAGTCCCTGCTGGCCTCGGTCTCAAGCAGCCACTGACACCAGCAACTTCTCCAGGAAACAAAACTCCTTCTGACTGGCAACCGCGCCCCAGACATCCCTGCCAGAACCAGACACTGACGGCGGCAGGGGACTGACATGATGGCCAGAACGGGCCACTGAGCCCGGAGGCATGTGACAAGGCGAACCGACTCCCCGCTCCCCTAATTCGTACCCAGACCGGTGGTCCTGACAGCATCGGGGCCGGCAGCCCGCTGCACACACACACAAACAAACACTGCGCACACCCCACGCTCACCTTTCCGGTAGAGGAGTCACTGGGCGGGATGGGTGTCTGGGCTCACAGGACGGGGCGGTGGGCAGTGATGGGGCCGCAGCTGTGGCTGGCAAGAAGCTGGTTGCCGAGAGGAGGGCGTGAGTGAGCCTTGTGTCCAGGCGGGGAGCGGGCGCAGGGAGCGGAGCCGGTCCCAGGGCCACTGCTGGGAGCAACTGAGCGAGAGCGCTGCTCGCCCGGTTCCCTCCCCCAGCGGAGGCGGGCGGGCTACCGGCGCACCGCCTCCTCCTTCCCCCTTCCCAGAGCCGGCCAGCGGTCCGCCCGCAGCCTCCTTTAACCCCTGAAGCACTCGGCCAGGACACTCGCCCTCAGCTCCCCGGCAGAGCGGCTGGGAGTCAGGGCACGTATGCCTGGGGCAAGGGATGCCAAGAAGGGTGGCCTGCCCCCTCCTTCAGCCGCCGGCTCTGCAGTCTCCCTGGGGACATGCAGGGAGGGGCAGAGGGGTTTCCGGGGCAGCGGTGGGGAAAGGGGGCAAGATGCCAAGAAGTCCAGAAACCCCACCCTCCCCTCCCCCCATGGAAGAGACACAACAGCAGACAAATGGCCCAAGAGCTACTGGGTGGAGAAAGGATGGTTGATGAGACAGTAATAATAATAGCAACTCCCAACTTTTGTAAACCGCCCTGCTTTATACTGTTTCCAACTCATTTTGTGACTGGAGACCTAGAATCTCACTTCTGAACCAGCTTTTGTTTTTTTCTCTGTCAAATGTGGGATAACAACCCTGGCTTTTTTCCTCTGGGCTGAGCTAGGACATTTATGACTGTATATTCAAAGTGATTTGAATTGAACTCTAGTTAGTGAAATGCACGCTTCAACTCTCTTTGAAAAATATTTAAAAAATAAGATGGATTGATGGAGGGAGAGAGAGAAATGTGATAAAGCAAATATAACAAAGTGTCCATTACAGAATCAGGGGGTTTACCATGTTATCCTTTCAACTTTTCTACATGCAAAAGATTTCTTACAATTAAAAATATTAGGGGAATGGGACTTCCCCAGTGGTCCAGAGGTTAAGACTCTAGGCTTCCACTGCAGGGGGCACGGGTTTGATCCCTGATTGGGGAACTAAAATCCCACATGCCCTGTGGCACAGCCAAAAAACAAAACAAAACAAAAAATTGGGAGGGAAATGTGATTTGAAACTTGGAGTACCACACAAATGACAAAAGAAACAGATAGGATTATCCTGAGGGGTAGGGAAAAGTCATTTGCCTCACACCTGTTTGTATGCCCGGCACTTAATGAATATTCTCTCTCACTTAAGTCTTTGAATCTCCCTTGTTATTTTAGCTGAAGAAAGTGACCTCCAAGCGGTTAGCTGACTTGTCCAAGACCACACAGGACGGTGCAGAGTGGGAACTCTGATCCCATGGGCTGGCTCCAAAGCCAAGCGCCCCACCACTCAGGCCCTCCAGAGATTCAAAGGCCCTCCTCTCGGCCATCTGGGCCACCTTCCTGTGAGGTCCTGGGCCAGCAGGCCAGTGACCTGCACCTCGGAGCCTCCTCAGGTTCCCCGGCTATCCAGTGAGTATGGATGGGAAGGTTTTTGAGATCTTTTCCGGCTCTGATGCTCAGTAGTTTTTTGAATCCAGCCAAACCCTTCCCCAAGCTTCAATTTTCCAAAGAGTAAAGTGATAGGGGAGGCCCGGGAGGAACAAACAGCCTTAGAAAGATTTGGTGCCATCTGGGGCCAGTGTCACAGAGATGGTCACCACACTTCTAATGTCCCCTTCACTGTCACCACCTGTGACAGTGAAGCCCAGGAGAATGGAGGCAGGAGAGAGAGGCACCTCCTGCTAGGGGGGGGTGGAGACAGAGGAATCCTTGCATCCACCCCCTGTCTCCAGAGCAAGATGACCTCATCCCTTCCCAGATGCGATGAGTTTAGCCTCCCAGAGTCCCAAATTTCAGCATCTCGGGACCTACCAGCCTTGACAGCAGCCTCAATCTAAGCCCATGTGTACTGACCAGAGATGGGAAAGTCCTGGCCCCACAGAACGTGCCTCTGAGACGTTCTAGACGTTCCAGACGTGCCTCTGGCTTCAGGCCTCCCCCGGCCCTCACTGGCTCCAACTCTGGGGCAAAGCTGTCTCCAAATACCCTGGTCCTGCCTGACCCTCACACCCGCCGCAGACCAGGGGCTGCTCAGGAGCTTAGGCCAGCCCTGGTCAGGGGAGGGAAGGGAGAAGGGTCCGTGTCAGCCATCGAGGCTCTTCCAGAGGTGGATGGGGGAGTCTGCTTTAAAAGAGGACCCCTCTCCTGGTCAGAGAAGTGTCATCCTCCCCCATCGCCTCCTTCCAACCCACATCCACTATCATCCTGCTTGACATCAGATAGTGCCTGGTTCCCCACCACCTACATATCCAGTCCCAGCTCTGCAGCAGGACATTAAGAACCTCTGTGATGCGGTCCTGCCCTTTGAACCTTACCATCACACCATTCAGGACAGAGTTCAAAAGCCACATCCTCCATGCATCCTTCACCAATCATTTGGCAGATACTGACCGCTCCTCTGAATACCTGACACTCTTGCTCGTATACTAACACTGGGACAGACACTTGTTAGGTGCACTCCTATATCTCCCAATAGTTGAGCAAAGATTTATTTGTCCTTTTCTTTCTCCTTTCCAACTGTGTCCAGTGCTTAGCACAATGTTGACACCTCCAAGCAAGATTACTAGAGTGGGTTGCCATTTCCTCCTCCAGGGGATCTTCCTCACCCAGGGATGGAACCTGAATCTCTGTGTCTCTTGCATTGGCAGGCGAGTTCTTTTACCACTAGCGCCACTTGGGAAGCCCTTAGTAGATTCTCAATAAATGTGGAATAAATAATGGAATAATGGAGAGATGGACGGGTGATGGATTAAAAATTGAATAAAAGGGCTCTTTTAAACACTTAATTCTGCACAAGGCTGTATCAAGATAAATGTATGCAGATTTTTATCTTCAAAGTTATATGATGGCAGACAGAAAGCCTGACTATGCTAAGACATGGGAACCATCAGACTGATGGATGTGCCAGGAGCATCCCACCCTCCCCAGGTCTGCAGCAGATGCGGGGGGGGTGGGGGGGGGGCTCTGAGAAGCACCCTCCTCCAGTGGTGCCCGGAGCCCCACCATTATTCTCCCAAACCACCATCATTCCCTCTATCCCAGCCTTCCTGTTCCAGCACCTGGGTACAGAATCATGAATTCAGCAAGTCTCTAAAAACCACACAGAGAGGAAATCAAGGAGCTAGAGGTTTTCAAAGGAGAGCAGCCTTGCCCTGTATTTCCAAAAGCTGTCCCATAGCCGATCTCACATACACACACACACACACACACACACACGCGCGCGCACACACCCACAAGAGCCAGAACTGCTTTCTCGAAGAAGCCTGCTCAGCCCTTCTCTCCCCACCCAGCTCCTCCTCCTCCGGGCTGGGGAAGACAGCATTCCCAGGGTTTCCCATCTCCCATCCCCCGACCCCCCCTCCTTCCTAAGCCAGCCCATGCCCCCTTTCCCTCCTCCCTCCTCCCGTCCCATCCCTAAGCGCAGTCCCGCACATCTGGTTCCAGTTGTGGTTGGTCCATTCAGGGGCAGGCCTGGGGGGTTCTCATAAAACTGAATAATACCAGTGTTGGAGCCCAGTGCAGCTGGGGGAAGGGAGGGCAGGAGGCCGAAGGGAGTGGGAGGGAAAGAAGCAGCAGCGAAAGAAGCAGCAGCCGGGAGGCAAGGAGACAAGAAGAAGCGAGAAAGGAGCAGGGCAGTGCCTGGCATCTAATGAGCGTTCAATGGGTGCTTGTTAATGGCAGATTAACGCTAGAGACACGGAGGGTAGAAAAGCCAGGAGGAGATAGGGGGACAAAGAGTAGGGACCCAGAGGGAGGAAGGAGAGGAGCTGGGGGGGTGGGCGCCCATGGAGCCACAGAGAGGCCATTGAGAAGAGAGGGAAAATGAACGCTCATGGTCGGGGCCAGGTGCTGAGTTAGACACTACCACGCAGAGCGGAGGGGATGGGACAAAAATCGGGCCAGAAGGACACAGAGAGACAGAGAAAAAAGAGCCAAGAGAAGGTCAAGGCCCAAGATTCTCTCAGCCTCTCAGCTCCCTGGGAGGTGGTGGGGTGGGAATGGGGGGCTGTCGAGCCAGAGCTGATCTCACTTGCTCCTTCATTTCACTTTCATCACTATTTAAATGCCTACCCTGCACCAAACCTTTCCCTTGTGTTCATCCACACAGACCCCCATCAAAACCTGGGAAGTGACTGTGATTCTTATCCCACAATTAGAGATGGGCTCAGAGCAGTTAAATGATTCACCCAACATTACAGAGCAGCTGATGAAGGAGAAGGAATCTGGATCCAGGTCTTCCAGCTTAAGAAGGCTCAGTTCCCATATAGCACAACCAGGCATTCTGGGTCCCAGTGCTCCCCCTGGAGGGCACCATGTCACTTGAACCCCCACTCTTGAGAGGCCAGATTCCCAGCCTCTTACAGTTCTGAGCTGGGCTAAGAGTTAAGAACACCCAGCAGGGAGGGATTGGCTTCTTAAATCTTCCTAGGGTGGGGGCAGGGGAGTGGCCTGCAGGGGAAGTGCTGGAGCCAACCCCTCCAGCACCCTTGGACCCCACTCTCCTCCTCCTTCTCCACCACAGAGAAGACAGGGCCACATGCCTGGACCCCAAAGGGAGAGGCCCTGGGCCTCAGAACCCTGCTGGGTCCAACACACAGCTGGCTGGGAGCCAGACCCCGGGGGACCACCCTAGGCATGTTTGTCTGTGCGTTTGGGTAGCAGCCTCCCGCTTCTGACCACACCACCCCACTGCAGCTGGGAATGAGTTGAGGCTGTCCTCCAGAATGCTTTCATCCCAGGACCACCCCTGGGACCCCTGTCTAGGGCACCCTCCAAAGCTGACTCCAGGAGCCACACCTTGCCCTGTTGCCCCACAGAGCCCCTTCTCCCTCATTTCCTTCCTGAGCCTGGGCTTCGCAGCTCAGGTCACTGGTTGTTTCCTTTCCTATTTGTCATCCTTAACACTCAGGCCAGACTGAAGCAGGAGACTGACGCCCCCTCCTCACCCCACTCCCCTATTTGCATCTCATTTGCATGCATTCCCAGCCTGTCTTAGCGTACAGCCCAGCCTCAGGCCCTCCGCCACACAGGCCCCCCAGGGAGGATGAAGTGCTATGTGTTAGTCACTGAGTTGCGTCTGACTCTCTGTGACCTCATGGACTGCAGCCCACCAAGCTCCTCTGTCCATGGAATTATCCAGGCAAGAATACTGGAGTGGGTTGCCATGCCCTTCTCCAGGGGATCTTCCTGACCCAAGGATCGAACCCAAGGCTTCCACATTGCAGGCAGACTCTTTACCATCTGAGCCACCAGGGGAAATGAATCAGGGAGAAGAGGCAACAGGCCTTCCACATTCTGGCTTCCTTCTCTCAGATTTGTACCACAGTCTGAGGATGGAGGAATCAAGAGGGCAGGGAAAGCCTGGGGAAAACGGTCTGCCAATAATGTGTGCCCAGGACACCTGCTGGCAGCCCCTCCCTCTCCGGAGCCTGCCTTAGTTTCCAGCCAGGAGAGGCACTGGGAGTCAGTTCCAGCCCCGCTCAGCCACCAATGGCTTGGGGACCAAAGGTCACTCCCAGTCCCTCTTGGCTTTCATCTCCTTATCGGATAACCTCAGGTCCCTTGGAAGTTTCCAGGCAGATGTTGATCCCTGGCTGCTGGTGTCAGTTGACTGCACACAAATCGCTATCTCCCCTGAGAAGTGCAATTTTAAAGCATGAAGGACTCTGAGATTCAGATGCCTCCAGGCAGGATTCCTCTTAGCCCTCCCCCAGTGATGATTACTGGCTCAGCCTGAATCCTTTCAGAGACCCACGTCCCTCCCCAACAGAGCCACATCCACCACCAGAACTCCTTTATTATAAGGTTCCTGGACTGGACGGTGGGGGAATCCCCTAACCTGAATTATCTGGATCTCAGGAAGGTGTTGGCAGGATTCATGCTGAAATGCTTAGAGAAAAGATAGAAAGTCGAGTGGATTCCTAGCCAGCAAGCCAAGGAGTGTTGATTAATAGATCAATGTCAACTTCCGGACTTGCCAAAGGGCTCTGTCCTCTGCCCTGGCTTGTCCAAAATACTTATCAGTAACTAAGGCGAAGACTCAGAATGGAGGCTACCGAGCACACGAAGAAAACAAAGAGCAGAAAGAAAAGCTAAGGTATCCAACTGAAGTGCAAAACCAACTATAAAAAAGGTTAAAATTAGCAAGGAAACATTTTTCTTGCAGTGAAGTCCTGAACTAAGATTCAAAGGTCATTTTTTTCAAAAACTGAATTAATCATGTAGGAAAAGGTCTAAGATTTGGTGAAAACAAATTCAGTTCATACGGCAGAAGGTTATGGCTGACCCCAGAACTTTTGCAACTTTTGGTTGCCTGAAGAAAGGTATGGAATCAAAATTAAAGGAAGGGAAGGTTCCATTCAACTCCACACAGCTTAGACATCATCAGAAATGTCAAGTTCTCTTCCACAGGCTACAAACCAATGAGCATCCAGAGGAGGACAACAGTACACACTCAGTAAATATTTCTTTTAAAAAAGCACAAGAAAGGTTAATTAAATTGGGCCCCATTTTTATTTCAGATGATAAAGAAAGGATACAACATTCATCATCAAATACTTGAAAAACTGTCTTGGGAATGTGAGCCAGAGCAAATTCCACTGCCCATGTACACCTCCCTTTGTCTTTCTGCCCCTCCATGTGTGAATTCCTTGAGCCTGGGACCACTTCCCATTCATCTCTGAATGTCCAAGAGGCAGAAACAGCCAAGGCTGAGCAGTTGCTAAGGACAGGATAGCATCCTGACAAGGCCAGGCCTGCGGGTGCCAATCAGCAGAGTAAACGCTGGCCCCAGCATGAGAACCAACCTCTAGCCAAGCCAGCTGCCAGGCAGGAAGAGGCAAGGATCCGGGCTGGTGGCTGAACTTCCAGCTTGGACCTGCTATCCCAGGCCGGCTCACTGGTCAACTAGCCTCCTACTTCCTAAAGCTGCCTCCTTGCCTGCCCAGTAGCTCTGTAGGGACTGGCACTAGCTTGCCACCTTTGCCCAAAGTCTGAAGCCCTGCAGCGGCCCACTTCCTGCGAAAGGTTGGGTTCCTCTCCCTCCTCTCTCATCACCAGCATGGGGTTCGCCCACGCCTCACCCTTCAGGGCATCTACTTCCCTCCCCCGAAACACCCCCCGCCCCATTTCAAGGTGCCCCTCATCTCATCATTCCTTCTCCATAACATCTAAACACACGTCTCCAGAGTTCCTCTTATGACTGTCTCCTTGCCCTGGGCCCCCTGGCAATGAGCTGCTGAAAATTTCAGCCCTTGTCCTACTCTCAGGCTCTCCCCAGATTTTTTTTAATTACATAGTACTTTTAGGGTTGGACAGAATCAGAGACTTCCTTCCTGAGAAATGAGGTTCCTATAGATAACAATAATCCCTATAGATAATAATCACCATTTGAGCTCCACCTTGAAATGAATTGATGTCCTTCCCTGCATATGAGAATCAGAGAAACCTGGCCCCCTCCTCCCAAGGCTCAGGAGTGGAGAGAGTGTCCAGGCTTTGGAGTTATACGAGCCTGGCCAACCACTCACTGGCTGCATGATCTCAGGCAAGTCACTTAACCACTTAAGGCACTGTTGAGTGCAGAGTCTGGCCTAAGCAGCATTCTTCCCCTACTCACGTCCCGGTATGGTTATGCTCCCCCCACATCCTACTCCTTCAGAGAAGCCATCACCACCCCCACCCAGAATCAAGATTCATCTCTTCTTCCCATAAAACTCTTTGGTCCCGTTTAATAAATGCTCAAAATTTATTGTGCTTTCCATGTTCTTAGAGCTTTGTGGTTATTAACTCGCTTTAATCCTCTTAACAACCCTAGGGGTATTGACCATTATTAATCCCATTTTATAGACAATGAAACTGAAGTTCACAGACATCAGCTATGACTGCGATTACTCTTCTAGCTGAAGCAGCAGCATCCATCAGGCAGGTACCTCAAAAGGTCCTAGACCTCAAAAGGACTAGGCCTTTTGAGTCGACATCCTGTATGACGCAGGGCTCCCCCTATGCCTGGCATACCCCCAGACTCTGCCTGCACATCCCCCGCCCTCAGTTCCTCCCACACACAAGGCAGCTCCCATTGCTGAGAGGCCGCCTGCTCCCTGAGATGCCTGGTTTCGCTTCAGAGAACAAACCTCAAGGCTTTAGTCCTAGGTGGCGCTAGTGGTAAAGAACCCACCTTTACCACTAGGGCATGGCAACTCACTCCAGTATTCTTGTCTGGAGAATCCCATGGACAGAGGAGCCTGGTGGGATAGTCCATAGGGTCGCACAGAGTCAGACACGACTGAAGCAACTTAGCATCACACACACACATATACACACACACACACACACACATACACACACACACACACATACACACAATCACTCACAATCTCCCAGAATAGTCACTTCCTAAGCTGGACATTCCCAACTCTTTCAGTTGCTGGATCTTTCCACTTTCTAGGTGTTTAGCTATTTCTCTGGTTCTGATCCTTTTCCAGCTGCCCTTCATTCATTTGTTCATTCATTCATTCACTCATTCAGTCAACAACTGTTTTGTGAGCACTGCGGGGTGGAAGGAGCCAAGCCAGGTGGAAGGCCTGCCCTCAACATCTGGAGGAGGAGAGACACGGAACAAGCCAAAGTATGACACAAGTATGCAGTGAGGAGCGAAAGAGCGGGTTGCCAGTGAGAGGGACCACATCCCTCCCGACGGCTGACGTGCCCTCCACCCACGTCAAGCTGTCCATGCCGGAGCGCGCTCACTCTGCACCACAGCCCTGGTAGGAGGTGTAATCCCTGCCTGCTCTGAACAGCACAGGAAGCTCAAGAGGTGAAGAGGTGAAGTCACTTGCCCAAAGTCAATCATGATAAGATGGCAAAGTAGAGGTGATACCATCTTATCTCCAGAGGTTCAGAGAAGGTTCCTTAAGATCCATTCCCAAACTACTAACCCCCCGGCCACACACACATCCCAGCAGCAGCTGACCATGAAGAGGACAGTGGGCCTGCCCTGGCATGTCCCAGACCCCACGTTGAGCCCCTAGTGCAACACTGGCTTCACCAAGATGGCAGTCACCCTAACGCCAGGCCATCTGCTTTTCTCCCACTTAATGCCACCTTCACACCTTTGACCTTTAGCCTGGCTGGCTTCAAGGTGGCTGGAAGGACTGTCCAAAAGGACATGAAGAGGTCCAGTCGCCAGCCCCTCTTGCATGAGACATGGCCCCTGGTCTCACTGATGGCATCAGGGAGGGAGCAAGAAGGGCTCCAAAGTCTGGGTTAACAATCCCCCCAGGCTCTCCCCAAAGCCACCCAATCAGGACTCACAAAATGTTGGTGAGAATCTAGAGCTGACCAGAAAAACCCTGGGGATTCCCAGGTGGCGCTAGTGGTAAAGAATCTGCCTGCAATGCAGGAGACGCAAGAGACAGGGGTTCCATCCCTGAGTGGAGGAGATCCCCTGGAGGAGGGCATGGCACCCACTCCAATATTCTTGCCTGGAGAATCCCATGGACAGAGGCACCTGGCAGGTTACAGTCCATAGGGTTGCAGAGTCAGACACGACTGAGCGACTCAGCACGCACACGTGCAGGGACCAATCCTCTCCTTGTAGTGATGTGGTAACTGAAGCCCAGAAAGGACAAGTTGGGAATCCCAACATCACCATAGGGTCAATGGGCTTGAATAGAGAACCAGGTGTCCAGCTCCCAGCCCAGCCCCCAGGAGAGCCAGGGCCACCCCAGACAAATCAGAACAGAAGCGGGAGCCTGTCCACTTAACCATAAGAAGGGAAAGAGCAACTTGGGCCCCTGGGGTGGTGAGGGACCCACAGGCCCTGGATAAAGCATGCTTGGGCTCCAGGTGCAGCAGTGCCCTGCTCCCCACAAGACAAACAGAGCAAAAGCAGGAGTGGAAAGGCTGAGCAGGGCAAGGGGCAACAGCTGGAAGCCCTCCCCATGGGTGCTCCTCCCCAGGGACCCCACGGGTGACTGTTTTCCTAGGAACATTGTGTTCAGGCTGTGAGTCTTGGCTCAAGCACCCTACCCTGGCAGATCTCCAGCTGCCTGTTTAATAATGTACAGCCAATGGGCCATTAACAGCAGATTCCAAAAAAAAAAAAAAGTTCGAGGGTTGTTTTTGTTGTTGTTGGTTTTTTTTTCTTCTTCCGGGTAGTTGGTGGTGGTTATGAAAAACAAGTCTTCTCTGGCTGGTGTCCAGGGCAATCGCAGCCGACCAGGCTCAGGGATCCTGGCAGACCCTACCTGCCTCTGCCCACCCGTGCCCCACCATGCTGCGGTGCCAGGGTGCCCACTCCCACTTTCACACTCTTGGCAATACCCTGGGCCTCCTACCCCAGGGGGGCAGCCGTCCTGGCACCTGGGAGTTCCAGGGAGGCCTAGGAGGGCCAAGGGAGAGGATGTGGGAGGTGCGGGCAGGGGCAGGGGAGGGGCAGGTGGGGGGCCGAGCTTTCCACGGGCCCAGCGCTTCCTAGGAATTCCACTCCTGTCTGGCCAGAGCTGGGGGCGGAAGGTGGGGCCAGGGTAGCCCAACCAGGTGCGAGGACCTCAGTCCACAGCCAAATGCCCAGCTCTTCTGTGCCGGACTAGGTCAGCCAGGGAGCAAAAATCCTGGGGCCTGCCCCCAAGGACGCCCGTTTCTCTTCATCCAAAAGTCAGTATTTTTTTTTAATGAAACAAAGATGAATGTTTTTAATGATAAAAGGTACAATTCACAAAGAAGATAGATATCATAAACCATTAGACACCTAACGACAAAGAAACAAAGGTACATAAAACAAAAATCAGAAGAAATATGAGGGGGAAAAAAAGAATATAATCATAGTGACATCCAAGGGTCAGGATTTGGAGTAGGATCTGGGGAGTTCAGAAGCAAAGACTTATCGGAAGGCAGTTGGGACAGACAGTGGAAACCTCGTCCTGTAAGAAGCTACGTGGTGAGCAGAAACACCCTGGGCTTCCTGAAGCAGCTGGCCTGGGCGAGAAAGCCCTCCAGACTCTCCCGACCACTCCATCCTGGCAAGGCGCTTCCAACCCAGAAACACGAGCAAGGCAGAAAGAGCCTTGGAGCCAAGGGGCTGTGTGTTTATGGCTCTGCCGGTCTTCCTGGTGACTTGGGCCAGTCTCCTGCCCTCTCTAGGCCTCCCTCTCATGGTCTGCCATGAGTGAGATGAGCTGGGGGTCCCACATTGTGCCTGAAGTCCTGGCCAGAGAGGAACTGTCAAGCCAGATGCTGGGCAGACAGGGAGGTGCACAGTCATCATGGTGATGGTGATAATGTTATCACTTATCAAGCTTTTATTGATTGATTATTTATCTATTTATCAAGCATTTATTGATAAATGTTATCATTTATCAAGTGGGTACCACGCACTGCTTTTTTTATTCTCCCAATAACTCTACTGGGCAGGTTACTATTATCGCCAACATACAGAGGAGGAAACTGAGGCTTGAAGAGGTTAAGTCACTTGCCCAAGTTCACGAGGCTAGTGAATGATGGAGGCAGGACTTGGACTCAGGCCAGTTGACCTCGGGGCTCTTTACCACTCTGCCTCCGAGAGTCCAGGCTAGGGGAGTGGCCCAGACCTCAGGTGCTGAGAGCCCCACCAGCCCCTGCTGCCTGCCCTGCACGTCTGCCTGCTGTCCCACCTCCCCCATCCACCTCCCGGCATCTCCCCACTCCCTGGTGCGGTCCAGTCTCCCCTCTGTCCTTTACTTCCCTTCTGCTTCCTAGGCCTCCTCGGGAGAGCTTCCTGCTTTCGCCAGGTAGAATCACACACAGACATAGACATGTAACCACAAACACTTACACATTCATACACACACATACACACTCATGCACACATGCCTGCACACATATCCACACACCGCACACAAACATGTGCACTTAAACCCATGTGCACACACACAGGCGTGCACACATCACTGCAGATAGCCACGCACACTCTTTACACATGCACTTCCAAACTTAAAGGCACCCAAAGATCCACACCGACACGCACACTTGCACCCACACAGGTACGTGCCTCACACTGGTACATACAGATCCACACACACACACACAGGCACACACATGAGCTTCAGCCACGGGAGGAGGCTCGGTGCAGACACCGGAGGGCTGTCTGGGCAGGCAGAGCCGGACAGGTGTCTCTGCCACGCCACCCGGGTGATTATTCCAAAGGCGAGAAGGCTGTCGGCTAATAATACCGCAGCACATTCCTGGCCAGAGATAAGCAGCCCCAAGCATCCCCGGCACGTTCCGGCCTCGGTGTCTCACCCCTCTGGATTCCACCCACCCGCAGCGCCGTGCTGGAGGAGCCCAAGAAGCCGGCGCCACCAGTACAGACAGACGCCTTGGCCAGGGGCCTGGCACTCTTCCTTCTCCAGGGACCCCTCAGAAACATCCACCCCACACAAGCAAGAGAGGAGGGCTTCATGCATCCTTAGAAGTGGGCTGAACTACAGGTCATCCTCCCCGCATTCCAGTCCCTCCAAGCTGGACAAACGCACCTCACACACCTCCAGGACTGAGAGCACCCAACCGGGGCCCCCCCAGCTGCCAAGGGGTGTCTAGGGCACCTCGTCTCACCCCATTCTCTCCATCACTTAATGACATCAGTGATACTGCTGATATTTTGCAGATGAAGTGCCCTAGGTTCACCGAGCTCCCATAGCTAGGAAGGAAGAGACCCAGAATTTGAACCCAGGTCTTCTAACTCCTAAGCCAGGGCTCTTTCTAGGACCTCAAACAATCATCCGTCCTGGCTGAGTCTTAAGTCACATATTTTCAGGGATCGTTTTTCTCAGAGAAAAAACTCGTTCATTACAGGCTCAGGAAGAGGGCACCCTCAGTAACACATACAGGACAGCAATACCCCCACAAAGGTGTCCAGTGTCGGGGGCTATTCTGGGCATCTGTAGCTGCCTTGGAACAGGAAGACAGATGGGTGTCCATCAGTCGGACAGATGACAGGAGGACGGGAGTCCTACAAACCCCCAAGTCACAGAGAGTTTTGGAAGAAACTTGGGAGATAAATGGACCCCTTGTGCATGGAGTCAAAAGGGAGGGGTCCTCGGTTTTTTAGGGCTGGGGTTCTGTACAAAAGGTTGCGGGGCATTAGGACGAAGGGCTGGGGATGAAGGCAGGACCTTGAGGATGACATGTATCTACAGAGTCCTGAGGGGCACAGCAGAAAGGAGAGGGTGACATGGACACAGAGAGAAAAAGTCAGACAGGAAAGAGACAGAAGAAAGACAGAAATACATGGAGGTGGAACCTGAGATCCCCAGAGGAAAGACGCAGCAGAAAGAGAATACGAGACGTGACCATACACAGGGGCGAGAAGCTGGAAAGTTCTGTCGGGCCTTGGAGATGCCAGGCAGCCCTCACTTCAGTCTCCCTCTGACCTGGATGCTTGAGGGCTGCAATTCTAAAGCCTGGGTGCACACACGTGCACACGCTCACAAGCATGCGCATGCACACAAGCACATGCCTAAACCTCAAACATCCCTCTTGACCACTTGGTCAAGAGGTAAAGTGTTGCTCTGAGCATTTGTCACAGGAGAGCAATGAGATCCAGGGAAGGGTTGCAGTATCCCCCAAGGTGCCCAGAATCAGGAGAAGAAATCTGGAAAGAGGACCCAAGTACCCCCATCCCCCCAAGATTCCCAGGAAGCAAAGGGCTGAGGCATGAGACCTCGGAAGCAAAGGCGGGACAGGAAGGACAGTCCCTGGGGATGCTGGGGCATGACTTTCCCAGCCCCAGGGAGATGGGATCAGAGGAACAGAGTGGCATCCAAGCTCGAGACCAGGCTCAAAGAGGGCAGGACCTTGGCTGGCAATTAAAGCAAGAGGGCAGGGGTCCGGGGGTGGGACCACGATGGGGAGCATGGCCGAAAGCAGGGGCGTGTTCCCACAAGGCCTTGGCTAGCCCCAGGCCAGCCACCCAGTAAGGCTTCCCAGAGCCACCTAATCTGCACCGCCAGACCCTTCAGTGCTGCCCACTGGCCCCCACTCCAAGCAAGCCAGGCAGCCCTGGGCATCTCAGGGACACAGTATTCATCAGGTGAGGCATCGATAGAGATGGGCACATGGGCTCCTCCCTGTCCCCTAAGCCCCACCTCCATCAACTTCACCCAAGAAGCACCCACTGCCTCTCCCTCCTAAGTCCCCTCCTTCCTGGGCACAGGGCAGCAGGTCAGCCAGGCCAATGCCAGGGAGCAGAAGCTGGGACCAGGAGAAATAAATCTGGACTCCTGATTTCACAGCCAGCTGGACAGAGACCCCACTTAAGAGCCTGCAAGGATACATAGGTATCTCCAGTATAGACTGGAGAAAAAGAGGGATGCAAGAGGAGATGAATATAAACTACAGAATAGGGACCCATAAGAAAAAGGGATCATGTATCAGCAGTTGATTAGTGAAGAGACACAGGCAACAATACATGTAGACACATGATTATTACTGAAGTAGAAAGAGAGACTAGAGCACAGTTTTCAAGTCCATCTGCCTGATTCAAACCAACCAACGGAAACAAGACATTTTTGAGATAATCAGGGAAAACTGAATGCAGACGAGGTATTAGCTACTTTTAGGAAAATGTTATTAATTATGTTGACGGTGATAATGGTATTATGGTAATGTTAAAATTAAAAGTCCTTATCTGTTAATGATATGGACTGAAATATTTACAGTGAAATGATATAATGTCTGGGATTTGCTTTAAAAAAAAAAAAAAAAAAAACACTCCAGCAAAAAAAGAGAAAGAAAAGAAAGTGAAGGGGGACAAACGAATCAAAAATAGCAAGAAACTGACAATTTTTGAAGCAGGAGTATGGGTACTATTATATAGTACTATTCTCCCTACTTCTGTAGATGTTTCAAACCCCCCATAATAAAGAACTGACCAAAAATATATATATATGGTGGCTCAGTTGGTAAAGAATCTGCCTGCAATGCAGGAGACTGCCTGCAGGAGACCTGGGTTCGATCCCTGGGTCAGGAAGATCCCCTGGAGAAGGAAACAGCAACCCACTCCAGTACTCTTGCCTAGGAAATTCCATGGACAGAGGAACCTAGCAGGCAATCTATGAGGTCGCAAGAGTCAGACATGACTTAACGACTAAACCACCACATACAAGGGTGAGAGAAGTTTACCTGATCCAAAATTCCTAAGATGTAGTATTCTATTACTACTGATTTTCCTTGGAAACATGGTTCAACAATGGTATTTTAATTTTTTAGTTTAATTTACCAAGAAACTAAAACAGATAATTATAGATTAAGCCCAGTCTTAGAATGAGTAAAAGGTTAAAAAAGCAAGTCAGGTTTTTAAAATGATGTTATAGTGCAGGATGGTGATGACTGATATGGTAAAAGAGGAAAGGAGAGAGAGCACCGAATCCTAACCACCGGACCACCAGGGAGCATCTAAAGACGAAAGGAGACCAAGCCTGACAGCGGCTGGAAAACCAAGGAGCTCACCCACTGTGTGGGAAGCCTATAACTGTCCCACCACGGGCGTCGTTTGCTGTCTGCCCAAGCTCTTGTCTGTACCCTATCTGCAGGGATGCAGCTACACCGGAGACGTCAACCACAGAGGATGGAGTGGGCTGCTGCTGGGAGTCCCTGTTGATGTAGTTGATGGTAAGATAGTGGACAGCTGCTTGTTTACCAAGGGCAGCTCAGGCCTGGCTCTAAACTTCTAAAATCTCCAACCTCTAGACCATCCCTGGATATTGACAATATCCTGCCTTTTTACAGATGGGAAAGCTGTGACTCAGAATAAACAGGCCCCAAGGTCACTGGGTGGTAAAGCCTAGATTCGAACCCACATCTCTCTGACACTCAAGGCTGCTAGGTGAACCTCGGAGGCAAGCAGATAACCAACCCAGCAGGAGCCTAAAGCCCCACCAAGAGCTGGAGCAACGAACGAGTTGGAAAGGAAGACAACAACTGCATGATCATGGGAGGAAAAGGAAGGAGAGGAAGGCCGGGAGGGCCTGCACCACTGGTCTGGGTATGGACAGTTATCACACAGAAGTGGCAGAAAGGGAGACTGCAGCGAGTTGAATGGTGGTTAGACCACTAAGGGAACTGGATGGTAAAAACGGAAGATGGTGAGCCTTGGTCAACATTTCAGAACTCTTCTGAGCTTTGCAATTATTGCAACTCAGTAAGGGGAGTTTGGTTACCCCACACCTCCTGGAACTTCTAGTCGGCAACTGAAAATGGGTCTGATTAACAGAATTGGGGAAATGAGTATAATTTCTGAAATTGTGAAGTTCACAGGGGAAATACTAATAAAAGAATCCTTTCATTGTCCACCAGAGCCTGAAAACAAAAGCATTACAGTAACACCTTGGAGAGGGTTGCCTGCTTGCCCAGATCCCTAACTTCACGTCTCTAAGAACTGGAGCAGGAATGAGGAGGGACACTAACCTTCCTTTGCAAAGTTCTCAGCAGCCAGGCGGTCCCCATCCATCTTCCCTGGCAGGTGAGATGCCCGAGGGAGTTCCGGTCCCCTGGGCAAGTCTTGCCACCCATGGCTGCATCTTCTCTCAGGACTATGTCCTGTGTCCAGGGACCAGACCGGCTGATTGGAGCCTAACGCTGCGGCAGGGGAAGGGGGTGAAGGGGAGAGGATGGGGAGGCAGGGGACCACTGGCACCTCTGCAGCATGGGGGGTGGGGGGTTCTGGCTCCGCCTATTCACTAGCTTGTGGGGTGGGGCAAGCAGTTTGACCTCTCTGAGCCTCAGGTCCCCCCCTTCCAATCCACCTTCCCCTCCCTGTCAGTGCTAAAACTGGAAGAATAATAATAGCAGCCTCATGGGGCTGTCTTGAGAATCCAGTGACATGATCCATGCAATGTGCTTAGCATGCAACCTAATTGCTTAATAAATAATAACCGCTATTATCATTAATAATAATAATATTATTGTTGTTGTTGTTAACTATCCTATCCAAGGCTCCCAGTTGGGCCCTTTGGTATTCAAGGCTCTGCTGAGACCAGCTGGAAGGAAGTGGCCGGTGGGCAGCAGCCGGCAGGACAAAGGAGGGGTGAGCACCGCAGCTCAACCTCATCCTCTCCAGGAATGCAGGGCTGGCGGCTGGGAGGGTGGGGGGCGAGGGGAGATGCCTCGCCGCTGAGGTCAGGCCCTATTCGGAGCTGGCAGCCTGTTTATCATCCTCCCGGGTGAGGGGGGGTGGGGTGGGGGAGGAGGGGGAGCAGGGAGCAGGGAGGAGGAGGAGAGGAGGAGAGGCAGCTGCAGAGAGCAGGGGGAGGACTCCCTGTAGGGGAGGGACCACTCCTGCAAAGCAGTCCCAGGAGATCCCTGCCCCTCCTAACTGGTCCAATGAGTGGGGGGCAGGAGGAGCGTCAGATTCTATGAGTGGGGGTGTGCCCCCACTCAAAGCCCCAGCCAAGAACAGGACACTGACCCCCAAGGTGCAGCATCTTCAAAGCTCTCCCCACAGCACCCAGCAAGCTAGAGGTTATTTCCTGATCTCCATCTTCCAGGCTGGTCCAGCTCAAGGTCCAGGGATGCTCACTGACACCAGTCCCATCTCCTGGCTTTTGTCACTGCCCCAGAGGCTGGGCTCACAGAGGGGTACAGGGCTGGCATGAGAACAGATGTGCTCTTAAGGGGCACAGCTGGCCTGTGCAGTACTCCCCAGGTCAGGGCAAAGCAGGCTGGGACTCCAGGATTCTCCTGGGTTCATCATCCTGCCCTTACAGACAGACACCCCAGTGCTAGAAGGCCAACCCTCCCCAGCCAAACACAACTACCTCTACCCTTGAGATTCCAGTCAAGGGGCCCCACTTGCCCCTTCAGTCCCCTGGGGCTCCTTCCTGGGCTCCCGCCAGCAGCCCCTGGAACTAACCCTTTCCAGCAGCAGTGTCAACCTGTTCCTCCTAGGTTGTCTTCCATGAAAATCAAAGGAACAGTCTGGTTCCCCCCAGTGACTGTGCCTGGTACCTGCCCTGGGCCGGGCTTCCCCTTATGGAAAGAAAGAGGGTAACTGATACCCAGGGCGGTGGGGGAACACCAAGACCCTCTCAGCAGGGCAGGTCCTTGGGGATATAGCTAGGGTTTTCCTCTTGCATGAAGGCTCCTTTTCCACTAGTTTCCACCTCAGCTTCTCCAGTTCTGGAGAAGCCAGGCCCCTCACCCCTACCTCCCCAGCAGTCTAAGAACCTCAGGGAATCCTGTCCAGTTAGAGAGCTCAGCACCTGTGGGCCTCTCGCAGGCTCAAGTCCCACAAGGGTCTCTCTGTATTTCCCTATCTGATTTCAGGATACTAAACACATGCACATACACACACACGTGTGTGCCCGGAGCCACAATTCCTGCCTGGGCTCTGTGGTTAATGCACTTTGGATTCTCTGAGGACCCTCTTCCAAAGTGATCCGATTAAGGAGAGGAACAGCTGCTGCTAACAGCCCCTCAGGCTCTCCCGGGTTGGAGGGGTACCCCAGGTATATTCCCAGAAGGTTGGCGGCAAGTCCTGGAAGGTACTGGAAGCCTTGTGTGTGTGTGTGTGTGTGTGTGTGTGTGTGATGGGATGTTCTCACTCAGGCTTCCAAGACAGGCATTTAAAAATCCTTCTTATGAGAATTCCCCAGTGGTCTAGTGGTTAGGACTCTTCATTCCCACTTGCTGGGGCACAGGTTCAATTCCTGGTCAGGGAACTAACATCCCACAAGCTGCAAAAAAATTCTTCTTTTGAATCCACCCATGTCCAGTAACAGCGATTCTCCCATTTTACAGAAGAAAGGAGGCATTTGCCCCAAGCTGTCACAAAGAACAGGAATCAAAGGTCAAATCTGGAAACTAAAGGGACTTGGATTGGGATTGCAAACTTCCAGCCCAAACCAGCCTGACAGGGGCCCTGTGATGTCCATCCACCCACCCATGCTGACATACGAAAAGCCAAATGACTCTCCTGCTTCCTGTAGGATGAGTGGGTGTGACAGGCAGTTTCCTATATCAACTTGGCTAGATAAGAGTACCTGGCGACGTCATCAAACACCAATCTAGGTATGTGTGAAAGTGTTTGTAGATAAGTTGCTGCTGCTGCTGCTGCTGCTGCTAAGTCGCTTCAGTCGTGTCCGACTCTGTGCAACCCCATAGACGGCAGCCCACCAGACTTCCCCGTCCCTGGGATTCTCCAGGCAAAAACACTGGAGTGGCTTGCCATTTCCTTCTTCAACGCATGAAAGTAAAAAGTGAAAGTAAAGTCGCTCAGTCGTGTCTGACTCTTAGCAACCCCGTGGACTGCAGCCTACCAGGCTCCCCTGTCCACGGATTTTCCAGGCAAGAGTACTGGAGTAGGTGCCATTGCCTTCTCCGTGTAGATAGGTTAATAGGCCTTAAATAAAGATTACTCTGGATCCAATATGGGCCTCATCTAATCAGTTGAAAAGCAAAAACTGGTTTCTCGGGAAAGAAATTCTGCCTTAAGGCTGCAACATCAACTCCGGCCTGAGCTGCCAGTCTGAGAGACTGCCCTTGTCAAACCTGCTAGTCCTCACAATCTCATGAGCCAATTCCTTAAAACAATTCTCTTCATCTAAATATTCCATTGGTTCTGTTACTCTGGAGAAGCCTCACTGCTACCGGGAGAAAATAACAGCTCACAAACTGTGGGTCCTACCAACTTAAAGGAACTCCCAGTGCCCAGAGCTGAGACAATCAGACCCAAGAAAAACAATGAAAGCATTGGATTATAACCTATAAAATAAAATCAATATCCACATCCCATACAGACATAAATTCAGTTCAGTTCAGTTCAGTCGCTCAGTCGTGTCCGACTCTTTGAGACCCCATGAACCACAGCACACCAGGCCTCCCTGTCCATCACCAACTGCCAGAGTCTACCCAAACTCATGTCCATTGAGTCGGTAATGCCATCCGACCATCTCATCCTCTGTCGTCCCCTTCTCCTCCTGTCCTCAATCTTTTCCAGCATCAGGGTCTTTTCAAATGAGTCAGCTCTTCACATCAGGTGGCCACATATTAAAAAGCAGAGACATTACTTTGCCAACAAAGGTCCGCCTAGTCAAGGCTATGGTTTTTCCAGTAGTCATGTATAGATGTGAGGGTTGGACTATAAAGAAAGCTGAGCGCCAAAGAACTGATGCTTTTGAACTGTGGTGTTGGGGAAGACTCTTGAGAGTCCCTTGGACTGTAAGGAGATCCAACCAGTCCATCCTAAAGGAGATCAGTCCTGGGTGTTCATTGGAAGGACTGATGCTGAAGCTGAAACTCCAATACTTTGGCTACCTGATTTGAAAAGACTCATAAATTTAAAATTGAATAAGTAAACAAATGGGGTGGGGGTGGGGTACAGGACAGTTCTTTATAGTAGAATTCCAATTAATAAACAAAGAAGTAGGAGTAGTGTTAGTCGTTCAGTGATGTCTGACTCTTTGCAACCCCATTAATGTAGCCTGCCAGGCCCCTCTGTCCATGAAATTATCTAGGCAAGAATACTGGAGTGGGTTGCCATTCCCTTCTGCAGGGGATCTTTCTGATCCAGGGATCAAACCCGGGTCTCCTGAATTACAGGAATATACTTTACTGTCTGAGCCATCAAGGAATGATGGAAATAGAAAATCAAATAAAGCAAAATTGAGGGACATTCTCAATAACTAAGATAACTAAGCAGTTCTCTTCAGAAGTGCCAGAGTCAAAGGAGACAGAGCAAGACAGGAATTGTCCCAGCTTGGAGGAGGCTAAAGAGACGTGATGAATAAATGCAAAGTGGGATCTGAAACTGGATCCTGGATCTGAAAAGCGGTAATGGAAACACTGGCCAAATTCTACTAAGATCTGTAGATTAGTTAATAACATCAGATCAGTGTTTCATTTCCTGGTTTTGATAATTGTGTAACAGTTCCATCAGAGATCAACGTTCAGAAAAATTGAGAAAAGAGGATTCTGGTACTCTTTGTACCATTTCTGCAAATCTTCTGGAAGTTTAAAATTATCTCAAAAAAATTTTTTAATTTAATTCGGTCCTGAAAAAGATGCAGATTAGGGGTCAGAATGAGACCCGGAAAAACATAATAGAATTAAGTCCTTAGAAGGGAAAGTGAATTCAACCTGAGAAGGTCCCCAGACACCTTGGAATCAGACAAAGACGCTCAGAAAAGAGGGCAGAGGAGGAAGAAGGCAGACTGCTCAGGAAGCAGAGCAAACAGGATAAGGTGACTCAGGTGGAACACACAGGTCTTCCAGCTCTGGAATCATCACCTGGAGAAAGGGCCAGACTCGACATCAGTAATAACGTGATGCTTCCACTGCAGCCACAGCTGCTACTGTGCACCAGCAGCTGAAAAGCACTCTCCATATCTAGCTAATTTAATCCTATGACCCTGTAGGTAGAGAAGGAAATGGCAACCCACTCCAGTGTTCTTGCCTGGAGAATCCCAGGGACAGGGAAGCCTGGTGGGCTGCCGTCTATGGGGTCGCACAGAGTCGGACACGACTGAAGCAACTTAGCAGCAGCAGCAGCATGACCCTGTAGGAAGGTTTTTGTGACCCTAGTTTGTAGATGAGAAACCAAGAATCAGAGCACTTCAGAAAATGGTCCAAGGTCATCCAGTTGTAAGCAAGGAAAGCAGGAAACCAAGCCAGCTCTGTCTCCGAAGCTCCCAAGTCTTAGCACAAAAGAGATCTTCACTGCTTCCAGTCCAACCTCCTCCTCATAATGCAAGATGGCTGCTGAGGGCTCACCATCTCACAAGATAGCCCACTCGAGCATGGACCACTCCAACTGCCTACCCTGGAGGTCCAGGCAAGCTTAGCAAAGCAGAACTTTGTCCACCCAACCTGTCTCTCTCCTAGGACCCCATGCACAGGGGGGCCGTGATAATAATAAGACAATAATTGCTGGTATTTATCTATTGCTCTGCACACTTTAGATGCATTCACTCTTATTCTCTCAATAATCTTCGGAAGCAGGAACTATTTTTATGACTTTTATAGATAGGGAACCCAAGCCATAAACAAACAACTTGCCCAATTAGAATTATGAGCATTAAAGAAGGAAAGTCAGACAGGAGGTCAGGATTCTCATCACACCACCTCCAGGCAGACTCTCCCCTGGAGGCTCTCCCTGAGTCTGAGTTCAACTCCCGGGTCCTGGTTCCACCACCTTCCTGACTGTGTGAGCACACTGCTCAACCGTCTCAACCCATTTCCTCCTGTGTCCTAAGGGATTATACTAATGCCTATCTTTTAGTGCTGGTGTGAGGATTAGATTAAATGAGCCTGTCTGTACAGGCATAGAGGATCTTCATAAGACAGAGACTGATAGTGGAATTCAAGCCAGTGTGATTTTCAGAGTGCAGGAGAAGGCACTGGAGCTTTTCCGCAGCTCCTCCGATCACATATGACCCACAAGTGACCTTCCTTCCCTGCTTCCTTGAATAGAACCTGGTTTGAACCCAGACACCTCTGGACACCCTCGCTTGGGTGCCCAGGCCCAGCAGGTGGAAACAGGCCAGGAGGTTAATCTGTGACTGGCTCTGCTTCACTGTGCCCCAGGGCACACATACCCCTCTCTTCCTAATGGCCCCCCGCTAACATCCCACCCTGCCTGCCTGCTGCCTTCCGGCTTGGCCAATGACAATTGGCCAAGTCATTCACCAGCCAAGGGCCAAAACCTCAGAGAGAAGGAGCAGGGGCCTCGTAGGTCCTAGGCAGGGCAGAGCAGATAGGAGGACATGGGGCTAGCAGGTGACCGCAGGGGACCAGCAGCTGACCACAGGCGAGGAATCAGCGTGGGAGGAGGATAAAGGAATGTGGGCCATGGTCATTGCAGCGGAGCAACCCAGGCCTGCTGGCTAGGGGGTGTCAGTTAAGAATCCACCTGCCAATGCAGGGGACATGAGTTCGATCCCTGGTCCAGGAAGATCCCACATGCTTCAGGGCAACTAAGCCCGGGTGTCACAACTACTGAGCCCGAGTTCTCTAGAGCCTGTGCTCTGCAACAAGAGAAGCCACCACAATGAGAAGTCTATGCACCATAACTAGAGAGTAGCCCCAGCTGTCTGCAACTAGAGAAAGCCCAGGCACAGCAATGAAGATTGAGCATAGCAAAGAAAATAATAAATTAAAAAAAGATCCACCAGAGCCCAAGGCCAGAGGGGCTCCAACTCTACCAGCACATGCAGGCTCCGGCACTGGCTTTGGGTCAGAGGCTCAGAAGGTTAAGACTCTCCCCAGGGAGAGCCAAGCAGGGTCGGATGCTTACGGGGTCCTCAGGAAGCATCTTAGGGCCCTCTCTCAGGACCAGCAGCTTCTCTAGGGCAAAGGTAGATGCCCCAGGAGGGGAAACCCCACCTCTCCCTCACTCTCCCTGCTCAGCCAGCTCCAGATGAATTGCAAACCCCCTAAGTTGAAAGCCAGAAGCAGCCAGGGAAGCTGGCCTGGGCCAGGGGTTCAAGAGTCACCTCCCCTCTCGTGCTATTGACAGACCTTCTAACCTGCCCTGGCCCCCCTGCCCTCTCCCTGCCCCGCAGACCCTGGCCCTCACCAGATCCCTCTTTAGCGGGAACCCCTGGTCTTTGTTCCCTCCTGCATATCTCACCACGTGTCCTGCTTCTACGGGACCCCAGGATCTCCCACCCCCGTCTCCCTTTCTGGTTCCAACTCTGCAGCTCCCATCTGCCCTCCTCTCCCTGCCCTGGGTTCCCACCCTCCCCCTTCCTAATGCCTGCAGTCTCTCAGATGCAGCAAACCCCGTGTGATGTTTACACAGTCCCAGAGTCAGAAACGCTGAAAAATATGAGACCTTTTGGGAACCACATTCCAGGAAAATGAGAAGCCAGTCACAGCTCAGTGTCACTTTCTCCCCAGCCTTGGGTGTGTGTGTGTGTGTGTGTGAGAGGGACCGCGCACACTAACTGACTGCTTATGACACACTCCAGGCCTACTTATTAACCCCTGAAGGCCCTATACTCTCAGATGTGTGTGTGTGTGTGTGTCTGTGCACGCGCATGCTGACTGCTTATAACACACTCCAGGCCTAGTTATTAACCCCTGAAGGCCCTACACTCTCAGAGAGAACTCTGGAAGATTGTTAGGGGAGGGGTGAGAGGGCCTGTTACAGCTTCTTGAAAATTTTTAGAAAGTGGAGATAAAATGGCTTCTTGCCCAAGACCTACCTCATCTTTGACCCCCACTGTGGGGGAAGCAAAAGCCAGGAGAACAGAAGCCAGAGAAACCAGTGGCTCCCTAGGGGCCTGTGCCCAGTGGAGTTGAAGAGGAGTCTCCAGAGGCAAAGACATGTTAGTCAGGTGCTATCAAGGGACTCCAACATCAGAATCCTTGGTGGGTGCAGGGGGAGTCTTAGAAATTAATGCATATCCATGGGCCCAAGCCAAGACCCACTGAACCAAAGTTGAGGGTGGCAAGAATATGCTTAATGGGTTCATCAGGTGAGGCTGACGCCCATTGATGGGTGATGTGAGAGAATGATGAGCCACAGCTCTTCTCCTTAGAAATCAGAAAAAAAAAAAAAAATTCTCTGCTGCTCTATTCTCAGCAGCAGAGAATAGAGGCTGAAACTGGGAAAGGAAGTAGTGAAAAGCCATCAAGCGATGCAGCTGCCTGCTAGCTATATGACTGGTGCAGAATGCTTCCCTTCAGTTTTCTCACTCAAGAGTGTGACCAATTATAGCCACTTCATGTGTGGTTTTTCAAGGATTCAATGAGATGAGTGTCAAGCAGCCACCATGCAGAGGATACTCAATAAACAGTGGCTGTACACAAAGTGACTATGATGAAAACCCCTTCAAGCTAGAGAGAAAATAGGATCTTTGAAAAGGCCAACAAAGTTGATAAGCTGTTAGTAAACTGACCAGGAAAAAAAGAGAGAAGACAAAATTACTTGAATCAGAAATGAAAGAGGGGATATTACTACTGATCTTACAGAAATAAAAAGAATTATGAAGGAATACTATGAACAATTGTATGCCAATAAATTAGGTAAATAAGATGAAATGGACAAACTCCTTGAAACACATATACTGTCAAAACCGACTCAAGAAGAAATGGAAAATCTGAATATATAACAAAGTTATCCGTTAAACCGAACTAGCAACACTGCATACAGAGAAAAGCTCAGGCCCAGATGACTTCACCTGTGAATTCTATCAAACAGTTAAAGAATAATTGATATCAACTCTTCACAAACACTTCCAAAAAGTGGAAGAGGAGCAAACACCTGTTAACTAATTGTATGAGATCAGTATTACCTCGATGTCAAAACTAGACAAAGACAATACAAGAAAAAGAAAACTAAAGATCAATATTTCTTCTGAATAAAGATGCACAAACTTTCAACAAAATACTAGAAACCAAACCCAGCCACATATAATAGTAAGAATTACATATCCTGACCAAATGGGATATATCCTGGGAATGCAAGGTTGTTTTAACATCTGAAAATCAATTACTGTAATACACCATATCAACAGAATAAAAAAAAGAAAAAAGCAAACAATCATCTTAACAGATGTTAAAAAAAAATCTGACAAAATCCTGATTTAAAAAACGCTCAACAACAAACTATAAATTGAAGGAAATGTCCTCAATGTGATAAAGGGCATCTATGAAAGCCCCACAGCTAACATCCTGCTTAATGGTTAAAGACTGCATGTTTTCCCCTAAGATCAGGAACAAGATAAGGATTTCTCTTCTTGCCACTTCTAGTTCTAGCCAGGACAATTAGGCAAAAAAAAAAAAAAAAGGAAAGAAAATTTGGAAAAAAAGAAGTAAAACTATCTCTATTCACAGATGACATGATCCTGTATACAGAAAATCCTAAAGAATTCAATTTTAAAACTACTGGAATTAATAAATGAGTTCATGAAGGTTAGGGCAAATCTTCAATATACAAAGATCAATTGTATTTCTATACACTGACAATGAACAGTCTGAAAATAAAATTAAGAAAACAATTTCATTTATAGTAATATCAAAAAGAATAAAATATTTAGAAGTAAATTTAGGTCCCCAAAAGTATAAAACTTCTACTCTGAAAACTACAAAACAGTATGGAAGGAATTTAAAGAAGATATAAATAAGTGGAAAGATATCCCATGCTCACAGATCAGAAGACTCAACACTGTTAAGATGCAATACTCCCTAAACTGATCTACAGATTTAATTTAGTCCCTATTAGAATACCAGCTGGCTGCTTTGTTGAAAATAATAGGTTGATCCTAACATTCAAATGGAAACTCAAGGGACCCAAAACAGCCAAAACAATCTTGAAAAAGAAGAACGAATCTGGAAGACTCACACTTTTCCAATTTCAAAACTTACTACAAAACAGTAGTAATCAAAACAGCATGCTACTGGTGTTAAGGACAGACATGCCCTTATTCCATTCTCAATGGAATACAATTAAGACTCCACAGGGGACTGGAATGCAAAAGTAGGAAGTCAAGAAACACCTGGAGTAACGGGCAAATTTGGCCTTGGAATACGGAATGAAGCAGGGCAAAGACTAATAGAGTTTTGCCAGGAGAACACACTGGTCATAGCAAACACCCTCTTCCAACAACACAAGAGAAGACTCTACACATGGACATCACCAGATGGTCAACACCGAAATCAGACTGATTATATTCTTTGCAGGCAAAGATGGAGAAGCTCTATACAGTCAGCAAAAACAAGACCAGGAGCTGACTGTGGCTCAGATCATGAGCTCCTTATTGCCAAATTCAGACTTAAATTGAAGAAAGTAGGGAAAACCACTAGACCATTCATGTATGACCTAAATTAAATCCCTTATGATTATACAGTGGAAGTGAGAAATAGATTTAAGGGACTAGATCTGATAGATAGAGTGCCTGATGAACTATGGACTGAGGTTCGTGACATTGTACAGGAGACAGGGATCAAGACCATCCCCATGGAAAAGAAATGCAAAAAAGCAAAATGGCTGTCTGGGGAGGCCTTACAAATAGCTGTGAAAAGAACAGAAGCAAAAAGCAAAGGAAAAAAGGAAAGACATAAGCATCTGAATGCATAGTTCCAAAGAATAGCAAGAAGAGATAAGAAAGCCTTCCTCAGTGATCAATGCAAAGAAATAGAGGAAAACAACAGAATAGGAAAGACTAGAGATCTCTTCAAGAAAATTAGAGATACCAAGGGAACATTTCATGCAAATATAGGCTCAATAAAGGACAGAAATGGTATGGACCTAACAGAAGCAGAAGATATTAAGAAGAGGTGGCAAGAATACACCAAAGAACTGTACAAAAAAGATCTTCACGACCAAGATAATCACGATGGTGTGATCACTCACCTAGAGCCAAACATCCTGGAATGTGAAGCCAAGTGGGCCTTAGAAAGCATCACTATGAACAAAGCTAGTGGAGGTGATGGAATTCCAGTTGAGCTCTTTCAAATCCTGAAAGATGATGCTGTGAGAGTTCTGCACTCAATATGCCAGCAAATTTGGAAAACTCAGCAGTGGCCACAGGACTGGAAAAGGTCAGTTTTCATTCCAATCCCAAAGAAAGGCAATGCCAAAGAATGCTCAAACTACCGCACAATTGCACTCATCTCACATGCTAGTAAAGTAATGCTCAAAATTCTCCAAGCCAGGCTTCAGCAACACATGAACCATGAACTTCCAGATGTTCAACCTGGTTTTAGAAAAGGCAGAGGAACCAGAGATCAAATTGCCAACATCTGCTGGATCATGGACAAAGCAAGAGAGTTCCAGAAAAACATCTATTTCTGCTTTATTGACTATGCCAAAGCCTTTGACTGTGCGGATCACAATAAACTGTGGAAAATTCTTTAAGAGATGGGAATACCAGACCACTTGACCTGCCTATTGAGAAACCTATATGCAGGTCGGAGAAGGCAATGGCACCCCGATCCAGTACTCTTGCCTGGAAAATCCCATGGATGGAGGAGCCTGGTAGGCTGTAGTCCATGGGGTCGCTAAGAGTCGGACACGACTGAGCAACTTCACTTTCACTTTTCACTTTCATGCACTGGAGAAGGAAATGGCAACCCACTCCAGTGTTCTTGCCTGGAGAATCCCAGGGACGGGGGAGCCTGGTGGGCTGCCGTCTCTGGGGTTGCACAGAGTTGGACACGACTGAGGTGACTTAGCAGCAGCAGCAGCATATGCAGGTCAGGAGGCAACACTTAGAACTGGACATGGAACAACAGACTGGTTCCAAATAGGAAAAGGAGTACATCAAGGCTGTATATTGTCACCCTGCTTATTTAACTTCTATGCAGAGTACATCATGAGAAATGCTGGGCTGGAAGAAGCACAAGCTGGAATCAAGATTGCTGGGAGAAATATCAATAACCTCAGATATGGAGATGACACCACCCTTATGGCAGAAAGTGAAGAGGAACTAAAAAGCCTCTTGATGAAAGTGAAAGAGGAGAGTGAAAAAGTTGGCTTAAAGCTCAACATTCAGAAAACGAAGATCATGGCATCTGGTCCCATCACTTCATGGCAAATACATGGGAAAACAGTGGAAACAGTGTCAGACTTTATTTTGGGGGGCTCCAAAATCACTGCAGATGGTGACTGCAGCCATGAAATTAAAAGACGCTTACTCCTTGGAAGGAAAGTTATGACCAACCTAGATAGCACATTGAAAAGCAGAGACATTACTTTGCCAACAAAGGTCCATCTAGTCAAGGCTATGGTTTTTCCAGTGGTCAGGTATGAATGTAAGAGTTGGACTGTAAAGAAAGCTGAGCGCTGAAAAATTGATGCTTTTGAACTGTGGTGTTGGAGAAGACTCTTGAGAGTCCCTTGGACTGCAAGGAGATCCAACCAGTCCTTTCTGAAGGAGATCAGCCCTGGGTGTTCTTTGGAAGGAATGATGCTAAAGCTGAAACTCCAGTACTCTGGCCACCTCATGTGAAGAGTTGACTCATTGGAAAAGACTCTGATGCTGGGAGGGATTGGGGGCAGGAGGAGAAGGGGACGACAGAGGATGAGATGGCTGGATGGCATCACTGACTCGATGGACATGAGTCTGAGTGAACTCCGGGAGGTGGTGATGGACAGGGAGGCCTGGCATGCTGCGATTCATGGGGTCGCAAAGAGTCAGACACGACTGAGCAACTGAACTGACTGATGATACCAAAATCACAGACAAACAAACAAACAAAAAAAAGAGATAAATTGGACTAAATCAAATTTTAAAATGTGTGTGCTACAAAGTAAAAAGACAATCCACAGGATGGGGGAAAAAATATCTCAAATGATGTATCTGATAAGGAACTCGTATCCTGAACATACAAAGAACTCTCATAACTCAACAATAAAGAGGCAAATAATTTAATCTTTTAAATGGGCAAAGAATCTGAAAAGACATTTCTCAAAAAAGATATATCCATGGCCAATAAGCACATGAAAAAATACTCAACATCATTCATCATCAGGGAAATCAAATCAAAACCACAGTGAGATATCACTTCATATCTATTAGGATGGCTATAATCAAAAAGTCAAATAAGTATTCATGAGGACATAGAGAAATCGGAATCTTCATACACTGTTGGTGCAAATATAAAATGGTGCAGCTATGTTGTAAGTTGAGTTGTGTACCCACCCCCAAAAGAGGTATGTTGAAGTCCTAATTCCTCATCCCTTAGATGTGACCTTATTTGGAAGTAGAGTCTTTAATGAGGTCATCAAGTTAAAATGTGATCATTGTGGTGGGCCTTAATCCCATATGACTGGAGTCCTTGTAAAACTTGGACACAGAGACAGACATACACAGAGAAAAGATGATAAGAAGACACACGGAGAAAATACCATGTGAAGATAAAGATCAAAGTGAAGTATCTATAACCCAAGCAACATCAAAGATTGCCAGCAACCCACCCAAAGACACAAGGAAGGCTTCTCCCTACAGTCTTCAGAGGCATATGGTCCAATTTTGGACTTTTAAGCCTCCAGAACTGTGAAATAAGAAATTTTTGTTGTTTTAAGTCAGTTTGTGATACTTTCCTACAGCAGACCTAGAAAACTAATATTAGCTACTTTGGAAAACAGCCTGACAGTTCCTCAAAAAGTTTAATGTAGAGTTAAAACAGAACCCCATAATTTCATTCATAGGTAGAGATAACTAGATAGATAGAGCCAAGAGAAGTGAAAACATATGTCCAGTGACAACCTGGAGGGATGGATGGGGAGGGAGGTGGAAGGGGGCTTCAGGATGGGGGGACACATGTATCAGTTCAGTTCAGTCGCTCAGTCGTGTCCAACTCTTTGCAACCCCATGAATCGCAGCACGCCAGGCCTCCCTGTCCATCACCAACTCCCGGAGTTCACTCAGACTCATGTCCATCGAGTCAGTGACGCCATCCAGCCATCTCATCCTCTGTCGTCCCCTTCTCCTCCTGCCCCCAATCCCTCCCAGCATCAGAGTCTTTTCCAATGAGTCAACTCTTCGCATGAGGTGGCCAAAGTATTGGAGTTTCAGCTTTAGCATCATTCCTTCCAAAGAACACCCAGGGCTGATCTCCTTCAGAAAGGACTGGTTGGATCTCCTTGCAGTCCAAGGGACTCTCAAGAGTCTTCTCCAACACCACAGTTCAAAAGCATCAATTCTTCGGCGCTCAGCTTTCTTCACAGTCCAACTCTCACATCCATACATGACCACTGGAAAAACCATAGCCTTGACTAGATGGACCTTTGTTGGCAAAGTAATGTCTCTGCTTTTCAATATGCTATGTAGGTTGGTCATAACCTGTCTTCCAAGGAGCAAGCGTCTCAATTTCATGGCTGCAGTCACCATCTGCAGTGATTTTGGAGCCCAAAAAAATAAAGTCTGACACTGTTTCCCCTAGGGCCAATTCATATTGATGTACGGCAAAAGCCATTGTAATATTGTAATTATCCTCCAATTAAAATAAATAATTTTTTTTAAAAAGAAAACATATATCCCCATGAAAACTTGCTCATGAATATTCACGCCAGCATTTTTCACAATAACCAAAAGATGGAAACAATCCAAAAGTCCATCAACTGATAAATGGATAAACAAAATGTGGTATACTCATACAATGCAATATTATTAAGCCATAAAAAGGATGTACCTTAAAACATTATGTTAAGTGAAAGAAGCCAGCCCTAAAGAACATAAATTCTGCTATTCCATTTATATGACATCTCCAGAATAGAGAAATAACATGGAGATAAAAAGCCGATTAGTAGTTGCTTAGGGCTGGGGCCAGGGTGTGGGAAGGAGAGGGATTGAGGGACAGTTAAAATGTATGGGGTCTCTCAAATGCTGGAGAGGGTATGGAGGAAAAGGAACTCTCCTACAGTATGCGTGGGACTTTAAGTTGTTACAGCCACTACTGAAAACAGTATGGAGGTTTCTCAAAAAGCTAAAAAGAATTGCCATATATGATTCAGCAATCCCACTGTATACTCAAACTCTAATTCAAAAAGATACACACACCCCTGTGTCAACAGCGGCACTAATTACAATAGTCAAGACATGGAAACAAGGACGTTTGTTTCCATCAACAGATGTCCATCAACAGAAGAATGGGCAAAGAAGATGCAGTGTATGTACACACACACACACACACGCAATTGAATACTGCTGCTGCTGCTAAGTCACTTCAGTCGTGGCCGACTCTGTGTGACCCCAGAGACGGCAGCCCACCAGGCTCCCCCGTCCCTGGGATTCTCCAGGCAAGAACACTGGAGTTGGTTGCCATTTCCTTCTCCAATGCATGAAAGTGAAAAGTGAAAGTGAAGTCGCTCAGTCGTGTCCGACTCTTAGCGACCCCATGGACTGCAGCCTACCACGCTCCTCCATCCGTGGGATTTGCCAGGCAAGAGTATTGGAGTGGGGTGCCATTCAATGGAATACTGCTCAGCCATAAAAAGAATGAAGTGATGCTATTTGCAGCAACAAGGATGGGCCTAGAAACTACCATACTACATGAAATGTCAGACAGAAAGACAATATACAACATCACAAATGTAGACTCTAAAATGTGACTCAAATGAACTTATCTATGCAACAGAAACAGACTCATGGACACAGAGAACAGACCTGGTTGCCAAGTGGGAGAGGGAGCTTGGGAGGGGTGGGCTGGGAGCTTTGATCAGCAGATGCAAACTATTATATATAGAACAAGCTTCCCTGGCGGCTCAGCTGGTGAAGAGTCCACCTGCCATGTAGGAGACCCTAGTTCGATTCCTGGGTCTGGAAGATCCCCTGGAGAAGAGATACCCTAACCACTCCAGTATTCATGGACGTCCCTGACGGCTTAGATGGTAAAGAATTCACCTGCAATGCAGGAGACCTGGGTTCAATCCCTCGGTTAGAAAGATCCCCAGAGGAGGCCATGGCAACCCACTTCAGTATTCTTGCCTAGAGAATCCTATGGACACAGGAGCCTGGTGGGCTGCAGTCTATGGGGTCGCAAAGAGTTGGACAGGACTGAGAGACTAAGCACACACAATCACATATAGAGACTATAAACAACAAGGTCTTACTGTATGGCATAGGGAACAATACACAATATCCTGCGATAAACCATAACGGAAAAGAAAATGAAAAAGGATGTATATAAATGTATAAGTGAGTGACTTTGCTGTACAGCAGAAATCAACGCAACGTTGTAAATCAACTATACTTCAATAAAATTAAAAAAAATGTAATGTATGAAGTTTCAAGGTGATATATTCACTGTGGTGATGGCTGCACAGCATTGAATACACAAACCACTGAATTATACGTTCTAAAAGGATGAATTGTATTGTATGTGAATTACGCCTCAATAAAGTTGCTATTAAAAAAAAAAAAAAAGACGACTAGGAGAGGTCCTTGGCTGCTGAAAGCACTATTATACACTTGGCACTGTGCTGGGTGCTGACCAAGACAGCAAGGGCAGAGATGGGTCTTCAAAAGCTGCAGACCAGCGATTCTCCAGACTGGCTGCACCGTGGACTCAGCTGGGAAACTTCTATTTAAATCCACTTTATTGACATAATTTATATACAACAAAGGCATCCCTTTTAAGAATATAGTTCAGTGAATTTGACAAATATGTACTCTGGGTAAGCACGACCACCACAATCGAGATAAAGGACATCTATATACCATCCAAAAAAAAGTTCCCTCACACGCTTTTGGAAACAATCTTCCCACCACCCCCCAGATCCAGAAAAGTGCCACTCTGCTTTTTGTCATGAGAGTTTTGCCTTGTCAAGAATTTCATAAAAATGGAACCATTTTTTCCATTTGTGTCTGGCTTCTTTCACTAAGCCCAGTGTTTTTGAGATTCATCAGCGATGCTGCGCGTAACAAGAGTTCATTCGTTTTTATTACCGAGTAGTATTCCACGGGAACTTTACGTCACAATTTGTCCATTCAGTTGTTGTTGACTAATTGAGTTTTTCCAGTTTGGGACTATTATGAATAAAGCTGCTAAGAATTTATGTGCAAGGGACGTGTTTTCATTTCTCTTGGGTAAATATCTTGGAGTGGAATTGCTGGGTTATAAGGCAAATGCATGTTTAACTTTTTAGGGAATGGTCAACGGCTTTCCAAAATGGTTGCCCCATTTTACACTCCCAACTCTGGCGGCTACTTTCAAAAACCCCAATGCCCGGATCATGCCCCAAACCAATGAAATCAGATTCCCTGGGGAGGAGGACCCAGGTAGCACTATCTTTAAAGCACCCCAGTGATCCTAAAGTACAGACAAGATCTGGAACCATGACTACAGGTCTCGGTGCCCTGAGGCAAGCAAGCAAAAGACAAATTATATTTGCTGACATCTGTTTCCTCATTCTTCCTTGACAGTGGAGAGGGAAAAGAGAAGCCAAACACATGTCAGCATCTAGTCTTGCCTGACACCAGTGCCCTCAGCAGCCTTGTTTGGTCCCTCAAATTCTCCCCACCTTTTTTTCCTGCCCCTGCAGTGGAAGCCCAGAATTCTAATCCCTGGACCACCAGGGAATTCACTCTCTGCTTCCCAGGTGGCACAATGGTAAAGAATTCACCTGCTAACGCAGGAGATGGGGTTTGATCCCAGGGCCAGGAAGAGCCCCTGGAGAAGGAAATGGCAACCCACTCCAGTATTCTTGCCTGGGAATCTCATGGACAGAGAAGCCTGGGAAGGGGGGCTGCCTACAGTCCATGGGGTTGCAAAGAGCCAGACACGATTTAGCTACAAAACAACAACAGAGTTAGAAGACAGCAAGAAGAATACAAAATAAATATTAGCAACATTTTGACCACTTATTTTGAGCTTGGCATTTTAGTTGGGGTATCACAGAGCCCTACAAGTCAGGTCCTATTATAATCCATGTTACAGATGAGGAAACCTGGAGCTCAGAGAGGTTAAAACCCTTGACAGGGTCACACAGCCAGTTGTTAATGTAGGAGACATTTAAACTCAACAGTCTGTCTCCGAGTCCAAAACACTCACTGCACTCAGAGCAATCGATGGGTCTTAGAGCCATGAACCTCTTCCTGCTACCCTGCTATCTCAGTAGCAGGAAAACACAACAAGTCTCCAACAACTGCGCAGGGAGGCTGCAGGTGTGTTTATGTGAGAGGTGCTATGTAATGTGATTGAATAATGTGACTGAAAGATGGGGGTTAATTATAGGATTTCCTTTCCTTTCAAGCTTAAAGGATGGGATTTAAACCCCTCTGGTACAGGGGAGGGGACCAAGTCATTGCTGCAGCCTCCTCCCTTCATGCCCCTGGAGCAGAGGGAAACGAGGAGCCAGGGCTGGGAAGAGGGTGTTATCGTTGTTGTTTGGTTGCTCAGTTGTGTCCAACTCTTTGCGACCCCGTGGGCTGCCGCCCACCAGACTCCTGTTTGTGGGATTTCCCAGGCAAGAATACTAGAGGGTGTTGCCATTTCCTTCTCCAGGGAATCTTCCCAACCCAGGGATCAAACCAGGGTCTCCTGCACTGGGAGGCAGATTCTTTACCACTGAGCCACCAACAAAGCCCAAGAGTGAAGTGAAGTGGCTCAGTCGTGTCCAACTCTTTGCGACCCCATGGACTATAGCCTATCAGGCTTCTCCGTCCATGGGATTTTCCAGGCAAGAGTACTTGAGTGGGTCGCCATTTCCTTCTCCAGGGATCTTCCTGACCCAGGGATCAAACCCAGGTCTCCCGCATTGTAGGCAGATGCTTTTACCATCTGAGCCACCAGGGAAGCCCAAGGGTAGGAGAAGGTAAAGGAAGCGAGGTGAGAAGGGACTGCCTGGAGGCTGAGGTGTGGGTCCCAGCAATTTGCCTGCTCTGCAGCTACCTGGCTCTTTGAACTCTTATCAGACCCGGAATGGACAACCAGCATTTTGCTGGAAGGAGCCACCCTTGTCTGCTAGAACTGCTTTCAAAACAAGGGGGCAGATCAGGAGTAAAAAGAGGCTTTCTCAAACACTGTATCCAGATTAGAGGAACCTGGGTGTGGGCTGCACAGGAACTCTGTTATCTTTGTAACTTTTCTGTAAATCTCCAACCAGCCTGGTGGGAGGGGGAGGGTGGGACGAATTGGGAGAGTATGTATGTGAATACATACACTACCACGTGTAAAACAGATAGCTAGTGGGAAGCTGCTGTATAGCACAAGGAACTCAGCTGGGTGCTCTGTGATGACCTAGAAGAGTGGGGCGGATGGGAGAGAGGCTCAAGAGGGAGGGGATATACATATACATATAGCTGTTATACAGCAGAAACTAACACAACATTGTATATTGTACACTAATATTTTACAAATAAATATTTAAAAGACAAACTATGTTTAAAGTGACAAATAAATAAAACCAACCGGAAATGTAAAATCTCCTTTAAAATATTAAATAAATACATAAATCAACAAATGTATCTGGAGACTGTGGAACCCTATAGCAGGTGAGTGAGGAGAAAAGCAAAACAGAAGAAAATCTACTGTGTATATACACACTGTGCACGTGCTCAAATAAAAGTGGAAGACAAATCCTGAGCCATTCATTTTAAATCCTCAACTGAGAGAAACAATGGGGAAAGATGAGGACCCCTATGAGACTTGAGGGTGGGGACTAAGGGAAACTCACAATTTGCTCTCCTGGAGAAATTTATGCGGGGGAAGGCGGGGAGGGGGGCAGCGCAGGGAGTCTGGGGGGTCTAGGCAGGACCAGGGAATTTGTTCGATCCCTGGTCTGGAAACCAAGATTCCACATGCCACAGAGCAACTAACCCCAGGCTGAAACTAAGACCCCCAACTAAGATGCTGCAAAGCCAAAAATAAATATTCTTTTTTAATGGAACTAGCTTTTGTAAAAAAGAGATTTGGAGGGGCAGCTAGAGAGTGGGGCTTCCAGGAACCATGATGAGATGCCAGTGCCTGAATCAGCCCCTTCTCTCTATTTGTCCCCGTTTCTCTGGCTCGCTCTCAACTCACTTCCCTTCTCACCTGCTTCCCACCCATTTTTCCCAGGGCAGTACCAGAAAGCTACTGGCATCAAGGTGCCCTTAGCCAAGACCCTCCCTGAGCCTCAACAACAGATCTATAAAATGGGGCTCCCATGATCCCTTCCCACCTCTTAGGACTGAGAGGGTGAGGGAAAATGTTTTGTGTATTACAAAGTCCAGTGTAGATACAGGTGAGTAAATGTTCATATTAGGTCTGTTCATTATAGTTCTAAATTGGAGATAACCCAAAAGGCAATACACAATGGAATGGATAAATAAATTGTGGTTTATTCACCTACTGGAATACAACATAGCAATAAAAAAAGAATGAACCACCGCAACTCACTAGAACACAAATGAGCCTCCTGGACATAATGCTAAGTGAAATAAGCCAGACACAAAAGTAAACATACTGCATAATTCAATTTATATAAAGTTCATAAACAGGCAAAACTAATCTCTGATGTTATAAGTAAGACTAGCAATTACCTTTGGGGGATACTGATTGGAGGGGGGCATAACGACTGTTTTTGGGGTGCTAGAAATGTTCTAGCTCTTGATCTGGTTCATAAACATGTACAAATTTATCAGTTGATGATACATGAGTTGTATCCCAACTAGAAAATGTAAATGACTAGATTTATTATTTGGAGCATCTTTTTTTTCTCTCTCTGTCTCTTCTATTGTCTGCACCATACAGCTTACAGGATCTTAGTTCCCAATCAGGTATCAAACCCGGGCTCATGCAGTGAAAACACCAAGTCCTAACCACTGGACCACCAGGGAATTCTTTATTTGGAATTTGTGTCAAGGGGTAGGAGAGCATTTTGAAGGGGTTTTAAAATGGTTTTTCTGCTCCTTCTTTTCTGCTTTCATCCACCCCCTCAGCCTCTCCCTACATAGGAACTTCTTGTTTCTCAACATTCCTTTATTCCACTCCTCTATTTCTTCATGGAACCTCTACTACCAGACAGGCACTATTCTAGAAGTTGAGGGCGCAACATATCTCTCAACAGTTCTAAGTGCAATAAACAGCTCAGTCTACTCTGAGCTGAGCACTAGGGCCCCTCTACCAGCATTTCCTCTCAAACAGCTCCAATTTGCAAAGAATGAGGCACAGAATATGCAGGCTTTTTTCTATTTTTGCCTATAGTTCCAAGAAAGGAGACGATGCCCACTATGTGCAAATGGGCACTTAATCCTCTATAACCCAGCTGACACAGCTGGAAGGCAGCAGAGGCAGAGTTCAAATCCAGGTAAGTCTAATTCCTATGTCTTGCCCTTCCCACCACTCTTGAGACCTTCCAAAATCCAGATCAGTTTTGCTCTCTTCCTGGAAATCTGTGGAAGTCAGCCTCCAAATGGTCTCAATGATTCTTGTCTCCAAGGCCCTTCCCACACTCAATGGGGCTAAAGTGGTAGTTGCTCAGTTGTATCCGACTCATTGTGATCCCAAGGACTGTAGCCCACCAGGCTCTTCTGTCCATGGAATTCTCCAGGCAAGAATACTGGAGTGGTTAGCCGTTCCCTTTTCTAGGGGAGCTTCTCGACCCAGGGATCAAACCCTGGTCTCCTGCACTGCAATTGGATTCTTTACCGTCTGAGCCACCAGGGAAGTTCCTCTCAATGAGACTGACTTGCATTAACTAACAGCATATTGCAGAAACGGTGTTCGTCTTCCAAGACTCAAGGCTTCCACCTTGCGTTCTTGATTCACCCACTCTGAAGCAGCTACTGCCATGTTGTAAGGATACTCAAGCAGTCCTACAGAGATGTCTGTGTGGCAAAAACCTGAGACCTCCTGCCAAAAGCCAGCCCCAACTTGTTAGCCACAAGAATAAACCATCCTGGAACAGATCCAGTCCATCAGGCCTTCAGACAACTATAGCGCCAGCTGACATCTTGACTGCCACCCCAGGAGAGACCCCAGGCTAGAACCAAATCCCACCAAGCCACCCCCAAGTTTCTGACTCATAGAAACTGTGTTGTCTGCTTTAAGCTACTAAATTTGAGGGTAACTTGTTACATTGTATTGTGACTATAAATAACAGGGCACCTCTCAGAGTCCTGGGTTCATGCTGCAGGAACAGCCTGGGCCAAAGAATGTTTAGGCATCCAGAGCCAGCCACTTACTAGAGGGGTGGCCAGACTGAGCTGAATTTGAGAGGACAGAGGAGGATCGACATCAGCAAGAATTCCCTAGTGCGTGGGAAAGGAACTGTGAAACAAGAGACCAAACAAAGCAGACATCCCGGCAACCCTCTTCACTGGAAGTCTCTCATACACTTCATCTATCTCAGTAAATGGAACCACGTGTACCGGGTGACTCCGGCCAAAAACCTGGGAGTCATCCCATTCTGTCTCTCACAGCCAACATCCCCTCTACCAGCCAGGCTCTGGGCTCTGGCCCACCATGCATCCCAGGTCTGGTCCCTTCTCACCGTCTTTCCCTCAAGCACCAGGGTCTACACTGCCAGCCACCCTCACATGGGCAACGTCAGCCACCTCTCGGCCCATCTCCCTGCTCCTGCCCTTTTGCCGGCTCAAGGTGAGAATGGCCTTCTCCAAGTGAAGCGCGGCTTATGTCTTTGCTGCTCAAAACCCTCCAGCGCTCTCTCCTCTCCAGCGCTCTCTACTCTACACAGCCCTCTTTGAAGTGTGACAAGCTCAGCTCACCTCTGGAACTTTGTACTGGCTCTTTCCATCTCTCAAATCATCATGTAACATCATTTGGGTCTCACCTCACACAACACTCCCTTGAAGGAGTCTTCCTCGGCCACTCAGCCTAATCATCCTCTAACCTCCGCTCTAGCTCATTTCCTTCATAACTTGGTTGCCTATTTATCATCTGTCTCCCATGTTCGAATGTCAGTCCCATGAGGGCAAAGGCTTTCTTGGTCTTGTTCACCTACAACAATGTCTGGCACATGGAAAAAGCTCAAAAAAACACTGATTTAATGAATCCTGTCTAGAGGCAGGGGGATGGATGAGATGACCTCCAAGTTGATCTGGTTATAAAAGCTGGAGTACAGAGCTCTGCTGTGTGTTCTGGGGCTCACATCACCCTTTCCCAGCAAAAGGAAACAGCAGGGCGGTAGTAAGAACTGTGGTTTTAGGGGAGAGACTTGCCAGCTGGGTGGAGCTCACAGCACCAGTGGGTCCCATTTCCTACAGAGGAAAATCCTACAAAAAGGCCCATCTGTCCAGCCGGCCAGCTGCTGCCCTGGCAGTCCACCTCTCCCCTCCACGTTGGCCTCTTTGGCTGGGCAGAGCAGGGCTGCTGCAGCCTGGTATATTCTGACTCCCAACATATATGAGAATTGCCAAGCAGGCTGCACACCATCCCCAGAAGTCATCTTTGTCATCCCTCTGCCTCCACACAGGAGGCAGCTGTACAACAAGGAGACATCTTCTATCACACTTCTCAGCCTCTCCAGAACACTCCCCCCCGACCCCCCAGCCACCACCATTAGCCTGCTCAGACCCTTCACTGTGCATTCATCCCTTTCTCCTCTCTGACTACATCCACGACTGCAAGAGATGGATGGCAAAGAGGGAGGGGCAGCTAGGGACCAAGGAATGTCTGCCCATAGGCAAGGAGGGGACGTTTAGAAGGAAGTACAAGGGCCCGGAGACAGAGGTGGGTGAGGGTTTATACTGAGAGACCTTGGGAAAGTCATTCAACCTTTGGGTGCCCCGGTTTCCTTATTGGTAAAACCATAGGATCTTTCAGCCTGTTTTATCCTCTGATAGAATTAAAAGAATAGAATCGATAATGCATTGAAGTGCTTTCTAAGGCCTACAGCACTGTAAATGTCCACTGTCATTGAGAGAAACACGTGCAGGAAGGAGGGGGCCTATTGGGGAGGAGCAAGAACACCAGAAAGTTCTGGGATTAAGAGTGGGAAAACTGCTCTAAATGAAGAGATCAAGGAAGGAGATGGAAGGAGAAGCAAAAACTCACTCCCCACCTGGAGAAGAAAAGGCTGAGGGGGTCAGAAAAGCAGAAGACAACAGAAGAGGCAGAAACCGTCCAGATGGCAAGAACAAGCCAGGCCTTTGACACTTGTGCTGGGAGAGCCTGGAGTTTCCAGATGAAGAGGACAACAGCCCTCAGCAAGGCCTGAGCAAAAGTCACTCAGGAGGAAGTGGGTCCCCTCCAAGAGAGACCTGCTGAGTCCACAAGGTCTACAAGCGTCACCTTTCTAATCATCAATTACCCGCTATGTTTTGAGCACCTGTTGTGTCTCAGGAACTGCGCTGGGCATCACACATATTATCCCATCTCATCCTCGTAATAGCCTTTTCTTATTCCCACATCCTTAAAAATGAAACAGAGGCTCAGAGAAGTTTACCCAGCTAATAAAAAGCAGAGCAGAAGATGCTCTGCTGGGCTTCCACTGCTCAAAGTTCCTTTTTGAAGCATCCTTCCTCCTCCTTCCATTCCCTGAACTCCTTCCTGAAAGATCAAGGGTGAATGTCAAAGGGAGGGGTTAGAGGGCAGGGAGGATATTAACAATAATGGAGGAAGGCACGCAGACGGGCTGCCTAGGAAAGTTAAGGCAGGGCATTTCCAGCTCCAGAAGGCTGGGCGCATCTGACAGAACAATTTCCTTCCCAAGTAATCCATCATAATCCAGCCTGGTGTCGCCCCCACCCCCATGACTCCAGAAGGCTGCCACGGGCGATCCATCACTCTTCTGCCAGGGCCTGAGAGGATACAGCCAGCCCAGGGATCAGCCAGCTCGGCCAATCAGAACGCAGCAAACCCTCTGGTCTTCCTGGTTTTTCTCTCCCCCAGGACCAGCCAGGAAACACTGATGAGGAAACCGAGGGCGAAAAGTGGGACCCCGCCAATAGAGTAGGATGGTCGCTCACGAGGTTCCAGGCCCAGAGGTCGCGACCCTGAGCTCTGACCTTTTTCCACCTCACCCCTCCTCCGCCTACCTATCCCCGGCTCCCGCCCTCGGGGTCCTGTGGCTGTGACCCCCATCCCGCCAAATCCGGCCGACTAGAGCTCCACGCGCGGCCCACGGGATGATTGTAAAGCATCCCTCTGCCCCTCCATACCACCCCATGGAGAACTAAGGGGAAATACCTTCAAAGGCCCTGCCCCCGGAGCTCGGTCTCCGCCAGCCACCCCCCCAGCAGCCGCCGAGCGTGCGCATCTCTCCCCCATCCCCCGCTCGCAGCCCCCCGCCCCCAGTCCTCGCCTTCACCTTGACCTGAGTCCGCTCAGGGGCCCAGGAGCTTTGCATAAACAAAGAGAGAAGGAGGGGACGATCGGGGCACCGCCCCCGGCCCGCCGGCGCCCCCGCTCCCGTCCTGGGACCCCAAGCCCGTCCGGCCCTCCAGTCCCCCGCGGGACCGGGCGGCCCGCAGCCCCCTTACCTTGGCCTGGCATTTCCGATGACAGGAGAAGCTGCAGACTGCAAGAAGGCGAGACACAGAAAGAAAGTTTAGCCGCGAGGTATGAAATGGAAACTCCGGCGAAATCTCCTCCCACCCCCGCCCGCAACCCGCGCTCGGGAGGGAAGGAGGGACGGAGGGAAGGAGGGACGGAGAGAGGAGGGGGCGGGGGGCTGCCGTGGCTCCCCGGGGCCTGCGGGGCGGGAACGCCCGGGACTGCGGACCCGCGGCCCAGGAGGCGCCGAGGCCCCCGTCGCCTAGAGCCCCTCGGGCGGGCGCGGGAAGTTGGCAGGAGCAGCCGGAGACGAGGCGACCCACTCCGTGGCTGGGTCCTGGCCACCCAGGCCCCTTGCCAGCTGAGCCAGGAATAAGAGGACCGTCTCCCCTTACACACGAGGCAGCAGGCGGCACCCCAGAACCACATCACTCTCATTCCGGCAAAGAGAGACATACAGACCCAATTCGCGGTCCAGGAGAGGGCCTGTGCACGCACACATACACATTGACACCCACAGACACCAATAACCACTTACACACGGACACTCAGCATACGTGCACACACAGCACACACAGCCAGCCTCAGACACCCACTGGCAAGCCACACACAATTTCATGGGAGACCCTCAGAGCACAGGCTGACACGGACTGTGGACACAAACTCACAAAGTTTATGAGAAAACACATGTGAGTTGAAACACACACAGACACACACACGCTCACACATAAATGCACACACACACACACACACACACACACACACACACACACAGGACTTGCTCTGCCCTCCCACTACCAGAAGTTGGAATCAAATTTCCTGTGGGGTTCCCTCAGCCTGGAATGTCCCAGCCCTGCCCGCCCTACCCCCAGGGCCCTCCACCCAGGATTTGGTAGTCCCCTCCCACCAGGTCCCAGAGATGGGGTGAGGGGTCTCCTGAGCTGAGCTGCTGCACACACTTAGGCCTGCAAAGGCAGCTGGGCCATGGAGCCAGGGGCCACCCTGACCCCAGATCCTCACAGCCCTGGTCTCAGTCAGCTGCCTTTCCTCCTGGATCCATAGTTTTGTTGTTGTTTAGTCGCTAAGTCACATCCGACTCTTTGCAACCTCAAGGACTGCAGCCCCCCAGGCTCCTCTATCTGTGGGATTTCCTAGGCGAGAATACTGGAATGGATTGCCACTTCCTTCTCCAGCGGATCTTCCCAATCCAGGGATCGAACCCAGGTCTCCTGTATTGGCAGGCGGATTCTTCACCGCTGAGTCACCAAAGAAGCCCGAATCTATAGTTACCCACCCCTTTCCAACCTCATGCCAAACAGATCCCCAGCGAAGTGCAGAGGGGAGACCGAGGCACACATGAAGGCCCAGAGCTGTCAATAAAGCCTCCATGGCTCCTCACATGAAAGCTTCTGGTTTGTCTGCAGTAGTAGGGGGTGGGGGCAGAAGCTGGAGGACACTGGGCGGAGCCTGTGATGTGACCTTGGCTAGACCTTGTTCTCCCAGAACCCAGTTCTGGCCACAGCTCAGGCCTGTGACTCAGCCAGTGCTGAGCAAAGCTTTCCTGACCCCACCAGTCACACAATCCAGCTCAGGGACTTCTCCACCCCCGGCCACCCAAGTCAAGTCATGCCCACCCTTCTAGCCTTTCCGCTTCTTTCTCAGTGGTCCCACCCTCACCACCCCAAGTGGCAACCCCCTCCAGAGGGTGTTTCCACTCTGACACCAGCGGCCTTCCCATTCCCATCCCTGAGCCTCCTTTCCTGGCCTTGGAATGTGGAATTGAGAAAGCCTCAGGCCATGTGGCCTGAGCTTTGAAGGCCCTTCCAGCCAGGCAGGCGCCCATTGGGCCAGTGCCTCTTGACCCAAGGAGCTCTCCTCCTCCTCTGCTAGTCAAATGCCAGGTCTTCAAGAATAATAATTCAGTGGACATGAATTTAAGCAAACTCCGGGACATAGTGAAGGACAGGGAAGCCTGGCGTGCTACAGTCCATGGGATCACAAAGTCAGATACGACTTAGCGTCTGAACAACTACAACAAGAATAAGTGCTGGGGCCCTCCTCTGGAGGCCTCTCTAGACACTGTTCCCTCCTCCTTGAAGCCATCACCAGAGAATGTGCTTCTCCTGACCATCTTGCTTCCTACACTTGTTGGCTCCTTCAAGGAAGGGACCTCCTCTCTCTCTCCGTCTCCCTGTCTCTCCCTCTCTGTCTGTCTCTCTCTCTTAAACACGTACACACACACACACACATATGTGACACAGCGGTGCCTAGTACAGAGTAGAGGCTTAATAAATGCTTGCTGCATTGACCTGACTGAAGATCTCCCCTGGAATTTATGTGCATCCGCATTTAATCGGGCTTCCCTGGTGGCTCACATGGTAAAGCGTCTACCTGCAATGCAGGAGACCTGGGTTCAATTCCTGGGTCGGGAAGGTCTCCTGGAGAAGGAAATGGCAATCCACTCCAGTATTCACAATTGGGAAATTCCACACAGAGGAGCCTGGTGGGCTACAGTTCATGGGGTCCTGGGTCTACAGTCCAAGAGTCAGATATGACTGAGCAACTAACACACACAACCCATTTAATCATCCCCACCCAACACTTAGTCTTTTCCTGAGCCATAACCCTCCCTACGGAGAAGGCAATGGCACCCCACTCCAGTACTCTTGCCTGGAAAATCCCATGGACAGAGGAGCCTGGTAGGCTGCAGTCCATGGGGTCACTAGGAGTTGGACAAGGCTGAGCGACTTCACTTTCACTTTTCACTTTCATGCATTGGAGAAGGAAATGGCAACCCACTCCAGTGTTCTTGCCTGGAGAATCCCAGGGACTGGGGAGCTTGGTGGGCTGCCGTCTCTGGGGTCGCACAGAGTCCGACACGACTGAAGCGACTTAGCAGCAGCAGCAGCAACCCTCCCTACAGCATCTCACAGTCAATCAAAAAGGCATTCCGTAGGGCTTCCCTCCCCAGGCTTCCCAGGTGGCTCAGTGGTAAAGAATCTGCCTGCCTATGCAGGAGACACAAGAGATGTGGGTTCAATCCCTGGGTTGGGAAGATTCCCCCGGAAAAGGAAATGACAACCCACTCCAGTACTCTTGCCTGGAGAACCCCATGGACAGAGGAGCCTGGAAGACTGCAGTGCCTGTGGTCACAAAGGTCAGACATGACTGCGCAACTGAGCATGAACTCAAGGGCTACCCTGATGGGCTCAGTGGTAAAGAATCTGCCTGCCAATGCAGGAGACACAGGTTCAATCCATGATCTGGGAAGATCACACATGCATCAGGCATCTAAGCCTGTGTGCCGCAACTACTGAGCCTGTGCTCTAGAGCCACAACTACTGAAGCCCAATGCCCTAGAGCCTGTGCTCCACAACCAGAGAAGCCACTGCAATGAGAAGCCTGCGCACCACAACAAAGAATAGCCCCAGCTCGCCACAATTAGAGAAAAGCCTGTGCAGCACTGAAGACCCAGAACAGCCAAAAATAATAAATTAAAGAAGTTTAAAGACATCCCTAAGGGTCCACTCCAGGCCTCCAAGCCCAGTCTAGACACTGGGAGCACAGTGAGAGCCAGGACTCCATCTTCTTCCAGCATCAGACTTCATACTCCTGACATTCACAGCGTGCATCAAGCTCTTTCCTACCTCAGGGCCTTTGCACTTGCTGTTCTCACTGCCTGGAAGGCTCTTCCTCACCCCAGCTCTCCACTGTTCACCGATCCACATCCATCTTCTACTTCTAGAATCCACTGAAAGCTATCTCTTCCAAAGAGTCTTTCCATGACCACTCAAATTACAGTAGGCTCCCCGTTATTCTTTCTTAGCAGTACCCTGATAAAAATCCTCTTAGCACAGCTCACAATCTGAAGTCATCTTGGGAAATTCCTGCTTGCCTATATATAGTACACCTCCCCACACTAGACTGATGAGGGCAGGGAACATGTCTGTCTTGTTCACCCTGTATCCCCAGCAGCTAGATCAGTGTGTGCTACAAGCACACGGTGCCAAACAACATCTTTTAGAAAAAGTCCCACCCTCTGGGCAGACCAGCCCCCAGGACACTGACAACCTTGTCTTTGTGGGAATGGCACAAAGATGTCCTTTCTCCGGGTGGACCCAGCCCTGTACCTGGATGCATGGCTTGGTGAACAAGGCACAGACTAATTCCAGGACTCTCCTGGGCAGGCGCCCTCGGCACTGAGCAGCCTGCATGACTATACAGGGCAGCCCTGCCTGTCACACAGCGGGCAGACACTCAGTAAATGCCCTTGAATGGAGGGCAGATGGGGAAATCGTTGGGCAATTGCAGTACAATGTGCTGAGTGCTCCCTACGTGCTGGAATGCAAAGAGCTTGTCCTTGAAAGCTCTACAGTGGGGAGCAAAGAAATACTTCCCCAGCCCCCAGCTCAAAAGACAAAAGCTTGGCAAACGGAATTCAAGTGGTAGGTTCCAGGCAGCCCCAGTGTGGTCAAGCCCCCACAGATGAATTTTTATGCCTTAAGAAGCACCTGCTCCCACACCCAAGGAAATCCTCTTGCCCCGAGCCCCCTCCAGGGAAGGCTCCTTTACAATCTTGGTCACCTGTCTCCGGTATTCTCCCATAGGGCAGTATTCCTACTCTCCAACTTGCCTCCCTCTTGCTGTAATTTGAAATATGCTGATCAGCTGGCTTCTCACTTCTCCGATCAATGACGCATTCAAATGGGTCACAGAAAGGGAAACCACAGCAGGGAGCCTCCAAGGTGGCCCCAGTGTGAATCACCTCCCAGTAAGCACACCCTTCTGCAGTCCCCTCACACGATGAACTGGTTTATAGACCAATCGTATATTATAGAAAAGATAGTGTATAACCTCCGAGGCTAAGTTATCAGCCTTTGTCTCCTGGATTGCTCACTCTCGGGGAAGCCAGTCACTGGGTCATGAGGACACTCAGCCCAATGGGGGTGCCGTGTGGGGAACAACTGAGGCCTCCTCCTGCCAGCCAGCACCAGGTTGACTGGCACACAACTGAACCACCTTGGAAGTGGATCTTTACTCCATCAGGCCCTCTGATGACTACAGCCCCAGCTATCTTGACAGTAACTTTATGAGACACCCAAGTCCAAACCACCCAGGTATGTGGGTGAGGCCCTACTCATGAATCCCTGACCCACAGAATCTATGTGAGAGAATAATTTTGTACTTGATGTAAACTGCTAAGATTTAGGGTGATTTGTTACACAGCTACAGCTAACTAATACAGATACCAGAGCACAGGATCCTTCAGAAAGCAAGAGGCCAAAGGCTGACGCTGAGAACTAGTACCAGAGGCCATCCTTTGGGTCCTTCCTCACTCCCTGAGTATCTGTATATTCCTCTCTGTAATTCCTTCTTCCCTTTCATTACCTTACCAAGCAGTTAGTCATCCAAAGAGCCTGCTGAGTCTGAACCTTCCTCTTCTACCACTGTACCAGTTCAGACCAATTATCCTTCCCTGGGCCACATCCCCCCACCAGCCTTGTCTCCCTTCAATTCACTGAGTCACAGGCCACTCCAAGGAACAAACTGATCGTATCACACCCCTGTTTAGAACCCACTGTCCAGCTCAACACACTTATTAAGCCTACGTCTTGCCTCCACCTCCAGCCACTGCCCATAAAGAGATCTGTCCCTGCCACACCAAACTCCACAGACTCTGAGTCTACAAGGCTTATGTCTGGAATGGTGAACTCCTATACGTACTTCAAGGCCCAGTTCAAAATGCTCACCCTGGATAATAAAGCATTCAAAGATGGTCCCTCTCTCCTCTGTGCTCCAAGAATCCTCAACCCACAACAAAGCTCTTATCACCTTGGAGGACTAAGCATTCCCTTATTATTTGTTCTCCCCCACATTCAACTGTTTTAAGACAGAAAGGGAGGTCCTGTTCAACTCTGTAGCTTTGTGTCCTGCCCCTTCCCCTAGTACTGGGTCTGGCATAGATGAGGCTCAATAAATGTGGAGTAAATTTCAAACTGGAAGGATTCTCTGCAGCCTAAACCCTTGGGACCAGGGCTGACATTCTGAAGCAACGGAAAACATATAAGTGAGGGTAGGGAGCTTCACTCTTCAGCTCCACCCTCTGCGGGGAGAAGGCAGGTGGGGACCTCAGTTAGTCTTCCTAAGTGCTTCAGGGCAAACACCACCTACGATCAAGCCTGGCAAAGGGTGAGAGCACTGAAGGAGTTGATTTATCCTCACCTACTCCCCCAGGGCTCCTGCTTTCCATCTACCCACTTTCCTACCTGGCTGCATGTAGACTGACTCTCAGCTCAGATGCTGGTCATGCATCAGCTCTGTGATCTGGGACAAGTTACTTAACCACTCTGACCCTTCATCTCTTCCTTTCTAAAATGGGGGTAATAAAAGCATCGACCTCACAGAGTTGTTGTGAGAACTAAATAAGTTAATATACCTGGCCAGCCCAGAGGTTGTTCTGTATAAGGGTTAGTTGGACCAGCAGCATCTCCATCACCTTTGTGATATTAGACGGAAAAACCCTGAGTCAGAAGAACTGGGTTCTAGTCCTGACTGCTATTATAGCTGTGTGACCCAAAGCAAGTCACTCCCCTCTCTGAGTCTCAGACTCCTGCTCAGAAAATAGGACAGCCAACTAGCAGCGTCCAGGGCAGATTGGGCCTGGGCCCTTGTCTTCATTAACTGGCTCAATGTTTAAAATACAACGGCTTCTTCTCTCAGCTGGAGTGCCATGCAACAGAGCAGCTCTCTCTGGATCCTTGGGGCCCCCACCATGGCCTTCTGTCCACACTCACTTGCCTGCTTTACCGCCAAAGTCCCCTGCATCTCTGACCCCTGTCCCAGGGGAACAAGGGCAGGAGAACTCCAACCTCCCCCTCCTAGCACCCTTCAGATATCCTGAACACACATCTCAGGATCAATGCCACCTGAGCACGCCCACAGAAGGCCAGGGACCCTGCAAGATGAGGACCTCTGGGGAGGGACCCTGTCAAACCAAAGCTCCATGGAGCCCAGAAGCCCCATCTCGGCCAGTGGGTGTCAACACTGCCCCTTCACAATAGAGCCTGAGATGGAGCCAAAAGCCTCGGAGTGGGGAGGTCACCTGTGGGGACGAGCACCCCAACCCCAGCCCTTGGCTGACTCCTGCCTCACTGGGCGGCCTGGACTCTGTCCTGGGGTGGCTTCCTGCCTCTTGGGAACACAGGAAGCCAACATTGTTGGGATCTAAATGGCCTTTTCCTCCTGGCCTCGGGTCGGAAAATGAGCGCAGAGCCTCGGCGTGCACCTGACCCCGACGATAAAACGCCTGCGTGCCCGGCAGGCCTCTGCTCCTTCCCCAGCTGGCAGAAACCTGCCCTCCTGCCCACCGGGCCTCACAGCTCTTCCTTGCCTCGCTTATTTCTGTGGCCTGGCCTGGAGATGTGTGATGGTTTATATTAGTTGTCAACTTTCAGTAGATTGTGAGTGAAGCACATTGCCAGCCATAATGTGGGTGGGCCTCATCCAATCAGTTGAAGGCTTGAACGGCAGAGACTGAGCTCCCCAAGAAAGAAGGAATTCTGCCGGCTTTTAGACTTGAACGGTAACTCTCCCCTCGGTCTCCAACCTGACTGTCTGCCTTGCAGATGTTGGACTTGCCAAGTCTCTACAATCACGTGAGCCAATTCTTGACAATAAATATCTATCTACCTACCTACCTACCTTATTAGTTCTGCTTCTCTGGAGAACCCTAATGCAAGATGACTTGGGATGGTAGGGGGAGTGCATATGGTGTGGCTCTGAAGTTGAAGCAAGAAGAAACCTTCTCGGTCACCCCATCCAGTGGTTTTTGTTTTTGTAGCCAAACTCTTGATACAGCTGGACTCTTACATGGAATCTCAATGATGTTGTTTAACTGCTAAGTCATGTCTGTCTCTTTTGAGACCCCAAGGACTCTAGCGCACCAGGTTCCTCTGTCCATGGAAATTTCCCAGGTAAGAATACTGGAGTTGCCTTTTCCTTTCCAACCAACTGGAGTTGGTTGCCATTTCCTTCTCCAGGGGATCTTCCTCACCCAGGGCTTGAACCCATGTCTCCTGCATTGGCAGGTGGAATCTTTACCACTGAGCCACCAGAGAAGCCCCCTCAATGACATTGTTGTTCAATCACTAAGTCGTATCCAACTCTTTGCAACTGCATGAACTGCAGCACGCCAGGCCTCCCTGTCCTTCACTATCTCCCAGAGTTTGCTCAAACTCATGTCCATTGAGTCGGTGATGCCATCCAACCGCCTTATCCTCTGTCACCCCTTCTCCTGCCTTCAGTTTTTCCCAGCATCAGGGTCTTTTCCAATCAGTTGGCTCTCCACATCAGGTAACCAAAGTATTGGAGCTTCAGCTTCATCATCAGTCCTTCCAATGAATATTCAGGGTTGATCTCCTTTAGGATTGACTGGTTTGATCTCCTTGGAGTCCAAGGGACTCTCAAAAGTCTTCTCTAGCACCACAGTTTGAAAGCTTCAGTTCTTCGCATTCAGCCTTCTTCATGGTCCAACTCTCACGTCCATCCATGACTACTAGAAAAACCATAGCTTTGACTAGACAGACCTTTGTCAGCAGAGTGATGTCTGTGCTTTTGAATATGCTGTCTAGGTCTGTCATACTTTTCTTTCAAGGAACAAGCGTCTTTTAATTTAGTGGCTGCAGTCAATGATATTGGTTGGCATTTATTGAATGCTTGTTATGTGCCAGGATCTGTTCTGAGCACTTTACATATATTGTCTCAGGTAATTCCCACAGTAACTCAAGGAGGAAGGTTTGCTGTGTGTCTTATTTTAAAAGTTAGGTAACAGAGGCACAGAAAGATGAAGCAAGCTGTTCTCACTAGTAAAAGTTGGGATTTGAATCTAGGATGTCTGAGTCAAATGCAGGACCACCACACCATTCTGCTCGCTGATATATTTAACTCTTGAAACCAGAGCTGCTCCAAGTTAAGTGGGCAGAAGTTCCAGGGCCCCAAGTCCTTAAGCCTACCCTTGATTTCCCCCTTTTTCCTACCTTCTCAGGCCCCTGAAGAACCTTATAGTTCCTCTGGAACACAGTTTAGAACCTCAGATCTAGTGCAACCCCTCGTTTGGAGAACCGGGAAAACTAGGCCCAGAGAGGTTAAGCGTCTCACTCAAGGTCACACAGCCAGGCAAGAGGAAGCCAGGACTAGAACCCAGTGTCTTCCCACTTGACCAGGCTGCTTCCAGTGACTCCAAGGAGTGACTGGGACACAGGCTGGAAGCTGGGATTCCCAGTAAAGAGGAGAAATCCTAAAACAAGGTTTCCCCAAACCCAGCTAGTGAGGGCATCTAGGTGGACTTGTCCCATTAAGGACTGAAGCATCTTCCCCAGGTACATCCCACTCTCGGGGACACCGCAGGTGACAGCCCTCACCTTGCAAGCTGACCAGATGAAGAAGGGGAGGGCTCTTAAGTCTGGGCCCCACTCAAGGCTGGATGGCAGTCTTGGGCTCTTGAGCTGCCATTCTGGTCTCTTCCCTTGGATATCAGCCTGGCGGGAGGCTGAGGCCATTTGTCCAGGCCCTAGACTCCCTAGAGCACTGCCCCCCAGGGACCTGTGGGAAACCCTCTGTTTGGACTGAGGAACTCCTACACATTCTTCAAGATCCAGACAACATATGGATTCCCTACTGAAGACTGACAGGAAAATCTGCTGAGTCAGAGGCAGCCTTTCACACACGCTGGGCTCTGGAATTGTCCAACAGCACATCTGTCTTCCCAGGTTAGGAGCTGGGTTTTGGCTCCAGCATGGCATACAGCCCAGAGGGGCCGGGTTCATGACTGTCAGATGGGTGCACGCCTGCACGCAGGTGATGGAGGGGTGGCCTACATTGGGAGAGTTTTCCAGACTCTGCAGATGCCAACAAAGGAATTCTCCAGGGCCTCCCACGGTCTGGGCCTCAGTGGATATTCTTGGTCCAACCCTTTTTCTAAAGATGACAAAACTGATGCTCGACAGGGGAAGAGATTTATCTGAGCTCACCTGGCCTGTGCGTGGCCAGCCCCAGAAGTCAAGGCTAGGCCACTGACAAAGGTCCCAGAGGCCTCTTCTCCCACTGTCTCATCTACCTACATCTCCCCATGGGGAGACTTAGTCCTGACACCAGGGGTCACTTTCAGTTCAGTTCAGTTCAGTCACTCAGTCGTGTCCGACTCCTTGCGACCCCACGAATCGCAGCACGCCAGGCCTCCCTTTACAGCCACACAAAGAATCTCAGTGCTCCTCACAATCACCCCCTCAGAGAGAGGACTGGGTTTATTATTAACCCTTTGATACCTGGGAGGAAGACCGGCCACGGTCTCATGGCCACCTCTTTGCCTGTATAGCCGTCACGTTGGCACTTACATGTCCACCCACCTCCATTCTGTCTGCCTCGTTCACCTTTGAGCCTCTCAGAACCAGAACTAGACCCCGGGTTCCCTGACTCTCTTCCCGACCTTGTCTCCCACCCCACCTCCTTCAGCCATAGTCTGTTACACAGTGAAAGGCAGGTGCATGTGGGGAGCTATGGGGCAGGGCAGCCAGTGGGAGACAGGACCCAGAGCCCCCATCTTTCTAGGTCTGGGCTGGTGTTCTCACTGCCCCTGCCTGCAGCAAAAGTTCCCTCAACATTGCAAACCCCATGGAGACTGTGCATGCAAGGCCTTGACACTCAACCCTGAACCCCTAACCACTAATCCAGAGAGTCACTGTGTTGCAGCCTGAGACTTGAAGACAGGAAGAAGAGCTAGTTCAATTCAGTTCAGTTGCTCAGTCATGTCCAACTCTTTGCGACCCCATGGACTGTAGCACACCAGGCCTTCCTGTCCATCACCAGCTCCCGGAGTTTACTCAAACTCATGTTCATTGAGTCGGTGATGCCATCCAACCATCTCATCCTCTGTCGTCCCCTTCTCCTCCTGCCTTCAATCTTTCCCAGCATCAGGGTCTTTTCAAATGAGTCGGCTCTTCGCATCAGGTAGCCAAAATATTGAAGTTTTAGCTTCAACATCAGTCCTTCCAATGAACATTCAGGACTGATTTCCTTTAGGATGGACTGGATGGATCTAGGGATGCAACCCTAAATCCAACTGGTTGGATCTGGTTGCAGTCCAGTGGATTCTCAAGAGTCTTCTCCAACACCACAGTTCAAAAGCATCAATTCTTTAGCGCTGAGCTTTCTTTATAGTCCAACTCTCACATCCATACATGACTACTTGGAAAACCATAGCCTTGACTAGATGGACCTTTGTTGGCAAAGTAATGTCTCTGCTTTTTAATATGCTGTCTAGGTTGGTCATAACTTTTCTTCCAAGGAAAGCATCTTTTTATTTCATGGCTGGAATCACTATCTACAGTAATTTGGGAGCCCCCAAAAATAAAGTCTGCCACTGTTTCCACTGTTTCTCCATCTGTTTGCCATGAGCTAGAGAGCACAACAAATCCTTTGGTTTGGCCTTGGAGAACTGACGCCTCAGCCAGTGAATGACCTGTGCAACCATTTCTGGTGACCCTGGATGGATGGGTGGGTGGATGGATAAATGGGTGGGTGGAGGGAGGGAGGGAGAAAGGGATGGATAAGCGGGTCTCATGCCACCATGATCTCCTGGTTCTAAACCACAGAGAGTCGGTCCACTTCTGCATCTCCTGCCATTAAGCCCAGTGGCACCAACCCTGCCCCCAAACCTGGTGACCTCACCTGTCTCACTGGGGGTGCACACGTGGCCTGAAGAGCGAGGAGTCTTCTGTCTTCCCTTGCAGGGCTGGAGGCCCCTGGGCCTTCCATGGCCCAGTTCTGACACCTGCTGGTGCCTCTGGAGAGTGGCCCTGGCTTCTTCCTTCTCGCCACTCATTCACTCAGAGCTACCAAACCAGCCTGGCAGCCCTCTTGGCTACCTGCCCTCCAGTCTGGTTCACACTGGCAGGGCCAGGCTCCAAACCAGATGAGACCAAGGACATCTTTGCACACCGTGGGAGCCTTCCATTCACATGGGATCAAAGCCCCTCCTCCACCCAGGCCCTCTAGCCAGGTCATCCTGGGAACCTAAGACCACAGACTATCACAGAACGTGCAGCCAGAGTGCCCACAGTCACCCAGTGAGTGTGTCAGGACTGCCTTCTACTCCCAGCCCTGTGCCGCCTCCTATCAGAGCAGTGTTGTGTGTCACTGGGGTGAAGGGAAGAAGCACTGGGAAAGAAAGGAGGGAACTGGGGGTGGGCCAGAGGTTAACAGGAGCAGGTTCAAGAGACAGGATGAGGTGGGGGCTATGATGCAAGCAACATGCAAGACCCCACCTTAGGCAATACCTCCTTGACTTCTCCCAGTTCAGTTCAGTCACTCAGTCATGTCCAACTCTGCGACTCCATGGACTGCAGCACCCCAGGCTTCCCTGTCCATCACCAACTCCCGGAGCTTACTCAAACTCATGTCAATCGAGTCAGTGATGCCATCCACCCATCGCATCCTCTGTTGTCTCCTTCTCCTCCCACCTTCAATCTTTCCCAGCATCGAAGATGGGAGAAGGGGACGACAGAGGATGCGATGGTTGGATGGCATCACCGACTCAATGGACATGAGTTTGAGTAAGCTCCGGGAGCTGGTGATAGACTTTTCCCAGCTCTGACTCTTAAGCACCATCCATCCACAGAAGGTAAAGAATCCACCTGCAACGCGGGAGACCTGGGTCCAATCCCTGGGTTGGGAAGATCCCCTGGAGGAGGGCATGGCAACAAACTCCAGTATTCTTGCCTGGAGAATTCCATGGACAGAGGAGCCTGGTGGGCTATAGCCCATGGGGCTGCAAAGAGTCGAACAGCACCAAGCGACTAAACACATCCCAGCCGGACCACTTGGGAGGAGGGTGCCACCATGTGGCTAATTTGGGTATTACATACGTTCCTTCCTGCTGGCCCCCTAAAGAGTTTGGGTGTTCCAATCCTGCAGTTAAGGATCATAAAACTCTGCCCTTGGCCTGTATCAGGCTTGCCTGGAATGCACCCCAAATGCATGCACACACTCACACACTTCCATCCATCCACTCCAATTTCAACACCAGCAGAAACTCCTCATCTAGGAAGCGCTCCTTGCCCAGAGAGCACACAGGCTGGAAACACCACTCCGACCCAGCCAGCTGCGTGTCTGGGCAAGAGACTTGACTACTTGGAGCCTCAGTTTCTTCGGCTGTAGCACAGAGATGACACCACCACCTCCCAGATGCCGTGAGCCCTGCATGAGATCACGTGTGTGTGCTTCACTACTGTTTTCATCACTGTTCCCTAGGGTCTGACACCCATCTTCCCAGCCCCACTGGGACACGGGCATGGAGGGAAGCGAGGGAGAGCCCGGCTAGAAAGAAGGCTCCAGGAAAGAAAGAGCCTGGCGCTTTAGCATGTTTGACATACTTGGCGTACTCGGGAAGTACAAGAGATGCAGCTGGTTTCACTGTGCACTTGGGGGGCAGGGGAGACATGGGTCAGAGAGCTGGCAAGGGGCGAGTCCACCAGACTGCACGGCTGCAGAAAGGTGTCTGTGCTTTGCCTTGAGGGCATGGGGGCTCCCGGGGCGAAACCCAGGGAACTGACGCCGAGTCCCAGGGAAGCTGGCACGGAGGTGGGCTGAGAGGGTGGGTGGGGATGCGAGAGGCAGAGGGGCTTCTGTCAGTCACCCAAGTGAGAGAAGTCACTTAAGATGAGAAGCTCAGGGACTCAAGCTGTATGGGAGCGGGGAGAGGCACTGGCGATTGATGGGAGACGACAGAGGGAGGCAGCCGGTGGCAAGTATGTGGGTGATGGTGTCAGTCGCTGAGACTGGGCACAGGGGCCTCCTGCTGATTTCACTGTGTGATCTGAGACAAGATACGGACTCCTCTGGCAGCAGTGACAGCCGAGCCCGGGCCGTTCCAGGAACACATGAAAACGACTGCAAAAGCCTGCCAGCCAGCAGGCCCTCTGCTGAGGCCAGCCGGGGGCCTCTTAGACTCTCCCCTCAGTTGCCACAAGGGAAGGACTGTGGCTTGGCATCTTTGCAGTACTCCCAGTGCCAGGCACACACCCCCAGACACCTTCCACACGCCCTGCACATAGCAGCCACACACCAACCACATGACATCCACAGGCCAACCACACCCCTTCACACACCCTCCACACGCCAGCCACACACCAGCCACACACCACCCACCTGCCACCACCACGTACTATCCAAACGCCTTCCCCATGCCATTCACATGCCATCTGTAGGCCACCCACATACCTTCTTCATGTCATCCACACACAAACTACACGCTATTTCCATGCCATCCATCACCTGCCATGTGCCATTCACACACACCTACATGCTCGCCATCCGTGTGCTCAGCCTCTCCTCCCAAATGAGAACCAGGCACCCACTTGGAACCCCAAGGACATCCCAGCCCTGCCAGGGCCCTAAGCCTCTCATTTCCACGAAGACACACTCCCCCTCCCCCATGGCCCTGCCAGCTACTCACCTTTGCAGGTGCAGCCCTCTCGGGTGATGACCTGTCGGCAGATCCCACAGGGCTTCACCTTCTTGAAGGTCTTCACCTTGAAGTGGTGAGTCTTGGGGGCCTCCAGGTCCTCTGGCTGTGGGAGGAGAGGCACAGAGGTCAGGCTGGGCTCCTGGGGAAAAAGCCGGGAGACCAAGGGAGAAGCAGGCCAGCACTGGGGGAAGAAGTGAGAGCCCCTTCAGCCGTGAAGGGCCTGAGCCCATTTCTGGAAAGGAGGTGCCCATGGAAAAAGAAAGCTATGGGTGTGACCCAGACTCCCAGACAGCGGTGGGGCTCAGACAACCAAAAACCCCAGCATCCAGGCACCACAGGCTCCTCCATGGTTTCTTAATCACTTTTTCTGTATTAGCAAAGTGCACTGATTTTAAACGTGCTGCTCAATACAATCTGACACATGTATGCCCCCTGGGTTCACACCCCTGGAGGCTCCCTGGTGACCTTCTCAGTCACTATCACCCCAAGGTAAGCTCTATTGGCTTCTGTCACCAAAGACCCATTCTGCCAGGTTTTTAAACCTCATGTGAATGGAATGGCACCGTATATACTCCTCTGTCTGCTTCCTTGACTCCGCAAGAACCTGTGAGATTCTCCCCTGCGGTCACACAGAACAGCAGCGCCCTCCTTCTTGCCACTGCATAGTACTCCCCGTGCGCATGCAGCTAACTTCATCCATCCCTGCTGACGGCCCTCAACGTCTCACCCCTGTGAGTGCACTGCCCCTCAGTTTTCTCTCGAATCCTCATTATTACTCCCTGCCTCAGCCCAGAAGTCTTCTTCCATCTTTATTTCTATTTCCTCTTCTTTACATTATGAAAATATCAATAGGTTAAATATCCTTTAAAAAATTTTCTTTTAGCTGCATGCAGCATGTAGGATCTTAGTTCCCTGACCAGGGACTGAACCTCCACCCTGCACTGGAAGTGTGGAGTCTTAACCACTGGACCACCAGAGAAGTCCCTAAATATCCTTTTTAAAATGACACCACCACACACATGGGATGAGAGTCAGGCTGGCAGTCCAAACCTTCTCTGTGTCTGGCTTTCTGTGAGCTCTGGGCCAGCCGCCAGCCTACCACTAACAGGGGCCTCAGTTGCCCCCTCCAGACAGTGCAAGGTTGGGCTCCACACCCCCTTGTGACCACAGATGTAAACACACTCTAAGTCACAAAGTCATCCACGCTGCTTAAGACCCCCTCCCTCCTCCCACCTGCAGCCCCCAGCCCAGGCACAGGCTGTTCTGAGGACACCCCAGGAAATCACACCCTGAGTGCAGACGCTGCTCCTCTCCCAGGCACCTCCCCCTGGTGTCTGACTGGATTCATTCCCCGGCTCAGGCAGCAGGGGCCAGCAGAGCATAGACACTGATGCTGCCCCACTGGCTCCCCAGGCACAGAGCTTTCCAAAGCCCCCGGCACACGCATTGGCACACACAGATGCGACTGCACACCCCACCATTCCAGGGAGAAGGTTCTTTTTCTCCAAGTCCCCCTCCTAGCACCCCGGTCTGAGCCTCCCAGCTCTAGGTGCTCAGGGGACGGCTGGCAGAGTCCCAGAAAGTTTTGATAGCAAATAGACATACATAAATGTATGCAATGCCTGTAGGTTGGAATACAAACCCAGCATGTTCAGGGCTCACAGCTGAGAGCCCTGTAGTGCTGAGTCCTGGGTAAAGGAGATGGAGCCATGAGAGACACAGAGAGAAAAACAGATGAAAGGAGAGGCAGAAAGCCAGCAGGGAAAGAGGCAGAAAGACAGAGAGAGGCAAAGGGAGAGAGAGACAGAAACAAAAGAGGAAATACAAAGAGAAACAGAGACAAAGAGAAAAGCAACAGTCAGAGAAAAAAAAAAGAGGATCAAGATAAAGGCAGAAACAAAGGCAGAGACAAGCAAGCACATACAGAGAATGAGAATGATTAGATGGAAACACAGAGACTATAAAGGGAACCAGTCTCAAAGGGGAACAGACAGACAAAAAGGACACAGGAGCCAGCTTGAAGGGGCTGCTCAGATCTGGGAAGACGTGAGCATCAATACATCATGATAGTAGTGATTCATCAAAATACATGCTGACAGTAATGGCAGTCCATACTGATATGTGAAATAAGTGAAAACACTGAAAGGCTGGTGAGGAACAGAGCATTTACGAGGCTCAGAGCACCTCCCCACATCATGCTTATAAATTACAAAGGGGAAAAAAGTAACTCTGCCTGGCAGGCTCAGCTTTAATCAAGTGATCAAAGCTAACGTCACCAGTAAGGGGATAAGTGGAGATCGTGCGCTAGGGAGGGGATAGAGTGAGAACAGAACATCACTTCTGCAATACTCCTGCCAAAGACACACAAGCTGAATCTAATCAAGAGGAAGCATCAGACCAACCCCAACGGAGGGACAGTCTACCAATGAAGTGGCTTATAATCTTCCAAAGTGACAAGGTCACTAAAGTCAAGGAAAGGCTAAGGAGACTTCCAGACTGAAGGAGACTAAAGAGACCTGACAACCAAATGCCACCACTGATTCTGAACTGGATTCTTTCCACTCCCCTAAAGGACATCAGGAGGACAATTGGCCGATCTTCAGCGGAGACCAAGGATGAGAAGGTAGTCACTCATCAGTGGCAATTTTCTGACTTGGATGGCTGTGCTGGGTTAGGTAGGAAAAGTCCTTGTAGGAAAATAGGGCCGTATTCAGAGAGGGTCGGAGAAGGCAATGGCACCCCACTCCAGTACTCCTGGAGAATCCCATGGATGGAGGAGCCTGGTGGGCTGCAGTCCATGGGGTCGCTAAGAGTCAGACATGACTGAGCGACTTCACTTTCACTTTCATGCATTGGAGAAGGAAATGGCAACCCACTCCAGTGTTCTTGCCTGGAGAATCCCAGGGACGGGGAAGCCTGGTGGGCTGCCGTCTATGGAGTCACACAGAGTCAGACACGACTGAAGTGACTTAGCATAGCATAGCCTTCAGAGAGGGTACGGCAATGGATCAGCTACTCTCAAATAGTTCAGGGGCAGCGGGGAAGGCTCTCTGCACTGTATTTGACACTTTTCTGAAGTTTTAGATGGTCTTAAAATTCAAAGAGACAGACAGACTATATGTTGAGATGGTGGGGAGGCAGAAGGGAGCAGAGATAAAGCCCAGAGCCGAGACAAAGAGAGTAGAGGGTAGTGAAGCCAGCAGGTGCAGGAGCCCAGCTGTGCCCGCTGTTGGCTGGACCAGGCAGCAGGACCCAGGTTCTGATATTCCAGACACTTTATTCTGGGAGCTTCAGCTGAGGTTGGGGGTGAGGGGGTGGACTGAGAGTGGGGGCAGGGCACTGCCCGGCTCTGGACTTGACCCAGTACCTCTTATCCCACACCAGGAGGGGCAGGTGAGTCCTCTCCTATTCTGAGGTCTCACCTCCCGTGTTTTCCCATCTCAGCCCCCTGCTGGCGACCTTCCAAATGATCTCTGTCACTGACCTTCCAGGGAGGAGACCCAGTCCCTTGTCAACTGCAGTAGCCAAGGCTTAGATGGGAGGAGAAACAGGGAAGGGATTTGGGGCTCAATTTAAGGCATGTTGGAAGGGGCATGCAGGAAGCCCTAAAGCCCAATCATCTCAAGCCTACTCTGCCCCCGGAAGCCTGCCTCTCCCACCCCACTAAGTCAGCAGAGCTCCCCATACCAGCGTATCTTCCAGCCTTATCTGCCTACGACCCCAAATCTAGCCCTTTCCCTAAAGCCCGGGGAAAGAGGCCTCCCCACTAAAGCAAAGTCAGGGCAGTGGAATCTGCCCAGTAAACAGAAGAGGAGCAGGCTGGCCTTCCAGGCTGACCAGCAAACACCCAGACTTCTCCCCTGGGTCCTGGGCTTGCTTGCTCTGCTTGGACAACTTCATAAAGTCTGGTTTACAAAATCTCCTCCCCCGTGGGCTTGGAGAACAGACATGAGGTTCAGAAAACACGCTCTCCGGCCTTGCTCACGGCATCTTTGAGCTGCCCTGGGTGATGGTCCGTCACACACCTGTCCCCTATATCCACCCCATCCTGGTTCTCTGGCTAAAGGATCTCTGGGATCTCTGGGATGGGAGTCTAGAGACCAGCTTTCTAGACTGGCAGTCTTGGGACCATCAGTGGCCTTCTCCGGGCCTCATAGTCCCCAAATGGAAGTGAGGGGTTTGGACAAGACAGCCTGGGTGTACACAGTATCCGGGAAACAATGGGCCAGTCTGAGAGGAAGGGACTGTGGGATCTAGGGGGTGGGACTTGCTGACGTTTACAGAGAGAGCACTGTCTAATGGGGCATCACCCCTCCGTGAGGGGCTGGGCAACCCCAGTGGGAGTGAGGAGGCCAGCTGGGCCATGCCCAGGAAAGTGACCCCAGGTCATAACCTTGACTCTGCCAGCATCTCTGGCTATATACACTGGGATGGCTGGTAATCTTGTTACGAGTCATCCACAGAGGTCTTAAGATTTCCTGGGATGACGGAGGAGGAAGTATAGGGTAGAATATCTTCAAATATCTGAAGGAGCTGTCATGGCTGTGAAGTTTCTAAAGGCAAAACAAAACCCCAGTGGGTAGAAGGTGCCAGAACTCATGATTAGACAGGAGAAAAGAACTTTCAAACAATCATAGGTCAAAATCCAGAGGAAGAAGATAAACGAGGGTCTAGCACCTCCCCTGCCCCGCCCACGGTTACTCTCCAGGTACAGGCAGAGGATGAGAACGGAGCCCATAAAGCACCAAGCTCAAGGGTAACGGCTTGTTATGACAATAAGCATCATTTTCCCTGACAAGTGGCAGACAGCCTCACAAAGCTCACTGGCCCCTCCCTGGCCGGATTAGCTCCTAACGGACCTAGGGAAAATTCAGGGCAGAAGAGGCCCGGCCACGGCAGAAGCTGCCTGGTCTGTCCCCGGTCCACCTCTCTTGAGAGCCAGAACTCAGAAAAGGGAAAGGGTCCCAGCTGAAGTCATTCTTCCCCACCCTCCAAGCCCAGAGCCCTAGCCCGGCAACAAGCCCAGCCAGCGTCAGAGGGCTGCTCTGGCCCTCTGGGGGAATCTCTCCCTGCCCCCTCCCCACTCTGTTCAGTCACGCTGCTGCCAGAGGGGTGTGGCACATCTGGCTTGGGCAGCCTTGGCGGGAGTTCTTGGCCTTGGGGTGGGAATGGTTGTTTACTGGCTCCTCCCTGCCCCGTGGGGCAGAGCGCAATGGAGTGGGGGTGTGACGAAAGGGGACTGATAAGCCTAGAGGTCCTCAGCTCATGAGCTCCTGACCCCGAAAACATCCCCAGCCCTGCCCCACTGGGCTCCCTGGGCCCCACACTAGGAGCCATGGATGACGAGGCCAGAGGACAGAAGTCGGCAAGCCGGTAAGCCTCGGGAAAGAAAATCACGATAAAGCAGGCCCCGGACAAACCTGGAGTGTCATTCAGTCCTCTCCCAGCAATCCACCCCTCCGTGTCTCATCACCGTCGGCTGGGACACCAGGACCTGGTTGGCATCAGTGCTTATTTCTGTGAGGAAGACTGGGACTCCCAGTGGAGCTACAGGCTGGAGTCTGGGACACTCCCCCCCGCCAGCACCACACATGCAAGCTCCCTCCAACCCCATCTCACCTTCACATACGCCCCACCCCACCAAAGTTCCTCTTCACCATCACCATCACCCCCCAGCCCCTAGCCAGCTAATGCGCTGACCGTGTTCTTGGTCGCTCCGGGTGGAAAACTCTGAGTCACTCTCAACGCCTCCCAGCCCTCCACCCTCCAATCCAACCAGCTGCCAGACTCTGTAAATTTTGCTTCCTAAATATTCTCTTGGCCCTCCTGTGCTTTTTCATTCCATTGCCTTTGCCCTATTAGAGGCCCTGTCACTTTTTTTGCCTGGGCACTGTTGCCTGTGGCAACAGCCTCCTGGTCTCCCTCCGCCCTGCACAGCCTCTAAGGTACACAGCTTTCTGGGGTCACCCCCACTCTCTGCGAAAGGCTTCCATGCCTTCCTGAGCATCCACCATAAAATGTGTGCTCCCTCCAATCAGCAGGGAGCAGCCTTGGTCCATACTCGGCCCACCAGCCATCTCAATCCCCATGCCCCATTCCCTGACTCCCTGCCTTGGATCCATACCTGAGCCTTGATTCTGCCGTTCCCTCTTCCCAGAATGTCCTTCCTGCCTCTCAGCATGTCAGGCTAATAGGCATCCTTGAAAGCTTCATTCAAACCTCATCCCCGAAGGGAAATCTTCCCAAATAACATCCCCACCATCCCTTTCAAAATCAGTCTCTCCATACTACTTTTCTTTTTTCATTGTAGAATGTTTAAAAGCTCTGGAAAAGATGGACATGCATATGCCCTTGGCCCCGACTCACTGCTTGTGAGCATTCTGCCACTTCTATCCACCCTCTGTCTCTGTCCCCTACCTCAATCCAATATAATCCACCCTCAGGAAATTCGACCTCGCGACAATAGCATTATCCAACATTCAGTAATATATTCTGATTTCCCCTTTTGCCACAATAACACCCATTCAAGCTGGGTCTTTGCCTTTGTTTTTATTTTGGACTCAGGATCCAGGCAGGATCTTGTATTACGTTTAGTTGCTGGGTTTCCTTCCTCTTCTTTCATGTGGACACATGACCCCACCTTATGATTGCTCTTTGATGACGCGGACTTTTTTGAAGAGCCCAGGCTGTTTTGCAGAATGGCCCTCGGTATCTGGATGTATCTGATCATTTCCTCATGATTCGATTCGGGCCAAGCGCCACCCAGCACCCCTTCCTTTCCTCAGTCATTCGTGCTTGGCGCCCCGTCACAGCGCCCTGTGCAATCCGACTTGTTAGCAAGGTGACCCCCGGCGAGTTAATTAACCCCTGTCTGCCTCACTTTACTAATCTGTTAGTGGGCTAATTGTAGCAACCATCTATAGATTGTGACAATGCCTGAAAAGCCACCGGAACAGCGCCTGACACATAGTAAGCACTCACTTAGGCGTGGACTCTTGATTTGTGTTGTCACGCCTGGGTGTGCACTGGACTTGTCCACCAGGCACACGCACCAGAAGCACAGCATGTGCTTCTGCTCCGTGTCCACTGTGTCTAGAACAATGTGAGCCCAAAACACGTCAGAAGGAGCAAATCCAATGGAGTTGTTGCCTGACCTCATTCTCTGCAGTGATTTCACCCACTGCCACTGTCCTGCCCTCAGGGGACAGAACACGGGTTCAGGGGGTCCTCACAGCTGAGGAGCGAGCTCTCCTATGCCAAGCAGCCCTGGGTCTCCAAGGGAGGAAAGATGCAGAGAATGGCTGTAACTGAGCTCCCCATGTGACAGAGGAGCACGCAGACGCTTGGGCAGCCCGGATTCTGCCTGGTGGCCTTCGGCCCCTGACAGGGCTTCCTGAGCTGGCCCATCTCTCACCATTGGCCTGCCTCTCTCTCTCTCTCCCCACTTGGCTGCTTTATAAACCATGTCCCAACATTTTTGAGCATTAAGCCCCGGGTCCCTTTTTGTGCTCTAACATGAAAAAATCAGCTCCTGGAGTGGGAGGGCACAGTGAAGGTGAAAGTGTTAGACGCTCAGTCGTGTCTGACTCTTGAGACCCCACGGACTGTAGCCCTCCAGGCTACAGGAGTTCTCCAGGCAAGAATACCAGCATGGGTTGCCATTCCCTTCTCCAGGGGATCTTCCCAGCCCCGGGATCAAACCTGGGTCTCCTGCATTGCAGATAGATTCTTTACCATCTGAGACACCAGGCACAGAGATGTGGGTGGTCTGAAACCCCATTAACGGGCCTGTCCTGATGGCGAGGGCCTGGCACGGCTTCCCTCACTGATTCCTCACCGCGACATCCTACAGTGAGGCTGAGGATGCTCTGGGGCACCAGGGAAGCCAGGACGGAATGAAGATTCAGATTCATGTCTGTCTGAGATAGGGTCCCCAGTCCCTAACCACGGCAGTACCACCACTTCCGAAGGTGTGTCAACAGCTACCGCCTGTATTATCTGGAGAAGCCCAGGCAGTTACATTGTCAGGACTCCTCTGCCCAAAGGCCATCTTCTGGCCAACGTTTACCCCATCTTATCTTTCCTCAGTTATGCTTACTTCCTGCGCTTGGATTTCTGCAGTCTCAACTTCATCTTTGGATCTAGTTTAAAGTTCACCTCCCAAGAGGAGAACATCTCTTTCCTGATATGTCCCTCCTTCTCCCTCAGTCTAGGCGAGGTCTCTCCTTAAATGTCCTTACAGATTCCCTCTTGGATAATATCCATCTTACTGCAATCATTTGTCTGGTATCTTCCAGCTTCTTGAAGAAAGTGGGCACTCCATGATCAGTGGCGAGATAGGTGGAGGGAATATGGGTGGGTGGTGCTTAGATGGCAGCGCAGTGCTTCCCTAACATCATTTCCCATCTCTGGGCTGCTGGTCACCGACCCCTCAACCCAGAGGTGCAAAACCCCCAGCCCATACCCTTCCACTTTTCAGGAGCACTGAACCCACCATGGCCCCCTGGGCAGGCCACTTGCCCTCTGTGGGACCCCTTCGCCTTGGCCAGAAACTGGAACTAGCCATCCTTGCCCTTCCTACCTCACAGAATTACAGTGAGGTTCAAACGACATAGTGTAAGTCAAGGACCTGGAGACAAGGAAGGCACAGGGAGGCTACTTGGCTGCCCGGACCACACAGCTAGTAAGTGGCTGAGCCAGGATTTGTCCCCGGAATCCGTGCTCTGACTATGCATGTTGCCTGCAGGAGAAAGCCTGCATGTTCTGAGCCTTCACACTGTCCTCACACCCCACCTGCCCTTCCCAGGAGATCCCCAGAATGGAAAGCCCTGGATGGGGAGGCGGGAGGGCCAGGCCCTAGTTGTGCCTCTAACCTTGTGTGGCCTAGAACTGCACCGTCGTAGAAAGGGAGCTAACATTTCTTGAGCCCTTACTGGGGGAGAGACACTATTCTAAAATGTATTGGCTCCTTTAAAACCTAACAACCCTATAGGTAGGTGGGGAAACCAATGGAGAAACAGAGATTTGAAGTCACCTGCCTAAGGTCACAGAGCTCCCAAGTGACAAGGCAGGATGAAACCCAGGCACTGCTCTCTTGGCTGGCCTGCCATCCTTCCTCTGAGCACCACAGAAAAACAGTACCGTATTGCTCCCTGACTTTGGGCCTCGAATGTCATGTTGAAAAATTTTACAAAGGGGTCTGTTTTATTTCAGACCTTGTTAGTGTCACACCACCCAGCCTAGCTCCCAAGCCCACAGTCAGGAGGCCCCACGGTGGGCATAACCCTACAGGCCAATGAAACTCCAAAGACAGCGAGTTCGGGACCGAGGGATCTGAGTTGGGTTCACAGGGCAGGAGTGCACGCCAGGCAACCGGGAGCTCACAAGGACCCTCTGACAAAAATGTGTGCTTAGCGCTGGGAGGGACACGGGCTCCAGAAGAGAGAACACTTCTTTGTCTGCAGCTGCGAGCAGCCTGAGAGGACAGCATCCAAGTTCCTGTGAGAAACTCAGGATGAAAAGTCAACTGATGAGCCAGAGGCCACACGGCTCACTCAGCACAGGCCCAGCGCTGTACTTGGCCCCTGGCCGTGCCTTGTGGCTCTCTCAGCCCCACCTAATAAGCCCTCTCCCAGGGCCTGCAGCTCTAACACCAAAAAACCTCAATTAATAGGCATGTAATTATTTTCTAAATAAACCATACTTGAATATATAGTAGCAAACAATGGGAGCATTTGATGAGAAAATCAAGTTACGCATGATATACAGCTACGCACCTCAGCTAATAAAGTGGTTTTTATTCCTACAGCTTGTTAAAACTATGTGCTATGGACAGATGACTCCGTGGATGAAATGTGTGCAGCTATTCCTGGGGAGATTCCACCCCGCCAACACACATCAGACCTGGGATGCAGGGCATCCTATGAGCCAAGCAGGGTCTTGTGGAGTGGGATGAGGGACCCACATTTACTGAGCAGCTACTATGTGCTGGGTACCTGGTTTTCTGATGCATGTCATCTCTGTCCTCACCCCAGCCAAACAAGGTGTGTGTTCTTCTCCCCATTTTACAGATCAGGAAACTGAGGCTCAAGAAGGGAACTGTGATAGCCAAGGCTACCCATCTGATAAATGACAGGAGGAGGATCTGAGCCTAGCCCTGCCTCGTGACAAAGGCCACCCACCTCCCACCAGCAGGTGCCTCTCAAGATGGGAGCAGCCCCCTTGTCAAGGTCTCCAGGACCTCTGTATCTCCTCTCCATAATTTGCACCAGCTAGTCCTCCCCTCCCTGCTACAAACTTATACCCCAACCCACAGAGGTCCATGCAAAAAGGAGGAAAGTTGCTGGGACAACTGCACGGGAGGATCCGGGACAAGAAGTTTGATGGGATCAGGACTGTGCCCCAGGACCAGTCCTCGCCGCCCCCCCAGACTTGGGCCCACCCTGGTGATGGGCATCCAGGCCAGAGCAGGATGGGGAAAAGACATCCTCCTCCCCAGTCCACTCCACCAGCCTCTTCCACCACCACAGAAAGGCGCCCGCTGGGTTGTCCCATGAAGCTGGAGAGGGACGGGGGCCGAGAGTCACAGGAGAGAGGACAGGAAAAGGAGGGGGGAGAACCTTAGAGAAATCGTAGCATCCACACCAGCCCTTGGTCCCCAGTCCCCTCTCCCAGCTCTCGGGGAGAGGAGTCACCTGGACAAGGCACTCATGCTCACCTCTTGGCACCTCCCCTCCGTCACCCTCATTTCACCCCCCAGGGAAACTGAGGCTCACAGCCACGAGGCACTTTTCCCACAGCCTCTCTGCTGACGTGGCCTTGTCTCCATCCACAATAGCATCACCCCGGAAGTTTAACCACCAACCTTCCCGCCACAGGCCTCCCTCCCTGCCCGGCTCCATCCTCAGCACAGTCTACAGGCCTTCCAGAGGTGGGCCCAGGGAGCCAGAAGGGCCTGGAGAGATGAACTTGGCCATGGCTCCCATTATACAGATGTGGACAGCAGCCCAGAGAACCCCGTCTGTGCAGGACGCTCCAGACGCCTTCAGTCTGTTACTGAGAGCCCCACACGCCACCCAAATGCCCTCATCCCAATGCTCCTCACTTCCCCTCTCTGCCTAGGTCTGATGTCCCGCTGTTGTCCTTCAGCCTGGGCTTCAGCCTAAGCCCAGGAGGGTCCTCCCCAGGGCCGGCTGGAACAGGGAAAGGGCAGAGAAGACCACATCTGGAAAGGGCAGGGAAGACCACATCTGGACCCGGGACTGAAGCGCCATCCCCCAAACCAGCCGGCACTCTCTCAGAGACCAACATTAACCTCTGCCAGGGAAGACTTCCTCGCCCTCCTGACCCTTGCATGCCTTCGCCCAGCCTGACAGCCCAGCCAAGCCCCTCTGAGGAAAGGGTCTCCAGCCCCTGCCCCCTCCAGCCGTCAGCCCCCTCTCTCCCTCTGACAGGCCTCAAGACTTTTAACCCTCACCGTGTGGCCCCAGACCTGCCTGCCTACCCCTCAGGCACTCGCCCGACACACATCTTCCCAAATCTGGGGCCAAGAAAGGGGAAAGACAAGGCCGTGTCTTCCTCCTCGGGACTAGGGGGTGCGTGGGGGTGGTTCTTGGTAAGGGTGGGAGGGCTGTGGAGGAAGAGGTGGCAATGGTTAGAAGTTGAAATTGGGATAAAAGTGACGGAATCCAAGCAGAACTTCCCTCCAGCCAGGCTTCTCCAGATTTCATTTTCTACGTTAATATCCCTTGTTCCCCAGGCCCCCTACCATCGCGCCTTCCTCAAACTCTGAGGCTGAGCAACTTGAGGGGTGACGAATTTCCCCCCCAGTGCAGGGGAGGGGTAGGGTGGGAGTGGGAATGGAGACAGGAGAAGCTCCAAAAAGAAACCAACTTTGTGATGGCTTCTTTGCCTCACAGCTCCTGGACTCAACTGGGGGAGAGGGCAGGGGGGTGGGGGGGCTGGACCGACCAGCAGAACCGGGGCGAGGGGATGGGGAAGGACTCAGGCTGAGAGTCTACTCAATTCGGTCCCTCAGAGGCAGAAAGGCCCCCTCCTTCACAGCCAGCACTCCCCCCACCCAGGCTCTCAGCATCAGGCTAAGGTTGAAGGGACCAGGGTAGGGGCTTCAACCTCCTAGCTAACACAACCACACCTACCCAGAGCATGCAGGATAGACAGATCCATGTCATCTTCGCTGAGTGCTGTCCCTGGGGCCACGTTGGGGCTGGCGGATGGTCCCCCGGAGCTCACAGCCCCCACAGAGCAGGCAGACGGGAGCTCTGAGTCCGCAGCGGCCTCGGCTCTGGCTCAGTCAGCATCGCTCGCCCTGCCTGCCTCCAACTCACCCTCCCTCCCCCTCCTCCCCCCACTCCACCCCTTGTCCCAGCCTCTTGTCTCCTCCCGCCTCCCAGCTCCACTGGTGGCTTGCAGGGTCTGAAGCCTTTGCTTTGCAAGGGGTAAGCAGAAGGCGGAACAAAGGGACAGCTACTGGAGACAGCCCCTCCCCCCCAAACCTCCCCTGTACCCCCAATCCCAGACACCCAAGCCCTGTGAGCTACCGGGCTGCTCCTGCCTTCTGGTTTGATCCAGCACTACTGGCCAGAAGTCTGCTTTACCCCCCACAGATCCCTACCCCCAGAACCCCGATGGAGGGACAGACAGACAAGCGATGGCACAGCCGGAACTGTGGTTCTTCAGGCCCGTCCCATCTCCAAGGACACACACATGCCCTCCTGCCCTGGGAACACACTCCCTTGCACACACTTAGCTAGGTCGGGCTCTGGTGCGCGTTCAGTGAGCTCTGAGCCTGCACCTCACTCGACTCAAGAGAAACCAGGCCTGGGATGGCTGGAAAATGGCCCTGCCCTTGGGGCTGTGAATTTCGTTCCAACTTTTTCCTACTTTTTTTTCTCCCCCCTTCTTTCTTTCTTTTCTCCAAACATCTGTCCCAGCCCTTCCTGCCCTTCCTAAAGGAGCCCCGCTCCAGGCTCCCGCGAGAGTCTGTTTTTCTTGACTGTGCCCTGGGCCAACATTTGGTTTGCATTTCCCCGCTTCCTCCTCCGCCTCCCCGGCTCCCCCTCCCAGGGCCGTTTTCACCTCCCACCATTCCACATGCCTACTTCTCCCGACCGCTGTCCCCCCTACTCACTCCTGCCAGCCCTTCCCTGCCCCCTACCACCTTAGCCCAGGGACTAGAGTTTGGGGTCCAGGGTAGGGGGGGAAGACGAGGGGTACAGATTCCAAATGCATTCCCAGGGCTCGCTGCAGGGGAATCCAACAAAATCTGCCCCGCGCCTTCATTGTCTCAACTCCCCCCTCCACCGTCCCCCCAGAAACTTTCCTCTTTGAGCTCTGGCCACAGCTGGACCAAGCGAGGGTGGGTGGGGCTGGTGAATCACCCACACTATTTTTTTGGAGACTTCCAGGGGAGGGAAAGAGGGCTCAGCCCCACCCCCTTCTGTAGACACACACACACACACACACACACACACACACACGCACACCAGGACACACAGTCCAACTCACACAAACACACAGAATGCCGAGGACAGGGCCCCACCCAGAGTAGGCACTCTGAGACCATTTTCTTGGATTGAGTAACTTGGCAAGAAAGTCCTCTTGCTTGAGGACTTATGCACACACACCAGCGTGTGGTACATGCCCTGGGCCACATGTAAAAAGGGTTATGCATCCCCTGCTTCTCTCCCCGACTCACCCAAGAACATGCCTTCACCACTCTCTGTCAGCACCACACGCGGTGCCATCCCAGCGTAGCGTCTATACGACCAGCCTCTCCCCTCAGGTGGACCTGTCCAGCCAGGTGTACTGGCTTCCAGCCCACAGTCCAGTCAGGACATCTACCTAGGAAACCCCAGAACGAGAGGGAAACATTCACACTTTGTCTGGGGAAGGGCTGCCATGTGTGGAAGCGCAGGTTGTGTACTGCACAGAGGACTCTCCTCCTTGGCGATTCCGAGAGGTCAGGGGAGGACCCTATAGCAAGATGTCTCATTCCGGTCCCTCCTGGGGCCGATGCCTGAGTTAAGAGTCTTTGTTCTGATGGCGACATGATAAGGTGAAAAATCAGGGCCCTTCTCACATCTCTCCAAGCCCTTCTGCAGAGCCGTGGAGCAATCAAGGATTCTGCCCCTACCCTATATCCCTTTCCAGAACCACAGTGCCCCTGGATATCCCCTCCCAAGCCTGCCAGGGCTCAAATGACAGTTTAGCCAACACTGTAATGAAGCAGAGTCCCACATGTAGTGGGCCCTGCAGCCACTGCTGGGGATGACCACAGGCAGACGCTCCTGCCAACCCTCCCTCTCGACTGGCTGGAGCTCAGGGCAATATAGGAAGGGGCCTCTCTGGGAGCCCCTGCGCCCACCCCTAGCCACCACCACCAGCGCTGCCAGCCCTCCCAAGGGTTCAGCCAGCTCAGCCCTGCCATCCCCGCACTCATTCCCACCCCATCGCCCCCCGCCCTGCTCCCACAGCCCTGCCCTTTACAGCTGGCATCGCTAGATGTGCCTGCCGGCAGCTATCTCAAGAGTTCTGAGAAATCACCTTGCAGCTTCCCAGAAATGCTGAACAAGGCCAAAGACCAAGTAACAGTGACACCAATTTGTCTGGCCTCCCACGCAGCCCAAGGGGGCCCTGCAGCCCCCAGGCCAGCTCCCTCTGCAGTCCCTTGAGCTGGGACTGAAAGACAGGAGTAGAGAACCCTAGCGCTGAGGGTCTTCTTGGAAGAATCCGGCCCCCAGAATTCCCCCATCCCTCTTTTCTGAGACTATGGGGGTCTCTCTTGTATTTTAATCTCTCACAGTTGGAAAGTCTTTCCTCCTACCCAATCACCATCTTCCCCATTGAAGGTTCAACTCTGCCACCAGAAGTGTCTCTAACTGTATGTGATGACCCTGTTTCAGGACCCTGTTACCAATTATTCATCCTTCCCAGCTGGTTCCCCTGCTCCACCCACACAAGGAGAGTTCCTTGGGCAAGGACCTGTCCTGTGTTTGGTATCCTGAGAGCCTGGCACATAGCAGGTATCAGACATGATTGTAGAAACAATTGGATCAATCTACCAATCAATAGGTCCCGACATATTTTCCTACTTCTACCACTTACTATCCCCTTCCCAGGGTTTCCCCGGAGGCTCAGCAGTAAAGAACCTGCCTGCAATCCAAGAGTCGCAGGAGACATAGTTTGAATCCCTGGGTCGGGAAGATCCCCTGGAGGAGGGCATGAAAACACATTCCAGTATTCTTGCCTGGAGAATCCCATGGACAGAGGAGCCTGACGGGCTACTGTCCATAGGGTCACACAGAGTCAGACATGACTGAAGTGACTTAGCACACACACAGCAAGCATGCATCCCCTTCCCAGGGGCTTCCCACGTGGCACAAGTGGTAAAGAATCTGCCTGCAATCTAAGAGTCGCAGGAGACATAGTTTTGATCCCTGGCTTGGGAAGATTCCCCTAGAGGAGGAAATGGCAACCCATTCCAGGATTCTTGCCTGGACAAGCCCATGGACAGAGGACCATGGCGGGCTACAGTCTATAGGGTCGCACAGAGTCAGACACGACTGAAGTGACTTAGCACACACACATGTACATTCCCTTCCCAAACCCTCCTCCTGGTCCACTCCAGCACCCCCTGAAAGGATGTTCCCATACCTTGCCAACACACCCAACTTTCCTTAGCACCATATCTTCCTGCCACATGCTGATCTCCGAGCTCTCCCAGAAGGGGGAGTCTCCAGAGGCTGGACCAGTATCGCCCTTCCTGGGGTCCTGACCCCATGCCTGGACCAGGGACTCACAGGCAGAAGCTGTGGGGCTGGTTGGGTCTTCCAGGCTGAGATCCCAGAAGCCTCAGCACCTGTCCCCACCCTGTGCCATGACACCCACTGCCCCAGCCATTTCTGCAGCGGCTGGTGTTTAACCCCACTCTCTCTCTGCAGGCCCAGCCTTCCTGCTCGCTGCCCATGGCCCTCCAGCCTCTAGCTCAGCAGTCAGTTGAGGAAAGAGCCAGGACTGCAGGCTCTGGGGCCGGCGCTGAACTGAGGCAGAGGGAAGGGTGAGTGAGGGCAGGAACAGAGCTAACAGGCCTCGTACACCTGAGCCTGGCACACCTGTATCCCAGCCTGTTTCCTCACCTGCAAAATGACAGAGCTGATGGTCTCAAAGGTCCCTGCCAGCCCCACAGGTGCTGTGGGGTGAGACCACACAAATTGGTATGAGACCACCGATTTCCCAGGCCAAGATCCCCGCTCCCTCCAACCCATTCCTCCTCTCCTTCCACACTTTTCCATCAGAAAGTTCTTCTTGTTGTCAGCCCATCTCCTAATGGAGCATCAAGTCTTTTCTCAGTCACCATGGGTCACAAAATTCAAAGGTCACGGAATGTCAGAGCTGGAAAGACCTGGAGCCTTTCTAGGGGTCACAGTCAAAACCTTAAGGGCCCCGACAGAAGGTAAATGAAAGGAGCAGGCAAGGAGTCCCTCAGAGACCCAGAGAGCTGGAAGGCTCAGCTAAAGAGGACCCCGCTCCTCGTCAACAGCTGCTATGGATCAGTGACATGGCCCACACTGTCAGATTTTTTGATCTGTCAAGAGAAGCCCCAGATCTATATTATCTTACAAAATCTTTTCTACAAAATATGAAAAGTGCACTTTTTAAGAGCTGGCTTTTTCTTCTTTTAAAGCCGTTCTGCCAGATTAAATTAAACAAGTCTGCCAGGAGGGTTTGGCTTTCGGGCACCGCTCACCTAACCAGCCCCCTCATCTGAGAGAGGACAACACTGCAGCGGAGGGAGGGGTGGGATCGCCCGGTGTCACAGGGCTGTGGCTCCCAGCACCTGCTGTCCAGACACTGTAGGACCAGAGTCATGCTCTTGCCTTTCCCCTGCCAACCCTGCAACCCGCTGCCTTCACATAGGGCCGCACACACCAGGGCCTCCCGTTCAATAGGCAGGAGCAGAGATGGTGCTGGGATTCCCCACCAACGTCCAACCACAGATTCCAACAGCACAGAACCCAGGAATCTGACACCAAAGCCCTCGGTAACTGTGTTATACCCTTTGGCCCCCTTGGGCAATGTCCTTTCGCTCCGTGCCCCTGGAAAGAGCAATATTAACTAATCATACATGTAACTGTGGTATCATATTTAAGCCTCCTACAGCTCTTGTTTTACAGATGCAGAAACTGAGGCACAAAGAGGTCCAGCAACTTGCTCAGCATCACATAGCTACCATGTGTGAGAGTGGAGTCCAGGGCGTCTGATAACACATCTTGTGGGTATCGAGAATTTTCCTGCTGTTTCTCTAGCAACAGTGTCACCCAGAGACTAGGGCTTATGGTCCCACATTGAGGTGATATGTTAACTGTCCTCCCCACTCCTTGGCCGAGGAGAAGGTCAGCTGCCCAGGCCCAGGACTACCTTGGGTTGGGGACAGGGGGACACAGAGAGGGACGCCAAGGACAGTGCTGCCACCTGGGTCAGGATGAGACTGACTGGCTCCTGGGGCTTCCCTGATAGCTCAGTTGGTAAAGAATCCTCCTGCAATGCAGGAGACCCTGGTTCGATTCCTGGGTCAGGAAGATCTGCTGGAGAAGGGGTAGACTACCCATTCCAGTATTCTTGGGCTTCCCTTGTGGCTCAGCTGGTAAAGAATTTGCCTGCAATGCGGGCGACCTGGGTCCAATCCTTGGGTTGGGAAGATCCCCTGGAGAAGGGAAAGGCTACCCACTCCAGTATTCTGGCCTGGAGAATTCCATGGAGTCGCAAAGAGTCAGGTACAACTGAGTGACTAACAGCTGGTAAGCCCTGGGGCCTGAGTTCTGAGTGAGAACAGAAGCCACAGGGTTTCTGCTCAGATAAGCCACACCACCTCTCCCTGCCCTCCACCCCCCCAAAAATTAGCCTTTGAATCCTGGGGGGCTCAGGGCCCTAGCAGAGCTTCCATGTACCACTGGACAGGATGTTCTTTGAACTAGGTTGCAACCAAAGGGTGCATGGGGTCTGAAGTTCCAACCATGCTCTACTCATCAAGCCTGACCTGAGACACATCAGCCTGGAGAATGGGGCATTCATCTGAATGCCCACCAAAGTATCCTATGGGCCAGGGACATCCAGCCCCTTCCCCCATGTCCACCACCCCTCTAGTATGAGCGGAGTCACCTCCTTGCATTCCAGAAATCAGAATGCTCTTTAAGAAGGAAAGTGAGTTTCCAACCAGGCCCTGCCTGGGCCCAGCTGACCCAGGAAGGAACATTATTCACACTCCCCTCCACCAGCACCCTGGGTGGGGACAGCATCTGGGCCAAATCTTAACAATTTTTAATAAAATCCTTCCCAGAACTTGACTCGGTGATCTTGATCTCTTCCCCAGCTCTAATTTCCTGCCTGACTCGGACTCTCAGAGGCTGGAGGGAGACAGCTGCAGCTGATCACCAAGTCCCGCACCCCTGGCCCCCGACTCTTATCCTAGCCCAGGAGCACTGAGGTCATCCTCAACCTCTGCAAATGAGGAGGGGGAGTTGCCAAGTAGCCTGGGGTCCAACTGACCTGGTCTCGGCTGGCCATTCCTGCTGCAGGCTGCCTTTTCCCCCGTCAGCAAAGCTGGACTCCGCAGCATCTGAACTCAGAGCCCACAGGAACGTAGATGGGGCTCTGGCCCCGCGGTCCGCAGCGTGTGCCTCCCAGCCAATCCCAATGCATTTTGCTAGAAGATTTCAAAGCACACCTTGGGTGACTGGAGGGACTGGAGCCTGCTGGCACCTCTTCCTCACTGCGGAGTAGCAGTGGGGGAAACTGAGTCCCAGAGGCAGCACCTGGGAGGAGGAGCTGAACATTCAGGCTTCTTATGGAGTGGAAAAATCCTTCCTATGCATGTGATGGGAAGAGTGTATACCGGGATAAATCCCTCCATCCTCACATACCCCATGTCTGGCCTGCCTGAAGGTCTACAAGGAGGGAGAGCCTGCTGGAAAGGCACAACAAGAATAAACCCCGAATATTTACTGAGTACCTACTATGGAATAAGCACTTCGTAACCATTCCAAATGTCCTACATCATTTAATCCTCACAACAAGCCAGTGATAGAGGCATTTTTATAATCCCTATTCCACATGTTTGAAAGCTAAGGTACAGGCAGAGTAAGTCACTTGCCCAAGGTCCACAGCTAAGACATGGTAAACCCAGAATTCAAATCCAGGCAGACCAGCTCTACTGACTCTTAACCTGAATACCACTGAGCCCCTTCCCCCATATGATAGGGCCCTCTCTAGTTTCCCTGAGGAAAGGGGAGTAGATCAAAAGCCAGACCCCCAGCCCCTGAAATCCCTCCCCTCACTGGAGCCTTTCTGGGGGCTCAAGGTCACGTTCTCAGAATTCTCTCTGTGCTTCCAGGGGAGGATTTAAGGTTACAGGCAGTTTCACCAGTTCCCTACTCTGCTGGCCAGCTAGGCCCCCACCTCTTCCCTCTCCCCAGCCTCCCCCACCCCCACACACACAAGCACACACACCCTGAAGACAGTAACGATCTCTGGAAGAAAGATGCTCAGCCATGGCACGCCCACCCACAGCACTGCGGGTCCCACCACTCCCCTCCTCCCTCGATAACCCAGCTACTGCCCCAGCCCCCATCCTTTCCACCTCGGTTCAGGTCCCTCCATCCTCCTGAAGAGATAGGAAGTCCCTCCTGACATCCACCAGGCTCATTTCTCACCCTGTTAAGGGCCCAGCCTTAACAGTCTCACTCTGTCAAGTCTCACTCTGTTAAGTCTTAACAGCCTCACTCTGTTAAGGGCCCAGCCTTAACTCTGAAACCTCTTGAGTCCAGTGCGGGGGCGGAGGGAATGCATTTCCAGGGACCTGCCCTCCTTTTCCACAGAAATTTCAGAGGGATGCGGAACGCCCCCCACCCCAGAAGTGTTCCTCTGTGCCCAGGTCCCCAGCGTCCTCGCACAGACTCCAGTGGTATCCTTTAGACTTCTGACCTGAACCCCAGATGCTGTCCCCTGGCAGAGGGGCGTCCACTCCCCGACGTGGATCCATGCGTGGGAGGGGGTTCCCCAGGAGTTCCCAAAGTCTCACGAAAACCACACTGACCCACTCAAGGTAGGTGTCCCTGAGGGCACGAGGGTGATAAGCCCGAGGAGAGTGCCGGTAGGGAAGAGTGGAGCAGGTGTCAGGTGAGTTTACCTGTCTTCGGAGACAGAAGCGCAGGGGCAGGAAGCAGGAGAAGAGGTACTTGCTCCATCGAATCACGCAAGAGAAGCACCAGCTCAGTCGAGTCATGTCGACCCCCGAGGTGGGTGCCCCCCCACCCTGAGCGCGAGGGTTAGGGTTCGGGGGAGGGGGAGGAGGACCGGCTGCTCTGGAGAGGCGGTGAGGAACAAGGCGAGAGCCCCGCCCCGGGGTCTCCGGGACGCTTAGCCCCGCAGGAGCAGCCCGGGTGTCCCGGCCCCTCTAGCGGGAGGAGCTCGATGGGGCCCCCGCGGCGCGGCCCCGACGTAGCTCCATCTGCCCGGAAGCCCCGATGGGAGGCGCGGGGGCTGCAGGGCGCTTCCACCCTGGGGGACTTCCTCCAGCTGCTGCCTCTCTCCTCCCCTCGGCCTGACGGCCTCCGCCTGCCGGTCTCCCAGGCGGGCTGGGGGGCGGGCACGGCAACTTCGTAGGAGGCTCGGGGAGAGGACCGCAGGCGAGGCTGAGCGGAGAGAGCAGAGGCGGTGCCAGGCGCCCAGCGTCCACCTGCGGGGAAGGCGCAGCAGCGGCGGCGCGAGCCTGGGCGGCGGTGGCGGCAGCATTGTGCTCCAAGCTGCAGTGAGTGTGTGAGTGTGCGTGTGTGTGCCTGTGTGTGCGGATTTCCCTCCAGACCTCACTCCAATTTCCATATTGCTCCCCAGAGCATAATGTGATTAACTTAAACGGAGGCCTCCAGCTGCCCTGATTGAAGCAGAAACATCCGTGGGCCTGGCATGCACGTGAGAACACCTCCCAGACAGGGCTGTTCCAACTCAGCAACCTCTGACCCTGGCCACACCCCAACTCCGCTGCCTGGATCCCTCTCCAGACAACTACGGGAGGGAAGGAGCTCTGAGCATCCAAAGGCGCCCCCACGAGTTGGAAAGGCCCCTGCCTCCCAGGCTGAACCAGCTCTGAAGGATGAGAGCTGGCGGGCCACCCACAGCTATGGCTGAACCACCCCTCAGGGTTCAGGGTGCGCCCCTTCTCATCGCCAAGTGTCACGTGGCCGCCATCAGACGTCAGGGACCCTTCTCTGCCTCTGCTGTGCTCAGAGGATGTGAATGGGGGTTGGGGGCCTCTCGGGAATATTGCTGGGGGGGGGGGAGGGTCGCCCTACTATGTCCCTGGCACTAGGCAGCAGGAAGAAGAGGGGGTGAGAAGGAGGTGCTGGACTCTGGAGAGAGGGAAAGAGAGAGAGAGACACAGGCAGAGGGAGACCCACAGACAGACTTCGGGGAGGGGAAGAGGCAGCGGTGAGCTTTGCCCCTGGTTTTTGTCGCTGCAGAGAAACTGGGAAGGGAGCCAGCCAGCCAAGCCCAGAAAGAAAAGGGGTGGGAGAGCTGGAGAGCTGCGGCTGAGAGCAGACCCTGCCAGGGCCTCCCCACGGTAACAGGCCGCTGGAGCACCAGCCAAGGGCCCGCCCCCGCCCCCCACCGCTGCCTGCACTCCCCGCCTGGGCTTCCCTGGGCACCTTCTCAGGGCCGGTTTTTTTTTTCCCCCATGGCAATGCCGTCTCTCTGGCCCCCTCCTCCTCAAGGGAGGAAGGCGACACAGAGACAACATCACACAGCCTCCTTCCCAGCCTGCGGCCTGAGGACCAAGTTTCTCAGCGAGCTCACTCCTGCCTCCAAGCTTTCCCCCACTCAGCAAATTTGTCAGGCCCCCCTACATCCTCAGCTCAGCTCCCCACCGTGAGACAAGCGCTTTGGGGGAGGTTGGCAGGAGCACAGTGAACACAATGAAGGAGAGGGAAGGGGGCCCTGCCACGGCCTGGCTAGAGAGAGAAGAAAGACAAACCTCAGCCCCCAACAATCTCCAAGCAAGGGGGACCGCCAGCTGCCTCCTGCCCCGCAGCATACATCACCAAGGAGGCCCTGGATGAAAGCTGGAGAAGGGGTACCAAGGAAATTAGGTGGAAATAGAGCATATGAGCCCATCCCTAGCAGACCCTGCCTTTGCTCTTGCCAACAACCTCCAGCCAAGTGCCTGGCACTGTCGAAATCTCTGCCAGGCTGCAGAGCGGGCCTTCCTTCTCTCTGGTGGCGGAGGTTGGGCGGAGGGGGCACAGGTCCTATAATCTCCACAGGCCCCCCAGCCTGGCACCAAAGGAATTGGATATGTTGTGAGATGTGAGGAAACTGAGCAAGTGGAGCAAAGTTTAACCGAAAGGGATCACTGGTTGAATTTGTTAAACAGAAGAAAGTTCTTCAGATAGGCTGAAGCCTGGCCCTGCCTAGACTGAGAGAGGAGGACAAGGTGATTTTCCTTATGAGGATTCTTAACACTTCTCAACACCAAAGAGCATGACAGGTACTCATCAAACAGAAGGAAAGAAGAGAGGATGGGAAGAAAGAAAAGGAAGCTACTTCTAAGCTTCAGTCCTTCTGGACAAGGAGATCTTGATGACTAGGGCTCAGAAGGTGGGGAGTCCTTAATTTCATCCACCGGCCAGCAGGAGGTGTCCTTAAGCCAATGACCCTCCAGAGAGGAAGGAAGAGACCATGGTTGACAGGGATAAGAAGCCAGGCCCAGCCCTGCCTGGAGCATCTCCAAGCTCTCCCCTCCCAGCCCCTGGCTCCACCACACCTCACTGAGCTTCATGCCTGGTTTCTCAGCTCCTGAAGGTCAGTGAAATCCTGCCCCCTTGTGCGTGTCCTCGAGACACAGAAATGTGTCCTTGGGGGTTTGGTGCCTCATGGGAAGTCACACATCCTCTGTTCTGTTTTCATCACCAAAGGAGATCAGAACCCCAGGGACAGCAGCTACAGGATCCCCAGAACCTCCCGGGAAGCTTTAGCAGGGATTCCCTATGCTTCCCCTTTCAAATTTTGTGGACGCATGGAGGGGTCCAATCCCAGAAATCCATGTCTCGATTTCAATCCATTTCTCCTCAAAGCACCAGAAACTGCATCTGGTAGGTTCTAATGTGTATCCCACCCCCAGTCTCTCCTTCCAGGCCCCCCAAGTGTCAGGGATAGAGATGCAGGATTCCACAGAATGGATCAGAGGCAGGGGATATAAGGGACCACAGATAAAGAGGAGCCTGGGCAGACCTGGTCTGTCAAAGGGACCTGACATCAGATTCCAACCTCTCTGCAGCCCCCATGTGGATACCTGACAACAGCCCCCCAGTTCCTCACCTTGGCCTCCACAGTGAAGCTTTTGAAAAGCTGGCCGCCATCCTCGGAGGGTTAACCAACTCTCTGGGGACTTTTTGTCTCTCCTGCCCTGTGCAGGCTCCCACAGACCCCCAGGCCTGTCTCCCAGCCCTGCCAGCCCCTGGGCCCACCCTTCCTCCCTTTGCCTCCTCCCCTCAGCTAGAGTCCAGACAGCCAAGTGGGTCTGGCCATGGCTTGAAAGAGGAGAAATTTCTTCTCCACACCCCACTCTTATTTACACAGCCCAGAGACCCGAATTCTGAGGCCAGGCCAAGGAGGAGATTCCAGAGTCTAGAGCCAGGTGGGATGGAAGCCACATTCACAGAAAGGGGGCTGCTTTCCCCTCACCCCACCAGCCTCCACACCCCCACTCCCTGCAAATCGGGAGAAGAACGGGAAACTTCCCAGCGGCATCCAGAGGAGGTGTCAGGGAAACAAGAGAGCAGGTCACAGCCGCCAGCTCCCTGGGGACAGGGTAAGCACAGATTCTCCTCTGTCCCAGGTCCCCAGGGCCACAGTGCCCCCGCTGGTTTTGTCTGTGAGGAGACAAAGGCTGCTCCTGTGAGGGGAGAATGGCTTGGGCATCTGATCGGAGGCTCTGGGTCTTGCTTTCACACCGAGAGAGATGCATAGAGGCTGCTCCCTGGAGGCCCCCAGCCTTTCTCCTCCATCAGGTGGGAGCAGACCCCACTCTCCATGTGCTTGCTCACAATCTTCTCAGCCATAGCAGTTCCTCCCTGGGGCTCCCAATTGGGTCTCACCTCCAAGACCAGGTTCCCCAGAGCCTCAGCACTTCCACCAAGGGTGGGTTTCCTTCCCCAGCCCCACTCAGTGGTTAAACTACCCAACCATATTCAAGGTTCAGGACTTCCACATAGCCACAGAACTGGGGTCCCTGCAGAGCTGGAGTCCCATTTCATATGGGCTCCAAGGTTTCCTCCTCTGATGCCCCCACCAAAGTTTTTCCATCCCTCTAGTCCCGAGTCTCTGTGTGACCCCTAGCCAGTTCATGTCTTTAGAGCACTTCGCACTCTTATTGACAGACCTGTTCACTCCCTCACCCGCTTCCTCACCAGATTGCCAGCTTTCAGGGGACCTTGTCAGTCATTCAGAGCTGTACTCCCAACACTCAGAACCCGGCACCCAGCACTCAGCATGGTTCAGGGCACATGGTCTATGAACATGAGTTACTTGGTAGATTGGTTGGTTGGCTGCATGAATACAGGAGAGGAGGGAGGCAGGCCATCCCTTCTTCTAAACCCAGAGTCCCTGCCCCAGCCCTGGATTACGGCCAGTGGGCAGTATCATCTTCCAGGTTCTAAGTGCTACTGCACCAGGAGGGTGGGATCTTTGTGCCTCTCCACTCCACCCACCCCTGACACAGGGCACCTCCTTATTCTGCTCCGCCGCATTCTGTACTGATTCCAGTTAAACTTGAGAGTGAACCAACACCTTCCCTGCTCCCTCCCCCAAGCCCAACATGTGATTTAGGAATAGGATTTGAGATCCAGAGAGGGAAAGTGACTTGCCAGGAGTCACACAGCTAAGAAGTAGCAGACCCAGAATGAATCAAGGTTTCCCACACACATTTCTGGCTCTTTGCTTTTCCATAGCACAACATTGCGGATGGAGGGGAGGAGGCTGAGAAGAGGAAAGGTCCCCCCTCTTATAGATAGCCCAAGGAGGTAAGTCCATAAATTCTCTTTCTCCCCTTCACCACTACTAACCCAGGTCTGTGACCCCCGACAGGCAGGAAGTTCCTCCTGATACCTAACCTTCATCCCCACTCTCAAATTTCAGACCATTTCCTCTTAAACTGCTTTGCCTGGGGAAGGACAACTTGATCACTCTCTTTGCACAATAAATGCCTTCAGACACTGGCGACTCATTATTCACGCCCCCATCCCCACCCCACCCCCAGCCCTCTCTATTCTGCAAGCTGAGAATCCTGGGTCCTCTGGGCCCCTTTCCAAGTGACTTCCATCACCACCCAGCAGCTGACATGATAAATGGGTGGGGGAGGGATGGGGACAGATCTGGAGTGATGGTGCATATTGATCCATTAGGGAGCCCAGGGGCCGGGGGCTGCCTTTCCAGGCAAGCCATAGCATCTAGGGGTAGAAAAGTGAGAATAGGGGCTCTGAGGTCATCCTGGTCATCCCTCTGCCCCCAGAGTGTTCACTGCAGGGCCCATCATGGAGACTGCAGACCTAGGAGCTGGGCTGCTGGGTCTGAGCCCAGGTTCCAGCAATGAGATTAAAGCAGGGATTGTCTAATTGATTCTGATGGAACTGGGAGGGGGAGTGAGATGAATGGAGAGGGCAGGAGGAGAGGGTGGAAGGAGGGGGCAGGCAGGCTGGGAGAGTCCAGTCTGGGAGACCCAATTGCATCAGAACCACCCAATACAATTACTGTCCACCCCACTCCCTCCTCCCAAACACAACCCCCTCCTCTTCCTGGGAAACCAGCCCACTGAGTGTCTGCCCCTGAACTGGGCAGAGAAGGCAGCTGGGCATGGGAGGCACAGACGGAAAGGAGCTGGGTTAAAGCCCACAGTCCAAGGAACCAAGATGACCCAGAAAGGCAAAGATAGTGACAGTGACAGCAGACAGCAAGGGACATCAGAGACAGAGACAAATGGAGAGGGACACAGACGGATAAGCAAATCCCTCCTACTCCCCCGCTCCATTTTCACCTGACAACCTTCCTCCATCCACTCCCTGGCGCCCCTCACCCCTCTCCAGCCAGAACATCACACTGGGCTCCTCTCTTGGGCCCACCTCCCACGTTATTCCTACAGAGTGAAGAAATGGGAAGAGAGGCCAGGAAATGGGACCGCCAGTCTCTCCGGTCCCCCTCATCCCAGGGCCCTCAGCCTGTGCCATGCAGGCATCCAGGATGGTGTGAGAAGGGAGGAGGGCCGGGAGGAGCCAGGCCACTGAGACAGATGCCAGGTGGACCCCAGGATGGAGATGAGGACAGAAGAGGGAAAATGGAGCCTCTAAAAGGGACATCCAAGATGAGAAAAGCAGTGGAGCCGAGGCTGCCAAAGACCAGACAAGTGAGAGAAAGCCGGCCTGGGTGGAGAGGAAGCCAGCAAACAGAGGGAGGAGGAAATGGGGGCAAGGAGAAGGGAGGAAGGTGGCGAGCTCTAACCATCCACAAAGAGCGGCGGGGAAGGGCCAGCATCAGGCAAGGGGTGGGCGATGGGCAAGAATAAAGAAGGGGGAGAGAAAGCATGGCATGCCACCAGCCAGGCTGCCAGGGAAACTGAGGCATGAAACGGAGTGATACGGCCTCATCGCCAGGCTCCAGAAGCAAGCAGGGCCCAGGGTTTCCAGGGGCTCCCAACCCCAGGTTCAGAAACCCAAAGGGCAGACCCAGAGCCAAGTCCAAGCTGACCCGCAAGTGTCTGGCTGCAGCCCCTGCGGTCAGGAGCCAGGTCTGGACTAAGGCTCTCAGGGTACTTGCTTCCAGACTAGGAGAAAGGCACGCCTGGTCCGGGGGGTCGGGCTGGGAAAAAGCTCCTGGGAGGGCCTCAAGCACCTCCAGACATGACTCCTTTACTCCTCCACAGAAGCAACTTGTGTGCCCTGGATGGACCCTGTGTCAGATGTGGGTAAAACCCCTGCATGAGTGCTAACTCACTTCAGTCGTGTCCAGCTCTTTGAGATCCCGTGGACTGTAGCCCACCAGGCTCCTCTGTCCATGGGATTCTCCAGGCAAGAATACTGGAGTGGGTTGCCATGTCCTCCTCCAGGGGAGCTTCCCGACCTAGGAATTGAACCCATGTCTCTTACATCTCTTGCACTGGCAAGAGGGTTCTTTACCACTGGTGTCACCTGGGATGCCCAAGCGAAATCCCTGTATCCCCTCAAATCAAGGCTGCAGCTCTCCTGGGCTGGCAGATTCCCATTTGCTCCCCTGCCCTGAATGGTATCATGCGGCTTCCTCTCCCCCACCAACCCCAAAAGGGTCCCAGGCCCCCTCTGTGATCCCCTGGATCCTGGTTCTGGTATGTTCTATTCTCACTCCGTCTGGGAGCTTCAGGGTAGAGCAGGGCAGGCCCAGCCCCAGATAGACCAGAGAGAACGAGCTTACTGATGCAGCCTGCCCAGCCCCAGCCTGGGCCTGGATGGATGAACAGAGGCCATAAGGGGTAGGGACTCAGACCGGAGGGCCAGAGGGAACACCGCAGACTAGGGTTGGAGCACAGTCCCTCTGGGAGCCCCCGTGTCCTCGTCTGGGGAGCAGGCACCGCTGCATTTGCCTTTCTGACTTCCCAGTGCAGTTGAGAGCACGCCAGGAGACACATATGCAAAGTGTCACCTCCATCGTTCCCACACTCACCTGCCAAAGCGGAGGGTTGAGGTACAAAGCCAGCAGAGACCAGGTCCAAATCCTGGCCCTGACACTCCAGCTATGTGACCTTGAAGAGATTATTTCTCTATTCTGAACCTCTTTTCTCTTGTGTAAAATGGAGACAGGGATCCTAGCCTCCTGGGTAGCTGTGAGGATTAAATTAAATGTGAAAACACCTGCACCAGACCTGACTCATCAAGGCACCCTTGGGAGCTACCAGACAACCATCTCAGAACCTGAGACCAGGACGGCACCCTAAGGTGACTGTAAAAGCAAGTTCATCTGCCCTGAAACCCTTCCTGGCTCTGATAGCTCCACACTGCACACCCAGCCCCCACCAGACAGAAGCTCCCCGCCAGAGCCCTGGGCAAGAGCACCCTGTCTGGAACATGGAGTTCACACTGCCATCTGGGGAGTGGACACCAAAAGGAGGAGGAGCCAGGAGTCCCAGCAGGATGAAGCCAAAACAGCATGGTTAGGAAGACACTGGGAGCAGGCCAGAGGAGAGGTAGAATGGGGGCACATGAGCCCAGAAGAGGCTGGAACTCAGGAAGACGGAGGAACTGAAGGATGCCTCTCAAGTAAAGAAGACAGAAAGGAAAGCATAGCAGGGAGTTCTGAGCTTCCCGTCCCCACTGAAGATGTGTGTGTGTGTGCTCCGTCGTGTCCGACTCTTTGAGATCCCAACCCCATGGACTGACTGTAGTCAGCCAGGCTCCTCTGTCCATGGGATTTTCCAAGCAAGAACACTGGAGTGGGTTGCCATTTCCTACTCCAGGGGATCTTTCCGACCCAGGGATCCAACCCACATCTCTCGAGCCTCCTGCCCTGGCAGGAAGGTTCTTTACTACTAGTGCCGCCAGGGAAGCCCCTCACTGAAGATAATAAGGGAGAAGTGGTCAGGAGATACTCGAGTTAGACAACAGGCAGAACTTCCAATGAGGCACCACACTGCCAGACAGGCCTCTGCTCTTACCGTACTGTTCTCCTACTCTCCTCTTCTAAAATGAGGTTTGAGTCTTCAATTTCATATGACTTAGCATGAAACCTCAGTGTTAAAAGTACCTGTTCACTTTAGCAAAAAAGCTGGCCTGCCCTGCTCCCCTGGTCCCCAGATCTCCAGCCTTATTCAGCCCATCACCTTCTGTATGGACTCTCTTGCTGAAACCAAAAACCAGTCCCACCATTCCTGGCCATCTTAGATCCCTGGGGCAGGGGACCACTTCCCATCCAGACATCTACTCCTCATCCATCAGAAACATCTTCCTCAATCAGGCCTTGCCGAGGCCACTCACACCTGGTTCTGTCTAGCACTAGATTATCCCCTTCCTGATGTTTGCATCTCTGGGAGGCAGAGGAAGGTGTGCAAAGGCTGAGGATAGAGACAGAGATGGTAGAAGTGGTGAAGCAACTTGCAACACAGGCTGATAGAACCACATTATTGTTCCTGAAAGTTTGTAAGTAAGGGCTGGGACTTGGTTAGAAATGGGGTATGTTTTGTTTAAGGGGCCAAAGGAAAGAAGCAAAAATGAGCCTGGAGAGGAACTGTGTACAGCATACAAGACACACATAAAACACACCCCCACAGGGCAAGGTGCTGGAAGGAAGGATCTATGGCTGGAACTCGGCAGACAAGGAGGGCCAGGGGGACCGGGACAGGAAAGAATGGAAGGGGATGGAGCTGAGAACCCCCAGAAAGAGAAATGTAGGTGCCAGTGGAAACTTCTGGCCATTTTGGACCCCAAATGACATGCAAGTTGGATACAAGAGAGTCTGCAAACGAGGCTGCTTCACAGAGAATTCTTTATCTCTGTCCTGCTTCATTATAAGGAGATGCTGATGTAGGGCTGCCCTGGAGGTAAGAACCACTCCAATCTTCCTCCTCAAGACCCTCATCTCCTTGGAGGTGGCCCCTTTCCCTCCAGCCTTGGGCCCCAGGGAAGGGAGCCTCCTGGGGCCTCTCCCTACCCTTACATCTCTTTCTAGATCCCCAGACGTCCTTATATCTCTGCCCCTCACACCCCAAACTTCCTCTTCCACAAGGGGTTTATCCTTTAACCCTGCAGAAGGGGGAACTCTGCTTCCCCTAGATAAAAGCTTTCTACTGATGAAAAGAGGAAGGAAGGCAGCAAAGGGAAGTCAAGAAATCAACAATCATAGGAGGGACTTCCCTGGTGCTCCAGTGACTAAGACTCCGCGCTCCCCAGTGCAGAGCACCCAGGTTTGATTCCTGGTCAAGGAACAAGATCACACATGCCACAGCTAAGAGTTTGCATGCCACACTGAAGATCAAAGATCCCATGTGCTGCAACTCAGACCAGTGCAGCCAAATAAATAAATAAATATTTTTTAAAAAATTATGGGGGCAGGACAGGCAGCAAGGCCCACTGGGATCATCTCAGTCAGCCCCCTGCCTTCCCGCAGATCCCCTCCAGCCAGGGTCAATAAGGGGTCCTCCTGGCTTAAAGTTCTTCCAGAAGGGAGACTCCAGAGCCTCCCCAGACCATCCTGTTCTCTAGCTTCACAGCCCTGACTGCTGGGAAGTGCTTCCTAAACTCTGACCTCCTGCCCTTCTGCTGCTCTTCTCACACCTGCTGGTGGCTTCACACCTCACATCCCATCAGTGGCCTCAAGGCCACAACTAAGACAGCAGATCTAGGAGGAAGAGAGTGGAGGAGACCCTGTATCTGGGTCCCGCAGCTTGCAGCCCTCCTCACCAGGCTCAGCCTTCCTGCCAGCCTCACTCCACTGCAGGTTGAGGGAGGCCCCACCCAGAGGACCCCAGGTGGACACTTCTGGGGAAGCTGGCTGATTGAACATACATGTGGACTTTTGCTCTCCTCTCAAAACGCCTCTAATGCAACAGAAAAGTTTTTTGTTTTAATGAAAGTATAGAGACTTTCCTGGTGGTCCAGGAGTTAAGAATCCACCTGACAATGCACAGGACACGGGTTTGATACCTAGTTCGGAAGGATCCCACATGCCGTGGGACCCTTAAGCCCGTGGGCCACAGCGATGGAGCCCACGCACCTACAGCCTGTGCTCCGCAGCACCAGAAGCCACTGAAATGAGAAGCCCACCCGCTACAACTAGAGAGAAGTCCTCCGCTCAGTGCAACTAGAGAAAGTCTGTGTGCAGCAACAAAGATCCAGCGCAGCCAAAAATATATAAATAATAAATAATTTTTTTAAAAAAGCATAAAGCCTGGAGGATCAAAAAAGACCAAAACAGGGGAGAGAAGACCATAGGAGCGATGTTCAGCACAGCACAACCATGGCGGTTGCTAAAAACTAATGAGTCCAGTGACTAGTTACAGCGCACCCACCCTCCCAAAGCTCTAGCCCCTCCTCTGGACCCAAAAGGGCTAACTCTTGGCTCACAAGGGGCCTCAGGACCCTCTCCAGACTCTCAGTGCAGTCCCTAGGATCTCTTGTTAAATATTTTGATTATCACCCCTGACAACAGTGTCAAAATTCTGGGAGGCGGAGAGCAGATGGATGCGTGGGAACCCTGAGCCTGAGAAAACTAAACTCTGAGCTGGCTGCAGAAAAAGCCAAGAAGCCACCCAATTCTTCCACGCAGACCCCCCAAAGGCTCAGGATCAGTGGCTTTGGAATCCCTTTGCAAGCCAAGGAGGAGATGGGGGAGGGAGGCGGGAGGGGCAGGGTGTGAATATAAATCTGAACCCGATTGGTAGGACACCGAAGAAGTGGTTAAATTTCTAGATCCTCTCCCTGACCCCCAGCAGAAGACAGGAGATTTATTCCCTGGAAAGGATGAGAGAGTGAGCTCTGGCCCCAGGGCCAGCAGGCACAGTTAAGAACACAAGTACTAATAGGAAAGAGAGAGTCAGCTGGGCGTTTCCTGAGCAACAGGCAGCCAGGCCTTTACCTGCCCCCAGGCAGAAAAGTGAAAACTTCTCTGGAGATCTGGCAAGCCCAAGAAGAGAAACCCAAAGATACCGACAGCAATTTCCCCAAAATAGCAGCCCAGCCGGACCCCTGAGAGCTGGAGAAGCCCTTGGTGTGTCCACCCTCACCTCCAGTGCAAAGGATCCACCCTTTAAATCTCCCACTTGAAATAGAAGTGGAAAACCCAGGTTCCCAGGCATTTAAGGAAAGCTTAGTGTTAGTCGCTCAGTCATGTCCAACTCTTTGCAACCCCACAGACTGTAGCCCACCAGGCTCCTCTGCCCGTGGAATTCTCCAAACAAGAATATTGGAGTGGGATGGAACCACCACATTCTCCAGGGATGGAACCCTAGTCTCCTGCATTGTAGGCAGATTCTCTACCATCTGAGCCAGCAGGGGAGCCTCCCTAAGGCAAGCTTAGCAGAGAAATAACAGAGGCCAACAGCAACTGAGAGAAAGTAAGTGAAATTCAGTGGGGAGAAAACTGTAAGAAAAAGTTATCAATATCCTCAGGGAGATCAGAGAAGGAAATGCATCCGTGAAACAAGAACAGCAGGTAATAACATAAAAAGAATATTCAGAAAGCAAGAAGAAGAAGAAGAAAACCTCAGAAATTTAAAAGCATGGAGCCCAGACTGAGGCCCACGCCGAGCACCCGGCCTGTACCTGCCCCTTCACCCACTCCGTACACACTGACAGAGGCCTGGCTCTCCTCTCCAAGCAGCTCTGCAGACCCCGAAGGGGCCCTCTGGGATGGGAACCATCTGGAGACCAGAGAAAGAATGAAAACCCAGACGCAGGGAGGGACCCAAAGGGCCAGGAGGAGACAGAGGGCCCAGGGCTGAGGCTGAAAAGGGACAGAGGCCACCACCTTGGTGAGCCTGTGGACATCCCCAGGGAGCCCTGTCAACCACTGAGCCAGTAGCCATGGGCCTAGTGACGGCCCAATCACCCACATAGGAAAGCTGATGCTCGGAGAGCCCAAGTCATCGCTCAGAGCCTAAAGCAAGAGAAGTGAAAAAGCTGGGCATGAGAACTAGTCTCAATTCAACCCACGTGAACAAAACCAGCTACGGCTGGAGTGGTACTGCCTCCAGTCTGAGAGCCTGGACTTGGGTTCAAGTCCTAACCAGCTTCCCTGGTAGCTCAGACAGTAAAGAATCCACCTGCAATGCAGGAGCCCTGGGTTTGATCCCTGGGTTGGGAAGATTCCCCTGGAGGAGGGCATGGCAACCCATTCTAGTATCCTCGCCTGGAGAATCCCCATGGACAGAGGAGCCTGGCAGGCTGCGGTCCATAGTGTTGCACAGAGTCGGACACAACCGAGCTATGAAGCACACAACCATCCACACTTACCAGCTGGGAATCTTGGTTTGATCTTGGCACTCAGCTGGCCTCTTTCTGCCCACATGTCACCCACCAGCAACAGAAAGTCCCTCCCAGGTGTCGCTGGGGCCTGAGGCCCTCCACCCAAGAGCTTCTGGTTGCAGCAAGATGGTGGGGAGGCCCCAGGGCCCTGGAGGAATAAGTTCCCCAAGGACAGCATGAGGGGGCCTGTGGGCTGGACCCTCCCTCTGCCCCAGACTGCCCCGAAAGCACACCACAGAAGGGAGTATTTTTAGCCAGGCCCCAGCAGGCAGCCAGCCACCCAGTGTTATTCGAGACTCTGGGGTCAGCAGGCCAGCCAGGGTCAAGGGAGCCAGGCTGAGGCTGCAGAAATAGCACCCCTGCGAGGAGGCACCCTGTAGGTTGGAGGGCTGGAGCCCAGAGCAGGGAGTCATGGCCAGAAGGGCTGAGCTCAGGACAGAAGTCAAGAAAATGTTAAAATACTGGGATGGCAGCAGGTGACAGGGTCTCCCTGGAACTAACATCCAGGGGCCAGGAGGGGTGCCCTCCTGGCTTCTCCTCAGTAAGGGGGTCAGTGCCAAGGAGGGCAGATGCCAAGGTGAGAATAAGGGAGTGGATGGAGAGAGGTTGTAAAAAGAGACAAGGAGCAGGGAAGGGAAAAGAGGGAGGCGAATGATGGTCTCGGGGTGGGGAGGGGTGACAGCACCCAACTGGACCCAGGGTCACTCCCAGGCCCAATCACCCCCTCCTCAAGGCACCCAGTCTTCTTTCTCCCACTAGGGTCTCTCAGCCTTGGTATAGGCTTGCATCTCTGAATCCTTTCAAGATTCCTCCCTGTCACCCCATATAAGAGAGGCCAAGCTGGGATGTGAACACACGCACGTGTATACACACACACACACACACACACATGGCCTCCTGGGAAGAGACAGGACAATGGAGAGGGGAGAGGGGTGTCCCTTTGTCCACGCCACACCCCCCACCCCTGCCCAGCCTTGAGAGCTCAGATCCACACAAAGAGCTTCACAAAGGGCCTCTGACTCCCAGAGGGGGAGATAAATGAGGAGAGGAGGACAGGAGAGACCCTGGAGCTGGAAATGCCTGGTCAGTGGGTCTGGGAAGCAAGACGGGGGCTGTTCTCACAGCCACGGAGGCCTCTGAGGAGCACCGAGGGCAGGGGAATTGGGGTGGGGGTGGGGCTCATGTGCCCAGAGGGTGAGGAGAAAGCTGGGGCGAGAGGCCACTTCCTGGAGGAGGCAGCCAGAAATGCCAGCCTGCTGGAGGCAATCAAGAGACAGGTGGCTGCCCAGCCTGAATGAGAGGGGCAACAGGCCAAACCCCACCCAACCCCAAAGATGGTCGCTGCACCAGACCAACCCCCACGTACCCCCTACACTGACTCAGGTCTGGCAGGGAGGAAGGTGGGTGCCTTCAAGGCTCAGGGCCAGACCAGGAAGCGGGGGCATGTCTGTCCCAGAAGGACTGACTGGTCAAACAGAACACTGACTTCTTACTCCCAAGAGACTGCAGAGAACAAGAGGAACCTCCCTTCTACTCGTATCACACACCCCTCCCCAGCACAGTTAAGGGGGGCTGTCTTGCTCAGCAGGAAGAGAATGGGTAAGAGGCAGGTGGCAGGGCAAGTGCAGAGAGCCAGGGACCCTAAGACCGCACTGACAGTGATGAGCCCATGGACGAGTCACTCACTGGGTCTCAGCCTGCCCACCTGTGAAACAGGGTGATGATGCCTGCTCACGTTGTTTTTCAGGGTTGTTGTGGCATCATGTGAGGTTTGTATGAAGGACATTTATTATTATTATTATTATTATTATTGCTAAATGACCTCTGACCTGCCTGCCAAGTCAGAGACCCCAAGCCCAGGGCTCTCCCCAACCATCCCTCTCTTTCTGAAATGGGCTCAGACGTGAGGCCCTTGGCCAAGCCAGCAAGTGAAGTGGTGGACCAGATGATTCAAAGGCCCCTTCCTGGGGGAGAAAGAAACTGATGTGTATTGAGGGCCTACAAAGTGTTGGGAACTTTACCTACGGCAGCTAACTTAACCTCCTACCTAACCCTGTGAGTAGGTGTTATCATTTCCATTTCCCAGATTAGGAAACTGAGGCTCACAAAATTAGTCAGTGGCAGAGCACAGACTTGCAACCAGATCAGCCTGGCCCACTGAAAGTGGTTCCATACTTTCCCACCACACACCCTCCCTCATTTTGTTGGTATCTGGGGTGGCGCTAGTGGTAACGAACATGCCTGCCAATACAGGAGATGTTAGCGACACGGGTTCAATCCCTGGGTCGGGAAGATACTCCAGAGGAGGGCATGGCAATCCACTCCAGTATTCTTGCCTGGAGGATCCCATGGACAGAGGAGCCTGGCGGGCTACAGTCCATAGGGTCGCAAAGAATCGGGCACGACTGAATCAACTTAGCCCGCACATCCCACCTCTAATCCCTGAACCCCAGAGCAGAGCTCCCAGAACAGCCTCCTCCCTGCACACCCATCCCCAGCTGACCTCAGAATTCAGGAGTCCAGACAGCAGAGGGTGATACAAGAGGGAAAGAGGGGCCAACAAGAATCGAGTATGGACAAGCTCCAACTGTGCCCCTGCCCGCTGTGTCCCAGGGCTTGGCATACACTCTTCACAACAGCTGGCAAGGTGGGCTCTATTGTCCCCATTTTACAGGTGAGGAAGCTGAGGCTACTAGGTTGGCCAGTGCTCCCAGCTAGGAAGCAGTAAGCAAGGACTCTTCAGGTACTTGTCCGCAAGTCCCTGCTCCCTTCACGACAGGCTCTCCTCTCTGAGCTGACCGCCTTGAGAGGGACAATGCTGAGTCACACAGGGAGCTGGGGTCTTACAGCAGAACCGTGGAGAACCACCCTCCTGCCCCCAGCCCCACTAGTTGCCTCCAACACACTCAGCCCCTGCTGGCTTTGCTGCAGTTCCATTAAGGAGAAAGGGAATAAATTAGCCCTGCTTAGCATATTCAGTGGCTGGGGTTCAAGAGGCCGTCTGGGTGGCTCACGCATCTCAATGAAGTCTGCAGTGGTGGGGAGCTGAGGCGGGCAGTGGATGGGGGACAGTCTGGCCAGACTGGGCCTGGTCTGACTGCCCACAGACAGTCTCAGCTCAATACCCAAAAAACGCTTGTTCCTGCTCCAACTTCATTCCCCTAATGGTGTCGCAGCTTGGCTCGGGTGTCTGCACCCCTGTGCCACACTCAGGCCAGTCCCGGAGGACACTCAAGGTTAGCGTAGGGGTAGTTACCGGCTGCCCAGCCTCTCCTAGGATGAACTTGGAAGTGAATGGCTCTGTCCAATGGGGAAGGGAAGGCCATTCAGTACAATAGATTCCTGAGTGCCCCCGCCTGGAACCCACACCTGCCCAGTGAATCTGTGCCTCAGTTTCCCCCCTCAGCACTGAGGTGCCTCAAGCAGGAAGGGAAGACGGGGTGGGGAACAGAGAACAGTGCCATAGGCCAGGTGCAGTCAGCCCTCTGCTCCAATCAGGACCACCACACCATAAGCACAACGAAGCTAACAGCCAGCTCAGCCTGAAGCCAGGCCCTGAGTGAGGAGGTCTGGCAGCCAGGCCAAGAAGGCCCGGGGCCCATGCTCCATGGCAACCTGGGGCCCAGGCCTCTGCCCTCTTCCATCTCCTTGGGTCACCCCCTCCACCTGTCCCACCCCACCTCAGACTCCAGAACCAAAAGCCCTGTCCTCCTCTGAGTCGCAAGGCCTCAGGGGGCACCTTGCAGGCCTCCCGCGGCAGGAGCAGGGGCCCAGCTGTGCTTTGAAATCCACGTCTCCCTCAGGCTGCTACCCACCGTTGATTTTAAGGCCGATCAGTTACTGGGGATGAGAAGGCTTGTCGGCCAACTGTGTCTCCTGGATTCCCTGTCCTGAGGGGAGGGGGAGGTATGGGACACTTCTGCTCCTCTCTAGCTCCCTGTCTCCCCTTCACCAGGGGTCAGACTCTTGCTGCCTGCTAAAGGCTCTCTCAGCCTTCCCCGGCTCCTTCCTCTCACTCAAGCATTTCCCCTAATAAAATCTTTACACATTTAATCCCATCTTGTTTCTCGGAGGACTTGGGCTAATACAATCATTCCATAACCATAACGACAGCAACAACAACAGCTACTCTTTATTAAATGCTATCGATATGCTTCACGCTAAGTGCTCTTATGGGCAGCGGAAGCACAGAGAGGCTACATAGTCACTCGGGGAGGCACAGCGCTGCAGTGGCAAAGCCCAAAGCTGAATTTAGTTCACCCCAGAAGGCCACTGGTGTATCCACAATGCCACAGTGCCTCTTCTGTCAGAGAGAGGCCATCCATCCATCCCCATCTCCGGCCTGTGGGGAGGAAGAAAGGTGGGAAAGGGACTTGAAACTCCTAAGGAAGGGACGAGCCAGAGAGAGAAACAGAGAGATAGAGCTTGAGGGAGACTTAAGAAGAGAAAGAAGGCGGAAATGAAACAGAGGAGACCAGGAAGAGAGCCAGGGCTGGGCCTCAAAGAATCCTGATTCTACAAGCAAGAGTGCCTCACCTCCCCAGGGCAGGGCTGGGCTGGGCTGTAGGACCAAAAGAAACAGAGGAGGAAGGAGAAGGCAGCCCTGGAGCACTTTCCAACCCCACCCTCCTCTTGCCACCCTTGGCCAAGCACCCCCAACTGCACCCTCGGGCACGTGACCAGAGTATGTCAGAGGTGGCAGCCTAGGAAGTCTGCAGTCAGACTCTTCACAGCCCCAGGTCCAGGCACCTCTGTCCCTTCCCGCCCCCTGCATTCCTTGTCCTCCAGCCCTTCCAGGGCAGACACAACAGGCCCAGCCCAGGTCTTGGGGTCCCAACAAAGCCAGGCCTGTCCCCTGCCCAGCCTCCGTGGGAGTGACGTCTGGGCTGGGCAGCAGGTGAAACTGAGCCAAAGGGACGAGGCAGAGAGCCAGGAACTACCTCCCCCAGGTGAGCCTGCAGCTTAACTCCTGGTTTGCCAGATCCGAGTTCTTGGGGCTGTTGGTTAGGGGAGGAAGAGGTGGGTGGAGGTGAAGTCAGGGACAAGGAAGGGGAGCAGCTTCCAGGGTCACCCCCTAGCACACACACATACACAAACACAAGCACATGCACACACTTGCACACACACACACACACACACAGCCCCATTTGGTCCAGCCACAGTCACATGAGAATGACCCACCAGCTAGCTCACACCCACCCGTCACCCATCCCCTACCCTACCCCGTAGTTTAAAATGCAGGCTCCCTCCAACCTTGGTTGAGACTTCCAGAGGCTCTCTGTGACCCACAGAAGTCTAAGGTCCAAACTCTTTAGCTTGGCATTCAAGGCCCTTCTCATGCTGGCCCACTCTTTCCTAGCCTCTCCTCTGCTCCCCTGTACTCCATCCCCCTGAGGACACCACACACTTTCATACCCCCAGGCCTGACAAAAAGTGGCTTTGGCTCCCCCCTGTGAACTCCTACTCACCTGCTAGACCCAGGTCAAAATGTCACCTCCTCTGGGAGAGCTTTCCAGACAGCCCCCAGCAGAAGAGCCACTCCCTGCCCTAGAGCCAGGTGCCAGCTTGCACAGGCCTGCCTGCACCTTGTCTCAGGATGAGGTGTTTACATTCTGCCCCCCCCCCGCCACCTGCCCCCACCCCCACAGGGCCCCTCCCACCACAGAGTGAGGACTCACTGCGGAAGACAACGTGTGCGCCCGGGCCGCGGGTGGGTGAGTGGGAAAGAAGAAGGGTGACAAGGACGAAAGGTGGATGGAATAGAGAAGATGGTAGAGGGAGGCAGGAGCAGGCAGGTGGAGAGGCAGATGGGCTGAGAGGTGAGAAGACAAATGAGAACAGGGAAGAACAGGGCCAACATGTCACATCCAGGGCACCAAGGCCTATGGAACATCAGACCAAGCTTTGCCAGAAGGCTCTGAAAATTGAGTCCAAGGACCCACTCAGCCATTCTTGACAACTCTGATTTCAGCTGCGGCAAGAAGAAGGGGGTGAATGGGGCTTGATGGGGACCCCTAGAAGTTCCTGAGAGGGAGATCCTGGCAGGAATGCCCAGAGGAGGTAGGCAGAGGCAAAAGCTTGAGCTGACAGCAGAAGACAACCCCTTCACCACCACCGGCCTGCTTGGGACTGCCACCCACTGCTGGTCCCACCGAACACCAGGGTCTTAGCTCCCTTCCCACTCCTTCCAAACCTTCAAAATTCCTGCTCTTCTGACCCTGCACACATTCCTATTTGACCCCCCAATCAGGTCTGAGCTTGACCAAGGTTGTCTTATCCCAGCTCCATCCCCACTCCAGCCCCAGCCACCACCAGGTGGGTGTCCAGAGGAGCCTATGACCCAGGGGAGCAGGTGGCTTTCCAGGCACAAGAGCAGCAGGCCCACCTGCCCATCACTGTCCCCTGTGCCAGGCCTCCACCTGGGTTCTCTCTCCTTCTCCAGGGTCTTCACCTGCCCACCCTCTCCATCCATCTACTGAATAGCCCTTACTGAGCATCTCTCTGATCTACATCCTGGGATATCTAATCCACCAAACACCGGCTCACAGACTTACAGGGGAGACTGGCTAGTGAATAGACATCACCCAAAGCACCCAACACTCCCCTTGTCTTGTCCAGAAAGCAGCACTAAAGCTGAGGCCTCTCCACCCTCTTTTCCTGGGGTCTGTTTGGAGATCCAGTGTCCCGACGTGGGCTCTAGGGCTATTCAGGTTGGGGGGGGGAGCTGGCTGGAAGCACCAGGGCTGGGGTATCTTGATGAGGAGAGGTTCAACTTAGGGCTCTGAGCTGGGACAGTCAGCAAGAAGACCTGGACCCTCGGCATCGCCTGGGTCTCCTTCGCTCCCCACCACTGGGCTTCTCTGCAGATGGCAGCCTTGGCTTCCCACTCACCAGCTGCTGTCCCTCCAGGGGTTGCCTTGGCTTGCCTGCCCTTGGTGCTGTGCTCCTTCCTGGTGCCAGGGTCTCTCGGCAAGTTCATACATCAAACAAGGAGGCAGTGGCTAGCTTCCTGCCCTCGGCAAAGAGAGAAGGACTAGAGGGCACAGCTCTCAGCCTTGTATACTCCTGACCCATCAGGGACCTGGGCCTGCCCCCAGAGAGCGAGTGAAACTGAAAGAGGTGGTCGGCTGCCCTCCACCCACCCTGACTCGAATACAGACCTCCAGGGCTTCTTCCTCCTTCCTCTCTGATACATGAGCCCCACATTGGGGGCGAGGGGTGGCAAGATGAGAAGAGTCACCACAAAGGGACATATTAGGGAGCTGGATAATGTTCTCCCCTTCCCCTGGATGTCTCTCATGCCTATTGTCAAGACGGTGAAGGGCTCCCTTTATAGAATGATGCCCCAGACTCTTGAGATATTTGAGCCTTCTAGAGACAGCGTATTAAAAAGCAGAAAAAAAATTAAAAAATAAAAAGCAGAGACAGGCTGCCCAGACTCTCCTAGGATGAACTTTGAAGCAGATGGCTCCATCCAGGGGTGAAGGGGAGGCCATTCAGTGCAATACAGATTCCTGAGTGCCCCCACCTGGAACCCACACCAGCCCAGTGGATCTGTGCCTCAGGTTCCCCATCAGCACTGAGGGACCTCAACAGAAAGGGAAGATGGGGAGGGGAACAGAGAGCAGTGTCACAGGCCAGGTGGAGTCAGCCCCCTGCCCCAAGCAGGACCACCACACCATTAGCATGACTAAGCTAACAGCATATTAAAAAGCAGAGATGTTACTTTGCCGACAAAGGTCTGTAAAGTCAAAGATATGGTTTTCCCAGTAGTCATGAACGAATGTAAGAGTTAGACCATAAAGAAGGCTGAGTGCCGAGAATTGAGGCTTCCAAACTCTGGTGCTGGAAAAGACTCTCATTCAATGAATATTCAATGAACATTCATTGGAAGGACTAATGCTGAAGCTGAAGCTCCAATACTTGGCCACCTGATGCAAAGAGCCAACTCATTGGAGAAGATCCTGTTGCTGGGCAAGATTAAAGGCAGGAGGAGAAGAGGACGACAGAGGATGACATGGTTGGATGGAATCACCAATTCAATGGACTTGAGTTTGAGCAAACTCCTGGAGATAGTAAACGACAGGGAAGCCTGGTGTGCTGTAGTCCACGGGGTTGCAAAGAGTCAGACATGACTCAGCAACTGAACAACAGCAAAGAGACACACATCAAGATAGACGGATGAGTCTGCCCAACAGAAATTAGAACACAGGATCGCCAAAAGACATGCGTGAAAATGTTCATGTTCACGCGCAATAGCCCCAAACTAGAAACAAGCTAAATGCCTGTCAGTAGCAGAATTGATAGCTTCAAACAGTGGAGCACTAAGCAGCAGTGAGAAGGAACGCTCTACAACTAGACACAAGCACATGGATGAAATTCTCAACCATCATGTTGATCAGAAGTCAGACACCAAAGAACACACATGCTCCATTTCTAAGAAGTTCTATAATAGGCACATCTATGCTGGTAGAAGTCAGGACAGTGAATAACCCTCAGACGGCAATTAGTACCTGGAAGGGAACGGGGAAGGGGACCTTCTCGTTGTGGGCAAGGCTCTATTTCTTGACTGGTGCTGGTTACATGGCCACAGGAGTGTGTTCATTTTGTGAAAAGTTTGTGCACTTTAATGCATTTATGAAATACTTCACTAAAATGGAGGAATGCCCAATGAAGCCTTCAGATCAGATCAGTCGCTCAGTCGTGTCTGACTCTTTGCGACCCCATGAATCGCAGCACGCCAGGCCTCCCTGTCCATCACCAACTCCCAGAGTTCACTCAGACTCATGTCCATCGAGTCAGTGATGCCATCCAGCCATCTCATCTTCTGTCATCCCCTTCTCCTCTTGCCCCCAATCCCTCCCAGCATTCTCTTTTCCAATGAGTCAACCCTTCGCATGAGGTGGCCAAAGTATTGGAGTTTCAGCTTTAGCATCATTCCTTCCAAAGAAATCCCAGGGCTGATCTCCTTTAGAATGGACTGGTTGGAGCTCCTTGCAGTCCAAGGGACTCTCAAGAGTCTCTTCCAACACCACACTTCAAAAGCATCAATTCTTCGGCGCCCAGCCTTCTTCACAGTCCAACTCTCACATCCATACATGACCACAGGAAAAACCATAGCCTTGACTAGACAAAACTTTGTTGGCAAGGTAATGTCTCTGCTTTTGAATATGCTATCTAGGTTGGTCATAACTTTCCTTCCAAGGAGTAAGCGTCTTTTAATTTCCTGGCTGCAGTCACCATCTGCAGTGACTTTGGAGCCCAGAAAAATAAAGTCTGACACTGTTTCCACTGTTTCCCCATCTATTTGCCATGAAGTGATGGGACTGGATGCCATGATCTTTGTTTTCTGAATGTTGAGCTTTAAGCCACCTTTTTCACTCTCCACTTTCACCTTCATCAAGAGGCTTTTTAGTTCCTCTTCACTTTCTGCCATAAAGGTGGTGTCATCTGCATATCTGAGGTTATTGATATTTCTCCCGGCAATCTTGATTCCAGCTTGGGTTTCTTCCAGTCCAGCATTTCTCATGATGTACTCTGCATACAAGTTAAATAAACAGGGTGACAATATACAGCCTTGACGTACTCCTTTTCCTATTTGGAACCAGTCTGTTGTTCCATGTCCAGTTCTAACTGTTGCTTCCTGACCTGCATACAAATTTCTCAAGAGGCAGATCAGGTGGTCTGGTATTTCCATCTCTTTCAGAATTTTCCACAGTTTCTTGTGATCCACACAGTCAAAGGCTTTGGCATAGTCAATAAAGCAGAAATAGATGTTTTTCTGGAACTCTTTTGCTTTTTCGATGATCCAGTGGATGTTGGCAATTTGATCTCTGGTTCCTCTGCCTTTTCTAAAACCAGCTTGAGCACCACCACCTTCCAATTTTATAAGGGGAATCTTCACCTCACACCCTCCTTCCTGCTCCCTCTCACCCCACCTCCAAGCCTCCATGTCCTGTCCCTTCTCTGGAATCAGTTCTGGCCTCACCCACCCCACGTGACCCCTCCCCATGACCTGTCACCTCTCTAACCCAAACCACCATCATCTCTCCCCCAGGTAACAGCGACCACCTCCCCAGGTCTTGTTGCTCTGCCTCTCCCTGCTTCCAATACACACGCGCGCGTGAGCACACACACACACACACACACACACACTGCATGGATCACAGGACTCAGGGGGAGCGGCTGGCGAAAGCCTTTGTAGAATTCCCCAGGAGCTCCCAACTCTCCTTCATCTCACGACGTTCACACGTGCTGGTCCCACCACCTAGAACGCGTCTCCTCTCTAACTGCTACCAGCACGTCAGCTCCTTGTTTCAATGCTACTTCCTCCGCCTTCCTGATCTAACTCCAATCCCTCTGGTAGCCCCCATTACCTCCACTGCACTGTTTCCAACAATGCATTTGTGCAATTACTTGTCTGCACTTGGTTCTCCCTCTCCTCTTGGACTGACACCCACTCTGAAGCCAAGAACAGGGGCTGCCTGCAGGTATCTGTGTGGCTGAGTCCCTTTGCTGTTCACCTGAAACTATCACAACACTGTTAATCAGCTACACTTCAATACAAAATTTAAAAATTTAAAAAAAAAAAAAATAACAGGGACTGCCTGCATTCCTGCTCTGGCCTCAGCTGCCAGCTCCACGGCTAGCTCACTGCAGGTGCTCAAAAGTGCACATGGGCTAAGAGACCGGGTCTTCATTGCTCCCATCACAAAAAAAGAAGTGATAATCATGTGACATGATAGAGGTGTTAGCCAATACGGCAGTGGTAATCACATCACAATATATAAACGCAACAAATCAAAATGCTGTATACTTTCACCTTACACAGTGTGATATGTCAATTATATCTCAATAAAAATAAATTTAAGAAATACATAAACCTGGGTGCAGGCGTGCTCCGTCGTTTCAGTCGTGTCTGACTCTTTGAAACCCCGTGGACTGTACTCCACCAGGGTCCTCTGTCTATGGGATTCTCCAAGCAAGAATACTGGAGTGGTTTGCCATGCCCTCCTCTAGGGGATCTTCCCAAACCAGGGATCGAACCTGGGTCTCCTGCATTGCTGGCAGACTCTTTCCCCAATGAGCCACCTGGGAAGCTCAATGCATACACTTACAGTGAAGTTAATTCTATTATAAACTGGGGCAATGAATATCCCAAAACTAAAGAAAAAAAAGTTTGTTAAATAGGTGAATGACCAGACCCACCTACCTTGCAGGCAGTCTGAGAACCAAATTCCCACTTATGCAGGGTCAGGACACAGGTTATGGTCCTGTCTATCCCTCTATTATGGCTCTGCTATCCCTCGTGTGGCCCTGGACGAGTCATTTCCCTCTGTGGGCCTCTGTGTGCTCATCTGTGCAGTGCAGGGTTGGGGTTGGTATGGATCAGGACCTGATATTGTGTGAGAGTGATCCTACAGTGGTGGAGTGTGTGTGTGCATGCATGTCTGCATGCGTATCTGTGTGTGCACACGCCTGGGCACATTTCCCTAGCCGGAGAATCCATAGCTTTCATCAGATTCTCAAAGGAATCTATGACCTTTCAAAGTTCAGAACCACTAACCAAACCCCTTCAGCTGTGGGGTCTATGAGTATATATGACTAGAGAAATAGAGGAAGCAATTCAACCCAGAGCAGAGGGAGTTAGATGAGACCCCAGAACTCCCATCACAGATGTAGGACCCCACAACAGGAATGCAGGGGGGGCTGCAGGACCTTTTACCCTTGGGGATCTCCTAAACTCAGTAGGGCTCTGAGCTACTGGGCAGAGGCTGGATGAACTGACCCCAGGAGCCGGCTTCCAGAGAGAGGAGGCAGAGGCGGCCCAGAGTCTCCTCCCCTCTGCTCCCACCAGCATCCAACAAGCAGCCACTTGTCTTGGGATATGGCAGAGAGTGAGGAGGCGAGGCTGGCACCTGGAGATGCCCTCCAGGCCCCTTGGCGCCCAGGTCAGAGAAGGTTTGGCGGGAATGCTCCGGAGGAATGCCAAGCCCCACCTTCCCGTCTCCCTAGGCTGGCAGGCTGCTGTGTAAGACTAAGGGAGGGCTCCCGGTGTAGGGCAGTCATGGGACCACAAGGAGGCCGCCTGAAGGGTGCAAGGCCTACACCGCCAGGCTCCACTAATTCAGAGCTGAGGCTCAGAGTTGTGGGTACCAAGGCAAGGGCAAGCTTCCTCAAAGCCAAGAGGAGGAGCAGGTCACAGATTCCGGCCAGGGGAGGAGAGAGGTGCGGGCAATGGGGCCTGAGGGGGACAAAGAGGCCACCAGAGCAAGGAGGGCAGTGTGGCCTAAGTAGAGGACAGACTGCTTAGGGGGGTGAGTGTGGCCAGTATGCAGGGACTAGAGGACAAGATGGCCTGGTGGGAAGGAGACTTGCCAGAAGGGAGAGGGGAGGAGCGAGGCTGCGGGTGGGGACAGATGATGTGAGCACAGCCTGTGGCCCAAGGAGAGAAGTTCAGTCTACAGAAGGAGGCGGAGGGGAAGGGGGTCCTGTGGCAGGGAGGGTGGCATTTCAGTGGCAGGACCGTTGGTAGGAGTGCCCTGGCCAGGAGCCCAAATGCTTGAGTAGCTTCTAAGCCCTGACTCCTAAGGGAGGCTGAGAGCCCGAGAGATGTTTATCCACCACAGGAACGTGATAAAACACCTCCTCTGGCAGGCGATCGGCAGCCTGGCTGCCCTTTCCAGGGTGACCGAAGTCTCCTGAGGGTGGCTGTGTGAATGGGGCGCCTGGAGAGGGGAGAGCATACTGGCGACAGCACCTTTCCCACCCCCACCCTCTGGAGCCAGAGGAGCGGTGGGCATGAGCTCGGGCTGGGACAGTTCCATCCTGCAGATGAAGGCAGGCTGAGTCATGGGTGAGAGCCAGGCTCTCTCAAGAGGCCACTCAGAAACCAGCTCATCCAAATGCAGACAGTCACTCGTCCCCATGCCCGTCCCCGTGGTTGTCACACGTGGGCGTCCACAGGCCCATGTGCCCACTCTCCCTGCCCCCACCTTCTCCCCTCTCCTTGATCACCCTCCTCTAGTGCCCCTGGCTCCTTCCTCCGAGCTGCCCTGACTGCCTGTCCCTGCCCACCCTCAGGTGGCCCCCTGGCTCCCACCCACCACCCTCCATCCTGCAACCGCATGCAGAGTAGAGAAGGTAGGGAGATGGGAGACAGAGGGAAAAGTCAGAAAGGGTCTGCAATAGGAACGGACAGGGGAGGGAGACTGTGAACTCACTTCCCCCTGAAACCTTCCAAGGACAGAGGAGGGTTCATGAGGCTCTGAGGCCGGGACAAGACTGGATGACATCTGGGGAGGGGGATATAGAGTCCAAAAATTAGGCCACATCACCTTCACTTTCTGCCCCTTTTCCAGGACAGAGAGGCGGTAGTCTGGGATGCCCAGCACACTCTCAGGCTTCACCCTATCCTCAGGGCCCAAAGCTGGGCTCAGGCTTCCAACAGGATCATCCCTGGGCCACCAGTCACTGTAGGACCCAGAAAATATCTACACCCCACCAAGCCTGTCCCTCACCATGGTTGGTCATTGCGATGATGACCGGCGCTAGAGTTTGGGAAGGACAGAGTAGGGTTTATAAGCGCAGCCCTATGCCTGGCATTGTGAGTACAACCACGAATACGCCAGATCTGAGACCTGGAGGGGCATCCAGTCAAGTGAGGCAGAGGAGTCACTTCGGTGCACACACACACACATATGCACATGCACACACCTGGCTTCGCTGGTTGCCTCAAAAAAGGGGGATAAGGGAGCATGGATTACCCGCACCATACATTCTGAGTTGCCCAAACTCTGTGAGCCCCAGATGGAGGGACAAAAGACACCAGCATAATCCAAACCCCATACAGCAAATCAAACTCAGGAGGCTGCAGCCTTCACAGCCCCCAAACAGGGAGGTAGGCTGGGATTGTGCAGGAAGCCTATAGCAAAGTTGGCTAGTCCCAGGTGACTCCAAGTATCCCTCCTCCTCCTTGGAGAAATCCAATGCCCACACCTACACCAAGCTTTCTAGTTCAGGGGACAGAGGCCTCATCCAGGACAGACACCTGCCTCCCTACGCCGGCCTGTTCCCACCCACCTGGATCAGCTTCCCACTTGCAAGGCTCTAAGACTTACCCAGAACAGAGAGTGCAGAGGTGAGGGTCCAGCTCCCCCACCATCTTCAAGTCAGTCCTGGCTCTAACCAGACCCTCCCTGACTCAGAAAGCCCCCTCCCTCGTGACTATGGAGCCCTGGTCAGAGACAACAGTCCAGCTATGGTTGTGGACACACAGTCAACTGCTGGACTAGCTCGGGGAAAATTCATTCTTTCAGTGCCTTTCCCAGCAAGCCCAGCCCTGCCTCCCTCGCATGGCGCCTAAAATCTCACCTGAACTATTTGCCCTTTTAAGGGTCAGGTCCTACATCACCCTTCTCTCAGGGTCACAAGAGAGCCAGATGAGACCTAACACGCTGCCCTTCACCTGGTACGGGCTCCAGCGCGCCCTGACCCATGTTGGGTGCTTTCCCTGCGGGGCTCTTTACCTGTCTCAGGTGAACCAGGCTGTGCCTGCCACCTACCCGCACAGCGCCCTACCTGAAGCAGCAGCCGTCTGCTCTGGGCTCGGACTGAGCCCGGGGGCTCTCGGTCCTCCCACGGCGCGGGGGCCGGGGGACTCCCCGGGGGCTGGGGGCCGCAGGGGGGCCGGGGCTCCAGCGCCTCGCAGCACACCAAGCTCACCGTGCAGCCCATCCGGCCGGGCGCCCGCCCGCCCCTCACCCTGGCCACCGCTCGGCCCAGGGCGTCGGGAGGGGACCAGCGACTCCCCCAGCCCGTCCCCGCCCGGAGCCTCCTTGGCCCGCAGTGCCAGGAAGCGGGGGAGCGCGGGGCCGGGCAAGGGGCGGTGACACCGGCGCCCGGACGCAGCCAGTGAGGAGGGAGACCCGAGGGCGCGGTGGCGCGGGGAGGGGCGCGCGGGGTCTCGGGACCCGCCGGGAGATAGACAGCGCCGGCGGGAGCGACGGGAGAGGCAGGAAGCAGATAAGGAGAGATAATGAGGGAGAGAAGGGGACACGGGGGACGGAGAGGGGGGACGCAGCCTCTGCACGCGGGAGACCAAGTCCCGGAGAAGAAGAGACCGGCAGGAAGTCCCCACGGAAGGACCGAGCCAAGCTTGGGTACCGCGTGCGCGCCAGAGCTTACGAGCGGCTCCTAGGGCGGGGGTGGGTAAAGTGGGTTGTCCTCGCAGGGGCCTGCTGCTCTGTTCCCTGCGCTCAGTACTAGCTCCTGGGGACCCCACGGGGAAAAAAACCCAGCCTCAGAGAGGCAGAGCCATAGCCAGGGTGGGAGAGTCCCAGCCCACCTGGGCAATCCACGCAGCCCATTCCTGGATACAGCCTTTCACCAGTGCTTTCACTTTCGACCTTTCTCGGGTGATTCCAAGAACTGGGGAGATGGCACTGGTGATCAGCAGTCACGGGGAGGAGAAGGGAGACACGCAGTGGGACCCTTGTTCTCCTCTCCCCATCTGTACCACACTCCAACTGACAGTGAAGACCCGCGGTGATCGTGGGGGCAGCATCATAGCTTCATTGTGCCACCTGGTGGCGATAAGGAAGAAAGACAAGAGCAAGTGACCTTGATGAGAAGCGGATAGAACGTGCAAGCACTTGCAAAGCAGCAGTTGCCTCTACCTCTGGGTCCCCATCCCTGTTGGGCCAACTAGTGAATCTGCCCCTGGTCTGCCTAAGAGGAACCGTCTCCCATTTCAGGATCTTCCCTGGTGCCCTTGACCGTGCCTTTACCACTTCTCCCCTGTGTACAGTCTTCCGTTCCTCCTGCTCTGAGCAAGATTTCCCCTTTGTCCAGGGTGCTGGACTGGGCGTGAGTCACTTCCCAGGCAGCAAACTCTGAGAGAGGCTGTACAGAGCGCTCAGTCACAGATAACAGGCTGAGGCTGCAGTGCCCCAGCTTTCCATGCCCCAGAGAGCCAGGCCTTTCCAGGTGAGTAGCAAGGAGACCCCTGAGTCTCTGGGGGTGGCTGGAGAAAGGGAGTGATGCCAGAAGCAAGGGCAGAGGAATCCTGGATAAAGATGAGGAAGGGGAGGCGGTCCAGCTAGGTGTTTGTGGATTTCAGAGATCATCTGGGCTAAAAGGAGCTGCAGAGACCCTCCATCCAACCCCTTGGTCTACAGGTGGGGACATCCAGGCCCATGAAAGGTGAAGGATGTGCCCCAGGTCACACCGTAAGCTCGCAACAGGGCCGGGTTGGAGGAGCAGGGCTCTTGACTCTCAGCACCGTGCTCCCTGAATACCATCCCCCGAGCCTCCCTCACTTTCCCTTCGTTTTGTTTTCCCTTCCCCTCCTCTGCGTCCCAGCGCTCCTTCACTCCCACTCACCCCCAAATTCCAGCCACCACAGTGTGGGAGGCCGGACACCTGGCTTTCCCACCCTGTGCCTGTCTCAGGCTCAAAGAATAAGCTCACGGGCCCTACGGGCCACGTCATTCCTCTCTGAGCCCCAGGATCCACTGTGTGTAGGGAAGACAGGCTGAGAATCCCTGGGCAAAGAGAAGCAGGGTTAAAACCCTGCTCCTCACACCCCACACCCCAGCATTCTAGCCCACCCCCCACTCTGGAGCCTTGCCTTGCTTCTGCCTCCTGCCTCCTTTTCCTCAAAGAACACACATTTTCCGCTCGGCTGGGGCCCAGGAAAGGATGAATGTGTGTCCCAAGGATGATGACTGTTTGGGCAAGGCCCCCTGTGGGGAATAGGGCCTCACCCCCTCAGCCCAGCATCCACATGGCTGGCACACATGAGCCCTTAGGACTGCTCACGGCCAGTCAGGGTTGAGAGCATGCACCCTGCAGGCACAGGGACCTGAGTTCAAATTCTAGCTTCATCCCTTAGAGTTTGGTGACTTTGGATAGAACACCCTCTCTGAGCTCCCCTCTCCTCATATACAATGGAGTTAATAGCCTCCCAGGGTTACTGTGGGGACTGAATGAGACAAGGGTATCAGGCAAGGGCACAGAACTTGCCTCCCCGGAACAACTCCCTGGGGCGTGGGGGAACCCCACCATCCTCCTCCTGCCTTGCCTCGCAAGAAGGAGCTGGGGTTTTCTCCTACCAGTGGACTCGCCGGGTGACCCCAGAGATGTCACATTGTTCTTTAGGCTCTGATTCTTCCTTTGCATGAGGAGAGTGCTGGGCAGCTTTAACCTGAGGCTCCTTCCCAGGCCAGTATTCTAGACCATAAGGAATCACGTCCTTCAGATACTCATGGCCAAAGAAGGGGCTGTCCTCAAGATGACCAGGGACCTGAAAGGTGAGAGTGTCCAGAGAGAGCTCTGGGACGGCACTTGGGGAGAGGTGAGGGGTCTCGGAGCCCCACTCCTCTCTGAGGTCTAACATCCACCGTCCTCCCCACAGCTGCTGTCTCTGCCATCCTTCAAGGCTATGGGGCTGGGCAGCAGCCGGTGACAGACGCCAGTGCTGAGCTGCACAGATTCTGTGGCTGCCTGGAGCTTCTGCTGCAGGTAGGTCCTCCCCTCCCTGTCTCTCCCATCTCTCCAGGTCCCAATAACCAGTAACAGAAAGGGTTTTCCCAGGCGCTGAAGGAAGAGCCCCTGCCACTCTTTGTTACCACACTCTACCTCGTCTCTGTGACTGTGCGTGCACACTCAGTTGTGTCCAACTCTTTGCGACCCCAAGGACTGTAGCCCACCAGGCTCCTCTGTCGATGGGATTCTCCAGGCAAGAATACTGGAGTGGGTTACCATTTCCTACTCCAGGGGATCTTCCCGACCCAGGGATCGAACCCATGTCTCTTGCATTGCAGGCAGATTCTTTACTATTGAGCCACTGGGGCCTCCTCTCTGTCAATCAGCAAATCATTCTGGACATCTCACCTCACTCTTGGAGGGAAGTGAACCAGAGCAGGGCTAGGGTAGGGTTGGGCGGGGCTGAAGGCAGCCTCCTGCTCTAAAGACCAAGGTTTCAGAGGCATGGATGTCCCTGGGCTGGCCATCCTCACTGCTGGTTACAGCCTCAATCATCAGTAGCACTAGCTTTTATTGAGCACCTACTATGTGGCCAGCTAAAGCTTTTATATGTCCACCTTGTTTAATTTGGGCTTCCCTGGATGGCTCAGATGGTAAAGAATCTGCCTACAGTACAGGAAACCCAGGTTCAATCCCTGGGTCAGAAAGACCCCTAGAGAAGGGAATGGCAACCCAGACCAGTATTCTTGTCTGGAGAATTCCATGGACAGAGGAGCCTGGCGGGCTACAGTCCATAGGGTTGCAAAGAGTCAGACACGACTGAGCAACTTCACTTTCTTTCTTGTTTAATTTTTCTTTCCTGTGGTGCTTGATGACCAGCCCATGCCCAACCCCACACACATCCCCTTCCTACTTCTCTATGTGCATGTAGATGTGTGTGGTGTGAGTGTGCGTGTATGTGTGAGGTTTGTTTGTGTGTGGTGTATGTTGTGTGCCTAGGTGGTCTCCTGCCAGTCTGTCCCTCAGATGCTGCACGCCAGTCACACTGGCCTCTTCCTAAAGCACAGCAGGAAAGCACCTGCCTCAGGACCTTTGCACCTGCCGTTCCCTCTGCCTAGAATGCTCCTCATCCAGAAATTTGGATGGCACATTTCCCTTCAGATCTGGACTTGAATAAAACCTCCTCAGTGAGGCTTTCTTGAGCCACCCTAATCTACATTTTTAACACACACCACACATGCACATCACACACTCACACACCCCACACACATCTCACACATGCATGCACACGCCACACACTTTCCATTCCCTTTCTCCACCTTATTTTTTCTCCTTATCAGTCAGTGCAATCTAATGTACTATCTGTTTTGCTTATTCACTTTGTTCATTGCTGTATCCCCAAGGCTTAAAATGGGGCCCAGAACATAGTTAGTACTCAATAAGTATTTCTGAGATGAATGAATGAATGAGAACACCAAAGGCTCTGAAAGATCGAGCAGCTTACTCGTGATCACACAGCCAGCTAGGGCAGACCAGGACCCTAAGCTGGCTCTGTCTGCACTAGCCCCTTCCCTGCCATCACATGACCACTCAGCACACTTGATGGCAGAGCGGGTTCTGGCAGGAAGCATTTCCACAGTTTCCTTTCCCTCTTCTTGCTCCCAGTTTGACCAGAAAGAGCAGAAGAGCTTCCTGAGGCCTCGGAAAGACTATTGGGACTTCCTCTGTGCGGCCCTGTGGCAGCAACGGGGAGACACGGAGCCAGTCCGCTTTGTTCACTCACTGGACAAGGTATCCAGGGCCGGGTGGCAGGGAGGCTAGCCTTGGCATGGTGGGGTCCTGCCCCTAGGCCCTTGACAAAGATGGCTCATGGGCTGGAGGGGACACAGGCCTGCCCGAGGTCCCCCTTGTCACCCATCCCTGCTCCACTGACCATAGGAGCCCTCCCCTGGTCCCCACCTGTCATTAGCCCCGCCCTCAGCACCCCTCTCCACTCCCTTTCCTCCCACAGCCTTGAGTCCCAGGACACCCTTTCTCATCAACCATTCAGTCATTCCATCTTCTCTCCCTCTGTCCTGGTTGAGTTCCCTTTGTCCTAACACCTCCATCTGCCCAACGTGTCCCCTATGCACTCTCAGTTGAAGACTCCACTGGGGAAAGGCCGGGCCTTCATCCGTTTCTGCCTTGCCCACGGACAACTGGCCGAGTCCCTGCAGCTCTGCCTCCTGAACCCAGAGCTTACCAGGTGGGTAAGAGCCTCTTTACCCCAAAAAGGATGATTTGATATCAAGGACAAATAAAGGAAGGGTTGTAAAGGGAAAGTCAAGGAAGAAAGGGCAGAGGGGGAGCTTAGAGCCCCAGTCCTGGTAGCATCATGATGCTTGGGCCTCCTGGTCCCCAAGGGCCATAACCCTGTTCTGCAGAACCATCCCAATATGGTGTGCAATGGAAGTGGATTCTCTGAGGTTGGGGGTGGCAATAGCACCAGAACCAAAGGCCAAGGGCATGGGTCATTGTTAACTCAGGGAGTGGTATGGCCCCCGGAGCCCTCTGGTGTGCCCTGAACTCCGGGAAGACATCCTGGACTCCCTCTATGCTCTCAACGGGATGACCTTCGACTTGGACCTGCAGCGACCAGACTTGGATGGGGCCTGGCCCATGTTCTCAGAGTGAGTGGGGGCAGCATGGAGGGGAGCTTCTTTTCAATGCCTGCTCCCAGTACCACCACCCTCCCAAACTAACCCTAAGCCCTCAGTCCCTAGCCCCATCTTTTCCTCCCTCCTTTATTGCTCCCTGAAATCCCTGTTCTCCACCTCCCTAGACTTCTGTCTTCCAAGTGTCATCTTAGGATGTCCCATGATGCTTCATTAAAGAGTTGCTGGATGTTGGGGTAGATGATTAGAAGGATGAATGGATGTTGGGATGGAATGGAAGGATGGATGGAGGATGGGATGCATGTGTAGATGGACAGAAGGAATGCATGCATCAGAGTGGAAAGGCAGGAATGCGGGAAGGTGGGGGGATGAATGGGTGGCTGGAAAGATGGGGTGTCCTGCATCTGAGGACCAAGACCACTGCTGGAGAGAGACCTAGCGTCTCCCTGCTTCTTTCACTTTCAGGTCCCACTGCTCCAATTCCAGCCGGACCCAGGGAAGAAGACCCAGAAAGACCAAAGAGTCCCCAAAGGAGGTGCCTCTTACCCAACCTTCACTCTAATTGCCTCTTCTCTATCTCTGTTGGGACCCCCAGGTTGAAAAGTAACTGAGCCCTGACCCAGCTAGACAAAGACGGAGAGGCCAACAGGTGGACCTCGGGAGCCACAGTAGCATAAGCTTATATTCCTCAGGTGGTGAGGGTATCTACCAGGGAAAGAAAGGAACCACTGGCAGCACCTGCAGGTGCCACTGGGGGCCCTGGGGAGGAGGGAAGGCTGGGGAGGGTGACTGGAAGCTTATAGAAAACAGCCCAGGGAAACCGCCTCTGCTGGACCATTTGCAAACATGTCAATTCAATTCAGAGAGTGACTAAAGAGCCAAAGTGCCTGCTTCATATCCCAGCTCCATGCCTTACTAACTATAGTCCTTGGCACAAAACTTGTCTTGCCTCACAGGGTGGGGGTGGGGATTGTGACAGTGTATCAGCCCAGGTGCAGCGCAGGGCAAGGCTCCTGGTACATGCCCACTAATTAGGCAGTAGCTTGTGGTTCTCATCCTTCCATGGGCTTGCTTTTCACCACCACCCCGCCAGCTTCCAGGACCGGGGTGCAGATACTTTAGCTCAGTCTCAGACCTTAAGGAGTTCCAGATCTTTAGGGAGATAGACCCTAAAGGAACACATTGCAACACAAGTTAAATGTAGTGACCAGACACCTAGGAACATGGGAGTGCCAAGAAGGCTTCATGACAGAGGTGACTCTTAGGGGCTGTTGGTCTATTTAAGCCTTCACCACAACCCTGTAAGGAGATAGTATTCCCATTTTACAGATCAGAAAAAGGAAACACAGAGAAGTCAAGTTTGGGGGAAAGGGGGAGATCAGAGGAGAGTGGTGGGAAGGACTTAGGGGAAATCAGATAGATGCAGAAGATGAAGGTAAAGGAGGGAGGAGGATGCAGACTGGAGGTGAGGAAGGAAAGGCCGTTGAGAAGCACTATTGCTCCCTGATGAGATGAAAGCCCAGGCCTTGGGTCACCTGAGGCTGTCAACACTCAGATTCCTGGGCCCTACCCCAAATCTCCTGAATTAGGCTTCTAGTGGGAGGATGCAGGAATTCATATATTTAGCAAACACACTAGATTAGGGCTGTGGCTTCTCCCATGCACCAGGATGGTGAGCTGGGGCTGAGAGTGATGATGGATTCGGGGCTTCTTTGCAGATATCAGCCACATATGGGAACTCCACAGACGTCCACCTGGAGGAGCAACACACAAGCCAAGCCAGCTGTCTGCGAGATGCACCCAGGAAAGATGGGTTGGCTGGACTTCCCAGGTCCCAGCAACACAGGCATCATCCCCACTTTTTGGAAAAGAAGAAGGAAGACCCCAGGAGCCTTGGGTGCCCCCCGAGCATGTGGGAACTAGAGGGGGAGGAGTTTCAGCAAGACCAGGAGAAAGGAGCTCCAAGGACAGAGATCTGCCTGGAGGACTCAACACCCACCATCCAGGGACAGGGAGTGGGAGCCAGAAAGACCCTGAAAGAGGTGGTAGGGTCAGAGGCTGAGGGCAAGGGAGCTTTGATGGGTGTGGAGGGCCAGAGGACAGCAAAGGGGACTCATGAAGGGGAAGCAGAGAGGAGTCATATCCATAGACTGCTGACCTCCAGCCCCAAAGGGACAATAGGGGATGTAGCGTCATGGGGCAAGCAGGATGCGAAGGTGCCTAGTATCCCAGGGGAGCTCTGGGTCCTTCAGGGCCTGGGAACCAAGGAAGACTCCACCTCAGAGAAGCCTCAAGAGCAGACAGGAGTGACCAGTGTGACCAGGAGGGAGGAACAAGCAGAGATGGCCTTGCAGGATGTCATCAAGGTGAGAACAGTCAAGCTCTGTACTTGTCTCTGCTCCCCACTCTAACCTGGCCCATAGGCAGGTGTCTTCAAGGGTGGCCCTGGGCCCTTCCAGCCCATAGACTAATTTGTATTGGTCCACACAGAACCATTATGATCTGAGGATACCATTTGAAGTTCTTTGGTTCATCACATGAAGATCATGCATTCTTCAATTTATCACAATCCCCACATCTCCCTATTGCCTCACACCAGGCCCACATTGTTCATCCATGCTACCTGCCCAGCCCTGTAGGCATCTGAGTTTGCAATCCCTTCCCAAAAGTTCTTCAGGGCAGTTGCTTGTCCTCAAGTTCCATAACCCTCTTTATTGGCAGATTTCTTCCCCATATCTAAGTTCTGCTGTTGCAGGCCCCACCCACCTCGTTGCTCCTCTGGCTGCTTCTCCTCGAGGTCACCCAAACTGTTTTCAAGCCTTCCTCTAGCATCCTCCCTAGGCAGAGGCTTCCAGATGCTTGCCACCAGTGACCTGGATTTTTTAGTGAAGGAAGAAATCATGGCTCCAGGCTCATCCAGGGGCACAGCCAGGCACCACAGCTCCCAGGGCTCTCCCCAGTCCTGCGCTCCACCCAAGAGCTGTTTCACATGACCTGGGGTCTCATGGGAGTGTTTGCCAGGTCAAGTCCCAGGCTGGGGTCTCTGCCCTCCTCCTTCACCTTCCATTTCCTTTCACCCTGTCCCCGCCTTCAGAGCCTCAGATATGGGCTGCAGAAAACCCAGGAGCAAGCCCAGCACCAGGAGCAGCTGCTGAAGGAGCAGGAAGGGGAGCTGAAGGCACTGCAGGAGCAGCTCAGCAGGTAACCTAGGCAACCAACATCACAACCAGGTGTGGGAGCCAGGGGGCAGGAGGCGCGCATTCATGGTCATGCCAGGAAGCATCTTCTGAGCACCTCCCATGTACCAGGCCTTGCCAGGGCACAACTTGGGGGTGCCGAGGTATACAGAGCACTATTCCTGCTATCCCTTGCCAGCCCCCTCCCTCGCTGGCCTCCCTAAGTAGCCCCAGGAGAGCTCTATGGGTCCCTCCCTTCCTGCACTCACCTTTGCCACTTGCTGCTGCCTCTTCTGCGTTCCCCTCTCTCTTTTCCATCCACAAAGCACCCCCGCCCCACCACATTCCTGCCCCACTCTCTGTCTCCCTCTTTCCCTCTGTTTGCCTCTCCTTTTCCTGTTCCCTGTTGTACAATCTCTCTTTCACCCTCTTGATCATCGTAATCATAACTATCATCACGGAGCACGTACACCCCTGGCATTCTTCCAGGTGCTTGCTCCTAACAACCTCAGGAGATCAGTCCTTCAAGAACCCCCGTTTTATAGATGAGGAGGCTAAGGCTCCAAGACGCTACACAACTCACCCAACATCAGCTAGTTAGTAGAGGAGCTGAGATCCAGACCCTGCAGCTGACTCCAGAAGCAGTGGGCTGAAGGCCACTCCTCAGCCAGTACCCTCTATGCCTGTGTATCAGTCCCCCCATCTCTCCCTCTCTCAGCAACCAGCACATTCATCTTCCCATCACCACTCCACGTCAGGGGTCCAAAGTACACGTTTGTCTCTGCTTTCCCCCTCAGCCTTTCATTTTCTTAGGTTCTTGGTCACAATTTATTTTTAAATTGTGACACCACACGAAGTTCATCCTTGGTCTGACTCAGTCTCACCGTGTGTCTCTCCCTTGGTGTCTGTGTGCCTCAGTCTGCCCGCCAGCCTTGCCTCTCCCACGTGATTGACACCTGCCCTAAACCAGGGGAGCCTGCGTAGCTGTGATTCAGAGTGAATCACAGAGCCATCTACTGACTGCTTAACAGGCGCAGAGAGGCCTGGGACCCAGGAGCCAAGCCCAAAAGGCCCCCTGGGACTCCTACCGCTAGATGCTCAGCTGAGTCCTGTGTTCTTTTTCAGCAAAGTATCCCATGATTCAGACCTTAAGTGAGTGCAGGGGCCTTGCCCACCCAAGACCATCTCTGGGGACCAAGACAGGCTGCAGGGAGAAGCTGGGAGGCTCTGGGAAGACCACCCAGCCCCAGTTGCTCCCTGGGGCTGGGTGAGCCCCTGTCTCACAGCCCCCTGTCCTGAGCCCATTATCCCATCCATCACCCAGTCATTCCACAAACATTCCACATGCCCACTCTGTGCCAGGCCTGTTCTATGTGCTATGGTAGTTATGATTATGATGGTCAAGAGGGTGGAAGAGAGATTGTGCAACAGGGAACCGGAAAATGAGAGGCAAACAGGAAAAGAGAGACAGAGAAAGAGAAGACACTTTCAAGGATAAAACGCAAAATGCCAGCCCTTGTGGAGCTTACACACCAGTGGGAGAGGCAGTTAATAAATACAAGCAATAAAATACACAGGATGTCAGATTGTGATGAGTTCTAAGAAGAAAAAAATTAAAGCAGGAGAGAGGAATGGGAAGTAACAGGGGCGATACTTTAAAATGAGGTGGCCTCACCAGGGGAGGCCTCCCTGGAAAGGTGAAGTTTGAGTTAAGACCTGAAGGAAGGGAAAAGGAGTCATTTGCATATGTGATAGAAGAATGTTCCAGGCAGAGGGAAGGGCAGGAGCAAAGGCTGTGTGGTGGGAATGGGCACGGCATCAGGAGTGCCACTATAGCCCCCGTGGCGGGAAAGAGAGAGAGGATGTAGGAAAACGTCAGGTGGGTCATGGGAAACCCTAGTGGGTCATCAGAGGACCTTGGCTTTGGCGTGACTTTGAACCACTGAGTCTCCTGAGCAGAGGAGGGACATGATGTAACTCTGCTTATTAAAAATATATTTCTCTGCATTTAAAAAACAATTCAGGGGTTTTTAGTGTATTCACAAAGCTGTGCATCCACAGTCAATTTTAGAATATTTTCATCACCCCAAAGAGAAACCTGGTACTCATTAGCAGACACTGCCCAACCCCCCTCCTCCGCCTCCTAGCCCTGGGCAAGCACTAATCTGCCCTCTGTCTGCATGGGTGTGCCTGTTTCAGTCTGGCCTGTGTTTTCGAGGATTCACACCCCTGGCCCCATGGAGCTAGTCTACAGGGGATCCAAGCTGGAAGCAGGGAGACCGATAAAGAAGGGGAGCTGGGATGTACTAGCGGCGATGGGGGTACAGGGAGCAGCTGGATCCTGAAGTCAGGCTCAAGGGACTGGATGTGGGGTGAGAGAGAAAAACAGAAGTTGAGAATGACTCCAGGCCTTTGGCCTGACTAACTGGAAAGCTAGAGTCAGTGTGTGGAGGAGCAGTCTGGCGGGGACAGCTCAGGCGTTGGGTTTGGAGCCTGCCAAGTTCGAGACCCCTGTAAGACACCAAGTGGAGCTTTGGACGGGTGGTTGAGTGGAGTGAAGGAGAGAGGGTGGGCTGGAGGACCCACTGGAGAACCACTGGAATGAGGGTGGTGAGTAACAGAAGCTTCGGAGGCCAGGACAAAAATGTGCCCCTCTGCCTCCTGGGAGCCAGGAACTTAGACCCCCACCCCTGGGAAAGGGGCCATGGGCTTCGAGCTGGTGACAGTATGTCGCCAACTGTGAGAAGGGCCATGGGGCCCAGGCAGAGAGTGAACAATGTTCGCTCTGCCTCTGTTATGGCCACGGGCGGGGAGGGCACAGCAGGGAACAGGACAGGCACGTCTACTCTCGGAGGCCTGCAGAGACAGACGACAGATCAACAAATAGAAATACGGTTTTAGATAGTCATGGGCCCTGCAGAGGCCAGAGAAAGAGAGGAGAATCATCTAGAATTGGAGTCAGGGAAGCACTCTCTGAGGAGGTGGCTTTTGAGCAGAAATTCCAACCACAGGCAAAGCTGGACCAGGCAGGTATCTCGAGAGGAGCCCTTCAAGCAGGAGGACAGGCAGGTGCAAAGGCCCAGGAGATGTGAGCCTGGGGACAAGCAGGCGTGTGGCTAGAGCAGAGGCCTCCACAAGCTCTAGAAGCAGAGTCGTGAACAGAAGTGTCTCATGGTCTGACTTGGGTTTCTGAAGGATAGCTCTGGCTCTGGTGGGGAGAACGGACTCAGGATGGGCAGGGTGCAGAGCCCCAGGCTATACGCACAGGGGAGACACGGCAGGTCCCAGAGCAGAACAACCCAGGGCTATAAAAATACACCTGGGCTTTCCATACCCACTTCCTGGCTTTCTGACTGTGTGGCCCTGGGTCCCTCTTCTGCCTTAGGTCCCTGATTTGCAAAAAGGAGATGGTTGCCTCTCTTCCAGCTCAGATGCTCTGTGAGATCTTCTTTCTAAGCAGATCTGCCCCCTGGGTTAACCTCAAAGCAGAAGGGATTAGGACAGGTACGAGTGGAGGGTCTTCAGATGGGGAACTAGGTAAATATCCCTTCTTCCCCCCAACTTGGGTGGCAGCACCGAGCTCCCCAGAGGCTGCCGCAGGACCGTAAGGATCCATCCCCCTCTCCTACCTGCTGTCCACTCAGCCCTGGTGCCACAAACCACTGGTGACCAGGGCCCTGCGTGTATGCAAGTGTGGGGAGGTGAGTGATCAGAGCTGGACAGGCCTGCTCTCAGATTTATGCTCCCTCCACTTATCAAGTTGTGTGACCCTAGGCAAGTGTTACTACCTCTCTAAAGGTCTGTTTTCTTTCCTATAAAGTGATGATCATATCACCTGTCCCATAAATTTGTGAAAGTTCAATGAAACAAGGCTATAAAGCACTAAGCTCAGTGCCAGGCACATAGTAGATTCTCAATAGACTTTAATTCCCTCCAGGTTAAGAGAGGACACCTCCTGCCCTAGGAGTGTCGGTGGTGGTGGTGGTTTAGTCTTTTAAGTCGTGTTCAACTCTTGCGACCCCATGGACTGTAGCCGGCCAGGCTTCTCTGTCCATAGGATTCTTCAGGCAACAATACTGGAGTGGGTTGCCATTTCCTTCTCCAGGGGATCTTTCCCACTCAGGAATCAAACCCAGGTCTCCTGCATTGCAGGCAGATTCTTTACCAACTGAGCTATGAGGGAATCCCAGGAGTGTCTGTCACCCCCTTGAAAGTAAAAGTGAAAGTCACTCAGTCGTGTCCAACTCTTGTGACCTCATGGACTGTAGCCCGTCAGACTCTTCTGTCCATGGGATTCTCCAGGCAAGAATACTGGAATGGGTTGCCATTTCCTTCTCCAGGGAATCTTCCCGACCCAGGAATCGAACCCAATTCTCCTGCTTTAGCAGACAGATTCTTTACAGACTGAGCTATGGAGGGAAGCCCTTAAATACTTAAAATGCTTCAGTGGTTTCCATGACACTGAGATCAAAGTCCACTCCTCCTGGAGCACTGAGGACTCTGCCTGCCTCCCGCCTTGCCTCCTGCCTCCCAACCCCACCCCACCCCCTGTATAGGGTTGGCCAAAAAGCTCATACAGGTTTTCCTATTACAGCTTATAAAAAACCCAAACAAACTTTTTGGCCAACCCAATAGTTTTGCACGTCTTTCTTTCATTTCCTCAAATAAGCCAAGTTCTTCCCAATTTGCAGAACTTGGCATGTCCCTTTCTCTGGCTCTGCAAGGCTGCTTCCTTGTCTTTCAGATCTGCTTAAAGGTCACCCTGTCTAAGAAGACCTCCTGAGTGCTCCCTCTGCTCTGCGGCTCTGCCACTCCTTTGGGGTTATCACACACTTAATTATGTTATTGGTCCATCACTCATTTTAACCACTGCCCCAAACATGCTATAAGCTCCACCAAGAACTTTAGGCATTGCTGTATTCCTGGCACCTAACACAGTCATTGGCACACAGTAGGTGCTTAATTTCTTGCCTGGAGAATCCCATGGTCAGAGGAGCCTGGCAGGTTCCAGTCTATAGAGTCACAGAGTCGGACACAACTGAAGTGACTTAATAACAGGTGCTTAATAAATGTTCCCTCTAACCCTAAAGACACTGACTAACCGCAGTGGTCACATTAGGGCCTGCGCTGCCCACACCAGAGGCCCTGGGATCACTGGGCAAGTAACTTCGCTTACGAAAATGAAATCCTAATACTAAGAAATGAAGAGGCTGAGGACTCAAATGTTTGTTAAGTCACTCTTCCCTACGGCTGCAGGGACTGGCCTTTCTGGATTTCGGTGGCTGCTGTTGTCTGTCTGATGTTATGGCTCACCCAGTTTTCCTCCCTGCAGCATGCTATGGCAGAAATTCTTAAATTAATAATTCAATTCATCGTCAAACCTCTTCCCCTAGGGGCATAGGTATACACACACACACACACACACACACACACACACACATCCAGAGGTCATAGAACAGACACCACCATTACAACACGCACCTGTCTGAACAATGGAGTAAGAGGTGGGGGCCTGGAGCTAGAACCTTTTTATTTCCAGTCCATTAGATTTCTTAGAAACTTCTAGGAAGCCACTAAGACAAAAGGAAAAGGCAAGAACAGAACTGAGGAGTTTCCAAGCCCAAACTGAAACAAAAATTTAAGAAAGCCATATGTTTAATATGACTTTTTTTTTAACTGAAAAGACAATCTAATGCAATTTTTCAAAATATTTTAAAGCCAAAAAGTCACTTCAAATCCTACATCACTTACTGCTCTCCCCAAACACCACGGTTGTTTTCAGCTGGCACTGCCCATCCAGCCTGGGCTCCCAGGCACCCGCTACCCCCCAGAGACCAGCCAGGATTGTGAGCATGCCTTTCCAGAAAACGATATTTTAAAATGAAAATGTTAAAGAGAGAGAGAAAGAAGGAAAACAATTGAAAATATTGGCTTGTTCTCTCTAAAGGAACATGCAAGGCTAGACCCTGTTTTCGTTGCTCTGATCGGTTGATGAGTCAATCTGTAGGTGTCAGCTCACACAGTGCTTTGTTTGGTGTGATGTGTGTGTTGGGTGGTGAGCGTATGTGGTGTGTCATAGGAGTTATTGGTGTGTGATGTGTTGTGAGTATGTGTGAAGTATGTGCGTGTTGTGTGGTGTGTGTGGTGTACATGTTATGTGCATGTGTGTGATGTATGTTATGATGTGCAAGTTTAAGTGTGTGATGTGTTGTATTGTGAGTGTGTATGTCTAGTGGGGGTGTGGTATCGGTACATGTGATGTGTGTGGTATATGTGTAGTGTGTGTGTGCTGTGTTGTAAGTGTGTGGTGTATGTGTGTGTGGCATCTAGTGTGGTGTGTGCGCCTGTATGTGTGGTAAATGTGTGTTGTATGTAGTATGTGTGCTGTGTTGTGAATGTATGATGTGTGGGGTGTTGTGTATGGGGGGTGTGTGTGTAGTGTGTGCTGTGTGTGTGTGGTGTGTAGTGTGGTGTGTGTGCCTGTATGCATTGTGAATGTGTGCTATATGTAGTGTGTGTGTGTGCTGTGTTGTGATTGTATGGTGTGTGGTGTGTTATGCGGTGTGTGTATACAGTGTGTAGTGTGTGTGTACTATGTTGTAAGTATGTTCAGTGTGTGTGTGTGTGTGTGTGTGTGTGTGTCTAGTGTGGTGTGTGTGCCTGTATGCGTTGAGATTGTGTGTTATATGTGGTGTGTGTGTGCTGTGTTGTGACTGTATGGTGTGTGGGGTGTTATGTGGTGTGTGTGTATAGTGTGTAGTGTGTGTGCTATGTTGTCAGTGTGTTCAGTGTATGTGTATGTAGTGTCTAGTGTAGTGTGTGTGCCTGTATGTGTTGTGGTTGCGTGTTATATGTGGTGTGTGTGTGCAGTGTTGTGAATGTGTGGTGTGTGTGTGCACTTTAGCTGCGGGGGCACCACCAGCTTCCCGGGTGGGGCTCCGGTCACTCAGCCCGGCTCAGACACAGATGCTGCGCTGTCCCCTCAGAACTCAGCCCTCCTCTGTGCCCAGGTGTCAGGAGGAGAGGGCCCGGCTGCAGACGGAGCTGGAGCAGAAGCAACGGGAGGCTGAAAGGAAGGACGCCGTGTATGAGGAGGAGCTTGGCGGGCAGCGGGACCTGGTCCGAGCCATGAAGAGTCGGGTGCTGGAGCTGATTCAGTAAGGGCGGGACCCCGGGGTGGGGTGCAGGATAGGGCGTGGTATCAGGCATGCCCTCTGGACCTTTGTGTACACCAACTCATCTCCTTCTTTCAGCCACCTCCGCTGTTATCCCCATGCCACAGATGAGAACACTGAGGGTCAGAGAGGCTGACTTGGCCACCAAGGACACACAGCATACAAATGGCATAGAGTCCTCTGCCTCTAAGGCAAGCCCCCCTCCAACCCCCACAAACACACACACCAACCAAGGTTAGGAGAAGGGAAAGGAGCCCAGAGGTTAACTGGGAGGTAATCTCATGTCCTATACCTGCCTGCCTGCTGGACTTCCTCAGACCCCTGGGCCTGTGGCCTGTCCTGGGTCAGCCGCTCTAGGTTCCAGAGGCTGAGCTCACCAGGATTCATCCCAAACCACTAAACTTGCTGAAGGATAGGAGGAAATGCATAAAACCTGCTTTCTACCCTTCGGTCCAGTGAGGAGATAATTTCCAGATACACAGTGCTCTCTCACCTCATTCAGAAAATACGAGACTGTTGGACTCAGGTTCCCTTAGAACTGGAAGGCTGCTGAGGGGTCACCTAGAAATAAATCCTCTTGCACAAAATCCAAGTGATTAAAGGTAAGACAAGGGAGAGGTCAGCCAGGAAAGAAAGAAGAATTTAAGGAATAATCTCCCCTGAGGATCTGTCAACTGGGAAGAAGCTAATAAAAAATTAGCTATATATCTCACAAAAGAATTTAAGGTGGCTAACAATAAGACAGATAGAGGGAGGGATATTTTTATATATATATATATATATATATATATGATTGTTAAAGAAAAATAAAAGATTTCCTGAAAGATGAAAAAGATACTCCTGAAGTATCAGGTTTAAAACTCAACTCTGAACATCTTGGTAGCAGGATGAAAGAGAAATGCAGAAAGTTTCACCATCCATTCAAAGGAGCAATACCAGTTCACCAAGAGAGACAAATGTTTTTCCTAGTGCTAAAGAAATTAATCACAAGGTCTCAAACCACATAGTACAATGTCCCTCCCAGAAGCATTATGGAAGACATGGCCCTAAGCCAAAAAAAAAAAAAAAGGAGTGTGGAGCAAGAAGTTTGACTTCTGTGTCAAAATGGTAGACTGACCACATGTTAGTTAGTTAGTTCAGTCGCTCAGTCGTGTCCGACTCTTTGTGACCCCATGGACTGCAGCACGCCAGGCCTCCTTGTCCATCACCTACTCCCAAAGTTTACTCAAACTCCTGTCCATTGAGTCAGTGATGCCATCCAACCATCTCATCCTCTGTCATCCCCTTCTTCTCCCGCCTTCAATCTTTTCCCAGCAGCAGGGTCTTTTCAAATGAGTCAGCTCTTCACATCAGGTGACCACACATTATCCAGCCTCTATCCTGAGATCTCACTAGAATGATTGTAAAGGAATAAAATAGAGAGAAAGTTGGAGGAGCCAACCACAAGTGAGAGATAAGAGCTAATTTCCAGAAGCCAGAAAATAGATGGAGAAGTGGATACTGAATTTAGCCCAAGTTAGTACTCCAGGGCCCAGAGACACCAAGAACACAGATGGCAGAAGGGAGATGAGGGGCAGAAACCGGGAAAATGTACCGATAAAGTCATTAGAAAGAGCAGTGTACAGCCTGCTCTGTACAGCTGTGTGGTGTACAAATGTACAGTACTTTCTGCCTGCCTCCCCAACTACAGAACATCTAAGAGTGAGGGGTCTATCATCAGGCAAATAAGTAAAAGTTGATGTGGCAGGTAGCTCCCTGCCCAATCTGCCCTAAAGTGAGGCTACTAGTCAGCCATCCCCATCTACGCCTTGGAGCCCTAACAGCTTGTATCACCTCTTTCTTAAACATGAAATGACAACCGAGGATCCCCAGACATTTGAGGAGAGCCTAGAAAATAAAGAGGAGTGACAAAAATACACAGACAAAAAAGATCCATCATCCATGAAGCTATGAAAAGCAACCATCAAAAGATGAGAAACATTCTCGGAAATTAAAAATATGATTACTGACATGTTTGAATTCCACTCGGCTTGGAAAAGAAAGATGAGGCAGTCTCTCAGAAAGTATAATGAAAGCACAGATAAATGAAGACATGAGAGAAATAGAAACACAGAGAATCAATCCAGGAGTTCTGATAACTTCTCCAACTGACAGGAGTTCCAAAGAAGGAGAGAATAAAAAGGAGGTGATTTTCCAATAAAAATATGAGATGCTTTTCCAGTTCTGATGGGAGTTGTTCTTCAGATTTAAAGATTTCACTGAGCAACCAGCATAATAAAGGAAAGGGGCAGGGTAAACCACGTCTAGATACATCATTGTGAAATTTCATTAAAACAAAGATAAGGAGAATATCCTAAAAGACAGGTCCACTTGTAAAAGAAAGAGAACCCAACAAATTTTAAGGGTTCAGTGATGTAGGGGTCAATGGTTAAGACTCAATGGTGTAATGCTTTCAAGTTCTAAGAAAAACTGGCTTTTGCCCTCGAATTCTACATCCAGTCAAACTATGAAGCAAGTGGGGAGGTGGTGGAGGAAAGACATTTTTCAGATAGACAGGTTACATAAAATTCACCTCCCACACAGACTTTCTTCGGAAGTTAATTAAGGATGTGCTCCAGAGAAACAAGGAAGTAAGATAAGAAAGGAGAAGATGTGGAACTCAGGAATAGTAGCCCTAGCCCATGAGGAAAGGAAAGGGAATTCCCAAGATGACAAGTGGGCAGCAAGCCCAGGAAGTAGTCAGTTCAGACTACAGGAGAAGTATGGAGGGCCCAGGAGGGAGGTCTCAGGAGAGAAAAAGCTTCAGTAGAGTATCTGAGATGATGAAGAAGGGGGTGGGTGCGGATTAGGCCATGTTAAATGCAAGCCATGCAAGAAGTGAAGAAAAGTAATTAGAAAGTTCCAGAAAAACAAAAAATTTCCAAGAAAGGAAATATCACAGAACACAGCTCCAGGTGATGCAATATGTTTATGTACTAATAATGTAAATACTGCTCATTGATTATTTTCAGTGTTAGAATCAATCTAAAGGTAAAGCACAGAAAACAATTATAATTATAGAACAAATCTAAATGTTACTCAGAGAAGGCAACGGCACCCCACTCCAGTACTCCTGCCTGGAAAATCCCATGGATGGAGGAGCCTGATAGGCTGCAGTCCATGAGGTCACTAAGAGTAGGACACAACTGAGCGGCTTCACTTTCACTTTTCACTTACATGCATTGGAGAAGGAAATGGCAACCCACTCCAGTTCCCAGGGACGGGGGAGCCTGGTGAGCTGCCATCTCTGAGGTCGCACAGAGTCAGACACGACTGAAGTGACTTAGCAGCAGCAGCAACAAATGTTACTACCTAAACAATGTCAAGTATATAATAGGATCCAACAGGAATACCTGTGAAGATGGAAATGTTCTGCATTTGCCCAGTCCAGTATGATAGCTACTAGTCCCATGTAGCAACTGAGTACCTCAAATGTTGACTGATGCAACTGAGAAAATGAAGTTTTAACTTTATTTAACTTTAAATTAAATAAACACCTGATATCACTTATATGTGGAATCTAAAAAATACAACAAACTAGTGAATAAAAAAAAGAAGCAGACTGACAGCTATAGAGAACAAACCAGTGGTTACCAGTAAAGAAAGGAAAGGAGGGAGGGGCAATATAAGGGATTTTTTTAAAGGAAGTTATTATGGGGTTATCATGTGTGTGAAACTTTTGAAAATTCTAAAGTACTGTAGAATTTAAAGTATCTTTCATTCAATAAACATAATAATAAGATAAAAAGTTAAACATATACCTAAATATCCACATATGGCTAATGGCTACCATATTGGATGTTGCAGGAGTAGATGACAAATTAGGAGGTGGAGAAGGAGGAGCGCTGAAGAGAAGGGATGCTGACACCACCTTATTACAGAATGGCAGTCGTATTATGCTGTCTATAGTTAATAGAATGAGTGAGAAATAAATGTGTGGGTATATTCTATAAAATTCCAGTAGTAACCAATAAAGGAACAAAAAATGGAGCTAAAATTGCATTGAGAGGAAAGAGGAGTTAGTAAGGATGGTAATAAGTAAGCTGTATCCTGTGATATCAAGGAGCTCTATGAAAGATACTCTCTCGATAAATCAAGGTGGAACAATATGAGCATATTACTTGAATATGGAAGTAATATCAAGGAAAAAAAACCTAAAGGATGTAAGAAGTGGTTTGCCACTGAGAATGGGAAGGAGGCATATTGATTTCCTTTTGATATAATTCCTTCTGGACTGTTCAGTGTTTAAATCATGCCTGTGCGTGTCATTTTGGTAAAAATTTTAAGCAACCCACATTCCTAAACATTCTTCAAAAAAAAAAAAACAGTGAGGATACTTTTGGGGTAGCATGAACATACATAACTACAAGGCAGTTTGTACTGAGTGCCAAATAAAAATAATAGGCATTATATGCTATAGGAAGCTGGGGCAAGAGCCCCCTGGGGCTTCCAGGATCAGGGAGCATTTCTTAGAGGAGGTGGGATATGAACAGATTCTTAAATAATGGGTCAAGATTATGTTGGGTGAAGGGAGCCTGGGTGTCATCGTCCATCTTCCCAGAAAAACTGGAGACTCACTGATCTCTAATGTGTGTGTTTCTCACTGTCTCTTCATTTGTCTGTGTCTTTCTCCTTCACTACATCTTTCTTGGTTTCTCCATCTTGCTCCCTGTCTGTGGCTCTGTCCCTGTCTGTCTCTGCATTTTCCCCCTGTATCTTTCTCTCTCCCTCCACATTATCTCCCTGTCTCCCTCTCTGTGAGTCTGTCTCCCTCTCCAACTCCCTGACTTTCTTTCTTTCTCTCTCTGAGTGCCTGTATCCCTTTCCCTCCTTGTCTTCCTCTCCATTTCTGGCTCTCTGTCTTTCTGCTCTGCCGTTTCTCATCTCTTTTTGTCTCTCTATGTGTATATCTCTGTGTGACGTCCTCTGTTTTTCCCTGTCTCTCCCTCTTCTTTGTCTCTGTGTATCTGTTTCTGTCTCTCCATCTGTGTATCTCCATCTTTCTCTCTTCCTCTATCATCTTCTTTTTCCTCTCTCTGTCTGTGTGCATCCCCACCTCCACTTGCCCATCAGAGAGAAGGATATTCTGTGGCAGAAAGTCCAGCATCTCTCGTCCATGGCCCCCGGATGCTGCATCGTCTGTAGCAAGATCTTTGGCCGGTTGTCTCGGCGGTACCCATGCAGGTAATGGGTGGGGTACAGCATCCTTCATTTGGGACAGCCCAGTTTCCACCAGCCGACAGCCCCGTGCCCACTCCAGAGAGGGAGGGGCACAGGAACTAGGCATTTGTGAAAGGCCACTTGAAGCTGGCCACTCATTTTCCCCAATACTTGGCAGAGACATGAGCAAGAACTGTAGAAAGGGGGCAGACAAGGAAGGGCCTCTGCAAGAAGGGACTGGGTGACCCTTCCAGGAGCTGACTGATTAATCGACCAGCTAATCTCATCTGGGAAGAGAGTTTCTGTCCAAAGGAAGCTGCTCTCCCCACCTTGCCCTGGGAACACGGTGAGAGGGCAGACAGCAAGAGAAAGGACAGTGGGCCATCAGGAGAACCTGCCACTTGGAGGACCCTGGAAGGGTGGGGCACCAGGACACCTTTTAGGAAAGAGAAGGCCTCCTGAGATAGATCCAGGGCCGTCCAGCCAGAAGATGAGAAATGCAGAGACAGACATAAAGATGCTCAAACTTCATGACCCATCCCCCGTATGCAGCCACCTGCACCCACTCTTCTGCCTCTGCTCCCCAGGCTCTGCGGAGGCCTGGTTTGCCATGCCTGCTCTGTGGATTACAAGAAGAGAGAGCGCCACTGCCCACCCTGCTCCCAGAGGAGAGACGCCCAGGTTCTCTGACCGAGACCCGTCCAGGACTGGCTGCTCCATCCCACGCGACCCCTCCCCGTGGCCCTTGGCGGCCCTCTGGTCCGACCAGTCCTGCCGTCTAAGGCAGGCAGCACTTGAGTGGACAGACCGTCGTGTGGAAGGTGGAAGGAGCCGGGGTGGCAGTCAGGAGAGGGTTCTAAGCCCGCATCTCCCACTGATGAGCTGGCTGGCTTTGGCAGAGCTGTCAGGCTTTTCTCCTAACGTGAGAGAGTGGGCGCCATCTTGGTCTAAAGTCCCTTCAGGCTCAGAACGTCTTTTCCAAGAATAAGACCTGGTGGCCCAGGTGTTTCCCTTCCACACTCATTCCTCAGTCAGCCCACCCTTCACAACACAGGGGAGCTTCCTGTCTGGAGTCTGCTTGGGGGTCTATGTAGTATTTTATTTTTAACACCTTTCTTCAGGTACTATTAACATATAATACACTTTATATAAAATCTGATGAGTTTTGACTTTAATATACACCCTGAAGCCATCACTGTATTCAAAATAACAGACGCATCATCCATCAGCCCCAGTTTCCTTGTGCCCTTTGTCATCTCTACCCTCACCCTCTCTCCATCCCCAGGCAACTACTTACTCACTTTCTCTCACTAGAGACTAGTTTGCATTTTCTAAAATTTTGTACAAAAAGAATCATCCAGTATACACTCCTTATTATCTGCCTTCTTTCACTCGGCGTAATTCAGTTCAGTTCAGTTCAGTCGCTCAGTCGTGTCTGACTCTTTGGGACCCCATGAACCGCAGCACGCCAGGCCTCCCTGTCCATCACCAACTCCCGGAGTCCACCCAAACCCATGTCCATCGAGTCAGTGATGCCATCCAACCATCTCATCCTCTGTTGTCCCCTTCGCCTCCTGCCCTCAATCTTTCCCAGCATCAGGGTCTTTTCAAATGAGTCAGCTCTTCGCATCAGGTGGCCAAAGTATTGGAGTTTCAGCTTCAACATCAGTCCTTCCAATGAACACCCAGGATTGATCTCCTTTAGGATAGACTGGTCGGATCTCCCTGCAGTCCAAGGGACTCTCAGGAGTCTTCTCCAACACCACAGTTCAAAAGCATAATTATTTTGTCATAAAATACTGCTGAATAGTATTCCACTGCATGGATATACTGAACTAGTTTACACATTCAGCTGTTGCTGATACTTGGGTTGTTTCCAATTTGAGGTTATTACAAGTAAGTTTCTTCTCATCACCTGTGCACATATATTTGTGTAGAGATATGCCTTTATTCCTCTTGGGTAAATACCTAGGCATGAAATGACAAGGTGTGGTAGGTACATGTTTAAGTTTTAAGAAATGGCAGAGTTATTTCCCAAAGAGATTATATTAATATGTCGCAACTTCTCACTGACAGGGTGCAGGAGTACCAGTTACTCCCCAAAGCATCTGGTTTGGTGAGTTTGAGGGGAGGCTTGAGGCTCTCTGCCCTTTCCTTCCAACCACTACGGTGATTTGGTGGGTCCAAGTTCTGAGCACTTCAGAAGAAGGGGCTGAGTCTAGGTGACTTTGTCTACAGTGCTTACGCAGCTAGACTTCAATACTAAAGACAGTTGATGAGGACTCTTGCAGCTCCATGGTATGAGATGATATCCCCTGACTGCTCAAGAAGTCTCACCCGAATTATGGTTACTCAGTAGGAGTTCCCTGGTGGCTCAAACAGTAAAGAACCCAACATTAAAGAACCAGCTTTGACCCCTGGGTCAGGAAGATGCCCTGGAGAAGGGAATGGCAACATACCCCAGCCTTCTTGCCTAGAGAACCCAATGGACAGAGGAGCCTGGTGGGCTACAGTCCACGAGGCCGCAAAGAGTCTGACATGACTGAGCGACTAAACACACACACAGTGGTCATCCAGTTATGGTACTTCTGAGAATGCTGTTTCAGAAGAGGTGTGGACCCCATTCTGTGGCTAGGTGATTAGCTGCCCTACTTGGGCTATAGGGCAGACTTCACAGCCTCAAAGAGGCATGCTACTCCTGGCCCCTCTGCCTCAAGCAGACTGCCAAAGCCTCTGCAGCGGTTGGGCAACCCTGTGGCTCTGACCAGAGCCTGCGGACCGCCTCTTGGGGTCAGGGCCGCCCAGATTGCATCCCATTACCATCTCAGGGAGGAAGAATTTTGCAACAGCAGTTCCTGCCCTGGAGAGCTGGTGAGAACTTCTCCTTAACAAAGACAGCAGGGAGGTTGAAGCGGGGTGGGGGTGGGGGGCAGTGGGGGGGGGCGGGGTGCAGGGAATAGAGGGAGTGAGGGGCAGAGCTGGGGCTATGGGAGCAAAAGGGCAATAGAATCATCCCTGCCCTAAAGGACAGTGGTCCCTTCCTGGAGGCTAGACTTACTCAGACACTTTTATTAGGGCTGGTTCTTATTCTAGCAGAAGACATCATATTCTAGTAGGACCTCCAGCGGGAAGCTCAGACCTACCTGATGAACTGATGGGGGGAGGGAACCCAGAAGAAGCCTATGCTCTAAGAGGAAGCAAGATGCTCTGGGAAGAGAACTCAGGAGGAAATCAGGGGCCAGGTACGGGGGAGCTTGACTGTCTCCCCTTATTTGGGAGAGATGGAAGGGCAATGTTGAAGACCAGCCTCTAGCTTAACACTGCCCCCCAAAGAGTCCCACCAAGTCCAACAGAGAGCACAGAAGCTCCACAAAGATGTTGGGAAACTTGTTAGACCCTGGGGACCCTCCAGCCGAAGGTTCCACAAGGGTCACCATAGTCCATCGCAGAGCATGGCACTGCGAGGGCACCAGTCCACCAGAAAAGAGCCCAGGGCACAGGTCTAGCCCAGTAGCACCAGAGGCACACCTAGGGGATGCCTCCAACAGATTCCCCCATATTTCTGGGGAGCAGTCTATGGGAATAAGCCCTGCATGAACACATGGGTCTGAGCCAGTGCAGTCTGGGTTATCACTGTTGACATGACTTAATTTGTGCTCACAGGCTGGGGGGTGCCCTGGGAAATTTGGATGACATAATTATTTCTTTAAATCAGATATCACTCAAATGCTCCAACATACATCAGTTCTCTCACTCTGTCAGTTTATTCAGTGCTCAACAAAACGATATCAAGCACCTAGAGTGTGCCAAACTCTGTGTGGGATAGCTTTGGGGAGACAAAATTTCATATATATATATATATAATCCCTTCTTTCAAGAACCTCGCAGCATGGAGGAGGAAGCCGTCATACTGATGATTATAAATCCCTGAAATTGATGCCATCGTAGAGGTAAGCCTGGGGATGCAGAGAAGCACAGAGAGGGGTGGCAGTGCGTGGAGGTGACAACAGGCCTGAACTGGAGAGGAGAGAGAGTTGGCCGGCCCAAGAGGGTGGGGAAAGGGAAAAGGAACTGTGTGCCAAAGCCCAAGAGGAACCAGAGCAGCTGTAGTGGGGGAACTGCGAGTTGTTCCCTGTGGCCAGAGTCAAGTATTCCAGAGGGCATGGCTAGAAATTAGGCAGGAGAAGCATCAGAGGCAGGGGCACCAAGTGCCCAGATCAGGAATTTGGCACTGACTGAGGGCAACAGGGGTCCTTGAAGAGCTGTAAGAGGGAAAGGTAATCAAACTCACATTTGAGGCAAATGGTTCTGATAGAGAGTGGAGGATGGATTGAGAGGGGAAAGACTTAAGGCAGAGAACATTTAGGAAAATAGTGATCTGGTCATGGTGGTAGCAGCAGCAGCAGGAACCAACAGTGCCAAGCACCATTCTGTTTTGTAAATATAGACTCATTTCATCCACATGACAACCCTATGTGGTGAGTGCTCTAATTATCCCCATTTTACAGATGATGAAACTGAGACCAGTAAGACACAATAACTTGCCCAAGGTCTACAGCCACTGACATTGCTGGGATCCTAACTCAGACAGATTTGCTCTGAAATTCAGAGGTGTCCCACGATGAATCCAGTAGCTTAGGTGAGAGAATAAAGCGGGGCCTAATTCGTCAATGAAGATATTGAAGAGGAGATAAGACAGAAAGATGTTAGAGAGATGGCCTTGGTAGAGAGGAGGAGCAAGGTGAGCCTGAGGGGCATGCCCGTTCCCCCGTTAAGGAGCAGGGGCACCCATGTCAGGGAATTCATGAGACCAGTTGTTTTTTTTTTTCCTTTAGCCACAGAGTTTATTGTTTGAATATTTGCAACCATTATTCTATACACAAATGTTAATTTCTTACAAAACCCTGCATTCCATATTGCTGGGTCACTTCACTCTCCATTTTATGCCATATTTCCATCAAAAACTGTTTCCCTAAATTACAATGTGCCTGGTTGTGTGTTGTTGTTCAGTTGCTAAGTTGTGTCCTACTCTGCAATGCCATGGACTGCATAGCCCACCAGGCTCCTCTGTCCATGAGATTTCTCAGGCAAGAATACTGGAGTGGGCTACCGTTTCCTTCTCCAGAGACCAGTTTTCTATATGTTGAGTTTGCAGCATCTGTGGGACCTCAGGGTAGATTTCAGGAAGTGGTTGCATGTAAGAATTTGAGCTTAGAGAGAAGCTTAGAAGAGAAGCTGGGAACTATAGGTGTGGGAGACGCTGACCCAGACTGGATAGGGGCTGAAGCCAAGGAGGCAGGTGGGCTGGTCTAGGGAGAGCAGGGAGACAGGGACCAAGGCAGACTCCAAGGAACATCCATATTTGAGGAATGAATCAATAAACAAAGCAACAAACGAGACCAAAAGAGTTTCTCAGAGAAATAAAAGAAGAATGGAGTTAGTGGGGTGAAATGTTGCAGAGATCAGATAAGACTTATACAGTATCCATTTCACCATAAATAAAGTTTAAAAGCATACAGCAGGTTGGGAGAAAATATTTTACCATAATTGACAATTATGAGACAGTATGAGTGGATAGGGTAACAGGTCCTTATATAGGAGAAGGAAATGGCAACCCACTCCAGTGTTCTTGCCTGGAGAATCCCAGGGACAGGGGAGCCTGGCGGGCTGCCGTCTCTGGGGTCACAGACACGACTGAAGCGACTTAGCAGCAGCAGCAGCAATAGGTAATAGGAGAGTACATAATAATAAGAGAGCACACTGGAACAGTCTTTTGAAGAACGATGAGTAGTATTTATCAACATTTAAACACGCACAGTTATGACCCAGCAAAATTGTACTTAAGCTGCTGAAACATACAAATTCCCAAAGATCTACATCCCAAGATGCTCATAATAAGAACCTAAATATTCACCTGTAAGTGTTAGTAGCTCAGTCATGTCCGACTCTGCAACCCCTGACAGGCTCCTCTGTCCATGGAATTCTCCAGGAAAGAATCCTGGAGTGGGTTCCCATTTCCTTCTCCAGGAGATCTTCCTGACCCAGGGTCAAACCCGGGTCTCCTGCATTACAGGCAGATTTTTTACCACTGTGTCATGAGGGCTTCATTCGTCTATAAGCTAATTACCAAATAAATCATCTTACATCCTTGCCATGGACCATGATGTCATCACTGAAAGGAATAAGATGGATCTATATGGACTGATGTAAAATAGGAACATGATACATTGTTAAAGTGAAAAACAACATAACTAGTTTAACACTCTTAACTATGCATGGGGAAAAGTCTGGAAAGATGATACACCTGTACACAAGATACAGGTGAACAGAGGGATGGAAAGGAATCCAATTTCACTTTATATGCTCTTGCATCACCTGTATTCATTACAGTATGCCCATTTTATTTTATAATATTAAAACAGCTTTATTTAAGAGAAGGGTTTACTGGGTTTAGCAACTCTAGGTTATTGGGAACCTTGGCAAAAGCTGTTTCCGCAGCGCAGTGGGAAGGAAGCTGGTTGCAGTGGGTTAAGCAGTGAACAAGAAGTTGGTGAAGTGGATACAGCAACTGCTCGCTGTGTTTTCAAGAAGTTTGCCTTTGAAATGGAGGCAAATACTTCTCCCAGAGGGAGAAGTAGCTGAAGGACTCCTAGAACAGAGGAAGGGAGAGAAAGACAAATGCAAGTTCAGGGAAAGAGGTGGTTCCAGGAAAGAGAGGCACAGGGACCAGGAGGCAAGACCCTCAAGGTTATGAGAGGCAGTGGGTCCCACCAGCAGGTGCAGGAATTCAAAAGAAGGAGAAGAAAGGATACTTCTCATCCCGCCCCTAGAAGGAAGGAAGAAAGTGTACACATAAATTCAGCACATGTGTCAGTGGGCGGTGGGGTTGCTTGCATCTCCCTTATAAAGAAGAAGGCATATTTTGAAAATGAGACAGAGATGGACTAGGCAAACCACCACCTTCAGACTCCTCTAGAAACCGTTAGCCAGGAAGGTGTGAAAAGTCCCAGTGCTATCACAGAATTGCCAGGTAGAGCCTTGACCTTTAGTCAGAGTCCCAGGACAGACCTCGTTGCTCCTCTGTGGGGACACCTCCCCTGGTGGGCCTCCTGAACTTCCCCCTCGGCAGCCCTGGGTCAGAAGTTTCCACACAGAAGCTGCCTTCTCCTGTCCAACATCCCTGACAGCTACCAAGCCCTGGGTCACCGTGGAGGCATCAGTGGCTACTGAAATAACAGCAGCAGTAGCAACAACATCAGGTGGGTGAGCAGTGTGGCCTTCGGGCAGCTGGGGACATATTCTGATAGAAGGAACTTGGAAACGTCATTCTCTTCCTGTGAGTCCCCTGAGAACTGAAGTGATGAATTACAGAAACAAAATATTTACGTCTTCACTAAGGCAGCTCAGTACAAATGAACCTCCTACAGTAATAGAAATGTCCTACAGGACATCTGCACTATCCAATATGATAGCCAAAAGCAGAGACATCACTTTGCCAACAAAGGTCCGTCTAGTCAAGGCTATGGTTTTTCCAGTGGTCATATATGGATGTGAGAGTTGAACTATAAAGAAAGCTGAGCACTGAAGAATTGATGCTTTTGAACTGTGGTGTTGGAGAAGACGCTTGAGAGTCCCTTGGACTGCAAGGAGATCCAACCAGTCTATCCTAAAGGAGATCAGTCCTTCATTGGAAGGACTGATGTTGAAGCTGAAACTCCAATATTTTGGCCACCTGATGCGAAGAGCTAACTCATTTGAAAAGACCCTGATACTGGGAAAGATTGAGGGCAGGAGGAGAAGGGGACAACAGAGGATGAGATGGTTGGATGGCATCACTGACTCGATGGACATGGGTTTGGGTGGACTCCAGGAGTTGGTGATGGACAGGGAAGCCTGGCATGCTGTGGTTCATGGGGTCGCAAAGCGTCAGACACAACTGAGCAACTGAACTGAACTGAGTCACATGTGGCCACTGAACACTTGAAATGAAAAACTAAATTTTTTATTTATTTTAATTAATTTAATTTTAAGTAGCCATATGTGACTAACCTCGTTTTCCAGGGGACCACATGGAGGCCCAGAGAGAAATGACTTGTCCAAGCTCACCCTGATCTTTAACAGCAGAACCAGGACTGGAAAACAGTTCTGAATTCACCCTACCATCTATAGGCCTGCGGTGGGCTCAGTGGAAATGAAATCAGTCTAATGAAAATTGAGAAGTAGGCTGCTTGGGAACTCCCTGGCAGCTCAGTGGTTAGCACTCCATGCTCTCATTGCCGAGGGCCTGGGTTCAATTCCTGGTCAGGAAACTAAAATCCCACAATCTCACGGTATGGCAAAAAGAAGAAAGAAAGAAAGAAGTAGACTGGTTGGGAAATGTCAGATCTGGACTCTCCTTTCTACATCCAGTTGTCTGGGACAGAGAAGTACTTACAGGAGCTCAGAAACCTAAGGCTGGGATCCAGTCCCTCCTTGCGGTGGACAGAATGCCAGATTTGAGGTCAGGTTAAAAAAAAATGTCTTAAGAACTGCTTAAAACTCAGTTCATCTGCGTCACTCTAGGTAAGTTGCCTAACTTCACAGTCTCAGTTTCCTCATTCAGAAAATGCACATCTCATGCAGCTCCTGTGAAGATTAAATGATACAGATTCTGAAAAGCACTTTTCTTGGATGCTAGGCCCTAGCAGGCACTCATCATTAGAGCTAAAGTGACGACTGTTATTTCTGGTTAAAGCAAATTAAGATATACCTGGAAGTCAGCCCGGAAAGCAGACCCGCTGCTTTCTCTTGCTTGGCAATGTAGTGGGAAAGACCCCATGCTTTTAGCTGATCAACTATTTCAGTAATAATAATACCAATAATAAATGCTAACCCTGTGCTTTATATATGTCTTAAGTGTTTTATAAGTAATCTCTCCTTTCATCCTCAGCACAACCTGGTGAGTCAGAGTCTACCATTGAGTCTAAAATGAGTCTCATTTTACAGATGAGCAAACTGAGAATCTGAAAGGAAAAGTCGCTTGTCCAGAGCAGCTAGGCTAGCAGAGTTCTTCACTGCTGCACTCAGGGCCTCTCCCCACAGGTCCTGGGTCTCTGTCTGGGTTTACCATCACCTGACCAGGAGTCTCTGGGTTCTCCAGCATAGTAAAGAGAAAGGTGACAGAATGTTTGCCAAACGGTTGGACTCAAAGGTTCTTTCCTAGGGGTAGGCAGCTAAGATGAGTTTTCCACAGGCTCTGAGTACCCTGTGGGCCCTGGGATGCCTGGGGCAAGAGGTCAGGATAACAAGTAGCAGAGGGCCTGGGGAATCAATCACTGTAAGGGTAAGGACTTGGGAGGGTGCGGTGAATTAATGTTCACAGCTCCACCCGAATTTATCCTTCCAATTGTTATCAGTAGCAAATGTGACAAAACATATGCTTGGTGTCATCTGTTTTCAAAAATGTATTTGAACTTGGATGGGATTTTAACCCTTACCAAATGTCTTTCTTTCCAAATGAGATGGTCTTGGTTCCAAAATTAGTAGCTACTACTGACCCAATTCCAAGTGGACAAATCAATAAAAAAATATCAATGTCCTAAGAGAGGAGCATGGTCAGAGAGGATGACTGGGGAGTGAGGAGAAAGACAAGAAGAGGTGAATAGGGCACCCATGTGGGGGTGGAAGTTGAGAAGGGCGTGGCGTGGAGAAGGAATTTATGAGGATTTAACAACACCGGGGGTGTGTGGGGTGGAGATGAGAGGCCAGGGAAGAAAACCACCAGACGTGCCAAAGGCTAAAGCTCCATTTCTGGTGCCTTAAAGAGCTGTTCCTTTTGAGATGGGAAAAATGTTGAAGAGCCATAGAACTGCTGGGGGGTAAGCACGGGAAGCCCGACACAACTGGAATGCAGGGAGAAACAGGCAGGGCAGCTGAAAGAGCTCGGGGCTGCTGAGCTCAAGGCAAAGACAAGAAATCTGTGCCATGACGGGCCAACTACTTCCTTTGGGTGGGCCTCAGTTTCCTCATCTGGGAAATGGAAAGATTGGCTAGGAAACCCCTTCCCAAAATGAACTCTGCGAGTTCATAAAATGACGACTAAAGAGCTGACCTGGGAATTAATTATTCAAACTATCAAAAGCATCCCGCACCCTCAGGGGCTCCACCCCAGAATTGAGCAATATAATCCACCACTCACTTCCTCACTGTGTTCTCAGCACCGCCGCCCTTTCTTCAGTCAGACACATCTGCCTTTCCTGGAGGTGTCCCACAGGTGACAAGCCCAGAATCATGGTAAGTCTTGAAACACCCACCCCTCCCACCTTCCAGACACTTCTCTGTTCTCTGTCCCCCTTGACACCCAGGCTCCATTTGTCCCCTCCATCTATCCCCACACCTCTCAGTCTCTCCATTCTCTCTTTAGACCACTCTGTCCTCAAAGGGAGAGCCTCTGCTCCTCTTCCATACCCCTCTCTCCAGCAAGCACCTAGGGCAACTCACTGCCCACCCTCTTCTCTTCCCGCTCCCAGCCAGCTCTCCCTGCCTTGGCTAGAATTGAGTCTGAACCAGATCTTAGTGAGGCCCTCCTTCCCCATATTAAACACAAATATGTGTGGATTCTATTTCTAGAGAGAAAGAATACTGGAATTGTATTCAAACAACCTGGACTATGTTGCGTTATTATTGTGTTGCTGCAGTTAAAAAGATTGCCTTAAGTATTTGGGCTCTTCTAAGTATAAAACTTCTGTGAAATAAATTAGAATCATGCTTTCCATGGAGTCATTAGGGGGCTGGCAATTTCACTCAGTGAGGGACTGTCCTGTTTGGTTACCCAGGACATAATTGGGTGGCTACCAGCAGGGAGCCAGTCAATTCAAGGACATTTGGTTTATTATTTCCTGTGAGGGTTGTTTTTTTCATCCTGGGTCTAAGGAATAGCAAAGAAAGCAATGCACGAAACATCAAACAATCGGAGGGAACTATAGCCAGGTTAAACTCAGGATATCTCAAGAAATCATCTTACAACTATGTTTTTGTAAATTCACTTATTTATTTTCATTTTCAGCTGCACTGGGTTGTAGTGAGCAGGGGCTTTTCTCTAGTTGCAGGAGCTTTTCCCTGCGGTGGCTGCTCTTAGTGCAGAGCACGGGCTGTAGGCTCACGGGCTTCAGTAGTTGTGGTACCCGGACTTAGTTGCTCTAGGGCATGTGGGATCTTCCTGGACTAGGGATCGAACCTGCGTTCCTTGCATTGGCTGGTGGGTTTTTAACCACTGGAGCACCAGAGAAGTCCACAACTGTATTTGAAACGTTGAGTTGTGATTTGTTTTTTTTTTTTAAAGAGGCAGATCTGTGGACTGAAAATAGCATGTGAAGTCATTCACACCTAGTTGAAATTCTGGCCGCAGCACTGAGAGGCTCTGTGACTAAAAGGTGGTTTCTGAGCCTTGCTGTGCCTGTCTGTTTGTAACTGCCGAGCAAGACCATGTACCTGGCGAGGCACAAATCGGATCTCAAATATACATCTCCCTTCAACTGTCAAAACATCCTCACCAGAGACCGGTAAACCAAAAAACAAACAAACAACAACAAAACATTCCCCTGCCCCAGCCTCCCGTGGCCGGAGGTCATTGCCCTGGCCTGGTTCCCATTTCTGAGTTCTCTACCTTCTGTCCTGACTTGCTGGTCGCGCCCTGGTCCCTGAGACTGAGCCTTCGTGTCTAGTAATGGGAACTCACCCATACACCTCCAGCCCATCTCCTGCACAGTTGAACACTGGATTATCCGGAATGAGGACTGGGCTGTGACAACTTGCTTGGCTGTTGCTGCTGCTTCTGAGAGAGGCAGTTTCTGTGGCTGCCCCACCTCTGCCTTTTCGCAGCTGATGCTTGTAAATGTTAGGTTCTCCCCTCTAAGGGCACAAGCTCTCTGCATCCATCGTGCTCTGTATCCACTCTCAAAGGTGGGTCTTCTCTTAGGTCATGTGTTCCCTGAAGAGCATCTCTGATCATCAGCTCCCAGAAGTGACCCACCTTGTGATTTCAATACTCTGGGCTTCTGAGAAAACTTGGTCTTGACCCTGGGACGGCAGAGTCAGTGGTTTCTCGCAGGTTTTGCAAGCAACACTGGCTGAGCCAGCTGTACTAGTCACCTCTCTCACTACGGTCCTGTCTCCTGGCCAGGCAGGGCCCCATCTTTATCATCACATCTTTTAGGTTCAGGGACTGACTTAATCTGCTCTATTTGTGATCTCTGTATTCTGAGAAGGCAATTTATCTGGCCCCCGTCACTAGCAGAGATACCATCTCAGAAAAGTGAAAGTTAGGAATTCTTTCACTCTAGAGGAAAAGGGCTTTGTTCTTCTAGTTCCTCGTAACCTCATTCTGCCTTCTTTGCTAAGTATGATTGATAGTAACAGTTTCTTCTGCTAAAGAGGAAAACTTCCTAGGACTTTCGTGTTGATGGTGATGAGGATGATATTACTGATTTAATATTTCTATTTCCTTTACACTTATGTTGTTGTTGTTTATTAGCTAAGTCATGTCTGACTCTTTGCGACCCCATGAATTGCAGCATGCCAGGCCTCCCTGTCCATCACCAACTCCTGGAGTTCACTCAAACTCATGTCCATCGAGTCGGTGATGCCATCCAGCCATCTCATCCTCCGTCATCCCCTTCTGCTCCTGCCCCCAATCCCTCCCAGCATCAGAGTCTTTTCCAGTGAGTCAACTCTTCACATGAGGTGACCAAAGTATTGGAGTTTCAGCTTTAGCATCAGTCCTTCCAGTGAACACCCAGGACTGTTCTCCTTTAGAAATCCCATGGACTGTAGCCCGCCAGACTCCTCTGTCCATGGGATTTCCCAGGCAAGAACACTGGAGTGGGTTGCCATTTCCTTCTCCAGAAGATCTTCCCAACCCAGGGATTGAACCCACAACTCCTGCATTGGCAGGCAGATCCTTTATCACTGAGCCACCAGGGAAGCCCAATACACCTTTTTTCTTTTTTATTGAAGTATAATTGATTTATAATGTTGTGCCAATCTCTGCTGTTCAGCAAAGTGACTCTGTTACAAGTCACACACACATACACATTCTTTTCTACACACCTTTGATTCATCTGTTGTAGTTGAGATATAATCCACATGTGATAAAAGTCACCCATTTACAGTATACAATTCAGCGGGATTTTGTATACAGACAGTCCCCAACTTACAATGGTTCAACTAACAATTTTTCATCTTTGCAATGCTGCAAAAGTGATATGCCTTAGCTGGAAACTGTTCTCTGAATTTTGAATTTTGATCTTTTCCCAAGCAAGCAACGTACAATAAGATACCCTCTCATGATGCTAGGCAGCGGCCATGCAGTCATGAGAATAAACTCATGAAGTCTTTTGTCTCTGGCTGTTTTCATTTAGAATAATGTTTTCAAGGTTCACCCATGTTGTAGCCTGTATCAGTTCTTCATTATTTTTTATGATTGATTAATACTCCTCGTATGCATCCATTTGCATATCCATTTATCAGTTGATCAGCATTTGAATTACTTCCGCTTTTTGGCTGTGTGCTGCTGAGAAGATTCACATACAAGTTTTTGTGGGGATATACGCTTTCAGTTCTCTTGAATATACTAGGAGTGGAATTGCTGGATCATATGGTAACTCTATGTTTTAGCTTTCTTAACAGCTGTTTTCCAAAGCAATTGTACCATTTTCTATTTCCACCAGCAGTATATAAAGGGTTCAACTTCTCCACATCCCATCACCATCATTATAGTCCTTACTTTATTATTATGATCATGATACTCCAGTACTCTTGCCTGGAAAATCCCATATATGGAGGAGCCTGGTAGGCTGCAGTCCATGGGGTCACTACAAGTCAGACATGACTGAGCAACTTCACTTTCACTTTTCACTTTCCTGCATTGGAGAAGGAAATGGCAACCCACTCCAACGTTCTTGCCTGGAGAATCCCAGGGACGGGGGAGCCTGGTGGGCTGCCGTCTATGGGGTCGCAGAGTCAGACACGACTGAAGCGACTTAGCAGCAGCAGCAGCAGTGAGTATGAGGTAGTTCCTGAGCCTTCTTATTTTGTATTCGTCTCTTTAACACTGGGTACCATGTTGAGGTGAGTTACAGACTGGCATAGGGTCACAGGATGGCCATATCTTGTTATAAAGAAATGACATGATAGTGATACAGTTTGTGGTTCAAAAGGAAGCTAATTCAGTAGCTGGTCACTTTAGTTTATTTCCTTTTGGAAAACTGGGATAATATTTCAGAGTGGCTGCAGCTTCCCACGAAAGCAGGTTCTCTGCTACCCCCATAACAAGGGCAGAGCCCACAAAAGTTAGCTAGGGATAACCTGCGGTGAGGTTGGGGGTTGCTGGAGAGTCAGGTTTGGAAGAAGGCACCCGTGAGCAACACAGGAAGGATCTCCGTCAGGATTGGAAAGCCACCCAAACAAGAATTATGTGTCTCCACCTGCCTTCCCTGCTTCCTGCTGGCCTTCCTCCTTATGCTGGGAACATACTGCCTTTCTCTGCTCACCCCTGCATGGCAGAATATGCCTGCTCAGAGCTCCCAAGACAATCCGCTACATTTCCACCCATGTGGGAAAATCAGTCATCCACCTGCTTATGATTTTTAATATATTTTTTCAAACTACACAAGTGTTCCCAGAGGAAGCCTCCCACATCAAAAGAAACACTCTGGGTGGTACAACTTCCTTTTAGCTTGGGCATCCTGAAACCCTACTCTGCTATCACTCAGATTGTTTTTCCAGAACACTTCATTTTCTTCCAAACTTTAAACTTTTTACTTTGTACTGGGGTAATAGCTGATTAACAATGTCATGACAGTTTCAGGTGAACAGAGAAGAAACTCAGCCACACATATATGTGTGTCCATTCTCCCCCAAACTCCCCTCCCATCCAGGCTGCCACAGTGAGCAGAGTTCCATGTGTTATACAGTAGGTCCTTGTTGGTTATCCATGTTAAATATAGCAGTGTGTACATGACCTTCTGAAAGTCCCTAACTACCCCTTCCCCCCACCCCCAGCCCCAGCAACCATAAGTTAATTTTCTAAGTCTGTGAGTCTCTTTCTGTTTTGTAAGTAAGTTCATTTGTATCATTTATTTTTGTTTCCACATATAAGGGATATCATATGATATTTTTCCTTCTCTGTCTGACTTGTTCCACTCAGTATGACACTCTCTAGGTCCATTCATGTTATTGCAAATGGCATTATTTCATTCTTTTTAATGGCTTTAGGTAATATTCCATTGTATATATATATATATATATATATATATATATATATATATATATCACAACTTCTTTATCCATTCTTCTGTGGGTGGACATTTAGGTTGCTTCCATGTCTTAGCTATTGTAAACAGTCCCACAATGAACACTGGGGTGCGTGTATCTTTTCAGATAATGTTTTTCTCCAGATATATGCCCAGGAGTGGGAATGCAGGGTCACATGGTAGCTCCATCTTTATCTTTTTAAGGAACCTCCATACTGTTCTCCATCGAGGCTATACCAGTTTACATTTGCACCAACAACCAGAGCAGTCCTTCCAAAATAGCATTCAGAAAGTTGGACAAAAGAATTCATCTCTTAGCTTTAAAGTCAAGCTTTGATCTTTTTCTAGGGATCTAACCCAGTTAGATTTCCTGCTTAATTCCCTAGGTTGAAAAATGAGTGGTACCTCCTGTTTCTGACATTAAAATCAGCTTCAACGGTCAAATGCTCACCACCAAGGATCCAAGACAGCATGTTCTCTAGGGATTACAAGGGGAAGTTTCAACAATGGTTTGGGCAATGTCATGGAAAGTGATAAGAACCTCTCTGACATTGAAAGAAACTAGACGCTTTTTGTGAAATCATTTTTTCTAAATGTGTCTCCAAAACCTTAGAACTTTAGTGACTCCTTGAAGTGAAAGTTACCTCCATATAATATACAAGCTAACACAAAGAATTCCATCTGAGATGTACAAGTTGTTGGGCAAGAATCTGGGGAGGTTTTACTATGCAGTAACCCTGATCTCTCTTCTTTAGGCTGAAACAAAATTCACTTCAAATATGGAAGGATTTAACTGGGAAAATTACAGCGATGAAGATTTTGGCAATTACAGTTACAACACTGACCTGCCCTCTATTCTACCAGACTCTGCCCCATGTCGGCCAGAAATTCTGGATATCAATAAGCATGCTGTGGTCGTCATCTATGCCCTGGTCTTCTTGCTAAGCCTCCTGGGAAACTCCCTGGTGATGCTGGTCATCTTATACAGCCGGGTCGGTCGCTCTGTCACTGATGTCTACCTGCTGAACCTGGCCATGGCTGACCTGCTCTTCGCCATGACCTTGCCTATCTGGGCCGCCTCCAAGGCAAAGGGCTGGGTCTTCGGCACACCCCTGTGCAAGGTGGTCTCACTCCTGAAGGAAGTGAACTTCTACAGCGGTATTCTACTGCTGGCCTGCATCAGCATGGACCGCTACCTGGCCATTGTCCATGCCACACGCACGCTGACCCAGAAGCGGCACTGGGTCAAGTTCATATGTTTAGGCATCTGGGCCCTGTCCGTGATCCTGGCCCTGCCCGTCTTCATCTTCCGCAGGGCCATCCACCCACCCTATTCCAGTGCAGTCTGCTATGAGGACATGGGTGCCAATACAACGAAATGGCGAATGGTGATGAGGGTCCTACCCCAGACCTTTGGCTTCCTCCTGCCCCTGCTGGTCATGCTGTTCTGCTACGGACTCACCCTGCGCACGCTGTTTTCAGCCCAAATGGGGCAGAAGCACCGGGCCATGCGGGTCATCTTTGCTGTCGTGCTCGTCTTCCTGCTCTGCTGGCTGCCCTACAACCTGGTCCTGGTCGTGGACACCCTCATGAGGGCCCATGTGATCGCCGAGACCTGTCAGCGCCGCAACGACATTGGCCGGGCCCTGGATGCCACCGAGATCCTGGGCTTCCTGCACAGCTGCCTCAACCCTCTCATCTACGTCTTCATTGGCCAGAAGTTTCGCCACGGACTCCTCAAGATCATGGCCATCCATGGCCTGATCAGCAAGGAGTTCTTGGCCAAGGATGGCAGGCCTTCCTTTGTTGGCTCTTCTTCAGGGAACACGTCTACTACCCTCTGAGACTCCACACCGGGCTCCTTGCTTCCCCTCAGCATCATCCCAAGCCCCATGTCCTCTGGCCGTTCACAGTCTCATGTCAAGGCTGCTCCCTGTTGTGGTTACAGGAAGTTGCTGAGGCCATGTCCCTAATAGGCCCCCATCACATGGACTAGACAGCCTGTCCTGGGCCCACCTCTTGCTGTAATCACCATGTCAACTGATAGAGCTTGGTGCATCCTACCACTGAGCCCACAGTGCTCTATCTTCTGGCAGACATCCTTTGAAGGTATTCTTTTCAATGATTACAAAAAGTTCCCACTATTGGGAACCATTAATGTAAAACACCATTGGTTACTTCCCTAACTCTCCCTTTCTTGTCTGCTGGCAAAGTCCCCTTCCCTTGAGAAAGGCTGAAAATGACAGACACTCACTTTCCAAGATTCCCTTAAGATAGGAGTGGCTGTATCATCTTGTTCTGATTTGTAATACTTAAAAGCAATAGTGTGCTGGTAAACCACTCTCCTAGGGGAAAAATATCTTGATTTGTAGCATTTGCCATGTGCCATGGTGTATATAAATACTCCCACCATAGCCAATTTCAAGGGTGATGGTATTTAACAATGAGTTCAAAAAATCTAGAAAATGTAATAATCAACTTTCACCGTCTGGAACAAACTGGTTTCAGTGCATCATTATCTAAGAGGAAGTCTTCTGGGGCCAGAAGACACCTGGAAAGTGTTCCTGATTTGAGAGAAAGTGACATATCCTTGGTTCTTGACTTTGAATATGGTTGTAGGATAAGTTCTGTTGAGGCAGCCACTTTGTAACAATGATGCAAAAAATATACCCAACACACAGGCTGATGGAGTCAAACAATAAAAAGAACCTGAGAATAAAGAGCCCAAAGTAAAACCACCATAAATAATCAAATGAATTTTAACAAGGATACCAAGACTATGCAATGGGAAAAGGATAGTCCTTCAGCAAACTGTGCTGGGAAAATTAGATATCCACATGCACAGAATGAAAATGGACCTTTACCTTACATCATACACAAAAATTGACTCAAAATGGATCGAAGACCTAAAATTAGAAGCACAACTATAAAACTCTTTGAAGGAACCATAGAGGGAAAGCTTCATGTCATTGAATTTGGCAATGATTTCTTGGATATGATGCCGAAAGCACAATTAACCAAAGAAAAAATAGTTTAAGTAGACTGCATCGAAGTTTAAAACTTCTGTGTGTCAAAGCCAAACACAAATATTATGTTTCCCTTTATATGAAGTACGAAAAATAGTGACATTCATAGACACCAGAGGCTAGGGAAAAGGGGGATATGGGGAATTATTCTTTAATGGGTCCAGGATTCAGTTTGGAATGATGTAAAAGTTCTGGAGATGGACAATGGTGATAATTGAACAACAACATGAATGTACCTAATGCCACTAAGCTGTACATTTTAAAAAGGGTAAAATGGTAAATTTTATGTTAGTATATTTTGCCACAATCAAAAACAAACAAAAAAATCTAGTTCTAAAAAGGCAAACTTGATCCACTGGAACCACCTACTTATAACTTCTTAAGTGAGATAATTAAATGTCTATTTTGTGTAAATTACGTTTAGTTGGGTATTACATTACTTGCAACAAAAAGCACCCCAAGTGCTACAGAGAGGTCGGGCAAGGGTGAGCAGAGGTCCTCAATGAGGGTCTTTATAATAAATAAATCCTTTTGCTGTTTATGGAGTACATAGAAAGAAGGTCTAAAATCAAGATGGCGGCTGGTATTTCCTCCTTCTTCCCCAGCCCAAGCCTCCTGCTGCTAAACACATATTACAGAAGGAAACATATCCTGGGATCTTCCTGTATGTCTTGTTTCCCTGGGTGAAACAGTAGTCAAGAGTGTCAAGGGTGGGAGGACTTAGAACTGCCTAGAAAGTCCACCAAATCAGCTGGATTGGGTAGCCGAAAGTCAGAGAGCTCTCCTGAGGTCAGCCAGTGACTCCCACTCTGAGTTCCCCTTCACTCTCTTCTCTCTCCCACCCAAAACACACACACACACACACACACACACACACACACACCCATCATTCAGGTTTGACAAAATGCCACACTCATGCAGAACGGGAAAATGACTATGTCACCCAGACAAAACAAACAATTGATCTCATTTCTTCAACCGTATTAAGAGCCTACTGTTCCAGAGCTTTGGGTAAAGCAACAGTCAAAACAGACTGAGCCTCACACTGACACAGCCCCTGTTCACAGGGCTTGGCTCTGAAAGGTCTTGGGCGGGAGGGGCTCTGGGTCCAAGCAGCCTGCTAAGACAGTAAGGGAGCAAGGGGAACTAAACCACACTTTTACCAGCTTCTGATCACTTTCATGTTAACAACTCTCTGACCATTAAACTGAGGAGAGAGTATCCTTGGCTATGGCACAAGACCTCTCCAGCAAGGCAGAAACAGACCTTGGAACTGAAGTGCTCAAGGGACAGGTGACCACCACTCCTAACTCAGGAACGTGCTTTTCCTTTCGCAGTCAGCAAGCGGGATCAATTCACCAACAATAACCCCTCCGTTCCAAGCTCACTCTGCCAGGTACTGGGCTGAACTCAGGATCAAGCATGACGTAGCTGTTCTGGCTGAGCTTCAGAACAGCTTCTGATTCAGCAAGAGGAAAAGGCAGGGGAACGTGTTTTTACCAAAGCCCCAAGTTACCGGAGGAACCAGTGGTGTCCTAACTGGACAAGGCGGACTAAGTGGACAGCTCCCTGCGATGACTATTGGTGGGAGGAGGCCACCCTGGTTCCAGGAACTCTGCTCTTTCCTCCTGGAACCAGGGCTGGAGGAAACATGGTTCTCCAAGGAAAACAAGAGGATAAAATAAGCCCAGAAGCAATGAGGTGGAGGCTGAGTTGGACTTAGGTGAACCGCTAATACTTAGCCCTGACTCTTACTCACACTCTCACACACAAGTAAAGACTGTCTTGGCATAAATAATCAACCTGCCAAGCCATCACTAGCACAGGGCAAATCCAAGGCCTGCTGATGTCTTTCTCTCTGATGTTTCCAGGTTTGAGTCAGGGCCCAGCAGCTCTCTGCCTAGATCTGCCCACTCAGTCTAAGCTGGCCCTCTTACTTTCAGAGATATATGTTCCTCTGCTTACACTAACACCATCTGTCTTTTTCCTCTGACCCAGTATTTATGATGTCTTCCTCCACCACCATCCCTCCCCAGATTCTGAAAGATGGGATCCCCTCATTCATGACATCAGGACAGCCACCAGCCTCTCTTGGGTGATACAAAGAAGTACCTCCAGTTTGCACATCACGTTGAAACACATCACGTGTAGGCGCACGTGGAAAACCACACCATCACACAATACCAAAGACAGGGGAGACCTAGAGACGCCCCTCCCCACGGAGAGGCTGACTCTTTCAGTACATAAATGAGGAAACTGAAGCCCAAGCAAAGCATCTTGACCAAAATCTCATGGCTAAATAGTAATGAAATTGGAATAAAAATTCCTAGTTCACTTCATTTTTTTCAGATATTTTGCTTTTCTAATGGTAAATTTTAAAACATCTTACAAAGGAACAAGAAACAAATACACTGAACTTCTCAGAGCATTCAGGTCACGCTGCAGGGCCAGTCTACATCTTCAGGGCCTGGACTCATCCGTGTTGGCACTGGGCTTTGGAATCTCCACCCTGTGATAAAGGTAAGAGCCACCCGAGGTTTGGGGCACAGGTGTGAAAGCAAGCTCAGCTGGGGTTACCCTATTCTGTGCTGGCAAGCAGAACAGTTAAGAGGCAATCATAGACCAACATCGAGTTCAAAGACAGGCCAAACTAAACCTTCTATTGAGGCACATGCTCTGTCACACAAGATTCACTTAGAAAAGCAGAACTAAATTTCTGAAAAGAAGAAGGGATTTGTTAGAGGGATCTGACTGTAGCACTTGGGAGCTGGTTCAGGAGCCTAGAGTAGCTGTCGACTTTGCTTCTGGTGCTGGGACGTGCAAGTGACAGGACATGCAAGTGAGAAGGAAAGATGCACATTAAGGGGCGAGGAGCAATGACAGACTGAGAGATGAGTGGCAAGCTCTGGCTGTGGATGGCCCGCCTGCTGGATGTCTGTTGGTGTCTGCATCACAAAGGTCTCTTCCCAGGTGACTCAGTGGTAAAGAACTCACCTGCCAATGCAGGAGACACAAGTTGGATCCCTAGTCTGGGAAGATACCCTGGAGAAGGAAATGGCAACCCACTCCAGTATTCTTGCCTGAAGAACCCCACAGACAGAAGAATCTGGCAGGCTACAGTCATGGAGTCACAAAGAGTCAGATACAACTTAGTGACTGAACAACAACAACAGCAACGTGACAAAGGTCAGCACACTCCACGCAGGAGCACTCAGAGCTGCAGACCCACTGCCAACCGCGAAAGCAAGAGCAGCCAGAAGATAAGCGCCAGTAATGTCACAGTGGTGCTGACTCTCCAGCACATAAAACATGCAGCTCTGGCCAACGCGAACCTGGAATGATGCAAGGAAGGAAACTGGGGGAACATAGTTACAGCTGAACTAAAAGAAAAGTGAAAAGTGAAAGTCACTCAATCATGTCAGACTCTTTGTGACCTCCATGGATTGCAGCCCACTAGGCTCCTCTGTCCATGGAATTCTCCAGGCAAGAATACTAGTCTTCCCTTCTCCAGGGGATCTTCCCAGCCCCAGAGATCAAACCCAGGTCTCTCACATTGCAGGTGGATTCCATTCAAATCTTTTGCATGAATAGAGGTTACCTATGAATAGAACTCGAGAGAAAAAGGAATGGTTACCACGAAGGTTTGGATTATGCTTTTTCAAGTTTTAGTCCATCAGAAAGGAGCACACGGGGGTATTTGAGGGTCCTGATCAAATTTTCTTTACCTTGATCTTGGACACCTAGTTCACTGTACTCTCATTCTTTAACCTATAAACATAAGTTTTCTGCAAGCTGTTCACAATAAAAATGCTTTCAATCATTAAAATAAAAGAAAAATCTATGAAGAAAGTTATCAAAACCACAAGCGGACACCTCCAGTAATTTCAAGGAGCCCCTACAGGGTGTTGGGCAGAGGTGTCTATTGCTCTGGGGTCCAAATGCAGCAGAGTAGAAGACAGTATCATCACCCACTACTTCTAGGAGAGTAAAGAGGTGCAACCTTTAGAGAAGGTAATTTGATCAAACCTACTTCAGTGCACACACCCTGTGATCCAGGAATGACACTTCCAGAAATGCACCCTATAGAAATACCCACATAAGCGGACAAATGTCCATCAGTAGGGAAGTGGCTAGTTCAACTGTGAAGGTCCATCCATACCATGGACTGTATTGATGGCAGTTGTTTAAACATAAGGTTACAAACATGATGTTAAGTGGTAGAAACCAGAACAGAAGACCACATATTGTAGAATCCATTGACATAAAATGTCTGGAAAAGGTAAATCTACAGAGGAAGAAAGCAGATGAGTGATTGCCTGGGGCTGGGAGTGGGAGCAGGGCGTGATTGCAAACAGGACTGTGGGTCTGTTAGGGGCAATGGAAATATTCTAAGTCTGGATTGTGGTATAGTTGTATAACTCTGCTAATTTACTAAAAATAATTATATTGTGTACTTAAAGCAGCTTAAGTTTATATTAAACAAATTATACTTCAATAAAACTATTTTTAAAAACCTTAAAAAATAATGAGGTAGTTACAGTCAGCCCTCCACATTCACAGGTCCTGCATCTGTGGATTCAAACAACCATGGATTGAAAACAGTTCAAAAAAATATTCCAGGAAGTTCCAAAAAGCCAAAACTGACTTTGCCATGCATTAACAAATATTTTCATAGCATTTACATTGTGTTAACTATTACAAGGAGTCAGGAGATAATTTAAAGTGTACAGACCAGGGGGTGGGGTGCTAAAAGAAAAGAAAATAAAGTGTACAGAAGTATATGCAGAGATTATATGCAAAGACAATGTTATTTAATTAAGTTTCATATAAGAACTTAAACATCTATGGATTTTGGTACCCAAGAGCGGGGAATGGGTTCCTAGAACCAATACCCTGTGATGCCAAGTGTTGGTTGTATACGAATGGACATGGAAAGATCTTCAAAAACCATATTGAATGAAAAAGGAAAGTAGAACAGCATGTGCAGTAAACAGTTTATCCATTTGTGTAAAAACATTATAATTATATGGCTTTATAAGTGTTCAGAAAAACATCTGGGAGGAAATACACCAAGCTGTTCAAAGGACTTCTTGTTAAAGAACTTTATTCTCTTTAGTCATATTCATGATTAATTCATATGGCTTTGCATTGTTCTAATTTCTTTGGTTGGATCAGAGTTTTTGCAAAAACGAAGGAACTGAGGCCTGGTGTTTATGGATGAGACCTATGGGCTAGCACAGATATAGGCCTCCTTATGGACAAAGAACCTGAGCTTTGTGGATGTGCCTGTTTCTCATTGAGCAGTATTAGTCTTTTTTTTTTTTTTTTAACTTCATTTCCTGATAAAGCTGCTTTTTGAAAAATATCACCGTAAGTTGATGCTTTCATTTGAGATAAAGTTATCATCTCAAATAAGTTAAACACTAAGGGGCCAAAAAAGAGCCAAGGAGCATTAAAGTCCAATGGAGCGGTATTTTTAATTTCTATCTCCATGTTTAAAATGGGCTCTTTGCTTAAAATGCAGCTTTATGGGCAAGCCCAGACTGGATCAGCATCCTGGCAGGAACCTGATGGCATAGTGGACTGGGCAAGGAGATAGAGTTTCATCAAACTCGTGAGAATTCAATACAAAGAGCTTTAACAAAAGTGGGGGAAGGATTTGGGGAAAGTAAGGAGCAATGGTTCAGCACCCCAAGGCCAGTAACGACTGGGAGCTGTTGCTATCCCTACGCCTAAGGAGTGAGGTAGGGGAGCTATCGCAGGAGCCCAGAAGGAAAGCTGTATGATAAGGCCTGACAAGAGTCAATCCCAGTATCCAAGGAACAGAGGTAGGAGAATAAATGCCCTGACCTGTAGTTTTGCCCACAGATCTCCAACCAGGGCTCCCATGAGCCAAGCTCAGAAATCAGAGTATGGGGAACCCACTAAGGTAGTCCATATTGGTCAGCATCCCAGGGCACAGAGCGTGGTAAAAGAAGGCAGAGAGTAGGTCTGAAAGCACGAATAGAAGGTATCCAGCTTATGGTTAAGGTAAGGTGACAGTCTAAGCTAAGGAATGTGAATGGCTGAAGGTGGGTCCCTGGGAATCTGGAGCTAAGGTGAGTCTGATCAAGACTCCAGTTTATGTTGATGGGAATGTAAATTGGTGCAGCCACTATGACGAACAGTATGGAGGTTCCTCAGAAAACCAAAAATAGAGTTACCATATGATCCAGCAATCCCACTCCTGGGCACATACCTGGACAGAACTATAATTGGAAAAGATACAGGTGCTACCATGTTCATAGCAGTGCTATTCACAATAGCTGAGACATGGAAACAACCTGTCTATCAACAGATGAATGGATAAAGAAGATGTGGTAATATATGCAGTGTAATACTATTCAGACATAAGAAAAGAATGAAATAAAGCCATTTTCAGCAGGATCGATGCACCTAGAGATTATCATACTAAGGAAGTAAGTCAGAAAGAGAAAGACAAATACTATATGATGTCACTTACATGTGGGATCTAAAAATTTGGCGAAAATAAACCTATCTACAAAATCAAAAAAACTCACAGACTTGTGGTTACAAAACTGGAGGGACTGTGGGGGAGGGAAGGACTGGGAGTTTGAGGTTAGTAGATGGAAACTATTACATATACAGCAAATAAACCACAAGTTCCTACTGGACACAAGGTACTCTATTCAATATCCTGTGAAAAATCTTTATGGAAAAAAATTTTTAAAGATATGTGTGTGTGTGTGTGTAACTGAGTCACTTTGCCATATAGCAGAAATTAACACAACCTGTACATCATCACTACTACAATAAAAAATAAATGTCATTAAAGTCATGCTATTAAAAAAAAGATTCAAGTTTAAAACCCATTGACCCAGAAGCCATGGGGCAAATCTGCTCAAACTGGAGATGAGAAATGTCCTGTTGGAATTAAAACTGTCTGTGAGGATGATTCTTTCCCTTCCAGATATATGTTCTCCTTCCTCTCTTTCTCCTTGTACACTTCTGGTCTCTAAGACCCCCACAACTTCCCTTAGCTGACCTCTAGCCAAAGGCAAGGTGGCCTTGCCAGGAGTCTCCTCCTGACCATTTCATCCGCCCAAGGTGAGACAGATGTAGGGGTGGGGAGGGGGTGCAGGGAAGTGTACACATCACTGCCCCAACCTAAGGCCCCTCCTCCAGCAGCTTCATAGCCATGAGCATCTTCCCGGAAAAGACAGATGCATCACTGATTTCTCAACAGAGTCTTGCAAAGTGTGATGTCAGACCCGTCCCCTTGGCCATAACATTGGGGTTGGTGTCCTAGCAAAGCTGGCTCTGGGCCAAGCTACCCAGACGTTGGGTCAAACTCTTGATTTTCACAAGGTGTCCTGTCCCGTGTTTGCTTTCTATTCCCACCAGAGCAATAACTCCCACCAGCTAGCATTTCTAGAAGACTGGCTTGGAGATCCAGCATTATGCGAAGGGATTTACTTCTAGAGTACGCAGTCGGCTATGGCACTGGGGTACCTCTTGCTTCCCAGGTGACTCAATGGTAAAGAGTCCGCCTGCAATGCAGGAGACACAAATTCAATCCCTGGGTTGGGAAGATCCCTTGGAGAAGGAAATGCAACCCCCTCCAGTATTCTTGCCTGGAAAATCCCATGGAGAGAGGAGCCTGGCAGATTAGAGTCCATGGGGTCACAAAGAGTCAGACACAATTGAGTGACTGAGCACAGACACACACACACACACATACACATGCCCCCTGCCTAACTCCCTTGCCCAAGGATCCAGCTCAACTGCCAAAAATGAAAAGCATGACTCCCAGGGAGCATCGAAATGCTTCCAGGGTCTCAGTGTCATAGTAGCTCCCAGGGACCAGGGTCAAGGTTGTACAAAATCCCTCTGTTTATGGGAAGATTCTACTAATTTCACTTAAAACATACGTGCAATAAGTGTGTTAGTCACATGGTAACACACTCCTTTAAGGCTGTGCGGCGTCAAACCTGCCCATCTATCAGTGGTGGCCTTGAACGGCTTTGCCTAAATCTAGACTGTCGGGGTGGAAGGGAGCTTAAAAGATTCACTTCTAGACCGACCTCTCCTTTTTGCAGGTGAGCTCCTTGTTGCCCAGAACAGGTGAACACTTGCCAAAGGTCTTGAACTGTGAGTGACAGAGGCAGTGCTAAGCCCTGGTCCCCAGAGTCCGCATTCATTCTCCTCTTTGCCATACTGGGAAAAGTGAAGTCGCTCAGTCACGTCCCACTCTTTGTGACCCCGTGGACTGTAGCCTACCAGGCTCCTCCATCCATGGGATTCTCCAGGCAAGAATACTGGAGTGGGTTGCCATTTCCTTCTTCAGGGGATCTTCCCCACCCAGGGATTAAACCCAGGTCTCCAGCATTGTACACAGACGCTTTACCACCTGAGCCACCGGGAAGTCCTCCCTACAAGTTGCTGGGAAACCTAATTCCCACAGGACGAATGGCAGGGCTCAAGACTGTGCTATGACCTTTCACTTCCAAACCTGTAGATAAAGGTTCAGGGAGAAAGAAAACTTTTTTTTTTTGAGAAAGATTCAAAGGGCAATTTCAAAGTTGCTAGGACCGTCACTTATTCACTTATTTCCATCCATCATGTGAAGCAGGTAAACATTTGGAGCTTATTCAGTGGTAAACATTAACACGATTAAAGCTTCTTGCAAGAGATTTGAACGCCAAGAAGACTTACACTCACACAGAGAGGGTTTTTTGTTTTGTTTTGTTTTTTTCACTTTTTTAACAGTTTGGCTGAAGTGTAATTGACATGGCCAAAAAAAAAAAAAAAAAACACTGCAGGTGTTTATAATCAAGGTACTAAACATATCCATCACCTCCACAAGTTTCCTTGCATCCCTTTGTACTTTTGCTTTTTTGTTGTTTGTTTTGGTTTTATTTTTTTTTTAATGTTTTCAGAGGTTTTGTTGTTGCTGTTTGTGATGAGAATACATTTGAGATCTACCCTCTTAAAAAAGATTTTAAGTGTGTGATATCGTATGGCTTATTATAGGCACTATGTGCCTGTGCGGTCATTCCAGTCGTGTCCAGCTCTTTGTGACCCCATGGATTGTAGCCTAGTAGGTTTTTCTGTCCATGGGATTCTCCAGGCAAAAATGCTGGAGTGAACTGCTGCACCCTCCTCCCAGGGATCTTCCTGACCCAGGGACTGAGTCCACGTCGCCTGCATTGCAGGCAGATTCTTTAGCACTGAGCTGGGGAAGCCCTCTAGGCACTGTTTTGTACAGTAAATCTCTGTAAGTAATTCATGTTTGGGATACATTTTTTAACCCAGCAGATTACAAAAGGTTAAATTTTTTATTATGCCAATGTTAGTAAGAAAAGAGGGAAATTTAATTCCAAACATGATTTTTGTAAGTCACAGAGAGTTTTTTTTTAACCTAAAAGAATAAACATAAAAGATATTTTAAAAGAAAAACTCTATTAAAGCATGGTGAAATAAGGCATAATTAAGTAACCACCATTAACAGATAAGTATTGGAAGAAAGGTACCAAACCATACCTGGAGGGAGTTTAGCAGAGTGGTTGAAGGTGTAGGCCCTGGAGTCAGATCCCTGAATGCACATTCCAACTCTAGTTTAATTCTTGTGCCTCAGTTTCTTCCTCTGTAAAATGGGCTAAAAAGTAATTAATAAGAACCAACCTCATAGGGTAGTCTAGTAATTACATTAGCTAGTTAATACATAAAAGCACTTAACCCAGTAATAGACTATGGTAAGCTTTCAATAAGTGTTAGCTATTAGGGAGTTCCTTAGCTGCCCAGTGATTTGGACTCAGCGGTTTCACTGCCGAGAGCATGGGTTCAATCCTTGGTCAGGGAGCTAGGATCCCACAAGTCACACAGCTTGGCCAAAAAAAAAAAAGTTAGCTATTAATATTTATGTAACTCTTTAATTTTGTTCCAATTTGTGGATGTAGTAATTTGGACTGAACTTTATGTATAGCAATTTTGATATAAAGTCCAAATGAGTTCCTAACTGGTGTTTATATAAAATATACACAGCCACCATTGACATGCCTGTCGTATAAAGGTGGTGATGTTTTTCAAATCTGTTCTAAATCTGATTGGTTCCACTTTTAGCCATTCATTTATTTGCATCAGCTACTCCGTCAAGTTAGGCAGTTTACATCTAGGAAGTCACAACCCTGTAAACTTGCAGAAAGCTAACCCTGAATTACGCAGTTTCCTGAGGGCAAATAACTCATGGGACTCTGATGAACAGTAAGAAACAGGCTGCCATCAGAATCAGCCAACTGGGGTGTTTTCTTTTTTCCCATCTTATACTTGAATCCAGCCCACATGTGGTAAATGAAGGATAATGGGCTATTCCATTCATTCATTTAAAAGCTGAATCTATCCTCATTTTAGACCTACTTCTTCCTCTGAATCTAATGAGAGAGGTGAATAGATTTAGCAACCTCATGATGTAGTCTGAGACAGACCAGTAATCAATTAAACAACCCAAATGTGATAAGCATTAGAGAGAAGTCATGCAATGGTCTTGTGTGAACATGTAGAGAGGGACTCATAACTCAGCCTGGGGAGGCTTTCTGGAAGTTCTTATTCTTAAGCTAACTTTTTTTTTCTTTGGTTGAGCTGAGTCTTTGTCAATCCTAAAGAAAATCGGTCATGAATATTCATTGGAAGGACTGATGCTGAAGCTGAAACTCCAATACTTTGGCCACCTGATGCAAAGAACTGACTCATTGGAAAAGACCCTAATGCTGGGAAAGATTGAAGGCAGGAGGAGAAGGGAACAACAGAGAATAAGGTGGTTGGATGGCATCACCAACTCAATGGACATGAGTTTGAGCAAGCTCTGGGAGTTGGTAATGGACAGAGAAGCCTGGCGTGCTGCAGTCCATGGGGTCACAAAGAGTCGGATACGACTGAGTGACTGAACTGACTGACTGACTGAGTCTTTGTTGCTGTGAGTGGGCTTTCTCTAGCTGCCATGAGTGGGGGCTCCTCTTCGTTGCGGTGTGCGGGCTTCTCACGGTGATGTCTTCTCTTGTTGTGGAGCACAGGCTCTAGGCACACAGGCTTCAGTAGTTGTGACACGTGGACTCAGCAGTTGCAGCTCACAGGCTCTAGAGATGAGGGCTCAGTACAGTAGTTCTGGCACATGGGCTTAGGTGCTCTGTGGCATGTGAGATCTTCCCAGACCAGGGATGGAATCCCTGTCCCCTACACTGTCAAGCGGTTTCTTATCCACTGCACCTCCAAGAAAGACCTTGAGCTAACTTTTGAGAGATGAATAGAATTTATCTAACTGGAGACGCAGAGAAGGACATATAGTAAGGGAGAACAGTATATGCAAAGGTTCAGCAACAGACCAAGCCACAGCCTGACTCAAAGCCCCCTGGGCTCCCCCTCCACCCCAGGGCTTCTGCATGCATAATAAGGAACTGACAGCCCAGACTCTGAAAGCACTGATTCCTTAATTCTAACTCTGATTTGTGGTTTCTCTGCTGCTCTGCTACCATGGCAAGATGCTTAATCTCCTTGGACCAGGTATTTAATCTCCTTGGACCTTATTTTCCTCATCTATAAAATGAGGATAATAATAATTACTACCTTAAGGTCTTAGGAAGCATTCAATGAAGTAACTCATGTAAAAAGTGCTTTTCACCAGTCTGGCACATCTTAGGTCTGCAGTTACTAGCAGGCGCATCTGTTAGTAAGAGGCTAAGCTCATGTGTTGAATTGCAATGTGCAGGTTTGCTCATGACCTTGAAGGTGCAGAAAGAGAGATTCTTCTGTTCAAAAGAATGATTTCAAAAACCCATTATCTTTCTAAGCTAAATGACTGAAAGAAATGTAGTCCCCTCACCAGGGATATTTGCTGTTTTTCCAAAGGACCTGCCTACCCCGAAGGAGTGAACTGCTGACAGTTGAGGGAAGAAGGTGTTGGAGGGGAATAAGGGTGGATGGAAGAAGGAGGAAAGAGAGGGGGAAGGAGGAAGGCCTCTCTAGAACTTTTCATGTCAGTCCTGGGCAGCAGCTGCACAGAAAGCACACACTAAGTGGTCTTCTACGAAGCACCTAATTACTAAGTTTCATATTCTGAGCAAAGATGGAAGTTTCATTTCAAGTTCACTATACATATAGATTCTCCAATTTAGAACATCGACGCTTCAAACAAAAAAGGAGCTTATTTAATTCAACCTCATTTCGTGGAAGAGGAAACTGAGATTCAGAAAGGTTTTTTGTTTTGTTTGTTTGTTTGTTTTTACCCCTAAAAGAGCAAACATTTATTGAGTTCCTATGTGCCAGCAGGAAGCTTAAATTAATATTCAAAGTCATACACCTACTAAGTTTTTCTTTTCGTTCTCTATTTAATTAGAAACATTTTTTCCCCAAATTTTCAGATTAAGTTTGTGGTTCACTAGGACCTCCAGATAATTCTTTTTGTTCTGATCACCTTGTCACTACAGGAAACTTCATGAACTCTTCACATATCCTCAATTCACAAGTCTCCTTGTGTCCTAAGTTTCATTTCTATAGTACCTACCCTTATTTTAAGGGTCTAGCCCAAAGGCAGGTGCTTAATAGGCATTTGATACATACTCAGCTAACTGGCCATCTGATTCTTACTTGGGAACACACATTTTCTACACCACCTTGGGGAATGGGCACAGGGGCCTACAGAGTAGGATCCCAGCTAACAGGAGCGTCGAGTGTACAAGGATGCTGGTAAAAAGAGGAACTCTGTACTGTCTGGCCCTTAGACCTTACTTGCTTAGTCTCCCTCCACCTTCAGTGTTCTCAAAGTTGGAGAAAAGCCAGCTCTTTCAGGAAAAGAGTCTTGTTTACGACATGGGAACCAAGAGAAGTACGGATGTGTCCTCATAGGTTTCTGTTGGGCAATACAATTTCTTCCCACGTCGGAAGTGACTAGATTTCTTCAGAAGCACCTCCCCCCTTACCTTCTGTATTTCAGTCCTTTCACCCTGCTGACTTGAACCTGGCTAAAAGAAGGGGTGATAATCCTGAGATACTGCTGGTCATTCACCTCCAATACACATGCACATGCGTATGCAGCATTCGCATCCGTGCTGTGAGTTAACTAGACGTTTGGCCAATGTGTCCTCCAGGCTGGCTTTTAAATTCACTGGGAGAAAGTTTCAACAATAGTTGTCTTTAAGGAAAGGAAAGAAATAGTGAAAAGAGACTGATCTATTTTATGATCTATTTGAATTTTTACTGATATCCTGTTATGACAGTGCTCTGAGGATGCATGGGAAGATGTACGGGAACAGTACACACACACACATCGAAATATTAGATAACATATATTTTTAAAATTTTAAATAAATATGTGAGATCAAAAGCAAAAGGAGAGGGGGTCTCTGAAGGTCAGACATGAAAAGGAAACTCAGAGATGTACAGGCTTATCAAGAAGCAGGAGTTGAAACCATGGGAATCCAGAAGGATACTAGAAATGGTCATACATCTTAAAGATGAGAATGATAACATCAGTGGGTCTACAGACCCTGTGTATGGATTCCCTGCAAAAAACCAGGAACCATGGAAGAACTGGCCCAGGCTTTCCTGGAGACAGAAAACATTTGCCAGCTCTGAGACATGACCCCAAAGTGAGTGGCCTGCCCTAACTATGGATAAAGAGGGCCACCTGAGGGACAATTCAGACTTACAAGTCTTGAGTAAAAAATGATGAAGATCCAAATATGCCATTTGGAATGATGTGGAAACAAGGGATCAAGCAATAACAGCAAAAATTACCAAAAATGCTATGAACCATATGACCCGGTAGGGCCCCAGCAAGGACAGCCACCTGGTTCCCAGCAAAATGATTGAGAAAAGAACCCCCAACAAGGCACATCATCATGCATTCTAAAACTGAAAGATGAAGAAAATATCCTAAATGTTTCTAAGAGAAAATTTGATCACATAAAATAGGTCAAGAATAGAATAACATCAGAAGTATTGATTATAACCCTACAAGCTAGAAAAAATTAAGAAAAGCCTGCAAAACTCTGAAGGAAAGTAAAGGCTAATCTAGAATTCAATACTCTGTCAAAATACTAATCACATGGGAGAATAGAATAAAGACTTTTTTGAAAACTCAGGATCTCTAAAAGTTATCTACTATATGTATTTTTTCAGCAAAATCCAGTAGTAAAATGAAATAAGGGAGTAAACCAAAATTATAATGCCTCACATTTATATAGCACCTATGATATGGTAGGCATTCTTCTAAGTGGAGTGTGTATGGTGTGTTTGTAGTCATTTACTTTAATCCTCATGGAGAATAGTTGAACATCATCATTATTCACATTTTACAAAGTGCTAGAGGGAGCTCAAATGATCTGCCACTAGTCATGAAGACAGTAAGCAGCAGTAGTCTGGCTTCAGCAGAAAGAGGAAGATTTAATACCATTCATGAAAGGAACTTCCTCAACCTGAAAAGGGCCTCCATGAAAAATCTTTAGCTAACACCATATTTAACAGAGACAGACTGAATGCTTTACCCCTAAGACTAAGAATTGAGCAAACTCTTACAACTTCTATTCATCATTGTACTGGAGGTTGTAGTCAGTGAAATAAGGCAAGAAAATTAAATAAAAGGAAGAAATAAGATTGTCTTTATTCTCAGGTGACATGATTGTATACATACAAAGTCCAAAAGAACCTTTAAAAATAAAACTACTAGAACTAATAAGTGAATTTACCAAGGTCCCAGAATACAAGGTCAATATAGATAACTCAATTATATTTCTCTATAGTAAGAAAAAACTGGAAATTTTTAAAAACTAGATACCACTTACATGCTGTGCTATACTTAGTCAGTCGAGTCTGACTCCTTGTGACCCCATGGACAGCAGCCCACCAGTTTACTCTGTCCATGAGGACTTGCCAGGTAAGAATACTGGAGTGGGTTGTCATGCCCTTCTCCAGGGAATCTTCCTGACCCAGGGATCAAACCCAGGTCTCTCACATTGCAAGTGGATTCTTTACCATCTGAACCACCAGGGAAGCCCAAATACCACTTATAAAGCATTCAAATAACCATAAAATACTTAGGGATAAATTTAACTTTAGGAATAAAATATGAAACAAGATCTATGTACTAAAAACTATGACACATTGCCAAGACAAATTAGAAAAGATCTAGTAGTTGGGAAAAGATGCCATGGTCATGGATTGGAAGACTCAATGTTATTAAGATGTCAACTTTTTCCAAATTGATCTATAAATTCAATGTAATTCAGATAAAAATCCCAGCAGGACATTTTATTGAAATTAGCAATCAGATTCTAAAATTTACCTGGAAATGTAATTAAAGCTATTTAGAAAAAAGAACCAGGCATGGAGAATAACCTATCCAGATTGGAACAGGGGTATAAAGGGCTCCAGAGAAGGGGTCTCCAAAAAAGAAAAAATAGTTATGGATTATCTCAAATTTATTATCTGATTAATGTGAATGTATTGAGGGAGACATTTGAGAGTGATGTAATGAAAAGTACGTGGGAAAATTCTGTCATTAATTCTAAAGAAAAGAAAACTTGTACCAAAAAAGGAAGTGTAAACGTTGTACCCAACTGTGAATTACTTTTTATACAGTAAAACTGAAACACTGAATGCTGATTTAACCAAAAAGTATAGATCTATGTCCTGGAAGAACAGAAGAGGCAATGTTGTATTTTCTGGGACAGGAATAAAAGCAAGAGAAAATGTGAAAGAGTGTTAAATCTTCAGAAGCCAAGATAGAAAGTCAATAGATGATATCCAAAACTCAAAAAAAAAAATCTCAAGAGCTAGCAGAATAAGCATAATATTTAGAAATACGTAGACCACTGTTGAGGCTTCCCTGGTGGCTGAGTGGTAAAAAATATGCCTGCAGTGCAGGAGACATGGGTTTGACTCCTGGGTCTGGAAGATCCCCTGCAGAAGAAAATGGCAACCCACTCCAGTATTCTTGCCTGGGAAATCCCATGGACAGAGAAGCTTGGCAGGCTATAGTCCATGGGGTCACAAAACAGTCAGACACGACTTAGTGACTAAACAACAACGGACCACTACTGAATGAAACAGCTATGTGAGTTGAAAGTCACAGACTTTGACATGGGGAAGTGGGACAGGAGGGCTGCTGCTGGTTTTCATTATAAACCTTGTAAATCTATTTCACTTTTATAAACAATGTCAGTGAAATATTTTGATTAAAGAAAAGAAAAACTAATTTTAGAAAGTTTGCATTAACATATTCTGCTTTTTTTTTTAATTTTTCAATTCATTTCTACTCTCAAGGTTGGAAGAAGAATCTTGAGTTTAAAAACAAAACCCAGAATTTCCCTGGTGATGCAGTGGATAAAAATTAGACTGCAAATGCAGGGGACACAGGTTCGAATCCTGGTCCAGGAAGATTCCACATGCCTCAAAGCAACAACTACTGAGGCCTATGTACCACAACTACTGAAGCCTGCGTGCCCTAGAGCCTGAGCTCTACAAGAGAAGCCACCACAATGAGAAGCCCACGCGCCACAACAGAGTAGCCCCCACTCGCTGCAATGAAAACTCGTGCAAAGCAATGAAGATCCAGTGCAGCCAAAAATAAATAAATAAAATACCAGGATGGAAAAACCAGCTGTGGGGAAAGCCCAGATATAAGCCACTTGCAGGTTTCTGGGTCAAACCCAGAGATCTTTGGCCTCTCCAATCTCTGCATGGAAACACCAATGGCTGTACAGGCATACCTCCTCAGTTCATTGCCCTTCATTTTGTTGTCCTTTGCAGATATTGTGTTTTTTTACAAATTGAAGGTTGGTGGCAACACTTACCTGAAGCAAGTCTATTGGTGCCATTTTTCCAACATTATTTGCTCGGTAGTGATCTTCAGTGTTACTGTTGCAAAGAGATTATGACTCACTGAAGGCTCAGATGATGGTTAGCATTGTTTTGCAATAAAGTATTTTTAATTAAGATATGTACATTTTTTTAGACATAATGCTATTGCACACCTGATAGACTATGGTATAAACAACTTTTATATGCACGGAAAACCAAAAAAAAAAAAAAAGCAGATGACCACTTTATTTCCGTATTTGCTTTATTGTGGTGGTCTGGAACCAAACTTTCAATATCTCCAAATTACATCGGTACTCTTCATGACTTCTTGATTAGTGGTCATGTCTGGGACGACCCTTAGACCAAAGAGGATTTGGTCATTTAATTTCATCTTCATCTATAAGACTTCTCAGTCTCTGAAAGATCCTATAAAACACAAATTGCTGGAAAAGAAGCAATACTAAACCCCTGTGGAACAAAATACAGATTATCAATTAATATTTTTGCTAGACTAAGAATGGGCTACTAGATAGGGAAACAAGGGCTGGTGAGGAGGCTGTGGTTGGTCAGAAGGGGAACAGTGTAGGGGGAAATAGTATCATTCAACATTGTAAATTGAAGGCTGAAAACTTTTAACTAAACCCACAGAACAAATTTTCAAAATTTAAAATCAGCAAACATTGGGACTTCCCTGGAAGGCCAGTGAGTAAGACTTCCTGCTTCCACTATCACAGGGAGAGTGGGTTCTATTCCTGGTCAGGGAACTAAGGTCCTGCATGTCACACACTGCAGCCAAAAAAATTCAAAAATAACTTTAAAGTTTTAAACATCAGCAAGCATTGTGCAAAATATACATTCACATCCCAATCTCTATCCCCCGTCTAATCCTTGGTGTTTACCCCATCGTTAATGCCAATTCCATCCCTGACTCTCTCCCATCCCTGACCACCTGCTGCTCCCCTTGATCTTAAGATGCAGCCCATCCTGGATGCCAGCTCCATCCTGGATGCTGAGTTCCTCCCCGAGGTAAACGTCTCCCTAACTTTGAAAGTGAAAGTAAAGTCGCTCAGTCGTGTCTGACTCTTTGCAACCCCATGGATTGTAGCCTACCAAGCTCCTCCATCCATGGGATTTTCCAGGCAAGAATACTGGAGTGGGTTGCCATTTCCTTCTGCATTTCCCTAACCTTGACCAGATAGCTAATCCTTACACTATTCAACGATTAGAACACCAGTTTCTGATATTTTCATACATTGTGTTACTTAAGTACTAACATCTCAGCATTCTTACAGATCTAAAATCCAAATCATTGAGCTATACCCAGAGAATTACACACTGCATTAAAAAAAAAAAAATCTAACTGAACAATGTTGCACTTGTTTGAAGAGAGTTCAGATGGAATCTTTGTCCTGAAAACACTTCCAAATTATTTTTTGCTCTTTGATTTCCACTTCGCAGGTTACTAGTGAGGGCAAGCATTTTTTCAAATGTGTATTAGTCATCTGTATATTTCCACAGGCCCAATATGGATCCTTATTTACTTACTGAAGCCCCTGATGGAGTTGTCTTTAGGGCAGCAGAGGATGAAGGAAGGTGAGCATTGAGTTACACAGTAGGTGAGGTGGAGAGGGGACTAGGGGAGGGAGGGAGAGGAAAGGGAGGTTTCCAGGCCCAGTTTCTGCTTTTCTCCCTGGATTCTTTCTACATTCTTCTATCTTCTCCCCTGAATCAGAGGTATTTCTTAGGGCCTGAGCCCCTAACTCCTTCCTCACCAACCTACTTTTAGAGTCTCAAGCTGGACAGGCCAAGGTGTCTCCATCTGGGCCCCTGAGAGAGCATCATAGGCAATACTCCAGAGAGGATGGTGACCTTACTGGTGGTGCCTTTTGCAGCAGCCACTAACTAGATTAAATCATAGTGGCCACTGTTGTAGCCATTAACTCATCCTTGACATTCACTCTATTTCTGACACCCCTCCCACACTCCCACATTCATCCCATTCCCAAGACTTACTCCACACCTGGTCCCAACCCCATCTCCAACCTCCCTGAATCTCACCCCATCCCCAGCCTCAGTCTGTTTGTGGATCTCTCCTTATTTCTGACACTCATTCTTCTCTGATCATATCACAAACTACCATCCCATCCCTGGTTCCCCTACACTTCATCTCTGACTCCAACCTCAACCCCTGATCCCAGTCTCAACCTTGATCTAAATCCCATCTCTGAGCCTCACTCCATTCCCAACCTCAGACCAAATTATGCTTTTTCCTTAAGTTTTTTTCCTAGGAGTTTTATAATTTTAGCTCTAATTGTAGGTATTTGATCCATTCTAAATTAATTTTGTATATGATGTAAGGTAGGGGCCCAGATTCATTCTTGTGTATGTGGATATCTAATTTTCCCAGCACAATTTGTTGAAAGACTATCCTTTCCCCCTTAAATAGTCTTGGCACGCTTGTTGAAACTCATTTGACCATTTATGCTTAGGTTTATTCTGGGCTTTTTATTCTCAGGTCCTTGTTATCCTTTGGCTCCATCAGCCTAAGGCCTTTTCCCTCCTTGTCACAAAGTGCCTGCTTCAGCTCCACACATCATATCCTATAACCATAGTCAAAGTCAAGAACCAAGGATGTGTATGTGTGTGTGTGTTTTAAATTAAGAATATTTCCCAGGAGTCTCCTGACCCCATTAGACTTCCTCTTAAGCAACAGTGTGCTGAAGCCAGTTTGCACAAGCTTGTGAAAGCACATTATCACATTTTTTAGATTTTGTGAGCTTGTTGTTAAACACCACCATCCTTGAAATCAGCCATGGTGGTAGCATTTATTTATACCACAGAACATAGCAAATGATACAAATCAGAACTTCCCCCCCACCAGGAGTGTGATTTACCAGCACACCATTATTTTTAAGTTTTATAAATCAGATCAAGATGATATGGCCACTCCTATCTTAAGGGAATCTTGGAAAATGAGTGTTTGTCATTTTCAGCCTCTCTCAAGGGAAGGGGACTTTCCTGGCTGACAAGGAAAGGGAGAGCTAGGGAAGTAACCAATGGTGTTTTACATTAATGGTTCCCATTAATGGGAACGTTTTGTAATCATTGAAAAGAATATCTTCAAAGGATGTCTGCCAGAAGATAGAGCACTGTGGGCTCAGTGGTAGGATGCACCAAGCTCTATCAGTTGACATGGTGATTACAGCAAGAGGTGGGCCCAGGACAGGCTGTCTAGTCCATGTGATGGGGGCCTATTAGGGACATGGCCTCAGCAACTTTCTGTAACCACAACGGGGAGCTGCCTTGACATGGGACTGTGAACGGCCAGAGGACATGGGGCTTGGGATGATGCTGAGGGGAAGCAAGGAGCCCGGTGTGGAGTCTCAGAGGGTAGTAGACGTGTTCCCTGAAGAAGAGCCAACAAAGGAAGGCCTGCCATCCTTGGCCAAGAACTCCTTGCTGATCAGGCCATGGATGGCCATGATCTTGAGGAGTCCGTGGCGAAACTTCTGGCCAATGAAGACATAGATGAGAGGGTTGAGGCAGCTGTGCAGGAAGCCCAGGATCTCGGTGGCATCCAGGGCCCGGCCAATGTCGTTGCGGCGCTGACAGGTCTCGGCAATCACATGGGCCCTCATGAGGGTGTCTGCAATCAGGACCAGGTTGTAGGGCAGCCAGCAGAGCAGGAAGACGAGCACGACAGCAAAGATGACCCGCATGGCCCGGTGCTTCTGCCCCATTTGGGCTGAAAACAGCGTGCGCAGGGTGAATCCGTAGCAGAACAGCATGACCAGCAGGGGCAGGAGGAAGCCAAAGGTCTGGGGCAGGACACGCATTATCATCCGCCATTTCGTTGTATTGGCACCCAGGTCCTCATAGCAGACTAGGTCGGAGGAGGGTGGTTGATAGGCCTCACGGAAGATGAAGACAGGAAGGGCCAGGATCACAGACAGGGCCCAGATGCCTAAACATATGAACTTGACCCAGTGCCGCTTCTGGGTCAGCGTGCGTGTGGCATGGACAATGGCCAGGTAGCGGTCCATGCTGATGCAGGCCAGCAGTAGAATACCGCTGTAGAAGTTCACTTCCTTCAGGAGTGAGGCCACCTTGCACAGGGGTGTGCCGAAGATCCAGCCCTTTGCCTTGGAGGCGGCCCAGATAGGCAAGGTCATGGCGAAGAGCAGGTCAGCCATGGCCAGGTTCAGCAGGTAGACATCAGTGACAGAGCGACCGACCCGGCTGTATAAGATGACCAGCATCACCAGGGAGTTTCCCAGGAGGCTTAGCAAGAAGACCAGGGCATAGATGACGACCACAGCATACTTGTTGAGTGTCTCAGTGCTTATCTCACAGGGACTATAATCATAGTCTTCTATGGGTGGCATGCCGCTGTAATTTTCAAACTCATCCTCAAACCCCTCCCACAAATAGCTGCTATTAGATAAATCTTTCAGGATGATTGTCATGGTGTGATCTGGTTAAAAGACTAGAAGGAAAGAAAGGTGATTTAGTAACTCAGATCCAAATCACTCTCATCAAGGATGTGATAACTGTTACTAGGTTATCTTGTGCTTATCTGCTAGCTTGGTAACTGAAGAGCCCTTCCTTCACCTCTGTCACAGGCTGCTTTAAGGATCAGCTTCATCGTGTTGTCAACTTTCCAGAACCCTGAGGCCTAAATGTGGGATAATATGGACATACACACAGGGAAAAACATCTGCTGTTGGTTGGGCCCATAGTGGCATCAGCTTTACCTATAATACTGCCTCTGTGCTCTCTTTGACTTTCTGCATCCTCAGCCATGTCTGGGCATTCAGATGGGAAGACTAAGTTGTTCTACACATTCAGGGAAGGGCCAGCATCAGGCAAAATGGAAGGAGGCAAACCTGCTCTAGGGCTTCCCAGGTGGCTCAATGGTAAAGAAACTGCCTACTGATGCAGCAGATGTGGGTTTGATCCCTGGACTGGGAAGATCCCCTGGAGAAGGAAATGACAACCCACTCCAGTATTCTTGCCTGAAGAATTCCATGGAGCCTGGTGGGCTACTGTCCATGGGGTGGCAAAGACAAAACCTGCTCTCAGATGCCCCTTTCTATGCTATTTCCCCTCCATGGTATTCCTGGTGTTTTGTTTGTTTTTTGCTGTGTTATGCAGCCTGCAAGGGCCCAGCAGTGAAAGTGCTGAATCCTAACCAGTGGACTACTAGGGAATTCCCTTACCAATTCTTATTTAACCTTCTTAAAATCCACTGAGGGAAGACAATATAGTAATAAATTGCATTAGAGTATATTTCAAGGGACTTCTGCTGGTGGTCCAGTGGTTAAGACTCCCGCTTCCACTGCAGGGGACACAGGTTCAGTCCCTGGTTAGGGAACTGAGATACCACATGCCGCTTAGCACAGCCCGCCCACCCCCCAAAAAAAGTGTATTTTAAGCTTTTTCTCTAAAGGAGCAATAAATGTTTGGGTCCTCTGTCTAAAGAAAGTGTAAGCATTTAAGAGAAACCCCCATCATGTTCACCCCTTAAATATCCACAGAATTGTTCAGCACTTTTCAAATAACTTTTAAGGTTGTTAAACATTTATTGAAGCAAAATCTTACCAGAAGAAACAGACGTGAAACAGACAAAAGCTCTTCTGCTGAGGAGGGTGGGTGTGCACCTCTCTCCAACTAAGTAGTCACTACAGAGGCTGCTGCTGCTGCTAAGTCGCTTCTGTCCTGTCCGACTCTGTGCGACACCATAGACGGCAGCCCAGCAGGCTCCCCCATCCCTGGGATTCTACAGAGGAGGTTCCCACAAAACCTCCAGGGCTCTTTCGAGAACAATCTGAAAACCCTACAAATGGTTACCAAGACTGGAAATAAGGATATCTGGTATCCAGTGCTCGTGCTGTCCTGATTCTGTCATTAATAAGCTATGTGACCTTGAGTGGGTCCTTTTACCTCTCCAGATTTCCATTTCCTCAATTTGGGAGGCAGAGTAAATAACCCCTGAGATGTTTCCAAATCTGAGGTTCTATGAGTTCATTCAAACCCACACCTTTTAATATCTCTGCCAGGACTGCATTTTCACAAAAGACTAAGCCTCAGGGCAAAGCAATTAACATCAAATCGGAAAAAGTCATCCTCTTCCCTAAAAATGGGGAGATGTGGAATTTCCCTGGTGGCACAGTGGTTAAGAATCTGTCTGCCAGTGTAGGAGACACAGGCTTGATCCCTGCTCCAGGAAGAGCCCACATACCACAGAGCAATTAAGCCCGTGAGCTGCAACTACTACTGAGCCCATGCTCTAGAGCCTGCAAGCTGCAGCTACTAAGCCCCTGTTCCACAACTACTGAAGCCTACGTGCCTAGAGCCTGTGAACCTCAACTAGAGAGTAGCCCCCACTCTCTGCAACTAGAGAAAGCTCCCGTGCAGCAACAAAGACCAGCTCAGCCCAAAAAAAAATTTTTTTAATAAATAAATATTTTTAAAAGGAGAGAGGTATGAAAGGTGAAGGTGAGAAGACTGTGGCCCCCTGGTCACCATCTGTAGCCATGTATAAAAACAGAACTGAATACATGGTCATGAGGAAGGAGGCAGGGAGTCAATGGAGTACAAATCACAGGTCCCAGACAACCAGATGCATTTTCCAAAATATAGTCAAACTAAGTCACCCTTCCCCAGAAAAAGTCCTGGCAATCAGAGGTGGCTCCCTACCTGAGTCACCAACCATGTATGTCCAACTGTAAGAGCCTGGAACTCAGAGACCAGAGTGCCTTAACACTGAGAGGAAACTTGATGAATAAAGAATAGGGAAGCCTTGTCACAGCACAGCTCCTCCTTGGGCCCTGCCCATGTCTATATTTGGAGAACAGGTTAAATCAGGGGGTCACAGGCTATCAGAGACTCCCAGGGTCCCTGTGTCCAAGCAGGGGAACCTGAGGTGAAGATGGAGTTAAGGATCCATTATCTGAATTCTCCACTCTGTGGATGGCTATTTTCATTCTCTTCCTTTTCTTGCTTTTATTTCTGTTTGAAAGCTTCCAACTTGCCTGACCTGAATAAAGGGGAAAGAACTTGACTTTATATAGTACAGATTCTAGCAGTCCATATGGGAGGGCCTTGTAGGAGCCCTCCACCAGTGGGGTGGGGTTGACGGCTAGAGGACAACCCAGTGGGAAGGAGGTCGAAGACTGAGTTGTGTTTGGACAGCAAACACGCAGTGTTTACTTAAACTCTAGGCTTCTTTGGGATGGAGATGTTGATGGAGCTTCGGAGGAAGAAGCTCCACCACCACCAACGAAGTACTGGTTGATTAGAATTGCCCTGAGTCTGGGGGCCACTCCTGGAGTCTGGCTGGACCACAGGGAGACCAGCAGAGCTGGGGCTGATGGTGGTGATTGGAGGAGTGGTGGTAATGTCATTCGCCCCGCTCTCAGTCTTGACGGATGGCATCTCTGGGAACCTGCCTCAGCTGCTCCCAGCAACTAATGTCTGTCCCTTAGCTTTACCTCTGGTACTTCGGTCACTTCTTCCTTATAACAAGAACCCTATTGTCCTGTAATGATGCATTTACAAGTCAGTCTGCCCCACTAGACCATGGGCTGCTAGAGACCACTCCAATTCACCTTCAGAGCCTCTGCCAGGATACAGAGTAAGTGCTCACTCAGTGGTTATAGAGTAAACAACATTAGTCATATCTCCTTGGATTGATGTGCTGTGGATCGTCCCCTGCCTGCTTCCTGCGATTCAGGGTGCCTATCACTTTAAGGAACAGAGTCTATATAAGCTGTGCCTGAAAGCTGCACTTTCATATAGCCGAGCTGCACTGTCTGTCCTTTCCAAACTATCTGCTACTGTTTAGAGTTGGTGCTGTATAATCTGTGTTCTGCCTCTACCATGCATGCCGAATGTAGCATGGCACTGGTGCCTACAATTCTGCCCCTGGCAAGCATATTTCTTAAACTAAGTCATGCTCTCCTCCTGGGTTCTCTTATCCTTTATAAGTAATAGCAGGAAGTGTAAGGAGACAATTGCCTTGGGGCTACCCATGCTTTGATTTTACAGGTGTTGACCAATTGCAAACTAATGCCTAGACTAGAAAGGACTTGAAGATGGGGTAGTCCCTGGAAAGAGCAGACATGTCTCTAATTAATCATCTAGGGAAAAGGTAGCTCCTGGGGCAGAAAATAGAGAACAAGAGAGAAAACAGACTGGGGTCTGGACTGCGCAAGCCAGTATGCACTCCAGGGCAAACTGAGAATATTCGCCACGAGGGGGCAGCAGTCACTGGGCGAGGAAGTCTGCAAGGAAGAGGCCCATAGAGAAAGACCAGGGCAAGAAAAGTCTCATCTAATACTTAGTTTTAAGCTCCTCTTTGTGAATAATTCCCTTCTGCTTTCCCAGGCCCTCACTCAAGTTGGTTCAGCAGTCCAGCATGTTTCAACTAATCACTGGGGTACTAGGGAAGAGTCCTCCCTCAAACCCAAGGAACAAAGGAGAATCAGCCCCTTGGGATGAGCATGGCGGGGTGGGGGTGGCAATGGTGGTAGCTTAGGTCTCCAGTGGAAAAACAATCTGGGGAAAAGAGTTGAAAAGGATCTTTTCCTTTACGGTAGGAAAGGGCCTTTCACTGAAGGAGGGGGAAAGGCACACACATATGAGCTTGGAATAAAATTCTACCCACTTGAAAAGGTTCCAGCAATTTTGCCCACACAACGTATCTTCTGTACGTCACTTTCCATTTATCACGGCTCCCCCTTAAATGGCTCTGCTGCTGCTGCTGCTAGGTCGCTTCAGTCGTGTCCGACTCTATGTGACCCCAGATGGGAGAGCATGTTTCCATTCTGTGTAGAACATCCAGTGCCACAAAGACTGCTGTGACATGTGCAGCCCAAATGCCAGTCCTTAGCAAGACGCCGAGGCCTGTTCTTGCCATTCTTTTCTAGAAGTGGCAGCTTCTATGCAGGACCATGTGAACCGCACAATTTGGCTATAAGGTTATCTATTTTGTCCCCCTGTCAGCTTTGATACCGGCCTCAACATCTCTGCACAGCCCTGCAGAAGAATCCACTTGGACTGGGGGACCAAATTAGAGGCAAGGGAGGTGGAGGAGAGGGTTCATCCCTCTCCCTGATGACAGTCCCTGGTGCCATCGTGACAGGTTCAAGGGCAAGTATATGACCTAAGAAGATCCCTCTCAGAACCAGGCTCAGGGTGGTTGTTTAATGACTGTGGAAAAGCAAGTATGTAGCCTTGTGGCTGCTGCAAGCCATTTTGCTGCCATAAATGGCAAACCAGTCCAAAGACAAAAAGTAACACTTGGAGGAGACAGAACCCAGAGAATTGCAGAGAAACAGATCCAGGGTCCTGAACATACTGTGCCCAGAGTTCATCTTCTCTGTGGTATTTTTCAGTTATGTGAGCCAGTAAATTGTCTTTATTGTTGAAGACCAGTTTAAGTGGAATTGTCTGGTGGTGGTGGTTTAGTAACTAAGTCGTGTCCAACTCTTTGCAACCCCATAGACTGTACCTGCCAGGTTCTTCTGTCCGTGGGATTTTCCAGGCAAGACTACTGGAGTGGGTTGCCATTTCCTTCTCCAGGAGTTGTCTGTACATGCAACCAAAACTGGGCCTGACCAAGAGAGTTCTGGAACCCAACAGTAATCCAGGATGAGAGGAGAAGGGAGAGAAAGTGTGTCACGGGCAGACAGTCATGTAAAGCCAGGATGTGACAGGGGTGTGACCAGGGACGCAGCTATGGTTGGACCTCCCAGCCCTGCTTATTATCAGCCTCTGGTGGAAGATGGAGAGGAAAACTTGGAGACCAAGCAGATGAGATTCCAACTGAGGACACTCTCCTGAATGAACTCAGAAATCCTTCTGAGGAACCCAGAAACCATTGCTTTGGATACAGACAGCATGTGTGTGTGGTAAGTTGCTCAGTCATGTCCTACTCTGTGTGACCCCATGGGCTGTAGCCCACCGGGCTTCTCTGTCCATGGGGATTCTCCAGGCAAGAATACTAGAGTGAGTTGCCATGCCCCTCAGACAGACCATGATTCAAATATTGGCTTTCCTTTAACAGTTTACAACCTTGGACACGTTTCTTCAGTTCAGTTCAGTTCAGTCACTCAGTCATGTCTGACTCTTTGTGACCCCATGTACTGCAGCACGCCAGGCCTCCCTGTCAGTCACCAACTCCCGGGGTTTAACCAAACCCATGTCCATTAAGTCAGTGATATCATCCAACCATCTCATCCTCTGTTGTCCCCTTCTCCTCCCATCTTCAATCTTTCCCAGTATCAGGGTCTTTTCCAATGAGTCAGTTCTTTGCATCAGGTGGCCAAAATATTGGAGTTTCAGCTCCAACATCAGTCCTTCCAATGAAGGACTGATCTCCTTTAGGATAGACTGGTTGGATCTCCTTGCAGTCCAAGGGACTCTCAAGCGTCTTCTCCAACACCACAGTTTAAAAGCATCAATTCTTCGGCGCTCAGCTTTCTTTATAGTTCAACTCTCACATCCATACATGACTACTGGAAAAACCACAGCCTTGACTAGACGGACCTTTGTTGGCAAAGTAATGTCTCTGCTTTTCAATATGCTATCTAGGTTGGTCATAACTTTCCTTCCAAGGAGTAAGCATCTTTTAATTTCATGGCTGCAGTCACCATCTGCAGTGATTTTGGAGCCCCAAAAAATAAAATCTGACACTGTTTCCACTGGTTTCCTATCTATTTGCCATGAAGTGATGGGACTGGATGCCATGATCTTCGTTTTCTGAATGTTGAACTTTAAGCCAACTTTTTCACTCTCCTCTTTCACCTTCATCAAGAGGCTGTTTGGTTCTTCTTCACTTTCTGCCTTAAGGGTGGTGTCATCTGCATATCTGAGGTGATTGATATCTCTCCCAGCAATCTTGATTCCAGCTTGTGCTTCATCCAGCCCAGCGTTTCTCATGATGTACTCTGCATATAAGTTAAATAAGCAGGGTGACAATATACAGCCTTGACAAACTCCTTTTCCTATTTGGAACCAGTCTGTTGTTCCATGTACAGTTCTAACTATTGCTTCCTGACCTGCATACAGATTTCTTATGAGGCAGGTCAGGTGGTCTGGTATTCCCATCTCTTTCAGCATTTTCTACAGTTTATTGTGATCCACACAGTTAAAGGCTTTGGCATAGTCAATAAAGCAGAAATAGATGTTTTTCTGGAACTCTCTTGCTTTTTCGATGATCCAGCGGATGTTGGCAATCTGATCTCTGGTTCCTCTGTCTTTTCTAAAACCAACTTGAACATCTGGAAGTTCATGGTTCACATATTGTTGAAGCCTGGCTTGGAGAATTTTGAGCATTGCTTTACTAGCGTGTGAGATGAGTGCAATTGTGCGGTAGTTTGAGCATTCTTTGGCTTTACCTTTCTTTGGGATTGGAATGAAAACTGACCTTTTCCAGTCCTGTGGCCACTGCTGAGTTTTCCAAATTTGCTTGCATACTGAGTGCAGCACTTTCACAGCATCATCTTTTAGGATTTGAAATAGCTCAACTGGAATTCCATCACCTCCACTAGCTTTGTTCATAGTGATGCTTCCTAAGGCCCACTTGACTTCATATTCCAGGATGTCTGGCTATAGGTGAGTGATCACTCCATCGTGATTATCTGGGTCGTGAAGATCTTTTTTGTACAATTCTTCTGTGTATTCTTGCCACCTCTTCTTAATATCTTCTGCTTCTGTTAGGTCCATACCATTTCTGTCCTTTATTGAGCCCATCTTTGCATGAAATGTTCCCTTGGTATCTCTAATTTTCTTGAAGAGATCTCTAGTCTTTCCCATTCTGTTGTTTTCCTCTATTTCTTTGCACTGATCACTGAGGATGGCTTACTTATCTCTCCTGGCTCTTCTCTGGCAGACCTGAATTGAAGACAGTAGGGAAAACCACTAGACTATTTCTGTATGACATAAATCAAATCCCTTATGATTATACAGTAGAAGTGAGAAATAGATTTAAGGGCCTAGATCTGATAGAGTGCCTGATGAGCTGTGGACGGAGGTTCGTGACATTGTACAGGACATGTTTCTTAACCTATATCAAAATATCCTTAGCCATCAAAATGGAGCTACTTGCCTCATGAAGCTGTGTGAGGATGAACTGGGGTAAGATTATGGGCTCTAGAACCAAGCTGTGTGTGCTTGCGTGTTGAGTCACCTCAACCATGTCCGACTTTTTGCTACCACATGGACTGTAGCCCTCTAGGCGCCTCTGTCCATGGGGATTCTCCAAGCAAGAATACTGGAGTGGGTTGCCATTTCCTCCTCCGGGGATCTTGCCGACACAGGGATCAAACTCACATCTCTTACATTCCTTGTGTTGGCAGACAGGTTCTTTACCACTAGCGCCAACCAAGCCACCTTGGTGCAAATCCCAGCTCTGTCCCTGGCCAGCTCTGTGCCTTGGGAAGCTTAGATACACACTCTGTGCCTCAGTTTCCTCCTCTGTAAAAAGAGACTAAAAGTAGGCGCTAACTCATAGGGCTGATACGAGGATCGCTGAGTTAATGCATTTAGTGCTTAGCACAGAATCTGACAGACGATAAATGTTCATGACTTGTACCTGTACACAGTCCTGTTCAGTGAGTGTGGGTCAGACTCACTAAACAATGCGAACCTTCTGACCCTGTGAGCCCACTTAACGTGAGGGAAGGAAGGAAGGAAAGAAATAGGAACAGGGAGGAAGAGGGGAAAGGGAGGGAGGATAAAGTTTGTCTCAGAGTCATTTATAGCCATAAAATTTGGTAATATTTCAATGCCTTTCAAAAAACTTATTTTACAAATTATAGTCGACCTGTAAAATGGAACACCATTTCCACTAAACACGATAAGGTATAGCTACAATTAATGCTATGACAAGGTGTCTATAATAGAACCGCTGAGTAGAAAGAAAGGTCGGCAAAAAGAATGCACAGGATGATAGGATTCTGTGATAAGTCTATGGATGCATGTGCACAGGGAGGAAAGAGGATAGAGGGGAAATGTTAACAGTGGTTATCTTTGGATGGTGGGATTATGGATATTTGCTTTCTTGCTTATATCCTTTGATGTGGCCCAACTGGTAAAATGAGCACTAATTTTGCAGTCAGAAAAAAAATATGTATTTAGCCATTTTCACTCAAAAGTAAATAAATAACACTATGACGGTCATTTCCCTCTCCTCTCTCAGATCTGCCTGTCCAGCTAGGTCAGTGAGCAGATGTCCAAGACACTGAGATTCCTCCTATTTCTGCAACCCTTCAATCTGCCATACTCTCCTTCCCCTCGGGCCCCGTGGCACCCATCCTGTTTTCTATTGTTCTACTTTTTCGACTGGGTTCCATTTTCAGGACTCTGTCTCTCCTACTGAACTGCGAATAGGCGAGACTCTGATACAGAGCAGTGATTGATAAAGCCTCTCTTCCTTTCCTCTTTGCCCCTCTGTAAACGATTCTATTTTGCATCCTCAGTGCCCAGCAAAGTGTATGACACACACTAGTAGATGACACATGGGGAGTGGGCGTATGACTGTGCAGTGTACAGGGCCCCATGCTGGGAAGAGCCCTGTGTTCAGGGTGGAATGCTCTGCAGCCACTACCATGAGACTCCTTATAATTTTATTTTAGAATTTGTGTTTTTTAAGTGAGGTCTGAAGGGACAATGGAACACACACAGGGCCCTGAGCTCAGCTCTCGTGTATCCCACCTCTTGTTGCCTCCCTGGGATGGGAGAGCTCAGCCTGCCACTCCCCCACCCCCAAATATCCCCAGCCTCAGTGAGTGCAACATAAGATAGAAAATAAAAAACACTCTGTCTCCCCCACACACTTTTTTTTTTGCCAGACCATGCTGCTTGTAGGATCTTATTTTCCCAACCAGGGATCAAATCCAGGTCCCTTGCGGTGGAATTTCAGAGACCTAATCACTGAAGCGACTTAGCAGCAGCAATCACTGGAAGGCCAGGAAGTTCCCACTCTGTCCCCTTAAGAGAAAGGCCATAAAAGGAAGAAACAAGCTTTTTCCTGCTTTCTGAACAAGGGACTCTGCATTTTCATTTTGCATTGGGTCCTTCAAATTATGCAGCCAGCCTGGACACCAGATAAATATCTCCTGGGTGGGTGAAATATTGAAGGAATGGAGAGGACACAAATGCCAGACTGGACTTTTTACCTGAGCTCACTCAAGATGGCAACTCCATCCTTCCAACAGCTCAGGCCAGAATTCAGTGACAACGTCTTTATCTGTTACACTCAAAATTCAATCTATCAGAAAATTACACTGACTCTACCAAAAGAAATTCCACCTTCTACTTTCTCATCTCCCCTACTGCTCTTGCCCTGGCCCCTGCCGCCATTCCTTCTCACCTGAATTACTAAGGCAACCTCCCAGTCTTCCCTGTGTCCACCAGGTTTCTCCCACTGACTGTTCTCATCACACCATTCAGAGAGATTTGTTTACGTTTTAAGTCCGATCGTGTCATGCCTTCTTACTACCCTCCAATGTTTCCAAAAGATGAATTTTACAACTTTTATTTCTTAGGTGCATTTTAAGTGACTTAACAGTGTAGAAACCAGACAAACACCACCTTGACCAAGTGAAAAAGGCTGATGCTACCAGGGATGCTGTGTGGGTCTCACAAACCCGCGGGGTGATGTGAAGAGAAGGGCACCTCACCTCTGGGGTAGTGTCTCTGAACACCCATCACCCTGACTGGTTATGAGGAAAACATCAGACAAGCCTAGACTGGGGCATACTCTACCGGACACCTGGCCAGCACTCCTCACACTGTCAGGGTCATGAAAAGCAAGGAAAGAGTGAGCAAAATTGTCACAGACTAAGGAGACTGGGGAGTTATGCCAACGGAAGCCTTGGGGAACCCTGCATTGGATCCTGATACAGAAAGAGAGCTAGCGGAAAAACTGGAAAAATCCAGATAAAATCTGGAGTTTAGTTAACACTTGCTTTTAAAGTTGTTACTTATTTTATTTTATTGAGTTTTATTTTTTAAATCAGGAATAAGTATTGAATTTTGTCAAAGGCCTCTGAAGATAATTATGTTTTTTTTTCTTCTTAGATATATTAGCATGTGAATTATATTCATAGCTTTCTAACGTTGGGTAATGTTTGCAGGGGGGGCAGATATAGCCCACCTAATCATAAAAAAAAAAAGTGAATTTGATAAAAGTAAAAGTTCTCAAGTGCTTCCCTAGTTGTCCAGTGGTTAAGACTCCCACTTTTAGTACAAGGGGCACAGTTCGACCCCTGGTTGGGGAACTAAGATCCCACATGCTTCACAGTCAAGAAAATTTTAAAAAATAAAATATGGCTAGATTTTTAAAAATAAAAAATGCCTTCTCCATCATTCCTCCACCCCTTGCCCCCTGGACCACAAACTGGGAGGATTAACCAACAGAAAAGCATTTTCTCACAGTTCTGGAGGCTGGAAACCCAAGATTAGGGTGTGAGCAGAGCTGCTTCCTTCCGAGGGCTACAAGGGAGAATCTGTGCCCAGCTTCTCCCCCAGCTTCCGGTGCTGTGCTAACTATTGCTGGCATTCCCTGGTTGTGGAAACACCACTTCAGTCTCTGCCTTCGTCTTCACATTGGTGTTCTCCTGATGTGTTTGTGTCCAAATTTCCCCTTTTTATAAGGACACCAGTTTGTTAGACTAGAGCTCCCTCTAATGACTGCGTCTTAATTAATTACCTCTGCAAGGACCCTATTTCCAAATCAGGTCCTGTTTTGATGTAATGGACTTCAACATATGAATCTGGGGGGAAGGGACACAATTCAGTCTATAACATCCTCTAATCGAATCCTCCTTTGTCTCTTAGAGCTCTGCTCCACCACACTGACCTGTTGGCTCAGCTGCTGTCTGGAGGCATTGCCTGTGCTGTTCCAGCTTCTAGGAATGGTCTTGTGTAGATGGTCCCCCAGGTAAGCCCTCATCTCCTTAGTGTTTGCTCAGACGCTGCCTTTTCACTGGGTCCCACCCTGTCCACCTATTTACAGTTGTATCTCCCCTAGCACTGCTGGGTATCCCTTTCTCCACTTTTTTTTTGAAATGACATATTTATTTATTCATTTATTGCAATGTTTATTATTATTAGATTTTTTTCCCCGAAAGATAATCACAAGCCTGGGGCTACATGGTGATGCCAGGCTAACAATATGAAAATGTTCCCTGCTTTACTTTACACATTTTTCTCTCTCCACAGCACTTATCACTTCCTAACATAGTACTATATAATCCACTTGTTTACTATAGACACTATTACTTATCGTCTCTCTCTCCTCTCTAGAACATAAGCCTCACAGGGGCAATGATCGTTATCTATTTTGATCACTGTATCCCAAGTGCCTAGGAGACAGCTTGGCCATTAGGGTGCCATAAAAAGTTGTTGACCAAAGAAAAGGAAAGAAATATGGATTATATTTCTAGAGACTGGGAGACCCACAGAGGGGTTGTCTTCTGTTTAACTCTCCTCTAGCCTCTGGGAAATTACACTGGAGGGAAAGGTGACCGCACCATGGCTTCAGAAATCATGAGACCCCTAGCAGTGCTAACAGCAGCACCTAAGCTCTAGCAGGAGAGCAAAAAACAATCTCCTCCTGGTGGCCAGGATCTCTGTAGTTGAGAGGTCAATCCAGCAGAGGGAAGCATTACCTTCAAATCATACCAAATACAGGGAGGGGGAGGGCAGGCGGGGTGGAGAGGGGCGGGGCAGGCAGAAAAATAATCGCGGTAACAATACTCTACCCGCTGGAAGCTGGGTTAGGCAGTCAACGCCTAGAACGTAACACCATCCTTTAAGGAGCGCAGGCTTTTTCACATACATTCATTTTCCCCTTAACGTCCTCCCAGGTGGGAGTTTTGGGGCTTCCCAAGTGGCTCTAGTGGTAAAGAGCCCCGTTTGCCAATGCGAGAGACAGAAGAGATGCGGGTTCGATCCCTGGATCAAGAAAATTCCCTGGAGGAGGGCATGTCAACCCTACTCCAGTAATCTTGCCTGGAGAATCCCCATGGACAGAGGAGCTTGGCGGGTACAGTCCATGGGGTCACAGAGTCGGACATGACTGAAGTGACCTAGCATGCATGCAGATGAGAGTTTAGCAATTCCCAGAGGGGCAGCGCGGCTTGGGATGAGCAGGTGAAGTTTATCACTCATTTGGTTATATCTCACTCAGCTTGTCACAGGCTTCATGAATAGTCCTGTCCCTGTGGGCACCACCCTTCTTCCGCAGACCCTTCCTCCACACCAGCAGTTCTCGGCCTTTCTGTGTGAATTCACACTTTTAAACACAACACGTTGGGATGCACTTGGCAAGGCAATTAAAAGGTGTATTTCGGAGAACTGGAAATCTTTTCCCAGATTCCTTACAGCTCACTTTTTGGTCCTCCAAATTTATCTTAACTCAGGCTGCCATCACAAAATCCTGTGGACTCGGTGGTTTAAACAACAGATTATTTATTTCTCACAGTTTTGGAGACTGGAAGTCTGAGATCAGGGAGCTGGTTGCATGGGTTCTCGGTGAGAGCTGTCTTTCTGGCTTGCAGACCGCTGCCTTCTGTGCAGAGAGATAAAGAGCTCTGGCTTCTTCCTCTTCTTCAGTTTAGTTCAGTCACTCAGTCGTGGCCAACCCTTTGCGACCCCCATGGACTGCAGCACAGCAGGCTTCCCTGTCCTTATGAGGATGCTAATCCCACCATGCAAAGGGCCTCAAGGTCATGACCTCGTGTAAACCTAACTCCCTCCCACCCCCAAAATACCATCACATTGGAAATCAGGGCTTCAGCCAGTGAATTTTTTTTAATAAATTTATTTTTTTATGTTTGGCTGTGCTGGTTCTTTGTTGCTGCATGGACTTTCTCCAGTTGGGCTAAGCAGAGGCTATTCTTCGTTGGGGTGCTCCGGCTTCTTTATTGTGGTGGCTTTTCATGTTGCGAAGTACCAGCTCTAGGGCACTCAGGCTTCAGTAGTTGAGGTTCATGGGCCCGAGCGCACAGGCTCAATAGTTGTGGCACTCAGATTGGGGGTGGAACCCGCATCTCCTGCACTGGCAGGCGGATTCTTTACCACGGAGCCACCAAGGAAGCCCCAGCCCATGAATTTTGATGGTCCTGACAGATTCTGGGTCTGGGGAGGACCTCCTTTTGTTATTTTTTTCTACTTCTACTAAAATGTAATCATAGGAAGTGATCCCCATTACAGGGATTTGGGGATTTTCTTCCAAAAAAAAAGAATTTTGCAGGGATACAGACATTATTCAGCCCATAACAAGCACCATGTCCCACTTTGTGGAGAATGACCTCCCTCCCAGATAACACTCTCTTACATATTCATGAGACAAGGTTCTAGCAAGCGCTAACAAACTTCTGTCTTTCATGCAGCCTGGCTTGTTTTCTCTTACATGCAGCCCGCCACACCAAGCTCTCCCTGGTGTGGCTCCGTCAGCATAATCAACATTTTGCCTGACAGACGGGGCTGCCAAAGTGGTATCCTTGGTTGCGGTACAAATAAACAGCACAAATGTTTACCTGGGGGTGGAGGAGTTGGAGATAGGAATTGGGCAGATGGGAGGCAGTTGGGAAGAAGACTTTTCATTAATAGCTTTTAATATATTTTTTTTAATTTTTGAAACATGTGACATGGTTCCCATTATGTTTTAGATGTGAAATATAGTCTTACCATGTTTAAAACAAATAGCTTCACCATGGGGGTGGGAAGCACGTGGTGCTGCCAGGAGCCACCCTTGAAGCTCTGGTGCCCACAGCTATGCTGTCTTCAGGCTGCCGGCTCACCTTCCACCTGACAAGCTGAACAAGCCTCAGACAGCTCCAGGAAGCGTTTTCCTGGGTCTGGGCCTAGCCGCTTGTCATTTCTCTAAGTCACTTCAGACCCCTTACTTCCAGTCAGGTCACCCTGGACTCTCTCAGTCCTGGTCTATTTCTTGTCATGTCTGTCTGGCTACCTATACTCTCCTCAGTTGCAGTCCAGGACATCCTGGCCTCTCCACATCTCCCACTAGGCCCTCTCAGTCTGTATTGTCCTTCCTGGCTCTCCTAGACGCCAAAGAAACCTTAGGCCCTGGGACTTTTTTTTATTACAATATAGTTGATTTACACTATTGTGTTAGTTCGTGCTGTACAGCAAAGTGACTCAGTGATATATATCTTTACATTCTTTTTTTAATATTCTTTTCCATTGTGGTTTATCATAGTATATTGAATATGGTTCTCTGTGCTGTAGAGTAGGACCCTGTTGTTTCAGGACCTGGGTTTTAAACTCACCCTGGCAGTAAATTCTCATTGACTTTCCTGGTCTATTGAAATCCACGTACTTACTCTGGCAACATTCTCATTTTCTTTCACTTAAAACAAGGCCCTTGAGACTTCTTTGGCAGACCAATGGTTGGGACTTTGTCCCAGTGCAGGGGGCTGGGGAGCAAGTTTGATTCCTGGTCAGGGAGCTAAGATTCTGCATGCTGCTCCTGCTAAGTCGCTGCAGTCGTGTCCAACTCTGTGCGACCCCATAGACGGCAGCCCACCAGGCTCCCCCATCCCTGGAGTGGGTTGCCATTTCCTTCTCCAGTGCATGAAAGTGAAAAGTGAAAGTGAAGTCACTCAGTCGTGTCTGACTCTTAGCGACCCCATGGACTACAGCCTACGAGGTTCCTCCATCCATGGGATTTTCCAGGCAAGACTACTGAAGTGAGGTGCCTTCTCCGAGCTTCTGCATGCCTCATGCCCAAAAAACCAAAACATAGAACAGAAACAATATTGTAGCAAATTCAATAAAGATTTTAAAAATGGTCCACATCAAAAAGATCTTTTAAAAAATAAATAAACAAAAAATTTTTTAAATAATATTTGAAGGAAAATTTTTCAGAAAATGAAATTAATATCTTGATATACAAATTTCATAATAGCATATTTCCATATTTAAACTTTATTATAATAAATAACTAATTATTAATATCTTAAAGAAATAATAGTCACACAAACTTATGCATCCTTGATTTATTCAAAATATAATCAACTCCCCCAAAAAATAAATAAATAAGGCCCTTGATTTATATTTGAGCATAAACAGGAGAACCAGCTTGCTGCTGAAATTACCTCTCCCAGTCCACACACCACAGACCCAATCAGCCTGCAGATGACTTTCCTTGACTACCTAGGTTTGGTTTACTTGTTTGTTCATTTAAAGTAGAATTGACTTTCAACTTATTAAAATTTAAACTTTTCACATTAAAAGAAGTCTGGATTTCTATCCTCTCTCCTAACATTTGGAAGATGGGGCAATACTGAGCCCCTGGTAAAATCAGCTGAAGTTGGTACACAAAAGAGATGCTAGAAATAGAACCATGCTACCACCATCACTTGATTTCATCAAAAGTGCCAAAGCAATCAAATGGGAAAAGGAAAATTCCATCCATAAAATGGTGGTGAAATAACTATATATAGGAAAAACATGAACTTTGATCCATGCCTTATACACAAACATTATGTTGATGACTCATAGGTCTAAATGTAAAAGCTGAAACTGCAGAGCTTTTAGAGAAAAATGTGGTTGAATATCATGACTTGGGAGTAAGCAAACTATTTGTTATAAATAAAAGAAAGCAGTAACCTTTAAAATACTTGACTTCATCAAAATTTTAAATTTAAGTTCTTCAAAAAGACATCATTATAAAAAAGTAATAAGCCACAGCCTGGTTGAAAATAATTGTAAAACATATATATCGCATAGTACTGGCATTGAAGATATACAAAGAATTCTGAAAGTAACCCCTCCTAAATGGCAAGACAATATACAAATACACGAAATATACGTATACACAAAAAAGAGTTATCAAGAAAATGCAGATTATAACCACAATGGAAATCCCATTATGCAATCACCAAAATGACTCAAAAAAAAATTTAAATGATAATATCAAGTGCTAGTGGGTCTTCCTAGGTGGTTCAGTGGTGAAGACTCCACCTACTAATCCAGGAGCCACAGGAGATCTTCCTGGGTCTGGAAGATCCCTTGAGAAGGACATATTCTTGCCTGGGAAATCCCATGAACAGAGGAGCCTGGCAGGCTACAGTCCATAGGGTCGCATAGAGTCCGACACAACTGAGTGACTGATGGTGCTCACATCAAGTGCTGGTGAGGATGTAAAGCAACTGGAATTCTCATAGGTTATTGGTAGGAATGTAAAGTGGTACAACTGTTTTGGTAAATGGCCTGGCAGTTTCTTGTAAAACTAAACATACTCTTCCTCTCCTAAGAATATACCCAAGAGAGGTAAAAATATATGTCCACAAACATATTTGTCTAAAAATATTAGTAGATTTATTCATAATAGACAAAAACGAGAAACAGCCCAGGTGTCCATCCATAGGAGGATGGATAAACAAAATGTGGTATATTCATACAGTCAAATACAATGGAACACCTCTCAGCAACAAAAAGGAAAGAGCTGCTTATACACTCAACAACATGGATGTATCTTTAAAACTTTATGATGAGTGGAAAGAAGCCTTGTACAAAAGAGTATATACTGTATAATTCAGTTTTTAGAAAGTTCTAAAATAGGCAGAACTAATCCGCCCTGATGCAATACTTTGGCCAGTTGATGTGAACAACTGACTCATTGGAAAAGACTCTGATGCTGGGAAAGATTGAATGCAGGAGGAGAAGGGGACAACAGGGGATGAGATGGTTGGATGGCATCACTGACTTGATGGACATGACTTTGAGCAAGCTCCGGGAGTTGGTGATGAACAGGGAAGCCTGGCATGCTGCAGTCCATGGGGTTGCAAAGAGTCAGACACAACTGAGTGAATGAATTGAACTGAATCTGTACTGAAAAATAATCAGAACAGTTGTTACCTTATGGGGGATGGAAGCAGAGACAGTTAGGAGGAACATGGGGAGTTTAAGGGATAATGGTGATATTTTCTAGACTGCTGTTTTATTCCACAATGGAAATTGAGATGAGAGGAGCACATATTTTGTCAAAACTTAGTGAATATACACTGAAGATCTGTGCATTTCATTGTATTAATACATAAATATTACATCAAAAGAAAAACTATATTGATCTCTAGTTAATGTTATACATACATACTAATGTATTCATATTTAGAAAGATATGTACTGCTATCTGTAATTTCCCTTTAAATACATTTTAAAAAATAAAATGCATCAATGAATATAAGGATAGTCAAATGGATAGGTACAAGATAAAACAAGTAAAATGCTCGTGGTAGAAGCTAGGTAGTAGGTAGACAGACATACACTATAAAATTTTCAACTTTGCTATATGTTTGAAATTTTTCACAATAAAATGCCAGGTAGTCAAATCAGCTGGCACTTGGTCTCACCTACACCTTTATTCAGAGTGTACACCCTCCAATCTGCCACACTCCTCACCCCTCTTTATTGCCTCATGCCCATACTGCTTCACTCACTGATACTACCTGCACAATACATGGATGTTTTACCCTAGACATATATGGCATATCCAGTGATGCGGTTGTTACATACATTCCTGAAAGAGGCAGAATAGCATTGTACCAATCCCACCACTCGGAGAAGGCAATGGCACCCCACTCCAGTACTCTTGCCTGGAAAATCCCATGGACGGAGGAGCCTGGTGGGCTGCAGTCCATGGGGTCGCGAAGAGTCGGACACGACTGAGTGACTTCACTTTCACTTTTCACTTTCATGCATTGGAGAAGGAAATGGCAACCCACTCCAATGTTCTTGCCTGGAGAATCCCAGGGACAGGGGAGCCTGGTGGGCTTCCATCCATGGGGTCGCACAGAGTCGGACACAACTGAAGTGACTTAGCAGCAATCCCATCACTTACCGGTTTTGCAATCTTGGGCAAATTAATTCACCTCTTGAGCCTGTTTTTTCAACTGTAGGATAAGTGAAGTGAAAGTTTCTAGAACACAGTGGGCACCAGGTAAATGTTGACTATTTTTACACGTTTAATGTTTGACTTTGTAGATGTAAACAGAATAAGGACTGTTTTTCACAATAAAAAAACACTGTTGAGTTTAAACTGACAGGAGAAACAGCAGGAAGACTATTTTCATGGAAATAGCCTTATCTGCTTTCACAAAAGTTCCTCTCACAGAAGAAAAGCTATATGTTCAGTAGTTGTTTACCAAGAACCTACAACTACTACAAATCCTATGTGTAGCTGTGAGCTAACCACAGACTCTGCCACAGAGATTTCAGTGAGTTAACTGCAATAATAAACATATGCTCAAGTCCTAAAGAGGGCAAGGAAAGCTTCAAGGAAGGGAGAACACTTGAGTTGGGTCTTGCAGGATGGATAGGAGTTTTCCAGGTAGACCTGGGGAAGAAAGGCTGTCCAGGCAGAAAGAACAGCATAAGCAAAGGCGGCACTGAGCAGTGAAGAAACAATGGGATCCTCAAATTCGATGAATAGTTTGTATTATTAGAGCTCAGGAAGACAGGAAACGAGACTAGATAGAGCAGGAGGTAGTGACCACACCACACCCTGTTTATGATGTTACAGGGTTTGAGTTCTGTGTGACATAAGAGACTCTGGTACATTTCAGGAAGACATTTCTGCAGCAGAGCAGGGCTAGACTGATAAGGGAGAGATTTGAGACAGGGAGACCAGCATGGTCCCAGTGCCGCCCATTGCTTGGAAAAATTGCCAGGAATGTCTGTTAAGCATACGGATTCCAGGCCTATTGACTCAGAGTCTAGGGGAAGGGCCTGAGCATTTAGCTAATTAGCAAGCACCCCAGGTTTTCCAAAGAGCTTGGGAAATACCAAATGCAGGAGATGGCAGCCACCATCCTCTGAAATGGAATGAAGAAGGTCTGAACTGAGACATCCGGGGAAGGAAAGAGGGGGCGTATTACAGTGTGATTCAGAGGAAAGAATCTGCATAATGTGGCAAGGGTTTGCATGTGGGGGTGATGACTTCCTGGCATGACTGTGTAGATGGCTCTACCATTTACAAAGACAGGGACTGCAAGAAAAACGTCAGGTTTAGGGGGAGGAGGTAATGATTTCTGCTTGACCAGGCTGAATCAGGATCTTGAGAGCCACCTTTGTCTTGGTGGTGGTTAAAGTCATGGTCGGGCAAGGTCACGCATGTAGCTCCACACTTGATTCCTCTTGTGCTTTTCACACAGATCTGGAACTTAAATGACCAACATCCTCCAAACATGTTAAAATTACAATCAGGACAAAAAATTACATGCATAAAGTTTGGAAATAGACGAGCAGAAAGCTAAACATCCCCTAGGTCTCTGAAACCCAGGTGTGTGAGAGGGTCAGGCTGCCTCCTGCCTCCTGACTTAAGCCAGGGACAGACCTGATGGGTGATACTGAACAGCCCCAAAGGAAACTCCATCACTCATGTATTTTATTCTTTTGTCCTCTTGATACTACTTAAGAAATAAATACTTCCCTCTAAAGATGATCCTCCAAAAAATACAGAGATGGCATAAAGAATATGTTAGTTGTCAGAAAACCTTGGTTAAAGTCACATGAAGTTGAGCAACTTAACCTGAGTTTCTTTTTCCTCTTGTGTAAAATAAGGATTCTAATAGCTGCTGTAAAGAACAAACAAAAACACATACACTTTAACACATGTCAGAAACTCTGCTTGGAGCACAAGAAACTATACTCAATGTCTCATAATAAACTATAAGGGAAAAGAAAAAAATATGTATATATATATATACATATATATATAAAAAACTGAATCACTTTGCTGTACACTTGAAACTAACATAAGGTTGTAAATTTAACTGCTGTTGTTTAGTCGCTAAGTCATGTCTGACTCTTGCGACCCCATAGACTGTTGCTCACCAGGCTCCTCTGTCTGTGGGATTTCCCAGACAAGAACACTGGAGTGGGTTGCCATTTCCTCCTCCAGGGGATCTTCCCAACTCAAGGATCAAACCCACATCTCCTGCATTGCAGGCAGATTCTTTACCCTCTGAGGCACCAGGGTACTTAAATTTAAAAAAAAAGAAAAAATTCTGCTTGGGACTAGAATGAATAGAAACCCACTCCCACTAGCTCAAGTCAAAGGATGGTTTATGAAAATGATACAACAGGCAATCTTGCCAACTTGCAAGAACATGAAATGAAGTACAGTTTGTTACTTAGGGATTGGAGCTGAGAGCCTGATATTACTCCCACTGCAACATCTCTTTGGGGCCAGATGGTGTCCCGTTTCTGCATGTCTCTGCAGGTCCACACATCCACACATGGCAGACACTGCAGTTTTCTACCTACCCATTTGCCCTTCATTCCTCACTAAGAGGACCTCAGTTTGATGAGGATGTTCTAAGCCAATTACAACAATCTATGGTCCACTTCCCAGCCTCCTTTACACCTCACAGTGACCATATATATTCAGGCAAATGAGGCTGAAGGAGAAGACTGCTGGGAACTCTGGAAAAGCTCTTACTTTTCCTGACAAAGGTCAAAGACACTGCTTGGTCCCACCTTCCTTTTTCTTCCTTTTGGTTGTGATAGCCAGAGCAGCAGCATCCATCATGGGACCATGAGAAAAAGGCCAAAAGAATCACAAAGTGGTCTTTCACCCTTGAACATCACTGAGTGCCTGAACCAACATAGTCCAACAAGTGAACATTACATGTAAAATAACAAAACCAAAAACAAACAAACAAACAACAACAACAAAAAAAAACCTTCACCCCCTTGCTTTTAAGCCACTATGAGTTATTAATAGGTTGTTGTTACTTGCATCTGAGAGCTTCCCAGGTGGCTCAGCTGGTAAAGAATTCACCTGCAATGCAGGAGACCTTGGTTTGATCCCTGGGTTGGGAAGATCCCCTGGAGAAGGGAAAGGCTACCCACTCCAGTATTTTGGCCGGGAGAATTCCATGGATTATCCATGGGGTCACAAAGAGTTGGATACAACTGAGTGACTTTCACTTCACTTCCATCTGAGGGCACTTTTTTTTTTTTGCCACATCTTTGGGGCTTCCCTGGTGGCTCAGACGGTAAAGCGTCTGCCTACAATGCGGGAGATCCGGATTCAATCCCTGGGTTGGGAGGATCCCCTGGAGAAGGAAATGGCGACCCACTCCAGTACTCTTGCCTGGAAAATCCCATGGATGGAGGAGCCTAGTAGGGTATAGCCCATGTGGCCAAAAAGAGTCGGACACGACTGAGCGACTTCACTTGGCTTGTTGGATCTTAGCTTCTGCACCAGGGATCAAAACCGGGCTCTTGGCAGTAAAAGAACGGAGTCGTAACCACTGGACTGCCAGGGAAGAGCACCTGGGGGCACTCTTGACTGATAACACTGTCATCTGACTTGAGATTTTCCAAACCTTCAATCATCCTCAAACCGTCTATAGCATTTTATCACATCCACTCAAATATAGTATTCTTTAGACTGATTCACTTATGTTAACCTACATACCTATTTTAAGCCTTGCACTCTCATGTGTGTCTTATTTTTTTTAATACTGATTAAAATAAATAAATAAATGTAACAATTATAATTAAAGATATAATTAAAATATATCTCAGTTTCTGGATTGCTGAGTACATTCCCCTGCCATGAGGGTGGTGCACCCCAACTCCACAGGGAAGCTCCTGCTCTCAGGATCCTTCTAGAAGTTGCCTGTTCATCTGGCTGTTCATGTGTATCCTTTACAAGGTAAGTAAAAAAAGAACAATAATTTTAAATTTTAATTAAATTAAAACAAATTCACCCCAAATCATCTCATTTTTGTTTTTTGTTTGTTTTACCAATGGAGCATTTTGTGAAAGTAGAGCCAGCTGTCTCAACATTCCTGTTCTAGATACACAGGAGGGAATGTTACAGATAAGGGTCTTCCCCTGAGCTGCATAGTACATAAGACCTTACACACCTGAAGTCACTCAGGGGAGATGGAAATAGGTGGCAGGTCTACCACAACCTTAAACAGGATGATGATGAAGAAGGAAAAATGGCTACTAAGCTAAGATTTCTCTGTACACAGGGATAAAACAACCAGGGAATACTGGCTAGCCCTGTATGTCTTTGCAGAGCAAACTACATGGTCAGGGGAGAAATAAGAATACAGGCCGGCTGGTACAGCTGGTACATCAGAAACAGTAAGGCTTTCAAATGCCCCTGAACACTCAACTATGCCCATCTCTCAAAATTCTCAATCTGGTGTTCATTCAACATATATAAAATAACATTTTAGGACTTCCCCAGTGGTCCAGCGGTTAAGATTCTGCAGGGGATATGGGTTTGATCAAAGATGGGTTATTCAAACCATGGTGTTAAGATAGTTGGAAAATTATTGGGAAAAATTAAGTTGTATCTCTAATCACTACGCAAACACACATTTTCAGATGAATTAAAGACAAATATTTTAACAGACCACAATTTATGGTACATTCATACAATAAATTCATACAATAAACTATCATTCAGCAATAAGAAAAGAAAGAAATCAATACATAGGTACAGACAAGGAAATATTTAACCACTGTTAAATGAGAAAACAAGTTACAAATAACACATGTAAATGATGCTATTTATGTTGAATATGTGTGGGTATCTTCACATGAACACGTAAGAGTCTAAAATGATAGCCCTTAATCAAATAGCAGTGATTACTTCCAAGGAAGTTACTAGAATGTAATCACATATTGCTCTTCTGATTAAAAACAAGCAGAAACAAATAAAATTTTAACTAAAAAATGATAAACCTCAAAGCCATAGAGAAAACATAAGAATTTTTCAATAATTTTGATGTGACAATCAGCTTTATTAGCACTGTGCCAATGACAAAAACCATTTTTTAAAAAAAGATTGAGAAAATTGACATGAAACTGTAAAATCTCTGAGGTAGGTGGGAAGGAGGCTCAAGAGGGAGGCAATATATGTATACTTAGAGCTAATTCATGTGGAACAGCAGAAACCAACACAACATTGTAAAGCAATTATCCTCCAATTAGAAATAAACTTTTAAAAAATGCAAAATTGCTTTATTGCAAAGCAAATCAACAGCAGAGCTAAACATCAAAATAGAAAAAAAGTATTTGCAACATGCTGGAAAAAGAATAGTATTATTAAAGTATGAAAAGTGAAAGTGAAGTCGCTCAATCGTGTCCAACTCTTTGCAACCCCATGGACTGTACCACACTTCTCTGTCCATGGGATTTTCCAGGCAAGAGTACTGAGTGGGTTGCCATTTCCTTCCCCAGAGGATCTTCCCAACCCAGGGATCAAACCTGGGTCTCCCACATTGTAGGCAGACGCTTTACCATCTGAGCCACCAGGGAAGTCACATTATTATTAAAGTATGGATTGTGCTTAATCACTCAATCATGTCTGACTCTTTGTGACCCTATGGACTGTAGCCTGCCAGGCTCCTCTGTCCGTGGGGATCTCCAAGCAAGAATACTGGAGTAGGTAGCCTATCCTTCCTCCAAGGGATCTTCCCAACCCAGGAACTGAACTGAGATTTCCTGCATTGTAGACAGATTCTTCACCAGCTGAGCTACCAGGGAAACTCAGTCTCTGCAGAAGTAGATGGTAAATACCCTTGTTGTTATTGCTGTTTGAAGTAAAGTGAAGTGAAGTCAAGTCACTCAGTCGTGTCCGACTCTTTGCGACCCCATGGACTGTAGCCTATCAGGCTCCTCTGTCCATGGGATTTTCCAGGCAAGAGTGCTGGAGTGGATTGCCATTTCCTTCTCCAGGGGATTTTCCTGACCCAGGAATAGAACCCAGGTCTCCCGCACTGCAGGCAGACACTTTACCGTCTGAGCCACGCTCTTGGCAAGCACCAAGTTGTAGTTGACAGGGCCCACTTGTGGTCATAAATCCAACCATACTTTGGGGAGGCATTTCATGACCATTTTGTCCCGAGTTGCTGGGAAGGCTCATTCCCAGTTATGAAGGTTTTTGCTGATAGGCCATTCAATGTTTACTCACTGTCTATCTGACTCGTTAATTACAAGTTAATTAACAAGTCAGATAGACAGTGAGTGGATGGCACAAAGAAGCACTCCATAAAAGAAGACTTGAAAATGGCCAAAATTCATATTTAAGATGTAGAACCTCACTAATAATTACAGACAAGCAGATTAAAACAAGATTCATTTTTTCCTTAGATGGACAGGATTAAAAAGATTTCTAATAGCCAGTTGTTGACAAGTGTATGTGGAGACAGGTAACCTGACATCCTGTTGATGGAAGCTTAAATTGGCACAGTCCTTTGGAGGGCAATTTGGAGACAGGTACCAAAATTTGAAATGTACATATGTGCTGCCCTCCTTTAAATTTATTTTATTCTATTTATTTTTGTGGGGTAGGGAGCCATTCCATACAGCAGGTGGGATCTTAGTTCCCATATCAGGGATCAAACCCATCCCCCCTGCATTGGAAGCGCAGAGTCTGAATCACTGGAACACCAGGGAAGTCCCTAAATTTATTTTAATAAAATAATGGTACGGGTGTTCAAAGCTGTATTGAAAAATTAGCAACAACCTAAACGATTATCAAAAGAGGTTTTTGTTAATAAATGTACAAGACTCAAAGGGGTCATGGATATCAAGCAGGTGTTATGAAAGATAAGGAAATTCTTTACATATTGACACAAAGGATACAATGTTAAAGTGAGAAAAACAACTTACACAATTCCAGGTATAAGGTGATCTTTAGTTAATATGTAACCTACTGGGGCAAGGTGGATGCTCACCATTTGCAGTTGTTATCTCTGTGGGGGAGAATTTCAAGGGAAATTTTCTGTATTATTTACATTTTTTATAAAGAGCATGTGTCACTCATATGATAACTAAAGTCAATAAGTATTTCGTTTTGAAAAATCAAGGAAGACGTACACTATTTATGCTGTCCTTTAAAGGATTTCTGCACCTATTCTTTTATTCAACAAATATTAAGTTTATTATATGAAAAACTAGTGTCTCAGGGATAGGGGTGGACACAAAAGATACTTGGACCTGAACCCTGGAAACCTCCCTCTACTTCCTGACACCAAACCAATACTCTAACTGGGCCCCCTGCACACCTTCCTTCTTGCTTGTGCATCCCTCAGTATTTGCATCCCTCAGCCAACTCAAAGCCAGTCTGTGCCCTGGAGTCCATTTCCCCTTCATTTTCTCAGAAGCCTCACACTACTAATTACCATCTTTGTTTTATTTTCACCTTCTCCTTCTCTCTTGCAGTCTACTTGTCCTCCATGAAACTGGTCAAGTCTCTTCCATACTAATTTTGGAATGGAGGGAGGGAAGGAGGAAATACATTCTGGACAGAATGATTTAGGAGGAGGAAGAGAGAGGGAAGAGGATAAAAGGAGAGGAAAGAGACTTCTTGAGTGTATTTTCCAACCTTAACATTCTTAAAGAAATGTGTTCAGTTCAGTTCAGTTGCTCAGTTGTGTCCAACTCTTTGCGACCCCATGAATCGCAGCACGCCAGGCCTCCCTGTCCATCACCAACTCCCGGAGTTCACTCAGATTCATGTCCATCAAGTCGGTGATGCCATCCAGCCATCTCATCCTCTGTCATCCCCTTCTCCTCCTGCCCCCAATCCCTCCCAGCATCAGAGTCTTTTCCAATGAGTCAACTCTTTGCATGAGGTGGCCAAAGTATTGGAGTTTCAGCTTTAGCATGAGTCCTTCCAAAGAACACCCAGGACTGATCTCCTTTAGAATGGACTGGTTGGATCTCCTTGCAGTCCAAGGGACTCTCAAGAGTCTTCTCCAACACCACAGTTCCAAAGCATCAATTCTTCGGCACTCAGCTTTCTTCACGGTCCAACTCTCACATCCATACATGACCACTGGAAAAACCATAGCCTTGACTAGACAGACCTTTGTTGGCAAAGTAATGTCTCTGCTTTTGAATATGCTATCTAGGCTGGTCATAACTTTCCTTCCAAGGAGTAAGCGTCTTTTAAAGAAATGTGTTAGCTTGACTATAATGAAAACATGATAGAGAAAGCAGTATAAAGGCACGATTAAAAAATCAGCAGAGAAGATGTTCTCTTCCCTTTTGACCAAAAAGGCTGGTCCCACCCCAGTGCCTGTCTCGAGCTGCCCTCTCTCGGCATCAGAACCTGGCTGATCTCTACAGTGGATGACTCATCTGTCTCCAGTATCACTCAGTCTTTCCTCCCCTACAGCCAGATTTCTAGCAAAAAAGGGTTGGCTTGCCTGCCCTTTCCTTACCTCCTGTCCGCTCCTTAGCCCCGCCACTCCACCAAAACCAGTTCTCCCTACAGACCCCTCTCAGTACTGACTCGGATTCTCAGGAGCATTTGACAACAGCCTCTTATGCCTGTCCTTTCTTGGTATCCTTTGGCAGTGTTTCCTCCTCAGCCTGACCTGTTGGTGCTGTGGCTCCTAGCACTCAGTCTTGAGACCCTGGCCTTCCTCTCTTCTACCCTCTTTTCAAGGCAGTCTCATCCAAGGTGGTGTGTTAATCAGTGTACAAACACCAGTGACCTCCAGGAGATACTGGCTCATCGCTGTCTACATTTGGATGTCTCAGAGAGGCATTTGTTCATCCATTCATTCTATTCAGCACCGACTATATGTTAGGAACTACATGAGGTACTGGATAAAAGAACAGAATAGTCTTGCTTCATTCCCTTGAGCAGCTGACATGTCAACAGCTGAGCTCAGGAACTGCCCTCAACTAACGTGTTCCTCCATGTTTTCATCCCAATAAATAGCACAATAGCCATCCACCTGCTCAAGCAGAAACCTGAAAGTTAGGTTTGACACTTTGCTTTCCCTTATCCTTCCTGTGGCGGACACACTCTAAACTGATAACCCCCCTCCACAGAGTTATGTTTTTGTATAATCCCTTTTCCTTGAGGCAAAATCTGTGACGTGCTTTCTAGTCAGTAGAGTATAGCCAAGGTGACCGATGTCAGCCTCTTGTTCAGGTTGTGTTATATTGCAAGGGTGACAGGATGTCAGCTCCATAGTTACATTCTAAAACTCCATCCTGCAGGCTGAAGAGAGAAAGACATCCTTCCTGGTTTTAAAGAATTAAGCTGTCATATTTGTCAAGGGGGTTGTGGGGGTGGGGTGGTTTTGACGGCCAGAAAGAAAATGGGGGGCTTCCCTGGTGGGCTCAACGGTAAAGAATCCATCTGTCAATGCAGGAGACATGGGTTCAATCCCTGGTCCAGGAAGATCCCACATGCTGTGGAGCAACAAAGCCTGTGAGCTACTACAATTGAGCCTGTGCCCTAGAGCCTGTGCTCTGCAACAAGGGAAACCACGACAGTGAGAAGGCTGTGTGCCTGCACACCGCAACTAGAGAGTAGCCCCCACTTGCCACACCTAGAGAAAAGCCAATGCAGCAACAAAAACCCAGCACAGCCAAAAATAAACATACTTTTTTTTTTAATTTCTGTGAATTATTTATTAAAAAAAACGAAAGAAAGAAAATGGGGACCTCAGCGCTACAGTTGTTAGGAGATGAATTCTGCCAATAACTTTGGAAGTGGATCTTTTCCCAGTTGAATCTCTGATGAGACCACAGTCCCAGTCAGCACCTGGCCTGAAGTCTGCTGAAATCCTGAGCAGACGACCGAGTCAAACTATGCCTGGACTTCTGACCTATAGAAACTGTGAGCTAATGCTGCTGCTGCTGCTGCTGCTAGGTCACGTCAGTCGTGTCCGACTGTGCGACACCATAGACAGCAGCCCACCAGGCTCCCTGTTCCTGGGAGTCTCCAGGCAAGAATGCTGGAGTGGGTTGCCATTTCCTTCTCCAATGCGTGAGAGTGAAAAATGAAAGTGAAGTCGCTCAGTCGTGTCCGACTCTTCACGACCCCATGAACTGTAGCCCACCAGGCTCCTCCGTCCATGGGATTTTCCAGGCAAGAATACTGGAGTGGGATACCATTGCCTTCTCCTGTGAGCTAATAAATGGGTATTATTTTAGGTTGCTAAGTTTCTGGTAGCTTGATACTCAGCATAGAAAACGAATGCAGGACCTATTCAATCCACCACCAGAACTTTTTGATTCCTTCACTGCAATAACTCTAAAAATATCTAATTCTCTCCATCTTCCCTACTCCACCCAGAGCAGACTGTCATCCTCTCCAACCCAGACAAATAGAATAGCCTCCTGATCTCCCCTGTCACATTTGTGCATCCTACCAAAACAGGGCCAAAACACGAGAGCATCCAAGGCAAGTGAATAATTTGGCTTTCATTCAAGTCAACCTTTATTCACCAGAGATGAGGAGAAATTGTCTATTAATAAAAGTAGTATGTCTCTCTTTTTATGCTGAAATGAGAGGCTCAATACATGTGATTTTTTTAAAGCAGATAACTTCTTGGGAGGCATATGAAACCACTCAAAATTTAAATAAATCACTAATTTCCTGTGAATAGCACAACCTATTGCATTATTCATATTTAGCCATTCAGCTGACTTTACTTAAATGACAGTCCTTGGCTGACTTATCTCAGGTTTAGAGGTACGGCTTGTATATGTCTATCACAAGTTTTTAATTTTGATGAACAATTAATTTTTCCTTTGTTGCTTCTGCTTTTAGTGTTAAGTCTAAGAATCTATTCACAAATCTGAGGTCATGAAGATTTTACCCCCATGTTTTCTTCTAATAGTTTCATAGTTTTGACATTTATATTTAGGTTGTTGATCCAGTTTGAATTAATTTTTGTACAAATAGTGAGATAAGGGTACCACTCCCTTCTTTTGCATAAGGTTATCCAGTTGTCCCAGCATAATTTGTTAAAGAGACTCTTCTTTCCCCCATTGAATAGTCTTGGCCCCCTTGTCAAAAGTTAGTTGGCCATAGGTGTTGGGTTTATTGGTGAATTCTCAATTCTGGTCCATTGGTCTATATATGTCTGTCTTTATGTCAGTACCACACTGTTTGGATTGCCGTAGCTTTGTAGCAAGTTTTTATTTTTGTTTGCTTTTGGCCATACTGCCTGGCATAAAGGATCTTAGTTCCCCAACCAGAGATCAAACCTGTGCCCCCTGTAGTGGAAGTGAGGAATCTTAACCACTGGAGCACTAGCAAGGTCCCACTTTGTAGTAAGTTTTGAAACCTGAAAGTGTGAGTCCTCCAATTTTGTTTTTTAAAAACATCGTTTTGGCTATTTAGGGGCCCTTGCACTTCTCTCTAAATTTGAAGATCAACTTCATTTAGGCAGAAAGGCTACTGGGATTTTGATTGAATCTGTAGGTTGCTTTGGAGAATATTGTCAGCTTAACAATATTAGGTCTTTCAGTTTGTGAACATTGGGATGTCTTTTCATTAATTCAGGTCTTCTTTAAATTCTTCTTTTAGCCATGCTTTGTAGTTTTTAGTGTATGAATCTTTTACCTCCGTGGTTATTCTTATTCCTGGGTAATTGATTCTTTTAGATGTTATTGGAAGTAAAACTGTTTTCTTAACTTCCTTTTCAGATTATGTATAGAAATGCAACTGATTTTTGTGTTGATATTGTTCCCCAAAATTTTGCTGAATTCTTTAATTAGCTCTAGCAGGTGTGTGTGTGTGTGTGTGTGTGTGTATTCTCTATGATTTTCTTTACTTTATATAGAATCATGTCATTCACAAATAGGGATAGTTTAATTCTTGTGTTCCAGTGTGGATTTTTTCCTTTATTTTTATTGCCTAATTGCTCTGCTAGGACTTCCAGTACAATGCCAAAAACAATGGTGAAGGTAGACATCTTTGTCTTGTTCCTGATCTGAGGGACAATGTTTTAAGTCTTTTAAAATTGTGAATGATGTTAGTTGTGGGTTTTTTCATAACTGTCCATTATTATGTTAAGGAAATCCCCTTTTGTTCCTAACTTCCTGAGTATTTGTATCATTAAAAAGTGCTCTATTAAAAAAAAGAAAAAGTGCTGCATTACATCAAATGCCTTTTCTGCATCTATTGAGATGTTCTTTATTCTTTTCTTTCATTCTGTTAATGTGATGTATCACATTGATTGATTTTCTTACATTGAACCACCCTGCATTCTTGGAGTAAATTCCACTCAGTCATGATATTCTTTATTCACTAAGTCAGGTCCGACTCTTTTGTGACCACTGGACTGTAGCCTGCCACGCTTCTCGGTCCATGGGATATCCAGGTAAGAATACTAGAGTGGGTTGCCATCTCCTCCTCCAGGAGATCTTCCAAACCCAGGGATGGAACCCACATCTTCTGCATTGGCAGGCAGATCATTTATCATTGAGCCACCAGGGAAGCCCCGGTTGTGGTATACAATCTTTTTAATGTGCTGTCTGGCTTGGCTTGCTACCATTTTGTTCAAGATTTTTTCATATATATTCATGAAAGATAAGAGTAGTTTGCTTTTCTTGAGGTATCTATGTCTGGCTTTGATATCAAAGCAATGCTGGCTTCACAGAATGTGTTAGGAAGTTTTCTCTTCCTCTTCTGTTTCTTGGAAGAGTTTGGATAGAGTTGGTATTAATTATTCTTTACACAGGGGGCTTCCCAAGTAACTCACTAGTAAAGAATCCACCTCCAATGCAGGAGACGTGTATTTGATCCCTGGGTCAGGAAGATCCCATGGAGGAGGGCATGGCAACCCACTCCAGTATTCTTGCATGAATACTGCAAGAATTGCATAATTCATGCAAATGAATACTGCGTGAATCCACAGAGGATCCTGGCAGGCTACAGTCCATCGAGTCGCAGAGTCGGATACAACTGAAGCCACTACACACACACACACACACACACACACACACACACACATTATTTACATGGTTAGTATAATTCACTAGTTAAGCCACATGGTTCAGGACATTTCTTTCTAGGGAGATTTTTGATTATTGATTTAATATATTTTTCTGGTTAGAAGTCTGTTGATATTTTCCATTCCTTCTTAAGTTTTGGTCATTTCCACATATCTAAAAATTCTTCATCTACATTATCTAATTAATGGGCATACAATTATTCATAATATTCTCTTACAATCCTTTTAATTTCTGTAAGGGCTTCACTCGTCTGATTTTAGTTACTTGTAACTTCTCTTTTTTCTATTAGTTGAGTTCAAAGTTTTTCAATTTTGTCGGATCTTTTTAAAGAAAAGAATTCTCCTTTGGGTTTTGTCAGTACTGTGTACTGTTTCTCTGTCCTCTATTTAGCTATGCTCCAAACTTTATCATGGGCTGTCCTTTCTTTGCCAGCTTTGGGTTTAGTTTGCTCTGTTTTCTAGTTTCTTAAGATATGAAGTTAGGGTGCTAATCTGTAAATATCCTCCTGAGGACTGCTTTCAATGCATCCCATACGTTTTGGTATATTTTAATTTTCATTCATATCAAAGAATTTTCTAATTTCCCTAGTGACCTCTTCTTTGATGTATTTGTAGTCAGAGCATGTTGCTCAATTTCCATGAATTTGCGAATTTTTCAGTTTTCTTCTGTTACTGATTTCTAGTTTCATTCTCAAGTGGTAGAAGAAAATGTTTTGTATGATTTTGATCTTTTAAAATTCATCGAGTTTTTTTATGGCCTAACACATGGCTTATCGTAGAGAATGTTGCAAGTACACTTGAGGAGAATGTGTATCTGCTGTTGTTGGGTGGGATGTTCTGTATGTGTTAGGTTTAGTTGATTTATAATAGTCTTCAAGTGCTCTGTTTCCTTACTGATCTTCTGCCTAGATAGTCAATCCACTGTTTAAAGTGAGATATTGAAGGCCAACTGCAACTGTCATTGTAGAATCATGTATTTCTCCCTTTAATTCTATCAGTATTTGCTTCTTATATTTTGGGACTCTGTTGTTTGGTGTGTATGTTTGTAATGACTGCTATTTTCTCAATGAATTGATCCTTTTATCAATATATAGGATTCTTCTTCATCTCTTGTAACAACTTTTAACTTAAAATATATATTTTCTGGTGCTAGTATAACCACCCCACCTCTCTTGTGCTTACTATTTGCACAGAATATATTTTTCCAATCCTTTCAACCTATTTGTGTGTTTTCTTCTTAAGTTTCTCTTAAGCAGCATATAGCTGGATCACAGGTTTTTATATGTTCTGCCAATCTCCATCTTTTAATAAAGTGAGCCTATCAATTTACATTTAAAATGATTACTGATAATAAAGGACTTACTTCTACCATTGTGCTGTTTCTTTCCTTTGTATCTTAAGTCTTTTTTCTCCTTTATTTCCTTGAATACACTCTACTTTTGTGTATGACTGATTTTTCTAGTGTACAATTTTGGTCCTTCCTTCTTTTTCTTTTCCATACCTTTTTTTTTAGTTATTATCAGTGGTTACCCTGGGGGTTACAACAGACATCCTAAATTTATAAAAATCTAGGTTGAATTGATTCCAGGCCCCCAACCCCAATATGACCTCCAGCTTCTGTCTTTAAGACTGAAAGCAGCAAATTTATGGCTGTTTTAAAACAGTCACCTTCCTTATTTTGACCATTGGGGTTCAGCAGAATGAAGGTTCAATCAAGAAGCTACTGTCTTTATTTTTAAATGCAGTGTTAGGTACAGTTTTTTTATACTTTGATTTTATTATACTTGAAACTAAAATGCAGAACTATCCAATTCAGTATTGGATATCTGTATTGCATGTCAAGAGCATGACATCTGGAGTCTAAATCCCAGTTCAATGATCAGCCACATGTAGCTACACATATAGCTTCACATTTGGATACATTTGGATACCTTTGGATACATTCTTAGCCTAAAGGCATCTCAGTTTCATCATCTATAAAATGAACTAATTGTAGTTCCTACTTCTTACAGTTGTCACAGGAATTCAATGAGATACATGTAAAGTTCTTAAAATAGCACCAGCACCTAACAGAATAAATCTTCAACCTGAATAAATGTTAACCATTACTGTGTTTTCAGCTGTCTGCCTCCTGGCATTTCCCTCCCTCCCCCTTCAGCTCTACCCCACAACTTACGTCTGCTTTTACTTTCTGCAAGATGTCATGTTCTCTTGCCTCTAGGCCTTCATGTATGCCTCTTTATCGACTTGGCTAATTCTTATTTCTAAAACAGTCAGATGTTTTTTCATATCCATCCATTTGAAGTTTGACAATGCCAAGGACAGGGAGTAATAAGAACCCTTGTATGTTGCAAGTGGGAGTATAAATTGGTACAATTTTTTGGAGAGCAATTTGGCAACAGCTGGAAAAGTTAAAGGTATCCATAATCTGCATCTCAACAGCTACACTCCTAGGGATATACATTAAAGAAACTTTCACACCTGTACACAGGAAATATGTATAAGAATGTTTCACACAGCATTGCTTTTTATGGCAAAAATACAGGAAAGAACTTTAGTGTCCTTCAACAGGAGAGTAGATAAGTACCCTGGTGATAATAACATATAATCATATACTGGAATGCTGCTGTTGTTGTTCAGTTTCTAAGTTGTTCCCGTGGACTGCAGCATGCCAGGCTTTGCTGTCCTTCACTATCTGCTGGAGTTTGCTCAAATTCATGTTCATTGAATCAGTGATGCTAACCATCTCATCCTCTGCCACACTCTTCTCCTTTTGCTTTCAATCTTGCCCAGCATCAGAGCCTTTTCCAATGAGTCAGGTTTTCCCATCAGGTGGCCAAAGTACTGTGTCAGGAGCTGTGTTAGGCATTACTGACAAAATGGAGGCACGGCCCCAACCCCCTCTCCTCATTCCGCAGGCACGGTCCCAGGATGAAGGAGTTAAGTTTTGTGATTCTGACTTGTTCTTTCCTTGCTTCGGTTTAGTTGGCTGGAAAGAATGTTAAGGTGCTTATTGTTCTTGAGAGAAGAAGGAGAAAGCACAAAGCCTTCTGCAGTTGTGCCCAGAAAATAATCTATAAAGTAACCATTGACATATGTTCAAGGATTTTTACAAAGAATGTCCCAGGATGAGCACATAGGCCACAGCTTGAGGCCATGGGAAGGATTGTTATCTGAGACCTGTTTGTGAGGGAGATGTTTGTGGCAAAGGAAGTTTGCTGAGTTTAGGGTTTAGGAATAATTAAGAATAGTTGGAAGCCTTTTTAGGAGATAGTGAGCTTACGATACTAGGGGCAAGCAGGATTTAGAAAGATAAGAAATAAACTGAGGAATGTGGAATGCAACCCAGACATAAGCATGAGTTACAATGTAATCACAAGTAAACATGATTCTGAGAGAATCGCTGAAGCAGGAACTCTGTTTGAAGGGCAACAAGGAGATAATAAATCTGGGTGAGGGGGAGCTGAAAATGTAAAACCTCTGACCTAATGCTTTTGAAAAAGTATAAAAGAAGACCTGATGCTTGAAATAAACATGTAGTCCCAAACCTCGAGTCAGAGGCTACATCATTCCCTGCCGACAGGGCTCATCCTTCAGGCTGATTCCCTGGCTGCTGGAGCTGGACTCCTGCAGTACTGGAGCTTCAACATCAGCACTGGAATGCTACATCACAATTAAAATAGCTTCATGTAACAACATGGGTAAATCTCAAAAACATCTTGCTGACTAAAAGAAGTTTCAAAAGGAGATATACAGTATGAGACTAATAACAAAAAGTTTAAAATCATGCAAATTTGCTACACATTGTTTATGGATACATGCATATGTAATAACCCACTCCAGTGTTCTCACCTGGAGAATCCCAGGGACAGGGGAGCCTGGTGGGCTGCCGTCTATGGGGTCACACAAAGTCAGACATGACTGAAGTGACTTAGCAGCAGCAGCAGCATATGTAATAAAAGTGTAAAAACATGCCATGGGAATAATAAACACCAAATGCAAGGTGATGGGTGCCTTTGAGGAGGAGGGGGAAGGAGAAAAGGGAATAGAGTTGGGTGGGCTTCACAGAAAGTTTCAACTGTATTTCTTCTTTTAAAAAAAGCACTCATGCACATTTAATTATAAAACGTTAAGATTCCAGAAAGCTGGGTGGTGGGACAAAGAGGTTTGTTCAATCAGTCATAAGTTTAAACAAACCAAAAGCCAGATGAAGAAAATGGAAAGATTGGTTGAAAAATCTGCGTAATAAAAAGCCTTTGGCACTCTAGGTTCCCAAACAGTCAAGTGATTACCCCTGTTTCCATCTGACCCATCCATTTCCACCCCTTCCTCCATCTCCACCAACAGAGATTCATTTTCTATACACTCTAGCCCTGGGGAAGGCAGTGGGGAGGCACAGGGCTTACAATGGGATTAAGTGGAAGTGGCTTGGAATTTAGAATGCATTCTTAAGACTCTGGGAACACTCATAGCCAAGTTTATAAGTCCCAAGAAACTAGAGGATGCTTCTCTGGAGAAAAGATCTCCCAATACTGACATTTTTGGGCCCTCTAAGAAATCTGGCACATCAATGCTGTGCTTAGTCGCTCAGTCATGTCCAACTCTTTGCGACCCCATGGACTGTAGCCAACCAGGTTCCTCTGTCCATGGGATTTTCCAGGCAAAGATACTAGAGTGGGTTCCCAAGCCCTCCTCCAGGAGATCGTCCCAATCCAGGGATCGAACCCAGGTCTCCCACATTGCAGGCAGATTCTTTACCATCTGAGCCACCAGGGAAGCCCATGAATATTAGGGTAGGTAGCCTATCCCTTCTGCAGCAGGAATCAAACTGGGGTCTCCCACATTGCAGATAGATTCTTCACCAGCTGAGCTACCAGGGAAGCCCAGCATATCACTGGTACACCTCATAATAAGCCCACTCATCCAGTGCTTCTCACAACGTAAGTTGCATTTGAGTCACGTAGCAATCTTGTTAAAGTGCAGATTCTAAATCTGTAGTTTATGGTGGGACCAGAGATTCTGTATTTCCAAAAAGCTACCAAAGGAAGCCAACACTGCTAGTCCCTTTTGAGTAGTAAGGTGCTTGTCAATGCTTCTTGCCCACACACTCAGCCTCCACTCAGCTTTTTGGAATCTCATCCCTAAATATGAACAGGCTGCTAAAGAAATCAGACTTTTGAGGATGGCCATTAACATAAATGAGACAAAACAAAAATAAACAAGCAAAAAGAAACACAACAACAAAGAAATAGATCAAAGCAAAGAGAAGAAGAAAAACTAAAAGAAACACACTATAGGATGCTTAGAGAGAAGATATTCCTGTCCATAAAATACAATATCCTCTGAAAGACAGAAGATACTCCTGTCAAATAAAACAAGGATAGGAACTTCCCCAGAGGTTTGGTGACTCCCAGTTTCATTCCCTAGTCCAGGGCCCAGGTTCATTCCCTAGTCAGGGAACTACATCCCACATGCTGCAATTAAGACCCAGATCAGTAAAGAAAAGAAGCATAAAATAATATGGGAAGGGGAGTTGGGAAAAAAATGTCTTGGGAATTAAAAATAAAAAAACCTGAAACTTAAAATGGTTGAAGATAATGACAAGGAAATATCTCAGAAAAAATAGAACAAAAACAAACAAACAATGGGTACAGAGTTTCAACTTTGCAAAATGAAAAGAGTTTTGAGACTGTTGCATTAAATTCCCAATAAATGACTTAACTGACTGAACTGTACACTTAAAAATGCTTAAGATGAGAAATTTCACATTATGTATACTTACAATTGAAAATAAAAATAAAACACAGCAACCCAAAGCAACAGAAAACAGAAGAAAAAAAAAATGAAAGTATCAATCCAGAAATCTAACTTTTACATAATAGGCATTCCAGAAAGTGAACAAGGAAAATGGAGAAGAAATTATCAAGGAAATAAAGAAAATTGCCTCCAAAGCTAAAGTACATAAGCTTCCATTTTGAATGAGTGCTCAATTCAAAAAAAATAAGTCACAGCAAAGGAAATCATTATAAAATTTCCAACCCACAGCCTAAAGAGAAAATCCTAAAGCCTCCAGAGGCAGAGAAGATGTAACATACAAAGGATCAGGAATATGAATAGGAATCAGGCTTTTCACAATAGCAACCTGGAAGATAGAAGAAAATGAATAATATCCTCAAAATTATGACAGGAAATTATTTTCAAAACTTAAATTCAATAACCAGCCCAACTATAAATTCAACTACAAATCAAGTATTAAAATAGATTTTAAAATATGCAAAGATTCCAATATATCCCCCTATGCCTTTTCCTTTAGAAGTTACCAGAGGCGGTGCTTCAGCAAAACAAGGAAGTAAACTAAGAAAGAAGCTGGCATGGGATTCATGAAATGGGCCAGGAAAATCCCAGAATGACAACTGTACAGCAAGTCTAGAGAGCAGTCAGTTCTGATTGAAACAAGAGGAAGGAGACTCTGGTATGAAGATTCTAGAGAAAAAACAGAACTTATGCATTTGAGTATACAGAAAATACTGCCAGACTTTCGGACAGAGTCTTAAGAGCACTTTCAGGCGTGGGGGCTGCCAACTGTAGATAATACAAAAAACTAACAAGAGAGGGGGAAAAAGGCAATAATTAACTCTAAGAAAAATGAAGGGCTGTATAAATTATAAGGCACAGTTGTAGTACCCATTGGCTCATTGGTAAACAGTATTTGCATACATAATTTAAATGCTGATTATTGGTTTAACTAAAATTTTTACATAAATAAAGGAGGTGGGGAACAGAAGTGATAGACTCATGTTTTTAACTGTCATGGCAGGAAGTCAACAAATAACCCTTAAAATGAATAAATCAAGAATTAGTAGTATATGGATTTATTTAGATATATGGATCTAATCTGGATGAATACATAATAGAGTTGAGACTATCACCTCTAAAAAGTAGGCCAGGGAACAATTTTTTCATTACAAGCCTTCTAGTATATGTATGTATTTTAAAGCTATGTACCTGCATTATTTTAGTTCAATAAACAATGTTAAAACATTAGCATATAATTTGGGAGTAGTTTCAAATAGAAGTTTATCCATGGTCGATAAGCAAAGAAATCCATTTTGAAGGGCTGTCTGGGCCTTGATGACAAGGGCTAGTTATTTGTTCATTTTTGCATTCCCCATCCCTCCCTTTACCAAGAGCACGTGGCAGAAAGTAAATCAATACATGTAAAGAGAACTCAACTACATTTGTTCGATTCTCCTTGGAGAAAAAGACAAAACAAGACGCACAGGCATAAGACAGACTCAGCACAAAAATGAGTTCATTTTCCACATGCTAATGCTGCTGCTGCTGCTAAGTCGCTCAGTCGTGTCCGACTCTGTGCGACTGGAGACGGCAGCCCACCAGGCTCCGCCGTCCCTGGGATTCTCCAGGCAAGAACACTGGAGTGGGTTGCCATTTCCTTCTCCAATGCATGAAAGTGAAAAGTGAAAGGGAAGTCGCTCAGTCGTGTCCCACTCTTAGCGACCCCATGGACTGCAGCCCACCAGACTTCTCCATCCATGGGATTTTCCAGACAAGAGTACTGGAGTGGGGTGCCATTATGTCTCTGGCAGAGGTACTGGAATGAAAGGGTTTCAAAGGCAGAGAAAAATCATGTTCGGGGCACCTGGAGGCAACTCTAGGCACAGAAATGGAGGCATGACAGGAATCCAGGTAGGCTTATTCACTTCGGTGACGTCTCATTCCTTTCCTTCCTTGACCTTGTTAACAATCTGTAGTTAGATAAATAGAGAATTTGTCCGTTTCCTTCACCAGACTATAAGCTCCTCGAGGGCGGGACCTCATGTGTTTCACTGTATCCCCAGCGCAGAGCAAGAGCCCACTACACATTTGGTGAAATGAATGAGCGACAGTGCCGCTGGACAGCCATTGGTGTGGCACGAGGAAGGGTCACTGACAGGCTGAGAGCAAAGAAGCTGGCTGGGAGATGACACGTGCGAGCTTCTTGCAAGGTCTCTGAAATTACAAGACCGGAAGAGTGGAAGTTAACCTTTGGGGAGTACGGGACCGGACCGCCAGGTGGACCTCGGGGAACTACAGCAGGCCGGGAGACGGTAGGGATACTAGTCAACAGGAGCCGGGACTACCGGAATCGCGCGTGCGCAAGCGCGGCACCACCACCACCACCACCACCACCTCCTCCCACTACATCTCCACCCCGCCCCCTGCCCGGCGCGATTGCGTGCGCGTGCACGAGGGGTCGGAGCGGAAATGGCGCCGCGGGGCCGCGCGTCCGGGCGGCGAGCGGAAGTGGGTGTGAGAGCGGAAGTGGCCGGCTAGAGCCGGGGGCTGGGCGGGGACCGAGCTTGTCGGTGAGGCGGCAGCGGCGGCGGCGGCGGCGGCTCGGCAGGCGGGTTCAGGCTTCAGGGGCCAGGTCGGTCGGGTGGGGGGTATCTCCACAGTCAGTGCGTGCGCAGGCAGCGCGCAGGTTTTCCCCTTCTCCCACCCCGGTCCCTTTCCCCTTCTCCCCTAACCTCCTACCCCACCCAGCCCCCCTCCTCAAGGGCAGCAGGGCCGCTCCCTCTGTCCTTTCCTCCCTTACCCACCGTCACCCGCCCTTGTTTCTCCTTCCCCTGTCCGGGGCAGCCGCCGCCATGATCCTGCTGGAGGTGAACAACCGCATCATCGAGGAGACGCTCGCGCTCAAGTTCGAGAACGCGGCCGCCGGGTGAGCGCGCGCCTGGGGCCGGTGGGTGGCGGGGGAGGCAGAGTTGACCCCTAATGATCGTTCAGTCCTCCAGACCCAGAGGAGGGAGGTGGGAGACCTGGGCGGGTGTGGGGACTGCCCCGGCGGGGTTAGACGCGGGAGGTGATTGGGCGCGGTGGGGTGAGGGGCAGAGATGCGTGGGGAGAGGCTCAGAGGAGGGATGCGGAAGCAGTGAGTGGACAGGAGTGCGCGTGCCAAAGGTCAGGAGACCTGTGGGATGTGAGGGGAGCCGGAACTCTCCGCTGGAGGATCCCATTGCCCTCTGGAGCGAGCTGGGGACCACTTCCCTCTGTATTCCCCGTCGTTGTTCAGAACCCAAAGAAAGCCTATTTGGGATTCGGTTGGAAGGAGTTTTCAGGAATTCCCAGCACTGGAGGAGGAAAGAAGGTGCCAGGCCCAGATTCACCACCCATCTTCTCGCTCCCCACCCCATCTTCTCGTCTAAAGGAGCAGAAGACTGAAGGCAGGTCCTGCCTTGCTGCCGGAAAACCCGTTGATCTCTTTAGTTTTACTTCCCTGAACCCTACTGTTAGAGAGACTGATCATTTTGTTACATTTCTCGAGCCAAGTTAATAGTCCCCCCCCCATATCCACACTCCTTTCTTACGGCTCTTCTGAGGTCCTGATTCTTTTTTCCCCACTCACTGTCCTCTATCTGATTATCTTTTAAATCTTTGTACCGTACCCTGGGTCTGTGATTTCTTCTGTAGTCATTCCGGCCCAGATACGCACGTAAAAGCCTCCAGAGTCTATAATAAAGTTCTCAGATAAGACCTGTTTGTTAACCATTGGCCTTTTTAAAAGTGGGCTTTAGGACATGTTTCTAAGGCAGCCTTCGGTGTCAGACACAAGAATCAATAGAAGACGACCTCCTCCCCCAAAGCTGCTTTGCTTTTCTAATATAATATTTAATACATGAACCAAAGAATCGGTTTTAACTTCTAATTTTTGATGGCTTGTGGCTAGTCCCTTTGCCTCATTTCCCCATGTGTGAGGATGGGAACTTCACATCTTGGTTACACAGTTGAGGAAATAGTGCAAACCGTTTCTGGTGAACTGGGAACTAATAATAAAGTAAGTGCTTGGAAAGCCACCGATGGGAGAGGATTGGTAGAGGGAATTTCTAAGTGGACATAATGAACTTGTGGCTTGGAGGCATTAAAAAAAAAATACTTACTACCTGCCTCTTAAACTGAATATATTGTCTCCTATCTCTTTTATAAGGCCACGGGTTTTATCTGTAGTACAAAGCACAGCTTTCCTTGAAGTAACACAGTGAGCAGTAGTGACTGTTTCCTGCCAGGGGCTGCAGTTTTTTGTATTTTAGGCTTACTTCTTGTCTTCCGCCTCACATACCAGTTCCTTTGCATTTTAAATGTTCAAGCGAATCAGCTTAGTGGCTTATTTTGGGTGATTGCTGTGTACTTTTTTGAGCCGTGTAGCACATAGGAGGAAGTTAAATGAACTTCTGCATTTTCACAGCTTATCTCAAGTGAATTCTCAAGTTTAGACTAGTGAAAAATGAGACCTGGGTGGTTATAAGCTGATCTACAAGATAAATCCTGTGCATTTCAAGTGGAAGCCTGCCTTGTAGTGTAGGAGTACGTTCACATCTGCTTGTTTATTAATAACTTGTGACTCTGAAATGTAGCCCATTATTCATAGTTTCAGCTCTTTTCCTTTTAGAACATTACTCTTAAAAAGAGCTCCTAACTATTTCAGCTGGGAGTAAGTAGTCACACAAGTCTGGAAGGCATAATTTAGAACTTCTCCACTTTTTTTTTTTTTTTTTTTTACAAAGTATATGTTGTAACGATGTTGAATCTTAGGGCATGGCAGCAAATTTTGTTTTTTTTCTGGCCTGTCTTCCAGTTGAGATGTGACTTTAAGTTAGTTGACTCAGAACATACTCTGCTGAAAATCACCTTGAAAAGAGACCATGATATTCAACCTAACAGGTAGGGTTTTCCTGAGATTGCAAATGTAACACCTAGAAGAAGCCTAGAAGTTTCTAGGCATACTAGTAAGGTGAGGCAGCAGTAAAACATTTAAGTATTTATCAAGTAGTTAACTATTTATCAAGGTGCATGCCTAGCCAGAACTTTTAGAGAATGATAACTAGTGTGATAATCATGAACATTTACAGGGTTCTCTCAGTGCTCAGCCCCAAACAGGAACAGGAAAGGAGGGCCTTTCTAAGGGTATGGCAGCATTACAGAGGACCTAAGGGGGGACACATTTTGGGGTGGAGATCAGAGAAAGATTAAAGAAAGGCAGTAGCTCTAAGGAGAAACCTTCGAGATTGGAAAGGCTTGGCCATTGTGGGAACCTGGCTGGGAGAGGTCAGCTCCGCCCTTCTTTTCCCAGTTGGGGAAATGAGGTTCTGTGCAGCCTTCCCCAGAGTGAAACCTCCAGCTTCACAATGCCCAGTGATAGCCAGTAACTACATGTGGCTAGTCAGGTTGAAATAAAAAAGTGAATTAAAATAATAAAGCTCCCCAGTCATACTAGCCACAGTTATGGGACTCAGTTGCCACACGTGGTTAGAAGCAGCCAAATGTGGGCGGCCAGATGTAGGACATTTCCATTATTGCAGAAAGTCCCCTTGGACAGCCCTGTTGCAGCTACTGAAAACGTGAGCATGAGGTAGTCTTAAAAATAGTTTTGCGGTATATATTTCAGAACACAGTAATTTTCCTTTTGAAGTTGATCTTATTTTAAGTGATGCCTCTCAGAGCATGGTAATGGATTTATGGCAGGTCCTCCTCTGTGGGCCTCTCATAGTGTACCCATGCCAGAGTAAATTGCAGCCTCGAACCATTGCCCAGCCTCCTTACTTGTGGGCTGTGAGCACTGAAGGGGGTTGTACAATGTGAAACAAGAAAGAAAAAAAAATGATGCCTCTCAGATTATCTTGCTGGATCTTCTTGCCTGTGACATCCTTGGAAAAGTCTAAATTTCCTTCAGGTAAAGCAGTTCTGTCATAAATCGCTTAAGAATATACTTGGTCATGAAAACCTTTTAACTTGGAGGCAGTTTTGACATAGCCTGAGAGCCATTTCAGGCAAATTACTTCTTTTTTTTCCCACCACACTCCTGGGAAGGTGGCTTATTGAAATGATTCCTGTATCCCCACAAAATGATAATTATTGGTAAATTGTTTTCTCAACAGCCTCCAAACTGAGAGACTGTCACTGATTAAGAAGCTGTGCACAACACTGCAGATGACCTCATGTGCAGGTCTTGTCAACACTTTCCTCCCCCCCCCCCCCCCAATCATTTAGGAATTCTTACTTAGGCTCCCAATTAAAAAAGTACTCTGGCAAATTAATTTAATTCTTTTGTTACTGTATACACACCAAGAACCTTTATAGCCTCCAAAGCTAGGCTTGTCAACTTCACTCTAGTCTGGAGTGCAAAATTGAGGAAATGCTGTCAGATGCGAATTGCTGTTGATTTTAAGTGCGTGCTGGCTCCTTGCCACAGCTGTACATATTGTGGGGAGCTGTGCTTCTGTGAGGGGGAGTGAAGCTCAGTAGGCAAGCCGTGCCAGTTGGGGTGGGCGAGGACTGTGGGAGGAGAAATTTGAGCGAGGAATAAATTAAATCTTGCTGATACCTTCTCATTCCCAAATATGCTGCATATGTCCTCAGGGAGACAGACTGCTGAGAAGTGATTTGGAATTAGGACATTGTTTAAGCATTTAGAAGAAACTGGATGTAGTGGCTGACTTGCTGAGATGATCTGGTTGGTCTTTTTACCGGTCACTGTAGTCACACACTGCTGCCCACTCTGGCTGCCTTGGAACTACTCTGGGCATGAGGGCCCAGCACTGTGTTCCTTTTGTGTGTACCAAACCTGCGACTCTTAGTGGCAGGGTCTATGGTTCTATCATCTTTGTTTCCCCAGAATTCTTACTGTGTGTATAGTCAGCTTAGTACACTTTTGATGAAGCCAAATAGAATGGTTCTTAGTTTTTTTAGGAGTTTATCCTTCTTCTGACATTGTGTGAATCAGCTTTTAGACCCTGTTGTTTGGAGACATGCCTTAAGAGAGTAGGACCACCTCTTACCTAATATGATCCATTTTTGTAGGCTTTGCTCAAAAAGGATGATGGGAGCCTTAGAGAGGACTTAAAGGAGATTAATCAAAACCTTTATGATGAGATCATGAGCAGAATTCAATAATTCCTCTAATTCAGCTCATAGAAACAGTAACTAGAAGGGGATATAAATGCACAACAAGGAACTGGATGTGTTCAGGAGTAAAAACTCCAAAATCCTTAATGAGCAAAGAGGATTGGATAACAGTTGCCAGGAGTTCTTTAGTGACATTTTACAAACTTCCTTAGAAAAAGGAGAGGAAGAAATTTTTTCTAAAAGAATTTAAGAATGGCTCTTGAAACCCATATGAATGAATTGAGTATGTTTTAGTGTCTTGTGCTGTCCTGTCAGTAACCCTGAGGACTTAGCCACCTGGCTTACTGTAGGATTCCAGACATTGCAGCAGTCTGACACTAATATGGTTCTGTTTCTCCTTGTTTTGCTGACCAATTCCCGATTGTTTGACATGGTTTCCTTCCATTTCAGAATGTGCCTGGGTTACAGATAGCAGCTCTGATTTACAATGGACAAAACTGGGGCTCTTGGGAGTTGCTGAGGGAGTAGATGGATTCAGCATTGTGTAGGCACCCTTCCCTGGTGATTCCTGACCTTGTTATGGTATGTCACATCTGGGTGAATGGTCTAGCCTGGAGATCTGCCACTGGGCTGCCCTAAGGGCTGTGGGATCGTTATCTCAGCGTATCTGTAGCTGAGTCATAAGACCTTTGTTGGGAAACTGCCATGCATGTAGCTTCTCAGTTAGTCCTCACAGCAGCTTTGTGTGGTAGAGGCTTTTAATCTCCATTTTCTAGAAAAGGAACCTTTGGCTTGCCGATGAGTATCATTGCTGTGGCTACAGTAAGCGGCAGAGCATGAGGTAAAGAGTCAGCTCTGAAAGACATGCTTTTTCTGTGATTAAACTTGCTCTCACTGCCTGAAACAACTATTTGCCCTGCCCTTTTGGCCTAGGGGCTTCTGTGGTAGCTCAGATGGTAAAGAATCTGCCTCCAATCCAGGAGACCCAGGTTCGATGCCTGGGTTGGGAAGATCCCCTGGAGAAGGGCATGGCAACCTACTCCGGTATTCTTGCCTGGAGAGTTCAACAGACAGAGGAGTCTGATGGGCTACAGTCCATGGGGTCCCAAAGAGTCAGACTCGACTGAGTGACTAACATTCTTTTGGCCAGTTAAGAGTACACTTGCTCCCAGACCAATCTTATTCCTGTCTGTGGTTGCTTGTGGTTTAGTCGCTAAGTCATGTCTGACTCTTGCAACTCCACGGACTGTAACATACAGGCTCTTCTGTCCATGGGATTTTCCAGGCAAGAATACTGGAGTGAGTTGTCATTTCCTACTTCAGGGGATCTTCCAGACACAGGAATCAAACACCAGTCTCCTTTGCTACCTGTGGTCTCCTGCATTGCAGGCAGACGCTTTACTAGCTGAGCCACCAGGGAAGCCCTTTATTCCCCAATAGCTCTGTGATTTTTAAACCACAAAACACTTGGTCTTGGACTTGAGCCATGGCCCTGTCATGGTATATTTCCCACTCAGCGCAGTCCCCTTGTTGGGGACAGAGTTAGACAGAAGCCTAACCCCCAAGTGACTTCTCAGGAGGACTCCTTCAGCCCAGTGCTCTCCTCAACAGCCTGCCTGTCTTCTCTGCGACCTCTGTGCAGCCATAAATAGCAAACTAAAATATTAATGACAATGATTTGACAAATATTCCCAAGTCAGGCAGCAAACCACTTAGTATAGATCTTAGCGACTTCTCCCAGTGGGGATCAGTGCTCAGGGAACTTTATGACCTAGAGCAGTGCAAAATTTCAGAGTCAAAATGTTGGAACCCTAAGGTTTTTTATCTACAGTTGATCTTTTTTTGGTCAGTTGATGAAGTGAGAAAGTGAGGAACTCAGTCCTTCTGTGGCTGACTTAAAGCCTAAAGGTTAAAAAAAACCCAGCCTCCTCCTAAGTGATACAACATGGGCTTTTATAAGCCTCCACCCTGCCTCTTTGGCACAGCCAGCCTTCCTCAGGAAAGTGCGTTTCAGTGCTTCCTCCCGTTGTGCAGCCTCTTAATGTTTCTTTCAAATGAGCCATAGATTAATGTTTCTACTTCTTCCTTTGCTGTTGTTTTTTCTAGAAGTGAGAAATGGTGGTTGGTCATTCCTCGCATTAGTCACCAGGCTACAGTTACAAATGAAAAATCAGAAACAACTTTTAATTTTTATCCAGTTCTTTCCATCATATCCTGAACTCACTGCTTGTCCATTAAATTTTTATCTAGTTCTTTTCATCATATCCTGAACTCACTGCTTGTCCATAAACCCACTTGATGCTTTAATTCTCAGACACCCAAAGTACTTTTCCTAAGTCATATATGGATGGCTTTGAAGAAGCAGGGTGGAACTCAGTATGTGATTTGTATAGGTTGATTTTACAATGGGGCTAACATATGTTTAATAGAAGCCAGTTTCCTTGAGAGGTATGGTTTAGCTTTGCAGCAGTGTTTTAACAGTCATAAACCATGTTATTTATTCCGTTACTTCCCAGCAACTCTGGAGGGCAGCTCAATCTTGGTTCCTTCTGCAGATGAGGGAGCAGAGATAGTAAAAGAGATACACATTTGATGGTGAGGTCTTGAGCAAGTTAGGCAGGAATAAATGTGAAAGTGTGTATATCGTGTCTGCTGGCCCATAAAACAAAGTGGAATCATTTGAGTTATAGGGTGTTAGCTAATAAAACTATGGAGTCTTCATTGGTTTCCTACCATTGGGTTTTGAGGAGAAGTGAGGAAAGCATTTGAAGTAGCTTTTCACTGGAGGTTAATTGACCATTATTGTTTTTAACTGGATATATGTCATGCTTTCTGGGTTAATAACTCAGCAGCATTTATCAAACAGAAGTCCATGTACCAGGCTCAGCTGGGAATCACATTGAAAGGCATAGACCGTCAGTGCCTCCCAGGAAAAGTTCTTCCATGTCTGTTCTCTTGTTTTATCTTTAGCAGTTGTGTAAGGTAGGTAGGATCATTTGTGTTCTCCCATTTTAAAGATGAGTAGGTGAGAAAATGAAGGAATGCAGGCATTAATTTGTCTGAAAACATGGTCTTGAAGAAAAGGCTGAAGTTGGAAAACAGGTGTCTTGACTGTTCTCAGTGATTTTGCTCTGTTACTTTGTGCTACACTTTGTAAGAAAGTGCAACACTGAAATTTAAAAACAACACCCCCCCCCCCCCTCCCGCCAAAAAAAAAAAAAAACACCAACTAGAGTAGAACCAAAGAGGGCTTCACAAAGGAGAATGGTGAGTACTTAGGTGATGTAAGGGAGAGGGAAACACAGTGTAGGAAGACTTACAGATTGTCTTTGAAATGGAATAGGACTGCTTCATTCTGTGGCCTGAACTCATCCTTTCACTTTACGTAAATTTAAACTGTTCTGCTCTCTGTTTAGCAGTTTTCCTGCTGAGAGTGCAACCAAAAGAGGGCATTTTGTGGGTCATATATACAAACGTGTCTATCATGGTCTTAAAGGAGTTAAGAATTGAAGGTGAGCACCAACCATAGCAGAGATTTGAGCTGCAAAACAAGCTTTTATCTGTCCTTCCTTTTTTTCAGTATTCCACCATTAGTAAGTAGAGACTCAGGTGCATGAAAAAATGAATTGTGTACCTGGATCAAGGTTGTCTGATCTTAAATAAAGCTCAGGAGCCTTTTGCAAGTCTCCCTGAAGGCAGGCAGCAATGTCATTACCCTTTTCTTGGCCGTGTTGCACAGCACTCAGGATCTTAGTTCCCTGACCAAGGTGTGAACCTGTGCCCCCTGCATTAGAAGCATGGAGTCTTAACCACTGGACCACCAGTGAAGTCCCAGCAATATAGTTAGCTAACTAAAGGACTTTTATTTCATTTTGCAGAAACAAACCAGAAGCTGTAGAAGTAACATTTGCAGGTAAGTATCCTTTATCTCACCTATTAAGAGAAGGCACAATATAAAAAATAGAAAAGAAAGTTGTTCCTAAAATAAGCTTTGACGTTTGGGCTCCTGTCTCGATTGTCAGATTTTTTTTTCCTGGCTTTTATTTTAGATCATTATTCATGGATTTAGTGAGCTATATAAAGTTGCCTGCTGATATCTTAGAAGTTTGGGTTTAATTTTGTGGTACAAACTAAGGTTTTTTAAATTTGGAAATATTGTGTTTTTATCTTTAGCCATCATCTTAGTTTGCCTAGCACTTAGAGGAGTAGGGAATTACAAAAATAATCGAGATTTGTTCAACAAGTCAGAGAGAGAGGTTACTGCTTTCTTTTCCCTAGAAAGAATTAGGTACTGACACTACTCACTTGCTCTGTGAACTTTGAGGCGTTGGTCACGCTATTTATTAATAAAATGGGAATGCTTGACCAGGTGATCTTGGAAAACTTTTTGTAGCTCTTCTTTTTGCAGCTCTGAAGAGCTCTGACTTGGAGGCCAGGCACCATCCCCTTCCCCTCCTGCTTACTAGCAATGCCAGAGCTCCCTAAAGTAATGACACTCAGCCCCAGGTTTCAAGAACTTAAGAGCTAGCCAAACACACCGTGTGAGCCTTGGGTGAATCCTAATTCAAATAAGACAACAATAATTTTTTAAAATTCTTGAGGTAATATTTCAGTGCTTGACTGGATATTTAATTTTTTTTTTTTTAATTTAGGCATGACAGTGGAATTGGGGTTATGTTTTTTTTAGAGATGTATTCTGAAATATTTATAGGTGAAGTGACGTGATGTGTAGGATTTGCTTCAGAATAAATCATTGGGAAGGGCTGTGTCTATGTGAAAACAAGGTTGGCTATATGTTGATTAATTGTTGAAGCCATGATGAGAATAGGGGTTCGTTGTATATTATGTTTTTATACATGTTTCAAATACATCGCAATAAAGGTTTGTTTGTTTAATTCTTTTAGCACAAAGTGATGATTAAAGTAAAAATAGCTTTGTAATTTTAGAGAAAAGAGATGAGTACTCAATAATTCTCATCTCAGTGTTTCTACTGATTTTCCACGTGGATTTTAAATGAACGTCATTTTACTTACATGCCTACTTGTAAGGGAAACTTCCTTGTGCCCTGCAACAGGTAGGCAGGCACTTTGAGATGTTACTCCCTATTCCCAAGTTAAGCAAGATTATTTGCCTCTCCTGGCAGATTTTGATGGAGTCCTCTATCATATTTCAAATCCTAATGGAGATAAAACAAAAGTGATGGTCAGTATTTCTTTGAAATTCTACAAGGAGCTTCAGGCACATGGTGCTGATGAGGTAAGTTCCACATCACTTTTCCTTGGGAGTCTTGTTTCCTCCTCACCTTTTCCTGGCAATTTGCCACTCCTGGAAGATCTACGGCACTGAGTCATTCACGTTGGCACTGGCCACTCTGGATGGCTTGCTCACCTAACCAGGGGCTCTTGACTTCATTCCCATTAGTCATAAAGAAGGGTGTTTCTCAGAAAGGGTTTTGGTTCTCTGTTTGACTGCTTTTTACACTGAAGAAATAAAGATGTTCTCTAACCATTGAAAACAAAAACAGATTTAGTTCTTAAAAAATGTAGCAAAGAATACTTCTCCTTGACCAATACAAAAATAGCTATGGCAAGACTGAGATGGATTCAGTTCTATTTCTGTTACATTGTGAAGCAGGTATATAACCTCTGGTCTCTTTCAAGTTTACAGGCTTAATTTCTCATTCTAGAAATTTAGGAACAAATCTGCCCTTTACACTTTTTAATTTAATGCTCTTTAGAACTGGCCTCTGTATCTCTTGTTCCTTACGACTGCCTTAGGGGAAATAAGAAAGGGTGTCCATGTGTTCAGAAACTCTTGGTGGCCATGTTTTATTCACTGACTTCTTTCAATAGGTTTGGTTCCTGTTGAACTGTATTTGCTCTGGGGAGAGCCATTTATGGAAGAAAGAAAATGTTATTACACCAGTGTGTGCACGTTGTGGTTGGGTCTCAAAGCAGGAAGTATGACTCAGTTCCTGAATCAGTTTTCAAGTATCTTCTAGTTTGAACAGAGTAGGTTCTCCTTAATGTGGTGAATGAAGATACAGCCATTTCTATTTTCTTTCTGATTGAGAGTAATGGTAGTTTGTTACTTTTTTAAGTTTATGTATTTTTAATTGAATGATAATTACAGTATTGTGTTGGTTTCTGCCATACCTGAGCATGAATCAGCCGTAGGTATACATATGTCCCCTCTTGAACCTCCCTCCCACCCCCTACCCCTTCCCACCCTTCTGCGTTGTTGCAGAGCCCCATTTTGTGTTCCCTGAGTCATACAGCAAATTCCCATTGGCTATCTATTTTATATATAGTAGTGTATATGTTTCCATGCCACTGAGAGTAGTAGCTTTTAACTTATTTAAAATTTATGTGATGAAAGAGCTGTTTAACAAAAGCATATGATCAAAATCTTGATACTAAAAACTAAAATTAATGTTAACCAAGCCATATATTAAGAGCCATACACAGTCACTTCCCTTACTTCTTCATATGCAGTTGGTTTGCCCTGGAAGTTCAAAGGAACAGCTAAAACCTCTGATTTTGCCTCAAGTTCAAGAGAAGAAGAATGGTTTAGAGAATTTGCATTCAGGGTTATTTTACCTGAAAAGAAAGAGCCTCAGGAGAAAGACTTAAGTCTTTGAACGCATTTGAAAGATTACTAATGTAAGTGAGACCGGCTAACTCTTTACCAGATGAAGATCAAGAGGAAATAAATGGCAGTTAAGGTGGCCCTGCTTTAATGAAGTAGAAGACAACTACCTACAAAGAACATTTCTTTGAAATGTTGAACATTTGAACAGATAACTGAAAACCTGTGCAATCATTCCCCCTAGACCTTCCCCTCTCTTTAAAGACGGTGCAGTAAGAACACTCCTTGGGAGGGAGAGAAAGTGTTAAGCTAGATTTCTTAAATCTCTGTTCCAGTCTGCTTTCCTTACAGTGAAACTCCAGAATACATTGCTATTCTTGTAGCTATCACAAGGGTCAGAGAACCAGCCCACTCAAGTGGGTGGAATAGGTAACATTGGCTGTGTTGCAGCAGAGTGCAGGGTAAATGGCTCCCTGGGTTGGTTAAACAGTGACCAGCGTGTGATAACCACAGGAAGCTTGTTACTTTGTCACAGGCCTTTTTTCAAAGCAGAAAGCCTCAGCTGCCAGGTGGGAAGGTCTGATTTCCTGGTGTCAGGTTGGAAGAGGGGGCACAAAGTGAATCACAGTTAAAAGTGCAAGTGACGTGAACTAGGAAGCGTTGGCTGGTTTCGCCAAGAGGAGGGAGCAGAGGAGTTGAACTTGGTATAATTTTGGTTCTAAGAACCGCTTAGATCTCAGAATATTAACTTAGTATCTTGGGCTTAAACTGAATAACTTGGAACCTAAACTAGGAGCTGTGGTTTCTCCCACATCTGATTTTCCCTTCCTCCAAGTACACATAGTACAGAATTGCAGATGGTTAAAATTACTAATGGGACATGGGTGCTACTTTTTTTTTCCCTGAAATGATTTAGGAGAAGTGGTATATGGGACACCTGAAGTCAATTCTCTGTGCCACCAGTAGATTCTATGACCTTGAACCTCTCCCTTCAGCTCCTCTTCTGTAAGAGATACCTCACAGTGGGTGTGTGGTCACCAAATAGGAACTACGTGTGGCATTCCTTACCTTTTGCCGTTACATAAACAAGTGTGATCACTGATTCATGCTGTGAAGTCCACCCTGCTATCCAGGTTTTACACGTTGAGACTTTCTTCCAGCTGTAGGATAACGGTTAAATAAATATGTGGAGTACTAAAAAATATTTAAGAATGAAGAGAAAGAATGTACTATATGATAATTCTTTAAAATGGGACATGAAATAAATGGTTTGCTCCTGGTTTGTATATCGTATGTGTTTTAAAAACCTGGAGAGAACACTGAAAATAAGATTAGAAGAAAAGCATTGACGTTTGCTCAGATCTGTTATCTGAGTCCCCAAATGCTGGAGATGGGCTCTGAGACGACAGGAATGGACCAGACATGGCCCTGCTTACATGGGCCTCCACTCTAGTACTGTCTGTTTTCTTAGTGCTTTTCTCTGGCTAGTGAGATTCTTTAAAACACACACACCACTCTTATAATTAAAGCAAGTTTGTGCTCTTGTTCACTTTTAACTTGGTAACTTATCTTAGATTTGAGTACCTCTTTTTTTGGTATCCCAGAAAATACAAAAGGGTCGTTACTAGTATATTTGTGGTGACACCGTTAAAAATTGGAGGCATAGAGACAAAAGCCCACAGCCTGTTACACGAGTGGGGTTAGTATTGATATATGGGCCTCAATTCTGCCTTCTTGTGGAATAATGCTGACTCCTTCCCTCCCTGAGTTCAAGATTTTATTTTATTTTTTTTTTTTTCAAGATTTTAATGAGACAAATAATAAGACCTGTCTGTGTCTTGCCTCTAAAACATAATAAAGACTATTAAATACCAAGAGGTTATTGAATTCTAGTGACTTTAATTTTTCTCTCTCCAAATAACTGCCTTTCTCCTGCTTAATGTGTCAATAACATTTAAGTCAGAACTGTTCCTTCCCAAATAAAAAGATTGATTCTTAAACCATGTCAGCCTCAGAGCAGTTCCTACCAGGAAGAGCAATCACACCGGCAGAGAAAAAATAAGAAGGTGTAAAAGGGACTCTTGTTTTATCATTTACTCCAAAAAAGCTGGAAAATAGCCAGCTGTAAGGATTGGTTTTGAGAAAAAAACATTTAGAGAGTACACCCTTCTGTGGACCCCCACAGTATAAATAACTGGCTAAGATTGAATTATCCATTGCTTTTTAAAGCATTCAAGATAAGCAGGCTAACCAGAATCAGTTCCTGACAGTTCTGGTTTTACTGTTTCATTCACCTGAGTTAGTGGTTTGGCCTATATTTGGTTGATAACTAACATGATCAATTCTCACTTTAGTTCGGCATTCTTTTACGCTCTTGGAGGAAAAAAAGGGTAATTATGTGCAATATAAGATCTGGAGGAGAACAGACCATATAAAGGGGGTGACCAAGTGCTAACCTTTTGGAGTTAATCGAAGTTCTGTGAGTAATTTGCTTGATAACTCAGATAAATCTTCTTCCCTCCCTGTATCCTATTTCCCATTCGCCTTTTGAAAGTTAGGAAGAATGCTGGCTTAGGAAGAACTTGGCATGCACAGTGCTTTGAAAATAATGAAATTCTCATGGTCTTTGAATTAACACACTTGTTGATATGTATTTGTATAACATACTTGTTTTTCTATTTTCTAGTTATTAAAGAGGGTGTACGGAAGTTACTTGGTAAATCCAGAATCGGGTATGTAGTAATGTGAATGGCTATGGAATGACTTGGAAAGAGATTCGTCCTGTTTGTGCTATGCCTTTTTTAGCCAACGGATTTTGTTTAAATGTTACTTATTTATGAATATTTCTGCATGAGTTCAGGTCCCACTTCAGCTGTCTCCATAAACATAGCTTTTAAGGGGCTTTGCGTTGTCCAGTAATGAATACACGTTATTGGTGTAGTCACACAGAGAGTTGATGTATGCTGTTTTTAACATTTATTGGGTAAGATCTAATGACTCTTTGTTAATGTTTCAGCCAGAGGGCCACCTTTGTTTGCCCGTAGTGATTAACATGCCTTTTGAGAAGATTAAGCCAATATTGATTCTCCCTCCCAGCCCCCAGTAACACCTTTGTACACTGCACATTTGGAGAAGGAAAAGGAATATTCACAGCTATTTTCACATTTTCAAATAGAAATTTCAGCCCCTGTAATCCATTCTTCTAATCAGTGATCTGTGCCTCCTTGATTAGAAGAGCTATATTATACAGCTTTAAAGGAAGCTTAAAGAGGAAAAAAACTGAACAGTATTTTTATCCCTACGATTAAGTAGTAGTTTCGAATTCTGAGGCATCTACAGCCAGATCCCATAGTGAGGACCAAGTTGTAAGATTGCTTGAATGTAATATTTATTACTCAGATCCTATGACTGGTACCTTGACTTAAATCTTTCTAAAAAGGAAAGTGTATCTGTCTCTTTTTAACAGTGGTTACTTAAAAAAAAAGGCACCTCACTTGCTCATTAGAATACCTTCCCTTGACTTGTATCTGCTGTTCTGAAAAACAAAGTATCTAATAAAGAAAAGTGCCTTCGGAATGTAACTTGTTACTTGGAGTGTTTGTCTATGAGAACTTTGTACTCCATAAAGAATACTGAAATTTATTATTCCCCAAATTGATGGTACAAACATATCTCAGAAATAAAAGCCAAAAGATAAATAATAGTGTAGGCTCTAAGAAGAATCGGGGAATTTCAGAAAGAAAACTAACTAGAGCAGAAAAAGCATAAAGGAACCCTTGGCTGTGCTTGTCACCACTCAGATCCTAAAATCTATCAGAACAAGCAGAGTGTGACCTGGATTTTTCTCTATGGGTTTATCTAGACAAGTTTGGAAAACTCGGCTGGCCATACTAGATTTTACTTTTCTTCATTCACATCATGTTCTCTTCATATATTGGAAGCCATACTTAAGTCTGGCTTCAGTTATAGTTTTATTTAGTTTGTTTTATTTGGCTTCTTAAAACTAACAAACCCCAGCTTTAAATATTTTCTTCTTTTTTTTTTAATCTAATCTTGTGGTCCATTTGTTTATCTGGTTTTCAGGTACCCAAAATGGAAGGCTGATTGATATTATTTAATATTGGAGTGCCAAGAATGTGCTAAACCCTGTCTAGAACAGAGATTTAGATAGCCAGTTGATGCTCTCAGTGAGGATAGATCCAACAAAACACAGACCTCAGGAATGCTCTTGGAAAAATACTAAATGGTAACAAAGTATAAAGGTCTAAGAAACTCAGAAATGTGAAGTCTATACAGTTCTGGTAAAATTATTCCCATCATCTGTTTAGAATATGAAATGATCCTCAGTGATGGACAGATATTTTTGCAAAATCATTTACAGGCTTTTGGGCAGGTGTAAGTCATTGAATTACATAATAAAGCATCCTAGACACTTGGCTTCTTTGAACCTTTTTTTCCCTCTAAAGTGAGAATAACTGTATCTGGCCTATTTCATACAACTCATATGGTGATTAAATGAAGTAAAATGTTTTAAAACACTTGGAAAATTTTACAGTGTACACAAATAAATTTTTTGAGGTGTATTCAGATTTTTTTTCCCTTTTAGGTTTTTGCCATATTTCCATTCTCAGGGCTTACAGTGGCATGCTGACAGGTATATTTTTTCATCAAAAAGCAACCAAGCTGCTCACCATGTTGGCACTTGGCATGATAAACCGTCAGAGAAAAATATGAAACTCATTAATAGGTTGTTAGCATATTCAGCCCGCTTTCACAATTGTGTCTGGAACATTAAATTTCTAAAAGTTCCAGGATTATGACTTCCTCCCATTCCTTATTTGTAATCAGTCATCTTTGATACAGATTTAGATTTTTGCATGGTATCTGTTAATTAGCTATATATATATTTACAGTAATTTTACAAGAATTAACGGTTTTATTTCACTTCATTTGCCCTTTGAGGAAGATGGGAGTGGATTGCATTCTCCTTAGGTTAAAAGTATGGACACTGAGACAAAATCAAATGCCTTTTGAACCCAAAAAGCTTTTTTTTTTTTTTTTAAAATATACCTACTGGGTGTTTTTTTTGCCCCCTCCAGGATACAATGTCTCTTTGCTGTACGACCTTGAAAATTTGCCTGCATCCAAGGATTCCATCGTGCACCAGGCTGGCATGTTGAAACGAAACTGTTTTGCCTCTGTCTTTGAGAAATACTTCCAGTTCCAAGAAGAGGGCAAGGAAGGAGAGAACAGGGCAGTTATCCATTATAGGGATGATGAGACCATGTGAGTATAGAGAGAATTTGGTCCTAAAACTTGGTTGTGGCTGTCACATGTGCTTACCAAAAGATATTCAGCTAAGTCAGACCTTAGACTATATTGTGTGAAGCCCCCCAAAGTGTCTTTCTCATAAAATTCTTTAACCCAGGATATAGATGGTGTGGCGAAGGAGAAGGCCACTTCTCCTTGTCTATAGAAAGTTGGCAAAAGATAAAAAGAGAATCCAGCACTTCTTTAAGACACTAACATTTTGAGTCCCCTTCTGTAATTTAGCTAAGTAATCAGGAGGCAGAGCGTGACTATAGGTTCTAAGAAATATTTTTTAAAGTGGGGTTCTGAGAATCAACTAACTCTGGACTCCATTTGGGTGCTTTTCATCTCTTGCCTCATGTAAAGTTTGCATTTATTGTCCTGACTTCGTGGCCATAATTATTCAGTCTCACTAGCACACCTTGTATTATGAATTAAAAGGTTTATGATGGCTTTACCCTCCTGCTTCACTTGTAGATCAAGTTCTTGACAAAACCCTGTTCTGATTCTGTACTTACTCGTGAGTTTTGTTCCCCTCAGGTATGTTGAGTCAAAAAAAGACAGAGTCACAGTAGTCTTCAGCACAGTGTTTAAGGATGACGACGATGTGGTCATTGGAAAGGTGTTCATGCAGGTATGGAGCAGACATCTTGGGGCAGAGAGTAGGGGGACCATGGCCTAGTGACTTACACCTTGGCATCAAAGAGACTTCCCTTGTGGTCCAGTGGCTAAGATTACTCACTCCCAATGCAGGGGGGCCCAGGTTCGATCCCTGGTCAGGGAGCTAGATCCCACGTGCCACAACTAAGACCCAGCACAGCTAAATAATAAGTCAATATTTTTTAAAAAAGATAAGAACTGGCAGCCCTATTGATGTTGAAACTTGATTTAGTTAAACAGTCCCCCATCAAACTCACTGATTTTTTTTTTCCTTAGTGGTTTTAGCCCTTTTGCAGGACTGAACTAGAGTTGGTTCAGACAGTAACGAATCTACCTGCAGTGTGGGAGACCTGGGTTCAATCCCTGAGTTGGGAAGATCCCCTGAAAGAGGAGCCCCTGGAGTGGCAGCCCACTCTAGTATTCTTGACTGGAGAATCCCCATGGACAGAGGATATAGTAACAAAATGACTGAATATGAAGCATGCTTCCTGCCATGGGGTCTTTGATTTAAAGCTTGGTCCTGTTTCCTGCCCGCTTAAGTTTTCTTAAAGCTTCTAGCAAGGTCTGTTGGCTTGGCTTATTAGTCCTAAAGTCTTTTCAGAATGGAGTCTAGAGAAAATTCTTAGGTGGTAGGTAATGCATTAATAGTGTAGAGTTGTCAAACTGGCAGTGAAGAGAATGGGCCTGCGTTTGGCTGAGGTGCCCACGGAGCGCCCTCAGAAGCAACTCATCCACTAGAAGAGTAGTGGGGGTTAGCAGAACATTTTGTAATTGGATTTCTGGTGTGGTTGGACTCAAGTCTGACACAATAAAACCACTGTGGCTTTGTCATGCTGTCTGCTAACCAGTTGCTGGCTTTAGGACATGAGCTCTCACTGGTGAAGTGGTATCCTGACTGGTTTCTTATGAGACAGCTCAGCATTCAAAGTCTAGTACAGAAGTTAAATTAAAAAAAAACAACTTTGTTCATTCTGTTCTTTGGCAGGGTAATGAAGTTTAAGAATTCCAGGACAGAACCTCTTTTGCCAGGTTGAGTTGAAAAATAATTGTGCTTAATATAGTGAGAATACTTTATGTGTAGGCATTCTGAGTGGCTAGGGAAATCTTCAAAAGGGATATTCTCCATTTGACCATCTGTAGTGGCTTTTTGTGTTAAGCTAATTTAATCAGAAACTAATTTTTTAGTCCCCATGCAGAAAAATTGGAATATTGACACAACATTTGAGAGTACTAAGCTTTCAAAAGTGTATGGTTGTGCACATACCTAAGACATATGTATGTCTTACGTCCTAAATGTAAACCTCAGACAGGCATTTCATGTGTTTTTATGCAGAATTGACAGGGGAATTAAATGCAGTAGCTCAGAAATTGGGCTAAATCCAGACTGACAACCTAATTTTAAAACCTATGAAGTATATATTTAGATTTGGCTGGTTTTTTTTACCAGTCTTCTTCCATTTTATTCCAGACAACATCTTAACTTATTTTTATACTTTAAACAGATCTTGTCTTGGAGAGTGTACTGGAGATTTGTTCCTTAGAAGAATTTTGAGTATTCTTTTTTGCATGTGAACTTAAACGCTCTCCCTCAGAGTCCATGTGATGGGACACTTGTCTAAAAGGGAAAAGAACATTTGCATTTTTGTACCGGCAGTGTCTCCAGTGAGTGACAGGCCTGGCCCCATGTGAAAAGGCAATGCCCAGGAAGCCATCTGCCCTTCCTGCCTCTCCAGACTCAGAGGCAGTAGTAATTTAACTTGAAATGACCTTAGTAAAATGGACTTATTTTGCTGGTTTTCCCCTCCAAAATAAATCAAGCACTGTCCTAGGCCTAGTTACTTTAAATTTCTGGGAAAAAGGAGGACGGTGGATGCCTAGCCTAGAATGCTGTGACCTGGGGAGGCTGGTCGTGGTCACTTGTCTGCCTGCTGTGGGTCCTCGTTTCCTGTGCCGACATGCACCTCCAGCCTAGTCAGAATGCCATCCCTCCGTTGTCATTTGGCAGGCTAACTTGGAGGGATGCTTATTGCTGTCATTTGGAAAAAGACAGGGAGGGGCCATTCCCCACTCTTATGGATATGCTAGTGCTCAGCTTTGAAGGCATATGAGCTGTGAGCATCAGAGAAAACCTGGTAGATGTTATCGTTTCAACACTCATTACGTGAAAAGCAATAGTTACCCTTTCGGAGATTGGTGAACTAAAATTGTTTATATTACTAGATCTTCAAGTTAGTTCAGTAGGTAAGAGAAATTAAGTGGAAGCCACTGGCTACTATATGTTCAGGGACAAGACAAAAGCAGTTTTCCTTGTAGGCAGTAGTGAAGATGTCATTTTGAAGATCCTTGCTGCCTGTATACATGTGGGATTATACCTGTGGGATATTTTCCTGAACTGAGGACCCTGAGGCGAAGTGAATAATTTTAGTAGCATTGCCAACCCCTTCTCCACAGAGGTTATGCCATTTCCCTCCCACCTCCAGTGCATGAGTGTCTATTTTCCCAAAGTGGTGTTGAACTTTTGGATTTCTGCCAGTCTGACAAGTTAAAAATGGTGTCTGCCTTCTCTTATGAACAAGGTCAAACTTTTTTTTTTTTAACGCTGAAGGCTATTTTGTCTTTTCTTGTGAGATGTCTCTTGATGGCCCCTACCCATTTTTCTATTGGGTTATTGATCTTCTTGGTTTCTTCATGTACTTGGGAGACTGGCCCTTTTTCTCTGATAAGAATTGCAGATTTTTTTTTCCCAGTTAGTCATTAGACTTCTTGGGTTGTTTTTGTTGTTTGGTTTTCCCTCATGTAGAACTTTATTTTCATGTAGTGAAATTGATCAACCTCTATGGCTTCTAGATTTTGAGTCATAGTTAGAAACACCTTCCCTACTGAAAGGTTGTAAAGAAATCTACCTGCATTATTTTCCTGGTGTTTTTATACTTTGATATTTTATGTGTAAATCTTACTACTTACGTGTAGTTTCTCTTGGTGCCTGATATGAAAGGCGGAGCCATCTTTTTCCTAAGTGACTACTGCCTTCCCAGTGGCAGCTACACTGCTGGCTGAGACACTGCCTTTATCATATACTTAATTTCTGTATATATTTGGGTTTATTCTGAGCTTCTGTGGCCAGTTGTGCTTTGATGGAAGAAAGAAATGATATTGTGATGCCCCAAAGAGAAAAAAAGGAAGAAAAAAGAGGCAGTATTGCTGATACATATGTAACAAAGACTCTAAGGCAAAAAGCTGCTGGGTTGGTGGGTTTACTGGCTTTTAAGTGTTGTGTAAGAGAGAAAAACCAAGGAGAAACAAAGGCAGGAGATTGCCTAAATTACAGCCCGGAGTCAGTATATTGTTAACCAACTCTGAAATGTATCACTCTCCATGTACAAAACTGAGAAATGCTGCCAAGTCACCACGGGTTTACAGATACTCCATCTGGTTGTGAACGCCAGCCACATGTACCAGTGAACTGGAGCGTTCAAGAAACTTATGAAACACAAGAAAGTGCTGGCAGGCAGTTTTTATCTGTTCTCCCCGCCGGGGGCTAAAAGAGGGAAACTGATAGAAATTAGAGAAGGTCCCAGCCCAGTTGCAGAATGAAAGGTATTTTCTAGAGGAGGGCAATTTCAGCAGCTTTGCTTTAAGGATTTTCGTTTTGAATTATCTTGAATCCTTCCCTCCCTCTTCAGATATTTTTCCTTTGGGGATCAAAGTTCAGAGGGGAGCTCACCTAACCCAGTGATGTTATTTCCCACCAACCTTTGGAAGCTACACAAGGAGTTCAGAAGGCAGGGGCTGAAACAGACGAGCTCCCCGACTGGGCATTAGACCTCCTCAGGTAGTATTCTTCCTTCACACATCTGCTGCTGAGGGCTTGCCCATCAGTGTGTATCCTCCTGCTGCGGGTGAAATGCAGTCCCTGCTCCTTCTCATACAGTGTGCTGACACTGTCAGCTAGGGAAGTGGTACTTTCTTTCTCATTCTTGTGCTAGACAGTCTCTTTTAAGGGCAGAGGACTAGATACAGAGATGAATAAAAGAATCCTTGACTTGAGGAGCTTAAAACCTGGTAGGGAAGCCAGATGCATTCATGAATAGTGAAATATCACAGTAGAGGTTTGCAGAAAAGCTGTGGGAACCCCCACAGGAGAGCAACTAGCTGTGCCCAGGCTGTTGGAGAGAGCGTTATATCTGGACAGCAGTAGAAAGAACGTTGTAGACTAAAGGGCTGTATAACTTGCTCTCAGTACTCAGAAAACTCAGGGACCTTGGAAAACTTTTGATTCCATCCTTCTGTCCTTCAGAGAGTTTAAACCCTAGGTTTTACTGGCGTTGCTGGAAAGTCCAGTCCTGTTATTAAGATCTGAGTTGAAACGGGGATGCCTTGTATCACTTACCTGTTTATACAGGAATGTATGGATTGGGAAAGCTTGAGACGTGGGGGTTAGGACAGGGAAGAATGGCTTTGTTTTCACATCCTTAGGCATTTTTCTGTGGTTTGCTGGGGGTGGATACATTTTGTCAAGGGTGAGCTCTTACTTGAGCTCCACTTGATATCTTAATCAAATTTCCTGAAAAATACAACCTCCTTTCATATTAAATCAAAAGAAACTAATAAACTGTCATCCTTATCCTGAACGTAATCTGGTTCTCTGAGTGCTTTGCAATTTGTTATCTGTTTAGCCTCAGAAGTAATTTTATCATGCATATTTTTCCAAAACAAAAGAGGATTAACAGTGCTTTTCTTTGCCTTTGAAGATCGGACTTGTTAAGTACTTCGTGATCTCTCCTCTTTGAATCTGAAGTGCACTGATGGCAGCCAACACTGGTAATATTTCACGTTGTGCTGTGCTGAGTCGCTCAGTCATGTCTGACCCTCTTCGACCCCATGGACGGTAGCCCACCGGGCTCCTCTGTCCATGGGGATTCTCCAGGCAAGAATACTGGAGTGGGTTGCCATGCCCTCCTCCAGGGGAATCTTCCCAACCCAGGGACTGAACCCAGGTCTCCTGCATTGCAGGTGGATTCTTTACCATCTGAGCCACCAGGGAAGCCCAAGAGTACTGGAGTGGGTAGCCTATCCCTTTTCCAGGGGATCTTCCCGAGCCTGGAATCGAATCCACCTGCATTGCAGGTGGATTCTTTACCAGCTGAGCTACCAGGGAAGACCAGTATTTCACATTAGGTGTCATTTATTTTTAGCCTCTGCCAGTCAGAGAGCTCAGAGGTCACATCCACAGGGCAAACCCCAGAGCATAGGTTGCTGTTCTTGCTGTTCATCTCACACCAGATTCTCTTCTGGTTGCTTTTTGCTTCATCCTGGCAGGAGTTCAAAGAAGGACGCAGAGCCAGCCACACAGCCCCACAGGTCCTCTTCAGCCACAGGGAACCTCCCCTAGAGCTGAAAGATACCGATGCCGCCGTGGGTGACAACATCGGCTACATTACCTTCGGTGAGCTGGGCAGGGTTGCCGCATTTGCACACCTTGGTGGGTTCATACTGCAGTTGAAATGGGGCTGAGTGGCAAAAGCAGGTGTGCCAGAGTGTTCCTGTTGCCGGTGCCATGACTGTAGGAGGCATGTCATGGGGCACTAATACAAGTCATGTGCTATTTTTATTTTTATACAGTAATCATTTTCCTTTTTTTCCCTGTTTTATCTAAATCCTCAGGAAAAAAAAAAGGGGTAGCCTGGTGTGAAGTAGGAGGGGTTAGGGCCACATAAGCACTGCTAAGCAGCTGGTTGGGGTTCTCTGTCCTTTGGCGCCTGTTGGGTTTTTTTGCTCATTAGACCAGAGCTCTACCCGAGATTCACTTACCCACTTTCCCTCTGGAAAGATTCATATCCACCCCTCTCACAGTTTGCTTCAGCCTAGTGAGCTGGTTCATTGATAACAGCTGACAATTTAGAATCGCAGCTCATGCACACACTGACCCTGACAGCACTAAAATGTCCCCTTTTCTGAAGTTCTTTAAGTCACCAGAGTGCTGAAGATGCATCAGTTTATTGGAGATAAGCGGGTTGATGAACCAGGTTTCCTTAAGTCTAGTCTACATGTTTTTTTGGTGGGGTGGGGGTGCACATTACTCTCTCTGAGGTTGGGACAGCCTGTTACAGTTTAATTAGCAATGTCTCTCTTTGTGGTACATAAACTGATGGTGAACTTACAGTCATTAGCATCTCAGGACCTCTGCAGTATAGTTATCTCCTGGCCTGGCGCTCTTTTCTCTTGAGGGCAAGTTGACACACAGTGGTCCCACCCTTTCTTAGGAGGCATTTCAGTTCGTTTCAACAAAACCTGATACTCAAGGACTTTGCAGATGCTGAGATCACTGAGAAGTGTAGATGCAGAAGATAGAGGGGATTCCCAGGAGCCAGAGGGAGAGGCGTGCAGGTCTGCCCAGGTGTGAAGCTGAGTGACTGACTGCTCAGGACTTCATGGGGCCAGGCAGTGGCAGGGGCTTTTCTCAGCCCCCAGCCAAAGCAACTCATCCTGCCATTCCTCCTCAGGAGTGCTCAGGTTCTTTCCCTTCCTGTTTGGTGTTCACCACAGACTACATGATCCTGTCTGGATCTAGTTTCTCTGAACGCTTACTCTGCTTCAGCACCAAGGGCCTACAACAGGCAGGCTTTGTTCTCTAATCCCCATTGCTCCAGAGTCCACCCAGGTAGCCAGGTGTGTCATTTTCTAGAGAGACTTCTGAGAATCAGGAGCTAGTAGATTTCGCAGTGCACAGCCGGAGAATCCAGACCCAGAATGAATGCCAGGACCAAGCCCTTTGCCGAGGGAGCCCTGGTTTTTGGCCATGGTCTCCTCCATTTGCACTCCCTGGCAGAAAACCCTAATGAAACAAGTGGCGGTCCCAAAGCAGGGCGAGATGGGAGCTGCCGGTAGGCTGCTGGTCTTTCCACCCTTTGGCATTGGTGTAATTAGACCTTGACACCCTGTCTGTGCCCCCACCCAGTGCTGTTCCCTCGCCACACCAACGCCAGCGCTCGAGACAACACCATCAACCTGATCCACACGTTCCGGGACTACCTGCACTACCACATCAAGTGCTCGAAGGTGAGTGAGAGCAGCCACAGCACCGGTGTTCCGGGCCATTCTCTCCACCAGAGCTCATGGCATCAAGTGCTCTCTGGTCCGGGCTGTTGCTAGGAACTCTACAGAGATGGTTCTAGAGGCTTTGAATCATGGCCTTTCTCCATCTCTCTCACTCCATAGCAGAGAGGTGAATATATGCTTCCTTGCACAGCCCTATGTCAACCCCAGGGTGGATGTTCCCAGACCTTTCTGATAATTTCCACTACTTAGAGCAAAGCTGTCTTTCTGGAACATGACTCTGCTTCAGTACCCATTGTGTTTGCCTCCAGGCCTATATTCACACACGTATGCGGGCAAAAACATCCGACTTCCTCAAGGTGCTGAACCGTGCACGCCCAGATGCCGAGAAAAAGGAAATGAAAACAATCACGTGAGTAGCACCATCCTGCAGCAGGACTGCCTTCCTCTCCTAAGCTTACCAAGGAGGTCATGGGTGTCGGTGACCCAGGTGTCTGGGCAGTGGCTGCAGGTGAGACGGGCAGTGGGGCGCCTATAGCTGCCTGGCAGACTAAAGATGAGATAAACAGGTTTTCACGTCTGAATGGGCCTCTTTGTTTCCACATCTCTGTGATCGAGGAGAGTGGCTGCTAGAAAGAAACACAGACCTTTTTACCAAGATGAACTATGTTTTCTTTGGGTCTGAGTTGAGAGGCCTATCTTAACTGTCTTGATGTTTTCTTGTAGAAATGGAATAATCTGCTTGAGGACATGTAGTTGCATAAATAGGCCTGGAACTGTTCCAAAGCATTCTTTTTCCTGGTCCGAGTCTTGGCAGGAATTTTGCCTAAAGAGGAGGTCAACTTTATCTGAGATAGAGATGATGAGGAGATCCCTAAAGGGTGCAAGACACTGTCTGCAGTAGAGCAGCATGGTCGAGGGCCTGGGGGTTTGGTTCTGTGTCAGATGCCAAACCTTGGGACCCCCTCTGGTAAGGTTTAGGCCATCCTGTTCTCCAAGTAGAGTAATGGGTGCTGGTCTCCTATCACTTGTTCCCATTGAATTAAACGTCTTGAGGTGAACTAAGCCTTTCCACAACCCACACAGCCATTTCCAGCACCCACACTCTTGGGATAACCTTCTATAGGTATGTTGTGCCTAGGCCTTCAGGCTCCTTCCCTTGGCCTCTTCTACCAAGCTAGTTTTTGCTGCCATTTAACAAGATGAGAGAGGGTCTGACTCTTGGGTGCCTGGGCAGAATGCTTTTAATCTCAGAAGCATCAGACACTTATACAGAGCAGTGTAAGTCACCCCTGCCTTCTATACTTGAGAGGCTGCCTGTCTCACTAGGAAATTGATACCAAAGACCTTTCTCTAGAATAGCTCTTCCCACTGCCCAGAGCCAGCAGAGTGTTCAGTCCACAGCTGGATCCTCTGCTTAGAGAGAAGTGCCCAGGTGCCATTGGCAACACAGTGGCAGCATCATTCCTTCTACTATGCAGCTTTGTGGCACAGCCTAAAATGGGCAGAACTCGAAAGGTGGGGAGGCGGGAAAGGTGGGGGGCACGTGCTTTTGCTGCCCTGCAGACTCATACTTCTATCATGGAGTTGACAAGTCTCCCTTTCCTTTCCCTGCTTGCTTCTCTCACTCATACCATTTTGGTGACCCTGAATGTGAGGCAGCCAATTTTGTGCCACTTTCAGGGCCCCGTTCAGTAGAGGCTAGGAGGTGAGCCAGCAGCCAATACAGCAGAAGGCAGCCTGACCCACCAGCCTGTCGCCCACCAAATGGGGGGCTGGGTGTCATAAATAGTCAGGAACTTCTGTCGCCTTCAGCCCTGTAACTGCCTGTCCGTTGAGGAGAAGCACCCACCAGGCAGCCACTACCCAGTGTCTCCCCCACAGGGCTTCTCCCCTGGTTCCGTCACACAGCTCAGCAGCCTGGAGTGGGGGGTTACTGCAAAGCAGATGCAGTGGAAGGCAGGAACAACTCCCTGTCCTGATGGGGGACTAAGAAAAGATGAGTCCTTGAAATGAGCCAGTCGTCCATAAACTTCCTTCCTGGAACTTAGGGAGAGCAGCTTTGCCTTTTTCCATCCTGTGACCTCTCTTTGGCAGAGGTGAGTCCCAGAAAGGAGAAGCAGGAGGTAAACAACCCTGAAAACCAGATTGAGTTCCCAAAGCTAAGCAGGAGAAGCCAGGACCCCTCTTCTGCTCTGGCTTCTTAGAACCTGGACCAGCATGAAGCAGGGTGGCAACCCTTCTGTGATCAGAAGCCAGCCATCAGCACCCCACAGAACTCTGCCGGAATTGAGCTTTCTACTGGGGAATGGATAACAAAATATTTTAGCTTCATCTGTGGTAGGGTAAGACATTCCAGAGAGGAAAAATCTTAGTTCCCATAGTCCTCTGCTCTAGCTTCCATCCAGGCTTCTGTGCCAGATAGGTACCCTCCATCTTTAGGAACCATTCCCAAAGTTGGCCTTTTTAGAATGCTGGGTAGGACAGGACACCCCAGCTCAGGAGCCTAAAGCGAGGCAAGTGTTTTGTGACTGAGTGTAGTCACCGTATGACAACACAAAACACGCTTAAACTTGGAAAGTTTGGAGGGTTGCTTCTTCTGACACTCTGGCCCCATTGGGAAAGATTTAAGGAACTGCTGTCTGCTAGGCTGAAAAAGTATAAGCTGTGTTAGGAGGACCCCAAATTATTTTACTCAGAAGAGGGTTGAGACCAGTCTAAAAGGCAGGTAGATCTAGGCCATCCAGAAATTGTGGGCAGGTGATTCTCCTGTCTAACTTGGTATATTTACTGTCCTCATGGGCTTATTACTTGGTACCCTGAAGTATTCAATAGGAAGAAAGAGCTGATGGGTTGTTTCTGTGAAAGCCGGGCCTTAACCCTTGCCTGGAGTTCCCGAATACCTCTGCTTGAGAAACATGGACGCCATCTCTAGTGCAGAGCATGGAGTGGATGGGAAGGGGAGCAGAAACGAACCTTCACACTTAATCTCTGCTTTTGAAGGGGGAAGACGTTTTCATCCCGCTAACTCTTGGGAACAGGAAGAGGAAGCGGCTGGCAACTGAAGGCTGGAACACTTGCTACTGGATAATCGTAGCTTTTAATGTTGCACCTCTTCAGGTTCTTAAGGGATTCTCCGTTTTGGTTCCCTTTTGTACACGTTTGGAAAATAATCTGCAAAAACGAGCTGAGCTTGCAAGGACTTCATGGTTCCCAAGAATTAAAAGAAAAAAAAGAATTCTACTTGATCAACTTAATTCCTTTTCTTTATTTTCCCTCCCTCACTCCCCTTTCCTGCCCCTTCTTTTCCAAGCTGTTTTGCTTTGCAATATGTTACTGGTAATGAGTTGCAGGATAATGCAATCTTAACTTGTTTTCTCTTAAGTATTTGAGTTCAAAACTCCTGTATCTAAAGAAATACGGTTGGGGTCATTAATAAAGAAAATCTTTCTATCTTACATGAGAATTCACTTGGTTTCTGGACTGGGAGTCCAAAAAAAAAAAAGGGATGAAGGATACATCAGTACTGCCCTTGAACCTGCAAACATGCGCTGGAGAAGCTCAGGTTCAGGAGCCCCCCACCCCCACCCTCCCTGTAGAGGGGAGAGAGGCTCACTGGTGAGCTCTTAGTTGGCATTTCTAAGTAAACTTGAATGTGCACTGCAGGCTTTTTAATTTGTCTCCATCAAGTTCATTGTTTCAGACTGGTTTGAAACTGTCAATGAGTTGTGAAGTCTGGTATTTCCTCAACAATTATGAGGTATTTGTAGATTAACTGCAGTTGTAAGAAACAGTGCTGAAATCCTGTAATACAATATAATTGCCAGGAGGAAGCTGATGTTAACAGGATCACAGCCTTACTCATATTTCCCCAGTTGTACATGCAGCTCATCTGTGTGTGTGTGTTGTTTCCTGTGTGTTTTTTTCCACATATGTGACTTCATCTTCAGTGTTTTAAAATGGAATAGTAGAAACTGTTGTGTCATATATGCTGAATACATCACTCCTATTATAGGTAAGTACTGATTCTGAAATATGTCTTAGTTGTGGACATATTGACTAGGTCATAAAAATGTCTTTACTGTGGGTCATGGTCAGATTTGAAGGGACAGGTTGTTTAGTCATCAAAACTTCACTTTACTCTTTGTCAATGAGATCCTGGAAAGCTCAGGATCAGTTATGTTCCCTTGCCCTCAACAACCAAGTGCCCTGGAGAGTGCTCTCCCTTTGGGGAGGCCAACCATGACCTGCAGTGGAGAGAGTTCACTGCCAAGGCTGCCCCGTGTTCTCCTGGGATGCGGCCCCTCATCACCTACTGCTGGTGGATGGAAAACTGGGCTAAGGTAGATCTGTTAGGAGACAGTGACATAGCTGTGCTCTGTACCCCTGTGTAAGGGGTTTGTGAAGGGAATTTTGCTAGAAGGTGTGTTTGCCATCCCGCTGAGTTTAGAACAAACCTTCTTAGTAAGTTGGAACTCAGCTGTATTTTGCCAATAATGGAGATTGGATTCCTGAAAAGTGCTGTACATGGCAAAACCAAAATTGCTTAGAAGATACAGAGAAGAGGAGGCATTAAGTATTTTTTACAGTGGTAAACCGTAGGGAATTGTCTTAATTCCAAGACTTCATCAGCATAAAAACTCATACTGATGAAAACCCCCTCCAAACTGGCTCCTTTGTCTACATCTGTTTCCAGGGCACACTTAACTCATTCTCAAGGGCCCGCCTTCACCGTTATGGACAAAGGCCCACTGTAACTTCAGCCAAAGCCCATTGGAGGAGGACTTCAGCACACTGGGGATGTGGGCTGGGGAAAAGGGGATCTAATCTCAGTGCTGATTTGCTCCTTTGCCCAAAGGTCCATACCTGGGAGGTGTAGATGAGCTGGGATGTAAACTGGAGAGTTGCAAAAATGTTTTTTAGACAGACCTGGGTTTGAATCCAGGTCTCCAATGCGGGGAAACCTGGGTTTGATCCCTGGGCTGGGAAGATCCCCTGGAGAAGGAAATGGCAACCCACTCCAGTATTCTTGCCTGAAGAATCCCATGGACGGAGGAGCTTGGTAGGCTACAGTCCACGGGGTCGCAAAGAGTCGGACACGACTGAGTGACTTCACTTTCCACTTAATAGCTATGTGACTGAGCGGATTTCTTAATCTGAGCACCAGTGGCCTCATCTTTGGTTGGACATGACTCCACCTATCTCACCAGGCTCTTAAAAGGAACAAACAACAGATAAGTACCTATCACATCAGATCAGATCAGTTGCTCAGTCGTGTCCGACTCTGTGACCCCCTGAATCGCAGCGCGCCAGGCCTCCCTGTCCATCACCAACTCCCGGAGTTCACTCAGACTCACGTCCATCGAGTCAGTGATGCCATCCAGCCATCTCATCCTCTGTCATCCCCTTCTCTTGCCCCCAATCCCTCCCAGCATCAGAGTCTTTTCCAATGAGTCAAGTAGGCATTTATAATGAGTGAAAAAGTTGGCTTAAAACTCAACATTCAGAAAACTAAAAGATCATGGCATCTGGTCTCATCACTTCATGGCAAAACAGTGACAGACTTGATTTTTGGGGGGCTCCAAAATGGTGACAACAGCCATGAAATTAAGATGCTTGCTCCTTGGAAGAAAAGTTATGACCAACTTAGCATATTAAAAAGCAGAGACATTCCTTTGCCAACAAAGGCCCACTAGTCAAAGCTATGGTTTTTCTAGTAGTCATGTATGGATGTGAGAGTTGGACTGAAAAGAAAGGTGAGTGCTGAAGAATTGATGCTTTTGAACTGTGGTTTTGGAGAAGACTCTTGAGAGTCCCTCGGACACCAAGGAGATCCAACCAGTCCATGCTAAAGGAAATCAGTCCTGATTATTCATTGGAAGGACTGAGGCTGAAGCTGAAACTCCAATACTTTGGCCACCTAATGCGAAGAACTGACTCATTTGAAAAGACCCTGATGCTGGGAAAGATTGAAGGTGGGAGGAGAAGGGGACGACAGAGGATGAGATGGTTGGATGGTATCACCAACTCAATGGAGATAAGTTTGAGTAAACTCCAGGAGTTGGTGATGGACAGGGAGGCCTGGCGTGCTGCAGTCCATGGGGTCGCAAAGAGTCGAACACTGCTGAGCAACTGAACTGACTGATAATGCCTATAATTACAGTTGATAATGCTTTCTAATAAATCTTAGTTCCATTCTTACACTCCCAAGGAGATCAGAAGGGGCAGCATAAATCAAGGTTATTCTGCTTTGGGGTTTTTCAGGTCCTCCCCCAAGATGGTGATATTTTTTGCTGGTGGCCCTCATACTGCAGTTTGAGGTGAGGAAGGTGTTGGTGGGTATCTCCCAAATCTGGAGAAAGTAGGACCTGGGGAAGCTAAAATCCAGGAGCTTGGTGGGAAGACAAAGACGATAACAGGAAGTGGATAAGTGGACGTGTGGAACCAGAGGGCGGGAAATTGAAGCCAGGAAGAGGAAGTAACACCAGCTACTGTGTCAGCCCACATACCCAGAGCTGCTTCTCCTCTGTTACCATTTCAGTTCCTTCAGCCTCGTTCAAAGTAGGCCAGATGGACCCTCAGCCTAAGCCCAGCAGCCACAGAGGCCCTAGACCCAAAGCCTGGGTCCATTCTGGGGGCTCTTCTGAGTTCAAGCAATGCTGCCCCCTTCTGGGGATTGCTAAAAGCACTGTTAAATTTCTGTGAGAGATCTGTCATTTATCCCTAACGGGAAGGACAAGTTTCCTCTGCTCATACAGCTGACTTAGGGCTTCCTCAGTCTTGGTCATAGTATTGCGCCCACAACCCTCCAGAGACCCCCAGGGGCTCGTCTGCTGTTGCATCTTGGGGAGGGTTGAACAGTTCCATAGCCACTCATCACCCCTTTGCCTCTGTTCATCCAGTCAGTGAGTACTCACCACCAAGTCCCAGACACCCAGGGTCAACAGAAAAGTTAAATACCCAGGAGAACAGAGTGACAGAGGAGACCCAGGTGCATTTTCTGCCCCTGTCCACATCGGGCATCGTGAAAACAGGCTGGACCTAAGGAGAGAAGGGGGACGGGTGGGGACTCTAGGGCCCGAAGAGTCAGCTGATTGGAGCATCTGAGGACTGCCTGCATCAGAGCCCTCCTGTGAGCAAAGGAGAGAAGGCTGTGGATGAGTCAGTCCCAGGGATTGATGGAACAGAGGAACCAGACGATCAAGTCAGGAGGAAACAGCTGAGTGGAAGACAGAACCCAGGCTGCCCGGCTCCTGCTCCCAGAGTTGTTCTTTACACGTCATCCCACACACTGTTTAGACAGAGCAGTGGAGAAGAAACACAGACATCCTGGAGGCTGCCGGGAGGAGGCCAGGGTTGGGAACAGAAGGAGGTCTGTTTATTCTTGGCAGTCCAGTATCCAAGTATCCACTCCCACTTCTGTCCAGACCCCAATCTGAACTCTCCCAGAGCCTCTCGACTTCTGCCCAACCAGAGAGCATGGGGCTGGGAGCCATCCCCTGGAACGCTGCGTCCTCCTAGCCCACAGCTCCCTAGAGGACAGGCCTGAGACTGGATGCTTCTCCCACTTTTTGTCCAGAGACCCTTCTCTCCAGGACCCCTGACTGCCGTGCAGAGTTGGCAGAGCCAGACCTCTCAGGCCTCCCGCCCTTCAGGCCCAGGTCGTCCTGGGAGAGGGCAGAGGACCCCTTGCTCCATCTTCATGTGCTCTTGAACAAGAAAGCTTTTCCTAATGTCTAACCTCCAGCTTTCTTGCTGAAGTTTTAGCCTGTTTCCTCCCATTTCAGGTCTCAAGAAAATGTAACTGCTTCTCTCCCTCTCCCCAAAGTTACACTTGACACAAGGTGGAAATCAGGGCTTCCTGGCCTTGAACTTGCCCTTCCACTCACTCAGTTTCCTGTGTTTCCTTGTGGAGTGAAAGTGTCATTACCCTCTTGCTATTCACAAGCTCTTCATCCGCTTATTTCAATGGAATTCTCAGAGGGGACGTGCAGGAAAGGCCAGAAGTTCCTCTCATTGACTGCTTCTGTGCCAACCACTGACCGAAGTCCTTATTACACTTTTTTTTGCCCACACCACGTGGCATGTGGGATATACCCCAACTAGGGATTGAACCTGTGCCCCTGTAGTTGAAGGGTGGAGTCTTAGCCCCTGGACCTCCAGGGAAGTCTCCCCACATTTTCTCATTTAGTCTCACAATAGACGAAAATGGTACGAGCCCCCATTTTACAGATGAGGAAACTGAGGTAAGAAAATTTAATAATTTGTTCAAGTTTACACAGCCAGTAAAATAGGATCCAAGTAGGACTCTGAGATTTAAACCCAGGCCTTCTGATTCAAGCACTGGCTGTTTCTTAGTCTTCATGGAGGAGAAAAGAAGGATGTCATTTGTTGAGACCCCTCCCCCAGTTAGGTGTCCGGCAGTGGGATGTATGCAGTTACGTATATTATCCCATAAGACTCCTGGCAACACTGACTGATGGTTTGCCTTGCTCCCATTTTACAGGTGAGAAAATAGAGGCCCAGAGATAGCTTGCCCAAGAGCCATTCATGCCTCAGCCCAAAACGTGACTCACAAAGTAATTGAGAAAAGTGCGGAATGAACCCAGATTCTAGGAGGTAAGGCTGGCTTTATAAGCTGAAAGTTCCCATCAGGTAATAGGAAGGGGAGATAGTAAGGATTCTCACGTTCCAAAGGCCCCCACCACCGCCACCATCAGACTGTACTCAGCAGAGTGGCAGAATTACAGAGCTGGATGCGCTATCAGCTGGCTGGCCACTGATATATTTATAAAATGTAAATATATCAGCCGGGAGATGGGGAGGATAGACTAAATCATTGTTCACTAACTGGAATGCATTTCTCAGATTAGCTAACCAGCAGCAGGCCAGAGAGCTCCAAGCTGCCTCCTTGGAGCCAAGCTATGTCCAGTGGCTGGAAACAGGGCCACTGGTATGGGAGGAAGACGTGGAGGGCGCCCAGGGGAAAGGGGAGGAAGCCTTCCCAGCACAGCAGCTCAGGGTGTGTCGGGCCCCACCCCCAGAGGCGGGGCCAGGCTGGGTCCCACCAGCCTCAGCTCCATCCCAGGCGAGGGCAGAGCCAGGGCAGCAGAGAGCTGGGGGCCCTGCTGTCTCCACACAGTGGAGGTACCATGACCTCAACGGTCAGGACACCAGACGTCGCCAGAAGCCCTGCAGCACTGGCTGGGACAACTCCCTGACACTCGGAGGGAAGCCCAGGCTGGACAAGCCACACCTGTCACCTACAGTCATGTGAGTAGCTACCTAACCCTAACCCTAGCCCCCACCTGGCCCCCGGGCCACACCTGGAGACCTCAGCCGCAGGGCCTGAAGAGGCCTTGCACCCAGCCCAAGCCACCTGAGCCTCCATGTTGTGACTGCTGAGAAGTCCCCCCACCCCCAAGGCTGACCCTGGCTGTCTTGCTGCTCTGGTGGAGGTGGGGTGGGAGACTCACTCCCAGCGAAGAGCTGGGAGTGCCAGCCCGTGACTCCAGAGTCCAGGTTTGAAGTCTCAGGTCCCTGAGATCTCCTGGGGTTTGAACAAGTTAACAGTGTGGGGATGAAGGGGAACAGAAACCAGAGGGCCGCTGGAAGGGAAAGATGTTCCCAGCAGAGGGCACTGGGGGACACTGAGAAAGAGGAACCAGGCTGAGGGTAAAGGGGTGCAACGGCCTGGGGGAACTGGGGGAGCTGGGAATAGAAGGGGGAGCATCTCCTGTGCTCAGGGTGGCCTTGAGGCCCTTCGACCCTCTGACCCCGGGGAGGGGGCAGGTAGGAATCCTTCCCTTATTGACTTTGATCCTAGCAACAGCAGCTGCTCCCCTGTTGACAGAAGCAGGAGTTTCCCACAGGGCCCAGGCAGGATACCCCCTCCCTCATCCCCATGATGCGGCGGCAGGGCCAGGGCATGGGAGGACTGGGACAGGTCAGAGCCACGGAGAGGCCAGGCGCTGCCCAGCGGCTCCCCCTCCATCTCTGGGCTCACTTCAGCCCCCCTTGCCCTCCACACTCACTACCAACCCTCCCCCTCACTCAGCAGCTCTTCCCCTCCTCCAGTTCCCAGGAAAGGCCCCGTTGCTAGCTGCTAGCCTGGTGCGGACGTCAAGTTTATGGGCTGGAAGTCCTACCCGGAGGCTGCTCACTGAAGTGTAACCAGCCACAAGGCGGATGGAAGGGAGGTGCTGGGGACAGGGCAACCCCTTGGTGCTGCTAACTCAGCGAGCCCTGCCTCAGACTGACTTCTGCCCCCCCCCACCCCCACCCCCCAATCCTTAGTAACCTACCACTTTTTAAGACACTGATGCCAACCAGCCTGCAAGCATCTGAAGACAGGGACCACTCTCCACTCTCCCACCCCTCCCCACCCAACCCCAGCCCTAGCCCCTAGTCCAGGGCCCGCCCATGGCCCAAAGAAGGCTGTCAGCTGTTGGCTGGCCAGAGGATCACTACACACCAGCCAGACTCCATCCTGTTCCTTTAGCTGATTTAGACGCCTCACCTGGTGGAGGCAGGATGGTCCAAATGCTGTGGGGATGGGTGTGTCTAACCAGAGGCATAAACACCGCTGCCCAGAGAGGGTCAGGCAGGTAACAGAAATGGGGAAAGGGCTGGGTGGGGAGCTTTCTGAAGGCAGTGACAGCACAACTCTAGCTGGTTGCTACTACATAGGCCCTGATTGTTTTTTTTAACCCAAAATATGAATTTTTATGTAAATTTTAATTGGCAATTCATTGGAGGAAAAATGTGTATCAGCAAACAGGATATGGTCCACAGTCCATTGGTCTGCAACCTCTAGATAGCTTCCCTTGTGGTTCAGAGGTAAAGAAATCCGCCTGCCAATGCAGGAGACGCGTGTTCAGTCCCTGACTGGGGAATAGCTCAATAGTTCAATCGAGAAGGGACTAGCTACCCACTCCAGTATTCTGGCCTGGGAAATCCCACTGACAGAGAAGCCTGGTGACCTACAGTCCCTGGGGTCACAGAGTCCGACATGACTTAGCGACTAAACAACAACTTGCCGAGAGAGGACAGTGATCCGCAGGCCCATCCTAACTCCAGCCACCCCATCTTCTGTCCAGGCATGCCTGCTGCTGCTCCAGGTCTCCCCCGTCCCCAGGCCCAAGATGACATCCAACAGCACCAGGGAGGTGCCCAGCCCCGTTCCTGCAGGGGCCCTGGGGCTCTCTCTGGCCCTGGCAAGCCTCATCGTCGCTGCCAACCTGCTCCTGGCCCTGGGCATCGCCGGGGACCGCCGCCTGCGCAGCCCGCCCGCTGGCTGCTTCTTCCTGAGTCTTCTGCTGGCAGGGCTGCTCACCGGGCTGGCGCTGCCCGCGCTGCCCGTCCTCTGGAGGCAGAGCCGCCGGGGCTACTGGTCCTGCCTCTTCCTCTACTTGGCTCCCAACTTCTGCTTCCTCTCCCTGCTCGCCAACCTCCTGCTGGTGCACGGGGAGCGCTACATGGCCGTGCTGCGGCCCCTGCGGCCCCGCGGGAGCATGCGGCTGGCCCTGCTCCTCACCTGGGCTGCCCCCTTGCTCTTTGCCAGCCTGCCTGCCCTGGGCTGGAACCACTGGGCCCCTGGTGGCAACTGCAGCTCCCAGGCCGTCTTCCCAGCCCCCTACCTCTACCTCGAAATCTATGGGCTCCTGCTGCCGGCTGTGGGCGCGGCTGCCCTCCTCTCGGTCCGCGTGCTGGTCACTGCGCACCACCAGCTGCAGGACATCCGCCGGCTGGAGCGGGCCGTGTGCCGCGGGGCGCCCTCGGCCCTGGCCCGAGCCCTCACCTGGCGGCAGGCCAGGGCGCAGGCCGGGGCCACGTTGCTCTTCGGGCTGTGCTGGGGGCCCTATGTGGCCACCCTGCTGCTCTCTGTCCTGGCCTTTGAGCAGCGCCCGCCACTGGGGCCCGGAACTCTGCTGTCCCTCATCTCACTGGGCAGCGCCAGTGCGGCGGCCGTGCCCGTGGCCATGGGGCTGGGTGATCAGCGCTATACAGGCCCCTGGAGGGTGGCCGCCCAGAGGTGGCTCCGGATGCTGCGGGGCAGACCCCAGAGCAGTCCTGGCCCCAACACCACCTACCATACCAGCAGCCAAAGCAGTGTGGACCTTGACTTGAACTAGAGGGAGGGCCTCTGCTCATTCCAATTAGAAGCATCCATCCATCTTGGCTGCCAAGCCCGTCTCCACATGTCCCCACAGATTTGGATCATGGATCAGAGAGTGTCCCTGTATGACCCCACTCTGACTGAATAAAGCTCCCTTGGCCCAGGTGATGGTTATCTCATTCTGTGTCTTAGCCAGGGAGGGACAGGTGAACAGCTGGGGAAAGAACCTAGAGGATCCAGGGAGATTCCATGTCTCAGCCAGGGAGGGACAGGTAAACAGCTGGGGAAAGAACCTAGAGGATATATATCCAGGGAGATTCCTGGTAGGCAGGCAGTTGTAGGTGAGGGCGGTGAGTTGAGGAACCCTGAAATCCAGCAGAGGGGGAGGGTAGCAACACCCTGACATGCCCCTCACTGGTTCCTCCTCATGTCCAGCCACAAAATCCACACAGACACGCCTCTGGGAAGTATATTTTATTTACATTTTTAAAATCTGTTAACTAACATCTCTTCCTCCTTTCCACCCCCAGAGACTTGGGAAGGGAAAGAACGGGAACTTCAAAGACCTACTCCCCACATACAAACACACACCCCCATGGCTCACACCAGCAAAGGAAGTGAAAGAGAAAGAGGTCTGAACCTCCCTCTGAAGTATCCGCCAGGTCTGGGTGAGGGGAAGGGGAGGGGGGAAAGGAGGGGCCCGAGGGGTGGGTTTCTTAAGAAAAGGAAGAGACAGAGAGGGAGCAAGTCAGTTTGAAGGGGTTGGAAAGTAGTCTGAGGCCCCTCCCCTCCTCTTCCCTCCTACCCGACCACCTCTGCTGTGGGGGGTCTCCCTGCGCCCCCTCCACACCAGACACAAAGCAGACGCTGCAGCTATTAGCGGTCAGGTCTCTGGACACAAAATACTTTTGCTTTGTGGTCTCCTGACGTGGTCACCACCAAGGAGGCATCTCTGTGGACAGAAAGCACGGTTGGAAAGGACTGGAGAACCTAAGGCCCACCCCAAGCCCACCACCCAGGGGCCCTTTGGGGGGCTTTTCCAGTGTATCCTCAGCTCTAGACCGCTAATGCCTGGCACTGGGCTCACCAGCCCACATCCAGTGAACACTCCTGAAGCCAGCCATCAGCCTGGGGATCAGGGGAGAGCTGCCCACATGGGGGAGGCAGTCCCAGCCCCTGAGCCCGAGAGTGAGATGAGAGGCCATACCATCAACAGAGGATGACTCCCGCAGGCCCCCAGCACAGCTGCCTAGGCAGGCCCAGGCCTTGGGTCCCAGCTTCCTTTAGCAGCCCTCCCACACTTTAAGAGCCCCACATGCTGCTCTCACCTTTCAAATACGCAGAGACCCTAGCCCATGCCAAATTCACTTACTTGCTGAGGGCAAAGTCCAGGATCTCGGCCGTGTGGCCCCGGTAGTCAGTAAGCAGGCGGCCAGTCCGAGCATCCCAGAGGCGCACGATGCCGTCCAGGCTGCAAGTGTAAACCACGGCGGTGCCTGCCTCCCACAGCAGCTGCACAATGCCCGACTGCAGAAGGGTTCACAGAAGCGAGGTGCGTCATGGGCATCTGCTCCCAACTCTCAAGGAGGGAGTGGGGGATGATGGACCATAGGGAGGACTGGACAGGAGCCATATCTGCGGCAGATGCTCCCAGAGAACCTGGGCTTCCCCACAGCCTGTACCTGGTGCTGACACTGGTGCCTGAGGGTCTGTGTGGACAGGTCATAGATGGCCAAGGTCCCATCCAGGTAGCCAACAGCTGCCAGAGGCATCCTGGCAGAAGAGAGCATCACGAAGGCTCGTGGGGGGACCTGCACTTGGACCCTCTGTCCTCCCTGGTCCCCAGCCCCCTCCCCCAAGCCCCCTGCTCATGTGTCCAGGCTGAGGCCGCGCTCACACTCACACACTGCAGAAGCCCAAGGACTCCACGGAGTTGGACTCACTCTCCTCCCCTTCTCCCAGGCTCGGCTGGGAGGCCACAGTCTCGGGTCTGAAAACGCCCACCACCTATGAGCCAGAGGAGAGGATCAGAAGAGAGCCTGGAAACATGATTCTCCAGTAAGAGAAGAAAGGCACCAGGGCAAGGAGGCTGAGTGAAGAAAAAGAAGAAACGGAGACGTGGAAAGCAGAGGGCCCCACAGCCAGACTTCCAGGTCCCACTCACCTTGCCAGTGGTGGCACTGACCAGCTTGGCCTGGCAGTCCACCGAGCCAGTGAGGATCAGGCTGCCATCCTGGTTGGTGGCGACACAGGTCAGAGGGCCCTGGTGACCCTCAGTCCCTAGGTTGAAGCAGGGAGGAAAAGTCAGGCTTCATCCTGACCCAGGTCTCGGCCCTTTCCCCACAAAAGCCTAGGTTAACACCTTCGCCACCTCCAATACCTTTTAGTACGTGGATAGAGTTTCCCTGTTTCAGGTCCCAAATCCTGATGGTGCCATCTTCATAGCCAACTACAGCTCGCTTCCCTGAAGGATCAGAGATGCAGGTGAAGAGACGACAACCAGCACAGACACACCAGCACATCAGGCAAGAGAAGAAGGAGGCAGGCAAGGAAGCGAGGGAACAGACAGTGCCCCAGGGAAGACCCAGTTCCGGGTGAGAAAGGGGAAGCTGTTTGCTCTGGTCCTGGGAGGTCACTGCTCTCAACAGCAGACCTCGGAGTTTGCTGACCGTGGCCCAGGAGGGTGTCAGGCATGTGTGGAACCCAGACCCCACCTGTCCACACTCAGGAATGCTGCTCTCACCATCAGGGAGGACTCGGCCGCAGGTGGCCGGGCAGTTGGGGCCCTGGAAGGTCTTGCAGTCACCAGTCGGAACCTTCCACATCCAGGTGTTGCCATCAGCCGTGCCCGCCAGGAGGACAGGTGCCCGAGGGTGCCACTCCATCCACTGGGCAGAGACAAAGGCTCAACAAGGGTACCCCTCATCCCATCTCACCTAGGAGTCTGCCCCCAGAACCCCACCAAGCTCTCCCTGCTTCCGAGTCAGTGGGGACATCCCAGGGGACGGGCCCAGACACTCCTGCTGTCCCCTGGGAGAGCACTGGCTCAGAGCCGGCTTGATCCATTCAAGGTGGTATGGGCCCCCAAGCTCTCCCTACTCCACCCGGCACTCAGAGTTGAATCCCACTGTGACAATCTCACCTCTAGATCTCCTGCTTCAAAAGACCAGACCTCCTCCTTTGTGTCCACCTGCCACACTTTTAAGAGACCACTCATGTCTCCTGTGGCCACTAGGGTAGAGTCATGGCTGAAACCAGCACAAGTCACAGAGTCTTTATGGCCTGCAGAGAGTGGGCAGAAAGAGAAGAGAATGTCAGGGAACCTGGTGCTGGGGATACAGGACCCAGGTATCTGGCCCCCAGAAAGTACCAGCTGGGAAAAAAAGGATGAGTCCCCACAAAACAGGCAACCAAACTCAGAGCTGCTGCAGAAGCCAACTGCTGCAACCCCCAGCTCTCCCCAGGCAAGACACTACTGGGCCCCCACTTGACCATGTGTAGCCCAGACCTATGTCTTCCCCATCCTGTCCGCACTTCTGCCTGAAATATCCACAGCCTCCTTCCCACGCCCATTCTCCGTCACTAGTGTCGCCTCCTCCAGGTCTTTCCCTGACTCCCTCGGCCAGTCAGTGTCTCCCTCCCCCACACCCACAAAAGACTAGGATATTCTTTGGGGCTCTGGGGCCAAGCATAGAGCTGGCAAAACAGGGGTCAATAAATGGCTGCTGGATGCACAACCACTGCAGGCCAGCCCCCTAAGACCTCCAAAGAGGCAGGACTTCACCGAGCTCCCTCACCTGCACACTCAAAGAGCAGTTCCCCATCGCTGAGCCTCCACACAAAGGCTTTGTCATCTTCACCTCCTGTCACTGCCAAGGTGTTGGTCTTGGGATCCAGGCTCACACAGAACACTGATGCTGTCCCAAGAGATATTCCAAGAGTAAGGAAGTGGGGATCCCACCTAGAGTCTTGTCCTTCAGGACCTTTGGGGAGCCCACCCCCCTTCCACCTAAAGCAACATGTCTTTCTTCCTGGAAAAGAAGGGTGCATTCAAGCTCTTCTAAGTTTCAAGCATTCGGTTGTTGGAGAAGTCCCTCCCCAGGACACATCGCTCTCCTGTACTCTTTCTTCCATTCACCCCACATTTCTGTGGTGGACAAGAGGAGGGAACGAGTGTAGGGCTTACAGTTCTCAGAGTGGGATGCCACCAGGTTGGGGGCTGAGTGAGGAAAGCCTGCTTTACTGGTTCCTTATCAAGAGTTAATATTTAAGAGGATTATCCAAAAGATGATCTAAAAGGTACTATTACCCCTAATTCAGAGTAAAGGAACTTTTATCAATGACAGCTTTTTAAAACGAAACTAAAGCTCAGAGACGTCAATAAAGATCATAAACAACCAAGTAGCAGAGACAGGATTTGAACCCAAGTGTGTCTCAACCGACTCCAGGAGCCAACAGCTCCTCCACCACAAAGGCAACATTTTCCCACCGCTACACGGCGGATGATGTGCAAATGTCCACCTGGACTGAACTTAGGACAGCTCTCCCCAGGGACCTACCAGAATGCAATGCAAAAGTGACCTCGCTGTCGTCGGGGCCCTCCATGCTGCCGACCACCCCTTCCTGGGGTTCCAGGACCCAGCCCTCCTCATTGCCCTCTTCTTCTTCCTCTTCCTCGAAGTCCACATCTTCCATCTCCTGGACCAGATCGTCTGCTTTGGGGAGAGGGTTAACAGACGGTGTGCGGCAGGCGGGAAGAGGGATGACAAGTGTGGGGAGGCCCGAGGCTGGGGTGGTCATGTGGCGAGAGGGCAAGGTGAGGTCAGACAGGAGGGGTGAAGCGGGGGGTGAGAGGCGGCAGGGAGGAGGGGGCGTGCAGAACGGAGGACCGGAGAGCTCTGAGGACCTGGGGTTGGCCCGAGACCGTGTGGGAAGGGAGGACCGAGGGAATGATGGGAAGGGGGTGTGTGAGGGGAAGGGCCAGGGGAGGCGTCAGGGGAACCCCCACCCCGGGCCAGGCCTGAAAACTAAGTGTGGGGTTGGGGGAGAGGGGAAGGGCGAAGGAGGTAGGTAGGAATGACAGGGGGGGTGGGGTGGGGTGGGGTGGGGAGCAGAGGGGGGAAAACCCGGGGTCAAAGGCCAGGAGTAAAAGCCTCTTGTCCCATGGCCTGAGGATCCGCAGCTCTTACCCGGGTCCGGCGGACCAGGATCCAGTTCTACCACCTCGATAATCTCTTCATCACCATGGAAGCTTAGAGTCTCCAACGGGGGGGTGTCAGCAGCGGCCCCGCTCTCCGATTCGGACTCCATGCGGCGCAAGCGGCGGACCCACTTCTCTGGGCCCAAACGCCTCCCAGAGTCAGCTCTGCGCGACGACGCGGAACTCGAGCCCCTCCTCCCGGGAGGAAGTAGGCGTAGGCGACTCCCCGGCAGGGAGAGCGACGGCCTCTTGACCAATAGCGAAAGGGGTGGGCCGGCTGAGTCACCAATCACAAGGCAAGAGTGGGAGACGAGGCCGAGGCGTGGCGAGGAGAACCCAAACTCCGCCCAACCTGACTCCGCCCCCAACAGGAGGGAAACAAGCGAGCGTGCGCGCTTCCGGGGCTCTCCTGGGAAGAGTAGTTCTCCTGGGTCCGCTGCTTGGGCTTCTGGGAGTTGTAGTTTCTGGTCTGTAGGACGGGCAGATACAGCGGGGGAGGCCCCTTACGCAAACTACAATTCCCAGCGGGGACTGCGGTGAAGGGGGGGTGGGATTGGGATCTGAACATGGCGGCGGTGGTAGCTGCTACGGCGCTGAAGGGCCGGGGGGCGAGAAATGCCCGCGTCCTCCGGGGTAAGGAGAGGGACCCCGGGGAGGGCAGGACTGGAGGGGATACCCTTTTTTTTCACATCCCGCTAAGCTGTAGCAGGAGTTCAGGGCTGTCGATTGCTGCCCGCATCCCTCTGCAGGATTTTAAAGAGTCTGAGGGCTAAAAGGTGCTCTTTAAAAGTCAACCAGTCCATCCCTCAGCCTACGACACCTCTGGGGTCTTGCACGGAAAGGGAGCCTCAAGGAAGCCTTTTAGACTCCCGCGCTCCAGGTGTTTCACACTCACCGCAGTGCAGAGGAAAAGAGCCCTGGGCTTCTGGAGGCTTGGGTTCTAGCCCCGGATAATTAGCAGTTTGACCTTGGGCGAAGCAGTTCGTCTCTTGGGGCTTCAGTTTCCTCTTCTATAAAATGAGGGGATGGAGTAGAATACCTTTAAGCTCCCCCTCCAGTGCTAAAATTCTGCAGTTTGCAAGCCATTTCTCGGGTTTTCTTTCATACGTCTCACGCGAGCCCCACTGCAGTCCCTTCACATCCTGAGGTCTGAGGAGATGAAGAACAGCGAAGCTTGCTCTCCCGGCACCAGGGTGATGAGCCCGCAGTGACGTGGAAGCGGCTTTCAAAGGTGCCACCTCGATGGCGATTCTCCCATTTCCCTCTGGACTCGCCCAGGCACCTGTTACTCCAAATTGCAGTCACTCCCCTTCCTCAGATCTCAACCACTCTTCCCTAGGCTTTCTTCTCCTCTTCTCTTAGCTGACCTTCTTTGCATCCATTCACAGGGATTCTCTCAGGAGCCACTGCTAACAAGGCTTCCCAGAACAGGAGTCGGGCACTGCAAAGCCACAGCTCCCCAGAGTGCAAGGAGGAGCCTGAGCCCCTCTCCCCTGAGCTGGAATACATCCCCAGAAAGAGGGGCAAGAACCCCATGAAAGCTGTGGGACTAGCCTGGTAAGTTTTAACTAACTCTTTGCCCACTAATGGGGAGTGGCACCAGGGGCGGGTGGGACCCAGAAACTTCTCCAAGTTTCAGGTGATGAACTGAATCCAGGGTTGCCGGGACAGAATGGCTGGGTGTGAGGACTGGAACCTCAGAGGACTGGAGCAGGGGAGGGAGGTGGCAAAGTCTGTGAACTGGAGAGAGAGTGGGTTTTCTGTGTGCTGAGCTGAGGTAATCTGATTTCAGATTTCGGTCTATGGCCTCATCCTCTCTTTTGGGAGCTTGGGGCAGGACCCAATTGAGGTTTTAATTGAGATCATGCAAGATTATGTTAGTTATACAGTAGCAGCACCTATAAGATGTTCAGTGCATTGTTATTTGGATTTGATTCTGATCTTAATACATTGTTGTTCAGTCGGTCAGTCGTGTCCGAGTCTTTGCAACCCCATGGACTGGAGCTTGCCAGGCTTGAGCAATATTAAAAGCAGGGAGAAATTAATATTTTTTTCCAGCACCCGAGGTGTGCCAGTCCTTTACTGTGTATTGTTTTAGTCTTTCTGAGATAAATAGGACATCCCTATTTTACAGAGGAGGGAACTGAGGCTCAGAGCTGGGTTTTCACCAGGTCTTATAACTCCATGCCCTTTCCCCATGCCAAGTGCCTCCCACATAGCAGTTGCTCAGGTTAAGGAGAGTCAGGGATGGGGTGTGGGGCAGTTTAGGCAGAGGGAACTTTTGCCAAGACTTGGAGAGGGAAAGAGGATGGGCTGTCCGGAGAACCCTGCACAGTTGTTAGGGCAGGCTGGCAGGGCTCATGCTAAGGAGTGTCAGACTAAAGGGAAAAGGAATGATAAGGTGGGCAGAGACCCAACCACAAAGCCTTTTGTGCCATGCCTAGGAGTTTGGTGGACTTGGCCGGGAAGTGATGGAGAGCTGTTGCGGTGTTTTGGGCAGGGCAGTGGCAGGATCCAATTCGCGTGGGGGCCTTCCAGCAGCCAGCACTGAGGCTGAATAGATGCGAGTAGCATTACAGTGTTGGTGCAGTTGATGAAGCCGGAATGAGGTTCTGCCCAGCTCCTCTGGCTGAGGCTCGGCCCCTCCCCAAATCCCACGCACATCTCCCCACCCCTAGGGCCATCGGCTTCCCCTGTGGTATCCTCCTCTTCATCCTCACCAAGCGGGAAGTGGACAAGGACCGTTTGAAGCAGATGAAGGCTCGGCAGAACATGCGGGCATCCAACACGGGCGAGTATGAGAGCCAGAGGTTCAGGGCCTCCTCCCGTCATGCCCCATCTCCTGAAGCTGGGTCGGGGGTGCAGTCCTGAGGAGCACTGCAGCCCTCCCCTAAACTCTATTGACTGTGGCCTGCAGACTGTCCAGTCCTTTCTGGTCCTTGCCTCTGAGGCCCACCAGAGGGCGCATGAAGCCCAGGCTCCTGCCAGCCCCATTCCTCCTGAAAACCCAGCGAAAGGCAAATAAAGTTACCAAGTGTCTGAGTGGAAAGGAGCCAGGACTGGGTTTGTGAGTCCCCTGGGATGGGAGGGGCACAGGGTGGGGTTGGTTACTCCTGTGTACGCCCTCTCACAGAAGCCTCAGTGTTCTAGGCTGAATAGTTGGGGAAACCACAGAGACTTAAGTACAAGCCTAGGCTCAGGCCCTGGGGAGTGAGCCCTCAGAGCTGCTGGCCAGGAGGGTGGGGTTCCACTCAGACTAAACAAATAATAAAGAGAATCAAAGAGGGTGTTCAGGGTGTGGAGTTTTTAAAAGACACTTAATCTCAGCTGAGTCCAAATGACTCAACCTCTCTGGGCCTCAGTTTCCTTATTTGTAAGAGGGATTGAACTAGTGATTTCTAAGGTAGGAGTTCTAAACCTGAACACTGTGGTCCATTCCCACCCCCACCTCCACAGGCAAAACTGTGTGTATACATAGAGCTTTGAGGGGAAGACCATTTATAGCTCTCGTGTGCTTTTGTGAAGGGTCTGTGATTCACAAAAGGTCATGTGCTATGAATCTGAGCAGTACCTGCCAGACCTGGGGTTGAGCCATCCATCACCAGGAAGTGCTGGGACAAAGTATATTTGGTTATCATAGAAGGTACCAAGCCAGAAGGCAAGGATAGGATATGGATGTTTGGGGCAGAGCCAGACTAGTTCTCCGAGAACTGACCCCTTAAAGTGAAGAAAACCAGACCCAAACAGGGTTTTACCTTCTAAACATAAAATTTTATTTCTAGTTACGTCCCTTTGTGGGATATACTTAGGACCAAATACTTAATAAAGAAGTCTTAATTATATCCTTGGGCTGTTTTGGTTTCCACCCCCACCCCGTAGAGTGACCCTTGTCCCCCTTCCCCATGCAGCTTGAGGCACTTGGTGTCATGAAGAAAGCGGTAGTTGGCTGGAGAGATGGGGCATCTTAAATCCCCTCAGCGTGAGTTCACAGACTAAGAGGGGCTTCTTCCTCTCAGGGCCCTCCCCAGTTAGCAGAAGGGAAGCCCGTTGGGTACCACATAGGCTTCCATATCTGTCTGACAGGGTGGGGGACCCTGCCCACACCCTAGGCTCTCTTCACCCTAGTTACTTCCTGGCCATAGTGATCCTACACACCACCCCATCTCCTGACTTCTGCCCTCACTTTCTACTCTGAGCAGCCTGAGCACAGGAAGCAAGTGGTCCCACAGACTATAGAGATCTCAGAAGTACCAGAGAGGCCCCAGGCAGCTGTGCTATGGCTATCGGAGAACCAGGTGACTGCCAGGGGGCCTGCTCTCTACCACACAAGCCCTGAGGAAGCTTGGACAGATGCTGCTCTCAACTGGCCTCAATGTTTGATTTGGCTCACTCTCCACTTCCTCCCCACCCCTGACCCAGAAGACCATCATATATATGCTATCAAAAGAAGGGGTTGAAGCAAAGGAGACAAACCCCCTCTACCTTCCTGTGTTGAAAGGTGCCACGGGTTGCCAAAAAGTACAAGATATGAGTCCAGGAGGCAGGGGACAGCTCTCCGGGTTTGTTGGGATTGAGAGAGGAAAAATGTTCCAGCTGTCAAGCCCAGAAGCCCATGGCGGGAGTGGGAGGGGAAACCTTATCACCAGGAAGTCCCTTCTCCTTCTCATGTTCCCTTTGAGCTACAGAATAGGCTCTTTTCACCCCACCCGACTCCAACCCCAGCTGTTAAGGCTTTGGTGCCCTGTAGTGGAGTGGAGGGAAAACACACATCTTTGGCCCAGCTCTGTCCACTAAGGGCAAGAGTTAGTCCCTAGTTCCTCCAGCCGCACCAGGTGCCTATACATCCACAGCGAGAGAAGCTGCCCATCCCGGGACAGAAAGAAAAATGGGCGTATTACTTGAGAAGGAAATGGGTGTAGGCCCAGACCAGGATCATAGGGCCCAGCCCTCTAGGGAAGGGAAAGCCCTGGAGGTGCTCCTTAATCGCGACTCCCCACGAGCTGCAACACAAAGGTGAAGATGTAGACGATATCTGTGTAGATCTGCAGGGCACCGGTGATGTAGTCCTCCGGGCTGATGGTGTGCTTCCGGTTCCCCAGGACCAACTGTGTGTCATAGGCCAGGAACTGCAGGGACAAAAAGCCACGCATGAGGATCCAGGGGCTCAGTGGCCCACAGACCTGTCCTGGGAGCCTCAGGGCCATGAGGTGTGCTTAGGGAACACTTTAACAAACAGCAGAAGGCACAGTCTCTGTCTTTAAGCAGTTCACAGTCCAGAAAGGGAGAGGGACACTGGAAAAGGGTCGCCTCTGGAATACGGCTTACTGAGTATTCTCAAAGCAAGCGATGTGAATTAAAGACAGGAATGCCCAGGAAATCAGTGGAACCTCCAGACAGTAGGGAAAGGCAGCCGTGGCCCCCCTTCCTGCCTCTCAAGCAGCCTACATTCAGCACCCACCCGGTCCCATACCTCCCACTCCCCTTCCTAGAGTGGGCAGGATCTTACCAAAGTGAAGCAAATGGCCCCCAAAGCGGCATAGACCATGTGCAGCCAATAAACCTGGGGAGAGAAGACAGGGATGGCATTAGGAAACTTGGCAAAGCCCAGACTGAGGCAGGCACTCAGGACCATCTTCCCCCCTGGGATTCTGGCCACGTGGGAAGATCCATGAGAGAACTACCTCTCCCTTCCAGATCCTGGGAGAAATTAAGAATGCTAACATGTTTGGCAGAGAAAACAGAGGCCATCGTCCAATGGCTATATGAAATCAATCACAGCATCTTTTAGCCAAACCAATTTCCAGTTAGTCAAGGTACAGAGGTGTCCACTCTGCTTCTGGAAGAAAGTGGTTGAGCTATGGCTCTGGGAGGGGCAGGCCCAGCCGTGCACTCCTTGAAGAGCCCCATCACCTTTACCCTTGGTCACGTCAGCAGTCACTAGACCATGTTCCTGCAGCCCAGCCTAAGAGGGACACCCCCTAACCACCAGGTGAACAGCAGAGTCGGGGAGCACCCCCAGGGCAGCCCTGTCAGCAGCCCTCCAGGGACCTGTCCAGGGCAGGGCCAGCCGGGGTCACATGGGCAGGCTCCTGTCACGTTCACTCTCCCTCACGGGCTTCCCCTTCCCACCGCAAAGCTACCGTCAGCCGAGGGCCTCACATGCTGCCCCCTGCTGCCTGGAGAAAAAAGGAGATACAGTGGTCCCTAAGGGCCCTTCCAGCTGAGCCCATCTCTGCCCTCTGGATTCCTCTGCCAACCTTCCTCCGAGAGCCTGGTCTCAGCTGTCAGATAGATCACACTGCTGCTTCTCATAGGAATCCCATGATGCTGTCTGGGGCCTCAGGTGCTATGGCTCCCAGGACCTGGGTCTCCACTGATACCCCAGTCCAAAGGATGGCGCTTCAGCACAGGTGCTTTGGCTAGCCAGTTGAGAGGTTCTGGAACCCAGAGCCGTCCAGAGGCCCATGGGGCCTGCCGCACGGAGATACACAGAAAGTCTGCCCTGAGCACTGGGTTCACCAACCCCAGCTCTGCCGGGACACTCACGTATTTGAAGGCCAGCACAATGACAGTGATAATCCCAGTCACTGTCATCACTATTCCCAGGACACAGAAGAGGCCTGTGCACGAGGTGAAGTCCACCTGCCAGGAAGAGAGAGGGAGGCATGTGTCAGACGGCCACAACTAGCAGCCCGGCCAGCCAGGCCCTGCCTCCTCCAGGGGGCTCAGTGCTGCCTCCTGGGGCACTCGGGAGTGACCATGGCATTCTAAGGACAGACACAGGAAGCAGAGTTGTGGATGTAAATGTGAAGGGAAGGCTTCGGGTCTCTGAGGGAGACCCCTACTATAAGGATCTGGGCCCTCCCAGGCCTGCTCAAGTGCCAGGCCCAGAAGATCAGGTCTGTATAAGAAAGGGGGATGGGGTGGCCAGGGAGGGGTCGGCCCTCCAGTGCCCTCACCTTGGTCTGGAAGCAGAAGATGGTGACTGAAATGGACACTACAGCAGTGATGATCATTGCAATGATGACGGCTTTGGTTTTATACACACTGCAGGGAAGGAATTAAGAGAAGCCAGGGGCATAAGCCATGCACAAATGACTTCAAAACTACAGCTTTCTGGAAGTACCGTGCCCAGCATGCAGCCATACAGGCGGCTGCCAGCCCAGGGGTGCCCCAATCCCCTATAAAACACACCACCGTGTACTGACTGCCCCTGAACGCACCTGGAGATGGTGCCAGTCATGTAGGCCATGGCAAGAGTCTGAGGGAAGAACAGAGACGAGTGAGACACTTCATGGAGCCTGTGGGACATCCCCGGTGGCTCAGTGGTTAAGACTCCAAGCTTCCAAGGCAGGGGGCGCCAGTTCATCCCCTAGTCAGGGAACTAAGATCCCACATGCCCCGTGGTGTGGCCAAAAATATATTTTTTTTTAAAAAAAGAGGGACTTCCCTAGTGGTCTAGCAGTTGGGACTCTTTACTCCCAATGCAGGGGCCCAGATTTGATCCCTGGTCAGGGAACTAGATCCCACATGCCACAACTGAGACTCGGTGCAGCCAAATAAATAAATCAACAACAACAAAATTAAAATCAATTTTAAAAAGAGGGGGCAGACAGAGCCCTGGAGGCATGGTGGGGACACTACCACAGCTGGTGGTACGTGTCACCTCGCATGAAAGTGGCAGCCACAAGGAAACCGAGGGCAGAGTCAGGTCAGGGAGAGAGCCAGGGCCATCTTCCCCCACAGGGTCCCATTCCTTCCCTGGGCCCAGCCCTCCCTCACCAGCTCCACCCCCTCCCTCGACCCTCTGACTCACAAAGAGGATCAGCAGGATTATGTTCCATGGGAAACGGCGTCTGAAGGGAAAGAAACCATGACTTAGTGGCGTGTGGCCGGCCAGGTCTCAGAAGGAAGTTCCTGGCTTGTGCACCTCGAGAATGAGGCTTGGACTCGAGGGAGGGGAGGCTGGCATGGCCCTGGGGACCTGCTCGTGTTCTATGCAGAGACAGCAGGGGGAACAAGACAGACCTGGGCTGTGGGGCCACAGAGACCTGGATTCGTCTGCAGCTCTTTGACTGCTTGTGTGACTGTGAGAAAGTTCCTTGGCCTCTCTGAGCCTTGGGGTCTTCCTATTTATTAAAGGGTTAAAATACCACGTATCTTGTAGGGTAGCTATAAGAATAACAGCTAAATAGCTAAATAGATCCTGCACACACAAGGCACTTGGCACCCGGCTGAGCAGTAGCCAGTAGCTGCCACCACCATCTTCTTCACCTTCATCATCATCATCATCACTGCTGGTTAAGTCTCCACTCAGATGCTATAAGGGGGCTTCCCAGGTGGCGCCAGTGGTAAAGAACCCGCCTGCCAAGGCAGGTAGACATAAGAGACTCAGGTTCGAACCCTGGGTAGGGAAGATCCCTTGGAGCAGGGCATGGCAACCCACTCCAGTATTCTTGCCTGGAGAATCCCATGGACAGAGGAGCCTGATGGGCTACAGTCCACAGGGTCGCAAAGAGTTGGACATGACTGAAGCGATACGGCACACGTGCACGTCCTTGCCCCCCCGCCATCCCTTCCCATAGTCTAAGTCTCTGGGACTCACCTGGGTCCCTGGCAGCAGGCGAGGGTCAGGTATGTGACCAGGAAGACAGCACTGGGAAGAAAGAGACAGGGAAGTAGTCTCAGGCCCACTGTGCCCCTCAGCCCCCTCCTGGCCCAGCCTGGTGGCACTCACCAGCCCGGCAGCCTGGAGGCCCAGAGAGGCATCTAGAAGTCTAAGGGGAAGCTGCCCAGCAGGACAGGATCACCCTGGCCATGGGCACTGAGGCCATCAGTAACAGGAGGCCAGGCCTGGGAGGCGGAGGAGGAGCCGCCAGAGAGAGAGGCGGCCAAAGCATGGGCCTGGCCTGGGAGGAGGCCATAGGAACCACAGAGAGAGGCGGCCGGAGCCTGGGAGGAGGCCACAGGAGCCACAGAGGGAGGTGGCCGGAGCGGGGGCCTGGCCTGGGAGGAGGCCACAGGAGCCACAGAGGGAGGCGGCCGGAACAGAGGCCTGCCCTACAGGATGCACGCGGCCATGGGTCCCCCACTCCCGCTCTCAGGAGTCCCCTGACACTCACACTCAGTGGCACACACCACACGGCCCAGCACAGCTGGCAACTGGGACAGCCCTCCCTCCGAAAGGATTCTGATCCCTGCTAGTCAGTTGTCGCCCCTCGTCGCCCGGCCCCCAAGCAGAGAAGAGCGCACACTCACTAGGATGCGTAGTACACGGCCACGTTTGCCCTCACGAAGTCACCGACCGGCTTCCTGTGGAGCAGATCAGACACAAGAAGAGTCATGCCAAGGCTGTCCGCCCCCTGCCGAGGCCCTACCCCCATCTTCTCTCGGCACCTGCAGCCAAGCCCCTCTTCCTGTCCATGGGTCGAGGGCCCACCCCAGCCATGCTCCCAGCAGGGGACCCAGAGTCCAGGACCCCAGAGCCGCCTCCAGCTGTGCAGAGAGGCCCAGAGACTCACACGAAGGTGAAGACAGCGATGATGCCCACCGTGACGAGCAGCTGGACGGAGATGATGGTGTAAACCTGGAATAGACACACCGGACAGCACCGTCACCAACCTCCGCTCCCAGCCTTCCCCCAGGAAGCAGCCAGCCCCGAGACCAAGGAGCCCAAAAGACCTTACCACCCGAGGTCTGCTCCCATCTTCCAGAGGTAGGGAGGAGGTTCCTTCTTCATTTTGAAGGATCTACTCTTCTTTTCCACCTGAGAGCCCACCCCAGCTGCACTGCAGCCTGCCAGAGAGGCCAGCCCAGTGACAAGTCTGGCTCAGATGCTGTGCACACCCGCAGGGCTGATCCCACCCCGCTGCTCCTGACATCTCCCCTTCCTGGCCCAACACCTGGCCTTCACTGACATTCACTGCCCTGCCTCTGCCCTGCCCCACCACACTCCCGGGTATGGCCTCTGCGCCTGCAGCAATTCAGCCTGAATGTTGATCAGGTATCTCTCTACCCTGAGCAGGTGCTAGGGTGAGGTGAGATGGCGGGCAGGGGCCTGTGAGTGCATGGGATCAATTCTGGCTTCAAATTGCTGCAGTGTAACAGGAGAAAGAAGTTTGCAGAGGGCAGAACACTTCAGCAGGGCTGTTCAGATTGAACCTGCCCCCCAAAACAAGGGCAAGGAAGAAACAAGCAAAAGCAGGTGAACACAGCTTAGAGGAGCTGGAGTTCCCTCAGAGGAGAGCGCAAGGCTCAAGAGGACCAGAGGACCGCCATTCCTGTTGAGGCAGTCCCAGCGCAGGATGGAAAAGAATTTCCCGACACAGAGTATTGCAGAAAGGAGTTCAGAACGAAGAGCACAAATAAAGTGGGCACTGCAAGCTCAGCAGCCGACAACTCCTGAAAAGCCAGGGAGAATCGACAGTTTTCATGGGTTAATAGCCAATTTTTATAGCCTCAAGACAAAGAAAATTCCTGGAAGGTTGGCGTCAGGTGACTGGTTGAGGCGCTATAGAGTGTTTACTGCAGTCGGCATCTTTGCCTAATTGGGAGTCAGGAAGCTTGTTAGTAATGATTAGGGGGGCTTTTGGCATTGGGGCTCAATTAGTTTTGGAGGTAACCTTGGTTCTGGGCTCCACTTCTGTGGCCTTGGTGCAAAGCCTCCCACCTGTGGCTTAGGGCAGGACTCCACATTCACCCCTCTTCTTATCAATGGGCCAATTCACAGCCCCAGTGGCCCAGATTCACCTGCCCACCAGCTCATATCTCACCTTTCGGATGAAGGCGTGTCGGACTTTCCTGTCATCCCAGTCTCCAGATCCAAAAGTGTCACTCACTGCTCTCTCCCCGCCATCATAGCCATGGCCTGGGCCTGGGGACAGATCACACATGACCAACTGGGGAACCGGGACCTGTGGCCTCAATCCCCAAGCCTCTGGAACACTATCTCAACAGTCTCAGGGATCTCCAGCCAAAACTCAGGAATTCCTCTCCCCAGCTGGCCCTCCAGGTGCCCCCGGAGTGACCTGAGTGGACACTATAGGGAGCGATAGGTCCCTGGCCGAGAGGGCCCTGAGGTGTAAGCACTCCATCAGCATGATTCCACTGAGGGGTGTGAACACCCGCCGCCCCTGCCGGCAAGGGAACACAAAATCTTAAGGAAGCCAGGCAGGTGTGGGTCAGAGGAGCTGGTAGGGTCAGAGCAGGGACTCAGGGATCGAAGGAGGGAAAGGGAGACAAAAATAGCACATGCGTGCAGAGGACAGAGTGTGCAGACTGTGGTCTCCATCAGGCAAGCGTTAGGATTCTGGGAAAACAGAAACGTCAGGGCTATCTGTGCACAGGACAAAGCATCGTAAACGTGACTGGTGTGCCGGTATTCACACCAGAACACGAACGGCCTGATGAGAGCTGGCTGCACTCCAGGGTTCCAAAGATGCTGCAGGGGCTCAAAGCATTCCTCAAGTGCCTCCCTGGGATCTGCTTTCAAAATCCGCAGGCGAGCCACACAGGAAAATCTCACCACATTCTAATATCATTTCTCACCAGATTTACCAGCCATGACGTTTATCAAACATCCAAACGGGTTCTGGATGTTTGCAAGTCAGATGTTACCTTAAAAGATGAGGATCCGTCAGCACTGAGAATATTAAAAAAAAGAAAAAAGTGCTTCAGGTTCCAGTGAAAAGTGTTAGTCGCTCAGTCATGTCTGACACTTTGCAACCCCATGGACTGTAGCCTGCTAGGCTCCTCTATCCATGGGATTCTCCAGGCAAGAATACTGGAGTGGGTTGCCATTTCCTTCTTAGCGGCAGTTCCTAAAGAAGAGAGGGCTGTGGGTGGGTGGCAACTGCCTAGCAGGGAAACAGAAATGGCCTCCTGAAGTAATTCCTTCAATAGCCACTTTCTCATCTGATGTGTAAGTTCTGGTGTGTGTCTTACAGACTCAGTCTCCTCGCTGAATAAAGGGGCTGGCAGGTGGCCCGGAGATGGGGGGGCTAGGAGCTGAAGGAAAAGGCAGAGAGGTAACAGAGATGGGGAAATAGAAGGAGAGAGCTAGAGAGAAGATGAAAAAGGAGATGAAGGAAATTACGAAGGAAAGAAAGGAAGTGGCCTCATCAGTATTGCCTCTTCCCACCCACCCTCAGCTGCCCTGCAGGGACTTACCATAGTTCATGGGCATCGGGTGGACTGGGGGCATAGGCTGTGGGTAGCCAGCAGGGTGACCGTAGCCAGGCTGTGGGTAGGCGGGATACCCCCCGGGCACGACAGACGGCTGCCCGTAGCCCCCTGGGGGTGGAGAGCCAGGGTACAGGGGGCTGCGGTCCTCATATGGAGGAGGGGCACTGGGATGGGACATGATGGCTCAAAGGCTGAGGAGAGACCCCAGCTGCTGAGACCTGAAACAGAGATGAGAAAAGTAGTCATGAGTGCATAGGCCCAGCTCACTGAGCCCCAGTCCACCCTGCCTCTGCAGAGAGGACACCTTCAGTCTCTCTCCAGCACCAAGTGTCATTTTCCTGCAGGCCACTGTCCCCACCCCCGCAGTCCCGCCCACCCCACCAGCTCAGCCCCTGCCCCTCTGCCCTCACACCAGCCCCTCCTCACTGTGCAGTTTCCTGTCATAGGAAAGCAGCAGGTGGGGATTTAGCGCAGGAGCCGGGGCAGTCACATGGGTGGTATGAGAGCAGGGGGTTCTCTTAAGTGATCACTTCCAGTGACCAGGGAAGGAGCCCGATGACCCCAGCAAAGCCACTGGTTGAGTCACAGAGCCAGCCAAGACCCACTGAAGGGGGCAGCCCAGCCCCCACAACAGTTGGCAGGAGCTGCAGGCCTGAAAGGCAGAGCTGGGGAGAAGCCAAGGCCTCAAATGGAAGACAAGCTGGTCCCAGGGCCGGAGCTGCCAGGCCCAGAGGAGGAGGGCACGAGGCTGTGGAAGGTGTCAGGCTGAGTCAGGGGCCGCCAGAGAGGCCTGAGCATGTGGGTACATGGGCTGACCCCTGGGGGCTGGGAGGCTGCACAGAAAAGCAGGTTGGAGACAGGACTTTCTGGTTCCTTCAAATTACAGCCGAGGAGGAGCTTCAGGCATGTGACAGCCTGTGGCTGCCACCAGTGGCTTCAGGGCCATGCCAGGGAGTTGAATGCCAGGGAGTTCAGGGCCCTCAAACCCCTGGGGAAGGGTCAAGATGCCAGGCCCTGGTGGCCCTGGGATTCCTGCCTGTTTGCCCCCAGGGTTGGAGGCTGAGAAAGGCTAGACCACTGAGAAGTGATGCCAGAGCCAGCCAGTGCCCTCTCTGAGGCAGGAGAGCCCCATGGCCGGGGAAGGGCAGAGGAAGGAGGGGAAGGGAACCCCAGAAACCATCCCAAAGGGACCCCCAGACTGTACAGCCCCAAGTGCTCAGTTCCACGGGGGGACTCAGGCCCAGAGCAGTAAAGTGACTCCCAAGATCACAAAACTAGCTCATTTAATAGTCCAAGAGCCGAGGTCTTCCTGCTCCTGGGTAAAAGTGAAAGTGTTAGCTTCTTAGTCATGTCCGACTATTTGCAACCCTACGGACTGTAACTCGCCAGGTTCCTCTGTCCATCGGATTCTCCAGGCAAGAATACTGGAGCGGGTAGCCATTTCCTTCTCCAGGGGATCTTCCCGATCCAGGAATTGCACCAGGGTCTCCCATTTTGCAGGCAGATTCTTCACCATCTGCGCCTCCAGGGAAGTCTAGGTGTCTGCTCTAGTATGCGGTGTTCTCTATGCCTCTTATGCCAGATAACTGTCCTCTGGACCTGGTATCCTGATCCCTCTGAGGTGGCAGAGATGGGGGCTTGGGAAAAGTTGAGGAGGAGGTCCCTGGAAGGGCCGAGCCCTGACAGAGTCTGGGCCCCTTCAGAGGGCCACAGCCGCCCCTAAAGCGTCTCCCAAGGGCACATCTTCCTTCAGGACCCCACAGGGAGGATACATGCCCAGGTCAAGGTCAGCAGACATCCCCAGAGGCTCTGCCAGAAGGGCAGAACAGACCCTTCTTTTTAGGGCCCCCTGCACAGTTCAGGGAACAGATAAAGGACTGTCCTAACTAACTTCTCTCTCAACTGGGATAACGTAGAGGGGAGGGGAAGGTGGCAGGGAGGGGTGGGGAGGAAGGCTCACGTAACAGGCCAAGTCTCTTAAAAGAGTTATTTTGAGGAAAGCCGTTCTCCATTTTCCAAGAATGAACGGACCAGACAGCAAGAGTGTGTCAGGTCAGAAATAAGAAGGACCTTCCTGACAAGGTATGGCAGCAAACCATGGGCCATGGTGGAGGCCCCACACGCTGGGGTAGAGTGCTCTGAGGAAATGGAGCAGAGGGAAACAGGAAGACCCAACGCTGAGTGGTGTGAGTTCAAGAAACAGAGCAAGCAACTGTTTTTGAAACCATTTGTGGTTTATGTCAGGGTAGCATAAACAGTTACAATATGTATATCTCCTTAACAGACCTTCTTAAAAAAGGAAGGAAGAGAAACCAGACCCTCCTCCCTTGAAGCAAGAGTCTCCTCTCCCCACCGCCCCCTCTCCCCAAACACCCCTTTAACTCCACCAGGAAGACAGCTCCCCATCTGCAGGAAGCGGGAAGGGCAGGCCACCCATGGAGTAGGGGTATCTGTCATTACTGCCCCGGACCCAGCTGACAACAGGGTCAACACACCCACGAGACACTGGCAGGGAGGACCCTGTGGTCGGAGGCCCCAGCTGGCTGCCTGACCATGATGTCACCATGACCTGGTCCTGTCAGCAACTCAGGGTGCCCCTCTGTGAAATGGGGTGAGGGGCCCAGATGATCCTTGAGCTCACGTCCAGCTCTAACAGACTCCAGGCCTGGGACTTATCTGAGGAGCCCAGTTATGTGGGGCCTGCCCTTTGCCCGACCGGCCAGCTGCCCCACCCCCTCAAGCCAAGCCAGACAAACAGGTCCCTCCCCAAGGGAAGCGCAAGGCCGGCCTTGGATAGGCCCCCAGGACGCCACGGTTCAGGCCTGGCACAGAGGGCCGTTGACTCGCGGAGATGCCCTCTGCCCTCCCGCACCCCTCCCTGTGATGTTCCTGGTTTCAGAGGAGCCAGACCTTCTGCAGGGGGTGCGGCAGCTCACAGCCCAGTTCTCTGGGGGCTCGGCCACCAGCCCATGCTCACCAGAGACCAGCATTAACCAGTTTACCTCACTGTGTCTCAGTTTTCCCACCTGGAAAGTGGATTTACCACTACAATAGTACCCTCCACAGAGCTGTTACAACATTTAAAAGAGAAAATATGTGTAGAGTACTTAAAATGGTACCTGAACACTACCTGTAGTTGTTATTTCATTAAATTCTTATGATATCCCAATAGGGTGGATACATTATTACCTCTGTTTACAAACAAAAAAATAGAAGCTTAGAAGAATTAAGTCACTTGCCCAAGGTGACTTAGCTAGGGTGTGATAAAGGCAAGACTCAGCTCCCAAAGATTCCAGAGCTCTGAACCCCTCTGCTTTCCTCCTCATCCCCCTTTCTGTCCACTCATCACTTCTCAGCTTCCCATCTCAGCCTCTCTACTGACAAAAGAGGGCTCACACAGCAAGTGCACACTGAACCATTCAGCCCCTTCCATCATCCCCATGGTTTCCAATCTCTGTGCAGCCACCAGAAGAGGGTGGTCAGAGATAGAGATTCTTAAAACGTCAGCACTGAAAGGAAACTCGATATCTAAGGCAAGCTGACCCCTCCCTTTAGCAGCCAGTCCACCACGGTTGGGGGTGAGGGGGTGTAGAGGGACCTGTCCCGGGCCATAAAGCAGGGGCCAGGGCCCAGAACTACATCCCAGCTCTCTGGTGTAGAGGCCTGTGCGCAGGAGACGGCGAGTGTTCAGGCCAGTCAGGGGAGTGCTAGGCATAGTCACACCCCCTCTGAGCAGGACCAGATGGGCAGGAACCTCGGGCCCCAGGGCTGCCAGCATGGGCAGCTTCTGAGCCTGCTCCCTGGCCAGGGCTTGACCTACCTGCGGCCCTGACCCCTTCCCCATCATCAAGGCCTCAGCTGGGGATGAGTTTGGGGCTGGTAGGTGACCAGGAGTAGGGAAAGGCAGAAGTGGTCTGAGTCTACTTTCATGACTAAAGGTGGAAGCTGCAGGAGAAAGTGGAGTCCAAAGGAAAGGGGAAGAAGAAGTGGGAGAAGATACAGAGACAGAGTGCAGATACTTGATGCCCAGAGACCAGAAACCAGGAATTGGGTCATTTGAATTCCACCGGTAGCTAATGGAAGGGCTCAGTCTCCAGGGGCTAAAACGGACCTTCAAGGTGTCCCATCAGAAGTCTGAATTATCCTAAAACACAGTAGGCATTCGGTTTCTACTGAACACACTCCCACAACAGGAAGCAAGACTGTTTTGTGGCAAGGAGCTTGAATCATTACAACATGCTTCCTCACGATGCCTTTTATCAAGCATTCAGGCTCCACCGCACCCTTGTCAATTTAGATCTAACCTTGCTCCCCATTCTTGTGACCCCCATTTTCATGACCCATCAGGAAGGAGCCAGAACCTCTTCTTTCTCCTACACGATCCCCAGACCCAGCCATCAGAAGTCGGAGGGCCCAAACACAGGACTTGTTGGCTGTCCAGGTTTTCAGAGGCAGCTTCGGGGAAACCAGCTCCTTCCCCTGGTGCTGTCTCAGTGTGGCCAGTGTGCTCTCCGCCAGCTGGGGCCCAGGTTCAGGCTCCCTGGGAGGAGGGCATCTGAAGGGTTAAGCCTCTGGAATCTGCTGAGAGGAGGCTGGATCTACTGGGGTTACAGCAAAAGGGTGTGTGTGTATGTCTGTTTGTGTGTGCTGGAGGGAGGGGTGGAAAGGAGCAGCTGACTGGTTCCGGCAACCCGTGCTCCTCTCTGCCAGGAACGGGTGCCCAGGGCCAGAGTGGAAAGAATAGCTCAGGGTGAGTATCTCAGGAAACCCCACCCAGCAGGAAAGCCCCTGGCCCACTGTGACCAAGTGTCTCGTGACAGCCTCCTCTCCCTTTCCCTACCCCAAACCACCCCCCACCCCAGCTCTCCACTCCCCTCCAAGAAAACACTTGGCCCTCCTAACCCAGCACAGAGCCAGGAGGGCAGAGGAGTAAAAAAGATCCACCAAGGAGTGGCTGGGCTCGCCACCATGTCTGACACAACACAGACCAAGGGCCCAGAATCAACTTAGCCTTCTGACCATCTGGCCTCGGAGGTCAACAGGATGAAGCTGAGAGGATCTGAAAACTGAAAGCGTCAGAGCTGGAACAAACTTTAGAAATCATCTGGTCATTTGACAGACTAGGAAATCCCAGAGCCAAGGAAGTTCCTGCCCAGCCAGTGAAAGGCCCTCTTGGTCATGGGTTTGGAACTTTCATTCCCAGCCCTGCCCACTGTCGGAGAACACAGAGTAACAGACGTCAGCGCACACACCCCTGAGGCGGAGCCACAACCAGCTCCCCTCCCCCAGTTCTCCTGGCCCTCCTGCTCAGAAACAGATAAGGCTGCCAACTCAAGACCTCCCTCCCAGCCCTGGTCTCCAGGAAACTGAGGTGGCTCTAGTCTCCCGGGAAGGGGAAGCCATGGGAAGACCCAGGCACCCAGTACTCCCATAACCCTTCAGCATCATCAGTGCGGGTGATTTCCGAGACCCCAGTCAAGCCAGAACAGCTCGGAAGTCCAGATAAGGAAAACAGGTGGCATTAACCGGGGCTGGATGCAGCTTCAGAAACACAGCCCCATCCACCTCCTTCTTTGTGTTTCATCTTCTGCCTTTTCAGTTCAGTTCAGTTCAGTTCAGTTTCAACTCCCAGATGAGGCGGGGAGAGGCAGACAGATAATTAACAACCCCTAGTGGAGAAGGGAGATATACCCCCCTCCTGCAGTGGGCAGGGAAGGAAGAGAACCACTTAGAGCAGCAAGTACTGTCTACTATCAGGTACCAAGGACATCTGCTCCTCACAAGGGCGCTATGAAGTGCAATCCTTATCCCCACCCTACAGATGAGAAAACTGAAATTCAGAGAGAAGTTGATCCAAGGTCCCAGAGCAGGCAAACAGCAGAGATAGGTTTGAACCCAGATCTGAAGTCTGACTTAAGGTGCCGTTTGGTTTTACATCTGCCTGGAGGCAAAGTCCCTGAGGCCCCCATCAGTCGCCTGTGTGAACAAGCCAACAACACATGGATGGACTGAGGAAGTAAAGACCTTTCTCTCGATACCAATTCCTTTCCGCTTGTCAATCCGAAAGTCAATCCTTGTCAGACTCCTGGCTTACAACGCAGGGAGCTGAGTTCTTGTCCTGGTTCTGGTCCTAACTCCACTGTGAGAGTCAGGATGGGTCTTTTCACATCTCTGGACCCAGTTTCCTCATCCATAAAACAAGTGTCATGTCCAACTCTTTGTGACCCCATGGACTGTAGCCCGCCAGGCTCCTCTGTCCATGGGATTTTCCAGGCAAGAATACTGGGAGTGGGTTGCCATTCCCTTCTGCAGGGGATCTTCCTGACCCAGGGATCAAACCAGGGTCTCCTGCATTGCAGGAGGATTCTTTACCATCACCAAATGATCAAAGTCCATTCAGACTCCGAAAATGTCTGCTTTTGAATGAACAGCTAACAGACCAGAGCAGAAACCTTCAGAGCAAAATGTCTTGCTTCCTAAAGAGTTTCTGCCAGATGCAGCCTCATCCTTATCCGGTCTGGAGGAGGCTGAGGCACAGGGTATGCACTGGGTGTGGGAGTGGCCACAACTCCCTCTCCTACCTCTCTGGACTCTAGAAAGCTAGAATCATCCAGCCAGGTGTTTCCCAGGCTGCTCTAAAGAACACGAGATGTTCTCCTCCCCAGGAGATCTCCTGCCCCAGGAGATGTTCATGGATGAGCTCAGAAACAGAGAATCCATATCCCCTTTTGGAAATTCACAAGACACCATGACATAGGAAGCTTCCAAGTTCCGCAGTGAGCAAAGCTATTCAACTTTGTTTCCTTCAAACTTTCTTAAGCCTGAAACATTTTTATACAGTCACACCTAGTTGCCATCCTGTGGGCTGCTGACCAGGCCACCTCTGTTTTACAGATAGCCCTGGGAATGATTCATGTCCTAACTCATCACCTTGTTAAACCCCTGTCCTTAGCCAGCCCCTCAGAACAGCCACACTCAGTACCAGTTGTGCCCCCTCAACTTGTAGGGCCAACTCAATGCCCTGATCCTCTGCGACGGTTCTTCCTCTCTGCCATCCCCACACAGCTGCTCTAAACTCCAAAGTGGAACTCACTGCAAAGGGCTGGGAGCATCTCCAAGCAGCAAAGAGCCAGGAGGCTGCCATTCCTAACATCACCTTCATGTAATAGGAAAAATACCAATCATTATATATACAAACAAATGGGCTTCCCTGGTGGCTCAGCTGGTAAAGAATCCACCTGCAGTGCAGGAGATCTGGGTTCGATCCCTGAAGAAGGGAATGGCTGCCCACTCCAGTATTCTGGCCTGGAGAATTCCATGGACAGAGGAGCCTGGTGGGCTAAAGTCAATGGGGTCACAAAGAGTTAGACACAACTGAGCGACCATGACTGTCACTTTCACATATATAAGAACAAGGACTTACTCTCATCCTCCTCCCTGACCAATGTACTGACTATCCTCCAGGTACCCAGCACTGTGGCCTGTGGATTTCTAGGTATCATTTCTACTTTAAAACAAGACCCAGGTTTGGGCCCAGATCCCCAGAATCTTAGGGGTGGAAGAGTCCATAAGGGCCATCCCTTCCTCTGCATTCCCATCAGAATACTCCAGAAAGCCCACATGAAGGTTAGCCATATGGTTAGCAGAGACCTTCTCCCCCAGTTGCTGTATGAGCTTCCACTCTCTGGCCCTTCGGGGGCGGCTCTCTAAAGACACACAGTATGTGTCCCTTCCCTGGGGCTTCTGCTCTTTCTGAAGGGTCCAGGGTGACAAGTTTGGGGAATGTAAATGCTCTTCCAGCTGAGCCATTCCCATGGGAGGAGGCTGAGCTGAGGTGGCTATTACCCCAGCTCATGACGTGAGGTTCTCCCCACACTGGAGGTGTACCCCGTCATTACCTCTCTGACGTGCCCACTTTTACAGGTGAGGCCCTGAGGTCAGGGCACAAGAAGAGAGGAAGTCAGGGCCCCTGACCCCTTGTGTGGTCCCACCACTTTTAAGTTATAAACCAGGTTTCTGGAGCCTCGTGGCTGGAGAGACAGAGTGGGCAGGTGAGGAGGAAGTATGGCTGCGCCCTTGCCTTTGCCCCAGACAAAGCAGCCCCAAGGGCTCCTGGCTCCTCCTGCCACCACTGGCCAAACCAAAGGCGCCAGCTTTGAAACCAAAGCTCACCAGTGAGATAAATATTTCAGAGCCCCAGAGAACTGGACACCCGAGGGACCTTCCGTGACATCTGGCTCTGACCCTAGTTCCCAGGCCTACCCCCACCTCCCCCAATCCCATGACCAGGCTCCTCGGGGCAATCCCAACCCCAGAGGCCACTGTGGGGTCAGAGGGGATGGCGACCCCCGGGAAGACAACAGCTAGAGCAAAATCCACAAGATCAGGGCAAGCCTCCGAACGGCCTGCCTCCACTTCCCTCCTGCTGTCTCCACGGTTCTCCCCGCTCACGTTTTCCTGCTTGGTTTTTACTCCCACCCAAAGAGGCCACAAGGAAGAGAGTACTGGCTAGTCCTTTTCAGAACTCAGCCTGAGGGCAGTGGCCAGACCACTGTGGGGGAGAGGGGACTGAGGCAAAGGCCTGGTGACAGAGGTGACAGGTTCCCCACACCAAGGATGTGAGCTGCCGGGGCTTCCCAGCGGCGCTCTCCCTCACTCAAATACCCGGTCACCTGTCTACACCCAAGCTGGTACCAGGGCGTCAGAGGCGGCCAGGCCAGGCCCGGGCCACCTCCCCTCCCCCTCCCACCAGCTGAAGGCCCGACACCCTTTATCCCACGCACAGCTGGCCACCCTGGGGCTGGCCCTGTGGACACGCCCGGCGACAGATCCGCGATAGGAAGCAGGGGCCCGGGACACCCTCAGAGTCCCCGGCCTGATCACCCGCGCCCACAACCCCGCGGCTGAACTCCCAAAGCTAAACAGGCGCCACTCGCCCGCCGGGGCACACAGAGAAAAACTCAAAACTGAGGGCGACAGAGCCCCATTCCGGCCCGCCGCACACTCCGAGAAAGTTTGGGGCGCCGCCCAGTCCCCGTCCGGTCCCCGCCGGTCTGCGGTCCCCCGCGCCCGCCGGCCCCGGGGCCCCTGGCTTGCCTGGCGCTCCGGACGGTGCGTCGCCGGCCTCCTGGTGTCGCGAGTCCAGCACAGCCCGCACCGGCCTGGGCAGGGCTGGGGCTCCGCGCCCCGCCCCGTCGCGCCGGCCCCTGCGACGCGCTGGGGCCCGCCCCGGTCCCGCCCGCATTCGCCCGTTCCCGCCCCTCCCAAGTCCGCCAGGACTTACCAGGATTTTCGGATTTTAAAGCAATACGTGGTCATTGTTGAAAACACAAAACTACAGGAAAAGATCACGTCTTTCCACTCCTCCCGACTCCCAGCGGCCAGCGCTTGCTGGTGATGCCTCTTTGCCTAAAGATCTACATATTTTCCTTCTTTTTTTGCGCGGTGTTTTGCATCAGTTGACCGTGATGGCTACTCCATTTCTTCTGAGGGATTCCTGCCCGCAGTAGTAGATATTATGGTCATCTGAGTTAAATTCACCCATTCCAGTCCATTTTAGTTCGCTGATTCCTAGAATGTCAACATTCACTCTTGCCATCTCTTGTTTGACCACTTCCAATTTGCCTTGATTCACGGACCTGACATTCCAGGTTCCTATGCAATATTGCTCTTTACAGCGTCGGACCTTGCTTCTATCACTAGTCACACCCACAACTGGGTATTGTTTTTGCTTTGGCTCCATCCCTTCATTCTTTCTGGAGTTATTTCTCCACTGATCTCCAGTAGCATATTGGGCACCTACCGACCTGGGGAGTTCCTCTTTCAGAATCCTATCATTTTGCCTTTTCATACGGTTCATGGGGTTCTCAAGGCAAGAATACTGAAGTGGTTTGCCATTCCCTTCTCCAGTAGACCACATTCTGTCAGACCTCTCCACCATGACCCGCCCGTCTTGGGTGGCCCCACGGGCATGGTTTAGTTTCATTGAATTAGACAAGGCTGTGGTCCTAGTGTGATTAGATTGACTAGTTTTCTGTGATTATGGTTTCAGTCTGTCTGCCCTCTGACGCCCTCTTGCAACACCTGCCGTCTTACTTGGGTTTCTCTTACCTTGCACGTGGGGTATCTCTTCATGGCTGTTCCGGCAAAGCGCAGCTGCTGTTCCTTACCTTGGACGAGGGGTATCTCCCCACTGCTGCCCCCTCTGACCTTGAACGTAGAATAGTTCCTCTAGGCCCAGCTCCTTGGAAGTGGGGTTGCTCCTCCTGGCCGCCGCCCCTGACCTCAGACATGGGGTAGCTCCTCTCGGCAGTTCCTGCACCATTGCATTCTGGCACTCTTGGCCGCTGCCCCTGACTTCAGACGTGGGATAACTCCTCTTGGCCGCCTCCTCTCAGGCATGGGGTCCTCCCGGCTTCTGCCCCTGACCTCGGACGTGGGGTAGCTCCTCTCAGCCGTGCTAAGTGCGCAGGTCGCAGCCGCCAACGCTGCGAAAGATCAGAATGATCTCTTCGTTTCAAAGGCAAACCATTCAATATCACAGTAATCGAAGTCTATGCCCCAACCAGTAACACTGAAGAAGCTGAAGTTGAATGGTTCTATGAAGACCTACAAGACCTTTTAGAAAGTGAAAGTGAAAGTGAAGTCGCTCAGTCGTGTCCGACTCTTTGCGACCCCGTGGACTGTAGCCCGCCAGGCTCCTCCATCCATGGGATTCTCCAGGCAAGAATACTGGAGTGGGTTGCCATTTCTTTCTCCAGGGGATCTTCCCAACCCAGGGATCGAACCCACGTCTCCCGCATTGCGGGCAGACACGTTAACCTCTGAGCCACCAGGGAAGGCACAAGACCTTTTAGAACTAACACCCAAAAAAGATGTCCTTTTATTATAGGGGACTGGAATGCAGAAGTAGGAAGTCACGAAACACCTGGAGTAACAGGCAAATTTGGCCTTGGAGGACGGAATGAAGCAGGGCAAAGATTAATAGACTTTTGCCAAGAAAATGCACTGGTCATAGAAAACACCCTCTTCCAACAACACAAGAGAAGACTCTACACATGGACATCAGCAGATGGTCAACAGCGAAATCAGATTGATTATATTCTTTGCAGCCAAAGATGGAGAAGCTCTATACAGTCAGCAAAAACAAGACCAGGAGCTGACTGTGGCTCCGATCATGAACTCCTTATTACCAAATTCAGACTGAAATTGAAGAAAGTAGGGAAAACCACTAGACCATTCAGGTATGACCTAAATCAAATCCCTTATGATTATACAGTGGAAATGAGAACTAGATTTAAGGGACTAGATCTGATAGATAGAGTGCCTGATGAACTATGGACGGAGGTTCGTGACATTGTACAGGAGACAGGGATCAAGACCATCCCCATGGAAATGAAATGCAAAAAAGCAAAATGGCTGTCTGGGGAGGCCTTACAAATAGCTGTGAAAAGAAAAGAAGCAAAAAGCAAAGGAGAAAAGGAAAGATATATGCATCTGAATGCAGAGTTCCAAAGAAGAGCAACGAAAGATAAGAAAGCCTTCTTCAGCGATCAATGCAAAGAAATAGAGGAAAACAACAGAATGGGAAAGACTAGAGATCTCTTCAAGAAAATTAGAGATACCAAGGGAACATTTCATGCAAAGATGGGCTTGATAAAGGACAGAAATGGTATGGACCTAACAGAAGCAGAAGATATTAAGAAGAGGTGGCAAGAATACACAGAAGAACTGTACAAAAAAGATCTTCACGACCCAGATAATCACGATGGTGTGATCACTGACCTAGACCCAGACATCCTGGAATGTGAAGTCAAGTGGGCCTTAGAAAGCATCACTACAAACAAAGCTAGTGGAGGTGATGGAATTCCAGTTGAGCTCTTTCAAATCCTGAAAGATGATGCTGTGAAAGTGCTGCACTCAATATGCCAGCAAATTTGGAAAACTCAGCAGTGGCCACAGGACTGGAAAAGGTCAGTTTTCATTCCAAGAAAGGCAATGCCAAAGAATGCTCAAACTACCACACAATTGCACTCATCTCACACACTAGTAAAGTAATGCTCAAGATTCTCCAAGCCAGGCTTCAGCAATACGTGAACCGTGAGCTTCCTGATGTTCAAGCTGGTTTTAGAAAAGACAGAGGAACCAGAGATCAAATTGCCAACATGCGCTGGATCATGGAAAAAGCAAGAGAGTTCCAGAAAAACATCTATTTCTGCTTTATTGACTATGCCAAAGCCTTTGACTGTGTGGACCACAATAAACTGTGGAAAATTCTTTGAGAGATGGGAATACCAGACCACCTGACCTGCCTCTTGAGAACTTTGTATGCAAGTCAGGAAGCAACAGTTAGAACAGGACATGGAACAACAGACTGGTTCCAAATAGGAAAAGGAGTACGTCAAGGCTGTATATTGTCACCCTGCTTATTTAACTTCTATGCAGAGTACATCATGAGAAACGCTGGGTTGGAAGAAGCACAAGCTGGAATCAAGATTGCCGGGAGAAATATCAATAACCTCAGATATGCAGATGACGCCACCCTTATGTCAGAAAGTGAAGAGGAACTAAAAAGCCTCTTGATGAACGTGAAAGAGGAGAGTGAAAAAGTTGGCTTAAAACTCAACATTCAGAAAATGAAGATCATGGCATCTGGTCCCATCACTTCATGGCAAATAGATGGGGAAACAGTGGAAACAGTGTCAGACTTCATTTTTTTGGCTCCAAAATCACTGCAGATGGTGACTGCAGCCATGAAATTAAAAGACACTTACTCCTTGGAAGAAAAGTTATGACCAACCTGGATAGCATATTGAAAAGCAGAGATATTACTTTGCCAACAAAAGTCCATCTAGTCAAGGTTATGGTTTTTCCAGTGGTCTTGTATGGATGTGAGAGTTGGACTGTGAAGAAAGCTGAGCGCCGAAGAATTGATGCCTTTGAACTGTGGTGTTGGAAAAGACTCTTGAGAGTCCCTTGGACTGCAAGGAGATCCAACCAGTCCATTCTGAAGGAGATCAGCCCTGGGATTTCTTTGGAAAGAGTGATGCTAAAGCTGAAACTCCAGTACTTTGGCCACCTCATGTGAAGAGTTGACTCATTGGAAAAGACTCTGATGCTGGGAGGGATTGGGGGCAGGAGGAGAAGGGGACGACAGAGGATGAGATGGCTGGATGGCATCACTGACTCGATGGACATGAGTCTGAGTGAACTCTGGGAGATGGTGATGGACAGGGAGGCCTGGCGTGCTGCGATTCATGGGGTCACAAAGAGTCGGACGTGACTGAGCGACTGAACTGAACTGAACTTGCATCAGTTTCCTTCTTTAAAGTACATTTTAAAAATGCTGTTTCCCATTTTTCTCATTATTAGACAAAAATCAATGATGAACATCTTTGACAATTATATGCGTTTTTGCCAGATGTACTTTTCCAGTTTAAAACTTAAAATTTGCAAATGTAGAAACAAAGTGTTAGTCGCTCGGTCGTGTCTCTTTTTGTGTCTTCATCTTTGACAATTATATGCTTTTAAGCCAGATGTACTTTTCCAGTTTAAAATTTGCAAATGTAGAAAGAAAGTGAAAGTGTTAGTAGCTCAGTCGTGTCCGACTCTTTTCCACCCCGTGGACTGTAACCCACCAGGCTTCTCTGTCCATGGATTCTCCAGGCAAGAATACTGGAGTGGGTAGCTATTCCCTTCTTCAGGGGTCTTCCTGAACCAGGGATTGAACCTAGGTCTCCCATATTGCAGGCAGATTCTTTACAAAGAACATAGCGATAGATGGAACTTAGAATTTCCTGAGAATAAGACATTTCCTGCCTGAAGTTACTTCAACCAGCAAAGTAGGTGTTTTAGAGTCAGAGATCCTATAGATAACTAAGTCAACGCACAACATTGGGTTTGAGGCTTTCCCCCGGTAGTCTGAACCCTCGCAGCCACTAATGGTAGAATGTGCTAGTCTTCCATTTTAGAGACAAGGAAAGAGACAAGGAAATAGATTCTGGGAAGTTTTGTAGCATTACCAGAGATTTCATAGTTCCAAAGTCCATGTTTTTGTCCTTTTTTTTTTTTTCATTAGGCCAAGACTGCTGGTAGAATGACTGTATTTAACGTGCTTATCTTAAGCTAGTAGCTTCAGGTTGACACTGCCACTGAATGTCATTCACAGCCTGTAGACACAGTTCCTTTCTGAATGGGGGTGAGATGACTTGACAAAACACAGAAATGAATGCAGTTAGACAGCCAGGACAACCTGAGCACCTACTGATTCCAAACCCAACAGGATGCACTTTGTGATCTTCAGGGCCAGTCTCCCTCTTTCACAGAGCTAGGCTTAGGAAACAAGAGCCCAAGGACTTATCTGGAAGCTCGTCTGCATACTAAGCATTAGTGAAAGCAGGGTTTTTACTACTAGAAAGGATAATAAACAAGGTTAGCACTTGGTAAACAAAAAAAGATGTTTTTTGTTTTTTTCAAAGATGTTTTTAAAGTCCCCCCCTCCACACACACACTATGTGTGTTTATTTGTATATAACTTAAATAGAAGGTTACTTAGGACTGGTAGACATTATGGAGGGCTAACTCCCCCAGCCACCTTCAGTGTAAGTTCCATGTGAGGTCAAAGAACTCACTTGAGGAAAGTGAAAGTGTTAGTTGCTCAGTCTTGTCCAACTCTTTGCCACCCCATGGACTGCTCTGTTCATGGGATTCTCCAGGTAAGAATATTGGAGTGGGTAGCCATTCCCTTCTCCAGGGAATCCTCCTGACCCAGGGATCAAACCCAGGTCTCCCACATTATGGGCAGATCCTTTACCATCTGAGCCACAGGGGAAGCCCTAAACATAAGAATAGGGCTTCCCTATGGCTCAGTGGTAAAGAATCCATCCACCTGCCAGTGCAGGAGACACTGGTTCAATCCCTGGTCCAGGAAGCTTCCACATGCCTCAGAGCCATTAAGTCCATGCATCGTGACCACTGAGCCTGTGCTCTAGAGCCCGGGAACTGCAACTACTGAAGTCATGAGGAAGTCCTCTCCCAAAGCATGAGCATGGGAACAAGAATGCAATGGGGAAAGGACAGTTTTGGTCAGTATCAATTTTCCCCTGGATCACAGAGTCCTCATGAGCTACAAAACCCTGCAGTATTTGGCTGGGTCTCCTAACATTGTTTCATGCTCTCTGCACTTGAACCCTTTTGCCAGAAAGTACCCTTCACTTTCTGAAACAAAGGGGTTCATTTTCCATCTAGCAATCACATTTGCCCCCCGAAAAAGTGGACAGTGCGGCTGCACACAGACAAGCCCCACACAAGCCTTCCTGAAGGTTCTTTCTCCCGTTGACTAAAAAAGATGCACAAGGTGAGAGTGGCGAGTTAAGTTTTATTTGGGGCAAAATGAGGACTGCTGCCTGGAAGAGAGCACCTCAGATAGCTCAGATAGACTGCTCCAAAGAGGCAGTGCTGTGCTTAGTCACTCAGTCATGTCCACCTCTTTGCAAAATGGACTGTAGCCCACCAGGCTCCTCTGTCCATGGGATTCTTCAGGCAAGGATACTGGAGTGGATTGCCATGCCCTCCTCCAGGGGCTCTTCCCAACCTAGGGATCAAACCCAGGTCTCTTGCCTTGCAGGCAGATTTTTTACCTTCTGAGCCACCAGGGAAGCTCAAAGAGGCAGTGGGGGAAGGTCAATACGTAAGACTTTGGTAAAGGGGGAGTGCAATGCAGTCAAGCCCTTACTTTACAAAAGGTTTTCTGCTAGTCCTGAGGAGCTTATGTCACCATGAAGGGATTTCGTGATTTTCTAGATATGAGGAGATGTGAGGATTAGGATCATTAAATCAGTTCCTGAAAATGTTTAACTATTTAAAGACCTATTTCATCAGATTCCCTGGAGCACACAGTGCTTCACTCTCCACCCTGAACCCCCTCAGCGAGTGTTGAAGCTACCGCTGCAATGTCACAGTGTTCAGTCTCTGCAAAGGCAGGTGGCAAATGCCCTTGTTGTTCAGTCGCTGGCAAATTCTCTTTGTTGTTTAGTTGTTAAACAACCGTTTAGTTGTTAGTTGTTTTTGAGACCCCATGGACTGTAGCCCACCAGGCTCCTCTGTCCATGGGATTGTCCAGGCAAGAATACTGGAGTGGGTCACTATGCCCTTCTCCAGGGGACCTTCCAAACCCAGGGGTCGAACCTGTGTCTCCAGCTTGGCAGGCAGATTCTTTACCACTGAACCACCTGGGAAGCTCAGCAAATTCTCTTGGCAAGTGCCAATTTGTAGTTGACACCCCTAAGCCCATTTATTTATCTTTGGCTGTGCTGGGTCTCCGTTGCTACAAGGGCTTTCTCTATTGCAGTAGCTTCTTTTGTGAAGCACAGGCTGTAGGGCGTACAGCTCAATAGTTACTGTGCACAGGCTTAGTTGCCTGGAAACATATGGGGGGATCTTTCTGTAACAGGAATGGAACCCATGTACCCTGCATTGGCAGGTGGATTCCTAACCACTGGACCACCAGGCTTCCCAAGTGGTACAGTAGTAAAGAGTCTGCTTGCCAGTGCAGGAGACTCCAGAGACTCTGGTTTGATCCCTGGGTCAGGAAGAGCCCCTGGAGTAGGAAATGGTAACCCACTCCAGTATTTTTTATTTATTTTATTATTATTTTTTTGGCTGCACTGGGTCTGTGTTGCTGTGCCTGGGCTTTCTCTAGTTGCAGCGAGTGTGAGCGGGGACTACTTTTTGTTGCGGTGCGTAGACTTCTCACTGTGATGGCTTCTCTTGTTGCAGAGCACAGGCTCTAGGCGCGAGACTTCAGTAGTTCTGGCGAAGGAACTTAGTTCCTCTGGGGCATGTGGAATCTTCCCAATCCAATGATCAAACCCACGTCCCCTACACTGGCAGGCAGATTCTTACCCACTCTGCCACCAGGGAAGTCCCACTCCAGTATTCTTGCCTGGAAAATCCCATCGACAGAGGAACTTGACAGGCTACAGTCTATGGGATCACAAAGAGTCGAACACAGCTGAGCGACTGAGCATGCAGGCACGCACAGACCATCAGGGAAGTCCCTCCTGAGTCTATTTTCTGATCCTGAAATTGTTAGGGGAAGCACACTGATTGAAACCGCCCACCCTGCCAGGCACCATAGTAACTATTTGCATGAATTGTTTTACGACAGGAGGTCTTGGTAAGGAACAGGGAACTAATAGGCCTCCACCAACCAGAAGAGTTCGGGAAAGGTCAAAAGGAGACACCACCTGTCCGACCACCTCCCAGAATCCTTCTCTCTGGTATCCATCTTGGCTGAGCAATGCGTGCTCCACCAGGAAAGACTCTGAATTAGAATTATTAGCCAAACACCACCCGGAAACTAAGCCCATCACCATAAAACCCGAGACTGCGAGCCACGCGGCAGAGCAGTTCTCCTGGGTTCCCTTACCCTACTGCTCTCTACCCGGGTTCTCTTTCCCAGTAAAATCTCTTGCTTTGTCAGCACATGTGTCTCCTCCGACAATTCATTTCCGAGTGTTAGACAAGAGCCCAGTTTCAGGCCCTGGAAGAGGTCCACCTTCCTGCAACAAAATCAAGATTATGTGAACTGAAAGAAAAAACACACATTAAAGTTGTGAGTTAAGTTTTATTTAGGGTACCTTACTGAGGATCTTAGCCTCTCAGATAGCTCTGAGGAACTGCTTCCAGAGAGATAAAAGAGGAGCCAGAATATTCAGGATCTTTTTTTTGGGGTGGTGGGAGGGGGGGCGCTGGAGAAAAAAAAAAAACCCTGTGTTTAAGCAGAAAAAGATAACTGTTAATTACAAAGAACAGATATGTCAAGTTAATGACTTTAGTGCTTAAAGGGACAATGCAAGAATCTGGGGTCATTAAAATTCTTCCTTAGATAGGTATCTTAACTATCTAGGAACTCTTGTATCCAAAGCAGAGAATGCATCATTGTGGTTATTTTTTTCCCTTCATCCCCGCCTCAGGGTACACTGTTGGTGGGCGACTGCAGAGACCAGTGCCTTGATCCTGTAGTACCAGAATGGCAGGCATCATTTTTTTTTTTTACAACTGTAATTCTAAAAGAACATCTGCAGAACCAGGCCCAGAGTGACCATTCACACTAGGTACTCAATAAGTGATGTCTTCTTCTCTGGACCCTATCTTATGCCTGGATAAAAGAGATAAAAGGCCTTTATCTCTTAAGACCCTTAGCAGATTATTAATTAAGCCCCTACTGTCTGAGAGTAACCATCTTGTTGAAGTCTGGATGCCAGTTTCTTTTATAGAATCAGAGAGAAAGAAGCAATGAGGAACTAAAATCCAAAGGCAGAAAAGAGAGGGAGATGCAGCAGGGAAATAAAGTGATAGGGTCTTCAGTTTGTGTGCAACTCAGTCGTGTCCAACTCTGCAACTCCATAGAGTGCAGCACGCCAGGCTTCCCTGTCCATCACCAACTGAGACACTAGTCTGGCGTCTTCTCTGTCAGTGGGTTTTCCAAATAAAGTCGTATTCCCTGCCTTAACACTTCTCTCGGATTCAGTGGCCTGTTGTGCAGCGAGCAGAGGGAGCTTGGACTCTGTAACACTATCTCCCTTAGACTGTGAAAGGGTCTTCAGTCTTGCAAAACATCTACAAGGGAATGGCCAGCCTTTGGAAGTGGGGTGTTAATCTCTTCTTTTGTTGCAGCTATTCACAGGTGGGCAGGGTCAGATTATCTCTCTAGGAGTTGAACAAAGGCCCTTTAATTTACAATCAGGCAGAAGGGCAGGGTCTTCTGAGGCAGGCCATTATGTATGATTGTAATAACAAAAGCAACAAAAAAGCAAGTCAAAGAAATAGTTTCAACATGGAGTCAGAGTTGGCTTCTTCACCTCAACACTAGTAAAAGACCAAATAATTGCAGTCTTGCCAATTTTACCAGTGCTGGGATAGAGGAGTGCTCACTTGCATTGATGGAATCCCAGAGAAAGGAGCATGGGGAGGGAGTGAGGGGATATTTCAGGAAAGACTCTTGAGGGGGAATTCCCCAGTGGCCCAGTGGTTAAGACTCTGCCCTGGGGTGGGAGGATCGCCAGGTTCCATATGTTTTTTGTTGTTCACTCATTAAGTTGTGTCTGATAAAATGTGCCTATTCACCATTTCCATGGAGGCAAAATATATTTCTCCCACACCACTGATTTTGGACTTGGTCTTGTGACTCACTTTTACCAATGGAATATTAGCGGACATGATACAAAAGAGGTCTTAAATGTGCTATAATGGTTAACTTGGACTCTAGCCACAACTTTCACCATGCGAACATTCCAGGTAGTCAGTTGCTAGGCTAAGGAGAGTCAAAGACACATAGAGGCGACCTGGACCCACTCACAGCTGGAAGTCAGCCCAGCCCAGTAGTTGTTCAGTTGCTCAGTCCTGTCCAACTCTTTGCGACCCATGGACTGCAGCATACCAGGCTTCCCTGTCCTTCACCATCTTCCTGAGTTTGCTCAAACTCATGTCCATTGAGTCGGTGATGCCATCCAACCATCTCATCCTCTGTCACCCCCTTCTCCACCTGCCCTCAATCTTTCCCAGCATCAGGGTCTTTTGCAATGAGTCAGCTCTTCGTATCAGGTGGTCAAAGTGTTGTAGCCACACATTCCGGGAAACAAACTCACTCAGAAGGGCAATGCAGATGGTAGAGTGCAGTTTATTACACCAGTGGGTACAAGGCAGTCTCCTCTTAGCCAAGGACCCCAACTAGTTTTTGTGAAAACCTTATATACCCTAAGTGTATAAGGTTCCCTGAAACTAGTCTGAACAAAGGAAAAAGAAAGATACAATCAAAGTTAACACGTGATCAAGATACAATCAACGTTAACCCGTGATCATATTCCTTAAGCCTGGGTAGTTAACAGTGGACAATTATCAATACGCCTGTGGTCATACCCCAGTAAGCATAATAGAATGTATGATTCTATTCAGTTACACAGATAGTTAGGGTATTCTTTTAGGCAGTGGAGAGCCCTGGAGCTCTTCCTTCCGGAGGCCTGGTTTTCCAGTTGGTATGTCGTTACCATAGATACATAGATACCATAGATACTGGGCATACAGCTCAAAGTCCACAGTCCGGCCCAAGATGGAGTCCTGCTTTCAAGATAGAGCCTGTTCTGTTTCCTCCTTCAAAAGTATTGGAGCTTCAGCTTTAGCATCAGTCCTGCTGAAATCGTTTACCTCAGACTGGGACTTGAACCTACATGGCTGGGCTCTAACCCGGCCAAAACCCACAGTACCTGGTTTCAGAACCTAATGAAGGTCAGGTTCTTAATGTCTCATCACAGAAAGAATTCAGTGAGAGACAAAGTGATAGGTAAGAAGTGGATTTATTCAGACTCAGAGAGAAGGACACTCCAGAGTGTGGGCCATTGCAGAGGACGAGTGTGGGGGCCCCGAAATGTGGCCTGGTTAGTTTATATGAGCTGGGTAATTTCGTAGGCCAATAAATGGGAAGATTATTCCAACTGTTTTCGGGAAGGTGTGGAGATTTCCAAGAATTGGGCCCCTACCCACTTTCTGGTCTTTTGATGGTGCCTTGGAGCTGTCATGGTGCCTCATTTAGCTTGTTGAGGATCAAGATCTAGTGGAAGTTGACTTGTCTGCCATCTTGGACCCATTTTATTCTTTTATTTTTTTAATATTTATTTATTTGGCCGTGCTGAGCTTTAGTTGCAGCACGTGGGATTCTTCATCTTTGCTGGGGCATGTGAACTCTCAGTTGTGGCATGTGGGATCTAGTTCCCAGAGCAGGGATCAAACCCAGGCCCCCTTCACTGGGAGCTAGGAGCACAGACGCTTAGCCACTGGACCATCAGGAAACTCCTGATGGATTTGATTATAATTGGTTTATGCTGTATCCTTGGGCTATGTCATTCTTTTAAAAGTTGTGCCCTGCCCCCTTCCTTCCTATTTCCCTTCCAGTGAATATTCAGGGTTGATTCCCTTTAGGATTCACTGGTTTGATCTCCTTGCTGTCCCAGGGACTCTCGATAGTCTTCTCCAACACCACTGTTCAAAAGCATCCATTTCTTCTTTATGGTCTAACTCTCACATTCGAACATGACTACCAGAAAAACCATAGCTTTGACTATATGGACGTTTGTTGACAAAGTGATGTCTCTGCTTTTTAATATGTCTTGGTTTGTCATAGCTTTTCTTCCAAGGAGCAAGCTTCTTTTAATTTCATGGCTGCAGTCATCGTCTGCAGTAATTTTGGAGACTAAGAAAGTAAAGTCACTATTTCCACTTTTTGCCCATCTATTTGCCCTGAAGTGATGGGACCGGATGCCATGATCTTAGTTTTTTGAATGTTGAGTTTTAAGCCAATTTTTTCACTCTCCTCTTTAACCTTCACCAAGAGGTTCTTTAGTTCCTCTTCACTTTATGCCATTAAAGTGGTATCATCTGCATATCTGAGATTGTGGATATTTCTCCCAGCAATCTTGATTCCAGCTTGTGAGTCATTAAGCCTAGCACTTCATATGATGTACTCTGCATATAAGTTAAATAAGCAGGGTGATAATATACAGCCTTGACGTACTCCTTCCCCAGTTTTGAACCAGTCTGTTGTTCCATGTCCAGTTCTAACTATTGCTTCTTGACCTGCATACAGGTTTCCTAGCAGGCAGGTAATGTGGTCTGGTATTCCTATCTCTTTAAGAATATTCCACATTTATTGTGATCCACACAGTCAAAGGCTTTAGCATAGTCAGTGAAGCAGAAGTAGATGAGATTTTTTCTGGAATTCTGTTGCCTTTTCTATGATCCAGCATATGTTGGCAATTTGATCTCTGATTCCTCTGCCTTTTCTAAATCCAGCTTGTACATTTGGAAGTTCTCAGTTCACATACTGCTGAAGCCTAGCTTGATGGATTTTAAGCATAATCTGCTAGCATGTGAAATGAGCGCAATTGTACTATAATTTGAACATTCTTTGGCATTGCCTTTCTTTGGGATTGGAGTGAAAACTGACCTTTTTCATTCCTGTGGCCACGTCTGAGTTTTCCAAATTTGATGGCACATTGAGTACAGCACTTTAACAGTACTTAGCACTTTCATAAAGAAATAGGAATAGATAGCTAGTTGGAAGCTGCTGTATAGCACAAGGAGCTCAGCTGGGTGATCTGTGATGACCTAGAGGGGTGGGTGGAGGGAGGGAGGCTCAAGAAGGAGGGGATATACTTATACATGTATACATACAGTTGATCCACTTTGTGGTACAGCAGAAACACAACACTGTAAAGTGATTATACTCCAATTAAAGAAGAAGTAATAGGGAATAGAAAGAATGGCAGATTCAACATCCCAGGAGCAAGGGTGTATCCCAGCTTTGCCACAGAGGGGCTGTGAGACCTGGGCCCAGCTCTTTTCCTATAATGGGTTTAGTGGATCTAATCCTACTGCTCTTTCCTACCTCCTATGACTTACACATTGTGATGTTGTTAGTGACTCTACTAGATGAGTCTCCAAGAGTCAGACATGACTGAGCCACTGAACAATTCTTAGATGAAAGAGAACTGGAATCAGGTGTGAGAAATATGCTCACCAGCCCAAACTCAAAGATGGACTTGGAAACACAAGTTGCAGCGGGAAGCAAGCCTTTAATGACAGTCTTGCAGATGTCTGGTGGGCCGGCACACCCAGAGCTCTTACACTTGTCCTTAACACGCAGGTTCCCTCCCCTCGTTCCTCACTGACTGACTACTCTGGGGTGAACAATCACCAAGGTTTGTTCCCACCCTCTTTATGGGCTGGCCCTTCCCTGACATCATCTTTCCTCCTTTCCTGCGGACCTATTCCTGTTCTGATGTTTTGAATTTACCAATAGAATGAACCTTTGTGAAAATCCTAGGCATCCCACCCTCCATTTGTTCGTCTGGATTTTCCAGTTTTATAACCCTTATGAAAGTGAAGCTGTTAGTCACTCAGCTGTGTCCCATTCTTTGTGACACCATGGAATGTAGCCCACCAGGCTCCTCTGTCCATGGAAGTCTCCAGGCAAGAATACTGGAGTGGGTTGCCATGCCCTTCTACAGGGGATCTTCCTGACCCAAGGACTGAACCTGAGTCTCGAGCATTGCAGGCAGATTCTTTATCGACTGAGCCACCGAGGACGCATTTGTAATCCTTACAGCTATCCGCTATTACATCATCAAAGCTGGCTGTTCTTGAAAATGGACCACTGTAACTTTTAAGCCTTCCTCAGCGGGCAGCTCACTCCAGTACTCTTGCCTGGAAAATCCCATGGACGGAGGAGCGTAGTAGGCCACAGTCCATGGGGTCGCAAAGAGTCGGACACGACTGAGAGACTTCACTTCAGCGATCAATGCAAAGAAATAGAGAAAAACAACAGAATGGGAAAGACTAGAGATCTCTTCAAGAAAATTAGAGATACCAAGGGAACATTTCATGCAAAGATGGGCTCAATAAAGTGCAGAAATGGTATGGACCTAACAGGAGCAGAAGATATTAAGAGGTGGCAAGAATACACAGAAGAACTGTACAAAAAAGATCTTCACGACCCAGATAATTATGATGATGTGATCACTCACCTAGAGCCAGACATCCTGGAATGTGAAGTCAAGTGGGCCTTAGAAAGCATCACTACAAACAAAGCTAGTGGAGGTGATAAAATTCCAGTTGAGCTATTCCAAATCCTGGAAGATGATGCTGTGAAAGTGCTGCACTCAATATGCCAGCAAATTTGGAACACTCAGCCATGGCCACAGGACTGGAAAAGGTCCGATTTCATTCCAATCCCAAAGAAAGGCAATGCCAAAGAATGCTCAAACTACCACACAATTGCACTCATCTCACATGCTAGTAAAGTAATGCTCAAAATTCTCCAAGCCAGGCTTCAGCAATATGTGAACCGTGAACTTCCTGATGTTCAAGCTGGTTTTAGAAAAGGCAGAAGAACCAGAGATCAAATTGCCAACATGCGCTGGATCATGGAAAAAGCAAGAGAGTTCCAGAAAAACATCTATTTCTGCTTTATTGACTATGTGAAAGCCTTTGACTCTGTGGACCACAATAAACTGTAGAAAATTCTGAAAGAGATGGGAATACCCACCTGACCTGCCTCTTGAGAAACCTATATGCAGGTCAGGAGGCAACAGTTAGAACTGGACATGGAACAACAGACTGGTTCCAAATAGGAAAAGGAGTACATCAAGGCTGTATATTGTCACCCTGCTTATTTAACTTCTATGCAGAGTACATCATGAGAAATGCTGGGCTGGAAGAAGCACAAGCTGGAATCAAGATTGCCAGGAGAAATCTCAGTAACCTCAGATATGCAGATGACACCACCCTTATGGCAAAAAGTGAAGAGGAACTAAAAAGCCTCTTGATGAAAGTGAAAGAAGAGAGTGAAAAAGTTGGCTTAAAGCTCAACATTCAGAAAACGAATGGCATCTTGTCCCATCACTTCATGGGAAATAGATGGGGAAACAGTGGAAACATTGTCAGACTATTTTTGGGGGAGCTCCAAAATCACTGCAGATGGTGACTGCAGCCATGAAATTAAAAGATGCTTACTCCTTGGAAGGAAAGTTATGACCAACGTAGACAGCATATTGAAAAGCAGAGACAATACTTTGCCAACAAAGGTCCGTCTAGTCAAGGCTATGGTTTTTCTACTGGTCATGTATGGATGTGAGAGTTGGACTGTGAAGAAAGCTGAGCATCGAAGAATTGATGCTTTTGAACTGTGGTGTTGGAGAAGACTCTTGAGAGTCTCTTGGACTGCAAGGAGATCCAACCAGTCCATCCTAAAGGAGATCAGTCCTGGGTGTTCATTGGAAGGACTGATGCTAAAGCTGAAACTCCAATACTTTGGCTACCTCATGTGAAGAGTTGACTCATTGGAAAAGACTCTGATGCTGGGAGGGATTGGGGGCAAGAGAAGGGGACAACAGAGGATGAGATGGCTGGATGGCATCACAGACTCGATGCACATGAGTTTGTGTGAACTCTGGGAGTTGGTGATGGACAGGGAGCCCTGGCATGCTTCAATTCATGGGGTCGCAAAGAGTTGGACACGACTGAGCGACTGAACCAAACTGAACTTTTATTTCTTACATCAGGTTAGATTAGAGCTTCTCCTTCCTACAAGGAAATGTTGCTATGTGAGGAAGAGCCACAGAATCAGCCTGACATCCACCTGGGGCACCACAGTGGTTAGCCAGGGTGGAGGGCAAAATGTTTTTCAGTCTCTCCTGACTATCAGAATCCCCTGAGGAGCTTATGAATATAATATATAGATTCCCTTGGCTCTGAATCAGAATCTTTAGGGAATATAGTAATGAATGCCTGAAGGCAAATCCAATTATCAGCCAGCATTGGTGCCAGATAGAGCTGTTGTTCTGTCACTAAATTGTGTCTGACTTTTTATGACCCCATGGACTGCAGCACGCCAGGCTTCCCTGTCCTTCATTATTTCCTGGAGTTTGCTTGAACTCATGTCCATTGAGTCAGTGATGCCATCCAACCATCTCATCCTCTGTCTCGTCTGCTTCTTCTCTTGCCTCCAATCTTTCTCAGCATCAGAATCTTTTTCCAGTGAGTCAGCTCTTTGCATCGGGTGGCCAAAGTATTGAAGCTTCAGCATCAGTCCTTCCAATGAAGGAATATTCAGGGTTGATTCCTAGGGGCTTATGTAACATGAAGGCTCTCTGTCAGGAGTCAGTGATGAGGAACAAAGGAGTTAGGACCTTAATTTCTTCCTCTTGCATTGTTTCAAAGACCGTAGCCTAGTAATTGAATTCTTTAGCCTTCTTTCTGATATGTAACTACAAGGGGAAGGATGTTGAAGGGGTAAACACCAGATACATGATGTATTTAGCATAGAGTCAAAGGAAAATAGGTGTGAAATGTAGCTCTTGCAGAGTTAGGGGCAGAAAAGCAAAGATAGTTACAGACATGCAGAGTTAGGAGCAGTTAAAGTAAAAAAGACTAGGAATGTTCAGGCCTGCTCACTGTTCTCTTTATATTCTTTGTTATCGGGAAAGGGAAAGAAAAGAGCCTCATTCCTCTTCTTTTTTCCTTTTCACTGCAACACTTCCTTTGTCACTGAGCAAAGAAAAAAAAACAGAGAGAGAACTGCCCCCTGTATCTCCACTTGGCTATCGAATAGGTGACTGCTTCTCAAATTTTTGGTGCAAACAAAACATGTGTTGTGTGCATGCTAAGTCGCTTCAGTTGTGTCTGACTTCATGACCCCATGGACTGTAGCCTGCCAGGCTCCTCTGTCCGTGGGGATTCTCCAGTCAAGAATACTGGAGTGGTTTGCCATTCCCGTCTCCAGGGTATCTTCCCGACCCAGGGACTGAACCCGTATCTCTTATGTCTCCTGCATTAGCAGGGGGATTCTTTACCCCTAGCACTACCTGTTGTTGCTGTTGTTCAATCACTTAGTCATGTCCGACTCTGGGACTCCATGGACTGTAGCACACCAGGCTTCCTTGTTCTTCATCATCTCCAGGAACTTGCTCAAGCTAATGTCCACTGAGTCAGTGATGCCATCCAACCATATCATCCTCTGTCATCCCCTTTTCCTGCCTTCAATCTTTCCCAGCATCAGGGTCTTTTTCAATGAGTTGGCTCTTTGCATCTAGTGGCCAAAGTATTGGAGCTTCAGCATCAGTCATTCCAATGAGGGTTAATTTCCTTTAGGGTTGACTGGTTTGATCTCCTTGCAGTCCAAGAGACTCTTAAGAGTCTTCCCCAACACTATAGTTCAAAAGTATCAGTTCTTCGATGCTCAGCTTTCTTTATGGTTCAACTCTCACGTCCATACATGTCTACTGGTAAAACCATAGCTTTGACCTCAGAAGCCCATAAATCATGTGGAGATCTTGTTAAAATGCAGATTCCACTTCAGTAGGGGCTTGGGGCCTGAGAGTCCACATTTCTAATGTGTTCCATGTTGTGCTGGGCTGTGGGTGGGAGGCCCACACTCTTAGTGGTGAGGTCATGGGCATCTCAACCTTAATAGGTCCACCATTTAATTCCTAATTCCTCCACCTATCCAAAGCCCAGTCTGAATGAGGATTCTTGCAACTTCCTCCATCCTTTCTCCATCAGGGATGCAAAATGCACAGGAGGGGCTGGAGGAAGGGACATGAGAAGGAGCTTCAGCTTTGTGAGTGCTGTCCAACAGAAATACAGTGTGAGCTACATGAGTAATTCAAAATGTTTCATTAAGCACATTTAAAAAGTGAAAGGAGGGATTTCCCAGGCAGTCCAGTGGTTAAGAGTCCAAGCTTCCAGTACAGGGATATATGGGGCTCAGGTTCGATCCCTGGTTAGGGACCTGAGATCCCATATACTGTGCAGTGTGGCCAAAAAATAAAATAAAAAGTAAAAAGAAACAGATTCATTTAATTTTAGTAATATATTTGTTTAACCCAGCATATCTAAAAATAGTATTTCAACACTTAATCAGTATAAAAATTATTAATGGGAATTTTTTCCATGCTAAGTCTTTGATTTTTTTGTTGGGGGAGGGGGGGGGGGTCTGTGCAAAGCACGCAGGATCTTACTTCCTACGTCACTTCCCCTGTAGTGGAAACACAGGGTCCCAACCACTGGATCACCAGGGAATTCCCTCATGCTAAGTCTCTGATGTCCAGTATGCCGTGTACACTTATAGCATATCTGGATTTGAAATTTTCATCAAAAATATGGAATCTTTAGTTTTTATTAAATGTACAGTTGAAAAAGTGAATTCACATATCAAGTTTGTTCCAAACATATTTGAGTGTTTTCCAATAACTGAAAACATTTAAAATACAATTAAATTAATAGTAAATTTGTTAGTTGCACTGCTGCTGCTGCTGCTAAGTCCCTTCAGTCATGTCCAACTCTGTGCGACCCCAAAGACGGCAGCCCACCAGGCTCCGCCATCCCTGGAATTCTCCAGGCAAGAACACTGGAGTGGGTTGCCATTTCCTTCTCCAATGCATGAAAGTGAAAAGTGATAGTGAAGTCCCTCAGTCGTGTCCGACTCTAGAGACCCAATGGACTGCAGCCTACCAGGCTCCTCTGTCCATGGGATTTTCCAGGCAAGAGTACTGGAGTGGGGTGCCATTGCTAGCCGTATTGAAATATTTAGTAGCCAAATGTAGCTGCTGGCCACATTGGACAGCACAGACCTAGAGCAATTACGATGTGGTCATCAGTTGGGAGAATATTCTTTGGGTCGAGGTCTATGCTGTAATTCTTCTCAGACCCCAAGGCTTCAGATCCATGGCCTGCACTCAGAACTTATTACTGGAAAAGAATGTATTCCCCACCTTGTATTCCTCTAAGACACGACCAGTTTCCAAACGCGACCACTAGGGGGCAGGATCTGACTATCATTGGCAAGGAAAGGGCCCCCCGCCCCAACCCCCCGGCCGCACAACGTTTTTCTAGGTGGAAGATGGTTGCAATGTAGCGTTTTTCATACTGCTGGTCGTGACCCATTAGTAACGTCAATTAAATGGATAATGCCAACATTAAAAAAAAGGACTAGAAAAAAATGAGAATATAGGCATTGTTATTGTTTTGTGGAACTTTGATTCAGTCTTATTTCTGTATGTATTGTATATGGGTCTTCATTTAAAATGTCTTTCTTACTGTGAGTCAAGGCCAAACAAGCCTTAAAATCACTCTAATTTCCCTTGTCTACAGATAACATCCTTACAGATATGGGTGTGTGGTGAGTGTGTGTCTGTGTGTGCGGTGGCAGGCATGCTGTTACTATTCTCTAAGTGACAAGCTATGTAAAGGTGGTGGAGGCTACTCAGAACTGAAAGGGCTTGGGATATTCCAGAAACTTCCAGGAGAGCTGTGTGCCTAAAGAGCGGGGAGCACTGGGCATGGCCTAAGAGGAGGCTGACTGAGGACATGAGCAGGGCCTGGTCTGCAGAACCTCCGGGGCCTTGTTAAGGATTTGGAGTTTCACTGTATAGGGAAGCCACTGACTGGTTTCGAGTAGGGGAAGGACATGATCTGCTCTGTATTTTAAGAAAATCCCCTGGTTCTGAGCAGTGGATAGGATGAGGGGTCAGTTCAGAGCTGTCTCAGTCAGTGGATGAAAGGTGGTGTCTGGCCTTCACCTCTAAAGGGCCAGTACGCCCCACCCACAGTCACCCGCCCGAAACCCATGTGTCTTCTCTGGCCTCGTTTGGCTAGCTCCCTTCCATCTGCCCCCCACACCCATCTCCACCCTCCTCCCACTGGGCTCAGGGCTGGCCTGGGTGGACATGGCAGGGAGCCCTTTGACCTCCAGCCTCAGCTAGGTTTGGCCAGTGGAGAGCCCCACAGGAGAGGGGTGGCCGGGAGCCAGTGGAGCTGGGATATTTGTTCTTCCTCCCAAAGGGTCACCAAGGACTGGCTTATTCCACAACCAAAGGTCACAGCGGCAGTCAGGTGGCCTGTCCCAGCAATTCTCTCCCTCCAAGTTCCATAACTGCTCCCTGCCTCGCCTGTCAGGCCTACAGGCAGTGACAGCCCCACTGCCCCTAGCCCTGGAGAGCCACGTGTCCCCTGCCCGACGCCTGTAAAGCTCTCCTCTGGTTACCAGTTTGAGGAAGTCATCTGTTTCCTGGCTGAATCTGACCTAACCACCCCCTACCTTACTCCCTACCCCAACTGGCAACATGGCATCAGTGGATAGAGCTTGGACTCTCTCTCTCTCTAAGTCACTTCAGTCGTGTCCGACTCTGTGTGACCCCATAGATGGCAGCCCACCAGGCTCCCCCGTCCCTGGGACTCTCCAGGCAAGAACACTGGAGTGGGTTGCCATTTCCTTCTCCAATGCATGAAAGTGAAAAGTGAAAGTGAAGTCGCTCAGTCGTGTCCGACTCTTAGCGACCCCATGGACTGCAGCCCACCAGGCTCCTCCGTCCATGGGATTCTCCAGGCGAGAGTACTGGAGTAGGGTGCCATTGCCTTCTCCAAGAGCTTGGACTCTGGGGTCAGATAAAACCAGGACCGGATCTGGCTCTGTCACTTATGAGCTCTGTGATGAGGTACTCCGCAGCCCCTCTGAGCCAGGGCGTTCACCTTAATTGAGGATACGGCTAGGGTGATTAAATAATACATGTGAAGACTTGTATGTACATGTCTAGGGCTTAACGGACAATCAGACTCGCTGGTTCTAGTCTTCCTTGCCCCGTACCCAAGGAAACACTTAGGCCTCTGTGATACTAGGTGCTAGGTGCTGGATGAGGAGCAGACCAGGAAGCACAGGGCATCATTTCTGCCCACAAGGAAGCCACGGTGGCACCCCCCACCACCACCCCTGAGCTGGACTCCCCATAGTTCAAAGTGGAAAGCAATAAGGCTTACATTTCAAACTATTCATTTCTTTTTGACTACCAGGTGGCAGGCAGTTTTCCAGAGTCTGGAGGAAGAGTAGTGACCAGGCACTGCAAAGAGTTATGGTGATCACAGGGGCTTCAAAGAGGATGTTCGACTTTCAAGGAACTGTTAGTCAAAGGTGGGGGCATCTCAGTCTCTCTGGGCTTGAACTCTCCTTCAGGAAGGGCCTCCTCCCTCCCTCCTCTTGGGAGAACCTGCAAAACTTCCCAGACCAAGAGAACCTGGCCCTTAATTGGTTGCAGTTATCCTGGAAAGCTTTAGATCATATCCAGTGTGCTGGGGCAGAAGGTGAGCCCTAAAGGATTTCTCCAGGTGGTGGGGCAGGGGTAAGGGGGCAAAAGTATAGGAAAATGACTGCTGCAGGCTGCCTGAAAGCCAGGGACATGGAAGGCAGTGATGTGAGCACACAACACTGGAAAACTGGGTTGAGACTGTATTGCTAAACCAAGTCAAACGAATGTAACGCTGTAGATACTGGCTTTGAGCAGGAGGCAGATCTGATTCAGACCTGGGCTTTCAAAGCCTTTGTCTGATAACCTATGTAAAGTGGACAGGGACGGGGAGGTAACCACAACGGACCATGTGTTGGGACTCAGGGCCCAAATTCGGGTGATGACGGAGCACTCACAGGGACCAGACCTTGATGTTGCAAGAATGATACAAGGTGCAATAACTTCAACGAACGTTTAGTGAGTACCCACAACAAGCTTGGCACTATATCCTTTACTTGGGTAATTATGCTGCTGCTGCTGCTGCTGCTAAGTCACTTCAGTCGTGTCCGACTCTGTGCGACCCCATAGACGGCAGCCCACCAGGCTCCCCCGTCCCTAGGATTCTCCAGGCAAGAACACTGGACTGGGTTGCCATTTCCTTCTCCAACGCATGAAAGTGAAAAGTGAAAGTGAAGTCCCTCAGTCGTGTCCGACTCTAGCGACCCCATGGACTGCAGCCTACCAGGCTCCTCCGTCCATGGGATTTTCTAGGCAAAAGTACTGGAGTGGGGTGCCATTGCCTTCTCCAAGGGTAATTATAGTTAATCCTTAATAAATACTTGGTGCAAACTATCTGTTCTTTTTACAGAGGAGACTGAGCCCTCCCCATCCCCTCCCCCTGCCCCACCACACCTGGAGATGACCAGAAAGAGGATGGGCCTTTAGGTTTGGAACTAGAGGGGGAAGCTGGAGTGGACACTTCTCTTTGGGAGTGACGAGTGATAGCAAGTGATTGAAGTCAGGGGAAGCAGTAAATGTGAGGGATGACAGCAGAAGGGGAAGCTGTAGGGGGTGTGAGAAGGGAACCAGAGGACAAACACAACGTTGATAAAGGAACTGTACTCCAATTTAAAAAAAGAACAAGGCACTGTCATGACCACTGGAAATTTATTTCATTGCTTAAATACTGTTCCACACATCATGGGACACATGTTTTCGATCGGAAAGCAGAGCCTTGTAAGAATTCTTTTTTATTCATCATATTATTTATTTGGCTGCGCCTGGTCTTAGTTGTGGCATGTGGAATCTATAGTTGTGACGTTCAAACTCTTAGTTGCAGCATGTGGGATCTAGTTCCCTGATTGGGCATCTCTGAACCTGGGCCCCTGCACTGGAAGTTCAGAGTCTTAGCCACTGGATCACTAGGGAAGTCTTAGAATCCTTTTTTTTTTTGATAAATAAAATATGTTTTATTTCTTCACACACACACAAAAAGACCCAGAGGACACCATGACATGGAAGCTGAAGGCTCTGCTCAGAGGTTAAAGGACAGAACAGTGACAAATTTGTTGGAGGTTCCTGTGGTCAGAGTCAAATTAGGATTGAATGATGAGGGCAGAGGCTCAGGAGAGGGACCCAGGAATTGATGGGAACTGAAAATGAGGCAGCAAGGAGGACTACTTTCTTTGTTTTAATAAAATAATACTTTTTAATTAAAGTAGTAATTCCTTCTTATTATAGAAGTTTAGAAAATATTTTTAAAGCATAAAAAAGAAAACAAGTGATACCCCATTAGTCAATCAATTAAAGATCATCATTATAGCATTTTGAATATTTTTCCATGCATTTTTGTTTATAGCCATCATATCAATTACACAAAATTTCTACAATTTTGTATCTTGTTTCCCCTCCCCTTCATTTTAGATTAAAATGTAAAATTTATCTATAGGACTAGTTTGGGTGTTTTGGCTGCAAGTATCAAAAAAAAAATTAGAAGTGGCTTAGACAGTAACAATAATATTTAGCTCGCATAACAAGAAATTCAGGGGCTAATCCAGACAGGTTAATTCAGGGGCTTGGTACTGTCTTCAAGGATGCTAGTTCCATCCACACTTTTGCTCTGCCATCTTTAGCTATTGGAATTGCCTCTTGGGCTGCTCCCTCATAGACCTAAAACGGCTGCCATAGTTCCAGGCATCACAGGCAGGCAATAGCATCCCAGAAAAAGAAAAGAGCAGAGCCCTATTATATTCTGTTTTGACAACTATGAAAAGCCTATTTGGCTCAGATGATAAAGAAACTACCTGCAATGTGGGAGACCTGGGTTCGATCCCTGGGTCGGGAAGATCCCCTGGAAAAGGAATGGCAATCCACTCCAGTGTTCTTGCCTGGAAAATCCCAGGGACAGAGAAGCCTAGGGGACTACAGTCCATGGGATCGCAAAGAGTCAGACATGACTGAGCAACTAACACCTTCACTTTCCAGCCTATTTCCCTCCCCATCTCAGCCTGGAGCAAATCACCGTGTGACCTGGAGGGACTGACTTGGTATTTCGGTGCCCATGTTTTATCTGTGCTAATGGGAATTATATCCATGTTTGATTCATAGGGTTGTCGAGAGAAATGACAGTTTAACTCTGTCAAGCACTTACAATAGTGCCTGGCACATGATTTGTGCTATATAAATATTTGCTATTATTATCTAATGGCAAGAACTGTCTCATATTCCTGAGTCTAACCAATCACTTGGCAGGGCCACCAGTTGGCTTGCACCAATCGGGAGGAGGGGCTCACATGGGAGCCCTAGCTGTTCACAGGCTCAACAGGGGTTAATAAGGAAAGCAGGGAGGGTTGGAGAATGGGTATCAATCAAGCAGCAGGATCAACCACACCGGTACTGTTTTTTAAAAACGATGTTTATTGACATATGAACTCTGTTCTGTTTGTGTGTATTCTGTTCTTTAAAAAAAACTTTTTATTTTGAAATTACTTCAGGCTTAGAAAATATTTGCAAAAAATACAAGGCGGTCCCATACACCTGCCATCTAGCTTCCCTAAATGTTCACTTCTTACTTTTAACTACAGTGTTAGAATCAAAACCAGGAAATTAACATTGATACAAATCTAAAAACCTCTCTACAATCATTATTCAAATTTTGGCAGTTGTCCCCCAGTGTTCTTTTTCTGGTCCAGGATCCAATCCAGGATCAATCATACCACCGGTTCTAACTATAAACACCATTTTAGGGACTTCTTTGGTGGTCCAGTGGCTAAGAATCCACCCTCCCAGTGCAGGGGACCGGGCTTCTGTCCCTGGTCAGGGAACTAGATTCCACATGCCACAACTTAAAAAAAAAAAAGACCCTGCATGCCACAACTAAGACCTGGAACAGCCACATAAATAAATTAATAAATAAATAAAAATAATAAAAGAAAAGTGATGACTCACACATCATCTTTAAACGAAATAGAATAAAAAATAAACATTTTAAAGCCACACAGAGGATCATAGAACCTCAACTCTTCCCTTACTGCCTGACTTCTTGGCTGTTTACAGCCTCACCATTGTGTACATTAGGGGCAGATCTTTTGCAGGTTGCTAAAAAGGAATTATTGAGTCAAAGGATGTATATTTTTTAAAACCTTGATGCATATTGGAATTGTTGTCTAGAAAATTGTACAAGTTGATACCCAATCTGTATGAATCATACAATTCATACCAATGTATGAATACTCAATGTATGAAGCTTTTGACAGAGTGGATCACAACAAACTGTGGAAAATTCTGAAAGAGGTAGGAATGCCAGACCACCTTACCTGCCTCCTGAGAAACCTGAATACAGGTCAAGAAGCAACAGTTAGACCCGGACATGGAACAACAGACTTGTTCCAAATTGGGAAAGGAGTATGTTAAGGCTGTATATTGTCACCCTGCTTATTTAACTTCTGTGCAGAGTACATCATGCGAAATGCCATGCTGGATGAATCCCAAGCTGGACCAAGATTGCCAGGAGAAATATCAACAACCTCAGATATGCAGATAATACCACTTTAATGGCATAAATTGAAGAGGAACTAGAGAGCCTCTTGATGAGGGAGAAAGAGGAGACTGAAAAAGCTGGCTTAAAACTCACCATTCAAAAAACTAAGATCATGACATCCAGTCGCATCACTTCATGGCAAGTAAATGGGGGAAAAGTGGAAACAGTGACAGATTTTATTTTCTTGGGTTCCAAAATCACTGCTGATGGTGACTGCAGCCATGAAAGACGCTTGCCCCTTGGAAAGAAAGCTATGACAAACCTAGACAGCATGATAAAAAGTATCACTTTGCGGACAAAAGTTTATCTACTCAAAGCTATGGTTTTTCCAGTAGTCATGTACAGATGGGAGACTTAGGTCATAAAGATGGCTGAGTGCCAAGGAATTTATGCTTTTGAATTGTGGTGCTGGAGAAAACTCTTCAGTTTCTTGGATAGCAAGGAGATCAAACCAGTCTATCCTAAAGGAAATCAACCCTGAATGTTCACTGGAAGGACTGATGCTGAAACTGATGCTCCAATACTTTGGCCACCTGATACGAAGAGCTGACTCATTGCAAAAGACCCCGATGCTGGGAAAGATTGAGGGCAGGAGGAGCAGGGGGTGACAGAGGATGAGATGGTTGGATGGCATCACCAACTCAATGGACTTGAGTTTGAGCAAACTCTGGGTGATTGTGAAGGACAGAGAAGCCTGGAGTGCTGCAGTCCATGGGTCGCAAAGAGTTGGACAGGACTGAGCGACTGAACAACTACTGGGCTGGGCTGACTTCCAGCTGTGAGTGGGTCCAGGTCGCCTCTATATGTCTTTGACTCTCCTTAGTCCAGCAACTGACTACCCGGGATGTTCTCACAGTGAAAGTTGTGGCTAGAGTCCAAGTTAACCGTTACAGCATATTTAAGACCTCTTTTGTATCATGTCTGCTAACATTCCATTGGTAAAAGCAAGTCACAAGACCAAGTCCAACATCAGTGGTGTGGGAGAAATATATTTCACCTCCATGGAAATGCTGTGTAGTCACATGGTGAAATGTATATTTTCAGGGAGAGATGAAGAATTGAGAACCAAAATGCAATCTATTAATACCACACACAAGGAGAGAGCCTTTCAGGAAACTAGGTTGTGTTAAGTAAGATAAAGGCAGAACATAAATTAGATATGGACCCAAGGTCAAGGCCAGATTTTGTTTTGTTTTGTTTTGGTTCCACTACATGGCTTGTAGGATCTTAACCAGGGATTGAACCCTGCTCTGTGCAGTAGAAGTTCAGAGTCCCAAACACTGGAAAGTGAAAGTTGCTCAGTCATGTCCAACTCTTTGCAACCCCAAGGACTATACTGTCCATGGAATTCTCCAGGCCTGAATACTGGAGTGGGTAGCCTTTCCCTTCTCCAGGGGATCTTCCCAACCCAGGGATCGAACTCAGGTCTCCCGCATTGCAGGCGGCTTCTTTACCAACTGAGCCACCAGGGAAGCCAACCACTAGACTGCTAGGGAATTCCCAAGGGAAGTTTTTAAGGCAAGGAGATACTTGAGTTTGCTTATAGAGTGAGAAAAAGTGGAGGCCAGGAGAAACACTGCTTGACAATATGAATAAGAAGAGCTAATAGCATTTCCTCTAAAAATTTCGTATGTAAGTCGCAAAATTTGTAGAAGGCTGGCTGGGCAGGGAAATTACTTCTTCTAAGAAGCATATTGGCTGAAAGCAAAGGAACTGGAGCTGGGCCTGAGTTTTTCAATAATAACTGTGGATAATGAGAGGAGATCTCAGCAAAATAAAAGCTCTGCCAAGCGCAGGCTGATCTTCATTTTAGCAGTGCCCCCCAAGCCAAATGTCTGCAAGCAGTGAGGTATTACCAGGTATAAAGTGCAGGACAGGGTGAATAATGAAGCATCAATCTGGCTAGGACAAAAGATTCTCATGGGAGAGGTGTGTGTGCGCTCAGTGGTGAGGTTGTGTCCAGCTGTTTGCAGCCCCATGGATTGTAGCTTGTCAGGCTCCTCTGTCCATGAAATACCAGAGTGGGTTCCCATTTCCTACTTCAAGGGATCTTGCTAACCCAGAGATTGAACCCATGTCTCTTTAGTCTCCTGCATTAGCTGATGGGTTCTTTACCACTAATGCCACCTGAGGTGAAACCAAAGTGGATTTGGAGTGAATATTGAACATCTTCCAGAATAGTTCAAGAGGGGAGGGTAGTTTCCTGGCCCTGTGTGAATTCTCCAAAACACCCACTCTCACTGCTTATCCCCAGCTTTGTCCAGCTCCTTGCATTTCATAAAATGTATGTTGGATGATTAGCTACAATCTTGTAAATGTGTGTATAGCATGAGATAGATTTAGCCTTCAATCATTTCTGTATCTGCAAGCTCATGCTTGAGCCTGCATTTCCTGTTTCAGATGTCAGGGACTGTGTTTTGATTTCTCAATATCATGCCTGGCACAGCCATACCTGCAGAAAGGTGTGTTCACAGTGACTTTTGACCAGGCTCCATAATTCTTCACTTTGCATGTATAGACACGGACTTAGAGACACACAAGCTCCCTTGGCCCAGAAGGGCCTTCTACAAACTAGCTTGTTAGTGTTCTCAGCCCCGCCTCTTTTGCAGCATACACAGGGGTTTAATTCTTTTCGATCTGATTCTTGTTTATTGGGAGCCCTTTATGTGCCAGGCACTGAGAAGAAGCTGAATTATGGGTATGGAGACAGGAAGGGAGAAGGCTATAGTTCTGACCTTTAAGATAAGAGAAACTTAACTGTCTGGAGTTACAGAATGAAACCCAGGATTGGGTGTTGGGATTATAATTCAGTTTGGGGATAATTTAACATGTATCTTGGCTTTTTCTTCAGAGGTGGGTGAGGAGTGAGGCCTCCAATTCATTGTGCATAATGAGCCTATACCTGGATGCTCTCCATACTGGGAACTCACTCAATCTTTAGATCCAGTGATCTACTCAGAGTACATCAGAGGGGAAGAGAAAATGTGTGGTTTGGGGGTCAGGTTATTCAGCCTCTCTCAAGCCAGAGCACAGGCGGAAGCAAAGAAACAGAAGAAAACAAGAGCCCTGCCTCCCCCGCTCCCTCCCCAGCCATCTTCCTGCAGGAGAGATCACTGCCTTCACTGCTTGCAGATTTCCTTCCCTCCCTCTGCAGGGCTAAGGCTAGGGTTGCAGCTGGAAGGAGTCCAGCCCCAGTTCCAGTTTGCCCACATTTATAAAGATCACCATGCCTGTCTTCACATTTTCTTCCAGCCCACTGATCTTAACCTCTGGAAGTCATCTGGAAGGCAGTATGGTGGGGGTGGAGGGGTCAGTGATGTGGAAATCCCACCGGCTTGGGCTATTTTGGGTCCTATTCCAGTTTCTGCCATCATTTTTGTATAATCTTGGTGGAATCACTCCCTCTCAGCCTCTGTGACTTACCATTCGGGGCATGGCTTACATTTCACTTGCTCAGGGAAGCCCTTCCACATCTAAATTGGCCCTCTCTGACCTCCATAAACCACAGTGTTATAATCACACAGCAGGTAGGTATGTATGTGTATATATACACACATATGTATATGTATATATATGTGTGTATATATACACACGTGTATATGTAAGTATAGTAAGTGCACAGATAATTGTTTGCTTATTTGGTTTGTTTCTCCGAGAGATTCTAGGCTCCAGGAGTGCCGAGAATGTGTGTCTTTGACCCTTGCATCCTCAGATCCTGGCACGGAGCCTGGCACAAAGGAGGACACAGAAAATTCATTTAGTTAATGAATAAATGAATGAACGGCAGCTGACCTACGTTATCCCCCAGGTTCCTTCCAGCTGAAAAAATTTATGAGGCTAAGGTTTCCTGCCAAGAAGACGTCCCCAGGACCTCTCCCAGAGCTCCCTAATGGGGCAAGGTGGGGTGTAGGGCCGAGCCCTGGGCTCTGGCAGTTGTACACCGGGAATAGCGCAGGTCGGATGCTGGCTCCGGCGCGGCCCCGCCTTCCGGCCGGCCAGCCCGGGGCGGGGCCAGGCCGCCTCCAGCCGGGTGGTATTCGGGGCGTCGACAGTACCCAGGGTGGCGAGTGGGCGGGTTCGAACTCGAGTCAATGGAGGGCCGGCGCCAGAACGCCCCCAGTCTCCCCGCTGGCTGGTGCAGGGGGCGGGGCCCCAAGACCTCAGGTTCGCCACGTGGGGGCCTGGGCCGAGCCGTCGCCTAGCAACGCCCCGCCCCGCCCCCTGGGTCGCGGGCGCCTGCCCCCAGCATGGCCTGGCGAGGCTGGCCTGCGTCGTGGCTGTGGGTCGCCAGCTGCGGGCTGCTGCTCCTAGTCTTCGTCCTGCTCTTGAGTCCCCGCAGTTGCCGAGCGCGGCGGACCCTCCGCGGCCTGTTCATGGCGCGTAGCAAGAGGCTGCTCTTCCGAATCGGGTTCGTGCGGGGCTCCGGTGGGCTGCGGGGATTAGGAAAGCTGGCGTGCTGGAAAAGGGACTAGAGGAGGGGTGCCGGGGGAGGGCTTAGGGGTTCTGACAGGGCTAGGGCTGGGGGATCCAGGGCCGGAGCTAAGAACGATCGAAGAGGCAGGCTAGAGAAGCTACTGATTTGGCGAGGGGGCGGCGTGGGCTGACGAAGTGAAGAAACTGGGGGTGAATGGAAAATTGGGTTGGGCTGGGGAAAGCAGTTTGCTGGGGGAAGCAAGCCGGGGTAGCCAGAGAAGGGGGCTTTGAGAGGACCTCTAGAGAAAAGAGCCAGATGAGGGGTTGGAGACAAGGGAGCTGGGAAAAGAGAACAGGTGCAGGATCCCGGGCTCCGCCCACTCCCCAAGTTCCCTCCGGTGGGCAGGTGCTGGAGAGAAGGAATGTCAGACGACTGAGTCTCACCTGAAACCGCTAACTCTTTCCGTGTGTCCCTGGTCCTCTCCCCATCACTCAGCTTCCCACCACTCAATGCAAGCACTTCTGTCCCAAGCGGGATTCCCCACTCCCACTCTGTAGGTCAGTCTGTCCCTTTCTTTCGACATCCCTGTCTCCCCCACCGCCCTTGTCATAAGCCCCAGGCTGTGAAATCCAACCCTAATCACTCAGCCTGACTTGTTGAAGGTTCACTGACCTCCAGTGACTTATTCCTTTCTGACCCCCACCCCTTAACCCCAGTCTTCACTCTTCTCTTACCCCTACTTCTCCTGACAGGACTGAGTCAGGATGGTAACCAGCCCTGTTCTGCCTTATAGGCAGTAAGAGTCAGGGTAGGAGTCACAAGAGGAAGGCTTCCTAGGGTCTCCATCCCCTTCCCAGGACCAGCAGGGCCAGGGGGCAGGCCCTCAGGCCACACTTGAAGGCCAGTGAAGTTGGCCTAGGAACTGTGGGAGCCCTGGCCCAAGGCCAGGTTCAGGCGAGCCGAAGCTGGGGAATTTCCTGAGTTTCAGAGAAGAGGTTGTACAATTCACCCCTCCTCTCGTGATCACCCCAGATAGCCCAGAAACTTTATCCCTAGGATTATCCTCACTCAGTCTAAGACAAAGAGATGTAAGGGCCCAGTGGGGGAAAAACGGAAAAAACAAGGGGTGAGGAGGAATCCTGTGTGTGTGCCTTATGGGGGCATTCACATCTCTAATAACCCACACAATGGTCACATTCTCAATAATGCTCCAGCTAAGTCACCATTGCTGCAAACAGCATTAAAATAATAAGATTCACAAATAGTTAAATATTTCCATATGTGAGATTAAAAAAATATATTGCTCCTCACAAAATTTCTGAGAATTTTATAGCTCTATTTGGGGAAAGATTTTTAAATCTATTTCTAGCTTTCAACATCGGTAACATTAAAGTCATACAAATAGCCAGAGGAAGTGAAAAAGTCTCCACAAGTGACTGGAATCAGAAGTCCTGAGGTCAAAATTTCCAAGATTGCCAACTCAGAATCTGGAAGGTTTGGGTATTCCTAGAACATGGGATCTGGGTGTTTCCAAATACTCAAACCTGGAATTGTCTGAGAGCTTCTCAGGAATTCAGTAATCCATGAGCTTTTCTGTGGCTGGATTTCAAGGTTGCCTTGGAATCAGCTCCCCAAATTTGCAGAGCAGGAGGGCGTGCCTGGAATCAGAGTCCCAGATCCTGCCTGTCCAGGATCTGGGAAACAATCAGTCCAGTCCCTCGGGGGAGAGGCTGCTGGCTGCTGGGAGGGACTGAGGGTGTCAGCAGGAAACTGGTCTGAGGGAAATGGGCAGGTGTTGATGCTGTGAGGGCGCCTCCAGGAAGGATGGAGAGGGAGGGGCTGGGATGGGGCGTGACGTGAGGGGAGGGGCAGAGCGCATGGAACACTCCACCCTGAATGTGTGGCTGAGGATCACAAGGAGAGGGCTGTACTGGGGGGCTGGAAAGTGGACAGTGGAGATGGGAAGCTGTACTGGGAGAGGAGTCCTTGCTGATGTTATCAGTAGTAACAGTACTCACTGGTATTTGATGTTATAAAGTGTTATAAAGGGCTTTCTTCAAACATAACCACCATTGTCTTGGGATGGCGATAACTGGGCACAGCAGAGGGTCGATCTGAGCTAACCTGACGTGGACACACGCATTCAAGACTCTGCAGGGCCTGGGAGGCAATGTGCGGTAGTTAAGCGCATAGCACTGGGGTCAGATAAATCTGCTTTGGAATCCCAGCTTTATTGCTCAGTAGCTGTGTGACCTTGGACAAATAACTCCGCCTCTCTGTGCCTCAGTTGTTGGCATCTGTAAAATGGGCCTGGTGATAGTGCCTACCTCAGAGGGCTCCTATGGGGATCAAATGAAATTGTACACAGAATCTGGCTTGTAGTAAGTGCTCAGGAAATGTTAGCAATTATTCTTTCTAAATTATGGGGGATGTGGAGAGGGAAGATACATGGCATTAGGCCAGCCGTGGCTCCTTCTGGAGCTTCCTTTTTTTTTTTTTTTTTTTTTTGGCCACACCATGTGGCATATGGGATCTTAGTTCTCTGAGCAGGGCTCGAACCCATGCCCCCTGCAGTGGAGGCACAGTCTTAATCACTGGGCCACCAGGGAAGTCCCTCAATTTCTTTTTTTTTTTTTTTAAGCTTCCTTACGTGCTTCTTCCCAGGTGGCTCAGTAATAAGGAATCCACCTGCCAACGCAGGAGCTGCAGGTTCAATCCCTGGGTCGGGAAGATCCCCTAGAGGAGGAAATGGCAACCCACTCCAGGATTCTTCCCCAGAAAATCCCATGGAGAGAGGAGCCTGGTAGGCTACAGTCCATGGGGGTCCCAAAGAGTCGGATGCAACTGAGTGACTGAGCACACACACATGCTTCTATTGTCTTCCAAGTGTATCCTGCTCACTTACTCTCAGGAAATCCCACATCCCTTCATTCATTCAGTGACCCCCACCCCTCCTTACTGCCCTGGGTCAGGATTGCGGGATCACTGATAGGAGCTGTTCTCAAGGAGTCAGAGAGAGGAACAGGGACCCTAACTGGCCAGAGACACAGGGCATGATAGATTCCCCAAGAGTGACAGGGTGTGCCTGGGGAGGCTAGGATTGGGAGTGTGTGCTCCCCTCTGTGTGCCCCCTGCCTCATGCCTCAGTTTCCCTTTTGCCCCTTTGTCTTCTCAGTGGTAGTTGAGGAGGTTTGGTTAGAGAACAGAACCCTGAGCAGGGCCTGTCTGCAGAGGGAGCAGTGAATGGGAATTAGGCTGGGTTCCTGCATGCAGGGACGAGAACCGTCTTTCAGAGCTGAGAAAGTGGAAGGCAGCCAGCCTCTGAAATGGACAGTCCGGCAGACAAAACCCTCCCACCCTCCCTGACCAAGTCCCCTCTTCATTCCTAGGCATAGAGGATCTTTCTTGAATCTCCTGACCCAAGTGAAAAGCTGTCCCAGGACAAACCTTGCTTGCTCCACTTCTGCAAGAGAAAAGCCCTTCTCTGGGGCCAGTGAGGACCAATGGTTTGATTTCAAAGAGGGGGCAGGAGTCCTGAGCTGAGGACCCTAGAGTGAATGGCCCACTTGCTTGTGGCCAAGGCCACACAGAGGCAGTGGGCTGGGCCATCCACAACACAGCCTTCAGGAGGGAAGCAGGGAGGGTCCTCTTCTGCAGGCCTTGGAGCCCTGGAGAGCCACAGCACCAGCACCCATAGTGGCTCCTCTGCCGTATGTCCCTGTAGGTGTGCCCTTCCCCAGGCCATGCTGCCTGCAGAATGGAGTCCACACCCCTCGCCCAGGCCTTTGGGGCCCTCCCACACCCCCTCCAGAGCTGCCCAATCCTATCTTCCCTAGGCCCTGTGCTCTTGCTGTACTTCTCTCTGGGGTCTGCCAGACCTTCCTCCCTACATCAAATATCATTTCCTCGAAGCTCATCCTCAAACTATGCCCAATATCTGAACACTCACCCCACTTCCACTGCTACGACCCTGGGCCAACCCCAGGTCGCCTCGCACCTGATCTCCTAAATTGACAGCTCCCTTCAGCCTTTGTACCCACAAGAGCACTCTCAGCAAGGCAACCAGAATCAAACCTTTAAGATTTAAGTCAGAAATGTGCCACTCCTCTGCTTAGAACCCTCCAGAATGGCTCCCTCTGGACCTGCCCATCCTCCACCTCACTGTTTTTGGTGGTTTTTTGTATGCCCTTCACCTTGCTCATTGGATTTCAGCCACAGGCCACTTTGCTGTTCCTCAAGCATTCTGAGATAGTCTCACCTCCAAGCTCTTTTGTCGCTGTTCTCTCTCACTAGACCCTTCTTCCCCCAGATGGCCACGTGGCTGTGCCTGGCTTCCTTCAGGTCTCTGCTCAGATTTCACTGTGTTAAAGAGGCCTACCCTGACCACCCTGTGTAAAAATAGCAGGGTCCCAATGCCTGCAGTCTTACTCTACAGCATGCTCACGTGCGTGCTCAGTTGCTCAGTCACGTCCAACTCTGCAACCCCATGGACTGCAGCCTGCCAGGCTCCTCTGTCCATAGGATTCTCTAGGCAAGAACACTGGAGTGGGTTGCCATTCCTCCTCCAGGATCTTCCCGACCCAGGGATTGAACCTGGGTCTCCTGCATTTCCTGCATTGGCGGGCAGATTCTTTACCTCTGAACCACCTGGGAAGCCCATTCTCCACAGTACATATCACCATATGACATCCTATATATCGACTTGCCTGTTGTTTACTGGCTTTCTCCCTCAACCAGAATATGAGCCAGATGAGGGAAGAAACTTCTTTTACTACTGTATCCCAACTTCTAGAACAGTGGCTGGCACAGAGTTGCCCTCATTAAAGGGCTTTGGAGTTAATAAAAAGCTTGGCCCAAATGCTATCTCCTCCACAAAGCTTGTCCAGCCTCTTCAGTCAAAGTTCGTCACTGACTCCAGACTGACCCGTGGCATTGTCTCCCCTCCTAGAGCTTTCATTGTGTATTCTTGCTTGTTCCTGCGTCAGGTGTTCATAGGTGTGATTTCCTCACTGGACTCCCACAGGCCAAGCTCAGGGAACAGGGCTGAATCAGGAGGGCCTGGGGTTGGGGTGAGGAGGGGAGGGATGGAGGCGGGAGGGAGGGCCAAGAAACAGACCCACACCAAACAAAACCCTAGGGCCTTGGCTGGGCAGGTGGCCTGGGATTTCAGGCAAGGAGACACAAATAGTCCAGGCCTCCTGCCCAGGACTGAGATTTGACTACCTCTGGTCCTCCCCGGGAGCCCTCAGGAGCCACTCCTCCTCCCCTTGGGAAAGATGCTGAAGGCTGGAGAGGGCTGCAAAGTCAGCAGAGGACCGAACCGGATGAGGGGATGGGTATGAAGATGGGGCCTGTGGTCTCCCAGTCGGGCCTGTGTCTTGACATGTTGCAGGCACTGCCCCTCTCCTGGTCATGGGGAAGTTGTCCCCCGACCCCTCAAGGCCTTGCTGGCAGCTTCAGGAAACTCTTCACCCTCTAGGGCCTTTTTCGCTGTCTTGTTATCTTCTTCAGTTTCCTCAATTTGGGGAAAGTGCAAAACATCTCGTGGCTCAGTTTGTTCCTGAGGGGCCTCCGAGCGGGCTGTGCTCCAGCAGGACTGTGTGTCCTGGTGGAGTCCAGGTCCCTAGGTCCGCAGACAGGCATTTCCTGTTTGCTTTCATAAAGATTGCCTGTTGCTGATCAGATGAAAAGCCTGGGAAAAGCTGGGTCCCGGGTGGAGGCCGGTAGGGGAGGTGGGCAGGAGAGGAGAAGCCAATAGCACCCCTGACCAGAGTCCTCTCAGCCTGGGCTTGTTGTCCAGCTGGTGGAGTCTGGGGCCAGGGCCCAGCTGGGACAGGCAGCCCCCAGGCCTGTCTCAGGGCTGCCCGGGATGGCGAGACTGCTCTCGGGAGGAGGGGGGAAAAGAAGAGCTTCATTGTGTGCTCTCCACTGTGTGCCAAGAGAAGGGGGTGGGGGGAGGGCAGTGTGTCGCTCTCCCCAGCTGTCCCTTGGGGCCTCCCATGGGGCCAGAGGCTCAAACTGATACCAGAGAAGCCACGCTCTGGTTCAGTGAGGCGAGGAGTGAAAGGTATGCCTGTGGCCCCCAGTGGGGATGGCAGGTGCTTCATCCTGCAGCCCTGACCCCAGGCAGAGGGCCCCTCAGGCCCCTGCAAGGCTGCCCCAGGCCGGCTACCCCCACCCCAGCCCCACCCAGTAGAGTGTTTTTTCTGTCGCCCACCTGGGTCCCAGAGGACCAATTAGGAAACTTGCTTTTCTTTTTGGTGAGGTGATGGTGGGTAGTTCCGGGCCCCAGAACTGCTGAATCAGAGTCCACGAGTGGGTGGTAAACAGAAGAGGAAAAGGTCAGCATCTTCGGGTTCCACCAGCACCCCCAGATCATACTGAGGCACTCTGGCACATTCTCATGCTGCAGGGAGTTTGAATCCCACATCAGGCCCTGCAGAGATCCATGTCATTGTGTAAGTCACCTGAACTTTCTGGGCTCAGCTGCTCATTCAGAGGGGAAGAGCACTTGGTTTTACAGAGTGGGAAACTGAGGCTTGGAGAGTGAGTTTCTGCTTCTTACCTCGGGCAGCAGAAGAAAGGGAGCTGTGAGCCCCGTTACAGGGGACGGCGACATCCTAGCAAGATGCGGGGCTAGGAGATGGGAGGCAGGTTCTTCCCAGGGACTCATTCACTTTTGCATTTCCCCATCTTTTTTTCCTAAATTCTGTTGTCCATCTGGCTTGCGCTGCTCCCTGTGGAACCATCCACCCAGTCATGGTTCAGGGTAGAGAGTGGCAGAGCCTAGACTGAAAGAGGTCTCCAGGATTCTCCACTCAAGGTACCTTCTCCTGAGAGCTGCTGGGGTCTCAGACCCTCTGCAGTCCTCAGGAAAACTGCGCATGTGAGGAGGTGGTCTGGGGAGAGAGTTCACAGGGTTCAAAGGCTTGTGTCTCATAGAGACTGAAACTAGTGCTCCAGGAGGTCCCAGAGGCCAGATGCCCGGCTGTGTCTGAACACTGTAATTACCCCGACAAATATGTTTTCCCAGCAAAGGCCCTCAAAGGAATTGAGTCTGACCCCAAATGGTTCAGGCCCACTCATCTCATCCTACCTGCTAATAAATTATTAGGGGGTTGCAATGGTTAAAAGTGTAAATGAACTCCAGGAACTTTCCTGGTCATCCAGTGATTAAAACTTCGCGCTTCCACTGCAGAGGGCGTGGGTTTGATCCCTGGTCAGGGAACCACATGCCATTTAAAAAAAAAAAAAAAGAAGAGTGTGGGCTCCGGGGTCAGGCTGCCCAACCACTCAGTCCACCTCTCTGGGCTCCGTTGGCCTTATCTGTAAAGTGGAGGAAATAATGATACCTGACTCGGGGTTGCTTGGAGGATGACAGGAGATAACCAACGAGAGGCACTGAGCCCACTGGTGGGGTCTGGGAAAGCTGAGGGAAAGGTCATTCTTATTAAAGATGAGGCCAGTGGGCTCCGGAGAGATGTTCTAACCTGTGGGGCAAAGCCAGGACTGCGGACTTGTCTTCAGACCCCCTTTCCTCTGCTCCCCCATCTCCTCCACTTTAGAGGCCCTGGGTCCAGACCCTAGGCCGGGGAAGTTGAGATTTTGTGCCCCATTGACACAGCCTCACCCAGGCCCTTGGGTCTAGATGACCTGCTTATCAGAGCACCCTGCTCCACCTTGTGGGTCCCACCAGGAGAGGGGAGGGACTTGGAAGCAGGTGGGTGAGGTGGGAAGGAAGAGCCAGGGCAGGGGTGGCTGTAATTCGGGCCTCCGATACCCTCACTGGGCATCACAGCCTGGCCTGGGGCCAGTTAGGTGGAGCCGCAGTCAGTGCTGACAGTCCGCTTTCTATGCCCGTCACTTTTATACTTACATGCCTGGTCCTGTGCTGCCTTTCCTGCTCACTTAGCCAGGGTTTTGTGAGTCCCGGTTCTGTGCTGGGCCACTGCTAGGGGATTGCAGAGGAGCCACGAGAAACAGGCTGGTGACAGCCCACCCCTTGCGGGCGCTGCATGGCACTGCATGGCGCTGATTAGGGCACCAGGTAGAAGTTGATAAGGTGCAGCCGCTGCCCCGGGGCTCAGCTGCTCCTGAGCGCCCCAGATGGAGCAGGGGATGGCAGCTTTCTACCAGGATAATCAGGCCCTGGGGTTGAGCCCAGCCCTGAAAAATGCTTGTATGTGTGTGTGTTAGTCACTCAGTCGTGTCCAACTCTTGGTGACTGCATGGACTGTAGTCCGCCAGGATCCTCTGTTCATGGAATTTCCCAGGCAAGAATATTGGAGTGGGGTGTCATTCCCTTCTCCAGGGCATTTTCCCAACTCAGGGATCGAACCTGGGTCTCCTGTTTGGCAGGCAGATTCTTTACCATCTGAGCCACCAGGGAAGCCGTGAAGGATGCTTGGGGTTCCTGCATGGTGCTGATTAGGGAGTGGGTAGTGGTCCAGTAAGTTAGGCCTGGAGGCTATTCCAGCCTGAGACCTGTGGGAGCCAGGCAGGACTGTAGTTCTGAAATTTTAATGAGCTATTTCAGGCATTCAGAAGACAGATAAAATAATACTCCCAGCTTAAGAAAGACAATGTTACAGACCCTGTGAAGCTCGGCGCCCACCTCCCCAGCCCACCTTCCCCCTCTCCCAGAGGAAACCCTACTAACCATGCTGACCATGCCTTCCCCTCGGCTGCCTTTATTCTTTTACTATTTACTTTATTCTTTTACTATTTACGTCTGCATACCAATGATGGTTTTGCTTGCTTTGGCCTTTTTTTTTTCTCCTAGCCACACCACGCGACATGTGGGATCTTGGTTCCCTGACCAGGGATTGACCTGCACCCACTGGACCACCAGGGAAGTCCTTCTTTGGCATTTTAGGGAAATATTGTCAGGTTGTCTGTTTTCTGTGGCCCGTCTGTTAGCTCAGTGTTACGTTTGAGCTCTGTGCAGGCTGAGAACGGGTAGCCTAAATCATTCACTCCCCTGACGTGTAGTTTTCCATGGTCGGAATATGTCATAATTTATTTGTCCATTGTGCTATCAATGGACATTTGGGATGTCCACTTGTTCACTCTTGGGACACGGGGTTTCCATGGGGCCATATTGGGGAGGGGACAGAGGCTTGCCTCCTCCCGGTCCACAGAGGGCCTGCCTGGGGGTTGGACACTCTCCCACCAGCCCTGGGGAGCCACTGAAGGCTGTTGAGCAAGAACAGGATGCAGTCAAAAGTGGTGCTTTGGGAGTATGAGCATCTGCCAGTGGTTTGCAGTTTGGTTCAGTGAGTCAGAGAGCTGACTAGAGGAGGCTTTCGTTAGGGCCTCGCCAACAGTTTCTCTTTGCAGGGGTGAGCCCATGAAGGGAAGTGAGAAATGGAGAGGAATTCTGTCCGAGTCACCGAGGAAAGGGTTAAATGGATGCTTGAGTTGTGAAACTAGGAGGGTGACAGCGCCTTTCCCAGAAAGAGAGGCAGCAAGGGGAAGAGCTGACAGGCATGGTTATAGACCCTGGTGATGCAGCCAGCCCGCCAGTGGAGGGGGAACAGAGCTCAGGGACTGGAGAGAAGCACGAGGAATCCTTTGTCTGCAAAGAACCAGGCCCCATGCAACCGGGTCCTCAGGCCCCTCCCCCCTGCTCTGTGCTGCGATCCAGACCTCAGGGCCACAGGGGCCACCCTGGCCAGCACAGATCTTGGGTCTGACAGCCATCCCACCACCACCCTTCTCCACCTGCAACACCTCCTCTAGTCCAGGCCCTCGTCGTGTCCCTCACTGCGTGACTCCCCATCCCCCTTCCCCTCCGCTCCAGTTCATTCTACCCTCCACACAGCAGCTGAGCAAGCTCTTAAAAAGGAAGTTAGAACATACGCTTCCCCTCTTTCAAACCCACCAGCAGTTTTCCACCCCCTCTCCATGGCCTGACCCCTGCGCACCTCGCTGACCCTTTCTCTGCCTACAGGCTTCGAGGTCTCTTGGCAGCTCCTCGAATGTGCCCCACTAGTGCCTGTATAGGGACGTTGGTGCTGCGCCCCCCACAGTCAGTCAGCACCGCTGGCTGCCCCATCTGTCTGTTCCCTGCTCAAGGGTCGCCCTCAGAGAAGGAGCCTTTTCCAACCACCCAGTCTACTGGGAAACCATCTTCCTTTCCCACCACAGTTAAGCGCTTGCTTGTTGATTGTTTTGTTTTCCGGTTCAGTGTCTGTTGGCTGCTCCTCTCATTATGTTGGCAGGGAGCCATCTGCCTTGTTCTCTGCCTTCTGTACCCGGTCCAGCACGTGCAGTAAATATTTGCTGGTTAAAGCCAATGGAAGAGCAGAGCCTGGTTTACTGCAGCTTCTTACTGCATAGTCCCTGCCCTTGTACATCTTGATCTTTGTTGGAGGACAAAGTACGTGTACTAAGTATCCAATAAGGGAAGACGGGGAATGTTTACCAGTCCCTCCCAGATTGTGCACAGCCTTGTTCTAGCAGCTGTGAAGGGTGTCCTGCTGAATTTGGGAAGGAAACAGCAGTTGCTAAACTCCTTCCACCCTTCAGCCCCTGGAAAAGGCTAACATTTGTCATCTTGTTTTATGTCACTTAATCCCTACACAGTCCTGCAGGGGTAAGTCGTGGTATCGCTATTTCATAGATGAGAAGTCTGATCTGTGAGACCATTGACTAGCTCAAGGTCTCAGACCAAGGACAGCCCAAGCCGTGATGAGAACCCAGAGCTTCCTGTTGCCAGGGGTCCTGCGCTTCCTGTAAGCCTAAATAGGAAGAAATGAAGTCAGGAATAGGGCCTAGATGCCAGGTGGTGGCTGGGTACAGAGGCAAGGGTGATTTTCTTTTCTTCTTTATTATTTTTAAAATTTTCATTTTGAAATCATCTCAGATTTGCAAAATTTGTGCAAAGAATTCCCATATACCCCCTCACCCAGTTCTCCGAAATGTTAACATCTTCCATAACCATGGTACAGTCATGAAAACCAAGAAATTAACATCCATCCAAACCACTCTCCAGACTCCAGTGAAATTCCATGCATCATCTCCCAAACGTTCCTTTTCTGGTCTACCGTCCAGTCCAGGATATGTGGGTTGATCCAGCCAGTCCCCTCTGTGCTGTGCCGAGTGTTTGTTGTCCCAGCGGCACAGCAGGCGGAAAGGCAAGAACCAGCAGCTCCCACCAGCGCTCACCCAGTCTTGGTGTGCCTTCCCCAGGTTCTCACACGTCCTGTCCCCTTTCCTTCTTGGAAGTGTCACCTCCTCAAAGAGGCCTTCCATGACTGACCATCAGATCTAGAATAGTAGCTCTTGTCCTCCTTCTCTATCCTTTCGCCTTGTTTATTTTGTCATCTTCTCTTGACAGTGAAAGTGAAAATGAAAGTCACTCAGTCGTGTCCTACTCTTTGCAACCCCATGGACTACACAGTCCATGGAATTCTCCAGGCCAGAATACTGGAATGGGTAGCCTTTCCCTTTTCCAGGGGATCTTCCCAACCCAGGGATTGAAACCAGGTCTCCTGCATTGCAGGCAGATTCCTTACCAGCTGAGCCACAAGGGAAGCCCAAGAATACTGGAGCGGGTAGCCTATCCCTTCTCCAGCAGATCTTCCCTACCCAGGAATTGAACCAGGGTCTCCTGCATTGCAGGCGGATTCTTTACCAACTGAGCTATCGGGGAACAGTGTGTTTATTTATTTATTTATTTGGCTGCCTCGGGTCTTAGTTGTGTTGCACAAGGTCTTCATTGCATCTTGTGGGATCTTTCACTGCGGTGCAAGGACTCAGTTGTTGTGGTGTGAGGGCTCAGAAGTTGTGGCCTGTGGGCCTAGTTGCTCCATAGCGTGTGGGATCTTAGTTCCCCAACCAGGGATCAAACCAGAGTTCCCTGCTTTGCAAGGCAGATTCTTAACCACTGGCCCACAGGAAAGTCCCTTGACAGTATGTTTACTGTCCTGTCTGTCCTGCTAGAGTAGAAGCTGCAAGAAAGCCGGGACTCTGCCTTACCGCTGTGTGCCCAGAGCAGGCTAATAGCAAGGCCTCACTAAATATTGTGGAATGAGTGAAAGTAGGAAGTGGTCGAAATTAATTTTAAAATAAAACAAAAACAGGACCCATAAAAAACAGTCATGAAGACTCCTAAAGGATGGTAGAACCCCTCCACAGCGCATTCAATTTCCCAACTAAAACAAGTGCTCAGGCACACAGAGCTGGGACAGCAGTGATTCACCTTCAGCAAACTGTTATGGAAACATGCTTGCTGCTGCTGCTAAGTCGCTTCAGTCCTGTCCGACTCTGTGCGACCCCATAGACAGCAGCCCACCAGGCTCCCCCGTCCCTGGGATTCTCCAGGCAAGAACACTGGAGTGGGTTGCCATTTCCTGCTCCAATGTATGAAAGTGAAAAGTGAAAGTGAAGTCGCTCAGTTGTGTCCAACTCTTAGCCACTCCATGGACCGCAGCCTACCAGGCTCCTCCGTCCATGGGATTTTCCAGGCAAGAGTACTGGAGTGGGGTGCCATTGCCTTCTCCATGGAAACTGCTTGGTTTTGATCAAATCAGCTTGCCCTTCCCAAAGGGCCCTCCCCCTACCCCTGCCCCCCACAGACACAGTAAACCTCTGTAGGGATTTGGGGTCCTTCATCCAGCATCCCAACTTCTACTTTTCTGTCTCAGGCTTGATCAGCCAGAATCCCACCCCCATTACCTCCTGCCTTGCTGTGTAAACCTAAACACTGACCAAACCCACCCACAGCCTAGCCTGTCACCCTCCTGCGACCCCAGGGCCCGAGATGGCTCATTCTTCACAGGGCCCAGTATAAAATGGCATTTGGACCCTCTTGCTCAAAAAGCAAGAAAGAGGTGCCACATCCGATACGAAATTATGAAGACTTTCCTTTGTTCTACAATCTCTCTCTCTTGACTTGCCATGATGTTTTTAATTTGCTACTTAATGTCATTTGAGTAGGGGAACATTTAAAATGTTAATTATTAGCATGAATTGTGCCATTCATTATATATCATGCAATGTCAATTTTAAATGCAAATATAAGAACACTTGGGGCTTCCCAGGTGGCTCAGTGGCAAATGAATCCACCTGCTAAGCAGGAGATGAGAGTTCAATCCCTGGATCAGGAAGATCCCCTGAAGGAAATGGCTACCCACTCCAGTATTCTTGCCAGGGAAATCCCATGGACAGAGGAACCTGGTGGGCTACAGTCCATGGGATCGCAAAAGAGCTGGACCTGGCTTAGCGACTAAACAACACCAACAGCAACAATAAGAACATTTAACTTATACGTGGGATCACTGAAACTACGTAACTCACATTTCTTAGCTTGTACACAGATATGTGTTATGTTCTTACCAGAACAGTGGAAGTGTGGCAGCAGACCTAACTCAGCTGTTTTTGTTTCACTTCTTGATGCATTGCATTCTCAGCTCTCTCTGCTTTCAGCTTTCTGATGAATGAGGAATAGCTGGAAGGAAAAGGACAGATCCGTGGCCTCTTTCCCTTCCTTTCTGTAACAGCATCATTTGCAGCACTAATGGTAGGATTATACATAAGAAAGGATGTGGTAGGGTTCCTGTGTCTCTTAGAACACCATTGCCTCTTGATGCATTTTAAGCAAATTCCTTTTTTTATATAAGATTTTTTTTTTAATGTGGACCATTTTAAAAGTCTTTATTGAGTTTGTTACAATATTGCTTCTATTTTGTGATTTGGTATTTTGGCCACGAGGTGCATGGGATCTTTGCCTCCCAACCAGGAATCGAACTCACAACGCCTGCATTAGAAAGCAAAATTTTAACCACTGGACCACCAGGGACATCCCACAAGCAAATTCTAGTTTGAACCCAAAGTGTGGCTCACAGGTCAGCTATGCTAAGTCACTTCAGTCGTGTCCGACTCTGTGCGACCCCATAGACGGCAGCCCACCAGGCTCCCCCGTCCCTGGGATTCTCCAGGCAAGAACACTGGAGTGGGTTACCATTTCCTTCTCCAATGCATGAAAGTGAAAAGTGAAAGTGAAGTCGCTCAGTCCTGTCCGACTCTTAGCGACCCCATGGACTGCAGCCTAACAGGCTCCTCCGTCCATGGGATTTTCCAAGCAAGAGTACTGGAGTGGGGTCAGCTAGTGCCCTCCAGCCCTTTACTCATAGAGGTACACTCACTTGTCTTCACCTTGGGTCTTGAATTCCCACACATAGAGGGTCCACCAGAATTCTGTGCTCATGGCCATGGTGAACACGGTGTGTGAAGCAGGGTCAGGGCAGCAGGGACCGAGCAGACACGTGTGATGTGACGTGATGATATGTGCATCACCTCTGCCCATGTGCACGTTCCGTTGTCCCATCAGACTTCATGTTCAAGACACAAGTTCAAAGAGAAAATCCTTAAGGATTTCAGGATGGTGGCAGCAGAGCGTCATGCCCAGTGTGGGGCCCTCGGTGACTGCTGGGTCGCGCATCTGTAAAGCCGCCCTGTGTGCCAGAATCCTGTGTTGGGGGACTCTGTCACTCATGAGTCCCCTCTGTTCCACGTGCCCCCTTTTCACTGTGTAGCCTAGAACGTGGCAGGTGGAGGGAGGGAGTGTGGTCAAACCATCCAGCCTCACTTCTGCTGGCTTCCTCCACTAAAGAGCCAAGCAGAGCTTTCTATCATTTCCCTCAGTGAACCCTGCTGTCTGCTGTCCCTGGGCCTGGGCCTGTTGTTTCCTCTACCCTAGGGGTTCTCAGCCTTGTGGTCTCTGGGCCAATAGCATCAACATCACCCAGAGCTTGTTAGAAATGCAGATTCCTGGGCCCCACTCAAACTGCCTAAGACTCAAAACGCTGGGATGGGGCTGAGGAATCTGGCCTTCAGTAGGTCCCACGCGTGACTGCGATGCACTGCTGCTCTGCCTGAAATAGGGTTCCCACCTCCTAGCGGCTTCCTAACTCCTGTACTGCCTTCACTGAATAAAGCCCTCATCCTCAGATCTCTTCTGTGAATTCCTCAGTTCACATCTGGCCTGATGAGCTTTGAGCTTGGGGTCTGTCTGTTTCATTTTGCATCTTGTCCTGAGTCCTGAGCAAGGCAGACAGTCGGCACGCGACAAGTGGCGGTGGAGTTGCACTGGCGCAGGGGGTGACCGAGGCCGTGGAGACGTGGGGCCTGGGCTGAGCAGACGTCCCGCCCCGCAGGTACAGCCTCTACACGCGCACCCGGCTCGGGTACCTCTTCTACCGCCAGCAGCTGCGCAGGGCTCGGAATCGCTACCCCAAAGGCCACTCCAGAACCCAGCCCCGCCTCTTCAATGGTGAGCTCTGGCCGCCCCAGGCCAGCAACCGCCCCAGGCTGTGCCCACCCACCCCATCTCTTCCCCCAGTGGATGGGCTACCTGCCCTGCCCCCCAACCCACATCTCTATTCCCCAGGAGTGAAGGTGCTCCCCATCCCCGTCCTCTCGGACAACTACAGCTACCTCATCATTGACACCCAGGCCCGGCTGGCTGTGGCTGTGGACCCGTCAGACCCTCAGGCTGTCCAGGTGAGGGGAGGACGAGGGCAGTGGGACCTGGGCTCACCTGGGGGGCTGGCAGCTTCTTGTTAGAGAGAGGCTGACCTTGCTCTCTGCCAGTGGGAGGTGCCCCCTCCATGTGCACTCACACAGCACACCCTGACCGCCACAAACACACGTGACCCACTGGGGAAGGGTCAGTGTGCAGGGTGTGGCCGGGGGAGGAGGGGAGGACAGCAGTGGGAGAATCAGAGCTGGAGGGAGAGTGGTGCTGACCCGGGGCTGTGGGTCTAGCCGGCTTCCTTCTGCCTCTTCCTCTCTGTGGCCCCCTCTCTGAACCTTGCCTCTGTCTGTTGTGTTTGGGTCCCTTCATCATTCTCTCCATTTCTTATGTCTCTGTGTACATGTACCTGTGTATCCACCTGCTCTGCCAGTCTCCCTCCACCCTGTGCCCGTGCTGGGGCTCAGGTGCCCCCCTTTATCCAACCCCCTCTTCCCTACCCCCTTCCCATTCTCTGGCTCCATCGCCTTCCCCACATCTCTCCCTGCTCTCCTCTCTACCCAGCATCCCGATCCCCAGTCTGACTACCTCCTCTCTCCCCCAGGCTTCCATTGAAAAGGAAGGTGTTAACTTGGTTGCCATTCTCTGCACCCACAAACACTGGTAAGGGGCTGAGGTGGGAGGTCTGAGTGCAGATCATCTTCCCTTGGCCGGCCCTGGCTCCGCTGGGCTTTCCAGGACTGGGACCCATGAGAACACACTGGGCTGCGGGTCAGGGATCAGGCTGGGGGGGCACCATCCTCATGAAGTCACTGGGGCACCAGGGGAGGGGGGGAAGAGGGAGGGACGGGTCTCCCCGTCTTCTACTTACCAGGCTCCTGAAGCACCAGAGGAGGACAGGGCAGGCATTTATCTTTCATTCCATGGGCATGTCTGCTGGGCATGGGCAAACCTTGTCATCTCTTTCATCCAGGGAGGTTTTAGTCCAATAGGGAAGACAGCCCTGTGTGAAAGTATACAAACAATCACAACTGTGGCAGCCAACACAGGGTTTGGGGGGCAGGGGCACTGGGTGGGTATGATGAGATCCACGTGGAGGAATTAGAGGGCAGGATGACAGCTTGAACAAAGGTCTGAAGCGGAGCGGATGGCTTGGTTCAGTCCAGGAGCCAGGAGTCGCAGGGCTCAAAGCCCTGGAGATGCTTTGGGAAGAAAGAGGCTAGGAGGCCCAGTGCAGCTGCCCCTTAAAGCCCCTGCCTGTCTGTGCCATCCTACAGGGACCACAGCGGAGGGAACCGCGACCTCAGTCGGCGGCACCAGGACTGTCGGGTATATGGGAGCCCTCAGGACAGCATTCCCTACCTCACCCAGTAAGTCCCTGACCCAGGGGTGGGATGGCCCTGTCCTTCACCCTCATCCTTCAGTTATGTGTTTCAGGGCTATCAGCAGTTGGATCTTTGCTGATGCCCTTCCTGGCCCTTCAAGGGCAGATCACAGCCCATCTGAAGCATAACACTGTCCACCCCACAACTGATCCAGCCATAGTCCCCCAAAGAGGAAGCAGAAGGGCTTGAATCTGAAGCCCTGGGCACTGAGGGGGCCCATCTTTCTCTGGTGGGGAAGCCCTGCCCTTGCACATCACCTATCCCCTTGGGCCTGGGCAGTGCAGGGGAGGGAAGAGGAATGTGGCCCAAGTTCTAGTGCCTTCTCTCCACTGTTGCCTCCCTCCTCAGTCCCCTGTGTCATCAAGATGTGGTTAGCGTGGGACGGCTTCAGATCCGGGCTCTGGCCACCCCGGGCCATACACAAGGCCATCTGGTCTACTTGCTGGATGGGGAGCCCTATGAGGGTCCCTCCTGCCTCTTCTCAGGGGATCTGCTCTTCCTCTCTGGCTGTGGTGAGTCCCCCAAAAGGGAAGGGGGAGTGCGGGGATGAGAGGGAGGAAGAGAGGCCAGGGCAGGGGCCTGAGGACAGCCGCAGCCCTACGCAATGCATGGAAACGTTGGTTTCCGCACACGTGTTGCCTTAGCAGTTATTTCCACCTTTGTTACCTCGATTTTTCTTTCATATCCTCATGACATCCCAAAGGGGATGGATGGAATGAGGTGAAGCCTATAACTGAGTACCGACCTCAAAGAGCATTTGTTTCCATTGGGTGGAGCCGGGTTCTCTGATAGAGTGACTGGCAAGACCAGTTACAAAAACCTGAGAACCCCTGAGTGACAGGCTGATCCTGTGGGTGGGGGATCACCAGTCCCAGGCAGTGCAGGCAAAGAAGGCGGTGCTGTGTGCAAAAGCACAACCTTGCCTGGAGTGGGCCTGGAGCCACAGAACTCAGCCTGGAGGCTCCACACCCCCTCTCCCGCCACGTGTCAGTCTGTGCCCTCAGACAGGCCCAGCTAGGGCTGAATGTTTGGGTCCAGCTCTCAGGGGAAGGGAGGGATCCATGCCAGACAAATGGGCATGGCAGGGGCACGGGTGAGGGCTGGTGGTCAGCCCCAGCTATACAGGGGGGTCCCCACCCCTCTCCATGGACCTTACCCTGCTGTGTGATCCTTGTTCCTCACACATACCCGCTGACCCTACCAGGACGGACCTTTGAGGGTACTGCAGAGACCATGCTGAGCTCACTGGACACCGTGCTCGGGCTGGGAGACGACACTCTTCTGTGGCCTGGTGAGGTTCCCCTCCATCTCTTCCCAGCCCCTCACACACCCAGAGTCCCAGCCTACCCAGTTCCTGACCCAGAGGTGATACAGCTCTACCTCCAGTGCTCCTGGGAGCCATCTCCAGCAGTGGGGCACACTCCCTTCTTTCTGGAGCACTGGCTGTGTAAGGCCTCTTATGTCAGCTGCCCCTGGCAGCCAGCCCGCAGCCTCTGGGGAGCCCTGTAAGCCCCAGAGTGTCCCCATGGGATGGCTGATTTCTCATAGCCAGAGCCTAGAACAGAAAATAGCCTTTGCTTAATGAGGCGCCTTAAATCCACTCTGAATGGATCATTACCTGTGTCCATCACACCCACACGGCACACCCATCATCCATATGCATGTATGTGGAATATCCATCCATCCATACATACGTGCATGGGTACATTGCATATCTGTAGTTTCTAAAACACATCTACTAATATCTCAGTCAGTCCTCAGAACATATATTCATCCATTCATTCCATTCAACAAATACTTTGTTGAGCACCTAACGTGCACCAGGTCCTGATCCCAGCCCCAGGGACACATAACGTTCTAGCAGCATTATTATTTTCCCCACTTGCAAAGGAGAAAACGCTGGCTCAGAGAGGGGCCATGACCTGACTGAGGTTGCACAGCTGGGCAGAACCAGCAACACTAGAATGCAGGTCTTCTGGCTCCAGGTCTGTGGTTTTCCCCCCTCAATTGCTTCTGCAGCGTCACTCGTGGCTGACTTGTGTTTATAGAAGCAGCTCCTTGTGGTTGGGCTTTTTCTAGAAGCACTGTCCCTCCTCCTCAGTTGTTAGGTTACCCATTGGCCTGGGAATGGGAGGACTTTTCCTAACCATAACCTGTCTCACTCTGCCCTGTGTCTCGGCCCCCATGGCCATCCTTAGGCCACGAGTATGCAGAGGAGAACCTGGGCTTTGCAGGCGTGGTGGAGCCCGAGAACCTGGCCCGGGAGAGGAAGATGCAGTGGGTGCAGAGGCAGCGGATGGAACGCAAGAGCACGGTGCGGGGCTGGGGTCCAGGAGGGGCCGGGGGCACTCCCCAGAGGGATCCCATCTCTGCTGAGCCAGGCCCTGCAGGCCCCTCCCCAGAGCTCTGGCCTGTTTGGCACAAGGGCCTTCCAGTGAGAACTCCTGAACCCCAGGATGGGGCAGGAGGTGGGGAGGTTTCCCTGGTCAGATCCGTTTTCCAGATCCTCCCCACCAAACCCCGTGTCTCTCCTCCCACAGTGCCCGTCCACCCTGGGGGAGGAGCGCTCCTATAACCCATTCCTAAGGACACACTGCCTGGTGCTGCAGGAGGCTCTGGGGCCAAGCCCCGGCCCCACAGGCGACGATGGCTGCTCCCGGGCCCAGCTCCTGGAGAGGCTCCGCCAGCTGAAGGACCTGCACAAGAGCAAGTGACCCCACCCTGGCCCGGCCCAGCCCACATGCCGCGGTGGGGAGACCGCCCATCATCGCCCACACCACACCATCCCTCTCTCTGCTACCACCCCACCTCCATCAGCTCGTCAGCGGGCACCACCCGGACACTGGTCAAGGGCAGAGGAGGGACAGGCGAGGAGACCCTGAGACCGAGAGGAGGCCAGCTTACGGAAGGCTTGGGGACTCCACGGGGTGAGGCTGAGTCACCAAGGGCAGAGCTGACACTGGGAGTTAGTTCCCCCTGTTCCTGCCATGGCAGTGAGGACGCAGAGCCCTTGCTCTCGCTGCAGCCTCTGAACTCAGGGCAGCAGGAGTCCCAAACAGGGTGAGTCCATCTTCCCCTTCCTCCCATCCACGGCTGGGAAAGAAACTCGCTCCCCCAGACTGGCCTGAGGTGAGGTGCTTTGGAAAAGCAGTCACTCAGAGGGGCACCTGGGCTCTGGTTTTCTGAGCCTCCGCCCCTCCTCCCCTAGGCATTTTTGCACAAGAGCAAGGCACCCACAAGAGCAAGGCCACCCCCGCCCCCACAAGGGCATTTTTTTTAAACAGAGCCATTTCTGAGAAAGAGGAAAGGGCTGGAAGCCTGGCTGTGGACAATCTGCCTCTGTGACTCCCCTGCTGCCTGGAAGGGGGAAAGTCCCGGTTGCCAAGGAGACACCAGGAGGCTGGGACTGGAGGCCCACGGTCATGTAGGTCACACATGCTCCCTGCACAGCTGGCCTGGTCCTGCCCGCTGGCCTCTGCCCTTGCCCTGGGCCAGCAGGGCCCCTCCTTCCCTGGGGACCAGAGAGCCATTGTCCACCAGGTCCACTGTGGTTTTCTCATTGTGGCCCTTATTCTTAGAAACTCCTGCTTCATCTTCAACCCTTGCCCCTTTCACTTAGTGAAGCCATTCATCTGGCCCTTTGCAATTGGCCAACAACATCGCCTTGTCATTTCTCATTTGCCCTTGGCCCCATCCTGGCAGGAGCAGGGGGTCTACACAGCAGAGAGCAGAAATCAGAAGTCCAGGAGTGGACAGCTCTCGAGTGAGTGGCAGCTTCTAGGACCCCCGGTCCGGGCCCTTCCGCTCTGCTCAGCCCTCCCTCAGCTCAGCTCCTCCTCTGGCCTTGGGTCCAGGTCCCTTTGGGGCCACAGTGAGGACAACGATGGTCCTCAAGCAGGCGTACCTGGGGTCAGCCAGGAGCCTTCTCTTCCTGGGTGGAAGCCTTCCCTCAGGCTCTGCTCCCCACTGGGGAGCCCCCGAGATGCCCCTGCCCTCAGTTTCCCTCATCATCCTGCCTCTGCCTCCCTCTTCGGCCACAGCCACTGGTACCAACTCTAGCAATACCGCCAGGATAGTCAGAGCTCCCCGCCCCTCCAGACCTGCAGTTCCTGCCTCTGTGCCTTCGCTCCTGCTGTTCCTCAGAATGGAATGCCTTTCCCTTGCTCCTTCTGCCTTGTCTGCCTGGCAAACACCTAGTCATCTCACCAATCCCCCTCAAGGTCCCCCTCCTCCAGGAAGTCCCCCCTCCTCCTCCCATGCCCCTCCCCCTCCAGGCTACCTCTGCTCTTTGTCAATGCTTCTCTTGCGGCACTTATCACACTGTATTTTACTTGTTTACACATTTGTCTCCCCCTTCTTGACTGTGAACCCTTCAGGGCATGGACTGTATCTTATGCATCTCTGTATTTTTGCGCCTAGCACGGTGCCTGGCACACAGTAGGCGCTCAATAAATGTTGAATGAATGAATGATTTAACTGAAGCTTGGTCCCTCAGTGGGCTTGTCTTTATTGGTAGCTCTGTTTCCCTCTCTGGGTTACAGTTCTTGCTTACTCAGAAGGACTGCACTTCTAGAACTCTGGGCAAAAACAAAGCTATAAATATATCCTTCCATGGCTCATGAGAATTTGTTCAGGGTTTATGATTTGCTTACCTTGGTGTTTTCCAAAGCTTGAGATGCACAGATGCACCGCTAGCTGCAGGGTCACCACCCATGTTTCAGGGACAAGGCCTGGGCGCTGACCCCTCTTTAAGGCCCTTTAAGGCCTCTGCAATTAACAGCCGGACTCGTCTGTTAATTGTTAAACAGGTCGGCTGTCAAGCCTGGCAGCTATCTTGAGTTAAACTTTAACAACATAATTTTGTGTTCCTTGTATTTATCCTCAGGGTCAATATTTTTGACAAGTGACACCAGTTTTCAATTCATGTAGGTGATTAAAGGTACAGGCATATCTCATTTTACTGTGCTTCACTTTAGGGTGCTTTTCTGATAATTGCATTTTTCTTTTACAAATTGAAGGTTTGTGACAACCCTGCATTGTCAGATGATGGTTAGTATTTTGATCAATAAAATATTTTTAATTATACTTTTAATTAAGGTATGTACCATTTTTTAGACATAATGCTGTTGCACACTTAACAGACTACAGTATAGTGTAACATGTGTTTTCTTGGTGGCTCCAATGGTAAAGAATCCACTTGCAATGAAGGAGACCTTTGTTCAGTCCCTAGGTTGGGAAAATTCCCCTGAAGGAGGGCATGGCAAGCCACTCCAGTATTCTTTCCTGGAGAATCCCCATGGTCAGAGGAACCTGGTGGGCCAGAGTCCATGGAGTCACAAAGAGTCAGACACAACTGAGCGACTAAGCACAGCACAGAGTGTAATAAAACTGTGTGTGCACTGGGAAAAACATTTTTTATGTGACTCTTTATTGCGACATTCATTTTATTTTGGTGGTCTATAGCTGAATCTGCACTATCTCAGAGGTGCGCTTGCGTTATTGAAACAGGAAAATATGAAATAAAGGTGACACTTGGCTTTAGCAGAATTCTTGAAGGTGACCTTGTTGTGGCTGAAGACTGGGAAACACTGGTTTAGCTCCATATTTCCTTGGGCCCAAGTCCGAGTTTTCCCACCCCTGGTAGTACCTCGGCCTCCCATCTTGGTGTCCCTCACCCTGAGCCAAGGACCTTGGCACTGGCTCCCGACCCCACCCTGGCTCAGGGTTGCACCAGGGTGGGATTGAGGGAAGAAGCGGTAGTCCTTACCTTCCTGAAGAAGGGCGAGTCTCTGCTCTGTAACTGTCTCTTGACGGGCCAAGCCCCAGGGCCAGGTCACTCTGGGTGTGCCCAGTTTTGAAGGACAGATGGTGACGGTTCTCTAGGGCTTAGTGAAGCATTTTCCGCAGCCTTGGCCAATCCTCCCACTGGGGCACCCGTCCTGAATGACGGCACGTGCTTCAGCTGGAACCAGCACTGACCAGCAACAACTAGGACACCTGCTCTTTGCAGAACAGCAACAGTGACAACTCGTGTTAAGAGATCTGATTTCTAGTCCCAGCTCTGTCACTCAACATCCAAGGACCTTCATCTCAGTTTCTTCATCTTCCAATGGAGACAACTTTGAATGAGACAGAACCTTTACTGTGTATGTACTTTCAAGTGCAAGTGACAAATGCTCGATAGAAAGGGGCTCAAACCAAAGGGGAAATTTATCAGCTCATGAAGTTGAGAAGTGTGGGATTACATCATGGTAACTTCAGGCATGGCTGGATCCAGGGATTCAAAAGCAGTTTCGTCATTCAGCTCTGCTTTCTTCTACATTGATACCATTCTCTATCAGTCTTTTTCCCCATAATGGAAAGATTTTCTCTAGAAGTTCCAGGTTTACAGGCTACTAGTTCATCAACTAGGTTTACAAGTTAATAGCAGAACCTCTAATAGTCCCAGGGACTGAGTTTCATTGGTTCGGTTTGGATCATGTGCCCAACCCTAATCTATCACAGGAGTTAGGGGAATGGGCTTCTCTGACTGGCCAGGTTCAATGACATGACCACACCTGGAAAGCCAATGTCAGACTCAGTTGAAAAACAGTGTACTGGGAGTGGGGAAAGAGTTCCTCAGAGGAATAGGGGGTCTGATATCAGAAATGATGCAAAGCAAAATCATAAACAATCACCAACAAGTCCACTTATTTGGAGGCTATTAGAAGAGTTAGATGAGAAAGGCATATAAAGTCACTTTGGAAAATGCTACGTCTGATTTCTGGTGCTGTGATTCATTATATGAGAAGAAATAGAGGTAGACTCGTGGTCTCACAGGTATTTGAATACTGCATAATTTTAAAAATAACCTGTAAGCACCTCCATCTTTTTTCCCCTAAATAATAGTCTCTTTCTTTCTAAATCACAGAAAAAGAAAAAGGGAGGGGTATGTTAAGTGGGCAGCCTTAGAAGTTCCAGGGAAGGACAGAGAACAGGATAAGTTGTAGATGTGAACTTGAAAAGCCCTGTGTGTACACTTGTGTGTATTGGGGGAGGGGGTCATCCTAGTCCTCCAAGGCCCTGGCCACAAATGGAGTCTTTGGAAGCAGGTGGAAAGCTAACCCTGATGGTCAGTAAACCCTAGGCTTGGGCCAAAGCAGGGACAATGTGGGAGAGAGAGGACTTGGACTGGTCTGGATTTGAATACAGACTCTGACCAACCATGGGTAGCACCAGACAGGGGACTTCTGTCTCTTAGCCTTCTTCTGGAGTGGCTGGGGAGCCAAATGAGATGCACATAGGTGTTCCATGAACAGTAGTCTCTTCTTCCTCTTACTGTTCTTAAAAAACTTGCTGCTGCTGCTAAGTCGCTTCAGTCGTGTCCGACTCTGTGTGACCCCATAGACGGCAGCCCACCAGGCTCTCCTGTCCCTGGGATTCTCCAGGCAAGAACACTGGAGTGGGTTGCCATTTCCTTCTCCAATGCATGAAAGTGAAAGGTGAAAGTGAACTTGCTCAGTCGTGTCCAACTCCTAGTGACCCCATGGACTGCAGCCTACTAGGCTCCTCTGTCCATGGGATTTTCCAGGCAAGAGTACTGGAGTGGGGTGCACTTAGTGCTAGTCTATCAGGGACAAGAGGACTTCCCAGGTGATGCTAGTGGTAAAGAACCCGCCTGCCAATGCAGGAGACCTCAGAGACACGACATGGGTTCAATCCCTCGGTCGCCCCTGGAGGAGGGCATGGTAAGCTACTCCAGTATTCTTGCCTGGAGAATCTCATGGAAGAGTAGCCTTGCGGGGGATCACAGAGTCGGACACTACTGAAGCAACTTATCACACACCCACAGTCTATCAGGGACAATAGGGCAAAGTGATTAAGAACATGGACTTAAGCCAGCCCATCTGGGGTGAAGTCCACGTCTTCCATTTATTAACTGGGTGACCTTGGGCAAGTTACTTAACCTTTCTGTGCCTCCACTCTTCATCTGTCCAATGGGGTTGATGCTCACACCACCTGAGAAGCTGATTGGAAGGATTAAATGAGTTACACCCTGTAGAGCCGGGCACATAGGGCACCCTCTCTGCAGCAGTGGCTGTTGTTCAGTAGATGCCCACCCCAGCCACTGGGAGGGCACTGGCCATCCACGCTACAGGCTCAGAGAGGCCAACCTGTCCAACACAGCTGCACAGCTAGTACGTCAACTTCTCCAGAGCATCCTTCCACTGGTCTATCAGGCCCTAAGCAGCAGTGGTAACAAGGGTCCCTAACAGATGACTAAGAAAATAGACAAGAAACTGGATGTTGATCCTTCTGTGAGTCTACGGCCATACCACCCTGAACGCGCCCGATCTCGTCTGATCCTTCTGTGATCCACCTTGCCAACTTGCTCTTTCCCCTAAGCGACCAGGAGGAAACAGCCAGAACCCAGGGGAAGGGAATTGGGGGAAGTGAGAGAGCTCCCCACAGGAGGCGGGAGCCTGTCAGGACAGGTAACTGGGGGATTCTGTGCAACTGGAGAGCCTGAGCAAGGGGAGGTGAAGGAGAGCTGGAGTGACAGGAGAAAAACTCTAAGGGATAGAGGGCTCAGGGAGCAAATTTTCCCTCAGGCCAGGAGTCCAGAACAGCAGGGATACGGGGTGCAATAAGGAGGGGGACTGTGTTCAGTTCAGTTCAGTGAGCATCCCTTAAGGAACAAAAAATAGCAGTTTGCCCTTTTTTTGACCTTGCTGCATGGCATGTGGAACCTTAGTTCCTGGACTAGAAAGTGAACCCATGCCCCTTGCAGTGGAGTCTTAACCACTGGACTGTTGTGGAAGTCCCTGCTTCTTCTTCTTTTTTTTTTAAACTTTGCCTAATAGAAAAGATTTTGTCAAACTTTATGTAATTCACACATGAAAGCAATAGGTTTGTTTTAAATCATCTTTTTATTATTTTTATTGAGATACAATTTATATAATACAAATGACACCCTTTTAAAGTATACAATTCAGTGGGTTTTAATATATGTGCAGTTTTGCAGCTACTGCCAACAATCTAATTTTAGAACATTTTCAACACTCCCAGAAGAAACCCTGGGACCTTCTGGTGTCAGGTGCCTGCCTGCCTCCACGCCCCACCCTTCCCCCACACCAAGCAACCACTGATTTATTTTCTGTCTCTATAGATTTGCCTGTTCTGGGCATTTAATCATATAAATGGAATCATACAATATGTGGTCTTTTGTGACTGGCTTCTTTCACTCAATACATTTTCAAGGTTAAAGCATATTATGGCATGTGTCAGTACTTCACCCCTTTTTACGGCTGGACAATATTCCATTATATCTATCTATCTATCTCACATTTTGTTTATGCATTCACCAGTTGATGAACAATTGGGTTGTTTCCACTTTTTGTGTATTCTGCATAATGATGCTATGAATATCTGTGTGTACGTTTTTATGTGGACAGATGTTTTCAGCTCTCTTGTGTATACACCTCAGAGTGGAATTGTCATATAGTAACTTCACATTTAATATTTTGAGGAACTAACAAACCACTTCCCAAAGCAGCTGTGAATTTTCTTAATGCCACCGGTGGTGGCTCATGTGCAGAGAAAGACTTATTCAGAATTCACTTGGGCTTTTAAAAATTAGTGCTCGATGTTTTAAAATGCAAATTTTAAAACATAAGTATTTTTAAAACGTCTAAGTTCAATTTTGTCACATCATTCTAATTATAAACCTAGCTAATGCTTTTTAAATGTATTTATCTATTTTTGGCTGTGCTGGGCCTTTGTCGGTGCTCAGGCTTTCTCTAGTTGCAGTGAGCGCTGGCTATTTGTTGTGTGCATGGTCTTCTCATTGCAGTGGCTTCTTCTGTCGCAGAGCACAGGCTCTAGGTGCTCAGGCATCAGCAGTTGCAACCTGTGGGCTCTAAAGCTTGGGCTCAGTACTTCTGGTGTACGGGCTTAGTTGCTCCTCAGTGTGTGGAATCTTCCTGGACCAGGGATCAAACCCATGTTCCATGCGTTGGATTCCTAGTCACTGTACCACCAAGGACGTCCTAGCTAATATTAACTTTTAAGGGGACTTCAATTAACAATATGTCCTCTTTACAAAATTAAAACTGCTTTAGGCAGTTTGTGCCTTATTTATTCATTCCATATATTCTACTACTTTTTTAAAAGCAACTGATTGTTATATGCCAATTATAAAAAGCAGAGACATCACTTTGCTAACAAAGGTCTGTATAGTCAAAGCTATGGTTTTTCCAGTAGTCATGTGTGGATGTGAGAGTTGGACCATAAGGAAGGCTGAGCATCAAAGAATTGATGCTTTCAAACCACAGTGCTGGAGAAGACTCTAGAGAGTCCCTTGGACTGCAAGGAGACCAAACCAGTCAATACTTAAAGGAAAGCAACCCTGAATATTCATTGGAAGGACTGCTGCTGAAGCTGAAGCTCCAATACTTCGGCCACCTGATGCAAAGAGCTGACTCATTGGAAAAGACCCTGATGCTGGGAAAGATGGAGGGCAGGAGGAGAAGGGAGCAACAGAGGATGAGATGGTTGAGTGGCATCATCAACTCAAAGGACAGTGAAGGACAGGGAAGTCTGGCATGCTTCAGTCTGTAGGGTTGCAAAGAGTCAGGCACAACTAAGCAACTGAACAACATATCCTGGTAACGTTGGAAAAAATAAAGGAAAAATAATTCTCAATTTTTTTTAACAAATTGATAAACCAGCTTCCCAAGTACTTTTAATGCAATCTAATAAAAGTATACATATAAATACAGTAAAATTTAAAGTTTTTTTTAAAGTATTGGTTCTATTTACAATCCCAGTAAGAACTGAACTCCAAAGTACAGTTGTATGTTACAGCTTCCAAGGTCATTGTAAATGCTCATGTCATCCCCTCTGCCACCTAAGAATGTCAAATACTCCCTCTGCTGGACAGTACCTCAAGTTTGGGCTTAGCCCAGAAGTCACAGTTCCAACCAGCTACTCGAAGTTCTGGGTGTTTAGTGAAATGGGTTGATGGCCCTTTAAGAGGCGGTAGGGAGCTCCCAGTTGCCATGGAGACATCTGGATACAAAGCGGGTAGCAGCAGGCAGCATGTCCTCTAAAGTTCAATCCAAAGGTGAGAAGGGGGCTGAGGAGTTGGGGGGTGGGGGCCTGGAAAGTGAGGGGGGCATCTCTCCCTCATCATCCCCCTTGGGGTGGCCTTGGAAGATTCTACTCTTGGGACTCTGGCCCCATCACTGTCTTTCTCAGGGCCCACCATCTGCCATCTCAGCCTCTCCTCTCTCCATAGGCTCCAAAGCCAAGGACCACCAACCCTCAACCCAGGAGAATCTGCCACCCCCAGAGGCCAATGCTGAGGCCATCCACTTCCTCAACTCCCTCCGTGAGCCTGGGCGGTGAGGGTGGAGGGGGTGGACAAAACTGTGGACCAGAGGGAGGAGAGAAAGCCCAGACATGGCCACCCCTCTCTCAGCCTTGAATCTCCAGGGACTCAGAAAGGGCCTGAAGCATATTGGTTGATAGTCTTCAACTAATGGAAGACCCCAGGGACACAGTGGGGGTGGGGATCGCTGTGCATGTGTGTGTGTGAGGAGGGGTGGGTGTGTCTTCACCTCTGACCCCTGCAGAGGCCAATGGAGGGGAGGCAAGGGCTGCCTGGGAGACGTGAGATGAGGAGAGGGTGGGTGGAGACCATGGGGGCACTGCTGGCCAGGGGGTCAGAGAGTTGAGGGCTAGGAGCTGGGGCTTTAACTGTTCCCACGGGACCCTCACTCCGCAGGGCAGGAAGAGCTGCTGCTGCTGTTCTTCTCGGAGACTCTGGTCATGGTCTCGGACACAGGGGAGCCTCAGGGAGAGCTGACCATTGAGGTGCAGAGAGGGAAATACAAAGACCAATCTGGTGTCATAACGTACTTCCCCTTCGTGCATGCCTCCAGCCGAGGCTTCGTGGACAAAACACTCTGCGGAAGCTCCCTTCTGGGTAGAGTTCCTGACCACCGCCACCCCCCCCAACCCCTACCGTCCTACCCTGCCCCCCACTCCCAGCCCCTAACTCCCAAGACGTTCACTCAGTACCAACCCTTTGATTTCACCTTGGGACTAGAACGAGGCAAAGAGAAAGCATGGGTTGTGGGGTGACAGCAAGATAATCACAGTCTTAGTTTTGACCTGTGGCCACCCTACCCCTGAGTTGTCCAGCCCAGGCCACCACCTGCCCTTCCCACAGTCTCCAGCCCTGTCTCCACCTCCCTCCCCCCAGCCTATCTCTCGTGGAAACTGGAGGTTGTGGAACAACAGAGTCAGGAGTTCATCAAGGTACCTCCTGGGCCCCCAGCCTTGACCACAGATGGAAGGTTTTCTATCCACATCTCTCCTCGGTTTTCTCATTTATGGAGGACGGACAAGGTGGCCTCCGGGGGATCTCACTCATATACAGTCGGTGAGTCCCTGATTCTCCCCTCCTGCTCTGGCCCCTAGTTCCACATTCTCCCCATGGAACAGAAGATGAGTTTGCTGAAGCAGGATGATCAGCTGGCCATGACCAGAATGGTCAAGGAGGGTGAGGTAAGGTGAGAGCCAGGTGGGAGCCATAACTCAACATCCTCTTTGGAACCACAAACAGGGGACAGATGGTGTCAGGCCAGGAGCCTGCCCTGGGAACCATAGGGACTGGACCGGATGCTCAACATCTGGCTTGCCCAACCTCCCCCTACTTCCCAGCTCAAGGTCCCTGACCCAGATTTGTCCTGAACAGGAAGTGAAGACCGAAGTGACTTTCTTCCCCAGGCCCTCCATTGAGGGCTTCGTCTCCCAGGCCGCTAACCTGGTGTTGCTGAGGGTGATGGCCTGGCGGCATACGGTGCCCAGCAACGCCCGTTTCCTGGCCTTGGACACTGAAGGCAAACTCTGCTGTTCTACTTACGTGAGCCATCTCCCTGGGTGGGGACTTGGTCTGCGGGCAAACTAGAGGGGCAGAGCTGATTTGGGAGAAAAGGCAGCTGTGGAGTGGAAGAGCAGGTGGGGTCGGGATAAACCCCGGCGTGTGGGGGTGAAACTTCCAAGGGCAGGAGAAAACAAGATTGCATTTGTTAGAGAGAAGACCAAGGCAAGTGGCGTGAGGAAGATAGGGACTAAAAAGGTGGGAGCAACGGAAGAAAGTGATGCTTTTTGCACAAAAGTCAATACAGGAAAAAAAAACATAGTGTGGGGCCACTTTTAGAGACTTTTTTTAAACATCAGGAAATTTAAATCTCCAACTTCACTTGAATTTTATTTTATTATGTCTCAGCCCCGAAGGGTGCTTCTTTATTTTGGCTAAACTTTCATCACCAACCTACCTAGGACTTCCTGCAGTATGTGATTTTGAAGCTGTGTCTGTGGACATACACTTTGGGGGCTGATTTGACCAGCTTTGTAAATGACACGGGAGTCTCTTCTGTCACAAACATGACAAACAGCAATAAGTTTGCACAAACAGGCACATACCATGTCCCCCCAATTTTCTCTGAAATGTTTTTATGTTAGCACTTTTCTCCTCGCAGCCATAGCTGTAATAGGGATTTAAGTTTTAATTACAACAGGTAGTTTGCATGGGTCTGAGACAGCCCCAAATCTCAGTCTCAATTCTTTCTCCTTGGAAGAAAAGCTATGACAAACCTAGACCACATGTTAAAAGCAGAGATAGCGCTTTGCCAACAAATCTCCATATAGTTAAAACTGGTTTTTCCAGTAGTCATGTGCAGATGTGCGACTTGGACCATAAAAAAGGCTGAGCACGGAAGAATTGATGCTTTTGAACTATGGTGCTAGAGAAGACTCTTGAGAATCCCTTGGACAGCAAGGAGATCAAACCAGTCAATCCTAAAAGAAATCAATCTTGAATATTCATTGGAAGGACTGTTGCTGAAGCTGAAGCTCCAATACTTTGGCCACCTGATGTGAAGAGCCTCCAATACATTGGAAAAGACCCTGATGCTGGGAAAGATTGAAGGCAGGAGGAGAAGGGGGCAACAGAGGATGAGATGGTTGGATGGCATCACTGGTTCAATGGACATGAATTGGAGCAAACTCTGGGAGATATTGAAGGACAGGGAAGCCTGGCATGCTGCAGTCCATAAAGCTGCAAAGTGTCAGACACGACTTAGAAACTGAACAATAAAAAAGTCCCTCTCTAGAGCCTCACTACCTTCTATCCCCCCAGTAACCCAACCCCTGCCCTCTCCCACACTCACACCTAGTTGGTGTTACAGAATCTGCCAGCTAGAAGCAGTTGGTCATGGAGCTGGCATGGACAGGGGTTGAGGCAGGAGCAGGGTGGAGCTGGCTCTCTATGAGAGGACCTCAACTTAACCCGGGGCTTCAACCCAAATCTTGTGGAGCCTAAGGGTCTGGACAGCCAAGGGTTGCTTATCACCAGTGAACAAGCAATGAAGCTACAAGATGGAGAGAGGGGCAGGGTGAGATGCAGGGGGAGGTCCTGGTGGGCATCCGCCTCACCTCCCTCCCTTCATTTCTGTTGCTGCCAGCAAGCCCTGGGCTCCCAGACAATCCAGGTGGGCCATCAGCAGGTGGAAGTGTTCATTGTGGAGCAGATGGTACACTCAGAACAAGGCATCCCCATGTCCTGCCAGTTCTACCTGCTCTCTGATGGGTGAGCTACTGTCGGTGAGGCCAAGGGGGCAGTACTGAGCACAAACATGGGAGCTCAGTCACCTGGGCGGAGAAGGGCCAAGTCTTCCTTCACTACCAGGGAGACTTGTTGTTGAGATCGGAGTGCCCCCAGCGTTACCCACTCATTCACCTTTTTCCATATACTCACTCATTTTCCTGATCTTCACAATGCCTCCCAAATCTCATCAAAGAGCCCTGAACAGCTGAGGGAGTCAAGGTCAACTTCACAGGGGATAGCTAAAGTAGCTGCCACAGGTGTGGATGTAATATTGAAAAACACAAAAGTTTGAACAGCTTTTCACTCGATAAGATCATCAGGTTGGAGGAAGCATCTTAATACACTGCCAAGCTGTCACCAGCAAAGCACAGGCACCGAAATCCTGAGAAAATTCGGGAAGGGAGAAGAGCTTTGTTTCTTGAAATTTCCACGGAGGTACTGACAGAATCACCAACTGGGAAAAGCAAACAAACAAACAAATTAGAACTTTGTTGGCTTTCCTTATTTCATAAATTGGCTTTCCATTTCTCTTTTTTTTTTTGGCTGTACTTCATGGCTTGTGGGATCTTAGTTCCCCAACCAGGGATTGAACCCAGTCCCTTGGCAGTGAAAGTGTGGAGTCCCACTGGTGTGCCAGGGAACTCTTTCGTGGTTCTATTAGCACACACACCTATAAAGGTCTTGCACATGTGCACACATCTTCAAAGTAGACACAGTCCCCATTATCTGGGGATCTAGACATGAACAGCACCCTGGAACTCAAAGACAAGTGGGGGAGGGGGAGAGGACGGCAGTAAAGGGAGGCCCCCAGGACACCCTTCAAAGGAGCCGGCTGGTATAGGAAGACTCACACCTTTTCCGTGTTGCACTCCAGGCACCTGGCCAAGAGGATCCAGGTGGGCTCCCCGGGGTGCTGCATGATCACCAAGGTGCCTGTATTGAGGGAAGAGGGTGAGTGAAGCCGCCGAGCCTCCCAGGGTGCAGGGGCTGCCTTTAGTGCGCCATCTCTGGGGTGGGAGGCCAAATGAGACACAGAGGCTTTGCTTTCCAATAAGTGCTTGGTCCCTCAGTCATGTCTGACTCTTTGCAACCCTATGGACTGTAGCCCGCCAGGCTCCTCTGTCCATGGGGATTCTCCAGGCAAGAATACTGGAGTGGGTTGCCATTTCCTTCTCCAGGGGATCTTCTCAACCCAGGGATGGAGCTCAGGTCTCCTGCATTACAGGCGGATTCTTTACCATCTGAGCCACGAGAGAAGCCCTTGTTTTCCAGTCCCTGTCCCTAATTAGGAGAGGATCACTTTGCTGGGAACTCTGCCCTTATGGGCAGCCAGAACCCTGAGGTTTTCCCTGAGCCTGCCTAGAACAGGTGTCCTCCAGTCATCCCTTTATATCTGAGGAAGGTTCTGGGGTCGGAATAGGCATGCAGCCTTCCTCCCACCCAGGGGCTTCCCTGGTGGCTCAGTCGGTAAAGAATCTTCCTGCAACGCAGGAGACCCAGGTTCTATCCCTGGGTCGGGATGATTCCCCTGGAGAAGGGAATGGCAACCCACTCCATTATTCTTGCCTGGAAAATCCCATGGACAGAGGAACCTGGCGAGCTACAGTCCGTGGGAGTCGCAAAGAGTCAGACACGACTTAGCGACTAAACCACTACCACCTTCCTCCCACGGGACTCCTTCAGATGATATTGAGCCTCGCCCAGTATTTACGAAGAAGCCCCTGGTGTGGGAGGAGGACCTGGAGCTCTACTCGCGGTTCCTGGACCGAAAGGTGAGGAGCGGCTGCAGGCAGCCTATGGTCCCCACCCCTCCCAACCCCCTTAACCCCCTACCCCCGCCCTGGGCATATATTCCACCCTTGGTCATCACTTTTCCTGCCCGGTTGAAATACTGCACCCCGAGGGGTTGGGGACCCCAGCGTTCCTAATCCCTCCATGGGTCAAAGGAGAGGGGTGCGCCCCAGGGGAGCGGGAGTCCGGGTCCAGCTCAGGCTCGTCACGGCACCACCAGGAGGAGCTCCGTCTCAGCCACAACAGCTATCTACGGCAGCACCCCGAGGCCCAGGCGCTCATCTCCGACTTCCTGCTCTTCCTGCTGCTGCGCCAGCCGGTCGACGTGGTCACCTTCGCCGCCGAGTACTTCGGCCCCTTCGCCAAGAGACGCTCGCCCACCCCAGCCTTGCGCTCCTCCAACCGGCCCAGCCCTTTTCGCGAGCTGGAGCCGGAGCGAAGCGAGGCCTAGGCGGGAAGCACGGCGGGCCCGGGGCCTCCCTGGCGGGCACTGGACGGGAAGCGGGGGCGTCAGGGCTGGGCTGGGACGGGACGCGGGCGGGACGCACCCCGGAGGCACCATTTCCTGCCTGCGGTTTCTAATGGGAATAAACGGGGCGCTCCCCAGCCTCTGCTGTGACCCGGATCCTTCTCTGGTCAGCGTCTGGGGCTAAACATAGGAAACGTGAACAGGGTTTATCGAGCGATTTTCAGCCCTTCTTCCTAGATTTTTATTATGATCAATATCCCTATTTTGGGCTTCCCTGGGGGCTCAGTCACTAAAGAATCTGCCTGCAATGCAGGAGACCCAGGTTCGGTCCCTGGGTCGGGAAGATCCCTTGGAGAAGGAAATGTCAACCCACTTCAGTTTTCTTGCCTGGAGAATTCCATGGACAGGCGAGCCTGGCGCTACAGTCCATGGGGTTGCAAAAGTCCGACACGACTGAGCGACTACACCGCCACCATCCCTATTTTACAAATAAGAAAATAGAGGCACGAAAATGTTAACAGAGTTAACACGTGGGAAATAGGATTCAAACCTGGACGTTGGATCCCCAAAATGGACATTTTAGGAATTTCTCTGGTGGCCCATTGGCTAAGATTCCAAACTCCCATTGCAGGTCTGGTTGGATCCCTGCTGAGGGAACTAGATCCCACTGTGTGTGTTTGTGTTCAATATAGCTCAGTCATGTGGGACTCTTTTCAACAGGAAATCTTTGCCATCTCATGGAGTACCAGGTTCCTCTGTCCATGGAATTTTCCAGGCAAGAATATTGGAGCTGGTTGCCATTCCCTTCACCAGGGGATCTTCTCAACCCAGGGATATAACCAGCATCTAGGGCTCCTGCATCGGTAGAGGGATATTCTTTACTGCTTAGCCTCCAGGAAAGCCCTTAAGATTCCCCTAACCCTAACCCAATTAACAATTTGCATGCTGCAAATAAAGATCCCACAGGCTGCAACTAAGACCTGATGCAGCGAAATAAACAAAATAAGAAAACCCCACATTTTTAGTCCCTAGGTTAGTCAGGATAGAGGGGCGGGGCTTTTGGCAAACAGAATAATTAATAGAGCCCACTCAGCATAATTGCCGGCTACCATCAAAGAAACAAAGAAGTCAGTGTGTTCACCAGCAGCCTTGCTCAACAACACTCCGGAAGCTTTCCAACCCTCCCTCCCACCCCATGCCACCAGCTTACCTTCTTCCCCCCAGTCTCCACTACACATAGGAACCCCTAAACTGCATGGAGAGTCCCCAGTTACAAAGGGTAGGCAGGCGATAATCACCTCTTTTTGGCTCCTTGGTTAATGACAGTTCTGGCCAGTGACTTGTTTCTGCCCAATACAACTCAGTAACAAATAGGGGGCCACCCCCAATGTGGCAGCTAGTAATCGGTACATAGACTCCATCCTTCCATCTGTTCATTCCTCCCACCAGCTAAGAGACAAGGGTCCCAGAGCTTTGCACTCCAGTGGACAAGAGGGACCAATATCTACAAGACTGTAATGATAGAAATGTTCTCTACCTGCCAATGTCCAGTAGGGTAGCCACAAGTCACATGTGGCCACTGAGTACTAGAAATGTGATTAATATGACTGAGGAACTGAAGTTCTACTTTAATTTTAATTAATTTCCATTTAAATAGCCACACGTGGCTAGCGGCTATCAGCCTGGATAGCAACAGCTATAGAGGATGAGGTCTTTCGTTCAGTCAGGCAATCAGCTCAACAAATATCGGGTTCCTTCCATGCTCCAGGAGTGTTCTGAACACTTGGAGATCAGCAGGGACAAGACCAAGCTTCTGTCCTCACGGCACTTGCAGATAGCATGAGGAGACAGACAGCAAACACAAAAGATCATTTATTATGTGAAATTTCAGATATTTTTATGGAAACAATTATGGCCGAGTCATGGACAGAAAGGGATTCATGCGTGGAGGCTTAAGGGAGGGTTTCTCTGATGTCTCAGCTGAGTTGGGATCTGAATGATCAGGAGTCAGACCTGTGAAGAGCTGTGGGAATAGCAAGCCAGAGGAATGGCAAGTGCAAAGGCTCTGAGCATGGCAAGTTGGTGTCAGAAGGCCAGCAAGGCTGATCCACAATGGGGGTGGGGCAGGAGGGAGAAGCTGGTGTGAAAGTGCTCAGTCATGGTGAGGTAGGGACAGCTGGGTCTTGAAGAGCCTCCTAAGCACTGCGAGTTCCCATCCGTGGAGAACTGAAACCAAGGTTGACCCAGCCCAGTGCACCCAGAATGTTCCTGCAGAGACCTTGAGGGCTCCCTCAAGTGCCTGATGCTTTGCTGTGGTCAGAGGGAAGGGAGGGCAGTAACGTCCAGCCCACAGACATCCTTCCTCTGCAGAGCATCAGGTGACTTGGGAAGGGGTCTGCCACTTCCCTACCTTCTCTCCCATTCCAAGACCAGTTTGTTTTTAGATTGTATCATTTGTCCCCAGAACTTCTATGACTCCCTCTTCTTACTCCATACTCCTAAGCTATATATATCTCTGAACATACGGAAAACTATAATACAATATGGAACGTCCCTGGTGGTCCAGTGGTTAAGAATCTACCTGTCAATGTGGGGACACGGGTTCGAACCCTGATCCAGGAAGATCTCACATGGAGCAACTAAGCCCACATGCCACAATTACTGAGCCTAAGCTCTAGAGAACCGTGCTCCGCAACAAGAGAAGCCCAAGCACCACAAGGAAGGGTAGCCACCAGTCACTGCACCTAGAGAAAGCCTGCATGCAGCAACAAAAACCCAGCGCAACCAAAAATAACTAATTAAAAAACTAAAAGACAATATCACAACCAGGATTTTTTCCACATTTTTTTTTTTTTTTTGGTGGTAATATATACATAAAGGGGCTTCCCTGTGATTCGGCTGGTAAAGAATTCGCCAGCATTGTGGGAGACCTGGTTTCAATTCCTGGGTTGGGAAGATCCCCTGGAGAAGGGAAAGGTACCCATTCCAGTATTCTGGCCTGGAGAATTCCATAAAGTGAAAGTGATAGTCATTCAGTCGTGTCTGACTCTTTGTGACCCCTATGGACTGTAGCTTGCCAGGCTCCTCTGTCCATGGAATTCTCCAGGCCAGAATACTGGAGAGGGTTGCCATTCCCTTCTCCAGGGGATCTTCCTGACCCAGGCATCGAACCTGGGTCTCCTGCACTGCAGACAAATTCTATACTGTGTGAGCCACCAGGGAAGCCCAAAATATACGGTACCCTTTTAACCATTTTTAGGTGCACAATTCACTGGCATTAAGTACATTCACATTGTTGTACAACCATCACCATCTGTTTCTGGAACATTTTTGTCATCCCAGACAAAATCTTTGTACCCATTAAATAATAGCTCCCTTTTTTCCCCATCCCACAGCCTGTAGTAATCATTGTCCTATTTTCTGCCCCTGTAAATTTGCCTTGTGTAAGTGGAATCATACAATATTTGTCCTTTTGCGACTGGCTTATTTCACTTAGCATAATGTTTTCAAGGTTCATCCACATGGTAGCATTTATCAGAATTTCATTTCTCTTTAAGGCTGAATAATATTCCATTGGATAGATATAGCACTTTATTCCTCTTGATAGGTAATTGAATTATTTCCTCCTTTTGGCTACTGTGAAAAACGTTGCTCTGAACACAACTGTACAAGTATCTGTTTGAATCTCTGCTTTGAATCAACCAGGATATTGACCTTGACACAACCCACAGCTCTTTTTTTCAGATGTCCCTAGTTTTACTCTTACTTATGTACAGATGTTACATAATGAAAGAGTAAAACATGAAAACTTTACAAATTGATTTTTTTCATTTAGCATGATTTCTTGGAGATTCTTCCAAGTTACTGTATCAGTAGTTTGTTCCTTTCACAGCTAAATAGGAATCAATGGTTTTACTGCACTTAGTTTAACCATTCTCCTGTTGAATGACAGCTAGGCTAATTTTAGTTTGGGGCTATTAGAGATAAAGCTGTTATCAACATTCATATACAGGTTTTAGTATGAACATAAGTTTTAACCTCTCTGGGATACATGTATACCATAGTATAGTATGAATATCACAGTACAGTCTATGGTATGGATGTACTGTACTTTGGTTAACCATTCACCTGTTGAAGAATGGTATGGATTGTTTCTAGTTTGAGCTCTTATAATTAAAGCTGCTATAAAAATTTGTGTACAGATTTCTGTGTGAACATAAATGATCATTTCTCCAGTTTAAAAAAAAATGCCCACGAGTGCAGTTGCTAAATCATATAGTAGTTGCATTTTTAATTTTGGGGGGGAGTTATAATTTTATTTATTTTTGGCTGTGCTGGGTCTTCATTGTTGTGCCTGGGCCCTCTCCAGCTGTGGCAAGTGGGGGCTTCTCGTTGCAGTGGCTTCTCTGTCCCTGAGCACGGGCTTCAGAAGGTGCAGTATGCAGGCTGCCAGGCTCCAGAGCACAGGCTCAATCGCGTGGAGCTCCGGCTTAGCTGCTCCACCGCACTGGAATCCTCTAAGATTAGGGATCGAACTCATGTCTCCTATATTGGCAAGCGGATTCTTTACCACTGAGTCACCAGGGAAGACCACATCTTTGATTTTTAAAGAAATTTCCAAAGTATCTCCAGAGTGGTTATACCATTTTATATTCCCACAAGCAATACATGAGTGATTGACCTAGTTTCTCCACATCCTCATCAATATTTGATATTGTGACTACTTTTTATTTTATCCACTCTGATTGGGATGTAGTCATATCTCATTATGATTTCATTTGTATTTTCCTAATGGCTACTTTGGCCACCTCATGCGAAGAGTTGACTTTTCCAATGAGTCAACTCTCATTGGAAACGACTCTGATGCTGGGAGGGATTGGGGGCAGAAGGAGAAAGGGACGACAGAGGATGAGATGGTTGGATGGCATCACTGACTCAATGGACGTGAGTTTGAGAGAACTCCGGGAGTTGGTGATGGACAGGGAGGCCTGGTGTGCTGCAATTCATGTGGTCGCAAAGAGTCGGACACAACTGAGTGACTGAACTGAAGTGAACTGAACTGAATGGCTAACAACACCGAACATCTTTTCATTTATTTGTTTGCCATCTGTATGTCCTGTTTGGTGTAGTGTGTGTTCATGACTTCTGCCCATTTCTTTTTCTTTTTTTTTTTTGTTGGCCACACCACGAGACTTGTGCGATCTCAGTTCCCCAACCAGGGATTGAATCCCTGGTCACAACAGTGAAAGCACCGAAGTCCAGCCACTGGACCACCAGGGAACTCCCTGCCCATTTCTAACTGGGCTGTTTGTGTTTTCACTCTCGAGTTTTAAGAGAGTTCCCTATTTCTAGATACTGGTGTTTTGTCAGATATGTGGTTTGTAAATATTTTCTCTGAATTTTTAGCTTTTCTCTTAACATGGTTGTTCACAGAGCAAAAGTTTTCATTGTGATAAAGTCCAATTCATCCTTTTCCCCTTTATCAGTCACGCTTTTGGTGTCAAGTCTAACAAGTCTTCATCTAGTCCTAGATCCTGAAGATTTTCTCCTACTTTTTTTTTTCTTTTTTGTTTTGGGCCATGCTCTGCGGCTTACAGATCTTAAGTCCCTCCACCAGGGATGGAACCCGAGTCACAGCAGTGAAAATGCAGAATCCTAACCACTGGACTGCCAGGGAATTCCCTCCCTTACTTTTTTTCTAAAAGTTTTATAGTTTTAAATTTACGTTTAAGTCTGTGATCCATTTTGATCGAATTGGGCTTCATGCAGTTTCATTCTATGCATGTAGGGCTTAGTATTCAGCAACAACTCCAGTTCTGAGGGGACCACTATGCAGATTTCCAGAGCTCTGGCTCATGGAGACACTGGCCAGAAAGCCCTGCTCTTAACCATTACACATACTGCTTCTTGTGTAAAGCAGAGTTTGTGCTGGATTTAATCAGTCATTAAGTTACACTCACCAAGTTCCTAACTATAGGGCAGGCCTCAAAAAATGCAAAGAGGAAGACCTCTGTCTTAGGGTCTCCAGAGAAACAAAACCAACAGAAAATATAAATAGATAGGCAGATAGATAGATAATAAGGAACTGGCCCATGAGAGTATAGAGGTAAAGAAGTCCCAAGATCTGCAAGCTGAAAACCCTGGAGTCAAGGGCATATACAATTCCAATCTGAGTCTGAAGGTCTGAGAAACAGGAGGGCTGATGATATATAAGTTCTAGTCCAAACTAAGTCTGAAGACTGGAGAAGACTAGTGTTCCAGTTCAAAGGCACTCATCGAGAGAGAGAATTCTCCATTACTCAGCCTTTTGTTCTTGTCAAATTCATCGGATGATACCCACATTAGGGAGAGAAATCTGATTTACTTAGTCTACTGCTGCTGCTAAGTTGCTTCAGTCGTGTCCAACTCTGTGCGACCCCATAGACAGCAGCCCACCAGGCTTCTCCATCCCTGGGATTCTCCAGGCAAGAACACCTGAGTGGGTTGCCATTTCCTTCTCCAATGCATGAAAGTGAAAAGTGAAAGTGAAGTCACTCAGTCATGTCCGACTCTTAGTGACCCCATGGACTATAGCCTACTAGGCTTGCAATTAAAATATTAATGTCCTCCAAAAACACCCTCACAGACACACCTAGAATGTTTGACCAAATTACTGGGCTCCCCATGGCTCAAATTGACATACAAAAATTAAACCATCACAGCCTCCTACCCCAGCCCTATCCCCCAGCCACCCCATGTGAGTCCAAAGTAGTGATTGCAAACCTGTGTAAACCCTAGAGGTCAAGGCTGGTGACTTGAGCAACGGGATTGCACAGCGACAAACCACAGTGCTGCTCTCTCATTCGTGACTCAACCTTTCACCCCTTTACCCCTGCCTCTCCTGTCCCTCCAGCCTCTCTCATCAACGAGGAGCCAGGAAATCGGCTGCCTCCCCCCATCCTGGGGTTCCAAGCTTTGGCTCAAGTTTTTGACTCAACCTGGGGAAACATCACATCCCAGATCAAGCCTGGGCTTGGGAACAAGCCCTGATTTTCTGTGTGTCTGGAGGTCCAGACTTTGGAGTTGGAAACACCATGACAATTCTAGTTTTGAATCTTCTTGGCAGAAAAGAAAGGATACAGGATAGAGGACATGAGTGGGCATGGCAGGGAGAAGACTCCGAGGGAGGTAAGTAGGGGGATAAAGGAGCTGGCAGCTGGCAAGGAGAAGAGATTGGGAGCTGGAAGGGTCTAGAGCTAACAGATTGATCATCCTAAAGTGGAATCTGGCCCATAGAAACGCTTGCTTAGGTCACCCAATATTTGCAAAACATTTGAGCCCAGTATTCAAACAGCATATGTTGCATAAATTTTCCAGCATCCTTGACAAAACAGACGACTTAGTGACAGTGGACCCACATCCTCACATGACAACTGGCTGGAACTCTGTGAGCACTGCCCTCTTCAGACAGAGTTTATGACCTTTGTCTCCATCATTCCCTCCCTCCCTCCCTCATAGCTCTGTTGGTAAAGAATCTGCCTGCAATGCAGGAGACCTGGGTTCGATTTCTGGGTTGGGAAGATCCCCTGGAGAAGGAAATGGCAACCCACTCCAGTATTCTTGCCTGGAAAATCCCATGGACAGAGGAGCCTGGCGGGCTACGTCCATGAGGTCGCAAGTGTTGGACACGACTTAGTGACTAAACCACCACCACTCCCTATTACTTCCCCCGATACTGAGGCTGAGCATCGTTTGTCATTGAGCACTGAGCCAGCACTGTTCTTCTCATTCCCAGCCTGTCTCATAGTTTATCTTACCTGCCTGGCCTCCTTGGGTACCTTTTGACCTTTTAGCTAGACTGAACCCTTCTTAACAGAAGGAACAAGGTCAGAGACAAGACGTGATCTGGTGACAATGTCAAGTGGATCGGTGGCAGAACCAAGACCAGAATTCCAGTGCCTCTTTCTTCTGGGGATCTCTTTGGCCTGAATCTTCAATGTATGTCCCCGTGGCAGTGGCCGGAAGATCTTTCCCTCTAAGGCACTCAGTGGGACACTGAGACCTAGACAGCCATCAGAACTCCCTTCCTCCCAGTGGCCATGGGACCCAAGATTAAAAAGGAGAAGGACCTGACTGCTTGTACAGGGTGAGGGTGGGCTAGCGGGCAGTCACGTGATCTAGACATGCATGCCCAAGTGGCAGGAAGTTGTCCAAAATCAGAGCTAACTTGGGAGAGGTGCAGAACTCGGGGTGCCTGGAAGGGAGCCAGAGGTGTTGTGGGGCTCAGGCCAGGAGGGGAACAAATGTCCTTACTGTGGCCACCCAGACCCTTCCTCCAGAACTGGCCACTTCTGCCTTTGGAAAGTGTTTCACAACGTGCCTGCGTGTGAGGACAGCTGAGGATGGGTAAGAGGGCGTGGACCCACACAATCGCCACTGCCTAGAGAGGAAGCACAGGCTTGCCATGCCCGTGGGGGGCTGCCCGGCACGCCAGCCACTCGCACAGAGAGTGCCCGAGCCTGCGGTCCTCATGTCAGGTGAGCAGCCCCCTCCAGGGACAGAGCCTGAGTGGGGACGTGATGGGGAGAGTCAGGGCGGGCAAGGGAAGTCCCTGCTGCAGCGTGGGGGTCTGGATCTCAACCACAATCCAGACACCAGCCTGGGGCTGGGCTCTTCACACCTCCAAGGGCAGAGCCTCGTCTCTGTGAACCCGGAGCCCTTGCAGCTTCCTTGGCTCCTGCAGGCGGCAGGGATACAGCACGCAGTGGTGTCAATATTGCCTACTCGGAACCCACGTCCCTCTCCACATCCTCCGTGGAGAGAGAAGTAGATCTGGGAATCTCTGCCCTCCCATGGAAGGAGGGAACCCTGAAGGCTCCACTTCTCACACGTCTACTGGAGTGTCTGTTCCATGGGTGGAGGTGATGGACCCAAGATGGGAATGAAGGGCTCTTATTCGGTGGGGCCTTCATTTCTCCTGTCTGCCGGGAGGAGGTGGGGAAGAGGACAGATGGCTTTAACCCTGGGCCAGCAGAAAGAGGCAGGTCACTCACCAAGGCTCATGGGGCCCTTCGCAGGTGACACAGGCCCCTCAAAGCAGGGAGGGACCAGATATGGCTCCATCTCCAGCCCACCCAGTCCAGGGCCACAGCAAGCGCCTCCCGGAGGGACCTACCTAAGTGAGAAGATCCCCATTCCGGATACAGAATCGGTGAGAACGCTGGAGACTTCCTGGGGTCTTTTAGGATGCACCGGATCATGCGGGATCTCACAAGCCTGGGGAGGGAGGGAGGTCTCCTGAAGATCAGGGCCAGTCCCTCTGGGCTCTGAACAGCTGTGACAGACAACGGGAACTGGCGCCCTCCTGCTTCTGTCCCCAAGTGCTTAGCTGGGGCGCTTAATATTTGTCTAAAAATTACCAAGTGGCTTTTTAAATGACTCTCAGCTCTCCTAGGAAGGGGAAAGGACCTGGGATGCGTTTGGGTTGCAGCCTCAGGGATTTGTTGTAATATTTAAGGAAAGGAAGCAGACAAGGGCATGGGGAGAGGTGAAGCTGGCGGGCTGGCTTCTGGGACAGTGTGTGTGTTAGTTGCTCAGTCATGTCGGACTCTCAGCGACCCCATGGACTGTAGCCCACCAGGCTCCTCTGTCCATGGGATTCTCCAGGCAAGAATACTGGAATGGATAGCCATTCCCTTCTCCAGGGGATCTTCCTGACCCAGGCATCGAACCCAGGTCTCCTGAACTGCAGACAAATTCTTTCCAGTCTGAGCAACCAGGGAAGCCTAGGACACATCATCCTGCATTTCCAGAGTCTTCAGAAAGACTCAGGCTCCCCGGAATGGGGGTGGGGAGACCCTCCGCTTGGTGGACTCCAGAGAGGAGGCCCTGTGGTCTGAGAAGGGGCTGCAGAGGGAGGAGTTGGACCAGGGAGGTCTGACCCAGGAAAGCTCCCCTTTGGGCTCTGAGGATCTGCTGAGTCAGGGCCTGCATGAAGCGGGCCAATCAGGTGCAGACTGCAGAACTGACCCATCCAGACAGCCGATCTGCCGTGACTCAGCAAATCCTAAATCCTTCCCACCCCATGTGCTCCACTAACCCTCCAGGTGATAGCTCCAGGAAGGGGGAATCAGGGCAGGGCTGGCCAGCCTGGGCTCCTGAGCCTGGGAAGGTGTCAACTGGGGGCTGGCCAAAGCCAGCTGGACCCACCCAAGACCCCTCATTCCACTCCCCTCCACAGGGTGCATTCAGCCTGCGGAAGCTGTGGGCCTTCACGGGGCCTGGATTCCTCATGAGCATCGCATTCCTGGACCCAGGAAACATTGAGTCGGATCTTCAGGCTGGGGCTGTGGCTGGATTCAAAGTGACGGAGTCGGGGCACCATGGGGAGGGCGGTGACCAGGCTTAGTGGGTGGAGACCCCCAGCTTTGCCACAACTCCCCAGAGTCGCCTGCCTGGCCAGTGTTGCTGGGAACAGGTGTTAAGTTCAAATGGGCCAGAAAAGGGTCTCCAAGGCAGCCGTGCCAGAATGTGGGGTGTAGGGGGCATTGTCTTCCAGCTTTGTCTCCCCCATCCTCTCCCCAGTGAGTGTCCTAGGTTAGAAGGTCCCAGCAATTCGGGGGTTATCAGAAACTAGCCCCTCTGGCTGATGGCCTCTCCCTAAATTCTCGCAGCTGCTCTGGGTGCTGCTGTGGGCCACAGTGTTGGGCTTGCTCTGCCAGCGACTGGCTGCCCGGCTGGGTGTGGTGACAGGCAAGGACTTGGGCGAGGTCTGCCATCTCTACTACCCTAAGGTGAGCTTGGTGCCCCTGGACAGGAAGCATCTGTAGCCTTGAAATCCCAAACAGCCATTGAAAGCTTCGATGATCAAATAAAAATATCATCTCAAGTGGAGCATTGCAAGTCCACGTGATAAATAAGGCTGAGGCTCAAACGAATAGAACGCATAATGAGAGGGACACTAGAGGTATCTTGTTCTTTTTACCGAAAAGGACATTGAAACCTGGAGAAGTGACTTGCCTAAGCGGAAAAATGGTTGGAGGGGGAGGCGCAAAATTGGTGTGAAATAACCATTGGCTGGGGTGGACATTGGGGACTAGGCTGTTGTCAGCGTCCAGGCAAGCAAACAGAAATTATACCACTGGATCGGTCAAAGGCATCTAATACAGGATGTAGTCCCAAAGGTGTTGACAGAGTTGAAGGAGCAAGAGAAGGAGGTGTTACCCAGAGATCAGAAAGCTGCTGGACAGAAACCCGAGGACCATAATTTGCTGTCGAGCTTCTAGAAACATTGCCACCACTGCTGATTGGAGCCCAGACTATGTAGTGCCCTTGCTGGGGCCAGCTCCAAAAGCAGAGGGAAAAGATCTCTACCTGTTTTTTAATTTTCCTTAAATATTTCTTACTGTTGACCTAAAACATATATTTTAGGTCAGATATTTGTCCAGCAAAGATGGGTTTATTCAGAAACAGCAGAGAATGATAATTCAGGGTCTTGTAGCCATGGGGAGCCACCTGCAAGGTCTCTACACAGCAAGGGAAGAAGAACGCTTTTATGGAGGGAAAAGGGAAGGTGGGAGGCTGATAGCAAACAAAGAGTCCATGACTTTTCAGTGCCTAAGTCCTTTCCAGGAAAGAAGAGTCTTCTTTCTCTTGGGCTGTGCTATCTTTGAAGGGTGTGGAAGCTTCCCCTTCTTATCTCCCGACTCTATTTAATTGAAGTTTCTGTAACTAATTTTACATGTGAAACCACCATGGCACCATGAAGCCAACTGGCAAGGCCAACTTGCAAATGTAGTTTGCAGGCTTCCAGGCATATAGGTGCCAGCTGCAGACAGGTGAGTCCAGGACTGAGACAAGAGACAGCCTTGCTGACGGGACTACGTCCTCCCCGTAGGTGCCCCGCATTCTCCTCTGGCTGACCATCGAGCTAGCCATCGTGGGCTCAGACATGCAGGAAGTCATCGGCACAGCTATTGCATTCAGTCTGCTCTCCGCCGGACGGTACTCCAGAGGGGCCCTAGTTCTTCAGCCCAGGGCTGGGAACAACTGCCGCTTCCTCCCCAGGCCTTCTATTTCCCCCTGGCCACTTCATCCTGCAGTCATCTCTGACTCAGTTATTGCCCAATCTACCAGATGGGGAAACAGAGACCCAGATATGTAAAGCGACTTGCTGCAAATCAGACAGATGTTGGTCATCTTGCAGGCTTCAATACTGCAGCCTCAAGCTCCCTACCACGCTGGTCCCCTGCCCAGCATGGAGGTGCCATTTTAGGTCTCCAGCACCCTGGCTCCCCTCTCCCTCAGCTGTCTGGGGCCCCTTGAGTGCCTGCTCCCTGGAGGCCCCATTCCACGGCTCCAGCCCTGAGGGTGGGAGATCCAGACTCCTGAACTGGGCTAGGCTGACCCAGGCCACTCTGGTTTCAGAATCCCACTCTGGGGTGGTGTCCTCATCACCGTCGTGGACACTTTCTTCTTCCTCTTCCTCGATAACTACGGTGGGTGTGTGCCCCTCATCCCCAGCGGGACTCGGGCGAGGAGGGGGCTGGCAATGAATGTAATGGTACTTTGGTGAACTGGGAGAAGGGCTCTGAGCAACCTTGCTCTGCACAGCCTTGAGCAACTTAGACTAGTGTTTCTTCATCTACAACACGCAGATACTAGCACAGAGGTCACAGGGCTGTGGGGAGGATTCACTGCGGTAACACTGGTCAAGTCCGGGGCACAGTGCCTGGAACAAGTGCTCAGGATATCAGCCATTAATAATTGCTTAAGTTACAATTTTGGTTTTGGGTGGTTTTTATTGTTGTTGTTCAGCCCCTTTGCTCTCACCCTAGGGTTGCGGAAGCTGGAAGCCTTTTTTGGATTTCTTATTACCATAATGGCCTTGACCTTCGGCTATGAGGTGGGAAGCCAGAGCCATAACAGGGCCCTGCACCATAGCCACCCTATTCTGCCCCATGCAGAGCCCAACAGGACAGGGGAGAGGACCTTAGCTATGCCCTACCCCCGCCCCACCTCACCCCCCATTCCCGCACCCCCCACCCCACTAGTCCCTCTCCCCTACTCCAGCCTCCGGAAGTGGACTGGAGGGTAAGAACGGAGGCTCGGGGTGGAGTGGGGCCTAAGGAGGCTCCTCCCCACAGCACAGGAAGATCCCCTGGAGAAGGGAAAGGCTACCCACTCCAGTATTCTGGCCTGGAGAATTCCATGGACTACAGTCCATGGGGTCACAAAGAATGGGACATGACTGAGCGACTTTCACTCACCCCACAGTACGTGGTGGCTCAGCCTGCTCAGGGAGCATTGCTTCAGGGCCTGTTCCTGCCCTCGTGCCGAGGCTGTGGCCAGCCCGAGCTGCTGCAGGCCGTGGGCATCATTGGCGCCATCATCATGCCCCACAACATCTACCTGCATTCCTCCCTGGTCAAGGTGAGTAGACTGGAGGGGAGGGAGACATGCTCTCTCCCTTAGAGCCATGCTGGCCCCGCCCCCAAGGCTGAAGCCACGCCCCCTCGACTCCTGCCTCTGAATTGAGGAGGGAAGTGAATCACTATTCACTATACAATAATAGAGAGGGTCTACTGTGTGCTGGGAGCTGAGGATCAGTGAGGGAAAAGATAAGTCTTCTGACTTCTTAGAGCATGCATTTCTAGTAGGGGAGGCAGACCATGAGCAAGTCAACAGTAAAGGAAAGAAGTGGATTGTGAAAGATGCTCTGAAGGAAACGAAACAGAGCAGCATGATGGAGGATGACTGAGCAGGGGGCTCCCCTAGAAAAAGTAGCCAGCAAAGGCCTTTCTAAGGCAGTGGCTTTTGAAACATGAAGGATGGGAAGGAAGATTAGGGGAGAAGATATTCTAAGCAGAAGGACCAGCAAGTGCAAAGGTCCTGAGACAGAAACAAAGGACTATCCTAGACTATCATGCAAGGGGGCTTTAGAGAGAGCAGGGTTTGGGGGAACGTAAGCAGACTGTGAGGGTAGAGAGTTCTGGGACAATGCTAAGGGACTTCGATGCTTCCGTCCTTTTACCTTCGTAGTCTCGAGAGGTAGACCGGTCCCGGCGGGCGGACATCCGAGAAGCCAACATGTACTTCCTGATTGAAGCCACCATCGCCCTGTCTGTATCCTTCCTCATCAACCTCTTTGTCATGGCTGTCTTTGGGCAAGCCTTCTACAAGCAAACCAACCAGGCTGCGGTGAGGCACACCCCATATATTCATGCCCCTCAAGTTCTGCAGGGGACTCCAAAGAGTGCAGCTAAGCCCTTTGAGTCGCTGTCTTGCACTACAGGCACTGGTAGGGCAGGGAGTCTTGACACTGGCCTCTGTCTGGGAGCCCCTTTCCCACCCCACTGGAGAGACACAGCTGCCCCCTGTAGGCTTGTAGAGGGTCAACCCCCACATCAGGGGCTCCAAGGCACACACATCCAGGGGAGGTGATGGCGGGGGGCGAGGAGCTGAGTCTTGGAGGACTCAGCATTCCAGCTGCACCTGAAGAATGGGCAGGATTTGCCCAGCCAGCTGTGGCGAGAAACCTCTGGGAGGGGGTCCTGCCTAAGGATGAGCATGGGGTTGGGAATATGCAAGCAGTTTCTTCTCCTGAATTTCTAGTGATAGTCTTCATTACTGGCAGATAAACCATCATTCATTCAGCAAATATTTATTGAGCATTTGTTATGTATCAGCCAGTGTCTTAGACCATGGGAATACAACAGCCAATGATACAAAGGCTTTGCCCTCTTGTAGATTAACTTTGAAGGCAGTGAGCAAACTGGAAAAAAATCAACCAATCAGTTGACTGATTTCAAAGGAAAATATGAACAATGTTGTAAAGAAAATAAAGGGGGTGATGAAACATAATTGGGGGTGTGGTGGGGGAGGGGCTTCTACATTAGCCCAGGTGGCAGGAGAGGCCTCTAGGACGAGATGGCATTTGAGTAGACTCTGAAAGAGAAGGAACCAACCAGCTCCTCCCTGGCTTTCTGGGATTTGGGACCTGGGTCTGTCTCAGTTTTTGGGTAGATCTCTATCCAGAGGCACTAAAGGGGGTTGATGGGGTCAGAACAGACTAGTCAGGACTCCGAGCACACAGGCACTGTTGTGTGCCTTGCTGTGTGACCTTGTGAGGTCATACCTCTCTGTGAGTCTCTACTCCTTAGCACAAGGAGAGAGATCTAAACAGGATGGCAAACTATAGTCACACATTGTCTTCGAGACCAACCGAGTCACAGAGCTGTGGGAAGTCCCAGGGCCTGTGGGTCTGCTTGAGTCACTGCCAGCCAGTTGCGTCTCTGTGGTAATGCCAGCTCTCACCATCAAAGAGAAGCTAGAAACCAGGCTTGTTAATGCATCTCAATTGTAAATGTTGTTAACAAATTCACATTAAAGAAAAACATTTGTTGGCCAAGCGAAATATGTCGTGCTGGATTCAGACTGTGGGCCACCAGTTTTCAACCCTTGGTCAAGGCTTGGAGGTCTGATTTTCCAGTATTGAGTGTGTGCTTCACATCTCCTTCCTACTGCCCGGTGCCCGCAGTTCAACATCTGTGCCAAGAGCAGCCTCCACGACTACGCGCCGATCTTTCCCAGGAACAACCTGACCGTGGCAGTGGACATTTACCAAGGAGTAAGCAAGCGAACGGCAAGGCTGGGGCTGGGCGAGGAAGGGCTCCATCCAGCAGGAACCCCCCCTCGCCACGCCCACTCCAGGGGCGGAGCCTGCGTGAGAAGGGGGTGGGTCCATGGCCTGACCACACCCCTCCTCCCAGGGCGTGATCTTGGGCTGCCTCTTTGGTCCTGCAGCCCTGTACATCTGGGCCGTGGGTCTCCTGGCTGCTGGGCAGAGCTCCACCATGACCGGCACCTACGCGGGACAGTTTGTGATGGAGGTGTGGCTGGGCCGGGCTGGTGTCTGATCACAAGGCAGACCACTCAGGACTCGGACATGGGCCTCCTTGATCCTTAAGGCAGCCCAATGGGTACCCTTATAAGCCCTACTATACAGATGAGAAAACTGAGATTTAGGGAGGTGAGGCCTGAGACTCACCCAGGACTAATAGGAGCCTTTTCTCCAAAACCGTTTAGGCTTCAGCAATCAGCTGTAGGGGGGAAAACCTCGCCCCCAATTTCCCCCCATCTATCCCTTCACCACCAACTATAGACAGAGCTGCCCCCATTTCAATGATGGAAAAATAGAGGGTTCCTGCAGGTATCAGATGGGCTGAGGGAGGATGGAGGATTCGTCCCCTGGAACCCCAGTCCTGCATCCCACCACCGAGTTCCCCCTGCATGCCCCAGGGCTTCCTGAAGCTGCGGTGGTCACGCTTCGCCCGAGTCCTGCTCACTCGCTCCTGTGCCATCCTGCCCACTGTGCTCCTGGCTGTCTTCAGGGACCTGCGGGACCTGTCAGGCCTCAACGACCTGCTCAATGTGCTGCAGAGCCTGCTGGTGAGCCTGCGGGCCCTATCACCCCCTCCACCCTGTGGGGCCAAACAGGAACCACAGCAATCCCCTACCTCCCTAGACTCCCCCACCTCCCAGGCACTATTCTAAACACACTTTACCTACAAGTTTCTGGTACTACCCATAGCTGCCCCAGGGTGTAGGAACCACCATTAGCCCCATTTTGCAGATGGAAAAACTGATGCATGCAATTAAGTGACCAGTAGCAGAGCCAGGGGGCTTCCCTGGTGGCTCAGATAGTAAAGAATCTGCCTGCAATGCGGGAGACATGGGTTTGATCTCTGGGTTGGGAAGATCCCTTGGAGGAGGGCATGGCAACCCACTCCAGTATTCTTGCCTGGACAATCCCCATGGACAGAGGAGCCTGGTGGGCTACAGTTTATGGGGTCACAAAGAGTCGGACACAACTGAGTGACTAAGCACAGCACAGCAGAGCTAGGATGCACACTCAGATAGTCTGGGGCCAAAGCCCCCAAACACTTCCTCCTGCTTTGGAGCCCCCACAACCTTGGGGCTTCCTTGGTGGCTCAGATGGTAAAGAATCTGTCTGCAGTGGGAGATCTGGCTTCGATCCCTGGGCTGGGAAGATCTCCTGGAGAAGGAAATGGCAATCCACTCCAGTATTCCTCCAAAATCACTGCAGGTGGTGACCGCAGCCATGAAATTAAAAGATGCTTGCTCCTTGGAAGAAAAGCTATGACCAACCTAGATAGCATACTAAAAAGCAGAGACATTACTTTGCCAACAAAGGTCTGTCTAGTCAAAGCTATGGTTTTTCCAGTAGTCATATATGGATGTGAGAGCTGGACTATAAAGAAAGCTCAGCGCTAAAGAATTGACGCTTTTGAACTGCGTGGTATTGGAGAAGACTCTTGAGAGTCCCTTGGGCTGCAAGGAGATCCAACCAGTCCATCCTAAAGGAAATTAGTCCTGAATATTCATTGGAAGGACTATTGCTGAAGCTGAAGCTCCAATACTTTGGCCACCTGATGCGAAGAATCGACTGGAAAAAACTCTGATGCTGGGAAAGGTTGAAGGCAGGAGAATGGGATGACAGGATGAGATGATTAGGATGGCATCACTGAGTCGATGGACACGAGTTTGAGTAAGCTCCGGGAGTTGGTGATGGACAGGGAAGCCTGGTGTGCTGCAGTCCATGGGGTCACAAAGAGTCGGACACGACTGAGTGACTGAACTGAATTGATTTTTGCCTGGGAAATCCCATGGACAGAGAAGCCTGGTGGGCCATCGTTTGTGGGGTTCCAAAGAGTCAGACACAACTGAGTGGCTAGCACACACAGTGGAAGCAATGGATGTGGAGAAACAGGTTCAGAGTGGTTAGGGGACTTTCCCAAGGTTGCACAGTGAAGCAGAGGGTGACTGGAGCCCTGGCCTGCTCCTCCCCTCCTCACTGTTTTCTAACGGCAGGGTCCTTCAGCCCCTTCCTTCCAACTCTCCCCAGCTTCCCTTCGCTGTGCTGCCCATCCTCACCTTCACCAGCATGCCCGCCCTGATGCAGGAGTTTGCCAATGGCCTGTGAGTACTCCCCAACCCCAGCACTGGGCTTATCGCACTTGATCCTCACAACCACCAAGAGGTAGGAATTCTCACTATTCTAGATAAGGAATATCTGATAAGATCAGAGAGGTTAAGAAACCTGCCTAGGGTCACACAGCTAGCAAGGGGAGGAGCCAGGACTGGAATCCTGAGCCAGGGGCTATTTCTAGAGCTTGAGCTCCTCCCCCTCACCTCAGCCTGTACTCTTGCCAAGTCCTGCTGGTGTGGTGCCTGGCCGGCCCAGGAGGCAGAAAATGGCCAGGGGTCTACACCAGACCGCACAGCCCAGGGAAGCCCTAGTTACCTCCAGGCTGACTGTGGGCCCTGAGGGAGATGCAGCCGATCCTGAATCTCTCTCTCATTCCCAAGGGTGAGCAAAGTTATCACTTCCTCCATCATGGTGCTGGTCTGCGCTGTCAACCTTTACTTTGTGATCAGCTACGTGCCCAGCCTCCCCCACCCTGCCTACTTCAGCCTTGTAACACTGCTGGCCGCAGCCTACCTGGGCCTCACCACTTACCTGGTACTGCTGGGTGGGTGGGTGCCTGGGGGATGGGGAGGCAAGGAGAGGAGACCACAGATGGGGGGCGTAGCGGGGATGCACCCGCCCTCGTAGGTCTTCTCCCCTCCTCATAGCCACCCCTCCCTCAGGTCTGGACCTGTCTCATCACCCAGGGAGCCACTTTTCTGGCCCACAATTCCCACCAACGCTTCCTGTATGGGCTTCCTGAAGAGGATCAGGAGAAGGGGAGGACCTCGGGATGAGCTCCCACCAGGGCCTGGTCACGGCTGTGATGAGTGGGCATAGTGGCCTGTCAGACAAGGGGGTGTGTGTGTGTGTGTGTGTGTGTGTGAAGGCAGCAAGACGGAGAGGGAGTTCTGGAAGTTGGCCAACGTGAGTTCCAGAGGGACCTATGTGTGTGTGTGTGACACACTGGCCTGCCAGACAAGGGTGTGTGTGTGTGTGTGTGTGTGTGTGTGTACGCACAGCAAGACGGAGAGGGAGTTCTGGAAGCCAGCCAACGTGAGTTCCATAGGGACCTGCTATTTCCTAGCTCAGATCTCAGTGTTCTTGACTATAAAATGGGGACACCTACCTTGGAATGGTTGTAAATAAGACACTTGAACGCAGAGCCTAGCACTTCAGATTTAAAAACAAAAGAATCATAATTCCAAAAGTTACTGAGCACTAACTATCACAGGAGTGACCTGACAGACCCACCCAGTCCAGGGTGGGACCCAGGCTCCAAACTGACTTAAAATAAGAGTCTGAAAATGCTAAATAAATGCTGTTGTGCTTAGTCTCTTCAGTCATGTCAGACTCTGCTTCCCCATGAACCGCAGCCCACCAGGCTCCTCTGCCCATCAGATTCTCTAGACAAGAATACTGGAGTGGGTTGTCATGCCCTCCTCCAGGGGATCTTCTCCACTCAGGGAACCGCCATCTCCTGCATCTCCTGCAATGCAGGCGGATTCTTTACCGCTGAGCCACTGGAGAAGCCCAAATAAATGCTAATGGCACCCCACTCCAGTACTCTTGCCTGGAAAATCCCATGGACGGAGGAGCCTAGTGGGCTGTAGTCCATGGGGTCGCTAGGAGTCGGACACGACTGAGCGACTTCACTTTCACTTTTCGCTTTCATGCATTGGAAAAGGAAATGGCAACCCACTCCGGTGTTCTTGCCTGGAGAATCCCAGGGACGAGAGAGCCTGGTGGGCTGCGGTCTATGGGGTCGCACAGAGTCGGACACGACTGAAGGGACTTAGCAGCAGCAGCAGCAACAACAACAACCGCTTAAACCAAAAGAGAAGGAAATGGAGACAGGCAAGCACAAGATCCCTGAACTATCAAGTGTCCCCCGTCCTCGAATGTCTGCCTCTCGCTCCTACTCTCAATGGAGTGGCCTCAGCCTTTCGGTTCCACCCGAAACCCATTTTCCAGGCAGTAAAACGGAGGCGTGATTCTCCTCCCTTCGGGCACCAGGTCACAAAGAACCCAAGAGTCCATGCCTCCGAGGCCCAATTCATTTGCCATCTCCCCAGGGGACCAGGCGGCCGAGACTCCCACGCCGCGCAGTAGACGCCCCCAGGGCGCTGTCTCCCAGCTCCCCCTAGGGGCAAGGGACGGTCCCGAGCGCCGGTACTCTCCGCCTCCAAAGAGGAGGCGGACACTCCGGCCTCGCGCCCGGGGGCCTCGGAATCCGCCCAAGCTGGAGGGTAGGGGTGAGCTTCGTGGGCTGGGAACCCCCTTGGCCGTAGGGAGCGGCCCGGCGCCCCTTCGCCCCTTACAGGGACTGCACTTTACAGACGTTCCCTGAGCTGTTTCTAGGCTCCCCCAAGTCCCTCCTCCAGCCTCTTCAAGTCTTTGGGAGCCCCCCCACCCCGCCTCCACCCCGCTCCCAGCCCCGGTGGCGAGCAGCGGCGTGGAGGGGCTGCCAATCTTTCCCCCTAGATTGAGCTTGGAGTGGGCGGTGTGCCTGGAAGCACCCCTGATTTCCCGGGGATGCGGCGGGGCAGGCAGTCGGGCTCCGCACTCAGGTTGAGGCGCTTGTTTATGAGAAGAATTTCCTCTTTCTTAAAAGGGCAACAAAACAAGTGGGGCCCTCTGAGAGGACCGGGATGGGACAGGTCTGGCTCACCCCACACAATAGTGGAGAGGTACCCAGACTAGAAAGCTGCCCAACCCTCTTCTCCTGGCTTGGCCCTGGAGAAGATGGGGCCCACGGGAACTGGAAGAGGGGATGAATGGGGGCCAGGTAGCCGAGAAAGGGGTCGAGACCCTTTTTCCTACTTCCTGGAGGTGTCCCAGCTGTACCCCCTGTCCACCTCTTTAAACAATTCTCGAGGCATTAGTTTGGCACCAGGCCTGTGCTGGACATGGGGGAGGGAGGCACAGTCTCTAAATAAAGACTACCTGGCGGAGTTGGGGCGGGGGCGGGGGGCGGTGGAGGATAAGTAAACCACAACTCACCGATGTGACAGCACACCTGCAAAAAACGAGGCAAGGTCCAGAGATCAAGTACTAGACAGTATTTTGAAAACTGAACAGATGGAGGGGGAACCCTCAAGGGGGAGGTGAGCATGCCAGGAGCTGGGGTTGTGTATTGGTGTGTGCAAAAGCTAGAGACATGCAACCTTGTTGGGAGTTCCCCAGAGAAACAGGCCGGCTGGTCACATGAGTAGTCAAGCTTGGAACTTAGAACTTGGGGGGAAAAGAAGGGGGAGGGGACCAAAGGGCCAGCTAAGGGGTTAGCCATGAGGTCAGGCCAAGGCCAGTCATTCCCCTGCCTGGACCCTTCCCTACCCAAAAGGCTGCCCCTTCCCCAGTAGCTCTGGTCCTCCTAGCTTTTCCCCACCCTCTTGCCATGTTCAGATCTAACTAGAGAATCTTCCAGCCCCTCCAGCTGGGAGTGGCCTGACACCTTAACTCTCCCCCAAAACTTCCACCCACAACTCTTATCACTACACACCCCCAGACCTCCTGACTCACTCGGCATCCACGCTGCCCTGTGGGAAGGTGCACCAGGTGTGCCTCGGGCAGGGCCTCCAGTCTTTCTCTCCACATGCTGCCTACCCACTTGCCCGGGTGGGACCTCAGCTGTCAGATGGGGGAAGCTGAGATGCTGGATGATGTCCCGAGTTGCCAGACCGAGCCTGGCTGAGTCCCAGTGTTTCTTGACTCACAGTCCCCATGACTTGATTTCTCCTGGAGTGCAAACCAACGAAACACAAAACTAAACTGCACAGCGAACCCCACCTGCTGTAGCAGAGAGGGTAAGGGAGACAGCAGCTGGGTGTGGGTTTCCTTTCCCGGGGAAACCCGAAGAACCCGCCCCACCCTCCAGAACGCTTCCACCGGCAACTCACTCCCCACAGACCCCTAGAGCCCGCACTGCCCGGGTGTCAGGACTCGGTCTGCATCCACCCCGTCCGCGCGGAGGGGGCACCTCGGCGAGCCCCGAAGCCGGGGGATGGTGGTGGGGAGGGGTGGGCGGGGTAAGCGGGGTAGGGCAGGTCTCCTGGGAGGAGTCAACAATCTCGAAGTCTTGGAAGGGACGATGGGGGTGTGTCTTAGGGGCCAGAGGTGAAGAGAATATCGACTGGGCGGGCGGGGGGGCGCGGTCCTGCCCGCCCTATCCCCGCTCCTCTGACCGTCGTAGGGACAGCCGGCCAGGTTCCAGCCTCCAGAGAAGGGGAGGGGAGGGGAAGGAAGGCGAGCCGGTCAGACTAGAGACGAGGCCAGGGTTTCGCTCAGCCCTCCGTCGCCCATTTCCTTTTGGGGTCAGCACCGGCTGGGCATCCAGAGATAAAGTCGAGGCGCCGCCCCGGGGCCGCACCGTAGGGGAGGGGACTCCGCCCGGCAGCCGGAATCCCACCTCTGTTCCTGCCGCAGGGCTGGCTGAATCGCTCACTAGTGGGGACTCAGTTTCTTTATCTGTAAAACGGGTTTTTAAAGGAGTCGTTAAATGAGATGAGGGGCGCAGCCACAGCCGGACCCAGAAGTAAGTGCTCGCAGCACGTTGGCGATTATTGTGACTAAAAGCAGAAAGCGAGTCGTGCTGTCCAGAGGATCCACAGACCCCGACCACCTCCCCACCCCGCCCTAGACCCCAGGCCCGAAGCGAACGCGCCCTGGGGCCAGCTCTGCTCACGACCCGTCGCCCGCGCGGGGCCTCTCCCTCCAGGGCGCCCTCTCCGCCTGGCCGGGAGAAAGCGCGCCGCGCTCACACCGGGCTGCCGGACGGGACACGACGCGCCCGCCCCGCCCCGTCCCGCCCGGCGGGGGAAGGAAGTGCTGGGGCGTGTTTATCAAGCCTTGGCGTTATTAATATTTTTAAAATGTGAACACAAAACAGTAACGACAAATATAAGGAACTTCATAGACAGGAAAACAAACCAACCCCGCCCGCAAACCTCACCGCGAAGCACACGGGAGTTTTGCTCGCGAAGAATCCGCGTGGAAACGCGAGCCCCGCGCCCGGGGCGAGTCTGCACGGACCTGAGTGGAGCGGGTGTGCCAGTGGATGTCCGTGGTCCCCACGGTCCGGCATCGAATCCCACTGTGTGGGGCCGCGGCCTGATTTCCCCTCCCCACAGAGGGGCCGGCGGGTGGGAAGCAGAGGAGGGGGCCTGGGGAAAAGGAGGGTTTCATTTCTTCGAGGTCGGTAGGATTTGTCTATGCGAAGCGGTAGGAAGTGCATTCAGGCAGGACGAACAGCACGTATAAAGGCCATGAGACGTGGAGGCCCTTGGCTTCAGGCAAGAAAACCAGGTGGCTGCAGTGGGTATGGGGAGTGGACGTGGCCGGGCGCCCGGTGAGGAGAAGTCGGCAGGGGGCACCCCGGGGCAGACAGCTGGAATTTCTACAGCTCCGGGTTTAGAGAAAAGGAGCCGAGACTGAGGGTAGGTCACGGTCTGGTTAGGGACCTAATTGTGTGGATCTGCATAGTCGTTGGGAGGTGCAGCAGAGGCTTTGCACACTCAAGACTTCCCCTGCGACCACCGGAGAGAAGACCCACTTTTCAGACCAGATGGTGTTATCCCCATTTCCCAGATGAGAAGACCGAGAAGCTGCCAGTCCCCGACCTTTGGAATGTTCAGAGGTGGAGTCGCGCTGCCTCGGGGCACTCCCGGGCGCGGGCGCCCCGGGCGGGCCCTGGTCCCGGGCCGCTTAGCGCGGAGAAGCGTGGGCCGGGGTGCCGGCCCTGCCACGCAGCCGCAGAGGCTTGGCCTGGCTGGCTGGCGGGCGGGCGGCGGGAAAGGAGGCGGCGCCCCCGGGAGCGCGGCAGGAACCTGGCCGGGCCCGCCTCCTTGCCCGCCGAGCAGCGCCGGCCCCTCAAGTGATGAAAGCCCCGGCCGAGTCCAGGTCACGCTGAAGCCGTTGCCCTTTTAAGGGGGAGCCTTGAAACGGCGCCCGGGTTCCATGTTTGCATCCGCCTCGCGGGGAGGAAACTCCATGTTGTAACAAAGTTTCCTCCGTGCCCCCTCCCTCCCCCTCCCCCTTAGAACCTGGCTCCCCTCCCCTCCGAAGCTCGCGGGGATCCCTCCCTCCCACCCCTCCCCTCCCCCCCGCGCCCCGATTCCGGCCCGAGCCGGGGGGGAGGCCGGGCTCCCGGGCCAGAGTCCGGCCGGAGCGGAGCGCGCCCGGCCCCATGGACAGCTCGGCCGTCATTACTCAGATCAGCAAGGAGGAAGCGCGGAGCCCGCTACGGAGCAAAGGTACTGGGGCGCGCGGAGGGGAGCTTAGACCCGGCGCCGCAAAGAGGAGGGAGCCGAGACCCTCTCGAGGGCGACAGTTGCCGCCACCGCCCGGGGCGCCCGCCTTGGCGGGACCCGGAGCTTCCAACTGGAGGGGAAGCTGGGTGAGAGTTTGAACTTGCAGAGACTCGGAGACCTGGGGCGGGGCCTGGCGCGTTTTGGGGCGCTTCGGTCTGCTCGAGGTGGGGAAACTGAGGCAGGGGTGGAGCACGGGGCGCCCTCCAGGTTTCCCAGACTGGGTGTGCGCGAGGCCGAAGAGTCGTTCCCCCCCCCCCCACTCCCCCATTGGCGCCAAGGGGGCTGGGAGATGGGGGGGCTGAAGAGGGCGCCTTCAGGCCACCAGCTGAGACTCCACCCCCTCCGGGCCGCGGTCTGGCTGGGTCGCGGGAGGGGGCGCAGAGGTGACAGCGGGCTGGTGAGGGTTGGAAAGATCTCCCGCTAACACAGGGCCACGTTCCCCACAAACTTCCGCGTCCCGCGTGGAGGCGCGGAGAGAGACAACCACTTCTAAGGATCGCCCGCGCGCCCGCAGAAGACGCGTGATCGGACCGCGCACTTGGCTCCCGGAGCCGGTGGGCGCCGTGTCTGTGCATACAAGCAGAGACCCGAGATGCCGCCAGCTTGGGCCGGGCACCCCGGGACTGATGGTTCTGGTCTAGGGGGTCTGCCCCTCCCTGTCCTCGTGTGGACTTAAGAGGCTAGGAAGTCCCTCCAGGTCTGTCCACTTGTGGCCGGGACCTAGGTCCGCCCGGGATCGGGGGTGGGGGGTTGGATAGGGGGTCGGGTGGAGGGTGGGCCAGTCTATCAGCGGGATCTAGGTTGGAGGTCCGGGCGGGGGCGGAGGAGGAGGAGAAGGAGGGGCCAGTAGATGGCTGCAGGACGCTAGCTTCAAGCCCCCACCCCCTGTGTCTGGGCCCAGCTTCAGGAAGGACTTTGGACCTTTGGAGGTGGAGGATGGAAGGAAGGCGGGAGTGGGCCCCAGGGCCCCAGGCCCCAGCCCTCTTTGGTAGGGGCCCCACTGACCAGGGGCTGCTCAGGTCCGGTGGGTGTCAGGAGGTGCCCCTATGCACTGCTCCCCCGGCAGAGATGGAAACTATTGGGAAGAGAAAACACCTCCTGTCCCAGCCTCCAACCAGCCCACTCCCTAATGTGGGTGACGTTGTAGCCACATTAGAAGAACTTGTGGGGAGCGGAGGGGTGGCCTGGAGCCAAGACTGTCAGGCTGCCACCTTAGTGTGTCTCCCTCAATGAAGGAACCATGGCCAGATCCTCTCAGCCCAGGGGTTGGCAGCTGGGCATATAGGCACAGCCCTGCAGGCCAGGCAGTGTGCATGCCCCACCTTGGGCCTCCCTGCTTCAGGTGACCAGAAGTCAGCAGCCTCTCAGAAGCCCCGGAGCCGGGGGATCCTCCACTCACTCTTCTGCTGTGTCTGCCGGGATGACGGGGAGGCCCTGCCCGCCCATAGCGGGGCACCCCTGCTCGTGGAGGAGAATGGTGCCGTCCCCAAGGTGCGTGCTGGCCAAGTGGGGGCTATGGGGGCACCTGGACTCAGCCCTTTGGGGGGTGTAGGGGAAGGGGGCTCTTCATGACGTGCTGCTAGGCCCTGTGGAGGAGGGTGAAGCTCCCCCTACCCCCCACCAAGCCCTCCACCCTCCCAGGCCTTCCCAACCCTGACTGCCTCCTAAGGGCCCCCAGCCCCAAGGATTCTGAATTTCCCCTTCAGAAGTGGAGGCTTTCCTCTGCGTTGGTTTCCCAGGTCAGGAAGTGAAGCCCCGAGAGCCAGGCAGCCTACCCCCAGGCTCCAGGGTTGGCAGGGGCAAAGCTGGGAAGGGGCTGGTGTTTCCACTCTGTCCTTGGGGCTCTCCAGGAAGAGGGCTGGGGTAGGAGAAATGACTGGGGCTTGAGAGAGGTGGCAATAACCAGCTCCCCCCTTGTCCCCACAGCAGACCCCAGTCCAGTACCTGCTCCCTGAGGCCAAAGCCCAGGACTCGGACAAGATATGCGTGGTCATCGACCTGGATGAGACCCTGGTGCACAGTTCCTTCAAGGTGGGCCCCCGCCCAGCAGCCCTCAGGCCCCGGTCTCTGAGCCCTAGATGGGATTTTGATAAATGTGGAATTGTCAGAAGTCCAGAGAGGATGTGAGACTTGGCTGAGGTCACACAGACCCTGGCCTGGCCTGGGAGGGTGGTCCTGGCGGGCCTCGCCCCAGCTCCAGCAGCTCTCTTCCCTCTGCAGCCAGTGAACAATGCTGACTTCATCATTCCTGTGGAGATTGATGGGGTGGTCCACCAGGTGAGGGGCTGGGGGTGGGGGGGAGGTGGTAGGGTTGGCATCTGTCTTCCAGACCCCAGGTTCCTCCCACCAGTCCTGAGAGCCCTAGATGGGATTTTGATAAATGTGGAATGTCCGGGGCCCAGAGAGGGTGTGAGACTTGCCTGAGGTCACACAGACCCTCAGGGACTTGGCCCAGCTCCAAGGCCTGCAGGGAGTGGGGTGGGGGGTCTTCCTCGGTGCCCCCTCGCCCCCACCCTGCCCGGGACCCAGTTCAAGTAATTCAGGATAGGTTGTGTGCTGTCCAGCCTGTTCTCCATTACTTGGCTCGGGGGCCGGTGCCCTGCAGCCTTGGGGTGAGGGGGTTGCCCCAGGCCCCCACATCCGGCCGAGGCCCTGGCGGAGGAAGGGGTGGGAATTAGTGATTCCCTCTGAGGTAGGGCCCAAAGACAGGAGTCGGAGGTTATTTGATCCTCTTCGGGGACAGTGGGTGGTTTACCTGGCGGTGGTGGGGGTGGCTGGCCAAGTGGAGCCCACGGGCCCTGGGACCAGCTGCCCTCCTGTGCTCCTCTACCTCCTGCACCTAACTCCTGCACAGCCCCCCGGCCACCCCACCCTGCCCCACCCTGCCCAGGCCCATGGGCCAGCAGTCCCCTCACTGGCCCACCCCCCAGGTCTACGTGCTGAAGCGGCCCCACGTTGATGAGTTCCTGCAGCGGATGGGGGAGCTCTTCGAATGCGTGCTGTTCACCGCCAGCCTGGCCAAGGTGAGCCTTCCACCTTCCGCAAGGCTCCCTGGGCACCTCTGCTTCCTGTCTGCCTCCAACACACAACCACTGGGCAGAGGTCTCTGGGTCCCTCTTGGCGCCCTCCCCGCCCCCGATGACCCACCTCCCACCCCCCAGTACGCAGACCCGGTAGCTGACCTGTTGGACAAGTGGGGGGCCTTCCGGGCGCGGCTGTTTCGGGAGTCGTGTGTCTTCCACCGGGGGAACTATGTGAAGGACCTGAGCCGACTGGGCCGAGACCTGCGTCGGGTGCTCATCCTGGACAACTCGCCCGCCTCCTACGTCTTCCATCCAGATAACGCCGTGAGTGCCCAGCAGGATGGGGGTTGGGGCCCTGCGGGGGTCTGGTCCCTCCCGTTCCTCCCTCTTTTCTCTCCTCGGTGGCCCCTGGCTGCTGCCTGCTCACCTTGTCCATCCACAGCTGCCCCAGGTCTCTTTTCAGTCACTCAGCCCATTCTGCCTGCATGGACAGGGGGCCTGCCATGGGTTTGGGTCCCTTGCTGGGCACTAGAGCAGTTTCCACTTCATCCTAACAGTTGTGAACTGTTAGTGGATCCCAGAATTAACTTTTTTAAAAAATGAACCGAAACTGTCCAAGTGCTTAGCACACAATAGGGTAAGGGCTTCCCAGGTGGCACTAGCGGTAAAGAACCCTCCTGCCAAAGCGGGAGACATAAGAGACGTGGGTTGGATCCTTGGGTCAGGAAGATCCTCTGGAGAAGGGAATGGCAACCCACTCCAGTATTCTTGCCTGGAGAATCCCATGGACAGAGGAGCCTGGCGGGCCACAGTCCATGGGCTCCCTAAAAGTTGGACACGACTGAAGAGACTGAACTCAAACATGCAGGGTTGAGTATGGTTCCCTAAAACTTCTGCTCTGACTTGTGTGGTCAGTGCAACTTACTGGGAAACTGTAAGTGACGGTGCTCGGGGCTGATGTGGACGCTCTGTGCCCAGGGCCCCCTGCCCCCCTCATTGCCCCACACCCATCTTCCAGGTACCAGTGGCCTCATGGTTCGACAACATGAGTGACACAGAGCTCCACGACCTTCTGCCCTTCTTCGAGCAGCTCAGCCGTGTGGACGACGTGTACTCAGTGCTCAGGCAGCCTCGGCCGGGCAGCTAGTTAGGCGCCACGGGGCTCGGACCTGCCCCTGACCACACCCGCACCCCTCTCACTCGGACTCTGCCTTAAGAAAACTCAGTGCCATGGGGAAGCGGGGTCTCCCCCCACCAGCCCCCCCACCAGCCTGGCCAGGCTCTGGAGGGGGCAGCAGGCTGCCCGGAGGGCGATGAGCCCCTGGGTCCCTGAGTCAGTGCCTTAGAACCTCCTCCTCGGGGGACCTGTGGGGCTCTGCATGCCACTCCCCCTTCCTTCCTCTGTCTCTTTGCACCGCCATGTTTCTCTGCTGCCAAATTGGGCCCCTCAGGCCCTTCCGGTTCTGTTTGGGGGAGGGGCAGGGTTTGAGCTGCCCTCTGCCTTGGACCCCCCTCCCCGCCCCCCAACCTGGGAACAGTGGACACCAAGTGCCTTGCACAGAGCCCTCTTCCCAGCCGATTTTCCCAGGGCCACAATCTGGGTCAGCTCTGCCCGGAACAGCCTTCAGGTTGCTGCAATCTAGGCTGGTGGGGCAGGACTCAGTCTCCCCACCTCTTCCCTGGGGACTGCTGCAGGCCCCCCTCACCCCACCTCTGCCTAGGGCGGGGAGGGTTGATCTGTTTTCACTTGTGAAGGGAGCAGGGGTCTGTTGTTCAGGACCCCAGAATCCAGCTGCTCTGGGCTCACCAGCTGCTGTGGGCTACTTCCCACACTGCCCCAAGTTCCAACCTCTCACCTCTGCCTTGGCCGCCCTGGAGGCCCTGGGGCTTGGTGCCCCCAGCTCCGTGTGGGGGCCCAGGCAGTATCCTGCGGTGCCGTATAAATATGTATATGTGTATATAGACTTTTAGGGGAGGGGGAGAGGGAAGGATCCAGGTAGAGACACCCTTCCCTCGCCCTTTCCTGGGCCCATAAACAAGGGGGGGAGGAGGGAAAGGATTTTTACATTTTTTAAACTACTATTTTCTGAATGAAGCAGGCTGGCCCAAGGGGCCCCAGGCCCTGTCCTTTGTCCCTCACACCCTCTATGCTCCGTTCATTCATTCATTCAAGAAAAATGTATTGAGCACCTTTTCTGTGCCCAGTGCTGTGCCAGGCCCACCAGCGGAGTTTGTGTGTGGGTCTCTATAGACCACCTAACTGGTGCCTCCCCACCCCACCCCATACTTCACCGGTGCCTTTAGGGGATCTGTAGGAGGTGGGACCCTTCTTGTGGGGTTTGGGGGTCTCCAGGAAACCTGGCCAAGCTGTCCCCCGGCCCCTGTGCCAACCCCACCCCTGCAGCCCCTCTGCTTTGCCCCCTGCTGGCTGGGGGCAGCTCCCAGGACGTCCTGCCTTCCAGCTTTCAGTCCTTTATCTGGAATCCCTCCCCCAAATGCTGAGTCTGGAGGCCAGGGCCTTGGGCTCTCCCAAAGGCCTAACGGTTAAGGGGACCCACATACCAGTGCCAAGGGGGATATCAGGTGGATGTGTCATTACCCTCCACCCCAGAGAGCTGGGGATGGGAGGGAGGACAAAGTTGGTCTGACTCAGGTGACCCTCCCATCTAAGTGCCTTCTCTGTAACGGAGAACCCCACAGTTTGATAAGAACTAAAGCTAAAGCCAGACCCCACTCCCCCAGTCCTGGCTGTGTGGTTATTGATGGGAAGGGGGCTGTTGAAGTTGGGGGGATGTCCAGTGAAGCCACACCTGCTTCAGCAAACCCTGTGGAGGGAAGGGCTGCCCTCACCCTTCCAGGGGCATCAAGCCTGAAAATGCAAACTTTGAATGGGTCCGAGTGCATCTGTACCGTTTGCTGTTTAGTCACTAACTCGTGTCCAACTCTTCTGAAGCCCTGTGGACTACAGCCCACCAGGCTCCTCTTTCCATGGGGTTTCCCAGGCAAGCATACTGGAGTGGGTTGCCATTTCCTTCTCCAGGGATCTTCCCTCCCACCCGGGGGTCGAACCTGTGTCTCCTGTATCGTGTGCATTCGCAGGCGGATTCTTGACCGCTGAGGCACCAGGGAAGCCCGAGTTCATCTGAGTGTTATTTAATTCTACCCGTTTTGGCCTCAGTTATCTGATCAGCAAAATGGAGCTAGGCCCTCTTTGCAGAAGTGATTAAATAATGCCTGCATCGGGAAGACTCCATAAGTATTAGCTCTGAGGCGAACTGAAATGCGTCCCTAGGAGAGGCCCCTGGAAGGTATTTGGAGACTGGAGGGGTGTGGTCTCCGCCACGGAGTGGAGGGGAGGGACCCGTGAGGCCCCTGAGGGTGGAGGGGAATGGGGCGAGCTAGAGGGAAGCCAAGTTCAGCTCCAAACGGAAGAACTTGGAACGCGGCTGACCCAGGCCGCGCGCGGACGGCCGAGGCGTCGCTGGCAGTGCTGCGCCGCCGGACCCGGCTGCGGGGCCCCGCGGGGGATGGGTGGGGTCGCGGCCTCGGTCTGGTTCACCTCCGTGGCCCTCCCCCGCTCCCGGCCGCGGCCTCTCACTACCCGCCGGCCGCACCCTAGCGCGAGCCTCCGGCCCACTTCCTGCCTCCGCCCCTGCGGCCCTGGCAGAACTTCCTTTGCGAAACTGGGCTGCCCCGGGCCTTGGCAGGAAGTGCCCTCCGGGCTCGCCGTCGCCTGCTGGCCGCTAGAGGCCTCTCTGTCCTCGCGGAAGCCCGGGCTCCCCTGCGCCGGGCCTCTCCCGCCGGCCCCCTGCCTGGGCGCAGACCCTCTCCCTGGGGCTGGAAGGATGAGGGCCGGCCTAGAACGAGGCCCTCTCCCGGGGGTGGGTAGCTTTTCCCCCAACCCCCCATGCACTGGGGAGAAGGAAGATCTGCCCCTCTCAGATCTGATTCCGGGGCTCCGCTCCCCCCATCTCCACCCTCTGCCTCTCCCAGCCCTCATCCCCTCACCTTGTGACTTCAGCCTCCTGGCGCTCCAGACGCTGCCGTGTCCCCCCAGGTCTCTGCAGCGTGTGTGTGATGCTGCCCCCTCCCCCCTCTCTCTCCCCACTACTTTTCCTGGTAGAAAAGCGTCACGAAGCCATCACCCGGGAGGAGAGCCCGCAGAACCCTCGCTCGGCACCCTGAGCTCCAGTCCCAGTCTGAGCCGAAGCCCGAGAGCCCTTGGCCGGGTCAACACCGATCCCTCCCTGCCTCCTGCCCGGCCCTCCTCGGGGTCCTGCTCTATTTCCTGCTCTCCATGCAAACACTCGCCCCCCGCCAGATTTGCATCCTGAAGGGCCTGTCACTGCAGAGAGTCACCACCGCTCCCAACTTTGAGACCTCAGCCAGCCTTCCACACACAAACACACACACACTCTTCATCCACAGAATTCAACGCGACAACGTGGATTGTGGTGCCAGGCACTGGGCCAGGACCTGGGGATACGCCATGACTAGGATGCGCTTCTGCTCTCAAGGAACTCACATGCTAGTGTGGAGAACAGACTTCTGAACATGCTGTCCAAACCGGAAATGCTGCAAATGGGTCGGGGGCGGGGGGAGGGGAGGGGGCGGGAGGCAAGAGATAACATGGGGGAGGAGCACAGGGGACACGGTAACCTCCCCTGGGGGTACATGGGGAGCCTGGAAATCCTTGCCAAGGATTTGGGAAGGAGGCAAGGTTCAGGGGAAGGTGGTCAGTGCAGAGAGGTCCAAAGGGAAAGGAAGCCAAAGCCTCAAGGGACACACTAGGGAGCGTGGGAAGTGACAGTTTCGAAATTGCACACAAGAGGGGAAGGAGGGGAAATGACACTGCAGAAAAGCAGGAGCGAGATAATGCAGATCTGTAGCCAGACCAAGGGGGTGGCCTTTTCCTTGCAGGGAGGGGGGTGCCACAGAGGGACGCTGAGCGGGAGAGAGGCACATGCAAGCCTGGCAGCCACCCGTTGGAAGCTGCATTGGGGTGTGTGTGTGTGTGTGTGTGTGTGTGTGCTGTTCTGTCCAATTCTTTGCAACCCAATGGACTGTAGTCCACCAGGCTCCTCTGTCCATGGAATTTTCCAGGCAAGAATACTGGAGCGGGTTGCCATTTCCTGCTCCAGGGGAATCTTCCCAACCCAGGGATCAAACCCGCATCTTTGTCTAGTATGTTGGCAAACAGATTCTTTACCACTGAGCTACCTGGTTAGGGACCTAAGTCTCTCCCTAAGGGGAGACCACAGAAATGGTTTCAAAGACAGAGGATGAAGACCTGAACTGCAGCCAAGACAGTGAAGAGGGAAGGACAAAGTGATGGATGTGACACAGGAGATGAACTTGGCAGGAAGCTGCGGCTGGTTGGCTCTTGGGACAGGGGTGGAGGGGAAGGAGGAAGGCAACCTGACTTCTGGCTTTGGAGACTGTGAAAATGTCTCTACCTGAGGGGCTTAGTTACTTACTGTTTGCTTGTTACTCATAGAATCATGGATACACCACTGCTGACAGGAGTGTACATTTGCTGCAGCCTCTTTGGAGAATAATTTGACCGTTGAAAATATTTTTAAAATGCAGATACTTTTTCATCTGGCAGTTGGATTTTTAGGAGTTTATGTGGTAGATAAAATGTATATTCATGTAACTGTATGCATATGGGTATTAATTTTGTTGGTAATACCTGATGCGAAGAGCTGACTCATTTGAAAAGACCCTGATGCTGGGAAAGATTGAAGGCAGGAGGAGAAGGGGACAACAGAGGATGAGATGGTTGGATGGCATAACTGACTCAATGGACATGAGTTTCAGTAAACTCTGAGAGTTGGTGACGGACAGGGAGGCCTGGCGTACTCCATGGGGTCCATGGGGTCGCAAAGAGTCAGACACGACTGAGTGACTGAACTGAACTGAGCAGCAAAGCACTTGAAATAACTTCAGTGTCCAAGAATAAGGAACTAGTTAAATACATGTCGCTGTATCTATACCAGAGAATACTATATAGTGATGAAAAACAATGAGGTGGAACTATCTATCTACAGATAGACATAGACCGTTCCATGTCTGTCTACAGATACAGAATGATCTCCAAGATAAACCAATCAACAAAGCAAGCTTCCTAACAATGGTGATGGTGGTTTTCCACTAAAGAGAAATATAAAAGTAGATACAAATACATGTATATAATTTTGTATACTCCTGTATGGTACACAAGAAATGGAAATTGTGGCTAACTGTGGGTAGCAGAGATGGCAGACTGGATGGGAGTCATTTAAGATGGGAGCAGTTGTCTCAGCGTGAGTGATGCAAAGTTTGATCCCATGTAATATAACACATTATATTATATATCTGTTTATATTGGGAATTATTTTATCAGGTCCACTTATTAATTTTTAAAAATAAAAATTAGCTTAAGTTAAAAACAGCTTTCTAAATATATTATCAAAGATAGAGATCACAAATTTCATTTCTTTTTTCAGTCATTGCATGCCTGCTCCATACCAGGCGCCACAGTATAGCAGTGAGCAAAACGGACACTGTGGGGGGAAAAAAAACAGGTATTAACAAGTAATTACATAATAATATTACAAAAGGAGAAGTGCGTGTGTGCTCAGTCATGCCCAACTCTTTGTGATCCCATGGACCAACTGTAGCCCACCAGGCTCCTCTGTCCTTGGAAGTTTCTAGGCAAGAATACTGGAGTGGGTTGTCATTTCCTTCACAAAAGGAGAAGTAGAGAGTGGTAAATAATTGGAAACTTGTGCTGCAAGTGCCCTGGGATGACTTCAAATTGCCCCAAGATTACTCCAGTTCAGTTCAGTCACTCAGTTGTGTCTGACTCTTTGTGACCCCATGGTCAGGCTGCATGCCTGACCCCCTGCAGCATGCCAGGCTTCCCTGTCCATTACCAACTCCCGGAGCTTGCTCAAATTCATGTCCTTTGAGTCGATGATGTCATCCAACCATCTCATCCTCTGTCATCCCCTTCTCCTCCTGCCTTCAATCTTTCCCATCATCAGGTTCTTTTCCAATGAGTCAGTTCTTCGCATCAGATGGCCAAAGTATTGGCCAAAGATTACTCCAAGATGACTTCTAATTGTAAAGGGGAAGGGTGCCTTTAGGGTGGCAATCTCTGGCAATAACTGCCATAATCAAGGGATCAAACTTCACATCACTCATGCTGAGATGTCTTGATGCTGGGCAGAATGAAGTGCATAGCAACACCTTTGACCATGTTGCTCACAGTGTGGTCCAAGGACTGGAACATCAGCACCACCTGGGAGCTCGTTAGTAACGCAGTTTCGGACCCCACCCCAGACCTATGGAATCAGAATCTGCACTTCAAATAGATTCCCCATTGACTCTTAAGATATTATAGCTGGAGAAACATGGCTCCTTTTTACATATTCTTGAAAAAAAACTGTTAAACCAGAACCTAACCAAACCTTCAGAGGTGCTTTCAGTTTGTGGGAAATACAGGAGGAAGAGGAACAAATTAAATAGTACACAAAGAAAGACTTAGAGAAATCCCAATGTGAACATTCTACTACACACTGCCCTTGATGCGGGTAAGTCAGCTTCAGGAAAAAGTCGGGGCTATTCTAGATTTAAAAGATACTGAAGAGATGTAACAGTCAAAGAAAGTGCATGATTTGATCAAGAATCAATGAAACCAGATATTACAGTCCTCCTGGGAGGAACTGACTGGATTGAGTAGAAGATGATATTAGACATAATTATTAATGTTCTCAGTTGTGAAAATCTTATTACAGTTATGAAGGAGACTGTCCTCGCTCTTAGGAGATGAATGACAAATATTTTGAGCTAAAGTACAATAGTATCAGCAGCTTACTTCCAAATATGTATATGTTGCAGATCTTAATTCTTGAGTCCGTGGCTGTTTATTATACTATCATACTTACATATTTATACTTTTCAATATGTTTGACATTTATCAAAATTAAGAAATTGGGAATAATTTTTAGAAACATACGTTCTCTGGACTTCCCTGGTGATCCAATTGTTAAGACTCCGTGTTTCCACAGGGCACAGCTTTGATCCCTGCTTGGAGAACGAAGATCTCACACACACACACACAAAACCACAAAACACATATGTTTTCACCCAAAATTCTGAGGCTAAATTAAAAGTTTAGCAACTAAATTAGAGAAAAGTATGCCCTAAATGACAGGCGGGTTACAAACCTTGATACATTAAATATATAAACAACTCCAACAAATCAATTAAAAATTCACAAAAGACATAGCCTACATATATGTATATATACACACACACATAATATAATATATATATTTATGCCATGCCCTTCCCACCGAACCACTGGATTGCCAGGGAATCCCCCAATAAATATATTTTTAATGGTCTATCTCGCTGGTAATCAAAGAAATATAAATTGACACAATGACAATTAACACTGACAGAAATTTTCTTAAAAGCTGGAGTTCAATGCTGCGGAAACCAGGCAGGTGCCACTAATACAGATGTGGCTATAAATTAATGTGACTTTTCTGGGGGACAACTTGACTAGTCATATCTTTGACCCAGCAATGCCACTTTTAGGGAGCTTATGCTAAATAAATGATAATAGATGCAATCTATTGGCAAAAGTTTAGTAATAATACTTACCAAGGCATTCTTAGTAATTTCAAATAATTGGATATAATTTGAGATATTGGTTACATAAACTATGCCATCTATCTAATGGATTACCATGAGACAGTTAAAAGATAGATGACAGATACTATATACATATAGTATACTTATAGTATATACATGTAGTACACATATATAAATATGGTATACATATATACATAGAGTATACACCCCCAGCATATGTACTGGGCAGTACCTTGAAAGAAATACTCCAAAATACAAAAATACATTACTCAGATTTATCTCTGTAGTGGAATTAGGAGTTTTTTCTTTCCTTTTTCCTGTCTGTATAATTAAGGACTAGAGGCCATCAGACTCCTCTGTCCATGGAATTCTCCAGGCAAGAATACTGGGAGTGGGTAGCCATTGCCTTCTCCAGGGCATCTTCCTAAGCCAGGGATCCAACTCATGTCTCCTGTGTTGCAGGCAGATTCTTTACCATCTGGGCCACCAGGGAAGCCCATATAATTAAGCGAATATATATGTTCCCTGGAGGACGAAATGGTAACCCACTTCAGTATTCTTGCCTGGAGAATCCCATGGACAGAGAGCCTGGTGGGTTATAATCCAGAGGGTCTCAAAGTCAGACATGACTGAAGCAACTTAGCGCACACACACACACACACACACACACATATTGGTTGCACTGCTGGGCATGTGGGATCTTAGTTCCCCAGTTCAGTTCAGTTCAGTCGCTCAGTCATGTCCAACTCTTTGCAACCCCTTGGACTGCAGCATGCCAGGCTTCCCTGTCCATCACCAACTCCTGGAGTCTACTCAAACTCATGTCCATTGCTTCGGTGATGCAATACAACCATCTCATCCTCTGTCGTCCCCTTCTCCTCCCACCTTCAATCTTTCCCAGCATAAGGATCTTTTCAAATGAGTTGATTCTTTGCATTAGGTAGCCAAAGTATTGGAATTTCAGCTTTAGTTTCAGTCCTTCCAATGAAGATTCAGGACTGATTTCCTTTAGCATGAACTGGTTGGATCTCCTTGCTGTCCAAGGGAACCTCAAGAGTCTTCTCCAACACCACAGGTCAAAAGCATCAATTCTTCAGTGCTCAGCTTTCTCTATAGTCCAACACTCACATCCATACATGACTACTGGAAAAACCATAGCTTTGACTAGACGGACCTTTGTTGGCAAAGTAATGTCTCTGCTTTATAATATGCTGTCTAGGCTGGTCATAGCTTTTCTTCCAAGGAGCAAGCATCTTTTAATTTCATGGCTGCAGTCACCATCTGCAGTGATTTTGGAGCCCCTAAAAATAAAGTCTCTCACTGTTTCCATTGTTTCACCATCTATTTGCCACGAAGTGATAGGACTGGATGCCATGATCTTAGTTTTCCGAATGTTGAGTTTTAAGCCAACTTTTTTCACCCTCCTCTTTCACTTTCATCAAGAGGCTCTTTAGTTCCTCGCTTTCTGCCATAAGGGTGAGGCAGATTTGATCCAACCAGGGATCAAACCCCCTGTAGAAGTGTGGAGTCTTAACCACTGGGCCATCAGGGAAGTCCTGAACATATACTTTTTATTCACACAAAAAAGGTGCTTTTAAAGAAACCAGATAGCACCTGAACTGCATTTACTCCTCTTACCAGACTGCATGAGTTCACACACGCACACCTGCACACACATGCACAGATGTTCACATATGTGTACATCTGGTCTTGAGAACTCTTGGGAAGGTATGGCCAGAAGTAGCAGCTGGCCTCACCCCGCCCACTTCAGCTCACCTCCCTAAGGACCACCGTGCAGAGGTGACAGGAGAATCTCTGCAGGGGTGGAGCTTGAGGGACAGCTGCCCAGGGGGCTGAGTTTGGGGGTGATGCTGATTGCTGAGTGAGACTGGTTCCTTTCCCATCTTGAGCGAGAAGCCCCCTAGGATCAGGGTTCAGAAATGCAAGACGTGGCTTCAGGGGAGAACGGCAGAGCAGAGTCCAAAGGAACCGGTTTATTGCAGCTCATAAAAGCTGGAGGAGGAGCCAGCGCCTCTGGAGGGGCAGACAAGAAAAGCTCTGTGCCCCTTGGAGCGAGCGAGCGACCTCTAGGGGTGCTAGGGTCCCGTCAGTCCTGAAGGGCCCTAAATTCTTGTTCCCCCACCCCTGGGTCACTCCCCCAAGGGGAGGAAGGAGGACGGAGGAGAATGCTCCTCTGGTTTGGTAGGATGAAGGGTCCAGGCGCCCCTACCTTTCCTGGCAGGTGCTGTCCACCTGCAGCGAGCATCTGGGCCCCGGGCAGAAACGTATCCCATCCCTGGGTGCTTGCCGGGGAACCAGGGGTGGGGCCCCTCGGCTGTGGGTGTCTGGCAGTCACTGGGCTTCTGGCTCCCAGGGACACGGAGGCCACCTGCCTCCCCGCCCCCTCACCCATTCCCTCTCTCCCTGGGGCCCTATCTTCCCTTATATGGTGAAGGCAGTTCCTGGGGGTGGGGGGGGGTGGGGACAAAGGTCGCTCTCCTCCAGCCAGCTTGCCACAACTCCCTGAGATCTCCCAGGTGGCAGCTGCCTCCCCCAGACAGGTAAGGCCACCCTGCGGGGACCCAGCACCGTAGGTGGTGGGAGAGGGCAGGACAGGGTCGGCTGCTTCCGGCCGCGGGCAGCCTGGGGCCTCCTGCAGTTTCTTGGCGCAGGGGTGAGGGAGAGGCTTGGCTCTCTGGAGAGTCTGGGAAGGGCAGGGAGCACAGGGTGGCCTCCCAGGCCTCCAAAAGAAGGACAGTGGAGCTTCCACCCCAGACAACAGCCCTTTCCTACCCCACTGCCTGCCATCGGTCCCCACCCTGTGTTGGGTGCCACCTGGCCCGGATCGCCCTGGACAGAGAAGAATCTGAGGACTTGTAGATGTAAAACCCGCCAGTCCTGGGCCATCGGGGAGCAGCTGGTCACCCTGACCTCCCTCTCCCCCTCCCCTGGCTCCCACCATCTTTTTGCTCATTTCTTCCTCATCTGAGATGGTTTTTTTCTCTGCATCTCCATTTCCTTGTCACTCCTGGGACCTCAGCACTCTTGTCTCCTGGATACCAAAGTGTGAGCAACAGGCATCAGGGATGGAATGGGCAAAGACAGAAGCAGGGGCAGGGGGCTGGTGGTGGCAGGGCCCGGGCCCCCGTCTACCCTCGGCCGCCCTTGCAGGCATGCTATCCCATCTCTCCTCCCCCGGACCCATCCCCTCAGTCTCACCAGGCCCTGTAGCCCCATTCAGCTGAAAGGAGGTGGGGCAGGGGAGTGGGGGCAAGTCCAGGTAGGATCTTGGGACATACTGACCACCCGCTTCCCAGGAAGCCTGTTCAGGTGCTCTTCGGTGGGGGTGAGGCTGAGTCTGCAGGCTGGAGGGCTGGGATATGTCACTCGCTCTGCTCTCACTGGCCTAACAAAGCAAGAGTGTGTCCTTCGTTTCGAATACTGCCACATCCTTGTTCTGCTCAGAACTGCGTGACTAGGGACAGAGAGCAGTGGGAGCACTCTGGAGCTCTTTGGAGCCCGAACTCCCAGGACCATGGGGCAGCAGTTATAAAGGGAAGATGGGACCCAGGGGACAGCAGGAACCCTAATTCTTCCATGGCCCTAAGAAGGGCCACTCCTTTCATTCTACAGTTCAGTATTTCTGCTTCAAGAATATTTATTGAGCACCTAGTATGTGCTGGGGGGCTTCCCAAATGGCGCTAGGGTAAAGAACCTGCCAGGCAATGCAGGAGACTTAAGAGACACAGGTTTGATCCCTGGGTTGAGAAGATCCCCTGGAGGAGGGCATGGCAACCCACTCCAGTATTCTTGACTGGAAAATTCCATGGACAGAGAAGCCTGGTGGGCTACAGTCCATACGGTCTGCCAAGACCTGAACATGACTGAAACGACTTAGCATGCATGTGTACTAGGAGCTAGGGGTTACATAGACAAACGCGTCTGGGTCCTTGACCTTGGGAGCCTCATACTTACAAACAGAGCCTATCACCATCCTGTGGCGAGAGGACCAAGAGAGGCATTTTTTGGCCAGGATGGCTTGGGGTCCCTGAGGACAGGTCTCTCGTCTAACTTGAGGATTCTAGGAAGGCATCTTGGAATAAATGAGACCTAAGTTGAGACCAGAAGAGCTTGGGAGTGTTGGCCAAGTGAAGAATGGTGGGGAGTGCATTGGAAAGGAAAAAAGAAGGGACATGAGGGGAGAGTGAGAAGCAGCATGGGGCGGGTGGGTGTAGCCAGGGCCAGTGAATGGTATGCTGTTACCAGAAGCAGAGAGGGATGGGGGTGTGTTGGAGGGCAGGAGAGGGAAGGTTTCGGGGTGTGCACCAATGGCTGACTTCGGGGTCCGGGAGTGATTGTGCACTTCGTTGAGGTGGGGACAGAGGAGCGCAGGGACCAGGAGTGAGGGGGGAGCCAGTGAATTCAAGTTGAGGGAGAAGACATCACATATTCAAACCCAGGGCAGGGCTGTGCTATGGGCAACGGGGGGTCGGCATGGGCCCCCTACTCCTCCCAGCAGTTCAGGAGATGCAAGGCTGGAGAGGGTCCATTGGAGTGGGGGCACTGTGGGACAGAGGCATCTGCTCTAACCAGCATCTACGAGGCAGGAGCAGCTGGTGAGTATCCATGGGGTACTCTTGCAGTGTGAGTCCACCTCTTGGGGCGGCTCTCCCAGAATCTCCTTGCCCACCTCTGCCCTCTTCAGGCTGCTGGAGGTCCCCAATCCTGATTTCTCTCTAGGGAGGCAGAGCGCCAACTTTTTCAAACCCCTGCTCCCCTGAGTCTCCACTGTTTTGATGGACAAGAAGGGCCTCATCTTGTCTGCCCTTTTTTGCTTTTGCTGGTCCCTCCTAGATTCAGAACACATTCCTGATGGGACTTTTTTTTTTAATTTTTCATTTATTTATTTTGTGCCACACTGCATGGCACCTGGGATCTTAGTTCCCCAACCAAGGATTGAACCTGTACCCCCTGCAGTGGAAGTTCAGTCTCAACCCCTCGACCACCAGGGAATTCCCCCAGTGGGACTTTAGGGATCACCTGGTCGTCGACTGCCAACCTCATAGGTGAAGATACACACCATGTTCACACAGCTAGTGAGGGTCGGTCTGTTTTGGCAAAAAGAGGGATATGGGCAAAAGTGGTGATTGAAATAAGAGGAAACATTTTCTTCATTTGTACCCAAATTGGTTCAACTGAACAAGGAGTCCTGGGAACCCTGAGGTCTCCATGGATTGAGAAATATCTCATGGAGGAGGCCCTGACCCACAGGGATATCAGACAGGACCCAGGCATTAGGGGCTCCTACAGGTGCAATGCTGGCCATCAGCAGGTGGCCCTAATTTGCTGGAGGGGGCGCTAATCAGAGACTGGGAAGGAAGACGTTGTCCCCAAATTCCACAATGCCAGGGAGAGGGTGGTCACCCTTCAGGAGTCGGAAGAGGGAGTTTATCAGCAGTAAAAGACCAGGTCATTGTTCCAAGGGGTGACTCAGAGTCCAGGTGCAAGGAGAGATTAGGTAGGTTCCAGCTGTCAGAGCACGGTGGTGGGGGCCACATGATCTTTCATTCATTATTCATCGGTTCAAGGAGCATTCATGGAGGGCAACTCCAAGCCAGGCTGGGTGGTAGACTCCATGGGGAATGGGATGCCCTCCAGACTGGGAGGGAGGGGCAGGAAACCCGGGACAAAAATTACTGGGGACAAGTGACTCTCCTCCCTAGCTTATCAGAATCACTGGGGAGTTTTGAAAGCACCTCTGGCTTGCCTCCCCAAAGGCAGAAAATAAAGTGCCCAAGCCTGGGCCCCACCCTGGCCTAATTAAATCAGAATCCTTGGGGGTATGAGATAGCTTGAGCATCAGAGCACCAATGTTGTTTAAAGCTCCCTAGGCGATTCTGATGAGCACTTGGAGTAGAGAATATAGCTAGAGGTCAAAGGAAAAGAGCCATAAAAGAGAGCATGAAAGAAGATAGGGGAGAGATTTCTTCAAGCTCAGTGGGTGGAGGGCGGTTCCCAGTGGGAAAGGTTCATTCATTCATTCATTCACTCATTTATTTCCTCATCCATCCACTTAATCACTTTTACCCACAAACTCAGCCAACCACCCAACCACCTGACCATCTACCCACACACCCATTCAACAAAGTTCCAGCAGAGCTGGAAGCTGGGGATTCAGCACTGAACAAACAGGGCCCTACCCTGGTGGGGTCCACATCTTGTGGGCCACCAGAACAGTAATTGAGAGGTGTTTGAGGGTTTGGGACTTCCCTTGTGGCTCAGCTGGTAAAGAATCCACCTGCAATGCAAGAGATCTGGGTTGGGAAGATCCCCTGGAGAAGGAAAAGGCTACCCATTCCAGTATTCTGGCCTAGAGAATTCCATGGAATTTAATGTCCATGGGGTCGCAAAGAGTCGGACATGACTGAGCGACTTACACTTTCACTTGAGAGTTGGGGGTAGCAAGAAATAGGAAACTGCTGCACACACTTTTCTATTGTGATAAAATACACAGAACATAAGACTTACCATTTGAACCACTTGAAAGCATACAATTAGGGGGCATTCAAGACATTCAAAATTCTGTGCAGCCGTCACCGCTGTCTAGTTTCAGAATATTTTCATCATCCCAAATGGAAACGCCACACCCACAAGGGGTTACTTCTCATTCCTCCCTTCCCCGCAGCCCCTGACAACCACATGCTGTCTCTATTGATTTGCCTGTTCTGGACACTTCATGTAAATGCAGTCACACAAAATGGGGCCATTGTGTCTGGCTTCTTTCACTCGGCATCTTGGTCAAGGTTCACCCACGATGCAGGGCGTATGGTGCTTAATTTCTTCTTATGGCTGAGTACTATTCCATTGTGTGGACAGACCACCGTTTGTTGATTTAGTCATCTGTTGATGAACATTTGGGTTCTTTCCACCTTTTGGCTCTTGTGAATAGAGCTGCTATGAAACTTCATGTACAAGTTTTGTTTGAACACCTGTTTTTCTTCAATTCTTTTGAGCATGTATACTTTTCAACCCTTGTTTATTCTTTGCTTAAAAAAAAAAAAAAAAACAACTCTGTATGATATATATTTTTTAGCCAGGCATGACTTTGATCAAAAATTTTTAGGCAGAAAAATTGTTTGGGTCTGCATCAAGAAGGACCTTGCGTGCCAGGCTTAGGAGTGGGACCTTTTTTCAGTAGGTGATAGGGAGTCAGGAAGGGTGTTTGAACAAGAATGACAAGATCAGAGCCAGGTGGGACCCCCCTGGCCAGTCAGGGCTCAGGGTGGGGACCTTCTCTCAGAGCCCTGAGCCCTGGAGAGAGAGGAGCTCTCCAGGGCTGGGCTGGAAGAGTGGCTCCTGAAAGCCAGGGTTCCCAGGTCTTCTTCTTGCTCCCACACCACTTCTCCCCTAGGCTCATCCGCCATGACCAAACTGAGCGCCCAAGTCAAAGGCTCCCTCAACATCACCACGCCCGGGGTGCAGATATGGAGGATCGAGGTGAGGATACTGCCTGGTCATAGGGCGGGCACTGCAGGCTGGGGATGTACTGAGGCGAGGAAGGCTTGACTGTCCTCCACCCTGCCCTCCTGGCCTGTGAGCCCCTGGTGCCATCCCCGCCCTGTCCTCAGGCATCGACCCCTCCTCCAGCTCCTTCCTTTCCCGGCCCGCCCTCCTCACATCCACCCTCTTGGTCGGTTTTCTCGTGCTCTCTTCCTGGCTCTTCCTTTCCCAACTCTCCGTTTGGTTAAAGGGAGGCAGGGAAGCTGGGGGTCCTGGGTGGTCAAAAGCTCTGACTTCCCTTCTCTCCTTAGGCCATGCAGATGGTGCCTGTTCCTTGCAACTCCTTTGGCAGCTTCTTCGATGGTGACTGCTATGTAATCCTGGCTGTAAGTGGGGAACGGGCAGGGGAGGGGGTGCAGCAGAGAGCAAAGCTTAGGGCAGCAGCAGGAGGAACTGTGAAGCTGGGGGCAATGGGGACTGCTGCCCAGCTTCATCCCAAGATAGTGTTCAGTGGGCGTTCCCAGCCTAGCCGTAGCACCAGAGGGTCAGAGATCTAAGAGCCAATTGCTGCCCTTGAACCACTGAGCTCCCAGCTGGGGTGACTCTCTGTGGATTTACAGTCTTGGGCGAGCTTCTGAACTGGGGGGTTGTCACCCTACTTTGAGTCCATGTTCCCAAAATCTTCAGTCAACTTCATTTGACTGTCTTGGTTTCTTCTGCATCCTGTATCATTAATGCATTTGTACTTTTACTGATTCACTTTTAAAATTTAAATCTATTTATTTAAAAACTTAACTCATGGAGAAGGAAATGGCAACCCACTCTAGTAATCTTACCTGGAAAACACCATGGACAGAGGAGCCTGGCAGGCTACAGTCCGTGGGATCACAAGAGTCAGACACGACTTAGCGACTAAACCATCCACCACTACAAAGTGAATATATGCCTAAAGATAATATGTGAAAAGAATATTTGCCATATACTAGCTAGTTTTTTGGTGGGAGGGTGGGAGTCAAGGAAGACTTGGGATTATTTTTTCATCAACTTCCATTTTGTACTTATTTATAATGGCCATTATTTTTACTAATACCGTAAAACTATGAAAATGAATAAAATACTAAAAGTTTCATATAAAAAAAACTTAACTCAGTGTCATTATCACAAATGGAAAGCAGTATCCCGTTTCACAAACAGAAAGTAGCTATAAAATATTTCCATAATCAGGGATTTCCTGGAGGACCGCTGGTTAAGACTCCACACTTCCACTGCAGCGGACGTGGGTTCTATCCCTGGTTAGGGAACTAAGATCCCCTATGCTGAGAGGGGTGGACAAAAAAAAATTTCCAAAGTCATCTCACTGTATACTACCAAGTCACCTCCTAGACCTCTGATGGTCTGTGCACATAACTTTGGAAAATGCTGCCGTAGTCCAACCAAGTTATTTCCAAGGCCCAGGGGAAGACACCTGCCCCATGTCTCAGAGGGTCTGAGGAACTACAACAACGCAGGGCTCCTGACCACTCGTCCCATGAACTTCTCCATGCCAAGCTCCCCTGTGGTGCTGGCCCCACATGTTCAGGAGACCATGTAAAGCAGGGAGGCAGGGAGAGGGCTGTGGGAGCCCAGGGCCTTGGGTCCACTGGACGTGTTCTCTCCCTAGATCCACAAGACAGGCAGCAACCTGTCCTATGACATTCATTACTGGATCGGCCAGGCCTCGTCCCAGGATGAGCAAGGGGCGGCTGCCATCTACACCACGCAGATGGATGACTTTCTGAAGGGCCGGGCCGTCCAGCACCGTGAGGTCCAGGGCAACGAGAGTGACACCTTCCGAGGCTACTTCAAGCAGGGCATTGTGTACGGAGGTGCACGCTACAGGCTCGGGAATGGAGCCAGGGCTGGGAGGGACACCTGAGGCTGGGGGGCAGACCTGGGGCTGGAAAGGGAGCCTGAGGCTCTGCAGGGAGCCCATGAAGGTAATTTTTGTTCACCTTTCCATTCCCCACCCCCATCTCTCCTGCTGCCCTGTCCTTGGTCTTCAGCCTTGAGTTTGGGAGGAGACACAATTCTGTCTTCAGCATTTCCCCTCTTCCCTTTGCTTCAGCCCCCCTGTCCTATCCTTCCACATGGCCCCATTACCATGCACCCACCTTTTGCAGGCCTCTCAGCAGGGCTAGGACTAGGGTGAGGCAAGCGAGGCACCTAGGGTACAAAGTCCAAGGAGGCACTCACGGCCAGGGTCATGCAAACGGAGGTGATAGAGTGACCTTGCACTTGCATGGCCCTGAGAGTGAGTGCCTTTTTGGGGTTTGTGACCCCAAGGCCTCAGGCACCCCTTTACTCCCAGCCCCAGCCCTCAAATGGGCCCTGTGGCAACCACATCCCCAGGATCTGGGAGGACGGGGGGTCTGTCACACCTCCCAGCCCACTCCCTTGGGTCAGTTCACATCTCTTCACAGGATCCGGAAAGGGGGCGTGGCTTCTGGCATGAAGCAAGTCGAGACAAACTCCTATGACATCCAGCGGCTGCTCCACGTAAAGGGCAAGAGGAATGTGGTGGCCGGAGAGGTGGGCATCAACCAGGGCTCAGGGGGCACAGCCTCCTCTCCTCCTATCCACTGCCCTGTCTGGGCGGAGGGCAGAAGCTGAGGAGGGGTGAGGGGCAGGGAAGGGGTGGGGGAGAGATTGATGGATGATGGACAGGGTCTGAGTGGGGTCTGTGCCTGCCCCATGGCTCCCCAGGTGGAGATGTCCTGGAAGAGTTTCAACCGTGGGGATGTTTTCCTCCTGGACCTTGGGAAGCTCATCATACAGTGGAATGGGCCGGAGAGTAACCACATGGAGAGACTCAGGGTAACCCTGCGCTGTGCCCACCCCCAAATCGCACGTTGCTCCTCCCTGCTCCTGCCTCCAGCACCTGGCCTCCCTCCCAAACTTGCCAGACTGCTGCCACGCCTCCACCAGCCCCCATTTCCTCAGCGCTCTCTTCCCTGACTGTCCAGGGTGCTATGTTTGAAGGTGGATCTGAGTCTCCATGTGTATGCAGTGAGGTATGCGTGCAGGAGTCCACATGCATGCACTGTGGTGGATCCACTAACGTCTGATGAGTCCCTGCTTGTGGCAGACGCTGTGCCCAGCACTAGGAGCCGGTGGTCAATGAAATGGGCAGAGCCCTGCCCTAGCTCTGGCGTCCAGTGGGCCATCCAGGAGGGGAGACAGATGTGAAGGGAATATTGGAGAAGTGAGGGGTGGGGAGTGTGGCTCTCAGGGTTCGGAGGGGTCTAAGAAGGCTTCTGGGAGGAGGGCAGGTGGGGAGGAGCGGGCCCTAAGGCAGGAGAGAGGTGTATGGCAGACAACCTTCCAGCTCAGATGAAGCCCGAGACGGGGACTTTGGGGAGTTTGGAAAGAAGGGTGGGGGTGTCTCAAAGGATGTGCTGTGTGGTCAGGAAGCCATGTGAGAGGGCTGAGGTTTGTTCTCAGTGCCTGGGATGCCGTTGAAGGGCACCCTGACTTCTGAGGGGCAAGGGGAGCGGAGGAGCTGAGGGCACATGCCTAGGTGAGGAGGGGGCTGGGAAGGTGGAATCACAGGACGTATGTCAGGTTGGGGGTGACAAGAGAGGAAAGAGACAGAAGTCAAAGGTTGTGCTTTTTGTGGGGATGGTAGGGTCCCATTTTCTGAAATGGAAAGATCAGGGAGCAACAGAGTTGGGGAGAAAATCAAGGTTGGGTTTGGGGCATCTTAAAATGGGGCTGTCTTGGGAGCTGGATAAATAGGGCTAGGCTGGAAACAGAAATGTGGGCCTGGCAAGGGGGACAGTGGGGTGAAGGGAGCAGTGGAGAGGGGAGGGGGCCGGAGTGGAAAGGCCGGGAACTGGGTAGGAGACGCTGGGCTGAGAGAGTGAGCCAGGCTGTGTGTGTGTGTGTGTGTGTGTGTGTGTGTGTGTGCACATGTGTGTGAGCCCATGTGAGGCTTTGTGTGTGTGTGAGTGTGTGAGGGTGTGTGTACACGGCTTTGGGACAAAGAGACAGGACTGTGATCTTCAGGGCTCACCTCTCATGCAAAACTTTGAAGCAAAATCACATATTTCAAACAATGTCAAAACCGAAGGCCTGGCAAGTTCTGCCCCCTCACCAGACCCCCTCTTGATCATGAAGAAGACTGCTCTTCCTGAGGTTTTAGCTTGGCTTCCTGACACACATCTTCAAAGACTGGTCCCCTCCTTGAAAGGGAAGCGCCAGGCAGGTGCCTCCCCCTTTGGGGCTGCTGGGCTCTCCAGGTCTGGGGTGGCGGATGCTGCCCTGTCCACCGCCACCCTCCCCGCCCCCTAGCCAGACTTCATGCGTCCTGGGGCCTCCCTGCAGGGCATGAACCTGGCCAAGGAGATCCGCGACCAGGAGCGGGGTGGGCGCACCTACGTGGGCGTGGTGGACGGGGAGGACGAGAAGGCCTCACCACAGCTGATGGAGATCATGAACCACGTGCTGGGCCAGCGGAAGGAGCTGAAGGCCGCCGTGGCCGACACGGTGGTGGAGCCGGCCCTCAAGGCTGCCCTCAAGTTGTACCAGTGAGTGCCCGGCTGCGTGGGGCTCCTCCTGGCACAGGGGGTACCCCCTGGGGGAGGAGACCCCGGGGCGAGTGTCCAGCATCTTCCTTGTCTATGCCGCATTTTTGTCTTGCAGTGTGTCTGACTCAGAGGGAAAGGTGGTGGTCAGAGAGATCGCCACGCGGCCACTCACACAAGACCTGCTCAGTCACGAGGTGAGAGGGTCCGGGGTGCCCCCAGCCCCAGCTCCCCATCACCCACCAGCCCCCTGTCCACTCTCCACCAGTGGCCTGGGGTGGTTGGGGTAGGGTCGCAAGAGGCAAACTTCTGTGTCTGCAGCCCCCCCCAGCCTGCGCCCTCAGGCTCTTGCCCTGTGCTTTCTTTCCCGCCTCCAGGACTGTTACATCCTGGACCAGGGAGGCCTAAAGATCTATGTGTGGAAGGGGAAGAATGCCAACGCTCAGGAGAAGAAGGAAGCCATGAACCAGGCACTGGTGGGTCTGGGCGTCGAGGAGGAGAACTTGGAGGAGGGGCAGAGAAGGCCACCCAGCAGGGACAGGGCAGTGGGGGCCAAAGACCAGTGGTGGCTCTGGGGCTGACTTAGCTCTGGGGGGTCATCTTGAGGGTTCTCTGCACCCCAGGAAGCCAACCACCCAGCGACCTCAAGAATCGTCACAAAAAGGGAGCCTCCTCAGGGCTTGCACCTTGAGCTTGGCTCTGAAAAGGGAGGAAGAAATGGAGGCCAGCCTCCTTACAAGAAGCGGGGTGGGTCAGCATGGGGCTGAGGCCAAGTCAGAGTTTGGGATCATTGTAGGAGCTGGAGTCAATAACCCTGAACTGGCTGGGGGTCAACGTTGGATTGGGGGTTGGGCTCAAGTTTGGAGATGGAGGCTGGGGTCAGGTTTGGGTCAGATATGGCCTTGGAGTGAGAGGTCTGAAGTGGGTTTGGGGGTTAGCGTTAGATTCAGGGTTGAGGTCAGAGTTAGGTTTGAGGTGGAGTCTGGTGTGACCTGGGGTGGGAGTCAGCTGGGTTAGGTTTGAGGTCAGCACTGGGACAGTGAATAGAGTCTGGTTTGGGCTTGGGGCCAGGGCAGGTTAGAGGTGGGTTCTGATTGGGGTTACAGCCAGGCTTTGGCTCCTGTTGAGGGGTGGAGGCTGGGGGAGGGACACATCCCAGCCTCCTCCTTCTCTTCCCAGAACTTTATCAAAGCGAAGCAGTACCCACCGAGCACACAGGTGGAGCTGCAGAACGACGGGGCCGAGTCAGCTGTCTTTCAGCAGCTCTTCCAGAAGTGGACAGTACCCAACCGGACCACCGGCCTAGGCAAAACCCACACCGTGGGCTCTGTGGGTGAGGGCTGGCCTGAGGTGGTGTGGGGCCGGAAGCGGGCAGTGGGGCCGGGAGAGCGCTAGACCTGCCTCCCACACTCCTTGAACACTCCTCTCGTGCACACTTCACCCTGACTCTGGGCTCCCCAGGTGGAGGGGCGTGGACACAAAGGGACTTGGATAAACTTAAGAGTTGTCACAAAAAGGAAGCTGAGAACAACTCACCTTTCATTTGGAGTAGTGTTAGGTCTCCTCAGAACCCAAACCCAAACATCTCCAGTCTTCCAGACAATATTTGCTAAGGACAAGCTCCATGCCACGCACCCGGGGGAGGAGAAAATGTCCCTCCCGTGGCTGCTCTGGGAAGCCCTGACGAAACGTGAGTCTTACCGGAAGGAGATAGGGTTCTGTGTTATAGCTCTGCCACTGGCTAGCTGTGTGACCTGGGATAAGCTACCGAATCTCTCTAGCCTCAGTTGCCTCATCTGTAAAATGGGTCTAAGAATTGCAGCTCCCACTCAGGGCTGTTGTGAGAACCTGGGGGAACTTAGCTGGTGACACTGGGTGTCATGATTTCCCCCCTCACTCCAGCCAAGGTGGAACAGGTGAAGTTTGATGCCACGTCCATGCATGTCCAGCCTCAGGTGGCTGCCCAGCAGAAGATGGTGGACGATGGGAGTGGGGAGGTGCAGGTATGATGGGGGGAGAGAGGCCCGGGCCGGGGGGGTGGGGTTGGTGGAGTCTGTCCTGGACCTCACACTAGCCTGGTACCGGCCCCAGATGTGGCGCATCGAGAACCTAGAGCTGGTGCCTGTGAATACCAAGTGGCTTGGTCACTTCTTTGGGGGCGACTGCTACCTGCTGCTCTACACCTACTTCATCAGTGAGAAGCCGCACTACTTGCTCTACATCTGGCAGGTCAGGCCCCACCACCCTGTTTAGAGCACAGCTGCTCAACCCCACTTCACTATACCCCTGCCAAGCGGCCATCGCCCTTGAGTTGAATACCTCTGGTGTGGGTATCTTACCCCCTTTCCATTTTGGAACTGCTTTGGCTGGGAGATCCCCCTGACAATGGGTACCCCCACTCACAACCCTTCCCCTTTGGCTCTCTGAGTCTCCTTTCCAACTTCCATGGCTTCCTGTGCCTTCTCTTCACCCGCTCTGACTGTGGGTTTCTATGTCCAGATGTGAGGGAGCGGGAGATGTTTGGTGGTGCTGGGGGGTGAGTGGGGGGTTGTTGTGGTGTTTCCTCAAGAAAGGTGCAGTAAGTGGGAGAGGAGGTTGGGGGTCAAGGTGGGTTGGGGTGGACTGAGGCTGGAGAAAGATTAGGTGTGGGGCTGGGATCACAGCTGAGGTCTGGATTGTGGGGGGGTGGATTTTGGTTTTGTTCAGGGTGGGGTTTGGTGGGGAAGACAGTTGGGTTTAGGGCCAGTCAGAATTGGATATGAAGTTAGAACTGGGAGCTGGCCTCACCTCACCCCTCCCACCCTGCACATCCCCAGGGCAGCCAGGCCAGTCAGGATGAAATCACAGCCTCTGCCTATCAAGCCGTCATCTTGGACCAGGAGTACAACAATGAACCGGTCCAGATCCGGGTCCCGATGGGCAAGGAGCCACCTCACCTCATGTCCATCTTCAAGGGATGCATGGTGGTCTACCAGGTGCGGCAGTGAGGTGGGGTGGGCTCCAGGAAACAGGGGAGAGGACGTGGGGTGGGGGACAGGGCTAGGGGGCAGCCCACTCTTCCTGGGAGGGGACTGTTTGAGGCTCCATCACTGATGTGCAATGGAAATAGAAACAACTACTCAATATTTTAAAAAATCCATTTAATAAACATTTAACATATATAAGACTATTACTCTCTACACCCCAACTCCTCTTTAGATTAAAAAAAGAAGTTATTTTGGATAGATTTGCCGATTGATGAACCTAAGGTGCACTGGCACCTTTTTTTTTTACTTTTTATTTTGTATCGGCGTGTAGCCAGTTAACAATGTTGTGATAGTTTCAGGTGAACAGCAAAGGGACTCAGCCATACATATACATGTATCCATTCTTCCCCAAACTCCCCTCCCATCCAGGCTGTCAAATAACATGGAGCAGATGTCCCTGTTGAAATAGCCATCTCTTGCATTCCTTTAGCAATAACCTATTTATTGAACACTTACTAAGTACACAGCCCTCTGCAAAGACCGAGGGGGAGAAGAATGCCATGCTAATGCTGCTTACCATCTTGCTGAACGAGCAGTGAATCAACAGTCCAAGGCAGTGTGTACATCAGTTCAGTTCAGTTCAGTTCAGTTGCTCAGTCATGTCCGACTCTTTGCCACCCCATGGACTGCAGCATGCCAGGCCTCCCTGTCCATCACCAGATCCTGGCGTTTACTCAAACTCATGTCCATTGAGTGGGTGATGCCATACAACCATCTCATCCTCTGTCGTCCCCTTCTCCTCCTTCCTTCAATCTTTCCCAGCATCAGGGTCTTCTCAAATGAGTCAGTTCTTTGTATCAAGTAGCCAAAATATTGGAGCTTCAATTTCAGCATCAGTCCTTCCAATGAAGATTCAGGACTGATTTCCTTTAGGATTGATTGGTTTGATCTCCGTGCTGTCCAAGGGACTCTCAAGAGTCTTCTCCAACACCCCAGTTCAAAAGCATCAATTCTTCAGTGCACAGCTTTCTTTATAGTCCAACTCTCACATCCATACATGACCACTGGAAAAACCATAGCTTTGACTAGACGGACCTTTGTTGGCAAAGTAATGTCTCTGCTTTATAATAGGCTGTCTAGGTTGGTCATAGCTTTTCTTCCAAGGAGCAAGCATCTTTTAATTTCATGGCTGCAGTCACCATCTGCAGTGATTTTGGAGCCCCCCCACCCAAAATAAAGTCTGTCATTTTTTTTTTTTTTGTCATTTTTTTCCACTGTTTCCCCATCTATTTGCCATGAAGTGATGGAACTGGATGCCATGATCTTAGTTTTCTGAATGTTGAGTTTTAAGCCAACTTTTTCACTCTCCTCTTTCAATTCATTAAGAGGCTCTTTAATTCTTCTTCGCTTTCTGCCATAAGGATGGTGTCATCTGCATATCTGAGGTTATTGATATTTCTCCTGGTAATTTTGATTCCAGCTTGTGCTTCATCTAGTCCAGAATTTCTCATGATGTATTCTGCATATAAGTTAAATAAGCAGGGTGACAATATACAGACTTGACGTACTCCTTTCCCGATTTGAAACCAGTCTGTTGTTCCACGTGTGCTTAAATGCCAGAAATACGTTTCATTCAAAGGGGCTCGTGAATACAGTGATCAGTGAACAGGCCGAGTCCATGGTGGAAAGAGGGTTGGGAGGAGATTTTGACACTGGGGGGGGGCAGGGGTCAGAGCTCCGCAGGGGTCAAATGAGGGTGATGCAGAGGCATAGCCAGGATGAAGGCCCAGGGGAAAGGCCCTGTGGGGAATCATGAGAAGCTTGGCTGAGCTAAAAGGAGGGTTTGGAGAGCTGAGAGTGACCCTGGAAAGGCAGGTTGCCTCCTCATGTGAGGCCTCAAATGACCCCCTGAAAGCTGGGTTCCGGTCTGTAGACCTAGAATGGTTCTAGTCTGAACCAAGCTGTCAGGCAGGGGAGTGCCCGTGACCAAAGCAATGTTTTGGGAAGACCAGTCAGGTGATGGTGTATCAGAGGACCACCTTTGGTAAGTTACTCCTGCCTGTCTCTCCCTGCAGGGAGGCACATCCCGGGCCAACAGCGTGGAGCCTGTGCCCTCCACCCGGCTATTCCAGGTCCGAGGAACCAGCGCCAACAACACCAAGGCCTTTGAGGTCTCACCCCGGGCCACCTCCCTCAACTCCAACGACGTCTTCATCCTCAAGACTCAGTCCTGCTGCTACTTGTGGTGTGGGAAGGTGTGTGCAGAGTTGAGTGGCCTCCCCCTCCAACTTCCCCGGCCCCCCATAGGCCCCGCCTCCTGGTTTCCCAGCTGCCTCTGGCCCCGCCTCCCGCCTCCTCAACACTGGATCTGGATCCCTACTCTCTGCCCCTGTGTCTGAGTAGGTCTTTCTCATTCTGTTTGTCTCTGGTGACTCCTGTCTGTCCCTGTGTTGGTCCGTCTTCATGGTTTTTTTTTAACCCTAGCCTGAGATCAACACGTGCACAATGCTGTATTTATTTATGGCTGCGCTGGATCTTCATTGCCGCATGCGGGCTGCTGTCTGGTCGTGGTGCGCAGGCTTCCCATTGCAGTGGCTTCTCTTGCACAGGCTCTAGGCACACGGGCTTCAGCAGTTGCAACACTGGGGCTCAGCAGTTGTGACCTGCTGGCTCTAGGGCTTGAGGGCTTCAGTAGTTGTGGCACAGAGGATCATTAGTTGTGTCTCTTGGGCTCTAGAGCTCAAGCTCAGTAGTTGTGGTGCACAAGTCAAATTTGCTTCGTGGCATGTGGGATCTTCCTGGATCAGGATTCGAATCCGCGGTCCCTGCATTGACAGGCAGATTCTTATCCACGATGCCACCAAGGAAGAACATTTAAAAAAAATATTTATTTACTTATTTGACTATGCTGGATCTTAGTTGCAACATGTGGGCTCTAGGTCCTTGATCAGGGATCAAACCCAGGCCCCCTGCATTTTGAGCACAGAGTCTTAGCCACTGGACCACCAGGGAAGTCCCCCGTCTTTATGTCTTGGGCTCTCTGACTCTCCCTGTGTGTGCCTGTTGCTGCCTCCCCCTTTATCTCTGTCATGAGGACTCAGTCTCTTGGAGGCCTCCGCCTGTCCACTGGGAGGGCAGTCTCCCTTGTCTCCTCTGCCATCCTTTGGAGCATCAAGGACGCTGGGCTGTGTGCACAGGGCCTTGATCCAGGAGAGCCTCTCAGGCCCAGGAGCTCTAGGCCATTGAATGTGGTGGAAGGAGGGGGAGGCGGGGCACTGGAGGTGGACCCCCCCAGCACAGCCACGCCTCCTTTTTCCAGGGTTGCAGTGGGGATGAGCGGGAGATGGCCAAGATGGTTGCTGACACTGTCTCCCGGACTGAGAAGCAAGTGGTGGTGGAGGGGCAGGAGCCGGCCAACTTCTGGATGGCGCTGGGCGGGAAGGCCCCCTATGCCAGCACCAAGAGGTAACTCCCAGGTCCCTCGACCTCCTTCTGAGGCTGGAGAGCCTCCCAGCACCTCTACCCGCATCACCCAGAGCCTGCAGCAGGCGTGGATTGAGGACTCGGTGTGTCTGGCTCACAGGGCTACCAGATGAGGAAGGGGCAGCCGAGGCTCTGGGAGCCTCTTGGCACAGGGGCTGTGTCTGTGATACTTACTGTGGAATTCCCAGGGCCTGGGGTGGATATTTCCTGTAAAGGGAGTGCATACCCAGAGGAGGCAGCTCAAAGAGAGGGGCGGGACTCTAGGTGTGCCCTTTGGGAGGAAGATTCCAGGGTCCCATCAGCCACTGTCCTTCCATGCTGCCACAGGACCAGATGCTGAGGAACACAAGTTGTAAGCCTAGTTTTCTGAAGAAGGTCCATGATCCACCATTTCCTCAGTTCAAAAGCAAAAGGGCATGTACAATATTAGCAGCAAGAGCGATAGAGGAAAGATATTGGGAAGAACTTCCTAACAGGACTATAGAAGAGCCCACTGAAATGCTTGTCCTGGGAGAGTAGTGGGAATTTCTCCTTTGGAGGGCTCCTGGACTTTTGGTAGGATGGGGGACTTTTGGTGTGATCAGAAGAAAGAGCATTTTCCTAGGAGATGAGCTTTCCGACACAATTTCCTTGCCGTCTTGCAGGCTGCAGGAGGAAAACTTGGTCATCACTCCCCGGCTCTTTGAATGTTCCAACCAGACCGGGCGCTTCCTGGCCACAGAGATCCCTGACTTCAATCAGGATGACTTGGAAGAGGATGATGTTTTCCTGCTAGATGTCTGGGACCAGGTAGTTTTGAGGCCTGGGGACCTCCCTTCCGACCACCCTAATCCCCAGGGCCAAGAAATAGTGGCTCTAAGGATAGGTAAGGTTTGATGTTTTCTTGGCTTCCATATACATTCTCTCTGAGATTGGTGTTACGAACAGCAGGAGTATAAGAAAGAAGAAGGCAGGTCGGAGAGGAGGATGCCCAGTGGGGCTGCAGGGCACGACGTGTACTTCTCCCAAAGTCCAATTGATTTCATGAGGCAGAGGAGTGTTTCTGGGGGTCTTTGGCTCTGAAGAGGCTGGGAGTCACACATCTACAGAATATCGAAGTAGAGGGCATCTGTCCAACCCCAATTTCCAGAGGCAAAATCAAGGCCAGATGGGGCTTGCCCAAGGTCAGGGTCCACAGCAGGATGTCTGAGCCTGGGTGAGCCGAGGGAGGGCAGGGGAGACTGACTCTGGGATGCTCTACAGGTCTTTTTCTGGATTGGGAAGAATGCCAATGAAGATGAGAAGAAAGCTGCAGCCACTACAGTGCAGGAATATCTCAAGACCCACCCCAGCGGCCGGGACCTTGAGACCCCCATAATTGTGGTGAAGCAAGGGCACGAGCCCCCCACCTTCACAGGCTGGTTCCTGGCTTGGGATCCCTTCAAGTGGAATGTGAGTGGCCCCGGCCCACCTGGTCCTCCCACCCCCGCACATGCTTCATAGCACATATGAGGAGGCCAGGGTAGACTCCTGGGTTTTTCTGTTCATTGGGATAGATGACCTGTGATGTATTTGTAAAGGGGCTTGAAGAGACTGAGAATGGACAGTAAGGCTGAAGGAAGACTATGAGGCCCCCTAGTAAGGGAGAGGGAAGGAAGTCCATCAAAAATTTAGGCTAATGACAGTGTCTTGCTTGTACACTAGATTTAGCTCAAAGCTCCTGGACATTATTGGGAAGAGCTGTACTGATTATTTAAATGCAAATGAATTGAAATTAAGCAAAATCAAAGAACTGATTTCTCACATTTCTCACTAGTCATGTGTGGCTGGTAGTTGCCATACTGGACAGCACAGAAAAAGAACGTCCATAATCATTGTGGAAACTTCTATGAGATGGCATTGATGGGTCCTCCAAACACATCAGTTCTACATGTCTAAATATGTGTCTTCTAGCACTAAATTCTAAGCAAAATGGGTCCTATACGTGATCCTGACCTGAGGAACAATGAAGTAGACTTCCACAGAATTTTCCTAAACAGGCCCCAGAGAGAAGCAGAGGGCAGGTCCTCAAAATGGAAAAGGAAATGGCAACCCACTCCAGTATTATTGCCTGGAAAATCCCATGGACAGAAGAGCCTGGCAGGCTACAGTCCATGGGGTCGCAAAGAGTAGGACACGACTTAGTGATTAAACCACAAATCACAGTGAAGGTTTTCTGCAGGAAGAAGGAAAGCTAAGGTAGAATGAGTGTTACCCTGGTGGCTTTGGGTACACAAAATTGGCACAACAGATGAGATTAGGGAAACTGAGAGCTTAATTTCCTCAAATGCATTAAAAAGAATCAGTGTTTGATGAGCTAAGTTAAGTCTTGATGAGGGAGCCCAACAAATCTCAAGTCTGCACACCTAGATGTGTCCAGAACTTCTCAAACCCAGGTCAGTGTCCCACATCAACAACTCTGGCAGGTCTTCCCCCACCCAGATCTGTGCGGGTTTCTTTCTCAGACTCATTCATGTACTCACTAGTTCATGCTGTCAGCATAGCTGGAACTCATAATGTGCCATGCTTGCTGCCAAGTCCTGGGATGTGGAGATGGGGCTCCCCATGGAGCCAAGGTCCCCTCTATTCCTTTCATTCCTCTGTGACAGTGTCCCCTCCAGGCTCTGAGGGGAGCTCCCCAGTTCCCCAGGACCGCTGAGTCCCCCACAGTGTGGGTAGGGTTTCCAAGGCTGCGTGTAGCTTCTTAAACTCAGAGGGTGGGGAAAGATCATACTCTCCATCTCCGTGGTGGGCTGAGCGAGGCAAATAGTCCCTTGCCCCAGCCAGTTACCTGTCAGCCCTTCATGCTCATCCTTACCATCCAACCTGATTTTTCAGGGACAGCCTCCAGCCTCCCCCTGATTCCCCCTTCCCCTTCTCATCGCCCCTCGGCCCTAGAGCAGCCTTCTTTCAATGCCTGAAGGAAAATGGTCCTGTCTCCTCTGCTGAAACCCAGGTCTAATTTGTCACTTACTTTATATGCAGAACTCCAAATCCTATGAGGACCTGAAGGCGGAGCTTGGAAACTCTGGGGACTGGAGCCAGATCACTGCTGTGAGTACGGGGCAGGTGGCAGGGGCCCCCACAGTGTCCACTGACAGTGGTCAGACCCACAAAAGCTGAGAAAGCTCCAGAGAAGGTGCCAGGGTCTTCTGCTTTCTTTCCACCATTTTCTCCCTCTTCTCCTGGAAGTTCTTCTTGTTATTTAACTTCAGTGTCTCGCGTGGATTTGTCTCCTCCATTCCCTAGTGAAATGGTCCCCAAATTTTATCATGTGTAAGAGTCTGGGTGATGGGGAACTTGGGGGTGGGGGAAGCTTATTGAAATGAAGATTCTGGGACTTCCCTGGTGGTACAGTGGTTAGGACTCCGTGCTTCCACTGCAGGAGGCACAGGTTCGATCCCTGGTCAGGGAACTAAGATCCCACAAGCCGTGTGCACCCCCATCCACAAAGAAGGAAATCCCAAAGTCCCATTTCCTGAAATTCTGGTTTGTAGAATTGGGTTGAGACCTGTTAATATGTGTTTTTCACAAAGGGCCCAGGTAATTTGATCCAGTTAGTCCTCAGACCATGCTTGGAGAAGTAATGATTTCTCTACTATCATCACCCTTCTTCAGGTAGAAAAACCTTCTCCTTCGATCTTTCAGTTAGTTCATAGAGATATGTTCAGCCTGCAGGCTTAGAATGTGGAAATATGAAGTCAAAGATGTTCACAGGCTTGCAGGGGAGATAAGACCAAGTAGACTCTGCAGAACTGTGGCCAGTACATGAGAACAATTTCCCAAGCACACCGGGGTTATCAGCAGATAACATGTGAATTCCTCAGACCCACCCACAGCCTGGGAATCCCATGGCACTATTAACCCTTCTTGGTTGACTGATGGTGCAGGCAGGAAAGCATAGGTAGTTAGGTCAAGGCTAAGAGAATTTATGGTTGACAGTTTCATATCAGATAAGAGAAAGGTCATAAATGTCCAAGGTAGACCTCGAACATTAGGGGTAGCCATAGAGAAGTTTATAAGTCATAAAACAAAACAGTGTTGTTTACGTGTTTTTCAAAGCTGGTCATAGAGCCAACCAGCTTTGGTTGAATGTAGACCTCCAAACTTTAGCTTGTGGATCCTGTCCAGTATGCCATATTCTTATGAAGAGTGTGTGTATATGTATGTGGACAGTGGGAGGCAGGGGTCATGGAAGGCTTATATTTTTTTGGTCACACTGCACAGCTTGAGGGATCATAGTTCCCTGACCAGGATTGAATGTGGGCCCTCAGCAGCGAACGTGCTGGGTCCTCACCCCTTGACTGCCAAGGAACTCCACAGAGGGCTTCTTGAAGGTTCCCTAGGGTCATTGATGACTTCAGAGAAAAATGCAGCCTGGGAGGCAGCCACAAACCAGCTGAAGTAACGTTTTCTGTTTCTTCCCCAGGAGCTCACAAGCTCTAAACCGGAGGCGTTCAATGCTAACAGCAACCTCAGTTCTGGACCTCTACCCATCTTTCCCCTGGAGCAGCTGGTGAACAAGCCCACAGAGGAGCTTCCTGAGGGCGTGGATCCCAGCCGAAGGGAGGTGGGTCAGGGCCTGATTTAGTCAGAGATTTTTTCTTGAAAGATGAATGGCAATTATTCAGGCAGAGTGGGATATTCTTGGAGAAGGGAACAGTATACATGGAAGCCCAGAAGTAGGATGTAAACACAGCTTGGGTGAAAGGGCAAGGTGGCCAGAGCAAGGGGTGGGTGGAGCTGGGGAGAGGCAGCTGCTGGGTGGAGGGGGGCACTGGGCAGCACCTTTTTAGTCAGGCTGGGGAGGGTGGTGTCCACCCTAAAAGTCAAGGGGAACTATTATGGGTGAAGCAAGGGAATGGCCGTCAGGTTTACATTTTTCAAAGCCCACTCTAGTTGCTCAGTGAAGAATGGACTTGCTAAGTCTCCTTTAGTCATGTCTGACTCTTTGTGACCCTATGGACTGTAGCCCGTCAGGCTCCTCTGTTCTTGGGATTCTCCAGGCAAGAATACTGGAGTGGGTTGCCATGCCCTCCTCCAGGGGATCTTCCTGACCCAGGGATTGAACCTATGTCTCTTATACCTCCTGCACTGGCAGGCAGGTTCTTTTCCACTAGCCCCATCTGGGAAGCCCAAGAATGGGTGGGGATGGGTGGAGATGGTTTCGAGAAGTATTTAGGTTAAATCAGCAACACTTGGTAATGACTGGATAAATGTCATGAGAGGGGGGGTAATTGTGTCATTTTCTGAGATTAAAAAATACCCTGGGTCAGATCCAGCTTAAGACAGGGACAATCATGAGTTTAGTGGCACCGGGGGGACACCCAGGTTGGAATATCACTATGTGTATGGTAGGCCGGCAATTCAGAGGCGTGCCAGGGAGGAGACGAGTCAGCACAGGGTCCCTCAGGGAGAGCAGCTGCTGTCTGTGTGGTTTTGGAGGAGAGAGTTTGGCAAGAAGGGCATGTTTTAAAAAACACATTTCTAATATTCACTCTCTCTTCATGAAGATCCAAAGTAGACTTCAAATCTAGCTTGAGAGGCTATTGAGAGAAAATTTCCCCAGTGTACAATAAACCATAAAGAAGCCTCAGAAATGAATTAAGGAACCTATAGATGTGAGTTGGCTATTTCCTCCAGGAACATCTGAGTCTGTTATGGGTTTGGGCCCAATATGCACATAAGTGTATTGTTTCTAGAACATTTGCATCCTCCTTGTCACCTTTAGACCCCTTTATGCATTACCTGTGTCTTCACTGTAATATTGGGATGATCCTAATAGCATATATTATTCTTAAAAATATTACAAATATTATTTCCCCAGCCTTGGTCCATAGGAAGTGTTCTGTATGTGTAAGCTGTGATTGTCATTGCTTGTTTTACACCTCAGAAAACTCAGATCCAGAGCAGGGAAGTGACTTTCCCAGTTAGTAGTCAAGTCAGAGCAAGAATCAGGTCTTCTGAGTCCCACTCTTACTGTCATATCACATAACACACAGAAAGTATTTCTAAAGGGAAGGGTAGCCAATATTATTGGGCCAGGTGATTTAAAGGAGGCTAAATAATGACAATGTACTTTGTTGGTAAGGCTGTGGAACAACATATATTATTTTGCTGTGAGGGCAGAATGTTACTACCCCTGTAGAGGGGAATTTTGCAATATCTAATAAAATATACATTAGCCCTTTTTTTTTAAAAAAAGGTAAATAGATCACTAATTTTGAATATAAGAAACAGAGTCAAGACAACCTCACCATGGTAGAAGCGGTCTGAAAGGCTTCAGTTCAGTTCAGTCGCTCAGTCTTGTCCAACTCTTTGTAACCCCATGGATCACAGCACAGCAGCACGCCAGGCCTCCCTGTCCATCACCAACTCCCGGAGTTTACCCAAACTCATGTCCATCGAGTCGGTGATGCCATGCAACCATCTCATCCTCTGTGGTCCCCTTCTCCTTTTGCCCCCAATCCCTCCCAGCATCAGGGTCTTTTCCAATGAGTCAACTCTTTGCATGAGGTGGCCAAAGTATTGGAGTTTCAGCTTCAGCATCAGTCCTTCCAATGAACACCCAGGACTGATCTCCTTTAGGATGGACTGAAAGGCTTAGATTCTTTTAAAAATTTTGTCATCGATGATTGAATTGTGGGAGTAGTGTGCATTCTTATAGAAGAGTTGAGGGTTCCAGGCTAAGTTGGGAGAGTGCACACACTCTCTGGCTGCTCCAAACTCAGAAGGGAGGGCCAGTAACAGTGAACAGTGGGCTGGTGGGTCTCGCTGCAGGCAGTAGCAAGAAGGGCAATCCGAGTACCCATGAGTAAACCACAGAGAGGCGGATGTGGGCATGGGTGAGGCTAGTAATCAGCTGGCAGGACCGCAGGGTTCAAGAACAGGACCAGTGGAAAGATACAAGTCCACTGGGATGGGCAGTCCCTGCTATCTTGCCTGGGGGGTCAGAGTCCAGAAGTCTCAACCAAGCTGCAAAGCCAGCTTGGGTGGGACAGAGGGCACCTTAAAGCATTTGCAGACCATGGACACAACCACCATAGCTGTCAGGGACCTTCTTCCAAAACAAAGTGCTCCACCACCCTGCCTGGGGGATTGGGGAGCTCAAGGCTCCAGGAGCATTGAGCAGAAAATGCCCAGAGGTGGGAGGCAAAGGATAACAGGTTAGAAAACCGGAGCTTCAGATCCACCTGAGTTTGAACTTCATCTAAAGGTGTTTACTAAGAAGCTGTTCTGTGCAACCTGGGCTTGAACTCCACCTACAGGTGTTAACCGTAAAGCAGCTGTTCAATTCAGGGCTCTCTGCAGGAGTCAAAGAAACTTTCTCCAGGGCAATCCTACAGAGCAGAACAGCCCCAGATTGAAAAGAAATGCCACCTCCCCCCTCCCTGTCCCTTTCCTGACCCTCACCATGTTGCCTCTTTTTGCTCATCATCTGATTTCTGTGCTACACCTCTGTGACTCATCAGAGCTAACTCTAAGCAAGAAGCTGACCCTCTGGTCCCTCTCCTCTTCCAGGAACACCTGTCCATTGAGGATTTCACCCGGGCTTTGGGGATGACTCCTTCTGCCTTCTGGGCTCTGCCTCGATGGAAGCAACAAAACCTCAAGAAAGAAAAAGGACTGTTTTGAGAAGCAAAAGTAGCTTGTAGTTTAAAGTAGTACCCTACCCTGCTTGCAGAGCTTTGTTTTGTTATTAATGGTATCAGTAAATTGAAGTCAGTCAACTGAAGTGAAAATCCAGTCTGGTGATGCCGCTTGTTTAGTATCTACCTGTTCCTCCAGAAAGATGATTCCTCTATAAGGAGACTGTGGTCCCAATTTCAGCTCTCAGGAAGTTGGCTGCATTGTTTTTATCCAGGGGTGTTGCATCACTTTCAATGCCTTCTGCTCTAGTGCTTTCCCTTCTGAGACGAGCAACCCAGCACTCCATGGAACCTCAGTTATGGAGTGCCTCCCCTAGGGCTTTATCATGGCTCATCTTTAATTACAGCAGGTGGGCTGAAGCATTTTTCAGTTTTACATATTTCCCAGAGTAATAGCTTTTCCTTTTCACATGTATTTTATTACTGCCTTCCTCAGGTTATAAGTTAAAGGGACTTGTTCTTTGGAAGAGCTGAATGGTCCAGGTGATGGCCCTATTTAGGAGGTTCCACAACACTCACTAACCAGTACCCAGTGAGAAACACATACCCACTGGGCCTGGGCTAGGGGTCTAACAGCAAGTATGAAACGCCAACACTATTTCACCTTCTCCCTGATACTCTTAATAGTAAGGCAAAGGAAGAACAGAGTTTAGGCCAATGTTGGATTTAAAAACTGTTATGCACAACCTCTGCAGAGCTTCACAGGCTCCTCAGAGAAGGTTGGTGCTGACTCAGCCATACTCGGTGTGCGGTCCCACTCCCTTTAAGGTACAACAGTGTTGCTTCAAAGTCCAAGTCAGAAGACCAATAGAATGTGATTTTCACAACTTCAACAACTGGTTAGGTGTCTGCAAGAATGTGTCCTCAGAAATAAACAGTCGAACAACACAAGGTTAATAAAGGCTTTAATTTCACACACAAAAAAACTCTATGCATAATTTAAAAGGTAAACAAAAAAATAAGAAAAAACCGTAAGGGGTACAGAGGAACAGTTCTGCTAAAACACAGATAAAGTGCCGCTCCATACAAAATAATGAATCAGAATCAAAAGTCACTCTGAACACAAAGAAAATCACCTCACAAATAATGTGGCCAAAGCTGCCAGGTTTGCCTGGTAGTGGCTCAACTAGATAAAGATGAAGAAGCTTACTTCTGTTCTCCTCTCCGTAGCATAAACAACACTGAGATAGGTCAGAGAAGTTGGAGATGGAAGGAAAAAAGAGTGGGGGTAAACCTAAAGACGAGGTGTGTCTCTCTTCCACCCCTCTGTTCTTGAGACAGACCAGTTCAGATGACTGCTCGTTTTGGCATTGGACCCTGATCCAGACCCTCATCTACTCTATTCAGACAGCAGTGGACATCTACTTCAAACCCCTGCACTTCTTAAGTCCAAATGACTGAAATCAACTGCTTATATCCATACTGGCACATTTTTTAAACTTCAAAACCTCAGATACATAGCACACACGGAAAGGAAAATTTACTGTGTATAAATATATGTGATACAACAAAAGAGTCTGTCTGAAGTTTAGTAATCAAAGCATGCCATAAAGGAGTCAGTGGTCGTGGTGAGACACAGCAAAAGAAATCTGTCACAAAATTCTCAAGGCCTAACAAACTATTGTCTTCCAATAAAATATATATATATATATTTTTCAGATGTTAATAAGACACGGATAGAGACAAAATTAGAATTCTGAAGTAACACATCAGAAAGATGTTAAGAGGGAAGAAATCTGTTTAGTTTTTGTACACAATTTAAAGATCATTATTTGGTGTAAAGCAAGATGGGGAGAAAGAAAAAGATGTATCTGTTTTGGGGGGGATACTTTTATGTGACTTGCATCTAGTATTGGGTTGCTGGTGACTTTTCTGAAAATCTCCATGTGTATACAGGATCCACTTGGAGATCCAGCTCTGCTTCCCTGACTTAAAATAAAAGACCACTTCAGGGGAATCACTTAAACAAGGCAAAAAGTACTAAGAGCATCCACTATAGTTACTCCAGAGGACAGAGAAGAAAGGGGAAGAAGGGTAATTTTTATTTAGTATAATCTCTTTCTAGTAGATCACAAATGAGTTTACAAAGTACCTTTTCTTTCCCTGTCTCCAACCCCCATGCTCTCTCTACACTCGTCATGCTCAATTACATATGAGAAACTGCCAAGAATCTCTTTAATTTAGGTGTTTCCAAATAGTTTTCATTATATAACTACATATTCAGCTGTACATGTGTAGAGCTGTATTTATATAGATACATAATGGTAACTGCAGTATGGAAGAATAAGTAAATTCATGAATTCACTTGCTGAGGTCTTACAAGTTTTTCTTTTAGAAGAATTTTACACTTGATCAAGGAGAGAAATAAATATCTAGTACTTGCCTCCCAGAGTTAATGAACTGATCTTTAAGTATCACTGTATACTTCTTAAAATGTAAACATATTTACATTTGTTATTGAGCCATTAAGTTAGGTCTGAAATTAACAGACCACGGCAAGTAAACAAGTAGCTCTTGGAATCAAAATACAAATAGAAGAATAATTCATGGATTTGCTTCTTATTCTATTTTGCTGAGACAAAACTTCAGAGTTTGTACACACATACATATTCCCAACACAACAGAATCTATCTTCCTGTAGGCCTAAATTATAGTTTGGACTTCTAAAATGATAGTAACATCTGGCCACATGCAACTTCCCAATCCTTTGTAGTAATACTAGGTGGTAAGAATTAATGTTTGAATTTTAGTTTCATTTTCCCGTTCAAAATATTCCAATTAAGATGAACTGTGTGTAAAATTAAGTACTGTCAAGTTTCAATTCAAAGTCATTTAAAGTAATGTAACCGTATTTGGTATTTTCAATAGAATATTAGTTATTGTGCAAGCTGCCTGGAACTGAAGCACTCTGTCCTTATCTACTTTGTCCCTTTCTGGCACTAACATGTCAAGTGCCCCATCTCCTGATTCTGAGCAAACTGCACAAAAAATATAATCTACCGGTAATTTTAAAATAAATACTGTCAGCTCAAAAAAACAAAAAACAAACCCCATCAATATGGTCTGGCTGAGCTTTCCATCTGTAGTCATTAACCCTTCACGGAACCAAAATGAGAAATTAACTTAGTAGTGAAAGGGGTAATAGTTGAAGGAGTGAAGGGAGAAAGGAAGGCTGACCAGGCCAAAACAACAGATGTATCAAGGAAACTTCAAGTCCCAAACATGCAAGTATACGAGCAGTGAGATAACTCATCTCCTAGTTTGATCTAATAAGTCCTGCCCGAGACATGAAGAGCAAATTAAATTAGGTTTAAGCCAAGTGTACTTCAAAACCATACACACAAGCTACGAAAAGCAAGTCAAACAAAGATACTTCACGGGCAACCTGGGCTTACGGCATCACTTCTATTTGTTTAAATGCCCTAAATGCACCCACTAACGTCAAATCATTCCCATTTTTAAAAGCACCTCTCTCAAACTCTCAAGTATAGACACAGAGAAGTAATAAATAACTAAAGAATTTGATTACCACTTCACTCATATATGAGAAAACAGTTTTTTCCCCAAGGGGAAAAAAAAAGCCTCCCTAGTGGAAACAAAATTTTAAAAGCTAGCTTTTTAAACAAGTATTTTCCCCTGCTCTATACTGCTCCTGCATATCCTACCACCACACCATTCAGCAACATTCACTACATTGACAGGTAGGAGACAAAGCTTTCATCAGTAGTTAAGCAAAAGTGCTGGGGCCACTTACAATAGAAAGATTCAGCATTTTAGAACAGGTTACTATGTCAGAACATATCCAAGTTTCTTTTTTTTTTTTTTCCCATATCCAAGTTTCAGGAGTAGGGCTGGAGCTCTCTTAAGGCAATCTTCTAGAAAAGATGTTACATTTTCTGTGATGATGGGCTTAAAAATGAAAGAAAATGTTGAAGGTTTCATTTTGCTATACTTAACTCTGTGTGATCCTAATGATTCCTGGGCTCACAAAATTATTTTAGGAACAGAGAATTCTACTCTCAAACTCATTCTTTATATGGTTTCACAAGCTGCTTAACCAAGCAGGTTATGTCAGCTGAGTGATATAACTCACTTAAATGTTGCACCCCTATTTGACCTCAACTCAAAGCACCTAAAAAGTAATAAATCTATTATGCACCTTTGTTATTCGTTAGCTTCTGGAATTACCTAAACCTATCACATTTTAATTCCCACCCTGTTTGAATAGCAAGGCAAATGATTAATGGTTAAGCTTTTCCCGCAGCTCACGCGCTCAATTTCACCTTTGCAGCAGGGCTTTCAGCTTTAGTGGTCCAGAGTTTCAGCTTGAACACAAGAATACTCCTCCTGACCTCTCTATGTCTGGGAGACAGAGATGCTAGTATTCTTCATTTTCCTTAGGTATTCTTGTTGGGGAGTCCCAACTGGGACATCACTTTCCTACCTCTTACAGTTTTTCTTCAGTCTGTTAGGGTAATGCTTGCTCCATGGAAGAATGACACAGAAGAAAAACAAAAGATTCTATCTTCACCACAATAATACAGATGATACACAATGAACATACTGTGTGAAGATTCTTTTGAAAGAAAACAAAGTGTACAATGAATATCAAATGTGGCAACACAGCACATTCCAAAGCACCAAAAATCCATTTCTTGGGACTGCATGTAAACAGCAAAAGCATTACAAATCCATGAAATATATATTTTTTTATAAAAGCTCCTCAAGTCAGATGGCAGAAATGCCCCTCCTTTGCCAGGAGGACAAACTGTCATTAGTGTAACATGGGGAGCTGGCTTTCCAGTGAACTTTACTAATAAGAAACACACATGAAAGATCAGACTTGAGTGAAATCACTGAAGGAACATAAAAGCTAAATGCCAAATGATATGTATATCTGCATACATTTCTCAGGTGAATGGACTCTTTGACAACTTTTCTTTTCTAAACTGCTGTGCTATTAATTTTGAGCAGGCATACTCTGGTGGCCTATTCTAACTGTTTAAGGCTCCATTCATTCCACAAATATGTGTGTATGTACATATATATATATATTTACAACATGTATTCCTAAGACAAAAGGAAGTGCCACTCTTGTAGGAGAAAAAAAAGGATAATCAGCTACAGATGTGAGACCAGTTTCCATAAAACAATTAATATGGAGCGTTCCGCATAATTGCAGTTCTCGTCTTTTGGTTTGGCCCTGAGCTGTTTGTTGCTCCCGCATCAAGTAGAGTTCCAAATTCTTCTCAGGCAGAGGAAAGAGAAGTGGGTGGCAGTAAGAAAGAATATGCAGTGCACACTGCCAACCCAGGGGTTTGTTCCTCATGAAACCTGACGAGTGGTCTTCCCCACTTCCAGGTTAAGTGCCTGAGAGTTCTTTTCTGTTTCCAGCAGCTCATCAAATATCTCCCTTAAAATAAAACAAAAAAAATTAAACAGGAAATTCAATGAGCAAATACAAGGACAGACAGAAAAATAGACATAGATAAAGCCTGCATTATCCCATTTGATGCCTAAATTGTATTACATAAGCAGCTCATTCATTTTATTATCATCTTAACCCCATGTGCTGATTCTTGAAAATACTTAGGGGGGAATGGCAACAGCTAGCTTTGATAGAAAGGCTATGTATTTCCCATCTATGGAACTCAGATCTTCTAGCTGATATAATGCAAGACAATAACAGGACAGCTTCCATCATAATAAGCTCTTAAGCTCTATATCTACATTTTACTGTGAGATGAGTAATAAATGCTGAGTTAAGAGAAACATCATTTTGGAAATATCAAGATATGAGCCCTAATAAAAATAATAAATTGTCAACCAATTTAACTGATGGGTACATTTTATCCTTAAAGGAAAAAGAAAAGAGTTTAGGAGATTTTTAGCCAAAAACTTCAGACTGGGCAACGCTTCTTACTTGTGCATATAAAAGAAGATGTAGCCACTCCGATCTCGATCGCTCTGCACAGAAGCCTCTTGGATTTTAGATACCTCTAGGTCATTATATGTAAACCATGCCTGCTTCTTAATGTCGTACACATCACTAATGTAGTGACCTGAAAGAAATAAAAATTAAATTTTTAAAAATAAAATATTGAATTATTCTCAGGTATAGGAAATGGCAGAAACAGTCAACCTCATTTCACCTTACTTCCAACAATATTTCTAAAACCCATTAAAAAATTACAGAAATTTAAGGGGGGAATACTGGAGAAGGAAATGGCAACCCACTCCAGTATTCTTGCCTGGAGAATCCTATGGACAGAGGAGTCTGACGAGCTATAGTCCATGGGGTTGCAAAGAGGCAGACACGACTGAGCGACTAAACAGAAAGGGGCAAATATGCTATGCCAGGACAACTTTTTTGATACATGTATTTTGCTTAGGAAAATCTGGGTCATTTGTGAATAGAGAAATCAGAACAGCTGCACCTATTAACACATACAATGTGATAAAAGAAAATATTTCAAAGTTTTTCTTTTTTCTCAAAAGATTGATTTATTGCGCACCTCCTGCAAGTGACACACCTTTGCTCTGGTGCCTCATGGCACCCCAGGATGACCCTGGGCTGGGGTCACTTATGTGGACTTGGGCCCAATCTCAAAGCTGGCGTTCTTTCCTCCTCAGCAGTCTGCCTCTTGGCTAAGGCTCTGAGAAGGGGCCCCCAGGGTTCAAAGTTTTCTGTGATGCATTCAACTCACACCTCACAAAGCTAGGCTCAGAGAAACTCAATAAGGAGTAAATGCTAACTGGTCCATTTATAAAATGCTGAAATCCTAATGTCCGTTTACCTGAAGACGAAGTGCTACCAATGTGACTGACAACACTGATGAGCCGATAGGAATGAGGAAGATTTCCTGTCTGGAAAACAGAAGTGGGCATGACTTTTAACTCTTAATTTGTATAAAAGCAAAACACAATTTATTATCAGAGCTGACATGGGGAAGTTTCAATGTGTGAGGGGTTAGATTCAATAAAAAACTCAGTGGTTGGTACTGTTCATGTCCTTTGACCCAAGAATTATACTCCCAACTAAGAATTTATTCTAAGAAAATAATTAAAAAGAAGAAAATGTATATATGTATAAAACTATTCACTGTAGTATTATCTATAATAATGAATAACTGGAACTAAAAATACATCCAGTAATAAAGGTTACAGGTATTTCAACACAGTTCAATATTATTCAGTTATTTAAAGAAAAAAAAAAAACCATGGTTCAGCAAAATGTTAACTTGTTTTTAAAACCTACATGAGCATACACAATATAACTACAGATCTCTATGAATAGATAATGTTAATGGTTAAGTACTAAAAAACAGAATGAAAATAATGAAAAGAGTTGCTATATTGTTGTAGGGATTATAAACTTTTACATTTTAAATATTTTAAGGAAAAGAAAATAAAACTGAAAAGTGATATTCATGCACTTTAGGCATTACTATACAACATAATTTTGGGAAAAAATTGGAAAGAAATATAGCTATAGGTAGTCAAGTATGGATGTGAGAATTGGACTGTGAAGAAAGCTGAACGCTGAAGAACTGATGCTTTTGAACTGTGGTACTGGAGAAAACTCTTGAGAGTCCCTTGGACTGCAAGGAGATCCAACCAGTCCATTCTGAAGGAGATCAGTCCTGGGTGTTCTTTGGAAGGAATGATGCTAAAGCTGAAACTCCAGTACTTTGGCCACCTCATGCGAAGAGATGACTCATTGGAAAAGACTTTGATGCTGGGAGGGATTGGGGGCAGGAGGAGAAGGGGATGACAGAGGATGAGATGGCTGGATGACATCACCGGCTCAATGGACATGAGTTTGAGTGAACTCCGGGAGTTGGTGATGGATAGGGAGGACTGGCGTGCTGCAATTCATGGGGTCATAAAGAGTTGAACACGACTGAGCAACTGAACTGAACTGAAGACAGAAACAATTAAAATGTTCAAATACTCTGATGCAGTAATTTATTTCTGAGGATTTCCTTAAAGAAGAAAATCCTAAATATAGAAAACATTATAATCATACACAGTTCCTTGATATTATAATGAAAAAAGAAAATTTAAATGCTCAGTGTTAGCTAAAAATTAAATAAAATAAACAGAAGTAAGAACAGTGGGATCTGGGTAATTAAAATTATTAAAAAAAATTGGAAAATGGGAAAAGAGCAATTATTTAGGGGAAAAAGGGTTAAAAAAAGATTCCAAGTGCTCTAGTTAAAAGTTATTAATTCAACAGGTTTCACTGAGTAACAACTAGTTTTAGTATTTAACCTTCACTGGGACGACCCAGAGGGATGGTACGGGGAGGGAGGAGGGAGGAGGGTTCAGGATGGGTAACACATGTATACCTGTGGCGGATTCATTTTGATATGTGGCAAAACCAATACAATTATGTAAAGTTTAAAAATAAAATTAAATTAAAAAAAAAATAGTTTTGGTAAAACTGAAGGTGATTTAACATATATGTAACTTTGAGAGCTATTACTAAGTTATTACCTAAATGGCTGGATGGCAACACCAACTCGATGGACATGAGTTTGAGTGAACTCCGGGAGTTGGTAATGGACAGGGAGGCCTGGTGTGCTGCAATTCATGGGGTAGCAAAGAGTCGGACATGACTGAGCGACTCAACTGAACGGAACATGTACATAAGGCTGTCAAGGATGTATTTCTGTTTTTTTTGTTTGTTTTTCTCTTTCATTTTGTTTTGAATATTCTGTGTAAGTAATGAGAAGTAAAGCTCAAGAGAAAAGTGAGGACCATTTGATGGCTGCCAAAGGGGCAGAAATGAACCTGCAATGGACAATGACCGAGTCCTTTGAAGATAAGGAGCAGGAGGAGGAGTATTGATAACGTGACCAGTTGTTTTACAAAAGGAATATGTCACTCACCTCAGCATTTCTTTTCAGTTCCTCAGCTTCAGCTTCTGTGTACTCCATATCTAAAACATCTTCATTTCCAGAGTCCTCATCAGAGCCCAATGAATCCACAAAAGAGTTGTTAAACTCTAAAGAACACAAAGACAAAGTCTTGTAAAAGCTCTCAGAATAGACACAAAGAGAGACAGTTGGGAAAAGGAAATACATCTGGAAGTACATATTTTATTATCCTAAGAAACAAAAGACATATTATTATTAGGGTTCCAACTCACCCAGCCTACTCTAGGGAATAACAATTCAGGCACCAGTTATCTGTAAAAGAAATGTTTCCCTTTGTTTTAAACATATGTATATCAAAGAGGACAATACTCTTAAGAAAGGAATGAAACTGAAAAAGAGAATATAATTTGTTCAGTTCAGTTCAGTCACTCAGTCGTGTCTGACTCTTTGCGACCCCATGAATCGCAGCACGCCAGGCCTCCCTGTCCATCACCAACTCCCAGAGTTCACCCAAATTCACGTGCATCGAGTCGGTGATGCCATCCAGCCATCTCATCCTCTGTCATCCCCTTCTCCTCCTGCCCCCAATCCCTCCCAGCATCAGAGTCTTTTCCAATGAGTCATCTCTTCGCATGAGGTGGCCAAAGTACTGGAGTTTCAGCTTTAGCATCATTCCTTCCAAAGAACACCCAGGGCTGATCTCCTTTAGGATGGACTGGTTGGATCTCCTTGCAGTCCAAGGGACTCTAGAGTCTCCTCCAACACCACAGTTCAAAAGCATCAATTCTTCGGCGCTCAGCTTTCTTTATAGTCCAACTCTCACATCCATACATGACCACTGGAAAAACCATAGCCTTGACTAGACAGACCTTTGCTGGCAAAGTAACGTCTCTGCTTTTCAATATGCTATCTAGGTTGGTCATAACTTTCCTTCCAAGGAGTAAGCATCTTTTAATTTCATGGCTGCAATCACCATCTGCAGTGATTTTGGAGCCCCCCAAAAAATAACGTCTGACACTGTTTCCACTGTTTCCCCATCTATTTCCCATGAAGTGATGGGACCGGATGCCATGATCTTCATTTTCTGAATGTTGAGCTTTAAGCCAACTTTTTCACTCTCCTCTTTCACTTTCATCAAGAGGCTTTTTAGTTCCTCTTCCCTTTCTGCCATAAGGGTGGTGTCATCTACATATCTCAGGTTATTGATATTTCTCCTGGCAATCTTGATTCCAGCTTGTGCTTCTTCCAGCCCAGTGTTTTTCATGATGTACTCTTTAGAGAAGTTAATTAAGCAGGGTGACAATATACAGCCTTGACGTACTCCTTTTCCTATTTGGAACCAGTCTGTTGTTCCATGTCCAGTTCTAACTATTGCTTCCTGACCTGCATATAGGTTTCTCAAGAGGCAGGTCAGGTGGCCTGGTATCCCCATCTCTTTCAGAATTTTCCACAGTTTATTGTGATCCACACAGTCAAAGACTTTGGCATAATCAATAAAGCAGAAATAGATGTTTTTCTGGAACTCTCTTGCTTTTTCCATGATCCAGCGCATGTTGGCAATTTGATCTCTGGTTCCTCTGTCTTTTCTAAAACCAGCTTGAATATCTGGAAGTTCACAGTTCACATATTGCTGAAGCCTGGCTTGGAGAATTTTGAGTATTACTTTACTAGCGTGTGAGATGAGTACAATTGTGCGGTAGTTTGAGCATTCTTTGGCATTGCCTTTCTTTGGGATTGGAATGAAAACTGACCTTTTCCAGTCCTGTGGCCACTGCTGAGTTTTCCAAATGTGCTGGCATATTGAGTGCAACACTTTCACAGCATCATCTTCCAGGATATGAAATAGCTCAACTGGAATTCCATCACCTCCACTAGCTTTGTTCACAGTGATGCTTTCTAAGGCCCACTTGACTTCACATTCCAGGATGTCTGGCTCTAGGTGAGTGATCACACCACCATGATTATCTTGGTCATGAAGATCTTTTTTGTGCAGTTCTTCTGTGTATTCTTGCCACCTTTTCTTAGTATCTTCTGCTTCTGTTAGGTCCATACCATTTCTGTCCTCTATCAAGACCATCTTTGCATGAAATGTTCCCTTGGTATCTCTAATTTTCTTGAAGAGATCTCTAGTCTTTCCCATTCTGTTGTTTTCCTCTATTTCTTTGCATTGATCACTGAGGAATGCTTTCTTATCTCTCCTTGCTATTCTTTGGAACTCTGCATTCAGATGCTTATATCTTTCCTTTTCTCCTTTGCTTTTTGCTTCTCTTCTTTTCACAGCTATTTGTAAGGCCTCCTCAAACAGCCATTTTGCTTTTTTGCATTTCTTTTCCATGGGGATGGTCTTGATCCCTGTCTCCTGTACAATGTCACAAATCTCCATCCATAGATCAGGCACTCTATCTATCAGATCTAGTCCCTTAAATCTATTTCTCATTTCCACTGTATAATCATAAGGAATTTGATTTAGGTCATGCCTGAATGGTCTAGTGGTTTTCCCTACTTTCTTCAATTTAAGTCTGAATTTGGCAATAAGGAGTTCATGATCTGAGCCACAGTCAGCTCCTGGTCTTGTTTTTGCTGACTGTATAGAGCTTCTCCATCTTTGGCTGCAAAGAATATAATCAATCTGATTTCAGTGTTGACCATCTGGTGATGTCCATGTGTAGAGTCAGACATATATAAATTATTTGTCTAGAATATAATTTGTTCTAACATATAATAAAAATATGTTAGACCATTCAGATTCACTGAATACCCATATGTATATGTTAGATTTAACACATCTGTTGCATATTATAGGTGCCACCAGCAAACATAAAATATCTCATAGAAAAGAGACCATAAAAAAATCAACATCCTTTCATTTTCTTCAATATTAAATCATACTTTGAACAAAAATAATGGAAATTCAACATTGAACTAAGTTTTACCTAAAATACACTAAATAGATAAATAAATCCAAGATCCATTTTTTTTTCCCTCCTTAATGATGTGCTTGCACTGGAAGAATCCATCTTTACTAATGGCTTCAAATAAAAATTCCCAGGAGCATTTGTACAGAAACAAAGGCTTGTTTTATGCTTGTTTAAAAGTCATGAATACTTAAGAATGGGAAGAACAGGAAGAGATTATAGCATCAAAATTCTGGAAGCTGGAATGTACAGGGGTGACAGACTTAGCAGACCTAAGATAGTCAAAGCCAAAACCTAAGTCAGTAATGCAAAAGTTGAGAACCAATCCAATTTATATCACAGGGTCTTCAAAAGACACAACTTGGAAATACCAGGTACCTCTGAAATTGGAGGCTAAGAAGAGGATAAAAATAAGGATTAGGGAAAAGCTGTTTGAGTTACAGACTCCTAGAGCCACCCCTGCGCCCTACTTTATGCTGCTAGCCAATGACAGAAGTCTAGAGCTTTGCTCTCTGGAGAGTTGGTAAAACAGTCTCTGGATTGGGGGATTCCAGACACAAGGGACTACCATACCGAAAATGGGAGGAGTCCACAGTGTGCATATTCAAAGATGTAACTCCCACCCTGACCCGCAGCAGGCCCTATTCCTATACTTTGCTTCCAGAACTCTGGCAGCAACATCTTTTACCTTTAGGCAAAGGCATAAAACTAGAACACTTTCTTTAGGAATCTAACCAGCCCAAGAGGAGGCCTAAAATATTAATACCATCCCCTAAATAGCAAAATCCTATAAAACTCAAAGTTGACAAGCTCTAGCTATTCATATACTCAGAGCTTCCAATAATCTTTTTAGTCCCTTACCCTTTTTTTAATAAAAAAGATTTATTTATTTATTTTTTGGCTGTGCTGAGTCTTCACTGCTGTGCGTGGGCTTTCTCTAGCTGCGGTGAGCTGGGGCTATTCTTTGTTGTGGTGCATGGGCTTCTCACTGCAGTGGCTTCTCTTGTTCACGGCTCTCAGGCTATAGTGTAGGCTCAGTAGGTGTGGTGCACAGGCTTAGTTCCTCCATAACATGTGGGATCTCCCTGGACCAGGGATTGAACCTGTGTCCCCTGTATTGGCAGGCAGAATCTTAACCAATGGACCACCAGGAAGTCTTTAGTTCCCTACTCTTAATCATGAATTGACAGCCAAGGATCACTAGAGACTGAGGATTACTAGATAACTGAGGAAAGGCTCTAACACGGAATATAAAGACAAAAATAAACACATAGGACAGAGCAAAATGGAGAAAAGAGATCTACTCAGGGAGATGAAAACATCAAATACACACAAAAAATGAACTATGTTTAATATCCTCAGAGTTGAGATGGTATTGCTTTCATGAACCACCCTACCCCAAAATCTTATAAAAAGTAGCAATCACAAACCAGTTCTTGAAAATTAGAAATATAATAGACATAAAATACTAAAAAAAAGTTTGAAGTTGGTGATAATGTTGGAGAAACTTTCCACAGAGTAGAGAAAAATAATAAAAAGATGGAAAACTAAAGAGATGAGAAAATTATGTTTGAGTGTTTGGTTTCCTCCGGGAGGGAGGGAAGGGGTATACAAGTAACTTCTAAGGTTCTATTTCTTTACCTGGGAGGTGTTCAAATTTGTTATTGTTATTAAAAATGACAAAAACATTTGATATACTCCTGTGTGTGATACATTTCATCATACCAAAAAAAAAAAAAAAAATGTAATTAAAGTAATCTCCATACCTTGAAGACTTAACTCTGTAGCTCTTTTGAGGTCATCATCTTCTTTCTGTTCCCAAGCCTCCTAAAGGAACAAGGACAAAACTAAGGTATTTAAAGAAGTACTGATTAAACTTACTTAATAAGGATAAAGTCAGCTGCTCTGAACGTATTTGCTAATAATGCTTTCTATAAAATTATGAATGTTTAGAATATGACCTCTTGAGAGAGATGGAGAAGTTCTTTACTTTTTCCAAAACCGTCTTCCTACTATGGCCAGTTTTAAGCTACCAATGTAACTCTGCAGATTTGGGAAGAGCTATGTATAGTGGGCTCTCTTAGGCTGACAGGGAGCTGGCTCTACCACATCACTGAGCCTACATCTATGACAACAAGGTAAAACAAAATTTCCACAAAATACTATTAATAGATTTCTATGCTTTTCTAATATATCTGAGGTTTTCTTTAAAGAAAAAAAAAATTACCTCTGAAAATGTCTCAACTAGATACTAATTATAAAAAGGAATAGGAAAATGTTGACTACAAATTTTCCCTTTCATCTTGAGAGAAAAGATCATTTACAAAGGATGCATGATTAATGAAAAAAGTATAAAACTGTTTTTATACTTTTGTCAATTCTAGACTTGTTTTTAAAGCTAAATATGTAAGAAGCTTAGAATGAGCTATTCTGCATTATAGTCCTAGGAGCAATAATACTGTGTTCAAGAAAGTCACAGAGGTGTTCTCTAAGAGGAAATATGATTACTTAAATTTATCCAAGTATATAAAGTCTACATTGAGACAAGATGGTAAAGGACTCTCTTTTAGTAATTAATAGAATTATGCAGGGCTTCCCTGGTGGCTCAGCAGTAAAGAATCTGCCTGCCAACACAGGAGACATAGGTTCAACCCCTGGGTTGGGAATATCCCCTGGAGAAGGGAATGGCAACTCATTCCAGTGTTTTAGCCTGGGATATCCCATGGACAGAGGAGTCCCGGGAGCTACAGTCCAGGGGTTGCAGAAAGTTGTGTGCACAACTTAGCAACTAAACAAGAAGGTGTGCCAACTAAAGAAACCTTCATCTCCTAATCCTCACATCTGAGAAAAAGAAGACAATTTTAACCAGGTCAGTTGACAAGAAAAGTATGTCTTTGTGAAAAGGAAGGTTGCTAAAATATTTTCTTTTTCCTTCTTTTCTCCTTTTCTGCAAAGGGCAACCCACCCCAGTATTCTTGCCTGGGGAATCCTATGGACATAGGAGCCTGGGGGGCTACTGTCCACAGGGTTGCAGAGTTGGACATGCCTGAGCACGCACGCATGCCCTATGAGGAACTATTGCTAAGAAATAAAATTTCTTTTCCACTGAAAGTAAGTTTTCTGAAAGAAATGATTACTATTCACAATCTGTAAAACAGTTTGACATATATATATATTTTTGATGACAAGGCAATTAGGGAGGTACTTTTTATAAATAAAAGGATACAGAACAGCTGGTTCTGAAACAGTTTTTAAAGCAGCAGTTCTCCACACTGCCTGCACATTAGAATCATTGCTGGAAGTTTAGGAAAATAAAAAAGAAGAAAGAAATCTAATCACCCAGACCACATCTGAGATCAATTATATCAGAATTTCTGAGGGAAAGAACAACCCCGGCATCAGTATTCTTTTTAAAGCTCCCCAGATAAAATGCAGTTAAAATTAAGACCCGATATTCTTTGCCTTAAAATATTAATGATAAAATCATGATCGCATATTGGCTGTTTTAACTGCTTACAAAATAAAACTGGATTAGGAATGATCTCCAATAATCCATCTTGCTTTAGCACGCAACAAGTCATTGTAATAGAAGGTAACCAACAAGACATTTTGTTGCCACTTGGATTAAAAGAAAAAAAAAATCAGTAATTGTTTCAAACCTAAGGAAAAGGCCCAAAGCAAGTTTAGTTTGTTTAGGTGGCTCAGTGATTTACTGTATGTAAATCACCTGGAACAATGCCTGACATAAAGTGCTTAACAAATGTTTTTTACTATTATTATTGCTCTATCTCTTGGAAAAGACAGATATGGAGATATTTCTTACTTGCTCCTGGAGGCTCTGAGCCAATGCCTGCTGAAGCTCTTGTTCCTCCCTCTCACGCTCCATATCATACTGCTGGAGCCAATCAACCTCTCCTTGAGATCCTTCTGGAGTTTTGTTCTCTTTATTTTCATCACAGTCTTTAGTTATCTCAGTAAAACTGGCAGGATCTGAGGAAGCAGAACAGAACATCACTGGGAAATTCTCTTATAAGCTGAAATCTCTGCACTAGAGTAATATGTATTATTCAGAGTAATGTATCCTAACCCCAGACATAACTTGCTTGGGACATACAATCTCCCCTTGCTATATCTAGATCAGGGCTTCCCTATCTCAGTACTATTGGCACTTTGGGTGGGATTTTTGTCTGGATGGGGAGAGGGCTCCCCTGTATGCTGTATAATATTTAGCAATATCCTTGACCTCTACCTACTAGATGCCAGTAGCAACCCCACCCTCCCTAGTTGTGACAACCAAAAGTAACACTGTTAAATGTCCCCTGGGGAACAAAACTGCCCTCAGTTGAGAACCAGTGACCTACAGTAATGGTTCTGAACCTTAACCAATCATTAGAAGCACCGTGGTTAAGGATAGAGACAAAAAATAGCCATATTCATAGGTTATGTCACATGACAAATTACTAGAAATAAAGTATTGTTTAGGGTAAATAAAGTAAGAATTAGGATAGAATGATTAGGCTAATTATTGAGATTTTCCCTTACTACATTGTATATCATGAGTGTTTTTACATTAACAATCGTATGAGCCTTGTGCATATTCTAAATAAAAGAGCTACATAAAATACGTAATAAACAGTTCATGTACCATACAAGTATATGACAACATATTATGTTTAAAACATTTACCCATGGAGATAAGAAAAAGATTAATCCTTCATTTTTTTCTGTTCATTCTCAATTTCTAGATTAGAGCCTCCTAGTGCTAATACCCAGATAAGGCAATGGCACCCCACTCCAGTACTCTTGCCTGGAAAATCCCATGGATGGAGGAGCCTGGCAGGCTGCAGTCCATGGGGTCATGAAGAGTCGGATACTACTGAGCGACTTCACTTTCACTTTTCACTTTCATGTATTGGAGAAAGAAATGGCAACCCACTCCAGTGTTCTTGCCTGGAGAATCCGAGGGACAGGGGAGCCTGGTGGGCTGCCATCTATGGGGTCGCACAGAATTGGACACGACTGAAGTGACTTAGCAGCAGCAGCATCGCTAATGCCACTGCCTCATACGTCCAAACAACGAAGTATGATGTTCCGACCATTCAGTCAGTGCATGTTCTGAGTTCTAGTAGCAGAACTCCTTACACTTACATGGATTGGAGGATAGCCAGTAGAGCACCCATTCATCACCACTGGACAATTAGCATCTATTATATACTTTCTCCTTATTCTAGTGTTAGCCAGAATAAACAGTATAGGTATAATTTTATTCTGGTTACCTGAAATTTCATTGTAATTTTTAATACAGGTAAGAGTGGGGAGAAAAGCAAGGAACCTCCTTCCCTCTTTCCCTTCTCAAACATTTTACCAAAGCAAAAACTTTCACCTCAACAAGTTAAGGAAGTTCTCATAAAAAAAAGTTTAGCCAGTCAGTAAGAATTTTGACTTTACAGGCTTATTTCATATAGACTGTTTTAAAATTAGTGTGTGCTCTTTACCTGCCCCAATACTGCATTGGAACCATTGGAAATGGTAAATACTTTTCCATAATACAGACAACTCAGAAGCTTACAACATCTTGGTTTTAGACTAAATCAGCAACTAGTCATTTTTTAGTTGAACTGACTTACTGACTGAATTAGAGAAAGAAATAGCAACCCAATCCAGCATTCTTGCCTAGAGAATCCTGGGGACAGAGGAGCCTGGTGGGCTGCTGTCCATAGGGTCACAAAGAGTTGGACACAACTGCAGCGACTTAGCATGCATGCATGCATTGGAGAAGGAAATGGCAACCCACTCCAGTGTTCTTGCCTGGAGAATCCCAGGGACAGAGGAGCCTGGTGGGCTGCCGTCTATGGGGTCGCACAGGGTCGGACACGACTGAAGTGACTTAGCAACAGCAGCAAGTGACTGAATATTTACCATTAAAACTAATTCTGAATATTCATTAAAAGAAACTCAGGATATATTAAGTGCAAAAAGCAGTATGATTCCAATTAAAAAAAATTTTTTTAACTCCTCCATTTTTGGAGAAACAATCATTTCCAAAGCCTAGAAGGGGTGGCTCTGAAGCATATAAAATCCTGCCTGTCCCTTTGGCCTTAGCTTACTGGACCAGGAATGAATATCTGAGAGAGTTAACCAGAGAGTTAAATTCTGGAAATTTGGAACCGAGACATTCAAAGTTAGTTGATGTTAAGCACTTCAAGTGGAAAAAAGATTTGGGAGTTGAGGCTGCTATTTTAGGAAATAAGATGAACATTATTACTTTTATTCAAAACATACTCATAAAAATAGGTGACAGAGGCACAATTCTTAACCAATAATTTTCAGCACTCAATGTACCAATATATCTCATACAATCCTAGAATTACACTAGCAATTAATGCATGTGATAGCAAACAGGTGTAAGAAACTTTGAGATGCTAAAAAGCTCAATATACATCTGTCTTCAGAACAAGATTATCAGATGGATACAAAAAACAGTTTAGATCTAGAAACAAATAAGACTATGAGATAAAAAACACACTTTAAAGGAACTGGCACAGTGGATCAGAGGGGGTGCATGTGATAAAAACTCAACATTCTTATACTAAGTAGATCATCTGCTGCTTCTCCCATCCCAAATGAAAGCTGCTGCTTCTTTTCTACATTCTGTATTTCAGTCAAGGGATAAGTGTCCACCCAGTTTTTTTTTTAAGACAGAAATCTGGGAGTCATTCTGACTTCTCATTTACCCACTCATATTAGATAAAGTGTTATTTCCCATCTCTCTCTCAAATCCATCAACTGTTATTTTTTTTCCAATGCCAAATGTTGCTTCAGGGTACATTAACTTTTGGTTTGGGCTACTGTAGTAACTTTCTAACAGTTCTCACAGGATGCTTTGGTTCTTCTTTAAATTATGCACTACACTGCAGTGAATTATCTTTTTCAAATACAAATCTTTATCAAATACCTTTTGCTTAAAATTATTCAATAACTTCCTAATGCTTTTGAAATAAAAGTCCAAACTTCTAAACATGATTTTAGGCCAGGTAAAAACTGGAGTCTGTGTAACTCTCTGGGCTCATCTTTTGCTTTTTCCCCCTCAACACTAATGTTCTAGCCATGCAGATCATTCTGAACTTTTAAGGTTCATTAACTTACCATGGCCTTTCTCACATCTGGACCTTGGCACACACACTCTTCCCCCCGTCTTTGGTTAACAGTGAAATCTTACTTAACCAGTCTTTCTTTCCCTCTTCAGTTGATTCAAGAGATGAGCAATGTGACGCACTCCAAATATTTACTGAGAATCAAGCTAGGTGCCAGGTACTGCTAAAGAAGCTGAGGATATAGTGATAATTAAGGCAAGATGACCCTTTCCCTGAAGGAGCTAAAGTGCAAAGGCTTGGAGATGAAAATGAGCTTAGCATGAGGGACACACAGAGAGAATATTAGTATGGCTAAAACAGCAGAGTGAAAGAGGGGCAAAGGTGAAGACAGGCCATAGTGAGAAGCCTGGATTAAGTGTAATGGGAAATCACAGTAAGTTCAAGGCAGAAGGGTAATGTATGATTTAAGCTTCAGAAAGATTACGCTGGCAGCTCTGCTCATGAAAGAAGGTCTGTAGTGGGGTGAGAGTGAAGGAAGAGACATTAGGAATCAACTGTAGTGGCCCAAGTGAGAGTTGGAAGACTAGAGTTATAGTTATGAAGATGTTGATAAGTGACTCGATTCAGGATATATTTTGGAGGTATAGTAGACTAGACCTATTGACGGACTGAATATGAGGTATAAACAAACCAACAAAAAAAACCAAGGGAGATATATTTTTGGCTTGAACCAAAAAACGGTGGATGGTGATACCACTTGCTGATATGGTACAAGGTTACTGGGGTGGGGGTGGCAGCTAAAAATCAGTCAACCAAATGGACATTTCAAGTAGGCATTTAAATATGTAAGTTTAAAGCTTAGGGGAGAGATCTAGGCAAGGATATGAATTTGATATTCCATCAGTATGTGAGGTTATGGGAACATGTAAGATCACTTAGAGAGAGAGCTTTAGAAAAAAAGATAGCTAAGGATAGTGTTCTGGGAATATTCCAACAGTTACAGTTCTGATGAGGAAAGCAAAATCAAAACCAAAAAAACCCTAGGATGAATGGTTGGTTTAGTAGGAAGAAAAAACCAGGCAAGAGTAGTTTATAGAAAAAAGTTTATAAAGCTTTAAATGTTAAGGAGGGAGTGGTGGAGTTTATGAAATATTGCTACTATAAACTTGATACATTTTAGTGGAGTTGTGGAGTTTTAAAGCCCATTTTGAGAGCGTAGACAAGAGAATGGGAGATGGTAAGAAAAAAGAGAGAATGGTTAAAACGACTCTTTCAAAGGATTTTTCCGGGAGGGGAGCAAACAAAAGGGGCAACAGCTATAGGGAAACACAAGGTCATAATAAGGTTCTTTAAAATGGGTAATATTAAGAAACAACAGAGTGATTTAGAAAAGATGCATAAGAGAAACAGTATAACATAACAGTATAATTTCAACACAGTCTTTAGAAGGCACAAGTAGATGAGATCCTGGATATGAATGAATGAAGGGACTGGCCTTAAATAAGAATAAGGACATTTCCTCCATAACAAAGATGAAGGCACAGCTTTCATCTGATTGCATCTATTTTCTTTGAAAGACCTACAGCTAAGTTGTGAGCCCAGATCATATGTGGAAGGAGAACTATAGATTTAAGACATTATGGAGACCAAGAAAAGAAATTTACTAAGGAACTATAACAGAACTGACAAGTAGAATTTAGTGCCCATGTTACAATGTGGCTGTAAATTTGAGGAAAGTATAGTCATCACAGTTTTGTGATTTTTCTCCAGCAATCTTTAGCTGCTTGGGTGAAGGTATGGAGTAAAAAGATGGTTGAGCTGCGAAATGGGATTTCATTAGGCAACAGAGGAACAAACAGAGGAAAGAGAGAAGAGAATCAGAATATGGCATATAGGCTGGGGAGGGAAGTGATAACAAAAGGGAGGTGATGAAGAGCCAAAAAGTAGAAGACAACAGACTGGAAGTCTTAATGAGATCAGGTAATTGTTGAAGTAAGTTTTTGTTGTTCAGTCACTCAGTCGTGTCCTTTGTGACATGACTTGGACCTCTTTGTGACCTCATGGACTGCAGCATGCCAGGCTTCCTTGTCCTTCACCATCTCCCAGAGTCTGCTCAAACTCATGTCCATTGAGTCAGTGATGCCATCCAACCATCTGATCTTCTGTTGTCCCCTTCTCCTCCTGCCTTCAATCTTTCCCAGCATCAGGGTCTTTTCAAATAAGTCAGCTCTTCACATCAGGTGGCCAAAGTATTGGAGTTGCAGCTTCAACATCAGTCCTTTCAGTAAATATTCAGGACTGATTTCCTTTAGGATGGACTGGGACTCCCAAGAGTCTTCTCCAACATTACAGTTCAAAAGCATCAATTCTTTGGCGTTTAGCCTTCCTTATGGTCCAACTCTCACATCCATACATGACTAGTAGAAAAACCATACCTTTGACTATACAGACCTTTTTGGCAAAGTAGTATCTCTGCTTTTTAACATGCTATCTAGGTTTGTCATAGCTTTTCTTCCAAGGAGCAAGCATTTTTAAAACTTCATGGCTGCAGTCACCATCTGCAGTGATTCTGGAACCCAAGAAAATAAAGTCTGTCACTGTTTCCACTGTTTCCCCATCTATTTGCCATGAAGAGATGGGACCAGATGCCATGATCTTAGTTTTCTGAATGTTGAGTTTTAAGCCAACTTTTTCACTCTCCTCTTTGACTTTCAAGGGTCTTTAGCTCCTCTTTGCTTTCTGCCATAAGGGTGTTATCACCTGCATATCTGAGGTTATTGATATTTCTCTTGGCAACCTTGATTCTAGCTTGTGCTTCATCCAGTCTGGCATTTTGCATGATGTACTCTGCACAGAAGTTAAATAAGCAGGGTGACAATATACAATACAGCCTTGATATACTCTCCTCAGTTTGGAACCAGTCTGTTGTTCCATGTCAGGTTCTAACTGTTGCTTCTTGACCTGCATACAGGTTCCCCAGGAGGCAGGTAAGGTAGTCTGGTATTCTCATCTCTTTAAGAATTTTCCACAGTTTGTTGTCATCCACAGTCAAAGGCTTTAGCATAGTCAATGAAGCAGATGTTTTTTCTGGAATTCTCTTGCGTTTTCTATGATTCAACAGATGTTGGCAATTTGAAGTCTGGTTCCTCTACCATTTCGAAATCCAGTTTGAACATTTGGAAGTTCTCAGTTCACGTACTGTTGAAGCCTAGCTTGGAGAATTTTGAGCATTACTTTGCTAACGTGAAATGAGTGCAACTGTGTGGTAATTTGAACATTCTTTGCCAAGAAATAAAGAGAATAGAAGAATGACATTACTTGAGCTAGGAGGAGAAATGGGTTAGAGAAAGATATTTGAAATTAGTATTTCAAAGGTGATACAGTTACTGATGATGACAAAATCTAGGGAGATAGTTCTCAAACTTTGGCATCAGAATCAACTGGAATCAAAAGACAGAATGCTGAGCCCCAACATCCAGAGTTTCTCATTCATTAGGTGAGGGGTGGGGATCAAGAATGGCATTTCCAGCAAGTTCCTACATGATACTGATAGCCTGGAGATATACTGTGAGAACTACTGGTTTGAGTTTCGTCAGTTGTCAAGATGGGGAAAAAGAAAAGTTCTTTGGAATTCAGATTAGGAACTGAGAAACCAGGTGGTTGATAGGGACGTTTAGGAGGGTGCTGAAAGCCCTAAGAATGCTGATGGGAGTGGAATGATTGGAAGGTAAAAGATAGCTATAGAAAGAGATAATATGGCAAAGTCAGAAGTTACATGCTTCAAACGAGCAGGAATGTTTTTTAGGATGAAAGGAGACAAGCAGTTGGAATTGGCAATGGGAAACAAGGAGAAAAATGATCCCATCTCCATGCTCTGATGTTTCAGGGTATGAAGTGGGGGGGGGGGGGGTGGAGGGGGGTGCGGAAGAATCCAAAACAGCTGTTAAAGAATAGTAGGACAATTCATAATGGGAGCTTTTCAAAGAAAAATTGGCCTTGACTAGAGACTAAAGGGACCTAACAACAAAATGCAATGGGTAAGCTTTGGATTTGAGTTTTTTTTTCAAAGTGTAAAAAATACGTTACAGATCAATGGGAAAACGTATATGTGGGATCTCTATATATGGAATTATATATGGAATCACTCTTAACATTCTTAGGTATGCTAACTGTTACATAAGAAAATTTGCATGTTCTTAGGAGAGTCAGGTTGAAGTGTTTCAGGGTAAAGTGTTATGATACTTGCAATTTCAAATAGTTCTATTAAAAAGAAGAGTGTGTGCATGCTCATTCTCCAAAGATGGCATCCAATGAACCATGCATATAGGTATTCTAACTCTGTGTAGTCCAACTCACAGTGAACACTTGCAGATCCTGTGAGTGCTTTAAGAAAATGTGACAGAACTGATTCTGTCCTAATTTTGAGCCTATACATTAAGGGCTTCCCTGGTGGCTTAGAGGGTAAAGCATATGCCTGCAATGCGGGAGACTGGGGTTCAATCCCTGGGTCAGGAAGATCCCCTGGAGAAGGAAATGGCAACTCATTCCAGTACTCTTGCCTAGAAAATCCCATGGATGGAGGAGCCTGGTAGACTATAGTCCATGGGGTAGCAAAGAGTTGGACACGACTGAGAGACTTCACTTCACTTCATACATTAAGGACCTGGCAGATGCCTCTTTTGTGTTCTGGGGAGCCCTGAGCTATCGTGTAAGACATTTGGCTACCATACTGAAGAGACCACATGGAAAGGGAGAGTCCCTGAGATTATATGAAGGGATGGAAAAGATGAAGAGAAGAGGAGGAGAGACATGGCCAGGGAAAGGGGACCAGAAGAACAGAGAGGCTATCTAGGCATCCCAGCTGATCCTTCTCACCAATACCACCAAGGCGCCAAGGTGAGCCTTCTTGAATGTTACTGCCCAGTCAACAATACAGGGAGCAGAAGAACTACCATCAAAGACCAGTCAATCTATAGAATTATGACATATTAAAATAGCTGTTTTAAAGCACTAATTTTGGGGTAACTATTGCACAACTACATATATACATGGGGGTGGTGTGGAAGGGAGAAGAAAAAGAAAGTTACAAAATGTTAATGAATCTAGGTGAAGGGTATAAAAGTGTGTATTTTATTTTTCAACTTCTCTCTGGATTTGAAATTTTCAAAATAAAAACCTTATGGAGGGTTTGATCATATTTGATCATTCCTTAGAATTATTATTACTTTTTAACGTATGATAATGATATGGAGGATATGTTATTTTGAAAAGAGTTCTTATCTTTTAGTGATACTGAAATCCTGATTCACTTCCAAAGGCAGTGATTGTTAGTTTAGTAAGAGAAGGGGACTTCATAAGGATATTTACCATCAAGAGATAAAAAAATTCTATCATATACTAGTATTGTCTTCACTTCCAAAATCCTAGGCTTGACATACTGACACACATTAGCTAGCTATATAGATATAGATACTAAATCCTTAGTATTTAGTACCAGCAGAAAAAAGTCAGACATGGCCAGAAGGAGAGGCAGTGAAAATTCTTTACTTAAAAATCTTAAGACACCTGTAGCGCAAGGCAAGGAGGTTCAGTTCTGTTGTTTGCAGTGATAGCTTGAGAAACAACAAAATGTGAGTAATAATTACCACAAAAATATTTGTATCTGTATAGCACTTAACATAATACGTATGTATTATTTAACATTTTACCCCAACCATCTGAAGTATGTCTCATAGCTATCAAGGGGTTAAATCACTTATTTAAAAATTTATAACTAGTAGGTGGTATAGCTAAGACTAGACACCCAAGACCTGCTCTCTTAGTTCAGTGGTTTTTCCACCATTTTAAAGGGATGAACCCAAAGAAGAATGGAGAACTTGATTTATACATTAGAACTTGGTATAAGTTCAGATATGAAAAAATAAAGAAATAATTATACAAATTTCTGAGAGAAGTGGTAAGAAAAAAGTGACCAAAAATTGACACAAACAATTTTTAAATGCAGGAATACCAACATTTCTTTTGATGTACACCTACATCCGCTGGATCATGGAAAAAGCAAGAGAGTTCCAGAAAAACATCTATTTCTGCCTTATTGATTATGTCAAAGCCTTTGACTATGTGGATCACAATAAACTGTGGAAAATTCTGAAAGAGATGGGAATACCAGGCCACCTGACCTGCCTCTTGAGAAACCTGTACGCAGGTCAGGAAGCAATAGTTAGAACTGTACATGGAACAACAGACTGGTTCCAAACAGGAAAAGGAGTACATCAAGGCTGTATATTGTCATCCTGCTTATTTAACTTATATGCAGAGTACATCATGAGAAATGCTGGGCTGAAAGAAGCACAAGCTGGAATCAAAACTGCCGGGAGAAATATCAGTAACCTCAGATAAGCAGATGACACCACCCTTATGGCAGAAAGTGAAGAACTAAAGAGCCTTTTGATGAAAGTGAAAGAGGAGAGTGAAAAAGTTGGCTTAAAGCTCAACAATCAGAAAACGAAGATCATGGCATCCGGTCCCATCACTTCATGGCAAATAGACGGGGAAACAGTGGCTGACTTTATTTTTGGGGGCTCTATAATCACTGCAGATGGTGATCGTAGCCATGAAATTAAAAGACGTTTACTCCTTGGAAGGAAAGTTATGACCAACCTAGACAGCATATTAAAAAGCAGAGACATTACTTTGTCAACACAGGTCCATCTAGTCAAGGCTATGGTTTTTCCTCTAGTCATGTATGGATGTGAGAGTTGGACTATAAAGAAAGCTGAGTGCCGAAGCATTGATGCTTTTGAACTGTGGTGTTGGAGAAGACTCTTAAGAGTCCCTTGGACTGCAAGGAGATCCAACCAGTTCATCCTAAAGGAGATCAGTCCTGGGTGTTCATTGGTAGGACTGATTTTGAAACTGCAACTCCAATACTTTGGCCACCTGATGCGAAGAGCTGACTCATTTGAAAAGACCCTGATGCTGGGAAAGACTGAAGGCAGGAGGAGAAGGGGACGACAGAGGATGAGATAGTTGGATGGCATCACTGACTCAATGGACATGGGTTTGGGTGAACTCCGGGAGTTGGTGATGGACAGGGAGGCCTGGCGTGCTTCGGTTCATGGGGTCGCAAAGAGTTGGACACAACTGGGCGACTGAACTGAACTGACACCTAAAGGGACAAGGAATACTCTACCACTAGCCTCTGACACTAACTCACAATATTCACTTATTTCTGTTAGAAAAAGAAGAGAAAGAGCACAAAAATATTATAGCTCTATTATACAGATCCATCTCATCTCCCATTATGTAGAAGTCATTTGCTATTACAAAGCTTTTAAAACAGTTGTGTCTTATTTACCAGATGTTTATCTTTAAACCTACCAGGCTCTGTGATTGTCTTCGGCTTCTCAGTTTCCACAGAGTCTGGATTTTCAGGCATTTCTTGAATATCATCTTCTGCAAATCCAGTATCAGGGCTGCTAGTTGGTTTCTCATCATCTTCATGACTGAGAGATGGTGAAGCTTCTCTTTTACTTATCTCTAAAACAGCTGCTAGAAGCTCCTCTTCACTCATTCCGTCAAATCCAGAGTTTTCCAATTCAGATTTATCAGGTTCTATTCTGCATGATTTTGAATCCTAAAGAATAGAACTCCTTTTAGAAGAAAACAGAATGCCTACAAATACAGCAATCTTAGAGTTTAAAGTGATATGTTCATTTCTAAGAAGTTTCCTTTCCTTTTTCTTTTTCTGGCTGCACCACGTGGCATGTGGGATCTCAGTTCCATGCCCTCTGCAGTGGAAGCGTGGAAACCTAACCACTCATCTGCCAGGGAATTGCCTAAATTTCCTTTCTTTGATGTTTTGGGTTATTTAACAACTAATAACGAATAAATAGTCACTGGGAAGCCTAATTTTCTTTTAATTTTTTATGTATTAACTACATATAAAGATACATGTTTACTTGCTTGATTATAATAAATGTTAAGTATACTCTTTGTATACATTTGGAAAACACATAAAAATAATAAAATAAACTCATTCAAAAATCCACCACTCAGAGATATTTAAGTGTTTTTGGTATATTTTTTCCAGATATACATGGATCACACTGTAAATATTCTGTCACTATACCTAACATTCTTTTTAAAATGTGGGTAGCTCTCATTCCTTTTTTTTGAATAGATGAAAAAAATAAAAACTATCAAGATTTTATAAATATTTAGAAGTTATTTTCTGAATAAATTTCTCTGATTTCTGGGAGAATTTTTCACTTTGTCATTTCTCACTCAAGGTCAGCAACCACAAACTACCTCCAACTTTAAAGACAGGAAACAGTCTGAACAAAAAGTAACTACTGAAATAATTGTTATTTTACTGAAATGAGGTTTAAAATCAGTTTCATGAGATGATGCAAACTCCTAAAAAACCTTGTATCTTCAAAAATGTTAACTATCATTATTATGTGTCAAGACTGAAGATGCTGAAAGTTGTGCCTTCACACCCATCAAACGTTTAGACTACCTAGTTGGCCTGTTAATGTAAAATATTTACTATGGTTCCCTCGTATTAATAATTAGTATCAAAATAATGCAAGTAATTATCTGAGGACCTGGTGGCTCAGACGGTAAAGAATCTGCCTGTAATGTGGGAGACCTGGGTTCAATCCCTGGGTCTAAGATCCCCTGGAGAAGGGCATGGCAACCCATTCCAGTATTCTTGCCTGGAAACTCCCCATGGACAGAGGAGCCAGGCAGGCTACAAAAGGGGTCACAAAGAGTTGCACATGACTGAGTGATTAAGCACACACAGCACATGTAAGAGTAGCTCTGAAGATTAATATTAATAGGAGGAAGCTATTTATTTACAACAACTTTCATTTCTTAATGTATCAATCTTGGAAGCAACCTAAGTTTCTACTGATGGATGAATGGATAAACAAGACGTGAAATGAGTGTGTGTTTAAGTGCGTGCACACACACATGATGGAACATTATTCAACCATGAAAAAACTATGGAAAACAATGAAATTTTGCCATTTGTGACATCACTGAAGGACCCTGAGGGAAATAAGTTACATAGAGAGAAAGATAAATACTGTATGATTTCACTTACATGTATAATCTAAAAAAACAAACAAAAAAACTAAGCCCACAGATACAGAGAACAGACGGTGGCTTCCAGAGGTGAGGACTAGGGAGTCAATGAAATCGGTGAGGGGGCAAAAAGGTACAAATTTCCAGTTATAAAATAAGTCATGGGGATGTAATTTACAGTTAATAATATTGCATTGCATATTTGAAAGTTGCTAAGTACGTCTGAAAAGTTCTCACTCACAAGAAAAAAAATTTTTTTGGTAACCAGGTATAGTGATAATGTTAAATAGATTTCTTGTGGTGATCATTTTGCAATAAATATACACAAATATATCATGTTATACAGTTGAAATTAATCTCATGTTTTATGTCAATTATACCTCAATTTAAAAAAAAGTCTCAATCCACGTTTAAACACACAAGTTTTGTAGCTACAAACAGCAGACTCTTAAAATTGTTTGAACAGGTGCATTAAGTTTACGATCTATTGTATGTATTTATTAAGTTTGCCGATGTTGCTTATGAAAGGCATTGGTTTCCATAGTCAGATATTTTGGTAAGAAACCACTTACCTTTTCCAGGTCCTCCTGCTGCTGTTCACTGCCTGACATTTCACAAAGCCTATGGCTAAGGGCCACAGAGCGTTTAAGCTCATCTTCACTGTCTGAATCAAGGGATAAAGCCAAGGAGGTCTTGGATTTGAAGGTGAAATTCCTATTATTTAAGAGAAACAAACAAACAGACAACTCTATGTAAGTGATAAGTAAATATCTGTCCTTGTTATTTCTTTGAAGTATAAATATCAAAATAAAAGTTTTTCCATTATGGAGAATGATTTAACAGAGAAAAAAAAAATATATCAAAAGAGGTATATTTAAGCATTACCTTTGCCCTACTCCAAAAGAGCCATGCTTTGAAAATCAGACAACTCTTATGCTATTTTATATTATCAGTAAACCAATCACTTCGTGCCTTTTTTCTTTTAATGATCAACTCCAAAGAAGTTTGTTACTGTCTTTATAAAGCAAGTACTCTACTGAATGCATGCAGACATAGCAATGAATATGTTTTTGACAACAGAGTGTATGAGGACTAATTTTTGCTCTTTAAAATTATGATCCATGTACTTTGAAATTAACAGTAACATTCCACTTATCCATTTATATGCACGTCCAACTTCTGGCAACCTCTACCTTCTAGAACACAGAGACTCAAAAGGTTAAAAAAAAAAGGCTTCTGAGGAAGGCAGTAGTTTCAAAGCTCATGAACTTTACTGTTTAGACAGGGACCCTTCCTCCCCAGGAAATGGTGAGCAAAATAATGTAGCAAGTTCATCAAGAAATGAGAGCTAAGAAATGAGAGAGAATAACCACCAAAAGGACAATAAAGAGCTATAAAGTAATTTAATGTAAAGGCAAACTGTCTCATAAGAATTAAGAGCCTCTGAGGGCATTACCATATTAAAACACAGTGTAATAATGGATACTTACAATGCTGGTTCTAAGTCATTACAATATATTTAAATTATCTTCAGTGTGTTTCATTTAATAACATAAGGAATTCTGCAAGGTTACAGAGATATAACCATCTAAAATGGTTAAAACATTTTAAAGATTAAAATTAAAAAGGCAATGTTTTAAAAGGCAAGCTTCAATCATATAAAAATTTATTTATTTGGAATATGAAATATTATTTTTCCATGATACTAGATAAGTAAGGTGTTACTGTGTTGTCTTCTAAGTGAGCCAAAAATAAACTAAAGGAAAAAGTGGTAAAGGTAAAAAAGCACAAACTTTCTTTGATGAAGGTTAACATAAATTCATATGCTATACTAAAAAAAAAAGTCAAATGGAAGTTAGAAAATGCAATAATCTAAATGTGAAAACTATAAATAAACATATAGAATGATGTCATCAAGAAATAAGAGGCCACAGTGGAAACCAGGAGAATGTATAGCAATGTAGATCAAAGAAAAGAGGCAAGTGGTCAGCGATAAGCCCAACCATGGTCTTTGGCTGAGAGCAGTCAGGGTATCACTGCACTTCAGCCTGAACACTTGAATAGCCTCCCAATATGTATTTAAAAAGTTTTTAATATAACTTCAAAAAAGCCAATTAGCCATCTTAATTCTTCATTTCTGATTCCATGCTCACCAAGCAAAACTGAACATACCATTTATTTATTTATCTGTGTAAATACTTTGCTGAAGGAGGGTGACACCTGGCTACTAATATACCAGGGTCAAATGTGACAAAGAATATTACAGAAGAACCAATGGTATTTTGGTTCATAATTCAGCCTCTTTTAAGTTTGATCGGCATGACAGGTCTTCTAGGGCCTAGTCATCTTTATTGACCAACTCTCAAATTCTCATACCAGTAAGACCCTGGAGAACAGATTGACCATGCCAAGTATAATGATGCCCAATGAAACCATCTCTTTCTTGAAACTATAGTGATTTGGTACATAAAGAGTGCATTCCATTAATAGTTACTATATTCACAGAAGGCAGCTTGCCTGTAGTAAGGAAAAATATTCATCCTGTAAAGGCATCACTTGCTCACTTTCTAAGCAGCCAAGTGGTATTGCTCATTTGTATCTTGAGAACGGGCAAGAGTATTCATATCGGTACCATTTCAGATTTCTAGTCAGTTAGTCATCTGGTTCTAATTGCACTGAAAAATAATTAACAGGAGGAAAAGAAAACAGCAGTTCCCAAATGTCATTTTATGGTTATATAAGCACCCCAAAAGCCCTTAAACAACAAAAGTGTCTCTTTTCTAAAAGTACTTTGGGACATCAAATCTTTAGAAAAATTAGTTTTAAAGTCAAATGACAACCAAGTCATTTAGAAATGTCTAATCAGGAACTGTAGTTCTAGTCAAATCATTGAGGAGGTATATTAAAAAAAATAGTATTTGTCTCCTTCTTGGACAAACTTCTGGTCTGAAGCAAAAATATATAAAATATTTGTAGAATAGCTACATTCTAGTATGTATTTGTTTTCCTGTCCCCTTTCAGAATGGCTCCAGTTCAGTGTCTAAGATAAAAAGTCCCACACTAGTTAGCTATAGGTGAAAAGATATTTTGAGATCTCCATGCGTGTATTTGAAGAATGGTGCTTTTTATACCAGTAAGGGTTACTTTAACTCTTCAATCCTAAAAATTCCTTGTCATCAGTCAATTTCTAGAGTTGTAGGATGAAAATATTACATACAAAAGATGATCTAAGAAGTTTTAAAGCAAAATTTTGAGAGGATCATCAGAACTTGCTTCAGTGTTAAAACTTGATATACCCTAATTACAGTTCAAAGCAGATTTAGGAAAATTCCAAAATACAGTAATGCAGAGCAGTTATCATGCAAAAAGAGAAACAATATGAAAAGGGAAGGGGATAATCTTGGAAATTAGGGTAAGCCAAATCCTTAAAAATACAAATTTTGGGTACACAAGAAATATAACTCACTTTGAAGGTGTAGAAGGGCTGGTGATGCAGGAATTCACCATTTGAGAGGCTTTCAATGGTCTAGAACTATCAGAAAATTAGAAAATATATAATGTATATAATTACATTACTAAAAAAATATACACTTAACTTATAAAATGAATTATCCTGTATTACAGTCCCTTATATCCTCTTGAAAAGCAAACAATTATACTTTTCAACTAATAATAGAGGCCAAAAGAGAAAACAAAATACTTTCTCTAGGCTTTGCCTTATCTAATGATCTAAATAAATAATACTGGAAATGAAGTCAAATACTGATACAACAGGAAAAGAACAACTTGGGAAATTCTCTTTGTCTCAGTTCTTTTATGCAATAAAATAGTAACAGCTCTCATTTATTGAGGACTTACTAGATGTCAGGCACTATAATAAGAACTCATACATATCTCATTTAAAGTTCACAACTACTCTGTTATTTTCTCTACAGACAGGTCAAGGAATTTGTCCAAAGTCTCCAAGGTATTAAATTGTACAGTCAGAGAGCCCAGTTTCAGGCCTGTGATCGTAAAGAGCCTTGGCTACTCGTATGAAATGGTAATATTTCCACAAAGAGTACTAGCTCTACCAGTAGAGGGCAGTTTGCATCAAGCAAAAACATCCATTCTACAGAAAGGCCATCAGAGAACATCCAGAAACACTGACTCTCTGGAACATGTTATTGACTCAGTGAGGCGTTCAGTGTAAACCTATACGATGTAGAATATATTTCAAATATTAATCCAAAAGGGAAATAATTTTTACAAAACTTCATCAATTCATTTTAGCAAATGTTTATCACTTAGTGTGTAGGTATAAAATGGAACTACAACATATGGCTCAAAGTAATGCAAGTATGCAGAAACATCTGAAGAAATCTTAAGGTTTTCCCAGGATTCATGATGATAAAATAAAAAGTTACTTCTTTTCTCATGGAAAAATTGTAAGGCACCATTGAAGTTCTTTGCTCAAACTGGAAATACTTTTATGAAGACACAATCTATTTTAAAGGTCCCAGCATAATATTTAATATACTGTTTCTCAAGTTTGCATACTTCAAAGAGTCAGCAAAGACATTCATTAAAAATACTGATTCCCCAGTCCTATATCAGATTTGCTGAAACAGAACTTCTAGGGAACAAACACAGGAATTGGTATTTTTAGTGTTCAGGGGACTCTTAAGACCATGTAAATTTGGTTTGTATTCCTCAAATGTATAAAACTGTCTTCCAGTGATCTAAAAGAGTAAGGAGTACTCCCTAAAAAGGTAATTTATTATGAAAGGCAATTAATGCACATTGAAAATTGTTATTAAAGCATTTTTTCAATTACTTAAATCACATCGTAATTTAGCACAGAATCCTCAAATAAAGCAAAATTAAAATCTTCTTGGTATGATTTTACCTGCAGTCGTGTTATCTAATTCAGTCATTCTTCTGATCAGATAGTAGAAGTCTTTCTACTTCAAAAGGGAAAGAAATTCTCAAGGACTTACACTGCCATCTGTGCACTCCAACCAAGGTTAAAGGGTGGTTTCGTATTTTCAGTGCAATGAGATGAGAGGGTCAGGTATCTTGGAATGATGACTTGCTGCCCAATCTTGTTGTTAAGTGAGAGAGCAACATTGAAGCTGTATCGTTTCAAATGAAGTATGAGGATTCTGAAAAACAAGATGATGACACTACTAGTTCGAATATAACAGAGATAGCTCTTTTACAGCTAAGAAGAGATCACTTAACTAACCATGTTAGACAGCTTTTGATTTAAAGACTACAATAGGCCAAACTAAAGATCTGTCAAGGAACATTTACTGAATACCTGCCATGCACTAGGCATTGTGCTAGATACTAAGAACACAAATAAAAATACAACACAGACACTGGGTAGATACTATTAATTGCGAGGTTTGGGTAAAATAATGTTACTAGAAAAAAACCAAAACATCAGTTCAGTTCAGTCCCTCAGTCATGTCCGACTCTTTAAGACCCCATGGACTGCAGCACGCCAGGCTTCCCTGTGTATCACGAACTCCTGGAGTTCACTCAAACTCATGTCCATTGAGTCGGTGATGCCATCCAGCCATCTCATCCTCTGTCGTCCCCTTCTCCTCCTGCCTTCAATCTTTCCCAGCATAAGGGTCTTTTCAAATGAGTCAGTTCTACACATCAGGTAGCCAAAGTATTGGAGTTTCAGCTTCAGCACCAGTCCTTCTAATGAATATTCAGAACTGATTTCCTTTAGGATGTACTGCTTGGATCTGCTTGGAGTTCAAGGGACTCTCAATAGTCTTCTCCAACATCTTAGTTCAAAAGCATCAATTCTTTAGCGCTGAGCTTTCTTTATAGTCCAACTCTCACATCCATATATGACTACTGGAAAAACCATAGCTTTGACTAGACAGACCTTTGTTGGCAAAGTAATGTCTCTGCTTTTTAATATGCTGTCTAGGTTGGTCATAACTTTTCTTCCAAGGAGCAAGCATCTTTTAAACCAAAAGATATCAGACAAGAAAACTGAATTTTAAAATACTGTATTGATACTGGGTCAAATCCTTATTTATTTCAGTGTTATATAGTTTATAAAAAAAAATGGGTGTTATATAACCATCAGGGTCTACCCTGCAGCTCAAATGGTAAAGAATCTGCCTGCAACACCGGAGACCCGTGTTTGATCCCTGGGTCAAGAAGATCCCCTGGAGAAGGGAATGGCAGTCCACTTCAGTATTCTTGCCTGGAGAATCCCATGGACATAGGAGCCTGGCAGGCTACAGTCCATGGGATCGCAAACAGTCAGACACGACTGAGTGACTAACACTACTACTATATAACCATAGATGGTAATTTAAGTGTTAAACAGCCCTTATATTTGATAGTGAAAAATTTTTAAGATGACTTTTGATGAGAACTATTCTTATCTCTTCTCTAGAGAAAACAGAGAAAACAAAAAGTTTTCTCCACATTCAAAAAAAGTTCTATAAAATGTACATGCCCAATCTGGTTTGTGGATCTGAAAAGGCTTTTAGCTCTGTAGTTTTTTAAAATTACTACTGTAGCAACCATTTTACCTCTAATAAAGAATATAATCTGTTTAATAGACTAAACATATTTCATAGCCCACAAGAACACTTTCAAAATTGAATTTCAGAACACTTATGGGAATAATGTTTATGGAAAACTGTTTCCTTTCTTACTATATATACCTTCACCAAAAAACCACAAAGTCAAAAATTTGTAGAAGTTACTGACTGTATTTCTGTTAAAAAGTACGCAAGAATTCATAGCCTTCAAAATCACAACTTGAGAGAGTACAAGAATCCAACTGATGTGAAGAGACTAAGATGAATGTCAAATGTCAAATATTTTGACTAAACTTTCAAATGATCCCACCAAAATAAAGGGTAATATGATACAGTCAAATTATCACTCATCTGTAAAGGTGAGGTGGACTACAAATGAACAGTTTTGATAAAGATATCAGGGCCTTCAAGAATAAAACAAACTGATTTAATACTGAAATGAACAAAATAGAGCAAGTCCAGTAATTAGGATTTATGACACAAAGGCTTGACTGATTTCCTTAGTTAGTGACAGCTGGTAACAATCAATCCTTTTCCTTAAGATTTATTCCCCCGACTCTCTTGCCTTCCCTGATGGCTTGGGCTTCCCTGGTGACTCAGACAGTAAAGAGTTGCCTGCAACGCGGGAGACGCAGGTTCAATCCCTGGGTTGGGAAGATTCCCTGAAGAAGGGAATGGCTACCCCCTCCAGCATTCTTGCCTGGAGAATTCCATGGACAGAGGAGCCTGGCAGGCTACAGTCTACGGGGTTGCAGAGATTCAGACATGACTGAGTGACTAATGTTCTCTTGCCTTAAAACACTCACAAATAGGAAAGAATAAGTCTCTTAAGGAAAAAAAGACAGACTATGGTCAACAGAATACTGCTATGATTTAGAAAGCCATTTCTTTCAAAGAAATTCATTTTCTAGAAAGGCACAGATACAGAATGTAAAAGAACTAGTCCCTAGGGGCTGGTTCCAGAAACTCCATATTCACTCACAGAAAACTGAAGCTTCTAAAAGAAAGTAAGGCAATCTGAAGGCAAAGTGCCACATAAATACTTAATGTTAATAATAATCTTGTTTGTGGTTGAGATCTATTCTTGGAAAGAACTGAAAGCTGTTCTACAATCATATGACATTTTTTAAAACTAGTTTGGCTTTATGTTTGTTTATACAGATTAATACAATATAAATTAATTTCCTTCCTAATTCAGAATTCTTATGACTACCATTGTTATGAAAGAATTCTTATGAAACTTACCAACTTACCCTCTGAAAAAAAAGAAAGCACAAATTGCAAAAAAAATAACTTTTATTTTCACATGCACATGTGTATGTGTCTGTAGCATATTTTTATTGAAGGTTTGGGTAAGAGAGGGAAATTACAGCATGACAGATTTTAACTAAGTGGTACACATTATTGAATTAAAATTTTACTTTACTATCTAGTTTCTATCATTATTCCAAAATCTCATCAGCCTCATCCTCTTGTTGCCAACTTCTTGGGGCTCTCAGGTTCCCTCTCTTTTTCAACATTCCAAATTCTCTTCCTTTCTTATACAAGGGAATTCTAGCCTTCCATTCTCTATCCTCTTCGTATCTTAGCTTTGCTAACCTTCTTTATCAATCCATCTGATAAGCCTCATTTATTCACTAATATTTTTCAGTACTTTAAAGAAGAAAAAATGAAGAGACAATTAATCTTACCTGGGTAGCCTGTTAAATTTGTGCCTGACAAGAGCACATTTCCCACCACATTTCTCACAGGAATACTCAAGTTCTTCTGCCTGTTAAAAAGACAAGAGGGAAAAATAAAGAAGTATGAAGATGAATTAGCACTGCCACAACTCCACCCAGTTTAAATTTTGTGTCCAGAAGCACAAGCCTTATTAAATTAAGACCTAATACTCAAAATATAGTGTAACATATGCCCTGTTTCACAATTTCTAATTTCCTTTTTTTAACCATGGAAACAGCTCAATTTATAGTAGTAACCACAGTAGCAGATTCCCCATGGATACCTTTTCCCCATGGATACACAAGAACCACTGCTAGAGTATATCCAGATTTTAACATTTGGCCATAGCAGAGATAAGATCACCTTCAGGTTAGGCGGAGTTCCTGGTCTGTTAGGTGTAACTCTACCCCTTTCTTATAATGGAACTCAATCTTCTGGTGACAGCCCACTAAGAACAACTGCTCTAAAAGGACCAAAGTTTGGGGCAGATATCATTACCTAGAGAAAACTGAAACAAGAAATCCTTAAAAAATGGGGGTAAAGATACACAGGAAAAGCTACAAATTCTATGATAACAACAGGAATAGTAAGGAATGATTAAAAAAAAAGAAAAGCAGAGTATTCATCTCTGAGTGGAGCTGAATTTTCATCATTTTAAGAACAGAGGTTTTTTTATTTTTGAATCTTAGAGTGATAACCCTGCCTATCTACTACAACAAAACAAGAAACACTATTATATAGACTAAAGGTGATCCTGGCACATTTCCATCAATTATAAGGACTACTACACAACAGTTCAATTATGTCCCAGAAAATTTCAGAATATCTATAGCACTGAATCACATATGCAAATATTCATCTATAGCTCTACAGCTCTAAAACAAACACGACTCCCCCTTTCTAACAAGGCACATATAACCTAAAGAAAAGCAGAGTATTTTTTCATTACTCAGATCTTAGTATACTAACTCTGTGCCTCCAATTCTGATTTGCATTACCCAATTTTAGCATGTATCACTCTGTATTATTAGTTTCTAAGGTTGCCTAAAACACTTGCTGTTGAGTTAGATGTATAATCCACTTGAGCAATGGATTTTCTTCTACACTCAGTTAACAACCATATCTATTAAACTTTTAAAAATAAATACTATTTATAAATATTTCTCATTTGTTTCCTCTGCAAGTATTTTGTCAAACTCAAGGAAGCAACTTCAAATACAATTATCTATGATATATAAAATTTAGTTATGTGAAAATACCAAAAAACAGTATTTACTCTAAAGAAAAGATCAAGGGAATCTTGAATTGAACGAGGAGGGAGTGGCTTTTTCCTTCGAGGAAGGTCAATGGAGAGGTCATTAAACTGTTCTCTTTTGGGAATAATCTCTCCACATCTGCAAGAATAAAAGAAGATAAATGTAAGAATTCAGAAGCCTAAGTGTGCAATACTAAATAAAAATATACTTCAGAAACACTGTTCCCCCAAAGAATTTCTCATGACTAGGCATAAGAAGGGGCTTAAAGTGTGGCGCCAGTGGTAAAGAACCTACCTGCCAATGCAGGAGACATAAGAGACTGGGTTGGGAAGATCCCCTGGAGGAGGGCATGGCAACCCACTCCAGTATTCTTGCCTGGAGAATCCCATGGACAGAGGAGCCTGGTGGCTACAGTCCACAGGGTCACAAAGAGTTGGACATGATTAAAGTGACTGAGCAAGTGTATGGAGGCATGAGAGATAAACGCTAAATTTTAGATTTTTTTATTTTCCCAAACCCCACATGCCCCTAAGCCAGTGTGCCCCAACTATTGAGCCTGTGCTCTAGAGCCCAGGAGCCACAATGACTTGAGTTCTTATGCCCCAGCTACTGAAGCCCACGCACTCTACAGCTCATGCTCCACAACAAGAGAAGTCACTGCAATGAGAAGCCCATGCATCGCAACTGGAGAATAATCCCTACTCTCTACAACTACAAAAAAGTCTGTGTGGCAATGAAGACCGAGCACAGTCAAAAATAAATAAATAAAATTATTTTTAAAATAATTAATATAAACAGAAAGAGAGAATTTGCTCCCTCTGCCTAACTACTTGAGCCGGACATCAGTAGTCTCCTATCCTGGGATTGGTACTTACTCCGTTGGTTCTCTGGTTCAGATCTTGGAACTGTGCTTGTGTGTTCAGTTGCTTCAGTCGTGTCCGACTCTTTGCGACCCTATGGACTGTAGCCCACCAGGCTCCTCTGTCCATGGGATTTTCTAGGCAAGAATACTACAGTGGGTTGCCATGCCCTCCTCCAGGGGATCTGGAGGGATTGAACCCACATCTCTTGCATTGCAGGCGGATTCTTTACTGACTGAGCCACCAGGGAAACCCCCATATATAAACAAGATTAAAAAGCATTGCAAAAATTAAAAATAATTTATATTTTAAAGTATTTTATAAAAAACACATTTTTAATAAAAACAATTTGGTTCAACAAAATAAACAACTAATAGGAGGGGGTATTTTCAGGGCATGGGCACACACAAAAAGTAGAGCAAAATTAACCATTCAGTCAGCACTAAAGCATTTAACAACTATTTAAGTTCGCTTTAGTTCTCACCCCATCACGCATCTTCATAGAGGATAGAGATAATGAACAAAGATATTTATACTCATGTTTCCCCATGACACAGGAATGAAGATAAGAATTATACCCTTCTAGAACAGTTTGGACAGAGAAGTCTAGTGGGCTACAGTCCCAGTCCATGGGGTCGCCAAGAGTAGGACATGACTGAGCAACTAATACTCTCAGAGAAGAGTTTTAGTCACTTGCCATAAAGAATTAAAAGGAAAAAAGGTGTTGTTGTTGTTTTTTTTAAAGAGATTACTTACATTTTACAGATGATGGAGTGCTGAACTTCAAACTCCAAATTAGTAATAACAGGGCAAGTGTATACTCTAGTAGCTGAAATATCTGGTGAATTTTCTTCTCCAGGAATAGGTTCAATCTTCCAAGTTTTATTTAATTTTTCCATATCTTCTTTCAGCTGGTCTAAGCACTGACTTAAAAATTCATGAGCATCCTAAGAAGGTATAATATCCTTAATCAGATCAAACCATTTCTTGCTACAATAATAGGTTAGTAACATTGTGATCTATAAAACTAAAGCACTTGGAAGTCAATAACATGTGGAAAAGGTCAGATTTACTCTAGTGCTTTAGGGTACATATTTTGTGAAAAACGACAACAATGACAGATTTTACGCTCCTAATTATAAGTTAGATTAGCATGACTAATAAGTGAATTGTTCCTTCATTTGTTTTTTAAAAAAGAGTGATTTTTCTAAAACAGGCTTTGTAACTAAAATAGTCTAAGGTCCTAAAATGGGGCAAATCACATCTATATTATTAAAATGATAAAATACACAGAATCATATTGAGCCTTAATGGAAGTCCTCCAACCTGTAATGAACACATGTATACAAATCTCATTTTAAAATAAAATTGCGATTTCCTTGGTGGTCCCGGGGTTAAGAATCTGCCTGCCAATGCAGGGGAGATTGGTTCAATCCCTGGCCTGGGGAACTAAGATCCCACATGCTGTGGGGCAACTTAAGTCCATGCATCACATCTATTGAGCCCATGATAGAGAGCCTGTGCTAGAGAGCCAGTGCTCCGCAATAAGAGAAGCCATCACAATGGGAAGCCTGCGCACCTCAACTACAGAGTAGCCTCTGTTTACCATAACTAGAGAAAGCCCATTCGCAGCAACAAAGAACCTATGCACCATAACAGACACCCAACACAGCCAAAAGTAGATAAATAATAAAATAATAAGATAAACTAAATTGGGTGAGTAAAATCATCTCCATTTTCCTGATCTCTAAGGTGTTTAAAAACAATTAGTACTCACATTCTGCATATAACCAGAGAATCTCTCTGCTGTAGCTGAAATGGCATTTTTAACCTTCTTGAGTAAGTCTTTTTTGGTCTCTGAATTACAGATATCTTTTTTAACAAGCAAGTGTGCAAAGCGTCTGATAAAACAAAAGAGACAAGTTTAGCAGGTTTTATAGAACACTGGAAGGTGTATTTTAAGGACTGCTAACAATGGCACATAAAATTTTAAGTCTCTAAAACGCCATTTATTCTATAATCGATAGTTAAGAGGTTACTCAGTAAGTATATAACAATTACCTGATAAGTGCATTGAGTGGAATTTTCTTCCATGGGATACCTTGTTTGAGCAAGTCATTTGCAAATGATTGGAGTGAAAATAGAGATTGTAAAATAGCATTCATATAGCAGGTATTTCCCAAATTGGAGAAGCTGAAAATGAAAGAAATGGTACTTTTGAAGACAACAGTACTTCCTAAAGTATGCACTTGAGCAGGGGTCCTCCACTATAGTATGCATCAGAATCACCTGGAAGGCTTGTTAAAGTACATACTGCTGGGCCCCAACTCCAGAATTTCCGATTCTGTAGGTCTGGACAGGAAACGAGCTAAAATGTGCGTGTCTAAAAGGGTCTCAGTTGATGCTGATGCTGCTGGTATGGAGACCACACTTAGAGAACCACCACAGTATAACATGATTACACTTTAGTTTCAACTCAAGGAAAATTCTGTTTTCAAATGAATGCTAAAACAGGATTGGGGACTTAGTCAGAACATATGTATGCTTAATGGGTACTGTCAAATATTATTCCAAAGTACACTGTTTTTTCCCAAAGTTTGAAAAAAATGTTTATTTGTAAACATTCTCTAACTTTCAGAAAAGTTGCACAGAAAAATATTTTTTACCCAGACTCACTAATTTGTTAACCCTTTTGTTACTATATGCTTTATCATTTAAACATCTCTCCCTATATATTTTTCCTGACCGATCTGAGAATAAGTTGCACAGATCATAGCCATTTAGCTCTAAATACTTCAGGATATATCTCACAAGAATAAGAATATTCGCTTATATAGCTAGAGTACAGTTACAAACATTATAAAATTTAATGCTAACATAATACCTAATATACTAAAAAGCCTCTTGATGAAAGTGAAGAGGAGAGTGAAGAAGTTGGCTTAAAGCTCAACCTTCAGAAAACTAAGATCATGGCATCCGGTCCCATCACTTCATGGGAAATAGATGGGGAAACAGTGGAAACAGTGTCAGATCTTATTTTTTTGGGCTCCAAAATCACTGCAGATGGTGATTGCAGCCATGAAATTAAAAGATGCTTACTCCTTGCAAGGAAAGTTATGACCAACCTAGAAAGCATATTAAAAAGCAGAGACATTACTTTGCCAACAAAGGTCCATCTAGTCAAGGCTATGGTTTTTCCTCTAGTCATGTATGGATGTGAGAGTTGGACTGTGAAGAAAGCCAAGTGCCGAAGAATTGATGCTTTTGAACTGTGGTGTTGGAGAAGACTCTTGAAAGTCCCCTGGACTGCAAGGAGATCTGACCAGTCCATTCTAAAGGAGATCAGTCCTGGGTGTTCTTTGGAAGGAATGATGCTGAAGCTGAAACTCCAGTACTTTGGCCACCTCATGTGAAGAGTTGACTCACTGGAAAAGACTCTGATGCTGGGAGGGATTGGGGGCAGGAGGAGAAGGAGATGACAGAGGATGAGATGGCTGGATGGCATCACTGACTCGATGGATGTGAGTTTGAGTGAACTCCGGGAGTTGGTGATAGACAGGGAAGCCTGGCGTGCTGCGATTCATGGGGTCGCAGAGTCGGACACGACTGAGCAACTGAACTGAACTGAATATACTTTCTTTAATCCAATTTTCTCAACTGACCCAATGTCTTTATGTACTGTTTCTCCCTAAGCACAAAATTCAGTCCAGGATAACATAATGCAAAATTTAGTTTTCATGTCTCTTTAGTTTTCTTTAATCTGAAACAATTCTTCAGCTTTCACTTTCAAGACACTGACAATTTGTGCAGAATGCAGCACACCCCTCTGCTCCCCACACCATGCGCCCCATCCATCCTGGTTAATGGAATGTTCCTCATATTGGGTTTGATATTTCCTTATGATAAGTCAGCTCAGACTGAAGTCCACATAGTGATACATAATGCTACTATGTCCTTCCAAGGGCATCACCTTCAGAGGCACATATTTCTGTGTTGCTCATCAGTGACATCAACTTTAAATACCCTTAAAAACTTCCACTTCAGACTGTGAGAAAGTATCAGGATCTGGAATATGACACAAAGAAAAACTGGACAACAGGCAGCACAGGACTGCAATCCTTAAGAGAAGGCAAGCAAATACTATCAGCCCTACCATTTACGCAGGGTTTCAGCCTGGAAGCAATTTGTAAACTAGAGTTCAGGGGAGTTCAGGGAGTGGTACCCAAACAGAGCCCAGAAATCTTGCTGAGTTGAGTTGAAAGAAACTGGAGTTTGAGATGCTGAAGTTGTTAAAGTTTCTGGGACAGAGAATCTGGGAGAAAGAAACTGTACAAAGGAGGAGCTACAGAAATCTGCACAGGGGTCTGCTTGAGCATTAGATTGAAAAACCAACTTGTGTATGCATAAGGTGAAACCCCAAGATAGCATGCAAGAAGAACTTCAAGGAAAAGAATGATTACTGGAAAGCTATTAGCCAAACACTTTCCAGAGCTCATGCAGAATCTAAGTTTTTAGGTTCCCAACAGTCAGAGTAGAGAGATGTAGATGAATTCATGGAGCATTAGTAGAGACCACAGAGGGCCCATGCTTCAAGAAAGGAATTAAATCAGCCTTAGAATAAAGGCCATTTAAGATTCGACCCCAAAGAGCTTAAACACAAGTCTCAAAACAAACCCAACAGCAGACAGGGATATTAAAACAGCTATTATAAATATGCTTCAAGGATGTGAAGTATGTGATCAGGATGTATGTGATCAAGTACATGATCAAGGATGTGAAGTAAAACAAAAACACTAGGAAAGAAATGAAGATATTAAAAACTGAATTTCAAGAAATGAAAAAAATATTTGAAATGAAATTTTATCGAATGAAATTAATAGCAAATTAAACACTGAGGAAGGAAACAGTGAATCTGAAGATACAGCAACATGAAATATCAATAAAGAAGTATCTACTTACCTTATATTTAATATAAAATATTACTTTTATAATTTAAAATAATTTCTATACTTAAAATACTGAATATATCGTATAACTATATTTTATATAGTATTTTAAATCTATATATATATACATACATAAGCAAAGATACATGTCTTTTCTTATTTCCCCTTCTTTCTTACACAAAGGTAGTATACTACTATATACTATTCAGCAATGTGGTTTTTTTTTTTTAACTTACCAAAACACCCTTTGTTATTCAGGGGTTTTTTTCTGTTTCTTTCTAAATTACAGCCATACTAGTGGGTATAAAGTGGTATCTCACTTTGCTTTTAATTTCATACACCTACTTCTTACTTTCTTTACATTTTTTTTTCCTACAACCTCACAATTTTCCATTCCTTACAGGAATTTGACCCTTTCACCTAGTTATCAAATTTGTTGGATATTCTCTTATAATCCTTTTTATCTTAGTAATGTTGGTGCAATGTACTTTTATTTTTTTATTTTAGTGATTTGAGTCTTCATTCTTTTTTCTTTGCCTGTTTATCTAAAGATCTGTCAATTTTGTGGATCTTTTCAAGGAGGTAACTTTCGGTTTTCTCTATTATTTTTCTACTCTCCAGGCTGTTGATCTCTGCTCTAATTTTTATTATTCTCTTTCTTCAGCTAAATTTGGGCTTCATTTGTTACTCTTTTTCTAGTTCCTCAAAGTGTAAAGTTAGGTTATTAATTTGAGGTCATTAAAAAAAAATCATAGTAAAATACATAAAACACAAAATTTACCAAAAAACCCATTAAGTGTACAGCTTACAAGGCATTAAGTACATTCACCACCATTCATCTCTAGAATTTTTTCATCTTCCCAAACTGAAATTCTGTACCTATTAAACAATAATTCTTCATTCCCCTTTCTTTGGCAACCACCATTCTACTTTCTGACCCTACAAATTTGTCTACTCTAGGTAATTCATTTAAGTGGAATCATATAGTATTTGTCCTGTGGTGACTGGTTTCACCTAGCATAATGAGTAGGTTCACGGTTCATTCACACTGTAGCATGTGTCAGAATTTCTTTCCTTTTTAAGGATGAACAGTATTCCATTGTATGTATATATTAATAACACATTTTGTTTACCTACTCATTCATTGGTAGACACTTAGGCTGCTTCCACCTTTTGACTATTGTTTATAATGCTGTTATTAATATGGGTGTACAAACATATGTTCACATCACGGCTCTTAATTATTTCAGATATATGTGCTGGATCGTATGGTAAATCTATTCTTAATTCTTTGAAGAACTGTCATACTATTTTCAATGGAGAAGGTGATGGCACCCCACTCCAGTACTCTTGCCTGGAAAATCCCATGGATGGAGGAGCCTGGTAGGCTGCAGTCCGTGGGGTCAGAAAGAGTCGGACACAACTGAGCGGCTTGACTTTCACTTTTCACTTCCATGCATTGGAGAAGGAAATGGCAACTCACCCCAGTGTTCTTGCCTGGAGAATCCCAGGGACAGGGGAGCCTGGTGGGTTGCCATCTACGGGGTAGCACAGAGTCGGACACGACTGAAGCTACTTAGCAGCAGCAGTAGCAGCAAGGATCACTTAATAGGGTTTTTAGAATTTCTAGTTGGAAGTTACATTTTTAATATTTAGTTTCATGTTTATTATCCAGTTTCATTTCACTGTGATCAAAAGATGGTGGCTGTCCCATTTCTACTTTATGGGGTCTCCTGATTTTTCCTTTGTGCCCTGACATATGATTACTTTTTGCGAGTGCTCCATATGTGCTTGAAAAGGTCTATACTCTATGATCAGAGTATGGCATTTACTATTTTCCGCAGATCTATCTGATGATGTTTTTTATCTTTTATGTCCTTAAATATTCTATGTTATCAGCTATTAGGACTGCAACCTCTGCTTTCTTAACTGTTTCCATCAGACGGCCAAATTGCTTTCCCTCCCTTTATCTTACAACTTTAAAAATCACTGTTCTAGGTATATCTCTAGTATACAGCATAGAGTTGGTTTTGCTTTCTGAGCTAATTTGAAAATATTTTTCTATTAGATGTGTCAGCCCATTTACATTTCTTGATGTGACAAATACATTTGGACTCAACTGTGTCACATTGGTATATTTTACTTATTCATCTGGTGTTTTAGAGATATCTTGATTTTAAAAAAGGTTTTTTTAAAAAGTGGTTATACCTGTATTTGTACTTTTTTATAGTGCTCGTTAATTTTTTTTTTTTAACTAATCTGTCCATTTTAAATAGTACTTTTTGACTTGCACTTATTACTGATGACAGTCAATTTAGTTATTCTACTTTTCTGCTTCCATTTTTAGTTACAATCATACTCCTTTGTCAGAAGAGATAATATCTATATGTCATCCTTATATATTGGTGTTTCCACTATTGTTTTAGTCTTATCTCTATAACTGAATATATGAAATATTCACCATCTATCTTTTGCCAGTATCTCCTTCATTACCTCTTGGCTGGATGAAGCTCATACCCTATAGAGACCTAAGGAAGAGCTTATGTGTACATTATTCCAAGTTCTTCCACTTTAAAACTTATTTTTTCCTAGCCCACATACCTGACAGCTTAGATTGGCATATCTGTTTATCCTTTCTTTCATCAAGTTTCTTGAAAATGATGTTCTTTTTTCATCTGCTTTTAATGATGACTGAGAAGTCTATTCCTCTTTCCCTCACAAATTATTTCATCTTCTGACTCAAGGCACTGAGGATTTTTCCTCATCTTTAAAGTCTTATACTTGTACTAAGATGTGTCTTATTCATTCAATATTCCAGGTACTTGGAGGGCTTTTTGAATGTATAAATTCAGTAATTTTATTTCTGAAAATTTTATTTCAAAGTTTTCTTGGGTTATGGTTGTAAATACTAGTTCTGTTTCACTGTCAGGATTTTTTTTTCTTCAGCGATTCTAATTTTATGTGCCATGGGACCTTCCTTGTCTGTTTTCTAATTCAACCACTTCCTCACTGACCGCTTATACTTCTTTATCTTATTTTCCTCCTTGTTTTTTCCTTCAAAGTCCCTTATTAAATTTTCATTTGAACTTATTTTCCCTTGGGGAACTTTCATTTAGACTTAATTTTTGATATGATGTTGTCTTTCTTCCTCTCTCTCTTTTGTGTTCAAGCAACTGTCATTTCTTCCTGCTTGCCCATTCTGATTGTGGGTTAGAATTATTGATTTATGGTGCTTTTTTTCATATCTTCAAATGCTTATTTGAAGATATTTAATTCAGTTTTGAGTGCTATATGACAATTTTCTTGCAGTTCATATTGGTTTTGGGGGCAGAATTTTTACTGGACTAAATATTTTGATTCATATTTCTGTTTTTCACTTCTAGTCTATATAGAGGTGGCCTGTTTTTTAACATTTGTATTCATTTTGTGGATCTGGTGACTAATTCAAGCACATCCTCTTCTGTTAGTTTAACAAAGTGCACTTTCCTTAATGGGTGGTGGTGGTAGTAGAAGAATTACCAGATGATCCAGCAGTCTTACACATGGGCATGTATCTAGACAAAACTATAATTAAAAAAGACACATGCAGCCCTATGTTCACAGCAGCACTATTCACAGTAGCCAAGACATGGAAACAAACCCAATGTCCACTGACAGATGAATGGATAAAGAAAATGTGCTGTGTGTATGTATATATATGACTACTACTCGGCCATAAAAAAGAATGAAATAATGCCATATGCAGCAACACAGATACAACCAGAGATTATCACACTAAGTGAAGTAAATCAGAAAGGGAAAGACAAATGCCATATGATATCACTCATATATGGAATCGAAAATACATCACAAATTAACCTACCTATGAAACAGAGTCATGGTCATAAACAACATCTGGTGGTTGCCAAGGGGAAGGATAGAGTTGGAAGTTGGGGTCAGCAGATCTAAGCTATTATATACAGAAAGGATGAACAGCAAAGTCCTACTGTATAGCACAGGGAGCTATATTCAATATCCTATGATAAACCATATGGAAAAGAAAATTTTAAATATGTATAACTGAATCATTATGCTGTATAGCAGAAATTAACACAACACTGTAAATCAACTATACTTCAATTAAAATTTTTCTTTTTCTATTTATGTAAGATGACTGATAGTCACTAAACTTACTGTGGTAATCATTTCATGATGTATATGAGTCAAATTATTATGCTGTCCAATTTAAACTTATACAGTGCTGTATGTCAATTATACTGCAATAAAGCTGGAAGGAAAAAAATGCAAGAGGGCTCCAACTGCCTAGATTCACTATTAGTGTATTACAACACCTCAAGTAAGTTAATGAATTCCTCTAAGCCTTAGTTGTGCTGCACTGTGTGTAGGCGCTCAGTCACATCTGACTCTTTGTAACCCCATGGACTGTAGCCCGCCAGGCTCCTCTGTCCATGGGATTCTCCAGGTAAGAATACTGGAGAGGGTTGTCATGCCCTCCTCCAGGGGATCTTTCAACCAAGGGATCGAACTCAGGTCTCGAACCCAGGTCTCCCACCCTGTAGGCAGATTCTTTACCATCTGAGTCACCAGGGAAGACCAAGAATACAGGAATGGGTCTCCTATCCCTTCTCCAGGGAATTTCCCCGACCCAGTAATTGAGCCAGGGTCTCCTGCATTGCAGGTGGAGTCTTTGCCAGCTGAGCTACCAGGGAAGCACAAGCCTTCCTCCCTTAATCTACAAAAACAGATTTTTAAATACATCTAGCTCAGAGAGCTACTGTGAGGATTTAAAGACAAAATTCATTGAAACACAGTTTCTGGCACATAACAAACACTTTAGCTATGATTGATATTATTATTATAGCTATTATACCATGATCTCATTTTTTATGGTTAATAAAAATAAAAGCATGAAGGGGCTGGGAAAGAGAAAAATAAAATAAATACTGAAGTATCTAAGGAGATGGATGAAGTATATGAGATTTAAGAATACGCATTTTCTGCTTTATGATGTTTCATATATATATACACATTTGGAGGAGCCTGGTGGGCTACAGTCCATGGGGTCGCTAAGAGTCGAACACAACTGAGCGACTTCATTTTCACTTTTCACTTTCATGCACTGGAGAAGGAAATGGCAACCCACTCCAGTGTTCTTGCCTGGAGAATCCCAAGGACGGGGAAGCCTGGTGGGCTGCTGTCTATGGGGTCGCACAGTCGGACACGACTGAAGCGACTTGGCAGCAGCAGCAGCATACATTTACAAAGAAACACACACACGTGTATTTTGTTTTCAAGGTCCAAAAATCAGAGACCAGATAATGAACGGAACTTCATGGACGTGATAAATCTTTAATAAGTGAAAAAATATTTGAGAACTATAATTTATGACTCTTTTAATCATTTTTAATACCAAGTAAAAGGGCTTCCCAGGTGGTGCTAGTGGTAAAGAACTGGTCTGCCAATACAGCAGATGTAAGAGACCAATATAGCAAATGTAAGAGATGTGGGTTTGATCTCTGGGTCAGGAAGATCCCCTGGAGGAGGGCATGGCAACCCACTCCAGTATTCTTGCCTGGAGAATCCCCATGGACAAAGGAGCCTGGTGGGCTACAGTCCATGGGGACACAAAGAGTCGGACACAACTGAAGAGATTTAGCATGCACACATACCAAGTAAAACATACTTCAGTTGAATCACTTTATAAAAAGAAAGCAAAATAAAATAATTTACCTACCCCTGCAGTTGCTGCTGTTGGTGAGAGGAAAGGGGCACTCTTGGCTTGTTCCAGCCAGTGTAATCCTGGTTACACCTCAGTTTTTTAACAGAAAGAGGAGCTGGCTGAGGAAGAAATCCCAAACTTCTTTTGGCAGATGGAGTTTGGCTTGAAATATTAGTCCTATGAAAAAGAAAAAATAATGAAGAAACAAAACAAATTTGAATACTGCTTTCTTCCCCTACTAGATTCAGAGAAGTCAATGTCTAGGGGAAAGTAAATATCCTAAATTTGAGGAAATATCAGTAATAATGATCACTTGGGAAAAAAATTTCACAAATGTAAACTAGCAAATCTGGTGATAGGGAGCTGAAGAGGCAAATAATATGGTAATGTACAATCAAAATAAGCCAAATTAATGGCTTGAGAAAAAATAGTTTTACTTTTTATTCACTTTTATCCACTCGATGGCTATCATACATCAGTTTACCTAGTCTTGAAAACCTTTAGGCAGTGAACTCTTTTCACTATTATGCAACATATATTCTTACCCAATCTCCTTGAGAACTTACTCTAATTTATATGCTTAGCAGTGAAAATGTTAGGAATATTTCTAATTTTCATTTAAAATTTTCCTAGCTAATGACTGTTTCCCAAAAATGCTGTACCAATTTATATTTCCACCAATAAAGAATTTCCCCCAATAGAGAATTTCCCCTTTTCACATAGTCTCCGTTACAGTATTATCCCTCTAATGAATGGAACATGATTTCATTGTTATTTTATAATTTCCTCATTATTACCTAAGTTGAACATATCAGTCTTTCTTTATGGTTTCAATTTCTGTCTTAGGAATCATTCTATAAAGTAAGGTCAGAGAAATGGTTTCCTATATGCTTTTAACAATTTAAAATCTTGTTTTCCCTCCTATTCAGGTCTTTAATCTGCCTGGACATTTACTTTTTGCATCCTATAAAGCAGGAATATGATACACTTTTTTATAAGGAAAAACCAACTGTACTCGAACAACTTACTATGTGCCAAGGACATCTGTTAGCCACTGCTTAGTTTTTTACTTAAAAAAGAAAATTGTGAAATAGAATAGAAAAGTCCAATGTGTAGCACAGTTGTTTAAAGTGTGGAGCTTAACATATTTTTATAAAGCAAACACATAAGTAACAACTATTAATGTCAAAAACCTCCAAGTGCCCCTTCCCAATCATAACCCTGAAGTTATCATTAGCTTTCTATCAGCTTTATTCCTTACTATGTACTCCTGTACACTATAGTTTGGACAAGACAAATGTATATTTTTTCATCCTTCTGTTTTCAACCTTTCTCCATCTTTATACTGCAGTTCTCTTTTACATAGCATATAGATTATTATTCTTCCTTTAAAATCCAGTCTTTTACTGAAACATTTAGTGTATTTATACTTACTGCCATTACTGATGTAGGTTAATAACCTAATACCCTTGGTCTACTAATTCAATCATGTGTCATTTCTGAGTCAGTATTTATTAATTTTTCTCTTCCTTATGAGTTGTTTTTTCCTGTTTCTTTGTACACTTTATAATATTTTCTTGGATGCCAGACACTGTGAATTTTATCTTGTGGGGTATTGGATACTTTTTATTTCTATAAACATTCTCAAATTTTGTTCTGGGATGTGGTTAGGTTACCCAGAAACAGTACAATGTTGGATTTAAGGTCTGTTATCTGGAAGCAGAGCAGCAATTCGTCTAGGGTAAGTTTTTCCTCATTAATGAGACAAGTCTTTTTGTAGGCATTCAAACTGTCATTAGGGAACAGGAACTATGCCTGGCTTTATGTATATTCTAAGTATCATCCACTTAGATCCTTTAGGGTGGTTCTTTCCCTGGCCTTTACCAGTCTCCTCACCTGCATATGCTGCTCAGCACTCAAAATGAATACTCAAGGGGGACTCTGCAGATCTCTACAATTCCTTCTTTGTGTAGCTTTCCCTTCTAGTACTCTGCTCTGTGAATTCTAGCCACCTTGCATTCCCTAGTTTCCTAGCTCTGCTTCCTCAACTCAGGAAGAGCCCAGGACTGGCTCTGCCTGGTTCCCCCTCCCTGTGTGGCAACCTAGAAACTTTCACTAGCAAGCAAGCTAACATAGTCATAAGGCTAATTTGTTTCCCATCTCTCAGGGATCACTGTCCTTCACTGATTCATGTCCAATGTCTTGAGATGCAATGTTTCACATAGTTTGTCCAGGTTCTTGGTTGTTTAAGGAAGGAGGATAATGTGGTCCTTGACAGTCCATCTTGGACAGAAGTGGAAGTCATCTTTAACTTTTTAATGTCTAAGTTAATGCCAAAAATGTCCTTTTCATCATAGGGGACTGGAAAGCAAAAGTAAGAAGTCAAAAGATACCTAGAGTAACGTTTGGCCTTGGAGTACAAAATGAAGCAGGGCAAAGTCTAACAGAGTTTTGCCAAGAGAATGCACTGGTCATAGAAAACATCCTCTTCCAACAACACAAAAGATGACTCTACACATGGACACCACCAGATGGTCAATACTGAAATCAGATTGATTATATTCTTGGCAGCAGAAGATGGAGGAGCTCTATACAGTCAGCAAAACAAGAATGGGAGGTTGAGTGGTTCAGATCATGAACTCCTTATTGCCAAATTCAGACTTAAATTAATGAAAGTAGGGAAAATCACTAGATCATTCAGGTATGACCGAAATCAAATCCCTTACGATTATACAGTGGAAATGACAAATAGATTCCAGGGATTAGATCTGACGGACAGAGTACCTGAAGAACTATAGAAGACGGAGGTTCGTGACATTGTACAAGAGGTGGTGATCAAAACCATCTCCAAGAAAAGAAATGCAAAAAGGCAAAATGGTTGTCTTAGGAGGCCTTACACATAGCTGAGAAAAAAAGAGAAGTGAAAGGCAAAGGAGAAAAGGAAATATATAAGCATCTGAATAGAGTTCCAAAGAATAGCAAGGAGAGATAAGAAAGCCCTCCCAAGTGAACAATGCAAAGAACTAGAGGAAAACAACAGAAAGGGAAAGACTAGAGATCTCTTCAAGAGAGTCAGATATACCAAGGGAACATTTCATGCAAAGATGGGCATAGTAAGGGACAGAAAAGGTATGGACCTAACAGAAGCAGAATATACTAAGAAGTGGCAAGAATACACAGAAGAACTATACAAAAAAGATCTTCATGACCCAGATAACCACGATGGTGTGATCTCTCACCTAGAGCCAGACATCTTGGAATGTGAAATCAAGAGGCCTTTAAGAAGCATCACTACAAACAAAGCAAGTGGAGGTGAAGGAATTCCAGTTGAGCTAATTCAAATCCTAAAAGATGATGCTGTGAAAGTGCTGCACTCAATATGCCAGCAAATTTGGAAAACTCAGCAGTAGCCACAGGACTGGAAAAGGTCAGTTTTCATTAAAATCCCAAAGAAGAGCAATGCCAAAGAATGTTCAAACTACTGCACAATTGGACTTATTTCACATGCTAGCAAAGTAATGCTCAAAAGTCTCCAAGCCAGGCTTCAACAGTACATGAACCAAGAACTTCCAGATGTTCAAGATGGATGTAGAAAAGGCAGAAGAAACAGAGATCAAATTGCCAACATCCGTTGGATCATCGAAAAAGCAAGAGAGTTCCAGAAAAACATCTCCTTCTGTTTTACTGATGTTGCCAAAGCTTTTGACTATGTAGATCACAACAAACTGTGGAAAATTCTTCAAGAGATGGGAATATCAGACCACCTTACCTACCTCCTGAGAAATCTATATGCAGGTCAAGAAGCAACAGTTAGAACTGGACATGGAACAACAGACTGGTTCCAAATTGGGAAAGGAGTACGTCAAGGCTGTATATTGTCACCCTGCTTATTTAACTTATATGCAGAGTACATCATGCGAAATGCTGGGCTGGATGAACCATAAGGTGAAATCAAGATTGCCAGGAGAAATAGCAATACACAAATGACACCACTCTTATGGCAGAAAGCAAAGACGACCTAAAGAGCCTCTTGATAAAGATGAAAGAGGAGCATGAAAAAGTTGGCTTAAAACTCAGCATTCAAAGAACTAAGATAATGGTATTCAGTCCCATCACCTCACAGCAAACAGATGGGGAAACAATGGAAACTGTGACAGACTTTATTTTCTTGGACTTCAAAATCACTGCAGATGGTGAATGTAGCCATGAAATTTAAAAAGATGCTTGATCCTTGGAAGAAAAGGTATGACCAACTGAGAGAGCATATTAAAAAGCAGAGCCATTACTTTGCTGAAAAGGTCTGTGTCATCAAAGCTATGATTTTTGCAGGAAAATCAATTCTGAATATTCATCGGAAGGACTAATGCTTAAACTCCAATATTTTGGCCACCTGAGACAAAGAGCCAACTCATTAGAAAAGACCCTGATGCTGGGAAAGATTGAAGGCAGGAGAAGGGGACGACAGAGGACAAGATGGTTGGATGGCATCATGGACTCAAGGCACATGAGTTTGCATACGCTCCAGGAAATGTTGAGGGAGGCCTGGTGTGCTGCAGTCCACAGGGGCTGCAAAGAGTTGGACACAAATGAGAGACTGAACAACAACAAAGTTAACTGTGGCCTCCTCTCAAACAAAATAAGGAACTTAAAATGTTTTAATTTCCCATACTCTTCTCCACTCATTTATTGTAACCTCTTATTAGTATACTATTCTGTTAATCTTTTGTTTTCAATCCTAATCATTTTTATAAAAACTATTAAAATATATTTAGATGCATAATAAGTCTGGAAAGATATTAGTAATAGCAGTTGCCTCCTGAAAGAAAATGAACAAGTAGGAGTTAGGAGAGATTTACTTTTCACTGCATGCACTCTGTAGCTTCTGAAGTTTCTACCATATGCCCCTATTACTTCTACAAAAGAATAAATTTTAAAGGTACTTAATTTTTAAATATGCTTAAAATTTTTTTTGCTCACTGATTTTTCTTACTTCTACTCCTTCCTTTGTTCACTTTTCTTCTTGCTAAATAAATTCTGTCCTTGCATTTTTGAATGAAAATTTAACTGGATGTGTAATTCTTTGATATCATCTGTCCCTACTGTTGCTGATGTCAGTCTGTTTTCGTTTTATAGATGATATTTTTGTTTCTGGCAGCTTTTAAAAATTTCTTTACCCATCATCTTCCACAATGTAGATTTAAAAAATATGTATCCGCTGTTTGGCATTTGTTGAGGCTTTTCAGTGTGGACTTTCATCATTTTCATCCAGTACTTCTTTGACAAATTTCCTTCCTTTATTCTCCTTAGTCTATTTTTTTTCTTCCAAAATGCTATTAAGACATAGTTAAGTTCAGTCGCTCAGTTGTGTACGACTCTTTGCGACCCCATGAACCTCAGCACGCCAGGCCTCCCTGGCCATCACCAACTCCCCGGAGTTCACCCAAACCCATGTCCATTGAGTTGGTGATGCCATCCAACCATCTCATCCTCTGTTGTCCCCTTCTTCTCCTGCCCTCAATCTTTCCCAGCATAAAAAAAGAAAAAAATGGAGGGTAGACCAAGAAGCCCTACATAAATCTCTTTTTTATAAATTCATAGATTTTTAATGAATTTGAAATAAATTTTCCATAAATCTTTTTAAATAAAATTCATTTACATTTACAATCTTTATCTATGCTACATCCTATGATCATGCATTTTTGCTTGTTTAGTAGCTGTCTCAGTCTGGACCTCTAATCTGCACAGGACTTTGTATCAGGGGTTCAGAATTTTTGCCCCTACATAGGGAACATTAAAGCAGATACCAATTAGTGCAAACCCCATTTTTGGATATTTGCTTTCTATCAGGCTTCCCCAGTGGCTCAGTGGTAAAGAAACTGCCTGCAATGTGGGAGACGTGGGTTTGATCCCTGGGTCAGGAAGAGCTCCTGAAGGAGGGAATGGCAACCCACTCCAGCATTTTTGCTGGGAAAATCCCATGGACAAACGAGCCTGGTGCGCTACAGTCCATAGGGTTTGCAAAGAGTTGGACACAACTGAAGTGACTGAGCACAAGTAGAGGGAGCATCAGGTAAGCAGCATATTTAAGGTTCCAAACGTAGGCAGTTACACAGAAGTGTCTGGGCTTGGTTTACTAGTACAATGGAGAGGGAAATGGCAACCCACTCCAGTATCCTTGCCTGGAGAATCTCATGGATGGGGGAACCTGGTGGGCTGCAGTCCATGGGGTCGCAAAGAGTCGGGCATGACTGGGCGACTAACACTTACTTACCAGCACAGAGGGCAGTTCGAGATATCCAGCTTCATGTATCTTCAGATAAGAAATCAGGTTCTGATTGGGGGTCATGTTCAGTTTCCAACCTCATGTTGGTTTTGAAGACCCAGCCCTAAATACTTGACTCCAGTCTGGGTTTTATACGTGCTTTATGGCTTCAGCCTTTACTCAGCACTATTTTTCTTACCAGTCTGAAAATTTTCATCGTCTCTTTGAGGGCAGTTTTGTATTAAAAGAAATTTTTATTTCTTCAATAATTCCTGTGTGCAATGAATATGCTCATTCTATTACTTTGAAAAGAAATCTGTATTGTATTTAAATAGCTGAAAACCAAATTTAGTTTTTTTTCAACTTGGATTCCTTTAAGATTCTTCTAATAAGCAGAAATATATTAAGCTTCCTCTTTTAAATTCAAAGAGTTAACCATTGCATTCATAAAGTGCTCGAAAGATTCCACCCAAGGCTGAGTATATCTAATATCAAATTCTTTAACTCACCTTAATCATTTAACACAAATAATCTAGGTGTTTTTACCACTTTGAATTAAATTCCAGCAAAAAATAAATTATGACTTAACTGGTCATTATCTATGAGTGGTCATTATGCTATATAATAGCATATTTATACTCTCACTTTTTACAACTGCCCTTCTGTGTGGCAATCTATGAACACATCTCTTTGACAAGTGCTTAGCAGTTGTCTTATATATTCATACTCAATAAACCTCAAAAATTTAACCTACATCTCTGTGTGTCAGTCGCTCAGCTGTGTCCGACTCTGCAACTCCACGGACTGTAGCCCACTAGGCTCCTCTGTCCATGGAATTCTACAGGCAAGAACACTGGAATGGGTTGCCATTTCCTTCTCCAGGGGACCTTCCTGACCCAGGATCAAACCCGGGTCTCCTGCATTGCAGGCAGATTCTTTTCCATCTGAGCTATATTTCTAGAATCACCAAATTAAATTTCTGACTAGCCTTTTCCAGTAAAAGATACTAAGGTTAAACTTTTTGCTCTTTTAGGAAAACACCTTAAATTCTGGTAGGTAGCTTAACAAACATGCAAGCAATAAAGGCAATTTTAAAATGTCTCAGTGGGGAATTACTTTACTTGGGATGATGGAAAATACACTGGTCTAGAATCTGATCACACTGCCAGTCACAACCTGTGGCCTCAGGACAAGTCTTCCTAGACATCAGGTTTATACACGTGTTGAAAAACATAAAAGGTAATAGTTTGAACTAAAACACTTCTAGAGTACCCTGTAAGTAAAATGTCATGAATCTGTAATTTTCATCTATGTTGTTAAATACACTGGTATTCATTTAGAGCACAACACATAGATCCTCCCATCATTTAATATTCTGAAGAAAACTCTTTAAGTTCTCACAAGGCATATAGTCAGTGCATACCTGTCTAAGTTAGTGCTGCCAGGAGAATAGTCCTTGGCTGCAGTTCTGCTACCATAAAAAGATGACGACTGCAAAGGTAGAAGCCCTAAAAAAATGAACAGACACAGGAAAAATTTAACTCCTAAATCAACCATTCAAGTTCATTTAATAATAAAATTACGCATTGGGCTTGTTTACATTTAACTCTATTTTCCCCTTTCTTTTCATCAAAGTAATACATACATATGCATGTCTGAAGAGCAAATGCTGTGAAAAAGTTTATAAGAGGTTACAAAAGAATATTCTCTAGTCCTAAAGCTCCACAAATTTTTCTCCCAATTTCTAACCAGTTTTTGCAATTCAGTTTCTCTGATTTCCTCCATAACATTAGGTATAATTTATATAACATTTGTATAATTTCTCAATTTATTAATTTTAAACAGCATCAGCTGGCTCCCTCAAGAAAAATTAGAATTTCTCATTTATATCATCTCTACTCTTCTTCTCTTCTCTCCAACCAATTATCAGTTGTGTTATTTTATTATTTTATTTATTTTTTGTCTGTGGCTTGTGAGATCTTAGTTCCTCGACCAGGGATTGAACTCCGGCCAATGACAGTGAAATCACCAGGTCCTGACCACTGGATTACTTGGGAACTCCCCATCAGTTGTGTTATTTGAGTTCTACTGATGAACTTTGCAATGTTAACACACTTAAAACTCTCTACATTTTGTTCCATGAAACTTTTTACCACCTGACCCCTTATACTTTCCTCTCTCTCTCCTCTTCCACATCAACACTTGTAAGATGTACCATAACTTCAACAGTATTAAGTATTAATGCATCTATTAAGTATTAATACATCTTTAAGTATTCTGTTTTCTAACTATTGTGAAAGTGAAAGTGACGTTGCTCAGTCGTGTCCGACTCTTTGCGACCCCATGGACTGTAGCCTACCACGCTCCTCTGTCCATGGGATTTTCCAGGCAAGAGTACTGGAGTGGGGTGCCATTTCCTTCTCCAGAGGATCTTCCCGACCCAGGGATTGAACCTGGGTCTCCCGCATTGTAGGCAGACACTTTACTGTTTGAGCTACCAGGGAAGTCCTTTCTAACCATAGGTTGATTGTAAAAGCTGAAAACCAAAAAACAGAATTTATATAATGAATTATTACTTCAGAAGTGATAATTATATTAGAGCTTTCTCTTTCTGTCAGAGTCTCTAGAGTTCAGATGAAATGAATTCTCTCCAACTCCCAATTTATCAAAATCATGCCGTATTTTAGCTTTCTTCAATTTCAAGTTAAACACAATATTCAAATCAATACTAGATACATGAGTCTCTAAGAAGTTCAGAGGACCAGAGTGATGCTAAGTATAGGAAGCAGCAATAAAAATTCAGAGACAATCTTTTAGTTTTTGTTAAAAACAAGGTGAGCTTATACAACTGCTTTATGCGATAATTACAAGATCTTCTGGAACTTCTAATAACCAGCAACACTGATAAGTTTTAATTTCAATAACTTTAACTCCTTGGATTCATTCCATGGTCCAGGTACTTTGACAATGAAAGAACTTAATTCTAGGTAGTTGAATAGGGAGACGTAAAGCTTAAATTCCTTGTAAGCAAAATAAAAATTCCCTTATAGTTCTAATATTTTAAAAAATATTTTAGCTAAGTACTAGGATACAAATTAGGACTTCCCAGGGGACTCAGTGGTAACTAACCCTAACCTGCCAAGCAGGGGACATGGATTTGATCCCTGGGTTGTGAAGATCCCCTGGAGAAGGAAACGGTAACCAACTCCAGGATTTCTGCCTGGGAAATCCCATGGACAGAGAAGCCTGGTGGGCTACAGTCCATGGGGTCACAAAGAGTTGAACACAACCGAGTGAATAAACAGCAACAACAGGATATAAATTGACACCCAATAACTAGTACAAAATTTATGCAGTGTTCCTAAATATGTGAGAAATATGCCTCAGTTTACATTTCTATTCCTAGTCTAATACTATATATCATATCATAAATGAGTAAATTATGCAAAGACCAAATACTTACCTGATGTCCTATTCTCTTCTGACTGTTTCAAACTCAGTTGCTTCTCTCTACTGCTGGTTAAATACTTTCTTGAGGGATCTGTCATAGCCTTGTTGTTCCTATAGTTAATAATTTAATTCAAAACATATATGTATAAAGATATAATTCTTAATTTTAAACAGTTGTCATTAGAATTTACATTTCAATTGCTGAATTAATTGATGTGCTTAGAAGTTACGCTACAAGGTGTTAAAACCTTATGCAAATGAGAATCATAAAAACAAGCTTTTCATTACCTAGTCAAAAGTCAATCCAATTCAAAACCCTGGTTATTAGGCAAAAATGAAGGAGCAGTTCCTTTATAAAAAAGTCAAATCAGAGACAGCAAGAATATATAGGTTTTCTTTGCCAAAAGCAAGCCCAGCTGAAATGACTCAGCTACTAAGACCAAAAGAATCAATTAAGAACTAAAGTGAAAAAATTAAAAGTAAAAAAACATTGAAAATAAGTAAATAAAAAGAAGCAAACCATTCAAGCTTGATAATGAATAGCTCTAAAAAGTAAAATAAACAAAATCCAAAATGTTCTTATAGTCTATGTAATTTGAAATGTTATTTACTAAATGTCAACATTTCAGTTCACAGTGACTAAACTACTTTAAGTTCATGAACATAAAGTTAAAATTTCTTAAGCCCCTTTCCCCTGATCTATTATTCCCAAATACCTGAACCTATATTAAGTAAAGAGGGTCCATTGAGAAACATGCTCATGCTTTGATTAAAAGTGCTTATTTTAGGAGATCCATCATGAATAAAGCCTACAAGCAGACAATGTAGATGCTCCACCCAGATTCCCTCTGATTTTATTTTTGTATCTTCTCCTTCACACCAATTAAAGTTTTTTTCCTCCCAATTTTTTTTTTTTTAATATTAGAGTATAGGTGATTAACAATGCTTTGTTACTTTCAGGTGTACTGCAAAGTGATTTAGTTATGCATATACATGTATCTATTCTTTTTCAAGTTCTTCTATTTGGGTTGTTTTTTAAATTTTTTTGATAGCCAGTACCTAGGGTTCCTCTTCACAAGATTGTCCTCAAGCTACTAGAGCCTTTGCCTGAACTCTCAGAGTCAAAAGTAAGGTCAGGTGCTAAAGGATAGAAGTCAAGCTCCCCTGCCTTGGATTAGAATAGTTTTAAGGTGAAATGCATGTAACAGATTTTCTCTCTGGGATTAGGATGAAGTCTGAACTCTGCATTTTTCTGGTCAGAGATCAGATTTCTGTCTGAGATCACACTCACTCATTTTCTCCTGCACTGCAGTATCTTGCTTCCCCCAGTCCCTTCCTGGTATCCCCTGGGAATAATTCCTAACTAAATCACCTGGACACTACTCTCCATTTCAGGGTTTGTTTCTGAGAAACTTGAACAACAGTTAGTGCTAGAAAAGGGTCTAGGAAGCACACTCTAAGGACAAGATTCTGGAACTGGATCAATTGTTCGGCAATGGTAGCAGAAATACCATTGGCTGGTGGTAAAATCTTTGGTATCCTAAAGTGTAATACCACCAAGACTTTTCATTTGTAGTGAACTGCGCTGGGACAAAGTAGAAGAGGATATAGCTCATGCAATCTTTCCATCGTCTGAAAAATGTGGTAGACAGCGTTTGAAAAATGCGGTAGAACATAGAAATGTTCTAAAACTGGATTATGGTGATGGTTGCACAACTCAAAAAATTTACCAAAAATACAGAATTATACATTTAAAACAGGTGAATTTTATGGTGTATAAACTGTACCTCAATAAAGCTGTTGAAAAAAAAAATCCCAAATTATTTCCTTCCTTGTATCCAAGCCCTCTATTATGAAATGCCATCTGTTTCCCTATCCCTTAATGAGGCTGGCCTTGTGATTTCCTTTTCCCAAAAGACTCTAACAGACACAACAGTACCTGAGTCCTGATTCTAAGGCTACAGGCACCTTGCAAATTTTCACTCATTCTTTTGGAACCCTACCACTGCCATGTGCTTAACTCCAGGGTAATCCTACCAGGTGAAAAAAAAAACATGGCTAGTCTCCTGCATCACCCCAACCACTAGACAGCCAATGGCCAGTCATACAAGGAATGCCACTGTGGACCAGCTAATCCCGAGCCAACTTACCAAATGACCATGCATGTATGAGAAAATTAGAGAATCCAGTCACAACTGGCCAAGACAGGCCTAGATATACAGAACCACTTAAGTGACCACTGACTTATAAGCAATAGTAAACAGTTACTATTTTAAGTATATCGTTATTGCTACTGCTAAGTCATTCAGTCGTGTCCAACTGTGTGTGAACCCATAGACGGCAGCCCACCAGGCTCCCCCGTCCCTGGGATTCTCCAGGCAAGAACACTGCAATGGGTTGCCATTTCCTTCTCCAATGCATGAAAGTGAAAAGTGAAAGTGAAGTCGCTCAGTCGTGTCCGACCCTCAGCGATCCCATCAACCGCAGCCTTCTAGGCTCCTCCGTCCATGGGATTTTCCAGGCAGGAGTACTGGAGTGGGGAGCCATTGCCTTCTCCAAGTATATTGTTATACAGCACTAGATAACTGATATAGTGATATGGGTTAAATAATAATCATAAAGACTATGGGTCATCAAGGAACTATGCAACCAGAGCAAGCCATCATAAGCTGGGTGCTATCATACCCATGAAGTTGTAAGATCAGGAAGTTACAGCAGTAATCCATCATAAAATGCAAGTGGTATATCCGAGTAAACAAGAATAGATAATGAAAACAGATCTATGAGGATTCTGGTGACCAGACAGAAGAAGAAAAAAACCTGTGCCTGATTCATGGATGGATCGTCTCGGTACATTGATACAAGCTGAAAATGAACTGTTGCTGCATTGTAGCTCCACTAAGGGACTGCCCTGGAACACAGGACTAAGATGAAATCCTCCACTGTACAGAGTTTGAGAAGTGCACCTCACTGTCCATTTTGTATGGAGAGAAACGTGGGCCAGAGGAACCCTGGATGGTGGTAAATGGTCTAGATGGATGATCAGGGGCCTAGGAGTAAGCCTGGAAAATCAGGGAAAAAAGATTTATGAAAGAGGTTTATGCACAGTATGTACAAAGGGTGAAGATCTGTTTCACATGTTAATGCTCACCAGAGAACTTCACTGAAGAGACATTAAACAATCACCCATGGTAACTTGTCTAGTGGATGCCAGTCAATCTCTGTACTCAGCCATCCAAATACTTCCACAAAGGGCCCATGAGTAATAGGCATGGTGGTAGAGGTAAAAGCTCCAAGTGCACCCTAAAATAGGGGATCCCTTTTAATAAGTCTGGTTTAGCAACTTATGCTGCTCAATGTCCAATTGTTCAGCTACTCTAGAGGCTGATCCCTGGCCCTTGAATGAATACTATCCCCTAAGGAAACCAACCAGACATTTGGTGATAAGTTGATTACATTAGATTCCTTCCATCCCAGAAAGGGTAGCAATTAATTCTGGCTGGGACTGGCATATTATTTAAGGTTTGCTATTGCCTTTCCTATCCACAGTGCCTTGGCTACACTGCTATCTGAGGGCTTTATAAGAGTATATGATTTATTAACATGAAATCTCACATAACATCATTGTGGAATGAGGAATCCACTTTACACAAAAGAAAAGGAGGAAAATAGAGTAAGGGCATATGGACCAAAGGATCCACTGGCCCTACTGCAGATCACATTTACCTCAAAGCTGACGGCCACAGCCTTTTAAAGGTGTAGATTAGAGATGATCTCGTTAGGAACTGGGTGCCCTTCAAGATACAATATATAACATAAACCAACAGGCCATTACATTTATAGAGAATACATGGGTCTGGAAACCAAGAAGTAGGAATGCCTCCACTATCAGTCTTAACAACACACTTGGAGAATTTGTGCTTCTTGTTCCTTCAATTTAGATTTTGTGGATCTAGTGGTTCTGGTTTCCAGAGGAGGAAATTTTTCACAAGAGAGGACAAGAAGAATCCCATTTAATCTAAAGCGATGGCTGCTACTCATTTTGGGCTTCTCATGCTGGCAGAGCAACAGCCAAGGAAAGGAGTTACCAAACTGTAACTGACTTAAATTATTATAAAACAGCAGGGTAGCTGCTACATGATAAGGGCAAGAAGAATATGTCTGGTATAAAGGAGATTCACCAGGGAATCTCTTGGTGCTTTCAAGCTCAGTTTTAACTCTGAATGGGTAATTGCAGCAACCACAGCCTGACAAGTGCACAGTGACCATGGGCTCAGATCCCTCAGGGAAGAAGATATCAGTCATACCACCAGGAAAGTCATCAACACCATTAGAAGTGTTAATGAAAAAAGCAGCAAATCCAGAATGGATCCTAGAAGTAGATAATCTAAGTTATAGCCTCAAGGCTATTTGTAGCAGTAAGGACAAAAAGAGCTACAGCTCATCCCACTAATCCTCCTTTTTAAATATTCTCACCCAGAAATTGAAAAGCATCAATGTGAAGAACCTATAATAAGATGGTGGGGCTTTCCTGGTGGTCGTGTAAAGAATCAGCCTGCCAATGCAGGTAACATGGGTTCGATCCCTGTTCTGGGAAGAACTAGCTCAGTAGTAAGACAGAGGGTAAAAACACAGATATTACTGACTGGAAAGCTGGTGAGCACTGTTATATCTCAGCAAAATAGTCATAGAACTGTTACCTGTAATGTCTTAGGAGGCAGAACTCAAAGGAAAAGACTGAGACAATTAAGAACACTGGTCTGTGTTAGTGCTTTTTACTGCTCTCAGCAAGTTCTATCCAAGACAGATAAATCTGGGTTAGAACTAGCAGGTTTGCAATCAAGGTTGAAAATGAATACATCTCTCTGTGCCAATGTCCTAGAATTAAAATTGTGTGGTAAGTGGAGGTCATATGGGACTAAAAAAATCCAATTGCTTCTGATTCTCAAACTAAGGCAATGCTAAGAGGTAACTAGAGAAGTAGTTTGTGAAAAACTGATGTTAATATTAGGGAAAACTGGATGAGGGGTATATAGGCACATCTCAATATTATCTTTGCAACTTTTCTGTAAATCTAAAATTATTCCAAAATTTAAAAGAATCAAAATAATAATTAATTAAAAGAATCAAAATAATAACAAAAATACTGGCCCTAATTATTTCTCAAGCCTATAAAACCCTGCATGTTCTACCTTTAAAAAAACTTCTAAAACTTTTACATTTCTAGACTTTTCTAAACTTCCAGGACTACATCGGCATCAACTAGGCTACAAAGCTGCATGGCTCCAAAGAACAGAGTCTTCAAAACCCCCTTCAGCTATGGCCTTGAAAGATAACAGACAAAGGGAATCTGTTAAAGGGCAAAGCCACGAGTCATATGAAGTACAATGAGCAAGGGTTCCTCCCAGAGGATCGGACAGACTGTTACAGGGGTTAATTAAGAACTTATTCCACTGCTTTCACTGTCTTCACAATTTCTGCCTAACAAGATTTTATCTCTACTATAGACCAGTGACTCCTCAGTTCCCAATCCTTGTCTTTTCTAAATGGAAATTTTTGCTGTGGTTATCCTTTGCTTACTCCAGCAATGTATAATAAATGCTATGTGTGTGGAGACAGGAGTGAGGAATGCAGATTAACTTGCTTTTTAGTTTTTTGGTACAACACCACTTTGCCAACAAAGGTTCCTATAGTCAAAGCTATGGTTTTTCCAGTAGTCATGTATGGATGTGAGGGTTGGACCATAAAGAAAGCTGAGCACAGAGGAATTAATGCTTTTGAACTGTGGTGCTGGAGAAGACTCTTGAGAGACCCTTGGATGGCAAGAAGATCAAACCAGTCAATCCTAAAAGAAATCAACCCTGAATATTCATTGGAAGGACTAATGCTGAACCTGAAGTTCCAATACTTTGGCCACCTGATATGAAAGAACTGACTCATTGGAAAAGACCCTGATGATGGAAAAGATTGAAGGCAGGAGAAAGAGACGAGAGGATGACATGGTTGGATGGCATCATCAACTTGATGGACATGAGTTTGAGCAAGCTCCAGGAGTTGGTGATGGACAGGCAAGCCTGGTGTGCTGCAGGCAAGGGGGTTGCAAGGAGTCAGACACAAATGAGCAACTGAACTAAAGTGAACAAGACCATGAGGTGTATAATCCAAGGCACAGCTGGACCTTATGGAGAGAACTGCACATAACCCAGAGATCCTGGACTCTGAGCTGGATATAATGACTAAATGAGATTTAAAGGCTGTCTCCATCAGGGTGAAGGTAGGGGTACTCTGCATATGGGAAGAATGATTAACAAAGGTAAATCTTTAGCTAGAAGGGTAAACTATGGCAGACTGTTGTCCCCAAATAACCACTGTACTCCTTTGTCATAACAGTAGAATTTGGGCGAGGCATACTTCCCAGATCTCCTCGTAACTTGATATAACCACATGACCAAGTTTTGGCCAATGTAATATGCATAAAAGTTATGTATACAAATTTTCAGCCTACACAAAAGCTGTATGCCCTCCCTTTGCTCCTTTCCTCCTTCCCAGTAGGAATATAGATATGAGAGTGGAGGCTGAAGCTAACTTGGTTCATCAAAGGGAATATACTTATTAAGAATGGCAGATAGAAGACAAAGGAACCTGAGACTATGGTGATTGTAGTTTAAGAGAACACACCAGTCTTATCAGCTACCTAGATTTTTGTATCTGTTACAGCAATAGAATCAAGAACTCAAACTATAAAACGTTTCTTTAGCTTTTTTCCCAACTTCTTTCTGGTGACCCTTTGGCCTTCAACACCAGTTAACTGACTACCAACCGACTTCTGTTTAGGTATTAACTGGCAACTGTGTAATAAGTTTTCTCTCTCAGAAGACAGAGACAAAAAAACAAAATCCACAAGTCTCCCATTATGAGGAAGAGGATTGTGAGCTAGTGACTGTCCTACTGCAGGCATGCTCTTTGTCCTACTGCAGGTGTGCTCTTTTGTTCAACCCCAAAAGTAGCTCTAAAAAGACTGATGCTCCTTGCCTAGAACCTATGCTGGTTTTAATACCCTTTTACCCCTAAGTTAACTTTTCACACAAATAAGGTAAAAATTGTACTTTTTTTTTTTTTTTACAGGTAAAGGGAAGAAGGAAGGAAGGGGGTTCATATTAAAAGAGCAGCAAACAAAAAAACACTTACATAGAGTTCTTCAGCTCTATCCTTATTATAAGTGTTGCAAACAAATAAAGCTAAGATGGGAGAAGTGCACCAAAATGACCAAAGCAATACTAATGGCCAAATCCTCTCTCTATTGAGCCTACAGTGTACTGTTACCAAAATACTCTAAATCCTGTTCTGTCTTTGCGATTCCCATAAACTGAAGACCATCCCAATTTTCTCTAGTGGTTGTAATTATTAATGGAAGAAATACCGATCAAATGTTATATAAGTTCTTAAAACTTACGATGATGAATCATTTTCCTTAGGGTAATCTTCATTCAACTCTGAGCCAGATGACAGCATTCTTTTTCTCTTTTCAGTCCTACAGAGAATAGAGAAAAACGGTTATTTCACATTATTAAAAAAGTATAAACCAACATACTCAAGAACAAGAACTGTGACTACTGCTATCTAACTCTATACACCACATTTAAATATACTGTGTGTCTGCAAGCTCTATACATGTCACTAACATAAATCACAAAAGACAAATATTATCTCCAAAAAATGCGCTTTACAAGTTGTTTTTTAACTAGAAGTCTCCTTCTTTTCCCCAAGTTATTGGACTTTCTAAAAGGCCTAAAAGACATTTCTAAATAGGCAGAGTTAATGACTAAGAAAGAAAAAAAAAATCTTTCATACCTATTTTCTAATAACCCTGATCTAAGAGGTGTGGATGTAGATGTCAAAGAGGGAATTGTCCGGGCAGGAGTTACTCCATTTCCTGCTGCAGCCTTAATCGATCCTCTACTTGGATTACCAAGAACTTTTCGAAATGGAGTATCATCTTTAGTTTCCAAACTTCCTCTTTTTGAAGAGACCTATAAGAATAAAGTTTAACATAGCTAATTTTTCACATTAATTGGCATATGTTTAGACCAGTGATCCTCATATATGGAATTTTAAAAAAAATATCCACAACTGGAGACCCATCTCCAGAGATTCTAGCCTATCTGGTCTGGGGGTAAGCTCCATTCATCAGTACTTCTTTTTTTAAAGAACATTAGGTGATTCTAATCAGTGTCAGATATTGAGCTTGACATGTATTTTCCTATAGTACTCTTGTAAGCTTAGAAATTCCACAGCATACCTAGAAGCAGAAAAGAATTTGCTCTGAATTACTGATTAAAAAAACAAAGAAAATAACTTCACAGACATAAGAGCCACATGAAAGTAGATCTGTAAGAAAGAAAATCCAATTATGAGTAATTTAAAGTGAGCTTCTCTGGTGGCTCAGCTGTTAAAGAATCTGCCTGCAATATGTGAGACCTGGGTTCAATCCCTGGGTTAGGAAGATCCCTTGCAGAAGTACATGGCAACCCACTTCAGTATTCTTGCCTGGAGAATCCCCATATACAGAGGAGCCTGGAGGGCTACAGTCCATGGGGTCACAAAGAGCTGGACACGATTGAGCGACTAAGCACAGCACATTACATCAAAGTGACATAAATGTGAGAAAAAGGAGCAACAATGACATTTGGTTGCCACAATTTAAAAGCCAAGTCACATGTACAGCATATGATTTTTGAGGGGGTTCTAGTATGGAGAAATGAAACAAATACATATAATGATGGGGAGATTGAAGGTGAGACAGAACCTACTGGCAGAAGATGAATCAAAAAGTCTACCCCAAAACACAGCAAAAATATTCAGAGAGAATACACACTTTAACTCTATGGAAAATTTCTAATTACTTTCCACAGAATTACAATCTTAGAATAAAAAAAAAGAATCTGAGGTCATCTGGATGAATGATTTAAAAAGCTGATTTTCAAATGAATAATTGATTCTCAAGATTAAAAAAAAAAAAACACTATTTTAAAAGCCATATACTGAGAAGTCTCTTTTATCACCCCAATGTCATTCACTCAGTTCTTCTACTTCCCATCCTCCTACACCTTGTAAGTATTCTACATTTTTAAGGAAATGAAAATCAGTATTTTATTTTTCTAGTTACACAAATGGTAGCATGCTATATGCATACTGTTTTGCATATTTTTCAACCTTTTTTGACCATGACCCCACAGTAAGAAATATTCTACAACGCAATCCATTATACATACATACAAATAAAACAGAAAATTTCAAAAATCAGTACTTATCCTTACTGTGTAGAATATGTTCTCTATTATTTTCTATTCTATTTTATTTAATGGTAGTCACAACCCACAAAATTGATTTTATAATCCCACTATTAATAGAAATCATTATTTGTGAAAGTATAAATATTTGCTTCTGCTAGATACATTAACACTTACAATTTAAATATTCTAACACTTAAAATTTCTACCTGTAAGTGGATGAACCTCAAAGTAATTATGAGTGAAAAACCCAAACAAAAAATTATACACTGATTCCACTTATATAAAACTCTAGAAAATGCAAAGTAATCTAGAGTGACAGAGAGCAATTCAGTAATGGCTTAGGGATGGGGCCAGACAGGGAGCTGGAGAGAAGGATTACAAAGGGGGGTGAAGAAGCTTTCAAGGGCTATGGCTATGTTCACTAGGTTGATTATGGTGATGATTTTGCAGGTACGTACATAAATCAAAACATATCAAACCGCACACTTTAAATATGTGCAATTTACTGGATATCAATCATACCTCAATTAAAATGTTAAAAAAACAAAAACAAAAAACACTCAACTTGTAAAAAGAAGCTAACAAAAAGAAATCTTATTCACTGATTGCTTAGTCCAGGAAATGGTTTAAGTAATCAACCCATCTCTACACAGTCAAACAGAATTCATTACTTACAGGAGAGTTTCAAAGTTTCTCTATACACCTGGTTTACCTTTGTAAGACAAATTAAGAGAGACATAGGACTGCTAAGGTGCAATAATGCAACGTAAGTCTCAGGACTGGCTGAATATTTATGAAAGAAAAACTATTAAAAAGCAAATAGAAGACCCAACAAATCAGTCTAATATCATATAGTATAGGTAAAGTTCATAATGTAGAACAGACTCAAAAAAGCATCAAAGAAATAGCAACAGCAAATATTTACAGGCTTGTTAGTGGTATTGGGGGCTAAGCATTTTTATAATACACATTATTTCACAGCAATGCTTAAAGTATTTTTGCTGTCTCAATTTTACAGATGGGTACTAAGGCTTGAGATACTTAAGAAGGAGCTTCTCCAATGGCCTATAACTAGTAAGAGGCAGCACCGAATCTCAAACCCACATCTAACTTCAAAGCTATGTTTTCAAAAACTACACTGTGATAAATTTCAGGTATGTGGAAAGTATCCTTGTGATAATGCCAGAATTATTAGACATTACAATCTAAATTCTACTTCCTGCAACTACCTTATACAATGTCTAAAATTATCATCTTTAAAAAAAAAACCTAGAAAGATTCAAATGAACATACCTGATTGTCTGAATAAGAAAGCTGCCTGTTGGTTTCCTTCTGTGAGGTCCTGCTGCCCAGAATAGCTCCAAAACTACCAGAACCCTGAGAAGGTTTCATGGCTGGTAGGGGGGAAAAAAAATCCAATCAATTACTTTACTAAGAGATTTGTCATTATTATTATTTAATACTAAGGAAACAGAAACAGGAAAAATAAAACAAATCTAAGTGCTTATCTAGCAGAAAATAATTCTGACATGTACAGTGACAATTTAGAGCTAGGATCAAGCAAAAAATTAAGTAACAATGCAAAAACTTGGAAGTATGTAATGGAAGGATAAATTTTTGAATGCCAAAGATTCTCCTGTATAAACATTTGCTAATTAACACTACAGCAAAGTCAGTCAGTGAACTAACTTTGGACACTGGATGCTAAGCACATGTCAGAACCAGTGACCGACATACTTTTAATAATGCATACCCCAAAACTTTCAAAGTTCAGCAAAGAGAGTAAGTGGCTTTTTTTCTAAAGAAATCAATGCTAGTTTAAAGGACATGCAAGGTAATGTATAAATATGGATTTTTATATACTTTAGAAAGTATTTCAAGGAAATTTCCTGGCAATTCAGTGGTTAGGACTCCGTGCTTCCATTGCCAGTGGCCCTGGCTGGGGAACTCAAGATCTCATAAGCTGCAGGTGGCCAAAAAAAACTCCCAGTAGTCTATATTTTAATTTTGTTAATTTCCCACTGAAGATCATTTAGAATGTTTTAATTTAGAAACATTGCAAATAATGCCAAACATCTTTTTACATATCTTCTTGCACTACTGCAACAATTTTCATAGGATAAAATTCCTTAGAATAAGAATTGTTGGAAAAAAAAAAAAAAAAGAATAGTTGGGGTAAAGGATGTACAATTTTAAACTAAATTGATACTACCACTATTCCTCAAAAAAAAAAAAATCTCCAAGCTCCTACCAAGTATATTAGAATATCTTGCCTCCCCTCACACTACTGCCAAGGTGATAAGAATTTGATTTGTTTAATTATTGGTGAAGCTGAGAATTTTTTCACATTTATGAGACACTTGTTTTTCTTCCTGAGTTTTCCTATATGTCTATTTCTCTACTGAACTGTCTTTTTCTTACTGATTTCGAAAGTCAGTATTTAGCAATATTAGAGTTCATTAATGTAAGTCACAACCGGTATTTGATAGGTACACAGTAAAATTTAGCAATATTAACTCTATCACTGTGACTAATACTTTCATCTTTTCTTCTTTCCTTGTCACAGAGATCATTTAAATTTTTTACACAGTCCAAGTTATTAATCTTTTCCTTTATTGATTCTGGTTTTATGTCTTACTCAGAAAGGTCATTCCCATTCACATAATATGTTAAAATCCATTCTACTCTTCTAATAATACTTTTATCACTTTTTTTTAACACTGAAATCTTTGATCAGTGTAAAATCTATTTAGATGAAGGAGTAAGATAAGGACTCAGTTTTACTATCTTCTTAAACGTTAGCTAGTTGTCCTATTTATAGACAACACTGTTCATCAACCATTAGTCTTTTTCCCATTGATTTCAAACACCACACATTATACTTTAAATGTTTCAAAGTGTTCTTATATTCATTAACTTACACTTTGGGGCAGTTACGGCAACTTAAACCTAAAAGATTAAAACAACTTGCCTAAGGGTACAGAATAAGTTAAGTCCACAGCTAGTCACTCTAAAAGCCACAATGACTTACTGTGTACCTATCAAATATCGGTTGTGACTTACATTAATGAACTCTAATTTTTTATTAAGCACTGAAATTAAGGTAAGAAAACATTCATTTTAGAGATGAGGAAACTGAAACTCATTTATTAAAGGAACTGCCCAAAATTGCACAGGATATAATGAGCAGGGCTAGGATTCAAACCCAAATCTGTTTAGGTCTAAAGTGTTTTTCCATTACACCATGTTGTTCAGACTCAAATCTGGGCCCCAGTCTGCTGTGCTTTCCACTCTAATACATTCAGAGACATACTTTCTTACATATGTCAATTTTTAAAACAGTGGTTCAATTAATATGATGGAATAAAACAAAAATGTAAACAGAAAATAAAACAGAAAATAAAATAATAAAATAAAAAGAAAAGAAAAATAAAACAGAAATGTAGACATAATCCCTAACATATTCTAAAGCTTTTAAATGGCACTCAACTCAATTCTAAAATTCAGTATTTAGAAAACTGACATGGTTCATTCAGATTTGGTAACATGAACACATGATGAATATGAACCAAATGGCAAACAACCATAAAAAAATTTTTTTAAACAATAGTTTATCAAATAGTGATTAAATTCAAGCAAAGAGGCACTGCTACATCTTTATTTTCTAAATGTTTTTAATGTGTTATATTTGTTAAAAAAAAACTCAGCAGTTTTTTAACTATAAAATACCAGTAATAACAAAGTTACTGATGATGACAGAGCTGGAGAGTAATAAAAATAAGAGTGAAAAACTCATTTTGAGCAACAGATTACTCCTAAAATGATGCTTATAAATATGTGTTCTTTAAAATCAAAACATTTTACATGAAAGGGGTTGGAGGAAGTAGGGGAATCTGATCACACTACTTGAATTTCTATGGTACCTTCTGTTTTTATAGAAAAATAAAACCTCAGAAAAAGTTTCATATAAAAAAGCAACTATATAACATTTATGTAACAAGTTAAGTTTTCCCAAATGTAATTTAAATCCTACTCCTTCCTTAGACACACACTCTTTTGTGGAATCCTTAGGGTGTTCTACATAAACAATCATATCATCTGACAACAAAGACAAATTTACTTCTTCCTTTTCAATTTGGATTCTTTTCATTTCTTTTTCTTGCTTAAGTGCTCTGCCTAGGACTTCCGGAATTATGTTGAATAGAAGGGGTAAAAGAGGTCATCCTTGCCTTGATTCTGATTTTGGAAAACCTTTCAGTTTTCTATCACTGAGCTACTGGCTTTTCATATAAGGCACTTATATGTTGAGGTAAGATAGATTCCTTAAATTCCAACTTTGTTGAGTGTTTCCATCATGAAACAAAGTTAAATTTTATCAAATGCTTTTAATGCATCAAGATGATCATGTGGTTTTTGTCCATCATTCTGTTAAATTTGATGTATCACACTGCCAGATTTTTCCCATATCTTAAACTATTCTTGCATTCCAGAAATAAATCCCACTTGGTCATGGTGTATACTCCCTTCAGTGTGATGTTGAATTAGGTCTCCTAGTATTGTGTTGTTGGGAGAAGGCAATGGCACCCCACTCCAGTACTCTTGCCTGGAAAATCCCATGGACGGAGGAGCCTGGTAGGCTGCAGTCCATGGGGTCGCTGAGGGTTGGACACGACTGAGCGACTTCACTTTCACTTTTCACTTTCATGCATTGGAGAAGGAAATGGCAACCCACTCCAGTGTTCTTGCCTGGAGAGTCCCAGGGACGCGGGAGCCTGGTGGGCTGCCGACTATGGGGTCACACAGAGTCGGACACGACTGAAGTGACTTAGCAGCAGTATTGTGTTGAAATTTTTGCATCAATATTCAAGAGGGATACTGGCCTACAATCTAGTAATATTTTTTATAACTGCTAATGTTAGACCCTCGGATGATTAGTGCTTACCTGCATTAAGCCTGTTTTGATGGACTGCATCTAGAAACAACCTCATTTCCTCTGCATCCTTACTTGGTACTTTATCAATAGACAAGAAGCTGTTATCTTGTAGAGTTAACATTAAGCGGCTTTGCTTTGCTCCACTGGGTCGAAGCACCACATTTTTAATGTTATGACTTAGCTGATCAACACAAAAGAAGAGTACCATTAAAAATGAATTATAATGAAGCATAATAAGTTGTATAATGAATACTAAAGTTTATACGTTCTAAGATACATTTCTTACTCTTTCCCATATTAATTTAGTTTTTTTTTCTTTATCCAATCAAAAAGAGTTTCCATTTCTTGATACATTTAAATCAAAGATTTCATTTCTAGGAGAGGCAAACACTATTAAAATTTTACAGAGTAATCCTAACACTCTTGACTTTTTTGGTAGAAACTGCATATTTTCAGGTATAGTTACAAAAACAAAGAAGTTAATTTTCTAAGCCTTGATGGTTATACCATCACCAGTTTAGAAAGTCATATTGGATTAGAGGTTTTTTTTCTTTTTAAACAAAAGCTTATAAAATATCTAGGAAGTGGTTTATGTAGTTGCAATGAAAAAGGATATTCTGATCCAAACTATAATCCTGAAAAGAATTCTATTTCTCAAAAACACATCAACATAAACCTTTACCTACATTAGAACATCTTTTTTTTTTTTTTAAACTATCTAAGCAGGCTCACTTAACTTTCAATCACAAAGCTCATAAGTTCTCTGGAACTCTCTTAGCTTGCTTCTCCCACTCCCCAGAACTGGTTCAGTACTTCTCTTATACTCTTCCAGACTCTGGATATATGCTATTAAGTGATAACTTTTATTTTTTCTTGAATGAAATTTTTCCAAGACTAAATCAATAAATCTTGAACTTTATCTTAATAATTCTCACAACCAGTCATCCTTATTTTCTAACATTCTCCCTCAGCAGGCATATACAGAGGTTTCTAAAGTTGCCTTTTGCTGAAGACATACCCTCTGAACAGCATAAAGAAAGAAGTAAAAGCATCTCACAATTTTTAAAATTAGGGATAAGTGACCTTGTGACATTACTTTGTCAACAAAGGTCCGTCTAGTCAAGGCTATAGTTTTTCTAGTGGTCATATATGGATGTGAGAGTTGGACTATAAAGAAAGCTGAGGGCAGAAGAATTGATGATGCTTCTGAACTGTGGTGTCGGAGAAGACTCCTGAGAGTCCCTTGGACTCCAAGGAGATCCAACCAGTCCATCCTAAAGGAGATCAGTACTGGGTGTTCACTGGAAGGACTGATGTTGAAGCTGAAACTCCAATACTTTGGCCACCTGATGCGAAGAACTGACTCATTTAAAAAGACCCTGATGCTGGGAAAGACTGAAGGCAGGAGGAGAAGGGGACCACAGAGGATGAGATGGCTGGATGGCATCACCAATACAATGGACATGAATCTGGGTAAACTCCAGGAGTTGGTGATTGACAGGGAGGCCTGGCGTGCTGCGGTTCATGGGGTCGCAAAGAATCGGACACAACTGAGCGACTGAACTAAACTGAACCGACCTTACGACAATTTTTAGATAAAGATGAAAAAACAATTTACCAGACTTAATTTATATTTCAAATTTAAACAGGTTTTAGACTCAAGCAGGTCTTTCCCTCACCTCCCAAATCTAATATTAGAGTTAAATCTTGAAATCTCTTGAAATCTGTAGTTTCTTCCTTTTGCTTCTTTCACTGTCTTATCCTTTGCTCAAGATTTTCATTTCTCATCTAACTCCCACAATAACCTCTTACATGTCCTTATTCTCCCACTACCTCTTGAAAGTCATCTGCCTAGCTGCCAAAGGAATTTAAACTTAAGATTCTTGGCTCCCTAGTAACTGAGTTCCCTTTAGTATGACAAAGAAGATCTGGATATTTCAAGATCTGGTTTCTATGTAGCTCTTAGCCTCTACTACTGCCATTCACTCTCCACTGTGCATTTACTTTAAAATAATTTTCTGGTTTCCTGAATGTTGATTCACACTAGCATGTGTCTGTACATTATAGAAATCATCTTCACCTTAACTTCACTGTGTCTAGCAAATTCTTACCTATCCTTTAAATCCTCAGAGCACAAAACACTTCCTTCTTTATGTTACATCAGTATCTCTGAGGTATCTTTACAGATGAGAATGCATTTGGTTACTCTTAAGTTTGAGAGGAAAAGTGCCTCACTCAGCTCTGTATTCTTAGCCCAGTACCCATCACAGTAATCTACAGGTGGTTAACAAATGAATGCTGAATGCAAAACTGATCTAGAACCAAGATGAAAAGTTTAATCACAGGTAGACTCATCATGCTTCTAAAGATCTATGTTTGCTTAAGTATTTAAATATTTACTGAATGCTAATTTGAGTTGAGGACTGAAAGACTGAATCTCTGTTTTAAAAAAATCTTTCATTGAGATGGTCATATGTATATGAATGTGGTAGAAACTATTGTTTCTATTACCCATGTCACCACCTACAATCTATTTAAGAATACTTTTGATACATAAAATCATAACCAATTTATTTTCAATAGTTTAAAAGCAAAAATTAATAGAAACTTTACTTCAGCTCAAGTTCTCAAGCATAAAGTTTTATAAATTAATCTTCAAAAGAGTACTTTAGAATATTACACTTTTATATAATCTAATTAACAAACATAGCATTTTTAAGTGTAGAAAATGTAAGGCATTAAATTCAACTCATATCAACAGAAGTAATTCTTGGCTGTACAAGATAAAATTGAAAACAAAATTATTTTTTACAGTGATAAAATAACGAGGTCCTTCAAAAGTTAACAGAAGAGGGACTTCCCTGGTAGTCCAAAGGTTAAGAATCTGCCTTATAATGCAGGGGACTCGGGTTTGATCCCTGGTCAGGGAACTATGATCCCACATGCCGCAAAGCAAACTAAGTCTGCACACCAAAACCAAAGAATCTCTGCACTGCAACAAAAGACCCTGCATGATGCAAAGAAGATCTTGTGCTGCAATTAAGACCCAATGCTGCCAAATAAACAAATAATTTTTTAAAAAAAGTTAACAGAAGAAAACGGCTGTAAGGATGACCCTGAATATCATCCCTGAATGGTCCATACCACAACCTTTGGCAGGATTAATTAGGAAGACGAAATTAAAAAGACACTAATGAATCCTATTAAAAGCTAATACTAAATAGTGATGAATTTATCACATATGTTGGTTGCCGGGGGGTGGGGACATAACTACATAACTGAAGTTATCCTAATGTGGTTTTAAAAATAGCTTAGACAGTATCCAGACTCAGTTTCTCCCAGCTTCCTGTTCCCACCAGTTTCTTTTCAACAATGGTGACTACTTCCTACTCTTTATTATACACCATCAACAATTCTGCTGAATAATTTTTAACAGTATTAGTGACCTGAAAATTAAACAAATAGTAATCTAGTAGGGGTACTATGATACTTAGTGTGGCAGAGAATAGCTGTTCACTAAAGGATGTGATTTGAAGGTCTATTCCAAATCAAAATTTGGTAATACCTGAAATATCCTTGGAATCCCTCCAGTATTGTAGTGAACTACTAGGCTGACTTTATTCTCTTTTTCCACAACTTCAAAGGATCCTTCTTTCCATTTTGTAATCCCAGTCTGCATACTTCGAATTCTGATAGGGCCATGTATCTTCAGAGGAGACATATTTTCTTTAAAAATAAATTGCTTCTAGCCAAATTAAAAAGAAAAAATACACCTTCACCTGACAGAGTCTAAGGAAGAAAAATAAAATAAAATAATAAGTTACAACTTACTAGTGATTAAAACAAGAGTTTGAAAGAGAAGATTTAATGAACCATCATACGTCTTTTTCTCCATTTTCAATAAACTACCTTTTATTAACCCTTAAAGGCTCTGATTAGCTGGATAGCACTGGTAAGAAGAACAAATGAAGGAGTCACTGATGTTCAGTGACTGAATTTACCCACCTTTTATTTTTTCTGTACATGCTCTCTCCTTAGCCATGTACCTGAGTCCATTTAGTGTCTAAATTTTGCATTTTGCAGCATTACCAACCATGACAATCAGGAATACTAAAGGTTCCATTCTCAATGTGAGTGCCCATGGCAATATGGCCAACTTTTACCTTCCTTCATGATTCTAAAGGATCTTGAATTTCAAATATAAGTAAAAAAAATAATTCAGTCAGCTGATTCCATTCTTTAGAATTGAGTTCCTATTGAAACATCAAATCATATCACCTAAGCATATCCACATGTATAAAACATATTATATGAATAAATAATTGTGAGAATAATCAAATTAATTTAACCTCAACAACTACATTGAGAAAATCATTTATTCTCTAGGGAAAACTAACCAAAAAACCCCTCTCCCTAAGATCCACCTACCATTTATGTTTAACTCTACCATTCTTGGAAAGAATTTTTACCAATTTTATCTTTCACAAATATTCAAATTTCCCAAGTGAACTTCTGATACTTATAGATATGACATAATGTCTATGACTCTTAAAACTAGCTTAACAGATGTCAGCAAGTAAATACAATTAAACAGCAGAAAATGATTATCAAATAGTGTGTGATACACATATACGCAATCAAATAAAATTAAAACAAAATTTACACTACAGCCTTCAAATCTCTAGAAACATGGCCTCTAATACAGATTCTTGTTTATAATTTAATAAGTTAAAAACCATTAAACTTTGCCTCTGCCTGAACAACTCAACTAGAAAAGATAAAAACAGTAATATATGTACAAAGGAAAAACATACTAGATCTAGGTATCAGGAGCCAGCTCCGTCACTTACTAACTTTTAACTTACCTTTCCTCACCACTAGTTTTCTCAGTTGTAAAACAGCAATGCTACAGTGTTGCAGAATTAAATGAAATATTGCTAAAACTCATTAGGCACTCAATAGACAGCAGCTTCAATATGAATGAAATTAGTGTCCACTTTCTGAATTTATTCCTTGTTTGCAACACATCTTTCTCCAAAGATCGCAGACAAATAACAACGGTCACCAACTCACTGTCTATAGAGGCTAAACAGGTGACACAAATGATTTCGACAGGCAAAATATGAACACTTCTATTCAAAGCTAGCCAGCTTTGCCATGAACCCAGCATTACCAGATCATCTAATTCTTCAAGAAAATGCAATCAAATTTTTATGTCAAACTGCCCATTTTAAATTCTGGACAATGAATTCAAAATTTCAAATCAAACAAAACCCACCTAGAGGTAAGATATAGACTGGAGAACCCTAGTTCAAGGCCCCTAGGTGCTATATATCAAACAACTAGGAATAAATTTAAAGAGAGATAATGAAAACACTTTGAATTGTTTAAGGTGTTTTACATCGAAAGTCCTCTAGTATTATTCAGTGATTGAACTTTTTGAGTGCCTAACTGTGGCCAGATTTATATACTCTAATTAGCTGGGTGTATGAATCCATCAAAGTAATAGAGGCCACTATTGTTCACAGACCTGTTTGTTAATGTGACATTTTGTTCCAACTAGTAACTACAAAATCAGCAATGTGTTTGTAATGCCTTTTTTTTTTTTACAATTAATAATTTAATGCTTTACTGCTTGGATATAACCTTGAGATTTTTTCCACTCTGTCTCATAGCACTGCCAAGAATATGTGATCCCTCTCCTACTCCAGTTGTCCATGCCAGAAACATGAGTTATCTTTAACACCTCTCTTTATGATTATTAGTACTGGACTGGAAATGCAAGGTAAAGTTGTCAATTTAACCTCTATATACCTTCCAGACATCTTCATAATGAACTTCAGATCAACTCACATCACTATCCACAAAATCATTCAACAGCTCCCCATGCGGGCTGCAGTCCATCGGGTCACAAAGAGTTGGACATGACTGAGCAACTGAGCACAACACAGCACATGCCTTCACAATAAAGTCTACTCATTCACATGACATAAACACCCTTCATGATTCAAGCCCTGCTTACCTCTCTAACCCCAATAAACTCCAAATTCAGCCATCTAAACTATTTACAATTTTCCTTAAAAAGGCATATATTCTCATGCCACTATACCTTTGCACACACTGTGGTCTACATCTGGAGGATTTTTTACCTACTCTCCCCATCCTCCCCTTTTAAATTCTCCTGGCTATAAAATCAAAACTCAATTTAGATACTATCTTCTCTAAGAAGCCCTTTCTAGCTATCTTTCAATTATTCTCTCATCCCATATACACACGGAGAGCATTTAATGCTTTGCTCTTCTGCTGTACCCTGCACTTACCTCTAGTAGAGCGTTCATCACATTGTATTATAAACTATCTATTTACCTCTTTGTCTCTCTCTTCTATGTGGGATAGAAGACAGGCCCAACTGTCCTAGACTTATCAGTTGGGGTATGATGGATGTTGAGAAGCTCACCCCAGTGCTCCCTACAGAGAGCCGCCAAATGAAAATGGAAAACTCTGTTATTTGAAGACAGGGAATATGTTCTTTATCTTTGCATCCCCACTAGGACAGTGTCTGGCACATAAGAAACCACGTCATTATTCAAGAATAATAAATCGGCACAATCAATTTTATCATTTTCCAGTTAAAATATACAGCAGCAGATACTAGAACCATAAATCCCTTTTATATGGCCAGTATAGGATTAAATTTATTAAGCTCTTTATGGGAGCATCATTCTGTACGGTATATCTCATTCTTTGAAAACTACTTCCAGGCTTTTTCTATGTGCATCTGAATTTCTCCTAAATGCAAAGCTGTCCACATATCAATGAGAAAAACAAGAATATGCAGTTACAGAATGCATTATTAAAACAAAAAACATTAGCAAACTTGTCTAAACTGGGATTCACATAATCTACTGCTCAATGAAGAAACTATACTTTAAGAGACTTATCAAATTATCTCATCTTTTCTTATACATTTAGGATGCCAAATTATAAGGGAATAGTTAAAACCCCATTGTCTCAGTGTTTTCCTTACAGACCAAAAAGTAAATAAAGGACATTGACCTTGAATTCCTCCAACAAAAACATATTTTTAAAAATTAGATTATTTAACAAGATTTGGAGATAAAGATTTCAAAGTTCAATAAAGTATGTAAGAAAAAACTTTATTGGTTACTTCTGTTTCCCTCTATAATTCTCTCTACATGTAATACATGATTTCTCTAGATATAATTCTCAAATATTCTGATGATGAGTTTTGGTTAAGTGCATAAAATTTTACTTCAGATATTGAACATTTTCTTAACCATTTCTACTAGTAATCTCTTTCTTCTAAGAGAAAAACCTAAAAGGTACAAGACATAAAATTGGCAGAATCAATACAATTTTTTCTTAATGTCTCTCTCAATCCAGTCCATTGTCTGCTCTTGCACTAAATGAGTTAACTGCATTTACTTTTGTACACTGATCATATTATCAGTTTGCCCTATTTGGTTAAGAGAAAAAAACACTAAGTTTCCCATCAAGTATCTAGCATGATCCAGTAACAGTTCAACTTTCTATGAACCTAACAAAGACAAGGTTTCATTAAACTCTGTAATGCTAATTCACTGTCAAAGTGATATTAGGAAGACAAAGTACAAGAAAAACCAAGTATTCTTTAGGTATATCCAAAGAGATTTGCTTTTCCCTAAATTTCTTCATCATTTTTGAAATCACTCTTCAATTCTGAGCCATCTGTGAAAGCTCAATAACATTGGCAAAAATGTTTTTATACCCTTTACAGTTATTTAAATGCTCTTATTTCAGGTACTGCTTTGAAAATATTCTTATGCAGAGGGTATTCTGTGGTTTAAGAAAGCATGCGAAAACACAAAAAATACTGCTACAAAATAGAAGAAAATGGTCAGTTCTTGCTAGTTAGCATACTCTTGGAAACATATATATCCAAAATAAAAACATTACTTACTTTTCAGAGACTTTTACTGAAAAACCCTATGTAATAACAGTTCACCTTTATTCTGATCCTTGTGCCAAAGGCAATGCACTCTTCTTGGGGAACTACTCATATTCTGCAGCTATGCCAGTTCTCCAGGTGCCATCAACTCAGCTAAAGGAAATATAAGTGTGCCTTTTTAAAAAAAAATCTCATTTACAAAATTACAATTTTCAAAAAGTGCTCATTTACACAACGAGGATTAACCTTCTATTTAAAACTCACAAACTACTAAAAACATTTAAAGTATAATGCTCAAGATACACTTGTACACATACCACACACACACACACACACACACACACACACAGACACAAACTCAACAACTTTAGGAATATATCTGCTGTGCAAAATAAGGGACTCCCAGAGCCTGCACCTATTTGGTTTATTTATTCCTGTTACATTTTGAAACTAAAAAGGCAGTATTCCTTTTATTAACTTTACAAACATTGTTACATATCATGGTTTTAAATCTTAAAACACCACTTCCAAAAGATGTTGATACAAATTTCAAAAGGTGGGTAAACTTGGTTTTTACTTTTCTTTTAAAACTAAATTCATGGGCTTGTTTCTCAAATTTAGGCCTCTTAAAAGCCTCAACTTTCCCTGAAGTTCTTTTACCCAAACTTTTCTCACTATCTTATTAACTGTTACAACATCAACTCTAAACTCCTTTGTTCACTTGGTAAAAAATCATTTATTGAGTTACTCCAATTTGATGGCACTATGGTAGGGACACAAATGTGAACATGACACAGTCCAAGTCCTCTTAAGAGATTCCCCAGACTTTCCTGCATTTGTCTTTCCACTGTCATTTAGGCAAAAAAAAAAAAATCTCTGCATCAGATTTAGCCTTGTTCTTATTTATTTCAAACAGTCATTCATCACTACCACCCTAATTCAGAAACACATCACTTTGCTAATCCTTCCCACCTATTATTTATTATGCAACGTTTACTAAGCACAGTATGAAGCACCACACATGCAATATTTCATAATCCTTACAATAATCCCGAAGAACAGGGATTATTAATATCACTAATTTACAAATGAGGAAACTGAGGCTTAGATTACGTAATTTATCCATGGTTACTTAAGAGTCAGTAAGAGACATACCAGATCTCCTGTTTTTAACTGCTACCATACTACATCCTCAAAGGTTTGTAACAACCACTTTCCAGTCTTCATTCTCTCAAGATTTTTCTATCCAACAAATCCTTTATTCTATAATAACCTTTTCTAAGGACTTTTGAAAAATCTCTTACCAACTCAGGTGGTGCTAGTGGTAAAAAACCCACCTGCCAATGCAGGGGACATAAGAGACGTGGGTTTGATCCCTGTGTTGGGAAGATCCCCTGGAGGAGGAAATGGCAACCCACTCTGGCATCTTTGCCTGGAAAATCCTATGGACAGAGGAGCCTGGCAGGCTACAGTCCATGGGGTGGCAAAGAGTCAGACAAGACTGAATTGACTTAGCACACAAACTAAAGCGTGCGCAAGTTCTCTCAACTTTCTCTCTCAAGGGGAAGGGGGAGATGGAGGGGACCTGTCTTATTTTCTTTTTAACTCCAACAAAACAATGGGTACTTAGTAAATCCTAAAATACTTGCTACTGAGGCTAATTCCCCTCCCAAACATTAAAAAATTTTTTTAATCTTATTGTGGTAAGAATATTTAACATGAGATCTACCCTCTTAACATTTAAGCGTACAATACAGTATTGTTAACTATAGGTACAATGTTGTACAGCTTATCTTTAGAACTTATTCGTCTTGCTAATTGAAACTTTCTCTCAAACATTTTAACAGCTCATCACTACCTATCAAATCCAAATGCTTCTGTGTTTGGCACTCCTTTTTTTAATTTTCTATTTCTCTACACAAATTTTGTTCTACACACTGCTGCTGCTGCTAAGTCGCTTCAGTCGTGTCCAACTCTGTGCGACCCCATAGACGGCAGCCCACCAGGCTCCCCCGTCCCTGGGATTCTCCAGGCAAGAATACTGGAGTGGGTTGCCATTTCCTTCTCCAATGCATGAAAGTGAAAACTGAAAGCGAAGTTGCTCAGTCGTGTCCGACTCTTAGCGACCCCATGGACTGCAGCCCACCAGGCTCCTCCATCCATGGGATTTTCCAGGCAAGAGTACTGGAGTGGGGTGCCATTGCCTTCTCCGATTCTACACACACAACTTATTAAATTTTGGTATTCTCTTCCATAGCCACCACCAGCCACTTACTTAAACATGAAATTTTCCTTTATGTATTTTTGGAAACTTCTTTACTGGTCTCGCAGTTTAACCTGTTGTTAAAATATGCAAATCACTGCTTTGATTTTTAAGGGCTTTCTTTCCTAAAATGAGCCATAAAACTAATGCACAAAGAGATAAAATTGTGTGGTGGCTGAAAATAAAAAGAGAAGCTGACCTTAATGAAATTTTTCTTCAATTCAAAGAATCTAAAACCTGAATGATTCTATGATCTAGGAACAGGTAATATTGCCCAAAGAGGTAAACTTTGTCTTTTTGCATCTTTTGTCTGTGGAGTGAAAAAAGGTGCTTGTCATCAGATGACAAAAATATCAGTAAGCTGGTGTTTCCTAAAGACATGATGGTTCTTCTAGCAAGCTCCAATTTATTTATTCATTTCAACAAATTCTTGAGAAATAGAAATGAAATAATTTCTAACCCATATTCTAGAAGATAGACTTTAAATAATCACACAAGTAAATATATAATTAAAAGTACTGAATATGGTATAAAGTTCAGGGCATCGTGAGAAATTATCACAGGGTACCTAATTTAGGATTGGGTAGGGGGATACACGGAGAATGCAATGGCACCCCACTCCAATACTCTTGCCTGGAAAATCCCATGGATGGAGGACCTGGTGGGCTGCAGTCCATGGGGTTTCGAAGAGTCTGACACGACTGAGCGACTTCACTTTCACTTTTCACTTTCATGCACTGGAGAAGGAAATGGCAACCCACTCCAGTGTTCTTGCCTGGAGAATCCCAGGGACGGGGGAGCCTGGTGGGCTGCCATCTATGGGGTCCCACAGAGTTGGACACGACTGAAGCAACTTAGCAGCAGCAGGGGGATACAGGTTAAAGAGTATCAAGAGTAGGCTTCTCTAAGGAAGTACCACTTCAGATGAAAATTGAAAAATGAGTTAATTGAGAGATAGTCATTCTGGAACAGTCCATAACCAACATGCAAAGGTTCTGTAGTGGGAAATAACTTTGTGTAACTAAGCAAATGAAAAACATTGTGGCTGGAGTTTAGTGAGGGAAAAGAGAATGGTGCAAGATGAAGTGGGAAAGAATCAGGTTATGCAGAATCTTACACACTGTAGTAAACATTTTGAATTTTACCCTAATGTAATAAATATTTAGTCATGGGAAATCCACTGAAGGTTTTTAAGCAGACAAATTACATGTTACTGCTAAATGGAAAAGTGATGTGTTTTGCTTGGGTTTGGGAAGGAGAGTGACAGAAGCAAGAATGAAAGAAATTAGAACCAGACAGGACAGTATTGAAGTGATTCCGCTTATAACAACAATTACAATAATAGTTAATACTCACTGGCTATTTACTTTATGTAATGTGCTTACCATGGTTATTTCATTTAATCCTTATAGCAGTCCAACAAGGTGATCATTCCCATTTTACAAATGAGAATATAAGGAACATTAAGTCCAGGTGAAAAAGTGTTGTGGCTTGAATTACAAAAGTGATAATGAAAATGTACAGAAATAGATCCAAGACACATAATGGAAATACAATAAAGGGAACCTGAAGAGGGTATAGATACATGGGATGACGAGAAGTCAAGAATGGTTTTCAAGGTTCTAGACTACGTAAATGGAAATACCACTTAATAAAATGGGATACTGGAAGATAACACATTTAGGTATGGAGAGGAGACTGGTTTCAGGTTTGTTCTTCTGAAACTCCTAAGGAAAAAAAAATCAAATTAAGATGTCCAGCAGACAGTTAGCTATTTAGACTTTGAGCTGAAAACAGAGGAAACACACTGGAAATAAAACTTCTCAAGTCATCTATTATTGTTAAGTCACTAAGTCTGTGTCCAACTCTTTGCGATTCCATGGACTGCAGCACACTGGGCTTCCCTGTCCTTCACCATCAACATACAGGTAGAATCTAAAGCTTAGGGTGGAAGGGAACAGTAAAAGGAGAACAAGACTGCACCCAGATATCCATTTTATTCCATCAAACATCTCTCACTATCATCATCGATTACTTTGATGTCAACAGGCTTTTCAGTCCTCATTTATCTTTCAACAGAATTCAACATTATTGACAACTTCTTTCACCTTTTCTGCAAAACTTGTACTCCTCTATCAGGTACTAAACACCAAGAATCTCTCAGCGCTCCATCCTAGGTCCCTTTCCTTTTTAGCAATGCACTCTCCTCAGGCAATTTCATCCACATCCATGGCTTCAATTACTATCAACATGGCAGATGATGTCTATATATATACACACACACACACACACACACATATTTATCTATGCATCCAGCTTACAACTAAGCTCCAACCCCAGTATAATCCAATTGCCTACTTGACATCCTCTGTTCAGACAGCTCTTCCAGTTAGAGTCATGTCAGACACTGCCACCCCCAAGAGGCATTTACACAGAGCCTAAATTTTGAAAGGATTACAAAACCACCCACAGACCAACTTTCTAGACAGAGGATTTTGTCATCAATTATTATTTCCTTTCACAGATCATGACCTAAAATAGGTAAACGTGACAACCTGATTTGATGGCTAGAGATGGGGAACAACCAAAGGCACGAAAAAACTATATAATCCATGCCTTAGAGTGAAAGATGACTAGGATAGAGGTGAAGAAGAGCCAAGAAAGTGAAACAGTATCATATCCCAAGGCCCGATGGACATGCGGCAACGGAAGTCACCTGAAGAGATAGCAGGCCTCGCTAAGGTGCGAGTGACGGACAACGACAACCCCCAGCAAAGAGGGGCCAGGTTCGGGTCACGGGGGGAGCGAGTGACAGTAAAGACCCGGTCAAAGAAGAGGAAAAGCCTGGGGGAACACCCAAGTGGAGTACCTGTGCGGCGACAGACGGCGTCGCGGGAATGGGGGCGGGCTGAACCGCAGCCGGTGAACTCCAGAAGAGTGAACGCCGAGTGGGCGGACCGCACGGGGCGAGAAGTGAGGGGCGGGGGGGGGGGGGGGGGCAGGGTAAAACGGCTCCGTTGAGACGCTCGCCGGGCCCGCCTTACCTGTACCTGCGAGTCGGAGCTTTGGACAGGCCTGCCGGAAGCACGGAGTCCGCGTGGAGGGGGAGGAGCTGGGGGTCACGAAGGAAGGGATACCGGGTACGGAGAGGGGCCGCTCACTCCCCCAGTTAGGGAGAGCGGCTGATGGCGGGAACTGTGACCACACGCAAACACGCACGCACGCACGCACACCCGACGCGACCAGGAGAAGCGCGTGCGCGCAATCCTGGAAACTCCGCCCCCTCTACGCCCTCTCCCCGCCCCAGTACCGGGCGAAATCACGCCGAGGTAGCCCCGCCCCTGCCCTGACCGTAGTACGCACGCGCACTTTCTACTTCACGCCCTTTTTCGCTTTCCTACCATTTCCCTCCTACAGAGTCCAGTTGGGCATGCGCACTAGTTGTCCTCCCGGACTGCCTGGTTTTTCCCGCCCTTCACTGGCCTCCGGAGGAAGGTCAGAGTTCACGCCCCTCTCTGGAGATACCTGCTCCAAGCCGGGGATGGGGAAGACTAGCAGGAGGCGGGTGTCCTTCCGGTCCTGAAACTTATGGGACAAAACAGACTCGAGGATTAACTCCAGAAGCTGTGGGGGGGGGGCGGGGGCGGGAAGAGGTTGTGTGGGCGGTGTCAGAGGTGAAAGGTCAGAGGGCTGCGGAGGGGGCGGAGCGAGCCGGAGGCGGATGGCGGCTGCGGCGTGTCATCATCTTCGGCAGCTGAGGTGCTGAAGCTGGGACGCGGCTTGGTGCGTCCGGCAGTGGGAGGAGAGCGGCGTCCGCTCCCAACATGCACAGTCTGGCGACGGCTGCGGTAAGTGACTGGGCCCCCGGCTTGGGCCCCAAACCTCTTCTCAGCCCCGCGTTTCGGCCTTCTCTCCTAGCTCCCTGTGGCAGGCTGAGAGTCCTCCAGCCCTCAACCTGCGAGCACCCGGCCCCGCTCCTCGCTGAGCTTGGCTGTGACAGAGCCGGCCCCCACTCTCCCCGCCGGCCGGCTCTCGCGGCCTCTGGCTCCGTGTAGCGCGTACTTTTCCGGCCCCGGGGCCTGGTCGCGCGGCTGGACCGCCTCCCTTGCGGCCCAGAGGGTCCATTCATTGATTCATTGCTCTACCAACAGTTTTAGGCCGCCGTTTGCGTGCTTGGCGTTGGCGGGGGCGAGGGGACTTCCGAGGTGCATCTGACCCTCCCTGCCTAGCCACATCGCGGCGGGGAGGAAATGGCTTCTAGCTCAAACCACTTGCTTTACAAAGATACAAAATCCGAAACCTAAACAAGTGACTAGTTAGGATGTCTGGCTTACGGTTCTCTGCGTTTAAAACCTTTTTTCATACATCTCGTTTTACCAGCGTGATTTTTGACCAAGAAAAACAGTGTAAACTCCTAATAACCATCCACTGTGGCTCAGAGGGTAGAGTCTGCCTGCAATGCGGGAGACCTGGGTTCGATCCCTGGGTCGGGAAGATCCCCTGGAGAAGGAGATGACAACCCACTCCAGTATTCTTGCCTGGAAAATCCCATGGACGGAGGAGCCTGGCAGGCTACAGTCCGTGGGGTCGCACAGTGGCGGACACGACTGAGCGACAAACACACACACAACCTAGCTAAAGTAATCCTGCGGTTTCCCGTTTTGTTGAGGTAAAACCCAAACACTTTGCATTGCCTACAAGGCCCTCCCTGAGCGTTAATGTTCCTTACCCCTGTTTTCAGTCTCGTCTTCTATCACATTGCTTTGCAGGCTCCAGCTACAACTGGCCGCCGTTCCATCTTTTCTGCTTAAGCTTTTCCCAAGTTTTGGTTCATTTACTTGTTTCTTATTTGTCCCCCTTTTGAGGTCAGAGACAGGGATCATGTAGATCCTGTTTACATGATTACTTCAGTGCCAGGACCGTTCCTGGCACCAAGTAAGAGCTCAAATATTTTTGCTGAATGCCGGGGTATTGATGAGGGCGGTGACCACTGAGAGCAAATAGCCGTGATGGGCAGACAGTATCATGTGATTTGAGCATACTCTTCTGAATGCTCATCCAACTTTTTTCAGTTGCATCAAGGCGAAGTGGCTTAAAGAGAGAATAATATACTGAAGTTGCATTACCAGATAAAATGACATAAATCCTCAGTAGAGGACAAAAGTTAAATTTAAAGTTTAAAAGTGAGTTGGGTGTGACTAGGTTACAGACAGCCTTGTCATTTCCCGGGTTAGTGGCATCTCTGCCTCCTGGCACCTTCTTTCTAAAATGTTTGAAACTTCACGGGGTGAGGTACTTTTTATATAATCTCTTAACTCGGTGACTGCAGTTTCTCCAGCTTTTTTGTTTATTCCACGTTCTACATGTAATATGACAGTAAAGAATCTGCCTGCAGTGCAGGAGACCTGGGTTTGATCCCTGGGTCAGACCCCTTGTAGAAGAGAATGGTTACCCATTCCAGTATTCTTGCCTGGATAATTCCATGAACAGAGAGGTTGCAAAGAGTTGGACAGGACTCAGTGACTAACATGAGAAGAAGCCAGTCAGAAAATGAGGTTGCTGCTGGTTGGAGGGGACAGTTTAAACAAAGAATTCTAAGGTTGGCTTGTCTATGTCTCAGAATCTGATTGTGACTTCTCTAGGTTTTGATACCAAGCTGCTGTTTCCCCTGTGCCTCCTCAGTCTCTACCTATTCAACTTTTCTTTGCAGTTGCTCCCTAATACATCTTTGAAACAGCCATTAGAGCTCTGGTTCATTACTTAAAATATTCAATGCATGTTTCTTCAATTAGATTTACAGTGAATTACCTTTATTAGGAAATTGAACTTTTGGTGTTTTTTTCACCCATTTTTCTGTTTGGACTACACAAAAGCTCTAAGTTCATTTGTACCATTTATTCACTGGAATATTTGGTTAATGAAGAGACTGAAGCGAAAAAAGGTTGAGCCACCCCTTTCCCAATCCTTAGTGCCTTCCTTTAGGCTAAACTGACTGTATTGTTCTCATCTGGGTAAAGGGACACTGATGGTGTATCAGTTCAGTTCAGTCGCTCAGTCATGTCTGACTCTGCGACCCCATGGACTGCCGCACGCCAGGCCTCACTGTCCATCACCAACTCCTGAGCTTACTCAAACTCGTGTCCATTGAGTCGGTGATGCCATCCAGCCATCTCATCCTCTGATGGTGTATATTCCTCACTAAAAATTGTGTCAATAAGACATGCAACAGTGCCTGCAATAATCTAAACTGCTTGAGAAGATGCTTACTTTTTGTCTAATGATGAAAATTTGTATTTGTGTATACCTTTATTTCTTTTTTAAATTGCAAATAAATAATGACTTCATCTAGGGAGACAGTAGTATCAAAGGAGAATGTGATCGCATATGAATGCAGTATGTTATTCACTGGAGGAATTGAGATCATTTGGGATATCTTAAATTTTCACTCTTTTAATATTTTATTATGCCAATAATTTCAAGTAGATCAGACTCTTTTCATTCTTTACAGAATACTTCGTCCTAACGTCTTCATTATTGCCATCACAGAATATAGTTACGTTCTCAAATCTAACAAATAAAAACAGAAGTACCACACAGGATTGTATTAAATAAGAATAAGAAAGTGCTAAGTGGTTGACTGGGTTCATTCACTGGTTAAATGACTTACTCCCAGAATTTAGCCTTCGGACTCTTAATTCTTGCATCAGCAAAGTAGCAAATCACTTACTATGGACCTTGAAGTTTGCTTCAGCTTAATAGAACCACAAATTTTCACATATACCATGGATCTTCTGTAACAAATGTTATGCTAGTGATCTAAAACAGCCAAAGGTAAGCCTTTAGGAAATGCACTGTATATGCTTTTTTAAAAATTTCCAGTGGCAGTTCTAACATCCTTAAACCCTTGTTTTTCCCTCACTATGTAACTAGCAGCTGCATTAGTTATTTCATATCTCTGTTGAAGCAGTGCTGGACTCCCAGATACCCTCCTCTTTGGCAAGTAAAAAGAACATTATGCACTCTGAAGTATCTAATTTAGACACTATCTCCTTCTTTGTCTCCTTTTGAAGTTTTAAGCAAGTTGACCAAATTTTCTTTGTTTATTCACTTCCATTTTTAAAAAGTTATTTTGAAGAACGTTCTGGCCCGTCTTTTATGAAGATAAAAATATTAAGCTAATTTGATATTTCCCTTTGGCGCTGTTAAGAAAGTGAGTTTTCTTATTGTATCATCATTATATGGACACTGAAAGCCATGTGTTGAGCCTTCTCCAGACTTTGGAAAATAATCTCTATTTCAGTCAGGATACAGTCTAGAATACAAAATTCTATTTTGTATTCACAATGGCACCCCACTCCAGTACTCTTGCCTGGAAAATCCCATGGATGGAGGAGCCTGGTAGACTGCAGTCCATGGGGTCACGAAGAGTCAGACACAACTGAGCGACTTCACTTTCACTTTTCACTTTCATGCATTGGAGAAGGAAATGGCAACCCACTCCAGTGTTCTTGCCTGGAGAATCCCAGGGACGGGGGAGCCTGGTAGGCTGCCGTCTATGGGGTTGCACAGAGTCGGACACGACTGAAGCGACTTAGCAGCAGCAGCAACAGGGACTGGCACTTAGTATGTTCAGTAAATATTGCCTCCTATTAAAAGTTCCTAGAAAAGTCAAACCTAGTCTATGGAGGGCTGAATGTGGGGTTTACTGAAAGAAGTATAGAGAATTTGGGGGGATAATGGAGTGTCCAGTAATGTATCTTGATTGTAGTGGTGGTTACTCTGGTATATAGATATCTCAAAATTCATTGACATGTATACTTAAATGAGTACATGTAAAAGTTTTATTGTATGCAAATTATGCCTCAATAAAATTGTTTGGTAGCCATTTAGTCTCTCACTTTTAACTAAAGAAAGAAAGTTCTGAGATTTTAGAAGCAACTAAAACTTAATTATTTAATATAGTTCTCTCATCTAACCAGTGAATATTGAGGCTCAGAAAAGTAAATGGTTTATTCTAGGTTGCGCAATTATAGAAATGGCAAAACCGTTTTGAAACCACTTCTAGCTCCCAATCTAGTGTGCATTCCAGTTAGGTACTTGTGTTGTTACTTGCTAATTGAGGTCTTTCTGATTTTTTTTTTTTTTTTAACTTTTTTTGGCCACACACAAGACTCAATCCAACCAACAATTGAACCTGGGCCCCCTGTAGTGGAAGTGCAGAGTCCTCTAACTACTGGACCACCAGGGAAGTCCCAGGGTCTTTCCTATTCTTAAACCTGATAAACAGTTTCTTAATCCTGGGTCTATTAATGGATTACAGGTAGACTCTATGAATTCCCTGGAATTATTTGTAAATTTTAGGGTAAATGTAAATTACATGCAAGACAGTTTACAGTTGTTTATTTTTCTGAGGAAATGATCTAGAAATTTCATTTGATTCAGAAATTGCTAACCTCTGCTCATGTGGTAGTGTTCTGCTGTTAGTGTGTTTAAGTTAGGTGGTTTCCAAAAGGTGAAAGTGAAAGTCGCTCAGTGGTGTCCAACTCTTTGTGTTCCCATGGACTGTGGCCTGCCAGGCTCCCATATCCATGGAATTCTCCAGGCAAGAGTACTGGAGTGGGTAACCATTCCCTTCTCCAGGGGATCTTCCCAACCCAGAGATTGAACCTGGGTCTCCTGCATTGCAGGCAGATTCTTTACCATCTGAGCCACCAGGGAAGCCTCAGTTTCCAAAAGGTAAATTAGATGAATTTGCTTCTTTGTCACTGGATGGTATGTGCAAGTAGATTGAGTTTGTATCAGCCACAGCCTCAGAGGTATATTAGTAAATTATAAATTAGAATTGTAGCAACTGAACTAAGAATCTTTAGAGGTGATCTTTAAATAGAGAACTGGAAGAGGGCAGAAATCTGCCCACTGTTTACTCATAGTTCCATCAGCTGTAAAATGAGGGTGATACCATGATGCTGTGATCATTCAGTGAAACCATGTTTTAAAGAGTACAATTCAGGGCTTTCCTCGTGGTTCACTGGTAAAGAATCCGCCTGCCAATGCAGAAGACCCAGGTTTGATAACTGATCCAGGAGTATCTCACATGCCAAGGAGCAGCTAGGCCCACAGCTAGTGTGCCACAACTGTTGAGCCTGTGCTCTAGAGCCCAGGTACCACAAGTCCTGAGCCCACATGCTGAAACTACTGAAACCCAAGTGCCTTAGACATTGTGTTCTGAAACAGAAGCCATGGCAATGAGAAGCCCCCACCCTATAACTAGAGAAAGCTCACGAACAGCCAACAAAGACCCAGCACAGGCTAAGTACATAAATTAATTAAAAAATAAATAAAAGTACAATACAGTTACCCTCTCTTTCCTCATCTACCCTACCTTCTCTTTTACATCCCATTCCCTTTTAGGAAGTCATCAATTTTCAGATTCTAGTATTTTTGTGAAAGGTGTACCTAAATAGTCTTTGGACTTCAGAAGAAGAGGCAGATGCATCGGGCTTTTAGTTAATATGGCCATCAAGATCAAGTGAGGACTTCCCTGGTGGCACAGTGGATGGGAATCTGCCTGCCAGTGCAAAGGAAACTGGTTTGATCCCTGGTCCTGAAGGATTCCACGTGCTGTGAAGGGACTGCGCCTGTGAGCCACAGCTACCAAGCCCGCATACTACAGCTTCTGAAGCCCACACACCTAGAGCTCCACTGCAATGAGAAGCCTGCCCACTGCAACAAAGAGTAGCCCCTACTCACTGTAACTAGGGGAAGCCCTTCAAAGCAACAAAGACCCAGTGCAGCCAAAAATAAATAAAATTAAAGATCTAGTGAGATGCTAGAGTTGTGCCTTGGGGTTTTATTCAGGGATGATGTACAAAGTATTTTATCAATTGTCCAGTAATATAAATTAATATGGAAATCAGTGCATAGTTCAAAATGTAAAAAGTAGGGAATGCCCTGGCAGTCCAGTGATTGGAACCCAGCAATTTCACTTCCAGGTCCTAGATTCAATCCCTGGTCAGAGAACTAAAGATCCTGCAAGCCTCAGGGTCAAAAAAAAAAGGGTTGTAATATTTTTATTCTCCAAAAACCTAAATTTCCTTGTTTGTTACAAAATTATTTGTTGATATATTGGTAGAAGTAGGGAAGGGGTATGTATGTTTGTGTGTGGGTGGGTGTTGGTGGCTAGCACTAGCTAAATTATGCCCATCTGAGCCTTGATTTGATACAGGGAATTATGTCAAACGATTTAATTGACCCTTCCCATTACAATGATGGTTATTAAGTACCTCAAATCTCATTAAGAAGAAAATTTCTCAATTTTGATATTGGGATCAGTGATATTGGGTGCTGGTTGTTTATCAGATTCTGCTGAACTAACAACAGTAGTATTTTCATTTTTGTTTGCGATTTTTATGTATTCCCTATTTCTATCGTCACAGGGTCACAGGAAGTAGTTTTTTTGGAAAGTTGTTTTTAGATTAGACCTGATCTTTAAGGAAGTAAGAAGCAGCATTCGCAAAGCAGTTAAGAGTATGGACTTTGATGCCCGACCACCTGAACTCAAATCCTGAGCTTTGCCACTTAACCTTTAAGTAACTTCTCAGTTTCTTCATCTAAAAAATGACTGTGATAATAAACATTTATTTAAGAAAGTGCCTAATAGAGTAAGCGCTATGTATGTGAACTCCCACTTTTAAAAAATAACTATTCATCCCATAACAAATAGGTATTCAGTGGGTTTAAACTAACTTCTGCTGTTAAAATCTGGGGCAGAATTCACCAGGGGTGATGAAAAAGAAAGTCCCTACCTCAGCTATTTTCTGGTACCAAACTGCCCTCACTGCCTCCTTCTCCTTGTTAGAGTGGGTGCAGAACTCCTCTCTAAGCTTGTACCTGAGGGCCACATTACTACCCACCTGACCCCCCAAGACCTTCTAGAACTAATCCCCAAAAGATATGTCCTTTTCATCATAGGGCACTAGAATGCAAAAGTAGGAAAGCAAGAGACACCTGGAGTAACAGGCAGATTTGACCTTGGAGTACAGAATGAAGCCAAGAGAATGCACTGGTCATAGCAAACACCCTCTTCCAACAACACAAGAGAAGACTCTACACATGGTCAATAACGAAATCAGATTGATTATATTCTTTGCAGCCAAAGATGAAGAAGCTCTATACAGTCAGCAAAAACAAGACCTGGAGCTGACTGTGGCACAGATCATGAACTCCTTATTGCAAAATTCAGACTTAAATTGAAGAAGGTAGGGAAAACCACTAGACTATTCAGGTATGACCTAAATCAAATCCCTTATGATTATACAGTGGAAGTGAGAAATAGATTCAAGGGATTAAATCTGATAGAGTGCCTGAAGAACTATGGACAGAGGTTCGTAACACTGTACAGGAGGCAGTGATCAAGACCACCCTCAAGAAAAAGAAATGGAAAAAGGCAAAATGGTTGTCTGAGGAGACCTTATAAATAGCTGAGGAAAGAAGAGACGTGAAAGGAAAAGGAGAAAAGGAAAGATAAAGCATCTGAATGCAGAGTTCCAAAGAATAGCAAGGAGAGATAAGAAAGCCTTCCTTGGTTATCAGTGCAAAGAAATAAAGGAAAACAATAGAATGGGAAAGACTAGAGATTTCTTCAAGAAAAGTAGAGATACCAGGGAACATTTCATGGAAAGATGGGCACAATAAAGGACAGAAATGGTATGGACCTAACAGAAGCAGGAGATATTAAGAGGTGGCAAGAATACACAGAAGAACTATTAAAAAAAGATCTTCATGATCCAGATAACCACAGTGGTGTGATCACTCACCTAGAGCCAGACATCCTGGAATGCAAAGTCAGGTGGGCCTTGGGAAGCATCACTACAAACAAAGCTAGTGGAGGTGACAGAATTCCAGTTGAGCTATTTCAAATCCTAAATGATGATGCTGTCAAAGTGCTGTACTCAATATGCCAGCAAATTTGGACAACTCAGCAGTGGCCACAGGACTGGAAAAGGTCAGTTTTCATATTCCAGTCCCGAAAAAGGGCAATTGCAAAGAATGTTCAAACTACCCCACAATTGCACTCATCTCACATGCTAGCAAAGTAATGCTCAAAATTCTCCAAGCCAGGCTTCAACAGTATGTGAACTGTGTGTGAGCTTCCACATGTTCAAGCTGGATTTAGAAAAGACAGAGGAACCAGAGATCAAATTGTCAACATCTGTTGGATCATAGATAAAGCAGTAGAGTTCCAGAAAAACATCTACTGCTTTATTGATTACGCCAAAGCCTTTGACTGTGTGGATTACAACAAACTGTGGAAAATTCTGAAAGAGATGGAAATACCAGACCACCTGACCTGCCTCTTGAGAAATCTATATGCAGGCCAAGAAGCAACAGTTAGAACCGGACATGGAACAACAGACTGATTCCAAATTGGGAAAGGAGTACGTCAAGACTGCATATTGTCACCCTGCTTATCTAACTTATGTGCAGAGTACATCATGCGAAATGCCGGGCTGGATGAAGCACAAGCTGGAATGAAGATTGCTGGGAGAAATATCAATAATCTCAGATATGCAGATGACCCCACCCTTATGGTAGAAAGTGAAGAGGAACTTAAAGAGCCTCTTGATGATAGTGACAGAAGAGAGTGAAAAAGCTGGCTTAAAACTCAACATTCAGAAAACGAAGTTCATGGCATCCAGTCCCATCGCTTCATGGCAAATAGATGGGGAAACAATGGAAACAGTGACAGACTTTATTTTGGGGGGGAGCTCCAAAATCACTGCAAATGGTAACTGCAGCCATGAAATTAAGACACTTGCTCCTCGGAAGAAAAGCTATGACCAACCTAGAGAGCATATTAAAAAGCAGAGACATAACTTGGCCAACAAAGGTCCATCTAGTCAAATCTATGGTTTTTCCAGTAATGTATGGATGTGAGAGCTGGCCTGTGAAGAAAGCTGAGCACTGAAGAATTGATGCTTTTAAACTGTGGTGTTGAAGAGGACTCTTGAGAGTCCCTTGGACTGCAAGGAGATCCAACCCGTCCATCCTAAAGGAAATCAATCCTGAATATTCATTGGAAGGACTGTTGCTGAAGCTGAAACTCGAATACTTTGGCCACCTGATGTGAAGAACTGACTCATTGGAAAAGACTGATGCTGGGAGAGATTGAATGCAGGAGGAGAAGGGGACGACAGAGGATGAGATGGTTGGATGACATCACTGACTCAGTGGACATGAGTTTGAGCAAGCCCTGGGAATTGGTGATGTCCAGGGAAGCCTGGTGTGCTGCAGTCCATGGGGTCACAAAGAGTTGGACATGACTGAGCAACTGAACTCACTGACCTCCCTAGCTCTCTTAGAACCAAAGTCTCATAGAGGCTAAAATTTCCACGAGTAGTTTCAAAAGGTGGAGTATTACTAGCAGCCAGTGGTCATGGCCGTAGGGAGCACCAGACACTGGCCCTTTAGAGTGCCAATATCACTCCAGGGGCACAGTCTTCTCTGTTGGAGTCAAACCAGCTCTGGAAATGGGAATATGTGGAGACCAGGCCTACAGTCCCAAATCCATTATATGCTAGCTGGTACCTACCACTGCAGCCTGGTGGTGTTCACCTAGAGTTCCCTGGGATGGGATAGGGTATAGGAGTGCTGGATACAAGTCATAGGTTGACTCTGGAGAGGATGGTGGAGCTTACTGATGGTAGTATCTGGATGGCAGGCCTCTAAGAGTGAGTAATGACTAATCAGGATAGATGCTATATCGCTAGAACATTGTCGTGGGGCCCTCTTTAGGATTGTAGGTCATCCAAGGGATTCTGGGCAGGAAACCCAAAGCTACAATTTTAGCCCTTGTTTTCACTGAGCTTTTAAGGTGATGTAATACTCTAAATAAATATACCCTATCTTCTTGCGGAATTACATTTCCAAAAATAATTTTTAAAGTTGAAGGCCTATCTGTGGCAGCATAGAAAAGGCAGATGCATGGAACATACTGTTATTGCTATTGGGAATGGGGATCAGAAAACTACCCTATTCCTTCTACATCATTTAGGAACCTCATGTTTTCTTGAGCATCAGTGATGGGAATTACAAAACAGCTTTTAGCAGATTACTCTGAGACACTTAAGGAGGACTTAAGTTGCAGGGTATATAGTCCATTTAGCAGAACACTTTGTGGTTCACTCTAGCACACAAGAGAAATGATAAACATTAAGCTGAAAGCTTCTAATTGAGCTTCTAATTATAGAAGGCGATTGTTCAGCTTGAGTAGAGTAAATGTGAGTACTCCTCAAAGTCCACCTTAGACTTCATTCTGTTTTTCAGCGAAGACAGTTGTGCTTTTTGTTCCTCATCTTTATATCATGTGGGATGGGTCGATCATTATTCTATCACACTAAGGTGTTATGGGAACAAATAAATACTATAAGAAGCTGTGTAATATGGTTCAAGAAAGATGAGAATATGCAACTTTGTACTTGTGTGAACTGAGCAAGTTGATTCCTCTGAGCATTCGTAGTCTAATCTACAAGTGTAGATCTCTTTTCTATCTACCTACTCTGTTAATCCTCATGGTTGGGGGGTGCGGGGAATGAAGTGAAACAATATTGGGCTAGGGATAGAAATAGCTATGAATTTGTTAGGACTTCAGAGCCTGAAGTAGCAATGGTAATCATTTTTCTAGTGTTTCATCTTACTTTCCAGGTAAGAATAATTAAGGAACTTAACCAAGCCTATTTGAAAATGTGAAGAATTATAGAAGTGCTCAAATTTTTATTGGAATATTGAGATTCTTTATAGCACAGTAATGAAAGATTCTTTATATAGTTTATACATGAGTAAGAAGTGAGTAAATCTCCAAGGGATGGAGGTAGAGTCTGTATAAGAATCATTAGAGGAGGGAGCTTTTCCAAATTATGAAAGTTTTCTCCTTAATGGAGGGGGATGCTGGAGTTACTGGGGAATGAAGAGCAGTTGGGGGGTGACTTTTTTTTTCAAACACCATGATAGTCACATGGTTAAAAAAATTTAAACTGTATGTAAAAGATTTTATTGTGTACAATAAAAATAAGTCTCCCATATAGATTCTAACCTTAAAGGTAACTACTGTTAGCAGTTTTTTATGTGTCCTTCTAGAAATGTTGTATGTAAATATATAGGAATACATGTGTGTGTTAATGGAAGCACGTAAGCTATTTTATACTCTTTGTTTTTTTTGCTTCTTATTTAGTATCAGCACAGTATAGAGATAACTTTTTTAAAGGGCTATGTAGTATTCCAAATAAAGATGTACCCATAATATTTAACCAGTTCTTTTTTGATAGATGTTTATAGATTTCAAGTTTTCTGCTTTTAAAATAGTACAACAGTAAACATTCTGATATGTCTTCAGTACAACCCAAGTATACCTGTAGGGTAAATGTCTAAATATGGTATTATTAAGGAGTGTGTGTGTTTTATTGAATTAGTTTACATCAAATATATGTTTCTAGAAAAGATGCCCTCTTATTTACAAAAAATATATTCCCTCTAAAGGCTACAGCAGAGTTAGACTTGGTTTGATGCTAATGAAACGCACATGTTTCCTTTTACTTTTCTTACTTTCACTTGCAGCCTGTGCCTACTGCACTGGCTCAGGTGGATAGAGAAAAGATCTATCAGTGGATCAACGAGCTGTCCAGTCCTGAGACGAGGGAAAATGCGTTGCTGGAGTTAAGTAAGAAGCGAGAATCTGTTCCTGACCTTGCACCCATGCTGTGGCATTCATTTGGTACTATTGCAGCACTTTTACAGGTGGGTGTATATATCCATGAGTTGCATTTCATTCCTAATTATCGCAATTGTATCTCTCTGCCTTTGTACAAATGATTTTGAAAACTTTGGTAAGTATTTTTTTTTTAAGTGTTAACATTTGTAAGAATCTTGTTTTAGAAAAATCTAAGATACTCATTAAAATGAAATTCTTGGATTCTACCCAGGAGATTTGATTTATTTAGTCTAAAATGAAAAATCTGTATTTTTAACAAGCAGCTCCTACTCCCAGATGATTTTGATGTAGGTGATGTAAGAACTGCACTTTGAGAAACACAGCTTTAGGAGTACTGTAAAATAATACTGCATGACAAGGTGGACTGGGGATGGTGGTGGGGAGAGAGGTATAAGAACTGAAAGGTATATTCTGGGTAAAGAAAATGCTAGGGTAAAGACATAACAGCCATAGGAGTAAAGGTGGGTATTCTTGTACATTAAAGAATAAATAACTAATATTTGATTCTGACTAGAACAGTCATTTCCGGGGAATAAATTGATATGATGTAGTCCTAAGAACCAAGATGTGATCATCTTCTAAAGTATTGTCCACATTCCTAATAATTAGATTAATTTTTAAAATCTGTTGAGTAAATTCATATTCTATGTATACTGCATGTACCCAGGAAACTAGTCTTTCTTATGTGTAAAAATTTTACAGTTAAGATAAATGGAATTGTGTTCAGCAAATCATCACCTTTTGACAGAGAATACGTATGTTCTCTGCTGTTTGTACATATCCCCACACATATACGCACTTTCTTATCTCCCCCTTTTTGCACTTGCTGCATGACCAAACAGAAACTTTATGAGTTAAAGTGGTTGATTTACTGACATTTTCTGGCCAAGTGTCTCATCACTACAACCTAAATAGGGTGTTGACAAAGGTGGGGGAAGGGGAGTCCCTCAAGTGAAAGCCTCAACAGATGATACAGAATATAGGGAAAAGTATGGGTAACCATAGTTACCTCCTTAGAAATCTTCCTAGGGATAATATATGTTTCAAATAGTCTCAGTCAGGTATATTTGTGATGAAAGGAATATTGTTTATTTCTGCCCCCTCTTTGATGGTTCTGTTCTTATTGGGTATACAGAGTTAAAATTGTTGGCTTTCATACCATGGGAATTAAAGTTATTCCGTGCTCATAGGGTGTTGATTTCCATTTTTTAGGAAATTGTAAATATTTATCCATCTATCAACCCACCCACCTTGACAGCACACCAGTCTAACAGAGTTTGCAATGCTCTAGCATTACTGCAATGTGTGGCGTCACACCCAGAAACCAGGTAAATACTTTGGATGGATGTGTGGGTAGAGGTTTGTATTGAATGTGGTCCTAAAACTTCTGAATGATGAGAGGAGGGGCTTGCAGGAGGGTGCACCTGTGTGGGTATGGATCTTCAGGATTCCTACTTTTTTTTTCCTGAAGAATTTCTGGTTTCTAATTTCACCAAATTTTGGTGTAGTGGCAATATGGTATTGTTTAACATGTTGTGTGTTTCTTTTTTTACTTGAAGGATAATTGCTTTACAGTATTGTGTTGGTTTCTGCCTAACATCAACATGAATCAACCATAGTAACATGTTCTTTTACAATTGATTTTTTAAATTGTGGTAAAAAAATATAAATAACATAAAATATATCATTTGAACCATTTTATTTTTATTTATTCATCTGTTTTTGGCTGTGTTGGGTTTAGTTGCAACATGCAAGATTTTCATTGTGGCTTGCAGGCTTCTCTCTAGTTGTGGCATATGGGCTCAATAGTTGTGGCACATGAGCCCAATTGTCCTGCAGCATGTGGTATCTTACTTCCCCAACCAGGAATCAAACCCACATCCCCTGTATTGCAAGGCAGATTCTTAACCACTGGACCACTAGGGAAGTCCCGATTTTAAGTGTTCAGTTCAGTAGTTTTAAATACGTTAATAATGTGCCACTATCACCAGCATCCATTTCTGTAATTCTATTCATCCTGTAAAACTGAAACTCTATACCCATTAAACAATAACTTCCCATCCCCCTGTCCCCTAGCTCCTGGCAACCACTGTCCTGCTTTCTGTCTATGATTTTGACTATTCTGAATACCTCATTATAAATGGAGTCATATAGTATTTGCCTTTTTGTGATTGGCTTATTTCACTTAATGTCCTCAAGGTTCATCAGTACTGTTGAATATGTCAGAATTTCCTTCCTTTTTAAGGCTGAATAATATTCCATTGTCTCATTTACTTTTTGCCTGTTATTAGTAAGTAACTTTAAAGCAGTGGTGATCACCTCTCAGGAAGTCAAGTATACAGCTACTACTTGCTCCTGAATCCATGGTAGGCATCACTATGCCATGCATGAGGCACAGTGCATTGTATTTAGTAGGAATTCAGTGTCTGTACTCAGCACTTTTTCTCACATAGTAAGCCAGATTTGGCTTCAGAACCTTTTTGAACACAGGATTCTAGTCAACCTCTGTCATAAATGAGAACTGATACGCAAGTTGAGAAATTTTTGCCTTGCTGCTATATCTGACAAGAAAGGGGAGATTCTGTTCAGAAATCTGCTCTGTGGCTTTTATGGACTTAAGGTGCTTAATAGTCATCTTATTAAAGCCTTTCCTCTCTTTGTCAGGTTTTCCTTATAAAATCTGAGTGCTGGATTAGCACTGACCTTTTGGAACGTTAGAAACTTTGCTAAGAAAATTACTTTTAAGTACTTAAGAAAAATACAAGAGTATTTGGTTAAAATTTTGGAGTATTGACTCTCCTGTAAGGTGTAACAGTTATAAATTATATAAAGTAATACACTGATTCCATATTAGTTGCTGAACATTCTCAGTTCAGTTCAGTCGCTCAGTCGTGTCCGACTCTTCGCAGCCCAATGAATCGCAGCACGCCAGGCCTCTCTGTCCATCACCAACTCCCGGAGTTCACTCAGACTCACGTCTATCGAGTCAGTGATGCCATCCAGCCATCTCATCCTCTGTCGTCCCCTTCTCCTCCTGCCCCCAATCCCTCCCAGCATCAGAGTCTTTTCCAATCAATCAACTCTTTGCATGAGGTAGCCAAAGTACTGGAGTTTCAGCTTCAGCATCATTCCCTCCAAAGAAATCCCAGGGCTGATCTCCTTCAGAATGGACTGGTTGGATCTCCTTGCAGTCCAGCTGCAGATAAAAGTGTTTCTAGGATACTTGGTTTATCTGAAAGCTCTAACAAAGAAGTATATTTAAGTGTAACAGATAAAACCTTGATAGTGGCTGCTTTATTTTGTTGTCTTGGTTTATAAGGCTTTGTCAGCTTGTACCTGTGAATATTATTAATATTGTTATTCACTCATAAATTAGGTGAGAGAAGACATATAGGAGAATCTCTTGTGCACTTAAGTACATTTTATGACCTATTTTTAAAATTTGCAATTGGATATTTTATCAGTTTTTAAGTACTTGGTACTGGTTTCAGGGGAAATTTTGTGTTCTTTTAACCATTGGCCTAGGCTAGGGTTTTTCAGCCTTGACACTGTTGACATTTTGGGCTGGATTAAGTCTTTGTGGTAGGAGGAGGGGGAAAATGGGACTGTCCTGTGCACTGTAAAAATTTTTTAGCAGTATCCCAGTGTCTGCCCAGTGGATGTCAGTCGCTTCAGCTGTGACAACTAAAAATATCTCCAGATACTGCCACATGACCCAGGGGGTCAAAATTACCCCAGCTGAGAACCACTGGGCTAAATTAAAAACCAGTAATGGTCTTCCCTAGAGATTTCTCGGTCAAGCAATATTAAAGGCCTTACAAAATTAACCACCTGGAAATTTGAATGTTCAGAATCCTTATAAATTAGCTCTAAGCTCAGAATGCAATTCTTTTTTTCTTTCAGGTCAGCATTTCTTGCAGCACACATCCCACTTTTTTTGTACCCCTTTTTGCACACTGTCAGCAAAACACGACCCTTTGAGTATCTTCGGCTAACCAGTCTTGGAGTTATTGGTAAGTTATTAGGATCATTCTGCAAGCCTGGAATCATCATCATTCATAATAGTGGTCCTGGCTTAGGTGTTTTGTCTGGTCTTTTATAGCTTTTGTTTACCTATTGTTTATTTTTGTCTTTGGGGTTGAGTCTAATAAAAGTTTTTACTAATGAATATCAGGAACATGGTCGTTCTTACCAAGTACCATTCTGAGTGTAAGGCTATGAGGCCCAACATTTGGGATTAAATTCAGTGTATATGTAGAAATGTTTATTAATTGTAGGAAAAGTAACATAAAAGAGCATTAATCAACAAAGAATATTGTTACAGGAATAAGAGTTTTAGTTTGTTATTTTCATTTGATTTTTCATCTTTCTCACTTCTAGGCTGTTCTCCCCTAATTCCAGGGATTTACCTTCTATTTTACCTTGTTGAATTTTTGCATGTTCAAGTTAATGTTTTCATATGCATTTATTATTGGACATGTATCTAAAATATTTTTTACTCAAGCAAATTATATATTAGCTATTTCATATCTCAGGCTCCTCGATAGTAAAATCAGTAGATTTGTGAAATGTAAATACAGTCAGGAAAATTTCTTTCTTAAATTGGCCCTTCCTTTTTTCAGTGTCTTTTTCTCATAGTTTTTGCTTGACATAATAACCAAGTAATAAGAACATCAATTATAGAAGCTTTGTTTTGTTAAATTATTATTTTTATATTGAACCTGTCTTTCATCCTTATGATTGTAAACCATGAATCAGGAGGTATAATTTGAAAGTTTGGTATTTCTCAAAAACATTTTATTCTACTTTGAAGGAGTATCTGTTATGAATGTTATGGTTTTTTACATCTTCTCCTAAGAAGTCCTCTAATTAGAAACTTTTTTCCCAGTATATTCTTTTCTGCTTTTAAGATATAAAAGCTTCTCATGTAGGCTTTGAAACATCAGCATGATTCTAGCCAAAGGAAACATTTATGTTCATTATTCTAATTCAGATCATCCTACTGCTATGGTTGGATGCTGCATTTATGTTAGGATAAAGGTTGATAGTGGGGAGGTGTGGGAAAAAATAGTTGGATGGTATTAAGTTAGTTGTCTATCCTTGCATATATTTTTAGAAACTCAGTTTCTCCCAAGTCATTTGAAAGAACAAGCAGAAGGTGAATGTTTGTGCCTAGACTCTTTCCTACAATTCAAGGCTTATCAGATCAGTTTGAATATAAATGAAGTGATAAATAGCATAAATTAGAGAATACCTGAAACTGAGTAAAAATAAAAATAAAACATCAAAATTTGTAGCATCCAGATTTAAGCAGAGCTTAGAGGAAAATTTGTATCATTAAATGCTTATACTAGAAAGAAAGAGGTCTTCAATCAGTGAGCTAAGCTTTTCTTTAAGAAATTAGAAAAAGGAGCAAATTTAACCAGAGCAAACAAAAGGAAGGAAATAATAAAGACTAGCTATCAATAAAAATGGGAACAGAAAATCAATAGATGACATCAGTGAAACCAATAGCAGGTGTTTTTTTATTGAGACATGACAAAAACACTGTATTAGTTTTTGGTATACAATATGATGATTTGGTATATGTATATATTGCAGAGTGACCACTACAGTAAGTTTGGTTAACATCCGTCATTACATAGTAAAAACTTGTTTTCCCCTTGTGATAAGAACTTGGAATATGGAATGAAGCAGGGCAAAGACTAATCGAGTTTTGCCAAGAAAATGCACTGGTCATAGCAAACACCCTTTTCCAACAACACAAGAGAAGACTCTGCACATGGACATCACCAGATGGTCAACACCGAAATCAGATTGATTATATTCTTTGCAGCCAAAGATGGAGAAGCTCTATACAGTCAACAAAAACAAGACCAGGAGCTGACTGTGGCTCCGATCATGAACTCCTTATTACCAAATTCAGACTGAAATTGAAGAAAGTAGGGAAAACCATGAGACCATTCAGGTATGACCTAAATCAAATCCCTTATGATTATACAGTGGAAGTGAGAAATAGATTTAAGGGCCTAGATCTGATAGATAGAGTGCCTGATGAACTATGGACTGAGGTTCGTGACATTGTACAGGAGACAGGGATCGAGACCATCCCCATGGAAATGAAATGCAAAAAAGCAAAATGGCTGTCTGGGGAGGCCTTACAAATAGCTGTGAAAAGAAGAGAAGCGAAAAGCAAAGGAGAAAAGGAAAGATATAAGCATCTGAATGCCGAGTTCCAAAGAATAGCAAGAAGAGATAAGAAAGCCTTCCTCAGTGATCAGTGCAAAGAAATAGAGGAAAACAACAGAATGGGAAAGACTAGAGATCTCTTCAAGAAAATTAGAGATACCAAGGGAACATTTCATGCAAAGATGGGCTCGATAAAGGACAGAAATGGTATGGACCTAACAGAAGCAGAAGATATTAAGAAGAGGTGGCAAGAATACACAGAAGAACTATACAAAAAAGATCTTCATGACCCAGATAATCACGATGATGTGATCACTGACCTAGAGCCAGACATCCTGGAATGTGAAGTCAAGTGGGCCTTAGAAAGCATCACTACGAACAAAACTAGTGGAGGTGATGGAATTCCAGTTGAGCTATTCCAAATCCTGAAAGATGATGCTGTGAAAGTGTTGCACTCAATATGCCAGCACATTTGGAAAACTCAGCAGTGGCCACAGGACTGGAAAAGGTCAGTTTTCATTCCAATCCCAAAGAAAGGCAATGCCAGAGAATGCTCAAACTACCACACAATTGCATTCATCTCACATGCTAGTATAGTAATACTCAAAATTCTCCAAGCCAGGCTTTAGCAATACGTGAACCGTGAGCTTCCTGATGTTCAAGCTGGTTTTAGAAAAGGCAGAGGAACCAGAGATCAAATTGCCAACATCTGCTGGATCATGGAAAAAGCAAGAGAGTTCCAGAAAAACATGTATTTCTGCTTATTGACTATGCCAAAGCCTTTGACTGTGTGGATCACAATAAGCTGTGGAAAATTCTTCAAGAGATGGGAATACCAGACCACCTGTATGCAGGTCAGGAAGCAACAGTTAGAACTGGACATGGAACAACATACTGGTTCCAAATAGGAAAAGGAGTACGTCAAGGCTGTATATTATCATTCTATTTATTTAACTTATATGCAGAGTACATCATGAGAAACGCTGGACTGGAAGAAACACAAGCTGGAATCAAGATTGCCGGGAGAAATCTCAATAACCTGAGATATGCAGATGACACCACCCTTATGGCAGAAAGTGAAGAGGAACTAAAAAGCCTCTTGATGAAAGTGAAAGAGGAGAGTGAAAAAGTTGGCTTAAAGCTCACCATTGAGAAAACGAAGTCATGGCATCCAGTCCCTTCACTTCATGGGAAATAGATGGGGAAACAGTGGAAACAGTGTCAGACTTTATTCTTCTGGGCTCCAAAATCACTGCAGATGGTGACTGCAGCCATGAAATTAAAAGACGCTTACTCCTTGGAAGGAAAGTTATGACCAACCTAGATAGCATATTCAAAAGCAGAGACATTACTTTGCTAACAAAGGTCCGTCTAGTCAAGGCTATGGTTTTTCCTGTGGTCATGTATGGATGTGAGAGTTGGACTGTGAAGAAGGCTGAGTGCCGAAGAATTGATGCTTTGGAACTGTGGTGTTGGAGAAGACTCTTGAGAGTCCCTTGGACTGCAAGGAGATCCAACCAGTCCATTCTGAAGGAGATCAGCCCTGGGATTTCTTTGGAAGGAATGATGCTGAAGCTGAAACTCCAGTATTTTGGCCACCTCATGCGAAGAGCTGACTCATTTGAAAAGACCCTGATGCTGGGAAAGACTGAAGGCAGGAGGAGAAGGGGACGACAGAGGATGAGATGGCTGGATGGCATCACTGACTCGATGGACGTGGGTCTGGGTGAACTCCGGGAGTTGGAGATGGACAGGGAGGCCTGGCGTGCTGTGATTCATGAGGTCGCGAAGAGTCAGATGCGACTGAGCGACTGAACTGAACTGAACTGAAGATTTCTCTTAGCAGCCTTCAGACATACACTACAGTGTTGTTACTGTAGTCACCATGCGATACATTATATCTCTGGATCTTACTTACCCTGTAACTGAAAGTTTATACCTTCTGACCACCTTCACCCATTTCATCCATCCCCAATTTTTTGTTGAAAAAAACAATGAAATTAATAAACCTCTAACCAGACAGACGAGGAAAAAAAAGGACACAAATTGGCAAATGTGATAAATGGAAGGGGATACATTGTGTAAGACTCCTCAGACAAAAGGATAATAAGATAATACTGCTAATAACTCTCTGTCCATAAATTTGACCACCTAGGTGAAATGACAAATTCTTTGAAAAATACAGTCTTCTAAAGTGCACTTAAAAAGAAAAAATGTTTAAGACTTTTCCAGAACGTGCAGAGGGGGCTTCTCAACTCTTGATGAAGACAGCAATACTCTGATAATGAAAACTTCAGTTAAAATTTTTTTAAAAGAAGCAAGAATAAGATTATCTATTCATAGACAGCCTGTGTTGAAGAATCGACAGAAAAAAGCTACTAGTACTGGTGAACTTAATAAGGTTGTAGGATACAGAGTTAGTACATAAAAGTTAGTCATATTTTGGTATGCTTGAGCTAAATAGAAATTGAAATTTTACCAAAATATTTGAAAAACTTGGGTGTAAATTTTACAAAATATGTGCAAAGTCTGTAGTTACAAACTATAAAGCAGTGATAAAATAAATCAAAGAAAACCTAAATAAATGTAGAGATAAACCATGTTTATCAGTTGGTATATCAGTGATTCAATATTACGATGTCATTCTGCCCACAAATGATGTATAGTTTTAGAGCAATTCTAACAAAATTCCAGTAGAAGTTTTTAATAGAAATTGGTGATCCTAGTGAAAGTCTCTCAGTCGTGTCCGAGTCTATGTGAGCCATGGAATTCTCCAGGCTGAATACTGGAGTGGGTAGCCTTTCCCTTCTCCAGGGGATTTTTCCAACCCAGGAATCAAACCCAGGTCTCCCGCATTACAGGCAGATTCTTTACCAGCTGAGCCACAAGAGAAGCCCTTGGTGATCCTAAGATTGTATCTGAAAAGGCAAATGAACTAGAATATCCATTTTTTAAAAAGAAGGATATAAACTTGGAAGATATAGTCTACCTAATTTCCAGATCTACTGGGAAACTACAAAAGTCAAGATATTGTGGTGTTGGAGAAAATAAGGACTTACAGAGCAGAGTGGAGAGTACAGAAATAAACCCACACAAATAAGGTCAATTGGATTTTTGACAAAGGCACAAAGAGAATTTAGTGAAGAAAGGATAGTCTTTTCAATAAATGGTGGTAGAACAATTGGATATTCATATGTAAAGCAATGAACCATGACCCATATCTTGTACTCTATAAAAATTAATTCAAGATGGATTTTAGACCCACATGTAGAAAGTCTAAATGAGATAGTAATTTGACATCTGTTGTAGGCCATGTTAGTTAGTTTTGGTTTGTGCTGTTTAAAGATGTAGTATTTGTAGATTGCCAGTTCTGATTAAAGCAAATGATACCACTCTCTTTTGAAGTAATTGACTATAGTTATTACAGGTCGAGTTAACTAAGGCCTTTGATACAAAAGCTAGCAAAGCATTGGACCACTCAGGGAACAGTCATTTGTTTAATGGGACTTTGACTCCCTGTATACAGAATGAAGAGGATATCACTGAACTGTGTCTGTCATCTGGTCAGTGGTGTCAGTTTAGAAACCAGCAGAGTAGTAGAATTGGGATAATTTTGGAAATTATTTGTCTAGCTCTTATTTCGGAGAAGGCAATGGCACCCCACTCCAGTACTCTTGCCTGGAAAATCCATGGACAGAGAAGCCTGGTAGGCTGCAGTCCATGGGGTCACTAAGAGTCGGGAACGACTGAGCGACTTCACTTTCACTTTTCACTTTCATGCATTGGAGAAGGAAATGGCAACCCACTCCAGTGTTCTTGCCTGGAGAATCCCAGGGACGGGGAAGCCTGGTGGGCTGCCGTCTATGGGGTCGCACAGAGTCCGACACGACTGAAGCGACTTAGCAGCAGCAGCAGCAGCTCTTGTTTATTAAAATAGCAGAGGCTTGCAAAGTGAAGGTAACTTTATCAAACTTCGGTGGAACCAGAATTAGAATCTAGGTATGTGTTTCTTGTTTAGGTATGCCCTACAGTGTTTTGCTTTTTGGGGAAAGAGGGGCAATTAAATAACCAGGAAGTCATTTATACATATTGTGAGTAGGATTCAGAGGGCATTGTTTCTTTGTACCTGAGAGTATGCTTTAATACTGATATAGAACTTCTCTCACCAGGGCTTCCCTGGTGGCTCAGACTGTAAAGAATCTGCCTGCAATGCAGGAGACCTGGGTTCGATCCCTGGGGTGGAAAGATCCCCTGGAGAAAGGAATAACAACCCCCTCCAGTTTTCTTGCCTGAAGAACTCCATGGACAGAGGAGCCTGGCAGGCTGTACAGTCCACGGGGTCACAAAGGGTTGGACATGACTGAGCGACTAATACTTCACTACTTTGCCCTGGTGGCTCAGGGGCACAGAATCCACCTGCCAATGCAGGAGATGCAGATATGATCCCTGGATCAGGAAGATCCCCTGGAGAAGGAAGTGGCAACCCACTCCAATATTCTTGCCTGGGAAATCACATGGACAGAGGAGCCTGGTGGGCTGTGGTCCACGGGGTCGCAGAGTCCAACATGATTAAGAAACTAAGACAACAATGATGACAAGAATTCTCTCTTACCTAAAGTACATGGAGAAGAGATGGTGATATTATTGTGTGATTGTCTACCAAAGTGATAGAATAATTACTTAAGTAGCTGAACTGATGCTAACTATGTGATGGACCAAACTTTGTACCTGATCTTTTAGTGTCAACAGTCAACCTGTGCTTTTCTTGCTCCCTTTTTTTTTTTTTTAAGCCAGGGTTTGAATCTGATTCTCTGACATATAAACCACAGTTTGTGTTGTATGTTATTAAGTTCCACAACTAGACGGATGAACAATTTTAGTTGGAAACCCTGACTCTGAAGTAATTTCGTTTGTCCATATTTTCTTTAGGGGCTCTGGTGAAAACAGATGAGCAGGAAGTAATCAACTTTCTATTGACAACAGAAATTATCCCTTTGTGTTTGCGAATTATGGAATCTGGAAGTGAACTTTCTAAAACGGTGTGTGTTTTTATCTTAGATTCTATGTTGTGTTGACTGTTGGACTACTTCGTGGTTGAGTTATCTTTTTCTGCCTACCTTCAAGGTTTTGAAACTTTCGTGAATGTTTTTTTCTCTTTTGAATAAAAATTGTTATATAATGATGATTTAAGAACCTAGAACCATCAGAAGAATATATTAAGTTAAATATTAAATTTCTCCCTTTTATCTGAACCCCCTTCTGACTCCACAGGTATATTTTTCCAGACATTCTTTATACATAATCAAGTATGTATATATATATATATATACTTAAGCTTCTGCCTGCTTTGTATTTTAACCATGGATGATAATGTAACTGGTTATAGAATTCTCACCTCTGTCTTCCCTCTCAGAACTCTATTATCATAGCCATGTTGTCTTCTGGTACTGAATGTTGTAGTGAAATCTTGAGTCAGCCTGATATTTTCTTTGTCAGATTTTTTTCTGAAAGAGCCTACTCATTGTGTCTTTTTTGTTGTTGTTAATTTTTATAGTTTCCTCTTTGTTTTGGCCTCTTGCTTAAGCAACATCAGTTATGCTGTATTGTCTATTTTTCATGTGTCTCTTCTTACCCTCTAATTACTTTCTATCTTTAATTTCATATAATGTGATTTTTCTCAAGGCTACTTTTCCATGTTGCTATTTTTAGCAATATCTAACCTCTGCTTCTAAAGTATATCTGGTCATATTGACTATTCACTTTAATTTTTAATTAGGTAAGTATTGCTGAGTTGGATATAAGCAGATGTAATGATTTAAAGTTTGTTTGTTGTGAATATGCAATACAAATAAAGTAAAAATTCATATGCTACTACAAATAGGTATACAAGCAAATAAATGTAAGTCTTCTACCTTACCTCTCAGTTCTTCTCAGTAGTAGCCAGTATTACTACTTTCTTGTAGAATCTTTCCATAAATATTTTATGTATACATGTAGCAGTTTAATTTTGTATTAATTTTTATTAATTTGTATTAATTTTGTGTTAATTTTTGTATTAATACAAATTGTATTGTATTAATTTTTGTATTAATTTTTTTCCTCTAGTCTGTGCTTCTCACTTCTCCTGTTTCAGCTCTTCTTTGAATTTTGTATTTTCTTTTAACTTTTTAAAAATGTTTTTTTAAAGTTCATATTAGCTTCAGTTTCCTTGAAAATGCAGATAAGTATTACTTGCTACCGTTTCTTGGGTTATATCTCTATAAAAGTTTCCCTGTGGGAGTCTTTCTATCCAGGATTGCTATTTGTTTAAAAATAATGGATGGAAAGAGAGATGTTGTGAGCTGAAGTTGGCAGTTTTTAAGTCAAGTGTTTTGCCTCTGAATACTTTTCCACCCAGCCTGCCAGTCTAGGGTGTGTGTTTTAGGGAGGATTTATACCTCTGCCTTCAACTTTCTACTAAACACACAAAGGATAAGTGACATGTGATCTGTGTTCATGCTTTTCTTTTCTCATTTCTTCCTTAATTTTATTTATTTTGTTAATTTCAGTGGATTTCTGGGACAGGATTGGAATGGGTACAACTGTATTCTGTTGTTTTTAAATTCGTAGTTGCCTGTGAATAGGTGTTTTTCAAGTTGGCTTCTTATGGCTGGGACAGTTTTCTTCTTTTGTGACATTTCTTCCAGGAGCCCCCATCCTAACAATCCCTCCGTTTTCATTCCTTGCCCATTACTAAAATTAACTCATCCTTGATGTTTAGAAGTTCCCATCAACCTTTACACTTCAACTAGAATGCTTCTCCTATCCTGCCTTATAACATGGTTTGTAGTCAGTTCCTGGCATGTCTGTCTTCTTTTGGTCCATGCAAGTAAAGACCTTGTCGTGTTAACTTTTCATGTACAAATCCTTAGTCTCAGGCCTTGTCATAGTAGGCATCAGGTGAAACAGAGGTTCTCAATCAAGGCTGTGTGACATGATCACCTGTCAAGTGTTTTAAAAACATCAGTGTCCAGGTTCCATCTCTGACCTACTGAACCATTGTCCAGAGTGATAAAGTATGGACATTTTTGTGTTTTTTTTTTGTTGTTTTTTTAAATCCCTCTGGATAAGTGTATAGTATGTAAGTTATTTTGGAAAGCTGTTTAGTGGTACCCACTATAAACATAAGTCTACCCTGTGACTCAGCAGTCCCACTCCTGCATATATACCCAAGAAAAATGAGCTCTACAGAGTTCCCTGGCGTTTAGGACTCCATGCCTTCACTGCCAAGGGCCCAGATTCAATCCCTGGTCGAGAAACTAAAGTCCCACAAGGCACGTGGCACACACACACACCCAAAAAATGAGCTCTTATGGGCCATCAGAACATGTATAGGAGTGTTTATGGCACTTTTGCTCATGAAAGATAGAACTGTAGTATATTACAAAATAAACTACACAGTAGTTAAGAAGAATGAACTGCTGATATATGCAGCATAGGTGATATTACATCAGATGAAAGAACCCAGGCACATATGAGTTCATACTGTATGACCATGTATGTGAAAGTCCAGAGTGGTCAAAACCAGTCAGTGAGGATAAATCAGAATAGTGACTCCCTCTCAGGGAAGGATATGACTGGGGAAAGGCACACGGGGATCTTCTGGAGTGCTGAAAATGTTCTATATTTAAAATTTTTATTTTATTTTTATTAAAGTATAGTTTATAGTTGACTTATACAATATTGTGTTAGTTTCAGGTGTACAGCAAAGTGATTCATATATATATATTCTTTATATATCTCTATATATAGAATATATAGATATATATTCTCTTCCACTGTAGATTATTACAAAATACTAAGTATAGTTCCCTATGCTATACAATTGGTCCTTGTTGGTTCTCTGTTTATATTGTTGTTGTTCAGTCACTCAGTTGTGTCTGACTCTTTGCAACTCCATGGACTGCAGCACACTAGGCTTCCATCTCCCACAGCTTGCTCAAACTCATGTCCATTGAGTCGGTGACGCCATCCAACCATCTCATCCTCTGTAGTCCCCTTTTCCTTCTGCCTTCAATCTTTCCCAGCATCAGGGTCTTTTCTAATGAGTCAGCTTATAGTATTGTGTATATGTAAATCCCAACTTCCTAATGTTCTGTATTTTAATCTGGTTGTGGTTCACAGATGTGGAATAAGTAAAAATCAAAATACACTTAAGATTAGTACGCTTAACACATTTTACTGTGTATATGTTTGTTTGATTTTCTTATTGGTGCTATAAAAGATTGTCACAAGCTCGGTGGCTTAAAACACCACCAGTTTATGGAAGCCAGAAACCATAAATTCAGTTTAACCAGCTTAAGTCAGGGCGCCCGTAAGGATGGCATTGCCTCTAGAGACTCTAGGAGTGAATCTCTTCCCTTGCTTTTTTTCAGCTTTCTTTCTTTCTTTCTATATATATATATGTATATGATTTTATTTGTTTATTTTTTGCTGTGCTGGGTCTTTGTTGCTACACACGGGCTTTCTCTAATTGCGGCGAGTGGGGACTCCTCTTTAGTTTTAGTGTGTAGGCTTCTCATTGCAGTGGTTTCTCTTGTTGCAGAGCATGGACTCTAGGGCTTAGGCTTCCATAGTTGAGGCTCCTGGGCTTCAGAGCACAGGCTCAGTAGTTGTACATTGGCCCAGTTGCTCTGAGAAATGTGGGATCTTCCCAGATCAAGGATCAAACCCGTGTCTCCTGCATTGGCAGGTGAATTGCCTTTTTCGGCTTTTAGAATTGCACATCTTGGCTATTCCTCCCTCTTCCATCTTGACAGCCAGCAGTGTAGCATGTTCAAATCTCTGCATCTGTCATATCACCTTCTCTATGGTCACATCTCCCTCCACTTGCCTTTTATAAGAACCCTTGTGATAATGACCTTTAGGGCCCACCTGGATCATCCAAGATGGTTAATCCCCCCAAGATTCTTAACAATCACATCTGCAAAGTACCTTTTGCCTTATGAAGTAGCATCCCCAGGGTTTAGTGATTACAACCTGGATATGTTCGGGGGCCATTATTTAGCTGACCACAATGTTATACACCAGTAAAATAGTAAAATAAAACAAATAATTCCCACAGTTGATTCTGATGAGCAGCTAAGGAAGAGAATCATTATAATAATCATTTGACTTGAATTAAAACTTTTTTAACCCCATCTGTGTAAGAGTTAATGAGCTTAAATCAAGCTTAAATTGAGTGTACTCTTTATTACTGTTGGAAGTTTTTGAAGGGAGGCTTAAAAATCTTATTTTCTTAATGGTCTTTTAAGAATAGGAAAAATCTTACCTAACTCATTTGGAAGAGATGAGGCATGGCTGCATTTCTGAAATCATCTTGGCCCATGGAAAACTGGGAAGCTCTGTGTTTAACTAGGTTTGGATCTCAACTCTGATTTAGTCACTTTGTTGCTTGGGATCTTAACCTGGCAAGTTATTGATTGATTAACAGTTATACCTGGCACATAGGTGTTCAATAACTAAGAAAACCTCTCTGTTTTTAGACTCTGATGATTACCTGCTCTTTTTAAGTAAAAGAACAATGGTACCTACCTCATAGGTTTGTTGTGAAAATAAGATAAGACATGTTACAGCTTTAGGAAAAATTCTGGCACATAAAGTTGAATATGGTAACATTTATTAATTTTTTTGTACTGTGCATAAGTTGTCATAATTAAGTTATCTAGAATGCAGGGGTATTTTCTTAGTTTTCTGCTTCATGGTTATTCCTAGGAGAGGAGTAGACAGTTGGAAGACAAGTCTGAACAATGTTTTAGACTCCTTAATTTTGTTTTACTCCAGGTTGCCACATTTATCCTCCAGAAGATCCTTTTAGATGACACTGGTTTGGCTTATATATGTCAGACATATGAGCGTTTCTCCCATGTCGCCATGATCTTGGTGAGTTCTTTCCTTTACCTTTTTTATTTATTTGGCCATGTTGGGTCTTAGTTGTGGCATGGGGGATCCTCTGTTGCGGCGCGTAGGCTTCTTTCTAGTTGTGACACCCGGGCTTTAGAGCTCACAGGCTCAGTAGTTGTGTAGGCTTAGTTGCCCCAGGACATGTGGGATCTTAGTTCCCCAACCAGGGATTGAATCCGAGTTCCCCTGCATTGCAAGGAGGATTCTTAACCACTGGACCACCAGGGCTTCTGATCACACAACTTAGTTTCTTTGCAGTCGACATTGAGCTACTTCAGTCTCCCAACAGGAAACAACAACCATGAAACCTTGTATAACAGTTCTTGCAATATCTGGTCTCTGATACCAACTAGGATTATGTTGTGTTTTGTATGTTCTCTCCTACCCCACCTTGTTTTGCGGAAAACAGGGTAAGATGGTCCTGCAGCTATCCAAAGAACCTTCCGCCCGTTTGCTGAAGCATGTAGTAAGATGTTACCTTCGACTCTCAGATAACCCCAGGTAAACATTTATAGAATTTAGAGGACTTTGGGGAAATACTCTGATGAGCGTCTGCCCCATTTCATGTCATGGCTTCTGTATCTTTAGGACAGGGAAGGGATAAAACTTCAGGTCGTCTGAGACAGACCTTGATTAATTTCTTTTAAAATCTGAAATGCTAAATTTAAAAATCCATCAGTGTTGTCTCCCCACCAAAACTCTGTACCCTACTCTAAAATTCCCGAGAGTTCAGATAGTGAATCTCATGATCCATTACTCCTGTGGTTTGAGCTTTCTGTTCTACTCTAGGCAGTCAGAAAGAAAAGTATATTTTCAAAGATCTCTTAAGAAAGGAACAAGCCCAGAGGGCTCTTGAATTGTATCTCTAGTTCTCCTCTTGATTCCTGTAAAGTCCTTTAGCTAATTATTTTACCTCCGTATTTCTTTCTGCCAGAAATCATACATTGTAGATACAGTGCATTTTAGAAAAATTTGACCTTTTGCTTTGTAAATCCATAATTCATGCTGAAAGCCACTTGCTCATATTCTGCTAAACCACATAATGGGATGATTTCTGTGTTCCTAGGAATGGGGATAACTTGATTAATGTGAACTCCTGCCACTGAGGTTATTTAAGCCCTAAGTATTTCTTTGACCATTTTCTCCTGTTCTTTAGTGGTTCCTGATTTCACCAAGTTTGAAAATACGTTTATTTAAAACTCTCCTTGTAAAAGAAACTAGGCTAAGTACAAAAGCCATAACTTTAAAAAAAAAAAAAAAAAAAACAGCCTTATAAATAGTTAATTTACCTTAATGAGTTTTCAGATTTGACTTTTACTGGTAATATTTTAAAGAAAATGAAATATTGGAAAGTTCATCTGATAATAACTTTATGATAGTTTTACTGCTCATCTCTTAAGAGTTTTAACATAAAACTGAAGCTGTTTTTGGAAAGACACAAATTTTTATCAGTTTAGAGTTAAAAGTTCATTAACTTATCCTACTATGAATCAGGTCATATCCCCTGTTATTGTTCTGATTTTGGAATGTTTCATTTACTATCACCCATGTATTTTTAACATGAGTATTTTGACAACTGTAATAAATCAGAAAGTAGTTTGAATTGAGGTAAATTGTTGCATCATTTTATTCTATTTGCTTTGTCACAAAGTTCAATGTAGGGGAAACATTCTGAAAATGTTTACAGACAACAGATCCTGGAGGTCTCTAAGCCTATGTCTAATATAAGCTTTAGATAATTTTAATGGCTTATTAAAGTACTTGACAGAGCCATAGATTCCCGGGATTCTTTATATTTATATCTAAGAAAAGGGCTCTTCCCTGTCCCCCAATATGGGTTTATTTGTTTGGTCTCCCTGGTTGGTTGGTTTGTTTTTGATGTAGGGCACGTGAAGCACTCAGGCAGTGCCTCCCTGACCAGCTGAAGGATACGACCTTCGCCCAGGTGCTAAAAGATGACACCACCACCAAACGCTGGCTTGCACAACTGGTGAAGAACCTGCAAGAGGGTCAGGTCACTGATCCCCGGGGGATTCCCCTGCCCCCTCAGTGATCCTCCCCCATCCCCTCCCACTACTCCCCCCAAGTTGGGGGAGGGAGGGGAAACCTGCAAGGAAAACAGCTCAGGTTTTATCGCCGACTGGGAATAGACGACCTCAATGCTGAACTGCACTGGAGAAAAGGGGCACGGTACCCCCGCTGAGGTGTATGAGCTGCCATCTCAGGCTGCCTTGAGGACCTGGGCTCCCTCTGCTACTCCCAGGAAACGGGTTCCTGACACAGCAGTCTGCCACCATAGCCAAGGAGGGTGTCAACACCAGCAAATGCTGTATTTGCAGCAGGCCCACGATGACCCTTCTCCCTCACCTCTACCCAGCCACTGGCGGGAGGGAAGACTGGTGGCAGCAGCAGCGCTCTAGGCACGGTGAACGCCTGGGACCAAACCATGTGGCGTTTTCTTATTTTGCCTTCCTGGAAGACTCAAGATGTGTCACTTCATCCTCTCTCTCAGTATTTGTTTACTTTGGTTTTTTGTTTTTAATCTTAGAGAGAGGTGTGTTTAGTGGACACAAGCTGTAATATTCAGCAAACCTTTGTCAGTTGGCACTGTTTACAAGTCTGTTAGCTGCATAAGCTCAATAAAAAGTTGGTCTGGGCATTACATCCCCTCTAGGAGGCCAATAGCTGCGTGAGCTGTTGGGGGGAATGGGAGGCAGGGGAAGAATATGAAGCCAAAGGACAGCAGGAACCCACCACCTATTTCCCTTCCCTTCTCCATTCTTCTACCCCCAGTTCTGGATGCCACAAGGACCTTAACCTTGCTTCTGGCTTTCGCTGCTAGCTTTTCCAAATCTCAGTGCTCTTCCCTTGTTCACTTTCCTAAACTTAAAACAGGCGTCTTAATTCACCAGACTGTCCTGGAAGGATATTGTATTGAGAGGAGATGATGAATGTCACCTTCAGTTCAAGTCCTCAGAGACATTTCCTGGATGACTTTTAAAAGGAAGGTTATCTGGGCTTACGATGATAGGCTCCTTGATCCTATTCTTTGCTTTGGTGTGAATCTACAATTCCAAGTGTCTTCATGATTGTACTTGAAGCAGTATTAACTGAATGAGTTAATTTTATTCAGATTTAAGCTAGAGCACTGGACTCGGCTTGCTCAGTCTTGTTGGGTTTTTTGTTTTTTTTGGTTTTTTTCTTTTGTTTTGGACACATTCCCTTATTGTCTGTGGGAATTATGAGATTGTCTCTCTAATATTTTTCACTTTTTCGTACTGTGTCAGAGACTCTCCGTTTCTTCTGTGGATCTTTAAATGACTCTGTTCATAATCTAGAGGTTTGAATCTGCAGTCCAATGTAAATTAAATTGCCTTGCTTTCCCCCAGTCCTTCCACCTACCATTACCTACTGTCTCTCTAATCCCCATCTGCAATCAGAGATGGAATTTATAACCCAACTAGAGAGACCAAATATTTTCAGTCCACATCTTACACAGTTGAAGGTGAGTCTGAACACATTTGAGGAGAGTTACAGGGGGCAGGCTCAGAAAAACCTTTGCAGGGGCAGTTTTGCCAACCCAAGGGCTCTTTCAAGCCGACTTTCACAAAGGGAGCCGGCCTTATTAGTTGGCTTCTGTCTCTCTAGAGCCAAGAAAGTAGTAATGAAGTAGCCTAGATGTAGGAAGGGTAGAATAAGCACTTACTCCGCAGCTTTCAAAAATGAAGAGGAGAACCAGACCAGCTCTCACTAAGCTCAAGCCTGAGGAGAAGAAGCCTTGGAGAAAGCAGAGAGCAGCATGGACTAGATAAACGTCTTGACTCCCTTCAGCCCACAGTTTCCTGCAGACTCCAGCTAGGTTAACCCTGGTTTTTGCCAACCGCCTTCCTGCTGAGCCAAAGTTTTCTCATTCCCTCTCCTTTGGGGAAGCAGTTGAGGCCCCAGGCCCCAGGCCATGCTCCCTGAGAAATTCTCTTCTCCATCTTTCGGTGCATTGGCCATTGTACTGTGCCAATAGTGTCTTAATTCTTGTACCATCTAATCTCAGCGGGCCTTGGACCCCACGTAGGAGTTGGGGGGAGGGGTGGAAATGGGTATTGTTCCTTGTAGTTGGTCCTGATGTCGTGTGTGAATAAAGAGACCCCCTCCCCTCACTTTGTGTGTTCTGTCCCTCTCACTCTCTCAACAGGACTGAAATAAAAATGCTTCTGTTTTTGTAACAATAGTTTTTCCTTTAAACTATGGAGATTGGATTTTGTCAATGTGGAGGTATCTAGGCACTTTGGTCAGATGATCCTCGTCAACCTTGCCTCTCTACCTCTGTGCACCTACACACATGCACTGTCCTGCCGAGAGGGCAGTGATGGTTCCTCTGTGGCTAAGTCCTTTGGAAGAGTCTTACTGATGTGTAAAAACTGTTTGGGAGGCTGGGGTGGCATCTTTTTTCTGATAAAGTGTCTTGCTTAACAGAACTTCACTCCTGGCTGTAGTGGCCAGAACCTAGTACTGGTGTGGGAGAGGCTTCCATAAATGAAGAGATAAAACTTGAAACATTTTACCACCAACTTTAATATCCATTTCCTTCCGGAGTTCAAGACTTCTTCTAAGTAAAATCCCAGCAGGTTTATTTTTGTGAAGATTGACAAGGTGATTCTAAAATTTGCATGGAACTAGAGAAAAGCCCGAGCAAAGCAATGAAGACCCAGCTCAGCCAAAAATAAGTGAATAAATAAAATTAACTTTTTTTTTATTTCATGGAAATGGATAGTGCCAAAACAGCCAAGACAGAAAAATGAGATTGGAGTCCTTCCACACCCAGATACCCTCCTTTAACCTTTTAGACCCACCTTCCTGAGACATGACTTATAAATAGCATACAGTTGTATTTTATTTTGTGAACTTTTCTGAAACTTTTATCTCTCACAGTGGTATATTATACCCTTTGCATTGTAGATTTTCTTTTTGGCTGTGCTGGGTCTTTACTGCTGCATAGGCTTTTCTCTAGTTGTGAGTGGGGCCTACTCTCTAGTTGCAACACGCTAACTTCTCATTATGGCTTCTCTTGTGGTGCACAGGCTTAGCTGCTCTGAGGCTTGTGGGATCTCCCTGGACCAGCGATCAAACACATGTCTCTTGCATTGGTAGGCAGATTCTTTACTACTGAGCCACCACTGAAGCCCTGGCTTTTGCATTTTAAATTCTAATCTCTATCATCTGATCTCTTGTTTCTCTTATACCTCCTTGCCCCCCCCCCCCACCTTGATTTTTTTGGGGAAGGGGGGTTATTTTGGAGGTTTTTGTGAGTGTTTTCTCTGGAATGGAAGTGTCTGTATATTCTCTTATCTTTCAAAGTTATATATCCTGGCTTTTAAGTTAACAGGTGTGCTTAGTCACTTCAATCATGTCCGACTCTTCATGACCCCATGGACTGTAGCCTGCCAGGCTCCTCTGTCCATAGGATTCTCCAGCTAAGGATACCGGAGTGGGTTGCCATGCTGTCCTCCAGGGGATCTTCCCAACCCAGGGATTGAACCCAAGTCTCTTGTGTCTCCTGCATTGGCAGGTGAGTTCTTTACCACTAGTGCCACCTGGGAAGTCCAAATCAACAAGTGGTCTCACAGATTATTTTTTAGGTGAAACAATACTTTAAGTATTCCTTTTTGACCAATGAGAAAGGGGAGTTTTATTTCAGAAGTGTGAGAAGTTAGATTGGATGGTCTGGGAAGTAAGTCTCTGAAACCCCAGCCCTGAAGCAGAGAAGTTTAAGGCGTCTCCTCTGGGAGTCAGGAGGAGAGCCTAGGCTTGCCTGTGCAGCAGTGTCAGGGTACACTGTTTAGGTCTTCCTCTTTGCCAGCTGCCCCTTCATTTCAATTTAGGGCTTCTAGGCCTTTCCTGGGCATGGTTCCCAGAAAATCCCTCTGCTGCTGCTGCTGCCCTGATCAGGTTTCTGCATCTGTTAATAATAGACAAGAGTGTGGGGATGGGACAGGATCATTATGGAAAGAGGAGCAACTAAACCAGATGGACAGCTCCTGTGCTCAGGGCCCTGTCTGCCTGCTTCTGTCCTGGATCTGAAGGAGATCCTGCAGTGGACCTGTCTTCTAAGTCATTCCTTGGAGCCACAGTAACCTTGTGAAGGTTTTCTAATGGCTTTCCCCAAAATCAGAATACATAATCTGGGGTGCTTATAAGAACACTGAAACAGAATGTTTGAGATTTGAACTCCATCAGAAAATCCAGGAGGAGTGATAACACCTCTCACAGAACACCCAGAAGAGTATGAGGTTGTGCTGCAACTAGGTGAGGCAAATAGTGACTCAGAGAGGCAAACCATATGTATACTCCTGGAGTGTATGGACTTCCCTGGTGGTTCAGTGGATAAAAAACCACCTGTCAATGCAGGGGACATGGGTTCAATCTCTGGTCTGGGAAGATCCCACCTGCTGCGGGGCAACTAGGCCCCTGCACCACAACTACTCAACCCACATGTTCTAGAGCCTGTGAACTGAAACCACTGAAGCCTGCCCGCCTGGAGCCTGTGCTCCACAACGAGAGAAGCCACCACCATGAGAAGCCCACACACCACAACCAAGAGTAGGCTCTGCTCTTTGCAACTAGAGAAAGCCCGTGCACATCCACAAAGACCCAGCACAACCAAAGATAAAAATAAATAATTTTTTAGAAAAAGAAAAAGAATTTGCCTTGCAATGCAGGGTACTTGGGTTCGATCCTTAGTCAGGGAACTAAGATCCCATGTGCTATGGAGCAGCTAAGCCCATGTGCCACAACCAGAGAGTCCATGAGCTGATCATGAGATTATGATCATGAGAATCCATGAGATATCCCACATGATGCAGCAAAGATCTCCCAGGCTGCAACTAGGACCCAAAGTAGCCAAATTAAAAAAAAAAAATCCTGGAGTGTAGAAGGGGAGTGTGGAAGGGCTAGTATGGAAAAATAAGGACAGGACAACGTTGGAGGAGTGGAAACAGAAGAATAAGACAAGCATGGGAAACAGCCTCTATGAAGTAAGATATGAAATCAGCACAGTTTAAACTTTAGTGCCTCCTAATCTTCCTGTTCCCCAGGAATGGCCTTCCCTCTTCTGCCTCTACTCCCTGCATATTCCTTTTCCTTTATTAAAACCTGCTGTCAGTGCAGTAAACTCAGCTTAGGTATAAATTTTGAGACTTGTAAGGCTTCAGAAATTACCAGTTACTAAAACATGAAACCCTTTTGTTGTAAAATATAACAAAGCTACAGAAAACTACATAAAACGTATAGCTTCATAAGTTATTATGAAGACCCTTATCAGCAACCCAGGACCAGAAACAGAACTTGGCCAGCTATTTCAGAAGCCAGCTATGTGCCCCATCCCACCGCAATGCCTCTCTCTTCTTCAAAGTAACCACTATCCGGACATTTATGGGAATTACTCAGAAGGATTTTATTTTAATGGGACTAAAGGTTTAGCTATAAATAAGCACTAATGGTAGAATATTAGGCAGTTGAGCGATGTTTGGAGGAGCCACAAGAGGCAGCCAGGTCCCAGCACACTCAGAAATGACACCACTTTGTACAGTTAGTTCCCTCTGTGCCTGTGATTAAGACACAACTCACTGGAAGATGAGCCCACAGAAGTCCAAGTACAGAGCTGTGCCCCTACCCTCAGCTCCATTCTGTCATACACTGATCCAAAAAGAGCCATACCCCGCAGTCTTCCCAAGGCAGAGCAAAAGTAGGTCCCAGCTCACAATACTGGGGAGAGTGTAAGGGACTGGCGGTCTCTGCTCTGACCTGTGAGTCCGGGCCATTGCTGAAACTTCCCTGGGCCTCCGTTTCTCACTGTGAAGTATGGAGCCGTAATAAAGCCCTTGACAATCCCCTATTCCTCTCCTAACTTGGCCCCCTTTCCTCAATCTTGGTGTTTGTTTCCGCTGCCTATTCATACACGCTTTAAGAAGTTCATTACCTTGCTTTCCCAGCTGGATGTCTTTCCAGCCTTGTGTTCCTCTTTTTGCTTTTGATCCTTATACACTATGAGTCTGCTTCATTTCTACATGTACTTTATAAACACACAGATATGTCCTTGCCTGTTAGAGATGCTGAACAAACGGTTGTAGGATGAATGAATCTATGAAACAAATTGTCTCCTACATTCATATATACATTCCTTCAATATTCAGCAGATATCTAATACATAGAGAGACGCCAACCTTTCCCTCTACACTCTAAAATCATTCTTCCTCCTTTTGTCCCCTTCCCCCTTGCTCACCGTATCTTTTCTCCTTTCCCTGAGCCATAAAGTTAGACTGAGTGCTCAGCAAGACAGGATACAGAGACACACAACCAGGCCAATGGAAACAGACACCATGGAAGGGAGCCAGATGAAATAAGGGCAAAGACAGCTGTACAACATGCAGAGAGAAACCAACCAGAATGAAAAACAGTGATTCATGGAGCACTGCCACTCGGATACTCCTTGGGTTTCACTCTGAAAGCTACTGCGAGATTGAGGTCAGTGAGGGCTGGCATGGAGAAGGGCAGACAGGCTCCTCCTCCCTGGAGATGCACTGCTCGTCAATCCCTCCCCTTAATCCTGTGCTACCCACCCCACCCCCACGACTCCCTCACGCTGACCAGTGTCCTGGGCCTTTAAGGGATGGGCTGGACTGAGGAGAGAACTCACACCTCTCCCCACCCCACTCCTTCCATCTGGCTGTAAGTCAGCCAGCGACAGCAGCAAACTGCAGCAGAAGAGGGGAGGAAGCCAGCGAGTGCAAGAAGAGCAAAGGAGCCCCACTGGATTTCCTTGCTCCACGGCGGAGAGCATCCCAGAGCTCAGACATAGGACGGCTATCCTGCCCACGGTAAGGGCTGGAGGCTCTGACCAGCCTCTGCTCCTAGCTCCGACACGCCCAAGTCCTTGCCCGTGGCCTCCACATGCTTATTCCCCCTGACTAAATCATACCCTGGACTCCTTTGCCTGAACAGGTTTACGGGCCCCCGACCTGCTGGTTTTCTCTAGCTTATCCACTTGGACTTATAGTTTTCCTACTAGCTATATCAGTCACCTTTTTATATGAGGACCTCTTAGCTACCCAGGGCTGCCACTGTGTAGATAAGTGGTGATCCCACCCCAGGAAGGGGAGAGAGAGAACTGAAGCAATCATGCTTCAGCATGAATTCATTAACAGATTGTTGAGGATTACCACATGAGGGTTGACCAAGACCCACGGCGGGGGTGGGGGATCTTCTATTATCAGAAACCCCTGGTAATAGGCAGAGAGTTGTGAGACTTCCTTGGAAAGAGCCAGGGTTTGAGTTCTATGCCTCATTCTTAGCCTGCTCAATGATCCAGGGCACTTTGCCGGTGCCCATGAAAGAGAGGCCTAATGGGAAGGATTATAGAACCGAAAAACTGATATTCAGACAAATTGGTGTTGAGACCAAAACAACAATTCACACTTCAGGGACTCAGTCTGACCTATTCCCAGCTGCCTCCTAGGTCTGACCAAGTGCTGTCAAATAGGAGGCACTTGAGAATTTATGGGATGAGTGGAGGCATGAACAAATCTGGTTGATTCACAGGCGTCCATGAGAACATTAAATTGATGTGCACAAGAGTACAACAGAATCTTTCTAGGCACAGGAAACATTCTTTCATTTTTACTGTAACTTCTCTTTAAATAAAGCTGCCTTTTTGGGGAAGCATTATAAAAAAAATATTGGGAAGAGTACCCTCTCCTAGTCCTGTCTCTGATGTTAACTAGCTCTTTGACTTTGGACCATGGCTTCCTGATCTACTATGGGGGGAGTAGAGGGGTCCCTAGATTTGCTTGTGTCTCAGGAGCCCTTGTTAAAAATGAGTATTCCTGGGCCCCATCCTTAGAAACTCTGATCTGGTAGATTTGAGGTGGGGCTAAGGAATCTCTATTTTAAGACACTCTACAGGAGACATTGATATAACCAGGAACCACTAGATTGATGTGTTGTATGAGTCTTTAAGCTCTAACATTCTGAAGGCTATGACCTGTGACTGGAGCCATTCTGTCCTCTTCATATGAACCAGGTTTGTCATAATTCTGCTCCAAAGAAAGAGAGTAGACAGGATGAATCTCTTCCATCCTGCCCTCAGAGAGACTGTAGACACCTTGAATTCCACTATAAGCCACCGGCAACTCTGCCAAAGGCCATCTCCAGGTGATATGAAGCCACCTGTCAGCTGAGGACCAAATCTTGCTTGGCAACCCTTGGCCACTTCCTGCCCTATTTGTGTGTCTCTTTTCTCATCTGTATTATAGAGGTAATTATCTGTATCCTCAGGGAGCTCCATATATGTGCCTAGGCATAAACAGTTAAGACCCAACCTCTCTCTCAATCATTATCCTCTGATTCTTGCCTCTTTCTCTTGCTCCCACTCCCAAATCCTTTTTCCCTCCTCTCCAAACTGTACCTGCCTCAGCTGTGACCATCCTCCCCATTCCACCTTCAGGTGCCAGAGGAAACACCAAGACCTAGAACACCTAGGTTCTAAGTTGCATTCTCTGAGTAGTTTAGTCGGTCTCCTAGGATACAGGGGAAAATGAAGCTGAGCAGAAGGATCTGTTACTCAGGATCCCAACCCAAGAGTCCCTCTTCCTGAACCAAAGTCTCAAGCGCCTTTCAGGGGACGAGAATCCGAGTCATTGCAAATTAGAAGAGAAAAAAAGAGCAAGGAGTAATGAGGAGAAGGGATGAGGAGAAGGATGAGAAGTCAAGAGCAAAGAGAGGCTGACTTAGGTAAGCAAATAGGAAGGCAAAGGGAGGGTCAGGAGAGAGAAAAGTGAGCTAGGAAGAAAGGAAAAGGAAGGGGTCAGGTAGAAGAGGGGGAAGGGGAAGAAAATAGGAAGAAGGAAAAGAAAGGCTGTTGAGTGGGATATGGTAGGAACAGAAAATGATGGGGTGGCGGGGAGGGAGAACAATGTCCCTCACTGGGTCCCAGCTCTGCTTTCATCAGCTTGCTAGAGAAAGCCTTTTCTAAGGGTAGTCTCGGTGAGGTCTCTGAGTTGGTCAAATGGAGACCTCAGTTCTAGCCCCAGTTCTGCCACTTAATTCGTTAGGTGACTGGCAGTTCAGCTAGCCTTCTGGCCTTTTATTTTTTCTAACAAAAGGGTTCCCATACTTATAACTGAGCTCCATAGACCGCTGGTGGGGAAACAGAAAGCACCGGGAGCCAAGCATTTCGTCTCCCCTGTGAGTTGTTCAAAGAGCGGTGATGTTCTGTGATCTGGTTGGTTAACGTACAACCTTAACACAGGATAAATGTGTGCCACTTCATACTTGAAGCTTCTGACACAGCCAGCTTGGTTCTTCTCCAGTGTCTTCTCTTGGAGTTGTATCTGATTACCTGTTTTCATTGGAATCTATTGAGGAATGGGTGATTCTGCTTTTTTTCGTGGTCAGGAGTTGCCTGATCCTGAAAGTCTTGTGAGAAGACATGGTGAGGTGCAAACTCAATCACACGTAGGATGGCAGAGAAAAGAGCTCCTCTGTCCCTTTTCTACAAAATGAAGTCCAGCTCTGACATCCTGTGGCTCCCTGAGTTGAACCTAGCCCTCTATCGGCCACGTGTCACCTAGATACAGTTTTAAAACAGTGACTCAAGAATGGGAGCAGGGCACGCCAAGCTCTGAGGTTGAAAGAGTTTGACAAAAGAGTATAAAATCATTTTCTAAGGCTGGTTTGAGACGCGGTAGGGATGTTCCTGTGCTTGGGACTGTTCTCAGACCTCCCATGTCTTGACATTGTGGTGAGGCTCCCAGACACAGGCATATAGACAGAAGGTAATTCTGTCTTCTCCCAGGGCTAAAGCCCACCCATCCCAGAAGTTCAGAGAAGAGAGGAGGCAGAATGTTGGCAAAGGGGATTAGACTTCAGCCCCAGGTTGACCCCAACCCCTTTTAGAGTCTGAAACTCTAAGACATTTAATGAAGATCTATTACTTTTTAGTCTTCATAGAACTTTTGCAAACCTTGGATTCCAAGCTGTGCAACACCACCCAGCAAAGCAGAGATGCTTTCCTGTCTTCTTTCCTTCCTTCTTCCATCCAGAGGTCTCCTCTGGTCTCACTCAGGATTCTACATTCAGCCTCAGCCAGTAAAACCTTTCCCTCTTGGGACTGAAGCTGTGTTCTTGCTCTCCTGAGAGTTGCCTTATCTCTTCTGCTTAGACTCAGATTGGTTTCCTGCACATTCCTACTCCTTTGGAAAGTCTTCTCTAGGTCCTTCAGTCAGGAGAGCTATAATTTCAGTGACTTCTACATCATTCCTGAAGATCGTCACCCTGGGTGGCTTTACAGGCTCTTCCTAATTAAGGGAGATGGGGCACTAATATGCTGTGTGACCTCAGACAAGTCACATCATGTTTCTGGACTTCTGCTCTAACGTAGGGAGTTGAACTACATGATGTTTAAATGGAGTACTAACTGAATAATTAGTTTAAGGATTCTTTCCTTTTTTTTTTTTTTTTAGATGTTCACCACTGACAAATTGTTAAACTTATTCAGGGATGTTCCTGGCAGTCCAGGGGTTAAGACTTCACACTTTCACTGTAGGAGGCACAGGTTCGATCCCTGATTGGGGAATTAAGATCCCACATGCTGCAAAGGGCAGCCGGAAAGACTTTTTTTAAGTTTAAACTTACTAATTAAAACCCACAATATTTCTCTTCAAGCATGGATCCTTTGCTTATACAAAAGCATAAAGCTTTATGTTCCATGGACTTTGCCAGTTTCAGCATGATTTGCTTTAAGCACTGAGTATATTTGTTCTAGGCACAAAGCTAGGATCAAAGTGGCCACAAATCAAATCATCCAGTTCTTTTCAAGGCAAGTTTGTTGTTAGCTCTTAGGATAACTTCAGTTCAGTTCAGTCACTCAGTCGTGTCCAACTCTTTGCGACCCCATGAATCGCAGCACGCCAGGCCTCCCTGTCCATCACCAGCTCCCGGGGTTTACCCAAACTCATGTCCATCGAGTTGGTGATGCCATCCAGCCATCTCTTCCTCTGTCGTCCCCTTCTCCTCTTGCCCCCAATCCCTCCCAGCATCAGAGTCTTTTCCAATGAGTCAACTCTTCGTATGAGGTGGCCAAAGTATTGGAGTTTCAGCTTCAGCATCATTCCTTCCAATGAACACCCAGGACTGATCTCCTTTAGGATGGACTGGCTGGATATCCTTGCAGTCCAAGGAACTCTCAAGAGTCTTCTCCAACACCACAGTTCAAAAGCATCAATTCTTCGGCATTCAGTTTTCTTTACAGTCCAACTCTCACATCCATACATGACTACCGGAATAACCAGTCCTAAATGAGCAATGGCACCCCACTCCAGTACTCTTGCCTGGAAAATCCCATGGATGGAGGAGCCTGGTGGGCTGCAGTCCATGGGGTCACTAAGAGTCGGACACGGCTGAGCGACTTCCCTTTCACTTCTCACTTTCATGCATTGGAGAAGGAAACGGAAACCCACTCTAGTATTCTTGCCTGGAGAATCCCAGGGACGGGGGAGCCTAGTGGGCTGCCGTCTATGGGGTTGCACAGAGTCGGACACAACTGAAGCGACTCAGCAGCAACAGCAAATGAGCATATATTTAAAGGTAGGAACTCTCTCTACTCAAGTAGAGAAAACTTGAACATGCTGTTCTGAGACTATGTAACTTATCTGGTCCATTAAAACTGTGAGAATTACTATTATGAATAAGAGTATGAGCTACACTTTATCATGTGAAGGTAGAAGTGGCTTATTTAGCAAGGTGCAGTTCTAAGTGTGGTAGAAGAGACAAAAGAAATACTCTGGCCTAGCCTGTCCAGAGCTGGAGGATCCACACAGGAGCGTGGAGAGGGCTCCTGGAAGGGAAGTTGAGATGATTCTGCTTGGAGAAGGAAAGGCTAGGAGGCAGAGAGATTCCAAGTTCTGAAAGGGGGAAGCCAGCAAGTCAGTGATTCCTAATAATGGGGAACTGAGAGAGGTGTGGTCAACATGACCTCGTGGATTGTAGGGTGTTGGGAAAGAAGAGGGTATTTGGCAGAAACCCCTGGGTTGGCCCTGTCGGAGATGGCTGTGGGAAACGGCAGAAACTCTGAAATCAGATATATTTGGGTTTAAATTCCAAGTCCCTGTGTGATTGAGACAAGTTTCTTAGCCTCTCTAAGCCTCAATCACTAAACTCAAATTAGAAGTGAAAAGAGCTACAAATTATGTAGATGAAGTAGCTGACACAATGCAGGCAGTCAAGGAACACTAATTTCCTTCTCTTCCTCCCTTGATCTATTACTGTAAGACCTCAAGATTAACCTGAAGTCTCTTGCTGCTCCTCGCTCCTTTAGGTGACTCTGGCATCAGCTGGTGAAGCAGTGGGTGATGGCGTATCTGCTGCAAGGCCGTGAGTACCCCTGCAGAAGAGGCTTGGGGAGACAGCCCAGAGACAGGGAGGAGGCTGGACTCCTGTTCCAAAGCTCGTCCTGGGCCCTCCACCTTCCCTACCAGCTACTCAGTCCCTTCTTCTCCTGGCTCAGGGCTGCCCATCAATCAAGATCTGCTGCTGATGCAGAAAGGCACAATGATGCGCAAGGTGAGGTCCAAAAGCTGGAAGAAGCTAAGATTCTTCAGACTTCAGGATGATGGCATGACAGTCTGGCATGCCCGGCAGGCTGGAGGCAGGGCCAAGCCCAGCTGTGAGTGATGTGGGTAGCCAGGGGTGGGCATGTGGGTGGACAGGACCTTACAGGCCCAGCAGCTTGAGGGCAGAGGAGTGACCAGTGTCTTATGATGTGCCCTGCTCTGGTCTCTTTAGTGTCTTTATCTGAGCCTGTAAAATGGAAATTATAACTGTACTAGCCTCTTCAGGGTGTTACAAGGATCAAATTGGTTATGGCATGCAAAGATCTTCCAAGAGTCTTTGCCACATAATAAGGCTCAATAAATCATAGGTTTTATCTTATTACTATCATCATCATCATTATTATTATAGCATGATCTCGGGTAGCCAACTGTCTAGATAAAAGCCCTGGCTCTGCCAATTTCTAGCTGAGTGACTTTGGACAAGTTATTTAACTTAAGCTAATATAAGTTTCCTCATCTATAAAATGAGGATTAAACAGCCTAGTACATTACAGGAGCTCAAGAACTTAATGTATGTAAACCACCTAGCATGAGGCCTGAAACCCAGATGAATTTAGTGAATTAACCATTATAGTGAATATTTCTAAATATCGTAAATGTGTCATAACAGTGTGCCTCCTATTGGCCAAACACTTTATGATCCCTCTAAAAATGTGACCACAGGACTCACTTAAGAGAATCTACTTTAGAGACATAACCAGAGCTTACGATCCACACCAGCCCCAGCTGAAGAAGCGGGGGGAAGGATTTCTCTGGCTCCCTCCCAGACATCTGGAAAGAGGAAGCCCTCAAACCTGGAATGAGAGAACTGAATTTGGGCGCGTCATGCTTTGGTGTAACTGCTTCTATCCTGCAAGTGTGCTTCCACTTGTCAGCCCCACCAGTCTTCCTGTAATTGATCACCATGTGGATTGGCCATGGAAGGGACCATCCCTTATTTAAGATTAGGACACTGAGGGGCTACGTCATTTTTGTCCCTGTCACACTGCTAGTTGGTGGCTGGAAGCCAGGTCTTGCCATTTCCAGCACAGGCCCCTTGTCATGCTGCTATGAAAACAATGACTCGTGGCAATCTGAATTCCAAGACTCTGCATCTCCCTGTACTAAGGCTTTGGGGGTTTTAGTCTATGGAGGCTGGGGTCCCTCCTCCTGTGGTTTCAGAGAGAAAAAGGGGGAATACTGGTCCTTGGCTCTCAGCTGCTGTGATTTGTCAGACCCTTTGCTCAGGGCCCCCCACTCACTTCTTCCCTGGCAGTCTCAATCTCCGACGTGGACACAGTACGTGAGGGCCACGAGTCTGAGTTGCTGCGCAACCTGGCAGAGGAGTTCCCCCTGGAGCAGGGCTTCACCATCGTCTTCCATGGCCGCCGCTCCAACCTGGACCTGGTGGCCAACAGTGTCCAGGAAGCCCAGACCTGGATGCAGGGGCTCCAGCTGTTGGTGGGCTTTGTCACCAACATGGACCAACAGGAGAGGCTGGACCAGTATCAGCAGGATGGAGTCAGAGTGGGATCCAGGGGTCACTGAAGGAGCCAGATGCTGAAGGGCTAGGGACAAGTAGGAGGGGGCACAGGGCTAGAGAGTCCAGATGGGGTGGCCAGGGACAGCTTGGGCTGATGTGAGGCTGAGATACTGAGGGAAGAATGGAGGCCTGTGATGGCACAGACAGAGTCACACAGAGTTTGGAGAGGAATCAGGGCCCCCAGGATTGGGTAAAGGGACCGTGAGAGGCAAACTAGGAGCTGATCCTGAGAGCTGAACAGAAGATCCCAGTGGCATTAACTCCCATAGGGATGGGGAGCAACTCCTTAGGGGGCTTAGTGGGATCAACTCACTTCAAGTTTCCTAGACTGTATTCACCTTCTATGCTGGTCCATTCATTTATTCACCATCTATTAAGTAGAATGTAAGAGGCACTATGCCAGGCTTTAGGGATACAAAGATTAATGAGGCTCAGATATTATTTTAGTCAGCAGAGAAAATAGAATTGTGTGAATAATTTAATTTACCAGCATTACAGTACTTAGCTGATATGTGGGTGTTCAAAGGAAGGAGAAATACTTATTTCTAGCTGAGATGGTCATGAGAAAGCTTCAGGAGAAAGTAGCGTTTGAGCTGAACCTTGAAAATGAGTAGAATTTGAACTGAAGGGAAGAGGAGGGGAAGGCACTCATGTCTGAGGAAACATCATGAATAAAGGCCCAGAGGTAGGAAGCTGAAGAGCTGGGACATCACCAAGCAGGGGCTTGCTGAATCTGTCTGAGGTGCAAGGTAGTCATTTCTGTGTTGAGAAGGCTGGTTTGGGGCCAGATCACTGGGGTGAAGGAGATCTTAATTTCTATGTTAGGGAAGTTGGGCTTCTTTTTGCAGGCAACAGGGATGTCCCCAAAGGCACCTGAGCCATGCAGGGGCAAGATAGATTGGTGCTCTGGGGAGATTATTCCAGAAGCTAATGTGGAAAATGAATTGGCTCTGGGGAGGGGACTGGCAACAAAGACAGGGGAGCAGTCAATGGATGAATGTGCACACACATCTGCACACACAAACACACACTCAGTGCTTTTGCCTTGACTCAGACCTGGATGGCTGAGTGATTGGTTCCAGCGCGGAGACAAAAACCAGGATGGTCGGATGAGTTTCGGAGAGGTCCAACGGTTATTGCACCTGATGAATGTGGAAATGGACCAAGAATATGCCTTTCAGCTTTTCCAGGTGAGTCTTCTGGGGAAGCCAATCAAGGCCACATTCTCCCTTAGCCAGAAGTCCTCCAACCCTCTCCAGCAACACACAGCTGTTGAATCTCTCCTACTACGCCAGGTTCATTGGGAAGTGTGGGTAGGACATGGTTCTTACCCTTCAGTCTTGTTGGAAAGATGACTCATAATCTTATGAAAGGTAAATAACAACATGTTATTACATCAGACCTCAGGGACCTCTCTGTCCTTGGCCAGGATTTCACAAGTGCCTAGTACAGTGGAAAACTCCAACTGGCATGTGAGTAAATAGAAAAAGGGATCTTCTGATCTTTTAGGGACATGTTGGGGGCATTTAATTCTTTCTAGTTGAAATTTTTCTCTAGTAGCAAATGGTATGGCCGAAATTTTGCTTTTTACTTCCTGTAGTGGCTTTTCCTATGAACACTAAATGTCAGGAGTTCTGTGGAAGCCTGCCTGGCTCCATCAATAATAACGCCCTTACAAGGAAAGTCAAAACTGCAACATCTGCCGTTAAAGGGTTTTTTACTCTCCTCTAAACCCTCTTCTGCAGACAGCAGACACATCCCAGTCTGGGACTCTGGAGGGAGAAGAATTTGTAGAGTTCTATAAGTCATTGACTCAGCGTCCAGAAGTGCAGGAACTGTTTGAAAAGTTTTCATCTGATGGGCAGAAACTGACCCTGTTGGAATTTGTGGATTTCCTCCAAGAGGAGCAGAAGGAAGGAGAACGGGCTTCTGACCTTGCTCTGGAACTCATCGACCGCTATGAGCCTTCAGAAAGTGGTAAGAGGACTAGGGTGGTGAGGCAACACACATGGGGGCCAGATGAGGGACCAAGAGACAACTAGCCTTCTGCCTAACTAAGGGAAAATTCAGTCCCCCAGACCCCCTTCCCAATCATCTTCATCTCATTCAATCACTCCTCCAGAAGGAGAAAGCCATTTCCTGCCCACATAAGACAGGAGTCTCCTCTGTAGTGCTGTATCTCTTAGGAGGAAGAACATTCCGTAAGTCCCCTTTCCTCTACCACGCTCATATTTCTCATCCTTCACTTTCACACTGTTCTTCCTGATATCAACCTTTGTCCCAGTGGAAACATAAAATCCTGCTCCTCTTACTTTTGGCTTCTTCTCTAGGGCATGTGATTCCTTTCCCTTTAGTTCCCTTCATGGTTCCTGTTTGCTGTCTCTTTAAGTGCTGGCTCTCTGCCGTTTCCTGGACTTTCTCCAAGTTCCCCAGGTGGTTTTTGAGTCCTAAGTCCCTGAGCTGAGCACCTAGTCAGCCCCTGGCTGAGGCGGATGATGAGGTAGACAATCATTTGGCTCTTAACAAGCAGTTAAAATATGCCCTCTCTGCCCTCAAACCTTCTCCTTGCCCCTTTAGTAGACACCTTCCTGCCCTTCATTCCTTGCAGAGCATGAAAAACTTACATTATTAATAAAAAGAGGGCTTCCCTGATAGCTCAGTTGGTAAAGAATCCGCCTGCAATGCAGGAGACCCCAGTTTGATTCCTGGGTTGGGAAGATCTGCCGGAGAAAGGATAGGCTATCCAGTCCAATATTCTTGGGCTTCCCTTGTGGCTCAGCTGGTAAAGAATCCGCCTGCAATGCAGGAGACCCCAGTTTGATTCCTGGGTTGGGAAGATCTGCCGGAGAAAGGATAGGCTATCCAGTCCAATATTCTTGGGCTTCCCTTGTGGCTCAGCTGGTAAAGAATCCTCCTGCAATGCAGGAGACCCCAGTTTGATTCCTGGGTTGGGAAGATCTGCCGGAGAAAGGATAGGCTATCCAGTCCAATATTCTTGGGCTTCCCTTGTGGCTCAGCTGGTAAAGAATCCGCCTGCAATGCGGGAGACTTAGGTTCAATCCCTGGGTTGGGAAGATCCCCTGGAGAAGGCAAAGGCTACCCACTCCAGTATTCTGGCCTGGAGAATTACATGGACTATATATATAGTCCATGGGGTCGCAAAGAGTCTGACACAACTGAGCAACTTCCACTTTACTTCACTTTATAGCTCTTACATTATTTAGTCCTTTGTGTGTGTGTGTGTGTGAGTGTGTGAGTGTGTTAGACGCTCAGTTGTGTCCAACTCTTTGCGAACCCATGGACTATAGCCCACCAGGCTCCTCTGTCCATGGGATTTCCCAGGCAAGAATACAGGAGTGGGTAGGTATTCCCTTCTCCAAGGGATCTTCCCAACTCAGGGATAAAACCCCAGGTCTCCTGCACTGCAGGCAGATTCTTTACCATCTGAGCCACCAGGGAAGCCCTTAGTACTCACTGCTGCTACTGCTGCTGCTAAGTTGCTTCAGTCGTGTCCGACTCTGTGAGACCCCATAGACGGCAGCCCACCAGGCTCCGCCGTCCCTGGGATTCTCCAGGCAAGAACACCGGAGTGGGTTTAGTACTCACTACATCCTTGTAAATCAAAAGCAATAATCTTTATTGGGCCTTTGCTAAGCATCCCATAATGTGCTGATGATATCTCTACATGCCTTTTCTAATCCTTCCAACAACCCATGGAAGTAGATTTCTATTATCAACTCAGTTGTACAGAAGAGGAAAACTGAGATTCAGAAAAATTAAGTGACTTGCTTAAAGTCAACAGTTAATGAAATGAGGAATTGTAATTCAAAGCCAGATCATTGACTCTTACCTGGTGCCTCTCTTGAGAATGAGAATAAGACATGAGAGGAATGTGAGCTGGACAGGTGACCCAGGTTTCTTAGGTCTCAATTCCCATTCCCTTTCATTCATTGATTCATTCACTCGCTACTTCAGCAAATGCTCACTGAGTACCTGTAATGTGCCAGGACCAATGATAGGCAACAGAGATACAGTAGTAGGTCAGACAAGGACACTACCCTCATGGACCGTGGAGCCAAAGTGTTGGAATCACTGATTCCAGATTTATGTGGGTGCTTAGAGAAGAAAGGGGCTGTGAAGCAATCTTTTCAGAAAACTAAACAGAAGAGGAAGTTGAAGGGTTAAGACAGGATCCTCTGTTTCCAATGAAGAATCCAGCATACATCATTACATTTATTCTGCCTGTGTGCATGCTCAGTCACTCAGTTGTGTCCAACTCTTTGTAGCCCATGGACTGTAGCCCAACAGGCTCCTTTGTCCATGGAATTTTCCAGGCAAGAATACTGGAGTAGGTTGTCATTTCTTACTCCAGGGGACCTTCCCAACCCAGGGACTGGATCCTTGTCTCTTGGGTTTCCTGCACTGGCAGGCAGATTCTTTACCACTGAGCCACCTGGGAAGCCCCACATTTATTCTATCCACCCTTTTTGGAGTTCTTTCCCTTTTCACTTGATTATCAGATACAACAACACTGTGGCTGCAAAGTGTGGTATCAGTCAGGAGACAGAGGCTCAAGTCCCCACTCTGCTTCTTAGAGTACTGAGTTGCTTAACCTATCAGAGGCTCAGTTTTCTCATTTGTAAAATAACTGGTGATCAAATGAAATAAAGCACATGAAAAGTACCTGGTAGCTATGGACTTTAGCAATTTGCAATTTGAGTTATTACAGTCAAGAATGAAACTTTGTGGGATTTCTCTGGCAGTCCAGTGGTTAAGACTTTGAGCTTCCACTGAAGGGGGCATGGATTTGATCCCTGATCGGGAAACTAGCACCCTGCATGCCTCAAGTCCGGAGAAGGCAATGGCACCCCACTCCAGTACTCTTGCTTGGAAAATCCCATGGACGGAGGAGCCTGATAGGCTGCAGCCCATGGGGTTGCTAAGAGTCAGACACGACTGAGCGACCTCACTTTCACTTTTCACTTTCATGCATTGGAGAAGGAAATGGCAACCCACTCCAGTGTTCTTGCCTGGAGAATCCCAGGGACGGGGGAGCCTGGCGGGCTGCCGTCTATGGGGTCACACAGAGTCGGACACGACTGAAGCGACTTAGCAGCAGCAGCAGCATGCCTCAAGTCATGGCCAAAATATAGAAATAATGAAACTTTGCGCCCAACTTCTTGCCATTTCCACCATTGCCAGGCCTTGTCACACCTGGAATGAGGAAGCTAGGCATGAGAGTCAAGCTGTTCTGCCTCCCCTGTAGCAAAGTTATCCTCAGTGAGACTTCACAGTCCAACAGTGTAGAGCAGACTCTGACATCTGACTCCCTGGGTTCAAATTCCAGCTCCTTCACTTATTAGTTATTAGTTATGTGACATAATATTATACAGGAGGCGGTGACCAGAACCATCCCAAAGAAAAAGATGTGCAAGAAGGCAAAGTTGTTGTCTGAGGAGGCTTTACAAATAGCTGAGAAAAGAAGAGAAGCAAAAGGCAAGGGAGAAAGGGAAAGATACCCAACTGAATGCAGAGTTTCAGAGAATAGCAAGAAGAGAGATGAAAACCTTAAGAGAACAGTGCAAAGAAGTAGAGGAAAACAACAGAATAAGAAAGATTAGAGACCTCTTTAAGAAAAGTGGAGATATCAAGGGAACATTTCATGCAAGAATGGGCACAATAAAGGACAGAAACAGTGAAGACCTAACAGAAGCAGAGGAGATTAAGAAGAGGTGGCAAGAATACACACAAGAACTGTACAAAAGGTCTTAGTGATCTCGATTTCCACGATGGTGTGGTCCCTCACCTAGAACAAGACATCCTGGAGAGTGAAGTCAGGTGGACCTTAGGAAGCATTACTATGAATAAAGATAGTGGAGGTGATGGAATTCCAGCTGAGCTATTTAAAATCACAAAAGATGATGCTGTTAAAGTGCTGCACTCAATATATCAGCAAATTTGGAAAACTCAGCAGTGGCCATAGGACTGGAAAAGGTCAGTTTTCATTCCAATCCCAAAGAAGGGCAAAGCCAAAGAATGTTCAAACTACCACACAATTGCCATCATTTCACATGTAGCAAGTTTTAAATGCTCAAAATCCTTCAAACTAGGCTTCAGTAGTACACGAACTGAGAACTTCCAGATATACAAGCTGGGTTTAAAAAAGGCAGAGGAACCAGAGATCAAATTGCTCACATTCTTTGGATCATAGAAAAAGCAGTAAGGGAATTCCAGAAAAACATCTACTTCTGCTTCATTTATTATGCCAAAGTCTTTGACTGTGTGGATCACAATAAACTGTAGAAAATTCTTCAAGAGATGGGAATACCAGACCACCTTACCTGTCTCCTAAGAAACCTGTATGCAGGACAAGGAGCAACAGTTAGAAATGTACATGGAACAAGGATTGCTTCAGAATTGGGAAAAGAGTATGTCAAGGCTGTATGTTGTCATCCTGCTTATTTACCTTATATGCAGAGTATCTTATGTGAAATGCGAGGCATCTGGTCCCATCACTTTGTGCAAATAGAGGAGGAAAAGTGGAAACAACGACAGATTTTATTTCCTTAGGCTCCAAAATCACTGCAAACAGTGACTGTGTGCATGCTAAGTCACTTCGGTCATGTATGATTCTGTGCAACCCTAGGGACTGTAGCCTGCCAGGCTCCTCTGTGCATGGAACTCTCCAGGCAAGAATACTGGAGAGGGTTGCCATTTCCTTCTCCAGGGGATCATCTTGACCCAGGGATCAAACCAGGGTTTCTTATGTCTCCTACAGTGGCAGGCAGGATCTTTACCACTAGCGCCACCTGACAGTGACTGCAGCCATGAAATTAAAAGACTCTTGCTCCTTGGAAGGAAAGCTGTGACAAACCTAGACAGCATATTAAAGAGCAGAGACATCACTTTGCTGACAAAGGTCTGTATCGTCAAACCTATGGTTTTTCCAGCAGTCCTGTACAGCTGTGACAGTTGGACCATAAAGAAGGCCGAATGCCTTGAAATCGATGCTTTTGAGTTGTAGTGCTGGAGAAGCCTCTTGAGAGTCCCTTGGACAGCAAGAAGATCTAACCAGTCAATCCTAAAGGAAATCAACCCTGAATATTTACTGAAAGGACTGATGCTGAAATTTCAATACTTTGACCACCTGACATGAAGAGCCGACTCATTAGAAAAGACCCTGATGCTGGGAAAGATTAAAGGCAGGAGGAGAAGGGGATGACAGGAGATGAGATGGTTGACTGGCATCACTGACTCAATGGACATGAGTTTGAGCAAACTCTGGCGGACAGTGAAGGACAGGGAAGCCTGGCATGCTGCAGGGCTGCAAAGAGTCAGACATGACTGAGCGACTGAACAACCACCACAGATGTGACCCTGGGTATGTTACCTAACCTCTCAGGGCAGATTATATTATATCCACCTGATTGTGTTGGTGAGAGCATTAAGGGAGATGCTGCATGTTATGTCCTTGGCAATGCTCAAGAAACCCTCAGGCCATAGTAGGCAGTAGCTACACAGCCCAGGGCATAACACACAGGTACCTTGGTCTTGGGGCTTCCCAGGTGGTGGTAGAGCTGAAGAACGTCTGTGCCAATATAGGAAATGTAAGAGATGTAGGTTCGATCCCTGGGTTGGGAAGATCTCCTGGAGGAGGCATGGCAACCCTCTCCAGTATTCTTGCCTGAAGAATCTCGAGGACAGAGGAGCCTGGCAGGCTACAGCCCATAGGGTAACAAAGAGTCTTCAGACGTGAAGCAACTTGGCATTCATGCATGCACCTTGGTCTTGTCACTAACAAGTCTTTGACTTTGATCCTCTCTGAGCCTCGGGTGCCCCATCTATGAAATTAGTCCTTTGGACTAAATACTGTGCTGTCCTTCATGGTAACCCTGAGCCCCATGTGACTATTTAAATTTAAATTACAGTCAGCTCTCTGTATGTACAGGTGCCACATCGCAGATACAGAGGGTCGACTGTACCATGAGATTCTGTGTAAGGCGCTTGAGCGTCCATGGATTTTGGTATCTGCTATGGGGAAGGGGCCGGAGAAGGCAATGGCACCCCACTCCAGTACTCTTGCCTGGAGAATCCCAGGGACAGGGGAGCCTGGTAGCCTGCCATCTCTGGGGTCGCACAGAATCGGACATGACTGAAGCGACTTAGCAGCAGCAGCAGCATGGGGAAGGGGCGGAGAAGGCAATGGCACCCCACTCCAGTACTCTTGCCTGGAAAATCCCATGGACGGAGGAGCCTGGTAGGCTGCAGTCCATGGGGTTGCTAAGAGTCAGACATGACTGAATGACTTCACTTTAACTTTTTACTTTCATGCATTGGAGAAGGAAATGGCAACCCACTCTAGTGTTCTTGCCTGGAGAATCCCAGGGACGGGGGAGCCTGGTGGGCTGCTGTCTATGGGGTTGCACAGAGTCAGACATGACTGAAGCGACTTAGCAGCAGCAGCAGCAGCAGCAGCATGGGGAAGGGGGAAGTCCTGGAGCCAATCTCCTGTGAATACAAAACTGTAATTCAGTTCCGCAGTCACACAGCAACATTTCAAATGCTCAGTAGCTTTATTTATTTAAAGGTTATCGTACTGGGCTGTGCAGACCAGAGAACACTTCCATCACTGTAGAAAGTTCTGTTGGGCAGCACTGGACTAGCATGATCTTAATAATTCCCTTTGTATCTTTATGGTTCTCTGAGGATGGGGATGCTTGAAATGACAGGCTGGATAGGGCAATGGGGTCTGGAGGCTGGGAGTGGACACCATTTGAAAGGCTGGGCCCTGGAGAGGGGTGGGGTGCTCTGAGCACTGCCGCTGAGAGCTTCTCACTCTAGCCACTCCACACCCCAGGAAAACTGCGGCATGTGCTGAGCATGGACGGCTTCCTCGGCTACCTCTGCTCAAAGGACGGAGACATCTTCAATCCAACCTGCCACCCCCTCTACCAGGACATGACTCAACCCCTGAACCACTACTACATCAACTCCTCCCACAACACCTACCTGGTGGGGGACCAGCTTTGTGGCCAGAGCAGCGTGGAGGGATACATACGGTGCTGTGGGGCTGGGGGGTGAAGGGGTCCAGCTCATGAGATGGAAAGATCTGTGGGAAGTTGGAGAGGAATTGTTAGTTGACTGCAGGAATTGAAACGCTGTTGTGGGGGGATTTGAGCTGAGGATTCCTTGGTCCCTGAGAGACTTGGAGGAGATATTGAAGACTGGCAGGAGAGTGCTGTGGAAACCCTGCGGGTAAACACGGCTTCTCTTTCATAGGACATGAAATTACCTTGGCACCAGAGGTCCTGACAGATTTATTTTGAACAAATGAATAAACTCAATGTTAAATGGGAGGCAGTAGGGAAGAGGATTTAAAAACATAGGTTCTGGAGTCAGACCATTTGAGATAAACAACTAGCTCCCTCACTTGGTACTCTGAGGTCAAATACTTAACCTCTCGCTGTCTCAGCTTCCCTATCTGAGACACAGAGATGATTACTATTCTGTCTATTCTGTCTGGCTTGTTGTGAGGATTCAATAAGGTAATTTATGTGTCAATAGGTAATAAATGGTACCTGACTTTATTGTGATTAACCATGCAATAGATCAAATAGTCAAGGCATCTTTGTAATGCCAGCAGCTGAACTAGTCACTTCAAGTGCAACTTCCCTAGGAAGCCTAGCAAGGAAGTAAAATGTAAATTTACCAAGAGTTTGAATAACTCAGGTGTCATATAAAGATATACAAGCAGAATACCAGAAGGCAGTATGTGATGGCTCCCTAAGGGAGGATTGTTGAGTAGGGCCTGGTGGAGATCAGTGTGAGCTGCAGGTGTGTCCCAGCAGACAGACAGGGGTCCACGGAGATGTAAATTGACAGAGTCTTGATGTGTGAGTGCTGGTGAGCACTGTTCTCTCCAGAGAGGGAAGAGGGTCCCTATGTGAAAGATCACACCTTGACCCCTCCCGTCCCTGGGGGGTGGGGTTCTTGCAGGGCCCTGAAGCGGGGGTGCCGCTGTGTGGAGGTGGATATATGGGATGGACCAAGCGGGGAACCTATTGTTTACCACGGACACACCCTGACCTCCCGCATCCCATTCAAAGATGTTGTGGCCGCTATAGGACAGTATGCCTTCCAGGTGGGAGCCTCAGGATGGAAATACTGGTGATTAGCAAGAGGATCTGAAGGAAGAGACTCTGGGTCTGGGGTTGGGGAGGGATGCAGGGGAAAGTAAAAGTATTAGTCACTCAGTTGTATCCAACTCTTTGTGACCCTATGCACTGTAGCCCAACAGGCTCCTTTATCCATAGAATTCTCCAGGCAAGAACACTGGAGTGGGTATCCATTCCCTTTGCCAGGGGATCTTCCCGACCTAGGTGATGTCAAATGACATATACGTAAAAGAGATTTTAATTGTGAAGCATCAGGCAAACATTAAGGGATTATTATGAATAAGTGTTGGATGTGTTACTAGTTAAGTAGTCATAGAAGTAATTGCTAACTGTAATGATTACTTCTAAAAACTTCTGTCACCCACCTGGGAGATGGCGGAGGAGGAAACAGACAAACTGGTGGGTAGAGCTGGGAGGCAATAGCTATCTGGGGATGAAAGTCTGAAAGTGTAATGTGAACATGTCAGGGGCACTGGCCTGGCTTTCCCACTCTAAGCCTGAAAACTCAAAGGTCCCATAAGGACCTGAGTCAGACCTGGCACAGATCTGAGATTTGGGGTCCCAAGAGTGACTTTTAGATGTGGGGTGCCTAGACCCAGGCAGATCTCCTGGAGGCCTGGCATGGAGTCAGAGGACTTTTGGCAATCAGGGTACTCAGTTGAGTAATTGGCAGGGGGTGGGTGGTGGGGTGGTGGGTGGGGGTGGAACTGGAGAAGCAAGAGGGTTATAGGCCTCAGAACTTTGGCTCCAGCATGCCTTCCCCTCCTGACCAGACGTCAGACTATCCAGTCATCTTGTCGCTGGAGAACCACTGCAGCTGGGAGCAGCAGGAGATCATCGTGCGCCATCTGACGGAGATCCTGGGGGATCAGCTACTGATGACAGCCTTGGATGGGCAGCCTCCCACTCAGCTGCCCTCCCCCGAGGTAGGGACCCTGCCCTTCCAGCCCAGGCTTCCCTACCGGCCTTGGCTTTTCCTTCCAGGCCCATCTGTTCCCTTCTTCTCACCCTCAGATGGACCATCTTGCTCTTTAATATTCTCAGAGACAACTTTAATTTTTAAAAAATTGAATTCAGGGTGTTCCAATGTGGCCTAGTGGTTATGATTCCAAGCTTTCACTGCCAATCCCTGCTCCAGGAACTGAGATCCTGCAAGCCGAGTGGCATGGCCAAAAGAAATAAAAAGAAATCTAATTCAACATAAAATTCCAGATATAGCTTTCTAAATTTAAAACCATTTGTTTACTTTATATTTCTTTTTTCAATGGAAGATCTTTTTTTTTTCCTGATAGTTCATTATTATAGGCTCTATAAATATAAAGGGAGAGTCCCCCACCATAATCTCAACCTCTCCAATAACAGCTGCCAACATTATAGATTTTTTACACACTTATATAGACATATATATGTATATATGGTTACATTTTTAAAAAATGTGAATGGGATCATCCTTTCTATCCCTTTTATATATATCACAAATATTTTTTCATATATATTTTCTTTTTTAACAGTTCTATAGTATTGTACTTTATGTTACTGACCATAATTTACTCAACCAGTAGGTGGTAAAAATAACCAGTAAATGGTAAAAATTTAGGTTGTTTATAATTTTTCATTTGTACATAGAGCTTTGCTCATTTACTCTTTCTTTGAAATGGATTCCTAGGAAAAAAATTGCTGGGTTGAAAACTGCATGTTGACATTTTCGGTTATTATTGTCAAGTTGCCCTCGTGGTAGGGGGGCAGGGTGCAGAAAAAAAACAAATTTCACTCCAACTGAACAGTGTAAGGTAATGACTACAAACAATTCCAGTAGTGAGATGATTCGTAATGGCAAACATGAAAAAAAAGTTTTTAAAAAACAAAGGTCTGTTTTATTCTTTCAAATTAACTGATATTATTTACAAACTTTTTATATTAGAGTTTATAATTTTTCTTGATATATAACTTTAAAAAATGTTAAAGATATTAATGCTTTAAAAATACTTTTTTGCAGTCTATTGGGGCAGAGGGTGGCCACTCTGTGCGACTTGGATGACCTAGTTCATAACCAGGGACTGAACCCAGGACACAGCCGTGTGGAGTCCTAACCACTGGACTGCCAGGAAACTCCCCTTGCAGTCTATTTTTTCTTTTTGTCTTCATAGCCTCTTCTGCTCTACGGGTTTTTAACCTTTATGTAGTCACCTCTGCCAATCATTTTTTATGTCTTCTGAGTTTTCAAAGGCTTTCCTACCTTGAGGCTTTTCAGAAAGAGTCTCTATCTTCCTCTAATACTCTAATGTTTTTTACATGTAAATCTTCAATCTATGAGGAATCTTTATGTCTCAAATGTGAGGTAGGGGTTCGCATGTATTTTTTACCTTAGAGATGTTACAGGTTGGCTTAACCATAAGAAATCCCTGCTGTATGTATCAAGTAGCCTTCCTGTGGGAACTTCCGACCACTTACTTGCTTCCTTTGCCTTTGAGGTGGTCCTGTGAGAGCTGCATAGGAGCTACACGACCCACAGGAGGGGCCCAGAGCAGACAGGTAGACAGGCCCCTCTGTTTTCATCCCCTAGGACCTTCGGGGGAAGATCCTTGTGAAGGGGAAGAAGCTAATGCTTGAGGAAGAGGAGGAAGAGCCAGAGGCTGAATTGGAAGCGGAGCAGGAGGCTAAGCTGGACTTGGAGGCCCAGCTGGAGTCTGAGCCCCAGGAGCTGAGCCCTCGCAGTGAGGACAAAAAGAAGGTAGGCCAGAAGGGTGGTCTTTCTGCTCTGGTGTTTGATTAGTCAGTACTACAAGCTGAGACCCCATGTGTGAAGAGACTGGAGCCAGGCAGGGTGGAGAACCAAGGAGCAAAATGCTCCTTGCCTCCAATGACAAGAGGCATGAGAAGCCATACACAGCATCACCATATAGATTGCCATATACAGACATATGGCAGTGGCTTTCCAACTTCTTTGTTCTGTGAGATCTTTTTTTTTTTTTTTTTAATGAAATTCTATATGGAAGCTCAGGACACAAAATAGATATATGCAGAGTCATTCTGGTTGAAGTACTTCTTTGGCTCTCTCCTGGGTCTCCCAGGTGACTTCTGAGACATCTTTGTACTACTTCCCAGTCTCTTTAAATGATACTTCAAAAACCACTGATGTGTGCGTGTGTGTTGTTATATTAGGTAAGTAGGGCTTACTAGAGTGACTGCTATGACCTCAACTAAAGTGAGTTTATTGCTAGAAAGTTTCTTGGAAAAGGTGAGTCTAAAAAGGGACCAAAAATAGCCAAAGAGGAGGAGCATGGAAGGTTGGGGAAGGCCTGCCAACGGTGGGACCGCCAAGATCTTGCTTTGAAGTCTGCATTTCTCTCTCTTATGCACTTGCTTGGCTCAGCTGAATGACTTCTAGCTTATTATCCTGTTCTCTCTGGAGCTGTGTTGTCTCACCTGCTGCCATGCCCAGGGATGGAAATGGGAATTCAGAAAAATCTATAGATGTTACTCTGGGACTCTGACATCCTTCCAGGTGTGAGTTCCATGACCATTTGCATAACTTGATGTATCTGGATTCATATACATTTTGATAAAAAATTAATTTGTTTTAAAAGATGAGAGGTAGTGAGGATGACATCTCTGTTTAGCAGTAATAAGTTAAAGACCTGTTACCTGCACAGTAACCCTTCAAGCCCAGAGGCTGAAACTGATCCCTTTAGTATACGCAGACTGCTTTTATTCCCATTCCCATCCTCAGGTTGTGATGTGCCCGCTGTTGTGTCGGCCTTTGTGTTGTCAGATTATGGCCCAGGCTCCTATTTCCAAGCCTGGGCTTCTTCTCTTTCCCAAGCAGGTGAGGCAGGAGGGAGGCAGCGGGCAGAGCCTTAGGTTGGGTGGGGAAGTTCAGATCTTGGCCACTGGCTTCTTCCCTCTCGGATTGCTAATGGCTCAACTCTATCATCCTCTCTCTCCTTTTCCAGAAACCCAAGGCCATCTTGTGTCCAGCCCTCTCTGCCCTGGTTGTCTACTTGAAGGCTGTCACATTCTACAGCTTCACTCACTCGAGGGAGCACTACCACTTCTATGAAACATCATCTTTCTCTGAAACCAAGGCCAAGAGCCTCATCAAGGAGGCTGGTCAGGACCAAGAGGGAGGGATGGAAATGGGATGGGTAAAGTCAGGTCTGACGGGCAGGAGGATGAGTTCCAAGAAAGAGGATGAGGGAGCAGAGGGACGTTGAAGTTAAGGAACTCCCCAGACCAGGTATGGGGATAGGAGGTGAACAGTGGACTCAAGGCTCTAGGGGAAAGACAGCTGGGGGAGGTGGTCTGCATGGAGCAGAGACAGTCACAGCCTTAGGAGATGCTGGAGAGAAGAGTGAAGTAGGCGGGCGGGGGCCTTTGAGACCAAGGAAGTAGGAGGGTCCACTCCACCCACTACCATCTCAGGACCCACACCCTCTTTACAGGCGATGAGTTTGTGCAGCACAATGCCTGGCAGTTAAGCAGAGTGTATCCCAGTGGCCTGAGGACGGATTCATCCAACTACAACCCCCAGGAATTCTGGAATGCAGGCTGCCAGATGGGTGAGGGAGTGGTACGGACAGGGAAGAGGGAGTGCAAGGGCAATGGATGGGAAGTCGGTCCCTGGGTGGCAGTGGGGCCAGAGAGTGCTTCAAGGGGAGTGCCGGGCTGAGAAAGACATTCTCCAGTGTTGCCAGCAGCCCTTTTACACCCCAAAAGTTCTGTCTGGTTTCCCTGAAAGATGGCTGCCTAGCCCCCAAGGTGACTCTTTCCTTTTTTTCTCCTGGGGCCCTCAGTGGCTATGAACATGCAGACAGCCGGGCTGGAGATGGACCTGTGTGATGGGCTCTTCCGCCAGAATGCTGGCTGTGGCTATGTGCTGAAGCCAGACTTCCTGCGCGATGCCCAGAGTTCCTTCCACCCTGAGAGGCCCATCAGCCCTTTCAAAGCCCAGACCCTCATAATCCAGGTATAATGGAAAGAAAAACCACTGGGAAGAAACTGGGATAGCTGAAATAGAGCCTGGGGCAGGGGCGGCTAGGTCTGACAGGAGTGTAATAGAGGGAAAGTTCCTCATGGGGCAGCATAGACTTTGGAGTCAATCGCCTAGGTTCAGACCCATTTACTAGTCATGTAATGTTTGGCAAACTTAACCTTATTCTCACCTGCAAAGTAGGGGTAATACTGCCTACTGTACAGGACTGTTGAGATTAATCTGTGTGTGTGCTCGGTCCTGTCTGACTCTTTGTGACCCCATGGACTGTGGCCCACCAGGCTCCTCTGTACATGTAATTTCCCAGGCAAGAATACTGGAGTGGGTTGCCATTTCCTACTCCAGGGGATCTTCCCAGGGATTGAACCCGAGTCTCCTGCACTGGCAGGCAGATTCTTGACCACTGAGCCACCTGGGGAGCCCCTCGTTAATCTGAAGTGCTAACAACGGTGCCTAGGGCACAGAAGTGCTAGAGAAGGGTTGCTGTCGTAATTTTCCCCCTTTCAGACCTTATTAAATTTCTACTTGGATGCATTTTAAATTGCAGGTGAGGTACTAGAAGAAAATATATTACCCATGAGAATTAGTTTTGTAAACCATAAGCATATAGTGCAAGGTCCTATGTCTCCCCCTCCCCTCAGCCTTCCTCCTCCCCCCAGGGTGTGAGAGCTGGAGGGGGGCTGGGCTGAGCAGGAACTAGTGAGGTTCCAGAGCCCTGGTTGCAGGTAATCAGTGGTCAGCAACTCCCCAAAGTGGACAACACCAAAGAACAGTCCATTGTGGACCCCTTGGTTAGAGTGGAGATCTTTGGCGTCCGCCCAGACACAACCCGGCAAGAGACCAGCTACGTGGAGAACAATGGTGAGACGCTGGGCAGTGCTGGGGAAAGTGGGAGGAGCATGCCTGTGGTCTTCCCACTGTCCAGGTCTCTGTTAAGCACAGTCCATCATCCTTCCTGCCCCCTCCAGGGGAAGCAGTGCAGACAGGACAAAGGATGAGGACTTGGGTCTGAAGCCAGGTCTCTCACTTACAGTGACCTAAGCAGACTGCTTATCCACTTGGTTTCCTCACCTGTAAAGTGCTGACTGCTCTGAAAATGAAGCAAGAGAACACAGGGCAAGCAACTCACCAGCGTGGTCAATAATGTCTGTTCCTTCATCCTTTCCCTCACTCACCCTCCCTGGCTCAGGTTTTAATCCATACTGGGGGCAGACACTGTGCTTCCGGATCCTGGTACCTGAACTGGCCCTGCTGCGTTTTGTGGTCAAAGACTATGACTGGAAATCCCGAAATGACTTCATTGGTCAGTACACCCTGCCGTGGAGCTGCATGCAGCAAGGTGAGATGGTCCTCCCTCTCCCGGCCCACACCCCAGCTCTGGCCGTCTTCCTGATGCTGTCCTCTCCACCCTCCAACCACCCCCAGGTTACCGCCACATACACCTGCTCTCCAAGGATGGCCTCAGCCTTCACCCAGCTTCCATCTTTGTGCACATCTGCACACAGGAAGTGTCAGAGGAGGCTGAATCTTAAGGCAGCCACTTCACAGGCAGAGTGGATTCACTGGCTGTAGATGGTGAGAAAAATGAAAAAACCTGGAAGGATGCTCCAGAAAGCAAACAGTGGTAAAAACCCAAGCTTTGGACTGTGCCTTCTCAGGCACAAAATGACTTGGTCCTTCCTGACAAGCAAATGTAGGACCCGATTTTTCACCTTCTTTCTCTTCCCTCTCTTCGTTGTCACAAGCTTCTGGCATCATTCCTGTCCTTTCCCTCTGCAGACTCTACACTGGAATTCCTTCCTTCCTCTGGCTATAGGCTCAACACCATACCCAGATCTAGGACAGTGCTTTCCCACCAACTCTGGCTCAAAGGCACATTGCAGCTAGAAATCCAGAGAGGGACTTGGGGGCAGAGAAACCCAAAACCCAAACCTCCACCCCTAACTTCCTCAAAGTCCAGAGCCAAGGGAAAGACAAATCAAGCCTCAAGTCTCCCCAGGCAAAGGCGGGGGAAGGAGATCTGATCCCCTGTATTGACTCTCAAGAGAACACTGCATGGCCCTGAGAGTCCCCACTGGACTCCTGCTCACTTGTGCCACCAATATAAATAGAGCTTCTCTCTCAAATTGGCATGAATGTGGTCTCTTATTGTTGGGCAAGGAGATATGAGGGTTGGGGGACATTTGGGTAAGACAGGTTGGGTAGAAAAAAGTGGGAAAACAGGGTTTCCCAGGCCCCTCAGGATTCACTACACAGAAAGAGTAAGAAGTATGACTTCTACGTGGCAGGGTAAAAGGAGAAGACAGAGAGTTACGTGATCCCAGCCTTCCTAAAGAGTTGGCCTGGAATAGTCTTGCTTTATGTCTGGTGTCTCAGCATAATTATTAATAGTACCCTCTTCGATTTTCCCAGTGTCCCAGTTTAGATGATTCATGATACAGTCACTGTGAAGCACCGACAGAATTCTGGGTGAGAGATTTACCTCCCCAACTGTCTGTCTTCCACTATCCTGTGCTTCAACTCCAGTCCAGCAGCTGAGCTGGTCTGAGGATGCTGCTGAATTAAAGCTGCTTCTACGAGAAGGCTGAATGGGTAGCAATCCTCCCTCTACTGGAAGACAAAGGGACTTGGAAATAAGGAGCAGGCAAGGGCTAACTCAGGCTCTAGGACAGACAGAAGACAGACCTGGTCCTGTTTCAGAACCAATCACTCAGCGAAGATGAAGGAGACAAAGGAGTGAAGGAAGCCTGAGAGGGGACAGGGCACACTGAGAGACAGCCTGGCAGTATTAAAGTCGGGGACATGGAAGAGTCTATATAAGCTACGAATCATTTAACCATGCTTTATGGAGCAGGGGGCACGACGGCACATGCGGTTAGATACAAATGTTTTCAGGATGCTGAGGAAATAGGAACTTGACACAGTTAAGAAGGAAAGAGATGAAATGGGTAATCCACGATCTTATAGCCAGGGACTTTGGTGGGGCGATGGTGAAGAAATTAAGCACACACAGGTCAAAAACACAGTGTGCCTCAACAGAAATCAATTTGTGGTCCAGATCTCGCTTTTACATCAACTTCCAAGTACTACGGGCCAGATTCCCAGGAGGGTTCCAGCCTCATTTATGCCCTGAAGCCAGCCCCTCCCACAGCCCTGAGCTCCTCAGGCTAGCTCTGGGTCCAGTCTGCACATGGGTCCACACCCTCCTCGTGTCTGGGAGGTGGGGGGTGCTCAGCCCTCAGGTCCAGTGGGCGGAGCAGCAGGAGCGGGCGGGCCAGGGTCTTCCAGCTGCACGTCGTGCAGATGCACCGTGGGAGTGGTGGGGTCTTTGCCCACGCCTTGGTTGGGGTCAGCCTGGTCAGGGTGGTGCCTGCGCACATGCTTGACCACCTGGAATTTCTGCTTGGCCTTGTAGCTGCAGAGGCGGCAGAAGAAGGGGTGGCGGTCGGTGTGGGTGAGGGCGTGATGGCGCAGGCCGGCGGCCCAGCGGAAAGCCCGGTGGCACACGTTGCACACGTAGGGCTTGGCCTCACTGTGCTTGCGCAGGTGGGTGCGCAGCAGGAAGCGCGTCTTGAAGGCTTTGCCACACTGCTCGCACATGAAGGCCCGAGCTTCCCGGTGCCGCGTCTCCTGGTGCACGCGCAGTGCGTCGGCCCGGTTGGTGCAGTACTCACACTCGGGACACTGGTATGGCTTCAGTCCTGTGGAACAGGGGAAGGACAGGGAACGGGTTGCCACTGAAAGAGGTGGAACAAGGATCCGTGGACCAGAAGTGCCACTGTGATCCTGGCACATAAGGAACGCAGCCAGCCAGCTGACAAAGGACCATGTCTCTGACATGTTCCGATCCTGTCTAATGTGCTCCCGTTCTTCCACACAATCCCTTGTAGACAGTGGGTGCTCAATGGATGCTGGTAACTAACTGGACCCCTAAGTAGCCATCTGACAGCAATAAAGACTCAAATATACTAAGTTTTCTACATGCGGAATTCCAACCCCCTTTTGGTCCTGGGTCTTCCTCCCAAACCCCCACATCAAGGCCACCACGAGAAAACCACCAGAGAAATCCCAGCTGAGGGACCTTCCACAGAATCCCTGAGCAATCCTCAGAATTGTCAAGGTCATCAAAGTACAGGAAGTCTGAGAAACTGTGCGTCCCAGAGGAGCCCAAGGAGACATGACAACTCAAGGTCGTCGTGGGGAAAAGCAAGACAAGTGAAATCAACTCTGGGCTTCCCTGGTGGCTCAGATGGTAGAGACTCTGCCTAGAGTGCGGAAGACCTGGGTTCGATCCCTGAGTCATGAAGATCCCCTGGAGGAGGAAATGGCAACCCACTCCAGTATTCTTGCCTGGAGAATCCCATGGACAGAGGAGCCTGGTGGGCTACGGTCCATGGGGTCGCGGAAAGTCGGACACAACTGAGCGACTTTCACTTTGGTCTTAGAGTACTCATGGAACTGGGAATCTATTTAAATACAATTCCTTGTTCAACTCAGGAAGTAAAAGAAAATACTTAAGAGGGGAGAGGTAGAGGTAAAAGGTAGTGGCATCCATAGAGGCAGAGGGTCTTGAAATGCACCTGGTTAATTCCCTTACAGGGTGGGCCATATGCAGCAATCAAGACACACCATCATTAACCCATCTCTGAGAACCTGTGGTCCATGAACTCTACTCAGGAGGGAAAAAAAGGACAAGTTAAGACAGGCAAGCCCTCTACTTTCTCCTCCTCACTCACAATAGTTCCATCCTGTTTCGACAGGAACCAGGTAGATCTGGCTCCTCATGCTCAAGTTGGGGGTTCTCAACAGGAAGGGGGTGACCGTGTGCCACAATCCCCTGGGAAGGTTTTGCAAAGCACACATGCCCAGACCCCCAGGTTCACCTCTCCTGATTCTGATAGGCTTTCAGTGGGTTGGGAAGTTATTCTGGCTTTTCAACTGACCCACTACCCTGATGTGAAAACTGATATGCACCCCAAATCTGCATAAGGACATACACCACCTCGGGGAGGCTGGGTGTGCCAGGGCACAGGGGAGCCCCTCGGGCCCGTGGAAACCACGCAGACTCACCTGTGTGCTTAGTCATGTGGTACTTGAGCTGGTTGACCCACTTGCACTTGTAGCCACAGTCAGGGCACAGATACTTCCGTTCCTCCTTGTGGATCCGCATATGGTACTGGAGGAGAGAAGAGCAGAGAGCACCCAGAGAACATGTGCCTAATGGGTACTCACTGGATGTGGAAATAGGACTAACAGGCAGAGAAACTGCTGGCAGATAATCCTGTTCCCTGCACCAAGCCGACCTATTCCCCCCACTGCCAATCGGGTCCCCTAGGCCAGTCACTTGGACACCACCTTGATCCATTTGGCCAGTCTCAGGTATACCCAATCTCAGCTCTGCCACTCATTTAGCTGTGTCTTTGGGCAACCTAACCCCTAATTCTCAGTTTATTAATCTGTAAAATGGGAAACAGTGAAAGCAACTATATTTCATATTTTCATAAGGATTAAAATTAATGCCCAACATACAGTATAAGTGATCAAAAAATGTTAGCTATTATTATCTAGATTATCTACAACCTATTACATGGCTTTATCGTATGCCAAGCATATATTACGGAATTTTTTTTTTGGTTACGTGGCATGGGGGATCTTAGTTCCCTGACCAGGGATTGAACCCATGCCCCCTGCACTGGGAGCACAGAGTCTTAACCACTGGACCACCAGGAAGTCCTTGAATTCTACCTTTGTAACAACCCTATGCAATATTATCCCCTTTTCTCACAGATGAGGAACCTGAGGCTTGGAGAAGTTAAGGGACTTGACCCAAGTCACAGAGCTAATACTTGGAAGAACCAGGATTAGAGAACCTAGGTGGTTTTAACTCTGCAGCCTGCTTTCCTTCCGTTTCCGGACCCCATGGCCCCTGACCTTACCTTGAGGCGAGAGGGGTCCGCACAGGCATAGGGACAGAGGTGACAGCGGTAGGGCTTTTCCCCAGTGTGGATACGGCTGTGCCAGGTGATCTTCTGCCGGTTCTTGGTGCTGTAAGCGCAGTCCGTGCACTTGTAGAGCCGGGTGCCCCCATGCCCTTTCACGTGGTGATCGAGCACCAGCTGGTGGCGGCAGGCAAAGTCACAGAAGGGGCAGCGCAGAGGGGGCTGACCAGAGTCCCCCTCCCCGGCTGAGGCTGCCGCTGCCTCGGAAGTCTCCTCGTGCTGTTCCAAGTAGTGCTTCACCAGGCCCACCCGCTCCCGGGCAGCAAAGTCACAGAGCTGGCAGCGGTGGCTGAAATGCTGCTGCCTCCGGTGCTCGTCCAGTGCCGGCCGGCTGGGGAAGGCCTCCTGGCAGGCCCCACACTCGAGCCGGGGGTGCTGCTTCCGGGTGTGCCCCCGTAGGCTGGCGGGGCTGGCGCACAGCAGCCCGCAGCGGGTGCAGTGCAGGGGGCCCTCAGTGGCCTCCGCCGGAGAGCCAGGGGTGGGCAGCGTGGGCTCTGGATGCCGGCGCAGCGCGTGCTGCTTGAGTGCGGTCTCGGAGCTGAACTGGGCCTCGCACTGAGGGCAGGCAAAGGCCGGGGTGCCCTGGTGGCAGCTGTTGACGTGGCGGGTGATGTCATGGCGGAGGTAGCCGCTGTAGTCACAGAGGGGACAGAAGTGGGTGGGCGTTTTGTCGTGCACCCTCAGCCGGTGCAGGCGCAGTTTGGAGTTGGTTCCGAACGTCTGAGGACAGGAGTTGCAGCGGATGCGGCCAACCCCTGTGTGTCGGGACTGGTGGGCCTCGAGCCGGTACCGTCGGGTGGTGGAGAAGTCACAGAAGGGGCACTGATGCGGCTTCACCCCCTCGTGCTTCAGCCGTCGGTGCTGCTGCAGGCACCGGCTCTGCTTACAGGTGAAGCCACAGTCCCCGCACTGCAGAGGGGGCCGGGGGCCTCGGGCCGGGGTGGCGGCGGGGTGCCGGCGCTTCTGGTGGAGCTTCAGGGCAGCAGGAGTGGGAGCAGTGAAGGGGCAGAGGCCGCAGCGCAGCTCTCCAGAGGGCTCCAGGGGACAGCCCCGGGTCTGGTGAGTCCGCAGAGCCCGCTCCTGCTGACAGCTAAAGGGACATGTGGGGCAGGAGAAGCGGGCCGCCTTCTGCTTTGGCAGCAGAGCCGGCTCCCCATCCCCTGGGCTGCGCTCTGTAGTCCCACCGCTCAGGGGTGCAGAATCCCTGCTGCTCAGTGGGGACAGGGCAGACTGGGTCTGGACGGCCCCTCGCTTTCCTCCCCAGCCACGTCCACCCCGGCAGCCCTCAGCCACGTGAGAGGTGATGGAGGAGAGGCGAGAGCAGAGGAACGCGCATGAGTTGCAGTGAAACTTGCCCTGCTCAAAGTGGAACTTCTCAGGGGCCTTTGAGGGCAAGGAGTCTCCCACAGGAAGGACTGTAGAGCCAGAGAGCAAGGCAAGAGGCTCCCCTATCTTCTCTGGCTCTCTAGAAGGCTCAGGAGCATCTCTCGGGAGCATGATCTCTTCTAATGGTGCAGCTGGGGGCTTCCCACCTTCTGCATCCTCTGAGGCCGCGGTGCTTGGGGGCAAAGGCTGCAGAGTGATGGGTGAATCTGGTCTGGGCAAGCCCTTGTTCTTTCTGAGCAGAATTGGGCACTTCTTCAGCAGGTGTGTGCTGAGGCCACGCTGCTGCTTAAAGCTAGCACCGCACTCGGGGCAGAGCAGGGGCTCTCGGCGGCCCTGGCACCCAGCCCTGGAGTGCAGACTCAGGGCTTTCTCCCGGCGGGTGATGAATGGGCAGTGTGGGCAGCGGAAAGCTCTCCCCTCTGCCTGAATCACGACCATCTGGACTCGCCCTTCTAGCACCAGTGCCTCTGCCTGCTCTTTGTCCTGCCTCCTTAGGGCCTTGAGTAATGACTCGGATTCAGGGAGCTGGGGCAGAGGTGCTGTCTCGGTGGCTGTAGTTGCCTTGAAGGTTCCCACCCAGCCATCTGGGGGCTCCTCTGAGGAAGGAGGATTGGTTGGGGGCTGAGAGACTGACTTTTCCAGAATGGGTTCTTCAGCACCCAAGTCAGAAGTTCCAGCACCCTCAAAGGTAGACAGCTCTGTCAAAGTTCCCTCTGGCCCTTCCAGGCTCAGGGGCCCTGGGGGGTCCAGGGGCCTGAACTCCACAGGAACTGTTTCGGTGACTTCCTCAAGGGGCGGGTCAGCCACAGGTCCCAGCTCGACTCCCAGGGCCTCGAGGTGTAGTGTGCAGCTGCCCTCGTCTACCTCCACTGGACTGGGGCTGCCAACGAGGTCATCCCCCTGGGGAACCTCGCTGCTGTCCTGTTTCCCAGCACTGCCCTCCTCGCTGGTCTCTGGCAGGGCCTGGATCAGGGTGGGGTCCATCACAGGCCCGGGATCATGGTCCGGCCCCTCAGGCTGGGCAGACGGTTGACTTGCAGTCTCTGAGTCTGGTGAGGTTGTTGGGCACTGCCTGGCCCCTTCTGGCTCCTGGCTGGCACCGCGGAGCTGCCAGACCTGGTCGCCGGGCACGTAGCCATGGGCCTTGCGCTTGTGGAAGAAGAGCGTGGTGTTGCTGAAGGTGCGGTAGTCACAGAGGGCACAGCGGAACTCGCGGAGGCGGGTGTGCTTGCAGTTCTCGTGGCTCAGCAGCGCCTGCTTGTGGCGGCTCTGGTAGCTGCAGTAGCGGCAGGGGTAGAGTGGCACTGGAGTCCCCGGGTGGTGCTGGGAAGCCATGTGCTTCTGCAGCTCGTACTTCCGCTTACAGGCGAAGGCACACACCTCACACATCAGGGACTTGCCCTGGTGCCGCAGTTTGTGGCTGCTCAGCTGATCAGCCCGGTGGCAGCGATAGGAGCACTGGTTGCACTGGTATCTGGCAAAGAGGGAAAGATCACAATTATTAAGTTAATCATAGCCACTACCAGTCACTCATAAATTCATACCATGGGCCAGGTTCCACATTTACTTGTACATGTGTCATCTGATTTAAAACATTTTCTTAAAAGTCTTTATTAAATTTGTTACAATATTGCTTCTGTTTTGTTTTGGTTTTTTGGCCATGAGGCATGTGGGATCTTGGTTCCCCAACAAGGGATCAAACCCATACCTGGTGCATTGGAAGGCAAAGTCTTGACCACTGCACTGCCAGGGAAGTCCCTTGTCATCTAATTGAATCATCTTTTCTGCTACCCTATGAACTAGGTATCTCCATTTTATCAGTAAGGAGACTAAGGCATAGAAGTTAATAACTTGCCTCAAGTTACAAAGGAAGTGAAGGGCAGTGACAGTCTAGCTTCAGGGCTTGTATTCTAACTCTTAATCTATGTTTCTTCCTAAAGGGAAGATATGAATCAGCAAACTTCTGCAGACTTCCAGGGTGCTGACATGGCTACAGCCCCTCGGGCAGGTTTCTGCACCGAGTTCCCATTCTCCACAGAGGAGTGAAAGCTAAGGAGACACTCCCTAGCCAGCTGAACCCACTGGTCAGAGGGGAACTTGACAGGATGTGGAAGTGCCAAGGTCGGGGTCACAAGCATAGCCCATCTGTCACCAGGACTGGGCTCAGAGCTCAAATGACACCTCAGTCTCGGGGCCTCTCCTCTGGGTCTGCGCTCCCTTCCCTGAGCCCAGAGAGGTCTCACTGGGCTCAGGTCTCAGCCTGGCCCACAGGCAGGGATCAGTTGGAGGCAGTGGAACAGAGATGACAGGAGCAGAGGGGTGTGAGGAGGAGTCTCTCGGAGCCAGAAGAGAGACGGGGCTGGGAGCCGACTTCAGCCAGCTTAACCCCCGGCCACTGGGGGAGGGAGGGAGGGAAGCACACGTGCGCGCGTGCCTGAGGTCGCCTGCGTGCTTGCGCATGTGCACGCTGAGGTAGTGCTTCCACTTGGTGACGTAGCCGCACTCAGTGCACATGTAATCCTTGGTGCTGGAGTGGGTCAGCATGTGCTTGGACAGGTAGCTCACGTCTCGGCAAGTGAAGTCGCACAGTTCACACTTGTGGGGCTTCTCACCTGTGGGGGTGGGGTGAATGGGGAGAGGACACAGGTCAGACATGGACCAACTGAGGATGCCCTGATGCCCGGCAGGAGTGGAAGCTGAGGTGCTGATGGCAGAGTCAACTGCCCCATGGCCCTCTCGGATGACCACACCTCCACCCCGAAACCAGGGAAGATGGGCGGAAACAAAGACCCAGCTTTTTTCAAAGTTGGTTCTAGATTTGTTATACAGCTTGCTGGCACTGGTGGCCAACTGCTCCACTTAGCCCAATCCACTTCGTTTTGTGGAAGAGGAGGAGGAAAAAATTAGGTAATATGACATAGTGGTTAACTCTGGAGTCCAACACAGTCACAGAGATATTAATAGCTGACATTTACACAGTGCTCACTATGTGCCAGGCGCCTTTCTGAGCACTTAATAAAAATGCCTCCCCTTACTGAATCTTCACAACAGCCCCACGAGGCAGGTATTCTGATTACCCCATGTTACAGAGGAAGAAGCTGAGGCACAGAGAAACCATAGAGCTATTAGGCAGTGGTTGAAATTCCAGTTTACTACTGTGTGGCCTTGGGCAGGTCATTTATCCCCTCTAAGTCTCAAGTTTCCTGGTTTCCCAAAAGGTGGGGGGAGGGGAGGGACACAAAAATACTGACCTCACACAGTAGACATAAAGTTTAAATAAGATGCCCCAGAGGACTCCAGGACGAGCTGTCCGTGTAAGCTGGTCAAGACCTGGCACTGACTGGTGAGGCTGGGGCCATATTCCTTTCAACACCTTTCCCTGAGGCCCCTGCTACCCACTCAGCTTCTCCCCTGGTGGTGAAAGAAAAGCAACCAGCTGGCTCTGGTTCTAATACCAGCTGGTTGTGGGATCCTGAAACAGGCCATTTAAATGTTCAGGGTCTCTCATCTTTACCTGCCTCCCTCACAAGATTGTTATGAATAATAAATATGAAAGAACTCTGTAAACTGTAAAGGGAAAGGGAAGTCGCTCAGTCGTGTCCGACTCTTAGCAACCCCATGGACTACAGCCTACCAGGCTCCTCCATCCATGGGATTTCCCAGGCAAGAGTACTGGAGTGGGGTGCCATTGCCTTCACAAACATCTCAGAGACATTATGGGCTCAGTTCCAGACCACTGCAGTAAAGCATATACTGCAACAAGGCGAATCACACAAATTTTATGGCTTCCCAGTACACATAAAAATGTTCTGTTCACATGCTGCACTGAAGTCTATCAACTGTGTAATAGCATTCTAACAAAACAATGTGCATGCCTTGATTAAAAAATACTGCTAAAAAGTGCTAACCATCACCTGGCAATGCAAGGTTGCCACAAACTTTCAATTTATAAAAAACATAGTATCTGCTAAGAATAATAAAGTGAAGTACAATAAAATAAAACATGCCTATATTGATGTGAGGTTTTAGGAAAGGCCCCCCCAAATGAGATTTTGTGACAAAAGCCTATATAGTAATGAACTGTTTAATGGGAACAACAATGGCTTTGCCACAAGCTGCCTAAAAACTGTCCTCCCAAACTAAAGAATCTTTGATGAGATTTCTTTTAAATGTCTGGTCAATCCACCGATACTTACATAGAGATCACAAATGGGCAGATGCTATATAGCCAGGGAGCCTGATTTGGTTTTTACTCAAAGTACCAGTAATGCTGATAACGAATTAAAAAGTCTGAGTTGAAAAACCTGCAACTTTCAGGTCATGAGACATGATCATCTTTCAGTGTCATGGCTGCCAAGACTGTAACATATAAGGATGGCTCAGTCCCGTCAGCCCCATCTCTCACAGCACATCACAGAACTAGAGTTACAAAGACAGGCATCTGTCCTGGTTTGGGCTTCTTTGCTTTAACAGGCTAGGTAAACATGCCTGACTAGGGGTGGGCAGAACCCACCAGGGCATTAAAGGTGAGGCACAAGAGCACAGGGTCTGAGGAAAGTGAAAGTGAAGTTGCTCAGACGTGTCCAACTCTTTGCGACCCCATGGACTGTAGCCTACCAGGCTCCTCCGGCCATGGAATTTTCCATGCAAGAGTACTGTAGTGGGTTGCCATTTCCTTCCCCAGGGGATCTTCCTGACCCAGGGATTGAACCCAGGTCTCCCGCATTGCAGGTAGATGCTTTACCGTCTGAGCCACCAGGGAAGCCCCTGGGTCAGAGGGCCTGAATTCAAACCCCAGCCTGACCACTTTCTGAGTTGATGGACTTTCGGCTTAAGGCTCATTTGTGAACTTCAGATGCTAGATTTACCTCATGAGTCCTATGCAATGTATGCAAAGCCCCACCATGTGCCTGGTACACACGGAAAGCTCCCATTTGCCGCCATCATCACCGTCATCGCCCCCACTACATGGAGCGAGGGAAGGGCGGAAGCCACCTCACCGGTGTGCAGCAGCATGTGGCGGATGAGCACCCTCTTGTGGGCGGTGGCAAAGCTGCACTCGGGGCACTGGTGGATCTTCTCGTGAGCGTGCATCTTGCCCACATGGTCCTGGTAGGCCACCGGGTTGAAGGTGGCAAAAGGACAGAAGGTGCAGCGCAGCTCTTCACTGCCCGGGTGGCCCTGCTTCTTGTGTTTGCGGAACAGGTGCTTGTTGGAGCAGGCGAAGTCACAGTGCGGGCAGTGGAAGGCATAGTGGCTCTTATGGTGGGCTTCCATGGCTTCCACCGTGGCGAAGAGCATGGGGCACGAGTGGTGGCGGCACTCCACGGCCCGCACCCCGTGGGTCTCCTTCAGGTGCTTCACGAAGGCCTTGCGGTCGGGTGCCGTGTGGCCGCAGCCCTCCTGGAAGCAGCGGAGGGGCTGTGGCTCAGCCGCGGCGGCCACGGTGTGGCTCTTGAGGTGCTCCTTCAGGGCCTGGCTGAGGCGGAACTCCTCCCGGCAGACGGGACAGGCGTAGGTGTCCGAGTAGAAGTTGGAGATGTCCTCGTGCATGCTGGCCATGTGGCGGTTGAGGGCATTCCTCTCCACGGCACTGTAGTGGCACAGTGGGCAGCGGTGGGCCTTCTGGCCCAGCTCCCGCAGCAGGTGGGTCTTAAGCTTGCTCTTACTGGTGAAGAACTTCTGGCAGTTGGGGCACTGGAGACTGGGGTCTGGGAAGTGGAGGTGTAGGTGCTCCACCAGGTGAGTTCGCTTCTTGAAGCAGCGCTTGCATTCTGGACACATGTGGGTCTTGAAGAGGGACTCGGTGCCAGAAGCTATAGTGCCTGGGAGAGGGAAAAAGGAGGGGAGGGTTGACAATGAGATTCTTCAATAGGCCAGGGACTGACCATATAATAGGAGAACCACAGTCTGCCCAGACAAAACATGCACGCCTGCATGGCCTTGCTCCTTTCTCTCCAGGAAACCAAACAGTAGCATCTCAAACTCTGCAGGCTCAAAGAGGAGACAAGACATTCAAATATTTAGAGAAAGAAAATCACAAGGACTTCTCAGACCATGCTGTGGCCTGTAAGAAGTGCTTCACCCAGCCACCCTCTATTCCTAAGACTCTATCCAGAAAAGCTCAAAAGAACAATCTTGATGGAACATTCTTGTCCCTCCTGCCCTCCATGGGGGCAGTTGGAAGAATCAGGAGGGCTGGTTGGAAGGAGAAGGACCTCACAGGGAGTGAGCAGAGGGAAGACAAGGTAAAGTACTCTTACTTCTGAATACTCCGGTCAGAGAGCTGGTAATACATATAATCAGATCCTTCCTGGTCATCTGTTGGTAAATATGCTCCCTGTGGGAATGGGCTTCAAATGCTGTTCTACTCAGATGGAAAACTGGGAATGCAAGGGTTCAGAAATGCAGTCTTAGGGGGCTCAATGTCAGACAAGACAGGCTGCCAGTTGCTAACCTCTGGCATCTTCATACTATGAATATCACCCTCTCGCTCCTCACAGAAGAGCCTTCTGCCTGAGGAAAACCAACTCTGAGAGCAAATGCTATTTACCTTTCCCCGCATCACCAGGGGCTTCCCAGGTGGTACCAGTGATAAAAAACCTGCCTGTCAATGCAGGTAGATGTAAGAAGCACAGGTTCAATCCCTGGGTTGGGAAGATCCCCTAGAGGAGGGCACAGCAACCCACTCTAGTATTCATGTCTGGAAAATCCCATGGACAGAGAAGCCTGGCAGGCTAGGAGGTCGCACAGAGTCAGACTGAAGCGACTTAGCCCACCTGCACTGTGTCACCAGGGACTGTGCCCATCTATCACTTCCCCAGTAGCTGTGTCGAAGAAGAATGTTAGCAACGGAAGGATGTGAACCAAAACTCAGAAAACCAAACCCCAGAGCCTCAATGCCAGGCCCTCCAAGTCTGTTCCTCCCCACCAAGAGGTTCAAGCCCATCAGGCATTACCTTCCAGCTCCATGGCTTTCTGGGAGCTCTTCTGGCTACCACGCTCCTCTTCCTCCTCTTCCACTGACTCCTGCCCAGGTGAGGGTGCTCCTGTCTCCTCTGAAGGCTCTCCCGTTCCTGGAGGCACTTTGGGAGCTGCAAGTGCAAAGAACTTGATGACTAGAGAAGCCAGCGCAGCACTGAGTGCTTGAATTTCCCTCTTACTGGCCGGGAAGAATCACCTCTCACTGTGAAGCGTAAGAAAATCCTGGGTTCTAAGCACATACGTTTATTCCCACGGGGACAGAAAGACCAGGAGCTAAGCTGTTAGTAATGCTCCAATCTAAAGTAAATCAAGGGCTTCACTAGCGGCTCAGACAGTAAAGAATCCATCTGCAATGCGGGAGACCTGGTTTCCATCCCTGGGGTGGGAAGCTCCGCTGGAGAAGGGAACAGCTACCCACTCTAGTATACTGGCCTGGAGAATCCCATGGACAGAGTAGCCTGCCAGGCTATAGTTCATGGGGTCACAAAGAGTTGGACATGACTGAGCGACTTTCACTTTCACAAAGTAAATCAAACCTCAGATAACACCAAACTCAGACCCCTTGAAGGTAAGAGCTTTGAGGTCACTGGAGTGGGGAGAGGGGCACAGAGTAGAGGAGGACAGACTAGACTGTACTTCCTTGACTCAGGTCTCCAGGGCTAACAGCTGGTGGCTCAGTGCGGGCAAATATCCCTGACGTCTAAACGTCTACTGAGAAATCCAACTTAGCAATTCAGGGACATAGCCTGCTCTCCAAACCCATTCCTTCTATTCCTCAATAGAGACAGCTGCCACTGTAAGGCAAAGATGTATGATTTTTTCATTCCAGGAAAGAAGAATCTTCTGTTTGCCCCAGAGCACAAATCAGTGTTAGCAAGCCAAATTCTCTCATCAGAACCCTGGCCCTGCTGGTCTGATTTCTCTATTTCCTCCTGCTCCTCTACTCACCTCACGCTCTCTTTTTGAGACCAAGAGGAATAAGAATCATTGAAGCACCACCTCCAATGAAGATTTCTTTTTAAAATAACCCCAGCTTCTCCTGCCCAATTCCACTTGCTCTAACAGGAGTCCACAGGCATTCCACCAGTGGATATAGCCACTGATGGGCAGGGCAATTTAGCTTCTGCCCTCTAAAGTTCTAAGATGGATCAGAAGAGATGTTGGTTAAATCACTTCAGTGCAGCCTAAGCCAATCTTCAGTCACTGCCTGCCTGGTCCAGGATGTCTAGATGCCCTCCCACATCAGTCAGTAATCCTGACCTCCTGAGCTACTACTCTGGATTCTCTTAAATTCATGCATGCATTCATGGCATCTGTAACAACTGCCTCTTCTACAGACCAACTGCAGCTGTGTTCCAGGCAGGAGACTGCTGGGCCCTTGACCTCATACCTGGCAGTAACTCCTGGGAAGGAAGACCCGTTACAGCATACAGTTCTCGCTGCGTCCCAGCCCCATGACTCCGCTGATGCTGCCGGAAGAGTTTGACGTTGGAGCCCACGAAGCTGCAGCGGTTGCAGTGGAAAGGGTAATGGGTCTGCCGATGCAGCTCCATGCCCTGCTGGCTCCCAAAGAGCAGGGGGCAGCCCCGGAAGGAACAGGGCACCGGAAGCGCTCTGTGGGTCAGCCTCAGGTGCTGGTGGAGCTCCTTGCGATCTTCGGTGGAGAACACACAGCCAGACTCTGGGCAGGAGAAGGTGTTGGGGGTGCCCCAGTGCATCTTGAAGTGGCTCTTCAGGGCCTGGGGTTGGGCAAACTCTTGTCTACACACAGGGCATGGCAGGGGGCTATCTGGTGGGCTCTGGACCTGCAGAGGGCTGGGGAGGGTGAGGTTGCTGGGGGGCAGCTCTACAGAGCAGGGTGGGGTAGGGAGGCCCTGCACGGGCTGCATAAGGGTCTCAGTGCACTGGTGCAAGGCCAGCAGAGTGGGCTCTGCGAAGCTCTGCTCACAGCGCTCACAGAAGTACACCTCCATCACCTTTACCAGGACACCTGTAGGCAGAGGACCGGCAGAGAAAGGCACAGAATCAGACAGAATGAGACTCAGAGGAGTTAGTTACCAGCAGAAAATATAAGTGGATCTTTTCATGTCTGCGGAATGGAGATGGACTTACGTCTGATTCTACACCTGACTGTAAGCCCCTAAGGTCAAGGACAGTCTATCTTACATGATACTCGGCACAAAATAGGCATTTCATAAATATTTGTGAAGTGAAAGTAACAAGCATTAACCAAATCCAAAAAGCATTAAGAAAAGGTGATATATTTTGCCCAAACGAAAAATTAGAAACTCTCACAAGAAGAAAATGACGATCTGGGGGTAATGTCTGTGACATACATGACAATATATATGTTTACTTTTATATTCTGTGAAAAGACTTTCAAATGCACAGTGACTCATAAAATGGAGGACAGCCTTTCTGAAATGAGCCAAATCACATTCATAGCAATTGCTGCCATTTCTTAAGTAATGGCAGGACCTTGACAAAGAAAGGCTTAGGAAACACTTTTACTTGGTCCTCCAAATGCCCTATGAGAAGAGGGACCTGGGATTCTGCAAGGTTAAGGCCACCATGCTTGTTAACAGTGGAGTCCAGGTTTGTCCTGCATTCTGGTAGTCTTTTTTCTCTTTATATTTTTCTTTGTTTAAATAAAAATTCAGTGCAACAGCACATCTATATAAGAATATCCACCTCCCAGTCTCACACACACAATTTGGTCTATATCTTTTCAGGCCTCATGGGGTCACATTTTCATAATTTTTTTTTTTCTACTTGCTATATATCAAAGATATTTTTATCTAAAAGTAGTACATTTAGATCTATCTCATATTTTTTTTTGTCCAGTTCACGATACTTCAGAGCATGGATAGAGCAAAATGAAATTACCCTTACTGATGGATATCTGGGTTGTTTCCAAATACTGTAAAGAAAGCTGCCCTACACATCCTTATTCCTGTATCTTTGTGTGCATATGTGACACATTCTATAGAACAGATACCTAGAAGTAGAATTACTGGGTCAGAATACACTCATTTAAATTTTGTTATGTGGATAAATTGACCTTCAAAAGATCACGCTAACTTATACTCTCCATAAACTATAAGATAGGGTCTGCTTCCCATAGCCTCACCAACACTAGTTTTATTAAAAAAAAAAAAAAAAAGAAAGCTTAATTTTTGCCCAAGTGTTGCAAAACAGAAGTGGCACCTCATAGGTACTTTTAACTGGAATTTGTCTGTTAGTGAGATTATGGTTAGAGACTTTTTTTTAGTGAATTGCATGTAGGTTTCCCCCTCCCCCCTACCCCCACCCTTTTTTTAAAAAACAAAACAAAACAAAACTGTTTCTTTTTCTCATTGTGCAGCTCTTTGAATTAAAATTCAAAGAATTTAATTTAAAAAAAAATAAAAGATATTAACTCTTCTTATATATTGCAAATGTCTTTCTAGGTTCCTTCTCAATTTATTTACTATTTCTTTCACCACATTAAAGTTTAGAAATGTTATAAGATCAAACCAGCTAATCTTTCCCAGTATTCTTTGCACACTGACAGGGAAAATTGGTACAACTGTAGCTGGAAGATGACAGTTAAAAAATAGGGAAGCTACCCAAAAATAAGAAGTTGTAGATGTAGGAAGAATAACAGGGAGAATCTTTCTTCTAACATAAATTGTTCAACTCCCAGTCATAACGCATGCCTTGGGAGTTATCCACAAGAAATCAGAGCAGGGAAATAGCAGATTACCTCTAGGAAGCCCTGCCAAGCCCTGGGTTTGGTAGAGAGAGGCTGGGCCTTTTGCTTAAACCCTGGCGGCAGTCCCTGGGTGGGAGGGTCAACGTGGAGAAAAGAATCCCTGAGGATGATAGCAGTAAGAATTGGGCAGAGGTGTCAGAAAGGTCTTCCCTCCTGGATTACTGCCTAGCAGACATAAAGCCCTTTCAGGGAGACTGCCAAGAGCTTGGTACAAGTTGTGCACCACCTTGCCAGCCTCCAATCAACATTCACCAACTGCAAATCAAATTACAACATCTCTAAGTATAAAAATAGGATGCTACCTTGTGTCTTCATCTTGTTTACAGGCAAGGATCAAAAATAGCACAGACAAAAAACTCAGGCTTGCTTATCCTACTGCCCTGCTAGCAACTGTGTTTATACCTGGAGTCTCTCCAGGAGCACCTGGGGACAGATTTCCAGCTACTGCTTCCACAATGATCTCCATGTTCCCTGTATCCTCTTCAGTGGCTGTGGCTTCTACCAACAGGCAGCCTGGGTCAGGAGGCAAAGGTGGAGGGTTCCCAGGACAGGGGCTATGGACAGGCTCTAGGATTCCATGGTTAGAGAGAGGTGGGGGGATCAGCAGTAGCTCAGGGCACAGTCCATCCATCTCCCCAGCGCTGTTGGCTGGCTGTGAGTTCAACACGGTGTCCGTCATCATCACCAGTTTCTGTGCTGTGGCCTCTTATATGCTGATAAACCAACCAGAAGAAAAATCGAACAACATATGATTAGATCTCTCACTTTCTTCCCAGTTGGGGTGGGTGCACAGCCCAATGCCTGCCGCAATTAGGCATATCCTTGCATGGCAGCATGCCATACCTAGTTAACATGGACATTTTCTTTTTAAGACAATGTTTACCTGGAGAAGGAAATGGCAACCCACTCCAGTATTCTTGCCTGGGAAATCTCATGGACAGAGGAGCTTGGGGGGCTACAGTCCAGGGCATCGCAAAGAGTTGGACACAACTTAGCAACTGAACAACAACAGCAACACACAATCAGATAGATTGTGATTTTTTTACTTTACAAAACTGTATTGGTTTTGCCATACATTGACATGAATCCGCCATGGGTGTACATGTGTTCCCCATCCTGAACGCCCTTCCCATCTCCCTCCCCATCCCCATCCCACCAGCCCCGAGGACCCTGTATCATGCATCGAACCTGGACTGGCGATTCATTTCACATGTGATAATTTACATGTTTCAATGCCATTCTCCCATATCATCCTGCCCTCGCCCTCTCCCACAGAGTCCAAAAGACTGTTCTATACATCTGTGTCTCTTTTGCTGTCTCGCATACAGGGTTATCGTTACCATCTTTCTAAATTCCATATATATGTGTTAGTATACTGTATTGGTGTTTTTCTTTCTGGCTTATTTCATCTGTATAATAGGCTCCAGTTTCAGGAAATATCTCTTGACAGAAATGTGGCATAAAATGGAAAGTGAAGTGACCTAGCAATATGGAATATAGAGTTTTGTAAGAAATTAAAATTTGTGTATAGAATAATAGTTGCAAATATTCAAACAATAAAGTCTATGGCTAAAGGAGAAAAACAAAAGAAGACAATGTTTAGAACAAAGGCATTAAAATGATAATAGTGGTCAATATAGCAACGAGACAAGAAATTGTGACCCATATACTAAACATTGTTTCTTGGAGCTAAGTGACCTTTGTCATATCAGTAAGCAATCTGGGTCTCAGTTCTCTTATCTGCAACAAAATTGGGTAGGGCCAAGCTATCAGGGATTCCCTGATAGCTCAGCTGGTAAAGACTCCACCTGCAATGCAGGACACCCCGGTTCAATTCTTGGGTTGGGAAGATTCACCAGAGAAGGGATAGGCTATCCACTCCAGTATTCTTGGGCTTCCCTTGTGGCTCAGTTGGTAAATAATCTGCCTGCAATGTGGGAGACCTGGGTTCGATCCCTGGGTAGGGATGATCCCCTGGAGAAGGGAAAGGCTACCCACTCCAGTATTCTGGCCTGGAGAATTCCATGGGCTGTATAGTCCATGGGGTTGCAAACAGTCAGACACAACTGAGAGACTTTCACTTTCACTTTCAAGGGATCTCAGAGGTCCCTTCCCCTCTTAACATCTTAGGATCTCACTATTCCTTAGCTCAAAGCCCTTCCTTCATGATCTGGTCCTGCTGCCCTCTCTAGATTCATCTTCCACCTCTCTCTGCAGAAGATCTCTGAGCCAGTGATTCAACTTTTCATTGATTTGCCCTTTCCCAGACTCACCACATTCTCTTCTGCTTCTATATACTATACATCTCTCAGCTTGCTGGGCCTTCTCCCCTTTGTCATCTCTCTTGTCTGGCTAACCAACTCCTAACTATCCTTTAAGAATCTGTACAGGGACTTCCCTGGTAGTCCAGTAGCTAAGACTCGTGCTCCCAATGCAGGGGGCCCTGGACAGGGAACTAGATGCCACATACCACAACTAGGAGTTTGCATGCCACAAGTAAGATCAAAGATAACTCAGACCTGGAGCAGCCAAATAAATAAATGTCACTTTACTATGATGGCATCCTGACACGGTTCATCTAAGTTTCTCTCTCTAGGGTCCTCATGGCACTTCGTACATAGTTCTATCAAAAACATGTCACACTGCACTACTGTTTACTTGTCAGTCTCCCTCCCTAGACTTGGAGCTTTCTGAGTGGATTTTACGGGAAGTTATCACTTCACTGAACATAAACCACAACAGCCTATGCAAGTCAGACAAGGGATTCTAATGAAGAACTGTGATGCAGTGGTAAAGAATCTGCCTGCCAATGCAGGAGACACAAGAGACATAAGTTTGATCCCTGCATCGGGAAGATCCTCCGGGGTAGGAAATGGCAACCTATTCCGGTATGCTTGCCTGGGAAATTTCAAGGACAGAGGAGCCTGATGGGCCACAGTCCATGTGGTCACAAAGAGCTGGACACAACTGAGCACACACTTAAACACAGTTAAGAACTGAAGACACAGAGATGCAAGGCTAGGCTTCTAATAAGATAACAAACCAGAGGCGCCTTATGTATAAAGTAACACACCTTGAGAAATTTCTCATTCATTGACTATGACCTAATATTGAACACTGGAACTCAACTCAGAAGTGAATGTCAACTAAATTGCATATCCTGTTATACATTGCTAAAATTAGTTTGCGCTGAGTAATTAGGAATTAAGGATGATAGTATAATCACTCCATGAAACTGAGCCATGAAGGTCAGGTAAGGGGCGCCGAGGGCTAGAAAATCATTTTGTGGGTGAGAATTCTGCAACTCAAAGACTCAGATTAGGGAAATTCAGAAGGTGGTAGAGCAGCGCACTTCCGCCCTCAGAGGGTTCTCTGGAAACCACAGACTCCATGTATCGCTGCTCTAAGGAATCTTCCAGCTCCAGTAATAATTGCCTTAACGGGGAGCCAAGGAGGAGGGGGTGTCCTCCAGACTGAGAACCGTCAGCCGCTGGAAGGCCAAGTGAGGTGGGACACAGGTGGGCACAAGAGAAGAAATGAGGTTATCTTCGGGGCAGCGGTACCGAGGAAAAGAAAGGACACATTAAGGCAGAGAGAAGGCCTGGGGAAAGGGTGAGATCGGGTCTGGGGACCAAGGCACCCCATTTCCACTTGCCTGTGGGCTCTACTCACCGCGTGGCCTTGGGCAGATTGTAGTCCCCTCGCTTCCCGGGCCGTCAGCTTTCCTGTTTGTAAAGTGGAGGCGAAGACAGCCTCCACATCGTTGGGCGGGAGCGGGAATCACTATTGCCGGCAAACGGGAAAATCGTTTTGTAACCTGCAAGGCTAAGGAGGGAGCATCGTCATGCTTACTGTCCTAAGGAGAGGCAGCGTGTAACCGGGTGGGGTCCACAGCAATGACGCCGGGGTTGCTGATCTGATGCGCCCGGGCCTCGCTCGTCGCCGCGCTCCCTTCTGCACTTCTCCCGAGCATTCCCATCGCCCAGGCCTACCCCTCATTCTGCGGTTTGAGAAACTTTTGCCTCCGGCCTGCTCCGCCCGCGCTCCCTATTAGTTCCCGCCCCGCAGCCTCCGCCTTACCTCCGGCCCTAGGCGGGCAGGAGCCTCATCTCTATGGTCGTCCAGCTGCTGGAGTGGCCTCCCGGGACTCTCTTTGTGCGACCGCCTTCGGCCCAGAAGCCTCTAGGACCGCGGCATATGGAGGCCGCTCTCTCTTTCTTTGTGAGGCTGGTGGAGTACCCTCTCTATGGTTCTTCCTATCGTTTCCCCCCGCCCCCACCTCCCCTCGCCCTGAAGCCCAAAGAGTACCATCGAGAGTTGTGGAGCAGAGTGGTGTGGCCGTCTCGGTGGGTGTGACGGGAAGTAGATGAAAGAACTCAGGGGCGAAGCCAAGTGGAGAGTGCCCAAAGAGCCGAGGGGTGAAACCATCGAGAGGAAGGGCCAGAGAGTCATGGCGGTAAGGGGGAGGAGTGACCGATTGCTGCAAACCACGCTGCTGGAGGCGCGAGCTGGGGTGTGGAGGGGGTTCGGGAGGAGGCTTCTGGGCGTCCGACAAGGACCGGGAGCTGAAAGGGCTTTGTCTGTGGCCTTCCACGCATAGGAATTTTGGAATTCTGGATCCTGTTCTGAGCTTCAGCAGAGTTCACTGCTGTCAGTTCACCGCACTGCGTGCCGGCATAAAGCAAACCGGCGAGGAGGGGTCGGGTGAAGTGTGCTAGAAACGATTTGACCTCCTACCCACTTCGGGATCTTACAGCCTAGAATCAGGCCCAGTTACATTTTATTGCGGGGCGGGGAGTGGAATTCGGGGGAATCTCCGTGGAAAAGGTAGCAGATGGGCGGGATTTGAACTCTATAGAGATTGGAGGAAATAAAATGGGCATTCCGAGTCAAGGAGGAAGGAGGCTTGTATATTTGTTCAACAGAGAATATTGGGAACTAAGCCATTAAAGGTACATGGGCCCCGTGTTGTGGTGGCCGAGTTTTCACCTAATTCAGGGACCTGTTGAGAGCCAATCATTGGAGGTGCTGGAGTAGGGAAACTAATGGCATTGAAGCAGAGCCTTATGAAGAAAACTCTCGACCCCTGTATAGCAGTTTGGTGAAGCATGACCAAAGTGGAGATCCACTAAGATGCCACTTAAAGAATTAAAATTAATTTCGAAGAGACAGTTTAGATGGGAGGTAATAAAAGGGCTAACAGGACATTAGAATGTAAAGTAGATGAAAGGATACCTGAAAGACGTGATAGCAAGGCATGAGGATATTGACAGATTGACAGAAGAGAGTAACTTCCCTGCTCATCCTGGCCAGTGGTCCCCTGTCTCAACTGATCCTAGGGACCACAAAAATGCTGTCCATCTATTATTCCTGAAGTCGGTTATATCATTCAGTCAAGTTTAAGGAATTCCAGGATAGTATCTGGCAGGACACAGGTATGAAACAGGATAATGAAAGGCAAAATGGGACAAGTGGCTCAGAGTCTCATCCCTTGGGTCCAACACCAGCCCCACCCCACGAAGGGAGGATATTGAAGCACATTGTAATACTGACCTGTCATTCCTCTCCCAGCTTCTGTGGGGCGGGAGAGGAATTTGAGTCCTTTTTTACAACTAATTAGTGCTTTATCCCATCTCTACTGCTCCCCATCTCCAGGTCTTGAAAATGCCTCGGGGCCTGTGAGGTTCAGTGTTTTCCTTTCAAGATGCCCCTCTCAGACTTTGTTCTGGCCCTGAAGGACAATCCCTACTTTGGGGCTGGATTTGGGCTGGTGGGTGTGGGCACTGCCCTGGCCCTGGCCCGGAAGGGCGCCCAACTGGGCTTGGTGGCATTCCGGCGCCATTACATGATCACACTGGAAGTCCCTGCTCGAGACCGGAGCTACGCCTGGTTGCTTAGCTGGCTCACCCACCACAGTACCCGAACTCAGCACCTCAGCGTTGAGACGACGTACCTTCAGCATGAGAGTGGCCGCATCTCCACTAAGTTTGAATTTGTCCCCAGCCCTGGAAACCACTTTATCTGGTAAGGCTGGAAGCCAGAGAGGGCTCTGAGAGTGGAAAAGAATGAGAGGAGGTGGACTTGACCTGTTTGTTCACCTCATTTTGCTCATTCTTATTCAGGTATCAGGGGAAATGGATCCGGGTGGAACGGAGCCGAGAGATGCAGATGATAGACCTGCAGACGGGGACTCCTTGGGAATCTGTCACCTTCACGGCTCTGGGCACTGATCGAAAAGTTTTCTTCAATATCCTGGAGGAAGGTGTGGGATGGCACAGACAGCCTTTTTGGGGGTGGGGGTTGGGGGGTGGCAGTTGCAGGGATGGAGTATTTGACATCAAAGGAAGAGAAGCTTGGAGAGGCGGAATAGGAGGATCTGGGCCCATGGAGCAGGGCCTGGGGACTGTTTGGGCACAGCTCTGCCTAGTAGCATGGCAAAGGGTAATTATGAGTTTTGTCTCATCTTCCCCCTCCCAGCTCGAGAGCTAGCCCTGCAGCAGGAGGAAGGGAAGACAGTGATGTACACCGCTGTGGGCTCTGAATGGCGCCCCTTTGGCTATCCACGCCGCCGGCGGCCACTGAATTCTGTAGTTCTCGAACAGGGTCTGACTGAACGAATTGTCAGAGACATCCGGGAATTCATTGATAACCCCAAGTGGTACATTGACAGAGGTGAGAAGCAGCTGAGGTCTTGGTGGCCAGATGGGGCAAATATAAAGCTCTATCCTCATTCCCAGAGATGAAAGGGAAAGAAAGGTTGCCTAAAAGGAATGATTGCTTCCAATGCCAAGGCCATCAGGCCTCCAGGGAGCAGGGTTGGGGATGAATGTGGACATCTAGGGCAGAGTACATGATTCATTTGCCTTGACGATCATCCTGGCTGTATTCCTAGGCATTCCCTACAGACGTGGCTACCTACTCTATGGGCCCCCTGGTTGTGGAAAGAGCAGTTTTATGTGAGTAGAGTCAAACTTGTCTTAACCCTCAAACTAGAGAGAAATTGGGCTGGTGGGGTTGGAAAGGGAAATAAATGTGGGGAACAGGAAAACATGAGACACATGGAGCACTAGTGTGAGGTGGTGGAAGGATTAGGCCTCAGATTCAAAGCTAGTACTGGGAGGAACAAGCAGTTGGACCCAAGGACCAGTTCCCAGCTTGCCAATTACCTATCACCCCTCCATAGCACAGCCCTGGCTGGGGAACTGCAACACAGCATCTGCCTGCTGAGTCTCACGGACTCCAGCCTCTCAGATGACCGGCTCAACCATCTGCTGAGCGTGGCCCCACAGCAGAGCCTGGTGCTCTTGGAGGACGTGGATGCTGCCTTTCTCAGTCGAGACCTGGCCGCCGAGAGTAAGTGAGGGGGTGTTCACGGCACAGCGGGGAGAGGGGGTATTTCTAAATGAGGAACAGTGGAATAAAGGAGAAATCCAGAGAGCAGGTGGAGGATACCTGGGTTAGCAATCAGAGTCCACTGGAGACATGGATAAGTAGGGGGCACGGTAAGCAGGGAGCAGAGAGGGGTGCTAATTTGAAGTAGGGCTGTGATCACTCATGCTTCCTCTATGCCTTCCTCCAGACCCAATAAAGTACCAGGGTCTAGGCCGGCTCACCTTCAGTGGCCTGCTCAACGCCCTGGACGGTGTGGCTTCCACCGAAGCTCGCATAGTATTCATGACCACCAACCACATTGACAGGTACGGAGTGAGGTACTCAGACCTGGAGGCGAGACTCCATCCCCCTCAGCCTCTCTGGAGGATCAGGAGGTTCGGAGGAACCATTTTGGGGGGTGCCAGTGGCACTGCTGCTCACGGCTGCTTTCACTGCCTTCTCTTTTTAGGCTCGACCCTGCCCTGATACGCCCCGGGCGAGTAGACATGAAGGAGTACGTGGGCCACTGCTCACGCTGGCAGCTGACTCAGATGTTCCAGAGGTTCTACCCAGGGCAAGCAACTTCCCTGGCTGAGAACTTTGCAGACCGTGTCCTTCAAGCTACAACACAGATCAGTCCTGCCCAGGTGCAGGGCTACTTCATGCTGTATAAAAATGACCCTGCAGGGGCCATTCAGAATGCAGAATCTCTGAGGAGTTGACAACTGGGCTGTGCCCAGCTTTCTTCTCCTCCAGAAGATCAATAAACACCTGCCAAGCTACTCTAGTGTCTGACTTCCCTCCTACCCCCCCCATGTTGGCACTTGAATAAAATCCTGGGGCTGTAAACATAGATGCCTCCAGGGACCCTCAGGTATCCACGTATACAAATGCTAGGGACACAGCCTGCCTAAGACAAGGTGGGAAGAAGAGAGACTGTAGTAAACAGGAAAGTACTATCCTCCACCTAAAGGTATTCAGATAGACAGAGAGATGTGGCTGCATGCACAGTGGCTTATGTAGCAGGGTGGGGCCTGCATATTCTGCTTAAATGTTGGCCTCTTCTAGTTTTCCTTGGAACCCACTATTCTAGCTGAGATGTCAGACTCTTCCTTTATCCAGACCTCGATCTCTTGGGAGAAGAGATTTCAGAACAAAATTGGGGCTACTCTGGCATGCTCGTCTTCCTGGAAATTTAGAAAGAGCCACGCTTCAAGGTTAGGCACTGGTGAGTAAGGAAAGCCAAACAAGGCCAATCTCTTTATTACCCATTCCCGACCCAATTCCCTGTCCCCCCACAGTACTGCTAGGAACCATCCTCTGACTCGAGGCTCACAGGTTCTCTTCGAGGACCAGGCCGGTAGGCTCCCCGACCCCGAGGCAGGCGGGGATAGGAAGAAGCTGGTGTCCGACTCTTGGCGCGTTCCCAGTGGGCACAGTCCCGAGTCCTGCGGGGTGGGGGACCCTGCCATTCGCCAGGCCCCTTATCTTGGGGAGAACCTTTACCCCCTTGGTTATGAGACTCTGGCTTTAGGTCCATGGACTCCTTGAGGGGCCCCTCAGGAGACTGCAGTTCCTGGGTGTCACTGGTACCTTTGAGGGTATTGCACTCCCCTCCTTTCAGGTGCCTCCGTTCAGGCTGTCTCCATGGGCCTCGACTGGCCCGGCGGGGATCGAGCACAGCTTTCTGGGTTTCGCCCAGCTTTGGCAGATGTGGCCCAGCCCCTGGAGTCTTCTCACATGTGTACTGGGAGGCCAGAGGCAGAGAAGCTGACAGGGCAGTGTGAGTAGCTGATGTGGTGGATGGTTCGGTGGCAAGGGCGCTGGGCTGGTGGGATCCTCTGGAGACATCTATAGCTGACTCGGGTTCCAAAGGGGCAGGAGGCTAGGAGGAAGTGAGCAGAGACAGTGATGGAGATATAGTTCCTTAGAGCAGAGAACTGCAGGACCCTTGCCCAGAGTCCAAGCCAACCGCCATCAGCCTAGACCTCCCAGGGTAGAGCAAAGCTCACCCATGGGCCATGGCAGGGGGTTGCTGGTTAGGAAGGTAGCTGTCATCAAGGGAGGAGAGGGAAACTCTTCTCTCACCTGCTGAAGGCTGATGAAATACCGGTTACGCTCAGCCTCAAGGTCGATGATGCCCCCCCTCTCCTGCTGTCTCTGGTACAGCCTCTTGCGCTCTTCTTGCTGGCGCAAGCTCTCTGCATCAGGCTGGTACAGCTCCTGGAGGAAAAGGAGCAGAGTGGAACAAAGGGAAGAATAAACAGAAGGCAGACCTGAAATCCCTGCTCTTCCAGACCGCCTCAGGAGATGGGCTCAAGGTTCTTGGTTTTATCCCCTGGATTAGGCTCATTAGAGGGCTTCCCTCATAGCTCAGTTGGTAAAGAATCAGCCTGCAACGCAGGAGACCCCGGTTCAATTCCTGGGTCGGGAAGATCTGCTGGAGAAGGGATAGGCTACCCACTCCAGTATTCTGGGCTGGAGAATTCCATGGACTGTATAGTCCATGGGGTCGCAAAGAGTCGGACATGACTGAGAAGCTGTGTTGGAGAAGACTTAGAGTAGTGCAGCCATGAATTAAAAGACGCTTACTCCTTGGAAGAAAAGTTATGATCAACCTAGAGAGCATATTAAAAAGCAGAGACATTACTTTGCTAACAAAGGTCCATCTAGTCAAGGTGATGGTTTTTTCAGTAGTCATGTATGGATGTGAGAGTTGGACTATAAAGAAAGCTCAGCGCTAAAGAACTGATGCTTTTGAACTGTGGTGTTGGAGGACTCTTGAGAGTCCCTTGGACTGCAAGAAGATCGAACCAGTCCATCCTAAAGGAGCTTAGTCCTGAGTGTTCATTGGAAGGACTGATGCTGAAACTGAAACTCCAATACCTTGGCCACCTGATGCGAACAGCTGACTCATTTGAAAAGACCCTGATGCTGGGAAAGATTGAAGGCGGGAGGAGAAAGGGACGACATAGGATGAGATGATTGGATGGCATCACCAACTCAATGGACGTGAATTTGGGTAAACTCCAGGAGTTGGTGATGGACAGGGAGGCCTGGCGTGCTGCAGTCCATGGGGTCACAAACAATCAGACATGACTGAGCGACTGAACTGATTAGGCTCATTTGGAATAAATTTTAGATTTCTGCTGGGGGCCACAGCTTTGCAGAGGGGGCCCAGGCAGCTTAAGCCCAATTCCTGAAGTCCCATTCGAAGCAGACAAGATGCCATTGATCTTTTTTTGGTTTTTTTTTTGCCATTGATTTTGATTTAGACTAAAAGAGAGTTCTCTTACCATGGGCTGCTGGGGTTCAGGGGCTGCTTTCAGGGAGGCAAGATCGTACACGAGTGGCTCTCTGCACACTGGGCACTGCACACCAACGGCCTTCTGAAAAGAGAGGTGAAATCACACCCCAGCTTCCCAGCCCAAAGCACTCGCTAGCTGACCAGCCTCAACTGCAGAGGGTTGGGACAAAGGGGCATGGGCCCACCCACGCAGCAGTGAGAGGGGACAGAGCGGGGGCTGCTGAGCTAGAGGTCTGAGAACCTTCTGAAACCACATGCAATATGATTACGCAGATATAATGATGCCCTTTCTCCTGGACAGAGGTGAACTTTCATTCATCTCAAAGGTACCTATGACCCTGAAAAGGCTAAGAAGGCCCTGGAATGGAGGGATAGAAAGGCTGTGAGTCATGTAAACAGGGGTGAGGAGTCGACCTGTTCGGGTGCGGCGTGCTGCCGTTCCTGCTCTCGCTCCCGTCCCTGGGCCTGCAGCTCATGCTCCATGTGCTGGATGTACCGGGCCAGGCAGTGGCAGTGGAAGTAGTGGTAACAGGGTGTTTTGGTAAAGGCCTCCTTCTCCTGGAGGGACGGTGGAGGGGGGACACTGTCAGCACTCTCCTCACTGAGCCCCTGTGTCTGTCACCTGCAGACCCCCAGGTCCCAAGAGAGTAACCCACCTGGAAACCATAGAGGCAGATGACGCACTGGCCATGGGGGATGTTGTTATCTGTGAGAATTTCCTTCCCTTTCTGAGAGGAGAGAAAAAGCTGTTCAAATAGGGAGGCAGGGGTGGGAACTGGGAACGAAGCTTGTCAAGCTGTTCCCAGGAGTGACTGGCAGGGCTGTCTCCCAAGGGGCCAGTTTATCTCGTGGTCATGCATTTCAGTCTTGGTGATCATTTCTGCTTAGAATCAATCCTTCCCTATGTGCCACCCCTCCCCTGCAAATCTACCTAGCTCCAAAATCCAATTTAATTGTTTTTCCACTCATTAAGTCACTTGAAATACTGGGGATGAAAATAAAAACAACTTAGAAAAAAAAGTGTTCAGTTAAAACTCACATCTTCTGGGAGGCCTTTCTTTAAGTATCTCTCCCTCAATGGGCCTGTTGTGGAGTCAGCTTTCAGAAAGAAAGTGAAGGCATGGACACCCGAAACGGACAGAGAACTGGAAAGGCAGCAAGCTATGAAATACACATGCACACTGTCACTTGGATAGCGACTACTCTGGAATTCCACAAAGTTCAAAGCTGCATTGTGGAGGCTGATTCAGAAATGCTACAGTGCTCCATGCCCATTCTGACTCCAGGCCACCCACCTTCATTCTTTTATGAACATTTTCCTTAAAAATTGAAAGCAGAGGAAAATAAGGCTGCATTTGTGTTTCTGATCTCAAACAAAAGTTAGCTGTGTATATTAACTTGTAGCTCTAGGCATAATTTCATCTGGGTTGTTTCCTTCATTAGGGTAGAAACTCTGAGGAAAAGAACCAAGACTCTTTCTAGTCAGCTCCACTGGCAGACTACCAGAGATCTCTTCAAGAAAAGTAGAGATATCAAGGGAACATTTCATGGAAAGATGGGCACAATAAAGGACAGAAATGGTATGCACCTAACAGCAGCAGAAGATATTCAGAAGAGGTGGCAAGAATACACAGAATTATACAAAAAAGATCTTCATGACCCAGATAATCACAATGGTGTGATCACTTACCTAGAGCCAGATATCCTGGAATGCAAAGTCAAGTGGGCCTTAGGAAGCATCACCACGAACAAAGCTAGTGGAGGTGATGGAATTCCAGTTGAGCTATTTCAAATCCTAAAAGATGATGCTGTCAAAGTGCTGCACTCAATATGCCAGCAAATTTGGAAAACTCAGCAGTGGCCACAGGTTTGGAAAAGGTCAGTTTTCATTCCAATCCTTAAGAAAGGCAATGTCAAAGAACACTCAAACTACCGCACAATTGCACTCATCTCACACACTAGAAAATTAATGCTCAAAATCCCCCAAGCCAGGCTTCAATAGTACATGAACCGTGAACTTACAGATGTTCAAGCTGGTTTTAGAAAAGGCAGAGGAACCAGAGATCAAATTGCCAACATCTGTTGGATCATCGAAAAAGCAAGAGTTCCAGAAAAACACCTTCTGCTTTATTGACTATGCCAAAGCCTCTGACTGTGTGGATCACAATATGGATCACAACAAACTGTGGAAAATTCTTAAAGAGATGGGAATACCAGACCACCTGACCTACCTCCTGAGAAATCTGTATGCAGGTCAGGAAGCAACAGTTAGAACTGGACATGGAACAACAGACTGGTTCCAAATAGGAAAAGGAGTTCGTCAAGACTATATATTGTCACCCTGTTTATTTAACTTATATGCAGAGTACATCATGAGAAACGCTGGGCTGGATGAAGCACAAGCTGGAATCAAGATTGCAGGGAGAAGTATCAATAACCTCAGATATGCAGATGACACCACCGTTATGGCAGAAAGTGAAGAGGAACTAAAGAGCCTCTTGATGAAAGTGAAAGAGGAGAGTGAAAAAGTTGGTTTAAAACTCAACATTCAGAAAACTAGTATCAGGGCATCTGGTCCCATCACTTCATGGCAAACACATGGGGAAGCAATAGAAACAGAGACAGACTTAATTTTTTTGGGGTCCAAAATCACTGCAGATGGTGACCACAGCCATGAAATTAAAAGACGCTTGCTCCTTGGAAGAAAAGTTATGACTAACCTAGATAGCATATTAAACCGTAGAGATATCACTTTGCCAACAAAGGTCCATCTAGCCAAAGCTATGGTTTTTTCCAGTAGTCATGGATGGATGTGAGAGTTGGACTGTGAAGAAAGCTGAGCACCGAAGAATTGATGCTTTTGAACTGTGGTGTTGGAGAAGACTCTTGAGAGTCCCTTGGACTGCAAGGAGATCCAACCAGTCCATTCTGAAGGAGATGAGCCCTGGGTGTTCTTTGGAAGGAATGATGCTAAAGCTGAAACTCCAGTACTTTGGCCACCTGATGCGAAGAACTGACTCACTGGAAAAGACCCTCATGCTGGGAAAGATTGAAGGCAGGAGGAGAAGGGGATGATAGAGGAGATGGTTGGATGGCATCACTGATTCAATGGACATGAGTTTGAGTAAGATCCGGGAGTTGGTGATGGACAGGGAGGCCTGGTGTGCTACAGTCCATGGGGTTGCAGAGTCAGATGTGACTAAGCAACTGAACTGAACTGAAATGTCAGACTACCCTTCAAATGTTCATTTATGGCTAGACCCTCCAGGCAAGATCTCTAGCTACTATCAGTTGCCAATGCCAGAACAAGAAACGCACTCTTGGTGAAGCATGAAAAATACAAGTTAAAGAGGAAAAATAATTTTGTCAAGATGCTGGTACACCCGTGGTGGATTCATGTCAATGTATGGCAAAACCAATACAATATTGTAAAGTAAAAAAAAAAAGATGCTGGAATAGGCAACTTGGGGAAGCTACAGTGCTGTCTTTTGGGGAGATTTTTTGAAACAGAAGACAGTCTCATCTTCTGGATCAGTTTAGGCCTTACCCAAACAAGAACTAAATGAATGTCTCCAAACATATTTAAGATTCTAGGCTCAAAACCTCTGTTGAGAGACACTGCTGTAGCTGGAAGGGAAGGAAATTTCCCCAGGCTAGCACATCTCTTACCTCGATGAGTTCATAGAGCATGGCAGTACCCAGTCCAGCCTCAGCCACGTGACTCAGCGCCTGTGAGATCCTGGCGGGAGAGGGCAAAGCAAACATGAGGCTGCCCTGCCCGCTCCAGACTGAGTTGTTTCCCACATTTTCCCTGCTCTGACTAGCCCGACTCACTTGTGGATCTGTTCATCTGAGAGTCCTCGGGGGTTACGGATAGAGATCTGTGGCACCTCATGGGGATACTAGAGGGAGAAAATAACATGTTACTGCTAAAGCCCTCTACCCCCAAGGCCTCTCCCTTCCTCCCGTTGCTGCCATAGAGGCCTCACCTGTGTTGGAACCTGAAGCACCAAAGTGAAGCAGACATACTGGGAATCCTGGTCCTCTGCAGTGGCAGGGTGCAGGGTGATGTAGATTTCCCATGGTGATGACCTGCAGGTGGATGAAGTGGAGACCTGGGATGTGACTGTGCAGGGGCTTAATGGGAAGAGAGTGAAGTGGGCAGAAGAAGTGAGCTTCAGGCTCTTTCTTTTGGGGTGATTAAAGGAACAGTGTTTGTCCATATGACAGAAATATTTTTGAATCAAGGCTCACAGATACTGCATGGAATCCTCTTATTACCAAGGGGACTCCTGCCCATCTCCAGTTGAACACATACCTGCCATTTCCTTTAACCACCTGTAGTTCGTCCAAGTAGATAGACTCTAACACTTCAACTTCAGAGGGAAGGACCCTAGAGAGACCGGGGGAGATTGACTTACTGTTACAACTCTTCATATTAAGTCCTACTAAGGTCAAAAAAGGCTGGCTTTGTAGAAAAATGGCCATCTGTCTGAGTGTATTCTCTTGCTGACCTCCATAAAAATTCAGGAAATGTTTGTCAAGTGGCCAGATAGGAAGCATGGGAATCAGTGTTTTAGAGATCATTTCTGCCAACAGATGGGCAAACAGATTCCCAAAAAGATGAAAAGGCTAGCCCAAATCTCAAGGCTTAATGGAGGCAGAATTGGGACCAAAGCGGTTTCCAGCTGCCTGTTTTAAGTTTCATTGCACTGTTGGCTGTTTGTTAGTGGCCATCTCCCTGACCCAGAAATATGACATTCATTGATTAGCATTAAAGTTACCAATACCACTTCTGGCTTTCCTTACACCAGTGTTCATCATGGATCCCAGCGTCTACGCACACTGCCAATACGAGTCATTGCAAACCTCCTCAAAGGAGATACCAACTTGAACAGAACAGATCTATGTGCTGTAAAGGCTGTGCTGCAATGGAAGAGCCATCAGCCTTGGAATGAGGAACAGGTACCAATCACTTACCAGCTACGTGATCTGAGTAGTTTCTTTTATCTGTCAGCCTGAATTACCCCGTCTACCACATATAGATACTATCACCCACTCCAGGGTTATCATAAGAATGAAAGGTGATTTGTTTATGTGAAGTGCCTAACAGTATTCTGACTATAGTAGTTAGTCTATGTCCCTTTTTTTCCTGTTTGTGTATAACCTTTTCCCATAAAAGGAAAGACAGAAGGATGAGGTTAATACTCAATATATTTATGGTCCCTGTTGTCTGACTGATCTAGCTCAACCTGTCCAGGTCAGGATCCTGTGGTCCTGATGTAAATCAGAAGACACACGTTTCCTTAAAAGAAACAGGAGATGTAATGCCACTGAAGATGAGTGGCTGGCTTGAGGGCACAGCTTTACCCAGATAATATGTGGAAAGATGCATGTTTGGTTTGCTTTCTCATACTTATATCTTACCCCTTCTTCACTAAGAACAGAGTTACCCTAGCTTGATATATGTGTGTGTGTGTGTGTGTGTGTGTATACAGAGAAAGATTGATTCTCAAAGCTTTAAAAGTCTTTTTAAGTCTTAAGCAGACAATATATAAAATAGATAATGTAGGTAACAGTTGAGTAGTTCCAGTTGGCAAGAGAGTCAGAATGTTAGAGCACCACAGACTAGCTGTACAGTCAGTACTGCCCTTGTCATGGCACAAAGTGTCCCCTTAGAATCTTAAAGTCCCCCTGAATAAGTTGTAAACCACATCTAGGAGGTCTCAAAAAAGGCTAGCACTGGCTGGGCTCGCTGAACCAATGAAACACTGAGGTACAGCCTCCATCAAGAGGTCCTTCAATACTTCCCACATCCTACCTGTGACCTGGGCTCTGGATGTGAGATATGGGATGGGACGGTGGTAAGATGGTGACAGATAAAAAGGGAAAGGGGAACTGTAAAATGCCCTAGAACTAAGAACGTAAGTTTTGGAATCAGATAACCTGGATTCCTAGTGATTACTATGTACCTTTTGGCAAATCATTTAATCTCTTCAGGTCAGGTCGTCTCAGGTGCTATACTACAGAGTTGCTAATGAAAAGGAGGCTTCTGTATGTTACAAACCAATCTTGATTCTCTCAGCTATTCTGAGGTGGATGACACACCCACTTTTTTAACATTTAAGGACACTGACTCACAGAAGCTAGGTGGCCTGGTCAGCATCGCATAGCTAATAAAATGTGAAGTGAATCCATATTTATTTCCAAACCCCAGAGTCCTTCCAGGTTTCTGGTCCCCTTGTTAAGAATATTTAAGAGAAGGACTAGGAGAGCTTTTGTGAGGTGTAAAGCTTTATTCAGACAACAGTCCTCATTAATGCTATCGGTAAGGGAGACGGCTGAGGCTGAGGAAAGCCTCAGCGAAATAGACTGATTCAAGGGGAACGAGGAACGGGGGGCTGACTGGAGGATATCGGTTCCGGGGATAAGGGATGGGGGAGAGATTTGATAAACTGGCATTCCTCCGCATCGGGACCCTGAGCAAATCCACTTCAGATAGAGAAAATGGGACGGGGTGAAGTCGGATGATCGAACCAGATAAGGCGCGGCCCGAACTGGCCAGGCCGGCGCTGATGCGGTCTCCCGGTCAGACAAGCGCCCCTCCACCACCCACCCGCTCCTCAGTCCAGAACTCTCTTAAGTAGAAATGTCAGCGTCTCTAACATCCCTCATCCTTCGCCCCGCCATACACGCCCGCCGTACGGACCATCCGCGGCTGCCGCTAGTCCCCTGGACCGGATTCAGGCGGTCAGCCAAAGCCCATGCCCCCAAAGTTACCAGTCCTCATCCCCTGCAGCTACCGACGCAGACACCGCCATGTCTTCTGCGGCCCGCAGCCGGAACCGGAAATACTCTTCGCGCAGTCGGAGGCGGCGAGTTAAACAGGGGAGGGAGGGTGGCTAGCGGCCGTTTCTAGGCAACCGCCGAGTCCGGGTCCTTAGATGGTCCTGATGGCCAAGGGACGGTTCGGAAGTGCCCGTAGGAAGTGCCTATGGGCGGCCCACTGTCTCGCCCACACCCCTGAACCTCTTTGTTCTCCGAACCTCTGACCAGTTCTACCGAGTAAAATTGGTAACAGTGTGAGTCTAAAGAGACCGGCAGTGGGGGTGGAGAAGAACGCTAACTCAGGCAAAGTACGAAGGCAGCCAGAAGGGGCGGAGCTGAAGGCCAGGGCCGACGTCCCTCGGCCTGAGGAGCTTGAAGCTCCTAGGCTGGGAGTAAGGGAGGGACTCCTGTCCGCTGAGCGCGCGGGGTGAGGGTGCAGAGGAGGGTGGCAGTGGCAGGAACTTTGGGGTGGCTGGAAGGGGCGGGGTCGGTGGGCGAGGCTGGACGGAGAGGGGCGGGGTCGGCGGGAGCGAGGCTGGGCGGAGGGGGCGGGGTCGGGGGGGGCGTGAGGCTGAGTAGAGGGGGCGGGGCCGAGGGGAGAGGCCGAGTGAAGGGGGCTAGGGTCGGGCGGGCTAGGCTGGGTGGACGGGGAATGGGTCTCGGGGTTGGGTGGGAACGAGGTTTGGTTGGGGGGCAGCAGGAGAAAAGGAAGACCTACAGGAGGCGGTCTGCTTCAAGATAACATCTTTTCATCCACTACACCCTACCTTGTTTATGAGACCTGGATTGTTACGAAAAAAAAAGAAAAGGCAAGGCGGCTAACGTTAACCTTTCTTCTGTGCCCGAGCCAGGCCTCCCAGATGTGTGGAACTGTCCCTGGAGCTGAAGCCCTTCGTCACCATCTCCCTTCCTTCAGAGTGATCCTGAAATCTCTGTCATGGAAAAGTACCACGTATTGGAGATGATTGGAGAAGGCTCTTTTGGGAGGGTGTACAAGGGTCGAAGAAAATACAGTGCTCAGGTGGTGAACAAGGAGGGACATCTCTTGGGTGGGATTCCACACTCTGAACCCCAGTGGAGTATGGGACCAGAGCAGTGACCTGTGTTCCTAAGACACTGACTCCTTCATACTTATGGAATATGAGCTCTGAAATTGGCTTACTTGGGTTCAGATCACAGCTCCACCACTTTCTAGTCTTAGAACTATAGACAAGTTACTCAACCTTTCTCTGTCTCAGTTTTCTCATCTACAGAACGAAATTAAGAATAGTGTCTGAGTGATGGGGTTTGAGGATTAAGTGTGATGTCACACTGAATCACTTGACACAGTGTCTGGTACCTAGCAAACAACAAGTTATTGTTAGAAGTAATAGTAGTATCTGGGGCTTCCTGGGTGGCTCAGACTGTAAAGAATCTGTCTGCAGTGTGGGGACCCAGGTTCAATCCCTGGTTTGAGATCTGGAGAAGGGAATGGCAACCCACTCCAGTATTCCTGCCTGGGAAATCCCATGGACAGAGGAGCCTGGTGGGCCACAGTCCATGGGGTCTCAAAGAGTCAGACACGACTGAGCAACTAACACTTCCACTTACCATATAGGAAGGGATAAACCACTTGAGCTCTATGCTACCCTCTTAATTTTTCCTTCCTTCCCTTTCTCCTAAATCCCTTAAACCTTGAGTTCTTTATCCAGATCAGAACACCTGTCCCAGAATCCACCAAAAGGATCTAACTGACAAAGGCAGTTTCCTCCTAGGGCAAGAGGCAGGGGAAGCCTGGGTAAGGTCAGTTGGAGGCTACCCATGGAGGGTACCATGGGTAAGGTGGATTGGGAGACTAGCAAAGTACAGTGAGAATTGTTCTCAGACAATCTAAAGTCAGCTCCAGAGCCCTGATGCTGATGTTTCAATAGTTCGATTAGGCCTTGACTCTTGACTTTACCACTGACAGGTGGTGGCCCTGAAGTTCATTCCAAAATTGGGACGCTCAGAGAAGGAGCTGAGGAATCTGCAACGGGAGATTGAAATCATGCGGGGTTTGCGGCACCCCAACATTGTGCATATGCTTGATAGCTTTGAAACTGAAAAAGAGGTGTGCTTTGGTTTGGGGGGTCACTTCTCCCCAAGAGGAAGGGTCCCAGGAATTTCCCAGCCCCAAAATGCATACATTTGGAGCCATCAGCAGCACTGCCTATTCCCTGCAGGTGGTGGTAGTGACAGACTATGCTGAAGGAGAGCTCTTTCAGATCCTCGAAGATGACGGAAAACTTCCAGAAGACCAGGTATTCCCGGCTCAAACTTCTCCCGCCCCTGACCTCTCCTCAGGTTAAGAACTGTAGGGAGAGCTGAGGGTGCAGAGAGTCTCTATTCTGAAATCTCCTGAGTAAAATATAAGAGTCTGTGTGTATATGGAGGCAATGTGGTATGACAGTAAGGTATGTGAAAACTGGAACCCAAGTTCTCTGAATACAGAGATTAGGTCTGACACTTTCTAGCTGGGTCTTCTTGGGCAACTTAGTTTAGCCTCTCTTTACTCAGTTTCCTCATTTTAAAATGGAAATAATAATAATGTCTACCTCGTAAGGCATTAATGGGAAGATCAATGAGTTGATTCATGTAAAGTGTTTGAAAGAGTACCTGACACACACTATTCAATAGTTAGCTATTATTTTAGGGAGCTAATATTATTCCTGTTGTTAGGCACCTTTAGGAAAGAAGTCCAGGTGTGGTGGTACCAGAGAGACAGGAAGGGATAAGAGTTGTGGTTAAGGCAGGATTTACCACCAAGACACAGTAGTTAGCAGTAGGTTGAACACATTCTCCAGCCATATTCATTCCAGGGATTTTTGTGTACTCTGGCAAGTAGGCCCCCATCAGGACTTCCCTGTCACAGCATTCTGCTTCCTTCCAAACAACCATCATTATTTGTAAGTCATCACCTTGTTTATTTTGTCTGTCTTGTTTGTTTGGCTACAGCTCTTGGGAACAGGGACTTTGTTTTATGTAATAACAGTTAATATATATGAATATATAATTCATATAATATATATGAATGCTTACTAAGTTCCAGGCACCATTCTGAGTGTTCCATCACTTTACATGCTTGAACTCATTTGAATCCTCACAATGATCCTATGAGACAAGTAAAATCATTATTGTTGCCTTATCAATAGATGATGAATCTGTGAGGCACAAGAAAATTTGCCTGTGGTCATGCAGCTAGTCAGTGAGACTCAATTTATTTTCCTCAAACAAATGAATAAACAAATGAAATACAAGAACTAGGAAAGATATGGTGTGATGCTCTGGAAGAAAGGGAGGGAAGAGAAGGTCATGTCTACAGAACTATTAGGGTGGAGTCCTTGGGCTCCTTCCTTTTACCTCTCCTTGCTTCCTCCCACCTGACTGTTTGACCTGTAGGTTCAGGCCATTGCTGCCCAGTTGGTGTCAGCCCTGTACTACCTGCATTCCCACCGTATCCTCCACCGAGACATGAAGCCTCAGAACATCCTTCTTGCCAAGGGTGGTGGTATCAAGCTCTGTGACTTTGGGTGAGGAGCCTGACCTTGTGTCGCCACTTCTGATTTTGCAGGGAGCCGTGTACTGTATGCTTGACTTCCCTGGGCCTCCTTTTAGAACCTGGGCTGGAGAATGGGATTCCTCCTGGGTCTTTTAGAAGGCATTCTCTCTGTTCAGGTTGGGGAGATCTCACACAGTAATAGTTAGCAGTGAGCAGCTCTAGTTTTTACTGAATATCTTCACTCCATTGCCATTCCATCATCTCCTGCAGGTTTGCCCGGGCTATGAGCACTAACACAATGGTGCTAACATCCATCAAAGGCACACCACTCTACATGTCCCCAGAGCTGGTGGAGGAACGACCTTACGACCACACTGCGGACCTCTGGTCGGTGGGCTGCATATTGTATGAGCTGGCAGTAGGCACCCCTCCCTTCTATACCACGAGCATCTTTCAGCTGGTCAGCCTTATTCTCAAGGACCCTGTGCGCTGGCCCCCCACCATTAGTCCTTGCTTCAAGGTAATGGATACTGACAGATTGCTTTTGCATCAGAAACCTGTCTCTGTCCTATTCCCTTTTCCACAGTTTTTTTTCCCAGAGCTGGGGTTGCACTTTGAAGTTACTGAATTAATGCAGGAGCTGGGGCAAGCTGCCTTGCCTTTGTACTGCAGGGGCTTATTCTGGGAGGGTGACCTAAGGTCTGCCAAGCCTGCGAGTCTTCCAGGTGGTCCTATATCAAAATGAAGAAGAAATGTCAAGATCCCAGAAACAGTTACTGCTCCCTTTCAGTTCAGTTCAGTTCAGTTCAGTCACTCAGTCATGTCTGACTCTTTGCAACCCCATGAATTGCAGCACACCAGGTCTCCCTGTCCATCACCAACTCCCGGAGTTCACTCAAACTCAAGTCCATCAAGTTGGTGATGCCATCCAGCCATCTCATCCTCTGTCGTCCCCTTCTCCTCCTGCCCCCAATCCCTCCCAGCATCAGAGTCTTTTCCAATGAGTCAACTCTTCCCATGAGGTGGCCAAAGTATTGGAGTTTCAGCTTTAGCATCAGTCCTTCCAGTGAACACCCAGGGCTGATCTCCTTTAGAATGGACTGGTTGGATCTCCTTGCAGTCCAAGGGACTCTCAAGAGTCTTCTCCAGCACCACAGTTCAAAAGCATCAATTCTTCGGCGCTCAGCTTTCTTCACAGTCCAACTGTCACATCCATACATGACTACTGGAAAAACCATGGCCTTGACTAGACAGACCTTTGTTGGCAAAGTAATGTCTCTGCTTTTTAATATGCTATCTAGGTTGATCATAACTTTTCTTCCAAGGAGTAAGCGTATTTTAATTTCATAGCTGCAGTCACCATCTGCAGTGATTTTGGAGCCCAAAAAGTAAAGTCTGACACTATTTCCACTGTTTCCCCATCTATTTCCCAAGAAGTGATGGGACCAGATGCCATGATCTTCGTTTTCTGAATGTTGAGCTTTAAGCCAACTTTTTCACTCTTCTCTTTCACTTTCATCAAGAGGCTTTTGAGTTCCTCTTCACTTTCTGCCATAAGGGTGGTGTCATCTGCATATCTGAGGTTATTGATATTTCTCCTGGCAATCTTGATTCCAGCTTGTGCTTCTTCCAGCCCAGCATTTCTCATGATGTACTCTTCATATAAGTTAAATAAGCAGGATGACAATATATACCCTTGACGTACTCCTTTTCCTGTTTGGAACCAGTCTGTTGTTCCATGTCCAGTTCTAACTGTTGCTTCCTGACCTTCATATAGGTTTCTCAAGAGGCAGGTCAGGTGATCTGGTATTCCCATCTCTCGAAGAATTTTCCACAGTTTATTGTGATCCGCACAACGGCTTTGGCATAGTCAATAAAGCAGAAATAGATGTTTTTCTGGAACTCTCTTGCTTTTTCCATGATCCAGCGGATGTTGGCAATTTGATCTCTGGTTCCTCTGCCTTTTCTAAAACCAGCTTGAACATCTGGAAGTTCACGGTTCACATATTGCTGAAGCCTGGCTTAGAGAATTTTGAGCATTACTTTACTAGCGTATGAGATGAGTACAATTGTGTGGTAGTTTGAGCATTCTTTGGCATTGCCTTTCTTTGGGATTGGAATGAAAACTGACCTTTTCCAGTCATGTTGCCACTGCTGAGTTTTCCAAATTTGCTGGCATATTGAGTGTAGCACTTTCACAGCATCATCTTTCAGAATTTGAAAGAGCTCAACTGGAATTCTATCACCTCCACTAGCTTTGTTCGTAGTGATGCTTTCTAAGGCCCACTTGACTTCACATTCCAGGATATCTGGCTCTAGGTGAGTGATCACACCATCATGATTATCTGGGTCATGAAGCTCTTTTTTGTACAGCTCTTCTGTGTATTCTTGCCACCTCTTCTTAATATCTTCTGCTTCTATTAGGTCCATACCATTTCTGTCCTTTATCGAGCCTGTCTTTGCATGAAATGTTCCCTTGGTATCTCTAATGTTTTTGAAGAGATCCCTAGTCTTTCCCATTCTGTTGTTTTCCTCTATTTCTTTGCACTGATAGCTGAGGAAGGCTTTCTTATCTCTTCTTGCTATTCTTTGGAACTCTGCATTCAGATGCTTATATCTTTCCTTTTCTCCTTTACATAGTCTCTATTCTCCTAATTTCCTATCAGATGCAATGTCCGAATGATTTCTAGATTTGCCAACAGAGCCATCAGTCCTCTTCCTGAAAGGAACAATCTTTAGATATCCAAATGGCCAGAGCTAGTGGAGCTAGCTCACTTATTAGGAGCAGAGTATAGAGATGGTGACTGTTCATTGCAGTTAAATCTCAGTAGGCCAGGGAGGGAGGAAAAAGAGTTGACCCTTTTTATTTCAAGGGCCTGATTTGAGCCTTCAATAAAGTCTAAATGCAGCCTTCTCCCAGAGTAAAATCTCATTATAACTTTCCTTTATTTTAGCTAAGATGAAAAGAGACAAGTTTCTCCCAAACCTATTTAGTTAAGGAGGCCCAAATAATGACCAAAAAGAATCTGAACAAAGGAGGGACTTCTTTGGTGGTCCAGTGGTTAAGACTCGGGCTTCCACTGTAAGGGGCATGGGTTTGATCCCTGCATGGCGAGCATACAATAAATAAATGTGTGTGTGCTCAGCTTTTAAGACATGTCTGCTGGAAGAATGCACTCTGGGGACTTCCCTGGTGGTCCATTGGTTAAGAAACTGCTTTGCGATGTAGGGGACGTGGGTTGGATCCTTGGTGGGGGAACCAGGATCCCACATGGCATGGAGCAACTAAGCCCATGTGCCATAGCTAGAGAGTCTGTGCTCTGCAACAAAAGCTCCCAAGTGTTGCAACTAAGATCCAACACAGCCAAATAAATAAATAAGTTTTTTTTTTTTAAAAAGTCTTGGTTGACCAGTTCTGATGAGTTTGAGAGCCCATGGAGAAGCGCAGACTGATGAGGTATCCTTTCTTTCCACAGAACTTCCTTCAGGGACTGCTCACCAAGGACCCCCGGGAGCGTCTGTCCTGGCCAGACCTCTTACATCACCCCTTTATTGCTGGTCGAGTCACCAGTGAGTCCTTAGGGTTCCCAGCGCTCTCGCACTTCTACCCAATATAAGCCCTGGCCCCAACATCTGGATCCAACGTATATTCTTTACCCCTCCAGCTTGAATTTTCTTTTTAGCCTTTTGCATGACCCTTGCACTTCCCTTGCAACCCCCTTCCCTCTTTGTCACTTTGACTGAAGGGCCTCTTTGCACAGAAGCCTGAAGATGCTACCATTGTTTCTGGCCAGGTGGAAACAGTGGCACAGCTCCAGCATGATCATGTGTTCCCTCTTCTCTTTCTGCAGTACTAACCGAGCCAGCAGGCCCAGATTTTGGTACCCCATTCACCAGTCGCTTACCCCCAGAACTTCAGGTCCTAAAGGACCAACAGGCTCATCGGCTGGCCCCCAAGGGCAATCGATCTCACATATTGCGGCAAGCCTGTAAACGCATGGCTGAGGAGGCCAAGCAGAAGGTGAGTGGGGGCAGAGGGGTATGTGTGACCTAGCCAGACTAGTGACTGGGGAAGCTAGAGCAGGAGGGTGACTTTCTAGGGTTGGGAAAGGGCTTCGAATGAAATTCATAGTGTCTTATGGCAACCAGATAGTTCTGACTCAGTGTCTCCTGCCCATTTCCTGCAGAAACACCAGAACACAGGACCTCCCCTTGAGCAAGAGGATAGGACCAGCAAGGTGGCTCCTGGCACAGCCCCTCTGCCCAAACTCAAGGACACTCCTCAGGAACCAGGCCTCTTAACTGGGGTTGTAGCATCAGAAATGAAGAGCAGCTGGGCTGAGTGGGGTGCTGGAGAGGCGCCCCCTGCACCTCGGTGAGGAGGGTAGAGCCCAGGATCTATAGGATGACATGATTTGCAGAGCTTTGGCTCCAGTCAAAGCAAATGCAGCATGGTTCCTGTCACTCATCACTGCCTAAATGTGGACAGGGCTCTGGGAGTCTAAGTTTTGGGTTCTTGAATTCTGATTCTAGATGCTTTCCTGATTTCATCAGGAAACATGGTAACTTTCCTTTCTCTATGTCTCAGTTGTACATTAACCAAAAAGAAAAAAAATCATCTCCAAACACACGGAAAGATTATTTGAGTTGAGAGCTACAGGGGAAAACCACCAAGGTAGATATGAAAATAAGGTTCACAGTGGGAGGCAGTCAAGGATATGTGTGTAATGAACATATGCTGTCCTGGCCAGATCCTAGAAGATCTCCTCTAGCCAGTCCTCTATGGCTTTCCATTCCTACACTGGACCTAGAGGGAGTGACAAGTTAACACTAAGCCTCACAGGTCTGGAACTCATCCTACTCCCTGCTTCCTCTGGCAGGGAAAACTGGATCACTCAGGACTGTGAGCGAGCGTTCCCAGAGCTGAGGCCAGAGGTGATGGGCCAACAGAGCCTTGATGCAGTGGATCTGGAAAATGAGGTGAGCCCTAGAGGTTCCTCTTGGCTTTGTGCCTGCCATGGGTGTTAGGTCTTGGTAGTGGTTTTCTGTAGCAGTGATTCCCAACCATCTAAGGATGAGTCCCCTTGTGTTAAAAATTGCTTCCTTCTTATTCATAGATTTTAATTGCATAGTATGTGAACATTTAATTATAAAAAATTGGAGTACATTAGTAAAAAGGAAAGTCCCCCTTAGCCTTATCTCAGTCCCAAGGTATCTGTCTCCTTCCAGACTTTCTGTGGTTTTATATGTATGTATGTAGCTACATAGAATATATCGTTTGGCTGTTTTTACATTACTAGTCCAGACTGTAGGTATTGTTTTGCCTCATGCATCTATTACTGTATAATCTGTTGTTAAGATTTTTCTACATCTACTTTAATCTTTTGTTTTTTTAGGGTTTTAACTTTTTATTTTGAAAAGGTTTCAAATTTAAAGAATAATTGTGAAAATAGCACCAAGAATTCCTATATACCCTTTTACTCAGATTCACCAGTTGTTAAAATTCATTTTAGGGTGAGTTGCAGATATGCCCCTTCATTGCCAAAGACTTTAGTGCATATTTGCTAAGAGCTAGGTGATGCACTTGCACTACCTCAGTACAATTTATAGAAGTCAGAAATCTGACATTGATATGGTTCTGTTCCTTAATCTACAATCTATATTTTGATTTTCCCAATTGCTCCAGTAATGTTTATAGCAAAAACACATTTTCCTCCCAATCCACAATCCAGTCCAGTGTCATTCATTGCATTTAGTTGTTATACCTCTCTCCTTGTTTTTCATGATTGACAGTTTTTAGGTGCCCAGGTCAGTTATTTTGTAGAATGTTCCTCAGATTGATACTTCCACATGGTTAGATTCAAGTCATGCATTTTTGGTAAAAACGGTACATGAGTGATGCACTGTTAGTACTACGATCTTTTTTTTTTCCTAAGATTTGCTTGTTTGTTTATTTTTGGCTGTGCTGGTTCTTTGTTGCTGCATGCAGGCTTTCTCTAGTTGCGGCAAGAGAGGGCTACTCTCTAGTTGCAGTGAGCAGTCTTCTCATAGCGTGGTGGCTTCTCTTGTGGTGGTGCACAGGATCTAGGACACATGGGCTTCAGTAGTTGTGGCATGTAGGCTTAGTTGCCACACGGCATGTGGGATCCAACCTGTGTCCCCTGCTCTGGCAGGCGGATTCTTAACCACTGGACCACCAGGGAAATCCTAGTCTTTTTAATAACTTCTTAGTGTTTCCTAACATGGATGTGCCATGATTTATTATTCCCTTACTGACTAGCTTTATGATGTTGTTATTATAAACCATGCAGTGGACATTTTCCTAGGTATCTCTTTATGTACACATGCTAGTGTTCTCCAAGAGACTTTTCAAGACCTCTCACATACTGCCAATTGTATCTTTTTAAATTGGTGGCTGAAAAAAATACAGCTGTGCCAAAGGAGTCACTGGCTTTTTGCAGTTACTTCATGATTCCCTGGGCTTCCCAGGTAAAGAATCTGCCTGCAATGCGGGAGACCTGGCTTGGATCCCTGGTTTGGGAAGATCCTCTGAAGAAGGGAATGGGAACCCACGCCAGTATTCTTGCCTGGAGAATCCCATGGACAGAGGAGCCTGGGGGGCTACAGTCCATGGGGTTGCAAAGAGTCCATCATGACTGAGCAACGAACACTTTCATTTTACTTTCATGATTCCCCAGGGTGGGAGCTATTGCCTCAAACCTAACACACGCCTCCTGACCTCTTTCTCTCCCGGATACCTCAGGAGCAAGACAGCGATGATGAGTGGCAATACCTGCTAGAGACTACCGAGCCTGTGCCCATCCGGCTGAAGGCCCCTCTCACCCTGCTGTGCAATCCTGACTTCTGCCAGCGCATCCAGAGTCAGGTGCATGAGGCTGGAGAGCAGGTAACTGGCAGAAGGATACCATGGATGGGACTGGAGACTGTTTTCACAGATGAGGTGTTAAAAAACATTAATTAGCATAAGGAGAAAGTCCCTTTCCAATGTTCTTTCACTACTGTCTGTTTAATTCAGGGAGGTTTGGTAATTTCTTTTAGTAATACAGAAAGAGCAGACCTTGGGTTTCTCTTTCTAAAGGGAAAAAGTATTCTTCAGAGCAAGGATAAGAAAGCTTTCAGCTGTAACCTTTTTAGGTATTGACTGCCAAGAGGGAAAAAAATGGAGGATATCATTTAATTGTTTCTTTTTTTTTTTTTAAGATTTTTTAGATGTAGACCATTTTTAAAGTCTTTATTGAATTTGTTACAGTATTGCTTCTGTTGTTTTATATTCTGTTTTTTTGGCCAGAGGCATGTGGGAGCTTAACTCCCTGACCAGGGATTGAACTCACACTCCCTACACTGGAAAGCAAAGTCTTAACCATTGAACTGCCAGGGTAGTCCCATAACTACTTCTCTAATGAGAGAAAACACATTTCTACAAAATTTTTGACAAAATTAAAAATACAGATGTAACAATTTATTTTATTTTCTAATACAGATATATTAATGATCACCATAATTCAGCTTTAGAATATTTTCATTACCCTAAAAAGGTAATTCCTAGCTATTTACAGTTAATCATCATTCCTACTCATAGCACTTACAAGGAGTTTCTGTCTCATAGATTTGCCTTTTCTGAACATTTCACGTAAATGTGATCATACAGTGGATAGTCTTTGGCTTCTTTCTCTTAGCATGTTTTTTGAGGTTTCATTCATGTTGTAGCCTGTATCGGTACTTAGTTCCTTTTTATTGCTAATTAGTATTCTATTGTATGTATATATCACATTTTGTTTATTTGTTCCACCAATTGATGGAAATTTGGGTTGTTTCCACTTTTTGGCTTTTATAAGCAATGCTACTTTGAACATCCATGAGGAAATCTTTGTGTGAACATATGTTTTCCATTTCGTTTCTGGAAAAGGTCAGTTTTCATTCCAATCCCAAAGAAAGGCAATATTCAAACTACCGCACAATTGCACTCATCTCACAGGCTAACAAAGTAATGCTCAAAATTCTCCAAGCCAGGCTTCAACAGTATGTGAACCGAGAACTTCCAGATGTTCAAGCTGAATTTAGAAAAGGCAAAGTAACCAGAGATCAAATTGCCAACATCCATTGGATCATAGAAAAAGTAAGAGAGTTCCAGAAAAACATCTACTTCTGCTTTATTGACTACGCCAAAGCTTTTGACTGTGTAGATCATAACAAACTGTGGAAAATTCTTCAAGAGATAGAAATACCAGACCACCTGACCTGCCTCTTGAGAAATTTGTATGCAGGTCAGGAAGCAACAGTTAGAACTGGACATGGAACAGACTGGTTCCAAATTGAGAAAAGAGTATGTCAAGGCTGTATGTTGTCACTCTGTTTACTTAACTTCTGTGCAGAGAACATCATGCGAAATGGCAGGCTGGATGAAGCACAAGCTAGAACCAAGATTGCTGGAAGAAATATCAATAACCTCAGATATGTAGATGACACCACCCTTATGGCAGATAGCAAAGAGGAATTGAAGAGCCTCTTGATGAAAGTGAAAGAGGAGAGTGAAAAAGTTGGCTTAAAACTCAACATTCAGAAAACTAAGTTCATGGCATCTGATCCCATCACTTCATGGCATGTGGAAGGGGAAACAATGGAAACAGTGACAGACTTACTTTTCTTGGGCTCCAAAATCACTGTAGATGGTGACTACAGCCATGAAATTAAAAGACTCTTGCTCCTTGGAAAAAAGCTGTGACCAACCTAGATAGCATATTAAAAAGCAGAGACATTACTTTGCCAACAAAGTTCCGTCTAGTCAAAGATATGGTTTTTCCAGTCGTCATGTATGGATGTGAGAGTTGGACCATAAGGAAAGCTGAGTGCCAAAGAACTGATGTTTTTGAACTGTGGTCTCAGAGAAGACTCTTGAGAGTCCCTTGGACAGCAAGGAGATCCAACCAGTCCATCCTAAAGGAAATCCGTCCTGAATACTTATTGGAAGGACTGATGCTGAAGCTGAAGCTACTGTACTTTGGCCACCTGATGCGAAGACCTGACTCATTGGAAAAGACCCTGATGCTGGGAAAGATAGAAGGCAGGAGGAAAAGGGGACAACAGAGGATGAGATGGTTGGATAACATAATCGACTCAATGGTCATGAGTTTGAGTAAGATCTGGGAGTTGGTGATGGACAGGGAAGTCTGGTGTGCTGCAGTCTATGGGATCGCAAAGAGTTGGACACTATTGAACAACTGAACATTTAGTTTTGAAATGAAATGAATTTTTTCATTTCTCTTGGCCCTATGCATGGGAGTGGAATTGCTGAGTCAGATAGTAAATTTATGTTTAAGAAACTGCTAATCGGTTTTCCAAAGTGGCTATACCATTTTGCATTCCCAGCAATGTATGAGGGTCCTCATTTCTCTACATCTTTGCCAACATGTATTCAGTTCAGTTCAGTTTAGTTCAGTAGCTCAGTCGTGTCCGACTCTTTGTGACCTCATGAACCACAGCACACCAGGCCTCCCTGTCCATCACCAAATCCCGGAGTTTACCCAAACTCATGTCCATTGAGTTGGTGATGCCATCTAACCATCTCATCCTCTGTCGTCCCCTTCTCCTCCTGCCTTCAATCTTTCCCAATATCCCATCCCTCCCAACTTCTCTCTTTTCAAATGGGTCAGCTCTTCACATCAGGTGGCCATAATATTAGAGTTTCAGCTTCAACATCAGTCCTTCCAATGAACACCCAGGACTGATTTCCTTTAGGATGGACTGGTTCGATCTCCTTGCAGTCCAAGGGACTCTCAAGAGTCTTTTCCAACACCACAGTTCAAAAGCATCAATTCTTCGGTGCTCAGCTTTCTTTATAGTCCAACTCTCACATCTGTATATGACCACTGGAAAAACCATAGCCTTGACTAGACGGACCTTTGTTGGCAAAGTAATGTCTCTGCTTTTTAATATGCTGTCTAGGTTGGTCATAACTTTCCTTCCAAGGAGTAAGCGTCTTTTAATTTCATAGCTGCAGTCACCATCTGCAGTGATTTTGGAACCCCCAAAAATAAAGTCAGCCAACATGTATTATTATCTGTCTTTTTGAATATAGTCATCCTAGTGAGTGTAAAATAGTATCTCATTGCTATTTTAATTTGCATTTTGCTAATGACTAATGTGAGCATTTTTTCGTGTGCTTACCAGCCATTTGTAGATCTTTGGTGAAATATCTAATCATTTGCTTTGCTTATTTTAAAGTTGTCTTCTTATTGAGTTGTTAGAGTTCTTTATATATTCTGGATATAAGACCTTTATCAGATATGCGATTTGCAAATTTTTTCTCCCAGTCTTAATCTGTCCTTTTATTCTTAGAAGAATGTCTTTTAAAGCACAAAGGTTTTGGAGTTTGAAGTCCAGTTACCATTTTTTCCCTTTGTGGATTTTGCTTCTGATATTATATTAAGAAATCTTTTTTTAAACCCAAAGTCTTAAAGATTTTCTCCTATATTAAAAAAAAAAAATCTTTCCAGAATTTTAGCTCTGATGTTTAGGTCTCTGACTCATTTTGAGTTGATTTTTATGTGTATTTTGAGGTAGGGATCTAAACTCATCTTTTTGCATGTGGATATATAATCATCCCAGCACCACTGGTTGAAAAGACTCTCCTTTTACCATTGCATTGTCTTGGCACCCTGCACCTCTCATTTGGCCCCTACATGGCCTCCTTGTGTCAGATAATTTTTCAGTGGGAAAGGAGGTTAACAACTCTGCCTCCAGGGTAAGACTTTCTGAGTTGGAATTCCAGCTGAACTACTGTGTGTGTTTATTTATTTATGGCTGTGCCAGGTCTCTTGCTGCCAGGCTTTCTCTAGTTGTGGTGAGTGGAGACTACTCTTGGTGGCAGTACAAGGGCTTCTCATCGAGGTGGCTTCTCTTGTTGTGGAGCACAGGCTCTAGGGTGCATGGGCTTCAGTACTTGCAGCTCCTGGGCTCCAGAGCAAGGGCTCAGTAGTTGTGGCGCATGGGCATAGTTGCTCCTCCTGGGATGTGGGATCTTCCAGGACCAGGGATCAAACCCACGTCTCCTGCATTGGCAGGAGGATTCTTTACCACTGAGCCACCAGGGAAGCCCCCTGTGTGTGATTATTGACTGTTTACTTAACCTGTCTGGAAGCTTCAGTCTGCTTCTCTATAAAGTTGGTAATTGTATTTACTCTACAATAACTGAGGTTATTGTAAAGATTTGAGTAAATAAATGAGCAGATTTAGAACGGTGAGTGGCATATTGTCAAGTACTTGATGTAAATGTTAGTCTTCTTTTGAAAAATAACCTTGTAAAAAATAACCATTTAAATATAGTACTGTCCTTAGCTTATAAGCTGTATGAAAATAAGTAGTAGGCTGGATCTGGCCTGCAGGTCGCAATTTGTTAACCCCAGAGGCAGAGCTGAATAATACTGTTTTGTCTGTCTGGAGTTGAACAGCACTGTTTTGTGCCCATTGTTTTTAATTGTCAGAAATGTGCGTGTGGTTTCATTTCATTTTATTTTAAGGTGAAGGGCTGGAGAAGGAAGGAAGCAGATAGGAATGGTGACTAGGTCTGTCACTGACTGAGGGGGAGATCCCGCTCCCCCTTAGTCACCTCTAAGTCAGGGGCCCTGGCCACCTATAGTTCCCTTTGCTGGTGCACTTTCCCTGTTTCTCTGTTCTCCTTCTCTGGGTTTTAGATTTCCAAAAAAAGGAGTAAGAACACTGGGTCTTCTTTGTCAGCTTCTTGGGGACACTTGGTATCTGTAACTCTCTTTTATCTCTCACAACATGGATTACTGTCTCTTTCCTTCGTGTCACCCAGATCCTAAAAGGCACCCTGGAGGGTGCTCCCCGCATCCTTCCTGCACTCCGGGTACTGAGCAGTCTCCTCTCCAGCTGCAGTGACTCTGTTCCCTTGTATTCCTTCTGCCGTGAGGCCGGGCTCCCTGGGCTGCTGCTTAGTCTCCTCACACACAGCCAGGAGAGCAACAGTATCCAGCAGGTAAGTGCTGCCTCTCAGGACTGACCGGCATTTCTTCTCTTTGGATTTCTTTTCTTCGAACTGCCATCTCTATCGGCCCCTCTGCCTTTTCTTTCTCTTCTTCCTATCTACTTAGTAGATTATGAGTTGCAAATTCTCACGCCTTCCGAGGCCAGGCAGATAACGTCATCAGGGGAGTAGACCGTGTGTGACTGTATGAATAGCAGGAATGTGAAGAACTGAGGTCCCGTGCCCAGGCCCATCCAGCTCACTCTTGCTCGGTGGGAAAATGGGCTTATGGTGCCACATCTTCCAGTTTTCTGAGAGAAGCTGGAAATCCAGATTTTTCTGTGTAATTTCTCAATATTCATAGATTAACTCACCCACAGACACTATCCTGTAAATGGTCATGGAGACGACCAGCAGGAGAGCTCAGGTTGAGACTCAACATCCATGTGCCCATGCTGTGTCCCGCCACAGCTGAACCGAGAGGCTGGAATGCAGAAGTGTTTACTGGGCCAAGGCTCAGGTGGCTGGAAGTGCACTCTGCTGATGAGTGTTAGTCTTGAGTGTTTTTAAGGCATTTAGAAGAGAATTTGTGCTATTTTGAAAAATATAACCTGCTATACTCCAAAATGTTGTCCAGACCAAACAGGACACATTTTGGGCTGTTCATAGCCTGTTGGCCACCACTTGTGACCTTGAGATCTCCTCTCTCTGTCTAAAGGTTCTCTTCACTCTGTCCCTTTCTGTTTGGTCAGCCTAACTGGATCTCTGACCCATTTTTCCCTTGGTCTTTGTTTCTGTCCCCTGAGTTTCGCTAACTCTCTGTCCTCTTCCCTGGCAGCAATGTTGGTATGGGGCCTTCGTACGGGACCTGGTGGCTGTGATTCAGGCCTACTTTGCCTGCACCTTCAATCTGGAGAGGAGCCAGACAGGTGACAGGTGGGATGAGAGGCAGTCTTGCGCTGCTGGCCAGTTTGGCTTCAGTTCCTACCCCCATTTCTTCCCCTCCCCATTATGAAGAGCCTAAGTAAGGAGAAGCCATGATTTGTGACAGGTTTAAGGGTCAGCTGAGTGACCTCTCAGAGTATAGCAAGTCCTTTTTTTTTTTTTTTTCAGCAAGTCCTTTTAAGGACCTTGAGTCACCTCCAAATTTGCCCACAGAATTTCAGGTTCTAAGGGTCAGCAGTAGTCACCATACACTGAATGGAAGGCTCAGGGTGGGAATAAGCTAGAGAAAATGGCAGAGAAGAGGCCTGGAGGTGTGTATGTGAGACCCTGTGTGTATGTGTGAGGAGAGAGAGGGAGAGCATTCTGATGTGTTCCTTTGCAGAGATTTTCCTACCCGCCGTGAACTGACCCATTCACCACATGTGGGCATTTAATAGAGAGATGAGAAGAAACCAGGACTCATTTTTTTCCAGCCTACAGGTATTTCAGGAGGCCGCCAGCCTCTTTCTGGACCTGTTGGGGAAACTGCTGGCCCAACCAGATGACTCCGAGCAGGCTTTGCGGAGGGACAGCCTTATGGTAATCTGCTGTCCCTTCCAGATTTCTATTTCTGTTTTTCTCCATATTCCTCCCATTCTGTTTCTCATGACTGTATAGAGTTAGATCAAGTAATACAACAAATGTCTGTTGCCTGCCAACTATGTGCTGTATACCATCTGAGTTAGAGGAAGTCTGTATCTTCAAGGGTCAGGGCTAGTCTAGTAGGATAAATGTGATAAAGGACAACAGTGTGAAAAGTACAGTAGAAGGACTTCACTTGTGGTCCAGTGGCTAAGACTCCAGGGAACTAGATCCCACATGCTGCAATCAAGATGGTACAGCCAAATAAATAAATATTAAAATAAAATGTATAAAAGTAATAAAGTAAATTAAAAACACTAGAACTTCATATAAAACACAGAAGCACCACTGAGGAAGACTCACACTACCTGGAGTGTCATAGGAAAAGTCTTTTTTTTAGTTTTTGGCTGCACCACACAGCATGCAGGATCTTAGTTCCCTAGCCAGGGATCAAGTCGGGACCCGCCCCCCCCCCCTCCCCTCCCCCCTCCTTGGGGAAGTGTGGAGTCCTAACCAGTGGATTATCGGGGAAGTATGTAGGATCATAGAAGAAATCTTGAAGAAGGAAATCATTTCTGCTAGGATTTGAAGGATGCCCAGAAGTTTGCCAGGTGGATGAGACAAGGAAGCAGGCAGGACGTTCCAGGCAGAAACAGTAATGTATATTAAGGTGCAGAAGCAGTATGCAGTGTGACCTATTTTAGGGAACCACAAATAGAAGTAATTTCTTCTTGAATAGACTTACAGATCAGCTAGTATTCCCAACCTTGTTTGTCCTACAGACTAGCAACCTAGATGGATCAACTCTGCATGTGAGGGACAGGAAGGGAGGATTGAAAGAGAAAATAGCCGAGTTCTGACTGGTCTCAGAAGAGACAGTTAAGAGAGGAACGTGTGCAAGGAAGGAAACAATTGTCTGATTAGTTTCAGACTGGCAACTGGGAGCACAGATGTGGGCTGCAGTCCTACCTTCAGCTAGCAGTCCATTCAATCCCTTCTAGTCTGGGAGCCTGTCTTAACATCACTCATCCTTTCTGGTCAGGAAGCTGTTAATGTCTAACCTAAATTTTGGCCAGTAGTGACTCCCATTATTGGTCAGCACTTCTCATATGTCACTGTGCTGTGAGTAGCATGGGGAGTTTGGAATAAATTCTGAAGACCGGGTTGGGAAGGACCCACGAATCCCCAGGAATTCTTATATTCGGGGTCCACGATACTACTTTGAGAAATATCATTTAGGGAGCAGCTGATCAAAGTAGGATTGACACCTAAAAATCCTGTTCCCAAACATGAAGGCAATTACTCTGCACTTTCTCTGTGAGGAATACTTAGAATTCAACAACTGGTCCCCCTGGGTTTTCCTCCTCCTTTCTCAGGTTCTCCGGGAACGCTTGCTCCTTACCCTGAGTCCAGTCTGGTTTCTGATGTGCTAATGTGAACCCTGCCTGTCTCCCCTAGTGCTTTACTGTTCTGTGTGAAGCCATGGACGGGAATAGCTGGACCGTCTCCAAAGCCTTCTACTCCAGCCTGCTGACTACACATCGGGCTGTGTTGGACGGGCTCCTTTATGGCTTGACAGCTCCACAGCTCCCTTTCCATAGCCCCCCAGGTAACGGAAATGGGGAGGGGAGGTTCTCTTGACTGACTTGTCAGCAGGACCAGCACTGCTCTTTTTCCTGCCGGTTGCCTAGAATAATGTCTGGCATTTAGCGAGTGTTAAGTAACTATGACGGAGAAGGCGATGGCACCCCACTCCAGTACTCTTGCCTGGAAAATCCCAGGGACAGAGGAGCCTGGTAGGCTGCAGTCCATGGGGTCGCAAAGAGTCGGACACGACTGAGCGACTTCACTTTCACTTTCATGCATCTTAGAAGGAAATGGCAACCTACTCCAGTGTTCTTGCCTGGACAATCCCAGGGATGGGGGAGCCTGGTGGGCTGCCATCTATGGGCTCGCACAGAGTCAGACACGACTGAAGCGACTTAGCAGCAGCAGCAAGTAACTATGAACTGAGAGAAAGAAGGGAGAATTTGAAACAACCCATGCCTTTCTGCATTCTTTGCCTTTTGCACAGGAGCCCCCCAGGTGAGCCAGCCGCTTCGGGAGCAGAGTGAGGATCTGCCTGGAGCCATTTCTTCAGTGCTGGCGGCCATGTGCACAGCTCCCGTGGGGCTGCCAGGCTGCTGGGAAGCCAAGGAGCAGGTCTAAGCTACAAATTTTTTTTCAATTTTTATTTTAAATTTTATTTATTTATTTATGGCTGCTCTGGGTCTTGGTTGCTGCATTCAAGCTTTCTCTAGTTTCAGAGAGTAGGGGCTACTCTCTAGTTGCAGCGAGTGGGCTTCTTATTATGGTAGCCTCTGTCGTTGCAGAGTAGAGGCTCTAGAGTGGAGGTTCAGTGATTGTGGTGCATGGGATTAGTTGCCCTGCTGCATGTGGGATCTTCCTGAGCCAGGGATCAAACCCGTGTCCCTTGCACTGGCAGGCAGATTCTCGACTACTGGATCACCTGGGAAGTCCTGAACTACAGTTATTTGTTCTTGTTGTCGCTGTTGCCAGAGTTGGGGAGGTTGGCCCCAGTGTCTCAGAAAAGCAGAAAAACAAGCTTCTCTGTCTGCCTTTACTCAGTACTTCCAGAAGCAGATGCTAACGACTAGGTTTGGGCTACTTGTCGAACATGATGTAGCCAGAATCCCAGGGCCCTTGGCCAGCTGATAGAAGAGCTCCATGACAAACTGCCCATGTGGTGGGGTGGCTGATCTGAAGCCACCAGTGATGCTTGCTCAAGGGTTCAGGGTTCAGATTTCCCACTCCCTTTGGCCAGCAACACTTTCCTCTGTACCCACCTGCAGTGGGACTTACCTAGGCCTTGTCTTTTGCTTTTCCACTGAGCATGAAGACTGGGGATAGAATGAGGTCTGAGGTTCCTGGTGAATCTGGGGAAGAGTGGCAAGCAAGGGGTTGAGAGTCCTGATTAGTTGGAGATATGAGAAGAATAGGATTGGAATAAAGGGAATGGGATTGAGTCTTCAGGTATGTCTCCACAGATCGCTCAGCATCTGGCTGATCAGCTCACCAAAGACAGCAACCACCTGAGGTCATCCCTCATCTCTGCCCTGCAGCATCCCATCTTGTGCCTACCCCTTCTCAAGGTACTGCCTGCCCAGAACTCTTGGCCCCTCAGATTTCTTTTTCACTTCCAGGAATGAGAAAGAGAGAGAAAGAGACACTGAAAGAAACAGAGAGAGATGAGAGACATCCCCCCCTGTTGCCCTCCCACAGAGGAGGACCCCTTTTTGCTTTTAAATCAGTTAAGCTGAGATAGCCCAGCTGTCAGCTAGTCCTCACTAGAACTGAGACATGTCTGTATCTCAGTCTCTCAGCAAGAGGTGAACATGGCCTGAATTTCTCTGACACCCCTAGATCTGTCAAGAGGCTAGCCTGCTTTCAGCTGAGCCTTCCGGTCTAGGACCTGCCTCCCTGACCAACTGCTTCCCACACCCCTTAGGTTCTCTACTCCTGCTGCCATGTTAGTGAGCGCTTATGCCATCTTCTTGGGCAAGAACCCCTGGCCTTGGAGTCACTGTTGAACTTGGCTCAGGGCAAGGTAGGCCAGTGGCACAAGTGGGCATCTCTTAGGGGGTCCCACCATCTCAATCAGAGGACACTCTGATGCCTTGGGTTTCCTTTATAGGTAAAGGTAGTAGATAGGGAAGAGTCTACTGAAGTGACTCTCTACCTCCTCTCCCTTCTTGTCCTTCGCCTCCAAGATCTGCCTTCTGGGTGAGTCATAAAGTAGGGTCACCCTGACATGGATTATGTGGAGTGACACCATACAGCCTGTCCTTGGGAGGGACTAGGACAGAGTGAAGGTTTCTCTGCAAAGAAGAGACCTAGATTCCCACCAACTCTGTGCCCTGGAGGTGGACATGCAGCTTTGGTGGAAAGCGCCATCCACGGGAGAGGGCAGGTCACTCAGCAGCCTCCTTTCACACGGCTGCATCCCTGATGTATCTCCTTATTCCAGAATGGAGAAGCTAGGCAGTGAGATTGCTACCGTCTTTACGCATTCGCACGTCGTCTCTCTCGTGGTGAGTTCTCAGCGTTCATCTTCCTCCCCTTTTCACCCTATCATCCCACCTTCTGGGAGCGGGAGAGTTGTTTCCTAATGTGCAGCTGTTTGTGAGGCATTCTTCTGGAGACAGACACCCTCTCCACCTGTCCTGAGTACCATTCAGATTGGGACATTCCTCCTCCTCATCTGACTCTCCACAGAGTGCGGCGGCCTGTCTGTTGGGGCAGCTTGGTCAGCAAGGGGTGACTTTTGACCTGCAGCCTGGGGAGTGGATCGCTGCAGCCACACATGCCCTGTCTGCCCCTGCAGAGGTGAGTCCTCCCAGCGCTGAATGCAGAGATGTGTTTTCTTTGAGTCAGATAAGGTCTGTGTTCAGGGAGAAAAGCCTGAAGTTCCAGTAAGCCTGGAGGGAATCCAGGAGTCTTTCCTGTCCTGTCGTTCTGCGCTCAGATAATATAGGTCCCTCTGAGCCCCGACTGTCAGGGCTTTAGATTTATTGTTAACACACAGGACCTCTGAAAGGGGAGGAAGAGGCATCGTCTTTCTCCCTCCTTCCCTCCCTCTTGCTCTCTCTCTCAGGCTCTGGCCCTTGCCTCCTGAAGGATCTCTACTCTCTAGTGTTCTTCCCTGATGCCAAAGTGAGCTTTCTTAAAGGAAAACCTGCCTATTGCTCAACCAGTTGTTATTTCACACATAAATATGTGCTGAGTACCAGGCACTAGTCTTACCTATATGGATGGAGCTTGTGTAGGTCCTCAGTAGCTTCCCACGGAGTTTCTGGGTTAATGACCACATTTGCTAGCAGGCTACACAGAGCTCATCCATTACCTCTGGGCTCTCTAATCCTCCTCTACCAAAGAGTCCACATTTCAAAAATTCACTGTGGCCTTTCATGACCTGTCTTTTATATAAGCTGTGCCTTCTTCCTTCCTTGTCTGCCTTTGAAACTTTGAATCCCATCCGTTTCCTACCTCTAAGGGCAAAGTTAGCATCTCAGCTATCCCTCCTCCCTCTCCACAGCCCCTACCTCACAGCCTTTTATTCAGTCAGTGTCTTCCTAAACTGTAATTGTTTGTGTGGCTGGTTACCCTACCAAACTGCGTGTCTTTAGGACAGATATAGTTGTTGAATGAATAGGCAGGAACCAAGACACACAGTGATAAAGAATCTGCCTGCCATTGCAGGAGCTGCAGGAGATGTGGGTTTGATCCCTGGGTCAGGAAGATCCCCTGGAGGAGGAAATGGCAATCCACTCCAGTATTCTTGCCTGGAAAATTCCATGGACAGAGGAGTCTGGCAGACTGCAGTCTGTGGGGTCACAAAGAGTCGGACACAATTGAGCACGCTGTGCATCCATCCATCCAAGACTCCTAAGTCCAGAAGAACTCTCCCCACTACTCTGGGCCAAAGAAGAGCTCCTTCTGCCTGACTTGGAGTTGGCTGTGCAGGTCTGTGCGGTCAGCTCACCCCTCTCAGGGATCTGCTGTCTTCCTGACTCTCTCTACCAGGTCCGGCTGACTCCACCTGGTGGCTGTGGATTCTATGATGGCCTCCTCATCCTTCTGCTGCAGCTCCTTACCCAGGTACAGCTGCATCCCAGGATGCGTGGGAACTAAGGAGAGAGAAACTGGGCGCTTTGGGGGGCCGCTGGCCAAGAGGAAGGAAGAAACCACACAGTCACCTCCCCTCTCAGAGTACCAGTGATGGCCTTAGATTGGGCCCATCTGCACTAGTACAGACCCTTTAAGGGGAACCATTCAGCTGCATCCCTTAGGATTCAGTGGAAAGAAAGCTGTAATTGCCTGGTTTCCAGTAAGCATACACATGGGTTGAGAGGTCAAGGGGGTTAAGATGTGATAAGAGAGAAAACTGAGACAACAGGGAAATCTTAGGTGGGAAAACAGGAAGAATTGTTTCTGGGACTCCCCTTCCTCATAGATCAGGAAGAAGAGTGAAAAAAAGGCATTTTTGACTCCTGACTTGGACCTCCCCCTTCTCCCCTTCTCAATTTTGGCTTTAGCAAGGGAAGGGTAATCCGATAAGGGACATGGCCAGCTCAGAAATGTGGACCGTTCTGTGGCACCGCTTCTTCATGGCTCTGAGGCTCCCCGAGGAGGCATCTACACAGGAAGAGGAGGTGTCGCTCTCCAGCCCACAAAGCCCAGAGCCAGACTGGACACTGATCTCACCCCAAGGTATCTCACTTCCGACAGCGTGGCTCCTTTTGTCGGGCCAGTGTACTGATCCCTCTTCAAGAGGAAACAGCCTGGAACTGGGTTGGCCTATGGCGAGGGCTACTAGTGCTGCTGTCTTGGGAGGGGATGGCAGAGTCTGTGCGGGAGCTGCTGTAGGATGGGGAAGGGATCAGGGAACAGGTGGTGCCCCTGAGAACCATGGGGATGCATCTAGGCCTCTTACCTGCTCCACTGGGTCTCCACTGTTGGTGTTTTCAGGCATGGCAGCCCTGTTGAGCTTGGCCATGGCCACCTTTACCCAGGAGCCCCAGTTATGCCTGAGTCACTTGTCTCAGCGTGGAAGTATCCTCATGTCCACCTTGAAGCATCTGCTTTCGCCCAGCTTCCTGCATTACCTGGGCCAGGCGTGAGTTGAAAATTTCAATTCTGCTATTATGGATGGGATGGACGGGGGGGCAGGCAGGAGAGAAAGAGCTGACAGCTTGAGCTGTGAGACAAGAAATATGATTACTGAGGTTGGGGAAGGAGGGTTGGGGGAAGAATATGGAAGGCTGGGTGAGCCAGACCGAGTCCATCCTTCCACTCTGCCCTCCTTAGGCCACAAGGGTCTGAGTTTCTCCCCGTCGTGGTGCTCTCTGTCTGCCAGCTCCTCTGCTTCCCTTTTGCCCTGGATGTGGATGCTGACCTCCTTGAAGGTGTCTTGGCTGACCTCACAGACTCAGAAGTCACCGCCCACCTACTGCAGGTACCAGGGAAGCCACCCAGGCAGGAAGGTGGTCAACCTTGTGTCACATTCACTTCTTGACAGCTCTAGGGCTCTCCCAGGTCCCTGGAGGCATATAGCATCTGAGACTGGAGTGGAGGAAGCATGCAAGCCTGAACAGAGGCCTGTGGTGGGAGCTTGGGCTGGTGACTCCTCTCTCCATCAGTCCCTTGTCTGGATTCTCTTGATTCTCTCATCCTGGTCTGGGCCCTGGAGACGCTGCTCCTAAGCCAGGAATTGCTTCTCTGGCGATTGTTGGCACTAAACAGTGAGTGAGTCTCTGAAGGCAGAGAGACCGAGGCCTTGCAGACTGCGGCCTGGCCTTGGGAAGGACACGTTCTCCCAGGCGCCAGGTTGTGTCTGTCCCGCGTGCGGTGCTGTAACTCAGGTCTTCCGTCCCCCTGTGGTGTTCTCTGCAGAACTTGGCTTCTCTCCCAGGTTTTGGGCTCCTTGTTATTTCTCAGCAGTGCATTCTCCCTCTCCCTCAACTGTTTTGCCCACACCCCTCCCCCTTCTTCAGGTCTGCTGCCACCATCTCCCATTGACACAAGCCGAGCTGCCCATCAGTCTCCTCACACGCCTGGCTCTCTCAGATCCCGCTTTTCTCAACCAGTTTGTGAACACAGTGGTTGCCTCCCCTAGAACCACTGTCTCATTCCTCTCCACTGCCCTCCTGGGTGACCAGCCTCTGCTGACATCTGACCTTCTCTCCCTCCTGGCCCACACTGCCCGGTTACTGTCTCCTAGCCATTTGTCTTTTATCCATGAACTCCTGGCTGGCTCCGATGAATCCTATCGGCCCCTGCGCAGCCTCCTGAGCCACCGAGAGACTTCTGTGCGAGCCCGTACTTACGGGCTCCTGGGACACTTGCTCCAACACAGCATGGCCCTGCGTGGGGCCCTGCAGAGCCAGGCAGGACTGCTCAACCTTCTGCTGCTGGGGCTCGGAGACAAGGACCCTGCTGTGCGGCGTGGAGCCAGCTTCGCTGTAGGCAACGCAGCCTACCATGCTGGTCCCCTGGGACCTGCCCTGGCAGCCGCAGTACCTGGTATGACCCAGTTGCTTGAAGATCCTCAGGCTGGTATCCGGCGCAATGCCGTATCAGCTCTGGGCAACCTGGGGCCTGAGGGTCTGGGGGAGGAGCTGCTACAGTGCCAAGTGCCCCAGCGGCTCCTGGAGATGGTGTGTGGAGACCCCGAGCCAAATGTGAAGGAAGCCGCCCTCGTTGCTCTCCGCAGCCTCCGACAGGAGCCCTGCATCCATCAGGTACATCCCAGGGGAAGTGTGAATCACCACAACAGGGCTGTTTTCACATTTTTTCTGAGATAGTCTAAGGAATTGGGACATCTGGAAACCCAAGCTGCCTCCTTCTCTGGGAGCAGGAAACTCAGGGGGCATGACTTGGACATGAGTTTTTCACCTAATATCTCCCACCGGGAGATGGGAAGGGGCCTGAAGAGGGCTCCACTGGGCTTGGAAATGCTTGGGTTGTCAAGGAGCAATGTTACTCTCTTCTGGAAGCTATGCAGGAGAGGGGGAGGGAAGACTAGAGGTGCTGAGGCAGAGAGTCATTTTTTTCTGAGGGCTATGAAGATGCTATCTTTTCTAGCGCTTACCATATTAAAAGTACCATGCTTAGCATTTTAGCTTCATTATCTGGTTTAAGCTATGCTTCTCACTTGGCAGGCAATGAAACTGAGGCACAAAGAATTTAATCACTTGTCCCAGTCACACAGCTAACATGTGGGATTGGACTTTTGAACTCAAGAGTCTGAGTCCAGAGCCCATGTTCTTTTTGGTCATGCCATTTGGGATACCAGATCTTAGTTCCCTTCCTGATTGAACTCGTGGCTCCTGAAGTAGATGCTTGAACTCTTAACCAGGACCCCTGTTCCTAGAGCCCATGCTGTTAAGCACTGCTTTATTCTGTTGTTGTTTTTTGCTCAATTTTCAGTATATAAACAGCCCAATTGAAAAGCACACATCTACCTAGGATAAAGTTGTGTGCTGTGAGTGCTTAGTCGCTCAGTCGTGTCCAACTCTTGAGACCCCATGGATTGTTGCCCTCCAGGCTCCTCTGTCCATGTAGATTCTCCAGGCAAGAATACTGGAGTGGGTTGCCATGCCCTCCTCCAGGGGATTTTCCCAACCCAGAGATTGAACCCAGGTCTTCCACATTGTAGGCAGATTCTTTACTGTCTGAACCACCAGGGAAGCCCATGATAAAGCTAAACCCCCAAATTATAATAGCTCCGTGTGGTGGCATTGGGCAGTTCTTGCAGAAGAGAAGTTTTGACAGGATGGTGATGATATATACTACAGAATTTTCTGTAGTCTGTGTGGGGAAATAATAAAAGGGATTTTTGGTGGTAATTCACACTGGTCTAGATCCATGGTTGGGAGTCTCACCTTCTGGCTGCTGCGTTTGTTATCTCTTCCTGGGGACAAGTTCATGGGTCCTTTGGTGCCTTGGTTTCATGGTCTGTGACCAAAGAGAATGGAAGTAGTCTGGTCATAGTGGTTCCTGTCTCCAAAATCTTTCTTTTCCCACATAATCTATTTTGAGTCCCCGAGAGCTCATATTCTTTTGCTTTCTTTTCTAGAGTGGGAATTGCTTGGCCAAACGAGAGTACTCTGCATGTCGTGTTTTGTCATCTCTCTCTGTCCCACAGGTGCTGGTGTCCCTGGGCGCCAGTGAGAAATTAGCCTTGCTCTCTCTGGGGAATCAGTTACTGCCACACAGCAGTCCCAGGCCTGCCTCTGCCAAACACTGCAGGAAACTCATCCACCTCCTGAGGCCAACACACAGCACATGACCCCAGCTTCCTGGGGTCCAACCTTCGTTGCCCTGCTGTTGCCAACCCTTCCTTCTACTCAACAAGCCACCTACTAAAGAGACTGAAACAGACAAGCTGCCAATCCACTGATTTGAGAACGAGAACCTAGAAGAGATTTATGTATAAAGCTCCTCCTTTCCCCCAGATTCAGGATGATTTTAACCAGTAAACTTCATGATTGTTGGTGCCAGAGGAGATGTGTTTTTTCTCTACATCAAAGGGTCTTTTCTCCAGTAATGTGCCTTTAAACCCCAGGAGCATGCTTCCAGGACACCTTCTGCCTGAGAGGTTTTCTTCCTTTCTGGAGCTCCTGAAATTTTCCCAGCAGGTTCTTTTATTTAGACCTTATTTTCATTGCCCATTGTCTGTATTTATATTTTGGCAAAAATAACATGTTTTCTAGAGACCACCATAATTTCTTCCTATCCAGATTATTTCATTTCAATTCAACATATTTATTTGTTTTTTTAATTTATTTTTAATATTGATTTATTTTTAATTTATTTATTTGGTTGTGTCAGGTCTTTGTTGTGGCACACAGGATCTTTTTTGGGGGATGCACAGGTTTCTCTAGTTGTGGGGCGTGTGGGCTCAGCAGTTACAGTGAGCCAGCTCAGTTGCCCCAGTGCATGTGGGGTCCCAGTTCCCCAACCAGGGACTGAATTCATGTTCTTTGCATTGGAAGGTGGATTCTTAACCACTGGACCACCAGGGAAGTCCCTAAATTTATTTTTTTATTGAAATATAGTTGAATTACCATGCTGTGTTAATTACTGCTGTATAGCAAAGTGACTCAGTTATATATATATGTATATATATATTCTTTTGCTGGGAAAGATTGAGGGCAGGGGGAGAAGCGGGCAACTGAGGATGAGATGGTTGGATGGCATCACTGACTCAATGGATACGAGTTTGAGCAAACTCTGGGAGATAGTGAAGGACCAGGAAGTTTGGCATGCTGCAGTCCATGGGGTCACAAAGAGTTGGAGACGACCGAACAACAGTTCTTTTTCATATTCTTTTCCATTATGGTTTATCACAGGATATTGAAGATAGTTGACTGTGCTATATAGTGAGACCTTTTTATTTATCCATTCTGTATATACAGTTTGCATCTGTTAAACTCCCAATCCAACCCTCTCTCATGCCCCTCCCCACTTGGCAACCACCAGTCTGTTTTCTACAACATATATTTATTGAGTCCTTTCTATATGCCAGATACTACTCTTGGCATTGGAGGTAAAGCAGTGCTTGTTTGTCAGAGACTTTCTATTCTGGTCAGGGAGATAGAGAGCTTATTAAAATAAGTGAATTGTTTAGTATGTAGGAATGTGGTAAAAGCTCCAGAGAAATGTAAAGCAGGAAGAAGGGGATGAGGAGAGCTGAGTTGGATAGCGGGGGTAGGCCTTTCTTAGAAGGTGACGTTTGAACAAAAACATTTGAAGGAAGCAGTACAGCTCTCTCAGGGGAACGACTATGCAGGGAGAACGGTCTTCAAAGGCCCTGAGATGGAAGCATGCCTGGAGTGCTGGAGGAGCTACGAGGAGGCCATGTTGGATGAAAGACGTGTAGGAGGGGGGGAATCGTAGGAAATGAGGACAGGAAGGTAATGGGAACCAGATGGAGGCCTTGCAGACCTTCTACTTTACACAGAGCAGGGATCTATTAGAGAGTTTGATCGGAGGAGTTCTAAGATCTACCTTATGTTCTAGAAGATTGCCCTTCATTCTGGTGTTGTGAATGGACAGGGGAATGGGGAGGATGGGAAGTAGGGGGAGTACTTAGGAGGCTTTGTAATACTCCTCATGCGAGATAATGGTGTCCTGGACTGGGGTGGTGCCAATGGAATGGTAAAAAGTAGCCAGATTTTGAATATATTCTGAACATGGAGAAAATAAGTTTTCTGGACTGATTGGATGTCAGAATATAACAAAAGAAAGCAGTCAAGAATGACTTTTTGGCCTGAAAAGTTGGAAGGATGGAATTCCTGTTAACTGAAATGGGGAAGGCCATTAGTGGAGTGGTAATGGGTAGGGAAACTCGAGTTTAATTTTGAACATATTATGTCTATTAGTTGGAAACTTTCAAAGGTACACACAAAAAGATTAGTTCAGTGAATGCCATCGACACTTCAGTAGCTACCTTATCCTTTTTTTACTTGAGTATTTTAAAACAAATCCTGGACAACATATAATGCTATCCATGAGCACTTTGATTACTTGGAGTACTTTTATCTCTAACAAATTAAAGCTTTTGGGTTTTTGGTTTTATCAAAACCATAGTACTTCCCTAAGACCTGTCTACCTTAAGACAAATATGTAAACAGTATTGTGTCTTTAAATCTGGATATTTTTTTCCTAAAAGATAAATGAAGGGGAAATTACCTTGTAAAAGAATTGTCTTTTCCAAATAATTTGTTAGATACTAGCTTGAGATATCTTGCTTATCTGATACATAAACAATTTAATGTAGAGAAGTCACATTTACATCAAAACTTTCTAGGCCATGTATTGCATCAAACAACAATCAGTTTAGAGGACTCATAATAAGAAAATACGTTCCCATCCCTGTGAGTTTATAATCTAGAGGATTAGAAATATGTAAACAGTTTTACACCCAGCAGTTATCACAGTGCTGAGGGGATTTGGAGTGAAGTCTGAGTGGTGCCTGGGATTTAGAGAATGTCTGGAAGGCTTGAGGATTTGTGCTTCTTTTACATGAAGGAAATGGCAACCCACTCCAGTATTCTTACCTGGAGAATCCCATGGACAGAGGAGCCTTGTGGGCTACGTCCATAGAGTCGCAAAGAGTCTGATATGACTGAAGCAACTGAGCATACCTGCATACAAGGGTGTATGTATTTAAACTTTTGGGGAGGGGAGAAGGAGATTAAAGTTTTCAAACACAAAAAAGTAGAATGGCAGGTGGAACACCCATGTCCTAATCTCACAAATTCAGCCACCATCAACATTTTGTCACACTGGTTCTACCTTTTCCATTTTAAATTTTGTTACTGCTATCTGTTAGCATTGGGTCGCTGAGTCGTGTCTGATTCTTTGTGACCCCACGAACTGTAGCACACCAGGCTTCCCTGTCCACTATCTCCCAGAGTTTGCTCAAATTCATGTCCATTGAGTTGGTGATACCATCTGACCATCTCATCCTTTGTCACCCCCTTCCTCTCCTGCCTTCAGTCTTTCCCAGCATCAGGACCTTTTCCAGTGAGTCAGCTCGTCACATCAGGTGGCCAAAGAATTGGAGTTTCACCTTCAACATCAGTCCTTCCAGGGAATATTCAGGGTTGATTCTCCTTTACGATTGACTGGTTTGATCTCTTTGCTGTCCAAGGGACTCTCACGAGTCTTCTCCAGCACCACAATTCAAAAACATCAATTCTTTGGTGCTCAGCCTTCTTTATTGTTATTGCTATAGTTTTAAATTATTTTTTGGAAATACTAAGGACAGTGTGAAGAATTCCCATACACCCTTCACCCAGATTCACGAATTGTTAACATTTTGCCACAATTGGTTTTATCATATTTTTCTGAACCATATGAGGCTAAGCTGTAAATACCATGCTCTTTTACTGTTAGAAAACTTGCATTTCAGGGACTTCCCTGGCAGCCCAGGGGTTAAGACTCTGCAGTTCCAGTGCAGGGAGCACAGGTTTGATCCCTGGTTGGGGAACTTCCCTGCATGCCATGCAGTGCAGCCCCCCAAGACTTGTATTTCTTAAGATCAAGGATATTTACTTATATAATCACAGTATAAGAAATTCAACATTGATATAATACTATTTAACCTACAGCCATCATATCCCAGTTGTTCCAATAATGTTCTTTATACCAGTTTTTCTCCTGGTCTAGGTTCCAACCCAAGATCATGCTTTGTGTTTGGTTATGAGATCTCTTTTTGCCTCAAATCTAGAACCATTTCTCATTCCTTCCTTAGTTTTATGATCGTGATTGATATTTTGAGTGTGTCTGATATTTCTTTGTGGTTTGTGTAAATCTGATGTTTGGGTGTATCTGATTTTCTGTGTGTGTGATTTGATGCTGGTTATACATTTTTGGTAGAAACACTATGTAAGTGATGATGTTTCCTCATAGTACATTGTATCTGGAGGCTGATGATATAACTTATTCCCATTATTGGTGAAGTTACATCTATGATTTGGTTAAGGTGGATGAGGCAAATTTCTATTGCTAGGTTTTTGGGTTTTTTTTAGGATTATATATAAAGACTTTATATTTTAGAACAGTTTTAGATTTACAGAAAAATTGAGCAGATAGTACAAAGAGTTCATATATTATACCTTGCCTCTATCTATACACAATTTCCCCTATTATTAGCATCTTACATTATTTTGATATATTTGTTACAATTAGTGGAATCAACATTGATACACAGTCGACCCTTGAAAAACTTAGGGCTTGGGGGGCCATTACCCCCATACAGTTGAAAATCTGAGTATAATTTTGTAGTCAGCCCTCCATAACTGAGGGTTCAACCAACTGTGTATTATCTAGTACTGTAGTATGTATTTACTGAAAAAGATTCACGAATAAGTGAATTCATGTGGTTCAAACATTGTTTAAGGGTGAACTGTATTATCAGCTAAAAACCTGCATTTTATTCAGAGTTCCTTAATTGTTACTTAGTGTCCTTTTTCTGTTCCAGGATCTCATTACACATCATTTAGTTGTTTCCTTGAGCTCCTCTGGCTATAAGAGTTTCTTTAGAAATATCTCGTTTTTGATAACCTTGACAATTTTGAGAAGTACTGGTCAGGCATTTTGCAGGATGCTCCTCTATTGGAATTTGCCTGATGTTTCTCACGACTAGACTGGAGTTACGAGTTTTGAGGAGGACAATCACAAAAGCTAAATGCCATTTTCATCATCTATCAAGGGCATATACTATCTACATGATGTTGACCTTGATCACCTGGCTGAAGTGATGTTTGTCAGATTTTTCTACTGTTACTACTTTTGCCTTACGCTACCCCCCTTTTCATACTGTACTCTTTGGAAAGAAGTCACTCTGCACAGCCCAAACTTAAGGAATGTGGATTATTCTTCCCCACCTTTAGGGCTGAATATCTACATTTTTTCTTTTAATTTTTCTGCATAGGAGATTTGGCTCTTTATCACATTTGTGAATACATTCAACCATTTATTTATTTTAAAATTTTATTTATTTTTGGCTTCATTGGTTCTTCATTGCTGCATGCAGACTTTCTCTAGTTGCAGTGAGTGGGTTTCTCATTGCGGTGGCTTCTCTTGTTGCAGGGCATGGGCTGTAGAGCACATGGACTCAGCAGTTGTGGCACAAGGCCTTAGTTGCTCTGCGGCATGTGGGATCTTCCTGGACCAAGGATCAAACCCATGTCTCCTGCATTGCTAGGCAGATTCTTTACCACTGAGCCACCAGGGGAGTCCTCAACCATTTATTTATACCAGTGACTCATGGATATTTGTTTTATACTTTGGGTTATAAAAGCACTGTTACTTTAATTTTAGTGCTCAAATTGTTCCAACTTTGGGCATTGGGAGTTCTTTCAGTTAGTTCCTGTTACATCTTCCCACCAGTCTGTTGTTTTGGTTTGTTTTGGTAACACTTTCTTTCTGGCACTGCCACGTGCTTCCAGCTCATTTTGTGTATTTCCTGCCCTAGTCCTAGAATCAGCCATTTCTCGGAGGAGGCCTGGTTCCTGGTAATGGAGTGATATTAGAAGCTAAGACCTGGGTGTTAGGTGTGCTCATTGCTACTCCAGTGTTTGCTGTAGTATTTTAAAGCACACACACACACACACACAAGCAATTCCTTGGTATCATGTCATTTAATACCTTAAAGTATCTGGTAAAAAATAAGGATATCTTCTTAAATAATGTCACAATATCCATCCTGTGGCTGCCAACACATTACCACAAATTTGGTGACTTAAAAGAAAAAATTCTCTCGTGGTTCTAGAAGCCAGAATTCTGAAATCAGCCTGTCTGAAGAACCTCATTTCCTCAGAAGATTCTAAAGGAGAATCCATTCTTGTCTCTTCCACCTTATGGTGCCCCCAGACATTCTACTTTGCTCTGATCTCTACCTTCTTGGTCATAAGTCACCTCTTCCTTTTTTCTGTGCCTTCTCTGTGTCTCTCCTATCTCTTTCTGCCTCACTAGGGATTTTTCTTATTGGATTTAGGGCCCACTCAGATAATCCAGGAAAATTCCTTAATCCTTTCAAGATCATCTCAAAATCATTAATCACATATTTTGCCAAGTAAGGTAATATTTACAGGTTCCTGGAAGTAAGACAAGGATATATTGGGGGGAGGGGGGGTTGTCACCATTCAATAAACTAACTAAAAAAACTTAATAATGATTTCTTAACGTTATCAATGTTCTTAATGTCCCCTGTCTATATTCAGATTTCTCTATTGTCTCAAAAGACAATTGCAGTTGGCTTATTTGAATCAGTATCTAAACAAGGTCCACTCATTGATGTGATTATGTCTCTTAAGTATCTTACAACATAGGAAACCTCACTCTTTTTTTATACTCTGAATTTGTTGAAGAAATAAGGTCATTCCTCTATACATTGGCCTACATTCTGGATTTGTCAGATGGCCTTCTTGTGACAATGTTTCTCTTTATTTCCTATAAACTGGAAGTTGGAGCCAAAAGCTTGATTAGATTCAGATTCAACTGATTTTTAGACAAAAATATACTACTTTCTAATGTTACTGTGTAGTTCAAATTGCATCGCATCATGAGATATAATTTATAGCTGATCAATGACTGTTGCCTGAATCAATTATTTATTAAGCATCTTTGCTGTGGCCCAGACTGTTTTCCTTAAATTAGTTTCATCTCTTATAGTTCCTATTATTTCTGTAGCGGACTATTTAGAAAAGCTCTTTTCGCCCTCCAGTTCTTTTAAGATCTCTAAATTTGTTAGAACCAGGGACATCTGAGTCTGAGGGGGCAGTATCTATCTTGCCTGGGGAGATAATTAATTGAGTCAGTGTTTGCTAATGTTCACACTTGAAGCTCAGAAAGCAGGTGATTGTAATTGGAGCCTGCTGCTTGGGCTGGGGTTAGGGGAAGGTAGGAAGAGCGAAGCATAGCGGATCTGGCGATCTCTTCTTTCCTGGGGTCAAACTCAAAGGCTTTTAATTGGAAAGTGCTACAAGAAAATTATTTAATGAACTCTAAGTTCTTTGGTTTTAGAGGAGTGAATTAAGGCACGGCCAAATAAAGAGTCCATAGGGGTTCAGATCAGATCAGTCGCTCAGTCGTGTCCGACTCTTTGCGACCCCATGAATCGCAGCACGCCAGGCCTCCCTGTCCATCACCAACTCCCGGAGTTCACTATGGTTAGGTAGAATCAAAGTATAGAGGGTCGTGGCGTGCCGGAACGTAGCCTTTCAGGGCTTTAACCTTGAGACTACATCTCCCAGAATTCCGCTCTGCGAGTCCCACCCGCGTTAAAGTGGCTGCGCGTGCGCGAGCCCTGTGACCGCCGCCTTTCCAAGCTCCATTAGCCCCGAGATTCCGCGCGCCTGCCTCCCTCCCGCTGGGATCGCCCCTTCAGGCCCTCTGTGCGTCCGCTGGGGGCGCGCGCAGTGCGTGTCTGGTGGCAGCCGCGCTGGCGGCTGAGAGCGCGGGTCGCGTGGCCGTGCGTGGTTGCTAGGGGAGCCTGAGGCCGCCAGCTCGCCCGCAGGCCGAGGGAGGAAGCAGCGCGGAGCCGGCGCCCAGCCGCGGCGAAGCTGAGTCCGCTGGGTGAGTGTGGCCGAGGAGCCGGGGCAACGGACCCTCTGCTGGCTCGACTCTCTCTCCCCTTCTTCTGCCCCGGGCCTTTTGACGCGGCCTCCAGCCCTCTGGCCGCTCCTGCCCAGCCCTGCTTCCTGCCAGCCACCTCTCCATCACCTGGGAAGAGAGGGATCCGCGGCCTCCTACCCTGCCAGGTCTTCGCGCCTCCTCGCAACTCCTCTGCACCCTTTCTTGCCCCCTTTCCCGCCGCGCCCAGTGAACTTAGTCGCTGCTCCTCTGGTTCCCCGAACCCTGCAGCATCTTTTCACCCTAGGCCTCGAGCTTCCTTTCCCGCCCCGCTGTAGTTTAAATTCCCCTCTCTTTAGTGTGAGCCCAAGGTCCTCTCAGGCCTCACGGCTGAATTTAACATGAATACCCCGCTTTTAACTTCCCCATCTTCACTGTCTGTAGAGAAATACTTTCCTTAACTGTGTAGAATTTAACTCTTCATGTGTTCATCAATCCATTACTTCCTTTAATCATTAAACAATTTTTAATAAGCATCGACAAATACTTAGTGAGCCAGGGCATTATGGAAGGCACTAGGGGATACAGGGATGCACAGGGCAGGCGTGTTTGCACAGAGTTTACGGGAAATTTTAAGCCTGTAAACAGCATTTGTCATATTGTGTGGTGTGTGTTCTAATAGAACATTAGAAAAATATTTAACCCAAATTTATTTGGAAAACTGTATTATCTTCACATTTCCATTCTGCATCTAGGAAATGTTTTAATCCTTCCTTCCTTGGGGAGTTACTCCTATCTACTCAGATACTCCAGATTCCATCCTTAAGTTAATTACCTGTTGATTTAGGCAGTCAACAAGTAGCAGGGGGGCCCTTTGGGAAAGTGTTCTATCCTTAGTTATTTGCAATAAATACTGAGGTACTGTTTGTATGAAAACCACCCCCTCTTAGTTCCCAAGAGTTAGGAGCTCTTTATTGATTGGACTGAATGTAGCACTGAAAAATCATCAAGTGTTTTCTGGGAATAAAGAGGTGAGAGGACCTTCCAGATACAAAGTATCTTTAGTAAAGATACAGCAAGGCCTGAAAAGAGAACTGGAAACAGTCTGACAGACCTGAGCTGGGTTTGGAGGGAACTTTCCTGCTCAATTCTATCCTACTCTTTGCTGCCCAATGGACTGTATCCTGCCAGGCAGGCTCCTCTGTCCATGGGATTTCCCAGGCAAGAATACCAGAGTGGGTTGCCATTTCTTTGTTCAGGGAATCTTTCTGATCAGAAATCAAACTCGAGCCCCGCTGCAGTGGAAGCTTAGTCTTCAGCACTGGAAAACAAGGGAAGCCCCACATGCAGTTTTAGAAGAATCAATTTCCAGATCCTTAGCTTCCAAATGAACTCTTCTAAAACTGACCTTACAAAAAAAGGGGTAGAGAGTATCATATCTGTTATGCTTCCAAATTTTGCTGTAGTGTGTTATTCTGTATATAAAAACTTCAGGTTGGGGGCGGTCCCAAGATGGCAGAGGAATAGGACAGGGAGACCACTTTCTCTCCCACAAATTCATGGGAAGATCATTTGAATGCCGAGCAACTTCCACAAAACAACTTCTCAATGCTGGCGGAGGACACCAGGCACCCAGAAAGGCAGCCCATCCTCTTCGAAAGGAGGTAGGACAAAATATAAAACACAAAAAGAGAGACAACAGAGTTAGGGATGGAGACCTGTCCTGGGAAGGGAGTCCTGAAGGAGGAGAAGTTTCCAAACAGCAGAAAACCCTCTCGTTGGCGGCTCTGTGGGCAGTTTTGGAATCTCAGAGGGCTACATAACCAGGAGGAAAAAAAAAAAAACAAAAACCCCACAGAATACACGCCTAACCGCAACTTCCAGCGGAGAAGCAGCCTAGTCACAGGCATGCATCCGGCACCAGCGATCGGGGGGCTGGACAGGGAGGCGTGGGCTGCATGCTTTAGGGTAAGGACTGGACCAGAATGCCCTGAGGACCATCTGAGGGAGCTAACGTGAAATAGCAACCCAAACCATGGGATAGCCAGAGAGGGGAAAAAAAAAAAACTTTCCCGCGAAAGGCTCTAACCTAACCCAACCTGCAGCCTGGCCGACTCATAGAACAAAGGATTGAGCAAATACCAAAGGAGAGCTAGCTGGCTGCACACAGGCTCCTCCCCGCACCAGAGGCAGAGAGGCAGGTGTGTGACAGCCAGAGCCAGAAGGCAAGGGGCAATCTTGGCCCCAGAGACTGGGATCCTCCACCAAACTGTGAGCAGGCTCCCAGTTGCTAACCACATCTTCCTGGGATCCTGGATGGTTGACATCTGCCAGGAGGGTCGCAGCCTGAGATCATCTCCCCAGAGGAGACATGGCACACCTGAGATGGTGCTCTTGTTACGCACCTGGGAAACAGAGCGGCTGGACCAGGGAGGTGATTAAGACACACGGCCCACCTGGGACAGTGTTCTCACCAATCACCTGGTCACCTGAGCTGCTCTGACCTGGGAAGGGCACAAAATGCACGCCCAACTGAGTCTGTGCCCTTGTGGAGTAGCCGAGAACCTGAACCTGAGCAGCTTAGACCTGGGAAGTGCACGAAACACAGGGCCCACTTTAGACAATACCCCTGCAGAGCAACCTGTTGCCTGAGCATTGTAGACCTGGAAAGCATGCGCTGCCGTGAGCTGGGGCAAACCCAGTGTGGTCCATACATTGCAAGCACTCCCCACACATGCCAGTGATATTTGTTTGCAGTGTTCCTCCCTCCCCACAATACAGCTGAACAAGTGAGCCTAAATAAGTGACCACCTTCGCCCCTTTGTGTCAGAACGGAAATTAGACACTGAAGAGACTTGCAAAAAGAGGAAGCCAAAATAAACGAAGAGGAAACCACTCTGGAAGTGACAGGTGCAACAGATTAAAAACCTGTAGTTAACATTGACTAAGCATTGGAAGGGGCCTATTAGACCTCGAGAACAAGTACAAGCTGGAACAAGAAACTATCTGAAACTGAACTGACCCCACACAGCCCACAACAGCTCTAGAGACATTCCTAGATATATATATATATTTTTAATTTTATTTTATTTTTAAACTTTACAATATTGTATTAGTTTTGCCAAACATAGAAATGAATCTGCCACAGGTATACCCGTGCTCTCTATCCTGAACCCTCCTCCCTCCTCCCTCCCCATACCCTCCCTCTGGGTCGTCCCAGTGCACCAGCCCCAAGCATCCAGTATCGTGCATTGAACCTGGACTGGTGACTCGTTTCATAGATATATTTTTACTATTATCATTTTTTAATTTTTAAGTTCTCTATTACTCCTTTAATTTTCATTTTTATAACTTATTATTACCTTGCAAAAAAAAAAGACTGCATTTTTAAAGCAAATTTCATATATATATATTTTATAATTTTTGTGATTGATTTTGTTTTGTATTTTTAACGTATTTTTGAGAGTCTAACCTCTATTCTAGATTGTTAATCTTTGCTTTTTGGTATGTGTTATCAATTTTGTACCTTTAAGAATCTAATCTTCAGTATCTTTTTTTCACTTAGGGGTGTGATTACTGGCTTGATTGCTCTCTCTCCTTTTGACTCTCCCTTTTCTCCCCCAGGTCACCTCTTTCTCCTCCCTCCCCCTTCTCTTCTCTGCTTAACTCTGTGACTCTCTCTAGGTGTTCCAGGCTGTGGAGAATGCATAGGGAACTGATTACTGGCTAGATTGGTCTTTCCCCTTTTGACTCCCCCCTCTTCTCCTCCTGGTAACCTCTGTCTCCCTCCTCCCTCTTCTCTTCTCCATGTAACTTTGTGAACCTCTCTGGGTGTCCATCACTGTGGAGAATCTTTTCACCATTAACATAGATGTTTTATCATCTGTGCTGTCTTGAAGCTACTGTAAGAATAAGACTGAAAGCCAGAGGCAGGAGGCTTAAATCCAAAACTTGAGAACACCAGAGAACTCCTGATTCCAGGGAACATTAATAGACAAGAGCTCATCCAAAAGCCTCCATACCTACACTGAAACCAAGCTCTACCCAAGAGCCAACAAGTTCCAGAGCAAGACATACCATGCTAATTCTCCAGCAATACAGGAACACAGCTCTGAACATTAAAATACAGGTTGCCCAAAGCCATGCCAAACCCATAGACACCCCAAAATTTACTACTGGACACTTCATTGCACTCCAGAGAGAAGAGATCCAGTTCACCCACCAGAACACAGACGCAAGCTCCCCTAACCAGGCAGGAAACCTTGACGAGCCACTAGACCAACCCCACCCACAGGGAGCAAGCTCCACAATAAAGAGGAATCACAGACTTACAGCCTACAGAAAGGCCACCCCAAACAGCAATCTAAACAAAATATAAAGGCAGAGAAATATTCAGCAGGTAAAGGAACATGATAAATGCCCACCAAACCAAACAAAAGAGGAGGAGATAGGGAGTCTACCGAAAAAGAATTCAGAATTATGATAGTAAAGATGATCTTAAATCTTGAAAACAAAATGGAGTTACAGATAAATAGACTAGAGACAAGGATTAAGAACATGCAAGAAATGTTTAACAAGGACCTATAAGAAATTAAAAAGAGTCAATCAGTTATGAATAATGCAATAACTGAGATCAAAAGCACTCTGGAGGGAGCCAACAGTAGAATAACTGAGGCAGAAGACAGGATAAATGAGGTGGAAGATAGAATGGTGGAAATAAGTGAAGCAGAGAGGAAAAAAAAAAAGAAAAGAGGACAACCTCAGAGACCTTTGGGACAGTGTTAAACACCCTAACGTTCGAATCATAGGAGTCCCAGAAGAAGAAGACAAAAAAAAAAAGGGCATGAGAAAATACTTGAGAAGATAATATTTGAAAACTTTCCTAAAATGGGGAAGGAAATAGCCACTCAAGTCCAAGAAACCCAGAGAGTCCCAATCAGGATAAACCCAAGGTGAAACACCCCAAGACACATATTAATCAAATTAACAAAGTTCAAACACAAAGAACAAATATTAAAAGCAGCAAGGGAAAAGCAACAAATAACACACAAGGGGATCCCTATGAGGATTACAGCTTATCTTTCAACAGAAACTCTTCAGGCCAGAAGGGAATGGCAGGACATACTTAAAGTGATGAAAGAGAAAAGCCTACAACCTAGATTACTGTACCCAGCAAGGATCTCATTCAAATATGAAGGAGAAATCAAAAGCTTTACAGACAAGCAAAAGCTGAGAGAATTCAGCACCACCAAACCAGCTCTTCAACAAATGCTAAAGGGTCTTCTCTAGACAGAAAACACAGAAAAGGTTTATAAACTTGAACCCAAAACAACAAAGTAAGTGGCAGCAGGATCATACTTATCAATAATTGCCTTAAATTTAAATGGGTTGAATGCCCCAACCAAGACAAAGACTGGCTGAATGGATCAAAAACAAGACCCCTATATATGCCGTCTACAAGAGATCCACCTCAAAACAAGGGACACATACAGACTGAAAGTGAAGGGCTGGAAAGAGATATTTCATGCAAATAGAGACCAAAAGAAAGCAGGAGTAGCAATACTCAAATCAGATAAAATAGACCTTGAAATAAAGGCTGTGAAAAGAGACAAAGAAGGACACTACATAATGATCAAAGGATCAATCCAAGAAGAAGATATAACAGTTATAAATATGTATGCACCCAACATAGAACCACAATATGTAAGACATATTCTGACAAGTATGAAAGGGGAAATTAACAATAACACAATAATAGTGGGAGACTTTAATCCCGACTCACACCTATGGCTAGATCAGCCAAACAGAAAATTAGCAAAGAAACACAAACTTTAAATGATACAATGGACCAGTTAGATCTAATAGATATCTATAGGACATTTCACCCCAAAACAATTAATTTCACCTTTTTTCTCAGGTGCACATGCAACATTCTCTAGGATAGATCACATCCTGGGCCATAAATCTAGCCTTGGTAAATACAAAAATATTGAAATCATTTCAAGCATCTTTTCTGATCACAGTGTGGTAAGATTAGATGTCAACTACAGGAAAAAAAAAAAAACTATTAAAAATGCGAACATATGGAGGCTGAACAACATGCTTCTGAATAAACAATAATTACAGAAATACAAAAAGAAATCAAAATATGCATAGAAACAAATGAAAATGAAAACACAACAACCCAAAACCTATGGGATTCAGTAAAAGCAGTGCTCAGGGGAACGTTCATAGCAATACAAGCTTACCTCAAGAAACAAGAGAAAAATAAAATAAATAACCTAGTATTACACCTAAAGCAACTAGAAAAAGAAGATATGAAGAACCCCAGGGTTAGTAGAAGGAAAGAAATCATTAAAATTAGGGCAGAAATAAATGAAAAATACACGAAGGAGACTGTAGCAAAAGTCAACAAAGCTAAAAGCTGGTTCTTTGAGAAGATAAATAAAATAGACAAACCATTAGCTGGGGAGAAGAATCAAATCAACAAAGTTAGAAATGAAAATGCAGAAACCACAACAGACAACACAGAAATACAAAGGATCATAAGAGACTACTGTCACCAACTGTATGACAATAAAACGGACAACTTGGAAGAAATGGACGAATTTTTAGAAAAGTGTAACCTTCCAAAACTGTACCAGGAAGAAATAGAACATCTTAACAAACCCAACACAAGCATGGAAATCAAAACTGTAATAAAAAATCTTCAAACAAAAGCCCAGGACCAGATGGCTTCATAGGTGAATTCTACCAAAATTTAGAGAAGAGCTAACACCTATACTACTCAAACTCTTCCAGAAGACGGTAAACTGCCAAACTCATTCTATGAGGCCACCGTCACCCTAATACCAAAACCAGACAAAGATGCCACCAAAAAAACTACAGACCAGTATTACCGATGAACATAGATGCAAAAGTTCTCAACAAAATTCTAGCAAACAGAATCCAACAACGTATTAAAAAGATGATACATCATGACCAAATGGGCTTTATCCCAGGGATGCAAGAATTCTTCAATATTTGCAAATCAATGTGATATACCACATTAACAAATTGAAATATAAAGACCATATGATTATCTTAATAGATGCAAAGAAAGCCTTTGACAGAATTCAACATATTCAAACCCTCCAGAAAGCAGGCATAGAAGGAACATACCTCAAAATAATAAAAGCCATATATGATAAACCCACAGCAAACATTATCCTCAATGGTGAAAAATTGAAAGCATTTCCCCTAAAGTCAGGAACAAGACAATGGTGCCCACTCTCACCACTACTATTCAACATAGTTTTGGAAGGTTTAGTCACAGTAATCAGAGAAGAAAAAGAAATAAAAGGAATCCAGATTGGAAAAGAAGAAGTAAAACTCTTACTGTTTGCAGATGACATGATCCTCTACATAGAAAACCCTAAAGACATCACCAGAAAATTACTAGAGCTAATCAATGAATATAGTAAAGTTGCAGTATATAAAACTAATACACAGAAATCCCTTGCATTCCTATACACTAACAATGAGAAAACAGAAAGAGTAAGTAAGGAAACAATTCCATTCACCATTGCTATGAAAAGAATAAAATACTTAGGGATAAATCTTCCTAAAGAAACAAAAAACCTATGTATAGAAAACTATAAAATACTGATGAAAGAAATCAAAGATGACACAAATAGATGGAGAAATATACCATGTTCATGGATCAGAAGAATAAATATAGTGAAAATGGGTATACTACCCAAGGCAATCTATAGATTCAATGCAATCCCTATCAAGCTACCAACAGTATTTTTCACAGAACTAGAACAAATAATCTCACAATTTCTATGGAAATACAAAAAACCTCGAATAGCCAAAGAAGAATGGAACTGGAGGAATCAACCTGCCTGACTTCAGGCTCTACTACAAAGCCACAGTTATCAAGACAGTATGGTACTGGCACAAAGACAGAAATATAGATCAATGGAACAAAATAGAATAGATCAATGGAACAAAATAGAAAGCCCAGAGGTAAATCCACACACCTATGGACACCTTATCTTTGACAAAGGAGGCAAGAATATACAATGGAGAAAAGACAATGTCTTTAACAAGTGGTGCTGGAAAAACTGGTCAACCGTCTGTAAAAGAATGAAACTAGAACACTTTCTAACACTATACACAAAAATAAACTCAAAATGGATTAAAGATCTAAAGGTAAGATCAGAAACTATAAAACTCCTAGAGGAAAACATAGGCAAAACACTCTCGGACATAAATCACAGCAGGATCCTCTATGAGCCACCTCCCAGAGTAATGGAAATAAAAGCAAAAATAAATAGGACCTAATTAAACTTAAAAACTTTTCCACAACAAAGGAAACTATAAGCAAGGTGAAAAGATAGTTTTCAGAATGGGAGAAAATAATAGCAAATGAAACAACTGACAAAGAATTAATCTCAAAAATGTACAAGCAGCTCCTGCAGCTCAGTACCAGAAAAATAAATGACCCAATCAAAAAAGGGGCCAAAGAACTAAGCAGACATTTCTCCAAAGAAGACATACAGATGGCTAAGAAACACATGAAAAGATGCCCAACAGCACTTATGATCAGATCAGATCAGATCAGTCGCTCAGTCGTGTCCAACTCTTTGCGACCCCATGAATCGCAGCACGCCAGGCCTCCCTGTCCATCACCAACTCCCGGAGTTCACCGAGATTCACGTCCATCGAGTCAGTGATGCCATCCAGCCATCTCATCCTCTGTCGTCCCCTTCTCCTCCTGCCCCCAATCCCTCCCAGCATCAGAGTCTTTTCCAATGAGTCAACTCTTCGCATGAGGTGGCCAAAGTACTGGAGTTTCAGCTTTAGCATCATTCCTTCAAAGAAATCCCAGGGCTGATCTCCTTTAGAATGGACTGGTTGGATCTCCTTGCAGTCCAAGGGACTCTCAAGAGTCTTCTCCAGCACCACAGTTCAAAAGCATCAATTCTTCGGCGCTCAGCCTTCTTCACAGTCCAACTCTCACATCCATACATGACCACAGGAAAAACCATAGCCTTGACTAGATGAACCTTTGTTGGCAAAGTAATGTCTCTGCTTTTCAATATGCTATCTAGGTTGGTCATAATTTTCCTTCCAAGGAGTAAGCGTCTTTTAATTTCATGGCTGCAGTCACCATCTGCAGTGATTTTGGAGCCCAGAAAAATAAAGTCTGACACTGTTTCCACTGTTTTCCCATCTATTTCCCATGAAGTGGTGGGACCGGATGCCATGATCTTCGTTTTCTGAATGTTGAGCTTTAAGCAAACTTTTTCACTCTCCACTTTCACTTTCATCAAGAGGCTTTTGAGTTCCTCTTCACTTTCTGCCAAAAGGGTGGTGTCATCTGCATATCTGAGGTTATTGATATTTCTCCCAGCAATCTTGATTCCAGCTTGTGTTTCTTCCAGTCCAGTGCTTCTCATGATGTACTCTGCATATAAGTTAAATAAACAGGATGACAGCATACAGCCTTGACGTACTCCTTTTCCTATTTGGAACCAGTCTGTTGTTCCATGTCCAGTTCTAACTGTTGCTTCCTGACCTGCAGCAAATTTCTCAAGAGGCAGATCAGGTGGTCTGGTATTCCCATCTCTTTCAGAATTTTCCACAGTTTATTATGATCTACACAGTCAAAGGCTTTGGCGTAGTCAATAAAGCAGAAATAGATGCTTTTCTGGAACTCTCTTGCTTTTTCCATGATCCAGCGGATGTTGGCAATTTGATCTCTGGTTCCTCTGCCTTTTCTAAAACCAGCTTGAACATCAGGAAGTTCATGGTTCACATATTGCTGAAGCCTGGCTTGGAGAATTTTGAGCATTACTTTACTAGCGTGTGAGATGAGTGCAATTGTGCAGTAGTTTGAGCATTCTTTGGCATTGCCTTTCTTTGGGATTGGAATGAAAACTGACCTTTTCCAGTCCTGTGGCCACTGCTGAGTTTTCCAAATGCACTGGCATATTGAGTGCAGCACTTTCACAGCATCATCTTTCAGGATTTGGAAGAGCTCAACTGGAATTCCATCACCTCCACTAGCTTTGTTCATAGTGATGCTTTCTAAGGCCCACTCGACTTCACATTCCAGGATGTCTGGCTCTAGGTCAGTGATTACACCATCGTGATTATCTGGGTCGTGAAGATCTTTTTTGTAGAGTTCTGTGTATTCTTGCCATCTCTTCTTAATATCTTCTGCTTCTGTTAGGTCCATACCATTTCTGTCCTTTATCGAGCCCATCTTTGCATGAAATGTTCCTTTGGTATCTCTAATGTTTTTGAAGAGATCCCTAGTCTTTTCCATTCTGTTGTTTTCCTCTATTTCTTTACATTGATCGCTGAGGAAGGCTTTCTTATCTCTTCTTGCTATTCATTGGAACTCTGCATTCAGATGTTTATATCTTTCCTTTTCTCCTTTGTTTTTCACTTCTTTTCACAGCTATTTGTAAGGCCTCCCCAGACAGCCATTTTGCTTTTTTGCATTTCTTTTCCATGGGGATGGTCTTGATTCCTGTCTCCTGTACAGTGTCATGAACCTCAGTCCATAGTTCATCAGGCACTCTGTCTATCAGATCTAGGCCCTTAAATCTATTTCTCACTTCCACTGTATAATCATAAGGGATTTGATTTAGGTCATACCTGAATGGTCTAGTGGTTTTCCCTACTTTCTTCAATTTCAGTCTGAATTTGGCAATAAGGAGTTCATGATCTGAGCCACAGTCAGCTCCTGGTCTTGTTTTTTCTGACTATATAGAGCTTCTCCATCTTTGGCTGCAAAGAATATAATCAATCTGATTTCAGTGTTGACCATCTGGTGATGTCCATGTATAGAGTCTTGTGTTGTTGGAAGAGAGTGTTTGTTATGACCAGTGCATTTTCTTGGCAAAACTCTATTAGTCTTTCCCCTGCTTCATTCCGTATTCCAAGGCCAAATTTGCCTGTTACTCCAGGTGTTTCTTGACTTCCTACTTTTGCATTCCAGTCTCCTATAATGAAAAGGACATCTTTTTTGGGTGTTAGTTCTAAAAGGTCTTGTAGGTCTTTATAGAACCGTTCAACTTCAGCTTCTTCAGTGTTACTGGTTGGGGCATAGACTTGGATTACTGTGATATTGAATGGTTTGCCTTGGAAATGAACAGACATCATTCTGTCATTTTTGAGATTGCATCCAAGTACTGCATTTCGGACTCTCTTGTTGACCATGATGGCCACTCCATTTCTTCTGAGGGATTCCTGCCTGCAATAGTAGATATAATGGTCATCTGAGTTAAATTCACCCATTCCAGTCCATTTGAGTTCGCTGATTCCTAGAATGTCAACATTCACTCTTGCCATCTCTTGTTTGACCACTTCCAATTTGCCTTGATTCATGGACCTGACATTCCAGGTTCCTATGCAATATTGCTCTTTACAGCATTGGACCTTGCTTCTATCACCAGTCACATCCACAGCTGGGTATTGTTTTTGCTTTGGCTCCATCCCTTCATTCTTTCTGGAGTGATTTCTCCACTGATCTCCAGTAGCATATTGGGCACCTACTGACCTGGGGAGTTTCTCTTTCAGTATCCTATCATTTTGCCTTTTCATACTGTTCATGGGGTTCTCAAGGCAAGAATACTGAAGTGGTTTGCCATTCCCTTCTCCAGTGGACCACATTCTGTCAGATGTCTCCACCATGACCCACCCGTCTTGGGTTGCCCCACGGGCATGGCTTAATTTCACTGAGTTAGACAAGGCTGTGGTCCTAGTGTGATTAAATTGATTAGTTTTCTGTGAGTATGGTTTCAGTGTGTTTGCCCTCTGATGCCTTCTTGTAACACCTACCATCTTACTTGGGTTTCTCTTACCTTGGGCGTGGGGTATCTCTTCACGGCAGCTCCAGCAAAGCGCAGCCATTGCTCCTTACCTTGGATGAGGGGTATCTCCTCACCGCCGCCCTTCCTGACCTTCAACGTGGGATGTGTGTTATTCAATCAGATAGTTAAAACTCACTAAATCATCATGAAATATTTGTTTAAATTACAGTTAACCCTTCCTTAGTTCTTTCTATAAATTGTTTAGTGTTTTCTACCTTCTCTTAACAAAAGGATAAACTTGTGATGAAAAATTTTAGAGTTCAACTTTAAGATGTACAAGGAATACATGGGTTTAATTTTTTTTTTTTTTTTTTTTTTTTGGCCTGTACTATCTGGCTTGTGGGATCTCAGTTCTCTGACCAAGGATTGGAACCTAGGCAGGCCATGGCAGTGAAAGCCCAAATCCTAACCACTAGTCCACCAGGGAACTCCCTAAGGAATGTATGGTTTTAAACATTCCTTGGGGAATTCTTGGATAAAATCTGAAAGAGTATATTGCGGGAAAACTGTGGAATGATAATTAGCAGGAAGGTAACATCAGATCTGTCTTTAAGGTTACTGTAGTGTCAGTGTGCAGTTTGAATAAGTAAGATTTTAGACTGAAATCTGGAAGTCAGTGAGAAAACTAGAGACCAGGCCAGAGACCATGAGGGCTTTATGGTGGTTGTAATGGGGGAGAGGGTTTAGAGAGAGATTAACAGTGGTAGGGGCTTCCCTGGTGGGTCAGCTGGTAAAGAATCTGCCTGCAGTGTGGGAGACCTGGGTTCGATCCCTGGGTTGGGAAGATCCTCTGGAGAAGGGAATGGCTACACACTCCAGTATTCTGGCCTGGAGAATTCCAAGGACTGTATAGTCCACGGGGTTGCAGAGTCAGACACAACTGAGCGACTTTCACTTTAACAGTGGTAGAGTGGACAAAATCTGGTGGCAAAGTAAATGTCAGGAGAGTGGGACCAGGAGCAGTCTAGAATGATCCTAGGTTTCTGAATTTAGTGATCAAATGGGTGGTGCTGCAGGATGAGGCAGAAGGAGGAGGGGCAGCTTTGAGGACAAAGATAAAGAAGTTACACTTTGGACATGGTGAGTTGAGGCTCCTTCAGCTTGAGAGGTTGTTCTGTAGGCCTGAGAGATGGAAGAAAATTGGAGAATGTAGGATGTGGTTGAGGTCATGGGATAAAAGAGGCTGCTCTGAGAGAGTCTGTGTCAATAGTTGAATCTGCCATTTATTGAGCACTTATTGTGTGCCTCCTTTGGGGGAAGGGGGAGAAGGGAGAAGACTGCATGTGGAGGACACTGACTTTGAGGGAGTAGATAGGGGAAAAGGGATGGAAGTAGGAAGGCAGAATATTTAAAGTCAGATCCAAAAATGAGTATGTAAATGAAAAGTAACTTTTTCATTGGCAAAAGTTTTTCACTGAAAAACTAAGTGTTAGTTGCTCAGACATGTCCAACTCTTTGTAACACCATGGTCTGCAGCCTGCCAGGCTCCTCTGGCCATGGAATTCACCAGGCAAGAATACTGGAGTGGATAGCCATTCTCTTCTCCAGAGGATCTTCCCCACCCAGGGATCGAACCGGGGTCTTCTGCATTGCAGGGAACCTTTAACCGCAGGATCTGGTACTTATTATGTGGAGTTGAGTTTAGCTTTCCTGTTAGATTCCTTCATCCTATGATAACCTTGGAATTGTCTAGTCATAAGCTTTCTGGACTTGAGCATGAAATCAGATGCTTTGATCTGTCAGTGAAATGTGAGAAAACTTTTCTTTAATGCTCTTAACTTCTCACTGTCTCTTCTGGCAGAACTGGGAAGCCAGACCTGGTGTTTTGGAATAAATACTGAGAATACTAATTTCTGTTAGGCCCTGAAATGAAAAAGACCTCATCCTTAGGAGCCTCTTGGATACTCTGGACAGGCAATGCCATTGTAGACCAGAGCTTTCAAGCTTTTTGGTCTCTTATGTGCACTTTTTTATTAAAGATTTTTGGAATCTGCAGTATATTCTTTTTAATGTGGAATATGTATCTACTCCACATTAGAAATTGAAGTATTTATTAATTCAGTTAGAAATAATAAACTCATTACAAATAAACATAAGTCACATTTTTAAAAATGAAAAATGCTATTGTTTCAAAAATGTTAGAAGAGTAGCATTATTTTTGAGAATCTTAATGTATGGTTTAATTGGAGACAGCTGCATTTTCCTATTTTTTTCTGTTGTTTCAGTTGGTTCAGTCTACTGTTTGGTTGAATTATGTGGATTATCTAGCCTCATATAGAGGATTAGTTGGAAGAGGGAGGAATGTTTGTGTAGCCTTTTCAGATAGTGGGTATTCTTTGGTGCTGCTGCTGCTGCTAAGTCGCATCAGTCGTGTCCGACTCTGTGTGACCCCATAGACGGAAGCCACCAGGCTCCCCTGTCCCTGGGATTCTCCAGGCAAGAACACTGGAGTGGGCTGCCAACGCCTTCTCTGATTCTTTGGTACTACACAGACGTTAACAAGGGGTGGTGTTATGAAGGTTAGCTGCTGTGGAATCTGAAATGTTATCAGGGAGCTTTTCATACTTGGTTACATTAGAATCCATTATGGTCTATCTCTGACCAGATCTTTTACCCATGTCTGATTTTTTGACATTGTGTGATAGATAATTTGGAAAATACTGGTTCATTGAGTTGTTGCCACATTCTATTTGACAGTATAAAAAAATAATATCACCACAGTCATCAGAAAAATGGTTAAGTATTGGGAAGCTGTCAAGCTCATGGTGGCAGATACAATTTTGCCCAAATTCTCATTTTCTCTTGGAAGCTCAAATTTTATCATTGGCAACAAACACTGTCAGTTGTTTCCTTTGAAGTGACAGGCGTCCTCTGTTTCATTTTCTAGAGAACGCCTGCCAAGTGTCAAAGTCTGAATAACCATCACTTGTGTATCCTTCGTTCTTTCAAGTAAACATGATGTTCCACAGAAAAATTTTGCAATTCAAACAAGTGCTTTACTTACAGATAACCGTTGTCTTCTGTTTTATATGTACTTCTTATTTTATCACACAGAATGTTAAAAAGATATACTTGAGGATTGGGATTTCATTTTTTACTGTGTCATCAAGGACATTCTTAAGTAAACCTGGCACTTCTTCCTTTGCTGTGCAGTGTAGAAGTGTGTGGTGGTGAAAAATCTCACGTGGTACCTTTGGCTTGAATCCTACTCGGGAAACAGCAGTTTGACCCACCATTGCTCTTGCACCATCAGTGGAAAGGCTGGCACAGTTAAAAAGGCAAATCACATCTTAGTTTTGTTATGGAAATAGTTTCACCTAGCGGAACCCCTGAAAGGGCCCACACTTTAAGGACCACTGCCTTCAAGCTCACCCAAGGTTTCTTTCTGAAGCTGCTGAAGGTCAGGGCTTCAGGAGAGCTAGTCACTTAATTATGTTAGGATGTACTTAATCGCTCAGTCATGTCCAACTCTTTGCGACCCCATGGACTGTAGCCCGCCAGGCTCCTCTGTCCATGGGATTCTCCAGGCAAGAATACTGGAGTGGCTTGCTATTCCCTTCTCCAGAGGATCTTCCCAATCCAGGGATTGAATGCAGGTCTCCTGCATTGCAGGCAGTTTTTTTTTACCATCTGAGCCACCAGGGAAGCACCTAATTATGTTAAGCCTTCAACTGTTTCCACTTTTCAGTAATTTGCAGATGGACCTCCTTTAGCTTTAGCTGCTATAGGCTGTTTTTTCCCCCTGAGGTTGGCTAACTTCTTTTGCAGTAACTGTGTTCTGCAAGAGCCGCCCCCTCAACTTCTATTGGCCCTCCCTTCTCATTAGGTTGGCGTGTGGGCCTTTCTTTCTCAATAGGGCTTTACAGAAGTTCCATGCTCCTCCAACTTTCTTTAGGGAGACAGAATTTGGGATTTATCTCTTAAGAGAAAATGTGTCTGATTCCTACACTCCTCATTCTGTTTGATTCCAGCCAAGTCACTTCTATCTTCTTATATAACTATTGGGCAACTAAAGTGATCTCATCAGAGATCTTGTGACTCTAGACTCTGAACTGTTTCTGATGTTCTGAGTTCCTCTAGTGACTGAGTGAAACTCTCAGATGGAAGAGGAAAAGGAAACTGCAGATCCCAAGAGCCACACACTCCTGTAATATAGGAGAGTGACACAGTCAATGTGTAATGAATAATTACTTTCTGTAGAAATAGATACCTTGTCCAAGTTGGTTTGGTCTGGCCTGGCCTCTGGAGACCTGGTGGTTTGAGACAACAGTCAGTTTTTCTAGCATAGGCTGCTCATCATTCACTCTCACTTAAGGAAGAAACTTGAGGCAAAACGCCCCATAAAGAGTGGAAGGCAGAATGAGATGGACAGCTTCTGAATGTTGTTTAAAGATGGTGGGGCAGGACGTTGAGATTCCTGAGACTGGTTGCTTTAGAAGAAGAGAGGTTGGATCCAGGGAAGGCAGGCAGGATGCTACTACAAATGCAGGCCTGCATTTAGTGAGGCAGGTGAGGGACTAGGAATTGGACAGAGCTAGCCACACAAATAGAAAGAGATGTTTGAGGCCATTTTGTTTATCTTCAGAATGTTCTGCAGTTCTTTACTTTTCTTATTCCCTCAGAGGAAAAAAAAATTGTTTCATTTTTAACAGCTTTGTGGAGGTATAACTGACCTAGAAAATATTCATTACCCTGAAGTCAATTATTTTTTAAACTTTATTCTAGGAACTCTTAACATCTTATGATATTTTAGGGGGAGGAAACCTGGGCAGCATTGCTGAGAAGGAGGCCAGACTAGGGCAGTGATCTTCCAACTTCTACTAACATAGCTGTGCATTTATCTACTACAGATACACAAGATTTCCCTATAAAAATCATCAGGGGCTTATGAAGTATATTCATATGAAAAGAGAACAGTGGTAAAAGATAGCCTTTGCAAAACATTAAATTAGAGGAGTAAATACACAGCAGATCTTCATGGGTGGGATGGGGTTTGAGTTGGGCCTGGAAAAGGTAAATGCCGGGCCACTTGCGTCCAGTGTTTCTGGCACTGAGGATTCATGCGGAGGGATGCAGAGCAGTGTGTGCGGGAGGTGAGTGGAAAGGTTGTCTTCACCCAGCCCTAAGGGGGTGTGCAGTGGGGCCCCGTGGCTATGAGGGAAAGCAGGCTTGGCTATGGTGCAGATGAGGACACAGTGGTGGGCTCTTGGGTGCTTCCCCACAAAGGGGTTCAGCATAGTGTTTCCAACCCGCCTTTTGTCTTCCACCTGAAGGTTAGGGATAAGTTTGGAAACAGGGCCTAGGTGTGTGTTTCATTTCTATTTAAGAGGAAGCGTGGAGCCAGACAAACTCAAGTTTTAATTTGGCCACTCCTTGTTAGTTGTTTGTTTATCACCATAAACAAGTTACTTAGCTTTACTGAGTCTCGGGTTCATCATCAGCAAATTGAGCATAGCTCAAATTGAGGATTAAATGAGCATAGTACCTGGTATTTGCTAGGTGCCCAAACTAGCCTTCATCAGTGCTAGTGTTCAATTCAGTTGCTCAGTCGTGTCTTTGCAACCCCATGGACTGCAGCACGCCAGGCTTCCCTGTCCATCACCAACTCTCGGAGCTTACTCAAATTTATGTCCATCGAGTCGGTGATGCCATCCAATCATCTCATCCTCTGTCGTCCCCTTCTCCTCCCACCTTCAATCTTTCCCAGCACCAGGGTCTTTTTTCAGTGAGTCAGTTCTTCCCATCAGGTGGCCAAAGAACTGGAGTTTCAGCTTCAGGATTAGTCCTTCCAATGAATATTCAGGACTGATTTCCTTTAGGATAGACTGGTTGGATCTCCTTGCTATCCAGGAGACTCTCAAAAGAGTCTTCTCTTGGAGAAGTGCTAGTGTATTTCCCCTTTATTTACTTTTTTTTTTTTTCCAGTTTATCCAGTCAACAGAATATTGAGCACTTACTGTGGGTGAGACCTTGTACTGGGAACAACATGTTCGTTGCTCCTAGTCAGATGAGTAGTCCTTGTTAATGTTCAGTGTCATAGAGACAGCAATGGTGGCCAGCACAGAGATGAGGCATCCTGTTTGAACTGGGGAGTCCAGAAAGGCTACCTAGAGATGGTGACACAGCCTTTGAGCTGTGTATTTTTAAGTCTAGTAGACAAGAAGGAAAGGGCTCTAAGGGCACCCAGGAGCCCACCACCATGTCCTCAGGTGCACGGTAGCCAAGCCTGCATTCCCTCATAGCCACGGGCCCCCACTGCACACCACCTCAGGGCTGGGTGAAGACAACTGTCCCCTTCACCCCCTGCACACACACTAGGAAGTGACACTTGTAGAGACCTGAAGGTCTGTGATGGCAGGATGCACACGAGAAGTTACACGTCGAGTGACATTCAGGGGGCAGCAGCATGAAATCTCGTTTCCTTATCCCTTTCTGCCATCACTTTGGTGAACCTGTTGTGCCTCATTGGTGGGGAGAGATGTGGATTCCCATAAGATGACTACGTAAGTTGGAACGTGAGCCTGTTATGTGTACATGACACACACTCAGGTGTGTGGTCTTATAAAATCACCACAGGGTCTGACCCCTCCCTTTGTGCTTGTCTCCCATAAGCGCGCAGAGTGTAGCTGTGCCCTGCACAGTATTTCCATAGTTTGGATTTGGTGGAGGTCCATTTTCTGTTACCTTGAGTTTGCATTTACTGGCATCAAATCTGGTTTTAGCTGTGATGCTATTTTTCACCCACTATCATTTTGAATAGCGGCAGTGATTTTTTGGTACTCTTCTTGAGAAGGACTCCCACACAGGTCAGTCTTTGCAGGAAAAGAGGGCGATATCACATGGCTTTTGTAGGCTTTTTGTTGGTGGAAAACAGCAGCAGTTCCTGTAGCCATAGGCAGGAATGAGAATCTTCCTTGGCCATTGTTCTCCTATCAGAATACAAAGCCCTCTCCCCATTGTCATTTGTGTCTTAAATAAAACTTGAGCAAGAAAATTCTCTGCTATTTCCTTCCCTTTAGCCACTGTGAAAATACTTGATTAAGATGCCAGCATTTCATTCAGAATTATCCCAGATGTATGACTTCTTATAGAAGAGTCTTGTGTTTCTCCCCTGGATGCTGTCATAAAAGCAGGCTCACCCTTCCCTGCAGGTGTAAAAAACTGCAGAATATTTTTCATTTAGAAATCAAATGACCATGCAAAACTGACTATTTGGAACCCAGAGCTATAGACTGATTCAGAGGTTTTGTTTTAGAGGAAAGATTGAATTAGGGAATGCAAGAGACAGGCTCTCTCTCCCCAAGATGAGCCCAGACTGAAGCCTGGGATTTGGAATAAAGAAAGTTTCTCTCTTCTTCTTGCCTGTATATTCTACTCCTGGACCTCTCCTGTCCCAGTGTGGCTGCTAGAAATAAAATCACTTTAAGTAAAAAGAATGTTGATATCTAATTCCATCTTGTTTCTTCTCTTTTCCACCAACACATTGGTTGGAATTTAAGCCTGTATAGTTGGCTAGACTCTTGAAGAGATGAAATTACTGTCTCAGCTACAGAACGCACCCCAGAGGTCAACAGGAGAAATCCATGCTCTTGTCTGAACTTGTCTCACTTAGTCTTTGGAAAGCAGACCACATCAGGGGCAGCTTGAGAATTGGTGAGGGAGCAGTACATGTAAAATCTTCTCACATGATCTTGGAGCATTCAGAATTGGTTGATGAGGAGGAAGGTGTTGGCTGGCTTCTCTGCCACACCCAGGCTTGCCTTATTCCTAGGCACACGGGTGTCAGGTGATGGAAGGAAGCCACTCATGTAAACTTGTGAACGATGAGGCAGAAAGGTGTGAATTTTTCTTTGGAGAAAGAGGAAAGAGCTCTCTGAGAGAAAGGGAGCATGTGAACAGATTTCACCCGGTGGCACCTTAACGTCCCAGTCCTTGATGAAGCCAGCTCATCAAGGCATGAGGGCAGCAGGAAGTCCACGGAGAACACCCTCGAAATCTAGTGTTCTTCTCTCAGGGCCCCAAATGATGACTGAGACTGGTTGCCCAAGAAGTGCTAAAGCAGGGCTCTTGCTTGCCAGGGTACCACTGTAGCCTTGTGTCTGTCCTGGGACTGGAACATTCCCAGCTGTCTCTCTCCCCTTCAGGCTGACGGACTTCAAGCATGCAGCTGCTACTGCTGGAGGCACCTGGCACCTCACCTGAGCCGGGCCATGAGGCCATGTGGCCGTGATGTGGGCTCCTCATGGCCTCAGCAAGAACAGAGCACTACGATATCAGCCTCCGCCGGGGACACAGCTTGAAGCAGAGTGGGCCCACGGGCACAGCACCTACCCCATCACCCGAGAAACCCTCCGAGGGCAAAGTCTGGGCTCAGGCTCATCAGCAGGTGAAGCCAATCTGGCGGCTGGAGAAGAAACACGTGGGGACACTTTCAGCAGGGCTGGGTGCACCCCCGCAGCCAGCGTACTTGTTTTGCCCCAGCACTCTAGGTAGCTCCGGGACCTCGGCTGTCACTGCGAGCCACGGCAACTGCTGTTACCTGCACTCCCTCCCAGACCTGTTCAGCAGCACCCTGCTGTACCGCCGCTCCAACTACAGGCACAAAGCATACCAGCAGCTGGAGTCTTTCTGCTTGCGTTCAAGCCCGTCAGAAAAAAGACCTTTCTCTCTCCCTCAAAAGAGGCTCCCTGTCAGACTCACTGCCAACAAGGCCACGTCTTCCAAGCTCATCCCCATGGCATCCTCATCCACGGAACCGTACTCCTCACTGGGAGCGGCCGGGGAAAGTCTTACAGGGAGGAGCCTGGCCTCTGCCATCTCAGGGAAGACCCCATCTCCACTCTCCTCTTCTTCCTCTTCCTACAAACCCATGCTGAACAACAACTCCTTCATGCGGCCAAATAGCACTAAAGTGCCTTTATTGCAGGCCACAGAGGGCCTGAAGCCAGTATCCTCACCCAAGGTCCAGCTTATCTCCTGGCAACACTCAGGGGGCACCGGAGACTGTGCGTTCCAGTCTGTTGAGCACAAGGCGCCCAAGAGCAGTGGCCCTGCCCTAGACGACGCCCCTCCCCACAGCATGCTGTCTACCCCCAGCTCCTTGGACACCTCTACCACCAGTGTTGCCTCTTCCCTCTACAGCCAGAGTAACTTAGTCACCAGGACTCAGTCGTATCCCTGTGGCCTGGAGGGTGACCCTGTTTCCCAGACTCTGACTAAGGAGGTTCGGTTCACTGAGGCTGTGAGGAAGCTGACTGCAAGAGGCCTTGAGAAGAAACCAAGGCAAGGCTACCATTTTGAACAGACTTACTTCATGAATCCCAGCTTGCAGTGGGATCTCCTCAACCAAAACAGGCAGTGGAAACCTCCTGTGGCCAGCCAGCAGGTCCCTCAGGAGGACGCTGGAGCAGACAACAGGGCCCTCCCTGCAGTCTCGGACCCCGGGGGCTTGGACAGTGCAGTCTTCTGTACCAAACGCATCAGCATTCACCTCCTTGCCTCACATACCAACGGGCTCAGCTATAGCCCTGCCTGTGGATCTGCGATCGACTCCCCACTTCTTGGAGAAGACAAGACTCCAGTTCTGCCTTCTCCACCTCAGCCCCTTGGTGTAGCCGAGGTGGCCACCCGCCTCTCTTCCATCCATCTGGACAAACTTGGGAGAGAAGGGCCTAAGGAAGCCAGGGAGCTGAACTCACTTCCTAGGACTATTGGGTAAGTTGAAGAAAGTGTTTGGATCATTTCAAGTAGTAGAATGTATACACACCTGGTGACACTGACCCTGTGTCTCTGAAGGTTGGTTTGTATTTTTTAAGTGCCCTGGAATGTTGGTTTTCACTTTAGGGCAGAGATTGGCAAGCTACACCTTTCAGGCCAAATCCTGCCCTCGGCCTGCTTTTGTAAATAAGGCTTTATTGAAATGCAGCCTTATTCATTTTCTACTGTCTATGACTGCTTTCTTGTTTTAATAATAGGGTTGCATAGTTGCAACAGACTGAATGACCCACAAAACTGAAAATATTTACTCTCTGGTCCTTTAGAGGAAGAGTTGGCTAAGACCTGCTTTAGGTTATAACCAGGGAAAAATAAGAATTTCCAACATCATGTGTTGGGGACTGTGATTTCTCGACTTAATTCCAAACCAAATCAGGTTCTCAGTCATTCCTGGTATGACAGCTGTTTCAGAGTTAGGACACACACTTAACTGGCTTCTTGTGCCTTGTTATTTCTCTGGAACCATGGTCCACCAAGGCCTTTTCTGAGTTTCTAGAGAGAGGTCCAGGGACCTTTGATGTCTGTTACCACACATTGACTGATGGTGTTTTATATTCAGAACTTTGTATTTATATACTATGAGGGACTTCAAGGAAAATGGAAGGCAGAGTACCTCTCTGTGGAGTCAGAGACATGGGGTTGAGGAACTGTGGCCAGGCCGAAGCTCTGAGAGCAAGAGGAGTGGGTTGTAAGGCCCAGGCAAGGGCCAGCAGACTAGTGACTAAGGAAGAGACAAACACTGGGAAATGATGAAGGAAGGAGAATCCAGCGTGACCTCTCTTACGGAGCTGGCTGGGCTGGGGCATGATTCTTTCTTACAGTTCAGCTACTGACCTCCAGCTAGACCCGGTTGAAACTGAAGATCTGGAAGAAGAACTACTAGATGGTTTGGAAGACTGCTGCAGCCAGGATGGGAACGAAGAGGAGGAGGGTGAGTAGAGGACTCTCTCCTCCAACTGGGAATTGGTCACCACTGCTAGGGAAGGGGGGCTAATGATTATATACCAGCTCCTCAACTCACTTTGTCACCTGCATTTATCATTTACTTTGGGGGTCTGAGGGCGGGAGTGGCTTTGGGGGGGCTTGTTCTCTAGTCCCCTGTCCCCCGAGTCTTGCCTTCTCCTTGCAGCTTTTGAGCTCAGGGGAGGCGGTGCAAGGCAGCAATGGGTGCTTGTGGCTCTTCGAGAAGGCTGAGCCAGGATGTCTGAGGAAGAGCCGCCTGGGCGTGGTGACTGAGTGGCAGCCTCTCCCACCTGGGCCTTCTCTGTTCTTCCCCCAGGAGACTCAGAGTGCTCCTCGTGCAGTGCCGTCTCCCCCAGCGAGTCGGTAGCAGTGATCTCTCGGTGAGTCCTGACTGTGTAGGTTGTTGGCAGACACTCATTTACCTTCTCTTGAGGATTATAAAGGGAGGAATCACCCAAGTTATTAATTAATGGCCCTGAATTTTTATAGTTAGGACTTTAGTTTTCAAACAGGAATCAGTGGGAGGGAACAGAAGTATATTTTATCAGCTGAGCTTAAAATCAGTACTGTGTTTCTTGTGCTGCGATTCAGTCTTTGGGCTCCAAGAAATTGTTCAAGTAAAAAGCAAATAATCTCAAAAGGTAGTTAGAAAATTAATAACTAATTTCACGAAGAGACAATGTTTGAGGTAGATTCTTAGTTAGGCTGCACACATGAGGATATTTGCCACCTTGCCTTTTAAATGTGTCCCAAAGTCAGAAACAGTTCTGAGATAGATAATATCACTAATTGGAGCTTTTTTTCAGTGCTCTTTTGCTTCCTTTGAAAGTTGGTTTTATAAGACTAAAGTTGACCTTAGTAATAAATTTAATTTAAAATTCTGTAGCTAGAATCTAGAGTATTTTATTGACTGCCCTTCATGGAATCTGAGGGATACCTATCTCTGCCTAGGAAACCAAGAAGTCCATGTCTTAATGTAGACCCTTCTTTTGTAGAACACATAATTGTAGAATGGTGCATAACTGAGATGTGGAATCAGGGGGAGGAAGGAACACAGGACACTGTAAATGAGGACATGTCTTTATGCTAAAGAGTTTTAGAACTTGCTTACAGATCATATAGACCACCTCTCTGGGTAGAAAGTTAACATTCTTCAGTATAATCTTCCTTGTTTCCTTCATCACTTCCAACTTTGTCTCAATATGAGGCTCTTATCTTCATTAATTATTTTTAGATATTTAAAAAAACCTCACAAAGTACCAACCATTAAAGTTTTTTTCCTTTAAAAAATAACTTCTACTGAAAGTGTAAAAAAAACAAAGTTCCTATTCTAATTTTAATTCTACTCTGGCCGTACATGTCAAGGCTTGCCTAGCATGTGGAGCAGCCAAACTCTGGTTGCTTTCCTTTGTGTTGGCTCTGCCTTAGATGAAGCTAAGAGGAAGAGTTAGTCTCATCTAAGATTAGTATGGACGAGGCAGGCTGCATCTCTGAATGTGATGGTGGCTGCATCTGTCCCAGTTTTAGAGTTCCAAACCAGCAAGGTGGAGAGAGTTGTTTAGAAAATGGAGAGACAGAATAGGGACTTTCTGTGAAGGTTGGTAGAAATCCTGTCATAGGTATCCTGTATCTGGTGCATAAATTCTGTTACTTTAAGCCTAACCCATTGCTCTTTCAGATAAGCAAATCTACTCCTGGCCGTATATATTAGATGTTGACCAAGGACTTCCACTCGCTCAAAGAGAAACATTTAACGTTTAATTGACTTGGAGCCTCTTTTCCACACTTCAGGGTTATCTAGGTTTGTCTTCAGGCCTAGTTCAAGACAGCTGCACAGCCCTTTGTTTAACCTTTCTGATTTTTAAGATAAAATTCACAAAAGGTGTTTGTTAATTCTATGTTCATTAATTAATTTCTACAAAATGCACAGTCTATATAAGGCTTAAAACATGAGGTCAAACAAATGGAGGTTAAAGAATTCTAAACCACTTTGCATTTTGACTAAAATCAGGCATCTTTTTAGATTGCTGAAATCTTATTTTTTCCCAATTATGAAAGATTTATTTATTATAGAAAATTTTGCACAGAAAAATCATTGAAAACACTACCTGTTTCCTCTGTCCAGCAATAGTATGTTACATTTCCTGTTGAATATTCTTTTTCTAAGAATCATGTGAAATTAGAAATGGCATTGGTCAAGTTCAGCCTCTGTTTTTTCAGATATGAAAATTGAGGAACAGGGAAATTAAGTAACTATTTGCAAGGTCAAGGTTTTTAGCACCACTAGACCAAAAGTCATGCCTTTTGAGGTTAATTTCAGTACTCTTGAGAGGCAGCTAACAAAGATTTTCTTTTCTTTTTTTTTTAATTAAACTTTTGATTTTGAGACATTTATAGATTTTCATGCAGTTTTAAGAAATAATACAGAGAGTCCCTGAATTCTTTACCCAGTTTCCCCTGTGGTAACATCTTACACAGCGATAGTACAATATAATGTGACCAAGACATTAACGTTAGTGAAGATGTGAACGTTTCTGTCACTGCAAGAATGCCTCCTGTTGCCCTGAGAGCTGCGCCCACTTCCCTCCTACTCTCATCCCCTTCTTAACCCTTCATAACCAATAGTTTTGTTGTTTCAGGAATGTTATTCAAATGGAATGATAGCCATATGTAGCCTTTTGGGATTGGCTTTTTTCACTCAGCATATTCTCTACAGATTCATCCAAGTTGTTACACGTATGCATAGTTCATTCCTTTATATTGCTCAGTAGTGGCCCATGATATGGATGGACCACTTTGTTTAACCAGCCACCTGCTGAAGGATATTTTGTTTCCAGTTTTTGACTATACAGATAAAGCTGCTCATTGTGTACATATTTTTGAATGAACCTTTAAGTCTTCATGTCTCTGAGATAAATGCTGGGTTCTATGATAATTGCATGTTTAATTTTTTTAAGAAACTTCCAAAGCTATTTTCCACAGTGGCTGTACCATTTTACATTCCTGTCTTGCCTTTGTTTTTAAATATGAACTCATTGTTTTTGATTTTCAACAATCTTAAATTCTAATATTCAGTAAATGGAAAGTCTTTAAAGTAAAAAAATTTGGAAATGAGGAATAGAGTTGAATTAATTGGATTTATTTAATTAATTGGAATTAATATTTAACTCAACCCAATAAAATTCATTAAAATTTTCTCACGTTTGAAACACTGAGGTGTTTTATGTACAGTGCCTATTTCTGTTGTGCTGAAAAATAACAGGTAGAGTATTTCTTTATAAACTGAAAATTAATCTTAAATAATAAATATTTGTGGATCACATCAGCCTGAAATAGAGGGTCATAACTATCCTCTCCATTTTCAATGTTATCTGAAGAAATTATCTGGGTCTGTCAGCTTGTGTCCAATAGATGGTCTACGTCTTCCTATTTGAGACTCCTTGAGCTAGCCTTGATCAAGACATTATTGGAATAACAGTAGGGACCCCATGGCCCACTGCTCCGGATTCCCAGACTGTCTTACTGCCACACTGTTACATAAAAGTCTGATGTCATGAATGTCTGATGTCTCTGTTTTCAAAACAGAGAAGAGCATTAATCATCCATATATCTTCAGATAAATATAAAATGAGTTAGAAGTAGCACTGCTTCTTTTCTTTCTGTTGCTTTTTCCCCTTTTTCTTTTTAAAAACCTCTTTACCTCTTCTTAGTTCTTTCTGTCTTTTCTGCTTTTCCTCCTCTTTTTTTATCCATATCATTCTTTTTCTCTCCTCATCTATTTCTCTTTGTCTAAGCGTAGCATATTCCTCTACTGCTGCTCCTGCTGCTGCTAAGTGCTCCATCCACTTAAACTCCTTACTTACTCTCAGAGCCACTCTTTTCAGGGACCTCCCCAGCCTATAGCTCATCACAGGAAATTTTAGTTGTATCATAGAATGCAATATTGGAAAACTTTGTCTTTAGGTGACATTTATGGTGTGATTGTATATAGGTTAGCCTTAGCATGGATTAATATTTGCAGAGTAATTATTGAGCACTTGTTTCTGTAGAATCGCAGTGTAGAAGATAGCACCCTGAAAGAAACGATGTGTAACGGTAACAGCACTCAAAGTTGTGGCTTTGCCTTTCTCTACCGAATGGCTGTTTTTCATTGTAGGAACTGCATGGAGTTTCTGACCAAACCCCTTTCCAATGAGAAAGTTGTTCGACCAGCCCTCATCTACAGTCTCTTTCCCAACGTGCCCCCCACCATCTATTTTGGCACTCCAGATGAGAGAGGTAAACCTGGCCGAGTGTCTACCTGGAACAGCCCCAGGAGAAGGATGCTAGTGAAGCTGGCGATAGGGTGGAAGGGGTTTCCAGAATGGCTGTGTTGGTGCTTGGTTACCCCCCTGGTCCACCAGTCTGATGAGGGGATCTTTATCTGGTCCATCCTTTAGCTGACCCTCTCGGCCCCGTAACCTCATGCTTTACTCTTGACCTTTAACCTTGTGTCTCTCCCCTTTTCATCCTCTTCTTCTCTCTGTGTTCCTCATTCCTGTGCAGTCCCCTTTCTTTCCCAAAGTGTGCTCCTTTGAAACTCTGACCTGGAATAATACTTACTGACTTGCCTACAGGGAATGTTGAGCAACAGTGCCACCTCTTACTTTTACTCACCATGACTCTCCTGCTCTTCTCTACACCCTCCCTGCCCCCCACCCCCTGCCCCTTGTTTTCCCCAGTGGAGAAACTTCCCTGGGAGCAGAGGAAGCTGCTCCGGTGGAAGATGAGCACAGTGACCCCCAACATTGTCAAGCAGACCATTGGACGTTCCCACTTCAAGATCAGCAAGAGTGAGTCACTTGCCTTACTTCAAGCCTGTCCTCTGCCCCAGCAGATGGGCCCTGGGCAGGAGGGAACCCCTAGATTAGCTCCTGCTGTGTGAGGACCCTGTCCTGAAGTTTCCAACTTCATAAGAGGACATAGGTCTGAAATCCCTCTGCCTGGAGCCTGTTCCTCAAAATTGGAAGACAGAGGGCCATTGTTCTAGTCCTGACCCCAGGGCCTCATGTAGGACAGCTCCATGGCAACTCCTAGAAAACCGGGGCTGGGAGCCATGCCCAGGCTCTGGTGGTATTTCTGGGGCCTCTGAGCCACTCTCTGTCCCAGGGACCGAGCTGCTAGTAAGACTGACTTCCTGATGTGCCTTTTATAGGGAATGATGACTGGCTGGGCTGCTGGGGTCACCACATGAAGTCTCCTAGTTTCCGATCAATTCAGGAGCATCAGAAGGTAGGGGCCTTTTCTGAGCTGCTCTTCCCCTGGACTTGGGCAGAGGAAGGTTGGTAGTAGAAATAGGGAAGAGGAGGATGACCATAGTGAAATCAGGAGGGCTCAGAGGGTGGAGAAAGTATGGGAGGTGGGTGCTGTGTGAGCCCCCAGTGGATCATGCTCACCTAGTAGGTCAGCTACAGTGTCTTGGACAGATAAAGCATCTAAGACACTTTTTCCCTGGTGTATCTTGAGATGCAGTGCCTGTTTTCAGTTTATCATGTTTTTCCTCTAACCACTGCATATTGCCTCTGTTCCTCCAAGCTGAATATGTGTAAAGAGGTCTCATTTGGAGTGAATAGTCCCTTTTCCCCAGGAAAGCCAGGTGCTTTTCTTTGTCCTAGAGGCATGGAAAAAGACTTAACAGGTTTTCCTTTACTTTTACGGTGAATGTTATGTCTGTCTTAGTTACTCTTTTACGTCGTGAACTATTGACTCCTAAAGGGCACTACATTGTGTTGTGTTTGTGTTTTAATCATGTTTTTGGTGGATGCTCAGCGCGGGATACTTAAGGACCTTTAGACAGTGACAGTCAGATGGAACAGTTTAGAATGTTGGAATGGTGTAGTGAGTCTTGCTGTCTTCCTCGTGGTCTCACATGGCCCTGTCTCTCCCTGCTCCCACCCTCTGTCCCCTCTGCAGCTAAACCACTTCCCAGGTTCATTCCAGATTGGGCGCAAGGACCGACTGTGGCGGAACCTGTCCCGCATGCAGAGCCGCTTTGGCAAGAAGGAGTTCAGTTTCTTCCCCCAGTCCTTCATCCTACCCCAGGACGCCAAGCTCCTGCGCAAAGCCTGGGAGAGCGGCAGCCGCCAGAAGTGGATTGTTAAACCAGTGAGTGGTCCTGGCGGGCGGCAGGCAGGGCCTAAGAGTGGGAGCGCCAGAGTATTGGGCCAGGTAGGCAAATCCTTTCCTCTCCTCTCCACTCAACCTCTAGCCAGCGTCCGCTCGAGGCATCGGCATCCAGGTCATTCACAAGTGGAGTCAGCTCCCCAAGCGGAGGCCCCTTCTGGTACAGAGGTGAGCCCGTCTCCAGCTGTGACTCCACTCCCTGCTTCCCACCTCCTCAGCCTCGGAGGGCCCCTTTTCACCATGTTCTTTTGTCCTTTGTCCTCCCAGCCAAAGACCTTCCTCAGCCCACTCTTTAAAGGTCTTTATCCTGGGAACCCAGAGAAGGCAATGGCACCCCACTCCAATACTCTTGCCTGGAAAATCCCATGGATGGAGGAGCCTGGTAGGCTGCAGTCCATGGGGTCTCGAAGAGTTGGACACGGCTGAGCGACTTCACTTTCACTTTTCACTTTCATGCACTGGAGAAGGAAGTGGCAGCCCACTCCAGTGTTCTTGCCTGGAGAATCCCAAGGATGGGGGAGCCTGTTGGGCTGCCGTCTATGGGGTCGCACAGAGTCAGACACGACTGAAGCGACTTAGCAGCAGCAGCAGCAGATCCTGGGAACCATTAGCTGGCTTTTGCTGTGGCTCAGTTACCTGCCAAGCCCTGTCTCATCTGTCCTGTCCCTGAAGCTGGCCTTCTGTCTTGTCCCTGAAGCTGGCCTTTCTCTTTGTAGGTATCTCCACAAACCCTACCTCATCAGTGGCAGCAAGTTCGATCTGCGGATCTATGTTTACGTCACCTCCTATGATCCTCTACGGATTTACCTCTTTTCAGATGGACTCGTCCGCTTTGCCAGTTGCAAGTATGTGGTGGTGGTGGCGGCTCACCCTGACAGCCTTGGGGATTTGCTTTTCCTCCAGGGAGGGAAGCTGGAGAACACCAAAGAGGAAAATAACCTATGTTTTGGTAGTTTTTATTAGCAAAGGAGAAGGTGGAGTGCCTTTGGGAAAACCTTGTCTTTCTTTTCTTCCATGTGACAGCTTTACTTGTACATCAAACACTTCTGACACCACCTATAACCGGATGGTGGGTTTTTTTCTCCCCACACAAAGCATTTCTATACAACACCAACTGGCTGTCCTACAGTTGAACTCAATTCTGATATGTCTGTCTGGGGACATCATCAGATCCCATGGGTCAAGGGCTGAGTCTCACCAGGCTGCCCCTCCCTCCACCACCTGTGATGCCAGTCACAGGTGCGGGCGGCTCCCTGTGCGTCTCACCAGTGGCTGTAAATCAGAGGTTCCCATGAACCCCTCCTCAGGGCTGGGGGTATCAGTTTGGTTAATTTTCTAGAGCAGCTCACAGAACTTAAGAAAACACTGCTTATATTTATTGATTTATGAAAAATGGATGTGATAAAGGATACAGAACAGGGGGATGGAAGAGATGAACAGGGCAAGGCGTGTGAGGAAAGGCACCAAGCTTCCATGCCCTCTCTGGGCGGCCGCTCTCCCAGCATCTCCACAGGTTCACCCACCTGGAAGCTCTCATATTTGCGGAATTTTTACAGAGGCTTCAGCACTTGGGCTTGATTCATCATTAGCTCCATTTTCAGCCCTTCTCCCTTTTTTAAGATAATGGGAGTTGGGTGGGGCGAGCTGAAAATTCCAACCATCTAATCATGTCTTGGCCTTTCCAGTGACTGGCTGTCATCCAGGAGCCATCAGGAGCTCACCCAGTGTCACCTCGTTAGAACAAAAGATGCTCCTATTACCCAGGAAATTATAACGGTTTCAGCAGCTCCGTGTCAGGAACTGGGGTCAAAACACCAAATCTGAGAACAAAGTTGCTCCTTATACTTGTACCACTTAGGAATCTACAAAGGTTTCAGGAGCTCTATGTCCGGGAGTGGGGCAGGGTCCAATATATACATATTTATTATTATAAATCACAGTATTACATGCAGAATGGGAAATAAGGGGGTTCTCTACTTCACTAAACAGGGAGGGTCTGTCTACAGAACTGAGGTAGGATAAAATAGGAGATAAGTTTAGCTGTAGTGTTCTAGAAACCTTACCAGAAGATGTGCTTCTCAGACTCTTTTGCATCCGCAAAGATCTGTCCACTTTACCTGCTCAGGATCTGGAGACATGTTTGGACCATTAACCATCTGCTGTATCACCATCTCCCCTCTGCCTTTCCTCTCACTTGTAGGTATTCCCCTTCCATGAAGAGCCTTGGCAACAAATTCATGCACCTGACCAACTACAGTGTCAATAAAAAGAATGCCGAGTACCAGGCCAATGAGGATGAAACAGCCTGCCAGGGCCACAAATGGTACCCAGACAGTGTCCCCATCAAGTGGAGGCCTGCAGGAATACAGGGTTCTAGGGTTTGGGGAGGTTTCAGGGGAGTGGTGAATGGGAGGAGTAATATAAAACCCAAAGATTATATCATATAGATACTTGGCAATTCAGAATTGGTCTCTTTGTATCCAAACTCCTCTCTGTCCTAATTCAAAACATCAAAAGAAGACATATGAAGGAGATACCTTTGGGCCTCTTACTCCTTTTTCTTCCTCTTCACTGATCATTCATGGATTCTAACCCTAAATACTCCCTTCTTCTCCCCTGCCTCACAGGGCACTGAAGGCTTTATGGAGCTACCTGAGCCAGAAGGGAGTCAACAGTGATGCCATCTGGGAGAAGATAAAGGATGTCGTTGTCAAAACCATCATCTCGTGAGTCACACTGCCACCCTGGGTGGGGCCTGCCACCAAGTCCTCTCTCTCTCGTGGGCCTCCACACTGCTGTTCTCTAAACTCTAGCCCATGCTGTGTTTCCGTTTCTGAGGACAGGGTTTAGGAAGGAAGAGAGAAGACTTAAATCCTGCTGTACTGAACTGCATCCCTAGAAGCTGGCTCCAGGTCACAGGCATCTCTAGAGCTGCTTTTCTTGGGTGGCTTCCTTTTTCCCATCTCTGAGCCACTCCATGGGCCTAGGCAGCTCTAGGCAGGGTCTTTGGGAGGAGCTGAACTGAATACTTTATCCTCTCTGGGACCAGGTCAGAACCCTATGTGACCAGCCTGCTGAAGATGTATGTGCGGCGGCCTTACAGCTGCCACGAGCTCTTTGGTTTCGATGTCATGCTGGATGAGAAACTCAAGCCCTGGGTTCTAGAAGTGAACATCTCCCCCAGGTAGGTGTTCTCAGGGAGCACAATAGGAGCCTTTCCCTGGCCTCCTGATGCTATTTCTGCTCCAGTCCTGCTGACTTTGGGAAGACCTTTCCTTCCCTAAATCCCTTCATAGTTAGTTTACTGTTTACTCTTTGTTTGTTCTTGCTATCATTTCAAGGTTTTCTGATATTGGAGACAGGCTGTTAAAAGTTGCTCTTTTAAACTTGATACCTACTGCATACTTTTCCTCTAGCAAACCAAAGTCACAGGCAGGAACCACCCCGATCGAGGTTATTCACTACCTGTGGGGCAGAAAGACCCCCATGATGATCATGAGTTTGGGTGTAAATGCGGCTGGTGTTGACTTGGACATGTCAGTTTTAGTGTCTGGAAACAGTTGGACTGGAAACAGTTTTAGTGTCTGCTTGTAGCACTCTTTGTATGCTTTCCCCAAAGCCTCCACTCCAACTCTCCGCTGGACATCAGCATCAAAGGCCAGATGATCCGTGACCTTCTGAACCTGGCAGGCTTTGTTCTGCCCAATGCAGATGATATCGCTTCCAGCTCCAGCAGCTCCAGCAGCTCCACCACCAGGTCAGCCCCCTTGCTTGTCTGGGAAGGGATGGTGTCTGGGTGTTCCTTCCTACTTGGTCTCCCTTGCTGCTCCATCTCCCACTGCAATATATCCACACACCACCGCCATGTCAGTGTTCCTAAAGGCATGTTTGGTTAATTGCTCCCCTGCCAAGGAATCCCTACAGGGCCTAGGAACCAGCTTTAAATTCCTCAAGCAGACAGTCAAGGCCCTAGCCGGTTTTTCCCAGGCACCCCATCCTTTACTCCTCTTCCCAGCTCATGTGCTCTGACAAACTGGATCACGCTTAGAACCTCAGGGTTGGAAGGATCCTTAAGGATTAGTTAGTCCAGTCTCCTCTCTGAATCGTGTGCTGCCTCTCATTGTTCCCCTATGGTGTCCCCTCCTCTGCTCATGGGGTTCCTTCCTCCTGAAATTCCACTCAGCAAGACCTCCCTGTTTTGACCTCACCCATCCATCCAAGCCTAGCTGAAGGCAACCTCTTCATGAAACCAGCTCAATGTGTGGTCTCTCCTCCACACTTTCAAAGCGCTCAGAACCACACTTGAGGAAAGGGAGCTAATATTTAGTTGGTATCTCCTCTGTGTACAGAAAAGCCTAAAGTTTATCTCCAAAGTAGCCCATGAAGTTGGTATTAGTATCCTCAGTTTACAGATGAGGAAACTGAAAAATCACTGGGATTTAAGTGACCCATCCAAGGTCATTCATCTGCAGAGCTATAGAGCTGGGCTTCAAATCCTATGGGCTTCAAATCCTAATTTGTAGCAACAAGACTTGCTTTCCACATTGTACCTTATAGTTTTAGACTTGGCTCTGTGCTGTAGTTGTTACTTGATCCATGCCATCCTGTGAGCTCCTTGGAGGCTGTCTTTGTCTGTCAGTAGTAATTGTAGTAATGTGAAGTAAGGGGCAGGGCGTCAGGGATCCTGTCCAGGATCACACAGCCAGTAGGGCCAACCTGGGTATTTAGTAAGTGTTCACTCAGTTCAACTACACTGAAGTATACAGTGATTATTCCATGGTCTTTTTTTTTTTCCATTTAAATACAACTTAAAGAGGATGCTTTGTACCCTTTTAGTTCTTTCGTGGTGCTGGATCTTTGACTCTTGGGCTATATGAGTGTAGTGCATTGCAGTCTGATCTACTCCAATAACAAACTTCTGTCCATCTTTCTTTGTCTTCTCCTGAGGAGGGTGTCTTTCTGGGCTGAACCTTCTCTCTACATGTACTCAGGATGTGAAGCTGCTGACCTTACCCCTTGCCCCCTTCCCACCCCCGTCTTAGCTTGCCCAGCTCACCCAGGGACAGATGTCGAGTGGCCCCAGAGTACTTCACTGCACAGAAGATGAAGAAAGCCTATTACCTGACCCAGAAAATTCCTGATCAGGTAGGAGACTGCCTTTACCCCAGTGCCAGCAGAAAGCTTCCCTGGTCAAACCTGTGGGGCCCCAAGGCAAACAGCTCTTCATCCCTCTCAGGCAGGATTTCTTACATACCCACATGCAGGGATTTGCTGGCATGTATGTCACTAGAGAGGACTTCCCTGGTGGCTCAGATGGTAAAGCGTCTGCCTACAACGCAGGAGACCCGGGTTCGATCCTTAGGTCAGGAAGATCCCCTGGAAAAGGAAATGGCAATTAGAGGAGAGAGCTGATGGCCTTTAGTATGTGTTCAGCAACCACTGTTCTTAGCAAAATACTGTGCCAGTCCACTCTTCTTGTAGACCTGTTGACCCTATGGGTTTCTTTCCCAGAGGGGCACTGAGCTCCTGGAAGGCTTAACTTTCTCAGCAGATAAGGGAGTCAGACGGAAGGATGGCAGACATAAGGCTGTGGCCACATCTGAGTTGCTGGATTCTGATCTTGACTTCATCCAACAAGTCATTTAACATCTGTGCCCCCTGGCTCTCCTCACCACTGCCAAGAATCTCTTCATCCTCTGAATAAGCTCAGTAGATCTGGGAATAGATGAGGTCCAAAGCTAGCCATCCCAGCCTGCCCTAGTGGTCTTTGGAAAGTCCTGGAGCCTTAGGACCCTGAAGCCATGCTTCCTACCCCCAGTTTCTTCATTCTCTGCCTCTGCCTTACATGCTTTGCCACCCGTTTTCCCCCCCTGGTCTTTGGGCCGTAGGACTTCTACGCATCTGTGCTGGATGTCCTGACACCAGATGATGTTCGGGTTCTAGTTGAGATGGAGGATGAGTTTTCTCGCCGTGGTCAATTCGAACGCATTTTTCCATCTCGAATCTCTTCTCGCTATCTCCGCTTTTTTGAGCAGCCACGATATTTCAACATTCTCACCACCCAATGGGAACAGAAGTACCATGGCAACAAGCTCAAAGGTGATGTGTCTTCCCTGCCCCCAGGAGGCCATGTTTAATGAGAGGTTAAATCCCAGTAGACCAAGGAACAGGCCTCCGTGGCAAGAAGAATAGGCCAGTTGATTCCACCTTCTTCTTTTTTCTTTTAAGATGACTCTTTTATTAATTAATTATTTTGGCTACACTGGGTCTTCACTGCTGTGGATGGAGTTTCTCTAGTTTTGTGACAAGCAGGCTCTAGGGCCTAGGCTCAGTAGTTGTGATGCATGGGCTTAGTTGTCGCACAGTATGTGGGATCTTCCCAAACTGGGGTTCAAACCTGTGCCCTTGCATCAACAGGCAGATTCTTAGTCACTGGACCACCAGGGAAGTCCGATTCCAATTCCATCCTCTTGAGTCCCACCCTTGTTAATCTCATCCTAGGAGTAGATCTGCTTCGGAGTTGGTGCTACAAAGGGTTCCACACAGGAGCCATCTCTGATTCTGCTCCAGTGGTGAGTGATGCTGCCAGGATACAGGGGACAGCCCTGCCTCAGCCCCTCCCTCTCCCACCCTAACAGTTCAGCCTGGGTTGGGTGCGGGTCCAGACTCTCTCACTTCTTCCTAGGGTTCCGCAGGCCTCTGTGTCTCAGGACCCTTCCCTTTCAAGGGATGCTTGCCTCCGGGATTCCCTGGATGCCTTTGTTTCAAGGATCAAAAGTGCTTTGTACCCTCACCTTCTTGTCTGGATCAGGAGGGGGCCAAGACTTACTCTCCCCAACATGGGCCCATTCCGGCAGGGTCACCCTTTAGTCACTCCAAGGTAGAGCTGGAAAAGAGGCCTAAGACCCAGACACTCTCCCCTGATCTTGACCTAGCCCTTTTGGCCTCATTGCTTCCTTTGCTTCCAGTGGACTCTCCCGGCCTCAGTTCTGACTGTCCCAAAGGCTGATGCGACACTCAGTGCTTTCTCCAAGCCAGAGACTGTCAAGCTGAGGTGAGTGCTGCCTGGACAAGGGAAGGGTGTTGGGGGTGAATTCAGAGAGTTTCCTTCCTTCCTCTCTTGCCATATTCTGATGAGATCAGTATTCTCCAGCTGGGGGTTGGTAGGACTATCAGAATACTCTGTCACAGCCTCTTCTTCCAGGCGGCTCTTGGTATGCTCGGTAAAGCTGAGCTGGAGCACAGAAGCAGCCACTTTCAGCCATACTGCAATGAATACTGTGAATGCCTGCTCTAGACTCCAAAGGGAGCAGACTGTGGGTTAAAGTCTCAGTTACACAGAGTCTCAGCCATTTCTTTCCTCCTGTTCCCTTCAGAAAACATGGCTCCACTGAGCGAAATATACCACTGTCTGAAGATGGGACCATGCCCAAGCTGAAGAAGACCCAAGCTGGCCTTTCCTCTCCTCCCAGGAAACTCAGTTCCTCAGAGGACAGTGAGGACACCAGCAAAGAGCCCAGTCTCTCCACCCAGTTGTTACCTGTGATCAAGTTCTCTGGGCAGACTTCGAGACTCTCCGCTTCCACCAGCTCCCAGTCAGCTGGTGGCTCCCTCCTGGCTGCTGTGAGCCTGTGACAGGCCTCTCTCCACTTGCCTGCCCAGGCATACCAGCGTCAGCTACCTCACGGGAACCGGCCGGCCGGGCAGCCTGAGCCCCCACCCCCTCCACTCTGCCCCTCCTCAGAGTATTTTTTGAAGTGGTTGAATTGTAGAGATGGGTATTTGGCGGGCTGAAGGGGTGGTTGGGAGGGGGAGAAGGTGAGACAGGTTCACTGGCTGGCACCTCATATCTCAGCAGAGAAGCTAATGATGGCTACTCAGCCTTATAAAGCAGGGTTTGGTTTCTACCTTCAGAGAGCCACGTGTGGTTTGTTCTGGTGCAGTGGTGTGGAGTTATAACTCAAGAGGAGAAAGCATATTGAACATATTTGGGCCTGAAGTCCCTTGCTCTCTATATAATTGAAGAGATTCCTCTGAGGGTCCTTATTTCCTCAGGTCTCACCCTCTCCCCTTCCCAACCCCCATCCTGAGGAGTCACTTTCAGAAACCTCCAGGCTTCCTCAGTACTTGGGCAAACAGAGACCATGACATGCAGAATCAGTTTCCTGTCGTCCTTGTCTTAAGGACATCACCACCTCCAGACTGTTTTTCCTTTCATGTACCCACCCATCCAGTAGCCCTTGGTCTTCCTGCTCTGACCTCACATCACTACTTGTTCAGCCTTCTAGACTTCCCTCTCACGGATGTTACCTCTTCAGCTCTTAGCTTTCTGTGAGGCGAGAGCTTCTGTGAACTTTGTGAATTTCTCATGGCTGCAGTAAAGGAGCCCAGATAATCCCAAGAGAAGGGTGGAGGAGTTGATGTTCCCCCTTCACTCTCTCTGGTGATCGGGGTCTGGCTCACAGGTCTCTGGGGCATGCAGACTCTGGTGGCCTGGCGGGCAGGTTTCAGAAACAGCCAACATTGTAGCATGAGCTACCAGTCAGGCTCCTGGCTAAACTCTTACACACTGAACTGGATCTACCTCCTGCCCCAAGACTCAGCCAGCAGTGAGTGTTCAATAAATGTTGTTCGCGTGAACTAGAGATCTCACAGGATGTGAACACCTAAACCAGATTTCTTCCTGCCTGGGCTGAAGTGCCACCCAGGGGGAAGCCAAGGTGGGAGAGTTTGGACCAGAAAGGTTGTTTTCACTTGAACTATGCACCTCCTTAACTTGACACTTCCTGGTTGCCTCTCGGCCCCCTCCCCAGCCCTACAGTCCCTTCTTACTTCAGTTTATTTTTCTCCCAGCAGGGCCCAACAAGAAGCCAATTGGTCCCTTGATTCTGACACCCAGGTTTTCCCTTTAGTGCATCAGGCAGGAAGCTCTGCTCACAGTCTGACCCCAGACCATGAACAAGGCTTTCTCTGCCTTTGTTCTTGAGCTTTGGAAAGATAGCCTGCTCCATTCCCTGCTCTGGGAGTTCTGTGGTGAGTTGGAAGGGAACCCTGGAAAAAGCCCTGAGAGGCCTGACTGGGTTCAAGGCCATACCGCTGATATGTGAAGGCCATGTTGACAGCTGTGAAGAAAGCTGCATAGCGAAGTCCTGGGGCATCGCTGCTTGATGGCAAGGACTTCAGAGTCAGGGCCGCAGGAGAGGTGCTTGACAGTCCTGTTTGTTCTCTTCTGATAGCCTGGAAGCCAGTTCCCTCTTGTCCTCTGTGGGTGCCATGTCCTAGTGCAGATGTCAAACCTTGTGACAAGGACAGGAAGCAGCCTTCCTATGAGACCAGCCACCCGCTTAAGCTGTTTGGCTGTGGCTGGTCTTCTGGTGCAAGGGCTTAGGTGCGGAGGCCTGACTGAGCTGTGCTACTCCCTGGAAACCAACTTCAATACCATGCCTCCGAGAATCCCCAGAGAGCACAGCTACTTCCGTTCCCATAACTGGAGAAGGGACCGGCCTTGCAGTATGATAAGAGGCAAGGGAGTAAGTGGTGGGGAAATTAAAGGAGTGGTGGGGATAGACTGTTTTCAGTAGTTTAAAGGGCTTCCCTGGTGGCTCAGACAGTAAAGAATTCACCTGCAATGTGGGAGACCTGGGTTTGATCCCTGGGTTGGGAAGATCCCCTGGAGGAAGGCATGGCAACCCACTCCAGTATTCTTGCCTAGAGAATCCCCATGGACAGAGGAGCCTGGTGGGCTACAGTCCATGGGATTGCAAGGAATTGGACATGACCTAAGCATAGCAATAGTTTAAAACATGTTTGTACTTTTTAAAGTTTTCATCACCTTTGAGTGTCTGATAGATGTGAGTGTGTTGCTGGATGGGAGAAAGGAATGAGGTTTATGTATCATACTTCTCTTTCAGCCTTGAGAGAAAATGATCTTGCTTATTAACCATTCAGCATACATACTTAGCAGTGCATACCCACAGTATAAGGTGTTTGGCTAAATAAGCAATTTGGGGGAAGTAATGAGATTTGGGGGAAAGTTTAAATTTGAGAATATTGTTGTTGTTCAGTCGCTTAGTCATGGTCCACTCTTTACGACCCCATGACTTAGAGCACACCAGACTTCCCTGTCCTTCACTATCTCCCCAAGTTTGCTCAAACTCATGTCCACTGAATCAGTGATGGCATCCAACTGTCTTGTCCTTTTTCACCCCCTTCTCTTGCCCTCAATCTTTCCCAGCATCAGGGTCTTTTCCAAGGAGTCACTTCTTCACATCAGGTGGCCAAAGTATAGGAGCTTTAGCTTCAGCATCAGTTCTTCCAATGAATATTCAGGGTTGATTTCCTTTAGGACTGACTGCCTTGATCTCCTTGCTGTCCAAGGGACTCTCAAGAATCTTCTCCAGCACCACAGTTCAAAAGCATCAATTTTTTTGGCACTCAGCCTTCTTTATGGTCCAACTCTCACATCCATACATACTAGTATGTCCATCCATACTACTGGACAAACCATGGTTTTGACTGTATGAATCTTTGTCAGCAAAGTGATGTCTCTGCTGTCTAGGTTGGTCATAGCTTTTCTTCCGAGGAGCAAGTGTCTTTTAATTTTGTGGCTGCAGTCACCATCTGCAGTGATTTTGGAGCCCAAGAAAATCAAGTCTGTCACTGTTTCCATTGTTTCCCCATGTATTTGCCATGAAATGATGGGACCGGATCCCATGATCTTTGTTTTTTGAATGTTGAATGTCAGTTTTTTCCTAAATTGATAATGTACCTAGTCCTTGTTTGGAGAAAGGGGAACAAGTGCCCTTGAGGCAAGAAATGCCATGTACCGGGTATTTCTGAAGCACTGGAGCAAGGACTTGAGGGCAGGGGCAGCAGCAAGGAGGGTGATCACTATTTGTTTACTTCCGATTTACTCAAGCTTGATCAGACACTAAGGAACTTAGAATGAATACTTAACAGAAACATGGCATGGGGCTAAGAAAAGAGCATGGATCTTGGGAGTCTGACATCGGGTTCAAATCTCTGTTCCTCAGTGCAGCCTTGGGCATGTCATCTAACTTTTTAAAGTTTTACAGTAATATGAATTTAATATCTGCATTGCAAGGTTACGTAAATTATGGGTAGGGAAAAGCAGGCTAGAGATGTAAAACCCTTTCCATGGGGGAATGAAGGCACTCTAGAGACATTTTAGAAGTGAAGAGGCCAGGACAGGGTTTAGATACCTTATCACGCCTACCTCCACCCCAGTGAACAAAGAAACCCTATCACCGTTATTCATTCTACTATTTCACTCTTTGTTGGGGATTTATTTCTTTGGTTAAATATTTCACAGACAGAATGCAAATTAAAAGTATGTGAATTGGGCTTATTCAGTTCTATTCAGAGAGAAGCTTTGATTTAAAAAGGGAATGCAACCTACATGTCCATCGGCAGACGAATGGATAAGAAAGCTGTGGTACATATACACAATGGAGTATTACTCAGCTATTAAAAAAATGGATTTGAATCAGTTCTAATGAGGTGGATGAAAGTGGAGCCTATTATACAGAGTGAAGTAAGTCATAAAGAAAAACACCAATACAGTATATTAACACATAAATACGGATTTTAGAAATATGGTAACGGTGACCCTATATGTGAATTAGCAAAAGAGACACAAATGTAAAGAACAGACTTGTGGACTCTGTGGGAGAAGGTAAGGGTGAGATGATTTAAGAGAATAGCATTGAAACATGTATATTACCATATTTGAACTAGATCACCAGTCCAGGTTCGATGCATGAGACAGGGCGCTCAGGGCTGATGCACTGGGATGACCCTGAGGGATGAAATGGGGAGGGATGTGGGAGGGGGGTTCAGGAAGGGGGACACACATACACCTATAGCTGATTTATGTCAATGTATGGCAAAAAACCACTACAGTATTGTAAAGTAATTAGCCTCCAATTAAATTAATTTTTTAAAAAAGTCTTTTTCCTCTCAAAAAAAGAGCGGGGGGTGGGGGGGACTGCAAGGGAGCAGTGGATGCCTAGAGGCTGGAGAAGGGAGGAGCAGGGCACAGAAAATAGAGACCTTGAACTGGAGTCAAAGAACATGCACCAACGCAACAGCTGTGCCAAGGGACGCTTGTGGTTATAGGTCCATTCTTGTGATTTCAGGCTATTTATTAATAGGTGAGGGTGATTGTGTCTCCTGTCACCCTCTTGAGAGGACACACCTGATTGTGCTCAGGGACCATCCAGTACCAAGCCAGTGAAGGAGGCTGATAATCCAGGGACACAGCTGAATCAGTTACCCAAATAACATAGTCACTGAAGGCAGCTGGGGGACCTCCCCTCCTGGCTTCATCTGGGTTTGTCCTAAGGCTCAGCTCTGTTTACGGCTCAAATCCTCGACTGCTTTGGAACACTGATGGTTTTCAGAGGTGTGTAGCAGAGGGAGCTCCATTTCATGCCACTTGACATTCTAATCCAGCCTCTTGAACAACACTCGGCCTTTGATCCCTGTGTAGCAGTTTGCACCCTTGATAATGTCAGGCTCATTTGACTTGACTCTTCATCAGCTTTGGAGTCTTGAGAACTGCGAGCAACCTTAGGTTGTCCTCGGCAGATTTCTCATAGGTGGAAGAATTCAAGAAGCATCAATAGCAGGGCGGGTGTTTTCTAAAGCTCATTTGTGCCTTAATTATAATGGACTGAGATGCATGAAATGCTGCAGACTGTCATGGGGGAAATCTAGCACAATTTTGTAAAGATAATGATCTAAATTGTAACTAATATAGTGGGGAGACCAAAGCCTACCTCCATGGGTAGTTATGAGGGTTGGGAAGGGAGGGGGCATACATAAAGCACCTAGCAAAGTACCTGATACATATATAGTGCAGATTTAAAATCGATTCTAAACAAAAAAGCATTAACACTACCAAAGCCATTTTCATAGAGGAGCAGTAACTATGTAACAGCATGTTACTTTACAGTGGTTTTATGATACCAGTATAGTAGCATTTTGCTGTTATAAAACTGTGATAAACGTGGAACAGCAAACAGGTGATTTAATCAAGATAATTCGTTTAGAAGGATTGAAGTCCTTCAGTTCAGTTCAGTTCAGTCTCTCAGTCGTGTCCGACTCTTTGCGACCCCATGAGTCGAAGCACGCCAGGCCTCCCTGTCCATCACCAACTCCCGGAGTTCACTCAGACTCATGTCCATTGAGTCAGAGATGCCATCCAGCCATCTCATCCTCTGTCGTCCCCTTCTCCTCCTGCCCCCAATCCCTCCCAGCATCAGTCTTTTCCAATGAGTCAACTCTTCGCATGAGGTGGCCAAAGTACTGGAGTTTCAGCTTTAGCATCATTCCTTCCAAAGAAATCCCAGGACTATCTCCTTCAGAATGGACTGGCTGAAGTCCTTAACATTAGTTAAGTCAGAGAAGTGCAATTAAACCTGTACCGATGCAGGCTGAGGAGCCAATAGGGAAAAGCTACCACCTATGGGATTACGACTGCACCTGTAAATAAGAAGCACACCAAGGCAGAATCACAGGGCAGGCCTGGCTGAACTTCCCTTGGCCAGTCCCTCAGTCCCTGATTCAGGCAGGTGGCCAAGCTCTCCTCTCCCTTCCCTGTGAGGCCCACAACACACTCAGGACGATGGCCTGAGCCAAGAGCCTGTATGTAGTTCAGAGAAAGGTCTTCCTCCTCGCATGTCACTCAAGGCACGTTCCTGGGAACCTGGTGCTGAAGCATATGTAGACAGCCTGCTTCTGGGTCAGGGTTTCTGTGTAGCCGAACAGCTCACTGTGATCTATTGAAAGTCAGCCCTCAACTTAGGGGTTTGGTGGGTGGGTGGGGGGCTGTTGGGGGTGGGGCATGGGGAGTCTTAAGAAAAAAAAAAACTACAAGGAGACACCACTTACACAAAACGGCTCAAATGAAAAAAGACTGAAAATACCAAGTGTCTGTGAACATGGAGCAGCTGGAACAGATACATTGTTGGTGGGGATGCAAAATGGCACATTGAAAAATAGCTCAGTAGGTTCTTACTAAGTGAAGCACACTCAACATATGACCCTGCAGGGCAAATGTTCACAGATTTTTTATTCATAATAGCAAAACCTTGGACACAACCCAAATATCCAGCAACTAGTGAGTGAATAAATTGTGAATGAATAAACAAACTCAATATGACTTAGGTATAAAAAATGAATAAATCGACACATGTAACAACATGGATAAATCTCAAGATTATTATGGTGAGTGGAAGAAGCTGGAAACAAAAGACTACCTACTTTATGATTCCATTTATGTAACATTCTAGAAAAGGCTCACTCATGATAGCAAGCTTATATGTGGTTGCCAAGGACTAGATGACAGAAGTGACTGTTGTTGGAAATAAAACTCTATGCCTTGATTGTGATGCTGGTTTACAACCGTTACGTTTGTTGAAATGGATCAACTTACAGACTTAAAATGGATGAATTATAAGTAAATAAATCTGACTTTAAAAAGGCCAAGGAGATTCCATTGCATGATGCACATTCAAAATAGAAGCACAATGAGAGAACACTAAAAGAGTTAAAATTTAAAAGACAGCCAAGACCGACTGTTGGAGAAGATGTAAAGCAATTGGGGCTTTCGCATAAGACTGGGTGCAGATGCAATCGCTGTGAAAGCTGGAAGCTTCTTATAAGTTCACATACATCTCTACCTATGATATGACTTGGCAATTAACTACCTACCTACCTATGACTCAGCAATTCCACTCCTCGGTGTTCTCTCCCCACCTTAATCAAATCATATGTCCATCAAAAATGCTTATTGTGGCTTTTTAATAATAACAAAAATTTGAAAGCAATTCAAATGTCTCTCAGCAGGAGATTAGATAAACTGGTTTGGAGTACTGCTTAGCAATAAATCTCTGATTAATGCAACATGATTCTCAAAAACATCCTGGGTGAGAGAAGTCAGACACAAAAGAATACATACTGAATAATTCTATTTATATGGAGTTCAAGAGCAGAGGACACTAACCTATATGGATTAAAATCAGAACAATGGTTCCCTCTGGGAGTTAACGGTATAGTAAGAAAAGGAGTACAAGGGAAATTTCTGGAGTGATGGCAGTGTCCTATTCTTGACTTAGATGTTGTAGGTAATGCACTAGTTAAAACCCATCAGACAGTATACTTACCTGTGCCTTAATTAAGATAGCAATTGTTTTAGAAATAAAAGTGAAATTAATGTAACATAAAATTAACTGTTTTAGAGTAAATGATTCAGTGGCATTTAGTACATTCAAAATGCTGTGCAACCATGACCTTTATTTCAGAACATTTTCATCAACCTAAAAGGAAACCAAGGCTCTTGGACCCCTAACCCCTGCTTTCTGTTTTCTGTTTCTGTGGCTTTACTTATTGTGGATATTTCAAATTAATATAGACGGACTCATACAATATGTGATCTTCTGCCGCTGACTTCTTTCACTTAGCATGTTTTCAAGGTTCCTCTACTTTGTAACATCTATCAGCATTTCACTCCTTTTTGCGACTGAATAATGTTACATCATATATGTTTACTACCGTTTATCTGTTGATCTTGGAGAAGGCAATGGCAACCCACTCCAGTACTCTTGCCTGGAAAGTCCCATGGATGGGGGAGCCTGGTGGGCTGTAGTCTATGGAGTCGCTAAGAGTCGGACACGACTGAGCGTCTTCACCTTCACTTTTCACTTTCATGCATTGGAGAAGGAAATGGCAACCCACTCCAATGTTCTTGCCTGGAGGATCTCAGGGATGGGGAAGCCTGGTGAGTTGCCATCTATGGGGTCGCACAGAGTCGGACACGATTGAAGCAACTTAGCAGCAGCAGCAGCAGCATCTGTTGATCTACTGTTGAGTATTTCAGTTCAGTTCAGTTCAGTTCAGTCGCTCAGTCATGTCCGACTCTTTGCGACCCCATGAATCACAGCACGCCAGGCTTCCTGTCCATTACCAACTCCTGGAGTTCACTCAGACTCACGTCCATTGAGTCAGTGATGCCATCCAGCCATCTCATCCTCTGTCATCCACTTCTCCTCCTGCCCCCAATCCCTCCCAGCATCAGAGTCTTTTCCAATGAGTCAACTCTTCGCATGAGGTGGCCAAAGTACTGGAGTTTCAGCTTCAGCAACATTCCTTCCAAAGAAATCCCAGGGCTGATCTCCTTCAGAATGGACTGGTTGGATCTCTTTGGAGTCATATCTTTTTACTGTTGTGGATAGTGCTGTTGTGAACGTGTGTCTGAGTATACGTTCATGTTATGTATATGTTCACGTTGTATGTATGTTCATGTTGTGTATATGTTCATGTTGTGAGTATGTTCTTGAGGACCTCTTTTCTGTTCTTTTGAATGTTCTATTACTTTGCTAGGGTCCTGTAACAAAGCACCACAAGTTGGGTAACTTAGAATAATAGTGAAATAATAGTCATTTATTGTCTCACAGTTCCAGGGGCTAGAAACCCGAGCTCAAGGTGTCAGCAGGGTCTTTCTTCTGAGGGCTGTGAGGGAGGATGTGTTCTGGGCCTCCCTCCTAGTTTCTGGTGGCACGGTGGCAGTCTTTGGCATCCCTTGGCTTGTAGACACATCATGCCAATCTCTGCCCTCACATTCACATGGTGTCTTCCCTGTATGCATATCTATCTCCAGATTTCCCCTTTTCATCAGGATACCAGTTATGTTGGAAGAGGGGCCCACCCTACTCCAGGATGGGCTTCCCAGGTGGCACTTGTGGTAAAGAACCTACCTCCCAATGCAGGAGACATAAGAGACACAGATTCGATCCCTGGGTCGGGAAGATTCCCCCGGAGGAGGGCAAGGCAACCCACTCCAGTATTCTTGCCTGGAGAATCCTGTGGAGAGAGGAGCCTGGAGGGCTACAGTCCATGGGGTTGCAAAGAGTCAGACACGACTGAAGTGACTTAGCATGCACGCACATTACTCCAGTATGACCTCATCTTAACTTGTTACATCCGCAATGACCCTGTTCCCTAATATGGTCACAGTGTGATCAGAACGTCAGCACATGTATTTGGAGGCACACAATTCCCTTCATCACAAATGTATACATCAGAGTGGAGTTTTCCATGTCAGGTCCGCTGGAAACCAATCATGAGATCAGCAGATAAGGCTGTAATAATGACATTATCAGTCTTAGTACACAGATCTCTGGAGTAATTTATGCTATACATGGTATATGTAGAATTTGCATTTCCATGATGCCTAACATGAGAGATTGTTTTTTTCCAAAGGTAGCTGCAACAATTTCAACACACATGCAGATCTACAACTGACCTTGCCACTCTTTCATTAGGAAATGGAGTCTAATATCCTCCCCCTTGAATTGGGGAGAACACCTGACTGCTTTGACTAAAGAGTGTAGCAGAAGTGATGCTGTGTCACCTTTGAAGCTGGGTCATAAAGTATCACGCAGCTTCTGCCTTATTCTTTGGAGCATTCACGTTTGCAGCACTGAGCTGCCATGTAGTAAATCCTATACTCTGTGGCTGCCATGCTATGAGGAAGCCAAGCCATATGAAGGGGCCATGTGAGGACACATTAGGGACAGCAGTCCTTGCCTCTGAGTCATCAGTCGTTTCCAGATTCTTCCAACCCACGGTCTTTAAGTCTCCCTAGCTGAACTCTCAGACATTACGGAACAGAAACAAGTCATTCCCACTGTTCCCATTCTAAATTCCTTATCATCAGCCTCCGTGCCTATAATAAAATGACTGTTGTTTTAGTTGCTAAGTACTTGCGCAGTTTGTTAGGCAGCAATAACAAAAGTTTAACATGCATTATTGGTTTTATTGCATAATGCTAGAATGTTCAGATCCTCTAGCTCCATTTACCCTTTCCTGCCTTTTGCATTATTATCATGATTAATAAGAAATACGTATGTTGTTTTTCAGATAACCAAAATGTATTTCTCATATATCCTTGGTCTTCATCCATGGTTCCTGGCTCACACACCCAAGACTCTTGGAATGTACTAAGTGATAAGAGCAATGGGAGAATCTTCTGTTATATTTGGTTTCTTGTTCACAGTTCCTGAAAATGTTTCAGAACTGGAAAAGTGAAATGGTTATCTTGTATAATGAGCCCCTTTCCTCCACAACTGTTTGTTAATGAGATGACTTTTGGAAAAGCCCTAAGGACAGGGACTGGTTGCCAGAGAAACCAACCTTGAGAGATGGAACTTTCAGTTCCACCCCCTGAATTTCAGGGAGAGGATGAGGCACTGAAGTTTGAATCAGGCACCAATGGCCAGTGATTTCCTTAACCATGCCTATGTAATAAAGCCTCCATAAAACCCAAAGGAAGGTTTTGGAGAGCTTCCAGTTAGGGAAACTTCCCTAACTTCCAGTTAGGGAAACTAGGCAAGCTTCCACATGCCACTGTGCCAGGTCCAAACTATATGGGGACAAAAGTTCCTTTGTTCCAGACCTTGTTCCAACTAGTCCTTTCATCTGTTGATTTGTATCCTTTCATATTTTTTGTAATAAACCAGTAATCTAATGAGTAAATGGGTTTCCTGAGTCCATGAAGTGCTCTAGCAAATAAATAAAACCCAAGAAGGGAGTCGTGGGAACCTCTGATTTATAGCCAGTTGATCAGAAGCTGAAGGGCTTCCCTTGTGGCTCAGATGATAATGCGTCTGTCTACAATGCGGGAGACCCAGGTTCGATCCCTGAGTCAGAAAGATACTCTGGAGAAGGAAATGGCAACCCACTCCAGTACTCTTGCCTGGAAAATCCCATGGACGGAGGAGCCCGGTTGGCTACAGTCCATGGGGTCGCAAAGAGTCAGACATGACTGAGCGACTTCCAGATAACAGCCTTGACTTGTGACTGATGTCTGAAGAAAAGGAGAACTTCCAATCTGTAGCTGGTTAGTTAGAGGCACAGGTAACAATCTGGACTTGTGATTGGCATCTGAAGTGAGGTTTAGTCTTGTGGGACTGAGCCTCTAACTCATGGAATCTGATCCTCTCTCCAGAGTAGCTAGTGTCAGAATTGAGTAGTTATGGGACACCCAGCTGGTATGGGAACATTGTTTGGTGGTGTGGAAACAACTTCTATTCCATTGGACTTGGGAACAGAACCTCTTAATTCCTGAAACATTGGTTGGCCAAGAAGTTCACTGGGGGTTTTCTACATGGAAAAACTCAAATAAACTTTTTGGCCAAGCCAGTACATTGTAATGCTACATATATCTCAAGATTGATGAAAGCAACATTCAGCTTTGTGGAGGGTTTTCTCCTTAGATTTCAATCTCCCATTCTGTACATCTCCAGAGTTTGGTAAAGGTCTTTAAGGGAAAAGTGGTTGAGTGCTTGAGGGTGCCTCTCCTTCTTAGTAAAACCTGAACTTCAACCTCCTGCCCATTCCAGGAATTCACAAATGCTCCCAGTATGAAAACATCAATAAGTAATCAGCTATAAGTTCATCCTCACTGGTGTCTTCATCCCTGTAGACCCTACTACTTAGCACATGGTTTTGGGCCAGATGTCTTGTCATTACCTGGGTGTGCTCAGTTGCTCAATTGTATCCGACTCTTTGCGGCTTCATGGACTGTAGCTCTCCAGGCTCTTCTGCCCATGGACTTTTCCCGGCAAGAATACTGAAGTTGGGTGTCATTTCCTCCTCCAGGGATCTTCCTGACCCAGGGATCAAACCCCACGTCTCTCATGTCTCCTGCATTGGCAGGTGGGTTCTTTAATACTAGAGCCACCTGACAAGCCCAGCAGGGGATGATCCAGAGGCAATTCTTGAGAGCTACTTGGCACCAAAGGAACATTCTGGAGTGTAATGGAAGATCAAATTTCCAACTAAGTTCTGTAATGTAAAGAATGTTGCTCCCAAATAGGAGATGGGGTATCCATCAAACTCCTGAGCTATCATTTAATAAAATGTTGGAACAATTTATTATTTAAATTGTTATTATTTATTTAATTAATAAATTATTTATGGATATTATTTAATTAAGTGAGGTGGGAATAATTAGATAATAAGATCCTAGATCACACCAAAGCCAAAAATTAATTCCAGATGGATTGAATTGCTAATTGTGAAAAAAAAAGTAGCAGGTAAAAAAATGAGATTGTCACATATAAGGTACAACATAGGAGGATTTTTTTCCCCCTAATAATCTTGCGGCTGTCCCAAGCAAGATATGAAACCCAGAAGTCATAAGGAAAAAAATGCTAGATTGAACCACACAGAAATTAACAAAGTTACCCTAAATAATAGCCAAGATACAAAGAACAGACAACCAGGAGGAAATACTTGCAATACATGTAACAGAGCTCCCTAAGTAGAAAAAGAACACCAACAAACTAATAAGAAAAGGCAAAAAAATCCAATAGGAAAACATCAAAGGATATGACTAAGGACTTCATGGAAGAAATCAGATCAGATCAGATCAGTCGCTCAGTCGTGTCCAGCTCTTTGCGACCCCATCAATCGCAGCACACCAGGCCTCCCTGTCCATCACCAACTCCCAGAGTTCACTCAGACTCACGTCCATCGAGTCAGTGATGCCATCCAGCCATCTCATCCTCTGTCGTCCCCTTCCTCTTGCCCCCAATCCCTCCCAGCATCAGAGTCTTTTCCAGTGAGTCAGCTCTTCGCATGAGGTGGCCAAAGTACTGGAGTTTCAGCTTCAGCATCATTCCTTCCAAAGAAATCCCAGGGCTGATCTCCTTCACAATGGACTGGTTGGATCTCCTTGCAGTCCAAGGGACTCTCAAGAGTCTTCTCCAACACCACAGTTCAAAAGCATCAATTCTTTGGTGCTCAGCTTTCTTCACAGTCCAACTCTCACATCCATACATGACCACAGGAAAAACCATAGCCTTGACTAGACGAACCTTTGTTGGCAAGGTAATGTCTCTGCTTTTGAATATGCTATCTAGGTTGGTCATAACTTTCCTTCCAAGGAGTAAGCGTCTTTTAATTTCATGGCTGCAGTCACCATCTGCAGTGATTTTGGAGCCCAGAAAAATAAAGTCTGACACTGTTTCCACTGTTTCCCCATCTATTTCCCATGAAGTGATGGGACTAGATGCCATGATCTTCGTTTTCTGAATGTTGAGCTTTAAGCCAACTTTAAATAGAAACAGTCAAAAGGCATATTTTTTTAAAAAAAAGACCTGAGACTTTATAATATTTAAAAGAATTTGCATTAAAGTATCAACATGATTTTTTCACCGACAGGTAAAAAACGGGTTTATATAAATATAGAACAGGGTCTGGAAGAATACACAGTAAATTATGAGCAGGAATTCATTTTAAAGGAATGTAACTGGGGAAGTAGAGCAGAAGTCTTTCAATTTGTTACTTTATATACTTTTTCAAGTGGTGGTTTATTGGTGATTTTTACTTTGGGGATGTTTTGCTGTATAATTTAATTCCTTTGGAAGCAATGTAAACATAAATTGTCTATGCTCAGGAGGCTTAGAAAGCTTTTGTTTGTTTATTTTCATTTGCAAAATCACAAAAATGTATGAGTTAATTAAAAGAATCAGACTAGTTTTTACCTACTCTCATGTCTCAAACCATTATTTATGCATATTATTTGTCTTTGTACTTAATTCCTGGATATCTTCAAATATATGTTTTTCCCCAAACACTTCTTTCTAGATACCGCCTTCCCCTGAAATAGGAAAGAAAGAGGAAAAAAGAAGTAAAGAAAGAAAAAAATAAGGTACTATATGTATGTAAGGATTTAATTGTTTTAATACATTATTAAAAGACACTTGCTCCTTGGAAGAAAAGCTATAACAAACCTAGACAGTGTATTAAAAACCAGAGATATTACTTTGTCAACAAAGGTTTGTGTAGTCAAACTCATGGTTTTTCCAGTAGTCATATATGGATGTGAGAGTTTGGATCATAAAGAAGGCCAAGCACCAAAGAATTGGTGCTTTTGAACTGTGGTGTTGGAGAGAACTCTTGAGAGTTCCTCGGACAGCAAGGAGATCAAACTAGTCAGTCCTAAAGGAAATCAATCCTGAATATTCATTGGAAGGACTGATGCTTAAATTGAAGTTCCAATAATCTGGCCACCTGATGTGAAGAGCCAATTCATTAGAAAAGACCCTGATGCTGGGAGAGATTGAAGGCAGAAGGAGAAGGAAATGACAGAGGACGAGATGGTTGGATGGCATCACTGACTCAATGGACATGAGTTTGAGCAAGCTCTGAGAGATGGTGAAGGACAGGGAAGCCTGGTGTGCTATAGTCCATGAGTTTGAAAACAGCTGGACATGACTGAGTGACTGAACAACAATTACTTTTAGGTGAGGACCCAAGTGACCAAATTAACAGTCAGATGTCACATTGGGAAACAAATTTCCAGAAATGTCAAAAGAAAATGGTTTACTATGTGCTTGCTATGTGGCTTCTCTTGTTAGCGGCTTTTGAATAAGCCATTTGAAAAAAAAAATGGCCTATTACAAGACATATTACACAATTCCAAGAGCCAAAAAGCGTCCTGTGAAGTTATGTCTCTGTCACCTTCGTCCTAAAGGCCATTACTAATAAAAATTTCATGTGTATCCTTCCAGAGATATTCCATGCATATGCAAACATTATGTGGTAGCCTACCATACCATTGCATCTTGCTTTTTATTTTTAAAAATATATTTTGGAAGTTGTTGTGTATCAGTACATCTAGAGCTGTATCACTGTTTCTTTTTTAAAAGAGCTCCAAATGATTCCAATCCATGAATTTATTAGATCTTATTTCATTATTCCCTTATTGATATGTTCAGGTTGTTTCCATTATTTTCTTTATCTGTACAAACAACGCTGTAATAAGTATCCTTGTATACTTGTGATTTTGAGAATGTGCAAGTATATTTGTAGGAAAAAATTTCCCTACAAGTAGGACTTCTGGCTCAAAAGTAAGTACACCTTAAATTTTGAAAACTCTGCAGCAATTGTACTCTCTTAAACCATGATGGAGAGTTTGTTTCCCTACACCCTCAAGTGCATAGTGGTATCAAACTTTTAATCTGTGTCAGTCTTATAGGTGAAAAATGGTTTCTGATGTAATTCTGATTTGTCTTTCTTGCAAGTAAAGTGGAACATTTTTGCATGTGCTAAAGAGCAATATTGCTTCCTCTAGGCATATTTCCTCTTCTATGAATTATCCATTAATTATGCTTTTTCTTTCATTTATTTACTTTTAAACTTTCATTCAAGTTATAAAAATAATGTTTGCTATTTAAAGATTCTCTTCTTAGGTAAGAAAAAATCTAGCTACATGGTATTTATAAGAGATACTTCTAAATCAAAATAATATAGAATGACTGAAAAATAAATAAAAGATATATCAAACAAATGTATAAAAATAAAGTAGGAGTACGAACAAAGCTAGTGGAGGTGATGGAATTCCAGTTGAGCTCTTTCAAATCCTGAAAGATGATGCTGTGAAAGTGCTGCACTCAATATGCCAGTGCATTTGGAAAACTCAGCAGTGGCCACAGGACTGGAAAAGGTCAGTTTTCATTCCAATCCCAAAGAAAGGCAATGCCAAAGAATGTTCAAACTACTGCACAATTGCACTCATCTCACACGCTACTAAAGTGATGCTCAAAATTCTCCAAGCCAGGCTTCAGCAATATGTGAACCGTGAACTTCCAGATGTTCAAGTTGGTTTTAGAAAAGGCATAGGAACCAGTGATCAAATTGCCAATATCCGCTGGATCATCGAAAAAGCATGAGAGTTCCAGAAAAACATCTATTTCTGCTTTATTGACTATGCCAAACCCTTTGACTGTGTGGATCACAATAAACTGGAAAATTCTTCAAGAGATGGGAATACCAGACCACCTGACCTGCCTCTTGAGAAACCTATATGCAGGTCAGGAAGCAACAGTTAGAACTGGACATGGAACAACAGACTGGTTCCAAATAGGAAAAGGAGTACGTCACTCTGCTTATTTAACTTATATGCAGAGTACATCATGAGAAACGCTGGGCTGGAAGAAGCACAAGCTGGAATCAAGATTGCCGGGAGAAATATCAATAACCAGATGACACCACCCTTATGGCAGAAAGTGAAGAGGAACTAAAAAGCCTCTTGATGAAAGTGAAAGAGGAGAGTGAAAAAGTTGGCTTAAAGCTCAGCATTCAGAAAACTAAGATCATGGCATCTTGTCCCATCACTTCATGACAAATAGATGGGGAAACAGTGAAAACAGTGTCAGACTTTATTTTGGGGGGCTCAAAAATCACTGCAGATGGTGATTGCAGCCATGAATTAAAAGACACTTACTCCTTGGAAGGAAAGTTATGACCAACCTAGACAGCATATTAAAAAGCAGAGACATTACTTTGCCAACAAAGGTCCGTCTAGTCAAGGCTATGATTTTTCCTAGTCGTGTATGGATGTGAGAGTTGGACTGTGAAGAAAGCTGAGCACAGAAGAGTTGATGCTTTTGAACTGTGGTGCTGGAGAAGACTCTTGACAGTCCCTTGGACTGCAAGGAGATCCAACCAGTCCATCCTAAAGGAGACCAGTCCTGGGTGTTCTTTGGAAGGACTGATGCTGAGGCTGAAACTCCAATACTTTGGCCACCTCATATGAAGAGCTGACTCATTGGAAAAGACTCTGATGCTGGGAGGGATTGGGGGCAGGAGGAGAAGGGGACGACAGAGGATGAGATGGCTGGATGGCATTTCCAACTCGATGCACATGAGTTTGGGTGAACTCTGGGAGTTGGGGATGGACAGGGAGGCCTGGCGTGCTGCGATTCATGGCAAAGAGTCGGACACGACTGAGTGACTGAACTGAACTGAACTGAACAATATTAAAGTCAAACAAACTAAATCCAAAGCAATTTAATATTTCAAATTTATAAAAGATGCTATCCATCAAGAATATACAACAGTCATGAGTTTTTATGAAACTAAAAATGGATTTTCAAATATAAAACAAAAGATGTTGGAAATAACAAGAAAAATAGATATTCACAAATTCATAAAATTTGGGGAATACCTGAATGGGCTTCTCTCAAAAATTAACATAAGTAAAGCTACAGAGGATTTAAATAACAAAATTGATAAGTTAATAAACAGAAAATACATCTATTTCAAACATGCATGTGAAACATTCAGAAAAATAAAGTGCTAGAACATCAAAGACATGTTAATAATTCTAAAAAACAGATCATATACACTCTGAACACAAAGTAATAATATTATAAATTAATAATAAATGAATGGTCCTTTTCAAAGCAAAAGGAAAACTACAACCATTTAACAAGTAAATAAAGAACTTTCTTTATGACTGTTAGATTAAAAAGAAAATCAAATGGAAATTACAAACTATTGGGAAATGAAGAACAGTGAAAGAAATTGAATATTGATCTCATTGGATATGGCCAAAATAGTATCATGAAAATATGGGGACTTTGCTGGTTGTCCAGTGGCTAAGATTCTGCATTCCCAATGCAGGGGGCTGGGGTTTGATTCTTGGTTGAGGAACTAGATCCCACGTGCTACAACTAAGCACAGCCAAATACATAAAATATATTAAAAAAAAAAAGAAAATATGCAGCATTAAGTCCATTCATTAGGAAACAAAATTGTATTAAACAATGATTTTTTTTTAAAGGTTAAAAATATAATCCGATTTCCTGGTAGGAATCAAACGGTAGAGTCTGCCTGCAGTGTGGGAGACCTGGGTTTGATCCTTGGGTTGGGAAGATCCCTGGAGAAGGAAATGGCAACCCACTCCAGTATTCTTGCCTGGAAAATCCCATGGACAAAGGAGCCTGGCAGGCTATCATCCATGGGGTTGGGAAAGAGATGAACATGCTGAGTGACTTCACATCAACAAAAATAAAATATATCAACAAAATGAACCCAGAAGGCAGAAAATGAATAAAGATAAAAGCATAAATTGGATTTCCACTTCTGTTAATACTGGACTTAACTCTCTTTCAAAGGATAACTTGAAAAGCTGAATCAAATATGACCAGCATTCTCTTAAAGGCATCAGCATCAGAGAATGAACAAGGCAATAAAGGGTTATCAGATAGAACTCCCAAGGTAAGTTAGGTGTTAGGTACCACTGTCCTCTTAGTGCATGCTGCTCAGAAGCTCAGGCATGTCCAACTCTTTGTGACCCCATGGACTGTAGCCCACCAAGTTCCTCTGTCCATGGGATTATCCAGGCGAAAATACTGGAGTGGGTTGCCATGCCCTCCTCCAGGGGATCTTCCTGACCCAGGGATGGAACCCACATCTCCTGCTTGAATTCAAGTGTCCTGCATTGGCAGGCAGATTCTTTACCACTGAGCAACTGGGGAAGCCCGTTCCTCAAAGTAGTATTTCCCATTTTCAGAAAAAGAAGCTGAGAAGCTGAGTGGTTTAGATTCATGGGGCTATCTGAAGTATAACTGAAGTCCATAACCCAAAAGGATTAAGGACCGGAAATACACTAGCCTTCTAAAGGACAGCAGTACAGCTTCAAAGCATCTCATTTCCTTGAAACTGGAATTCTGGTGATTCTGGATTGTGGTTGCCTTTAGGCAACTGTCAATAAACAAAAGTAAATCTTCTGCGAGGAAAATGAAATCATCCTAAGCTTCAAATTTGTTCCACCAGAAACTTAAAGAATACATTTTCTGAATGAACACACAATCAAAAGAAATCAGGCCCAGGAAGAAACCTGACAATATACACAAAACCACCAGAAATAATGGACAATAGAAATTGTTCCACATAGCTTCCATATATTGGAGTTATTGGTCATAATCCTTAGAACTTTTGTAACTATGCTTACAAAAGTAAAGGGGATAAGAAAAAATAAAATTAAGAATTTGGTACAAAATTAGAAATATTAAAAAAATAGATTTAAGAAAACTAATCAAAATTGAAAACTGAAAAATACAATAATAGAAATTTAAAATTCAATGGATGGATTTAACATAGACACAGCTGAAGAGAGAATTAATGAGCTAGAAGAGACTAAATGATAGAACAGTACAGAAGAGAGGGTAAGATACCCGGAGGATACATTTAGAAAGTCTAACATATAATTTGAAGTCCTAGAAGGAGAGGAGAAAAGTAAATGGGGTAGAAGGAAAGTTGGAAAGTCTGAAAACTTCCAGAACTAATGAAAGATATTCAGTCACAGAGTCAAGAAACTCTATGACCCGCTAAGGGGATAAATAAAAAGAAACCCACAACTAGCTACATGAGCCATCAATCTAATTTTCGCCCTCTTGATCTTAACAGGCCATTACTGCCTCTGCCTGCCTATAAATAACCAGTTCTTCAAATGCTCTTAGAACAAACTTTATCCTCCTGCTGGTTCAACCTCTAATGGGTTGAGTACACTTTGGCTCCTTGTTTATCTTATATGTGTATGAGTCATGTTTTTAACATTTCGAAACTTGTACTTCGAATATACATATATGAAACGGAGATTTCATGAAATAATTCTTCTCCTTCTTGAAATATTTTCTGTTCTATTTTATTCTTTTCCATCTTATTAAAAGTTCATTTTGGTCACATTCACTAAACGTAATCTCAACCCGGTAATCTCAATTTGCCTTTTGAAAAATCCTGCCTCAGCTGACAAGGGAGTGAGTGGGTGATGGGGTGGGAGAGGGGGTAGAATTGCATTTAAAAAAAAAACAACAAAAAAACCCTAATACTTAAATTAGTTACTTTGGCTTCCTCCCTCCAAAGAATCAGACTACCCTGGATACAGGATCAGGTTTTCTGGGATTTTGTTTTTCCTTTGGAGGATTTTTTTTTTTTTTCCCCCCTCTTTCTTGCTCAGCGCTCGGACTCCGGGATTAATCCCCGGGGACTATTTGGAAAAAGCCAGCGGCCGGCTCCATTTGGCCCCTGGGAAGAGAGGAGGCCAGCCCGCAGGACAAGCGAAGGCCGGTCTCCCTGGGTGGGGCCTCGCGGCCTTGGAGGGCTCCGGGGTTGTCCAGAACTTCGCTGCACTCCTCGCCGGAGTTGAGACCAAGCGAACTTCGAGTTCTCCTCGAGAGCTCGCGGAAGTGCGAGATGGGCAGTCGCGGAAGGGGCGGCCATCGTTAGAGCTCCGTCGGGCTCCCCTAAGTCCCCCGTGCATCTTCTGCCTTGGGGTTGTCCGGCCCCTTCCCGAGCCAGGAGGCTTCCAGTTGGAAAGGGTGACTTCTGTGAGTCCCTTAGGTCATATCTGGAGGGACTGAAGACCGCGAGGAAAAGGGAACAATAAGGGCCCGCCTTAGTCCGGCACGCCCTGGGCCACCGGTACCCTTGAACCCGCCCCTGCTGTTCTGTCTCTGGGCAAAGTCCAGGCGCTCTGGCTCGAGAGCCAAAGGCGCGGCGGGGCGAGCCATGAACCGAATGGGCGCTCTGGGCTCCGCGAGGCTGCGATGGGCGCTGCTGGGGACGCGGGCGGCACTCCCTGGCCTCGGCTCGTACGGGGCCAGAGCCAAGGCGGCGATCCCCTCCGCCCTCCCTGCGGCCCAGGCGGCTGAGGCTCCCGGAACCGGGCCTGGCGATCGGAGGCTGCGGAGCCTGGACGAGATTTCAGGGCCAGGGCAGCTGCGCCTCTTATTCCAGCTGTTGGTGCAAGGCTACGTTCTGCATTTGCACCAGCTCCAGGTAACCGAGCGAGGGTGGTGGCGGTGGTGTGGGGCTCGCGTCAAAGGGATGCGGTGAGCACCGGGACAGAGAGGCTGGGGATGAGGAGACAATGAACAAAAAGTGGAGGACATCAGGAGAACGTAGCCCGGACCGACTGGGGCTGTGGTCATAACCCTGGACGTGTGTAGCGGTTCTGAGTTGAAATGAACAAACAAGTCAAGGAAGGGCATGAAGCCGTAGGGCACAGGTAGGAGATACGTCGGGAGGCTAGGATTAAATTGGATAGAGGTTGGGAGAGAAGGGAACTGTCTTGGTAATAGAATAGCAGTTGCAAGTGTGCAAGCTGCGGGATGTTATAGAACCACTTTTTCTGTGGTGATATCCCTACCAGACTTCTTTCAAAGGAAGTGGTTTCTGGAGGATTGCAGAGGTTTGGCAATTTGCAGGGTAAATTTGCCCTTAGTGGAAAGAAAGATGTCATTGCTTAAAAGAGTGAAAGCAAAATCATAGACATTAATGAAAAGGCACATTTTTGTTATTAAGAAATCAATATCCAGTGAGAGGTTTATCCGGTGGAACACTGTTATGAGGCACGGATGGATAGCCCACTGTCAATGGACAGAGACTGGAAAACCCAATGTTGGTTAAGTTGGAGAGGTTTTAGGAAGTGAACCGAAGAGATTCACGTGGGATCTGTCTTCCTGAGAACTATTAAATATTAACGCACCCACTCTGCCCCGGGAACTTTTCTAAGAACTGAGCTTCAATAAATTATGGCCAATACCCACATGCGGGTTAAATGCTCCTTTTGGGGAAGAGGGGGATTGTTGTTGTTCAGTCATTAAGTGGTGTCTGACTCTGCCACCCCATGAACTGCAATACGCCAAGCTTCCCTGTCGTTCACCAGCTCCTGGAGTTTGCTCAAACTCATGATGTCCATTGAGTCAGTGATGCCATCCAACCATCTCATCCTCTGTCATCCCCTTCTCTTGCCTTCAGTCTTTCCCAGCATCAGGGTCTTTTCCAATGAGTCGGAGTAAACAAATCAGTAATCAACTAATTTCAGAAAGACCTGAGTGCCCTGGGAGGAGAAGCCAGTCTGGGGATGGGGGAGAAGTGGGACCTTTGATTAGACTGTGCCATCCAGGCACATGTGAGGTTATCAGTGGTTGACAAGAAGCATCGACAGCCCTTGGGCTGGGCTGATGAACTGATTGGTCACCTAGTGGCTGTGCTGGGCAGTAGTAAAAAATGAGGAGGAACTGTGGGGACTTGGGATATGACAGGCCTTTGAGGAGGGCCTTGAAGGCCAGACTGCGGGTCCTGGGGGTTCCTCTGAGGGGTCATGGTGGGCTCTTGAGCAGGCATGGGGAGAAGATGGCTTCCAAGGGACACTGCCCAGTTATGTGCCATGGGATGGATTGGGCAAGAGAAGCAGAGAGAGCCTCCGATAGCAATAGAAATGGCAGTATTTGAGTAACCACTTCCCCTCCCCCTCCGGAAACTGGACTGAGAGTTAACAATGAGAGAGAAAATGACTGTGAGGCTTTGAAAGTCCATACTGAACAATTTCTCTGCACCTGGCTGGGCCACTGCCATCTCCCCTGGGATCTTCTCTGTTGGGTTCATGTTTTTGAGATATGGTGGGCAGGTCACAATGCACTCAGAGATGGTTAAAAAAAAATCATTTGCTGTGTGCTCCGCTCCAAGAAACCAAGTAAGCCAAGAAACCAAAGTCCTAAGAGCTTCTCCTGCTTGATTTAACCTCTAGAAATGTGAGCAACCCAGAGGATGCCCCAAGGGTGGGTTCTAAGACTTCTTACCATTTCTTAGGGAAAGTTTACTGGAAAGCTTTCCTCAGGATTATCTCTATAGCAGTAACTACCAAAGAAATTCTCGACTGCCCTAGAAAGTGGAAGACGAAGCAGGAGAAAGCCAGAAATGCGTGGCCTTTTAAAGGAGAGATCAGGACTCTAATTTTGCAGAGCCTCCTGGCTCTAGCCTTTGTATTTCAAAGATCTGGAGTCACGTGAACCTGGGCTGCTCCATGGGCAATATATTAACTCCTCCGCTGTGTAGCTGGTGTGAGTTAGTATAGAGTGGAGGGCTGCACATCCTTAAAAGCCCATTAATACCCTTTTTTTGAGGAAGAGGATGCTTCCAGTGACTCACTTTTTATCAGTTCAGATCTGTTTGGTTGCCATTCTCACGGTTTTAAACTATAAACCAGCTTTATTGGTTCCTATTAGAAAAGTCTAATAATTGTGTGCCCATCAGGTATATTTTGCTCCAGGTATTCATGAGACCATGCAACCCACCATTTTGGTCTTCTGAAGTTCTCTTGGCTCTGCTGTCTCACAGAACTTAGTTGATTGGCCCGGGTTAATCGCCCATTCCTGAACCCATCATAGTGGCCAAAGGTGTGCTATAGCTTAGACTCATGCAGGCTCACTCCTAGAGCTGGGGCTGGGATCCCTGCCACCTAAATAGGTGTCGACTGCATAGGAGGAGGAGTGGAACTGAGATAAGGGTAGCCGACCATAATGTCCCCTGCACCATCAGTCGTCCAAAACTGCATATTACACATAAAATTAATAAAATCAGCTTAGGGAAGCATTGTAGGACTTTAAGGGGTCGGACTGGGAATTGAGACATGTGAGAATCATGCAAGTGCATAAATGCCAGTTCCCTTCTCTTTTCTAACTAAAATAATGAGAAAGAGTGTTGAAAAAGTGAAATGTGAACATATCTTAAATTTATATGTAAATTTACAACAAATTGATATCTTTCAAAGGTGTGGACCCTGAGAATGATAAGGTCAACTGTCTATTCTGTAGCTCTGATTGTGGACTGCCTGGGTTGGTGACCCCTCTTCTGTCTCCCTAATGCTTCCTGTACATATTTGTCATTTCATGCATCATCTTTTTTATATATGTATATACTTAAGAAAATTTTTTTTCCTGTGAGAAGCACTTTGAGATTTACTCTTTCAGCAACTTTCAAATATACATATGGTACTGTCATAGTCACCGTCCTGTGTGTTACACCCTGGGAGGTAGTCCTGTAATCCCCACTTACTTATTTTATAACTGAAAGTTTGTACTTTTTGACCACCTTTATCCATCTTGCCCTCCTCCCATCCCTTACCTCTGGCAACCGATGGTGATGGGTTTTCTGTATGTTTGAGTTTTGTTCTAGTTTGTTTCGATTTTAGATTCCACATATACATGAGATCATTCAGTATTTGCTTTTCTCTGTCTGACATTTCATTTAGCATAATCCCTTCAAGTATATCCATGTTGTAAATGGCAAGATTTCCTTGTTTTTTTATGGCTGAATAATATTCCTCTGTGTGTGTGTGTATGTGACATTTTATTTAGTCATTTATCCACTGATCAACACTTAGGATGTGTCTATGCTTCTATGTCTTGCCTATTGTAAATACTGCTGCAGTGAACATTGAGGTATATAGTGTTTTCATTTTCTTTGGATAAATACCGAGAAGTAGAACCACTGGATCATATCATAGTTTTATTTCTAATTTTTTGAGAAACCTCCATACTGTTTTCCATAGTAGCTGCACCAATTTACAGTCTTACCAACAGTGCACAAGAATTCCCTTCTCTCCACATCCTTCCCAGCGCTTTTTTTTTTTTTTTTTTTTGTCTTTGAGCCATTCTGATAGGTACAAGTTGATATCTCATTAAAGATTTAATTTGTATTTCCCTGATGATTAGTGATGATGAGTACCTTTTCTCTTACCTGTTGGCCATCTGTATGTCTTTTAAGGAAAAATGTCAATTCAGATCCTCTGCCCATATTTTAATTGGATTTTGTTTGTTTTACTATTGAATTGTTTGAGTTCTTCATGTATTTGGATGTTAACTCCTATCAGATATATGATTTGCAAATATTTTATCCCATTTGGTAGGTTGTCTTTTCATTTTGTTGATGGTCTCCTTTGCTGTGCAGAAGTTATCTGGTTTAATGTAGTCCAACTTGTTTATTTTTGTTTTTATTACCTTTGCTTTTGCTGTCAAATCCAAAAATAATCATCAGCAAGGCTAACATCAAGTAGCTTACCACCTGTGTTTTCTTCTGGGATATTTATGGTTTCAGATTTTATGTTCAAATCTTTAATCCATTTTGGGTTAAGTTTTGTGTATAGTGTAAGATAGTAATCTTTTGCATGTGGCTATCCAGTTTTCCCAAAACCATTTATTGAGGAGGTTGTCCTATTATATATTCTTTACTCCCTCATCATAAATAATTTATGATATATATATATATATATATATATATATATATATATGGGCTTATTTCTAGGCTCTCTATTCTTCCACTAATCTGTGTATATGTGTTTATGCCAATACCTATTGGCATAATAGCTTTGTAATATACTTTGAAATCAGGACACAAACCCTCCAGCTTTGTTCTTCTTTCTCAAGATTGCTTTGAATATTCAGGGTCATTTTTAATTACATGTAAACTTTAGGACTGTTTGTTCTATTTCTGTGAAAAATGTCATTGGAATTTTAGTAGGAATTGCAATGAATCTGTAGATTGTTTTGGATAGTATGGACACTTTAATAATACTAGTTTTTCCAATCCATGAGCATGGAATATCTTCCCACTTGTCTTCTTTAATCTCTTTCTTCAATGTCATAATTTTCAGTGAACAGGTTTCCAGGATATTTTATTTTTCTTGATACGACTGTAAATGAGAGTATTTTCTTAATTTCTCTTTCTGGTTGTTTGTTATTAGCTTATAGAAATTCAACTGATTTTTGTATTTTGATTTTTTATCCTGAAGCTTTACTGGATTCAGTTATTTCTTCTAATAGTTGTTTTGGTAGAGTCTTTGGGGTTTTCTGTATATAATATCAGGTCATCGTCAAATAGTGATAGTTTTACTTCTTTTCTGATTTGGATACCTTCTTTTTTTCTTGCCTAATTGCTCTGTCTAGGACTTCCAATGCCATGTTGAATAAAAGTGGCAAGAGTGGGCATCCGTCTTGTTCCTGATCTTACAGGGAAAGCTTTCAGCTTTTCAGTTGACTATGATATTAGCCATGGACGTGTTACATATAAGCTTTATTATGTTAACAGTTCAGTTCAGTCACTCAGTCGTATCCAACTCTGTGACCGCATGGACTGCAGCTTGCCAGGCTTCCCTGTCCAGCACCAACTCCCAGAGCTTATTCAAACTCATGTCCATTGAGTCGGTGATGCCATCCAACCATCTCATCCTCTGTTGTCCCCTTCTCCTCCTGCCTTCAATCTTTCCCAGCATCAGGGTCTTTTCCAATGAGTCAGTTCTTCATATCGTAGCCAAAGTATTGGAGCTTCAGCTTCAGCATCGGTCCTCCTAATGAATGTTCAGGACTGATTTCCTTTAGGATTGACTGGTTTGATTTCCTTGCAGTTCAAGGGACTCTCATGAGAACTCCTATGTTAACAGTACATTCTCTCTGTATCCAATTTTGTTAGCATTTTTATTGTAAACGAATGTGGAATTTTGTCAAATGTTTTTTTCTCTATCTGTTGAGATGACCCTATGATTTTTATCCTTCATTTTGTTAATGTGTTGTTACATTCATTGATTTGCTGTTCAACCATCCTTGCATCCCTGAAATAAATCCATCTTGATCAGGGAGAATGTTTTTTTTTTTTTTTTTAATATGTTGTTAAATTTGGTTTGCTAATATTTTGGTGAAGATTTTTTCATTTATAATCATCAAGAATACTGGCCTGTAATTTTCTTTTCTTGTAGTGTCCTTGTCTGGTTTTAGTATTAGGCAAATTTCAGCATCATAAAATGAGTTTGAAAGTGTTCCCTCCTCCCCTCCCCCACTTTTGGGGAAAAGTTTGGTATTAATTCTTCCTTAAATGCTTGGTAGAATTCCCCAGTGAAGCCATCTGATCTTTGACTTTTGTTTGTTAAGAGTTTTGATGACTGATTCAATCTTTTTACTGATCTGCTCAGATTTTCTATTTTTCTTGTTTCAATTTTGGTATGATGTGTGTTTCTAGGAATTTATCCATCCCTTCTAGGTTATTCAATTTGTTGGCATTTAGTTGTTCACAATAGTCTCTTGTGATCCTTTGTATTTCTATAGTTCAGTTGTAATGCCTCCTCTTTCATTTCTGATTTTATTTATCTGAGTTCTCTTCTCTTTTTTCCTTTGTGAGTCTAGCTAAAGGTTTGTCTATTTTGTTTGGCTTTTTAAAAAGCCAGCTGTTAGTTTCACTGATCTTTTCTGTTGTCTTTTTAGTCTCTATTTCTTTCTTTTAGATCTTCGTTTTTTCCTTCTGTAACTTTGAGGTTAGTTTGTCCTTCTTTTTTCTAGTTCATGAGGTATAACATTATGTTGTGTGAGACCTTCCTTGTTTTGTTTTGTTTTTTCTTCTTTTTTTACATCATTCTTATTTCTTAATGTAAGCATTTATTGCTGTGAACGTCCTTCTTGAAACAGTTTTTGCTGCCTGCCATCAATTTTGGCTTTTACCACTCTTTGCACCCTTTCTGCAAAGCTTGTTCCCACCTTCTACTGGACATTAACATCAAAGGCCAGATGATCTGTGACCTTTTGAACCCAGTAGGCTTTGTTCTGCCCAACACAGAGGATATCATTCCCATGTTCAGCAGCTTCATCACCATGTCAACCTCCTTGCTTGTCTGCATCTTGGCTGGCAGCATGGGCAGCCCCATAGTGACTCTGGAAAGGGATGATGTCTGGGTGTTCCCTCCTGCTTGGTCTCCATTGTTGTTTGATCTGCCCCAACAATCTACCCACACACCACTGCCACGTCAGTGCCCCTAAAAGCATGTTTGATAAGTTGTTCACTTGCTCAGGAATCCCCACAGGACCTGGGGAATCATCCTTAAATATCTCAAGCAAACATTTGCATCCCCAGCCTCCTTTACCTAGGCACCCCTTCCTTTAAGTTTTGGTATGTTGTATTTTCCATTTTCACTCATCTTTAGTTATTTTAATTTCTCTTTTGATTTCTTCTTTGACTTAGTAGTTTCTGTAGCATGTTGTTTAATCTCCACAATCTCCATGTTGTTTTATCTCTTTAACCAGTATTTGTGAATTGTCCAGATTTCTTCTTGCAGTTGATTTCTAGTCATTCTATTATGTGGGAAAAGATGCCTGATTGGATTTCAGTCTTCTTAAATTTATTAAGATTTCTGTTGTGGCCTAACATTTGATCTATACCGGAGAATGTTACATATTTGCTTGAAAAGAACATGTATGTTGTCGCTTTTGGGTGGAATGTTCTGTGTAGATCTGTTAAGTTCATCTGACCTAATGTGTCATTTAAAGTCAATGTTTCTGTATTGATTTTCTGTCTGGATGATGAAGTGGATTTTCTGTCTCCTACTGTATTGCTATCTTTTTCTCCTTTTAGGTTTGCTATATATTTAAGTGCATGTATTTCTTTCTTTTCTTTTTAATGTTTATTTATTTATTTGACTGTGCTGGGTCTTAGTTGCAGCTCATGGGATCTTTGATCTTCATTGCAGCATGTGGGATCTTTAGTTGTGGCATGCAGGTCTTTAGTCGCAGCATTCTAATTCTTTGTTGTGGCATGTGGGATCTAGTTCCATGACCAGGGATTGAACCCAGGCTCCCTGCCTTATGAGCACAAAGTCATAGCCACTGGACCACCGGGCAAGTCCCCTAAATGCATTTGTTTCTTATCATTGCCTATTTATGTGGCTTAGAGACTGGGGTGTGAAGTTCCAAGGGATGGGCCTATGTTTTTCCCAGCTCTGTGTCCCGCCAGCACCAGGCACAGTTCTGGGTACAGGGGAGGTTCTTGGTAATGTTTGATAAATAAATACATTTCATGTACCAGTCAAAAGGCTGTGAGTGGTACTCAGCAGTAGCTACATCTGGTGGTAAACTTTGTGAGACTCTTCTCAGCTCCCTAATCTGAATTGTTTGACATAAGATAGAGTGAAAAACAGACGATGATGGAGATGGGCATATTGATCAAGACTGGCCCTTCAGGTTTTAGCTTTGCAGGTTCAGAAACTAAATTTTGTCAGTTCATTCAGCATGGGTAGACTATTGGGGACTGACCCCCATTGGCCAAACCCACAGAAAGAAATTGTGGATTGGAGTATTTATTTACAAGACTTAGCCCTCCAGGGATCTTATACTTCATCACACAGAAGCCCCCTATTCTAGTTACTCCTACCTGTCAAACTATCCCCAAACTTAGCAGCTTAAAGCAACAGTTTGTTATTCTCCTCATGATTTTGTGGGTCAGGAATTTGGGTAGTGCGTATCAGAAATGGCTTATCTCTGCCTCACAGTGGAGTGGAGCTTTAGTTTGAATGGGTGAAGATGTCTGAGATGGATCAAGTAGGGCCATATATTTGGGCCTCAGGTCTGACTTTTAGCTGGTTTCCTTAACTTTTCTCCATGTCACATATGCTGAGGCTGGAATTTCCAAAATGGCGTCTTCAGTTGCATGTTGGGTGCCTGGACTGGTTTGACCAAAATGGCTGAGTGTCTCTTTCTCCACATAGCTAGCCTGGGACTTCCTCACAGCATGGTGGGTCTCTGGATAGTCAAGATTTCTTCCAGGGTGCTGGTTTCCCCCAGAGTGGAAATTCCAAGAGATGAAAGTGGAAGTTGCCAGTTTCTTAAAGTCTCTGTCTGGAAACTGGCATAGCATCATCTTTGCTGTATTCTACCCATCAGAGCAGTTACAGAGCACACCCAGAACCTAGAGAAGATGGAGACCTGACCTATTAATGGCAGAGATATCAAAAAGTATGTGGCCCTCTTTAATAGGCTTAACCTCTTCCTAGAATCCAGGTACCTAGGGAAAGAAATTAGTAACTGCTTTAATGGATTGCCTGGTGTACAGAACTAAAGCATAGAATTGCATGGGAAAAAATTTCATCTAGGCCTTGGAGAAACCTGTTTGAACATGCTTCTCTGGTGCCTGTTCATTAGATTAAGTATCTCTCTCTCTTCAGAGATAAACACTGCCTAGTTTTGCTGTTTGGCTCCTCCTTCTGGGTTTTGTAATGACCTCTCTCATCCTGTTAACACATTCTTTCTTCAGTTTGGCTAATACCGTTGATTAGATGGATTTTCTTTCCCAGTGCTCAGGTTACCATCAAGCCTTCCAGAGATTATCCTCCAGTTACCTTGACTTGGCTCAAGTATTCCTCAGTCTCATCTGGCAGACATTTACAAATTGTCCCTGAGACTCTGGTGGAATCTAATGTATCGCTTTAAAGCCTCAGGGATGGGAAATTTGAAACTAGGTATTAGGGTATAGGTGGCTCAGTGGTAAACAATTTGCCTGCCAATGCAGGAGCCGTAGGAGACTAGAGTTTGATCCCTGGGTCAGGAAGATCCCCTGGAGAAGGAAATGGCAACCTACTCTAGTATTCTTGCTGGGATAATCCCATGGACAGAAGAACCTGGTGGGCTACAGTCCGTGGGATCACAGAGTCGGACATGATTACCGTTACCATTAGGGTATAAAGTGTCACTTATACCAACTTAAGCAAATGCACTGCCAGAATTTTTATCTTACAGATAAAATTTGTGGTCATTGAAATATTCCAGACTATTCAATATAGCAGTATTTCTGATTGGGAAATGTTAGAATGACCTACATTGCCGAGGTCCAGCCCCGGCTGATCCAGGGTATTCGAAGGAGAGACGGCCTAGGCGACTATTTATATGTTAATTAGAGATAATAAAGGTGGGAAGATTTGGGAGAATGGCATTGAAACATGTAAAATATCATGTATGAAACGAGTTGCCAGTCCAGGTTCGATGCACGATACTGGATGCTTGGGGCTGGTGCACTGGGACGACCCAGAGGGATGGAGTGGGGAGGGAGGGGGGTTCGGGATGGGGAACACATGTATACCTGTGGCGGATTCATTTTGATATTTGGCAAAACTAATACAGTTATGTAAAGTTTAAAAATAAAATAAAATTAAAAAAAAAAAGAGTAATAGAATGAGGATAGCTCAGTAGGAAAATTCAGTGGAGAAAAGAAGCTGAGTGGCTTGGTTTACACGGAAAATCAGTATAACCCGTGACACCAGGTTAGCTCTGACCACGGAGGCCGCAGGCGCCCTCTCGAATAGCGGAAGGTGCCCCACCTTAGACACCTTCTCGAGTGGGTCTTAGAAGCCCAGGCAAATAAATGGTCGCAGAGGATATCCGCGCTCCAGATGGACACTCAGCTGGAAGTTAAAGGGAAGAATGACATGGGGAGACCAAGCGTTGGTGAGCAAGGCCCATAGCTTTATTTTCAACAGGGGCTTTTATACCCTAAGTTACACATAGAGGATAATAGGGGATGCAAAGTCAGCAGTCTTTGATGCTTATCAAAAACCAGGGTTTCTTTCCTGCAAATTTATCGTATACAAATGGTTTAGGTGATTTACATCATCTTCTGGCCAGAAGGCCTATTAACATTTTATGACTCTTGACAAGGACTTATCAACAAAGACTTATTTTCTCTAAGAGTAATTATTTTAAGGTTTGGTGCCATCTTTCGAAGATAAAATTGCATTCTTATAGGGCGGATGTGTAATGGGTTTACAAAGGAAAGAATTTATTACCTTAAGTGTCTAAAGTTACTAACACCAAGGCCACTACTTATTTTTTCTACGTACCAACTATATTAATTAATACACATTCAAGGATACAATTCAGGGGATGTGGAAACTTGGCAACAAACATTGGCTCATCAATGAAATCTTTTACTAGTTTTATTCTGACAGTTTCTAACTCTCTGAGAGGCTCTAAGCTATTTGAATATCTTAAGCTTCCTGTGCCTCTTGAGGCTGGGAGACTGTAAACAATCATATGCATAGCTGTAGGTGTCCGGGTAAACTTGTCAGGCGAGTTAGAGAGCCATCTGAGGGGTTTGGATTTAAACACTCCTAATTGCCCAGGAACTTTATTAATTGAAGCTGTAAGTTAACTCTTTGACAGAGAGAGCGAGATGGTGGCGGGGGACAGCTCCCAGTAAAGTCAGAGGTGAGAGCACAAAGCAATAAAGTAGGCAGACTCTGGTTTTTTGGGGGTAGATGCTCGAGAATATCCGGGGGCACTCCCGAGGCTCGATCCCGCCTTTGCGTATGCCGAGCCTCCTTCCTCATGACCTTTGTCACGAGTGGAATGTCTCTCGCCGGCTCCCGGCACTACATGTCGCAGTAGGGAACTAATTAAGTTGTAGTACATTCATACAATGGAATTTTATGCAACCATTAAAAAGAATAGAGGCACGAAGTCTTTCCTAGTGGTCTAGTGGTTAAGAATCCGCCTGCCAATTCAGGAGACATAGATTCGATCCCTGGTCCAGGAAGATTCCACATCCTGTAGGACAACTAAGCCCGTGCACCATAGCTACTGAGTCATCACCTGAGAGCCGAAACTTCTAACCCTACGTGCTGCAGCTGCTGAAGCCTGCATGCCCTAGAGCCTGTGCTCCATAACAAGAGAAGCCATCGCAGTGAGAAGCATGTGCACTGCAACTAGGGAATAGTTCCTTCTTGCTGCAACTAGAGAAAGCCTGCACGCAGCTACAAAGACCCAGCAGAACCAAAATAAAAATAAACAAATAAATTAAAAACATCTTAAAATGTTAAATCTTTTAAATCTATGTGTATTAATATGAATTTCTTGCTATGATATGGGAGGAAAGTAAGGTCCAAAACCATATAATATCCCATCATGCTTAGTCACTCAGTTGTGTCCAATTCTTTGTGACCCCACGGACTGTAGCCCCCTAGGCTCCTCTGTCCATGGAATTCTTCAGGCAAAAATACTGGAGTGAGTAGCCATTCCCTTCTCCAAGGGATCTTCCTGACCCAGGGACTGAACCAGGGTCTCTTGCATTGCAGGCAAAATTTTTTTACTGTTTGAAATTTTTTTACTGAGAGAGAAAGAGAGAGAATGTGTATAAAATATCCCTGGGAGGACACACAAGAAATTGGTAATTTCAGCTGCTTCTCTGTAAGGGTCTTGAGTCTGGAGATGAGACTTAGGAGAAAGACTTAACTTTTTACTGCAGGACTGCTATGAACCTCCATCAGAGTTTCCTCTGGCTTCATCCTGCCCAGGCATAATTCACCAACTTTTGAGTCTTTTTGTACCCTTTTTGTACTGTTTACGTTTTAACAGTGTGCATATACATATTACCTTTAAAATTTTTAAGAACAACAACAAAAGAATGGAGAGCAAGAGATAAAAGGATGGCTGACCTAGCTTCCTGGTCCAGCATAATATTTTGAAGTCTTTAATAGGTCTTCCTCTTGTGCCCCTGTTTGGCTCTGTGTCCTTACTTTTGATGTCCACTTCTGCGTCTGCACCCTCTTTTTAGTTCTGTGTCCATTGCTCGTCACCTTGTCCTTATTCTTGGAACACTCTCATTGTTCCACTCCAGAACAGCCCAACTGGCAGGTGTACACAGTGTACAGAGGTTTGCCTCTGGGTGTGTCAGGAGTGTGGCTTTGGGATGGGAAATACTTCTGTTTTCCTAATAGCCTCTATGAAGATGTCACAGGCAATGCCTTTTCTTGGATCACCTTTAGATCTTCCTCTACTCTCAGCCCATTGTTTCTCTACAGTAAACAGTCAGAGGGAAATTCTTATTGTTCACCTATCCTGTGCATGTCTTTGTAACCTTATGACAGTGTTTCTGTCTTGCATAAAAGCAGACATTTTTATGATTATCAAAGTAATGGCTGCACACATGCACAAAAGTGTTTTTTTTGTAGCTTTGTTTGTAAAATAAAAAATTCAGAAGCATATTAAATGCCCATCAACAGGGTAGATAGATTGTGATATAGTCATATAGTGGAACACTATGCAATAGTTGTAATGCATGCACAAGGTTTTATATATCAATATAGAACTTAGCAGGGAGAGGGATAAATTAGGAGTTTGGGATTAACAGATACACCCTACTATATATAAAATAGATAAACAGCAAGGAGCTACTATATACCACAGGGAATTATATTCAATATCTTGTAATAACCTATAATGGAAAAGAATATGAAAAAGAAAAATATATATACATATGTGTATATATATATGTCAAATGGAATTACTTTTTGTACACTGGAAACTAATACAATATTGTAAATCAACTATCTTCCATTAAAGAAATAGGACTCAGAACCAAAGTTGAGTATAAAATGATATGTGTTGTTGTTCAGTTGCTCAGTTGTGTCCTACTCTTTGCAACTCCATGGACTGCAGCATGCCAGGCTTCCCTGTCCTTCTCTATCTTCTGGAGTTTGCTCAAACTCATGTCCATTAAGTCGATGATGCCATCCAACCATCTCATCCTCTATAACCCTCTTCTCCTCCTGCTCTGCCTTCAATCTTTCCCGACATCAGGATCTTTTCCAATGAGTTGGCTCTTTGTATCAACTAGCCAGAGTATTGGAGTTTCAGCTTCAGCATTGGTCCTTCCAATGAATATTCAGGTTGATTTCCTTTAGGATTGACTGCTTTAATCTCTTTGCTGTCCAAGGGACTCTCAGGAGTCTTCTCCAGCATCATGGTTTGAAAGCATCAATTCTTTGGCACTCAGCCTTTGTTATGGTCCAGTTCTCACATTAGTACATGACTACTGGAAAAAACCATAGCTTTGACTATATGGACCTTTGTTGGCAAAGTGATGTCTCTGGTTTTTAATATGCTTTCTAGGTTTGTCATAGCTTTCCTTCCAAAGAGCAAATGTCTTTTAATTTCATGGCTGCAGTCACCATCTGCAGTGATTTTGGAGCCCAGAAAAGTAAAGTCTGACACTGTTTCCACTGTTTCCCCATCTATTTCCCGTGAAGTGATGGGACCGGATGCCATGATCTTCGTTTTCTGAATGTTGAGCTTTAAGCCAACTTTTTCACTCTCCTCTTTCACTTTCATCAAGAGGCTCTTTAGTTCCTCTTCACTTTCTGCCATTAAGGTGGTGTCATCTGCATATCTGAAGTTATTGATATTTCTCTCAGCAATCTTAATTCCAGAGTGATTCATCCAGCCTGGCATTTTGCATGATGTACTCTGCATATAATTTAAATAAGCATGATATGTAAGATACTGTTAATATTTCTAGAAATTAAAAGCCACATGAAGATGATATGAGCTATCATTGTGTGTATATAATATTACATATTATATTACATATAATATGTAATAAAATTACATAAATATTGACAGAACAAACACTTTTCAGATTCAAGATAGTGGCTGCTCTGGGGCCAGGGCAAAGGGAAAGATAAAAGGGGGACTTTGAAATGCTTTCATGTTTAAAAAATATTTAAAACAAATATGACAAATATTAACAGTTCTTGATTCTGGAGGGACAGTATATAGTGTTACTTTTTAAATCACCCACATTAAAATATTCATAATAAAAAATACAAGTAATCATGCTCGTCATGAGTCCATATGGATGCCTGGCTTGGTCTGATCTTCGAGAAGAGCGCTCAAGGCAAGATTCAGAGCAAGGAGAACCTGGGAATGCTGTTAACTATTTAGCACCTTCTGTCACTTGGAAATGTGAATTCCACTTGTGTGAGGGGGTTGAGGCTAAACCCCAGATGGCACTTGGACAGCACTGACTCATGACTGTCCCGCTGGACTCCTCTTCACCTTTGACCCTAAATGATGCCTCTTGCTGGCATCTGTCAGGGGAGGCAAAAGGGTGCCCTGTGCCTGAAGTTACATCTCTCCGTCTGTTTATCTACTAGATGGTTGCCAGCTTTTCGGGCCAGGTTTGTTGACACTGGCCAAAAAGCACTTGGTGTTTATGAGTTCACTTTTGTTCTCAGGACTATTTACTTGCTGTTTCAGTGTTGTTTTTCCTGTGCTGAGAGCCTGCCTAAAGAACCCATCATCAGTAAACCAAACAGGCCCCTGAGTAGGAGAATAGAACATCACAAGGCAATATTCCGTTGTTTTTTTTTTTTGAAGGGAGATTTTAGACTGTAAAGAATCTGCCTATAATGCAGGAGACCTGGATTCGATTCCTGGTTTAGGAAGATCCCCTGGAGAAGGGAATGGCAACCCACTCCAGTATTCTTTCCAGGAGAATCCCATGGACGAAGGAGCCTCGAGGGCTACCTACAGTCCATGGGGTCGCAAAAAGTCAAACACGACTGAGTGACTATCACTTTCACTTTTAGATGATTTTAATGTGTTTTTTTTTTTCCTTCTGACAGCTTTCTTGAGATATAATGACATACCGTACAGTCCTTCAGTCTCTCATGTTCCAGGAGGATCACAAAGTCTGCCAAAACTCATGTTTTAAGCTCTTAAGCTGTAGCTCAGGTCTTTGAATGTGTGGATATGTGTGTGAGTTTGCCCCATGGCTCCAACCCTGACCTTTCACTGATCCAACTAAGGATTCTCAGGGGCAGAGATCACCCCATCAGACAGACATTCTAAATATTTACTTTTATATATTTATTTAGCTGCATCGGGTATTAGTCTCAGCATGTGGGATCTTAGATCTTCATTGCGGCACATGGGATCTAGTTCCCGGACCAGGGATCAAACCCTGGCCTCCTGTATTGGGAGCACGGCGTCTTAGCCACTGGATCACTGGGGAAGTCCCCAGATAGATATTCTAATTTTACTGTTAGGAGCTCATACCAAATCTGTTCTGTTTGTCTTAGGCACCATCAGGTGGAAGTCACTACAACCATGACTCTCTCTAGTTTGACTAGGCCTATTTGGACTGCAGCAGACTACCGGCGAAGGCAATGGCAACCCACTCCAGCATTCTTGCCTGGAGAATCCCAGGGATGGGGGAGCCTGGTGGGCTGCCATCTATGTGGTCGCACAGAGTCGGACACAACTGAAGCGACTTAGCAGCAGCAGCAGCAGACTGCACCCAGGCTCCCCGTTCAGGGGACGACTGGAGTTGTCAGCAGCCACACCTCCCCCACCTCAGCTGGGCCACAGAAGTTCTGGGCAGTGTGATTGTCTATTGCCACCCATGCTGAAGCGTGTAGAACAACCCGTGACTCATGAATAAACAAAAGAGGCCAACGGTAGCAGGATGAGGCTGAAGAGGCCAAATCAATGTTCAGAAAGTTAATCTCGCTCTGTCATCTTTAGTGGACACTAGTTTTCTGACGTCACTGGATCTTGGGACATTTCTGAGAGTTTTCAGATCAGATTCTCTCTGGCCAGTGGTCAAGTTGAGGGTGGTGACAGCAGTCTGGATTAAACTGGTGAGATGTCTGTAGACAAGAACTGAAAGAGAGAGATTAGTAGTCCCTCCCTCCACCCCCAGCCTCCCGGGTTGATCTCCGATGTCCCACGCTACAGGCGCACCTGTCATTTTCACGGCCACATGACCAGTTTGAGCAGTCTCTCTAGCAGTCACTCTATTCTTTGTCCCCATCCTCCTGTGTCTTACCCTCACATGATCCCGGTTTCTCCTGAGGTGCCTCAGTTGTTTCTTTCTTGTATACCTGGTACCACCCTAGAACATCTCCCACCTCCTGACATGGGGGCCACATCAAGACCACCTTAGGAGTTGTCACCTCATATCATGGTCATTAGCATCAACATCTATGATTGTGCAATAGCGGCAAGCAAAGATGGTGACTGAAGAAGCACCAAGTTGGAGTAGTTCACTCCCTGACTCATGTTTCTACTTGCAAATTCCGGTGGCCTCGTTTCCCAAGGGGGTAGGTGTGGGAAGAAAAATGGAAGAATGAGAAGAAGGAATTATGTAGTTCGGGTGTCTTACAGCCTATCTGGACCTCTTGCCACCTTCCCCATATCATAATGAAAAATTGCTTAAACAGGAGGTGCTCTTCTGGTGAATTGCCACATTTATAGTCCAAACTGATTTTCTTAAGTGTCCACTGGGAACTGAGCCTTGGTTGTCCAGTTATCTTATTCAATTTCTCCTTTAAGTGTCTATTTCCTCTTTCAATGGCACCTGCTCCCTGGGAGTGATATGAGGCATGAAAGATCCAGTGAATATCCCCAAGTAGCTGCCCACTGGTAGGCAGTTGTTACTATAAAGGTGGTGCCACTGTCTGATTGGCTGCTCTTGGGAATCCAAATATGTAGTAGAGTCCATCTAAGAGTCTTTCACTAGTGCTCCACCCCCATCTGCTGTGTGGATGAAGATGGCAGTGCCATGCCTTGAAAAGGTATCTACTGCAGCCAGTGTCCAATGCCATCCTTATGAGAATGATAAGGGACCTACACAGTCTATTTGCCAGGACAGGCCAGATCCAGTACCCCTTTGCTATGTGCCCCAAAGTGTCCTTTGCCACTGGCCTTTGTAGCTGGCAGTCTGCCAGTCTTTCTTGACTTTGTGTGCTCAAACAACTTGTTTTGGGGCTCAGTCTTGAATTGTGAACCATTTACCCTGCCTTGTGCAATGGGCATCCCAGATCTTATCAGTTTGCTGATTCCACTGATGTTCATCCAAGAACACCTTTTCCATAGACATCACCTGGGTCACAGACAGGGAGTGTGGATCTTGTGTAATCTGCTGCCATTATGGTATCTTCAAAAAGGCTGAGACTTGACCATCTAGGCATCCTGCAGCCAGGTAACAGCCCAAACTGCCTTGAATCAGTGAAAATGTAACAGGGTATTTATGCATAGGTCTTTTCAAAGCAAGTTCCATAGCTCGTAACTCTGCCCAGTGAGCAGCGTTTCTGCGCATAGTTTTTTATTTCTTTGTCTGCACTTTGCAGCATGCAGGATCATAGTTCCCTGACCAGGGATTGAACCTGTGCCCCTGCATTGGGGACACAGAGTCTTAACCACTGGACTGCCAGGGACCCCCCCTTCCATGCATAGCATGCATAGTTCTAAACATTTTTCTTCGTGTTGCACAACAGTAGCTGCTCAGTACACCTCACGGCCTTCAGCTTAGCTGATCCATCCATGAAACAGGCCAAGGCTTTGTCAGGAACCTCAGTGTGTTGAAGCCCCCAAGAAACCCAACGTTTAAGTATATACCCTGCATTTGAATCAGCACATCTAGAGAGTGACTAACCACTTAATGCTAGGTTTACTTCTTTCCTGGACATTGTTCTCATTTCTTTCTCCCCTACCCCCTACTTTTTTTTTTTTTTTTGCCTTGCCGTACAGCTTGTAGTATCTTAGTTTACTAACCAGGGATTGAACTTGGGCCACAGTAGTGAAAGTACAGAGTCCTAACCACTGGAGCACTAGGGAATTCCCCTGGTATTCTCCTTTCTGACTCACCTGAGAGGCACATCAGGGTGCAGCAACACTTTGCTTTGTCTATCTCTCAATGTCCACCAGAACTCAAAAACAAGCCAGGCAGTATCTTTCAAATGGCGTGTTCTAAGTGGTGACGTCAGGCAAGCACCATGTCCAAACCCCTAGAGAGCCAGTGCCTAGTGGCCACATAACTTTGCCACAGCTCCTGTCTGCATAATTGTTAGTCACTGGCACAGGCCTTGTAGATGACTATCATCATGTTCACATGGCATTCTCCCCTGAACTTATGTGCGTCTATGTCCAAATTTCCCCTTTTTATGGGGGCCCCAGTCATAGTGGATTCAGGTCCACCCTTATGACTTCATTTTAACTGGATTACTTCTATAAAGACATCGTCTTAAAATAAGGTCACATTCTGAGGTACTAGGCTTAGGACTTCAACAGATAAATTTGCCAGTGGGACCCAGTTCAAGCCATTAACACCCTCTCTTAGCCTGAAGGGCACTTATCTCAATCTGTGTCTAGGCTTCCATTCTGGAAAATTGGTTGCCTAGAACCAAATAGTTTTCCAGCGTCTCGCTTTGGGGCACAAGAGAAGATCTAACTGTCCCTCAAAGATTGATGGTACCCATTGAATAAACTGCTCTACCTAACCATCATCTGGGCATTCGTGATTTCCACTATAAATCCAGGCCTGAGTTACAGTGGCCCTCCAGAAAGTTATAGTTTCCCCTCTGAGGGAAATTGTGAGTGATTGTGGGTGATTGTGAGATGATGGCTTCATTGTGGATATAAAGACTCACTGCAGCAAGCCCTAATTAGTCTTTACCTATTCTTCCTCCACCCTCATGTCATCAATAATGTATTCATGGCCAGAGTGGCTAGGAGCTTCAGTTCAGTTGCTCAGTTGTGTCCAACTCTTTGCAACCCCATGGACTGCAGCACGCCAGGCCTCCCTGTCCATCACCAACTCCCAAAGCTTACTCAAACTCATGTCCATTGAGTCGGTGATGCTATCCAACCATCTCATCCTCTGTTGTCCCCTTGTCCTCCTGCCTTCAATCTTTCCCAGCATCAGGGTCTCTTCAAATGAATTAGTTCTTCGCATCAGGTGGCAAATTATTGGAGTTTCAGCTTCAGCGTCATCCCTTCCAATGAATATTCAGGACTGATTTCCTTTAGGATGGACTGGTTGGGTCTCCTTGCTGTCCAAGGGACTCTCAAGAGTCTTCTGCAATACCACAGTTCAAAAGCATCAATTCTTTGGCGCTCAGCTTTCTTTATAGTCCAGCTCTCACATCCATACATGAAAACTGGAAAAAGCATAGCTTTGACTAGAGGGACCTTTGTTGATAAAGTAATGTCTCTGCTTTTTAATATGCTATCTAGGTTGGTCATAACTTTTCTTCCAAGGAGCAAGCATCTTTTAATTTCATGACTGCAGACACCATCGGCAGTGATTTTGGAGCCCCCCAAAATAAAGCCTGTCACTGTTTCCACTGTTTCCCCATCTATTTGCCATGAAGTGGTGGGACCAGATGCCATGATCTTAGTTTTCTGAATGTTGAGCTTTAAGCCAACTTTTTCCACTCTCCTCTTTCACTTTCATCAAGAGGCTCTTAAGTTCGTCTTTGCTTTCTGCCATAAGGGTGGTGTCATCTGCATATCTGAGGTTATTGATATTTCTCCCAGCAATCTTGATTCTAGCTTGTGCTTCATCCAGTCCAGCATTTCTCATGATGTACTCTGCATATACGTTAAATAAGCAGGGTGACAATATACAGCCTTAACGTACTCCTTTTCCTATTTGGAGCCAGTCTGTTGTTCCATGTCCAGTTCTAACTGTTGCTTCTTGACGTGCATACAGATTTCTCAGGAGGTCGGTCAGGTGGTCTGGTGTTTCCATCTCTGTAAGAATTTTCCACAGTTTTTTGTGATCCACACAGTCAAAGGCTTTGGCGTAGTCAATAAAGCAAAAATTTCTGGAACTCTCTTGTTTTTTTGATGATCCAGTGGATGTTGGCAATTTGATCTCTGGTTCCTCTGCTTTTTTTAAATCCAGTTTGAACATCTGGAAGTTCACGGTTCATGTACTATTGAAGCCTGGCTTGGAGAATTTTGAGCATCACTTTGCTAGCATGTGAGATGAGTGCAATTGTGCAGTAGTTTGAGCATTCTTTGGCATTGCCTTTCTTTCGGATTGGAATGAAAACTGACCATTTGCAGTCCTGTGGCCACTGCTGAGTTTTCCAAATTTGCTAGCATATTGAGTGCAGCACTTTCACAGCATCATCTTTTAGGATTTGAAATAGCTCAACTGGAATTCTGGGAGCTTGAAGTCAGTCATTAGGTGATGAATTGATTTCCATCTGCCTTCTCAACAAGCAGAACTGATGTGGCTTTTGCATCTGCTACTGGGAGCAACCAAACTTCTAGAGTCTCATTAGATTTTTAGCCAAATCTATCTCCAGTTTCTCCTTTCCTGCTCCTTTTAAGAAGGGGTCTCAGTCTATCTCTGAGGAGCTGATTGCCCTGGATGAATAAAGATATTTTATGTATGGTCACAACCTCCTGTCCTAGCCAGGCAATTTCACTTTCCTGGTGGTACAGAAGGGAAAGGAATAATCATGGAATGCTTCTAAAAAATTGTGTGGGGTCCTTTCCCCTTTAAAAGGACTTACCTGGTGGCTCAGATGGTAAAGAATCTGCCTGAAATGCAGGAAACCTGGGCTCAATCCCTGGGTTGAGAAGATCCCCTTGAGAAGGGAATGGTACCCACTCCAGTATTCTTGCCTGGAGAATTCCATGGACAGAGGAGCCTGGCAAGCTAGTCCGTGGGATCGCAAAGTCAGACACGACTGAGCAATTAACACTTTCCTCTTTAACTCTAACCACCAGTAGAATTCATTAGGCTCTCAGGACAATGGTTAAGGACTCCTGTCCCCTTGTCGCTAAGTCCACCAGGAATCAGGTCCTGCCACTGCCCACTGGGATCCCATTCCATACCTTGTGAGTTGGCCTGCTGGGGTCCCACTTTCATTTTTCTAAAAGGATGTTGTGACTTTATCAGCTTTGGGGAGGTTGTTGTTTTTCAGTCCCTAAGTTGTGTCTAAGTCTTTACAACTTCATCAACTGCAGCATGCCAGGCTCCTGCGTCCTCCACTATCTCCCAGAGCTTGCTCTGATTCATGTCTGTTGAGTTGGTGATGCTATCTAATCGTTTCATCTTCTGCTGCCCTTTCTCTCTTTGCCTTCAATCTTTCCCAGCATTAGGGTCTTTTCAAATGAGTCAGCTCTTCGCATCAGGTGGCCAAAGTATTGGAGCTTCAGCTTCAACATCAGTCCTTTCAATGAATATTAAGGGTTGATTTCCTTTAGGATTGACTGGTTTGATATCCTTGTAGTCCAAAGGACTCTCAAGAGTCTTCTCCAGCACCACAATTCAAAAGCATCAGTTCTTTGGCGCTCAGCCTTCTTTATGGTCCAATTCTCACATCTAATACCTGACTACCGGAAAAACCATAGCTTTGACTATATGGACCTTTGTTGGCAAAGTGGTGTCTCTGCTTTTTTATACTCTGCCTAGGTTTGTCATAGCTTTCCTTCCAAAGAGCAAGTGTCTTTTAATTTCATGGCTGCAGTCACCATCAGCGGTGATTTTGGAGCCAAAGAAAATAAAATCTGTTACTTCTTCCTCTTATCCCCTTCTATTTGCCATGAAGTGAAGGGACCAGATGCATGATCTTAGTTTTTTGAATGTTGAGTTTTAAGCCAGCTTTTTCACTTTCCTCTTTCACTCTCATCAAGAGGCTCTTTAGTTCCTCTTTATTTTCTGCCAATGGTTATCATCTGCATATCAGAGGTTGTTGATATTTCTCCCAGCAATATTTGGGAGGAGAGGGTTCAAAATCCCATATAGTCCATCTGTCAGGAGCAGGGGGGCAACACCCCTGGAGTATGGTTCCTTTTGCAAGTACAGTATTTATATCAGGAACATACTGCTTTTTAGTTGGTAAAAGATAGCAGTTTTTCTTCGACTGCCAGAGAGATTCTGTGTTATCACTCCAACATTGTTTCCAGAAACCACTTGACAAGCTCACTCCAAACCTTGTTGGGGCTTAGCAGTCAACCCTGCTGAGATCTTTATCTTGCTAATCAAGATTTCCTTTCGGGGCTTCCCTGGTGGCTCAGTGGTAGACAATGCAGGAGACACGGGTTTAGGTTTGATCCCTGGTCCAGGAAGATCCCGTGTGCTGCGGAGCAACTAAGCCCACGAGCCACAAGTATTGAGCCTGTGCTCCACAATGAGAGGAAACCACTGCAATGAGAAACCTGCCCACTTCAACTAAAGAATAGCCCCCCACTCCCCGCAACTAGAGCAAGTCCATGCAGCAACAGAGACCCAGCACAGCCGACAATAAATAGATAAATAAAATTATTTTTAAAAAAAGACATTACACATGTAAAACTTTGGACATCAGAGGAAGTTTCCTAACATTTTGGAAAGTCACATAATTAAACATTGTATTACTGGTTTCACATTTTTGCCAAAGTAGTAGAAGGAATGGCCTCAGACTCCTCACTTGCAGGATCACTTCCCCTTTTGTTCTCTCTTCACTGTAGTTCTTGCCCCAAACTATTATAGTTGCCTTTTTTTTTTTTTTTTTACAGAAACCCAGACACAGGAATGTAGAACAGACACCTCAGGAATTCCACAGTGGCTGGAAGCCCAGGGGTCCAGCGCAGGCAGCCAACCCCACCCACTACCAGAAAGGACAAATTTGCATTTACTTTCAGTTTTCAGTGGCCAGTTATGGACAAAATAGATAGGACTGTGAGAAGACCCCCTACTCCTCTGCAGGATGGGTCTACTCTCTCTTAACCTGGCCACCCAACCCCTCCACCCACCACCACTTTCCTCCTCCCCTCACACGCTAAAGAACAGCCCTAAACAAAAGGAGTCAGATGACTGCGATGCTGAGTTGTGGAGTACCAGGTTGTTGGGGAGCCTCTGCTAGCCTTCAGGAAGAGATTTTATTATCTGTAGCTCTTTTCTAAGAGAGGAGAACAGCACAGCCACATTGGTCAGAACTCAGAGGCCATGGGAAACTCTTCAGGATACCGGGTCTTATGCCTGTCAGGAGATATAGGGGACATAGGGAGGGAGATAGCTGGGTGACAGCTACATGTAGGTCTCCAGTTCTGTTATGGGAGGAAAGGGCATTCAGCCTCAGGGAAGGCAGGTGTGGACAAAAAATGTTGCCTGCCGTATCAGTCAACACAGGATACTGTGGTCATTAAGTCACTGGCCACTGGACCTGCCCCCAGCAATCGGCTGAGAGGGGATCCAGGGTAGAAAAGAGCAGGATACTGGCCCTAGGTAGCTAAAGTGCATATCAAAGGAATGATTTCAATGAACCCAGACTCTTGCATATATGTGACAGGGACAGAATAAAGGGACAAAGTAGATAATTAAATAATTAATCCTACTAGGGGATTATAAGTAGAAAAAATATGGGATACCCTTGTTAAATTAATGATTACTTAAGAAAGCAGGTTTACTTAACCACAAAACCGAGCAAGCTTGCTTAATGAGCAACACAATCATGCAATAGAAACATGAGACAGGCCCCGAAACAATAAAACAACAGTGGCATGAGGCCCACAGCCTGCCCAGTGAGCTCAGTAAGTTAGGACACTCTCTCTACACACATAAAAAGCAATAATTTGTGGACCTAGCTTGACCATGTAAGGACATGAAAACTCCCCTGCTCAACCTGGAGGAGGAGCTAATGATGGAAGCATGACATCTACTCAAGAAAAACAAAAAGGTCTTCTCCCACCACCCCGCTTTTCCTTTTATTATAAAACTGTAGCCAAGTAAGTTCTTGGGGTATAGCATCCTCACCTGGCTGCTTGTAAGCCTCACAAACATCCTATTCTAATAAACCACTTCTTGTCATTACTTTGCTTCTTGTGGAATTCTTTCTGCACCGAGACATAAAGAACCACACAGAGCTCTTCAGAGGACCCTCAAAATGCCACCCAACAGTTTCACATAGAAAAGCACTAAGTTCATTAATTGCAGATGTCTGGTTTTCTTTAAGTAACAGTAATCTTCTCATGTTCCAACTACCTGGGTTTTGTTGCAAAAGCTGCTACATGTACTGTTTCCTCACTTACCTCTTTGGAGCAGTCCCTCAGAGCTATCTGAGAGGCTGCCTTCTGGGCTTAAGTCTTCAGAAATTTCACTGAATAAAACATAATTCTCAACTTTTAGGTTGTGCATTTTTCTCGGTTGACACAGGGTTCAAACCTTTGTGTCTGCAGACAGAAAGATCAGGAGGGTGCCACCGTCAGTCTATTACCCAACACAGTGACTGAGCCCCTGTGCTGGAACTGAAACTAGGGCAACAATCTCCTTCCAGGCAATCTTGACCCCTCAGCTGAAATGAGCAGGACAGCTGTGGATGACTGACTTGAAATCAGAACCCATGACAATGAGACAGGCACATTTTTTTTCCTATAAAATGACCCTTGTTCTAAAAACAGGCAAATAAATATGAGTTGCCTACTAATTATTTGTGATTACATAACACATTTAAGAGAATGTCATTTTGACTTAATTGAAGTAATTTGCAGAGGTAATACCAGATAAATTTCTCTATTTATCGTACAGAAATCAGAAAATATAAAGACACAAAACAAAGAAAATCCAAATCTTCCATCTCAGCACCCTGTACCTATTAAGTGTCTGGCACACATAGGTGTTAATAAGCTTTTGTGGGCTTTCCTGGTGACTCAGTGAAAAAGAATCCACCTGTCAATGCAGGAGACATGGATTCAGTCCCTGGTTCAGGAAGATCTCACATGCCGCGGAGCAACTAAGCCCATGTGCCACTACTCTTGAGCCTGTGCCCAAGAGCCTTCCTGTGCACTGCAAGAGAAGCCACCACAATGAGAAGCCTGCGTACCGCAACTAGAGAGTAGCCTCTGCTTGCTGCAACTAGAGAAAAGCCCACACAGCAATGAAGACCAGCACAGCCAAAAATAAATAAATAGAATTTTTTAAAAAAGCATTTGTGAAATGAATGCATAAATATACACATAGTCTTCAGGGTATTACTCCTGCTTGTTTGTCTTTGGTGAATAGACTTCCACGTTTCCCCCATGCGTCATCCACATATTTACTTTTTGAATGAAAGCATACCATATACTCTCTTTTATAACCTGCCCTTTACTAAAATATGAATATCTTTTACTATCACTTGAGTAACAATTTTTAATGGGTATTGCATTGTGGCTACATGAGAATATACTGAAGCTTGTTATATTGTTATATGTTTAGATTTTTTAATGTATGAAGATTTGGTAAATATATCTATTGCTAAATATCCTGCACATCATGAATTAGCTCCTTAAAATAAATTTTCCTAGAGATGGGAATACCAGACCACCTGACCTGCCTCTTGAGAAATTTGTATGCAGGTCAGGAAGCAAGTTAGAACTGGACATGGAACAACAGACTGGTTCCAAATAGGAAAAGGAGTACGTCAAGGCTGTATATTGTCACCCTGCTTATTTAACTTATATGCAGAGTACATCATGAGAAATGCTGGACTGGAAGAAGCACAAGCTGGAATCATGATTGCCGGGAGAAATATCAATAACCCCAGATATGCAGATGACACCACCCTTATGGCAGAAAGTGAAGAGGAAGTAAAAAGCCTCTTGATGAAGGTGAAAGAGGGAGTGAAAAAGTTGACTTAAAACTCAACATTCAGAAAACGAAGATCATGGCATCTGGTCCCATCACTTCATGGGAACTAGATGGGGAAACAGTGGAAACAGTGTCAGACTTTATTTTTTTGGGCTCCAAAATCACTGCAGATGGTGACTGCAGCCATGAAATTAAAAGACGCTTACTCCTTGGAAGAAAAGTTATGACCAACCTAGATAGCATATTCAAAAGCAGAGACATTACTTTGCCAACAAAGGTCCATCTAGTCAAGGCTATGGTTTTTCCAGTTTTCATGTATGGATGTGAGAGTTGGACTGTGAAGAAAGCTGAGCGCCGAAGAATTGATGCCTTTGAACTGTGGTGTTGGAGAAGACTCTTGAGAGTCCCCTGGACTGCAAGGAGATCCAACCAGTCCATTGTGAAGGAGATCAGCCCTGGGATTTCTTTGGAAGGAATGATGCTAAAGCTGAAACTCCAGTACTTTGGCCACCTCATGCGAAGAGTTGACTCATTGGAAAAGACTCTGATGCTGGGAGGGATTGGGGGCAGGAGGAGAAGGGGACGACAGAGGATGAGATGGCTGGATGGCATCACTGACTCGATGGACGTGAGTTTAAGTGAACTCCGGGAGATGGTGATGGACAGGGAGGCCTGGCGTGCTGCGATTCATGGGGTCGCAAAGAGTCGGATACGACTGAGCAACTGAACTGAACTGAACTGAAAGTGGAATTGGTGCAGTAAAAGATTTCCTCCAGTGCCGGGAGCCAGCACGGGAGTTCCCACCCATGGCAAAGGTCATGCGGAGAGTTCTGGTGGGCAAGGCGAGCCAGAACTCTAGGGGTGCCCCTCTGGGCCTGCCTGAGCGTATACCCCAAAACCAGAATCTGTTTTACTATTTCACGACTTTCACCAACTCCTCTGACAGTGCCCAGGGGGCTGTCCCCGACCACCTTTTCTCTGAAGGAAATCAACTTAGAGCTCTAGCTAATTAATTAACCTCCTGGGCATAATAGGAGTGTTTAAATCCAAACCCCTCAGATGGCTCTCTAACTTGCCTGACAGGTTTACCCGGACTCCTACAGCTACGCATACAATTGTTTACAGTCTCCCAACCGCGGAGAGGCACGGGAAGCTTAAGATATTCAAATAGTATAGAGCCTCTCGGAGAGTTAGAAATTGTCAGAATAGAACTAGTAGAAGATTTCATTGTTGAAAGATTTCATTGTTGAGCCAATGCTTGCTGCCAAGTTTCCACATCCCTTGTATTGTATCCTTGGAAGTGTATTAATTAATATAGTTGGTATGTAGAAAAAATAAGTAGTGGCCTTGGTGTTAACAACTTTAGACCCTTAAGGTAAATTCTTTCCTTTGTTGTAAACCCACTGCACCTTTGCCCTATAGGAATGCAACTGTATCTAACACCTTTGGAGGATGGCGCCAAACTTTAAAATAATAACTCTTAGAGAAAATAAGTCTTATGGTTGACAAACCTTTATCAGCGTCATAAAATGTTAACAGGCCTTCTGGCCAGAAGATGATGTAAATCACCTAAACCATTTGTATACGATAAATTTGCAGAAAAGAAAGCCTGGTCTCAATAAGGATCAAAGACTTCTGACTTTGCATGATTTCACACCCCCTATTATCCTCTATCTGCAACTTAGCGTATATAAGCTCCCTTTGAAAATAAAGCTACGGGCCTTGCTCACCGAAGCTTGGTCTCCCCGTGTCATTCTTTCTTGTTTCCTTTTCCTCCTTTTCTCTTCTGTTCTTCCTTCACGCCAAAATAATTGGAGCGTGGGGGTCCTCTGCGACTACTTATTTGCCTGGGCTTCTAAGACCCACTTGAGAAGGTGCCTAAGGTGGGGCGCCTTCTGCTACTCGAGAGGGCGCCTGCGGCCTCCGTGGTCAGAGCTAACCTGGTGTCACAGGTTATATTGATTTTCCGCATAAACCAGTTATTATTGAGCATCTAAGAAATCTCTGCTTTGCTATTCTAATCGCCAACACCGTCCTCCTGAGGGAATCCCTGGAGCCAACGGGGGCTGCTGCTGCTGCTGCTAAGTCGCTTCAGTCGTGTCCAACTCTGTGCAACCCCATAGACGGCAGCCCACCAGACTTCCCTGTCCCTGGGATTCTCCAGGCAAGAACACTGGAGTGGGTTGCCATTTCCTTCTCCAATGCATGAAAGTAAAAAGTGAAAGTGAAGTCGCTCAGTCATGTCCGACTCTAGCGACCCCATGGACTGCAGCCCACCAGGCTCCCCCATCCATGGGATTTTCCAGGCAAGAGTACTGGAGTGGGGTGCCATTGCCTTCTCCGCCAACCAGGGCTGGACCCCAGTAATCCAGGCCTTTGATATATATTGGCTGCCAAATCATCCTCCAGAAGTTATAAGGGCAACAACTTTGTGCAATAGGGGGAATTCCCATTTCTAAAAAAAAGACTCTGCCGGTATCTTCTTCCCAGAGCAAATAAACAGATGAGCAAACACCCCTTAAAACCTGATCTTTAATCCTATATAAGTAGCTGGCAAGGCAAAGGAAAGGTTGGTCTAGTCCTCTCTTCTTCTTGATTCACAAGAGAGGAAGTCTTGGAACCACAGAAGAGCCAACTCAGGGGAAGCCCCCTCACTCCCTTTCTGTTCTCTCTTTGCTGAGGGGAAATCTCAGCAGGGCCCTTTCTGAGCCTCTGGAGGTTTTAAGTATCACAAACTTCTAGGCTTTTTCTTAGGGGAAATTCATGAAGTATAAAACAATGAACCATTTTAAAGTGCACAATTCAGCAGCATTTAGTGTATTATTAATGTTATAAAACTACTGCCTCTCTCTAGTTTCATAACTTTTTCAAATTTTGATACCCTAGAAAGAGACCCTGTTATTAGTCACTCCTCATTCCCCTTCATGCCACCCTTTGGTATAAACATTAATTTGCTTTCCATCTTTATGGATTTGCCTTTTCAGATATGTCATATAAATGGAATCATACAGTATGAGACCTTTTGTCTCAGCTTCTTTCAGTTAGCATATGTTTTCAAATTTCATCCAAATTTTAGCTTGTATTGTACTCCCGTACTTTGTTCCTTTTTATGGTGGAATACTATTCCATTGTATGTATATCCCGCAATTTGCTTTCCCATTCATCAGTTGATGACTTTCAGGTTGTTTCCACCTTTTGACGACTATAAGTAACCCTGCTATAATCATTGCTGTACAAGTTTCTGTGTGGTATATGTTTTCATTTCTCTTGAGTATATACCTAGGAATGGAATTGCTGGATCATATGGTAATTCTTAATGTTTAACTTTTGGGGAACTTGCCAAATGGTTTTCTACAGCAGCTGCACTATTTTTACTTTCCCATCAGCAATATACGAGGGCTTCAATTTCTCCACCTGCTTGCCAACAACTTGTTACATTCAGTTTTTTGGATTTAAGTCATTCTAGTGGATATAACCCCCGGAGAAAGAAATGGCAACCCACTCCAGTGTTCTTGCCTGGTAAATCCCTTGGATTGGAGGAACCTGGTGGGCTACAGACCACGGGGTCACAAAAGAGTCAGATACAACTTAGTGACTAAACAACAAGTGGATATAAAATGCTTCCTTTTTATGGTTTTGATTTGCATTCCTTAATGATCAGTGATGTTGAACATCTCTTTGTGTGTTTATTGGTTATTTGTATGTCTTTGGAGAAATGTCAAGTGATTTCATCCTTTGAAAATTGGATTGTCCTCTTGTTAAGTTTTAAAGAGTTGTCTGTATATTCTGGATATTAAACCCTGATCAGATATATGATTTGCCAATATTTTCTCTCATTATGTAAATTGTTTATTCACATTCTTGATAAAGTCCTTTGATATGCAAAAGTTTTAAATTTTTATGAAGTCCAATTTTTTAATTTTTTTCCTTTTATTGCTCATATGTTACTATTCAAATCTAAGAATCCATTGCTAAATCCAAGATCATGATGATTTACCACTGTGTTTTATTCTGAGAGTTTTATGGTTTTAGCTCTTTTATTTAGAGTTTTGGTCCATTTTGAGTTAATTTTTGTATATGAAGTGAGGTAGGGGTCCAACTTTGCTCTTTTGCACTTGGTTATCCATTTGTCCTAACACCATTTATTGATGAGATTGTTCTTTTCCCCCTGAATGATCTGGGCACTCTTGTCAAAAATCAATTGACCATAGATATTTAGGTTTATTTCTGGATACCTTTGATTCTAGTCCATGGGTCTATATGTGTATCATTATGGAGAAGGCAATGGCACCCCACTCCAGCACTCTTGCCTGGAAAATCCCATGGATGGAGGAGCCTGGTGGGCTGCAGTCCATGGGGTCGGTAAGAGTCAGATGAGACTCAGCGACTTCACTTTCACTTTTCAGTTTCATGCATTGGAGAAGGAAATGGCAACCCACTCCAGTGTTCTTGCCTGGAGAATCCCAGGGACAGGGGAGCCTCATGGGCTGCCGTCTATGGGGTCACACAGAGTCGGACACGACTGAAGCAACTTAGCAGCAGCATGCTATTACCAAACTGTTTTGATTACTGTAGCTTTGTAATAAGTTTTAAAATCAGAAAGTATGAGTCTTCCATCTTTGTTTTTCTTTTTAAACATTGTTTCAGCTATTTAGGGCTCTTGCAATTTCATATGAATTTGAGGCTTGGTTTCTGAGAAAAACCCATGAAAATTTTAATGGAGATTGCATTGAATCTGTAGGTCACTTGGGAGAGCAGTGCCATTTTAACAGTATTAAGTTACCCAATCTGTGAACATAGGATATCTTTCCATTTATTTAGGCCTTTAATTTCTTTCAGCAGTGTTTTGTAGTTTTCAGTGTACAAGTGTTTTACCTCCTTGGTTAAATTTATTAGTAGTAATTTTATTCTTTTGGATGTTATATATTAGTTTACTTTGGCTGCTCTAACAAAATACCACAAACTGGGTGTCTTAAACAACAAAATTAATTTTTTTCACAGTTCTGAAGGTTGAAAGTAGAAGATAAGGTACCAGCATAGTTGATTTCTGGTGAGAGTCTTTTTCTAACGGGTAGAGCAGGCACATGCCCATTAGCTGGAGACTGTTAGTGTTACACCCTTAGCACAGTAGTTTGAGGTCCCACTATACCAACAGTGGACCTCACTGTGGTCCTTGTGGTAAAGGGTACAGTAAGAGGTGGATCGTGGTCTTCTCCCCAGGGCACTCCAGGCTCTCAGGCCTTGGGGCTGTTGGGGTGATCTAGAGAGGCCCAGGGACGGGCTGAAGGCTGGGGCTATGTCCTGAAGAGCTCCTGAGTCCTTGCAAGGGCCGCCCGCTGGCTAAGCCCAGGCTTCAAGGCATCAGTGAACTTCTCCCATATCCCCACCTCTGTAACCTAATGGCAGTGACAGTATTCATGGGTCACAGTCCATGTAGGCCTCAGAAACTGGACACTGCCATGAAAGTCACCTTCATCCAACTTCAGGCTTTCCATTCAAATAGTTTCAAAAATAGGTACAGTTTAGATTGGTTATCTACTCCTAGGAGGTGACCAGAGGTCAGGGTTAAGTTGAAAGGACATTTCACGTCACTACTTCAGGTCCACCTCTGTGGTTGGGGCTGTTTTCAAAGAAGGGTGATTCTTGTGAGCTGGTTGGTATGTGCTACAACAAGTATTCCCATTGATCCTATACAAATGATTGTCTCAAGTGAAAAGCCTGAGGGCCAGCTCGGTCCTGGGTACCTGGCTCCCTCAGTGATGACAGCTGGGCTGAGCCTGGAAACCTGGCCCTGAAGGTGCCAGCAGCTGAGAACCGCCTCTTCAGCCAGGCGTGGGCACTGGCGGGAGGACCCAGACTGGGTACTAGATGAATGCTGCTGAACAGGGTCATGAGCCCACACAGGGACCCCCTCCTGTTAGCCAGGGCCTGGATCTGAGAGGGTGAAAGTTGAGCCATGGGCCCTTGCCCGTTTTTGTCAGAATAGAGAATAACATTTGTCTTGGTGGAGGTTTATAGATACATGGTGACCGGACTGTGATCTGACCTCAAGAACAAAGGATCTGACACCAAGAAATTTTTTTTTTTTTTTTTGGACATCAAGAAATTTGCAACAACTAAACCATGCCCTGGGCTTCCCAGGTGGCGCTAATGGTAAAGAATTGGCCTACCAATGCAGGAGATATAAGAAATGCGTAGTTCGATTCCTGGGTCGGGGAGACCCCCTGGAGGAGGACATGGGAAACTACTCCAGTATTCTTGCCTGGAGAATTCCATGGACACAGGAGCCTGGCAGGCTACGGTCCATAGGGTTGCAAAGAGTCAGACACGACTGAGCAACTAAGCACGCAGGCACAACCATGCCCCTCCTTCTCCTTCATCTTTCTTATAAAAGGGCTTTGCTGAAAGCTTTCAGGAAGTTCAGGGATTTTAAGGCATGAGCCACTCACTTATCTCCTTACATGGCCCTGCAGTAAGCCTTTCTCTGCTCCAAAGTCTGATGTTTTGGTATTGTTTGGCCTCATTGTGCATTGGGCACACAGACTTGCATTTGGTAACAATTTTTCTGGCTTGCAGACAGCTACCTTCTCCCTGTGTACTTAAATGATCTTTGCTTGGTGGGTGGGTGTGTATGTGCACACACACAGAGAACTCTCTGATGTCTCTTCTTAGGAGGATACTTACTGATCCTACTGGATCAGGGCCCCACTCTTATTTAATCTTATTTTCTTAGATGTCTCTTCTCTAAATATACACTGAGGGTTGGGGCTTCAACCCATGAGTTTTGGAGAGATGCAAACATTCAGTCCATAAAAGATGCTATTATAATTATCTATTAGAATTATTCTCTTAATTTCCTTTTCATATTATCCTTCCAGGCTTTCTAAAATTAATGCCTGCCCCAGTGGAGCCGCTGTTATCAGTGTCCTATGTATCCTCTCCCCTGCTTCCTTTCTGACTCTGTCTCATAAGCTCTGTTTTATCTGCAGCTTGTTATTCTTCCACTTGATTCGTTGGCAACTGCTAAATATTTACCGAGTGCCTGTAATGTGTTTATCAGTGTGTCTCGCAGTAGGGGAGGTATAAAGAAGTACAACATGGTTCCTGTCCTTGAAGACTTTCAATTTAGTTAAAGAAACAGACATCTACATCTACAAAATAATTTCGGAAATGAACTTCCTTGGTGGTCCAGTGACTAAGACTTCAGCTTCCAATGCAGGGGGTATGAGTTTGGTCCCTGTTCAGGGAACCAAGATCCTGCAAGCATCTCAGGCAAAAAACCAAAACATAAAATACAAGCAGTATTGTAACAAATTCAATAGAGACTTTTTAAATGGTCCACATTAAAAAAAATCTTTAAAAAATTTAAGGAACCATTTATAAGCATAAGTAATCCAATTCTTAACTATGTGGCTCATGCCTTAGGATGTAAATAAACTGTAAAAGAGTAGGTCACAGCAGTGTCCCCAGCCCCTAGATCAGTATAGGAGGAACAGGATATGAGCTCAATAAATGAGTATTGGATGAATTTAATACTGTCCATCTTTGGAATTTCATCTGGCAGAGGCTAGCCCTCCCATTCATCCTGGAAGATGATCCCCAGGGGACTCTGGTCTGCAAAGGGGCATTTAGATAGGACGTATCTGAGAACGCTGGGGCTCTCTAACTGGTTCAGGTTACGGCTTAATGGTAGGCTCACAGACATAGCACACATCTCTCAGCAAGTGTTCTGGTGTCTTTCTAAAATAAGTTCTTACATAAATAGATCCTTGTTAAGTTCCACCGAGTAAACTAACTGAGAAGAGGCGTATGAAGGAAAAGGGAAGAAAGCAATGTCTAGGCATGGGGGAAAATGTCCCAGAAAATTCCAAACCAATAGCCAGGAAGTGGTGCCAGGAGCTTTGGATTCCAGGCAAGAAGTGCTGCCCAAGCTTATTAATCTGATCCTTTAAAATATGATTTTTTTTCTGATTCCAAGATGAAGGTAGAATACTTGAAAAACATATCACAGTATAAAGAAGAAAGTAAACTATCTATAAACCATGACTTAGAGATAAGTATTGTTTGCATCATTATATAAAAACATTACATGTCATTTTACTTGAACTTAACAGAAGGAAAAGAAATCAAACTTCAGATAAGACCCAGTGAAATTGATGATTCTGTGGACTATGAGTTCTATAATATGCATAAAAATCTCTTCTCTATAATTAAAAAAAAAGTTTATTTATTTTATTTTTGGCTGTGTCAGGTCCCAGCTGTGGCATGAAGGATCTTTGTGTAGTTGTTTCTCTGTAGTTGTGGCACACAGCTTGGTAGTGGCAGCAAGTGGGCTCAATTGCCCTGTGGAGTGTGGATCTTAGTTGCCAACCAGGGATCGTGTCCTCTTTATTGAAAGGCAGACTCTTAACCACTGGACCACCAGGGACATCCCTTGTGTCCATAATTACAATGTTTCTTTTATAGAAACCCTTTGGACTAATTTTGATATTGGAACACATCTGATCCTCTTAAAACATATTCAGTAACAGATTATGAAAGATGAAGTACTTGGGAAACCACTATGTTTCATTTTATTTCAGGGTAATTTAGCTAATAAATTTAATCTTAGTATTTCTGGATTTTTTTAAGTTTTACCTCCCCCTGCCAAAACATATTTGTTTTCTCCCTTATTTTCAACAACTTTAAAAACATCATTCATTTGCAATGTCAATTTCATAGATGTTATGTGTCTCAACTGTCAAGTGCTGTAGAAATTCTAAGATAAAATATTGAGAATATATACTTTCCTTAACACAGCTAATAAAATTTTTTATTAAAAAAATTCATGCCACATCGTTTACTTCATACTTACATCTTGATTTTCTCATTCAGCTTCTTATTTTTCCTGGCATTTCTAATTGTGTTTCTTTTTTCTTATTGGTTACACGAGATGCTTATCTTCTCATGTTTGGAAGCAAACTGCAGGAAATTTAAATGCCTTCTATGACAGGAGGTACAAGAGATTCAGGTTGGATCCCTGGGTTGGGGAGATCTCCTGGAGTAGGAAATGGCAACCAGCTCCACTATTCTTGCCTGGGAAATCCCCTGGACACAGAAGCCTGGCAGGCTACAGTCCATGGGGTTGCTAAGAGTCAGACATGACTGAGCAGCTGAGCACACACACATGAAGGGGCCATAGACATTCTACTATACTTCACTAAGGGCTCAGTTTCCCTAAAACCCTGGACCCCCAATACCCATACCTCAGCCTACTCCAGTTTCACAGGTATCTCATTTTTCCAAAATTTCATTCCTCTAAGACCTTAGTTCCCCCAGTTCTGCCAGCTACTCATTGCTCTCAATACTTTAACTCCTGTGTAGCTATTTTGTCCAGTGTTCTCCTTTTAAGACTACAGGCCATCCCAGCACCTACCTCCTACACAGTGAGTTTTGCCCAGCCCACCTGCTCTGGTGTGGCCATCGGACATTTCCTCTATCCTGTTTCTCCTCTCCAGGAAGTGCCTGCTTGCCTAGGCCATGATGATTCAGCTTTGGTTGAACCCTACAGGTGCTGAACAAGGCCAAGTACGGCCCAATATGGATAAACCGAGTAGGGCCTCAGATGCACGTGCACCTGGCCAGTGCCCCACTCCTGGAGCAAGTGATGCGCCAAGAGGGCAAGTACCCTGTACGGGACGACATGAAACTATGGAAGGAGCACCGGGACCAGCAAGGCCTGTCCTATGGGCCCTTCACCACGTGAGCTGGGGCTGGAGGGACTGGAAGAGGGCCCCAGAGGCCAGGCACAGGAAGTGGCACTGGGCAGCCAGAGGATAATGGGCAGAGTAGGATCTCCCTGTGTCCTCCGAGCCCGAGTCTGGAAAAAAGCCTCTGTGTCTAGAAAGCGGTGGTTGGGTTGAACTGAAGCCCATGAACCATTCATTGGCTTTTCCACTAATATAGCCTATGACTATGAACAAATGAATAATATACCCTCCTTGGGCTTATGTTTCTTATGTATAAAATGGGAAACTTGAATTACAGGATCTCCAAGGTATCTTTCAGACCTTTCAAGCTCCATGATTCTGTATTATGGTTGAAAATATATTAACTCAAATCCTACTGGGACATATTTACTTATAGTTGAAAAAAAAACACAGCAGCATCATATTAGTTGGGAGGGCTCAATTTAATTTTAAGAATATTTTCCAAATTATGTATTATATGCTTGTTGTTGGTTATAACTTTCATGGATGCTCTCAACACGGAGAGATACGTGTAGGTTTTAGCCTCAAAGTCATACCTAAAAAAGTTAAGATTATTTTGGCAGTGACACATTGAAAGATAAGCTGAGTATATTATATATTCAAATACCAATTAAGGTAAATAATTGAGAATCATTGGTGATAAACCATTCCCAGTGCCACAACTTGTAATTGGGTATATTACAGGCTTCTTTTTGCTATAGTATGTTAAGAGAGCTTCCAAAACAATGAATGGCTTTTTATTTTCCCTAGTTGTCTGACATCCACGTTTCTAAAGTTGTTTTTTTAAGGGATTAAAGTTAATCCAGGTGGTTGAAGTAATAGCAACAACACTGATAATAACTGAGTGTTTATGACATGCCAGACATCAGGCGAGTCTCTTTACATTTATTATTTCATTCTAACCTCACAACAAGGCCAGGAAGTAGATAGTATTATTAATCCCCATTTTACAAATAAAGAAACTGAGGCCCAGGAGGGTTTGGTTTTTGCATGACTTGCCAGAAGTGACACGGTGAGTAGTGACATAGATATCTCTGATTCTGAAAGGCAAGGACTTACTGCCTTGATGTGTTTGGAAAGGAACAGACTGGTTGGAAGGTTCATTTTCTATGTCTTTGATGCCTGTATGTTCATTCTGTCATTTCATACCTTTCTCTTTTCCTGGTTCCTTCATAGGTGGGTGGTTTCAGAACTTAATTCCTTGGTCCTTTTTTCTAAGTTCTGAGAAGAGAATAGAGAATGTTCTTTAAGAGCTGTTTAGCCTGATATCTGACCTTGAGGGCAAGATTTGGGTCTCAAGGATCCTGTACAATATTTGAGACCCAAATCTTGCCAAGAGAGTAAATCCTTAAAGTTTATATTTTTATGGTGACAGATGGTCAGTTCAGTTCAGTCGCTCAGTTGTGTCCGACTCTGCAACCCCACGGACTGCAGCGCACCAGGCTTTCCTGTCCATCACCAACTCCCAGAGCTTACTCAAAACTCACGACCATCAAGTCGGTGATGCCATCCGACCGTCTCATCCTCTGTCGTCTCCTTCTCCTCCCACATTCTAGTCTTGTTATGGTGATCATTTTGCAATGTATTCAGATGTCAAATCATTATATTGAAACCAATATAATGTTGTATGTCAATTATAAATCAATAATAATAATAATAATAAAAGATTTGGGTCTCAGTTTTTCACCAGGTCAGGCCATCACTGGACTTGATGGTTCAGATTTAGAGCTGGAGCTAAACATATACATATATATATATATATATACACACACACACCCCTTTGTGATCTATTATACCCATTTCCTCTAAAGCCAGTTTCCTAAATATGTTATATAATATATGTATTTAAAATCTATTTTGCTAACCTATGAGACTTTTTTGTTTTAACATATATATATATATTTAAAATCTCATTTTCTGAAGCATTGTTTCCCAAGAAATATTTTAAAAACCACAGAAAGGTTCTCATTTAAGTTCTGCAAATCTATTCCTATTGTTGGGAGAGTTTTACTCTTGGAGAAGCACCCAAAACCTGGAGTTCCAATAAATACGTCTGTTCTGGTTTTCATTTTTTTTCTAGCAACACTTTTAGTTTACCTTTTTGCAGTTTCCCCCAACATAAGATGTCGCTAGTGTAAAGAACCTACCTCCAAATGCAGGAGACCTAAGAGACGCGTGTTCAGTCCCTGGGTTGGGACAATTCCTGGAGGAGGGCATGGCACCCCACTCCAGTATTCTTGCCTGGAGAATCCATGGACAGAGGAGACTGGTGGGCTCAGTCCATAGGGCCGTAAAGAGCTGGACATGATGGAAGCAACTTAGCACACACACCAATATAAGAAAGAAAACTCCTAGGGTTTGAAGTTCATTTATTTATTTATTTAGTTTGTTTTTTAGGGTTCATTTAAGTAAAATATATTTTTCAAATTTATTGAAGTATAGTTGGCTTACAGTGCTGTGCTGTGCTTAGTCACTCAGTCACATCCAACTGTTTGCAACCCCATGTTTTGTAGCCTGCCAGGCACTTCTGTTCATGGGGATTCTCCAAGCAAGAACACTGGAGCATGCCCTTCTCCAGGAGATCTTCCCAAACCAGGGATCTGACCCAGGTCTCCCACATTGCAGGCAGATTCTTTACTGTCTGAGCCACCAGGGAGCCCAATAGTTCAAAATAAAAAACTTGATTCTTGCCTTAATACTTGTGAATGTTTTTCTTTTTTAAAGACCGTATGAATTTTTAAAATTCAAAAGTAATATTTATTGTAAAAATTCCAGTAATAAAATATTGTCTCCCTACCCCTTGGTCCCATCCCATCCTCCTAAGTAATCCTGACAATTTGGTGTATATTCTTATCTTGTTGTTGTTTAGTCGCTAAGTTGTATCCAACTCTTTGTGACCCCTGGACTGTAGCCCTCCAGGTTCCTCCATCCATGGAATTCTCCAGGCAAGAATACTGTAGTGGGTTGCTATGCCATGCTCCAGGGGATATTCCCAACCCAGGGATCGAACCTGCCTCTCTTACATCTACCTGCATTGGCAGGTGGGTTCTTTACCCCTACCGCCACCTGGGAAGCCCTATATTCTTCTGTGTGAACATACAGATATGCATGTAGATATATATAGGGTTCCCTCTCTTCCTCTTAAAATTTTACCATGTTATACTTATTACTCTACATCTAGCTTTTTAAAAAATTGACCCATACCCAGCTTGCTTAGGAAAGGTAATGGGTTTAGGGGACTGCTGAAGATGGGAGTAGCCCCTGAAAATTAAACCCCTGAATGGGAAGTGTGTGTCCATCCCCATGAGCATCCCTGTCTAACCAGGGTGAGGACCCAAATACCTACTGCATGGCTATGGCAAGAGGACCTGGAGCATCAGCCAGATAACGCTCTCCATCTCCTTGGTGCCTTGAGCCTAGCAGAGCACAAAGGTCCTCTGAGCACCTCAAGAACCCTCAGTTGCTCTCTTTTATCCCTCAGCCTCAACACAGAGGGACCAGAGCCACTGTAGCTGCCTAGCTCATTTCACATACAGAAGATTATAGAGTTGTGTCATCCTAAGATAATCACAGTCAACATTCATTAAGTATTCACCCATTTGCCAGGCACCAATCTAAACACGTTAATTATCCTACTAAGATAGGTGCTCTTATTACTTTCATTTTACAGAAGGGAAACTAAGGCACAGAGAAGTTGAGTCACTTGCCTAACGTCACTCGGCCGACATCATCTGACCTATGATTTGACCCTAGGCAGATTGGTTCAGACGGCTTCCCAGGTGGCGCTAGTGGTAAAGAACCCGCCTGCCAATGCAGGAGACGTAAGAGATGGGGGTCAACCCCTGGGTCTGGAAGATGCCCTGGAGGAGGACATGGCAACCCACTCCAGTATTCTTGTCTGGAGAATCCCCTGGATTGGAGGAGCCTGGCTGGCTATAGTCCATAGGGTCGCAAAGAGTCGGATACAACTGAAGCGACTTAGCATGACACAGGTTGGTTCAGATGCCCACCTTAACTACTTCCTTTATGCTGTTAGTGAAATTCTGAAGTTTTGTGATTTGAAGATTCTGTCATTTGAGAGTTTGTGATTCCATAATTCTAGATCTAGGAGTCTGAGATTTTCCTCAACTCTGTAAGGGTCTCAGGGTGGGAAGATACCACCTAACCCAGTCCCCACCAGGTACTGACACTGGTGTCACTCTTCGTCTGCAGGATGGGAGAGCAGTGGTACCGATTGCGCCAGACTCTGAACCAGCGGATGCTGAAGCCAGCTGAGGCTGCGCTCTACACGGATGCTCTGAATGAGGTGATCAATGACTTCATGGATCAACTGAAACAGCTGCGGGCAGAGAGTGCCTCAGGGGACCACGTGCCTGACATCGCTCACCAATTCTACTTCTTTGCCTTGGAAGGTACTCTGGTGGGGAGAAGGGACTGGTGGGCATGTGTCAGGGCTAGGTGTGGGTTAGGGGTAGGCTGTACTCCCCCCTGATAACAGCTGCCATGTACCTCCAGCTATTTCCTACATCCTGTTTGAGAAACGTATTGGCTGCCTGGAGCGCTCCATCCCCAAGGACACCGAGACTTTCGTCAGATCTGTGGGGCTCATGTTCCATAACTCGCTCTTTGTCACCTTCCTCCCCAAGTGGACTCGTCCCCTGCTGCCCTTCTGGAAGCGGTACCTGGATGGCTGGAACACCATATTCTCTTTTGGTGAGGAGTCCAGGGGAAGAAGTGGGGGCATGGGTCCCAGGCTCGATGCAGTAACCGCCCCCAGTACTCTCTCCCAGGACTTTCTCCCTCGGTCCTTGGAGAGCATGGCTTTTGGCCGCATCCTCCTGGTTCCCCATTGTCCCTGTAGGAAAGAAGCTGATTGATCAGAAATTGGAGGAGATAGAGGCCCAGCTGAAGACAGGGAATCCAGAGGAGACCCAGATATCTGGTTACCTGCATTTCCTGCTGACCAGCGGACAACTCAGTCCTCGTGAGGCTGAGGGCAGCCTGCCCGAGCTGCTCTTGGCTGGAGTAGACACGGTGCGTGAGTGGGGCGGGCGCGGAGGCCAGGGCCTCCCAGCTCTCATCCTGGGCCAGTTTCCCACTATCCTCCACCTGAGCCTGACCTTCGTCCCTCCAGGTACCTGCTTCTCTTTCTGTAATGTGGATTTAGAGCTGGAAGGAAAATGGGGGTCATTCAGCCTCGCGGAGGTGGGCCAGGAGTGGTTCCAGTGTGAGGGATTCGCTCACTCCCTGGAGCCTCTCTGACAGCTGGGAAGTTTCATCTCATACCTAATCTACTCCTTCATGCTGTCATCTAAGCAGAAAGTTGAAGAGCTTGCCCATAGCACCTTCTTAGTAGGGCCTCTTTTGTGTGCTTTTGTCCTGTTAGGTTTCTCTGTTAGTCTCCTTTGCTGTTACGGTGTGATTCTCTATCATATCAGTCCTTATCCTGCATGAAGCCACGTTGAGCATTGGAGAGAGGGTCCTATAAACCCTGGAGTCTAATCCTGCTGTGTAAAAGTGTTAGTCACTCAGTCATCTCTGACTATTTGAGACCCCGTGGACTGTAGCCCACCAGGCTCCTCTGTCTATGGGATTCTCCAGGCGAGAATACTGGAATGGGGTGCCATTCCCTTCTCCAGGGGGTCTTCCTGACCCAGGGATTGAGCCCGGGTCTCCTGCATTGCCGGCAGATTTTTTACCATCTGAGCCCTCCGGGAAGCCCTGCCATACTCGAAGCAATTTAATTTCTCTCCCACATTTTGCAAACATGCAAACACCTTCCCACCATCTAACTGGGCCTCTTTCCTAGAAATCCCTGCTCACTTCATCTCTTTACCTCCCAGACATCCAACACGCTGACATGGGCCCTGTACCATCTTTCAAAGAACCCAGAGATCCAGGCGGCCTTGCATAAGGAAATGGTGGGCGTGGTGCCCGCTGGGCAGGTGCCCCAGCACAAGGACTTAGCCCGCATGCCCCTGCTCAAAGCTGTGCTTAAGGAGACCCTGCGGTAGGATACTGTCCCTGGGAACAAGGGTCTGTGTGTGGAGGGGAGCTCAGAGACAGGAGTGGGAAGTGGGGGCTGAGGGACTGTGGCCAGGGTCAGAGATGAGATGGGAAGAGGGGACTGGGGGACCAGAGGGGTGTGGCCGAGAGGGTGGGCACTCTGACCCTCCTGCACTTTCTTTTCCTTGCAGTCTCTATCCTGTGGTCCCTGTGAACTCCCGGGTTGTCGTGGACAAGGAAATTGAAATTGGTGGCTTCCTCTTTCCCAAGAATGTGAGTAGGGCTGGAGAACCAGGGTTCCCGGGGGCACCTCACAGACCTACACTGATGTGCCACCCAACCTGTGTGTGCAGACCCAGTTTGTGCTCTGCCACTACGTGATTTCCCGGGACCCTGACATCTACCCTGAGCCTGACAGCTTCCAGCCCCAGCGTTGGCTGAGGAAGAACCAGCCTGATGCCCTCAAAACCCAGCACCCATTTGGCTCTGTGCCCTTTGGCTATGGGGTTCGGGCTTGCCTGGGCCGCAGGATTGCAGAGCTGGAGATGCAGCTGCTGCTGACAAGGGTGAGTGGGGAGAGGCTGGAGGGGTATGTGGGCCAGGGGAGCTGATGGGGGAGTGAGGCACGGGTGGGGGTATGCTAAGGAGGGCAGTGGATGGAGGTCACAGACTCTAAGCGCCCCTGTGCCTTTTACCTCCCAGCTGATCCAGCACTATGAGGTGGTCCTGGGCCCTGAGACGGGGGAGGTGACGAGTGTGGCTCGCATCGTTCTGGTTCCCAACAAGAAGGTGGGCCTGCGTTTCCTGCAGAGACAGAGCTGAGCTGGGCCCTTGTTTCCCCACTTCCCTGGCACAGGGAGATGGAGAACCTCAGTGTGCTTCCTGCAGAACCTGAGCTTTTGCTACTTTGTATCATGTTGAGCATCTCCCTCTCAGACAGAAGGCTGCTGCCATGGCACATTGCTAACCTTGAGGGAAAATACTGAATAAAGGGTTTTTTATTCATAACTGGAGATCTTTGTCATTCTTGTTGACAACCCAGCATCTGAAGCTCTTTCTGTGGTTGGGGAACACGCTCTCCCACTTAGGAAACTTGGTGGGAGGCATAGCCGCCTCCCTCCATGGAAACTGAGCACATCCTATGCTTTCCCAGACCTCACAGAGAAGTCTTGGCCTTACCTAGCATTGGCTGAGGCCCTATCCAGGCGGAAGCTGCCAGTCCACTCCCCAGGCACAGAGAGGACACCATATTTTGAACAGAAAGTGCTTAGATACAGGCAGTGAGGTCACAAACATGGTCGGAAGAGCTCTAGGATAGGCCTACAGGAATGATTCTAGGGGCACCCCTGGGGAGGCTCATCAGTCCCAGAAGCCACACTCAGAAGGATGGGGTTTGGGAACTACGACTGTTGGCCCCAAAGCTACTCCATGTCTCCTGGATCTGTGCTGACTAAACAGAAAAAGAAAAGATGCCCCCTCCTCCCAACCGCCCTGACAGCAAAAGGAACAGGAGCTGCAGAGGGTGGTCTCTGCCTCATGAACACCTTTCAGATCTCTTGCATACAGTTAAGAGGCAGAGCCTAGGTCCTACCTGGGACTCCAGCTTTGAGACAGTCTGTGGATTGTAGTATTTAATTTTCCAGCCCCTTCAGTACAGGAAGCCAACTAGAAGGAAAGTGGGTTGGCATGGAGATCCAGTGCTCAGTAACACAAGCCTAAAAAATCAACTAATCCCAGCCTCGAGGAGGCCCAGCCCCAGTGGGAAATTTCTGCTGAGTCACAGAAACCTGGACTTTCTTATGTCTGTGGGGATTTGAGTTTGAGCCTACTAAAAAAAAAAACACAAAAAAAACACATCATTGCCATGATTAACATCCTTCCACGGCTCCTCAGTCCTGAGTCAAGGTCTCAAGTCCTTACGGTGGCTTAGAAGGCTGGTGTTCCAGCAGCCTGCTCTGTGCACTCGCCCACCGCCTCCACCCTTTCCACAGCGGTGCCCCAATTCCTTGTATCTCCCCCGAGCACGTTCTGCTCTTTCCAGCCTCAATACTTGGTACTTCATGTCCCGTCTCCTTGGAACACCCTCTTCACCAACTGGCGTATCGTCTCAGAGAACTTGCTTTTCCTCAGGACTCAGCTCAAATGTCACCGCCTCTGCAAAGCCTTCGCTGACCTCTCTGGGTGAGCGCGAACACTTCCTCTTGTGCTATCCCCTGTCCACCCATAAAACCAAGCACTCAGCGTGTTCACTGCATTCTAGACCCGAATGTCTCCCCAGCTAGCTGGGAACCCCACGGAGGGCACAATCCCAGTGTCTGACTCTGTGTCTAGCACAGAGTTAATCAAGGTAATGAATAAATGTTGAATGAGAAGAGACTGGACTAGAAGGAAGGAAAGGAGAGTGGAGGCTACAGAGCTTTCAATATTAAAAAGAGAAACCTGGAGAGAACTGAGCGGGGATGCTTGATTACAAGCCCATGACTCTCAAATCCACCAGTGTAGGGCTTCACCAGTCAGAGCTCTTTGTAAATGTACAGGATGGGGCTGGGCACTGAGGGGGCCAGGATCTCTGCACAAAGTTGACCAGAGCAGACTGCTGCCTTTCCCAGTGGGCTGCTCCTCCAGACCACCAAGGGTCAGCTGCCCAAACCACGGGGACCCCTCAGTGCTTGCATTTTGGGTCGAGGGTGGAGGGGAGGAGGAAGTCATGTGATGTGGCTGGGATCGAGGTTTTTAGCAGCTGCAGAAGAGTGTCAGGGTTCATGGTCTGTGGCTCAGTTAATGAATTTATAGGCTAATCTCACATCAAAATCTCTGAAGATCTGGTATATCTGTAGGTTAGAATACTATTCAGCCATAAAAAAGGAATGAGGTACTGATTCATGCTACATCATGGATGAATTTTGAAAACATTATGTTCATGAAGGAAACCAGACACAAAAGACCACATCTTGTATGATTCCATTGACATAAAAATTTCTAGAATAAGCAAATCCATAGAGACAGAAAGTGAGCTAGTGGTTGCCCGGAGAAGTGTGTGGGGAGTGACTGCTAACAGATACAGAGTTTCTTTGGGGTGATAAGTGTGTTCTGAAATTGGATAGTGGTGATGTTTGCATGACGAGGTGAATATACTAAGTACTGCTGAATTGTACACATTGAAACAGTGAATTTAACAGTATGTGAATTACATCTCAATTTTTAAAAATCTATAAAGACCAGTTTGGTGAGATTATTGTAGAAATAGCTGCCCCTGGAAGTTATACCTCCAAAGATACCACAGAAAACTGAGGCAGCAGTGCCCTGCTGTCCATCTGAAGGGCCTGAAATCCAGTCTCTAATCAGAAATCAGAGATGCAAAACCGAGACAAGAGCTCAGAGAACGGGTGATGTAATGATGTCCTCGTGAGGCTGAATCAAGAGCCGGCTATATCCCCTTACATTTTGCTGAAGTGTAGGCAGAGCCTCAGAGGCTTCCCCCCTGCAAGTGACAAGTGACAGGTTGTGTTCTAAAAGACGAGCTGAAGTGCTATTAACGTAGCTGTGAAACCTTGCCCAGAGTTTGCTACTGGAGAGTCCACAGACACAGCTCTGGGAAGAAAAGTGTCAAAGACTCCTACTCAAAACAGGAAAAGACAATATTCAGTATGGGCATGGTCAGAAGCTGTCTCTTTATACTTGAGGTTCTTTACATTTTTAAAAATTTATTTTAATTGAAGGATAATTGCTTTACAGTATTGGGTTGGTTTCTGCCATACATCAACATGAATCAGCCATAGGTATACATATACCCTTCCCTCTTGAATCTTCCTCCCACCTCCCTCTCCATCCCACCCCTCTAGGTTGTCACAGAGCCCTGGCTTGAGTTCCCTGAGTCATAAAGCAAATTCTCACTGGCTATTTATTGAAATATAGAAAAACAAATATGGCAGTTAGCATACATGAAGTTCTTTGGCTTTTCTTGGGAATTAAAAATGGCATCTCTCAGTTTATATTCCATCTCATTGCCTAGACAAGACACTTAGCATAAATGGAAAAAAATTACTTTCTTTGTCAATGATTCATTCAAATATATAAAATTCCTTTTGGATACAATGTTGTAAATAAACTTGGCTTCAATTAAAAAAAAAAAACAACCCATAAGGCTTAGAAAGCATTCACGGGGATTTCCCTGGTGGTCCAATGGTTAAGATTCCATGGATTTGATCCATGTCTGGGAACTAGAGCCCGAAACCTACAACTGAGAGCTAGCACAGTCAAACAAATTTGAAAAAGAAAAACACACACCACAAGATAGATGTGATATAATATGTGGGCTCTTTCCCATGCAACTTTCTCTCTGGAGAGTGAAAAACCAGGCCATCAGCCCTGGTCTGAGCCATGTGGGGCATTGCCTCGAAGACAGACCCTGCTACACTCATCCTAGAGCTGGGCAAGACAGCTCTCCCCAAGTCCCCAAGGACACTCACTTGAGACAGTGCTGAGGGCACCCCCATCCCATCCTCCCACTTGAACCCAAGACCCAGGACCTTTCTAGGTGGGGCCAGAGCAGAATCGGCGCTGATGCACTGGTTATAGCAAAACTGGAAACGAAAGTTGAGTGTCTATGAGAAAATGCCTTCACTTACTGCCTGACTCATCAGCACAGATGGCCCCACTTTGTTGCTCTGTGAGGTAAACAGGGTAGGATCATATTCTAGAAACACTAACCTCCCCCCCCCCACCCCCCACCCCCACCACCGCAACAGCAGACCTGCAGTATCGGTTATCACAGGGGAGGGGGTGACACAGCAAAGCCCAGCCTGACTCAGTGGGGCAGATGGCAAGAACTCAAGATGCTTACAGTGCATTTGGAAGAATGTATGACGGGCTAGAGCAAAAGGCCCCTTCTTTCCCCATCTGCATAAAGATTCCACAGGCTGGTGGGAGTTGAGGAAGCAAAGAGACTATAGACCGACATTTGGCAGGAGGGATGAGAAAAGGAAGCAGTGTCTGAAGTGAGAGGGGAGTATGACAAACACCTCAGAGAAGTTCAGAGATGAGAAGGGTAGGAAAGCTCTGGGCCCCATGTTTCCCAGATAGAGGCTGAGCGAACAGGAAAAGTCAGGGTAGACCAGACCGCTTGCTGCCTGTCTCAGCAGGTGGGCTTAGGATGGCCCCACAGAGCTTCCTGAAGTCTAGAGGGGTGTGGGACCAGGAGCTAGAGTGTCCTCACACCCCAGCAGGCAGACCCAAAGAAGCTTCATGGTGGGGAGAGAGGGGGCACCTAGCAGGGGCCACGCCCACTGGTAACCAACCAAGGGACAGTCACATGGAAATGGGGATGTTTCAGCAGGTGCTGGCATGGGTAGATGATTGATGGCTGAGGAGCAAAGTCTTACATCCTAAGACTTCCCCATCACTGAACTGAACCCTGAGGAAAGGTGGGAGGGGAACCCCAAATTGACTGAGATTAATTTCTACCACCTGGTGAAATGGAGTTCATAAAAGAAGTTACATTCAGTGTTAGAAAAATTATAAGTTTCTTACAGGTTAGAGTTTGAGGTCTGAATTGTACCCAGTACATAAGTAACTAACATTTTCTTTATAATTTTGTTATAAACAAATGATGAAAAAGATGTTTCAGTAGAATAATACTCCATAAGCAACAGAAATGCCACTTGCAGAGTTTGTCAATTACAGATTTCCCTTCGTGTCTTTGAATTCAGAAAGGACGGCGTGGGGTGGGAGTGGGGGGTTCTTGCCACGAGTTCAGATCAGATGACCATAGCATTTTCTGAGTGAAAATGATAAAATCTGAGTTCATGGGCTGTTCGTTCCCTTTTTGTTGTCTCAATGGTTCATCCTCAGTGATCCAAATGCAGGCCCTCCCTGGAGACTGAGAACACTGCTCGATGGTGAGAGCTAAGGCTGAGAATGGAGCGGGAACCCCACTCCAACCGGCAGCTCTACGAAACTGCTGCTCTGTGGGGCCCTGCAGGCAGCCCTGAAATGCAGGGCTGGGGGAGCAGGAGGGCAGTGACAAAGTCGGGAGGAACCGCTAGGGCAGCGTCCATGGGGGAAGCACAACTGGGACTCCAGGAGCTGGGGGCTTGACGCCAGGTAATCCAGAAGCAGAGGAATCCAGAGCCCCTGCCTGAACTCCAGAGCCCCTGACTGAGGGCTCCCCACCCCACTGGGGCCAGGTGGGGGAGAGCAGCGTGGGTGGCACAGAGCAGGCAGCCCCGGGAAATCCTAGTGCCTCTGATTCCAAGAGCTCCAGGCTTGACTCAGCTGTTCTCTTTAATTTCATCATTCACGGTAGACCAGGCATTCCTAAGGGCTTCTGGGAGCACAAGCAGGGCAGGGGGCAATTGGGGAGGGCTAGAGAAGCCTGTGAGGGAAAGAGGAAGACTAAATAAGGAGGGGAGGTTGCCTTTCCAATAGGAGAACCTCAGTCTTGCCATCCTTTGCCAAGCAGGTGGAACCTGTGCCCCCACCCTCTGCACCCCCCTGGCAAATGTGCTGCCAGGAAAGAGTGTGAGATCATGTCCAGTGGACTGCGATGATTACTTAGAGAGACAAGCTCTCTCCTTTCAGCCTTAGTTCTTACTGGGTGTGGAAATTCCATTCAGCCCAGGTTTAGTAACTGGCTCTCTCCCAGTGGAAGCCCAAGCAGAGGGAAATTGAACGGTGAGAGGCCAGGTCAATTTTCCTGGGGGCCCCTGAAGTCACATCGCTGCCCTTGCCTTTACTGTGGCCCTTGTCCACCCCTCTTATGAGGGCCTCCTTCACCTCAGCTGAGAACGGGACAAAGCAGTGGCCCGCAATGAGTCCTGATACTTGCAGTTTTCATGGGGCTGCTCAGCTCCGAGCTGGGCCCCTCCCCTCCTCAGCGGGCCCCAATCTAAGATGTGGGTTCCGTGGGGAGTCTGAGGGGCTGGGAATGAGGTCACTAGTACAGAGCAGAGCCTACCTGAACAAGAGCGGAACCCACAAAAGGGGGTGGGGGAGGGGAAGGCCGAGTCCCTGGCTCCCTTCACTGGCTTCCAGGTGTGGAAGGTGGCCCGAGAGTGAGGACTCCGATGTTCTCAGGCCCCAAGGGCGTCGATGCCAGCGGGGCTGAGCACTAGAGCTTGAAGGATGTCAGAGAGGGACACCACGCCCAGGAGGTGCTGGGTTTCATCCACAAGCACCAGCCGGTGCACCTGTGGGTCCACAAAAGCTCAGTGAGGGGGCGGCACCATGTGGCTACAGCAGCTGATGAGGTTGACACCAAGAATCAGGGACAACAATTTGACATAACTGGAAGAGCAAGAGAGTGTCTCCTAGTAAACTAGTGTCTCCCAGTTAGCAGGAGCTCTGCCTGCCCTGGGGTGGTCACCGGCTGGGGCCCTTGGCCCGAGGGCCCCAGGGACAGGACCCATCGCCGGTCAGTGTGGACACTGAGAGCTTGGCCATGTGATGGGAGGATGGGGCAGGTGCCTGATGGATAGAGCGAGCTGGAGCTGCTCATGAGAAGGCTGGCCCCACGCGTTGGGAGCGTGTCTGAAGGGGTGTGGGTACCTGCTCCCGGGCAATCCGGTCGATGACTTCCCCCAAGGTCTCGTGGGGCTGGCAGGAAAGGACTCCCTCCAGACACAGCGTCCTCCGCCTCAGTGCTTCTCCCACACTTATGTCCAGGTGGTTGTACGTTTGTTGGGCTGCCAGGTGCTGGGCAGGGAGGGAGCAGCGCTCTTCATCAGCCCTCAGCCAGGCTCCAGCTCCTCAAAGCTCAAGGACCCCCTGGTCATCCCTATCCTCACACCACAGCCTCCCTGTGGCACCCCCAGCACTTAAAATCCATCCCTTCATGCACTTACAATCACATCAAAGCGGGAGTAGAGGCCCACAACCTGTCCTGCAGGAGTTGGAGGGGCAGGGGGAAAGGTGAGAGAAAGACAGGGGAAAGATTCAGGTCAGAACCAGGATGCTGTGCAAGGGCCTAGCGTGGGCTTTCAGAACGAACTCCTCAACATCCTCCCCACCCCTCCAGGTTGCTGGCTTTATAACGAGGCATCAGGCTGCCACCACCCTGAACCCAGGGATAAAACAGTGTCTCAGAGACAGATACCCGACACCATGCCTCCCGATGTGACGAGATATGAGTATGTGGCATCACTTCTGAGATAGTCTAGCCTCAAATATATAGCCTGAATCTGCGTGAGCCTTTAGATCTAATTTTCAGTTTATAGGAAACACAGGAACAGAGGACCAATGTAAAGGCCACCTGCAGAAAGCGAACAGGCAGATCTCTGGAAACGGGACATGTTGCAGAACGCAGGCTTCCCATCATCAACACCATGAAAATTAAGTGGGGAAGGAACTGTTCTAGAATAAAAGACACTTAAGGGATAAAAGAAGCAAATTCAAAGCATAGACCTTAATTGGATCCTGATTTGAACAAATCAACTGTAAAAAAATAATTATTGGGAAAAACGGGGAAATGAGAGTTAGGATAGGATTTTAGGTAACATCAATACATTATTTGTAATTTTGTCAGGTGATGTAGGAAATATACTTATTTGAGAGATGCAGATGAAGTCTTGAGGTGAAATGACATGATTCTATACTTTACTTTAAATTACTTCAGCATAAAAAAAAAGAGGAAGAACTGGTTATGGCAATGTGTTAATAGTTAATCCAAGTGGATCCATGAGGTTCATTACACAGTGTTCTCTACCATTTTTATACATTTGAAATGTTTCATAATCAAAAATAAAGTAAAACATTTCTTGATAGCCAACTTCATTATGCTATTTTTAACTTTGAAGCAGTTTACAGCTGATTCTCAGAGCAAGAACCTGACGTCTGGCTTAGAGAGGCTAAATAATTGATCTAAGCTCAAAGCAGGCAGAGACTTCCAGCCCTGACTCCATCCTGGATCTCGAGCTAAGGTCACATAGACCCCGGCTCCCCACAGCCCCACCCCAGCCAGAATCCCCATCCTGGGTGCAGGTACCAGCTTCGTTGATCACCGGCAGTGCAGACACGCGCCGGTCCACAAAGATGTCCAGCGCGTTGAGGATGGGTGCCGTTTCCAGCACCACGGCCAAGTCTCGGAATGTGCCGATGCCCAGATCTTGGATGGTGCGGGAGAGGAAGGAGGGCCGGGGCAGCAGGGTGCGCTGCTTGGGTTGGAGACAGGTAGGGTTTAGGGTGGAATAGCCCCCAGGGGGCTCCCAGCTGCTCCCTCCCAACCCCTAGGGCAGAAGCCTTCTCTGCCCCTCTGGTCGTCCCCTGAGGCTGTGCCTGGGCTCACAAAGATGTGCAGGAACTTGAGAAGCCGTTTGTGTGTGAGGATGTGAAGCACGGTGCCTGAGACTGGGTCCAGGACCGGCAGGCGGTGGATACGGTTCTTGATGAGGGTGTAGACAGCTTCGAACAGGCTGCAGAAGTGGGAGCGATGAGGCTGGGGCTGCCTGGGGAGAGGTGCCTTTACCCCAGCCCCAGGGAAGGAGGACAGGGTGCCGAGGCTGCCTTATCTGCAGTCCACCAAGAATGAGCCCATGACTTCAGAACTGAGGAGCTGGCGAGGGGGGTCTGTGCAGGGCAAGGAGGCTCAAGTGATTGTCTGGGGACGCTTACCTGTCACTGGGAGAGATGGAGACCAGAGGCTTAAAGCAGCCTTGAAGGTAGATCTCTGCAGAAAAGCAGAGTCAGGGCAAGGGGCTACCCTGTCTCATCCAGCAGCCCCCAGCCTATCTCCCCTCCTTTGGGCCCTCTGAGTTCTCTATTACCCTTCCCTTCCCCGCTCCAGGAGCTGCCCCCTGCCCATCCTCTACCCCGGGTCCTTGGCCCCACACACCCTCTACACAGCCCCTTTGCAGGACCCTTTACCCACTCACCCCTCCAGGTCTCAATTTTGTGTTCTTCAATCTCATAGATCTGGACCTAGAACACCAACAGAACTCCCTAAGTCAGACGTGGGCTCCCTGAACTCCTTCCGCCCCAGTCCAGATGGGTGCCCCCAGGACCCTGAGCCCACTCCTCACCAAGGGGGACCGGTAATAGCGATGCAGAACCAAGATGAAGTCTGTGATAGTCAGCATCCCTGCGGGGGGTGGGGGAGGGCAAAGAGAGGAGTGGGGTTCACCCTGGACCCTGTGGCAGGAGGCAGGTGGAGGGCCCAGCCCCTTCTCCATCAGCTGGTCACAGCTGCCCCACAGATGGGGTCTCCCAGCCAGCCTGTTCCCCCCAAGCCAGGGCCCTGCCCCAGAGCCCAGCCCCAGAATCGCCCCACAAGGTCCCCCTTTTCCCCTTCTTGGCCCCTCCTCACCCACGAAGCTCTGCTTCTTGCTGTCCCATAGAGGTGCGGCACGGACGCCGTTGGCCACCAGGGCAAAGAAGGCCTTCTTGATCTGAGCCACAGGGAGAACAGTTGAGGGTGAGTTGCTCACCACCCCTCAGAGTCCCCTGTCCTGACCAGGGGCCTCCCAAGGGGCCTTCTCACAGGCCCTCCACTCCAGGAGCCTGCCTGACACTCGACACGACCCTCATGGGCACATTTGCTAGAGATAAGGCTGCAGGTGGCCGGGGGCACTAGGTGACCCCTTAACAGGCACACCAGGGTGAAAATGTAGGAGACAAACCCAGTATTTCTACACCAAAGTCCTAAGTGTACAGACGCACACAGGATAATTTGTGCCAATCTAAATACTAGAGGTGTAATTCTCTGATATTTACAAAATATTTTTCTCTAAATATATTTTACATTGACTCATTTTGGCCTCATCTGAGGCGATACTTACTATCCATATGTGCTGGTTGTAGCTTTGTAACACATATCAAAATAAATACAAAGCTACTAAATTAAATATTTTTGCTCATATACCGCTAGAATCAAAGTGATATACCTTGTTTCTACCCTACACTACACCCTGCTCTTCAATACACAGCAAGAAGAAAATGCTTTCTATACAATTCAGGGTGTGAAAAATGCTCCCAGTCATCCTGGATTGGCCCAGGAGTCCTCTGAAACTTGTAGGGTAAAGCAGGCATTCCTGTCCCCATTTTAGAGATGAGCGAAGTAAAAAGACCTACCCCAAACCCTATAGATACTGAGTTGTAGAGCTGAGATGACAATTAGGGGGTGCACACAGAGAGCAAAAGCTCCCCTCCCCCGGTCTCCGTGGTGCCAAGAAGGAGTTCTGGAAGGGATGTGTAGTCGGGCGGGGCTGGCGGGGGATCCTGGGGGCTGTGAGTATGCAAATGGGGCAGAGCGGCTGCCTTACCTGTAGCATGGTGTCGAAGATGACCAGCTTGGAGCTGGTTGCCATGGCATCGTAGCAGGTGTGCTCCTGCATGAAGTGCATGTAGACCTGGGCCCCTGGCTTCCGCAGCTCATCGTCCCAGCCGAGCCTGAGCACCGGCACCTGCGGGGACGGACACTGGGCCGGCCTCTCTTCCACCAGGCCAAGCTCATCCCCCCACGCTGCTGGGGCTGAGAACTCTATGCCCAGATCCAGATCGTCTGTGCTGGAGCTGGAAGCGGAGGCTGTACAATCAGCGGGGAGGCTGTCTCGCTCTGTTGTGGGGGTGCCCACCGCGGACAAGGGAGTGGCTTGGGCCAAGGGTGTGGCCTTGGGGAATGTGGCCTCCAGCCCGGTGGACTCGGCAGCTGGCCTGGACTGGGGACCTGTTCAAGGGGAGAGGACAGTAACTCCATCTTCCAAAGCATGTTCCCATCTGTTGTCTCCCTTCATCCTCAGAGCAGCGTGGGAAGCCTGGATGCTGAGGTCCCCATTTTGCAAGTGAGAGAGCTGAGAGAGCCACACCAGAGGGTGGCTATGTCCTGAGCTGGCCTTGCTGGGCCCCCGGATCAGCATTGCAGTTGCCCTCTCTCATGTAGGGAAACTGAGGCCACAGAATGTCATGCGTTGTGTTATGGAGGGATCCAGGGCAAGGCCAGCTCCAGTCTCGGGGACTTCCCACTGCCCCCATTCCCATTTCCCCAGAACTGGCCGTGGCCTCACCTCCCTCCAGGCCTGGCAGCTCCCTTTCCTCTGCATCCTCCTGGCTTTTCCATCTTGAGACCTTGGTCCTCTGTTCCCCAAGGCTTATTTCTGTGCTGGTGGTCATGGCTGGTGATGGCCATGAAGTGCTGTCTCCTTGCTCTAGGAAGCTCATCTCTGGAAGGGGGAATGGGGCCTGTTTGGTTAATGGGGAGTAACATAGTAATACAACTGAAATGTTATTAACAATAATATTCAATATTTGCAAACGTCCAAAGGTCTTTTCCTCCAATGTATTTCTCATTCAAACCTCATAGCAAGCAATCTTATAGTATCATCCCTATTTTACTAACAAGGCACCTGAGATCAGAGAAGTTAAGCAATTTGCCACAGATCACACAGCTAACATGTGATCAAGTCAGGAGGCTCCAAATCTTCAGACTCTAGATCCACCCCGCTCCTTTCTTCTTCTGAAAGAGGAAGGAGGCGAGAGGGAAAAGGAGGAAGAAGAAGCAAGTAGGAACAAAGAAGGAAAAGGAGAAGAAGCCAGGCTAGTGGGGTGGGGGAGATTGGGAGTCTAGAGATGTGGGAGGAAAGGAAGTGGAAGAAGAGGCTGGGCCCATGAGGAGGGGCAGCCCCACCTACCTTGATGCTCGGGTCCCCCAAAGCTGCTCCAGGAGGGGGTCTGTGTGGAGAAGAGTGACTGAAGAGGTGGGGAGAACATCCTACACTCAGAACCACAGGAGCTGCCCTTCCCGCCACACACACCCCCACAGACACACATAAACACATTCAACCCACCCAGAGACTTACATACACTCAGAAACTCGCATATTCAACCCTCCCCAGACACACGCACGAGCACACAGACTCACACCAGGAATGTACACATGCAGACAGCCTCCTGCTCCTATACACAGAGAAAATCGTGGTCAAACACACCCACATGCACGCACACACGCACATAGCCATGCGGCAGGGTGCTCTCAGCCCTGTGGCCTCAGCTGCCCCAGCTCCCGGCCCCCCAGGACCCCAGTACCCCGCACAGCGCGTGCTCCAGCTCGGCGGGCTCCATGAGCGAGTGCGCAACACTGTATCTGGGCAGCACTATTCTGGGCCCGGCCCCTGGCACCCTGCCCTCCTGGATCGGGTTCTCTCTGATTGGGTGTCAGGCACTGGGGAGGAAGGGGTCCACCCGTGCTTCTGCTCCAGCCCTGAAGCCTGGGGGCTGCTGGGGAGGTGAGGGGAGGGGCGCACATGGAATCTTGATGCCCGGTTCTGTCTGCCTCCTGGGTGTCCGATGATGGGAGAGAAGGATCCTGCTGTGGGGGGAGGGTGGGTGCTGGAGTGGGAGGAGGGGGTCTCTCAGAGCCCTGGGGTTTCTTCTCTGAGAGCCCCTCTCATCTTTGTCAGGTGCCAAAGGAGGGAAAACAGAGGCAGTTGAGCTGCACTCTCTTCCTTGTACAAACCTGGGTCATGGGTGGTGCTGGAATTAGAAAGGGCAGGTTGCAGCCGGCTGGCAGGCTGGGACTAAGAGGTTTGTGGTGGTACTGGGAGAATGGCCAGTGTGTGTCCTGATGTCACCATTCGAGCCCCAGGGGCCCGTTCTTCTCTAGGTGGAGGAGCTGGAACTGGACGGTTCAGGCAGGTGGGGAGTCCTGAGAATCACCTTGACGGCGTGTGGTGGGCTTGCACTTGTCTCCAGTGTGACAGACACCTGTTTGTGCCTGTGGAGGTAGGTCCAGGTGTGCAGGAGCCACTGTCCCCTCATGCCACTGTGTGTGCTGTTCCTACGTCTCCTGGAGCCAACAGGATCCCAGCTGGCTCTGGTGGCTGCCCACCCCCCACCTTCCTTAGCATTCCTGGGGCCTGAGTCAGTGTCCAAATTGGGAATGCTGACCCAGCTGCTCCAGCTCTCCTCTCTGCTCCCCTCCCCTTCCTCTTCTCTTTCCAGCCTCTTCCATCCCCGTTTCACCATGGAGTGAACGGATGCTCCATAATGGGTTATTGGATTTCTTGCTGAGTTAGTGAACGTATGTCCCATCATCCCTCAAAGCCCCTGTACTGCCTATGGGGATGGTGGAGGAGAACAGAGCCAGGAAGAGGCTGGCCTGCCATGTGTGTCTTAGTCAGTACTGGGGCTGGGTGCAGTTCCCCTTCTGCAGGGCCCCTGAGGCTTGTTCCTGTCTGGTTCCAGATGATGGAATAGCAAAGGCACAGCCAATGGGACATTTCAAATGGGGGAAAGGTCACGTAGACCATCCCTGGAGATAGGTAGTGCCTAGGTCCCGTAAAGCCCCGTCCGCTTATCCTCTGGACACCTTCACAGCCAAGCCAGATATATAACATGTGCAGCTCACACCACTGCCTTCCCCTGCAATACCTCATTCTCCCCTTTACCTCAGACATATTTCACCTGCAAGACCAGAAGCACGGGCTCCTCTTCCAATAAAGTCTCCCTTGATTGCATCACCCTTATTGTGGTTGTTCAGTCGCTCAGTCGCTCAGTCGCTCAGTTGCTCAGTCATTTAGTCGTGTCCGACTCTTTGCGACTCCATGGACTTCAGCGCACCTGGCTTCCCTGTCTTTCACCACCTCCAGGAGTGGTAGTTTGCTCAATCACCCTCATTGCACTGATGCTATAGCCATGCTCTGTGTGCACATCTCAGTGTACACTGGGCTGGCACTCACATAATTATTCATGTGTGAATGTCTTTTATCTCTTAGTAAACACTGGGTACCTTGATGACCACACTATGTTGGTTGGATGTGAGGGAAAATCTGTTTTGGGGTCAGATCGACCTTGTTAAAATTCTTTTTCTGCCATTTGACCTTGGAAAGCATTGCTTGTTCTCTCTGAGCGTGTTTCCACGAATGTAAAATGAGGATAAAAACATTCTGTGCCAGACACTGCCAGTTGCCTCCTAATAATTCTTTCTCTCTTCTTGCTTTTGTAATAGAATCACTTGAATTTTAACTGGAATGGCTCCCTATAACAAAGACCTAAATTCCCAGCTCTTGCAGTTAAATCTGGCCTTGAGACTTAATTTGACCAATGTGAGTGGTAGTGATGGGAGCAACTTCTGGATCCGGATTTAAAAGAACGAGCACAAGTTCCTTTCCTCCTCTGATGGCTGGAATGCTAATGTGATGGCAGGAGCTAGAGCAGCTATCTCACAGCCAAGATGGAAAATGCTTGTTCAAGGTTTCAGAGTCACCCTTCCAGGTTTAGACTGTCTGGAGACTACAACACTAGAGAAGTAAACTCCTTTGTTTAAGTCATCCTTAAATTGACTGTTTGTTATAGCAACCAAACATGTATCCTAACTAATGCAAAATCTGATATCTGGAAATAACACTGCTTTAAAAGCCTAAAATGAGTGGCATTGGTTTGGGAATTGGACTTCAGGTAGCAAAGAAAACTATTGCATGCTGGTAAGATGGTGACCATTGTTATGTTACAGCAACACATATGATCTGTCATCTATGATGCCTTGAAAGGTCATCATATGCTAACAGAGCCTGTAGCTCATGGAAACTGGTATGTATTGGCTTCTGCTGGCTGCTACAGGCAAAGTCTTATAAGAGAAATGCACTCAGGCAGCGAGTTGTAAGTGGTGGCTTGAAAGAGGCAACCTTAGCAAGGGTTACAAACCTTTCTTGAGTGCACCCAATTCTGTAGATAATGGAAACCAGTCCCATGGGCAAAACAGGAAAGTTCCCTGGTGGCTCAGACAGTAAAGAATCTGCCTGCAATGCAGGAGACTCAGGTTCACTCTCTGGGTTGGGAACCCCATCCCCTGGAGAAGGGAATGGCAAACTCACTCCAGTATTCTTACCTGGAGAATTCCATGGACAGAGGAGCCTGGTGGGCTACAGTCCATGGGGTTACAAAGAGTAGGACACGACTGAGTGACTAACACTTTACAACCAAGCATATTTTTTTGACAACCTCAAGGTAGCCACCAGCAGTTCAAGAGAGAATGGGAAGAATGCCAAGTCCAGAATAATCAAGCAGGAAAATGAGAACTTTGGCTGTGGTTACACAAATATGAAGTCAATCAGAAGCCTTGGGAGATTTTAAGGGTGTAACATTGGCAGAGAAACTACAAGCCTGGTCAGCAAAGACTGGTTTGCTCCCCCACCCGCCCAGTTGTCTCTAGCCCTCAAAATCTGCACCAGCAGAAAGACTGCTGTGTAAGGTCCGCAAGGACGGCCATGTTCACCAGCAGCCTAGGGGATGTCGCATGAGACATAACTTCCAAGAGGCAATGGCAGAAGCCACTAGGAGAGTAGAAAGCTTCCCTCCCAGAGAGCAGGACCAGCAGTGGCTGGATGAGCCATTCTAGAACCGACTCCTCTGTGGGGGAGCCATGCTGCAATTCCTGTCCAACTGGATTTAGTTATCGCTAAAGATCAGGTGACTCCTGGGTGTTTGCCATTCTTCGTGTTCTGGAGTTTATTGTTCCTCCTCCACTTTTACCTTGGGGAGGGGGAGGGACAGATTACCTGCCTTTTGGTTCACAGGGCTTTAGACTCTGAGGATCCCATCCATACCCAGGCCCTCACATATTCTGAGTTCTGAGCTGGAGCTGAGTCTAGATGGAACTCTGCCTTGCCTCTCTTCATTGTTATTATTGTTCAGCCTCCCAGTCATGTCCAATTCTTTGCAACTCCATGGACTGCAGGACGCCAGGTCTCCCTGTCCCTCACCGTCTCCCGGAGTTTGCCCAAGTTCATGCTCATTGCATTGGTAATGGCCTCAACTCTGGTGGCTCGGATGGTAAAGAATCTGGCTCTCTTCAGAAGGTGCTAAATGCAAGGTAGGGTGAGGGGTGGCCCAGTATGGGCTCTGGCAAAGCAATAGTTATTTTCCCCTTCTTCTTCCTCTACTGCTAATTCCCCACAATTTTAATGAAGTGCAGGATTATATTTCCCAGCTTTCTTTGCAGATAGCATGGCCATGTGACTAAGTTTGACCAATGGGATCCACACAGCAACGTTATCTGCAACCTCTAAGGATGCCCTCAGGAGGAAGGAGCAGATTTTCCTCCTCCTACTGACTGGAATTATGATATGATGGTGGGAGCTGGATTGGTCATTTCAACTCGTTGGTGGAAGATTGAAAATAATAGAATTGAGGTTGAAAATAATAGAATCCCATCCACTCCCCATCTCTGAACTGTTATGTTATAAAAAGAAATAAACATCTATCTTGTTTAAGACACTAATCAATAGAAACTTTGCTACAGCAGCTAAGCCTCTGTATAACTAATGTATTTACATGGCAGGATCAGGGTAGGGTGAGAAATTACAAGTGTATATAATGATGCTTCATATGTATGCAGTGCTAAAGATCTGCCAGACACTGCAAAACACGTTGTGGGCAGTATCCCAGGCAGTCCCTCACAACCCTATGTGGTGAATGCTTTACTGCTATGATTCTACAGATCACACGATCAAGGCACAAGGGATTAAGTAACTTGATCAAAATCCCAGAGCTAGAGAGATGAAAGTAAAAGTTGCTCAGTCATGTCCGACTCATTGAGACTCCATACAGTCTATGAAATTCTCCAGGCCAGAATACTGGAGTGGGTAGCAGTTCCCTTCTCCAGGAGATCTTCCCAACCCAGGGGTGGTCTCCCACATTCCAGGTAGATTCTTTACCAGCTGAGGGAAGCCCAAGACTTTGCCCAGGGCCAAACCCAGTGTTTCTGAACTAGCACCACACTCTCAGCCACTAAGCGTAATATAAACGAAGCACAGGCCTGGCATGTAATATATGCTCAGTAAGTGGTTACTATAATTACTACCTCACTACCTGCTTCCAGTCCCCCTGACTCTCTAGCTACAGGGTTCTTAAAGCAGGTAGGCTGGGGGTGGGAGAGGGTGGGGAGGTCTCTGACTCTCCAATAGTCATCTCATGGTGGCACCGAGGTTGGGATGGAAGAGGGCCAGGCTGGGGCACACACTAGCACTGCCCAACACTAAAATCATAGTGACTTTCCAGTTGTGAAAAAGGAGCTCCCATACCTGCTCTTGCAGCCAGCCCAGCCCCACCCATCCTCTTCGGCTGGGCGAATCAGCAGAAGGTACTGGCTTTGGTTGGGAAATAAATACTCCTTGGGTGTTAGAGTTTAGTCTCTGGTAATGGTATCATATTTCTTGAAACCCTCCTTCTCGGCTCCATCTCAAAACTGGGGGCAATAAGGACACTGCCCTCTGACCCTATGGTGAAATTGGCCACCATCTCTGGATCGCTGATTTGTCTGGGACATGAGGTTGGGATCCTGTTTAAGTGTTATTTTTATATCAGAAGGAGTAAAGCAGCTGGAGGGGGTCAAGGGAATAGCCTGGATGAGACCATTACTGATAAATCACAGATGGGGTCCCCTGTGCCAGAGTGGTTGGGAGGCTGTGAGAGCAACCTTTATGCCTGTCACCCAGACCCCAGCTCCTGTCCTGTCTGTGTGTAGCTGAAACCAAGCAGCTTCTATGCCAGTGTCCCAGGGACCTGGACTGAACCAGCACCTTGCTACTACAATTTAGTCAGCCCCGCAGGCCCCATTACTGGGCCTTTTTCTGTCAACTGTTGGAGATTGAAAGGGACAGATGGTGCTTTTGTCTACCCAGGATCCATTTCACCCCTCTTTTGGCAACCCCCCAAGTTTTCCTTCAGGGGACCACATTTCCTCCAATCTCAGAGCATCTGAATCTCAGAGGAGCTCACCCATCAGTTCCAGGAAGTATACAGCTGACTCAGACTTAGCCAATGAGCACATCAGATTCCCCTGACCACAGTGAAGGGACATGGACTGAATTAGCCCAATAGAAGTGAACCCTGGGACTTCTGCTACAGGTAATGGGGACTCTTTCCCACTGGGTTTGGAGCTATGAGGATGTATGTGTGGAGATTCTGCTACCACACAGAGCAGAGCTGCTTGAAAATGAAGACAAAAAAGAGAGTAAAAGAACCACGATATAATAAGAAAGATCAGGTCCTCTTGACATTCATTGAGCCCCTGGATCAAACTGTACCTGAAGACTTTATACTGTTTTTTTTTTCTGTTACATTAACCAATGGAATCTTTTTGTTGTTTTTTTTAATGCAGTTTGAACTGAGTCTTCTGCCATCTGCAGCTGAAACAGCCCTGATACCAGATTTAACAAAGAAACAACCCCGAGATACTTGCAAAAGCTTCTGGGCGTGATGTTCATTCACTACACTTTCCCAAGAAAAGAGAGCACATTTGAAAACACAATTAGAATGATCAAAAAGATGTCAGGGGATAGCAGGCTAAAAGTTACTTTGATAAAATGCAGTAAAAGAATTGGAATGGGACAAAGTTAGAGAAGGAAGGCCTCATAGAGAATATGAGTTTGAACATAGCAATAATAATCATGACAACAGCAACTGTTTGCTGAACCCTAACTATGGACTAGGCACCAAGTTAAGCAGTTGACATATGTGAAGGGATAATATTTTGAAATAATATCCAAATTGAAGGGTACTTCTTTCTCCCCAATAGTCATTTGCCCATTTGAGTTTCTCTGCTTATCGTCTCAAGGAAGAAATGATTGCTTTTGAGTTTCCAAAGTGATTTAGTCTTCTGGGAATACCTTTGGCTTAAACAAAAGATTTGAGAGCTTTGACAGGCTAGGTTATTGAGAAAACATATTCCACTAAAAACACCTAGTGAATAAAGAGCATCTTCTTAAAAGCACGGAAAAAATAAGATAGTAAAGATTAGGCCCAACTGAAAGGAAAATAGGCACACAGTGAAGTTAGTGAGAAAAGAGGTGGCTTTGCTCTAGGGCAGAGGTCCGAAAACTCTGGGATCTAATGCCTGATAATCAAGGTGGAGCTGATGTAATAATAGCAGAAATAAAGTGCACAATACATGTAAAGTGCTTGAATCAGCCTCAAACCATCCCTTACCAACTCGGGTCCATGGAAGAATTGTCTTCTATGAAACTGGTCCCCGGTGCCAAAAAGGTTGGGAACTGCTGCTCTAGAGCATCTGCCAATTCTAGCAAGAGCCATATGGGGTTATGGAGGCCAAGGACTCATACAAGTTGGGAGTATGTAGGAGATCCCATCTATTAAAAAACTGGGATCTCAAAAAACCACATCCTCTATGTGTATACCGGAAGCAAGCTAACTCTTACACAGGTTGGCAGTCATTGTCTTCCCTGTCTGAGCGGTTCAGGGAGTGTCAAGGTTCAAATTTGGTTTAGGGTCTGGTAAGGTCAGTAATGACTGCAAGGCCTGGCAGAAGCAAACAACAAATGTTCTCTGGAAAAAGTTATCTCTTCCAAAGCCACAAATAATTTCAACAACATCCAGCACATAGTTGAAAATAATTAGATATACAAGGAAACTAGGAATTATGAACAAGAGCCAGCATAAAATACACATAGCAGGAATAAACCCAGAAGAATTTCAGAAACTGGAATTACAGACACTTTATTTATAACAAATGCTTCTTTAATAAAATAGGAGACAAGTTTGAAAAAGCCTGGAGCAAATGCAAAGCTATAAAAAGCAGAAGACTTTTTTTTTTTTTTTTTTTAAAGCAGGGACTTGCCTGGTGGTCCAGTGGTTAAGAACCTACCTACCAATGCAGGAGACACAGGTTCGATCCTTGGTCCAGGAAGATTCCTCTTGCTGCAGGTCAACTAGGCTTGCACCACAACTACTGAGCTTGGGCCCTAGAGCCCATGCTTCTCAACAGGAGAAGCCACCGTAATGAGAAGCTCACGCACTGTAACTAGAGAATAGCCCCTGCTCGCCGCAACTAGAGAAAGCCTGCCTGCAGCCATAAAGATTAAATAAATAAGATAAAAACGTAGAAAGTTATTAAAAAAAATTTTTTTAAAGCAAATAGGAACTTCCCTGGTGGCTGAGTGGCTAAGACTCTGAATTCCCAATGCAGGGGGCCCAGGTTTGATCCCTGGTCAAGGAACTGGATCCCACGTGCCACAACTGAAGATTCGATGTGCTGCGACTAAGACCTGGAGCAGCCAAACAAATAAATCATTTTTTTAAAAAAGCACATAGAACTAGAAATGAATGAGAAATACACAAATGAAAGCAAAAACTTAATAAATGAGTTTAACAACAGATGAAAAGCAGCTCGAAGAGAAAACTGAATTTTGGGTCAGGATTTACCCACAGTGTAATACAGAAAGCTTAAAATTTTGTAAAAATACATATGAAAGAGAGTGAGAAGCATGAGGTTAAGTTGAAAAGCCTACAATATACTTAAATAGAATCTCAGAAGGTGAGTAGAGAAAGAAAGGGGTAAAAGTGCTTTTTGAAGAGATTAGCTGATATTTTCTGGAACAGATAAATGATAATCATCACTTGATAATCATCATTTGATAATCATCAAAAGCCTATGAATCCCAAAGAGGATAAATGAAAGAAACCCACATGTAGAAACATCATAATGAGAACTGCAGAAAATCAAAGAGAAAAAATGTGAAAAAAATTACAGTCTAATAGTTGACTTCTTGGTAGAAAATGGAAATCCAGAACTGAGTACAGTGCCTTCAGAGTGCTGAAAGAAAGTAACTTCCAACTTACAATTTTATACAAAGAGAAAATATATAAGGAAGAGAAAAAAAAAATTTTATGACAAGCAAAAACAGAGAGTTCATCTCAGGAAAGGAAATTGCTAAAGAATGTGCTTCAGAAAGAAAGTGATCCCATATGTTAGATATGAGAAATAACAAGGAAAATGGTTTTTAAAAAATAGATAAATCTAAATGAATCATAACTGTAGAAAACCACATTAAGCCTAAGAATTATAATGTCCTGTGAGATTAGAATTAAAATACTGCCAACCATAGCATACAAATCAGAGGTGGTGAAAATGGAGTATATGAAGTATTTGAAAATCTCTGTGTTATCTGGGAAGAGGAAAAAGTTTTGATTAACTTTTAATTTTTATTTATTAATCATGCATACTGTAATGTCTAGAAAAAGCCCTAAAAGAACAGAAACAGAGCTAGCAAATAAAAGAAGGAAGAAATGGGAGAGAAAGAAACAACAGAACAAATGGGACAAATAGTACCTCTGAAGAATTTCAGAAGATAAATATGAAACAGAGTGACTTCTGTAGCCCCAAGAGGAGATAAAGATCTCATGGTTTGGCAGGAAGAGAAGAGTTAGATGGGAAGCAAGGGTGAGCAGCTGTGGGTCCCTGAAGAGGGACAGCCTATCTTTTGCCTCCTACCTGTACCCCCTAACCCCTCGCCCTGGCTAGTGTGTTAGGTATCTGAGAACAAAGGTGGCCTGTGCTCAATTCCGAGATAAAATCCAAAGTAGGAAGTGTCACATGGTGTTATGTGGGGAGAGGGGCCCTTAGGTCACTTTACAGAGTTTCCCCAAAGCCAGCATGGTAAGAGGAGCATTCCTTGGATTCTAGCACCCAAAAGCACTGCAGGAGGCCAAGCTGTTGAAAGTCACATGACTTTGATCCAGTCTAACATCCGCATGGCAAGAGTGTTTACTATGAGACCAAGAGTGGGACAGAAACGGAGAGAGAGAGAGACAGAGACAGAAGATGGGAAGGAGGAACAGCATGACAGCAACCTATATGGTCCATCAGCTAAGGACCATGTGGTGTGATGGATGCCTCTGTGGGTGCCCAGGTGGACAGCTGATGACTGAGAGCCCGAATACCTACTCTGGCATTCCAACCTCAGCTTCGTGTAAGTACTCAGAAACTTAGACACAAACCCAGGAGAGTTGAGGAGACCCTGATTTCACTGAGATTAAATTTCTTAGAGGGCAGGCTGTATCAGCATCAGGCACAAATCATAGAAAACTCCATTCAAATTGGTTTAAACCAGATGGAGATTTTCTGGTTCACTTAACAGGGCGTCCAGGGGCAAACTGGGCTTCCAGTGATCTTGACCCAGTGGCTTGGATATGCTTGGATATACTTCCCCTTGATCGTCTTAGTCGTGGTTTTCTCTGGTGCCAGCTTCAACTACTGAGGTGGTAGCAGCAGTTTTGAACTCCTTATCAATGCCAAACCACATCCAGAAGAAAAGAGACCATCTTTTCCTGTACTTTCTTTTAAGAGAAGGAAATACCTTCCAAAAAACCTCCGCAAACTTGTTTGTATCCTATTGGCCCAAAGTGAGCCATGTACGTATTCTAGAACCAATCCCTATCACCAGAAGAACACAACTGACATAAGACTCAGTTCAGTTCAGTTCAGTCACTCAGTCATGTCTGACTCTTTGTGACCCCATGGACTGCAGCATGCCAGGCTTCCCTGTCCATCATGAACTCCCAGAGCTTGCTCAAACTCATGTCTTTTGAGTCAGTGATGCCATCCAACCATCTCACCCTCTATTGTCCCCTTCTCCTGCCTTCAATCTTTCCCAGCATCAGGGTATTTTCCAGTGAGTCAGTCCTTTGCATCAGGTAGCCAAAGTATTAGAGCTTCAGCTTCAGTCCTTCCAGTGAATATTCAGGACTGATTTCCTTTAGGATAGACTAGTTGGATCTCCTTGCAGTCCAAGGGACTTGCAAGAGTCTTCTCCAACACCACAGTTCAAAAGCATCAATTCTTTGGCACTCAGCTTTCTTTATAGTCCAACTTTCATATCCATACATGACTACTGGAAAAACCATACCTTTGACTAGACGGACCTTTGTTGGCAAAGTAATGTAAGACTAGTTGAGATTCATCCTTGACTGAGGTCAATCCTCCTAGTGGCATGGCTGCTACAAAAGAAGGAGGAATGGAATGGATTCACAGGAAGACCACAACTACGGTCCTCCACTTTAGCTGCCCAGTATTCACACTCATCCTCCATGCTTCGTTACACACACTTCAGAAACGCCCATACCTAATGAAATGTGCTCCGGCCTTACTGAAAAAAGCACCATCCAAACTTCATCTCATTATGTATCCAGGTGCAAACCCAGCATTTCTGGGAGATGTGCAGGTCTCTCCATCGAGTCAGCTACATGCACCTGATTTAAGAGAAACTGGCTGGGGGAACGAAGTGATTGTTTCTTGTTACATGCGTTTAGAGAACTCTGAGCCTAAGCCTCCTCAGATTAAAAATGTCTGCTATGGAGGCCGCGAAACTGATTTAAACTAAAAAACGACAAAAAGAAGCCAATATGAGTTGTGTGTACTCATTTCTCACCTGCTGATTATAATAACCGTACTGCTTTTGCATCTGATATGCCAAAATCCCTGAGCTCAAAGTGATGTCCTTTGATTAGCAAAAGACCTATTATTTTCCTCTGGGATTAGCCCTTCCCCCAACTCCTTCTCTGAGCTTGAGTTTGTTCCGCACACAGTCAGTTCTTTCATGTTGGCTGGGGTCCCGTGGGCCCTGCTGCCCTTTGCACTAGCCACCCTCTCTACCGGCTGAGGTCGCCCCACTGCCCACACCACTTCCTATGCCATTTCCTTACTCCTCTGACCACAGACCTCTGGGGCTTCTATCTCTCTCTTTGGCCAACAGAAACTTTCCACCTACTTCAGATCAGCTATTTCAAAATGGGTTCTCATAGTCAAACTTCTGACCCCTAGAAATATCCTTCATTCCCTTGTACCAGAGCCTCCTTCTTCCCAGAGTCTCAGGGTGTGGAGTGCAGACTGGATTATGGTCAAGTACAGTCTCACTTCCTTAGCCTCCCAGGCGGCGTTGGTGGTATAGAACCTGCCTGCCAATGCAGGCAGACGTAAGAGACTCGCTAGGTCAGGAAGATCCCCTGGAGAAGGGCATGGCAACCCACTCCAGTATTCTTGCCTGGAGAATCCCGTGGAGAGAGGAGCCTGGAGGGCTACAGTCCATGGTGTCACAAAGAGTCAGACACGACTGAAGTGACTTAGCATACATGCACACACACAGCCTCACTTCCCACCTGGCTTCGCAGCATCCTCCAGCATCCCAGCCCTGCTGCCCAGTACAGATTTCTTTCACAGACTGTGATTTTGCCTCTGGGCTCGTTAGCTGGCTCGCTTTCCCCTGGGCGCCCTTCCCAGTCTACCTTCTTCAGGAAAGCCCAGCCCACCAGCTGCACATGTTTAAAGGCCAATGACAGGTCAAGTTTTCTCCTGCAGAGCCCCTTGGTGGCATGCAAACTCAAGGGACTTCGGTCCTGAGAGGTCCGATTAGTCTACCTAGAAGCACAGAGAGAGGTCTTTTGAGAAGTCTGGGCCTCAGCAGAGCTTCTGCTCTGCCCAGCCAACAGTATCCCCCTGCCTATGTAATTTTCAGCAAACCGCTTATGTTCTTTGAACCTTGATTTCTACATCCCTAAAATGGCTAAAGCAGTGCTGAGAGAGAAATTTATAGCATTAAACACGTACATTAGAAAAGGGGGAATGAAGAAGATGGGAAAGATATTTTTAGTAATACAGAAAGGTATTCAGGACACACTGTTAAATGGAAAAAGTTTAGTTGATAAGTCGCGTCCAATTCTTTGTGACCCCACGGACTTCAGCCCCCCAGGCTCCTCTGTCCATGGGATTTCCCAAGCAAGAATACCGGAGTGGGTTGCCATTTCCTTCTCCAGGGGATCTTCCTGACCCAGGGATGGAACCTCAGTCTCCTGCATTGGCAGGTGGATTCTTTAGCACTGAGCCACCAGGGGAGCCCATATTTTATGGTAGTATATGCTATAATATAGATAATTATTTCCCATTGAAATATGTTTATAGCTTTTTTAGAAAAACCCATTACTGGTAATATACTAACGAGCTGTCTTACTTAAACAGCTTAAAATTTTAATTTTTATAATGTGAACTTAGATGAGTCTTGTGGGGAATACAATAGTTTCCTCTGTTGCTACGTTTCTTTTCCTCATGTATTTAAAACTATTTTTGTGAGGGCAGGAGAGAGAGAGAGGAAGAGAGACAGAAACAGGGAGAGAGAGACTAATTTTCAATACCAGCTCAATTAATGGAAGCTCCTAAAAGAATGCAGGGCTGGAATGGGAAAGATGCTCTTGGATTCTGTCGGTTTGGTCTCTCATTCCAATTAGCCCAGAGAGATAAATGTCCTGCCCAGAGCCAGGCTAGGACACTGCTCGCCCTGCGTCCACACGGAGCTCTTTCTCCTGAGCAGTCCTGCCCCTCCAGTCAGTCCCCTGGCTACCCCGTCTCTGTTGGCAGCTGTCACTCTTCCTGTCCCGCTGTGGCTATCTCCTCCCTTTACTGGGTCTGAAGGGTGCCTCGAATCTGCTCCTTGGGGTCTGGCGCCCTCTGCTGGCTTTGAAGATTCACCACAATCGTTAAAGGACCACCCGACCTGCCCTGAACTTGGCAGCTCATTCATTCCCCAAAGTCATAGGGGAAACTGAGGCTGCAAGTTGGGGGAGTGACTGGATCCAGAACACAAAGCAAAGAAACTTCTTGGGCTAATACTTGGGCCTTCTGACCCTTCTTTCTGCACTCTTTCTGGCACACCGTCGTTGGAAGAAATGAAGACGTAGGTGATGGCAGACTTGACTCCAAGGCTGGTGAAAAGTCCACCTTCCACATGTATCTTCAGGAGCCCTCCTGCCATGTTGGGGAAGGACTGAATGTTGAGCTGGACTTTTCCATTGCTGTATTCTAGGGCAGTGGCCCTACTTCCCTCTCTTAGTTTAGTCAGTTCAGTCGCTCAGTCGTGTCCAACTCCATGGACTGCAGCATGCCAGGCCTCCCTATCCATCACCAACTCCTGGAGTTCACTCAAACTCATCTCCATTGATTCGGTGATGCCATCCAGCCATCTCATCCTCTGTCGTCCCCTTCTCCTCCTGCCCCCAATCCCTCCCAGCATCAGGGTCTTTTCCAATGAGTCAACTCTTCGCATGAGGTGGCCAAAGTACTGGAGTTTCAGCTTCAGCATCAGTCCTTCCAACGAACACCCAGGACTGATCTCCTTTAGGATGGACTGGTTGGATCTCCTTGCAGTCCAAGGGACTCTCAAGAGTCTTCTCCAACACCACAGTTCAAAAGCATCAATTCTTCGCCTCTCAACTTTCTTTATAGTCCAACTCTCACATCCATCCATGACTACTGGAAAAACCATAGCCTTGACTAGACAGACCTCTGTTGGCAAAGTAATGTCTCTGCTTTTTAATAACCTCAATATTCCCATCAGAGTGTGGATGGATTTAATGATGCCCTAAGGCATAGCCTGTGCTTCCCCAAACTCCATCATTCACAGCTTCCTTCATGGATTTTGCATGTCCACGAGTCACTCAGACTATAATTTACTTAATATGTTTCTCTAAGGTGTCTCATTTTAAACTTCAAAGTCTGCAGGAATGAATCACTTTTCCCTGGGTGATGACCCATAGATGCATCTGGTTCCCTCGGAATTGCCTTTGAGCCCTTGCTGTCTGCATTTAGTGCAAGAAGACTTGATCCCACACAGAATTCTTCCCTTTTAAAACAAAATAAAAACCATTACTTGCTGGAAAGGGTGTGGAGAGAAGGGAACCTTCCTACACTGTTGGTGGGAATGTAAATTGGTATAGCCACTATGAGGAACAGTATGGAGGTTCCTTAAAAAATTAAAAATAGAGCTAACATATGACCCTGCAATCCCACTCCTGGGCATTTATCTGGAGAAAAACATAATCTGAAGGATACGTGAACCCCAACATTCATTGTGGCACTGTTTACAATAGCCAAGACATAGAAGCAACCTAGACATCCATCAACAGAGGAATGGATAAAGACATATATATTATAGAGGTATTTACCTGGTGGTCCAGTGGCTAAGACTCTGAGCTCCCAATGCAGGGGGCCCAGGTTTGATCCCTGGTGAGGGAACTAGATCCCACATGCTGCAACAACAACAAAAAAGATTCTGCATGCCTCACCTGAGACCTGGCATAGCCAAATAAATAAGGAAATAAATAAATTTATTAATACAATGGAATATTAGTCAGCCATTTAAAATAATGAAATAATACCATTTGCAGCAACATTGATGGACCTAGAGAGTGTCACACTAAGTCAGATGGAAAAGGAGAAATATCAAATGACATCGCTTATATGCGGAATCTAAAAAGAAATGATACAAATGAACTTACAAAATAGGAAGAGACTCACAGACTTAGAAAATGAACTTATGGTTGCTGGGGGAAAGGGATAGTTAGGGACTTTGGGAAGGTCATAGACACATTGCTGTATCTAAAATGAATAACCAACAAGGACCTACTACATAGCATGTGGAACCCTGCTCTGTTATGTGCCGGCCTGGACAGGAGAGGGGTTGCGGGGGAGAATGCTGCTGCTACTAAGTCGCGTCAATCGTGTCCAACTCTGTGTGACCCCATGGACTGTAGCCTATTAGGCTTCTCTGTCCCTGGGATTCTTGCCCCAGGCAAGAGTACTGGAGTGGGTTGCCATTGCCTTCTCCGGGGGGTCAGGGGGAAGAATGGATACATGTATATGTATGGCTGAGTCCCTTCGCTGTTCACTTGAAACTACCACAACACTGTTAATCGACTATCAGTTCAGTTCAGTTGCTCAGTTTTGTCCAACTCTTTGTGATTTATGGACTGCAGTATGCCAGGCTTCCCTGTCCTTCACCATCTTCTGGAGTTTGCTCAAATGCATGCTCATCAAGTTGGTGATGTCATCCAACCATCTCATCCTCTGTTGCCCCCTTCTCCTCCTGCCTTCAATCTTTCCCAGCATCAGGGTCTTTTCCAAAGAGTCAGTTCTTCGCATCAGGTGGCCAAAGTATTGGAGCTTTAGCTTCAGCATCAGTCCTTCCAATGAATATTCAGGGTTGATTGCCTTTAGGACTGACTGGTTTGATCTCTTTGCTGTCCAAGGGATTCTCAAGAGTCTTCTCCAATACCACAGTTCAAAAGCATCAGTTCTTCGGTGCTCAGTATTTTTTATGGTCCAACTCTCACATCCATACATAACTAATGGAAAAAACATGCCCCAACACAAAATAAAAAGTATAAAGTTTTGGGGAAAAAAACAACTATTACTAGGGAATGAGAAACTGGTATCCTTCAGGTACCATTCTCAGTCTTCACTTACTCTTTGGGGGTAGCTACTATCTAAATTGAACATCAAGGCACAGACAGACTAGTCCAAGGTCTCCTAGTTGAGAAATAGTTGAACTGAACTGGATCACACTCTACTTCTAAAGCCAACTGATGTGAACTTGCTGATGTTTTGAAATTAAAGGTAAAATGGGGGCTTCCCTGGTGGTTCAGTGGTAAAGAATCTGCCTGCCAATGCAGGAGACATGGGTTCAATACCTGGTCCAGTAAGATCCCACATGCCACAGAGCAACTAAGCCTGTGTGGCACAATACTGAGCCCATGTGCTGCAACTGCTGCTGCTGCTAAGTCACTTCAGTCGTGTCCAACACTGTGCGACCCCATAGACGGCAGCCCACCAGGCTCCCCTGTCCCTGGGATTCTCCAGGCAAGAACACTGGAGTGGGTTGCCATTTCCTGCTCCAATGCATGAAAGTGAAAAGTGAAAGTGAAGTCACTCAGTCGTGTCCGACTCTTAGCGACCCCATGGACTGCAGCCTACCAGGCTCCTCCATCCATGGGATTTTCCAGGCAAGAGTACTGGAGTGGGGTGCCATTGCCTTCTCCGGTGCTGCAACTACTAAAACCCAAATGTTCCACAAGAGAAGCCCCCCAATGGGAAGCCCATGCACCACAACTAGAAAATAGCCCTCACTCGCTGAAACTAGAGATAAGCCCACGCAGCCATGGAGACCCAGCACAGCCAAGTAAATAAATGCAATTTTTAAAAAGTAAAATGATGCAAAGCAATAGTAAGAGATAATGACCAGTGTGGCATCTGTGCTTTGGAGGGACTCATTGTGCAGGTGGGAGGCAGACAGCAGACATAGGAATACAGGGGGGTGGGCCGTGTGTGATAGCGACAGGGGACCAGGAGCAACATCCAGCATGTGGGAGTATAAGAAGATCAGAGAAGATGTGGGTCCTAAGTCCCAGGGAGGTGGAGTGGGCAAGAAGAGCATTCCTGGCCATGCTTTTCCGATGCCACAGGGAATGGCATTGACACTGCTGGGTCCTCTGCAGCCCCTTTTGATCACTTATAGATCATCCAGTAACATTTATCCATGGGAGCCCTTCTTGATGGGGTAGCTCTGCCTTCAGCCTTCTCCTAGGGTAGGGCTGTGTCCTATGGGACAGGCAATCAAGGTGGGGGTAAAGGTGCAGGTGGAAGGATAAGCTGGACTCATAGTTCTACCTCTTGATGACTATGACCTTGGCCTCAATTTCCTCATCAGCCAAAAGTCCCATAGAGGTGCCCCGTGCTTCCCCTTCATGGAACAACCTGCTGCCCATCTATGGGAAGTGGGGTCAGCAGCCTCCAGCTGTCCACTGCTTGAGGATCAGCTGCAGAGAACCCACTCTCCCCTTCTCCAGGCTGTGGGCACATCTGACGACTGAGTGAAGGTGGGGGGGAAAGGCCCAGCCATTTTAACCCAGTAAGGGACCCTCCCTCCAGAGCTCAAGGTCCAGTGTCGGTGGAGACTTTGTTCCACTTCTGCCTCTGTCCAGGGCAGAACAGGGGCTGATTCCAAATAAACCCTTGGCACCCCAGACTCCCTCTCAGTATCTGTTTCTGGAGAACCTGATTTGTGACGTAGCCGTTTTACACACTCAGGACAGAGGAGGCATGCTGCCGGTTTTGATGAAACGAGGTTGGATGTTAATCTAAATGTGAGAGTTGTCCAACTCATCGGGACCTACCTTCTGACCAGACCAAGAGTCATTTTGGGAGGAGGCACTGAAGGATGCAGGACAGTCAGGCAGCCTTGCTGCGTGATTTGACCTCACAGAACCAGGGCAAATCATTTGAAAACAAAAGGGCTAAAGGGCAGTCGAAGGAGGCTTTGGAGAGAGAGCGGTGCTGAGACGGGTGATGTTTCCAGCAGTGCGTCACTTTAGGTAGTAGCTCCACAGACACTCATTGAACATACATTACGTGTGAGAGCGCATGCTAAGAGGTGAAAAGTTTTGGAGAAAAGCCTCAAAGAATTTCTCTGACCCTGACTGTCCCCAAGAGCTATTCCTTAGCCCTATGAGCTCTGGACATTTTCCTAAACAGTTCTCTCCTTCTTTGATTTCTTTTCACTGAATAACTGAAGCCTCTCTAATAAAAAATGAACTTTAGCCAAAGAGTAAATAAATAAGCAAAAAAACTCAAAATGCTTTTTCACCACTGAATATAGCAAATTGTTCAGTCGCTCAGTTGTGTCCAACTCTTTGTGACCCCATGGACTGCAGCATGCCAGGCTTCCCTGTCCTTCACCATCTCCCAGAGTTTGCTCAAACTCATGTCCATTGAGTTGGTGATGCCGTTCAACCCCGTCATCCTCTGTCGCCCCCTTCTCCTCCTGCCTTCAATCTTTGCCAGTAGCAGGGTCATTTCCAATGAGTCCGCTCTTCACATCAGGTGATCAAAGTATTGGAGCTTAAGTTCTTCCAATGAATATTCAAATTTTATTTCCTTTAGGATTGACTGGCTTGATCTCCTTGCAATCCAACGGACTCTCAGGAGTTTTTTTCCAACACTACAGTTCGGAAGCCTTAATTCTTCGGTGCTCAGCCTTCTTTATGGTCCAACTACTTGTAAGATTTAAAAAGCCTCCCCTGATCCTTATTGCTGCACTCACTGTTTCTACTGCATAGTCTTTTAAAAAGCTTATTTATTTGTTTTTGGCTGCGTTGGATCTTCGTTGGTACTGGGGCTTTCTCTAGTTGTGGTGAACAGGGGCTACTCTTCTTTGCCACGCATGGTCGTCTCATTTCTTGGCTTCTCTTGTTGCAGAGCATGGGCTCTGGGCATACGGGCTCAGTCGTTGGGCTTGCGGGCTCGAAAGCAGGGGCTCAGTAGTTGTGGAACACGGACTTAGTTGTTCCATCGCACTAGTATCTTCCCGAACCAGGGATAGAATTTGTATCCCTCGCATTGCAAGATGGATTCTTAACCACTGGACCACCAGGGAAGTCCTGCATAGTCTTTATTGTAAAAATAACAATTTGGGTGCTCTTTTGTTCACTTGGCATTATTTTATAGGAACTGTTCTTTGTTTCAATACAGTGAATGTATTTGTCACTGTCATGCCTGCACAATATTCTATTGAATGGTCAGATCATACGTGGTTTAACTAAACCCTATTACTGGCTAAGTACTGCATAAACTTCTAGATCTTCACAGACATAGAAAAACATATTTATAATTACATTTGTATGCATAGAATAAGTTGTTTTTTTCCTCTTAGGTAGCTTACACTGGGTATCACCCCAGAGGTAAAATCATGCAAAGCATATGATTGATCAGTTTTGTCAGCATGTCCTCTGGAAAGCATGGTCAAATTTATAGTGCCACAAGCAATATGCAAGGGTTTTCTCGGTCAGTTTTGAATTTAGAAATACCTTCTAAAATTTTGTTACTGACTTAACAAATTGATGTTCTTCTTGGTTCTAATATTTTTTAAATTTGCAGTTCTGTTATGGTGACCTTGCAGAAAGTATTCTCTTAAGGCCTAGGGACCAGTGTCCCATCTTGCCAAGAGATGGCGCTGTGACTCTGTGCTTAGGCTTCCTGAGACAGCCTAAGCAGCCTGTTAGCGGTGGGGTGTGTGTGTGTGTGTGTGTGTGTGTGAGTACCAGGAGAGGGGATGTCAAGAAATCCTCTGGTTCCCCCCCACTGGAACCCCAGTTTCACACCTGAGGTCCGAAAGACCTGGTTTTGGTTAGGAGGTGACACCCCACCTGCTGAATCTGCTTTGCTCCCCGGCCCCCAGCAGTGTATCTACCACCCTCTCAAACTCAACAGAATCCAAGTTCCACTGCAGGCCAGACATAGACCTGTTCAGGCACTACGTCCTGTCTGACTCTTTGCCACCCCATGAACTTCAGCACGCCAGGCTTCCCTGTCCTTCACCATCTCCCAGAGCTTGCTCAGACTCCTGTCCATTGAGTCGGTGATGCCATCCAACCATCTCATCCTCTGTGGCCCCCTTCTCCTCCTGCCTTCAATCTTTCCCAGCATGAGACTCTTTTCCAGTGAGTCAGCTCTTTGCAACAGGTGGCCAAAGTATTGGAGCTTCAGCATCAGCATCAGTCCTTCCAATGAATATTCAGGGTTGATTTTCTTTAGGACTGACTGGTTTGACCTCCTTGCAATCCAAGGGACTCTCAAGAGTCTTCTCCAGCACCACACTTTGAAAGCATCCATTCTTTGGCACTCAGTCTTCTTTATCATCCAACTCTCACATCCATACATGACTATTGGAAAAACAGTAGCTTTGACTACATGGACCTTTTGTAGGCAAAGTGATGTCTCTGCTTTCTAATATGCTGTCTAGGAGCAAGGATCTTCTTTTTTTAGTGTCTTCTAATTTCATGGCTGAAGTCACCGTCCACAGTGATTTTGGAGCCCAAGAAATAAACTCTGTCACTGTTTCAATATTTTCCCTATCTATTTACCATGAAGTGATGGGACTGGAGACATAGATCACACCTTCTCAAAAACTCACAAGCAAGTGGAGGACAAAATCAACTTGAAATGCTGTACTTTCTATAAGACAGCTTCTAAGTGCACTGAGGGATTGGGAATTGGAAAGATTGTCTCCAACTACAGGATGGGGTCTTGGTGGATGTTGGGGCTGAGCTGGGTCAGTTGGGACAAGAGGCGGGTGAGCAGAGCATGGAGGGGAGGAGGTGGGGGCCAGGGGTGGGGGCCTGACCAAGAACCTTTGTGAGTCTGGAGCTCTGGTGGAGACTAACAGGCAGATGAGGTTGGGGAGACCCCAAGCGAGCCCAACTGTAGTGTGGCCTGAATGCCACGTTGAGAAGCATGGACTTGGTTTTGTGAGAGGTATGCTCATGGAGGTGTCACGGCAGTAAAATGGTGGGCTTATCCTTGTGCTCTGGCAAAAAGCAGCCTGAGATCTAACTGATTCAGTGGTTTTCCTAAGCATGTTCTGTGGATACATCAAGGGGCATAGCCCGTCAGGCTCCTCTGTCCTTGGGATTTCCCAAGCAAGAATACTGGAGTGGGTTGCCATTTCCTTCTTCACGGGATCTTTCTGACCCAGGGATCCAACCAGTGTCTCCTGCACTGGCAGGCAGATTCCTTATCACTGAGCCACCTTGGCTTCTGGGAAAGCGTGATGCTTTTTTCCCCCCTCCTGCCTCTGTGGCCCCTCCTCAGTCTCCTTTGCAGCCTCTTCCCCTTCATCCAGCCATGAATCATGACTTCATGAAGGCTGCTCTCACTCCGCACTCTCCTCTGGGCTCAGCTTAATTACACCCTACCTCAGGATGACTCAGGCCTCCCCTCTGAGCTCCAGACCTATATATCCAATTGCCTCTTTGACAGTTCCTTCTGAATGTTTTCAAAGCATCTTTAATTCATGTCTCAAACTCTCCCACTCAAGTTCGCCAAATGCTGGTCCTCTTCCAGCATGCATCGCCTGAGTGGACATCCCACCATTCATTCTGTTGTGGGGCCAGTTAAAAATCTCAGAGGCACCACCCTTGCCCCCTCCCTCTTCCTCATCCCATTTCCAACCTCTCCCCAAGTCCATTGACTCCACTTCCCCCACAGCAGTCAGCACTGTCGGCTTCTTTCCTTACCTCTGTGTGGTCCACGCAGGTGGAAGCTGCAAAGGCCTTCCTGGACCACTTAGGGCCACTGCAGAATCTCCTAACCGATCTTCTTGCATGCACTCTGGCTCCTCTGCAACCCCCTCTTTTCAAAATGGAGAGCTGATAATGTCACCCACTGTCCCAGTGAAATCTCCACTGCTTCCCATTGCTTAAAATTTTTTTTTATTAAGATGATACAGAAAAGAGTATAGAACCAATGTACAAATGAAACACTCTTGAAACCAGCTGCCATGAAAGGAGGCAGAACTTGGCTGCCATCCCACTCCATGTGCCACCTTCCCTCACCGCCAGAGAAACTACTAACCTGACTTTTATGGTAAGCATCCACAGATGCTTCTTTGAAATCCAGCATGCATCCTGAAATGTTAGAGTTCCCAAAATATTTTGCTGGTTTTTAAAATTTATGTCTGTTAGTTCTCTTATAATCTAGCAGTTCCCCCCTATCTTTTATGCTCTCTTCTTCAAATGCGTTTAAAAGAATTCCCATTGCTTTCAAAGTAAGAAAAAAATTCCCTTCCATTCCTGTAAAGTTTTGCTTGGTCTGATCAGCCGCCGCTCCAGTCCCTCCAGCCTCTTTCCCACCAGGTTGCTTTCTACTCTCTTGTCAACCTCAAGCCAACCTTGAGTGGGTGCTCCTCCCCCCACCCTGGTGCCTTCTTCATATCCCTGCAGGGATATGTGTAAAAACACAGCTGCTCCCCTGGCCAGAAATGCTCTTCCCTCCCTTGTAGCTCCCAGTTAATTCTGACTTATTTTTGTATCTCACTTGGGGGGTTCCCCCCTCTGAGAGGCCTTCTCCACCTTCCCTGACTTGATCAACCCTGCTGCCTGAGCCTCTCACAGTGGTCTCTCTTCTCTGAAGCGCAGGTCAGAGTTGTGATTTTTTCACTTGTTTGTGAGATGATATGATTAAAAAACATTAGCTCCATGAAAGTGAGGATTATGTTTGCTTTTCCTCACCATTGTCTTTCCACTATTTAGCTGGGTGCCTGGCACATCGGTGGAGAAGGAAATGGCAACCCACTCCGGTATTCTTGACTGGGAAATCCCATGGACAGAGGAGCCTGGTGGGCTACAGTCCATGGGGTCATAAAGAGTTGGACACAACTGAGCAACTAAATAACAACAACTGGCACATAGTATGTGTTCTATAGAAAAATTTCTGACTGTTGTCCAGGGAGAGAGAGCCAGCAGACACCAACGCAGTTAGGAGGGAGTCTGGGTCTGGAGACCTGGGTGGAGGAGATCTGATTCCCTGAGAGGTGAGGGCTGAAGCAGTGAGGATAGGCGGTGTGACCTGGGAAGGAGTGATAGTGTGAGAAGAGGATGGGGTCTTGTCTCCAGAACCCCAGAGGCCATGCCAGGGATCTTCTGCCTACCCCATGGCCTCTAATGCTGGAGCCAGGCCTGGACGGGGATGCCTGGGGAGGTTCCTGGGCCCAACCACTCCTCCTTGGGGCCACTGGGGCTGAGCTAAGTGGAAACAAATGTTCCCTGGCTTCCCACCAGCCCAGTCCTGGTGGGCGAGCAGCAATCCCTCCCTCTCAGCCTCTGCTCCCCCCTCCCCCTGTCCCACCCTCCCACCCCACCGAGTTTTTTCTCCCTTTGACTGATGGAGTGATGCGAAGGCTGGAGCATGGATAGGGTTGAGAGATGTGGAAGATATAAAGCAGGTGGGTTCTATGGGGAACCAGGGCCTGGGGTGGGGGTTCCCTTGGACAAAGGCCCAGAGGCAATCTCAGGAGAAACTTGACCTAGATTGGCTAAAGCTGGGAACCAGGCATTTGAGTTCCCACTCTGGGCTGGAAAGGCACATTCTCATGACTTCAGGTGGGCTGGAAAAAGTTGGACTAGCATCTGGGATTCAGAAAGTAGAGGACAGCGGTTCTTCCTTTCTTCTATCTTTTTCCTTCTCTCCATCTCTCTAGAGGGCTGGCCTTTCCTCTCTCTCTCTTCTCCTGGGACCCAGAGACCCAGGGCCCTGCGGAATTCTCAAGTCCCATCACCACCCTAAAGGAATGAGAGTCAGGTCTCATTGCTGGGGAAGGAGGAAGGGCGGATGGTGGGGAGGGACGGAGAGGGAGAGAGAGGTGACTGGGAGGGGAAGAGTCAGGCCCAAATTCCTGGGCTCCTGCAGCTTCAGTCGTTCTGAGAAACAAAGAAACAGAGAAAATGATTCAGAGACAGACACAAACAGAGACCGAATTATGGAGATGGGAAAGACGTGAAAAGATGCACAGAAAGACAGTGAGAGAGAGAGAGAGAGAGAATCCGACAGAGGGCTCCGCTTTCCCCTGCAGCGAATCTGATGTTATCTATCCCCAGCTGCCTCTCTCCCCCTCCACAGTCCCCACTTCTGCCCCTCCTTCCTCTCCAACCCCATAGCCAGACAACCCTGTTTCTCCTTCCCCGCCTGTCTTTTAGATGACCTAAGGTGGAGGGATGGGGGAAGAGATGGAGGGGGCCTGGAGGACAGAGAGAAAGAGATCAGAGTAGCACTCCATCCATGCTACAGAGGTGGTGTGTGTGCGCACGTGTGTGTACATGTGTGTGTGCACGTGTGTGTGCGTGATCTCCAGGAAAGCCAGCATGTGTCTCAGTCTGAGCCAGCCCACCTATGTGGCCAGCCCTACCTGTGGATGAAAGTTACCCAGTGTCATCTAGGACAGGCGAGGTGTCCTGTGGTTTCTGCGGGGCTGTCTGGAAACCTATGCCCAGCTGTGGGTGTGTGTGAGTGCGTATGCATGTGCATGCATCTTGATCTGTCTTTGTGTGCCTCTGTTTCCATCTCCTAGTTTCCCAGCCCTTCTCCGTGGAGGGTCTTCCAAGGTGATAGTGACGGCTTGAAGCCTCAGGAACATCTGAACTCATCTCTGTGAATGTTTGAGGGCTTCAGGAGTGAAGTTATGGCTCTCTCTCTCTGCCCAGATGCCAGCCAACTCCTAGATGGGGGTGCAGAGAAGGCAGAAAGCAGTGGGCAGAGGCAAGGTTGCCTTGGAACAGAGGCCTTGAGAATTGAGGCTTCAGGAGACCTGCCCATCACAGACTGCCGCCCACCCCTCCCTGCCCCAGTGCTTCCACAGGCACTAGTGGGCCAGCTGTTTCTGGAATGGGATTCTGGGGTGCTTGAGTTGGGGGAAGGATGAGGACTTGTAAATCCAGGGATGGCCAAATATTCTACAAGGTCTGGCCAGAGAGAGTACTGCAGGAGGGTGGGGTGTTCTGTGTGTGTTTTTAGGAAAGGTGGGGGGTGGGGGCAGAAAGGCCGCCTGCGGGGGAGAAGGCTTCTTGGCAAACGCCCCAGTTTCCTGAGCTGATCCCTGCTCCCTGCCACTGCTCCCAATTCTGTTGTTTCAATAACATCATTTTTATCCACCCCACAGAGAGACCTTGTCTTAGGAGGGGGAGGTGAAGGGCAGGGCTAGGGCATGAGGGGGTGGTAGTGGAGAGAGACTGGGGTCTGGAGGGAGCAGGGACCAGATTTGGGGCGCTCCCTCTTCAGGCAGAAGCAGGGCGGTCCCAGAGCCCTGGTCCCCTGATGACAAAGACAAATACATTAAAATTCTTGCCTCGGAGAAGAATGCAGGATCAGGAGAGCATTTCATAATCTGCAATAACAGTAGCAGGGTGGGGGTGGGAGGGCAGAGGGTTCGGAACCCATGCAATAGTTCCCAGGGGATTGGTCATTGGCCACCTGCAGCCTCTAGGGACCCCCCCGCCTCCAGCCGGAGCCCTCCAGCCGCCTGTTCAGCACCATCTGGCCTGAGTGTGGGCCCAACCTTGGCTGCATTGTTCAGTGTGCAGGGTCCAGAGTTGGCACTGCCCTACAGAAACAGCAACTGGGTGCAAAATTAAAAGGTGCAGAGGCTGTGCCTGGCATCTGGTTGCTATTAAAGGCTAAAATGGGAGGGGCTGCACTTGGGCCACGCCCCCTACCTCTCTCAGCCCCTAGCCCCCGTCTCTAGAGCACTCCAGCACCCTCACCAGAACTCTCAGTGCCCAGGACGAGGGCTTAGACTGATTCAACCTGGACACCACGGCCCTAGGGTGGGGGTCCCAGCAAAGCCAGGGGCTTCCCTGTGTGCCTAGGCCAATGTTTCTCCATTTCTTTTCTCTTCTCCACTTGCTCATCCTTCCTTTCCCAGATCTGCCTCCTCCCCTGGGACCTGCATCTGTGGTCTTTTCTTACACCCCCAGCCCATCTTGATCCGCTTGTCCCTACACTCAGAATCTTGGCTTTTCTCTGCTCACCAGGGTGTTTCTCTCTCTTATCTCTCTTGGCAGTGGCCCTACTCCCCAAGTTCAGGTGCTCCCCACTCTCCTCCCCCCCACACACATACTCCAGAAGACCGGGAGCTTTCTCTAGACGCCTGAAGTTTCTGCCACATGGGCTTGAGGTCCTCCATCGTTATCTCCAGCCAGGAGCACCAGTACAACTTGATGGCTGTTCTGGATAGAGGTGAAAGGGAGACTGGCCCTTGCCATGGAATGTCCTGCACCACCTGTCCCTCTGTACCCCCGGGGCACACGGGGCGGGAGCGGGGAGCAGGGACTACAGCTCCCTGCCAGCCTGCTTGGCGTGATGAATGGAGCTGTCCTTCCTCCCCACGGGGGCCTTTGATCTCCCCTCGTGGGGAGGGGGCCAGGGGCATCAAAGACATTTTTGTGGCATTAGAGAATCAGATAAAATGCCATCTCACCTGCAGCTGCCCTCCCACCCGCTCCGGCCGGCCAAGTTGGGGGAGCAGCGATGAGGCAGGGACCCTCGGACCCACGAGGCCCGGCTGCAGCGAGTCCTGACCCTTCGCTCTGCAACCTCCACTCTGTCGCTCGGTTGCACGTGCGAGAGCTTGATCGCAGGCCATAAAGAGGTTCTCTCTTGCTGTCTAATCTGCCCTCCCGCACCTCCTCCCCTGAGTGCCGGCCTGATGAGGCGGGGGCTGGGGAGCAGAGTGGAGGCCCATTGCTTCCTCCTGTGCTCAAGAAAAGGCTGAAAAAGGGGGCTTGCGGCGCAGAGGCGGGGTCCGGTCAGAGGTGACCCCCTCTGGAGTCGGCCCATCGGGCCATCGAGTTCGACACCCCTCCCCGGAGCACCCAGCGCCGGGGGCAGACTGCATCTCCCGGCCCCCGCTCCAGCATCCCACTCCGCACCGCCCCCCAACCCAAACTCCCTCATTCCTGGGAAGTTTTCTCTCTTTACAGTCAACAAACCTGTCAAACGTCTCCCTTCCAGCCCGTCCCCCATTCCTTCGCTCCTCTTCCTTCCCCCCCGCTTACCCTTCTCCACCCTGCTTCCCCGCCCCTCCTTGCCCCCGACTCCGAGCGGCGGCGGGGGGCTCCCAGGCCTTGTGAGAGGCGAGGTGAGGGGGCGAGGCAGGCGGGTCCCCCAGCCACGAGCGTGTTCGGGCCCCGCCCTCCGCCGAGCTCCGCGCCCGCCGCCCCGGGGCGCTCGGCTCCCTCCCGAGAGTCCCGCCGCCTGACTGTCGCAACTGCCACCCCCACGGCCCCCCTGCCCCTCGCCCCCGCCCCGGCCCCGCTCCCCTCCCACCCCCGCCCCCGGCTCTGATTTCTTCTCCCGAGCGAGCTCGGCAGGAGACACAGGCTCTGGCTGCCCTGTCCGCTCTCCGCCTCCGCCGCGCCCTCCTCGCCCAGGATGGGCCCCCCCGCCGCCGCCGCCGCCGCCGGAGCCATCGCCTCCCGGCCGCCGCCGCGCTCGCCCTGAAGCCCGGGCCCCCGCGCGCAGCGGCTGGCCCCTCAGCCTCGCGCCCTGCCCGCACCCGCCGGCCCTAAAGCTGTCATGATGCAGCCGCCCGCGCCCTCCCGCCTGGGGCTGCTCCTGCTGCTGCTCCTGTGTCCGGCGCACGTCGGCGGACTGTGGTGGTGAGTGCTGCGTCTGGCTGCCCCCGCGGGGCCCCTGGAGCTCGGACGTGGGGACCTCGGGGCCGAAGGTGGGGCTCCGGATCGCGCTCCCGCCGCCTCCCGGCTCTACCTGTGCGCGGAGCCCAGCCCCTCCGCAGCTGGAGACGCGAGGGGGAGGTGCGTGCCGCTCCTGCTGACCTCCTCTAGGGGCATTTCTGTACTGCCACTTAGACGTGCCCACACACCCCCTGCCCCCCTCCCTACATTCTACTGTATTTCCTCCTCCTGTGTCCCACCCCCACCGCAGGTTACGCGCTCAACCCAGGTCACCGAGGAATCAGCGGATGGGTAGGAAAGAGATACGGGGAGACGGAGGCAAGATCTGTAGTCTGAGATACGAATGAATAAAAGAGTGTGTGTTAAGAAGGCTTTGGATTTAGGGGAGAGAGGCTGAATTTGGGGGAAAGAGAAGAACAAGGTGGGAAACCACTGGCAGGGAGAGTCAAGTAGCTGCCTCTTCTCGCCCCACTTTGCTCACAAACCCACCAGCTTCTCTCTGGGCTCCTTCAGAATGGGTGGTAGGGGCGGGAAAGGGAGCGTAAAGGGGGAAACTGAGTCAGAACCTTCGCTTTCTCTACTTTCTCCTCCCCGAGCAAAGAGGAGGAAAGGCAGGAAAAGGACCCAAGCTCCTGGCCCTTCCAGATGTAGAGGTCATGGATGAAAAAATGTGCTGCTGGGAATCGTGGAGGGTCCTGGTGGAAGGGAACAAGGCCTGGCCAGCCAAGGGTTGGGGTCGAGTTCCCAGACTGCCCTAGCTAGAGCAGACACACAGGCAGCTGAGGTTGCGGGAACTTGGAGTCTTGCGGGATGGATAGAGGCTGGGGAGGTGGGTGCCCGGCCGGGACCGTTCAGCGATCCGGATCCCGTAGACTTTTTTTCCCCTTCTCAGTCTTGGGAGCAGCAAGGACCCGCCCGGAATAGTTGTGTTTAGAGAGGAGGGACTTGGACGATACCGCTGGTGCATTAGCCAATCCTAACAAGTCAAAACCTTGTCTATTTGCATACCGCCATATCATTGGCTGGATTCTCTACCCTCCACTCCTCTCCCACCCCGGGATTTGGAAGAAGGGGTGGGGCAGGCAGTTCCCTCTTTTCTAGGAAGATAGCTGGATGCCCACACAGGGAGCTGCTGGCCACGATCCCACTTCCATGATGTAGGAGAGAAGTCGCTCAGGGTGTCAGTGAGGGGGCCAAGCCAGGGCGACCTAAGTCTCGGCCAGGCAACATGCGTCCTTGGATCCTGACTTAGAATAATGCAGTAGCAGCTTTGAAATAAAGAGAACTGCGATCTAATCTCCCCCCATTGTCAAGCCTATGACCTTGGGCAAGTCACTTCTCCCTTCTCCCTGGTGTCTCAACTGTAAGATAGGGAGTCAGTCCTCCTACCTGGAAGGGTTGATAGGAGGATTGGGTGGGATGACCTACAACATAATCTGACGTTGGGAGGTGCTTCTAAATGTAAGTCCTCTCCTCCACACCCCAGGTTCTGGCCAGAATCCCCAAGGATGAAAGGGGGATCAATTTAAATTAAAATCTAGGATCTCTAGCAAAATTTTGCAAAGGGAGCTCTATCTCTTATTCCCCATACACACCTGTCCTAACTTTGCCCTTTCTCAAAGTATGGAGACAGAAGTTTCTCCCTGAGGGCTATTGCCTTGCTTCCCCACCCCACTCCACGCCCTACTATTTGTCCCAATTTTATCATCCTTCCGCTTAAAAATACAACTTCCTCCATGACGCTGCCCCTCTGTCTTCCCTCCCTTGCCTTCTCTATGCTCTCACTGCAGTCCATGCATTGGACATTATACCAGTTAGACATTTCACTGACTGCCCTCTCCTCTTGGGTCCTCTTTCCCTGCTCCTGGGAGGCGGAGCCTTTGTCTTTAGGGCCCTGGAAACTAAAGGTGCTGGGGACAGCTGTATGGAGTTCTGCTGGGGTTTATGTTCATGGTGGCTCCTTTGTTTGTGCGGGGCTGCTGGATGGGAGCCATGCCAGAGGAAGAGAGACCTCGTCCCTTGGAGACTGACCCTGAAGCTGGAAAGGAGGGAGTGGGGGAGGAGGGGAGGAAGGCAGGTGTGGAAGAACACAGAGGCCTTCATGGCCACAGCTGCAGGGCAAGCCGGGTGAAGAGTGAGGAGTTGGAGTGATAAGGTGTCTGGCAACTGGCTCACTCAGATACTTTGGAGAGGTTGTCCCCACCCCTGAGGCTTCACCTGAAGCAAGAGCTTCTTCAGGCAAGAAACGTCCAGGCTGCTCCCTGATGTCTAGAACTGGTTGGCTGGATCTTTTCTTCCTGCTTCGCAGAGAACACTAGCCAGGCCGGAGCTCCAGCGGTGAACAGGAAAGCGGCTGGCCTCACAGCAGCTCATTGCAGTCCATGCTGCCATTCTAGCAGCAGCCAGGCTGGGAAGACATAGTTCTCCAGGAACTCTGAGTGACTGGACTGTCCTGGTTAGGAAAGGAGGGCTCTGGAGGGGCCGTGGCCCAGGCCTTAGGCTCACGGACCTGGGTCTAGGTCCACCAGAAGTTTCCCCTTCCAATTTCTTCCCTCTTCCCCTTCTTTCCCGCCACCCCTCTTCTCCAACGCTTTCTAAACTCTGCCTCTGACCTCTGTCTGTCTCTCTCTCTCATCTGTAACCATATCTTTGTGAATCACAGAATCCCAGATTCCAGGACATTGGCCAGGCTCTCTTGAGGTCATCTTGTCCAGCTTACTGCCTCCAGGCTATCCAGCTTATGCTCTGGCCCTGACAGATTCTGTCCTGGTCATCAGCTCCCAGCCCTCCCATCCTGCTCTCTGCCCCTTCTCATCCTCCCCCAGGAGGTTCTTCTCAATATCTGGCCCATCTTTATTTATACCTTCAATCAGTGGATGTAGAAAATAGCTCACTCTCACAGAATAGCCAAATCAATCTCCCTTCTTCTCCTTTCCTCTTTCCATTTGATATTTTCTGTAAAAGAAACTAACCCTCCCATTGTTCCACTTGGAAAAGCACCACTTGGTCTCACTCCCTTCCCCCATCTCATCTTCCCTATGAGAACAGGAGCCAGGCACTGGTCAGCTCTGGCCCCTCGGGGAGGCAGGGAAAGGACCCAGGCCTCTTCCTGACACCCAGGCTTTCCAGTTGTGACTCCCATCACCCCTTCCCATCCTCTCTTTCTCTGGGGCCCCTGACCCTTCATGGTCAGTCTTGTTGCTGGCTCTCACAAGCTTAAGATGGGGTGGATGGTGGGGGTAGGGTGGCCATCCAGGCCTCCCCTTCCAGCCCTCCCCACCCTTCGCCTTGGCAGCTTCCCCTGGAAGGAGACAATGGGGCTGTGAGCAGAAAAGGGCAGGGGCAAAAGGAGGCTGGCTTGGTCCAGGCCAGAGCATGCCCTGAGCCCACCAGAGTCCTGGCACCGTGACATTTCCCGGGGGGTGCAGTCCCCTCCTGCCCTCTTCTCATCAGAAGCCAGGAGTTGGGTGGGAGCGGGAATTGGCGGGGGAAGTCAGCGGGAGGCTTGATCATCAGGGCCCAGCCAGGGGGATTCCAGAATGTGTACTTTGATGAAGAAATGCAGCGGTGGAGGGGATGAGGTGGTGGGGGTGGGGGGGGGTTGGGGGGTGCGGGCAGCCGGGCTGCAGTCAGGCTGGCGGTAGGGCACCCAGCCAGTCAGAGCAGGAGGTGCTCAGGAACACAGAAGCCTGTCCCCTGGGAGTGGGGAGAGCGCCCTCTAGCCTGCACCTTCCTTCCTGCCAGGGGCAGAGTGGGGCGAGGCCCTGGGTGCTTCCCCTGGACTGCTTGAGGAGGAGCACAGGGAGGGAAAGGTCGCTGGGCAAGTACTTCACCCACTTTCCACCTGGTCTCTTTGGCTGTTTCCTCTAGCTTGGAGCCCTCTGCTTAATCCAGAAATTAGATCTAGAAAGGACCTTACAGATCATCTGGGCCAATCTTCTCACTCTCAGTGAGAGAAGTCTAGCAAAGTTCAGGGACAGGAGGTGACTTGCCCAAGGCCACCCAGAATGCAAGTAGCTGAGGGCTGGGGACCAGGAGTCCACCTCCCGCTGAGTGCTGTGTCCTGGTGTGCAGTAGGGGTAGGGATCAGGAAAGGGGTACAGGCCCCTGCACAGGCCCCTTCTGCTCCCCCCGTCTCACAGTGCTTCCCCACCTCGGTATGGGAGAGCAGATGGCATAGGACAGACTCTCTGCAGGATATCCAGTGGATGGTCATTGTGTCCAGGCCTCTGACCAGCAGCAAGCCATCTTGTGTGGGGAAGTCATTCAGGGCAAGGAAAGCCCCTGCAAGGGAAGAAGTGTGAGGAGGTGGGAAGGGCAGCACCTGGGACTGGGCAGAAAGGACCCAGTTGGGCCGGGGGGAGGGGGGTGTGGAGCCAGGGAATGGGGTGGCTGGTGGGCGGTGGGGAGGTAGGGGTTAATGGACCTGGGGCATTACTGACTTTGATGTGGTGGTTGGGGTGGGGGTAGGGACTGGGGGAGGGGGAACAGTAATTACTGAGTTAGACAGAGCAGGACAGGACAGGCGGGCCGGGCACAGGCCCGGGCCCAGCCTCCTCAGCAGCCCAGCCGTCAGGCAACATTTTTCTACCCCTTCTCCACCACCCACCTCCCCCACCCCTGTGCAGCCCCCACCCACAGCCCCAGGGCTCAGGGCTCCCTCTGCTGGCTCTTGGGAGCTGAGGGTCAGACTAAGGAGTACCCAGAATGAGTGCGGGGAACTAGTGGGGATTTGGCTGTGAGACCCTTTAGAGGAGCAGGCATCAGAAAGGTCTGTGATCCTCTTGGCCTCAAGAATCCACCCAGGAGTGCTGGCTGGAGAAGGGAGGCGGGGGGTGGGGGGATCTTGGAGGGTGCTCCTGGTCCATGGATTAGACTGGCAGGGGAGGAGGAGATACTGAGATCCAGGCTAAGGAGAGTTGGAGCAAAGTATGTTCTCAGGAATTCACACATGCTACCTGATTGCCGTGCACTGTGCAGGCCCAGGAGGTGGTTAAGGGTGTGAATGGGAAGTCACCTATGGGAAGACACTTGTGGAAGCCCACTCTCTGGAGAGGCTCTTTTCAGAAGTAGGCAGGTATTATTATTTATTTCCACTTTACAGTTGAGGACACTGAGGTTCAGAAGGTTAAGTTTCCTCATCCATTCAACAAAGGCTTGCAACAAAGGCCAACCTCCCCAACTAGGGGCTTGCTAACATTGTGGAACCAGCAAAGGGCAGAGCCTAGATCCAAACCCAAGTCTGATGGATTCTCAAGGCCCTGAGTTGTGTTCTGCTAATGACATTATACTTCTCCCTGAGATCTTTGTCTGGAATGAGTTTATATCTAATTGGAAAGATAAGACAAGAAGATGTGACAAAACAATTATGCCACCAGCCAGGATGACAAAAAACACCCCCGCCCCCATAAGTGACACCAGGAGTGAGGCAGGTGGGGGAGGTCAGAGAGGGCTGGGGCCCACCATTGGCTCCTTAGAGCAGGTGGGATCAGAGGCAAGTTTGGAGAGATGCTGTGTGAGATTTGGATGACTTAGAAGTGAGGAGGGGGGCGGGGTTGTCTCTGAGTTTGGAAACTTAGCGGTATGATCTGGGATGGATGCAGAGTCAGCCAACCCTGATCAGAGTAAGGACCATGTGGAGGACAGTATGCAAAAGCCCCTGAGGTATCAGAAGCCCTCGGGGTGGGAGGGCTGTTTCCTCCAGTCCCTTTGGTTTTTAAAATATTCGCCTAAATTTCTTGCAATGGGGATTCCCCCATTGAGTGGCCAGGGTAAGTCCCCTATCTTGCTTGCCTGTACAATAAGGGTGTAGTGGGTGGAAGTGGACTAGAAAATTTTCCACCCTCTGAAGCCAGGCATAGGAAGGTAAGTTAGGCCAGAAACCCAGGCCTCCAAGGCTTAGATTCACAGATGCTGCCAATAGGAACTGGCTGCCCCCGGATGCCATCTCATTTGGCTACTTATTCTACCAACTGAGGTCCCTGGGAAGGAGATCTTGGCACAGGAGGCCAAGCCAGCTAGAATGGCCAAACCCAGGCTTGTTCCTTCTTGTCTATGTACTGATTTCTTTTAGGGCTAGCTTTGTTTTTTCTATGCCCAGGAGCGGCTATTTGTTTAGGATCTCAGATCCTACATATTATATATTTCCTACCACCACTGTGCTCCAACCGCCAGCCCCCGCCCAACACGCAGATGCTTCCAGACAGGCACCTCTTCCCTAGGCTGATCTCAGGCCAGTGCAAACTCAGAGGCCCCCAAAGCAGAGTTCAGTCCCTAAGCAAGCAGAAGGGAAGGAAGGAAGGCAAAGGAAGAGGGGCGTTGGGGGAGTTATTTTGTGATTCGGTTAAAGATGGTGTTAAAGTTAGAGAGGCTATTTGAGTCTGTCTTGCCAACTCCTTATCTTCCTGACGCCCAGAGAGGGAACTGACTTGCTCAGCATAGCTCAGCTCACCCAGAGTGGACAGAGACCGGAGTACAAATGTGAGGCCTGGTGTTTTGCCCAACGCTTCCCTGCCAGTCCCCTTCTGGAGTTTCCTTTCCTGTGACTTGAAGATGGGAGTGAGGACAGGAGGGCAGGGAGCAAGCTGGTCCCTTGGGATTCTAGCTGCTACTATTGCCCATCCCTCCTCCTGACTGGCTTGTAAACAAGTCTAGTTCCCAGGCAGCCAGCCAGCCTGAGGAGCCAGACCCGGACCAGAAACTGACTCCAGGGCAGCCCCTCAACCCTGTGCAGGGCCAGCCCCACCTCCTGGGGGGCTCTGCCTGTAGTGCTCATCCTGATTCCTCTCCTATCTCAAGCTTCTGGGAAAAAGACAAGGTCAAGAGGTTCTTTCCCTTTCTCGCCTGCACACCCCACCCTCTCCTACTTCCCCAGAGCAGGAGGGGGGAGAGAAGCGGGATGGGACAGAGTAACCTTGGGAAGATAAGGCCAGTCAGCCTTGGGAAAGTAGGGAGTTAGCAAAGGGCAGGATTGGGGAGGGGAGACTGGGGAACTTGGCAGCTTGTGGGTGGAGTGGGGAAGACGGGTTTGCAGAGTCCCAGGCTCCCAGGTTGAGTTCTCAAGATGCAGGTGGCAGAAGAGAAGCTGGATGGCTGTGTGGAGGCCTGTTTCCCTGCCTCTAAATCCAGCTGGGGAGAAAATGTTTTTGGAAGCTAATTAGGAGTCATGAAGCCACATGTGGACAGGGTTCAATGAGGACCTTCTCCTTAGATGGCTCCTTCATTCACTCAAAAACATATATTAGATGATATTCATTGGAGAAGCATAGTAATCATTCACAATATGCAAATTTTCATAATAAAAATTGGAGGGGAAATACAAATTAAGCAGCTAAAAATCAGCCATGGAAAATGAAATTAACAGTCCTAACACTCAAGGTGCTCCATAGTCTTATTTACCAGCCTTGTACAACCATACTGGAAATTGCCCCCAATTATTTTTGTAATGAAATTGGATAAGTAGAAGGGGGATGAATAGATTGATAGAAATAAAGGTAGATAGATAAAGACTGATCAACTTGTACAGCCAGGGGTTTTCCTACCCTTAGCCCACTTGCCCCTGCCCCATCTATTACTTCTCTAGAGATGCGAAAGGGTTGGGGCTGGACCTTCCCAGGTACAGTGGGAATGCAGTGATGGCAAATCCTAAACATGGAGGCAGGCAGGTTTGGATTATGAGTCTCTCCACTGAGGAGAGAACTTTGGTTCCTGGACTACTGGGGTAGGGGTGATAACACTGACCGGTCGGGTGGTGATGGGGGTGGGGTGGAGTGTGGTAGGAGACACTTTACAGGATTGAGGACTGAGCTCAAGGATTGAGCTTACACATCTTCCTGCAATCATGTCTTCAAGCATCTCACTCCTTAGTGAGAGAAGTTCTACCTTAAGACCTAAATTCCTCCTGCTGCTATTTAAGCCCATTACATCTCATTGTTGTGGGCCCAGAACATGCCTGGGCAGGAGCAAATGGGGACAGTGGGGTGGATATGCACTAAAGCTAAGCTGAAAAGTAGGCCACCTTGACCTTTGGCACATATCTACCAACATTTTCCTCCACATTTTCTTTCTCCTGGTGTTGCTTCTCCCCACCCAAAATCTTATTCCACCCCCTGCTAAAGGCTTTTGAGTGGTTTCAAATTACCCTCAGCCTAAATGCTCTACCTACTTATTCCTACCAGACAGAGATCTCAGCTAAGTGCTCAAATAAGAGCATTCCAATTAAAGTAGTCCCCTCCAGGTGTGAATACCCAGCCGAGTGAACCTTCAGGGGTATGATGTACAGCAACTAAAAGGAAGTGCTAGCCTCGGATGAAGCAAAGGCTGAGAATGGAGGTATTTCTGAAAGTGTGTGGAACTCCTGGTAAGGTCTTTACCCACCAAGCCAAGGAGTATCCCCTCCCCAGTCAGTTATGTTATCTGCCCTGAGACCCCCGCCCCGTGCACTGTTCTTGGCTTGCTGCCATCTTGCTCTGGAAAGGTCACAGACCCTGGAGCAGGAGAAGGGGTCAGTGTCATCTACTTTACAACATGGCTTCAGAGACTCAGTCCCCAGTGCCTTCCTCCTGCTCAGGGAAACAGGGAGATATCGGGGTTCGGGTTGGGGGTGTGGGGTGGAATCTGACAGAAGGAGAAATCTGGGCTAGAGAGGAAGGGGGTGTGACTTTCCTCAAAGGCGCCCTCCCTTGACCGCTGTAACAGACCGTGGCTTGCTGTATTGCTGGGATTGCCCTACCTTTCTCGCATCAGGGCTAATCAGCTAACATAAGACCAGCTTGTGGTCCATTAAGACCAGATCCTTTTCTGACACTGTCTACTCTTCTTTATATTTCTTTATGATATGTACCTTCTTTTCTTTGACAGCTTACTTTTTTTTCCTAATTGAGTTTATTTATTTTTATTTTTGGTTGTGCTGGGTCTTCATTACTGTGTGAGGGCTTTCTCTAGTTGCAGAGAGTGGGGGCTATTCTCTAGTTGCAGCGTGCCCAGCTTCTCATCGCAGTGGCTTCTCTTGTTGCAGAGCAGAGGTTCTAGGGTGTGAGAGCTTCAGTAGTTGCAGCACATGGGCTCAGTAATTGCTGCACGCTGGCTTAGGTGCTCAGAGGCATGTGGGATCTTCCAGGACCAGAGATCGAACTAGTGTCCTCTGCATTGTAAGGCTGGTTTTTAACCACTGGACCACCAGGGAAGCCCTGTGATGGCTTGCTTGATCTTCCTTCCGTTAACGTCCTTTTCCTTTCCCTTTTGGGTTAGGCCTGGTGAATTTTAAACTTGGTCTACTTGGTGCCAGATGCCTTCACCTTGAGTCAAAATCCTGTAAGGATTTATTAATGAAGGTGTACACGGAAGGATAATACTAACTCTTTGATCTATAGCAATTTCAGTCTAGAATCTAGCTCAGAGGGGACACACACACACACACACCCCCACACACACACACACGCACGGAATAGTAAGAGAACCAGGTGGGGCAATCTCTATCTCAGTTGGGGGTGCTGGTGGGGCAAGAGGCATGTCACAGCTCCCGGCTGTGGGCTGGGCGGGGCTGGTCTCCCGCCCCTCCCCCAAGCTCTTCGAGTTACAACCATGGTCTGCTGTTCTTTACTTCCCAGGGCCGTGGGCAGCCCTTTGGTCATGGACCCTACCAGCATCTGCAGGAAGGCCCGGCGGCTCGCAGGGCGGCAGGCTGAGTTGTGCCAGGCCGAGCCAGAAGTGGTGGCCGAGCTAGCGCGGGGCGCCCGGCTGGGGGTTCGGGAATGCCAGTTCCAGTTCCGCTTCCGACGCTGGAACTGCTCCAGCCATAGCAAGGCCTTCGGGCGCATCCTGCAACAGGGTCAGTGTGGGGAGGACCCCAGGAGGGGGCTGTTGTCTCGCCGTTGGAGAGTCAGAGGAGAGGGTGGGGGTGGGGGGAGGCCCACGGAGCCCCACTTCCTCCACGGGTCAAAGGACACGGCCCCGATCACGTCTCCCAGCCCTACGCCACTCTGCCTCGCGCCCACCGCAGCGCCCCAGAACCCAGCTCAGGTCTTGCTGTCTGACCGCCCCTCTCCGCTTCCGCAGACATCCGGGAGACCGCCTTCGTGTTCGCTATAACGGCGGCAGGCGCCAGCCATGCGGTCACGCAGGCCTGCTCCATGGGCGAGCTGCTGCAGTGCGGCTGCCAGGCGCCCCGAGGCCGGGCCCCACCCCGGCCCCCCGGCCTGCCAGGCACCCCTGGGCCCCCCGGCCCCGCGGGGTCCCCCGACGGCAGCGCCGCCTGGGAGTGGGGGGGCTGCGGCGACGACGTGGACTTCGGGGATGAGAAGTCGAGGCTCTTCATGGACGCGCAGCACAAACGGGGACGTGGAGACATCCGTATGTTGGTGCAACTTCATAACAATGAGGCGGGCCGGCTGGTGAGTGGGGACAGGCACGGATAAGGGCACGCGCGCGCTCGCGCGCGTGTGTGTGTAAATGTGGGAGTGTGGGTGAGTTTGAAAGGATGTGGAGACTGTGGTATATGAGGAGGAGTGAGTTTGTGGAAGGGCTTAGTGGGGTACACGGTGTAGGAGTTTGTTAATGTGTGGGAGGCCACTGGGGAAGATTGGCTGGGGGTGTGGTTGGGCCAGTGGGAGGCAAGGTGGCTGACCTAGAAGAGGGAGTCACTTGGGGGGCCTGGGAGGGGTAGGGGCTGATGGTCCAGTGGGCAGGGTAGGGAGGGGACAACCAGGGAAGAGGACCCAGGGCCTTTAGGGACCTCAGGTAGGGAGGACATAGTTCTGAAGCAGGACAAGTAGGGCAAAGCTTGGGTGGCTAGAGGCTGCCAGGGCAGGGCCTGAGGAGGGAGACCAAGGCCAAGGATGAGAGAAAGGACAGAAGCCCAGTAAAGGCATGGGATCTGGAGGTTGGGGAGCTGGGAGAAGTGAGGGAGGCTCCAGGGACAATGGTCTTGGAAAGGAGTGAAGGACGAGGAGTGGATCCTGATGGTAGGAGGGGTCAGGGAGAGGCCAGGAAAGCTGTGACAGTCTAGGCACTTGTCAACTGGCTGCCTGGCAATCCCAGACCAGTCCCTGCCCAGAGCCCTGGCAGCCTCTCCCCTTCCCTCTATGATGAGGAGGGCCTCAGGAGCTCCTGTTTAGGGACAAGAAGCAGTATGAGTCAGATGTTCCTGGGGCGGGGTGGAGGGGAAAGAGAAGAGGCCTAGGAGGGGCCCCATAGACTTCAAGACTGTAGATAAGGTTGGCCCCTGGACTCTGAGCTTCCGGAAATGATCTTCCTGGGGCATCTGACCCCATAAATCTCTAGCAGGGTTGTGAGTTTTCCATTCCAGCCTCGGACGTAAATGGTAAATAAAGGGCAGGACTCCTGGGTTTCAGTTCTCAGTAGGGCATTCATAGGGGCCCTCCTGCACCCTATGCCTCAGTTCTAGCGTGTGCCAGGGAACCCCCATATCCTATGTCTTGTAGGGTTATGGCCTGAGGCATTGGGCAGGGGTGGGAGGAAGAGGGGACTTGGAGAGGAATGTCCAGACAGGCCCACATACCTGTCGGAAAGGATTGGGGAGGGGTGGCGGAGACAGAGCCCAGGCAGCCTGCTCTGCCTGGGGCCCTGGGAGCAGGAATGAGAAGGCTGGCTGGCAAGAGGAATCCGTGCGACAGCTGCCACCTTTACCCCCTCCCTCCAGGGAGAATCTCACCCTTGCTGTCCATTCCGCTTTCTCCCCCATTCCTTGGCTTTGGATCCTGGAATCTCTACACTGCATACTGTCCCCCACTCCCCACTGCTCCCACTTCTCCATCATTCCTCCTCCTCTCCCAGGTGTCGGGCCGTGATTTCCTCCTTCCCACTTTGCGCGCTTTCGCTTTTTTATTTGGCTTTTTTTTTTTTTTTTTTTTTTGGTCTGCTCTTTGCTGTCTTCCATTCACCACCCTCCCCTATTTTATTTTCTGTCGGTCCTCTGGGCCTTTGTGCGCCCCACCTCCCGGATCTGTTCCCATCCGCCTGCTCTTATGCTCCCCGCAGGCCGTGCGGAGCCACACGCGGACCGAATGCAAGTGCCACGGACTGTCCGGCTCGTGCGCGCTGCGCACCTGCTGGCAGAAGCTGCCCCCGTTCCGCGAGGTGGGCGCGCGGTTGCTCGAGCGCTTCCACGGCGCCTCGCGTGTCATGGGCACCAACGATGGCAAGGCTCTGCTGCCCGCCGTCCGCACGCTCAAGCCGCCGGGCCGCGCTGACCTGCTCTATGCCGCCGACTCGCCCGACTTCTGCGCCCCCAACCGGCGCACGGGTTCGCCGGGCACCCGCGGCCGCGCCTGCAACAGCAGCGCCCCGGACCTCAGCGGCTGCGACCTGCTGTGCTGCGGCCGCGGGCACCGCCAGGAGAGCGTGCTTCTCGAGGAGAACTGCCTGTGCCGCTTTCACTGGTGCTGCGTGGTGCAGTGCCACCGCTGCCGCGTGCGCAAGGAGCTCAGCCTTTGCCTTTGACCCGCCGCGGCACTCGGAACTGCGCGCGGAGCCGCCTCTCGGCACCTGCGGGACCTCTGGGCGCCAGCAGAGGGCGCTGCCTCGGCCCGGCTTCCCCCTGAGAAAGTCCATCTTGCAGGCCTCTGGAAACTGCGAGGCGGTGGGACTTGAGACTTATGCCGGTTCATCAAGGCCCAGGGCACTGAGGGAGCCACCTGACAGGGGCTCCCGGGGACTTCATGAGGAGACCATATAGAGCCTCTCTCTCCTCGGCCCCCAGACGGAAACCAAAGAGCCATTTTCTAGGCCTCTGAATGTGGGGCTCCTCAGAACTACTGGCCATAGGGTGGGTGGGTGAGTTTTGTATCAATAAAGATATTTAAACCAATGGGATATATCAATAAAGATATTTAAACCTAGGCCCAGAGTTTTTTTTTTTGGGGGGGGGGGTTGCTGCCGTGGGGACAGGCTCTGAAAGGAGTGAGTAAAGGGAGATGGTTTTGATAGAACGGGCCTCTCAGGGGTCATCACCTGGGTCCCCATCTGTCTTCCAGAACTGGGCTCTCCTGGTGGTGAAGAGTGCCGGATCCCGCCCTTGGCATTCTTCTTATTCACTCTGGTACACATCTAGGGTCTGTATCTGCAAGCTGGGGGAGAACTGGGATCCCCTTTAATGAGCAGACTGAGGGGATCTAGGGAAAGAGGACCAGAAGCCTCTGGTGGTGTGCTGAGTTCTCAGGTCAGCCCTTGTCCTAATTCAGGGTGTGGGGAGTTTGTTTTCCTGTTTCTGGGAAATTTGAGGGTAGATTTATAAGGCCACCCAAACTCGAAATTTAACTTGATAAACGGTAGAATGTGATGAAAATGTCCTTAGTAACATCAGGTTTTGCTGTCATCAAAACTAGCTTCACCCCCATTAACACTGAAAAAACTTAGAATGGCATTTCCAATCAAACTTTGAGGGAGGTGAAGCAAAGCTTTGCCAAGGTTTCTCTTGGTATCCAACCACGTTTCTGCCTTTCTGATTCCTCTTGGAAAGCTAATGGTGAGGGTAAAGGCACAGAGGAAGGTTTGGGGTTCTGGGTTTTCCAGAATTGAGGGTAAGGCCCCCATCTTTCTCCAGAGAGAATGGAGAGGACAGAGCCAAATGGCTGGGATTCGGAGCCCCCAGTGTCCCCACAGTCCAAAAACTGCAGTGGAGAATGACTCTCCCATCAAGGTATGCAGAGCGAATATGAACATTAGATTCAGGCACTCTGGGTTGGAAACCAATGCTGTTGCTTAGAAGTTTACGATATAGGCCATCTTAGTCCCAGCATCTTTACCTATGCAATGGGAATATTATTGTTTTAGTTATCGATTGCTGTATAACAAACAACCCAAAAGTAATTATTCCTCATGATCCTTTAGGTCAGGAATTCGTCAGGACTCAGCTGGGTGGTTCTGTTCTTTGTGACAGAGCTGTTGGTTGCAGTCATCCACTTGGCTGATTCTGCTTGGTGGCTTGCTGGGATGGACAATCCAAAAGCCTTCCCTCATGTGTGTCCAGTGTCCCAGAGTTTCTCCAGTAGCCTCCTTCTCTCCATGTGACCAGCTTGGGCTTCCTTACAGCATGGTGGCCTCAGCATAAAGCTGGATTTCAAATTATACTGTGCTAAACTTGAAGGCAGAAATTGCAAGTGTCTTCTTAGGGTCCAGCCTTGGAAGGTACCCAGCATCACTGTCATTCCCTTTTGGTTGACACAAATCACAGAACCAGTCAAAATTCAAGGGGAGAGAAAACAGACTCCTCTTCTCAATGTGCTGAGTGTTTGCTAAGTCACTTGGGTCGTGTCCGGTTCTTTGCGACCCTATGGACTGTAGCCTGCCAGGCTCCTCTGTCTGTGGAATTCTCAGTAGGACAAGGGCAACTTGTTACACCCATCATAATCTATCCACATCCTCATATCATTTTAGGGCAGATTCTTTGAGATATGCAAAGCACTTAGCATTTGATGCAATAGTTTATGTCAAGTTTGTGTTTCATAAATGGTAGTTACTGTGAGAAAGGGGATAGAGAGCTGATGCTTGGCAGGCATTGGGCAGGCCTTGACTGCAAATGAAGATACCCAACTCAAACTAACTTAGGCCAAAGGGAATTAATTAGTGGATCTCATACCTGGAAATGGTTGGATGGCATCACTGATTCAATGGACATGAGCAAATTCCAGGAGATAGTGAGGGACAGGGAGGCCTGAATGCTGCAATCCATGAGGTTGCAAAGAGTTGGACATGACTTAGCAACTGAACAACAACAAAAATACCTGGGAAGTCCAGGTAAGTCTGAATTTAGGCACTGCTGAGCCCAGGGGCCCAAATGATTGACATCACCTCTCTCTCTCTCACCCTGACTCCCAGGTCTATTGTTTCTACTTGTCTGTCTCTCTTTTCATACTGTCCTTATTTTCTCCTGCTGCAGACAGACTTCCTCTATATGGCAGCCTTTTGTCTACATTCTTAGACTCTTAGTGCCACTGACCCAAAAAAGATCAAAAAAGAGTGGAATTCCCAGTAGAAGCCCTAAGGAAGCTGGGATCAGGTCAACTTGACCCGCTTGCCTATCCTTGAACTAATAACAGTGCAGGGTGGGGGGTGTGTGTGGGAGACTTCCCTGGCGGTCTTGTGGTTAAGACTCCACGCTCCCAATGTAAGGGGCATGGGTCCAGTCAGTGGGAACTAAGATTCCACATGCTCCATAGTGCAGGAAAAGAAAAAAAAAACTAGTGTCCAGGGAAATGTACCACCTCAACTGGCATTGGTAGCACCCCTAGAACCACAGGGAATTGGGGCACAGCGAGGAGAGAAGATTTCTTCAAGTGAAAGAGAGGGAAGGGGAACTCATCCTGGGTATGACAGACCCTTTACATGGCTTTCAGGGCATCAGCTCTCCCCTGACAGTACCCCCTACACACACCTGTGTGACATCACGTGGTTCAGCCCTCGAAGATCACATCGCTACCCCAGAGTGAAGCCTGTATGGAGAGGAAGTATTAGGCTCCAGTGAGAAGGAAAAGACATTTGGGTTTTCTTTTCTTTTTCTTTTCCAATCTTCTTCCTCCTGGCTCCCTCAAGTCAAATACCTGGGCTTCAGGGAAGTATCATGGAGAATTCAGACTCAGAATCTCTTGAACTAAGGGGTTTGGCTAACTTACCAAGGTGGGAGAATGGAGCCAGCATTCTGAACCCATGGAAGAAAAATGAAGCATTGTACAGGATAGGGTTTTTATTCACATTTCTGCCTTCTCCAGGCTAAGCACCAAAGAATTGATGCTTTTGAACAGTGGTGTTGGAGAAGACTCTTGACAGTCATTTGGCCTGCAAAGAGATCACACCAATTAATTCTAAAGGAAATCAACTCTGATTATTCATTGGAAGGACTGCTGCTGAAGGTGAAGCTCCAATACTTAGGCCACCTGATGTGAAAAGTCTGCTCATTGGAAAAGACCCTGATGCTGGGAAAGACTGAAGGCAGGAGAAGGGACGACAAGATGGTTGGGTGGCATCACTGACTCAATGAACATGAGTTTGAGAAAGCTCCGGGAGATGCTGAAGGACAGGGAAGCCTGGTGCGCTGCAGTCCATGGGGTCGCAAAGAGTCAGAACAGACCGAGCGACTGAACAACTGCCTCCCCTGAGAGTTCCCTGGCTGGGTGCAACACTTACTGTTTAAAAAAAAAAAAGTCTCCTGTACTTTTCTCAGAGGCCACCAGAGGGTGCACAGAGCCCAGCTTCCCTGTTAACACGGCCCACAGACAGGACCTGCAGGACATCTGGGGAACTCGAGAGAGTTGTCAGTAAGAGAGGGTAGGATGGAAAGGAAGTAAGGAGACCCACAGACAGCTAGGTCATGCTGCTAGGGATCTAGACTGTCTGAGACCTCTAGGCTGACCCAGATGTAGGGCTGGGATGCCTGCCTCTGTCTCTACTGCCGGGTTCTGGTGCGGGGTGGTGGTAGGAGGCGGTGATATGGGGTGTGGGATGCTGGATTTCCTCTTCTATGGTGCTAGGGAGGACAACTGAGGCAGTGGCAGAAACTGACACCATCCCTAGTAGGTTAAAAGGAATTCAGTGGGCGTAGCACGATAGCAGTGGGGGGTAAAAAGGCCTAGTTTGCCAGCTCGAGCTGGGCCAAGTCAGTTCCCCTCTCTGAGCCTCAGTCTCCCCACTATGAAATGAGGGTACCTGATAGCACATGGTAAGAGTGCTTGCAGTCTTTGAACGGGCACTCATGTGTTAGCGTCCATCTTCTGTGACCAGGAGAGACCAGGAACACAGCAGGAGTCGGGGAACTGCCTTCTGTGAAAGGTGAGAGTGGTGGCCCGGGAGGCACCATTTTGACCATTATCCTGGTCCTCTTTAAGCTCGAAGGTGGCTCTGCATCATTGCCCTGAGGACTGGGATGGGGGCTGGAAGCAGAACTCAGAAATGCCCCAACACCATGACCACCCCACCTCCCCCGTCTTGCTCACCCAGCTTCCCAGCCTCAGGCACAGTCTGAGCCATCGAGGTCCCCCACTGGCTGAGTGGTGGGGGACATGTGGAACTGGGGAGATGGGGGAAGAGCACAGAGGCGCTCCAGATGTGTGCGTGACCACATCAGGGAACGCCGGAACAAACAGGCAGAAGGGCGGGAGGCTGGGAGGAAGGCCCAGGACTCAGGAAGCTCTTCCCCTCCCCTTCCGGACCTAACACACAGGGGTCTGGGAGACTGGAGCTGCCAGCTCTTCCCCCTTCCTTACCTTCCTGAGGGGGCCATGGTCCCTGAGGCCTGGACAAGAGGACAAAGAGCTGCCTCATCACTCTGGGGCTCCTTCCCTCCCTTCTTCACAAAGCTAGCCTTCTCCAGCAGAGCATCAGGACTGAGCCTGGACTGGGCTCAGCTGGGGTGGTGGGGGTCCCACCTGTTCTCACCCTGGTGCCTCCCTGGCCCTCCCTTCCCCGCAACCTCCGATGGAGCCGCCGCAGCTGGAACCATTCTCCGGCGCTGCCTTTCATCCCTGGTCTCCCCCACCCCCAGTGGCCCCTGTAATTGTGGTCTCAGGCAGCGGCTGCGGGGGCTGGGGCTAGGCTGAGGGCCAGAGCCCAGGGCAGGGCCAGGGCGGGGCTTGAGGGCTGCTGATAGGGGCTTGCCCATGGCATGGGTCTTGTGAGGTTGGGGCTCCAGCTGCAGACACTCTTTCAGGGTTTCATCTTTACATATGCCAAGGCCATGGGCCCACATAAGCCCTCACTTCCCAGGGCTAGGGAGAAGCGCCTCAGACGGGGCACTCCTGGACCCTCATGACAGCAGGCTAGTGCCATGCTTGAGTGCCAGCAAGGCTTGGGCATTGTTTGCTTCCTGGAGTTTTCAAAGAAAGGGTCTTCTCCCTCTCCCTTACATTTCTGTATTTCATGAATAGTGGTAGGGGAGCAAAGAGATCAGTCTTCATCTGATGAAGGCCAAAGGGAAAAAAAAATCAGCCACTTAAACCAGGTCAGTGGCATTTCCCAAATGTGGTCCCCTTGAAAAGCGCTTGAGACATTGGTTAGAACTGCAGACCCCCAGGTCTTCCCTCTGGAAAGGCTGATTCAGCTTCACAGAGCCCAGAATTGGAATTTCCCACAACGGCCTACCCCAGGGGAAACATACAATGCATCAAGCATGGGACATGCTAGTGTGAGCGCTAGATGCGGAGTAAGGAGGTCTGCAGCCTGGATTATGAACCCATTGCTTGAGCCTTTCTGGGCCTCAGTTTCCCCAGCAGCCAATGGGAGTATAGCTCCCCAGTCTGGCTTGTCCCTGCTGGGGCCCTCTCCCACTCTGGGCTCACACCTCCTTCCTGGGTTGAGACTGGTTCTGCCCTGCCCCTCCCCATACCCTTCCCAAACCTTAGACCCAAGCTGTTGCTCTTCCTGCAGCCTGGTAGGGAAGAGTGGGGAGGGCAGGGGGCGGCTGGGGTCAAACCCAGCTCTGGCTGACGCAGACTGCTTCCTGCCCCCGGCTGTTTCCCTGCTGTCCAGCCAGACTGCTGCCCCCACTGCCCCACCCCCACCCCCAGCAGCCTCAAGCCCTTAATTCCTGACAGCTGCGGTGGCTCCCGGCAGAGATGGGGGAGAGGAGGAGGGAGATGCCGTCAGCCTGCTGTTGCTCAGGCCACCACCACCACCGGACAGTCTGGGGACAGGGAAGGCCCAACCCCTCTCATTCGATTCCCCAGGGGGGGCCAATTCCAGGAATGGGCCCCTTTTTGTCTCTGAGCCCAGAGGCTTTGGTCGTTTATCCTTAAGCTAGGAGGGGCTCTCTTCAGAGAGGGGGGCAGTGAGGTTGGGAGGGATGCATATGTACAGAGTGAGAGGCTTGTGCCCATTTTACAGAGGGGGATGTCAAGGCCACAGTGGGAATAGGTTTTGCTATCAGGGTGCAGGTTAGAGCCAGAAACAGAAGCTGGAGCCTCTGTCCCTGACTCTCTGGCTTTTGGGCCCTTACCTGGGTCCGGTACACTCATCCTGCTAGGCAAACCTAGTGTTCAGCTGGGATGTGAGGACAGAAAAGAATCCCAGAGAGGCGTGGCCCTGAGCCAGGAAGCTGGTGTTCGGGAGCTCCCAGAGGACCAAGAGGCAGGGCCAAGGTGAGACCTGGGATATCTACAGGCTGGGCATGGGGAAGGAGGACTCAGTGTTGGGACTGCTGCTGCTATGCTCAAGTGGGCTTTGATTCAGCTCTTCCACTAACTTGCTGGGTGACCTTGAGTAAGTCATGACCCTCTCTGAGCCTCAGTATTTTCTTATGAAATAAAAGGGGATGAAATAAGATAACCTCAAAGCACACTTTTAGGATTAAAAGGCTCTCTAATCCCTCCTCTTAGGGTATGCCACCCCTGGATGCTCTGCTCCCAGACTAGCATTCACTGGAGTCCCAGGACTTTTACCTTTACTGGCTCATTGATGAGATGAGGTGGGTCTCATTAACTTCATTTCACTGAGGCAGAGGGTGGCTTGGTTCTCCAGGAGGCACCTGTTGAAGGTCACACAGCCAACAAGAGCAAGATCGGGGGGTGGGAGGGGTGCGCTGCCAACCCCCTCTGCAGGACCCCACACCTGCCTCAGCAGCCAAGCCTGGGAAGTCCCTCCTGAGGTGGGGGAGGCGAGCAGAGGGCCAGCCCCTGCAGGTGTGTATATGCGGTGGGGGGTGGGGGGCGGGGGATGGCTCCCCAGCAGCTGCGGCTCAGTCAGGCGCACACACCTCTCAGTAACACACACCTTCCCACACAAACCAGCCAGCCGGCTCACTGGCACCGCCCTGGGCCTGATCGCGCAGACCCCAACACCTCTTCTCCCCGCCCCTCCCGGCAGGGTCTGCACCGCCGCTCCCACCCCAATGCTGAGCAGACACAGTGGCCTCGGGAGGAGTACACGCCTCTGCCCCCCTCCCCCGCCGTTGTGACGTCACGTGGGGTAGAGCCCTGAGACTCGGGGAGTGGGGGGGCGGGGGGAGGAAAGGGGAGGCGGCCGAGCTCCCCGAGCCGGGACAGTCACTCACTCTTTTGGGCGGTGGGGCCAGGCACAGACAGCGCCGCCCCCCCGCCCAACTCCCCCCACCCCACCGCCCGCCTCGCAAGCCCTCGGAAGCACAGGCTCACTGCACTGTGCTCTGGGGGCTCCCCGGCACCCCAGCCTCTCTTCCCTAGCCCACAGCACCTCCGGGCCCCCCTTACACTCAAGAGGCACCAGGAGTTGTTGCAGGGGGGCCTCGGGAAATTCCCCGAACCCCTGTGCCAGGAGGTGCCCGGTGCGCCCGCCCGCCCGCCGCCCCCCCACCCGAGGGCGGTGCCCGGGGGCGCTGCCCCATGGAGCAGGGAGGCGGGCACCGTCTGCTCTGGGAGCCGTGACCCGAGTCGGAGCTGTGTGTCGCAGCCGCCCCGACCCCCCGCGGATCATGCGCCGTCGCCCCTGGCTCGCCGGTCCCACCGGGCTGTGAGCCCCCAACTCCTGGCCCATCACGGCCTGCGCGCGATGGGCAGCACTCACCCTTGCCCCTGGCTGCGGCTCCGACCTCGGCCCCAGCCGCGGCCCGCGCTCTGCGCTCTCCTCTTCTTCCTACTGCTGCTGGCTGCCTCCGTGCCCAGGTGAGCCCTCACCTTATGCCCCGCCCTCCTGGAGAGCTGGGACCCCCAGCCACAGGGGCCTCTGCGTGCCTGCTGGGGCAGGGGACCCTGAAAGGAGGGAGGGACGGTGTCGCAGGAAAGTGTTTGTGACCAATGAAAAGAGTACTCTCACAGGAGGGGATTGAACTGGTGACAAAATAAGGGCAGGCCAGGGAGACAGGGCAGTGCCCAGAAGAGTGATGGCTACTAGAGGGGGAAGTGTGTGTTTAGGGGGCAGCAAGTGCCAACCTGGAGTCCCTGCTATGCTGGGGGTACACACCTCACCCCAGGAGTAAGCTCAAATTGCCAAGCTTTACCTTGGAGATTGCCCCTAGGCAGAGGCAGGGGTTGGGAGCCCAAAGGGGGTCACCCAGGTGGGGTCAATGAAAGATGGCAGCTAGAAGGGTTCTTAGGGTGCATATGCATGTGTGTGTGTGTGTGTGTGTCTTTCTGTCTGTGGTCAAGTGAGCCCAGCAAGCTGACTTGTAAACAGCAGTCTGTGTGTGCACATGTGTGGATATGAGGGCTCATGGATCAATGTATGTTCAGATGAACATGTGTGTGAACTTGTGAGTGTCCGTGTGTATCTACATAACTATGTCTGATGAAGTGTGTATGTGGGTAAGTGTTCCTGCATCTGTGTGTCCACTTCAATGTGTGCAGAAGTGTGTCTGCATGAACGTGACTGTCTGAAGCATGCCGTTGGGAGTGGTCTCTGGGAGAACGCTTCGCTTGAGAGCATCAATGCCTGGGGATGTACTTATGAAATACTCTGTGCGCAGGCATACCGGATGTGTGCCCATTTGCACATGTTAATCGGTGTGGGTGTGCAGCCCTGTGGGCTGTCTTGGAGGGGAGGACGGTGAGAAGGTTGAGAAAAGGAGAGTGCTTTGGGGGTATACTGATAGGCTCAACCCTCGAAAGCAGGGGTTGGAACTGAAGGATTATGGCCTTTGGGACAGTGTGTATTGTTAGATGGGGCCCTCCTAGCCCCCCAAAATGCTCACCCACCCCAACCCCACCTGCCTGCAGGTCTGCACCCAACGATATCCTGGGCCTCCGCCTCCCCCAGGAACCTGTGCTCAACGCCAACACGGTGTGCCTGACATTGCCAGGCCTGAGCAAGCGGCAGATGGAGGTGTGTGTGCGCCACCCTGACGTGGCTGCTTCAGCCATCCAGGGCATCCAGATTGCCATCCATGAGTGCCAGCACCAGTTCCGGGATCAGCGCTGGAATTGCTCTAGTCTGGAGACTCGAAACAAGATCCCTTATGAGAGTCCCATCTTCAGCAGAGGTAGCTGCCTCTCACCCCTCACCCTTGCCCTGCCCACCCCATTCAGCACCCTCACTCCAGAACTGATCTGCCAGCCATCCCCTAACCCACTCCCTCAAGCTGGCAAGCTCCCCAGATGCTCATCTCTTGGCCCTTGTTGCTCTCCTCCTGCCTCTTTCTGCTCTGGGCAAGTCCATGGTTGGGGGGAGGTGGGCAGTCAGACAAACGGGGCAGATGTGGCTCCAGGCTGGGCTGGGTGGGATGCAGGTGGCAGGTTTCATGCCTGAGAACTGAACTCCTGGGTTATCCTGCCCTGAGATTGACTCTGCATAACTCAGGCCCAGGAAATACCCATATCTGTCACCTGTCTCAATTTACCCTATACCCAACTAGTAAATAGCATTTAGGATGGAGGGCCTGTGATGAAGTACCCAGAATCCACACGAACCTTTGCCCAGCAGTGTAGGTGAGGGAAGCCTAAGCAGGTAAAACTATACTTCTGCAGAAGCCTTTCCCAGCGGGGAACGCCACCAGCCTCTGTGTCATCCCTGCTGCCCTGCAAACCCTCTCTGAATCAGAGGCACTGGGTCTGTGCTTGTCTTCTGCCCAGTAGGCTTCACTTACCGTTCTGCCTATCTCTTTCCCCCTCATGGTTGGGAGAAGCTGCAGCCTACTATCTGTCTACCTCCCTGGACTTTTGGGTGACCCACCCGGACAATCCCGAGAGTGGCTTGGGCTGGAGATGGCAGGCGCTTTCCTCACTCAGTTCCACTCATACCCACCTCCTGCCCTGGTATTTTAAGCTTTGATCCAGGTCTTTGGAAAAAGATGGGGGTCTTGCCTCCTGGATGGACCTAACTGGTATATCTCTCCTCCGTGCAACTACTTGGGTGGGACAGCGTGGGGACCTGACTCCTTGGGACCTGTACGATTCTCAGGTGACATCAGAGGAGGCCAGGTACCCCTGTACTCGGTGGCCTTTGGGCCCAGGGGCTTTTGGGAGAGTCAGACTTTAATGTACCCTAATTTCAGAAAGAACTGAGTCAGGGGCATTCCCTGTCCACCAGGACCTCTCCGCGCATCCCCGGAGCCCCCAGACCAGGGTCTACCCCAGCTTCCCCCAGCCCAGCCCCTGGTCGCCTGCCCCGCCCCCGCGCGCTCTCCCTGCTCCCTCCCCCGCGCGCCCGGGGCGCTGTTTCTCCCCGGCCGAGCCCAGCCCGACGCGTGTGGCGGCATGCAGCCGCGAACTAATCCCCGCGGGCCGCGGCAGACGGCTCCCGGCCCCAGCCGCGCGCCTCTCAAAGAGGGCGACCCCCCCACCCACCCCGTCCCGCGCTCCCGCCCCGCCCACCCCGCCGCCCCGGAGCCCCTCCAGCCGTCTGCCCGGAGAGGATGCCCGCGACCCCCCGGCCGATTGGCCGGCCCAACTCCGGCCCGACGCCCCGCCCTGGCCGCCCCCGCTGCCGCCTGGCTCACGGACACGAAGTGACAGGCCCCTGCATCTCTCCTGCCCCGGCCGGGCCGGGCCGGCGCTCCCCGCTGCCGGGCGCCCGAACCCACTCCGGGATTCTGGGTCACCCGCGCTCCCCGAAGTCCGGTGCTCGCCAGCGCTGGGCCCCGAGTTTGCTCCGGGTTCCGTTCTCTGAGGACTCGGGCACCCGTGTCTCTTAGCGGGGAGGCGAGGCTAGCTCTTCGCCCCTCTTCCCGGGGTCTCGGTGTCCCCTCTTTCCCTCTGATCCTCCTGCCCCCTCTAGACCGAGTGAACCCAGGCGCCCCGACTGCTTCGACCGGAGGGAGGCCCGTTCGGGCTGGTGGAGGACACGGGGGCTTTGCACCTTGGGGGAGGCTTCGGAGCGGTGGAACCCCGCGGGGTTGGCGCTGTGCCAGGCGCTCCGGGTTCACCTGCAGTTTAATAAGCGGGAGGTGAGCTGGGGGGACGGGTAGGGGGGGAGGTGAGGTGTGGAGGGGGGAGACTTGCCGGGGCTAGCCGGCGCGGGGCGGCGCCCAGCGCGGGGAGGGAGCGGGACAGCGCGGCTCCTGGACTCCTGCAGGGAGGCTGGGCTCCTGCCTTTGGCCTCAGAACACTGGCCTACCTCTATGGCTTCTGCCTCTCCCCCTGCCCCCACCTCCCCCATTGCAACACCTCATTTCTACCTTTCCATCCTCCTCGGAAGGCTTCTGGAAAGAAATGTCCACCCCCTACCCCTCTGCTCACCTCCCAGGGCCATCGTTGCCCTGCCTCACTCACTCCACACTCTTGAGGGACCATTTTCTTGGCCCATCACCTCAAGGACTAGCTAAATTTGAATCCCATGGGCCAGTCTTGGCGGTAAGGAGCCCCTGGACTGGATTCTTCCCCCAGTCTCCCTTCTTTTCAAGTCATAGATTGTCCATGAGAAGATCAGGTGACCCCAGTTTCCCCATATGGCATATCAGTATGGTGACCCCTCTTCTCACCCTGGCTGCCACTGGAGTTCTCTTAAAGGTGCACTTGGGCTTCCCAGGTGGCTCAGTGGGTAAAGAACCCACCTGCTAATGCAAGAGACATAAGAGACGTGGGTTTGATCCCTGGGTGGGGAAGATCCCCTGGGGGAGGGCATGGCAACCTACCAGTATTCTTGCCTGGAGAATCCCCATGGACAGAGGAGCCTGGTGGACTACAGGCCATGGGGTTGCAAAGAGTCGGGCAGAAGTGACTTAGCATGCACATGCATGCTGCCACGTTTAAAATTCAGAGACTGCTACCAGGAGGTGGTCCCTCAGGTCTTCCACCTGAGTGCTGTCACTGTCATCTAATTGTCCTGACACTTTTCCTGTGATGGGTTGGCTGAAGGGATGGAGTTCTCATGAAGGAGGTAGAGGGAAGGGTGTTTGAGCACCTGGAGTGGGTGCTAGGGAAGCAGGACACACAGTAGGGCTTTCCCCAACCAAGCATAGGGAGGTGGGGCTGCTGCAACCTGGGAGTTGGGAGGCAGGGAGAGTGGGGTCTCTAGGGGACTAGAGTCCTAAATAAACTGTGAGAGGACCACCCCCATCTCAGAGGCAGCTGTGACCCAAGGATCCTGATATCCCCAGCTTTCAGTTCTGAGGACTCACACGGTTGGTGCTTGGGTGGGTGAGATGCTGGACAAACATTGGTTAGAAGGGGCTCTTTATTATGTGGATTAAAGAACTCCATCTCTTACTCAGGATGCAGGGACCAGAGGGAGATTTGAGGAATGGGCTGTTTAGAGCTGGGCTTGGGCACTGGAGTTAGAGGGGATGAGAGGACAGGGACAGATGTGGTGGAGAGAGTAGATGCACGCAGCAGGTCCTGGAGCATTGGCACAGCTTGGGTACCGCCCTCCCTAAGGCCCAGACTCATTCAGAATGGATGGAAAGAGGGGGTGTGAGGCTCTGCAGTAAGCCAGGCTCCCAGCCCAGGAGAACCCAGCAATTTGAGAGTCTAGCCTCTGCTCTCCAAGGCCCTGGCTGTTTGTCTCCCACCTTCCTTTTACATTCACCCTCAGGGAGTCTTGTTTTTATGCGTGGGCTTGGGATATGTGATGGTACTCACATGGGGAGACTGAGGCACGGGCAGTCATATCCTAATGATTATCCTAACCATAATCCTAGTCATATCCTAACAGGATCACCTAAAGTCCTGTTATTCTCATTTGTTTAGTCACTAAGTTGGGTCCGACTCTTTGGCAACCCCTTGGACTGTAACCCACCAGGTTCCTCTGTTCATGGGGTTTCCCAGGCAAGAATAACGGAGTGGGTTGCCATTCCCTTCTCTGGAAGGAGACCTTCCCAACCCAGAGATTGAACAAATTACCCAAAACATATTAAGTACTTGCTGTGTGCTGATCACTGTTCTGAAGCACTTTACCTATACTGTAGGGTCTTCAAACAAACCCCATGCACTAGGTTCTATCATTATCCTCCTTTTATAAATGAAGCTTAGAGAGGTTGGGTAACTTGCCATTAGTCACACAGCTTGCACATGAGCTGCAGAGCCAGGACTCAAGTGTAGGCCAGCTGTTCTTAGAGATTGCACTCAACCCCCTGCATACTGCCTCCCAAGCTGCAAGGCCACCATGATCTCCTACCCGGTGCCCAGAGGTGAACTGGTACAACAGAGAAGTAATCCAAAAAATGGAACTGACATGCACACATGTACACACGCACTCTCACACACCAACACCTACCCATAGTTGTGAAGATGTGGCTGTACATTCAGTGTCACCCCTAAGTGTTCCCACATATAGGCAACCCTCTTTCTCTCTCTCTCCCAGGCCGGGAACATGAACACGCACAGATTATTTGCACACAGATTATTTGTGTGGAGGGAATGGAGACCAGACTTCTCCACCTCTCCTCCTTCTTTGACTTGAATGGGCAGGTTCTCTAAACCTTCCTAGTTCCCACCGGCTCCCGAGTCCTCTCTCCTCCACACTTCCCTGCCCTCCAAACCTCCTCCCCCAGCCCCTTCCCGGCCGTTGGCTGCGTCCTGTAGCAGCAGCTGACTCCAGTTAGATGCTGGCAGTCCCTGTCCCAGATCAAAGGCAGGGCGGCTAATTGTGCGTCTTAACGAGCCCCCACCCCCCAGTGCTCCGGGCGGCCCAGCTGGCCAAGGCCCCACCCCTCTCCCCCTCCAGCTGGCCAGATGGCACTGTGCCTGCGTCTGCCCCAGACAATTGGGGCCAGGACCGAAACTGGGGCCCAGAATGGGAGCTGGGGGCAGACCCAATGGGCTGGACTTCTCTGAATGCTTGGAGCAAAGGATGACCATACAAGCCCTGCCTGGTCACTCCTACACGTGGCTGTGAGAGGTGCCAGAGGCCATGGGATGGTGTCTTTAGCTGCCCGGGGTCGGTAGGGGTGTTCTCTGTAGGCTGTGGGCTACATTTCTCCAGACTCCTCTAGGCAAGCTCTTGAATGTAATGGAGCCTGGAAGATGGTGGTTGGGTTGGCCCAGCACATCTCCTGGGACCAGCAACTTGCTCTTGCCTGGTGTTATGCATAGACAAGGTCAGAGGACTGGGAACTGTGCTATCTGGGTTTCTTACTCAGCAGCAGGTCTTCTCCAGAGCCAAATGTCCTTCAGTAGAAAGTGGCCAGGCCTGGGAGCTGGGAGAGCTGGGGCTGGGCCCAGCTCCATTACCCCTCTTTTGTACAGTGTGTCTAAGTGTGTGTGTGTGTGTGTGTGTGTGTGTGTGTGTGTGTGTGTGTGTTGGGAGGGGTGCTTTCTGGGCTGCCTCTGGTGGTCTATATATGGCCATTTGTCCTAGAAGCAGGCTGATGACTCCCCCACCCCAAGCAATAAGTGCTCAGGGTCCCACAGATAAAAGGCAAGGGATAAATACAGGGTGTGCTCCTCAGCTAGAGTCTGCCTTTCTTTCCCTTGGGCCCCACCTCCCAGGGCATTGTCTACTCTTCTGCAACTCCCACCGGTTCCCAGGGCCCCCTCTGAGGGCTCCTGCCTATTCTCTATTCCTTCCTGTTTCCTCAGAGCTAGTTTTTTCTTAGAAAGGTCCTGAGATGTCATCAGCTGGAATGAGAAGCTAAAGAGGGATCATCTGCTTTATGGGCTTCTGGTGACCCAAGTGAGCCATGAGCTGCAGAGCTCCAGGCCTGGCTGGGGAAACAAGAAAGAGCAATAGCCTGAAACTGCAGCAGCGGTGGGTGAAGTCAGACGGCAGGAAGGAACTTCTCAATAATATCAAGTGTTTATGTAGTCCTTACTAGGAGTAAGGTATTATCCTAAGCATTTAAAATTTCTTAACTCAGTCTTGGAACAACAATAAGACAGATGTTTTACAGATGAGAAAATTGAGGCACAGAGAGGTCAAGTCACTTGGCCAAGGTCACATAGCTATTACCAGCTAGTAAGTGGAAGAGCCAAGATTGAAACCCAGGCAGTCTGGCTCCAGAGTTCATATTCTTTTACACATCTTGTTTTTTGTTTTTGTTTTTTGCCAGGCAGGGAGAGGGGGACAGGGCCCTGTGATGCAGAGGGTGAGCATTCGGGGTGGGACTGGGTGAGGGTCTCTGTCCAGTCCTGGTTGGCTCTCTGGGGTCAGTGAGGCCTCCAAGCCCTCTCGGTCTTGATGCTGAGGTAGTAGGATCCAGAGTTTTTTCTTCTGAATCTCTGGCCTCTCCTAAGCCATCAGCTCCCAGCCGAGTTCTGGCTTCCCCACAGGTATCTATGGCTCAGCCGAATCTCCTGCTCATGTGGGAGCTGTTATTGCCCTTGGTTTCTCCCACTGCTCAGACTCTCTCCGGTTCAGAGGCTGGTCAGAGACCTGCCCTTTGCCAGTCCTTTCTCAGATGCAGAATGAGATGTAGCTTGCAGGTCCAGAAGCCCAACCCTCCTCTGCAAGTAGGACTCCGCCTGCCACAGACCCAGAGGATGGCTCAAGCTGGGAATGTCAAGGAGGAGGAGCGGTGTAGACAAGTCCTGGGCTCCTGAGAGTCACCCATCTTGGAAGCTTTGCACCCCTGAGCATCTCATGAAGGCATCTGCCTTAGCTAACCGTTTCTTCTCAGTGTTCAACATGACTACTCTTAACCCCGAGTCAGCAGGGGGCTCACTCCTAGCATCCTTGAGACAACCTCTTCAGCTGACCTGAAGAAACTGCAGGCAGGGTGGCTGGGCAATGCCCTTTTCTGAGCAGACTTTCTGGGATGTCACGTGGGCAGGGAAGGGGGAAATTCCGCTGGCTCTTTTCCCTCCCTCTGGTACCTGGCCATCAGAGGGTGTTCCGTGATGTGCCCAAGCAGGTGGCTGCAGTCAGGATATCTTGGGGCTGGGAACCTTAGGAGGACACCATCTCCTCTTACTTACCCTTCTGCCCATTACCATCCCCTGGGGCCCAGCATTCCATCACTGGTTTTTTTTTTTAGGTTAAAATTTGCCTTCTTTCTGCAGGCTTATCATAAAATTGCAAATATTGCATGAGAGATAATAACTTAAGTCTTTGATGGCAAAAAAAAAAAAAATTGTTTACTAGATGGTGTCTGTCCAACGGGAGAGCTGTAGACACAAACTCTGAGCTTGCTAAGGGTGAAGGGAAAGGAGTTCAAAAAGGAGGGCTGTGGGGGAGACCTCCCGCATTCCATCCCTCGTGCAGAACTTCCAGCGGAGTAATTTCTGCCCTTCTCTGAGTCTATGTCCTTGTACCAGATCCCTCCCCCGCCCAACACTGGGCCTCTGCTTCCCCTCGGTGCGGTGAGAAAGCTGGGTGGGGAGGGCAGAGGGATGGGATGTGAAGGCCCCTCAAAGGCCGTAAAACCCGCATTTCTACGCCCAGGTTTCCGAGAGAGTGCATTCGCATACGCCATCTCGGCAGCCGGCGTGGTGCACGCGGTATCCAACGCCTGCGCCCTGGGCAAACTGAGGGCCTGCGGCTGCGACGCGTCCAGGCGCGGCGACGAGGAGGCCTTCCGTCGGAAGTTGCACCGCCTGCAGCTGGAAGCGCTGCAGCGCGGCAAGGGCCTGAGCCACGGAGTTCCCGAGCACCCTGCCCTGCCCCCGGCCAGCCCCGGCCTGCAGGACTCCTGGGAGTGGGGCGGCTGCAGCCCTGACGTGGGTTTTGGAGAGCGCTTCTCTAAAGACTTTCTGGACTCCCGGGAACCTCACAGAGACATCCATGCGCGCATGAGGCTCCACAACAACCGAGTAGGGAGGCAGGTGAGCGCCCCACCCCGCTGGGCCGGCTCAGACCCCTTTGCCTAGGGCCCCTCCCCTCCTCCGGGCTCATCTCTCCTCTGGAGACCGTACCACTATCCCTAACTCAGCAACTTATCGTTGTATGTGCTTAGTCTCTCAGTCGTGTCCGACTCTTTGCCACCCCATGGACTGTAGCCCTCCAGGCTCCTCTGTCCATGGCGATTCTCCAGGCAGGATTACTGGAGTGGGTTGCTATGCCCTCCTCCAGGGGATCTTCCCAACGCAGGTCTCTTGCAGGCAGATTCTTTACTATCTGAGCCACCAGGGAAGCACCAACTTATCATTGCCCCCTCCTAATTTGGTCATCAAATGTGTGTTGGCTAGCTACTGTGTGCCAGGCACCAGACTAGGCCTGGGGCTATGAAGGCAAAACAGCCCCTGCCCTGGAAGAGCTTTCCCTCTGCTGAGCAGCCTGATCCTCCCAGTTCCTGCTGTGAGCAGAGGGGAGAGCTCTGGGTTGCAGTCAGGACCTCCAAGTCTAGGCCTAGCTCTGCCACTCAGTCTCCCCCCTATAAAGTTAGAAGGTTGAACTGGATGATCCGTAAGGCTCCCTAGTGTGAATGTTCCATGATTCTGTTTCCCTGTGCATAGACACCCATCCTCTCCCAGGCTTTCTGTGCAGAATGAGAAATTCCTGCAAAGGGAGATTCCCTGGGGCCACAGTGGTACTATTGTGTTTTCATCCTCATTTCTCTGCACCCCTGCCACCTCCAATATTCATACTCCCTCAAAGGTCATTCATTTTAAAGGGGAGAGAAGAAGAGGAGAGGGAGGAGGAGGATAACAGGGGAGGAGAAGGAAAGGGAGGAAGAGAAAGGAGAAGAGGGGGAGGAGGATGAAGAAGAGGAGAGGGAGGAAGGGGAGGGGAGAAGGAGAGGGAGAGGACAGAAAGGAAGAAACAAAGAGAGGGAGATGTGGAGGAAAGAAAGAAGGGAAAGTAATAGCACACATTCAATTTATTGAGTCCTTTCTCTGTTAGGCATTGTTCTGGAGCAGTTTACTGTATATTAGCGTATTTCACTTACACCTACCTATGAAGGTTCTATTATTCACCTCATGTTCAGATGTGGAAAGTCAGGCACAAATAGACTAAGAAGCTTGGCTAAGGTGATACAACTAATGAGAAAGTGGAAGAGGCAGGATTCATCTCCAAGCAGCTGAGTCCTGAACCCTTTTGTTCTATAGTGTAGTCTACGTGAAGATGTCTCCCTAACCCTCGTGGTAGCTCAGCACCATCTTTTCTTGGCTACTCAGCCCCCTGTCCCTTCTCTCGGCCCTGCCCAGTCTGCTCAGGCCTTGTGTCTGGCTTCCCCTCACTCTGGCTGGCACTTTCTCCATCTCACTCCCCTTTCTTCTGGCTTCTCAGCCCAGGCGGGTTCACCTCCTTCTTCCACAAAGACTGGAGCTGATTCAGCTCTCCCATCATGACTGAGAGGTGAGGTAAACTGAGGCATACCCACCCTCAGGTCACATCCAGCTCCCATCCAGTTCTGCCCTGTTTATGCAGCTCTTTTCCCAAGCGTCCATTACTACCTCAGCCCATACCAACAGTGCCTCCTCCTCCTTGTTAAACTGGTTAATTAATGGCTGCTGCCTGTGGGAAGCAGATGTTCTGGAGCTGTTGGCCTGGGGAGGCCCTGGGCTGCTTTCCACGTGGTGTTGACACCACAGGCTGCACATACAAGCTGCAGAGCCTTTTAAAACTTGGAGGAATGAGGTCCCTCTCTTATGGCCCTATTGCTGAAGTTTGAGGGCCCCAGATCATTGCTTTGTGTTTTTGGAGTGGAGCAGGGGGAGGGGCATGTGGCCAGTTTCCTCTGGGGTCTCTGGTGAGGATAACATGAAGGGGCTCTTTGGGAGAAGACTCAGGAGAGCAGGCTAAGGGCTGGGCAAGAAGTGGGTAGGTTGTATTAAGGTAACTAGCTCCTTTGGAGGCCTGGGAACCTCTCTCCACTTTCATTGCCCTGGGGGTCTGGCTCTTTGTGTTTCCTTTGGTTCTGTATTCAGGTAGACTTTGGCTCCTGTTGATGCTGTTTCCTAGGAGGAATGGTGGCACTCAGTGCTGGGCAGAATAAGCCCCAGCCTGTATGATGGGGAGGAGGGGAAGGGAAATCTCTCCAGCCCCTGGCCCTCCTCTTAGGCTTCTTGCAAAGTGCTACAGGGCCCAGAGGAAGAAAGGGGCTTTCTCAGACTCCCCACAGTCTCTGCTCACAGCCTGGAGTGAGGCCAGAGGCTTTGGGCTGGGAGGTAGTGGGGCCAGCACACCCCTGCTCCTGGTCCCCACCTGAGGGTTGGAAGAAGAGGGAATTTCCCTGAGGATCTGGGATCCCCCTCAGGAAGCAGGAGCCTCCAGCCCCAAGGGCCCCCTGCAGCTGCTGGGAAAGGCGGTGGGAGAGGAGGAGTGCAGGAAGGAGGGAATTCCCCTGGGGTCTGACGGGGTGGGAGGTGGTAGACAGAACAGCAGAAGAGTAGGCAGAACTCTTGTCCTGATTGCCTGGTTGAGAAGCTGTGCCACGCACCCACCGGCTTTGGGCCTCAGCCTTTGCCTCCGTTCAATGGGAGTTGGTTTGCAAAGCCTCTGAGATTCTCCCAGGCCAAGGTCTGCGTGGGGAGGAGGGCAGTGGGGCCGGCCGCGGGCGTCACCCTCCCCCGTGCCTCCCTCTGCAGGCGGTGATGGAGAACATGCGGCGGAAGTGCAAGTGCCATGGCACGTCAGGCAGCTGCCAGCTCAAGACTTGCTGGCAGGTGACGCCCGAGTTCCGCGCGGTGGGGGCGCTGCTGCGCAGCCGCTTCCACCGCGCCACGCTCATCCGCCCGCACAACCGCAACAGCGGACAGCTGGAGCCCGGTCCCGCGGGGGCACCCTCGCCCGCCCCGGGCCTTCCGGGGCCACGGCGCCGCGCCAGCCCCGCCGACCTGGTCTACTTCGAGAAGTCGCCCGACTTCTGCGAGCGGGAGCCGCGCCTGGACTCGGCCGGCACCGTGGGCCGCCTGTGCAACAAGAGCAGTGCGGGCCCTGACGGCTGCGGCAGCATGTGCTGTGGCCGCGGCCACAACATCCTTCGGCAGACACGCAGTGAGCGCTGTCACTGCCGCTTCCACTGGTGCTGCTTCGTGGTCTGTGAGGAGTGCCGCATCACTGAGTGGGTCAGTGTCTGCAAGTGAGCGGACGGCTCTCCTCCCTCAGGCTGCTCCTCTGTGGCGTGCCATCTTGGCCGAAAATCACCTTGGTTCCTGGGAGTGGAGGCTGGACCACAAGATTTTATAGGAACCTCCCAGCCCTGAGGTCATCAAGACTTCAATCACAGGACAGTTCAGGCTTGCTTGGACTTCCCCACTCACTTCTGTGGTCTCCAGGACAGATTTTGCCTCCCGGATATCTGCCCCAAGCTCAGACAGCTCCGTTGGGCTGGGGGTTGCCCCACACTTTAGGGCAGTGTCAGCCAGGCATGCTCTGGGCTTGCCTCCTTTATCTCCTCACCCCTTCCCCTGGAGTGGGAGGAAACCAATGGAAGCTGGTGGGTAGGGGGAGGAGGAATACAAAGAAGAAATGGACATCACTGAGCTGAAGTGTTTCTGCAGAGGCCTCAGAGGTTCTCCTCCACCAGCCCCTGCCCCTCCTCGTTCATTTAACAAATATTTATTTTGCACTCTTTGTGGCCTGGCACTCTGTGGGGATGAGAGGTGCTGGGAATACAGATGTGAATAAGAGACACAGCACCTACCCTCTTGGAGTTTACATTCTGGCTGGGGAAGATGGGCAATAAATAAGAAAAAGCACAAGCAAGGACATTTCAGACAATGCTGTGTGATGTGAAGAAAATAAAGCAAGGTGCTGGATGTACAGTGATTTGTGGGGAGTGGGGCCCCTTTAGGTAAACCTGCTGGTCGGAGAGAACTGCACTCTGAGACCTCATGATAAGGAAAGCTGTGCTAAAATATTTGTGTGCAATATGTGTGCTAAGTCGCTTCAGTTGTGTCTGACTCTTTGCGAGTCCATGGGCTATATGTAGCCTGCCAGGCTCCTCTGTCCATGGGAGTTCTCCAGACAAGAATACTGGTGTGGGTTGCCATGCCCTCCTCCAGAGGATCTTCCCAACCCAGGGATTGAACCCAGGTCTCCCAGATTGCAGGCAGATTCTTTACTATCTGTGCCACCAGGGAAGCCCAAGAATACTGGAACGGGTAGCCAATCCCTTCTCCAGGGGAACTTCCCGACCCAGGAATCTAACTGGGGTATCCTGCATTGTAGGTGGATTCTTTACCAGCTGAGCTACCAGGGAAGCCAGAGCCATGCACAAATTGAGGGTTAAGGGCTTTCCAGGCAGAGGCCATGTGAATGCAAAGGCTCTGAGGTCAGAAAGATCTCAGAAGGAACAGTTAAAGAGGCCAGTGTGATTGGAGGGAAGAAATCAAGGGACAGATGTCGGAAAGGAGCTGCCCAGGTAGGGGTAGGGGAATGGGCACGTGATGTGTCCTTCCAGGCCAAGGTAAGGAGTTGGGATTTTATGTAAGAGAAATGGGAACCTTCAGAGGGTCTTAGGCAGGCAAGTGTCATGGTCTGATTCCCACATAGATTGCTGTCTGGGGAACTGAATGACTGGGGACAAGTTGACAGCAGAGGGCCAGGTAGGAGAGACAACCAGAGATAAGGCCTGGATTAGATGGGAGGTGGGGAAGTTGGCAAAGGGCTGAATCAGGAGCCCTGGAGGCCAGAGCTCTAGCTGTCCACCTTGTGCCTGAGCCCTCTGCCACAAGCCAGGACGAGTGTTGGCCAGCAGCACCCGTCAGCAGAGAGAGGAGGCACTCTGAGAGCAGTAATCCTGGGCAAGACCCAGCTCAACCCAGCCAGCCCAGCGCCCCGGGGAGCAGGTGGGGCTAGGAGGCGCGGCTGGGGAGAAGGGTGGCGGGGGAGGGCCAGGAGACTCACTGTCTGGATTCTGGTCTCTCTGAGTCCAGGTAGGGGAGGCAGGGTGTGTAAGTAAGGCTGAGGCTGGGGAGGGGTAGAGGGGGGAGGGACATCCTTTCTGGGCCTCTTGTGCCTCCAGATCCCCAGCTTGGGGTACCCCTTGGCAGGTCAGTTGGCCTCCCGTCTAGACCCTCAGAAGAACACTGTGGAGCTGGCAACCTAGGTCCAGTGTTGCCCTCTCCTTGGCTCTCAGAGCTGATGTTTTTCTGGAATAGACCCTCAAGGAGGAGATAGTGGAAAGGGAGGCGAGGTCAGGATCTTGGGGAAAGTACTCTTTGTCAACTTCATCCAGGCCTCCTGCTGCTCACAGTTGAGAGTCCTGCTGCCTGCCTCAGTTTACCCCAGAATGGCACCCTTCTTGATGAACCAGCCACGGATGAAGTCTTGTTCCTTTTCCTAGTTGGCAGCCTACACACATCTCCATACCTCGCTGGCCCTAACTCATGTCTCTCCACCGCTGAGTAGGGGTGAGAAGGAAGGAAGCCCCCCTAGTGATGCACCCCCCGTAGGGTCACCACCTGGGTGAGCTGCCCCCGCTCACTTGCCCTCAGCTCCCTTCCCTCCAACTGCCTGCATCCCAGCAGCTCCCAGACATGCCTAAAGCAGCAGGGCCTTCCACATGCTCAGCTCTTATGCCTCTGGAAAAGACAGGGTTTCTCTCCCCATCCCCCCAAAGACAGCCCCACAAGCAGGCGGGTGAGAGTCCCCTGGGAGGAGGGGTGGGCAGGAGCAGCCAGACACACCTGCCTCATTCCTTTCCTCTTGTTCACTCCAGAGAGAGCTGTGGGGGCTGGGTTACCTGCCTTCTTTCTCCCTCCCATTCAGGGTAGGAGGTAAGGGAGAGGCAATGAAGGCCTGGGGAGGCACTCCCAACCCCTCTAGCCCCCAGCAGCGTCCACTATATCATTAGCTGTAGCTTCAGCCTCCTCTGCCTTTCAGGCTTTAGGACAGAGCTGGGGGAGGAGAGACTGAAGATGAGAGATACAGAATGAGGTTTGGGATAATGAGGTAGGAGCTATAACACTGTAGAAGGTGTACCTCTAGAGGGAGGGCTGAGCCGTGGGGTGGAGCACTGAACACCAGGTTGTGGGGGGCATATCCCAGTCAAACCAAGTCAAGTCATGGTGATCTGTTGTTGTTTAGTCACTAAGTTGCGTCTGACTCTTCGTGACCCGATGGACTATAGCCCACCAGGCTCCTCTGTCCATGGGATTTCCCAGGCAAGAATACTGGAGTGGGCCGCCATTTCCACCTCTAGGAAATGTTCCCAACCCAGGGATCGAACCTGTGTCCCCTGCATTGCAGGCAGATTACCTACCGCTGAGCCACCAGGGAAACTCTCATGGTGATCTGATATATGCTAACTTTACCTTGTAAAGAAAGAGAGGGAAAGTTGGAGAACGAACAAATAGGGTGTTGCCCACTCCCCAACCTCTCTCTGGGTCTGAAGCTGACTAGAGTTCAAAGCAAAGCTGGACCCCACATTTGAAAAGGAGTGTGTGGGACTTGGTTGGGACCCTAAAGGGAGATGTGCAGGTGATAAGGGGTGGGAAATGGGGCCCAAGAGGCACTGGACTTATACACACTGGCTGAAAAGTGAGGCAGAAATCAATGTGCTGATTGGAAATAGGGGAAATAGACTGAACTAAAGCCGGATGGTGAAGGTAAATGGGAGGAAGAACTTGCCAACAGCTCAGAAAGGACCAAGGTTCAGATCTGGAAATGAGAACAGAAGGTGGACTAGAGTTCATTCAGATGGGGAGAAAGCCATCCCCACCCCAACACCTTTCACCTTGATGGACACTGGGCCAACTCCTTGCAGGAGGAAAAAGTATCATGGAGCCTGGATGGTCCCAAAGGTTAGAAGGGAGGGACCTAAGAGAGAACGGGGTGGTTAGATCAGCAAGCAGTGGTGGGGTTAAGGGTCAGGGAGAGGCAGCCAGACTGGAGTGGGGGATCAGAACCTAGGCATCCTGCTTTTCAGTCGCCCAAGGTCCCTAGGCCAGAAAAAAGAAGGGAGAGGCAAAGGCAGAGGCCTCTGCAGCTGTAGGAGGGCCAGGTGGATGAGAAGCAAGGTCGGGGGCATCCGGGCCCTCCCTTGCCTTCCTCCGAATTAATGCGCCCCTAGCTAGCCCCCGGCAGGGGGCCTTCCACGTTGGAGCTTGGCCAGGCCCTAGTTGAGGCCTCCCTCCTTCACTCCCCCCGCCCCTTCTCATGTGGTTGCCGGCAGCTGCCTGCGGTCGCCCCAACCCCTGCGCTCAAGGCTCGGGGACTTTCCAACAGGGGAAAAAATGACTTAATGAGAGTGCGAGCCGGGGGCGGGAGGGACAGGTCCCTGTAATCACCGCTCTGCTGTGGGGCCTGCGCGCCTCCGGGCCCTTCCCGGGCTTCCTGCTGCCAGCGGCCCCCTCGGGCTCCTCTGGGGGAGGGGGACGGGCTGGCTCAAGGGGATCCCTTTTCAAGTTCCAGGCTGTTTGGGGCCCTCCGGCTGCCTTTGCTCCCTAGTCCTGCGTGGAGGCTGGGACGCCCCATGATCCCTCGCTGGGTTTCGTCCTTCAAGTTGGGGGGTTGCAGTCTTTCCTAGGAGCCAGGGTCATCTGCTGATGGATTAGAGGGGTGCCGGAACCGGAGCAGCGCCCTTTTGCCACTTCGCGGCTGCGCACTTCCAAACGCCCCCGGTTGCTGTGGCAACCAGGGCAGTTGAGGTGTGTCCGCGGGGCTGGGAGGCGCCCCCCGCCCTTTTCTAGCCGCCCTCCGGGCCAGGCCCGGCCGCGGCGGTGCGCGGGGGTGGGGGTGTGCCGTTACCATGGCAAGGGTGCGCTAGGAGGGCACATTCTTCCCCAGGGTGGGAGCGCCCTGGGGATACGAGAAGGGGGGTGACGGGGGCGGTAGAAAAGGGAGGGGAGAGGGTCAGAACTAGGGAGGAGTCTCGGACAAGAGGAACCAGGGCTTTTGGGGTTGGGATGGGGAGTTTGGAATCTGCCCCCCGCCTCCATACCCTAGATCTCCGGAGACTTCCCACTCTTCTCCCCCAAACTCTCGCTGGGGTTCAAGACCCTCATCCCCCGTTTCCGGGGAAAGGATCCAACTACCGAACCCGAAGGTCTTTTGGCTTCCTCCAGGGTGGGGAGGGGTTCGCCGAGCCAAGTGTCCATACCCTACCCACCCCCCACAAGCGGAGCTGCAGTCCAGACTGCGACCCGAAGCCCTGCAATTAAGCCCTTCGCCCTCCCCTGCGCCGCCCGCCGGTCCTCTGCCAGGCAGGGCCTGCACCGCCAATTACAGCGAGTGCGCAGCAGCTGATCACTCCGGAGTCCTGGAAGCGGCCCGGGGTGGGGACCTCAGGCAGGTCAAGAGGGCGGGGTCCCAGGGGGTAGTCCCCGGCCAGGGGTCCTTAATTAAACCTTCGGGCTGTGGCCCTATGCGCAACTTCTCCGCTCCAGACAATATGGGGAGGAGAGGTCTACTCGGTGCTCAGTCCTTCTCTGCCTCAGTTTCTTCCTCCTCGAACGCAGAAAGAGCGCAGGGGGTGTGTGTGGTGTGTCTGAGGACGCAAGAGCTCAAAGCCCTCAAGGCCGGCTCTCTTTCCCGCCGCAGACAGCCGCGTGGGTCTCTCCTGGCCGGACGCCCCGCGGGATAGACCGAGTTCTGTCCTGCTGAGCCAGCCGGTACCGCGTTTTTCTGGGAATCGGAACATGGCGCCCCCTCTGGGCGGGAGGTTCCCACGCTTCTACCCCTACAATGAAAAACAGTCTCGGAGCCTGCAGGGCAGCGACGTGGGGACTCTGCCACCACATTTGCCCCCTGCCATCCCTTCTTCCCTCTCCCCTCGCCTGAGGGTCTGCAGGGGCTAGGGGAGAGCTCAAGTCTCCCGTGGTCCAGCTTCGCACATCTGGCCCGCAGCTGGGACCCGCCCACTTGGAACTGCTGTGGACCCAGCGCCCTCTGTTGGTGCCTAGCGGCGGCGCACCAGCTTTCCGCCTGGACCGCCGCCCTCCTGGGGTCTCGCTCCAGTTCCAAGGATTTCGGGTTCCACCCATTCGGCGCCCCATGCCCTTGCGTATACCCCACCCTCTGCCTCAGGTCGCTCCCAAATCCGACTCCTTAGGCTTTTTGCTCTCCGCCGGCCGCTGCCTCGCTGACTCTCCTCGGTCCCTGTGTGCTTAAAACCTTGTCCGGGGGACCCAGCTGTCACCCAACCTCCCATCTCAGTCGTTAAGGCTTCGAGGGCAAGTACTGTGGTGAGGTCTCTCGGCGCCCAACATAAAAGTCCGCAAATAGCAACATAATTACATAAATCGCTGCCCATCTGCTGGATGGAATTCCTCGCTGCGCCCTTAAAAATGAGGTGGTTGGAAGTATATTTAGGGACTGAGACTGTCTGCTCTTCATCTAGGAGGGGGTGGGTGTGCAAGATGCAAAATAGCACAAGGAAGGATCCCTCCTTTATTGCAACAAAAAATTATAGATGTGATTTGCATTTTTAAAGTCTAAAATAGGCAGCAAAATTCTAACAAATTATTTTCGGATGATGGAATTATAGGTGGTTTAAAATTTGTCTCCATTTTATCTACATTTTTCATTTACCTTTATTGCACGTGTATTACTTGGGCATGATAATAACTTCATTTCCAGAATATTTTTGTTCAAAATGTGACCATCGAATTACATCATTAGAATATTTTAAATTGTAAAAGAACCCTTTTAAAACTAGGAATTAGGGAGACCTCCTGACAAGAGCTAATATGATTATGTCATTGGGATTTTCTTCTTAAAATCATAGTGCTTTGTAGGGAAAGCAGGCTTCCAACCTCTGAATTTCAGGGCCTAAAGAACTGAGAAGTTGTTAGAAGGGTCTTCAAATCCAAATGCATATCCAGTATTGTTGTGAATGAAATAGCTGATTTATTTTCCATTGTAATACATATGTATAAAGATGCTGTCATGATTAACAATGTAGAAAATAATTTTAATACCTTTTCCCCAGTCTTGATCTTCTTGGATCTCTTTGCAACACTATACATCATTAAACGTCCTCCCCTTAGACATATTTAACCCTTTGGTCCATGTGCTTGCTGTCTCACTGCCTCATCCTCCTCTCATTCTCCACTGCCTCAGGGATTCCGTTCACTCTTTCCTTGTCTTTTTTTCTTTTTATTTGGTGTAACAAGAAAGTTACAACAATAGTACAAAGAACTTTCCCCTTCCCTGAACTGCTTCCTGAATAAGTTGCCTCAGTTCAGTCGCTCAGTCGTGTCCAACTCTTTGTGACCCCATGAATTGCAGCACGCCAATGCCTAACATTTTAGTGTACATACTTTAGGGTATATTCCCTGGTGCCTCGGACAGTAAAGAATCTGCCTGCAACGTGGGAGACCTGGGTTTGATCCCCAGGTCGGGAAGATCCCCTGGAGAAGGGAATGGCAACCCACTCCAGTATTCTTGCCTGGAGAATCCCACAGACAGAGGAACCTGGCAGACTAGAATCCATGGGATCGCAAAGAGTCGGACACGACTGACACTTTCACAAACTTTTCACTTTCTTACATAACCTAACACAGTAACACTTTCACATACTTTTCACCTTCTTACATAACCTAATACAATACAATAATAACCTAATACAGTACAATACTCACAATCAGGAAATTAACATTGATACATTAATACTATCTAACTGCCAGATCTTACTGAACTTTCCTCAGTTAGTCTAATGATGAAAGGATCCAGTCCAGAATTACTCATTGCATTTAGTTGTCATGTCTTTCCAGTCTCCTTCAGTCTGAGACAGTTCCTAAGATTTCCTTTACTTTTATGACCAGGATGACTCAGAAGACTACAGACCTATTATATTGTAGAATGTCTCTCAATTTGGGCTTATTTGTTGTTTCCTCATGATTAGATTTGGGCTATACAGCTTTATGCAACAATATTACAAATGTGAGTGTTTTACTCATTGCTTCATTATTTATTTTGATGCTTAGAATTTCCCAGACTTGGCCAGCTGCCAGGCTGACTTCTGTCACCACAATTCTTTGAGTACGTCCTTACTTTCTGGCACAACAGGATGTTCCAGGTTTGTCTTGTACTTTCTCTGCTCAAGTGCTGTAACCAGCCATTTCTCCAAGGGACCTTTGTTTCTTTTAATGGAGAATGATATGTAGAAAACAAGACCTGGGTGCCAGGCGTGCTCATTGTTATTGAGGTATCACTGCTTCTGGGTCTCTTATAGAGAGTGCTATGAAATTTGTGTCTGATTAAACACACACATATGATCTATCTATATATCTATCAATAATTTGTCAATGTGTGGAGAAAACCGTTTGTTCACACAATACCTTAATTCCCATCCAACACTACAGGATTTATGATATTTTCTCCCTTTTTATTTGCATAACTTCCTTCTCTCTTCTTGTTGGATTTATCCCTTTGTAAGTAACCCATTCCTAGCTGCTGCTGCTGTTCCCTCCACTCCCCTTGCAGATATCATCTTCTCCTATCTTGGCCTTGATAACTTATGCCAACCCAGTGTCCACTCTGCCCCCACATGCTTGCTTCACTTTGGTTGGCCCCCACATGATGGCTTTTCAGCCACATTATTCAGACAGGCAGGCAGACAGGCAGGCAGACAGGAAGGCTAGAAACAATTTTGCTGTCTTTTTAAGATTTAGATGCAATTCTCAATCCTTCCAGTTCCGTAAATGCCAACTGATCTTCCTGTCAAAAGCACTGGAGTCGTTGGCACCTTTAGTTCCCTGACATCTCACATCCAATCCATCCGGACATGTTGTTGGATTTCCTTCAGTTTATAGCTAGAGTTTGGATACATGTCACCTCCTCCATCATTACCATCATGGTGCAAGACACTGTGGTCTCTTGCTTTGAATGACTGTGGTTATCTCTTAGTTGATCTCCTTGCTTCTGCCCTTACACATCGCCAGCATACTCTATACATAGCAGCCAGAGTGATCCTTTTAAAGCATAATATTAATCATGCAGTGTACCTGATCTGCTCAAAATTCTTCCTATCTCAGAACAACAGCCAAAGTACTTACAACCACTTACCTAGACAGCGTATTAAAGGCAGAGACATCACTTTGCCAAGAAAATATAGTCAAAGCTATAGTTTTTCCAGTAGTCATGTACAGATGTGAGAGTTGGACCATAAAGAAGGCTGAGCACTGAAGAATTGATGCTGGAATTGTGGTGCTGGAGAAGACTCTTGAGAGTCCCTTGGACAGCAAGGAGATCAGACCAGTCAATCCTAAAGGAAATCAGACCTGACTATTCACTGGAAGGGCTGATGCTGAAGCTAAAGCTCCAATACTTTGGCCACCTGACATGAAGAGCAAACTCAGTGGAAAAGACTCTGATACTGGGTACAAGATTGAGGGCAGGAGGAGAAGCGGGTGACAGAGGATGAAATGGTTGGATGGCATCATTGACTCAATGGACATGAATTTGAGCAAACTCCAAGAGATAGTGAAGGACAGGGAAGCCTGGCATGCTGCAGAACATGGGGTCACAAAGAGTCAGACATGACTTAGCAGTTGAACAATATGGCAAAAATGGTACTAAGTACATAGTAGGTGCTCAATAAGTGAATGAATGAATGTCTTCAGGAATGACTACCAATCTGTCTTTAGGCCCAGCCTTCCTTCATAGGATCTTTCTTGAAGTTCTGGATGCCAGCTAGACATATTTTGCTGTGTGTTTGTGGCACCAAAAACTGAAGCTTTATGAAGGCAGTTTCATGATCTCATGCATATATTTGTTAATACAAGGAATGAAATTTCACTTTATTCACTGAAAGTCGATCAGTCGTGTTCGACTCTTCACGATGCCATGGACTATACAGCCCATGGAATTCTCTAGGCCTGAATACTGGAGTGGGTAGCCTTTCCCTTCTCCAGGGGATCTTCCCAACCCAGGGATCAAACCCAGTTCTCCTGCATTGCAGGTGGGTTTTTTTGTTTTGTTTTGTTTTTTACCAGCAGAGCCACAAAGAAGCCCAAGAATACTGGAGTGGGTAGCCTATCCCTTCTCCAGGGGATCTTCTTGACCCAGGAATCGAACCGGGGTCTCCTGCATTGCAGGCAAACTCTTTACCAACTGAGCTATCACCTAAACAGAGACTTTGTTCACTGCTGACTTCTTAATGCCTAGAACAGTGCCTGGCATAGAGCAGGCATTTAATGTTTGTTAACTGAATGAATGAATCATTTCCCTCTCAAATTAGTTCTCCCTCTCTTTGTAACATCATCATTTTTTCTCATTATTAAGGCTCAAACCTCCTGTCAACTTGGACTTTCTCCTCTCTTTTCTTTTCCATATTCTATGACTTCCCAAAACCTGCCCATTCTCCCCCTTCATTGGCACTGTCAATGTCATAGTTCATCACACACCTCAGATGTCACGACAGCCTCCCAACTAACCTCTTTGATCCATCTCTATCAGATTTTCCTATATTTCTCTCCCACAAAGTGCTCTAATCATGTCATTTCCTTTGGCTGAAGCTTTCAATGGGTCTTTGTACCAATTAGGGTACTTAATTGCAAACAGTAGAAATGGACTCTGGTTCACTTAAGTAGAAGTGGAATTTACTGGAATGATATCAGGCAGTTCACAGAACTGACAGGAAGCCTCAAGAATCAGGCTCAGGAAATAGTCAAGGACCAAGAGAAGTTAGGCAGCCAGAACCTCATTCAGGTCTTGCCCAGGAGCAGCCTGATTTAGGGGGCTGCTTCCCCTGGGCTTCGCTCTCACATAGCCACCACCACCGTGAGAACTGACTGTTGCTGCCTCTAGAATGACTCATAAATAGTCATCTGTTTCCTTGGGTCACTTGCTGAAGACTCAGAGTTCTGAGTGGGATCATTGCTTTGGTTGTACACTGTTGAGGTCATAGTTCTGTGACCTTCCTGCTGGGGGTCAAGGGAGTGAGTATCTGACTTCTCACTAAGACATCCACTAAGGAGGATACTCCAGCATAGGAAAGAGGCTCAGATGCCAGGCAGCCTAAAAACCCAGTGTGTACCCCACACACACGGTTCCTGAGTGTATTACTGAAGCCCTCCATTCTCTGCCACAAACCATCACCTCTAGTTTTTTCTCTCTTGCACACCATGTTCCACTGAAGCAGGACTACATGCCATCCCCTGAGTTGATCCTTCCTGCCTCAGCCCCTTGTTGCAACTAATCTTTAAAGATGGTCCCTATCGAAGCACACTTCCTAGATATTCACACCTAAGTATTGTCTTCTGTCCTTGAATCTTGGCTTTCCCGATGATTCATCTTCATGGATAGCAAGCTTTGGAAATGATACTGCATGACTCCCAAAGACAGGGTATAAGAAGTCTTGCAGCTTCTGCCTCAGCCTTTTGGAATGTTAGGGGAAGCCAGTCACCATGTATGAAGTCTGTCTGCTCTGAGACAACCATGCTATGAGGAAGTCTAAGCAAGGCACAGGCAAAGGCCATGTGGCGAGAGAGAAATTCCTGGCTAGTCCCCATCTGTTTCATCTCATCTGAAATAATTCAGATGAGATGCCAGACATGTGATTGTAAAAAGCCATCTCTTGGATATCCAGCCCAATTTAGTCTTCAGATGACTCCAGCTCCAACCTCCATCTGACTGCAATTGCAGAAAAGACCTCCAGTGACAACTGCCCAGCTGAGTGTCCTATTGGACTGTGAAGATAATAATAAATTGTTATTTTAAGTCGCTAAAATTGGAGGTGATTTGCTCCACAGTAATGGAGAATCAAATCAGCCCCTTTGTGGTTCATGTTTTGTTCTCTCTGGAATGTTCCCCCAGTCTCCTACCCTATCCATGTACCACTCATATCTGCAATTGTCAAAAACCTTCTGCTTAGTGTGGCTCAGGACACAGCAAAGATCCAGGCTTTGGGAGTCGTCTATGGATGGGTTCAAAGGTGTTGAATCTTAGCTTAGTCTCACCATCCCTGTGACTTTAGGCAAAAGAATTTTTCTGGATCTCAGTTTCTGCATCTGCCATATGGAAATAAAAACGCCTGTCTCCTGGAGTTCTTTTAAGTACTAGATAGAAAAATATATAATACAACAATGCAACTGGTCCATTTTAGTCTCATTGAATAGACATCTTCAGGAGATACCCAGCTTTCTAGACCTGCATCAAATGGCATTCCCAAAGTCTAATTCTTTTCATTTACAAAATACATAGTTTCGGACAAATCCTTTAAACTTCTTTGAGCCTACCCTCCTCCTATGTGACACAGGTTTGATGATGGTAACTGTGTAATGGGGCTTCTTGACTGGGCTAAGGACTGGACTATCTCATGGTGTTAGGCAACACTGCCCCCTTGAGACGGAACACCCAGAATCCTTAACCCATGTCCATTAACCTATATGACATCAGGAATCCTTTGGAAGTGAACAAAACCACGCCCACAATTGTAGTTTAGGCATGAAAGGACATACCTAGTGGGTCAGGACTGCCAGACCACAGGAAATAACAGCAGAGTTTCTGAAAGCTCATCACCCTGAGTGAGAAAGGGGTTTCAGTGGAGGCAGGAAGGGGTGCATTGAACAGAGCAGAGATAAGACTGTTATTTGGAATCATGTGAGGCTAGACATGACCATCTAATGGCTCAGTGCATCTTCACCCCCTACTTTCCCAGGGCCTTCCTGGTGGAGAAGGAAAGATCTGGGGTATAATGGCAAAGACAAGGGCTACCAGACACATGTATCTTTACTAAGGGAACCCTTATGAGAAGCAGCAGCAGATATTTTTCTACCTCAGAGAGGGAGAGGCATGCCAGGGGATTCCAGCTGCAACCCATGCAAAAACAGGAAAAACATTTATGTTGTTGGAAGGCAGAATAGTGGTTACACCTGCAGGGGAAGGAGTGACTAGAAGGAAACATGAGGGGGATTCTGGGAGCTGGTAATGTTTTGCTTCTTCATCAAGGGGCTGGTTACACCAGTATGTTCATTTTATAATACTTGAGTACACTTATGATTTGTGTGCTTTTCTGTATCTTATTTCAATAACAAGTTCCCACACACACATGCACACATACCCCTCCTTCTGTGGAAGATAACCAGTCATTTCCCACTTCAAGCCTTTTAAAGTGTAGTCACATCAGGTGAGGGGATAAAAGATTTGTGAGGTGGAGGCAAGGACCTCCTGGTATTGGCCCAGATATATTTCATTTCTCCCTCCATTCATTCACTCTTTCACTTAGTTTATTAAGTATCCCCTACACATTGAAACCAAGGTAAGAGAAGCCCAAGTAAGACAGTAGGTGTTGCAAGAGGGCATCAGAGGGCAGACACACTGAAACCGTAATCACAGAAAACTAGTTAATCTAATCACACTAGGACCACAGCCTTGTCTAACTCAGTGAAACTAAGCCATGCCCTGTGGGGCCACCCAAGATGGGCGGGTCATGGTGGAGAGGTCTGACAGAATGTGGTCCACTGGAGAAGGGAATTCTTGCCTTGAGAACCCCATGAACAGTATGAAAAGGCAAAATAATAGGATACTGAAAGAGGAACTCCCCAGGTCAGTAGGTGCCCAATAGGCTACTGGAGATCAGTGGAGAAATAACTCCAGAAAGAATGAAGGGATGGAACCAAAGCAAACCAAAGCCTTTGACTGTGTGGATCACAATAAACTGTGGAAAATTCTGAAAGAGATGGGAATACCAGACCACCTGACCTGCCTCTTGAGAAACCTGTATGCAGGTCAGGAAGCAACAGTTAGAAATGGACATGGAACAACAGACTGGTTCCAAATAGGAAAAGGAGTATGTCAAGGCTGTATATTGTCACCCTGCTTATTTAACTTCTATGCAGAGTACATCACGAGAAACATTGGGCTGGAAGAAGCACAAGCTGGAATCAAGATTGCTGGGAGAAATATCAATAACCTCAGATATGCAGATGACACCACCCTTATGGCAGAAAGTGAAGAGGAACTAAAAAGCCTCTTGATGAAAGTGAAAGGGTGAGTGAAAAAGTTGGCTTAAAACTCAACAATTCAGAAAACGAAGATCGTGGCATCTTGTCCCATCACTTCACAACAAATAGATGGGGAAACAGTGGAAACAGTATCAGACTTTATATTTTTGGGCTCCAAAATCACTGCAGATGGTGATTGCAGCCATGAAATTAAAAGACGCTTACTCCTTGGAAGAAAAGTTATGACCAACCTAGATAGCATATTGAAAAGCAGAGACATTACTTTGCCAACAAAGTCCTTCTAGTCAAGGCTATGGTTTTTCCAGTGGTCATGTATGGATGTGAGAGTTGGACTGTGAAGAAAGCTGAGCACCGAAGAATTGATGCCTTTGAACTGTGGTGTTGGAGAAGACTCTTGAGAGTCCCTTGGACTGCAAGGAGATCCAACCAGTCCATTCTGAAGGAGATCAGCCCTGGGTGTTCTTTGGAAGGAATGATGCTAACGCTGAAACTCCAATACTTGGGCCACCTCATGCGAAGAGTTGACTCATTGGAAAAGACTCTGGTGCTGGGAGGGATTGGGGGCAGGAGGAGAAGGGGACGACAGAGGATGAGATGGCTGGATGGCATCACCGACTAGATGGATGTGAGTCTGAGTGAATTCCTGGAGTTGGTGATGGACAGGGAGGCCTGGTGTGCTGTGATTCATGGGGTCGCAAAGAGTCGGACACGACTGAGCGACTGAACTGAACTGAAACACTGAAAACTGTAGCGTGATAATAGCAGTAGCTTCCACATATTAAGCAGCTTATTTGGAGTAGGGTCTGAATACAGACAACTCACAATAATCCCATGTAGTCTCATCCACATCTATTAGTGAAAGAGTTTCAGAAAGGTTAAGCAAATTGTTCAATGTCACACAACAAGAAAGTGTCTAGATTTTCATGAGTCTGCATGAACCCAAAACTTTTCACTGAGCTACACTCTCCTATAGGAGTCTAGGGGTAGGAGGACTATTCACAAATTGTTTCATTGCAGTAACGGTAAAGAGGCTTTAGAGCTGGAGTCAGGCTTGTCTGGGTTCGAATATTGGTGTCACCCTTTTTCTGTGACCTTCAGCAGGTTCCTTCATTTTTGAGCCTGTTCCCCTATCTGTGTAATGAGCGTAAAAAAACACATTCCAGTGAACGCCTAGAACAGGCAGTCATTAATATTTTTGCAAAACTCGACCCGGGCCACAGTCAGGCATGGGTACGGAGTGGGAAGGCGAGTCCCTGCAGCTTAGCTCCTAATCTAAACCATTTGGACCTGGTGGACTTAAGTGAGCCGGTGAGCATTTATAGCCCCGTCGGCGGTCGTAGAAAACGGGTCGGGTAAAGAGCCTACGTGCCAAACGACATCCTAAGAGGTTAGCTCCTGCAGATTCCAGAGTGCGACGATCCCGCTCCGCTCCGCAGGCCAGAAAATGCAATATCGCGAGACCTGACGGGATCCAACGGGTTTCCAGGCCGGAAGTGGGGGGCGGGCCAGAGGGGGCGCGCTCCTTTTGAAACATGCGGAAGGGGCGTGTGGGCTGGAGGTCGCTGGCCCTTCTGCGAATCGGTCGAGCAACGCTGGAGTGGGAAGCTGGGTCAACGGAGACCTAGATACGGGGTTAGGCCGGGAGCGGTCACAGCTTCATTCATTGGGCAGCTACCAGGGCTTGCCACGCGCTGTGAGGCACTGTGTCGAAGCCCCTCCTTTCCTCCCCAGAGCTTAGCTCTGTCCGCTCCACACCAACCTCCAAGCGTAAATAAAGTTCCCTCCCTTTGGCTCAGCCTTTTAAGGAGCCTTTGTGACCGCGGAGGGTGGTTTGCTCTGACACTAACCAAACTTCACCTTCTGGAGGGCCACTTGCCCAGGTCCCGTTTGTGGCCATGGTATGGATCTTAGCAACGTGTCCACACGATCATGTTTTTATAAATTTAGCAAAACTGGCGGTATCAGTATTTTAATCCACATCTGTTAAGACAACTGCCTCTTTCCACTGGGACTTTCCGGTCTGGGAGCATTGAAGTAGCCAGGGGCAACTTGGGGCGTTTTTAGGTAGGTCTTCTCTTGACTAGGGCTTGATTGTGTCTACTTGGGCTGCCTTTGGGTTCTGGGTTGTACAGAGTCCCGATGAGAGACTCAGTAAAGATAAAAGGGAAACAGTTGCGTTTCTGAAGTGCCTCCAAATCTCGGATGGTGGCAGCCTCCTCCCTCCACCCCTCCCATCAATGAAAGAAGGACGGAGTGTGGTGAAAGAGAACCATCAGAAGAACTGCAGTCATGGGTCCTCTCTCTGTGTCAGGGTAAGTGTGGAATCCTTGAACAGACACAGAAGCTGCTGAACCGGCTGTGAGTGAATATGCATGCAAACATGTCTTTTATTTTTTCTCAAGCCAAGTATATTTTTGATCTGTTTCCCTGGAGACCGGAATAGGAAGAAGCTTTACTAAGTGGAGTATAATTTTGCCGACTCCACTTCCTTTCCCGTTCTCCAAGTTAGTCATCCTGTCTATTCACCTGAACTGGTTTTATCCCAGGTTACTTAACTTATTTGTTGCTGAATTTAACTTTTCTCTCCTAACTGACTCTCCTTTGCTACCAATGCTCTTTTCAAATGTAAGTCCTGTCCACCTCTACTTAAAATCTTTCAGTGGCTCCCCTTTGCTTTTAGAATTAATACTCAAATCTCCAGCCAGCATGGTCAGACCCAGCTCTCTCCAGATTCATTCCATTGATCTTTTACTTCTCCAATGGGCCATGCGTGTTTCCTGATACAAAGGTTTTGCACGTTTTCTTTCACCCATTTTTATATATGCCTCAGTTTATCTGTTAACACCACAAAAACTTGGGACAATAAATTTTTGCTACTTACACACTCAGTTTATGATAATTTGTTACAGCAGCTCTAGAAAACTAATATACTCACCAAGACTTGTTATTTTCCATTTTTAAAAAAAAATTTAAATATAAATTTATTTATTTTAATTGGAGGCTAATTACAATATTGTATTGGTTTTGCCATACATTGACATGAATCCGCCACGGGTGTACATGTGTTCCCCATCCTGAACCCGCCTCCCATCTCCTTCCCCATCCCATCCTTCTGGGTCATCCCAGTTATTTTCCATTTTTAAAATGATCATTATAGCCATCCTTTTGGGTGTGAAGTGGTATCTCATAGTTTTGGATTGTATTTCTTTAATGCAGGTGATTTTGAACTTTTACATGCTTATTAGCCATTTTTATATCTTTCTTGGATCCTCTGTTCATTTTTCAATCGGATTATGGGTCTTTTATTATTAAGTTTTAGAAGTTTTTGTTTTTATAAATCTAGAAAGAAGTCCTTTATCCTTTATGTGTGTTTGTGTGTGTTAGTTGCTCAGTTGTGTCCAACTCTTTGCAACCCTATGGACTGTAACTCGACAGTCTCCTCTGACTATGGGATTTTCCAGGCAAGAATACTGGAGTGGGTTGCCAATTCCCTTCTCCAGGGAATCTTCCTGACCCAGGGATCGAACCTGGGTCTCCTGCATTACAGGCATATTCTTTATTGTCTGAGCCACTGGGGAAGCCCCTTTTATCCTTCATACATTTTGCAAACATTTTCTCCTCTGCTCAGGTGGTCTTTTCCCTTTCTTGATGGTATTCTTTGAAGCATGAAAGGTTTTACTTTTGATGAAGTCCAATTTATCTATTTTTTCTTTTGTTGCAGTGTTTTTGGTGTTTTATCTGGTGCCCTTCTATCTTGACCTAGTTCAAATGTTCTCCCACAAGGAAGACAGCATTCCTCTGATGCATGCTCTCACAAAACCATTTTTGTAATTACAGATTTATTGGAGAGATTTATTCAATTGTCTTTCCCTCTAGATGATAAACTCCAGAAGAGTTTATCCATTGTGTCCCCAGCAGAGTGCCTGCTATATAGCAGGTGCTCAGAGTTGTTGAATGAATAAATGTGGACTTGACTCAATGGACCATTCCCTGTGTGAAACACTCTTCATGTGGTCTTGATAACGTTCACTCTTCTGCTTCTCCTACTTCCCGGCTGCTCCTCGGGCTGTTCCGCTGGTTCCTCTTCCTTTACTTTTCCTGTGGTCATAGGCCCTTTTCTCTTCTCACTCTCTGTACTCTCTTTGCCTCTTGCCAAGACTTTAATTGCATACTTAAAGCTGCTGCTAAGTCACCTCAGTCATGTTCGACTCTGTGCAACCCCAGAGATGGCAGCCCACCAGGCTCCCCCGTCCCTGGGATTCTCCAGGCACGAACACTGGAGTGGGTTGCCATTTCCTTCTCCAGTGCATGAAAGTGAAAAGTGAAAGTGAAGTCGCTCAGTTGTGTCTGACTCCTAGCAACCCCATGGACTGCAGCCTACCAGGCTCCTCCATCCATGGGATTTTCCAGGCAAGAGTACTGGAGTGGGGTGCCATTGCCTTCTCCGATACTTAAAGCTAATGACACTCAACTGTTTCCTACCTAGATGGTTCTCCTCAACTGCAGACCACTGAAAAAACTGTGTATGTTTTTTGTTAAGTGAAACGTTCTATAAATGGCAATTAGGTCAAGTTGGTTGATAGTGTTGTTCTTGCCTTCTGTGTTCTTATGACTTTCTGTCAGCACGTTCTATAAATTATTGACAAAGGAATATTGAAATCTGAATATAATTGTTGATTAGTCCTTGCAGTTCTATCAGTTTTTGCATTGTGAATCTTGGAGCTCTGTTTTTAGGAGCATAAACACTTCGGATTGTTATGCTCCTTTGATGAATTGACCTTTTTATCATTATAAATTATCCTCTTTATTGTTGGTTATATTTTTTCTCTGAAATCTACTTTGATATTATTATAGCCACTCTGGCTTTCTTTTAGTACCAGCATGGTATGTCTTTTTCTATCCTTTTACTTTTACCTAGTTATGTCTTTATATTTAAAGTATATTTAAAAGAAATTATTTGTCTGACTGAGCCATATCTTAGTTGTGGTACGCAGCATCTTCAATCTTCATTGCGGCATGTGGGATCTTTTAGTGTTGACAGGCAAGTTCTTAGTTGCAGATGGCATGCAAGATCTGGTTCCCTGATCAAGCCTGGGCCCCCTGCTTTGGGAGCACAGAGTCTTAGCTGCTGGACCACCAGGGAAGTTCCTAAAGTGTATTTATTTCACTTATCCTTATTCCTTCTCCAGTGTTTTTCCTTTCTTTATGTAGATCCATTTCCTTTTCTCTAAAGAACTTCTTCTAACATTTCTTGCAAGGCAGATCTATTGGCAACAAATTCCTTCAGTTTTTTGTTTGTCTGAGAGAGTCTGTTTCTCCTCCACTTTTGAAGAATAATTTTGCAGGCTACAGAATTCTAGGTTGGTAGTTTTTTCTCTCAACACTTTAAATATTTCAGTCCACTTTCCTCTTGCTTGCATGGTTTCTGAGAAGTTGGATGTAATTCTTGTCTTTGCTCCTCTATAAGTAAGGTGTTTTCCTGTCTGGTTTCTTTCAGTATTTTTTCTTTATCTTTGACTTCTATAGCTGTAAAATATTAGTAGTGTAGTGAATCTAGTCCCAGACCTTCCACCTTCACAACAATTAATTCAAAATTAATCACAGACTGTTTTTTGTTTCTTTTTATCTTTTTCTTGCCTTCTTTTAAGATGTATACTACAAACTGTAATATCACCATCTACATGTGGCAAGAAGGTCAGTATTTTATAAGAAACCAAGAGTTACAGCTAATCCTTAGGTAACCTGGGACATAACTTAAGAACTAGGTGATTTAGGACCTTAAGTAAAATTGTGACTGGGTCATGTTATCATGCCCACAACATCAGAAGTGCTTCAGTTCCCTGCCATCATGGGGACTCAGCTTGTTTCTTTCCTTGATTTTCCTACTCTTCCTGCTAGCAGTCAACCCCTTCAGTCTCTTCTCTGAATATCATTTGTTTGTTCACTGATTTTGCTTACTCATGGCTTCTGCTTTTTTGTGGCCTCAAAACCTCTGCAACCTGCCCACTCTTTTTTGTGTTAACTCAATTTCACAACCTATTATCACCTTATTCATCTCAGTTTCAGCTGTACAAGAGAGTGAATCTGATTGATTCATTTAGGCATGGTCAATTCTGTTGGCAACGCTCTTGTGCCAGGTCACATCATGGTCATCATTCATTTATTTACCTATTTAGCAAATATGCAAAGGGCATTGGCTCACATTCAGGTAATCTATCATAAGGTAGGTGCCCAATCCTGGGCTAATAGCTGTGGTTGGAGTAGAGTGGAGGATGAGGTCATAAAGTGGTAACAGCATGGATATCTACCAATATATTTAAGAAACTGTCTTAGGAAGGGGTTGTGGTCATACCACGCATTCTAAGCATTTTAACTGGTATAAGCTTTGACCAGTTCAGGAAACAAATTCCAGCAAGACTTTTGGCAGAAATCATTGAAAGTAATTCAAAATTAAGACCCCTGGTTCCAGGTGTGGTGGCATTTGCCTATAGTCCCAGCTACTCTGGAGGCTGAGGCTGGAGGATCATTTAAGCCCAGGAGTTCTGGGCTGTAGTGCGCTATGCTGATTAGGTGTCTGCACTAAGTTTGGCATCAATATGGTGACCTCCCGGGAGTGCAGGATCAACAGGTTGCCTAAGGAGGGGTGACCAGCCCAAGTTCAGAACCCTCATGCTGAGAGAGTGGTATTTTACATAACTGGTGAATAAAAGTGTCTTTTGAAATATAAGTACTGAAGGTGACAGAGTTAATTTGGGGGATGGGAAGCAGAGGTCACTTAATGTGAAACTGAAGAGTTAATTCATATTCTGGCCTGATGAATAATTGTCCCATCTTTGCTGCAGGAGCGCTTTTAAGGTTAAGATTCCCTATGAAATTCTGTGCCCTAAACCCATGAGAGACGTCTTGATCTGGAAGACCGTCTGAGGAAAGAAGCTTAGAATGTTTGATTTTGAACATGGATTAACTACACAGTTCAAAAATTTTAATAAACTGATCCACATAGTAACTATTGAATTGATCCTCCTGGAATAATATCAGCCAAAAATGGGAATTTGACATTGGCATCTTCTTTCCTATTAACAGATTCAGCTTGCTGCCTTCCTCCCCACTCTATTCCTCCCTCTCTGCTTTCCTCCCTTCCTCCCTCCCTTCCTCTTTCAAAATGTTTTTTGCTTTTCAAGGAATTAAAAAGTACATCATATTATTAAGAAATTAAGAAATATATCAATCACTTAAATACATTACATGAATATGTATAGTTTAAAGATTAATCATCCAATGAACTTTCATAAACGCACTATTTAGGTTAAGAAACAGTATATTATGAGGATTCCATAATGCTCCCTGTGGGCCCTTCCACAATTATATCCCCCTCCCTCCTCCACAGAGATAACCTCTGCCTGACTTCTATGTGAGTTATCTTCTAGTCTCTATAATTATCCTTACAATTCCTAATACCTAATATTCCTCTACCATACATTGTTTTGCTTCATAAAACAGTAACATGCACAAAACTAGTTTAGTAGGTCAGTGTACAGTTCCTCTTTAGATGCAGGCCCCCAGGAGAAGGTGAAATGATGGTCTCTGGATCAGAGGTAACCTCACATTCCCTGAAAATTTACAAGGCAAAAGCACAAGTGAGTCTATGGGAAATAGGACTCATCAAAATTGGCCTCCATGGCACAGTGAAGTGTCAGCCAAATACAGGCCATCAGGCAGGGAAGTGATCAGGAAGAGTGAGTGGCTGAGTATTTTGTGATTTGAAGTTCCTGTGGCCTACTTCCAACTCCTGGGAATGGTTCGGAGCAAAACATTTTTGTGAGAGTGAAATAAATATCTTCACATAATGCAGACAGGAGGGCATCAAGGGAAGAGCAGGAACTTCATTCACACATGGTCAAGACAAGCTTTCTGGTGATGCTTCAAACACCAGAACCAGCTAAAGATTTATGGTCAACCAGAAGGGCTGTGGGAATGAGCCCTTCAAAAAGAAGAGATGATGTTGATGGTAATGATGGTAACTGAATGCTTACTGTGAGACCCACATGGAGCTAAGCAGTGTCCACAATTGTCTCATTTAATCTTCATAACAATCCAGAGAGGTAGATATTAATATAATGCTTGTTGTCCAAATGAAGAGATTGAGCCTCTGAGAGTTTTTTAATTAAAAAACTGGCCCAGCGTCACACAGCTGGTAAATTGCTTCACAGGTTTTCCAGGGATCAGGGCCACATTATCTGCTGGGAGAGAGATGAAGAGACTAGCACAGGTGGTGAGCTGATGGGAGCATGCTTGGGCTTGTGGCAATAATAAAATTAAGGGAATTCCCTGGTGGCCCAGAATTTAGACTCTGTGCTTTCACTGCAAAGGGCCTGGGTTCAATCCCTGGTCAGGGAACTAAGATCCTATAAACCACACTGCCAGAAGAAAAATGGCAGCATTTACTGCATGTGCACTAAGTACCTGACGCAGTGCTAAGCACTTTGCTGCTGCTGCTAAGTTGCTTCAGGCGTGTCCAACTCTGTGCGAACCCATAGACGGAAGCCCACTAGGCTCCTCTGTCCCTGGGATTCTCCAGGCAAGAACACTGGAGTGGGTTGCCATTTCCTTCTCCAATGCATGAAAGTGAAAAGTGAAAGGGAAGTCGCTCAGTCGTGCCCGACTCTTAGCGACCCCATGGACTGCAGCCCACCAGGCTCCTCTGTCCATGGGATTTTCCAGGCAAGAGTACTGGAGTGGGATGCCATTGCCTTCCCCGGCTAAGCACTTTACATGCATTAATTTGAGGTGAAATAAAACCCAAATACACAGAACTGGCACATGAGGGACCAAGCTTGAGGCTTTTGAAAGAGTTAGAAGTACCCCTTTAGCCACATCAAACGGACAAAAAAAATAAATAAAATTCTAGTTATACTGTAGATGTTTTTTCTCATCAGAGATATCTATTTATTCAAAATTTATTTATGAAGTGCCTCTTGTCTCCCAGGTATTGTTTTAGGCACTGAGAACATAGCAGAGAACAGAACAGGCTCAAGGAGAAAAGGAAAGTTCAGAAGCATATAAAGAAATATTCAGAAGCGTCTGTATTTTTGACCCTCTGATCAATGCCACCAGAAAAGGAAAAAAGAAAAAAACTGTTACATTTGCTACTGTGCTACTAAATTGTGTCCTTGCCTAATTTGATTTCAGCAAGGCTTTACTGTGAACCACTAATGTGCCAGGTACCATGTGTGGAGGCACTGGCCCAAAGATGAAGATGAGGTTTCTCTCCTTGAGAAGCGCAGTGTGGGAGACAGACAGGTAATTGGATAATTATATTATTGATGATTTGTGCTATGATTGGGGTATGAACAGAATTCCGTAGGAGCAGAGAATAGTGACTAATCCTGCCTGAGGGTGTCAGCTAATGTTTAACCAAAGAGAGGACATGTTAACTGGGTCTAAGGGAGGATAGGAGATGGCCAGATGGAGATGGAGAGAAAAGACATCTAGGGAGGAGTTGTTTGTGGATAGAGTGACGAAGGGACTGGTGCTGAGTTCTGAAACATGGCCTGTACATGGACAGTCTGGATCCCTTAGACAATGGTGGGATGGGTTAGTCCACAGGGTTAATGATTTATTGAAAAGAGGATTGAGGCTTGTTAAATGACTGAGTTGATAAACAACCCACTGACTGTTTCTCTATGCAGAAACCATTCAGGCATCCATCATAGTTTCTCCACTTTGTGTTTAAGCTGACTGTTTCTCTATGCAGAAACCATTCAGGCATCCATCATAGTTTCTCCACTTTGTCTTCAGCTTAAAGCGCCGCCGTTCATATTTGGGGAGGGCAGTGTAAATTGGTATGGCCCACATGAAAAGCAGATTTGCACTATCTGTAAAATTACAAATGGTATATATGTCTTATGACCAAGCAGTTTCCCTTCTAGGACTATATCTTCAGAAGCACTCACTCACACATGGAATAACTTATGCATCACATTGTTGTTTCAGTTCAGTTCAGTTCATTCACTCAGTTGTGTCCAACTTTTTGCAACCCCATGGACTGCAGCACGCCAGGCTTCCTTGTCCATCACCAACTCCTGGAGCTTACTCAAACTCATGTCCATTGAGTCAGTGATGCCATCCAACCATCTCATCCTTTGTCGTCCCCTTCTCCTCCTGCCTTCAATCTTTCCCAGCTTCAGGGTCTTTTAAATGAGTCAGTTCTCAGCAAGTGGCCAAAGTATTGGGAGTTTCAGCTTCAGCATCAGTCCTTCCAATGAATATTCAGGACTGATTTCCTTTAGGATCCAAGGTTGGATCTCCTTGCTGTCCAAGGGACTCTCAAGAGTCTTCTCCAACACCACAGTTCAAAAGCATCAATTCTTTGGCGCTCAGCCTTCTTTACAGTCGAACTCTCACATCCATGCATGACGACTGGAAAAACCATAGCTTTGACTAGATGGACCTTTGTTGGCAAAGTAATGTCTCTGCTTTTTAATATGCTGTCTAGTTTGGTCATAACTTTTCTTCCAAGGAGCAAGTGTCTTTTAATTTCATGACTTCAGTCACCATCTGCAGTGATTTTGGAGCCCCCCAAAAAAGTCTGTCACTGTTTCCATTGTTTCTCCATCTATTTCCCATGAAGTGATTGGACCAGATGCCATGGCCTTAGTTTTCTGAATGTTGAGTTTTAAGCCCACTTTTTCACTCTCCTCTTTCACTTTCATCAAGAGGCTCTTTAGTTCTTCTTCACTTTTGGCATAAGGGTAGTGTCATCTGCATATCTAAGGTTATTGATATTTCTCCCAGCAATCTTGATTCCAGCTTGTGCTTCATCCAGCCCAACGTTTCTGATGATGTACTCTGCATATAAGTTAAATAAGCATTACTGTTAACATTCAGAAAACGAAGATCATGGCATCTGGTCCCATCACTTCATGGGAAATAGATGGGGAAACAGTGGCAGACTTTATTTTTCTGGGCTCCAAAATCACTGCAGATGGTGATTGCAGCCATGAAATTAAAAGACGCTTACTCCTTGGAAGGAAAGTTATGACCAACCTAGATAGCATATTCAAAAGCAGAGACATTACTTTGCCAACAAAGGTTCATCTAGTCAAGGCTATGGTTTTTCCTGTGGTCATGTATGGATGTGAGAGTTCGACTGTAAAGAAGGCTGAGCGCCAAAGAATTGATGCTTTTGAACTGTGGTGTTGGAGAAGACTCTTGAGAGTCCCTTGGACTGCAAGGAGATCCAACCAGTCCATTCTGAAGGAGATCAGCCCTGGGATTTCTTTGGAAGGAATGATGCTAAAGCTGAAACTCCAGTACTTTGGCCACCTCATGCGAAGAGTTGACTCATTGGAAAAGACTCTGATGCTGGGAGGGATTGGGGGCAAGAGGAGAAGGGGACGACAGAGGATGAGATGGCTGGATGGCATCACTGACTCGATAGACATGAGTCTGAGTGAACTCTGGGAGTTGGTGATGGACAGGGAGGCCTGGCATGCTGCGATTCATGGGGTCGCAAATAGTCGGACACGACTGAGCTACTGATCTGATCTGATCTGAAAGCAAAAGACTGGATACAAATTAAAAGTTCATCAAGAGGGGATTGGTTAAATAAAGTATGGTATCTCTTTAAGATGGGTTACTAGTCAGTTTAAAAAGAAAACAAAGCATAAGGTAGTTCTTTATAGTACTGTTTGGAATGATACATTGCTGAAGGAAAAAGCAAAAAGCAGGCCATTTGTATAAATTGGGGATGGAGAGAATTCAAGTCTTCCGTGGAATGTTCCAACAAAGAACCCTGGGCTGCCCTGCCTCCAGGCTCCTTGTGATATGTCATAAGAAAGGTCAGCTGAGGAGTCTTCTGTGACTTGTAGCCAAAAGCATCCAGTTACAACTCTGAGGTCTGTAGAGATCTTTATGTTTGGACCAGGAATAATGCAGAAGAGTGAAATCTTTGATTTGCAGAAACTCTCCAGTTGACTCGATTTTAACTCCAATGGGCATCCCCAAGTGCCTTCTCCCTCTGGGTATGCTGAGCTCTGGATCTCTGGGCAGCCAGTCCTTCACATGATGCAGATGTGGGGCTTCAGTGCAGAGACGCAATCTGGAGAATTCAACCTGCCTCCTTTTAAAAGACAGCCTCATCAAAACAAAAAAATGCTGAATGCCTGAAAGAATGTGTGTGCAGTTAGGGGCAAGAGGGTAGTGCACTGGATGCTAAAATCAAACCTTATAATGTGGAATTTAGACAAGCCATTCTCTGCCTGCAGAGTTCAGTTCAGTTCAGTTGCTCAGTCTGGTTCGGCTCTTTGCAACCCCATGGACTACAGCACGCCAGGCCTCGCTGTCCATCACCAACTCCTGGAGTTTACCCAAACTCATGCCCATTGAGTCGGTGGTGCCATCCAACCATTTTGCCTGCCAAAGGATCCAGATAGTCCTGCCTTGCCACAGTGACTGTAGAGCTGAGAAGTCTCTGGACCAAGCCATGTGATCTGAGAACTTGTCCACATAGCTGAAAGTGTCCTCTCAGTGTCATTCAGAAAATTTCAAGGACTCACTGTCACTCACTCATCTATTCTTTCAAGAAAATTATTTGTCCCCTGCACTCTATTAGGTGCTAGAGATACAACAGTGAGCAGAACTGAACTGGCCTTGCCTTTATTGACTTCCTGTCTGGAGGAGGAGATGGCCATTAGTTGAATATTATCCAATAGGTATACAATGGTAGCTGAACAAAATATGGTAAAGGAAGTGTTCATGGTGGATAAAAGTGGTTAAGAAAGATACCTGTATTTGAATAGGATCAGGGAAGGCCTACCTGAGGAAATGATACTTGAGCTGACATCTGAAGAATGAGTGAGATAATTAGGTGATGTGGGAGAAAAGTGTTCCAGCAGAACAAATAGTTCCTGCAAAGGCCCTGGGATTGGGGTAGAATAGAACACTCAAAGAATTGGAAGAAGGCTGGTGTGGTTAGAGGGCAGAGGTGGGGTGGGGGTTGCTGGGAGGTGAGACTAAAGACTGGAAAGGCAAAACCAAGAGACATATATTTTTGTAAGAGCCAAGGAATACCATTTGTGGTATAGAGTATTGGTTGTTCTTCAATATCCTTTCCCCCCCTCTATTCTTTCAGTGTTTAAATCCTAGAGTTTTGGCTACCCATTTAAAAGATAACTTTCCATACTCACTTGCATATGGATTTGCCCATGTGACCAAGTTCTGATCAGCAGGTTGTGAGCAAAGGACAGGCTTCCATTTCCTCCTATTTCCTTCTCATCGGCTGAAATCTTCTCGCTGGACTGGAGGAGACATCCTAGACCTTGAGATGGAAGCCATATGCTGAGGATGGCAAAGCAGGAAAACAGAAACTAGATCCCCATCATCATGAAGCATCCATTGCAGCCCCAGGCTGTTAAACTCAGACTATATGTGACATGTTGATAAATTTCTGGTGCTTCCCTCGTGGCTCAGATGGTCAAGCATCTATCTGCAATGCTGGAGACCCAGGTTCCATCCCTGGGTCAGGAAGATCCCCTGGAGAAGGAAATGGCAACCCACTCCAGTACTCTTGCGTGGAAAATCCCATGGACAGAGGAGCCTGGTAGGCTACAGTCCATGGGGCCACAAAGAGTCAGACACGACTGGGTGACTTTACTTACTTACTGATAAATTTCTAACCTGTTTAAACTATATATATATAGTCTTTATCATGAAAGTTACACCTGTATTCTTATTTACTGTTACAGACTGAATGTTTGTGTCCCCTCAAAGTTCATATGGTGAAATCCTAACCCCAATGGTATTAGAAGGCAGGGCCTTTGAGAGGTGATTAGGTCATGAGGGTGGAGCTCCCATGAATGGGATTAGTGTCTTTATGAAAGAGGCTCCAGAGAGCACTCTTGCCCCTCCTGCCATGTGAGGACACAGTGAGAACACATCTGTGAGCCAGGAGGGGGGCTCTCACCAGACACTGAACCTGCCAGCACTTTGGTCTTGGACTGCCCAACCTCCAGAATTGTGAGAAATAAATGTTTGTTATTCAGGCCACCAGCCTATGGGACTTTTGTTATGGGAGCCTGGAAGGACTAAGACAGTGACACACCACTGAAGTGTTCTCCGTGACAGAATCAGATTTCTGTCTTGAAGTGATCACTCTGGCTGCTGAGTGGAAGGCAAAAGCAGAACTACTGGAGCCCCTGTCAAGGAGAACGGTGTCTTGGACCTGCAAAATAGCTATGAAGATTGTACTGGAGTCTATTAGAACACCTTTCAGCTGGTGTAGTGGAAAGAGCATAGACTCTGCTCTCAGGGATGGTTAGGTTCTGCTCCTGGAGCCACTCCTTTGTCGCTGTGACCTTGGGCAAGTTACTTAGCATCTCTGAGTCTCATCTATAAATACAAATTGAGGTTCTCTGTAGGGTAGGAGCTATATGGTTAATTTTAAGGTGGCTTTCAGACTTGAATTGCAACATCAGCTCTTCCCTGGGTCGGCAGCCTGCCGTCTTACCCCCCAGAGACTTTGGACCTCCATAATAAATCTTTCCTTAAGATGAATGTGCCAATCCTTTAAGATAAATCCCCCCTCTGAACTGTCTATCTACACACCATATTAGTTTTGTTTCTCTGAAGAACTCTGACTAATAAAGGGTAAACTTTCTATCAATTTATAATATACATAATAGTGAGTGCACAATTATGAAGGGCACAGATCGCTGATTTTGTACAGAGTGAACACATTCAACCACCATCCACAAGAAGATATAGAACATTGGAATTCCATGAAGGTAGCTGTGTCAAAGGCATAGTGTTTCACTCTAAATCCCTACGTAAAAACAGATATAAGAATCAGCAAAACTACAATCCCATGGATAACATTTACAACAAAATTAGATGGCAAGATATCCCCCATGAAACCCAAAATATAAGTGGGTGAGGACAAGGCACCAAGACCCAGAATTGGCACGTGTGCAGAAGCAAGCAGAGGAAGCAGTGAGCTTTTGATGAACCTAAGAATAGGAGGGACATAAAGATAACTGATAGGTGCTGGTGGGTCAATTTATAGCAGAAACTGGAAGGGGTTTTACCTAATCCCTGAGTGGTGCAGCAGCAGCAAGCAGTCTCCAGGAAGGTTTGATGTAAATGAGTACTCTAGCCCTAGTGAACTCTCAAGATGGGCCGGCCATCAGGGCTCTTTGCCAGGACAGGAGCCCACGCTAAGAAGAAAGTACTTGGAGAAGAATCAAAACTGGGCAGGATAGGTACAACAAAGATAAAGACAAGACAAGGCTCAGACAAGAATGGGGAGGGGAGCAGAGCCAAGAAACCTTAGAAAGCATGCTGCCACATTTTTTATTACTACATAAGAATAGCAGAAAAGGGAACTCTGAACTTAGGAGATGCACTCTGACCGGAGTCGGATACAGCTGAGCTCGCACACACACACACATACACACACACACTGAGCACATCCTAGTATAGGCCTTATGGTGAATATATATATATATATTATATATTTCTGTAGGTTGTAAACCTAGGAGTTAAAATTCTGGGTCACAGGATATACATACGTTCAGCTTTAGTAGGTACTGTAACGTGTTTTCCACAGTGCTTCTATCAATTTGGGGGCTTCCCTGGTGGTTCAGTGATAACCAATTCACCTGCTAAGCAGGAGACATGGATTCAATCCCTGGGTCGGGAATATCCCCTGGAGAAGGAAATGGCAACCACTCCAGTATTCTTGCCTGGGAATTCCTGTGGACAGAGGAACCTGGTGGGCTACAATCCATGGGGTCGTAGAGTCAGACATGACTTAGCAACTAAGCAACAACAGCCTATCAATGTATACTCATTAACCAGTGTGCAAGAGTTCTTGTTGCTCATATTCTTACCCACACTTGCTGTTTTCTGTCTGTTTTCATTTTAGCCATTTTGATGGACTATAGTGAAATCTCACTGTGGTTTTAATTTACATTTTTCCTGGTGTCTAATGAGGGTTAGCACTTTTTCAAAAGCTTAATGGCCATTTAGAGTTCCCATTTATAAAACACCTGTTCAAGTCTTTTATCCATTTAAAAAATTGAGTTGTCTCTCTTTTCCTTATTGATTTATTCATTTTTATGATTCTGAGATTCATCTTATATTCTATAACCAGTCCTTTGGCAGATATATATTGGTTTAGCCAAAAAGTTTGTTTGGGTTTCCGATAGATATTATGGACATTATGGAAAACCCAAACAAACTTTTTGGCTAACTCAGTATTTCTTCTTCCATTTTCTGGGTTTCCTTTTTTATTCTGTCAATGATGACTTTTGATAAATATAAGTTCTCAATTTTAGTGTAGTCCAGTTTATCAATTTTTTTCATTTGGTTAGTTATTTTAAATTTTATGTCCTGTTTACAAAATCTTTGTCTACTCCAAATCATGGAAATATTTTGTTAAGTTATCATCAAGAAGCTGTATTCAGTCTATGGTCCATTTAGAATTGATTTTTGTGTATAGAATTGATTTTTGTGTATAGTGTGAGGTAGAGATTAATTGTCTGGCACCTTTTATTGGGAAAAAAAATCATCCTTTCCCCTGGGTATTAGAACTTCATCATAAATCAAGTAACCATAAATTTAGGGGTCTGTTCATGGAGTTTGCTCCATTTGTCTATCCAATATCATGCTGTTTTAGATATTATAGATTTATAATAAGTTTGGATATCTGGTTATTGGGTAGATAAACCTTCCAACTTCTTTTTCTTCAGTACTGTCTTTACTCTTTTGGCTCTTTGATTTCCATATAAATTTTAGAGTCAGCCTATCAATTTCCATTGAAACATCTACTGGGGATTTTATTGGGATTGCATTTAATCTTTTGACAAATCTGGGAGAAGTAGACACACTATTGAGTTTTACAATCCATTAGTATATATTTTTCTCTTTATTTAGGTTTTCTTTTTTTTACTACTGTTTCCTAGTTTTGCATGTAGAATCTTGAATATTTTTCATTAGATTTATTTCTTGGTATTTGATGCTTTTTTGATGTATGATAAATGACATCACTTTAAAAATTTCAATTCTAATTGAAATTATATATATAGAAATACAATTATATATAGAAATACAATTGATTTTAGAATATTGACCCTTATATCTGGTGACCTTGATGAACTCTTTTGTTAGTTTCATACATTTTTTTTTTCTTCATGTACAGTCTTGTAATCTCTAAATAAAGTTTTCTTTCCATCTTTATACCTTTTATTCCTTTTCAGTTCAGATCTCCAGTATAATGTTGAACAGAAGTAACAATAGAGACATTCTTGTCTTGGTTTTAGTATCAGGAGGAAATCTTTTAGTATTTCACTAGTAATTATAATATCTGATGTGGTGGGGGTCCTGCACAGTTGTGTGATTCTTTGAGGAGAACATCTCGATAAAGAGAATGACTTAGCCTGGGGCATTGGAGCCTGAATGGGGTGAGAAGGATCTTGCAGTAGAAGGGTGGTACAGTACGGGGCTTCAGAGCCCAGGAAGACTAAGGAGGGCATGTTAGGCAGCCTGGTGTGGTGTGTTGGTGCCCCAATAGGGGGAGGCAAAGGTCTACATGTGGTGAGAGGTATTAGACCCCCAAAGGGTAAGGAGAACTTTTACATAAGGGATGGCCTGGCACAGGGTATCAGAACCCTAGTTCAGATAGAAAGACATTTATGGAAGATTTGCAGAGGAAGGGAAGTGGAGGTTATAGGAGATTGATAACATACAAAGGGTTGAATACAGTCAGGAAATATGTTGAGGAAAGTGGGAAAGAGATTTCTTACTGTTAGAGAAAGAAGTTATAAATATGAAAAGAGGTACAACTAGAATGAATGCTATAGCTATACATGAAAATGCCTGCAGATTACAGAACTACAGCCCACTGTATGGGTTGAATGGCTCCCCACCTCTGCCTCCCCCTCCCCAAAGTTATATCCATATTCTAACCTATAGAACCTACAAATATGACCTTATTTGATAAAAGGGCCTTTGTGAATATAATTAAGATATGGATCTCAAGATGAAATCATCCTGTGTTTTGAATGGGCCCTAAATCTAATGGCAGGTGTCCTAAGAGAAAGTCAGTGGCTCCTGCATTATAGGCAGACTTGAGAGACACAGAGAAGAAGGTGATATGAAGATAGAGGCAGAGATTGGAGTGATATGTATACTAGCAATGGAGTTCCAAGGATTGACACAGTCATCGGAAGCTTAGGAGAAAGGCATGGGATGGATTCTGCCTCAGAGCCTTCAAAAGGAACAAAACCTGCCATCACCTGGATTCTGGACTATGAGAGAAATTCTTAATTATTTCAGACCAGCACGTTTGTGGTAATTTGTTACAGTGACCCCAGAAAACTAATACAGCCACTAAGTCCAAATGAAATATTATCCCAATTTTATGTTGACCCCAGGAACTGTCATAGCATTTCAACACCCTCTGCATAAGGAAACAGGTAACAAAGGGGGAGTTGGAATGGAAACAGCATCTTAACCAATTTTGGTTAAAATACCAGTTCTTCAAATTTTGGAAAAATAATAAAACTCTGAATACATGAATAGGGCCCCTCCCAAGACATTGGAAGGGGTCTGGCCAAGTGAGAGTCCCTGAAGCTTATAAATGATAAGTTTTACAGGTGGGAGGCACAGTGTAGTGTTATAAAGCCAAGCACTAAGTCAGATGGCCTGGGTTCAAATTCTAGTTCAGAACTACCTGGCTGTTGACTTCAAACAAGTTACTTAAGCTTTCTGTGCCCCAGTTTCTTCCTCTGTAAAATATAAATGATAAAAACACTATTTACCTCATGGGGTTATTAACATGGTTAAGTGACACGATACATATAAGTTGCATAATACATGTAACACACATAGAACATGACATACCCCATGGTAAATACTCAATACACATTAGCCATTTTATGATTTACTGGGCCAGCCAGTGTTCTAGGCATTGGGGTGTAACAACAAATGAGAAATGGTCCTTGCTTTCAAGAAGCTCATTTTAGAGGGGAAATAGAATATAAAATGATCACAATACATTTGCTCAATTGGGATCTATATATGTAGTAGGAGAATAAGGAAATATATGAAAAGATAAACACCAAATCTGGAACACTGGTTATTTCATTGGGCAGTTAGTGATAGAGAAAAGAAGGCTATTGGGTAGAAGATGAGGAAATGGAACTATAGGCAATATTTTATTATTTAAACCAGGTTTGTTGTTTTGGCTTCTCTGGTGGCTCAGCAGTAAGGAATCTGCCTGCAGTGCAGGAGCTGCTGGAGACACGGGTTTGATCCATGGATCAAGAAGATCCCCTGGTTGGTTGCATGGCATCCCAACTCCAGTATTCCTGCCTGGAAAATCCCATGGACAGAGGAGCCTGGCAGGCTATTGTCATAGAGTTGCAGTCAGACAAGACTGAAGCAACATAGCACACATGCACACCCTTATTGTTTTACTTTTTATAACTTTTTGTATTTTTCACTTATTGCATAGTGATTTTAAAGATGCCCAACCCTCAATCATAGCCTAGAAACAGTAGAGGTGCTAGACACTGAGGGGCTCTTTGGGCTTGGACAATGAGTTCTCCCACAGGTCTGTGCTAGAGACCTTCTTCTGATTTCTGGACATATTGTGCAGCCTTTGGGAGGAGGATAGAGTCCCCATAACACCTGAGATTGAATTTCCCTCCACCCCAACAGAATCAGACTAGGAGTCAGATTTAATTTAACATCCTGGAATGTGAAGTCAAGTGGGCCTTAGAAAGCATCACTATGAACAAAGCTAGTGGAGGTGATAGAATTCCAGTTGAGCTATTCCAAATCCTGAAAGATGATGCTGTGAAAGTGCTGCACTCAATATGCCAGCACATTTGGAAAACTCAGCAGTGGCCACAGGACTGGAAAAGGTCAGTTTTCATTCCAATCCCAAAGAAAGGCAATGCCAAAGAATGCTCAAACTACTGCACAATTGAACTCATCTCACACGCTAGTAAAGTAATGCTTAAAATTCTCCAAGCCAGGCTTCAGCAATATGTGAACCGTGAACTTCCAGATATTCAAGCTGGTTTTAGAAAAGGCAGAGGAACCAGAGATCAAATTGCCAACATCTGCTGGATCATGGAAAAAGCAAGAGAGTTCCAGAAAAACATCTATTTCTGTTTTATTGACTATGCCAAGGCCTTTGACTGTGTGGATCACAATAAACTGTGGAAAATTCTGAAAGAGATGGGAATACCAGACCACCTGATCTGCCTCTTGAGAAATTTGTATGCAGGTCAGGAAGCAACAGTTAGAACTGGACATGGAACAACAGACTGGTTCCAAATAGGAAAAGGAGTATGTCAAGGCTGTATATTGTCACCCTGTTTATTTAACTTCTGTGCAGAGTACATCATGAGAAATGCTGGACTGGAAGAAACACAAGCTGGAATCAAGATTGCTGGGAGAAATATCAATAACCTCAGATATGCAGATGACACCACCCTTATGGCAGAAAGTGAAGAGGAACTAAAAAGCCTCTTGAGGATAGTGAAAGTGGAGAGTGAAAAAGTTGGCTTAAAGCTCAACATTCAGAAAATGAAGATCATGGCATCCGGTCCCATCACTTCATGGGAAATAGATGGGGAAACAGTGGAAACAGTGGCAGACTTTATTTTTGGGGGCTCCAAAATCACTGCAGATGGTGACCAACCTAGATAGCATATTGAAAAGCAGAGACATTACTTTGCCAACAAAGGTTCGTCTAGTCAAGGCTATGGTTTTTCCTGTGGTCATGTATGGATGTGAGAGTTGGACTGTGAAGAAGGCTGAGCACCGAAGAATTGATGCTTTTGAACTGTGGTGTTGGAGAAGACTCTTGAGAGTCCCTTGGACTGCAAGGAGATCCAACCAGTCCATTCTGAAGGAGATCAGCCCTGGGATTTCTTTGGAAGGACTGATGCTAAAGCTGAAACTCCAGTACTTTGGCCACCTCATGGGAAGAGTTGACTCATTGGAAAAGACTCTGATGCTGGGAGGGATTGGGGGCAAGAGGAGAAGGGGACAACAGAGGATGAGATGGCTGGATGGCATCACTGACTCGATGGACATGAGTCTGAGTGAACTCTGGGAGTTGGTGATGGACAGGGAGGCCTGGCGTGCTGCGATTCATGGGGTCGCAAAGAGTTGGACACGACTGAGTGACTGATCTGATCTGACAAAGGAAAAAAAAAGAAACAAAGTATCTTGTTCATCAATTTGTGTTGAGTGAATGAATGGAAAGATGAAGTCTGAATGGATGCTGAGGTAGTCACACAATCACTATCAAGACTGTGTATTTGGATCATAGTGTAGGATAGGAAAATATTGTCCTATTGCAGAATAATCCAGAAGCTACTTGAAAGTAAGCAGCCTCAGAGTTAAGAGAGAGAGATGAACCATGTTGTAACCCAAAATTGTGGTTTTGTTGGGGCCCTGGCCACTCTCCTGAGAGAGCCCCCCAAGGGCAGGCCAGACAGAAGCCCTGGAAGAGAACCCTGGGGCAGCTTAAAGCTCAAATCTACCCCTACCCCACTCCTCAGAGACATTGTGCTAATGGCCCTGATGATAACAAATGGTTCTGTGTGGCCACAGCTGCCTCTTACACTGGTTGGGGGCAAACTTGATTCAGAAGCATGATGGAGGGTAAAGCATCAAGTTTCCTATTTAGCAGGAAGCTGATATCCAAGGAATGCAACCTGGCAGCTGCCCAGAAAGAAGACTTGCAATTGTGCAGGCTGTGGGGAAATGGCTTTCTTGTCCCAAGGCTTTTACTTTGAGGGTTACTGGGATTCAATAAACACCAATCAGCAGCTACAGTTTGCACAAGGAGGTTTGAGAAATTCAGCAGGAAATAAGCCTTGGGGTCAGGAGCCAGGTTGTGGTCTACAGTGTTTCATCCAGATTCAGTCCTTCGCTGACAACCAGATGCGAGAGACCACCCCCTTCAGTCATCAAGACCCAACGCGTACTTCTCTGAAGTTAGCAACAAATGTCCAGAAGGAAAATTTTCAGGCAGGAAGTTCTATTTATTGGAACTTTTTTCCTTTGCAAATATTAAATTTGCTACTCAAATTACTTTAAGATTAGAAGTGGGAAGGAGGGATATTTATTGGGTCATAGACTTGCATTAGGTCCAGCTGGATCCAGGGGCTAAAATTACATGAGGAATCTGTCCCTCCATATGTTGCCTCTGTTTTCATGGGTATTAGTTCAGATGACCTCTCTCCATGTGAGGGCAAGAGAGTCACCAACATCTCAATGCTTAGCAGCCTCAGAGGAAGAAAAACATCTGATTCTCAGTAGTTCTAGTAAAACTCCAAGAACTGAATCATCTCATTCTCAGTAGTTCTAATAAAACTCCGAGAACTGCATCTTGTTAAGATTGGCTTTGGTTGTCAGCCCATCTCTGATCCATTGTGACTGGGGAGGTAGATGGTCAGATACATAACTATTAACGTGGCTGTTGGAAGTATCAGGTGAGATCTTGTCTAAGGATGTGCTTTGTAAGCTGTAAAGCACAGTATTCAGTACAGGTCTGGCCATTAGGTATATGGAAAAGACATGCCCATTGCCCCACGTAAACCACATGAATTGAGAGTGTGGGAGAATTAATTTCCCAAAAACAAGTTAGGGTATTCTTACAGGGAGGCTGGATGCTCTTCTGGCAGCAAGAGCAGTGGTGCTTAACAGAAGAAACAGGTGAGACCCAGCCATCTCCCCAAGTTTTCCTCTTTCTCTTAAGACCACCCAAAGAAATTATGATTCCATGGGTCTGAGATAGGTCCCAGAAATTATATTTTTACAAAGTTCCTTCAGATGACTCTGCTAGGCAGAGTAGTTTAGAAGCTACCAGTTAACCTAGCAGACAACCTCCTTACACTTCTCCGCTGCCTTTTTGTTCAATTGCTCAGTCATGTCTGACTCTGTGACCCCATAGACTGTAGCCCACCAGGCTTCTCTGTCCATGGGATTCTCTAGGCAAGAATTCTGGAGTGGATTGCCATTTTCCACTCCCTACCCCAAATCAGAAGTGAGTTTGGGACTTCCCTGGTGGTACAGTGGATAAGAGTCCACCTGCCAATGCAGGGGACACAGATCTGATCCCTGGTCCAGGGAGATTCCACATCCCATGAATCATCTATACCCCTGCACCACAACTACTGAGCCCGCTGTCTGGAGTCCTCAAGCCACAACTACTGAAGCCCATGAGCCTGGAGCCTGTGCTTTGCAATAAGAGAAGCCGCCACAATGAAGTCTGCACACTGCAACTAGAGAACAACCCCCACTCCCTGCAACTAGAGAAAGCCCATGCGCAGCAACAAAACCCCAGTGCAACCAAAAATAAAAAAATATTTTTTAAAAAGTAAGTGTGCGTGCAGCTCTAGGTGATAAAATCAGGATTGAGTTTTTACTTAAAGGAAATAAAAATAAAAGGTTGATCTTATATTTTGAGACCACAGAGATGAAAGCGTAAATTAACGAATCTGTTACAAACCCCATCCCCCCTCAGCCCCTAATCCTGGACAAATAGGAGGTAAACGGAAGTGGCTCCTCTCCAGTGCTGAGTCTTAAGCAGGTCCACCAGGGCTCCTCTTACAAGCATTTACTCACTAACCCTCATTGCAGGCAGTGGCTGAGGCCTGGCTCTGCCTTGGGAAAGGTGCTTAGCATTTATCACAGCTTGAGGGTGGAGAGGAAAGGCCGTGGACTGGAGGGGACACAATACCAGATGGAGGAACAGGACCTCAGTTTAAAATTGATTTTATCCCCCTGCCAGTGGTTGCTTAGCTGCGAGACTTCAGGATAAACTGGAGTTAGTTTAGCTGCAAAGGTAGAAGGGGGATGGGCAGGGTTGGTCAAGTGGTTCAGTCCCATTCTCTGTAACTCACCAGAGGACATGGATCAACTTACTACTATTTATTATTATTTTCATCTCTCTGTAATTTCTGTTGTATATTCTTTGAAGGCCAGAGGTCACCCCTGCCCCAATTCTGTTTTCTATTCCCAGCCCCTAACCCAGTACTTTATAGCTGACAGTTTCTCAAATAGTATTTGCTATCATGGATTTTATAATTTTGCAGAACATTTTCTCAGAACTCTTGAAAAGAAGATCTGACCCTCCATGGAGTCTCTGGAGCTTTGTAGAAACAGCAGGGTGTGAGATGAATAGCCAGAGAATGCCCTCTGAAAAGTGCAGTCAGAATGCAGGGCCAGCATGGTGCTGGACACATGGCAGGCACACACAGCTTCACAAAATTAATGAGGCCCACAGTGGACTGGAGAAGGGGCCAGTGCTTGATATGCTGGCAGGTCTTTGTGACCTCAGGAATCAAATCAAATAACCCCCCACCCAGGAACAGTCTGAGTTGCAATAGTTGCCAGCATAATGGCCCAGAAGAAAAGATAGCTCTAAATTCAGGTCTCAAAGTCCAAACAAAAAGAAATGATAGTACAGCCCCTGCCCTTTAATGAAGAATGTTCTAATGAGAGAAAAAAAATGCTAGTGGTACAGGTCAGACAAACTGTTCCTGCCCTGTAAAAACAATGACTGGAGAATTCTGTAATAACTTACATTTTGTAACACCAAGCACCATGCACATATAATATACAAGCATTGTGGAGCATTGTGAGATTAAATAAAATCTTACAGCAACCCTATGATGGTCCACCTTTACAGGCCTCAGAAGAATTAAGAAACTTGCCCAAGGTCCCTCAGCTCATAAGTGGAGGGGCTAGGCTTGAATCCAGACCTGCATGACTCTAGAACTCATGTATGAACCCCCACACTGTCTTTCTTTTTTTTAAGGTGACAAATATTTTCAGTGCTATTTGTGAATGAATCAGATCTCTTCCTGGCCCCTCCCTCTGCTAACAAAGGAGTCTGGGACAGTGAGCTCCTTGTTCAGTCCTAAAGAAGGACTGGGTCGTCCCAGTGCACCAGCCCCAAGCATGCAGTATCGTGCATCGAACCTGGACTGGCAACTCATTTCATACATGATATTTTACATGTTTCAATGCCATTCTCCCAAATCTTCCCACCCTCTCCCTCTCCCACAGAGTCCGTAAGACTGTTCTAAAATCACTGCAGATGGTGACTGCAGCCATGAAATTAAAAGATGCTTATTCCTTGGAAGGAAAGTTATGACCAACCTAGATAGCATATTCAAAAGCAGAGACATTACTTTGCCAACAAGGTTCCAGCTAGTCAAGGTATGGTTTTTCCTGTGGTCATGTATGGATGTGAGAGTTGGACTGTGAAGAAAGCTGAGCACCGAAGAATTGATGCTTTTGAACTGTGGTGTTGGAGAAGACTCTTGAGAGTCCCTTGGACTGCAAGGAGATCCAACCGTTCCATTCTGAAGGAGATCAGCCCTGGGATTTCTTTGGAAGGAATGATGCTAAAGCTGAAACTCCAGTACTTTGGTCACCTCATGCAAAGAGTTTACTCATTGGAAAAGACTCTGATGCTGGGAGGGATTGGGGGCAGGAGGAGAAGGGGACGACAGAGGATGAGACGGCTGGATGGCATCACTGACTTGATTGTCGTGAGTCTCAGTGAACTCCGGGAGTTGTTGATGGACAGGGAGGCCTGGCGTGCTGCGATTCATGGGGTCACAAAGAGTCGGACACGACCGAGTAACTGAACTGAACTGAACTGAGACAATCTATTTTAATTCATTTTAAAATTTATAACATAGCTAGAAAATTATTATTTAGTACTTAAAACAAGAATATTCTGTTTTTGTGTGTGTGTAAAAATACATTCTTTTGACTTATGTCTATTAAAGAAAAAAACTTTCCAAAAAAAAAAAAAAAAAAAGAAGGACTGTAACGCAGGCTCAGCCTCTCTCAGGAAGCAGCCCCCGAACTCCAGGTTGAATTTAAGTCAAGATTAGAAAGGCTCTCGTGATCATGAGTTTAGGGATCTGAACATCCCTAGAGTTCAGGGATCAAGTTCCATGCAGCGGGTGACAGAGGATGAGATGGTCAGATGGCATCATAGACTCAGTGGACATGAGTTTGAGCAAACTCTGAGAGATAGTGAAGGACAGGGAAGCCTGGCAGTCCATGTGGCCACAAAAGGTCAGATACGACTGAGCAACTGAACAACAACAGGCGTTGTTGGGGCAGATGAAAGTGGGGCAGAGGCAAAGATTGTGTGGGAACCCAGGGAATATCTGAGCTAGAGTTCTCAAAGCCTCTTTTCTTTCCCTGAGAGTCTCCAAGACAGGGTTTTCAAACCTCCCTGGTCTCAAGCCAGGGCAGAGAGAACCCCTCTCCCATCCCAGGGCACAAAGATGGGAAGGTAGGGCTCCTAGAGTGGAATCAAGATAGAGGACAGAGACAGGGAAGGAGACAGGCAGCTACATGAAGACCCAGTCACAGCAGCAGCTTTCCTGCAGCCACCTGCCTGGTTGAGATGGAAACGCTGATTCCAGCTCCAGCCCCCAGACAGGCTAAGAATATCCCAGAAAAGCAACAGCCACCACCCCCACCCTTCTTGATCTGCTCCTGCATCTGGAGTGCTATGCTGGGCTCCAGCAGGGCAGGGAAGAGACAGAGATGCTTGTGGCTGGGGTTGGGGGGTGAAAGAGAGGAGGCAAAAAAATGGGCTTGGTGGAGGCAGAAGATGAACTGAGAAATAAAGCAATTGGAGAGTATATATATATATTGCTGGGAGGATTGGGTAGAGAGAACTGTTTTTAGGGGGCAACAAAGGGAGATGAAAGCAGGAGCCAGAGAGCCAGGGAGAGAAGGTCCAAGTATGAAGAAGTATGAGGATGTGAGAGGGCTGAGGGCTGGCATCAGTAACCTAGAGGGTAGACCAAGGCTTTATTAAGGGAGCAGAGCTTAGAACAAGGAAAAAGAGCCCCAGCCTCGCCCTTGTCCTCCCCTGACCCTTAATCCTGGGCCTTCCAGCCTCTCAGCCTTGGTCTCTTCTCTTCCTGTCCTGGAGCACCACTTCCGCAACTGTGCTATCAACCCTATTTTCTTTCCTATAAGTCCTTTATTTGGGCTCCTCAATTAAGTCCTCCTAGCAAGGGGTCTGCTGGAAAGTGAAAGGCATGAGAACATGGGGTTTCCCTCTTGGCAGCTAGCAGCACCTCCTTTGTCAAGTCCATCTCTTCTCTCTGCTCCATCTCTTTCTACACTCCCCATTGTTGCCTGGGAGGAGGCAGGGTTTCTACTCCCTCCAAGGCCTCCCCACTCCAGCTCCCCCGGGATAAGGTCCTCTGGGGAGGGAGGGAGGGCTGGTGCATATGCTCTCCCTTTGCACACCTCAGGAGCCGAGGCCTCCGGGTGGGAGGACTGAATCAGGGTAGGGGGGCAGCTGGATCCAGGCGTTCAGATGTCCAGGCTGAGTCTCTTCTCTGGCTGTTTTAAGAACCTACATTGTCATCAGCCCCTTTGTAGGGGCCTCTTGGAGACATGGGATGCAATGACCTTGAGTTCCAGGACCTCCCGCCTTGATGTTTACTGGGGAGACCCTGGAAGTTGGCCATCTTGGCATCCTGTCCTTTGTTGTACCATCTTTCAGGCTCCCCTCCCCTAAAGCTTGGAGGGACGTAGGAACGTTTACATTGCTGAGAGCCTGCGCACCCCTCCCCTTCATCTCCTGGGTAGAACTGCCGAAGGGCAGGCCTCACATAGATGCTGTGCACACAAGCCTGAGCCCATCAGGCAGAAACACAGAGAACCAGACAGGACTGGAGCTAGAAAGTGAAACAGATTCACAGGGCAGGTTTTATTTAGAAACAGATTCGGAGAGCTAGAAGAGGCTTTAAGAACCATTTTTAAGTTCAATCCCAAGATAATATCTTCCTCCTTCAGTGGTTTTGTTTTTTTTTTTTTTTTTGGCCTGATAATAAAAATATGTAGAATTCCTGCATTGTAGTATGAAGGGAGAGCTGAAATGACTTCCCCAGCTCATACAATTAATAAGCTGTGGACTAAAACTCCTGACAGAGGATGAGATGGTTGGATGGCATCGCCAACCTGATGGACCTGAGTTTAAGCAAGCTCCGGAAATTGGTGATTGACAGGGAAGCCTGGCGTGCAGTCCATGGAGTCACAGAGTCGGACACGACTGAGCAACTGAGCTGAATTGAACTAAAAACTCCTGCATCCTAGACTATGACTTATCAGATAAAAAGATAAAAAGCAGCCAAAGGGCAGAAGAGTTTGAACAGCATTGCCTTTGGATGTTCCCTTAAAGATGGGGCTCATTTAGGGAATTCCCTGGTGGTCCACTGTCTTTCCATAAAGCCCACCTTCTCAGAATGTCTTTCCAATTTCACTGTGGTTATCCTCCTTGGCCTCCACCCTGTAGAGACATAAACTCCCTCTTTCCTCCCTTAATAGTGCAAGCTTTTTTGGTAACAGAAATGCCATCACTCTTTATAGATTTGCTTTTATTATTTTGTCTTCTTGTCCTTTAAAATTCCATCCATATTCTTCTTGCACATCTTGGACTGAGAACTCAGAGCCCAGCCCTTAACCGAGTTGTTATGTAGCAGCTGCTGCTGGCAGGGGAAGAGGTTAGAAAGATTGGTGTTAGGAAGGGCATCAGGTCCCTCCCAGTCAGTCCGTAAAAGCTTCTTGGAGGAGATGGAATTTCAAGAGCTTGACAAAGGCAGATTGGTGGTCTGAGGGAGGGTCCTGGCCCAGTGATAGGAGCTCAGAGATTCAAGAGGGATGACCAGACTACGAGGGTGGTGATCATGTGAACCCAAGAGAGGGGGTTTGAGGCAGGGCAAGATGAAGATGAGAAGGGGAAATAAGATGTTTTAAGGCACCTGAAGCAGAGGAGGGAACTCTCAATTCTAAAAGGACAGCAGGTCACTTCTGGGCTTGGAATGGGGATCCCATAGTGGTGACATCTGTAGGGGCTGCATAGACTCTTGTCCTGAATGACACCAGCAGCAGGCCTTACGTCAGTGAGGGACTCCTGGGAGCAGAGGATCCACGTGCCATTCAGATCCATGTGCCTGGTGTTTCTGCTGGTGCAACTCAGTCTCTATGGGGCCTGTCCTTAACTACTGGTGAACCAACTGTTCCTTGGGTGTCAGATAAAGGCTGACTCAGAAAGCCTTGTAGGAGGAAGTAGGACCAATTACAGAAACTGAAAAGAGGGAACATTTTTCAGTAACTATGGGGAGAATGAGAGGTTGGGCAGGTCAGCTTGAGCTGTGAGAGAACAAAGATCAGATCTAAGGGAACAGGAGAGACCCCACTGAGAAAGTACAATTGAGTGCTGAGTCAGGGAAGGGTACAAGTTGGCCTGTGTAAGGTGGTGTATGGTAGGGAATCAATACAGCTAGACCACAGGCCCCCACAGGGGTGGGGTGGGGGTGGGCCTGTGGGATAGCTGAGAAAAGCTGGTGCCTCTGTTGGCAGCCCAAGGGGATTCTGAAATAGCCTCTCTGCAATGAACTAGGTATACACGTGCATACACACAAGCCCCGACAGCAGTGGATCCTTGGAGCTGGGTTGGTGGTCTCTGAGGAGCATAGAGGTGACTCTGGGGCAAAGTCTGAGAATTCTGCTGAATCCATGTGTGTGTTCTCTATGCACCCCCCATCAACTGTAGCCCACCAGGCTCCTCTGTCCATGGGATTTTCCAGGCAAGAATACTGGAGTGGGTAGACATTTCCTTCTCCAGGGGATCTTACTGACCCGGGATCAAACCCAGGTCTCCTGCATTGCAGGCATATTCTTTATTATCTGACCCACCAGGGATAGGTGAAGGCTTCTCTCCTCCATGAAACCCATACCTACCTCCAAAGTCCACTTAAGAAGCCAGAAGACTCCTGTGCTGGGGAGCCAGAGAGCAGGCCAGGAGAAGGGTGGACACAGTCCTTCAAGGCAGATGGAACAGCCCAAAACCAGCTGGGCTCCAGACCTGCAGGTAAGGCCTAGAGAATACCAAATCCAGGACAAAGGCCTTATGGGTGCCGAGGAGAGGACAGACAGACCCAGAGAGAAATGGGTAGGACCTAGCCTAATAGCCTGGAGCTGGGAATGGGGTCAGCTAGGACCTGAATGGAAGGGAGTATGTGACAATAAAAACCCATCTCAGCCTGGACCCAGGACTGGCCATGGTGGGACCAACCCTCTGCACAGAAGGCCGGTCTGCTATCTGAGGCTGGACAGAACAATTTCCAAACTTTCCCCAGGGACCAATCACCCATCATCCACCCAAGTGTGAAATCAGGGAGGGGAATCCATGTGTGTGATTGGAGGGGAGAGGGGCAAAGAGCACAAGAGCAGTCGCTCAGGGACCAGAGCTCAGGGCCTCTTACCACAGACTCAGCAGCAGAGAATCAGGTCGGCAAACCGTGGCTTCAGCGACAAATTTGAGCGTCTTACCACCCCTAGAGTAAAGGCCTCTAAGGAAGCGGGTCGCGACCTTCAGGCAGACCGGGGCCCAGCCAACACCTCATCACAGGCAGAGCAAGAATATACCTGCTGCAGTCTTCCCTGGTGACCACATGGGGGAAGGGAGGGGAGGAGAGTTAAGAGGGAATCCACCGACTGCTAGATTGGAGGAGCTGGTGCAGTGCGACCCAGCTGGGGCCTGGGCGCCTTGATGAAGGCACTTGCCTTGATGAAGCAGCTGCCCACGCTGCCTACCCGCCCCCACCCCAGCACATAATCAAAAGGGGAGGGAGGGTGTTCCCATGGCATCTCTACTATCGCGAACCAATGCATCAAAACAAGTTGATTCAGGGCCCTAGGACCTGTAGGGGTAGGTGGGAGCAGCCTCCCACACCCACCCACCCACGGTTCTGACCCCGAGGAGGTCCTCGAACCAGCCACCTCCTCCTCCTCTCGCCTTTCTTGTGAAGGGACTGGACCAGAGACCAAGGCATGGGGATGGGCGGAACTTGAGATTGGCATGAGAGATTCTATTGGTCAGCGCAGCTGCCGGTTAGGAGGGCAGCTTGGGCAAGGATTGGCTGCGTGAGACGGGGCGTGGCGCGGCGAAGACTGGGCCCAAGGGGTGGGGCTGACGCTGCAGCTGGCGCAGCTCAGACCCGGAGCAGCCGGCGCAGAAAAGCCAAAGCAGCCGCGTTCTACTGCCCGTTCCCGCGCCCGGGCCGGGGCTGGGCCCCCACCGCCGGGTCCCCGGGGGCTGCAGCAGAGGCGGCGGCGGCGCGGCGGACAGGGGCACCGCCCGCGGTTCCCGCCGGGGCCCGGGCGCCGGCCTCGCTCTGCAGGATGGGCACGGTGCTGTCTCTTTCACCCGCCTCCTCGGCCAAGGGCCGGAGGCCCGGCGGGCTGCCCGAGGAGAAGAAGAAGGCGCCGCCCGCGGGAGACGAGGCGCTGGGGGGCTACGGGGCGCCGCCAGCGGGCAAGGGCGGCAAAGGCGAGAGCCGGCTCAAACGGCCGTCCGTGCTCATCTCCGCGCTCACCTGGAAGCGCCTTGTGGCCGCGTCCGCCAAAAAGAAGAAAGGCAGCAAGAAGGTGACGCCCAAGCCAGCGTCCACCGGCCCCGACCCCCTGGTCCAGCAACGCAACCGCGAGAACCTTCTCCGCAAAGGTCGGGATCCCCCCGACGGCAGCGGCGCCGCCAAGCCCCTGGCGGTGCCCGTGCCCACTGTGCCCGCGGCCGCCGCTACCTGCGAGCCGCCGTCGGGGAGCAGCGCCGGCGTTCCGCCGCCAGGCTCGGGCGGAGGGAAGCCGCCGCCGCCGCCGCCCCCAGCCCCGCAGGCGGCGCCGCCGGTCCCTGGTGGCTCGCCGCGGCGGGTCATCGTGCAGGCTTCAACCGGCGAGCTGCTGCGCTGCCTGGGCGACTTCGTGTGCCGGCGCTGCTACCGTCTCAAGGAGCTGAGCCCAGGCGAGCTGGTGGGCTGGTTCCGCGGAGTGGACCGCTCGCTGCTGCTGCAGGGCTGGCAAGACCAGGCCTTCATTACGCCCGCCAACCTGGTGTTCGTGTACCTGCTGTGCCGCGAGTCGCTGCGCGGGGACGAGCTGGCGTCGGCCGCCGAGCTGCAGGCCGCCTTCCTCACCTGCCTCTACCTCGCCTACTCCTACATGGGCAACGAGATCTCCTACCCGCTCAAGCCCTTCCTCGTGGAGCCCGACAAGGAGCGCTTCTGGCAACGCTGTCTGCGCCTCATCCAGCGGCTCAGCCCGCAGATGCTGCGGCTCAACGCCGACCCCCACTTCTTCACGCAGGTCTTCCAAGACCTCAAGAACGAGGGCGAGGCCTCCGCCAGCGCCGGGGGTCCACCCAACGGGGGCGCGCCTGCGGCCCCCTCCACCTCCTCCTCCTCCTCGGCCTCCAGGGACAGCTGCGCGACTGGAGCCAAGCACTGGACTATGAACTTGGACCGCTAGGGATAACCCAGGGCCGCGCCCGCCCCCCGCCCCAGCCCCTTACACACACTCGGAGCCCCCGGGACCATCAAGCCGCCGCCGCTGCTACCGCCGCTCCGCGCCGTGGCCGGAGGAGGAGCCGCCCCTGCCCCGCAGGGGAAGGTGGAGGCCAGGATGCCAGAGGCCTCGGCGTTTGGATTTGCTGGGCGCAGGGTGGGGGTGGGGGATGAACGCGGGAGAGGAACCCCCAACCTCACCCTATCTGTCTGTCTGCGCCCTCATCTCTCCAATTCTGCCCGGGTCACCCCCTTCCCTTCTCTGTGTAAGTCCGTCTCCCTTGGACTTGTCCATTTCTTCATCTCCTTCCTGTATCTTCACCTTCCCTCCTTACTTCATCTTTTGCCTTCCCACCTTCCTCCTTGGAGTTCCACTTTCCATTCCTTGGGTGTGTGTTTCTGTCTCCATCTTACCCACTACCTGACTCTCTCTCATTGCCCCGTTTCTCTTTCTGCACCTCTGTCCCCATTTCCCCTTCTTCTCTTTTCCTCGCTCCTGGCATGTGTCACCATCTTCCCCCTCCCATCTGCCTTCCCCCCTCTCCGCCTGTGTTAGCTTGCATTTCTCTCTTCGACTGCGACCCCGTATTCTCCTCCCCAGACCGAAGGGAACATGAATTCTTGATTGGGATCGGCTGAGGTACAGCAAAAACTGCAGCCCCGGGAGCCCAGATAATCACCAGGCTGGTCCTTCGCCCCATCCCCACCACCTCTCCCCACCTTTTCCAACGTGTTGCATGCCGGGAGTTGGGGGCAGGGGGATGCCAGCTACTGGAGGCTGAGGTTTGGGAGCAAAAATCAACCTAGGAGGTCACCCCGGCGGTGGCGGCGGCGCCTCAGCAGAAGGGTGGGAGGAGACAGAATACTCTTCTTACTCTGAGGGAGGAGCACCCCTCTTCCTTGCCCTTAGGTGTTTTTGTCCCCCCCCCCCCCCCCCCCCCACTCCCCAGGTTTAATTTATTTGGTTGTTTCCGGAGGGAGGGGGGAGGGGCAGGGTGGGCCCGGAACTGTCTGAGGTGCTGATCTGAGGCCGGACCAGAATTCTCCTGGGAGGGTACCAGGGACTGGGTTGGGCCTGGTGCCGTGTCCAAGGTGCCAATGATGCGGGCCGACGGTGCGGGCCGCATTGTCTGTCTGTCCGTCTGTCCGGGAGAGAACTATAAAGCGCTGGAAGCGCCTGCAGATGTTTTTGCGCCAGCCTTTTTTTGGGCCTTGGGAGGGAGGGAGCGGGAGTGGAACTATCACAGGCAGGGCACGCGGGCCCCCATGGGCCTAGTGGGGAGGGTCGAGTCCCTGAGAACGGCTACTGTTTCTGTCACCCCTCCCCCACTGACTTCCATCTTACAGAGAGCAAAGTGAGGGAGCCAAAGGATGAGGCCTGGTGGTAAGGCTGAATTTCTGCCCCACCCCGTCCCCCCACCCCACCCTCCGCCACCCCTGCCTTCATTTTTTCTGACCACCTGCGCATTAACGCCCAGGCCATTTAGGGGATAAGTGATGAGGACAGCGGAAGTTGCTCTCCTTTTACAGAGTGGCTCATTGAGGCAGCATCAGTTAATTATTGTTGTTTTCTCTCTTTCCTCCGCCTCTCCCTGCCATTCATTCTGTCAAGAGTTCAGTCAGGCCTGACTAAGTCTGTCTTCACCACTCTCAGGTGGGGCCCGAATGCCACACTTAGCCCCATACTCTTTCCCCTACCCATGGGTCTGCTTCAAGACTGTTTCAGCCACATGCCTACCCAGGGCAGCTTTGGGAGGTCCATCCCTGCTTGAGATTCAGACCTAGCCCTTAATCGCCAGGGAGGCTAGTACACAGGCAGTCTGGAAGACAGGAGCCATTCTTTGGGGTTGAAGGAGGAAAAGTAAGCTATTTAGCCTGAGATTCCTCTTTGGTCCCCATTGCCTTCTTAACCACTTAGCTAAGCGCCCCATTCAGTTTTTCATTGGCCCGAGGAGGCCCTGGCTGCAGTGGAGCGCTGGCGTCTGTGACCCTGGTCTCCACGGAGACCTCCGAAGCATTCGGAGAGAGAAGAGGGAGAAGCCCACCTAGAAAGGCCCTGGTTCGCTGTCCGTGGTACTGACGGGGCGCACTCGACAAGGGTGAGGGAGGGCATGCTGGAGTAGGAGGAGCTGCAGACGGCCTCAGTCAGGTTTTCCGGATAATTTGGGAGTAGATGTGATCCTTTCTGGTGGTAAGTCACAGGAGTCTGGCCCAAGAACTCAGGAAGACTGTCCTCATAGGAAGACAGATCTCAACTCTTCCCCGGACTCTGCCCAGCTCCCTCTTCAACCGGCCTGCAGCCGGAAATCCCCAGTCCAGATTTGTGAATCGAGTTGCCGGAGGGAGGTGGGGAGAGCTGGTGGAAGGAAAGGCGGGAGCAGTCGCCCATTGGCTGGAATTTGGCGCAGTCAGCGCGGTGCCGTCATCTCTCTAGGTATGGAAGGAGAGAGGGAGGAGCACTTGGGTCACCCCGCGGCTGTCGCCATAGTAACCAGACTGAACAGGCGGGGTGCGGCGGGGCAGGGGAGGAGGGTGCCCTTTCCACTCTCTCCCCTCTGGCGGGGAGGTTGCAGAGAACAATCCTGGTCCCTCTTATTTGGAACTAGTTATCGAGACTGAGTGGGATTTCTGTGTTAGAAGAGCCCAACGGGGATGGAAAAGAGACTCCTACAGAGACCTTCAAACATCCTGGGGGAGGGGGCTCTAGATTCTGCCCCAGAACTCATAGACACAGCGCCCTTCTATTACTACACTCCTATGCGCACTGGGACACACACACATACAGGTGGGCGACAGCACGCTTACCTCCAAGAACCTGTGGTCTGGCATTTGGAGACCTAGAATGAGAAAAAAGCCTTAGGGCCTGGTGGCAAATTAAATCTCACTTTCCTTGCCACGCCCCAGGCATGAGACATTGCCATAATCCGATTAAGTAGTGAGGGACTGGAGGAGGATCAGCATGAATACACGGAAGAATTAGCCTCCTGGGTCAAACTTGGTCAGATTCCTGTTTTCTCAGGGAGAAGGTGGTCATTAAGAGAAGGACTCGGAGCAGTCTTTTGAGAAGGCAAAGTGAGAAGGGAGTAAATGCAGAAACAGAGTGACGTACCTTCTCTTGATTGCCCAGAAGTGAACCTCTGGGAAAATAAGTCCAGGCTTAGGACAGAGGTGGTGAAGAGGGCCCAGAGGTCTAGAAAGTTCTGCAGGAATGAGGGAGGGGTGGGCTGAGGAAAGAATGGAGATGGAGGATAGGAGACAGAAACCCAGATGGAGCCATGACTCAGCACTTATGCTCAGCAAAGGTTGGAGGGCGGGGTGATTCTTACCTCACAGGGGCAACAGAGAGGGGAGGGGAGTAGGAAGAAAATGGGCAGATAAACTGTGATCTCACCACTTGCATGATACATGCTGATACATACATTGTTATACAACACATTTGAACACAGAAGCAGGTACATAGGCATTTAAACTGATGAAGTATCATTCAATCATAACATAAACACATCTCCACTTTCCTTCCCTGCCCTGCTTCCTGGAGCAGAGGACGTTCTGTTCTGAGAGCTATGCTTGCCTCTCCCTGGAATACCGTAGTACTTAATGGGAAAGGAGAAACACAAAAAAATCACAGGTGTGTGTGTGTGTGTGTGTGTGTGTGTGTGTGTGTGGTGGTGGTTGTCATGGTAACTGCTTTGCCTGCCAGGCAGGGTGCTCAGCAACCAGAGCATCTGGCAGTATCCAAGGGGACATCCTGTGGCCTCTACCCTCTGGGACTCTGCCATAGGCACCAGATGGGCATCTCCAGAAGATTTCTACTACAGAAGCTGCCAAAGCAGCCCCTCTGACCATGCCACCATGACCAGGGACATCTGGTAGCCAGGTCTGGGGGCCTGGCCTCCTTCATATGTCCCACTTTAAGTGCAACTCCTGACCCCTTTATACAACATAAACAGCACTTGCCATGAGTGGCCTCAAGACAACAGAGGTTAAACTTTAAAGACCTTTTTAAGACCATTACCGGGACTTTCCTGGTGGTCCAGTGGCTAAGACTCCAAGCTCCCAGGGCAGCTGGCCCAGGGTTTGATCCCTGGTCAAGGAACTAGATCCCACATGCCACCACTAAGGCCTGGCACAGTCAAATAAATAAATTATACACACACACACACACACACACACACACACAAAGACCATTACCTTCCCTTTCAGCATCTTGTCAGACATCCAAGAAGATCATCTATACTCACACAGGTTAGGTGTGTAACTAAGGCATACAAAAAGTGTTTTAGTTCAGTGTGATTAAAGATTGGGTATAAGACAGATAAACTGCAGAGCACAGTCTCAGGATTCAAGTTCCTTTGACCTGAGTTTAATATTTTGATAAGGTTTTTAGAAGCGATCTCTCTTTTACACTTGCAGACTGGCTGTCTGACTTTGTACTCTAGCACCCCACTTTCCTTTTTTTCCTAGGCATTCAGGTTTAACCTCTTAGTTTCTGGCTTAAAATTCTCCCAACTGATTTTGGGCTTCCAGGGGATTTCTTTTCCCCTGGATTCTAATTCTTTAGCAGATAGCTGCTCCCTAGATCTCTCTCTACTTGGTGACATTGCCCACCATAGTCACTCCCCTTTTACAACTTTCCCCTGCCCCATTTCTTCACCTCCCTTGATCATAATCTCCTGTGACTGATATTTGGCTTCAAGATCATACATCATAAAATTTGTCTCTCTGCATGCATTTTTATATATGACAATCTAAAAGGAAGGAGGGATGATGATAAACAATGTAAATATGAAAAGGGATATTTCTTTATAACCTTTCTACATTTTACACCTTTTTAAAAAATGTACATATTATCCCAGAAAACCACAGGACATCAAGAAAGGCATAAGAAATAAGACTAATGATGGAAGGCTTGCCCTACTATATATTAAAATTTACTAAAGAGCTAAGGTCACTAAAGCATAAGGCACTGATGTAGGAACAGATGTATCCATAGAACAGAATAGATAATCCCAAACTAAACTCCAGCAGAGGTGGGAATTTAATAGATGATAAAGGCACCATTTCAGATCCATTGGGAAAAAAGATAGATTAGTCAATAAATGCTTTCAGGACAACTGGATAGTCATTTATAAGAAGAAAAAAGATCAATCCTTTCTCATTCTTAGCCCCCAAATAAATTCCAAATTGATGAAAACATTTTTAAGAAATTATAAAAGCCTTAGAAGAGACAACAATTTGAAGGTACCTATTAGAAATTCAGATGCATATATTTTCTACCCTGGAATTCCAATTTCTAGTATTAACCCTAGAGAAGTACTTAAATGTACAAACAGACATAATAAAACTCAACCTAAATATCCACCAGTAGGTTAGAAATTTAAAATGCTTTGATATAACATTCAGTTTAAAAGGATGGACTGGACTGTACATACCAATGTGAAAGATCTCCAAAACATGTAGTGTCATTAAAAGTTGCATAGCAATATACATAGTACCATATAATTTATGCAAAAGCAAAACAAACTAATTTCTGTGTGTATGTGTGTGTATAATAGAAGCTTAAGAAAGATACAGATCACTCTTATTAAGTGACTTCTGGGAAGGAACTGGGATTGATGTTGTCTAAGGGAGTTTAAGTTTTGCAACAAAAATGTATTAGTATATTATTTGCATAATAAGAAAATAGTAATTAATATGTGATAATAATCTAATATTAAATAAAATACTTGAATAAAACATGTGCTTATAATTATTGCATCTTGGGTTGGGTCAGTTCAATTCAGTTCAGTCGCTCAGTCATGTCTGACTCTTTGCAACCCCATGAACCGCAGCACGCCAGGCCTCCCTGTCCATCACCAACTCCTGTAGTTTACCCAAACTCATGTCCATTGAGTCGGTGATGCCATCCAACCCTCTCATCCTCTGTTGTCCCCTTCTCCTCCTGCCCTCAATCTTTCCCAGCATCAGTGTCTTTTCAAACGAGTCAACTCTTTGGATCAGGTGGCCAAAGTATTGGAGTTTCAGCTTCAACATCAGTCCTTCCAGTGAACACCCAGGACTGATCTCCTTTAGAGTGGACTGGTTGGATTTCCTTGCAGTCCAAGGGACTCTCAAGAGTCTTCTCCAACACCACAGTTCAAAAGCATCAATTCTTTGGCGCTCAGCTTTCTTTATAGTCCAACTCTCACACCCATACATGACTACTGGAAAAATCATAGCCTTGACTAGATGGGCCTTTGTTGACAAAGTAATGTCTCTGCTTTTTAATATGCTGTCTAGGTTGGTCATAGCTTTCCTTCCAAGGAGTAAGCGTCTTTTAATTTCATGGCTGCAATCACCATCTGCAGTGATTTTGGAGCCCCCCAAAATAAAGTCAGCCACTATTTCCACTGTTTCCCCATCTATTTGCCATGAAGTGATGGGACAAGATGCCATGATCTTAGTGTTCTGAATGTTGAACTTTAAGCCAACCTTTTCACTCTCCTCTTTCACTTTCATCAAAAGGCTCTTTAGTTCCTCTTCACTTTCTGCCATAAGGGTGGTGTCATCTGTGTATCCGAGGTTATTGATATTTCCCCCAGCAATCTTGATTCCAGCTTGTGCTTCTTCCAGCCCCACGTTTCTCATGATTGGGTTGGGTAGAGAACATCTTTTTAGACATGGAGAAATCTTAAAGAAAAAGATTGATTCCACTTAAGTTGAATGTTAGAGATACAGAGAAAAAGAACAGCCATAAACAAGATTGAAAAACAAGTGACAATCTGAGAGAACATAATTGCAACACAATATATTTTTAATAGAAAGATAGTTAAAACTGTGAAGAGGTAATTCACACAAAATATAGATAATCAATAAGCACAAAAAAAAGATACTTGAATTCACTATTAACTAAAGAAACTCAAGTCAAAACAGTAGTTGGATATTGCATCACTGACAAAGATCATAAAAGTAGAAAATCCCAACCATGACAAAAAAAATGGGGAAATGTGCACTTCCTTGCTCTATTGTCGCCATATGCATTAGTCCAGTATTTTTGGAGAGCTACTTGGCTGTGGATCAAAATGTGGAAGGCAGTATACTTATTGTCCCAACTACTGCATTTCCAGAAATTTGCCCTAAGGTGATAAGTGGAAAAAGACATGATACAAGGATACTTATCATAACATTGTTTATAAAAATAAAAAATTGGATGCATCAGTAGGAGACGAAGTAAACTGTGACAAATCAATATTCATTGAGATATTATGAACCATTAAAAATGGTACATTAATCTATATTAGAAATGACCATGACAAAGTGAAAATAGCAGGTTGAAAACAATATAATGTGGTCCCATTTGTGTAAGAGAGAGAGAGAGAGATCTTTAAATAGCTGTTCTTTTCCTATCATTCAGATCCTCCACTTAACAGCTACCTCTTCCTGCATGAATTCATCTCAATCTGCCCCATAGTCACCCCTCATTACATACCTCAGATTGATTTCTTCATGACATTTTTTCCTGCCTGGTAATTTTTTGTTACTTGTTTTGTATCCTGTCAATAAATGGCCTATCTTTTTCGCTGCTAGATTCCTGGCACCTGGCAGTAGGCAATCAATTGTTATTGCTCAGTCTCTCAGTCGTGTCTGACTTTGCGACTCCATGGACTGCAACATGCTAGGCTTCCCTGTCTTTCACCATCTCCTGGAGTTTGCTCAAACTCATGTCCATTGAGTCGGTGATGCCACCCAACCATCTCATCCTCTGTTGCCCCCTTCTCTTCCTGCCCTCAATCAACAGATATATACTGAATCTGTGTGTATGTATATGTGCAGCAATGCCAAGTTTTAGAATATTTTTGTCTGTTTAGTCACTCAGTTGTGTCTGACTCTTTGTGACCCTGTCCATGGGATTCTCCAGGCAGGAATATTAAAGTGGGTTACCATTTCCTCCTCCAGGGGATCTTCCTGACCCAGGGATTGAACCTGTGTCTCCTACATTACAGGCAGATTTTTTTTTACTCATTGAGCCATTGGGGAAGCCTAAAATTTTAATAGTTGTTCTCAATAAGTGGGAGGATTTTAAAAGACCAGTTTTACTTTCTTCTTTATACTTTTCTGAGCTTTTTAGTTAATTAAAACAATCTAAACTATTGTTATTACCTAAAAAAAGAAGAAAAATTATAAAGAAAAAGAGATAGATGATAAATGAAAGGAAGGAAGGAAATGGGAAAAAAAGTGACCCTCCTTTTCCATGTCTGGGAAAGGAGAAGCACACAGCTACAGCCCTGCCCACCCCCTCTTTCACATGTCTCCAAAGTCACTTCACTCCCTTCCTCCTCTTCAAGCTATTTCCAGATCCCTAGGATTTAAGAATGTCCCTTGCTGGACAAGAGAAGGGAGACCCCCATCTATCCCAGCAGGCATGGGTGTGTGTACATGCACAACACATGTGTAGTACCAGCACACACAGCATGGTCATGCACACGTGCACACTCTTACAAGGATCCATCCAAGGCCATTTAAAGAACATTTCTCTATCTTTCACATAAGTGCTGAGGAACACCCATTGTTACTTATACAAACAATAAAGCTAATCTTCACATTAGCTTCTTCCTATCTTTTCTTTAAACAATGAGAATTAGCGCAGCACCTGACAGTGGATCATCTCACACGCTAGCAAAGTCATGCTCAAAATTTTCCTAGCCAGGCTTCAACAGTACATAAACCAAGAACTCCCAGATGTTCAAGCTGGATTCAGAAAAGGCAGAGGAACCAGAGATCAAAGTGCCAACATCTGTTGAATCATAGAAGAAGCAAGAGAATTCCAGAAAAACGTCTAATTCTGCTTCATTGACTACGCTAAAGCCTTTGACTGTGTGGATCACAACAAACTGTGAAAAATTCTTCAAGAGATGGGAATAACAGACCACCTGACCTGCCTCCTGAGAAATCTGTATGCAGGTCAAGAAGCAACAGTTAGAACCAGACATGGCAAATCAAAACCACAATGAGGTACCATTTCACACCAGTCAGAATGGCTGTGATCCAAAAGTCTACAAACAATAAATGCTGGAGAGGGTGTGGAGAAAAGGGAACCCTCTTACACTGTTGGTGAGAATGCAAACTAGTACAGCCACTATGGAGAACAGTGTGGAGATACCTTAAAAAACTGGAAATAGAACTGCCATACGACCCAGCAATCCCACTGCTGGGCATACACACTGAGGAAACCAGAATTGAAAGAGACACGTGTACCCCAATGTTCATCGCAGCACTGTTTATAATAGCCAGGACATGGAAGCAACCTAGATGTCCATCAGCAGATGAATGGATGAGAAAGCTGTGGTACATATACACAATGGAGTATTACTCAGCCTTTAAAAACAATACATTTGAATCAGTTCTAATGAGACAGATGAAACTGGAGCCTGTTATACAGAGTGAAGTAAGCCAGAAAGAAAAACACCAATACAGTATACTAACGCATATATATGGAATTTAGAAAGATGGTAAAGACAACCCTGTATGTGAGACAGCAAAAGAGACACAGATGTATAGAACAGTCTTTTGGACTTTGTGGGAGAGGGAGAGGGTGGGATGATTTGGGAGAATGGCGTTAAAACATGTATAATATCATATAAGAAACAAATCGCCAGTCCAGGTTCGAAGCAGGATACAGGAAGCTTGGGGCTGGTGCACTGGGATGACCCAGAGGGATGGTATGGGGAGGGACGTGGGAGGGGGGTTCAGGATGAGGAACACATGGACACTCGTGGCGGATGCATGTTGATGTATGGCAAAACCAATACAATATTGCAAAGTAAAAAAAGTAATAATAAAATTTTAAAAATAAATAAATGAATAAATAAAGAACCAGACATGGAAAAATGAACTGGTTCCAAAATGGGAAAGGAATACCTCAAAACTGTATACTGTCACCCTGCTTATTTAACTTATATGCAGAGTACATCATGTGAAATATTGGACTGGATGAAGCACAACCTGGAATCAACATTGCCGGGAGAAATATCAATAACCTCAGATACACAGATGACACCACCTTTATGGTAGAAAGTGAAGAGGAACTAAAGAGCCTCCTGATGAAAGCAAAGGAGGAAAGTGAAAAAGTTGGTTTAAAACTCAACATTCAGAAAACTAAGATCATGGCATCTGGTCCCATCATTCATGGCAAATAGATGGGGAAACAATGGAAACAGTGACAGGCTTAATTTACTTGGGATCCCAAATCACTGCAGATGGTGACTGAAACCGTGAAATTAAAAGACACTCACTCCTTGGAAGAAAAGCTATGACCAACCTAAACAGCATATTAAAAAGCAGAGACATTACTTTGCCAACAAAGGTCCATCTAATCCAAGCTATGATTTTTGGGTGTGAGAGTTGGACCATAAAGAAAGCTGAGCACCGAAGAATTGATGCTTTTGAACTGTAAAGTTGGAGAAGACTCTTGAGAGTCCCTTGGACTGCAAGGAGATCAAACCAGTCCATCCTAAAGGAAATCAGTCCTGAATATTCATTGGAAGGACTGATGCTGAAGCTGAAGCCCCAGTGCTTTGGCCACTTGATGTGAAGACCTGACTCATTGGAAAAGACCCTGATGGTGGGAAAGATTGAAGGCGGGAGGAGAAGGGGACGACAGAGGATGCAATGGTTGGATGGCATCACCAACTCAGTGGATATGAGTCTGAGAAGCTGCGGGAGTTGGTGATAGAGAAGCCTGGCATGCTGCAGTCCATGGGGTTGCAGAGTCAGACACAACTGAGCGACTGAACTGAAATGGACTGACAGTAGATCTCAATAAATGGGAAATGGCTAAATGAACAAAAATAGTGACAGTTTCCATGTTTTGCTTTGGTTGTCAACAAGTATACAATTAAATATATTTTAGAACACAACTGTGGTAACTATAACTCCTCCCAGATGTTTAATATTCCTCTTCTCTTTTTGAATGTTCTTGTTTTATGCTGGATTTGGAGATGAGGATTTGTTCTGTTTTTGAATTTTATTCTGGTATTTTTATAGTATGTTTTATAGTGTCTTTATTTCATTAATTTATTTTGGAATTTATTTTTGTATGTAGTGAGAAGGAGAAAGTGAAAGTGAAGTTGCTCAGTTGTGTCCGACTCTTTGCAACCCCGTGGACTGTAGCCCACTGGACTTCTCCGTCCATGGGATTCTCCAGGCAAGAATACTGGAGTGGGTTGCCGTTTCCTTCTCCAGGGGATCTTCCCAACCCAGGGATCGAACCCAGGTCTCCTGCATTGCAGGCAGACGCTTTAACCTCTGAGCCACCAGGAGAGAGAACTATTTTCCCCAAACGAATAACAAGTTGCACCAACTTTTGAGCAGTCTTCCTTTTCTTACAGTGTATTCCATCTCTATCTTTTATGAAATTTTCACAAGTCCATGGGTCTGTTTTCAAGACGCTCCTGGGTTGCACTGGTCTATGTGACTACTGCTGTGCCAAACCACACCTCTAATAAAATAACTGTAGTTTTGTGGCTCCTTGTTCTTTTGCCAAAACTGTCTTGGCTATTCTTTTTATTGTTTTTATTTATTTATTTATTTTTCCTTTATTTTTTTAAAATTTTATTTTATTTTTAAACTTTACAATATTGTATTGGTTTTGCCAAATATCGAAACGAATCCGCCACAGGTATACCTGTGTTCCCCATCCTGAACCCTCCTCCCTCCTCCCTCCCCATACCATCCCTCTGGGTCGTCCCAGTGCACCAGCCCCAAGCATCCAGCATCGTGCATCGAACCTGGACTGGCGACTCATTTCATATATGATACTATATGTATTTCAATTTGGCTATTCTTTTTAAAAAAATATTTATTTATTTTTGGCTGTGTCAGGTCTTCATTGCATCATGCAGGCTTCTTTCTAACTATGTCTTGTGGGCTTTCTAGTTGAGGCACTGGGCTCAGTAGCTACAGCATGCAGGCCTACTTAACCCAAAGAATGTGGGATCATAGTTCCCCAGCCAGGGGTTGAACCCACATTCCCTGCATTGGAAGGCAGATTCTTAACCACTGGACCAGCAGGGAAGTCCCCCAAACACATCATCCAGAAGAACTTTAGAGCCAAAACTGTCAGTTTCCATAAAATTCCTTTGGAAAAAAATCTTGGGACTTCAACTGAGACTTAACAGTTTATAGATGAATTTGGACAGATCTGACATTTTGCAATAATGAGTCATTCCACCCAGGAACATGCTAAGTAGTCTATATATCCAGGTTTTCTTTTATATTCCTTAGTGAAGATTTATAGTTTTATTTTTCCATTTGGATATTTCTCATGTATTTCACTAGGTCTAGCTGGGAATGTATTTTTATTGCTCTTGTCAATCTGTCATTCCCAATTCTTTTCCTTATTTCTACACAGTATGGAAAAAGCAGTTTTTGTGTATTAACCTTGTATCTTACTGGATATACTATTTTCATTAGTTCTAATTGATTTCCAGTTGAGTCTCTTAGATTTTCTAGGGAAGCAATCATATTGTCTGCAAACTAGGACATTTTGAAATCTTCCTATCTAATATTTGCGTATAGCAGATAACTTTTCTTGTCTTATTGTGTTGCCTAGGACTTCCAGTAGAATGTTCAGTAGTAGCAATGATGACAAGGTTAGAAGGGGTAAAAAAGACACCACTACCTTGTCCCAGACTTATGGGAATGCTTCTCGTATTTCACCAATTGCTTTTTTGTCTTTTAGAACTGAATATTCTGTTTTGTGTATACTGCTATATAGTAAGTCTTCTCAAATCATTTTTTTGGAAGTTGATAAATAGCTGGGAAAAGAAGAGAAGCAAAAAGCAAAGGAGAAAAGGAAAGATATAAGCATCTGAATGCAGAGTTCCAAAGAATAGCAAGAAGAGATAAGAAAGCCTTCCTCAGCGATCAATGCAAAGAAATAGAGGAAAACAACAGAATGGGAAAGACTAGAGATCTCTTCAAGAAAATTAGAGATACCAAGGGAACATTGCATGCAAAGATGGGCTCGATAAAGGACAGAAATGGTATGGACCTAACAGAAGCAGAAGATATTAAGAAGAGGTGGCAAGAATACACAGAAGAACTGTACAAAAAAGATCTTCACGACCCAGATAATCACGATGGTGTGATCACTGACCTAGAGCCAGACATCCTGGAATGTCAAGTCAAGTGGGCCTTAGAAACCATCACTACGAGCAAAGCTAGTGGAGGTGATGGAATTCCAGTTGAGCTATTCCAGGTCCTGAAAGATGATGCTGTGAAAGTGCTGCACTCAATATGCCAGCACATTTGGAAAACTCAGCAGTGGCCACAGGACTGGAAAAGGTCAGTTTTCATTCCAATCCCAAAGAAAGGCAATGCCAGAGAATGCTCAAACTACCGCACAATTGCATTCATCTCACATGCTAGTATAGTAATACTCAAAATTCTCCAAGCCAGGCTTCAGCAATATGTGAACCGTGAACTTCCAGATATTCAAGCTGGTTTTAGAAAAGGCAGAGGAACCAGAGATCAAATTGCCAACATCTGCTGGATCATGGAAAAAGCATGAAAGTTCCAGAAAAAACATCTATTTCTGCTTTATTGACTATGCCAAAGCCTTTGACTGTGTGGATCACAATAAACTGTGGAAAATTCTGAAAGAGCTGGGAATACCAGACCACCTGACCTGCCTCTTGAGAAATTTGTATGCAGGTCAGAAAGCAACAGTTAAAACAGAACATGGAACAACAGACTGGTTCCAAATAGGAAAAGGAGTATGTCAAGGCTGTATATTGTCACCTTGCTTATTTAACTTCTAGGCAGAGTACATCATGAGAAACACTGGACTGGAAGAAGCACAAGCTGGAATTGAGATTGCCGGGAGAAATATCAATAACCTCAGATATGCAGATGACACCATCCTTATGGCAGAAAGTGAAGAGGAACTAAAAAGCCTCTTGATGAAAGTGAAAGGGTGAGTGAAAAAGTTGGCTTAAAACTCAACAATTCAGAAAATGAAGATCGTGGCATCTTGTCCCATCACTTCACGACAAATAGATGGGGGAACAGTGGAAACAGTATCAGACTTTATTTTTTTGGGCTCCAAAATCACTGCAGATGGTGACTGCAGCCATGAAATTAAAAGACGCTTACTCCTTGGAAGAAAAGTTATGACCAACCTAGATAGCATATTGAAAAGCAGAGACATTACTTTGCCAACAAAGGTCCGTCTAGTCAAGGCTATGGTTTTTCCAGTGGTCATGTATGGATGTGAGAGTTGGACTGTGAAGAAGGCTGAGCACCGAAGAATTGATGCTTTTGAACTGTGGTGTTGGAGAAGACTCTTGAGAGTCCCTTGGACTGCAAGCAGATCCAACCAGTCCATTCTGAAGGAGATCAGCCCTGGGTGTTCTTTGGAAGGAATGATGCTAAAGCTGAAACTCCAGTATTTTGGCCACCTCATGCGAAGAGTTGACTCATTGGAAAAGACTCTGATGCTGGGAGGGATTGGGGGCAGGAGGAGAAGGGGATGACAGAGGGTGAGATGGCTCGATGGCATCACCGACTCCATGGACGTGAGTTTTAGTGAACTCCGGGAGATGGTGATGGACAAGGAGGCCTGGCGTGCTGCGATTCATGGGGTCGCAAAGAGTCGGACACAACTAAGTGACTGAACTGAACTGAACTGAAAGCTTTAATCAAAATAATTTTTCAAATTGCCTGTTCTTTGTGGAACACCAACTGAGCCATGATCCTGGGCAGGTACAAGTTGGGGACAGAGGATAAAGTGGCTGAATGCCCCTGTGGGACTGCTTTTTCCCTCCTGACATTTGAAAGCAGTGTTATATGATGTACAGAACAAAAGACTAGGAGCCAGGGGTTTGAGTGCCTACTCTACATTTACTAAAAGTTGATCTAAGACAGTTATTTGACCTCTCTGAATGTCAGTTTTCTCATCTATCAGATAGAAACAAGAAACTCAGATTTGTGATGTCTTATCAAATGGCTATAATAAGAATGATAGTATTACTGTTTTGGGGGTAACAACCATTGCTATGGTAGTCAGCACTATTAATACATTTTGACAGAGGGATCAAGGGACCAAGACAGGGTCCGGAAGGGAACCCTGAGCTGCTCTGACCAGCTCTGCTGGCCCCCAAGGCAGTAGGGAGCCCTAGAGACCTGGGCCTCCCATGAGCAATCTGTGACCTGGGTGATATATGTTTACTCCTTGCTGCCAGGCCCCGGCCCCAGTGGACCCACATGCCTCTCTCCAGAATGCCAGCCAGGGGACTTGCTACAGCTGCTGGCGTGTAGATGCCTGTGCCAGCCTGGCCCAGCCCAGCAGCATTCCTGAGTCTAGGCATTTGGGCTAGGAGGCCTCTCATGGGACTCTCCACTCCAAGGATGCCCCCTGCCCCAGCAGGGAAGAACAGCTGGTCCTGCCTCCTCCACTCACCTGCTTTCTGATGAAGGGTGGGGAAAGATGCTCATTGAGGGCACCTCAGGACACTTGGCATGAAGACTCTTCAAACTGTGAGCACATGGTATAGCGGGCACAACAGTGGTGCCAATGCCTGTACTAACATCCGTGCTGCGATATGTAGTGGAAATGTGCTGAGATTTGCAACAAATCTGGGCCCTGCTGTTTCCTCAGGGGGGGACCTTCAGACTTTTCCCCCTCGTCTGTCATATAGGAATTGAAGAGGCTATTGTATCTGGTGAAATCATATATATGGATGTCCTTTGTTAACTGCAAAGCACAGTACACATATAAAGTGATCCCTTTTGGCACATGGTTACAGACATGGCCAGTGGACAGACATGTATACGGGATGGATCCTAGAACTTGTTTCTCTGTCTCTGCTTGTCAACGGTAAAAAACAAGGGGGAATGAACTGAAGAACTGGAAAGGTGATCATAGAAACGGAGAATGAAGCCCAGAGGTTATCAGAGCCTGGGACCCTTCCCCGCTTTCCCCATTCATCTCCCCAGCTAATGTCACCCCAGATTCTCTATGTTGCGGAATAGAAGAAGATAGCCCTGCCTGGAGCCTCCCTGACAACTTCCTGCTGTGTTGCTAAGCAACCTGGCCTCCTCTCCCAGAAAAAGGAACCCAGGATCTGGCCTTCCAGCCTCCCTCAGCTACTTCCTCCTCCCCCAACCTCACAGAAGAAGCTTCTCTGACTCATGGAAGAAGTTGGGTGCAGTGTTGTGGGGACTAGACTGGAGGAGGTGGTTTGAGACCCCAGAGCAGGGGGCTGTTCTGGGCTGGTCAGTGCTGGGAGATGGTAGTTATGGAATGGTCCTCAGTGCTGGGATCTTTAGGCAAATGCTCTGCCCATGGCAGCAAACCAACAAGGTGGATATAACCAGTGTTTCCATTTTACAGATGAGGACACTGAGGCTCAGAGAGAGCAAGTAGCCCTCTCTTTCCCACAGGGGATAGGCAGAAGTTGCGTCTGAATCCATGTCCTCCTGGACTCCCTCTACTCTATCATGCCATGTGAGATAAATGCAAGGGTCATATTGGCCACAGATTTCCAAAATGTATTTCTCAGAGACCCACAGACTTAGAAAATGAACTCATGGTTTCTGGGGGGAAGGGATATTTAAGGACTTTGGCAAGGTCATGTACATACACGACTATTTTTAAAATGGATAACCAGCAAAAACTTACTGTATAGCACATGGAACCCTGCTCAATGTTATGTGCCAGCCTGAATGGGAGGGGGATTTAGGGGAGAATGGATACATGTATATGTATCCCTTCACTGTTCACCTGAAATTATCACAACATTGTTAATCGACTATACCCCAATACAAAATGTTTTTGGTGTTAAAAAATAAAACAAAAATAAAATGTATTTCTCACTCTGTAATCTGTCTGGAATCAAGGCGAGTACTGAAATTGGGAACCTAGCCTAGGATTGGGCTGAGATTTGGGGAAATTGTCCTGCCACTTCCTGGGCTTCTCAGAATCTGCTCATTTTTCCATGAGAAAGGATCAGGGGAATAAGGGATGGGGAAGGAAGTGAAAACTGGGCTTCTTGGGCTTGAATCACCTTGCTACCATTTAGCAGCACGGCGACTGCAAGCAATTTATCTAATATTTTGTGTCTCGAGTTTTCCTCATCTATAGAATGGGAATAATACTAAACCCAACTCCAAAGGGTTGTGAGGACCGAATGAATGTAAAGCTCTTTAAATAATGCCTGACACATAGATGTTCAATAAGTATTAGCCTTTATTATTATTACTTCTAGGACACCTTAGCATATAAAGCTCTTTCACATCCCTAGTGGTTAAGAGAACTCAAAGCCTCTGAAATCAGACTGGGTTCAGATTTTGCTCTGCCCTTTCTCACCATGTGACTTCAGACTTAACCCCTCAGTGGGTTTCCCTGGCGGCTCAGACAGCAAAGAATCTGCCTGCAATGCAAGAGACTCGAGTTCAATCCCTGGGGTCAGGAAGATCCCCTGGAGAAGGGGTTGGCTACCCACTCCAGTATTCTTGCCTGGAGAATTCCATGGACAGAGGAGCCTGGCGGGCCACAGTCCATGCAGTGGCAAAGAGTTGGACACGACTGAGTGACTAACACACGCATACTCTGTGCCTCAGTTTTCATATCATAAAATGGGGGAAATCATAATCTCTCTTTCAGAGGATTGTTGTAAGGATTAAATGTGATTTAAATATTAGTTGTGGTAATGTTAGTTGCTGTAACAAGAAAACCTCCAAATTAAAAGTAACAGACCAATATATGAGTGATTTCTCTCCATGTGATGTTTAAGGGGCTGGGATCCCTTCATCATGGAGTTCTGCCGTCTCTTAGGAACTAGCGGTCCTCTGGTGGACCACAGGTGGTACAAAGGGAGTAAGAGAACACGGAGAGGGCACACCCACTTCTAAATGCCTTGGCCTGGGCACAAGATACACTGCCATTTTCGTTCACATTCTGTTGGCTAAAACAAGGCATGTAGCTCCCACCAAGATGCAAGGAGGGCTGGAAAGTTAGTCCCTGGTTGGGCAATCACCTTTCACTGACAGCTCCACTGCCTGAAGTGAGGAGCAGCGTAGGCTGCAGGGAGGGGTAGAGCTGCCTGTGTCTACCACACTGAGAGAACTATTAGGATATTATCAAATGTGTTATTAAGTGCAAGAAATATGTTAAGTGCTATTATTAATATTATTTTTATTTAATCCACATACTAACCATGGGAAATAAACATTACTATTGCCCATATTTTAAAGGAGAAAGCTAAGTCTCTGAATGGTGTGGATCTGTGGTCTTACCTGTGGTCTTTTCTTTGCCCTGGCCACACCTTGCCAGGTGGGGATGGTTATCTCCACTTTCAGGTGAGGAAACTGAGGCTTTGAGAAGTTGAGTGACTGGCTCAACCTGTGACCCCATAGCTCAAGTCCTCACCCATCACACCAGCTCCTCTCTCACTGGGCCTTCCTGGAAAGCCTCTTCCTCGTGTGGAGGTGACCTGCAGCCTGCCCAGATCAGGTGTACTCCATCCACTTATCTAGTCATAGCAGGTGAATTCCCAGGAGGCTTCCCAGTGGGAAGTCACACAGCTGGGAACTAGCTGAGACCCTGTCATCTTAAGTTCAGTACGTTGTCCAGTTGCCCCATAAAGAAACGGAGGATGCACTAAGTATAGAAGGCTGACCCGTGTGATGGTTATGGCCATATAACCATTCAAGAGACGGGTTCTTGGTGAAGCTCACCAGGTGGGTGACTGGCCTCAAAAAGTAGGTGTAGCCGCTCAAGTTCCTTCCCAGGGTATGTGGAGGGCATCTGATTGGGACTGGAGAGGAAGAGCCAGAGCTTTCTTTGTTTGGAGTTTTTTTGTTTTTTTTTTTTTTTTTTTTTTTTTTAACACGGATACGTGTACAAAGTTTCTTACATGATCATTTATTCTTTCAACCCTATGAGGGAGGGTCTGTTATTTTCATATCCATTTTTGCAGATAGAGTAATTGAGGCACAAAGAAGTAAGTAACAAAGCTAGTAAGTGACACAGCCAGCACTGGAAGCTAGGAATCCCAGCCTCAGAGCCCTTGCCACTTAACTACTGTGCTATGTCACCTTTCGTTTACAAAGAAAGGAAAAGAGGAGATAGCAAAGAAAATGCAGTGGGAGAGAAGTCTTAGAAACAGAAACAAACTCAGTCAGTGGGACATTGGGCCATTGGCCTCCCAATCTGCCATCCCAGGACAGAGGAGTGTCAGGGGAAATTTAACTGACAAACGGATGTAGGAATTGCCACCAAAGTCAAGTTGTAGTCAGACCCTAGCCCCACCCCACAATACAGTGATCTGCTCAAAGGCTGTAGAAACACAAGGAAGTGAAGGCTTACAAAAGACAGTGGGGCAACCAAGCAGTCTGATGTGTTTTTTTAATCAGACCAAGGCCCTCAGTAACCAAAGACATTCATAAGACAAGTCATCAACTTGTCCATTATAACCGATCATCTTCTGATTGCTTCAGTCATGTCCAACTCTTTGTGATCTTATGGACTGTAGCCTTCCCAGATCCTCTGTCCATGAGGTTTTCCAGGCAAGAATACTGGAGTGGGTTGCCGTGCCCTTCTCCAGGGGATCTTCCTGACTCAGGGATCGATCTGTGTAATCCTGGGAGGATGGGGGAGTGATCCTACAACACGGTGACCAAGGCCACCTGGGACTATGGAGAAACCACTCAGAGCACTGGGAGAAGGCCTGGTGAGGAACCTGGTCCTGGGACAAGCCCTGAGACTTTGCCCAAGTTTCTCAACATCTTAGGCTTTGGTTTACTTATCCTCCAAGTGGATAAAGCCATCCCTGCCCCTCTGTCTTCCTCCCTGACCCTGGACAGGATCAATAAATCAATGCATGTGAAGGCGCAAGTGCATGGCAGGGGCTGGGGTGGTGAGTGAGCCATATTTTCACCAGTGACATGAGTGAAGAAAGAGAGAAAAGGCTCAGACCTTCAGGGAATGAAAGAGGGGCTGCACCCTGGACTGGGAGAGAGAAGCAATAGTGGGATCAATACCTTGGAGAGCCAAAGGCCAAGGGATTAAGGGTCAGTACGGACAGGCCTGGGTCATCAGGAAGCTGAGTGTGGCTCCATCAGGGCTTGGGTGGGATGGAATCAATCCAAGACCACAGTAAATGGAATCCCAGAAGAATTATCTGAGAATTAAATAGTAAGTCAGTTGCCAATCTAGGACCAGAACTCAGGTTTTCTAATGCCCAATCCTATAAGCTTCCCAAACTGGCTTGTGTGAAGGAAAGAATAGAGGGGCAGGGTGAGCTCTAAGGATGTGATGTCATAGGTAAGAAAAAGTGAAAGCGAAAGTGAAAGTCACTCAGTTGTGTCCAACTCTTTGCGAACGCATGGACTGTAGCCCACCCAGGCTCCTCTGTCCATGGGATTCTCCAGGCCAGAATACTGGGTGGGTAACCATTCCTTCTCCAGGGGATCTTCCCACCCAGGGATCAAACCCAGGTCTCTCACACTGCAGGCAGATTCTTTACCATCGGAGCCACCAGAGAAGGCCATAGGTAAGAAAACCATCTAATCTAACACTTCCCCTGGCTTCCCAATGATGCCCAAATCCCTCTTTTACCAACTCACTCACAGGACTTTGAATCTCAAAGTCAGCTAACCCACCTCCCTTCTCAACCTTCCAAGGAAGGTTAGTAGTCCAGTGACAAAGCACTCCTCATCAAGGTCCATGGCAGAAGGTTCTTCATGAGATCAAGTTGACATATTTGCCTCACTGTAGTTTTCCACCACGTCTCCCAGTACATGCATCTGGGTGCTCTGCCACAAGAAGCTCTCTGAATAATTGAGGACAGCTTCTGTGCCTCATTCCTTACTGTGATTTCCCAGACCATGTTTCCCATGGTTGGTTTTCCAACATTCTTCCTTCTTCATTTGGTGGGTCCACTATTCTATCTGTTCTCCATTTGATCTTCTCCTGAAAGTGTTATCTATTAATAACACCGTGTACAACATGCTGAGGGCACAATCATTTTTTTTAATTTATTTTTTGACTGTGCTGAATCTTAGTTGCTGCATGTGGGCTTTCTCTAGTTGCAGCGTGCAGAGGCTACTCTCTAGTTGTGGTGTATGAGCTGCTCTTTGGCGTGGTTTCTCTTGTTGTGGAGCACAGGCTCTGTGGCACGTGGGCTTCAGTAGTTGTGGCCTGTGGGCTCGAGAGCACAGGTTCAGTAGTCGTGATGCAGGGTCTTAGTTGCTCCTCGGCAAGTGGAATCTTCCTGGACCAGGGATGGAACCCATGTCCCTTGCATTGGCAGGTGGATTCTTAACCACTGGAACATCAGGGAAGTCCTGGGGGCACAATCATTACAGCAAGTGGATCATTTCCTTCATTCTAGTGTGTCCATAGCTGCATCAATGCATCCTCAGATTACAATGGTTCTTCTGCATTTAGCTTACAGTCTCCCATGTAACATTGTAACTAAGACACCACTCATTTACACATAGGCTCTACCGAGCCCCACCCTTTCATATCTCACACTCTGGCCTTTAGAGATCTAAGTAGAGGATCTCACGCTCCTTGCCAGGAAATTTCACCTTTTTACCTTCAACCCATAATTCTTAGCAGCCCAGATCTTTCTGGAACCTGGTTCTGTCTCCCCTGTGTATTCTTTTCCCCCCAGCTTCTACTCTCTGCAGAGAGGCCCTCTGCCTCTCCCCCGGAGTCACTGAGCTCCTCACCAGGCTAGACTCCTCCCCTGGCCATCTGCTGCCTGAAATACATGATCCCACCCATCCACCTCATGAGGTCTGCAGAGCATAGCAACATGGAACGTGCTGATGCCAGAATGTTAAGGGACTAAGTGTGTGTTAGTTGCTCAGTCATGTCCGACTCTTTGCAACCCCATGGATTATAGCCTGCCAGGCTCCTCTGTCCATGGAGCTTTCCAGGCAAGAATACTGGAGCCAGTTGCCATTTCCTTCTCCAGAAAGGGACTAAAGCAGGCACCATTTAATTCCAAAGGGCATAGAGAAAAAGGAAGGTGATTATGACAAAGGGTTATAAACAGTGACCTCTGTGTAATGAGACTGTAGGTGACTTTTCCCCATGCTTCATTACATATTTCATTCAACTAGTATTTAATGGAGGCCTTGCTGTCTATTTTTCAAATTTTCTATGCTGAGTGTGTTATTTAGAAAACCAGAAAAAAATAAAGTGAAGATGAAAAGAAATACTCTTTCCCTAGATGGACCTCGATTTCATTACCTTTGGGAAGGGGCATTCAGGCTCTCCCTGTACCTATTAATAATTGACCTGCATTTCCTGCCCACAGGGCACAGGGAAATCTCCTCAGCTGCCTTGTGGGAGCCCAGGCAGTCTCCAGGCAACAAATGAGGAACCTTTGGTCCAGGAGGGATATGGCCCCTGGGAAAGAAACACCAGGACCACGGAGAAGGGCTTGCCCTCTGTGTTGCTTCCGTCTAAGGGAACGCATTTAAGGCAGCTTTCCTGCCTACACGTTTTGTAAAAGGCCTGAAGAAAGCGTAAGAGCTGTGGGCCCCGGTGGGCACAGTACTCAGAAAAGCCTCAGGTGATGAATAAAATGGCCCAGCCAGGAGGACCATCCACTTGATCCACTTCTCAGGTTTCTCGAGGTGGGACCTGGGATGCAGGGCTCCTTTGCCCTCCTCTCTGAAAGCCAAATTTGGCTTCCCAGGTGGCACTAGTGGTAAAGAACCCGCCTGCCAATGCAGGAGTCATAAAGGACGAGGGTTCGATCCCTGGGTCGGGAAGATCCTCTGGAGGAGGACATGGCAACCCACTCCAGTGTTGTTGCCTGGAGAATCCCCTGGACAGAGGAGCCTGGCGGGCTACAGCCCATAGGGTCGCAAAGAGTCGACGCGACTGAAGCGGCTGAGCACGCACGCACGCATGTCGGATCCTCAGCTTAGCTGCAAAACCCGGCTCTGGCTTGTCTTCCTCGGACCAGCAGAGGGCGCGCGCCACCCGCGAGAAGGAGGTTTGCAGCCGCAAGCCCGGAGGGGAGAGACCGGCGCAGAGGGGGACGTTCCCCTCTGAAAAAGAATGCAGATCCAGAGAAAAACAGAACGTTGGAGATGCTGCCGGCGGGCGGGGGCGGGGGGTGGTGAGTGGGAGTGAGAAAACAAATCTGAGTGAGGGTAGGATAGGGAGGAGAGGGGAGGTGGGGAAGGGGATGAAATGGTGACTGAGGGATGGTTGAGATGATGTGAAGACGACAAGATAAGTTGGGGTGGAGGTTAGAATGAGGGAAGGAACTTGTGGAAGGACGGGTGCGATGGGAGAAGTCAGGATGGGGTAAGGTGAGAAGGGGCAAGCGGAAGGCCGGGCAAGGCAGGCGGAGGAGGGGTCAGTTGCGAGGGAGGAGGGGGGCTGCAGCTGGAACCCACTCACTAGGAGCTCTGCACTTCCCTTCAGTAGCACCCAAGCCTGCCGGCCCCCATTCTCTGGAGCTTTTCCTTGCCAGGCCTTTCTGCGCACGCCTGAGCTGGGCGTCTGGTTATCTTCCTGCCCCTACCCCTGCCCCTATCCGCCCCCCCACCCAAGTTTCTGGGGCAGCTACAAACAGAGAGAGGAGGCAGCGGGGAGCTTCGGAGCTTTAATAGGTCTGGAAGGGAATAGAAACACCTCAGGTCCAGCGGGAGGGTTGGGGGTGGGGAGGAAGGGGGCCTGGAAGCTACCTAGAAGTGTGTGAGGTGCCGGGAGAGGAGAAGGTGGACTGAGCCGGGCATCGAGGGGCCGGGGCAGGGGGTTGGCATGAGAAAAGATTTGGAATTCGAGAGACGGGTCATATCGAAGGGGCTTTCAGGAGCCAGAGGGAAGCACAGACGGAGGGGAGGGAAAATCCGGAGAGACGCAGGGACCTGGGGTCTAGAAGGTTAGAAGTGGGGGCACAGTCACCCTCCCTCGGGGGCTGAGGGACGAGGCGGGGGCAAATCCCGTGGTAAAGGAAGACTAAGGCGACGTCAGTCCCTTCCCCCCGGGGCTGGGTGCAGAGGGTGGAATTAAATCTGAGCTGGAAAGAACGGAGGGGAGGCCCCGGCCCCCTCTCCCGTATGCGGGTGGGATTGAGCGAGGCTCCCGGCGGCTGGGAGAGGCTCCCGGGGCGCCTGGTCTAGTGGTAATGGCCCCCCAGATGCGAGGCCGCGGCCACCGCGCCGAAAGGCCCGGGCGGGGGCTGCAAGCCCGGGCTGGGGTAGAGCGCAGCGGTGGCGGCGGCCGTGGCGGCGGGGCCCGGGCCCGGCCAGTAGGAGAAGCCGGCGGGCGCAACGCCGGCCGAAGCGGCCATGAGGTTGAGTTTGGAGAGGCCAGGGAAGGGCAGCGGGGCCAGGCCGGCCGGCAGCTTGTAGAGCGCGCCGTCCTGGGCGGCGGCGGCCGCGGCGGCGGCGGCGGCGGCGGCGTGGGCGTGCGCGGGGGGCGGCTGGCAGGCCTGCGCCAGGCCCTGGAAGTCGAAGCGGTAGGCGTAGCGCTTGCCGTGCACCTTGCTCATGATGTTCTTGTCGTAGTAATAGCGCAGCGCGCGGCTCAGCTTGTCGTAGTTCATGTTGGGCTTGCTCTTGCGCTCGCCCCAGCGCCGCGCCACCTCGTCCGGGTCGGTGAGTTTGAACTCGCCGTGGCCGCCCTCCCAGGCGATGCAGCCGGCGTTGGCGCGGTCAGCCAGCAGCTCCAGCAGAAACTGCCATAACTGGATCTGGCCGCTGCCTGTGGGGAAGGGGGCGGTCAACCACAGGCGGAATGAGGGAGGCGAGCGGCGGGGAAGAGGTGGGGTGTGAGAACCCACCATTCACCCCCCCTCCCCCGCAAGTCGGATGTGGGGACCGGTGTCAGGGAGGAAAAGGGCACGTCCAGCTGAGTGGCTGACCAGGGAGGAGATGATCAGTAAAGCCGTCCCTAGGCAGTACCGCGCTTTTGCACAATGGAAACACAACCCCAGGGCGCACAGCTTTGTAAGAATTAGAGAGCGAAGGGAGAGCATCACTTGTTCCATGTGGGGGCAGCGGTACTCCAAGGCACAGGGACTCTTGGAGGTAAGTGAAGGCGGAATGTCAGACCCTCGGCCTGAGAGCCCTTACTCGGTGCAGAGCCTGCACAACCGCTCGGGGTAGCCTACATAGGCGGTTAGCTGGCCACATCCTGCTGGACCACGTCCAGAGATCCAAAGGGAAGAAGTCAGCCTGCAGCAGGATCACTCGGCCCAAGAGACTTGGACCCTCTGCCTGAAGTGAAGAAGAGGTGATGTCTGGCTTCCTTGCCATACCATGTCAGACTGGGATGGGGACAGTGGCTCCCTAAGTGTGAGAGGAACGGCAGCCTCTAAAGTCTCCCACCCTTGCCAGCATCTGGTGCTGGGGCTACTCCAGTTCAGCCTTTTTTTTTTTTCGAAACAGGCGGGATTCCCAGGGTACCAAGGTGTCACAGTTCCCTGGGGACATGATACACAGCTCTCAAGAGAGGAGACCCAGACGCTTCTGTGCTTGGCTCCCTGCCTCCGCCCCATGTTTGGCCAATCTCCAGGCCCTTCTGCCCTGTCCAGATTTTCAGGGTTGCTAGAAAGGGCCAGGAGGTTTTCCCAGATAAGTGGGTAGTGAGAACTCCTGTTTCTCTGTCTTGGAGCTTCAGTCAGACAAGCAGAGAAAAATCTTGATAGAATTAACCCCCCACCACCAGCCCACCCCCACCCACCCCAGTCCTTGCACCTACCGGCACATATACACACACACAGTTTTAGAATAAAATGGATTTTCCTTGAAGTTGTCTGGTTATTGTTTTAAATTGAGCCTGGTGAAGCTCTCTTCTTTTTTCAGTGACTTCCTTAGAACCCAGATGCTGCCCTCCACATAATTTCGACCCCAATCCTTCCACACCAGCTCTGGGAGGGGCTCCCTGGCTCCAGGTCAGGAGCACTGAATTTTAAGGTCAGAAGCATGGCAAGGGGTGGGGGAAATGTGCATCTGGTACTGAGAGATGTAGAGGCTTGGAAACTCATTCCGGCTGGGTGTTGTGTTCCCTTTTAGATAAAGCAGTCGCTGGCCTTGTTTTTCTGGTCATGGTAATTATTGGTCACTTGATGAGATCTAGGGTACCAACTGTGGGGCTTCCCCTGGTAAAGAATCTGCCTGCAATGCAGGAGACACAGGAGATTCACGTTCAGTCTCTGGTTCGGGAAGAACCCCAGGAGAAGAAAATGGCAACCCACTCCACTAATTCATGCCTGGAAAATCCCATGGACAGACGAGCCTGGCGGGCTATAGTCCAAAGGGTCACAAACAGTCAGACATGACTGAGTGACTACGCACAGGGTACCAACTGGGCAGGGACCAGTGGGGAGGCTTTACCTGGTAGGTCAGCCAGGTCCTGCTGCCAACATGGCAAAGCCAAGGGTAATTTAGCGACCAGCCAAGGGCGGGTGGCGGAAGCTGGAAATCAACTGAAATGGCCTAGAGGACTTGGCTCACAGAGCCCGGCTGGCCAGGCCAGTGAGGCAGGTGGGCGCTGGCCCTGGTGCTAATGGTGACTCAGCCTGGAGTGACCTGAGAGTACTTCTCCGGGGTCACCTTGCTGGGTGGTGTCCAAGCCTTGTGCTCCTGCTGCCAGTAGGGAAAGGACACCAAGCACCAGAGCAGGAGAGAAATATTCCCAGCTGAAAAGGGGTGGGGCGGGGTGGGGTGGGGGCGGCAGGATCTTCTCAGCCTGCCCTGGACCGCAGAGTCAACACTGGGTCTCAGAAGGTACCAGAGCCAAAGGCCAAATGAATGTTCACCACCATCCCCGCCAGCCTCCCCACAACCAGGCCCGAACCCGCCGTTTCCCAAAGCCCAGCGTTCCACATCGCTCCCACCCGCCGTTGGGGTGACAGTGGCGCCTGTCTGTATGCGGTGGGTGCCCCGGGACCCCATCCTCGACTCTGCCCGTACACTCCGGCGGCCAACTCACCTTTCTGTACCGCTGGGCTCAGCGGTCCCCAGCCCGGGCTCTTTCCTTCCTTGAAGAGACCGTCTCCGACGGGATCTGTGGCAGCAAGAGAGAAGAGTCAAGCGGATCCGGGCGGAGGTTGCCGACTTGACCAAAAGACCCCGAGGCCAAGGCTCAAGGAGGAAGTGGGGCGTGCCATGGTTCCCGGGCGAGAGGCTGGGGGCCCTATCCGTCCGGCTCCTCCTCCCGGAGCCTGGCCCCGGCGCGCGCCGCGCGGAGCCCCTCCATAACGCCCAAGTCAGGAAACGCGTCCAGGAAAAAGGAAATCCGCTTTCCGAACGGGCCGGCGGGAGCCTTATAAAGCCGAGCGGGGTTTGCGCCAGCCGATCTGGAGCGCGCAGAGCCCACCGGAGATGAGAGGACGCCTGGAAGGCTGGGCTGGTGAGAACGCTCGGAGCACGGAGGTGAGGAGCCACGAGGGCGCTCGGGCCACGCCCGGCTGACCACAGCCTCCCAACACTGCACTCACACTCAGTCCCTTGCTACACTGAAGACCCCTGCTCCCCTACCAGGCTCTTTCAGCCCCCAGCCGGAGCTCCTGGCTTTCCAGGCTCTCAGTGTGCTCACTTCAAGTCCTCTAGACCTCACACTTAAACCTCAAAGCGCTCCACCTGCTTTTAAGGTTTCCTGATGCCCTAGCTGGCTCAGTTCTGCCAGCGATCCGAGTCTCTGGACCGCGCCCCCTTCCCTTGGACCCCAGCATCCCCGTCCCAAGCCCTAACCCAGATTTCCCGCCCCGGGTCCCGGTGCCTCCAGCCCCCAGCTGGTCCCTGGTACCTGGCAGGTACATGTTGATCAGCAGGGGCTGGGAGGCGCCGCTCTGTCTCATCGCCGCCAGGAACTGGGTGGTGGGAGGTGGGGGGGGGGTGGGAATGGGAGAGGGGGGGGATCGCGTCAGGCTTTGAGCTCCGGGGCACAGATCCCCGCCCGAGGCGACCGAGGTGGCAGGGAGAAGAAGGCGGCGCTGGGTCCAGCAGGGCCGGGCGGGAGGGGGCTGCCCGAGTGTGGCGGGGGATATGGGGTGCGGGGGAGGGGGGTCCTGGAGCGACGCTCCCAGCTACCAGGCTGTTCGGAACCCTCCGGCCCCCAGCGCGGGCAGGGGCCGCAATTTCCGTTTTAATTAAAGAGCTGCCGCCTCGGCCCCCCGGACCCCGCCCCCGCCCCTCTTATCGCCCCATCGCAATAAAGTCTCCAACGTGCCGCGCGGCAGCCAAGCGCACCAGGCAGCCCCCCGCACCCCGCAACCCGGGAGACGCGCGGGGGATGGGCCTGGGCCTGGCGCTCTGATAGGGGTCAGGAGCCCATTTCTTTTCCGCCTCCCTGACTCTGAGCAAACAGCAACGGGGTGGACTACCCCGGCCCCACCTCGGACCCCCGGGGCCACAACGCGGGGAGGAGGAGGCTCACTCCTCTTCATCCATTCCCCCCACCTCACTGCTCCACTCTCCTCCCCTTCCTCCCCCCACCCCTACCCGGGTTCCCGTCTCCAGGCTGCGTTATCTGCATCTTCACTTTTAAATTTCCGCTTCCCTCCCTCTCGCCTGTCTCTGCGCTCCGGGTCGGCAGCCGTTGCTCTCTTTATCTGCCCCCCTCCATCCTCGCTTCTTCTGCCTCCTCCTCCTCCACTCTCTGCTCTTCCCTAAAGACCCGATCTCCTTCACTGATTCCCTCTTGTTTCCCCAGGTTTCCTGTCTTTCCAGGGCTCCCAGGCCCCTGGGCCATCACTGGGGTGTCTCCCTTACAACTTTTAGTGGGTTGCCCTTCCTCTCCTTTTCTAAGTCTTTCCTTCTTTCACCGAGTCTCTCCTCCGCCTCTCCCAATCCCCCCTTCTGTCTCCTCTCTACCTCTTTCCCTTCCTTTTCTCATTGATTTGTTCCCACTAATTTATGGCATATGGTAGACTCGTGATCTTCCTTCCATTCCCACCCACCATAACCACTTCTCTCCTATCTCTGCCCATCTCTTGTCATCCCAGCTTAACCATCCACCCTAACAACTACTCCTGATTACCCCTGAACTAGGCTACAATTGACACCTTGCTCTAGCAGAAGAGGAGTGAAAACAGGTGTACTGTACAAGGCCCCCAACCCGGGGAAAGTGGAAGTAAATCCACTCTGGAAAAGGGACAAAGGCGGGTATGTGGTTCCAGGTGGTGGCCTGGAGTCTCTGGGTACAGGTGAGGCTTCCTGGCTCTGGAGAAGTGCATCTGGAGGGATGCTGGCTGAAACTGAGGCTCTGGGCCCGGAGCACCACCTGCAGCCATACAGCACCTGGTGACTCCAGGCAGAACTGGTAAACGCAAAGCCTTTCTTTCCCACTGCTTGACTTGAGGAGACAGGAGGCCTGGACTTCAGGGCACTTGGATTGGAGCGAGCAGGTTACCTGTAAGATCCCTGGTCCTGGGATGCCTGACTGAGAATGGCTGGGAAGTCCAGCTTGAGGTGGGGACCCTGTGCATTCTTTACTTGCTGTGACTGCTGGGTTGTTCCTCCTTCCTGGGATGCCTGACTGAGAATGGCTGGGAAGTCCAGCTTGAGGTGGGGACCCTGTGCATTCTGTACTTGCTGTGACTGCTGGGTTGTTCCTCCTTCCTGGTGGAGGGTACAAAAATCAGAAGGAGCCAAGGAGGAGTGTGGGAGGAAATGGGGGAATCCCAGGACCCTAGAGGATCCTCAAGGGATACGGATGGAGGCTTCAGGATGTGGAGGTGGAATCCTGTGGGGAAAAGATGAGCGGCTGGGATGCTGGCTGGGGACAAAATTCAGGGCTTCGAAGGAGCAGAGCATCTTGAGGGTGGGGCCAAAGTCTTACTCCCTCTCCTTCAAGCCTTCTGTCACTTCCCCAGATAGAATATGAGAAGCAGGAGACCAGCGTTGCAAGAGTGGGGAGGCAGAAAGTTTCACTCATTTAATGGTCTCAGCAGAAGGCTGAGGGAGAAAGGAGAGGCACTTAGAGTGGAGGTCTGTCCAGACATCCCAGGTCCAAGCTGGTGAAGAACCAACACCTCAGGCTCTGCCTCACCTCCCTGAGGACTGAGGGGCTGAAGGCATGGGTGGGCTCTCAGAAGAGTTTGTGAGGGAGTGAGGGGTGAGCCCCGACCTCATGTGGATCTTGGCCGCGTCCCTAGCAATGAGATGACTTTTTCCATCCCCTTTGACCTTTGGCTGAGTGCAACCAATGAGCAGGTCTAGGCAGCTTCCACCATCACCTCCCACCTGACAGGGTGTGGGTCCCACAGGGTTCTGCACATCCCATCAGCCTGCCCAGAACAGGAGGATGGGAAGGTGGTTCCCTGATGGCTTTGTGGGTAAAGAATCTGCCTGCAATGCAAGAGACATGGCAGACATGGATCCCTGCAAGATGCAAGTTCAATCCTTGGATCAGGAAGATCCCTAGAGAATGAAATGGCAATCCACTCCACTCTTCTTGCCTGGAAAATTTCATGGACAGAGGAGCCTGGCAGGGTGCAGTCCAAAGGGTCTCAAAGAGTTGGACATGACCGAAGGACTAAGCACGCAAGATGAAAACACCCAGGCCCAGCCTGGCATCTGTGCCTCTTTCTCTTTAGTTGCTGGTGTGGAGGGCAGAGTTGGACCCCAAGGTCTAAGAAAACCTAGAAGGTCCATCCATGCTGGCAAAGGCTGCAACAAATATTAGCTCCCCCAACTCCTTCATTGTACAGGTGGGGACACTGAGACCTAGAGACAGGGTGCACCCTGATCAGTGTCACACTGCGTTCCCGAAGGCATCTTGCTGGGTGTTTTTGGTAACCATGGACCTTCCTGGAGGGAGGGCAGTTCAACTGATGGAGGATACCAGATCTCCCTTTGCCCATTACCTGCCCCAAAGCAGGTGGTGGGGGAGATGACTTGCTGGGCCATGAGGCCAGTTTGCCTGGGTCTGGGCTCAACTCTTCCATTTTCTAGTTTGTGTGGTTTTGGAGAAAGTTACATCACCTCTGTACCTTAGTCTCTTCATCTGTTAGATAGGGATTAGAATACAAACTATACAGAATTATTAGGCTTATATAACATGCTGAGTGCTCAGATAAAGCTGCATATATGTAGCTGTTACTATTACCAACCCCCGAGGTAATAGGTCACAGGTAGGAGCCTGTGACCATGCAGGAACCCCAGACTCCTCTGGAGGCCACAGAGGTTTGGGGCTCTGCTGAGGCCTGAGGCTTTTGACCACAGCTCAGATCAGCCTCCGCTTAACAGCCTGGATTTGGGGTCAGAAGCCCTGTGTTCAGGTCCTGGCTTTGTCACCAATTAAATAGATAACCTCATCCATTTAAGGCTTCTCCTTCTCTGAGGCGTTCCAGTTTCTGCATTGGTGAAATTGGTGAAGAATGGAAGCTGTTAGGAGGATTAAATGCAACAGGGGCCATGGACTCTCAAACCCATCCAGGTATAAAGCAGAATTCATACTCTATCTAGAACTCTGTCCTTGGTCCTCTGACCCAACCTTGAGATCCATGGGGGAAGGCAGGGTCTATGGTAACTGTCCTAGTGCTTTTCTGAATTACAAGCATTTTCAGGGGGTTCTCCTTGAATCCTCACAATCCTTGTCCTGTGAGAGAGACAAGGCAGGAATCTGTAGCTCCAGTTTCCAAGTGAGGGAATTGAGGCTAGGGGATGTTATGTGGCTGGGCCCCAGGTGTTCTGACTTCTGGTCTGGGGAGTCTTCCCAAGGGAGCAGATGCCTAACTTTGCCCAGCTGGGCCCCTGGAACTGCCCAGGTCCAAGTCTGAGTTTTCTTCAACATTGCCTTGACTCTCCCAGACAGAGGCAATGATCTGGGCCAACCCTCCCTGTGGCTATATCCACTAGGGGCTTGAAAACTCAAGCATCCCTGAGGGACAGGATGAAGGGCATCCCAAGGGTCTTGAATATCCTGCCTATATGGGGCTGAGATGATCATAAACTGGGTCAAAGAAGGAACTAGGAAGAAGCTATACTGGTGCCATGGACTCTAATGGCTGCTACCACACTCAGCCCCAAAAACATGGCTATGAGCTTCTACCATCTACCCCAGAACGCAGGCCTGCTGCAGTCAGTGACTTGGGGGTGGTCTCTCCAGCTCACTGGTCTTCTGAAGAGTGGGAAGGAAGAATGAGAAGGGAGTTGTTTGAGACAGCCGAGAGGCAAGGTATGAAGATGTTTTGTAAAATGCTTGAGTTCACTACCACATGAAGGATTGCTATTCAAAGGGTCTGAGGCTCAGCTTAGAGATAGGATGTCTCCCCTAGAAGGCAGTGGGACCTCCCACCAATTACCCCTCTCACACCCTTGCTCCTCTGTCTGGCGGAGATTCTACATAACTGGGAAGTGGGTGCAAGTTTCCCTCAGGCTGGATAGGGAGCCAGGATGAAGAGAAAGGCTGGAAATGCCTGTGAGGGGTGGGGGTTAGAGAGGAGCCCAAAGGGGTTCCTGCGCAGAGTTAAGGACGCCTTGCCCTGTATGATGGTGCCTGGCCCAGGGGGACTGTGTGAAGGTTGAAATTCAGCTATGAGCCCTGCCATGGCATGGTGTGCACTCAAACCAGGGGATGGCAAAGGCACTATCTGGGCTAGCAGGACCCCCTGGTCCAAGCTGATAGGTCTCTATCATGGAGAGGTGTGGGGCTGGCTGCATTTAACAAGTTCCTCAGGATGGTTAGCAGCAGTTTCATCTCAGCCCCATCTCAGCCACTTAGATCCTAAGCCAGTGTAGGCTCCATAGTCAAGGATCCTGGAGCCCAAGGGAATGGTTACTATGGCAGAGAAAGACTCTTAGAAAGATGAGGGTGAAGGTCACAAAGCAAGACACCAAGAAGGAGGCAAGAGGGGCAGGCAGGTTCAGGAGCCTTTATTGAGGGTCCTCAGGGGAGGTGCTGGGGCTGTGAAACTTAGTGCTGGACTCTCCGGATGGACTGCAGTTGCCCGGTGTGGGCCTGTGTGCCGAATTCGCTGTAGTTACGGAACTCCCCACTGTGGCGGTCCCGCTCCAACACATACTGGTAGCCCCGGTAGCCCGGATACTGGTAGGCCACCCACCTAGATGAGTGAAGGCACAGGGGTGATAAGTAGGCTCTGCCCCCACCCCCAGTGATGTCTCCATTGCCGGTCCTCTCAGCTCCCAATTCCCACCTCCAAAATCATGGCTTCAGTTTTCCCTACATGGTCTCTCCCTGCCCTGTCTACTGCTCCAGGTCTTCCTAACACCTTCCTCATCTCATTGCCTATTCCCACCCTCCATTGCCTCCTCACTCAGGTTTTCAATTCCTTCCTCTACCCCACATTGCTCCCCTGACTCCTAGTCTCCTATTACCTGCCCCCGCCTTCCCCATCTTCTCCATCATCTCACTTCCCCTTGCCTCTAAGTCTCCCACGACCTCACTCCTCCAATCCCCCATCCCCCAACATGTATGTTCATGTGTCTCTTAGCACTGTCACCTTTCCTCACCCTCCTCCCTGGTCCCCATTGCCTCCCTGCTCTACTCCCCTGTTGCAGTCCCAGGACTCACGCTCCAGAGCTGACTTTGAGGGAACCCACATCCTTGCTGGCCCAGCCCATGGAAGGCAGGGATGGGTAGTCATCATTGAGTTCAAACTTGCAGCCCTGGAAGTTTTCCCCCTCAAACAGTGTCACACGACTGTCACTGTGGTTCTGAGGAACAACAAGGGGAAGTGGACAGGTCAGACCCTCCAAAGAGGTGCTAATGGATACATTCTCAGCCCCACTCCTCCAGTCCTCCTGCCCAACACAAGCAGTGAAGACAGGGTCTACAAGCACACCCAGAGTTCACTCCATCAGCTCCATATCAGTCTGGGAAGCTGGTGTGCTCAGAAGTCCCAAGCCTGGTCCCTTCTATGGCTTTGGATTGGGGTGTTGAGACTAGAAGGGGGATTTCCAGAGACCCTTCCAGGTCAAAAATAAATAATCTTGTGACATGGGCCTGTTTTGCAGGAGGAAAATTAGAGGTCCTAAGAGAAATCTGGTCCACTATGCAAGACAGTTTCCCAAAGGTCTCATTGACTATCCACTCCCCTGCCCAGGACCCTGGGCATAGCCACTCATAGGGTAGGACCCAGCGAAGAGTGATGGCAGAATCATCAGTGTTTGTTGAGTCTGGGCTCCCCTTGTCCCAGGACCTTCTCCCTGCAGGACTCCTTGGCTGCTTCCTGGAATGGAGAACCTGGCCTGAGTCAGTACCTGCTCTCTGTCCTCCACCCCACAGCCCCAGATCCTCCCCTCCAGTATATTTGATTCATTAACAACCCTTTCCCCCCCTCCCCGAAACATACACACCCAGACCATCCCTTTTCCAACCTTGATCCCTGATTGAGTTCTAGTCTTGTCTGCATGTTAAGTTTTGTGAGCAGAGGTAAACCACTTTGCCCTTCGAGCCCCATTTCCACACCAATGTATAAGGTTAACAACAGTTACCCCAACCTCACAGGGCTGTGTGAAAACAAAAGCGCTCGCTGATGAGTGTGGACGACTGGAAGTGAGAAATGGAGCTCAAGATGGTCACGGTTGTGGCACTGTCCATGGTGCTGATTTCTGACGCCTGGTTTAGCCCACAGTTTAAACTTTTGGAGAACTCTCTGGTTCTGAGAAGTAATGCCGCTACTACCCGTCTAGGAGTTGTGTTTACACACCCCTGTACAGTGAGTGGATGGTCTTTCCCAGGTGCTGTGGTGGAGCCAGGACCTGGAGCTAGGCTGCAGGGGAGGAGGGGGAGGGCTGTGCTTACCGCGCAGAGCACTGGCCGGAAGGAGAGCAGCTGGTCGCTGTGGTGGCCGGCACTGCCGCTCCAGGCACTCCAGCGAGGATAGTCACCCTTCTCTAGAATGAACTGCTGTCCTTGGAAGTCAGGGTACTCGAAGGCCACCCAACTGGGGGAAGATAAGGGAAGCTGGGAGGCCTCTGCTCCAGCCTCATTCATTCCTCTCTCCCCAACCCCCACCTCCCAGCCTCACACCCGCTTGCTTGCTAGGAAAACCAATCTTTTCCTCCACCCCAGGCCCCTCCCCGGGCACTCTCATCCCAAGGCAACTCAGTCCCTCTAGAGGCTAGAAACCCAAAGCCGGCTGCTATCTGGGGCTGGAGGGGTCCAGGATTCCAGCTCAAGGCTCCCAGGCTGGAAAGAATTTTCCAGTCTATGAGAATCACTCGAACAAACATGTCTACCTCAAGGATAGGTCCCTGCAAATGTAGGTGTAGGAAGCCCCTAACCTGTGGTAGCAACCTGTGATAGCAACAAACTGTAATAGCTCTGGGACCTCAGCTTTCCCGAGGGCCCCAGTCTCTAGGAAGCCAGGGTGGGGGGAGTGGAAGGGACTTGGCTTTTTGTTGTTGTTGTTGTTAAAAGAAGCTTAGAGACATCTAACTTTGGAGAGGACAAAACTATGCTGTGAACTAACCCCTTCAGGGCTCAAGCTGGCCTCACGGAGTCCTGCCAAGTGTTGCTTCTTGCCTTTATCCCTTTGGCTCGCACGAGGATACAGTCTGTCTCGTGATTTGTCTTGGGGCTGGTGGGGAGTTTTGAGGACACCTAGGGTTTTTCTATCTTGGTGGGTCTCTCTCAGGCAGGGTTTCTCTACAGTCTGGGGAATGGAGGGCTGGGAGTCAAGGTCCCAGTTTCGGAGCTTGGGCCAGGGGAGCCTGGCGCCTCTCAACCCAGCCCAACCATGCCGGGGGCATCACTCACGCGCCATTTTCCACCTTGACCGAGCGCACCCGGCGCAGGCCTCCGCGCTCGCCGATGTTGGCGCAGTCACTCAGCAGCCTGCAGCGGCGGCCCTGGAAGTCCTCCTCATCCCAGAGTGTGAGGCTGGCGGGCGCGGGACCCTGCGCGGGGGCGCTGCTCATGGCGCTGTGGACAAGGACGGGACCAGGCGCTCAGCGTCCCCAGAGCCCCCTCCCGGCCCAGACCCGCCCGATCCCGGTGGGAGGTGAAGGACCCGCGGTTTGGACCCGAGCTGCTAGCAGCTCTTTTCCATCTCGCCCTCCCCGCCCGAATAGACCCCGCCCCAGCTCCGAATATTCACCAGGTAGGTGGGCGAGCGCGGTACCGACGGAAATGGAGAGGCTGCGCGAGGGCTGGGCGTGCGGGGCTTTATACCAGGCCTCATCCCCTCCCCGCATCCTCTCCCGCCCGGGTGGGGGGAGCTGAGTCAGCGGGCAGGCTGCGGTCAGCTCTGGTGTCCCCGGGCGTGGGGGTGGGGCCGAGGCCTTTCCCGCAGCCGCTGACCTGGCCCCAGCCCTCGGGGATGACAATAGAAAGTGCTGAGATACACGTCCGGGGCCCGCCACAGCCGAGGCTGACTCCGCTTTTTCTTTCTGGGGGGCCTGAGCCAGGCAAGGCGCACCCTCACTGGCCCAGACCCTCAGGGATAGAGGTGCCAGGCCACCCTGTGACCATCCCGCGAAAACCGCGCTATCCCGACTAGAGATGCTGAAGCTCTTCCCAGCGTCTAAACTCCACCTTTTCTTCAGCCCTAGGTCGAGGCTTCTCTTTCGGGCGACGCTAGGGAGGAAGTAGACAAGTCTCCCCACAAGCGACCTTCCTACGACGCTCAGCCCTCTTTTCCCTGGAAGGTGGGCCATCGCGGCCCTGCTCCTCTCAAGCTTGAGTTCCCAGACTCCGCGCCAGAGCTCTCAGAGTTTTCTTGCAGGATGGTGCTGAGAAGAGACGATGACCAAGACTCGCCGCAAGACGGCGCTGAGCGAAGGGAATGAAGCGCCCGGGGGAAGGCACGGATTTACACAACATTTAGGGAGTGGCGGTCGTTTGAACGCTGTTTGGCATTACCTTTCTTTGGGATTGGAATGCAAACCGACTTCTTCCAGTCCTGCGACCACTGTTGAGTTTTCCAAATTTGCTGGCATATTGAGTGCAGCACTTTAACAGCATCATCTTTTAGGATTTGAAATAGCTCAGCTGGAATTCCATCACGATCTCCACGAGCTTTGTTCCTAGTGATGCTGCCTGCTTAGTGATGCGCTGCAGTAGGTAGGTAAAAACGCTTTCGACTGATGCGCGGCTGGAACTGCGACGCGGCCCGCCACCAGGCAGAGCTTCTGGGTCTGGGACCCCCGGCCCCAACTTCAGCCTGAGAGCCAGCCGCTGATTATTGAGCGCCTAGGTCGGGTCACACCCTCCGCTCAGAGCTTTTACGTGCGTGATCTCAACTAATTCTCGCACCTATCTGTTGAGGCAGACGCTGCTGTTGGCTGACGTTTCACAGAAGATCCTGCGGCCCAGAGGGTAACACCTGGACGCAGTCCAGGAGGTGTCACAACTGAGAAGTGGCCCAGCTGAAGTGTGACCCTGGGGTTTCCGTTTTGACTATAGATCCTAGGCTCTTGATTTCCCAGTGGCGCAGTGGTAAAGAATCCACCTACCAATGCAGGAGACACAAGAGATAGGGTAGGATCCCTAAGATGGGAAGATCGCCTGGAGTAGGAAATAGCAACTCACTCCAGTATTCTTGCCTGGAGAATCCCAATGGAGAGAGGAACCGGGCAGGCTACAGTCTGAGGGGTCACAAAGAGTCTGACTCCAGGAATTAGGCACGGACTAGGCCTCCTAGGCTGTTAACCCCAAACCCACTGCATTGTGGGAGGGTGGCAGGGGAAAGGTAGGGTCTGGGGAGGGAGAAATTTAAGGGGAAAGGCTTGGAGCCCCAAGGCAAGTTCCAGGGAAGAAATTTCCTTACAACTTGCAGCAGAATTTCCTAACCACCATGGCTGTCGAGCCACAAACGTTTCTGGCAAAACTGTGTTTTCCTTAATGAAGTGGATATGCCAGAAGAAGTGTAGGGGTGAGAAAGAAGGGAACTAATACTTCGTTTTGCTCATGAACCAAGTGCTTCCCTTATAGGCTCAACAGTCCAACATGGTAAGTTTGGATGAACTTACCATGTGGAAATGTGGAAGAGGCTCCCAGAGGTACAGGGCCTTTTCCAAATCCACACAGCTAGCCAGTGTCAGAGCATAAGACTGGAGTGCTTTGCCACCCAACTTCTGGTGGCTAAAGGGGCTCACAGGCCAGATGCCGATGCTACAGATCCAGAAGTCTAACCACACTGTCTTCCACGCTTTCTCAAAACTGCCATCCTCACTCCAGCCTCAGAGCCTCTGCACTGGCGGTTCCTGTTACCTGGAGTGTCTTAGTCACAAGGTCTTGGTGTGCTGGCTCCTTTTTTGCTGCTCCTTTTTCATCACCTGGGTCATGCTGTTCCTGACATTTACTGTCCTTCACATCACCCTATTTTCTTTATAGCATTTATTATTCTGTAAAGTTGTCTTTTTCATCTTCTGTGGATGGCTATACAGAGTGTTTCCTTTTGTACTAGAGTGTAAGCTCCATTTAAAGGGGCAGGGGCTGTGTAACTCTTGTTTTCAGTTGTTTCTCTCCATCCTAGCACAGTGCAGGATGCATAGAAGTCACTCAATAAAACGTCTCAAATGAGTGAGTGGACAGGGTGCTCAGGTTGGGCCAAAGGTCCCCGGGGAAAGTTGTGTAGAGGAAATGCTGCCGTGAATTGGGGGTGATCTTTCACCCATTCTGCCGACCTCCTCAGTCTTGAAATTCTGGCGTGCTGAGAACAGGCACGGGGATATTGGGGTCCCCCTTGAGTCTCTCTTTTCACTGTTGAGAAATTGCTGTCCAGGATCCCGATGCGTGTGAAGGTGAAGGCCAAAAGCAAAAGACCCTAAAACACAGGGAGTAAAGTCCAGTTTGGAAGTTTTGGAATCAGAGCAGGGACAACCCCAATTTGATTGCAGGTGAGGTCAGAACCATGCCCAGTCCCCTGATTTCCTGTGCTAGAGGGGGTGTGGTCAAATAGGGTATACTTTTCCCAAGCCAAGAAAACGGAAACGCACACTATCGAAAGAGGCAAGAAACAGTCCTAGACTCTTCGTCTCCAAGCACTTGGTCTCGGTTTCACAAGTGGGGCTGTCGCAATGGTGACACGCGAGGGATCGAAAGAATCTCTCTTCTACATTCTCTGTTCCTCCCCGGTCTCTATCCAGCAAGTCTGGACTCGGCCACCAGGGGGCGTGCGCGGGCCGCGCTGGGTGGAACGCCCGCGCAAAGGCCGGAGCAGCGCGGGCAATGGAAGTGGGAGTTGATGGGAGGCTGAGGTCTGGAGGCGCAGCAGGCGAGGGAGGCGAGTGCGTCAGGCTGTGCGTCTGCGCTGGTCAGTGACGCGGACGGTGAGTGCTAGTCCCGAGGGTGCGGGGGTGTTTGTCAGAGGCCAGTCACTGTGTGTTCAGGAGCTGGGGCTGGGAGGGCAATTTCCAGTCCAGGTGTTGGTGGGATCACCATATTCCACAGGAGATGGGTGGTGTGTGTGTGTGTGTGTGTGTGTGTGTGTGTGTCCAAAGGCTTGGGGGGAGATAACACAGTTGAGATCCAAGTTAGAATTCCAGCTGGAATTTGCGATGGAGACCTGTGTGTGAGAATAGTCATGGCTTCTCTCCTAGTCCTAAAATCTAGTCTTGGATCTGCACTAAGTGGCTGTGAGGCACTAGCTGGCTTCTTCCCTCCTCTGCCTCAGTTCTCTCATCAGGAAAATGGTGTATAGGTCCCACTACCGATACACTATAGTCAATGGCTTTCAGTTCTACCTGTCCTCACCGGTTTTCTCAGAAATGGGCACAGCTACCAACACCGCCCATAGCCATTTGCCTGGATTTCTAGACCTCTCTCAGGCTCCTCATGTCCCTCCAGACCCCTCTCTGGTTCTGGTGGTCTTCATAGTCATCAAGAAAGGGAAGAATGAACCCCTGAGGAAAAAGGGTTGTCGGGCAGCCCTGCCCGGAGTGCTAGAATGGGGCTCTGGGATCCTTGTCCCTTTCTGGTACTGGGGACCCCCTTCCTGCTTCCTCCACCAGCTGATCCATCTCCAGCCTCCCAAGCCTCCCCCACCCACTCCTCTCCTAGCCTCTTCCGCCCCCGCCCCCCACCCCCACCCCCAGCAGCTGGTCCTGTTTGTTTTCCCAGATCAGTTGTGCTCAGGGCTTCCTGAAGGATGGATGCACAGGTGGCTTTGTTTGCCAGCTCAGCACCGTCACCCCTACCTCCTCCACATCCACAGCCTCTCATGGGGAAGGGGTGGAGGAGGGAGCTAGGTAGACAAAAAAAAAAAAAAAGTGTCCTCAGGTATACACATCCAAGAGACCTCAAGATCTCATCAGGATCTCATTACCTAACGAGAACTTGCCACCCTATCCAGTCCTTCATTTCTTTGGTCCCACAAAGAAATCCTCCTGATTCCTCCTCTCCATGATTCTACTAAAGCACTCATCTCAGAAGCACCCTAAGATCCCACAGAGAAGCCCTAAGACTCAGTTTTGTATCCTCAGTGAGGTCCTGGATCCCACTCAGATGCCCATCCCATACAGGGAAATGTAGATCTGACGAAGAAACCCTCAAATGCAACCCTGGACTCTCACTGAGGTCTCCATCCCAGGTAAAGGTGCTGAGAATCCCTGGAGAAGTGACACCCTCCTCACATAGGGCCCCATCCCTTGAACAGCCCCACTTCACAGTACTGCTGGGCAGCTTAGAGGGCCCCTGCCCGGTGGCCAATGTCCTCGAGTCTGCCTGCTCCCACCCCTTTCCTTCATTTCCCTGGCAAATCAGCCAGGGCTTTGGTGACTGCAGATGCAAATTCTGTGAATGGTGCCTTCCCCCACCCTATCCTGTCACCAGCCCCTCCTTTGCAGCCCTGCTCCTCCACTCCCCACCCCCACCCAAGATCGGGAGGGAGCAGGGAACAGGCAATGAGCACCTTCCCCGGGGCTGTGAGGGCTAGTCTCCTGGGAGACAGAGATAACATGGGTGAGAGACTAGCGCAGCTCAGGCTGGGTCTGACAGCTGGGCCTGAAAGAGGTGGGCCCGGAAGGGGTGAGAGCCCCTCCCACACAGACTCCTCATCCTGTCCCTCAATAAGCAGAGCGCCTCTTCTCTACCCCTCAGAGGGATGGGAGAACTGGCCCCATCCAGGGAGGTGGGAAGCAGCTTTCACCACCACCCACTCACCCAGAAGCAGAACCGCGGGGCTTGCAGGGAGAGGGCACACACGTGCACACATTCACACAGACGGATCCCACATGCGTCCCATGTGAACAGTCTCTCCTAGGCTCAACAGTCATGCTCATTTACCGGCAGACGGCAGACTTTTGTTCGCTCCTTTATTCCTTAAATATTTAGTCAAATGTACGGTGTTTCAGCCACCGTGCTGGGTGCCTCCCAGACTTTCATTGTGCATACCACCCACTCCACGGTCATCAGAGTCACCCTGTCATGATCATACTGGAGGGTTAAGAGCGTGGGCAGTGTCCTGGGTTCAAATCCAAGCTCCCCTGCTAATAAGCTGGATGAACTTGTACTTCTCAAATTTTCCCTTTAAAATTGTGAAGATTTAAATGCATGTAAAACCCAGCACTGACCTGTATCAAATAAATGTTCACTATTCCCGTTGTGGTGGCTGTGGTTATAACTGGCTTTGCTGTCCTGTTGCTCCCCTTCCGTGCCCCCTGCTCCTGGGGGGGCTGGGTTGTGGGGAGGAGTCAGGGCAGCGAGCCTAGCTGCATCCCCCTCTGCATCCCATATATGTCCCCCATCCAATACATGCCCTGTGGAAGGCAGCCTGGCTCTCAGAATGGGGAGCCTTCCTGCTTCACCCCATTAGAGCCACTCTAATGATGGCTGAGTGGGGGGAGGGTGGGGGATATACCTATTTCTTTTGTTTTGCTCAGTCCTCTGCTCTCCAGATGGAACCAGAGACCTGACTTGTGGTCCCAGCGCTTTTCCTGGCTCCATATGTGGTCTTGGGTGGGTCACTTCCCCTTTTGGGGCCACAGTTTTGTACCTGAAAACTAAGCTAACTGCTGATCCTGGAGGGGCCTCCCAACCCTTACTCCTGTGATCCTGTGAGGCCTCAGGAAGACTCCCTTCCCTCCTCCCCCAGCCTCTGCCTGCCCCTCCATTCCCCACCCTTTACACACACCTGGCCTAGCCAGAATGAGGGGGCGAGTTGCCACTGTTGTCATGGGGACTAATCTCCTAGAAGGTCAGTGAGGCTCTGGTTCTGCCTTGGCCCGATTGGGGATTAGCGCTTGTGTACAACACCCCCCCCCCACCCACCCAGAGCCTCCACTCCGGGTCCCCACACCTCACACAGACCCTGGGCGGCCTCCACACCCAGAAGTTCCAAGGCTGGGCAGAACCCACACGTGGGCAGTGGGGCCAGGGGCAGCTGCCGCAGCTGTCTATCCAGCGGTGGCCAAGAGAGAAAGTGGGAGGGATAAAGTCAGACCCACACCCCTCACTCCTCACTGTGGCCTGAGCTTTGCCCTTCTTCACTTTCTGCCCTTTACTGGGGCAATACGGGTGTCCCCGAGAGAGGAGTGTCGCCTCCCCCCACCCCAGCCCTGGATCACAGTTGCAGCTCAGGTAGAAGTCACCTCTTTCTCCTTTGCTGTGGGTAGCATCTCCCCATCCCGATGACACAGCTTGGGATGGAGGCTGTTTTCATATAGCTCCCCTTCCTACACACACACACACTCCCACACACACACATACACACACACACGGTAGCTTCCATCCCTGGTTACCCTGACCTCTGACCCAACATCTTCAAATACCTCCATCTCTCTGGAGTGTACATCCCTTGTTATCTCACATTGCCTCTTTGTGTCTCTGGCCTCTCTCCAGCTCTCACTTTCACAAGTCTGGGGTTGGGGGTGGTGGTGGTGGATACAGCCTCTCTGGACTCTGAAATCTTCCACACCCACTGGGCTGCACCCATGGTCTGTCCCTCAGTGCTCCTGCTTGGATTCCCCCATCTCTTGCGCATCCTTCTCCCCTCTCCCTTTCTCATCGGTGATTTCCCAGTTCCCCCTACAGCCGCACTCCAAGTGCTCTTTCCTTTTTTCCACTTCCTCCATTACCTGTCCCCTCCGCCGCCCAGGGTGCTGACAGGGATGACAGGAAGCAGGCTCCGGCTTTGAGCAGGCAGGGGGAGGGGTGCCCCCCCTGCTTCGAACACCAGCTGCTAAGCACCCCCCTCCCCAAGCCCAGCACCTGCAGGCCTGCCTGGCGCCTGGAGACTCCACCCCTGGGCCAGCAGGGGAGGAGGGACCGGGAGGAGAGGCCAGATCCCAGCCACATCCAGGAAATGCGGGTCTTGGGAGGATGGGGAGGTGGAGGTCTGCGGACACCGTCCCCCCTCCCTGGGAGCAGGGGAAGAGTCAGTGGCTCTCTGTCACAGGGGCAGACCCCAGTCCACTGGTGAAACACTGTATGTTGTGGGGGGGCGGGGTTCACTCCAAGGGGAGACCTTTCTGTCTTGCAGCCCTAGGGCCTGGAATCCCAGGAAGGGGGGCAGTGCTCTGAGCCACTTCCATGATTGGGGGAGGGGAGAGGATGCCCACAAAGAAAGAGGGAAGATGTGCCAGGGCCAGACCAGGCCCCTGACAGGCAGATCAATCAGTGCCAGGCAAGGAGCAGAGGGCTGGGCCCAGGACAGAAGCCTGGTCAGGGAGGCCGGGATGGGAGCCGTGCACACCCAGCCCGGGACCCATGCATGGGCCTCCCCCCACCCTCTTGCCCCAGGGTTGCTGCACGTAGACCCAGCCTGCAGTCCGCCCTCTCCCCAGCCCTGCCTGGGATCTGTCAGCACCATCTCGTCCCCTCCCCCTCCCTTTCTCTGTGCCAAGACTCAGCAGAGCCTGTGGCACCTGCGGGTAGTTGGGTGAGGGGTGGCAGTGAAGTGGAGGGGAGGTAGAGGGGGAAAGCCAGCACCCCCAGGAACCTCTAAATTGGAGTGGGAAGAGACCAGCGACTCCTGACCCTCATTCCCATCCCCCTCGGGGCTTCCTCGGCCTAGATGTGTGGGGGTGCAGTCCCTCCTCACGATGTCTCCTCACCTTTAGGAGAAATTGGGGAGCTCCTTACTGCTGTCCAAGGAACCTTCCTTCCACCTCTGACCTACAACTAGCCCCTCTCTCTAGGGTTGACTTAGCATTGACATCAGTTCTGGAAGAATGGAACGGGAGACACCAGGAATCAAGGACAGGGACTCAACTGACCCCAGGCCTGAGTTCTAGGTTCTCCAAGCAGGGGGCGGGGGTCTAGTGCAATCTTCGCCTTTCTCCCTCCTGTCAGATCTTAACACTCTGAGTCACTGAAAAGGGGGCAGCCTGTCCTAGGTTTGGGTTGTAGCTAATGACCCACGAACTCCCACTTAATCTGAGGGCCACTTAGACCCACCCCACACTCAGCTGACTGAAACAAGAGACCTTGTGATTATCAAGTCTGGGAGAGGCGGTCAGCTTCAGGGCCTGGGACCCCCAGCAGGCAAGGGCTACCAGACCCTGTGTTTGTCCTTCTCAAGCAATCTGTTTGGAGGTGGGGAGACTGCAAGATGGGCCAAGGAGATGGCAGGGAGTGAACCCTCAGAATGTCAGCACCAAAGAGATGAGGAGGAACTGAACTTGGTCCAGTGTAACCCTACCTCCCCCAACCCAGATTTTCCACACCTCATAGCTGTTGCTCCAACTCCTCGCGAGCCTCCAACTGCCCAGGTCAAGGGGCTCAAAATCATTGCTGAAAGCCCAGAAACCAGAACACAGGGACTGGTGGGCTCCACACTAGAGGCCAGACTAACCCCCCTCTCCTTGTGCAAGTGGGAAAATCCGAGGAGAAGCCGGGAAATGACTTGCCCAAGACCACAGAAGTCACTGGGACAGAGCCAGACTAGAAACCCGGGTTTCCACCTCCCGGAAGAACGCCTAAGCTGGCCCCCAGACCCCCTACGCCACCCGGTGGAGTTGGCTCTGCTGGCCCGCATTATCCGGAATCGAAGCGGGCAGCCCTTGAGCAGCGGGCCGGACAGGGCAGGGCGGGAGGGGCCGGATGGGAGCCGGATGTCCCTGGGGAGCGGCGCACAGCCTCTCCGACCCGTATGGCGGCGGCGGCGACAGGTGCCTGCGTGGCGATCGGCCCGGGCCCCCGGGCGGGTGCTGAGAGGCCGCCCCTGCCTCACGCGAGCCGAACGAACAAAACGCTCAGGTCCGGTTTGTGCGAGGGGCTCGTCGCGGGGCGGGAGCGGCGGGTCCGGGGCCTGGCTGTGGCCCTCTGCGGTCTCCTGGTCCTGGTCTTCGGCAAGCGCCGTGCTGTCCCGCGCCCGAGAGCCGCCCTCACCTGCGCGCATCTGCGGCTGACACGTCGGCGGCCGCGGCGGCCACTGCAGGTGCGCACCTGGTCCGCCCCTCCCTTCCTGGCCACCCTCCACCCGGCCGGGCCCTGCTTGGCTTGGTCCCCAGCGCACACCGCGGAGCTTGTGCGGGAGCCCCGGCTCAGCGCGCTTTATACGGCCTACTCAGTCCCCGCCCCTAGAGACACACACGCGCGCGCACGCACACACACACACACACACACACTCACACCTGTCCTGGCGCCCGTTTGCTCGGGGCAAATATTGACTCAGAGGAGGCGGAGCGCCCCCTCACCCCTCTCCCCGCCCTCGCCCAGGCTTCGGGGCCGGAGCTCCTCCGAGGCCTTGGCGGTGGGGGTGGAGGGGGGTGTCGGGGACCTGGGCGCCTCTGGAACAACACCAGATGTCACTTTTCCACCCACCTGCCTCGGGGAGGGGGTGGGGAGGAGCCGAGGACAGAGGCTACCAGGCGGAGGTTAGGGGGAGCGGGAGGTTGGGTGTCCTAGGGAAACTGGGGCATCCCCTGGCCTGGGGGATTCGGATTCATATTTAATAGGGTCTGTGGACCGCGGCCCAGCGATGCGCTCCGTCCCCCTCCCAGCGTAAAATTCTTGACCTTCCTCGACGTGCCTCGATTTCCCTTCCTCTCAACTTCCGCAGAGCCCCGGGAGCCCGGCAGATGCTGAGTAAAAGCTAGCAGTGGAAGGGCCGAACCTCGGAGTAGGTGCGGCGGAGAAAGGGAAGAGATGGCCCCTTTTGCTCTGCGGCCACCTGCTGTGCAGACCAGGCCACCCGGCTCTACTAGGGCAAAAGCCGGCCAGAAACCATCCGGAGCGCCCTCCACTGGCCAAACCGCAGAACTCTCGCCCAGCTGCCTAGTGGAGAGGAGAGACTCAATCTCCCAGCTCCAACGAGTCAGTGCGGTCCACCTTGGCCGCTTCCACCGCCTGTGCCTCTCAGACTGCGCGCGAGTTCTTGTCGTTTACGAGGAAATAAAGTGAAGGCAGATGTGTGTGTGTGGGGGGGGGGGAGCTAGATGCTTTACTGGGGGGTGATGGAGAAAAGGCAGGGAGGAATCTACAGATGCAAGTCGGAGGAGGTGGGCGCTTGCGTCTGCAAACAGTCGGTGGGGGGCGGTTCAAACAAGCCGGGCATCTCCGCTTGCTGCGGCCCCGGGGCCGCTGCCGGCAGCGACTCGGGACTCAGAATCCTGGAATACAGAAAGCCCCAGGTAGGGGAAGTGGAGGAGAAGCTTCCCGGCGCCCCTGCCCTCCCGTGCTACCCCTCGCGCCCTCCGGCGGCCGCTGGCCCCGGCGCCCCCACCTGGGAACGCTGAACGGCGGCAGGGCGATAATGCGTGGTCGCGAGGTGAGCACCACCTCCCCGCGGCTCGCCTCCACCAGGATGTTCTGGATCATGTTCTCCAGCAGCGCCTCCTGCAGGATAGCGAAAGCCGGGAGCCTGCGCGGCGGGAGGCGGGAGGCGGGAGCGCCGGGGTCAGCGCCGTCACCGACTTGCGCTGGGCTTCTCCACTGGCCTCCTCTGTGCTGTACCGTTTGCCCCGAGCTTTAGGTGGATTCTCACTTAAGTCCCCGCCCTCCCAACACTACGAAACGTTCCAATTTTACAGACGTTCAAACCATAACTCAAAGAGACCAAGGTGCTAAATGTCATGCTGTTGGTACCGGAGAGGGATTCGAACTCGGACAATCCGGGTTCCCATCCCAGGACCAGGGTTGGGGAAAGGTACTGAGCGATGAGACTGCACAGAAGGAGCTCCTAGGGATCCCACCGTGGACACAAAGCCACAGAGCAGCCCCGGGAAACGGCAGTGCAAGAAGAGGTGGTACTTTGCTCCTGGCTCTAGAAAATCACTTAAGTGGCTTTGACGACTATAATCACCCTGCTGGAAGTGGTGTGATGGTAAATGTTAATAGTCTGCTCTTGGAGAAGAAAAATAAAAGCTCAGATCGCCATTCTGTACATAGCGCCCCCTGAGGCCTTAAGCTTCCCGCAGCGCTGTCAATGAACCCGGAGTTGGAAAGAGAAGCCGACACAGGTAGCAGCCCACACCACTGCCTCCTAGGACCCTTCTGCACTCAGCCCCCTCTCCAAACCCTCACCTGGGCCTGGCTGCTCACCGGCTGATGGCCTCCTTCTCATCCTGCTCTTGCCTCTCCTTCAGTAAGGCCTTCATCTGCTGCTGCCACTGCCATTTCAGGGACTCCTGGGATGTGGGCTGCAGCGTGGGCTTCACCTCTGTCCAGGGCAACTTCTCCCCCTTGTCTTCCCCCTCCTGCTCTCGCAGCTCTTCCTCACCCATCTCCTCCTCCTCTTCCGTCTCCTCCTCCTCCTCTTCCTCCTCCTCCAGCTCCTCCTCTTCTTCCTCTTCCTTCTCCTCCTCTTCTTCCTGCTCCTTACTCCCCAGCCTCCGTTTGTCCTCCTCCTCCTCCTCCTTCTCTTTGCTGAACTCTGAGCTCTTGGAGGACTGAGACAGGGCTGGCACCATGTGCAGACTGCTGTTGTGGGCCACGAACCTGGCCGACTGCTCATTCCAGAACTGGCCGAAGTAAGGCATTTGTTCCACCAGGTTTTGTCCCACAGCCTCATGGAAGAGCTTGTCTTCCAGCAGGCCCCTGGGGGGGGCAGAGGAGGAGGAGGAGGAGGTCCTCACTGAGAGGTCTTGCAGCCCCCTGCGGGGGACTCTGGTTTCAGGGTTCCCCGAGGGGTGGTTCTTGACTACTGTGGCCACAAACAGGTGCTGGAGGGGGGCTGATCAGTTGCTTTTCCTGCCGTTCCTTCTTTAGAAAAAGGCACCTCTGGTCCCCCTCCCCCTCAGATTCTTAAAGGTGATCATTATATGATAGTGGAAGAGCCAGGAGATCAGAGGTACCCAGATGAGGGTGGGAGCCCTGGAAAACAGTGGCCCAGCTCCAGACCCCATCTACCAGCCGCAACAAGGCAGAACTTGGGACCCAGCCCTGAGGATCCCTCCAGCCAGGTCACCCTCCAGAAGGGCCTGGAGCAACCCGTGGAAGGATCTTGTGAAGAAGTTCTATCTTTGGGGAAAGGAAGGGCTGCGACTTGCGGGGCTTTGGGTGGACCCAGAGTTGACCGAACTCACGAGGGAGACAGAGGAGTGAGGGTTTTGGGAAGGGTGCTCACCTGATGATGGCGGAGAGGCAGTCAATCAGAAGCTGCTTCTCCTGCTTGGAGACAGAGGCCCACTTGTCAGGGGATTCTTCCTCACCAGCCTCCGACGCCACCTTGGGGCACCTCTTTGGCAGCTCCCTGGGGGGCAGGCCATAGCATTCTGAGTGGCCTGGGCAAGCCCCCATACTGGGGTCAGGGGCAGGAGCAGTGATGGTGGCTGCCCGGTCATGAGGACATAGGTGAGCTTGCAGCAGCCTCTAGTCTTAATCCAAACATAGTGCTGCTGCATTTTGGGAATCAAGTCCAACTCTCAGAGTCAGCACAGGACTTGGAGACGCTCCAAGGTGGAAAGAGAAGGGAGGAGGGGAGGCAGAGAGGCCTAGGTGGGTTCCCCAGGGGGGCTCTGGCTTTCTGCCCCTCCTCATAAGGGCCTGACGGTAGTGGGGGCATCTCGGGGCCAGCAGGGCCCCAGTAGTCCCGCTGATGGCTGCACATGCTCCAAGCCCTCAGCAAGGGTTAGGTCTGGGTAGCCCCTCTTCTGGAGTGTGTGGGGGAGGGGCGGTGCAGAGAGCAGAGAAAGGAGACCCCTCCCTCCCTCCCTGAGAGTTCACCAGTGCAAGAAGTGGCGGGGAAAGTCAGAGAAGTAGTTGGCCAGGAAGTAGTCGGTGGCATGGGCACGGGCAGTGAGGCCTAGGCAGAGCATGCCTGGCGACGGCGGCTGGGGGCATGGCCAGAATGTCTCCTCCTTTGCCATTTTGAGGTTCCAGCTGGTCGGCCGGTTGAGATCCTGCTGGTTCTTGATGGGAGGCAGAGTCTTTGGAAAAGTGGAGGCACGGACGACAGGGGCTGGGGACTGCACTCCCATCACTGATGGGTGCTTAGTCCTCCAACCAGGCTTTTGGCGACACCTCTGGCATTTCATCCCCACCCATCAGTACTTTCATCCCTCCCTTCCAGGAGGCTGGACTGGGGGTTGGAGGTATCTCTGGGGAGCAAGCAAGGATCCTTTCAAGGCATCCCAAGGAGATGGGCCTGGGCTTATGTCCTCACCTTGTACTTTCTCGCAGGCTCACAAGCTGTACAATACGCCCTTTTCTGTGGAAGCAAAGAGACCCTTGCTTAGGATGCAAGAGGCCTAGAGGGATTCCCCTCATCCTGCCCTTCCTGCCGACCCACAGAGGGCCTGAGGTCAGCGCCACCACCTGCTGCCCTCTTGGTCCTGCACAACTCCCAGCCACACCCTCTTCCAGAGCATTCCAAGGAAGTGCTGCCTACAGACAAGGAAAATCTGGCTACCTAGCTAAAGGGAAGGAAAGGAGATGCCACCAAACAGTGCAGGCTGCTCCAACACCACTTGTCCCTGGTGCCCAGGAACGCTGTCGTTTAGTGGGATGAGGAAACAGCCTCCCATATTAAGCCTTAATTCTCCTATGGGAGAAATCCCTTCTCCCAAAGCCCTCAAAACATGATTTGCCTTCAGAGCTGGGCCAGAGCCTCAGAGGGGAGCAGTGCCTCCCTAGGGGTTCAGTGTGGAGGACACAGGGGTGATCAAGGTGCAAGAGTGCCACCATAGGGAGGAGGAAGCAAGGTGGACATGTTGACTCATTTATTACCAGCCCCCCTGCATAAATACTAATATTAGCCCATATTGAGTGGAGGCTTTCTGGGTACCAGGCACTGTTGTAGGTAATCTATAAGCATCAACTCATTTAATCCTCCCACCAATGCCACAAAGTGGATCATTTATGTTTTAAAAGTTTTAAAACTTTTCTTTTTAACCTTTTTTGTTTGTTTGTTTTTGGCCACCCTGAACAGCTTGTGGGATCTCACTTCCCCAACCAGAGACTGAGCCTGGGCCATGGCAGTGAAAGCCCAGAATCCTAACCATGAGTCCACCAGGGAATTCCCTTTCTAAAACTTCTTAATATGGAAAATTTCAAAGGTATACACAAGTGGACTTTCCTGGCGGTCCAGTGGCTAAGACTTCATGCTCTCAATGTAGAGGGCCCAGGTTCAATACCTGGTCAGGGAACTAGACCCCAAATGCCACTACTAAATATCCCATGTGCCACAATGGAGATCAAAGATCTCATGTGCTAGCACTAAGACCAGGTGCAGCCCAATAAATAAATAAAAATACATATTATTAAAAAGTATACAGAAGTGCTGAGAATGCTACAAAGAGTTCTCCATTACCGCCAACCCAGCTTCAACAATTAGCAGTTTATGGCAATCTTCTCATCTAGACTATCTTGAAGCCAATCTCAGATGTCATATGACTCCCATTATATAGTTGAGGGAACTAAAGATGTTAAATAACTTGGCTAAGATCCGTCGAAGCTGGAAAACTAAGCCAGACACTTGTTTCCAGAGCCTCCACCTGAAAACACTATGCCACCTTCCCTTCCACCAGAAGGTGAGCTCTGCCTGTTTCCCCCAGATCCCCAGTGGCCACCCAGTAGCCACTCATTAAATACAGGCAACATGAGGCAGGGAGTGGTCAGCCAGCTTTCTGTATCCACAGTTTCTTGGGAGGGGCTATGCTTAGTCTAATAAAAGAAATCTCATCTCTTATGTCAGGCTGGTCAGCTTTTAGGACCACCTCGGATCACCACCTCTGTCCCCTATGGCAAGGCTAATCAGAAGGCTCTGTGGCGTTCAGAGCCCGCCCTGCCCTCCTCACCTTCACTTTCCTATCTGTGATGGTGAACTCCACTTCCTGCCGCAGCTTCTCGTCTTTCCACTCCTGCAGTTCCTTACGATACTGCCTCAGGGGTTCCTGCTGGTACACCTGTGGCTCAGGAAAAGGAGAGAGAAGGCAAGGTCTGGAGGGCCTTGGCTTGGGCCTGTGCTGAGTTTGGCCCTTGGAAGAGGGGCCTTGGGGGGAATCTGGGGATCTCACAAACCACTGCACCCCCTCAAGACGGGAGCTGTGTGCCATCCCAGCTTCTCTCTGAGGGTGGTCCTACCTTGCATACCAGGTCCATGCTATAGAAGCTGGCATGCACTGAGGCCTTCAGGGTCACCATGAATGGGACTGTCTCCTCGGGAGCCACCTTTCCTTTCATAGGACTCACGGACACCTGTTTATATTTGGGGAAGGAGTCTCTCTGGAGCTTCACAGGGATGGGACGGGACAAGATGGGATAGCACAGGATGGGATGGGGTGGGATGAAGTGGGATGGGATGGGGTGGAGTGGGGTGTGAGGGGATGGAGTGGGGATGGAATGGAGTAGGATGGAGTGGAATGAGATGGAGTGGGATGGGATGGGATGGAGTGGAATGGGATGGAGTAGAGTGGGATGGGATGGGATGGAGTGGGGTTGAATGGGATGGAGTAGAAAGGACTGTGGATGGGATGGAGTAGAATGAGATGGGATGGGATGGAGTGAGATGGAGTGGAATGGGGTGGGATGGGATGGAGTAGTGTGGGATGGGATGGAGTGGGATGGGATGGGGTGGAATGGGATAAATCTAGAGGCCCTCTGAAGGTTCTGGTTCCCTGCAAACACAGGGAACTCTCACCTCCCCAAAGTCTAGAGGCTTCAGCTGCCAGGCAAAGACAATTGTCTCATTCTTGGAGATGTTGTTAAGGAACAGCAGGCGGCTGCACTTGCTCTGCACAGGAATGTTTCCCAGGGAGATATGTGACTGGGACAGGAAGACATTCTGTTGGTGGAGACAACGCAACAGCAACTTTGGGAGGTGAAGAAATACTAAGCCTAGCCACCAGTACCAGTCACAGTGCTTTCAACAGGCCAGGTACCATTGCCGGCAACTGACAGGCATTTAATTCTCAGGGGCCCAAGGATACAGGCACCACTATTGTCCCCACTTTACAGATGTTCAGAGAGTATAAATAATTTCCAAAGATCTCTAGGATAAACCCAGACAGTATCACTCTAAAGCCTATGGTTTTGACCATTAAAAACAGGCTTGAAAGGACTCAGAAATCAGAATTTGCTTAGAAAAAGCAGAAGCAAGGCCAATATAATTTGAGTCTCTGAAGGGTAGTTGTGGACTACTAGGTGGTCAGCTGTTGGCATCTTCACCGGGCACAGAGCAGAAGTTGTGTGGTAGGGGTGTCTGGAAAGAGCAAGGCCATGGAAGGGGCATTTTCTTGGTCTAGACCCTGAGTGCCTCCAGAGCTGAGACTCTGTCTGGCACTTTTCGGTATCCCCAAAACTGTGTCCTCCATGGTACTCACCCTTCAGTAAGAGTCCAAATAGGGGGGAAGGGGAAGAGTAGACAGGCAGATGTATTGGTGGATAGTGACTGGACGAGTGCATGGATGGCTGGATGGATGGATAGGTGGATACGGGGATGAGTAAATGGGCATGTGGGTCAGTGGGGAAACACATGGATGGTGGAGGGATGAATGTGGCAGGCCTCAAAACAGTGAGAAGTGTGTGAACTAAAGGTAGTGTTACTGACCCTAGGTATCTTTCAGCAAAATCCATCTAGTTCCAAGGGAGAGGCTGTTCTGTATGAAGATAATATCTCAGCCCTAGAACAGGCTTCTTTCTACCCCTCCCAGTGCCCCCCAAATGCCCCGAGGTGAGGGTGGATGGGGGCCTCACAGCAGGTGGAGCGCCTTGAGCAGGAACACCTGTGGGCACTAGGTGGCAGGGTGAGCCTCTCATGGAGCTGGTGCCGCAACCTAAATATGGAGGAGGGTCGGTTCCAGACTTCACCTCCGTATCCCTTTCCTTTTTCAACTCTGTGTCATTTCCTTCTCAGCTTCCTCGTCCACTGCACCAGCCCCCCGGGCCCTCAGGCTCCCCCTAGGCCTCAGGCCTTCCCAGCTCCCTTTGCCTTACCTGTCCAGGTACCATCAGCCTTGAGTGGATGGCATTGTTGTCCCACAAGGAGAGGTTGTGGAATGGGGCCGCGTCCCCCAGGATGTGGGGGTCATAGCCCACTCCCTGGAAGCGGATGACGGCTGAGTTCCATCCCAGGATGTGTATGGGCACATCTACCTGGGAGGTTAGGAAGGTGGGTGCAGGCCCTGGTTAGAGCAAGGCCTGCTGGGAGGGAGCCACCTCCAAACCCCCACCCTGTGTGAGCTGGGGCTTCTGCTCACCGTGTAGGTCTTAGCCTCAATAGGCGAGAAGATCCAGAAGACCTGGGCAGTTGTGCCTGGCTGGATCTCCCCTTTGGGGTTGAGGCAGCAGAAGATGGGGTGATCAAAATTTTTTTCCTGAACCTGTGACAGGATGTTGGTCTGGATCTCATATGTTACGGGCACCGAGCCACCATTATACAACTCATAAATCTGCAAGGGAAGGAATTGAGGAATCTTCACACCTGCTCAAGGCCACCACGCAGGGAGCCTGGGATTGTGTGTTCACTGTGGGAGGGTGGGTTGATCTCCATGATGTCACCCTTATAGTCCCAGAGTTCCCCTAAAAAACTTCTGATTTCCCTTCTGGCTGGATCACCCAAGAAGTATACAACTGTATTTTCAGCCTGTAACATTTTAGTATAATATGTAATCTTTATATTATTTGCTCTTAACATACCTAAGTGTGCTGGTGCTAAGTCACTTCAGTTGTGTCCAACTCTGTGCGACCCCATAGACAGCAGGCCACCAGGCTCCCCTGTCCCTGGGATTCTCCAGGCAAGAACACTGGAGTGGGTTGCCATTTCCTTCTCCAACGCATGAAAGTGAAAACTGAAAGTGAAGTCGCTCAGTTGCGTCCGACCCTCAGCGTAAGGGGACACTAATGCCTGTGTCCATACTGCTGGAATTTAGGGAAACGTCCATGCACTCACCAACCGGACCCTTCATGGTTTTCTAGGCTCTCATTCTAATTACCTGGGAGGCTGCCACTTTCCACCTCTGCCATTAGAGGCAGTTGTGCTTAAAGGCAGAAAAGGGAACAGAAGGAAGGTATGAGGTCCCCCAAGACTAACCCTGAAGTTGGGGAGTCACAGAACATCCTGCCTGAAACCAGAGGTCTTCTGGTCCAAGACTCCATGTTAGAGATGAGAGAAAGAAGACAGTGAGAATAAAGAGTTTATCTGGATTTAGGTTCAGCCCCCTCATCTTTCTCAGCACCCACTCCTGAATGTGCTTTTTTTCCCTGTATGGACTGCTGTCTGAGATTCAGACCTGGTATCCAACTTCTATTTGATGACTCCTTGTTGTTTCATAGGCATCTTACATTTGGCCAAGACCAAACTCTTTACAACCTATTCCTCCCCCTAGTGTATCTCACTTCAGCAAATGACACCTACATATTCCCAGGAGTTCAAAGTAGGAATCCAATACATTTTCCTCCATCCCCTTCTCTTACTTTCCAGATCTAATCCTCAGCCAGTCCCAGTGATTCTGTCTTCAAAATGTAGATTAAATCTGTTCATTCACTCTGTTTCTGCTGCCTTCTTACAGGTTCCGGCCACCATCTGTTATCATCTTATGAATGAAAGGAGATGCTTGACTGCAGTTGTGGCTTGGCTGGAGGTACACGTTGGTCTTCTCCTTTGTCCATTTTCCACTGTGTTCAGTGTCACAGGGGAGTGGTCTGGTCTCTCTGGAAAGCTCTCCAGGAAGCATATGAGCCTTTGCTTTTCTTTTCAAGGGTCTGGGCTTCTGGGTGAGGCTTCTGGGAAGCCAGTGGGTAGAGGGGTTGTATAAGGAAGTGAGCAGAGCCTGGGACCATGAGAACCTCTCTCAGGTCTAGGAAGCCCTTTTAATTTGCTCCAGGCTGAGTGGCTGGAGGCCCCTGCCCGGAAACACAAGGGATTCTAAATGATTAGAAATTTCAGAGCTGTGAAATGTTTGGAAACATTCTATATCTCCCTCTGGGAGATTTCCAGTGTACATTTTCAGAATGAAGGACCCTGGTTCCCTCCAATTAATAAAGACAATTCTGTAGCTTCATGAGGATTCACTTTCTAGCATTTCAGCCTCCAGAGAGATGCCCTTTTTGGAGCAGTGATTTTCAAGATGTGACCGTCAATAAGCAGGTGTACTGAAACCAGTTTATCAGGTCATGTCCAGCATTTAAAAAGTAGAACAGAATAAAAAAGAAAACATCAGAGCACTCAGCATGTAGTGGTGTACGTACTGATTTGTGATACTTTTGTTTCAGTTAGATGTGTATGTATGAACTGGGTTTTCCAAAATATACTATGGTTCATGGTCAAGTTTGAAAAGCCCTGTGTTAGAGGAAGGAACCCCCTGCTTTTGCACAGGAGTGGGGCCTGGCAAAGGGCTTAGCACCAGTCCCTAGAAGCTGAAGCCTCTCGCCTTGGGTCTCTCCCAGTTGCCCAATCTTGAGGTTCAACCCCACCTCTTTGAGTGAGGACAGGGGCCTTGTCATCCTGTCATGGGCTGATGCAGACACACAGAGAACAACACTTAAGCATCCTGGTGACCAGGACAACGTAGACCACTGACCTGCCTTGGGGGCAATGTGTCGCCAATGGGGACAGGGATGAACTGATGGCTGGTGGAGGTGAAGTGCACATACTTCTGCTCCAGCTTCACCGTCACACCTATGAAATTGAGCTGGAAATAGAAAGCCCATGAGTAGCATCCTTCCCTGGGAGGAACTGAAGTACCCAGTGGAGAGATGTGGACCCCAGTTCCCTGGGGAACGGCACTCCCTGTGCCGCTCTCTAGGCTTTCCAGGACAGGACAAGGGCAGGACCTCACCAGGATCTCCCGGCCATGGGACACCTTGAAGAGCACTGGGAGGCGATCAGTGCCGATGAACAGATGGCTGGAAGGGAGGAGATAGTCCAGGATGACTTATTGAACCTTGGTGTGGGTGGAAGAATGAAGGGTCATGGCACGCTTGTGGCTTTGGGCTGGCTATGTGGAAATCCCTGAGCTGGGATGAGGCAAGAGGAAAATTAAACCTCCCCTGCAGGTGGGAAGGCAACACCTTCTCAGGGTGGTGGCCACTCAGGGTACCCTGGAGTCACACAGTGTAAGGCCAGGCTCCTCCAGGAGTTGGGGGAATGGAGGTCTTCAGGACTGGAAGGGCGGGGTGAGCGGTGGGGGCAGCACCTGTATTTGAGCTCCACCATCTGCTCTTGCCCGGGACTCAGGCTCCCAGCCTTGGGGCTGATGGAGAAGATGCAATTGTCCTGTGCGCGCATCTGGTGCAGCTCGGTGCAGTCAAACTCTGCCTTCTCTGCCCAGAGCTCCAGGTCGATCTGCTGGTCACTCGGGAAGAGGAAGGCCCTGGGGGAGGGGTGCAAAACAGAAGGGGTGGAGGAGCCTCTCGGTCAGACCAGAGGCAGGAGCTCTGAGCTCCAGCTGGGATGCGTGGAGGCCTCCTCTATTCCCTCCCCCTCTTCTCCCCCATTAGGCAAGCTGTCCCATGCAAGGCTGAGCAAACACTGAGGTTGTGGATTCTCATTTAAAAATGGCCCCCAAACCTAGGAACAGAAGCAGTGACTAAATGGAGACTGGAAATTGGGGCTCCCATTGTGGGTACCAGGGGTCAAGGGGCTGCTTGTATATGTGGCCACTTTGAGCTTGGCAGTGACCCTGGAGGGGTCTGTGTGACAAAGCTCTTAGGGAGGGCCATTTGAGGCACCTAGGAATCTCAGCAGCACCAACTAGGGGGCCCCAAGAAGACTGGCACTTTTGAGTCCAAAGCAAGGCTGGACATAGAATCAGTGCCTCTGTGATGCCAGGTGCACCAGTAAAGCAGATATTGCATTCTAAAAGGTGCCCAAATAAGTGACAAAGGGGTTCCAAGATCACAATCTGAAAAGAAGGCTCCATCCACTCTCAGAGGGATGAACTGGCCTCAAACTGGGCAGAGTATATGAACAGGGAATAGCCAGAAGTGGGGGGAAATGGGCATCACACCTGAAAAGACTCAAGAAGAGTCTCAGGAAAATGCAAATCAAAATTCCCTCAAATCAATCTTAAGTATTTTCACATCTGAATCGTGAAAAATGGTTACATTCAATGCTGGTAAATTTAGGAAGGACAGACATCCTCGAATACAGGGAGAGAAGGAATTGCTCCCACCTTTTGTTGCAGGAATTTTGATAGCATCTTTTAGAATAGAAAGTGCATAGAGTAGAAAATGCCCTTTGAGAAATTCTATTTGGGGGAATTAACTTGCAGGGGTAAAAATGTAAGCACGCACGCGCGCACACACACACACACACACAAGGATGTTTATTACAACTTTGTTAGTGATGGCAAAAACAACATTCAAAAGCACTGGGAACAACTAGTGTCATCTGAAAGGAGTGGTTTAAAAACGTAAAGGCTTCCTTGACAGTCCAGTGGTTAAGACTCCACACCTCCAGTCCAAGGGACACAGGTTCAATCCTGGGTCGAGGAGCTAAGAGCCCACATGCCATGTGGCATGCTCAAACAATTAAAAAATTAACAAACCAAAATAGACATAAGGTCCATTCATATTACAGGATATTATGCAACTATTAAAATGAATGAGTTACATCTCTAAATACTGATCTTTATTGATCTAAAAATGAATGTTACTGACATAAGGCTGAGTGACAATGTTATTGTTATAATGCTGAACATAGAGTAATACATGTAACATCATGCCATTATCGTAATAAAAAATGAAAGAGCAACTGTGTCCACGTGTCCCTGCCTTGTACCAGTGCTGAGAGTGGAAGCACATGCCAAGCCCACCAGGGCCGACTGGAGAGGGAGCTGGCGGGGTGGGGGTCGGGGTTCTTACTTTTCTTCCATCACCCTTGTGTCGTTGGACGTGTTACCAGACTTGTTACGTGCTTCTGTCGTTTTATCTGCAGGATGTTGATCTGCAGTAAAGCTGGCGACCTTGCTACTTCAGGTTTGCTCAGAGTTTCCCTCTCGGCTCTCACCCCAACTCCGGCCAAATAATCCCTGCCCGTCCTCTGGTGTGGGCCCCCAACTTGGGACTGTGGAAACCTGCCAGCCTGTCCCCCTGCCTCGAACCGCTAATCCTCCTCAGAAGGAGAAGAATTACATGCCCACCAGAGGACTCCAAGGCCCTGCCCACGTCCTTAGCGTTACAGCCACGCTGTGCTTTTTTCTTTTACCCATGTCTGCACCAGGCCCCCATCTAGAAGGCTCTCTGAAGGCTCTCTGCCTCTGCTCCCTGGCCTACAGGTCTAGCGTTCTCCAGGAAGTGCTTCTGAGGTGCGCAAACCCTCCCACCACTTCTAAATCCGAGGGAAGTAGCTCTTGACGCTGCACAAGGGTCTTTCGCAGCATGTCACTCACCATGCACCACAAGGCCGGTCTGCCCACCGGGAGGGCAGGGCCTAGGCTCGTCAGCTTTCCTATTCTGAGCTCCGGGCCTGAGGCCTGCACCAAGGAAGCCCCAGTCCACGTTTGGCCAATGGCTTAATGAATGAATGAGGGAACAGACGACGTTAATTTGTGCCCCTGACACCTGTGACAGATCACCCTTGAAACGCACGGCTCAACATCTCCCCGGGCCAAGCGCAAAGGCAGCAGAGGAGGCTTGGTGGGGGCATGGCAGCAGCATGGCTCCCAGCTCCCCACCAATGCTCCCCCCAAACCCACTTGGGGTTCTCTGTCCTGCCTGCTGCTGCCTCCAGGCCAAGCCCACACTCCCCGTTTTTTACTGATCTTGGCAGGAATAAAACCTTCAGTCTGTTCCTTATGAGTTTAGCAGAGACTCGGCTAGAACTTTCAAAAATAGCCCTCTAAGAAACTGAAAGGAAACACAACAACGCAAAAAGCCGAGGAGAGTCAAGTGTTCTTAGGAAGGTTCCCTGCGTTTGGAATCTAGGAAGAAGCACGGACTGCCTTCCTGAACTTCAGACGATCCCCTGATGGACGGGCCTGGCTCAGTGGGCACTCTGCCTGGCTTTCCTCCTGCCCGATTTCCAGCCACCTGGACCCTCTCCACTGAGAGTGAGAGCTGGCGTGCTCCTGCACAAACAGTCCACCAAAATACACTGCTCCACACCAGGACACCAGCCAAGGCCGCTTCTCCTGCCCCTACTCCTGAGCCCTGCAGGGCCTTGGCTCCTGGCCACTCAAACAGCTCAGTGGATGGCTGACGCAGTGCTCCAGGCAGGCCCCGGGCCTTCCCCACCAGGCTGTAGCCTGCCAAGCTTCCCAGTCACTCAGGGCCAGGAGCCCTTAGTTACTCACAGTCTCGGCCCTTCTCAGACAAAAGCTGCTTAATGAACCAGCTCCCCCTCCTCCACCACAGGGAGGGACAGGACAACCCAGAGAGTAAGGGGAGGCCGCTGCACCGGGGACAGTACAGCCTCCCCCGCTAGTCTCACCCACATGCACCCCAAGGCTCTTGAGATCACAGAGGCATATGTCCACTCTCATCCACCCACTGCCACGCCCAGGCTGGGCCCCTGGCTCTCTTCCCACCCCTCCCAAGCCTGACCCGGATGGGGACACTTCTTTCTCACCTCCGTCTAGCCAAGCAAAGTTGGAAGTCATCAAAAGGAAGTTTACTGGGAAATGAAGGCGCGTGGCAGAGGCAGGAGGAAAGAAAGAAATGGTGCTGGCACGGAGACAGGATGCTAACTGGGCACCAGTTTGGGGCCCCCGTGGGAGTTAAGCCAAGCACAGGAGGGGCCCAGCATGGCAGACTCCGGTCTCCAGGCCTGGGCCCCATGTGACCGGGAAGCGCAGCTGTTCTGTGTCCAGCCCCGACTCTTCCTGCAGCCCCACGTGGCTTTGCTCAGCTCAGCCATCTCCCTGACACTGACGCGGTGGCAGCAGAGCCTGCCAGAGACCCTCAACTCGCCCCATGCAGGCCCGGCCCCCACTGGCCTGGGGCTCTGTCAGGGCTGCCCGAGCATTTATCTAGCTCAGAGATCAGGGTACCCTGTAGCTTCTTGCTGACTAACCTGTGTAGGTGGGAGCTCTGGACCTGGACAGATCTGGGTGGGAACTGGCTCTGCCTCTAACGGCTGAGAGCTCTTGGCTGAGTCCTTAGCCTCCCATCTGTGAGACAGTCAGTGGAGGAGGATTTTTTCACAGGCTTGGTGTGAGACTCGGAGAAGAGGGTCCGAGTGGCCAGCTGTGGCGCATGCGTGGTGGCTACTTCTCACTCGCTAAACTATGATGATGCCCCTGCCAGTCTCAGCAGTAAAGAATCTGCCTGCCAATGCAGGAGATGGGGGTACCGTCCCTGGGTGGGGAAGATCGCCTGGAGAAGGAAATGGCAACTCACTCTAGTATGCTTGTCTGGGAAATCCCATGGACAGAGGAACCTGGCAGGCTACAGGCCATGGGACTGCAAAGAAATCGGACACGACTTAGTGACTAAACAACTGCCAGTCTCCATCAGGGTGAGTCTACCACTTCTGAGCCTATGGACACGACTCAGCCAGATCTGATGTCCTGTTGGGCGACCCTAGTCCCACCCTGGCGTCTACATCCAATCGATGCGCGGGGTCGGGGGCTCACTTCATGGACATCAGGCAGCCAGGGCTACAACCAACAAGAGAACACCTCCAGCCCCTGTCCCCCAGCACCCCACTCCGTACCAGTCCAGGGGCACCATGCCACTGTTCTTCAGGGCCAGGAGCACCACGGAGGGTGGGGCATCTATCGGTGCTGCCCCAAAATTGAAATTGAGCTTCAGAGCGGTGAAGACAGGGGGGATCTGGCTGGTGCTGTGTGGAGCAGAAAAACGGTCTGGGACAGGGTTGAGGACAGGCTGGAGTCCAGGGGTGGCTGGCTTGGCACCCATCTCCCCACGGTGGGGAACTGGAGAACCTGGGATTCAGGCACAGGGGTGGGTCAGCATTTGAGACCTCAAGTCAATCTCAGCCTTCTCCAGGCCCCACCAAGGATGGGCAGACATTGGTGGGGGGCAGATAGGGAGCCCCTTCTTGGACAGGGCCTGGTGCTGGGGGCATGAATGGAACATTGCTCCAAGAACATTCCCAGACAGGCTCTGCCTCTCCCTCAGGCCCACCTCACCTGTGCCGGGTGGGCACCTTGTAGGTGAGTTCCCAGGGTGTGGGGTCACGCTCCAAGTAGCTGTTGAGCAGGTCCAGGGAGAAGAGGTGCCACAGTTGCTTCCGGGTGATGCCCTCGGCGCTGCCCATGGAGCAGATATCCAGGATGGAGAGGAGGGGGTACACGGCCGTCAGGGACACGTGACACAGTTCCTGCTTCTCCCCAGCCTTGTTATCTGTGGGGGTATGGGAGAGAGGGGTGGGCTCACCTCCCAGCTCCCCTGGCGAGGGGAGTGCACACTGTGGGTGCAGGGGTCCTGGGGAACCTGCCCCAGGACCCTAGTCAGGAGCAGACTCCAGGGACGCTTCCAGCAACAGCAAACCTTATCTGATACTTTCTACATGAACCAAGCACTGTCCTAAGCGCTTGGCAAACACCACTGCATTTAATGTGTGTTTTTATTCATTTTCAAACTTACTAATGGCTTTATTGAGATATAATCTATATACCATAAAATTAACCATTTAAAAACATTTTTAGGGGGCACTTTCCTGGCAGTCCAGTGGTTAAGGCTCTGTGCTTCAACTTCAGGGGGCATCGGTTCGATTCCTGGTCAGGGAAATAGGAACTTACATGCCATGCAGTGCAGCCAAAAAATTAAAAAGAATTTTTTGGTTGCCTCATGTGGCATGTGGGGTCTTAGTTCCCCAACCAGGGATCGAACCGGGTGCCCCCTGCAGTGGAAGTGCAAAGCTTTAACCACTGGACCACCAGGGAAGTCCCCCAAATTAACCCTTTCAACACACACAATTCAGCGATTTTTTTTTTTGTATATTCACAGAGTTGCACAATCATCATCACTGATTTTAGAACATTTTCAGTCCTCCCAAAACAAACCCAGTACTAAGTAGCTGTCACTCTCCATTCACCCCTCTCCCCACCCCTGGCAACCACTCATCTACTTTCTGTCTCTAGATTTTCCTATTTTGGGTATTTCACATAAATGGAATCATACAATGTGTGGCTTTTGGTGACCGCCTTCTTTCACTCGGCATAATGTTTTCGAGGTTTGCCCCTGTGGTAACATGCGTCTGTGCTTTATTATTTTTCGCCAGTGCACCATTATTATCCCCATTTTACTGATGTGGAAACTGAGGCATAGGGAAGTTAAACAACTTTGCTGAGGTTACATCCTGCTGGGGCCAGGATCCAATTCCAGGGACCCCACACTCTCAGCCACTCACTCTCCTGTGCTCCCCTGACTGTACTGTCCTGGACTCCCACCAAGTGGCCCCGGGGCAGGCTGCTAACAACCTCGTTTTATGAGGGAGGAAGCTGAGACCCAAGGCAGCTGAGGAGTTACCTGAGATCCCTCAATAGGTAAACTCAGTGCCCAACTCTTCACACTGAGTCCCCCACAGCTCAGGCACGCACATGTGGACACCCACATAGACAGATGTGGTTGGTATGAAGCATGTACACTAGACACCCAAAAGCACATCCTAGCACGTTCTCATCCATCCTGCCAGCTCTGTCTGGACCCTTGGCATCCTCCCACCCCAAGTCCTGCACACACAGCCCTCCGCCTTTCCTCCCTGGCCCTGACATCCCTGCAGATGGCCCAGGTACCTCTGTGGGAGACGAGAGCATAACTGATGGTCCAGGAGTACTGGGACCGGTGTTTGGGACAGGCAGTCAGGCAGATGGCATCCTGGGACCGGGGCGGCATGCTCCCCTCTGTGCGGTCCAGCTGCAGAGCTGCTCAGGGGTGGCCGTCAGGGGCGGCCGGGTGGGGTCAGGAGCAGAGGAGGCCCCCAGTGCAGCCTAGAGAGGCCCGGCCTTTCCTCTCACCCAGTCCCAGACACTCTCCTCTGGGCCAGCAGAGCTCTGGTTAGAAAGCAGGCTTTGAGCCAGGAAATGGGGAGCAGAGAGCTTCCTCCAGACCAAGACAGTGGGGACCAGTCTTGGGGTCACTGGCACCTGCTAAGCACTTTGCTCCACCCAGCTGCCCTGGGAGGTAGGCACCACCAGTAGCCCCATTTTACAGATGAGAGAACTGAGGCTCAGAGAGGACAATCACCCTCCAACCCCACACATCTAGCAAGTGGAAGCACCCAGTTTCAAGCCCTGTCCCCAAACAATGGTCCGGTTAACCCGTGCCCCTCACTCCTGCCCCGGGGGCCCAGTCCTGCCCAGGCCTGAGTACCGAGGGGACCATTCTCGACAGCCATGGGGTTACTCTGTTCCAGGAAGAGGCGGTAGTGGAGGGTGCAGTTGCCATCGTTCAGGAGCACCAGCATCCTGGTCTGCTTGCCATTCACCAGCATGTTCCCAAAGTCCAGTTCCTTTTCCTGTGCCTGAGGGCCAGAGTCAGCCAGCCCAGGGTGGGGGATCCCCCAGGCCCACGGCCCCATATGTTGCCCCCCACTCCAGCCTCAGAGGGTCCCCAAAGAGCGGATCCAGCAAGGAGAGCCAGGGGGCCAGAAGACTGCCATCCCCTGGGGTCAGGTACTCCGGGGCCTTCCCTCCCATCTGGGCCCTGCCCCTCCTCCCTTTCTCTTCCCCGCACCCACCAGGGTCCTCCCACTCACGGACAGGCTGCTGGTGATGCCCATGCCCACCAGCCGGAGCATGTAGTGGGTAGTGGCGGAGGGCTTGGTGTTTGGGGGCAGGCCGGCTTCCCAGACCCACATCCCGACTCGGAACAGGTACTTGGTCTCCTCCAGGGGGCTGAAGGTCCAGGTCAGCGTCTGGGGTCACAGACATTATCCCTACGTGGGGGTCTCTGGGAACCCCCGCCCAGCTCTTGGATGTCTGAGGTCTCACTGCATAACATCAAGCTATAGAAAAACTTTCCGAGTGTTTCCCTGAGCCAGGCACTTACACGCACTGTGTACTCTGTCATTTCCCTCGGGCCTTCAACCACTTATCCCCAGAGGTAAGTGGTATTATTTTAGTGTCTCATTGTCTGATGAGAAACTGGAGATGCAGAGAAGCCGGGTAACTCCCCCAAGGTCACACAGCTGACGAGGGCACTTGGGGGGAGCTGGGGATGTGAACTCTTGAGGCTGGACTCCAGAGTCTGTGTGGTCACTCGCCTTACAGAGTACTATCCCTGGGCTCTAACAGACGTCATGCGTTGGTGGTTCTCGGCTCAAGCTTGGCCTCCTAGACTAGAAGACCCTAAACCAGGGCTGGGGCTCTGCTAGTTTGGGTCTCACCTATGCCCCGCTCCAAGGACCTACGACTTTGACCTCCAGAAGCTCCCTTCCTCACTCCTTAATGATAGCCACCCATTAGCCCCAAATCCAGCTGCTCCGCACCACCTCCCAGCTTTGGGGGATTGAGGACGAAGGATGGACTTGCCCCTGGGCACTGACATCAGAAACCGGGGTTTAAGTCCCAGCTCTGCACCTCTTAATTCACAGTCTTAGTAAATGGTTTTCCCCCAACCCAAGTCTCAATTCTTCTTTGTAAAATGGGGGTAAAGATGATGGTAACAGTCATAGCTACGCATAAAGCTGGAAGAAATGACTGTGGCTTAGATGGAGGGGTGAGCCTGGCCCCAGAGAGATGTGAGTAAGAGATGCTGCGAAGGTGAGGATGATGGGTATCCTTCCCTCCAGTCTTGGGGTCACTGGTCTTGGCAGGGCACTCACAAGGCTCTCATTGGGCTGGATAATCCCTCTGGCGGGCTGGACAGCCAGCATCTTTTGGTGCTGCTGGGAGACCCTCCACTCAAATTCCAGTGGCAGACGGGAGGGGTTTCGGAAGGTGAAGAGGCTGGTGGAGGAGCAACCCACCCAGGTGGGCTTGAAAAAGACGCTTTTACAGGTGTCCAGCTTCAGCTGCAGCGGCTCCTCGCGGCTCTGCATGGTCACCTCCTGGGGCCAGTGAAGGGAGGATAATGCCCTGACATCACCCTGCAGCCCTGGCTCCCCCAAAGATCACAGGTGGGCAGCTTTGCTCCCTAGGAGAGAGCAGCAAAAGGTGCCCCACCCTGGGCCCTGGGTACAGGCAAGGTTCTGTCAAAGGCAGAGTACGTATGTAGTGACTGAACAGGAGATGGTTCTTGAAAAGACGTCAGGGACCGAAAAAGGATGTACAGACCATTTCATTGGCCAGAAGTGAGTCTAAAAACCTCAGACCCTTTCCCTGGCCTGGCCCCAAACACCCTTCTACCATCTGTAGTCATGAGTCTTGGGCTGCCCTCACTCCTTCCTTGGGGACCTTTGCACACCTTTTTGTTGCTCCGGATCCTATAAGTGGACAGGCAGGGTCCTGGGGAGAGCTGTTCCCAGACATGGCCTAGGGATCCTCTCCCTGCCGTGCCACTGCCTGGACGGGGAACAGCCCCTGAGCTATTTTAGGGGAGCTTTAAAGGCCAGTCCCAGTATGCGGCTTTGAAAAGGGAAGCCCCAGACTCTGGCCCCCTCCCAAGGATCCAGTCCCCACGCCCACCACCTACCTTGAGATACTGGGGACAGGAATTGAACTGCAGGTAAAAAATGTGCTGCTTCCAGGAGCTGCCCTTAGGGTAGGTATAGGTGAGGAGGACCTTGTGGGCCCCAGGGCCCAGGAGGCCCGAGCAGGGCCGCAGGGAGATGTCCAAGCTGCTTTTGGGGCCCAGGCTGTAGGTGAGCAGCATGGAGCCTTTGTTGACGAGGAGCAGGCTGCGGTAGGAGGGTTCGCTGGGGGGCACTGCAGGAAAGAGCTGGGGTGCGAGAGGAGGGGCTCTGGCTCAGATCTGCACGCCCTCCCCAGCCCCACCCCACACGCACACTCCAGGTGGTCTGTGTGGGCATGGGTGAAGCCGTCTCCCAGGAGGCCCAAGATGCCCTTGCACAACCCGGTCAGTACCCTGGGGGCAGGGAATGGAGGGACACAGCTTGGGCCCCCCAGAATGCTTCTGATCTCCAGAGACCTCCAGGCAAGATGGAGCGGCCACAGGGACTGGCTCCAGGAAATTGAGGACCCCGGGCCCCACCACCGCAAGTTTCTTTCATCTGTTGTTCAGTTGCTCAGCTGTGTCCGACTCTTTGGGACCCCATAGACTGTAGCCCTCCAGGCTCCTCTGTCCAGGGGATTTCCCAGGCAAGAATACTGGAGTGGGTTGCCATTTCCTCCTCCAGGGTATCTTCCTAACCCAGGGATCGAACCCATATCTCCTGCATCTCCTGCATTGGCAGGCGGATTCTTTACCGCCTGAGCCACCAGGGCTCTGAAAGTGCCCACAATCTTTTGGAGATCCCCGTTTCATAGAAGCAGGTGCAGAAGCTCTGGGGTAAGCAGCCCCTTCTAGATTATTCTCAGGCAGGCAGCCTTGGTAGTGGGGAGAGGGGAGCCCCACTCTGGGAAAGGGAAAGCCCCAGCAGTCCCAAACATCCCTCAGGCATCTAGGGTGTGGCCAGCAGGAGGCAAAGAGCTGGGTTGGCTACCAAATGGATAGCCGAAATCGCTGGCCCGGGGGGCCCCCTCCAGCTGGGACAAAGAGCACAGGTGCTTGAGGTGGGGGCGAGGGGTACGTGGGCAACATGGGTCCAGAATTCTGCTGGATTTCAGTAAAGGCCACAGACTGTAAGGAACCAGCCAAGGGAAAGGGGCGGGGGCTGGGGGTGGTCAATGAGGAGACCCCAGGGAAGTCAGGAGGGCTGTGGGAAGGGGTGCCCTTGAGCAGCAGTGTAACAGTTAGGGGGCAAGATCACCCCCAAACACACAGCGCAAAAATAATGTCTTTCCAGCAAGCATGAGACAGAAGGGTGCAGCAGCTGGATGAAAAGACTGATGATGGCAACAGAAGCTGGGAAGAGGCATCGAAGGGGAAACCAGAACTGCCACTTGGCCATCTGGCTCCAGAGTCTGTGTTTCTCAACCTTATGTCATCCCGGGGCTCAGGTCAGACAGGGCCTCCAAGGGCCCTGCTGGAGAGACCTGGGAATGATGACTCCCTCAGGACAGGGTTAAGCTGAAGGGCCAGGCTTGAGACACTTGCTGGCTGGCTGATCCCTGAGGGCAGGGGCTCGTGGCCTGGGAGGTCCTATTCCCAGCAGGCACTCAGTTAACATGCACACAGAGGAGCTGGAGACTTTAAGGCTGAGCCTGAGAGGGCCGGGGAACTACTTCAGATGGAGCAGGCCAGAGCCAGTGGTCCAAGCCCCAGACTCTTTGCGGTGCCACTGCAGCGGTCCAGGAGATAGTCCTTCAGGATGGGTGCAGAGCCCCAGGGGCAGATGGTGGGGAGGTTGGGACGGCCAGGGAGAGCACTGGAAGTGCTTCTGAGGCCACCAGAGATGGGAGAGGGATCTGACAGCAGAGCCAAGCCCTCTGTCCCACCTCCCCTGCGGCTGGGGCCATGCTCACCTTGGGGGCGTGCAGGGTGTACTGAGGGATGTGGTGCTCCAAGCCAGGGCAATAGCTGTGGCCTTGCGCCCTGAGTGTCAAGCACCAGGACGGGCACACAGTGCAGTCCTCTTCGATGTTGTTGTAGCTTTGCAGGACCTGTGGGACAACCATACCCATGACCGCAGTGTCTGACCTGGTGGGGCACCCCAGCCTGCCCCCTGTACTGCAGGAACCCTACATGGGGCCCAGGGGGACGGGGCCCCCTGGGAAGACAGTGGGGGAACCGCAGCCATAACAGCCCTTCCTGCTGTGCGCCAGGCCCCGCACTGAACACGCAGCACCAAGCAGTCAGCAAACACGCTCTCTAATCCTCCCAGCAGGACGAGGGTGGGGCTGGGAAGTGAAAGCAGCATTCATCCTGCAGGAATGTGCCCACAGAGCACTGGCCAATAGAAACAGAATGCAAGCCGCAAGTGCGAGCCGCAAACATCATTTTAAATGTTCTAGTAGCCACATCGACAAGGCAAAACACGTAAAATTTATTTCAACAGTATATTTTATTTAACTGAGTAGATCCAAAATTGTATTGTTTCAACATTATATATGTATGTGTGTGTGTATATATATATATATATATATATACACACATGTTGCAGCTGCTGCTAAGTCACTTCAGTCGTGTCCGACTCTGTGCGACCACAGACACGGCAGCCCACCAGGCTCCCCTGTCTCTGGGATTCTCTAGGCAAGAACACTGGAGTGGGTTGCCATGTCCTTCTCCAATGCATGAAAGTGAAAAGTGAAAGTGAAGTCCCTCAGTCGTGTCCGACTCTTAGCGACCCCATGGACTGTAGCCCACCAGGCTCCTCCGTCCATGGGATTTTCCAGGCAAGAGAACTGGAGTGGGGTGCCATTGCCTTCTCCAATATACACACATACATACACAAATCCCATGGACAAAGGAGCATGGTGGGCTACAGTCCTGGGGTCTCAAAGAGTCCAACACGACTGAATGACTAAGCATGCATATATATGTGTGTGCATGCTTAGTCACTCAGTCGTGTTGGACTCTTTGAGACCCCAGGACTGTAGCCCACCATGCTCCTTTGTCCATGGGATTTTTCAGGCAAGAATACTAGAGTGGGTTGCCATTTCCTCCTTCAGGGCAATCTTTCTGACTCAGGGACTGAACCCACCTCTCTACATCTCCTACACTGGCAGGCAGGTTCTTTACCACTAGCACCGCTTTGGAAGCCCATATATATCTGTGTGTGTATGTATTCTTGTTCAGTTGCCCAGTCATCTGACTTTTTTCAACCCCCTAGACTGTAGCACTCTAGGTCTTCCTGTCCCTCACCATCTCCCGAAGTTTGCCCAAGTTCATTGCATTGGTGATGCCATCATATACATATATATATACATACATATACATATATATGTATATGATGCATATAGACGATGGCATTGGGCTTCCCAGGTGGCTCAGTGTGTAAAGAATCCACCTGCAATGCAGGAGAAGCAGGCAGATGTGAGTTCAATCCCCGGGTTGGGAAGATCCCCTGGAGAAGAGCATGGCAACCCACCAGGATTCTCGCCTGGAGAATCCATGGAGAGAGGAGCCTGGTGGAATACAGTCCATGGGGTCAGAAAGAGTCAGACACGACTGAAGTGACTGAGCACGCATGCACACACATGATGGCATCACCATATATGGTGCATATATACATGAGGCAGGAGGCATTTTGCATACTTTTTGTGCTAAGTCCTAGAAATCAGTGTGTCTCTTCCCTTTACAGCGTGTCTGTTTGGACTAGACACAGTTCAAGTGCTCAGTGGCCACACGTGGCTAGTGGTTGGCATATTGGACAGCTTACGACTGCAAGATGTAGCCTAAAAGTCTGATGAGCTCAGCCAAGCCAGATGTCCACAACCTCATTCCTACAAACTTTTGAGTTCCTGCACAGCCAAGATATTAGAACAGAGGCAACTAAAGACTCAGCTTTGGAAAAACTTCTCAAAGGTTTGGATATGCTCCCAAGTTTATAGATGAAAAGACAGCTCAGGGGTCTATACATTAAGGGAGGAGCCCAAGGTAAGGGAGCTGGTCAGGGACTCTGATCTTGACTGCACAGCTCTGCTCTTCCCTGAGCCCCAGCACTCGTCCACTGGGCAAGAACAGCAAGGTGGGCAGAGCAGAGAAGGAGGGAAAGGGGAGGACGGATTGGAAATGTGAAGGGAGCAACATGTCTGGGGCTGATAGGCTGGACTGACCACCTGGTCAAGGGAAGATGGACAAGAAGCCCCTTCCTACATGCACGTAATTACTGGGTGCCCCAGGCTCTGTCCCCCTGGGGCCTAGTTCTTGCCCTCAGCTCTTTCAGAAGGACCACTTCCTACCTCAAGGACCAGCGAGAGGTCAGGAGCCCCCCAGCCAGGAGGCCCAGGAAACTACGTGCACCAGAATTTCCCAAAGGGCTTGAGCCCCACTGAGTTCTCCCTCCAGAGAGGGTGGGAGGCACACGAGAGGGAGACATAATCAGCTGGGCCAAGAAGCCCCTCAGCCAAGGCAGGCCATGAACCTGGGAGAAAGACAGACCACCAAGGCCAAAGTCCAGCCAAGGGGACAAGGAAAGGAGGGAGCAGAGCCCGGCACAGAGAGGACAGGTCCTACCTCACCCCACCCTCCCCTCCGACCCCGCACCCTGCCGTTCAGGCTCCAGGGCAGAGAATCCACCTTCCCCTGTCCCGTCTGCCCACACACACCTTATAGACGGCGAAGGCTTCAAGCTCCACAGCATACAGGCCATTGGGGTGAGGCGGCTGGAAGTGCAGGCGCAGGGCTGTGGACTTGAGAGGGGGCACATCAAAGGTGTTTGGGGTCACCCAGAAGGGGCAGTCAGCCCTGCGTGTCCAGGCCACGGTGATCTTGCCGTTGGTGTGGTTCATGAGGCACAGGGGAATGGGGCTGGGGTCCTTGGGCCTGGGGCAGGCACCGAAATCCACCTCGACGGGCTCAATGCTGACGGGCGGGGGAAAGATGGCCACGTCATTGGTGCCGTCGAAGAAGTACTCAGTCATCGGGGGAATGAGGGGATACTGCGGGGCCGGTATGTCCTCTGAGTCCTGCGTGGGGAGAGACGGGTGGGTGGGGGCCAGTTCTCTGGCTGCTGCCCCTCATCTCTGTGCTCCTTTCCGGAAAAGGCTACAAGAGCTCCGCACATGTCACACCCCCTGACTACGAACGATGCCCATGGCACTGCGGAGTGCAGGACTGCCCAAGGATTGCTAGAGAAGGGGGGGCGTGAACCTGGTAGGGTGGACGGCCCCCCTGGGTCCCAGAGGGACACATCGAACCTCGATGGGGAGCATCAGGGCGCCATTCTTATCCTGCTCCAGCTTCCTCTCCCTCAGCATGATGCCCAGGATGTCAGGCGGGTACAGCGTCAGGCCCCGCACCAGGTGCGTGCGGTACCACGTGAGATGCTGAGGCCGGAGGATGGCTGGCTTGGTGCTCTCTGAGTGGCATGTCCCAATCAGGTCCAGGAACAGTGGGTCCTACAACATTTTGTCTGTGTGAGGCTAGATTTCAGCCTCCACTCACCACCCTGGCCAGAGACTGGCTTCGTCAGGGCACAGTGTGTACCACCCGGTCCGGGGGCCCGGGTGGGGGTTGTCACCTCAAGGCTCTCTGCCCTCCACGTGCTGCGTCGGGTGAGGGCCAAAGTCCCGGGCTGGCAGCAGTGAGAGCAAGACCGGTCCGCCCACCTAGCTCAAAACAAGCCTCTGCATGCCCCTAGCCAACCTCTGGCTCCGAAAGCCAGGCTGGGGGCCCTGGAGGAGAAAATCCTGCAAGTTCCAGAATACAGGTGACTGAGCACCGAGCCCTGTCCTCATGACTGGGCCTCGGATTGGCCCCTCCATCTCCTAGGGGAGCCCGGCCTCGCTCCTCCCCAACAGCTCACCTGGTGGTGGATGAGACAGGCCACCCGCCGCCAGTAGATGATGGGTTGAGTGGGCTGGAAGACACAGCACAGGGTCATGCAGGCCTTGCCCACCAGGGTCCCAAAGGCAGGTCTGATGCTGAAGACGCTCTCCTGACAGTCGATGTCAAAGTGGAAGTAGGCTGTGCAGTCCGACTTGTTCTCCATCCGCAGGGACTGCTCTGAGCGGGTCCCGAGGTTGACCCAGCTGAAGTCAACGCAGTGGTGCTGCAGCCACAGGGCAGGACCTGGGTGGAGGAGGCGGGGGTGGGGGGTCGCTGTGAGTGGGCCTGGCCACCTGGGTGGGTCTCCAAGGGTCCCACCGATGGGAGGTGGTGCTGCCTGGAGACAGAAGATTGGGTTGGAAAGGCTTGGCGCCCCAGCGGCCTGCGGCCTGCGCAGACCACCAGGCTGGGTAGTAGAGGGGCAGCGGTTGGGGGTGGGGGGTTGGGAGTCGGAGAGTGAGTATGGGGACAGTATCTCCAGGTGACCTTAACTGATTCCTAGCTGAGCCCACCAGGGGGCAGCAGACACCCAGGCTGAGGGTAAGGAGGCCCCAGGCGTCTAGCAGCAGAGGCTTGTCAGTTGTAAGCAGGGGCTGCTCCTGTCTCTGGAGGCAGTGCAGTGAGCTGGGACTGCCAGTACCTCTAGAGAAACCAACGACTTTGAGCAGGGTCTGAGAGGCACAGCCAGAGGGCACGATGGACAAGTAGTCCATGGTCCTGACGTCCAAGGTCTCAGGGCGGAAGAACACCGACACGAATTTCTTCTCTCCAGGGGGCACGATGCCATGGGCCGTGGGGCACGAGAAGGCCTGGTCTTTGACCAGCATGTCTGGGGCCACTTCGATCCTGAAGGGGGCGCTCACCTGCGGGGCCAGGAAGGGTCCGGTTACAGGGTGGGGTGGTCCGTCATCACTAAGGTTCCCAGCTGAAGCCCTGCCTCTGCCTCAGTCACCAGCTTGATTGTGGAGCAAGGCTGCCTTGGCCCAGAGGAGGGAAGGGGCTGAGCCATGTGCCCTGCACTGGGACTGCCCAGAGTGGGTACCTCTGCCTTGTCCCAAAGGTACCACGAAGGCTAGCAGTGGTCCTGGCATCAGGACACCTGAGGGCTGCTCTTGGGGTTGTTCTGGGGGGAAGTCAAGGGATAGTCCAGCCCAGCCCCCAGCTGAGATGATGGGGGGACCCCTGCTGACATGAGTGTATCAACAGACATAGGTATGCAAGGCTTGCAACATTCTGTACAGGGGTGGGTATTAGGCGCACCCGGGGCTGTGGTCCCTGAGCCCTGCCCCCACTTCCCCCCACAGGCACAGGACACATACTGCTGACGGGTTATACAGCTTGATCTGCCTCTCAGCGGTGCAGCCCACAGCAACAGAGCCAAAGTGCAGCACTTTCTGGAAGCCTTCAGCATCCTGGTCCTCCGGGCGCCTCTGCTTTATGCTCACCAGCAGCTGGGCGCATTTGGCTGGGCAGAGAGTGGACAGCCTTGGGGAGAAACCCACCAGGGCCTCTGTGGCCCCAAACTGAATAGCCCCTTCAAGGAAAACATGGGTCCCCAGGGGAACACTGGTCTGCGGCACCAAGGGAAACAAAGAGATGACAAAGCCTGTGGGGCTCGGCGAAGGGCGGGAGGCTGATGGAGGTCCCTTGGGGGCCAGGCCAGGGCAGGGGTGGGGGGAGCACACTGGAGGCTTTGTTTCCCAGGGAGGTGCAGCAGGGGGCTCTGGGGACAGGTGAGAGGTTGGGCCTCACCCACAGCCTGCAGCTGGATGCTGCTCTTCTGCTTGCTGCCCTCCCCATACCAGCACGTGGCCTGGGCTTCATAGATGACAGCCATTGGGGGCTGGAAGGTCACCTTGACCCGGCAGGCCTGGCCTGGTTCCAGCAGCCCCATGGGCGGCAGCATCTGGAATGGGCTGGGGGACTCCCAGGTGAAGAAGGTAGGCAGGTCTCTGGGGGTAGGGCGCAGGGGAGGGGGGATGCGGATCAGAGCCACTTTGCCCCCTCTGACCACTGCCCCTGCTTTAGACAGGTAGAGATGCCCCCTTTACTCCCACACCCCACATGCCCGTCTCTTCTGCTCCCAGGAATCCTCCTCCCAGTTGTCGCGCTTCCCGCCTCCAAGCCTCAGCCTCTGCCCTCACCCCACATTTTCCAGGCAGAACCAGGCCTCAGCCATGTCCCCCATGGCGCACATGGGCAACTGCAGGGACGGTGGGCAGATCAGACTGTGGCAGGGCAGGGTGGCTCTCAGGTCCACACAGAACATCCCCTCTGCTTTCTCGAGCCACAGCTGGTCCACGTACTCCTTCTGTGGTGTGTGGAGGCGGCGGTGGGGGGGAGAGGCAGAGGCAGTGACTGATCAGTGGTACTCGGGTGGTACCCACCTCACCCTGGCCCTGGCCATCCCCCCAACATAACCGTGGAGGGCTGGGCTGGGCCACGGCCCTCCTCCATCTCAGTCTCTGAAGACAAAGTCAGTTCCTTGAGCTCTAGCGCCATCTTGGTCTCAGAGATATGGGGCAAAGTTTGGGGAGAATATTTTGAGAGCAGGAGGAAGCCAAGGAATACAGGGCTTTCTGATGGCTAACAGAGTAGCACCGCTTTCCCCACTGCCCCACCCTCCCCACCCCACACATCCAACTGGAAGCCCCTTCTGTCCAATGAGTTTTGGCTCCAAGTTTGTGGGTGTGGATGTGGGTGTGGTGGCTGGGTTGTGGGGGCTCCTCACTCCTCTGGCCTGGCCCTCTGCTCCGAGGTCACTGTGCCCATGTCCCTCCCTGTCCTTCACTCGCCACGGCAGGCCTTACCTTCTCCAGAGGGCGGAAGATGACAGGGAGTGAGAGGGTTAGGCCTGGGCTCAGGAAGATGGGCTGGGGGACGACCGTGAAGAAGAACTTGGTCTTGGGGGGCCTGTGGGAGGGAGCCAAGGAATAAACACTTTGGGATCAGAAAACTAGAAGAGACAGAAGGATTAGGGGAGACCCTGGTAAGCTAAGCAGCTGGTGGGACTGTGGAAGGGGAAACACAGGGGTTATGCCCCAGTAGGAACTGTCTCTTGCATGCCACCCCTTTTCTTACAAACCTTCACTCCAGGATGTCAGAGCACTGAAGGGAAAGATACAGGAGTGGACTTCCCTGGTGGTCCAGTGGTTAAGGAGCCACCTGCCAACGTTGGGGACGCGGGTTCCATCCCTGGCCTGGGGAGATCCCACATGCTGTGGGGCAACGAAGGCCGAGCACCACAACTACTGAGCCCACGCTCTGCAGCGAGAGAGGCCGCTGCGAGGGGAAGCCCACACACCACAACTAGAGTGACGCCTGCTCGCCACAGCCGGAGAAAAGCCCGCGCAGCAACAAAGACCCAGCACAGCCAAAAGTGCATAAATAAATAAACAGAATTACTTAAAAAAAAAGAGACAAAGACAATACTGCCAAAAACTCTATACCAGTAAGTTGAGATAAAATAAACACATTTCTAGGAATGTATAATTGACCAAAAGTGACTCAAGAATTATACATTTTGTGGCCACCCTAACCTAAAATTATCCAAAAAATTGAATAAATAGTCAAAGAATCATCCCACAAAGAAAAGACCAGGCCAGATGGCTTCGCAGCAAGTAGTATGGAGCACTTGATAATTCTAGCCTTGTCTTCCCAACAACAGAAAACAAGGAAACCCTCCCCAAAATACTCTGTGAGTCTATCATAATGTTGTTATCAAAACCTGACAGTTATGAGAAGAAAGGAAAATTACAGGCCAGTACCAGCCATAAACAAAATATTGGCAAAAACAATTTAGCAATGAGTATAGAAAGAACACTCAATCATGAACAAGCGGGGCTTATTCTAGGAATACACCACTGGTTTAACATTAAAAAAAAAAAAGTGGGGATGGATTTTCCTGATGATCCAGTGGTTGGTAATCTTCCTGCCAATGCAGGGGACGTGGGTTCAATCCCTGGTTTGGGAAGATTCCACATGCCTCGGGGCAACTAAGCCTGTGGGCCACAATTACTGAATCCTCTGAGCCCCAGAGCCTGCACACTGCAACAAGAGAAGCCTCCTGCTCACAGAAAGTGCATGCGCAGCAACAAAGACCCAGCACAGCCAAAAAATAATTAATTAACTTTTTTAAAAATCAGGGAATTTCTCTGGCAGTTCAGTGGTTAACACTCCAAATTTCCACTGCAGGGGGCACAGGTTAGATCCCACATGCCCTGTGGTACAGTCAAAAAAAAGAAAATTAAAAATCATTTAATGTAATTCACTGTATTCACAAATTAAGAGAGAAAAAAACAAATGACCATCTCAATAAAGAAAAACATTAAATAAACTTCAACATATGTTTATGACAAAAACTCTCAGCAACCTAGGAATAGAAGGGAACTTCCTTAACCTGATAAAGTCTAAAAAAAGAAGAAAAACAACAACTACAGGAAACATGCAAATTAATGGTGAAACACTGGAATCTTTCACGTTGAGATCATGAGCAAAACAAGGATGCCTTCTATAACCACTGCTGTTCAGCACTTTCCTTTTCAATAGTGCAGGAAGGAAAGACAAAGAAAGAAAAGATACAGGATTGGAAAGGAAGGAAAAAAAATGCCATTTTCATTTAAGGTATGAACATGTACATGGAAAACAGAATTAACAAACACATCATTAGAATTAACGAGAAAGTTTGTCAAGGTTGCTGGGCACAACGGTGTGGACAAAACATCTATATTTTTAAAAAATGACTTTCTAAAAAACCAGCAATAAGCAGAAGAATAAAACAACTTTAAAAGATATCATACTCAGCATCATTAAAAATTTTAAACACTTAGGTATAAATCTAACTAAAGATGTGTAAGACATCTATGGAGAAAATGTTACATTTTATTGAAAGACATGAAAGAAGACCTAAAGAAATATAAAGAGGCACCATGTTCATGAAAGACTCAATTTGTAATGATGTCGATTCTCCCCAAATTGATCTATGTGTGTATGCCCGTGTGCTCAGTCACTTCAGTCATGTCCAGCTCTTTGACCCTATAGACTGTAGGCTCCTCTTGTCCATGGGATTCTCCAGGCAAGAATACTGGAGTGGGTTGCCAATGCCCTCCTCCAGGGGATCTTCCCGACCCAGGAATCAAACCTGTGTCTCTTGTGTCTCCTGCATTGCAGGCGGACTCTTTACCCCACTGAGCCACCTGGAAAGCCTAAATTGATCTATATGTTCAACTAAATCCTAAACAAAATCTTAAAAAGTTGTCTGCTGCTGCTGCTGCTAAGTCGCTTCAGTGATGTCCGACTCTGTGTGACCCCAGAGATGGCAGCCCACCAGGGTCCCCTGTCCCTGGGATTCTCCAGGCAAGAACACTGGAGTGGGTTGCCATTTCCTTCTCCAAATGCATGAAAGCAAAAAGTGAAAGTGAAGTCGCTCAGTCACGTCCAAATCTTAGCGACCCCATGGACTGCAGCCTACCAGGCTCCTCTGCCCATGGGATTTTCCAGGCAAGAGTACTGGAGTGGGTTGCCATTGCCTTCTCCAAAAAGTTGTCTACTTGTATGTATTTAAGTTGATTTGAAGCTATTTATGAAAGTTAAAAGGTCCAATGAGAGCCAAGACAATCTTGAGTAAGAGTGAAGTTGGAGGACTTACACTACAAGATAATTAAGACTTATATATAAGCTTTAATAATCAATTCAGGATGATATTTATTGGCCCAGGGAGAGACAAATAGAGCAAGAGAACAAAACAGGGTTCAGAAATGGTTCCTACATGTATGGACACTTGATAAACATCAGTGGTAGGGAGATCATAAGGCAAAGTATCAAATTTTCAATAAATGGTGCTGGGACAACTGGACATTGATTTGAGGGGAAAAGAGTCATTGGTTCCGTACTTCAAACCATTCACAAGAATCAATTCCATGTAGATAAAAGACAAATATGAAAGGCAAAATTATAATGTCTTTAGAAGATACTATAGGAGAAAATCTTCATGAACTAGATAAGGGTAGAGAAGAACTTGCAAATATCAACCATAAAAGAAAACATATTGGTACATTCGATTCCTTTGAAATTAAGAATGCCTTTTCTTCAAAATACATGATAGAAGAAAAGACAAATCACAAGGTGGGAGAAGAATATTCACAGCACATAACTGATAAAGAATTAGTATCTTCAATAAGAACATTTATTAAAAAAAGACAATCTACAAAGAACATGTAAAGATAGGTAACAGGTACATGAAAAGATGCTCAACATTGCTAATTATTAGAGAAATGCAAATCATAACAATGAAATATCACCTTGCACTGTTATCAAGAAGTCTACAAATAAACATTGGCGAGGATGTGGAGAAAAGGGGACCCTGGTATGCTATTGGTGGGAATGTTAATTGGTCTGCCATCCTGGAAAACAGTATGCAGGTTCCAAAAAAACTAAAAATAGGACTACCATATGATCTAGCGATTCCACTCCTCTGCATATGTCCAGGAAAAAAAAAAAGAAAAATACTAATTGGAAAAGATACACGTACCCCAAATGTTCATAGCAGCACTATTTACAATGCCAAGATACTGGAGCACCCCAAGCGACCATCAACAGACAAACGGGTCAAGAAGATGTGGCATACACACATACACACACACACACTCACAATGGAATATTACCCAGCCACAAAAAATAATGAAATCCATAACATGGGTGGACCTGGAGAATATTATAATTAGTGAAGTAAGTCAGACAAAGACATATACTACATGATATCACTTGTATGTGAAATCTAAAACAAACCAATGTTTATAGCAAAGCAGAAACAGACTCAAAGATTCAGAAAACAAAGTAGTTGTTACCAGTGGGGAGAGGGAAGTGGGAAGGGGCAAGATGAAGATCGGAGTATGGGGTTAAGAGAAACAAACTACCAAATTTAAAATAGATAAGCGGGACTTCCCTGGTGACACAGTGGATAAGAATCTGCCTGCCAATGCAGGGGACACAGGCTCCATCCCTGCCCTGGAAAGATTCCACATGCCGAGGAGCAGCTAAGCCCTTGTGCCACAACTACTGAGTCCACACTCGAGAATCCTCGAGCCGCAACTACTGCGCCCATGTGCCTCGAGCCTGCGCTCCACAGCAAGAGAAGCCGCTGCAATGAGGATCCCAAGCACTGCAAGGAAGAGTAGGCCCCGCTCGACGCAACTAGAGAAAGCCCATGCAAAGCAACAAAGACCCAGCACAGCCAAGAATAGAATAAATAAACAAACCTAAACTTAAAATAATAAAATAAAATAGTTAGGCAACAAGGATATCCTGCATAGCACAGGAAATGATAGCCATTATCTTGTAATAACTTTTAAGGGAGTATAATCTATAAAAGTACTACATCATTATGCTATACAGATGAAATTAATATAATATTGCAAATCAGCTACATTTTAATTCTTTTTGAAAAATGAAAAAAGATAATCTAACAGAAAAATGAGCACAGACTTAAACAGGAATTTCACAAATGAAATGGCCAATAACACAGGAAAAAAACACTTAATTGTAATAGTAATCAGAGAAATGAAAATTAAACCTACAACAAATTAGCATTATTGGCAAAAAATTTAAGTTTAAACAACATCAATTGTTGGTAAAGATGAATGGGAATACTCATATGTGGCTGGTGGGAATATAAATGGGTATAAGTACTTTGGAAACGAGTTTGGCAAACATGTACAAACATCTGTAAGAAGCAAACGGGTACATGTTCTAAGTCACAGTAGTTCTATTCCTTTGTAGCTACCCTAGAAAAACTTGAACTTGTGCAATAGCTGAACAATGTTGATAACAGTCTCAAACTTGAAACAACCGAAACGTCCCTCAGCAGAAGAATTCATAAACACACAGAAGCATACGTTGAACTATTACTCTGTGATGAAAGAGGATAAACTACACACGCGTGTGGATGAGTCTTATGAACATAACTGAGCTATGACCAACCTAGACGGCATACTAAAAAGCAGAAACATCACTTTGCCAACAAAGCTCAGTAGAGTCAAAGCTGTGGATTTTCCAGTAGTCATGCATGGATGTGAGAGTTGGACCATAAAGAAGGCTGAGCACTGAAGAACTGATGCTTCTGAACTGTGGTGCTGGAGAAAACTCTTGAGAGTCCCTTGGACAGCATGGAGATCAAACCAGTTAATCCTAAAGGAATTCAATCCTGAATATTCATTGGAAGGACTGACGTCAAAGCTGAAGCTCCAATACTTTGGCCACCTGATGTGAAGAGCTGAATCACTGGAAAAGACCCTGATGGTGGGAAAGATTGAAGACAGGAGGAGAAGCGGGTAACAGAGAATGAGGTGGTTGGAAGGCATCATCAACTCAACGGACACGAGTTTGAGCATTTGTGAGATAGTGAAGGATGGGGAAGCCTGGCATGCTGCAGTCCATGGGGTTGCAAAGAATCAGACATGACTTAGTGACTGAACAACAACAACAAAAGTATATCGTGTTATCTCACTTACATAAAGCTCATAAGAAGGTAAACAAACTATATCATTTAGGGATGCAAACATAAGTGGCAAGCCCTTTTGAGAAAAACAAGAAAATCATTATCATGAAAGTCAGAACAGTGGTTACCTTTATCAGTAGGGAAGGTGTTCCAAGGCTGGGGGGACACATGATGAGAGAAGGTGAGCTTCAGACACTGTTATTACTCCATTAATTAACCTGGTCACACGGGTTCCACTTTCAACAATTGTTCAAACTATACATGTTCTACACACTCTTTTGGTTTTGTATGACTTATTTTTTAAAGTGGCTGCTTTGAGGGGTTGAGGGCTCAGGGACTTAGTCTCTGATCCCTCATACTGGTACCTGTATTTTATCTTCTGGATTTTCAAGGAGAGATTTTTCAGAACCAGGTTTTTGGTGATCTCCTTCCCCAACACCCAGCCTTTCCATTGTAGCTCCTCAGCCACCTCAATGTCCCAGATGACCCTCTTCTTCACTTTGTCCTGCTTCTTTGGGAAGCACAACTGAGTGTCCATGGAGCTGGCAGGCTGTCCGGTTGGCAGAGAGAAAGGAGAGAAGAATTCAAAGACCCAGAGAATGGGCTAGGATCGCCCCACCTCCAGAAGGTAATGAATTACACCACTTCTTGCCCCATGGGGGATGGTCTGGAGAGAGAAGGTGAGAGGCAGGGAGGCCCTGGAGTCTGATATTACCTCTTCTGAGGTCACTCGAATGGTTTTCCAACTAGATTCACTGAGATACTGCCCCTGAAGCCGTCCCTGGACCGCTCTATCGGCCCCTTAGCCCAGCACACTCAGCAGCCTTAGCTGGCCTGTTCTGTCTCCCGTGTGCCCTCAGACACTGCTCTATTCAGATGCTGCCTTCTCATCCTCCCCATCCTACCCCTTCTCTACAGAAGCCTGTAGAGAACTTCTCTAAGACGTCCCTCACTGGAACTTCTCCAGGGCACAGGGATATTCCACCATTTCCTCTCCCATCCCTCACCTAGCTGGTGGAGCAAAGGACAGAGCCAACTTGCCTGGGGCCAACCCACACCCAATGCCTTGGCTTTGAGGCCACTCCAACCACTGCTCCTAAGGATGCTAGAGGTTTACTGTACCAACACTCCCTGTCTATAACAGCAAATCTTTTCACCGGCTGATCCCTAACCCTTAACTATCTGAGGAGGGAGGGGAATGGACAACTTCTGGGGCAGCAAGATGGAGGGAGGAGGAACCAGGTGTCTCTTTATACCATTCATTGCAGTGAATTTACATTCACTGCCATTTTCCTTTAGCTTTGACCAAGGGTTGTTTTTATATCATTATATAAGGGGGGCCTGGCATGCCGCAGTCCGTGGGGATACGACTTAATGGCTGAGCAACAACAGAGGATAAATGTATGTGTTTAACAGATATGTGCTTCACTACCTATGATGCGCCAGACACTGTAGAGGTTAGTGCCAGGCCTATAATAGTGAATGAGACCATCAAATCCTTTCTCTCTAGGAGCTTACATCTGTTTCAAAATATACAGAATGTCAGATGGCCTGAACTGCCCACGGAGGAAAGGTGACATGGGTGGCCGAAGGTCATTTATTATAAACATCAGTTGATGCATTGATCAGAGTCCAACCAGAAAAACATAAGCCCCTCTGGGTGTTTAAAATAAGGAATTCAATGCACAACGAGGGGCTAGTGAAGTAACCTCAAAGTTAACAACATCAAGAAGCTGCCACCAGGGACTTCCCCGGTGGTCCAGTGGTTGAGAATCAGCCTGCCAAAGCGGTAGACATGGGTTTGATCCCTGGTCTACAAAGATCCCACATGTCGAGGAGCAACTAAGCCCGGGTGCCACAGCTACTAAGCCCGTGCACCTAGAACGTGGGCTCCACAATAAGAGAAACCACTGCAGTGAGAAGCCCGTGCACCACAATGAAGAGTAGCCCCCTGCTCACTGCAACTAGAGAAAGCCCACGTGCAGCAACAAAGACCCAGCACAGCCAAAAAAAAATAAACTAATTAATATAATTTTAAAAAGAAGGTGCTGCTGTAGGTGGGGGTCTCAGAACCCAGAGCACTGTCTGGTGCCGATGGGAGTGACAGCGAGACACAGCCGACCGAGACACTGTCAAAAGCAGGGAGGGAAGAAGAGACGTATCTGGGCTTCTCCCCTCCTCCCACCTTTATTCTCAGCCAGCTCAGAGCAGAGTTGGGAAGGGCAGTGAATGAATCTGTGTGCAAACTGGCCTGGAACGGCACAGATGCAGGGGAGAGATGACCATGGTCCACAGGGAGGCAAATGCAACCACCATCACATTTAAGGCAACCCAAGAACTCCCACATGACAGACATGTGCTGCACAAAACGCAGTCAGACCCCTACGTTACCTCCCTAGACGAGCACTGGCCACCCTGACCCGCTGCTGTCACACAGAGAGAACCCTGAGAGCTGCAAAAATGCAAACATCCACCCACTGGACAAATGCAAGGCCCTAGGTAGGCATCAAGATCAGAAGAGCTTTTCGAAGGAAGAGAGAACTACAGGCTACTCTTATCAGCCGCAAACTCCCATCTCCCCAACATTCTTCTCTCCGTCGTCATGCTCACAGCTGCCACCGCTCCAGCTGGCCTGGGGCTCCGTGTATGTAGCGTCTAGTAATGGGGTTGGGACAGGAGAGAGGGGTGCTCCCAGATTCCGACCCCTGCTGCCCTGCTGCCCATCCACCCCACTTGGCCCCACAGGCGTCCTCACAAAGGCACTGGCGTTGCTGCTGCTGGAGGCACTCATGGCCATGCTGCTGCCAGTGATGGTGGGAAAGGCCACCGTGCTGGCACTCAGGCATGATCCGGAGTTCGTGGTGCAGTCCCCGCTGTCCCTAGTCCTCATGAGGAGGCTGAGGGCTGCTTCAATGAGCACTGGGTGCCAGGAACACAAGTCCGAAGGAAGCTCTCTGGCTAAGCCAAGAGTTCCTGCCAGTCAGGAGCTGGAAAGAGACCAGAGAGGAGACAGGAGGGGCATGAGAGAGACATCAATGGAGAAGACTCACCATGGGCACTGTGATCATGGAGAGTTGCCTGCTTCCGAGCTCTGGCAACAGGTGTGAAGTGGCACGTGAGAAACGAGCCTGAATACAAGACCCAGGGCTTCGTCTGGGAGCCTAGAGGCTCACCATTCAGGAAAGGCCATTTGGAAAAGGGAACTGGGGATGAGGCCCATGCAGCACTGCCCTCCATAGCCACACGTGGCATTTCTCAGTAAACTCCCAGTGCATGTCACTGAAGCATATGCATTGCTTTTACCTGGCTTTTACTCTCTACTTGTTGCCTCTGAACATGGCTGGCCTCCTCTGAGAAGAGAAATAAGGAACAAAGAAAAGGCAAATGAGACTGAAGGCTTCTTGGGCTTCTGAGTTTTCTCTTATCAGTACACAACCTGTTCAGTTCAGTCGCTCAGTCGTGTCCGACTCCTTGCAACTCCATGAATCGCAGCACGCAGGCCTCCCTGTCCATCACCAACTGCCGGAGTTCACTCAAACTCATGTCCTATGAGTTGGTGATGCCATCCAACCATCTCACTCTCTGTTGCCCCCTTCTCCTCCTGCCCTCAATCTTTCCCAGCATCAGGGTCTTTTCAAATGAGTCAGCTCTTTGCATTACGTGGCCAAAGTATTGGAACTTCAGCTTCAACATCAGTCCTTCCAATAAACACCCAGGACTGATCTCCTTTAGGATGGACTGGTTGGATCTCCCTGCAGTTCAAGGGACTTTCAAGAGTCTTCTCCAACACCACAGTTCAAAAGCATCAATTCTTCGGTGCTCAGCTTTCTTCACAGTCCAATTCTCACATCCATACATAACTACTGGAAAAACCATATCCTTGACTAGACGGACCTTTGTTGGCAAAGTAATGTCTCTGCTTTTAATCCAGGTTTAAAGGAAGCCTTCAATGAAATGAGCCAAAGCCTTTGACTGTGTGGATCACAATAAACTGTGGAAAATTCTGAAAGAGATGGGAATACCAGACCACCTGACCTGCCTCTTGAGAAACCTATATGCAGGTCAGGAAGCAACAGTTAGAACTGGACATGGAACAACAGACTGGTTCCAAATAGGAAAAGGAGTATGTCAAGGCTATATATTGTCACCCTGCTTATTTAACTTCTAGGCAGAGTACATCATGAGAAACGCTGGGCTGGAAGAAGCACAAGCTGGAATCAAGATTGCCGGGAGAAATATCAATAACCTCAGATATGCAGATGACACCATCCTTATGGCAGAAAGTGAAGAGGAACTCAAAAGCCCCTTGATGAAAGTGAAAGAGGAGAGTGAAAAAGTTGGCTTAAAGCTCAACATTCAGAAAACTAAGATCGTGGCATCTGGTCCCATCCCTTCATGGGAAATAGATGGGGAAACAGTGGAAACAGTGTCAGACTTTATTTTTCTGGGCTCCAAAATCACTGCAAATGGTGACTGAAGCCATGAAATTAAAAAATGCTTACTCCTTGGAAGAAAAGCTATGACCAACCTAGATAGCATATTGAAAAGCAGAAACATTACTTTGCCAACAAAGGTCCGTCTAGTCAAGGCTATGGTTTTTCCAGTGGTCATGTATGGATGTGAGAGTTGGACTGTGAAGAAGGCTGAGCGCCGAAGAATTGATGCTTTTGAACTGTGGTGTTGGAGAAGACTCTTGAGAGTCCCTTGGACTGCGAGGAGATCCAACCAGTCCATTCTGAAGGAGATCGGCCCTGGGACTTCTTTGGAAGGAATGATGCTAAAGCTGAAACTCCAGTACTTTGGTCACCTCATGCGAAGAGTTGACTCATTGGAAAAGACTCTGATGCTGGGAGGGATTGGGGGCAGGAGGAGAAGGGGACGACAGAGGATCAGATGGCTGGATGGCATCACTGACTCGATGGACATGAGTCTGAGTGAACTCTGGGAGTTGGTGATGGACAGGGAGGCCTGGCATGCTACGATTCATGGGGTCACAAAGAGTTGGACACGACTGAGCAACGGAACTGAACTGAACTCACTGAAATGATGATTCAATCCAAGGACAAATGAATCAACCTCTAAAGCAGAGGGATCCAGTCATAGTCTGTGTCTGGAAATTATATACAAATGTTATAGGCAAATTATATGCAAATTTCATGGGTATGGGCATGTGCTCTTTTCTAGGGAGAGTGTCCACAGCTTTCAACAAATGCTCAAAAGGGTGCTTGGCCCTGCTTTGGACACACAAGGGTCCCAAACTGGCTCTGGCTCCATCTCAAATCCCCCTTCCTTCTGCACATACACCCTGGTGTGGCTACCATATTTGAAAGCATTAATGTACTCCTTTTTTGAACATATGTGCATATTTAAGATTACTCAGTATCTTCCCCCACCTCTTTGAATAACAATTTCCAAAATAATAACAACTTCTAAGAAAACTTACTGAGAATTTATCATGTGCCAAGCAGTGCTGTAAGTCCTTCACATGTATTTTAATCCTTATAACAATTTATGATTAGATGTGAGTCATCTTTTATTTGGCCTGAAATTATTTATTTTCAAGTCTGGGGTTCAGCCCCTTATTATAACATAGTTTGCTTTAGGAAACAATTGTATGGTCACCCTTTAGAAATTTCCACACTTCCATCAGACACTCTCCCATACCCTTCTCACCATTCATCCAGACCAAAATATTCTGTTGATGTACTCTTTTCCTAACTGGCAACAAGTCCAAACCGTCTAGGGGCTTCACTGGTGGCTCAGTGGTAAAGAATCTGCCTGCCAAGAAGGAGATGTGGGTTCAATCCCTGGGTTGGGAAGAACCCCCGGAAAAGGAAATGGCAACCCACTCCAGTATTCTTGCCTGGGAAATCTCATGGACAGAGGAGCCTGGTGGGCTACAGTCCGTGGGGTCACAAAAGAGTCAGACATAACAAAGCAACTAAACAATAGCAACCAAACCCTCTGCAGGGGACTATCTTACATTCACTCATTCATTCATTCACAAGACATTTACTGAATGCCTGCTATGTACCAGTGCTAGCCCAGACAGGACAGGTAAGGCTCCTACCTTCAATTGGAAGTGAACATTCAGATGGAATCAAAGAGATGCAAGATGGTGAGACAGGGAGGAAGGCCCCATTACTTTTCTGCTGTTGGATGGCTTTGTAGTACTTCCCTGGCTCAGTAATGGCTGTAACCATAGGGCATTCTACAAACAGCCTCTGCCTCTGGACTCTGAAAAAAAAAATCTCTGATCAACATTTCTGGAAAAAAAAGAGAGATAACAGGGTAAAACCCTGGTCCAGACCAGGGCTTAGGGCTTAGGGAAGTGAGCACTGGTCCTGGAGCAAGAAAAGTTGGGTTCCAGCATCTGCTCCGATTCATTTGAAATGGGCAAGTTTCTCCATCTCCTCAAGCCTCAGTCTCCTCACCTGTAAAATGAAGGTTATCCTATTTCACAAAATTGACTCTAAGTTTGAAAGAAACAGAGAATTTGAAAAAGCCCTAGGCAAACCTATGTTACTATAACTAACAATGATAATTTCCACACTAGCATGTGCTACTCTTCCAAAGACTGCGATCATTGCAAGGACACTGGGCAAGGGAGGTGTTTTTTTTCGTCTCTTTTTTATATCTTGAGAACCTTAAAAAAATCATCAGCTTCCTTTATTTGCCTAATTTCCAACCTAAAAATTCCTAAGATGACCAGTGTAAAAAGTGGCGGGTTGCCAAGAAGAAATAAAATATACTTAGAGCGGTTTCACTAACCTCTAAGAGATCTCCAGGCTGATCTCACCCAAGTCTTAGTACCTCAGGGCTCTCCGACGGACACTGAGGGCACCCCGTCACGACTTCCCAAAGGAGACAGTCTCCTAAGACAGATACCTTCTCTGGCCACTCGCGCAGCTCGCCGGGTCGCTGGGACCAACGCTCAGAACTCACACCGTCGCCATGTTGTCGTTTCTATAGATACAAGACGCAAGCGTCATGGCGTCTCCTGGTTTCCCAGGGCAACGACGGCTACCCTCATGAGTCATGGATCAGAGAAAGCGAAGACCCCGCCCAACTTCAACGTTCACCCTTATTTTTTATTCTCCAACTTCCCTGCTGGCTGTAACTGTCTTCTACCAGTTGCAACAGTTGTTGGGACGTCCCCGAAATCTTGGCTTTAGTTGACGAGCAAATTCGGAGGAGGGTAATCCAAGGACTTGTCAGAGCAGTGGGAGTCGTTTCTGTTCTTTTGTGATACCCCTTGGTGACAGAGTCAGAATCTCTCCGAGAACTTCGTTCTGTGATTACAATTGTTAACTTAAAAGCAGTAGTTATTTCTTACTTGCATTGCAAATGAATTCTTTTTGCAGGTGGAAGGGAATGTCTCCTAGGCATTTTCTCCTGGCATTTCCTCCAGCCCAGCACAAAGCTAACGCTTTTGAAGGGATCTGAAGGTGGATGTTTGAAGAAGGCATTATTTCACATAATATGGATTTTTGGAAGCCCACTGGTTCATTTGTTCGTTTGTCCTTTGAAGGGAAGAGTCTCATTTGGTGAAGACTCCTTAGGTGGTTGAAGCTGAAAATCTGAGATCATTTATGGGCAATTAAAGATGCTTCACTACCCAGGACAGTGCTGAAGGCTGGGTGTTAGAGGGAGAGACTCTAGGGGTAAACCCAGAAAATAAACTCTCATTTTGGGAAAGTTGGAGTTTAAAGGTAAAAGATACACTTAGATGACAATGCTGCCTTAATTGGCCTGGGAGATCACATGGCCAGAGGCTGAAATGAAGGGTCAGGCCAGGGGCCTATTACGTTATGCCAGCACAATTAGGTCTGGAGTTTTCTTGGGATTGAGGAATGTGGAACCCGGTGAGTTTTTCACTGGTTTTAACATTATTCTCAGAATAGGAAACCTGCACTTTGGACATTACCACTTCTATGTTGTTTGTGGTTTCTATAATGATTTCCTTTTTGTTTTCCTTTAAGCTCTTTTTGAAATGGTCAGCCTGACTCAGCTGAACCTGAAGAACAGGGAAAGGGACCTGTTTGTCTATTCTTAGGCCAGAAAAAAATAAGGAGCAGTAACTCTGGAGGCAAGGCTCGGTGGTAGCCTCAGAAATCCCAGCGAGAAAACCCTAAGGAGACTAGAGCTAGAAAAGCTTATTCTAGGAGCCACACACCCTTGTGCCTCTTCACTGAAGGAGTGTCCCTCCAGAGCTGGTCTGTCCAATCAGTGGTGGCTTCTGGGCTTGGGACAGTGAGAGGGAATTCTTGGTTGGTCCCTTATGGGCTCTACTTCTACAAGGTTCTGCCTGCCTCCTGGGAACTCTGCTGATGAGTGACCTTGACCGGCATGGTGGACTCCCAGGGAAAGGCCCAAGCTGAACTTAGCTCCAGGAAGCAAATAGCATGGAAAGGGGTGTGGCAATGGATGAAACTGAGAAGGGGAGAGGAAGCTGGGCTTGCCTCAGAAGTCCCTCATTTCAGGATTCCAGAACCTGTGGGGAACAATGGGTGCTGGGTCCTGGGGACCATCTCCTTCGTGGACTCAAGAAAGATGACAGGGTGGGCGCTGTTTTGTTCAAGGCTGTGAACGAGGGTAGGTGATGATTCAGTACCTGGATGAAGACCAGGATGTGGAAGAAAGGGAGGAAGGAGGATGGGAAGACTCCAATCCTCCTGGCTAGAAGCCAAGGGTGATAAAGATAAAGCACATTCGGTGATTTGGGCTTCAGCACACACAAAAATATCTTTTCTAAGCTTTTCCCCCCAATATCCCTCCCGTGAAATACAGAAGACTTCAGGCTGAGAAATCAGACAGATCTGAGATAAATTCATCAGGCAGACTGACTGCCACTTACTGGCTGTGTGACCTTGGGCAGGTCCCATGACCTCTCTGAGCCTTATCTTTTACCCTGGGGATAATTATCAAAAGGCCCACATAGGGACTGAGTGGTCAGTTATGTAAAGTATTTGATGCATACTTTGTCAACAGAGATAGACACACACACACACACACACATATACACACACACACTGGAAGGTCACTTGCTAAGTGGGTGTGTGCTCAGTTGCTCAGTTGTGCCCAACTCTTTGCAACCCTATGGACTGTAGCCCACCAGGCTCCTCTGTCCATGGAATTCTCCAGGCAAGAATACTGGAGTGGGTTGCCATTTCCTCCTCCGGGGATCTTCCCAACCCAGGGGTCAAACCTGCATCTCCTGTGTTTCCTGCATTGTCAGACAGGTTCTTTACCACTGAGCCACTAGGGCTTCCCTGCTAAGTGGAAGGTCCCTATAATTTTGCTACTCAGCTTTCTGTGCATCCTCACCTCCTCCCATCTCCCAGTCTCTCTGCTGCACACAGGAGAGGTCAAAAGTGTTGTCTCCTCTCCACATTCTCCTCTTTTGTTTCTCCAAGAAGGAGGCTGCCTGTGGCTCTAGGGTAGAGAAAGACAGAAAGACATGCCAGGATGATCTACTGTCCAGTTGGCAAAGCAGCCAGCTCCAGTACTTGAAGAGCCCTCTCCCACTTTTCTTCACCTACAACTCCGACTCAGTTTCCAGTGTTGCTTCTGAAATCAGAAGATGTATTTACATTTGGGAAAGGAAATGAAGTGGTAGGTCCTCCCACAGAAGCTCCTGACCTCCAAAATTAGTAGGGTAAATCTTATAAGCCCAGCCTGAGAGGTGAAGAGAAGACTATGGATAAGAGGGCATCTAGGAGCAGGCATGTAGCATTCTCTGCATTAAGCTGTCAGTTCAGTTCAGTCGCTCAGTCGTGTCTGACTATTTGCAACCCCATGGACTGCAGCACGCCAAGCCTCCCTGTCCATCACCAACTCCCCGAGTTCACCCAAACCCATGTTCATCGAGTTGGTGATGCCATCCAGCCATCTCATCCTCTGTCGTCCCCTTCTCCTCCTGCCCCTAATCCCTTCCAGCATCAAAGTCTTTTCCAATGAGTCAACTCTTCGCATGAGATGGCCAGAGTATTGGAGTTTCAGCTTCAACATCAGTCCTTCCAATGAACACCCAGGACTGATCTCCTTTAGGACTGGTTGGATCTCCTTGCAGTCCAAGGGACTCAAGAGTCTTCTCCAACACCACAGTTCAAAAACATCAATTCTTCAGGGCTTAGCTTTCTTCACCGTCCAACTCTCACATCCATACATGACCACTGGAAAAACCATAGCCTTGACTAGACGGACCTTTGTTGGCAAAGTAATGTCTCTGCTTTTAAATATGCTATCCAGGTTGGTCATAACTTTCCTTCCAAGGAGTAAGCGTCTTTTAATTTCATGGCTGCAATCACCATCTGCAGTGATTTTGGAGCCCAGAAAAATAAAGTCTGACACTGTTTCCACTGTTTCCCCATCTATTTCCTATGAAGTGATGGGACCAGATGTCATGATCTTTGTTTTCTGAATGTTGAGCTTTAAGCCATCTTTTTCACTTTTCTCTTTCACTTTCATCAAGAGGCTTTTTAGCTCCTCTTCACTTAAGCTGCCATGGCCCCCTAAAGTTGCTGGGTGTGGAGAGAGAGCATCGAGATTGATGACACCCCCATCCTGAAAGGGCTTCCAGGATACAACATTGTCAGGGGCTGGGGAAGATGCCACATGGCAATACAATTCAAAGGAAAGAGCCTGGGACCCCATAGGGTTTTCTAACTCTCCTGTGCCAACCCAAAAAACCTGTTCAACTTGCTCCCTCATTGTCCGCTGCTGCTGCTGCTGCTGCTACTGCTGCTAAGTTGCTTCAATCGTGTCCTACTCTGTGCGACCCCATACCAAGTGGTAAATAGGCACAAGGCCAACAGTAGGGGGGATGGAGGGAAAAGGATATGAGGCTCAATCCCAGAAGACTAAGTTCAAGTCCTGATTCTACCATTTAAGAACTGAACAATTTGAGGCAAATGGTTAAACATGTCAGAGCCTCATTTTCCCCATCAGTAAAAGGGGGCAAACAGGGGCAGTATTCAAAATACAATTGGTACAGTATGCATACTGACCTATGAGAATGGATACCAGGGAGCCTTAGAGCCAGAGCTGGGTCCTGAGAACCCATACTGTGCCAGCCTTAACCTTTCAGGTGTTAGGTTGTGAAGTGTGGAGAGCAGCCACAGTAGTGGAGAACTCAAGTCAGTGACTATCTGCTAACTAGTAACAAAGTGGGTCTCTCCCAGGTGGCTCAGTGGTAAAGAATCTGCCTGCCAATGCAAGAGCCTCAGAAGACTCAGGTTTGATCCCTGGGTTGGGAAGATCCCCTGGAGAAGGAAATGGCAACCCAGTCTAGCATTCTCACCTGGAGAATCCCAGGGACAGAGGAGCCTGGTGGGCTACAGTCCATGGGGTGACAAAGAGTTGGACACGACTGAGGGCACCCACTAACAGTACTTCCAGATTTTAACAACCAGTAGAGCTACACAGGATAATACTGGTGTATTGGCTGCAAGTGAGACCTGAGGATAAATCCTACCTTACCAGCTATTGTATATGTGGTTATTTATTTTAAGCCAAAGCTTGGAGTCTGTCTCTCATTCCTCCTTGTTGGTAGCTACCACCATGTCTGACTGCTCTTTCCCTCTAGTCTGAGCAGGCTCCTTTTCTGCACTATCTCCCAGCTGTCTTCCTCAGCACCGTCTCCGAATAGGCTCCCCAGCTCCACGTCCTTCTGTCCAGAACCATGGACAGCTCCATCCTAGGTCATCCCCTTCCTCCTGCCTCCTCTCTCCTCTTCCCCCACCCACACCAGTGCAAAACCCTGAGGCATGATTTGAATGCAGATAATAGCTGAGAAGACAGTACAGTGGAGTGGTTCAGAGCAAGCTCTGGAGTAAATCAGATTGGATTTAAACCCCAACTCCATCAGCCCTCAGCTGTCTGATCTTATTCCTTCATTTCTGTAAGATCCAGCCTCCTCTTCCGTAAACAGCAAGAACTTCTAACAGCTGCCTCAAAGGTCATGAGGTTTAAGTGGGATAAAAGGTTTACAGAACTTAGCACAGAGCCTGACTCATTATATGTTTTGAATAAATGAAGAACACCATTATTCTGTGACTTTCCACCCTATTTAATTCCTCAAACCCTTTTCCAATCCCTATCTGACTAGAGCCCTCTCTCAAGTAAAGATGTTATAGCATGACCACCAATTTAGTGTAACTGGCTTCCTTTGGTTATGGAAGTTGACTTGGACTTAGAGATGGTAAGGAAGCCTACCTTTTTTGGTCCATGAGATTCTCTTTTTATTAGTTTTTTTTTTTTTAATTTAAAAAATTTTGAGTTAATTTTAGACATGCACAAGAATAGTGCAGGTGGTTCTCTAAAACCTTTCATCCAGCTTCCTCCTAGGTTAACCTCTTACATGACCATAGGACACTTATCAAAAAGAAGAAATTAACATTGATATAATAATACGATTAAGAAAAGTATAGAATTTATTTGGGTTTCACAAGTTCATCCAGTAATGTCCTTTTCCTGTTTCAATATGCAATCCAGGATCCCACCTTGGGCATTTCCTGAATCTTTCCTTGTCTTTCATGATCTTGATTCTTTTGAAGAGTACAGTCAATTATTTTGTAGAATATTCCTCAATCTGGGTTCGTTTCTTGTGATTAGAGTAAGATGTGCATTATTGGGAAGCATAACAGAGTTATAAGCCCTTTTCAGCGCATAATATCAGAGGGTACACCTTGTCGACATGTATTACTGGTGATGAGCTTGATCACTTGACTAGAGTGGTGTCTGCTAGGATTCTGTACCATAAACTGCACTTTCCTCCTCTTTATTAGATTCTGAACACACCTATCTTTTGCCTCTCTAGAATTAAGCGTTCAGAACCAAGAAACCTATCCATCTATACTCTTCCAATCACTCCATGGAGAAATACCATTCCCTATGACCTGCCTGGTCACCTTCCTCTGAGTTTTACACACACACCTTTACTTACTTCTTTATCTTTGGCAATGCCATGCAGCTTGTGGAATCTTAGTACTCTGACCAGGGATGGAACTCAGGCCCTCAACAGTGAAAGGGCAGAGTTCTAACCACCTAAAATGCAGAGACCACCAGGGAATGCCCAGAGTAGCTTTCTTATGTTGGGCATTCAGAGGCATATGTTAAAAACCAGATGCAGACACAGGGGGAGTTGATGAGGGTAACAGTGCACCTCTCAGTTCATTTTCATGGACCTTCTTGTCAAGGCCCTGTAAGCGTCCAACCATCCATGGGAATGTCCAGCCCCTCTCTCAGGTCTGGCCCCAAACTTTGAGCACTTTCTTCAGCATCTAACATTTGGGTTTTTAAAACTTCTAGTAGCCTTCCTTATAATTGTGTATGACTCCTTGCTACCCACTAGCCCACATGCAGAAACTCCTTTCCTTCCAGAGGCTCTCCACTCCTCCAAGTTTGCTGTCACCAGAGACCTGCTACCAGAGTAGGTATGGAGCATTCTTTCAACCAATTGAGTGTGGAGATGAGCTTATCCAGCCCCTCCCTTTGTCTCTATCTGCTCCGAGTTTATCCCGTCAGTATGTCTTCTCACTCTGCCCCTTTAGAAGATGGAGAAGCACTGCCCCTCTCCCAGCCTCATGCACACTTCATTTTTTAAAAAGCTTTCATGTAAAAGTGTATTAAAGGCTTTGGAAAGCCTCCAAAATTGTCCTCACCAAATCCCATTTCCTCTTTGCATTTTGTTCTGGTTACCATTGCTGTGTAAGAAAGCACACCAAGATTCCAAACAACCGTTTTATTTTGCTTGTGATATTGTGGGTTGGGAATTCAGGACAGGCTTGGCCAGGCAGTTCTCAATTGGACTCTCCCATGCCATTGCAGTTAGGAGTTGGCCAGGGCTGCAGCCTCCTGAAGGCTCCACTGGACTGGATATCCAAGATGGTGCACTCACACAGCTGACAATTGATACTGGCTGTTGGCTGGGAGCTCAGCTAGGTGAGGGCTGGGAACACCTATCCATAGCCTTTCAAACTTGGCAAGCTCAGGGTAGATCCAGACAGAAGCTATATGGTCTTTCCTACCTTAGTCTCAGGCCAGATTCAAGGGGAGACGAGTATCAAATAATTCATGGACATATTTTAAACATTGCCACTTGCATAAAAATGAGATCCTCTCCATGGGGTTGCAAAGAGTTGGACACATCTGAACAACTAACACACACACACACATAGCATCTAGAGTGTTGTTTTTCCAGGACCACCCTCCTGGAGATTCTTGGCCACCCCCAGCCCCATCAGATCTTTTAGATGAAGGCTGGGAGTGCATGCCTCTCCTTCTGGGGTGGGTAACTCGTCAGTTCCTATCTCTCTCAGTTTGCTGCTGCAGGGGATCTGAATTCTGCTCTGGAATGTGCTGTGTGACCTTAAGAAAGTAACTTCACCTCTCTGGGCTTTTGTTTCTTCTCTGCCAGAAAAGAACTGAGAATAACCTCACTTCACATAATGTTAGGGTTTTAAAAAATAATATAAAGAGCAGAGGCATCTCTAGTGGCTCAGAGGGTAAAGAGTCTGACTGCAATGCGGGAGATCCAGGTTCGGTCCCTGGGGTGGTTGGCAACCCACTCCAGTATTCTTCCCTTGAGAATCTCATGGACAGGGGAGCCTGGTGGGCTGCAGTCCATGGGATCGAAAGAGTTGGACATGACTGAGCAACTTCACTTTCACTTTCATAAAGAGCAGAGCTAGCAATTGATGCTCCTGATTGTGGAAGAAATAACTGCAGGCAAATCATTTTCCCTCTGGGACATTTCATTTATTTCTCTCTGAAATGGGAGGTAATTCGCTTATCCTGCTTACGCATGCATATGAGAGGGGTCTTGAATGGACTGCAGGAGGAGGCCAGCCCAGAGGTTGAGGTTCCCCAACTCTGGTGTGGGTGGGAAGGTCCCTGCATCTAGGCCCTTCTGGGGCAGAAGAGATGTGCGTGCATGTGTGCGTGCGAGGCAGCCTGGGTGTGGCTTGAGGCTTGCAGGGTGGGGCCGTTATCTGTTCTACCTGGCGTTATCAGATCTGGGCTGGCCGAAGCTTGGCCCAATGGAACAAAGAGGCTTTGAGAACTAGGCTGGGGTGTGGGATGTGGGCCCAAGCTCCAGGAGGCTTGCTCCACCCAGGGGGCAGAGGGCATGGGGCATGGGTTGGAAGAGCTGCTGCCACCAATACCTGCCAAAAAGTTTTCCTGTGGCAGGGACACCCTCTCAGGTGGGCAGCAGAGCCTATGCTCCACACTGAGGGCCTCCATTCCTTCTTTGGGGTGTTTTCTGCTTCAGCACTTCTCACCAGGCCTTCACCTCTGCCCCTTTTATGGGGTGCAGTGTTTCTCCTCCCCTACTTCCATTCCCCTCCTGGCACCTTTAAGCCCCAGTCACACTGGCTCCTAGTCCTTGAGCATGCCCTACACGTCTCCTCCACACACCTGTTCCCAATGATCCATCCACCTCCTCTTGCCCAAATCATTTATGCCAAGCCCCAAACCACTTCCAGGAAGTCTCCAGACATTGCACATCCCATCCTTACCCCTGTTTATTTCTCCCCACTTCCTCTTGCGTGATGCTGTAGGAACTTCTCTCCCAATTGTCACCACTGGCAGAATCTGTCTGAGCCTGGCAGAAACTCAGACCAGTTGGGGCCAGAGTTGAAGGCTGTACAAGTTGTACACTGCACAAGGGCTGGGCAGGCAAGGGGGCGGGGCCTGAAATCCAGACATTCTGTGAGCTCAGTGCCCTTGGTGTGAGGCTTTCTCCTAGACAGACTTCCTGGTGCCAGGCCAGAAGTGTTGCCTTTTCTAGTTGGATCTCCTGAAGGGGCATTTTACTAAGATTTTTCATGGTGGCTCAGACAGTAAAGAATTTGCCTGCAATGCAGGAGACCCAGGTTTGATCCCTGAGTTGGGAAGATCCCCTGGAGAAAGGAATGGCTCCCCACTCCAGTATTCTTGTCTGGAGAATTCCATGGACAGAGGAGCCTGGCAGACAATACTCCATGGGTTGCGAACAGTCAATCACAACTGAGCGACTAGCACTTCACTTTTTCACTCACCTATTTCCACTTCCCATCCTGGGGCTGCAAGTGCCAACAGCAGGCCTGGTTGCCTAAAGGACCGCTGCACTGGCTCAGCCTTTTCCAGCACATTGCCACTCACTGTCAGAAGCCATTCTGCAGGCAGCCCCTACGGGCAAGAGTTGGGGGAGAGCAATGACCACTGTGGATGCAACGGCCTTCAGGGCTGAGCTTAGGCCTGTGAAAAACAGCAGGCGTGGGACCAGTAGCTCCCTGGGTCTGGGCAGCATGCTTGACCTTCCTCTGGGCCTCGGCATCTTAAGGAGGATAAGCAAGCTGGTTCTGGTGGGAGGAACTGGACTATCGCACTGCAGAAGTGAAGGATAACTTTCCAGGCTGACTCTACTCATCCAGCTGGTACCATCAACCACAGTTCTGGGTCAGGATTCCCTGAAAAACTTCGGGGCCTCACCTCTATCCCAAGGTTGGTCTTTCCAGGGTCTGGATTCAAAGTGCTTTTCTGAATCTCTGCAGCCGTCTCTGAAGATAAGTGTATTTCCTGAGGAAGCTCTTTTAGAACAGAAGGTCTAGGGACACCAAATGGCTCTGTGTCTACAGGACAAAGTGTCCCCAGGCCCCATAAGAGGGGCAGGTAGGCCTCCCATAAGGGAGAGCCTCAATCTCTCTTTCACTCTCTCCCCCACCCCCATGCAAAATTTCTGTAAAAGACAGAATGTGCAAATGAATGGACCAGAGCCTCCTGACCTTGACCTTTTGTTTCTCACTGCAAATGTGTTCATAGATGTTCTGGTTCCTGTGACCTGGTCTGTGAGTGTCTTCCACAAAGCGACATGTAGTCACTCCAAGTGGCCTGACAAAGCAGATTTCCAGTCCTGAAATGCTGAGTATGCCTTCTGGAAAGGACCCAAGTTTACCAAAGGAAAAGCCTCTGGTGAGAATAGTGGACCTGCGAACCAGATCAGTTCAGTTCAGTCAGTCATTGTGTCCAACTCTTCTCGACCCAATGGACCGCAGCACGCCAGGCCTCTCTGCCCATCACCCACTCCCATAGTTTACTCAAATTCATGTCCATTGAGTCGGTGATACCATCCAACCATCTCATACTCTGTCATCCCCTTCTCCTCCCCCCTTCAATCTTTCCCAGCATCAGGGTCTTTTCTAATGAGTCAGTTCTTCACATCAGGTGGCCAAAGTATTGGAGTTTCAGCTTCAGCATCAGTCCTTCCAGTGAATATTCAGGACTAATTTCCTTTAGGATGGACTGGTTGGATCACTTTGCAGTCCAAGGGACTCTCAAGAGTCTTCTCCAACACCACAGTTCAAAAGCATTAATCCTTTGGTGCTCAACTTTCTCTATAGTCCAATTCTCACATCCATACATGACTACTGGAAAAACCATAGCTTTGACTAGATGGACCTTTGTTGGCAAAGTAATGTTTCTGCTTTTTAATATGCTGTCTAGGTTGGTCATAACTTTTCTTCCAAGAAGGGAATGGCAAATCACTTCAGTATTCTTGCCTTGAGAACCCCATGAACAGTATGAAAAGGCAAGCCAGACACCTGGGTTCAAATCCTGCTTCTGTCATTTGCTGCATCATCTTAGGCAAGTTACTTAAGCTTGCTGAACCTCTGTGTTCTCATCTGGAAAATGGTAAGAATATAGTATATACTGGGCTTCCCAGGTGGTGATAGTTGTGAAGAACTCTTTTGCCAGTGCGGGAGACAACAGATGTGGGTTCAATCCTTGGGTCGGGAAGATCCCCTGGAGGAGGGCATGGCAACTCACTCCAGTATTCCTGCCTGGAGAATCCCACGGACAAAAGATCCCACGGACAAAAGATTACTGTATCCCTGGTAGGCTACAGTTCATAGGGTCGCAAAGAGTCAGACATGACTAAAGCCACTTAGCATGCATGCATAATATATACCACATAGGGTTGTTATGAAAATGAAGCGGGTGCTACATGTAAAGCACTGAGAACAATGTTTGACAATGGTTAGTCTTCACTAAATGATAGCAGTTGTCATTACAGCCTGTGGGAGCCTCTTCCTCCCAGATGACAGTCTCCAGAGCAATGAAGTTTTCTCTAGAGCATTCCTCCATGGAAGTGGGGATGGTAAGGTAAGAGTCAGGGCAGTCATCCCCCTGCCACTTTCTGACAGAAATCTCTATCAGAGGCTAGAACCTGCCCAGGGGTGTGCTTTCACAATGAGCTCTCCACAGTCAGCGGAGCCCTACTTGTAGCATATGCCAATTTCTATGGTGTAAATATTCCCACTATGGCCTATTTCAACTGCTTCAGAGTATTCCTGACTATTTAACAATTTTATCGATGGACCTGGGAATCTCAGCTGGTCTATAATGAGTACAGAAAAACTTGCTGTGGGATGCAGAGACCAAGAAAAAATGAAGACAGGGGTCATCCTGTTTTGGCAATAAACTGGTGTCCTTCCGACTAAGCAATGTTTCTCAAAGTGTAAGCTATGGACTATCTGCCATATTTGGAGTATTTGTAAAAATAAGTTCCTAGGCCTCGATCTGGATCTTCTTTTTTTTTTTTTTTTTGCTGAGCTGGGTCTTCGTTGTGGCCTATGGGCTTTCTCAAGTTTGGTGTGCAGGCTTCTCACCATGGTGGCTTCTCTTGTTGCAGAGCATGGGCTCTAGAAGCTCAGGATTCAGTAACTGTGGCTCACAGGCTTAGTCACCCTGAGGCATCTGGAATCTTCCTGAATTAGAGATCGAACTCATGTCCCCTGCATTGGCAGGCAGAGTCTTAATCTACTGGATCACAAGGGACATCCTGATCTAGATCTGTTAAAGAAGAATCCTAGAAGTGGGACCACAAATCAGGATTCAGGCCCTGAGAAAGACCAGAATCAGCAGGGAAGGCACCTTAACTAGGGCCAGGCAAGGCCTCTGCATGCTGACCCCAAAGTTTGCCTAAACACAGTTAGACCAGAGAAAGAACTGATCTAACAATTCGGTGATCACTTTACTTATCTAGAAACATCTCCTTGTTTCTGAGTAAAGGGGCTTTCCGTACTTATTCTGGTCTTTCTCGGGGCATGAGTCTCTAACTTTTCACTGTGGATCATGAAGAAATTCTGTAGAATTCACATCTGCCTTGCAGCCCATTCTGAACAGCCCTCTGTTGCGACTTAGCAGACCTACTGGATGAGAAGGGGCCTGCAAAGAGGGTGGGAGCGCTGAAGGTTTTGTCTTTGGAGGAAGGTGTACACAGCCCTGGATGGCCCCACCCACGGTTCTAGGCTAACAGTGTATCAGCCCTACTTGGTGTCCTGGACTCCAGGGCTCTAACAACTTAAATAATTTTTATTACAAAAGGAAGAAAAGACCAAAACATCCCCAAATTTTCCCATGGGCTTCCCCCTCGGTGCCAATAAATAAGGTGGGGGAGACTGACCGGAGGAGGGGGTGGGGGTCATGGTTCAGCAGAAATGGGAATGTATAGCCTGGGCAGAGGCTGGGCAGGACATCCAGCCCACTGCCCCTGTCCTGGGCACTGTGATCACATTGGCTGAAACACACAGCTCTGTGTACTGACAGCAACAGTCTCTGGATGTGTCCCGAGGAGTGTGGCCAGAGAGGAAGGTCATGCCTCAGGATGGCCAGGCTGGCTGCCCTACCCTGCAGCCTGCTCAGTTCTGGGCAGCATTGAGTCCAGCCAGCTCCCTGCCGGCTCCCAGGGAATCTAGCAGCATCAACTGAGGTGCAAGCCCACCCAAGAGGGGCCTAAGATGGATAGAATGGGCCCTCCCCACTGGGGGAGGCAGGAATGAAAAATCGTAGTGAGGGCTGGCTGGGTTGGGACCCACTGGCCTCAAGGACAGAAGGAGAGACCACCCCCCCATCACCAGCTCAGCTTGCAGCTTTGTCACTACACCAAGATGGGGCTGGGGGACACTGGCATCGTCCAGTACAAGTCTCAATGATGTATCTTTGTGGTGGAGGAGATGGTGGGAACCAGTGTCCCCACTCAGGTCCCTTCCAAGGCCAATGCCCTCCTGGTGGGGAGGCCTTTAGACCCATGTGGGCAGTTCTGGGAGGGCAGTAGAAGGATCCTTTCAGCTCCCTGCCCCGGCCATGCCCAGCGAATGGAAGCTGCCCTCTTCCAGCAAGAGACGTCCCAGGCGGTAGAGCAGCTGGGGGTACCAGTGCACACCCTCCCCTGGGGTCCAGCTGCCCCACGTCAAGCTGTGAAACAGTCGCAGGGGCCAGAAGGCCCACTGAGCCAGGTGGTGGTCAGCCACAGCCGCAAAGCAAGAGGCCACCACATCCTCCACCACCAGTGTCCCATGCCTCGTTAATGGGGCGTAGGCCCCCAGGGCCACGTGCGTGGAGACAGCTGCCACTCTGGCAGGCTGCAGGCCTGGCACCCCAGCCACCAGCACATACTGGCCAGGCTGTACTTGGCTGGCAAACGTGGCTCGGAAGTGGGCAGCTGGCTCAGTGTGATTGTTGGCCGTGAAGAGGAGGTGGGCGGGTGTGAGTGCCAGGCGGCGCGGGGGATCCTGGGTCTCGATGACCTGGAAGGCCCTCAGCCTGTCCGGCTCACGATCGAGGAAAATGAGCACGTCGCTGAAGGTGGGGTTCCCATCCTCCCCCATGGCCAGCACTCGGTCTCCGGGCCTCACAGCTGACAAGGCCACACGTGCCCCGCTCTCCAGGCGCACCTGGGCTCCAGCAGGGAAGCAGCCGCCTGTCTTGGCTGCGGCTGAGTGCTCTGTGGGAAGAAGGGACATGAAGGCATTACTGGGTGGAGTTTGGATTCCCAGTCACTGCAATCCTCCCCAGCACAGCCAGAAGGTGCCCCTTGCTCCCAGGCTGCTCCCCCTTCACCATGTCATGTTCCCTGCCCCTCACTTTCTCTGCAGCTTTGAACCCACCCCCAGCCCGCAGTATGATCTGCCTTCCTCCCTAGTCTAATGCTTTGCTCATGAGAGGAGCATATTGAGGCTCCAAGCCCAGGGAGCATGAGGGAAAGGGTCCTTCGGAAGCCCAGGTAAAGCCCTTCCCCCGCCGCTTCCAATCCTGATAAGACTGAAGCAGTCAGAGAGGCTGAGGGTCAGCTGGGTCAGGAAGTGGCCAGCTGTGATTTGACACCCCAAAGCTGCAGCCTTGAGAAGGTAAGTCACTTCATGCTTCTGGGGTCTGGATGTCCCATTATTTCTCACCCATTTCTCAGATGCTCCCCCCAAATTGTCCTCTTGGACTGACATCCCAAGTTCTATGCCAGAACTGGCCCTTGGCATCTATATACCAATCGAGAGGAGGGCCAGTCAGTGGCGAGAACACAGACTCCTGGGGAAACTCAGAGTGAATGGCCAGGCCAGGGTGTAGTTCAGTGGCCAGGATGAAATCACCATCTTCAGTTCATGTGCTGGGTCCTTGTGTAGGGACAGGACACAATGGCATCAGTGGGTGGGAGGCAAGATACTATTTGGGAGTCAGTAGTAATGCAGGGAAGTGACCCCTCTGGGAACTGGCATCGGGCCTCTGTGTTTGCAAGTGAGGGGTCGATGTGACTTGAAGTAAATACAGTTGACAGGGAAGTGCAGAGGGGAAAGGTCCGGATGGGGTCACCACTGTGAGCCTGGTGAAATGAGGAACAAAAGAGAGCCTGGTCTCAATGTGCCAGGTCTGTGAGTGTGATCGCTGCATGGGGCCAGCACGGAAGGCTGAGCCTGCAGTCAGGGGACCCCGCAGGCAGTCCACACAGGAACCATGTGAAGCATCCATGACCGGGTTCAGTGCACGTGGCAGGGATGCAGACAAGATTTGAGGGAGGGGGCGAGGTTCCAGTGCCTGCCAATTCTGATCAACAAAGCGGCCAATATGGGAAAATCCACTTTATTAAGTCCATTCTGTTTATTCTTGCCCTCACGGCTGTCCTTGCCCCCCAAAGTCCAGCTTCAGGGCCCCGGGGATGAGGCTGGGGACGCCTGCGCCCCCTGAGAGGAGCAGACATAGTGCCTTAAAAGGCCTGACCTGCAGCCAGGCTGTGCGTTCTGAACCTCTGGGCTCCTGGCTCCCAGTCAGTCATGCTGATGTCTGGGCACAGCCTGGCCCCTGGCCCCACCCCCACCTCCCAGTTCTGCACCACTCTGTATGGGGAGGCCGTCTCTCTGTCAGCCTGGCTTTCTCCATCTGGCCAGCTTGCTCTGTCTTGCACCATTTGCAGCAGGCTCTGGACTGTGGACCGCCTGGTCAGCACCCAGCATCGCTGGGACAGGACCCTGTCTCCCTAGGCTCCTGCCATGACACTATCAGGCACGGGTCGAGCAGGTGATCAAGAGCAGCAGGGGGGAGCGCCGCTGACGTCCTGGTCCCCGAGGTCCCCGCCTCCATCCCTGGGCGGGCCTCTTCACCTTCTTGGCTCCCGCTGGCCCAGCGCCGCCTGCCCACGCCCTGCGGCCCCGGCCCCGGGCCCAGTCCCCCGGCAGCGGCTCACCGGACTTGACGGAGCAATGCACGTGGGCCTTGGACTCGTAATACACCCAGTCGAAACCGGCCTCCACTGCCAAGCGCGCCAGCAGGCCGTACTTATTGCGGTCGCGGTCCGACGTGGTGATGTCCACCGCGCGGCCTTCGTAATGCAGCGACTCCTCCGAGTGGTGACCGTCCTCGTCCCAGCCCTCGGTCACCCGTAGCTTCACTCCGGGCCACTGGTTCATCACCGAGATGGCCAGCGAGTTCAGGCGGTCCTTGCAGCGCTGCGGGAGGGGAGGGGACAGAGTTGGGGGAGGGGCTGGCCCGTGTGCAGGTGAGCGCGCAGCCCCGCCCCTTACTCTCCTACCGCACTCGCTGGAGCTTGGAAACCGGGGAGGGTGCTCTGTCCTTCTCTGTTAGGAACACAGAACCCTAAAGTGCTTCCTTCCATTCTAGCATCCCCTGACCCCACCGGGATCTGGACTGCGCAGTGGCGCCACAAATCTGGAAGGCGCATCCATCCTCTCACCCGTGGGGGCCTGTCTCTAAGCTCTCTCTCTCTCTTGTTGGAGTTACTGCACCTTTTGAGCGCCGGGCCCTTCTGTCTCACCAGGGGACCAGCAGGGGATCGCCTGCTGCCTGGAAGGTAAAGGACGTACCGGAGCTAACTTGCCTGCGGCCGGCCTGCTAGGCGTGCAAGGCTCGAGGTGCCCAGTAGGTGTCACCGTAGCCCCAGGGCTGAGGCCCGCGAAGCGGCCGGGGCGCGGCAGGTGCGGAGCGCCTCGGCAGCCTGGGAGGTGTGTTGGAGGGGAATCCCAAGCCTGCCGGGATTCCTCGGCGCCAAGAGGCATTCCCGCTGGGACCCTCACGATCCCAAACCGGCCACGCCCGCTCCGGGGAAGCAGCAGCCCGGGAACCAGAGCTGGTGATCGGCTAGCGCCTGACCCGGCCAGATGACCCGGCCAGATGGAGGACCACGCGGCTTGTCTCCCGCTGCGAGGGGTGGGCTCTGGGTTGATAAAGACCAAGTAGCGTTCTCCCTGAGTCAAGAGCACTCAGCACCCCTGCGCCGCCCCTATCTGGGAAAGGACCCGAGAAACGGAGCGTTTGACCTCGGGGTGCCTACTTCATGCTCCGCCTCCCATGAAGTGGGAGACGAACCGCGCTGCGGGGAGGACGGTAGAGACCATCGTCTGCGCTGGCTCTCTTCGTACCTGGAGCCCGAGGAACCCCGCAGCTGACTGAGAGGGGCCTGGGAAGAGGGGTCCTTCCACAGTCCTTGACTCTGAGGTGCCAGGAGCTGCCAGGTGTGGGCAGCCCACCTCTCAACCTACTCCACCCCTCAGAGCCGAGGGTCTCCACAAACCCTTGGACTCGGTCTCCCAGGAGCCAACAGCGGCTAAAACCCAAGGCCCCGTCGGTCCTCCGAGGCTGCAATCTAGCTGGGGGCGCTCACTGCCCCCAGAGGGAGCTCCGCGTGCTTCTGGCCGCCAGGCTTCTAGCCACCCACCTATGTCTGTCCCGCGGCCCCTGCTCCCCGCCCCTCTTCCCCCACCCCACCCCTCCCCTACTCGGGTCCAGAGCCCGGGCACGCGCTGTCAATGATTGCCCAGTCCGTGGCCCGGATCCTTATCTGCATTCCTCGGCGCACGGCCCGGCCCAGCCACCAGTCAACCTTCGCCCGACACCGCGGGCCAGCCCCAGCGCCTGGGCGCGTGCTGCGGGCCGTGGTCTAACTGCCCTCCCCAAAGCATCTAGAAAGCAGGCTGTATACCTGCAGTGGAGGCCCACCGAGGAAAGGGACCTAGGTCCCCTTCCCTCGAGCTCGGCCTCAAGGAAGAAAGTGTGCTCCCCGCCCCGCCAACCCAACCCTTCCCCCAGGTCCTTGGGTTGAGCGCGCCTCCTGTTCGGAGCACTTAGGACTAGCCGGCACCCCAGCCCCTCTCTTTCAATCTATCCACAGTACGAAATCCAGGGATTCTCCCAAGTTCGGTCCCAGAGCCCGGCTGCCCGGCACCCCTACCCTTCAACTGCAGCTGCGCCGCTCGGTTCTGGGGACAGACACGTGGGCTCCCCTGCAAGATCCCTTCCCTACCTCCGCCTCCTGGCTCTACCATTGCCCGGGACCCCGGAGCGGGCCGCGCAGCGAACCGAGAGCGCGCGGGGAGGAAAGGCCAGTGGGACCCTCCACGCCCGGAGCTTCGCCTCTCGGGTTGCCGAATCGCCTCGACATGAAAGGGGCGCAGCCATGCGGAAGGTTAGGCCAGAGGGACTGGTGCATCTTGCAGGCGCGGGAGGCAGTCGGGTAGAGGTACCTCCAGGTGCCGCGTCTGACCTGAGCTGCCAGCACTCCAGGGCCGAAGGGGCCACCGCCAACCCGCTGGGCTGTGGCGCTTGGCAAAGGGGAGCTCTTCTCACAGCCTCCGGCGGGCTCGGGGAATGCCAGCACTCCGCCGGGACCCCAGCCGGCCCATCTTGCCGAGAGGGGCAGGTGCCAGGGGGCGTGCCAGCCAGTCAAGGAAAGGTGCCAGGGGGCGGGTAGGGCCGGGCAGGTGGCGGTGCTTCGGCGGCGGCGCCCTGCGAGGGCGGGTCGCGCTCACCTGGGTCATGAGGCGGTCGGCGCCGGTGTTCTCCTCGTCCTTGAAGATGATGTCTGGATTGTAGTTGGGGGTGAGCTCCTTGAAGCGCTCCGAGCTGCGCGCGATCTTGCCTTCATAGCGGCCGCTGGCGCCCAGGGTCTTCTCGGGCACGTTGGGGCTGAACTGCTTATACGCGAGCGGCACGAGCTTGCGCGGCGGCCGCCGGCGGCTGCCCACCACCCGGCCCGGCCCGCAGCCCCGCGCCGCCGGCACCAGCAGCAGCAGCAGCAGCAGGAGCAGGCAGAACCGCAGGCGGGGCCGGAGCCGGGCGGGAGACATGGCCGGGGAGCCCCGAGGAGCGGCGGGCGAGGACGCCTGGTGGGCTGATGGGTGGACGAGTAGACCGGAGCGCTGCGGGGGCTCAGGCGTCCGGGTGGCTCCTGGGGGCTCCAGGTGGGGGCGCCATGGGCTGCGCGTCGCGGCGCACGGCCGGCGGGACTCAGGTGCGGGGCGGGGGCCCGGGGCCCTGGCTGGTGGCGACGCGCTGTCCCCCTCGGCGCCTCGACTCTGAGCTGCCCGGCTCGCCGGCCGCCAATAAATAGGCCGGCCCGTTTGTTTTGGCAACGCGGCGGCGGCGGGGGGCGGCGGGCGGCGGGGCTGCGGGCCGCCGGGCTGGGCTGGGCTGGCCGGGCCGGCCGGCTGGCGGGCCCCGCGGTTAGCACCCCGGCCCCGCGGTCAGGCGGCTGGGGCGGAGCGGGAGCTGCTGCCGTCTGCGGCGCAGCCCGGGGCCGAGTGAGAGGGGAAATGGAAGAGATCCGGGCTCGGGCCCCGCGCAGACCGCACCCTACCCATGTCCCTGCCTCCTGCGCGCTCGACAGCAAACCTGCGGCAAGGGCAGCGCAGCCTCCTCCCCCTCGGGCGGGCGGCCCCGGCACTAGCCAGCCCTCGTTCCGCTCGCTCCTCCGTCGTGCGTCTGCCCGCCCCTGCCCTCTGCGCCCCCCGCACTGCCTGAGTGTGCTCTCCCCGCCCGGACGCGCCCCACCCGGCCTTGGCCTCGCCTCTGGGCTCCCCGCGGCTCCGGGGTGCCCCGCCAGGCGCAAACCTCCAGTACAGGAGCTGCCGCCCCCACGGAGACCGCAACCCACGGCGCGGCCGGACGCGAGGGGTGGGGGACAGTGGCCGGACCGCATAGCCGCCTACGGTGTCCCCTGCGGGGAAGTAAACCCAAAAGGCAGGAGGCCGCTGGTAACCTGGTGCCCCACCCTGGCCCGGGGAGGCGCGCCCTCTCAGCTTGGTGGAGCTGAATTCTGTATCAACCCGGTGCGAAGCTGGGAGTGGGGCATCCAGCCTCATGACGAGTCAGATGGAGGACGAGGTGGACGTGAAAACATTGCTGAAAGGAGCAAAGTGAAGTTGCGGAGGCATAGGCCAAGGTGTAGAGAACAGCATCTAAATGGTGACATCAACGGAATAAGGAATCCCGACTGGCTGCTGCTGGCACAAGGGAGCTGCTAAATAATTACTCTCTCGGTTCTATTTCACAAATGAAAAAGAACAGAGAATGAGTGATGGCAGCTAGAGATGTAAGCATGGATAGTGTGTGTATCTTAATAGGATATTCAGGAAGGCTGAATGAATTAGGATTCATTCTGTTAAAACGAGAAAAGGCAAGTGTGTTAAAAAACAAACTCCACTACAACAAATTATCTGATTTGGTTGCAATATTTTCTACAAATTTAATAGAGATAGAAATAAAAGGGTGAGAAAAGTTTAAAAATTCTCATTTCAAGAATATTAATACTGCTTATGTGTTTGATAAATGGAACCTTTTAGATATTATTATACAAGCATTCTGCTTGCATTATCTAATTTAAATCTACAATTCCAAATGCGTTAGTATCCTCCCCATTTTACAAATGAAGATTTTGCAGTTCTAAGAAGAAAAGCAACTTGTTCCTGGCAGAAGGATTGCTCCTGGCAGAAGGCAAGAAACTCCAGTCCCACCCCAGCAGCACCTGCCACCAGCTGACCCCAGAGCCCCAGAGCCCCAGTGCCCACCCAGCAGACTGGCTCTCTGGGCAGCACTCACTCACCCAGTTCAGTCTGAGTTTGGGACATTGGTAGCTTTTCACAGATATACTCACATTTTCTCTGAATCAATTTTGTGAATACAAATTCAGAATTGGAAGGGACTCAAAACAGAATGTTTAATCCAAGCCCTTCGTAATATAGAAGAGGAAACTGAGGCCCACAGGAGGGGTATTTAGGATGGCTCCACCAGCGTGGCGGGGGTCATTTCCTTGGCTTCCCTTGGCTTGTGCCTCCTCCGCACACCCTGTGCTCGCCCTTCTATTTGCATTCAGATTCCGTGTCACAGATTACTTCCCAGTCACAGGTGACTCTAACATTGCTTCTTTTCTTTGAAAGCCTTCAAAATGCTTTAACATGTGAGTTCCCGGGTTCAAGAACCCAGCCCCCCAATCCTGTTCAGATTTCTGGGGTGCACTACTCAGCCAGGTAGGTACCTCTCCCAATCCAGACAAACGGGGGCTAATCCCATAGGTTTCCATGGTCGCCTATCCTAGATCACCTATCCTTGATCAAGCTACATTCAGTTCAGTTCAGTTCAGGCCCTCAGTCGTGTCCAACTCTTTGCAACCCCATGAATCGCAGCATGCCAGGCCTCCCTGTCCATCACCAACTCCTGGAGTTCACTCAGACTCACCTCCATCGAGTCAGTGATGCCATCCAGCCATCTCAGCACCGCATAAATAATTCCTATGTGACACTGATCAGATCTTACCCAGGGATCTGTATTCAACAGGATCACAGTTTAAGAGAAGAAATGAGAGGAAGAATGGCAGCATTAATAAGTGGTTATAAGGTAGAACCTCTAAGAGAAGCTTAAAGAAACTGTTTTTCACTTGGAGAAAAGAAGATTGAAACTGAATTTAACAACTCTTCAAGACCATGCATATGGGATAATAAGCAGGATAATGGCCCTAATCTCTAAGGGCAGAAAACGTTTAGGAAAGGAGTTGAATTTTCATTAGAGATGAAGGGAGAAAGATCTAATTTAGGGCAAAACTTCTCTTAAAATTTGTTATAAAACACCTGATTCCTAGTACTCATCCATGGGAAATACATAGGAATCCTCATATATGTGTGTCCAAGACAGTGGTGGGGCTTAGGGCCACCCCATTAGGGAATCATCTACCCCGTGCAAGCTAGTGTAATAGGCCCAAAAGGACAGAAAATGCAAACAGACAAATAGAAGAGACAGTTGTTGTCCTCAAGGTATTTACTATTCAACCTCAAAGGTAAATCATGAAAATAAAAGGCAATCAAAGCCATGAATGCCACTCATAAACAAGGACAGAATAATGCATTCTAAATTAGATAGGTTAATAGATAAGATGAACTTGATCTAGAAGAATATGGAATTAAGAAACGACTGGTCTAGGGTTAGACCTCTTGGAAGAAATCAGGTTTTTTTTTTTAATTAATTAATTTATGGCTATAATGGATTTTTGTTGCTGGCCCAGGCTTTCTATAGTTGCAGCACTTGGGTTTCTCACTAGTTGCATCTCCAGGGCTCTAGGGCGAAAGGACTCAGTAGTTGTGGCACATGGGCTGAGTTGCCCCTGCAGCATGTGGAATCTTCCCAGACCAGGAATAGAACCCACGTCCTCAGCACTAGCAGGTGGATTCTTAACCAGTGGACCACCAGGGAAATCCAGAAATCAGTTTTGAAGGAGAGGAAGGAATGACTGAAAGGAATGAAGAGGACATTCAGGAAAGGGCAGTGGCTCTTGTGATCATGAAGAGCCAAGTTGGATGACCTAGTAAAGGGAGGGGGGGGAGTCCAAATATTATCTGATGTGATCTCCTCACTCAAACCTTATGATGTATACACAACCATCTTCATTTTATGAATGAGGAGCTGAGGTTCAGAGTTCGTGAGGGAGCTGGAAGGGCAGGAGTTGGAATCCAGGCCTGCTTGCCATGCATGTGTGCATGCTCAGTCGTGTCCAGCTCTTTCCAACCACATGGGCTGTAGCCCACCAGGCTCCTCTGTCCATGGGATTTTCCACAAGAATGCTGGAGCAGATTGCTATTTTCTCCTCCAGGGGCTCTTCCTGACCCTGGGACCAAACCCATGTCTCCTGCATTGCAGGTAGATTCTTTACCGCTGAGCCATCGGGGAAGACTCCATAATAATCCAGCTTCTTGGTGAGTAATTCTTAAGGCAAGCATGCTGGGCTGTTAACCTCTGTTCAAGTCACTGGTTTTTCTCTCTAAATTCAGGAGACTCTTGTTATCTTCATCTTGGGCTTTTAGGCTTCATACTCTCTTTGACTAATCATTTCCCCAACTGGTTGGCATCAGCCTGACTCCTATAGTTGATTTTTTGAAGAGGTTAGCAACTCCACCAAATTTCACCCATATGCAGGAAGGAAAGAAGCATGCCTGTCTTTCAAGCTTCTGATCAGGGCAGGACACATTTGGAGATTCAATTAGAGACACTCAAAACTAACAATGCTATGAATGCTGGCTATTGATTAAAAATGGGAATGTCAAGCTACCTTTGCCCTAACAATAAGCTCATTACAAGGCACTTCAGAGAAATTCAAGCTCTAAAGACCTTGCTTTGATGACTTTGACAGAGTAGGAAAAAGTAGCAGAATTAGTTACAGAGAGTATTTTCCCTTCAAGTCAGAGACTAAAGGCTGTGGGAAACTTTTATAAACAGAAAGACCTTTGCAGACAGAAAGACACACATATATAAATATATTTCTGAATATGGATAATAACATGTTTACTGATTAATGAACTTTATTTCCATCCCAGTGTCTCTATTTGGAAGAAATTAGTTGCTTAAAGAGACTCTTGGAAGATACTAGTTCAGTGAATGTTCAGTAAAGGGGGCAGGGTTCTACTCTTAATACTCAAGCAACACTCCTGACACACCTGTCAGCTTTCTGTATTAGTCCACCCACACTCAGCTGTCTCTCTTGGTCAAGATAGCACCCTAAGGACGCCTGACATATAGCCAAGGGTTGATAGCCAAAGAAAGAAAGAAGGTATACAGCCACTTGCATTTTAATAACTTGTATTCTTAGTTTCTGCAAAATGACAAATTCATTCTGTTATGGTTATAGTTAACAAAATGGTATTTAACTCCCACTCTCACCTTATGACTGGGTTTCCTTGATGGGCTCAGAGGTAAAGAATCCGCCTGCAATGAAAGAAACTCCAGAAGACTCGGGTTTGATCCCTGGGTTGGAAAGATTCCCCAGGAAGAAGATGGTGGAGGAAATGGCAACCCACTCCAGTTTTCTTGCTTGGGGAATTTCATGGACAGAGGCTCCTGGTGGGCTAGAGTCCATGGGGTCACAAAAGAGTCAGACACATCTGAGCATGCACGCATATGCGTACTTTTATTTAGTACACATTCAGTACTCATTTTCCAATTTCCTCGCCTTGGTTGCCCCAAACAAAAACGATTACATTCATTGATATCCACAAATTTATAAAACCACTTCAAGATACTGCTGATGTGGAGGTGGGGGAGTGTGTGTGGGGGGATGGGTGAGTGTGATAATCCTTCATATATTGACTCAACAAGTGTTTCTGAGAACCTACTAAATGCCAGACACTGTGTCAAGTGCTCAAGATGTGAGAAAAAAAAAAGATTCCTGTCCTTATGGAGATTTATTCTAGTGGGGAGGCACCAGGGGGACAAAAATAAATACAGAAATAAACAAAATATGATTATATATAAAATAAACAAACAACAAGGTCCTATTGCATAGCACCAGGAACTATATTAAATATCTTGTAATAACCTATAGTGGAAAAGAATATGAAAAAAATCACTTTTCTGTACACCAGAAATGAACACAACATTATAAGCCAATTATACTTCAATAAAAATAAATAAATAAAAGTTAAAAAAATATATATATATAATGTGTTAGAAAGGAATAAGGACTATGAACACAAAACCTGAAACAGGGTGAAAGGTTGCGAGTACAGCCAGCCTGTGGGCAGCCATCCAAGATCAGGAGGCAGGTGACACTGTTAAGCAGGGTAGTCAGTGAAGGACTCATTGAAAAGGTGTGATTTAAGCCCAGACCTGAAGGGGGTGAGGATTTCAAGCAGATACCTAAGGGAAAAGAGTTTCTGGCAGAGAGAAATGCAAAGAACTAAAGCCCTCAGGTGTTTGCATATTAGAGAAATAACAAGGAGACCAGTATGATCAAAGATGAAGCAAGCTGGTGAATTCCCCAGTGGTACAATATTTAGGACTCAGCGCTGTCACTGCTGAGGACTTGAGTTCCATCCTGGTCAAGGAACTAAGATCCCATAAGCCATGTGGCATGCCGCCCCCCTCCCCCAACTCCCCAAAAAAGAAGAAAGGGGGCAATGGAGTGAAAAAGGTTGACTTTCTGATCACAAGGGTGTTTTTCAAACATTTTATGAAGCTCAGAGTGAAGATAACTGACCCTTTAAAAGAATTTGTGTCATGTAACTATAGACACAAGATAATTAAGTAAAAGGAGTAATAAAACAGGATTTATCCATAAATTAAAAAAATTTTAAAAAGAGAAACATAGTCATGGCTGTTACTTTCTACCACACACTCTTGAAAAACTTTGGCGGGAAGTTTTAAATATCATCTTTGGCCTGCAGACTTCTTGAGGGCAGAAGATAAGTCTTTGTGGCAAAATACAGCACATAGCATAACACCCCCATTGGTGACAGTGTTGGTGAATGAGCACTCAAATATATGTGAGTTAATACACATCTAAGTGTTCCTGTTTCTTGTTGAATATGGGTTTTTGTATCTCATTCCCAACACAGTTCCAACAAACCCATGCCATGCCTTTGAATTCCTTTGCAGTGATCTGGAATGTTCCTGTTGGACTTTCTCATTTTGCAATTCAAGTCTCTCTGCAGTATAACCAACTTGGTTCCTTACATATCCCTTCCTGGCCAGGAGTACAGCATTCTTTAGAGATTCCACGGGGGCTCTTTCTTCACATTGAATTCTTCCCACTAGTTACCCAAGCTTCTTAATGGTTGAAATGTTTTCTGTCATATTTAAATGATTTTGATATCAGTTTCATACCTGCTTCCATTCCATTTGATGACTACCATGAAGGTATTTTTGAGATTCCTACCCAGAAGCATACACATCTTTTAGATTCTCAGTCCCAGGAGGTATTTTCCAGATGTCTTTCTGGTGGGAAACTCAGCTCCCACCTGTTGTCCCTGCTTTAAAATGGCTTTGATAAATGACCTACAGGAGCCATGCTTGTCCCTGAATCGTCACATAGCACCCCAGGTGGGAAAAATCAAGCTTCTCTGCTGTTGCTCCATCCCTGACCTATGTGAAGAGACTGCATGCTCAGTCGCTTCAGTGGTGTCCAACTCTGTGCAACCCTATGGACTATAGCCCGCCAGGCTCCTCTGTCCATGGGATTCTCCAGGCAATGATACAAGATGGGTTGCCATGCCCTCCTCCAGGGGATTTTCCCAACCCAGGGATTGAACCCATGTCTCCTGCATTGCAGGCAGATTCTTTACCCACCTGGGAAGCCTATATGAAGAAATTAAGTACAGGCACATGCAGTAAGCCAGGCTTTCTTCCTGCAGTTCTGCTATTTCATTCTTCAAGTCCTAAGAACATATGTACACTTTGACCGTTCAACAGTCTGCAGTGTGGAACTGGGGCCTCACTCTACTTCACTGGTGACACATCCGAAAGCAGCGTGGTGGCACCTTGTGCCCAGTGCATCCTGGGTGCATGAGAGCCAAGTACCAACTCAAAGTTGGCTGCTTCACAAGTTGGGTGTCCCAGAACCTACAAGAGGAACGTCCTCTGCCTCGTCCTGAACGTAGCACCATGTTCATTTGTGCCCTTTAGCACAAGCCAGACATTGCATCTTTTTCTTTTTTTCAAAATGCCATTGTACAGCTCACCTATTTCCTGTCTTGCTATTCTAATTATATAAATTACCCTGCCACAGTTAATTCATACTTATTAAAGAGCTACATAATGGACATTACTACTACTAGAAAACCACTCAAGTTGGGATATCAGTACCACCTTCATACACCATCACAGTATAACATATATTGCTCTTTTATCAGGTTATTAATGAAACAGAAATGTTTATTACCAGCTCTCTCTCCCCCAACCAGTGTCTTTCCATTCCCTATATGTGACCTGTGACCAACTGGCATTTCTTTGTGCCCTGGAAGCAGCAGGCAGCAGTAACAGATGAAATCGGCAGTCTTTTCTTCTCATCTGGCAGGAGTCTTTTTTCTGTCTTGAGTAAAGGCTCTCTTTACCACCCAGGATTCCTAGCAGTACTGTTCTTAACCCCAGAACACACATCCAGACCCTGCTGGGGGGTGGAGGGTTTCCCCACAAGCAGAAACTCATTTCACCACCCCTCCTCACTCTTCAAGGCCTGGAGGTGGGGCAGGGGGGAGGCAGGATGGAGTGCCAGTCAAGAGGATTACCCTTCCCCTACTCCATCCTCTCTTCTCCTGTCACCCATTTCTGTCGATCCTATCAGGGGTCCATAAAGCCAGGAGGACTCTGGCCCAGGAGAGGGGGGTAGGGGTTAGGCAAACAGGCCAGGGAGGCAGCTGGTTGAAATTTAACCACAATATTCTTGGTCTCTATTGTTTTGAGTGAGGCCCAATATTTCCACAGCAGGATTATGGGATCTGATTAACCACGTTAGACAACAATGCTGAGCTGGGATGGGCTTCCCCTTCCAGCTGCCAATATGAAAAAGTAAATACAACACCCACATTTCAGAAGGGACTCCCAGCAGCCCCCCAGACCTTACTCCCCAGTTCTGACCCAAAGTGAGGTGGGGGGGGGCAGAAGAGTGTGGCACTGCATACACCCCTAAACCCTGGCCCCCAGCCCAGCTGGACGAGTAACCTGGCACAGTATGCCCAGGTGAGTCAATGGCTGTGCGCTCCCCACACCCTGCAGTTCTTCCAGTGCTTCTTCCGGGTTCCCCTAGGCTGGCCCAGATTCTCAGGAACCCATGAGAGTTAGGTGCTGAGAGGCTAGCACTCACGCAGAGGATCCAGAAGTGTAGAAAGCACACAAAATCAGTTGGATTCCAGGACAGAGAGACTGAGAGCAGGTAGGATTCCACAGCTGAGAAGAGGCTGAGCCTTTTCTAGAATGTTTTGGTGCTACCTCATGACTTCCCACGAGACAGGGTAGAAAGAGAGACCCCAGAATTGAGGGAAAGCGTTGAGGCCACGAACAAAGTCTCAGGAGACAGTATTCCTTGATGGGTCTGGGCTGGGAGACAGAGGATACTACTTCACACCCTCCCCTCTCTGAATGTTTCCCCTCAAGGTGGGATCTTCTGAAGCTCTGTCCAAGAGAACCTGTAAGAAAGAGCATTAAGAAGCCCTTGACAAGAATACCCTGTGGCAACTCATAGGAGGGCACAGCAGCTGGGGAAAACCCTCCCTCCACAATGTGGGCTCCCTTAATCTGACATTTCTCTGCATCTAAGTGCCTAGCAGAATCCACTACAATTCTACAAGTCCCTGCATTTACTCATATTGGTAACAGGGACTAGGAAGCAAAGGTCTTGAGCTGAGTCTGGTGGCTTCCTTGTAGAAAGTCACTTGCTCCTTTTGAACTATTTCTTCTTCAGGAAAATTAAAAGACAGAAAAATACTTCTGGGTAAAGCTCAGAAAAGCATATCATGTTTGCATGAAAACCCAGTTAACAAAAAGCGGCACCCTTTAGTAGTGTAATATCAGCACAGTGCTATTTTTTGAGTTAGCATTAAAAACTGACCCTGTTCTCAAACTTATACTCTTGAGTATAACCCAATGTAAGGATGGAAACAAAAAGCCCATAGGAAATGTGTCTATAAATGCCGATTACGTTAATAGCACAGTGAGGAGGTGGCAAGAACAGATAAAATGAGCGTACCACGTCACGAGGAAGGTTAATTAAGAGGATTTTAGGTTTCCCCAATACTCTGTGGAGCAAATCCCCTTAGCTTTGTAAATAGGAGGAAATGAAGGACAGAATAATTGAAAAGAAGGAAATGCCCCTGATGACAATGTCAAGTGTTAGTTGCTCAGTCATGTCCAACTCATTGTGATCCCATGGACTGTAGCCCACCAGGGTCCTCTATCCATGGGATTCTCCAGGCAAGAATACTGTCAAGAATGAGACCAAATCTAGGTGGCACGGCCTTTCCCATTCCCATTCCCACCATCTCTGTAGAGAATGAGACCCAGGCTCCTGCTTATCTCCCAGCCGACCAGGGAGGAGGAGGTCAGGAGGTTTATGTGAACAGGAAGGCAAGAAAAGGGAGTTCAAATGGACCACAGGACAAAATTTAAAAAGCATTGTGCTGAATGTTCAGGAGACTTGAGCATCTCTTCCTCCCCCAAGTGCTCCTTGAAGGTGAACCATATCAGACCTGTGGAAGGATACAGTCCAAGAGGAACAGATTCTTTCCAGTCCAGAGTACAGGAGCTCAGATCTCACTCTCTGCCACCTTACACCCTAGGGACTCCGGGATTCAGTGGGCAGAGACTAGAAGCTCCTTCCTTCCTTTTCCCTAACTTTACTACCCTATGGAGACCCTCTTTGATCTGGAGGTCCACCTTATACCCTAGGGACTCCGGGATTCAGTGGGCAGAGACTAGAAGCTCCTTCTTCCCTTTTCCCTAACTTTACTACCCTTTGGAGACCCTCTTTGATCTGGAGGTCCACCTTACACTCTAGGGAATCCGGGATTCAGTGGGCAGAGACTAGAAGCTCCTTCCTCCCTTTTCCCTAACTTTACTACCCTTTGGAGACCCTCTTTGATCTGGAGGTTGGTTGAACAGTGACAGAACAGAGAATGACCCTCTTGGGGTTTTCCGGGCTCTGGCTTGGGCTCTGCCTTTGGGGGGCTGCTGGGGAAGCCCTCAGTGAAGCCGGAGGAGAGGAGGTGCTGCCCAGCTGCAGTGCTAAGGGATGAAGATTTGTCTCCCAGCAAAGAGCTGGTCTGTCTGGGCTGACTGTGGGGGAGGGGTGAACCACCAGCAAGGCCAAGAAGGCCTTGCAGCCTAGGTGGCGCTATTTCTCTACTTTTTAGGTCAAGTTCCTGCAGGAACTTCCTCGAGGTCCCTAGTCCTGCTCCTGGTTTGCTGGCTTGCTGCTGTAAACCACCTTATATTATTTTTTTTTCTAAAAATACTCCAAAGCAATTGAAAGAGTCCCTTCTCCCACCAGCCAGCCCTGGCCCCAGCCCCGGCCCCGGGGAGCGGGCGGGTAGGCGGGGAGGTGGGCCACTGCTTTATTAAACACAGGGAAAACTAATATTTACGGAATAAAATTTATGGAGCAGCCACGAGAATTCGACCCTTTTATGTGCATGCGGAGTGGGGGTTGGGCCAGGCTGGGGGCCTCAGGGAGGGGCCCAAGCCAGGGGGCAGGGCTGGAATACAGCCTGGCTAGGCCAATTTGTCAAGGCAGGGGTTTCCCTGGAGTTGCCCTGGGATGAATGATTTTCAAACACCACCCCTTGCTTTGGGGGGCAAGGGCTTCAGGGCAAGAATGCCCGAGGCAGAGCCACGGGGAGCAATGTTTCTCCTAAGGATGTGTCTTTGGGCAATAGTCCCATGGGGGCAGCAAGCTTTGGGGATACAAGGGGCAGTGGGCAGGGAAGTCATTAGGCATATTCTCATTTAACCTTTTTAAAAAGTTACACATTCTTTTGAGAACATGAAAAAAAATGCTCTTCGCATTTTATTTATAATTTTAGGGGATTCACAAACCCCTGATCCCCACTCTGATTAAAAAATGCCTTCTCTTGAGACTGTGCTTTTAGGGCAGAGGGATTACCTAGCGTGAAGAACCCTTATTTTCTTCCAGTTTTCTGGGGAAGTCTCTCCATTTTCCATGTGGTCTCATACCTTGAAATCTGTCTATCTATACTATGCCAAGAGAAACTAAACAATAAAGTGAGTCATCTGATAGATTGTTTTTACATAGTTCCCTAGGTACTTCAATGACAGTCACCACCAGGGCACAGACGGGGGCACTGGCCTGGAGGTAAAGAAACTTATCAGCAGCAACTGGGAATGAGCCATGGTGGAGCTCTCAGACTCTGCCAGCAGGTGAAGGCCTGGGGTAAGTCCTGGAGTCTGCCAAGGCTCCTCCCTTGAAGAGCTAATATGCTCAGTCCCTCAGTCAGGCCCAACTCTTTGCAATCCCATGGACTGTGGCCCACCAGTCACCTCTGTCCATGGGATTTTTTTTTTTTTTTCCCCAGGCAAGAATACTGGAGTGGGTTGCCATTTCCTACTCCAAGGGATCCTCCTAACCGAGGAATTGAACCTGCGTCTTCTGCCATGCAGGCAGATTCTTTACCACTGAGCCACTGGGAAAGCCCTGAAGAGCTAACTGGGAGTGGTAAAAATATCCTCTTAAAAACAGGCAGGGTCACGGGAAAAGAATGGTCACAGCTGAAGACAGAAAAGAATGACTTTACATCCTTCCTGGAAAATGTTTTCAGTGAGGTATATAATAATGCAGTTCAGAACTCAGCAGTCTGGGCTCAAATTCTGGCTGCTACTTACTAGCTGTGTGACTTCTCATAGGGGGGTTTCCCAGGTGGCACAAATTCAAGAGAACCCACCTGCCAATGCAGGAGAAAAAAGAGATGCAGGTTGGATCCCTGGGTTGGGAAGATCCCCTGGAGAAGGAAATAGCAACCTGCTCCAGTATTCTTGCCTGGGAACTTATGGACAGAGAAGCCTGGCAGGCCACAGTCTATGCGGTCACAAGAGTCAGACACACACACTAAACCACCACTGCCACTTAGCGGAGTAGCTGGTACACATGAACTGCTCAGTAGATGGTAACTGTTGCTGTTATTATAATCATCATTACTTTCTTATTACTTGGATGGTCCTCTTCCTCCCAAGACTTGACCTGGGGACAGAAACACCAGTCCTATGTGCTTCTCTCTCAGTGCCAAGAGAGACCATGTGACTGAGGAGCCTTTGACCATCATAAGCAAATAAACCAGAAAAGGCCTCTGCGGGTTCTGCCCCGACCCCTTCCTCTACCTAACAGCTCCCAGTGAACATCTGAGTTCTACTCTCCTTCCTGTCTCTCCAAGGTAAAGATTCAGATGGTGTTACCCATAGAGGAAAACCTAGTAGAGAAGGCCAAGGAGCTTTACGAATGCTGGTCTGTTAAATCCTTTTTTTGGCTGAGCCATGCAGCTTGCGGAATCTTAGTTCCCTGACCAGGGATTGAACCTGGGGTTGTGGGAGTAAAAGCACGTAGTCCTAACCACTGAACCACCAGGGAAGTTCCAAATTTTGCTAGATTTGTCCAAAAAATTGACCTTATAACTGAGAAAGTCTATCTCATACAGGCTTTATATCTTTTCCTGCTAAGCACTATTCATTCTATACGTCAATTCTGTTGGTCCCAGAGAACCATGGCCATTTCCTATTCCCACTCATCCTATCTTTTCTAGTTCTTCTATTTACTCTGCTATCTAAAGTGAAGGATAGGAGAGCAAAATTCTTTTTTATCCCACTCCAGGAAACTAACTTGGCCCTAGGGCTCACAGTTCTTTGTCATTTCAATCCCATGTTGTGGTTTAACCTGTTGTCTATGCCTCAGAAACAGATTAAAAAACACCCCATATCAAGCTGGACCAAGAAGCACAGAAGCCATAGGGCACAAGACTATGGAGAGAAGTTTCAAGATCAGTGCTCCCCAATGGAGGCTTAGCACAAGCCACAGAAGAGAAGCATAAAAAGAATCCTGAAGGATTGGACAAGGGCCTTGACTTCATCCAGAGACATCAGTGGGTTGGGATCCAGTAATGGGTTGGTTGTATGTTCCACAGGTAAGCAATCTCAAAAGCAGGAGTGTGAGCGCTTTTTATTCTGTGCTAGAGAAAAGAGTGTCTCTGAGGAGCATCTGGGAGTAGCTAAGGACTCTAGAAAGACAGGCAAGACTTCCTTCGTATGTTGTGCCTTTTTGCTGACCTGCCCCATATACCTAAAGTCCATGGTAGATCCTAAGTCTAGAGAACCTTCCCTAAAAGAAAGGAGGGTGTGGGATTCCCAGAAACTGTCTTCCACTCAGACAAGGAAGGCCAGTGCCCAATGGATTGGAGCCAGGATTCCCTTGTTAACAGTAGTCATGCCTGTCAACATGAGCTTCAGTTATCTGGCCCTTACGGTGGAGTCTCTGACTGTATAACTCTGTGTCAAAGATGCTGCCGCCACAGGAGCTCCTTCCAAGGTAACACTAGGAAACTACTCTCCGAGTCCATTTTCAGCAGTTGAGATGGTGACAAGTTAACTGAAAAGCCCCCTTAGCTTCTTCCTCTTGACTTTCAACAGCTGAGGTTTCTGCATAGGGCCTGAAGAGACCTAGAAAAAAAAAAGGAATCCAAGTTAATAGAGGTTTTGAACAGTTGCACTTAAGTTAGGAAAAGAATTTCCTTGCTCCCATGGCTCTGGCTAAGAAGGGTGACTGACACGGGGGTTTTGATGTCCATGTCAGGCTGTGAATGCGATGGAAGAGTCTATGCAGGAGAGGCACACCGCATCCCTTTTCCCCTAGGGAAAAACTTCATAGACCATCACTGGAAGTGCAATAAGGCTGAAAGGGAGCCAAGGTCCATCATTCAGAAGAACTGCAGAGAGACAACAGCAAGGGAACATGGAAAAGACCATGACTCTCCATCTAGAAATCCACAATCCACAATGTGGACGCCAGGTCACAACCCATGTTGGGTTAAGGCAGGGTCAACTAGGTGACAATTCCAGGGACCACCAGCTTGGGAGCTATAGATGCAGATTCTCCCAACTCTTTTTTTTTTTTATTCGTTTATCTGGCCGTGCAAGGTCTTAGTTGCGGCACACGGGGTCTTCAGTCTTCACTGCGGCACAGAGGATCTTTAGCTGCAGCCTGTGGAATCTTTTAGTTACAGTGAGTGGGGTCTTCAGTTGCAGCATGCAAACTCTTAGCTGCAGCATGTAGGATCTAGTTCTCTGATCAGGGATCTAACCTGGGCCCCCTGCATTGGGAGTGAGAAATCTTAGCCACTGGCCCACCAGGAAATTCCCCAGACACTCTCAACTCCTGAAATGCTATCTAGGAAGCTGCTCATGACTTACTGTGGGCTCTGTCTCAGGTCCTGGGAGGGATGGTGTTGAGGAGACCGGCTCTTCTAGCTGGTTCAAAAGTTGGTTATCAGTTCCCTGCGAGAAAGCACTGCTTGAGGTCTGGGGATCTCCTGAAACCAGAAAGATCAAAGGAAGATAGTGATAAATGCCTTCTTCTTACCAGGAAGGCATTAGCATTTACAAAGCATTCTGATAAAGGCCTGGCCTTGGTTGTTGTAGTTGTTTAGTCACTAAGTCATGTCTAACTCTTTGCAACCCCGTGGACTGTAGCATCCCAGGCCCTTCTGTCCAAGCCTTGGTACTAGTATGTAAACAGACACAAATTCACTTCCAATTAACTTTTGGAAAGCTGTTTCTACTGTGAAGATTCCCCAGGCCAATTGTAACCACGTAGGACAAGAGTCTCTGTGACTCAAAACAGCTAACTGTTCTCTGCATTGCCTGTCACATCTCAGGTAAGGGGATTAACTTTTTTTCCTGGTTCTCTAATTCTCCATTGGGTGGCATCACTGATTCAATGGGCATGAACTTGGGCAAACTCCAGGAGATGGTGAGGGACAGGGAAGCCTGGTGTGCTGCAGTCCATGACGTTGTGTGTGAAGAGTTGGACACAACTTGGTGACTGAACAACAACAAAATTCTCCTAGGCATGTAGACTAGTCCTAATAAAACTTTCTATAGCGATAGAATGAATACTTGTGATCTGTGTTGTCCAACCCGGTAGCCACTGGTCATATGTGGCTACTGAGCACCTGAAATGTACAAATGAGATGAGCTTTTCATTTTATTTAATTTTTATTTATTTAAATTTAAATGGTCACTATTGCCTAGAGCTACCATAATGGACAGCACAAACCTAGACCCTAACTCTAACCCCAGGGAGACCAACACCTCTAGAGCTACGTACCAGTGTCATGATGCTTCTGTCCCACCTGGATCGCTTGTCTGGTAACTGCCATATACATACTCTGCAGATTTGTGACGAAGGGTCTTCCATCACCAACACTGCATGCCTCTGGTAGTTTCTACAGGGGAGAGGAGATACTATCATGGGTTACATGGGATTGCTAGAGAAAAACTCGATATCCCACTGGCATTAACCCCAAAAGAGTTTATATACAGAAGTTAGATCCAATATGGGGCTTCCCTAGTGGCTCCCTGAGTTCAGTCACTCAGTCCTGTCTGACTCTTTGTAACCCCGGGGCCTGCAGCACGCCAGGCTTTCCTGTCCATCACCAACTCCCGGAGCTTGCTCAAACTCATGTCCATCAAATTGGTGATGCCATCCAACCATCTCATCGTCTGTCGTCCCCTTCTCCTTCTGCCTTCAACCTTTCCCAGCATCAGGGTCTTTGCTAATAAGTAAGTTCTTTGAATCAGGTAGCCAAAGTATTGGAGTTTCAGCATCAGCATCAGTCCTTTCAATGAACATTCAGGACTGATTTCCTTTAGGATTGACTGGTTTGATCCCCTTGCAGTCCAAGGGACTCTCAAGAGTCTTCTCCAACACCACAGTTCAAAAGCATCAATTCTTTGGTGCTCAGCTTTCTTTATAGTCCGACTTTCACATCCACACATGACTACTGGAAAAACCATAGTTTTGACTAGATGGACCTTTGTCAGCAAAGCAATGTCTCTGCTTTTTAATATGCTATCTAGGTTGGTCATAGCTCAGATGGTAAAGCTATGGCTTAGATGGTAAAGAATCCTCCTGCAATGCAGGAGACCAGAATTTGATCCCTGGGTCAGAAAGATCCCCTGGAGAAGGGAATGGTTACCCACTCTTCTATTCTTGCCTGCAGAATTCCACAGACAGAGGAACTTGGTGGGCTACAGTCCATGGGGTTGCGAAGAGTCGGAAATGACTGAACAACTAACACACTAGATCCAATACAGACATACATGGCCAAACCCGTTGGGACTGATATAAAGACCTCTTGGGAGGTCTTCTCTTCTGAAAGGCAACTCCAAACAAATATTTTTATTTCTCTCAATACTTAAATCTGTTATGCCTCCCCATGAATACCTCATAGGTTTGTAGGTTCTCTCCTCCAAAAGGATAACCTTTTAGAGAACGTTCTTAGAAAATCACACTCTTTAAATTATCCCTGAGTTGTAGATTACTATTTTATTTATTTATCTGGCCGTGTCTGGTCTTAGTTGTCATGTGGGATCTCCCATTGTAGCGCATGGACTCTCCAGTTGTGGCGCACACCGGCTCAGCAATTGCAGTGCACAGCCTTAACTGCTGCATGCCACGTAGGATCTTAGTTCCCTGGCCAGGGATGGAACCCCCATCCTCTGCATTGCAAGGAAGATTGTTAATCACTGGACCAACAAGGAAGTTCCCAGACTACTATTTTAATCAAATTTACTCTGAAACTTCTACGCTGGAGAGAAAAAAGAATGAAATCAAGGAAAGGGGAAAGAGAGCAAAATGGAAATGACAGACTGAAAGACAAGAATAAATTATGGAGCTATGATGTTCAGTCAAAGGAGATGGGAGAAACAAAGTTTACAAAATTTGGAGGCTTGCCTGCCATTTTACATTACTTATGCAATCCCATTGTGCTTTACTATAATCAATGAACTCACAATAGGGGTGATATTCTCCCCCCAGGGAGGAGAAAATTTGCTTTTGGTGGGAGGGATAAAAAAATCTTACTCTTTTAATGTATATGGCACAGATACACAAATAGTACATAAACAGAGTTTTGGTATACCCGTGGTATTAAAATTTTCTTAGGGGGGATAATTAGGGGAAAATGTCTTAAAAGGTTCCTCTGGAAGTTGATAATGAAAAAAAGTTGAGAAACCCTGCCATAATCGCACCATATTTATCTGTTTCCTTCACTACGGAAGGAACTCTGAGTTTACATTCACAACAAAATCTTTTGCCTAGTTCAAGTTTCATACACTTGGCTGAACTGAGTTTTAAGTAATGGCTGAAAACTGAAGAAAGTGCAATCAAAATGAGATGAAAGAGTATGGTGTCCAGTGACCTAAACCTGGCTGTACTTTAGGATCTGGGAAAAGGCCCAGAGCCACTTCATCCGTCCTTGTGCATGCAGATTGTCATGGTTCCCAGCCAGGCTAGCAGGTCTCAAAGGAAAGCCATGCCAGCAGCTCACATGGGAACGAACCCAAGAATCTTGGATTGCCCACATCTCACATCGAGGGCACTTCTGTTGTGCTATAAAAGCATGCATTTCTGCAAACCCACGGTGGGAGAAGGATGGAAGAGAGAGTGGGAAAAGCAGTGAAGTAGTTGCTGAACCATGGTCAAGGTTACACAGCTCTTTCCCCCAAGCATGGTGGTAGCTGAAAAACTGGTTGATTCCAGGAAAGATTTCTACTCCATAGATTTCTATTCCAACCCAACTTGCAAAACACTGTGTCAGTCTTGACCTTTCACTGGAAACCACAGACAGTGAATCAGGAGCTGCATGCAGACTTTGCTTCCAGCAGCAATCACACTCAGAGTGTAACGTCCTCTTCAGCAGCATTCCCTAAGGAATGAACTGAAACAGGTCATGGACCTCTGCCTCACCTCATTCTCGTTCCTAAGTTCAGCTCTCCAACCCCCAAGCCATCTCCTCCAGCAGAAATCCTCTATCCCATGGCCAGAGAGCCCTGACAGCAGAGAGACAAACAGGTGTTCTCTGTCCTCACATCTCATGTCTCTGGGATGTCCCTTCATGCTGCGCAGGAAGCATGGCCTCTCTTAGAGTCACCCACACATGGCTAGGTGGGCACTGTGCTGCCTCTACAAAAAAACCAGCCGGAATCTAGGTAGTCCATGGGGGCATCTTCTCCTGCCCTTTCTACGGAACTAAACAGACTCATACAATTTCCAGAGTGACCTTTAACCAGTGCATGTATTTAGTCTCAAAATAAAGTGCCAGAAATAAAAGGCCATTCAAGCTATTGCTGTCCTGGAACTAAGTCCAAATCCAGAACCTGTATCTTAGCCCTTCCTCCAACCTTCCCCTTCTCAGAGAGATCTGATCCTGCAGCTTCTGCCAAAGGTCATCCCATCTGAGTATCCCTTCTCAGAAAAGCACTAGGAAGAGAACACATATTTACTACATGCTAGACACTGTTCTAGGGCTTCCCTGGTGGCTCAGCTGGTAAAGAATCTGTCTGTAATGCAGGAGACTCTGGTTCAATCCCTGGGTTGGGAAGGTCCCCTGGAGAAGGAAATGGCAACCCACTCCAGTTTTCTTGCCTGGAGAATCCCCACAGACAGAGGAGCCTGGCGGGCTACAGTCCCTGGTGTCACAAAGAGTTAGACACAACTGAGCAACTAAGCACAGCACAGACACTGTTCTAAGTATTTAAATGTTCAATCCATTTTGTCTTATTCACTGCTATCTCCCTGGCACCTAGAACAATCTGGCTCACAGGAGTGGCTCAGTAACTACGTGTGAATGAATGGACATGGTGGGCATGAGGATGACCCTACCCTGCTGAGAAGTTACTCAGTCACAACTAGTAACTGGTGGGACAGGATTAGAATCCAGACCATGAGGCTTCAGGGCCCTCACATATAACAACTACCCTAGGGACCTCTCTGAAGCATAGAATTTCAGTCCAATGGACAATACAACCTTCCCTAGGATTACAGGCCCTTATTCCTGGCATCACAGATCATCTGTATATATTCCCTTCCAGCTCAGAAACAAGATCCCTTGGGGGACAAGGAAAAGAAAAAAGCGAGCAGATAACAAGGAGGCAACTGGCCCTCCCTGGAACCCTCAGAAGGCTGAAGGGTCACACCCATAATCCTGTTCTATCTGTTCCCCATCATCACGGATTCCTTGGGCATCATTCTCAGAATATGTGAGGGAAGAGGTGGTGAGGCCTGAGCCTGGGAAGGAGAAACATTATTTCCCTGGGCAGGACAATGGTAGGGGTGAGCTGGGGCAAGCAGCAGAGATCAAAGGGAGAAGCTGGAGTCAGGACTAAGAAAAGCAAACAGCGGTGCCTCCTGCTATAGTACACTTGAGCCAGGAGCAAGGTGTACCAGCCACAAGCGGGTCACTGCCCAGAATGGAGAGGGGAAGAAGAGCCAGGTCAGTCTACTGTATAATGTGTTCATCTGATTAATCCAGAATCAATCCTACTTGGCAAAAAGGCTACTTAGATTCTATCATGAGCCAGTTACTACAGGACTGGGGGAGGGGAAGTGGATGCAGTCCTTCCTGCCTCAGAACAGGACAGAGTTAGTACAAAGATAAATAAGTCAGAAGCCCTGCCTCCAAGAGTTTACAGTCACACATAGGAAAGAGGCAGATTCAGGTATCCCCCACTTTTTGTAAATTTGTTTTCTGCCACTTTGCTTTTGGCTTCCCCAGTGGCTCCACTGTTCTTGCCTGGAGAATCCCAGGGACGGGGGAGCCTGATGGGCTGCTGTCTACGGGGGCGCACAGAGTCGGACGCGACTGAAGCGACTTAGCAGCAGTGGCAGCGGCTCAGAGGTAAAGAGTCCACCTGCAAGGCAGCAGACATGGAGGCACAGGTTCGATCCCTGGGTTGGGACGATCCCCTGGAGGAGGAAATGGCAACTTACTCCAGTTTTCTTGGGAAATCCCATGGACAGAGGAGCCTGATGGGCTACAGTCCATAGGGTCGCAAAGAGCTGGACATGATTCAGCAACTAAACAACAACTTTGCTTTTAGGAAAAGCCTACATTAGTATCTGTTTTTGCTAACTAGAAGAAATCCAAAAAAGATTTTCACTTTTATGAAGAAAGGTAAGTACTTCTTCACTTTACACTATTTCAGCTTATGAAAGTTTCATAGGAATGCTCTCACTTTCAGATAGAAGGAAACTGTATGTGTTTTTTTTTTTTTTTTTCTTTCAGGCATTATGCTATAAGGGAGTTATAAACAAAGAGCAATAAGAACCCAGCGAAGAAGAAAGGGACAAAGTCTCACTGAGAGTCCTGCAAAACACTTCAGAGGTGATGGAGTTAAGCCTTTGCAAGGTTAGACTTTGTAGTGGAAGTCTTTGAGGCACAAAGGTGTGAAAAGATAGGCCAGGTGGGCATGTGCTCAGTCATTCCGTTGTGTCGAACTCTTTGCGACCCCATGGACTGTAGCCCACCAGGCTCCTCTGTCCATGGGATTCTCCAGGCAAGAATACTGGAGGAGGTTGCCATTTCCCACCCAGGGGATCTTCCCAACCTGGGAAGATCTGTGTCTTGGATCTGTGTCTCTTGCATCTCTTGCATTGGCAGGTGGATTCTTTACCATCTGAGCCACCAGGGAAGCCCATAGGTGGGAATATCTGATGGGAAATGAGACTGGACAGCTAATTCATAACCACCGAACTGCAAAGGACTTTATTTTCTGAATTAAGGATATGCCCATAGGAATTCCTTTTGTTTCATAAAGTGGATTTCTCTGCTATACAACTACTTGCCGAGGCTTCCCTGACTTTGAACTGTTACTGATACAGTGTAATATAGTATTGCAGATGTCACGTTGAGTAATCAGGCGTTTCCTCTAGGTTTGCATTTCTAGGTTTTCTGCTACACTAGAACCTCTTCTCTACTTCCTGCTAGTACTGTGACTAAGAGCCACATCACACTCTAATCCCAAGAGCTCTGTCACTCTCTCACCTCCAGCCCACCAGGACTTTGGCCCCTGCTTTATGACCATATCAAAAGCGTTAGGAAAACCAAAGTCACAGAAATCACAAAGGGCATTTGATCGTCCCTTCTTGTCCCTCTGGTGGCTCCTCTTCGTTGCTAGGCCCCAAACTTCCCTCCTGTTTAACAATAACTCCCACCTTCACTGAGTCTAAAACTCACTCCCAGTGGTCTGGAAATTCTAAGACTCCCTCCTACCCCCTGACCCCAACAGGATGCTGGAGCCATCCCAGTTACCACTTCCAATTAGAAACAAAAGGTTTGATCCGACCCCCAGACCTCACCCCCATTTCATCCACTCTTTCCTCTGAGGCTGCTTCAGAAAAAAAAAAAAAAATTTAGAAGTCTGGGTCAGGAAAGGCTGGACCTTGAGACACTGCTCACTCTACTCTATATGGACCCACAGGTGGAGTATACAGGCTTATAAGACAGAGGAGAAAGGGGAAAGGAGCAAACTAGAGCTCCCAGCACCAGCTGAGTAGGTCCTTGGTTCTGGCACCAGTCCCAGAAGCTGGCACAGCCCCAAGATCTGACACTGCCTGTCTCAGTATCATAACTTCCAGGGCAGGGCCCCAAACATGTGACTTCCCAAGGGTAAAAATCCTCTTCTCCATCTTGTACAAACTTCCCTCACTAGGGGGCCCAAGTCAGGTTAGGAAAGCATGGTGTGTGTGCTCCATCATGACTCTGCAACCCCATGGACTATAGCCCCAGGCTCTTCTGTCCATGGAATCTTCTAGGTAAGAACACTGGAGCGGGTTGCCATTTCCTATTAATTGCATCATTAGCTCCTCATAGGGGTAAGAGCACACTGTGGAAAACCATTCTAAGGTCTCAAGTTACTCAAAAACCATTCTAAGGTCTCAATTTAAGGTCACCAAAATAAATAGAAAGGAATAAGAAAACTGGTTTGGGAAGAGAACTCCAAGGAGAAAGACTCTTTAGAGCAGAATTCTTGCTTCCTCATCCATTCATTTGGCAAATATTTACTGGTTATCTACAGTATCTGGGATGATGTAGATGCTGGGGATACAGTACATTGAACAAAAGAAATAAAAATCCCTTGTCCTCCTGAAGTTTACATTCTAGAGAGGGGAGAGCAACAGTAAATATAACTAATTAAAACATATAAAGAGGAGAATGAAAAAACTGGAATGATACTCAACATTAAAAAAACTAAGATCATGGCATCCAATCCTATCTCTTCACGGCAAACAGAAGGGGGAAAAGTGGAAGCAGTGGCAGATTTTATTTTTTTGGGCTCCAAAATCACTGCAGATGGTGACTGCAGCCATGAAATTAAAAGATGCTTGCTCCTTGCAAGAAAAGCTATGACAAACCTAGACAGCATAGTAAAAGGCAGAGATATCACTTTGCCAACAAAGGTCCTTATAGTCAAAGCTATAGTTTGTCCAACAGACATGCACAGATGCGAGAGGTGGACCATAAAGAAGGCTGAGTGCTGAAGAATTGATGCTTTCAAATTGTGGTACTGGAGAAGACTTGAGGGCCCCTTGGACTGCAAGGAGATCACACCAGTCAATCATAAAGGAGATCAACCCTGAATATTCATTGGAAGGACTGATGCTAAAGCTGAAATTCCAATACTTTGGTCACCTGATGCGAAGAACTGACTTGCTGGGAAAGACTGAAGGCAAAAGGGGAAGCAGGTGGCAGATGATAAGATGGTTGGGTGGCATCACTGACTCAATGAACATCAAATTGAACAAACTCCAGGTTCAGAGGAGCCTGGTGTGCTACAGTCCACGGGGTTGCAATGAGTCGGACACAACTTAGCAACTGAACAACAAGCAACAATTAAAACATACTCTTAGAGTAATGAAAATAAAAATAAACAAATGGGACCTAGTTAAATGTGAAAGCTTTCGCACAGCAAAGGAAAACATAAACAAGATGAAAAGACAATAATTGCAAATGAAGCAACTGACAAAGGATTAATTTCCAAAATACACAAGCAGCTCATGCAGCTCAAAATCTGAAAAACAAACTACCCAATCAAAAAATGGGCAGAAGACCTAAATAGACATTTCTTCAAAGAAGGCATATAGATGGCTAGTAAACACATGAAAAAATGTTTAACATCACTTATTATTAGAGAAACACAAATCAAAACTACAATGAGGTATCACCTCACACTAGTCAGAATAGCCACCATCAAAAAAATCTACTAACAATAAATGCTGGAGAGGATGTGCAGAAAAGGGAACCCTCTTGCACAGTTGGTGGGAATGTACATTGATACGGCCACTATGGAGAACAGTATGGAGAGTTCTTAAAAAAATCAGGTATAAAAAATACCATGTAGGTTTGTGTGTGTGTGTGTATGCTCAGTCACATCCAACTCTTAGTGATCCCATGGGCTATAACCCACCAGCCTCTTCTGTCCCTGCAATTTTCCAGGCAAGAATACTGGAGCAGGTTGCCATTTTCTGTATGACCCAGAAATCCTACTACTGGGCATATACCTAGAGAAAACCATAATTCTAAAAGACACATGTACCCCAGTACTCATTGAAGTGCCATTTACAATAGCCAGGACATGGAAGCAACCTAGATGTCTATCGACAGATGAATAGATAATGGTACATACATACAATGGAATATTACTCAGCTATAAAAAAGAATGAATTTGAGTCAGTTCTAGTGAGGTGGATGAACCTAGAGCCTGCTATATAGAGTGAGTAAGTCAGAAAGAGAAAAACAAATATTGTATATTAACGCATATATGGAATCTAGGAAGACGGTACTGATGAAGCTATTTGTGGGACAGCAGTAGAGACACAGACATACAGAACAGACTTGTGGACACAGTAGGGGATGGAGAGGGTGGGACAAATGGAGAGAATAGCATTGAAACTTATACATTACCATGTGTAAAACAGATAGCCAGTGGGAATCTGCTGTATGATGGTGCTCTATGACAACCTAGAGAGGTGGGATCGGGTGGAGAGTGGGAGGGAGGTTCAAGAGGAAGGGGACATATGTATACCTATGGCTGATTCATGTTGATGTATGGCAGAAACCAATACAACAGTGTAAAGCAACTATCCTCCAACTAAAACTAAATTAAAAAAAACTCTAGGGACTTCCCTGGTGGTCCAGTGACTTAAGACTCTGCCCTCTGAATGCAGGGGGCCTGGGTTTGATCCCTGGTCAAGGAACTACTAATAGCTCCTACATGCCACAACCAAGATCCAGCGCAGCCAAATAAAATTTAAAAACAACAACAACATACACTCTATCAGATGGCGTCAGCACCACAGAGGAAAATAAATCAGCACAGGCAATATGGGATCGGGGCAGGAATGTGTTGCAATTGTAAACAGTGGTCAAAGGGGGCCTCACTGTGAGGTGACACTATAAAGACCTAGGGGAAGTAAGAGAATGCTCCACGTGGCTCTCTAGACCTGGTGACCAGATTCCTCCCAGTTTGCCTGGTCAGCCTCAGTTTGCGTTTACTGTCATTTATCAGTAGAGCTCCTTTTCTCTCTTACGAGTGTCCCAATTTGAATGATAAATTAGGTGGTCCCCCTATTATCAGAGGAAGAGCATGGCAGGTATGTGGACACATGTTTGTGTGAAATCATAAGATAATACAGCACATGATCTTTTATTCTGTAAGATGGGAAGCCACTGGAGGTTATAAAGAAGAGAGTAAAATGATCTGACATACATTTTTAAACGATCACTTTGAGTGCAGAAAGACAAGTGAGCAGATCTGTTAGGAGGCTGTTGCACTAACCAAGTGGGAGATGACAGTAGCTTGGGCCTGGGTGGCAACAGTGGATCTGATCAGATTCTGGATATATTGAAAGTACAGCTGTACATTGTCACCCTGTTTGTTTAAACTTCTATGTAGAGTACATCATGCAAAAATGCTGGGTTGGATGAAGCACAAGCTGGAATCAACACTGCTGGGAGAAATATCAATAACCTCAGATATGCAGATGACACCATCCTTATGGCAGAAAAGAGCCTCTTGATGAAAGTGAAAGAGGAGAGTGAAAAAGTTGGCTTAAAACTCAACATTCAGAAAACTAAGATCATAGCATCTGGTCCCATCACTTCATGGCAAATAGATGGGGAAATAATGGAAACAGTGACAGACTTTATTTTTGGGGCTCAAAAATCACTGCAGATGGTAACTGCAGCCATGAAATTAAAAGATGCTTGCTCCTTGGAAGAAAAGCTATGACCAACCTAGAGAGCATATTAAAAAGCAAAGACACTACTTTGCAAAGATCCATCTAGCTAAAGCTATGGTTTTTCTAGTAGTCATGTATGGATATGAGAGTTGGACCATAAAGAGAGCTGAGCGCTGAAGAATTGATGCTTTTGAACTGTGGTGTTGAAGAAGACTCTTGAGAGTCCCATGGACTGCAAGGAGATCAAACCAGTCAATCCTAAAGGAAATCAGTCCTGAATATTCATTGGAAGGACTGATGCTGAAGCTCCAATACTTTGGGTATCTGATGCAAAGAACGGACTCATTGGAAAAGATCCTGATGCTGAGAAAAAATGAAGTCAGGAGAAAAAGGGGATGACAGAGGATGAGATGGTTGGATGGCATCACTGACTCAATGGACATGGGTTTGAGCAAACTCCAGGAGATGCTGATGGACAGGGAAGCTGGGCGTGCTGCAGTCCATGGGGTTGCTGCAGTCCATCGGCATGACTGAGTGACTGAACTGAACAAATGGCTGATAGGATTCAATGATGGATTGGCTATATAGAATGTGAGAGGAATCAAGGATAAGTCTATTCTAGGACATAAGGCAGAGGCTACAGAGTGATGATCCAGAAACCTAAAATAAAATCAGAGATAACCTGAAATGGCCCCTGGATCAACAGCACAGACTCAGTGTGGATAATAAAAGGGGGAGACTGAGTGAGAAAGGTGAACCCAATGACCAACGCAAGTATCAGAAAGTTTAAAAAGAAGAAGCCCAAAGTGGCTTCTCATTCAAAGAAGGAGGAAAACTATTAGGAATTAGGACAAAAAAACTCTCTAAAAGAAAAGAGAAGTAAAAACAAGATTTAAGTTCTGGCTTTAGAACCTCAAAGACTCAGATTTGTACCTAAGTTCTTCTATTTGCTGGCTGTGACATTTTGGGCAAGTTGTATTTAACCAATGTCTTATCTTTAGAGAGAAACAGATGGAGGGATGGGTAGATATGGGGGCTGGGAAGGGAGGACTGAGACAGACAACATCTACATCACAGAGTTTGTGAAAGGATTAAAGGAGAGAGTAGAATAAATTGCCAAGAAATGCTGTCCTCTCCCTTTGCAGGACAAAGGAAGCTCAAGAAATGCCCTAATGCTCTAGGACATAGAGCAGCCAGCGTCTCACCCAGTTATGAACCTCTCCCCAATGCATTCCAAAATATATGATCTTCCAACAATTCAGTGACTAGTCAAAGCTTAGGTCAGGGGGATACAGCTAGGTCAGAAACCTAGCTCGTAACCTCTGGGGAGCTCATCATCCACTATCACCACATAAGCCCAATCCTCAGTCTCTAGTAAGGACCAAGGTTCTGGCTTTAAACCCTGGCCTTGCCAATTAGCAGCTATATTATTAACCTCTTTCAGCCTCTGTCTCCTCACCAGAACAATGAGGAGACCAGTATCCACTTTTATGAGGCTGTTAGAAGGACTGCATGAGATAACACATGTAAGGGTTGCCTGCTCCTTGTAAATGATGTCTCCTGACCTCCCCCTAAATGCTCTCATTGCCTCTCAAAGATCCCCCTTACTCTCCCAATGTACAGGACCTACCCACAAGGCTAGGTTTCACTTCCATTCTCCTTACCCTCTTTTTTGGGGAGGTGGTGAGTATAAGAGTGTAGAATAAAGCTTCCTACTTCAGAAGCACACAAAGCACAGTTTACTCTCTGAAAAATTTTAGCTGAAGTATTCCACATGGCCCAACCTGTCCAACAATGGTTCCACCAGGAACCTTTTCTCACCATTGTTTCCTGCTCCCTAGTGAGGCCTGGGCAAGAGGTTCTGCTATGGTGTTTCCATTGTGAAGCAATGTACACTCACAAAAGGTTATTTGGAAAGTAGAAAAACATGATCTGCAGATAGGTCATCCAAATATGGGGTTTTTTAAAAATATATTTTTTAATTTATTTATGTTTGACTGCACTGGGTCTTTGTTGCTAAGTGGGCTTTCTCTAATTGTGGCGAGGAGCTGCTACTCTGTTGCAGTGCGTGGGCTTCTCATCGCAGTGGCTCCTCTTACTGCAGAGCACAGGCTCTAGGTGCATGGCTTCAGTAGCTGCAGCACAAAGGCTCAGCAGCTGTGGCTTTCGGGCCCTAAAGCTTGGGCTCAGTAGTTGTGGCCCACAGACTTAGTTGCTCCCCCGCACTGTTGAATCTTCCCGGACCAGCGATAGAACCCATGTTCCCTGCATTGGCAGGAGGATTCCACTGCGCCACCAGGGAAGTTCCAGTAGTCATATATATATATATATTTTTTTTAGTCCTATGTTTTTGATGGGATTAATCTCACAGTTTCTTCAGAGTTTGAGGGGAAAAAACAACAAAACAGTAATAGGGCAGAGAAAAGAGAAGTGGTGGTGATGTCTAGGTTTTTATTTTTCACTTTTTTTGGTGGCACTGAGTGGCATGTGGGATCTTGGTTCCCTGACCAGGGATTGAGCCTATGCCCCCTGAATTGGAAGCATAGAGTTTTAACCATTGGACCACTGGGTAAGTCCCATTTAAAAAAAAAAAAATTTTATTAATGTCCAGGTTTCTAAAAGACAACCAGCTCAATCTCCGTTCGCCTCCCTTGAAACGTTTCCACAGCAGCTCACTTGGATGCGGTGCTTCAGGTGATTCCTAGCCCAAGGGGTCCCTGTGTGTGTTGACCCTCACAGAATACCCCTCTGAATTTCCTCAGTTCAGTGATCACAAATCTTGGTGACTTGGGAGAGATCCGGCACACTAAGGATACAAGGCAAGCTGCCCTTGAGATCGTCTGTGAAGTTGTTGAGACAGCTGACCTGCTCCTGTGTTTGGTCTGGTCTGGCTTTGTTGGGTCTGGGTCGCACAAGGCCCACCCTGACCACCATGCCCCACTGAGACTGACCTCGCCAGGCTCTCCTGTCGGCCTCTGTCTCCTGTGCACCCACCCCCACAGCACGGGGCTTTGCTAAGGAAAAAACACAAATAGGTCTGAACCTAATCTTCTGTTTGAGACCTTACACATTCATTATAGCTCACCTCTGTCCTCCCCACCTTTACAACTAGGTGGGAGAATGGACACATGCGTACACTCACCCATCCAAGCATGGATATAGTCCAGTCAAATCTTTACGTCACTATCTTATATGGCCCGCTCTTCAAAATGGGGTCATTTTGTGCCTCACTCTCCCTCACGGAGCTGGAAATGCAACTGAGATAAAATAGGTACAGAATTCAAAACAGTTTAAGATAAAGTCTAGATTTTTCTGGTTTTGCTTAAGGAAGGCCTAGGTATCTCCTTGAACTGCACAGTCAGAAGAGAAATGAGATGGAAAGCAAGAGAGGTCCAAACAGAAGGCTTGAATTTTATTAGTAAGATTAACATTTGGGAATGCTTTAAGTGTACTAGGCACTAGGCAAAACATTAAAAAAAATTTTTTTTACTGTGGTAAAAGTCACATACTATAAAATATACTATTTTAACCATATTTAACTATACAAATCAGTGGCACTAAGTACACTCACACTGTTGTATAACTCTCATTTATGTATAACATCCGTGTATACATACAAATATATAACATACATTTCCTGAAATTTTTACCTTCCTAAACAGAAACTCTGTCCCCATTAAACAATGACTCCCCATTCCACCCCCCAACCCCACCGCCCCCACCCCGTCTCCTCCCAGGCATCTACCAGTGTACCTTCTGACTCTATGAATTTGACTATTCCACGTACCTAGTATAAGTGGAATTAAATAATACAGTAAACCTATTAAGTAATCTGTTAATCTAATAATCAGTCTCATTAATTTATACAGGAAAAAAGAAAGGCTCAGAGAGGTTATGAAACTTGACCAACGCCACAGCTAGAGAGTAGCAGAATGGGGCAGCAAAAGGCCCAGGGAGCTGAACCTCAGAACATACACACACTTGCACCACTCCACTACGTGGCTTCTTAAAAATCACCTCTGGAGGAGGATCCCACATACCTTGGAGCAACTAGGCCCATGTGCAACAACCATTGAGCCTGGGAGCCCTAGAGCCCACAGTCTTCAAGAAGAGAGCCCTCCCCAGTGAGAATCCGGCACGCTGCAACCAGAGAGTAGCCCCCGTTTGTCAAAACTAGAGAAAAGCCTTCGCAGCAATGAAGACCCAGCACACCCAAAAATGAATAAATAAAATAATATTTTAAAAAAATCACCCCCAGAAACAGGCATGTGTCCCTCCCATCCCCCACCTGCCATTCCCCAGGAGGAGCTTGGTCCCCCCTGGTTCTGAGACCTCATAGTACTAAAATGTACCTCTCTTGCCTTCTTTCTTAAATCTCCAAATAGCCCAAAAGACTGACAGAGGAGAAAGACAAAACACCCTCCAAAGAAGAAACACCTTACTTATTAACTCCTTGACTGTCCTCTAATGGGACTAGAAAATCAGAGAAATGAATCTCTGGTATGGGGAGGCTCTCAACTCTAAATCTCCTTTTCAAATAAGTACAGCCCCTCAAAGTCATAGCAGGAAGGCCCCTCAGCTCTGCCCCCAAAAGAAAAATAATGGTAAAGGGAGTGGAAGTGAAGGTGGGGGCAGGGGCCGCTGCTCTCATAAGAGCCCTTTGTGGTGGTGCCTCTGAAAGGAGGTTTTGCTAGACAAGGTGGAACTTCTCAAGGTGACAAGCAAATGGTACAGCCTAAGCGGTGACCCTTTGCTCGCTCCATAACCACCCCCTCCCCTCTGGAGAGCAGGAGCCTAAACTGTCCCTGAAGCCCCACCCAGCCCCAGCACAAACCCCGGCTTTCTAACTAACAAGCAGCAAAGGGGCTGGAGTAGGAGGGGACGTGAGTGGTTTCCTGGGGGGAGGAATCCTCAGAGCCCCTCAGAAAATGCAACGGCAACTCTCATTCCTTCTCTCTCTACTCCCACTCCTTCTCCAGGAAGAACAAGCAGCTCCTGTCAGCTCTGGCTCGGGGCGGGGGCACTGACCCGCCTCTCCGGGACAACCAGTCTGAAGGATAGTTTAGCCCCCCTCTCAAGTCAGCCGCCTCACCATCCTTTCTCCAAATGGAAATGAAATGAGGAGGTGAGAACCAAAAAGAAAAAAGCATCAGGCCTAATGACAGAAAGAAAATCACAGCCATACAGCAGGCATCTGACTGAAGCGCGTGACCCTTGCCCTGTGCCCCCAGCACTCCGCAGGAGCACATATTTCTTTTTCCCCCTGTTTTAGCGGGGAAGAGAGGACAGTCAGCTGGGTCTGCAGGGCACAGAGGTGATTTAGAGGACCTGGTAGTTAGTATCATCTGTAGGACCTCTACCACCAGAGGGATTCTCTTTCACTCCCCATTACATGCTTGACAGCTGGGAACACAGATCACAGCGGCTGTGATCTCAGGGCCTCCCCACCCCCACCCCGCCCATCCTCTGCACCTCCTGAAATCTTCCTCTACAGGGTGATGCACCCTCCCATAACACACACACACACACACACACACGCACACACACATGCGTGCTCATGATAAGGGCCTGACCTTCATGACCTTAGGTAGGCAAAGATTTCTTAACAGGACATAAATCATAAGAAAAGATTGATAAATTGGACTATATCAAAGTTAGGAACTTCTGTTCATCAGAAGATACAATTTAGAGAGTAAAAAAGCAAGCTCTCAAGCGGGAGAAGATATTTGTAAAACATATAATCAACAAAGGACTGACTCATTTTCAGAATATTTGAAGAACTCCGAGAAATTAATTGGAAAAAGTCAAATAACCCAATAGAAAATTGACAAAAGGCTTGGTCATAGCTAAATGATCCATAATGACATGAAAATGTTCAGAACCTCATTAGTTACTGGGGGAGTTAAAAAGCCACAATAGGATACCGCTACACATGCACTATAAATGGCTAAAAGGAAAAGGCAGATAATACGAGTGTTGGCAAGGATGTGGTACAAACCGGAACTCTTATATATTGTGTGTGTGTGTATAAATTAATGTAGTCACTTTGGAAAACTGCTTGGCGGTATCTATGAAATCTAAATATATGCGTAACTATGAAGCATCCAGGGCTTCCCAGTTAGTTCAGTTGGTAAAGAATCAGTCTCACCAATGCAGGAGACCCAGGTTTAATCCTTAGGTGGGGACAATCCCCTGGAGAAGGAAATGGCAACCCACTCCAGTATTCCTGCCTGGAAAATCCCATGGACAAAGGAGCCTGGTGGGCTATAGTCCATGGGGTCACCAAGAGTCAGACATGACTTAGTGACGGATGAATAAATTGTGGTACAGTCTTACAATAAAATACAAAAATGAAAATTAACAAAGTACTATCAACATGGATGAATTTCAAAAAAATTTTCTTGAGTGAAAGAAGTCAGACACAAAAGAGTATAGACCATATAATTCCACAAACAGACAAAATTAACCTATTGTATTAGAAGTCAGGACAGTGATCCTTTGGAGACAGTAGGTACTGAGTACCAGAAATTTTCTAGTTCCTGATTTGGGTGCTGATTACACAACTATATTCATGCTGTAATTCTTCAAGCTCTTTGTTTACGACAGAGGCACTTTTCTATATGCATCATATACTTTTATTTTAAAAGTTTATTAATAGGAGAAAAACAATTTGGCAACTCCCCTGAAAGTTAAATAATAGAGTTACTATATGGCCGAGCAATTGCACTCCTAGGTATATATATACCCAAGAGAATTGAAAATGTATGTTCATACAAAACTTATACACAAATGTTCATAGCAGCTTTATTCATAACCCCAAAGTGGAAAACAACCCAACTGTCCATGGATGGATAAACTGATGTGGTATATCCAACTGATGAATGAATAAACAAATGTGGTATATCCATATAAAGGGATATTATTCTGCCATAAAAAGGAATAAAGTAGATACTTGCTTCAATAGATGCACCTTGAAAACAACGCTAAGTGAGAGAAGTCAGACACAGAAGACCATATATTGTATAATTCCATTTGTATGAAACATTTAGGAGAGGTGACTCCAAACAGAGACAGAAAGTAGATTAGTGTTTTCCAAGAATGGGGCAGTAAGGAATGGAAAATGACTACAAGTGGGTACACTGTTTCTTTTGGGGCGGGGGGGTGATAAAAGGTCCTGGAGGTAGATAGCAGTTGTAGTTATACAGTCTTATGAATATTGTAAAAGCACAGAATTGTACATTTTCATTGTATATATTTTTGGTAAATATTATGGTATGTGAATCATACCCCAATTTCTCAAAACAAAATTGTTATTTTTATTTTTTAGAAAAGATAAAGTCTCTATTCTCCCACTCTCCTCTGTCTGCTCTCTGTTACTTCTTTCAGGAATAGACTCTCAGCCTCCCAACAGGCAGGCCTGGACAACTGTCAAAGGATTTTTTTTTTCTCTTTCAAAGGATTTTAACAGTAGATTCCTGCCTAGTGGCCAAGTGACTGGCATTAGCACCAAATGGGGACAGAGGATGGGCTCTAGAGTCACGTAGGCTTAGCTTTGGAAATAAGCCCACCACTTACATATTTTTGGCTAAGTATCTTTATATTTTTTTAAAGATTTTTTTCTTTAATGGGGACCATTTTTCAAGTCTTTATTGAATTTGTTCCAATGTTGTTTGTCTTGTGTTTTGCTCTTTTGGCCACAAGGCATGTGGACCTTGGTTCTCCCACCAGGGATCGAATCCACACCCCCTGCACTGGAAGGCAAAGTCTTAACCACTGCGCCTCCAGGGAAGTCCCCTTTTCCATGATTTTGGATAAGTGTCTTAATCTCTCTGAGCCTCAATTTTCTTTCTATAAAATGAGTAGAATAATTCCTATCAATCAGGGTTGTTGCAAGGATTGTTAAATGAGATCATGTATGTAACATATTAATTCCACTCTCCTGAAGTTCTAAGCAACCTCAGCTACTTGAATACAACCAACATGAAAAGTGAAAGTGAAGTCACTCAGTCGTGTTCAACTCTTTGAGACCCCGTGGACTGTAGCCTACCAGGCTCCTCCATCCATGGGATTCTCCAGGCAAGAATACTGGAGTGGGTTGCCATGTCCTTCTCCAGGGGATCTTCCCAACCCAGGGATCAAACCCAGGTCTCCCGCATTGCAGGCAGACGCTTTACCCTCTGAGACACCAGGGAAGCCAGGAGCACTTCAATTTGGCAAAACACTCAGATCCCAAGTCCATCACTTTATCTTTCTAAGCTTTAATTTCTCCAACTTCAGAATGGGAATAAGAATACTGCCTGCATTTTAGAGTAATTTTGAGGATTAAATGAAGTAATGTATGTGAAGTGCTCACTAACACCACTTTGCACATAGAAAAGTGTTAGTTGCTCAGTCATACCCAATCCTTTGCGACCCCATGGACTGTAGCCCACTAGGCTTCTCTGTCCATAAAATTCTACAGGCAAGAATACCGGAGTGGGTTGCCATTCCCTTCTCCAGGGAACTTTGCTGACCCAGGGATTGAACCCGGGTCTCTCACACTGCAGGGGGATTCTTTACCATCTGAGCTACCGGGGAAGCCCAGAAAGTACTCACTAAATATTAACTGTTATTATTAATTAAGTCACTAAACAAAAAAACTGTTGGCTGTGCCAGATAGTATGCTGTGTCCTAAGGATAAGAAAGAGTTCTCTGCCTTCAAGGAGCTCATAGTCTGGTTGGGGAGTCAGTCACATAAACAAATAATTGTTCTCATTGCTGGGCACACACTGGAGTCTTTGACCAGCAGTCAGAAACACTAGGTCTGAGGCATTATAAAATCAAGCTGGATATGTGAAGAACGGGGGTAGGGTGGGGGCAGTGGTGAACAGACTAACCATGAATCAACAGTAGACCCCTTCTTTTTTCTACAAATAGCCTACAAGAATCTAGATAAACAGGCAGGCAGACTTTGACTTCCTTCTAAGCATTAATACCAACCAGGCAGGGGCTTATGGGCATCTCCTATGTATCTATCTCCCCTGCTCTTCAAGTGCCTGGTTCTTTCTCATCTTTAAGATCTCAGTTTAATGGTACCTCTCCTGGCACCCTTACCGAAAGTATTTGTTCTTAGAGCACTCTATTCTTTTTCCTCAAAACAGTCATAATAAATTTCAATTATTTGTTTACTTGTTTCCTATCTCTCCCAGTAGATTCTAAACTCCTAGAGTTCAGGTTCATTTAGCAAATGTTCACTGAGTACCTCTATGTGCCAGGCTCTGAAGTACGCACTGGGAATTCAGCTTGGGGATAGAGACATGGCTGCTGCCCTCATAGAGCTTATAGTCTATATTTGCTGCAGAGCTTTGGGATGGACGTTTATCCCAATCCTGGCTGAGAACATCTTCAGACTAGCCCAGTCAGGAATGAGTCCTGGGCTGCCAGTCTCTCACTGAGTCCAGAAACAAGAGGCTGCAACTGTAGGGACATCTTATCCTTATCCTTTTGCAGTCCCGGATTCCCAAGCTCACAGCCCAGCCGAGGTTAAGTGAAGCCAAACAACACAACCTCAGAGCCATTCCAGCAAATTCTCTCCTTGTAAAGCTACTCCTATCAGCATTTGGGACTAGGGGATCAGGGTCACAACCATCTCCTGCTATTAAAAGATTGAGACCATGTATGTGTATGTATGTGTTTGCATACACACCTTGTTCATTTAATAAAGAATCTGAAGCAGATTTTAAAATAATTCTTTCCATTTTATTATCTTCCAGTCCTGGAAAACAGTGTTCCCTTGGCCTATTCCCAGAGAATTTGCTGCTGACTCTATTAACTAAAGCCTCATGGAGCATCCCTTGCTCAAGCTCAGGCTGGCTTTTGCAAGAAGCCACCTTGGGATGGTCAGGTTCAATGTTAAAGAAGCTCAGACTACTGGAAGCAGGCATAGTGAGAATCTTGGAGCACTGAATTTGAAAAGTGCTGAGGACTCTAGTTATTCCTTCTCTGTAGGACTTAAAAGGAGACTCTCACCTCCCTATCCCTACCTCCCACCGCACCCCACCCCAGACATATATCCTTTGCCAGAACCAACTGTTCTTGCTTTTAGAATGCTTACATGTACATCTTTATTAACACATTAAATTATAAGCTCTCACAGTGGATCAAATAGCCACCAGAATTTCAAACAGTGATGAGCATAAACTATATTTCACAATATCTGTAAACTATAAAATGATCTGTGATTTCTATTGGTGACAAAGTCACAGAAACTGCTAATGACATGGTGATTTTCTGCATATATTTGTTTAGTTTTTTAATTGAAATACAGTTCATTTACAATAATTGTGCTAGTTTCAGGTTACAGCAAAGTGATCAGATATAGATAGATATTCAGACTATTTTCCACTGTAGGTTAAGATATTAAATATAGTTCCATGTGCTATACAGTAAATCCTTATTGTTTATCTATTTTATGTATAGTAGTTTGTAACTGTTAATCTCATACTCCTAATTTACCCCCCCTACCCTCCGTTTCTCCTTTGATAGCCCGTAAATTTGTCTTCTGTCTTTGAGTCTGTTTCTGTTTTGTATATGAAAAGTAAAAGTGGCTCAGTCAAGTCTGACTCTTTGCGACCCCGTGGACTGCAGCCTGCCAGGCTCCTCTGCCCATGGAATTCTCCAGGCCAGAATACTGGAGTGGGTAGTTGTTCCCTTCTCCAGGGGATCTTCCCAACCCAGGAATCGAACTCAGGTCTCCCGCAATGCAGGCGGATTCTTTATCATCTGAGCCACCAGGGAAGATTCTATACGTAAGTGATACATGATGTTTGTCTTTCTTTTTGGTGGCTAATATTGCAATATATATGTGTGTGTGTGTGTATATATATGATGTTTTCTTAAACCAATGATCTGTTGATAGGCACTTAGGTTGTTTCCATGTCTTGGCTATTGTAAATAATGCTGCTATGAACAGTGGGGTGCATATATCTTCTTGAATTACATTTTTCCTCTTTTTGGAATATATGCCCAGGAGTGGGATTGCTGGGTCATATGGTAGCTTTATTTTTAGTTTTTCTAGGGAATCTCCATACTGTTTTCCACAATGCTGCTGCTGCTAAGTCGCTTCAGTCATGTCCGACTCTGTGTTTTGCACAATAGCTGCACCTATTTACATTCTCACTAACAGTGTAGAAGAGTTCCCTTTTCCCAACACCCTCTCCAGTATTTATCATTTTTGGCTTTTTGATGATAACCATTCTAACCTTGCTTACATTTATAATAGAAAGAAATGCTAAATTTCAGTTACAGGTTAATGAAAATAAAGATGCAACTTTCCTCCTATCCAATTCACAGAACCCTGAATCCTAAGCATGAATTCTCAAAGGATTCATGGACCAGGGTGAAAAACTTCTGCTATAAAGATTCTCACTGGGTAACAGTGCTTGCTTACTTATCAACAGAAAGACCATGCAGACCTAGTCAGAGTAACAGGGCAAGCCAAAGCCACATGTCAGTCGATAACTTATAGGATCGGAAACAAACCAGGCAGCAGGTCACTATGAGGTGCAGAGATGGGAGGATCCGGAGATCCCGGGGAAAGACACTGCCTTTCCAGTTTCTGTGAAAGTTTCTGTGTCGTCGTTGTTGCTGTTCACTCAGTCGTGTCCGACTCTCTGAGACCCCACGCACTGTGGCACTCCAGGCTTCCCTGTGCTTCACCATCTCCCGAAGCTTGCTCAAACTCACGTCCATTGAGTCAGTGATGCCATCCAACCATCTCATCCTGAAATTAGGTACTGACAGATCTTCTTGTGCCTTTTCACTAAATTTCCTTTTTATTTAAACTAATTGAGGGAATTTTTTTCTTTACAATTAACTACTGAGATAACCCTTTAAACAAATGAGTGTACTGAACCATGTTTATAATACATTGTGTTTATTTGTATACATTAACATCCTACTGGATTATGAATTCCTTTAGAGCCCAGAGTATGTATAACCTTAATTCTGTAAAGCCCATGGCTGCTAATGTACACAAACCCACTATAGCAGATACTGACAATATCAAAGCCTCTGAGGAGGAGGGAAACATGCCTTTCTTCTTCCTATGTGGCTAAACCTGGCAGGCAAACCTGGGCAGTTTACAGAGTGAGCTCGTAGGAGCCTGATGAAATGGATTAGGATGACAAATCATTGAAGACGTTTTGGTATCATCTGAATTACTGTAGAGCTCTAGGTTTAGGGAGGGCAAAAGCAAGAAAAAGGTATAAAAGGCCAGAAGAAGAAACCAAAGTTGTCAGAAGGCCTCTTAGAAGATGTATCTTTAAGCGATATTCCATTTTATTGAGGGGGAAAACTGAGGGGGATAAGTTGTGTCCTGAACAGCTTTCCTATTACAAAAGCAATGCTGATGGTTAACACTTAACTCCCGCTGGACAGATGTAGGCCTGGGGCCACTTCTGTGGAGAAGAGAACAGAATGACCTCCAAGGCATCTCCCATTGCTCTTCCCACTGTTTTTCATCCCACTGGGGGAAAAGAGGAAAGGAGAAGTGCGGGGACAAGGGACTGAATGTTACGGTTAATTGTTTAAAAATTCAGTGTGTGCTGGGTACATGGTATTTGTTTTATTATCCTTTATATACCTCTCAAGGGGCTTCCCTAGTAGCTCAGCTGGTAAAGAATCCACCTGCAATGCAGGAGACCCTGGTTCATTGGGTTGGGAAGGGATAGGTTACCCTTTCCAGTATTCTTGGGCTTCCCTGGTGGCTCAGATGGTAAAGAATTTGCCTGCAATGTGGGAGACCTGGGTTCGATCCCTGGATTGGCAAGCTCCCTTGGAAGAGGGCATGGAAACCCACTCCTGTATTCTTGCCTGAAGAATCCCCATGGACAGAGGAGCCTGGAGGGCTGTAGTCCAAGGAGGCAAAAAGAGTCGTACATGACTGAGCAACTAAGAACAGCACAGCATACCTTATATATGTCATATATTTTCTAATAATATTTTATATTAAGAGTATTTAAAAGATAGTGAAAACCAAATCAAATCAAATATCCAAATGAAAAAGTAAAAAATACTTAACATAACACTGCATCAAAGTCCAAGCATAGTAAACCAATTGGGAGACATGTTCTTCAGACTTGTACCAGTGCCTGGCATCCCTGGACTCTGAATTTCAAGATGGGCACAGATTCCAAGAAGTCTGAGGTTCTAAGAAAAAAAATTCTGGATTCAAAGTCATTTTCCAGAAAATCAAGAGGCCTAGGAGGCCTCAGGGTTAGAAAGCTGAAGTGCTAGCAGGTTAATTGCTAGCCCTCAGTTTCTTGCTACCAGTTCAGCTCACAACAAAATACTCACAACAGGGCACCTGCCTAATGCATGGCTGGGGTGGTGATGGAGGGTGTGACCCAAAGTGGTCCAATGATGACTCTGCAATCCAGTGTCTGGGGAAAACTAAGCAGGCCTAACGAGGATTAAAGAGATATCAGTAAAAGATGGAACACTGGGAGAAAAGCAGAGGTTAAAAGATGCACTTCAATCAGACCACAACTCAGGAGTGTGGTCATGCTATGGTGGAGTTGAGGGTGATGGTGGGAGAAGGGGGCTGAAAAAAGAGAGAAGAATGACTCTATGGGGGGATCAAGGCAGGCTTGATTAGGAGGGAATTTTCCTAAATGTATATAATCAGGCTTGAGGCTAAAAGCTGTTTCCTGAGGCTTTCTAGTCCCTCAGCCTGGGGTTTTTGCACTCCTTGTCTGCTTTCCCAGGTGTAGACCAGGGACTCATTTCTAGGTACAGTACATCTCATACTCCTTACGATACAGGTTTCATTGAGGAAGAGAGAAAGGCCTAGTTACCTTATTAAGCGTTTCCTAACTGATACACTCTCCACTTCCTTGCAGGAAGCCATAATCTTGTGGGTTTAAGGTTCCCACTGAGTTTGCTAAACGCTTACCCTCATGTTCACTTAGGAGGCGAGAATAGACAGCCCTGACACCAGGCTGACCCAAGGGAATAGAACAGCTACTTCAGGGTTCATCTCCAGGTGAGGGGATGAAGGAAGGACCAAATCTAAGCTCTGGTTACAGGGCAGTGGGAACACCTGCCGATCATAAAACATTATCCGTCAAGGCTTTGGCCCTCCAACCCACAGAAACACAGGAAGAGGGTGGGAGAGGAATTTTATTCCTTCTGATACCCACCCCAGAGAATAACAATCCCCATCCTCCACTCCATCCCAAAGGCCACCAGCCAGAGTAGAAGAGCACCAAAGGGAGGGTCTCAAAGAAAAGATTGACCAAGGGTTGTGAAAGGCTGTACTAGTCCCTTTCTAGAAAGGAAAGGTGGGCAGTGGATATGAGACAAAAGCTAAGGAAACACTTGGCCAAATCAGCTTTCTTCCTTACCCACTTCCACTGAGTTTAGTTCCAGAGTGGCTTTTTAAGACTTGTGGGAGCACAAAGCAGAGGAAATATTCAATTCAAACAGATTGAGTTTGAGAAGTCTATTAGACATTTAAGTGGAAATGTTGAACGAGCAATTGGAAACACAGGCGGAGGGTTTAAGAAGATCCAGGCTGGAGATACACATGTAAAGATGGTGTTTAAAGCCGTGAGATGGAATGCAATCGCCAATAAGAGTGAATGTGGGTAGAGAAGAGGACCAAGGACTGAGCCCCACAGAGAGTACAGAGGAGAAGGAATCAGCAAAGGAGGTGTGAGGAAGTAACCAAGAAGCTGAAGATAAAGCCAAGAAAGGGCACAGCTCTGGAAGCCAAAGGAAGACAGTGTGTCGAGAAGGACTGGATGACCAACTATATCAAACGCTTCCTGTAGATCAAAAAAGATGAGGACCAAGAACTCACTATTGGATTTTGCAAGGAGACAGTCAGCAATGACCTTTTCAAGAACAGCTTCAGTAGAGGGGGGAGTCAAAACCCCACTGAAATGGTTTTAAGAGAGAACAAGAGAGCGATTGAACATCATGAAAACAGATAGCTCTTGAAAGGAGTTTTGCAGCAAAGGGGGCAAAGAAGTACAAGAGTAACTTTTGGGTAAAGCAAGATATCAAAGGAAGGTTTTTAAGATAGGAAAAATAGGGCTTCCCTTTCCTTTTAAGATAGGAAAAATATCAAAAGAAGGATTTTAAAGATAGGAAAAAAATAGAAAAATCCTATCTTAAAGGATTTTTAAGATAGGAAAAATAGGTGGCTCAGTGGTAAAGAATCTGCCTGCCAATGCCACAGACACAGGTTCAATCCCTGGTCCAGGCAGATACCACCTGCTGTGCAGCAACTAAGCCCATGTGCCACAACGATTGAGCCTGTGTTCTAGAACTTGGGAGCCACAACTATTGAGCCCATGCTCTGCAACAAGAGAAGCCACCACAATGAGAAGCCTGTGCACGGCAACTAGAGAAAAGCCAGCACAGCAACAAAGCCCCAGCAGAGTCAAAAATAAATAAAATTTTAAAATATAGAAAAAATAATAGCACATTTGTACACTAATATGATAAACTTATACAAGGCAAAAAGTTAGAGAGGGAAGAATTACTGGAGCATTTTCCTTATTAGATGACATGGCATCTAACTGCACAGAGGAATTGTTTTTGGATAGGAAGATGGCTAAGTTATCTATGCAAATAAGCAGAAAGGCAGTGGATGAGGGTATATATGTTAGTAGTAAGTAGAAGACGTAAGTCTGTTACAGTTCACTTTTTGTTGATTCTTCCCCCAACCCCAACCCCCAGCAAATCAGAAAGCAAGCTTAAGGTGATAGGGACTTAAGCAAAGAGAAAAAGGTATGAAACAGTCATTTAGAATGATGGGAGAGTGAATGGATTAGGGAAGTATGACTACCTGGCAGTATTAAGAGTACATCTGAAGTTCTTGGTCAAGAATCTAAATTGAGGAAATTCCCTGGTGATCCAGTGGTTAAGAATCTGCCTTCCAATGCAGGGGATGTAGGTTCAATCCCTGGCCAGGGAATGAGGATCCCATATGCTGCTGGGTGACTAAGCCTGAGCACCACAACAACTGAGCCCATCCAGCCAAAAGTAAGAAAAAAAAATTGAAATTGAAATTAGTTTGGTATGCTTTTTTTTTTTTCCTCCCTGACTATACTTGGCTGCACATGCAGGTATGAAAAAGTAGAAAAGTTGGGTTTAACTGTATACAACATTTGAGATGGGCCTTAGAATCAAAAGTGCATATAAGGAAGTGGTTATAATGATTGACCATAGAAACTGGATAAAGAAAGGAAGCAGGACATCAAAGGGGTCAGGACAATGAAAGGAGGGTAAGATCAATGGACTGGAGGTCTCTGTGGAATTAAAGGAATGTTGAGTCAAGGTAGAGCGAGAGAGCCAGAATGATAAGAAAAGGAAATGGTTAGAAAGTAGGATGTATAAAATTGAGATTACGGAGAGGTTGCGATTACTGGCCGATGACAAAGTCCACAGTAGATCCTAAGGTAACTTCTAAGCAGTGGCACTACTGACACTTTGGGTTAGACATGTTTTGTCATGGGGGCCATATCCTGTGCACTCGAGGATGCTGAGCAATGTTTCTGGATGCTGCACACTACACTAGATGCCAGCAGCTCCCACACCACAAATGGTAACAACCAAAAATGTCTCCAGACGTTGCCAAATGTTCCCTGAGGGCAAAAGTCTCCCCTGGTTGAGAACCAGTGCTCTAGAGTATGTCCACAGCAATCAGGGAACGAGACAGAGCAGAAGTCAAGATAATTTGCAGAGTTCCAAAGAATAGCAAGAAGAGATGAGAAAGCCTTCCTCAGCGATCAATGCAAAGAAATAGAGGAAAACAACAGAATGGGAAAGACTAGAGATCTCTTCAAGAAAATTAGAGATACCAAGGGAACATTGCATGCAAAGATGGGCTCGATAAAGGACAGAAATGGTATGGACCTAACAGAAGCAGAAGATATTAAGAAGAGGTGGCAAGAATACACAGAAGAACTGTACAAAAAAGATCTTCACGACCCAGATAATCACGATGGTGTGATCACTGACCTAGAGCCAGACATCCTGGAATGTGAAGTCAAGTGGGCCTTAGAAAGCATCACTACGAACAAAGCTAGTGGAGGTGATGGAATTCCAGTTGAGCTCTTTCAAATCCTGAAAGATGATGCTGTGAAAGTGCTGCACTCAATATGCCAGCACATTTGGGAAACTCAGCAGTGGCCACAGGACTGGAAAAGATCAGTTTTCATTCCAATCCCAAAGAAAGGCAATGCCAAAGAATGCTCAAACTACCGCACAATTGCACTCATCTCACATGCTAGTAAAGTAATGCTCAAAATTCTGCAAGCCAGGCTTCAGCAATATGTGAACTGTGAACTTCCAGATGTTCAAGATGATTTTAGAAAAGGCAGAGGAACCAGAGATCAAATTGCTAACATCTGCAGGATCATGGAAAAAGCAAGAGAGTTCCAGAAAAACATCTATTTCTGCTTTATTGACTATGCCAAAGCCTTTGACTGTGTGGATCACAATGAACTGTGGAAAATTCTTCAAGAGATGGGAATACCAGACTACCTGACCTGCCTCTTGAGAAACCTATATGCAGGTCAGGAAGCAACAGTTAGAACTGGACATGGAACAACAGACTGGTTCCAAATAGGAAAAGGAGTATGTCAAGGCTGTATATTGTCACCCTGCTTATTTAACTTCCATGCAGAATACATCATGAGAAACGCTGGGCTGGAAGAAGCACAAGCTGGAATCAAGATTGCCAGGAGAAATATCAATAACCTCAGATATGCAGATGACACCACCCTTATGGCAGAAAGTGAAGAGGAACTAAAAAGCCTCTTGATGAAAGTGAAAGTGGAGAGTGAAAAAGTTGGCTTAAAGCTCAACATTCAGAAAACGAAGATCATGGCATCCGGTCCCATCACTTCATGGGAACTAGATGGGGAAACAGTGGAAACAGTGTCAGACTTTATTTTTGGGGGGCTCCAAAATCACTGCAGATGGTGACTGCAGCCATGAAATTAAAATACGCTTACTCCTTAGAAGGAAAGTTATGACCAACCTAGATAGCATATTCAAAAGCAGAGACATTACTTTGCCAACAAAGGTCCGTCTAGTCAAGGCTATGGTTTTTCCTGTGGTCATGTATGGATGTGAGTGTTGGACTGTGAAGAAGGCTGAGCACTGAAGAATTGATGCTTTTGAACTGTGGTGTTGAAGAAGACTCTTGAGAGTCCCTTGGACTGCAAGGAGATCCAACCAGTCCATTCTGAAGGAGATCAGCCCTGGGATTTCTTTGGAAGGAATGATGCTAAAGCTGAAACTCCAGTACTTTGGCCACCTCATGTGAAGAGTTGACTCATTGGAAAAGACTCTGATGCTGGGAGGGATTGGGGGCAGGAGGAGAAGGGGATGACAGAGGATGAGATGGCTGGATGGCATCACTGACTCAGTGGACGTGAGTCTGTGTGAACCCTGGGAGTTGGTGATGGACAGGGAGGCCTGGCATGCTGCGATTCATGGGGCCACAAAGAGTCGGACACGACTGAGTGACTGAACTGAACTGAACTGAACTGAGAGAAAGTGATGGTGAGTCAGGAGCTAAAGTCCTCAAGAAATGAACTGGAATGACTCAGAGTCAGTGTGTCAAAACAACAACGAAGAATGGATGATACAATCTGATGACACGAGATTCAAAGCCAGGCTTTTTAGGGAAGAGGAGGGAGAACAGTCAGAAAGCAGCGATTAGAAGCACCAAGGATACGTATCCCCGATCTTCATGCGTGTGTCTGTTAGTTGCTCAGTCATGTCTGACTCTTTGGGACCCCATGGACTATAGCCCACCAGGTTCCTCTGTCCATGGGATTCTCCAAAGCAAGAATTCTGAAATGGGTTGCCAGTCCCTTCTCCAGGGGATCTTCCTGACCCAGGCATTGAACCCAGGTCTCCCACATTGTAGGCAGATTCTTTACCGTCTGAGCCACCAGAGAAGCCACTCTGCAGTATGAGGACTATGGGAGAATAGCCACCATGTGAGAGGGGTGGAAAAAAGAATCCTCAGGGGAAAGCCAGGTTTCTGAGCAGAAGGAGAAAGAAATGCCCAGATAAGAGACTAATGATAAAGAAGAGTCTGCTGTGTTGTACTGTTAATCCCAGAAGGCACAGTGGAAGCATTCAGAACTGTGGAAAGGTGGGAAAAAAGGACAGAATAGGGGAATGCAAGATGTGCTCCTCAAACTGGAAGGAAGAATCCAGTGGGAGGTCCACTAAGGGGAGTGGTGGTGTAGAGGACACAAATCTTCAGAACAAAGAAGAAGGAAGGCTTCCGTTATTTTGTTAGCAGACTAGAACTAGCCTAGAGCAAAAGGATAAATTTCTGCAACAGTTTTAATATTAGGAAGTCAACCAACCAGACGCATATCTCTCAGGAGATGAAAAGGGGGTTTTCAAGGGTCCAGGAGCTAAGAAGGGTGAAACTGATGTAAGGTCAGTCCAGATAGGTCTAAAGAGGTAAGTAGAATTCTTAGGGCCAATTAGGAAAGTGCTTTCCTCATTAGGAGATCAGAAATTAGGGTGATCTATGAGGGCCAGAGGGGCTCTAAAGCTTACACTCTGGAAGAGAATTAGAATGTAAATTCCCAGAGGGACTGAGAATTACCCCCACAACACACCCACCCAACCAGACAAGACTGAGGAAAGGAACAAGGACCAGTGAGCCCTGAAAGCTAAACTGAATGGACTAAGAAAAAAAAGGCAAAGAATTCTCTCAGGATAAGGAATTGGTGCTGGGTAAACTCATCAATTTACTTTTTCTTCCTTTTAAAAAAATTACAAAGAAACATACTGACAATATCTAAGTTCTACACTAAACACTTAAATTTAAATGCTACAGAAGTACAGAAGTAAAAGACTCTCTCTCTTCACCTCCAATCCATTCCTCAGAGGCAATCGCTGTGAACAGCTTTGTGTATATCCTCCCAGACTTTTTTCTATTCTTATATAAACATACACAGAGATGATTTTCCCCCTAAAATGGGATTTTATGTTTTTTCCTTTGGTCACTTAACAGTATATCATGGCCACCTTTTCAAGGTATAGAAAGGTCTACCTCATTCTTTTTAATGACTTCCTTGTATTACTTGAATGGATAAGCCATAATTTTCTCATATCTGCATAACAATAGGCATTTAAACTGTTTCCAATTTTCCCTGTTACAAATAAGGCTCCTTTGAATATACTTGTGCACATCTTTGCATGTTAATTCTGCAGATTACATTCCTACCTGCTCCATTAAAAACTGTCCTGCCAAAATAATGTATCAAGTTACCTTCCCACTAAAATTGTGTAAGGAAAGCCCAATTCCCCACACTCCTGCCAAAGTTATAATAATCAATCTTAATTTTTGTCAGCTGATAAAAGAAGATCTCATTCTTGATTTAATGTGAACTCTTTTTGTTTTGTTTTTCTGTTTATGCAGGGAAGGATATTTCAGTTTAAGGATAATGGGAACCAATTTCAAATTCATTTATATACATAAACATTGAACCAACAGGATACCATCCTTATTAAATATACTGATTCCTAAATGGGAAGAAATATGAGAATAGTCTACACATAAGCAATACTTCTGAGTGTTTATTACATGCCTAGACACTATGAAAAGTACCTAAGTATATTATCTTATTGAGCTCTTACAACTCTATGGAGTACATTAATATGCCCATGTTAAAAATAACATGGAAAAATAAACTGAAGCCAGATAGGTTAAGTATTTTCTTAAAGTCACATTGCTAATAACTGAGTAGAACCATGTTTTGGACCCAAACCACCTGAACTCTGGAGCCCCTATTCAGAAAAGTTAAGTAACTTGCTCAACCAAAATTACATGGCCAGTAAATGGTACAGTCAACCCCAACTGTCAAACCCAGGCCTGTCTGACTAGCAGAGCACACATACGTAAGGTGTTTGTTCAGTAGAACTTGCATTATTTACATGAATAATGTAGTGATGGTGTGGGAAAGGATTTATTCCTAACCGAATGTGTTTTTTGTTTTTTCGATTCTGGTTTTGGTATTTTGGGTTCTGTTTTGTCTAAGGTTTTTTTTGTTTTGTTTTAAGTGAAATTGCCTTGGCTGAACTAAATGCAAAACCACTGCATCCCATGATACCAGGGCATCATACCTTATTTGTGTAGTATACAACCCACGGGGCTGAATGTGGTGGCCCCAGGACCAGACACCAACTGACTAAAAGTGAAAGTGAAAGTCACTCAGTTATGTCCAGCTATTTGGAACCCCATGGACTATACAGTTAATGGAATCCTCCAGGCCAGAATACTGGAGTAGGTAGCCTTTCCCTTCTCCAGGGGATCTTCCCAACCCTGGTTTCGAAGGCAGGTCTCCCACATTGCAAGCAGATTCTTTACTAGCTGAGCCACAAAGGAAGCCCAATTGACTAAAGACAAGGGGATATTTCTCCCACAATTAGGCCAAAAGAGCCAAGGGAAACAAAGTGTCCCCTAGTGGCTGAGAATGGCATAACTACTGTAAAGTCTAGCTAGAGAAATCTAGAACTGCTGAACGAGGGTAGTTGCGATAGTGAAATTGAGACATGAAAACTAATTGCTGCTCTCTGCCTAGAAGTGTCCCTTTTTAAAAGCATGCAAGACATATAAAGACTACTCTTTAGACAATCAATGGTTCTATAGGAAACAAAGGGGAAGAGACGATAAACATCACCCACATCTTGGGTCTCAAGAATAAGATACCTACAGAGTAAATGAAAAAAGAAAAGGATTTACCTTTTAAAATTTTAGAATTTACCAAACTAGAGAAGGTGGTAGAGAACGCAGGGAGAGTTCAGGATGGGGAATACATGTACACCCATGGCTGATTCATGTCAATGTATGGCAAAAACCACTACAATATTGTAAAGTAATTAGTCTCCAATTAAAATAAATAAATTAAAAAAAGAGAGAGAGAGAAGGCAGGGAGATATACATAAATAGACTCAAGACTAGATAATCAGTCCTGGAAACTTCTTAGTAATCTTATAAAAGGCGCCCCTCCTCCGCCCAAAAAAAAAACTAGAAAATTGGGAGAACCTTGAAAATGTTCTCAAGAGGAAAAATGATGCTAAAAGAAACCCAGATGTGGTGAATGTAAAATGAATGGAATTTTGGATTCATTCCTGCTGTCAGCCTCTCTTAGAATTGAGGCAAAGGCAATTGCAGACTTGGGAAGAAAGGCTTAACTTGACCAAATTAAAATGGCCTAAAGCCATGAAAAGACCATGGGTAAAACAGAAACATACATCAGTGGGCAGAATATGGGCCCGGAGAATCAGTACAGTAACTGAAAGAAACGGAGAAGATTCAGCCAAGGTAACTATGATTATACTATCAATCATCTGCTTGACTGAGAAGGGGATATTCTAGGTAATCACATTTTCTAGTTTAATATTTACTATTTGTTACATATACAGATTATCAATTTTCAAAGAATTTGAAAGTATATTGTAAGATAAAAATAACACTAAAATAAAGACACCTTATCACTTTCTAATGACATGGTGGTGGTGGTGGTTTATCTGCTAAGTCGTGTCAGACTCTTGAGACCCATGAACTGTAGCCTGACAGGCTCCTCTGTTCGTGGGATTCTCCAGGCAAAAATACTGGAGTTGGTTATCATTTCCTTCTCCAGAGTATCTTCCCAACCCAGGGATTGAACCTGGGTCTCCTGTATTGCAGGCAGTCTCCTGTATTACAGAAGGATTCTTTACCAGAGAAGCCCCTCTAATGACATGGGGTGTTTATCAAAAGTATCAGTCATCATTACTATCTAAGGATTGTGCAGAATCTGGTCCCTGTTACTGATATATCATAACTCTAGCTAAAAAGAAATAATATAGAAAGACGTAGGTGACACCAAATAGATTACAAAGTCCACGGAGTTGAAAGACACGATCTTTCTCAGTTCAAAGAACTTAGCACAGTAGGAAGCATGAGGAATGATATAGCAATGGGACAGAGAAAAAAAGACCACATTCATTTAGACAACTCATCAAACTATCAGTTCTCTGGGAGCTAGGACTTTGTTTTGGTCATTGCTGTGTCACTGCCACTAGAACAGTGACTGGCACACAGCTGGCACTAACAAATATCTAAAGAAGGAATAGGTGCTGTTCTGGTTAATATGTCCTTTTCCCATCCTCTCAAAAAATATTTCTGGGAACAAAGAATGAATGTTGTTCACTCTGTCTAATATCCCTTTCCACATTCTTTACTTAGGGAAGTTCTTATCCTTTAAGGTCCAGCTCAAATTTTTCTCTTTTTCAAAGTCTTCCCTGATCCCCTCCTGCTGCCCACAATTCCGCCTCCTTCAAAGAGCCAAAATCAAACCTACTTTATTCTTTCCTTCCAAAGCTCATTACTTAGACCCACATTTGCTCTCATGTCATTCTGCATTACACTATAGTTCAGTATATACATGTCTGGGACCCTTCTAATGGATTATAAGCTCCTTGAGGGCCAAGTTCTGGATTCAGTTACTCTTGAACTCCCATCTTCTAACATAATACCTTGTAAATAGTCATTACTTAAATGTCTGCTAAGTTTAATAAAACAGAATTACGTTCTTGGTGTCTAATAAGAAGAAAGCATATACTAGGTGCTCAATAAATGTTTGTTACATGAAGAACAAAACTAAGTTCCTGGCCTCAAATCCCAGGGTTGGGAGGCATCATGCCTTGGGGTTAGAGAAACGGTCTCTTTCTTGCCTGGTTCATGTGGCGAGTATTGGGCATTCTGGTACCAAAACTGTGGAAATAAGTTTGGGGGAGCTCTAGAAAGAGCCACATAACTGACTTGGGGTGGGAGAGGAAAGGATGAAAAAGGAATGATTAGGGGCTTAACCCAGGCAGACGGCCTCAGTGACGCCTGAGACTGGACACGATAACCTGCTGCTAACTTTGGGAGAATGTAAACACCCAAGAGGGGAGGAATTGTTTAGCCTGGTCCAAAGAGCTAAAAGTAGGAGAAAGGATGAAACAAGGGATGGAAGATCAAAGCCCTGGGACAGGAAAGCTAACCAGGAGAGACACTGGTCTCCTTGGACTGAGAAAACAATGTCACATACATTTTCACAGCTATCAACAAGTGTTATTATCCTCATCTTCAGGCATACAGGTCTACAAACAGATGGATTGCTGAAACTAGAAGAACTGAAACCTAATACAAAGAGCCTATGCTTGGAACAGAAAGTCCTTTTACCCTTATGCAAAATATAGCCCCATACTCAGGATTATATTAAAGCAGTGTCCAAAAAAACCATTGCTTCAGACTGTACCCATAAGTAAAAGCTCCTCCAAGAGAAAATAAAAGAAGAAACAGTAGAAAGAAAGAGAATCAACAGGACTGGAATCCTGTGGTTCAGAAAAACACACGCAATCTCCTATCTATACTCTAAATCGCTGTTTTCCATTTTACGCTAACAAAGTCACCTCTCAAAGTGCAGTTTGCTGAAAACAGATTCATTGCTTCCTGTTCCAATTCCCTCCAAGTCTGCCTGCTAGCCTCCCAGGAAAGTGGTAGTGGGCTTCAATGCCGCCTACAACATTCATAGTGAGTGCAGTGAGTGGTAGAAATAGAGAAGATAGGGCTTCCTCCTTCAAAGAACTTGTAATCTACTTGAAGAGACAAAATATAAATATGTGAAAATAGCAATAAAATAGCTTCAAGGAAACATATGATATATGCAAATGAAGAAGAGATCTACATTCTGGAGAAGAAAAATAGAAATGGACTGACTGAAATCAATATATGGGTTTATAAAAGCTAGAAGAAACCTTAGGGGGTATTTTATTAAAATTGCTCATTGACAGGTGTATTAAACAGAAGCCCAGGGAACTTAAATATTTGTTAGTTCAAGTGACAAATAAATGAGTGGAAGAACTGGAATTCAAGTCAAAGTAACACTAATGTTCACTGCAGCATTAAATATAGGAGCCAAGTTAAGGAAGCAACCTAAGTGTCAACAGATGAATGAATAAAGAATATATACATATATAATGGAATATTATATATATGTTATATATAATATAATAGGATATTATACACACACACACATATATATTTATATACACAATGGAATGTTATTCAGCCACAAAAAATAAAATCTTGCCATTTGTGACAACATGGTTGAATCTAGAGAGTATTATGCTAAGTGAAATAAGTCAGACAAAGACATACACTATATGATCTCACCTATATGTGGAATTTAAAAAGTAAAACAAATAAAGCAAAATGAAAACAGACTTATAAACACAGAGGACAAATGGGTGGCTGCTTGAGGAGAGATGGGTAAGGTGGGGGCAAAATAGGTGAAGGGGATTAAGAAGTACAAAATAAAATGTTATTATAAAATGTTTTATAAAATGTTATAAAATAAATAAGCCATAAGGATGTCATCTATAGCATAAGGAGTATGGTCAATGATACCGTAATAACTTTATATAAGGACAAATGGTTCCTAGACTTAAATGGTGATCATTTCATAATGTATACAAATGTCAAGCCACACTTGAAACTAACAAAACACTGTATGTCAACCATATTGCAATAATTGGAAAAAAAAAAAACAAGTATTCTGCCTTCAAATCCAGGGCAGATGACAAGAACTCAAGCAGAGAAGCAAGAATTAGCAATGCCTGTAAGGAGGAAGGTGAGTAGACTGGTTTGGCTGTGACAGAGGGCTTGTTTCATAGAGTCCTGAAAACTAAGAAGCCCCCCTCTATTCCAAAATAATCTGGGTGGCTCCATGTGAGACTCCACTTCTCTCCCTCTTCAGGAATGCTCACCATGCTTTAGGGAGCTCTGCGTTTCCCATACCACGTGTCCTGCTCTGAGATCTTATCTTCTGGCAGTCACCATTTTTAGTCCCAGATGCCTACAAGTCTAAGGACCCCCAAAGCACCAAGATACATACATGGCAAAACTAACCAAGAAGCTACTCCACATATGAACTTCTGGTTCTGCTCACAGTCCTGCCCTCCTCCTTTGCCCCCACTAACACTGAGGAAACCAGATGTACAAATAGTTAACAGAGGGGAAAAAAAAAATCCCACCCAGACCACTTGAAACGCGGCTAGTCTGGCTGGGATTCGAGTCCGCTCAGCTACTGCTCCATGCCTGCTATTTATAGCCTCTGGGTGCCCAGCCCAGCTTCCAGGTCACTAATTGTGGCCCAGCCCCGAGCCAACCCCCACACCTCCTCCCCCGCCCAGGGAACAAGAAGCAAACCCAGCTTTGTCCAGCCCAGGAAGAACAGCCTGGAGTGAGATCTGAATCCAAGACCCTATTTTATAGGTTTTGTGGGAGGTATCAAAACTGTTCCAAGGAGTCTGCCTGCCTACTGCATATCTTGGGGAGCTGAGCTATCCCTTCCTTCTACACCAGCATCCTTTCCTGAATTCTTTAAGATCATCCAAAAATGAATCCTGAGTTCAGGCTAATCCATTCAGATACTAGGGAGATACAGGTTTTAGCTATCAAGGACATTAGCCAACAGGCCATAAAGAGTATGCCTCTTGAGTAAGTGTCCAAGCATTTGTGGACTGCTATGCTTGCCCCTTTCTGGGATCTATTTGTTAGATGATCTACCCATTTGTTTGTATTACTACCCCACAACAAGACAAGTACCTGGGTACTTTTTAGTTTTATTAGAGTTCCATCTATAAACAATCCCTTCTGATTCCAAGATGCTATTACTTGAGTATTATTCTATCCTATGGCTTTTCCCCTAGGAATTCAGATGATTCTGAGGTGGGCAATGACCATTTTTGGATATATGAAGCTTTGTGAAGTTACCCTGAGAGGAAAAAGGTTTTTGTTTCATTGTTTTGCTTTTTTAAAAAATAAATAAAGGCATACAGATTAACGGCAAAAAGATTTGGCAAAAAGACTCAGTGAAGCTTTCTGTGTTAGGTCTATATCCATGCTACATTGAGGCAACCAAAATGGGCCACATTCTCAACTATCAAGTATACCTGACCATTGTCAATGATGTTCATATTCAGAGCAAAGGATTACAACTAGAGGTGAAGGAAGAGGTAAGGGGCTTAGAATTAACGTGAGACATCTCCTTCCTTTCCTGGTTCTCCAGTGCCTAAACTTTGGTTGCCCTTTCTCAGACCGCCCAACAAGCTCCCAATCCTCTACATCCCTCAACTGATACTGCCCAAGGCTATACAGTCCAATGTCAGTCTTCCCCATTTCACTTTGGGGTTCACTTGGGCCTCTGGATAATATGCCAGAGATTCTGGTTATTGGAGCCAGAACCAGAATGCTGCTGCTATGTTATCTCATCATCACCCACAAATACCAATTCCCAGCCCCAAATGGCCCCAAATCTTTCCTCCCAAGACCACAAGGGGAAAAAAGTTTCCAAATTAAAAAACTAAAACTGGCAACAAAGGTGCCCCATGGCAGTAACCTTTAAAACTGGCCATTAAAGTTTATAAGTCAGACGGGCACCAACGTGAACGATCAAGAAGAGAAAAACAGCCCCCTCCCTTGGGGACCTGGAGCCACAGCCTTCCCCCTAAAGCCACAGAGCTGATGTCACATGAAGTGCCTGCTGCCGTCAAGGGCTCTCTGTGTCCTGACTGCAACCACTCACAATGTAGGCAGCCTCTGTGTGCTGGAGGTGGGTGGGTGTCTGGCTGAGAATAAAGGAAAAGGGAGGGAAAAGGGGGCACAGAATGGGGGTATATAGGAGGTAGGGAAAGGTGGGAAGGAAGAGAAAAACAGCAAACAACAAATCTCCTATCATGAGGGCTGTCTGCAATACCCAGGCCAAGAGGGGGCACGGCTGTCAGCCTGCCTAGGACAGTGGTTCTCGACTTTTTTTCCCAACCAACACACATGAGCCATACCAAATATTTTCATCGGCAACTATAGGTCATCATGCAATGACTCTTAACCATCCTGGGGTTGGTGGGGGCACATAATGGAATTTTTTAGGTAAGGGTATGAAAAGGCCTCCAAGCATTCTCCTCACCTCCCCTATGGGTTATGTACCCCCTAGGAAGAATCATCAGTTTACAGAAATTACTCCTTCCCTCCTCCTCCATCCTTCCATGTATTCAACAAATACACATGCCAGGCATTGTTCTAGGGGCACTGGTCAGATGGCAATGAACACACAAATGAGATCCCTGCCCTCACTGAGAATCCATGCCTCCACAGGGGAGGAAAACAACATAATAAAAAAAGTAAGAAGTAAAATCTGGGGTATGTTGTGCATGCTAAGTCGCTTCAGTCGTGTCCAACTCTCTGCAACCCTATGGACCATAGTCCACCAGGCTCCTCTGTCCATGGGACTTTTCAGGCAAGAATACTGGAGAGGGTTGCCATGCCCTTCTCCATAGGATCTTCCCAACCCAGGGACTGAATCTGGGCCTCCTGCATTGTAGGCAGATTCTTTAACATCTGAGCCACCAGGGTATGTTGGGTAATGATAATTGCTAAGGAAAAAGAGCAGGGAAAGAGAACAGAAGGTACTGGTAGGGGTGGGAGTGAAATTTTAGATAGGGTGGCCAGAAAGTCCTCAACCAGAAGGCACAGGGAAAAGGCCTGGAGGAAGTGGAGGAACCAGCTAGGCAGGTATCTGGGGAAAGAGCATTCTCAGAAGAGGGACCAGCAAGTACGAAGGTCCTAAGGTGGGGCACATGTCTGGGATGTCCAAGGAACGGTAAGGAGGTGGCCACTGAGGCTGAAGCCCACATTCCACTGATCACAAGCAGGAAAAAAAAATGTAAATACCTTGGTGAAAGGGGACTCAGGTAGTTAGGTAAGATGAACTTAGTATTAAAGTGTTTCTCTTTATTTAAACAGCTCAGAGTTCTTTTAAATAAAATCTCACCCATTAACACAAAATCCTTCCAAGGAACAAAGGTCATTATCGCCTTAACTAAGGACTAGAGGGGGAAATGGCTAGCTCAAGAATTAATTGTTAAATTATTTTAAAGCTAGAAAGTAGAATAGAATTTACTCTTGATACCCAAGCTGATGCTCTATTATTCAGGAAATCATAGCATATTAAAAACTGGAGGACTTCCCTAGTGGTCCAGTGGTTAAGAATCTGCCTGCCAATGCAGGGGACACAGGTTAGATCCCTGGTCCAGGAAGATTCCATATGCTGTGGGGCACAATGACTGAAGCCCACTTATCTAGAGCCCATCCTCTGCAACAAGAGAAGCCACTGCAATGAGAAGCCCACCCACTGCAACTAGAGTGTAGCCCCTGCTCGCTGAAACTAGAGAAAGCCCACACAGAGCAACAAAAACCCAGCACAGCCAAAAATACATAATTTTTTTAAAAACTTAAAAAAAAAAACTGGAGAAGCCTTAAGAGATTATCTTACACATTCCCCTCACCTTATGCAAGAAGCAACTACCAAAATTAGAATCCAGGGTTCTTGCATGAGGGTTAATACTCCTTAGAAAGCAAAGGAGGGGGATGGTGCAGATTTTAAAAGAAGGGACCGTTTCTCTCAAATCTCATATTTCTAGAATCTTTCCTGCAGAGGAAGGTGACATCCTAATGATGATACTAGGATCACTGAAGGCTCAATAGTGTTCTCTGTCCCCTGACTTCCTAGAAAAAAGTCTGTTATCTCCACATGAGAGGCTCATTGCGCTTTATCTAGCTGCCTTCAGTTCAAGTGTCCTTGGTGAGACAGAGCCTGGCTGAGCCAGTGGGCTGCAGGTCTGAAGACCAGACCAAGTCTACAGTGTGGATACAGATAAACACACACACACAGACGCACACAGTCGGGGGGAATGAAGGAAAAGGAAAGCACACACAACACAACACACCAGGGCAGCTGCAGAAAACAACTGCTTGTTAAGTTAAAATTAAACTCTGCACAAATATTGACCTTTGGAGGGGACAGAAACTGGTCCCATATTTACCAGTTTTATAAATGGGACTGACCACAGCTGCCCCACGCGCTTGGCCAGTGTGATGGCAGGATGGGGCGAGGCCACGCTTTGGGGGTGGGGGATGAATGAGAGGGGCAGGAGACATTTTAAACACTCTCTTAAATGTAGTTACTACTGGTAGGTCAAAGTTCCCAAAAGCCTTAAAAGAGGAATTTCTAGGAAAGCAAATAAAGCCGTCTCTGAAAGTGGGGGGTCAGAGAAGTAGGGATAGAGAGGGGAAAGGAAGTGTCAGGAAGGAAAAACTGTTAAAAATAGTGAGAAGTAGAACAGAGATTGAAACTGAATGGAGAAAACACTGGGGAGCTTATCCTTTTGAACCCTGGCCCTTAGTCAAACCAAGAGTCATAAGGTAGAAGACCAGGTGACCAACTTAACCCAGTGGAACAACCTAAATGGACTTGGATTGAGTCTTGGCTCCGCTGCTTACTTGCTATGTAACCTTGGGACATTTGGGGACCCCAGCTTCCTCATCTATAAAATAGGGGTGGTAATATAAAAACATTGCCCTAATGTGTGAATTATACGAAGACCACAACCAAAAGACAATGTGAGTGTAAGCACTTTGCCAACTATAAATACCACACAGATATCAATCATAATTTTTATTCATTCTATTCCAGCTAACTGTGCAGCTTTATGCTCAAACTAGCCAATAAACTGCAGTCTCTAAGAGCAAAGTCAGGGGTCAGAAGGGAGAGCCTAAGCTTCTTCTGGACTTGTTTAAAAGCCTCCTAAAGGCATATACCTACAGGCTTCCCAGGTGGCTCAGTGGTAAAGAATCTGCATGCCAATGCAAGAGATGTAACAGACTCGAATTCCGTGGGTCGGGAAGATCCCCTGGAGGAGGAAATGGCAACCCACTCCACTATTCTTGCCTGGAGAATTCCATGGACAGAGGAGCCTGATGGGCTACAGTCCATGGGGTCTCAAAGAGTCAGACATGACTGAGCAACTAACACAACAACAAAGGCACATACCCAATTCTTCCCTTGCTACAGGATGACAAGGAGGTCAGCTTGCTGAAATAGCCCCCAAACCCACACTCTCAGCTGCAAAACATCTAGATAAGCAGGAGGAGAAAGGACTCATCAATATTATCTCCCTGAAAGCTGATCTCTGACAAACTAAGGTTTTTCAGGAACAAACATCACAGATGCAGGGTAACTTAGTTCTGTTCCAAACCTCTGATGTGTTTTTTACACTTTTCTTTACACTTGTGACTTTCATGACCAATGCTGCTGCTGCTGCTAAGTCACTTCAGTTGTGTCCAACTCTGTGCGACCCCAAAGATGGCAGCCCACCAGGCTCCCCCGTCCCTGGGATTCTCCAGGCAAGAACACTGGAGTGGGTTGCAATTTCCTTCTCCAGTGCATGAGAGTGAAAAGTGAAAGTGAAGTCGCTCAGTCGTGTCCGACTCCTAGCGACCCCATGGACTGCAGCCTACCAGGCTCCTCCGTCCATGGGATTTTCCAGGCAAGAGTACTGAAGTGGGTTGCCATTGCCTTCTCCGTCATGACTAATAAGAATACACAAAAAATTCCTGGATCCAATCTCTACATAAAGCATGACAACACCTTCCCCTCTAGTTGTGCCACCAAGAATCAGAACTCTGAAAGTATTTCAACTTTGAACAATACATGAATAGATTTTGCTGAAATTAATCACCAGTTTTATAGACAGCTCCTGTGCCTTTATGTAGCACACTATTTGTACTGTTTACACTCCACACCTTAAAAGCATGGAGCAAACCAGTATCTATCACTTACAGCAAGTGAGAAAGGCAGTGATAAAATGGAAGTCCTTTACCTCCTCTGTGCTAAGCAAACACGTCACTGGTATCTTTCGACTCTGCTTCTCTTGTTCAATGTTTTACCTTAATATATTACAGTTTATATTGTTAAACGAGTGTCATAAAACATAAACAATGTACAGCACAACCATGTCAGCAATTCAGGAGGAATTTCCAACGCTGCAGTCTCTGTGGTCACAGGACAGGAAGATGACTTGCATTTGGTAGACCAAACACGTGCTAAGGCAGAGACTCCAAACAAATTGGGGAGGGGGAGACAGGAAAGAAAAGAAGAGAGTGGGGAAGTTACACTCCTTGTGGGGAATCAGTTTCCCTGGATTGTGACCCAAGAAGTGATTTTAAAATGGAATCATTGTGAATTTCTGTAACACTCTGGATTTACCCTTCTGCAGGGACAAAGAGAATGCCCCCAGGTCCAGCCACTCAGGGCCTCTAAGAGCTTGTGTTATTCTTTTGTCAAAAAGAGTCCTTTCTTTACTCCAGCCCCATCCTTTCCATAAGCAAAGGACTCCCCCCTGGAAGTTTTAGTTCCATCTTCTGTGAACATAGAAGAATCTAGGCTAGCTAAGCTGGCAGATCTTCTTTGTAGGGGCCTAAGATTCCTTACCTGTTAAGCTATAGCCAGAAATGATATCATTTTCAAGAATTCCCTAGTTCCAGAAAAAGGGAACTAGGTGTTACCATAATTACGAGTGTCACCCATTTAATACTCCAAAAAATCCGTCTTCACTCTAAGTGCCAGTGTTCCCAGGAGAAGCCTGAACAGAACGTGCCAGTCTGTCACCCTTCAAGATCCTCCTGCCTCAATGTTCTCATCCAGAGTAAAACCAGTGCTTCAGACACAGGGGGTGTCTTGGCTCAGAACATGGTGCAGGAGCTGAAAACAAGATCTTCAAAAGCAAACTGTTCTTAAGGAGAAATTCACAGCTAAGTAAATCTCCAAGAAAATAATAAAGGTCACAGTGGGACAAATGATTATTATCCAGCAATTAGAAGTGACATGTCCAGAGGAAGACAAGTACATGATATCACTTCTATGTGGAACCTAAAAAAAAGGGTACAAATGAACTTATCTTTTTTATATTCTTTAGGTACAAAACAGAAACAGGGTGACAGATATAGAAAACAAACTTAAGGTTGTTGTTTAGTCATTGTGTCTGACTCTTTGCGACCACATGACTGTAGCACACCAGGCTTCCCTGTCCTTCACTATATCCCAGAGTTTGCTCAGACTCATGTCCATTGAGTCGGTGATACTATCCAACCATATCATCCTCTGTCGTCCCCTTCTCTTCCTGCCTTCAATCTTTCCCAGCATCAGGGTCTTTTCTAATGAGTCGGCTCTTTGCATCAGGGTGGCCAAAGAATTGGAGCTTCAACTTCAGCATCAGTCCTTCCAATGAATATTCAGGGTTGATTTCCTTTAGGATTGACTAGTCTGATCTCCTTGCTGTCCAAGGGACTCTCAAGAGTCTTCTCCAGCACCACAATTCAAAAGCATCAGTTCTTCAGTGCTCAGCCTTCTTTATGGTCCAAAAACCAGGGGATAAGAGGAGGGCAGGGATAAATTGGGAGATTCGGATTGACATACACACACTATTATATATAAAATACATAATTAATAAGAACCTACTACATAGCACAAGGAACTCTACTCAATACTCTGTAAACAGCATATAGAGTATACCCTATATACTCTAAAAAAAGACTGTCACTGTGCTGTACACCTGAAACTAACACAACATTGTAAATCAACTATACTCCAATAAACTTTTTTTTAAAACTGACATATTCAGAGATGCTTGATGAGGGAGTCTCTTAACCCTACCCAGCACAGCGTCATCTGTGAGAACCTCTCGATCCCCTCCCAGACTAAATTCAGGCTGTCCAAATTCAACAGAATGCAGCCCCACTGAGGACATGCGGTTGAACACTGGTTGTTTCCGTGATCGTCTGCTCTCTCCTACACAAACTGGGAGACTGACTTCTCAGGGCAGTCCCGCAGCAGATCATGTTCAGTTCAGTTCAGTTCAGTTCTGTTGCTCAGTGGTGTCCGACTCTTTGCGACCCCATGGACTGCAGCATGCCAGGCTACCCTGTCCATCACCAGCTCTCAGAGCTTGCTCAAACTCATTTATTGGGGCAGATCATGTATCAGGGCTGATTTCCACTGAGAAGGCCTTCACCTGACTAAGTCAGCAAAATGTCTTTCTGGGAGCCTTCAGGACAGAAGGGCACTTTTATTATCAAAGATGACAGCTCCAAAAATGCTCCGAGGGCTATAAGAGGTAATGCTTATTCAGGCCTAAGAATTACAGATGAAGCTAGGGTTCCCAGAAACACTCTGATGTAGCCCAACAGTAAGGACAAGCAGGGGACTCTCACACAGGGCCTAGATAGGGCTGGGAGCAAAGTGAAAGCACAAAGAAGGGACTCACAGACCTGGAGAGCATTTCCATACACAAGTGCATATCTCTTCCCTATCTGAGGCTCAGACACTGCAGGAGTCTTTGACTGGGTAAGAACTATGTCTGTAACCCAGAAACAACTAAATTTCGAGCGCATGAGGAAAGATCCTTCCCCCTGTAATCTCTGAAGCCCCTAGAGAAGTAAATAAGGAAACACTGCTCCCGGGTACCAGTGAGGGCTGCCCACTCACCAGCCCTAGGAAATGTCTGAACAGAGTCTTATTCAAGCCAAGGGAAAGCGCTGTTAAAATACACAAAACTCCTTTGACTAATGTGAGAGGGGGAAAGAGCCTCTATAATTAACAGAAACTGTCACAGGCATTGGGGGCTCCGACGTGTTCAATGCAAACCACTTGAAAAGACCCGGTCTTCTAGGAGAAGGCTGGGGTTTGTGAGTGGGGATCCAACAGGCTGGGGACAGCTTTTCCAAATGAATCCACCATATTAAGAAGAAGGAAAAAGGAGAAGAAAAAAAACTGGGGGTTGGGGGGGTGGAGAAAAGAAAAACCCAAACCTCAGCTGAATATTTTTCCACCACTGGAACTAAAAAGCTGAACAGAAGAAGAAAAGTCCAAATACAACCAGTTTTCAATCAGGGCCTAATTAGAAAGAAAAGTGGCAGTGCTATTATTACAGATCTAGGGAGGAAGAAATGCAGTCAATGACTTTCGTTTGGGCTGAGCCATCCACTTGAAAGCTGTGATGATTAGAGGGACAATTTATGCTGAGAGATGCTGAGGGGGAAGAGAGCAATGGAAGAAGGGGCTGACTGCTCATGCCAATCAGGAGCCAAAGCACAGAGTCAGAAACATTTATTGATCACTTGCAATTTGTAAAGCATCACATGAAGGGCTGTACAAATAAAGAGGAAGGAATAAAGAAGAATAAAGATCGTAACAGATGTAGCTCTGACCTGAAGAGGCTTCTAAACACTACCCCTGCATAAGCACCTACCTCCTAACCCTCAGCCACTATATACACATGCACACGTCTTCAGAGAAAATTTAACCTTGACTTCTTTCACACACAAAGTCCACTCTGACTGCTCATGTGGCCTGACTCTGCATTGCTCCCAGCTCCCTCCTCATTTCTATACATGAGACACAGAGACTCCATGAGGAAAAGACGCCATCATCCAATATAATTCCTGAAAGAAGCAATCTGGATTTGCCTGAGCCCTCAAAAGAAGCCTGTCAAGGTCTACACCCTGGCTCAGACAGGCCAAGATCTTACATCAAGATGGGTAACCTCACAAGGGCTGAAAGAGTATTTTCTGCCTTCTTTACAATCCTGAAGGAATCAGGTCCATTTTCTAGGTAAAAGTCATAACACATGAGAACAAGCAGAAGGGAACTCGGGATGGGCACCCTGATATACACATGGCTATAGAAAGGAAAGCGGCAGCCAGTTCCATTCCTTATTTGCAATAGAACAAAGCAGTTTGATTGGTGGAAGCATGAAGGACTTTCTTCCCTTGCTCTGGGGTACCCTCTTCTTTGTTGATTTAGCTCAGGCAACTTGGAGGAGGGACAGGAAGGGCTACGCAAACATGTCACAGCCTGCAGTGAATAGGGCCAACAGAAAGGAGAGGCAAAGAACAGAGCTGAGAGGAGAGGAAAAGAGGAGAGGCCTCTCTTCCCATCCCACAACCTGGGCTCCATCCAACACAAAGTTAATTCCTAACCTCGGCTCACCACCCTGCCCACTGCTTGCATGATTTATCCCCCTATCTGCCTGCATCGCCTTTACAAGCCTCCCAGCCCTGCACACCATTATAAAAGCTGTCTGTGCTGCTGGCTCGACCTGGCCTGGCCCAGGCTCCTGCCACTGTAACCCTTCCCCACCCCTACATTTTACAAGCCTTCCGCCATCATGGAAATCTGAAATCCCACGAAAGAACAGTAAACATCGCAGGGAAAAGAAAATACCTAGCCAGGCCACTCTGGACAGCAGAGTCACAAATGGACCGATGTCTCTAAGCCAGAGGAGAAGGCCCCGAGGCAACAACGGTACAGTGCGCTGCCTTCTTGCCTGAGCTCAGCTGGATAATACCAAAGAGATGCACACACAGGTGGGCCAATCCTTTATGGGCACAGCCAAGCGTCCCGGTGCCCTGGGAATTCCCAGGCTGGAAGAATCAGCCAGAATGTCAGGGAAGCTCACAAGTAAACACAGGTGTCAGGTTCAGAGAACCACGTGGAAATGTGAAGTTTTAAATAACGGAAAGAGACTAAACATTTTTCAGACCACAAACTAAGTCAGGAGCAGCTCTGTCACCTGCTTATATGGGCTCCTTAGGGAGGCAGCACGGTGCAGCGGAAAGAGCATGGGTTCAGATTTAGCTGACTTGTTTTGAAAGCTGGCTTCATCCCTTATTTATTAGCTAAGTGACTTCAGGAAGCTTATACTCTCTGAATCTCAGTTTCATTCTCTATACCATGAGAAATACCAACTCACAAAAAGGTGGTGAAGAGTCCTAACAAGATTTATAGGCAGAGGGCCCAGCACTCAGAGGTACCCCCCAAAATGGTACCTATTATGATTCCTGGGGATGTTAGACATCCTAAAATGGGGGGAGGGTCTATTGCTTCCTCATGCAAATTTTATTCTGCTTAACAAGTTTCCCCTTTGTTCTAAGAAAACTTTCTCTTTCTAAACCAGATTCCACCAGTTCATCTCCTGGCCAGAGAATGAGCCAAAAGGGAGGCCCCTGGAGGAGCATCTTCCCTACCCACTGGGTTGAGTACCCTTTTCATCACTCTGAACTCATATGACCCAGGTCTGCCTCTGATCCTCACACTAGGCCCCCATTGGCTCCTCTGGCCCCAGTTCATAAGGCTCTTCTTCCTTTTTCACATGCCTCAAGAGAACCTGCCAGCAGCTGCTAGATTCCATTCTGTTCGAGAATGCCCACCTGCCCTATTACAGCAGAGTCTAAGCCAGATGTCAGGGTTCACACCTTCCCCAGCTAACTGAGTGGAGAAACTGGACACTCAAGAATTCTCCATGAGTCTCTTGAGTTCCAAAACGCTTTGCCAATGAGGCTGAGTGCTCCCCAGAGCTCTGTTATTCACTTGGGGGTAGGCAGTAGGGACACGGAGGGGGAGGGCGGGGGAGGGCAGGGAGAGAAGAGAGCCTTGATTCAGGGGCCAGACTGAGTCCGCCACAGGCCAGGCTCCGCTGAGGTTTCTCCAGTGAAACACGCCTCTGTGATGGCTGTGCCTGTGAAGCGCATGGAAATGCCCATAAAGCCGTATCAAACCCTGCGCAGAGAAGGACAGGGATATATATAGAACCAGGAACCAAAGGGCCCAGAGGGGATTCGGGCGGACAGCTCCGCCCAGCCCTTAAGCCCGCCCCGGGGAAGCGGGGAGGCCCAAGGAACAAGCTCAAGGAATGAAGGTTGGAGACAGCCCGGCGGGTGTGCGCAGCGAGTGGGGAAGGCAAGGGGCACTGGGGACAATGATGGAAGAGAGCTGGCGATGGGGCTGTGGGAATTGGTCAGGGCTGGGGAGCCGTGCCTGCTCCAGCACCTGGACGCCAAGGAGCCGGCCTCTGAGTTCTGGCAGATCCCGAGGTGACTCGTAACACTCGCTTTGGTGTCCCATGGTCTGGACAGTGTCCTGCCGCCTTCTCAGAACCAAAGAGCCTCTCATGAAATAGCTTTCCCTGTCCTTCTCCACCCTCTGGGCAGTACCTCCAGTTTAAATTCGTCTGGGAGCCAGTGTTCCCCAGTCACCACTCCCTGCCTCTCAGAGAAACTGGGGTCGATAAAAAAGAGATCTACCCATGAGGAAAGTGTCCCGAAACAAGAAAGGTATCCTAAGAAGGACATCTGTCAAAAGATAGAATGAAATTCACAGAAAGGAAAAAATAGAGGATCACAGAATGAGGCAAGAGCCTTAGGAACAAGGGCATCTGGCAGCATCGGGCCCTGAAGGAGACCCAGTCTTGGCAGGGACAGAAAGTCAACGGGCTCCTCCACTCTTGGGTTTGCTGGGAACCCCCTCTCCTCACCAGTCCTCTGGCTGAAGTAGGACAGTGGGGGTCCAGACCCTGGGTGAGGGGGAGGGAGCAGACACGGAGCCCGCAAGGATTTCTTACCTGAGCAACAACCAAGGTAACCAGCCCCCATCCCTGTCCCTGAGAGAACCCTCTCCACCTCAAATGTTCCCCAAGCCAGTGCCAGAAGTAGGACAATGTTTTGGCGCCACCTGCTGTCTTTTTCCTGACAGCTGCGTACACTACATCCTAAAACTGGATGGACCTCAAATTCACCTTCTTTAATTCATCACAAGCCCTAAAGGAATGGAATCCAAACAATGGACAACTTCAGGACTCCACGCTTCTCCTGGTTCCCTTGGACCAACATCATAGGAACTCCAGTTAGCCAGAACCATCTTACTGGGTTCTGAGTTCCAGTCTTAACAGCCATGGGTCTCTGAAATTCCTTCTCCAAGAGTCTTGCTGATTTGAGAACTGTGAACACTCAACAAGCCCTTACTCTAGTCAATAAGTTCTATATAGTTTTAAAATATTTCTGTATCATACTGGTTTTCTTGGTTTTGGTAGAAATTCGAATTTTGCACCAAGATGACATGATCCTTTGTCATCCAACAGCAGAATGAAAGCAGTGTCACCAACAAGCAATGACTTAGACACTTCGCATTGCTCCACCATTCCTGTGGTCCTCACTATGGTCTGGGCAAACATTCTAATAAGCAACATGCTCGTTGAGCAGTCCGTTCATCTTACAAATATAAACATTTGTTCATCCATTTAACAAATATTTCTGTAGCACCTAGGAGGCACAGGCTGGAGGTACAGTGGTGAATAAGACATACAAGCACCCAGCTCTCAAGGACCCTTCATTTTAGCATCATTTATCTGATTCTTTAAGGTAGTCTAGCAATTTCTCACCCATCTTAAAGACTATCTGGGTGAATAGCAAAGATCAAGACAAAAATGTAAACAGACTTTGTAAAGAGAATGAAGAAATATAAGAAGATATAAGGAGAAAGATACACAGAGTGGGACAATGAATGTGTACAGAAAGAGAACTGTTAATATTATTCCTTCCTCATATTCCTTATGAAGAAGAGTTTTTTTCCTAAAACCCATTAATGGACCTAACTCTAGGAACTGCATGCCAGCTTCCACGGTCAGCTTCCTCAGACCTCAAGAAGGATTTAGTAGGTCTTTAGTAGAAAGTATGGAGGGCTGCCTGGGATTGACAGCTTAAATTATATGCAAGTATTACCCCAAATGTCACCACAGGAAATACGTGGGGCTCCATAAAAAGTATTGTCATCTTGTAGAAGAGGAAGAAGCTTCTGCTGGGCTGTAGCACAAGCCAGCAAATCGAGGGGAATAGAGTTAACCATAGAATCTTAGGGTTAGCCATACCCTCTCCTACTGCTTTCTAAGCAGGGCTAGATGACACCTGTTGTTAGGGAAACAGTCTTAAAGAATTCTAGCAGGGTAGTTTCCAAAGTTTCCCTGGTAACATTCTAGTCAGGTGAAAAATTGTTCTTTCTACTTCAACTATATCCTTATTGCTATAATGCAAGTTCATCCTTTCTTGTAATATAATTTTGAAATGCCGAAAAGCACATCCTACAGGCACTAATTTTTCATATGTAAAAGAATGAGCTATGACTCAATCTACTTCTTAATTAATCCTATTTTCCTTGGATTTTTTAAAAATTCTATTTCCACCACTCTTACTACTGTTCTGATTTTCCTATGGGCACTAAGGCTCTGTGCATCTTTCAAACATGACACCAAAATCCTGTAATAGAAGGGTGGCCTCAGGCTCTCCTCCTCTTCTTTTAATTACATAATTTGGAATTCTGTTCATGTTTTTAAATAACCAAACTATGCCAAAAATTATGTCACAGTCGGGAACCCTTACTAGTTAAATCTGAAAGAAAAAAAAAGGGGGAAATTTTCTCACCTAGGAAGTATAAGGATACTTTATAGAGAAAAGAAGTTCTATTAAATAAGATACTGGAATAGCCGAAGCATCCGACAAAAGGTGTAGCAGGCAAGGCTGGTAAGCAGGGCGCCCAGGGCGAGCATTTAGAGGGGCTTTACGCCTCGTTGAGGGTTATTAAAGGAACCACAGGAAATTCTACTTTCCTTTCCTTTCAAGAGCTCCCAGGGAATCCTTCACTAATTTCCCCACAGAGAATGACTTCCTCATTTGTCCTAGCTCAGTGCTTTGTGTGTAATCTCCAGAAGAGCGCTCTCACTTTGGATTCATGTACACCTAGCCATCTCCCCTTCTCTTTCACGTGCTTCTTGGAGCAGGAATCATGTCAGTTATTGCTGTATCCCTAGCACTCACTAAATATTCAACAATGCTAGTTTCCTACCCCCCAAAGCACCTCGTGCAAGAACCTAAACCCAGCGGTACTCAACACACTGGAACAAGGACAATGGCAGGAACAACAGCCATCCAGCACAACTCCACTAAGTCGTCAGACCAGTTCAGGATATTGGCATGAAAACTCCTTTTTCTCTTGGCCCAGACATTTACTCTTAAGATTTGCCTCCTCCTCAACAGACTCCAGGAAATAGGGTTAGTTTTAACTTCTAGAAACTCTAATCATTCTTGTTTTCTCCAAGCTAAGGGCCCGAAGGAAGGCTGCAGATACCTCATGAATATGGATGAGCCTCTGCGGTCACATGAATATTAACAACACCCTGTGGCTTTCGGGAACAGCAGCCCAGCTAGAAGGTCTAATATTAACCTTGGCTAGTCCCAAAAGGTGGGCAGAGCATATGCCCATACGACTCCATGCGGAGTAAAGACTGAATGGCAGAGTCTGGTTGGGGGTTGGCCCCTATGCAAACACTGGGCACAGGGGCAGTTAAGAAAGGACTAAACACTGTGCCCACGTCCCTGGCACCAAGAGCACTGCTAGCTGCTATCCAGGCAGAAATCCCAGTTCACAAGCTCTGCAGAAGTAAGGATGCAGAAAGCTCAAGTCATCCTCAATGCAGAGAACTGGTAGGGATACCCTGACCTAGTTCAAGAGCCACCGTAGAGGGCTAGGGAAGGTTCAAAGTCAGATTTCGTTGGACAAAAACCAGAATCAAATAATCAGGCTCATTTAGACAACAAAATACAGTTAGCAGGTCACACATTAACAGTAATGAAAGACCTGCAGGCTGTGGAATTTCCAGCCCACACCTTCCGTGAAAAAGCGGATATAGAGACCAGTGACTTGGGCTTAAGGGCAAAGATGTTCTAACACCGAAGGAGCAAGAAATAGAGAGACTGGGTTCTTTCAGCACCTACAGATTCTGAACCCAGGAGACACCAGAAAGAATGATGAGTGTTATTAAAAATAAAGGAGAAGTACCCTGAATCAGAGTCAACCAAAGAAACCCATATACTCCTGGCTCTGGGTCTAAGTTCAAAACCTACTGCCAAGATTTCCCTGGTAGTCCAGGGATGAAGAACTACCTTGCCAATGAGTGGACACAGGGTTTGATCCCTGGTCCAGGAAGATCCCACACGCTGCAAAGCAACTAAGCCCGTGAGCCACAACTACTTACGCCTGCGTGCCCTAGAGACTATGCTCCGCAACAAGACAAGCTACTGCAATGAGAAAGCCCTCACACAGCAATGAAGACCTAGTGTAGCCAAAAATAAATAAGTTATTCATGTTGATGTACGACAGAAACCAACACAATATTGTAAAGTAATTATCCTCCAATTAAAAAATAAATAAATTTCAAAAAAAAAAAAGCCTACTTCTATGGCACAAGGCAATACTACTGAAAGGCAGGTTAAGTGCCCCATGCAGGGAATTAATGCTAATCACTGGATTCTTGCTGAACTCACACCCCAAAACAGACTTTGTTTAAAACTAGAAAACACCTCTTTACTCCTCTTGCCTGATCCTACTTAAGGCCTTGACCCCTTAGTTCTGTCTGCAAATCTGACCCAGCCCCCTTTACACACACATGCAGAAGAACAGAGAGGCCTGTGGGCCGAGCCCCAGCTGAGGTGGTGAGAAGCCACACCTAGGAAGAGGGTGGCGGCTGCTCACGGAGCTGTGTTCTGTCACACAATTACCATATTATGCAGCTCTAATAAAAGAAATACTTGAAGTTTTACTACTGCCATATAATAAAGTATTTATAGAATCCGGGGGGTGGGGGTAGGCAGAGTAGAGGTGGGGAGGGAAAAAGGAGGAATCAGAATTGTTCGCGAGAGCCCTGGCGACAACAACCCCCAGCATTCATCGTGTAGCACTCGACTTCAAAGCGTCAGCCTGGGCTATCGGGCTGGCTCTCACTGGCCCAGATCAGTGTGGCTCCCCATCCACTGCTTCTCCTGAATAGTCTGTCTCTAACTTCTTCCTTGTTTAACAAAGAAAGAGATGAGAAACTGAAAGGAACAGGAAGGAAGAAGAAGGAATGTCAGCAACACTGGAGGCCTGAAAATGTTGGGGACCTGAGGACAGGGGACGGCAGTCAAAGAATGAATGGAATGTGAGCTTTAAAAGGCTAAACTTCTAGTCTCACCATCCAACATACCTGACAGCTTTCAAATTTGCCCAAACAGGGTTTTCCATCATTGCACTGGCCCCTCTGCACACCTCTCACACTCCCCATTCCGACCATATGCTTCACTTGTAGCTACCACGAGCAAGCGTGGTATGCTCCACACCTACAACAACCACAGTGTCTCCCACACCTCCCCTTCTCCTGCACGGTCCCCAGAGAAACAGCATCTCACACACAACAGACTCGCCACAGCACACTCCTCCCCACGAGCACTCACTGGCTGCCTGGATTTCCCAGGCATCTTCCCAACTTAAAGCACATCATAGATAAAAAAGGTTTTCTGGTTCTACCACCCTCTTTAACGTTTCAAATTTTCTATTACCCAGAAAATCTCCCCAAAGAGAGCACAGTGAGGGCTGTGGCATTATTACAGAGGAGACTATAAACAGAACAAATATAGAGCTGCTTTATTACAAGGCAGTGTGGGGTTGGTGGCTGGCTGATTACAGGGACACTCCCCGGAGCTCTCTGCAGTCCCAGACCTCAATAAAGCCCAGACTACAGTCGCTTTTCAACTGAGGGGCAATTGGATTCGGGGGGCCCCTAGAATCTCTTCAGATTCCAATCCAGGATATGAACCTGCCTTGGTGGAAGATAAGGAGGAAGAGCAAATATAGTCTAAGAACAACCATGCTTGGCAGAGAGCCACCAGGCCATCTTCTCCAAGGCAAACACAATTAGTAATGCTTTGGGTTTCTTGAAATCAACAGATATCAAACTTCGGATTTAAAAAAAAAACTATAAAAATCAAGAGCAAATTGATTTAGAATCTCCACACGTCAGAGATGGTGCAGGGGGACGAGACAGAATGGATTCGAAGACAGAAAGAGAAGCAGCGCAGCTTGAGTGACTAAACCAACCCGTATTACGCATAAAATCATAGAAGGAAAGGGTGGGAAATCCACAAGTCCTCTCCTCTGGGCTCGGGCACACGGCGTCCCTTCCGGGGTGACTCACAGTGGGCTCACCTTCACCCCTGCTTCATGTGGTAAGGGCCTCTTTATAAGGAGACATACCCGCGGAGCCTTCTCCTCCTCCATCGCTGCAAGCCAGGGGAATTGCGTCACTGACCTCCACACACACTCACTCCCTCCTCTTTCCAGCCGGCCACCACACAAGGGATCTTGTCTTGTGGTCCCCGCGATCCTTTCATCTAGGCTCCAAACCCACTGTCACCTTGGCCCTGAATCACTCCCCAGGAGACACTGGGAAAACATTGCCGGACAAAGAGCGTCTGGGTCCTGCATGGCTAGAATTCACTGATCCCTGCTGGCCAGAGAAGCCGGCCGTGCTCTTCCCTACCCAATAGCTAGGGTGCAGGGATAATTTTGAAACCTGGCCTTGTGGCCAGCTCTGCCTACAGACGAGGTTTCCACTGATTTGGGTGATACCAATTCCCTCCAGCTCCCAAGAGCTGAAGGATAAAAAAGGACCAAGGGGCAGCCTGAATGGTTCCAGCTCTGCCTTACTTGTTCAGTGGTTGAGAAATTGTTAGAGCTGGAAGAGGGTGAGCAAGAAAGTACCCCACCCCGTTCTCTTCTCATCCCACTCGGCCATCCTATTCCCAGGGTAGCCCCAAGGAAAACATTTTGGCAGCTGAAAATGTCAGTGTTTCTTAGATCCCTCTCCAGATAGAGAGATTCCCCTCTAGAGAGAGGATTCGCCTCTAATTGTGTCTCATGTCACGTCCACATCCTATGGTCCTAACATTTTTCCTTGACCTTCTGTGTGATGATGCTCGGGTTTGGGGCTTGGCCGCTTTTCTATCATTTCAGACCAGTGTTTCAGTGGGCATATATAAGGGGAGTCACAGGAACGCTTTTTACTCTTTGAGTATCCTCCCTTCTCAAATATATTTCATTAGAACAGAGTCTCTGAGACAGTGTGAGATAGTGGAAAAGCTCTGTCCTAGAAAGTCAAAGGATGAGGTCTGGCTTCAACTGCAATGACCTGTGGACACAAGGTCATTAAATTGCTCTGAGCCAATCCATCATATTTCCTTATCCTGAAGTGGCCAGAGGGGCGTGAAAACAAAATTTTTATACATAAGTTTGTTCTCTCTTTTTATAGCCTTTTAAAAAATCTGAGTAGGTGATCAATATATTTACGTTGAATTTTCCTCAATGAAACCTGCTTATTTCACCAGATAGTTATGAGAATTGAATTAAATAAAAAAGGCAAAAATTCTCTGCAAAATACATAGCACCAAAAAATTTGCTGAGTACTTAAAATGGACCAGACAAATTAAACAAGACTGATAATATCGCTGCCCTTGGGGAACTTACCATGTAGTAGAAGGAGCCAGAAAAACTAGTACTTACAGTGCAGTGTTGATAGGGCCTATGATAGAACAAATAAAGTCACACATAAGAAGGGCAACTAGAGAATTCCCTGGCAGTCCAGTGGTTGGGACTCCATGCTTCCACTACCGGGGGCCCAGGTTGGATCCCTGGTCAGGGAACTAAGATCCTACAAGCCGCACAGAGTAGCCTTAAAAAAAAAAGGGGTGGGGTGACAACTAACTTTTGCTCCCTGGTGACTCAGTGGGTAAAGAATCCATCTGTAATGCAGGAGACCCTGGTTCGATTCCTGGGTTGGGAAGATCCGCTGGAGAAGGCATAGGCTACCCACTCCAGTATTCTTGGGCTTCCCTGGTGGCTCAGATGGTAAAGAATCCATGTGCAATGTGGGAGACCCAGGTTCAATCCCTGGGTTGGGAAGATCCCCTGGAGAAGGGGATGGCTACCCACTCCAGTATTCTGTCCTGGAGAATTCCATGGACTGTGTAGTCCATGGGGTTGCAAAGAGTTGGTCGGACATGACTGAGCGACTTTCACTTTTCAACCTGAGCTCAGAGGGCCAGGGAAAATTTCCTGGCAGAAGTGACATCCCCTCTGAAACCCAAACAATGAACAGCAGTCATCCAGATGAGAAGGCTTTGCTGCTGATTGGCAGGGCACTTCCAGAAGGAAGAGCACATGCCCAGGACTAGAGACAAGACAACAAGGAGCTCGAGGAGCTGACCATAGTTCACTGGACTGATGTGAAGATTGGGGATGGGTTTAGGGGTACAGATTTGGAAGTGTAGATTTGGGGGTGAGTGTGGCCTAGCATAAAGAAAGCTGAGCACCAAAGAATTGATGCTTTTGAACTGTGGTGTTGGAGAAGACTCTTGAGAGTCCCTTGGACTACAAGGAGATCAAACCAGTCAATCCTGAAGGAGATCAGTGCTGGGTGTTCATTGGAAGGGCTGATGCTGAAGCACCAATACTTTGGCCACTTGATGCGAAGAACTGACTCATTAGAAAAGACTTGGATGCTGGGAAAGATTGAGGGCAGTTGGAGAAGGGGGCAACAGGGAATGAAATGGTTGGATGGCATCACCAACTTGATGGACACAAGTCTGAGCAAACTCCAGGAGTTGGTGATGGACAGGGAAGCCTGGCGTGCTGCAGTTCATGGGGTTGCAAAAAGTTGGACACGACTGAGCAACTGAACTGAACTGTGGCCTAGCAAAAGAGTGGGAGAGGCAGGCAGAGGCCAGATCATTACAGGCCTTCATGGTTTCACTAAGGAGCTTGGACTTTATCCTAAGGTCAATAGTGAGTGACCGATTAATTTTCAGCAGGCACACGTGACCAGATTTACTTTAATCAGGAGCTTTCATCTGGTTTGTTGTCCTTTCTTGAGTATCGTCCCTGCCCAGCCCCCACTCTCCAATGAGGACTGTTGGGTCACCCAGCCAAGAGTTCACATTTCTAACCCAAGGCCCATTTCTTATCTCTTACTCGAATTCCACCAAGTTTGCCAATATTTACTTTCTCCTCAATCCTAGATCTTTCAACCTCTAGAAACAATTTGGGGGCCTCCTAACAGAAGACTAAGATAATACTGCCCAGACACATGATCAATCTGTATAAGAAAGACCTCATATCTGGATGATAATGACAGACTAGCAAATGAAGTGTATGGAAAACATCCCCTCCTTTTCTTTCTTTACCTCATTAAGTCACATAGAGCCACAGTTTAAGGCTTAGAATCAATACCCTAGGGGGAAAGCATCATGGCCATTAACTTTATCTCCTGGCCTTAGCATTTAACCTTAGGATCGCAGAACCTTGGCACTGGGAAAGAAACCTTTAATCCTCCAGTCCAGCCTTCCACCTGAGTATCACTGGCAATTGAAATCAGATTATTTCTTACTGCCTGAAATTTCCTTCAGAATTTATTTTTATGTTCATCCCCCACTGGACAGGTCTAGGGTAGGACCTCTATGTGCAGTAGAGAATGGCTGTAACTCACTAGGTCTTCTGGTTCTAGAATAATGCTATTCAAAGTGTTATCACTAAACTGGTCCTGGTCCATGGACTCCTTGTTACCACACACAGGCTAAGTACAAAAGTTAAGTGTAAGCATTTGGAAGTCTGTATAGAACCTGATATTGCCATGACAGCCAAACACAAGTTCAGAGGACTCACCTCAGTGAACAGGGTATAAAACGGTTTGAGCATTGTTGATCTTGTCATGTGTGGCATGTGCTACAATGAGTTATGCACAGTAAGACCAGGTTACTTTGAAAAGCACCATTCTAGAAGGTTTAACGGGAAGAGAAGAGGAGAGGTCTGGATGTAGGAGGACCAGCTCTTTCCCCTCTTCTGGTTACAATAAAGAGTGAATCTGCTGTGGAGGATGAGGAACAGGAAGCTGCTCCCCCTAGGCCACTGGCTGTGTGGGGTGAAGAGGAGGGCAGGAGTTGGCGGCCAGGTTATCAGGCAATAACAAACTCAGCATCCAAGCACGCGACTTCCAGCAATGCAAGGAGCTTCCTTTGTTTTGGGAAAACAAGAGCTGCAAGAAGCCTCTCCTTGACACGTTCTTGCCCGGCTTCGGGAGGAGCCCAACCACCCGTAACACACAAACAGGACAGTCCTGGCCAGTCAGAGACAAGCCGGTACCCTGACCACAACCCCTGTTTGCTTTTCCTTTTCCACCACTTCCTCAGTTGGAGGGCCACTGTGGGGCCATAGGGAGCTGCCAGCCTAGGTCACTACTCAAGAACTTCACCCCCAATGACCCAGTATGTTCTCCATACAGCTCTTCCTATGCCTTTTCTACAGCCTACTTTCTCTTCCCAATATGGTACTTTTGGTCTGAGACCAAGGAAATACTTCTAGGGAGCGGTAGGTAAAGCTAGGCCTCAGAGCACCATTCCAACAAAGCCCATGGTATGCTCTGGCCAACGATGCTAGCTTAACTCTAAAATCAAAAAGACTGGCACCTCTCCAAGGGCCCAAGAAGAACGATATCTGAGGTTTCAACAACTTATTCTCAACATGTATTTTTAAGTTATCTGAAGAGTCAATTATATTAGAGTCTTGGCTTCAAGAACCCAGTTATCACCAAGACTAACGTATATAAAACAGTGCACCACTTCATGACACGGAATGTTGTTAAAACTAAACTTCTAGCAGCCAGCTAGGGAGCAAGGACCAAAGACCCAAACAAACATCTGACAGCACCTGCTAGTCTAGCTCTCAGGGTATAAACAGAGTAAGAGTGTCAACCTCCCAGACTCACAGGAGACTGTCTTCTAAGACCAGAGACTTCGGGACATTTTCTCCAAGAGCACTCTGAAGTAGGGCTGGCAAGTCCTACTTATGACTTTATGAGGATCCATCAAGAGCCTGGGGGACCAGGAAAGCTTCCTCCCTTTCTGATTCATCAAGGGAGCTTACTCTTTACCCTGATGGCTCAAGAGTCCAAGTTTCTATGAAGACTTATTTGTCCAGTAAGGGGAGGGGTGTGGGGGCGGGACTCCCCCCCCTCACTCCAAGCCTCCTTCATGCCAAAGAAGGAGGAAACAGAATAAGCAAAATAAAATTCATAAAGCGAAGCAGTAATTATGGTGTGGTCAACAAGAGGCTGTCCTCAAGCCCATCATTATGTGGCTAAATTTAACGCCCTGCGCGGCCAGGGGAGCCGTGCGCCCGGGGCACCGTGTGTCCACACAGACGCCAGCTCCGCCACCTTCACCCGCTCAACAGCCGCCAGGCCTGCCAGAAAGCAGGTCACAATTTTTTTTATAGTCTGTTTACCAAGATGCTGTTTTTACTGCGAGGTTTCTCTCATTTTATCTCTTTTTCCCTTTTCCCCAAACAGACTGGCCTGTATTTTCTGTCCTGGGTTTTTTTTTTTTTTCTTTCTCCCTCTCTCAGTACTATTTTCAGAACTCTAATTTTATATGGTATGTCCCTTTTTTTTTTTTTTTGGTAAATATTTGCCATGACTAAGCCAGGCACATCCAGTTTAAAAGGCTCCGTCCCACAAAACATCGGGTCTTTAATGATATGCATCTCATTAGCTCTCCCCATGAAAGGGGGTATAGAAAAAAAAAAAAAGCAACTTACAGACTCTCTCACTTTTTATATCTAGAGAGACCTATATTTATATATGAGGACAAGCTTGAAACTGACATTCCGAGCCTCAATACGAGGTTAGTACAATGGCCATTTGATTCAGTAGAGAGAGGCTATGGGGTCTGTGTGTCAGTTGATTGCTAGCTGAGCCAGGCGGTTCTGACCAGATCAGTACAGCCAGAACCAATCCTCGAACTCTGAGGTATCAGGGTTCGATAGTTCAGGGGAACAAAACTCCAGGAAGTCCTCTGACACTAAATTTCCTAAAACAGGCATGAGAGGACAGAGTGAGACAATGGGGCACCAATATTTTCCCCATCCCCTGGTGCATGAAGTCAAAGAAAGGAAAGCTACAAGTTAAGGGAGTGCTGAGAGAGACCCCCTTCCAGTTAGCATTTCATACCTGCCATTCACCATCCAAAGAGCTTCTCCAGCTAGGCAAAGCCTCAAAACTGATGGGAGGATTTCTTACTGTACATGTTAGGTTCAATGAAAGGGGCCACGTGTCCATCTATCACACTGAGCAAAAGGCAGAGCATTCAATAAGCATTCTCTGAGGACTGATCTATGGTGCATTTAAAATCACCCTGATACTCCAAGAGAGAGCCCCTGAGATTGAGGGCTTTCAATAAGAAGTGTCAAGGCAGGGAAAGAGATATACAGTTTGAGAGACCCTGAATGTCTGCTAAAGCAGCATCTTGAGGGAGTCTATACTTTGAAGGCATCACCAAAGGTCCAGAGTCTCAAACTTGGTCTTCACTGGTTAATTTAGGGATAAACAGACTCCAGAGGATTGACTGATACTAACTAAAATCACAAGAGACCAATTTAGAAATTAAAATGCCAATTTATTAGTTTATAAGGTAGGGGCTATAACCATTCTAGTGGCTGATACACCTTGTGCTGATTTTTCCTGAGAAGATAAAAACCGAGAGCCCTCCTTACTAAACACACAAAAAAAGGCAAAAACAATAAATGACTTTATGGAATAGTTCATATACACTGCAGAAAAAGCTGGCCATTCATCCTTATTCTACACTAGCATGCTGCCGCTCTGGGGTAGACAAATTAATCAACTGTCACTCCCTGGTTTTTCTCTTCCTACATTCTATACAATGAGGCAGTTCTTGGAGCAGTTCTCTAGCCATGGCCACTTCCCCATCTTGTAATTAAGTTATGAGATAGTTAGGAGTCTCCCTCTGCTCGTAGATGGGTCTCAGTCTTGCCTAGTGCCCACATGAAGTCCTAGGTGAAGCTGTGTAATATGTAGCAAGGCAATGGGACACGATGGAAGAATACTGGGTGGCAAGTTCAGAGCCCTGGGTCCTGGTGCCAATCTACCACCGGTTTCCCATTACATTCTTTTATCTTTGCAAGCTCTAATTTCCTTATGAGTAAAACAAAGAGCCTTGATATATCCTTAGATTGATAAAGCCCCTTCCAGCTCTTAAATTTCTACAGCTCTAATCTTCTCAACAAGGTATCTAAGACACCATGATTTCCTTCTTAAGGTACTGGCCTGGGCCCTTGAGATTTGTAACCTCATCTCAGAATCAATACATTTACAAACAGATGGGTGGGTTCCTTCTGTAAATAGCTAATTTCACCCATGTTATATTGATTATTATTATCTCAGTATCAGAGATGACCCCAACCTGGGGGAATATTCTGCTTGAAACTAGCATCTCGTTAGGTACCCACTAAATTCAGCAGTTTCACTTTGCTCTTTCCCCAGCTGCCAGGCGCTGCAGAGAAAGATGCTCATTGACTATTTCTTCTTTTTATTATTATTATTTATTTATTTGGCTGTGCTGGGTCTTAGTTGCAGCATGTGGGATCTAGTTCCCTGATCAGGGATCAAACCCAAGGCCCCTGCATTGGGAACACAGAGTCTTAGCCACTGGACCACCAGGGAAGCAGCAGCAGCATCCTTGTCTCAAAACCTCCTCTTCATTCCTAGCCTCACTTACACCAAGCTGGAAGGATTTCGTTGGAGTAAAAGATTCGAAGCAGCATTAGAACTGCTCAGCCTTCAAGTTTAAGAGTTAAGAGACGCCAAAGAGTTTGAAGAAAAAGTGAAAGTGAAAGTCGCTCAGTAGTGTCTGACGCTTTGTGACCCCATGGACTATACAGTCCATAGAATTCTCCAGGCCAGAATACTGGAGTGGGTAGCCTTTCCCTTCTCCAGGGGATCTTCCTAACCCAGGGACAGAACCCAGGTCTCCCACATTGTGGGCAGATCCTTTACCAACTGAGCCACAAGGGCAGCCCAAGAATACTGCAGTGAGTAGCCTATCCCTTCTTTAGCAGATCTTTCTGACCAGGCCGGGGTCTCCTGTATTGCAGGCAGATTCTTTACCAACTGAACTATGAGGGAAGCCTGTTAGAGTTTCTGCAGGACTCCCTCAAACCATCATATCTAGGGAGAGCTTCTCAGATTGCATAACTGAATAAAGTCCCTAGACATGTCTTTCCTTCAACAGCCTGCTGCTGCTGTTGCTAAGTCGCTTCAGTTGTGTCCGACTCTGTGCAACCCCATAGACGGCAGCCCACCAAGCTCCCCTGTCCCTGGGATTCTCCAGGCAAGAACACTGGAGTGGGTTGCCATTTCCTTCTCCAATGCATGAAAGTGAAAAGTGAAGTGAAGTTGCTCAGTTGTGTCCGACTCTTAGCGACCCCATGGACTGCACCATACAAAATCCCTCTGAACTTTTAGCTCAAGATTTCCCTCTTCCAGAAATACCTTACCCAAACTAGCCTGGTATGAAACCCAGATGCCACCCAAATGAATCTACTGCTCCTCTCAGACAACACATATTTTATGTATTTAGAATATTCTTTGCATATGTGTAAATATGCCTAATCTCTCAAAAGTCCAACTTTCAAGGACAGAGACCATGTTTTAACTTTTCAGTATGACTCCATGTTGTTTAATATTTTCACTGGTGCTTAAAAAGTACTGTCCACATAGAGCTTAAATTTCCAAATTAAAAAACAACAACAACAAACAAATAGACCAAAGATCTCCCACGCAGAATGGAAAAAATGCTTTCTGGGACTCTGGGGCAATTTCCCCTTGACAGTTTTATTATAGGAGATAGCAAGGACACCCGTGAATCCTGCCATCTGTGCCCTAAACATTGGACAGGTGAGCTGCCAACCAACAGACCTCAGTCTCACTCCCATGCTTCAGTTCAGTTCAGTTCGGTTGCTCAGTCATAGCCGACCCTTTTCGAGCCCATGGACTGCAGCATGCCAGGCCTCCCTGTCTCATGTTTCACTGTGGCTCACTATCCAAAGGAGGTTTCACCCACAAGCAAAAGCCATCATAAGAGAACATGGGTATAAGGCTGAAGTTATAAAGTCAATAGATCAGGCAAAGCTTAAAGGTAAGTCATTTGATACTTTTGTTTTTTCTCTTCATTTCTATGACCAGAGACATTGAACAACGGGAGAAACTTCTCCAATGCCAAGACCTCTGAGCTACAAGCATTCATTATTTTGGACCTCCTACTACTGGGCACTGCTGTAGACTCAGAAGGGAAACAAAATGAGCAAGACGGTTTTGCCCCGAAGGAGTTTATCACCTAAAAGGGGCAAGAAGTATAGAAATTCTCATATACAAGGCCAAACTGAGACGTGACACAGGAAAGATACAAAGCATTGTGGGAGCTCAGACGAGGGAAAGAGTATAGCTTATACTTTGACTTCTGTCCGTTTCACTATTTCTGGCATTACAGAAACGTCACAGAACCATCTGATGCTCTTTTTAAGTTAGGAGAATTAAATGCCCTTGGAAAGAACTGCAAAATTCCTAGATGAAAAGGCTATGTCTCCTGGGGAAAGAAGATGGAAATAGGCAGAAATCAAGTCCTCAATCTTCAAAATGTCACCTGTGCCTTCACTCCACCTGCAAATCCCAGAGCAAGGCCTAGCCCCTCGCTCTGTCCACTTCGCAGGTCCTTCTTTCACACTGTCATTTTCACACCACCAGCATAAATGTCTCCTTCTCCAGGGGCTTATCCTTTGTTTTCAAACACATATGTGTCTTCCCATCTTAAAAAGGGAGGTTGTTGGACCACTTCTAGCTCTCCAGCTAGCTCTCATTACCTTCTCACTGTGAAACTTCCCAGTGAAAGTTCTATATTCACTGTCTCCATCATATCAATCAACCCTTCTTTAGCTGCCTATAATCCGCTGATGTTGCCCAAGATCCCGAACAGCATGATGATCTTTCCTTGGGCAGTCAGTCTGGCCTCTCTCCTGTGTGTAGCACAGTGGATCACCTCCCCAGTGATAGGAAGAGCAAGGGATTTGAAAAAAAAAAAAAAAAACAAACAAATTCCATGACCTGAAGTGACCTGCAGCAAATTACTTAGCCTTTGAGCCTCTGCTTCTTTAAGATGAGGATAATATCACCAACCTCATGGGTTTGTTGTAAGGATTAAAAGTTATACCTTAGCTAAAGCACCTATCACTGTGTCTAGCACAGGCAGTATGTATTAGATAACTGCTAGTTCCCCTTCCTTAGCTAATTTACTCCTCTACCCAGATTCCCTTCCTATCTCACCCACATTTCCTTCACTGGCTCCTACGACCTTCCAATTACATTTGTTCCCCAAATTGAGAAAGATTGTTCTCAATTACTGGACTTTTGTTCTTTTCTCCATGCTGTTCCTAGTAAAAGATGCTTCCATTCTAATGCCTTCAAATGCTGCTCCTTTGTAGAATATTCCCAAATCTATTTCTAGGGGTCCTTTTATCAACCTAAGCTCCAACTCTATTTAACTCTTTTCCTGAACATTTCCACTTCTATGTTTTATAATCAATTTAAATTCAACATGTATTAAAAAAGATCCTCATCTCATGTTATTTTAATTAACTCTGATTATATATAAGGCATTGACTATTTTTTCAACAAGCTAAGGCTTATGTTAACTGGTCATACTGAAATGAATGGACTTTTATGAAACTGTTCCTCTACTAGGGGATGAGGGGGGAGACTCAACTGTGTGAATCATGGCAAGATGTTCCAGAGGTGTGTGAAGCTTTTATTGTACATGTGAATGCTCAGGCATGTCTAGCTCTTTGTAACCCCATGGACTGTAGCCCACCAGGCTCCTCTGTCCATGAGATTCTCTAGGCAAAAATACAGGAGTAGGTTGCCATGCCCTCTTCCAGGGGATCTTCCCATCCCAGGGATTGAACCCATGTCTCTGCATTGGCAGGCAGGTTCTTTACCACTAGTACCATCAGGGAAGCCCATGAAGCTTATAGGTTAGGCCTAAAAAGACTTAATATTTGCCAGAAATAAGGCATCAATGATCATTGCCTCATGACTCAATTCTGAACTAAGTGGATTTCTCAGACCAGAGTTAAAACCAAATGGATTTGGCGAAGCTAAACAGAAAAAAAAAAAAAAAAGTGGTTTTCATTTTAGAAGAGTGGGTAACTTCCTTTGAATGAAGCGAGATGCCCAACCCTGGCAGCAGTGTTTGTTATACTGTGTCAGCCAGTCTGGGCCTAGATGTATCTAGATGTGCACCATCTAGTTTCCCACAGGCCCCTACAAACCCTGCTGTCTTTTATCCAGTCTGACACACATGTTTCTATACTATACCTATCCCATGCAGTCATCTGGGTTTGAGTGTGTTAGGATAAGAGAGGGTTTCCCTTGTGGCTCACATGGTAAAGAATCTACCTGCAATGTGGGAGACCCGGATTTGATCCCTGGGTTAGGAAGATCCCCTGGAGAAGGGAATGGCAACCCGCTCCAGTGTTCTGGCCTGGAGAATTCCATGGACAGAGGAGCCTGGTGGGCTACAATCCATGGGGTTGCAAAGAGTCGGACACTACTGAGTGACTACACTTTCACTCAGGATAAGAGAATTTAAATGTGACAGAGCCCTTCACTATTGGGATTCCCAGAATCAGAGAGCCTATCTTCTGGAAATGAGTAATTTTAACCCACTGTATTTTCTATATCAATATCCTTTTAGTTTTTCCCTCAGATTTTTGGTGGTTTTTTTCATATTTTTTAATACATTTCCTTTTGAAAGTATAAGCCCTTATAAAACTTTGTAAAAGAAAAATAAACAAAGAGGCCTTTCTATACATTCTTGGGACAAAAAGAAGTGGTGAGCCCTGATAGCAGCGCTCGATGGTGACTACAGGAATCCCAATGAGAAAACCCCAAAGAAAAGGCAAAATTCAGAAGAAATATGGCTGAGAAACATGTGCAGCCATCCCTGCCTCCCTGGAGATTTTAATTCCAGACCTCAAATACTGGTGGACTTGTGTTTTAAATAAGGAAAGCCATTCCTTTATAGGCCCAAGATTAGATTTAATTGAGCCCCACCCATGATTTTTCCAGTCTGTCAATGGCACCACTATTCTTCAGATCACATAGGCAAAGCACTGACAGCCTAATCTTCCTTAAAGATCACTTTCATATGTCACTTATACAGTCAAAACTTCCCATGGTTTCCCACTCTATAACAGTAGTTAACTGCAAGCAGGAAGCGCCCCATCTCCCTCCTAGGAGACGCGCCCCTATTTGAACATCACTACATGTAATGACAGATGTTAATAACTGGACTGAAATGGGTAAATAAATGGATTACAGGCAGAAAAGAAATACAAAACATTTACCACTAGCACAAAGCATCAATCTTCCAGGCCAGCATCTCAGCCCCCTGCTCCACAACTCAAGTATTACCTTACTAACTTTATTTTCTACTGATCCTCACCCACTCTTGTTAATTTACATCCTTCGTCCATGTGTTTCCCACCTAAAATGTCTTTCACATAGTTCCCTAGGAAAATCTGAAAAAAAAAAAACAAAAAACAAAACCCCAACAAACTAAAGTCCAATTCAAGTCCTATTTCTTACAGGAAGCTTTTTCCAATCACTCCACTACTGTGGCCCCTATAACCACTCATTAAGCACAGTGAGCTCTTTGATGGCAACATTATCATTTATGCTCATAGAACCTGGCATAGTACACATGCACAATACTGACTACTATAAGGACGAACTAGCTGCAAGGATCAGAGAACTGACACACGCAATCATAGGGAGGATGTGCTCATGATCTAGACTTGCCCTTCTTCATGATGCCCATGAAGGAGACTGAAAAAAACATCCTCTGAATGCTATGTCTTCCTCTCCATAATGAAATGCAGAAACACGGCAGAGGAGCAGCCCTTCCAACCTTGGAAGCAGAGCCCAGAGAGAGGAAAGACTGAAGAAGGAAGAAACTTAATAACTTGCTTTGGGCTCTATGACTAATGTTCCTTCCAGGATTTTTTAAGGTTCTTATTCATTTGGTTTTTGAGATATTTAGTTTCTTAACTGGCTCTTAAAAAAGAGGTTCTAGGATCTCTCAATGGGCTTCTTGGTGGCTCAGATGGTAAAGAATCTGCCAACAATGCAGTAGACCCGAGTTCAATCCCTGGGTTGGAAAGATCCCTTGGAGAAGGGAATGGCAACCCTCCAGTATTCTTGCCTGGAGGATACCATGGACAGAGGAGCCTGGCGGGCTACAGTCCATGGGGTCGCAAAGAGTTGGACATGACTGAGTGACTAACACACACACACACACGCACGCGCGCGCACACACACACACACACAGAAGATCTCTCAATAATGAAAGATTCAAATTGGGACTATGTCCCCAAATTGGGACTATGTCCCAGTAAACTAAGTGCCAAAGAAACAAGGCAGGTACTAGAATGGGAATCTGACAGTGGTCCTCTCCTTAAGCCACTCATCTGTTCATAGCAGTACTGTCTAAGTCTCAGGCTACCAAAAGGTGATGGTCTCATGGTTTACTATTCATAAGAGTAAAAATAAGGAAAAGTGAGAAGATATGATTTCTTCACCCATTAACAAATACTGCCTGAGTGCCTACCATGTGCGGAAGCACTGTTCTAGGTACTTTGGATAAACCAGTGCACAAAATACACATCCGTGTCCTCACTGAGTTTAAACATTCTGTCAGGGGGAAGACAGGCCATAAACCATAAGCATAATAAAATAAAGTTGATGTTAATATGGAATATAAGTGCTATGGTGAAAAAATAAAAAGTAGAGCATGGTGAAGTGAAATGGGAGTGCCAGGTGCAGAAGGGTGGGGGTGTGGCTTACAATCTTAAATAATATAATCAGGGTAAACCCACTGAGAAGGTGACACATGAACAAAGCCATGATTGTAGTCCATGTAGCTATGTCTACACATTTTTTGACATGCTTCCCCTTCAAGAAAAAAACAAACAAACATGAAAGTGTTACTTGCTCAGTTGTGTCTGACTCTTTGCGACCCCATAGCCTGTAGCCTGCCAGGCTCCTCTGTCCATGGAATTATCCGGGTAAGAATACTGGAGTGGGTGGCCATTTCCTTCTCCAGGGGATCTTCCTGACCCAGGGATCTAACCCACATCTCCCACATTGCAGGCAGATTCTTTACCATCTGAGCCACCAGGGAAGCCCCCTCCCTTTCAATTACCCTTCCCTGGAGTGTGACCTGGACTTGGTGACTCACTTCTAAGGAAAAGAATATAGCAAGATGGTGTCAAGATGGGGGTGTCACTTCTGAGATTAAGTTATAAAAAGACTTCAGCTGCCTTCTTGGTCTTGGTCTCTCAGTCTGCCTCTCTGATTACTGGCTCTGGAGAGGCCAGAGTCGTGTCATGTGGGTGGCCTTACGGATAGGCCATGTGGCAATGAAATGGCACCTCCTGCCAAGAGTCACACGGGAGAGCTTGGAAATGAATTCTCCAGCCCCTTCTGATGACGGCCTTTCCAGCTGAGATCCTGACTTGCGGTTTCAGAAGAAACTCTTGAGTCCAGAATCACCCAGCCAGCCACTTCTAGATTCCCAACCTTCAAAACTATGTGAGAGGATAAATATTTGTTGTTTTAAGCCACAACGTTTTGGAGTAATTTGTTATACAGCAATAGATAACTAATACAGGCAGAAAAGAAGGGAGGGTTTTGGTCATACAAATACCTGAAGAAAGAGCATTCCAGACAGAGGGAATAGGAATATAAAGGCCTAAAGGAGGTGATGCTCAAAATGTAGAAAAACAGCAACAAGTTCAGTGTAGCTTCAGTGAAGTGATGGGGGGAGAGAGGGAAGAGAGGTTCAGATCATGTAGGGTTTTGCAGACCATCATCAGGTCTTTGGGTTTTACTCCATAACTGAAACGTGAAGCCAGCTTTGAGCAGAAGAGTATCATGATGGGATCTGATTTTAATAAGATCTTTTTGTTGGTAATGGGCCCGGAAGAGAGAAGTGGCAACAGGGACACTAATAAAGAGGTTCATGTAAAACTTCAGGCAAGAGATGCTGGTGATGCAGACAAGAGTAGTAGCAGCAGAGGTGAAATTACAGATATGCTTTGAAGGTAAAGCCACGAGGCTGATAAACTGGATATAGGATGGAAAAGGACAGATTTCACTCCAAAGATGACTCCAAGGTTTTTGGCTCTAGGAAGTGAATGGATGAAGCTTCCATCAACATGTGCTGTGATAGATATGCTAAGTCACTTCAATCGTTTCTGACTCTTTGCAACCCTATGAATTGTCCTCTGTCCATGGGATTCTCTAGGCAAGAATACTGAAATGGGTTGCCCTGCCCTCCTCTAGGGGATCTTCCCAACCCAGGGATCAAACCCACATCTCTTACTGTCTCCTGCATTGGCAGGCATGTTCTTTACCACTAGTGCCACCTGGGAAGCCCTTTCCATCAACATGAGAAGGGGATTTTAGAAAAGCAAATTTGAGGGTTAGGATTAGGAGTCCAGTTTTGGACATGTTAAAGGTGAGATTCTATTAGACTTCCATGTCAAAATGTTGAGCAGGCAGTCTGGAGTTGGGGGTCAGGTCTAGAATGAAGACTAAATTTGAGATTCATCAATGCAACGATATTTAAAGACATGCAACTAGATGAGATTACTAAAGGAGTGAAAAAAAGATCAGAGCATCAAGGACTGAGTCCTAGGGTACTCCAACATTAAGAGGTGAGGGACAAGACCCAGAAAAAGAGTCTAGAAGGAACAAGTGAGACAGAAAAAACAGAAGAGTATTATGCTGTGGAAGCCACATTAAGAAAGTATACTAAGGAAAAGGAATTGACAAGCATTATAAAGGAAAAACCTAAATAAGAAAAGATCAGCCAACTCAATTGTCCTCTGCCTCCCTACCCTTCTTTTTCATTTCCACATCCTCCCTGTTGACAAATTTTACAGCAGTGGTAAGTACAGGGGGCTATGGGACTTCCTTGGCGGTCCAGTGGTTAAGACTTGCACTTCCACTGCAAGGGGTGGAGGTTTGATCCCTGGTTGGGGAACTAAGATCCCACATGCCACGTGGTATAGTCAAAAAGAAAAAGTACAAGGGGCTATAGGGATAACAGGGTAGTATACTTATGCCTGGAGAAAGGAGAGCAGACTGAGAGAGGGAAAAGTTGTCATGGGAGACTCAAGAAAAGGATGACACCAGTGCGGAGCTGGCAAAGCTGAACAAGAGATTTCCATGAGCACAAGAAAGAAGAGACTACCAGGCTAATGGATCATGAGATGTATGGACAGGAAGCTGTCAATACTTGAACATGGTGCTACTGGGGCAAGACATACGGTCAGGCGGAAGAGGTCAGCAGGACCACATCATGAACCATCTTGTATGGCAGCAAGGATTGAACTTTCCCTGGTAGATCAGACAGTAAAGAAACTACCTGCAATGCAGGAGACCCACGTTTGGTCCCTGGGTCAGGAAGATTCCCCCTGGAGAAGGGAATGGCAACCCACTCCAGTATTCTTGCCTGGAGAATCCCATGGACAGAGGAGCCTGGTGGGATATAGTCCATGGGGTTGCAAAGATTCAGACACGACTGAGGGACTAACACTTTCACTTTCTGCAGGCAATTGGGAATCAGTTAAGGACTTTAAGCAGGAGAGTGACATCATCAGGTTTCTGTTTCAAAGAGACTCCTCTGACATAACTTCCAGTCCAATTGGAGGGAAATAAGTACTAACTGGGAGACAAATTAGGAAGCTGTGACACGGTCAAACCAAAAATGGGGCAGACGATGGCTAATCTTAGGCAATGGAAGTTGGAATAGAGAAGAAGAGTAGATTCAAAAAAGGCTTAACAAGGACTTCCCTGTTGGTCCGGTGGTTTAGAGTCCACTTGACAACGCACGGGACACAGGTTTGACCCCTGGTCCAGGAAGATTCCACATGGCACAGAGCAACTAAGTTCATGTGCCACAACTACTGAGCCTGTGCTCTAGAGCCCAGAAACTGCAACTGCTGAGCCCACAGGACACAACTACGGAAGGCTGCTTGCCCTAGAGCCCTATGCTCTGCAACAAGAGAAGATACCATGATGAGAAGCCCGAGCACCACAACTAGAGAGAAGCCCCCACTCGCCACAACTAGAGAAAGCCCATGCACAGCAAGAAGGCCCCAGGGCAGCCAAAATAAAGAAATTAAAAAAAAATGTTTAAGGGGTTAACAAGTTAGGCTCTGGAAGTAAGGACAAAGAGAAGAGGGGATAACTCCCAAGTTTCTAGCTTAGAAAACTAAACAGATAGCTGTACAGTTCCTCAAGATAAGGAATATAGAAGAGAACTGGGTTTGGGGGAGTAGACGATACTTTTGTACACGTTTAGGGTATTGCCTGTGGGACATCCAAGTGGAAATGTCAAAGATGCAGAAATATGAGCCTGAAACCTAATGAAGACAGAAAACCAGTACTCAGCGGTGTACTAGTGATAGCTGGAGCTGGGGTCTGGATGAGATCACCAGAGAGAAAGTGAAGGGTGGGAGGATGGAGGGTTACCAGCCCCAGGGAACACCAGCACGTGAGGGCCAGCGAAAGGATCGAGAGCCAGCCAAGGAAACCAAGTATAAATTGTCTGTGAACTTAACAGGAGAGCAGTTTTCAGGTGAAAGACTCCCCATCTTCCCCAAGCATCTTTGACATAAGCTCCAGCTTCATAAGAGCAGCCATGAAGATCTTCAGAGCTTGAGGTCTCTGCTCTAGAATCAGGCTGAAACCAGGCAAGGGATGAAAATACTACCTAAAGCTAGATAGGACACAAAGGACATGGCTGCATTCAGGATGCTGAGTCAAATCAATGTGAATTATAGCTGTAGAACTAGAACTATATAAAAGAAATTGGCCACATGGAACTCTGCTCGATGTTATGTGGCAACTTGGATGGGAGGGGAGTCTGGGGGAGAACGGATACATCTATGTGTATGGCAGAGCCCCTTGGCTGTTCACCTGAAACTGTCACAGCGTTGTTAACCAGCTCTACCCCAATACAAAATAAAAAGTTTATTATCAAGCATGGTAGAAAAGCCTTTGTATACATATTTATAAATTACATGTGCAAAATATATATTATAGAAAACATGAATGTTTGCCTAACTAAAAAAATTTATGACATTTGATTCTACTTGTTTGACTCAGTATGAATAGAATGGTAGATTTCTACTTTAAAAAACAGATATGCAACAAGCAACAAAGGTTTACTGTATAGCTCAGAGAGCTACAGTCAATATCTTGTTATAACCTATAATGGAAAATAATTTCAAAAATAATATAGGTGTATATGTATAACTGAATCTCCCTGCTGTGCACCTGAAACACTAAGTCAACTCTACTCCAATAAAATATATATGTTAAGAAAAAAAATTTTTTAAGAAGTGGAAAAAAATAAATAAAAAGTAAAAAAAAAAAAAGAAATTGGTTAAGGTATTACACGAACAGATTATTTAAGTCTGACAAGGCATTCAGGAAGCAGTCATGGGAGTAACTGCTATGCTGAATATTCTCCACTGAAGACAGAGAAGAACTGCAAAATCTCTATCTCTGAGAAGGCTCCACTCCCCGAGGAAGCCGACTTCACACAACTGCCCAGGTTTCAGAGTCCGGGGCTGATTCCCAGCCAGGGGTTGCCAGCTGCAGAGGGCGGGGCTCTATTTTGGGCTGCCTGCTGTCCCTGAGCCGGCCGCCTCTGGTTTGAGCAGCAGGCAGCCCCAGTGACTCACACACCCATGCAAACCGCCTGTGGCTCGTGGCATGGCCTCGGAATGCCAGCCTTAGGCCAGCTCCCTCCTCACCCCATTACACTGGGATAAATAAATAAAGAGCACGCCAGCAGCCGCACAGCCTGATGGCAACCAGATGAAGAGAGGGAGGCACGGACAAGGCCAGGAGAAGGAACTCCCTCCAGTGGACCCTGCTGAGCAAGGGCCATGCCAGCCCACTCATCCTAAACTTCCTCCTCAACACCGTTCCGACTGGCGTGTAGCCGCAGCCCCCAGATCCTTGACGGGTCTACCATTCCTAAAGGGGCCTCTCAGCCCCTTGTCCTAGGAAATGCTCAACGTGGGGATGTTGCCCTCTGTGAGAACAGGGCCAGCCTTGACTTGAATGGGCATTGCCAGGATTCCTCCTCTAGTTAGGTCACCGTCAATTGGCCCCTTTGGGCTCCCTGGAAATGAAGATCAGGCTCTTAAGGGAAGAGGAAAAACAAAAGGTCTAAATACGGAGAGGTAACCCCTGTTCAATCCTTAAATATTTTTCCTGGACTTAGTGTCCTAGAAACCTCCCATCCACTGCCCCCTGCGCCCTATCTCGATGGCCTCTTGACTAGCAACTGTCCCAGTGAGAACCAGGAAAACAGACCCCAGGCACTGACCGCTCAGCCCTCTGACATCGGCCCTGGCCCCCTGCACCTTCATCCCGAGCTCTCTGTCCTCGGTTTGTTTATCTTCCTATGTTGCTTATTTTGATGGCACATCCTTTCAGCTCAGTCTTGGGTGACCCTATGACCCTTCTGTGTCCTGTTTGTAGGACCCCAGGCAAGCAGAGTTGCTGAAAAGATGCAGTGGCCATAAGAAATGCTGCAGTCCTGGAAATAAATCTTTCAGTTCTAGCAGCTCTGTAGGACATTCTGAGGACAGTGCAGTGATCTCAGGGGTCACAAGAATTCTACATTATCCCAGCCCTTGACTCTCCTCTAATTTGTGTGTACGATCAGTAAAAGCAGCAAAACAAAATAGGGATAATCCTAGACTATGAGTCAAGAAGTGTGGATGGTCCTAAACCTATAGCTACCACCATATGACCTTAGGCAAGTCACTTAACCTTTCTGAGGCCCAATTTCTTTTATTTTATTCATCTATTTATTTGGCTGTGACAGGTCTTAGTTGCAACATGCTCCATGGCACAAGGGATCTTTGTTCCCCAACCAGAGATCAAACCTGCATCCCTTGCATTGCGAGGCAGATTCTTAACCACTGGAGCACCAGGAAAGTCCCTTAGGCCCAATTTCTTAAGCTATGAAATGGAAAGCTACTATCTATCTCTCAGATCTTTTCCAGATATAATAAAACTCTACAAGTCTAAGCAGTTTGGATGTGATCCACCCAGAACCTAAAGGACCAGTATTCTTGAAGCAGTTGGTTCGAAAACACCAATCTCCTTCCTGGGCTAACACCTGTTTTCTACATGCTTTCTCATTCAGTTCCACAGTATTCCCCCCACCCCAATAGTGTGAAATGAGCCTCCAATTTTACAAATGAGAAAATAGAGGCTCTGAGAGAAGTGATTTATCAAAGCCACAAAGTAAATCAGAAGAAAAACTGAAGATCCCAAATAAGAGTCTAACAAGCAACACTGGATCCACAGCCCACACAGCCACAATTTTCATAAAATCCCTTTAGCATAGGTTTATCAACATATTTATCCACAAACTCATTGAGAACCTATTACTTCCAGGCACTATGTTTGGTGCTGGGAACATGGAAACATATTCAACATGGTTCTTGCCCTCAAAGAGTCCATGAAAGTGAAAGTGAAGTCGCTCAGTCGTGTCCAACTCTTTGCGACCCCACGGACTATAGCCTAACAGGCTCCTCTATCCATGGGATTTTCCAGGCAAGAATACTGGAGTGGGTTGTCATTTCCTTCTCCAGGGGATCTTCCCAACTCAGGGATCGAACCCCGGGTCTCCCTCATTGCAGGCAGATGCTTTACCATCTGAGCCACCAGGGAAGCCCTTCAAAGAGTCCATAGCTCAGTGGAAAAAGACATACTCTTGCAAGCATACAAACAGCATCATTATGAAGCTATAACTGCTAAAAAATAGAGGCATGAACCCAGGCACTATCATCTCAGGAAAGCAGGATTATCTTTACAAGAAAGTCTGTAAAGGTCTCCCAAAGAAGCTGAAGCTGACACTCGAAAGATTAATAGACGTTCACAAGGTAGAAAAGACCAGGGCACTGGGCATTCTAGATAAAGGAACAATGTGTGCAGAGACACAAAGGCAAGAGAAAACAGCATTTTTGGCAATTCAAACCCATTCTATATGGCTGACACATAAAATATACAGAAAAAAAAATGCTGAGAAACCAAGCTGAATAGGAATGCAGGCACTAGATAGGAAGGCACCTCCCTGATGAGCTAAGAATAAGCCTAACATTGTTTGACTAAGGGGCTGAGGCATGGAACAAGCATGTCATACCAGCCTACATTAACCTCCTTAATACATAAACCTATAGACAGGAGAAGCTATCTGAAAGAAAAATGGCCTAAGATATCTCTCTGTCCCAAGTTTTGGTTTAATGGTCTCTCTTTCCCCATGAATACCTAAAACCTGTTCTGCTTCAAAACTGAGCAATGCAGCTCTCCTCCTCCAGAATTACAACCGCTTTAGTAGAGGGACTGAGGGCTCCCTTTACATGTTTGGTTCTCACTGTTAAGACCTCAAGCATCATGCAGCTACTGCTCAGTCAATAGACAGAGGCAGGACAGAAGGATCCGAATCAAGAACACCTGCCTGTTGCCCAGCCCTGTGAAAAGCACGAATTTCAGGTTCAAAAGAAGTATGAGTCACAGTCCCTGCCCACAAGGAGCTGACAAATTAGCCTAGAAGACAAGACAGAAAAATGAATAATCCATACATATGATAAATACTATAACAGCATTATTTACTTACACAATAAAGTACCAACCTGGGTAACATGTATAATTAGAAAATAGTGCAATAATACTAGGGTACTAACGGTACAACCAACAACTCCCAGAAGAGTTAGAGAAAAAGATCAATATTGACTGGTACTATCAAAGGTCACTATTATTAATATTCCCCCTGCTTGGCATTTAATAGATGTTTCTTTTGGCCAAGCTCAATCCTTAGAAGGGAAACCTAGGAAGGAGCTTCTGACAGGCCACAATTATCTTCTCCCCATTCATTCCCTTGCCAGTCCCCTTGCATAAACACTGTGATTTTCCACAGCCTACTGTGCCCACAAGACCGTCCCCAAATGGTAGCCCTGTGCTTTTCACCATCCCCTACTGCAGGATGTACAAGGGGACAAGGAATAATGACTAGCCCCCCGCTCCACAATCCAGACCTGGGATCAAATCTCAACAAGCAAAAACTTAGCAACTGGTCAACCAAGCTTTCCAAGAGAATACCAAATAAAATGCCTAGGTACTGCAGCAGCGATGTTTTACAAATGTTAATCAGCCCACTTCTACCTTTTACATCTTTCCCCCTACTTCTCCCCCAGCGTCTCCATCTTAAGCTTTTCAGACTTTCTATAGGTGACTTTTCTAGAAAATAGATTTTTCAATCATGTAATCAAACCCAATACCCAAAATGCAAGTCACTACTCAGGCACCTGGAAAGAGGAAGTAAAGTGAAGGCTGCACAAAGAGAAAGGAAATAACAAACACTTTACCTCTACCATAAATCGTTCCAAGAAGGAATTCTCTTCAAATGGCTCTGTCTTCAACCGATCTGCAACAAGAAGGGAGACAGAAAGGAAATATGAGTCTTAGAACACGCTCCCTACCTGTGAGATGGAAAGGGAACAGAGCCCAGGACTTCTTGGGGAAAAGGATAAAGATGCAACATTCAGAGACACCAAGTGGGAGAAAAGCACAAGCAGGAGGAGGACAGGATGATTAGCCATGACAACAGGTTCAGCGGCAGCACGTGCTCTCGAAGGTCTTCCCACTATAAGGACAGGTTGGATTGAATTTTTAATCTGAAGTTGGAGCTATGCAACCTTCTAAAGTCCCAAGTCATGTTTGCCCTCATGCAATTTTGTACAGCTGTTGGCCCCTTTCCAGAATCTTTCCTGGCCATTGCCTAGGGCATGTCTGACTCAGTTACAGCATCTCTTAGACACCTGGGCCCCAGCCAGATACTTAAAGCAAAAGAAGTGTCATCTAATCTCCAGTTCCTGGTTAGCACCCAGCACCCGGGGAAGCACCTCCGTAATACAAATGAGTCTCCCCCTTTCCGAAGGCCCTTCAACCACTCCCCACCCAACTCCCAAAGAATGTCCTGGGCTTCCCTGATGACTCAGTAGTAAAGAATCTGCCTGTCAATGCAGAAGACACAGGTTTGATCCCTGATCTGGGAATATCCCACATGACACAGAACAACTAAGCCCATGCGCAACAACTACTGAGTCTGCAATCCAGAGCCCAGGAGCCGCAATTACTAAAGCCCGTGTGCCCTAGAGCCTGTGCTCCTCAACGAGAAGCCACTGCAATGAAAAGTACATGCACCACAACTAGAGAATAGCCCCCACTCGCCACAGCTAGTGAGTAGCCCACAAAGCAAGAAAGATCCAGCACAGCCAAAAATAAATAAATAAAATTATTTAAAACAAACAAATGAAAAACCCCACATGATGTCTAAAAGAATGTCCTCTTACCTCGGCTGAGTGTAGCCCCACTCTCCTGGTAGTCCTGGATCTCTAGATCTTTCATATGAAGCAACGTTGTTAGGTCCCTCACCTGGCATTGCAATGCCAGACTCATGCCCATCAGAGGACGAATCAAATGTTGGGAGACCTTCCATGGAATAGATACTAATTAGTCAACAGATACACATTAAGCACACCCTAACGCTGTATAAGGTATTAGGAAAAAATACTAAAAAAATAAATGTTTGCACAGGAATTTATATTTTTATAAGCATGCAACATGTTTACATGAATGTAAACACAGATACAATAACTTAATAAGTATGCGAAAGAGGTCCAGGGATTTTCTTTGTGGCACAGATAAGAGGATGGGAAGAATAAATGATAGCACACATGAACAGATAACCTCAAGTCACAATGTAAAGAGAAGGCTGTGATACAGGTGATAAGAGGTAAGTGTGGACTCAAGTCTCAGCAAAAATTTAGAGACAAAAGCAGAAGATCCAGGTAAACTTCAAGAAAGTGGGTCCAGCTAGAACAGAGTATGCTGGCTAGAGTGTAACAGAAGACAAACAACAGCAGAAAGTAGAGAACTTTGAAAGTCAAATCAGACCCAGACACTAACTATGAACCATTCAGGGCTGATCAGTTCAGTTCAGTCACGTCCAACTCTTTGCAACCCCATGGACTGCAGCATGCCAGGCTTCCCTGTCATCATCAACTCCCGGAGCTTGCTCAAGCTCATGTCCATTGAGTTGGTGATGCCATCCAACCATCTTATCCTCTGTCGTCCCCTTCTCCTCCTTCCTTCAATCTTTCCCAGCATCAGGGTCAGTTCTTCAGATTGGGTGGCCAAAGTATTGGAGTTTCAGCTTCAGCATCAGTCCTTCCAATGAATATTCAGGACTGATTTCCTTTAAGATTAACTGGTTTGATCTTCTTACAATCCAAGGGACTCTCAAGAGTCTTCTCCAACACCACAGTTCAAAAGCATCAATTCTTTGGCCCTCAGCTTTCTTTAGAGTCCAGCTCTCACATCCACACATAACTACTGGAAAAACCATAGCTTTGACTAGAGAAACCTTTGTCAGCAAAGTAATGTCTCTGCTTTTTAATATGCTATCTAGGTTGGTCATAGCTTTTCTTTCAAGGAGCAAGCGTCTTATAATTTCATGGCTGCAGTCACCATCTGCAGTGATTTTGGATTCCAAGAAAATAAGGTCTATTGCTATTTCCATTGTTTCCCCATCTATTTGTCATGAAGTGATGGGACTGGATGCCATGATCTTAGCTTTTTGAATGTTCAGGGCTGATAACAGCCCACAATGAGGCCAGAGTTTCAATCTGTCCCCACAAATGCAGCAAAGTCTAAGATCATTGTTGTAACTGAAGCAAGCCAGTCACCAAAAGACCAGCCTAGGAAGGAATAAGCCAGCCTTCCACACGGCTTGCTCTTAACCAGAGATAAAGAAGGATTCAAGCATGGCCATATGGCAATGCAGCTAGGGTGATGCTTATATGATAATGCATAGTTATATAGAATAACTATTCCATTCACCCACACATGGTGAATGTGTAGGTGACATTTTTTTGACAGCCAGTCAAAAAAAAGAGCTAAATTCGATCATTTATTCCTGGGAAGTATCATGAAAGTTCCTTTCCTTTCCCTCAAGGAGAATTGTTTCTTTTAAGAGGCACTAAGAAGAAATGCCCTAAATCAGAGGTCAGCAAATTTTTTCTGTAAGGGCAAGATGGTCAATATTTTCAGCTCTGTGGCCCATACAGTCCCTGCCACAATACTCAACTCAGCTGTTGTAGCAAGAAAACCGCCATAGAAAACATGTACTAAATGGGGGTGGCTGGGTTCCAATATAACTTTACAAAAACAAGCAGCATGCCAGGTTTGGCCTGCTGACCACATATGCCAATCCCTGCCCTAGACCTGAACAGGAGAACTTTTAGACAAGATAGTCCACACAGGCTTGAAATGAAGAAAAGGTACTGAAGTGGTCAATAAGATGTACAAGCCAGACTCATTTGGACCAGGATCAGAAGTCTGAATTCTTCAGACTCTTCTGTGTGCATTTCCATTAATTTTCTAGTAAAACTTATTACTAAAGGCTTCAAGCTTATCACAGCTCAAACTGAGAGAAAGAGATCTTTCACTACAGACAGATTATAAGAGAAGACACTGGGTGTGTGATACTGTGGGGGAAGTTAGGGGTTAATGGCAACAAGCTTTTGTATCAGCACCAGGACCCAAGAAATGCAGGGGTAATAGTGCAGCGTGGGAGGCCAGTAGTCAAGTTCAGCCATAGAGACCGGTCCCTGCTTTCTGTCACACACCACACCCCAACCAAGTACTATCTCCCAGCTCAGTCCTTAGTATGAACTTAAACCTCCAGGCAGTACTGTTCAGAGTGTGGCAGAAGTCCTGCTTTTGGAAAATGTATCTGTTCCAGACTCAACCCTCTTTCCTAGGAACTGTTTTAAGTTTGGACCTTTTCAAGGGAAACCAGGAGGAAAAATAGGTGAATACTTATCTGAAAGCAAGTCAATGGTTGGTGGGCTGAATTGAAAATAACTGCCACTGCTAACTGAGCAGCGCCACCATCTATTTGGTAGCAGCACTCAAATAACAAAAACTCCTAAAGTTAATAATCAACCTTTCTCTGGGGGTTACTTTCACAGCAATTCCTTTGAGTGGTAGTAAATAAAACAGCATGAAACATGATGAGAAACAGCTTTTAATTAATGCCATGTCTAATTAAATGTGGTGATTATTTCAATTATTGATAGGACTCCAATGTCTATATAGCATTTTTTAAAAGCTTTTTATCATTGAGTATTTCAGCTTCTGAAATAATTTCACAGAGTTGGGTTACACCACTCTGAATCATTGAGGTGTAACTCATTTCGACATTAGCTGAACCCTGTCTTAGATCAATTAATTAGAATAAGACATTGTGGCTGAAGCAATAGATTTCAAAGCAAATTCACAGACACTACAAGGAAAAACACTGACGCTGTAGGAGGCCAGGGACACTCCTTCCCCTTCATCTATGGACAGCAACGTATGGAAAGATGCAGTTCAATAAGTCAATTCAATAAATACCTACCGGGTGTCGAATATGTGCTCTGACCCTGCGAGGCCTCTGCCCTTACAGAGCTCCCAACAGCTAAGGAAGTCAGGAAGTGTGGTGGATATAGAAGCAGGAGTCGCCAATCTTGTCTAGAGGAAAAGCTATTTATAATTTTCCCCAGCGTCTTCAGATTTCCCATAGAAATGTTCAAGAGTCAGAAGAGCAGGACAGCAGTTATCAATCCCAAGATGAAACACAGCATGCTTGAATTTAATGAAAAAGGCAGTAGACTGGGAATCAGATTAACACGCTACCCTGGTTCTAACTATACCTGGATGTGAAAATGACTTCATCCCCAAGTACTCTTGTGGTCTCTGTCTTTTTTAAAAAGAAAAATTACGGAATTGGAATATTTGCTCTCATAGGTCCACTTTAATGCTAAGGCCAAGTAATATGACACATATTCTCTTATCTAATCCTCACAACTCCTTAGTAAGGTCATGATTGGTATCTTCATTTACAGATGAAGAGACTGAGTCTCATAAAAATTTAGTAACTTATCCAAGCTGATACAAGTAGTTAAAGTGGTGGAGTTAAGTTACAAGTTCAGGTCTGCTGGTTCCAAACCCTGTGCTCCTTCCACTATGGAAAAAAAAAAAAAAAACACAAAAACCTTTGGATGTGACTCCTGGGAATCATAAAATTGCCAAAAAGGTGACAAATTTGAAACTCAAAATATGGAATATCAAGAATTACATTAGGGCTTCTCTGGTGGCTCAGTGGTAAAGAATCCACCTGCCAATTCAGGAGAGATGGGTTCGATCCCTGATCCAGGAAGATCCCGGATACCTTGGAGCAACTAAGCCCATGTGCCACAACTACTAAGCCTGTGCTCTAGAGCCCATGAGCCACAACTACTGAAGCCATAATGCTCTGGAGCCCGTGTTCCGCAATAAGAGAAGCCACCATGAAGAGAAGCCCGTGCACCGCAACTGGAGAGTAGCCCCCGCTCACTGCAGCTACAGAAAAGCCGGCACAGTGACAAAGACCCAGCACGGCCAAAACAAAGAAAATTATTTACAAAAAAGAATTACACTGGGAATAAAGATAACAACAACAAAAAAGAATTAGATTAGATAATAGAAAGACTGAACAGTGGGAAGGAGTGGGTGATGAAGAGAGGTTGGCCAGAAGTGGAAATGGGCTCTGTGTTAGAAAGCTTTATATATCCCATAATATCTTGCAGAGATAGGAAAACTATTATCAACACGTTACTAACGTGAATACACCATGTGGTAGAGGAGGTGGGGACGCTCCCTGTATGAAGAGGGAAGCTCTCACTCCCTTGTATGATGAGGAGGAGTTATACTGCATAATCTCTCCAGAAGACAAGACGGCATTATGTTAGCGATTTATTAAAGATGCAAATATTCCTTGATACAGTTATTCCACTTCTAGGAATTTACTCACACATTTACACATAGGAAAAGTAAATACAAGGGTGTTTATTACATATAACAACAAAAGAATGGAAACAGTTTAAGCGTCTACTGGCAGCAGATCAACTAAATACATGTTGATATATTCATTCATCAAAATGCTATGTGGCCATTAAAAAAATATTAAGGCAGGTCTTCTAAATGTATTACTGTGAATGATATCCAAGTTCTAAAACTAAGTGAAAAAAGCAAGGTACTGGACACTGTGAACAGCATGTTAACATTTGTGAAAATACATATATATCCAGAGATCTGATTCTGACTGTATAAGTATATTCATATATATACATATATTCATATATAAATGTATAGATACATACACACAAACATATATGTAGCTTTCCTTAAGAATTCACAAGAATGTGACAGAAGTAGTTGTTTTAGAAAAGGAAAATGAAGGACTGGGAAGGGAATAGAAAGTAGACCGACTTCTTAACGACATACCCTTAAATGCCATTTGAAGTGTTTGCCTTTGGCATGAGTTACTCATTCAAAAAGAATTAAATAAGAACTATGACAAGAATGAGTAACAAACAAAAATTATGACTGTGTGACCTCACAGACACATACAAGCCTGAAATAGAATCCACCTACATCCTCGCCCATGTCCACTGGTTCTAAATTTTCCCCTATAAAGCTTTCTCAGGTACAGGGGTTTCCCTGAGATGGCATTCTTCTTCTTTGAATAATATATCTTGAAGCATAATTATTAATAAATTGTTCTCCCCATGGCCAACCAAGACTCATTCGACTCTAAATACTGCTGCCTCTTTTTAAACTGCCGCTCTCCAACTAGAGAAATTTGCCTAGGAGAGCTAAGTGTTCTTAACACACTACTTTCCATTATATTATCATTATACAAGTATCCTTTACTGTATTCTTTTGAAAGGAATAACTATTAGAGCTCATAAGCTTCCAATATGAACTGCCTCTCCAGTCTCACTTGTCTGAATTTCCAGGGCTGTGTGATACAAAATAAGAGTAGCTATTGGGAGGGCTTCCAGCCAAGGCTGCCCAAGTGTTTTGGTGCCACAAGCATTATTGAGGGAACAGTGCCCCCTGGTGTTACTTAGAAAAAGGTACAGGGGTTTTAAACAAAAACAAATTCTATCCAAAGCAAGGTGGAAATTTTCATAAACTCAACTAAAATCAACAAATGTGAGTGATGATTACCTGCTAAGCACTGCCAATGAGCCTTAAAAATACAGAAGTTAATGTGCAGTGGTTCTCCAAACACTCAAGTCTAGTTTGGGTCAAAAATACCAGATCAAAAACAGAACAGTTTATTGAAAAGCACTTTGTCCCATCACCCCATTGATGCCAAAGCATCACAGCACCTCTGGGAGACTAAAGAAGGAAGGTAGGAAATGATGCCCACTTGTCTTCAGTTTTCTCTGCTGATAAAACTATAACCTTCAAAAACCCACAGAAGATCCTGTCTTCTAATGTTGAAACAAGCTTTGTTTATATAGAAGGATAGAAAGACTACCAGAAGTCATTCCTTCAAACTAGTTCTTCACTCTCAACTAACTAATCACTAATAAAAACTCTTGGGGAGACTTCCCTGGCCGTTCAGTGGTTAAGACTCCATGCTGCCAATGTACGGGCCATGGGTTCAATCCCTGGTCGGGGAACTAAGAACCCACATGCTCCACAGTGCAGTCAAAAGATAAAAATAAATAAAAGCTCTTGGGACCTAGAGAGCTACAAGTGAGCAGAGGACATTATCTCCCAAGTCCCTGAAAATGGGTTCATGAATCAGACCTAGCTGGGAGTCAAATTCCAGCTCATTCATTCATAAATTGGATGACTTTGGACAAATTACCTTAAATCTCAGCTTGCTACTCTGAAAAATGTCAATAATAATACTTACCTTGCAGAACAGTTGTGAGGATTAAAAGATAACGTTCAGAAAGGTACTCAGCACTGGCATATACCCTACCCTACTCCTAGAGTGATCTTAATAAATTACAAACTGAATCAGCTTAAACCCCTGCTTAAAGTTTTTCAATGAATCCCTGTTGCCTTTGGGATCAAATCCAAACTCATTAGAATCTTTCAAGATCTGGCCATTGTTTACCTCTTTTCTCACAACCTTCTGCAGTCATGAAGTTCCCCCACTTGCCCCACACTTATACACCTCCACTCCTCTCAAAATGCACTCTTGCCTAGAATGATTTTTTCATTTTCTCCAATTAGTTCCTACTCATCTTCAAAACTCAGCTCAGAAGATCTTTTCAAAAATGTTTTCCAGATTTCTCAATCATCCTGAGCTTATCTTGACCAACGTATATATCATCCTTTATCTTGCTTTCTGTCTGTCTTCTCATTAGATTATGAATCTAGGAATAGGCTCAAGTGAAGTGAAGTGAAGTCACTCGGTTGTGTCCGACTCTGCAACCCCATGGACTGTAGCCTACCAGGCTCCTCCGTCCATGGGATCTTCCAGGCAAGAGTACTGGAGTGAGTTGCCATTTCCTTCTCCAGGGGATCTTCCCGACCCAGGGATCGAACCCAGGTCTCCCGCATTGTAGGCAGATGCTTTACTGTCTGAGCCACCAATAGGCTATATTGTTTTAAATCTGAACACCCAACAATTAGCCCACAGTAGATGCTTAATAAATGTTCAATAAATCAAGTAATGACTAAAGATACCCAGTCAAGCATGTAGACCCAAACTCTGCTCCTTTTGTAAGGAAAGGAATACCAGTCAAGAAAACTTTATGCCTTCTTTCTAGTTAAGTAAAGTTTTCTAACTGGAGAAGAATTTCAAATGGGGTTTACAAAGAAAAAAAAAAGAGAGTACCAAAAGCTTCATATGAGAAGCTTTGAGAAGGAGGAGCAGCTGGCACCCCTTTCCCTACCCCATGTTCAAACTGCACTTACCAGTGAGGGGCTAGCTAGGCTGCAGTGGAAATTCCAATAGAATGGGAGGCCAGAAAGCTCACTCCGCACCTGTAGTATCAGTGCCTCTGGCACACGATCACAGGAGAATGTAGCCGTGCCAGGGCAAGAAGCATCCTTCAACAATGGGCGAAGCAGATCATCCAAATGACGAAGAAAAGCCTCGGGAGGAGCAGTCAGGCGCTTGTTCAGCTCCTTAAAAGACAGCAGGGTTTGTACAGAGTGAGAAAGCTAAAAGGAAACTGACTCCCTTGTACACACATGCTAAGTCACTTCAGTCGTGTCCAACTCTTTGTGACCCCACATACTGCAGCCCGCCAGGCTCCTCTGTCCATGGGATTTCCCAGGCAAGAACACTGGAGTGGGTTGCCTTGCCTTCCTCCAGGGGGCCTTCCCAACTCAGGGATTGAACCCAAGTCTCTTACGTCTCCTGCACTGGCAGGCAGGTTCTTTACCGCTAGTGCCACCTGAGATTCCCTCATAGATAACAGCAAAGAAAGCTCTGGTTAACAGGAAGACAGTGGGCAGGGGACTCCCCTGGTGGTCTAGTGGGTTAAGAATCTACCTTGCAATGTAGGGTATGCGGGTTCAATACCTGGTTCAGGAAGATCCCAAACCTTGAGGGGCAAGTGAGGGGCCCATGCTGAGGGGCAGCTAAGCCCGTGTGCAGAAACTGCTGAGCCCGTGTACTCTGGAGCCCACAAACTGCAACTGGAGAAGTCCTCAAGCCAGAATGAAAGATCCTACATGTCACAACTAAGACCCGATGCAGCCATGTAAACGAAGACATATTTTTAAAAGAGAAAATAGTAGGCAGAAGAGGAAGGTGAGGGAAAATAAAAACATCAGAACAGGAAAGAAGAAAACAATTTTGGCCTACTTCTTCCTTCTACTAAATACACTACAGAAATATACCCACACCCACATCCATATGGAAAGATCCCAGGGTTAGAGGCAGAAATGCAGAACACTGGTGGCAATTGTTTTATCCTGATTTAACCTTCCTTGGTAACCTATAGGCCAACAAGCTGGGAGATGGTAATGCTCCCTGACCTTCACTAGGGAAGAAATTATGTCCCCTGCCACCCACAGCAGTACTTCTCTTCACACTTACCTTGGCTCGCTGGCTGATCACACTAGTGTCCACCTGTTCATGCCACACCTGTTGAAGATCTGAAACCAGCAAGGCATAGCCCTGCCTGGTGATATACGCCTTGGCCAGGAGGGAGTTCTTAGCAAGCTGTAGCCATGCCCATGGCTGCATCAGCAGGCCTTGCTCCAGTTCCTCCATCTGCAGCAGAGTCTTAATTTAGCAAAGTGCCTCCGGGGTCCTGCAAGTCTGAAACCACTCAGACAGTTCTGTATCAAATATGCTTCATGAAAATCCTAAGAAAACAGAAGGAATGGATTTACTTTCTTCCACCTCTCCTCCACCCTCCTGGTATGTAATAAGCTGAGCATCAATCTTACTACCTCCTATCACTAAAAATCTATCTAGAATTTTGACGGTTTTTTTCTCATATTAAATTCCTAGAGGACGTAAAATATCTCCTTCTTCTATAGCATTTAAGCCTCAATAAAAGGGTAATAGAATTTCTGCTTTCCAATGGTAAAACAATGTGGAAACCCACACCATTCTTGTCGCAACTTTATCACATTCCTAATAAATATGTCAATGCTATCCTTTCCCAGAATTTCTAAAAGAGAAGAAATTGTTCTTTTTTTATAAAACATCATAAGTATCATAAGCAGGAAACTCAAATTATTTGATCATTATCTAAAAACAAAACTCTGGAAGCTCTCAGAATTTTAAATATATGTGTGTGTGTGTTCTGACTCTTTTCGACCCTATGGACTGACTAGCCTGCCAGGCTCCTCTGTCCATGGGGATTCTCCAGGCAAGAATACTAGAGGTGTGTATATTCACTAAACATATATATATTCCCTAAATTACAGTATGTATATGTGTATGTGTGTGTATATATATATATATATACACATACACTTATATGTCCCCTAAATACATTTTTCTCTAAATATAGATACATTCTCTAAGTCAGGGATTCTTAACCTAGAGTCAATGCATGTAAGTTCTCTGGAATTATAAGCAAAATTTGTGCATACATCCATATACCCAGTTGGAGGGAAGAGATGCACAGTTATGGTCAAATAAAGAGCTAATAACTCCATGTCCAGAAGCAAAGAGAAAAGCCCCAACTCCATTTCAAGAAGACTCTAAATGACTAAGAAGTCAATATAAGATACAGAACATAGCAAAGATAGAGACCATGAAATAACTCCACTTTCCTCATTGCCTACCTCCCCACCCAAGGCACTGCCATCAATGATATCATTCCCTGCTGAACATCCTGGAAGCCAACCTTTCCACTTCAATAACTAAATGTGTAGCCTTAACCAAACAGATGTTCAGTAACTATGGCTACTATACAGGCAGTTTGATCATTTTTTCTGTGGGTTAAAAAAAAGTGATATACATATATGAAATGAACTGCCAGTCCAGGTTCGATGCATGATACTGGATGCTCGGGGCTGGTGCACTGGGATGACCCAAAGGGATGGTACGGGGAGGGAGGAGGGAGGGGGGTTCAGGATGGGGAACATGTGTATACCTGTGGCAGATTCATGTTGATGTATGGCAAAACCAATACAATACTGTAAAGTAATTAACCTCCAATTAAAATAAATAAATTTATATTTTTAAAAAAAGAAAAAAGTGATATAATGAAAGTCTATAAATACAAACTGAAGTTGGGGGAGGCAGATCTTTAAGAATATAAAGAAAACAATGAAAATCCTTGGATTTCATTAATATGGTTAACATGGCTCCATTCTTCCAGTCATTTTCATCTCAATCTAAGCCATTATTCTTCCAACCATAACCTAGTGCAGCCTTGTAACACAATTTGTACAGTCACTAGGCAGGTGAAATAGAAATGCATATATTGTGACTTTCATCTGCAGCCTCAAAACCTTCTGTTTTTTCAGTCACAGTTCCCCTGCTATTCCTACTCAGAGGAGGAGATCTGGGAATGATGAAGCCAGTCCTCCTCACCAGACCAGAGTCCCACTTTGCCGAAGATCACAAACCTCAAGTCTGTCACAAACAGCAAGTCACCAAGCCCTTCTTTCCTTTCTAGGCACTCCCCAGTGCGCATTCGCAGTCACCAAAATTGGGCTGATTATCTGAGCCTGTCATTTTAGAAAGCCTGGATGCTCAAGACCCCCACACTGTATGGTGTTTTGTGGACGGGGGAGGAGTTTAAAATGCAGCTGGGGGGGTCAACAAGCCCCCCCAGAAAAGTCTGAGAAATTCAGCACCACACCTAGAGTAAGCTGCTCCCACCACACACGTCCAGTTCTGAGGCCTCTATATCTCAGCTTTTTCTTATTTCCTTCTAGGATGACTTCACATTAACCAGATTCACCCGTTTATTATTCTTTTCCTTCTAATAATTTTTTATTTAAGTATAGCTGATTTACAATATTATATTAGCTTCAAGTGTGGTGGTGGTGGTTTAGTCGCTAAGTCGTGTCCGACTCTTGCCACCCCAGAGTCTGTAGCCTGCCAGGCTCCTCTGTCCACGGGATTTTCCAGGCAAGATTACTGGAGTGGATTGCCATTTCCTTCTCCAGGGGATCCTCCCGACCCAGGAATCGAACCCGGGTCTCCAACATTGCAGGTAGATTCTTTACCTACTGAGCTGTGCTGCTGCTGCTGCTAAGTCGCTTCAGTCGTGTCCGACTCTGTGCGACCCCAGAGACGGCAGCCCACCAGGCTCCCCCGTCCCTGGGATTCTCCAGGCAAGAACACTGGAGTGGGTTGCCATTCCTTCTCCAGTGCATGAAAGTGAAAAGTGAAAGTGAAGTCGCTCAGTTGTGTCACTGAGCTATGAGGGAAGTCAAATGTACACCTGTTTATAATTACTGAATGAAGGGAGGGGAAGTGTGGAGGGCCAACAGCGGAGTGCCAACAGCGGAGTGGGGTTGCCTAAGGCGGGTCGGCATGAACCCCTCTAGGCGCAGTTCCTCCGCCATCCTGCAGAGGGAAGCAGAACACCAACGACCGTCCGGGCTAGACCCCGCCCCGCCTCACCCCTCTGGGAGAGGGCCGACCCTCTCTCCCTTCACCACAGCCCCACCCCAGGACCCCCCAGGAGCCCCGCCTGGTGGCAGCCAGTTTCCATTCGCCCTCGCTAGAAAGGCCTTCCAGTCCGTGTTTCTACTTTTACAGAGCCGGCTGCGTGAGGCGCGGCTCCGGACTCCCCAAGGGGCAACAAGGCCAAAAACCGGCTGCTTCATGGCAGCAACTTGCCGGATAGGAGTACCTCCACAAACCCCGCCCCGCGGCCGGGAGGCGAGCTGCGCACGCGCGGCCCCCGCCACCCCGCTCCCGCCGCCCATCCCCGAAGGCCTGGCCCAGAACCTTGGCCGCGCGCGGGTCCCTCCTGGCAGGACACTTGGGGGGCGGAGGCACTATTGCCAGGACCAGCCCGCAGGGCCCGAGAAGTCTCTCGCTGCCTGGCCCCGGCCCTGGCCCGGATTAGAGCTCGACCCCACCTACCGTGAGCGGCCGAGAGAGCTCTCACCCTCCCCGCGGCAGGCTGGCCCGCCCGCGCCAACGAAAAGGCCTAGAGTAGAAGCATTTCCCACCCCCACTACAGGGAGGTGGGGTCTTGGGACACTGGGGCGGAGCCCAGGCCTGATGTGGGCGGGGCATCTGGGCCCCAGGAGCTGATAACTGCAGGGCTCGGAGCCAGAGGGCTACCGGGGCCCTGGTAGGGACGTGGAAGGATAAAGACGCTCCTTAGAGTTGCCCTGCGTCCCTGGTGACTCAGATAGTAAAGAATTCGCCTGCAATGCCGGAGACCAGGGTTGGGAAGATGCATCCCCTGGAGGAGGCATGGCAACCCACTCCTGTATCCTTGCCTGGAGAATCCCCATGGACAGAGGAGCCTGGCTGGATACAGTCCATAGGGTCGCAAAGAGTCGGACATGACTGAGCGACTAAGCTCAGCACAGCAGAGTTGCCCTGGCAGAGTAGAAAGAATGCCAGACGAAATGCAGGAAAGAGGACCACGAATTTGGATTTGTTGAAAAACCGAAAGTCAAATTTCCCTACCCTACGTGTCTTTTTTGTTTTGTTTTTAAATAAAATGAGGGGATTGAACGTCACTAGATAGTCTCTCTTGGGTCCCACCAGCACGCTGGTTGTTAAGAGATGAGTCTCCCAGGCATACTGCCCCTGGTCTGACCTCATCTTGTACCTTCCTGCCTCCTTTCTCCCTCCATCCACCACCATACTTACGCTCCATCACCAATCCAACTCATCTTGTACCTTGTGTAACTTAACAGTTTTGCTCCATCTGGACACCCAAGTCTGAAAACTTCTCCTCATCCATGTTCCCCAACCCAAAGTCCTCTTGTTAAGGCCAGCCCCAGTGCTGCTTCTATGTAAAGTCTTTCCCACTGTCCCCAATCAGAATTCATTGTTTCTTACTCTTTGCTCCCATAGCATTCTTTTAATCTTTATTGAAGACTGACTTCCATTGTGGATTTTAGTTAGTAATTACATGTTTTTTATTGTTGTTGTTTCTTTTTGATGCACCACCAAGCTTACAGGATCTTAGTAGTTCCCCCACCAGGGATCGAATTCACACCCCTTGCATTGAAAGCTCAGAGTCTTAACCACTGGACCACCAGGGAAGTCCAGTAATTACATGTCTTTTTAAATCATAAGTATTTGAGAGGGGAGGGACCCTGTCTTATCCATATCTGTATTTCCAGGACCTTACACATAGGAGATACTCAATAAATATCAGTTAAGTGAATGCTAGGGTTCGAGTATAGATCGTTCACAGGCAAAATATCACTCATTCATTCACAGTCCCTGCTCTGGAACAGGCCTAACTAAGAAAAGAAAAGGCAAACACACCTATTGGGAAGTGAGACTTTTGGGGGGCCCATGTGAGACACACATATACATCCTATCCCTAGGAGAAAGTGGAGCCTGCCATCTGGCTCTCCAGCAAGCTGGAAGGTAGGACTAAACTAACCAGAGTAGGAATCCTAGTAATTACTGGGACTCTCCTCTGCTAGGCTGAGGGCACTGGTCCCCAAAGTCAGGCAACAAGTCAGCTGTCTCTCCAGGCTCAGAGGGCACTCTTTCCTCATTCCCAGAGCCTTGGGGCAGCGGGCAGAGGCAACAGAGGGGTTGGGGAGTGCAGGGACACAGGTTTTGGATGGAGAAAGGAAGCTCGTACTCTTGATCTGCCTTCTCCCTAGACTTCTGAGGCATTGGAGCCTCTCGGGCAGTAAAAGGAGGTGGCAGCCCTTGCCCTAGGCCTCGCTCAAGCCGTGTGCCTGCAAAAGACAAAGTGGTCAGGACATTGCCCAACCCAGGGAGTGATGACTTCCTGGCCACTCCCCAGTCTGCTGGGTACTGGCCTCAACTTACCAGGAATGGTGTTCTCTAGGAGGAAGCCCAAGAGTCCCGCCAGGAAGATGGGCTCTGTGAGCAATGAGCGCAGTAGCACATCCAAAGGGCTCCAGCCTACAAGGGGTTGGGACCAGGCAGGAGGGGGACTCTGACGCTATGCAAAACCAAGGGTCTAATACTTCCAACCTAAGCTTAAGTACTGGATGGAGGGCATATCTTTCTGAATTGTTCTCTCTCTCCCTCCCCACTTTGTCCCTCTGCTCTCTGTTTCCCACACCCAGATCCTTCCCACAGGATCCCTGCTTAACACCCTGTCTTCTGAGCATCCACGTACCCTCAGATATGCTTTGATCATTCCAGGCTCCCTGTCTTTGGAAAGTTTGGTATTAAAATCCCCAACCTTATTTCTTACTTCTCACTTTCTATGCTCTAGCATGAGTTCCTCAACCTTAGTACTACTGACATTTGAACCAGATAATTCTCTGTTTGAGAGAGGCTGTTCTGGGCACTATAGAATGTTTAACAGCATCTTTCTACTCACTAAATGCAAATAACCTCTAAATGCAAGCAACCTCTCCCCTGCTTGTAACAGCCAAAAATGTCTCCAGACACTGCTAAATGTTCTCTGTGGGGCAAAACCATCCTCAGTTAAAATCACTGCTGTTTGCTAAGCTGAGCTAACAAACTAAGTTATTTGCCACTCCTGGAGCGTATGCTATGACTTCCTACTTCAGCATCTTTGTTTACTGTGGTTCCTCTGCCAGGAATGACCTTTTCACCAATTACGTTTCAATCTTACCATCCTTCGAGACCAGCTCAGTGTTACTTTCTCCATAAAAGTTACCGGGATCATCTCCAACAGAAGCCATCTCTCTCACTGCAGAACATCACAGCTCTTTATCTGAACCTTTCTAGTTACATTTCTACACATCTCATCTCTTTTACTAGACTGTAAATCTATGGGTACCTTTGTATCCCAAGGAAGCTAGCATGGTGTTCAGTAAATATTTGCTAAACAAATGGACAGACTATTTATCCCCAAGCCCAGAGAAGGGTGTGGGGCCTGGAGTCCAGAGAATCTCAAGCTTTGAGCCCTTGCTTGCCCACTGCCAAGCAACTCCTCTTTCCCTCCCCTTCCTCCCACCTGTGCTCAGTAGGACTGGAGCTTCCCGAAACCACCTCGGCAGCAACAGGGCCGTGAAGATGGAGAAGCCGACAATGAAGACATTCCGCCCAGAGTCAATGTCAGCCAAGTGGAAGCTGGAGAATCCAGTAGACAGAACCATGGCCTGGGTCACTCCCAGCACCCCACCTATGTTGTACAGAAGTAATCGAAGAGGTTGGGAGAGGGCTGGCACAGCAGAGTACTTACTATAGGGCGGGGCAGGTTGTGATGGGCAGAGACCACCAAAAAGCCCAGAAGCCCAGTCAGGAGGCCAAGATGTGGCCAAATGCGGGCAGCTGCTACATACTCACAGCCATATACTAGGGAAGCTTCTCAGAAAGAAAGGGTGTCGACCACAAGCAACCAGTTGGGCCCTGCTGGGGGATCCTGATTCAATACTAGTGCTGCTGAAACATCCGCTCACCAAGCACAGGCCCACTCACCAAGCACAGGCAGCGGGATGGTGGTGAGGAGCTGGGCTAGCCTCGGGGAGAGCCCCAGTGCCACGCAGAACAGCCCCACCAAGTGGGCCACTCGCCGAGGTCCAGCCTACGTGATGAAGAGGCACTAGAACACACCTCTTCGACCACTCAAGCTTTGTGCTTGGCCAACCCCATCTCATCCTTTGGATCCCAACTCAAATGTTACTCTCCCAAGAAGCATCCTAAACGGATCTCTCTTACTCAACCCCCTTCCCATCCCCTGCTTTGTTTTCTTAATAGCACTTATCACTTTTGGAAATTATCTTATTTGCTTTTCTCCTAACGTGTCCGCCTCTCTCTCTCTTGAAGTCCTCAAGAGAACAGGGACTTCATCTGACTCCTTTCTGTCTAGAACCTCAGCCCTGGTACAAACGCCTGAGGCACAGAAGGAGCTCAGTAGTGACTTAGTGTCTCCCTCACACTCCTAGTCCCCACCACTTCTAGGCACCTCTGTCAATGAGATGGCTGCTGTAAAGAGCCCGACAGAGGGCTGGGCACAGCAAGCCATCAGTTCCCCTCCCTCTCTTGCACCTCCGGTTCCTCTCCCCACACCTCTGTTCACATACCTGGAGAAGACCCACTGTGCCCACGTTGGGGAAGCTGGATGCAGTGCCCATGGGGCTTCCCAACAGCCCAGCCAGCACACTGCCCAGTCCCTCCAGGCTCAGCCCTCGGCTACAGGCATGCGGAGGTGGAGAAGGCAAACGCAGCAGCTGGCCACAGAGGGCATAGCAGCCCAGGGAGCTGGTGGAGGCTGCCAAGGCCATGGAGATGCCTGCAGCCAGAGCCCTGGGTGTCAGCAAGGGCCAGTCCCACTCAGCTGGGGAGGGAGAAGGAGCCACTTTGGGGCCAGACTCAAGTCTGAAGCATCCCCCTGCCTGCAAAAGCCTGTGACACAAGAAGCCTAAAGGCCCCATTGTCTTTGAAGATAATGTCTTGGGACAAAACCATCAAACTCAGGGTAAAAACCCATCCCTTTACTGCGATCTACAAAGTCCCTTTGGTCGGACCCTTACCTCTTTCTCTAGCCTCATCTACAACCACACTCTTCATCATTCCTTTCACTCCAGATACACTGGCCTTGTTTCAGGCCTTTGTACTTGCTGTGCTGCTGGCCACCACAGGGCCTTTGCATATGTTGTTCTCTCCACCTAGAATGCTCTTGTCTCTTGCCTTTCCCTAATAAGCTCCTACTTATCTCTCACATCTCAGCTCAGCGATCACTTCCTCAAGAATGCCTTTCTTGGGAAATCTCTGGTAGTCCAGTGGTTAGGGCTCCATCTCTCACTGCTGAGGGCCCAGGTCCGATCCCTGGATGGGGAACTAAGATCCCACAAGCTGTGTGGCATGGTCAAAAAGTAATATAAATAAATAAATAAAAATAAAAACCATTAAAAAAAGAATGCCTTTCCTAACCTCTCCAATAAAGTCAGATTTTTTCCCATTGTAAACCTTCATCATACAAGGTACCTGTCCTTTGCTGTACTTACTACAGGCAATTCTACATTCACTTAGGTAACTACTGAATTAGTATCTGTATTCCCTGACATATTATAAGCTTCCTGAATGCAGGCTCTGCATTCTAGGAGAAAGCCTACCTGGATGAGGCAGCCAAAACCATGGTGCCTTGGTGGGGGCAGACAACTCCCCGGGGATGATGCTGAGACCCAGAAGGGCAGAAACAATCCACACACAGGCCACTGGGATCAGCACCTGAGGGACAAGGCTCAGAAAAGAACCCCTCCCCCAGAACCTTCCAACCTTCTTAAAGGGGTAAGCAACAACCAAGTAGGGGCCAAGTGAGCAATCCATGCCAGCCCTCCTAACTCCAACTGCCTCCCGCCCAAACCCCCACATACCGAGAGGAGCCTGAAGGCCAGGATGTGAGTATGGGTTGAAGAGGTTGAAGCTGGCCTCCAGGGGCGTGGGGGTAGCAGGCAGGAGCCCAGGTGCTGAGAACAGACCACCATGAGCACAATCAGCCTAGAAAAGGGAAGGGGCTTTAGGGGCAAGAGGAAGCTTGCCCCTGAGGCAAGGAGTGGAGATGGGAGGGGCAGAATACCATGAAAGGTTGTTCCAGAGAAGAATGCCCCCGTGGAGAGGGCAGGAGGGCTCCTTGGGGGTCAGTGGGAGACAAGGTACAAGTCAAGGTGAACAAATAAATCCAGTAAAAGTCCTGGATTCCAAACCCACAAGTGTTATCCCCGCTGAGACAGCTGCTGGGCTGGTAGAGTAGCAGCTCTCCCCTCCCCCTGCTCCCACACAACCCACTGGGCATCACGCCTCTCAGGACTTACGTACAGCGATGCCAGGCCCCAGTGAGTGGAGCAGAGCAGAGCTACTTCCCTGTAGACAGAGAGCCCTGCCACAACCAGGCTGGGGGCCAGCACTAGGGGCCCACAGTGGGGGAACAAGTGGCCAGGACCCCCCAACAGCCCCAGAGTGGCCTGCAGCAGCCCAGAGACCACCACAGCCCCGGACACCTGGTGGAGAGGAGAAAAGGACAAAGAGAAAATATTCTCCTTTATCAAGATGACCTCAGCCTGGACTTCTTAACTAATTCCAGGGAGTTCGCTGGAATCCTCGTGGTTAGGATTCCAGGCTTTCATTTCCATGGACCAGGTTCAGTCCCTGGTTGGGGAATTGAGATCCCACAAGCTGCATGATGTGGCAAAAAAAAAAAAAAAAACAATTCCAGGAGAGGTTCCCCACCACCACCTCTTTCCCCTACAAAAACCTCACCTCAGTTCCTACAAAATGTAAACAAGAACCTCCCCAACCCCGGGAGCACTCTTAGTCCAGCCCTCCTTCTCCACATCCCCAAGCACGTACCTCTCGGATAGAAGTGTTCCAGAGCTCCAAGCCATGGCAGCCAGGCCCCCCACAGAGGCGCAGCACAAGGGAGGCTGGGAGAAGTTGGGGGCGTGGAGAGGAGAGATGGAAACAGGATGGAGACCCATTGCTCTACAGTTCTGGCTGGTGTCTGGCCCTTTCATCATTGCCCCATCTCAACCCTGCACCCAAGTCCACCTGTGTGCTCAGAGGAGCACCCAGCCCCACCCTCGCCCTGCGCCCTTGCTCTATGCTCACAGTTTCCAGGTGTCCGGAGAGCCAGAGGTAACTTCTGACTGGTCAGCACCAAGGCGGGGATAAGAAACTGTAAGGATGGAGCCTGGACAAGAGGCAGCCTGTAGGAACAGCAGGTCTGGTAATGTAGGGCAGTCGCCAGCCTCCCTGAGCCTTGCCTCCCTGCTGGGACCCTGTCACCTTCTCTCCAGGGAATTCCTCTCACCTGCTGCCCATCCAAGTTTGCAGGGAGGTAGACACGCCACATGCAAAGAGGCTGGAAGCCAGGAGCTGGGCAGGGGAGAAAGAGAGTCCTCCTGCTGGGAGACTTTGAAGCAGGAGCAGGTGGGAGGCGCAGAGTAGAGAAGCCAACACCAAGATATGCTGCGGGCGATTAGGCAGAAATACGTATTTCCAGAGGGTTTCTCATGCCACCACACCTACACCCTCCAAACACCCTCTTCAGCCAACAGCGACCCAGGCACCTCTGCCTCCTACCTGCAGAGCCAGAAGACAGCTGAGGCCCCAAGGAGGAGGCCCACACAGAGAGGCCCAAGAGTGAGAGGGGGGATTTTGGACATCGGGTGGCCGTGGCAGGGTAGCCAGGGTGCCCTGGGAACCCACAGACTGGAGCTGTATGGCGTTGGGGGGTGACTGGCTCATGCTCCCTGCCTTCTGTCTCATCCTGGCCACCCTGGGCCAGAGTTAAGTAGGGAGAGAGAGAGAAAGAGGTCAGAGTTTGTGTGAAGTTAGCTGCCTGGAGCGGGGAGGGGGCGGGAGTGTCAATGAAGCAGAGCGAAGAGATGAGGGATTTGGGGCAGGACGCAGCCCTTTCACCTTTGCCCAGCTCTTGTGCAAATTCCATCACCCATTAACCAAGGAACCAAGTTTCGAGTCCCTCCCCCTCCCAAGAATCTCCATCTGGGTCTCCTGTCCCAGGATAGGAGTGGTGGGGAGGAAACCCCCCCAGCATAGCCAGGGCAAGTTTGATCGATGGTACTGCCTCCTCACCACTGCCATTTGGAACCATTGCAATTACAGTAGTTCTCAAGCCTTGTAGGGTCAAGACCCCAGACTACCTCAAGAGGAAACATCCCCCCCAAAAAAAGAGGAAACATCCCTTCGTCATGTACGACAACTGTGATCACAAGTCTGTATACAATGTCCTCATTGTAATATAAAGAAGAAATCAAAGTGATTTAGTTTTAAAATATTTATTTGGCTGCTCCAATCCTAACTGGGGGAAGCAGAATCCTCAATCCTTGCTGCAGCATGCAAGATCTTTAGTTGTGGCGTGCAAACTCTTAAGTTGTGGCATGTGGGATCCAGTTTCCCTGACCAGGGATGAAACCCGGGCCCCCTGCATCAGGAGCACGGAGTCCTAGCCCCGGGACCAACAGAGAAGTCCTCAAAGTAATTTATAATGACTTATTTCACCGTGGGAAAGCTTGGGTCCAACTAAACTGGAAGACAATGAAGCAGCCCAGTGCCCACCCCTCACGTGGAATTGCCACACAACTACGATCCCAGCGGATACTGGTGCTTCCCTGATGACAGGTGTACCGGCAGTGCTGCCCTTCAGGACCCGATGTTCCAAGAGTGAACAAGTTCTTCGTAAAGTGCTGAACCAAGCGTAGATTTAATGTACACAGAGATGCATTCCTGGGAAACAGAGTCTTTCCAAATGGGCAAAATCTATTCTGTGTTTACATGCTTAGAGAAAATAAGTAGTTCCAGGCTCAGATAAACAGTCATACATGATATCCACCCAGTCCTTCAAAAGTTGCCTCGGGAATTCTTCATAAGGGAATTCTTGAGCCTTTCTGGATGTGTAGCTTCCCATATAGGCTGACTAAGTGCCAGTAAGTCCCATCCCTTCAAATTTTTGTCAACCAAAAAATGACCCATAAGTTTCCAAGATGCCCCCTAGGTGGCAGTACCACGCCTACTGTGTATCTTCCTCTGTGGTATCAAATCATCTCGGTTCAGCTGGCTGCTCTTCTTCTTCCAGTGATAACCCAGCCTTGGTCTTCTCTTTGGTAGTGGTTTAGTCACTAAATTGTGTCTGACTCTTGTGACCCCATGGACTGTAGCCCACCAGGCTTCTCTGCCCATGGGATTTCCCAGGCAAGAATACTGGAGTGGGTTGTCATTTCCTTCTCCAAGGTATCCTCCCAATCCAGGGATTGAACCAGGGTCTCCTGCATCACAGGCGGATTCTTTACCTGCTAAGCCACCACGGGAAGCCCTTACGCTAATTACCACCATTTGTCAGCCCAGAAAGGAAGTCAGGAGACAAAGTGTCCTAGGGCTTGCCCTCAAGGAGCTCACGGGGCTCTGCTGGATATGCTCTCCATGAGATGGCCTTGGGATCCACAAAGATGGTGCTCACTCAGAACTTGTGACAGACAGGGCTACCCCTAGGCACCGCACAGTCACCATCTGTGCCCCACTGCACTAGAGTCGAGGAGTGTTAGGGGCCCCAGGGTGCTGGGAGCAGGAACAAGGGAGCAGCTTGATATGAGAACCTATGACCATCAAACAAGAAGGACATTCTGGAATGGGGCTCAGAAAGAATGAGCAGCAGGACGGTAGATCAGGGAGTAGGAGGCTGAGAAGGAAGATCTGGGGAGGAGAGTTCTTTGAGGGCTGCAGAAGGAAGAGTCCAGGCCATGCAACTAAAACTGTTTATTGAAACCTTAGTTCTACAAAAGCATGAAAAATCCAGATATAAAGCAGTGGCCAGAGAGGCCCGTGAAGAGAACACCCAGGAGAGGAACTGGAAGAGAGGAAAGCCCAGGAGCGGGGGACTAAGAAGAGAATGTTGGAAGACAAAAGGGCCGGGGTGAAGGTCCCAGAAGCCCCTGGTTATTCTAGACTTGGCACGGGTATGGGAGGTTCCCTCCCTCCCACCTTCCCTCAGCAACTCCCACCATGGGTGGCCCTGTCAGTCCCTGCCTCTCCTACCTCAGGGACATCAAACAGACCCTGGTCAATGTTTCCTCCCTCCCTTGCCCAATCCTAGGAAACTCAAAAGCGAAAGTCTAGAAGAGCCCAGGGGACATGGAGAGACAGGAGCCTTGCCCCTGTCCACCTGTGACACGCCCCTGGTCACTGAGCTGAGGCTTTCCCTGGAACCACCACTGCCATGGCCAGGCAGTCAGCCACTGAGGGACAGAAGAGCAAGTGACCTTCAGTCCTTCTGCCACACGACCCCCTTAAGCTCCATCACCCAGGAGGACAGGAGACCAGCCAAGGACCCAGATCAAGCTTTGCCCCTCCAGGCTCTCAGGGACTCCCAAATCCTCTTAACACATTCCTCAGAACCCTACCTAGCCTGGGAAAATGAAAGACTTCAGGCGGGCCAGTTCCATGATGCTGAAAAGGGAACATTGCTGGGGCTGTGGAAGCAGAGGGGGCATTGGGCTCCAAGGCCAGGGGGGAGCCAGGCCATGGGAGTGGGACCAAGGACTGGGGGGCCCCGTGGGGACAGTATGGTTGAGGTGGTGGCAGGCACGGCAGGTTGGGGAGTCCTTCTGGAGCTTCTGGCAAAGGGGGCAGTTGTGAAGAAGAATGGGGGGAGCAGGAGGGTCTGGAGGAGGCAATGGTGGGGGAGTCAGCGAGACTAGCAGACTGCCCCACAGTGAACGCAACACTACATTGCCTTCCAGGCAGCCGGAGACGTTAGCAGAAGACGGCAGGCACTGTGGCATGGGAGAAGGTATGCAGGGTTCCAAAAGGCACCTGGAGGCCAGTCCAAGGTCTGGAGGGCCAGGCGGGGGGCTGCAGGACAGCCCTAAGGACTGGTGTATTACGGCCATTGATGCCACGGCGAGGGCCACGCTGCTCACATATGCCATAGCCAACAGGCAGGACAGCTGGGGGAGAGGGGTTAAGAAAGGTCAGTGCCCAAATCTCCTTCCCCTGAACCCTCTTCTAACTGTCTTTAACACATCCACCCCTTATCTCTGGACATGTGGACTCAACTTAGAGATCTCAGTCACCATCTACTTCCAACCCCATCTCCTGAGCCATTCTGTATTTGCTTGACATCAGCCAGCTCAAGCTCCCTCTGCTTCCTGACCTGCCTCACCTTTGCCAGCCGCTGGCAGAGGGAGCCCAGCACCAGTTGCCAGGCAGGCTGCTCCAGCAGCACACACAGGTCTGTGTAGGTGTACCAGCCCCGCCGGCGCCCCTGCTGCTCAGCCACACTGCAGGGATAGGAGAAAAGACAGACAGGGTCTGCAATCTTTCTGTAGCTGGCCCAACGGCACCCTCATTCCCCCGGGGACCTACCAGGGAACACCGGGGAACTTGTTAAATGTACAGGCTCCTAGACTACCCGTTGATTCCAAAGATAAGGGTGAGACCAAGATCTGTATTTTAAATAAGCTTCTCCCACTCTTCCAAAGGTGATTACAAGGAGGAGAGCAGACTCGTTTCGGAACCATGACCTTGGGCAATTCTCTTTCTCGTTTTCTCCCTCCCCCCAGACCCTCACCTCTGTTTAGCTCCTATGGCTTAGGCCTCAGCCTCCAAATCCTCAAGTCCCTCTTCCCAATTCCTAGAACCTACCAGCCCTCCAGCCAGCTCAGCACCTCAAAGATTTCCCGAGGATCAGTGTAGAGCCGCCAATCCTGTGGATAAAGAGAAGAGCATCCAACCAGACTCGGACATGAGCCACAGTCAATTAATAACCAGACCCACAGCAGCAACTACGACCTCCACTACAGGTAACACGTGGCTCTTACCATGTGCAGATACTGTTCCAAAAGCTTTTATGTATTAACTTATTTAATCACCACATATCTGGTTTCACATTGCACCCTCCAATAAAAGCAAGGGGAAAAAATTAATCCTGGGAATGGTTCATGCCCATAGGGAGCCCAGAATCTAGGGAAAGGCAAAGTCTGGAAGCAAATACCCAGAGCCCAGTAAGATAAGCTCTGGCTCAGAGTGTACTCTGTGGGACCTGGAAGACTGACAGTGGGAGATCTCCACTTCTGACTTCACCATGCCAGGAACCTCCAAAGACTGTGCTTATTCCAGAAAAGCTAGAGGGGAAGATGCTAATAAGGGAAGACATAAAGAAGACAAACAGAAAGATAAATGAAGAGACCACAAGAAGCTGGGAGATAAAAAACAAAGGATGAAAAGAACATAAAAGCAGGTCAGGAAAACAGAGCAAGAGAGAGAAGAGCTATTCACCATGGCACTGAGGAAGCCCCTCTCCAGGGCATTGAGAGTGGGCACGGCCACACCCCCAGCAGCTCCCCATTCATCATTGAAGACCTCTTCTTCCTCCCCTTCATCATAGAGGTACTTACTGGCCACCATCTGCAGAGGAACCAGAGGTGGTATCAGTAGAGCTCACACCTGGCTCCGGGCTTACCAGGGAGATGAAGGGAAGGGGGCATCTTACCATGGAGATCAGGAACAAGTCAGAGGATGACACATGCTGTAGGTAGTCCGGGTTTCTATGCCGGAGCCGCTCAATGTATACCAGAGCCAGCATCATAGCACAGGGAGAGATGCAAGCCTCTCTGGGTATCAGAAAGCATTAGGAATTAAACGCAAGGATCTTTCGGTTCTTGTAACTTATGATGCTCATCCCTGTTTCTTTACAAGTTCTCTTTAGAGGTAACTGTTCCCCTCTCTCTAGAGCCCAAACACTCTCACTCTGTATCTCTCAATTGTGGACTCACCGGGACACGTGGGCTACATATTTCTTCTGGAGCCGGCGAATAGGACTGGGGGCTGCCTTCTGGAGGAGTTCCACAGCAATATCTGCAGAGGCAGAAGGATAACAGAGTGAGCATACAACTCCCCCATAGCAGTGCCCACTGCTATCAGCAGAAGACCCAGATCTACATTTTCTGAGGTCTTGGAGACAGGACCACAGTAACAAAGCGGAGATCCAGTTCTCCCACGCTGAAACAAAAGGCCTATTCCAAATTTGAATTCCAGCTCCTTCCAGCAGGAAGGCTTATTTCCCTGTCACCTGCAATTACCTAGGTGCGTCCTTCACTCTAGCTTATTTGAGAAGATAAACATGCCTTGTTGATGGGGGAAATATATGATAGATATGCTTTGAAAATTAAAAGTTTCTAGTATATAGATCAAGAATAACAAATTTGTAAGGCAGCAATATTTCCTACTCATCTGGATTTAAGGAAAAAATGAAATACAAACCTAGTCCTTACACCTGTCAAACATACTAGCTACCAAGAGGCAGTGTAGTTCACAGGCTACACCTAGAGTCACTTTGATGACAGCTGACAACCCCACTTTCAGGCTTCTCACTTGTCCGGTTGTACAACACTGTCTAACCTGCCACCGGGCTGGAGAGCTCCTCCAGGGTACAGTCAGTTTCCCAGTCCCAGCCATAGTAGAGTCTCCTTCGGATCCGGGCACTCAGCTTCTGGTGTCCTGGGAGGAACTGAAACAGGGCAGGAGGTGGGTGGAGGGTGAAGGGCAAGGAAGGGTATGCTGGAGATCCTGGCTCCTGACTGGAAGGGGGCTACGGGGCGGTAGGCCTGCCTCAGGGCTGGTGGGGCCCGTGCCCCACCCAGCCCCGCATTCTCTGGATTATTTGCTAGCGGCACTATGTCCACAGGGGGGTGGAGTCCTCCTCACCGAGGGCTCCGGAGGAGAAGTTCTCCAAGAAGGGGCCGGGCTGGTTACCTCCTACCCCATTCCTGTACCCCGCGGCTTTCCTCATGGGCCCAAGGAGCCAGGGCCTCGAGTAGGCACGGGTCGAGCGGCTACCGCCTAGTTCCCCAGCAGAGCCATCAGGCGAGCTCGCGGCCCCGCTCGGGCTCCGGTGGGGGGCGCGGAGGGAGCGCCCGCGGTCGCGGCTCCAAGCGCTGGGAGGCTAGGGAGGCGGCGGGCCGCGTGCTCACCGTGAAGTCCTGGAAGCCGGTGAGGGAGAAGGTGCCTTCTTCGTCTAGCAGGAGCCCGGCCAGGTCCATCGCACCGCCAGCCACTGCCCTACGAAGGGAAGGGAACGAGTTCTAAAGGGGCCGCGGAGCCGTCCCTACCCGCCTGCCCACCTGTCCGCCGGGCTCCCTCCCGCGGGCCACCGCCCTTGCCGGTGCAGCCCCCTCCCCTCGCGCCAGCCGCGGCAGGCGGGGCCGGGCAGCAGAGCCTCTTCCTGTTCCGCTCCGGGCGGGGCTCCCGGCTCCGGGTCCTGGGCTCCGGACTCCGGGCGTGGAGCTCCAAGGCATGGGCGCCCACCTCACCGAGTAGAGAAAAGTCCTGGCTTCGAGGCGCGTGCTGTGCCTTTGCCGCGCCGCGCGTCTGCCGGGTGTTTACAAGCCGCGGGGGCGTCGCGGGCGAAGTCAGCGCCGGGCACTTCCTGCTGCCAGCTGGGCCGAGCCGCCGGCTTCGACCGCTGGGAAGGAGCTGGGCTAGAATTCCTGATATCGCTGAGCCCCAGCGTGTCTGAGAAATCGGGACAATTCCTAGGGGACTGTGTTACACTTGAGGACGAGCGAGCCCGGCTGACCTTTTCGTGCCGGTGTAGATATAAATGTAAATAAAGACTCGGGACAGGGAGTTGCTCGCAATTGTTTTCTTTTAATGGGGACATGCACACACAGAACAATATACATTTAAAAAATAAAATCAGCAAGAGTACACAAATTTTAACTGGTGAATTGTGTACAAAGTAGCAAAGGCACTGATTTTTGGCTATAATTTTTGTAGGATTATTGCCGAGATTAAATGTTCTTGAGGGAACACGTTAACAACATGCTTGTTACGTTGTAAGCCTCAATAAATGGTGTTAACGCCCCGCCAAGAGTAAATAGCACCTAAACAAGAGTTTTAGACTTCGAGACCCCAATATCTCGCTTAAGTATTTGAAGGAGTTCCGATGCGTGAAAGGAGGGAGAGTTTACAGAAAGTTGAGACGGAAACAATTTTTCTGTTTTTGAGTCGATCGAGTCACGCGCTGGTGTTTGTTTATTTGCTGAGGGGAAGGAACTGGGAGGACCAGTACGTCGAGGGTTGAGTAAAGGGACGGCCGCCGCCCTAACCAGAGCAGAAAGATCCCACGGGGTCATCTGGAAGCTGACTTCCTGCCGCTTCGGGCCGCCTCACACCAGGAATCCAGGCCAGGACCGGCCTCCCTAGCCGCCCTGCCCACACAGTGGGAAGAAAATTGGCTGGGGTGGGCAAAAGCGGAGCTACAGCCCCTCTGTCAGGAAGAGGGAGACACCGCCCAGCGCCGCCAAAACACACACCTGCGTAGGAGCAGGGTCACCGGCAACCCCCTGCGCGCAGGCGCCGGTCACCCTATCCCGGCGGTTAGGGCACATCACGTGCCGGGCTCGTCGCTCCGCCGTCACGTGACGCCCGTCCGCGGCCTGGGCGGCCCTCTCCGCGGTGTGCGCCCCCTTCCGCCTGACGCGCCCCAGGCGGCGGCCGCGCAGCCCTGGCTCCTCGCGGGCTCGGGCGGCGGCTGCGGCGGGGCTATGGCGAGTGGCGGTGTTGGTGGCAACACCGGCACTGGTGGGGGCCCGGGGCTGGGCCTGACCCTGGGCCTGGGCATGGGTGAGGCCACCTGCGAGGCGGAGGAGGAGGCGGCCACTGCCGAGGCGGTGGGACGCCTCGCCACGACGCTGTGGCTGCGGCTCCGCGGCTGGGAGGCGGTGTTGGCCGCAGCGCAGCGGCTGCTGGTGTGGGAGAAGCCGCTGCACAGCCTAGTCACGGCGGCCGCGCTCAACGGCCTCTTCTGGTAACGGCCGGGGAGGAGGGGGCGGGGCCGGGCAGCGCGGGAGAGCGGGGGCGGGCGAGCGCAGAGTACCATTCCCCTTTCTGGGGAAGACGCTTGTCCTGGAGGGGCTGGTCCACCTCCTGGGGTTTAAAGATCGTTGTCAGCCTGGGTTGCCCCTTTCCTCTGTCTTCGGGTGTCGAATTCGGCCTGGAGGTTCCCATTGCCCCCATCAGTGGGCCTTTCGCGATGGGTGCAGGGGCCTCTCTCACCCACTCACCGCTGAGTGCCTGTTTCTCCCTAAGGTTGTTGTCTTCATCCTCCCTACGGCCCTTCTTCCTACTCAGCATCTCACTTTTGGCCTATTTTCTGCTGGATTTGTGGCAGCCTCGCTTCCTCCCTGACATCTCTGGTGAGTGTGACTTGATTCATTCAGCAAGCCCCAGTGAGCACTTGTTTTGTGCCTGACCCACCCGGCTTGGGTTGAATGGTGAGACGCATGTACCGCAGGCCACCTGCCTCCCAAAGCATGACTGCTTACTTCCCCAGATGGGAAATAAATTTCCCCTTTCTCAAAATTCATGTTATTGTGTGGTTGTTCAGTTGCTAAATCGTGTCTGATTCTTATACATTGAGTGGTGATGCTATCTAACCATCCCATCCTCTGCCGCCCTCTTCTCCTGACTTCGTTCTTTATTGTATGTAGTAGTAGTAGTAAAGATTGTGGACTCCGCTTCCAGATTGCCTGGGTTCCATTGCCTGCTTCCCGTTTACCCTGTATGTAACCTTATAAAAGTCACTCTATCTCCAGTTTCATAAGGAGGAGGATATTCTTGAATTTGTAAATACACTTCATATGCTTATGGTAGGGCTTCACTATTCTTACCAGGGTTTTCTTGTCCACATGTTTACTTAATAGACAGTTTAGAGAACTGGGTGCCAGGTTGTGTGTGAGCTGTTTGGGGTGTACGTACATGTGAATGTGAATAAGATGGGGTTTATATTGTTGAAAAGGGTAAAGCCTGAGGAAGGAGACATGCAAACAACGTAATAATGTAATACTTCCTGCAAATGGCATTTGGAGAAAGCACTTTGGGACTGCAGAGGAAGGGCAACTGTTTCTGGCTTGGGGAGAAAGAGCTCTGCCCCTGAGTAACTTGTCTCTCTTCCCTGTCTATAGCATCATCCCCGGAGGAGCCACACTCTGACAGGTGAGTGCAGACCACCCCTTGAAGAACAGACAAATGTCCAAATCCTGTCTTGCTTTGGTGCCAGTGTCACTGCCATGGTGCAGAGCAATTTGGAGTTTCTGCAAGCACAGCCCCCAGGATGGTGAATGCACTGTAGCAAGTTTGGTCCCGGGTTCTTGTGTAGGTGTTTGTGTGCCTGCTGTTTTCAGGGCAAAGGGTTGGGAGCCCCGGGCTTTATTTCCCAGGAGCCAGACAGCCTCCCTTTGGGAGGCAGGGTTGTCCACTTTCTTAGACTACAGAGCTCATGGGCATTCTCACAGGGATTTGAGTGCCTAGGAAGCTGGTGTCTGAGGCCTCCAGGGGTCATATCATGTCTCCCCAGTGAGGGTGCGGGGTCAGGAGCCCGGCCGCACCTGCTCAGTGTGCCCGAGTTGTGCAGATACCTGGCTGAGAGCTGGCTCACCTTCCAGATTCATCTGCAGGAGCTGCTGCAGTACAAGAGGCAGAATCCAGCTCAGGTAACCTCCCTCTCATCACACAGCAGTGCTCTACCCTGTGGAGAAATGGAGGTGGGGACGGGGAAGGAGTGACTCGCACTCCTTGACTGGAGACGAAGGATATGGTCTGGGGCCTTCTTGAGGCAAAACTTAACTGCTAGTAGCCTGATACAAGAGGCGGAGTAAGCTTTTGGTGTCCTGACACTATTTCTTGCCAAGAGAGACCAAGTTTGAATTATAGGTGTTTGGCTATATCAGTTGCAAACTTCCTAAATCAGTGATCCTGGGAATCTTCTTGACTAAACTGGATCACTGCGTTCTTAGGGGACATACCCTTCCTTCCACCAATGGAGCAATAATATTTCTTTCCCCGGATAAGTGGAGCGCATACCTCAGTCCCCTGTTCTTAAACCCTGTGCTCTTCTCTGCAGTTCTGTGCTCGTGTCTGCTCTGGCTGTGCTGTGCTGGCTGTGCTGGGACACTATGTGCCAGGGATTATGATTTCCTACATTGTCTGTGAGTAGCATCTGGCCCCTGCCCTTTCCAGAGCCCTTTCTTTGTCCTCTTTTCTTGGACTGACCCAAGGGGGGTTGTTGCACTCTCTTTGCCCATTTACCCATTTACAGAGATCTTCAGGAGGATGCTGTGGGATTAGTGGAAGGAGGGCAGTGGATGTGGGAAGAAGTTGGCACAGCCTCAGGAAGGGGCTTTGTCTCCTTCAGCCTTTCCTGTTTAGGCATCAGTTGAATGAGGGCTCTTAGGTAATAGGCATAGGGAGCTCTGAGTGGACTCTCTGACCCTCAGTGCTGAGTATCCTGCTATGGCCCCTGGTGGTGTATCATGAACTGATCCAGAGGATGTACACGCGCCTGGAGCCCCTCCTCATGCAGCTGGACTACAGCATGAAGGCAGAAGCTGATGCCCTGCATCACAAACACGACAAGAGGAGTAAGGGGATCCCATGACCCAGGAGGGAAAGGCAGGGAGGACCTTGGTTTGAGGCTTGTGAAATGCCCTGGGATTTAGATACTCTCCAGTACTGTGGCTATGTTTGTCCCCCACCTCCGTTCCTGCGTGGTCACTGCCGTGCTGTTGTTCTCCAGAGCGGCAGGGGAAGAATGCACCGCCCGGAGGTGATGAGCCACTGGCGGAGACAGAGAGTGAGAGCGAGGCAGAACTGGCTGGCTTCTCCCCGGTGGTGAGGTCCAGGGGTCCAGGGGCGATGGGCTGTCGAGTAGAAGGCTGGGGGAGAATCTGCTTTAGAGCAGCCACCTCTCAAGGGGATGGGAGTCAGTGGCAGGGCAGGGATGCTCCTGGAAATGGGCTCTCTCACCCCTTTGTCTGTTGCGTTCATCGTGGTTCCCCTGCAGGTGGATGTGAAGAAAACAGCACTGGCCTTGGCCATTACAGACTCAGAGCTGTCAGATGAGGAGGCTTCTATTTTGGAAAGCGGTGGCTTCTCTGTCTCCCGGGCAACCACTCCACAACTAACTGATGTGTCGGAGGGTATGGGAAGTCCTTTGTCCCTCCTGATATTCCTCTTCCCTGTCGGGATGCTGGCTGTGCTCTCTGGTGGTTGCCCTCATAAATGTTTTCTTTGGGGAGCTCACGCCCTAGTTGTACACCAAGTTCCTGAAAGACCTTAACATCCAAGGCCTGGCCTAGTATCCTATGTCCTGAGTTCTCATCCTTGAACTGATGGCCTGTTGCAGCTACTCAGAACAGCAGGCCCATTCCTGGCCCTTTGTTTTCTGCACAGATTTGGACCAGCAGAGCCTGCCAAGTGAACCAGAGGAGGCCCTGAATCGGGAGCTAGGGGAGGGAGAGGAGACAGACCTGGCCCCTCCCGAAGATCTGCTGGGCCCCCCTCAGGCCCTCTCACGACAAGACCTGGACTTGGAGGAGGAAGAAGATGCGGCATCCAAGGAAGCCTTGCTTCAGCTCTCATCCCCCCTTCACTTTGTGAACACGCACTTCAATGGGGCAGGGTCTCCCACAGATGGAGTGATGCTCTCCCCTGGAGGACCAGCGGAGACACTGAGCCGGGAAGCAGTGAGTGGTGACCTCACCACTCCGCCCAGCACCCTGTCGCCCCTACTTGGCCTTGCCGAAAGTGACCCAGTCCCTTCCCCCTCCATACTCCCATCTCTGCCCCAGGACTCACCCCAGCCCCTGCCTGCCCCTGAGGAAGAAGAGGCACTCACCACTGAGGACTTCGAGTTGCTCGATCAGGGGGAGCTGGAGCAGCTAAATGCAGAGCTGGGGTTGGGTCCAGAGACATGCCCAGAGCCCCCTGATGCTCCACCCCCTCCACCCCTAGGGCCCGACACCCCGTCTCTGGTACAGTCAGACCAGGAGGCTCAGGCCATGGCAGAGCCATAAGCCTGGGGGAAGGAGTTGCAGGCACAGTAGGGCCTCCTGGCTAAGGATGTCACTGTTGGCTCCTTTCCCTGCTATCCTGGGGAGGAGCAATATGTGGGGAAGCTGGCTATCAGATGGAGCCAGTCCACCCTCCACCTGCCTGCCTGCCTGCCTGCCTGCCTGCCGTCCCAGGCCTGAGACAGTACCTGGGATTTGTTTTAAGTTTGTAAATAATTTTACATTTGGGTTTAGTGGTTATGAACAGGGCTAGGGGAGTCCTTCCCACTTGCCTCCCCGCCTCATCTCTAGTCTCATTCCACAATGCCCCAAGCCCTGACGGTCTGTCCTTTTCTTTTTCCTCCTTTCCTCAGGGACCTGTGCTGCTCTGTCCTCGTGTCCCACTCGGTTGTTTAGTTCAGGCACTTTATCATTTTTCTTTCCTATCCCAGCCCCTCTCTGCTTTACTTCCCTGCTGTGTCCTGTCCTTAGCAGCTCAATCCCCACTCTTTACCAGCTCTTCCTCCCCAGCTGGCCCCAGCTAAGCTTTAGGGAGGCTCCCGTCTGGGAGGTACAGATGAAACCTGGGGTGGTGGGTCGGGTCAGTAGCTAATGCACTTAAGACACTGTAGCCCATGGAACCTCCACTGCACCCTTGCCCTCGTTCATCCTGGCCCTTCCCTATACAGGATGAGAGCAGGGATCCCACAGCACATACGCCAGCGCTGTGGTAGTGAGCAGGACCTCTGTCTTCTGGGGCGAGGGGCTTTCTTATCTTAGGGAGGAGTAAGAAGATCTGTTTCTCTGGGCCATGGTCCAAGTGTGGTGGGACCCCCTACTAGGGTCAGGAAATGGACAGTAACATCTGTGCAGGTGTTGACTGGAAAAATAAAGTGTTGATGGTTAGAACTGCTGCTGCCTGCCTCCTGTGAGCTCTGTCTCCCTCTGTGCTCTGCCCCTACTGCCTTGTCCCCTGTTTGCACCTGGCTGTTTATTTACTTTGGTGCAAAACAAGGCCAGAGGCAAGGATTACCCTGACAGCCCTAACCTGCCCTTAGCCGAGTTCTCTGTGATATGCTTAGTAAGGTTTAGCATGTGCAAGTAAGTATGTGCAGGAGGAGACTGCTTCAGCTTCCCAATCAGAAATTTGAGACCACTGTGCGCCACAATAGTTGTTTTCTAGTGTTGTCCACAAGCTTAATACTTATCGTCAGAAGTCCTTACCCATCTATGTACTGATGGTTAACTCCCTCAGTCCTCATTTGTCTCTCCTGATAGAAGCAAACAAGCAGGACTTATACCTGTATTAAAATTGATTCCAAGGGGCTTCCCTTGCGATCCAGTGTTAAGAATCCTCCTGCCAATACAGGGGACACTGGTTTGACCCCTAGTCTAGGAAGATCCAACATGCTGCAGGGCAACTGTGCCCATGTGCCAAAACTACTGAGCCCTTGATCTTCACCTACTGAACCCCTGCACCATAACTGCTGAAGCCCTCCCACCTAGAGCCTGTGCTCCACAACAAGAGAATCCTGTGCATCACATCACAACTAGAAAGGAGCCTCCACTCGCCACAACTAGAGAAAGCTGATGTGCAGCAACAAAGACCCAGTGCAGCCATCAATCAATCAATAAAAGAATATTAAAAGAAAAACTCCTGGCAGTCTGGTGGTTGAGACTACGCTTTTCCACTATAGGGGGCGAGGGTTAGATCCCTAGTCATGGAACTAACATCCCACATGCCACAGAGCATGGTCAAAAAGAGACACAAGACTGATTGCAAGCCCAGGAACATGAAAGAAACAGTGTCTACACTAACAATGCAACATTCCCACTCAGCACTCCTCTAGGTGATCTATACTAACTTTTTCCATCAGGACCCTGACATAAGATACTGTTATTTTATAGAAGTTACCTTTCACAAAGCCATGGCCTTAGTTCAGGATGGAGCCAGAATCCAAATCCAGGCAGTCTGGCTCCAGCAGTCAGCCTATAATAGGGAGCCCCTGTCCATCAATAGGGCCCAGATGGGAAGATGCTCAAGGATGTGGGAATGATACAGGAGCAGTCTGCTTATCCCAGCTTCACAAAGACTGGTGTCAGCAGTCCTTGCTCTTTGGGGAAGAACAGCATTCAGAGGAGAGCCCAGAACTGGACAGATGGCTTTTTTCATGACTTCACAGCCTTGGCCTCCATTCAGCTGGAAGCTGGATCTGGCAATGCTGCCTGGCTCCTTGAGGTTGACTTCTGTGCTGCATCTCTTCTAAGTGTGTGAGAATTTTTTCCTTCCATTTGCCTGAAAGGCTTTCAGGGATTCAAGGGTCCTCCCTGTCTTGCTGTTGGAGGAACATGAACTTGTAATCATCTAGAAATGTCTGAAGAGAATGGGCAAACAGTTCTAATCATCAAACAGACAATTCAGGAAAAAATAGAATTAATCCAAAAAACAATTGCTGCCATGGCCCAACCTTTATTTCCTTGTTTAACTTGCAGTTTGAAGACAGAGCCAGAAGCCTGTACTGCGTCAGAACATGAACCAAATGTTTGGAGTTCCATGAGAGTCCATTCTTGACACTTGCCCTGGTCCACTGGCTGTTAGATGTTTGTCTACAGTTTTTCATTACCAGGTGTTCTGGCCATTTCCTGCCTCATGATGAAAGGGACAAGAAGAAAGCTTTTCATATGAATGAAAGAAAAATTAAGCAGAAATATGAAACCTACAGTTAGGCTAAACAAAAGACTAGAAGTACAGGCTGCAGAAAGAAGGGTTCAGTTCAGTTTAGTCACTCAGTCATGTCCGACTCTTTGCAACCCCATGAATCACAGCACGCCAGGCCTCCCTGTCCATCACCAACTCCCGGAGTTCACTCAAACTCACGTCCATCAAGTCAGTGATGCCATCCAGCCATCTCATCCTCTGTCTTCCCCTTCTCCTGCCTCCAATCCCTCCCAGCATCAGGGGCTTTTCCAATGAGTCAACTCTTCGCATGAGGTGGCCAAAGTATTGGAGTTTCAGCTTCAGCATCAGTCCTTCCAATGAACACCCAGGACTGAGCTCCTTTAGGATGGACTGGTTGTTTCTCCTTGCAGTCCAAGGGACTCACAAGAGTCTTCAACACCACAGTTCAAAAGCATCAATTCTTCAGCGCTCAGCTTTCTTCACAGTCCAACTCTCACATCCATACATGACCCCAGGAAAAACCATAGCCTTGACTAGACGGACCTTTGTTGGCAAAGTAATGTCTCTGCTTTTCAATATGCTATCTAGGTTGGTCATAACTTTCCTTCCGAGGAGTAAGCGTCTTTTAATCTCATGGCTGCAGTCACCATCTGCAGTGATTTTGGAGCCCAAAAAAATAGTCTGACACGGTTCCACTGTTTCCCCATCTACCTGACATGAAGTGATGGGACCAGATGCCATAATCTTCATTTTCTGAATGTTGAGCTTTAAGCCAACTTTTTCACTCTCCACTTTCACTTTCATCAAGAGGCTTTTTAGTTCCTCTTCACTTTCTGCCATAAGGGTGGTGTCATCTGCATATCTGAGGTTATTGATATTTCTCCCGGCAATCTTGATTCCAGCTTGTGCTTCTTCCAGCCCAGCGTTTCTCATGATGTACTCTGCATATAAGTTAATTAAGCAGGGTGATAATATACAGCCTTGACATACTCCTTTTCCTATTTGGAACCAGTCTGTTGTTCCATGTCCAGTTCTAACTGTTGCTTCCTGACCTGCACATAGGTTTCTCAAGAGGCAGATCAGGTGGTCTGGTATTCCCATGTCTTGAAGAATTTTCCACAGTTTATTGTGATCCACATAGTCAAAGGCTTTGGCATAGTCAATAAAGCAGAAATAGATGTTTTTCTGGAACTCTTGCTTTTCCGATGATCCAGTGGATGTTGGCAATTTGATCTCTGATTCCTCTGCCTTTTCTAAAACCAACTTAAACATCTTGGAGAATTTTGAGCATTACTTTACTAGTGTGTGAGATGAGTGCAATTGTGTGGTAGTTTGAGCATTCTTTGGCATTGCCTTTCTTTGGGATTGGAATGAAAACTGACCTTTTCCAGTCCTGTGGCCACTGCTGAGTTTTCCAAATGTGCTGGCATATTGAGTGCATCACTTTCACAGCATCATCTTTCAGGATTTGAAAGAGCTCAACTGGAATTCCATCACCTCCACTAGCTTTGCTCGTAGTGATGCTTTCTAAGGCCCACTTGACTTCACATTCCAGGATGTCTGGCTCTAGGTCAGTGATCACACCATCGTGATTATCTGGGTCATGAAGATCTTTTTTGTACAGTTATTCTGTGTATTCTTGCCATCTCTTCTTAATATCTTCTGCTTCTGTTAGGTCCATACCATTTCTGTCCTTTATCGAGCACATCTTTGCATGCAATGTTCCCTTGGTATCTCTAATTTTCTTGAAGAGATCTCTAGTCTTACCCATTCTGTTGTTTTCCTCTATTTCTTTGCATTGATCACTGAAGAAGGCTGTCTTATCTCTCCTTGATATTCTTTGGAACTCTGCATTCAGATGTTTATATCTTTTCTTTTCTCCTTTGCTTTTCTCTTCTCTTCTTTTCACAGCTAATTTGTAAGGCCTCCTCAGACAGCCATTTTGCTTTTTTGCATTTCTTTCCCATGGGGATGGTCTTGATCCCTGTCTCCTGTACAATGTCACGAACCTCCATCTATGGTTCATCAGGCTTAGTTACATGTTTATGTTTGCAGGGGAGGGCAGTGCACTTTATGTGTTCTAACAGCTAATAGTATAACATTGCTGCTCATAAACTTAATTTTAGGCTGTATTACTGGGAATAATATAATACCTAAGGTGTACTGTGCACAAATTAGAATACATCCATAGGGTGCCTTGCTACGCTTATGGACAAATTGACAAATTGAAGACTGCCCAGAAGAGAATCACCAGAAATAAATGCTGAAAATACCATCACATGGAGCAGATAGGGAATTGTGAAGGAACAGAGAATGTTTAAGCCAAGAAAGGAATGCAAAATTAAATCACTTCAGTGGCTATCACACTTTGCAGGGTTATCTGTAGGTCTTCTGAGTGTAGAAAGTCTTTGAGAAGAGTTTGATTAATAATCGTGTAGGCAGATCCATCGACAGATGAATGGATAAAGAAGTTGTGGTATATACACACAATGGAATTTTACTCAGTCATAAAAAGGAATGCATTTGAGTCAGTTCTAATGAGGTGGATGAATCTAGAACCTATTATACAGAGTGAAATGAATCAGAAAGGGAAAGATAAATATTCTAACACATATACACAGAATCTAGAAAAATGGTACGGAAGAATTTATTCACAGGGCAACAATGGAGAAACAGACATAGAGAATAGGCTTATGGACATGAGGGGAGGGGAGGAGAGGGTGAGACGTATGGAAAGAGTAACATGGAAACTTCCATTACCATATGTAAAATACATAGCCAATGGGAATTTGCTGTATGGCTCAGGGAACTCAAACAGGGGCTCTGTATCAACCTAGAGGGGTGGGATGGGGAGGGAGTTTCAAAAAGGAGAGGATATATGTATACCTATGGCTGATTCATGTTGAGGTTTGACGGAAAACAGCAAAATTCTGTAAAGCAATTATCCTTCAATAAAAAATAAATTTAAAAAAAATAACCGTGTAAGCAGAATTTCTCTGTTCAAGGGATATTGCAAAACAGATTTAAATGATCTTTAGAAGTACAAATATCAAGGACAGAGAGTGTAAGAATTTTCCATCATGCAAGGACAGTGTATCACCATGTTATTTTGCTTTTAGTGTCTGAAGTCTCATGGACTTCCTCCTAATCCCTTAAGTTTTGGTTTTTCACTGAGTCTGTCCCTGGCTCACTTTTTCTTTGCACTCTACCTGGACAGTTTCACATGTTCACCCATTTAGTTTCCACTCATATGCTGATGACTTCTAAATCTTAGCTCCTTTCACAGAACTTTTGACTAGGCATCTCCATTTTAATGTCCCATGGGCAGTTCTGCTCAACATACCAAAAACAGAACACATGGTCTTTCCCCTCACCTTCCACCCCTCATCTTCCCTACACAGATAGGCTTTTTCTGTGTTTTTTATCATGCCTGTTTCTATCACTAACTCTAAAGACCTACTTCCTTCTCTCTCATCCCATACCCAGTCAATCCCGAGTTGCTGCTAAATTGATGTCTTAATTATTTCTTGATTCAGTCCCCACCACAGCCCTGATTCACACCCTCCGCATCTCAACAGTTTCTCTGCCCAAACTCATGTCTCCTACCAAAATTTATGCCCAAGCATGTGGCTAAATAATTGAAAAATACAAATTAGATGATCTTTCTGCTGTTTAATAGTAATCATGGCTCTCCTACAAGGTATCATTCAAGCTTCCTAATACCATTAAGAAGCCTTCTGAGATCTGCCCTGTCTTGCTCTTTACAGCACCAAACCCCCAAAAGATTAACCTTTCCTCCACTCAGCTGTAGTGCCCTCCTCCGACCCTGCTCTACACACCCACCTCTCATTCCTCCACTTGCTAAACACTTGTCTTTTAAGATGTACTTCAGACCACACCCCACATTTGAAGGTTTCCCTCATGTCCCACATCATTCCCCCATAGCAGACCTGTATAATGCTTACTCAGTATACTGCTGTTTTTGCAAAGATCACATAGAATCTTCATATGAGCACAGTGTATGGCACTTAGAGGTGTATGTGTATGTGGATAGATTGCTCCCATGATACTTGCTGTTGACAAGAGGCTTCAGTTCCTCATCATACTAACCTCTCCCTCATCATACTAACCTGGTTGCTTGGAGGCTTCCCTGGTAGCTCAGCTGGTAAAGAATCCTCCTGCAATGCAGGAGATCCTGGTTTGATTCCTGGGTTGGGAAGACCCCCTGGAGAAGGGATCGGCTACCCATTCCAGTATTCATGGACAGAGGAGTAGGACAGGCTATGTATAGTCCATGGGGTCACAAAGAGTCGGACATGACTGAGCGACTAAGAGTAGCGCAGCACATGGTTGTTTGAGTGTCATGACAACACGATAGCTTCCTTTGCTAGAGCAAATGGTCCAGGAGAGCAAGAAGAAAGCCACAGTGCTTTTTATGACCTAGTGTCAAAAGTCATGCTTTATCACTTCCACCACACTATACATTAGAAGCAAGTTACTGAGTCCAGCTCATGCTCTTTAAGGGAAAAGTAGGGGAAAAAATTGTGGACTTTTTTTGGGGAGGGGTGGGCATGCTAATTGCAGGATCTTAGTTCCCTGACCATGGATTGAACCTAGGTCACAGCAGTGAAAGCACTGAGTCCTAACCACTGGACTCCCAGGGAATTCCCTTGTGGACATATTTTAAAACAATTACACCAAACTGATCTGGAAATTATATTCAAGAATTTGGGCCAACAAGCTACACATTATAAAAATAAAGACAAATAAATGAACAAATCTGTAACAATATATTATACACTGGATATAAAAAATACACGTATGTTAAATTTATGTATCCTTTTTGTAATCTTCACCATCCTGCTCTACTGTACGAACCATCCACCCTACCCCCATTTTACAGATGAGGAAATTGAGGCATAGTGGTAAAATGGCTTGCCCAAAGTTGCATAGCTGGTTGTGATTAAAATACTGGTTTTCAGCATTTTGTTATTCTCACATATCTTCATATCTTAAAGTACCAAAATAGAATTTTAGTTGAGGTAGAAATATTCATTCAACATTGGAAAAAGAAATCTGAATTCTGAATGATTTATAAATGAGGTATCAGTTCAGTTCAGTTCAGTCGCTCAGTCGTGTCCCGCTGGATCATCGAAAAAGCAAGAGAGTTCCAGAAAAACATCTATTTCTGCTTTATTGACTATGCCAAAGCCTTTGACTGTGTGGATCACAATAAACTGTGGAAAATTCTTCAAGACATGGGAATACCAGACCACCTGACCTGCCTCTTGAGAAACCTATGTGCAGGTCAGGAAGCAACAGTTAGAACTGGACATGGAACAACAGACTGGTTCCAAATAGGAAAAGGAGTACGTCAAGGCTGTATATTATCACCCTGCTTAATTAACTTATATGCAGAGTACATCATGAGAAACGCTGGACTGGAAGAAGCACAAGCTGGAATCAAGATTGCCAGGAGAAATATCAATAACCTCAGATATGCAGAAATGAGGTATAGCCATGTTAAAATTTTCAACACACAAAGGTTTGTTTATAAAGCATTGTTGCATCCCACAGACTTTAAGAGGAATCAAAAGATGTCAATTCTATTGCAAGAATAATTGTTCTAGTTCAAAGACACTTTAAACAAGTATATTAGGAACAGGATACTGTCAAAATTAATATAGGGACTTCCCCAGTGGTCCAGTGGTTAAGAATCTGCCTTCCAGGACTTCCTTGGTGGTTCAGTGGCTAAGACTCTGAGCTCCCAACACAGGGGCCCTGAGTTCCATTCCCGGCCAGGGAGCTAGATCCCACAGGCAGCAACTAAGACTTCGAATGCTGCAACTAAATATCCCACGTACCGCAACTAAAGCCCTGGAGCGGCCAAATAAATAAGTAAAACTTAAAAAAAAGAAGAAGAAGAATCTTTCTTCCAATGCAGGGGAAGCTAGTTCAATCCCCGATCTGAGAAATAAGATCCCATATGCCACAGACCAACTAAACCACAACTGGAGAAAAGCCCAAGAACCCCAACAAAGACCCAGTGCAGCCAAATTTTAAAAAATTAATATAGGTCCTCTGCATCAGAATCTCAATCTAGAGTCAATGAAATTGAAGAAGATGGATACAAATCAGAAATTTTCCACTTGAAACAAAACTATACTTTGCTATAAATTAAAAATATATTTATATATATATATCCACCTGGTGGTGGTTTAGTCACTAAGTCATGTTCAACTCTTGCTGACCCCATGGACTGTAGCCTCCTAGGCTCCTCTGTCCATGGGATTCTCCAGGCAAGAATACTGGAGTGGGTTGCCATTTCCTTCTCCAGGGGATCTTCCTGACCCAGAGATCGAACCTGGGTCTCCTGCATTGCAGGTAGATTCTTTTACCAACTGAGCTATGAGGGAAGCCCATATACCCACCTAGAGAAACAAAAATAACTCAAAGTTACCAAATGAGGTGAAATTATTTGAATGAGGAGAAGTTGGGGAACTATATTTGAAGTTAGATTTATAACCATCTCTTCACATTCCTTTGAGAAATACAACACCAGAAAGAGCTTTTTTAAAGCAGCTAGAAAAATTGGTACCAAAAATACACTTACAATTTAACAGTGATATCTTAATATACTTCTTTAACAGATCACTATTTTTAAAAAGAGCAAATAGGGAATTTCCTGATGGTCCAGTGGTTAGGATTCCATGCTTCCATGGGCTCAGGTTTGAGCCTTGGTCCAATGGCTAGATAGCATCACCAACTCAATGGACATGAGTTTGAGCAAACTCCAGGAGATAGTGAAGGACAGGGGAGCCTGGTGTGCTGCAGCCCATGGGACTGCATAGAGTAAGACACAACTTAGCAACTGAACAACAAACAACCAGGAACTAAGATCCCACAAAACAGGTGACCAAATTAAAATAAAATAAAGATGTAAAAATAAATTTCACTTAAAATAAAGAGCAAATAATTTTATTTCCAATTATTTATAATTATATTTTTACTTTTGTTGGCATTTAGTTTTTTTACTCTAAAATAATACTTCATTAATTTTATATCCTAACAGCCATATTAAAATATTAATGTATATTTAGCATTTGTGGTTTTTAAGCTTACATTTTTACATTTAGTTGTGTGTGTGTGTCTTTCAAAGATATCAATAAATTTTACTTTTTAAAATGCTTAACATTTGGCTTTAAAAGTAAATTATTGTTTTCTGTAAAATAAATACTGAAACACCGGTGAAGTCATTTTGCCAATCTGTCAACCTCTAACAGCTAGTGGTTATTGGCACTGCAATTTGAACTCACTCAGAAGAACTCCAGTTTTATACTTCATCTAAATCAGGCTTTATCAGTACTATTGACTATATGCCCTACTGACATTTTGATCCAAATAATTCTTTGCCGGTGGTGATAGGAGCTGTCCTGTTCATTGTCAAATGTTTAGCGGCATCCTACCTATTAGATGCCAGGAGCCCCTCTCCCTCACTATCCCCCTCCTCCTCTGCACATTGAACAACCACAGGGTAGAGACCTTAAGTTAGTCACCTCTATGCCCAGGGCCTTGTATAAAATCTGATAAGTCTTGGATTGAATTAAATACATGTAACCTGTAAAATCATATGAATTTGAACTATGTGCCTAAATTAAGAGTCTTCAATTAATCCATGGGAGAGCTAAGGCACTTCAGGACAAGTAACTGAATGTTATCACAAAGTTTGTTTTATTATATTATATACCTGAGAAAGCAAGGCAAACCTCAGTGAAGGGAGAGCCAGGCCCATCTTCAAATCTCTTGGGATCTGGTCATTTCCAGTCAAAGAGGGTCCACACCTGGTTATTTAAATAGTGATAGATATTTGAATAATACCTTGCTCCAAATCATGGCATTAGTTTTACACCTCGTGTTTTTCTTTGGGTTTCCCTGGTGGCTCAAGAAGCTGGCTGCAATGCAGGAGACCTGTGTTTGATCCCTGAGTCAGGAAGATCCTCTGGAGAAGGAAATGGCAGCCCATTCCAGTATTCTTGCCTGGAGAATTCTATGGACAGGAGAGCCTGACAGGGATTGATAAAAGCTCTTTCTGGTGTGGTACTACTCAAAAGAATGTGAAGAGATGGTTATAAATCTAACTTCAAATACAGTTTTGCAACTTTTTCTTGTTCAAATAGTTTCACCTCATTTGGTAACTTTGAGATCTTTTTGTTTCTTTAGGTGGTTACATTTGTTTTTTTTTGTTTTGTTTTGTGGTTTTTTTTTTTTTTTTAATTTGTAGCAAGGTAAAGTTTTGTTTCAAGTGGAAAATTTCTGATTTGTATCCATCTTCTTCAATTTCATTGACTCTAGATTGAGATTCTGATGCAGAGGACCTATTTTAACTTTAAAAAATTTTTGGCTGCACTAGGTCTTCATTCGAGTGCTCAGGCTTTTCTCTAGTTTCAGCTCATGGCTTAGTTGCTCTGTGGCATGTGGGATCTTAGTTCCCAAGTCAGGGATCAAACCAGCTTCCCCTGCATTGGAAGGAGTATTTTTTTTAATATATTTAGTTTTATTTATTTATTTGGCCACTCCAGGGCTTTAGTTATGGTATGTGGGATGTTTAGTTGCAGCATTAGAACTCTTAGTTGTGGCCTGTGGGATCTAGCTCCCTGGCCGGGAATGGAACCCAGGGCCCCTGTGTTGGGAGCTCAGAGTCTTAGCCACTGAACCACCAAGGAAGTCCTGGAAGGCAGATTCTTAACCACTGGACCACTGGGGAAGTCCCTATATTAATTTTGACAGTATCCTGTTCCTAATATACTTGTTTAAAGTGTCTTTGCTCTAGAACAAAGACACTATTATTCTTGCAATGGAAGTTTATTTTGTCCATTGACATCTTTTGATTCCTCTTGAAGTCTGTGGGATACAACAATGCTTTATAAACAAACTTTTTTGTGCTCAAAATTTTAACGTGGACAAAGGAGCCTGGCAGGCTATATAGTCTGTGGGGTCAGAAACAGTTGGACACAACTGAGCGACTAACACACTTCACTTGCGCTGAAAGGGTGTTTGAATATTGATAACCCATGTAGAGATTTGGGATTTTCCACACTCTGAGAAAATCACCACTTGAGATCTTTTCAGTTACCTAGGAGGTTACAGAGTCGATGTGGGAGAGGCAGTGTTGTATAATGAAAGAACATGGGACTCAAGGCTATGCCCAATCTTGGATTCAAAGTCCATCTCCATAAGCCAATGACTTCATCTCTCCCAATCTCAGTTTTCTTTATCTACAAAATGGGAATGCATAATATCCACTTCAAAAGGTTTTCATGGGGATTTAAATAAACTAAGAGATGAGTAATCGTAGGACAGGACAGTCAGCAAAATGGTTTTTGTTTCCCTTTCAGTATGCGCTGTTTCTCTAAGAGTCAACAGTTATTGTTTAGTTACTAAGTCGTGTTTGACTCTTTGTGACCCTACGGACTGTAGCCCACCAAGCTCCTCAGTTCACGGGATTTTCCAAGCAAGAATACTGGAGGAGAGTGCCATTTCCTTCTCCAGAGGATACTCCTGACCCACGTCTCCAGTGGCTCCTGCATTGCAGGCAGATTCTTTACCACTGAGCCACTGGGGAAGCTTGCTAAAGAGTCAACTGAGGAGGAGGAAAACCACTAAAGAGAAAACTGTTAAATTAATATTCGAGTAGATTTGGGCCTGAGACATCCTTACTGACATCCTCACTTTGACCTTGTCTGCTTTAAACCTGCTGAAGCTGATATAGGAAGTGTCTGGCTGCGGCTCCACCTGCTGATTTGTAGAGGAGCCGATTCCTGCTGTGCCTGTGGGAGGCTGCAGCTCAGCTGAAGCACAAAGCTGCTTAGCAAGTCTGCGTGTGGTTTGTTGATCCACAAGACAAACGACTGAAGCAATGCTCAATTGCTAATTGATATCTTTTGACACAGCCCTTTCAATGTGGGAAGTGTAATTGGATTTCTCACTGTTCCTCCTTATTCCTTTATTCAGGACACAAGGAACCTACACCCACACTATGTAGGGAGGTGGTGGCTTTGGTCTGTTTATCATCCTTTCAAATCTTGGGAAGCTCCTAGGCTGCTGATTGGCATGAATAGCTTAATCTGGACTATAACCCATCAGTCAGGAAAAGTCTGGCCTGAGAAAAAAGAAATTGTGAGGGCTTCATTCTCTCTTGTGGTCTCTGGGGGTCCCTGGCAGTTAAAACACTCTGGCTCATGCTCAAGACAGAGCTGCAAAGAATTTACTTTTAGGGTTCTCTAAGCTTTGGACTATCTGAGCATTCATGGAGTAGGAGAAGGGAGAGAGGCGGCATTTCTCTTTGTTTGTGAAGTGAAAGTCGCTCAGTCGTGTCTGACTCTTTGCGACCCCATGGACTATACAGTCCATGGAATTCTCCAAGTCAGAATATTGGAGTGGATAGCTGTTCCCTTCCAGGGGATCTTCCCAACCTAGGGATTGAACCCAGGTTTCCTGCATTGCAGGTGGATTCTTTACCAGCTGAGGTCTGTTCCAAATAAGGTTTCAAAAATTGAAAGCCGACAACTCTAAAGTCATGAGTGTAGAGGGGAAAAAAATGAATAAATAAAATTCTTAAAACCAAATGATTATATTTTAACATGAAAAAAAATTAGGCCTTCCCTGGTGGTTCTGATGGTAAAGAATCTGCCTGTAATGCAGGAGACCCAGGTCTGCTCCCTAGGTCAGAAAGATCCCCTGGAGAAGGAAATGGCTACCCACTCCATTTTCTTGCCTGGAGAATTCCATGGACAGAGGAGCCTAGTGGACTACAGTCCATGGAGTTGCAAAGAGTCACACTTGACTGAGCGACTAAATACTTTTGCTTTTGGTGGTCCAGTGGTTAAGAATTAGCCTGCCAATGCAGGGGACATTTGTTCGATCCCTGATCTGGGAGGCTCCCACATGCCATGGAGCAACTAAGTCTGTGTACTACAACTACTGAGCCCGGTTCTAGAGCCCGCTCTCTGCAACTAGAGAAAGCCCACACACACAAATGAAGACCCAACACAGCCAAAAACAAGAAAATAAATAGATAAATAAATTTTAAAAATATTTAAAATCAGACATCTAGGGCTTCTCTGGTGGCTCAGTGGTTAAGAATCTGCTTGTCAATGCAGGAAACACGGGTTCAATCGCTGGTCTGGGAAGATCCCACATGTCACAGAACAATTAAAGTCCATATACCTCTACTATTGAGCCTGTGCTCTTGATCCCAGAGGAGCCACGACTACTGAAGCCTGGACACCTAGAGCTTGTGCTCTGCAACAAGAGAAGTCACAGCAATGAGAAGCCCCTGCACTACAACTAGAGAGCTGCTACTCTCTCACCACAACTAGAGAAAAACTTTTACAACATAGCCAAAAACAAATAAATAAATATTTTCTTAAAAATCAGACAGCTATATATTAAAAGTATTTATAAAGCCCTGGCAGTAATTTAAAACTAAAAACAAGTGAACAAAAATAAATCAATAAAAATAAAAACAAGTAAACAGAATATGAATCCACAGAATATGATGTCACTGTATCAGGAGTCTTTCCAGAGCTGTGAGGGGAGGCTCTCTAAAGTTGATTGGGAAGTTCAATGATCATTCCACTGCTACCATCACAGCTACCTATATATGTTGCCAATACATGGCAAAAATTCCAACTTGGTGAGTCAAATGTCCATTTTTATTCAGATGAGCTGCCACAACAGGTGCATCACCAAGAGAGCTTTGGGTTGCAAAATGTAGAAAATGTTGCTAATAAGGACATTTACTCTCTTACATAACAAGAGGCCACATGTAATATCCCCAGGCTGGTTAATTTATCAGTGACCCTGGAACTTTCCCATCTTTCTTCTCTAAATCTTCAACATGTTGGCTTGTCCTCTCTGCTTGGCTCCACTCATGGTCACAAAACAGCTGCCTGAGTGCTAGATGTCACAGTTAATGTCCAGAGCAGAAACAAATTTTCATCCAGATTGTATACACATATAAAGGTTTCATTTAAATCATTAATGAGGGAGCTGATAAAGAATACAAAAAGTTAATTCTCTGAGTGTTTTCAGGTAAGAAATGTATACATATCAATAAATGAACAAAATTATTAGGATAGGTACAAAACTGATTAACATTCCACAGGGCTAAAAAATAACACCTTTCAGGTTAATGTTTCTTCAAGGCTATACAAGAACAACACCTTATCAGTTTCTACAGGTTAACGTTACAGAAGTGTAAACTCTGTGCTTTTATTAGTAGTGTATTCTTAATCAAATATACCTTGACAACAGTTATATTCCCAAGAGTATCAGGTAAAGGTTAAGTTGGCTTATTAGGAAAACTCTAGAAGTATGTTTTAAAAAGAATGATCAATTTTTTTCTTCTCTAAAGTTTGGGATAAATTTTTCTTCCAGACACAAATTGTTTTACATGCCTCAACAAAGGGGAAGTTTTGCTGGCTTAGAAAAGTTGCGTTTATTTTTTTTTTCTTTCTGCAAACTGAAGGTTATCAGTTCAGTTCAGTTCAGTTCAGTAGCTCAGTCCTGTCTGACTTTGCGACCCCATGAATCGCAGCATGCCAGGCCTCCCCGTCCATCACTAACTCCTGGAGTTTACTCAAACTCACATCCATCGAGTCGGTGATGCCATCCAGCCATCTCATCCTCTGTTGTCCCCTTCTCCTCCTGCCCCCAATCCCTCCCAGCATCAGGGGCTTTTCCAATGAGTCAACTCTTCGCATGAGGTGGTTAAACTATTGGAGTTTCAGCTTCAGCGTCAGTCCTTCCAATGAACACCTAGGACTGATCTCCCTTAGAATGGACTGGTTGGATCTCCTTGCAGTCCAAGGGACTCTCAAGAGTCTTCTCCAACACCACAGTTCAAAAGCATCAATTCTTCTGGGCTCAGCTTTCTTCACAGTCCAACTCTCACATCCATACATGACCACAGGAAAAACCATAGCCTCTACTAGACAGACGTTTGTTGGCAAAGTAATGTCTCTGCTTTTCAATATGCTATCTAGGATGGTCATAACTTTCCTTCCAAGAAGTAAGCGTCTTTTATCTCATGGCTGCAGTCACCATCTGCAGTGATTTTGGAGCCCAAAAAATAAAGTCTGACACTGTTTCCACTGTTTCCCCATCTATTTGACATGAAGTGATGGGACCAGATGCCATGATCTTAGTTTTCTGAATGTTGAGTTTTAAGCCAACATTTCACTCTCCTCTTTCACTTTCATCAAGAGGCTTTTTAGCTCCTCTTCACTTTCTGCCATAAGGGTGGCGTCATCTGCATATCTGAGGTTATTGATATTTCTCCTGGCAATCTTGATTTCAGCTTGTGCTTCTTTCAGCCCAGCGTTTTTCATGATATATTCGGCATATAAGTTAAATAAGCAGGGTGACCATATACAGCCTTGATGTACTCCTTTTCCTATTTGGAACCAGTCTGTTGTTCCATGTCCAGTTCTAACTGTTGCTACCTGACCTGTGTATAGGTTTCTCAAGAGGCAGGTCAGGTGGTCTGGTATTCCCATCTCTTTCAGAATTTTCCACAGTTTATTGTGATCCACACAGTCAAAGGCTTTGGCATAGTCAATAAAGCAGAAATAGATGTTTTTCTGGAACTCTCTTGCTTTTTCCATGATCCAGCGGATGTTGGCAATTTCATCTCTGGTTCCTCTGCCTTTTCTAAGACCAGCTTGAACATCAGGAAGTTCACGGTTCACATATTGCTGAAGCCTGGCTTGAAGAATTTTGAACATTACTTTACTAGCGTGTGAGATGAGTGCAATTGTGTGGTAGTTTGAGCATTCTTTGGCATTGCCTTTCTTAAGGATTGGAATGAAAACTGATCTTTTCGGGTCCTGTGGCCACTGCTGAGTTTTCCAAATGTGCTGGCATATTGAGTGCAGCACTTTCATAGCATCATCTTTCAGGATTTGAAAGAGCTCAACTGGAATTCCATCACCTCCACTAGTTTTGCTCGTAGTGATGCTTTCGAAGGCCCACTTGACTTCACATTCCAGGATGTCTGGCTCTAGGTCAGTGATCACACCATCGTGATTATCTGGGTCGTGAAGATCTTTTTTGTACAGTTATTCTGTGTATTCTTGCCATCTCTTCTTAATATCTTCTGCTTCTGTTAGGTCCATACCATTTCTGTCCTTTATCGAGCCCATCTTTGCATGAAAGATTCCCTTGGTATCTCTAATTTTCTTGAAGAGATCTCTAGTCTTTCCCATTCTGTTGTTTTCCTCTATTTCTTTGCATTGATCACTGAGGAAGGCTTTCTTATCTCTCCTTGCTATTCTTTGGAACTCTGTATTCAGATGCTTATGGGATGGTAGATGGAAATCAATGTAGTATTTGGCAACTAAAATTTTTTAAAAATGAAATATAACAGAATGTCAAAGTATATCAAGCACATAAGATATTAGGTGTGTGTGTGTGTTAGGTTATAAAATGTAGTTCTTATTATGAGCAATGGTTTAAAAGTTTGAAAAATATTGACTTAGACCATTTAAGACTCCTCATGGGAGCAGGAAAGGGACCCATGTGAAACACAACTGCTTGGAAAAGGATGATTAAAATCAGAGTTTTGTTCTCAAGGAGGGAACTGGGGAATGACTTTTTAGTTGTGTAGCCTACAACTGAAGACTGACCAAGCACTGCTTGGTCTTGTTGTTCTTGTCCTCAAACCCCCTGAGCTGAGAGAAATGCCTTTTGGCTATTGTATACCTGTTTTTCACTATCTGCTTCATTATTTCAAGCTCAGGATGGCTCAAATATCATAAAAGTCACCCTTCCCCCCTCCCCCGCTTTTTTGACACTAGTTGTCTCCCAAATATCTGTTCTCCTTAACTGACATAATTGAAATTTTATCTGGGAACATGGCCACCCAGCTAAAGACTACCTTTCCCAGTCTCTCTGGAGCTAAGTATGATCATGTGACTAAGTGCTGGGCTATACTAGGGTCACAGAAATGATGTAGGCAAAATCAGTGTCATACCTTCAAATAGTGGGGGACGGGGTCCAGGGAGAGGATGGAGGAGATGCCTTCTTTTTCTTCTCCCTCATTCTGCTGCCTAGAACAAGGACTCATTTGGGACCACGTAGACAAAGGCAACACCTTAGGGATGGTGATGCAACAAAATAGGAGGTGTCCAAGTCCCTGACAGGTGGTGTCATACCAGCCAGCCCTGTATAATTACATAAGGAAGAAATTAAACTTCTTTCTTCTTTATGCCACTATTTTTGAGTCCCTGTTATGGCAGCTTAACCTATATCCTAACCAATATGCTCTCTTTATACACTGTTAGCAGAAAACAGTACAAGTTTGAAGAGCTAAGTTATACAGACTTATTAAAAAGCAGAGACATTACTTTGCTAACAAAGGTCCATCTAGTCAAAGCTATGGATTTTCCAGTAGTCACATATGGACCATAAAGAAAGCTCACTGCCAAAGAATTGATGCTTTTGAACTGTGGTATTGGAGAAGACTCTTGAGAGTCCCTTGGACTGCAAGGAGATCAAATCAATCAATCCTAAAGAAAATCAGTCCTGAATATTCATTGGAGGGACTGATGCTGAAGCTGAAGCTCCAATACTTTGGCTACCTGATGCGAAGAGCTGACTCATTGGAAAAGACCCTGATGTTGGGAAAGATAGAAGGCAGGAAGAAAAGGGGATGACAGAGGATGAGATGGTTGGATGGCATAGCCAACTCGATGGACATGAGTTTGAGCAAGCTCCGGGAGTTGGTGATGGACAGGGAAACCTGGCATGCTGCAGTCCATGGGGTCGCAAAGAGTTGGACACGAGTGAGTGACTGAACTGAAGGTACACAGACATTTGACACATCAGATTTTAAGGCGTGTGGACTTTTTTTTTTTTTGACTGCACTGGGCAGCATGTGGGATCTTAGTTCCCTAACCAAGGATCAAAACTGCACCCACTGCATTGGAAGCACAGTGTCTTAATTGCTGAACCACCAGGAAGTCTCTAGACTGCACACCATACCCTCACAGTGCTAATTTGTCTTCTTATCTGGGCTCCAAAACCCTGCAGGGTGAGGATTAGATAGAAAGTCAGAGGAAAAATAATTGGTGCCTGTGACATGTGCTGCTTATTAATAGATTAAACCACATGTAATTGTTTTGGTAAAAAAAAAAATTGTCAAGTCTTAGCAATTTCATAAGCTTGTATCTATCAGAACTGTTGCTGGATTTCACAGATTTGGAGTCTTGGAACTCACAAACAACAAGCTCTTCAACAACTGTCTTTTCTAAAGGGCCTAGGCTGAAAGTTGAATCCCCATGACAGGTGCATAGCTGGATCAAGAGTCTCCCACACATCAACAGCCTCACTTCATGGTATGACCAGAGAGTGTGATAGTGCCTTGAGAAATACCCTGAATCTAAGGAGATGGCAACCCACTCCAGTACTCTTGCCTAGAAAATCCCATGGACAGAGGAGCCTGGTGTCCATGGGGTGGCAAAGAGTCGGACACGACTGAACGACTTCACTTTGACTTTGATGGAGATAACTTATAACCATCTTAAAAGGGACAATGTTAAACTAATGCAATAATGGCAGTTAGCCATAGTTTTGTCGGGCAGTGTAGACTTTGGGAGGAGGCAAGAGTCAGGTAGTGATATGACTTAAAACCCTGTGTGTAAGCTACAAGACCAGTCTCTTTTTATGGGACTGTGTTCCATCAGTCAGAGGATGGTAGATAACAATCCCTCCCTGTCCCTCAGTCAGTATGACAGTATGGTAGTAAGGCAGATGGCAAGCCCATAGCTTATATGCTACAGATCCAATGGCTTTATGAATACTGATTCTTCTGGCCTTTATTTCAAATTCCCAGGAAGGAATCTGATTGTTCAAATATAGCAGATGCCCCTGGTGCCTTGCCTGCTTGGTGCATCTTGGACTTCAGATGTCACTGTGGACAGCTCCTATGAGTCCTGATGGCTTCCCACTTTCAAGCCAAGCCAGATTCAGAATTTCTGCCTCCAGGATTTCCCCCAAATCCCTCATACTTCAATAAGCTTGAATCAGCTTGCACATAGGTACAGGTTCACTGTGCCAGGTGAATATGGAGGAGCTATCATCTCCTAGAGAAACTTTCAACTTGAAGACAGGAGTCAGCCCATCCTTCTGTCTTTTAGAAGGATGATTCTGAGGCATATTTTATATGCCTTCTCTGAGGGTTCCCAGTGGAACTGGGAAACACAGTAGTAACCAGTTCAATAACTCTTCGTTGGTTTTCCTTCCTTCCCTGTCTCCCTCTTCCCTACTCTCTTACTCTGGCTAGGATTATCTCCTATATGAATTATCTGCATCGAAATCCTTGTTTCAGGTTATGCTTCTGGGGAACACAAACTCAGATACCCAGTGTGGGTCAGATGACCACTCCCAGACCAGTCATCTTTGGCAGAAACACTGCTGCCCAGAGCCTACCCCAGGGGTGAGGATGGATTTAAGAGGAAGCTGCCAGAATTTCCCTGAAAGACTTGATCTCAATGTCAAGGGCTGGGGCTCAATTCCTTGTTGGGGCACTAAGATCCTATAATCCGTGTAGTGTGGCCAAAAATTTTTTTTCTTTTTTATAATCATTTATTTATTTATTTTTATTTTGGTTATTGTGGGTCTTTGTTGCTTTGCATGGGCTTTCTCTAGTTGCAGCAAGTAGGGGCTACTTTTTGCTGTGGTGCACAGGCTTCTCCTTGTGGCTTCTCTTGCTGTGGAGCACGGGCTCTAGGCGAGGGCTCAGTAATTGCGGCTCATGGGCTCTAGAGCATGGGCTCAGTAGTTATTGCGCTCAGAATTAGTTGCCCTGTGGCATGTGGAATCTTCCCCGAGGAGGGATTGAACCCATGTCCCCTGCACTGGCTGGCAGATTCTTATCTACTGTGCCACCAGGAAAGTCCAAAGAGTTCTTTTCTTTTTTTTTTTTTTTAACCATTTTATCTTCTCAGTGATACACTGGAAAGCTACTTAAAGATTTTTGATGTGGACCATTTTTAAAGTCTTTATTGAATTTGTTACAATATTGCTTCTGTTTTAAGTTTCGACTTTTATGGCCCCAAGACACGTGGGAGCTTAGCTTCGCGACCAGGGATTGAACCCACACCCTCTACATTGGAAGACAAAGCCTTAACCACTGGATCACCAGGGAAGTCCTGAAAGTTACTTATTTTAAAATATCTATCTCACATCTAAGTTCTATACTGAGCTTTCATTAATTCTAAGTATCATCCCACCTAGTTCAGGCCATCATTATCTCTTGCTTCTATTATAGCAACAGCCTTCAGCCTAGCCTCCCGTCTACCAATCTGTTCTCCACTCTGAAGCCAGAGTGACTTTCCCAAAATACAAATCTGATCGTATTACTCTCCTTCTTAAAGCTATCTATAGTTCATTTGTTGTTCTTCAGTTCTTGTGACCCCAAGGACTATAGCCCGCCAGGCTCCTCTGTCCATGGGATTTTCCAGGCAAGAATACTGGAGTGGCTTGCAATTTCCTTCTCCAGGGGATATTCCTGACCCAGGGATCGAACCTGAGTCTGCCATATTGCAGGCAGATTTTTTAGCACTGAGTCACAAGGGAAGCTGATATTATGTTTATGTTAAAATTCTCAACAACTAATGTGGCCTCCATGATCTGAGGAGATTTTACCCCTGCTAACTCTCCAGCTTTATCTCCTGCCAAGCTGTTTCTTACACTCTAAGATCCTGATGTTATCAGCTTTTTAAAAGTTTTATCTAAAGGATCTTGTTCTCTCTTATCTCCAGGTCTTTCTCCCTGCTGATTCCTCTGCTTGAAATCGCACCTACTTCCACCTCCTTCCTTTCTCCCTTGGCCTTCACCTAGCCAACATCTACTTACCCTTCAGGTTTTGCCTTGTCAATGCCAGAATGGGTGTACCTGAAATGCACTGCCGTCTTGCCTAGTACTTCCTAGTCTTTGCCTATGTCATCCGGTGACAAGCACATGGGAGGATACTCAGTATATTGTTGAATGAAGGAAGGAATTGAATGGACTCTCTTGGGTTTTCTAGGATTGTCCAAGCCAGTTTGGTAATTTTCACTTTAGTGTTGCTGACTCCCTTCCCCCAAACATGAGGCTCAGACCTGGCACATCAGAACATCACATACCCTGACCCCAGGCCACAGGTCAGAGCTTGGCGGATGATCCAAGTCAAGGCAAATGGGCACAGTAGGAGCTGAAATTAGGCCTTCTGCTTGAGGAACAAGGAAAAAATGATTTTAATTTCCAGTAGCCTTGCTGCTGCTGCTGCTGCTAAGTCACTTCAGTCGTGTCCGACTCTGTGTGACTGCATAGACAGCAGCCCACCAGGCTCCCCCATCCCTGGGATTCTCCAGGCAAGAACACTGGAGTGGGCTGCCATTTCCTTCTCCAATGCATGCAAGTGAAAAGTGAAAGTGAAGTCGCTCAGTCGTGTCCGACTCTTAGTGACCCCATGGACTGCAGCCTACCAGGCTCCTCCATCCATGGGATTTTCCAGGCAAGAGTACTGGGTGGGGTGCCATTGCCTTCTCCATCCAGTAGCCTTAGAGCTGTAAGGATGTAAGCAGCAGACACAGAGGGAAACAAAACCAAAAGCTGGAGGGAGAGAGGGAGAAGAGAAGAAAGCTGCCTCTCTCAGTTGTAGCTGGTTCTCTCTCCATTTTGGAGGACATTTTCAACTCTAAGCATTTCATCTGTTTACTTATCTCCATGCCCCAATTTATGGGAAGCTAGGTCAGGGGCGGCCGGGAGGACCAACCCCACGACCAAGGAGCAGTGGCTGCACAGGTGCAGGAGGGCCTAGAGGAGCTATCCCACTTTGAAGGTCAGGAAGGGTGGAGGTGAGGAGATACCCCTCGTCCAAGGTAAGGAGCAGCAGCTGTGCTTTGCTGGAGCAGCCATGAAGAGATACTCCACGCCCAAGGTAAGAGAAACCCAAGTAAGATGGTAGGTGTTGCAAGAGGGCATCAGAGGGCAGACACACTGAAACCATACTCACAGAAAATTAGTCAATCTAATCACACTAGGACCATAGCCTTGTCTAACTCAATGAAACTAAGCCATGCCCTTAGGGCAACCCAAGATGGGCGGTTCATGGTGGAGAGATCCGACAGAATACGGTCCACTGGAGAAGGGAATGGCAAACCACTTCAGTATTCTTGCCTTGAGAACCCCATGAACAGTATGAAAAGGCAAAATGATAGGATACTGAAAGAGGAACTCCCCAGGTCAGTAGGGGCCCAATATGCTATTGGAGATCAGAGGAGAAATAACTCCAGAAAGAATGAAGGGATGGAGCCAAAGCAAAAACAATACCCAGCTGTGGATGTGACTGGTGATAGAAGCAAGGTCCGATGCTGTAAAGAGCAATATTGCATAGTAACCTGGAATGTCAGGTCCATGAATCAAGGCAAATTGGAAGTGGTTAAACAAGAGATGGCAAGAGTGAATGTCAACATTCTAGGAATCAGCAAACTCAAATGGACTGGAATGGGTGAATTTAACTCAGATGACCATTATATCTACTACTTCGGGCAGGAATCCTTCAGAAGAAATGGAGTAGCCATCATGGTCAACAAAAGAGTCCAAAATGCAGTACTTGGATGCAATCTCAAAAATGACAGAATGATCTGTTTGTTTCCAAGGCAAACCATTCAATATCACAGTAATCCAAGTCTATGCCCCAACCAGTAACACTGGAGAAGCTGCAGTTGAACGGTTCTATGAAGACCTACAAGACCTTTTAGAACTAACACCCCAAAAAAGATGTCCTTTTCATTATAGGGGACTGGAATGCAAAAGTAGGAAATCAAGAAACACCTGGAGTAACAGGCAAATTTGGCCTTGGAATATGGAATGAAGCAGCGCAAAGACAAATAGAATTTTGCCAAGAAAATGCACTGGTCATAACATACACCCTCTTCCAACAACACAAGAGAAGACTCTACACATGGACATCACCAGATGGTCAACACTGAAATCAGATTGATTATATTCTTTGCAGCCAAAGATGGAGAAGCTCTATACAGTCAACAAAAACAAGACCAGGAGCTGACTGTGGCTCAGATCATGAACTCCTTATTATCAAATTCAGATTTAAATTGAAGAAAGTAGGGGAAACCACTAGACCATTCAGGTATGACCTAAATCAAATCCCTTATGATTATACAGTGGAAGTGAGAAATAGATTTAAGGGCCTAGATCTGATAGAGTGCCTGATGAACTATGGAATGAGGTTTGTGACATTGTACAGGAGACAGGGATCAAGACCATCCCCATGGGAAAGAAATGCAAAAAAGCAAAATGGCTGTCTGAGGAGGCCTTACAAATTAGCTGTGAAAAGAAGAGAAGCGAAAAGCAAAGGAGAAAAGGAAAGATATAAGCATCTGAATTAGAGTTCCAAAGAACAGCAAGAAGAGATAAGAAAGCCTTCCTCAGCGATCAATGCAAAGAAATAGAGGAAAACAACAGAATGGGAAAGACTAGAGATCTCTTCAAGAAAATTAGAGATACCAAGGGAACATTGTATGCAAAGATGGGCTCGATAAAGGACAGAAATGGTATGGACCTAACAGAAGCAGAAGATATTAAGAAGAGGTGGCAAGAATACACAGAACTGTACAAAAAAGATCTTCATGACCCAGATAATCACGATGGTGTGATCACTGACCTAGAGCCAGACATCCTGGAATGTGAAGTCAAGTGGGCCTTAGAAAGCATCACTGTGAACAAAGCTAGTGGAGGTGATGGAATTCCAGTTGAGCTCTTTCAAATCCTGAAAGATGATGCTATGAAAGTGCTGCACTCAATATGCCAGCATGTTTGGAAAACTCAGCAGTGGCCACAGGACTGGAAAAGATCAGTTTTCATTCCAATCCCAAAGAAAGGCAATGCCAAAGAATGCTCAAACTACCACACAAGTGCACTCACCTCACACACTAGTAAAGTAATGCTCAAAATTCTCCAAGCCAGGCCTCAGCAATACATGAACCGTGAACTTCCTGATGTTCAAGCTGGTTTTAGAAAAGGCAGAGGAACCAGAGATCAAATTGCCAACATCCGCTGGATCATGGAAAAAGCAAGAGAGTTCCAGAAAAACATCTATTTCTGCTTTATTGACTATGCCAAAGCCTTTGACTGTGTGGATCACAATAAACTGTGGAAAATTCTTCAAGACATGGGAATACCAGACCACCTGGCCTGCCTCTTGAGAAATCTGTATGCAGGTCAGGTAGCAACAGTTAGAACTGGACATGGAACAACAGACTGGTTCCAAATAGGAAAAGGAGTACGTCAAGGCTGTATATTATCACCCTGGTTATTTAACTTATATGCAGAGTACATCATGAGAAACGCTGGGCTGGAAGAAGCACAAGCTGGAATCAAGATTGCCGGGAGAAATAGCAATAACCTCAGATATGCAGATGACACCACCCTTATGGCAGAAAGTGAAGAGGAACTAAAAAGCCTCTTGAGGATAGTGAAAGTGGAGAGTGAAAAAGTTGGCTTAAAGCTCAACATTCAGAAAATGAAGATCATGGCATCTGGTCCCATCACTTCATGGGAAATAGATGGGGAAACAGTGGAAACAGTGTCAGACTTTATTTTTGGGGGCTCCAAAATCACTGCAGATGGTGACTGCAGCCATGAAATTAAAAGATGCTTACTCCTTGGAAGGAAAGTTATGACCAACCTAGATAGCACATTCAAAAGCAGAGACATTACTTTGCCAACAAATGTCCATCTAGTCAAGGCTATGGTTTTTCCTGTGGTCATGTATGGATGTGAGAGTTGGGCTGTGAAGAAGGCTGAGCGCCGAAGAATTGATGCTTTTGAACTGTGGTGTTGGAGAAGACTCTTGAGAGTCCCTTGGACTGCAAGGAGATCCAACCAATCCATTCTGAAGGAGATCAGCCCTGGGATTTCTTTGGAGGGAATGATGCTGAAGCTGAAACTCCAGTACTTTGGCCACCTCATGCGAAGAGTTGACTCATTGGAAAAGCCCCTGATGTTGGGAGGGATTGGGGGCAGGAGGAGAAGGGGACGACAGAGGATGAGATGGTTGGATGGGATCACTGACTCAATGGACGTGAGTCTGAGTGAACTCAGGAAGTTGGTGGACAGGGAGGCCTGGTGCGCTGCGATTCATGGGGTCTCGAACAGTTGGACACGACTAAGCGACTGAGCTGAACTGAGGGCAAGCAAGCCCATGCACGAAGGGCCAGAGAGGCATGTGAGAAAATGTGTTGAAATGGAAGTCTCAACCTAGGGCTCCCTAGGGTCAAGCAGGACACCAATCCAGCGACTCTCTAGCTTCATTCAAGAAACATTAAGTAAGCATTCAGAATATTCCAGGCATGTGTTTTTCAAATTGTAGTAAATGGATAATCTGTCTGAATTCTCTCCCGTGCTTCCGGGGGTGGGGAGGGGGCGGGAGCTCAGGAATCCGCATTTTAAAGCAGGTGATTCACAGTTGCAGGCACTGCACTGGGTGCTGGGCCCAACTCAAGGGAAGGCAGACATGGTTCGTCTTACCACTATATTTATGTGGGAAGGGGGCAGTGAGGGAGTGAGAGAAGAGATGGTTACAATAAGGTGATAGGATGCTAGAAAAGAACGACGGGAAACCACAAAAGATGCACTGGGCTCAAACTGAGGAGGGTCAGAGAAGTCTTACCAAAGGACAGCGAAACCAAACGTGGAGGAGCTACGGCTCTGATGAAAAATGTGTATCTCACAAAAACATGGGTGTTTTCAGTTCGTAGAGTAGTATAGCAGCGATTGTGAACTAAATGGCTGGGGGAGGGTGCCGAGAAGCAGGCGAAGGACCCAACTGTGAAAGACCCCAAACCACATGAGCCTCGAAGATGTAATCTCTCCTTGTCTTCGCCCGCCCTAACGCCTTCGAGGCCAAACCCACCCGTGGCCACTCGGTAGCCCTGGAGACACCATCCAGCTCCCGGACGCCTGGCAAAACAGGAGGGGCGAGCCTCGGCTCTTCCGGGATGCGCCCCGCCCCCGCCGACAGCGAGGGACGTGCCCGCCCTGCGCGATGACGTGACGCGCCCGCGCGCGCCAAGGGAGGAGTGAGAACTGCGGTCCGGGAGGCTCTGACGCTCTGGTAAAGCGGGCTGGGTCGGGGGGAGGAAGGGGCGGGACAAGGAGTTCCCCCCAGAGTACGGGGTCGCGATTTGGACCCAGAGCTGGAGCCCTCGGGGAGCTCAGCATCGCGTCCTCTCCCAGCAGGTCCCCGTCCGGCCCGGCGATGGAGTTTCCGGACCTTGGGGCTCACTGTTCGGAGCCGAGCTGTAAGCGCTTGGGTAAGCGGGTGAAGGGGTGAGGGGCGGAGCACGCGAGAGGCGGGGCCGGGCGGAGTGGCGGGCTCCTGGGCTGGCAGTGCCCGAGGAGGGCGGGGCTCGAGCTTGGGGCGTGGCGTAGGAGATAGTGGAGTAGGGCCAGGGTCCAGTTGGTTCCTAGTACGGCAGCGTTTTCCTGCCCCTGAGTGGAAGGCTTGAGTGAGCAGGAACGTCGAGGTCCCACTGGACCTGCAGTCTGACCCATTTCCTGCAGATTTTCTGCCGCTCAAGTGCGATGCCTGTTCGGGCATCTTCTGCGCAGACCATGTGGCCTACGCCCAGCATCACTGTGGATCTGCTTACCAAAAGGTGAGGGGGCGGTCTGAGGATGAAAGGGGGCGGGTGGAGGATGCGTGCAAAATCTCCGGAAGCCCTCTGCCTCACATTTCCCCTCCTTTATTGTCTTCTTGAGGCTCAGTGCTGGGAACATTATTTCCTTTTGCGTTTATGGAGGGCATGTCCAGGCTTTTTCAGGGGGATTCTCTCAGGACCAGAGATCTGGCTGGACTGGGAGTAGGCCACAGACCGAACCCTGCTCCCTAACTATAGGATATCCAGGTGCCTGTATGCCCGCTCTGTAACGTGCCTGTTCCTGTGGCCAGAGGGGAGTCCCCTGACCGTGCTGTTGGGGAGCACATTGACCGAGACTGTCGCTCAGATCCAGCTCAACAAAAACGTAAGGTAAGTGTTAGAGGGATCAACCATGGTCACCTGGGACTACAAACGCCTGGAACTCTGCACAGCTGTTAGGACAGGACTGAAAAGGGAGCAGAGATCTCAGCAGAGACAATCCTTCCTACTCCACCTCAGATCTTCACCAATAAGTGTGAACGCGCTGGCTGCCGGCAGCGGGAAATGATGAAACTGACCTGTGATCGCTGTGGCCGAAATTTCTGCATCAAGCACCGTCACCCACTGGATCATGATTGCTCTGGGGAGGGGCACCCCACCAGTAGGGCAGGGTAATTGCAACCAAGTTCTCTACTTGCCTTTGGGACCTGAATGAACCTTTGTCATAACAGTTGGGAAGCTTCACCCTATCTCCTTTGGCTAGGGAGTCTTTTCTTTCTTTTTCAATTGCATGTTTTCCAGATCTTTTGGAGGAGCTCCCCTCCTGACTTCCTGGATCAGGGGTGGGAGGAACTTGTAAGCCGAAGGTGCCCGGAGGCATGCCCAGAGTGTCTCTTCCTACAGACTGGCTGCTATCTCCAGAGCACAAACCCGGGCTTCTTCTACAAAGACCATCCCCAGCCCAAACCAGACCTTGCCTTCGTCTTCCTCTACCAGCAGGTAGGCCTGCCTGTTTCCCCTCCCCCTTTTTTCCCTTCGCATCTTTGACCTGAGCCTCTTGAATATCTGCCATAGAGCCAAAACTCAGTCTCCAACCCGGACAGCCGCTCCAGTGATTACTTTGCAAAGTGGCTTGGTGAGTGGGGCAGAGGTTGGATGGACAGAAGCAGACCCACAGAGAGTGAAGTCCAAGGCACCTGGTCTTATTTTTCCTTTTGCAGAGTGAGGATGAGGCTCTGCAACGAGCCCTGGAACTGTCCCTGGCAGAGACCAAACCCCAGGTCCCAAGGTACCTACTCACTGATAAAAGGGTGGGGTGTGGGTGAAGGCTCAGTTTGGAGGGAGGGAGGTGGGACTGCTGTCATCCAATACAGGATAATAGGAACTTGGGCTCAAAATTCAGTTTTTGAACAATATGACCTTGGACAAGTTCTTTGGCCCATTAGGGTCTTAATATGTTCAATAAAATGAGGACAATACCAACATCCTGTAAAAACCCACATGTGAAAATTGAAACAGTACTTAGAAGGGCTCAGCACAGTGATGCCTAACAGAGGAGATGCTCACATTTTAGATACTAATTAAGCTGTTCCTCCCTCCCAGTTCTCAGGAGGAAGAAGACTTAGCTTTAGCACAAGCACTATCAGCCAGTGAGGCAGAATACCAACAGCAGCAGGTATGAGGACGGCGTAGAGATGGGCCCTGTGCTGGGAGTAAGTAAGGAGTTTGCAGGGTAGGGGGAAAGGCAGGGAGGGTGTTCTTCCAAGTGGTAGAGTTTATGATGGTGTTTATCCTTTTGTTTTCCTTATGACTCCAGTCATAGCGCATGCTGAGCTCTGCAGTAAGGACTGTCCCTCATTTCCTTGACGTTGCACCCTGTCTTCCTCTCCTTCCCTTCCCCTTGCTCCAGGCTCAAAGCCGCAGCTTGAAGCCGTCCAACTGCAACCTGTGCTAGGGTCCTGGGCTTGGGGAGGGAGGCTCAGCTGAGGAAGACTGTGGCCCTCGCACCTCTAGGGTCCACAGGGAGAGGAGGCCCGGAGCAGCCAGAGTGAAGACGAAGAGGAGTGACGTGGAGGCCACCTCCAGGGAGCATCTGGAGAAACAGCATGTGGAGCTGAGCCTACAGAGGGCTCTGCTGGCTGCTCCAGCTGCATGGGAGTGAGCCGCTCTGAACTGCTCCCTGGCCAGGTCCCACTCGGCCCCCCTGCATCTTGTCATCCCCCATATACTGGGGCTCCCCTCCATGTACAGGGGGGCAGGGAGGGGGGCTAGAAACAATAAAGGATGGGCAGTCTGTAAGACAACAAAGTGGTGTGTTTCTTTCTCTTTTCCAATCAAAAACAAGAGTCCCATCAAGAATGCTCATCTGACCTGCAGTGGAGGCCTGCTGTAGTTCCCCACACCACAAAGTCATAGTGATCCTAACACAGTCCACACTTTTATTTCCCCCACAATGCTCTTCTGAAAGTCCCCGTTCCATCACTGTAGCTAGCACCAAGACCAGGATGAAACATGGCAGGGAAGAGGGATACAGTGTATTCCCCTCAGAGTTATCCTTCAGGAAGGAAGTGGCCACAGCTTTTGTCATCATGCCTTCGTCTGGGGCTTGGTGTCTTCAGAGACTTCTTGTCCCTGCTGCTGTAGCTGCCACATGTCAGCATACACCCCACCTCGGGACAGCAGAGCCTCGTGCCTGGGGCAAGGAGAAAAATGTAAGTCCTAACCAACTGTTATTTATACCCCAAGAGTCCTCGCCACCAGTCTGAGATGACAAGGAACTGGTGAGGGAGATCCTTCCAGAAACCCCTGGGATTCCACGACCTTTCCTTGGGGCCCCCACTTCAGAGGCCCTTCCCTGTTTATCATGCTGTGTCCCTTACCGTCCTCGCTCCACGATGCGGCCATCCTTAATGACGAGGATCTGGTCAGCACTGACCACCGTGGAGAGCCTGAGAGGTCAGAGGTCAGTCAGTCACCCAGCACAACACCCGAGGGGGCCCCCACCTGTTGCCTGTCCCATACCTGTGTGCCACCACGATGGTGGTGCGGTTGGCGCAGACTTTGGCCAGAGAAGCTTGGATGGCCCTCTCATTATGGGTATCCAATGCAGACGTTGCCTACAGAGAGGGACTTAGCTAAAATTGTCCCTCCCACCAGTTCCCTGGTGGGAGGAGGATGCAAGTTGCTGGCTGAGGCCTCAGGAATCAAAAAGGACCTTGTTTTGTGCTTGAAAACTGTTAAGTATTTTTGTAAAACATGCATTTGTGCTGGCTCTCCTACATGAAGAACGGTGTTCAGCAGGAATGGCTGGGCACAGGCTCAGGGAGGAAGGAGGGGGACAAGGCGTCTCAGGGCCCTCACCTCATCCAGCAGAACAATGTCTGGAGCCTTGAGAATGGTGCGAGCGATGGCGACACGCTGTTTCTCCCCACCACTCAGCTTCAGTCCCCGCTCGCCCACCTGGGTATCATATCCTGTGGAAATTGCCCACCTCTCTCAAGTCACATGTACTACACTTGGTTTCTGTGACCAGATGGGCAAGGACGGGGTAGAATGGAGGTCAGAGGCAGTAACAGGCCTGAACTGGGTGGGGGTAGACCCTGAAGGGGAGGCTCACCTTCAGGGAAAGCCATGATGGTGTCGTGGATGCCTGCAGCCCGAGCTGCAGCCTTCACCTCGTCGTTCCCAGCTGTGATGCGGCCGTAGCGGATATTGTTGGCAATGGTGTCATTGAAGAGGACAGTGTCCTGGGGCACGACTCCAATGTGAGACCGGAGAGAGGCCTGGGTCACCTGGGACCAAAAGACCATATACTCTGGCCTGTGAGATCCCTCCAGGCCTAGAAGGTAGGATGGGCTGGTGGGAAGCACATGAGATGAGACTCTGCATGAGAGTCCTGCCTTCACCTCCCCAGACCTCAGCTGCATGGGCAAATCACTTAATCTCTTTAACTCTGTTTCCCTGTTTGACAGAAAATTCATTTTCTCTCCCTGCTGCCCTGGATGGCTGCAGATCTTTGTGCCTCATACAGCATCCTAGGAATCACTCCTGTGACTACTTTCCTTATACAGACCATGTGCCGCTAGAAAGGCTGAGGTCTCCTGACCCAGCTTTTTGCAGGGATGACAGCTCTTTCTCTACTCCTGGATGCCCAGTACCCACCGTTCTTTTACATACGGGCCCGTAAATTAGTCTTCCCCCGAGCATCCTTACCTGTGAAACATCCTGCCCATCTATTCGGATGCAGCCGGAGCTGATGTCATAGAAGCGAAATAGCAGACGCAAAACTGTGCTCTTCCCCGCTCCCGATGGGCCCACCTGTTGCATGAAAAACAGAGGGAGAAAGGACTTCCCTGGTGGTGCAGTGGCTAAAAATATGCCCACCTGGGCACATGGGTTTGCTCCCTGGTCTGGGAAGATTCCACATGTCTCGGAGCACCTCAGCCCATGCACCACAACTACTGAGCTTGTACTCTAGAGCCCAAGAGCCATAACTACTGAGCCTGCGTGCTGCAACTCTTGAAGCCCATGTGCCGGAAGCCTGTGCTCTGTAACAGGAGAAGCCACCACAATGAGAAGCCTGTGCACTGCAACAGAGTAGCTCCTGCTCACTGCAGCTAGAGAAAGCCTTCACACAGCAATTAAGAGCCACCACAACCAAAAAAAAAAAATTTTTTTTTAAAAAGGAAGGAAAAACATTCTCAGGCCCATTGGCTTTTAAGGCTTTCTCTCCAAGAGGCCATCAATGTCCATGGAGGCTGCCACATTCAGTCCTGTGACCCAATAAGACAGGGCTCTCTGACCTCCACAGCCTGGGTCCCCAGCTACCATGGGCACTGGAATAAGGGAAGCTCAAGGAGTCTGGGTCAGCTGGCTGGGTCTCCTCTCACCAGGGCCAGTGTCTGTCCAGGCATCACGGTGAAGGACACATCCTGCAGGGTCTCCCGCCTACAAGGAAGGGTGAGCATGGTCGGCAGGCTGGCTATACTGCCAGGGTCCCCTCCACCATGAGAGCTACTACTGGGCCCTGCCACCTCTCACTCAGGCTGTCTTCCCAGATGGTGGTGGGCTGAGAAGTGGGGTGGGGGGTGGGGGGTGGGACAAGGGGAGGAGCAGTGTGTAAATGGACACGGGAAAGGGGACTGTGGGACAGTGGAAGGGGAGGGGCTCACCCATCAGTATAACTGAAGTGCACGTTTTCAAACTCAATCTGCCCCCTCTGAAAGCGAAGGGGCCCTGCGCCAGGAAGGTCCTTCACCTGGGAGAGTGCCACCATTGTGTGCCATTACAGGCCTGGTATCTTCCAGACACGAGGAACACCATGCCAGCTCCCACTCCCTACAAACCCACTCCTCTCTCCTCACTCACTTCTGTCTTCTCTTTCAGCAGGTCAAACATGTTCTCCATGTCGATGAAGTTGGTCTGAATCATCCTGCAAGAATAGGGCTGGTTGGAGCTCCTCTCGGGAGCTGGGGAGATAACAGTGCACCCGGACAGGTGAGGGCTGGCATCAGGTTACCTGTAGTAGGTGCCAAACCAGTTGAGAGGCATGTACAGCTGGATGATGTAGGTGCCAAACAGCACAAAGTCCCCGACCTGTGGACATCCAGGGATGAGGACAGGGTCACAGGAGGCTGGTGGGCTGTCACCCTGCCCACTAGCTACCCCCTACCTCCTTCCCACCCATGAACCTCATGGCCTAGACAAAGTACCCAGGCCCAGGACAGTTCCCTCACCTGTAGCTTCTGCTCAGTGACAAAGTAGGCACAAAGCAGGGAGCCGGCAAGGAGTCCAAGTCCAATCACCAGGTTCTGGGTCTGATTTAGCAGAACCAGAGAAGCATTTGACTTCCACTCTAAACTCTTGGGCAATGACAAACAAGGAAGGAATGTCATACACATGTTGACAGTCACCAAATCCCAACCTGGGCCCAGGCACATCAACCTCACAGCCCAAATTTTACTCCTCTCAGGCCTGGTGATTCCACAAGTCCTGGCTGTTGCTCTCAGTAGGCCTCAAACCAGCATCCTCACCTGATATTTGATGATGGCCTCACGATAGCGTTCCACTTCATAACTCTCTGCGTTGTAATACTTCACCTGATGAATTTCAAACCTGTGCTGTTTCACACAGCCACAGCTTTCAGCTCCATTCCCCATCCCTCCTCCCTGATTGTAAGCAGCACACTTTGCATCCTCCCTGCTCCTTGTCAGCCCCAACGACCCCAGGCACACTCCTCTACATCTCCAAACCTCACAAAACTGCCACCGAGGTCTACCGTTACCGTCTCAAAGTTTAGCAAAGAGTCCACAGCCCGGGCCCGGGTAGCATTCTCCTGCATGTTCATAGCCCGTCGAAACTTTGTTCTCCACTCAGTGACCACAATGGTCAGGGCTAGAGAGTGACAGGAGAGGGAGAGGGAAGAGAAGAGAGCAAGTCACTCCCAGCAGCAGAGACCACGTGTATGTCTGCTGCTGGTCACGTGTACACTAACCCTGTGCTATAACCCAGGGACCCAGATTCCCAAAGAAGGGAGTCTTAAGCTCCCTGAGGGAAGGGGCAGTGTCCAAGACATCATCACAGTCTGCATAAAGCCTGTGTGAAAACAGTTTTGGTGAACCAATGGAAGCAAGCTGCATCCTATCACATGAAGTTCCTCCTTGACTTGAGGTTCACAGCGGGACTCTAAAGTGACCAGGAAATCCTTCCCTACGGAGAGCTGGGGTTTCCTTGACAGAGGATGCTCATCCATCACACTGGGGAGCAGCAGGAGCCTATTGGAGCCCACTGATTTACAGCCTCTCAAAGCTGGGCCATCTGAGTTGGGGCAGGACTCATGTTCAAGGCACTCCATAAATGGTTCAGGGAGATGGTTTCACCAAGCCATCTCTCATCACTCACCAAGGTAAAAACCCATGCACAGGAACACAATGAGGCCAAACCAAGCATTGAAGAACATGCTGAAGTAGACAATGCCAATGATGATGTCGGCCAGCGTGGGGATGATGTTGAATACTAGGTAGCTAGGAGGCAAAGTCAAGCAACGAAGAATAGTTTAAGGGCTCAGAGCCAGCAACTCTACCTAGGAGGATTTTGACATAGTGTTTTGTTTCCCATAGCAACAGACTAGAATCAAGCTAAATGCCCCTTAAGAATCAATGCCCCTTATTATGGCTAAATAAACCATAGCATGCCCAAACTATAGAATGCTTTGGATCAATTACAATGCATGAGAAAGATCTTCACGTATGAATGAGAATGTTGTTGTTTAATCACTAAGTTGTGTCTGACTCTTTGCAACCCTGTGGACTGTAGCACGCCAGGCTCCTCTGTCCATGGAATTCTCCAGGCAAGAATACTGGAATGGGTTGCCATTTCCTTCTCCAGGGGATCTTCCCAACCTAGAGATTGAACCTGCCTCTCCTGCTTGGAAGGCAGATTCTTTACCACTGAGCCACCAGGGAAGCCCAGATAAGAACACATCTCCCTAACATTTTGATAATAAAGCCATTCTGAGAAATGACACCTACATCATGATACCATCTGTTTTAGGAAACACCTCCACAATACCTACTAGTTCTACATGTACATATGTAAAAAAATGCAAAAAGGCAGAACTCTACATACTAAACAGAGTGGGAACCTCTAGTGAGTGGAATTCAAGAGAGATTTGCTCTGTCTGCTTCATTGGAATTATTATGAGGGCATGTGTATATTAATTTTATAATTTAAGAAAAAAAAAGAGGACAGAGAGGCAACTCCTCCAGCTGGGTGGGTTGTCCTGACAGCCCCTCCACCAGCGTCCCCAGCCCTGCCCTCCCGCAATTCCTTTCCATTGCCATGGCACCTGAGCAGCCCCGTGACACTGGACGTGCCCCGATCCACGATCCGCAGCACCTCCCCTGTGCGGCGCCCCAGGTGCCAGCGCAGTGAAAGCTCGTGCAGATGGGAGAAGAGGCGCAGTTCCACCTGCCTCGAGGTGAACTGCTGTACCCGGATCCATAGGAACGTGCGCAAGTTGGTCACGAAGCCTGCGGGGAGCCAGGGAAGGCCTCAGTAGGGCTGAGCGGCCCAATGACGTCAGCCCAGCAGCAAGATGTGAAAGGTCTGAGAGCACCGAGGGGCCTGGGGGAGGGACGCCTGTGGGAGGAGGGACAGCGGCCAATACCAACCAGGGTGAGAGCAGAGTCCCTCATACCTGTACTGCCAGTGCCACCCCCCTGGAGAAACTTGAGGAAGACATAGATGATGACCGTCCAGACCAGGGAGTTCCAAGGTGCCTTCTGGGTCAGCAAGTTCACTATGGAGAAAATGAGTCCAAGCCCACTCAGAGACCCTAGCACTCTCTTTGGGAGAAACTGCCCTAGGCACCAGCCACAGCCTCTACTGACCACCCAGTTCTCAACTCTGTCACACTTCCCTGGGCTAGTCTCTGCCACCATCCAGGCCAATGAAGGACCAGAGTGCTAAGCTGACCCCGTCCTTCTCCCCCTCACCTATGTCCCTATAGAAGATGGGGACCAACACATTCAGTCCCCTCTCCAACCCCATGAGCCCCAGGCAGATGAGCACAACAAACTGCAGAGCTGGACTCCCCCGAGGCCACAGGTAGCCACTCAGTAGGCGGAGCTTCCTGCCTAGGTCTCGCCAGGTAGACCTCGGTGGCCCTTCTGTTGATGGAACCTAGGATGGTGAAACATGTAGGGGAGGGGAGCTCAGAAGTCAAAATGGCATTAGCCAGAAACCCCCTAAGGAAAACGTATGGGATTATAGCTCCCAGGTAACTTGGACCCACACGTGACCCTTGATGGGCTCAGAAAGGCTAACAGGGATTTAGATTTAGGAAAGAAGTGAGTTATTACGATGAGTAGAAATGATGACGGGGAATGGAATTACAATGGACCCTAAGTTTTAGAAATTGAGATGTACCTGGCTCCTCTCTACATCTTGATCCTCTTCATTGACCCGCAAGGTGTAAGACTGCGGTCGAAGTCCAGGGGCCCAGAGTCCCAGGACAAAAAGCCCTCCGGAGACCACATACCGCAGCACCCACAGGCTAAACTGAACCTAGAATTAAACATAGGCGGGGAGACTATCACTGAGGGCCAAAGTCCCATTTTCACTACTTGTAACACGGCTGGGCACTGGGGTAGTACACACACCCAGGTCCTCTTCAGGGGCCCAGCATCTAATAGGTTTTAAAAAAGTCTACAGTGACTCAGCACCGCCACTCCCCACCAGCTGGCTATCAGCTCCCAGCAGCACTGGCCCCTCCTTTCTTCCCTTTCTTAAAGGCATTTGAAAAGCCTGGAAGCAATGTGAGCAGACACGCCAGCTTCCCCCTCCCCCCACGAGGTCCCTCACCTGCTGGCTCAAGTTCGCCCTTGCCCACCACCATTGTGGGTTGTTCCAAGACACCAGGGCCAAATTCTCGGCTGCAAAAGACACAGTCCAGAGGAGCAGGAGACCCGGGCTGTGCCTGAACTTGATCCAGACGCCCATTGCTAGCTTCTGCAGTGCCTGGCTCCGTTCTGTCACGAGCATCGCCAGACCACAGGCGCTGGCCACAGTCCCCAGTACAGAAGCCAGGAAAAGGTAGCCTGGTAATGGGGCACCCTGGGCAGTGCCCACCCGGCCAACGAGGCCGGCTAGGGGCAGCGCTACCTGAAGTGTGGCCAGAAGCAGCTGCAGCACGTAGGGAGCGACGCGAGGGCCGGCCGCCCAAGACACCCTGTCGGCGCCACCAGGCCCCTCCGGACGTCTGCAGGGAAAAGCCGGCACCAAGGCCAGAGCCCCCAGGGCCATCAGAATCGAGGGCACGAGCGTAAAGAAGAAACAGGGGCTGAGCCCACCCTTCGCCCAGACCGGACCCGCGGGTCCCTCGGCCTCACAGAAGTTGCCCACAGTCACCATGGCAATGCGTGGTCACCGACCGAGACTGCGGGGACTAAGGGACAGAAGAACTGGAGCGGCGGCCGCTCGGGGCGGGGCGCAGAATCCCGAGTATCTCGGGTCATGGATCCTCTGGGCGCTGAGCCGCGGGGGTCGCCGGGCAGGCTCGCACGTGGACCCGGCCACACCACCCACTCGCTTCGCGCACGCGCCGCCGCCACGCACTCACGCCGGGCACGTACGCTGTCTCCGCCGTTCGGCCGCTGCTCGCGGCAGGTGGCCCTCCGGCCGTGTCCGAGCCCACGGGAGTGTTCAACGACCGACTCCGGCGACTCTCCTCCTCAGCAGCCCCGCCCACCGGGGGCCGCCCCTGGCCCCTACTCAGGTCCCCATTGGCCGAGTCTCCGAAGGTGCGAGGAGGGGGATGGTACACGCAAAGGGCAAAATAGACGGGCGGAGCCGGCATGGTCACGTGCTCAGGGCGGGAAATCTGACCGCACGTCCTGCCGAAGTCCTTGACCTCCAAGGAACCGTGGTTCGGGAAGCTGCCCTTCTGCTCGCCCGCTAGGTCGGTATATCTAAGTGATCGCATAGACCAGCTTCCTCACGGGGCGGACACGCAGTTCCCAGCCACCTGGGTGGTTCACAGACACCCCACCCCTCCTGCCCCTCCAAACCCTGGCCGCTCCGGACAACAAGCCGCGACCTAGTCAGTCCCTTCTTTATTAAAGGTTGTCAAGCTGTACACGGTCCCCCACCCCTTTCCGCTGTAAATTCGGCTGCGTAGTTCAACCGCTCACCCGAAGCGGACCCGAGCTGGGGGAGGGGGGCGGGGGGAGGGAAAGGAGTTGGGTCCCAGCATGCAATGCGGCAGCCCACAGCCGAGGGCGAAGCCATCCTGTCGCCCCTCCGTCCCCGTCGGGACAGCGGGATGCAGGCCAGAGCGCTGTTGCTGGGAGACAGACAGCCGAAGTCACACTCCGGCCCTTTCCATCCCATGTGCAGGTGGTACGGGGTACAATAAGCAGCAATGGGGGCCAGGAAGGCCTCAAGTCTCCCAGGGGCCCATCCTAAAAAGTTGGAGAGGACAGCAAAGACTTTCCATCCCTGCTCCACAGTTTAGAAACCTTCCTTCTTAGTGTCAAAAGATAGCATGAGGGGAGCTGGGAGCTAAAGCTTCCACACCAACACAAAGCAAAAGCTGAACAGAAGGGGGGAGCAAAAGAACAGAAGGGGAGCAAGTGGCAAACATGCCAGTGATGTATATGCAGGAAGCAGGGGAGAGGTGAGCAGGCTGCAGCACTGGGAGAGAACTGGGGGTGAGGTAAGGGCCACAGCCTGAGCTGCTCATCTGTTCGGGGTGGGGAGGGAGGCTGCAGAGGTTGAGGGTCCAGGCCCAACCTCCCCACTCCACAGTTGGCACACGTTCTCCCTGCTTGGCAGCTTCTGGGGTGGACAGTCCTCTGGAGACTTGCAGGGGTGGGTGCAAAGGTGGCAGTACTGGGGCTGGGCTGGGGACCAGTTTCTAGCACCACACTCTGAGCCAAGGGGGGTCCTGGGGATGAGGCTAGAGTCCCGTGTGCCCTGTTTCCTAGGCCCCCCTTCTCTCTCCTGGGGCTGTGGCAAGCCCAGCATTGGCACCTCCCTTGGCCAGGCACGGACACACAAACACCACACACGTGGAGCCAGGCAGCACTCGGGAGCCCTCCATGACGGACGGATGGGATGGCAGGGCAGCAATGGCCTCCATCCTGGGGCACAGGGACCCTCCTCTGGGATGATAGGGCAACGACGGCCTCCATCCTGAGGCATAGGGACCCTCCTCCGCCTTGTCTATACCTGTGGAGAGAAATGGGTTGGTGATGGAGATGGTCTTCAGCAATCTGCTTACACAACAGAAGCCTGGATATAAAGGAAAAGGAAATTTTGATTCTGGGGCAGGTAAGCAAAGGAAAAATCAAGTCCTGGGTTTCATAGTTGGTGAGGGGAGAGAAGGAAGTCTACTTTGGAGGAGAAGTTGCAGTGTCATTTGCTCAGGAGGCCACCTCCCTTCACATGAGAACCTTGACCTCAGCCTGGAAGTTACTACTTCTGGCTGTCGGTTTCGGGTCTTGGAGCCCTTACCTTGTGCACCTGAGGTGGGAGCTCATCCTCTGAGCCCTCTTCGGGCACAGGCTCCGGGTGCCTTGATGCTGACTGCCCATCTTCAGCCCATCCTCCCAGGGGCAGCCGAGAGAAGTGAGAGGGAGCCCGGGGCACTGTGCCAGGATCTGCAGACACAAGTGAGTACTCTTAGTCTGCACACAGACAGGAATGAGGAGACGGGCTCTGGGGCTGCTGGGGGAGTTGGAGGCGCCAGGGAGGGACTAGTCTCCTTGGATCTGGTCCCTCTGACCTCTTTCCTCCCCTAGAGGCCCAGAAGGACCACTCTTCCCTGAAGGCTCTGTGTCTTCTGTACCCCCAGTGCATACCTGTGATGCCTCCATAACGCCTCTGGAAGCCCCCCTGCAGGGCAGTGGTCTCAGGAGCTCCAGGCCGGGGTGCAGCACAGGGATAGCTGGCAGAGCGGGGGATAGGCTGGGCGGCCCGGGCCCCCTCTCCCCCCTCTTCAGGGGCACTCTCCCCACTCTCATCACTCTCCCGGCGGTGCCACACATGCCGCTCAGGTTCAGCCTGGGCCTGCTGCTTGTGGAGCTGAGAAGTGGGGGATTCGTTAGTTGGGGACAGAAAGTGAAATTGCTCAGTCATGTCTGACTCTTTGCTACCCCATGGACTGTACATTTTGTGGAATTCTCCAGGCCAGGATACTGGAGTGGGTAGCCTTTTCCTTCTCCAGGGGATCTTCCCAACCCAGGAATCGAACCCAGGTCTCCCCCATTGCAGGTGGATTCTTTACTTGCTGAGCCACAAGGGAAGCAGTTGGGGACAGAAGAATATCTAAAATAGTTACCCTCCACCATGGTATTGGCCAGTTCTGATTTATATTGCCTCATCTAGAACCACTCACTCAGAGTACCTGTCATGTTAATAACATGTACAATACATGTAATGTTTTCCAAGTTAAATTCTCAGCAGATTCCAGGAAAAACCCTGTGCACAGATTGTAATGGCTCTCATTTTCCCCAGTTATTTGATTCCAGAATAAATTGTGAATTTAAGTGCCAGGAGCTCTTTTAGGTGCTGGGGATACAGCAGTAAACAAAATAGACAAAACTCCCAACTCACTCCCTGGGGCTTATATACTTGGATGGGGTGGGGAGAGATAGACAATAAACAAATAAGTAAGGAAAAAATACAGTGTTAGATGATGCTAAATGCTATGGAGAGAAAAACAGAACTGGAAGATTCAGATCCCTAGGCAAGGGAGGCTTTGACTCAGGGTGGCCAGAGATGGTACAGACCTGAATGAGAAGGAGGCAGCCATGTGGATATGTCAGGGAAGTGGATTCTTAGCGGGGGAAACCACAAGTGTGGAAAAGCCCTGGGTGAAAGTAAGCTTATCTGAAAAGGATAGGAAGAGGAAACATGGGGAATGGAAATTGCAGAGCAGGTAAATGGCAGAGAAGGGATTCGAGCCCATGTCTTGCTTCTCCATGTCTAAAACCCTCAATTCTATTTTCAGCTGCCACCTTGGTTCTACGGCCCTGCCCCTTCCTGCCCACTCACCTGGTGCATGTAGAGGGCATGCAGGCTCATCTCAGTGGATGCATATTCTGACAGCACCAGGCTCTGCAGTTGGCCTTCCCACACACTGCTCCCGGAGCTGGCTGTCCTGGCATCCACCCTGTCCCCGCCGCCAGCACAGACAGCAGTCATCAACATTTCTGAGACCGGCACAAACTACTGGGGGCTACTGCCACGCCCTCCCCTCATGGCCCACTGCTACTCACCCAGAGCCTGTCATGGTGCTGGGAGCCCGGCCCGTGGGAGCCTGACCAGGCTGCAGAGGCGAGAAGGAGCGCAGAGCAGAGGCAACTTCAGCCCTGTGCCTGGAGCCCTGCAGGTCTCTAGGCAGTGGGGGGCCCCGGCAGGATGAGCCAGCTACCACATTTGCAATAAGGCTCAGTGGCTGTGAATAAAAGGGGTGGTAGAATTCTCAGGGCACAGGGAGGCCTCTGGGTCCCCGACGACTCTGCACATTAGGACCCAGTGGCACAGACTGAATGAACAGAGAGAAGGAAACTGACGGGGTGGACCCTTCTGCCCCACACCCTCAAGTCCCAGCTCCTGGCGTCCACTCTGCCCATCATATCCTAGTCCCTAGGAACGCACCTCAGACTCGGATTGTAAGGACTGGATGGACGTAAAGAGGGCATTTTCCGGGAGCAGACCCCCTTGGGCAAGGCCAGCAGCTGCTCCATCCCGCTGAACTTGCTCCTTCAGGAAACCTAGGAAGGCCGTGCTCTCACGTGGTGGCTGCCAGCCAGGGTTGGTGATGGCAAAGTGCATGAGTGACAACTCTGTCTTCCCATCCTCGGCCTGCTGGTACACTGAGGCCTCCGTCTGCCCACCGGACAGCCACTGCACAAAGGAGGCTGCAGTGAGCAGGACTGGCCCCTTACAGAAGCCCTTTTGGTACCTTTCCTGCGGCAGAGTGGGGAGGCCTTGCCCCTGGAGGACAGAGGCCACACTGCACTGCTGTATTTCGTCTAGGGGCCCTAGTGGCCACCCTACGAGTAGCCACATACTGTGCTAGCTGCTTGGTTTGTGCCTTTCTCAGGGGAGCTTGGCCAAGGGTACAAGTTTAAGGCTATAATCCAGTCCAGGCTCCTGTTTACAAAGCCGTGTGTGCCCTGGTGCATTTTGGGCTGCCACTTTGTGATTCGTTGGCTCTGAAGGGGTATCTTTTGCAGTTTGCCCCAAGATGCTGCATAGGCCAGCATCACCTCTGGCCAACTGCCCCGCTCCTTTCCTAATACCTGGGGATGCCCATGCTGGCGAACATCCATCTGAGCGAAGGAGCAGGTGTCTCCAACACCGACAACTTCCACGGTGAAATTGCGGAAGAAGTCTATAATCTCCAGGGCCCGTGGGCGCAGACAGAAGATGAGGATGAGAGGTGTGACAATGGGGCTCAGTAACTCCTCCAGGATGAACACCTAGAGAGGAAGAAAGGGATTGAGGTCACAAGAGAGCAGGAGGGAGACCAGCCCTCGGCACCGAGCTGTCAGCCAGTCTCTAGCAGGCCCTGACTCCAACTCCACTCACTGCCTTGTACTGGAAGAGCTGGGCAAACTCGTCCCGGGTCTGCGAGCGGTGGGCATTACCCTGCCAGTGGTCAGGCATGTAGTGGATGTGAGCGAGGATCACGCGGAGCAGCTGCTCAGGGCAGAACACCATGTGCTGGTCTGGGATAAAGGACCTGGTGGGATCAGGGCTGTGGTGAGATGGAAGCCCTTCCCGGAAATGACAGTCAGCCTGCTCCCCCCTGCTGCCCTGGCCCACCTGCACACGGTCACGGTGACCCCCAGGAGTGTGACGGTAGTGAGGACGTGTTCCACAGCCAGCACGTCTTCATCGTAGATGGTGAGGGCAATAAGCACGGCCAGGATGGAGCCAGCGAAGAAGGCGCAGTTCTTGGCCAGCAGTGTCAGCAGCGGTGACAAGAAGCAATTCATGTACTTGGACGCGGGCTTGTAGCCTCGGTTGAGGCGGGACTGCAGCTCGTGCTCCAGCTCGTTGAAGTGGCGGAGGTAGCAGCGGCCGTAGAGCGACCAGCAGCGCGCACCCAGGGCACCCGGCTCCCGCTTGAGCACCTCGGCATAACTGAAGAAGGCGTAGAGGATCTGCCAGATGAGGATGAGGGGGCACAGCAGGAAGTTGGCAATTCCGATCCACAGGATGCGGTTGCTGAGGCGCTGGGCCAGCTCCAGCCGTTGCCCCCCACGTTTGTACTCAGCCTTGAGGCTCCATTCGTTGAGAAAGAGAGAGCCAGGTCCCCAGAAGAGGATCAGCTCGAAGTTGTACTTGAGGCCCCGGGTGAAGAAGACAACCTCCCCGAGACCGGGCAGGCGGAAGCGCAGGGGCAGGAGGGACTTGTTCACCAGCGCCACCATGTAGTTCTGGAACCGGAGGATGCGGTGGTAGATGTCCAGCTCTGTCAACTCACGCTTGTGGATGCAGATCTGGTGCTCCTTCTGGGTCTGCACGATCCGGGCCTGCACTTCTTGCCATGTGCAGTATGGAAGTGCCGACTGGGGTAGGGAAGAGACAGGGGATGGAAGGCGGGGTGGTTGCCTCAGCCCCTTGCACTCCATGAGCTGTGAGGCTCAGGGGTCCTTGGGAGCCTTCAAGCAGACCCTGCCTGACCTACCAAGGATGGAGGAGGTTGCCTGATGCCCAGGAATATACCCCACCCTTCCCAGGTGGTGGAAGACATCCTGGACTGTGGTGCTAACTGCCCAGCTTCCCAGTCTCACCATGGGGATTCGCAGAGCATGCAGGTAGAAGGAGTGGATCTCCCAGTAGCAGCAAATGTTATAGATAAACTTGATGAGCCGGTGGACCCAGAAGACACCAGCGATGACCAGGATGGTGATAAGGGAGCCATTTTCCTGAATCCTGGTAGGGGAACAGGAAAGGGGAGGAAGAGTGGCCTGAGGCCTCTGGGCAGAAATGCTGTTGTCCTGAAAGGTTCGGAGAGGCTGAGCCTGTGTTCTGGGGAATGTTACCGCCTCACACCCCATCCCCCACCTGCTAGCTGAACTACAGGCTCTAGTGCCCTCTGACCTGTAGTGCTTACCTGGCACTACAGACTTGGGCAGGCAGAAAGGCATCTGGCAGAGTGACCTTGACAGGCTCGGTCGGGTGAAGACTGTGGTTCACCATCTTATTGGCGAATAGGATGTCGTAGTCCACACAGCTGACCAGGAAGGTGGTAAAGGCAACCACAAAGAGGAACTGCCTGGGAGTTGGGCAGAGGGGGTGCGGTCTGAGAGTCAGAGAGACACCAGTGAAATAACCGGGAAAAAGTGAGAGTCTGGAAGTGGCAGACCAAAACTAGGGAGCAGCCTCTGGGGAAATGGAGGGCCTCTCTCTACTGCTTGGCCCCAGGAAACCCAAGGCAGCACCTGTTTTTGGCTCTTAGCTTCAGGTACCACAGAATCAGCCTGCTTTTCTATCTCATGGTAATCTCTGCCACCACTCACTCTTTCAAAGGTTTTTAGACTGTGTGGTCTCTGGTCCCCAGTCCCTGATTTCCTGTTGAGATTGTAGAACCCCTTTGCAGATTTGAATTCTTTTCTTAGGGAGGGCAGGTTTTCCACCCTTTACTCTTTGGCAAAGCCACATGGCTCCTTCCTCCCAGAAGCCCCTCTACTCAGCAGTGGGTCTAAGGTACATCCAAGGCAGAACAGAGACATTTTTCTCAAGTAAGCATCTGGCATCTGATACCTCCTGACTGAACCATGCTCATTCTACTGGAGCTCTGATGAGCCTGACTTCTCTTTGTGGAAGAGACAGGACTTGGAAAGCCTTCCTTATAAGGGTGATTAAAAAAGATAAGGCTGTAAAACTTGGTGCCACACCCAGCCTTAAACTATAAAGGTTTGCGGTTTGGAGCCTTGCACCTAGTTGCACTGGCAGTTGGGCCAGGAGCTGAGCTCAGAGACAGGAAGCACTGTGATGTGTTCCTTCACCGCACCATCCGTCCTTGTACTTACATGAGCTCAAAGATCTCCCCGATGAGCATACAAGTGAAACCATTCTTCTGGTGTAGATTATAAACGTGCGATTGTTAAGAAAAAGTAGTCAGTAGAGACAGCAGTTAAGAGCACAGACTTTGGTGTCATGTATCTGAGATGAAGTCCTGGCTCTCTGACTTTCGAGTCATGTGACTCTGGCCAAGTTACTTAACCTCTCTAAGTTTCTGTCTGTAGTAGTATAGTAGCACCTGTCTTATAGGATTGTTAGGTCTGAGATAGTACATGTAAAGTATTTAACAAAGAACTGACACAAAGTCAAAAGACATTAATTATTACAATTATTAGCATACCATCAAGAAAATCACCCTCAGAGAGGTTCCTTATAAATTAATACTACAAAGTACAATGCACATGGCTCTTAATAGATGTCAGATATTATTATTTTTAACTGTCATTATTTCCCTGGCCTCTATTTAGGTTCAAGGTGCGCTCCACTCTCCTTCAAGGGATTAGAGCCAAACCCACACCAAGTTCTTCCCCTCAAAGGGCCTGGCTTAGAGAGCGGCTGAAGGTTCAAGAGCTCCAACACAGAGACATAAAGGATATTCGAGAGAAGAAGAGGTCAAGATTTTCGATGTGGTGCCAAGGTGCTGTGGGTACAGGAGCAGAGATGTCAGAGCCTCGAAGAAATGGAAGCCCCTTGCTCCCTCAGCGTCCCTCCACCAAATCTTCCCCCAAGTCCCAGTTCTGGCTGTCGTGTGCAAGAACTCACACTTGCTCCCCTCAGGAACATGCACCAACAGGTCCTCCTCTCCAGGGGGTGAATCGCTGTAGGAGGCCTCTAGGCGCTGGTATTCAGTGTCAAACTGCGCCATCACCACTGCCCCCTGTCCACCCTGTCGACCTGTGGGTGCAGAGGAAAGAGAGACCCAGGTTTAGACCTGCCTTCATCTTCTTCCTGCCTACTAGAACAGAAATGAATGAGAAAGAATCCCTGGGCTTGGTCTCCACTACTAGTCATCTTGGATCAAAAGCAGAGGAAGAGTAGTAACCCAAGGAGAGCAACATGCTTAGGGCTTGGGAGACACTCACTGACCAATGAGGTCAGTCATTCCCGTAGCCTTTACTGAGTGTCTGCTGAGGCCTTGTTGGCCTAAAGACAGACTCTGCCCCTTTTGCGGGGGTGGGCAGCAGGGTCTGTTTCATCTTCTATTCAGTGGAGAGAAGGGGCCCTCCCACTCCCCTCCTAGAGAAACCCTGGTCTCCCAAGAGACTAGCAGTTTGGAAGCACTTTGTAAACAGAGGTTTGAGATAAGCACATGGCCCTACCAGCTCCATGGACAGTGTCAGCTCCGCTCCAGCCCTCGATGCCCTGGCTCTGCAGCTGCTGGAGGAGAAGGTGTCAGGCCCCAGAGAGTGGGGAGTGGAAACAGAAATAAACCCAACCCTACCACTCCCCCCTACCCCCCCAATCTCCCCCACCCCTGCTCAGGGGAAGCCAAGCAAGTGGCAGGGAGGCTGCGAGGCACCCCTCCTAGCCTAAGGCTATGCACACTTCCTCCTCATATGAGGCCACTCATTCAACTCTAGGGTCCCGTGCTGTGGCTTAATGAACCTGTGGAGACTGAGTCTGTACAGGGCTGCACTGTTTCTCCATGCTCCACCTCAGCCTCAGGAATTAGGTGGACCTTTGGGGGTCTGCAAAGTCCCAAACCCAAAACCCAAGAAGAGAGTCTCTCCTAAAAAGGAGCTGCCCTTGCTTCCCTAGCAAACACCCAGCAGGCAGCCAAAGTTCCTAGATGGGATATCCTGACTTGGGTCAGTGTAGACCCAGATCCTGGCTCAACTGTGGGTTCCCTTGGTCCCGGAGACAGGCATGATCTAGGTGGCACTCACTCAGTCAGTGCAGACCCTGAAACTGTGGAGCACTGCCCAGCCTGGCCCCAGTGGGATTCCCCGAGTTAGTGAGAGCCCTGGATCCTAAGAATCTGACCAAGCCCTCAGGGAACTCACCACTCACAGGGTCAGTGTAGACCCAGGGCCCATAGAGCCCCTGTCAGCCGGGCCCGGGCTCAGGGGTTCCTGCGGACGTTGGAAGAATCGAGCCAGTCCGACAGCCGATACCCCAAGCTGAGCTGGGTTGCCTTCCTACACCCAGCTGCCACGACCCGAGCCCAGCGCGCCCCTAGACCGCCCGGCCCTAGGCCAAGGGCTCGGCTCCCAACAGCGGACAATCTTGCGCGCGGCCCCGCCGCTCACGCGCGCCCCCGTCCGCGCGCCCCCGCTATCAAAACATTCCGGCTGCGCGCTTCCGCCCCGCCCGCGGTGCCCCTTCCCCCGTTACCCGTCGCAAGTCCGCTTAGGACTCCGCGGGCATACCTGGCCAGGCCCGACACGGGTCGTGAGATTTCGGTAACCGGGCTCGCGTTCCACCTCAGGAAGGGTGACCCGGGTGATTCCAAGGGCTCCGTCGCCTCCACTGGGCTCGATCAGACCGGGAGCGCTAGGCCCGGCGTCTGCCACTCACTGTCAGCCGCAGTTAGCCTGGCCAATGAACATGGGGGTGGAGACACGACGGCTAATGCTCGGCGTCCGAGGCGGGACTAAAGGCTAGAGGCGGGCCCTGGAAGTCAGGGAACCAATTGTGCGCTCTATCTGGGGCGGGGCTCAGATGCAAGCAACGCCTTTTGTCCTCTTCGCTCCTCCGTAGTGACGAGTTTGTTACGGTGTTGCAAAAATCCCGGCTTCGAACTGCAGACTTCCCGTGCCTCTCCGCTCCATCTGACCTTAAGTGCAGCATCTGCGGGCCGGGGCGAGTCCACGCAGTGTAGTCCCTGCTGGAACTCACCGCACGGGTAACGAGGAGAAGTTGGTTAAGGGACTGGTGATTTTAACTCTGCTGGAGTCGATTTGGTTGCTGAATTCGCGCCCATTTCACTCTTGTGTGGTCCGAGACTGGGGATTTCAGAAAGCGGGCTGGGATCACGTATTAACCTTGGGTCCACCCCTGGTACCCGGGTGAGTGGCCGTGGTGCCTTGCGGAGTGGGAGAAACGAAGTCACGCTGGCTGGGGACGCGGCATAGGACCTTGCTTTGGCAAGCTCTCTTTCTTAACCACCTTTCTGCTCCAGCAGCTGCTTCTAAGTAAATTTCTGCTCAGCCATGTCGCCGGCTCCAGCTGCAACCCAGGCTCCTGTGTCGGTCTCCCTGTTTGACCTCAGCACGGATGCTCCGGTCCTTCAGGGCCTGCGCCTGGTGAGCCACTTTCCCGAGGAGGCCTTGGCCCAGTCTCTGCAGACTTCCTGTCCAGGTATCTGGGAAGATGTGGGGTAGACCTGAGAGAGATGACAGGACACTTTGGAGCTTATTGCTCCTCCAGGGAACACATTCTTACTGGTGTTTCCCAGCTTAGGAGCTCTTGTTGACATCTCCTTCCACTGGATAAAATTTATCAGCTCCCAACTGAAGTGTTTGTTTTTTACTTTTACGCTGAAGTTTGTGTATATTTTTCTTAACTGTTATGAATTTAAGGCAACATTTGTACATGTTTTCTGATTAAAAAAGAAAAAATTTCACTCGATCGCTGGATTCTAGAACAGGCTCCTGAATTGTCTCCAAGCAAATCTCTTGCCATTGCTTATGCCTCATCACATTAACACCACTGCCTGCAAAAACACGTCACCATTCCTTGATACCACCCAAATTTAACTATTCCAATCAAATCATTCCTTCTTGCTGAATATAGAACAACTTACTGTTGGTTTCATACTACTTTAGTTTAACTGTTTTCTTATACTTTTTTTTTTTTAAATAACAACTGCATACAGTAATTGGAAATATAAGCTAAAAAGATGGTATTGGGGAAGAGTTATTTGCACAGTTTAAAAATAATCTTAACCTTACCAGAAACCATTCACTGGTGGCTCACATGGTAAAGAATCTGCCTGCAATGTGGGAGACCCAGGTTCAGTCCCTGGGTCGGGAAGATCTGGAGAAGGGCATGGCAACCCACTTCAGTGTTCTTTCCTGGAGAATTTGATGGACAGAGGAGCCTGGTGGGCTACAGTCCATGCGATTGCAAAGAGTCAGAGAACTGAGCGACTAACACTTTCACTTTCAGGATTCCTCTAAACAATCCCTATTGTTTATTTACACACAGTGTTTATATTCATCCTATGCATATCTTTTCAGAAGCATATTTATTCTATAAAGTGATTGCTGTGTCATTTATTTCATGATTACTAGATTGTTAAATTCCTTGAAGGCAATGACATGCTATCTCTCTCATTTGTATCTTCTGCTTTGTGTATCAGACACTGAGTGTAATCCTAGATTAGTGTGGATTTGGGCCCCCATTCTACCTCTGTTTACCCTCCCCTTTTTTAGGTACAGAGGAGCAAATAAGCCCAGAAAGAAGACCATTCCAGGGTCCTCTGGATATTTCAGAGAAGTTGTTTTGTTCAACCTGTGACCAAGTCTTCCAGAACCACCAGGAACAGGTAAAAGACCAGGTGCAGAGCTAAATGTGGAAGCAAAAATGTCATGGTTGGGGTAAAGAGGTAGAAATTTGTCTTTAATGAAGGTCTACATTTTAAGTAAGGAAGTTAGTATTACCTGGTCATACTTGGTGGAGTTCTTTTTTAGGTCTCGGGTACCATAGAAGGCTGGGTCAGGCATATTTCCACATTGTTCTTCCCTCTTTGCCTCATACCAGAGGGAACATTACAAGCTTGACTGGCATCGGTTTAACCTAAAGCAGCGTCTAAAGGACAAGCCTGTCCTGTCTGCCCTGGACTTTGAAAAGCAGAGTTCGACAGGTGATGACTGGTGGGAGAGCATGTGCGAATCGGTCATGGGGATGGAGAAAGACCCTAGTTGAGGAGCTTGAAGAAAGGTCAAAGATGGGGCACCAAGCTTTCGTATCTTTCGTTGTTCTCAGGCGATCTTTCCAGCATCTCAGGATCAGAAGACTCAGACTCAGACAGTGAGGAGGATCTGCAGATACTGGATGAGGAGAGGGCTGACTTGGAGAAGCCTACACGACCCCGAGGCTTCCACCCGCATCGGGTTCTTTTCCAGAATGCCCAGGGCCAGTTTCTTTATGCCTATCGCTGTGTCCTAGGCCCTCGCCAGGCAAGTGCCAGCACACATTGTGTGGTCAGTCCCAGCCTTCTGTACACTCAGCCTAGATTTCCCCTCAGCACAGTCTGTTTCTCACTTCTTCCCTTCCTTCCTGTTCAGGGTGGGTGTCACACTTGATGGCACAGTCGAACTGGCCTGAATCTTAGAAGGGTCAAGTGCAGTGGAATTCAATTTGGAAATAGACGGATCTAGGTTGGAATTGTGGTTCTCCTACTTGATCTTGACTACCTCTGCAAACCTCTAATTTTCTTATTTATAAAATGGAGACAAGCATGGAGCTGTTGTATCAAAAAGAGATGGTGCCTGTGAATCATGTAGCACTGGCACTTGTTTCTTACTCCCAGTAAGTGCCGCAGAGATGTTTGTGCTGCTCCTGTGTCTCCAGGTGCCCCTTGAAGAACCAGAACTGCTCCTTCAGAACCTGCAGAGTGGAGGTCCCAGGGACTGTGTGGTGCTCATGGCTGCTGCTGGGCACTTTGCTGGTGCCATTTTCCAAGGGTGAGAGGGTGCTGCATGGGGCAAGGATGGAATGGATCCTGTTAGCCTGGGAGTACCATCTCATTTCCAGTACTGAGTCTGTGCTGTCTACAGACGAGAAGTGTTGACACACAAAACCTTTCACCGCTACACAGTGCGGGCCAAGCGGGGCATAGCCCAGGGGCTTCGGGATGCCCGGGGTGCAGCTGCTCACTCTGCTGGGGCCAGTCTGAGGCGCTACAATGAAGCCGCACTCTATAAGGTGAGTTACGTGCCCAGGTCTGGTGTGCCTCTAATCCCCACTTCTCTCCTCTTGATTGATTAAATGGTATAGCAGGGAGGCTGACTCCTGTGTTCCTGTCTTTGTTCTTTCTGGGTAGATGAAGGTAGAATGGGGTGGATGCCCAGGAGTCTTAATCCTCTCATTCTCCACTCCCCATTCCCTACACGTCATCTGTACGTCAGTTTTTGGTTGGAGGTTTAAAAGTAGCAAGTGAAGAATTACAGAGCTGAGTTACTGTCTTCTCTAGGAAGTTCGTGACCTGCTGGCAGGGCCAGACTGGGCTAAGGCACTGGAGGAGGCTGGGACAATACTGCTGCGTGCACCCCGCTCTGGCCGGTCCTTGTTCTTCGGGGGCCGTGAGGCTCCCCTGCGCCGGGGAGATCCCCGACTTTGGGATATCCCCCTCGCTACCCGAAGACCCACCTTTCAAGAGCTACAGCGTGTAATCCATAAGCTGACCACGTTATACATCCATGGTGAGCTTTCCTTCTAGATCCTCATGCTCCCTAAATGTTCCACCCGGGCCTCGGGTTCTCATTCGCATGCATCCAGATGGTTTTCTAGCCCTCAGACTGCAGTCTGATGCCATTTTCATTGACAGAAACCTGAGCTGGCTTCTCCTCAGCTAAGTCTTTTGTTTTATGGCAGGAGAAGACCCCCGGGAGACAAGCAGGTTGGACTTACCTCAGACACACAGGAAGAGAGTGAGAGAAAGGAAGGTTATCGAGGAAGAAAGCAAAGTCCCCAGTGATGAAAATGAGGCACTTGGGCAGAACAAGGAAGCTCCCACACAGGGTTTGCACACTACCTGGCAATTGTCAGGTCTCTCTCTGGGGGGATGTCTGTCCTAGAAATGCAGTGGTAAATCTCCTACTGTCATAACTTTACCCACTTCCCTATTTATAGGTAAGCCCTTACACACTAACCCCGCCGCCCCGCCTCCCACACACACACACACATCTGTTCAGTACGTGGTAGCAATTACTGAAATATGTTTTGTGATTTTTCCAAATCTCCTATCATCTCTTTTGATCACTGATGTATCTCTAGTTCTTAGAAAAGTCTTAGCATGAAGTTGATGCTTGGACATGTGTTGTGTGGATCTTAACATAATTTACTTGCCTTCTTGGGTGCACTGGTTTGGAGCTAGGGGTTGCTTCCCATGCTGCAGACTATCACCTGCAGGGCTGTCAACTGCTCCATGTGCCTCTGTTCTGACTACCCTAAGGCTGTCATGGGAATGTCCAGGGACTCTCGTCCCTGAATAGCTTCTTCTGGGCCTGCCCTGGGGCTGTGAGCCTCATTTCTTCACATGATACTAATGGCTTCAGCTCTTGATATGCTATTTTATCTAGGGTGACAAAATACAATTTTATTTCAAGTGATCTGGATTATCTCTCTGTGTACATTCTTAGGCATCTGGGGCAGCCCACACCCTTCTACCCTCTTCTTATTCCTTAGATGGATCTAACATAGCAACTTTTTTCCCCTAGGATCAGAGTCAGAAGGAGGAGATGGCTCCCAGGTAGAGCTGGAGCTAGTAGAGGTGACACTGGGAACGCTGGATCTTCGTGAGTTTGATGTATTTCCCAAGCAAAGGAGGAGAAAAAGGAATAAGAGGGAGAGAAAGCAAGACCTGGAGTCTGGGGCACAAATGACTCTTTCCCAGCAACCAAAGGAAGATGAGGCCCTTTCAGGGTCAGCCCCTTTGCGGCCTCCCTGGGATGAGGCCACGTCCCCCTGTCAGTCGGAGCTCTGGGATGTGCTTCTAGCTGCTTGCCGAGCTGGAGATGTGGGGATGCTGAAGGACCGATTCACTGCCAGCCCCATACACCCTGGAGTTCTGCCTCTGCTCAGTGCCCCCTTGGGCTCCGGTGGCTTCACTCTCCTGCACGCAGCAGCCGCAGCTGGGAGAGGCTCAGTGGTTCGCCTGCTGCTGGAGGCAGGTGCGGACCCCACTGTGCAGTAAGTGAAGTCCTCATGCCGATCCCCACTAGGGTACAGAGGATGATCTGGACGCTAATCTTGGCCTTGCCTAATTAACAGTATTTCCCTTGGTCTGCTTGGGCGATGTTGGGAGGTGCAGCAGGCAAACTGAACCTGTCTGGGGGGTTTTCGCACTTAGGGATTCCCGAGCTCGGCCACCGTATACAGTTGCAGCTGACAGATCGACACGCAATGAATTCCGGAGGTTCATGGAGAAGAATCCAGATGCTTATGATTACAGCAAAGCTCAGGTCAGCTGAAGAAGGAAGCAGCAGAATGGGAAGGCATCAGAGATGCTGGCTAGATCTTTTCTACTCTCCTACAGTCTTATCAAGGATAGTCTGTACAGATCTTTACCTTATGCTTTCCCGGAAATCCTCCAGGTGCCGGGGCCGCTAACAGCAGAAATGGAGGCACGGCAGGCCACTCGGAGAAGGGAGCAGAAGGCAGCCCGGCGGCACAGGGAGGAACAGCAGCGGAAGCGGCAGGAGCAGGAGAAGCAGGAGCAAGAAGAGCAGCAGCGATTTGCTGCCCTCAGCGACCGGGAGAAGGTGAGGCTGGGGGTTCTTCCTTCCACAGCAACACTTCCCCAGAGGTCTGATCGCTTCCCTGGTGTGCAGCCATCACTTCTTGGACACACTGTCCACCACTGAGGCCTTGTGCTTAACACAGCTTCTCTTCCCCTCAGAGAGCTCTGGCTGCAGAGCGCAGACTAGCTGCCCAGTTGGGAGCCCTCAACCCTCAGACCCCCGACCCCGCCGTCACAGTCAGCAATATTCCGTATGTGGAGGGGGCAGGTGTGGGGGGTGGGCTGTGATGTGGGCGGGGCCATTCTGTACAAGTAGAGCAAGTGCTGCTCTGTGTTCAGAAAGGCTGTTGAGGGGATTTGAGATGTTTTGGGAACCTCTGGAATAAAAACAGAAGTGACAGGGTGGGAGGGGAAAGCTTGGATTGAAATGTTTCTGGGATTCCTCTCCAGCCATTTTCTCCCTCTTATTCAGACGCTGCTGGAGTTGTGGGATGTCTCTCCGAGGCCTTGTTCCTTTTCACTACCTTGACTTCTCTTTCTGCTCCACACGCTGCCTCCGGGATCATCGCTGTCAGGCTGGGAAGCCCTCTTCCTGATCTCTTAAAGCTCCACCTGGGGCCAGTGCTAGGCCCTGAGAGGGCACATTCCCACTGGCCCTAGGCTGCTTCTTCCCCCACGGAACCACAGAGTGTTTGGAAGATTAGGGTGAAGACATTCAGGAACCAGGGCAAAGACAGGGCCACAGAGGTGTGTGGAGCTGGTACTGTCTCTGGAACTTTAATCACAATAAAGTTTGGCAAGGAAACTGCACTCGTACTTCCATTCAGGCCCGTGGCCTTTGTTTCCTTACGGTCACCATGGCTAGCATGAAGGGATCCTGCCCACTGCTCTTGTCCCAGGTCCAAGGATTACCTTTCTTTCAGTGCCCACTTAACTCCATTGGTTCAGAGGCACTTGAGAGGGAATAGACGTACATCCTGTGCTTGGTGCTATTGAGGATGGGCCTATCCAGGAACTGGATTTGGGGCTGAGGAGGCACGTTTTCTAGCTCCAGCAATGTGATTCTGTTGTGGGCTCCCCTAGGAAACAGCAGGGGTCTTGGCACATAGAGGGTCTGCTGCGGCCCCCGCTTTGTCCAGTAGCGGCCCAAGTTAAACCCATTGATCCAGACTTGGCCCTGGGGAGTAGAGGAAAAGAAAGGATCAGCTCTCAGAGAGGTAGAATTATCCCCTTGCTGGGGGGTGGGGGGACTCCTAATCAGAGGAATAATTTGTGCTCTCCCTTCTTCCATGGTTTTCCCCTCTTACCACCCTACCCCTCACCCCACCCCCACTATCAGCAATACCTTCGTCCATCCAGGTAGAAACAGAAATGTGTCCCCGCCTGAGTTTAAAATTGGGAAGGTGGTAGAGTAGAAGGTGGGGCCAGAGGGGGTCTGAGGATGTGAGCGTTTCAGCGGCTGGATGGGAAACCACCCTTTGACAAGATTATCAACTTTCAGGGGGAACATCAGCCACTGGGTAAGGACTGTCTGCCCCAGAATTGGTGGCTGTAACAGGCCCTGTGAAGAAGGCAAATGAAAATTTATCATTCACTAAGTACTAAGGCCAGACTACTGCTACTCAAGCCCTGGAATGCACCTAGTGGCCACGTCCAGATCCCCCACCAGCTGCTGCTCTGCTCTCTAAGCCCTAAGGCTATAGCTCTTCCTTTAGGCCCTTATCTTTTCTAGGGAGTTCAGTAAAGAGTATGGGGGCGAGGGAGAGGGCAAAGTGAGCTCACCTTGAAGTCACTGCTGTTAGACCCAAAACTGAGCCTCCCCATGTTCTCCAGCAGGACATCCAGTGTGGCCCCTATTTTCCCCATCAAAAATAGGTTATGTTTCATGTTTCGTTCCAAAACACCCTGAAATACCTGTGGATGAGAGGATCTGTGAAAGGGAGTGGCTCAGCATCTAGCTTGTGGCCACCACCCAGAAAGCTACATTAGGACACTATTATTTAGAGGGCAAAGAGAACGAAGCCCTTCTGTCAGTTCCTTCTAGAACCTTAGCCTTTGTCAAACTCTTCCTCATCCCACCTTACCCTCTGCAAATGTGAGCAGGCAATGGGAAAAGGTAGATACCAGAAACTTTGCTGGGGAGGAAAGGAAATGGGCTCACAGGTCACCTGGAATTAGGTCCTCACCCCATCCACCATCACATAGGCACGGTCATGGACTCCATTGTTAGGCACCCAGAGTTGTGTTGGCTCAGAAACAGTATGGGTCAGATAGGTCCGATACAACATATAGCCATGGACCTAGGTGTGGAACAACGAGTAAATAAGATGTGCTGAGAGACAAGAAAGGATGCTCTGAGGAAGATGCATAACTGAGGGGACCCTTGGTATAGCTGTTGGTGGATTATGCTTTACCTGGTTGACAGCCTCAAAGGTCATTGGCAAGACTGAATGGATGGGCCCTTGGGGGCATAGGAAGTCTAAGAAATCCAGCAAATTCCCATCCTATTAGAATAAGGAGAAAGTATCAGAATATAAGTGAACTTTCAGAATAGAGGGCAGGACAGGCTGCGCAGTATCAGAGAATAACGGGGAGGAGCTTACCAGGTGTAGGTTCAAAGGTCCAAGCGTCATCTTGGGGTTGGGGGGAGGTAAAGGTCCCAAGGGAACTTCCTGGAACTGAGCCCAAATTCTCTCAGGAGCCATAGGAAAAGCACACAAAGAAACCCTATTCCCAGACCCTAGTGCAGGGTTCTTAACCGGGGGTCCAGGGAAGGGCTTCAGGGGTCATAAAGATTCTCTAATATTGTATGTATTTGTATCTCCCCAGGAAGTCCCATCTGAGTAAGTGAGAAATGCTGCAATAGGCTGCTCAGAGGGTTTGTGGTCCAGACAACAATCATTGACTTATGGGACCCCTTTACAAATAATTTGGGCACCCCTCCCCCTAAATTAGTAAAAGCCTTTGGCGCTTAATGAAGTGGTAGGGCACCTTGCTGATGACATTTCGAATAGCAAAAAGCTTGGGTGTGGGGTCCCCTGCTTCGGATATGGGTGCGTCGTAGTCATAGCTGGTAGTAATTGGAAGAAAGCGTCCCTTCTCATCAGCACCTAGTCAAACCAATTTAATTAATTCAATGCATCTTTCAGATGATAGGCCTAAGCAAAGAAATTCATGCAGAGAATTTTGCTCTCAGAAGGGGCAGTGGTAGCCATATCCAGTTTCTAGACATCCTAATTCACGCATTCCTCAGACTCTTAATTCCTTGCTGCCTCCCTGCCTCCACCCCAGAGACCGTCTAGACTCACCATTCCAGTATCCAAAGTTGGTACCTCCGTGGAACATGTACCTGAAGTAGGGGAGAGTGGGGAGAAAGGTAGAAGCTGACCCATTGAATCTTAACCTTCATCCCCAACACCCAGTTACAGATTTCATGTTGGCCCCAGTGCTTCCCAATTACATGTTCACACTGGCTCCCAACTTGAGCATTTTCTCTAGTCCTTTGGTTACAGCTGGAATGGAGCGTGTGGAGTGATTCTGGCCCCAGTAATCCAGCCAGCCTGTGTAGTACTCAGAGTTCACCTAGAGCGTGAAGTGAAAGGAGCTGTGAGGAAGATGGGACCTGAGCACCACCCATTCCCCACGCTGCCTCTTGCTTTGACTGGCCTCCCCTCTGGCTCCTCACCAGGGGCCCGCGGGGTTCATACTTCCGAAGCAGGCCAAAGATCTTGGTCATGTTGTCAGCTGCAGAAAGGAGGCAAAGGTGCAAGGTAAGCAACATGAAACAGGGGCCCCTTCCCCAGACTTCATTCTGAACCCTTGCTTGGGAGACCTGGGCCAAAATCTACAGTGGTATAGAGTCCCTGGAGGGAGCCACATTTGAGTCCTTCAGGCCCATCTGTGGTGAAGAGCAAGATCTTGTCTCCAAGCAGCGCTCGGAAGAGCCCAGCTAGGTGCCTCATGTAGCTCACGTCGCAGGCTCTGTAGCTACCATATTCATTCTCCACCTGCCAGGGGAAAGGAAAAGTGGAGGTCAGCTCTGAGATGGAGAAATTAAGGCCACTGGCACCTCCTTCCCCTAGCCCAGTCAACTTTCCCCTGGTACCTGAATGCTAATGATGTTGCCCCCATTGTGGTAGAGCCATGGATATATCCTGGGCAGCAAGACCTTGAACCAGGAGTCCACTGCAGCAAGGAAGTCTAAAGGAAGGGGCAGTGCTCTGCTGGTTAGGGCACTGCCACCTCCTCGGCCCCCACTCTTAACATCAGTGCTAGCATCTTGAGTGCCTCCTGAACTCGGGGAAGCACTGTGTATCATCCCACTTTTCCATAACTCCGTCTGGGAAGCAGTGACTTGTCAGAGGAAACTCTGAATCCTAAGCACTTGTATATTTGCATGGCAATGAAATTTGAGCATAGGAAACAAAGCAGTGTTTCTTGAGAATTCACTTTTTAAATGTCAGAAAAAAATGTTAAAACACATCACATGGAGCTATTACATAACCATATATAATACTTGAGATCGCTATGATGTAGCATACACGTGTGTGTGCCTGTGTGCTCAGTCACTTCTGATTCTTTGTGACCCCATGGACTCTAGGGGTTACAGGCTCCCACCAGACTCAGGTATGGGAATTCACAAAATTGTAGAATATCTGACCTGCACCCTGATGGAACTGCCAGTCCAGGACATTAAGTCAGCAAATGAAAGATCATTATATGAGGTGGCATGTCTTCAATTCTCAACTCCTGTTGGTGATTTTTGTTGACTCACCCTCAGGGTCTTCATGCATGACCTCTGCCTCCTTACCTAGGTGACTCCAAGTCAGGCTTCAGGACTCAACTTACATTTCACTTCCCCAAGAAAACCTCTGATATCCTAGATGATGGCAGATTCCCCGTTACACTCTCTCACATCACCTCGTACTCCCTTCTCAAGTGCTTAAGAAATTAAAATTAAGCGTGTGTGTCTGTAATTGTTTCCTGTCGGTCTCCCCTACTAGTGAGCAGGAACCTTGACTGTCAGGTTCATTGGCTGCATCCCTGTCATTGAGGACAGTGCCTAGCAGATAGTGGACTCTCAAAGGTGGAGTTAATGAAAGATGTTTTAGAGGCTATCTTTATATTCTTAAAGCATTTAATTCCTTTACATTTTGTGTTCTGTATAAAGGAGGGCCAGGCTGCACTGCCTCCTTTAATCCAAGCATACACTAAATCGCATCCCTTGAATGATAAAATTTTAACATGCCCAGAACTATTGTTTTTCCCCCAAATGTTGACCTTCTGCCACCGCTAGTCTTCTCTGTCTTCCCTAAGTCAGTAAATGGCAGCACCACCTTGACTGGCTGAATACTTGATTGCTTTCTTTCCTCATCCTACCCACACTGTCCTCCCACCACTCCACCACTGCTCCCGTTCTCATCAAAATCTGTCAGTTGAGTCCTGTTGACCTTTATCTCCCACCTATAGCTCATTTCTGCCCTCTTCTTTGCATTTCCACCACTACCACCACCAGGAGCCATCTCTCGTCAACTACAATCATAGTCTCCTAGTTAAGTTTCTCCACCTCTACCCTTGCTCCCCTCAATCCATTTTCCACATGCAGGCTAACGTAATCTGAAAACAAATCAGATAATTTTGGTTAAACCCTTTCAGTGACTTTCTACTGTGTTTATAATAAAAGGCAAACCCCTTACAATGGTCTGAAAGGTCCTGCATTAACACTCACTATATAGCTCCAATTTCTCATACTCCTCTCCCCTACCTGCTGTGCTTCAGCCACACTGGCCTCACTCATGCCAGTGTTCTGTCCTACCTCTGGGCCTTAAAATATACCATACCTGGAAATTCCCTGTGGTCTAGTAGTTAGGACTCTGAGCTCTCACTGCCAAGGGGCCAGTTTCAATCCTTCATCTGAACCATGATCCCACAAGACTCACAGCACCGCCCTCCCCCCAGAATAGCACACCATTCCTCTACCTGGTCATTCTGACTTCACTCTTCATATGCCCAGTGCTTTCCCTTCCCTAGAGTAACTGAAATGTCATTTCAGAAAAGCCTTTTCTGGCTTTCCTACCTAAAAGAGGCCCTGTTATTCACTATCTCAACTCCTTGTCCATTTTCTTGTGTAATATTTTAAAAATAATCTTATATAGGTTTTGGGGGTGTGTGTGTGTGTGTGTGTGTGTTTTTAATTAATGTGTCTTCCACACTGAGTCTGTCTGGTCCCTCAGTTCCCAGCATCCTGCTGGGCAGGATTAAAACAGTAAATAATTTGAATGAATGATCTCTGTTTTGGGTACCCAAATGACCCATTTTGTTATTGTTTGCTTTTTTCTGAGTCCAGTCTTTTTTTCTCTACCCACCTGGATCTGAGGTTCTCAGATGAATTTTAGGTTTTCGAAGCAACCAGGCTGGGAGACCCCCCTGAGACAAACATAATGACAACAAAAAAGTGAGTGGGCTTTGTTGTCTGAGAGTAGGATAGGGTAGGTAAGAAGGGAAGGAGTTGAGGGTAGTGATGGAAGTGGCCCTAGAGTCGGGGCACATGGGAAGCTTTGCTTCTATCCCTTCTCCAACTAACTCACCATCTCCCACTCTGCACAGATGTAAGGTCCTGGTCTCAGTATGACCAACAGGTTTGCTAAAGTTGCCTCTTTCAGAAATGCAAAGAGGTCACGGCTGCCATTAAAGTTATAGACCCCAGGCTCTGGCTCATGGTAGTTCCAGGGCACATAACTGAAAAAGAAGAGGTTAACAGGGCCCAAGACAGGGAGAAGCCAGGGAGGCCAAGGAGCTCAGGCCTGCAGGAATCTCCAGGAAGCTGTGGGAAGGAGGTCCTGGCCCTCCCCTTTCCCACCCTTGGCAGGGAAGCCCTGGAGCTACAGTCCTCATACCCAGCCAGTCTTCCTGTCCTGGTCCCCTTCTTAAGGGCATGGTAGGAGGAGTGAATCCCACCCTTCCATAGCTCTCATGAGCACTTCTTACAACTGTACTACGTTGAGGCCACTCATTCGCATCTTGAGAAGCCGGTCTGCCCAAAACACCCGCGGTACCCGAAAGTAGTGCAGGCTGCCAGACACGTAGCGGAACGGGACCCCATCCAGGAGGAATCTGTTATGATCCCGATCCACTACGAAAGACCGAGTGTCTGCCTGTAAGGGGAGAAACCGTGCTCACAGGGGGCTGGAGTCCGGAGTCAGCGTCTGCCAAGAGCAGAGGAGACGGAACTAGCCCTTCCCAGTATTTTGTTGTTTTCACTTTCACTCTCTCCTCCGCCAGATCTGACCCTGTCTCACCGCACCCAGCGGCTGGTTCGATTCTCCCATCCTACCTGGGGCAGCAGCAGCGTCAGGAGCGGGAGCAGCAGGAAGGGAAGGCAGAGAGGTTTCTTGGGAGCCATGGCGCTTTTGGGGCTCTTCCAGTCAGAGACGGTGGTCCGGCGGTCACGTGGAGGATTCCTGGGAGAGAACCTCAGCGAGCAAGTGGGCGGAGACCACCGCAAGTTGCCAGGCGATTAGCCTGGACTTTGTCTCCAGCCTGCAGCTGCCTGATACTCTGCTGCTGCTGCTGCTGCTGCTGCTAAGTCGCTTCAGTCGTGTCTGACTCTGCGACCCCATAGACGACAGCCCACCAGGCTCCCCCGTCCCTGGGATTCTCCAGGCAAGAACACTGGAGTGGGTTGCCATTTCCTTCTCCAATGCATGAAAGTGAAAAGCGAAAGTGAAGTCGCTCAGTCGTGTCTGACTCCTAGCGACCCCATGGACTGCAGCCTTCCAGGCTCCTCCGTCCATGGGATTTTCCCAGGTAAGAGTACTGGAGTGGGGTGCCATTGCCTTCTCCGGCCTGCTACTCTTCTAGTTTGTAAAACCCTCTATATCTTGCTACTGGTTCATGAACCAGCTTCATCAACATTACCTGGGAGCTTGTTAGAAATGCAGAGTCTCAGACCCTACCTCAGACCTGTAGAATCAGAATTTGTATTTTAACAAGATTTCTGGGTGCTCTGAGCACATTCAGGATTGAGAAGTAGTTACATTGAGAAGTCCGCTACACTGAGCCCCCTGAGGATAGGGAGAGCCTTGTCCATCCTGAATCCTCTGTTGCTATCACAGGGTTCAGTATACAGCAGGTTAAATCTAGATGAATGTCAGATCCAGGTTCAGACCCAAGGGAAACCAGAGGATATCTTCTCAGTATATGAAAGGGGAGTGGGAGTTGGGGTGGGGATCAGGTTACAAGAGGAATCTTCTTCCTAGAGAATCCTGTCCTGTTTCAACAAAAGAGACCATCTAGGCCATCCTATCGTCTTTGGATGTGCGCCCCTTTCCAATTTACCCCTGCCTGGGCAAAAGACATCAAAGTTCCAAGGTTTGGAAATTTGTGAATTTCCATCACTCACTGCCTTCACAGTCCCAAGCCTGGGATGTGAAGACCAGGATAATAATAATAGTTATTATTGCTATTTCTGCTTATGGACACTACTCAGGGCTATGCATCAAACACTATAGTAAGCACTTCACCTCTCATTTAATCTTCAAACAACTCCATGAAGTAGATAATAATTTCCATTTTACTGATGAGGTGATTGAAGGATAGAAATATTAGCCTGTTAACAAGGTCACATAACTAGTTTAGTAGCGCTGGGATTTGAATGAGGCAGTCTGGCCTCAGAGTTCATGCATTTAACTTTAGGTACTCTTACACCTATTTTACAGTTAGGGAAAGTGAGGTTCCTAGAGGCTAAGTAACTTGTCCAGGTGACACAGCTAATGGTTTATTAAGATTCAGACCCTAGTCTAGTTCAAGAGCCTGAGCTCTTAACTACTGAGACTACGGTAATAGGATACAGGCCAGAGCCCGCAAGGTTGTACTGATCAGAGCTGCAAAGGGGTGCAGGCTGCCAGCTCCCGCCCCCTCTGAGCATCCACCTCCGGGCTGGACCCCCAGTCGGCCACCCGGTGCACGGGAGGTATGGCGCCTCCTACCTCTGGCATTGGGAGATGCAGGTCCTGGGGGCCTCGGGCCAAGCCCAGCTTTGCTCCCCTTTGACGTAGGTGCCTGCGTCTTGACCCCCACTGCAGGCCAGGTGTGGAACCCTCACCCGGGTCCTGGGACCCGTTCTCCCCCAGGCCTAACCCGCCCCCGGCCTCTCAGCTCCGCGCCCCCACATCGTCCTAGTGCTCAGCGGTTGCTAGGATACTGCGGGCCGTTACGCCGGCGCGGACTGATGACGTATCCAATGCTTCCGGTCTCTGGCGCTTCCCTGCAGCTAAAGCCGGGTGAGTGCGGTGTCCTGGCTGACCCACCCAGACCAAGACCCGGAGTGGGCTCTGCAAGTGGTGGGTCCGGGCCTAGCACTTCTTCCCGGAACTACCCCGTGCCCTGCCTCTGCAGCCCAGTAGGGTGTGCGAGTGAGGGGCCGCCTGAAGGTGGGCCGGGGTTGGAGGAAGTGGCCTAGGAGTCGCCGCGGGGCCTGGGCCTTTTTAAGGCACCTGACTCCAGCCTTCTTGGAGCTGGCGTTGTCAGGGCTTATTTTCTCTAGGTTCGGAGACCTGGGCCTGAGCGCTCCACGTTGGCCCTTTAGGGGGTCTTCTGGATTGTGCCCCGCGCACGACCTGCCATTCTTTTCCTTCCAGCATGATTTGCTGGAGCCCCAGCAACTTGCCTGAAAGAGACCACTCGACCTGGACGAACCCTTTGGCAGCTTCAGACCGTCCTTGAGTAGGATGACTGAGACACTATGGGCCACGCGCTTTGCATCTGCTCTCGGGGAACTGTCACCATTGACCATAAGCGCTATCTCTTCATCCATAAACTGGGGGAGGGGTGAGTGTTTTGGAAATCATTTAGTCCCAAGAATTGTGGTGTTTGAAGGACAGCAGTCAGCACAGGATAGGGGCACAGAGCCTCTGATTCACCGGACAAAGCCCAGCTCCTTGGTGGTCAAGAAAGTGGATTGTGGAACCAGTCTTCCTAGAGTCACCATGTATGGCCTTGATAAGACCTAGTTGCTTTATCTGCTTATTAGAGCTAATTGTGCTTCAATGGCGGGGCTGTGAGGACTAAATGAGATAATTCGTATCAAGTGTCTCCCCTATTGCCTGATTCATAGCACTTGATAAAGGTTGGCTGTTATTTATTTAATATTTATTGAAGCCCTGCATTAAGACCATAGGACCTAGGAAGTGACTGTGTCCTTGCTCAATGTTAATAATCTTCAGACTTCTTTTTAGAGTCACACCTTGGGAGGGTTGCTAGTAAATGGGAAAGACACCCCCCCTTCCCCCGCACTTCTCCCCAGGGAATTCCTCTGGATCCCAGCAGTATGGGAGATGACCTTGGTCCTTCACTGACCCCTTTGGCCCACAGTGGGTTCAGCTTTGTGGACCTAGTGGAGGGGTTACATGATGGACAGTTCTACGCCCTGAAGCGAATCCTGTGTCATGAGCAGCAGGACCAGGAGGAGGCCCAACGAGAAGCAGACATGCATCGCCTCTTCCATCACCCCAACATCCTTCGCCTCGTGGCTTATTGTCTGAGAGAGCGAGGCACTAAACATGAGGCCTGGCTGCTGCTACCCTTCTTCAAGGTCAGAAAGTCTCCTGGCTATGGAGGGGGTTGCAACAGAGCCGTGTGTGCCAAGGGCTATTATGAGCAGTCAAGCACATTAGGAAGCAGAAGTCATGTTCTGGTTTGAGCATTTCAGATTTGGGGTTTAAGGAACCCACCTGGGGCTGTAGGGTGTGTGGTGAAATTGCTATAGATTCTGACATAGGGAAAGAATCAGGCTCAGGGAGTGGAGGCTAAAAACATCAACTGCGGGGAAACTTGTTTTGCAGAGAGGTACGCTGTGGAATGAGATAGAAAAGCTGAAGGACAAAGGCAACTTCTTGACTGAAGAGCAAATCATTTGGCTGCTGCTGGGTATCTGCAGAGGCCTTGAGGCTATTCACGCCAAGGGTTACGCCCACAGGTCAGTGGGAGGCTCCATGCACTTGCTGGACAGAAAGGAAGAGCCTCATCAAGAGAAATGAGAGATCTCTGTGCTCTTCTCCAGGAACAGTCCCCGTGATTCTTTTGCCCCGCTAGGATCCTGGCCTTCTGGTTCAGGGATGCTCATGGGTCATTTCTACTTCCCTGCAGGGACCTGAAACCCACCAATATCTTGCTTGGCGATGAGGGGCAGCCGGTTCTAATGGACTTGGGGTCCATGAATCAAGCATGCATCCACGTGGAGGGCTCCCGCCAGGCTCTGGCCCTCCAGGTAAGAGTTTCCAGAGTCCTTTGCCCATCTCTTCCCCATCCTCAAGCCCTTCTGGTGCATGCCCCAGTTTGGTCACATGACCAAGACCTGTGCCCTGCTTCTGAGCTCTGGGGCCACTGTTCCAGGACTGGGCAGCCCAGCGGTGCACCATCTCCTACCGGGCCCCGGAGCTCTTTTCCGTGCAAAGCCACTGTGTCATCGATGAGCGGACTGATGTCTGGGTGAGGAGCGTGTGGGTGGGAGTGTGGGAGGGGAGGAGTGCTGCTCTGTAGCTGCTGTGAACTGGAGAAGCAAGTCTTTGGTTTCCAGTGCATGGGACCCCAGGAAGCATGTATGTCCCAATCCCCCCTCGACTTCCTTCCTGGGAACTGTCACTGACACTGGACTCAGTTGCTCAGGAAGTGGTGTAATCTTGTCCTTTGAGCAGGATAAATATAACTAAATGTCAGGGCTGGAGGCAGCGGCTCAGCGCAAGATGCAGAGGCCTCAGCTAACTGGCAGTTTCTCTGGGGCCCTGGTGGTGTCACGTGACATACTGTAGTCTCCTTTCACTACAGAATGAAAGAGAGATGACTCCATTGGTCCCCTTCCAAGGAATAACCAAGTTATGCTCAGTCCCTAGGTTGTGTGCTATATGCCATGATGTTTGGGGAAGGCCCTTACGACATGGTGTTCCAGAAGGGTGACAGCGTGGCCCTTGCAGTGCAGAACCAACTTAGCATCCCGCAGAGCCCCAGGTGAGCTCTGAAAGGAGCAGGGGCACTTCAGGCTCCTCCCTTCCATTTGCAGGAGTCAGAGCACAGGGGGCGGCCGCCCTCCTCACCCTCCCCTCCTCCTTCTGCAGGCATTCTTCAGCCTTGCGGCAGCTGCTGACCTCAATGATGACTGTGGACCCCCAGCAGCGCCCTCACATTCCTCTGCTCCTGAGTCAGTTGGAGGTGCTGCAGCCCCCGGCTTGGGACGAGCACACTACCCACATCTGAACAAACCTGTGGCCACGTTGAGAAGGTGGCCCCTGTGCCTTGGCAAGGAGCCGCCCGCCCTCAGTAGAATCTCCATGCATTCAGTCCAGGACCGTGCCCTTGTCACTGGGGGCAGCTGGGGGCTGGGACAGTTTGCTCAGTCTTCTGTCTCTGATTCTGTTGTCTCACCTCCAAGAGCAGTAACTGGACTGGAGGCCTGCCTGGGTCACGGTGGGGGATGGGGAGAGGGGAACTGATAGAATATAGTCAAGGCTCTGAGCAGGACTGCTGAGCATACATCATGATCTGCTTCCAAATCTGGGGGCAGGAGAATGTATAAAACAAGAATAAAGTGAAAGCAGCTTGGTGTGATCTCAGTCTCGATGTTCCTGGAGTGAGAGGAGGTGCAGGGCACCCAAAGGCTGGCTGCCTTTTCCCGGGGAGAGCCTGGAGAGAAGAGGGACTGGCGAAGCCTCGGGGGTGGCATAACCATCCCTCCACATTGGGAGGCAGGTGTCCCTACCTTAGGTTTGGCTGGTGGGGGAGTGGGCACTTCTTCTTCTAGCTTGTCTTAGTCAAAAACTTCAAACTGCCCTGGCCTGAGCTGGTTTCTATGCCAAGAACTGGGCCAAGGGCCCCCTTAAAGCACCCTCACCTCATTCTTTCTTCATTCCCATGGTTGGGTAGCTTAGTCAGAGCAGCCGAGCTGGTTTTCCAGGAAGGGGTTCTGGGTGGAGACACCTGAGGAAGCTTTGGGACAACCACACAACTGGTTTCCAGCCTCTGCCTGGGGGCAAGGGGAGTGGAAGTGGTGGACATTTTAGTCCAGAATCTCTCCCAGATGGTTCTGGTTCACACATAGTTAATGATTAATGGGGCCTGTGTGGTGTGGCAGTATCCAGCTGCCACTTCCTGCCTCCTCTGCTGAGTAAACAGGGGCCCTGCCTTTGCTGGGCTGGAAACCTGTTCCCTCGGGAAGGGCACTGCGTCCCTGAATCACCAGGGAGGGCAGGGTTGGCGTCTCCTGCTCCTGAGAGTGACGCTCCTGTCCCCCTCCCCCGCCAACCGTGCCCACCCCCCAACTGCTGACGTCAGTGTGGGTCCTGGGGTGCCTATTAGCAACCTTGAAGTTCTCCCCAGGGCCCCGGCAGGAGGCTCCCACCAGCTAGCAGAGAAGCTGAGGCCAGAAAGAAAGCACAAACAGAGGGGAGATGACCTGACTTTTAATGGCACAACCCTAGGCCCCAGCAAAACAGCAAGACCAAAAGTAAGCTCTGCAAAGCTGCTGGGAGGTGCACTGACAAACAACTCTAGGAGATCGCCCTTGTTCCCTCCCAGCCCCCAAGCTTATGACTAGGCTCCATGCCCAGGAACTCTGGGCCTGCTCAGCCCCACTCCCAAGCCCTTAAAACGCACAGAGGTGTCTGGGCCAAGCTTTGCTTCCAGTGTCGGTGAATGCAGAGCAGCAGGAAGAATAGGGTAGCAGTTTAACTCTCAAATACAGAAACTGCTGGGCTTAAACTCCTACTTGGAAAGGAAGTGAAGCCTCAGATCCTTTAATGGCTCATGTTGGACAGGTCCAAGATCCGGTCCTCATCTCCCCCCTATCCTGGGCACTCCTAGGGTAGTACATGGGGTCGTGTTTCCCGGGCCTGGCAAGGGCCCCTTGGCAGGTCTAACCTTCAGCCACGGAAGGAAAAAGTCATGAGCAGCACATAGTGAGGGCAGCAGCAGAAACAGCAGCAGCAGCAGCACAAAAGGGGAAGGCAGCAAAGCTCAAGCACTCACAGAGGGGACGAGAAACCGTGCAAGGAGACTGTTTATTTCGAAAGGATTTTGCAATAAACATAGTGAGTGGGCTCCAGGCAGAGGTTCTATTCTTCTCCCTCATCCTCGTCCTCATAGGAGTCGATGCCCACTTCCTCGTAATCCTTCTCCAGGGCAGCCATATCCTCCCGGGCCTCGGAGAACTCACCCTCCTCCATGCCCTCACCCACGTACCAGTGCACAAACGCCCTCTTGGCATACATCAGGTCGAACTTGTGGTCCAGGCGGGCCCAGGCCTCAGCGATGGCGGTCGTGTTGCTCAGCATGCACACGGCACGCTGCACCTTGGCCAGGTCTCCCCCAGGCACCACAGTGGGGGGCTGGTAGTTGATACCGACCTTAAAGCCCGTGGGGCACCAGTCCACGAACTGAATACTGCGCTTGGTCTTGATGGCAGCAATGGCAGCGTTGACGTCCTTGGGTACCACGTCTCCACGGTACAGCAGACAGCAGGCCATGTACTTGCCATGGCGGGGATCACACTTCACCATCTGGTTGGCAGGCTCGAAGCAGGCATTGGTGATCTCTGCCACCGACAGCTGCTCGTGGTAGGCCTTCTCTGCAGAGATGACTGGTGCATAGGTGGCCAGGGGGAAGTGGATGCGAGGGTAGGGCACCAGGTTGGTCTGGAACTCGGTCAGGTCCACGTTGAGGGCGCCGTCAAAGCGCAGGGAGGCTGTGATGGAGGAGACGATCTGGCTGATGAGGCGGTTGAGGTTGGTGTAAGTTGGACGCTCGATGTCCAGGTTGCGGCGACAGATGTCATAGATGGCCTCATTGTCCACCATGAAGGCACAATCTGAGTGCTCCAGGGTGGTGTGAGTGGTCAGGATGGAGTTGTAGGGCTCGACCACGGCCGTGGACACCTGGGGGGCTGGGTAGATGGAGAACTCCAGCTTGGATTTCTTGCCATAGTCAACAGAGAGCCGCTCCATCAGCAGTGAGGTGAAGCCAGAGCCAGTGCCCCCTCCAAAGCTGTGGAACACCAGGAAGCCCTGAAGTCCTGTGCACTGATCAGACTGAAAGACAAGACGGAAAAGAGCAATGTGGGTGGGGAAAGGGCCTCAGGATCTCTTATGTTCTGGCTTCACAAAAGTCTAAAATTTCTCAGGTGTTAAGGCAGACTAATGAGTATCCCACAGCCGCAGCACACTCTGGGACATGTGCAATTAGAGATGACTCCATGAAATGGATTTGGGAAAAAATGTTTCTGACCATTAGCATCGTTTCAAAAGCTTCCTTCTTTCTACCCCCAATTCTCACCAGCTTGCGGATCCGGTCCAGGACTGGGTCAATGATTTCCTTGCCAATGGTGTAGTGACCACGAGCATAGTTGTTCGCTGCATCCTCTTTCCCAGTGATGAGCTGCTCGGGGTGGAAGAGTTGCCGGTATGGGCCATTTCGGATCTCATCTGAAAAGGCATACACCACATCGTTAGAGCAGAAACCACAAGGCTATGCTCAACACAGACCTCCCTCCCTCAGCCTGGTGGCTGTGGTTAGATATATGGAAGCATTCATCTCCTGCCAGCCTGAGATAGCAGTGTGTGAGAGAAACCCAGAGCTGCTGCCCAGGCCAGTCTGCGATCAGCCTCCTTTCTTCAGCTTCCAGCAGGGCAAGGGGTTTTCAGGGCCAGGAAAGCCAGGTCTAGACATCCTCTCTCCAGAGAGAAGCTTAGAGTCACTTTCCAGCCCCTTAATTCCACCCTCTCTTCCTCTGCTCACCAATTACGGTAGGCTCCAAATCCACAAAAACTGCCCGGGGCACATGCTTTCCAGCACCGGTTTCACAGAAGAAGGTGGTGAAGGAGTCATCCCCTCCACCGATGGTCTTGTCACTGGGCATCTGTCCATCCGGCTGAATTCCATGTTCCAGACAGTAGAGCTCCCAGCAGGCATTGCCCATCTGGACACCTGCCTGCCCCACATGGACTGAGATGCATTCACGCTGAAGGGTAAAGAGAGGGGACATGGCATAAGCCCCACATACATAAGTCCTTACCTCATGAGCCTCTCTCCCACCCGATCACCTACCAGTTAGGATGATTCAGTTGGCAAAAGGGCCTGAGCAGAGGTCAAAGAGGCTGGCATCCTGCCCAGGCTGTCCTGCATAGGACTTCCCAACTGGAGGCACCCAGTAGGGCAGGCCAGTTCCCTCAGCCTACTTCTCCATGGGGACCTTGTCAAGTAAGAGCTGTGGCTCCATATGACCCTGCCATATTCACAGGACACTCAGGCAGGACGGAGAGGTCAAGTGCATATGAGACAGGCAAGACACTGTAGTCACTGAGACAAGGACAAGTGATTTTTTCAGCTGTTCCCAATCCCTACTCCCACAGATCAGCTTCTCAAGTGCCTGAGAAGGGACAGAAGGTTTTCCAGAGCCACGAATTTATAGCTAGAGGTCCGCTGTTGATTAATTCTTTGCTTTGAGAATGAACAACTAGAATATCATATAACCCTCTCGCCCTTTCATTCTTGCGAACTGTAGAGGTGTCTCAGCCTTCCAGTCAGGCATCAACTGACCATACTGGCCAGCAGGATGCCCTGTCTCTCACTACCTTTAAATCCCATCTGGCTCTGGGGATCAATCCCATCTGGCTGCTCTCCCCACCTCTACCCCCACACCCTGGGTATCTTCACCGCGTTCATCCACTGCGGTGCCCTCACGGAAACTGCAGAGAGCAAAAAACGGCAGGCGCCGGCAGTGAGGGTTGTGGGCACTGGGGCACTCGCTGCCCTAGGCTCATTCCTGCCAGTCTGGAATTAACCTCTGAAGAGCCAAAGTGGTGCAGAGCAGGGCCGGCGCGGCCTTCCTTTTCGACACCGAAATGGCGGGGTGACGGTTTGCAAACACCCAGAAAAGGAAACGGAACCTGCGGTGAGGCCCCGAAGGTAACCTGCCTTGCCCTGGGCGGGGTGAGCGCCATCCTGCACTCTGGCCCCGTATTCGCCCCTTCTAGATTCTTTCCAGGTCCATCCCAGTGGAAAGCGAGGATTGGATTTCGGCCCCCGTCCCTGGGCTATAAATACCACCCCCTACACACACCTCTTTCCCCTCCCCCCAACCTGGCCTCGGCCTGCGCTCTCGCTCAGCGCCAGCTGTCTCTGCCCGTCCGTGCACGCGGACTCTCGCTGGAGAGATTCCGGCTCGCCTCACTAGGCCGAACCCCATTCTCGCCACCCCTCCAGGATCAAAAGAGGGGTGCTGAGTCACGGGGGGGGTGCTGTGGGTAGAAGGGATGCGCCCACAGTCGGAGGAAAGGGGGATGCTGAACCAAGTGATCTGACCCCTTCCCACCTTCTTGCACCAAACACGTGTTTGGTCAGTTCCAAGGACCCGGGAGTGAGAGAGAGGCTAGGGGCGGAGGACAGCCAAGCGGGGTCTCCCTCGACCGCGGAAAGGACGGGCCGCGGGACCTCGTGACTCCCCTCAGGAGGGTTAGGACACAAATACTTGGTGGAGCAGGAGGGGATTCCAGGAGGACTCCTCTCTGCTACTGATGATTCCCACCCCGCTCTACCACCCTCCCTAGCATCCGAAAGTGGACAACTTGGCCCAGCCAAAGCCACTGGGAGGGGGTGGGGGAAGGCAACCCCCCACAACACCTCGAGACCTGAAACTCCGTATAGAGGGCCCTGAGCAGCCCTAGAGGGAGGTTCCCCGAAGAAGAGGAGAACTTAGGGGACGGGCGCGATGCCGGCGGGGCCGCACTCACCATGGTGAGTCCGGGTGGTGGGTCTCACGTGGAGTCCGGGTGACGGGTCTCAGTGAGAACTGCGCTAGCTGCAGTGCCGCACCGCTCTTATATGCGGGAGGCGGGCCCGCGCGCTCCGACCGCCCACTAGGAGCCGGGCGGCCCAAACGCCACGCCCCCGAAAGGTAGGCGGCCCGGAGGGGGTGGGGCCAGGGCGAGTTCCCTCCCCGGGGCGTGCCAGAGTCCCTCACCTGTCCCGCGTGAGTGAGCAGTAGCGACCCGAGCTTAAACCCTTCTCTCCCGGCTTTGCGCCGACACTCGGAGCTCCCGAGCTCCGCTGTTGGGACGCAAGGCGCGGTGCCAGGACGTGTCTCTCCTGCACCTGCGTTGTGGGGGCGCCTGTCGCTAAGGTGTTCTGACTTAGGCCGGGTGCTGCAGAGGCTGTTTTTCCGGAGTGGCTGCAGCCAGCCTTCGCCTGTGCCCTCCCCGCCCCGCCTCTCTGGAGGCTCCGGCCGACTGCCTGGCTCTGACGCTTCCCCCAGGAACTGCTTGCAGTCGCACGAGGCCTGATGGTCCCCGGCCGGGACGGCTGGCCTTCGCCAACGTCCTCGGGCGGCCGAGGACCGGGAGCTGCACAGTCTGAGCCCCAGGTTGCCGATCCCTTAGGTTGCTCCGCAGAGCCTAACCCCACAGTCTGTCTGCGAGGGCCGACCCCCGGAATCTGTCGCGTCTCTCCAGCTGCCCGCTGGTCAGTGGCCCCGTCATCAGCACCGTCACTATTAGCCGGCCCTCGCCATAGCCACCTGCCCACTTTCCTGCAGCCAGAACCGCCGGAGCTTCTGGAATTCGTATCCTGACTGCCCTAAGTGACCTTGGGCAAGTGACTTAACCACACTGAATTCTTGGCATCTTCACGGGTGAAAGGAGATAACGATCCCACCCCCAGAAAGCATTGTGAGGTGTTATAACTAACGTTTGTTGACTCTGAAGAGGAAAAAACAAAATGGAGATTCTGATGTCATGGCTGGTTTTGACTTTCCCATCCTCTTCTGTCCTTAAGCCATGGGTAGGATCTGCTACCTGCATCTCAAAGCCCTCGGAGCTCAGGCAGAGGTCTCAGCTAAAGCTATTCCTTCTTTCTACTTTTCAGCCCCATGTCTCGCAAGAATGGGCTTTTCAACCTACTTCTGCTTTCCCTTGCATGCCTTACATTTTCTACCTGTCTCTCTTCACTGCAGAAATCATCAGAAGTACCCTACGTGCCTATTGGTACATCCTGTCTCCTGGGAAAAGATTCACCTGTCTCTCCTATTTGTTTCTCCTAGTGTTTCCTAGGGCCAAGGCTGCCTGACAATATAATACAGCAGGATAAAATAACTAGCAATGGCAACTTTCTGCCAACAAAATAGCTAACTGATACCTTACTTTACCAAGGCATGGAAAGAAATACCGTGAAATATGACAAGGTCTCTTTTCCCAGTAGACTAACCATATGGTTGGGAGAACAAGACTCATTCATAGAAAAGAAACCTGGCAAGGGCACATAATGAGGTTGCTTTGGGAAATGGGGTCACTGTCTCTACAGAGCAAGGAGCCTTGGTGACTACAGAACACGTGGTCTCGTTCAGACCTTCCCTAGCCCTCTGTTTTCCTTGTGCAGCCCAACCCTGCAGAGTGAGTATTTTAAGAGACTTGTGCTATCTTAGGCAAAACCCAAAACCTATTTGTTCTTCAGGTTCAGCTTCTTTTTCTGTAAAACTGGGATAATAACTTTGGATTGTGAGGACCAGATGAACTGGAGGATGCATACGTACACAATAAAGCACTATGTATCCAGCTGCCTGGATTCTTAGAGCATTTTGTTCATTTATTTTCGTGCGTGTAGCACCTATGCTGCAGTTATTCATGCATATGTCCATCTTATTAGACAGTGATCTTGCTGAAGCAGAAGACTGTCTCATTCACTTTTGTGGTCCCCAGTTCCCAGTATGGCACTTGGCACATGGTAACATTTGCTAAGTGTGTGTCAGATGAATTGTTTCACTATAGAGATGGGACTGAAATTAAGGTAAAACTCTTAAGAAGCCAGAAGTTTCAAATTGGAAAACAAATTGCCTCTCTGAAATGTTTTATCTGGCCCCTACAGTGTTAACCGCTATTGCGTTTAGAATATGAAAAAAAATTAGGAACTTTTTCTGTATGGGGCATCGCCAAAGACCACCCCTATGTTAGGAGACTTACTAGACAGACTCACAGGACTCAGCATAAACTTGTACTCACAGCTAGGGTTTATTACAGTGATGCAAGAACAATACACAGCTGGATAATAAGGGGAAAAGACACAACAGGAGTCTGAAGGAATCCATGTCCTGTCCCTCCCATAAGGGCTTACACAATGTACTCGTTTTCCTAAATGAAAATGGAGCAACATTTCCCTGCAGTGCTTTTGCCCAAGAAAGCCCATTAGAGACTCAGCACCCAAGGTTTTTAGTGGGGGCTGTTCACAGAGGCACTTCTGCCTTGCATGTGCCAAAATTCCAGACTCAGAAGAAAAATGGGTGTTCAGCATAAATCACATTGTTTATACACACTGTCCAGGCACAACAAACCATCCTGATCAATCAGCTGTTGACTGGGAGTACTCTAAGAGCCAAGTTCTCAGATGCCAGCCGAGGGGCAACCATGTGAGCGGGCCTTTCCAAGGATAGCTGTCTCAGGCCTGCTAGGTTAACTGTTTTAATCATGTAAAAATCCAGATCCTAGCTTATCATGAAACAAATTGAGAGAGATGGCTATTCTAGGCCTGCATTCCCATTTAGCAACTGTGATAGGCAGAATAGCACTCCCCCCAAGATGTCCACATCTTAGTCCCTGGAATCTGTGACTATGTTACCTTCCATGGCTAAAGACAGTGTGAATATGATTAAGGTAAAGGTCTTGAAATGGGGAGATTTTGGATTTTCTGGGTGGGCCCAGTGTAATCACAAGTCCTTTTTTAATTAAAAAAAATTTTTTTAATTATGAAAGTATGATAACACATTAACAGGAGACTTGGAAAATACAGAACAAGGTTACATATAGTTCCACTATACATTATAGTTATTTTTAAAAGTAGATGAATTAAGATTTTTAGTTGGGCTTTCAATATCAAACTCTCAAAAATTAATATGATGAGTACAATACCATTTTCTCAAAAAATTAACAATTCTCTCCTACAGAGTAGAAGGATCTAGTAGACCTGAAAAGCATTATGAACCAATTTAACAAAATTAAGATTTATACAATTTTCACACAGCCATAGAATACAAATTCTGTTCAAGTTCCCGTAGACTGTAAACTAGAAGACACTGGAATAAAACAAGGTGCAAAACTTTCACTGTCTAAAGGTATTGAAATCATACAGAATTGTTCCCCTTTTCACTGTAGAATCATGTTAGAAATTAATATCAAAAGATATTTGAAAATAACCCACCTATTTTCAAGTGGAATGTGACATTTACCAAGAGAAATAGGAGGGTCCTTCTAAATGGAAGAAGGAGGCAGGAGAGTCAGAGTCAGGGAAGGGGAGAGGTCAGAGTGAAGGCTCTCAAGATGGAAGGAGGCCATGGTGAAGGAATGCGGACAGCCTCTGGAAGACGGAAAAGACAAGGGGCATATTTTCCTCTAAAGTCTTTAGAAGGAAAGCAACCATGCCAACACCTTGAATTTATCCGTAAATAGGTTTCCAATTCCAATGGTGGGAGAGGGGGCTTCCCCACACACCACCAAGCAATTCTCAGACACCAGCAAGGGGTTCTAGAATACAGCTCAATTCTGCACTTTCTGCCTGGAGATAGCATCAGGTTCCACAGGTTAAAGGTTTGATCCTACAAAACTGTCCCCCCATTTCCTGCTTCAGATGCCAGTCACAAGTCCCAGTTGTTACCTAAGCTTCTGACCCGCCTGCTACAAACTGGAAGTTCCAACAACCCTCCCCCGCCCCCCCCCAGCTCTGGATACCAACCACAAGTCCATATGGTTACTTGTCCTGACTGATGGGCTGCAGATTAGAACTTACCATCACCTCTTTCTTGGGTTCAACTAATTTGCTAGAGAGGCTCATAGGGTTCAGAGAAACATTTTACCGACTAGATCACTGGTTTATTATACAAGGATATGAGCCAGGAGCAGTCAGATAGAAGGGATGCAGAGGGCAATGTATGGTAAAAGGACATGAGCTTGCATACCATCTCCAGGTGCTCTACTCTCCCAGCATCTCCATGTGTTCACCACCCTGGAAGGTCTCCCAACCCCATCCTTTTGAGTTTTGATGAAGACTTCATTACATAAACATGGTTGATTAAATCACTGACCATTGGTGATTGAACTCAATCTCCAGCTACCCAACCCTCTCAGGAGGTCAGAAGGGCATGATGGGACTGAAATTTCTAAACCTCTAATTGCTCAGTTGGCTCCACTGGCAAGCAGCCCCCATCCTTGCTGCTGCTGCTGCTGCTAAGTCGCTTCAGTCATGTCCGACTCTGTGTGACCCCATAGACGGCAGCCTACTAGGCTCCTCTGTCCCTGGGATTCTCCAGGCAAGACTACTGGAGTGGGTTGCCATTTCCTTCTCCAATGCATGAAAGTGAAAAGTAAAAGTGAAGTCACTCAGTCGTGCCCGACTCTTCGCGACCCCATGGACTGGAGCCTACCAGGCTCCTCCGTCCATGGGATTTTCCAGGCAAGAGTACTGGAGTGGGGTGCCATTGCCTTCTCTGGCCCCCATCCTTAGGTGGGTCCAAAAGTCACTTCATTAACATACCAAGACACCTTGACCACTCTCAACACTTAGGGAATTCTCAGGGTTTTGGGAACTGTGAGCCAAGAAGAATGGACAAAGACCAAATAATATATAAGAAATACATTTTGGTCATATGAGTAGCCACAGTTTTTTCTTATAAATCATAATATTGAATTCCCCATAAGATTTATTTGGACTTTTGATCTCCAGAACATGAGATAATACATTTGTGTTGTTTTAAGCTACTAAGTTTGTAGCAATTTGTTACAGCCTGGATAGGAAACCATTGCAGCAACAAATGTAGCTGGGTGATGGCTACGTTCTTACGATGGGCAACAAGCTGCTCCAGTTCACCCAGCCCTCATTACGCTGTGTCTCCCTGACACAGAAGACCAGTGCCCACTGTCATTTAACATCACATGCTCAACCCACATCACTCATTTATGTTAGCCTGGCTCTTGCAGCAACGAGTTCACAGCCCTAAGCAGGCTTCTTGGCAGGGAAAACGGAGAAGACAAGGGTGCAGGGAGACACACCCAAGGCATGTTGGTGGAATATAGAGTCTGCATCTGGTTGGGAATGTGTGTCTGAGCGTGCATGCTCATGCACAAACAGGCATGACTGAGTGTATATCTATTTTCTCAGGATATAGACAGATCCCCTGATTAAGGGCCATAAGCTCTTGGTAGGTGAGCAGGTAATAGTCCATATTACCAAACAGAAAACTCTTGGACATTCACATAGAATCCAGAAGACAATGCCAAACACTCCCTGATGAGGTATTGTTTAGTCCACTCACCCAGCGTGGGTGTCAACTCTCTCTTTGGATCGCTCTCTCTCTTCACCATGCCTACTGTTATCTCCATCTTTCCTAACTCCTTCTCAGAGTCTCACCTCCATCTTGTTTTTGTTTGTTTGTTTTTTTTAATTTTATTTTTAAACTTTACAAAATTGTATTAGTTTTGCCAAATATCAAAATGAATCCACCACAGGTATACATGTGTTCCCCATCCTGAACCCTCCTCCCTCCTCCCTCCCCATTCCATCCCTCTGGGTCGTCCCAGTGCACTAGCCCCAAGCATCCAGTATCGTGCATCGAACCTGGACTGGCAACTCGTTTCATACATGATATTATACATGTTTCAATGCCATTCTCCCAAATCTTCCCACCCTCTCCCTCTCCCACAGAGTCCAGAAGACTGTTCTATATATCAGTGTCTCTTTTGCAGTCTCATACGCAGGGTTATTGTTACCATCTTTCTAAATTCCATATATATGCGTTAGTATAGTGTATTGGTGTTTTTCTGGCTTACTTCACTCTGTATAATAGGCTCCAGTTTCATCCACCTCATTAGAAATGATTCAAATGTATTCTTTTTAATGGCTGAGGAATACTCCATTGTGTATATGTACCACTGCTTTCTTATCCATTCATCTGCTGATGGACATCTAGATTGCTTCCATGTCCTGGCTATTATAAACAATGCTGCGATGAACATTGGGGTACACGTGTCTCTTTCCCTTCTGGTTTTCTCAGTGTGTATGCCCAGCAGTGGGATTGCTGGATCATAAGGCAGTTTTATTTCCAGTTTTTTAAGGAATCTCCACACTGTTCTCCATAGTGGCTGTACTAGTTTGCATTCCCACCAACAGTGTAAGAGGGTTCCCTTTTCTCCACACCCTCTCCAGCATTTATTACTTGTAGACTTTTGGATCGCAGCCATTCTGACTGGTGTGAAATGGTACCTCATAGTGGTTTTGATTTGCATTTCTCTGATAATGAGTGATGTTGAGCATCTTTTCATGTGTTTGTTAGCCATCTGTATGTCTTCTTTGGAGAAATGTCTATTTAGTTCTTTGGCCCATTTTTTGATTGGGTCATTTATTTTTCTGGAGTTGAGCTGTAGGAGTTGCTTGTATATTTTTGAGATTAGTTGTTTGTCAGTTGCTTCATTTGCTATTATTCTCTCCCATTCTGAAGGCTGTCTTTTCACCTTGCTAATAGTTTCCTTTGATGTGCAGAAGCTTTTAAGTTTAATTAGGTCCCATTTGTTTATTTTTGCTTTTATTTCCAATATTCTGGGAGGTGGGTCATAGAGGATCCTGCTGTGATGTATGTCGGAGAGTGTTTTGCCTATATTCTCCTCTAGGAGTTTTATAGTTTCTGGTCTTAAAAATATGGAACGCTTCACGAATTTGCGTGTCATCCTTGCGCAGGGGCCATGCTAATCTTCTCTGTATCGTTCCAGTTTTAGTATATGTGCTGCCGAAGTGAGCACTCACCTCCATCTTGAAGCAGTGTGGCAAGGTCATCAAAGTTCTTTGTTTGCTGTTGGCTGTGCCACATGGCACATGAGAGTTTAGTTCCCTGATCAGGGATCAAACCTGAGCCCCTTACAGTGGAAGCTCAAAGTCTTAGCCACCAGGAAAGTCCCCATCAAGGTTTAAAATGTCTCCATGGATTCCATTTGGGAGAGGTGGAGCTGAGGCTTACCGCACATCCATTTTTTTTTTTTTTCAGTTGGAGCGTCTACTAGCTGTCCTCCTCCTCACAGCACCATCTTTCCTATGGGATAGCTCCATGTCTTCTCTCCTCCCTGCTGTCCACGCTGGCTTGGTTCACATGCTCCACTGAGATGTTCTTGGTAAGGTCGCCAGTGACCTCCATCTTGCCAAACCAGAGATCATGTCCCTCTCTTCATCTTTCTCAGCCTCTCAGTAGTATGCAACATAACTGATCCTTCCTTTATAGTGTTTCATAGTTGAAGTACTTCCTTCTTGGCTTTGATAACACTTTTACTCCTGGTTTTTGTCCTAGCCACTCCTTCTTGGTGGTCTTTGATGGCTTACCTCTAAAGGGTGTTCTTCATAGCTCATTCCCAGGCTTTCCACATGTTTTTTCTCCCTGAAGGAGCTATAGTTGCAAGTGGGTGATGAGTATATGGGATTTTATTATGTTATCTCTACTGTGGGGTGTATTTTTAAATGTCTGTAATTAAAAGCAATTGTAACTTATCTAGGGTTACTCAAAAAAGAATAGCTAGAGTATAAACATCCCAAGCTGCAGTGCAAGAATAGAATAAAAAGAAAGCCATATCACCTATATGTTGATGGTTCTCAAAAGTACTCCTCCATTTTGGACCTCTCCTCTGAGGTTCAGAGTCACATGACTGTTTGGCTTTTTGATATCATACCTTGAAAACCTCTTAGACATCTCAACACAGCACAAAGTAGAATTCTTATCACACTCCCTGCCAAACCTGCTTCTGTCCTAGGCTCCCAAAAGTGAAAGTCACTCAGTCATGTCTATACCAGTCCATGCAATTCTCTAGGCCAGAATACTGGCATGGGTAGCTTTTTCCTTCTCCAGGGGGTCTTCCCAACCCAGGGATCAAACCCGAGTCTCCCACACTGTAGGCAAATTCTTTACCAGCTGAGCCACAAGGGAAGCCCCGAGTCTGAGTGAATAATACCACCTTCCTCCCAAGTCCTTAGGTAAAAACGGAGGACTGTCCTCTATTCCTCTTTCATTCTCTTCCTCCCCTCTTTTATTAATTAGAATGTTTTAGCTTCAAATCATGGAAAGCCTAGCTACCAGCAGCTTAAACAATGGGTGTTCAAGAAATCTGAATGGAGGGCGGTTCCAGGATTGGTTCAGTGATGTCACCAATAAGTCCAGTATATCCAGCTTTCTGCTCTGGCATCCTCAAAGGCCTTGTGACGTCTTCTCTCCTGATCACAGGATGACTACCACAGCTCCAAGTATCATGCCCTCATACGACACCATCCTAAGGCAGGAAAGTGGGGGGGGGGTGGTTTCCTCCCACATCTCTTTTTATCAGAGAGAAAAACCTTTCCTTAAAGCACCCCAGCAGACTTTCCCTTGTATCTCACTGACCTCAGGCCTAAACTAGTCATTGGAACAGGGGACTGGAACTACCATGAATGGTTTGGACTAACCTATACTTACCCTTGGAAAAGGCAATGGCACCCCACTCCGGTATTTTGCCTGGAAAATCCCATGGATGGAGGAGCCTGGTGGGCTGCAGTCCATGGGGTCACTAGGAGTCAGACACGACTGAGCGATTTCACTTTCACTTTTCACTTTCATGCATCGGAGAAGGAAATGGCAACCCACTCCAGTGTTGTTGCCTGGAGAATCCCAGGGACGGGGGAGCCCTGTGGGCTGCTGTCTATGGGGTCACACAGAGTCAGACACGACTGAAGTGACTTAGCAGCAGCATACTTATCCTTAGGTCTAGAGAAAGGCCATCTTCCTTGACCAAGTGGAAGGGTGAAAAATTATACAAAATCAGGACCATGCCAGCAAAGAAAACATGGAGGCAGGGGTCAGGTAAGGCTGTTGGGTAGGTCTGCACAGCCCAGATTAGCATGTCCTATGCTTCAGCCCAGCTACTTCCCTCACCCCCAGTTTAGTCCAAGCTACCATCCCCTCATTACTGGATATTAGCCATGGTCTCCTCACAGCTCCCTGCTCCCACTCTTGAACCTCTGTAATGTACTTCCCACATAGCAGCTGCAATACTGTCTCTAAAACAAAACACGAAGTAGGCCATGAGGCTTGCTTAACCCCCCACCCCCCATCACACTTGTAATAAAAGCCATTCTCAGGACTTCCCTGGTAGTCCATTGGCTAAACCTCCAAGCTCCTAATTCAGGAGGCCTGGTTCCATCCCTGGTCAGGGAACTAGATCGCACACACCACAGCTGAGTTTGCATGCTGCAGCTAAAGATCCCGCTGGCTTCAGATAAGACCTGGTGCAGCCAAATAAGTAAATACTTTTTTTTTTAAAGCCATTCTCCTTCCCAGGTCCCTTTACCTCTGTGAACTCCCTCCCTCCCTTTCCTTATACACACCAGGCTTGCTCCTTTGCACTTGCTATTCTCTCTGCCTAGAGCACTACAATTCAGATCTTGGTGTGGCCCACTCCTTATTAATTTCAAACATCACCTTCCTGGAGAGTGGCTTCTTCTCAGTAGTAGCCCCCTCTCCTACTCTCCCCCTACCCCATCTCCTTCTGTGCCATTATCTGTTTTATTTTCATTAAGTGTTTGTTGCTATCTGAAATTTTCTTGTTTGTTTAGTTATTCTGTCTTCCCACAAAAATACAAACTCCTTGAAAGCACAGACGCTTTTTGTCTACTACCACTGTATCTCTGGCAACAGTGCTTGGCACACAGCAGACAATAAACATTGTTCAAGGAATGAAGAATATTGATTACCTCTCATTTTATAACTTAGATGCATTACATGCTCTTTAAAAAAATCTCAGGACTTCCCTGGTGGTCCAGTGGTTAAGGCTTCGGCTTCCAGTACAGGGGGTGGGGGTTCAATGCCTGATCCAGGAGCTAAGATCCCATATGCCTCATGGCCAAAAAAACAAAACATAAAACAGAAGCAATATTGTAACAAATTAAATAAGACTTTAAAAATGATCCATATTAAAAAAAAAACTTAAAAAATAAGTCTCTTTACTCTTGTTTTATATGAGATTCCTCCCCCTGCCTGCCTTGAAGAGAATTTTCTCTGCAGAATTAGTGTTTCAAGGTTGACTTTGGGATGCCTAACTTCAAAGACCAGTTGGGAGAAGTTGGAGTGCTAGCAGGAGACTCTGGGGCACAATGGGCCCCAAATCCTTCCATCTGGATAATAATTCCAGAGGTCTATGGCTTCGTGGATCAACTCAGTGTAGACTGGGCTTTCTCACCTTTGAAGTGTTGGTTGGCTGTGTCTTCTCTCCAGGGATCCTGGCCTTTTAGTTCCAGGTAGGAGAGAGAAGCAGAGAAGGCGATGGTACCCCACTCCAGTACTCTTGCCTGGAAAATCCCACGGACGGAGGAGCCTGGTAGGCTGCAGTCCATGAGGTCGCTAGGAGTCAGACACGACTGAGCGACTTCACTTTCACTTTTCACTTTCATGCATTGGAGAAGGAAATGGCAACCCACTCCAGTGTTCTTGCCTGGAGAATCCCAGGGACAGGGGAGCCTGGTGGGCTGCTTTCTACGGGGTCGCACAGAGTTGGACACAACTGAAGTGACTTAGCAGCAGCAGCAGCAGCAGGAGAGAGAAGACCTCAGTTCATGGCCCAAACCAGGGTTAACCATCTTAATATTCTGGGTCACACCCTGGTATACTAGGATGAAAAGGGCTCTGATAAAGCCCCACCCTCAAGATAATTCTTTCACCATTTGCCATACTGACTGAAAATTCACATTAGAAACTACTTCCTGGAGAGGGTTGCTATTAATAGACAAGATTCTTTTATTTGCTAAATCTGACATTCCTATTCCTGGTCACGGTGCTGGCTGGAAGTATGACTGGAGAGAGGCAACGTGGTTTCCAGGCAGCATTAGGGACCATTTGAGGTTAGTGGTCATGCATTTGAAGTTAGATCAGTCAATATAGTTCTGGGGTTTTCTACAGCCACTGTTTAGTGGGTCAGTGCAGGCAGAATTGGTGAACAAATGGATTTAACCAGAGTTGTGGTTTGGTCAGTCAAGGAAACTGAAGCTAAAGGGAGACAAGGGAGTTGAGGAGTATGTAAGGGAATGATCACCACTGACCATGGAATTTAAAATAAAAACACAGGAGAGGATGAGGAATATCGAAAACTCTGCCATGTGGAAATGGGAGAGGAACAGACCCTGAGTCCCAGAAGAACAGTAATTCTGCCCCTAATTAACTCCCTTGTGCCAAGAGGCAGCAATTTCCTTTTCTTCCTCAGGGTGTAGAGGCCTTCCCTTGCCTACCTCACACAAAGTTGTTGAGGGACTCAAAGGAGATAAGGGCGTGGGGAGGGGGGGTCAGGTTGAGGCTGCCTTGGGAACAACAAAGCAGGATACAAATGGGAGAGAGTAACATTTTTATTGTCCCAGGCCATATGGTGACTACTTCTGTGGGAAATAAGGCCAGACTAGACAAGCAAAGACTTGCATTAGAACAGGGAGAGACTGTTAGGAATAGCCTTGAAACCCTGCTCAGTATCTTGCCTTGCCTGTGGACAACAGCCAGTTCTGGACTAAGCACATGTATCTTGTTTAATCTCACAGTATACAACTTCTCCCCAGTCTACAGATGAGAAAACTCAGGCAAAAGAAGTTAAGTGTGTGCTAAGTCACTTCAATCATGTCTGATTCTTTGTGACCCTGTGGACCATAGCCCACCAGGCTCCTCTGTCCATGGGATTTTCCAGGCAAGAATACTGGAACGGGTTGCCATTTCCTTCTCCAGGGGATCTTCCTGACCTGGGGATCAAACTCATGTCTCTTACGTCTCCTGGAGATGGGGCTATCCTGAGCTCTAGTTTCTGCTGTTCTCTGATAGTCTGAGTTTCCACCCAGAAAGGCCCAAGTTGATCTCCTGCCCTAGGTAACTCATTATTTCTGGTCCAGTGCACTTTTCTTAGCCCCGCCCACTCCTCTTCCAGTCCTCACCAACCCTGGGGGGTTGGGAGGGGTTGGGGGTGGTGCTGGAGCTCAGACAGCTTAGTTTCTAAATCCTCTCCCACCTGTGAGGGCCAGGCTGAAGCACCAGGGGTTGTGTGACTGAGCAACAGACACCGTGTACCCAGAGACCTGGATACCTGTGTGGGGCTACCAGTGGGCCCCTCCTCTGCAGGCACCTCCTCCCCTGCCTGGGCCCGGGCCCAGCGCCTGCCTGCTGCCCGGTAACCAAGTCAACAGCCCTGCCCTCCTGGGGCCGTTTCTAACAACATTCCCCCCCACTGAGAGCAGACCAGAGAGTATAAGGAGGCCAGCAGGCTCTGTGTCCCTCACAGACCTGTCCCCAGCTTCGGCCTTGCAGCAGACAGACAGACGACCCCAGCTAGTCCCAGCCAGGCAGCATGGTAAGCAGAGGTGGGGGCTGAGGATGCAAATGAGGGTCCCTTGTGTCCAGGGGTTCACGGGCTATAGTGTGGAGGCAGGTGAGGTAGGGGAAAGGGAAAGAGACTTGCAGATGGGAGTGTGGCCCCCCAAATGTGCTAGTATGCGGGGGCCTGTTCAGGGGGTGGAGAGGGACAGGTGATGGTAACTAGGACCTGGGTAAGAGCCTGAGCAGCTGCTTGAAGGGCTTCAAATTTATGGGTAGGGAGAGTGGGGTGAGCAGGACGCAAGTAGAAAGTACAGGCAATTTCCTGTAAACCTGGGCCCCTGCTGGCCTATGGTTCCAGCCCCCAGCTGTAACGACCCATCCTCCTAGCCAGTCCTTTCCCTGTGCCTTGATCTGACTCCTCATTTCAGCTATGTACCAGGGGGGAGAGAAAGAAGGGGTGGGAGGGTGCTATGGGGGTGGGGTGGGGCTTATTTGATATGTTAAGAAAACCTGCCCCCCAGGCAGGACAGAAGAGCAGTTAGAAGTGTGGTTGGAGCCAGGCTGTCCCTTCTCTGAATATTCCTGGTTTTGCTCATGACCTTGAGCGAGTTGTTTGACTCCTCTGAGAGTCAGTAAAATAGGGTAATAAAAATACCTACCTAAGGGGGGCGTTATGAAGATTAAATGAGATAGTGTGTGAACCGCTTAGCACAGTGTCTGGCACCTAATCAGTGCTTAACATATGGAACTAAGCATCCGAATGACAAAGCCTGCAGAGTATGAAATTATACTATTTTAACCGACAAGGAAAGGCAATGGGAGAAGCCACCTTGAAGCAACTCTGTCCACGTCCCAGAGGGATAGGGGTTTGAGGCCAAGTCTGTGTGACTCCAGGGCCTGGGTTCTGTGCCCACACCCAGAGTGAGGGGCATTGTTTCCAGAGTCTCAGGCATTCTCCACGTCAGACATGCCTTGCATGGGCCCTCAGCTGTGGAGGCCAGGTCTGTGCATGGGACCTGGGCAGGCTCTGAGATACAGCAGCAGGCATCAGCCCTGCTGGGTGATTGGTGAGCTGAGTCAGCCCTCCCTCATGGACCTGGGGATTTCTGGAGTCCTTTGACCCTGAACCCTTCCCAGCTTAATTCATTATTTTCTCTTTTTAAATTTTTCTTTCTTTCTGTCTGTGCTGGGTTTTTGTTGCTATGCAAGCTTCCTCTGGTTGTGGCAAGCAAGGGCTATTCTCTAGCTGTGGGGTGTGGGCTTCTTGTCATGGTAGCTTCTCTTGTTGCGGAGCAACAGGCTCTAGGGCGCTCGGGCTTCAGTAGCTGCAGGCCGAGGGCTCAATAGTTGCGGCTCCTGGGATCTAGAGCACAGGCTCAGTAGTTGTGGCACACAGGCTGAGTTGCTCTGCAGCATGTGGGATCTTCCCGGATCAGGGATTGAACGTGTGTCTCCTGCATTGGCAGGCAGATTCTTTCCCACTAAGCCACCAGGGAAGTCCCTGTGACTTTCTCTTACTATGACCCCCAGGGTTGGGTGATGGGGGAATGGATAAGGGGATCCAATAGAAATATGGCCTGACCTAGTCTGTGTTGTGCAGTGAGCCAGGCAACTTGCATTCTTTCATCTGCAGAGTAATTCTAGGAGGGGGCTCTTATTATTGTAATTTCTCAGGGAAGATGCCCTCAGAGTATTGGAGACTCTTGCTTGAGGCAAGTGGGGAAGTTATGGGGCTGGGATACAGATGGTCTCTGTATTAATCCCAGTCATCCAAAAAAATCACAAGAAGTTAAGGCCCTTGTGTCATATTTACAAAATCAGAGAAGTGTTCAATTTGTGGAGAAAGCATCCTCTTTAAAAAAATTCTGAAATATTTCAGATATGCAAAAAGGTACAAAGGATAATATGATGAACACCTGCTACCCAGCTTAAGCAATAGAATCCTCTGACTGCATTAACTTCCCTCCTCTACCAAATAAAACCATTATTCCAAATTGGGTGTTAATATTTCCTTTGCTTTTTTTATTTTTGTAACACATTCCAAGAATATATAGCAAACATAAACATGTATCTGTAGATGATGCATACAAGTTGAAGATTTTCTTCTTTTCTGGTAAGAATGTTCTGGAGTAAGATTCTTTCTTATATTCACCCACGCCCACTTCTGAATCATTCTTTATCTACTTTCTCCTGTTGAGGGCCTTCTAATTGGCTTCCGTCGCTATGGTGCTATGACTGTTCCTGCACCTGTTTTCTTGTGTACCTGTGTGAGAATTTCTCTAGAGCAAGAGCATCTTCAGCTTTTCTGATATTGCCAAATCACTTTCCAAGACAGATGCATCACTTTGGGCTTCTAGCAGCAGGGTGAGAATTCTCATGTCTCCACAACTGCCACATGATTAAGACTTAAAGCTTGGGGAAATTTGGTGGGTGTGCTTGAGTTTTCTGTTTTTCTTTTTTTATTTTATGGCCATACAATGGGACTGGCAGCCCCATCACGGACTGAACCCTGACCCTCATCAGTGAAAGTACAGAGTCCTAATTACCGGATGGCCAGGGAATTCCTTCATTTTGTTTTTAAGGTCTGCCATAAACACTTCTCAAAGGGAGCAGGAAGAAACACTCTGGGATCCCACTTCCCACACTGTCACATATCTTATCATATGAAAGTCTCCCTTTCCTAGACAGTGAGCTTCTTAAGCACAGGGACCAGGTGTTAAGTGTTACGAATTTCCAGTATCTGCACAATGTCAGGCACATAATGGAGGCTCAATACAAGATGAAGCAAGTGAGTCAAGTCTCTCTGACGCTCATGGGGCTCCCCAGAGCAGAGACCTTTTTCTTTTCTAGGACCAAGCAGGTTACCCTAGTCCTGCTTCAGGGGCAAGAGTTCTTTGACCACCAGCCTTGAACCATGTGAGGAAGAACTTTCCTCCCAGACTCTCTTCGCTCCAGAACCACACACAGCCAAGAGGAAAGAACAGCACACACACATCCATTCCAGGCCCACATTCCCCTTCTTCACTGGCATTTCTAACTGTAAAGTGAATCCAGAATTCTTTCTGCTCTTATAAACCTCATCCTTGTCTCTCAGCCCTGAAACCTCACTTGGTTCTTGCTTTCCTTATTAATGGACGCTACTTTCTTTCTGGATGTGAGTCGTTTGACTGTTGTGCTCTGGCAGACTCATCTGAGCCCCTCAATGTTCCTTAAGATGCTTAGTCACTGAGAAGGACTCTATAATCTTAGAAATGGTCACATCTTCTGCTTCCCCTGAGGGTTTTATCCCCACCCCACATCCCCAGGAGATGGGGCACAGAGAGCAAAGTCTAGGAACTTCTGCTCTCAGCTGGAGAACCACTCAAGGAAGGAAGGCAGGAATCATGTCCAGACATGATACCCTTCTCTCTGCCCTTTGCCCACTCAGCGTGAGTGCATCTCAGTCCACGTGGGGCAGGCCGGCGTGCAGATTGGCAATGCCTGCTGGGAGCTCTACTGCTTGGAACATGGGATCCAACCAGATGGGCAGATGCCCAGTGACAAGACCATCGGGGGAGGGGACGACTCCTTCAACACCTTCTTTAGTGAAACTGGGGCCGGAAAACATGTGCCCCGGGCAGTGTTTGTGGATCTGGAGCCCACTGTGATCGGTGAGTGATGATCAGGCCCTGTCACGCCTTGTCCCAGGTACCCCGGCAAGTCCTTCTCCATAACTGGAGAGCCTTGGAGTTGCGGTTCCCAGTTGCTGCAGCCAATCAGAACTCCAGATCTGCTATCACTCAGCTCCAGAGTCTCAAGGTCACCACATATCCCTTTCCTTTTTATTGACGTACCCTTAAAGCCAAGAGCAATAGCGACTGCCTGAATGGGCCTGGTGACCCCACCCCTTCTGTGTACCCTGGGGCTCTGGGAGCCAGGCTGCAAGGGGCAGGGCACCTAAAATTCTGTCCATTGCAGATGAGGTTCGGACGGGCACGTACCGCCAGCTCTTCCATCCAGAGCAGCTCATCACTGGCAAAGAGGACGCTGCCAATAACTATGCCCGAGGCCACTACACCATCGGAAAAGAGCTCATTGACCTGGTGCTGGACCGGATTCGGAAGCTGGTGAGAGAAGAGTTGAGGGATGGGGAAGGGAAATTTGCATTCCTATCGTGAAGTGATCTGGAGGCCAGATGAAGAAGGGCAGCTTCCATCCTTGGGAGAGTCTCCCAGACAAGAATTAAACACACAGGATCTGGACTAGTGAGGAGGGGAGGCAAAGGGTGGGTTCCAGCCCAGAGCTGGGTGTCCCCTTTATCTCCTACAGTAACTGGCCCGATGCTGTGCAGAGTGGCCACCAGTCGATAGGCTGCCTGGCCAAGCTATGAATGCCCATACGCAGTCCCAGGTTGTCAGCCTGTATTGTAGGGATGTGGACAGAAGGCCCTGTGAAAAACAGGGATCCAAGCAACACCAGCCCAAGGCTCTCTGATCAACTTGGGCCTTCAGCAAGGAAATGGACCAGGTTTCTAGGTTGCTGATCTCAGTAAAGAAGCCCTCCAGAGACATCAGAAGTTAGATCGGGAGGCGGGCATGGGTAGGAAACCAGGTGGAATTGGCAAGTTATGATAATAAATGACTGTTGGCACAAGAGTCAAGAGAAATGTCTGTGGAAGGTCTTGGGAGGTTCGAGAGAGGAGGAGGGGGAAGGAGAGGAGAGTGGGACTGCTATATCAGAGCCTATATTTTGCCCCTGGAAAAGTCTTCCAAGGATTTTATGAAACTTTTGGGGAAATCGCAAAGAGCACAAGCTGGTTCTTTGCTGTTGGTCAGCAGTGCTTCAGAGCCCACGTTTCTCTTCGCTCTAGGCTGACCAGTGCACGGGACTCCAAGGGTTCCTCATCTTCCACAGCTTTGGAGGGGGCACTGGCTCTGGCTTCACCTCACTGCTGATGGAGCGGCTCTCTGTTGACTATGGCAAGAAATCCAAGCTGGAGTTCTCCATCTACCCAGCCCCCCAGGTGTCCACGGCCGTGGTCGAGCCCTACAACTCCATCCTGACCACCCACACCACCCTGGAGCACTCAGATTGTGCCTTCATGGTGGACAATGAGGCCATCTATGACATCTGTCGCCGCAACCTGGACATCGAGCGTCCAACTTACACCAACCTCAACCGCCTCATCGGCCAGATCGTCTCCTCCATCACAGCCTCCCTGCGCTTTGACGGCGCCCTCAACGTGGACCTGACCGAGTTCCAGACCAACCTGGTGCCCTACCCTCGCATCCACTTCCCCCTGGCCACCTATGCACCAGTCATCTCTGCAGAGAAGGCCTACCACGAGCAGCTGTCGGTGGCAGAGATCACCAATGCCTGCTTCGAGCCTGCCAACCAGATGGTGAAGTGTGATCCCCGCCATGGCAAGTACATGGCCTGCTGCCTGCTGTACCGTGGAGACGTGGTACCCAAGGACGTCAACGCTGCAATTGCTACCATCAAGACCAAGCGTACCATCCAGTTCGTGGACTGGTGCCCCACGGGCTTCAAGGTTGGTATCAACTACCAGCCCCCCACTGTGGTGCCCGGGGGAGACCTGGCCAAGGTGCAGCGTGCCGTGTGCATGCTGAGCAACACAACCGCCATTGCTGAGGCCTGGGCCCGCCTGGACCACAAGTTCGACCTGATGTATGCCAAGAGGGCGTTTGTGCACTGGTACGTGGGCGAGGGCATGGAGGAGGGTGAGTTCTCCGAGGCCCGGGAGGATATGGCTGCCCTGGAGAAGGATTATGAGGAGGTGGGCATGGATAGTGTGGAGGGGGAGGGAGAAGAGGAGGAGGGGGATGAATACTAGCAGAATCCTTTGTGTCTGTCCTAAATAAAGTGCTGCGGTCTCTTTGTCTCCCAAATGTCTTTTTCTCTTGGGAAAACCACTGGGGGTGGGTTCCTTCATAAGAGATAAGAAGGCTAGTATCTTAGCCTGGGTTCCCCAGAAAGCAGATCTGACTTCAGATTTCATTCCAGGGAGCAGAATGAAGGCTGAGGTGGGTAAAGCAGAGATGGAGGGAGAATTCATCCTGGAGAGGATGTAGCGGGATAAATGGCATATTAGAACCATTCCTTGGGAGATTGAGCAGGAGAGGAGGTGAGGGTGGGGAATTTCTACACTGGCTCCATTCTCGCCTTGGTTAAATCTTCCCTGCATCAAGCATTAACTTGCCTGTACTTCCAGGTTGCACACACTTGGGCGGCAGGGTCAACAGGGAAGACCTGGGGCCAGGAGGTGAGGCGCTGTTAAATTGTGAAGCTGGTCTGAGCCACACAGGGCTGCAACAAGAGCCTGGTTGAGGCCAGGAGATTTGACATGGTGTCTGACAGAGGTGTCTGACAGAGCTGGTGCTCACTAGTGCCCCTCCTGTCCTCTTCAGGCAGGAGATTTGAGTGAAGAGAGGTAGAGAGTCCAGAAGCTGGCATTAAGGAAGAATGGTGGCACAGCGGCAGCAACCATGGAGCAATGGCTGGGGGTCAAGAGGGAGCCTACCCCCCTGAAATCATCATCTCACTGATCACTTTTAGATAAAGACAAACAACCTGTCTTCAAACCTATGCCACAAGCACAACTTCCAACCGGACGACTGCCCCCAAATCCTTGTGTGTAGATTTTCTGTAATGCCTTCTGGGCTGGAGGGATGGTTTGACCACTGGAGGTCTAGAACTAGGGCAATCCCCACCCCTACTGCAGCCCCAGAGATGCAGTGCCTAGTGTTGTCCTTGGCACTGTCCTCCCTGCAGCCTCCCTTTCCCAGGCTTGGATGCTGGCAAGGAAATCCCAAAATCAGCAAAGCCAGGAAGCTGCTATCACCCTTAGGGCTGGAAGAGTCAAGATATGAGATGATGATGCCAGAGCTTTGGAGCCAAGATCACCAGGTGACATCTGGAGCCACAGTAGAGCTACTCAGAGGGACCAGGAGCAGGGAGAAGGGTGGGTGTTTGTCAGGGTCTTCCCTGGTGGACTTAGACAGTAAAGAATCCACCTGCAATGCAGGAGACATGGGTTTGATCCCTGGGTCAGGAAGATACCCTGGAGAAGGGAATGGCTACCCACTCCAGTATTCCTGCCTGGAGAATTCCATGGACAGAGGAGCCTGGCGGGCTACAATCCATGGGGTTGCAAAGAGTAGGACTGCTGCTGCTGCTGCTAAGTCGCTTCAGTCGTGTCCGACTCTGTGCGACCCCATAGACCATGACTGAGCAAATAACACTATACTATACCAGAGCCATGCAGGAGACGCAGCATCACCTGAGTTACTTTCTGATTTTGACGGGAAGAGAAATAGACTGGCTTCGCCTTTCCTTACACCCTCAATCTCCAGCCAGTGGTTCCCACTGGTTGAACCAAGACATGCACTAGTTGGTAAGAGAAGACCTAGGAAAAAGGGGGTGCAGCCTGTGAGATACAAACCAGGGCAGGAAAGGTGGGTGATTCTCAGAACGAGGTAAATAAAACATGTACCTCCACACACCTGCACCTGGGCCTAGCCCAGGAGGCCACTCAGGTAAAACTGGAAAGGAAGTGACTCCTCCCCTTCCCCATACAGTCCCCCTCACCTGTCCCTGTCACTCTTGTCTCTTGTCTCAATAATTATTTTGTAATTAGAGGATGGAGTGGCGGCACCACGATGGTGAGAAGTTTAGAGCAGAAAACAGGCACACCCGGCCCAACAGTTTCCTCCCTCTATTTTGCAATGATTTTCTCAGAGACAGAAAAGATTCTCAATGCCTCTCTGAGGATTTCAGCTGACAGGTAAGCTCTGTCCTGGGAAGACAGAGGCCTGCAATTGTGTGTCTACTTATGCGATGGGCTTCGGAGAATCATTTAATTATTCTGAAACCCATTTTGGCTGAATAGCTAGCTCAGCCGTATCCTCTAATCTGCTTTTATTGATTTTTTTTTCCCCTCTAAAAGGGCTGAATTTCAAATCTCTATCCTGTGTCTTTCTATCAACTGGATTCAAACTTGGGGAGGGAAGAGGGGTTATTTGAGGAGCTTTTAAAACCCAAGAAAAATTGTTGTTTATTAAGCACCTATTATATACTACGCCCCACATTCATACTATCTTCTTGATTTTTTTAATTAATGAATTTTTATTGGCCACCCCTCAAGGCTTACAGGATCTTAGTTCCATGACCAGGGATCAAACCTATGCCCCTGCAGTAGAAGCATGGAATTCTAACCATGGGATCACCAGGGACTGCCCAATACTACCTTCTTTAATCCTGAGGTAAATATAATTATTGTACCCACTGGACTGGAAGGTCCATGGGAACAAGGCCTATTCTTCTCTCAGGATCTAGAATGCTGCCTGACACATATTAGATTCTCAAATCTGTTTAATGAATGCCTCTTTTATAGATGTGGTGACAGAAGCCTGGAGAAGGCATGTGACTGGCACAAGGCTACTCAGCGAGGAAGTGGAGGAGTGGGGATTGAAACCTGGGTCAGTCTGGCCAAAACTGCTGCCTCCTCTTCTTCAGTGTTCTCTCCTCCCACCTGCAATAGATCGGGGCACCACTCCAGAGATCACCTCGTCTAGACCTGCCAGGTCCCCGGTGCCCAGACGGTGACGCAGCTGCCTCGAAGGCAGGGAGGGGGTGACGCTTGACACTCCCTTGCCCAGGCACTGTGGGAGAGGGCGCGGGGGGGCCGGTGCAGGGACCCAGCTTCCAGGGCTGAACAAGGGCCAAGGCGTCTCTGGGGCCAAGCTTCAAAAGCTCCCCACAAGTGACCTCCAATAGGTGAGGGAAGGCCCTGAGAAAGGTGAGGTCTTCACCTGCCAACATGGCTGGGCAACCAAAGAGGTGGCCAGGCTCCCCTCCTGATGGCTGTACCAGCCAGCCCACTCTGGGTAGTTGGAGGACCACCTCCTCTCGGATCTGGTGAGGCCTCCCAGTTAGTAACTCTGTGGGCAAGTTCTGGCAGGCTTAGGTTGGGCTGGGTGTGGGTGTGGGAGGTGGCAACCCAGATCTCCATGGGGTAGCTGGGAGTGCCCATCTAGCTCAGCTCCTGAGGACTCCCTCAGTGTAGGGGAATGCTTTCATCCCTGAAGCTTCTAAAGCCAGGGTACAATTACCTCCTGAAGGCAGACACAAGAGACAGAGCCCCAACTTTGGATTCCACCCAACACATTTTCTCCCTTACCTCTGATGTGTCAGGAACATGCCTGCCTCCAAAGTTGCATTCCCTTCTAGCCTCCCTCCCCCTGCTTGCCTCACTGTTGCCATTCCTTCCAGTTTAGGTCACAGTCATCCAGAACCCATCCAGCTCCGAGACCTCTCCTTCCTCTAGAGTCTCTCTCTTCTGTCTCTATTGCTCATTTGATACTTGGCATGGATCGCCTTGTAGTGTAGCACTCAGCTTCTTTCTGATATCCCATTTCCCCAACTAGATTTTAAAAGATTACATGTGCATTTGACCAGTTATTATGTACACACACTTCAGAATTCAAAAGGTACCAAAGAGATTTACAAACAGCAAAAATAAGTCCCCTTCATTTATTCCCCTCTTGGCAGCCATCATTGTTCATGCTTTTTATTATTATGGTATTTCCTTTCAGACTGCTGAAGTGTGCACACTAATGTATACTAATGTGTGCACACATTTAAATATACTTTGTTCTACATCTTGTTTTTTCACTTAACAATAACATAGCATTACATATATATATGCCTCATTCTTTTTGGTGACAATATAGTATTCCATAGTGCATTGTATCATTACTTATTTAACCAGTCTGCTATTAATGGTGTAGTATTTAGGTTATTTCCAATTCTTTGCTATTGAAAAGAATGCTGCAACACTTGCACATACTTTTTTGCACATATGTACAACTACAGATTACTATAATTGGCATTACTGGGTCAAAGGGCACACGCCTTTAATTTAGATATATACCTCACACTGCTCTCTTTAAAAGTTATATCCAAATTACCCCTCCCACTACCAATGTATGAGACCTCCTGTGCTCACAGCCTTGCCCATATAACATACACTTTTTGATCTGCATCAATCATCTGAGGAGTGAAAGTATTTTCTTGCAGCTTTCCTTTATAATTCTCTTACTATGAATGAGATTGAACAGCTTTCCATATTTAAAAGCCAGTACTTTCTCTTCTGTGAACTGTCTTTTCTGTGCCCGTTGCCCATTTAAAAATACATTGCTCGTCTTTGCTCATAAGTTTGTTGGAATCCTTTGTGAACAAAGGAAATTAACCCTTTGCTTGCTACTCGTGTTCCACATAATTCCCCTCAGCTGTCATTTGTCTGTGCCCTAACAAGGTTTTCATCTCTCTCAGTACAGGGACTGAAACTTAAACCTCTTTATATTCCTAGTCTTAACATAATAGCACATACATGGTAAGTGCTAGACAAAAGTCTGTTGAGATAAGAGAAGTAAAAAGAAAGAGATTTGGAAGACTTTGGAGTGACCTAAACTAATCAAGAAAAGCTATGACAAACCTAGACAGCATGTTAAAAGGCAGAGACATTACTTTGCCATCAAAGGTCCGTCTAGTCAAAACTATGGTTTTTCCAGTAGTCATGTATGGATGTGAGAGTTGGACTATAAAGAAAGCTTAGCACCAAAGAACTGATGCCTTTAAACTGTGGAGAAGACTCTTGCGAGTCCTTTGGACTGCAAGGAAATCAAACCAGTCAATCCTAAAGGAAATCAGTCCTGAATATTCACTGGAAAGACTGATGCTGAAGCTGAAACTACAATACTTTGGCCACCTAATGTGAAGAACTGACTCATTGGAAAAGACCCTGATGCTGGGAGGGATTGGGGGCAGGAAGAGAAGGGGATGACAGCGGATGAGATGTTTGGATGGCATCACCGACTCGATGGACCTGAGTTTGAGCAAGCTTTGGGAGTTGGTGATAGACAGGGAAGCCTGGCATGCTGCAGTCCATAGGGTCGCAAAGAGTTGGACATGACTGAGTGACTGAACAGACTGAACCTAATTGATTCCTTCCTCTTATACCAAGGTCAGTCAAGACTGGAAACAGTAGAAACTCTGGCAAAAAAAAAAAACAAAAAAACAAAAAAACAAAACAGGAAATCATCCACCCAATCCCACCCCCATCCAACACACACACACACACACACACACACAACTGGAGAGATACTGGGTAGCATACAGTATCAGTACAAGGGCTGCCAAACAAGACTCTGCAAACAGGTAGCCATCAAGGGAAGTTGGGCAGTCCGTACCACAGTCAAGGTCAGGGCATGGGGCAGACTGCCTAAAAGACCCCTGTCTCCTCCATCCACTGCAGAGAGGCCTCCTCCCACCCAGGCATTGAGGTTGACATTCCCTCCTCCAGACACTAGAGGCCACTGCTGGCTCTGCTGCCACCACTGTAGAAATGAATTCTCAACTGCCCCTGCTTCTCTGTGACTTGTTCCAGATTGGAGATTCCCAGTTGGCCCTCCCGACTGGCAGAGTGTCTGGCTTTTGCCTGCGCCCTTGGAGCCAGGGAGTCTGGGAGAGCAAGTGTCAGGTTTTGTGGCAAGTAGTGGCCTGCTTCCCATCAAAGCCTACACAGTGGGAATTTGCCAGGTGTAGGTAGGTAGGAGGCTCAGAGACTGTGAGCAGCCAGGAAAACCGGACAAATGCACTCCAGGCTCTGCTTTCATGTCTGGCTCAAGCCCTTCTCTTTGATGAAAGCATTTCTGGGTCACCCAGCTTAAAATACTGGATTCACATAACCATTATTGTTCAGCCTGTAATGATGTCAGAGTTTTTGTACTAAGAGCCTGTGCTGTGTGCCTAGTAGTATCTGACTCTTTGCGACCCCATGGACTGTAACCTGCTAGCTTCTCTGTTTATGGAATTTTCCAGGCAAGAATACTGGAGTGGGTTGCCATTTCCTACTCCAGAGGATCTTCCCAACCCAGGGATCAAACCTGCATCTCTTGTGTCTCCTGCATTTGAAGGTGGATTCTTTCCCACTTGTACCGCCTATTCACTATACTTCATGTGACTTTCAAAGAGCCCTAGGCATTACCTGTATTTAGGGGGAAAAAAACGAGTCCTTAGAAGTTTTCCTGTCACACAGTAGCACCAGGTTGCAAAACCAGGTCTGTCTGTTTCCAAAGCCTTGGGTTTTCCCAGTGGTCTATACTGCTGGGATGGTATCTTAGGTTGGAGCTCTGTTAAGTTAGGGACTGGGCCACAGTCTTCTTTTTACATCCTGGCAGCATCTACAATATATAACATACTCAATTAATGTTTGTGGATTGGCCTGGATAGCAAGTGGAAGCCAGTTCTAGAAGGTTCTCTCAATTTCCCATGAGGCCATGGGCTAGAAATCACTTTAAAGTGGAAGAGGTCTACTCAGGATCATTTTGGAAAGAAAAACCTCAAATTTGGGGAATTTTCTTTCTGCCCCCACCCCAAATGTGTCAAAACCGTTAACAACATGTTCCCATCTGTTCATTATTTAATCATCCAACGGATTATTTTTGAATCCCACTAACTGTCCTTAATACTCTAGTGAGAGAGAGAGGAAAAAAAGGACATAATCTCTACCCTCCAAAATTGACATCCTAGTTAGGGAGGTGAATGTCAGTCAAATAAACAAATGCTAATCTGTATCTCTGACCAGTGTGAGGAAATATGCCAAGAACAGCTATGAGAGGCAGGTCTGACCTACTCAGGAAAATTGGGCGGCCTCTTTTGACGATGGCGCTGGAGCAGGGATCTGAAGAAAGGGGAGGATTCAGGCCCCGAGGGGAGTCTGTGAGCCCTTGAGGTGGCGATTTTCCCCGAGTCACCGAGCCTGTCTGTAGGAAGGCCACAGAGGGGCCAGGGGCTGGGCGGCTTGTTTGTTGGCGAATGCGTCACGCTTGAATGGAACCTGCCGCTGTCTCCCAGGTCCCATCTGGGGATGACGTTGTCCTGGTGCAAGCCCAAAATAGCCGGCTCCGCCTCCATCTCCCGGCAGCCCCTGCAGCAGCACGGCCCCCAGTCCACCCCCCAGGTGACAGGCCGAGCCGGCCTCCTCTGGGTCTCTAGTAGTTTCCGTGCCGCTGACGCACGCTTGCGCGCACAGCTGGGCCGGCCGCCTCCTACGCAGCAGCCGCGAGCCGGGCAGCCGGTGCCAGACGGTTCCCGGAGGGGGGCAGGGGCGGGGCGCTGCTGGAGGCCAGGGACTCCTGGCGGAGGAGGTGCGGGCGGGGGGCCCCGGTTAGGCTGGGGGGCCCTTGGCGTTTGCGGGCTGCGATAGGGCGCCCCGGCTCTGAGTCCCGAGATAGCCGGTGGCACCCGCCTGCCAGGGCCGATAAGGCTGCCGGAAGGAGTCTAGTCACCAGCCGCGAGGAGAGCCAGTGGGCTCTGCAGCCCCCTGAGGGGGTCTTCAGCCCCAGGGAGGGGCTCTCGGTTCTTTCGGGTCTGACTCTACCTTCTCTACCCCGCAGCCCTCAAGGAGACCCGCCTGACGACTAACGAGTTGCCATGGCATCCTACTACGAGATCCTAGACGTACCGCGAAGTGCGTCCGCTGACGACATCAAAAAGGCGTAAGTGCCTCCGCCGTGCATCAGAAAGCCACTCACCCCACCCCACCCCCCAGCCGCCACCCCCGGGCCCTTCAGAGGCAGTGCGGAAAGAGCCAGGTCCTTAGAAAGGGCTGGGGTGGGGTGGGAGGCTTCCTCAGAGAGTGACCCCCGTTAGGGAGGAAGGAAACCCCTGGATAAATAGGGGAAAATGTGTAGGGAGAAGTTCTGTTTAGGAGCTGCAGTGTGGGCTCTTTTTCCAGTGCACCCTCCCGTCCTTTCCCTCAGTCTTCACTCCTACCCCATCCCCCAGCCTCTTAAGTGTGGGCTTTCTGAGCATGCAGTGCAGACATGCTCAAGCACTGAGACCAGGAGGGACCAGCAGCCTCCGTACCCTCCATGGACACATGTACCTACCGTCCTTTGCAACCCCAGACCAAGCTAGCCCCAAGGAAGGGTTAGGGCTGGGACTTTCTCACTCTCAGGTTATCATCTGCTGATACAAGTATGTAGTCTTAGCACTGGCTGCAGAGGGGAGAGAGAGGGACTCCATTAAAACACTGCTGCAGAGGCAGCCCTAGCAGCTGGGGCTGACCCGGATCTGAGTGGTGGAAGGGCTATGGTGGGCTAACAGGAAATGGGTCATTGTGTTTCCTTGTGGGAAGTGCCTGCCTTTGTCCCCTGACCCTCCTCTCTGAACCGACTTCCTGCAGGTATAGGAAGAAGGCATTACAGTGGCACCCAGACAAGAACCCAGATAATAAAGAGTTTGCTGAGAAGAAGTTCAAGGAGGTGGCCGAGGCGTATGAAGTGCTGTCCGACAGTAAGGGCCAGGGTCAGGGGTCAGGGCAGGCCAGCACCTGTCACTCCCACGTCATGCCCATCACATTGCTTCCCAAAGCCATGCTGCCACCACCCTCGTCACCTCCATGCCTCTTTCAACCTGGCAATTAAGTGCTTCTCTCTCACAGGGACTCTGGAATTCTTTGTTTCAATTCAGAGGAGCACCTACTCTGTGCCAAGCACCCTTTTATTTTTCCCCTGATCCCCTGTCTAAGTGTCTGTTCCCCAGGGTCTGATAGTTGCAGCATACGTCCTGATAAGGGGAAGGAAGCAAGGCAGGGAACCAAGGTATGCTGAGCCTTCTCTGAGCCAGGCCTTAGGGGGTGTAATCTCCATGAGTCTTCATAGCCATTCTTCAAGACAGGATTTATCATCCCATTTGGCAGGCAAGAAAACTGAGGCTGAGAGAAGTGAGGTAACTTGCTCAAGGAATATGACTCCAGGTCTTTCATTCATTAATTCAAAAAATATTCACTGAGTGCTCAAGGTACCAGGCTCTTGTTGGGCAGAGGAACAATGAAGGACAAACAGGCTATATGTCCTTGCCCTGATGGGTTTATCACAGTCTGGTCAGGAAAGATGGACATTAACCAAGTAAACGCAGAGACAAGGTTATTCTAAAGGAATAATAGGGTGATGTGATAGGGAATAGGGAATCACAGGCACCAAATTTTGTTAGGTAGTCACGGAAGGTCGCTGTGACATTTAGGTTAAAGCCCTGATTAATGATAACACAGTAATCATTAGTTAACATTTATGAAGCACTGAGTGTCAGGGACTGTGCTAGGCAGTTTAGGTGGATTATCTCATTTAATCCTTGCAGCTATGAGGTTGATGCTGTTATTGTGTCCATTTTACAGATGGGAAGGATCCCCTATGTGAAGGGCTGAGCTGCTGCTAAAACCATGGCCATGTTCATGTCCCCTGTTCACCCTCCTGCCCCCCAAGTGTCAGTCTCTGGACAGTCTTCAGACAGGCCTACCCTGGAAGTTGGGGGTGGGGGGAGGTGGCCGTTATCCCAGGGGAAGGGAGAAATGATCCAGTCTCTCTTTTCAGAGCATAAGCGTGAGATCTATGACCTCTATGGCCGGGAAGGGCTGACTGGGGCAGGTAGGTGGAGCGGGGACACCCCAGGACAGAAGTGGGTCAGGGAGGAATAGGGAGGCCAGTCTTCTGCAGTGGATTCTTGCTCTCACTCCAGGCTCCTGGAGTCTCTGAGCCTCGGGTGGGGTCCCCTCACTCAGGGCAGGGTGCCTGCCCTGAGCCCTCTCCCCATGCTGCCTTTCCTCCAGGAACCGGCCCGTCTCGCGCGGAAGCTGGTAGTGGCGGGCCTGGTTTCACCTTCACCTTCCGCAGCCCAGAGGAGGTCTTCCGGGAGTTCTTCGGGAGTGGAGACCCTTTTGCAGAGCTCTTTGGTGAGTGGACTTGGTGGGCGTCTGACGAGCTGGACTTCTCCCTCCAGGCCCGCCCTCCATCAGCCGGGAGGCCTTAGGCAGGAGGCTGAGAGGGAAACAGAATTCCACAGACAGAAGACTTTGTGGGGGTGGATCCAAGTGAGCGCTGGGACAGAATCTCACACATGCCAGAACCCGCGTGACCTTACAGTGACACTTCAGAGACTCGCCTTACGTAAATGATAACAACAGTAATTCATTGTTAAACCTCCACAGTGACAGCCATGCAAGCAAGACTCAGAACATCATGGGACAGTGATAATGCCATTACAAACAACAACAGACGCTACCTATTTGAATGGTTAAATGAACCCTGGGAGATAGATAACTTTATCCCCACTTAGAGATGAGAGAACTGAGGCACATTCATATAACTTGCTTAGAGTCACACAGCAGATGGCAGAGCGTCTGCCTGACATCACACCAGGCTTATGCCTAAAACTGAAGGAGATGTTCCTTCTGCCCGCCTTCCTGTATTAACGGTGGCCGCAATTGACCAGGGAACTTTTTCATATATAATACTAAAAATGAATTTGATTTATAAATCAGTCCAAGCTGAAATGTACCCAGTTGCTTAGCAGCTTCTATTTCAAGACTAAGATTAAGCAGGGTTCAGGATCTTCTTTGGTGGTCCAGTGACTTAAGACTCTGTGCTCCCAATGCAGGGGACTGGGGTTCAGTCCCTGGTCAGGGAACTAGATCCCACATGCCATAACTTACACCCAGTGCAGACAAATAAATATTTAAAAAAAAAAAAAGAAGGGTTCACACATTCTGGGGGGCGGGGGAGGATCTTTTCACCAGATGATGGTTCATCTGCTTACTCATTGCAGATGACCTGGGCCCCTTCTCAGAGCTTCAGAACCGGGGTTCCCGACACTCGGGCCCTTTCTTCACCTTCTCTTCCTCCTTTCCTGGGCACTCTGGTAAGTGCCATTCTTTCCCATGCTTGCAAGCGTTTGGAGTCCTGCAGCCCCTCACCTCAGCTTGTTGTTCTCCCACGCCTTCTCTCTCATGTCTCCAGAGCCCTGCCTCACAGAGGTTCTCGGCCCTTTGTGAGCACAGCCTGCCTGCCGGGTGCAGCCTCTGTCTAATGCCCCCTCCTCCCCCACCCCCCTTGTCCCGATGCCAGATTTCTCCTCCTCGTCTTTCTCCTTCAGTCCTGGGGCTGGTGCTTTTCGCTCCGTCTCTACGTCCACCACCTTTGTCCAAGGACGCCGCATCACCACACGCAGGTGAGGGCTTCTTCTGGGACCATGCCAGGGCTGGAGGGTAAAGTGGCAGTGGGGGGGCTGCAGACAACTCAAGAGGCAGCTCCCTGAGGGCAGAGCCCAGTACGTCTTGTCCAGTGCAGTGCGGAGCCCGGACAGACTCCCGCAGGATTCAGGCCCGCCTGCCCAGTGAACCGTGCTGTCTCCCACAGGATCATGGAGAACGGGCAGGAGCGGGTAGAAGTGGAGGAGGATGGGCAGCTGAAGTCCGTCACAATCAATGGTGAGGAAGGGCCCAGCCACTGATCCCTGGCAGGAAGCCCAAGGCCCCAGAGCCCCCTCCCCAACCTACTCCTCTCTGAACTCCCCTGGGCCAGGGAGATCAGACTGGCAGGATCGGAGATGGTGATCCGGGGAAGGGGTAGGGGGGCCGGGACACAGAATCGTGGGCTCTCAGAGTGCCCGCTAGTCACCATTGTCATAAGTTGGGATGCCTGGAGTTTGCAGAGCATGTGACTAGTTTCAAAGCCCTTGCACACACACCACCATATCCCCAATATTCTTACAGGAACCAGGGGAAAGCAGGGCAGTTTGCACTCGCCCTACTTTTCATTTGCAGAGATGGAGCCTGAGCATAGCTAAACGGTCCTAACTCCCGGGTAGCCCCACGCCCGAGGCTTTGACCTACTTAGTGAAGGGTGAAGCCAGGAATGAAACTACAGGATGCAGGGTTCCTGGGGCTGACCTCTTCTTCCCACAATGCCACGCGGTACAGGATGGTCACCTTTTGGTGCCCGCTGACTCTGGGAGCTCTGTGTGCTAATAAGGGCACTTTGCAAGCTGTCTTATTTAATCACTGGAACCATTTGAAGGTGTAGGCACTCTTGTCATTCCCATTTTATGGATGAGGAAAGGGAGGCTTAGTGAGATTGAGTAATTTGCCCAAAGAGACAGCTTGTACCTGCTGAATCTGAATAACTGGCCATGCTCATAACCATGCTAGGTTTCAAAATGCATGCACCCCCACTTCCAAAGGAGGGACTGAGAGTGGCCAGAGTGCATGAGGCCACCTGGCAGGCTTCCGGCGGCCTGGATCAAAGGGCCTCATGGTGGCTGTGACTCCTGCAGGTATCCCAGACGACCTGGCCCTGGGCTTGGAGCTGAGCCGTCGTGAGCAGCAGCAGTCTGTCACCTCCAGGTCAGGGGCCACGCAGGTCCAGCAGACCCCTGTGTCACGACCCCTTGACGGCAGCCTCTCTGAAGAGGACGAGGACCTGCAGCTTGCCATGGCCTACAGCCTGTCAGAGATGGAGGCAGCTGGGAAGAAACCGGCAGGTGGGCGGGGGGCACAGCGGCGACGGCAGGGGCAGCCCAAGGCCCAGAACCACGATCCAGGCATGCGGGAGCCCCATGAGGGTGCAAGGGGTGACACAGCCAAGCCCAGCCCCTCTCCGGAGGAGAAGGCCACACGCTGCCTCATCCTCTGATCACCAGGCCCAGCCCACCCAATTCAGGGGGACTGGGAGTCCTGGTCAGAGAAGGGCATGGCCTGAGTTGCAGGAGACCCTTTCCACCTCGGTGCCCCCTCCCAGGTCCACCCCTCCCTCCAGCGTGGATTTGCTGTGCTCAGCCCACGGCTGATAGGTCCCTGGTGAAGTCCAGGGTGGGGGGACCTCAGGGCAGCGGGAGGGCCTGAGGAGCCAGGATGAACTTAATTCTTATTAGACGGGGAGTTTCTAAGGGGCATTAGTGGCTTGGGTCAGGTCTTTCATGCCCAGGCCTTCTGCCACCTGTGTTGCTGAATGATGTCAAGGAAGGAGGACTTGGCCTGAGGTTCTCTGAGCCAGAGTGGGCAGCCACAGCTCTCCTGGTCTGCTGCAGACACCCCCACCCTGGTTTCCGTGCGCAGTGTTGAGCTCTGACGTCTCTGTTCCTTCCCTCCTGGTGCTGCTTCTCCTCCCTTGCACTCTTCTCTCTGCAATTCCCCGCGAGCTACATCGCTTGCTTTCACTGCCTCCTGCCTGGCTGGGACTCCCTTCTTCCTTTTCCCCAGAAGGCCTCTTTGTGGCGAGGAAGATGCTGTGGCCCGAAGGGCCATAAGGTCTTCCGGGGAGGCTAGCTGGGTGGGGCGGGAGCCTCTCGGCCGTCCAGATTCAGAACCGGAGCCTACTCCTCCTCCCTTCCTCTTGCTGCCTCAGCCTGCCCCCAGCCTCCGGACTAGCCAGAGGTGAGGCCGGCTAACCCTGGAGAGGGGGGATAGGGCCAGGGTGCCCCAGGAGGGAGGTCTAGGAGGGACCATACCCCATCGTCCCGCACCATGCTTCAGGGCTCAGGGAGAGGCCACAGGGCTAGCCCAGGGCTGCATGCTTAGCTCTGCCCTCCACGGCTTGCGGCTGATCCTCTCTCCTGTCACCCCACCCCCGCTCTCTCCCCAGATGTGTTCTGAGCTGGATGTCCGGGACCCAGAGTTGCTGCACAGTTCCAACAGGACAGCGCCCAACCCTGTGCACTGGGAGGGGACCCTCCATCCCTCTCCCTCACCCGTGCTGAGCATAGAGCCGGGCCTGGGCGGTGGGCGGGGGCCGGGTGGGAGGTAGGCTTAGCCTGTAAACGCGTCCCAGGGTGTTTGGTGCTGTTTCCTGGGGACTACAAGTCCCAGAATGCAACGCACCTCGCCTCCTTTCTGTTAGATCATGCTTGGGGGAAGTGGTGCGCAGTTAACGGAGCTGTGCATCTTGGGATATGTAGTTCCAGCTCTGGTCGGCCTGTTAACTCATTGTGAGATGGGGACATCTTGTCATTTGATTTGTCCCTGGCAGGGGTGGCAAGAATGTGGATGAAGGGGGAATGGCCTGAGCTTCGTTTCCCCTGATACCTCTTGCTAGTGCTGGGGTTAGAGTGTACAAATCAAGGCCCTGAGGCACCTGGGAGACGTTATTTTCCTGTGGGCAGTCCTGGGGTCTGAGAATGAGCCAGGGCGGATTGGCTGAGCAGGGCGTGGTCTCAAGAGGGCTGATGGGCATGGGCTGGTGAGAGCTTGGAAGGTGGAAGGCCACCCTAGCGCTCTGGGGTGTGTGAGTGTGTGTGTGTGTGGCTGGAATCAGCGTATGATGGGTGCTCCAGGCATGCTGCTGCTTGTATGGCTCCTTTGGCCTCTGACCCTGCTGCCCATTCTTTCTCTCCAACACCACAGAAGCTGCCTCTCCTCCTCCCTCCCTGGGGAGCCCAGTGGCCGGGGAGGGAAGTGGTGGAGCCGGGGTGTTGCCAGCCCCTGTGCCGTTGAGTCTCAGTGACCTATCAAAGCCAGCTGGGCTGAGCTCAGACCAAGAGGGAAACACTGGAAGTCAATAAAGCTGAGTTTCGAGAGCTTGGTGGTGTGCTGTGTCCTATGTGCTTCCTTCCTGCCGGCCAACCCTGTGGGGCCAGCGGGTGACACACCTCCCTTTATTTCTCAGGCATCCAGAGGTCGCAAGCCTTCCCGGCTGACAGCAGAAGTGCCCTCTTTGACCAGGCGGCCCTCCCCTAATATGGTGTGGAATCCCAGGCTGTGCTCACATGCCTCACCTCTGGGGGCCCCACAGCGGGCTTTCACAGGCAGCTATTGTTCTCCGAATGCAGGACCCCACCACCCAACTACTGCAGGGTCTGCAAGCACAGCTAGGACCAGATCTGACTGGACTGAAAGCTGAGGCCAACAGAAAGCCAGAGACATGTGGTGAAACACCTCTAAAAACCTCCTCCCGAGGCCCAGAGACTGAGCACCCCCTCCACAGGTCCTCTTAGCTTATGGCTAGCATCCAGTGTCAGAAGCCTGCCTCTCTTGCATGGAGTGGCGTAAGTCTGCCCCACGCAGGGTCCAGGGCCCAGGGAGGTGAAAACTAGGTACCTCCCCCATCCTGTCTCTTCAGACACCTGCAGAGATGCCCTCCCAGCCACAGGACAAGCACTTTTCCATCCTCATGCAGGGCAGTGTGGTTCGCCTCCAACTCTCTCTTCCATTTGGGGGTAAGCACTGGGCTTCATTCTCAATGGCCAAAGGACCTATATTGTATTTTCCTCCAAACAAGGAAGCAGCATGCTCTGAAAGGAATTTCAAGCCTCTGTCTTGAGAGAGAGAGAGAGAATCTGTCGGAAGTTTCTGCCCACTTCCAGCCTTTGCGATGACCAACAGTGGTGGTGAGCTGCAGCAGAGCACAGGTGAGGGGTGGGGGGCCAGAGGTCCACTCACTGTCCCTTCGCTCTCTGAGCAGGACAGGTGGTACTCGCCCATCTTTCATGTGGGGGCCTGAGCCTTGGGCTTCCCTGGAGGCTCAGACGGTAAATAATTTTGCCTGCAATGCAGGAGACACGGGTTTGATCCCCGGGTCAGGAAGATCCCCTGGAGAAGGAAATGGCAACCCACTCCAGTATTCTTGCCTGGAAAATTCCATGAACAGAGGAGCCTGGTGGGCTACAGTCCATGGGGTTGTGAAGAGCTGGAAAGGACTGAGTGACCAACACTTTCACTTTCTGAGCCTTGGGAGGGTGAGGTGGCCCTAATTCCTGAGTAGCTCCAGGCTCAAGGCTGTTTTTGCCTCATTTCTGTGTGTACCACTGTTGTCCAAGGAACACGCGGATGGAGTCTCCTCTGAGGCCATACAGAGTGGGGGCATTCCAGGGGAATGGGGAGAAAGTGCCCTTTGCCCTGAGGTGAATGGATGTTGTGACATCTCACAGGCCTAGTCTGTGAGTCGTTACCAGAGTTTAGCTAATTCTGCTTAAGCTGTGGTGAGCACTTGGCCTGTATCACCTCATTCAGTCCTAACCTCCATCCTGCATGATGTGTATTATTCCTGAGGCCGAAGGGTGCGAAGATGCTGCCCTAGAACTGAGAGGAGATGCAGCACAGAGGCCAAGCGTGCCTGTGTTGGAATCCCAACTCCACCACTTAACTAGTCGTGGTACCTCAGGCAAGTTCTGTGCAGTCTCTCTGTCTATAAAATGGGGCTAATTGGTAGCGTGTCCTGAAGATTAAACCAGTTAATGGTTGTCAAGCACCTTGGAGGCTATCAGACATGTAGGAAGTACAGCATAAAAAACTACTGCCCGATTGTCATTTGCTTCCATGCAAGCCTTGAAGAGCCTGACTCCACTGCCTGGCTCTCCCATAATTGTCTGCACCTCCTGAAACACAGCAGGGCCTGCTCCAGGCTGAGGCTGGGGCTGAAGCCTGGAAGCAGAGCAGAGAAATGCGTAGGAGGTCTGGGTTGCAGCTGCACACACGACACACTAACTTTATTCACATTGATACAAAAGTAGATTTTTCCAGAAATGTTCTCTTGTGCCAGGGGGAGTGAGTTGAGTGGCACGTGGCGGAAGGGTGAGGGGAGGGGGCAGGAGGGGCAAGGGCCACAGTGTGGGTCATGGAGGCAGGACAGCGGGCAGCAGGGGCTAGGGGAGCAGAACGATCTGGGCATGGTGGCCCCTCTGCCCCATTCTAGCCACACTGGAGGGCGGAGGGCGTCCACACAGACATATTGGGAACATCCAGAGTGGCGGGAAATGGGGGTCAGGGAACTTGGACAGGAGGAGATTGTGGGTAGAATTTGGTGCCCATGACTTTCCTCTCCTTCTGACTGGCTGCCAGCTCCCCCAGGGGACACCGGGGGTTCCTGTATGCCCCATCTTGCTTCCCCTTCCTTACACGCTCCTCTTGGAAGGGCTGGACATACCCAGGAGGGGCCGAGGTGGCGGGTGTGGCGGTGAGAGCGAGTGCACAGATAGATGCTCACACAGGCAAGGAGGGAGTGGAGGCTGGGCTGCCCACTGAGGGGCCCCAGGGGTCTCACTGGGGCAAGGCCTTGAGGATGGCATTTACCTCCTCCGCCACAGCTGTCAGGGCAAACTCAAACTGGTCCTGGGGAAGGGTAGAGGGAGGAGGGTTATGGGGAGGCTCGGCTTCTGCTCCTGCCCTGGGATGGGGGCGCAGCTTTGGGGCGGTTACTTGGGGGAGAAGGAGGGAGCCCTCCTGGGGGAGATTTGGAGGCAGGCAGGAGAGGCAGGCCACTGCCACTTTCCCTGGGGAAAGGTCATGGCTAGGGTGGGTGTAGAGAGAAACAGTCACCTTAGAGCGAACAAGGCCAGGCCGCTGGTCACGGACATGCTCCAGGGTGGCAGCAATGTCGATCTCCTTCACTCCTGGTGGGAGGGGTGTGGGGACACACAGATGCTCAGAGGGTGTCCAGAGGAGGGAGGACCCAGAAAGCCTAGGGCATCTTGGGATGGGAGGCTCAGAGGACTACCTGGGGGTGTGGCAACCTGCCCTCCACGAACTCCTGTGACCCCAGGGGTTGGGGAGACTCTAATCTGGGGCTGGGCTGGGGACGTGGTGGGGCGGGGCCTCACCTTTCGCCATGCGGTTCAGTACCATGTCGATGAGGATGTAGGTGCCTGTCCTCCCTGCACCATCACTGCAGGAGGAGATGGTGACAGGCTGAGCTGGGGACCCAGCGGGAAGGGGGAGGGGAGGGGACATGGAGGCCTGGGGTGGAGACGGTGGTGGAGCCGTTAGGGTTAGCTGCGGCATTGGAGGGCACGAGTAAGCCGAGGATTAGGGATGGGGTCACAGCTCCTGGGTCCTGAGAATTGGGCCTTGAGTGGGGAACCTGTGACTCATGGGGTGTCTCTTGGGAAGTGAGCCAACTGAAAAGGAGAGCCCTGGCTCCACCCTGAGGTGGAGGCAGTGAGAGGGAATGGGAATAGCCATTTCCAGCCACTGGGCAGGCTTTCCTTCAGCCAACGTCTTATGTAAATGGCAAGATGGTAAATATTTTCAACTTTGTGGGCCACATATAGCCTCTGTCGTGTGTTCTTTTTTTTCCTTCAACTATTTAAAAATGGGGACATCATTCTTAGCTCATGGGCCATTAAGAAAATAGATGGTATGCTGAATTTGGCCTATGGGCTGTTGTTTGCTGGTATCAAGGGGACAGGCAAACAGCGTGCTTGGGAGATGCACACGGAGAGCAGGACTGGAGGGGGGTGGGAACCAGGAATGTGCCCCCTTCAGGGCCCTCTGGCTTGGGCCTGGCCTGTCCGCCCACCCCCCACCCCCCTCCAGTCCCGTACGCACCTGCAGTGCACAATGATGGGGCAGGAGCGGCCCCGGTAGCACTTGTTCACCTTCCTGCAACAAGAAATGGGCATGAGGCCAGGGGGCACCAGCAGAGGCAAAGGGGGGCTGAGACACACACCCGTGGGCCTGTCTTCCTTTTCTCCCCACCTGCCCAGGGCCGAGGAGGGAAGAGGGCTGGATGGAGGAGTCGTGGCTGGAGGCTAAGAACCAGAGATGGTGTTGGGGGGCACTGGACTTGCCTTGTCACTATGGGCCTAGGCTATGCACCTGGAACAACTGATAAATCAGTTGCTCTGATTTATCAGATAAAACCTGATAAATCAGATCAACCGATAAAAACCTTTGAAGCCTCAGTTTTCTTACATGTAAAAGGGGTATGATAGTAATAGTAACCTCCTTCTTAGGGTTCTTATTACATGGATTATGAGATAATCCATATAAAGGACTAAGTGCTAAATCGGGCACACAGTAGGTGCTCATTACATGATGGCACTATTAAAGATAAAGTGTCATAATATTAACAGTCTCCCCTGCCTGAAGTTCAGGGAGGATAGGTGTTCAGGTGACTTCAAGAGTGTCAGAGCACACTATTGCTCTGCCCCTGGGTGTTCCCCTCCCCACCCAGGCTCCTTGTGGTCCTCACCAGCAGTGAGGTCTGGTTGTAGCCCTGGGTGCAGAGTTCCTCTGGCAAGGGGATGACAACCCCTCAGCTCTGAATATGCTGCCGCCCACTGTCTCCCTGGATAAGTCTTACCCCAGCACAGGTGCTCTGTGATTGGGTCATATTCAGACTGTGGTTCCACCTGGACCTCAGACTCTGCTTCTTGGGCCACAGCTCAGCAAGGAGCAGGTGGGTTCTCCCTCTCTCGTGGCCCAGTCTAACCTGCCCTTGTTCCTTATGACATTCCTGATTTGAGAGTCACTTGCAGACTCCTGATACTCCCAAAGGACAAGGGTGAGGGAGAACCTTTTGAGGGGTTATTAGAGCATTGCAGAGGAGCTTGGAACTTAGTGGTCTCCCAGTCTGGTACCCCCAGACTTGCTGGGGCCAGGTGACTTGAATGGTTTTCTAGGAGTCCACATGATTCCTTAGCGTATCGGCTGGTAGATCAGGACTGGGGCTGAACAGAAGTTGTCACGGTGGTTCCCAATCAGTTAATAATAATGACAACAAATAGCACTTAGAATTAACAGAGGCTTTGCTATGTGCTGGGGCTTCCCTGATAGCTCAGCTGGTAAAGAATCCACCTGCAATGCAGGAGACCCCAGTTCAATTCCTGGGTCAGGAAAATCCACTGGAGAAGGGATAGGCTACCTACTCCAGTATTTTTGGGCTTCCCTGATGGCTCAGTAAAGAATCCACCTGCAATGCAAGAGACCTGGATTCTATTCCTGAGTTGTGAAGATCCCTTGGAGAAGGGAAAGGCTACCCACTCCAGTATTCTGGCCTGGAGAATCCCATGGACTGTATAGTCCAGGGGGTCACAAAGAGTCGGACACGACTGAGCGACTTTTACTTTTGCTATGTACCTGGCACTTAAAGTAGATTTTATAGATGTCATGCTATTGACTTTTGTAACAATCCCTTAAGGTATGGGTCATCAATCTCATTTCACAGGTAAGAAAACAGATGGAGATCAAGAAACTTGATCAGAGTCATTTTCTAAGACTTCAAAATTTATTTTGCCTTCCCTCTGATGGACCTTCACCAAAACATTTATTAAAGCAGCAATTAATTTGTTCTGGGTTTCTAAGCCAATTGAGTTTACATAATTCCAGCCTGAAGCAAAGAAACATAACCTTTTCGCTTACCTGTACAGTCTTAAAATAAATCCATGCACTCATTTTATAAAGATTTTTAAATATGGAAAACAAAAATTACCCCTGATACCCTTCAAGAAGCCTGTACCTCAGGTTGCATGGACCCCAGTTAGAAACCATTGTCCTCAGGCTCAGAAACTACCCCCAGGTTCCCACCCCAGTTCTGTTCCTCTGCTTTCTGCCCAGCACCTAGAGACCTCAGAGAGGCCTGGCAAGGGGCAGAGAAGCAGGAGGAAGCTGCAGTGTGGATGAGGTCCCTGCCATGGCAGCAGGCTTCTCAGCCACCTATCTGTGGAGGGCAGGCAGGGCCCTCTGGAGGCCTGGACACGGTTTTAGCATCTGAAGAGGGCAAGTCCCCCTGTTGGTTTCCTGTCCCAGCCCCCACCTGGTTCCATGAGTCCCCAAGAGTCCAAAGATCCGCCCCCCCCACTCCCTTTGATAGTATTTGTCCTTTCCCTGAATCTCCCCAGCCCCCAGCTCTCCCAGCGCCCTTCAGGGTGGTCCCTGGGCCACATGTCCTCATGTCCCATCCATGCAGCGGCCACACCTGCCAGTGATCACTTTTGTGACTATGCAACTGGAGTGAGAATACTAGCTGCAGATCACAAAAATGACGCTGGCAGCCGTGAGAGAGAGAGAAGAGGGAGGAGCAGAGAGGGGAGACAGACAGAGCAACGGAGAGGCAGACATGTAGAGAAAGAGAGGAGGGGGGAGACAGAGACAAAGAGAGGCAGAGTAAATAGGCAGAGATGGGAGGGAGGTGGAGGAAACAGCTGAGAGATGGAACAGGGAGAGGTGCAGAGCGGGGAAATGTGGATGGAGTGGGGGAGTGAGACAGACTGAGAGACAGAACGATGGAGAGAGAGCTGAGGGGGAGAGGGAGGGTGGGGGAGAGAAAAGTGGGAAGGAAGGGAGGGAAAGAGGGAAAGAAATAAAAACAGAAGCAAAGAGATACAGAGGGTAAAGAAGGGGGAAGGCAGGGGGGAGTGAGAGAAAGCAGGGGGACAGCAGACATAGAGACTGGACACCAGGAAACACAGGACAGGAGGAAATAGCAAGGATCAAGGAGAAGGAGACAGGGAGGGAGGGGGCTAGAAACAAGATGAGCCTTTCAGGGTATAGGGGGGCGGAGGGAGAAGGTTATGGAGAAAGAGTGGGAGATAGAAAAAGAGGGCAAGAGAGAGGGAAGAGGCAGCCAGCCAGCAGAGAGAGCAAGCAGTCAGGAGCTGGACCACAGCAGTGGACGGATGGGCACAGCGAGACAGAGCGTCAGTCCTGGTTTGGGGGGTGGTGTCCGGAAAGGGACGCCAGGAGGTCAGAGTCAGTCCTGGTTTGGGGGTGTCTAGAAGGGGACACCAGCAGACCAGAAGCTGAGGCTCCAGGTCGGGCGAGAGAGCCTACCTCTCCTGACCTGGGGCCCCAGGAGAAGCTGATAGGCTGCGGGGAGGCGCCAGAGCCCGGCTCCCGGCCCCCTTGCTCCTGGGCTGCTCTCTCCCGGGCTTCTGGGAGCCTTCCTCGGGCCGCCCCACCGCCCAGGGGTGCCGGCTCACCTGCGGAAGTCCAGGAGGGGCCGGGTGGAGGCCGGGGTGCCCTCTGCCGGCCAGCTGAGGAAGTGGAACTGCGTGAGCGTGCGCGTCTCCTGGGTCTGCACGTTCTTCAGGTAGAAGCTCCGCACCAGGAAGTCCTCGCACCAGATGTGCTCTGACACCAGGTTCACCTGCGAGGGTGGGCGCGCAGGCCTGAGCGCGGCAGGGCCTCTCCAAATCCTCCCGGCCTCCCAGGCCAGTTAGGAAGCTCACTCAGCTGTCCCCAAGAACCCTAGCCATCTGTGTCTAGAACTTATGGATTGCTCAGGACAACTGGAGGCTTTTCCACCTAGACACAACTAGTCTTTTTGGCCGCACAGCGGGACCATAGCTCCCCGACTAGGGATCGAACCCGTGCCCCCTGCAGTGGCAGCTCGGATTCTTAACCATTGGACCCTCCGGGAAGTCCTGTGTGCTTCCTGAAATCAGTGTCTCATTCCTGTTTTGTGCAAAGACTAGCACAGTGTCTGTGTTACACACCATAAACTTTGATAAAATTCTGTATTTTCATTTGATTTTTTTCTTTAACCCCAAGCAGGACCAATTTTTAAAGCTTAAAAAGAGAAAGTATTGTGTGCTCATCTAATGCTGAAAATTTGTTATCCAGAGCTCACTTAGAGATAAGAAGCTTCTGTTGTGCAAATAATATCTCTTGTTTTATTGGGGAGAGGGGTCACTTCCTATTGGTCAGGAATGTTTCTTCTTCCTCTACTTTGTCTCTGCCCAGACCCCCCCAGTGTTTTTCTATTTTTCATCAGCAACATGTGTGATTGGCAGTATTTCTTTCTTTGCTTTGGCCTCCAAGAAACTCAGATCTAAACTAGACTCAATAAAAGTAGGACTAAGTCTTAGTCTTCAAGTATACTTATCTTCCCTGTCTCAAAACTGTACTCCTGGCTTTTAGCTTCTTACCTTAGTTTCAGTGGTTTTATAGTTTTATATTTGTACCTTTCATCATAGGTCCCTACAAGTGCTTTTCAGCCCTAGACTAGACACACATATACACACACGTATATGCGTATATGTATGTATGTGAATGCTTTCCTGGTGGCTCAGACGGTAAAGAATCCACCTGCAATGCAGGAGACCTGGGTTCAATTCTTGGGTTCGGAAGATGCCCTGGAGAAGGGCATGGCAGCCCACTCCAGTATTCTTGCCTGGAGAATCCCCACGGATAGAGGAGCCTTGCGGGCTACAGTCCATGGGGTCTCAAAGAGTTGGACACGACTGAGTGAGTAAGCACAGCACAGCATGTGTGAATGTGTGTAATACATGGATGTTTATATACATATACAGTTGCACATGTATGAAGGGTGCACCGCCCACTTTCCCCACCCCCATTTTCTCCTGGCCGTGGGGTTCTGCTGACCTCATAGACGTGGTAGAGGGAGGAACCCTCGTCCGGCCAGTAGCGATCACACTGCTTGACACCGTCCTCCACCAGCGGGGTCAGCATGACGATGACAGTGCAGCCACTCTCCCACACCATCTAGGGACAGATGATGTCTAGCACCTGGGTCAGCTCCATTCTAACCTCCCTGGGACCTGGTTGGCCCTGGCTGCCCACAAGGGACCCCGGTCCCTGGAGACACCCTCCCTCCAAAAGCCCACCTGCCAGAAGTCTGCAATGGTATGCGACAGCGGGCCCTGTGTGGCTATGTAGGCTGGCATCCGAGGGTCGTGCTCAATCTGGGGGCAGGGAAAATACATCATGAACCAGAATAGGAAACGCCATTATGGAGAGGTCTGGTCAAAGGGAGCAGGCCAGGGTCTGGGGGAGCCTCGGAACTCCTGTTTCCATGCCAGATATCAGGCCCACAATTCCAGGGCCTTGGGGAGCAGGAAATGGAGTCTATAGGGGCAGGATGAATATGGGGGAGGATATGGGAGCCACTCACAATGGGGCTGGCGTTGATGTAATCGCTCCGAGAAGGGCTGCTCTCCACCTTCAGCTTGATGCGAGCATGGTCATCTGCACAGACCCCACACCCCACCCCAGAAACCCCTCCGGTCACTGGGGTCCTGGTACCTCTGCCACTCAGCCTCAGCCAGGAGCCCAGCCCCTACCCCAAGCCCTCCGGACTCCCAGCAGACAGAAGGCTGGGCCAACAGGACTCACTCACAGGGTAGGAAGTCAGGGTGGCGGTTCTTTTTGATGTTGCCCTCACCCTGGGCGGTGGCACAGGTGTTGGGCTCCGCCTGGTAGGCACACAGGGCCTGCCACTCCTTGGCCAGGCGGTCCCTGTTCCGAAGGTGGTCCTCCATGTAGGCCTGCAGGGACACCACAGCCTGGCGCCGGCCCCCACTGCCAGCCCTGCCCCTCCCACCACCCGGTCCCCTCCCTGCCTCTGGGCCCATGCCCCATCCTGACCAGAATCATGTGTCCCGTGGAGATGTCCATGTTGGCTTGGGCGGGCTCCTCACACCAGGACGGGGTGCTGCTGTGGGAGCTGGGGCTGGCCTGGGCAGCATCGCTGAACTGGGAGGACACGCTGCTCACCCGAGAAGGTTCGGGTGGACCCTCCGCCCGGTTGAACAGGGACTTTGTAGCCATATGCTGGCGGCATAGATCCTGCAGAAGAAGGACAGGGCAGGATCCATGTTCTCCTGAAGCCTTTTCAACAGAGTCCTGGACTCAGTTCAACAGAGTCCTTAGGATGGTCCTGGATTGCTTTTGAATGAAACCTGTCTCCTCTGGGGTGGGGTCTTCTGCCTCATCCTTTCCAGGGCTGTTCTGCTTGGGTGTGGCCCATGACAACCTCAGATATTACAGAGCAGAATCCAGAACCCCCTGAATGGTGGTACTGGGGAGAACTTCAGGAACCACCTGTTCTCAATTCCCATCCATTCAAAATGCCCCCACGACACCCCCTTGCTGGGGCTTCTCCAGCCCCTGCCTGGATATCCAACTCCCTGCCCTCATCTTACATGAGACCCAGACTCCTGAGCCCCTTCCATTCCTTTTCATCAACAAGCTTCTGGGGCTGCACACCTGGTACTCAAAGGTCGTGTCACCATGGGCCCCCTCGGGTCCCAGGGCTGCCAGGCGCTCCTTGTCCCGCTGCCGTGCATGCTGCCGCACACACAGAGCCACTGCCAGGGCCACGAGCAGCCCAGCCACGCCTGCCAGGGCCACCAGAGTAAGGAGCACGGACCGCATGGGAGAAGTGCTGTGGGCTGGTCGGGGAAGGATGGCGGCTGCCTCCTCCCTCTGTGGGAACAAGGTTAGAATCAAGGTGGGCAGTGGTGGTGGGGGGAGACTTAGGAGCTGCTCCTCACTCCTGTCCCACACCCCACTCCCTGCTAGGATATCTCCTGGGGAAAAGCTGAGAGGCAGGGACATGGTGGTACAGGCAGAGGGACTCATGTAGACCCAAGATCCCTTTCTCAATCCCCATGGGACCAACTCAACCACATTGTACTGCCAGAGACTTAGTGGGTGACTCTCCCTAGGAGTTTTTGCATTAAAAAATGGATGTAGAGAAGTATAGAGACCCAGGAAGTCAAATAGTAGAACATGAGGCATCAGTGTTGGATGCATAATAGAAGCATATTTTGAGGTCAAAGTCCTTTCTGTGTAGTGTTTTCCCTTGGAATCTGAGACTTTGCTCTAGCAGATCTATGGATGGCTGGGCCATCTCAGGTAGTTCTTCCAGGTGACCTGGCTGCCTATAGAAGGCTGATCCTGCAGGGAGCTGGAGCCACTGGGGCCATCTGCTGGTTGGAAAGAAAACTGTATGGAGGAGGGCTGCTTCAGCAAAGGTGGTGTATTTCAGCTCCTGTTCTGCCAAGACTGCCTTCATTTCTGGTGGGCAGCATCAGCCAGCAGGGACTTTGACTGATTCTTCAGTTATCTCATACCTGTCCCACTCCTGTCTGCAAGATCTGGAGCCCTGTCTGTGCTTCCAGTTCAGACTTCACCAACCCTGCAGGGAGGATGGAGGTCAGATCCTCTCCAGCCCCTATATGGTCTCCACCCCATGCCATGCAATGCCCTGTGGCAGGCCGGGCCCGGGTCTGGGAATATTCCTGGATCTGGGAATATTTCAAGGAGAGCATCAGCCACCGGTCTGGGTCTATACAACTAGGGCTGGGGTGAAGAAGTAATTACCGGCTTGCTGGGTCACATCGGCCAAAGACAGGTTCTGTTCATTGTGCCGGATGCGGAAGGTAAGGGCTGGTCCCACGACACTGCCGAATAGGAGGTATATTACTGCCTCACCCATCACAGATCCCAGATTCAAAATGAGAGATCCGCTCTGGTCCTCTCCCTATTAGAGGATGGGGCTGAAACCCATGCCATACGAGGGTGTTTCAGGAGGGAAGATACTGGACAGGCCAGCAGCAGGGCAAAGTGTGGCTGTACCTTCAATGAAGCTGGAAACATCTGTGACCTGACCTCGGCCCCTTACCTGGAGTTTGTCTTCCCCTCCTCCCCTGAGCCCCCTAGGCCCCACCCCCTTCAAGCTACCAGCCAGATAGAGCCCCACCTGATGTTGATGAAGCTGCCCGAGGACATGTGCACGTGCTCAGCCAGGATCTCCAGCAGCCTCACTCCCGCAGCCAGACTCAAGGGCCTGGAGTTGCAGAGCCGGTAGAGGAAGGAAAGTGGGGACCCTCTTGGCCACTTTCTTGAAACACCCTCCAAGGGTGCCAAGACATCCAGGGGTGCAGAGCAGTCCCCCCACCCCCATCTACTTCACATCTGCGCTTCTGCTCTCTACCTCCCAAGGCAGGCCAGCCCAACCCCCAAGGGAACAAGAGGCTGCCCCGCGTGGGAGCCCTTACTTCTGGTCGGTGACAATGTAGCCGTATTCCTCTGCTGATGGCCGAGTGGAGGGCTGCCCCGCCATGGTGGGCTGGCTCTGGCCCAGCGGGCTTTTCTTCTCTACCAGGACCGGCGTGGCGGGGGGGCCAGCAGCTTTTGGGGTCTCAGAGGATCCAGTGCTCAGCTCCTTCTGGGCTTTATTGGAGGTGGAACTGCCCGTGGGGGATCCAGGCAGGGAGGGCATTGGGGGTGGAGGCTCTGCTGGGTCTTCGCCCTGAACCTGCTCCTCCATTGTCTGTTTAGAAGATAGGTTAGAGGTAAGGTCTCTAACAGTGAAGGGGTTAAGGAAAGGGGGTCTACAATCTGGACCCTGAGTTCCCATAGGGGTGCTTATGACTCGTTTCTCTTTTTATCCCCAGACCCAGGTCAGCATTGGGTACTGAGAGAGCATCCAGGAAAGTGAGCCAAGTGAATGAATGAATGAATGAATAAAGGGCTGAATGAATGATTATTCATGATAAGTAATAATCGACAGGATGGAGCTGGAGTGGGGAGAAATTCCAGAGTGAGGAAAGCTGGAGTTAGGGGAGAAGATGAACAGGCAGGCAGTGCTTTTTCAACTTTTGTTTAGCCACACAATCTTAGAAATCCAACGTGTGAAACGGACAGAGCCTCAAGCTGTAGGGCAGTCAGGAGCCTGCCTGCTCCCTTCCCTCCCTTTGCCTAAGGATCTCATTTCAAGAGCATGGTCTGACACGACCGTAGTGAAAAAAAAGCAGTGAATCAAGAATTCTTGCTTCTGGTCCCACCTCTGCCTTCAGCCTGAGGTGAGACTTTAAACAATGACTTGCAGCCTCCGGGCCTCTGTTGAAGGGTCAGAGAATACAGATTCTGGGTCCTGAGCCTGAGATTTAGATTTCAGCTAAGGGCGTTTGCTGCCTTATGGGTCAGGGAGGTGTTGCAAACTCACTTTCTTGATGTCAGCTCCAACGTTTACAGCTCCTCCTGTAGAGACAGGAAAAACAAAACTCTGGGCAAAGGGCCAAGGCCAAGGTCCACACAACGCAGGTAGGAGAAAGGGCTGGTAGCTCTGAGTCTGTGGCATCTGCTATGGGCTCTCCTGGCAGTCAGTAACCAAGGCTGTTGTTGAGTTCATCCTAAGCATGGCCTCATGCCTCTGAGTGTGTTAGTCCCTCAGTCATGTCTGACTCTTTGTGACTGCAGGGACTGTAGCCTACCAGGCTCCGCTGTCCATGGGATTCGCCAAGCAAGAATACTGGACTGGATTTCCATGCTCTTCTCCAGGGTATCTTCCTGACTCAGGGATTGAACCCACTTTTTTTGTTTCTCCTGCATTGGCAGGTGGATTCCTTACCACTGTACCACCTGGGAAGCCCCATGCTTCTGGGCTTCTGCATCATGGGCTCAGTTACTTCAGTTGTATTCGCCTCTTTGTGACCCCATGAACTGTATCCCGCCAGGCTCCACGGGATTCTGGAGCGGGATGCTGTGCCCTCCTCTAGGAGATCTTCCCAACCCAGAGATCAAACCCACGTCTCTTATGTCTCCTGCATTGGTAGGCAGGTTCTTTACCACGAGCGCCACCTGGGGAAGTCCCTTCTGCTTCATGCATGCACGCTCAGTCACTTCGGTCGTATCTGATTCTTTGTGACCCCACGGACCGTAGCCCACCAGGCTCCTCCACCCGTGGGATTTTCCAGGCAAGAACACTGGAGTGGGGTTGCCATTTCCTTCTCCAGGGGATCTTCCTGATCCAGGGATGGAACCCAGGTCTCCCACATTGCAGGCAGACTCTTTACCTTCTAAGCAACCATTGCTTGATCAACTCCTCCCTATTTTTGGCCACATCCCTCAAAGCTATTCTTTGCACAGTCCTCTCTTACCTGTCAATTAGTGGCTTCTTGACAATGACCTTAGGTCCTCAGCATCTTCTGCCTAGCCTTCCCGGTGCCTCCAGATCCCCAGCTCACACCCTCATTGGCTTCTTTCCCCATTACTTCCATCTCCCAGTCCTTTCCTGCTCTAACTCCTCAGCTCACCACCTCACCCCTTGCTTCCTGACCATGGCTGTCAATGACTCCGTGTCTCAAACCAACTCCCTCCCCTGAGCTTGGCTCTTCCCCTCTAGACTGTTTCTTGTGGCCTTGAGAAGTGGGGCAAGAGGCCTCTGTGGGGTTGGCAGTCTCTCTGCCCCGACACTCACCCGGGTTTAGTCCAGCACCCTTGGGCAGCAGCTGCAGCAGGGTCGAGAGGGTAGAGAGCTGCTCCGGGGTCAGCTGACGCAGCTCCACACCATAGCCCGCCAGCACAGCGGCCACTCTCTGCAGAGTCACATCTGCTGGGAGCCAGACACGGAGCTCAGGACTGGTGCCGGGATGAACTTACAGGATGAATTTGCAGGTGGGCAGGGACCCCCACATTTAGGAACTTCTCAGACACCAGGACACGGATGCCCTCCCCTTCCCATCTTTGTCCACACTTTGGGGGAAAGCCCTTCGGGTGTCAAGACCAAACTTCAGGCCCAGTAGGGACTCCTCAATTCCCTAGCTGGAGAAGGCATATCAGCTCCACCCACTACTGTATCCTCAATGCCTACTTATGCCTGGCAGAGAGCAGGCAGTCAGTAGGCATTAGTTGAGTGTACAGATGACTTTAAGGACAAATTAACAAGTGCATGCATAGTCAGGACAGAACCCCCGGCTCTGCCCCCCCAGAAAGCAGCCCCATAGGCATGGAGTGGATGCTGAGGCCACGGTTACCTGGCTGCTCTGCTGGGGCAGGAGGTGTCTCCTCACGACCCTCTAGTCCTTCCTCCTCATAGCCCTCCGAGGAGTCCCCTGCCCGGCTGCTGCCCCCTGGCTCTGGCAGCCTTGGTGCCCTGGCCCTGCTGGGCACTTGTGACTCCTGGGCCAGGTAGAACAGCTCTGACTCCTGGAAAAGCTGAGCAGGTGGAGGCCCTGGAGGGTCCCCATAGGAGTGGCCAGGATGAGCCCCAAACATGCCCTTGGAGCCAGCTCGGCTGAGGAAGGCAGGGGCTTCAGCCTTGGGCAGGGGGTCAACACTGACCATTCCTGGGGAGCTCTCTGAGCCCCGGGAGCCATCGCGGGAGCCAAACTGTGGGAAACCAGAGATTGGGATAAGAGCAGATGTCAGCATGGGGATTAGGGTTGGGAGGGGGCCAGTGTCTAGAGCTCACCTGATGGAACAGGTAGGGCTGCAGCAGGGCAGGTTCATAACTCAGGGCAGGATGCGGGGGCTGTGGGGGCAGCAGCAGGTGCTCCAAGAGAGGGGGCAGCAGCTCAGCCTGCAAAGGGGACAGGGGGGAGCCTGCCCCAGCTCCGCCCCCACCTACTGAAGGTCGAGGAAGCCGATGCTGTGGAGCTGGGGCGGAGCCAGTGGGGATGCCCTGTAAAAGCAGCTCCCCAGCGGGACCAGGTCTCCTGGGCACCAAGCCAGATCTGAGGAGGAAAGCAAAGTGTGTGTGTGTGTGGGGGTGGGTGGGTGTGTGTGTGCGTGTGTGTGTGCGCACGCATGTTGGTTGTGTGGGGCAACAGTGTACAGAATCTATGAGGCAGAGATGCTGGGGGCCAGGCAGGCTTAGCCTAAAGTAAACCTGATCTCTCAAGAGATGAGGTAGCCTCAGGAGAGGAGAGAGTAGCGTGGAGAAGGGCCAGAGGTCTACGCCTGGGTAAAGGTCATCACCTCCTTGGTAAGCATGCCTGGGTCCCTGAAACACAGCAGCAGAGCTGATGAAGCATGAAGCTAAGGACAGAAAAGGGGAGAGTGGGGAGCAGAGGAAGGGAGCTGGGAACTGCTCTAGATGAACTGTGGCTGCAGCTTGCCCCTGTGTGCATGTCGCCAAGTACACATCCAAACATTCAATGCCATGTCCTGCCTTACCCAACTCTGCCTTCTTCACCTGGTATCATCCTCTGAGCCCCAAGCCCTCATTTATTTTCCTTTGCTTTACAGGGCCTGAATGATGCCTTCAGAGCCCCTAACCATAATAGGAAGATGGTACTTCTTACCATGTAGTAATAAAAATGAACATTAAACAGCCTCAGTCTGACAAAATTCTAATCTGTTCCATGATGACTGCTTTGATGCTCCTTTTAAAATACCAAATGTCCAAATGTTTCAAAGTAGTCTTTAACATTGTGAATCAACTATGGTATGATAAAAATTTTAAGAAAAGACTTTATCCGGCGAAAAAAAAAAAAAAAAATCCCCCAGTTTTGAATGCCCTTGTTTTGCTAGATTCCCAGGGATGAGCTCAGCTCATGTTGGGCATGTGGGAATATCAATTGACCACGCCAGAGCCTTTTTCACCCATGCCCTAACCTGCTGGTCTCTGTACATACTTTCCTCTCTCCATCAGGAGGACCACAGATGCACCAGCCTTGCAATGCTAGAGCTGATGACAAATGATGCCTACCTGTCCCTTGGATGAGGCTCTGGGGGGCGAAGCCTGGGGATACGCTCCATCTCCTGGGAGATCACATACTGGGTGAGGTCATCATGCCAGGACAGTCCTTCCAGGGAGAGAAAAGAGTGAGATGGAGATTGTCCCTCAGGCTTGGGACAGTCTGAGGGCTCAGTAACAGGGGCCAGCACAGATCAAAACTGCACGCTCTACGCTGCAGTGTACTGAACTGGGAAGAGCCCAGGAGCAGTGGAGGGGGTCCAGAGACCTGGTGGGTGATCTGAGTTGTCCTTTCCGCCTCCCCCCACCCCTCCCCCAGGTGCAAATCTGGAAATGAGACTGCTTCCGGTGAGACTGGGTTTAAATCCTCTGCCACTTACTAACTGTATGTCCTTAGCTGAACCTCTGTGAGCCTTAGTGCTCTCATCTGGAAAATGGGGCTTTATACCTCCTAAAATTGTTGTGATAATTAAAACACAATATAAAATGGTTAGAATAGTACCTGACATATTATGAGTATTCAATAAATGCTATTATTATTACTATCATCAATATTATTATTCACCTTATTTTTATTGATCCTGAACCTTAGTTTTCTTTATTTTGGTGGTGGTGGTGGTTTAAGTGGGAATAACATATACTTTATGGGTCTGTTCAGTTCAGTTCAGTAGTAAAGATTAAATGCAATCAGGGACTTGAAAATGCTTGGAAACCTCCAAAGCATTTATACACCTGTTTTAAGCCTTCATTATCATCATCTTATCCTGAAGGCAGATCTGTTTGACCATTTCCCTCAATGAACTCTGCTTGCAGGAAAAGTCAGTCATCTATTCTAAAAGGATAACCTCCTACTCTCCAGTCCCACCTACTCCCATTCCTTTTTGCTTGCTTCTGGATTAATACTCATACTGCTTTTAACTCATATCATGGGATCTATACCTGCCTTTTTGCCTATTAACATTAGATGAACTGTGTTTCTATAAAAGGTCAATCCTCCACTTGGGCACTAGATTTCATCCCCTGCTAACCTACTCAAGAACATCTTCCCCACAATTCTCCTCTTTTTCCTATATCATTGTTTTCTCCTGTTGTCTACTGAATTATTCCCATTCATATACAAACACAATGCAATTTCTCCCATGTTATAATAAAAATACTGTTTGAACCCCACATTCCCTTCCAGCTGTCACCCCATTTATTTATAGCAAGACTCTTTGAAAGTGTTATCTCTGCTGGCTGTATCCACTTCCTTTCCTTCCATTCCCTCTTACCCACTCTATTCAGGATTTCCCCCCCCCCCCCAACTACTCTACTAAAACTATCATCAAGATCACCAGTGGCTTCTGCATATCTAAATCTAGGGTCAGTTCTCAGATCTCATCTTATTTAAGCTACCACTATCATTTGACACTGTTGATCACTCCTTCCCCCTTGATACACTCTCACTTAGCTTCTAGGACACCAAACACTCTTGTTTCTCCTTCTACCCCATTGGCTCTCCCTTCTCAGCCTCTCTTGTTGATTCCCCTCCTTCTCCTGGTCCTCTTAATAGAATTCTTTAGGGTTTTTCTTCATATTGACTCAATCCCTTGACTATTTCATCCATCTCATGGGTTTAATTACCATCTATACACCAAAGAATTCCAAATTTATATCTCTACTTCAGACTTCTCTCTCTCTTTCAAAACCCAATCTTATATACTCAACTTTCCATTCTAATTGAGTGGACATCTTAACTCAGTATAATCAAAACTGAGCCCCGCCCCTTCCCCAAGTTTATACTTCTGAATAGTTAATATTTTAATGTTTAGTGTTTCTGTTTGTACCATTGATTCCCTACATCCTATTCTCAGCACAGCAGCAAGAGTGATCCTTTTAAAGTAGAAGTGATATCAAGTACCCCTATGCTCAAACCTTGTGATGGTTTCCTCTTTTACTCAGAGTATAGTCAGAGTCCACACATTCTCCTATAAAATCTTAGAACATCATTACCTACCTGACTGCATCTTCTGCTCTGCCTCTCCATCACTCCTCTACAGCCTTCTGTAGAGGTGTTTTCCGTGGTGTTCCTCAAACTCATGCTTAGGGCTTTTGTTCTAGATCCTTGGCCAACCAAAATACTCTTTCCTAAGATAACCTTCTGGAAAACATCCCCACCTCCTTGATGTATTTATTCAAATTTCATAGCCTCACTAAGATCTATCTTGACCACTCATTTTAATAGTATGGCTTCCTACCTCACCATTTCTGATCCCTTTATCCTGCTGTAATTGTTTTTTTCCCCTTCTAACATACTAATATTTTCTAATTTATATAATGTAGCACCTCCCTTCATCTCCTGAATATAAACCCCAGTAGGCAGAGATCTTCATTTCACCCCTTGATAAATCCTAAACACCTAAAACTATGTTTGCCACATAGAAGTACCCAATAAATGAATGAATTTATTTGAATGAATGAATTGAATGAGTGGGGTGTTCTCCTGGCTGAGGACCCCAGGATTCACAGCTCTGGAATACTCAGTCAGTTCCAGAGAGTGGGCTGATCTCAAAGAGATGAATGCTGGCCTCTTCCAGTGGCTTCCTCCAGAAGCCTCCTCTGGATTCCTCCAGAGAGTCTAAGTGTGAACAGCATATCTCTAGGGTTCTACTCCCACTCCTGTCTCCAGTAAGGTCTGGGAAGTTGAGGCTCCACAGTGGGTGTGATAGGAATGTTCCATGAGAGAAAACCTGGAGTCAGATGGCCCCTCCCTTCCCCATTTCCTCTAACCAAGTTACAGCCTCTCTCCTCCAGTGCATCTAGACCTCACCTTGGGACATGAGCTGCCGGAGCACACCTTGTAAGCGTTGAAGAACTGGGGATGTGACTTGCAAAAGGGGCCGGGCTTGCCCCACTCCCACCTGGCACTGTCCAAACAAGCCATCTAAGAGCACAAAAGTGGTGTCAGCAGGGGGCTTGGACAAGAGGCCTTCCAAAGTCCAGGTTGCAAATAGACAGCTCTGTCTCTATCTCCTCTCTTGGCTTCAGAGGGCTTTGCTCCTCCAGGTCATCCCCCCTTCTCTCCAAGTGCAATTCCCCTTCTGACTTCCAGGCCCCCCCCCCCACACACACACATTACTGTCTCATTGTGTACCCTCCCCCCACCCCCCAACCGACTTGTAAGTCCTACTTTCGATTTCACTCACCCTGAATACAGACTTCAAGATGAGAGCAGAGTCTGCGGTCAAACAGACAGCCTGTAGAGAACAGGTGAGCAGAGAGGCTCAGATACCCCCATGCATACAGTGGTCAGATGGATGAACAGGCTAGGGAAGGGGGAAGCAGATGGGATCCAGTCTTTCATTCTAAGGAAGGCTTTAAGCTAGGAGGAGAGGAGGGAAGAGGCCTCCTCTTCTTAAGTGGGGGATCTGGCTTTGGATTTCAAAGATCTGCAAGTTTGGATTCTTTCCCTAAAAGCCTCAGTTTGTTTAACTAAGTAATGGGGAGAAGAAGCCCTTCAGGTGCGTGGGGATGGTTGATGGTGGAGAATCATAAACTTCTACTCTGATAGAATTACTGCGGGGTAGTTTATGTCCAAATTCAGAGGGAAAAGGGACTTTCCTTCCCATATCTCCAAAAGTATCTTATGCTGGCCTGGGACTCAGAAGAGATGGGAACCCTAGCACACTTTCGCTTCGCATGGGAAAGGGTGGGATGGCTCTAAGGCAGTGCTCCTCACACTGTCCCTCTAAGTCCGTGGCCCTAGCGCTGTTGGCGCTGTTCGCGGTGCTGAAGCTCTGAGCCCGGAGCCTCTGAGGGTTTGCCTGGAAGCAGTTATGGGGGAGGGAAGGGCGACCGGGTGAGGAGCCTTCAAAAGACCTGACCTCTCCGCCATTCCAGCCTTCCACCCTAACCAACCCGCAGCGCCACAGGAAGTACCTTGCCCTGGCCTCCAAGCCCGATGGGGACGTAGGGCGTCAGACTGCGAGCTTGCGCCCCTTCCCCCACGCGCCCCTGGCCCCTACCCTCCCCCTGCCCATGAGTCAGCGCTGACTGTCTCCGTCCGCTCAGATGTGAGTCAGCGCACCAGGCCTGGCTGTGGGGAGGGGGCGGGAGACGACCCCTCCCTCTTCACCTTCTTTGGCCCCCTTCCCCAGCCGTCTGCTTCTTATCGGAGATCAGATTACAGCGATCGGCCTCTCCACGCTAAGAGAGAAACCCTGGCCCTTCCCTTGGCCTGATCCTCTACGGAAATATGGGACCCCGGAGCTCGTGGGCCCGACTTCTACTGCATGGAAATCAGGGTTCTCTCTCCTTCCTTCCCCTCCTCCACCCCTCAGCGCCGCCACTTTTTGGCGCCTCGGGGACACTTCCTTCTCTTGTATCCCGTCTCTAGGTCCCTCTGTCCACACGCACCCTCATTCCTTCTCCCCAAACCCCAAACTTGCCCTGAGCCCTCTTCTCTTAGGTCCCGCCCCCGGGTTCCCAGCCCCACCTCCAGGCCTACGCCCCTTTCCTCGCAGACGCCCTCTCTTCTCTCTCCGCTCACCGGGCCTCCCCCTACCCCACTCCACACACACCTTCCAGCCGAGGTTCCGACCTTCGTGATACTTCCCATTCCCTCCCCTCCACACCCCCAGCACACCCCACCGAGTTCTGCTCTCGGCACCCGCCCCCACCCCCCATTTCCTCCTGACCGTGGGCACTAATGGCGTTGCAGCCTCCCGGGCGGCTGCCCAGCAACAGCAGACAGAGTAGCACCCGGAGACCCCCCGATCCCCCGGGACCCCCAGGCCGCCCCGGGAGCCGCATCCTTCCCGGCTCGGCTCTCCAGCCCGGCAGCCAGAGCCGCAGCGACGCCAGCCCGAGCCTGCCAGCGGGGCCGAGGCGGGGCCTGCCACTCCCCACCCACCGAGGCGGGGTCTACACGCCCCTCTCGCCGCAACTCTGCCAACCCCAGGCGGCTGGTGACGACATTCCCACCCCCGGCTCTGGCGTCGATTTGCGTCATTCATGGCGTAAAAGCGCAGTCTTCGTGGGGCTCCTACTTACCTCAGCCCTCCTACACCCAACTGTAGGTGCCTCTTTAGAATTCTCGCTTGGCCTCAACTTGACATATTCTTCTCTCCAAGGGCCACCGCCTCTATCACCCAGTCTCAGGGTTGGCAGGAAGGGTTCCCGTTGGGTGGGGACCAGGAAGGATAAGTGATAAGGATAACCTTAAGATGTGGAGCATAAAAGTGAAGAGAATGTGTCCTCTTTCGCATCTCAATTAATGATTCCTCTGTCACTAAGATCATGGCATCTGGTCCCATGACTTCATGGCAAATGGATGGAAAAAAAATGGAAACAGTGAGAGACTTTATTTTGTGGGGCTCCAAAATCACTGCAGATAGTGACTGTAGCCATAAAATTAAAAGACGCTTGCTCCTTGGAAGAAGAGCTATGACCAACCTACACAGCATATTAAAAGGCAGAGACATTACTTGACCAACAAAGGTCCGTCTAGTCAAAGCTATGGTTTTTCCAGTAGTCATGTATGCATGTGAGAGTTAGACTATAAAGTTGAGCACCGAAGAATTGATGCTTTTGAACTGTGGTGTTGGAGAAGACTCTTGAGAGTCCCTTGGACTGCAAGGAGATCCATCCAGTCAATCTTAAAGGAAATCAGTTGTGAATATTCATTGGAAGGACTGATGCTGAAGCTAAAACTCCAGCACTTTGGCCACCTGATGCAAAGAACTGACTCACTGGAAAAGACCATGATGCTGGGAAAGACTGAAGGTGGGAGGAGAAGGGGATGACAGGGGATGAGATGGTTGGATGGCATCACTGACTCGATGGACATGAGTTTGAGTATGCTCCGGGAGCTGGTGATGGACAGGGAAGCCTGGTGTGCTGCAGTCCATAGCGTTGCAAAGAGTGGGACACGACTGAGCAACTGAACTGACTGACTGACTGTCATCCTTAAAAGCAGAAATGGTTACACATGTGTGCTTGGACTCCAGTTTTAGAAATGCCACCTACTAGGGATATAAGTTTGGGGAAGATGTTTAACCGCTCTACTCCCAAGTTTCCTGGTCTGTGAAATGAAGGTACCAGTAGTACGAGGTGGCTGTGAAGACTGAGAGAATTACACTCATGTGGCTCACTTAGAACAGCCATTGTACTAAACACTGGATAGGTACTGGCTTTTTTTGTTAGCCTTGCCTCACCTTTATTTCACCCCCTTCCATGGCTGGTCTATTAAAATCTTATGGTTTCTGCCTGAAAAATATATCTCCCATTATCCCACTTCTCTCCATGCTCATGGTCCTACCCCAACCAACGTGCTCTTTCATGACTATTGCTGTAATCACATAACTAGACTTTTGCTTCCATTCTTGTCACCCAATAAGCTTGGGAGTGAGCTTTCTAAAGTTCAAAATTGATCACTTTTCTCTCTTGCTTTTCAGTAAAACTTCTCCAAAATACAAAAAAAATAAATAAAAAGATAAAGAAGATAGTGGTGCATAGTAAATAGTCATATACTCATCACCTAGACGTAACAGTTATTATTTTGCTATATTTACTTCTTTTTAGTACTTAAAAGTAAACAATAGACATTGTAAAGTGAAAGTTGCTCAGTTGTGTCCTGACTCTTTGTGACCCCAAGGACTATAGCCTGCTAGGCTTTTCTGTCCATGGGATTCTCCAGGCAAGAATACTGGAGTTGGTTGCCATGCCTTTCTCCATGGGATCTTCCCAACCGAGGGACTGAAGCCAGGTCTCCCACATTGCAGGCAGATTCTTTACCACCTGAGCCACCAGGGAAGCCCAACAATACTGGAGTGAGTAGTCTATTCTTCTTCCAGGGGATCTTCCCAACCCAGGAATCAAACCGGGGTCTCCTGCATTGCAGGTGAAGTCTTTACCAGCTGAGCTACTAGGGAAGCCCAGGTTCCCTTCTAAATGTTTCAACATGCATCTCCAAGAAATAAGGATATTCTCCTATACCACCAAATTGCCATTACGACCTAACAAAATTTACAATAATTTCTAAATAGCATTTCATACCCAGTTCATGTTCAAATGTCTCAAACCGTTTCCAAAAATGTCCTTTTTCCGCTGTTTCATTCAAAATAGCAGTCAATCAAAGACCACCATTGTATTTGGTTATATTTCTTAATTCTCTTTAATAATTTTAGCATAAACAGTGCTTTCCTCGCCACCCCTCCCCCATTTTTGACAGTTTCTTGTGGAAGAGATCAGGTCAGGTTTTCTAACTCCTCACCTTCCTGATTTGTCTGACTGTTTCCTCATGACATGTTTCCCTATATTTCCCCTGTATGTATACTGTGTAGCTCCTGTATTTCCTGAAAAATAGGAGTTAAGTCTTGATTGGATCAGGTAAAAATATTTTAAAATTCACAGGTGGTGCTACATGATTCCAATTACATTATTTCAGGAAGTGCATAGTGTCTGGCTGTCTCACTATTAGTGATGCTAAAATTGATCACTGATTTAAGGTAGAGACAGCCAGATCTCTATGGTAAAGTTACATTTCCCTCTTGTGACCAGTATGGACGCAATCTGTCGAAAAATATTTTGGCACTGTGAGAATATCTAGTCCCCCATCAACTTTTCACCTAATGGTTTTGCCATTCATTGATGATCCTTGACTAAAATCATGATTTTCTATCATTCATTTTTTCTGGGGGGGAGGCGTATAGGGTACTTTTATTGATGGTACACGACAAGGCAGGGCTCCCTAAGCCTCTCCCCTTCCTCAGGGCCTTGGGGATGGAAACGTGTGGAGGTCGGGAGATTCTCAGTGTGGTGGAGGATCGAGGTGGGGCAGGACTCCCCAGCAGCTGAGGAACTCTCTCTTCCTCTCGTGCTCCTGCTGGGGCTGGGGGTCCGGGGACCTTACTCCTTGGAGGCCATGTGGACCATGAGGTCCACCACCCTGTTGCTGTAGCCAAATTCATTGTCGTACCAGGAAATGAGCTTGACAAAGTGGTCATTGAGGGCAATGACAGCCCCAGCATCGAAGGCAGAGAGTGAGTGTCACTGTTGAAGTCACAGGAGACAACCTGGTCCTCAGTGTAGCCTAGAATGCCCTCTAGAGGGCCCTCTGATGTCTGCTTCACCAACTTCTTGATCTCATCATACTTGGCAGGTTTCTCCAGGTGGTAGGTCAGATCCACAACTGACATGTTGGGGGTGGGGACGCAGAAGGCCATGCCAGTGAGCTTCCCGTTGAGCTCAGGAATGACCTTGCCCACAGCCTTGGCAGCGCCAGTAGAAGCAGGGATGATGTTCTGGGCAGCCCCTCGGCCATCATGCCACAGCTTCCCGGAGGGGCCATCCACAGTCTTCTGGGTGACAGTGATGGCGTGGACGGTGGTCATAAGTCCCTCCACGATGCCAAAGTGGTCATGGATGACCGTGGCCGGGGGGCCAAGCAGTTGGTGGTGTAGGAGGCATTGCTGACAATCTTGAGGTTGTTGTTATACTTCTCGTGGTTCACGCCCATCACAAACATGGGGGCATCGGCAGAAGGCACAGAGATGATGCCCCTCTTGGCCCCACCCTTCAAGTGAGGCCCAGCCTTCTCCATGGTAGTAAAGACCCCAGTGGACTCCACCACGTACTCAGCACCAGCATCACCCCACTTGATGTTGGCAGGATCTCGCTCTGGAAGATGGTGATGGCCTTTCCATTGATAATGAGCTTCCTGTTCTCTGCCTTGACTGTGCCATGGAACTTGCCATGGGCGGAATCACACTGGAACCATGTAGATCATGTAGTGAAGGTCAATGAAGGGGTCATTGATGGCAACGATGTCCACTTTGCCAGAATCAAAAGCAGCCCTGGTGACCAGGTACCCGATGCGGCCGAATCCATTCACTCCGACCTTCACCATCTTGTCTCAGGGATGCGGCTGGCACAGCACAGAAGTTACGGCTATCTGTCGAACGGGCAGGAGCAGAGAGCCATATATCATATATCTTTTAACCGATCTTATTTCCTTTAGCTGATCTTATTTCATAAAGAAGAATTCAGAATTAAGAAGGTAGTGTCTTCTCTTTAACTATTCATTTGCAGAGTAATGAGTTGGTATAACAGTTACTGTCAAGGGTGGCAAATAAGTTTCTAAACATATTTGTTATCACTTTTCTTGTTTGAGCATTACTATGGAAGTACGGATTTTTATATATTCAATGTGTATCTGTATATCACAGTAATATAAAAATTGTCCTGAAGTAAGTAAGTGAAAGCCTTTTTAAACTGGCTCTTGTTTCCATTTGAAACATCCCATTAATCACTTAAAGCTCCTTTCCTTGCTTTATATTATAGAATAATATATTTATAGACAATTTTTGTATTACTGTTTAGAAACTTATTTGCCACCTGAGCTGACTCATTTGAAAAGACCCTGATGCTGGGAAAGGTTGAGGGCAGGAGGAGAAGGGGACGACAGAGGATGAGATACTTGGATGGCATCATCGACTCGATGGACATGGGTTTGGGTGGACTCTGGGAGTTGGTGATGGACAGGGAGGCCTGGTGTGCTGTGGTTCATGGGATCGCAGAGTCGGACATGACTGAGCGACTGAACTGAATTGAAGATGTGTTCATCTTTTTTATTCCTTGCCCTAGACATGGAAGCAGCCATTCCTCCAGAGATTTGGTAGTTTTTAGTAAAAACTGATTTTAGGGACCACAATCTGGGTCCTAGGGGTCATAATGACTACTGAGATGATTGATGTTGCTTCAGGTCCTTTCAGTGCATAGACTTAGGATATAAAGATACACTCACACATATACACACACTTCACTCACACTATTTCCAATTAAAATTTAGCTGTGATTTTTACTGACCTCTTAATTTTATACATGTATCTGAAAAATTTGGTTTCTAATAATACCAACACAATCATTTATATGTTTGATCCTACAATATGCACACAATAATTTGCAAATAATATAAATATTTCTCTCCTAATAAAACAGCGAACATACCTAAGACTTTGGGTAGTTTATTTTGTCCTTATAACCCCTAGGGTTCAGTTCAGTTCAGTTCAGTTACTCAGTCATGTCCAACTCTTTGCGACCCCATGAATTGCAGCACGCCAGGCCTCCCTGTCCATCACTAACTCCCGGAGTTCACCCAAACTCATGTCCATCGAGTCGGTGATGCCATCCAGCCATCTCATCCTCCATTGTCTCCTTCTCCTCCGGCCTCCAATCCCTCCCAGTGTCAGAGTCTTTTCCAATGAGTCAACTCTTCCCATGAGGTGGCCAAAGTATTGGAGTTTCAGCTTTAGCATCAGTCCTTCCAAAGAACACCCAGGACTGATCTCCTTTAGAATGGACTGGTTGGATCTCCTTGCAGTCCAAGGGACTCTCAAGAGTCTTCTCCAACACCACCATTCAAAAGCATCAATTCTTCAGCGCTCAGCTTTCTTCACAGTCCAACTCTTGCATCCATACATGACCACTAAAAACCATAGCCTTGGCTAGATGGACCTTTGTTGGCAAAGTAATGTCTCTGCTTTTGAATATGCTATCTAGGTTGGTCATAACTTTCCTTCCAAGGAGTAAGCATCTTTTAATTTCATGGCTGCAATTACCATCTGCAGTGATTTTGGAGCCCCCCAAAATAAAGTCTGACACTGTTTCCACTGTTTCCCCATCTATTTCCTATGCCATCAAAATACTGTGTTCTAAAGTCATTTGAAATAATTCTTTTGTTTGTTTAGTCATTTTTTACCAATCTGATATATAATTTGGTTTGTTTGTTTTCAGTATTAAGATTTGCTTTTTATTTTTACACTTTTATTTTTTGAATATGTAAAATATTTGCATTGTTTAAAGATCAAACTCACATAATAAAATATACTCAGGAAAGTCTTCTCTACACCATCCACAATTGCCCCTGCTATCTATCACTTCACCCCATTTATTTCCTTTTTAAAAACTTTGTAAATTGTGAAACATAAAAAAACAGAAAAATGCATAAAGCAAAAGGGAATAGCTCAATAAATCATTACAAAATGAACACCCATGTAATCCAGGTCAAGAAATTGAAGAAGGCAATGGCACCCCACTCCAGTACTCTTGCCTGGAAAATCCCATGGACGGAGGAGCCTGGTAGGCTGCAGTCCATGCTAAGGGTTGGACATGACTGAGCGACTTCACTTTCACTTTTCACTTTCATGTATTGGAGAAGGAAATGGCAACCCACTCCAGTGTCCTTGCCTGGAGAATCCAAGGGATGGGGGAACCTGGTGGGCTGCCGTCTATGGGGTCGCACAGAGTTGGACATGACTGAAGTGATTTAGCAGCAGCAGCAGCAGCACCCTAGAAGTCTTATTGTGTACACCAGACATTTCCTGTGATGTGCTCAAAAAAAAAAAAAAATGATTCAGCTATCTTCTTGTTGTTAGAATGAGAGTCTTTATCTTTCAAGTTTTCTGCAACCCAGACAGAAGTGGAGCTCTTTTCTTTTGAAGGATAATTTTGCTAGTTATAGAATTCTAGGATGACTGTTATTTTCTTTCAACACACTTAAGATATCATTTCTCTGTCTTTTGGCTTTTATTGCTGCTGTCTTAGAGTCAATTATCAGACTAAATGTTGCTCTTTTGAAAGTAATCCTCTCCTCCACCAAATTCACAGCTGCTTTAAAAATTTTTTTCCTTCGTCTTTGCTTTCCTGCAGTTTCATCATATTTTTTGCTTTATTTTTATTTTTTTTTAATAGTTTGCTTGAGATTTGTTGCCAATCTTGAATCAGTGGGTTGATATCTTTTAACAGCTCTGGAAATTCTTCAGCCATAATCTTTTAAAATATTGCTTATGTCCTATTCTCTCTCTTCTCTTTCTGGGATTTCAAGTAAATGAATAGTGGACCTCTTCACTGGATGCTCTTGGTTTCTTACCCTTTCTATTGCATTTTCCACCCTTTGCCTCTTTGTATTTTTTGGAGGGATGGACCAAGTTTATTGTGACCTATCTTCTGGCACACCAGTTCTGTTTCAGTGATCTCTAGTCCATTATTGAGTACAGCACTTTCACAGCATCATCTTTCAGGATTTGAAATAGCTCAACTGGAATTCCATCACCTCCACTAGCTTTGTTCGTAGTGATGCTTTCTAAGGCCCATTTGACTTCACATTCCAGGATGTCTGGCTCTAGGTGAGTGATCATACCATTGTGATTATCTTGGTCGTGAAGATCTTTTTTGTACATCATGAGAAACCCTGGGCTGGAAGAAGAACAAGCTGGAATCAAGATTGCCGGGAGAAATAGCAATAACCTCAGATATGCAGATGACACCACCCTTATGGCAGAAAGTGAAGAGGAACTAAAAAGCCTCTTGATGAAAGTGAAAGAGGAGAGTGAAAAACCTGGCTTAAAGCTCAATATTCAGAAAACGAAGATCATGGCATCCGGTCCCATCACTTCATGGGAAATAGATGGGGAAACAGTGGAAACAGTGTCAGACTTTATTTTGGGGCTCCAAAATCACTGCAGATGGTGACTGCAGCCATGAAATTAAAAGACGCTTACTCCTTGGAAGAAAAGTTATGACCAACCTAGATAGCATATTCAAAAGCAGAGACATTACTTTGCCAACAAAGGTTCGTCTAGTTAAGGCTATGGTTTTTCCTGTGGTCATGTATGGATGTGAGAGTTGGACTGTGAAGAAAGCTGAGCGCTGAAGAATGGATGCTTTTGAGCTGTGGTGTTGGAGAAGACTCTTGAGAGTCCCTTGGACTGCAAGGAGATCCAACCAGTCCATTCTGAAGGAGATCAGCCCTGGGATTTCTTTGGAAGGAATGATGCTAAAGCTGAAACTCCAGTACTTTGACCACCTCATGAGAAAAGTTGACTCATTGGAAAAGACTCTGATATTGGGAGGGATTGGAGGCAGGAGGAAAAGGGGACAACAGAGGATGAGATGCTGGATGGCATCACCGACTCGATGGACGTGAGTTTGAGTGAACTCTGGGAGATGGTGATGAACAGGGAGGCCTAGCGTGCTGCAATTCATGGGGTTGCAAAGATTCAGACACGACTGAGCAACTGAACTGAACTGAACTGAACTGAATCCGTTATTATATCTATTCAATTAATTTAGAATTTGGGTTCTCACATTTTTAAGTTTTAGAATTTTTATTTGATTCTCTTTCTTTTCAAAGAACAATTTTGAGTTTTATTGATTTCTTGTTTTGAGATTATTTTCTTGTTTTCAGTTTTTTTGATTTCTGCTCTAATTTTTGTTATGTGTTTTCTTCTGCTTGCTTAAACTTCAATTGCTCTTCTTTCTCTGGTTTATTAAAGTGTGAACTTAATTTATTGATTTTAGATCATTCTTACTTTCTAATGTGTGCATGCAATGCTATAAATTTCCTTTTAAGTACTGTTTTCACTTCATGCCACAAATTGTGATAAATTACATTTTCATTTATTTCAAAATATTTTACAATTTTTCTTGAGATTTCTTCTTTGGCCCATGGATTGTCTAGAAAGGTGTTTTCTGGAAAGTATCTGGATATTTGGGGATTTTCTAGCTATCTTCCTGTTATTGATTTTTAGTTTAAGTCCATTATGGTTGAAGAACGTATCTTATGATTTCTGGTCTTTTAAATTTGTTAAGGCGTGCTTTATGGTGGTCTGTATTGATGAACAGTTCACATGAGCTTGAGAAAAATGCATATTCTGCTGCTGTTGGATGGTATATTCTACATGTTTGAGTGAAACTGACAGTCACTCAGCCATGTCCAACTCTTTTTGACCCCATGGACATGGAATTTCTCAGGAAAGAATACTAGAGTAGATTGTCATTTCCTTTGCCAAAATGTTAATTAGATCAAATCAAATAATTGTTCTGTTCAGGTCATCTATATCCTTACTGATCTGCTTGCTTGATCTATCAATTTCTGACAGAGGAGTGTTGGAGTCTTCAATTATAAAAGGTAATTCTTCTATTTCTCCTTTCAGTTCTATCAGTTTTTGCCTCATGTATTTTGACATGTTTGATTCTTTAAAAAAAAATCTTCCAGTATTAGTTTCTGTGATTTATAGATCCTTGTCAAAAATTACAATTTGGCATTTATATACTTAAACATGGTAAAGCACAGTTGCTTTGCTTTGGAAACACTGGATTGCTGTGAGTCTGTTTCTGTTATCTATTGTGCTGGGTGATGCTAAGTCACTTCATGTGTCTAACTCTTTGCAACCCCATGGATTGTAGCGCGCCAGGTTCCTCTGTCCTTGGGATTTTCCAGAACGCTGGAGTGGGTTATCATGCCCTCTTCCAGGGGATCTTCCCAACCCAGGAATGAACCCAGCTGTCTTGCATTGCAGGTGGATTCTTTACCACTGAGACACCAGGGAAGCCCTATCTATCGTGCAGAGTATGGCATTTGAAAAGTTATTTGTAGAAATAATTTAAAGTCTTAGAGGATTTTAATTTACTTCTACAGGTGCCTAAAAGCACTAGTGATTTTGTATAACCTTAACCTTAATACATGATGCAATGTGAGTAAGGGTAGATTGACTTCATTTTCTCCTTATTCCTAAAGTTTGCTTCTTGGTCCCAGATCAAAACAGAGAGCAGTTCTTCCTTTCAAGGGCTTGGACACTGATACCTGCTCCTCTAGCTCCACAGGCTATCTAAATCAGCTTTTTTCTGCTTCTTAAAATGCAGAATTTCCCCAGGCCAAAGCAACTGTGAACATTGGGTTTACCACCTCTGGATTCTGTTCCTTTCCTGGATCTTGACCCGAGTTTATCGCTTTTCAGTCTTTTGCTAGTTTCTTAATGCTTTTAAGAGGATTCTGGATATTTTTCCAGCCAGCTTTTAAGGTATATCAGACACCACTTATTGCTCCAGTTTGCATCCTGCTGGGTTACCTTTTAACTCCAGCCGTCACTGCAGTCACCACCTACATACAGATGTAAGCTGATACCACTTGGCCCACTAGCAAAAACACTGCAGATCTTTTGGTTTTGGCCTGGGTCCTCTCTGTTACCACAACTTTAGGTATCCATGGGAATCTGCTCAGACATTCTCATGCAAGAAAAACCTGAATATATGAGGAATTTAGCATCTTACAGTGAAACGTTTGATCTAATGGAGATTAGACCTATAGGATACTCTCCTTTTCTCTATCTCAGAGGACAGTTCTGAGGTGCACTGTACTTGATGCCTAAGAGAGTCCCCACATTTCAGCCTTAGCATTCTCTCAGTCTTCATCTTGAAATCTAATCCTAATTTACATGATTCCCAGGTAAACCCTTACTTCAGGCTTTGATTTGAGGAGGAACCAGATTAAGACAAATTGTCAGCAGGTCAGATAGCATGAATTATCTAGTGAACTATTACCAGAAGAAGCAGAAATTGAGATAAAATAAATAAATTTAGGAGATATTGCCGACATCTGTTGGATCATAGAAAAAGCAAGAGAATTCCACAAAAATATCTACTTCTGCTTCACTGACTATGCTAAAGTCTTTGTCTGTGTAGATCACAACAAACTATGGAATATTCTTAAAGAAATAGGAATACCAGACCACCTTACCTGCCTCCTGATAAATCTGTATGCAGGTCAAGAAGCAACGGTTAGAACCAGACATGGAACAACGGACTGGTTCCAAATTGGGAAAGGAGTTCATCAAGGTTGTATATTGTCACCTTGATTATTTAACTTATATGCAGAGTACATCATGCAAAATGCCAGACTGGATGAAGCATAAGCTGGAATCAAGATTGTGGGAAAATATATCAATAACCTCAGATATGCAGATGACACCACCCTTATGGCAGAAAGTGAAGACTAAAGAACCTCTTGATAAAAGTGAAGGAAGACAGTGTAAAAGCTGGCTTAAATTTCAGCATTCAAAAAACTAAGATCATGGCATCTGGTCTCATCACTTCATGGCAAATAGATGGAGATACAAGGAAACAGTGACAGACTTTATCTTCTTGGGCTCCAAAATCACTGAAGATAGTGACTGCAGCCATGAAATTAAAAGACACTTGCTCCTTGGAAGAAAAGCTATGACCAACCTACACAACATATTAAAAAGCAGAGACATTTTGCTGACAAAGGTCCATCTAGTCAAAGTTATGGTTTTTCCAGTAGTCATGTATGGATGTGAGAGTTGGACTACAAAGAAAGCTGAGCATGGAAGAACTGATGCTTTTGAACTGTGGAGTTGGAGAAGACTCTTGAGAGTCCCTTGGACTGCAAGGAGATCAAACTAATCAATCCTAAAGGAAATCAGTTGCGAATATTCATTGGAAGGACTGATGCTGAAGCTGTAATATTTTGGTCTCCTGATGTGAAGAATGGACTTATTGGAAAAGACTCTGATGCTGGGAAAGATTGAAGGCAGGAGGAGAAGGGGATGGCAGAGGATGAGATGGTTGGGTGGCATCACTGAATCGATGGACATGAGTTTGAGCAAGCTCTAGGAGTTTGTGAAGGACAGGGAAGCCTGGCATGCTACAGTCCATGGGGTCGCAAAGAGCTGGACACAACTGAGCAACTAAACTGAAGTAAACAAAGGAGATATTGTAGTATACTTATATGTTGATGAAAATAATCAGGCATGCAGGCAATCAGTAATGGATTAGGAGAGCATTGTCGTTTTGATGTCCTTGAGTAGGCTTTTAGCTTTAAGCTTTAAAAGAACATCCATTTTTCTTCCCTGACCAACCATCCAGATGTCCATTATTCACTGAGACAGAACATATCTAACAAAAACAAAAGTCACTTGAACTAGTATCCTATGGCTGCTGAAACAAAGTACCACAAACTGGGGACTTAAATGATAGAAATTTATTGTCTCATAGTTATGGAGGCTAGAAGTCTAGAATCAACGAGAGTTGGTTCCTTCTTGGGCTGTAAGGATCTATTCAGGGCCCCTCTCTTTGGCTTATTGGTGGCCATCTTCTCCCTGTATCTCTGCATGTCATCTCCCCTCTATGCTTGTCTGTCTCCAATTTCCTTTTTGTAAGGAAGCTTATTGTACTGGACTAGGGTCCACCCTAATGATCTCATCTTAAATTATTTACATCTATAACATTCTTATTTTCAAATAACATCATGTTCTGAGGTACAAGACATTAGTACTTCAACATATGAGTTTTAGGCGGGGACAGGATTCAACCCATAATATTTGCCAAGGCTTATTAATTTATCCTTCAAACTATCTCTCTTATATGTCCTCTTTGACTCCAATTCAGGTCCTTATGTGGCATGCCACACCATTTCAGCAGTTTTTCTGGCATGTTTCCACCCCTTTCCCAGTCTCTAGTCCATCCTTACACAGAAATGTGAGATTGTTCTTCTTAAGCTCAGCTTTCATGGTGTCACTCCCTTGCTCAACAGACCTTCACTGGCTTCCCATTTTCTATCAAATTATATCATCCAAATCATATAACCTGCTCCTCTGCAATAAGAACTTACCTTCCTTTTAAAAAATACCCATCTTTTTCTCCCCATTTTCCTTCTTAGAAATTAAAAGGGAATGAATAAGGGGGATATGTGGGTAAGTGCAGGAATTGCCTTCAGTTTAATGAGAACTAGGTACAAATGAATGTGACTGGTCTAGTGTTGGGTTTAGAAACATTTCCTGAACACACCAAGTAGAGGCAGAGAGGGAAAAAAATAGCAGCATGACCATGACTCTGTGCCATCAAGAACTAGTCACTTAACTTCTCCGGGTTGCTTAATTGGATGAGATGTGTGGCCAAATCCCAGTTCTTCGGAGGAATAAAATCTTGTTATCTGCCCATGTGCTTACATCTGGGAATGTCAAATGAGTTTGAGAGTACCTTGAAAGTATAAAGCTTTGCAAATAGGACATTCTGGTGTTTGACTGGGCTGAGTATGAATGATCAGATCACTCACTCCATTGTAAGATTTTTAAGCTACCATTACTTTTCAGACAAAGATCCGTCTAGTCAAAGCTATGGTTTTTCCAGTAGTCATGTATGGATGTGAGAGCTGGCCCATGAAGAAGGCTTAGCACCAAAGAATTGATGCTTTTGAACTGTGGTGCTGGAGAAGACTCGAGAGTCCCTTGGACTTCAAGGAGATCCAACCAGTCAATCCTAAAGGAAATCAATCCTGAATATTCCTTGGAGGGTCTGATGCTGAGCTGAAGCTCCAAAACTTTGACTACCTGATGTGAAGAGCCGACTCATTGGAAAAGACCCTGATGCTGGGAAAGATTGAAGGCAGGAGGAGAAGGGGCTGACAGAGGTTGAGATGGTTGGATGGCATCACCAACTCGACAGACATGACTTTGAGCAAGCTCTGGGAGTTGGTGATGGAAAGGGAGTACTGGGGTGCTGCAGTCCATGGGGTTGAAAAGAGTCAGACATGACTGAGCAACTGAACAAGCTACCAGGAGCAAACTGGGAAGAGTCAGCAAAATATCATTTAACGTGTGTACACTTTGATTGTAGCACCTGTGTGTTGATTTTTGGGGGCACGAAGAGTGGGGCAGCCCTGGCAGGGGCTATAATACTGGAGGTGGAGACCCTCATAAAACAGCAGAGTCCAGGCCCGTCCAGATTGGTGATGCCATCCAACCATCTCAACCTCTGTCAGCCCCTTCTACTCCTGCCTTCAATCTTTCCCAGCATTGAGGTCTTTTCCAATGACATGGAAGGATGGGCAACTGGATCACACAGCATGGCTGGATATGTGTAAAGAAGGCTGCCATTCCAGCTGTGGTCCCACCCTTACTATCCTCACTTCAGGAATGGTCACTGGAAGGAAAACAAGACAGAAGACTCTGCGGCAGCACTGCGGAGCTGTGCTCTCCTCACCCCAGCCACTGTTCTGGCCCCACCTCTCTCACATCCAAACCTGACCTGTCCTGCCTCAAGGAAAGTCACAGAGTGTTTGCATCAAAGTCACTTTATTGATCCAGGTTTTGATCATCCTGGAACTGCCCCTCTGGAAGGCAATGAGGAGGGCACTGGGGCAAAGAGGCTTCACATGAGGTCTCAGTCAGCGACAAGGTTGTGGCCCACAGTGGGGGGCGACTCAAAGAAGCCCTGAAACCAGAAACAGAAGATCGGAATCAGTACGTGGGGAGGTGGCCCCTCTCTCACCTACTCCTCCCCCAGATGCCTCTATAACAGTCTGATTTGAGTCAGCCCGCAGTGACTCAGCCCATCGATTGAGGGCCTGTCACCTTTACTCCCACACAGAATTCACAGAGCTCTTGTCCCATGGTTTTCCCTAGGGCTTGGCCTAGAGAAGAATGGCAGGGCCTTGTTTGCTTTCACAAAAGCTCTCCAACAACCTGTTCTTCAAGGTGGGTCTGTCACTCAGCTCTGGGTGTGTGGACCCAGCAAACAATCTGGGCTTTGGAAGCCCAGCTGCGATCCTATGAGTGGGAAGTGGTTTCCTAGGAGAGCATGAGGGGCTAGAAGCCCCCAGAGGTGCAGACTGCTTCTGGAGAGCCAGCTCCACAGCCAACACCCTTGTCTCCCCTAGACCAGGTTGATCAGCTCCTTCCAGGTCTCAGTGTTCACTCTCACTCTCCTTATAGTCCATCCCCGATATCACTGGAGTGGCCTCTTAATATCATACCACATTATAATATTCCCCTCCTCAGAATCTCCCAGTCAACTTGCCACCACACTTGGAATAAAATCCAAACTTTCACCAAGATCTATGAGCTGGTGTGTGGTCAACCCTGGACCTACTTCTCCAACCTAATCTTCTACCACTGACTTTCCCATCTGTTCCTCAGACATGCCATAGTATCCTTGTCTCCAGACATGTTCATTGTGTTGTCCTCTTCCTGGGAGGCCCTTCCTTCATATCTTCTGTTGGCTACCACCTTCTTGTAATTTAGGTCTTAGTCCAAAAAAAAAAAAAAAAAGACTTTTGTCAATGTGGAGAAGTCTGATGTCTGGGGTAGCCCCATGCCCACTGCAGTGTCTGAGCAGAAAGAAGGGCAGGAGCTGTGCAATGGAAAGGATTAAGAATCAAGAGACCTCGGTCCAGTCTTGGGTCTGCCAAGAACCTCCTTTGCAGCCCTGAGTAAGTCGCTGGACCAGCCTGGGCCTCAAAGTCTCAGATGTAAAGATAGATGGGAGGGCTAGATGGGTGTTTTCAACCTGGATTCTGAAGAGTTTAAGCCTCCTAAGGAGGTAACCCAGAGCCTTGCCCAGGTGACTTGCCCAGGGTACACAGTAGAGCAAAGTCAGGAATTGCTGAAGGCTTCTGGACTCTCTCCTGTTCATCCAAAGAAGCTTTGCTGTCACTTCCTGTATACAAGGGAGTGTGTGGAGAAAAGGAGGACCTTTTACTCAATATTGAAAACTCTGCAGTTTCCCATGTCTATTGTAAACTCAGTGCTGAAGCATGATTGTATGCGATGATCCTTAGGGATGCCCAGAACCTGCATCATGCCCCCAATCTCTTACATGGATGTTCACAAGTAGTCTGAGAAAGGCAGGAAAGTAAGGGTAACCTTCAATTGGGGGAGATCTTTTCTTCAGCTTCTCTGTTCACAACCCAATACCCACTCTGTCCTTCACACCTGCCTCCTTCCTTTAAACATGTCCTTGGCAATTCCAATCTCCCCTGAAAAAGCGAGAGCCCCTCACCTTGACTGGGTTAGCCACCTCACGTTTCAGAGCCTTTGAAACCACTTTGGAGGTAAAGCATTGATCCTTGTTCACCTTGACCATTGGGCTCTGTGAGGAGGGAAGCCAGGAGTCAAGAAGGAGGCTGAAAAGGGTGTCAGGGCCCCAGAGAAAAAGAGATAGGACTCAAAGTCAGGGCTTTAGAAGTCTTGAGAAGACACATGAGTCTCACCTTGGGGAACAGGAGTCGAAGTTTCTCCTCTTGCTTGCCCCTAGAAGAGATGAGGATGGCAAATGGGACCTAGGCTTGCCAGAACCCCTCTCGTCTGCCTTTGCAGGTCACTAAGGCTCATGGAATTTTCTCCTGCAGATCCCAGACAGGACCTCTGAATCATTCACAGAGTACTCCTGGCAGTTCTTTCCTGCAGTTTGAACACCCATTCCCTCCCTGCTCCATCCCTCCACTAGACAGCATGGGCTGACCATAGGCTTCACACACCTCACCCCCGGGGTTCTGGTGGGCAAGGCTGCTGGCCCACTCCTCACACATGGATCCTCAGGATGGAGTTTGCTGGTGTGACCCATCTTCTGGGTCATCACTTCCTGGGTCATGTCATCCTTCCAGAACAAATCTGCAGGGTGAAAGGATGTGGTGAATTAACACGTGGGATGCTCTGACTGGCCCACTCCAGGGACCAGGGTGAAGCAAACACTCCCCCTTTCCCTCAAAGTAAGACAAAGAATCACAATTTATGGAGAGAATTAAATGAGATGGCACATAAAAGTTGCTTAGCACAGTGCCTGGCATGTAATATATATTCGGCTAAGATTGGGACTGTACTTTTTTCATTAACTCATTTGATACTATTGTGAGGATTGAATGAGTTAGGGATGTGAAGAGTGCTGTGAAAACTCTAAGGCAGTGAGTGATCCCCAAACTTCAGGGTACATCAGAATCTTCTGCAAGGCTTGTTAAAGCACAGATTGCTGTTCTTCCCTTCTAGAGTTCCTGATTCCGGAGGTCTGAACTTCAGGGTACATCAGAATCTTCTGCAAGGCTTGTTAAAGCACAGATTGCTGTTCTTCCCTTCTAGAGTTCCTGATTCCGGAGGTCTGGGGTGAAGTTCATGAGTTAGCAGTTTGAAGAAGTTTCCTGGTGATGCTGATACTACTGGTCTGAGGATGCATGTTGAGAATGACTGCGCTAAGGCATTACACACATATTAGACATCAGTAATGATAGTAGTAATATGAATTCTGGCCAGATTTCCTATCTGACTCTTCCCTCATTCATGAAACTCTCCTCTAAGAAACGGTCAACCATCTGTCTTCAAAGGACTTCCCACTCCCTTCCTTCCTCTTTTGTATTTGTCATACAATTTATTATGCTTCCTACTCAGAGGCTTAAGTGTGTGTGTGTATGTATGTTTTCCTGGCTGAGAATTTAAGGATTCCTGGTTCTGGAAAAAATCTGCTAGTGCCTGGAGTTGGGGCTAGTCTCAAGGAATTAGATGCTGACTTTTTCCAGGGGCTTCTTCTAGAAGCCTGTGCTGGGCCCTTCCAGGGGTTTGAGGGCAAACAGCCTGCCCTTCCAGGTCCATCCCCATTCTGGTCTCTCCCCATTCTCCATGAAGTGAACATGACAGAGAGAGTCAAGTAGAGACATTAGGGGAAGAAAGCCTGTTCTCAGATCAAAAGCCCCTCACTATACCTCTGTATGTAACAAAGCCCCAGCCTTTCTTCTCTAGCTCTTACTCACCGTGGGGCATAATCTGCTGGAGTAAAACTTGCAAGTGCTTGAAGACGGGGGTGGTAAATCCTGGGAGGGGCCAGAGCTGCCCCACTCCCACTTGGCTCTGACCATCTGAGGGCAAAAAAGTGGTGTGAGAAAGGATCTTGACTAGAAGCCTTCCAAATTCCAGTTGAAATAAAGCAGCTTCCTTCCACTATCTCCCCTGGGTTCAATGGTCCCTGTCCCCCTCACCTGACCCCCTCTTCCTTTCAGGTCTTCCTTTTTATTCTTCCCTCCCCACTTCACCACCTTTCCTGTTTGTTAACCCCTGCTACCTCATTCACTTTTGGTAGCAACTTCCAGATAAGAGCCAAGCTTACAGGCAAAGAGCAGCCCATGAAGGGTGAGGTAAGCAGATACTCAAAAAGCCACACACATAATGGATAATCAGGTGAACAGATTGGGCATGGAAAGCAGGGGAATTGCATTTAGGAAAGGCTTTAAAGCCTGGAGGGGATTGAAGGGGACTTGAGTGTGGCTCAGTGGTAAAGAATCATTCCATCCTTGGGTCAGGAAGACCCCCTGGAGGAGGAAATGGCAACCCACTCCAGTATTCTTGCCTGCATAATTCCATGGACAGAGGAGCCTGGTGGGCTATAATCCATGGGGTCGCAAAGAGCTGGACACAACTGAGTATGTGAGTACACATGAGCACACACGCATGACGATTGGAGAGGAGTCCTGAAATCTTTAGAGGAAGAAAGTATTGGTATGCATAGGTTTTGAGTGTCTGGATCCTTGTCCTGAAGGCTAAAATTTGCCACTGGGCATATGGAAAGGCTAGGGGGATGGAGATAATCCCTAATGCTATACACTTTTCTCATTCCAAGTAGATGGGGTAGAGTTGGAGTCTGGTTTTTTTGTTTGCTTATTTCTTTGTTTTGTTTTGTTTTGTTTGGGGCGGGGGGGGGGGTGGTTGTTTGTTTCCGATGGTGGAATTACCATGAGTCATTATGGAAAGGAAATTCTCCTCCCTATTTAAATGGATTCTATTATTTCCCTGGCTTTGAGAAGGAGGAAAACGTCATACTGAGAAGGACTATAAGTTCTGGAAGGAGAGATCGTTCTGGGGCAGCGTTCCCAGAACTGGCAGGGTGACCCGGACACCCTCAGTCAAACCTACAGGGGCACCTGGCGCTGTCCGCGGTGCTGAGCGGTGGCCAAACCCTGGCATGGAGGAAGCTCCGAGCTGTAAAGAGAGCTAGGCATCCCTAAGAAGCTTCAGGGTTCTACCCTCTCCCCACCCCCACAGCCCGGGCCTCCTCCTACAGGTTTTCGTGAATTCTCTGCACTGGCTTCTAAATCCAAGAATCGGGCGAGCAGAGTTGGCGCCAGCCTAGGAGTTTGCGGCGTCTGCCCGAAGCTCCGGGTGCTGGAATCCTCGAGTCTGCGCAGTCGGTCTCTGGCTGCTCAAATGTAAGTCAGCCATGGTCTACTCGGATGGCGCAGTGAAGGGGGAGGAAGAAGATGGACCTTTTCTGCCTCATCTTCTTTTCCCCCAGCCTAGCCCTCCCATTCTTCCCGGAAACTGGATCGCAAACACCAGACTCCAGGGGCTTACAAAGAAGCCTTGGTTCATCTCTCGGCCCAGTCTTCTCCCAGGGCCCGGATACCCGGGGTCCCTGCTCCTACTGTCCAGAGATCCTGGCCCCTGACCTTCCCTGAGCCATAGGCATCTCTTCCCCCGCTCCTCGGCTTCTCTTGTGGCCGCACATGCCAGTTTTACTTCCCTGAGCCCCTGTGTTTTTCCGTCCTTCTTCCTAATCCCCAATCTTCCCCTGAGTCGGCTTCTCTTAGGTCCAGATCCCATACACCGAGCCCCATTCCAAGCCTGCGCGTCCTTCCGCGCACTTTTCTTTTCTTACTCCTCAAACACATTGTTTTCCTCCGAAGTTCCTAACCTTGAGGTCCCCAGACCCACTTCACCGCACTCTGGCCCTGCCCGCACCCCACCCCAGGTTTCCTCCTGACCGTGACCACTAACGTCGCTGGAGCCCCCCTGGTGGCTGTTCAGCAGCAGGAAGCAGACGAGCAGCCAGAGCCCCCGGAAGCCCCCGAGCCACAGCGGGCGCTGCATCCTCCCGGGCTTGCTGCGCTGGTTCCCCACCTAAGTCGAAGAGATGGCAGACAGCTGCCGGAGGGACTGCGCCGGACTGTCGATTCCCACCCGCTGGCTAGCCAGACTGAATCTGCACAACCCTCCCTTGGCAGCTGGGCCAATCGCTGGCGGGCCCTGCCCCTGCCTACGCCTACCCAGCCCCTACTTCTCCTACCGGCCCCACAGCCACCCAAACCTACTCCTAGGAGCCCACTCCTCTTTTAATAAAACAGATCCCAAGGACTACTGCCTCTATTCCCAGTCCCAAAGTTGGAGAGAGGGCTTGCATGTAAAATGCTGGTGCGAAATGCACCTGCCTCATAGATTTGTTGTTGCTGCAAATGGCATTATTTCATTCTTTCTTATGACTAATAGTCCACTGTATATATGTACCACCTCTTCTCTATCCATTCCTCTGTCAATGGACATTTAGGTTGCTTCCATGTCTTGGTTATTGTAAACAGTGCTGCAATGAACATTGGGATGCATGTATCATTTTGGATCATGTTTTCTTCCAGATATATGCCCAGGAATGGAACTGCAGGGTCATATGTTAGCTCTGGGCTTCCCAGTTGGTGCTAGTGGTAAAACAAAAACCAAAAAACAACTGCCTGCTAATGCAGTAGACTTGAGATGCAGTTTCAATCCCTGGGTTGGGAAGATCCTCTGGAGGAGAACACAGTAACCTACTCCGGTATTCTTGCCAGGAGAATCCCATGGACAGAAGAGCCTGGCAGGCTACAGTCCATAAGGTTGCAGAGTCGGACATGAATGAAGCTACTTAGCATGTGTGCACACATGATAGCTCTATTTTTAATATTTTAAGGAGCCTCCATACTGTCCTCCATAGTGGCTGTTCCAATTTACGTTCCCACCAACAGTGTAGGAGGCTTCTCCACACTCTCTCCAGCAGAGTTTCTGTATGATTAATATTTTTCTGAGTGTATGGAGTTAGAATTTCTTTGTGAGTAAGTTTTATTACAATTTTAATTTCTTTAGCTATTCAGATATTCTATTTCTTTTCACATCTCTTTTGGAAACTTGAATTTTTCAAAAAATTTATTCACAACATTTAAGCTATCACATTTGTTGCATAAAGATATTCATATTTATTTATTATCCTTTAAATAGCTGCAGGAATTTGAAGTGATTTCACTTTTTAAATTCCTGATTTTGATACTTTGTATTTTTCAGTCTTTTTACTCATCAGTGTAGCTAGAGATAAATATTATTGACCATTTTAAAGAACTGACTTTTGGTCTCATTGCTTTTTCTCTCTGGTTTGCCCGTTTTATTGATATCCATTCTTTATTATTATTTCCTTCTATTTTTTTGAGTTTCACTTATTGTTTCCTAACTTCTTGAGTTGGTAGCTTAGATCATTGATTTAAATGTTTTCTTCTTTGCAATAAGGGCATGTAGATCTATACATTTCCCTTTAAGCATTAGTTTTTCATGTTTTGACTATCAATGACTAATGTTTTCTAATTTTTCTTGTGACTCCTTGGACCCATGGATTATTTAGAAGGATGTTGCTATAGGGGATTTTTAAAGGCTTTTTGGCTATTTATTTATTTTTTTTTAATTTCAATGTGGCCTGAGAACATGCTTCATATGACTTAAAAATTTCAAAAACAGGCTGTCCTAGAACTGCCCCTATAGATAGCAAGGTGGCTGGGGTGGGGAGGACAGAAATGCTTCAGTTAGCTGCAAAGTTTTGCTTGGAGAAGGAAATAGTTCAAAGAAACCCTAAAATGGGAGGAAACACGGGATTCTCAATTTGTGTGTATATGTGCTATATCGCTCCCCCTCTAAAATATAAATTCCTCCTCTCCCAGTAAAGAACAGGCTCTAATAACAGTCCTGATTTGTGCAAGCCCTGAGGCACAGTGAGTCAGCACCTGCCCCACAAACTGGCCTCACCTTGGCTTCTGTGTTTGATCTTTTCTCCAGCCCCTTGATTTCCCCTTTGTTTTAGAGCCAGTCAAGGACCCTCACCTGGAGAACAGCAGATTGTTGTTTGCAGACTACACCATGGTAACCAGTTCTTATCACGGGGCTCAGTCAACTCAGTGCTGATATGTTACCCTAGCAACTGATCTGGGCAAAGGAAGCACAGTTGCCATGGTGACAGGAGTCAGAAGCTGTTCCCTTGGTGAGTGTGCGGGTCTGGATTCCCCCTGAGGCTCAAGCTCCTCTGGGTAGAGTTCATGGCTGGCTAGAGGTGCTTAGCCTTGTGCAGTTGCCCAGTCCAAGCCTCCAGAGCATCCCTTGAGCTGAAACAATACTTCCTAGCAGATCTATCTGTTCTACTCTTGCCCTCTCTCAGTACATTCTCCAACAGTGCTAAGATAGTCTTTTAAAATTTTTATATCATCATTCTATTCATTTCCTTAAAACCTCTGGTGATTTTCTTCTGCCCCTTGTGTAAGAACTAGTATTCTTTACTATGACATACAGGGACAGGAGAAAATGGGCGTCTTAGCTCAAGCAGAGAGAGAAAATTTGCCCTTCCTCCATCTTTTTCTTCTATTAAGATCCTCTATGAATTGAATGATGCCTACCTGCATGGGTGGTCTTCTTTACCTTTTCTCTTTTTTTTTTTTTTACTGTACAGGGTCTTCATTGCTGTGCTCAGGCTTCTCTTGTTTCAGGGCATGGGCTCTAGAGCATGCATGCTCAGCATGCTAGGACTCTCTAGTTGCCAGGCACAGGCTGAGTTGTCTCAGGGCATGTGGGATCTTAGTTCCCTGACCGGGAATTGAACTTCAATCCCCTGCATTGGCATTCTTTACTCAATCTACTGATTCAAATTCTAATCTCTTGCAGAGACACTTTCACAGGCACACTTAGAAATAACGTTTTCCTAGCTGTCTGGGCATCCCTTAGCCCAGTCAAATTGATATAGAAAATTAATCTTCACAGTGAGCAACTGGAGTGAACCTTGCTGGGGACCCCTGAGGATCTGTGCAGGACTTATTTCAGATCGACTCCCACCAAGGGAAGGATATACTGGAACATTTATCCACTAAATTAAGTCCTTAATTGGTTGAGGGGAGCCCCAGAAGGTGTTAATCCCCAAATATTTCAAGCCTGTCTTGAGCATAGGTAGGCAACTTCCCCAGGCATTCCAGAAAATCCACTAGATGAGAAGAGTCCCATGACTTGAGGTGGGAAGCTGTCAGCACATGCAGACACCCTCCACCTGCACCTACGTGTGAGCACAGAGATAGGCCAGGGGACAGGAAACAAAGCTTCTACAGGGTCAGCTACACAACTATTGTATGAATATGTTGTATCTATGACTCTTTTCCCTGACTAGCCTTCAACTGCCTTAAGGCAGGAACCATGCACTGCAGTGGCCAGGCACAGTGAATGTATGATGGGAAAAAGCAAAGTGGGTGATTAGGGTCAACCTAGTTAATAAGAACTAGATATAGATAAATAGGCTGAGGGTTATGTTTAGCTATGTCCTTAGATGCAAGGATAAGAGGAGAGGACATGGTTGGCAACATGTTTAAGCCCGTATTACAGAGAGACCCTTGGAGATCAAACCAGTCAATCCTAAAGGAAATCAACCCTGAATATTCACTGGAAGGACTGATGCTGAAGCTGAAGCTCCAATACTTTGGTCACCTGATGCAAACCCAACTCAGTGGAAAAGACCCTGATGCTGGGAAAAATTGAGGTCAAGAGAGAAGGGGGCAACAGAGGATGAGATGGTTGGATGGCATCATCGACTCAATGGGCATGAGTTTGAGCAAATTCTGGGAGACAGTGAAGGACAAGGAAGCCTGGAGTGCTGACCAAGCGACTGAACAACAGCAACAACAACCAGAGGAGTGTCTCTTAATTTCTCTGGGCTGTATAAGTGGTTGAGTTCTATGGTCTGAAATCCTAACCTCAAAGGTGATAGTATTTGAAAGTGGGGCCTTTGGGAGGTGATTAGGTCCTGAGGGTCAAGATCTCATGAATGCAATTAGTGCCCTTATAAAAGAGACCCTAGAAAGACAGCTTTGCCCTTCTCCTATGTGAGGTTATAGCAAGATGGAGCCCTCTATGAAGCAGGAGGCAGGCCCTTACCAGTCACCTGATCTGCCAGTGCCTTAAGCTTAGTCTTCACAGCCTTTAGAACTGTGAGAAATACATCTCCATTGTTTATAAGCCACCAAGTTTATGGTGTTTTGGCATAGAAGCCTGAACAGAGTAAAACAGTGGGCTTGATCCTTTCCAGTGTGCTCCCGTTTGTGAGGATCGAATGAACTGAGTATGAAAGTGCTTTGAGAAATGATAAAGCCTGAGGCATGGGACAGCTGGAGTTTGGTGGGGCTGATCTCCCTGCTCACAGGGGCAAACTGGTCATAGGTATCAACCTGTTGAATGTGCAAAGCCTTGGCTGTGTTATTCTCTGTGTGATTTCTTGGGGTCTAGGGGGAAGAGTTCCTTCCACGAAAGGAGGGGTGTGGGTGGGGATGGCGGCTGTTCCAGCTACTGTTCTACCTTGCCTTTTACCCACCTCAGAAATGGTCCGTGGGAGGAGGAAGCGATCTGAAACGAGGCCTTCAGTGCAAACAGGGGCTGTGCTCTGCATGTCTCATGCCCTGTGTTCGGATCCCACTTCCCTCACCTCAGAGACTCTGGTCAATTCTAAACCCCACTTCCTGCCTCCAGACAAACCTGTAGAAAGAGTTTGCTTGAAAATCGGCATGAATAATCCAAATTTGGGTCAGCCTGAAACTGCTTCTTGAAAGCACCAGGCAAAGTGTGGGGGTGGGAGTCTTCCCCTGAGGCTTTAATCAGCTGCAACGTTGTGACTCAGAGTAGGGAACAGCTCAAAGACATCCTAAAATGGGAAGAAACTAGGGATTTTCAATGAATGCCATGAGGCAGGTGTTGCCACTTCCTCCCTCGCCCACCTCGCCCCCCAGCAAATTCAGAACAAGTCTCAGTAGTAGTCTTGATCTGAATAAGCTCTAAGACTGGTGACTCAGGAACTGTCAGACTGCAGGCCCTTACCTTGTCCCCATCTCTAATCCCATTTCCTTCTGGGGATTTTCCATTAGACACAGGGCTGGTCAATTCCCTGAGCCCAGAGGAGATTGGCAGCTCCTTGTTTACCAACTTGATAGAACCATGGTGACCAGTATCCACCACGGGGTCAGTCACAGTACCACTGATGAGGTGCAGCAGCCAATCTAAGCTAAAGAGGCCCGGCTGCCATGTGACAGGAATGGAGATCAGTGTCTTTGAAAAGGGTGAGGGGCTGGCTGCCTCCGGATGGAGCCCAGCTAGGAGATGCCCAGCAATGCTGCCAAGGCACCAATAGATTCCACCTGGATAATTCACTAGCCCCAAACAGGTCTACTTGCCCCTACTCTTATCTGTTTCATAATCTATTTTCCATCAGCATCAATGTATCTTTAGAAAATGCTCGTATTTTCCCATGCCTTTCCTTTGAAATCCCCTAACGATTTCCCACTGCATTGTGAATAAAACCCAAATGCTGACTGTAGGTTATAAACCCTGAGTAGTCCTGGGCCTCATATCAAGCTGTTGCCCTAAGAGCCCCACCATCATCACAAACCTAAGGGCAACTGTACTTGCAGGTCTCCCTAGCTTAGGGACTCTTCCTCCAAATCTCTACTCTCTGCTGAAAGTGCTATTCTTCCAGTACACACAAGGGCTATTGCCTTGTGTCCTTGAAGTCAAAGTTTAAATAGTCACCTTCTCAGGCTGTCCTTAGTGTGAAGACACCTGAGGTGTGAAGCAGCCCAGCCTCTACTGAGGGGTCTTTCCGAGGAAGGATGCGGCAGCGCGGGGGAAGGCTGGGACTTGGGTTGGTCCAGCCCCATGCTTGACCACTAATTTTCTCAGCTATGAAGATGGATGGATGCCTGCTAGATGGGCAGGTATCTGGGCTCCAGAGAACTCAAGGGTCCCAGGGAGATGTCTGAAAGCCTTGCTCAGTGGACCTCCTCCACACCACAGAGAAGAGCAAGGGGGAGGCTGAATGCGAGGGGCTCTGGATACTTCTCTCCCATTTAAGGACAAAAACTTCTGGTATATTCACACAATGTTCATGGATGGAGGGGAGGATTAGGGTCATGTCATACTCAAGATTTTCTTCGAAAAGCAGAACCTGTGTGTATCTATATTTTTTAATTTAGGAAAGCTCTGAAGTAGATTTCTGCAGGCGCTTTAAGCTCTGTTCCTATGCTTGATCTTACAGAGCCCCGGGCTGTTGGAGGCCCCACAGCCCCAGCATCCCACGGTTGATGAAATCTGTGTGAAGGTGCGTGAGAGACCGAGAACACAGGGCGCCCTCTAGTGGGGAGGGGAAGAATCTCCCTTAGAATCCGGCCACCCTGGCAGGCATTTTTCATTGTTTCAGTTGCTCAGTCATGTCCGGCTCTTTGCGACCGTGTGGACTGCAGCACGCCAGGCTTCCCTGTCCTTCACCATCTACGCATTTTTCACACATTGTCTTTAATCCTCACAGCCACCTCCGTGAGGGTTGCCATTACTACCATCCCCATTACACAGCTGTGGAAGAAGGGACGTGAAGAGCTTAGACAATGGGTCCCAGGTCACGGCTGGCAGCGGCAGAACCAGGACTGGGTTGGCTGTCTGTACTGAAAGTGCTATTCTTTCCCATCCTCAGGCCTTCTCTTTCAGAAGGCTCTCCGTCAGGCTCAGTGGAGTCCTGTCTTTCCTTATCAACCAACATTCACCCCCTCCTGCCCCCTGCCTCCCTCTTTTAATGGGCTTTTGGTGGGCTCAACCTTCCTGACAAGGTTAGGCCCTCACCTGCAGTGAGGCCTTGGGTAGGGTTGGTCATCTCTTGGTTCAGGACCTCTATCTGAAACCGCTTCCGGGTTCATCTTGCTCCCAGTTCACCCTGGTCCCTGGGGTCTGAGGGGAGGGAAACTCGGAGTTAAGGGTGAAGATAAAATGGTCAAAGAGCTCGGAGGAAAAGACAGGAGGCTCAAATGAAGAATTTCAAAATCCCTGAGTGAACCTCACCATAGGGAACAGTAGCAAATGGGTGTCAGGCTTCCCCAACCTCTCCCTTTGCAAACATCACTAATGGCTCACAGAGTGGCCTCTGGCTGAACTCAGACAAACCTTCTCTTCATTCTGTTCACTGGATTTCTGACAGCTCCTACCTGCAGCCCTAACCCTCATCCCCTTCCCAGTGCTCTGTCTACCACGAGACACAATGGTTATCAGCAGTAGTAATTCAGACTCAAAGCAAAGCTCCCTTCTGAACCCTGCAACATGAAACTGCTTCCAGGAAGGGTCGTCCCCCACTCTCCACACCCATCTTTCATGTCTTCTATTCGCTATTCACTCAGAGCTGCCCAATCCCCAATTCTGAGTCCAGGATATGTGCATGGTGTGGGGGAGAGGTTCTGGCTGGGGACCCCATGGTTTCTGGCTGTGGAGCACTTGGACAGCACTGCAGACTGAGCTAGTCCCAAGGAGATGGATGCAGGCCTCTTCCAGGGACTTCTAGTTGCCTCTACCATGCTTCTGTGAGGAGTCCAAGGCTGCCCTGTGAAGGCTGGGAGAACACTACCTCTGTCTCTCCCAGGGTCTGGGCAGGTGAGGCTCCAGGGATGGGTATGATGAGAAAGCTAGGAAAGGAGCTTTTACTCTTAAGTTTGCAGTTCCCTCCAGTCGTCTAGAGCTAATAGGTCCAGCCTCCCTCCTCTAGCTCTTTCGGTCTCTCCTTCAGGCACCAGCTGCTGGGGCACACCTTGCCAGTATTAGATGGTCAGGTTGATGGCCTCTTGTTGGGGTCTGGCCAGCTGCACTTCCACCTGGCTCTGTCCCTCTAAGGGCACAAGAATGGCATCAGCAGAGACATTGGTCAAAAGCCTTCCCAAGGTCTGGGTTGCACAGGAGAAGCACGTTTTCCACTGTCACTCCCAGATCGCCTCCCCCTCCCCCCATCTGTGCTCTTCCTTCACATCCATCCTTTGTCTCTTCATCCTCGGGGTCTCACTCATGCTTGGCACAGACTTGCAGGTAAGAGCAGTCTTTGGACAAACTACCTGTAGACCTGTGGATGGACAGATGAGCAGAGCCCCAGATAGCTACAAAAACTGAATAGACAGACAAAACAAAAAACAAAAAAACAGGGTAGGGATAGGGAGAGAAATTCAGCTGCTTCCTGGGAGAAGAGAAGGAAACTGTTCTGGAATCCTTGGAAGAATAAAGACATAGAACTTGGTTTCATACAGGTAGGACTGGCAAGTCCAGGTTCTTTTCCTCAAAGCCACAGTACATCCAACCACACAATGTGTGGCATGAACTTTCTACTACACAGAGCCTCTTCAGTCCAGGTAGATGATGTGGGGTGAGAGAAGCCATTTTTTAAATTTCTTTCTATCCTGACTCTCTCTCCTTCTCTAGTTCACAAGCAGATCCTAACACTGATACAGAAAGGTGAAGACCTCAAAAAAAAGACAATCCAGTTTTAAAACAGGGAAAGAAGCTGAACAGACATCTCTCCAAATAAAATATTCAAATGGATAATATGCATGTGAAAAGATGCTAATATCATTAACCATCAGGGAACTGCAAATCACACCCATGATGACTTACCACTTCACACCCAAATGGGTGGCAAGAAACAAAAAGACAGATAGTAACAAGTGCCAGTGAGGATATGGAGAAATTGGAAGCTTTATACACTGCTGGTGGGAATGTAAAGGGGTGCAGCTGCTGTGGAAAACAGTCTGGTACTTCATCAAAAGATTAAACAGAGTTACTGTATAATCCAGCAATTCCCCTCCTAAGTACGCCCCCAAGAGAAATGAGAGAATTATGTCCACACAGAACCCTCTACATGAATGTTCACAGCAGCATTATTCATAGTAGCCCCAAAATGGAAACCTAAGTGTCCATCAAATGATGAATGGAGACAAATAAAATGTGGTATATCCACATAATGGAATATTATTCATTAATAAAAAGAAATGAAGTTCTGACACATGCTACAACATGGATGAACCTTGAAAATATTATGCTAAGTTTAAAAAAAAAAAAGCCAATCACAAAAGGTTGCATATTGTGGGATTCCATTTACATGAAATGTCCAGCATAAGCAAATCCAAAGAGACAGAAAGTCAGTTGGTAGTTGCGTAGGGCTGGAGGATGGGGGCTGAGAGAAGAGAATGGATAGTAACTGCTGAAAGTTAAGGGTTCCTTCAAGAAAAAGATGATGAAAATGTTACAAAATTGATTGTAGTGACGGTTGCACAACTCCATGAATATAGTAAAACTATTTAAATGGGTAGATTATATCTCCATAAAGTTATTATTTACAAGTCACCCTTAAATTTAGTTTAAGAAAATGGAAGCATTATAGCTTAAAACAAGTTTTCCCAAACTTCTTGGCTTTCTCTTTTAAGTTGATTCATGTTTTTTATCTAAGTAAAATGATTTTAAAAAGAAACTTTGCCACTGTAAATGGAAAACCAGTACCCATTGACATAGATTGAAAGTAATTACAAAAAAAAAGAATGAAAAATGAAAGAGAGGGAACTGTAAGGTGGCCACAGAAGGGGCTTGGGGAGGGGAGTTGGGCTTTTGAGGTGGAGGTCCCAGGGCTTACAGGTAAAGCAGGCAACCCAGGGCAGTCCCTGCTGTCCCCAGGACTGAAACCCTGGGCCAGGCGCGGCGGGGGTTGGCCTGGAGGTGGCTCTGAGTTGGGAACTAGATCCCACCTGTGGGAAGCAAAGAGTTCCCATGCAGCAACTAAGGATCCCACAGGCGGCAGTGAAGAAGGAACATCCCAGGTGCTGCAGCTAAGAGCTGGAGCAAAACAAGCAAATTAATTAATTTTTAAAAACCTGTTATTGAACTTGCATCTTAGCTGGCTGCTTGGAGTAGCTGACAACGTGCAGTGTGGTGCAAGAGCCTGGAATAGGGGCTGATATCTTGTAGGTTCTCGGTGAGTATACTTTTACTTCCTTAAAAGCTCTTAATAAGCCCCAGGGGAGCTTTCTAAAATTCAACTTGAAGCTCATCACTCCTGGGTTTAATATTCCTCCATGGCTCTCCATTACACTTGCCAATAAACACTAAACCGTGCAAGGCCGGCAGTATCTAGCCTTGCCTTCCTCTCCAGACAGTTCTTCTCTTCTCTCCTACTCTGTGTTCCAGCCTCAGCAGCCTCCTCTCCATTCTTTGAACACCTGAGCTCTTCTCAAAAGTGACCTCCCCATCCTCCATCCTCTTTGTTTCCGTGTAGAGCCCACCTTCTCAGAGAAGTCCTTGAATATTTCTTCTCCCTATAATCCATTGTTATTTCATTTCCTTAGACACTAATCACTGTTTATAATGACTAATTCCTTTGTTTCCTTGTCTGTTTTTTTCTATGTCTCCACTGGAGTGTAAGTCCCAAGAGGGCAGAGGACATGTTTGTTTCATTGGTACATCCACAATGTCTACCTGCCTGAGTGAATGAATGTTCAATAATATTTGTTGAATAAATGAAAGGGAGTTTGGGTCCAGAGACCCCTATGAAACTTCTCTGTTCATTGGGTACCTCATGGCGGTGACTGTGAACATGAATTGAAATGACCCTGTGAAAACAGCCTCTTGTTGTAAGAATACATGGTGAGTCGATTTCTGCTTCACTTCAGCTTCACCCTCCCTGAGATTCTCAGACCTCAGCCCAAGCCCTATTAGTGGGTGAACAAACTGGAAATCAAGAAGGGCAGGCCTGGTGTGGTGGAGAATCAGGAGCAGAACTCAGGAGTTTGGCTTCACAGCTCATCAGGGAGAAGCAGTGAGAGACCCAAGCTCATCCAGGAGAACAGAGACTGCCTCCTTCCCTGGTAGCTCAGATGGTAAAGTATCTGCCTGCAACACAGGAGACTCAGGTTCAATCCCTAGGTGGGGAAGATCCCCTGGAGAAGGGAATGGCTATCCACTCAGTACGCTTGCCTGGAGAATTCCGTGAACAGAGGAGCCTGCTGGGCTACAGTCTGTGGGACTCACAAAGAGTCAGACCCAACTGAATGACTAACACTTTCACTTTCATGCTGATGGAGCGAGGAGCCCCTGAATGAGCTGCACCAAAGCTGGACTGAAGCTGGCCTCAGTTTTGGAGGCTCCTAGGAGCTTCCCATCTGTGGGTCAGTTTGGCTGAGAGGTGGTGAGTGATACATGAGTTACTGATATCCACTTGGATATCCCAGTGGGAGATACTACCATTGTGTTGAGGTCTGCAAGACCCAAGCCATGCCCTTCGTCAGGGAACAGGGTCTTCCTTCAAGGACATGATCATATCTGATGGGGATCTCCTGAAAAAGAGGCAGCTTCTCAGAGTTGGATCAGAATTGGGAGGGTATCTGGATGATGAATAGCCCAAAGACTCTTTAAGAGGGGCTTCTCAGAAACTCCCCTAGTGGTCCAGTGGTTTAGAACCTGCCTGCCAATATAGGGGACACTGGTTTGATCCCTGGTCGAGGAAGAGCCCACATATCACAGAGCAATTAAGCCCATGCATCACAACTACTGAGCCTGTGCTCTAAAGCCTGCGAGTCACAACTACTGAAGCCTGCGTGTCTAGAGCCCATGCTCTGCAACAAGAGAAGCCACTGAGATGAGAAGCCTGAGCACTACAACACAGAATAGCCCCTGGAAAGCAATGAAGACCCAGTGCAGCCAAAAAAAAAAGAGCAAAAGGGCTTCTCAGAGCATGTGTGTGTGTATATATGTATAAATGTGTACCATACATATGTGTGCTTATCTGCTTTTATGTATATGGAGACCTGTGTGTGTGTGGGAGAAGATATTTGTGTATATCCATATGTGTATTTGCCAACATGGTCTGGTATTCCCATCTCTCTGTGAAAGACCATCTTACCTGTCTCCTGAGAAACCTGTATGTGGGTCAAGAAGTAAGAGTTAGAACTTTGTATGGAACAACTGATTGGTTCAAGATTGAGAAAGGAGTATGTCAGGGCTGTCCGCCGTCATCCTGTTTGTTTAACCTACATGCTGAGCACATTATGAGAAATGCCGGCCTGGAAGAGTTCCAAGCTGGAGTCAAAATAGGCGGGAGAAACATCAACCACCTCAGATACGCAGATGATACCACTCCAATGTCAGAAAGCAGAGAAAAAAGCCTCTTGATGAGGCTGAAGGAGAGTGAAAGAGCCGGCTTAAAAAAACTAAGATCATGGCATCCACCCCCATTGCTGCATGGCAAATAGAAGGAGAAAAGGTGGAAGTAGTGACAGATTTCCTCTTCTCGGGCTCTAAAATCACTGCACATGGTGACTGAGGCCATGAAATCGGAAGACGATTGCTTCTTGGCAGGAAAGCGAAAACAAACCTAGACAGTTGAAAAGCAGAGACATTACTCTGCTGACAAAGGTCCATATATTCAAGGCTATGGTCTTCCCAGTGGTCATGTACGGTTGTGAGAGCTGGACCATAAAGAGGGCAGAATGCCAAAGAATTGATGCCTTTGAATTGTGATGCTGGAGAAGACTCCTGAGAGTGCCTTGGACAGAAGGAAATCAAACCAGTCAATCTTAAGGGAGATCAACTCTGAATATTCACTGAAAGAACTGAAGCTGAAGCTCCAGTGTTTTGGTCATCTGATGTGAACAGATGATTCATTGGAAAAGTCACTAATGCTGGGAAAGATTGAAGGCAGAAGCAGAAGAGGGCAGAGGATGAGATGGCTGGATGGCATCACTGATGCAATGTACATGAACTTGGACAAACTTCAGGAGGTGGTGAGGGACAGGGGAGTCTGGCATGCTGCAGTTCATGGAGTCGCAGAGTTGGACACAACTGGGCAACTGAAGAAGAACAACAATATGCCAATATATGTGTATGTGCGGTGTATTTATTTGCATTCACTATTTATTGCTCTATTACGTGTAACAAAATCACCTCAAAGTTTAGTAGCTTATGACAATAAACACCTATCTCACACAGTTTCTGTGAACCGAGAATCTGAGGGATTAGCTGGGTATTTCTGGCTCAGAGTCTCTCATGAAAGTATTGTCAAGGGCTATATTCACCTGAAGGCCTGACTGGGCCTGATCCCCTCTCAGTGGGGCTCACTCACCAGCTGGCAACTTGGTGCTGGCTGTTGGCAGGAGGCCTCAGTTCCTAGCCATGTCAGCCTCTTCATCTGCCTGCTTGAGTATCTTTACAACACAGCAGTTGCCTTCCTCTAGGAGCAACCCGAGAAAGAGGGAACAGGCAGAAGCCACTATATTTTTATAACCTGGCCTCAGAAGTCACATACTATCATTCTGTTGCATTATATTGGCCGCACAGACCAACCCCAATACATCGTGGAAGAAGAAGGCACAATGGCCCAAATAATAGGAAGTAGGATTCTTGGAAGATGGGTACCAAGTGCAGTGTGTGCATGCAGGATTGTGTATGGGGTTGGGTGTGTTTGTGTATATATGTGGGTTTGTATATATATGTATATAAGTTTCATGTGGATGGATGAGTATATTTAGACGTGTTTTATGGCAAATAGATGGGGAAAAAGTGGAAACAGTGATAGATTTTATTTTCTTTGACTCCAAAATCACTGTGGACAGTGACTGCAACCACAAATTTAAAAGACACTTACTTGCTCCTTGGAAGAAAAGCTATGACAAACCTAGACAGCATATTAAAAGGCAGAGACATTACTTTGCTGACAAAGGTCCATATAGTCAAAGCTATGGTTTTTCCAGTAGTCATGTACATAGGTGAGAGTTGAATCATAAAGAAGACTGAGCACCGAGGAACTGATGTTTTCAAACTGTGGTGCTGGAGAAGACTCTTGAGAGTCCCTTGGACAGCAAGGAGATCAAACCTGTCAATCCTAAAGGAAATAAACCCTGAATATTCATTGGAAGGACTGATGCTTGTGCTGAAGCTCCAATACTTTGGCCACCTGATGAAAAGAGTTGACTCATTATAAAAGACCCTGATGCTGGGAAAGATTGAGGTCAAGAGGATAAGGAGGTGGCAGAGGATGAGATGGTTGGATGGTATCACCAACTCAATGGACATGAGTTTGAGCAAACTCCAGGAGACAGTGAAGGACAGAGGAGCTTGGCATGCTGCGGTTCATGGAGTTGCAAAGTCAGACAAGACCTAGGGACTGAATGACAACAATGGTATGTGTATTTATTTGTGTATGTGTATGTGTGTGCCTATGAGTATTCGTTGTGCCTATGTGTGCATATGGTTGTGTACGTGCATTTGTATGTGTATATGTCCATGTATGTGTATATTCGTGCATATGTTATGTTCATGTATGTGTGTGAGGTATGTACATGTGTAGGTATATGAAGGTGTGCATGAGCATGTACATGTTGCACTTGTGTGTATAAAGGTGTGCTGGCACATGTGTGCAAACTGAGAAATGTCACCCTTGTGGAGGAAAGCAGGAGCCAGGAGTAGGGGCACTAGGGGAGGAGTACCTTTTACTGCTGAGACAGTACATGGACCGAAGGCATCCAGAGCCTGGAGAACAGGCTCTCGCTCGCTTCCAGAGTGTGCAGATTCACTGTCCTCTCTGCCTTTGGATCCCTCTGCCAAGGCTTGCTTTCTGGTTCATTTTTGTTTGAACATTTCAGTCTTCCCTTAGCGGTGCCCTAGGGAAGCAATGGCACCCCACTCCAGTACTTTTGCCTAGAAAATCCCATGGACAGAGGAGCCTGGTAGGCTTCAGTCCATGGGGTCGCTACAGTCAGACACGACTGAGTGACTTCACTTTCACTTTTCACTTTCATGTATTGGAGAAGGAAATGGCAACCCACTCCAGTGTTCTTGCCTGGAGAATCCCAGGGATGGGAAGTCTGGTGGGCTGCCGTCTATGGGGTCGCACAGAGTCGGACACGACTGAAGCAACGCAGCAGCAGAGAAGCAAAGTAAGGGCTGGTTCTCGTCCCTAGAAGCTGAGTTCAGTGGAGAGCAGTGCCCCCTGGGGGAAGCCAGCCGAGAAGGGCCGGGGAAGGAGGATTTCCTGACCCTAATTGCCCAGCTCCTCTCTTTGTCTAGGGCTGATCTTAGGCTTCGTGGGTTTATTAGGCAAAAAGAGAGCGTTTCATTACTTTTAATAATCCAGGCTTCCCTAATAACTCAGTTGGTAAAGAATCCGCCTTCAATGCAGGAGACCTGAGTTCGAGATCCCTGGTTGGGAAGATCCCTGGTTGGGAAGATCCCCTGGAGAAGGGAAAGGCTACCCATTCCAGTGTTCTGGCCTGGAGAATTCCATGGAATCCACGGGGTTGCAAAGAGTTGGACACAACTGAGCAACTTTCACTTCACTTCACTTCTTCTTAGAAGCAACTCCTCTCTTCTTTCAATTTAGAATGTTTCTGATGCTAACTTTTGTGTTTAGAGGACTTTATGCTTTTTCCCCCTTTTTAAGTATTTTACTTTATGATTGTGAAGGTACGTATAAATAAAAATGGGTAAAATATAAACGTGAGGTTCAACAGATTATTAGAGTGTGAATAACCATGTCAGAGTCTCTAGGCAATAGGACATTGTCAATAACCTCAGAAACATCTTGTCCCTTCCAGATTACAACTCTGCCTTCTTTCTTTCTTCCCAAAGTTAATCACTCTCTTGACTTTATGGGCATAATGTCCTTCCTTATCTTTGCTGTAATGTAACATAAATAAATACACATTTCTAAAGAGTAGTGTTTACAAACACAATTTTAAAGTGTAACTAGCTTCCTGTGGTGACTGAAACAAATTACCACAATCTTGATGGCTTAAAACAACAGAAATTTATTCTCTCACAGTCCTAGAGGCCAAAAGTAGGAAATCAAGGTGTTGGAAGGACTGAGCTTCCTCCAAAGGCTCTCTGGAGTAAACTTTTTTCCCTTTATACCTTCTGGGGAGACCCCTGGCATTCCTTGGCTTGTAGAAGCATAACTCCAATTTCTGCCTCTGTCTTCACATGGACTTCTTCTCTGTGTCTTCCGGTGTTCAAACCTCTCTTTTTTCTTATAAAGACACTATGCATTGGATTTAAGGCCCACCCTAAATCTAGGATAATTTCATCTTAAGATTCTTAGCTAATTACATCTGCAAGACCCTATTTCCAAAACAGGGCATATTCTAAGTTTCCAGGTAGGCATGAATTTTGGGGGAGACACTATTCAACTCACTAAATACAATATGTATCTTGTGCTGACTTTTTTTCAACATTATGTTATAAAGAATCACTCATGTTGTTGACTATAACTATATTCAGTATAATAAATATACATTGTATTCATTTTCATTGCCTTCCACTATGTGATATCATTACATTGCAATTCAGAGTAGGAGGTACTGTGAGGCTAACAAAGCTTCAGCTTTGGGAGTCTTCACCTTCATGGACCTTTTCCAAGGCTCTGGAAGAAGCCCCAGCTACATGTCCACATGATCAGAACTTTATGTGTGATTTGCAAAAGTAATACATTACATTTTCTCATTCCATTTACATCTTTTTCTTGCCTAATTGCCCAGGAGAGAAGCTCCAATACGATGTTGACTAAAAGTGGGGAGAAAAGACACCCCTGTCTTGTGCCTGATCTTAGGAAGGAAGATTTCAGCCTTTCATTGTTGAATGTAAAGTTATCTGTGGATTTCTCAAGACACCCTTTATCAGATTGTGGAAGTTCTCTTCTGTTTCTGGGTGCTGAATATTTTTATCATGAAAGAATGTTGGGTTTTATTAAATTCTTTTTCTGCATCTGTTGAGATGATCATGTGGTTTTTGTCCTTAATTCTATTAACATAGTGTGTTACTTAGATTGCTTTTCATAAGTTGAACCAAGCTTGCATTCCTGGGATGAATCTCACTTTGTTATGGCGTATAGTACTTTCGGAGAAGGCAATGGCACCCCACTCCAGTACTCTTGCCTGGAAAATCCCATGGATGGAGGAGCCTGGTAGGCTGCAGTCCATGGGATTGCTAAGAGTCAGACATGACTGAGCGACTTCACTTTCCCTTTTCACTTTCATGCGCTGGAGAAGGAAATGACAACCCACTCCAGTGTTCTTGCCTGGAGAATCCCAGGGACGGGGGAGCGTGGTGGGCTGCCGTCTATGGGGTTGCACAGAGTTGGACACGACTGAAGTGACTTGGCGGCAGCAGCAGCAGCAGCATAGTACTTTTACTTGTTGCTGAATTCAGTTTGCTGTTTCGTTGAGAATTTTTGCATCTCATTCATAAGGGATGACTTTCTTCCCTTTTCATGTGGTGTCTTTGTCTGACTTTGGTATCAGGATTACACTGGTGCTGTCTTCTCTTTCACTTTTTGTGAGAGTTTGTGAGAATTGGTGTTAACTCTTCCTGAAATGCTCGTCCTTGATCTAATTAAACATTTTCTTTCATACTAAAATTTTATTTGTGATGGGTGTTCTGCTACTTAAAGAGGGTCCTCAAGTTGTATATGTTTCAACTCCTACAACACTAACATCTCTCCTATAATCTGTTGTACTGTTATGGGCCCTTGGGTTACTCCCAGTCTGGGCCTCCATGAACGGTGCTGCTATGAACCTTCTTGCACTCGTCTCCTGGTGCCCATGCAAATACATTTACTGAGGGTGTACACCTAGAGTAGAAGAGCTGGGTCAGAGAGGACAACGCTGGTGCCCTAAGCTGGTGGCAAGATACACTTCCACTAACCTTGGACGAGAGTTCCTGTTGCTCCACAGCCTCACCAACACTTGGAATTGTCAGATTTAAAAATTTCAGTGCATTATAATGAATGTAGTGGTGTCTAACCTTGGTTTCAGTTTGTGTTAGGTTAAACTAAATGACATTGCCATTTTGTAGGTCAAAATGGTCAAGCACAGTTCATTGCACATTATTTAATCTAACATTTCTCTGATGACTTATGAAGTAGAGCATGTTTTCATATATTTAATGCCCGTTTAATGGATTTCCTCTTCTTTAATGAAATGCCTGTTCAAGTAGTTTGCTCATTTTTCTTTTGGATGTCTGATGTTTCCTACCTACTTGTAGGACTTTATAGACTCTGAATATGAGCTCTATGTCAATTATATGTGTTTCAAATGTCTGTCTCACTTCACAATTTGTCTTCTAATTCTCTTAATGATGTCTTCATTTTAATGAGGCAAAATTTGCCAGTTTTCTTTTTGCTTAGTGTTCTTTGTATCCTGTTTAAACCTTCCCCTAACCAAGGTGGTAAAGATATTCTCCTGAAAGAGGAGAGTGAAAAAGCTGGTTTAAAACTCAACATTCAAAAAACTAAGATCATGGCATCCATCCCATCACTTCATGGCAAATAGATGGGAAACAAAATACAGTGAGAGACTGTATTTTGGGGCTCCAAAATCACTGCAGATGGTGACTGCAGCCAGGAAATTAAAAGACACTTGCTCCTCAGAAGAAAAGCTATGACCAACCTAGACAGCATATTAAAAAGCAGAGACATTACTTTGCCAACAAAGGTCCATCTAGTCAAGGCTATGGTTTTTCCAGTGGTCATGTATGGCTGTGAGAGTTGGACTATGAAGAAAGCTGAGCACCAAAGAATTGATGCTTTTAAACTGTGGTGCTGGAAAAGACTCTTGAGAGTCCCTTGGACTGCAAGGAGATCCAATCAGTCCATCCTAAAGGAAATCAGTCCTGAATATTCATTGGAAGGACTAATGTTGAGGCTAAAACTCCAATACTTTGGCCACCTGATATGAAGAACTGACTCACTGGAAAAGACCCTGATGCTGGGAAATATTGAAAGCGGGAGGAGAAGAGGGTGACAGAAGATGAGATGGTTGGATGGCATCACTGACTCAATGGCCATGAGTTTGAGCAAGCTCCAGGAATTGGTGATGGACCGGGAAGCCTGGCATGCTGCAGTCCATGGGGTCACAGAGTCAGACATGACTGAGCGACTGAACTGAACTGAATTGAATGTTTTCTAAAAGTTCTATTATTTTGCCATCTATATTTAGATATAACACCTACTTGCAATTGATTTGTGTATTGTGGGAGATAGGGTTCCAATTTAATTTTTCCACATGGACATCCAATTTTCACAGCACAATTTATTGAAAAGACCCATCTGAATTCTCACTTTTGTCACAAATCAAATATCAGATATTCAATTGTCTCTCTTAGTTTTATTGGTCAGTCTATCGTTGAACCAACGAAACACTGTCTTAATTACTACCACTTTGCAACAAGCTTCAATAACTGGTAAGACAGCCATCTTCTTCAAAGATGTCTTAGCTGTTTCCATATTGTGCTTAGTTGCTCAGTTGTGTCCAACTCTTTGTGACTCTTTGGACTGTAGCCCGCCAGGCTCCTCTGTCCACGGGATTTTTCAGGCAAGAATATTGGATTGGGTTGCCATTTCCTTCTCCAGGGGATCTTCCTGACCCAAGCATTGAACCTGCGTCTCCTGCATTGCAGGCAGATTCTTTACCAGCCGAGTTGTTGGGAAAGCCCTAGCTGTTTCCATATAGTATATTATATACATTATAGAATCCGCTTGTCAACGCACACAAAAGAACAAGAAAAGCAAGGAGGAGGAGGAGAACCCATGACAATTTTATTAGGGTTGCCTTGAATCTATATATCAATTTGGAGGATAACTGATATTTTTATAATATTGAGTTCCACATCTACAAATAACACATATCTTCCAAATTGTTTGGACCTACTTTTATTTAATTTTCTCTGTAGAGATCTCCCATATTTTTATGTTCATTCATAGGTTCCTGATTTGTATGCTTTGTAGAAGTAATCCTTTAAAAATTTCATTTTCTAACCATTCATGACTGGTATATAGAAATAGAATTGATTTTGTATATTGATGTTCAGCCAGCTATCTTGATAAGCTCTTACTAATTCAAATAATAGATCTTCCGGATTTTTCTATATAACAAATCATATCGAAAGGAAGTTTACTCCTCCCTTTCCAGCCCTTCTGTCTTTTATTACTTTCCTCACTTCATTACCTCACTAGGGACCTACAGTACAGTGTGGAATAGAAATAGAATAGTAGGTTGCTGCTGCTAAGTCACCTCAGTTGTGTCTGACTCTTTGTGACCCTATGAATCACAGCCTACCAGGCTTCTCTGTCCATGGGATTCTCCAGGCAAGAATACTGAAGTGGGTTGCCATTTCTTCCTCCAGGGGATCTTCCAGACACAGGGATCTAATCTACATCTCTTATGTCTCCTGCATTGGCAGGCAGATTCTTTACCACTAGTGCCACCTGGGAAGCCCAGAATAGGAGATTGCCTTATTCTCCATCTCAAAGGAATTCTAATTTAGTTTGGGTTTTCCCAGAAGCAGACCCTAGACAAGGATCTGGGGGCAAGAAGTATACTTGGGAGATGAAGGAGAACATTGGGAGGGGTGGGAGACAAGGAAGGGAGGCTGGCTGATGAAGGGGTTTGTTATCAGGCTTCATTCTGGAGTTTAATTTTGCTGGAGAGACTGTTCAGTTCACTTCAGTTCAGTTCAGTTGCTCAGTCGTGTCCAACTCTTTGCAACCCCATGGACTGCAGCACGCCAGGCCTCCCTGTCCATCACCGATTCCTGGAGTCTACCCAAACTCATGTCTATTGAGTCGGTGATGCCTTCCAACCATTTCATCCTCTGTCGTCCCCTTCTCCTCCTGCCCTCAATATTTCCCAGCATCAGGGTCTTTTCAAATGAGTCAGCTCTTCATATCAGGTGGCCAAAGTATTGGAGTTTCAACTTTAGCATCAGTCCTTCCAATGAACACTCAGGATTGATCTCCTTTAGGATGGACTGGTTGGATCTCCTTGCAATCCAAGGGATTCTCAAGAGTCTTCTCCAACACCACAGTTCAAAAGCATCAATCCTTTGGTGCTCAGTTTTCTTTATAGTCCAACTCTCACATCCATACCTGACTACTGGAAAAACCATAGCCTTGACAAGACGGACCTTTGTTGGCAAAATAATGTCTCTACTTTTGAATATGCTGTCTAGTTTGGTCATAACTTTCCTTCCAAGGAGTAAGCATCTTTTAATTTCCTGGCTACAATCACCATCTGCAGTGATTTTGGAGCCCTCCAAAATAAAGTCTGTCACTGTTTCCCCATCTATTTGCCATGAAGTGATGGGACCAGATGCCATGATCTGTTTTCTGAATGTTGAGCTTTAAGCCAACTTTTTCACTCTCCTCTTTCACTTTCATCAAGAGGCTCTTTAGTTCTTCTTCACTTTCTGCCATAAGGGTGGTATTATCTGCATATCTGAGGTTATTGATATTTCTCCCGGCAATCTAGATTCCAGCTTCTGCTTCATCCAGCCCAGTGTTTCTCATGATGTACGGAAAGATTGTGGGGGCCAGTATAAACCACAGACATCAGTTACTTCACCCAAGGCATGTGGAGCTGTGTATCCACACACAGAATCTCACCAATCACCGGTTAAACTTCTCTGGGGTAGACAATATTAGTTCCCTGGCATTTCCAACTGCCATGTGAGTGGAAAACTAGTTAAGCAGCAAAGGAAAGTCTGCAGGTAAAGAAGTACAGATATTGGTGGTTCGAAGTGGGCCCAAGTGCACTGAAGTGGGGAAAGTGAGACCCACAGGTGGGTTACCCACAGTGTCTTCTACAAACATCCTCAACTTTTTATTATTTCATTATTTTTTAAAATGATCTAGGCTTCCAAATGTCCTCTATTTAATTCAACATTTTATTATCACAAGTAACAGTTGCAGTCCCCATGGGATATCAGCAGCTGCCTAAATCCAAATGTCTCTGTGCATCCCTCAAAAATCATGCAGTTAAAGAGAAAGAAGGAAATAAAAATACTCATTACTGGGGAATTCCCTGGTGGCCCAGTGATTAAGGATCCACCGTCCAACGCAGAGGACACAGGTTCAATCTCTGGTCAGGGAAATAAGAGTCCACAGGCCAAGCAGCCAAAGGGGGGGAGGGGGGAACAGTCATTACTCTGGCTTATAGCCTAACTAGGAGACAGAAAATACTACAAACTTGAGTGGTAAAGTGCTGCCACCTGGTCTCTGCTGTTCTGAAATCCCGTTATCACATCAACACTAGGGAGTGATCCCTCTCATCAACACTGCCTGCAAAGGACAGCCCACCACTGCCTGCCTCAGCCAGGGAGAGGCTTGGTAATTGTGATACAACAGCAGGCGGTGCTTATCAACACTTAGCACTAACAAACATAAACAACTGCTGGTACTTAGAAAAAAATCCACTCTATTGAGAAACTACTGGCTAACTTAAGAGAAAAAAAAGGAGAACAAACACAACAAAGGGAGAAAAAAAGGAGAGGAGGGAGAGAGAAGAGAGAAATTAAAGGAGAAATGATTAACCAGAGGGTGGGGGGAAATAGTAATGAGACTGCTTTAAACTGGGCAAATAAATGTGAACACTTAGATAACATGACTATTTTCTAAAAACATAAAATTTACAAAAATTAGTGCATAAATAAATAAGACCAGGAAAACATAAAAAAAATTTTTAATGAAGTAACATTAATAACTAAACCTAACACGCCAACAAGCCTTGCAAATCAATCTTGTTTATGAATATACATGCTGAAATCCCAAATAAAGTGAAATAAAGTGTTGTCAAATACAATTAATGATCCCTTAAGAACATGACATGATTAAGTGGGACTTGTTCTGGGAATATAAGTATGGCTTGATATTAGGAAATTCTATCAGCACAATTCCCTACATTAATTGTTCTAAGGAGAAACTATCAGATGATTATGCACCAGACATAAAAAGCACATACTGCCTGATTCCTTTTATGAAAAACTCCAAAAAATGCAAACCAACCTATAGTGACAGAAAGCAGACCACTGGTCACTTGGGGCCCAGCGATGGAGAGTAAATGATTACACAGTGGGTAGAAGGAAACTTTTTGGGGGAGTGATGGAAATGTTCTGTATCTTGACTGTGGAGATGTCTTCCTAGGTGTATATATCTGTGAAAATTCATTGAATTGTATACTTTTCAAAAAAATTGTATACTTTAAATGAGTATAGTTTCTTGTGTGTAAATTATACCACAATAAAGTTGAAAAATATTTTAAAAATCAATAGCTTCTACTAGCTACACACTGGGTGACAATATCTTTGATGCACAAACCCAACAAAGGACTTGGATTCTATACAGGAATATACATTCAGAATTTAAGTTCTGAGTGTACATCTGTATATTCAATATATGAATCAGTAAGAATAGGACAAACAAGCCAATGTAAATGGCCAAAATATTTGAACAGCAACTTCACATGAAGTTATCTGAACAGCCAGTGAAAACGTGCTCAACATTACTTACCAGGAAAACGCAAACTAAAATCCAATCAGTTACTACTACACACTTAACAGAATGGCTAAAATTAAAGAGACTGACAATATCAAGTGTTGGTGAGGGTGTAGAGCAACTGGAATTTTCCTGGTGGGTGTGTAAAAAACCACTTTGTAAAATAGTTTAGAAGTTTCTTATAAAACAAGCATACACCTATCCTATAACCTGTAATTCTATTCCTAGGTATATATCTGAGAGTAATGAGTATTTGTCCACAAATATACTTGCCTGGAAAATCCCACGGATGGAGGAGTCTGGTAGGCTGCAGTCCATGGGGTCGTGAAGAGTCGGACACGACTGAGCGACTTCACTTTCACTTTTCACTTTCATGCACTGGAGAAGGAAATGGCAACCCACTCCAGTATTCTTGCCTGGAGAATCCCAGGGACGGGGGAGCCTGGTGGGCTGCCGTCTATGGGGTCGCCCAGAGTCGGACACGACTGAAGCGACTTAGCAGCAGCATACTTGCATAAGAATGTTCACAAGAGCTTTCTTCATCATAGCCAAACACTGGAAGCAATTCAAATACCATCAATAGGAAAATGAAGAAAGAAACCATGGTATATGGTATATTTTGCTGAATATGGTATATTATTATTCAGCAAAATATGGTATATATAAAATATTCAGCAAAAAAAAGGACTACTTCCACATGCAACCACATAGATAAATCTCAAAAATATTACACTAATCAAATCTTGTTAATCAAAAGCCGAAATCGTTAATCAAAAGCCAGACAAGTTAAAAAAGAAATCTGAGAATTTGGACAAAGAGAGTATGGTTTCATATATGAAATTTGTGGAATTCGAAAACTGACAAATCCATAGGGTTTTGTCAACCTTCTGTATCCTTTTGTTTTAGCTGTGTCTCTTGTAAACAGCTATAATTTTTTGAGTCTGACAATCTTTGTATTTTGACTAAAATAGTCTACTTGTTTTTTTAAATAAGAACTTTGAGATATGATACAATTAGTCAATTTATTAATGTTTTAAGTAGAGATACTGGGTTCCAGTCGACCTTCTTAAATGCTTTCTACTGCTTCTTTTTTCATTTCTCCTTTTGAATTTAAAAAAATTTTCCCCACATTTTTAGTATAAAAATGTTCAAACATACAAAATTTGAAAAAAAAAAAAAAAGTACAATGAACACCCCCAATCTCTCCACTTAGAGTCAATGCTTTTTAACTTAGAGCCAACCTATTTTACTATTTGATAGCACACACACATATACATAATATGGTTTTGCTGAACCATCTGAAGCGAAGTTGCAGAATAGACCGATTATTTTTTATTATCCCATTTTCCTCACACAATTAGTTTGAAGTCGCATTTGTTTCCTCAGGCTGCTGTAACAAAGTACCATGAACTGGTTGGCTTAACACAATGGAAATTTGGTCTCTTACAGTCTGGAGGCTTGGGAGTCTGAAATCCAGGTGTTGGCAGGGCCATGCTCCCTCTGAAACCTGTAGGGGAATCCTTCCTTGCCTCTTCCTAGTTTCCTGTGGTTTGCTGGTCATCTCTGACATGCCTTGGCTTGTACCTGCAACACTCTGCTCCTCCACTTTCACATGGCACTCTTGCGGTCTCCTCATCTCTTTCACTCTATGCATCTCTGTGTGTCCAAATTTCCCCTTTTTATAAGGACACAGTCCTGTTGGATGAGGGACCCCTATAATGACCTCATCTTAACTTCATCATCAGCAGGACCCTTTTCCCAAATAACATTGCATCGATAGATCCTGGGGGCTTAGGATTTCAGCATCTTTCAGGGGACAATCCAACCCCTAATAGAAGCTACGGACTCAAACTCTATTTTAGTGTCTTTCCTAAAAACTACAATATAAATCCTTGACTTCAAAGGATAGTATTGAACTGATTCCTTCACTCTCCTCCTGAACATAGCAAGATACTTAAGTTTAAACACACTTAAGCACACTTTAACATGTTTCTCTCTCCTGAGTTTTATGCTATTGTGGTTATACAGTTTAATCATATGTATTTTAAATCCTACAGGCATTATTATTTTATGCATCTTACTGTTTTTTAAAACCTAAATGGTTGTATTTATATACAAATTAATTTTTGCATTGGTAACCAAAAAGTTGGAAAGACACCAGTTAGCACAATTATTTTGATAGAAGAGTTTACAAGCAGACTTGTGGACTTTTCCTATTTTGATTTTTTTCAGTGATAATCGTTTCTTGGTCATATGTTAACAATCAAGTAACAGCAGTAGCTGCTAAGTGAAGGATGATGAAGGGCAAAGCTGAAGCCCAGACTCTGTCCCTCTCCTGGCAGTGCCTGGGAGGGGTGGGAAAGGGATGGGTGCAAAGGGGAACAGCCTGAACCGCCCAGGGAGGCTCTGGGGGCATCTAATGCTGAGCACTCAGACCTGAGGGCCAGGCTGGGCTCCCAAACTATTCTGGGAATGGAAGGACTGGGGATGGGAGAAGATGTGACCTTCCCATTGTGAACTCACCCACCTCTTCACTTAGGCATGAGCTTAAGAAAAAAGAAAAACAGACTTGAAATCCAGTCTCCATGAGCTCTCCCAGGATCTGCGGCCTCCTCTACCTGTACCCTGACTTCCCCGCCTGTTCTGCTCTCAGAGGTTTAAGCCAGGCCCGAACCCCCGACCCCACCAACCTCCAAATAAGTACAACGGAATGAGCTTGAGTGAAAAATCCACTTTAATAATCCAGCTTCAGCTCAGCTGAGAACTTCCCCTCTCACGTGTGAGAGAAGTCTCTCCAGAGGTCTCAGTCTACCAGGAGGCTACGGCTCAGAGAAGGGAACAGCTCAAAGAAGCCCTAAAAGAGAAGGCGACATGGGATTTGTGGTTAGTGGAGACCAGGTTGGGGGTGCCCCACCGCTCACTGTCCACCAACACAGCCCAGCAAGAGAGGAAGGCGTAGTTGCTTCGCCCACAGTTGACTGCTGTCAGTCTTCTCATCCCCAATCTCCTCTCCAACCTTTCATTATCCTCTGGGGGCTGATGAGGGCCCCTGAGCTTTGAGAAGAAGGGGGACCCTACTTTCCCTACATGGTAGCACTAAGACAACCAGCCCCATGCATGGGCCGCTCACTTGGTGATGGTGCCCCAGGACTGATCTGGGTACCAGATGGGGAGGGAGCCTGGCTCCCACGGTGACAGAGGGGGAGGGTTCAGAGTCACCTTAAAGAGAGTGATGGTCTGGAGTACTCCTGTGGTGCAGGCTGTCTCCCGGATGGAATGCATGGCCAGCTGGGGGCTGCCTAAATCCAGCACCCGCAGACCTAGCCGAGAAGCCAAGATAGGTCCAATGGTGGTACCGCAGGGCGAGTCATTCCGGACCATGAGATCCTGCGGAGAGGAAGAGCCGTTCATGAGCAACATGTAACACCTGTTTCTTAAGACCCAGGAGGAAGTCACCTTAGAACTGAGGGGCTGAAAGGAGTCTGGTACAACGTCCACTCCGACCTCCCCGAAGAGTGGACGTGACCGGTGTAAAGTCACAAGGCAGGCCCGAAGGACAGGATATTCTGAACTGGTCCCATTCTCTCCATCTGCACTACCAACAGCTCGGTTCTGGCTACCTCATACTGCCTTTCACACAATCCATTCCCCACGCAGTGGGCAGGGGGACTGGAAATATATATGTACCCTTTATGTCCCCTTGCTTCATAACATGCACCCCCCACCCCACCCACACACAAAGAAAAGTCACTTAGTAATCTTAGGGAGAGATCTGACAGAATGTGGTCCACTGGAGAAGGGAATGGCAAACCACTTCAGTATTCTTGCCTTGAGAACCCCATGAACAGTATGAAAAGGCAAAATGATAGGATACTGAAAGAGGAACTCCCCAGGTCGGTAGGTGCTCAATATGCTACTGGAGATCAGTGGAGAAATAACTCCAGAAAGAATGAAGGGATGGAGCCAAAGCAAAAACAATACCCAGCTGTGGATGTGACTGGTGATAGAAGCAAGGTCCGATGCTGTAAAGAGTAATATTGCATAGGAACCTGGAATGTCAGGTCCATGAATCAAGACAAATTGGAAGTGGTCAAACAAGAGATGGCAAGAGTGAATGTCAACATTCTAGGAATCAGCGAACTGAAATGGACTGGAATGGGTAAATTTAACTCAGATGACCATTATATCTACTACTGAGGGCAGGAATCCCTCAGAAGAAATGGAGTGGCCATCATGGTCAACAAAAAAGTCCGAAATACAGTACTTGGATGCAATCTCAAAAATGACAGAATGATCTCTGTTCGTTTCCAAGGCAAACCATTCAATATCACAGTAATCCAAGTCTATGCCCCAACCAGTAACGCTGAAGAAGCTGAAGTTGAACGGTTCTATGAAGACCTACAAGACCTTTTAGAACTAACACCCAAAAAAGATGTTCGTTTCATTATAGGGGACTGGAATGCAAAAGTAGGAAGTCCAGAAACACCTGGAGTAACAGGCAAATTTGGCCTTGGAATACGAAATGAAGCAGGGCAAAGACTAATAGAGTTTTGCCAAGAAAATGCACTGGTCATAACAAACACCCTCTTCCAACAACACAAGAGAAGACTCTATACATGGACATCACCAGATGGTCAACACTGAAATCAGATTGATTATATTCTTTGCAGCCAAAGATGGAGAAGCTCTATACGGTCAGCAAAAACAAGACCAGGAGCTGACTGTGGCTCAGACCATGAACTCCTTATTGCCAAATTCAGACTGAAATTGAAGAAAGTAGGGAAAACCACTAGACCATTCAGGTATGACCTAAATCAAATCCCTTATGATTATACAGTGGAAGTGAGAAATAGATTTAAGGGCCTAGATTTGATAGATAGAGTGCCTGATGAACTATGGAATGAGGTTCGTGACATTGTACAGGAGACAGGGATCAAGACCATCCCCATGGAAAAGAAATTCAAAAAAGCAAAATGGCTGTCTGGGGAGGCCTTACAAATAGCTGTGAAAAGAAGAGAAGTGAAAAGCAAAGGAGAAAAGGAAAGATATAAACATCTGAACGCAGAGTTCCAAAGAATAGCAAGAAGAGATAAGAAAGCCTTCTTTAGCGATCAATGCAAAGAAATAGAGGAAAACAACAGAATGGGAAAGACTAGGGATCTCTTCAAGAAAATCAGAGATACCAAAGGAACATTTCATGCAAAGATGAGCTCGATAAAGGACAGAAATGGTATGGACCTAACAGAAGCAGAAGATATTAAGAAGAGATGGCAAGAATACACAGAAGAACTGTACAAAAAAGATCTTCATGACCCAGATAATCACGATGGTGTGATCACTGACCTAGAGTCAGACACTCTGGAATGTGAAGTCAAGTGGGCCTTAGAAAGCATCACTACGAACAAAGCTAGTGGAGGTGATGGAATTCCAGTTGAGCTGTTCCAAATCCTGAAAGATGATGCTGTGAAAGTGCTGCACTCAATATGCCAGCACATTTGGAAAACTCAGCAGTGGCCACAGGACTGGAAAAGGTCAGTTTTCATTCCAATCCCAAAGAAAGGCAATGCCAAAGAATGCTCAAACTACTGCACAATTGCACTCATCTCACACGCTAGTAAAGTAATGCTCAAAATTCTTCAAGCCAGGCTTCAGCAATATGTGAACTGTGAACTTCCAGATATTCAAGCTGGTTTTAGAAAAGGCAGAGATCAAATTGCCAACATCCGCTGGATCATGGAAAAAGCAAGAGAGTTCCAGAAAAGCATCTATTTCTGCTTTATTGACTATGCCAAAGCCTTTGACTGTGTGGATCACAATAAACTGTGGAAAATTCTGAAAGAGATGGGAATACCAGAGCACCTGATCTGCCGCTTGAGAAATTTGTATGCAGGTCAGGAAGCAACAGTTAGAACGGGACATGGAACAACAGACTGGTTCCAAATAGGAAAAGGAGTTCGTTAAGGCTGTATATTGTCACCCTGTTTAATTTATATGCAGAGTACATCATGAAAAACGCTAGACTGGAAGAAACACAAGCTGGAATCAAGATTGCAGGGAGAAATATCAATAACCTCAGATATGCAGATGACACCACCCTTATGGCAGAAAGCAAAGAGGAACTAAAAAGCCTCCTGATGAAAGTGAAAGTGGAGAGTGAAAAAGTTGGCTTAAAGCTCAATATTCAGAAAACGAAGATCATGGCATCCGGTCCCATCACTTCATGGGAAATAGATGGGGAAACAGTGGAAACAATGTCAGACTTTATTTTTCTGGGCTCAAAAATCACTAGATGGTGACTGAAGCCATGAAATTAAAAGACGCTTACTCCTTGGAAGGAAAGTTAAAACCAACCTAGATAGCATATTCAAAAGCAGAGACATTACTTTGCCAACAAAGGTTCGTCTAGTCAAGGCTATGGTTTTTCCTGTGGTCATGTATGGATGTGAGAGTTGGACTGTGAATAAGGCTGAGCACTGAAGAATTGATGCTTTTGAACCGTGGTGTTGGAGAAGACTCTTGAAGAGTCCCTTGGACTCTTCTGCAAGGAGATCCAACCAGTCCATTCTGAAGGAGATCAGCCCTGGGATTTCTTTGGAAGGAATGATGCTAAAGCTGAAACTCTAGTACTTTGGCCACCTCATGCGAAGAGTTGACTCACTGGAAAAGACTCTGATGCTGGGAGGGATTGGGGGCAGGAGGAGAAGGGGACGACAGAGGATGCAATGGCTGGATGGCATCACTGACTCGATGGACGTGAGTCTGAGTGAACTCCGGGAGTTGGTGATGGACAGGGAGGCCTGGCGTGCTGCAATTCATGGGGTCGCAAAGAGTCGGACATGACTGAGTGACTGATCTGATCTGATCTGAATCTTAGTGGTTTTAAAAATATAGCTATGGGAAGTTTTAAACTACTTGATTTGTATTCTGGTAAACAAAAGTAAATATATGATGGTAAACATACCATCATAATAACGATGGTAGACATCAAGATTTTCCACATAAAAGAAAATTACAAAACCAAGTAAAGTAAGTAGTAACTGTTCTTTTTTAAAAAATGAGAATCGCAGTATTAACTCACGATTTTTAAAATATGTACATTTTTTCCTATGTCCTTAGAAATGACCTCAAAGCATTCCCCCCCCCCACCGCCCCCACAATAATAAAGAACACTCATGATGCTAGACAAGCCTCTGACATCAATTTCCATCAAAAGCCACCAAGTCTGGGGAGAGAAATGAGCAAGATGAGCCTGAAATTTCCTCTTGGGCCAAAAAGCAAGACAACTACCCAGAGTCATGACAGAGAACACAGGAGTTATGTGGAAAGGACTCCCGCTGGTCAAAGTCAGGACAATTTGAGCGTGGAATGACACAACTATGTGGACCAGATCCACCTGAACCAGTGGAAATCTATCATTCTCAATTTACAATGACCATCAAAAAGGGAGGCAGCCATTAAAACACTTCACCTTGAAAACTGGTTATTAAAGGGAACAGTAAGTATTTGTCCTGACTTTTCAGGAGCAACCATACTTCACAATAATCAAATGGCCCTACTGGATGGGAGAAAGTTCTACTTCACAGAAGAATGATAGCTAATAAATATAAAAGGAATAAAAAAAATGGAGGGGGGCATTTCTTCAGTAAACACTGATGAAATTATGGACTTAGGCAAGGATTATCAATTGGTGTTAAAACTCAGCACTTGTGTGATTGATGGGAAGCTCATCACTTGTACAGGTTACTGTCCGGTCAAAGGAGAAATACCTCCACGCAGCGGAGGGACTGAGGGCAGCCCTCCCAGCGTGGTGATCAACCTTATTATCACTACAGGTGAATCACCCAGATAGTATGTGGGTGATGCAACGTGAAGGACACACCTCTCACGATGTCTTCTGGCCAAAAAGGTTTAACCTGAATCCATCATGCCTTTAGATATGAATTCTAGATTGCAGGAAATACACGGGCTAGAGGCTTAAACTCAATAACACCATGAGGAAGCAACCAGGAAAATCCAAAAAGGAAGGAGACATCACATGGGATGATGAGCCTGGTTTCTTCAATAAGTCAATGTTATTTAAAAAAAGAAAAACAACAAAAAAAGTAGGTGGGGTAGCTGTGCTAGATAAACAGCCAGATATAACACATGGTCCTGGACTGGAAACCAAAGTGGGACAGACTGTAAAGAATGTTTTGGGGATAACTGAAAATGATCTGTGTATGAAATGAGACATAAATTTATGGAAACTAAAATTTTCTGAAGTAGAAAGATGGAGAATACTGAGTGAAAAGAGGAAACAGAAGATATATCCAAGATAATTTCATTTTTTTTTAACAAAACGTGTGTTAAGTATATACATAGAAAAAAATCTGGAAGAGTACGTACAAATCTCTTGGGATTAATGTTTTATTTTCTCATTTCCATTTATATTTTCTAAAGCACACATGTCCTGCTTCTGCTGTAAGCTGTTAAAGAGAAATCCCCCAATGTACTCCTACTGCCTTAGCAAAAGATCCAAACACCCTTCCTGCCTAGGAGGCCCAGCAAGACTGGCTCCTCCCTCTCATGCTCTCAGCTCTGGCTGCTCCTAATGGACCAAGATCACTCCTGCCCACTGGGGGCTTTTGCCTTGGGGCTTCCCTGGTGGCTCAGACAGTAAAAAATTTGCCTGCAATGCAGGAGACTCGGGTTCAATCCCTGGGTCAGAAAGATCCCCTGGAGAAGGAAATGGCAAGCCACTCCAGTATTCTTGCCTAGAGAATTCCATGGACAGCGGAGCCTAGCTATAGTCCATGGGGTCACAAAGACTCAGACACGACTGAGTGACTAATTCTCATCCTTAGGCAGGGATGCTATTTACTCATAGCAGCCTCATTCTTAATGCTTAGGTCTCAGCTCAAATGTCACCTCCTCAGAGAGGCCTTACTGAGAATGGAACAACTCAGTTCTACAATGTGAGGTGGGGGAAGCTATACGGGTAGAGCGAGCCCTAGGCTGGAGTTCAGGATGTCTAGTCCTAACTTATTAGGACCTCCCTGCTATGTCTATCACCGGACCATCTGGGCTCCAGCCCTTGAAACATATATTATTCTAACATAGATCTTAATCATTGCATATTTTTCCCTCCCTCCCTCTCTCTCTGACTAGATGGACCATTGCCAAAGCAAGAATGACAATGAGTTCCAGGTTTTCTGGCCCTAAACTTATCTTATGGAAGCCCCCAGGGCATGTAAGAGAGACACAGGGGAGCTGGAGGTGCTGGGTGGGAAAGCGGTAGGACTAACTCTCTATGTGCCACGAGGACACTGCATCTTTAACCCCATTTTCCAGGAGTGGAAACAAAATCAAGGGAAATCATGAGACGAGTCCAGGGTCACAGGACTAGCATCCCGTCAGAACCAGAACTGTTCTTGGCTCTGAGAACAGTTCCTGGCTCTGGTGGGGGTATATCCAACCCCACCGCTCCTCACTCAACTAGGACCCTCCTCCACTACAGACTGTCTACCAGACCCTCCTTACTGGGGGACCATCTGCCTGTGCCCCCCACCCCACCTTCACCACCCTCACCTGCAGGGGCACCCCGACACTGCTGGCCACCTCTCGGATCAGGGCCTCTGAAACCGCATTTGAGGCATAGCGTTGCTTGCTGTTCACCTTGATCACAGGGCCCTGGGGAGAGGGAAACCAGGAGTTGAGAGGGAGGCAGAGATGCCTGACAGGTCCAGAGGGAACAGGACGGGGCCTGGAAACAGCCAGGCCTCCAGACACCAGAGGACAAGCAGGAGCGCCTCACCTTGTGGAATAAGGGCCTGTGGTTCTCCTCATGCTTGTCCCTGTAAGAGACGGAGAAGGGCCAGGGATGGGCAACAGCAGCTATCAACACGCACCACTCGCTCACAGCAGACATCGCTAATACGGCATTCTTTCCCACCCAGCCTGCAGGACCTCAGAGTCAAGCTAAACACAGGGCTCCAGGGAGTCTCTTGCAAACTGGGGGTGGGGCGTGCAGAAGTAAGTCTGTAGACAGAGCCTCTTTGGATGGGTTAGGCATGACGTGACTTTGACCAAGTCAGGTTACAGAGCAGTCAAAAGGAAATCCCCACGGAACCTCCTGGCAGAATGAGGAGGAAGGGGAAGGGGAGAGGCGGAGCCCCAGGCCCAGGGCTGAGCCTGAAGGCAGGCCACGCTCCAGTCTCCAGCTGTGTGAGGCCTGTGTGCCCGGTGCAGGAGACTCACAGGTAGTTGGGGTGCACGGCATGGGCCATGTCTGCGCTGATCATGTAGGACTTGGGGATGGCTTCCTCGAAGGCCGTCAGGTGCTGGGGCGAAGCCGAGATCCGCCGCAGCACCAGCTCCGTCAGCAGTGACTGTGCGCCCTGTGCGCTCTCTGACCCCACCTGGTGACAACAGAGGCCCGGCTCTGGGGGTCTGGTCTAGGGGGCTGGAGCTGGAGGCCAGGAAGAGGGGCCCACTGCCCAGACTGGCTCAGAACCCCCACTGAATCAGTGGGTGGGAATGTGGACTGTTATCAGCCACTTCCCCAACCCTATACCACCGAAAAGCAGATGGTGAGCTGGAGCCACCGTCTAATGCTTGGCCATCTCCAGGGGAGAAAGAACTGTCCAATCCACTTCCATTCCTGGCTGCCTTCCTTCTCCCGACCATCTGGGGTTCAGCCCAGGTGCCCCAACTCCCTGATCAATCTTCTTTCGTGCATGTGACAGGAGCTGCTAACCCTGACGTGTGAGGTTACAGGAAGCTGTGTAGCTGTGTAGGCGTCTCAGCTGGCACCCTAACCCAAGCAGCCCAACCCAGGCAGGGTGAGGACCCAGCCTGCGCCGGGCCCTGGGGCTGCTAGTGTGAAAGGGCAGAGTCCCTGTCCTCCAGGAACTCACCACGTGGCACCCAGAGACATGGGAGTTGTCGTCACACTAGGAGCAGGTACAAGCTGAGCCAGAGGGCACACCGAGAGCTGAGCAAGCACAGGCAGTGTCTGGCTCATCCCTGGAGCCTCCAGAAGAGCCCTGGCCCGTGGCAGCTGCTGGACACCACTGGCTGCACAAGACTCCCCGGAGGAGACCCTCCCCAGAGCTCCCCAAGCACCTCTTCATTGTCGTAGAGGGCGATCATGCGCACGTGGGGATCCGCGGCCAGGGAGGCAGGGGCTGAGCAGGAATCAATCAAGGCCTGTTGGGAGAGCGGGCAAAAGCATCATCCTCCCCACTCGTCCTTCCATAACTCAGCCCACCAACACCTGGGAGGCTCACTTGCTCGCCTCCCACCATCAAGGCCTGAGTGAAGTGGGCTCCAGCGGTCACCGGTCTGCATCTCTCAGGGCGCTGCCGGGTGGGAGGACATGTGGGGGGCCTTTTCAATGAGATGGGGGAAAAGCTCCCTCTCCTCCCTCACATGCCTTCCCACACAAAAGGCAGGAGGGTGTGTAAGACGGAGTGGAAGGGCTGAGAATCCTAGCAAGTCAAAAGGACCAGACAGGTCATGTAAACTAGTTGGTCTCGGCAACGACACTGAGGGCCAAAGAGGTGACTGTGACTCCCTTGAGGTGATGCGACTGGCTGGCTGGCAGTGCAAGTGGCTATGAGTCCCAGGTCTGGCTCTGGTCTCAGTTACAGCCCAAAGCCTGTCTCTGAGAACAGGACGGGGTGCAAAGGGGAGAACAGAAAGGAAGAGGAAGAGCAGGGGTGAGAGGTGAGGAGAAGGGGGAAGTGACCAGAGTAGAAAGAAGGTGGGGAATATCAATGCAACCACCCAATGAGATGCCAAGGCTCAAAGGCGGCTGGGTGGGCTTAAGCCAGGGCTTGGGGGGGAAAGGCTAAAGGGAGGGGAAGATACTGCTATACAGGATGCTAGGGTCTTTCCTTTAAAGCAGAGCTTAACTTGGAAGCAGGACAAGTCTCTGTGAGGCCCTGAACAACCCTTCTGTCGACCTCATCCCTCCAGCCCAGCCAGTGCAAAGATGGGGCCCAGAGGAGCAACACTGAGGCTGCAGCATTTAGGCCTCTCCCCATGGTCCACCCGCATCAGGGGTCTTCTCATGACCCATAGGACTCAAGGCGGTCCTCCCGCGCAGTGCTCCTGGGAGTGCCCCGCTCCTCACCTGCAGGGCACAGAAGCAGCTGTGCAGGTTGTCCAGCCGAGGGGCAAAGATGAACTCCTCATAGGCACCACCCAGGACCTAGAAAGACAGGACAGTCATCCTGATCTTCATCCCCTTCCCAGGACTCAGCCTCTTCTCCCTGCTCCCTAGAAGCTGTGCTTGAATACATCTCCTTGGTTTCTTGCCCAACCTCTCCCAGCCTCTGGCCTAGAGCACTCAGCCCTCTTTGCTGAGCTGAAAGGAGGATGGAGAAGGGCCAGGCCGGAGCTGAGGGACAGGAGGGTTCAGGCCTGCGGTTCCTGACCAGTTCCTATGGGACAGGACAAGGGAGAGGCCAAACAAGAAAAGGAGAACGCCAAGGAACTAAACAGAGGAGACTAGGCGAGAAATAGAAGCTGAGCACATGTCAAACATGGGCGAGCATCCAAAGACATGGCCATCTCCTACGGTCAGCAACTGGGAGAGATACAAGGACAGGCTCCGGGAAGGGGGGTGGTGCCCGTCCAGGCCTCCCGTCCTCAGAGGTTTGGAGCCAGCACAGGTCAAAGTGGACAGGGACCCCAGTAGCAGAAACTCCTCTGGAAGTTGTGGAAAGCTTATGCCCCTACCCCAAACAGCCCGAGTAGGCAGACCTGGCGTGGGAAACCTGCTGTTTTCGAGAACCATTGCATGGAAGCAGAGCGGGGTGGTCTCTACTGGGAAAACAGTAGAGTGAAAGTGAAAGTGAAAGCTACTCAGTCGTGTCGACTCTTTGCAACCCCATGGACTATACAGTCCATGGAATTCTCCAGGCCAGAATACTGAAGTGGGTAGCCATTCCCTTCTCCTGGGGATCTTCCCAACCTAGGGATCAAACCCAGGTCTCCCGCATTACAGGCAGATTCTTTACCAGCTGAGCCACAGGGAAGCCCAAAAATACTGGAGTGGGTAGCTGATCCCTTCTCCAGCACATTTCCCTGACCCAGGAATCGAACTGGGGTCTCCTGCATTGCAGGCAGACTCTTAACCAACTGAGCTATGAGGGAAAACAGGGATGAGTATAATCGAAGGACTGGCAGAGGTGATGAGCGCTTCAGGGGGAGACATGCTCACGCTGGCTGGGATCCCAGGGTCCCCACCCATGAGTTCCTCACCGCTGGCTGAGTGTCGGCAAGACATAGTTCCATCTCCAAGATGTCCTCGGGGCTCAGCCCCAGATGGGCGCAGAGAAGGGACGTGAGAACCGAGTGGTGCCGCTCATCCTGCAGGGCAGAGGGTGCTGAGAGGAGGGCTCACTCCCCACTCTCTCCCTTCTCTGGAACCAGTCTCTTCCCCCCCTGCGCCCCTCCCCACGAGCAGATGGCTCTTACTGTAGCATTGAGGGGGCCTGGCTCAGGAGTCCCCTTCTCCAGCTCCTCCTGGATGGATGTGGCAAGAATGGGGACCCTGCGGGGAGACATGTGAGGGGGACGTGGGGGGAGGGCTGGAGGGCACAGCAGGTGGGACACCCTGCATCAGGACCCTGCGCTGCCCCGGTCCCTCAATTCCCAGCTCCCTCTCAGCAAAGCAGAGCTCTCAGGGCCCCTGGACATCCGCTGGGTCCCTGGGGTAGAACTTGACCATGGCCACCGTTAGGGAGTGCTCTCCCAGACCCCAGCAGGCACCCCCCCACCATCACCCATGCCACACCCTCCCCAGCTCCAGGCCACCACCACCTTCACCCCGTCTCACAAGTGCATCTCCATGTTGGGCCCAAAGTTCTCATTGACATTTCTCTGCAGGTGGATGGCCAGGTGCGGGATGCGAAGAATGGGCCTGTCCACGTGCACCAGCCGCTGTTCCAGCCGGCCTGAGGTAGGGCACTGTGGCCAAACAGGCAGGGTCAGCCCAGGCTGGGGGGCCCTGCGTCTGCAGCTGGTTAAATCCCCTACTTCACCCAGACTAACCAAGGTGGTCCTCTGACCCGGGCTGCCCCTTCCCCCCTTCCCTGGGGAGCTCTCTGCAGGTTCCCTGAAGGGAGGTGACAGTCATTCTTCAGGCAGCTGAAGCTCAGGGCCTCCCAGATCCAACCCCAGGCCCCACCTTGACAATGACACGTCCAGCCAAGGTCAGGTCACGGTCAAACCAGGTGCTCCAGATCCCACCACCGTAGGTCTCCACACCAACCTGCTGGAAGCCCACCTGGCTGCGGCGAGAGCGCCGTTTCACCTGAGTGGGACAGTGGGGAACAAGAATTCAGAAAAGGCCAGGCGGCATGATTTGGCACCGAGAGGACGGGTAGTGTGACACAGAAGGGCCCCAAGAGTGGAGGAAGGAGCTGACAAGTCTCTGCACAACCCCTGATGCCTCCCCTCTCCCCGGCACCCCCTCTTCCTTACCCGGAGGCAGGGACTGTCCGTGTGGGCCCCAATGAGGCTGAAACCATTGCCGGGAACGTACTGGCCCCCCACAGCAAATGCGATGATGGTGGAGGAGTTCCTGGTCAGGAAGTACTGGGGTCGGGGTTTAGAGCTGGATTAGCCAGAGCACAGGACTTAGAGCCCCAGCCCAGGTTCCTACCTTTCCGCCCCCACCCCACCCCCAGTACCTTGCTCTCCGGCTTGATATCCCAGCTCTCGGTCTCCTTGAGTTCATGGAAGCCGGCCTGGAGGAGGCGGCTGCGGCACTCGGCCACCGCTGTAGGGAAAGAACCCTCTCACAGTTGATCGAAGCCGGGAGGAGGCACATCGGCTCCCTACCCGCCCCCTGCCCTGGTCACTCACCGTGGAAAGGAGAGGGGCTCCGGTTGACGAACTTGAGCAGTTCCCGGGCCGCGGCCTGCACCGCCTCTTTGCGGGCCCTGCCGCTCATGGCCACCTAGGGGACGGGGGGTCGGGGGGCGCTCATACGCTTACGAGGTCTAGGACCCCTGACCCATCTCGGCTCGGGAACCTCTCCAGCCAATCCCCACCGAGTGACGGCTCGCAGGCTCAGACCTCGGCTTCCGCCCCTTTCCCCACACCAAAAGACGCAGAAGGCCGGGCTCCAACCCACCGGACAGTATCACAACCCTCCCGCTGCGCTCCGGGACCAGCCGGTCCCAGACGGCCCGCCCCCTAATCCGAGTTTCAGTCCGGCCCCATCAAGTCCATCCCCACGTGACCGACTAGCTGGAAATCCCGGTCAGTTCCCAAACTCTGAGCTCGCAATCAGAGGCCCCTAACTCTGAGCCGGCCCTTACACCAGGTGCGTGACCCCACCCCAGAACCAAAGCCCTGTCCCCTAGGGAGCACCCCACCTGGGTCTCACCCCTGAACAACCCGGGAAGGTAAAGTCACTTGGGATCAGACTTTCGGTTTCGTTTAAGGTCGAGGGGAGCCCCCCACGTCAGCAAGCGCGCTGCTGAGCTTGGACCCGAGCAGGCACTTGGGCGGGTCTAGGATCGAAGTTCGTCCGGGACGAACAGAGGCCACCTACCTGCATGGCCTTACGTGTGGGCCTGCGTCCGGGTGCCCGGCCCCTGCGCACAGCCCGCCCGGACTCCCGCCGCTATAGCCCCGCTCCGCCCTCCGCCCCTTCTACGGGGGTGGCGGACGCCCTCTGCCGACCCGGAGGTGCTAGGACAGCCTGGAACCGCCGGCCCGATTCTTTGACCCCCAACCCCCAAGTTAGGGAGTCCAGGAGAAAACGCCTCCGCCAGCTCACCTGGTCACCTGGGTGTTGTACAAAGTGCTCTCTCTCCCCACAGGCACTCTGGTGATAATAAAAGCAACATGGTTAATGTTTATGGAGGGTTGACGATAAGTTTTAGCTTTATAATAAAGCTTAATGCGCTAGGTAGTTTAATCTTCATTGCCCTTTCAACTTTATATCTTTACCGTCCCTGGTCAGCGAACTAGATCTCGAAAGCAGCTGTGAAGGGGAAAAAAAAAAAAGGACAGAAAAAGACAAACTCCATATATTCTTGTAGGCAATTCCAATATTCCTATGTCAAGAGTGTTAAGTAGCAATTTTTAAAACCCAGGAACACATTTGGTCATAATGGCCATCATTTTAAAATCTACAATCAATGCTGCAGAGGGTGTGGAGAAAAGGGAATCCCCTTACACTGTTGGCGGGAATGTAAATTGGTCTATCCACTAGGGAGAACAGTATGGAGGTTCCTTAGAAAACTAAAAGTAGAGCTAACATACGGTATATGCCCAGCAATCCCACTCCTGGCCATATATCTGGAGAAAGTCATATTTCAAAAGATACATGGGACTTCCCTGGTGCTTCTGTGGTTAACCAGACTCCACCTTCCAGTGCAGTGGATGTGGTTTTGATCCATGGTCGGAAACTAAGATCCCACATGTTGCAGACAACTAAGCCTGCGCCACTACTCAGCAACAAAAAGATTCCACATGCCGCAACTAGGACCCGGCACAGCCAAATCAGTATTTTTAAAAAAGAGAGAGAGAGAAAAGATACATGCATCCCAATGTTCACTGCAGCCCTATTTCCAATAGCTGGGACATGGATGCTACCTAAATGTGCATCGATGGATAAAGAAGATGTGGTACATATATACAATGGAATATTACCCAGTCATAAAAAAAGCAATAATATAATGCCATTTGCAATGAGAAGGATGGACCCAGAGACTGTCATACTTAGTGAGGTAAGACAAAGAAAGACAAATATATGATATCACTTATATGTGGAATCTAAAAATATGCTACAAATCAACTTATTTACAAAACAGAACTATGGTCACAAATGTAGAAAACAAACTTATGGTTCCCAAGGAGGAAGGAGGGGAGGGATAAGATCAGAGATTGGGATTGACATATAAACACTGCTGCTGCTGCTACTGCTAAGTCCCATCAGTCGTGTCCGACTCTGTGCGACCCCATAGACGGAAGCCTACCAGGCTCCTCTGTCCCTGGGATTCTCCAGGCAAGAACACTGGAGTGGGTTGCCATTTCCTCCTCCAATGCATGAAAGTGAAAAATGAAAGTGAAGTCGCTCAGTCGTGTCCGACTCTTAGCAACCCCATGGACTGTAGCCTACCAGGCTCCTCTGTCCATGGGATTTTCCAGGCAAGAGTACTGGAGTGGGGTGCCATTGCCTTCTCCAATATAAACACTACTGTATATAAAATAGATAATAAGCACCTACTGTATAGCACAGGGAACTCTACTCAGTACTCTGTAATGATCTATATGGGAAAAGAATCTTAAAAAGGAGTGTATATATGTATATGTATAACTGATTCACTTTGCTGTACAGCAGAAAGTAACACAACATTATAAACTATACTCCAATTTTTACTGGAGTATAGTTAACATTAAAAAAAAAAAAAAACAAAAAAAACCCCAGGTCGTTGCCTAGCCATTGATTCTGATCAGGACTCTTGATGGTCCCTAGGTTCAACACAGGGGCCAATTACCAGGGGTGTTATAAACATTCCAGGGATTACAGGTTGATGGAGCAATCTGCTGTTTATGTACTGGAGTAGGAATGTCAATGGCAACCCACTCCAGTATTCTTGCCTGGAGAATCCCAGGGACGGGAGCCTGGTGGGCTGCCGTCTGTGGGGTCGCACAGAGTCGGACACGACTGATGTGACTTAGCAGTAGCAGTAGCAGGAATGTCAAGGGAGTGAGGAGTAGTTGGAAAGATCCTGCGGCCCTCAATTCAAAGGAATAGATATTGCAATGTCGTATTAAGGAATATGAGCTTCCCTGGTAGCTCAGCTGTTAAAGAATCCACCTGCAATGCAGGAGATTGTGGTTCAATTCCTGGGTCAGGAAGATCCTCTAGAGAAGGGATCGGCTACCCACTCCAGTATTCTTGGGCTTCCCAGGTAGCTCAGCTGGTAAAGAATCCACCTGCAGTGCAGGAGACCATGGTTCAATTCCTGGGTTGGGAAGATTCCCCTGGAGCAGGGCATGGCAACCCACTCCAGTATTCTTGCCTGGAGAATCCCCATGGGCAGAGGAGGCTGGCGGGCTACAGTCCATGGGGTTGCAAAGAGTCGGACCCAACAGAGTGACTAAGCACATTCAGGAATATACACACTAGGTGATGGGTTAAATTCATGGCGTTCCCTCATCGTTCCCTGGAATGCCATTATGTATAAAAATTCACTGCTGAGTGGGACATGAAGAGAACATTCTTGCTCTCTGAGGAGCCAGAGGCTGGCTACTGGTGGAGGAACACATTCAAGGACAGTGACAAGAGCAAAAACAGGGATGCAAACAGGGTAAGGGAGGGAGACTCAGCTCAACTCTTTAATGTTCTGATCACAAAGAAGAGTACTTGTTCACAGCAATTGCAAATCAATTGTACTTGAATAAAAAATAAATAAATGAAACAATTCAAATAAAAAGTAAAATGTATCATGTTTTTAAAAAAATACACGTTAATGTGAGCAATTCAAATATCAATAAAATGCAAAACTTAAAAAGTGAAAGTAAATGTTTGAAAAATTGAACATCCAGTCTTAATAAAAACAAAACCAGGGAATTCCCTAGCGGTCCAATGGTTAGGACTCCACACTTTCACTGCCAAGAGTGCAGGTTCAAGTGCAGCCAAAAAAAAAAAAAGAACCACCAAAAAACCAAACAAAAAACAAAACCAAAATCCTCTTAAGAAACGAGAAGAGAAAGGATAAAGGCTGTTTTCCAGAAATCTAGAGCAGACATTGTGGGGAGATACAAAGTATCCCTGTTCAAATCAGAAGCTGATGAGCTGTTATCACTGGTAATCAATGTGGATCCAAAGTCAGAGCCAGTGCCAGAAAATGATTTTATATGTAAAAGCATAATCTGTCCCTATTTGTGGGTTATATGATTACCAAGGGCTTCCCTTGTGACTCAGCTTGTAAAGAATCCGTCTGCAACACGGGAGGATCTTGCTTTGATCCCTGGGTCGGGAAGATCCCCTGGAGAAGGGAATGGCTACCCACTCCAGTGTTCTGGCCTGGAGAATTCCGTGGACTATATGGGGTTGCAAAAGTTGGACAGGACTGAGCAACTTCCACTTTCACTTTCGTAATTACCAAGACAATAAACTGACGAGCTGTTAGAACTGGAAGAAGGGGTGGCCTGATTTGAAAAATCATCGGCTTTCTTGTACAATAATCAAACAGAAAATATAATCATAAAAAGGTTATTTACCAGAACAAGAGAAACTGTTAAATTACTAGGAATGAGCATCTGTGTGACCCAATCTCAAGTAGCCAGGGAAATGCATGTTAAAAGTGAGACAGCATTTTTGATTTGTCAGATTAGCAAAAATGAAAAAGATTGGTAATATCAAATGCAGGAGAAAGCCTGGGGTCATGTATGTCTTTCTACCCAATTCTGTGGTATAAACACTCCCTATGGCTAATTCTAGACTGCCAACATGAACTGAAAGTGGAATTGAGAAGGAATTTGGAAAAGCAAACCATTGTGTAGATTTCTACCAAACAGATGCAAATAGACACAAATAACCTCAGGAACATAGATTTGTAGTAAAATAATTAAGAAAGTGATGATTTTTGAGTATTTATAACCGTTACTTCAATATAATTTATTTGGTTGTAAGTTTATATAATTTCATTTTTAATGATTGCTGTGTTTAACAATAGGATCACAAAATTCCTAGAAATTTGACAGTCAGTTCTTATGAGCTGGTCCAAGCTGACTCTAACACACCACTTCACCCATACTCTACACCTCTGTTCTGCAAGGTGTGATTGGTTGACCTGGGAATTTTTCAGAAATTCAGAATCTCAGGGCTTACCCCAGATCTACCAAATCAGAGCTGCATGTTAAGGAGATCCCTAAATGATTTGTATTCACATTAAAGTTTGAGACAAAATGTTTCAGAGTACCTTGTGGCACTAAGAAATGATGTGAGGTCAATCTTGATGTATTATGATAGGAAAAAGTAACAAATATACTGTTGAGGGAGGAAAAGAGCAATTTTCAGAATAATGTTTATAGGACAAGAATATTTTGGTAAAACTCACACAATGAGCTAAATTTCTATATTTTATATAAATATGTATGTAAATTCATGGCAATGTGTTTGGAAGGAGAGTGGCCATTTCTGGATAAGGAAATGGCATTGGGTGTGAAGTGAAGAGTCAAGAAGGGACCTCATCTATCCAAAAAATGTCTCTGAGAATCAGTCTTGCCTTCAGCCTCCTCAAGAAAATCTTCCCCACCAGTCCTTATCTGGCGTTTACAATGCTACCATTTATTATTTATCTTTTTGGTTGAACAACTATTTAAGTGCAAATGCCTATGTGTTAACACAGTAATCTGTTAACACATTTCAGTGTGAGTTGATTTGATATGTGTGTCCTTTCTGATCAGTTTATGAGAGATGGTTCCTAAGTAGTAATTTGTCACATAATACATTTGAGATAGAGAAGACCAAAGCAATGCTGTAGGGAGAAGGCATTTAGAGTGAGAGAGTGTGTGTGTGTGTGTGTGTGTGTGTGTGTGTGTGTCCTGCCCTGTCTGCTAAAATGGGTACAGTGAGAAGCTACATCAGAAGATCTTGATTTCCTGATGCTAAAACAGTCCTGGGTACCTCATAGCGGGTAGATATCTCGGTTGTTTAACTAAGTAAATAATTCACTTCTGGGTCTTGCATAACACAGTACAATTTGTTCTCTTACGTTGTTGTTGGATGGGCACTTAAGTTTCCAACACGTGTTTTCTGCTCAAGTCCTGTTTTCCGAGCAAGACTCAGCTGTGTAAGATCTACAAATCCCAGAGTGCCTGGAGGAGAGTTGCTCAGGCAAGATTATAATTTTCAACCAAGGCTGCAGGAGGGAGGTTTGAAAAAGCATTTTATTTAGTTAAAAAGAATGAAGTGCCTATACAGGTACAACTTCCAAGATATATTATTAAGTGAAAAAGCAAGTGGTGCAGAATGGCAGTTATGGTGTGCTGTCATTCATGTGTATAAATATACGACTACATATTCCTACATGTTTAAGACATGTCAGGAAACACAAAAAAAATGGTAACTGACTCTGGGAAGGAGAAAAGTGATAGCTGAGAGTTGAGGGTAGAGGGAAACTTCCTTTATCCTATGAAAAGGATTCCTATATATCCATTTGCAGTTTTTGAATTTTTTTCTATGTGTGTACGTAGTAAAGCTTTTAAAAAGTAAATAAGAAAAAGTTGTTTTTTTTTTTAAACTAAAACTGAAACTAAAAAGTAACAGGTGGCAAAATAATCTTTGAGTGCTTTCTGTGACTAAATGTTTGTCGTCTTCTGCACCGTGATTGAGTTGGTAGCATTTGTTGGTTAGGGTTTAACCCTACAGCTTTCAGTTAAAAAAAGCCCCATGTGGGGCTTCCCTGGTGATCCAGTGGCCAAGACGCTGCACTCAATGCAGAGGGCCTGGATTCGACCCCTGATCAAGGAACTAGATCTCACATGTCACAATTAAGAGTTCCCAGGTCCCAACTAAAGATCCTGCATGCCACAACAAAGACTGAAGATTCCACACGCTGCAGCTAAGACCTGGCACAGGGTAATAAATAAATACATATTTTTAAAAATTAAAAAATGCCCCGCCCAAAGCTGTATTACCCTCTGATATGGAAATTGTTGTCTTTTGATATTGATATTTTAAACAAAAAATAAATTGGGAATGAGACAGGAAAAGCTTCAGAAAAATGTACTCAACTCTGTTAATTCCTTACCCGCACAGGAGCTAAAAACTATTGATCCTACCTCTTCCCTGTTCCTCACTCCCCTCCTCTTCACTCCCCTCCAGCTCGGTACAACTCTTCTGCTCCATCATTGTAATCACTCCCTTGCACACGCCTCCAGTCCTTGGCTCACTCTAGGTTTGCTTACTTGCCTGGCGAAAACCCTGACTGACTCAGCCAGCTCCCCATGCCTCATGTCTGTACCTGGCACATAGTAGATGAATAATGAATATTTATTAGGTGAATTAATTTTATTTTTTTTTTCTCTGCACTATGTGGCTTGTGGGATCTTAGTTCCCTGACCAAGGATTGAACCCAGGCGCCAGGAGTGAAAGTGTGGAGTCTTAACCACTGGATATTGATAACTGTGTGCATGCTCAGTCGTGTCTGACTCTCTTCAACCCCATGGGCTATAGCCTGCCAGGCTCCTCTGTCCATGGAATTCTCCAGGCAAGAATCCTGGTGTGGGTTGCCATGCCCTTCTCCAGGGGATCATCCTGACCCCGGGATCTAACCCAGGCCTCCTGCATTTTGGGCAGATTCTTTACTGTCTAAGCCATCAGGGACTCTATCCTGTGATACAGCAACTCAATCCTTAACATTTATCTTCAGGATTGAAATGGAGGTACACAAATTCAGATGTAAACTGCTTTTTCAGTGTAGTGTCATTCAGAATAGTGAACTGAAACAACTTAAGTGTCCAACTACAAATGACTGGCAAAATTATTATATAGCCATGTGAGAAAATATTCCACAGTCTTCTAATTATTGTTATTTAGTCACTCAGTTGTGTCCAACACTTTTGCGACCGCATGAACTATAGCCCGCCAGGCTTCTCTCTCCATGGGATTTCCCAGGCAAAGATACTGGAGTGGGTAGGCATTCCCTTCTCCAGGGAATCTTCCTGACTCGGGGATCAAACCCTCGTCTTTTGCGTCTCCTACAATGGCTAGTGGACTCTTTACTAACTGCGCCACCTGGAAAGCCCCTTAACCACTGGACTGTTGGGGAATAAAATTCCTGTTATTTGTGAGAAGTGCCTCTCATCCCACCACAAGGAGAAGTCCTTGGGCCACAGCTAGAGCAAGCCTGCGCACCCCAGTGAAGCACCCACAGCCCGCAACTAAGACCCAGTGCAGCCAAAAAGTAATAACAAGAAATGGTCCTCATAGAATAATCCCCAGCAATAAAAAGGAACAAACTACCGCTAACCACAGCAACTTGGATGGATCTCACAGGCATTAAGCTAAGCAAAGAAAATGACAAAATTATAGACTTGGAGAACAGAGGAGTGGTTGCCAAGGGCCAGGGAAGGCGGAGAAAGGGATGGGCGTGACTGTCAGAGAGCACCACAGGGAATAACTTGGTGGTGGAATGGTTCCACACCTTGATTATGATGGTGGTTGCATGATTACATGTGATAAAGTCAGAGAGATACCTGTTGAAATACAGGACACCCAGTGAAGTTTGAATTCCAGATAAACAAAGGATAACTTCTTAATCTAAGTGTGTCCCAAAGAGTGCATGGGATTCCCTGGTGGCTCAGACGGTAAAGAATCTGCCTGCAATTCAGGAGAGCTGGGTTCATCCCTGGGTTGGGAAGATCCCTGGAGAAGGGCATGGCAACCCACTCCAGTATTCTTGCCCGGAAAATTCCATGAACAGAGGAGCCTGGTGGGCTACAGTCCATACGGTCACAAAGAGTTGGACACAATCGAGCTACTAACACTTGCACTTTCATACTTACACCAAAAACAAATTTTTAACTGAGTGTCCTGTATTTGTATTTGGTATATCTGGTAATCTTGGATAACATGACATAGAACTATACACACACACTTCCCGAACATCATTGGCCCGGCTGTGGTATTGTATTGTAGTCATGTAACAGGGAACCACTGGGGGATATCTGATGAAGAGTACATGGGGCCTCTCTATTTCTGCAGATGTGTAATTATTTCAAAATACAAAGGTTTTTTTTTTCATGACCCTCCAAAGAAAACCAACTGTTTCTGTTGGTGATTAAAACAAAGAGATACAGGGAAGTGCTGCTCATTAACCTTGGGAGTTTTACGGGGCACTGTAAAACCAGAACTTCACACCGGTCTTGAGGTGTTTCCCTCTCAAATGTCAGTGACCTTGTGTAGTTACTGACAGTGTAACAGAGTGGTTATGTGCGAGGGCTCAGGATCAAACACTCCTAGGTTCAAGTTCTGGCTTCTCTGTCAATTGGCCATTGCAGTGCTGTGCTGGAGGCAGCTCACGCTCCTACCCCTTCCAACTCCACATTCAGTGACAGCAGGCTGGTGGCTTGAGACTGGCCTGGGAGAATCCACACTGCGGTGACTGGCACATCCTACAAACCAGGGCTTTGTTTTCCTCCAGAAAGCAAGCTGTTAAACATTTACCATCATACCAACATCAACAGACACTGAACCTCAATTCCCTCATCTGTAAAATGGGGGAAAGTGAAAGTGAAAGTTTCTCAGTTGTGTCTGACTCTTTGCGACCCCATGGACCGTACAGTCCCTGGAATTCTCCAGGCCAGAATACTGGAGTGGGTAGCCCTTCCCTTCTCCAGGGCATCTTCTCACCCAGGGATCAAACCCAGGTGTCCTGCATTGCAGCCAGATTCTTTACCAGCTGAACCACAAGGGAAGCAAAATGAGGAAAAGTAACAGTAATAAGATAACGTTAGGAGGATTAAATGACATAATGTGTGTGAGGTGCTTATCATTAAGCCTGGTCAAATAATAAATGATCAATAGATGTTAGCTATGCTTACATCCTACTATATGGAAAGTAGGTGAACAATAAGGACCTAGTGTATAGCACAGGGAACTATATTCAATATCTTGTAATAACCTATCATGGAAAAAAATCTGAAAAGGAATATATATATATATATATAACTGAATCATTTTGCTACACACCTGAAATTAACACAGCATTGCAAATTAATTATACTTCATTTAAAAAAAGATTAAGAAAAGCATGTTGCTTTTTAAGCATGTTGCGTGCATGCTAAGTCGCTTCAGTTGTGTCTGACTCTTTGTGACCCTATGGACTGTAGCCCAGCAGGCTCCTCTGTCCATGGGATTCTCCAGGCAAGAATACTGGAGTGGGTTGCCATGCCCTCTTCTGGGAATCTTCCCAACCTGAGGATCAAACCCACATCTCTTACGTCTCCTGCGTTGGCAGGCAGGTTCTTTAACACTAGCACCAACTAGGCAGCCCAAGAAAAAGTTAGCTATTATTATTTCCTCAGTCTTATCTCTCATACTAAACTGTGAGCAACTTGAGAGCAGGTGTATGCCTTACTCACCTTGATATCTTTAGTGACTGGCACAGGGCCTGAAACTCAGTAAGTGCTAAACACATGTTTGGGAAATTAATGAATAAACCACAAATAGTAGTGACTTGAGGTGCTATACCTCCAGAAAATGTACATTTTACCAGAGGCCTTTAATCTTGGAGGTTTCAGGCCCTGTGGCAGGCTGCCAGGGAGTTCTGGGAAGCACTCACACCCCCAAAACTACTGTCTGCCCTTGGAGACCTGACCCTGACCTCCTAATGTCCCTCCCTGCCCCCCGCTGCCTCAGCTGATGCCCCCAGGTGGCGGGGACAGGCCCTTAGCTCCTCTTCTTCTGGGAGCCAAGATGGAGTGAGCATTGCTGGCTCTGAGCCTCTCTGACTGGAGGTCATTTAATCCTTGCAGGATTTGTCCTGTTTATTTTAGTGAACAGGGCTGTTTACTTTCAGTTCGTATTTCTAGGGGTGCTGCTCATTTTGCTTCCCTATTATTTACTCCTTGCAAGCACTTGGGTTTGAGTAAATATGTCTATAAAGTCCCAGAGACTGGCTTATTCTGTGTCTGGTATTTTAATGGCCTTTAAACAGTGTCTGCTCAGGTAAGCATTTTATAGATGAGTCGAAAAGATAGAGAATTCTGTTCTCAATGGCCGCTGATTCCTTCCAAGTGACGGCCGGCCGCCAGTAGCCTCTAAATCATGGCTTTTCATCAGTAATACAATATCAAAAGTCGACACCCATCTCTGGACAGAGAAACTAGCCAACCCTGGTCAGTCAGATATGGGAGTCGGGGACTCTGGTAGGCATTTCCACCCTAGGACAGTGCTTAAGGTAAGAATTACTGAGAGTGTTTTTCAAAATGCAGATTCATGAGCCCTACCCTTGAAAATTCTGCTTTGAAAGATTTACATGAAGGCCCGGTGATGTGCATTTTTAACCATGCTGCAAATAATTCTATCTTTAGACATTCTGAGAAACACTAGATTCTCCAAACCAAGAGTGTCAAGGGCAGCCCCTGAGCACAGTGCAACGCTCAGGGATGACACGGGAGAAGCCAGGGAACGAGATGGGGCTGTATGGAGTTATTTCCATTTTTTTTTTTTGGCCATGCTATGAGGCTTTTGGGACCTTAGTTTCCCAACCAGGGATTGAACCCACACCCTCAGCAGTGAAAGCGCCGAGTCCTAACCACTGGACTGGAGTTATTTTCATCACCACTTAGCTCCCCGCTGCCCAAGTTAGCCAAGAGGACAGTGATTATGTTCTGGGAAGCCACTTGCTCAAGGTCTAGTGTGTCAGCAACTTGGGGGTCCCTGCCTGAAGTCCTGGTCATCTTTTTATCCCCCGGGCAGCGCATGGCTCACAGCTTGGCGCTCTGGACTGGCTGGGGTGCTCCCACCAAGACAGCCTTAGAACACAGGCCTGGTTACCTCAGGGTAGCCTGGGAGCCAGTTGTTGGGAATAGACGTGGCAGAGAGGCTGAGTGCCATGATCACCTGCTGCCTCCTCTGGAGCTGAAGCTAGGTCTGTCGGAGGTCGAATGGGCACCACCAGCTCCTTCTCCTGCCTTGGCTCCTCTGCTCTGACCTGCAGGGTCCTTGGTCCATCCCACAGGGCCCATTATGACATCATCAATGCAATCTGAAATAGTAACGGCCTCACAGCACCCGGGCTTCAGGGGGTAGCCCACTGTGGCCCAGGGTCTAAAGGATAACCCTTGATCTGGGGGCAGGCTGTCCTATATTCCAGGGGCTCCATAGGTCCATATCCAACCCCCCTACCTGCAGAATGCGAGCTCTAGGAGGGCACAGTCCACATCCACTTTGTTCAGGCTGAGTCCTTAGTATCTATTGACACATAGCAAGCACTCAAAGATTTTTCTGGGTACAAGAGTATGAGAATGAGAGGTTTGGCTGGCTCCAGCCATCCATTCATTTATTCACTCGACAAGCATGTTCTGTGACATCTGTTGCAGGTCACGCTCTTGTCCATCTGAATAAAACTCGTTTCCTGCCCAGAGGAGCTCCCAGCCCGCTGGGAGGATGCCGGAGACACATCCTTTGTGTAATGTTCCCTGACAAGGGCTCTGAGATCTAAGGGAGATGGGGTTGTAGGGAGGAGCACACACGGTAGCAACGACAGGCCCTGAAGACAGAAAAATGGTATGTGGTCTGGCAGGATTTCCCCTGCCTGAGTCGGCGAGCCCCATCTGCCCCAGGCCCCCGTCTGTGCTGACAACCAGGCTGCTTGTTTCTGCTAATATTGCAGCAGGGTGCATCTATAGAGGCAATCTATAATACACCATTTACAGCCATAACGAAACCACAAAAATCAATTCCCAGCGCTCACTCCCATCAACAAACATACTTGCAGGGCCTCGCAAGTGTGGCACACAGCTTTAAGGAGCCATGGGAGATACAGGGATGAAAAAGTGAGGATTCTGACCCAGGAGGCTTTGAATCTCGCTGGGGAGACATGACACATGGAAATGAGATGATGAGCCATACCGAGTGAGAGAGTGTATGCCAAGAAGTGGATGAAGGTTCTAGAACTGCAACACGCTAGCCACCAGCCACCTGAGCATCTTGAAATGTGGCTAGTCCGAATTGAGAGGTGCTATAATGGCAACCCACTCCAGTACCCTTGCCTAGAAAATTCCATGGATGGAGGAGCCTGGTGGGTTACAGTTCCTGGGGTTGCAAAGAGTCAGACACGACTGAGCGACTTCACTTTCACTTTTCACTTTCACTTTCATACGTGTAAAATAATGTATACATTGGATTATGACAAAATATATATCTCAATTTTTGACCACTGCTTACATGCTTGAAATAATGTTTTGGGTGTGTGTGCGTGCTTAGTTGCGTCTGACTCTTTGTGACCCCATGGACTGTAGCCTGCCAGACTCCTCCATCTATGGAATTTTCCAGGCAATAATATTGGGATGGATTGCCATTTCCTCCTCCAGGAGATCTTCCTGGCCCAGGGATCCAACCCACATCTCCTGCATTGGCAGGTAGATTCTTTACCACTATACCATCTGGGAAGCCCAATGTTTTGGATACATTGCGTTAAATATATGATCAAATTAACCTCACTGGTTTCTTTTACTATTTTAAGATGTAGCTGCTAGAACATTTGAAATGATGCATGTGGCTCCCGTTACATTTCTGTGGACGGCACTGGTCTAGGAGTTGAGGGGACCCAGCGAGGGACCCTGTGCTACTAGATTTGAGAAGAATTCTGAGGAAATGCAACAATGAGGAGCAAGCAAAAGGACACTGAAAACGGGTGTGGGAAGACATTTGAGCAGTTTGATCATGAGGGAGGGAGGAGGGCAGCTCGAGGAGGCAACAGAGGCCCACGAACAACACACGCATCACTGTGCCCTCCCTTCCTTCCGTTCCTGACATCTTCCAAAAACATCGTGGTACCTCCAACCACCCTCCGACTCAGTGACTCCAGAAGGCTCCTTCCTCTCCATCCTGGACAATGGGGAGCTGGCCTGTGAGCTGGGCTTAGATGCTAAGTATTGGCTGACTCCCAGCCCTGGGGAAAAGGGCAGTGGTGGGGGAAGGTAAGGGAGCTTGGGTATCCCCACACTGGTGGAGCTGGGAGTGTGGTCAGTGTTTGCTATGGAAAGCAGTGTGGCCTGGGAGGAGGCAGTCAGCCCTCAAACCTGGCCAGACAAAGCTTCCCCTGTGGACACATTTCATTAGAGGAAATCAGGCAGCCTGGATCTGATGTTCCTGTGTCTTCCCTCCCACTCAGCCACACAGAGAAGCCATAAACACTCAAATGCAAGGAGTAACTCTGCGTGTGGTGTCTCGGACACTGTGCACAACTCTTGGTGGCTGTGTTTGTGTCTCTGTTAAGATTGATCTTTTTAACCCCCAGCACCTAGGATGTGGGGCTTGCTACACAGCCAGTGTTCAATAAATATCGATGTATGGAGGCAGGAAGGACAAAAACAAGATGGGGAGTGGGGAGAGGGTGAAGGTGGAAGGAAAGATAAAACAAAACACTCATCTGTCACAGCGCAGAAGTAGCCAGTTGGAAGGGGTACACTGTTCTCCGTTAGTCTTGGATGTGGGCAGCATGAGGGGTCTCAGGCCAGATCCCACGTGTCCAGGTCAGAGCAGAATGGATGCTCTCCATCACCCTACCTCCCTGTCACATGGCCTTGGGCCCCCAAGCTTGGAGACAGTGTTTGTCCAGGCTGTAACCTTCCTGGGATAAAGCTCTGCTCATAGTCTCTTAAGGCCTCTGTAAAAGGAAAGATAACGTAAAGAAATCGGGGAGGGCTATAAGCCTGATCTGGAGGTAGGGCTGGCTTGAGTTAGTTCCTGGACCAGCAAAGGAAGGACTCCCCAAGCACACCGGAAGCCTGCAGTTTTCCCACACGGCCACTGGAGGGCACTTCAACCTTGAAATAGCAGTTGTCCGCTTCGAGTCTTTGGAGAGCCCAGATTGAACAAACGTTTTAAAATTATCACAATAATGATAGCTCTCCTGGTTGAATATCCAATGAGGGCCTCAACGCCTTAAACATATAGCATCTCGTATAATATTCACTACGATTATGTTTAATTAGCTATTTAGTAAAAATCGAGGCTTAAAGGAGCCAAAGAATTTACCTAACCCCCCTGCTGCTGCTGCTAAATCGCTTCAGTCGTGTCCGACTCTGTGCGACCCCACAGAAGGCAGCCCACCAGGCTCCGCTGTCCCTGGGATTCTCCAGGCAAGAACACTGGAGTGGGTTGCCATTTCCTTCTCCAGTGCATGAAAGTGAAAGTGAAGTCGCTCAGTCCTGTCCGACTTCTAGTGACCCCATGGACTGCAGCCTACCAGGCTCCTCCGACCGTGGGATTTGCCCCTAGCTAAATGCAATTTGGGAATAAGAACTTGAACCCAAGCCCTTGGACACCTATCATAAACAATGAATATATATGAAGCTGAAAAGGAGACTGGACAGAAGCAGAGAGTCTGCCATACAAATATTGTCACTGAACAATTTACACATACATGAAGTTGGAAGATGGCTTACAGATACTTTGTACATTTTACATGGTATTGTTGCTTTTTTCCCACTGGAAATGATGTTATTGAATAAATGAAGTGTTTCACAATTTATGATGTCTTAACTTGGAGAAGGCAATGGCACCCCACTCCAGTACTCTTGCCTGGAAAATCCCATGGACAGAGGAGCCTGGTGGACTGCAGTCCATGGGGTCAGGACTGAGTGACTTCACTTTCACTTTTCACATTCATGCATTGGAGAAGGAAATGGCAACCCACTCCAGTGTTCTTGCCTGGAGAATCCCAGGGACAGCGGAGCCTGGTGGGCTGCCTTCTCTGGGGTCGCACAGAGTCGGACCCGACTGAAGCAACTTAGCAGCAGCAGCAGCAACTTGGAGGAAATGTAGTCATTGTAATACAAGGCAGTTAAAGATAGTTTCATCAAACACTTAAACAGCACTTACCATTCACTGGGAACTGTTCTAACTACCTTGTGTCAGGTAACTCATAGCCACTCTGTGAGGAATGCACTATTATGATCCCCATTTACAGATGAGGAAATGGAGACCTGGAGAGGGAAGCAACCTGCCCAGGGCCACATGGCTGGTTTCAGCCAGACCTGGGATCAGCGGCCCAGGCAGTCTCCGGAATGAATTTGGGAAATCAGGCTGGAGCTGGCCCTTGAGAGAAGAGAGGGTAAGAGTTTCCCAGGAAGTGCGCTGTGGAGGGGAGAGTGTTTCAGGCGGAAGGAATTAGCACCAAGCGAAAGCTCCGACTAGCTGGGGAAACAGGCGGTCAGCAGTCAGGATCGTCTCAGGCCTGGGTTTAGGAGGCCAGATGGCGAGGCTTACACAGCCAGAGCTCCCTGGGGCCTCCTAAGGCTGGGGAAAAGAAGAGGGGTCCAGCAGGAGTGCCTGGGATGGGGCCAGGACGGGGGTGCTCCGGTGCAGGGACGAGCGGAGCCGCCCTTCCCCCACCCCACCCTTCTCCAGGGACTAACAGTTTGGGAAGTGCGGCGTGTGCTCAGGAAACGGTCGGATTGGATTACAGGGAAGATTAAAGGAGCTAAATTGGGCTTGGGGCTGGGGGAGGTGTCAGAGAAGGGAGCTGCAAAGGGCCAGCGGCTGGACGATCGGGGTGGGGGCAGGGATCCCACATCGGGCCGGAAGCCCTCTTGACCCCAGTAAAGCTGGAATGTGGGATCACCAAGCCAGGGCCTTCCCACTTTGATGGAGCTGGGGGAGGGGAGGGGCAGAGACCCGGAGAACCCGGGAGGGAGTTGGCGGGCTGAGTCCCTGGAGGATGTGGACACAGACCTAGAAGTCGAGGAGGCGGGGAGAGAAAGAGGAGTGACCTGGAGGGGAGGGGAGGCGAGCTGAGACCAAAGATGGGGCCAGAGATCGGGGGTGGGGGGGATCAGAGGGCCGGGGGGGGGACAAATGGGGGGCGGGGGGAGGTAGAGGGGGCGGGGGGGGGCGGGGGTGGAGACCGCCTGAGCTGAGAGGGCTTCTAGCGATTCCAACTTGTCCGGCTGGCAAGTAGGGGGCACAGGTTGCCTGTCCGGAGTTGGTAGGGAACCCGTTGCACTCCACAGAGAAGCAGCTGGAACTGGGGCCCCCGGAGCGCCCTCCTGCCGTCCTCGCCCCCACCTTGTCCATCCCCTACCCCAGCCTGAGTGGCAGCACCGGCTGTGGCCCCTCCTAGCCCCCAGGGCAGGTGGTCAGTGGTCTATTCTGGTACCCAGGGTGGCTGGGGAGCCAGAAGAAAGGCGGAGGGGGTGGGGGAGGGTGTGCTGGCCCTTCTTTTCGAGGCTAGATGGGGAGGGGGCAATGGGGAGGGCTCTTTGGTACAGTAGGGGAGGTAGATTTCTGACCACTGCCGGCTGGGGATAAAAAAAATTACAGTGCTGTTTTCAACAAATTGTATCTCTCAGGACCTTTAAAATTAGGAAGCAGAATGTATGCCCGGCCTGAGAGCTGGCACAATGGAATACCCAGCAGCTGACAGTGGACCCCAGAGTTTCTTTAGAACTTTGAGGACACAGGACCAAGCCCAGCCCCCAGTCCCAGTCTTCCAGGCAGCCTCTCAGAGAAAATTGTGGGTGCTGTTGTCCCAAACCTCCTCCCAGGCCAGCGGGGGGCAGTCTGGGGCCAGGGTGCACTCAAGGGAGCCTCTCCAGCCTGTGGGGGAGCCCCAGTGCCTGATCGGCCTCAGGGTGGCACAGGGCAGAGTGGCCCCTATATTTCCCAGATAGGAAATCTTTAGTGCTCTACCCCAGCTCCTGTGAGATGAAGGCCAGAGTCTGCTGCTCTTTCCAAGCCCAGCCCCATATCTGAGGGCAGTGGGGTTGGGGAGAGAAGCAGGGCCGAACGTGGAGAGAGACTTGTCCACTGGACAAGGGACTTTTCAGTGGAGATCCCCAGCTAGGGCCAAGTTAAAAGGGGAAGGACCTAGAGCTGAGCCTGCCAACGCGGTTTATGGCAAGGCCTTAGTGACCACACACAGAAATGAACTGGGTTTCTAGGAACCATGGGCTAAGATTTGAACCTTAGTTCAAACCCAGACTTTGTTTTTACTTCCTGTATAACCTTAGGGAACTAACCCAACCTCTCTGAGCATAATGTCTATAACTGAAAAATGAGGTTAATAGTTACTTCCCAGTGTCATGAAGATTGGAGATAGTGATTTTTACATAGCAGGTATCCAGAATACCATGCCAAATATACAGTTCAGTTCAGTTCAGTCGCTCAGTCGTGTCCGACTCTTTGTGACCCCATGGACTGCAACACGCCAGGCTTCCCTGTCCATCACCAACTTCCGGAGCTTACTCAAACTCATGTCCACCGAGTCGGTGATGCCATTCAACCATCTCATCCTCTGTCATCCCTTTCTCCTCCCACCTTCAATCTTTCCCAGGATCAGGGTCTTTTCCAGTGAGTCAGGTCTTCGCCTCAGATGGCCAAAGTATAGGAGTTTCAGCTTCAGCATCAGTCCTTCCAATGAATATTCAGGACTGATTTCCTTTAAGATTGACTGGTTGAATCTCCTTGCAGTCCAAGGGACTCTCAAGAGTCTTTTTCAACACCACAGTACAAAAGCATCAATTCTTCCGCACTCAGCTTTCTTTATAGTCCAACTCTCATATCCATACATGACTACTGGAAAAACCATACCTTTGACTTAACAGACTTTTGTTGGTAAAGTAATGTCTCTGCTTTTTAATATGCTGTCTAGGTTGGTCATAGCTTTTCTTCCGAAGAGCAAGTATCTTAATTTCATGGCTGCAGTCACCATCTATAGTGATTTTGGAGTGCCCCAAAATAAAGTCTCTCACTGTTTCCATTATTTCCCCGTCGATTTGCCATGAAGTGATGGTACCGGATGCCATGATCTTAGTTTTCTGAATGTTGAGCTTTAAGCCAACTTTTTCACTCTCCTCTTTCACTTTCATCAAGAGGCTCTTTAGTTCTTCTTCACTTTCTGCCATAAGGGTTGTGTCATCTGCATATCTGAGGTTATTGATATTTCTCCCAGCAATCTTAATTTCAGCTTGTGCTTCATTCAGCTTGGAATTTTGCATGATGTACTCTGTATATAAGTTAAATAAGTAGGGTGACAATATACAGCCTTGACGTACTCCTTTCCCGATTGGAACCAGTCTGTTATTCCATGTACAGTTCAAACTGTTGTTTCTTGACCTGCATACAGATATCTCAAAAAGCAGGTCAGGTGGTCTGATATTCCCATCTCTTTAAGAATTTTCTATAGTTTGTTATGATCCACACAGTCAAAGACTTTTGCATAGTCAATAAAGCAGAAGTAGATGTTTTTCTGGAACTCTCGTGCTTTTTCAATGATCCAGTGGATGTCGGCAATTTGATCTCTGGTTCCTCTGCCTTTTCTAAATTCAGCTTGAACATCTGAAAGTTCACGGTTCACATACTCTTGAAGCCTGGCTTGGAGAATTTTGAGCATTACTTGGCTAGTGTGTGAGATGAGTGCAATTGTGTGGTAGTTTGAGCAATCTTTGGCATTCCCTTTCTTTGGGATTGGGATGAAAACTGATCTTTTCCAGTCCTGTGGCTGCTGCTGAGTTTTCCAAATTTGCTGGAATATTGAGTGCAGCATTTTCACAGCATCATCTTTCAGGATTTGAAATAGCTCAACTGGAATTCCATCACCTCCAGTAGCTTTGTTCACAGTGATGCTTCCTAAGGCCCACTTGACTTCACATTCCAGGATGTCTGGCTCTAGGTGAGTGATTACACCATCGTCGTTATCTGGGTCATGACGATCTTTTTTGTATAGTTCTTCTGTGTATGCTTGCTACCTCTTCTTAATATCTTCTGCTTCTGTTAGGTCCCTACCATTTCTGTCCTTTATTGTGCCCATCTTTGCATAAAATGTTCCCTTGGTATCTCTAATTTTCTTGAAGAGATCTCTAGTCTTTCCCATCCTATTGTTTTCCTCTATTTCTTTGCATTGATCACTGAGGAAGGCTTTCTTATCTCTCCATGCTATTCTTTGGAACTCTGCATTCAAATGGATATATCTTTCCTTTTCTCCTTTGCCTTTAGCTTCTCTTCTTTTCACGTCTATTTGTAAGGTCTCCTCAGACAACCATTTTGCCTTTTTGCATTTCTTTTTCTTGGAAATGGTCTTGATCACTGCCTCCTGTACAATGTCACGAACCTCCATCCATAGTTCTTCAGGCACTCTGTCTATCAGATCTAATCCCTTGAATCTATTTGTCACTTCCATTGTATAATTGTAAGGGTTAGGTCATACCTGAATGGTCTAGTGGTTTTCCCTACTTTCTTCAACTTAAGTCTGAATTTGGCAATAAGGAGTTCATGATCTGAGCCACAGTCAGCTCCCGGTCTTGTTTTTGCTGACTGTATAGATAGAGCTTCTCCATCTTTGGCTGCAAAGAATGTAATCAGTCTGATTTCAGCATTAACCATCTGGTGATGTCCATGTGTAGAGTCTTCTCTTGTGTTGTTAGAAGAGGCTGTTTGCTATGATCAGTGTGTTCTCTTGGCAAAACTCTGTTAGCCTTTGACCTGCTTCGTTTTGTACTCCAAGGCCAAATTTGCCTGTTACTCCAGGTATCTCTTGACTTCCTACTTTTGTGTTCCAGTCCCCTATGATAAAAAGATATCTTTTTTGGGTGTTAGTTCTAGAAGATCTTGTAGGTCTTCATAGAACCGTTCAACTTCAGCTTCTTCAGCATTACAGGTCAGGGCATAGACTTGGATTACTGTGATATTGAATGGTTTGCCTTGGAAACGAACAGAGATCATTCTGTCGTTCTTGACATTGCATCCAAGTACTGCATTTCAGACTCTTTTGTTGACTATGATGGCTACTCCATTTTTTCTAAGGGATTCTTGCCCATAGTAGTAGATATAATGGTCATCTGAGTTAAATTCACACATTCCAGTCCATTTTAGTTCACTGATTCCTAAAATGTTGACATTCACTCTTGCCATCTCCTGTTTGACCACTTCTAATTTGCCCTGATTCGTGGACCTAACATTCCAAGTTCCTGTGCAATATTGTTCTTTACAGCATCGATTTTACTTCCATTACCAGTCACATCCATAACTGGGTGTTGTTTTTGCTTTGATTCTGTCTTTTCATTCCTTCTGGAGTTAGTTCTCCACTGATCTCCAGTAGCATATTGGGCACCTACTGACCTGGAGACTTCATCTTTCAGTGTCCTATCTTTTTGCCTTTTCATACTGCTCATGGGGTTCCTAAGGCAAGAATACTGAAGTGGTTTGCCATTCCCTCCTCCAGTGGACCACATTTTGTCAGAACTCTCCACCTGACCCCTCCATCTTGGGTGGGCCTATATGGCATGGCTCATAGTTTCATTGAGTTAGACAAGGCTGTGGTCCATGTGATCAGTTTGATTAGTTTTCTGTGATTGTGGTTTTCATTCTCTTGGCCCTCTGATGGGTAAGGATAAGAAGCTTATGGAAACTTCCTGATGGGAGAGACTGACTGAGGGGGAAACTGGGCCTTGTTATGATGAGTGGGGCAATGCTCAGTTCAGTTCAGTCACTCAGTTGTGTCTGACTCTTTGTGATCCCATGGACTGCAGCACGCCAGGCTTCCCTGTCCATCACCAACTCCTGGAACTTACTCAAACTCATGTCCATCGAGTCAGTGATGCCATCCAACCATCTCATCCTCTGTCATCCCCTTCTCCTCCTGCCTTCGATCTTTCCCAGCATCAAGGTCTTTTCCAATGAGTCAGTTCTTTGCATCAAGTGGCCAAAATATTGGAACTTCAGCTTCAGCATCAGTCCTTCCAATGAATATTCAGAACTGATTTCCTTTAGGATTGATTGGTTGGATCTCCTTGCAGTCCGAGGGACTCTCAAGAGTCTTCTCCAACACCACAGTTCAGTAAATCTTTAATCCATTTTCTGTTGATGGGCGGGGCTGTGTTCCCTCCCTGTTTTTTGACCTGAGGCCAAACCATGGTGGAGGTAAAGAAGATAATGGCAACCTCCTTCAAAAGGTCCCATGCATGTGCTGCTGCACTGAGTGCCCCCGACCCTGTAGCAGGCCACTGCCCACCCACGCCTGTGCCAGAGACTCCTGGGCACTCACAGGCAAGTCTGGATCAGTCTCTTTTGGGGTCACTGCTCCTTTCTCCTGGGTCCTGGTGCACACAAAGAGTCTGTTTTGCTTGTACCTCAAAGAGTCTGTTTCCTCAGTCCTGTGTAAGTTCTGGTGGCTCTATGGTGGAGTTAATGGAGACCTCTTCCAAGAGAGCTTATGCCATACCCAGGTCTGTTGCACCCAGAGACCCTCTCTCTGCGGCAGGCCACTGCTGACCCAAATCTCTGCAGGAGACACTCAAACACAGGTCTGGCTCAGTCTCTGTGGGGTCTCTGGGTTCTGGTGTGCACAAGGTTTGTTTGAGCCCTCCACGTGTGGGTATGGGTTTTGATTCTAAAAGCAATTTCGCCCTTCCTACCATCTTCCTGGGGCTTCTCCTTTGCCTTTGGACATGGGGTATCTTTGTTTGGTGGTATCCAACATTCTCCTGTCAATGGTTGTTCAGCAGCTAGTTGTAATTTTGGAGTTCTCTCAGGAGAAGATGTGCGCATGTCCTTCTACTCCATTATATTCTTCTGAAGTATACAGTAGGTGCTCAATAAGTGGTGTGTGCTCAGTTGTTCAGTCCTGTTTGACTCTTTGGAACCCTATGGACTGTAGCCCACCAGGCTCCTCTGTCCATGGAGTTTTCCAGGGAAGAATATTGGAGCAGGTTGCCCTTTTCTCCTCTAGGAAATCTTCCTGACCCAGGGATCGAACCCGAGTCTTCTGCATTGACACGTGGATTCTTTACCACTGAACCACATGGGAAGCCCTCGGTAAGTGGTACCTATGCTATTATCAGAGGCAGCATAGCCTGTGATAGAGAGCTTTGGAGTTAGGCAGTCTTGGCTATGAATCTTGGCCTCTACCTGCTGTCCTAAAGCAAGAACTCAAGCCAGACCTGGACCTCCAGGAATCAATTTCCTGTTGGTGCAAACAGGATAAAATATTAGTAATGGCTGGCACTTACTTTACACTCACTGTGTGCTAGGCTAAGTGCTAAGTGCTTTACAGTCCATTTCTCATTCAGTCTTCCCCAAACCCTATGCTATTATAATCATTTTACAGATGAGGAAACTGAGGCTCAGAGGGGTGAAGCAACTCACCCAAGAGTGGTAGATCCAATCTGAACCCAGGCAGTGGCCCAGGAGCCGCTCCCCAAATTCCTCCCTTTGTCCCCTACCCCTGCAAAGTCGAATGGAACTTAGGCCATTGGCTGGCTGTCTGGACAGGTGTGAGAAGATTTCTATCTGGGGCTATAAAAACACTGAAGGTTCAAGAATGGGTATCTTCTGGGACTTCTCTGGTGGTCCAGTGGTTAAGGCTCTGCATTTCCACTCAAGAGGCTCAGGTTTGAGGCCTGGGCAGGGAACTAATCCTGCATGCCTCGTGCAGTGCACCCCTCCCCCAATTAATTAGGTAATTTTTTTTAATGGCCATTTTCTGGAACCCAGGACTCACTTTCATTGTGTGTTTGGAAAATTTGAAGAATAAGCATCTGACCCAGCAGTGAAAACAGCTCAGGGTGCTGTAATGGGCTGTGGTCTGGAGTGGCAGAGAAGACCCTGGGGTCTGAGTGGACCCCAAGCTGACTGTGACTCAGCTGGCTGGAGGAAGAGGAGGATGATCCTATAAGGCTATAGATAGCAACTGTGCATAGTGGCCCCGTGAGGTCATTGCCAGCCTGCTCAGGCTCTGTTTAAAGCACTCCACAGCCTCAGAGGGATGTAGGAAACCTGGAAAGCGCCCAGGACGGCAGGGATATGACCAAACTGGAGGGGTTGAAACCAAAAACAGCCTATGAAGAAAGATAAAAGGAATGGGGATAAATCAGGCAGAAGAGAGGGGTGAGTGATGGCACTAAGAATGGCAGAGAATCCTGGGGAAGAAGGGAAGCTCTATTTCTCTATCTGGGTTAAGGTCTAAGAAAGAAGGAACTTACATTTCAGCAGACAGGTTAGAGTTAGGCCCTGAGCGACTCTCTAGAGTGTGAGTCTGTAGGTAGGCAGAGAAACCCATGAAATCTCCTTTCACAGAGGTTGGAGCAGGGCTGGGTGCCACCCTACACCAGCTCAGCTGCTCCCAACTCACCCTGACACCTTCCCACCCAAGTTCTCACACCCCTGCCCCTCCTCCACCCTGATAAACCCTAGTCTGATCAAGGACAGTTTTCTCTTATTCTCTTTGGGTTTCAGCTGAGGGGATGGTGCGTATTTGTGTTGGAAAGAGAGGGCTCCCCTGCCTCTTCAGGAAATGGCTCAGGACTGAGGGGACTTGGAGAATTCGGGGTATCCCCCTAGATGGCTGGGAACTGTGGGGAGGTGGCTGGATGTGGTGGGGGCAGCAGCTGAGACGCCAGGAACCCATGAGGAGGTGGGGGCTGTGTCTGTTCTGTGGGGCAGGAACAGGTGCTCACACAGTGAGGACAGAGCCAACAGAGACGGGGAGGCAGGAGGAACCTGCGGGGAGGGAGAATGTGTCTCTACAGAGGAGGCTGAGTCCATTTCTGCTGGCAGGTGTAGCCACCTCTCATCAACACACGGTGGGGTTGGGTGTGTTCTAGGTATGCGCCAGTGTTTGGATTTGGCTTGATAGGAGTCTGTCTGAGCAAAAAGGCTTCAGACGAGGCAGCCCAGGGAGGCACCTTTTCATAAGAAAGGGCCTCTCTCCCTCCTAATTTGGGGGTCAGAATAGGGAGGGACGTCCAGGATATTTCATTTTAAGCAAGGAGACACTGCAACCCAGAGAGGAGATGCAACCAGTCCAAGGTCACACAGCTAATATGGGGCTGGCCAGGACTCTGGCCTCCTAAACTCCCAGCCATATGCTGCTCCCAGGGCACCAGGATGCCTTCTTGGGGACCTTCCCTTCATGCTAGCAAAGCTCCCTCCTCTTCCTTCAAACTGACTTCCGTCTCCATCCTCCTCGCCTCAAACCTCTTACTGATTCAAATAACACCTGAAAGCTACCGGATGCTCAGAGTCTACAAAGCACTTTCACCTCCATCTACTAGCTCCTCTCTTTGAGGCTCAGCCTCCCTGTCCCCACTGCCTCCTCCCCAGCCTGCAAGGCAGCCTATAAGGAGGAGGTGAGATCAGCCTCAGACTTCTCCTACTTTGGCAGAAAACCCGCAGCACTCCATGTCTGTAAAAGGAGCGTAGGTCAGGAGGGGGTTGGAGCCAGCCTGTGGGGCCTCCCCAGAGAAGGAGCTAGGTCAGGGGTGTGGGGTTGACGAGGAGGAGATGTGGGAGGAATTTTTAAGAGCTGGGGTGGGGGTGCCATGAAGGAGGGGTCCCAAGAGAGGGTCTAGGGTCAGAAGGTGGAGAGAGGTGGGAGAGGGAGGCCTTGGAGGTCTTAAACCAGTGAGATGCAGAGGGTGGCCGATGAGAAGGGTGATTGCTGGCTGCGGGGCCAGGGGGGCCAGTGCAGGGGGGAGGCCGGGGTGGCGGGGGATGAGTCTCAGGGATAATCCTGACGCCACCGTTCCAGCTGGGCCCCCCAACCCAACCTCCCCCGCGGTGATATCAGGAAGAAACAATTGCCTCTGGACATTCCTTCCCTTTTACAGTCACTCTAGCTCCTCAGCCGCCTGTGGAGGTTAAGCAGCCCTACAGCTGAGAGGGAGATGGGGGGGCAGCATGGAAGGGACTGTTGAGGGCTGGGGCTCTGGGAGCACTGAGGCTGGGATGACTCTGCCAGGGACCACTCAGTGTCCCACCCCCTGGGCCCAGAGACTCAGGATGTCAGAAGCTGAGGGGGCTCTGCAGATGACCCGGCCCAATCCCCTTTCACACCTGGACATGCGCGACTAGGCAGGAAATGGGACTTGCCCAGGGGGCACAGATGGTTAGTTGGTGAACCTCCATGATAAGCATCCATATCTTAGCCTCTGGCTGACTGTCCCACCTCCAGACCCCCTTGCTTGGGTCTCCCACCTCCCCACCAAGTGCTGAAGCTCAGGCAAGAGCCAGGGTCCCAGAATCCACACCTGCCATACTGTCCCCAAGCTCTGACACGGTGGCTGTCTCCTGGCCCAACCCAGCTTGGAATGGAAGCACAAAGATGCTGGGAAATAGAAAGAGGAGGGTGGGCCCTGGACAAAGGGACACAGGCAACCCTGGCGGTGGGGGTCAGCTGGTGGAGAGGGGGTGCACAGTGGGGAGGCACCAGCACTGTCTTGCATCTGGGATCCTGGAGTAGACTGGGGCTGGGGGATGCTCCCAAACAGGACAAGGTGGAAAAGTCACTTGTGGTTGTCTCCTTTTTGACCTCTTTCATTTTTTTCCCTCAATTCAGATGCCCTGTGGTGGCCAAGTCGGTGTCCCCATCCTGGTAATTCATCCATATCAGCTGCCTGCCCCCTATCCATGCCATCCATGGGGCCTGGGAGGTCCTATGGTACCAGGGCCCTTGTCTTATAGGGCGCCCTCCATGAGGTTCAGAGATCTACCCAGGCATCCACAAGCCCTCCAGTCACTGAATTTAGAGGAAGGCAGGGAAAAGCTTGGCAGTGTCACCCAACAAAAAAGAGGCTGTGTGAGGTGAGCCCAAAGGAGAGGTGAGTGAGCTGAGGTTAGCAAGATGGGCCAGTTTGGTGGGGCTTTGGAGGCTATGATGAATTTGGGTTTTGGTCCATTAGTTTGGGGAAGGGAGAGAATTGGGAATGGTGAAATAGGCAAAGTCTCCAAAAGATATGAGCACTACCCCGAAATATTTGAAGTTGGAGCTCTGAAAGGGATTTCTTTTCGCTGTTTGGTTCCCAGGGCAGAGTAATAGGTATAGCAGAGACATCTCCTGGGTTCAGGGCTGTCTGTTGTCCCATGACCAAGGCATGTTATTTACCCAATACTCTTTGTGGAGTGGAGTGGGCACCCTGGAGACACTGTGTCCCCAGGCAGTAGAGGGATTCAAAGTGGAGCAATGCTTGCTTGAGTCATAGTAGAAACAATTTAAGCCTTAACTGAGAAGTGGGCGTGTGGGACTGGTTGACCTCATGACCTATGAAGTTACTTCCAACCTTAAGTTTCAAAGACTCTTCAAGGTTGGAGTAATGTGGGAAGATTTCAAGCAAACATCAGGACTGACTTCCTTCTTTAACTGATTCAACAAAATATATTGGTAATGTGCATTGTATTAAATACAAGGGGACTGTACCATGAACACACATTTATAAATTGTCCCCCTTTTCTGGCAAATGATGAATGAAAAGATCTGTCTTGGTGGACCTTCCCATTTCCAATATCACTTAGCTCCGGTGAGAGATGTGACCATAAAATAATGTGATACCTTACCAAAAGAATAAAATGCCTTACCAAACTTTATATATTCAGAGGTTTGTCCCAGGACTTCCCTGGTGGTCCAGTAGTTAAGAATCCACCTTGTAATACAGGGGACATGGGTTTGACTCCTGGTCAGGGAACTAAGATCCCACATGCCAAAGAGCAACTAAGCCTGTGTACTACAACTGAAGAGCCCATGCACCACAGCTAGAGAAAGATCTCTCATGATGTAATGAATATCTGATGTACTGCAACTAAGACTTGACACAGCCAAATAAGTAAATAAATATTTTTAAAAAGTTTTGTTCCAAGGATGTTCATAGCAGCATTGTTTATAATAGAAAAAGATTGGAAATGTTTATCAATAAAAAATTGGCCAAATATGGTAAATGCAAATACAAATGAGGATATTAAGAAGAATGATTAAGAAGATCAAAATCTCCCAATAAAGAAAAGAGTAAGACAAGATGGCTTCCTTGTTGAATTCTACCAAACATTTCAGAATTAACACCAACCCTTCTCAAAATCTTCTAAAAATTTGAAAAGGAAGTATTTCTTAACACGTCCTATGAGGCCAGCATTAGTCTGATACCACAGCCAGACATACAAGAAAAGACATACAAGAAAACAAAGCTACAGATGTATATTCCTTATAAATATTAATGTTAAACTTCTCAACAAAATGCTAGCAAACCAAAATTCAACAGCATATTAAAAGCATTATACACATGATGACATGGGACTTTTTTCTGGAATGCAGGGATGGTTTAATATATGAAAACCAATCAGTATAATATATCACATTAACAGAATAAAGGGAAAAGCCCTTGTTATCAACTTCATCTACAATAGCATCAAAAAGAATAAAATACCTAGAAATAAACATAACTAGGGAAGAGTACTGTTGCCTGGAAAATCCCACGGACGGAGGAACCTGGTGGGCTGCAATCCATGGGGTTGAGAAGAGTCGGACATGACTGAAGTGACTTAAGAGTAAGGGTTGTACATTGAATGCTACAAAACATTTCTGAAATAAAGAAGACACAAAAATTGAAAGATATCCAGTATTTATTGATTGGAAGACTTAATATTGTTAAGCTTTCAATACTACCCAAAGTGATCTGCAGATTCAATGCAACCCCTATAAAAATCCCACCAAAAATTTTTTTAAGAAATAGAAAAATTCATTCCATTTAAAATTCAAAATGGAATCTCAATGGACCCCGCATAGCCAAAACATCTTGAAAAAAACAACAAAGTTGGAGGAGTCACACTTCCTGATTTCAAAACTTATTACAAAGCTATAGTAATCAAGGCAGTATGGTACTGGTGTGAGTACAGATACCTAGGTCAATGGACCATAACAGAGAGCCTAGAGAAAAAAAAAAGACTTCGAATATAAGGCTAAATTGTTTTCAATAAGAGGAAAAGGACAGTCTTGTCAACAAATGGTACTGGGGAAATTATCTATCATATAATATTCATATAACATATTAATATGAAAAAGAATGAAGTTGGACCCTTATACTGTGTATGAAAATTAATTCATAATGGATCAAAGACTTAAAACTGTAAAGCTCTCAGAAGAAAACACAGGGGATAACATTCTTCACATTGATTTGGCAATGATTTCTTGGATATGACACCCAAAGCATAGGCAATAGAAGAATCCATAGATAAACTGGACTTTATCAAAATTAAAAACTTTTGTGCATCAAAGGATACTATCAAGAGAGTGAAAAGGCAACCCACAGAATGATACCTTTTGCATTTTGTGCCTTACCCATCCAGATAAATTGTCATTATTTTTAGCATGTGTAGTTCTAAGAAGTCCCAAGGGGAATCTAAACTCTTCCTTCAGTGGTGCTGCCTGGTTAGGAACATGCTTTGGAATGCTCCTCTTTCACCTGCCTTCCAAGCCTCCGAGGGTTGTTTTGCTGCCCTCCATGGTAGCAAATCCTTAGGGGTGGAACCAAATTTTGGAAACAGCTCCAAGTGGTTCAGAGCCAAGTCTGGTAGATGTTGATTTTGACTAGAGAATAGATGGTATAATTTATTTATTCGCTTTCTGTCTCATTTCACTAAGGAACTGAGGCCTCAGGCTGGTCCAAAGGGCAATTTCCTTATGTGGTCTGGAGACTGTTCACAGACAGGAGTCCCAGAAGTGTTCTGGCCTCTTTAGTGTTGTGGAAATGGGCGCACAGTCTCCTTACAGCATATTAGCCAGGGTTGTTTTGATTACAAATGGCAGTAGCCAATACCAAGTCTCTTCAGTTTAAAAAAAAAAGAAAAGTTTATTGGCCCCAAACCCAGGAAGGATACTGGGGGAGCTCACAAAATGGAGAACTGAAGAACCAGGGTCCCGGGAGATGGAATTTAGGACTTCCAGCCTCACATTCTCCTTTTCTCTGGGTGTCTCTGCTGCTCCCGGCACGCTGACCTTTTTTTCCCTATGCCAGAAAGACCTCCCCAGTGGGTAGGAAACATGGTTGCCAGGCTCCAGTTTAGTAATCCCAGTTCCATGTATAAATTCCAAGGTGGGTCTCTGATTGGCCCTGGTCAGGTCCAGGCCTGCCCCTTGAGCCAATCGCTTCAGTCAGAGGGATTCAGTTATAAGAGTGGCTGGGAGCTGAATCACCTGTCCACTCATGGACAGGTGTGTCTCATGGACATGTGTGTTTGTGTGCACGCAGCGTATGTTAACCAAAGAAGGGGATGTGAAGGAAATCTTTCAGGCTACTTTGAACAAGGACAGTGCTGCCTGTCCAAAGGGACATGCAAAGGAGTCACATGGTCTCCCAAAAATTCTCCAGGAGCCTACAATCTAGTTTGGGAGACGAGACACAAAAATAACCAGAACACAACAGCTTGCACTGACTCGAAGGCTGGATAAGAATATCTGGAACTCCCCACCCACCTCATAAGCTTGTCTCTTGGATAAAAATTAGAAACTGAATGTGAAAGGGCTTTGCAAAGACAGCAGCAACAAAGCTCTTTGCAGTTAACCTGGCACATTCACACATACCCTGGGGACAAAGCATGGGCTCTGGAGTCAGACTGCCTCAGCTTCCTGAGCTGCAACATGGGAAGGGTACTACCTCTTACCCCACAGGGGTGTCAAGAGAATTGGGGATCACGGGTGGGGCGTGCTTAGCAGAGTGACACACGGTGGGTGCTCAGAACACACAAGGTAGTGTTATTTGCATATTGTTACTTGAGCCTCTTCAAACACATAGTTGGTAGACACCGCCAGGGTGACCATTCCTACATTATAGTGACGACACAGAGAAGGGAAGGACTTGCCTGCTTGTAATTACATCTTCAGGTGATGGCAGAGCTAGGATAAGACCAGACCTCTATTTCCAAACTTTGCATTCCTAAAGGGTCAGGTCTAAGAGAGACCTGAATAGTGCCAGGTGGAGGTATAGAGAAACAGCCAATATTCATGGAGAAGCGGAAATGTCCTTAGAGGTCAGCCAGTGCCTTGTACTAAGGAGGAGACCTTAGTACAAGGGATGGACAAGCCCTATTCAGGGCTTCTCTGCTGGGGGCTTAGAGCATGAAGGGGGTGGGAAGTGATTGGGGCTCATCACCTCAAGCCTTCCTCCACCATCTGACACCCATGTCTCCTCAGGTACCCGACCCCCACCCCCCCAGAGCTCCTCTCCTGTGTGCTTGTTTCCCGGACTGATGCATTCTCCTCTATAAATACCAGCTCTGGTATTTGGGGTTGGCAGCTGTTGCTGCCAGGGAGATGGCTGGGTTGACATGAGGCTCCTGACAAAACACAAACCCCTGGGGGTGGGGGTGGTGTGAGGAAGGGGGATGAATCAGAGAGGGGGTGGGGGTGGGCTCACAGGGACAGAAGCCCAGAGAAGTTGGCAGTGTGGGGGTGAGAGGACACAGTTATAATTGTTATAATTGGAAACTGAGAGCCTACCAGGCCCTTTCTGGAAATCACCCTGTTGTTTGTAAACTTGAGGCTGCACCCTCACTGGTAGGGGTGGGGTGGAAAAGGGCCTTCATGAATCCAGAGGGAAACTGAGGCTGGGAGCTGGAACTCAGATGCTAGTGGACATACCTGAGGAGGTGGGCTCTGGTGGGGATGGCTGCCTGCCCCAGGGAGGCCTTCCCATCCTCCCTGCCTGTCAGAGACCCTCCTCCACGCCTGTCAGAGACCCTCCTCCACTAGGCCTGGCAGGGGCATTCCTGGTCTTTGCCTGAGCCCTCCTAAATGTTTGCCACTTTCGGAGAATCTTTAGGGAAAAAAAAAAAAGGTGATTTGCAGACTGTCTTGGAAATAGGCCTTGTCTCTTCAGGAAATGACCCAAAGTATCTCCTTGGAGCCAAAAGAAGCCCCTCAAACTAAATGGAAGCCTCTCCCCAGCTCTCTCCCCTGATCACCCCAGGACCAGGGAGGCACCCAAGGACTGAAAGGGGGCTGGCCGGGGGCTCCAGAAATGTTTGCGCCCCGGTGAAGCGGCTGGCAGGGCTGCCCACCTTCTGCCCTCCTAGGTCCGCCAGCCTCTCCCACACCCCGCAGGGGCCCCCACCCACCCGCCCGCGGAGGGGCTCAGGCCTCTTGCGGGGGAGCTGGCCTCCCCGCCCCCACGCCAGGGGCCGCCCTTTCCTGGCAGGACAGCGGGATCCTGCAGCTGTCAGGGGAGGGGCGGCGGGGGCTGATGTCAGGAGGGATACAAATAGTGCGGACGGCCGGGGGACCTGTCTCCCCTCGCCACATTCACTCTCCGGCCGGCCGCCCGCCGCCTCCTTCTCCGCGCCGCCCAGCCTTGCCCGCGCCGCCACCATGAGCCAGGCCTACTCGTCCAGCCAGCGGGTGTCGTCCTACCGCCGCACCTTCGGCGGGGCCCCCAGCTTCCCGCTCGGCTCCCCTCTGAGCTCGCCGGTGTTCCCGCGCGCGGGCTTCGGCACCAAGGGCTCCTCGAGCTCGGTGACGTCCCGCGTGTACCAGGTGTCGCGCACGTCGGGCGGGGCCGGGGGCCTGGGGGCGCTGCGGGCCAGCCGGCTGGGTTCGACCCGCGTGCCCTCCTCCTATGGCGCGGGCGAGCTGCTGGACTTCTCGCTGGCCGATGCCGTGAACCAGGAGTTCCTGACCACGCGCACCAACGAGAAGGTGGAGCTGCAGGAGCTCAATGATCGCTTCGCCAACTACATCGAGAAGGTGCGCTTCCTGGAGCAGCAGAACGCGGCGCTTGCTGCGGAGGTGAACCGGCTCAAGGGCCGGGAGCCGACGCGCGTGGCCGAGATCTACGAGGAGGAGCTGCGCGAGCTGCGGCGCCAGGTGGAGGTGCTCACCAACCAGCGCGCCCGCGTCGACGTCGAGCGGGACAACCTGCTGGACGACCTGCAGCGGCTCAAGGCCAAGTGAGCACCCGCAAGCGCCCCCAGAACCCTCTCCCTCTCCAGGGGCCGGGCACGGGAGGCTAGGCCTGGGGCTGGGTCCAGTGGTCAGTACCCCATCGTACCCAGGGTGAGGGTGGTCTAGCTGTGTCTCCGGGGGAGGGGGAAGAGACGCCATGCCTCTCCCTGTGCTCTCAGGCTGCAGACGAGGCTACGGTCCCAATTTTCTTGGGGACATCGTGGAGTGGAAATGGGCGATCTTGGGAGACCAGGTGCTTCTTACAAAGCATCTTAAGATGCTAGGGGGATGTTTCTGGGTTCAGGTGGGCACATGGAAGGAGAAAGGAGGCCCATAGGCAGTGGGAGGGAGAGGACAGGTTGGTAGGAGACAAGGAAATCTGGGGCCAGCAGTAGCTCTCAGTTCTTCTGTGATGAAGCCCTGTGGTTGGGGGTAGAGAGGGGATCTTGACCCCTGGGCCAGACTTAAGCTTTATAGGGAGGATGGATAAGCTGGAGGAAAGGAGAGAGTGAGTTGGAGGGGCAGGGGGAGGTGGGGAGACGCAGCCCTCAGACAGATTGGAACACTGATTGTGGCTCCACCAGGCTCCCTGTGCTTCAGGCAGCAAGAATAGAGCAAATACTGGTGGGTCCTGTTTTTCTGTCCAAGTGATCACTGTTCTACCACCCAGGTCACAAACGTTAAATGAGCACCTACATGGGTCAGGCTGGGGCTGGGGCCTGGGAACCCAGAGGTGGATAAAATAAGAACCCGGAGGTGGACAAAATAAGACGCAGTTCTTAATCCCAGGGAGGTCACAAACTAGCGAGGACATGGACTTCAGGGTGTGGCTCCAGGGCAGAGATTGGGCCACTTCCTGTCCCCTCCCTGTGTGGGCGGGCCCTCCTCACTCTATTCTGAGCCCACTCCCTGGGCAGCCCCCAGTCAGTCTTCTCCCCAGCCTGTTTCATCCTCACCATCTGTCTGTCCTTCTGCCTGTGTCTGCCAGGCTGCAAGAGGAAATTCAGCTGAAAGAAGAAGCGGAGAACAATTTGGCTGCCTTCCGAGCCGTGAGTCCTCTTGGGTCTCCCAGCTGCCTTACCCCTTCTGTCCCCTCTGTGTCATGCCTGGTCTCCCTCTGCAATGCCCGGGTGATCAGTGCCCTCTCCCTCTCACTTGACCTTTCCCAGGACGTGGATGCCGCCACTCTAGCTCGAATTGACCTGGAGCGCAGGATTGAATCTCTCAACGAGGAAATCGCGTTCCTTAAGAAAGTTCACGAAGAGGTACTATGCCCTGGTGAAAGCGGCTGGAGCGGGCGGTGGTGGTGCTGGACTCGGGGAGTGGGGGTGTGAGGGTACGTGTTGGGGCTGGTTGGGGACTGAAGCCTAGCCATACCCTGCAGGAGATCCGCGAGCTACAGGCCCAGCTTCAGGAACAGCAGGTCCAGGTGGAGATGGACATGTCGAAACCAGACCTCACAGCTGCCCTCAGGGACATCCGTGCTCAGTATGAGACCATCGCGGCCAAGAATATCTCGGAAGCGGAGGAATGGTACAAGTCAAAGGTGAGACTCTGGCGGCCCCTCTGCCCCCTCAATCCCAGTTTGGAGGTATTTCCTATGGCTCCATCTCTGGGGAGGAGGGTGAGCCCAGGGTCCCCATGCTTCTTTGCCCACCCCTTCCTGTATCCTGCATCCTCCCTGTCATCTCAGGGACCCTCTCTCTCTGCCCGTAGGTGTCTGACCTGACCCAGGCAGCCAACAAGAACAATGACGCTCTGCGCCAGGCCAAGCAGGAGATGATGGAGTACCGCCACCAGATCCAGTCCTACACCTGTGAGATCGACGCCCTCAAGGGCACCGTGAGTCCCTGCCCACCTTGCCTGGCCCAGCCCTTCCCATCTGCAGCTCACGCTCTGTGACCTCGGGCACAACACACACCCTCTCTGGGCCTCTGTCTCCTCATATCTACCACAGGGGTAGAAACAGACAAGTGGACTCCCAGGGGGGCTCTCAGGAATCGTGGGACTCCTGCGTGGAGGCAGGAAGGGTGGACAGCCATGTTCCCTTGTATCAGCTGTATTCTCTGATATTCCACATAAGGCTTCATTTGAGTTCCGAGTTCCCAGGCTCAGAGGATTTTGACAAGTCCTCAGCTTGGCTATCTGGGGTACCTCCCAGCCCGGAGACTGTGCCTGTCTCCATCCTGGGCCCCCCGTGTCCCCTCGACCACCAGCACAGCCCGTCCTTGACCTGGGCACCCCCTCCTGCAGAACGACTCACTGATGAGGCAGATGAGGGAGCTAGAGGACCGCTTTGCTAGTGAGGCCAGCGGCTACCAGGACAACATTGCCCGCCTGGAGGAGGAGATCCGACACCTCAAGGATGAGATGGCCCGCCACCTGCGCGAGTACCAGGACCTGCTCAATGTCAAAATGGCCTTGGACGTGGAGATTGCCACCTACCGGAAGCTGCTGGAGGGCGAGGAGAGCCGGTGAGGGGCAGAGGCTGGCCGTGGGCTCCTGGAGGGGGGTGCACTGAGGGCCCCTTCCTGACCTGAAGCGGGGCTCAGGATCACCATCACAAGATCTAGAAACAATATTATACAAGAGGCCACCACTGCGCTGATTACAGAGAATTAACCAAGCCACCTGGGTAAAAAGTGATTTAATTAATAGCTTTTATAAAAAGAGAAATATAAGTATTCCCACATCCACCTTCAGAATTAAGAACCAGCAGCATAAAACCATATTCAGCAACTAGTAATAAAACATTACTGCCATTCAAGGGAGAGATGGAAGCAGAGCTGGGAGTGATGAGGAAGGAAAGGGAGGGGGCAGATAGAGATGAATAGAGACAGATGGAGCTGGGACATGATAGGCTAAGAGAGAAGGTGCACACATTCATGCTCAATGGGTGCACACACATGCATGTGTACACACACACGTGCTCACAGGAAAAGATGCAATGACATGCTCAGAACATGCTCAGAACAAATCACCTTTAGACACAAAAACACCATGCAACCAGAAAGGGACACAAGGGAACCTTCTTCGTTGATGGAAATGTTCTGTATCTTGATTTGGACTGGTGGTTACATGGATGTAGACACTGATCAAAACTCAATGGATTGCACTCTAAAGATGTGTGCATTTCACTATGTAAATTTAACAACAATTCAAAACAGATCATTTACTCAACAAAATAATGCCCACTGATGCTCACAAAAATGATAAAATCTGAAGTTTAAAAAAATCAGCTGACATATTTAGATACAGATTTATAGAGAGAAAGATTTCAGATACTGTAGAATAATATCCTCATATAATGACCCCTTCAGGTAGCTAAGGTCACACTGCATTTTCCCAGCTCTAGGCACAAAGGGCGGGTGGCAGTTCCTGGAACTTGCCTTCCTGTGAGTGGGCCAGAGATTCCCAGACTGGCTGGAGGGTGGGCACATGCAGTGGATGTCATCCACAGCTCCTGTTGATACACCCTGCAATGCCAAGGGCAAGAAAGAAATCTGGGTACAGTGGAGGGTGCAGTGGGGGTCCTGGTGTCACACCAGCAGGTCAGAGAAGGACTGGGGTGATCCTTCCAGAAGGGACAGTTCCTGGGACAGCTCGAGTTGGCCTTTGGCCCCATGCCCCAAGCAGTGTTGAAGTCAGTGGGACTGGGACAGCTGAGAATGGTGTTTACAGAGGATCAGGGCAAGTTTTGAGGGGTGGTGACGAGAGAGATGGAGGGTCCTAACCCTTTGGGGGCCTGGTCTCTCTCCTTTTAGGATCAACCTCCCTATCCAGACCTTCTCTGCCCTCAACTTCCGAGGTGAGTGCGTGTTGGCAAGTGGAGGCTGGAGTGGCAGAGGGTAGGAGGCCAGCATGGGCACTGCCCAAGGCCAGCCAGGAAGGGAAGATACACCATAGGGACAGAGCTGGAGTCTGGGGAACAGAAAGGGGGCTGCAACGGGAGAACGGGGACGTTTAGGTAGAGGCATCTTCTGACAAAGGGAGCTTTTTATTTTATTTTTTTAAATTTCACAGTGTTGTATTTTATGACCATGTCCCCTGCATCTTCTGGGAATATTAAGTGGCCAACAGTTTATTTTTCCTAATATACCCAAACTCTGAGGAAGTACCAGGGTATCCTTGGGGACCTGGCAGCAGAAGCATCTAGAACCCTATGCCTGAGCTACAAGGCACCCACCACTTATTGTCTGTTTGACAAGTTGCCAAGCACCCCCCCACTGCCCTCCAGCTGCTTATTGAACATTTCCAGCTTTCTGGAGCAAGATGTTGGGTGCTTGCTTTAAAAAATGAAGCCAAACCTTAGCAAAGCCAAACAATTAAAAGAACGAACTCCTAGGGCATTCTGCCATTCTGACGTTAGTAATATGCAGATCGAGTGGCTTTCCAACCCCAGAGAGCAGAAAAACATGCTCTAATGATACATTAGGAAAGTAAGTTGGAGTCCTTGGCAGCTTCGCCTTTCCTAGATCAAATCTTTTATATATTCGATGTTCATTTCCATCAGAAAAAAATACATGCTGTGCTCCACCGAGTTGCAATGTTCATCACAGGCTGGCTGACGGCTAAGGAGATTTATGAACACCAAACTCATAACACCAAGGACCTAAATTTGACCCTTCCAATAAAACTCAGAATGGCTCTTTTCGGTTAGCAGTTCATGCAGATATCAAGTGTGAGCCTTGCATTTAAAATCGCTTAATGCTTTTTCAAGTCAATAGTTCTGGGCCATGACAGGGCAAGTACCGCTGTTAACGTTCATTTCACAGTGGGGAAACTGAGGCATGGAGGGACAAGTGACTGGCCATCCACGCAATAAATAAGTGACTGATTCCTGTCCATCTCTCTTTCATTAAGACATCAAGTTGTTCATCTGGAGATAAAGGGGGCTGGGTACCATGAGATCTTTCAAAAGAATGCCTTGGTTCTGGGCTCTAGGGTCCTAACTGTCGGTACAAATTCCTGCAGGGATCTCCTGGGGACCAGGGGTGGAGGGGGAGTGAGGAGGGGTGTTGGTCGGCGGGGGGACTGCTGGGTGGCCTGGGGCCTAGGTGATCCCTCACCCTCTTGAACCTGCCAATACCTGGAGCACACCTGTTGGCTCCTTGTCTTATCTCAGCCCTGGGACAGCCCCTTGGGTCTGCAGAGCCACCTACTGGGTGCTGGGCACAAGGACAAGTGAAGATGTTTTGCTGAAAATGTAACAGGCCCATATTGAGGGGGTGGGCGTCTTCCGGGCTTTGCCCAGTGAGACCAGGGAAGGACTCCCAGCCACAGGAACAGCCCAGGCCTGGCCTTGGTCAGGCTGAACGTGTGGATGGATCTGTTACAGAAACAAGCCCCGAGCAGAGGGGTTCTGAGGTCCATACCAAGAAGACGGTGATGATCAAGACCATTGAGACCCGGGACGGGGAGGTGAGTGGTCTGCCTGGTCCCCTTACCCCTGAGGTGGGGGGCCTGTGGGGTGTGTCTGGGAGGGCTGTCAGCCAGGTGTCTTCTACCAGCCTTGCTGCTGGTTCTGCCTGGGGGCAGAAGGGTCTGCCACGCTGGGGAGGTGGTGTCCCGGGGTCATGACTCCATTCTCCAGCCAGCACTGGGTTAGACTGGGTTTCTCTTCCTCTCCAGGTCGTCAGTGAGGCCACACAGCAGCAGCATGAGGTGCTCTAAAGCCAGAGACCTCTCTGCCGCCAGAGACCGTGCTCACCTCTGTCCTCACTGCCTCCTAAAGCCAGCCTCCCTCCATCCCAGGGCACCACCCCCAGCCACAGTGCTCCCCTCACAGCCTCTGACCCCTGCTCACTGCGACCACCCCTCCTGGTCCCCACAGGGGACATGGCCCAACCCTCCCAGGCACAGGGAGCCCCTGCCGTGTGAGGTCTGGATGTTGAAGTGAGGGGGCCTGGTCCTGGGCCGCCCTTGGAGTGTGCTGGGCAGGGCCAGGCTGGAGCCAAGACATGGCAGTGACCCTACCCTTCCCACCTCCGTGACCTCAGGCTCTAGCATATGGCTTTGGAGGGGACTCCAGAGCAGGACGTAGGAACCCCTCAGGGTCAGGTCAAGCCCTGTGGACCTCCCCACTGCCCCCTCCCCGGCCTGAGTCAGAAAGGCAGCATCCTCGGCAAGCCAGGCAGGTAACTGGGGACATAGCCCCCCCGTGGGGACTGGGGGGCTTGGGACTGACCCCATGGTCCCTTACTTTCCCAAGGTGGGCTTACAAAGCAGGGGCTGCAAGAGAGAACCCCCGAAGGTGCCAGATGTGGGAGCAGGAGATGCAGAAAGAGAGAGGGTGGGCGAGATGCTGGAGAGAAGAGGAGAGAGGAGAGAGCGGTCTCAGGCAGGTGGTAGGGGGGCCCACCTCCCCGTGCCTGCCCCTTCCCCGCTGCAGGGGCTCTGAACAGAAACAATAAAAAGATAAGCACAAGCCTAGCACGGCCCCTGCTGTTTTGACTGCCAGGTCTTCTCTGAGAGAGCCCTGTCACACTACGTCTTTTTTTTTATATATATATATATTTTGGCCACATAACACAACATGTGAGATCTTAGTTCCCCGACCAGGGATCGAGACTGTGCCCTTGCAAGGGAAGCATGGAGTCCTAACCACTGGACCACCAGGAAATTCCTTGTATCACCTCTTGAGGTGAACTGTGTACTGCCCTCCTGCCCAGCCAGACTGTCCCCCAGGGCCTGCCACCCCTTCTATTCCCAGAGCCTCACAGCCTGGCTGTATGTGTGTAGCATATGGGGGAGGGGGCTTTTGTTGGGGACTCACACATACCTCTTGTTACGCCCCATTACCAGGACTGCCCCCACACACTGCTCTGAAGTAGGGCTCCTGTGGTCCTTGCCTAAGGTAGCTTACACCCTCTTCCCACTAAACCTGGATCTTCGAAGCTCCAAGGCCAAGTCAGGAAAAATAACCCTGTTAAGAAAAACAGAAAGCTCTATCTCATACTTGGAGATGAAGACTCACTGCTCTAAAAAAGATGTCAAGTCATCCTATGTTATCTTATAATTTCAGTGTAATACAATCTTAATTAAAATGATAAAGGGAAATTTTGGGAGAATTTGGGAAGATATGAGGGAATGTAGGACATATGGGGAAAAAAATCATAAAACATTAACATATCTTAAAGGTTTCTGTGGGGAAACCTTAATTATTCAGTACTGGGCATGGTAGCCATGGACAGGGGCAGCAGTGAAATCTGTCTTTTCACTCCTTTCAAAAAATAAATTCCAGGTGGATCAGAGATTTAGGAAGCTTGATGGATCCATGTAGGTCTTGTCTTCCAACCACCCCTCAGATTTAAGAGGTTACCCTTTAGAAGCGGGAAGAGGGTAAAGATCACAAACATGATAAATTCAGACAGTTTGTAAGGGAAATAAATCCAATAGAGCTTTAGTGCTAAAGTCCTTAGTATGCTGTTCCTAACTGGCTTTTTCCAGAAGCTTCCAAAAGCCTTTCTGGTGTCTCTTTCTCCCCCTTCTTGCATGCAGCCCTGGCTCATGAGTTGCTAGCCCCCCCACCCCCACCCCGTAACTTGTGTGGTCCCGCCCTCCAGGGCTCCAGGAAGGACCCCCTTCTTCAAGGTATGCTATCCTTCATCTTGCCCTGGGAGCATATGGGGCTAAATCCCATGTCCCCCACCCTCCCTTCCTTTCCCTGCAATCCTCCCAACAGAGTGAACCCTGCAGGCTCCAGAACACCACCCCCACAATCAACCTGTGGTGGACCCCCAACAGAAATGAGCAGGAGCATTTCCTGTGCACACTGGGATAGAGGGGGGCGGCGCCTTCTTATCCTGAGCCTATGAGGGGCCCTGAAATCTGAGCTCCTCTCTGTGTGAGAGAGACTCCTGGGTGAGGTGGGCCCACGTGGGCGTGGTGGTGTTCATGTATCTGTGAGTAACCTCCGGGGGCTCTCAGCTTGCTCTTCCCCCTGAATGAGTTCTGAGCACTCATCTACCCCACAAAGGATAAAGGGACATGAGGTCAGAGAAAGGCTTAGGGGCTTCCCTACCTTCCCAAAAAAGGCTTAGGTGCAGACTGGTCACTAGAAGGAGAAAGTGGAGGACTCTTTAAGACTGGCAGACCCAGATCTGAAAGGCCCCCAGGCCATGACTTGCCCCCCAGAAAGTCCCACATCTTGATCAGCTGTCCTAAGGCTACGCTTGAGTGTCTCTGGGGTCTAAGAACACACAGCCTCTTAGGGGGCCCCTTCTTGCTGGGACAGCTCTGAAGGTCAGAAAGCCCTTCCTTCTCACACACATTTGTCCCTATGATGGCTACCCATCTGTCCTCAGAGAAGGGAGGAGGCCCAGGGGAAAGCATGGTCTGAGTCAAGCCTTCCTGGACTGGAGCTTCTGATTCTAAGCCCTCTGCTTTGTCTGTCTCCCTGGGGGTTGGACCGTGACCTAGGAATCTGGGGCAGAGGAGATGCATGTGGCCTGATCCCAGAGAATGGACAAAAATAAACTGAAAAAGATCTGGGTCTCTGGTGGTCATACACATACACCCAGATCTTCAGTCTGCACCCACGCACACTGTATGTATCCCTGTCCCCTCCATGGCTAAACCTCTCCCTACTCCTTGGGAACTGGCATCTGAACACTGAGAAATAAGATGGTTCAGAGGGCTGACCAGCTTCCTACCATGGGAGCAGCTCCAGACCAACTCAGACCCCACCTGAGCAGGTGGAGTGGGAAGGATTGTGGAGGCAAATATGTCTTTAAGCCAAGAACTGACGTCTCAGCAGGCCCTTCCCTATCCTGTCTGTCCACTCTGGCTATCCCGCCACCCCTGCGCCTGGAGACAAAGCATTCCACTCACTCACCACTTCTCTCACTCCTCCTCTGACCACCAGCCTGCCCAGGACTCATATGCAAATCATTGACCTTTGTTTCAACACCTAAAATGTCAGCTAACCAAGGGCAAGGTTTTCATTCATTTTATTCACTACTCTTGGTGCCTGGAAGAGGGCTTTGTCCATAGAAGGTGCCCATCAAATATTTAAATACTTGTTGAATGAATACCCGCTGGGCACTTTTATTTACTTTTCTCTAAATTAAATATTTACCAGAAAGGTTGACGGTCCCCACTTCATTCACTGATTCATCAAACAGTGAGCTTTTGCCATGTGCCAGGCACATGGTGCCTCATTATGACTTGGAGGAATCTCCCGTGGCCCAGAGAGATGGGTGAACTGCCAAGGTCACCCAGTGTATCATTGGCAGAGGAAGACGGGGGCCCCTGCTCCTTGGCCTCCAGAGAGCAGATTTCTTTCCATGACACCACAGGCTTGTGATTGCAAAGCAGGGCAGACTGGCAGCACACACCAGCTGGGCGCCAGGCCGCGGGGCACTATGGGGCCGCTCTGAGGGACAGATGAGCGCCTTGTAGCCAGCTGGTCTAGGTGAGGGCCTTGGCGAGGGCTGGAGGGCTTCCGGCGTCACAGCCAGTGCGGGCTTCGCCAGGAGAGGGCGCCCGCGACTTGCCAGGGCCTGTGCCCTCCTGACCCAGGCCTGCACACTCATTGCCCACACCTCAGCCAAAGCCCCCATTATGCTCATTCAACCAGGAGAGAACGAGCCACATTCTAGGCTCTGTGCCAGGCCCTTTTAAATAGTTAATATTTGTTTTAATATTTAATATAATAATTTAAAGCCATCACAACAACCTAAGTCAGATCATGTAATTCCTCGGCTCAGAATCCTCTGAGATGGCTTCTCGTTTCACTAGAAATAAAAGGGTCATGGCCTACAAGATGCTAGGCTATCTGGCCCCCACTGCATGTCTGAACTCATGTCCCTCTAGCTCCCCCACACTCCCCCCAGCCCTGCTCTTCTGGAGCCTACAGGGCATATGCTTCCTGGAGCAGTCCTGCTCAGACTTCTGCTCCATTTGGTCCTCACCCCTTCAAGATTGGCTCAACAATTTCTTGTGAGGCCAGTTCCTACCACTCTGTTTCAAACTGCAAGCCCCCTATCACACTCCCATCTCCCGTGTGTGTGTGTGAAGTCACTTCAGTTGTGTCCAGCCCTTTGTGATGTTGTGGACTGTAGCCCACCAGGTTCCTCTGTCCATAGGATTCTCCAGGCAAGAATACTGGAATAGGTTGCCATTTCCTCCTCCAGGGGTTCTTTCGGACCCAGGGATCGAACCCGAGTTTCCCGTGCCTCCTGCATTGGCAGGTGGCTCCTTTACCACACTAGCGCCACCTGGGAAGTACCCCCTCTCATTTCTCTTACCCTGCTTCATTGCCCCAGAATACTTATCTTCTACTGATCTTTATAATTTGTTTCTCTATAGTTGTCTCCTTCCTTGAATATAAGCAACACGGGGGTAGGAACCCTTGTCTGTTTCTTTTTTAAAATTTGTTTGTTTATTTTTGGCTGCGCTGGGTCTTTGTTGCTGTGTGCAGTCTTTGGGGTTACTCTCTAGTTGCGGTGCATGGGCTTTTCCTTGTGGTGGCTTCCCTTGTTGCGGAACACGGGCTCGAGAGCACAGGCTCTGGTAGTTGTGGCATGGGATTAGCTGCCCTTCGGCAAATGGAAATCTTCCTGGACTAGGGATCAAACCCATGTCCCCTGCATTGGCAGGCGGATTCCCAGTGACTGGACCACCAGGGAAGTCTCCTTTGTCTGTTTTGTTCCCTGCTATTTCTCTAGAGGCCAGCACAGTGCCGGGCACACAGGAGGAACTAAAAAATGTTTGTTGAATGAATGAATAAACCCTGAGTTGGGCTACTCCCAATTTATAGTTGAGGAAACTGAGGCTTAGGGATGTTAAATAACTTGATCAAGATCACAGAGTTAATTTATTCAACCAACCAGCCGACCACCTACCACAGTCCATGCAAATTGTTGAGGCATAGTGCTAGGAAGTTTGGGGTTATTGGTTTTTAAAAAATAGTCTCAGATCTTTCTTTTAGTCTTGGTGTTCCGTGTGCTTACAATGTCTTCCCCCCCTCCCCATTTTTACTTTATAGAATTCAATTTACGTTTGAGAATTCAACATCTGTGGTAGCCTGAGTTGGTGGAGAGGGCATGGTTGACTATGAAGGAGACGCTCAGGCCCATCTTTAGGGTGATGAGACTGTTCTGTACGGTCCTGGGGAACCAGGTGCACAGTCGTCCGCATTTGTCAAAACCAGCAGAACTGCACATCACGAAAAGTAAGCGTTAATGTACGTAAACTAAAGCCAAAGATTTCATTCCTCAAGGCTCTCGTCCCTGTAGACATAATCCAGTGTTTACATGGTTTCTTCTCTGCCCTCTCCGTGTACACATAGACACAAGCACACTTAGCCTCCCAGAATGACAGCGGGGGTGGGGAGGGTTGGCAGGGAGGGAAAAGGATAACTTTCTCCATCTAATGACTCCCAGCTCCTCCCTGCTTTTCCCAAGCTTCATCCCTCAGGGCTCAAAGTCAGGTCTGGCTCTCTCACCTAAACTTTTTTTAAGCTTTTTATTTTGAGATCATTGTAGGTTCACATGCAGTTATAAGAAACAGTACAGAGAGATCCTGTGTATCAGTCACCTGGTTTCCTCGAATGGTAACATCTTAGATAACTCTAGTACAGTATCACAGCTAGGAAACTGACATTGATACAGTCCACCATCTTCTTCAGATTTTATCAGTTTGTGCTCTCATTTGTGTGTGTGTGTGTGTGTGCACGCAGGTATTTGGTTCTATGAAATTTTATTACATGTGTAGATTCACACGACTACCACCAGAGTTAAGACACAGATCGTCTCATCATAAAACTCTCACTTAGACTTTTAAAAGCAATAATGTCCTCGCTTGACGTTTCTCAAAGTACAGTTCTCAGGTGCATCAGAGTCACTGGGCCAATTCCGGGGCCCGCCCAGGGCCCCATACTTTACCTTCACCTCTGGGAGTGGAGCTCAGAAAGCTGTGCTTTTAACAGAGGCCCATGGACAGGGGAGCCTGGCGGGCCATGGGGTCGCAAAGAGTCAGATACGATGGAAGCGACCTAGCACAGTACATAATACTTTAAGAACCACAGGTTCTAACTGGCTTCCAAGTCTCCCATCTCAAATCCACCCTCTCCACTGTGGCTGCCAGAGGGATCCTTCTAAAAAACAGCTCTGACCATATTATCCTACTGCTTAATGCCCTGCAGTGCCCTACCTGCATCCCCCACCCCCACCCCCACCCCAGGGCCATCAGGATAGAGACCTTAGGGAGCAAAGGGTCTCCTGTCAGGACCCACCTCTCACCTCGCCCACTGGGGTTCAATCCTTGCAGACTCCTCTGATTCTCATTTTGGCTTCTTTGGGTGGCTTGTAAGATCTTCCTTCCCCTACCAGAGCTCAAACCCTGTGTGCTTGGCAATCAAAGTGCGGAGTTCTAACCACTGGACAGCCAGGGAATTCCCCAGACTCCTCTCATTCTTAGCACACATCATCTCCTTTCATCATGCTCTGATTTTGGTCAGGCTATTCCCCCTGCCTGGAACCTCCTTCCCACTCTTCTCTGCCTGTTGCAACTCTGTACAACGGCTGAGTTCTTACAAATGAGGATGTGGAGGTTGAGAGAGGTTTGATGTCATCCAGCAAGTAAGGGCAGGGACTAGCTGGGCGGTCCACCTGACTCCCTGCTCCAGGTCTTACTGTTCACCACGGCTGTCATGGAGGCTGGGGGAAGCCACTGGTCCCTCCTCCCCAGCCTCTGCTCACCTCCACTTGGGCCTGCTTGCCCATCTGCCTCTCAGAGGTCTCACCCGGGACCTTCTCTCTCTCTCCTCCAGCTGCGTGAGGCTGGGAATCAGAGACCCAGTGGGAGGGAGGAAGGGAAATGGGATTTAGCCCAAGGGTAATCCGACTCCATGAGTGGGTGGCTGGGGGGCGGGGCACACCGCAGGGTAGGGGGCTTGGAAAAGGCCTCAGGGACCGGTATAAGCCAAGGGAGGGGGGCGACGGGGACTCCTACGGGGGGAGAAGAAGCAGAGTCGAGTCCAAGTCCCCTCCTCTGCTGCCCCCTCCCTGCACTGCTCCCTCGCAACCCGAGCCGGGGGGCCTAAAAATAGCCCCCGAGGCGCAACCGCGGCCGCCCTGGTGACCTTCTGGGTAGCACAGGCCGAAGGCGGGCGGGCGGCAGGAAGGCAAGGCGCCGGCCCCCCAGGACTCATCTCCCAGGGCAACATCCCCCTGGTGCCCCCGTGGCCGTCCAGTTCCGGCGTCTCCCCAGCTCAACTCGAAGAGGCCATGCAGAAAGCCCGGGGCACGCGAGGCGAGGACGCGGGCACGAGGGCACCCCCCAGCCCCGGGGTGCCCCCGAAGAGGGCCAAAGTGGGGGCCGGCGGAGGGGCGGCGGTCGCGGTGGCCGGGGCGCCGGTCTTCCTGCGGCCCCTGAAGGACGCGGCGGTGTCTGCGGGCAGCGACGTGCGGCTGCGGGTGGTGGTGAGCGGGACGCCCCAGCCCAGCCTCAGCTGGTTCCGGGATGGGCAGCGCTTGCCCCCGCCGGCCCCTGAGCCCAGCTGCCTGTGGCTGCGAAGCTGCGGGCCGCGGGATGCCGGCGTGTATAGCTGCAGGGCCCAGAACGAGCGGGGCCAGGCCTCCTGCGAGGCGGTTCTCACCGTGCTGGAGGTCGGAGGTAATGGGGAGGTGGGGGCCAAGCCGGGGGGATGGGGGTGCTCACAGGTAGAGAAGGTTACCCGGGCCGCCGCTAGCTCGGTGGAGGCATCTGTTCATCCAGCCTTTTTCAGGGTGCTCTGGCTTCTCAGATGTGCTGACCCAGGAGTGCCCGTCAAGAGGAAAGTGCAGGGAAAGCGGGTGTCAAGGTAGAGAGGCTCCCCACAGGAAGGTCAGAGGTTAAGGGTCAGCGTTTGGTAAGCCAAGCCTGAGCCCCACTCAGGCCTCTCTGCGCATTGCATAGTAGGAACCCTCCTAGTTTCCCTGTAGAGAGGGGCCTCCTGGGGAAACTGTTTTCACCGGCTCTGATAATTTAGACTCGGAATCCACCTCTTCAGACATGCCTGCATGTCTGAAGGAGGAGGTGGGCTCCCCTGATCTGGCTGTGGTGTTGAGGGGATGGGTCAGAACTCCTCATAGTCCATTGCCAGGCCAGGTTTGTGTGGTCAGCACTAGGCAGGTTGGAAGGGGCCAGTGGGTGGACAAGTACGGATAGGGTGCAGAGCAGCAGGACAGGGTGCAGAGCAGCAGGAGGCAGAGCCTGGGTTGGGGGTTCCCAGCACATATGGAGGGGAGTGCCTGAGAATCCACACGCAAGCCCGCCGTGTGCATGTGCATGGGCGGGCAGTGCAGGCGTCTGGTGGTGCCAGCAGATGAGGGGCTTGTGGAATTGGTATGGGAAGTGCATGGGCCATGTCTCCCCGAGGTTCAGAGGGCATGGAAGGGGGCATGGCCCTGCCTGTGTGTCTGAAGGGGTGGGTGATTGTCCTAGGTGGAAGGGAAGGGGCATAAGACTGAGCCCTGTGCTCAGAGTCCTGCTGGGGCTGGTGTGGGTGCAGGCCAGGGCCGAATCTCCTTAGGTCAGTGTTTTCGGCTTCCTTTTTGACTTCCTCAGCCCCTAAACCAGTTCTTCTCTAGGCTGAAGACAGAATCTCAGCAGACTGAGTCTTAAGCAATAGAATTCTGAGGAAGAAAGCTGCAATTGGGGGAGATGGCAAAGAGCTTGGAGATCATGAGTTTGTCCTGGTTCAAGAGGGAATTCTCACTCCAGCTGGGTAGTGTCATGTAGGGGGACATGCTGAGGGGCTGAGGAGGAGGCATACCGTGCTCCCTGGGTATAGCGAGCTGCACAGCTCCAGCATCCTGAAGGAACTCAGCAGCTGGAGGGTAAAGAAGGCTGCGGGGTGCAGCTGTCGGGAGCTGGAAAAGAGGCTCGGCCTCCCTCTGCCAGCATCTCCACTCTCTGCCTAGCTCTGCCCTGCCCACCTTCCTCTTCAATGACCGAGAGGGCCGAGGCTGGCTTGTCTTGGTTGGCTTCACACCTGGCCAGGTACAGGCTTTCCTCGCACCTGCTCTGGGGTCAGGGGCTGGGGCTCATCCTGGCAGAACTCTGAGCTGGGGGACGATGGGACTCCTTGGGGGCCTTTGTTCAGGGGCAAAGGGGGCTGAAAACAGAACATAAATAAAGGCACAATCGATAGGTTGATGAGAACACAACTTGGAGGAGAGAGATACGGGACAGAGAAGAAGTGCTGAGAAGGATCCTGGTGTCATTATGTTTGTTTAGAGTCAGAAAGGACCACAGAGAACTTCAGGTCCACAGGCTGCAGCTTTAAGGGTGAGGATGCTGTGGTCCAGAGCAGAGGGGGAGGCCACGACTAGCTGTCTGCTTAAAGACAAACAGCTAGTTATGCCCATCCCAGATCTCAGAACCCAGTCCTCTCAGTTTGGGCTCTTGGGGCCTTTTTACCTCTTAAGTTCTGGAGGGAGGAGAGAGAAAAGGGAGAAGGAGCTGTCTGTTGTATGGAGGGCCTTTCTGAAGATGAGAACCTCTTTGCCTGCCCTGGTCCCCCAGAGTGGGAAGGGTGACAGGATGCTAGAGCCCCCCAGCCCCTCTGGAATCCAGGTGGCAGGGTCAGCAGAGCTGAGCCCTGGTTGGGCAAACCTAGCCTGAGGCCCGGAGGCCAGAGGCCTGTCTGCAGGCTGCTGTAATGGAACAGCATGTTTGAAAGGCTGGGGTGAGGAAAGGATCCTGGGTGCTGGGGGACTAAATTGGAGACCTTTTGCCACTCATGTCAAAACAAGAAGAGGGGCTGCAGCAAGTCACATCTGAGAACTTTTTCATACTGGTAGAAGCTTTGCCCCAATAGCAGCTTTGCAATTATGATTCATTGGTAATAAGTCTTAGTAGCAATTTTTAATAGTATGAATAGCCACTATGCTGCTGTGTGGCAGGCAATATGCTATCGTACCCTTTGATATATCATTTAAGTCCCACAGCAACCCTAGGGAACCTGAGGCCCAGAGGGATTAAATGAAGCACCTTGGTTGTACTGATAGGAGGTGGCAAGGCAGGGATGGAAGCCTGGGTCTGTCCCACTGCCAAAAACCACATGCTTGACTACTATGCCCCTCCCACCTGATTGGCGAGGGAGGGGCTTTGCTTTGGTGATGTTGGCTGAGTCTGGCTTCCTCCTCTTCCTACTGCCCACCCTCTACCAGTCCCTGCCCAGTGAGAGGTCTCCATCAAGGTCAGTTGGGCAAGCAGCTCAGCATCGCTCAGACTTCCTCATGGAAAACTTTCTTGGTTGGGATCAATAGCAGGAGGACTTCAGGGTTCTCGAGGAAGTCCAGCCAGGATCTGGCTGCAGAGAGAAGCAGGCAGTTTCCTGGCTGGGATTGCCATCTGGCTCGGCAAGACGGGGTGATGCTAAGGTTCCTGGCACTTCTGAAGCCCAAGATGTTAGCTCAGGGATAAAGGGATATTGGCATGGTTGGGGAAGCTGGGGCCTTGAGAAGACAAGAGGGCTGCAGGCTGGAGAATTTGAAGGATGTGAAATAGGAGGGTGGGATTTGGGGGTATAGAAATGAGGAAAGACTAGGAATAGTGACGATGGCAGAGATACAGGATACTTGTAGAGTATTTAACATGTGTAAAGCACCCTATCTCATTTCAGTATTTAGTCTTCTAAGTTCCGGGTTACTGTTATGACCATTATACATAGAAGAAAACTGAGGTTCAAAGAGGGAATTTACCCAACGTCACCTGGTGAGTGAGGTGGCAGACCCAGATCTGAGTCTAGGTCCACAGTGCCTGCCCTCAGAAAGAGAAGCGTGGGGAGACTGAGGCCAGGATCTAGCATTGTAAGTATCCCTCTTGTCCGTATCCCCAAGTATCCTTCTGCCAGCATCTCCACTCTCTCCCTAGCCTCTGCTATCTCCAAAATAGGCAGGCATTCTTCTCTGTCAAAACATCAGGCTCCCATTTGGATGGGCTGAGAAGCTATGTGCCAGTCAAGTAATCAGGGCAAGTGCCACCCTCAAAGCTTGGGGCATGTGTGACTGGAGAGGGAGGCCTATACTGAAGGGTGGGGGTTAAGGAGGAGAGAGCACAGCCAAGGGAAGGCGCAAGCTGACAATGCTCACCGTGTTTGGCAGTCAGAAGTCTCATAGCCAGGGCCTGGGGGACCCTGGTGCCAATCAGAAGGGCCAAAGTCAACAGATGGTAGTAAACCACGCAGGGGACTTGAAGGCATGGAGAGGAGAGATTAGAGAGAAGAAGGGATTTAGCAAGAGAAAAGTTGGGGACTCCAGCAGGAGCTGCCTGCAGCTAGATGGTGCAGTATCATCTTTTTCACCTAGAATGTGGACAGTGTGGAAGAAAAGCCAGGAGGAAACCAGCATGGAGTTGGGAATGGGTATGGAGAGTGGCCCCCTCCATTCATGCCAAGTCCTAATTAGGGAGAGGAGGAGGGGCCAGATCAGGAGCAGTGAGGAGCCCTGGAAGGGAAAAAAGAGAAGAACAGAGAGGCTGTAAAGTCAGCCAAAGCCCACAACAAGAGAACTTTCCTAAAGTGAGGGTAGCCCTCCCAGGAAGATCCTGGGTGGAAACAAGATGGTCACGTCTCCAGTTTCTAGAAAAGGGTCTGGGTCAGAACAGAGATGGGAGGAAGGCTGGAGAATGACCTGCTCCAGCAAGACTCATAGTCCCCATCCCCCCACCCCCATCCTCACTACCAGCAGCTCTGTGCCCCCACCCATGTGCCACGTGTACGGAGTGCCCACCAAGTGCCCGTCACTGTGCTAGATGCTTGAGATTTATAAGTCAGGGGAGGGGGAAAGATCAAAATCCCTGTCCTCTTAGAGATGACATTCCAGGGAGGGAACACATTATGCATGCAAAAATCATAACTATATGAAAATTATATAGTATGTCAGAAAATCAGAGCAGGGTGAGCAGGAGGAAGGAAGGGAGAAGACTAGAACAAGGCAGGAAAGAGTGGGGTGTGGGTATCTGGCTCAATGGAGGCTCTTTGTGAGAGACGAGGCGTGGCTTTTCTCTGCTTGCAGGGACCTGCTAAGGGGACCTGCTTGCGGGGCAGAAGTTGGAAGTCTGGTTTGGAGAAATGGCAGGGTGGCCCAGCTGCCCAAGCCTTGGAAGAAAATGGGGCATTTAGGGGCTAGCTCGGGGAGGCCCACCCTGAGAGTATGCTCCAGGCTGGCCTGTGTGGGTGAGCGGTGCAAGCCCAGAGCAGGAACAGAGTCTCATGGGCCCCTCTTCGGCCCAGCTGTCCCGTCACTCACCCCTGCTGCCCATTGGTTATTTTTGCTACGGAATGTGCCAGCCCCTCGGATTCTCCTGGGGAACAGGGGCTCAAGTTACCCCCTCTCCTCACTCAGCTCCCCCATCTGTGAGTGGGTGTGTTTGGGGGTGGGCAGGGAAATCGCCTATGTGTGTCCCGAGTCCTCTAGCTGGAATTGATAAAGACATACATGTGTCCCTTCTCATTGCATGTCCTGTGTGTGTGTCTGTAGGTGCAACCTCTGCTTCTGGGGGTCTGGGTAACAGGACCACCTGCAGGCACTCAGAACGTATAAGGCATGACCTAAAACTTTAAAATAAAGAGCCATACAACTCAAACAACTTCAGGAGTCAAGTAGAAACTGAAAAGGAGAGAGGTGGTCTTGTCAGCAGTTGAATTTGAGCAGGCTTGCCCCGCTTAAAATATTGTACAGGCTGAACAAAACTCATCAGTTGGCTCAGTATTTATTTTGGACCCATGCTTTAAAGAAAAAAAGTTAGGGGTCCTCCTAACCAATCAGCATATGAGGTTTTATGGCATGATGCTCAGTAACTCAGTCATGGTGCCTGGGTGAGAATCCCTGGATCCCAACTACAGGCTCTGTGACCTTGGGCAAGTAACCTCTCTGTGCCTCTGTGTACAGATTGAGTTTATTTGTATAAAGTGCCTAGGCCATTGCTCCGTATGTGCTAGGCATGCTGTCAGTGTTAATGATAATGACTTTGTAGTCACATCTCAGCAACCAGGATTGGCACTACTTGTGTGTACTGGGGTGGGAATTCGGATCTGGGCAATCGTGGAGGCACAGACCCTGTGTGGCTTTGGCTAAGTGATAGGACTTGTCTGAGCCTTAGTCACTTGTTGATTAAATGGAGTCAGTTACATGTTCTTAAGAGTTTCAAACTCACAGAGTTGTTGTCAGTGAGGTAACGATTATAAAGTGCCTGAAGTTGCTCAGTCATGTCTGACTCTTTGCGACCCCATGGACTGTAGCCCTCCAGGCTCCTCTGTCCACGGGGTTTACCAGGCAAGAATACTGAAGTGGGTTGCTAATCCCTTCTCCAGGGTATCTTCCGACCCAGGGATCGAACCCAATTCTCCTGCATCGCAGGCAGATTCTTTACCATCTGAGCCACCAAGGAAGCCCTGATAAAGTGCCTGGCACTTAATAAATGTTTAGGAAACTTAGTTATAATGATTGTGTGTGGGGGGGTGGGGTAGCGTTTTGTGCAAGCAAAACATTCATGGTGCCAAATGCCAGGAGGATAAAGAAAATTTGATGTGTGCTCACCCATGAACGAGAAATTGGGGTATATTTGTGAATAACAGGAAAATCGCTGGGAACCTTAGCTCCTGTGTGTGTGTGTGTGTGTGTGTGTGTGTGTGTGTGTATGCCAGGGTGCAAGGACAGAGGACCTACAATCAGGGAACTTGAGGGCCTTCTCTGACCTTCCTTAGCAGCCTGAAGGGGTTCGCGTTCTGGGTCCAGGTCACTAGGAGGACCCATGCCCTGTGTATGCTCCGGGCGCCCCCGCCCGGCGCCGCGGCCCTGCGATGTGTCGGGTACTGCCTGGCAAGGCGGACGCGCGCGCATGTTTGTGGAGTGAGCCAGTGGAGATGCGGCTGACCTTCTGGAGCGGCCCCGCGGGTGGCGGGGGGGAGGGGCGGTGTGGACGCCGCGCTGGGCAGCCAATGAGCTAGTGGCCCGAACTCTCCTAGGGGCCACTGCACTCTTTTCTGTGCCTCAGTTTCCCCATGTGCCCAGGACCTAGGAGGCCGATGCAGGGTGGGGGAGCCGCGAGGCAGGTGATCGCCGCCCCCGGGGACGCAGGGCAGCCGGCGAGGGAAGGGGCTCCTAGGGGGGTGCGGGCTGGCGGGGTAAGGGCGGGCTCCGGCCTCCGCCGCCGCCGCCGCCGCCGCCGCCGTCTTCCCCCCGCCCGGGCTCCGGCGGCCCCGAGGCTCCTTCCGCCACCGGCGCCGGCCCCCGCCAGCTCCCCGCCTCGCCCCCGGCCCCGCCTCCGACTCCGCCCCGCCCCCGCCCGTCCCCTCCTCGCCCGGCCGCCGGCCCGGCCCCCTCCCCCGCCATGAAGAAGCTGTGGGTGAAGAAGCGTTTCCAGGTGAGGGCTCCGGGGGCGGGCGGCGCCGGGAGGGGGCAGGAAGGGCTGGGCGCCCCGGAGGGAGGGCGGGTCGCCGCGGCGGGGCCCGGGGGAGGGGGCGCCGGAGCCGAGTCTGCCCCACCCCGGCGGCCGAGGCGGCGGGCAGGGCGCGCTCCAGGGGGCTCCCTGGCCTACGTCAGGCCCCTCCCCGCGCCCAAGGGCAGAGCCCCCGCCCCCCCAACCCCCAGCACCCGCGATCGCCGCGACCCCCGGGGAGGCCCCCGCAGCCACCCTCTGCGTGGAGCGCCCACGGGCTTCTGTATCACCTCTTGCCTCTGTCCAACCCCTCCGTGCCCCTGGCTGGCTCTCCCCAGCCCCCAACTCCGGTGCCTTCCATCTTCCGGGGCTCCTGGAAGCAACGGCGCAGGGATCCGCGCTGAGCTCAGTGCATTCCACTAGCCCTGCCCTGTCCTCCGTGGACCCGGGCCTCCTTCTTGCTTTCCTGAGGCTCCCGTCGTTTGGAGGACCTTGCCCTCTGCCCCCGCATCACCCTCCTGCCCTCTTGACACCTATCTCAGGGGTGTCTGTCCTCCCCCTCCACCCCCCCGCCCCCAGCAGGAATCTGTGTCCTTGTCCTTCCATCTCCCAGTCATCCAAGCATGCCCCCCCCCCCCTCAAATTTCTTCCTTCACATCTGTCAGCCTATCTCTGGGAGTGTCGCTCAGGTCCCCAGTCCTCTGACCAGCGTTTGACCCTTAGTCCACCCTTCTTCCTCCCCAGCTCCTCCCCAGAGCCTCGCGGGAGCTCCAGGGGGAGGGCTGACAAGCAAGGAAAACTGGAGATATTTATTCCCTTTAGGGGAAGCTAGCTGCCGGGGTCCCTTCCGCTTGCCCTGCCCCCAGTGGTCCCTGGGCCAAGTTTCTGATTGATATAGAGCTTTGGACAAGAGGTATAGGAAGGTCGGAGCATCAGGAGCGAGCCTCCCCCTCAACTCCTCATTCTGTCTTTTCTCTTTCAGAAAACCGGCCACTCCCGCCGGGCCTTTGGCCGACTCACCCATGGTGCGTGGACCGTGAGCTGCCTGCTCTAGCCCGTGCACACTCCTCCTCTTGGTCCATGTCCCTTCATGAGGCACCCAGGCCTGAAGACGGCCCATGAGATACAGGACCCCCATATTCCCCCACCCACCTACCTGCTTAACCACCTACCCACCCACCCAAGAAAGCCTCTTGCAGCTGAGAAAGGACCTAGCAATAGGGGTTGGGGTTAGCTGGCACACCCCCTAATGGGTCCCGGACTTATTATTCTTCATCTGTGGGCCAGGTGGGGATGAGTTAAGTGCCATGCTTCTACAACCAGCACGTGGCTCCTGCTTGTCATGGCACTCAGGGAGAAACTGAGGCACAGAACCTGATAGAATCTGAGAAAGTTAAAAGAAACATGCCCAAGAAACTTTGCTCCTAGCCTGACCACATTTTTGAGTACCATTCAGCAGTAGCAGAGAGGGTTTGGGAAGAGGGTGCAGGTCACGTCATGATGCCAAACAGATGGAGAAGTTCTTTTGAGAGGTCAAAGCACAATGCAGATATTGTACCAGAAGGTGGGCCTGACCCCTAATGGGGGGCCTGGGTCTGTGGCTGGGCTGAGTACAAGTGGGTGTATGTGTGTGTACGTGTGTGTGTGTGTGTGTGTGTGGCCAGTGGGAGCACCAGTGAAAGTGCGAAGGTGCAGAATCACTGTGGTCATTGGAAGAATCTCCCAAAGCACACTGGCTCCCCAGTGCTGGGCCCACTGGGGCCGGCAGGCAATCAGCGAATGAGAGGTGCTTTGCTCATCCCAGGTGTCTCCCTCTCCCAACTCCCATCCCCACAGGGCATCTTAGGGCACCGGGTACCCTGATGGCCCCTCTGTCCTGCCTGTCCACCATGCCCTACCCCACAAACGCTCTGATAACAGTCTGTCCATGTCTCTCTCCTGCTGCTCCTATGGAAGCGAAGTTTTCCGCTCCTGCAGAAAGCAAAGTTACGGTAGGAAACTGGCTCCTGCCCTGGCCCTCCACTCCCCTGCTTCCCTGCCCAACCCCGGCCTCTCCTCACCCTGCCTCAGCTGCACCCTGATGTGTTCCAGCTGGTTTGGGGTGGAGGACAGGCTGGCCCTGCGGTTGGTTGAGTGCTCTGACAGTACGACTCTGAGGTGACTCCCCTTTGTTCCTGGGTACCGGAACCCAGACTTTAGAGCCTTGAAACGTAGGATCTTGTTATTTGGGGGGCTGTGCGGGAACTTAAGTTATCACTGGCAGAGAGGAGGGGGAGGGGCTACAGCCCTGCAGTCCATCAAGTGGCCGGGTGGGGAGACTGCAGGTAGCTTTGAGGGCACTACCACGGAGGCAGGGGTGAGGAGCCAGAGGACCGGCATGGGAGGGGTGACCCCGAGGCTCCCAGGATGGGCAGCGGAATGTGGGGAGCTAAGGGGAGAAAAGATAGATGATGGAAGACCTGATGGCGATGTGGAGCCTTCTGCAGGGGAGGCAGGAGGGAAGAGTCGGAGTCAGGGGGAGGAGAGCCCTGCCCACACAGACCCTTTCTCCTCCAGACTCGGAGACAGGCGAGGATGACATCAGCGACGGGCAGGGGACCCAGCGCCTGGAGCTTCGGGATGATGGGGCCTTCAGCACCCCCACGGGTGAGCTCTCTGGGGTGCACACAGAGCCAGCAGGTGGCCTTCCCTCCAAAGGTGCCTGGCTTCACTGTGTTCCTCTCTCTAGGGGGCTCTGATACCCTGGTGGGCACCTCCCTGGACACGCCCCCGACCTCCATGACAGGCACCTCAGAGGAGCAAGTGAGCTGGTGGGGCAGCGGGCAGACGGTCCTGGAGCAGGAAGCGGGCAGCAGGGCTGGCACCCGCCGCCTCCCGGGCAGCCCAAGGCAAGCACAGGCAACCGGGGCCGGGCCACGGCACCTGGGGGTGGAGCCGCTGGTACGGGCGTCTCGAGCTAATCTGGTGGGCGCAAGCTGGGGGTCAGAGGATAGCCTTTCGGTGGCCAGTGACCTGTACGGCAGCGCATTCAGCCTGTACAGAGGACGGGCGCTCTCGATCCACGTGTAAGTAACGGCCTTACCTGGGCCCTTCACTGTCCCACCTCACCATGCCGTCCCGCACTGCCCCTCACCGTCCATTAGCCTCCACACCCCACGTCCCCTGCACCATCCATCCCTCTGTGCACTTCTCCACCCCCCCACCATTGCTTCCTCTCCTGGCCCCAGCTGCCCACTCTGTCTTCCTACACGGCTCCATCCTCCTCCTGTTCCATCACCACCCACATGCTCCTGCTCCCACCTGTCCTGGCTCACTGTGCCATCTCCATGGTCTCGTGGACCCCTCTCTCTCTTCCTTGTCTCCTGCAAGATCTCCACTCTCCCGGGGGCCCTCTCCTGCCTCGCCCATTCAGGCTCCAGTTGTCCCCAGGATCCCCACTCCCCCCACCCCTCAGGGGCCCCCTCCGTGCCTGCTGTCTCAGCAGCTGCTGCCTTTTCATCTCTGCACATTCCTGTTCCCATGTGGGCCTTTTTCTGGGAGGAACGGAACCTTTCTGCACGGCAGCTCCCGGGAGAGCAGGAGGGAGCGAGCGAGAGCACAACCAGGAGACAGAAGAGAGCGAGGTGGTCAGGGGGTTGTTGGGGCCAGGGGCCTGGGAGAGCAGGGGCATGTGAAGTGTGTGGGCCGCAGGGGGCTGAGGCAGGGTGGGATGGAGACTGGGGGTTGGGGGGGCTAGGCTGGAGGCAGAGGGCTCGGAGTGATGGAGGTGGGGGCATGTGAGGACCCCATGTGGGAGACGCCTCAGGGTGGGGTTGAAGGTGGTCCTGGGAGGCTACGGTGAGGAGCGGAGGTGTTGGAGTGAGATGTTGGAGCCGGTTTTGGGTTTTGGAGATGTGGAACTGGCAGATACAGAAGAGAGTGCTATGGTAGAAGAGAGGAGTGGCTGATGAGAGAGGTTATCAGGGGGCATTTGGGGAGCTGAGGGGGGCCTGATTTGTGATGGGTATGGGTGTGTGTGGGGGAGGTACCACCATGGAGGAGAAAGAAAGGGCCTGGTGGGGGGAGGCATTTTTTGCGGGTGGCTGAGGTGGCTGGCGGTAGGCAGGGAAGAGGTCTGGGGGCAGGTGCAGAGGAGGCGCCCTTGCTTTATCTGGCTGGCATTAACCAGGCGCTCCCATGCCCTGGACTTGCCTTTTCCTTCCCTGCCTTTCTTTGCCAGGCCCCAGCCGGAGCCTGGAGTTGCTATGGCAACTTCGGAGGAACCCATTTCCTTAGTGATGTCTGTGGTACACAGGCTGGCCTGGAGCTTGAAACTGCCAGCAAGAGATCTCCTCTGCTGTCCCCAATTTCTCTCCCTGCCTCACCCAGTTCCCAGAGGCCGTTCCTCAGGGACTCTGCTGTCCCTCCCCCAGAGTAGACTCTGCCTCCCTGCAGGTGGCTTGTTGAGGTTTTTCTCCCTAGGGCACTCTAGATTGCATGCCCCCACCCCCACCCCACACCCTGTTGGAGGTGAGGTTTGCTGTGTAGGCGGCTGACCCAGGTAGCCTGACACTAAGGCGCTGGAGAATTTATGCTCATGGCCAATACCATACTATTTCTCCCGTCTCTGTGCCCCCAGAATCCCAGACATATCGGAGGGAACAAGGGCTTAGAAGCCAGACTACTGGGGTTTCAATCTAGCACCAACTATTTCCTAGCTGTGTTACCTTGGTAAGGCACCTCACCTCTCTAAACCTCACTTTCTTCATCTGTAAATGGAGATAATAACAGTCCTTGTTGCAAAGGATTGTTGTGAGGATTAAATGACTCAATGCATTTTAAGCATTCAGTACATGCTTGACACACAATAAGTACTCAATGAGCCATTTCATAAGTTTTTATTAAGCTCTCTCTAATGTGTTAGGTAGGATGCTAATATCTTCGATTCCTTTTCTTGCTAATCTCTATGTTTGGTGTGCCCCCAAGAGTCCAGATGGGGGAAACTGAGGCCCAGCTCTTGGGCATCAAAGTTCTGGAGGTGAGAGGGGCAGTCTGGGGCTGCCCAGCTCCTTCCTTCCTCCTCTTCTCCCACACCCACTGTTCAGGCCCACACAGTAGTTATTTTGGAGCTGAGTTATTCCTGAGCATACCCCTTTGGGGAGCTTCTGTGTTTCTCAGGGGGTGGTTTCCAAGGACTCAAGGTAACTTTCCCAGGGGCAGGACAAAGTCAGAGGCCTTGTACTGGGGGCAGATTAATCAAAGGCACGGGAACCTGGCTACCCTCGTCTCCCACTCCAGGGACCTCAGCTGTCACCTGCTGTCAGCACAGTGGGGGCTCAGGTCTGAGGAGCTGTTAGGCAATCCCAGGGATGAGGGTATTGCTCCTGGAAGGCGTGTGCCTGTTCTTCCTGGGGCACAGTGAAGGGGTATGCACTGCTGAGGAAGGGCAGGGCTGTGGGGGCCAGCTGGGGGCAGGAATGAGTGGGAGGCTGAATTCCTGAGAGGGCCCCGCCCCATCCCACCCTCCGCCTTCCCTGCCCACTTCATCTTTTGGGTCTTCAGCCTCATCCTTTCCCCCCGCCCCCCCACCACTCAGTTTCTGTTTGTGCTGTTTCCCAGCTTCTGGGGCTGGGGAGAGGGGGCTGGCCAGAGCCCCTGGGACTGAGTCTGTTCCTGGACCCAGCCACCAGCCCAATCTTCCGGGGCCAGAGCCGCCAGCCTCTCCCCAGCACCTGCTCTGGCTGTGCCTTCCTCTTGGCGGGTGGGGGGGCGGAGGAGGGGCTGGCCGATGTCACCCCCAAGCCTTCCCAGCATGCCCACCGCCTGATTCCTGTCACGACCCGAAGGTCTGGGAGGGGAGGCCCCCTGAATCTCCTGCCCCTCTTCGTCTTGGTCCCGCAGCAGTGTCCCTCAGAGCGGACTGCACAAGGAGGAACCTGACCTTCAGCCTCAGCCCGCCAGCGAAGCCCCCCGTCGCCCAGCCCTGCCGCCCCCCTCCAAATCCGCGCTGCTGCCCCCACCGTCCCCTCGGGTGGGTAAGCGGCCCCCGCCGGGATCCGGCGGCCAGCCCCTGGCCACCCCCACGCCGCCGCACCGGCGCTCTCGGGAGCCGGTGCCGCCCGAGGACGCCACCGCCGAAGAGAAGCGAGGGAAAAAGTCCAAGTCGTCCGGGCCCTCGCTAGCGGGCACGGCGGAGTCCCGGCCTCAGACGCCCCTGAGTGAGGCCTCGGGCCGCCAGTCGGCGCTGGGCCGCTCCCCGAGGCTGGTGCGCGCTGGCTCCCGCATCCTGGACAAGCTGCAGTTCTTCGAGGAGCGCCGGCGCAGCCTGGAGCGCAGCGACTCGCCGCCGGCGCCCCTGCGGCCCTGGGTGCCCCTGCGCAAGGCCCGTTCGCTGGAGCAGCCCAAGTCCGAGGGCGGCGGGCCGTGGGGCACGCCCAGGGCCTCGCAAGAGGAGCTGCGGTCCCCGGCGGGCAGCGTGGCCGAGCGGCGCCGCCTATTCCAGCAGAAGGCGGCCTCGCTGGACGAGCGCACGCGTCAGCGCAGCTCTGCGTCCGACCTCGAGCTGCGCTTCGCCCAGGAGCTGGGCCGCATCCGCCGCTCCACGTCGCGGGAGGAGCTGGTGCGCTCTCACGAGTCCCTGCGGGCCACGCTGCAGCGCGCCCCGTCCCCCCGAGAGCCCGGCGAGCTGCCGCTCTTCTCCCAGCCCTCCACCCCCAAGACCCCGCGGGCCTTGAGCCCCGCCGCCGCCCAGCCGCCCCCTGCGAGCGTCGCGGAAAAGCCCGGGGATGAGCCAGGGAGGCCCCGGGGCCGTGGGCCAGCGGGCAGGACGGAGCCGGGGGAAGGCCCGCAGCAGGAGGTTAGGCGCCGGGACCAGTTCCCGCTGACCCGGAGCAGAGCCATCCAGGAGTGCCGGAGCCCGGTGCCGCCCCCCACCTCCGAGCCCCCCGAGACCAGGACGAAAGCTCCCCCGGGTCGGAAACGGGAGCCCCCGCCGCAGGCCGTGCGCTTCCTGCCCTGGGCCACGCCGGGCCAGGAGGGCGCTGCTGTGCCCCAGACCTTGGAGAAGAATAGGGCGGGACCCGAGGCCGAGAAGAGGCTGCGCCGAGGGCCAGAGGAGGACGGTCCTTGGGGGGCCTGGGACCGCCGAGGGGCCCGCAGCCAGGGCAGAGGTCGCCGGGCGCGGCCCACCTCGCCTGAGCTCGGTAAGGCCTCGGGGAGGGTAGAGAAGGTGCTGAGACCTGGGTGGGAGCATGTCTGGAAAGAGCGAGACTGCTAGGCAGTTGCGAGGGTGCGGTTTCAGAGGAAAGGCATGGTCCCAGCTTCCAGTTTGAGTGAAGGATTGTTGAAGGCCCTTGTATATGACCTGTCCGATGGTGAGAGTGTGAGAATGTTTTGATGGAGGCTGGGCGGAGCGGAGCTGTGAGCAAAGATCCCATGTCCAATGCCTTCTATAACGTCCCTTGGGTCCAGTGGCCTGCTGGGCTGTTGGGTCAAGGATCTAATGGTGGGGGGAAACCCTCCACATCCCCACTGGTCTGTGGGGGAAGAGACCAAAGGCCATCTCAATAAGTAATTGATCATGTCCCTCTTACTGTTGAGCTTAGGGCCAGCCAGTTCTCAGTACTGATCTTCTCATCCCCACACATCACCTGACCCATCAGGGCTACTAAGATCTCACCCAGCCTCCCTTCTAGCCTCATCCCTCCTATCTTTGGAGTCCCTGCGTGGCTGAGCTGACTGTGATCACATGCCAACCAGTGTGTTGTCGCACACTCCTGTGGATGGTGGCCAGTACCCCAAATGCCTCTGCCCCTAACTCTGCTCAACTGAACATCAACTTGGGGCCACTTCTGGTGCGAGACTGAGGAGCCATCCTCAGCTCACTCCTGCCTCTGCTGTTTTTCCAGGCCAGATATGCCAACCCCCTGCTCTTAGGACACTGTCGATGTCTCTCTCAGTGCACTTAGCACTCCTCCCCCCCCTTTTTTCATCACATTATTCTTCATTTTAGTAGTACTGTCTCAAAATCTTTAGAGATGACTAGGTGCCTATTCATCGTCCTACTAGCCACGTTATTGAGTGTCCACAGCCATGTTCCAGGTGTTGTGTTAACTGGGTGTGTTACTTTATTTTAATCTATATGCCAGTTCTATAGGATGTTGGGTGTTATTTATCAGCTCCATTTTACAGATAAAACTGAGGCGCAGAGATTATCTAATTTGTCCAAGGTTTTGTACCTAGAGAACAGCATAACATCTTCATGGCTGTTTTGGCTACAGACACTGTGCGTTATCTAGCTCATGGGTTGTGTTAAGTCACTTTAGTCGTGTCCAACTCTTTGCAACCCCATGGACTGTAGCCTGCCCAGGCTTCTCTGTCCATGGGATCTTCCAGGCAAGAATACTGAAGTGGGTTGCCATTTTCTTCTCCAGGGAATCTTCCCAACCCAGGGATTGAACTGGCGTCTTTTAGTTCTCCTGCATTGGCAGGCGGATTCTTTACCACTATCGCCACCTGGGAAGCCTGTTATCTAGCTTATAGAAGGTCAGAATTAGAAAATACCCAGAGAGAGTCACGACCGTGGAGTTTTATGGTCTCTTCGTGTGTACGAGCTCTCTTCCTGTGTGTGTATGGTCTCTTCTGTAAGCAGGGACTGCCTCTGATTTCTTATTGTGTCCCTGGTACCCATACGGAGTAAGTAGTAAGTGCAGTGTTACTGTTTGGTGAATGGACACAGTCAAAGCTGATCTTCATGAGGCCTCTCATGGCTACCGGAAGCACCTGCTGCTCCCTTTTTTAATCCAGTGGCATCACTAGTTTGACAGTTCACCACACATCGCCCTGTCACACTAGCATTGCTTAGGTCTTGGGTTGCTATTGGCTTGTTCTCTGTTTGGAAGCTTATGAAGTCGTGTCCTCCTCAAAGCACCTTGCACAGGGCCTGATCTATGATCACTGATGACTGATTTGTGTAAAGACGCACAGTGCAGTCCCTGTCGTCCTCCAGAAACCAGCCTCCTAACTGTGGCTGAAATTAAGCAGCCAAACCACCATAGAGTCCCGCCACCCTGTTCTGTTGGAGAAATCCCTTCTGTTTTCCTTTCTTCCCTGTCTCAGGAGGTTCAGGAGAGAGACCCTTTGCTCTCCAACCCTTGCCTTCCAGAAGGCCCTCTCTCTGGGTTTGCCCCCTCTCCCCCAAGTCATTCCCACAGGGACATGTCCCCTTACCCTCTCGTCCATGTGTCCTGCAGAGTCTTCGGATGACTCCTATGTGTCTGCTGGAGAAGAGCCCCTGGAGGCCCCTGTGTTTGAGATCCCCCTGCAAAATGCAGTGGTGGCCCCAGGGGTGGACGTGCTGCTCAAGTGTATTGTCACCGCCAACCCCCCGCCCCAAGGTGAGCTCTAGACCTGGGGTCAGGCTAAGATTGAGAGAAGGAGGGGAGATTCTCCCTTCCCTGCCTCCCACCCCAGTCCTTGGGGGGAATGGGAGGGAGGGGGTACGGGGAGTGGGCGGGGAGATCATCCATTCCATGGGGCTGGCCAGACTGCTGTGTCATGTGTGTGTATGTGTGTGTCTGTGTGTGTTAGTGGGGTCACAGTCCCTTGAGAGAGGGGAAGGTGGGCCTGGACTTTTGTGACTGAGGGGCCAGCCCTCGGGATTCCCTGGGGTGGGGAGAGGAGTGCTGTGGGCCCTGTGTGGGGTGGGGTGGGGGGAGATTGGCCCCAGTGGGCCCCTGTGGGCAAGGACAACCTGGTCACCCCACTGCTTCCCTACAGTGTCCTGGCAGAAGGATGGGTCCCCGCTGCGCAGTGATGGCCGCCTTCTCATCCGGGCAGAAGGCGAGCGGCACACCCTGCTGCTCCGGGAGGCCCGGGCCGCCGATGCCGGGAGCTATGCAGCCACTGCCACCAACGAGCTGGGCCAGGCCCGCTGCGCTGCCACGCTGGCCGTGAGACCTGGTAGGGAACCGTGGGCCCTGGGGCTGGGGGAGGTGAGCCACTAGTGACCCTTCCCACTCCTAGCCTGGTGCTTGGGCTCTCAACCAGTGTGCATTCTAGTCCATTCTCCTGTGTTGGCTGCTCTAGTGCAAGCATTTTAAATGGCCCTGCCCCCAAGGCAGTGGCCAAATTCCCAAGGCACATGCCAGAGAGGCCAATTCATGAAGTCATTGAAGTGTGTCTTCCGACATCCTCTAAATGCCCTCCTCCCATGGCATTTCCCTGAACCGGGTTCTTTGGGGAAAGCAAATTATCCTTGAGTCTCAGAGATAAAGAATCTCCCTGCTCAAAGGGTTTAAAAGCCATCAGGAGTCTTCTGAGGTCATTTCCTCTCTAGAATGGTCACCTCTATTCCCACCTCTTGTAAAAACAGATACTTTTAAGCGCCACAACCTTCCCCTGCTCCCTTGCTCCTTCAGTTGAACCCAGAGCCCGAAAGAAGATGCATCTGAGAGTACCTCTTGGGATATAGCTGAGGCTGCCTCGTTTTCTATTTTTATGAAAGTCCTTTCTTGGTGTCGAACTACTTCCTTTGGATTTGAGCCGGGTTTCTTTCAGGTTGAGGACTGGTGTTGGTGTGCATTGCCAGTTCAAGTCATTCAGGTTGCTGGGCTGACAAAGTGCTGGCCCTGGGCAGTGGGGTGGGGTGGGGAGGTGAGAGAGGGTAGGGGGTGTTTCAAAAGGAAACGTCGCGCATGGGCTGTAGCCTACCAGGCTCCTCCGTCTGTGGGATTTTCCAGGCAAGGATACTGGAGTGGGTTGCCATTTCCTTCTCCAGGGGATCTTCCTGACCCAGGGATTGAACCCGGGTCTCCTGCATTGTAGGCAGATGCTTTACCATCTGAGCCACTAGGGAAGTTCATTAAGGAGATTACCACTGGGCAATCAACCTAGGTCAGCGGACCTGGGATAGAGGACAGTGCAGGGTAGATGAATCTGGTCCCTAGACTGGCCAAGTGGTCTGTTGGTGTTGTGATATCCTGGACTGAGAGACATCAGAGCCCTGCAGGAGCCTGGGAATTAGGCGGGCAGGGGGAAGGGCTAGGCGTGCCCGGACAGGGAATAGTATACCTTGTTCTGTCCTTTACTTTTACTCGGTGCTGCCGGAGACAAGATTACAGAGCCTGTTTGCTGTGGTCCTAGGTCCTCAGCACCTTCACGATCAGAGATTAGGGAGTTCTTGGCAGTGTCTGGCCTGAGTCCCAGTCCAGCATTAGGTCCTTTGGGTTGCACCTGTCTGGCTTTGCAGGCCTGCAGGTCTGCCTCTTCCTTAGCTTACATCCCCCTTCCAGGGGCCCATGAGTTAGGTATTCTCCTTATGCTCGCCCCTCCCACCACGCTGAATCATACCCATCCCTCCACTGCATGCTTCCGTCCTTCCATCACCTCCGGGATCTGGCTTCTGACTCAGCTCCCCGCTCCTCTTTGGGGGCCATGGCCTGGCTCCAGGACTCCGGTCAATACCTGGCTTGGGCTGAGATTTGGCCGAGGGTTGTATGTGCGTGGTGGTGGTGGTGGGGGGGCGGTTTGCCCCAATACTGGCTCAGGGCCATTTGAAAGCCTTTTAAGGTTGGGAAGGAGGCTTGGGGCAAGGCAACTGTCAGCACTTGACTGGGAGTTCTATGTTCCGCCACATGGAACCTCCCTGCACTTTAGTTTCCTCGTTTGTAAACCAGAGATAATTATACCATCCTCACGAATGAAAGCAAATGTGTGAACGAGCTTTATGAAGTGTAAAGCTGTAGACAAATGTTAGTTGTTAGCATTATTAAGGGGTGATGTTGAGCACAGGAGCATGGGTTTCCAGGAGGCTCCCAGAAAACTGCCTCTTCCTTTTCTGCCCTTCCTTCAGCCTGTCTGTGCCTTGGGGACTCCTTCCCTGCCCTCCCCAGGCCTGCGGCCCACAGCCCCTCTGTATTTCCCAGTCCCTGGGTCTTTAGCCCGCCACAGCATCTCTGTGCCTCCTCCAGCCTGGGGAGCCAGAAAGCTTCATCACATTAGTCAGCCGCACCAGGCACTGTGGCCACGGAGCAGTTCCCATAAGCCAGGCTGGCTGGAGGGCCTCAGGGCTTGAGGGACAAGCACGTGAGTGTAGACGCGGCTGTCGTGGAGAAAGCAGATTTTCTTACCCTACAAGGCGCTGTTTGGTCCAGAGCAGCTGGACGGGGGCCAGTGGACCTAGAGAGCAGCAGGAATGGGCGGAACCTGTGGGTGGCACAGACATTTGGCAAGGGAGGGGGTCCCAGGCCTGGAGTCTGTGGGGATTGAGGGGGTGGGGCAAGGGAAGGGTGTCAGGCAGTGTGGCTGTGGGTGGGGTTGGGAGTGTGTTGAGGGAGGGAGGGTATGGTGTCTTGTAGGAAGAGGTCTCTTGGAACCACCTTCCTTTCTTGCTCCTTTTGGCCCCCCTTGGTAACCAGGAGTGGCTGCCCAGTGCCCTCTTGGGGTTCCTCCCCTCAACAGGACAAGCTTTTGAGATCTGACAGTTCTCAGTTTCTGGTTGGGAACTTCAGGAACAGGGGTAACTGAAGAATAGAGTTCCATAGGTGCTGGATTTGCAGGGCAGAGCCTGCCCTTGCTGCCTCTGCAGCCCCACCCCAGCCCTGGTTCCCTCCCCGCCCGCCCCACCCTGCTGGATAACTCTGTGGAGACCCAGTCATGCTCCCAAGGGGTGTGTGTGTGTTGGGGCGAGTGCTGGGGGTGTGTGGGAGGTGAAGCTAAGCATTCTCAATGCTGCCCACATCCATCACACGTGCATTTACTGAGCACCAACTGGGTGCCAAGTGCTTCATGTCTCTGAACAGTTTCTTCTGTTTGGAGAGTGCCAGATACTTTTTTACAAACCCTTTGACATTTCTCCCTTCACTTGAGCTGCATCCCACCACATACACCCCTAGGAGAGGAACATTTCTGGGAGTAACATGGCCGCTTTACAGACGGGATGATGAAAGGCTAAAGTGACAGAGTTAGCACAAGGGCAGCAGCCTTTATTGAGCATCTGTAATCTGCTTCCAAATGTTAGAAGCAACAGGTGATTTAAAGTGATGGAAACACTCACCCGTGAAACCTAAGCTTAGCATGGATGGCAGAATAAGGTAACGTGCTGTTCTTGTTCCGTCACTGAGCTGTAGCCGACTGTCTGCAACCCCGTGGACTGCAGCACGCCAGGCTTCCCCGTCCTTCACTGTCTCCCAGAGTTTGCTCAAACTCATGTCCATTGAGTTGGTGATGCCATGCGACTATTTCATCCTCTGTCACCCCCTTCTCCTCCTGCCCTCAATCTTTCCCAGCATCAGGGTCTTTTCCAATGAATTGGCTCCTCGAATCAGGTGGCCAAAGGATTGGAGCTTTAGCATCAGTCCTTCCAATGAATATTCAGGATTGATTTCCTTTAGGATTGACTGGTTGGATCTCCTTGCTGTGCAAGGGACTCGTCAAGAGTCTTCTCCAGCATCACAGTTTGAAAGCATCAATTCTTCGGTGCTCAGCCTTGTTTATGGTCGAGCTCTCACATCCACACATGACTACTGGAAAAACCATAGCTTTGACTATACAGACCTTTGTCAGCAAAGTGATGTCTCTGCTTTTTATGTGATCAGGTCTTGTGTTGACTGGGTTCTCATATGTAATACAACCCTGGGAGGTAGGCTTTATTATTATGCTCCTTCTTGTTGTTGTTGTTCGGTCGCCCAGTCATGTCTGACTCTTTGCAACCCCATGGACTGTAGCACGCCAGGCCTCTCTGTCTTTCACCATCTCCCAAAGTTTGCCCAAGTTCATGTCCATTGCATCAGTGATGTGATCCAGCCATCTCATCCTCTGATGCCCTCTTCTTCTGCCCGCAGTCTTTCCCAGCATCATGGACTTTTCCAGTGAGTCAGCTGTTCACATTAAATGACCAAAATACTGGCGTTTCAACTTCAGCATCAGTCCTTTCAATGAGTGCAGGCTTGATTTCCCTTAAGATTGACTGATTAGATCTCCTTGTGGTCCAAGGGACTCTCAGGAGTCTTCTCCAGGACCATAGTTCGAAGGCATCCATTCTTCAGCTCTCTGCCTTCTTTACAGTCCAACTCTCAATATGAGTTGGGAAGACCATAGCCTTGACTATATTTGGACCTTTGTCAGCAGAGTAATGACTCTGCTTTTCAGCACCCTGTCTAAGTTTGTCATGACCATGTTACAGATGAGGAAGTGGAGACTTGGGAAGCTTTAGCAAATTGCTCCAGAGCATCACTGATCATAGAACTTCCTGTGATGATAGAAACGTTCTTACTTGCCTTAATAGGGTAGCCACTAACTACAGGTGGCTGTTGAGGACATGAAAGGTGGCCAGTGTGACTGAAGATCTGACTTTTTTGTTTTATTTCATTTTAGTTAAAGTGCACTGAAATTGTCTCAGGCAGCTGGTGGCTACCCTGTTGGGTGCTCAGCTCTAGGAGCAGAGGCCGCTGGAGGCCAGATCATGGTTTGAAGCCCTGTTCCTGGGTCTCCCAAGCTTGTCCTCCTAATCACTGCACTGTACCATCCCCTCTTCCGCTACCCGAAAGGGGTCAGGGTTCGAGGCACAAGGTTAAAGTTGTGCTCTGGAGCTCCCAGGGCGGGGGGCAGAGGCTATCCACGCCCCCTGTGGGTGGGTCATCCTGGGGGAGCGTTTCTGTGCTTCCTCTCTGGCTCCCCACCTTCCCTTCGGCTATAGTGCTGCTTTGTTTCCCTGCGTGCCTGGTGGCTGTGGTCAGCTCACCCCCACTGCAGGCTCTGGTCAGGAGGAGGGGAGACATGGGGGATTCACGCACCCAGGCCTCCATCCAGCTGCCTTCAGCCCTCCCCTCACATACAGGTCTTCTATATTTGAGTCTACATTTCTAGCATTTTCCAGCTGAGCCTTGGCCCCAGCTGGTGGTGTGTTCTCGTCTACAACGCAAGGGTCACTTTGTAACTCCTGGGCTACTTTCATTGGTAAGATTTGTGAGGGTCTGGGGGGCTAATGATTAGGCTAAGGACATTTGGGCCAGAAGATAAGGCTTAACAAAGCTCATTCTGGTCCTACCAATAGGACCAACACTATCATAATAGGGAAGAAGTGGTTTATTGGAGGTCATCAGTGTAAAAAGAGAGGAAGAAGAAATCATGGTGCCAACATCTACCCCCCCACCACCCCCCTGCTTCTTCTGGCCCCTGGTCTTGGCCTGTTGCTGCAGAATCACAGGTTTTTCCTTGGGAAGGCAGCAGCTGCCCATGAGGGGACCTTGAAATGCCACACGGCCCTTCTGTCCATCTTTGCTGGCGATTTGGACAGCATCTAAGAAAGCAGTGTGGTCCCTTGACCTGACTCAGCCCACCGCCACACTGCTCTCTACCGGAAGCAAGTTGGCCCACAAAAGCTGCTATCCTAGAGTGGGAGTCATCATGCACAGCTGGCAGAAGAATGAGGGGGTGTCCAGTGATTAGGACTCTGTGCTTTCACCACTGAAGGCCCTGGGTTCGATCCCTGGTCAGAGAACTAAGATCCCATAAGCCATGCGGTGTGGCCAAAAAAGAAAACAAAAAAAAGAACGGGGACCTCATCCACCGTTAGTGCCAATTTATCTAAACTTGCGGCAGCCCCAAGTACGGAATTAACCGCTTCCATAGCTAGGTCAGGCCGACCACGTGAAATTCTCTCCGCTTCCAGGTCCATTTTAAGCCAAAACAGAAACACTCTCAGCACAGCCCTTCTCCTTCTCTAAGCGGGGACACTTCCTGGCAGCGCCTGTGGACGCTCCCAGCTGCAGGCCAGCCTGTGCTCTCCCTTCCCTCACTTCTGCGGCGGGGTTACCCAGCAGACATTTAGAGGAATCGCCTCTAGAGGACCTCCCGAGACAGTGCGTGTGAAGAGTGGGCTGTGAACAACCCGACCACATATGTCAGTGCTGTGAGCGTCCCGCATGTTACCCCTTCCTCAGGTACCTCCCAGAGCCCCCCTTTGCCCTCAGAGTGAAGGCAGCACCCCTGAAGCAGACCTTGACCGCCTGGGCTTGAGCATGACCCCACGATGGCCAGAGACACTGACACTGTCACGTCCCACTTTCTTCTTTACCTAGTTTTGAGCCAGAAGGATGAGCTACAGTTCACTGCACACGCTTTCTGACTTTGAGCATTTGCTCAGCTGGTTTCCTCTGCCAAGAATGCTTTTTCCTACTTAAACCAAACTCTGAATTCTAATACCACCCTTCCATCAGTTCTCCCTTCTTCCCTGAGCCGAAAGTAACATCCTGTTCTCTGTATTCATCTGGCCCTTATCAGTAAGCCCCACTCTTGCCACCGTATTCATGCTTGATATTATGTCGTGTGGGTATCTGGTTTGTCATCTCAACCAGCTGGAAGTTTCCTGAGGACACCACTCTTTTCTTCACCCCTGCCAGCCCTTCCAGTCATACCTTGAGGCCCTCCTGGACAGCCAGGACTGGAGTGGACCACGGAGATGGCAGTGAGGGTAGAAGCTTTCACAAACCCCTGGAAAAGCCTAGGTCACGTGCAGAGGCTGGGCGGGATGCGAATCTGCCAAGGGTAGTGAGGATCTGCCTGAGCGTGGAGGTTGGGATGGCAGTAGAGACCATAGAGTAGTGGTCCCCCAGGTGTGGACCCCAGACCAGGAGCATCATCATCACCTTGGGGATGTGTTAGAAATGGAGGATAAGAGCCCCAGCCAGACATACAGCATTAGAAACTCTGGGGCTGTGACCCAGTGAGCTGGGGTTTAAGAAGCTCTCCACATGATTCTGGTGCCAGGTGAACTCTGAGAAGCACCACCGTGAGTCAGGGGCCTTGTGCCAGGTGAGAGGCCAGTGAAGCCAGTCCTCCAAGGTTTGGAGCTTAGCCTTGAAGTTTGTTGGCCGGCTGAGGTGGGACTTAGTGATATCACTTCTTCGGGTTGTCCTCATCCACTGAGGGTCCTGGGGTCCCTAAATGTTTCTATGCATAAGAATCTCCCTGGGGACATGCCATTTAAAAAAATTTCTCCTGTTTCAGGAAATCTAATTTTTCGGGTCAGAAATCTATTATTTAAATAGGCTGCCAGGTGGTCCTGATATGGGTGGTTCAGGACCACTTTGAGAAGCTCTGATGTAGAGGCTTTTCATGTAGGTGGCTGTGACTGTATCTATACCAGCAACACCTCTGGGGATGTTGAGATGCACTGGTCTTAAGAGGGAGGGCTCCCCGACTTGTGGGGTTCCTAATTCCCAACACAGGAATCGAACCGGGGTCTCCTGAATTGCAGGCAAATTCTTTACTAGCTAAGCTACCCAGGAAGCCACTAAGGGACTTGAAAGTGAAAGTGAAAGTGAAAGTCGCTCAGTCATGTCCTACTCTTTGCAACCCCATGGACTATACAGTCGATGGAATTCTCTAGGCCAGAATAGTGGAGTGGATAGCCTTTCCCTTCTCCAGGGGATCTTCCCAACCCAGGGATTGAACCCAGGTCTACTGCATTGCAGGCAGATTCTTTACCAGCTGAGCCACAAGGGAAGCCCAAGAATACTGGAGTGGGTAGCCTACTCCTTCTCCAGCGGATTTTCCCGACCCAGGAATCAACTGGGGTCATTTGCAGGTGGATTCCTGAATCACTTGATCACCCCATGCCCCAGGTGCTATTTCCCCAGCCACCACCAGGGGTCTCGGGCTCCCTGCAAACCCTGCTGGTCAAGCTCTAATTTCTGCAGTCTCTCTTTGGGCACTTGAGCTGCCTCAGTGCTGTTCAACCTGCAGGTGACCCCAGAGGTCACCAGACTCCACGGAGAGGAGGGGGATGCCTGCCTCCAGGGGCTATGCCTGTGATCTCGGCATCAACTAGTGCTCAAACCCTGAGCAGATGCTCATCAAGTGCCATCCTGACTTCCCTCTCCATCTCCGTGTCAGGACAGCCAACCTGAATGGTGGGCCCTCCCCCCTTCTTCACTGGCAGTGCTGGGAAACACAGGTCATAGCTTGGGAATGTGGCCGCAGGGCGGGGGTGATTGCTGGCGGGAGAAGGCCATGTGACCTCTCCTCAACAGCTCCCCTGCTCTGCTGTTCTGTCTCCGAGCCCCATGCCCATCCAAGTGCAGATGGGTGCTAGTGGTGAGGGGTCACCGTGGGTAGCAGCCTCATGTCCTCCTGACCTGTCGGCTCTGGTGGGCAGAGAGGGTGAGGGATGTCGCCAACAGGTCCCTGGTAGAGCCGGTAGAGGAGGGGGTTGGGTGCAAGGCTCAGGAACCCACGGTCGCTGCGGGGCCACACCTGCCATGGCAGGACTGGAGAGGCAGAGCGGGGACTCTGGGCCCCTCAAGTAGAAGTCAAAGGTCCCGACAGCTCTCTGATCCTCAGCACCAGGGAGGACTGGGCATGGCCCAGCTCTAGCGGTTGAGGCTTGGTGTGGATTCCAGCATCAGGGAGCTTAGCCATTTGGTCAGGGAAAAGGGCATCATAGGGGCCGTTTGCCGTCAGTACCTCCTGTGGTGGACACTGCAAGACAAATGGGTCAGATGCGGGCATCTTGACTGCTGCAGCCAAGTGTCACTCTCGTCTTCCCCTGGGGACTGAGCGCCCCACCCCCCGGCCACCCTTTGAGCCGAGGCACCATTAAGGGGGTTTCTCATTTGTCAGGGTCCAGAAGCCGTAAGGAGAGAAAAGGCAGATCCCGCCGCTTAGGAATGAGCAGGGTGGCTAAATAGGGAGGCCGCTCTGCCCCTCCCCTCTCCTCCCCCTCCGCTCCAGGGCCCAGGCACCACCTCCCCCGGCCAGCTGCCTGCCTGCCACCCAGCCTGTCCCAGCCAGGCCAGCCCCTACCTCCTCCTTCCCCCTCCCCAGGCTCCTTCCCCTCCCCCTGGACCTCATGCAGAGCCTCAGCAGAGTGAGTGGGGCTGGGCAGGCTGGGCTCCCGCTCCCTGGGGAGCCGGAGGGGTGGGCAGTGGGCAGGCCACAGGAGGCCTGGTGCCAGGACAGAGCCTTCAGGACAAGTGCCGGCTGGGGTCCGTGTGCAGAGTCTCGCGGGGTAAGTTGGGGTGCAAGCCCTGCCCCTGGGCGAAGCCAAAGGGGCTTGGGGTGGGGGACCAGGAGGAGGGGCCAGGGGGCTGTGGCAGATTCATGTCTGTATTTGGCAGTCGGATTGGAGCCAGCTCAGTGAGGCTGGGCCCTTGGCCAGTTGCAGGGGAGGGCGTCAGGGCCCTGGGGACACCCCTCTCCCGAAGCAGTGCTGGCGCCCCCTCCTCTTCCCCTGAGCCGCCCTTCTCTGTGGATGACTCAAAACTCTGCCTTCCTGGCCCCTGAGAGTTTGGGGGTTTGTGCTCCAGGGCTGGGGCCAACAGGTGCCCCTGGGGTATCTGGGGCAGGAAGCTGAGAAGGGAGTGGGGGAAGGGCTGGCTGGACACTGCCGCCTCATGGGCCCTGGCACTGAGGTCAGGATGGGGCTTGTCCGAGGTGTGTGTTCCTCTGCACCAGGCCCAGCTCACCCGAGAAACGGGTTTCCTGGTTGTGTTACTCTGGGGTCCAGAGCCATGACCCACCTGCACTGGGGGCCTGCAGTTCAATGCTGGGAATGTGGGTTCCCTGCTCCAGTGGAATCCCAAATCTCCCACAAGGTCCAGGAACAGCCCCTCTAGGGCCTGAATTCTTTGCCCCAGGCCGTTCCCTATGGTTGCCCCACTCAAGAGAATCAGCAGGGTCAGGGTTGGGAGCTTCTGGCAGATCATGAGTCCAGGGCTCTGGGACAGGAAACACCTGGGCAAGGTCACAGCGAGTGAGTAGGAGCCCCGGGATGTGAAGTCAGGGCAGGGCTGGCCTTCTGAGCTTCCTTGGCTCCTGGGCCTTTACGGAGCTATGTCAACTCCTGGGCTCTGCAACTTTGCAGACCTTATCAGGTCCTTGACCCCAGACTATTCCACTAGTTGTCTCGGTCTCCCTGCCCACCCCACTTTCTTCCAGACATCCCTATGGCACTGTTTCTCCTCTGTCTCTCCTCCAGGTGGGTCAACATCTCCTTTCAGCAGTCCTATCACCTCTGATGAAGAGTATCTGAGCCCCCCAGAGGAGTTCCCGGAACCCGGGGAGACCTGGCCCCGAGCCCCCACCATGAAGCTCAGTCCTGGCCAGAATCGCCGTTCCTCGGACACTGGCTCCAAGGCGCCCCCTACTTTCAAGGTCAGACCCCCTAAGGCCAGCCCCCAGCTTCCTATTCCTTTGTGTGGCCCTTTGTTCTTGGGACCACACCAGGCTCCAGCAAGGCCTGGGGCTTTGTTTCATCAACCCTTCTTACCCAGAGTCGGTCTCCATCAGACTGGTGTGGAAGAGACCTCTGACCCAGGGTCCCCCTGCCCCTAGGAGCCAAAGCTGGGCCCTGTCTCACCTGACACCTCGGGGTCCCCTGCAGGTCTCACTTATGGACCAGTCAGTAAGGGAAGGCCAAGATGTCACCATGAGCATCCGTGTGCAGGGCGAACCCAAGCCGGTGGTCTCCTGGTGAGTAGCAGCCCCTGACTACCATCTTCCAGCTTTGCCGGATCTGGGCTGGGCCCTGTGAAGCCTGGCTTTGGGTGGGGGGTCAGTAAACCCTTTGTGGAATTCAGTCTGTCCGAAGGGGCATCATCCCAGGCACAGTGGGACCCCAGGCTACCATCCCAGGCTACCCGCACCGTGGCCCCACCCCTGCCCTGGTGTTCACACTCATTCAGGGCTTCCCCTCTGCGAAGGGTTTGGGTAACAGATGGTCTCCTGTCTGTCCGCTTGGCGTGAATGACCCGGTGTCCTCTCGCTCCTGAAGAAGCTTCCCAACCCTCATCCCAACCTCAGCCCTGTCATTTGACAACAGGGTGACTTTTTTGAGGCCTGTGCTGTGCCCAGCCCTGCACTGGGCCCACACTTAATTTGTTTCTGAGCTGCCAGCGTCCAGAGTTAAACTTGGGCCTTAGCTGCAGGGCTTCGTCTCAGGTGCCATTTGATGACTCGTTTGGCTTAGCTTTCTATTGGTTTGGGTTCTCTTTTTCACTTTTAAATGATTATCTAGTCCCCAGTGTAGTTTTTTAACACTAAGTTATTTCCTATTCCTTTTGGGAAGTGAGAAAGCTATCTCTCCATTAACATAAGTAAAAACAAGACAAAAATCTAAGGATTATCAAGAGCTGAATAGCTTGGTGTTACTCTTAACTGCAATTGCCTGGAAAATCCCATGGACAGAGGAGCCTGGCGGGCTACAGTCCATAGGGCCACAAAGAGTTGGATGCCACTAAGCGCGCACACACACACACACACACACACATGTGCAGTTAGATTCCAAGAAGGGAGTGACCCAGGTGGGCAGAGGGTGTCGGGAAGTTCCTGGGGGGCAGGGGGCAGTTGTGGGATTGCGAGTCAGGGTGAAAAGCAAGCCCTGTAACCCAGGGGTACCCATGCCCAGTGAGACATATCTGGGGAGCGGACGAATGATGTTGGGGTGGGAGGCCTGCTTGGCTTTGCAGCCCCATGCTCGCAGGGCCTGGGGACTGAGTTCTCACCCTTCCGACAGGCTGAGAAACCGTCAGCCTGTGCGCCCAGACCAGCGGCGCTTTGCTGAGGAGGCAGAGGATGGGCTCTGCCGGCTTCGGATCCTGGCTGCCGAGCGGGGCGACGCTGGCTTCTACACCTGCAAGGCGGTTAACGAGTATGGCGCTCGACAGTGCGAGGCGCGCCTGGAGGTCAGAGGTGAGTACCTCACGCTCTCTACCAACCCCTCACCCTGGCCCCGGCCTCATCCCTGCCCGGTTGCCAATGTTCACACAAGCTTAGTTAATGGCCTGCCACAACTGAAAGGGCCTTTGAGGTCCCCAGGTTCAGCTGCTCATGCTGTAGTGAGGAAACTGAGACCCAGAGAAGGGAGGCAATTTGCCCTAGGTCACACAGCAAATTGTTGAGCGCTCAGCTTACTACACAGTACTGCTTTCCCTACCCTCCATCATGCCTGCTCCGGTGCCAGCTCGAGAGACCCTGCTTCCTGTCGCCGGCGGTCCTCATCTCACACTCTTCTAAGCCTTGGTCACCTCGCCAGGCCCCTTCCTCACACCCACTCCCTGCTCCTCTCTTGCTTCTTCCACCCATCCCATTGCTGTGTGGACGATACCGTGGTTGGGGGTGGCAGTGGGGAGTGTTTGATAGTCGGACCCGTCCGGAGGGGCCCTTGGAGTGACTTGGGCATGGAGCGTTGCAGGGACCCCGGGGTCGCCAGGGTGAGCAGAGCTGGGAAGACATGGAGAGGACTGGGCCCCCGGAGTTGGGGCGTAAGGACAGGTGGCCTCTAGGCCTCAGGACAGCAGGCGGCCCTTTGGGGCTGATGCTTTTCCTCCCCAGGGCAGGCCTTCTGCCTCACCTTCTACTCCCCACCTTCCCTGTGGGCAGTTCAGGGCCAGGAACCCCTCTCCCCAGCTCCACACTCAGCCACCACCCCCTCCTCCTGGCAGAGGCCAGCTCTGAGGAGCCCCCCAGCCCCCTATTGGAGCCTGGACCCTGAGAGTCATGGTCACCTCCTTGGTCCCCATGCGCTTAGTGACCATGCCCATGCCTCCTGGTGCCTGGGGCTGCCACCTCTTCCATCTCTGAATTCTTTAGCTCTCCTCCTGCCCACCTCCCCAGCCCAGCCCCCTTCCCTGTCCTGCTCCTTCCCCCACCCCGCCGCCCCCCCGCCCAGGGTCTGGCTCTGCCTTGCTTCTCTGTGTTAACCCACGTCTTGGTGCTTCTCTCTTTGGGATTCCTCCCAGTGTCCCCCAGGCGGTTGGGGTGCTCCTGACGCCTAGGAATGCCTTCTTCTTGGTTGCCCAGGGCCTCTGCCTGCCCAGGAACCCTGGAGACCTGGCCTCTGGCTGACTGCCGCCCCCTCCCCCCAGGGCTGACCTGGGCGGGGAGCCAAAAGTAGCAATGCCGCCCTGGCAGTCTTAAGAGGGGCCCTAGCCAGGTCTGCGTGCGTGTGCGTGCCTGTGCGTGCGTGTGCGTGTGCTGCACTAACCTGCCGCTTGCTGACTGAGGTTTTTGTCTGTACACAGGCGAGTGAGCTCAGGGGGCCACCTGCGCTCCCCCCCGCTACCCTCCGAGCCGCGCCCCTGTCTCAGGCACCTCTCGGACCTCGCTGTGTTTCACTGCCTCCTGCCCACAGACCCTGCCGGCCCGGACCCTGTCCCAGCCTCCCCTCCCCTCCCCACCCACGCAGCGTCCTGGGACAGCCCATGAGCCCTTATGGACCCCCCTCCCCAAGCGGACACATGGTCGGGCAGGCTGGGAGCTCCCCCACGGACTGGGTGCCAGGAGGGGAGGGCGACTGTGAGGGGTATCAAGACCACCCCCCAGTCTCTCCCCGAAGGGGAGCACCCAGCGAGTGCATGTGCTGCCTCTGCTATAGGCCCTGTCTGTCTTTCTGTTTGTCTGTCTGTGTGTCTGTGACAGTCAGGGAAGGATGCCCTCCAGCTGGTGTGGGGTCAGGCAAAGGGAGAGAGGACATGGCCTGGCGTTCGTAGGATAGAGGGAACCAGAGGGGCAGGGGGCTATGGGCAAGGGGCTCAGGGGGCACTGACCATTCCAGAAATGGGTTTCAAATGGCACAATCCTTTCTATTTCACAAGAGACCAAAAGCCAGAGGCCCTTGGCCCTGTGCTGATGAGGAGGCCTGGCTGAGGCCTGGCCCTGGGCAGCAGGCTTAGGGCCCTTCGGGGCTCCCTTGTTCACTATCAGGGCCAGGGATGCTCTATTTGAGATGAGAGTTAGCCAGGCTTGGCGCAGGAGTAGGGGCCTGCTGTAGTGGGTGTGGACATATTCAGAAATACCTGTTTCTTAGTTCAAATAAAGTCCAGTTTGTACCCAGCTGGTGTGCTGTGTCTTCTTTTTCCGCCGCCGTCTCTGTCCCCATGTGGCCCTCTCGGTTTTCATGCCCTTGATTCCCTCCCACTTCCCCCGAGTTCCCCTTCTCTGGCCCAGGTGGGATGGCCATGCGGAAGCCAGGCCTGGGAGCCCCTTGCTATCTTGGCCTGCTGGGCGGGCGGGCTTTCCCTGTCTCCAAAGGAACAAAATGCATCTCTCTCTCTGTGTCTGTCTGTCTGTCTCTCTGTGTGTGTGCGTGTGTGTCTCCCTCGGCCCGTGTTTCTCTGCTCCGTGTGTGCCCCCTGTGGCTGCTTCCCCCACCCAGCACACCCTGAAAGCCGGTCCCTGGCCGTGCTGGCCCCTCTGCAGGACGTGGACGTGGGGGCCGGGGAGATGGCGCTGTTTGAGTGCCTGGTGGCGGGTCCCACCGACGTGGAGGTAGACTGGCTGTGCCGAGGCCGCCTGCTGCAGCCTGCACTACTCAAATGCAAGATGCATTTCGATGGCCGCAAATGCAAGCTGCTGCTCACCTCTGTGCATGAGGACGACAGCGGCGTCTACACCTGCAAGCTCAGCACGGCCAAAGGTAACTGCCCACTTGGGCCTGAGGGCTGCTGCCAGCTCCCAAGAGCTGGGGGGAGGGGAGTGGAAGTGTAGGAGCCCCGATGGAGCTGGTGCTGAATAAGACGACCAGAAAACAGGCCTCCATCTCTGGGGAGAAGAGCAGTGGGGTGAGAGAGTGCAGTACACCTGCCTCCTCAAGGCAGCACGGGCAGTCACACCTGGCACAAAGCAGGTGTTTGACATGGTGTCAGTGTTCACTGTCGTCCCTGTTGGGGAGCCCACTGCCAGCGTGTAGCAACCACACCTGGACTGGGGTTCCAGTTCTGGCCTGGCCATATGGCAGCTGCGTAACTGGACAAGTCACTTCATTTCTCGGAGCTTTAGGCCATTCGCCTGTAAACAGGGATTGTGGTAATGCCTGCCTCGTAGCGGGAGCGATAGGGCTAATGAGATAATGTATGGATGGACAAAGCTAACCACCTGGCGAAGATGGCGCCTAATGAATGTCTGCTGTTACTAATGACATCTCTGGCCTGGTCCCCGTCCTCGTTTGAGGAGCTGAGATAATGCCTCATCTGGTTGTGCTGATGTGCACCTAAAGGGGACACTGAGGCCTTTGTAAGCAGGAAGGGATCAGGTCAGCGTCAGGGGCTGCTGTTTCCCCAGAAGATTCTGTGTGCAGTGGTAGTGTGGGGCACAGGGGCGTGTGCTCTGGGTCTGGGATGGGGGCGAGGGAGTGTGGGCACGACCTGGCCATAGAGGAGAGTTCCAAGGGTAGGGGGAAGGGGTGTGGAGGATGGAGTGGGCTTGGCTTTAGGCCCTTCTCTTAGAGCTGTGCTGAGGTTCACCCTGGGTGGGCAGGATGAGGCGAGGAGGAGAGAGCCAGGCCATGCCCTGGTCTCCCACGTACCCCCACTGACTGCCCCAGCAGCCTGCTCCCTACTCTCGCTGCCTACTAGCCTCTGGAGAAGGTCCGGCCTCTCGATCTTGCCTGTGGCCTCAGACTGGTGCCCCGGGACCTGGCTGGGCTCTTCGCAGGCTCCAGTTTTTGCCCAAGCTCCTTTTACCTGCCTAGCACGAGGGCGAGACTGGCGGGTTGGGGCGCCCAGGGCTCCACAGCCTTCCCTGCCCCAGTGCTGACCCCTCCCCGCCAGATGAACTGACCTGCAGTGCCCGGCTGACCGTGCGGCCCTCGCTGGCACCTCTGTTCACGCGGCTGCTGGAGGACGTGGAAGTGCTGGAGGGCCGCGCTGCCCGCTTCGACTGCAAGATCAGCGGGAGCCCGCCCCCCTCCATTACCTGGACTCACTTTGGTATGGCCCTCCACCCCGCAGATGTTGGGAGAGGGACCCCCGAGGGGTCAGAGGGCAGGGCCGCTGTCTGAGGCTGCCGCCTGACCCCCATCCCTCGCAGGCCACCCCGTGGAGGAGAGCGAGAACGTGCGGCTGCGGCAGGATGGGGGCCTGCATTCGCTGCACATCGCGCACGTGGGCAGTGAGGATGAGGGGCTCTACGCGGTCAGTGCTGCCAACACCCACGGCCAGGCCCACTGCTCAGCCCAGCTCTACGTGGAGGAGCCTCGGACAGCTGCCACTGGCCCTAGGTACCACCCCGGGCACCCCCCCCAACCCCCGCGCAGCCAGGGCTGCCTCCGGGGGCCCCAGCCCTGTGGTAGGAGGTGCGACTCCAGGCCCCTGGGCCACTGTGTGGTTCTTACAGCTCCAAGCTGGAGAAGATGCCCTCCATCCCTGAGGAGCCCGAGCAGGGTGAGCTGGAGCGGCTGTCCATGCCCGACTTCCTGCGGCCGCTGCAGGATCTGGACGTGGGACTGGCCAAGGAGGCCATGCTGGAGTGCCAGGTGACCGGCCTGCCCTACCCCACCATCAGCTGGTTCCACAACGGCCACCGCATCCAGAGCAGCGACGACCGACGCATGACGCAGTGTACGTGTCCGGGAAGGGACGCTGGGGCTGTCCCCTCCAGCACCCTCTTTGCTTGCAAGAGCCCATCCCCTCTGCCCACCCTTGGGCCTGCCTTCTCTCACCTGGTCAGGGATGGGGTGCCTGGGAGCCCACAGAGGCTATGGGGTCGCAGCCTCCTGCCTTGAGCCCACCTGGCCCCCATCTGCTGGGTCACCACTTTCGGCCTCAGAGGCCTGTTAGCACTTACTGGCCCAGCAGTCCAGCCTGCTACTGACTGTGGCAAGTTACAGAACTCTCCAAGCCTCAGTTTCCTCATCTGTGGTAGGCTTGTTGTGGGAATTGAATCAGTTAATACACAGAGAGCATGTAGGGCGAATAGCAAGGGGCCACTGAGGGTTAAATGTCACTGTTACGGCTGCTGTTGTTACCATTACCATCATCCTTGTCGATAAAGTGATGCTTCTCACACCTTCCTGGAGAAATTCCAGTGAAAATCCTGACGTGGATAGCATCTGCATCAAAAGGATGCTTGGTCCAGGGTTGTTCAATAACAAATAAAGAAGAAAGAACAGCAGGAAAATTACAGAGGGACACATTTGGGTTGGTGTCCTCCTCCTCCGACTACTAAGTTGCTTCAGTTGTGTCCGACTTTGTGCGACCCCATAGACAGCAGCCCACTAGGCTCCCCAGTCCCTGGGATTCTCCAGGCAAGAACACTGGAGTGGGTTGCCATTTCCTCTTCCAATGCATGAAAGCGAAAAGTGAAAGTGAAGTCGCTCAGTTGTGTCCGACTCTTAGCGACCCCATGGACCGCAGCCTACCAGGGTCCTCCACCATGGGATTCTCCAGGCAAGAGTACTGGAGTGGGGTGCCATCGCCTTCTCTGGGTGTCCTCCTAGCCTGGGGTATTTTCTCAAGGAGTATCTCAGTTCCATCCTTGAAGGAATCTGAGCCTCGTGTGAGAAGGTCTAGCTACGCCCTCTCAGACAGTGCCACCCCGCAACCCGTGATGGGTTCCTCTAACTGCTGCTGCAGTGTGACAAAACTCGCCTTTGGTAGGCACTTCTTGAATGCCAGGCCCTGATGCTAGAGGCCTGACATGAGAATCCCACGTTCCTCACCACAGAACTCTAAGGCAAGTATTATGGTCCCTGTTTACAGATGGGAAAACTGAGGCTTGCAGAGGGACAGAGATTTACCTAAAGGCAGACAAATACCATCCGACTGCCTAACCAGGACATCTCCTGTCACCCGTGCTCCACTCACCCCTCCCATCCCCAGTGTCACCACCTTGGCTTTGACTCTCCCCTCAATCCCCATCCACCACTGTCTTTGCTCAGCCCACAGGCTTCCCATCTCCCAATCTGCTCTGAGGCCCAGGCTGAGCGTCTGTCTCAGGATCTGAGCCGGCGCCTCTGTTTTTGTCTGTATCTGGGGTCAGCAGTGGCGTTGGGCTTCTCTTCCTTTATAAATAGTGTCAGCAGAGATAAATGAATGGGTGGCTGTTCCGGGCAGAGATAACCTCTAAGAGCGGGGAGGGGTGTTTGGGGACGGCCCTGACGTCGAGGAGGAAGGACAGTGCACATCTCTTCCCCTTCATGTCCCTCCGGGGGATGGCCTCCTCACCATCATTCTGGAGGCACAGTGTAGGGAGAGAGCTTGGGAATCCAGGGGAACCAAGTTCGAGCCATGGCTTCATTGTCTATTAGTGGTGTGACCTTGGGACAAGTCTGTTAGTGTCTCTGACCTCATTGGTAACATGAGGACATTCTTGCAGGGTTGTTGAAAGGATATGGAGAAAGACATGCACGTCAAATATCTGGCATGGACTAGGCACAGTGCAAACAAATGTTATTGTAATTTATAATCTAATGTACTTGGCACTTACTGTATACAAGGCATTCAGTACTGAGCCTGGTAGGACAAATCAGCTCTTGTCTTCAAGGAGCTTACGGGAGGCGGGGCGCATGCAAGAAGAGGAAGGACCACCCGAAGCAGTGTGGGCCGGGTGCTGGGGGTCCTGGGGAGGTAGTCAGAGATGGAGGGACAGAGGGGACCAGGGGCATGGAGAGGAGTGCCCAGGGCTGGCACTCACTAAACTATATCTTGAAGGAGAAGGAGGCTTCAGGTAAGAGAACAGTCCAGAAGAGAGGAATTTTGTGAGCAGAGACCTGGAGATGGGACTCATGTGGCTTGTTTAGGGGCCTGATGGTGGGTCAGAGTCAGGATATGGAAGAATAGCAGGAGACAGGGGCGGATGAGTTTGGACTGAGGGCTTTTGGAGGCCACCTGTTTGGCAGTAGGTGCCATGAAGGTCCTCGGAGAGATCACATGTGATCACATGAGGCTGGTGGGGTGTGGCTCATGCAAGTGGAGGCTTTGATGGACTCTGAGCTGGAGATGGGATGGGCAGTGGCTCTGAGGATGGAAAAGAGGGAACTGTCTGGGGTAGGAACCTGCAGAGGGTGAAGTGTAGTGGAGGACGATGAGAAGGTCTGGGCCTGAGTGCTGGAGGACCAGGCAGGAGGGACAGGGCTGCAGGTTTGGACGGGCAGCCTGGACCTAGAGTGTGGCTCCCTTCTGTGTCTGCCCTGCCCTTCTCTCCCACCTATAGTGGATTGTGGCGGGGTGGGGGGTGAAGGGCCAGGCCTGGATGGCATGGGCCCACCCTCCAGAGTATCCTTCCAGCTCAGGCCCAGTGTCATGTCTCTCCCCGCCCCCAGACAGGGATGTCCATCGCTTGGTGTTCCCTGCCGTGGGACCTCAGCATGCTGGCGTCTACAAGAGCGTCATTGCTAACAAGCTGGGCAAAGCCGCCTGCTATGCTCATCTCTACGTCACAGGTGAGGCAGGTACCCTCCGGTCAGCTGGGTACATAGCCTAGCCTCTGGCCCACCTGGGGACCTGGGTGAGGGCAGGGCCTCTGCACCAGCTCTCTTTCCCCTCCATTCTCTGGGGAGCCACCTGGCCTTGCCTGTGCCCATGGGGCTTTACCTCCAGCCTGTGCCCCAAGGCTTGGCGATCCCGTGGGGGTGGTTGGGCCCTAAAGGACCCCCCATGGACAGTGGACCTCTGGCTTTCAGATGTGGTTCCGGGCCCCCCAGATGGCGCCCCTCAGGTAGTGGCTGTGACCGGGAGGATGATCACGCTTGCATGGAACCCCCCCAGGAGTCTGGACATGGCTATCGGTGGGTCCTGGCCACATGGGGGCATGGGTGGGGAAGGGGGGCATGGACAAGACAAGCTCAGGCAGGGCACCGGGGGGGCGGCCAGGAGAGGAAGGCAAGGCCTAGGGGGATATACACAGAGTGGGAGTGGATGGAGCGTTGAAAATAGGACAGAAGTGGCTTTGTGGGCCACCTCCCCACGGTTGACAGAGCCCTGGTGCTGGGTCAGGGGAGGAGGCAAAGCAGGGGCTGCCGTGTTGCCTTCCCTTCTCAGAGGGACCGGGTGCCTGGGTGGTGGTTCTTCCCCGTGCACAGCATCCTCCTGCTCTGTGCCTCAGTCTGTCTACCTCAGGTGGTAGCAAGGAATTAGAGCTAAGTTAAGCTCCCTCCCCGCCTGTAACTGGACCACATGCCTGACACCTCATGGGCTCTGAGCCTTCCCCCGCCTGTGGCTGGGCAGGAGCAGGTGGGGAAATGGGCAGAAGTGACCGGAGAAACTGAGGCAGGTCCTCAGACCAGACTGATGAGACCCTGGGTCCCGAGCCAGCAGAACGGGGGCGGGGGCACCCCAACCAGGCCCGCCTCTAGCAGCTGCCTCCCCACTAGACCCAGACGCCCTGACCTACACCGTGCAGCACCAGGTGCTGGGCTCAGACCAGTGGACGGCGCTGGTCACGGGCCTGCGGCAGCCCGGGTGGGCAGCCACCGGATTGCGAAAGGGGGTCCAGCACGTCTTCCGGGTTCTCAGCACCACCATCAAGAGCAGCAGCAAGCCCTCGCCCCCGTCCGAGCCCACGCAGCTGCTGGAGCGTGGTGAGCCTGGTGTTCCTGGAGGGGGGCGGGCAAGAGCCATCAGGCCAGGGGATGTGGTGTCCGTGGAGGAGGCTCCAGGGCTGGTGTGGACGCAATAACTGGCAGGATTGGCATGGCTGCACACGACCCCTACCTGTCAAGAGTGCTTCCTTCTCACTCCTGAAAGCTGCACGCACCAAAGTTGAGGCTGTGGTTCTGGGTCAGAGGAGCTGGGGGTCCAATCCCAGCTCTGCCGCTCCTGGCTGAGTTCCCTAGACGAGTTGCTAAACCTCTCTGAGCCTTGGCTTCCTCGTCTATAAAAAAACGGAGCTCACGAGGTGATGGCGGTTGGATTCCGAGAGCAGTGGGTGCCGAGGCCCAGCACTGAGCCAGCCCTCCCGTTCGCAGGCCCGCCCCTGGAGGAGGCGCCCGCTGTGCTGGACAAGCCAGACGTCGTGTATGTGGTGGAGGGCCAGCCCGCCAGTGTCACCGTCACCTTCAACCACGTGGAGGCCCAGGTCGTCTGGAGGAGGTGAGCCCGCCTTGCCGACCCTATTCCTCACATGAGGTGCCCGGCTTCAGCTGGCCAGGCTGACCTCCCTGGGGCTGAGTCCTGGGTGACTGCCCCGTCCCGTGTCCCTCAGCTGCCGAGGAGCCCTCCTAGAGGCCCGGCCAGGTGTGTACGAGCTGAGCCAGCCGGATGACGACCAGTACTCTCTTCGGATCTGCCGGGTGAGCCGCCGGGACCTGGGAGCCCTCACTTGCACTGCCCGCAACCGCCACGGCACACAGGCCTGCTCAGTCACCCTGGAGCTGGCAGGTGGGTGACCGCGGCCTCTTTACCTCTCCCTGCTCTGAGGCCCACAGCCCTCTCCTCACCCCCCAGGTGTACACACCCACCTGACAATCCCAGGTGCCTCTGCTCAGGCTTGTCCCTCTAATGGCTATAATAACTGCAGCAGTAGTAACAATAACAGTACCAGTACTAATAAGATGTTTATTGAGAACCTGTATGTGCTAGGCTTGGTGCTGAGTACCTTACATTTATTATTTGTTTAATATTTAGATCAACCCTGTTAGATGGAATCAGCTATTATCTGCATTTTACAGATGGGGAAACTGAGGCCCAGAGACTGTGCTAAGTAACAGGCCTAGAGTCACACTATGTAATAAATCAGGAGCTGAGATTTAAGCCTGGATGCCCTACTCCAAAGCCAGACAGTGTTCCTAGCTCCTGTGTTAAACATAGCAGGAAATAGTACTTCCAGAATAACAAACTGGGGTGGGGCTGGGGGCAGGGGTGGAGCAGTGCAGGGGGATGAAGGTGGAGAAAAAGGCCCAAGTGAGAGCATCTTATCACCAGACTCCCAGCTCTGGGATCCTGGCTGCTGCCCTTTTGCACAAGCCTGTGTGACAGAGCCTCCCAACCTTTGCAGTGAGGTTTCTCCTTTCAAGATGCAGTCTCTCAGACCGTAGCCTGCATTAAGTAGTAATTGTCTTGTTTTCCGGTTTGTTAATTAACTCTAGACACATGTACCTGCCACTCAGAACTTCGGATCAGCATGAGCTAAGCAGTTACCTGCTGAGTAGATAAGATTCCAAGCAAATGCAAAGAAAGTTACATTTTAGTTAGCACAGGCCACCCTATTACGGGATAAATGTACATCTTCTGGTGCTTTAAAAAATTGTTGAAGTCAACTTGAAACTTTCTGATCCTTTTGACCTTCGTAGACTGACCCCTGCCACCACCTCCACCCCATACCCAGCAGACTAGGGACCAGATTCCTAGAGGGCAGGACGGGCAGCTTTAAAGTGGGAGAGAGGTGGCCGTAGGGTATGTGAGGAGGAGATATGGGGGCCCTACTGGCCCTGCTGTGGATGGTGGCTGGGGTGGAGCCACTGATGGTCTGGGTCGCTGGTTTCCCTTTTCTGTGTCTTCCCCTCTGTCCAGCATCCTCCCACCCTACCCCCCCACCCCCCCTCCCCCCACCTGCACTTCCCACTCAGCCACCCCTTTGCTTCTTGGTTGTGATTTTTTTGGGTTTTTTTGGGTTTTTTTGGTCATACCGCATGGCTTGTGGGATCTTAGTTTCCCAACTAGGGATCATACCTGGGCCCCTGGAAGCAGAGTCCTAACCCCTAGACCACCAGGGAAGTCCCAACCACTGGCTCCTTATTAGTAGCATCTGTAGGATTCATCTTTCTTTCCAGGTGTAGGAGGAGCCCTGGGGTTTGGGGAGGCCCTGGATACTGCGAGAGCAGCAGCCAGCCTGGATGGGACAGTGACTGAGGGAGACTGAGTCCCATCTGGCCAGGGCTAGAGCAGGCCTGGGCTTGGATCCACACCCCTTCCTGTTGTGCCCACCCCCGTCCCCCAGGCAGGTGGAATGGTCCCTTCCCTCCACACCCGGGCCATGGATGCATTTTCCCCAGGATGCCGTCCCTTTTGTTCTGTGCAGAGGTCGAGCTATGTGCTTGCGGCTGGGTGGTGCTCCCTGCCCAGCACTCCTGCTTTCCCCCCTACTCCCCTTAAAGCCCAGATCCTCCAACACTCAGAAAGGAGGGGGAGGGCACCAGAAGTTTCTCCAAAAAATACAAGCACAGTGGAATATGTATTGAATTCCGTCATAAGAATTAAGAACTGCTTTACCAGGAAATAACATGATATGTGTGGAGAATAAAATCAGTCACATGGGGGAGAACTAAACTGAGAATCGGTGACTATTCATCTTGCCATCTTCCAGATGGTAGAAGGCCCCTTAAATATTTAAATAAGATTCAGAGAGAAAACCTCAAGATGGAGGCAGTGCCATCCGTGAACTCCACGTGGGGTCACAAACTGAGCCGCCCACCGGGCCCTGGATGGGTACAGTCAGAAGCCCGCAGTAGGACTGTGCTGGGGGCCACCACCCACAGGGGGCAGTGTCGGGCCACTCCGCGACAGCCCATTAATGCAGTGAGGGAAGCAGCTCGGGACAGCCAGTCCTGTTTTTCCAATAGAGGCAGGAAATCCAGATTTCTTTTGTGTGTGAAAATCTCCTAATTTCAAAGCTGGCCAATGAATCCTGAGAGCCCAACAAAGCAAGCCTGTACCCCCTGGCTGAGGTTTTCCGAGATTTGCAGAACATCATGTTTAGATTTACAGGGAGAGTGCTTGGTTCAGGCCAGGAATTCATGTTCTTTGGCCAAGTTTGAGAGCCCCAGGGTGGGGTGTTGGGACTCTGAGGGGTGCGGGAGGTGGGACAGGGTCTGATGTTCTGCCTGAGCTGGTTGCTGAGGGAGGGCTCAGAGAGGGCCTGAGGAGGGAGGCCCTTGTGACCCCAACGTTCTGTTTCCCCACCACCACCCTTGTTTCAGAGGCCCCTCGGTTTGAGTCCATCATGGAGGATGTGGAGGTGGGGGCTGGAGAGACTGCTCGCTTCGCCGTGGTAGTGGACGGGAAGCCCTTGCCGGACATCATGTGGTACAAGGTCAGAGGCTGGTTGCGGCCTCCTTCAGAGCATGGGTGGTGGGGGGCAAATGGCGGGGTGAATTCCTGGGGGCTTGGAAGGGGTCAGGGAAGCCTGGAGAGAGAGGAGGAGGAAGTGGGACCCAGAGGTGTTGGTGACGCTGGGAAACAAGGGTGGCACCAGGCCCCTAGGGGAGCTAGTGCTAGACCCTGAGGGCAGGGTGAGACTGGGTCTCTGGTGTGGAGGTAGAACTGGGTCCCAGGCAGACAGGAAGCCGGGCCCGGGCTGGGGTGACGGCCACCTCTGCAGGATGAGGCGCTGCTGACCGAGAGCAACCATGTGAGCTTCGTGTACGAGGAGAACGAGTGCTCCCTGGTGGTGCTCAGCGCGGGGGCCCAGGATGGAGGGGTCTACACCTGCACGGCCCGTAACCTGGCTGGCGAAGTCTCCTGCAAGGCAGAGCTGGCTGTGCACTCAGGTGGGTTGGAACTCAAGGGGAGCACGGCGGAGTGCTCACCCAGGGATCCAATGATACCGGCCCGCGCCTCCCCCGAGCGGGAATCACTCGCCCCGCCCTTCCCTCCAGACCACGCCCTCCTCCAGCCCCGGCTCCAACATTCATGCTTCTCTTCTGTGTCTTCCGGCTGCCCCGCCTGGCCGAGTCTCTGCCCCGTCCCTCGTCTTGTCCTCCCCACCTAACACCAGGCATCTCTTCCTCAGCTCAGACAGCTATGGAGGTGGAAGGGATTGGAGAAGACGAGGAGCAGCGAGGAAGGAGGCTCAGCGACTTCTATGACATTCAGCAGGAGATCGGCAGGTGTGGGGCTCAGAGTGGGTGCGGTGTCTGGGGACCGATAGAGCTGGGCCTGAGGCTCAGCAACAGCTGAGCCCTGTCCTCTCCTCGCATCCTCACCCAGGGGTGCCTTCTCCTACCTGCGCCGTGTAGTGGAGAGGAGCTCCGGACTGGAGTTTGCAGCCAAGTTCATCCCCAGCCAGGCCAAGCCAAAGGCATCGGCGTGGCGGGAGGCACGGCTGCTGGCCCGGCTCCAGCATGACTGCATCCTCTACTTCCATGAGGCCTTCGAGAGGCGCCGGGGACTGGTCATCGTCACCGAGCTGTATCCTGGGACAGGCTGGGCGGGTGGGGGACACGTGGCCTGAATGACCGGTCCTTGGAACAGCCAATTAGCAACATGTTTTACACTTTACAAAGTGGTCCAGTGGACAACTGGGATTTCTCGAAGCACCTTTATTTTTTTTAATTTTTATTTATTTTTGGCTGCACTGGGTTATTTTGTTGCTGCATGCAGGCTTTCTCTAGTTGCAGCGAGCAGGGGCTAACGCACAGGCATCTCATTGCAGTGGCTTCTCTGGTTGCAGAGCACAGGCTCTAGAGAGCATGGGCTCCAGAGTTGTGGCATACAGACCTAGTTGCTCTGAGGCATGTGAGATCTTGGAATAGGGATCAAAGCCGTGTCCCCTGCACTGGCAGGTGCATTCTTAACCACTGGACCACCAGGGAAGTCCAAGACATCTTATAAACACTTCACAGAATGGAGTCTGGAGACGTGTGTGAAGACCAACATTTTTTAGCTTAAATTTACAAAGTACTTGATGTGTGGCTGGCAGTGTTCTAGGAGCTTTACCAACATCTGTTTCATTATCATGTATACTTCTCTCTCGGAATTTTATTATCCCCATTTTATAGATGATGAAACTAAGGTGTAACGAGATAAAGTAACTCACCCAAGATCACACAGTCGGCAAGAGGCACATGATTTTTATCATGGAATGCAGTACAGTATATCCAAACATTTGCAGCGACCCCCATTTCAGATGCGCGTTAATACTAGGCTTTATTTGGGAGGCTCTTCTCATACAAAATGGATTTTATTCTTTCATAAGAGCTGTAAACAAAGTCACACTGAGGTAAGGATGCTGGGCAGCTGGCTTGTCACTGCCATCAGCAGGGTGACCGTGTCTTACACGCTAGCCTCCCAGTCTGCACTGTTAGAACCCAGACCTCAGCAAAATGACAAATTATTATGTGTCATGGGCCTTCTGGGTCATTCTCAAATACAGTCAAGAGGTTCCCTCCACATTCAACAAAATGCTGCTCTAACTTGAACCTTACAGACACTTCACAGGGTAGGTGAGAAGAACATTATCCCTATTTGACACCGGCAGGAACCTAGGCTCAGAGAGGTTAGGTGACTTGCCTGAGATCCCACAGCAAGTGAGAGTTCAAGCAGGGTTGTCCCATCTACGCACCTGGATGACAGGGGAAGGGGAAGATGCAGTTGATAACTGGTAGCAGGTGTGCTTTTTGGGGAAAGAGAACCCTGTGCTGAGCTGGGACTCAACCGGAGCTCTGGGAGTGGGCCCGGCTGTTGACACTGGTCACTGTTTCCTTGATCCAGGACATAGCTGCACAGAAGAGCTTCTGGAGCGAATGGCCAGGAAACCCACCGTGTGTGAGTCTGAGGTGAGGGCAGTGGGTGGGAGGGGCCAGGCTGGGCACCAGCGTTCACCCACCTGATCTCTGAGACCCGAGGGGTGCATCCCGGGTGTGCCATCTGTGGCCACAAACAGGCCAAGGTGGTGTGGATAGCACTGTTAGGCAGGCAGCAGAACCCCACACTGGGACTTGCACTGTCTTCTGTAAATCTCAGCACCTACCCTGGCCTCCAGCTCTGTTGCTTCTCAGTCTTCCTCACATAAATATCACTCAGACGTTACCCCAGAAGGAGCCCCATCCAGACTCTATTCAGTTTCAGTGCTATCCTGCCGTATAGGGCTGTACAAATTGTGCACTGCACAGTTCTACTTATTATCATGTAAGTGGTGTCCTCCTCTAATTGTGCTGTGCTCAGCCTGTGCAGCTGTACATGGAAACCCTGAACCTCAGTAACCCCAAACCTATGTTTCGGCCCCCTCCTGAAGGCCACTTCCCAGGCATAGCCTGGCTTTTTGCCACAACCCTGGTAGTAATCAAACATAATACTCCCCGGACTCTGGGCCTCCTGTCTCCACAGATCCGGGCCTACATGCGGCAGGTGCTAGAAGGAATATGCTACTTGCACGAGAACCACGTGCTGCACCTGGATGTCAAGGTGCGATGCAGGTGGGGGGTGGGAGCAGGCAGCACCTGTGGGAGCCAGGCCCCTGGGCTGTCCTCCCCTCGGCCCTCAGCTCTCACGTCTCACCTTGTGTCCCACAGCCCGAGAACCTGTTGGTGTGGGATGGTGTTGAGGGTGAGGAGCAGGTGAGGATCTGTGACTTTGGGAACGCTCAAGAGCTGACACCGGGAGAGCCCCAGTATTGCCAATATGGCACACCTGAGTTCGTGGCGCCCGAGATTGTCAACCAGACCCCCGTGTCTGGAGTCACTGACATCTGGTAACATTGGCATGCTGGGCTTCTGGGGTGGGCCAGGGCAGCTTCCCCCCATGCCATGCTGAGGACTCACTCAGGGGCAGAGAGGAGCTTTACTAAGCCCGGATGCCTGCCTTCTCTGACAGTCAGCTGCTGACCTTGCTCACAGGGGTCTCCTGCCCTTGTTACTACCTCCCTTTCCTCCCTCAAGGCCAACCCAGCCACTCAAGGCTTCAGCCCTATAGTCCTGGGTGCCACACCTCCCCACCTACAGCCACCTTGCCTCACCCCCAGGTGAAGCAGGCATAGTCTCTTGGTCCGCAGATTCCTCCAGACTTCCTAGGCCAGCCTTGCCATGATCCTTGAGTCCTCCAGGCACGTCGTGACCTCTGGATTCAGGGTCTTCCCCAAAGGAGGCTCCCCGTGCCCGTTTGTCCATGGCAGTGTTCACAGGGAAGACCCTTCCTCAGTAGATCAGCAGTAGCCAGAGGATTGCTCACTTCTGGTGGAGCGGGGCTTCCCTCTTACCGCTCACTCTCCTTTCCCCACAGGCCCGTGGGTGTCGTTGCCTTCCTCTGGTAAGAGCCCCTCTGCTCTCAGGAACCCCGTCTCCTAACAGTTTCTCGTAGCAGGCCCAAATGTTGGCAGAGCCTGGGGCAACAGAACATTTGAGGGCTGCAGCCTGCCCCTTCTCTTCCATGCCCTGGCTGCTTCCTACACTGGAAGGGGCCTCACGAGCATAAACGTGGACACGCTGCCTGCGTGTCCAAGCTTTGTCCACCACCATGTGCCTCCATAAGGGGCGGACACGCTGGTAGTATGCTTGGGAAGGCCAGTGCTGACTCACTGCCATTAAGACAGGGGACTAGTCCAGAAGATGGGCTAGAAAGGGAAGGGCCGGGCTCCGGGGACATATCCCCTGGCCACAGACTCCTCACTGCAGGGATGGGCCGCGGCCGGGGGAGGGCTGGCACAGGTCTGCTAGAGCACGGGCCGAGGGCAGGGGTCTGGCTGCCCAGGGCTCAAGGCAGTGCTGCCGTCAGGGGGCCGAATGGGGGCAGGACGGGCAAGAATCTGCAAGATTCTGCGCAGATTCACCCAGCCCCCACTCCCGTCCCCAGCCCTGTGCTCCTGCTGGCTTCCTACTCTCTCCTCTCAGCCCCAGGCACCCCACCCTCACTGCAGCCCTCTCCACCCATGCAGCCTGACCGGAATCTCCCCGTTCGTTGGGGAAAATGATCGGACGACATTGATGAACATCCGAAACTACAACGTGGCCTTCGAGGAGACCACGTTCCTGAGCCTGAGCAGGGAGGCCCGGGGCTTCCTCATCAAAGTGCTGGTGCGGGACCGGCTGTGAGTACAAGGCCCAAGGAGCCTCCCCACTGCAGAGTTCCCCCACGCCGCCCCAAGCCTTTGCCTGTAGACAGTCAGTCCCCCAACTCCTTAGTGGCCCCGTTTTCCCAAACGTTTAATGAATGAATGATAAATGCTTTTTTAATACTCCTTCCTTTACAGGAGGCCTACTGCAGAGGAGACCCTGGAACATCCTTGGTTTAAAGTGAGTCTTGTCTTGCGAAATGGTGGTAGAAGAGATGGAAGGAGAGAACGTTATTAGCAGCTCCATTTATTGAGTCCCTCCTGTGTGCAGTAACCATGATATGCATTTTATTTACGTATAATCTGTTAGCCTCACAATAGCTCTACAAAGGAGGGCATTATCACTCCCCTTTGGCTGATAGGGAAACTGAGGCTCAAATTGGGGTATCATGGACTGCAAGGCACAGGTCTGACCTGCCCCCTCCCCCGACATCCTAGGGATCCTCATGAGGGTTCTTCTTGGCCTTGAGCCCAGCCCTGGGCCTCCTCACTCCTGGGGCTCACCTCTCTGCTGCCTTGGTCCTGCATACTGTGGTTGGTGGGTGGCCTGGCTGGTTTGTCCTCTTGGTTTTGAGCTCCCTATGGGCAGAGTTCTCACTCATCTTCAAACCCCAGCACCGCAGGGCATAGCACCAGGCAGAGGGAGGGGTTCAGCAAATGACCCAGTAAAAGCAAACTGTTCATGGAGAACTGTGCTGGGTCAACAGAAGGCTGAGGTCATTCTGGTATCTGTGCTTGGAATACAAGCCTGGTCTCTCAGATCAGAAACGAGCTCTGAAAAGGACAGCCTGGGTGGGTGGCTGAGGAGAGCATCTGAGGTCTGGCCCACCAAGGCTGCAGATGTCTGGGGCTCTGGCTCTTCAGGAAGCCAGTTGGTAAACTGGGGAGCAGGTTTCAAGTGAGGGGCCTGAGCACAGGCCTCCCAGGGCAGCCAGTGTACCATGATAGGGCAAGCCCTGGTGTAAGGTCTGGAGTCTGGGAGCCACCGATTTCCTCTTTCTGTACTTGCACTTGTGCTCAGTCGCTTCAGTCGTGTCCGACTCTTTGCAGTGCTATGGCCTGTAGCCCACCAGGCTCCTCTGTCCATGGGATTCTCCAAACAAGAATACTGGAGTGGGTTGCCGTGTCTTCCTCCAGGGGATCTTCCTGACCCAGGGATGGAACCCACATCTCTAACGTCTTCTGCATTGGCAGGCGGGTTCTTTACCACTAGCACCATGTGGGAAGCCTGAGGTGCCTCTCCATTTAGCTTCAGGGAATTTGTCCACATGCGAGCACCTTGACAGTGGGAGTTGTTGTGACAGACCCCCCTGGGAAGGGAGCCTGAGGAGCCCAGACTCGATGCTGCTGTATCTGCTGTCCCCTCCTGTGGACATTATCTCTGCACTGCTGAAGCCGGAGCGTTAGGGTTGATGGAGGACTTTCCCTCAGGCCCTCTTCCTTGGTTTACAGGCACAGGCAAAGGGTGCAGAGGTGAGCACGGATCACCTAAAGCTATTCCTCTCCCGGCGGAGGTGGCAGGTAAACTTGGCTGGGCCCCACCTCTGCCTTCATCTTCAACATGCTACAGCTTGCTCTCTCTAATGCTGCCTTTTCTGTCAGATGCTCTCACTTCTGTGCATCTATCTTCATACACTTTTCAATTCTCTCGGCTGCCACGTCTGCCTGCGTTAGGCCTTCTCCCCTGAGGATGAGGTGGGCCTGAGTGGGTCAGTTTGGCCCCGAAGGGCCCTCAGGTCTGACTCTGGTACCCTGTCTCCAGCGCTCCCAGATCAGCTACAAGTGCCACCTGGTGCTGCGCCCCATCCCGGAGCTACTGCGGGCACCCCCGGAACGGGTGTGGGTGGCCGTGCCCCGAAGACCACCCCCTAGTGGAGGGCTGTCGTCATCATCCGACTCTGAAGAGGAAGAGCTGGAGGAGCTGCCCTCTGTGCCCCGACCTCTGCAGCCTGAGTTTTCGGGCTCCCGGGTGTCCCTCACTGACATTCCCACTGAGGATGAGGCCCTCGGGGCCCCGGAGGCTGGGGCGGCCACCCCCATGGACTGGCAGGAACAAGGAAAGGCCCCCTCTCAGGACCAGGAGGCCCCCAGCCCTCAGGCACTCCCCTCCCCAGGCCAGGAGTCCCCGTCCGGGCCCAGCCCCCGGCGGGCAGAGCTCCGCAGGGGCAGCTCGGCTGAGAGCGCCCTGCCCCGGGCCGGGCCGAGGGAACCGGGCCGGGGCCTGCACAAGGCAGCGTCCGTCGAGCTGCCGCAGCGCCGAAGCCCCAGCCCGGGGGCCACCCGCCTGACTCGAGGAGGCCTGGGTGAGGGCGAGTATGCCCAGAGGCTGCAGGCCCTGCGCCAGCGGCTGCTGAGGGGTGGCCCCGATGATGGCAAGGTCAGCGGCCTCAGGGGCCCCCTGCTGGAGAGCCTGGGGGGCCGGGCTCGTGACCCCCTGCTGGCGCGGGCGGCCTCCAGCGAGGCAGCACCCCACCACCAGCACCCACCTGAGGCTCGGGGCCTGCAGAAGAGCAGTAGCTTCTCGCAGGGTGAGGCAGAGCCCCGGGGCCGGCACCGCCGAGCAGGGGCACCCCTTGAGATCCCCGTGGCCCGGCTGGGGGCCCGCAAGCTGCAGGAGTCTCCCTCCTTGTCCGCCCTCAGCGAGGCCCAACCACCTAGCCCCGTGCGGCCCAGTGCAGCCAAGCCCAGCACCCCTAAGGCTTCAGAACCTCCTGTGGGCACCCCCAGTGAGGCTGCACAGCTTCCAGCACCCCCGCCTGCCCGAGAGAAGGCCCCAGAATCTACGCCAGAACCAGCTCGAGCCCCCAAGCCCACACAGCCCCCGACAGCTCTGCAAACCCTAGCGCCTCCGCTCACTCCGTATGCGCAGATCATGCAGTCGCTCCAGCTGCCAGGCCAGGCGCAAGGCCCGCCACAGGGCGCAGTCGTATCTCCTACATCTCGGTCTCCAGGATCTCGGTTGGAACCCAAGCCCCACCCAGCTGTGTTCTCCAGGGTGGCCTCCCCACCTCCGGGAGCCTCCGAGAAGCGCCTGCTGCCGGGAGCCGGAGCAACCTCAGGGCCAGCCGAAAAAGCCCGGGTCCCGGCGGTCCCCCGCAGGCCAGGGAGCAGTCTCAGCAGCAGCATTGAGAACCTGGAGTCGGAGGCCGTGTTCGAGGCCAAGTTCAAGCGCAGCCGGGAGTCGCCCCTGTCGCGGGGGCTGCGGCTGCTGAGCCGCTCACGGTCGGAGGAGCGCGGCCCCTTCCGCGGGACTGAGGAGGAGGACGGCATTTACCGGCCCAGCCCGGCGGGCACGCCGCTGGAGCTGGTGCGACGGCCCGAGCGCTCGCGCTCCGTGCAGGACCTCAGGGCGGTCGGGGAGCCGGGCCTCGTGCGCCGCCTCTCGCTGTCGCTGTCCCAGCGTCTGCGGCGGACCCCGCCCGCGCAGCGCCACCCGACCTGGGAGCCCCGCGGCGGGGACGGCGAGAGCTCGGAGGGCGGCAGCTCGGCGCGGGGCTCCCCGGTGCTGACGGTGCGCCGGAGGCTCAGCTCCACGCTGGAGCGGCTGTCGAGCCGGTTGCAGCGCAGCGGCAGCAGCGAGGACTCGGGGGGCGCGTCGGGCCGCAGCACGCCGCTGTTCGGCCGGCTGCGCAGGGCCACGTCCGAGGGCGAGAGTCTGCGGCGCCTGGACCTCGCGCAAAATCAGCTGGCGGCCCAAGCCGGCGCCGCCACGCCTTCCGCGGAGTCCCTGGGCTCCGAGGCCAGCGCTACGTCGGGCTCCTCTGGTGAGAAGGGGCCCCAGGGGGCGAGTGGAGGGTGAAAGTGTAAACAGGGATCTGGCGGGGGCGGGGCTGGTATGTCAGGTGCGGGGAGAATGAGAGGGCCAGGGACTCCCAGCGCAAAGAAGCGGAGACATTTCTGGAGGCCCCCAGGACAGAACTGGCAGGACTAGGGTGGCAGAAGGCTGAAGGATAGAGGCTTTTGCAGGAGCTGGCCGGTGTCGAGGCTTAGTCGCTTCGAGTCTTTGTGACTCTTTGTGGCCCTATGGACTGTGGCCTGCCAGGCTCATTTGTTCATGGAATTCTCCAAGCAAGAATACTGGAGTGGGTTGCCATGCCCTTCTCAAGGGAATCTTCCCAACACCCAGGGATTGAACCCTGGGTTTCCTGCATTTCAGGCAGATTCTTTACTGACTGAACCACCAGGGAAGGGTCAGGGCTAGAAGTTCTCTATTCCCTGCTAGTGGCTGGGCAAGTGCTCACAGGCTTGGTTCTTCACAGCTCCTGCAGAAAGTCGAAGCCGCCTGCGCTGGGGCCTCTCTCGGCTGCGGAAGGACAAGGGCTTGTCACAGCCTAACCTCTCTGGCAGTGTCCAGGAGGATTTGGGTCACCAGTATGTGCGCAGTGAGTCAGGTAATCCAGGCCTGCTGGGTGAGTAGCCCCCTGCGAGCCCCAGGGAAAAGTTATAGCTGGGTATAACTTGGCTACAAGTTGTAGCTTGGAAGAGCCCTGGCAGTGGTGGGTGGGGGGGGGCCCTGGAGTCAGGAAAGAACAACAATCATCATAATTGCTTCAGCTGCCATTAATTAGCAACACCAAGTGTCCTTTAAGCACTTAACAAGCATTGCCTCACCCCTCAAACATTGCTTAGGAGCTAGTCTTGTTATCTGCCCATTTTACAGGTGAGGGAACAGAGGCTTAGCCATGCCAAGTAGCTTGTCCAAGTCACAGAGCTGGTAGTAAGTTGGACTGTATGACCCTCTGCACCCAGAGCCCAGAAGTGGCTTTGTGATATCGTACTAATGCCTTTCTTTGGCCAGCCGCCCACCCCCACCACACAGAGGTCTCTGTCCCTGGGTGTGGTTCTGATGGAGCTCAGGATTGGACTCCCTGCCCCTCAGCGCCCCCTGTGCTGTGTGTACACAGGATTGTGTGTGTTCTCATTCGCGTCCGACTCTTTGCGACCCCATGGATTATAGCCCGCCAGGCTCCTCTGCCACGGAATTTTCCAGGCATGAATACTGGGGTGGGTTGCCATTTCCCGCTCCAGGGTATCTTCCTGACCCAGGGATCAAACCCTCGTTTCTTGAGTCTCCAACATTAGCAGGCAGATTCTTTACCCCCTGAGCCATCTGGGAAGCCTGTGAATGTGCTCCCAAAGATACTCTTTCTCTCCCAGCCTAGAGGCCCACAGTCTGGACTGTGCCTTCAACCTTCCATTTCTCTATAGCCCTAAACACCCGATCGCCCCTCCCTATCCCCTCTGCCCCCACCAAAGGCTCTGCACACAGACAAGCCACCTCCGGGGCTCTTTCTTGGGGGGAGCAACACCTGGGATATGCCCTGGTCTATCTCTCTGCCCACGTCCCGGGGCTACAGCGGGGGAGGTATTTCCCCCCTGAGTCACCTCAGTCCTCCCCTTGAAAGTGGGGAGCATTACTCATGGATCGCAGAAGTTCAGGAGGCCAGGGTTTCCAGACCAACCTGCAGAGAGGAGCAGGCCCACCACACCAGGCTACATGCAGGGCCTTTATCAGTCATAGATCTCTTCTTCTCCAGTTTCCGATAAAACTCCTCAGAACTGTTCCAGATGCATCTCAGCAGGGCTCATGACTGAACATGTGACCTCGTCCCTCCTTGGCTGGTGTGGGGGGAGTCTGGGCATCTCACTCTAGGCAGTGGGTGGAGGGGGCTGTCGTGAGGGAAGAGGAGGGAGGGAGGCCGGCCGGTGGGGGCAGGGGCAGTGAAGGAGGGGTGGGGGGTGGGGGGTTGCGTAGAGAGAGAAGCCAGCCCGAGGCCTGGGGACAGTTGATCCCTTTCCACCTGGGGCCCCCCCTCCCGACTCCATGTTGCTTGTGCAGCTGGTTTCTTGCCAAGGCCATGTCTCCTTACTTCATCCTCTGCCCCCCTCCCCTCGGGAAGCAGGCTGTCCCACGTCCACCTTCCCGAGTCGGGCTGGCCCGTGGGAGGATCGTGAGTGGGACTGGCAGAGCTGGACCAGGGTCACTTTTCATCTCTCCTTCTCCTTGGCTCCGTCTCTCTCCCCGCTACCCAGTATCCTCCTTGATCTGAAGGTGGTCATTGACAAAACCGTATTCCCTTTATGTTGATGGCACCTGGGTGTGGGAGCCCTCCTAGGGGAGTGCTGGGGTACAGTGGGAAAAGGGGCAGGCTGACGTCCTGTCAGCCTCTTCTGCAGATCCTCTTCTCCCAGCTCATCCACACCCCGCCCCCTGCTGGTTCCGCAGACAGGCAGGAGCCAGGGCTCCCAGGTGTATCTACCTCTCGGTCCACATGAAAGAAATCCACCCCCAACACACACCACTACCATCACCAGACCAGGATGGGATTTTTCTAAAAAGACATTCCCAGGGAGCGGAAGTGCAAATCCTCAGGGCACTAATGAGCCACAAGGCCAGCAAAAACCTGGAGCAAAGACAGTGGCCATCTGCAGCCCTGCCATGGGCTCATTCACCAGCCTGCTGTGAAGCCAGCTTTGCTGAAACAGCCTCTTTGGGGGTCTGTGCCTGGCTTCTCCACTGGGCATGTTAACGAGATAATAATCACAACAATAGAAGCTAGCATCTATGAGCGTTTATTATATGTTAGACATCTGCTAAGCGCTTTACTTGCCTCTTTGAATGCTCATGACAACTCTGTGAGCTTGGTGTTATTTTCCTCAATTTACAGACATGGTCCAAGGTCATGTAGACACGGTGTCTTTCTGTTTCAAAAGCTCTGGCCACTTAGCTGATCTGTGGGAGGGTGTAGAAGGTCTGGGACAGGTGCCCCAGACCCTAGGGGGGACGAGGGATGGGGGAGACTGACACACTTTCAGGGTCTGCCCCAGGTTTGCCTTGACTTTAGGTCTTTTGACATTGCACATTTTGACTGAACGTATGTTCAGTCTTGGGAGTCTCAGTTCAGGTCACCAGCTCCTGTCACTTGTCCTACAGTACCCCAGAATGAATGGGTATTGCAGGAGCTTAACCATTGTAGTTTTTCAATGTTTGTTTTCATCTTATTTAGCAAGTGCTTATAGGGACTTCCCTGGCGTTCCAGTGGTTAAGACTCGGCTACCACTGCAAGGGGGCGCGAGTTCAATCCCTGGTCAGGGAACTAAGATCTTGCATGCCATGCAGCATAGTCAAATAAACAAAAATAAAACAAAACCAGGTGTTTGTAGAGCACTTATTTAGTGCCAAGCTGTGCTTAAAGTGACTTACAAACATACAAGGTAGCAACTACGACATGTCTTCAATAATCAGTGAAGGGAAAAGATAGTTGTACACACAGCAAGTGCATAGCAAAGTGATGCTCACCCCAAAGGAAATTCTCAAAGGCAAGACCTTCTCCTTCCCCCATCTGCCTGGGAAGAGATGGCCTTTCACTCTGCCCTCTGCAGGCAGTGCTAGCTCTCACATGCCTCCTCCCCTCCATCAGTGGTGAGGGAGCCGGGGTTCCCGCAGACCCATGACCATCTTTGCTGTCGCTTCAGACTTTCCCCCAGTCTTCCACATCAAACTCAAGGACCAGGTGCTGCTGGAGGGAGAGGCAGCCACCCTGCTCTGCTTGCCGGCAGCCTGCCCTGCACCCCACATCTCCTGGATGAAAGGTGAGGCGATCACATCTCCTCCAGAGAGAGAGGAGTAGGCAGGTGGCCCCACGGCCAGGGGATGTTCAGCGGGAAGTGGCAGCTGAGGGGGCCCAGAGGACGCATGTGCTACTTCACTCTGCAGCCCGTCCTTCTCCTCTTTTGCCCGCAGACAAGCAGTCCCTGCGGTCAGAGCCCTCGGTGATCATCGTGTCCTGCAAAGATGGTCGTCAGCTACTGAGCATCCCCCGGGCGGGCAAGCGGCATGCGGGGCTCTACGAGTGCTCCGCCACCAACGTCCTTGGCAGCATCACCAGCTCCTGTACCGTGGCTGTGGCTCGTGAGTCCAGGGCAGGGACCCAGGAGGCAGTGATGTGGGTGGTGGGACAGGACTCGATGGGGTGCAGGGGCTCACTGGGGCTCCACTTCTCTCACCAGGTACCCCAGGAAAGCTAGCTCCTCCCGAGGTGCCCCAGACCTACCAGGACACAGCACTGGTGCTCTGGAAGCCGGGAGACAGCAAGGCGCCTTGCACATACACGCTGGAGCAGCGGGTGGATGGTGAGGGACTGGCAGGCTGGTCAGGGGTGGGGGGGCAGGTGGAGGGTGGAGAAGTTGGGGAGACAAGTACCTTCCCAGAGCTCCTCACAGATGGCACTGGGAGCTTGGGCCACCTCTTCTGTGGCCTCAGCCCCTGCACCATGCTGCCTGTAGGGGAGTCTTCCTGGCACCCCGTGAGCTCAGGCATCCCCGACTGCTACTACAATGTGACCCACCTACCAGTCGGCTTGACTGTGAGGTTCCGTGTGGCCTGTGCCAACCGTGCTGGGCAAGGGCCTTTCAGCAACCCTTCTGAGAAGGTCCTCGTCAGGGGAGTGCAAGGTCAGTGGGATGGTGGGGGTGGCCAGGGAGGGCAGGGTCACTGAGCCCTGGGTCCAGCCCCTTCTTGGAGCACCTGGTTTTGCCCCCGAGGCACCATGGTGATGGTTTTCTCTGTCTCTACTTAGATTCCTCAGCTCTGCCATCTGCTGCTCACAGAGATGCCCCTGTTACCTCAGGGCCAGCCAGGGCCCCGCCTCCTGATGCTCCTACCTCACTGGCCCCTCCACTGAGCCCCTCCCCAGCTCCTGCTCCCCCAGGCCCCCAGGCAGCCCCTCTCGGCCCTTCATCTTCCCCAGCACCCCCCAGCCAGGCCTTGTCCTCCCTCAAGGCTGTGGGTCCACCACCCCAAACCCCCCCACGAAAGCACCGGGGCCTACAGGCTGCCCAGCAAGTAGAACCTACCCCACCCAGTGCCCAGGACTCCCCAAGTGAGCCCAAGTCTTCCGTCCCTGACACTGGGACCCCCATCCCAGCCTCTGCCCCTCAAGTGGTAAAAACAGCCTCTTCCTCAATGCCCCTGTATATGGTGACCTCCTTTGTGTCTGCACCACCAGCCCCTGAGCCCCCAGCCCCTGAGCCCCCTCCTGAGCCCACCAAAGTGACTGTGCGGAGCCTCAGCCCAGCCAAGGAGGTGGTTGGCTCCCCTGGGGGTGGTCCCCCCAGGGCTCCTAAGCCAGAGGGCACCACTCTTCGACAGGGCCCCCCTCAGAAACCATACACCTTCCTGGAGGAGAAGGCCAGGCAAGCGGGACCAGGGCTGGGGGAGGGAAGGAGGACAGAGGTGGGGAGTACATGGAGCTTTGGCAGCAACAGGGGTTCAGAGAGAAGACCAGCCTGGCTGGGGAGTTGGGGGTGCCTGGGAAGATGAGAACTGGGTCCTTAGCCTGAGTAAGTTCAGATTTTCTCTGTGCCAGGCGTCATGCCCAGCGCTTTGGCCTCGTGATCTTAATTTTCACAACTGAGAGGGACACTGCATTATTCCATTCCATGGATGGGTTGGGGAGGTTACAGGATATGCCTGAAATGCCGAGTCAGTGAAGAGCAGAGCTGGGACTCAAACCCAGGATCCCAGGAGTGAACTCCAGGGCCCACCCTGGGGACCACAGCATCCTTGCTCCCAGGGGTCCCTGCTTACCCTCTGCTTAGCCGGCACAGTACAAGTGCTCCCTTGCTCCTCTGAGCCTATGATATGCCCCCCAATGCATAGGGGTCGCTTTGGTGTGGTGCGTGCCTGCCGGGAGAATGCCACCGGGCGAACATTCGTGGCCAAGATTGTGCCATACGCGGCTGAGGGCAAGCGGCGGGTCCTGCAGGAGTACGAGGTGCTGAGGACCCTGCACCACGAGCGGCTCATGGCCCTGCACGAAGCCTACATCACCCCGCGCTACCTCGTGCTCATCGCCGAGAGCTGCGGCAACCGGGAGCTTCTCTGTGGGCTCAGCGACAGGTGGCTGGGCATCTGGGCGGGCAGGGAGCTGCGGTGGGGGAGCTGGGCTCGGCTGTCCCCTGACAGCCCCATCCCTCCAGATTCCGGTATTCAGAGGATGATGTGGCCACCTATGTGGTGCAGCTGCTACAAGGCCTGGACTACCTCCATGGCCGCCATGTGCTGCACCTGGACATCAAGCCAGACAACCTGCTGCTGGCCCCTGACAACGCCCTCAAGATCGTGGACTTTGGCAGTGCCCAGCCCTACAACCCCCAGGCTCTGCGGCCCCTGGGTCACCGCACGGGCACACTGGAGTTCATGGGTGAGGGCACCATGCCATCTAAGGGGGGAATGGGGTACTGGCAAAGGGGCAGCAGCCAGGGCTCACCCCACTTCACCCACACACATGGCATTTATTGAGTGCTTACTGTATGTGAGCCGCGAATTAAGTCCTTTCCGTGGATTTTTTTCAATTTTCCTTTACAGTAGCCCTGGAGATTGGCATAATATTACCCCTATTTTACAGATGAGGAAACAGAGGTGCAGGGAGGTGTTTGTTCAGTATCAGTACATGGTAGACCCAGGATGTGATAAACACAGGAGAATTGATTATTAATTTATATAAATAAGGGAAACTAGCTACCATTTAGCTACCTGCTAAATACTTTGTTCATCATCTCCATTCCCTAGAATAACTGTGCAAGCCACACTTTACAGAGGAGGAGATGGAAAGCCAGATGGGTTTAGTACAGTGCTCAGGGTCCTGTCACTAGAAGGGGCAGGCTGGGATTAGAGCCAGCCCAGCTGATTTCAGAGGCTCTTAATCTCAGTGTTGGCCACACTCTTCGTGAATGAGTGCCCACCTTTGGAGCTGATCTGAGACAGCTTGTGATCATCTGCTTCTTAGCTCCTCTGTAGTTCTGGGGACCCCCCCACACACACATTCAGTGCCTGGGATGATTCCTCAGGTGCCCCAAGTCTCGCCTGGGGGCCACACAGCCCACCAGTATCCGGGGCCTGCTGCTCTGCTTGTACCCATTGTCTGGTGACCTGGGCACCGTCCTGCTTCCCAAGCCCCCAGTGGCGTACTCTGCCTCTCTCTGCTCCCTCGCCACCCGGAAGCTGGCTCACCATGGGCTCTTGTCTCCTGTCAGCTCCTGAGATGGTAAAGGGAGACCCCATCGGCTCTGCCACGGACATCTGGGGAGCGGGTGTGCTCACTTACATCATGTGAGTGCCCCCAGGCCCCGCCCTCTGCCCGCACCCCCACGTCCCCAGCCACACATGCATGTGCACGAGTCATGCACACATACACACACATGCATGTACACACACAAGTACCCGGGTATCCTTGTCCCCGAGTGTTGTGCCCCTAGAAATCCCCACACTACTGTCCCCCTGGACCTGTGAGTTGACCCTCAGTCTGCATCTCTTAACTGAACTGTCTCCTCTGCAGGCTCAGTGGACGCTCCCCATTCTATGAGCCAGACCCCCAGGAAACAGAGGCTCGCATTGTGGGGGGCCGCTTTGATGCCTTCCAGCTGTATCCCAACACATCCCAGAGTGCCACCCTCTTTTTGCGAAAGGTCCTCTCAGTACATCCCTGGTGAGTGGGTCTCACACCTGCCAGCCTCCCAGCATGACCTTCTCCCAGCCTCACACTGCCCTGGCCCAGCCCACACCTAAGCCCCCCAACTCCTACCCCACACCAGTAATACGCTGCTGCTGCTATTACTACAGTTTCTACTCCTACTTCTCCTAAGTGGCTGTTCTGCCACCATTTAAAGCCCGTAACAGCCCTATGACACAGGCAGAATCGTTGTCCCCATTTCAGAGACTGGGAAACTGAGTCTCAGAGTTGGCCAAGCTCATTCCCTAGGGATGAATCCAGGATTGGGAGTCCTGTCTCTGGGAGGGTGGAGTCTGTCCTGCTCTGGGAGCCATGCCTCCAGCCTCACTGTCCCTGGCTTGGCCCGGCAGGAGCCGGCCCTCCGTGCAGGACTGCCTGGCTCACCCGTGGCTGCAGGATGCCTACCTGATGAAACTGCGCCGCCAGACACTCACCTTCACCACCAACCGGCTCAAGGAGTTCCTGGGCGAGCAGCGGCGCCGCAGGGCCGAGGCCGCCACCCGCCACAAGGTGCTGCTCCGCTCTTACCCAGGCAGCCCCTAGCGCCTCGGACCACAGCCCGGCCTCGCGGGCTTCGACTCGGGGTTCCCGCTGACGCCCCGGGACATTCCAGGGCCCCCGTGGAGCCGGGTGGGCCCGGGGGGCTTCGGACACCACCAGCACCAACATCCGGCCGGGCTATTACCTCATGGACCTGTGGGGACAGAGACCCTGGGCTTCGGCCAATGCCACCCAGCTGGAGCCAGAGCGGGAGACCCATGGGCCAGGCTGGGTGGGGTCAGGATCAGGTCAAGAGGGACAAGGAGGGAATGGGCAAGTGAGGAAAAGAAGCCGAGGCATAGGGAGGGGGAGACTCTATGGAGGTTCAGGGGGAGGGAGACTGAGCATCTGGGGGAGAACCAACCCAAGAGGGTGTGAATGAATGGAGAGGAGGAAATGGGGGAAGCCCAGGGTGTCTACAGGCCAGGGGCTGGGAGTGTCACTGAAGCAGGGACAGGACATGGAGACAGTGCCAGAGAGCCAGAGGCAGTAGGTGAGAGAGGGCAGTGAGGTGGGAGAGGGAGAGGAGAGAGGACTCAGGTGGGGGCGCGCGGCCAGCTGCCAGCCTCCCCAGAAGGAGAAGCGTGGAGGGCTGAAGGCTGGAGGCGGGGTCTCAAGCCAGCAGCGCTTTCCTCCTACCCCGGTGAATGCAGCGCTGGGCCCTCTGTGCTGGCCCGAGGATGTCCCCACCGCCTCTCTGTGGCCTTCACCCTCCTTCTCATTCATATTTATTTATTTATTGACTTTTATGAAGTCTCCCTGCCATCCAATCCCTCTTGCCTATGTTGTCCTGACCATCCCCACCCCACCCCCAGCCATCCAGCTGTCTGTGCAGCTGTCTGTCTGTCTGTCACAAGGAAAATAAAAACAGCAAGCAGCAGGACCTATGTGTGTGGTCTATGGGGAGGGATGACTGGGGGGTACAGCGCGTACACAATGCCAGGGTACTGGGACGGGGCATTCCAGCCTTTTCTGGACCAGTGAGAATCGAGGTATACCACCTAGCACCTTAGGACCTTCCTCCCCTGCCCTCTGACCCTTCTGGCCCCTCACCTGTCCCTTATTCCTTGAGAGAGGAAAGATGTGGGTGTGTTTCTCCCTCTAAAGTTTCTGAAATCCTGGCAGGACCACTGAATCCCCACCCCCAGCCTCTAACTATACGGGTGGCCCCGACTTCTTCTCACATGTTCCATCATCGCAATGGGAGGATGCTGGGCTCTGGAAGGGACCAGCCCACACCCTCATCCTGGCTCAGCCTTCTTCACTGTGTTCAGGGGACAGGGAAGCTCTGTCCTGACCCCCTGGAGCAGAGGGGGTTTCATCATGACGATTGGTAAGAGCAGATGGTGAAAAGAGCTGTAGAGGAAAGCAGGGCAGGCTCATGCGCCCATGCTCTGTGTCAGAGCGCCAATCAGCACACACGGGGCAGCTGTGAGTGCCCTCAGTGCGCCTGCTGCGGTGGGGCCATAGATGAGGATTTTCTTGGGGCCCAGGGACACTAAGTCTGGCCCTTCTTATTCCCACGGCAAGCCAGGGATCCACTGGGTGCTAAGGTGCCTTGACTCTAGCTGCCCTCCTGCAGTGCCACAGAAGGATCACTGGGTCCTGTAACTGGGCTGCCCTGCCCTGAGGTGGATGGAGGGGGAGCCAGTTCTTGTGTTCAGAGGGACTGTGCCCCACTGTCCCTCCCCAGACTGAAAACTCTGTTCTTGGCCATGTAAAAGGAATAAAGCCTTTCACCGTGAGCACATTGAGGTGGTGCTGGTGTGTTGCTGATCAAGTTTGAGGCTTTCTTGGCTGTAGTCCAAACCACCTTTTGCCCAGCCCAGCCTCTCTGGCTTCTCAGGACACAAGGGAAGAGCCAAACCCCATCATCATAAAATAACAGAGTATTAGGGCCAGCTGGAAGGGGCCAGAGAGCCACCTTTACCACCTGCCATTTTAGCGATGAAGATATACAGTTTGCCTGTGAGAGTCTCTAATCCCCTACACACTGCAAGTGTTTTCATATAAAAATGAGGTGCCTGAACTCATATCTTGATAAATGGTAAAATTCTTCTCCCGTCCCCCCTCTGATCTTGAGCTTCCCTCTCATCTCCATTGGAAATGGCATGTGAACTGCTTGTTCCAAACCCGGAGGAGCAAAGGTAATTTATGTCAACAGAGCCGTGTCAAAACTGCTCTGATCAAAAGCTGACAGTGCTCCACACCTGGGCAGGCAGTTACAGTGAAGGGAAGCAAGGCTTATCTAGTGCCCTGGCCTGGGTGGACTGGACTCCAGGCAAATCTTAGAGGAGTTAGCCCCCTCACCCCCGGTGGTCTGATGCCCCTATACACCAGCTTATGCCCAAGGAGGGAGCTTGGGCAGACCTAGAGGGTCAGAGTCAGTGCCAATCTCCAGGGACAGTGTAGCACAGCCAGACCCTACGATGTCCCGTGGAGGGGAGTGTGGGAATGGGGCAGCAGGAGGGGTGGCTGTTCTCAAAAATCCTTAACATCCCTTCTAGGTTTATCTGTTTACCACCAGGAGGCACAGCGTGGAAATGACAACCCTAGACTCCTGGGGTTGGGGGGAGTAAGGTGTTTCCAGATTGGTCCTGACTGCCACGTGGGCCTCTCATAATTGGCTAGCTGGACAGTGAAGCCCATCGCCACTCTGGCTTTATTCAAGGGCACCTCCACAAACACTCACACCCCTTAACTGACTGTGTCCAGGACCCACGTGTTGTCTTTCTCTCCAGGGACTGAACTGAGTGTAAACTTCCCCAGCGGGGAGCTGAGTCTCCTGTCGACCTGAAGCCGTGCCTAGTTCTCCTGGAAGTGAGATGGATAGCCCCTGCTCTGAAAAGGGGATGGGGCCATGCCCAGCTGCCCAGCTGTCCGGGTGCTGACGTGTGGTGCGCCCCGGAGCCGCCCAGGTTTCCCCTGAGGGCTGCCCCAGTGGCTGAGCTAGCATCCCAGGCATCTCAGGCTAAATAAGGAGACTGTGTGGGTCAGGGAATGGAGGCTGGGGTCCCCGGGGGCTTGGGGCAACCACGCCAAAGAAGGCAAGGAGGGGAGCCATGTATAAAACCTGGGCCTGGGGCTGAACAACTACCCGTGCCCTGGCCCTGCCGTTTGGAAGGCCATGCTGCCTGCCACCCAGCAGGGTGAAGCTGAGCCCTCACAGCGAGTCTAGATCTTCAGGTCAGCCTAGACACTCTCACATAGGGGGATGTTCTGAACCTACAGGGAAAAGGCTGAAATTCGGAATCTGTGTGTCAGCCTAGACCTCTTTGTTTCCTGCTCCCCAGCTCCTGCCAGAAAACCAGCGGCTGTGTTCTGCTCCGCTGCGGCCCCTCCCCCTGGATGTATGCTGGATATCAATGACCCCCAGGTTCAGAAAGCAGCCATTCGCATCCAGGCCTCTTACCAGGACCACAGGTAAGGGGGAGCTCTGGAGAATTGCTGGAGGAAGGGAGCTGGAGCTGCAGAATGCTCACGACTGCATTTGGGGGATGGGGGTAGACTGTATTTGGGGGGTTGGGGAGACTGATGCTGAAGCTGAAACCCCAATACTTTGGTCACCTGATGCGAAGACCTGACTTATTGGAAAAGACCCTGATGCTGGGAAAGATTGAAGGCGGGAGGAGAATGGATGGATGGTTGGATGGCATCACCAACTCGATGGACACGAGTTTGAGTAAGCTCCAGGAGTTGGTGATGGATAGGGAAGCCTGGCGGTGCTGCAGTCCATGGGGCCGCAAAGAGTCGGACACGACTGAGTGACTGAACTGATACTGACTGAGCACAGTGTCATGTACCTGTAGGGTCACTGGACTTAGAGTAGAGCGGTTTCTGAGGGGTGGAGGGGTGGCTGCCAGAGAAGACAATTTTACTAACAATTCAGGAGAGGCTTCCTTCCCTACCCACCCCCACACGTTTAAGGGTCTAGTGGGCTGGGTGGTGGATGGGGAGCAAGGGATGCTGTACGGATGGACAGGGCTGCAGGTGGGCCCGGGCCGTGTCATGAGAGCGTGGGGCCTGACTTGGACCGTGCGGGTAGGTCCCGGAAGGAGCTGCGCGAGAAGGGGCCACCGAGAGTGTTGGAGCCGCTGAAGGACGTGGTGCTGCTGATGGAGGGCGGCGCGGCGAAGCTGACTTGCCGCGTTTCGGCTTTCCCGGACCTATTCATCCGCTGGGGCAAGGACCGCAAGGAGCTGCGCGACGGGCCCAAGTGTCGTTATGTCTTCAAGGACCCTGACGTAGTGGCACTGGTGGTGCACGACGGCGAGCTGGCAGATCTGAGCCGGTACAGCGTCACCGTAACCAACCCCTTCGGCCAGTGCTCCGACTCGGCGCGCATCCTTGTGGAAGGTGCTACGCGCCCTGGGGGCAGTGTCACCGCTCGACGTAGCACCAGTTGGCGGGCGCCCACAGTCTGGTCTTGCTGCGCTTACCGCTGGGCCTCCCCGAGTCCGCCTGGGGATGTGGCCCAGCCCCCGCACAGCCTGAGCCGCAGACCAGGGCGCAGCGCCGGCCGTGCGCGTACTCCTTTCCTAACCACAGAATTCCATCCCATCCAGCCTATGAAGTCCGCTAAGGGCTTCAGTCACGCTATTCCAGGGCCCCAAGGTCACTGCGAGCCAGAAGCAGAGGCAGGGTTAGAGCCCTGGTCTTCTGGCTCTCAGCCCAGGGCAATTTCCGAGGCATCGCTAGATGTGCGAACATTTCCAGATTTTCAGCCCTAGAATCTCTATTGATCCTTCTTCATTAACCTCTGCGAAGGGCGGGATTAGTCCCGCTTGACAGTTGAGGAGATGATGCCCCAGTGAGGTTAAAGACCTGCCCACCATCACACAGCGAGCTTAAATCCATCTAGTATTTAGAGACGGGTATTAGCTGGGGAGGTGATGCCCTGCCTGCCTCATCTCTAGGTCCTTTTACTGGGCGGCAGTCCCTCTCCCTTTCTCTAGTTCCAGCGAAGATTCAGAAGGGACCGGATAAACACTAAGGCGCGCAAAGGCGCCAAAGTAACGCTGATTGCCGAGATCCTGGGTAAGCCTGCGCCCGACGTGGGCTGGGCCAAAAACAGGGAAGACAAGAAGACGACAGGTGAGGGCGAGGACTTGCGCAAGGACAGCACCTGGAGCGGGAGCTTGGGCGGGGCGGGGTCCAGAAATTGGCGGGAGTGCAACAGGGGCGGGGAACTGGGCGGCGAAGAATGGAGTTCAGTACCCAGGGCGGAACCCGCCTAAACTGACCCCAGGCCCTGCCCTTCCCTTCTTCCCATCTAGAGTGTTCTTTGAGATCGGCAGTGCCACCACGACGCTGACTATCCGCCAGGCCACGCCGGAGGACAGCGGCAAGTACGAGGTGTAAGTGGAGAACAGCCTGGGCATGGACCATCCATTGCTAGCGTGGATGTGGCCTGAAAGGAACCCTCAGACCCATCGCCCTGGCCGGCGCCCCGGGTGGGTGGGTCAGACCACCCTCCTTCATCTTGCTTAATAAAGCTGCTCTCTGACCCTCGGCGTCTATTCTGTTCTTTTGAGACGCCATTTCCCCTGCACTTGCACCCACGCTTATTCCAGAGCAACACACCAAGGTCACAGAAAGTTGGGATCAGAATGTTTGGAGGGTGCCTAGTCCAGTGGTTCATTTTGCAGACAGTGAATCTGAGATATGACTTCTCTCACGGTCAAAAAGTTCCTGCACTACGAAGTCTATCACTCGCCTTCTCTTCGTTTGCATAGCTCAAGCCCCACCTTCTCCCGGGGGATTTGCACTCTGGCCCCGTCCATCTCAAGGCTGGCCACACTCCCTCAGGTCTCTAGCCTCGCTCTTCCCTGGGACTTGGCTTTCTGCTTTGGCTGATACCCCTGGGCCTTTTCCCAGACAGCTCAGGGCCTAATCTTAAATTCCAATCTCAGTTTCTCAGGCTCATTCTTCTAATTTGGATCCGGCCCACTAGATTCCTTGGCCAGGCCCCCGTGCTCTCCCATAAATCTCACCTCCTGGCTCTTGGTAGAAAGTAAGAGGATAGTTAAGAACTACAATTCCCGGCAGACTCTGCGAAGGAGTTCTCGCGAGTTGCGAGAAGACACGTGCGCGGAAGGAGCGAGCAGTAGCGGGCGACAGATCTGGCGAAAGGGGACTAGTGGTAAAGGGAGCTGATGGAGGGGTGCCGAAAGGATTAGCGGGCAGAGGACGGTAGACCGAGAGCGGCTCGGAGGTCTCGACTGGCTCTCCGCCCTAACGCTCTTGTGTTGGTACCACAATCTCTGGCTGCGCGAGGCTAGGATTTATTAGTCAGTTGTGGGGTTCAGAGGGTCAACAATCAGTTCTCCGAATCCAGAGATTCAGTACTTGTCGTCAGTATCGGTGCTCAGGGCTTGGTAGGTTCGGTGTTTGGGACGCTAAAGGAATCTGTCTTTTGATTCAGGGTTCATCACCTAGAGGTTAGTTTTAGGATTCAGGTTCAGCCTATATAGGTTTATTTTAAATTGAATTTGGGATGCATTATATACGCATCAGTGTTAGTTCAGTACTTGGGAGCCATTCTTAGGATTGTAGTTAGATATTTGGGACTCCGGGTATGAGGTTCAATATTCAGGGTTCACTGTTGGGGTACAGGGCTTAAGATCTAGTCAGGATGCAACAATTGGGAATTGATGGGTTTGGAGTTTAGGTTTCTTGAGGTTTGAGATCTGAGAAGGGTGTCTCTTGTTGAGTTTCTGGGTTTGCTGAATCTGTGGCCAGAGAGAAGACTGTTAGGGGTCAAATTGTGGGGTGTGAATTTCAGAATTTGGGTGGATTCATTGTGGGGTTTGAAGGCCAGCTGGAGTCTGGGCTGGGATTTGAGTTGTGTGAAATATATGAGGTGTTGTGTCCTGGGCAGGTGCATATTGAACTTTGGATTTACATCCTTGGAGAGGGCTAAGTGTTACTATTTGGGGTTTGGGGCCTAGTTAGGATATGAATCAGGTTCCTGGGTTGAGGTGTGAGATCTGAGCCTGACTTCTCTGTTGGGATTTGAGGTTTAGGTAGCAATCGCCATCATGCTCAAAGCTGTGATCCTGATTGGAGGCCCTCAAAAGGGTGAGGAGCCAGGGGAATGAGGGGAGGAGGTTGGGCTGAAGTGGTTGACTGGGTGGGTGCAGAAGGAGGCAGGAAGCTGAAATGTGCTTCTTTCTCCTCTCCCAGGGACTCGCTTCAGGCCTTTGTCATTTGAGGTGCCCAAACCCCTGTTTCCTGTGGCGGGGGTGCCTATGATCCAGCACCATATTGAGGCTTGTGCCCAGGTAACCCCATAGGCTCTCTCCCACTTCACTTTCTGCTCATCTCCTTCATCCATATTTCCCCCTTTTCCAACCATGACTTTCCCACAAGGCATAACTTCAGGGACCACCATTTACAAATGAAAATGTGGATGTTGACCCCTGGAGTTGTTCTGTACGGATGCCCTCCTGTCTTCCCCTAACCTAGTCTCTCATCTGGCCTCGTGCTCAGATTCCGCTCCTATTTTTAAAGCATGAAATGTGAGATCAGGCAAAAATCTTAGAGACAATTTAACGCTGTAGCTGGGGGAACCTTAATGATAGCAAAGCACAGAACTCATACCTTTGCTCACTGAGGAGCTAATTTCTTTATTGCTTTTGGTATTGAAGCAGGCAGGGTTTTATTTGAATCTAGTTTCTACTTGCTGTAAGAACATGAGCAAATTTCCTAGTCTTTCTGAGCCTTAGTTTCCTTATTTGTAAAAACCGAGATGATTAGACCTGCTTTGTGAGGTGGCAAAGCTTGCAATCGTGTTTGTAAAGTGCCTAGTATAGTATAGGCACTTGATAAATTATATCCTCAAGCTCAGATTGACAGATAATAAATATGGGGTGCGGGGAATGAATGGGTTATTCTTTAACACAGCTTGGTAGGCAAAATCTTCCTTAGGGTGAGCCCCAATTCAGATGTGAGAGGTCAGGGGATAATAGAATAATAAAAGATGAAAACATCAGGGACTGAGACTTTCTCCAAACTTCCTCATTGTCCAGAGGAGGAAACAGGCCAGAGTGGTAAAGTGGGCGCCCAGGGGCTCACAGCTGAAAAGGAAACTGTGGTCTCCAGACTTCGTGGCCAGCTCCCGGGATTTCTCCCCGTTTTCATTCTTTCCTATCAGATATTTTTTTCTTCCAACCTCTTCCTTTATGCCCAGGTCCCTGGGATGCAGGAGATTCTGCTCATTGGCTTCTACCAGCCTGATGAGCCCCTTACCCGGTTCCTGGAAGCTGCCCAGCAGGAGTTTAACCTTCCCATCAGGTGTTTGTGCCCATGGGTGGTGTGGGGGTTGGGGGGCAGTGCCCTAAACTTCTGGTTCTTGGGAGTGGGGTCCATCCACTGGACTTCACCTCACACACTAGGAGGATTCTTATTGGGGCATCTGTGAATCCCTGAGTTTATTGAGTTTCTCTGTGGACCGCGGGCAGGTGCACCTCTGGGAGCAGGAGTCGTCAGTTACCCAGGCTCCTCATATCTGTCTCTTCTGATCTCACTGAGCTGGCCCTGGGGTCCCTGGGGACAGGTACCTGCAGGAATTTGCCCCCCTGGGCACAGGGGGTGGTCTCTACCATTTCCGGGACCAGATCCTGGCTGGAGGCCCTGAAGCCTTCTTCGTGCTCAACGCTGACGTCTGCTCCGACTTCCCCTTGAGCGCCATGTTGGATGTCCACAGACACCAGCCACACCCTTTCTTGCTCCTTGGCACCACGGTGAGGGGGCCCGGGGGAGCTGGAAGGTGCCAAGGGGGTGTGATCCAGAAATGTTTCTGGAATGCAGGGTGTCGGGGAGGCAGCCCAGGGGGTTGGACTGGGAACGGGCGTCAGGATGGAGTTGTGCCAGAAACCCCAGGAGCAGTGGAGATGGCGGTGGAGATCCCAAGCCCTTTGGCTGCTCAGCCGCAGGGAGCGGGTGAGGGGGTGGCGGCAGCTGTCAGTTCTCACCCTTGCTGCAGACAGAAGCCCTGTCTGCTGTGGAGATGCGTGCCGGGTGTTATAGGAGAGGGAAAGAAAGACAGAGGAAATAGACCCTGCTGCTCTGGAGCTAGCAGGTCACTGTCTCTGTGTGTGTCTTTCAGGCTAACAGGACACAGTCCCTCAACTATGGCTGCATTGTGGAGAATCCACAGACGCATGAGGTGAGAGCAGAGAGGGGGCTGGCTGGGTGCTTGCTCTGGGAATGAGAATGTGGTGATGAGTGAATGAGGCATGAGATAGGAGACAGGCGTGGGAGGAGGGGGTGAAGGGCCTGTGTGTGTCATCATTCTCCAACCACTCCCCCTCTGGAAATGCTGCACCACTCTGGGGTGGGCCCCACTCTTGTCAAACAGGTGGGGCATGTCCTCGGTCGTTCATCTTGTACCCCTTCTAGAGAGATTGCGAGAGTGAAGGCATCACAGATAAATGATTGGGGTGCTACAAGAGCACAAAAAGAGGCCCAACCCAGCCTTGCCTGGCTAAGGGAGGGGAGGGCTACCTGGAGATCTGTTTAGATGAAGGAGATGGGAATGCATTGCATGTAGAGGGACTGGCATGAGCAAAGGCCCGGAGGCAGGAAGCCACGTAGCATCTCCAGAATTACGGAAGTCAGAGCACAATCAGCAAGGCGGAGAGTCTCTGTTATTGTTTGTGAAGCTCCCTGAGCCTGACTTTTACATACCCCTTTTATTTGTTCCAGCTTTAGTATTAAAAATACATGTATACACACATGTGCATGCATAAATTTTATTTTGAAGTTTTGAGCTAGGCACTAGCTAGGTGTAAGAGAAGTAGAGCTGAAGGACAATCCCTGTTTCTAAGGATCTCAGACTAGTGGGAAACCCAGCCATCACAAATGATACAAGTGCTATGTGAGGTGTGGCCAGAGGTCAGGGGTGCCCGGATCTGAGAAGCTAGCTCTGGGGCAGAGTGGACTCACACTGGGTTTTGAAAGCCTAGTTTTTCAGATGAAGAGATGGGAAGGGGCATTCCCAGAGCAGGTATGCGATAGATAGCATGGAGTTGTGTTCTGGGAACACTGGGAAGTGGGGAGGAGAAAGGCATGTAGTTCAGACTTACCTTGAAGGTGAAGGCCAGCAGCCGGGGGCAGTCTGCGTTGCAGTAAGACCACTCTGGCAGCAGGGAGGACCTGGAGCTCAGGGGGTCTTAGAGGTGGTGGCAGTGGCCTCTCCTCCCCTAACCCCAGCCTACTCTGTCCTCAGGTCCTGCACTATGTGGAGAAGCCCAGCACGTTCGTCAGTGACATCATCAACTGCGGCATCTACCTCTTTTCCCCAGAAGCCCTGAAACCCCTCCGGGATGTCTTCCAGCGAAATCAGCAGGATGGGCAACTGTGAGGCAGGCCCCATGACCCTGTGACCCCAAGTGCCCCTGGTCACAGACGGCCCACCCCCGCCACTTCCCCCCAGTCTCTGCAGGCTCCACATCCACCCGCTCACCTTCCTTGTCCTTCTTGTCTCCACTTGTCATCTCCAGCTGAGCCTCCCTGTCCCTCCCTTCCTAACCTCATTCTGTCCCTCTTCCTTATCCATCTCAGTTCCTCTTCTGTCACTGCCTGCCCACTCCCCTTCTGGTCCATTTCTCTCAAGCCCTGAGTGTCCCAGAGATGCCTTTCTGAACAGACGGCAGCACACATACATGGGTGCACACAGGTGTGTGTGTGTGCACACGTGCGTGCGCGTGTACACCCATACTCTCAGGCCCAGGCTCCCCCTGGAGCACAGTGCCCCGGAGCCCTGTTCACCATCAGCCACAGCCCAGGGTCGTCGTCCTAGGCTGGGACCTGCTCCTTCTGTGGATCCCTGCCTTCATTCTCTCCTCCCCTGCCCATCTCCCATCTCATGCCTCATTCACGCATCACCATCTTCTCACTCCCACCCATCTCTCTGCTTTTCTCTCCATCTCTCCTGGCCTCTCTGTTTCTGCGGAGCTGGCATCTCCACCATCTCTCTCTCTCTCTCTCTCTCTCCCTCTCTTTCTGTGACTGTCTCTGCCCTCACCAGCTGCCTTCCTCTGGGGTGAGTCTGTCTGTGTTTCATTCCATCCAGTTGAGAGGGAGGGCGGATGGCGGGGAGAATGGGAAAAGTGGGGAGAACCTAGGTCTGGTCAAACTCCCTCTGGATGTAGGGCAGGATGGGCAGCAGGTCTGTGCCTGGGGACATAGCAACTCGGAGGGTGAGGGTGGAGAGAGGCAGGTGATGTGTGTGAGGGTGATAGGAGAGCTTCCTGAGATGTGAGCATCCCTCTGGAGCAGATCTGACCAGACCTGGAGAGGTGGTAGGATTCTCTCTGATCCCTGTCCCCAGGAGATTGTGTTGGCCCCCAGTCGGGCTCAGCTGGGGAACTGATGTCAGCATCTCTCCCTCTGTGCCAGGGAGGACTCTTTAGGCCTATGGCCCGGGGCAGGTACCATCCGCCTGGAGCAGGATGTATTCTCCGCCCTGGCCGGGCAGGGCCAGATCTACGTGCACCTCACTGACGGGATCTGGAGCCAGATCAAGTCCGCAGGGTATAGGAGCAGCCTCTGATGGGGTGGTTGGGTCATCTGAGACTTTGGGGCAGTGGGCGCAGGCCCTACTGGCCCCTGAGCCCCCGTTCCACTTTCTGGCCCCCAGCTCAGCCCTCTATGCCTCCCGCCTCTATCTGAGCCAGTACCAGCTCACTCACCCAGAACGCCTGGCCAAACACACGCCAGGGGGTCCACGGATTCGAGGTACCCATCCTGCCCCAATCCATAACCTTTGCTCCCCAGCTCAGCCCTCCTCCCCTCTGAGCTGTGACTCCTGGTCACAGATCCAGAGGTGAAGTCTCAGTCCCACACTCCCTGAACCAGGTGTGGTTTAGGGGCATTTGCTCCCAGTCCTTTCTTCTGCTTCTAGGAAATGTTTACATCCACCCGACTGCTAAGGTGGCCCCGTCGGCGGTGGTAAGCAGTGGCCCAGCCCAGAGGAAGGGAGGAAGGGAGGTGGCCATCAGGATGGTAGGCCGGTACAGATTCTCCCGAGCTCAGGGTGGGGTCTCTCCTTTGTGCACGGCTTGTAGGGTGGCCTCAAGCAGGTCCCTTCCCCTTTATCTGTTCTGTGAGGGGACTGGATTTGGGGCCCTCCAAGGCCTATGGTTGTGCTTTCTCCACAGTTGGGCCCCAACGTCTCCATCGGGGAGGGGGTGACCATAGGTGAGGGCGTGCGGCTCCGAGAGAGCATCGTCCTCCACGGAGCCACACTGCAGGTAGGCACCCAGGCCCATGCTGCCCACGTGGCACCCCCAGAGGCCAAGTGGAGGAGTGCACCCCATGGGCTCTGCATCTGGCCCCTCACTCCCTTCGTGCTGTTTGTCAGGAGCACACGTGTGTTCTGCACAGCATCGTGGGCTGGGGGAGCACCGTGGGGCGCTGGGCCCGTGTGGAGGGTACCCCCAATGACCCCAATCCCAACGACCCCCGAGCCCACATGGACAGTGAGAGCCTGTTCAGGGACGGGAAGCTGCTGCCTGCCATCACTATCCTAGGTATGCTTCCTGGGGTGCTGGGCTGCGAGAAACTTCCACAGGTGATGGCCATGCCCTGGGAGCGTTTGTGTGCCCATGTGTCTGTGTGTGTGTATTCCTTGAGCAAACATTTACCCAGTGTCTGCTGTGTGTCAGGTCCTGTGTGAGTCGCAGGGGGCACAGATGGGCAGGGAGGGGTCCCCCCACCCCCAGATGGCGGTGGCCCCCAGCTCATTGCCCCTCACCTCCCCTCCCCACGGCTTCTCCCTGGTGCCCTGGTCCACACTGCAGGCTGCCGCGTCCGGATCCCTGCCGAGGTGCTCATCCTGAACTCCATTGTTCTGCCACACAAGGAGCTGAGCCGCAGCTTCACCAACCAGATCATCCTTTGAGGGGGCCTGCCAGAAGGCCCCCCTGAACTCCCGTCTGCCTCCCTGAGGCTCCTGCCTGCCTGTGTGGCCAGCCTCTGTCCAGGCAGGCTCTCCACACGCGCACTTGCAGGGAGCAACGTGGGTGGTTGGAGGACTCGTGGCCTCCCTCTCCACTCCCTAATAAACCCGGGTGAACCCTGGAGCCAGCATGGACTCCGCTTGTGCCTGGGCCGGGGGTGATGGTGGAAGGGGGGCAGCTAAGTCAGGCCCCCCCACATTAGCATTTAAATTGGAGTTGTTGCTGCGGGCTCATGAATAATGAATCTGGAGCCCTGGTAAATTTCCCCCTCCTACAGCCTCAGCCTCTCTGCCGCTCTGGAGGAAGGCCCTCCAGGCTCCTAGCCCGCAGGCCCTGCCTTCACCCAGATGCTGGCTCCCTGTTCCCCTTCACTGGGCCTGGCTCAGGCTCTGGAGTGTAAGGGTTCCAAGGGGAAGGGGGAGGGATTTCAGTTGGCCAGTGGGGTGCAGGCGGCAGGCATGGGAATTGGGCCTGGGAGCTCAGGGCCCAAGGTTGGATCACCTGGTGTCCGGTCTCTTTGGTTCCTGCCCAGTCCCGGCCCGCTTTACACTTTGCCAGCTCCATCTACTCCCAGCTTGGCTTTTGGCGGGATGGGGGTATTCTCCCCCGCCCGAGGCCGGATCTCTTGTCTTCTCGTCCCTGGCAGGCAGGATGGGCCTGAGCTGCTGCCTTTCTCTCCAGAAGCACAGTGGGAGCTACTCCATTCTGGGAGGGGAGGAGCCCTGGCCACCTCCCACACTCTGGCTCTGCCCTCTTCGGGCAGGTGGGTGGATAGGTGGAGGGTCCTCAGTCTTCCTTCCACATTCCTGAAGCCCCAGAGAAACCCAGCTCTCTCTGGTGTGTTCACCCATGACCCCCGTGTGCCCCTCCTAGTGCCCCCCCCCCACTTTCCCCAGCTGTGGGTGCAGAGCTTAGTTGCTAGATGAGCTGGTAATGATCGTAATCTGCTAATTGAGAGGAATCTAATTACCCGAAGAGACTGGGGGGGGAGGGGCAGGGCGTGGGTGGGAGGGAGGAGGGGGTCCTGGCAGCCGGCAGGGGTGGCAGGCAGCAGGGTGCCAGGGCCTTTATCAAAGCCCAGGATTTCAGAGCTTTGGAGCTGGGCAGTTAGAAAGATGTGCTTTCTTGGAGGAGGGGTGGGGGGGCGGGGCTGGGCTGAGGTTGACCTGGGGATTGGGCTAGGTGTGACCTCCCAGCCCCTGGAGGCCCCTGCAGGCGGAGTCAGAGCACCTGTGAAACAACCTGGGGGTTTCAGCACTCCTGATCTACAATACAGTCTGCCTTGACTCAGCTTCTTGCCTCGTTCCCACTCCTGGTCCCTCCAGTCTCTTTTCTCCAGGCCGGACCTTCTGTCGCTTCTGCGTGGGGTCCGCAGGGGGCTGCAGATGGCTCCTCTAGGCTGGGGTCAGCCCCTGAGGGAGGGCTGGGAGAGGGGTGGGCCATGAGGCCAGGGGCCCTGTCCCTTTCTCTCCACCCCCAGTCCTGACCCTTCTGTTCCGAGTGGTTGGCAGAGGCCATGGCAGCTTCATCATAAATATGATAATTTAATTATTTTCTCAGCAAAACACCGTGAAATCCAATAAGTCTGTGTCAGGCCCTGGCCCCCAGGAACCCCCTCCTGGGCCTAGTGGGGGTGGGGGCAGGGGCAGGGGCAGTGTTAAAAGTGGAGGGGGCTAGTGAAGCTGAGGTCTCTGTGGTGTGCCCCCCTGCCCCAGGCAGAGCAGGTCACTGTTGTCTATGTGCTTAGGTGCAGAGGGGGCTTCTAAGGAGAGAAGTTTGATTGCTCTCCACTCTCTTCAAGCCTAGTCTGTCTGGGAGGGGCCTAGTCCCCCTCCGCCCCTAAGAGAAAGTCCCAGGACCCAGCACGTGGGAATGTCCGGTGGGAGTGTCCGGCCTCCTGAGGGGAGAGCGCTGGGATGCCCCTTCACTACCTCTGGGACCTCATTGGCCCTGTAGGGGTAGGAGGGTGCTGGCCCCTGGGGAGAATGGAGGGAACTGGGGTGGGAAGTATGGGATGGTGGGGGGAGGGATGCGGGGGAGGGGTGCGCTTCTGCCATTAGCGCTTTTTTTCCCCCCCAGTTTCCATAAAAAGATTATTCTGTAAAATCAGCGAGGGGGAGCGAGCTGGGGGCCGGGTGGGGGGGTGGGGGCGGGTCCCTGGCACCAAGCTGGATGGGGTGACAGGAGAGCTGGGGACGGGGACTGAGGGGACTGAGCGTGGAGAGAAATTTGGACGGGCTTCAGGAGCCAGCCAGGGGGAAGAGGCCGAGCCAAGAACACAGATTGGGGGGAGGCCGGCCAGCGTGGGGTGCGGCGGGGACCGGGCCTCCTTCCCACCCCCGTCTCCATCCCCTCCCCCTGGCACTTAGCAGCCATTATCGGGGGAGCAGATTGCAGCCCCTCCCCCTCTCCGGGAAGCCGGCACAGCTGGGGCCCCGCCACATCTGCCGCATCAGCACGGAGCACAGCTGGGTGTGCCCAGAGCCGCGCTCCCCAAAACACGACGTGGGGGCGGGGGGGCCAGGGAGAGCCCAGACCCCCTGAGACAGACACACTGACACCTCTGCCAACAGACACACAGACTCCTGGAGGCGAAGCTACACCCACCGCCACACAGGCTCCCTCGTGCGCGGAGACGGGAGAACTGACAAACGTGCAATTACTCTGCCCCGCCCGCCGCCCTCGCCCCTTCCGCCGCCTCCTCCCCTTCCTTCCCTCCGGGCTCCCCTCCGCCGCCCGGGCCACCTCTGAACCGCCCTCGGCCCTCGTCCGTAGGGATCAGGGATTTCTCCCTCCCCAGACACCCTTCAGGAAGGTTTGCAGAACAGGTGGGTGGCGGGTGGTAAGGGGCATCGTGTCTGAGGCTTGAGCTGGGAGAAGCCACTATCCCTCTCCGTGCCCACGCCCTTACCCACAGAGAAATCCCCCCTCCGAAACACTGGTCCTTGCCACCCTGGACGTAAGTGGGGGTCTCCATCCCCCAGTGGGCTGGCGGGGCACCCTTGATTGTGGTCAAGGTCCCTTGTGACACGGTTTCCACTGGCCGCCTCAAGGAGGCGCTTCGTGTCCTGTCCAAGTTCTAATCAGAGCTCGGAGGCTCCCAGGGCCGGCCCCTGCCACCCGCCTCCCCAGCAGTCTTCAGTAGCCTCCTACTCCCAAGGAATGCCCCTCTCCACTCAGCTCTGCTACCCCGAGAGCAGCGTATGGGGGCTCCATCAGTGGCGGAAAAGTCCCCCACCTCAGCAGAGATGAGCAGGAGGACTCCGTCCTCTCCGCACTCCTCAACCAGGCGACGACCACGTCTGGTCTCTGGTTAAATCCTGCCCCCTCGCAGCCCTAGTTTCCCGCACTCATCTTCTGGGCCCCGGGGTCCGGCCCTCAGCCCTCTCCTCCTCGCCTCCCCTCACCCCGCCCCCGCCCCGGCCCCTCGGAGCTTTAATCCCTCCCGCTGCCGTACCGCCTTATCTGCTCCCAGCAGCTTTCACTGCTGCAAAGCCCTCTCCCCCCTCCTTCCCTGGATCTTCTTCCTCCTCCTTCCACGTCCTCTCTTCTCTCTGACCACCACCACCACCCCTCCACCCCCGGCCTGCCTCTGCCTCTGAGGCCCCTACGATGACTCCTGGCTGCCACCAGATAGAACGCCAGTGCCCTTGGCCCTCTCGCCAGCCTCAGCTCCTAGGTTGCCAGCTGCCTACCCGGCCCCACATTGGCTTCTCCCCACTCCAACCCTCCCTCGACAGACTCAGACTTGGTCAGCTTCTGACCAGCAGAGATTTTGCATCTTTCTTCCCTCTCTGCCTCCCTTCTCTGTCCCCCGCCCCTTGTTCCTCCAGCCGCCCCCTCGATCTCAGACGTGGTCCCCTTCAACCTCCCGTCACAGACTGCCCCCACTGCCTCTGCCTGGGCGGGCCCCCAAACCGGATGCGGGGCTGTCGGTGCCAGCCACAGGAGAGGGGTCAAGGCCGGGCTGACCCGGCCCTCGGACAGAGTAGGGGTGCGTAGTGCTGGTGGCCAGTGGGGGCAGGGCCCGGTGGCGGGACGCTAACCCTCTTCAGTTGCCTCAGATCACGTCCGGGTCTCCCCACCCCCTTCGCTGGGACTCTCATTAACCGCTTCTCCTGCCTCGTCCGCGGCATAAATAACCCAGATAAATCAGCCGCCGTCCGCCCCCCGCCCCTCGGCCCCCGCACAGCCCGTTTGTCACCGCTGCTCGCTCACCAGCCAGGACTGGCCCAGTCCCGGCCTCCGCCCCCCGATCCGTGTCCCTTTCCCACCCACGTCTGTCCCACACTGGCTGGTGCCCTGGGTCCCCAGCAGAGCCAGGCCTGGGACAGGTATCAGCTGGGCTGGGCAGGGTGGCAGGGGGGGTGTACTCTGGAAGCTGAGGGTAGCTGGGGGCTCGCTCTAGGACCATTCTGTCTAGGAGTTTGGGGGTCATGTCACCCAGGCTGGGAGCGTGAGACCCACGAAGAGGGGGGGTAAGAGGCAAATGCAGCTTAGCTTGGGGGTCCCGGCTGGGAGAAGAGGCAACCCAAGGCCTGGGGGCCGGGGGCAAGATAGCTAGGAACCCCCAAACTGGATCCTGAGAGGCCTCCAGGTCTACCTTCCAGAGCACTTTGCCCAAATAAAACCTCCATGCCCCCTACCAGGGGCTCTGAGTCAGAACCCTCCGGCCCTCCCTCACCTATCCACCCCCCATTCCCACGCCCTAGCTGGTCAGGCTGTACAGATGCCAATCTAATCGCTGCCTCAGTCCATCCACCGAGCTCTCTCTGTCGGGAAGCCTGCTTCAGTTGGGTGAGGGTGGGTGGAGAACTGGACTGGGGAACAAGTCTGGGCAGTGGGACCAACAGGAGGGCGGAGGGCGGGCAGAGGACGACTGGCTAAGGCTTCACGTCCTGACCCTGCCCTCCCCCCTCCCAACTCCTCCCCCCCAACCTGCACCCACATTCCCACCCCCAGAGTCCTGGGCAGCCCCTCCCCCCTTGCTTACACCCGCCCGGGTCCAGCTAGCCACACTTGGCCCTGATGCTCACTGCAGGGAGCAGCCGGTCCCCTGGGAGTGGGTGGGAGAAGCACAGGGGAAAGGGAAGGGGGAGCTTGGGCGCAGGGCTAGGGGTGGGGGTGGGGAAGAAGCTGGGCCGGGCCCCAGGGACCAGCTGGGCAATGAGCCGGGGAAGCAGCCGGGAGGCTAAATGAGGGAGATTATCACCCAACTGCAGCCGGGCAGAGAGGGAGGCAGGCAGGGAAGCGGGGAGAGGGAGGGGAGAAGGGACGGGGGGCCAGAGGGGAAGGGGGTGTAAAGGGGATGGGGTGGGGTGACAGGGGAGGCTGGAGGGATGGGGGGAAGACCAAGGGATGGGCTGGAAGGACATGGAGGGGCTCCCACTGAGCACAGCCATATTCCCGGGATCTGGGAGACTGGATGGTGGGGACTTGGGAACAATTGGAGACAGCTGGCTGTGGGGCAGTCGGGGGGCGGGGGTGAGGGCGCTTGCGGCTCACTGCTGCTCCACTTCTCAGTGGCCTGGAGCTCCCCTCACCACCCTCTGCCCTCTGCCCCCTTTATCCCCTCCACACCAGGTTACCACCCGACTTCACTCCTGCTAGAGGCTGAAGGCTTCCTGACGCACCCTCAGGAGGAAAAGGGTGTGCTTTGGGCTCACGATGGAGGCCAGTTATGTTGGGGAGCACAACCTGTGTTCACAGGACAATTTAGTAACACGCACGGAGTCCTGGGCGGCAACCAGTGCCGGGGGAGAGCTTGGGGGTAGCTCCCCGTTTTCTTGGCAGAGCCCCAGACTGAAGTAACCTTAAAAAGGCAATTAAATTACCTTTAAAAAAAAAAAAAAAAAAAACCAGTAAAGAAAAATCAATACCAGGAGAAAAGGGGAAGAGAGAGGCTGGGGAGGACAAGGAGGTGGGGGAGGAAGGCTGGAAGGGTCTGGTGGTCTACAGGGAGGGGTGAGCATGGCAGAAGCAGCGATGAGGGCTGTCGGTGGTCACTTGGCGACTCTGAGTGCTAATTCAGCAGCTGCTCTCAGTACCAACCCCTGTCCCCTCTGGGACTTGGCCAGACAAAGCCCCTGGCCCCAGGAGTCTGGGATCCTCAGAGTGAAGGAGCTGGCCCAGCCAAGGGCCCCTGAGGAAGCTACTTTGATGAGAGGCTGGGGCCAACCCCTGCAGGGTGCCATAAAGGGCTGGGGTTGGGGCGACTGTGTGTGTGTGTGCTCCATGCTTGGGTGACCTGCAATGGACACGGCCTGACCTGGGCTTGCAGCCAAGAGTGTGCAGAGCCCTTCCCTGCCCTCCTGGGGCGCCACCCTGGGCCCCTTTCCGGGGCAGGGTAGGCCTGCCGCAGGGGAGGGGTGGCCGCTGGGCAGCCGGTGGACCTCAGGCTCTAATCCCTGGCTGCTGCCGTTTCCCTCAGATCGATTCCCTTCTCACTTTTTTTTTTCAGCTGCTGGTTCCGAGGCTCGGATCGATGGAGCCGCCTTCCCCGCCCCTCTGAGCTTCCTCTCCCTGCTGCTCATTAGCGCCCCGATTAATCAGCGCCCCCTTTCCTCTAGGGGACAAGTGCTTCTTCTCCCATGAGGGCTCTCTCACTTTCACACAAGCCCCCCCGCCCCCAGGGCACAGGCAGCTCACTGTGACCACCCCACCCTGGGGGTACCCCGGCATCGTCCCTTCTGGGCCAGCCACCATGGGCCCCATCCTGCCTCTCCTCAGCAAGGCATGGCCACCCCAGCGCTCCTCTGCCCCTCTGCCTGGCACCCCCTGCGCCTGCTTCTTTAGGATTGCATTCCCTCCGATTCAAACCCAGCACATCTGGGTTCCCTCCAAACCCCCCATTTGGGCTTTTCCTGACCTCCATGCCATACCCTCTCCCCACATCATACGTCCTCTGCTCCCTGGCCTGGCCACCCAACACGTTCCCTGCCCCCACCACAGGCCTGGCTGTGGCAAGGGATTTGGGAAATATTTGGGGAGGCAAAGTGGCCACAGATGCTTATGCTGGCCAGGGTGCCCTCTATCCCAGACAAAGGAGAGACTGAGTTTGGGGATGGAGATGAAGTGGGGGAGAGGGCAGCCAAAATTGGAGAGCGGGCAGGGGCATGGTGGATGTTAAGTCCGGAGCAAAGCTCTAAGGAAGTCAAGTATCTTAATGGAGCCATCACTGACCCCTTGTCTGTCTTGCCTGCCATTCTCTGCCCTCCCCTCCCCTCCCTCATTCAAACAAGTGGCTTTCCCAAGGAGTTCTTTGGAAGGTGCTGTGAGTGGGGTAGCGAGGTCAGGAGGTGCTGGTGTTAGGAGTCAGGGAGGCCAGGAGGTGGGGGGATGGAGTTGGCTGACCCTTCTCATGGTGTGGTCCAGAAAAGTGGCAGAATAAGCTAAGGACTCTGGGTGTAAGCCTCTTCCCTGGTGGCCTGGGAGTGGGGCCAGGTGGGGACCCCATGCGTGACGAGGGTGTAGCAAGAGTTTGGGGGCCTCCCGACGAGGTCCCAGGCAAGGACCGGAGATCCCTGTCCTGGGCTGGGGGCTGCCCCCCTCCCCTGGCCTGGCTCCTGCCGCCCGTGCCGCCGGTGAAACGCTGTTGACATGTCCTGAATTATTAAGCACGGGGTGGGCTCCGGAGCACATGCTGAGCGGAGCGGCTGGGGCTGCACGGCGTGGCAGAGCAGCGCTCGCTCCCTCGCTCACTCGCTCGCTCGCAGGGACACACGCAGGGGCTGACAGCTGTGCTGGTGCTGATAAGGGAAGCCACAAGGAGACGATCGAGGAGAGAGACAAGCGGCAGCAGAGGCAGCAGAGGCAGCAGAGGCAGAGGCATCATCAGGGCTGCGGAGCTGCTGGGAGTGGGAGTGACTCCCCCACCTCGGGCCCCCACCCTGTCCCCATCCTCTTCCCCGCTTGCCCTGAGTTTAGAAGAGCCGCTGCTGCCACCGCTGCCACTCCGGAGGGCACCGGGGGCTGCTGGCCAGGGAGGGACAGGGGCAGGAAGGCTCCGGCTGGTCCCAGCATCTGGGGACAGATGCCGATCGAGATTGTGTGCAAAATCAAATTTGCAGAGGAGGATGCGAAACCCAAGGAGAAAGAGGCAGGGGATGAGCAGAGCCTCCTGGGGGCCGCTCAAGGGGCAGCAGCCCCCCGGGACCTGGCCACCTTCGCCAGCACCAGCACTCTGCATGGGCTGGGCCGGGCCTGTGGCCCAGGCCCCCATGGACTGCGGAGAACCCTCTGGGCACTGGCCCTCCTCACCTCTCTGGCTGCCTTCCTGTACCAGGCGGCCGGCCTGGCCCGGGGCTACCTGACCCGGCCTCACCTGGTGGTGATGGACCCCGCTGCCCCAGCCCCGGCGGCCGGCTTCCCCGCCGTCACCCTCTGCAACATCAACCGCTTCCGGCATTCGGCCCTCAGCGACGCCGACATCTTCCACCTGGCCAACCTGACCGGGCTGCCCCCCAAAGACCGGGACGGGCACCGTGCTGCCGGCCTGCGCTACCCGGAGCCCGACATGGTAGACATCCTCAACCGCACTGGCCACCAGCTCGCCGACATGCTCAAGAGCTGCAACTTCAGCGGGCACCACTGCTCTGCCAGCAACTTCTCCGTGGTGAGTCCTGCCAGGCGGCCCGGCCAGCCTAGGGTGGCCAGAGGCTGGCGGTGGGGGTGAGGGTGGCGCGCAGGGCATCCTCTACAGGGCTTCCCCTCCTTCCGCCGCCACAGGCTGGCCTCATGTCACCCCCCAGCCCGGTGTTTCCCTCGGGTCTCCCCGGCAGGGAGCAGTGGACGCTCCTGGGGGCTTACCCGGCGGCTGCTGCTGCTCCTCCACGGGCTCTCCTGCTGCCGCAGCGCCCGGGTCTGGGGGGCCGGGGGTTCTGGGATGGGCTCAGGGGGGCCTGGAAGCCAGTCAGCTTGCTGGGAAGTGATGCACCAGGCCATAGCCAGACCAACTGACCCCTGCTTTTCTCTTACTCCTCTTTTCTTCTGTTGCCGCTGGATTCCCCCCCACCCACCCACCAAACAAGGGTGATGGGGAGAGCGTGTCTGGGGGCTCCAGCAAGGGAGGGACTCGGGGCTGCGTCTTGGGGAGCCAACCCGGCCAGCAGACTGGATAGAGCGGATCTTCACGGACACTGGGTGCCAGTGTCTCCCGCTGTCCCTGTCTCTCACACACACCCCCTTTCACGAACTCCCTTACACATCCCTCTTTCATGCTCCCCTCCAGCTTCTCCCGAGGCCCAGGCCCTCCCTCCGTTTCCTGGTTCTTGCTGCTCCCTTGCATGGCTCTAGCTCTTACACTGAGAATCACCCATTCACTCTCAGGAGCTTGGCTCACCCTCACTGCTGCCCCCGGCACACACGTGCATGCAACACACACACACACACACCTACTGCATGGGGACATAGTTCCTGCACACTCTCTCACTCACACTCAGCGTCCCTGTCGCCACGCTCCCGTGCACACCTGCACACCCACACACGCATCCAGAGAGCTACTCATCCACGTGCCCACAGCCCAGCCCTTACTCAGCTTCCCAGGACAGGGTCACCCCCTGGATGCCAACCCATCTTGTGGCCCCAGCTACCTCAGCCCCTCCCTGCTCTGTCTCACATATGTGTGAATGCACGCAGACACACACACTCTCACATGGAGGCGTGGAGCTGCCCTCCCATGCACACCTCCCATAATCCAGGTGTGTGAGGTGTGTGTCTGTGGGGGGTGTGTCTTGTACGCTGTCTGTCTGTCGGTGCTCCATTCACCCACAGTCACAGGCTGTCTGGTATTCCCAGGGCTTGAGATGCTGTCCCTGGTCCAGTTTACTCCTGGCATTATGCATGTGTGGAGCGTGGGGTGTGTGTTTTCATTCTTGTGACCGTGCCCAGCACATATGCAAATACATAGCATCAACATGGTGCCCATCCAGCCCAGGCTTTAAAGCCAGCCCCAAATGAGGCACTCTTCCTTGTCGTGACCCGGGGCCCCCCACCCAGGGTCTCCTTCACTCACTGCCTCAGTAGCACCAGGAAATATGCTCCAGCCATGTTCCTGCCCCCACCAAGCCTGCAGCCTCGGGGTCCTCCTGCCGTGGGGTGGGGGCAGTGGGTAGAAATGGAGGAAGGGACGAGAAGGAGGATTGTGCTGAGAGAGGAATGGGGTGGGTGGGCACTAGCCTTGTGGTCCAACCGCACACCCCTTCTTCCAGGAAAAATCACTGCTCTCAAAGCGATTGTCCCTAAGGAGTGTGTGAATGTGGCCTCTTGGGTCCAAGGGGCTCCTCCTGCGACATCCCCACCCCTCCGGGTTGGTTAGGGGACAGAGCCCAGTGTCAGCAGGTGTTGTTGGGGCAGAAATCAATGGGGGCTTTGTGTCCCTGAGTGGGAGTTTGTGTCCCAGGCCCCAGTGTGGGGGTGGAAGGAAAAGGGGAAGAGTGATGAAACCTCAGTGGGGAGGGAGAGATAGGGGTCGAGGAAGCAAGGTGAGGGAGGCCAGAGGTTCCTGCCTGGCCTCCAGGGAAGGAGGACGTGCCTGGAGGATATGGGAACAGGGAGTCCCGGGATCAAAGCTGGGGAGTCCCTTTGAATGTGGGCACGGCCAGGCATGGGTGAGGGTGGATCTCCCATAGGCCCTTTGCGGTGGAGAGAAAAGGACTAAAGATTGTGGTTTTCTGCTCTGGATGCAGCAGGACAGTGAGGGGCAGAGGAGCAGAGCCAGCACTCGGGGAGAGGAATGTCTCTTGGACCCATCTGCCCCCGACCCAGCCTAGGTCCTGTACCTGTCTCCCAAACCCCAACCCCCGTGTGCCAAGTGGAACTCTTCCCTGGACCTGGCATTCTAGGGCTGAGTCCTTATTGCCAGCTTAGCATGGTCTGGCATTATGGCTGGGACGGCAGGATCCATGGCAATGGGGAAACTGGGGGTGTGCTGTGTGGGCAAGACTGGAGAAGAGGTACGGAGAGACAAAGACATCAGGCTCTCTGATGGGGACTTGAGGTCACAGTAGACTCTGTGGTGAGAATGTGGAGCCCACGATGGGGATTTGGGATCCATGGAGGGGAGACAGGTACAGGGATCAGTGATGGGAACCTCCAGCGCATGGGTGCTGAGACAGTCAGTGACAGCGATAGATGGGGTGTGGGAAAGGGGCTGGTGTGTGTTTTCTGCTGCTTTCCCCGTTTTCTCCTTCCCACTCCCCACTCTGCTGTGACCTTTCCTCCGAATCCAAGTTAATAAATGTCACATTTTCCAGCCTATTTTTACTCTGGGTAATGCACCCTCCCCCAGCCCCCTCAGCTGCAGCTCTGGCTTCTGTTACCACTGCCGTCGCTCTCACCCCCTGCTCCCTAATGTCCCCTCACCGACTCCCAATCAGTCACGCAATCAGCACGGAGTTCTGAGCACCTACTATGTGCCAGGCTCCCTGCCAGGTGCTGTGGGGGCAAAGAACAAAGAACAGGGGAGCCCTGGTCCCCAGTCCCTGTCCTCAAGCAGCCTCCAGTCTCGTGGTGGGGCGGGGACAGGGAGACTTCAGAGCTTAACCAACCATGCAAGAGTTAACCAGCCATGCAAGCAGTGTCAGGAGGCGCCAGGATTAATTGCCAAACGAGGTACATGGATAGTGAGAGCCAAGGTTCGGAGAGGCACTCTGCTGAAGAGGGCTGGGAAGGCTTAAAAGGGATAAGGCAGGCTGGGCTAGGTCTGGGGAGGAGGGGAGAGGGGTGAGAGAGAAGAGAGGGCTCCTGAGTGGTGGGGGATGCTCCCACCTCTCTACCCATACGCCCCTCCACCTAGCTCACTCCATCTCTTCTCTTTCCTGCCCCCCGCCTCACCCAGTCTCATACCACCCACCTCCACCTCCTCCTTCCATCACCACCCATATACTCTCTCTTCCTCCTCGATTCCTACCACCATCAGCTCCCCAACCCCAGTGTGCCAAGCCCCATCCATACTTTCCCTGGCTGCGGCTTGCTCTGAGCCTGCCCACTTACTAGAAGGCAGAAATCACTCTTTCTCCCTAGGCTTCATTTCTTCAGCTGTAAAATGCAGCTCTAAAACTCAGCATCTTCTCTCATCTGGGGATTGTATGGTGAAGCAATCAAGTGTGTGGGTTCTGGAGCCAGACCACCTGGATTCGAACCTTGGCTGTGTGGCCTTGGAGAAGTCAGAAAGCTGCTGTGAGCATCCACTTCTGTATTCGTTAAATACAATAGTAGAACCTAAAAAAAAATTGGGTGCTTGTGATAATCAAAAGAGATGGCTGTAAAGGGCTTAGCCCACTGCTTGGCACACACACACGTAGTGTGCACTCAAGAGTGTCAGCTGTTAGAAACACCACCACCCCAGCTCCTGGCCCTCCTTAACCTGACTCTTCCCAGCACCACCTGCTGTTTTCCAACCCGTGTGCTGGCATCTTCGCTGCTCTCCATCACCTAGCCTTGCTCCTCTCCTGACCCTCGAGCCTGCACCCCCACTCTGTCATAGCATCCCCATGCTCCCCACCCCTCCCCAAGATTCAGGCACATGTGTGCATGCAAAGGAGTGCACACACTCGCGATCCATGCTGACACACAGAACACTCTGTGATGATGGAAACGTCCTGAATCTGTGCTGTCCACGGTGGTCGTCGCTAGCCACACTGGCCAGGGAGCATCTGTGGTGTGATTAGCATGACGGAGGACCAACATTCCATTCAAACAGCCGAGTGTGGCCAGTGACTGCGGTATCAGACCGTGGGGCTCCAGGTGGTCGTGGGGATGGGGTTCAAGCTGCCAGGTTGGGGAGGATAGGCTTTCCAACTGGCGTCACAGGATATGAAGTGGTGGCGGTGGGCTGTGATCAGAAGTCTGGCCGTCTACTAAGGTCCTAGGTTGAGCCAAGGATGGGGCCTGTGCCTAGGGACATCGAGGTGTCTGCTCACCATGTGAGCAGGTACACCTTACTTCCCAGGTGTAGGATATGACCTTGGTCTTTTCCATTCTGTTGTCTAGAAAACTGAGACATGGGGAAGGTGGAGAATCCCTGAGGAGGTAGAGGGAGGCCAGCTCGTCTCAGTTTGTCCTTTGGGGTCTGGGCAGCCCCCCGGCGGGGCAGGTGACCAGGGACCTGTGTGCGCTTCCCTGTCTCTATCCCCTCTCAGACTTCCCTCCCCATCCCAACCCCCCTCCCCCACGCGCTGGTGACTGCCGTGACTATTAATCACTAGCCCTGTTCTCTTCCTCTCTACTAATCAGGCACAATTAGACAAGGCCTCTTCCAGCTGGGCAGTCCCCCTCCCTGCCCTCTTCCCTCCTCTCCCAGCCCCACCCCAGCTGCCATCAGGATGGCTCTGAGGCAGAGGGAGCAGCAAGTTGCCCTCCATCACTCTCTGGCTGCCCCAGCCCCCAGTTGGAGGCTCCTCCACCATCTCCTGCCTTCAATCCAAGCTTCCACCTGAACCCAGTACCCCCTTCCCTGGTATGGTCAGGCCAGTACTGACAGTCTCCGCACCCGCTCCTTGATTGTGGCAGGGGCTCCTCCGCAGACATCCCAGCTCCATAACTTTGCCTGAAGCCGCCTCTCCTCCCCCCCTTGACTCAGGAGGGGAGAGGGTTCCGGCTGAGCTTAGTCCAGGCCACTATCTACCGTATGAGCTGCCTCTGACCCTCACTGCCAGTCACCCTCTGTGCCCACCAGCCCCACCTTCTCCCGAGGCAAGAACCGGGAGAACATTTAACTCAACATCTAGTTCAGGGTTGGTCCTGCCTTTCACCCAGTAGGGAAGGGTGGGGGGTGAGAAGGGAAGGTCACTTACCCTTGAAGGGAGCAGCAGCTTCTCAGCCTCACCTGACTATTGCCCTCGGGTCAGGATGCCCAGTGTTGGGGGGGGGGGGTCTTCCAGTTTGTCCAGAGAAGCCGAGAGTCTTGATTACTTTAATTAAAAATTTCTTGATTAAAAAAATAATCCCAAGAGCTACCTACAACTTGGACTGCAGAACTCAGTGAGCCTGCCCTCCCCACTGCGGGCCCCATCACTGGCTGCTGCCCCTCCAGCCCACCTGAAGGGGGCGCTCTCAGCCTGGGTACCTCCTACTGGCTAGTGGCGTTGCTGGGGGGGATTTAAGTGGCGTGGCCCAGACACTGCGGGCAGGCACTGTTACTGTTACCCAGGGCTGGTCTGTAAGGGCAAAGGGGAGGGCCGTGCCCCACCCGGCCCCACTCAGCAGCCCGGTGGCCTCTTTATTAATCAGGAATCAGCCCCGAGCTGGGCTCATTATCAGCTCAGCTTCTTGTGGCACTGCCGGAAGATGCTGATTAGCATTTGAAGAAATGGCCCCCGCATTCTTGTCTTCCCTCTGTCTCCCCTACCTGTGCTCCTTCCGGGACCCCCACCCCTGCCCTTATGTTCCCTCTCCTGGCTGGTGGCAGGGCCGACTGCGCCGCCAAGCCCAGGCTAGGGGCAGAAGAGATCAGGGATTTGGGAGGGGGGGCGGCAGGGAGGCAGGAAGACCTCAAGGAGCACTCGGAGTGCAGAGCTTCAGGGCTACTCAGTTTGGGGCCCCGAGTCAGTGAGTCCCACGGGAGGAGGAGGGGGAGTGAAGGCGGGGTGAAGACTCAGGGTGGTCTCGAGAGATGGATAGCCTCCCTGGAAGAGGGGGGTGAGAGGGCAGCTTCAGGCTGAGTTATCAGTGTTTCCCTACCCTTCCAGGCTCTCCCAGTAATGCCACCTCCTTGGAGCAGTAGGGGGAGAGGGTGGGACAGTCAGAACCGTGGACTGGGGGCATGAGAAGTTTTTTTTTTTTGGGGGGGGGGAGGTAAATCCCGCAGGAGGCTTAGGGTCTTGGAGCCATCCCACATGAGTGGGGGTGGGAGGACAGAGACCCCCAAGGGGTGGAGATCAGAGGCTTCAGAGTGAGTTTTCCAGAAAAGGGAGGGGTGCCAGCAGTTCTTCCCCGGCTCCCAGCCCCCAGGCCAGGGCTGGCAGCACTGAAAATCCAACCCACCCCCCAAATGTTCACTATGCCCTTGGGACACCCATTTTGAGTCAGAGGGGGAACAGTTCCAGAAAGACAGGCAGAGGCTGCAGCCGCCGAGGCAGCAGCGAGAGAGTTCAGAGAGGAGCCACGGGATGATTAAGGGGAAATGGAGGATTGATTTAGGAGGAAAGATTAAAGGAGCTAAATCCGTGGCGCTTGGCTCAGCGGTGACTAAGCGTGGACAGGATAATAGCTTACAAATGTGTGAAAGGTGTAAATACCAAACGGGGGGAGGGGCGGCGGTTCGGCGGCCAGGGGAGCGGGGCTGGGGGGCTGGGGAGGCCCCCGGAAGGGCAGGGGACACTCGGGCGATGGCCCCGTAGAGGGCTGGCTCCTCTCCAGTGGGGATGCAGCGCAAGCAAACGGGGGTGTCGGGGAGCCCCGGTTCCCAGCAGGGGTTCCATTTCGGGGGCACAGCTTCGCCGGCCTGTGCTACCTCCACGTCCCACTCTCGCCCCGCTGAGGATCTGAGGCCGCGGGTTCAAATCCCTTCGGAGTTCCTCCACTGCCCTGGGCACCCTGCCTTCCTCTCTGCAGCCCTCGGCTGGGGCCCCCGCCCGTCCCCGGCCGAGGAGGGCGGCGGGAGGCGGGGTCTCCCTCCGCGGTGGAAGCCTTTGGCGCGGCTGTGTGCGGAGGTCACTTTGCCGGGGAGCTGGGAGCCGGGGGAATGCAAATGAGGCAAACCCAGGGAGGAGAGCGGAGGAGCCCGGAGGAGACGGGAGGGAGGGAGCCCGGGCTCCGTGATGGATGCCCACCCCGGATGAGGGAGGCGGCGAGGAGCGCCAGGCGGTGGGTGCGGCCCTCTGGGTGCGCGTGGGCCCGGCCTGGATGCTCCGGTGCACCCGCGGGGTGGGGGCGATGGCACACCCACCGTCTCACCGCCGCTGCCACCTTCTCGTTCCCGGCTCCTTAACTCCCGCCGGGCTACGGGTGCGATTCACTGTGCAAGCAAACTCTTTTTAACTACTAACTTTGCATCGAAGGCTGGAACATCAGGGAAGGACTTCGTTACAAATTAAAAATATTCCTGCCTGCAAGACTGGGGCTTCCCTGGTAGCTCAGACTCTAAAAAAAAAAAAAAAAAAAAAAATCCTCCTGCAATCCGGGAGACCTGGATTCGATCCCCTGGAGAAGCGAACGGCTACCCACTCCAGTATTCTTGCCTGGAGAATTCCAGGGACGGAGGAGCCTGGCGGGACACAGTTGATGGGACTGAACGACTTTAACTTATGCAAGACTGCTTTCTAGGGTTTAAGGCCTATGCGGTCGCTACTGGGAACAGGTCCGGCTGTTTACCTGGGCCCCGGGGGCCGCCCTCTCTCCTCCGCCGTGGAGACACGGCGCTCCCTGAAATCGCCATGTTCTCCCACAGACTCACGTGCTCCTGCTACCGGCTCCAGCTCGGCAGCTACGCAAGGCCTTGACTGTCTCGTACTTCTCCACCACTGCTCATGCATTTACATTTGAACAAACATCGTGCCCATTTCCTGCTAGACTCACAATCACCTCTACCTTGGAGAAGAAGTCGCCTTGAAAAGTACCTGGCGGCTGGGGGCTGGGGTGTGCTGCGTCATGGTCCCTGGGGTAGGGAAGGGGGGGCAGGTTTATGGGGTGGGGGTCGTGCGTGCTAAGTCGTTTCAGTCGTGTCCGACACTTTGCGACCCTATGGACCGTAGCCCGCCAGGCTCCTCTGTTCTTGGGATTCTCCAAGCAAGAATACTGGAATGGGTTGCCATGTCCTCCTCCGGGGGATCTTCCCGACCCAGGGATCTCTTATGTTTCCTCCTTTGGCAGGTGGGTTCTTTACTACTAGTGCCCCTTAGGAATCCCTTAAGAGGGAGGGGTGGGGGTGGGGTACGCTCCCTGGGTCTGACTGTTCTGTGATCAGATGCCCTTCCTGGGTGGGTGAGTGCTCTTGCTCTGGGAAGCTTGACTCTCCAACCCAAGTTAAATTCCTGTTCCACAGTCATAGGACTTGGATTCATCCCCCTATCACAGCCCACATCCCAGCTACTAACATTTGCTTGTCCCAGGGATTGTTGGTTTTGTGTGCTTTGTTCTCCACTGTTGTACACCTGGCTCCCAGCATTGGTGCTCAGCAAACACTTTTGGAATGAATTAATGCCTCTGGGGCCAAACGGGCAACTCCTCCAGGGCAGAAGCCAGGGATTTTGTTCTCTGAATTATCCCCAACAGCAAGCACAGTGCCAGGCATACTGTACAGGCTCAAGGAACAGTGTAGGACAAGTGCGCCTGATGTGAATGCCCACCACTTCAGGAGCTCCTCCTAGTCTTTGGGGCTGTGCCAGGTGTGTATCAGTACACAGTGGCCTTGAGCACAGAGTCCCATGCCCCTGACCCAGTCCCCTCCTCTGCTACCTCACATGACTCTGGCTTGCTCTACCCTCTCCGGTCTTCCATTGTCTTGTCTGTAAAATGGAGATGTTAAGACATCTCCAGTAGAGGGCTTTTGTGAGAATTAAGGTCCCTGGGTTGGAAAGATCCCCTGGAGGAGGACATGGCAACCGACTCCAGTATTCTTGCCTGGAGAATCCCATGGACAGAGGAACCCAGCAGTCCTATAGTCCATCAGTTCAGTCGCTCAGTTGTGTCTGACCCTTTGCGACCCCATGGACAGGGTTGCACAGAGTCAGACATGACTGAAATGCCTTAGCATGCATGCACACAAGGAGTTAATTTATATAAAAGGCTTAGGACTGTGCTTGCCACAGAGTAAGCACTGAATAAATGTTAACTGTCGCTATTATTTATGTATTCAATACATTTTCTCTTTTCCATTACACCTCCGACGATGCCTATTATTATTCCCATTTTACAGAAGAAAAATGGAGGGTCAGAGAGGTTAAATGACTGAACCTGAATCTCACAGACAGTTCAGGGCTGCTGGCCTGCACCCTCCTCTGGTAGGACAGCCAGATCTCAGAGCCGGGGGGTTTTGCTTTGACAGCATTTCATTCTCGCCCACAACTGCTGAGAGAGCCTTTTCTAAGGGGTATTGTGCCCAGTGAGAATGGGCCCCGGAGGGATCCAAGGTCAAATGGCTGCCCCAGTTGGGCTCCCCCACTTTCTTGAGCACCTTGCATGCATCTCTCTGGACTTACCTCTGATCCTCACTGTGAACCTCAGGAGGAGGAATTACCATTACCCCTTTTACAGAAGAGTAATCTGCAGCTCAGAGAGGTTAACTCACCACCCAAGGTTGTTTGTCCAAGGCTGGTGGCAGAGCCAGGATTTGAACCCTGTTCTGTTAGACTTCAGAATGTGTACCCATTTTTCCACCTTAAGAATCTTATGTGGATCCTTTCCCAGCACCGCATCCTCTGGCCGATCTCTGCCCCAGTTTGAATCTTATTGGCCTCCACAACACCCTCATAACTAATATTGAGGCCTCATGTATGTGATTTTACCTTGCAAATGCCTGTCACCTACTTCATCTCTTTTGAGACTTATTACCAACCTATGAGATAAGGTGAGCAGGAATTTCTGTCCCCACTCGACTGATAAGGAAACTGAGGACAGAAGAAGTCAGTCAATCACTTGACTAACCAAGTTACACAGCTGCCACTGGTGGAGCAAGGGCTGGGACCAGGGTCTACTGACCTCCAGGTACATAATGGAGGTTAGTGGACAATGCTGGGGCCCAGTGGGGCTTGGGGGCTGGGTACTAGTTCTGAATGTGCCCTCTTTTTTCTGTATGCCCTTGGGTATGTCCCTTGCCATCTCTAGGCTTCACATTTGGCCTTTGTACAATGAGGCTTTGGACTGAGTGACCTCCCAGTTCTGACCAGTGAAGACACCCCAGGCATTTTGAGTTGGCACTGTCTTCCCTGGTGAGGACAGAGAAGGAAGAGGCTTTGAACCTGGATGCTTGGGCTACCCCTGAGTGAAGCTGGGGCTGAAGAGCCATCTGACTTGGGATGCTAGTTACAGTCCATGGCAGATGAAAACATAACCCCTTCTTCCACTGGCTACCCTGGACCCCTGGGCACTATAGGATTAAGGGGAGTTCGTTCCAGGGGCTGAAGTGAGAGGCATGGGGCTAGACCAGATCAGGAGGGCTGATGGAATTTGAAGGGATAAAGCTGCCGTGGAAAAGAGGGGTGGGTGGAGGTGCCAAGGCCTTGGCAGAGGCAGGGTGCCCAGAAGGCACTGGAGATAAAGCCCAGGCCGCAGATTAGTGCTGGGATTAGCCCAGCCTCAGCTGCTCCTGGCTGCTTCTTATCTCCTGGAGGCCCAGAGCCCTTTCCCCCACCACTCTAAGCCCTGGCCTTGCTAATTGCCTGTTAACCCCGTGGGCTCCATGATTGCAGGGAGGATGAGGGGGTGGGAAGGGGTGAGGGCGGATACCAGCCAGCCAGCCAGGGAGAGTTTTTCAAGGCAACTGGAGCTGTGGACAGATGGAACTCAAGGAGCTGAGAGAGAAGCCGTTGCTCAGAGGAGCACGCTCTGGACAGGTCTCTCCCAGTCTCTGGTCGTTGGTCATCATCTGGGGCAGACCCAGAGAAGCAGGCAGGGAGAAGGAGGGAGGTGCACCTGGGAAGGGACTCTTGGTCAGGGAGGTGGTTTGGCCCAGAGAAAAATCAAGAAGAGGAAGACACGAGTCAGACACTGGATACCTAGTCTAGGGGATAGACAGGGAGAAAAGCAAACAGGTAGAGATGCAGTGGGCAAAAGAACAGAGGCGGTGGGGGGCGGGGGTTGGGGCGAGGGGCGTGTAGCCAGGCCAATGGGAAGAAGGCCAGGCCGGGGGATGTACAGGCGGGCAGAGCGCATGCAGCAGAGACACAGGCCAGATGAATAACTGATTAGATGCTGAGGACAGAGAAAGACTCAAGAGGATGCAGAGAGGCTTGAGAGACAAACTGAGATCAGGGGATGGGGAGGCTAGAGAGGCAGACAGACCCAGGCCAATGCTGAAGGGGAGGTGGTCCGAGAGGGATAGGCAGAGGGCTGGCAGGAAGTGAGCTGGGGGAGGGGTCTAGGGGTCTGCCTGCAGTGCGGACACAGTGCTGTTGAGAAGCTGTCCAGCCCAGGCCCAGAGCGGGGCAGACCTAGGAATGAGGGCAGAGAGCAAGGGAGGGCCGAGAAGAGGGAGCACCTGGCGGGAGAAGGAGGTGTTGCTGGGATGGGAACAGGCTGATAGGCTGTGGCTAGTGGTGGCAGATCTGGAAATAGCCCGTCAGTCCATCAGGGTACATCCTGGCCCAGGACATGCCTCTTTCCGTGGCCGGACTCTGGAGCCTCAACTCCTGCGTACACACCCTCCTCTGGGGCCAGTCCTTGGGGAGAGCGCAGTGGACAGCCAGTGGGACCTTGTGGCTGAGCGGCCGTGCCGTCTCCATGGAAGTCTGTGGACTGTGCTGCCACCAGGGTTCTGCCACTTAGGAGCCAGCAGCTCCACCCGCTGCTGCCTGCCTGGCCCAGGGACCGTCTCCAGGGCAACGCTTTGCTCTGCCCAGCAGTGGGGCCTGACCCAGGCGGTGCAGGTGGCCTGGCCCTGCCAGTCTGGCCTGTCCACTCCCTGCAGAGCATTGTCCATCAGACCTGGAGTCCTTCCACCCATCTTCCTTTGTCACCTTCTCTCTGCACAATCGCCTCGAGGGCAGAGGCACCAGGTAGCCACCCCCATCTGAAGCCATTGGAGCCAAAGCCTTCCCAGTTGGCTCTGCCCTGCACAAGGGTAGTCTGTGTCATGCAGTCTGTGTGTGTGGTGGAAGGATCAGGTAGGGAGGCAGCTCTGGCCCCACCCAGGTTCAGACTTGAGAGACACAGGTTCGATCTCTGGGTCAGGAAGATCCCCTGGAGGAGGGCATGGCAACCCACTCCAGTGTTCTTGCCTGAAGGATCCCATGGAGGAGGAGGCTGGCAGGCTACAGTCCATGGGGTCACAAAGAGTCACACACTACTGAAGCGACTTAGCAGGCACTGGAGATACCAAGATGATATCCCAGCCTGGGGCCTGGGGCTCCCAGCCTCAAGGAGTCCACGGTCCCAAGGAAGAGATCATGACAGTGCCCAGGGGTCAGGGTCAGTTGCTGCACGCTGGGGGGCATGTGTGAGCAGCTCCCTATCAGGGTCCCCATGCAGCCCCGTACCTTGTTTAGCTGCCCCACTGGAACCCACACTGAAAAATGGCTGCAACAGCAAAAGCTGATTCCAGCATCTGCTTGGCTCAAAATAGGAAGGAGGTGAGTGCTTTGAGAATTGGGGCAAATGCTCACATATTCTCCCCCCTCTGCCTTTCCCACACTGCTGAGGATCCAGCGATCTTGCCCCCAGCCCTATTCAAAGCTGTCTTCCCTCTGGGGACATGTTGTGAAAACACAGATCTAGAGTTGGGCTGTCTTGCTGGACTCTGGCCCTTTTGTCTAGGGACTTTTGACCCACTGTGTGGTCTGCAGACCAGCGGGTTGTTAGAAATGCAGACTCTCAAGTCCTGCTCCCCAACACACGTTTGCTGACTCAGAACCTGTCTTTTGACAAGACCTCTAGGTGCTCGGTGTGCAGATTAGAGTTTAAGAAGCACTGCTCTTGGAGACCTTGGCAATCAGCCAACCTTGGGACCTCAGTTTCCTCATCTGTAGGATGTCGGGTGGCTGTGAGATTCAACTGGAATTGGAAAGAGCTTGTGAAGCATTGAGCGCAGTGCCCGGGGCAGAGCGAATGCTCTGGGACTGTCCGCCATGCCCACTCCTGCCCCACTGATAGACACAGCAGGGAGCTGGGGCAGGGGTGTGACAGAAAGGGTCAATGATGACTGGAACCCAGCAGCTGGCATGGGTGCAGAAGGCGGAAGGGAGGGACAGGTGAGGGACTGAATCTAGAGGCAGCAGATATGGAAAAGAGACTATGGAAGGTGTAGAGGAGTGGAGTGAATGGGAAGGCGGGATGGAAGAAAAGGAGTTGAGTGTTGAGACTCCAGTCTCATTTCAGCTGGATGGGGCCGGGACAGGGGCTGGGACTTGGGGCGGGGTAGGCTGGGAGGGGAGTTGCCAGCACTGGATGGTGGGAACCCCTGAGTCCTACATCTATCTCAGTCAGCTCCACCTCTCCCACTGACTAGTTGTGTGACCTTGGGCAACTCACATCACCTCTCTGAGCTGCGGCTCCCTCATCTGTAATCATCAGGCTAATTAAACCTGCCTGATACCAGGGTAGCCGAGGAGATGCAATGGGGCAGCAGACGTTGCCGTGTTTTGTAAACTGCACAGTGCTTGTTACTGCGTCCTTTTGTTTTGAGAATCTGAGGCGGGGTGCTTGGGTGATAGAAGAACTGTCTGAGAGGGAAGAATTATCAAGATCATTAACCTAGTAGAGACGGGAGGGTGAGACAACCCTGCCCCACGGTTGGGGGCACCCCAGACCCCCAGTTCCTAGAACTCTTCACTCCCACTGCCTTCAACCCAGCCCTCCCCTTTCCCTGGAGTGAGGGGTTTAGGAATCTTTTCCCTTAGATGGCCTCCTCCATGCCTCTCCTCCCAGCTTTCACCAGAGTGAAAATGTTCCCGCGGAGAAGGGGAGAGAGAGAGATTGAGTGCGCTGACCTTCTTACCCCCAGTGAAAGTGCTGCCTGTGATGGGTTTGACCCGGGGGCTGGTCTCTGTGGGGTGAGCCCGGCAGGGGGGAACTTCCATCTGCCTCCCTCCCTCAACCTCCTCCCCAACCCCAGCCGCTTGCAACTAACTCCAAACCGCAGCTCTGTCCCCGCCATAGCCTCGGCTTCCATCTCCGGGGCGCCAGCGCCATCTGGTGTCCATATGGGAGAACTCTCCGCAGAGGAAACCGGGGATGGGCTTCGTTCAGCGCGGGTCGTCTTTTCTGAAAGCATTTCTTGTGCCCTGCACTGGGTGAGGGATGATGACCTCTGCTCAGGGAGACAAACAGATAAGCAAGGTTATCTGAGGTCTTAATGAGTAGTTTGAGCAAACCCACAAACACACTGATCAGGGAAGGGTGACACTGTGAACATGGGTGTGGCCTATGAGTGTACGTCTGAAGAAGGGACACTTAAGCTCAGGTTTAAAAGATGAGCAGCTGGGCCGTGCCAGCTGGGTGGAAAGGAGCATTCCAGGAAAGGGAACTGCAGGAACAAAGGCCCTGGGAGAGATGTTGCTCCATAAGTTTGAATTTGTCATGGAGATCTCTTTGCAGGAGAGAGGCAAAGGTCACCTCTCATGGAGACTTTCAGGCAAGGAGGGAACTTGGCTTTATTCTCTGGGGAATGGGAAGCGGTGTTGGGCTTTAAAATGGCAAGGGACTTGATTGTATCTCTGCAGTTTAGAATGAGCACTCTGGCTACAATGTTGTGAATGGCTTGGCAAAAAAACCTTAAACACGCCAATGCTCAATCATGTCTGACTTGGAAGGGAGAGGCAAAGGCAGATGCAGGGACACTAGTTCGGAGCCTGCCGCCATGGCCAGAGGCAGATGACAGTGAAAGTGGACATGACATGGAAGGAAACTGGATGGATTCTAAATAGATTTCGGAAGTAGAATTGCCCAAGATGGCTGCTGGATTAGATGCCTGGTCACCCCTGTTCCGTATCTGAGCAACCAACTTACTGGAAGAGGGAGATTTCAGGGATTCTGACTCTAGAAACTAGGTTGAGAGCGGAGCCCTTTACTCAGAAGAGGAGAAGCAGTCAGGGACAGGATTTGGGAAAACATCAAGAGTTCTGCTATTGATATGTGAAAGTGTTCATCACTCAGTTGTGCAACCCCATGGACTGTAGCCCACCAGGCTCCTCTGTGCATAGGATTTACCAGACAAATATACTGGAGTGGGTTGCAATTTCCTTCTCCAGGGGATCTTCCTGACCCAGGGCAGATTCTTTACTGGCTGAGCCACCAGGGAAGCCCCATTAAGCTGAAGGTGCGTTCTAATCATTGAAGAGAGGATGCCAGTAGAAAAGATGGAACTTGAGAGAGCAGCTGGGCTGTAGGTTGGTTGCTGGGATATAGGACAGGGGTGACCAGGCAGGTCTGGTGGCCCTTATAGACCACCAAAGCTTAAGGGATTGTCTTTCATCCTGAACCCTGCCCCTCCTCTCTCTCACCCCAGGTCTATACTCGCTATGGAAAGTGTTATACCTTCAACGCGGATCCGCAGAGCTCACTGCCCAGCCGGGCAGGGGGCATGGGCAGTGGCCTGGAGATCATGTTGGACATTCAGCAGGAGGAGTACCTGCCCATCTGGAGAGAGACAAGTACACAGGCGGGATAGGGACAGGGGCTCCAGCCGGGGTCCTCTGCCTGCGATGAAGGTTTCCTAAGGACCCCATCTCCACTGTGCAGATGAGACATCGTTTGAAGCGGGCATCCGAGTGCAGATCCACAGCCAGGAGGAGCCACCCTACATCCACCAGCTGGGCTTTGGCGTGTCTCCAGGCTTCCAGACTTTCGTGTCCTGCCAGGAACAGCGGGTGAGCATGCCCAACTGGGTCCTGGGTTGGCCATGGGGTGGGGCCTTTGAGCCCAGAGTGGAGGCTGACCGGATCTGCCCTCCAGAAGCTCACATCCCACCAGCCCTTCCACAGCCTTTGCTGGGGCTGTGGGTGCTGGGGGCAGGGAGAGACTTCTATGCGTGACTCCATCGTGCCCTGCCTCTTCAGCTGACTTACCTGCCCCAGCCCTGGGGCAACTGCCGAGCGGAGAGTGGGCTCAGGGAGCCTGAGCTTCAGGGCTACTCAGCCTACAGCGTGTCTGCCTGCCGGCTGCGCTGTGAAAAGGAGGCCGTGCTTCAGCGCTGCCACTGCCGGATGGTGCACATGCCAGGTGGGCACCCCACCCCCACCAGCCCTGCGTGCCACCTTGCCAGGCTCCAGAACCTCTGAGGGCAGAACACTGCTCATGTGCATGGGGGCAGGTACATGTGTATGACACATGTGTGCATGTGTCTACCCACGTGAGGGTGCCTGGTATGTGTTTGGGATTTTGTGCATGTTTTCACATACGCATATGTATCTCTGCATACATGTACTTGTGTAATCTGTACTTGTGTATGTGGGTTGTGTGCACGTGCTTCATCACGTGCATGTAAATGCATGCGCATAGTTGTGTCCATGGAAGCGTGCGTGGCTTGCATGCGTATATGCACGCATACATCTCCATGCTTCTATGTACAAACACGTACACATTCGTGCATGCACATACATGTGCAAACACCCACATGTGTGCACATGAACATGTGTGCCCATATTTGGGAATGTGCGCTGTGGAGAGTGGATGGAACCATAGACTCCAGGAATAATCTTCTCTCCTTTCAGGCAATGAGACCATCTGCCCGCCAAATATCTACATCGAGTGTGCCGACCACACACTGGGTCCGTGCTGCCTTCTCACCCTGCCTCTCCGCCCCACTCCTCTTCATCTCTCTGTCCACCTTTCTCCTCACTGCCTTGGCTCCTCCCCTCCCAGTCTCTTCCTGGGGGTTTTCCTGGGGGCTGAGCCTTATCCCATACCTCCAGGGGTCTGAGGACCTTTGCAGGTGTGGTACTTGGGTAAGTGGAAGCAGCGGGCTGGGAGGTTGCTGAGAACCGGAACTGAGAATGAGGGGCGGGGCTTCTCATCTTGGTCCAGCAAATGAACTTGCCTCTCTGGGAAGGGGAAATGACTTTTCCCTTGGTGTGAGGAAAGGTGCATTGCTGGCTATCAGTGTGGGTAAGGCAACCCCTTCTGTCCATAGATCTCACCTGATCCACACTTCATTCATTCATTCATTTATTCATTCTACAGATGTTTACAGCCTGCGCTGGTGCCAGAGGTAAGAATGGGAATAAGAGCCCTGCTCTGTGGTGCTTACTACCCAGCAGGGGTGCGGACGGGCATCACAATGCAGCGTGTTAGTCCTTGGGTAGGGGAACCTCAGCGATTCTGTGGGGCCCCAGCAAAGGCAGGCAGCCCCACCTGGGCAGGAAGGGAGGATTTCCAGAGGAAGTGACTTATGAGCTGAGGCTTGAAGGATGTAGAGGAGTCAGGCTGGTGAAGAGGGGGACCCTTCTAGGCAGTGGGAGCGGCTCTTGCTAAGACTTGTAGCCAGAGAGGGCACACGTGAGTCTGGGGCCTTGAAAGGTCAGTGTGCGCAGAGGAGGCTCTGGGAAGCCAACAGCGGCTTAAGGCCAGGCAAGAATGCCTTCTGCTTTTACAAAGGGGACTCTGATGAGATGCAAGGATGGAAAGGTGAGGAGGAAGAGAGGAGGTAGACTAGACTCAGAGTGACTGGTCAGGAGCACACTGAGGAATCCAGATGCTGGCCACAGGGGTGGGCTTAAGATCTGGGGGCAGAGTCACACCTTCTCTGTCCTACAACTTCATCTGTCAGAGGGGTGACTGAAGAGTGTTTCATGAAGAAACAGATGTGAATGGGGATAAGGGGACCACAGGAGGGGTGAGACTCCACAGAACTAGGGGCACCCAGAGAGGGACCTGTGACTGTCCGAGATGGACAGGAGCTGGGAGCTGGGGCCACGAGAGGAGAGATGCAAAGAGGGCGGGGAGTCTAGGTGACGCATTTGGCAGAGGTCAGCTTCCTGGGACAGAGCAAGTTGGGGAGAGTGGATCTGAAGGGGCGAACAGAGAAAACCCAGCACACTGAGCACAGGATCTTGCCCACTGTCTGTCCGTTCAGTCATCTACTCATTCATCTTTCCACTTACCCATAGGCATATGTAAAAACATGCATTAATTCCATTCATCCCAGCATCCTCTCCAAGCCCCTCGTGTGTCTGTGGCCTCACATGATTGATCAGCTCTGGTTGGTGGGCTGAGCCCTCCCTCTAAGCCACGGGGACCTCTCCGCCCCAGGGGGCTGGGCAGCAGAGGGAGAAGGAATGTGCTGGGGGTTCTGCGTCTGCCCACTTTCTTGGATGGTCTGAAACTGGACCCGGAAGCCGGTCTCCTCCAGGTGGTGCCAGAGCTGGTCAGAACCGGCCCTCAGTGTGGGCGTGCCTGCCTCAGGACCGCCCCCGAGGCTTCCTTCCAACAGCTGGTGGGCCTCTGGGGATCCTGCCCTCCCCCACTGCACTTGGTGCCTCTGTGTTGCAGACTCCCTGGGTGGGGGCTCCGGAGGCCCGTGTTTCTGTCCTACCCCCTGCAACCTGACCCGCTACGGGAAAGAGATCTCCATGGTCAGGATCCCCAACAGGGGCTCGGCCCGGTACCTGGCAAGAAAATACAATCGTAATGAGACCTACATACGGTATGTGTGTGTGTGTGTGTGTGTGTGTGTAATGGAGACCACCCTCAATAGGTCTAGTGTATGATGGAGGCTAGGAATGGATTGCAGCTTTGTTAATAATGAGCATTCTGCCAGGAATACCTTTCAGGATCTTGATCTGTTTTTTTTCTAACTAACCCCTGCCCACCCCAAGTCACATCCATTGTCTCTGCCTCCAGGGATGCCCTTCAGAGACAGCCCAAATGCCTTTCATCTGAGCTCCCACAGCATGCTCCCATATCTCTATCGTTGCATTAACCTGCTGTTTTAGAACCCTCTGTTTGCGTGTCTTTCTGCCCCAGCAACCTGGGAACTGTTCAGTGCATGTCCAGTTCTGTGCAGAGGGAGAGGGACTGGAAGGGATGGGGGAGGAGCCGGGTGGCCCACAGGTGGCCCCACTGAGCCCTGGATCTGGTACCCTGCAGCCAATCTACAAATGCTGAGCATCCTCTGAGTGCCAGGCCCAGCACTGGGCCCTGTGGGGATAGAGATGATTATAACTCATGCCACAGTTTGTGGATGAGGCCTTGTTTGAAAGTATTCTTAGGCCCCCAGGAGAGACGACTGCGGGTGGGGTAAGGGGAGCAGGGGAGGCATGAGCTGGGCCTCTGTGGACCCTGGGTTTGGGTCCATGAGAAGAGGAGGGAGGGGGGAATCCCAGTTAGAGATGTGTGGGATGCTGCAGAGACCCGCCTGAGAGTCAGGAAGGCTATGTGGAGAGAAGCAGATAAGAGTGCAGTTTGGACAAGAACGTACAGTGCGGTGGATCATGGGCAGTTTTGAAAGTCTGGAAGAGGAATTATGGAGTGGACTGCAGGGTAATAGGGAGCCACTGAAGGTTCTATGGGGCTTTTAAGGTGGCATTAGGGGTAAAGAACCTGCCTGCCAATGCAGGAGACACAAGAGACTCAGGTTTGATCCCTGGGTCAGGAAGATTCCCCTGGAGGAGGCCACGGCAACCATTCTAGTATTCTTGCCTGGAGAATCCCTTGGACAGAGGAGCCTGGCAGGCTATAGTCCATAGAGTTGCAAAGAGTCAGACATGACTGAAGCGACTTAGCATGCATGCACGCCCACACACACGAAGGTTCTACAGAGGTACGGGGATGAGGCAAAGTGAATGCTATTTGCTGCTTTAGAGAAGGCGGGAGGGAAGGCAGGCCTTGGAGTTTTGTTTTGTTCTCCCAGGCCTTTTGCTAGCCTTCAGAACATGAAGCTAACAGGAATCTGGGCCTGCTTCTCCTCACAGCCTTTGGGAGCCTGGGGGTGATCACCAGCTTCTCCATGCAGGGGCCTCAGATCTGGGTCTGCTGGGTCTGGGGTGTCCCACCAGCTGTCTCCTTGAGACGATGGCCTCTCAGGGATACCATGCTTCCTGTCTCTGCAGAGAGAACTTCCTGGTTCTTGATGTCTTTTTTGAAGCCCTGACCTCTGAGGCCATGGAGCAGCGAGCAGCCTACGGCCTGTCAGCCCTGCTGGGTGAGCCTGGCCCCGATTGCACAGGGATGGAGCAGCCCAGCCTCCTCCCTCTGACCCTGCTCTCGCGCTTCCCAGGAGACCTCGGGGGACAGATGGGACTGTTCATCGGGGCCAGCATCCTCACGTTGCTGGAGATCCTCGACTACATCTATGAGGCAAGGGATAGGGGCCTGGTGGGTAGGAGGAGGGGCTGGGGGGAAAGCAGAGAGGCCCGGCAGGCTTTCTGGTAGACCTGGACTGGCAGGAAGTCAAGCTCAGAGTTCTTTACTAGCCCTCCCTCCTCCCTTGACTGGCCAGAAGGTCTGAGGGCAAGGAGGGGCAAAGAGAAGGGGGATGGGGGAGGAGGGCTGGGGTGTCCCCGTGAGGGTTTGCTGGGGCAGCAAGTCCTATGTGGTGGGGCTGGTGAGGCCCGTCCTTCTCCTCTAGCAAGTTTCCTGAGTCCACTGCTGTCCCCCCACCCTGAACCCCAAGGTGTCCTGGGACCGACTGAAGCGGGCGTGGCGTCGCCCCAAGACCCCCCTCCGGACCTCTACTGGGGGCATCTCCACTTTGGGGCTTCAGGAGCTGAAGGAGCAGGTGAGGATGAGTATGCAGCCAGCACTCTCTCCCAGGACTGAATCCCCTGATAACCTCTGAACTAGCCCTCCAGGGTGGGGTTCCTGGAGCCTCTGCCCCCCACGGACAAGGGAAGGCTGGCTGTGAGAGGCCTGGGGCCTTCACTCAATCTCTCCCTGTCCCCCTCCCTCTTCACCTTGCAGAGTCCCTGCCCAAGCCGGGGCCGTGCTGAAGGCGGGGGTGCCAGCAGCCTGCTCCCCAACCACCACCACCCCCACGGCCCCCCAGGAAGCCTCTTTGAAGACTTCGCTTGCTAGGATGGTGCTGTGTCCCAAAGGACCCAGGAGTCTGGGACTCCTCCCTGGATCCCCACTGTAGACTCTGGCTCCCGGGACAGGAGGCCAGGGGAGCGGGGTACCCAAGGCTGAGGGAGCAAGGGCGGTGCCCACTGGAAGGGTGGGGACTCTCACTCACCCTGGCGCCAGCTGCTTTCCACAAGGCTTCCTCTTGTGCACACCCTCCTCCCCCAGGCTGGTGACCAGGGAGAACTTGAGACTAGGACGTGGGCCCCTGTGGAGGAGAGAAGGGCTGCGAGAGGAAAGAGGGAGGAGGAGAAAGGGGCCCACCCTAGCAGGAGTGGAACCCTCTGTACATTTGTATATATTCAGGGAGGACAGGGTGGGGATAGGGTACCGATGTAGAAAGCGGGTGGGGTGATGGTGATAGGGGTGGGTAGTTTAGGGACAGCCAGGGTCCTAGCCCTGAAGTGTCAGCAGGAGAGGGCAAGCCCCTCAGGACCCAGGACAGCTGGGCTGGTCCTGCTTCCTGCCCCGCTCCAGACCCAGCTCCTCTTTTGGCAGGAGAGTGGGTGATCCAGCCAGCCTGGCCCAGCTCCCAGTTTCCCCTGCCCCAACTCCACTCCCCAAAGCCTGTGCCACAGGGAGCAGCAGCTCTTCCAGACCTTGGCTGAGCTTGGGGGTGGGAAAGGGGGCTTCCTCAGGCCTCTCTGCTTCCGATCTGGTTTTATAAAGTGCTGACAAAATTGGGAATAAAGAGGTATTAAGAATTCTCTGTGTGTATATGTGACTAAGCTGGGAGCTGGGGCGTGGCAGGGCACACGCATGACTCGGTCTCTTGGAAGAGGAAATCCTGGCCCCAGCCAGCACCAGGGAGCCTCCATCCTCAGTCCTCCCTGCCCCCACACCCATCTTTCAAAGACTCAAGCACCACTAGTCCACACTCAGCCAGTTTATTAAAGTCAGGGAGCTTCCTCAGGAATGCAGAGGGGAGAAGATGGGAGATGCCCCACCCTCCTCTCTCAGCTACCCTTCTCCAACAACTCATCTGCAGCCCAGGCCCCCTGGGCTGACCCTAGGAGGTGGGGCTGGCGTCAGGCAGACTGTACTGCATAAATACTCGGAGGCCACAGCCTGAATCAGCAGCGTCAAGGGGCCAGGGAAACGAGATTTGGGGCAGAAAGAGGTGGCTCCAAGGGTACCTCTTCCCAGGCTTGCTCTGAGCCCGAGGGCGACCCCAAGCCAGAGAGAGGGGGCCCTGGGGTCTGGGGCTGCGGCCAGCCCTATCCTGCGAGTCTGGCAGGTAGCTCCGGGTGGCTGGGGGAGGAGCGGGGCGGGGCGCCGCCTTGCCCGGTTCCGGGGGCGCAGGGAGGTGTCAGGTGCTGTTGCCCTGCTCCTGCTCAAAGAGCAGCATGGCCAGCTGCGTGCGGGAGCCGAGGCTCTCGAGCGCGCTCTGGCGGCAGCGGTGGTATAGGTCTTCGCTGAGCCGCGCGCTGCACGTCTGTGCCCGATAGCGCTGCAGCAACGCCGGCTCCACCGCCCGTAGCACATGCAGGGTGGAGAAACGCAGGAACAGCTCGTACACATCCAGGCTCTCCATCAGCTCCTCCTCCTGGTCCGAGGACGCTGCCAGCCGTGCTCGGGCCGCCACGTAGTCAGAGTTGTAGAAGCAGGTCTCGGTGGCCGCCTGGCGATCGAAACGGCCTGTGTCGCGGCCCAGTTCGGGGGGTCCCGGGCCCTGGGGTGGGGCCACAGCCGGGTGGAAGGCCTGGAAGTGCATGGGAAAGAAGGCCTGCCAGCCAGAGATGGCATGCATGCGGCAGCGGTTCAGGAAGTCAGGCGTGAGCACCGTGTCTGGCCCGGCCAGCAGGAACAGCGTGTCCAGCGGGTGCTTCTTGGAGAGGAGATCCATGAGGCGCAGTGGTGAGGGTGCAGCTGTCTGCACGCTGAGCCAGGGCACCCGGGCACCGGGGAAACGCCGCTCCAGCTCTGCCACATGGGCCTTGACGGGGGCAAAGACATCGGCGTGGGCCGCCCGCTGGGCCTGTCGGGGCTCATACAGTAGCAGTAGGGTCAGGGCTGCGGCAGCATCGCCAGGCTCCAGCGCCGCCGTGGCGAAGGCCTCCAGGAAGGCAGGGGCCAGGTCACGCTCGGCTGCGGCCAGTGGGAGTAACACAGTGAGACGCGACGCCTCGGTGACGTAGGGCACGGGCAAGATCTCCACGCGACTCAGTGGCCGTAGCAGCTGCACCCGGCGGGTGAGGGGCCGGCGGCCCCCCTGGGGGGTCAGTGCCTCCAGCTGCAAGTCCAGCGTGTACTCCATCCCCCGGGCAGGATCGAAGCGCCGGTAGCCATTAACCAGTTGCTGTTTCTGGAGCCGCAGGGCTGGGTGGTATCGGCGGTTGAGCTCCTCCAGGGCTGCCCCCAGAACGTCTGCCACATCAGCCCGGTCAGCCCCACGCAGCGGGCAGCGCGGGGAGCCATCAGCGCAGGAGAAAGCATGTTGCTCTGTGAAATAGTCCCAGCGCAGCACCTCAAAGCGGGAGGCGGGGCGAGATGGTGCTGGAATGCCCACTGGCCAGGCGGCTGCCCGCTCCCCATCCGCTGCCAGGCGGCTGGTGTTCTGGATCTCCCACTGGGTTGGAGAAAGAGGCCATGAGCCAGGCGCGGACCACCGGGGCCAGCACGCAGCCAGGAGGCTGGGCAGGCAGCACGTGGCACTCAGCACAGGTCCCCAGTCCCTTGCCAACCTCAGCCCACTCAATGCTCCTACCTGTCCTTTACCCAGGTGGGAGGCAGCCTAAGAATTAAATTGGAAAGGCTCCTCAGAAAAGGTAGAAGCAGACAGGTACCAGAAAGCAGGGATGCTCTGATTCTTGTGCTAATTTTTTTTATTTTCCTGGGATCTCTGAGACCTCTTAGGAAACCTCACTCTCCACTCTTCACCCCCTACCCCCTATCCTCTACCTCCTACCCTCCACACCCACCTACTCCTAACTCCTCACCCCCCAAACTCCCTACCCCTCACCCCCAGCCCAGACCATACCTGTAACTCCTGGATCTCCTGGTATGTGCGTTCCAGTTCAGCTCGAGCAAAAGCCTTGTGCAGCTGGTACATGTGCACAGGGTCATGGACAGGGTGAGCAGTCAGGGCACTACGGAAACGAGGGTCCCCCTCCTGCACGGGCTCCCCAGGGCTCAGCTCCAGGTAGCTATAGTGGACCCCCTGGGGAGAGGAAGGGAAGTGGGAAATATGAAGGGACAGTGCCCTCCTCCCCCCCCCAATATTGTGTGTCTCATCTCTCCATCCTATGACCTGTTGTGGACTTGGGGTCAGAATTCTGTGGGTGTCGGCCTACCTTGACCAGTTGGGAGCTTGTGTGACCTTGGGTAAGCCTCTGCCAGCTCATCTGTGAAACAGGCATGTGTCCTATCTCAGAGCTGTCCAGGGGCTCAAATAAAATAATAATGGCCAATACCAAACACCTACTATGTGCAAGCCTCCCTTATTTTTTCTAATCCTTATAACAAGCCTGAGAAATAATTATTTCCATTGGTATGGATGAGGATGCTCAGGACATTCAGTAACTTACCCAAGGTCACAGGGATAGAAAATGACAAAACAGCATAGAAACCCAGGCTTATATCTCCAACCACCCCCTCTGCCTCTCAGGGGGAAGTGCACACACCCAGATGGGAGGCACCAGTGGGGTGGCTTCTCTTCCTACCTCGTGGTCGCCAGTGCAGCCCACCCCGGTGGCATCAAGGATGCAGCGGCCCAGCCACTCATCCGGGCGCGCACTGACAATGTCATTGCGGCAGGCTTCCAGGTGGGGGCGCAGCTGCTGCAGCAGTGTGCGCGACAGCAGCACCCCAAAGCCCCCGTGGCAGTAGCGGCCTGGGGCAGGCTCTCCACCGATGAAGTCCTGGGGCCGGCCCAGATAGAGGTGGGCAGCGGCTGCCAGGCTGAGGCGGCCGACTAGGCGCGCCAGTCCGTGCGCCTCAGTGTAGGTGGCATCGGGTACTAGGAAGAACCAGTCGAAATCGTCGCCGTGCTGTTCCAGCAGGTGGCGCAGTGCCAGGTGCAGGTGCCCAATGGGCCGCTCCTCGCCTAGTGTCACCACGGCCATACCTGGTGGCGCCCGGCGGCCCCTCGAGCCTGTCAGGAACACCACACGCTCTAGCCTGTGCCCTAGTGTGCGGTTCACGGCCACGCCCAGCGTAGGCAACGTGGCCTGTGAGGTCAGCACTGCCACGAGCAACTTCTGCCTGATGCCCAGCTCCGTGCTGATGTAGCGGGTCCTGGGGTGGGGGAAAGATGGCACAAGGTTATCAAAAAGACAAGTAGGGCAGGCAGAGGGTAGCATACATAGGCTTCAGCAGGTCATGTCCTCCATGGGCCTGTTTCCTCATTTATGGTAGAATAACTCTTCTAGGGGTCACGAGGATTTAAGGGAATTGTTGTCCTTACCTACCCAAGTGCTTTTAAAACGGAGATAGTATTATCCATGCAGATACGAGAGATATATTATGGGTCTGATTCTCTATTTTGTTATTTAGTAGTTGAGTCTTTGAGTGAGTTATTTAACCCACCTAAACCTTGACTTCCCTGGTGGCTCACATGGTAAAGCGTCTGCCTATAATGCGGGAGACCCAGGTTCAGTCCCTGTTCCTCTGGGGAAGGAAATGGCAACCCACTCCAGTACTCTTGCCTGGAAAATCCCATGAACAGAGAAGTATGGTAGGCTACAGTGCATGGGGTCTCAAAGAGTTGGAAGCGACTTTTCTTTCACTTTCACTTTCAAACCTTGGGTAGCCTCATCTGTAAAATGAGATCCTTTAAAGCATAATGTATCCTTTAATACATAACGTAAAATGCATCCCTTTAAAGCACTTAGCCAAATTCTTGGCACACAGGTACTGCACACATCATGTACATACTTATTTCTAAAGAATATGCCATTATACCACAAATACATCACAGAAATGATGTAAAGGGATAGATGACATTGAGGCATAGTGAATGTGTTTGGGGGGGCTCAGGGGTTCCAGAAACTTATCTTCCATAATACGGAAGGTAAGTTGAAGAATTGGAATTTGAACTCAGTGTTACTTAGGAGAAATTATTTCAACTCATAGGCAGAGGCATTAATGGGATGGGTACACCATCCTTTCCCCACAAACCTCCCTCTTTCCCAGATGCCCACCCAGGAACAGGAGATACAGGTAAATCCTTGTTGTTGTTTAGTCAGTAAGTCATATCTGACTCTTTATGACCCCATGGACTGTAGCCTGCCAGGCTCTTCTGTCCATGGGATTTCCCAGGCAAGAATACTGGAGTGGGTTGCCACTGCCTTCTCTATGGGATCTTCCTGATCCAGGCATCAAATCCAGGTCTCCTGCATTGGCAGGTGAATTCTCTTACTGCTGAGCCACCAGGGAAGCCCCACAGATAAATCCTAGGTCTCTCGTTTCTCTTTCCTTCTCTCAATGCACCCATTCTATATACTAGTCATTTCTCTAAACCTAACACCCAGTCAGTGAGCTCTGAAGACCTTTGAGGGTACAAGGGGTTAAGCAGGTTTAGGTCAGAGGCGAGTGAGTTCTGCCCAAGTCTGGATGGAGCCTCCAAACCTTCCCAGGGAGCAGGGCCATTGGAAATGATCGGAGCCCAAAGACTTCCTGGCTTGTCAGACCCTTCCTTCCGGGGCCTGACCCAGCCCCAGGCGGCCTCCTCTGCGCACCCATCCCAGCCGGTTCCCAGGGGGTGGGGCAGGCGGATCCAATCCCTACCTGACGGCCTTTTTGGCGGCCTGGCCAGGCTGTGCAGGGTGGTAGGGCAAGACACGCGGCTCCCAGTTCTCCCCGGCGCCTGCACCAGCCCCGGGCCTTTCGCGCTCCGCTCCGGGCTGCACCGAGTTGGGCCGGCGCGCCGCATTGGTGTTGCCGCGCGGAGGCAGCTCAGAATCTCCGGGCTGGGGCGGCCCTGGGCCGCAAGGCTCCTCCACCCAGGTGACGCTAAGCAGGCTCAGAGTGAAGCCCAGAGAGATACCCACGGCCACGGGCCCCGCGGGCCTCAGTACCGACAACAGCAGCGATGCCCGCATGGCGCCCGGACAGCGGGCCCCCGGCCCTGGAGCAGCCCCAGAGCAGCAAGAGGAGGCTTCGAAGGGGCGGGACCGGGGAGGGGGCGGATCCGGAGGTCCCGAGCCAAGCGGGCGGGCGGGCCCCCTCCCTCCCCGCCGAGCAGGGCCAGCCGCCGGAGCGGAATCCCCTGCGCCGCGTTCCTGTGCCCCTCCAGCTGCCGCTCGGTACCGCGTAGGGTCCCGGCGCTGGGCGCGGGAGCCTCCGCTGAGGCCGCCGCTGTCCGACGTGTCACTGGAAGGGCCCCGCCCCCGGGGTGGGGTCTCGGGCTCCAGCTACCGGAGAGGGAGGAGAAGGGGGAGGTTAAAGGGGAAGGACCCCCGGAAGTGCCCCCTCCTCAGTGAGGGAGAGGCAGACGTCGGGGGCGGAGTCCCCTACCTCCCCCCCGGCGTGGTTGGTGCGTCCCGTGTGACGTCAGAAGCAGCCCGCCCCTGCCTGGATGGTGCGCCCTAAGTGACGTAAGGAGGAGAGGCCGGAGCTGTCCATCAGCACCAAAGGCCGCGGGCGGGCTCAGGGCATGGGGCCGCGGCTCTGGGGCAGCCCGAGCCCCTGCTCCTGCTTCTTTCCCTTCCCCAGGCCCAGCCTAAGTCCCCGGACGTCGCGGGACTGGAGTGCCAGCCGGTGTTGGAGGCGGAGCGGCGTCGCCGCCGCGCAGGGACCGGTCCCTCCGGCCCAGCAGCCCCCTTCCCCTCACCGCGGACTTTTACCGGACCCCAGTCAGCTGGAGGCTCTGGCGCCCGGCGACCGCGGCCCCGCCGGCCCCTGCACAGCCTCTTTCGCTCAGAAGCTCAGGTCGCCTCCAGCCCAGGTAGATCTTGGATAATCCCAGATTTAGCCGCCCACAGACCAGTCTCCTGGCTGCCTCCTCACCGGCAGCACGCTGCCCTCATCTCCCCCCAACTTAGTCCCCCTTTTAACTTCTTCATCCCAGCTCCCTCTAGCCATGCACTTTCCCCCTCTTTTGTCTTTTGTCCCTTACTTCAGGGATGCTTCCAGAGCTGTGTAATGTGGGCACCACTCCTTTGTCCACTGTATCTTTGCCTAGTTCTCCACTCCCATCTCACCCTCATCCTGGTGGAGACCCAGGACTCTTCCTTGACCCCCAACTTCCTCTCTGTCAGGCTGACGTGGGAGGGTGACTCCCTTCTGTTCCCAGCACTATGCCGGGCACTGTGGCAACACTTCGGTTCCAGTTGCTGCCCCCGGAGCCAGATGATGCCTTCTGGGGAGCACCCTGTGAACAGCCCCTGGAGCGCAGGTACGAGGCACTGCCGGCGCTCGTCTGCATCATGTGCTGTCTGTTTGGAGTCGTCTACTGCTTCTTCGGTAAGACCCCATCATTCCTTACTTGGGCCCCCTGCTGTTTCCCCAAGTTATTTTTCTGAGGCACCTCAAACCTTCTTTGGAACTTTACCATGAACTATCTGTCTTTTCTCTTTTTTCAATCCCGTACATGATTGTAGATCATTTAGACTCTAGATCCTAGAGAACACAGGTTTTGAATTAGGTGTGCTTGGATTTGAACCTGGTTCTGCACTTTACTAATTACAATGCCTTGGGCACATTAACTGTTTTAAGCCTCAGTTTTCTCATATGAACAGTGGAAACAATGATATTTGTCTCACACGAGGTTGTTGTGAAAATAATAAGCACTCAATAAATAATAGCTATTGTGGTGAAGACGTGTTTGGGTCACTATTCTAGGTAGGCACCAAAAGCATTTAGAAGGGTGAGTTAACATGGTCCCTTACCACAGGGCATAATGTCTAATGAGGGAGAGACTTCTGGCACATTCATACCTGCGATACATATTAGAGGGAGCTAAATGGTGATCACATACATGGAGATATATATACCGGCAGGCTCCAGTAATCAGTGCTGCTGTGGATGGTTGTCCAGGACACGAGGGAGTTTGGTTGGATAGGCAAGTGGGGACTGAAAGGCAAGTCCATGCTCCACTTGCCAAACTCTAGAGCTTGGTGCAAGGCTGCTTTGCCTAGAGGAAGGCACAACTTTTTCTAATTTGCACCAAAGTGCCAGATGGTCTAGAGGAGTAGGTGCCCAGTGACTCTATAGCAAGAAGTACAGAACTCCAGATAGGGAAGTGAGGTTTATTGGCTGAGCATCCAGGGAAAGCCTCCAGGCAGAGCATTACAGGTGGCTGGATGAAGTGCAAAGGAAGCTTGGAGGTCTGAGTTCCAGGTTGGGCAGAAATAGGGCAGGACTTATGCTCTGCAGCCTTTACACCTCCCCCTAGAATGGCTGGGTAGTAGGCAGGCATGGAAGCCAGATGGTCCCTCTCCTTCCACCTCCAAACTCTGGGCTGAACAATTGCAGAGTGGGCAGGAGGAAGAGCCCTTCTATAGGTTCAGGACACATTCTGGGTCTCCAAGGAGTCTGTGTCACCTCACCCCCTCCACTATTTATACCCAATCCCTCTACAGTTGCCCAGTGCAGCCTGCCAACCCTTCTCCTGGGCTTCCCTGCCCTGTGGCTCTTGGAGACTCTCAATCTCAGGCTCTTGGACCCTTTGAGACATTGTGCATGCCCTACTCCTTTTCCTGATCCTAGAACCTCCTAGACTCCAGTGCTTCCTCTCATTCCTGGCACTGATTCTCCTTTTTATAACCTTTCTCTTTGGCTCTCCCTGATCATTTGACCCCCATCTCTGACTTCCATCTTCTCAGCTTTTCCGGGTCCCTCACACTTCCAGGTACCCTTACTGGACCTAATGGCCCTATAACCTCCATTTTTCTGAAACTCCACACCACTATTTGCCCTATAAACCTCTTTGACTCCCTATGGCTCCTTGTGAACCCTATTGACACCCCCCACCAAGCTATCTCATTACCTCCCATCCCTCTGGCTCTATTACTCCTAACACAGGGGAATCCCTATGACCCCGTTGTCTGTTTGCGCCCACCATGATCTCAATGGTTCCATTTTTTCTGGCTTCAATATTATTACCCTCTCTCAAAAACCCTTTAATACGCTCAATGATCCCACATCTGTCAATTCCCCTGACCTGAAAAGACTTCATCTTTCTGAACCTGTGTGACCTCATCTCTCAAGTTCTTTCTGACTTCCAAATACCTCATCCCTCTGAACAATCCCACCCTAAGGACTCCAGGGATTTTATTGATCATCTATCTGTGACCCCAGTGACCTCTCTCTCTGACCTCTATGATTCCAAAGACCCTAGTGACCCTGTAACTGATACAATGAACTATCTCTATCTCAAAAACCCAACATTCCTTTCAATGACTGTCTGTTTCCCAGAGACTCCCAATGACCTATCTCTCTGACCTTCCTTGACCCCAGTGGTCCCTTCACTGTTGCCCTCAGGACCCCAGTGACCCCCAATTCTCTGAGCTTAGTGTCCTGCCTCTGGTTCCCCTGTGATTCCTTGTTCTTGACCCCTCTGACCTCCTACCTCCAGCCCCATGACCTTGTTTTGGCCTCTCACTAGCCCCTGTTTCCCTCCAGGTTACCGTTGCTTCAAGGCAGTACTCTTTCTCACCGGGTTGCTGTTTGGCTCGGTGGTCATCTTCCTGCTGTGCTACCGAGAGCGGGTGCTGGAGACGCAGCTGAGTGCTGGGGCAAGCGCAGGCATCGCGCTGGGCATCGGGCTGCTCTGTGGGCTGGTGGCCATGCTGGTGCGCAGTGTGGGCCTCTTCCTGGTGGGCCTGCTGCTTGGGCTTCTGCTTGCCGCTGCCGCCCTGCTGGGCTCCGCACCCTACTACCAGCCGGGCTCCGTCTGGGGCCCCCTGGGGCTGCTGCTGGGGGGCGGCCTGCTCTGCGCCCTGCTCACTCTGCGCTGGCCCCGCCCACTCACCACCCTGGCCACCGCGGTGACCGGTGCCGCGCTCATCGCCACGGCTGCGGACTACTTTGCCGAGCTGCTGTTGCTGGCGCGCTATGCGGTGGAGCGTCTGCGGGCTGCCCCTGTACCCCCCCTCTGCTGGCGGAGCTGGGCCCTGCTGGCACTGTGGCCCCTGCTCAGCCTCATGGGCGTTCTGGTGCAGTGGCGGGTGACGGCCGAGCGGGATTCCCACACGGAAGGTGAGAGGGTACATGCCAGGGTGGGCATGACAGAGATGGGTGGTTGGGTGGGGGGACGGAGCTGTAGGCACCAGCAGCAGAAGGCCTCAGTTGAGTTACAGAGAGCTGACTGGCTCAGGGTCTGGGAAAGCAGGACCTCAGTGCCACTATCCATGCCACAACAACAGATGGAACAGCGGCTCTGTGCCAAGCCCCTTCCAGGCATCTGGGAATGCAACAGAGACAAAAACGGAAAAGGCCCCCATCCTTCCAGGGTTACATTCAGGGTGAGGGAGACAGACAATAGGCAGACTAACAAGATAATTCCCATTGTGTGGACTGATATGAAAGAGGTGTGCAGGATAATGTGACGTATGGACAGGGTGGCCAAGGAGGGGTGTCACATGGAAGAGGTGACATTTAAGCAGAGACCTGAAGGATAAGGCACCAGCCATGCAAAGAGCTAGAGAAGAGGGAAGAGCAAGGGTGAGAGCCTGAGAGGGAATGAGCTTGGCCTGGTGAGGAGGTGGGGTGGGAGTGGGGGGTGAGGGGCGCGACTGTGTGGCCACAGTGGGCCATAATGAGGACTCCGGATTTTATTAGAGGGCTGGTGAGATGCCATTGGAAGTTTAGCAGGAAGGATATAAACTAATTAAGTATCTTCTGGCTGCTGAGTGTAGAAAGCATCAGGGAAGGCAGGTGTAGAAGGGGAGCCAGTGGGGAGGCAGCTTAGTTGTCCAGTTTAGAGATGATGTTGGCCAATCTAGGTGAGTCACCTATGGCTCCAGACTGGGTGAGGGGTAGGGTAGCAGCCTGGAAGAGGTACCTAGAGCCTAGGAATCTTCCCTAAAGACCTTTGGAAGAAAAGACCTATGGGAAGCCCTATCTGGCAAGTGGGAGACCAGGAAAGTAAAGGAGGAGAGGTTTCAGACCAGGGGAATCTGGGAGCCTACGTGGGCCTCTGAGAGCCTGCTCTTCCCCACCCTTCGCAGTGGTCATCAGCCGGCAGCGCCGACGTGTGCAACTGATGCGGATTCGGCAGCAAGAAGAACGCAAGGAGAAGCGGCGCAAAAAGAGACCCCCAAGGGCTCTCCCCAGAGGCTCTCGGGCTCCTCCGAGGCCTGGGCCCCCTGACCCTGCTTATCGGCGTAGGCCAGTGCCCATCAAGCGCTTCAATGGAGACATCCTCTCCCCGGTGAGCACCCCGAGCCCTTCCCTCCAGCCCAAGTGGGGAGAAGGGGGTGTTGGACTCTCTGTCCAAGCTGGACTTGGCCTTCCCCAGGGCTGGTCACTGTCTAGAAGGCCTAGGACTTGTCCACCACCATAACCCCCGTAGTTAGGGGCCTGATGGGTAACGGGAAGAGGTGACCTGGGTGTGGATTTTAATGAGGCATGGTACAGGGAAGGGTACAGAGCTGTGGACTCTGGGGGTAGTGAGGTCCCAGGCCGGCAGAGGACCGGGATGGGTCTCAGGCTTGTGATGGTGCAGGCTGAGGCCATCTGCCTGGGTGGCTTTCAGGGCAGGGGTCCGCAGTGGCACTCTCACACCTGTGTTTCCTCTCCCACAGAGTTACATCCAGAGCTTCCGGGATCGGCAGACGGGGAGCTCTCTGAGCTCCTTCATGGCCTCACCCACAGATGCGGACTATGAGTACGGGTCCCGGGGCCCGCTGACGGCCTGCTCTGGGCCTCCAGTGCGGGTATAGCAGTCCAGCTGCTCCTGCCCGCCTACACTCATCGGTCACCAGCTCTGCCGGCTTGGGGAGGCCTGCTGGGCCGAGGCTCAGCCCACCTGGCTTTGTGCCCTTTGGCTGTTCCTTTCCCCACCCTGGAGAGGGATGGCTTGGCCACCAGATGGGAGGACCTGCTCAGGCTTGGCCTGGCCTGAGGAGAGAGCCCCTCCCAAGCTCCCCAGGAGTTCCTGAGGGACGCGAGTGTGAGCCCCACTGGGCTGTGCTCAGGGTTGTGAGTGTGTCGCCTGTGTGTGTGCGTGTGGAGGGGTGGGCTTGGAGGGGACCTTGGGACCCTTGCCTTAGATTTCTGATTGGTAGGGCTTCTCCAAGGGTGGCCCCACCTCCTCACCCACTGCTGGGGTCCTATGGGCCACTCTCCTGCATGTCTAAGTGGAGGAGGTCTGCCTTCCTCCCCCATCACCTCCACTTCTCAGCCAGACTCATCTAAGGCTTCTTGTCCTTGTCCATGGGGCAGACTGCAGCGGTCCTCACTCTGGTCCCCTGTCCTCTGCAAGCCACCAGCCCAAGGGTAGTGGCAGGGGATGGGGTGGAGGGTGCTGCTCTGGGCTGGGTCTGGCAAGGGGGGCTTAGGAGGAGGGGGCTTAAGTGCACGGTGCATGTCTGGTGTCTGTCATGCCACTCTGGACACCTCATGCTTCTGTCTCCTCCCACCCCACCCTGTTTTACATCTTTTATAAATGTGCCAAACTGTGAGGCTTCTGCCAGTAGTGGTGGTCTTTGGTGGCTGGTGCTTCCAGGGGCCAAGATAGAGGAAGCACTGCAGGCTTTGGTTCCCTGCGTCACTCACTCTAAGGGGGCTCCAGGCGAGTTCTGCCCTCCCATGTCACACAGAGAGCCAGGAAAGGAGCTGTACCTTTTTTTATTGTCTTCCAACACCTTGGGTCCCCTCCCTCCCTACCCGCTCCCAGGGTAAGAGCATGTGCCCTCCAGGCTGTCTGAGGGCACCTGCCTGGCCTGGTTCTGGCCTCCTAGCTACCTGCAGAGGAATGACTGTGAGTGGGGCTGGGGAGACAGTGGGTACCACATTCCTCTCCCCTGGAAGAGCCTTGGTACCCACACAGGAAGAACTGAGCCCTCACCCTCTGACCCACCCCTTCTAGGCCTGTCAGGGGTGGAGCAGGAGAGTGGGGGTGGTCAGTCAGAGGTGGGGCAAGGCAGGCATCTGAAGGGAACGCAGGAATTCAGGTGGAGAGTGGGGCATCTCCTATGTGGAAGAGGAAAGAGATGGGACTAGCTCAGAAGCCCTCTGCACAGGCCAAGGTGGAGCTCGCTGAGATGGGGGAGAGCAGGAGAGGATGAGGGACAGGTGGGGGGCACAGACCCAGGGCCAGCAGGCTGGAGGGAGAGGAACTTGGGTACAAATGGGGGTGTTCAGGAGAGATGAATGTGGTCCAGAGGCGGGAGGGAGGGAGGAGAAGCTCAGACAGGCAGGGATGTAGCAAGGTAGGAACAGCTGCCCGGAACCAAGTGGTTCCTGTTGACACCACAGGGCTACTTCCTCTTCTCAGCCCTGGCTGTGTGATCTCCTGCCTCCCCACTGCCCACCTCCAACACATCTCAGAACCAGCTTGCCATCCCAAGTCCTGGAAAACCTGCGGGAGGTGTGTCTCAGCCCACCAGCTCCTAGGAGACCCCTGGCCAGCCGGCTCGCCTCATTGACCTGTGCCCAGTCAGCTTTACTCACCCTCTACCAGCAGCCGTGTGTAGGCGCTGTCTTGGCCAGCCTGGCAGCAGTAGGTGCCCTGATCCTCAGGTCGAACGTCATGGATGACCAGGCTGTGGGTGGGGCCGTGGCTGCGCAGCTGATACTTGTCTCCCGGGCACAGCTCAGCCCCTTCCCGCAACCAGCACACTTGACCTCCCGGCCGGGACACTGTCACCTCCAGCACCGCCCGGCGACCGACCAGAACCGTCTTCTCGCGAGGGGGCCGGCGGAGCATCTGCAGAGGCAGTGCTGGGGGTGGAGAACGAGGGCTTATTAAGTTAATAGGGACACGCACGACCCCAGGAGAGACGCATCTTCCCTCCCGCTCTGGCCTCCATTCCTGATCTCTATGCCACCAGCCCATTTCTCTCTATCTTCAACTCGAAGTCTCCTCTTCGAAGCCCAGGAAACGCACTGCCCTCTGTGACCCGCCTCCGGAGAGTCTCTCGAGGAAGGGGTGGGGAGGCAGGTTTCCTCGGACCGATCGCCAGCCTGGCAGTTCCGGGGGAAACCGTGTTCACTCCTGGTTGTCCCTGCCCCAGGTCTTACCCTCCACCTCCAGTTGAGCCACGGACTGGGCGGGTCCCGCCTGGAAGCGGACCTCACCAGCGTCCTCGGCGCGCAGTTCGCTCAGCACCAAAATGTGTTTCTTCCCTGGGGGTATAGGAGGCGCTAGCGAGGCCGGAGCCGCCTCTGGGGAGGGTGAGGGGATGAGGGTGGAGCCAGAGTAGGTCCCGGGGAAGAACTGGGGTGCCGAGGGGAAAGAGGGGCGGTCCTGGACGGACTCAAGAGCTGGAGGTCAGGGAGAGGCTGAGAGACAGCTCCTGGGGCCGCAGGGCGGAACTCATCGGAGCTGGAGGTGGGCCTTAGGGCGGGGTCTGTCTGAGCTGGAGGGATGGGGGCAGCGAGGGGGCCAGAGTGGGTAGAGAGTCGGCAGACCTTCCTGTCGGATGCGGACGCGGCCTCCGGGTCTCAGCGGGCGGCCTCCGAGCTCCCAGCTCCCAGCTGTCTCGACCTCCGACACAGTGCACTCGAACGTGGCTCCGTCGCCTTCCCGGGCGCTCACGGACCGCAACTCAGAGAGGACAGACACCTTGCGCTCTGGGGCGGAGCCAGGGGGCGTGAGGAGGGCGGGGCTGAGGGGGGCGGTACCAGGCCCCGCCCACACCACGCCCCCTCCTTAGAGGCAGCGTAGCGAGTCCCCTGGGCAAGTCCGGTCCGCAGCCCCGGCACCCACAGTAGCGCCCCGCCCGGGCAGCACCTGGTACCCACCGCGCACCACTAGGTGAACGGGCCCAGTTCGGGCCATCCCCACCACGCAGCTGTAGGTCCCTGCGTCCAAGGGGCTGCAGCGCCGCAGCTGGAGAAGGCGGCGCGTGCCGAGGGCCTGGAGCCTGAGCCGAGCGCTGGGGGTGAGCGGCTGCCCATCCTAGGGGCGGGGGTTGCAAAGGGTCGGGGTGAAAACTCGGCCGGGCACAAGCGGCCCGGCACTAGTAGGCGGCGGCGCCCTCTGTTGATACCTAACACTTTCGAGGCACGCTTATGCTACGGGGTAGGGCCCTCCCGCGCCTTCCGGGCCGCGCCAGGAGTCTCATTGTGACGGTGTCACCCTTTGGGGGACATTTGGTCTGAGAAGGGGCGCCACGGACGCGGGAAGCCGAGAGTCATGTACCAATCATGTCAGCCATGTGTGTGGATTCTGGAATCAGGAAACCTGGATTCAAATATGAACTCTATGTCTGCCCTGGGGCAATACTTCACCCCACTGAACATCAGTCTCCTTAGAGATAACAAGATCATAAGACCTGCCTCATCGGGCTGCTATAAGGTTAGAGGCTTAAATGTAAAGTAAACCTTAGCACATGCCAGGCACATGGCTTACTGAGTAGTAGTTCTTTCTGTTGGGGCATTGTTACTGCTCTCAAGATGCTGAGATGGGCTGGGCTGGGGCTGGGCTCTGACCTTCTCCCAGGTGACATCAGCCAAGGCCTGGGAAAGTGCACACTCGAACGTAGCTGTGTCGCCCTCGGTCACTTCTAGGTCCTGGAGCCCCCGCACAATGGTCACTGGGGCCTCTGGGAGTGGGAGAAGGAGGACACACTTGGACACAGGGGTCACTGATGGGCACATTTAGACAAGGTGATCAACAGAGGCCACTGGTGAGTGGGGGGCATGGTGGAACAAGGGGTCCAAAGGGGATGCTGATCAGTGGGGGACACAGTGAGATCAGAGGGGTCAACAAGGCAGGAATGGCCAGCTGGGGATGGGTCACATTTAAGGTGGTCAGTGGGGGACATGGTGGGGCCAGAGTGGGAGAAATTGGAGCAGAGATGTCACCCATAAGCAGGCATGGTCACACTGGCTGGAATGGACAGGAGACACTGGACAGTGAGGACACCACGGGTTCAGAGGAGCAATGGGGGGACCCCAGAGTAGATGTGGTCAGTGGGGAACACACCAGGGCTGCAAGCAAGAGAAGGGGTCACTGAAGCGGAGTTGCCCATGGAGTCACTCTTTGGCACTGTTGGGGCTTAGTGATTAGAGGACTACACTCAGGCAGGCAGAGAGAGCTGCAGCAGGCAGTGGTGGCCAGTGGGCTCACACAGGCAGGGCAGTCACCAGGGCCACATGTAGTGAGTCAGGGCGTCACACTCTGGTGGGGAGGTCAGTGCAGGCCACACGGGTAGTGGGGTCAGTAGAATCACACCGGAGCAGTCAGCAGGCAGGCAGCAGTCCTAGAGGCCACACCTCTCACGGTGAGTCTGGCTGCACAGCGCAGTGTATCCGCAGTGAAGGAGATGCAGCCCGAGTCGGCCAGGCCCAGGCCGCTGAGGACCAGGTGGTGAGCGTGGCCCTCGGCCTGAATTTGGCACTTGGGCCCCGGCTGCAGCCGCACTCCACCCCGGGCCCATTCCCCAGTCACCCCCTCCTGGGACAGCTCCAGCTGGAAGGTGGCACTGCCCCCCTCGATGATGGTCACATCCTCCAGAGGTCGAAGCACCCTTAGCTGCTTTGCTAGTGGGGGGAGATGGGGAAAGAGGGGGAAATGAGGCCCTCCACATCTGGGCAGGGGCTTTTGGGAGCTCCACACACCCCTTGGCTCTGTCTGCCTCTAACCCCTAATCTAGTAAGACTCTATGAACAAAGTTCAGAACCAGGGAGCAGGAAGAAGGGAGTGAAACCAGCCAGATGTGGGTGGAGAGAGGGGCTTATTGGGGTTAGGAGAGGGGACACATGAAGGGGGTGATGTGTGGTTGTGGGGGTAAGGAGTTGGGGTGAGGGGTGCTGTGACACTGGAAGGAGCCCAGAATTTAAAGTCAGACACAGCAGGACTAGACCCCAACTCTGCCACATAGTTTGCTATGGAACCTTTGGCAAATTGCTTGAACTCCCTGGGCCTCAGTTTCCCCAACTGTACGAGGTTAATAGCCTTGAGACATGGGTTTGTTGTGATTGAATGAATGAAATAAATCAGAAGAGAATACACATCCCCACCAACAACCATTTACCAAGTTCTGTGTGGGTATTTCTCATATTATCCCGATTAAGGTTCTCAAAGACCCTTTTTAAAAGAAAACTTGGCTCAGAGAGGTTAAGTAATTTGCCTGAGGTCATACAGTTGATAGAGGGCTCCATCTTTGGGGTGGGGGTGCTATTGCCAACCATCCCTGCTTCTCAGATGGGCTCGTATATCCTGGGGCAGGTGACTGAAGGATAAATATGGCGGGTCTTTCTGGAGTATAATATTTATGTTTATAGCAAAGCCAACTTGGACATATGAAATGGAAACCAAAATCCACAGGGACTTCTATGGTAAATAGAAAACAGTAGAAAAAGAAGAGTTTTCCTAGGGGTCAGCCAGGGCTGACCTGCCTTGCTGGCCAGGGGCACTTTGGTGTTGTTGGGGGGGCGGTCTGAGGGGCCCTGGCCAGCCAGGAGAGGCTGCACCGTGGGGAAAGGCAGGCGTTAGGAGAGGACGGGGCACTCACGCCTCACGCTGAGCCGGGCCAGGGTGCGGTCGTGGTGGCTCTCGCAGCCGTAGGTGCCCTGGTCGGCCAGCACAACGCCGTGGATGAAGAGGCGGTAGATGTGGCCGTCCTGGGCTGTGGACAGGCGGGAGTCAGGGGGCAGGGGCGCCCCACCTCGCACCCAACGGACGGCCCCTGCCGCCCCCACGCGGCCGGTCTCCACTTCGAGGCACACGTCCTGGCCTTCCTCCGCCCGCACGTCCTGCAGCCGCCGCAGGAACAGCAGCTCCGTTTCTGGGCAGGAAGAGAGAGCGGACCATGGAGCCTGGTGGGCCGAACCCCGGCTCCCTCTTCTCAGGGACTGGTCTCCTGGTAGGGCCAGGGCTGGGAGAACAGGTTCAGGAACAGGACTTGTTTCGTCTCCATCAGGACCGAACCTCGAACGTGCAGCCGGGCACTTGTGGATGTGCCCCCAGCTCGGGCAGTCACGGTCCCTGCGTCCTCGAGCCGGCAGCTTCGCACGGTCAGCATGCGGCTTGACCCATTCTGGGTCATCTCTAGCTGGGGCCCTGGAGTGACAACGACCCCATTGCGCAGCCAAGTGATGTCAGCATCTGGTGGGGAGACTTCACACCGGAACGTGGCGTCATCCCCCTCGTGGACAGTGAGTGGCGTCAGCTCCGAGACTAGCTTCACCAGCGGGGGTTCTGGGGGCAGAGGGCAGGATCAGACAGGTCTTTCTACCACCACCCTCCTCAGTCCCTCCTCATCCCCAGTAACAGGCTTTCACCCCCAAGTTATTAAACAGAATCTTCCTGAGGACCAGCTGTGTGTCAGTCATGAGCTGTTTTGAAGGACAAGATGTCAACTCCCTGCCTGCCACTCCTCACCACCTCGTCTCCATGCTGGCCGGGCACCCACCTTTCTGACTCCCTAATAAAGACAGATCGTTTAGGACAGACCCTGTCAATCTCATTTAACGGTCACAACAGCCCTACAGGACAAACGCTATCCTCGCCTGGGGACCCGGGGCTCAGACAGTCTAAGCAACTTGCCAGTGTGTCACACAACTACTGGGAAGAAGACTTGAGACTGGAACCTGGGGGGTAGACTCCAGAGCCCTCTGCCCCTCCTTTTTGAGGATTCCTGGAAAGGGGAGCCCTGAGCCCTCATCCATGCGATAGCTGTGCATGCATTGGTGGGCAGCGAGGTGGGTGGGGGCGAATGGTGGGGGAGGCGTGAGGCCCTTGGTGGGGGGGCAGGGGAGTGAGGACGGCACTGTTACCTTCCACGCTGACGAGGAAGATGCGGCTGTCCTGGGGCGTGTCGCACAGGTACTCCCCAGCGTCCCTGCTCCGTGCCCCCCGCACCCGCAGCACCTGCCTTGCCCCGTCCTGCTCCAGCTGCACCCGCCCCTGGCTGGCCAGGCGCTCCCCGTCCTTGTACCAGCGCACAGGGCCCCCTGGCCCGGAGAGGCGCACCGCCAGCTCTAGGTCCCCGCCTGGGGTGCTGCGAACCCTCGTCTGGGCTGCCTCAGGGGCCACCACCCGCACGGGGGGCTCTGTGGGGTCAGGGCCGGGGGTCATTGGGAGGGAATGGCTCAAGGGCTGGGGAGGAGGGTGGTGGGAGGCCAGATGGGGAGAGGGACTGAGAACCGTGGGGCAGGGGCCGGGGGCTGGGTGCACTAGAGAGGGGGAAGACTCAAGGGTTTAGGGACGAGACTCTCAGGTTTCCTGCCCAGGGCTATACTCACCAGCCACTTGGACGGTGAAGCTGAGGCTGGGGGCCCCCGGTGCTGCCCCACACTGGCAGGTGTAGAGGCCTGCATGGGCCAGGTCTGCAGCCCAGATGCAGAGGACGCGGCGGGGTCCTTCGGCTCGGAGCTCCAGGCCCTCTCCTGTTTGCACTGGCTTCCCGTTATGGCTCCAGAAGACCAGGGCACCAGCCCTGGACAGTTCACAGCTCAGCACCACCGGCTCCCCGGGGGCCACGCAGAGTGGGCCAGGGACTGCCTCTGGGGCAAGGAACTGGACAGGGGGCTCTGGACAGAGGGTGGGTGTGTCAGCTCAGTGATGCCTCCCGCTCCCGCCTCCCAGACCCGGGCTGGCCAGGAGCACCCACCAGCCAGACTGACGTTGAAGGTGACGGCTTCATCGCGAGTCTCACACACATACTCCCCGGCGTCCTCGGGCTGGGCGTGGGGCAGGGTCAGGGTGCGGGTGGGTCCCTCGGCACCCAGCTGCAGGGCATCCGATGCTTCCACCTCCAGCCCATCCTTGTACCAGCGCACCTGGGACCCAGCTGGGGCCACCTCGCAGCGCAGCTCCACGCGCCCCGGAGCCCTGAACTGCAGGTCCAGTGAGCGGGCTGCTGGGTGCACAATCCTCTCTGGAGGGGCTGGTGGGTGAACAGAGACAGAATCGGGTGGGCTCGGCCTCTACCTGCCTGACCACTGGCTTCTCAATCCTCTCCTTTTGCAGAGCAGCTCTTGGGAAATGGTACCACCTACAATCCGTAGGCACTTACTGTGTGCCAGGTGTCATGCTAAGGACACTACAGTTCTTTTCTCAGCTACTCCTGACACTCCCTATTGCTGCCTTCACTTCATAGATGAGGACCTGAAGCCTCTTTATAGGGAACTGACTTGCCCAGGGTTGCATGGACAGGAAGAGGTAGACCCACACTCACAGATCTATCTAACCCTAATGCACAGCCCTCCCTACCCCTCCATTTCCTGTCCCTTTTTCCTGTTTTGCCTCTGAAGAACTGATCACCACCTGAAAAACCACCTGTTTCCCTTATTTGCTGTCTGTCTGCTCTCACAAGAAGGCAAGCTCCATAAAGACAGGTTTTCTCTCCTTCGTTCATTACCCAATCCCTCAGCATCAGAACAGTGCTGAGCAGATCAGTGTTTGTTGAATACACAAATGAATGAGCTCTCCCGATTGCTGGGCTCTCTCCACCAGGCCTCTGGCCACTGTCCTGACCTGGTTTGGGCAACTCAGGGCTCTCTGATGGCTGAGAATGAGGAGGCTGGGAGGGAGGGAAGGCTGGACAGGGGGAATGTTGTGTGTGGCACACGGGGGTCCTGAAGGTGCAGGAACTGGGAGGGGTGGGTATCTGTCCCTCAGCCTCCTGCCTCTCTTCCTCTCCAAGGGGGTCTCGGAGACTGCCCACCTGTGACGGTGACAGTGAAGAACGCTGAGTCGTCTCCGGCGTCGCATACGAACTCGCCCCCGTCCTGGGGCTGGGCGGCGGGCAGCACCAGGCGACGGTGGGGCCCGTCGCTCTCCAGCACCAGGGCCTCGCTTTCCTCCACCTCCAGCCCATCCTTGTACCAGCGCACCGGGGCATCCTCCCGAGACAGCTCACACATCAGTACCACACACTCCAAGCTCACGGCCACCAAGGTCACCTCGTCCTGGGGGTATAGGATGCGCACTGGGGGTTCTGCAGAGTAGGGACAACCACAGGCTGTCACAGACTCATGGTCAGCCTCCCTGGAGCCGTCCTGCAGCACGAAATCCCGGTTGCCCAAATCGTTAAGAGTGATAAGGATAGTAATAGGTCCAAAATCAGTTAGTTCTCTGAGATCCCTGGGGCCACAAGTGTGCTGGAATGTATTAGAACCATCCAGAATGCTTCCAATTCTAGAAATGGTGCATTTATCATATAGCACATACTTCCCCTCAGCCCCTACTGTGGACCCCCCAGAATCAATCATATTAACATCTCTGCAGTGTAACATATGGAGATACACCCTAAGCAGGATAATTTAAAAGTGCAAATAGCTTCACAGAGTTAAGCTCAGGTTTTACAGAAATAACTTTTAATACCAAACGTACAAAAAGCCTTTTGATTTTAAGTGTTTTCTTTCTTATTTTGGTTTCAGGATTGTGGATAAGGGATGGCAGATCTGTAATAGTATTGGTAAGTACTTATATATTGCTTGCTAAAGTTCCAGGACAGTTGTAAGCACTTTACACCCTGATAGCAATCCTAGGGAGTATATACTGATTTAAACTCATTTTGCAGATGAATAAACTGAGGCACAGAGTGGTTAAGCAACTTCCTTATGGTCACAGCTGGCTACACCTATCTAGGGCAGGAGGAAAAACCACCATTCAATAAAGGGAAGCTCCTTATTGCAAAGTTCAGACTTAAATTGAAGAAAGTTGGGAAAACCACTAGACCAATTCAGATATGACCTAAATCAAATCCCTTGTGATTATACAGTGGAAGTGAGAAATAGATTCAAGGGATTAGATCTGATAGACAGAGTGCCTGAAGAACTATGGAGGGAGGTTTGCAACATTGTACAGGAGGCAGATCAAGACCATCCCCAAGAAAAAGAAATGCAAAAAGGCAAAATGGTTGTCTGAGGAGGCCTTACAAATAGCTGAGAAAAGAAGAAAAGCAAAAGGCAAAGGAAAAAAGGAAAGACATACCCATTTTAATGCAGATTTCCAAAGAATAGCAAGGAAAGATAAGAAAACGTTCCTCAGTGATCAGTGCAAACAGAGGAAAACAATAGAATGGGAAAGACTAGAGATCTCTTCAAGAAAATTAGAGATACCAAGGGAACTTTTCATGCAAAGATGGGCACAATAAAGGACAGAAATGGTATGGCCCTAACAGAAGCAGAAGATAATAAGAAGAGGTGGTAAGAATACACAGAAGAAAAATATTCATGACCCAGATAACCATGATGGTGTGATCACTCACCTAGAACTAGACATCCTGGAATGCGAAGTCAAGTGGGCCTTAGGAAGCATCACTATGAACAAAGCTAGTGGAGGTGATGGAATTCCAGTTGAGCTATTTCAAATCCTAAAATATGATGCTATGAAAGTGCTGCACTCCATATGCCAGTAAATTTGGAAAACTCAGCAGTGGCCACAGGACTGGAAAAGGTCAGTTTTCATTCCAATCCCAAAGAAAGGCAAAGTCAAAGAATGTTCAAACTACCCCACAATTGCACTCATCTCACATGCTAGCAAGTGAAATCGCTCAGTTATGTCCGACTCTTTGCGACCCCATGGACTGTAACCTACCAGGTTCTTCTGTCCATGGGATTCTCCAGGCAAGAATACTGGAGTGGGTTGCCATTTCCTTCTCCAAGGGATCTTCCCAACCCAGGGATTGAACCTGGGTGTCCTGCCTTGTAGGCAGACGCTTTAACCTCTGAGCCACCAGGGAAGTCCCACATGCTAGCAAAGTAATGCTCAAAATTCTCCAAACCAGTACATGAACTGGGAACTTCCAGATGTTCAAGCTGGATTTTGCAAAGGCAGAGGAACTAGAGATCAAATTGCCAAAATCTGTTGGATCATCGAAAAAGCAAGAGAGTTCCAGAAAACATATACTTCTGCTTTATTGACTACACCAAAGCCTTTGACTGTGTGGATCACAACAAACTGTGGAAAACTCTTAAAGAGATGAGAATATCAGACCACCTTACCTGCTTCCTGAGAAATCTGTATGCAGGTCAAGAAGCAATAGTTAGAAATGGACATGAAACAACAGACTGGTTCCATATTGGGAAAGGAGTACGTTAAGGTTGTATATTGTCACCCTGCTTATTTAACTTATATACAGAGTACATCATGCAAAATTCCAGGCTAGATAAAGCACAAGCTGGAATCAAGATTTCCGGGAAAAATATCAATAACCTCATATATGCAGATGACACCGCCCTTATGGCAGGAAGCGAAGAAGAACTAAAGAGCCTCTTGATGAATGTGAAAGAAGACAGTGAAAAAGCTGGCTTAAAACTCAACATTCAGAAAACGAAGATCGTGGCATCTGGACCCATCACTTCATGGCAAATAGATGGGGAAACAGTGGAAACAGTGAGAGATTTTATTTTCTTGGGCTCCAAAATCACTGCAGATGGTGACCGCAGTCATGAAATTAAAAGACGCTTGCTCCTTGGAAGAAAAGTTATTTCCAACCTAGACAGCATATTCAAAAGCAGAGACATTACTTTGTCAACAAAGGTCTGTCTAGTCAAGGCCATGGTTTTTCCAGTAGTCATGTATGGATGTGAGAGTTGGACTATAAAGAAAGCTGAGTGCCAAAGAATTGATGCTTTTGAACTGTGGTGTTGGAGAAGACTCTTGAGAATCCCTTGGACAGCAAGGAGATCCAACCAGTCAATCCTAAAGGAAATCAGTCCTGAATATTCATTGGAAGGACTGATGTTGAAGCTGAAACTCCAATACTTTGGCCACCTGATGAGAAGAACTGACTCATTTGAAAAGACCCTGATGTTGGGCAAGACTGAAGGCAGGAGGTGAAGGGGATTAACAGAGGATGAGATGGTTGGATGGCATCACCGACTCAATGGACATGAGTTTGAGCAAGCTCCGGCAGTTGATGGACTGGGAAGCCTGGAGTGCTGCAGTCCATGGGGTCACAAAGAGTCGGACACAACTGAGCGACTGAACTGAACTGACAGATTCTGCCAGCAGTGGTAGGGATTCCAAGCTAAGGCTTGTAGGAAACTCAGTAATGAATTTGCATCTGTGCCTGAATTCCCTGGGGATGTTAAATGCCGATTCGAGTTCATTTCTAACTGCTCTGGAGTGGTCAGTCTTTCACAGAAAGGAGCGATGTCAATGTGGGAGGTGACCAGGGCTCTGAGCGCCGGCCTGCCCAGGTATCTACGCACCTTGGAGGTCTCCCCTAATCGTCTCCAAGATGCGGAAGTGCTCCTTCAGCATTCGGCCCCCTAGTGGCTGGCTGGGGAACTGCTAGCTTCCCGGTCTAGGTCTTTGCAGTGGGGAGTATGGGCAGACATGCCCACCAGTATACACCCAGCTCTTGCCTCTGCCTCCCTAACCGGGCTTGTTCTAATAATCTGTATGATGCAGGTTGGTTCTCTGGGTCTACCAGCACCATCAGATGTTGGAGTGTGGCTGCCTGAATGGTGGGGGAGGTGATGGAGGCAGTGGAGTGTAGATGGCATGCAGCCATGGGACTGGGGAGCCTGCAAGGCTATGGGACCTCAGCTTGGCATCGGACCTGATTCTCCTGGTCCACAGCCAAGGTGGTGTGTTGTGTGAACTTACCAGGAAGAATCTGGTGTTTTGTGGGGAGGCCAATTATGGGCTGGAATGTGTGTGTCTGCAGCCATGATGTCTGGCCAGGGCTTGGGGAGGGAGCGGTTGAAGGCAGCCACTACAGGACAGAGTATGTGCAGAAAGGCCTTTTTGGCTTTGTGGCTTGTGTTTCAGGCTGTCCTATCTGGGGTGCAGGGAGTTGGGAGGCCCTAAGTAGCTCAAATCTAGGCTGAAGCCTTGTTTCTAGAGCAGGTCAGTGGGGAGGGCAACCAGAAGGTGCCGGCATTGGGATGGTCGCTCCAGTGCAGCCGGTGGGTTCTTCAGTGCCATCCAGAGCCACCCGGGTTTTACACTCCCCGCCCCGCTCAGGTACACACTGGGATCGGCGCCATGAGCTGCAGCCCCCAAGTTTCTGGCAGTGAACCATCACTTCCATAATCATCCTGTGCCTTCCCGCTTTGAAAATCTTCACCTCTGACCTTCAGTCCAAATCCAGACCCCCACTTAGCTAACTCAGCCCCTGCTCCAAATATCTGTTCTGAAGCTACTTCCTGCCTGCTAGCCAACCAGGTTAGCAGGCCCCATCCCTGAGCTCTCACTGCAACCTTACTGCAACACTCCCTCCAAGACTTAAGGTGTCTGGCTTTCCCGCCAGGCTATCCACTCCTGCAGGGATGCACGTGTGTCTGCGAGCTACTGAGTGTCCAGAGCCTGGCCCAGGACTGGCTCCTGCGGGTGGCACGGTGACTCTCCCCGAGGCCCTCCCTGACCTCCTGTCCAGCTCTCTTGAGCCCTCTTTCCTCCATGGTACTTGTCACGAAGTGTCACCGTACATTTATTTGCGTGTTTATTGGTTAAACACAGGGGTCGCAAACTCAAATGCCCACAGGGGCCAGGCTGAAGCAGTCTAGGAAGGGGAGCAAAAAAGAACAGTGGGGGATGGGGGTGGGTGTGAAACAGAGGAATGTGGGCCCCGAATTATGGGGGCAGCTGCTACTCAGCGCCAGCTGTTCGTCGCCAAGGGGGGAAGCGGGACCAGAGGCGCCGGGTCTTCGGCTTTTTCAAGAGGATGCATAACTCCGGGTTGTTATTGGAACTGTCCTGACTTTGGTATGACTCTGCAGGCCAAACACAACACACCTGTGGGCTGTATGAGGCCCGAGGGACTGCCGGTTTGCGACCCCTGGTTAACGGCTGCACCCACCCCGCCCCCAGCTATACCGGCAGCTGTCTGAGAGCAGGGACCTTATATGCAATAAGCATCAGTGACCCACAGCACCTGGCCCAGCGCCTAACACATATAAACTGCTCAGTAAGTGAGCTGGTGGAGCACAGCTATTCCTGGCTTGGGCGCTGGGGAGGAGCCTGCTTCCTCTAACAGTGACCCCTGGGTCTTCTGGGCAGGGACCACCCCCCACCACCACCAGTTCATGCACCCGAAGCCCCTCCTCCCCGTCCCCAATGTGCTAGCTAGGGGCTTTGTGGCCAGCTCCCCAAGGGCTCAGGGCAGTCCTCTGGTGACCCCAGGGGCGGGGGGTGGACCCACACCTGTGACGGTGACCGTGAATGAGGCGGATTCGTCATCGATTTCACACAAGTACTCGCCCGAGTCCTCCAGCTGAACGGCGGGCAGCACCAGGCGGCGCACCGTGTCCTCCTTCTGTAGGAGCAGCGCGGGACTCTCCACCACCTCCTCACCATCCTTGGTCCAGCGCACCTCGGCCCAGGGCCGGCACAGCTCGCAGGTCAGCACCACGCGCTCCAGGCGCACGGCCGCCACGTACACCTTGCCGCTGGGGTACACGATCCACGAGGAGACGTCTGCAGGACACGACACAGCCGTGGCTGGGCATCTGGGGCTGGGGCCGAGGTGCCCGGCCACCTTGCCCAGTTCACGTCTGTTCCCTACTCCTGGAAAGTGGGCTGAATGTTGAAGAAGAGGGTCTTCCCTTGGACCAGGGCTCACAGCGGCTCAGATGGTTACTCAAAGTTAACCGTGACATGACCACAAAGCACAGCAGGGGTGTAGCGGCACGGTGGGGACCGTGGTGTCAGCCTCGCCTGTGGAAACTCTCCCCATTCTTTGGGTGGGGACAGGGCTATACGAAGTGTGAGGTTGGGGAGAGGAGAGTTGGGTGCCCAGATGGAGCTGAGGTCTCCCACAGGAGACTTTTAACCCGTCTAGTGCTCGGGTCTCCTCACCCCACACTACCCTAAGGCTCCCCTCGGAGGGCCTTCAGGAGAACAGAGAAGGCGGGCTTCCCTCTGCCATGTAGCTATGACTAGTGCGCTTATGACAATGCATTTTCTGCAGTGGCTGAACCTCAGCGTGCAGACCATGGGTTGGGGGGAAAGGGTGGGGTGTGATCGGCTGGGGGGGTTGGGAATGGTGGCCCAGGAGTGTGCCGGCTGTCCAGGCGGGAGCAGGGCACAGCTGCCCCATCCCGTGGCCTGCCTGGAGCCCCACCTGTGATAGTCACGGTGAAGTAGGCGCGCTCGTCGCCAGCGACGCACTGGAACTCGCCCCCGACAGAAGGCTGGGCAGAGGGCAGCACGAGGCGGCGGTGGGGCCCTTCACTCTCCAGCAGCACGAAGTCACTCTCCTCCACCTCCTGTCCGTCCTTGAACCAGTGTACGGGGGCATCCTCCCGGTCCACCTCACAGGTCAGCATGACACACTCGGAGGTTATAGCGTGCACAAACACATGCTCCCGGGGGGCCACGATGTGCACTGGGGGGTCTAGGGGGAGCAGAGATGGGGTCACACCGACACCCACACATGGAACACCTGAGTCCATGGTGGTGGGTGAGGTGTCACAGGTCAGTATCGCCGATCCTGTGGACAGGCCTGTGAGTCCCCAGAGGATCTGAGGATGCTGGCTGGGGGGGACACAGAGGGCCTTTGTCTAGGCTGAGAGGAGGTCATTGCTTGCTGCGGCTTTTACCAGGAAGCCCCTGGTGGGCTGGCCCCAGGACAGGGAGGAGGTGGGAGGTGGGAATGAGTGCTGTCACCTTGGGGCAACACCCCCTACAGGTAGTGAGTTCCCCATCACAGGGCACATTCACGCAGGGGCAGAGGACCTTTTGGCAATGGGGCCGTAACAGGATTTCCACTCAAAGTGAGAAGACTGAGCTGGTTCAGTGGTTCCAGAGTTGTCCTCCTAGAGTGGATCTCAAAGCTCTGTCCTGGATATTCAGGCTCTGGAGGCCTGGGGTTGGGGTGGGGGGTGGGGAGGGGCTATGCACTAATAATAGGTTTCCTGATATTAGTCTCTGAAGCAGCCAGAATGTGGACTGGCTTCCAAGAACCTCTGGACCACTGCACCTAAAGCTTTCCTTTGACCCTGACCTCCCGCGGCGTGGGTGTGAACCCAGGTAGCGTAGTTGCTGGCTGTGTGATTGTGAGCAACTTGCATAACCTCTCTGAGTCTCTGCTACTTCATCCATGAGTGGAGATATACTGGCTCTCATGTAGCCTTGAATGTTGAATGAAAGTGTACATTTCAAGTATCCAGCACAGGGCTTGGCTAGCAGGTGCCTAACAAATGTTAGCTCTCACCTCCCCTGCCCTTCATTGATTTGAGGTCCCCTCACATCCCTCCCAGCAGAGGGTATATGAGGGCCAAGTGTGCTGGAGGGTGGTGTGGGGGCAGCGTGATCTGCAAACATGTCCCCTGGCCCCCTAGGCCCTCCCTGGAAGGGACCATCAAGCGGGCAGAGCAGGGGGTGGGGTAGGATTGGCACAGCCCCCTGGGTCAGCCTCGGCTGGGGGAGCCTAGGCTGCCTCGGTCCCTGACCTTGGACGGTGATGCTGAAAAAGGCTGAGATGCCTTCTGTCCTGCACTCGAACTCGCCGCTGTCCTGGACCTGGGCCTCGGGCAGGATCAGGCGGTGTTTGCGCCCGTCCATCTTCACCACCAGTGACTCGCTCTCCTCCACCTGCTGCCCATCCTTGTACCAGCTCGCTGGGAAGTCCACCCGGGAGAGCTCACAGGTCAGTACCACCCGATCGGAGGTTGTGAAGGTAAGCGACACCTTGTCCTGGGGGCTCAGGATGTGCACGGGACTCTCTGCGTGGGGAGAGGTGTGGTCATGGGTAGCGCCCTGGCTGTGCTCTGCTTACCCGGTGAGCACCCCACTGCAGGGCATGTACTGGGGGAGGGGGCTGGGCACATCAGGCTAGACGACTGATGTGATGCATTTATTGGTTTTAAAATTTCGTTTTGCGCTTACACACCAACTCTCAAGAGCAGTGGTTTTAGTGTGCATAAGAATTCCCAGAGAGCCTACTGAAAATGCAGATTCCTAAGCTTTGCCCCTCCCCCTGCCCAAGCATGCAAGGGTCAAAGAATCTGCATTATAAACCAGCCCTCAGCATGACTCTGACATTGGTGAAAGTGTTAGTCAATCAGCCTTGTCTGATTCTTTGCAACCCCATGGACTTCTCCAGGAAAGAATGCTGGAGTGGGTTGCCATTCCCTTCTCCAAAGGAGCTTCCTGACCCTTCCTGAGCTGATTGAATCCAGGTCTCCATCATTGCGGGCAGATTCTTTACCGCCTGAATCACCAGGGAAGCCCAATGTTAGTGAAAGATTAGTTGCTCAGTTGTGTGTCTGACTCTTTGAGACCCCATGGGCTGTAGCTTGCCAGGCTAATCTGTCCATGGAATTCTCCAGGCAAGAAGGAGTGGGTTGCCATTTCTTTCTCCAGGGGTTCTTCCCAACCTAGGGATTGAACCCAGGTCTCCTGCATTGCAGATAGATTCTTTACCATGTGAACCTGGGTTGTATTTTAGTATTGCTGCTCTCTTTGTGGGTATTTCTTACTTTGTTCTCCTCCTGGGCTGCTGCTGGCTAACTGCCTCCAGGCCCTGTGCGTGGACACTGAGGAATTCTGTGACTGGCTTTACAAATTCCAGCAATGGTGCAAATGCCAGTGCGTTCCCTGAACTTTCAGACTCCTGCCAAGAACTGTCATCCTCAGGGAGGCCTCATTCCCTCTCCTCTCCTCTTTCCTCAGGGTGGCAGAGTGCGATACTGCAGCCAGACCGCCTGCGTTCGTAATCCAGCACTAGCACTTCTCAGTTCTGTGACTCTGGGCAAGTCACTGGACCTGTGTCTGTTTCCCCATCTGTAATGGGGATGACAAAAGAACACATCCCGTAGGGCTGTTGAGGAAGCGAAAGAAGTGAAAGCGAAGTTGCTCAGTCGTGTCCGACTCTTTGCGACCCTGTGGGCTGTAGTCCACCAGGCTCCTGTCCATGGGATTTTCCAGGCAAGAATACTGGAGTGGGTTGCCATTTCCTTCTCCAGGAGATCTTCCCGACCCAGGGATTGAACCCGGGTCTCCTGCATTGTAGGCAGACGCTTTACCATCTGAGCCACCAGGGAAGATTTAGGGCTGTTGAGAGGTCTATGCTAATTAATATATGTAAAGCAATTAGGATTGTGCCTGGCACACAGGAAGTGACTCAGATAGTGTTAGCCATCACACAGTAGGGCAGGAAGTGGTCAGGGACTAGGGGTCAAGGTCTGTGTCTTTAAGATGACAAACATGACAGAATTCTGCAAACCACAAAGTACCCCTAGAGAATTTGGATATGATGCTGGTAAAAATAACAAAGAGTCTCCTATACAGGCTTCTCTGGTGGCTCAGACGGTAAAGAATCCGCCTGCAATGCAGGAGGCCTGGGTTTGATCCCTGGGTAGGGAAGATCCCCTGGAGGAAAGCATGGCAGCCCACACCATGGAATCCCCATGGACAGAGGAGCCTGTCAGGGTTGCAGAGTCGGACACGACTGAACGACTAAGCACGGGTTGAAATTGGACTTCTGGATCCCTAAGTGCTCTATCTGAGCTCACCTAGGATGCTCCTGACTCCTGGCTCAGATGTGAGAAGCACGAATAGCGTGTGCCTCATTTTGCTAATGGGACTTCTATGTCTTGACCCTACCTGCCCACCGTGGTCCCCACCAGCACCAACCTTGGATGGTGAGGGCGGCTGAGTCCTGCACACCTGGGCAGCTGAAGCCAATCAGGGCCCCACTGTCCTGATGCCGGACGGCCTGCAGGATGAGCCTGTGCTGCAGGCCATGCTGTTCCACCCGGTACCGCAGGGGCCCGGGCCCCACCTGGCCCTCTGGTTCGTTACTCTTGAGCTCCTCCCCATTAAGGAACCAGGTGCCCTGGATGATGGTGGAGAGATCCAGGGAGAAGATGGCGTCTTCCCCATCATACACCTGCACCTCCTCCAGACCAGCCACCAGGCGAGCTGTGGGCACTGAGACGGGGACAGAGCACGGCCATCAGAACCAGGGGGCTGGCAGAGGGCAGAGACTGGCAGGTAGATGGCATATAGCAAGAGAGAGGGGGGAGCGCAGGGGAAGGGAGAAAGGGTGATGGGGAGGGCACAACTTCAGGTACAGCCACTGACAGCCTGGGCTGACAGGACCAACTCACCCAGGTGAGCAGACCCATGGAACACCACGTGCGGGCTGCGGCCGTGTTCGCTGACGGTGCAGACTCGGAAGCGGTAGTCACCCTCAGTCGGCACACAGTCCCCAGGCACCTCCACGGCCCCGGCTTTCTCAATGCTAAAGCACTGTACCCAGTCTTCCGAGCCCACCTCCTGCCGTTCCAGCCGGTAGATGAAGGGGGTCTCGGGGATGGGATCTGGAGGCTTCCAGGTGAGCAGGACCGTGTTCCTGTGGCCCTTGAACATCTCAGCCAACACTGGGGGTCCTGGGGGATTGTGCTTGATGCCTGAGACAGAGGCAGGGTTTGCATCCGAGCCCTGTTCCAGCCTCCCACATCCCTGGGACCTAAAGTCAACTTTGCCAACCCAGACTCTGTCATCTGGTCACCCTCCTGCCCTGACCGTCCTGTCCAGCCCTTGAGGAGGCTGCCTAGGGGCTTTGGGGCCCTCACATTTGACTCTAAGCAGAGTGGTGGTCCGGGAGTTGCCCAGACTGAAGGTGACCTCCCCAGCGTCTTCTCGGGTGACCCCTGGAAGGACCAGGGCGTGCATGTGGCCCGAGCTGCTCTGGCAGGTGGCCGGCAGGTCCTCTCCGTCGCGACTCCAGCGTCCCTCCACCCCAGCCTCGCGAGTCTCCACCAGCAGCACCGCGTTTTCGCCCTCAAAAACGTCAAGCTTTCGGGGCAGCCGCTTCAGGATGGGCCCTGAGACACGGATGGGAGATTATCAGCCCGTGGACTGGGCACCAGCCTGCCTCTGTCTCGGCCTCCCCCAGCCCGCCACCGGCCAGCTGACCTTTGACTGTCACGTTGGCCACGGTGCGCACACGGCCGCGCATCTCGCACAGGTAGACGCCGTCGTCGTCCGCCTTCAGCCTGTGGATGATGAGGCGGCGGACCGTGCCCTCCTCGATTTGCTCGTACTTGCGGCAGGGCAGCAGTCGCTGGTCCTCACGGAACCAGGCAGTGGGAATGCGCGAGTTGGGGACTTTACACTCCAGCACCGCAATTCCATGCTCCCGGCCCTCCACGTCCTGCAGCGGCCTTGAGAACCGGAGGCGGGGCTCTGTGGAGAAGGGAGAGACCAGAGAAGGCTCTGGAGAGGGCCCCGACCGGGAGAAAGACCCTCCTCTGTCACCCACTGCCTAAACCCATAGTAGCTCAGGCCATTTGCTCTTCTCCCAGAGCTAGTAGCGTTGTATACTCAGAGAAACCCTCAGAAGGGAAGTCAGATGACCCAAATCTCGTTGACCCTAACACATCACCTTGACCAAGGCCATTTTCACGATGCTGGGCCACAGTTTCTTTATTTGTAAAGCAGAGAAAGGGATGGAAGGGCTTGGGGCCATTATCAGGGATTTTCAAAATGTTCTGTGGGGCCCCTCATGGGCACCACACACAAATCTGTAAGGGTTTGAGTTGAACTTCATTTTGAAAGTACTTCAACCACTTTAAAAACTGCATTTTACAAAAAGAAAAGCATGATGACAGAAACGGCCAGTGGGGTCACTTGGGCTGCTAGGGGAACACGTCTGTCTTGTCACTTGGCTCTGGGAATCTCGGCCTTCGTCCTGGGCTTTTCTGTCCTCAGGGGGTGAGAGTTCAGCTCCACCTGGCCGGTTTGTGCACATCAAACTGTACCCAAGAGGCCACCACCCGTGGAACAGGTGCCACATGCTTGACTGTGTGCCAGGACAGACTCGGGAGATTTGCCAACTATTTTTCTCTGAGGGAAAGAGTTGGGTAATAACTAGTGAAGGTATTATGCCGTGAGTTGCGATGAACTCCTATTATGGGCAGCTTTAACTTCCAGTGTGAATTTGGCATGTTTTTCACCCCTGACTTTTCTAGTTATGAGCAATGTAAGTGTTTATTAAATACCGTTGGGGGCTCAACTTTGAAATATAAATTTCCTCTCCTTCACTTTCTTCTTCTTGCAAACCCGGAGAGCAGTCTAATGACAGAATAGTCAAAAACTGGGGGGCATTTTTTTTGCCCTCAAGTTTTCTCCCTTTGGTGTGAATCAGGAGTTTGTCAGTGTGACACCTGAAGCTACGCTTTCCCCATGGGGCTCAAAAGCCAGACCCAGTTATGAATGGTTAAAATGTGTGTGCTTAATAAGACAGATCCCTTGTTCTCATTGACTGACTTTATAAATATATGTTACAAATTTGGATTTAGAAATTTACACCCATAAAATGATTCTTTTATATAATACACTGGGGCCCCAATGGGGTTTCCATTGGGGAATGGGTGGTGAGATAACAAAGAGGCTGAAAAACACTGAAGTACAAGAGTTGTAGGTCCCTCTGGGTCAATCATTCAATCATTCCTTAAAGGCCTTTATGGAAGAGTGGTTTTCCACCATCTGCCTCAGAATCATTTGGAAAGCTTGCTAAGAAGTTCCTGGAGCATACCTTGGAGACGTACTAAACTCGAATCCCTGGGGGATGGGAGGGAGGGAGGTGGGAAATTGCATTTTAATATTCAGCCTCCCTTACTCCTTGCTGTCTTCTAGGCACTGACTGGGGCTGGAGTTAGTGGGGTCAGGGAGGGCGCTGGAGGCCCCTGGCCCCGGCCGCCCGGGGGCGCCGTGGTACCTTTCACGTGCAGCTGCACCGCACTGAGCGTCTGGCCCGCCGAATTGCGCGCGGCGCACACGTAGAGCCCACGGTCCTTGGCCTGGCAGTACAGCACCTTGAGCACAAAGCCGCCGTCTCGGTCGCGGTACATGAGGCGGCGGCGATCGGGGAGCAGCGGGCGGCCCTCCCAGTGCCATTCGATCTCTGGCTCCGGCTTGCCCATCACGTAGCAGCGGAACTTTGCGTGCTTGCCCTCGTTAACCCAGAAGGTCTTGGGCGCGCACTTAAGCGGCTCCACCACGGGCGTGGGGGCCTCGTCGGGGTCCTCGGGCGGGCTCTCGGGGGGCTGCTGCACCTGCAGCAGCGCCCCGGCCCGCGCGTGGCCGTGCGCGTTGCGAGCGTGGCACACGTAGACGCCCGAGTCGGGAAGCCGAGCCGCCAGGATGCGAAGCGCCAGGCTCGCGCCCGCGCCCGCGCCCGCGCGGCCCGGCTCGAGGGAGAAGTGGCTGCTGTCCCACACTTCGTCCAGCGCCATCCCATCCTTCTCCCAGTAGAGCGTGGGCACGGGGAGGCCCCCCACGTGGCACTCCAGCACCACCTCCGCCCCCCGCAGCACCCACTGGGACCGGGGCCCCGTCAGGAACACCGGGGCGCCCTCCCCGGCTCCGGGCGGCGACAGCGGGCGCTCGGCGAGCTGGGGCTCGGGCTCGTGGGCCGGCGGCTCCAGTACGGTGACGGCAGCCGCCGCGTAGGCCTCTCCGGCCGAGTTGCGGGCGCGGCACACGTAGACCCCAGCGTCGGTGGGCAGCGCGCCGCTCAGCAGCAGGCAGTGCTCGGCGCCGTCCACCGGGAAGCTCAGGCGATCGGAGGCCGCCAGCTGCTTCCCGCCCTTCTCCCACACGACAATGGGCGGCGGCTCCCCCAGCACCACGCACTTGAGCTCGGCCTCCGCGCCACTTACCACCCGCACGGGCCGCGGGAAGCGCAGGAAGCACGGGGGGCTCCCCTGATCCCCCGAGCCCGCCTTCATCGCGGCGGCGCAAGGGCAGGCCGGGAGCGGCGGCGGGAGCCCGGGAGGCGGGGCGCGTCCGGGGACTGGGCTCCGGGACCCGCGGGGCTCTCTGCTGGCCGCCCGCTCCCGGCTCGCCTCCTTACCCTCCGCCCGGAGCTGCTGCTCGGCGGCGGCGGCGGCGGCGATTCCCGGGCCGGGGGCCCAGGGCTCAGGGGGGAGTCCTTCCTGTTTGCCTCTCCAGCAAGGGGCCCCGCAGCCTCCCCTGCCTGCGGCCTGGCTTCCTGCTCCGGAGAACCGGCCTTCCCAGCCCCCTCCCACAGCCAGGGCCTCTTTCCCCTCCTCCCTCCCACCTCCAGCCGCCAGGTCCCCAGCAGTCCGCCAGAATCGGGCCTGAGTGACAGAGAAGCCTGCAGCTGCCAATCCCAAAAATATTCTCTGATGACACAGCTGGAGGACAAGAGCCCAGACCGGCTCCTCCAGGCTAAGTTTAGAGCAGGCGGGACCCCTGCCCCCCGCCCTAACCCCAGTTCTAGCCCCCGCCCCGCCCTTCCCCCCAGGACTGGCCCAGCAGCTGCTGGGTTGAAAAGGGCCCCAGGAGGTGCGAGGGGCTGGCTTGCTCTGTCTCCCTGACAAATAACGCTTTTTAGACCTGGCAGACCCTCAGTTAACAGGCTCCTGTCCCATCTGGTGTCACTTCTGTGCTGGGTGCTGGGTTGTGACACTGTGTGACTCTGTGTGTGTGGAGGGCGAGGGTTTGTATGTGTGGTTTAGGTCACTTGGGGTGAAAGCCCTCTCCAGCCCCTCCCTCACATTCCTGGCGGGAGTGGGAGATAAGGCTCAGGGCCACAAACATCTGCGTCAGAGATAGGAGGTCTCAATGCCATGGGCAGGGGCAACTCGACTGCAGGGCGTGGGAAGGGCTGGGGAAGACTGGGGTGAGAAGGGTAGAAGAGGGCGGTGGTGGGATGGGGAGGGTGGAGTGGGGAGGCCCTGGGCAGACCCTGGCAGAAGGGGCACAGGGCAGGGTGTGGGTTCCCAGTGGGCAGGGCCAGGTGAGCTATGTGGCTTCAGCTGCTCCTCTTGCTGCTGGCCCCTCAGGGCAGGCATGGCTGTCATGGGCCGGAGGTGGACCGGGAACTTGTCCTGGCCAAGGTGAGGGCCCTGTTTCTGGATGCCTTGGGGCCCCCGCCGGTGACTGGGGAAGGTGGAGATCCTGGAGTCAGGCGTCTGCCCCGAAGGCATGCCGTGGGGGGCTTCATGCGCAGGGGCTCTGAGCCCGAGGACCAAGATGTCTCCCAGGCCATCCTTTTTCCAGCTGCAGGTAATGAGGGTGGGGTACTGGCACTTTGACAAAGAGTGTGGTGTAGCCTGGGTTCGGGAGCTAGGCAGGTGTGGGGTTGAATCCCAGACCTGACACTCAACTGACTTTGCAATAATGGACCAGTTACTAAATCTTCCTGAGCCTCTTGTCTCCTCATCTGTGAAAAGTGCCATAACGCCTACGTTTCAGGATTGAGTGAGATGGTGTATCCAGAGTGCCCGGTTCATAGGAGCCATTTGCGAGATAGTCGTCTGGGAGGCCGAGGGTGTCTAGGGACAGAGAGATCTGGGCGTGTGCCCTTTCCTGCCATCTTTCCTCCTTGCTTTGCTTTTGCTCCCTGCTCCAAACATTGTTTCTTTAGCCTCAGACAGCTGAGACTTGAGAAGATATCAGGGATGCGGGAGAACAGTTAGCTGGGAAACTAGCCTACCTTCTCTTGAATTCTCTTCTCATCTCCCCAGTCAGTTGCACTGACTCAGTGAGTAAAGCCCTCCACTGGCTGGACCTTTTTGTAGCCTGGCTCACTTTTCTCTCAGAGAGGATGCTCTGCCTCCCTGTGCTTCGGGCCCCAGGCAGCACAGTGAGTGTGGCTTTAGGATCAGGCAGAATCCCAGCCCACTTAGTTTAAGGGCTTTTCATCTGGCTCAGGTGGTTAAACATTTGTCTGCAATGTGGGAGACCCAGGTTCGATCCCTGGGTTGGCAAGGTCCCCTGCAGAAGGGAATGGCAACCCACTCCAGTATTCTTGCCTGGAGAATCCCATGGACAGAAGAGCCTGGTAGATGGGGTCACAAAGAGTCAGACATGACTGAGTGACTAACATCTGCAAAATGGATCAGTTGTTGTGAGGTTTATAATGAGATGTTCCACATAACAGTACAGCCCTAATTGCTAGTTCTTTAACTCCTGCTGGTTTGTGACTGTTTGATGCAGTCTATATACTTGTCAGGGTAAGGATGCCAACTGCATTTTCTTAGAAAGCACTGTCCTTGATTCTGAGCTGAATCCTTTCTCGTCCTCCCCATCCCCTTCCTCCTCTTTCTTGGTGTTAACCTTTATAGAGTGGAATTATTTTAAAGGGTTTCTCATGCAGTATTTCTGACATGAGTAATGTAACAAATGCCTGTGTACACAGCATTCAAGGTACCATTTCATAGTATCAGGTAAAAATTTAAATAGAAACTAACAATTCTAAGCAATGGTGAAGGGAGAGAGTGCAGGGCATCTTACACATCACTGATGGGAATATTAATTGGTAAAACCACTTCAGAGAGAAGTTGGCAGTGGCTGGCATTTTTGAAGTCTTTTAATGCTGAAGTAACACATGGGGGTTTTCCTAAAGGAAATCAGTCCTGAATATTCATTGGAAGGACTGATGCTGAAGCTGAAATTCCAATACTTTGGCTACCTGATGCGAAGAACTGATTCATTTGAAAAGACCCTGATGCTGGGAAAGATTGAAGGCGGGAGGAGAAGGGGACGACAGAGGATGAGATGGTTGGATGGTATCACCGATCCAATGGACATGAATTTGAGTAAACTCCAGAAGTTGGTGATGGACAGGGAGGCCTGGTGTGCTGCAGTCCATGGGGCCGCAGAGTCGGACACGACTGAGCGACTGAACTGAAGGGAACTGAACACATGGGGGGGCCTCTGTTAGTACCCTGAAGATTGGGGAGAGTCCTGGCCTCTGGCAGAGTACTTCATCTGGTGCCTGGCAGGCTTGTGAGTGGCAGCCAGATCCCTCCTGCTGAGGGGGAGGGGTCCCAGGTTTTGCCGGTGGGGGCTGCCCTTTCCCTTCCCTCTGTCCCCTGCAGGTGCCAGCTGCGGGGATGAGCCAGATGCTGGAGAGGCTGAGGAGGGCCTCTTCACGTATGTGTTCCAGCCATCCCAGCACACACGCAGCCGCCAGGTGACTTCGGCGCAGCTGTGGTTCCACACGGGACTGGACAGACAGGAGATTGCTGCCGCCAACAGCTCTGAGCCCCTGCTCGGCCTGCTGGTACTGACATCCGGGGGTCCCACGCCTGTGCCCATGTCGCTGGGCCAAGCCCCCCCTCGCTGGGCTGTCCTGCACCTGGCCACCTCCGCCTTCCCTCTGCTGACCCATCCTGTCCTGGCGCTCCTGCTGCGTTGTCCTCTCTGTTCCTGCTCCACCCAGCCCGAAGCCACCCCCTTCCTGGTGGCCCACACACGGGCCAAGCCGCCCAGTGGAGGGGAGAGGGCCCGGCGCTCCACGCCCCCGCTGCCGTGGCCTTGGTCTCCCGCTGCGCTGCGCCTGCTGCAGAGGCCTCCAGAGGAGCCCGCCGTCCATGCCGACTGCCACAGAGCTGCCCTCAATATCTCCTTCCAGGAGCTGGGCTGGGACCGGTGGATCGTGCACCCTCCCAGTTTTATCTTCTACTACTGTCATGGGGGGTGTGGGCTGTCCACCCCACAGGACCTGCCCCTGTCGGTCCCTGGGGTGCCTCCTACCCCCATCCAGCCCCTCTCTCTGGTGCCAGGGGCCCAGCCCTGTTGCGCTGCCCTCCTGGGAACCATGAGGCCCCTACATGTCCGCACCACCTCGGATGGAGGTTACTCTTTTAAGTATGAGATGGTGCCCAACCTTCTCACCCAGCACTGTGCTTGCATCTAAGGGAATCCCGCTAATGCCCAAGGCCCCACGGTCACCAGCCTGGAGGAAGGGCAGGCTGTCCGCTCCCTTCCTCCTCTCTGCCCAGAGGCTCCCCTTTCCCCATTCCTGCCCCTGTTTCATGAGGAATGTGACAATAAATGACATAGTGCACATGACTTGGCGTTGTCTTCTCAGGCTTCTCTGATAAGTGTTTTTGTCGGGGTGAAGTCTAGGCCCTGGGAGCATGGGATTGTGGGGTCTCAGGTCACTCAGCCTCACTTGATCTAGGAGATGGGGGTTTGCCAGCAGTAATTGGATGTGTATCTGGTGGGAAGCTACCATGCTTGGGGAGGACAAATAGGTGCTGTCAGCTCAGGAAAGCGACTCTGGAGCCAGAACTGGCCCTCGTACAAGTTGGCCCTGATGTGTCGCCTGGGTGGTCTGCCATGCACACCTCATAGTGCCTATGCCCGTGTCATAACCACCGCCACTCTGCCCTAGCTGATGGACACCTAGCTCAAGGTCAGGTGATTTATAGAATGGCCAGAGATCACGGCTTTGGGGGCCCCACTGAGACAGATGTTCAGAGCGGTCCAGGCGTTTCCTGTGCCTGGGATGTGGGTGACATTTGAGGGCTGGGGACACTTTACTGAGGGGTACAGGGTTCTCTACTAGCCCAGTTAGCAGATCGGTGTTGCTAGGGAAGTATCACATATCTGAGACAGAGAGAAGTGAGTGCCACAGAGTAACTTTCACAAAGCTAAGGGTATTCTTTTTAAATGACTGCCCTGTATTCTAAAGTTATCCTTCATGTGTGTGTGGCAAAGTGTCATTTCTTTTATGATATTATGGTGACGGTAGATAGCAGTGTTTTTTTTTTTAATGTGTTTGTTTTCAGATTTTTACTTAACAAAATTAAAACTTGGCACTTCGAATTTGGATCCTAAGATTTTTCTTTGTAATTTTGCTGCTGAAATCTGTGAAATCTCAAAATCTGAAATCCTAAAGTCTGGGAGTCACTGGTCTGGGCCTCCCCTCCCAGAGTCTCCAAGGCCTTTGATTCCACTAGCTTAGCAAGTGAGGAAGAAATGTCCACCCCTACCTAAGAGGGGCCAACAGTGACTAAGAAAATCTGTGTCCACTCCTGGCCATGAGACCAAGAGCAGGAAACTTCAGAGATTTTCCCTGTTCCCAGCGGTAATCATTAGAGACACTGAATAATCTTCATTCAGAGTCCATTTGAACAGAAAATTCAACTCAAACTGGCTTAAACCAAAGAAATAAAAAAAACTCAGCAGCCTATGACAAGTCCACAAGCACAGCTGACTAAATTACAGCTCGATTCGGGGCTCAAAGATGCTCCCAGGATTCAGCTATAGGCTCCAAATCCCCTGGGTGGGCTCCATCTCGTCTATGGCAGTCTGGGGCAGACCCAGATGCCCAAGTGACACCACTTGGTCTCGTAGGAGGGAGTCTGCTTACAGAAGTTGCAGGTTGGGTCTTGGTGGCCTGACTGTCTTGATTAGGGTCATGTGCTCCTCCAGGAAAAGCAGGAACAGAACAAGTTAATGATTCAGAGCATGAAGCCCACCCCTGGAGTCCAGAGCCTGAAGCATGAGGTGAAGTTATTTCCTGCTTCCCCTCAGCAGAGTGCAGTTACCACACAAGGGGTGGGGGGTAGATACTGAGAGAAAGCACTGTTGGTTTTCCTTGCCAATTCTCAAATCTAGCCCTTTCCCTCTCTCTACATGAACACCATTTTGCCATTTAAGCGGCAGTTCTTTTTCTTTTAATTGAAGTATAAGTGATTTACAGTATTGAGTTCGTTTCAGGTATACAGCAAAGTGATTCAGTTATATATGTATTATACTTTTTTCAGATAATTTTTCATTATAGGTTATTTCAAGGTATTGAATATAGCTCCCTGTGTTATACAGTAAATCCTTATTGCTTATCTAATTTACGTATATAGTAGTTTATATCTGTTAATCCCATACTCCTAATTTATCTTCTGCTTTCCCCTCTGGTAACCATAAGTTTGTTTTCTATGTCTATGAGTCTGTGTCTGCTTTGTATGTAGATTAATTTGCACTATTTTTTTTTAGATTTCACATATAAGTGATATAATATTCATTTTTCTCTGACTTATTTAGTATGATATTCTCTAAGTACAACCATGTTGCAGCAAATGACATATTTCATTCTTCTTTATCACTAATATTCCATTTTATATATTTATATATACATACTACATCTTAAGGGCTTCCCAGGTGGTTCAGTGGTAGAAGAACCTGCCAGCCAATGCAGGAGATGAAAGAGACTCGGGTTCAATCCTTGGGTCAGGAAGATTCCCTGGAAGAGGGCATGGCAACCTGCTCCAGTATTCTTGTTGGAGAATCCCATGGACAGAGGAGCCTGGCAGGCTACAGTCCATGGATCACAAAGAGTGAGATGTGAATGAAGCAACTTAGCACACAATACATCTTAAACCAATCACCTGTTGATGGGCACTTGGGTTGTTTCCATGTCTTGGCTATTGTAAATAGTGCTGCTATGAACATTGGGTAGATGTATCTTTTAGAATTAGAGTTTTTGTCTTTTTCTGTACATATGCACAGGAGTGCGACAGCTGGACCATATGATAACTCTATTTTTAGTTTTAAAAGGACCGCCCATAGCGTTTTCCACAGTGGCTGCACCAGTTTACATTCTAAAGGGCCATTCTTGATTGGGCAGCTCAGCAGCCTCCTTACTATAAGCAGTCACTTTCTACCTTTCCAGTCCACGTCCCACCTGGTGCCCAGGGGTAACTTCTTTGATGATTTTATCCCTTAGGTGACTTAAAAACTTGTCTATACAAAGTTCAACCTGCTTTGTGTGGTGTAACAGCCCTTTCCATTAGATCTTATACCTGTCACTGCAGCCTTGGAGTGACACAGCCATGAGCTAAGGGATGCCAGCAGGTGCCACAGGTTAGGAGAAGCTAAGAATAGATTCTCTCCCGAAGCCTCCGACAGAGCCTGTGATATGTTACTTTACCTGGCAAAGTGGCCTTTGCAGATGTGAATAAGGCTACTACAGACCCTAAGATAGGGGAGATAACTGTGGATTATCCTGTGAGACCAATCTAATCACAGGAGTCCTTAAAAACAGAGACTCTTTTATGGCTGTTGTCAGAGAGATGTGATGACAGGATACAGTCAGAGAGATTCAACGTTGCTAGCTTTTAAGGTAGAAGAAGGGGGTCAAACGTCAAGGAGCAGAGACAGCTTCTAAGAAGCTGGAAAGGCCAGGAACTGATTTTTTCCTTCAAGCCTCCTGAAAGGAAAGCAGCCCTGCTGTCACCTTGATTTTAGCTCAGGGAGACCCAAATCAGACTTCTAACCTAAAGAATTGTAGGATGATTAATCTGTGTTCTTTTAAGCCACCAAACTTGTGATGCTCTGTTATGGCAGTTAACAGAAGACTAACCAGAAATAGTGACCAAAGATGAAGTGGCATCTGGGTAGAAGAAAAAAGCTTTTCTCTGCTTCCTGATGTCTGTCTCATCCAGGAAATACTTGGCTCCAGCAGAATTTCGAATATTTATGTGGATCATTCTTTAGGTTCAATATGTTTGATTAATAATACATTCCTGAATTTCTACACTAGTCTTGTCTTGGAGTAGAATATATTCTGGGTTGAACAGTTAGAATGAAAGTGAAGAAGTGAAAGTTTCTCAGTCATGTCCGACTCTTTGTGACCCATGGACTATACAGTCCATGGAGTTCTCCAGGTCAGAATACTGGAGTGGGTAGCCTTTCCCTTCTCCAGGGGATCTTCCCAACCCAGGGATCGAACCCAGGTCTCTCACATTGCAGGTGGATTCTTTACCTGCTAAGCCACCAGGGAAGCCCAATATATATATGTGTCCCCTAGAAAAATGTGTTCAGTGAATAAATGAGTGTGATCAAGGCAGGCTCTGAAAGGGACTGTAATTACTCTATTTTCAAGTGCTGTTTAGGGACTTTCTTGGTGGTTCAGTGATAAAGAATTGCCTTCTAATCCAGGGGATGTGGGTTCAATCCTTAGTTGGGGAGCTAAGATCCCACATTGTGCAGGGCAACAAAGCCTGTGTGCTGTAACTAGAGAGCCTGAACACCAGGAAGAGCCCATGAGCCACAACAAACCTTGCACAGCCATAAATAAATAAATAGAATGTTGTTTAACACGTCTTTCCAAGGATTACTGACCTTAATGTCTTTGTGTTTCTAGTTTATGATGGTTGTAGCTTTACACGTAACAATGCCAAGCTGTATTTTTTGATCTGGGTAATATATATTGAAAGAGGAGAGTGAAAAAGTTGGCTTAAAGCTCAACATTCAGAAAACGAAGATCATGGCATCTGGTCCCATCACTTCATGGAAATAGATGGGGAAACAGTGGAAACAGTGTCAGACTTTATTTTTTGGGGCTCCAAAATCATTGCAAATGGTGACTGCAGCCATGAAATTAAAAGACGCTTACTCCTTGGAAGAAAAATTATGACCAACCTAGATAGCATATTGAAAAGCAGAGATATTATTTTGCCAACAAAGGTCCATCTAGTCAAGGCTATGGTTTTTCCAGTGGTCATGTATGGATGTGAGAGTTGGACTGTGAAGAAAGCTGAGCGCCAAAGAACTGATGGTTTTGAACTGTGGTGTTGCAGAAGACTCTTGAGAGTCCCTTGGACTGCAAGGAGATCCAACCAGTCCATTCTAAAGGAGATCAGCCCTGGGTGTTCTTTGGAAGGAATGATGCTAAAGCTGAAACTCCAGTACTTTGGCCACCTCATGCGAAGAGTTGACTCATTGGAAAAGACTCTGATGCTGGGAGGGATTGGGGGCAAGAGGAGAAGGGGATTACAGAGGATGAGATGGCTGGATGGCATCACCGACTCGATGGGCGTGAGTTTGAGTGAACTCCAGGAGTTGGTGATGGACAGGGAGGCCTGGCGTGCTGAGATTCATGGGGTCGCAGAGTCGGACACGACTGAGCAACTGAACTGAACTGAACTATAGTGGAGGTAATGAAGATAATGGTGAACTCCCAAAAAAGATCCCTGCATCTACTGCTACAGTCCCTGCAGCAGACCACCACCAAACCACACCTTTGCCAGACTCACGGACATGCACAGACAAGACTCCTGTGGGGTCACTGTTCCTTTCTCCTGGGTCTTGGTGCACAAGGTTCTGTTTGTGCCCTCCAAGAGTCTTTTCCCCAGTCCTATGTAAGTTCTGGTAGCTCTATGGTGGGGTTAAAGGTGACCTCCTCCAAGAGGACTTATGCCATATCCACACCCAGAGCCCCTGTCCCTGAAGCAGAACATTGCCGACCCGTACGTCCACAGGAGACGGTCAAACACAGTTCTGTCTCAGTCTCTGAGCAACTGAACTGAACTGAATATATAGCTAAATCCATAAGTTAAAAGATGCATAATTTCTTAATAAAAGAAATAATTATTGAATGATCAAACTAGTTCAAAATCAGCATATAAATACTTTTCAGTATATATCACAAAAAACTTATTTTGACTAAAAGATTTCTTAATGGCTGTTGGTCAGAACATTATAGAGAAACTTCAATGCAAATTCTACCAAATGATTTATCAAAAGGGGTTTTGTTCATTTTTTGCCCCTGCAAACAAATATTGTTACATTAATACTGAGCTTGTAACAAACTGGTTTGCCTGGATGTTTAAAAGTTTCAACATAAACCAGCCCTGCAAACTGGAACATATTTATCTCAAGACCTCTTCCTGGTCCAAATGTATCTATACTAAGGCTGGAAGATAGAATAACAATAAAACCAAAATGCATCTGGAAAGTAATAAAAATAATTTGATTGCTTTTATGCTGGAAGTATTTTTCTTATTAATACAGCACACCATCTTTCCGATCTGCTACTGCTTGGATAGCAATAATATTATTTTAGTTGCTGGCGTACCAAGGCATGAAGAATTATCTGTTTCTTGTTGACTCTCTGGAAATGAAGGCCAAGAATAAGTAAAACGTTGCAAATTCAGGACAGAGTGTACAATAAAGTCTGGAACATCCAGGATCCTGGGTGTAATGTTGAATCTTTGTATCAAATGACTCTCATTGGCTAACTTGATTGGAATTTTTGTCACTGGCACTGAATTGTTAACAGGAACAACTGCATTAAGTACTGACTTCTTTTCTGGGGGGAAGGTGTATTAATGATTTCAGGTGTAAGGCTTCCAAGTTTTTGCTTTATCTCTTAAAAGCCTTGAATCTTATTCTAGGTTATATGTATTACTGATCATGATACTCCTCTGTACCCAAGTTCATGTGGCCACTCTGAACCAGTTGCAGAAACTCCAGAGGAATTTCTTTTGAAATCTTCTGCCAGCAATGCCAGTTTATACAGATGGCTAATGAACACACAAAAAGATGCTAAACATCACTCATTATTCAGTTCAGTCAGTTCAGTTCAGTCGCAGAGAAAATGCAAATCAAAACCACAATGAGGTATCATCCTCCCTTACATGGGTCAGAATGCCATCATCAAAAAATCTACAAACAATAAATGCTGGAGAGGGTATGGAGAAAAGGGAATCCTCCTGTACTGTTGGTGGGAATGTAAATTGATACAGCCCTATGGAGAATAATATGGAGATTTCTAAAAAAACTAAGAATAAAATTACCAGATGACCCTGCAATCCCATTATTTGGCATATACCCTGAGAAAACCATAATCGAAAAAGACACAGGTATCCCAATGTTCATTGCAGCACTATTTACAACATCTAGGACAGGTACCGCACAGTTGCACTCATCTCACACACTAGTAAAGTAATGCTCAAAATTCTCCAAGCCAGGCTTTAGCAATGTGTGAACCGTGAACTTCCAGATGTTCAAGCTGGTTTCAGAAAAGGCAGAGGAACCAGAGATCAAATTGCCAACATCCGCTGGATCATCGAAAAAGCAAGCGAGTTCCAGAAAAACATCTATTTCTGCTTTATTGACTATGCCAAACCCTTTGACTGTGTGGATCACAAGAAACTGTGGAAAATTCTGAAAGAGATGGGAATACCAGAGCACCTGACCTGCCTCTTGAGAAACCTATATGCAGGTCAGGAGGCAACAGTTAGAACTGGACATGGAACAACAGACTGGTTCCAAATAGGAAAAGGAGTACGTCAAGGCTGTATATTGTCACCCTGCTTATTTAACGTATATGCCGAGTACATCATGAGAAACGCTGGGCTGGAAGAAGCACAAGCTGGAATCAAGATTGTCTGGAGAAATATCAATAACCTCAGATATGCAGATGATACCACCCTTATGGCAGAAAGTGAAGAGGAACTAAAAAGCCTCTTGATGAAAGTGAAAGAGGAGAGTGAAAAAGTTGGCTTAAAGCTCAACATTCAGAAAATGAAGATCATGGCATCTGGTCCCATTACTTCATGGGAAATAGATGGGGAAACAGTGGAAACAGTGTCAGACTTTACTTTTTGGGACTCCAAAATCACTGCAGATGGTGATTGCAGCCATGAAATTAAGACGCTTACTCCTTGGAAGGAAAGTTATGACCAACCTAGATAGCATATTGAAAAGCAGAGACATTACTTTGCCAACAAAGGTCCGTCTAGTCAAGGCTATGGTTTTTCCAATGGTCACGTATGGATGCGAGAGTTGGACTGTGAAGAAAGCTGAGCGCTGAAGAATTGATGATTTTGAACTGTGGTGTTGCAGAAGACTCTTGAGAGTCCCTTGGACTGCAAGGAGATCTAACCAGTCCATTCTAAAGGAGATCAGTCCTGGGTGTTCTTTGGAAGGAATGATGCTAAAGCTGAAACTCCAGTACTTTGGCCACCTCATGCGAAGAGTTGACTCATTGGAAAAGACTCTGATGCTGGGAGGGATTGGGGGCAGGAGGAGAAGGGGACGACAGAGGATAAGATGGTTGGATGGCATCACTGACTCAATGGACGAGAGTTTGAGTGAACTCCGGGAGTTGGTGATGGACCGGGAGGCCTGGCGTGCTGCAATTCATGGGGTCGCAAAAAGTTGGACACGACTGAGTGACTTAACTGAACTGAACTGAGGACAGGTAAGCTGCTTAGATGCCCATCGATAGATGAATGGATAAGAAGTTGTGGTACATATATACAACGGAATATTACTCAGTCATAAAAAGGAACACAGTTGAGTCAGTTCTAATGAGGTGGATGAACCTAGAGCCCGTTATACAGAGTGAAGCAAGTCAGAAAGAAAAATACAAATATCATATGTTAAAGCATATACATGGAATCTAGAAAGATGGTACTGATGAATCTATTTGCAGGGCAGCAATGGAGATGCAGACATAGAGAACAGGCTTGAGGGGACATTGGGGGAAGGAGAGGGTGGGACGAATTAAGAGAGTAGCATCAAAACATGTACATTACCATATGAAAAATTATATACCCAGTGGAAATTTGTTGTATGACACAAGGAGCTTAAATCTGGTGCTCTGAGACAATCTAAAGGGGTTGGAGGTGGGAAGGAGGTTCAAGAGGGAGGGGATATATGCTGATGTAAGATGGAAACCAACACAATGTTGTAAAGCAGTTATCAGTCAATTAAAAATAAATGAATAAAATAATGCCAGTTTAAAGGATTTATAATATTAGTTGCAGAATTTCAGGCATACATGCAGACAGTTACCCTTCTCGTAATAGACTTCAGAAATTGAACATTTGTTGGGTCATTGTAAGGACTCAATTCTCCATCAAATAAACTGAAGCTGCTGCTTCACAGTTTAAGCAGAATCTAACATCTGGCTGCTGATTTTCTCCATTGATGTATTCAGATCACTTACAAAAGGAATGACCCTATCTCTATCATCCACCTGTAGATGACTTAGATTTCTCATGACCCAAAGTTCCTGAGGCTTCACTCAGCAGGACAGTCCCATGTTCCCTTGCCTCTTTAGCTTATTCACCATTTTCCCAGTAGAAAGTTGAATTATATGTAATCCCCTGTATCCATGTTCACTTGAATAGAACCTTAACAATGAAATGATGTGGTGATGGAATGACGTGGTCGTCAGCTCCTTAAATGAATGTTTTCCCCAGTAGTGGGAAAAAGTCTGTGGGCTCTTAAAGACTAACTTTAGGTCTATCAGATTTGGAAGATTTGTATTTCACTTTGTCTTTATACAGTTTTGCTAATTTAAATAATTTCTTGATACATCATCTCTTTGGTTGTTTTCAAGTTTCCTGGCAAGATCTTCATACTTTTATTAAATTCTGCAAATCCTGTGCTTGTGCGGGCCCACAGCTCTGAAGATTTCCTTTCCTACTCTTTGGCAAGGTGCTGCATTCACCATCTGCCACCAGCTCCTGGCTTCTTATCCTTTTAATGTTTCTCCCCATACCCTTCCCCCCACCCCCACACCCCATTTTGTCCTACTCTTTAGTTTGAGAGGGCTTCCCTGACAGCTCAGTTGGTAAAGAATCCACCTGCAATGCAGGAGACCCTGGTTTGATTTCTGGGTTGGGAAGTTCTTTAGTTTGAATAAATTAACTGAAGTCTTTGCTGACCATTGCTTTTTACCTTTTTCTTGGGCTCATTTTTCTTAGTATTGACCTACCTTCTTTTATTATTTATTTCAGACTAAGTCTGTAGGTGATAAACTTTCTGAGTCCTTTGCAACAGAAAAAGTCTTTTTATTTTTGCAATTGAATGATGATGGTTGGGCTGTGGGTATAACTCTAGTGTCAAAGATTTTTTCCTCTGAATTTTGAAAAATTCTCTCTGCTTCTTGTATCCTGGTTTTCAATTAGACTTAATGCTCATATGATTCTCATACTTTTGTACTTCATCTATTTTTTTTTCCTCCATCGGACATTTTCAAGATTTCCTCCTTACCACACATCCGAAATTGTGTCACACTAAATCTCATGTTAATTTGTAAAAGAGATCCTAATTGGCATTTGATGGGACTTTTCAAACTGAAGATTCATGTTTGTTATTTTCCTTCATTTCTATGATATTTTGTTCCTTTGTGTATAATTTCCTTTCATATTCTTTCTATTTTCTCCTTCAGAGCCTTATTATTAGCTGATGTTGAAAGTGTTAGATCAATCCTCTGGGTATCTTAGTTAAAAAAAATAAAATACTTTGTATATTTGGTGTTGAGCTATGTGCTGAAAAAACACATATTTGCTCAATCCTTCTGGTCACACATGTATCCTTTACCTGGGCTTACTCAGATCACTCTTTTGAGCATTTTTGTTGCTTCATAATCATGTTCAATTTTTCAGTTGATCAGAAAAATTCAGTGTGATATCTTTTTCCACCCAAGAATGTTATAATTCTTCTAAAGTCTTGTTTTCACTCTATGATTTATTTCACTGCATGAAAGTTCCTCTACGCACTGCTGTCTCTTTTACGATGCTTTCTCCCAATGTTTGGTAATTATTAGTTGGAGGCTCCTCCTTTACCTCAGATTCCTGTATGACTGTACACTCTTTAGCAAAAGGGGTATGAGATAATGTCATGATATATATAGCATCATCTTGTCAGTTACTTGGGCAGGGGGATATACTCAGAGATGGGATGTTTTGGCAGCTCATCTTCCACAATCAGGTGCTCCCTTTTTCTCCTTTATGTCACCAGTCACCAAGAACACTGTCCTTTTTCTCCATCTGACAATCTTATATCCACTGCTCCCACCTGAAGGCATATACTCCTGCTGGAATTTTGTGGCCCCAGGAGACAAGAAGGGAGAGCATGTGTGGAGTGGCTGACAGGCTGCAGCATGCTGAATAATCAGTGCGCTGTTGATGACTCCTGAGGCCAGGAGCTCCCAGGATCCGCCTTCTCTGGGCACGGCATGCTCTTGCCGCTGTTTTCAATGCCTTTGGCAGTCTACTGTTATGCACGTTTGGGGCTGTGATCTTCTTGTCTGTCTAGTTTCCATTTGCCATCCTTCTTTCAGGGACTCCTCATGGTTTCTGGCCCACTAAGGGCCCTCCTTGTTATCCAGGGTAATTATGAATTTATTTACCTACTTTTATATGTTTTCTGTTATTTCTAACTATCTGGGATGAGAGGGAGAGGCTGCAGCAGGAATTCAGTTTCCAGTCTGGGATGAGACCCATTTCCCATATCACTATCTCTACTATAACATGCATCACGCTTGTGATAGGCAACATAATGGCCCCTCCCCGCAAAGAGGTCTATGTCCTAATTCCCAGAATCTGGGCAAATGTTACATGTACACTCTAATAAATTTATACAATGTTATATGCCAAATTTATTCAATTAAAAATGTTATATGGCAAGGGAGAATTAAGATTGTAGATGGCACTGAAGTTGTAAATCAACTGACCACAGAATAAGAATATTTTGGAGCACCCAGGTGAGTCCAATGTAATCACAATGATCCTTTTTAAATAGAGAAGAGGAAATCAGAAGGGTCAGTGTCAAGAGTGATATGATGTGAAAAAGACTCATTGCTGGCTGCGAAGATGGAAGGGGGCTGCTCGCCAGGGATGCAGGCAGCTGGAAAAGACGAGAAAACAGATTCTCCCCTGGAACCTCCAGAAAGTAACAAAGCCCCGAGGACACTTTAATTTTTAGCCCAATGAGATCCATTTTGGACTCCTTATCTTCACAATTATAAGCTAATAAACATGTGTTGCTTCAAGCAACTGTTTGGTGTCATTTGTTACAGCAATGATAGGAAGCACATGCAATTGAGATGTGATTGCTGGAGTGTCTCTTCCACCACACTGGCGGCTCCTGAGAACACGAGCTGCACTGTTGTTGTCTGTATCTACCCCCAATGCAGCACAGAGTCTGGCACATAGTCAGGGCTCAGTAAATACTGGTCGAATGAGTGAAAGAGTTAAAGAGTGCTCTAAGTTTGAGGTTCTACCTAAAGCTCTGAGATTCCAAAGCAGGCTCTGCCTTTCCCCTTACCTCGGTCTTGGAGACCCTAAGCTCTCTGATTTCACTTGTCTTTGTTTCACTTTGGAGGTTTTTATTGCTATTCTATTTGCAGCTTCTTCCCTTGCTGCACACCATTTCTTTCCTCTCTCCAGCCTTGCATGTAGGCAGAACTGAGATGGCAGACACTTGTCACATATGTACCTGACTTTGTCAACAGGTCTTGTATGGGTTATGCCCGAAACAGTGATGTCTGCTTTCTTCTCTTCTCCATAGCTGTCTCCACTCTCACCTCCTATCAGGCTTTTGCTGTTTTCCCATGAGCTTGAACAGCAAATGTAGTTCTCATACCATCTTTTCCTTTTTGTGTTCTGAATTAAACCCAAGGTCAATCTTTTTATAGCCCTTCTTAGCCCTCTTCTCAGATGATTCCATGGGCTGCCAGGATAGATAATGAAAAGAATTAAAGGCACTCTCAGGTGACCTCAGGTTTACTATAAAGCCACTCAGGGAATCCCTCAGTGTACTTTGTGCAGAACTGCAATTCCTCCTGGGCTGGGTGACCATGGCTGCTGCTGGGTCACCGAAACATTATTTTGCAGCTTCTCAGCCAGCTGTTTATTCTCAGGCTTTCGCTGATTTTGCATTGAACTTGGCATCTGCTTCTCCAGCTTTCCCTCCGTGCACCTAACATTCAGTCTCTCCTGTAACCAGGCAGGATGGGCTTGCTTAGTTGTGGTCCAACGCAGAGTTCTCAAGCCAGATCTCCTCCAAAACTGCTGATTTGTCCCATATATTTGATTGTGGTGACTCGGTCAGTTCCTGGACCAGTCTTTTGTGGCTCAGTCTGGGAGCGGAGCCAAGAGACATGATATGTGGTTCTAACATAGACTGCCTCTGACCACTGAATTCTGGGGCTGTGGGTGCCAGGCACACAAACTAACTAGTACAAACTCTTTTACCAAAATCTACTTTTGGAGGTTAATATTTGCACCTCTTCATTCCCTTTCATATTCCCCCCAACCCTTGCCTTTCCACTCCACGAAGATACCTAGCTGATGAAACAAAGCATCCAATTTCACCCTTCCTACCCACAATGCAATTTCAAGTGTGAAATTTTCATTACAAAGGAATCCTTAGGTTTCGGTCATCTGATCTGTTGCAGGAGGCTGTTGCACCGGAGTGGTGACGTCCAGGTCAGAGACGAGGCTCATGTCCTAAAGATGAACTATTACTTCTGTTCCCCATGGGCAACAGTCCAGGGGATTGCATGCTCCAAGGCTGCAGAAACAAACAAGCACTGGACCACGATGCTGAGGTTTACATTCTCTGGTGGCTGATTTTGTCATTCTTGTATGAAGATACCTTTCCTTCCTTCTCTCCTTCCTTGCTGCCTAAGCTAGTCACCAGCATAACTTCCTTTACCCCTTTAGTAACAAGCATTTTGCGGATGCTACCCCAGGGAACTTGAGGTGTCAAGCAGCTTTCACTGCTGCTTATAGCTCACTTTCCTCCTCACAATAATATGGAGATGAAACCTGATGCACATTTCTGATTTTAGGTGGAGTGTGATTCCTGTGGCATACAACTCAGAAGGGTGTTTGTAAATTAAGAGCATAATGTCATAGCATTTCTTTGAGAAACATAATTTCATTCATGATAATATGGAAAAGTCCCTGATGCCAGGAAAGATTGAGAGCAAGAGAAGAATGGGGCCACAGAGGATGAGACAGTTAGAAGGCATCACTGACTCAATGGACCTGAGTTTGAGCAAACTCAGGAAGGTAGTGAAGTACAGGGAAGCCTGGCATGCTGCAGCTTTTGGGGGTGCAGAGTCAAACATGACTTATTGACTGAACAATATGCAATTATGCAGTAGCAAGGCCTGTATATTATATTCTAAGGATAATTTTTTTGAAATGACATTGCATGTTTTTTAAATTAAGATAATAATTCTTTAAGAGGTGAATTTGAATTCAAACTTTAAAGAGTCCTTAGAGTTAATTTTTAAAAGAATGTTTAGCTCTTTGATCCTTCTGGAATTTAATTTGTGTGATGTAAGGTTAGGAACTTAAGTTTTTTTCAGATGGAGAGCTAGTTGTTCCAAAACTATGGAACAACTCACATTTTTATACCATTAAAGTCAATTGGAGAGGAAATGGCAACCCACTCCAGGATTCATGCCTGGAGAATCCCATGGACAGAGGAGCCTGGCAGGCTACAGTCCATGGGGTGGCAAGTTGGTAATGACTTAGCGACTAAAAAGAGAAAGAGTAAAAAAAAAGTTGCCATGTAATCTTAGTTGTTTCTGTTGATATTTGTCTATCTCTTTGTCAGTATCATGCTGCTTTGGTTACTGTGGCTTCATAGGTCACTCTGCTATCTGGTAGGGCATGGCCCCTCCAAGTGCCTCTTGTTCTATTTTCTCCTCAAAGCTTCTTGGCAGTGCTCGTATGTTTAGTCTTTCAGAAGAATTTTAGAATCAACTTGTCAAGTTCCAAAATCTTACCATTGAAATTTTGATGGAAATTACATTAAATTGACATCAGTATAATATTGAATCTTTTCATTAGAACATGTTATCTTTTCAATTACTTAGGTCATTTCTAATGTCCTTAAAATTCTCTGGTTTTCTTCATATAGATAATGCACATTTCTCAAATATAGGTGTATGCTGTCTTTTTTTTTTTTTTTCTGTTATGGTAAAAGGGTAATTTTTTTCCCTTTAAGACTTTTAAGTTTTGCAAAGGTTTTGTCTTAGTCCAGGTCCTTATGGCAGCACTTTACAGAAATACACTCTAACTTGGAAAAAAGGGAGTCAGGTGGGGTGGGGAGAATTCATTGGAAGGTGGCCAAGGCATCCCCTCCAGGCAAGGGCAGAAAGGGGAATGGGCCTCACAGAGGACTGGGAAAAAAAAGCTGCTTAGTCTCTTGTTGCCGCTTCTCTTAGGAGCTATTTTCTTCTTCCAGTTAAGCTTTCTTTGCTGCTCTTTGCTCCCACTTTTACATTCAAGAGGATGCAAAACAAATCTGGTGGGGGTCGGGGTGGGGGGGTTGGAGGCTACCCATATGAATGGTGAAGAACTCTGTGGGCTGGAGAGGCACACCTGAAATTGATTTCAAAGCACTGCAATGTCAGAAACATCAAAACAATCTGTCTCTTCTTGTCTAAAAAGGTTAGAATTTGCAGTAGCCCTATGGGAGAACCCACTCCCTAGTTCCAGCCATTCCCTAGTTCCAGGCCTTTGATAAACGGGGACTGACAATCATCACCTTTATGGGATTAATAATCAACAAAAATATATTGAGGTCCCACTGTTACTTTATATTTGTATACTGCTTTGCTGTTCATGATGCGCTTCCTCTTAGTCTGTTTCACTTCTTTTAAGCTCTGGGTTCAAGTCACATATAGTATGCCATAGTCGCTAAGTTGTGTGCTTTAGAAGCATAAATTGCCATTTCAAATATTTTGTCTTCAGAAAAGAAGATCCTTCAAATTTTGTAACTCGGAATAAAAATGACTATGACCTTATTCCTACCCTCAACTGGCCTACCACTAATTTTAAAAATAAATCAGAAGATTGGGCATTACATTAAAAAAAAAAAAACACCCTCCCTGAAAACAAGAAATTCTGTTAAAGAGGCATTGCATTACTCGTTAATTCTGTAGTCGACGTCTGTATTTCACCGGGACCAGGTGAAAGCTACAATGGGAACTCGGCAGTCTTGGAGCTATCGGTTACTAATTGAATGACCTTCCCAAGTAACATAGGCTTTTGTGAATCTATTTTCACATTTTCAAACTCGAAACAGTAACTTTTAAATTCAAGTGTTAGGAGTCGAAACAAAGGAAAAATAAAGGACCTGGTGCACGTGGAGCGTTATGAAGCTAATGTGAGAGGCTGATATTCACGAAGGAAAAAGAAAAGCGAGTCTGGAGGAAGATGAAGGAAAAAGGGTCGAAGGGACCCCAGAAATGGCACCTTCGCCAGCCCCAGCTCTTTCACACAGATGTGAATAAACTGCCTCCCATGGCGGACACGCTCTCCTTTAACTGAAAAAGGAGTGTTTGGATGAGAGTTTGGGTAAGTCTTTTCCTCAGTAACAGAAAACTCCTTTTCTCTCAACTGTGCTTCCCCGCCCTATCTGGAAACAGGAGTCAGATTTTCCTCACTGACCCGGAGCGGCCCCAGCCGAGCTCAGTGGCTGTGTCAGGCCTTGCGGGGCCCACAGAGGGGCAGGGACGGCGGAGGCCCAGTTTGGGATTGGGGTCTGGGCTCCGGCAGCTGAGACGCAAAAGGACCGCCTTCGCCCGAACCAGCGGGCACCGCCCCCATTCGACACGTTCGCACGACTTACCCCATGGTTTCCGGCAGCGCTGGCTTACTTTTCGGCCGTCCCTTCCGAGCGCCTTTCTTCCGGGGCGGGACTTCCTGTCTATTATTGATAGGCGCCCGGCTGTAGAGCTGGTGGGAGGATCACACAGGAAGGTCAGTCTAGCTGGTCAGGTCTTATGCTCTTTGAAAGGGAACCAAAGAGGAGCTCTTTCTCGCCCTCTTGTTTGCTTTTTTTTTTTCTCCGCGAGGCTTCGGTTTGCGCGGACGTCCTGGCGTTTTGGCTCTGCTACCACCTGAAGCTCTTCCGCTTCCTCCTTTCTCTGGCTCCGCCCCCAGCGTCCTGTGGCCATGACGACCGCCCCGCGGGACTCACTGGTGTGGAAGCTCGCGGGGCTTCTGCGCGAGTCCGGTGAGTGAACTTCCGGTTGGGCTGAGGCTGGGCGAGAGGGGGAACTTCCTACGTTCCAGAGACTTGCCTCGTTAGGAGTCATGAGGTTACAGCTGTTTAGGGTCACGAGGGTTTGGGTATCAAAGAATTAATTTCTCTACTCCTCCCAGTTTGTTCGCTCTGTCGCTCTTTGTCTTTGACTGTCTAAACCTTAGCCATCCTTCTAGGCCAAACTTGGGTGCCACTTTCTTCATGCGTTCTCTGATACTCATAGATCGGAGTGATCGTTACTTGGCCGTAAACCCTTTTAGACCAAGGACTAGTCATAATCGTTGATCTGTGGTGCTGACTTAAAAAAAGCGTTATTTGGGCAAAATGAGGACTATAGCCCATGAGCAGCATCTCAGATGGCTCTGAGAAACTGCTCCAAAGAGGTAGGGAGTAAGGTCAGTATATATGTGATTTTGGTGGAGAGAGAGTAAATGCTATCAAGCACATATTTTTTGCAGACCGTTTCTGCTAGTGATGAGCAGCAGTTGAAACCACGAAGGATTTTAGTGTTTTTATGAGGAGTGCTAGATGTGAAGAGATACAGAAGAATTGGGCTCATAATAAAATTGGCTCCTGAAAATATGCAACTATCTGAAGACCTGTGATGCTAGGTTTTTTTTGTTGTTGTTCCAGAGCACCGAGCTCCTCATTTCTGCTCTCCACCCTAAACTTTTCAGGGGGTGTCCAGAATCAGCAGCTGCAGTAGCACATGATTTAATCCTTGTAGAGGTGGATGACAAGTGCCAATGGCAAGTGCCACATTGTAGTTGACAGTGGCAAAGCATGAAGTATAGGATAATTAAAAGCCCCTGGGTTGGAATCCCAGCTCTTTCAAACATGACCAAATTGTTCAAGTTTTCTGAGCCTTAGTTCTTCCTCATCAGCAAAATGGAATAATGATTATACTTAACTGAAAGATTGCTATGGGGATTCATTTTAATTCACATAAAGCATTTAGAACAGTGATTGCATATATAGTAAGCACTCAAAGTTGGTAGTAATTATTATAGTTTCTTTCTTCTGAGCCTAGGCACAGTGGAGCCATTGTAGATGTTCGGTAATGGTTGGCCTTAGTTGTAGAAATTCTGGCTGACTTTGAGAACAGATGGAAGTAACAACTTTCTATCAGATTTATGATCTCAATTGATATTCTTAACTTTTCTGCGCTCCAGTTTCCATATTTGTAAGATGGTATTGACAGTGCTTTTTAGGAGATTTTGGTGAAGTTTAAATGGAATAACGTGTGTCTGGCACATATTATTCAATGTTAGCTACCTTTTCATCTCTCTGCACTCCTGTTGATGGTATCTGTATAGCATTTTTACTTTCTGGCTTGTAGTATTAACTGTGCACATGTCTTATCTCCTCTTCTAGACTGGGAGGCTCTTTTGGGGTAGGGAGAGTCCTTGAACCTTATCTGTATCTATCCTTACTGTCTAGTACATAGAAAATCCTTCATACAAGGGTGTAGGATTTGATAACTTATTTAGCAAGAATCTGACTTCGTTCCAGAGGTTAGGGCTGATGGGGTGTGTGTGTGTGTGTGTGTGAGTCCATGCACACAGGCACACAAGTGACTAAAGGTGTAGCAGGAGGGAGAGTGTTACAGTGATGGAATAGTTTTATATCTTGATTGTAGTAGTTACAGGAACCTACATGTAACAAAATGGCATAGAACTATACACCTTGTCCAACTATACAATGCTAATTTCCTGATTTTGATATTGTACTCCACATAAAATAAAACCATTGGTAGTTACAAATAAGGGTATGGGGATCTCTCTGTATTATTTCTGCAAAATCGTTTTAATCAATCCTTATTTTTTCCAAGAAACTTAAAAATCTCTGTACCTACCTTGTAGTTGCACTTTTACTTATTTTTATTGAAGTATAATTTATTTACAGTGTTATGCCAAGCTCTGCTGTATAGCAAAGTGACTCAGTTATACACACATATACATTCTATTCTTTTTTTTTTTAAAGTTTAACTCTATTTTTTTTTTTTTAATTTTACATAATTGTATTAGTTTTGCCAAATATCAAAATGAATCCACCAACATTCTATTCTTTTCCACTGTGGTTTATCACAAGGTATTGAATATAGCTCCCTGCTCTATACAGTAGGACCTTGTAGCTGTATTTTTTTAGATGCAGTAATGAATACCAGAAGATGCCCTCAAGGATGAGAGAAGGCAGTTTTAATGTGGAGAGCAGCAGCAATACCTTAGTGCTTAAATGAGTAGTTATTTTTTCGACATGCATTTTAGTGTTGTTTGAAAGTTTCTGTAAGTGCACATGTTCCTTGTACAATGAGACAAAGAAATACAGATAAAACTTCTCGTTCGCTCTCATATAAAGTGAGTAATTATGGTGAAAAGTTCAGCAGCGGCGCATGCTGAGAAAGCTTCCTGGAGAAGGTGGCTCTTGGGCTGGGCAGAGTGGAAGGGGGTGTGTCAGAAAATGAGGAAGCTGCGAACCGGTGCTGTTGCCAGCACTATGAGTATGCCAGGCTCTTTTGAGCAGAAGACGAAGGGAAATTTAGAAAAGCTGGAGTCTTGTAGTGAAGCAATCTATCAGGTGGAAAAGTTAGGACATTTTGAAAGATAGAGGAGAGCCATGAAGACTTGAGCAAGGAAGAGTGGTGAAGTTGGATCCTGTTGTGGAGAATGGAAACGGGTCTATGAATAGGAGTGGGTGTATCCTGGGGTCGTAAGTCTTAGAATGAATGGCAAGAGCCTTTTCTTATGTCCTCTTGTCTGCCCCTCTCCCTGTAGGGGATGTGGTGCTGTCTGGCCATAGCACCCTGACCCTGCTGACTGCCACATTGCAGCACCTGAACCACGTATTCGAGCTGCATCTGGGGCCATGGGGCCCTGGCCAGACAGGCTTTGTGGCTCTGCCGTCCCACCCCGCTGACTCGCCCATCATCCTCCAGCTTCAGTTCCTCTTTGACGTGCTGCAGAAAACGCTTTCACTCAAGGTTCTGGGGTGGGGATGGGGTTGGGGGTACTGACAGCACAAGAGAAGAGTGGAGGTGGGGCTGGGGGTGTGGATGCATGCGCAAAATATACAGGGCCCAGACCCAGGTGAGGAGAGAGATGTGCTTGGCAGTGCTAGGGAAGAGAGGCCAAGGAAAGGGACATGTGCCAGACTCAGTGACCTGAGTAGTTTTTTTTTTTTTTTTTTTTTTTTTAGCTGGTCCATGTCCCAGGTCTTGGCCTCTCAGGGCCCATCAAAATTTTTCCCTTCAAGTCCCTTCGGCAGCTGGAGGTATGGGGTACTGGGGGATGTTGGTGCACAAAACCCAGCTTGAGCAGACATTTGGGGCAGGAACAGGGAAGTGGCCTCTTGGTGGGGTGTGGGGGGCAGACCGAAGTGTGCTTGTTGCTCTTCAGTGATGCACCACCTACTCTTCCATTTAAGGCTGCCCTGAACCATAGGTGGCTTTGTCATCATTCCCCTCCTCCCCACTGGGAGGTGGGGATGAGACATCTGTCCGCTGAAGCTCAGTCTCCCTCCCTCCCTCCATCCCTTCGCTTGCTCCAGCTCCGAGGTGTCCCCCTCCACTGCCTCCGTGGCCTCCGTGGCATCTATTCCCAGCTGGAGACCCTGATCTGCAGCAGGAGCCTCCAGGCATTAGAGGTAAGGAAGGTCAGGGGCAAGCCTGGCAGCCTTGTCCTGAGGGACGTGGAGGACCAAGCGCTGATGTTCCTGCTTCTCTGCAGCCTGCCCTGCCTCCTGCTAGACGGGGTCTTCTCTCCCTCTGCTGTGTTCCCACAGCCCTCTGTGCCTGTCTAGTTACAATCACACCGAGCATATTGTATTCGACATTCTCACGTCTACCGCCCCCGCTGCTCTGTCTGCTCACATTTTTGGGAAGGGGGCCTTGGGCTTTCTTTAAGTCTGCATCTCCAGACAGAGCTCAGTATATAGAGTGAATGCATGGCCAGGTGACAGAGCGTGGCCTTGGTGTGGTGGGGGGCGGAGAGTGGAGGTAATAGCACCCGCCGTCTGCGCAGGAGCTGCTGTCAGCCTGCGGTGGTGACCTCTGCTCTGCCCTGCCCTGGCTGGCTCTGCTGTCTGCCGACTTCAGCTACAATGCCCTGACTGCCTTAGACAGCTCCCTGGTGAGCGAGCCTCAGGAGGGGCTTTGGGAAACTGGGGAACGACAGGCATGGGCCCTTAGGGTGGAGGGCCAGCTGGCTGCCTGGGGACGTCTGATTTTCTGCTTCCCATCCCTATCCCCCCTCAGCGTCTCTTGTCAGCTCTTCGCTTCTTGAACCTGAGCCACAATCAAGTCCAGGACTGCAAGGGCTTCCTGATGGTGAGTATGAACAGCCTGGCTGGGCGGGTGCCACCTGGGCCTCCACTTGTTCTGCTCAGACCTTCTCTTCTAGACTCCTTTTGCTCCCACCTTGCTCTTGGCCTCCCACCTGCCACCCCCCTGCTTCCCCACCCCTACTCCCCATGGAGTCGCATCCTGGGAGGCAGTACTCTTTGGAGGCACAGACTCTGGCATAAGACAAACCAGTGTTCAAACCTCAACTCTTAATCTCCGTGGGACAAATTAGTTAACCTCTCAGTTTTTTTATCTGTAAAGTACACATCATAGGAGTACCTACTTTTATAGTATGAAAATGATTGTGAAGAGTATCTGATATTACTTAGCTCAGGGTCTAGCTCAGTAAAGGGTAGCTTTCATGATGAACTTGAAGAATCCTTTTCCCATGTCTCTCTGTCAGAGATAAAGCTGGATTCTGGTTAAAATGGCAAAAAACTATTGGTGATATTTAATTAGTAGTAAAACTATTTTAATCAGTCATAAACTTTTCGGTGTGAACTGAACTCCAGTTTGACTTGTGCAGAGGTGAGTGTTTTCAAGGGAGCATGAGGCAGTGGGAAGTGGGACAGTGGGGGCTTGGGCAGATTCTCTCTTTGACCAAACCCTAGTCGGGTTCCTCTGAAGTTGGCAAAGTGGACATGTACGAAAAACAGGAAGGGGTGTTCGTCCATGTGAACCTGTCTGGTTTGCTAACTGGCTCTTGTCAAAGCCCCACGGAGGCAGAGAGCCGGGCCCTATCTTTCAGGTATTGTCTGAAGCAAACTAAATCCTTCTGCCACCTTGAGTTTTCCTGGGCAGTGATGTCAGGGGACTGGGGTGATCATACCAGAGCTGTGAGAAACGGGTAGATTTGTTCGTCTTAATGTGGGGATTGATAGAGGGGCAGGTGAAATCATTTGTGCTGAGAATCTGTAGTCTTTGTAGGCCAAGTTTGAGGCCTAGTCAAGAAGAGGATTCAGAGAAGCCTGGCCAGAGTGTGGTCAAGGAGAGACTGTTCGTTACTGCCCCCTCCATCCCCTCCCAGGATTTGTCTGAGCTCTGTCACCTGGACATCTCTTATAACCACCTGCGTTTGGTGCCGAAAATGGGACCCTCAGGGGCTGCTCTGGGAACCCTGATTCTTCGGGGCAATGAGCTCCAGAGCCTGCATGGTGAGTGGGGGAGTGTGCTGGGGCAGGGGAGCAGTCCAGCATGGAAAGGAATGGGGGCAGTATGAGACTCAGGGTGGCCTGGGATCCGTGTGCCTACCAGAGCCTCCTGCAGCCTTCAGACAGGTGTGGGATGCCCAGGCTGGCCTTTCTGCCATGCCTTCCCCCGGCACGCCCCCTCTAGTCCACTCTACCCCATCCCACGCCCCTCCACCCTTGCTCACCCACAGCCTTACTCACACCTCTCCTCTCATTTCTGCCCCAGGCCTGGAACAGCTGCGGAACCTGCGGCACCTGGATGTGGCCTACAACCTGCTGGAGAGACACAGGGAGCTGGCGCCACTGTGGCTGCTGACAGAGCTGCGCAAGGTGAGGACCAGGGAGCCGGCTTCGTGCCCTCTTCCCCCCATGCTGAGTTGGTCAGCCCCCTTACTCATATAAGGAGGCCCCAGGCCCACCTCAGTCTCCTTTCCTGTGCCCAGCTCTACCTGGAGGGGAACCCTTTGTGGTTCCACCCTGAGCACCGAGTGGCTACTGCCCGGTACTTGTCGCCCCGTGCCAGGGACACTGCTGCTGGGGTGAGTGGTCTGCCCATGTCTGCTCTGCATTCCCTTTCCTGCCTAGGCGTCCTTCACCCCTGCATGCTCTTGCCTTTCCCCACATCCCTTGGTGAGGGACCGAGGCCTCAGGCTGCTGGCTTATTATGCCTTTCCCTCTCACTGAAGCTGCTGGTCCTTACAGGACTAGGAGGGCTCCCAACCCTGGCTAGGGGCTCCCCAGAGTGTGTGCTCCCACCGACTCCGCCCTCCCCTTTTATCTCTGCTCAGTTCCTTCTCGATGGAAAGGCCTTGTCACTGACTGATTTACAGGTTCGTGTGGCGGGAGTGGCGGGGCGGAGGTGAAGGAAGGGCGCTAGCCGAGGGAAACAGGGGGGTGTCCAGGAAGGGTCTGTCCGATCAGCTGGAAGGTAGGCCCCGTCTCTCGGTGAGCGTGGGCGGAAGAGGGGTGCGCCCTGGCTCTGACCTCTGTCTCCTTCCTTTTGTCCCATGCCAGACCTCCACATCCTCGGGGCTCAGCACCTCGGTACCACCTCCGCCCTGGCCGGTGGGGAGTACGATTGAAACCTCCGGTGGCCCTGACTTGAGTGACAGCCCCTCGTCAGGGGGCGTTGTGGCCCAGCCCCCGCTCCGCAAGGTGAAGGTAAATGGGGTCCTAGGCTGCCTCATGCCTGGTCCTGGGTGTGTTTACGGGGGCTACAGAGGTCCTGGGAGTGGTCAGGGCATGTCCTTGCCTGCGGGTGGGTGTTCTGGGTGGGTTGGGTGGGAGGCCACTGGCTTTCATAGAATGTGGGGTCTGTCTCCCAACCTCAGAGCCGAGTCCGCGTGAGGCGGGCGAGTATCTCGGAACCCAGTGACACCGACCCAGAGCCCCGGACACTGGACCCCTCCCCGGCTGGTGAGTCAGCCCACGCCCAGCCCCCCGGCCTCAGTCCCACGCTCTCCAGTCTTCTAGTTGGGAGGACTTCTCTTTTTGGTGGAGTGGAACATTGCGGGTACCTCGTCGTCCTTCCTGTTTCAGTCTGGGGAAAGGAGAAGAGACTGCTCCTGGGCAGCACTTTCCAAAGGGTTTTCCAGGGAACGTTATCTTTGTTCGATGTCAGCGGGTCGGATAATGAGAGGATCCTGTGGCCCCATCAGTTTGGAAAAAGCTGGGTTAAACTAGAGGACGTCTCCAGACCTTAAATGCGCTGCCCTGTCTCTTGAATCTCTCTAAGTGGCAGGCGCTTTGTGCTTCTGAATTGCACGTGACCTCAGTGTTGCATAGAACTCGTTTCAGCACCTGCTGCCGAAAGGGCAGACTTCGGCTTCCCTCTGAACTGGCCGTCCCCTGCCGCCACACCCCCTTTTTTACCTCACCCTGAGGAGCACGCCCATAAGATGGGGCGGCTGGGGGTCGTGGTGGGGCCGGGCTTGCTAAGCCGTGTGCTCCCCCACCTCCCCAGGGTGGTTTGTGCAGCAGCATCGGGAGCTGGAACTCATGAGCAGCTTTCGGGAGCGGTTTGGCTGCGACTGGCTGCAGTATCGGAATCACCTGGAGGCCTCTGCCCTCAGCACACTGTCCCCGGACGCCCCGAGCCCAGGGCCTGCGCCCAGCCCTCCACCCCCTGAGAAGGACTCGCCACAGGAAGTGGCAGAGGAGGTCTGGCCGGAGCCGGAGCCTCGGGAGGAAGAGGAGCTGGAAAAGCAGGGAGAAGAGGAGCTGGAGAAGCAGGGAGAAGAGGAGGGAGGAGAGGAGCAGAGTGAAGTGGAGGGTGAGCGTTCGCTGGCCGTGAGGGGGCCCGGAGCCAGGTGGTGGTCGTGTGTCCGGGAGTCAGGAGAGCCCAAGGGTGGGGACGGATGGCCGCCCCATAGCAGGGGCCGCATCACGGTGTCCCACTCTCTGTCTCTCCTCAGTGGAGCTCTGCCGGCCCATGTTGGTGTGTCCCCTAGAGGGGCCCGAGGGCGTGCGGGGCAGGGAGTGCTTTCTCTGGGTCACTACGGGCCACCTGTTTGAGGTGGAACTCCAAGCAGCTCGAACCCTGCAACGGCTTGAGCTCCGGAGTCTGGAGGCAGCTGAGATAGAGGCAGAGACCCAGACCCAGAGCGAGCAGGTGCCTGAGGTGAGTGGTAAGGACCAGGGCTTCTGGGAGGGGTGCTAGGCTTTTTTTTCTGGAACTGACTCTTGACAACCTGGTCAGGCACTGGGCCGGGGTTTCCCATACTCTGCCACTGTGCTTGGAGCCGGGGAGGGGCACTAAGGGGCAGAGGCAGGCCCCAGGCGGCTTGGAGGCTTGGCCGAGGGGCAGAGCTCCTGGGCTGCAGCATGGCTGTCAGCAAAAGCATTTTTGTGGAGTCTAGAGCGATCGTTTCCGTCACGCTCTCAGCATAACCCTAATCCCACTGACCACCTCTTCCTGTGCAGAGTTCAGATCCACAACCCCAGGGCCCCATCCTTGTTCTCCGCTTCTCCTACATTTGCCCCGACCGGCAGCTGCGTCGCTACGTGGTGCTGGAGCCGGATGCCCAGGCGGCTGTCCAGGTGACGGAACCTAGGGCGGGGCCCAGGCAGCTGGGGGAGGCTGGAAGCCTGAGGACTCGGGTCCTGCTCACGGCTGTGTCCGGCCCACCCTGTCTCAGGAGCTGCTAGCTGTGCTGACCCCAGCAGCCACCTCTCAGCATCAGCTTGAGGAAGCGGGGCCCCCACCAGGGGACAGACTCCAGTGTCTGCGCTGTGGCCATGAGTTCAAGCCAGAGGAGCCCAGGTTGGGGCTGGACAGTGAGGAAGGCTGGAGGCCACTGTTCCGGAAGACAGGTACCAGCCCTGCCCTTGACCTCAGTGTCCATGCGCCTCCTGCTGCTTCAGGGAAAATGGCTTTGAGCTGGGAGCGTGGAGGGGGAGCCCTAGGGAAGAAAGGAGCGGGGGCCAACTTTTCAGCCTGGAGGAAAAATTAAAACTGTCTGCCTGCCACATTTACAAAAAAACCCTACATCCTCTTTTTCTCTTAAGTCAGGAAGTACAATCTCTGTAACTGCTTAAATATGCCCATTATTTTTCCATAACTTGGAGCATTTCCCTCCTTTTTTTTGGCTACTATTTCAGAAGCCACGTAAAACATACGAGCACTCCCTGCAGCGCTGGGCTGTCTGGCAGCCGCAGTGGGATGCTGTGTGAGGGGGCTTAGGTTGTCCTTCCCTGACTGACCCTGTGAGTCAGTTGAGTAACACTTCGTGGCATTTCTTCACACCCTGTTTGTTAAGATGACAGATTTTTCCACTGCAGACCAGTCAAAAAGCCGTGTCTTTGAAGACATTGAAGAGGAAAAAAATATTCTTGGTAACACCTGCACTGAAATGTTTGATTTTTATTAATTGCGTTTTTTTTTTTTCCTGGAAGTAGCTGAAATAGGGATTTAAATTTTATTCAGAAACTGAGCCCTCTTCATTCGTTCTCCAACCTGAACTTGCCTGGGCAGCTGCAAGCCCAGCAGTACAGTGTGTATAACAGAAACAGCCTTACCCTGTCCCAGACCCTGTCTGTACTCCAAGGGTCATGTGGCCCTGGTGTCCCTTCCGTGGTGGCGTTAGTCTTGTACATTCCTATGTGCTCCGGTCTCTTTTGATCTGAGCCTCAGTCACCTTGTCTGAGCAAAGAAGAGGATGGACTTGGCCCGTGACATGAGGAGATTTCAGTGTGACGGAACAGCACCGGCACCATGCCTGGCTCAGAGCCGAGGTTTCCACACACAGTAGCTCCCACCTTGACCCCAGCTATATGGCCTTGACAGGACGCATCAGTGACTCCATCTTTGCTTTCCTCACTTGCACAATAGGGTCAGGAGAGTTTCGATACAGCTGTCAAAGGGTCTAGCACGTTCCAGCATGTCATAGCTGCTCAAAGAGTGTCTCTCGTCTTGTCGCTGATCTGTGTCAGGTTTCTTTACCCAATTCCATTAACTCGTCCTGACAACCTTCTAGGATTGTCATCATTCCCATCTCACAAATGGGGAACCAAGCGCAGAGAACCTGGAATTGGACCCTTATCTGTTGTTTTCAGGCTCTCAGACTTCAAGTACATACCCAGCCCAGGGCTGTGGAGGGGGCCCACAGCAGGGCCTGGGTGGGTGTGGCCCTCTCTGAAAGGGCCTCCTGAAATGAGAAGGCAGGTGTATTGAGCTTGTGGGCCTGCTCATCTGTCACTGGGATGGGGAGTGATTGGTCAGCAGTTTGGCCTGCCGAGGGCATCAGGTCGGGTGGGAGCACGGGGAGCATGTGAGGCTAGAGATAGGGCCCAGGTGAGTCCCAGAGTCGGGAGGGAGTATTGTGAGCACAGTGGGGCGGGGTCGGGGGGGAGGGATGTTATGTGTGTGTATATGTGTGTGTATGTGTGTGGTTGATGAGCTGTGTCCATCCCCCCTCCAGAATCATCTGCTGTGTGTCCATACTGTGGCAGTGATCACGTGGTTCTTCTGGCCGTGTCCCCGGGAACCCCCAGTGGGGAGCGGAGACAGGAAGAGCAATCGCTGGCCCCTTCGCAGTCCCTGAGCACTGGCCACGACCCTCCTGGCCACAGTGACCCCAGCAACGGGGCTGGCAGTGCCCCATCCCAAGCCCCGGCCTCCCATGACCACCACAGTTGGAGCCTCAGCCCGCGTGAGTCTAGGCGAACAGAGGCAGGTGGTGTTGGGGGAGGGTTGCTGGGGTGGCCGGGGCGGGCTGACGGCCCGCCACTCACCCCCCAGCCCCTGAGCGCTGCGGCCTCCGCTCCGTGGACCACCGACTCCGGCTCTTCCTGGACGTCGAGGTGTTCACAGATGCCCAGGAGGAGTTCCGGTGCTGCCTCAAGGTCTGTGCCAGCCCGGCCCTGCCCTGTGTCCCCCAGCCTGTTTCCAGCACAGCAAACTGGGCAGTCATTCTGGAGCCACCAGGCTCGGCTTCCAGTTTGAATGCCGGCAGTGACTCTCAGTGTGGCTGTGGACCTGCTCCTTGGTGTTTGAGCCTCCGAAGTCTCCCCTTTCCCATGGGGAGGACCCTGCTCACCTCACAGGGTGTGGGGCACACATGGGAGCCAGTGTCTGCGGGCTGTCTGGCACAGCCTCTGGCTGTTGTTGCCACAGATCCCTCTCTGGATCTGTGAGCACTTGTGGGACACCGAGGGCCTAGAGTACTGCAGTCTTGCTCTCCATCGTCCCTCCTGGTGTGAGGAACAGGCAGCCACGATGAGGTGTGCCTGTGCCGGAATCAGGCTCAGGTCCTTGATAGGCATGTGATCCAGCCTGTGGGGGCCTGGGAAGCCTCTCCTTCCTGCAGGATGAGTGATGGGAGGGAGAAAAAGAGTGTTCTAGGGAAAGGAGGCAGCAACTGCTCTCAGGCCTGAGAGGAGCTCGTGGGGAGAAGTGACTGTGAGCGGCGCAGCCAGGGTGTGGGCGGGGCAGGTGTCCTGAGAGGAGCCTGGAAGCATCATCTGGTGTCTGCCGCGTAGCTCGGACTTGATCCCACGGCCTGTGGTGCCTCTGAAGTCTGGGGATCTGGGGAGTGGTGGTGGGTTTTGTATTTGGGGGCAGTCGTCCTCTCAGAGGGTGGGCTGCAGGGGGTGAGATGGTGGTCAGGGAGACCTGCTCAGAGCCTGACGTGGGTCCGAGTGTACGCGGGGCTGTGGGCTAGAGAGCGAGGCTGACGGAGGTGCCGGATGGGTGAGCAGTATCCCCAGGACACCTTGGTGTCCTCAATCTGCCGGCCGCCTCCCTAGTCCTCTCTGTTTCCTGCCAACCTCCTCTTCCCCTTAGGTGCCGCTGGCGTTGGCAGGCCACCCTGGGGAATTTCTGTGTCTCGTGGTTGTGTCTGACCAAAGGTTCTACGTGTTGAAGGTGACAGGGGAGATCTGGTGAGTGGGCGGGGCCGCTGCCAGGGAAGGGCCCGGGCCCCCACGCTCTGACTCTGCTCTCACTCTTTCCTGCCACTCTGCCCTCCCTGTCTCCACAGCGGGCCCCCGGCTAACTGGCTGCAGCCGGCCCTGGCCGTTCCCCTGCAGGATCTGCGGCACATAGAGCTGGGCCTGGCAGGACAGAGCCTGCGGCTGGAGTGGGCAGCCGGGGCAGGGGCCTGTGTCCTGCTGCCCCGAGAGGCCAAGCGCTGCCGGGCCTTCCTGGAGGAGCTCACCGGTGAGAAGGGGCAGGGGGAGGAGGGAGGCTGGGGCCGGGGGCTGTGGACCGCAGCACCAGGCGTGGCGCCCGCAGTGAAGACAGACGGGTAACAGGACCCATCCCTCTTGGAAGTTCTGCAGCATGGAGGATGGGAAGGTGTGGAGAGGTTGGGATGGAAGAGCCGGAGTCGTTGAGGGTTCCCTGTCCCCGGCTGGCTCTGTCCAGATGTCTTGCAGTCCCTGCCCCCCACACGGAGGAGCAGTTTCAGCGCCACGGAGGAGGAGGTGACCCCGAAGCACAGGCTCTGGTGAGTTGAGGAGGGGGCTGAGGCCAGGCTGAGGCCCAGATGGCTGCTCGTGGAGCACATTTCCTCCACTCACAAGCCCCAGGTGGAATCTTGAGCCCCGCGCCTCCTGACCTGGGCCTGCCGCCTTCTCCCTAGGCCACTGTTGAAGACAGACTCTTCCTCGGAGCCTCCCCGGTTCTTCTACCTTCGAGCGTTCCTGGTTGAAGGTGAGATCCGGCCCGGGCCTTCCAGCCGTCCAGCCCCCTGGCGCCTCTTCGTGCCTTTGTAGTAATTCAGTGCCGGGATGTGGACTTCCACCCAGTAACAGTCTCAGTGTCCCAGCCTCTCTGGAGGGTCCAGGGCGTGCCATGGGGTGTCTTGTTGCTCAGGGACCTTTGCTTTGGAGCCCAGGCTTTGTGGGAAGTAGAGCAGATCATCTCAGTCTGCCCTGTCCTACCCTTTTGGTGAAGGGGAGAGTGGGTGCATCTTTCTGATGTAGGGGTGGGAGTGGGGCAGGTTCTCTCTCACTTGGGCCTCAGAGGTTTTGGAGGCTAGAGATCCCTGGAGTTTGGGAAAGTAAGAACTGTGGTCCCCAGAGGCACAGGCCTTGGTGTGGCCGCCTCAGTGTGGTCACTCCTCCTCTCCGAGCAGCACTGGGACACCAGCCCGGGGATCTGGCTCTTCCACGGCCTTCATCTCTGGGCCTCACCCTGTCTCTTGTACCCTAGGACTGGCTGCCTGTCCTGTGTCCCTGTTGCTGACTCTGTCCACCCTGTACCTGTTAGATGAGGACCCTGCAGGGTCCCAGGCAGAGCCCCCTCCTCCAGCAGCATCTGGCGAAGCATCTGAGAAGGCCCCACCCCCCGGGCCAGGCCCCTCAGTGAGCGTCAGGGAGCAGCAGCCCCTCAGCAGCCTGAGCTCTGTGCTGCTGTATCGCGTGGCCCCGGAGGCCCTGCGGCTGGTCTTCTACGACGAGGTGTGGAGCGAATGAGAGAGAGGAGTGGGGAGGGGGCAGTGGGGGACGGTGCGGCAAGTGGGTCTAGGAAGTCTAGGATCTGGGCTCTAGGGAACCTAACCACAGGCAGTCGTGATGGCAGGGAACGCAGAGAACAGGGTGCTGGGACCTGGGAGCCCATCGTGGGGTGTGAACAGTAGCGAGGAAGCAGTTACGGGCGGTGGGAACACTGTGCACTTGAAGCCCAGCCTTGCGTGAGCTTGGAGGCCCGGATGAAGCAGGCGCCACTTGGAGTTTGTGTCTCTTTGGGCCTGTGCGCCAGCTGTGTGATTTTTACAGCCTCTACGTGAGGAGGCAGTATGGTTTTTAGCTCAATTACAGTTGAGGACTCTGGGGCTGGGGGGAAGTTAACCAGCGGGCCCAGGTCATAAATGACAGAGCCAGGAACTAAGTCCCAGCGACTCCTTGGAGTTGACTCTAGAACTGAGAGTCTGAAAGCAGGGAGGATTAAAGACACAAAGTGGTAAACGAGAAAGCTCTTTTGGGGGGTCATCCATCAGTGCCAGTTGGGTTCTGTTTTAAAAGCTCAGAGTCAGGATCTTTTCCGGAGAGAGACAGGCCTGGGGATGAGAAGAGGCCTTGAACCGGGAAGGGCAGTGGGTCCTCCTGAGACCCGCCTGCCCCCCTGCTTGGGCACGGCCCTCGTGTGTCTCACCTCACTGCTGCTTCTATGCCAGGTGTCCCGGCTGGAGAGCTTCTGGGCACTCCGTGTTGTGTGTCCGGATCAGATGACGGCCCTGCTGGCCTGGATCCGGAAGCCCTGGGAGGAACTGTTTTCCATCGGACTCCGAACTGTGACCCAGGAGGCTCTGGACCTTGACCAGTGAGGCTGCCGGGCTGGCCCTGCCCGTGCCGTAGAAGCCACCGCTACAGATGTCCTCTCTCCAGACTCTGGCTGCTGACTCGTCTGGGCACTGGCCAGCAAGGCCCCGGCTGACCCCCGGCGCACGGGCAGGGTGAGAGGACTAGTCTGGCCTCTAGTTGACCTGGCCCCAGGGGATGGGCTGAGTGGTCAGGAGTGTTTCTCCTGTGCTTTCCTCAGGTATCAATAAAGCTGTTTCCATTCCAGATGCCCTAGGGGCACCTGGATGTGTCACTCGTGAGGCCTGGTGTCCTCCCACTTCTTACAGAGACTGCCCTGCCCGTGGCTTTTCCATAATGGACCAGCCAGGCAACCTCATTTGAACTGCGACACCAACCATCTTCCAACCCTGCTTTGGCTCCACCGATGGGATCAAGTTGGACTCCTACCCATGGGCACTCGTCCTCAGCCAGCAGCGCCTGTCATGTGACCTGGCGAGGAAATCCCTGCCCAGCCAACAGCTGGGCCAGTTAGGTTCCCACTCTCTCGAGTTTCAGCTGGGGACTAACGAGCATCTCAGGCCATTGGTGGTGCGAGCTGGAAAGGAGTGTGACTGGGGAGCGGGTGTGTAGAGCGGGGCTGTGGAGGGAGGGCAGGCGGGCAGGCATCTGGGGGTTTCCGTCCCTGCCTTCTTCTCTCCTGCACTGCTTTGTTCAGCTCAGGGCCTGGGTGGGTTGACCCCGCTGCTTTACCTGTGTCTCCACAGCCATGGTGAGTGGTTCAGGAATGCCCACGGTTTGGCCTACCAAGCCTCAGGCCTGGCTTTTTGCCAGAACATCCAAGAAAGAGGCAGGTTTCCCCCAGGAGGGCTGCTGAGAGAATAGACCTGCAGCTGCTGATTGTGAAAGGGGAGTAACCAGGCCGAGAGAGGGAGTCAGAGCTGAGGTAGGTGGGGCGAGTGAGGCCAGGTGTGGGTGGTGTCCATGGAGTCCTGGGGTCAGATTGTGCCCAGAGGCACATAACCCTGGAATTTTAGGTTATGTGAGCCAAAGGAGACCTGTTCGTTTCTTTTTGGCTTTAGCTAATTTGAGCCAGATATGAGGCACTGAAAGGGTCTTCTCTGCATACACCTCTGCTCTGACTTGAGGCAGTCTGAGTAGGGATCTGTTTCCTTCATGCAAGAATAACCCAAGGGGAGTGGTGGTACCCATATATTTGTGTACAGGGGTCCTGTGAGAGGGCTTGAGAAGGGAGTGTTGGGGACTCCCTTTGAACTCCTGAGCCTGGCTCGGGCTGAGTGTGTGTGTGGTTTTGAGAACTAACAGATGGATTTCATTTTGGGAGCATGTACGTGCCAGGCACTGAGTTCCGTGCTGATAGTCTGCTCCATGCAGAGGTCCTGGGAGACAGTGGCATCTTGTTACAGGTGAGGAAACTGAGGCTGTGAGGAGGTGAATGACTGGCCATGATCCCGTCAGTAAGTAGAGGACACCTGATGAGGTCTAGGCTCAAATGACTTCAAACCTGGGGTGTCAGCAAAGCAGTGTAAATGTCCTTTAACAGAGGAATGGATAAAGAAGATATGGTACATATATACAATGGGATATTACTCAGCCATATAAAGGATGAAATAACAGTATTTGCAGCAACATGGATGGACCTAGAGATTGTCATAGTGAAGTATGAGACAAATACTGTATGATATTACTTTTATGTGGAATCTAAAAAACGGTACAAATGAGCTTACTTCCAAAACAGAAATAGAGTCACAGATGTAGAAAAAAAATGTTCAGTGACCGGGGGAAAGCAGTGGGAGGGATAAATTGGAAGATTGAGACTGATACACACACTCCTATATACAAAATAGATAATAAGGATCTGTTGTATAGCAGAGGGAACTCAAACTGTAATGGCCTATATGGGAAAAGAATCTGAAAAATAATGGAGATATATATGTATATAACTGATGCAGTTTATACCTGAAGCTAACGCAATACTGTAAATCAACTATACACCAATAAAAGTGAAAAAAGAATAGGGCTGATGACACTCGCTCAGGTGCTCCTTGACTGGAGGAGGAAGCTGGCCCAGAAGATCCTGTGGGCCCGGAGTGGGGCCCAGAGGCCAGCTGAGAGGGTGCTGGAGAGTGTGCAGGGGCCACTGCAGAACGGGATAGGCCTGGCCCCCATGTGGGGAAGCGACCAAGTTTTAAGTCGAACCGATTGTGTTTAAATCACTGGACTGAGTTCACTGGAATGTTAGGCTAACTTTTCTATTGGTTAGAAGTGGGCACTCATTACAAAGATAAGTTGAGTTATAGAGGAGAAAGCACCCCCAGGTGCTCCTAAGGCTGGGGGCAGGGAGCAGACAAATTCTTCTGGGGTCTGGACCCATCCTTGACCCAGCCAGCCCTCTGCAAACTCTGGGTCCTGGGAGAATGGAACTACAGTCACTCAGCCTCAGGCTCTCCTCATGAACGGCTGAAAGTCCTGTCTCCAGATCCTTGGATTTTGAGGAGGGAGAAGAACTGCTGGGCCCCAGCGGTGAGAGGGCATGTAGGGTAGTTAGGGTCACTCTTGGCAGCTCTGCCTTTCCTGACCGCTGTGTGGGGCAGCATTGTCTGTCTCCTGAAGCAAGCGCATTACATACTCATTCATGAACCCACTGATGGGGTGCGTTCATTCGTCCCTTCACTCAGCAGGGGTTAAAAGAACACAGGTTCTACCGCAGAGCCCATTAGAGCATACCTCAAGAGAGGTTCTCCAGTACTCATGAATGACTCCCATGAAACAGCTGCTCTCTGGGCCAGGACGGCAGGGTGGGCGTGGTGGGGCCAGGACTTAAGGTTTGGAGATTTACAGGGGAACACCTCTAAACAATCCTCACCTGTAACAAGATGCCATAGCTTAGTGAGCCCTTACTACGTTCCGTGCATTGCTTAAAGCATCTAATCTTCCCAGGCATTTCTCATACTCCTTTGGTCAAAAGATACAGAGCTGATAAGCTCAAGAAAGAGCCTTCAGTGTATAGATGTGACCCAGACCTGAAGGCTGGTGCTGAGGCTCCAGAGACGGGTTTTTCCTGTTTCTTGGAGTCAGATGGTTTCTGTCTTCCCGTCCCTGCAGGGCCCTAGTGTGTACTGGCAGGAGAGTGGGGGTAAAACCGTGTGAATCTGAGAACTGGCCCGTTGGGAAATGCTGGCCAGTGGAGGATCCCTCACTGACAGGCCTGCAGAGGCTGGAGGGGCCCAGGGAAGACAGTGCAGAGGTTCAGGAAATAAGTTCACCTACTTCTGTTTTGCTCAGAGCTGGCCTGAATTTTTAATTGATGCAAATTAAAACTTCCCAAAAATACTAGTCCACTTTCTTGGCAGTGAGCACACCCCCTTCCCCATTAGTGCTTTGGCACCATCTGCAAACAAGAGTCCGTGCTGGTCCTGCTGAAGGCCTTCCCCAGCTGCTGGCCCAGAGTCGCCTTTCAGGGAGGCCGGGTCCGTGGACAAGCGCATTCCCAGAAGCCCCACTGGGTGTTGGTCCGGATTGGGTAGAATAATCTCCGGTCATCTCAGGGTGACCTGGAAAGCGGTGTGAGGCTGGGGAACCTGAAAGAAAAGCTTCATCCGTTTCCTCCTGCTTAAAATCTCTGGGCTGTTTTTGTTTTCTGTAACAATTTAACAAGTCCTCTGCACTCTTTGTCCTGGGGATGCTGTTTGGTGAGCCAGAGGACAGAGGTGCTGGTGTTGTCCCCCGAGGCCATCACACTCCTGGGAGTGTCTGACCTTTAGCCCTGCACCCCACCTGGAGGAGGCGCCGGGACAGTACTCCTCCTCTGACGGACCACAGCTTTGCCACCTGGCACGCATGCATAGATGTTAGTCAGCAGGACTTGCCTTCTACACCCTGAACTGACCCCAGGGATAGGTTTGGCCACTCAGCCTGGCCTGTGCTTTTCGATTGCCTGTTTGGCCTTGGGCTTGCCGGCAGAGCAGGCCTGAGGTGGTGGAAAGAAAGGATTCACTCCCTGAAATTGTACATAACCATACTATGTTACATTTTCTGTAGAAACAAGGTGAGAGAGGGTGAAATAGACATTCACATTTGCTTCTATTTGTATTAGATTATGGAGGGAATAAAAGGATTTGGGGGCTTCCCAGGTGGCGCTAGTGGTCAAGAACCCGCCTGCCAAGGCAGGTTAGACGTAAGAGTCGCAGGTTCGATCCCTGGGTCAGGAAGATCCCCTGGAGGAGGGCACAGTAGTCCACTCCAGCATTCTTCCCTGGAGAATCCCATGGACAGAGGAGCCTGGCAGGCTTCAGTCCATGGAGTCACACAGAGTTGGGCACAACTGAAGCAACTTAGCACACACACACATTAAATATTTTATTAAATAAAAGGTGGGTGAAGATGGGACAAGGTAGATGGAGGAGAGGGGTGGTATTGAGTGTTTTTTTTAAACTTTTTTATTGAAAAATATTTTAAAACTCAATGTATTATGATTCAAAAATTATATTAAACATTTTTATGAGGCTCTGGGATGGGGATCAGTGGCCAAACTGAGTGATGTAAACTTTGATTGTGAAGACTTTGGAAGAAGTGGAGCAGGTCAACTTGAAAACCTCTCCCTCTTAATGGGAGAAGTATTGTCTTTGCTGATGGGTCACATCACATGGAGTGAAGGGTGGTGTCCTCCTTTGCCAAGACGCTGCAGTGGCTTCTAAGAAGACCCTGTCCAGATTGGTTCTCTGTGGCTGGAACCTCAGCTGCTGTTCTGTGTGGTTACTTTGCCCATCTCTGGGTGCGTGCAGTATTTTGCACCCACCTACTCAAGAGTCAACATGTGTGACGGTCATACATGAAAAGGCACAGGGGATTTAGATCCGAAAGATCCAGGATTATGTCTTATCACACTATTTAACCATAGTAATGCAACTTGCCCTTACTGCTCTGTGGCTCCTTCGTCTTCAGTGAGGGGATAAGACTAATCAATAACTTACCCAGGTCACAACATTGTTGAGTGCGGTGATACACATGGAAGCGCTAAGTGAACCACAAGGTAGTAAATAGATGCTGGTTTAAAAAAAAGCCTGCCTGTTAGTTAATACAACATGCTTTATTGCCTAGAAAAGCCCTTTGTAAGCAGAGAGGAAAGACTGCATCTTCTGCTTGGGTGTTTATGAGTGGCTATTTCTCCAGGGTGCTTCAAAGGGAGCCTCAGACACTGCCCGAGACATGAGTAGGCCATGACATGTTTCTCTTGGCCCATACTTCGTCATTTGATCATCTTGAAACTAGTGACTTCTATGCCCTCCACAGAAACATTCTTCAGTTTATTAGTTACTATAGTTACTTGGGCACTGGCCTTCAATGCCATGACATTATTGAACTCTTAGAAGTGTGCTAGGCTCTCTGTGAGAAGAGGGTGGGATATGAGGCTCTGGCTCTCAAGGGGTTTACCTCCCAGGAAGAGACTGGGGAAGGGGGCCTTGGAGCTGGGTCATGAGGACGGGAAAGATTACAGAAGGAGAATGTCATCGTAATGGCCATCTACTTTGTTCTACTTGGAGAAGGAAATGGCAACCTACTCCAGTATTCTTGCCTGGGAAGTCAAATGCACAGGGAAGTCCATGGCGTCATAAAGAGTTGGACAAGACTGAAGTAACTAAGCTCTAGACCAGCACTTTGTTCAAATCATTTCATTGACATCGTTGCACTCGCCTGAAGGAAAAGTGTGATCTCTGGTTTCTAGGGGAGGAAGCTGAGACTCAGGTTAAGAAAGGTGATTCTCACCAAGGGGATGCTGGATCCCAAACTCATAATCTTTCTCTTTCCATGAAGCCATATACCCTCATAGACTTTCCAGGATACCCACCCTCTAGTCCTTTTGAATCTGTCTCCACCAGGCACCAGGTGGGCTGCCACATCCCACCACCATACAGATCCTCAGCACCCAAATCCCCACACCGATGCTGTTCTTTCCCACCACGGGGCTTTTCCAGAGCTCTTCCTTCTGCTGTGAGTGCTTCCCCTGCTTCCCCACCCCACCCCTCATTGCATGACTGATTCTCACCGTTCAGGTCTTTGCATAACTGTCTCCTCCTCACAGAACATGTTTGTAACTACGCTACCTGAATGTTCCCTGTAAATGCGCCTTTCCCCCCATGGCGCTTGCCCCATTTGGTAATTAATAAATTTATGCATTTGCTTGCTTATTGTCTGTAAGGTGCCTAAGGGCAGCGGCCATGTCAGGTTTTCTTCACTGATGTGTACCCAACACCTGGTGTAGAGTATAGAGTGAGTGTGTGGGTCTCAGTTTACACACTTGGGGTGCAGGAAACATTACAACATTTTCAACACAAACTTTTATTTCAAGTCCCCATCCCATAGGGTTGGCAGGACTCACTGACCGCCTCCTCCTGGCCCCCCACCTTGGGGTGTGGGGGAACCTCCTTCTTTGCTGATGGGGGAAGGCAAAGAGTAGCTCCTCTACCTCCCTCCTCACCCCCAGCTCCTGGCCAAGACACTTTGGGTCTTGCCAACCTTTTCTTTTTCTTCCTTTTCAAACTTTCCTAGGTTTCCCAAGACTTTGGCTCTGAATGAACAAAAGGCAGAAAGGCTTGCTGGCTTTCTGTCTCACCCATTTCCCCCAAATAATGAAATCTAAAGCAGGCTAGTTGTCTGGGGAAGGAGAGCGGAAGGACCTAGACTCATGTCAAAATGGCACCCCAGCGCAAATGACTCCGCACCTCTGGAGCTGAAAGGTGGACTCTGTAGGGTGAGAGCCCAAAGCTGGGTCAGGTTTTCTGAGGGACACATGGACTACTACAGGATAAACCACTGCAGAGTAACAACAATAGTAAATAAGAAGAAGGACATTTATTGAGCACCTATTCTGTGCCAAGCATTGAACTGGCATTTATATATAGCATCTCTTAACTCCAGAGTCTGGGCTTTTTATCAAAGCCATGTTGCTTCTCTAGTGAAAAAAAAAAGGTCTTGTTCACCATGAGGCTTGGGGTTTCCCTGGTGGCTGAGACAGTAAAGAATCTGCCTCCAATGCAGGAGACCTGGTTTCGATCCCTGGGTTGGGAAGATCTCCTGAAGGGAATGGTTACCCACTTCAATATTCTTGCCTGGAGAATTCCATGGATAGAGGAGCCTGGCGGGCTATAGTCCATGGGGTCCCAAAGAGTCAGACATGACTGAGTGACTCACATACACACACACAATGAGGCCAGTCAACAGCATTCAGCACTGAGTGGTCTGTTCTGGCGAGCAAGGAGGAGATGCTATTGGCAAGAGGGAATTCCAGGCCAGTCTCAGTGACAGCGTGGAGCTACCTGAACCCACACTTTACTGTCTTCCAGAAACTCTTCATCCTGCCAAGTTAGGGTTATAAATGCGAAGATTGGTCCACTGGCCAAGGACTGTCAGGACCTACCTGGTGGAGGTAGATTTTGCATCACATCTTTGTCTTCTCTGAGCTGATGTAGTTGGTAGCTTCAGTTTGGCTGCAAGACACACTGCCCGTTGAGATGTCAGCCCATTTTCACTCATTTCCTGTGTGTTACATTTCATCATTTTTCAAACTGCAAGTTACCTGAGGGCTTTTGTGTCTCTGCTTTGTGGTAGTATTGAGGCTAGTTTAACATTTATCGAGCCCTATGTGTCAGGTACTGGTCTAAGAGCTTCACGCAGAGGAGTTCATGTCATCCTCTTAGTAACTTAAAAAATGTTTTTGGCTGTGCTGAGTCTTCGTTGCTGCACAGGCTTTTCTCTAGTTGCAGTGAATGGGGCTATTCTCTAGCTGCGGTGCGCAGGCTTCTCATAGCGGTGGCTTCTTTGTTGCAGAGCACAGGCTCTGTGGTGCTCGGGCTTCAGTAGTTGCAGCACGTGGGCTCCGTAGTTGTGGCTCTTGGGCTCTAGAGCACAGGCTCAGGAGTTGTGGTGCATGGGCTTAGTTGCTCCATGGCCTGTGGGATCTTCCTGTACCAGGCATCAAACCTGTCTCTCCTGCACTGGCAGGCAGATTCTTTACCACTGAGCCACCAGGGAAGCCCATCAATCCTGTTCTAATTGCCGTTTTGCAGAAATCTGAGGCCCATAGAGGGTAAATAACTTAGTCCAGGTCATGCAATTACCAGTGACTGGTCTACGAACTGGTGCTGCTTGATCCTTCCCCTGTATGGCTTCTGGTAGCAAAGATGCGGTCTCCTTAAAAAACTCATCTGGGAAGTGAGTGGTATATTTCAGTTTGTTCTCCAGGCATGGAAGGTTTATTTACTTATTTGTATATTTTTGCTATATAAATTTGTGTATTTGTATATTTCTACAAAATATATTTTGTATACAAAATTATTGTATACAAATTTGTATGCAAAATATGTATATTTATTTGTATATACATTTATTTATATATTTATTTATAAATATAAAAAATGTATTTGTTTGTCTCCACTGGGTCTTTAACAGCTATGGAAAGACACCAAGGTGTGGTGGTGGGGGCAGGGGGCACTGTATAGTGTATGCGGATAAACATTAGACATGGAGCCACAAGCCCTTGGGTTCAATTTCTGGCCATGCTGGCTAGGAGCCTTTGACCTTAGGCAAGTCACTCGCACTTCCTGAGCCTCACTTTTCTCGTCAAATGGATTAAGATGCTCTACCTTAGAGGGTTGTTGTGAGTGCATGAGAATATGAATATTAAAGTGGTTTGTACCTAAACTTAGGGTGATGAAATGATCATGGTTGCTAACTTTACGGGTTTTTTTGTTGTTGTTATTGCTGTTGGCTGCGCCGTGGAGCCCGTAGGATCTCATTTCCCTGACTAGGGATTGAACCTGGGCCACAGCAATGAAAGCCCAGAATCTTAATCACTATGCCAACCAGGAATTCCCATTATCTTAAAAAAAATTTTTTTTATTTAAAAAAAATTGGTCTGAAACAGCTGGGGCCATTGGCATTTTGCTCTCCACCCCAGAAGGAGTGATGAGTATGGGTGTCCAAAGACCCTCTAAGGGGAGATTTCACTCCATCTCACTCCCTAGGGGCTAGGGGATAGAGGAAGGGGCTTGCAGAGCTAGAGACCAAAGCTTCTGACTGGGGGCAGAGTGGGGAACTCCCCAACTGGGAAGAGGATGGGAGTCTGAGGGCCCTAGGAAGATGAGACCTGTGCTCAGGCTAATCCCTTGGGATGATGGAGCCTCAGAGGGACAAGTTGTGCGGTGCCCTTAAGGCATCAATATCCAGGGACCAGGTTGTCAAAACCCTCCCCAAGCTGTCTCAGTATTAAAGTACTGCCATCTGACTTTACAGGCTAGAAAATGGAGCCTGAGGCCCCGAGCAGAACCAGGTGTCAGAGGGTCCTGGGAAATGTTCCCAAGGTGGGGGACTCCCAGGTTCCTATGTACCTCTGAGCAAGGGTAGGCTCCACCAAAGCACAGAAGGTAGAGACTTGGAACTGAGTTACCTGGCTCAGAGCGATAAGGGACTGGGCCACATATTAGCATGCTGGGGCTGCCCTAACAAAGTTCCATGAACAAAATGGCTTAAACAACAGAAGTCTGTTGTCTCACAGCTCTGGAGGCTGAAAGTCTGAGATCAAGACACCAGCAGGGCTGTGTTCCCTCTGAAGGCCCAAGGGAAGGATCTATTCCCGGCTTCTAGTCATTCCTGGGCTGGTGGGAGCACAACTCCAAACTTCATATGGCATTTTCCCGAGTGTGTTTGTGTCCACATTTCCCCTTTTTATAAGGACACCATTCAATACTCTGGTCACCTGATCCCAAGAGCCATTGGAAAAAAACCTGGTGCTGGGAAAGAAAGATTGGTGCAGGAGGAGAAGAGCGTGGTGTAGGATAAGGCGGTTGGATAGCATCACTGACTCGATGGACATGAGTTTGAGCAAGCTTCTGGAGACAGTGAAGTACAGGGAAGCCTGATGTGCTGCAGCCACATGGTCACAGAGTCAGACACGACTCAGCAACGGAACAACAACTTTCATATTAGAAAAGGAGCCCACCCTCTCCCAGCATAACTTCATTTCCAAATAAGGTCATCTTTTACTCCTTGGAAGGAAAGTTATGACCAACCTAGATAGCATATTGAAAAGCAGAGACATTACTTTGCCAAGAAAGGTCCGTCTAGTCAAGGTTATGGTTTTTCCAGTAGTCATGTATGGATGTGAGAGTTGGACTGTGAAGAAAGCTGAGCGCTGAAGAATTGGTGCTTTTGAACTGTGGTGTTGGAGAAGACTCTTGAGAGTCTCTTTGACTGCAAGGAGATCCAACCAGTCCATCCTAAAGATCAGTCCTGGGTGTTCACTGGAAGGACTGATGCTGAGGCTGAAACTCCAATACTTTGGCCACCTCATGTGAAGAGTTGACTCACTGGAAAAGACTCTGATGCTGGGAGGGATTGGGGACAGGAGGAGAAGGGGATAACAGAGGATGAGATGGTTGAATGGCATCACCGACTCGATGAACATAAGTTTGAGTGAACTCCAGGAGTTGGTGATGGACAGGGAGGCCTGGCATGCTGCAGTCCATGGGGTTGAAAAGAATCGGACATGACTGGGTGACTGAACTGAACTGAACTGGAGGTACTGCGGATTAAGATTTCAACCTATAAATTGGTGGTGTGTGTGTGTGTGTGTGTGTGTGTGTGTGGTGGGCGGGGGAGGGTGCACAATTCAACCTGTAACAGATGGGTCTCACACCCTGAGTTTCGGGGCATAGTTCACACACTCTACTTAAACCCAGCTGACTCTCACATGGGCATCTTGGTTCACTCTTTCCACACCCTATGAGCCTGGAAGGCTGACCACCTCTCCTTTGCTGAAAGAGGTTGGGAGCAGTAACGGGCGGCGGCCGGGACATACATTGAAGATGCCCTGTCAGCAACCTGCTTCCCAGCTGTGACCATGGCAGGGTCACAGCCTCCCTGACTCTCAGCTGTGATGAGGTCAAGAGGAGGATGGAGAGGGCCCAGACTGGACAAAGTGCTCAGCTGATTCTAGCTGCCTTCCCCTCTCCCTGCTGTCCACTCTGAATGTAGAAAATCTTCCTTCAGGTTGAGTGGAGACCCAGCTGAGGGCAGGGCTGTGTGGGTGTGTCAGTCGCTCGGTTGTGTCCCACTTTTTCGACCCCATGGACTGTAGCCCACCAGGCTCCTCTGTCCATGGGATTCTCCAGGCAAGAATACTGGAGTGGATAGTCATTCCCTTCTCCAGGGGATCTTCCCCACCAGGGATTGAACCCAGGTCACCTGCATTGCAGGTAGATTCTTTACCATCTGAGCCAGAAGGCAGGGCTGGGAGAGGGTAAATTATGAGTCCAAGGTCACAGGGTTAAACCTCTTCTCCCACCTGGAGCCCATCATGCCCAGCACCCTGTACCCCACCCGCGATGTTGGTTTCCCTCTCCTGGGTCTGGCCAGTGCCACTCTCCCCTGCCCATCAGCTCCATCCTGGGTTCTCCCTGCCACATCCTCCAAAGTTCTCCTAAGGATTCGGGGACGGTCTTCATCAGCTGTACAGCGAGAGGAAGTTAGGGACATGGCAATGTGCTAAAGTGCCATTTCATCCAGACCCCAAGGGTCAAATTGGGATCCAGTGTAGCCTTCCAGAGACTTTGCCCTTGAGAAAGGAGAAGTGACTACTTCAGGGAGTGGTGGAGGGGGGAGGCTGTAGAAACTGAGCCAGAGAATCTCAGAGCTGGAGGGAACTTTGGAACGTCCTGATTCCAGGCCCCTCTGGCTACAATGGAGAAACCAAGGCCCAGGGAGGGGAGGTAACTGCCAAGGTCAAATGTTGGGCGGTGCCCGGCAGCAGGAGCCAGGCATCTGGGGCTATGTCGGGACCGGAGGGACAGGTGGTGCGAGCTCCCCCAGGTCTGCGAGCTCAGTTCTCACGGTCGGAGGGGCTGGCGTCTGCGGAGGGGTCGCCTCCAGAACTCTTGCGGGGAGGGCAGGCTAAAAGCAAGGTTGATGCGTGAATCTGGGGATTGTGGGAGTGGAGGGCGGCGCACCCGCCCGGGGCAACGCGTGGGGCACGGGAGAAGGGGCTGGTGGAAAGGTGGGGTCCTGCGGGGGCCGGCGCGTAGGAGCCGGGCTGGCCGGGGCGGGGTGAGTCACCGCCCGCCCGCTCCCATTGTGCGGCCCAGCGGCGGCGGCGGAGCTGCGGAGCCGAGCGCGAGGAGGTGGAGCCGCGGGCTGCGGGCTCCGGCGCCTGCGTCCGTCCGACTCCCCGCGGCCGCGGGCGCCCCCCGGCCGTCCGACCCTGCGTGGCGACAGGCCCCGGAGCCCGCGCGGGAGGGAGATGGGGCGCGGCGGCCGGCCCAGGCCTCGCACTCTCCGGAGCCCCGAGGTACCGCAGGGCGGGGCGGGGCGCGGGGCGCCCGGCCCGGGGGCGTCCGGGGTGCGGCGGGGCCTGGATGGGCGCTGGGGAGGCCGGGGGGATCCGGCTCTGGAGAGAGGGAGGGGGCGGCGGCGCGAGACTCCTGACCCCGCCCTCCTTCCCCAGGGCTCCCCATTAGGTTCGCGCAGCGCCCCCTTCTTCTCACCCGGGTCACGGGTCCCTCAGTGAGTCCGAGCCTCCCAAGCTGCTTCTCCGGACATGGCCAACGGAGTGATCCCGCCACCCGGGGGCGCCTCCCCCCTACCCCAGGTGACTGACGCTCGCGGGGGTGGGAGAAGAGGAGGGGGAGGGACCGCAGGAAGAGGCGGGGGTGTCCTCTGGTCGACTCTGGGACCACCCCGCTCCCGATCCACGGATGGAGCTGGGCAGGGATATGGAGGAGGGGGGTCTTTTGGTATTTTTCTGATCTGTTGACTCCTCTGGTCCCAAGCCCTGAGAGCCTGGAAGGTTGACCCCAGTCTGGGCCTCAGGGAGTAGAAGATGGGGTCTGCTGGTCTCCCCCACCTCCACCTGGGGCTTGGAGTTGGGGTAGGTGTGTCAAGTTCATGGATCGAGGGTCCTTAGGAGAGGCTGCTGGGTCTGCAGGTCCGGGTGCCCTTGGAGGAGCCACCTCTGAGTCCAGACATGGAGGAGGACGATGACTTGGGCAAGACCTTGGCTGTGAGCAGGTTTGGGGACCTCATCAGCAAGCCCCCGGCCTGGGACCCCGAGAAGCCCAGCCGCAGCTACAGCGAGCGGGACTTTGAGTGTGGGTAGCCCGGGGACCCCTAGTGTGGCCGCCCTCACCGCCATCACCTTCATTTGCCACCATCACCGTGCTCACCACTGGCTGGGTCACCCAGGGCCATCTTATGCTGGACGCTGCGCTGGGCCACCATGCCGTGTTAAGTCATCCTGCCTCACTCACCCATCACCTGTCTGCCTGCCAGGGGAGCTGGGCCCCAGACCCAGGGGAGATGTAGGGAGATGGGCCGGAGGCCGCTCTTGGTGACCTTCATCTTCCTCAAGGCTCTGTCCCAATGGCCCTGCCCTTTCCTCTCCGCCACCTCTCCTCCCCTCCTTGTCTCGGCTGACTCCACCTTTACCTACCTTGCTGTATCCTGGCCTCTCATACCCCCATCTTCCCCTCTCCATCACTCCATCCCCTCCCTCTACCAGGCCTTACCCATGACAGGCTGTGGATACAGGTGTTGGGGGGAGCCTGACTCTGGAGGAAGGACCAGGGTGCCCTTCTTTGTGGCCTTGAGCTAGAATAATAAGGTGTGTGCCCCTAGGGTGGTGAGGGGCCCCCTTCTGCTGTGGGGGCCCCAACCGGCTCTCCTGCACCCCCAGTTCACCGACACACATCCCACCACACCCACCACCCGCTCTCGGCGCGCCTGCCTCCACCCCACAAGCTGCGGCGACTGCCCCCCACCTCTGCTCGGCAGACCAGGAGGAAGAGGAAGAAGGAGAAAACCTCTGCTCCCCCCTCCGAGGGGACTCCTCCCATCCAGGAGGAGGGGGGAGCCGGAGTGGACGAGGAGGAGGAGGAAGAGGAAGAAGAGGGGGAATCTGAGGCTGAACCTGCAGAGCCCCCACCCCCAGGGTCCCCACCGAAAGCAAAGGTAGGGACCCCCGAAGTGGGGCTGGCTGCTCAGGGAGGGTTGCGGAGAGGAGGGGAGGCTTGGCAGTGGGGGGTTGGGGCTGAGTCGGGGCACGGACCCAGGGCACACACGGTTTATCCACAGTTCTCCATCGGAAGTGACGAGGATGATAGTCCCGGCCTCTCCGGGAGGGCTGCCTTCACCAAGCCCCTGCCCTCAGTGGGCCCGAGCTCAGACAAGAGCCCCCAGCACTCTGTCAGGTACCGGCCCCAGGCCCAGCCCAGCGCAGGTCCCAGGCTCCTTCCTGAACCCCAGAGAAGAAGCTGGGATGAGACGAGAGAAGGGGGCAGAGGAGGCAGGCAGGGCGTGTGCCTTCTCTGCACGAAGGACCAGGAGGAGAGGACAGGAGGGTTGGCAGGGACAGTCTTCCAGGAGAGAGAGAGAGAGGGTGTCTGGGTGGAGAGGAGAATGGGACAAAGAAGACCTGGGGACCGGTGTGATAGGCTTAGGAAGGTGGAGATAAGCTTTTTCTCTGCCCAGGAGAAGCCTGTGTTTAGTCCCCAGGGCTGCCAGTCCAGCCCTGCCCCAAGCTGGGGGAGGGCAGGGGAACCCCCTCACCTGGCCCATCTCCATCGAGCTTCCCTGCCAAGTTCAAGGCTGCCGTGTTGCCTCCTCAGCTCTCCTAGTCCCCGGGCCCGCGTTTCCCGAATCACCGGAGAGAAGGGCCGACCGTGGAGCCCGTCGGCCAGCTATGACCTGAGGGAGCGGCTGTGCCCAGGCAGTGCCCTGGGCGGCCCGGGCGGCCCGGAGCAGCAGGTGCCCACTGACGAGGCGGAGGCCCAGATGCTGGGCTCTGCGGACCTGGACGATATGAAGAGTGAGTGACACACACTCCCAGGGGTGCCCAGCCTGTGAGAGACCTTGGAGAAGCTCCGTGCGCTCCCCTACCCAGGGCTGAGCCCCCTCTGCGGTATCCCTGCCTGCTGGAATGTGGCCAGCGACAGGGAGCTCACTACCTCACCAGACTATGCCTCAGGTGCCAGAGCTGAGATTTCCCCTGACGACACCCCTAGCCTTCCGTCCTGGTTGTGTCCTCTGAGTCACCCCTGGAATGAGGCAGCCCCCACGTGACGTTTAGAGACATCCTTGTACCCCCTCTCCCGAGGCTCCTCTCCTTGGGGAAAACTCTTGTTAATCCCCTGCCCCGAACCAGACCCCTGAGTCTGGGCCACTCATCTTGGCCCTGCCTCTCTCTGTGTCGGGGCCCCCTTGCTCCCACCACACCACCCTCAACTGGGCCTGGCTGTGATCTCGGCACATTCCTTCCATCTTATCAGTGCCCTGGTTTCTGTGCCACCTGTCATCACCCATGGGGCACTGTGCCCAGGCCAGGGGCATCACCGACCCCTCCCTCCTCCCCCTTGGAACCACAGTGTGTTGGGGTGGGGGGAGGAGTTGGAGGGAGGGCTTTGAGCTCAATACGTCATGGAAAGTTGCCAGGGCCTGAGGACAGGGACAGGAACAATCCGATGGCAGCAGAAGCAGCAGCAGGAGCAGCGGTGGCAGTGGGATGGGGGGGCCAGGGGGAGGGCGTGTTTACAGACCCAGCGTTGGGGCTGGGAGCATCGGGGAGCAGGCTTGGGGAGCTGGGGAGTCAGGGTCGGGAGGCCTGGCCACTTGCAGCTCTGGTTGGACCAAGACCACCGCTGTCCAAGCTCCTATCTCTCTGGAGAGCCAGGGCTCTGGGAAGGAGCAGGGGCTGCAGCCTTAGCCATCTAGGGGATGACGAGCCCACTGGAGGAGGTCACAGAGCCCAAGGGGGCATCGAGCCCTGGGGCCGGGGACACTGAGGGCCAGGTCCCTGGGAGGGCTCCAGCCCCCAGCCCTCGAGAGTCGCTGACCTCAGAGGACTTAGAGATGTTTGTGCTGGACTTTGAGGACTATGACCTGTGGGAATCCATCAGGGGCCAGCTGAGCCCCATGGCGGGGGAACTGGCTTGTGAGTAACTGGGCTGCTGGCCTTGTCCCGGCTCCGGGCCTGGAAGGGGTGCGTGGGGAGACAGGGACGGAAGCTCTGCCTGACTGTACCCACGCGGGGAATGTGGGTGCCAGGGGGCACAGGCAAAGTGCTGAGAGTGCAGAGCCTGGGGACTTACGGTGGGTCCTGGCTCTACAGATTGAGAGGCAGTGGTCATGGCAGGGGCTGTGGACCAGGGTGGGTGGGGGTCTGCCTTTTTCCTGTGGCTTAGCCAGCATCCCCTCTGTGACTTTGGACTAGTCCTGTCCCCTTTCTGAGCCTCAGTCTCCTCATGTACGAAATGCGGCCCCCCACCCCGGACAATGTGGTTTTGTTGGCATAGCCCCTGGGTGACTGTGGTGCCCCCCATCCTCCTCCCCCAAGTAGACTGGCTGGGCGGAGCAGGGGGAGCTGGCCATGACCCCGGGGGGCCCTGAGCTGGTGCCCTGGGACGGCAGAGCCCACCTTCTCTGCAGGTCACCGGCTGGAGGACAACCCCGGCATGCGGCGGCACCTGGTCAAGAAGCCGTCTCGGACGCAGAGTGGGAGGGGCAGCGCCAGCGGCCTGGCCCCCGTCTTGCGCAGGAAGAAGAAGCAGCAGCAGCTGGACCGGCGGCCCCATGAGGTACCTAACCCTGCGGGGATGGGCCTTTCGGTTCCTCTCGCCTCTCTTCCCACCTTCTCCCTCCCTCCCTGCCTGCCTGGCCCATCACCCACATCCCCAGGACGGCCGGGCCCACCTGGTGGCCCCCCAGGCCCTCACCCTGGGCACCCCACCCCAGGTGTTTGTGGAGCTGAACGAGCTGATGCTGGATCGCAGCCAGGAGCCCCACTGGAGGGAGACGGCCCGCTGGATCAAGTTTGAGGAGGATGTGGAGGAAGAGACGGAGCGCTGGGGGAAGCCCCACGTGGCCTCGCTCTCCTTCCGAAGCCTGTTGGAACTCAGGAGGACCATAGCCCATGGTAGGGGCGCTGCAGAGCTCGGCAGGCGCCAGGCTGCCCAGCTCCTGGGACGATGCCCTGGGGCCAGGCGAGGCCTGGCTGCCCCTCGGGAATGTGGGGTCCGCACAGCCGTACTCTGAGGGCCAGGGCTGTGCCTGGGGACCTGGCTCTATACCTGGGGCACAGTAGGTATCTGTCCAGGCAGAAAGCCGACAGATGACCCCTTTCTGCGCAAGGAGGGGCCGTGCCCTCACCCTGTGCTCTCTTTTCCCATCCCATGTGGAACTGTGTATCTGCCTGGGCACATGGGATGCTATGCTCACCCAGCATACTTGCCTGCCCTTGGGGGAGCAAGGCCACTGCGAGGGGCGGGGGGTGTTTCTATATCTAATGGGAATGAGATCCCTTCCCTGTCTGTTCTCCCAGGGGCTGCCCTTCTCGACCTGGAGCAGACCACTCTGCCAGGCATCGCACACCTTGTGGTAGAGACTATGATTGTGTCTGACCAGATCCGGCCGGAGGACAGAGCCAGTGTCCTTCGAACTCTGCTGCTGAAACACAGGTGCCAGGCTGGAGCGCCAGGGAGGGGGGATGGCCTTCAGGTTCAATTGCCTTCCAGGAGCGCAGACTCTCTCGAATGGCTCTTTCCAGTCTGCTTGAATACCTCAAGTGACAGAGAGCTCATTCCTTCACCCATTAGAAAGTATCAACCATTAGAAAGTTCCTTCTTACACTGAGGCAGAGAGAATGGAGGCCCCGACCCTCCATATCTCATTTCCCCATGACCTCAGGCCACCAAGGGCCTCTCCTGCTCACCTGCCTGCCCCCTCTGCCCTCTCTCCAGCCATCCCAATGATGACAAGGACAGTGGCTTCTTTCCCCGAAATGCGTCCAGCTCCAGTGTGAACTCGGTCCTAGGGAATCACCACCCAACCCCCAGCCACGGCCCTGACGGTGCAGTGCCCACCATGGCCGATGACCTGGGGGAGCCAGCCCCACTCTGGCCTCACGACCCTGAGGCCAAGGAGGTCAGTTGCTTTGCTCTGACCTGGGCTGGGAAACAGCAAGGGTTTCATTGAGTGGATCGGGATGGTTGGATGCTTGGTGCCAAGCTAGGCATGGAGAAACAGGAGGTTTAAGTGGGATCATGAGGCAGGGCCAGGGGAGCCACTTAAATAAAGCTGCGGTGGTGGTGGAACTTGGAGGAGGGGTCCAGATCCTGGGCTGGTCCCCTCCTGATGTGGGGCACATCACCAGGAGCCCCCACCTTGGCTGGGTTGGGGGTGGTGCAGGGAGAAAGCAAGGCCCAGATCCAGGGGTTGGAGGCAGAGCCCAGGCCTGGAGCGAGGGATGGGAGGGCCTGCCACGGCCTCCGGTCTGGGTCCCAGCCCTATTCCAGTTCTGCGTCCTCAGAAGCCCCTGCACATGCCCGGGGGAGATGGTCACCGGGGGAAAAGCCTGAAGCTGCTGGAGAAGATCCCTGAAGATGCTGAGGCTACTGTTGTGCTCGTGGGTAAGGAGGGCTGGGCGCTGGGGATAGGGATTATAGGGCGTGGATGCCTCCACCACAGTCTGCTTGTCTTGACTTTGGCCTGCAGGCTGTCTCTTCCATTCCAGCCAGGCCCTCAGCCTGCCCCTTCTCTTCCTCTCAGCCCATCTTGCCCTAGCCTTTTCTTCCCTAATCCTCTGTCTGCTTCCTGTTCAGTTTTCTGCTATCTTGGCCTGCTGCCAGTCCATATAGCACCTTTGTGAGAATTAGACAAGGGCACCTCTTCCTTAATACCCTTGATTTCCACCTGTTGGTAAATTATAATAAATATACAAGCATATAAACAGATAGGGCTTCTTTAGATTGGAGTTCCTTTATGCAGTGTGCAACCTGCTCAACAAGTACATGATGGCCCCAAATATCCCCTGCAGGGCCTGCCTTGACCGTTCCCCCTTGCCCAGCACCCTGTGCCTTGTTCTCCCTCCAGGCTGTGTGCCCTTCTTGGAGCAGCCAGCGGCCGCCTTTGTGCGCCTGAATGAGGCCATACTCTTGGAGTCTGTGCTTGAGGTCCCCGTGCCAGTTCGCTTCCTCTTCGTGATGCTGGGGCCGAGCCACACCAGCACCGACTATCATGAGCTTGGGCGCTCCATTGCCACCCTCATGTCTGACAAGGTGGGTCTTGTTCCCTGGAGCCCTGTTTGTCCCTTTCACTGCCCCTCAGTGGTACCCACGGATGCAGGGATGCTATGCCCCCGCTGGGTGGAGGCAGTACTCTGGAGTGGTGGAGGGAAGGGAGTCTTGGGCTGAGGCACGGGGAGATGGATGCAGGAGAGAAGCCCAGACTCTGAAGCTTTGGATGTGACAGGAGACTTGAAAGGGAGGCAGGCTCCTCCAGGGCTTGGACAGGAGGGCTCTCTAGCCAGGGATGGTGTTCGAAATACTGACCAGCAGGCTGTGGGCACTCTCCAGTCAGAATGGAGGTTGGATTGGTAAGGCCATGCTGGGCATCACTGTTACATTGTGGAAAAGTCTGGAGATTCTCCCAGGAGGATAGAGAACGCTCCTCGGGGTGAGGAGTGGTATTCAGGGCCGTGGCTCCCTGCCAGAAGGGACCTGAATCAGAGCTCTGACCAGCATCCTGGACCTGTGTGTGTGGCTGAACATCCCCCTTTTTGCCTCTGGCTCTGTGATGGCCCAACACCTCCTCCCTGAAGGCTCCCCTCACTGGGCCGTGGGCTGAGCCCCTGCCTCTCCTGCCTCCAGCTGTTCCACGAGGCTGCCTACCAGGCGGATGACCGGCAGGACCTCCTGAGCGCCATCAGCGAGTTCCTGGATGGCAGCATCGTGATCCCCCCATCTGAGGTGGAGGGCCGAGACCTGCTGCGCTCTGTGGCTGCCTTCCAGCGCGAGCTGCTCAGAAAGCGCCGGGAGCGTGAGCAGACCAAACCCGAGCTGACCACCCAGGGCGGCTACGTGGCCCCCGGGAAAGGTCTGACCCTATGGGGCCTGGGGCCCCCTGCACCCATGTCTCCCTGGCCCCATCTGACTCCTGAGTCCCGCACTCCGGCTTCCAATCCCTGACCCACGTCTCTGCCCTGGGACCTGGGCTGGGAAGGATGCGGCCCAGGGCCTGCTCCCAGCACAAGGTTCCAGCAGCCCCCGTGTTCCCCCAGAACTGTCGATGGAACTGGGGGGCTCTGAGGCCACCCCTGATGACGACCCCCTGCTGCGGACCGGCTCGGTGTTTGGGGGGCTTGTCCGGGACGTGAAGCGCCGGTACCCGCACTACCCCAGCGACCTGCGGGACGCCCTGCACTCCCAGTGCGTGGCCGCCGTGCTTTTCATCTACTTTGCTGCCCTCAGCCCCGCCATCACCTTCGGGGGGCTGCTAGGTGAGGGGCAGGAGGAGAGGTGAGGGGACTCGGTGTCACCTGCAGCATTCCTGGGCCAGGGGGTCCCATGGTCACTTCTAGGATGCCTGTAATGTGAGAGGGAGTGGGGCATCCGGTGACCACCCTGGGGGGCTGGTGCTGACGGTGGTGAGGGGCCCTGTCTACCACTCTGGGGGGCACTGAGGGCTACAGTCCATGGGGTCGCAAAGAATCGGGCAGGACTGAGCGGCTCAGCACAACACAGCACAGGTTAGGGGAAGCTAGTTGAGAAAGGGGGGCCAGGTGGAAGGAGCTGGGCAACAGCCATCCCACTGACCTCCACTCGCTCCAGGGGAGAAGACGGAGGGGCTGATGGGTGTGTCTGAGCTGATCGTGTCCACGGCTGTGCTTGGTGTCCTCTTTTCTCTGCTGGGGGCCCAGCCGCTGCTTGTGGTCGGCTTCTCTGGGCCACTGCTCGTCTTCGAAGAAGCCTTCTTCAAGGTGACTGTCACCCAGTCCCTCCCCAGGGGCCACCTGCTCTACCTTGTGCCCCTGGCCCAGGTGATGGGCCTCCGGGGTGGCTCCCTCCACTCCCTCGGGGTTCACCTGTCCTGCCTGTCCCGTGGGGCCCTGACAGCCAGGGTAAGTGCCTCTTTCTGCTGATCTCTAGTTCTGCCGGGCCCAGGACTTAGAGTATCTTACGGGCCGTGTGTGGGTTGGCCTCTGGCTGGTGGTCTTCGTCCTTGCCCTAGTGGCCGCAGAAGGCAGCTTCCTGGTCCGCTACATCTCACCTTTCACCCAGGAGATCTTCGCCTTCCTCATTTCGCTCATTTTCATCTATGAGACCTTCCACAAGCTCTACAAGGTGGCAGCCCCCAGAGGTCTTGGGGGTGGGTTTACGTGGGGGCTGGGCAGCTCCCTGGGTGGGGTGTGGAGCACTGGAGGGGGAGGGGACAAGGAGGAAGGCTGTGGGCGTGGCAGGTGAGGATGCTCTCAGCCAGATCTGAGCTGAAATGCAGGAGTCAAAGCCAGAGGTTTAAAGTCTGGGATTCACCTGCACTGGTATGGGAAGAAAGGGGGGCCCTGTCAGTGCTTCTGGGCTGGGGGTCCTTGGATCACTGTGTGTAGGGGAGCGGCATGGATGTGTGTGAGATGGAGCTGGATGTCCTGTGTTACATTGCCTGGTCAGGGGTGGGAGGGGAGGGGCCCGCCTTCGCCCTCACAGGTGTGTACTGATGCTGTGAAGTCAGGCTCACCTGCCCAGGTGAGCACTGGGGCAACCTTGTAGTCCACCCAGGTGTTCACGGAGCACCCACTGCTGCCATTCTACCCCCCTGAGGGAGCTCTGGAGGCAGAGCTGGACCTGAATGCGAGTGCCCTGCCCCCCACCGAGGGGCCGCTGGGCCCCAGGAACCGGCCTAACACGGCTCTGCTGTCCCTCATCCTCATGCTGGGGACCTTCCTCATTGCCTTCTTCCTGCGCAAGTTCAGAAACAGCCGCTTCCTGGGCGGCAAGGTGCGTGGTTGGCAGGAGTAGGGCCTGTAGAGTCCCCGTGGGCGTCCCTCCATTCCTGCTGGCACCATCGGGCTCCGCTCTGGAGAGGAGAGGCTCCTCCCTTCTCCTAGTCATGGGAGAACCCAGCCAAGTCTGTGTAGCCCCCTGCCCCTGTCTGAAGTCCTCAGAGAAGTGTGACCAAGAGACTAATGCCCTCCTGGGCTGGGTGGGCACCTGTGGGGTTTAAAGGGACAGGTCAGGAGACTTCTGGCTCCTGCTCAGGTTTCCCTGGTAGCTCAGCTGGTAAAGAATCTGCCTGCAGTTCAGGAGATCCGAGTTCTATCCCTGGGTTGGGAGGATCCCCTGGAGAAGGGAATGGCAACCCACTCCAGTATTCTTGCCTGGAGAATCCCATGGACAGAGGAGCCTGCTGGGCTACAATCCACGGGGTCGCAAAGAGTCAGACACGAGTGAATAATGCTGCTACTACTGCAGGCTCAAGAAGGGTCTGGGTAATAAACCCCCATGTCAGTCTCCTGACTCGCCCCTCATCCCCCTCGGACTCCCTTCCCCTGACTGGTCCTTCTCAAGGCTCGCCGCATCATCGGGGACTTCGGCATCCCCATCTCCATTCTGGTGATGGTCCTGGTGGATTACTCCATCACAGACACCTACACACAGGTGAGTGAGCCCCGACACCGTCTGGCAGCTGGTTCTCACCCCCAGGGCCTTGAGAGGGTGGCTATAACAGGTCCCCACTGCCCCAGCAGCCAGTCAGGGCTGGAACCCAGCTTCCCTAGTGGAGTTGCTACATGTTGGTGCCGCACAGCGGTGGGTGGGTGGGGGGTTTCAGAAGCAGCTGCAGAGGCCAGCAGGGGGTCTGGGGCTGTGTGTGACCCCTAGTCAAGACTCTTGGGAGAACCGGTGTGGGACTGGGGGCAGAAAGACAGATGCCCCCAGAGCAGGTCTCCTGACAGCTCCTCTGGGGCTCAGGGAGAAGGTGGATCATTTCCTCATTCGCTGCCAGACCCTTGAAGGGAAAATGACTTTGGAGGATTACAGAACTAATTTTCCCCAAAGCTGTTCACACCCCAATTCCCTGGAGCCCTGGTGCTGGGGACACAGAGCCGGGCGGGAACAGCTGCTATGTGGAGTCACTGGCGTCCCCGAACCCGGTCTTCCTTCTGGCCGTGCAGAAGCTGACGGTGCCCACTGGGCTCTCAGTGACCTCCCCCAGCAAGCGCACGTGGTTCATCCCGCCCCTGGGTAGCGCGCGTCCTTTCCCGCCCTGGATGATGGTGGCAGCCGCCGTGCCCGCGCTCCTGGTCCTCATCCTGATCTTCATGGAGACACAGATCACCGCGTGAGGGGACTGGGCAGGCCCCGGGCAGAGGAGGTGGGGGAGGAGTGAGGTTGGGGGACTGGCAGCCCCCGGGGGACGGTCCCTGGACCTGGGCACGGTGTCCCCGTGGTGCTCTGAGAGGGTATCTGTTGCCACCACCGCTTGCAGGGTGGCACTTGACAGTCCTCAGAACACCCTGGCAGCAGCATGCTCTCTCAGTCTGTGATCCTCACATGTGTCTCATTTTGGTTAAACCACAATGACGTGGTGAGAGTTGGCATCTGGCTTTTGTGGTATTTGAGTATCCACAGTATTGGGAATTTGCCTCAAACTTGCTTAAATGTGAGAACTTCAGTTTGAGAGCTTGGAAGAGAAAGCTGGCAGGTCCTGGCGGACAGCCTCTGCTCTGCATGTCCTCCGCCCACTTCTGGTCCCTGCTGGGTGTGCCCACCCACCCCTCACCCCTGCTCTCCCCCAGGCTCATCGTTAGCCAGAAGGCACGGAGGCTGCTCAAAGGGTCTGGCTTCCACTTGGACCTGCTTCTGATCGGCTCCCTGGGTGGGCTCTGTGGCTTGTTTGGGTTGCCCTGGCTCACGGCCGCCACCGTCCGCTCGGTGACCCACGTGAATGCGCTGACTGTTATGCGCACTGCCATTGCGCCCGGCGACAAGCCCCAGATCCAGGAAGTGCGGGAGCAGCGGGTCACTGGAGTGCTCATCGCCAGCCTTGTAGGTGAGAGCACCCACCTTGTAAAGCTCCGGCCCCCACCCCACAGACTTGCCTTCTGGAACCTGAAATCCTTTCTCCATCCCCGACTTGACCCAGATCTCTTCTGAGTTTCCAAACGCATCATGAATAGCCCTGGCTCTGACCCCATACCTGTTCCTTGACACTCCACATGCTTTTTTCCTTGGTTCTCTGTCCTTGGTTCTCTGTCCAGCTCTATCTTCTCTAGATCGCAGTGACTGCACAGGCTCATCTGTCCCTGAAGGCGCTGTTGGAGGGGTCCTGTGGGTGTCTGTCTCCTCCTCCAGGCTTGTCCATCATCATGGAGGTGTCTATCTCCTCCTCCAGGCCTATCCATCGTCATGGGGGCTGTGCTACGTCGGATCCCACTGGCCGTGCTCTTTGGGATTTTCCTGTACATGGGGGTCACATCGCTGTCTGGTATCCAGCTGTCCCAGCGTCTATTGCTCATCCTCATGCCGGCAAAACACCATCCCGAACAGCCCTACGTGACCAAGGTAGGGCTGGGAAGCATGGAGATGGGGAGACGGGGTGATGGGGGGACTCCGAGGGACCCCAGCGCTGGAGATGGACTTGATGACTGGAGGATAAGTTGGGACCTGCGAAGCTGAGTCCCTAAGGATGTGGTGAGACCCGACACCTGTTCCCCAGGTGAAGACCTGGCGGATGCACCTCTTTACATGCATTCAGCTGGGCTGCATCGCACTGCTCTGGGTGGTCAAGTCCACGGCGGCCTCACTCGCCTTTCCCTTCGTGCTGCTGCTCACAGTGCCTCTGAGGCGTTGCCTTCTGCCCCGGCTCTTCCAGGACAGGGAGCTGCAGGCGGTAAGGGATGGTGCTTGGGTCTGTCTTAGGGGGCCTGGGTCCTGGATTCAGGGAGGCCTGGCTCCCAGTCTCTTCTGTTGTGTGACTGATCTTCTGAAATCTCAGTGGGGCTCCTGGGTTTCTGGTAGCTCAGCTGGTAAAGAATCTGCCTGCAATGCAGGAGACCCCTGTTGGATTCCTGGGTTGTGAAGGTCCCCTGGAGAAGGGATAGGCTACCCACTCCAGTATTCTTGGGCTTCCCAGGTGGCTCAGTTGGTTAAAAATCCACCTGCAATGCGGGAAACCTGGGTTCGATCCCTGGGCTGGGAAGATGCCCTGGAGGAGGGCACGGCAACCCATTCCTGTATTCTTGCCTGAGAATCCCCATGGACAGAGAAGCCTGGCAGGCTATAGTCCATGGAGTTGGAAAAAGTTGGACACGACTGAGTGACTAAGCACAGCACAATGGGGCTACTAATTGATTCTCCCATATGAAATTGTGATGATTAAACACGAGTCCAGGTAAAGCAATGAGAAGGGTGGTTTGGCATGAAGGAAGCAGAGGCTGTTGGAGACAGTTGTGCAGGTTGTGTCCTGAACAAAAGCACACAGCTAAGGGACGGGTCGGGTGAGTGGCGTTGAAATCCATCCTGAGCCCTGCTTTGGTCAGCTGGAGCAGGAGGCCTCACTCCCCAGGATCTAATGCCTGATGATCTGACGTGGAGCTGATGTAATAATAATAATAGAAATACTGTGCACAATACATGCAATGTGCTTGAATCACCCTGAAACCATCTCTACCCACCACCCCCATCCTTTCCATGGAAAACCTGTCTTCCATGAAACTGGCCCAGGCTGGGATCCTCTGAGCTAGAGGAAGGGACATCTTTTTGAAAACTGTCCATTCACACATGGTGTACCAAGGCACCCCAGGAGCTTGGAGCACCAAGAAAGTTTTTCTGTGTGGTGGCTGGTATCATCATCATTAGGAGGCGTCACTAGAGGGTGACCTGAAGCTTTTGGCCAGAGGGAGGTGATTCAACCTGGGGCCATGGTCCCTAAAGGTCTGGGGCAGTGAGGGCTGCCATCCAGAGGAGGAGCTGATGAATGGGAGGCGGCAAGCCCGCTTCCCCTGCCTTTCCCAACTTTCCACTCCCTTCTACAGCTGGACTCTGAAGATGCTGAACCAAACTTTGATGAAGATGGCCAGGACGAATACAACGAACTTCATATGCCCGTGTGATCCTCCACCACGGCGCCGCTGGGAGACCCTGACACCTTAGTGATCAACACCTGGGCCCCAGTCAGAGCCCAACCCCAGGGCCAGCTGGCTCCTCATGACCCAGAGACGTGCCTGGAACCACTACCGTTGCCTCGACCAGAAGGACCCCCTGACTCTACCCCTGGCGCTGACTTCGTCTCACCCAGGTCCTTTCACAGACCAGACCGGCACAGGCTTTGAGCTCATTATAACCACACTCCTTGTCTTGTGTCTGCTTCACTTTCTTGTTCCCTCTCTGGTTTCTCGGGTCATGCTTACCATCTGGAATTGGAAGAATTCTGTTTTCAGGGTCATCAAAATCAGGGAGAGTTTTGAGGCAAGGACAGAATTCTTGGGGGAAAGGGAGAGAATGGAGACCACAGAAGGTCAGAGATGGGCCTTATCACCCACCCCCAACCCCACCCCGCACTCCTCTGAAGTACAGTTCAGCTGCTGGAGGCTCAAGGTCTGGCTTAAGGTCATTTGCCATTAATGCAGCCCCAGTTTAGAAGGGGAGGGAGGGAGAGGGGAGAGAGAGCAGGTTGCTCTGCTTTAGCCTCTAGGGAAACCAGGGCGTCCCAATGACTGTGGAGCTACTGAGGGGAATGGAAAATGTTTTTCTTTTCGTCATCCTTGACATTCCGAAGAGCAGGGACAGTAGCTGCCCAGTCCCCTAGACGCCAGGGTGGAGCTGGATTTGGGGTCCCTGGACCATTTTAGATTTTCCAGGCTTAAAGGAGAGGCAATTCTGGGACTCCTGAGGCCACTCCTTGTGCAACAGTCTTTGTTAGGCCAGAAATAACCTGGGAGGCCTTGAGGAGGGTGCAAACTGGGAGCCCGTTGCGTCACAGTTACTAGGCAACCAGCAGCTTGCTTTAGCCGGTAGTCCCTGTGTTGCCCTCTGGTGGCCGCTCTCTTACACTGCAGGCCCTGTCCCGTCTGCGCCCGGGAAGCACTGCCACCTGGTGGACCCGATGTGGTCAAAGATCCCATTCAAGTACATTTAGTTCCTCCTAGGGAAACAACCGGAGAAGGCAATGGCACCCCACTCCAGTACTCTTGCCTGGAAAATCCCATGGACGGAGGAGCCTGGTGCGCTGCAGTCCATGGGGTCGCTAGAAGTCGGACACGACTGAGCGACTTCACTTTCACTTTTCACTTTCATGCATTGGAGAAGGAAATGGCAACCCACTCCAGTGTTCTTGTCTGCAGAATCCCAGGGACGGGGGAGCTGGTGGGCTGCCCTCTATGGGGTCACACAGAGTCGGACACGACTGAAGCAACTTAGCAGCAGCAGCTGCAAGGAAGCAACTCCTAGGCCTTCCCTGGTGGCTCAGTTGGTAAAGAACCCACTTGCAATGCAGGAGACCTGGCTTTGATTCCTGGGTGGGGAAGATCCCCTGGAGGAGGGCAGAGCAACCCACTCCAGTATTCTTGCTTGGAGAATCCCCATGGACAGAGGAGCCTGGCGAGCTGTAGTCCATGGGGTCGCAGAGTTGGACACGACTAAGCAACTAAGCATAGCATAGGGAGACAAGAGGGTGGGGCAAAGAGGTATCATGGACTCCCGTGAGCACCCGAACTGGGATGCCTCGACCCTAAGTTAACGACTTCCTCTGGGGCTGGCCCAACTTCTTCCTTATTCTTTCCCCATTTTCCTCCCAGATGTTCAGGCCAACAGCTAGAGCCCTGAAATTTGGAGAGGGCATAGAGAGCTGTGAGACTGTTCTGTTCATAAGGAAGAGAGACGCCAGGTGCCCCTCCAGCTGTCCTCGGTTGTCATTCAGACTTAAGTATTAATGTTTCAGTCCAGTCGGCTGCTTGAGTCTCTGGCGCCATGAAGGCCTCCAATTGCATCTGCCCTCTGTGAAGACAAAATTCCTTTTCCCTTAGATGGGCCAAGGGCAGGTGGAATTGCTGAGGAACTTCGCCAAGGAGCAAAGTGAAGGTCAAATATAAACTGGGACAGAGGCATGCAAAGCCAATACAAAATGCGGAGATGGCAGAGGCCACACGTAGAGATAGCCTTGGCAGAGACGCTTTGCACGCAGGACCCTGTTCCTTTCCTGTGCTCTAAATCAGGTCGCCTGGTCCCATCTTCTGGGCCTTGGGGCAGCTTCCCTGTTGGTCTTGGGGATGCTAAGACCCCCACGGAAGGAACCTACTTCTATCAGAACACCTGAGAGAAAGTAGTGACCTGGGACCTGAAATCTCGGCTCTTCATTGGGCAGAGTTTGTGTCAGTCATCTCTGCCTGGCGAGTAACTGAAAACTGTGGGCGTTGCTCAACTGGAAAACTGAGAAACTAGGGGGCGGGGCCTTTTGAAACTGAATGAGTCTTCAGTTCAGTTCAGTTGCTCAGTCGTGTCCGACTCTTTGCGACCCCATGAATCGCAGCACGCCAGGCCTCCCTGTCCATCACCAAGGGTCAGGTGGCCTCCAGTATAACTAGGTCCTCGAGGCCTCAGAACAATGTGGATGATGATTTAGCTGATAATTCGTGTCCGCCTGTTGCGACTCCACGGTCTGTAGCCCGCCAGGGTCCTCTGTCCATGAGATTTCCCAGGCAAGAACGCGGGCATGGGTTACCATTTCTTTTTCCAGGGGATCTTCCCAACCCAGGGATCAAACCCGGCGTCTCCTGCATCCTAGGCTGAATCTTTACCAACTGAGCCACCAAGGAAATTAGGTGAACAAATTTCAGTGAAAGACTGAGCGAATTATAACCTCTGGATATGGACATCCCTTCCCAATCCCCTCCATTGGAAAGGACACGAATAATGCCTAAGAGCTTCGAGCCTTAGAGATCATCACCTTTACCCTCCCCTTCCCCTACCCCTATCCCAGAGGGAAGACGACTGTAGGGAAGGAAGTGCAAGGCCAGAGTTGGGCCTTGCATTGGGGGGAATTCTTTCTCACCCAGGATGGGGGTCTTTGGAGGTGCTGAGACCACTTAGGGGGCTGAGCAGCTCACAGGTTTGCCAGGGATGGGTCCCTTGAGGGATGGCTGAGGACAGAGGGAGAGTGGGAGCCAGGGTAAGACAAGGGGGATGGGACAGTGACAAACACACAGAAAGACTCGTGGCCTGGCCTTTCAGAGATCATTCAGAGATCTTTGCGTTTGAAGACATTTGGAGCGTGTCCTGAAGCCTTGGCGGCATCTGCGTTTTCTCTGACTTTCTCTTCACTGACCCTTCAACTTTATCCCCCTGAGGTCTGCAGCTTGACTGAGGCTGCCTTCTTCCAAGGGTGGAGGGGAGCCAAGGGAGAGGAGCCCATGAGGCCCTGGTGGTGCAGCTCTTTGGGATAAGGGCAGGTAGAGGCCATACTTCTGAGTGACGGGCTCCGCCACCTCCCGCTTTACAATGGAAACAGCTTGGCAAGTGGGCACATGTGGGATGGCCCAGGACCCTTCCAATAAGGAGGAGAGTGGGCTCATTGCCATCTTAGCCCTTCCCCTTGCAGCTCTCTGAGCAGGGATATGGCCGCATTCTGGGCAGCTGCCCCAAGCTTTCAGTATCCTTGGACAAGTTCAAGTCCACTTCAGGCCCAGAGAAGGGCTAATTCATTCTTCTCCTTTCAGCAAAGAAGGTGGCTGGTGTTTCCTTGATTGGTGCTGAAGATTCAGCTCACTTGTGACTTTGATGCCCCTGTAAAAGCTTTTGGCTGTCAAAGCTCATAGACCATCTGCTTGGATTGCCCCGGTCCCCTCCCTCGGGGCACACAGCCTGGCAGTAATGTGTCCTGTTTGGCAGCTCGTGTGACATCTCTTCTTGTATCGTATCAGGTGACTCAGATAATGATCGTGCCTGTTGACACTTAGAGTTCTCAAAGGGAATTCTGAACAGCAGTGGAAAGATGAAACGAACCCAAGGGCGCTTGCACCAAACACTGCCTGAACAGCTGGCACTTAAGCCCGTTGCTGAAAATAACAATCAGACAGCTTCTGGGCAAGCATCGAACGGGGGATTGAATCCTATCTGGCAAATAGGAAACTCAAGAGTGAGGAGTCTGGGTTCTAGATAAATAAATGTTATAATTACCCGAGAGAGAACTTGATCGGTTGTGTGACTCGCCACTTGTGCCAAGAACAAACTCCAATATTTGTAGGGTTTATGTTCTAGAAGGAAGATTTAATATTCAAAACCTCTGCTGGGATTATTTTTAATTTGGTTGGAAATGTTTCTTTTTATTGAACAAATTTTATCAGGTGCTGACTAAGCAGACAGCCGTCGGGATGTTCGGTGGGTGGTGGGTGAATACCACTTGGATCTGTGGGGCTGGGAGGAGGAGCAGGGAGCTCCAAGGAGGAGGTTGCCTGGATCATGGAAGGGGAGGGACAGAGAGGAGGTGGGACACAGCTGGAGATGGAGCGGGGGTGCTGGATGCTTCTGGAATGACAGAGAGAGGGGAGCATTGAGGAGCATTCGAAATGACTTTTGTTTTTAAACTTTTAATTTTGTATTGAGGTATAGCTGATTAACAAACCATGTTGTGAAAGTTTCAGGTGAACAGCCAGGGGACTGAGCCATACATATACATGTATCCTTTCTCCCCCAAACTCCCCTCCCATCCAGGTTGCCATGTAACCCTGAGCAGAGTTCCATGTACCGCACAATAGGACCTTGTTGGTTATCCATTTAAAATATAACAGTGTGTACATGGCCTTCCCAAAATCCCTAACTATCTCTTCTCCGCCCCTGCACTGGGCAACCATAAGTTGGTGAAACGACTTTTTAAAAAAAATGGGTTGGAGTGTAGTCTTTTCCCCTGGAAGTCATTGCACAGTATTAAGTAAAGTTCCCTGTGCTATATACTAGGTCCTTATTAGTTATCTATTTCATATGCAGCAGTGTGTATGTGTCAATCCCAGTCTTTCAATTTACCCCTCCTCTCCCCCTACCTCCCAGTAACAAGTTTGTTTTCTGTCAATACATCTATAACTCTATTTCTGTTTTGTAAATAAGTTCATGTGTAGCCTTTTCTTAGATTCCACATATAAGCAGTATCACATGGTATTTGACAAGACTTTCTTTAGAGACTCTCTTGAAGTGCCTCAGTCTTCTCTGATGGTTCAGTCAGTAAAGAGTCTGCCTGCAATGTAGGAGACCTGAGTTCAATCCCTGGGCTGGGAAGAGCCCCTGGAGAAGAAAATGGCAACCCACTCCAGTATTCTTGCCTGCAGAATTCCATGGACAGTGGAACCCGGTGGGCTACAGTCCATGGGGTCACAAAGAGTCAGACACAAAGAGTCTCGCTTTCACTTTCTTTCTTTGCCACGCCTACTGTGGCACCTGTCCCGCCCTAGCCCCATGACTTGTACTTGTCTGTCTCCCTTTTCCGCCATAAGATGGGCAGAGACCCATCCTTAGCTTTTTTTGTACCCTTAACAACAAAACAATGCCTGGCCACAGGGTGCTCAGGGCATACGACTGAGCAGGTGGTGAAGAAGGAAGGGCCAAGAGGTCAAGGACACTGCCCCACCGAGGATCCAGTAATAGCCAAGGGTGATGCAGTAGAACTTTTAAAGAATTCTGAGAATGCTTTGTTTTTTTATGTTTGTTAGTTTCAATTACAGCATCACTTTCTCTGTGTCTGTTGGTAATAATACCCTCCAAACCCAAAGAGGCATTGCGGTTTTCTTTCCCAGCCAGCTGGTGGGGAAGATGTTGGTGAGTCTGCATACCAGGCTGATGGGAAAGAGAAAGTGCTACCAGAAGCCCCAGGAGTCATAGGAGACAAGCTGGGGTTTGAACTAGCAGGAAGGTTCAAATTCCATCTGAGCTGTCCTGTTCCTGCTCCACCTAGTGGTTCTTCAAAATGCTAATAATGGAGGGACCAGAGCATCTTCACTCTGGCTTTTGGAGGGGACGTCCCTGGTGGTCCAGTGGTAAAGAATCCACCTTCTGGTGTGGCGATGTGGGTTCAGTCTCTGATTTGGGAACCAAGATCCCACATGCTACAGCTAAGCCCTCGTTGCACAGCTAGAGAAGTGCAAAGAAGCCCACGCTTGTCACAACTAGAGAAAGCCCACGTACCACAATGAAGACCCAGTGCAGCCAAGAAAGAAACTCTGGCTTTTGTACAAGGCTCTTTTGTAAGGGCTTGCTTTCCCCAAGGCTGGGACTCCTGGAGGCCACCCTCGTGCCCTGTTTTCTTTCCTTCAGCCCCAGCTCCTTGGGGCCCAGCCCTACCCCCCTATTCTCACCATAGCTGACAATCATTTCTTATTATTGCTTTTCCCTAGTATGAAAATGCAAATACCTGGTATGTACATTTATTTTCAGTCACCAAGTGACTTTTTTATTTTAGAAATGGCAGGAACCATGCCTATTTTGATGCTGTTTATTAAGCAACTGAAAGGGCTGTACCCAGCACGCTCTAATGTTTGGGCTGGTTGGGGCTCTGATATCTGAGCTCCTTCCTGTCTTGGCTGACTTTGCTTTTCTTGAGGGCATTGAGGTTGAGTGGTCAGAGCACAGAGCTGGGAGTTGGGAGTCCTGGGTTGTAGCCTTAGTTCAGGCACTGGTTGGTGACTTGGTAATGTTCCCTCACCTTTCTGGGAGGTTAGGTGTTTGCTCCAGTGTCTCTGGATGTGGACCTCATTCTTCCAGGAGACCTTGGCCATTGCAGTGCCTGTTCCAAGAAGGTGGGAAGCAGGAGGCTGTAGCGCCATTGTAACTCCAGGCAATCTCCGAGAGACGGTACTAGGCTTAAGAATGTTTGCCTTTGCCTTTCCAGGTAGAAAGGAGCATAGATCTTGAGAGGAGCCTGCTTTTCCACTCCCTGGAGAATTAGGAACTCAGGGACTGAAGTGGGTAAGGTAGGGTGAGAGGATGGGGCTGAGCGATGACCTTGGAGAATGACCTTTCGAGTTATAACAATAATCAGACAAAGCTCTGAGAGATAACCAGAATTAAATTACATAAAAGTTTAATATCCATAAGAATTATGCAGTCCCAGAGGATAAGAAGCATATGGGAAGAATGTAGGGTTCTTTAGAGTTATATGAAAAAATAGTCACACATAATGAAAGTGAAAGTGAAAGTAGCTCAGTCCTGTCTGACTCTTTGTGACCCCATGGACTATACAGTCCCTGGATTTCTCCAGGTCAGAATATTGGAGTGGGTAGCCATTCCCTTCTCCAGGGGATCTTCTCAACCCAGGTCTCTTGCATTGCAGGTGGATGCTTTATCAGCTGAGCCACCAGGGAAGCCCCTTGAGTTAAGCAAATACAAAATCAGGGGACTTCCCTAGTAGTCCAGTGGTAAGACTTCACCTTCCAATGCAGGATATACAGGTTCAATCCCTGGTTGGGGAGCTAAGATCCCACATGCCTGGCGACCAGAAAACCAAAACCATATTGTAACAAATTCAATAGAGACTTTAAAATCTAACAAACAAACAAATATAAAATCAGATGTGGGTCTTGGATGGGGGTTATGTACTGGACTCCAGTTTGAAAACCGGTAATCAATCACTTGTATCTAATGGGGTGATCTCTTTGGCTACCTCTATCTTTTAAAAAAAGGCTTCCCTGGTGGCTCAGATGGTAAAGGGTCAGCCTGCAATGTGGGAGACCTGGGTTCAATCCCTGGGCTGGCAAGATGCCCTGGAGAAGGAAATGGCAACCCACTCTAGTACCCTTGCGTGGAAAATCCCATGGACGGAGGAGCCTTATAGGCTACAGTCCACGGGGTTGCAAAAAATGTTTTATTTAAAAAAAATGTTTCTTTATTCAGTCATTTTGGCTGCACTGGGTCTGTGTTGCTGTGCTCTGGTTTTCCCGAGCTATGATGAGTGGGGCAACTCTTTAGCTGTGGTGCACAGGCATCTCATTGTGGTGGTTTCTGTTCTGCAGAGCACAGGCTCTAGGGCACACAGGCTTCAGTAGTTACGGTGCACAGGCTTTAGTTGTCCCTGGCCACGTGGAATCTTCCTGGACCAGGGATGGAACCTGTGTCCCCTGTGTTGGCTGGCGAATTCTTAACCACTGGACCACCAGGGAAGTCCTGGCTACCTCCATCTTTAAATCAGAACATTAGAGACTACATATAGGGCTTGACCAGTCCATAGAGTCACCTGTCTAGTGAAGATGCAGTCTCATCAATTAACAACCTCAGAAGAAAGGAAATTACCTCCCTCAGGCATAGACATTTTAATAGCCCAGGGAAAGTTAAAAATTCAGCACACAATTGTTTAAGGGAATCAAAACTAGTAGTGTTAATATTTTCAAGTTCAAAGAACTTGTTCATATATTATTATCTTAGCCCATTCGGGGTGCTATAATAACATATTACAGACTACATAGCTCATAAACAACAGAAAGTTACTTTTCATCCTTCTGGAGGCTGGGAAGTCCCTGATCAAGGTGCTACAGATTTGGTGTCTGGTGAGGGCCCACTTCCTGGTTCATAGATAGTAGTTGTCTTTTTTTAAAAATTGATTTGTAATTGATTTACAATATTATATTAGTTTCAGGTATTCAACATAATGATTCAATAGTTTTATAGATTATACCCCACTTAAAATTATTATAAACTTGGCTGTATTCCTTGTGCTGTGTATTATATACTTGTATCATATTTATTTTATATCTAGTAGTTTGTACCTCTTAATCTCCTTCCGACATCTTGTCTCTCCCCTACCCATCTCCCCCTGGTAATCACTAGTTTGCCCTCTGTATCTGTTTGTCTGTTTCTGTTTTGTTACGGTCATTCGTTTTATTTTTTAGATTCCACTTACAAGTGAGAGCATGCAATATTTGTCTTTCTCTGTCTGATCTATTTCACTAAGCTTAATGCCCTCCAGGTCCACCCATGTTGTTGCAAATTGGTCATCTCCTTGTTGTGTTCCCATATGGCAGAAGGGACAAGAAAGATCTTTGAGGTCTCTTTCATAAGGGAACTAACTTCATTCATGGGGGCTCCACCCTCATGACCTAATCATCTCCCAAAGGCCCCTATTAATATCATCACTTTGGGCACTAGAGCTTCAACCTGTGAATTTGAGGGGGGCACAGACATGGAGTCTATAGCAATGATACTTAATGATACTTTATATTCATGCAGTTTTAAAGAGTTTTTGTTCCTCTTTTGTATTTCACTGGGATGATTGATTGAGCTTTGTGATATGAAGTTGAAATCTTTCTAAGTTTACGTATAGATTGGAAATTTAAGAGAATTTAAACCTGACCATTTTTTGTATGCTTAATTTATTAAATCTGTGAGTCACTTTATTACTCAGGAAGATTCGTCTGATGAAGTACTTAAAAAGGAATTGAATATATTAAATTTATAAATGCTGCTTAAAATGTTAAAGAGGCTTAATTAACTAAGTATATAAATGGGACTAAACATTAATCAAAAGCCCTCTCAAAGTAATTGTTAATATTTGCTAGACTTATAAATAGGATAAGATTCCTAAGCTGATTCTTTTTTTTAAAGCTGCTTAAGGAAGAACCATTTATTTCTGAATCTACACATTTAGTAAATCAAATTCTAATTTTCAGGACCCAAGTAAAACTATGAGTGATCTTCTTCATACACGAAAGCCATCTTCAAGGATGTAAAAAGTCTTCCCTCTAACCAGTGAGTCTTTAATGGTGTGAGGGGGAGGAGTGAAGAGAGCATACGATTTTAACGTCACCGGGATTGTCTTATTTACGAGGTCAGGCTAGTTAGTGTATTCCACCCAATGCCCACTTGCTCATCTCAAAGGAAGAGACTGTGATTAAGTCCGTGCTCACTGTGTGGGGTGTCAGAATAACCCATGGGAGCATTTGGCAGCTAAGACAGTGGGTTCCATCGTTGTATCTTTGAGCTCCTAGCTGCCCCTCTCAGCAGCCCCTTCCAGGTTAAGTTCCACTGCTTTGTTAGCTATAAGTTACTCTCCAAATTATTTCCCCTAAGCAAGAATAAGGATGTTTGTGGTAGAGGCTGAGGTTTTTGTTTCCCAGAGGAGTTTGCAGCTGAGAGCCAGTGGAATGTGCAATCAGTCAGAATGCTTATTTGCATCCGATGGAAGTTAGGTTTAGCCAATTTAAGCAGAAACAGAGCTGTGGAAAGCCACCCACAAAATCACCAGGGAAGTAGGAGAATGCAGTTCAGAAGCAATATTGACCAGAACCACAAAGACACGTCACAGAAAAGGTTTGGTGAGTACGCTGCTGTCCCCATTGGGCATGCCCTGGTCTGAGCCCCTAGTGGTGGACACCCTCCCTGGTATTGTTGCCATGGTTGCCCCTGGGATGGCCACCAGAAGGAGCCAGCAAGTCACTTCAGCACCCCTGCTGGGGTGGTGTCATAGAGGCCAGGTTGGGGGCCTGGGTTTCCTCCCACATAGCAGTAATGAAACCCTTTTTTCCTCCCATCAGGGTGGTTTCAGAGGGGTCCTAGTGGAGAGTCAGAACTTTTCTAGTTGCCCATCAGTAGGAGACAGATAGGAAGATGATAGAATGATGAAAGAGTCAATTTACCAAGAAGATTAACAACCCCAAATGGGTATTCATCAAACAACAGAACAATGGAATATTTGAGGCAAAAACTGAACTGAAAGGAGAAACAGACAAACCATAATTCTTGTTGGAGACTTCAACACTTTTCTCTCAGCAACTGATAGAACAACGGACAGAAAATCAGCAAGGATATAGAAGAACTCAGCAACACCATGAACCAGCAGGATCAAGTGAACATTACAGAACAATAACCCAACAACATCAGAACACACATTCTTTTCCAGTGATCATGGAGACTATACCAAGATAGACCATATCCTGGGCCATAAAGCAAATTGCAATGCACTTAATAGAATCAAAATTACACAGAATTTATTTTCTGACCACAGTGGAATTAAACTAGAAAATGAACAACAGGAAAATAACAGGAAAAGTTAAAACTTAAAAATGAAGTAACACTCTTTAAAATAATCCATGAACCAAAAAATTCTCAGTGAAGTAAAAAAAAAAAGCTAAATTGAATGAAATTAAAATATAACATATCAAAATTCATGGGACACAGCTAAAGCAGTGCTCAGAAATTTATAGCACTAAATGTATACATTAGAAAAGAGGGAAAGCCTCAAATCAATAACCGAAATTCCCACTTCAAGAATCTAGAATTAAGATGGACAAACTAAACCCAAAGCAAACAGAAGGAAGGAAATAATGAAGAGCAGAAATCAATAGAAATGAAAACAAACAAACAAAAAAACAATAGAGAAAACCAATGACAGGAATAACTTGTTCTTTGGAAAAAAAATGAGAAAATTGATGAATCACTAGCAAGATTGATTAAAAAAAAAAAGAGAGAGAGAAGGCACAAATGATGGCTGTATGAAATGACAGGTGGTATCACTATTGACACTCTAGACTTTAAAAGACTAATAAGGGAATATTATGAAGAAGTTTGTATATACCGCATTCCAGGTAGATTCTTTACCATTTGAGCCACAAGGGAAGCCCAGGAATACTGGAGTGGGTAGCCTATCCCTTCTCCAGTGGATTTTTCCAAACCAGGAATTGAACCAGGGTCTCCTGCACTGCAGATGGATTCCTTACCAACCGAGCTATCAGGGAAGCCCCAGAGTGAAAGTCGCTCAGTCATGTCCGACTCTTTGTGTTCCCAAAGACTATACAGTCCATAGAATTCTCTAGGCCAGAATCCAGGAGTGGGTAGCCTTTCCCTTCTCCAGGGGATCTTCCCAACCCAGGGATCGACCCCAGGTCTCCCACATCACAGGTGGATTCTTTACCAGCTGAGCCACAAGGGAAGCCCAATAAACTTGACATCTATGTGTATTCTGATGTTAGGTGTCAAGTTATGTTAGGTGAGATGTACCATTTCTCGAAAAACATGAACTATCATAACTCAGGATAAAAGAGGTAATTTAAATTGTCCTATAATAATGAAGGAAGCTGGATTCTTACTTTAACAACTCCAGAATAAAAAATCTCTAGGCCCAGATCATTTCACTGGAGAATTCTCCTAAGTAGTCAAAGAAAAATTAACATCAATTTGACATAATCTTTTCCAGAAAGTAGAAGAGGAAGGAACACTTCCTAATTCATTTTATGAATTACTACCCTGATACCAAGACCAAAAATAAAATGAAACTGAAGACCAGTATCCTTTATGAATATGATGCAAGAAATATTTTTTAGAATTTGCAAATGTAAATCAGAAGTATAAAAAAGAATTAAAGGATTATTCTGGTGGTTCAGTGGCAAAGAATTTGCTTGCCAATGCAGGCGACATGGGTTTAATCCCTGGTCTGGGGGCTCCCACATGCCACGGAGCAACAAGCCATGTACCGCAACTACTGCACCTGTACTCTGGAGCCTGTGCACTGCGGCAAGAGAAGCCACCCCAGTTAGAAGCCCGTGCACTGCACCTAGAGAGTAGCCCTCACTTACCTCAACTAGAGAAAAGTCCGGCAGCAACAAAGGCCCAGCACAGTCAAAAAAAAAAAAAACCAAAACAGGAATTATACATTATGAGCAACTGAAGTTTATTCCAGAGATGTAAAGCTGGTTCAATATTCAGAAATTAACCAACATAACCTCCTATGTTAACACATGATTGTATCAATTGATACAGAAAAAAGCATTTGGCAAAATTCAATATCTGTTCATGATCAAAACTCTCAAAAATAGAAACAGAGGGGGATTTCCTCAATGGAAGAAAAGAAAAAAAATGATAAATTGGACTTTATCAAAATTTTAAAATTATTCTCTGCAACAGACCTCAAGAGGATAACAAGATAAGTTACAGATTAGGAGAAAATATTTATAAACTACATATCTGACAAAGGAGTAGTATCTAGAATATATAAAGAATTCTCAAAACTCAACAGCAAACCCCAAACAATCCAATTTGAAAAAAACAGGCAAAACACACAAAGAAACATTTCACTGAATTAAATATACAGATGACAAATAAGCACATGAGAAGGTGTTTAGTGTTACTGACTTTTAAGGAAATGCAAATTAAAATTGCAAGATACCACTGCACGTCTATCAGAATGGCTGAAATAAAAAAATAATGACAACACAAAAAGCTGATGAAGATACGAATAAATGGGGTCAGTCATACATTACTGGTGGAAAGGCAAAATGGAGCAGCCACTCTGAAAAACAGTTTGGCAGTTTCTTAAAAACTTAGACATCCAAGTATCATATGACTTAGAAATTGCCCTCTTGGGCATTTATCCCAGAGAAATGAAGACATATATTCATATAAAACTTGTACACAAATGTTTACAGATGTTTTATACATAGTAAAACATAACTGGGAACAACCCATACATCCTTTAATGGCCGAATGATTAAACAAACTGGACTAATAGTCAACGATGAAAAGGAATGAAATCTGGATACACATACAGCCTGTGTGTATCTCCAGGGCATAATGTTGAGTGAAAACAGCCAGTCCCCAAGGGTTACATGCTGTAGGATGACATTTATATAATAGTCTTGAGGTGAGGAAATTGCAGAAAGAAGGAACAAGCTAGTGACTTGCAAGGGTTAAAGAAAGGATGTGGATAGGAAGGAAGTGGGCGGCTATTAAAGGACAGCATGAAGGGTCATCCTGGTCTGTATCTTGGCTGTGTCAAGGTCAATATCCTAGTTGTGATATTGATCTCAGCATAAAAAACCAGCTAAACAGTAAATTATATCAACTCAATGGAATACATTATATTAGAAACAAAGGTATTAAATACTCAAAATTGGTCACTTCCTAATTGGGGTCTCAAAGAGTCAGACACGACTGAGCAACTGAACTGAACTGAACTGAACTATTTTATTACTTTTATTATTTTCGATGCTTCTGAAGTTATTGATGACTTTTGTATCTGGATGGTGGAAATACTCTAGAGTGGTGTGCCATGGCGCCTCTCTTCCCAGTTCTGCATTTGGTGACATCACTTTGCTCCCCTGAAATCAGCCATAGTAGGAGAATCTACACCACAGAAATGGGCAAACCCTGCAAGTTAGGTCTCCCCCCCATTTCCAGCAGGTTGTTAAACTTTCACCAAGACACCACTGCTTATAAGGTAAGACATTTCCCAAACATCAAAGTGGATTTAGATATTGGGTGACCACCTCATCCTCCCCAATAGCAAACGTCTACCAGAAAAACGAATAATGATTCAGGTCAGTTATGAGAGGGAGAAAAACCTGGGCTTCTTAAGGCTATTTTCTCTTTAGTTCATTGCTACCCTCATTTTATACAAGGCAATTGTGGACTGCAGGTGAGGTGGGCTCTGGGGGAGTGAAACTGTTACTGTTGATGGTCTCGTTCTTTGAAAGTTCAATAAAGAAATGGTGAGATTGTAGAACTACAAAAAACTGGACCCGTATGAAGGCTCAGATATCTTTGTTTCCCTAGGTGATACCCTCTCTAGTCTCTCTCCATCAAATTCTGATTCTTTAGTACCCTAGCCTAGGGCCCATGTAGTTATTTGTTTTGCTCTTCCAGCAAACTTTTTCTTCCTGTGCTTCTCCGTTTGGCTGGAGGTGGGATGGAAGTGGGAGGGAGTAGGCCTGTGGATAGGGATCTGATCAACCATTCTATCCCTTATTTGGCCATGTTGACTGGTCCAAAGGGTGGGCATGCACAGACAAGGGATACAGGGACATTTGTTATGAGTTCTCTTCATTTACTGGGATTGCTAGATTGGCACCAGCAGCCTCCATGCTCCCTGCCACACAGAGAGGGCCTCTCTGCAGCCAGGGTGTGGCTAGTGCCAGATGCTAGTGCCAGATGAGAAATGGACAGACAGACAGATGGAGTACTATTTGGGCTTAGTCTTTGGGAACCCCTGAGGTTCTGCTTCCTGCGGCTCATTCTTCCCAGGTAATTTCACTTTTTGCTGAAGCAAATTCTAGTTGAGATTGTTTGGCAGATGCACCCACCAAATTCCAGCATTCCTTGTAGACTCTCTGCTGGTCTCCCTGGCTTGTCTTCCCTTTTTCTGCCCCCGATTCTTCTCCCCTCTATTTGGAATTTATCTATGTGATCTAAAATTGCCAGCCACCACCCCCAACCCCCTTTCCACCTAGAGATCTGTTGAACTTACAGAGATCTTCAGAGGGCCCTGTGGAGGCTGCTCCCTCCTCTGAGTGTCTTTGGATGCTGCAGACAGAGTTGAGTCAGAGGCAGGGGGAACAGCACGTTTATAGCCTGCTGGTTTATAGCCCGAAAGAAACATTTGGGCAGAAATACACTTTTTTTTCCAATATAGAAGAAATCTCCCATAAGCCAGCCAAATAGTTCTCAGAAACGCTTTGCCACGGTAGACTGATTGGGTGCTAATACACCTCCGTCTTCGGCTCCCATATTCTCTGATTTATTTTGGCACCAGAATGGCAGCAGGGCCAGCATCTAGCCACATGTTATTATTATTATTTTTTCGTCTATGCAAGGGGGTAAACTGCATACGCTTTATTTCAATTAGCTTAATTGTTTTCGGTATTTAATACTAATTGTTTTAATTAGTTTCCAAAGCACAACAATGCTGACAACGGGAAGGACTACATCTTATCCGTATGGTTACAGAAGACGGATGACTCAATTTCCCATCCTCAGTCTGTGCGAGTCGCGGGAGAAGGACTGGGCAGATGTGAGAGGAGGAAGATGTAAGTCCTCCAGAGAGCTGACCTAGCCTTGAATGCAAAACCTGAATCTTAAGAATGAATGAGGAGGTGATGGACAGGAGAATAAAACAGGAGAATGAAGGATTTATGCAGGATTTGGGTCATCTATTTTCTTAACGTGCATACCACGGAGTGATGCTGGCTGAATAAGAATAACAACAAATTTCCCTGTGCCAACAGCCTATATTGGCTCTGAGCTGAAGATGCAATGTTTGAAGACCAAATTGTAGGAGACTGCAAGTGAGAAATGTCCCTTAGTACAATCTGTCTTGGGAAAAGCTCATACCAGTCAAAAGCTGGGTGACATTTCTTGGGCAAATCTGGCTTAGAAAAAGTTCATAGCTAGTGTCTGGCATATATTGGGAGCTTAATAGATGCTTTAATCAGCATCTGTCAGAAAGTCCTTTGGGCTTAGTCTTCAAAGTATATTTAGAACCTGACACTTAGCACCTCCTAGAACTGCCACTATCCTGCTCTGATCTACTATACTCTTTGACCTGCCCGCCCCCATCAGCCTCTCACCTTGTCACTGTGTATCCTTAACACAGCAGCCAGAGGAATCTTTTAAAACATAAATCATAGCACGGTCCTTCTCAGAACCCTCTGATGGCTCCCTTCTCACTCAGAATAAGAGCAGAGTCCTTGTGATGACTGGCAGGGTCCTTCTCCGTGACTTGCCTTACCTCTCTGAGCTCCTCTACTCTGGCTTTCCCCCACTGCCTCAGCATCACTGAGGCATTCACTGTGCCTGCCCTCAGCATCCCTGGCATGACTGCACTGAAGGGCCGAATCGCCCAGGTGGCTAGTGACTAGTAAGTGGACAGTGCACAGATGGGGTTCCCACCATCACAGACAGTTCTACTGGACAGGGCTGTCCTGGGACTTCACCCTGGCTGGAAAGCTCTTTCCAAAAGCATCCACATGGCAGAGTCACTGAAATGCTGACTCTTTGCTCAAATGTCACCTTTCCTAAATGCCCCTCTGAAACCATCCAATTAAAGATCTCAGCCCACAACCTAGTTCCTTATCAATCATTCCTGCTCCTCTCACTCTGCTCTATTTTTTCTATAGTACTTAACATCTGATAGCACACTGTGTGTGTGCTAAGTCGCTTCAGTTATGTCTGACTCTTGGCGGCCCATGGACTGTAGCCCTCCAAGCTCCTCTGTCCATAAGATTCTGCAGGCAAGAATACTGGAGTGGGTTGCCATGCCTTCCTCCAGGGGCTCTTTCTGACTCAGGGATTGAACCTGCATCTCCTATGTCTCCTGCATTGGCAGGTGGGTTCTTTACCACTAGTGCCACTTGGGAAGCCCCAATAGTACATTTTACAATTTAGTTATTTATTATTGTCATGGATTATTGTTAGTCCCCCCATGAAAATGTATGCTTCAAGAATAGAGGGTTTTTCATTTTGACCCCTGCTGTATCCCCGGGATCTAGAACAGTGCCAGCGCAGAGTAAACATTCATGAAGTATTTGTTGAAGAAACTAGTCAATAGGTCAACATATTTTTGTGTCATCTACTGTATCTCAGGCTCTGTGCTGGGCACTTGGGGTACATAGAACAGTGAAATAGACATTGTTCCTACTGTCATGAAGCTTCTAGTCTAGTGGGAGAGATATTCTGGGAAGTTTTATAGAAGAGATAAATAGAGAGCAGAAACAGTGACTATCATGTGTGTGTGTGTGTGTGTCTGGGTGTGTGTATTGGGGTGGGAAAGACTTTTTGATGAGGACAGGCCGGCTAAGTAATGAAGGGTGAAGGGGGAGGATTGCAGGGAGGGATCGAAGGATATTTCAGAGGAAAGAGCATGCGCAGAGGCCCTGATATAGGCAGACGGTCGTGCAGAGGTAAGTGAAGGGTGTGTGTGAGATGGCCGTGAGTTAGGAATCAGCGTCGATCAGGCACTGGGTGGGGGCTGCCTTCTTTGACAACACTACTCAGAGCGTGATCTCAAACGAGCGTTGTTCAAATCATCTGGGATCTTGTTAGAAATGCAGATTCACAAGGCCAACCCCGCACTTGGGAATCTGTATTTTAACAAGCCCCTCAGGTGGTGCTGATGCTCACTGTTCTTTAATGCTGTGCCCCTTTATCGAATGTAAGCACATGGTGGGTGCCTATGACCATTATGGGGCTAGATGGATGGATGATTGAATCAATGATGAGGGGATATGTATAACTATCACCACAGTGCCCGTTCCTTTTTATGTTCTCTTTCTTTGGCTGAGGTTCAGATGATAATTAACATGAAATACAAAGAGATTCTCTGTTTATTGAGCCAGAGGTCCATCATTACTGCAAGAATGAAAAAGCAGGAAATACCTGAGTATCAGAGTAATTCAGAGATTTGGATTTAGAGGGGAGGGTGAAGGGTGTTCCTGAAGGGGTCAAGCAAAGGTTTGAGGCTGAGGGGAGCATGGCTTGATCATGGCAGAAAGGAGGCTACCACCAGAAAGGGCAGTTTGTGTGAGAGGAAGTGGGGAGGACCCTGGAAGATGGACAGGTCTCTGCTGCTCGTGTAGCGAGTACACAGGAGGTGAGGGGAGTTGGCCTGTGGATGTTTTAGGAAGGTGGTCTCACTATATGTGAGATGACTGGAGTGCCAAAACATACAGTGGTTTTGGCATTACCTACAGAATACCTTGGCTGTGTATTTAGCATTTAAAAGAATAGGAAGGTACTGTCACCATCTAGCATTTTTTATATACCACACACTGTTTTAAGCATTTTACATGCATATGCACATTCAATCCTTGTAGTCCAGTGAGGTAGATACTCTTTTATTTGACCAATAAGGGGGTTGTGGCACAGAAGGGTCAAGGTCACCCTTGACAAGGGTATATAACTTCCCCAAGGTCTCCCAGCCCGTAAGTGGTCAACTGGTACTGAATCCAGGTGACCCGGTTTCACTGCAGGTTGCTGCCTTCTTGACTATGCTCCGAGTCCGAAAGACTTTGGGAAGCAGCTCTGCTTTGCCACTCACCAGTCCCCTTGGAGGCCCTCTTGGGAGTGGGGAGCTTAAGAAAGCCCCTCTTTCCTGGCTCCTTCTTCCTCTAGTCTGTTTGTCCTCTCCCTGGTCCCACTCCTCCCTCCACCACCCTCAGGTCCTGCGGTCAGTGGAGTTGGAGGGGGGATGCTGCAAATAGGAGGAAGGGTGGTGGCCTAGTCCCAGGTCTGGGTAGGGGTGCAGTTGGATTTTATAGGGCCTGAAGTTTATGCTATCTGAGGAGTCTTCTTTAAGAAAAAAATACAAAAATGTGCTTTTGCAAACTTTATAAAATCATTAATCTTGTGAGTTCTCTAGAGCCCTGTCCCCCAACCCAGGACCTCAGAAGGGGGCCTCATTAGCTTCTCAGAAAAGCTGCCTCTGGGTCTGTGCCTGGTTTTTCCAAGTCATCCAAGACTGGAAAGATGAGCATTTTTCTCTTTCTTATATCCATCTCCTTTTAGAGCATAAGTCAAGTGCATGAATACACTCCTGGAATCTCTTTTTCCTGCCTTGCCAAAGCGTTGGGGTTGCTTTCCATCATCTTAGGTGGGGAGAGAGCAAGAAAACCCTGTTCTACTTCCTTTAGAAGAACAGGGTTTATTGAAGGGCAAGGCAGTAAGGTGCTGGAGAAGACTCTTCAGAGTTCCTTGGAAAGCAAGGAGATAAAACAAGTCAGTCCTAAAGGAAATCAACCCTGAATGTTCATTGGAAGTTCTGATGCTGAAGCCGAAGCTCCAGTATTTTGACCACCTGATGGGAAGAACTGACTCATTGGAAAAGACCCTGATGCTGGGAAAAATAGACGGCAGGAGGAGAAGGGGATGACAGAGGATGAGACGGTTGGATGGCATCATTGAACCAATGGACATGAGTGTGAGCAAGCTCTGGGAGATGGTGAAAGACAGGGAAAACTAGCCTGCTGCAGTCCATGGGGTTGCAAGGAGTCGGACATAAATCATGTCACTGATAAATTTAGTCACTGATTTAGGAGTCACTAAATCAGTGACTAAACAACAACAACAAGGGCAGTAGTGGAGGGTCCTGCAGTGTTTGAGTCTGCAGTTCGGACCCCATGCTGTGAACTGGGACACATGGACTGCTTGCCAAAAAAGGAACTGGCATTCTTCTGGCTGGGCTCCAGTGTACAGGCTGCCATCCACTGTAGCAAATGACCCCAATTCCTTCCCTTTTACTGATTTCATACTTATTTTAGCCTGTGTTTGCACATGTTTTGTAAATGCGGTCCAGTCAGGGAGTGGCCTGGCTGTAGCCTCCGAAAAGACTTGGCTTTTTGCATAAGTAATCTAGCAGATGGCAAAGCTAGATATGTAGCTTCTAGATACAAGCCTTTCCCTGGGCCCCCTCTAGGCCCTCAGGGCTATGCCAGAAACTGGTTCTGGCCTGTGCTTAATACAGGGACAAGCATACTATGGTTTTAGGAGTAGGGCTTCCCTGGTGGCTCAGTGGATAAGAATCCACCTGCCAATGCAGGGAACATGGGTTCAATACCTGGTCTGGGAAGATTCCACATGCCACGGAGCAACTAAGCCCAAGCGCCACAACTACTGAGCTTGTGCTTTAGAGCCTGGGAGCCGCAACTACTGAGCCACACTTAGAGCCCGTGCTCTGCAACAAGAGAATGAGAAGCCCACATACCACAACTAGAGAAAGGTTGCTCACAGCAAAGAAGACCCAGTGCAGCAAAAAAAAAAAAAAAAAAGACACTGTTTTAGGGGTGTTAATTGAGGGGTTTGGACAGGATTCAAGCCAGGAGAGGCAGAGACAAGCTAGGGCGTAGGGACCTGAGGTAAGGGATGAGGGGTGATGCTTGGAGGTGGGGGATGAGGCTTGAACACTTTCCATCGTCAGCACCCACCATGGGGGATTCTCCTCAGAGAAGGCTCCACTTCAACGGGGTGATGTGTGCTCTCAGCCTGTGGGCTTCCAGCTTCACTGTGGTTCTCCTGGGACTCCGTTGAAAGGGCTCACTTGATATTTAAATATTCTCCCATTTCATTTTCTTCTCTCTCTCTGAGGAAATTGACTATCAATGGGAACTTCATAGACAGTCCTGAGCTGCAAATTAAGCTAAGCCAGCAGTCTTGGGATTTACAATCATAACCTCATGGAATTGAACCATTAACTAATCCAAACACGAGTATATTAAGCGGCCAGCCCTGGCTTCAGCAATTTTCAGCAGCACCTCGTCCATCAATAACTCTAAAATGGCTGGAATTGCTGCCACCTCTTTAATCAGCTCTCAAGCCTCAGGAGGCTGACAGGTTCCTGTTTTCTGCCTCCTTCATGTTTTCTCTGAAAGAATTTCAAGGACCCAGATGGGATGTCTTTTTTTTTTTTTTTTCATCCCTCGGGGGATCATGTGATACAACTTGAAGGCTGAAGATAATAAGACAGAAAATTAAGTGCTAAATGTTCAAGTGTCTTAAAATGTATCTGTTCTTTTTAAGAAGGACCACTTTATTTGAACAAGAACAATCGGCAGAGCTCACTAGGTACAGAAATGACCAGCGAGTTGTAAAAGAAATACTTGTTCAAGGTAACGAGTCAATAAGGCAGATTGACCTTGAGAGCAGGAGGTGTTTTTTTTATCAAGGTCTCCACGTAGCGAATACTAGTCCTGACTGTAAATGTGTGGACCTGGGCTGGCGTGTCTCCCTCCTGATTCAGGCTGCTCTTACTCAGCGGTTGCTAAGGGATGGGGATTTTAGGTGATGGATGTACAGCATTAAGTAATATCACGAGAAAGGGATTCTGATTAGAGTCACACTGGCTTGAATCCTGGCTTCACCATGGACTTAATCTCCCTGTGTTTCAGTTTCCACGTTTCTCGGGGAGCTGAGATTGATTTCTGCCTTTTGGGGTTGTTATGAGAGCTGTGCCTGGCAATAGTTATCTAAGTATTTATTGTTATGATGATGAATTTGTTTTCAATGATTCTGGTTAGTTAAAGAAAAAGTCTCAGTGTGATGCTAACATGTCTTTAACACCCTCTCTAGGCATTTGCTAATTTATCTTTAATAGAGACCAGGGCTTAGTTTCAGAGTCAGCTAGAATGTAATGATACTGTTTTTCATTATATTTATTTTTTATGATTGTTTCCTATTTGTATGGCAAGTGAAACTGGTTTTCTCTTTATAACAGTGACAAATTTTAAAAAAATTTAAAAAATTTAAATTGAAGTATAGTTGATTTACAATTTCAGTTGTACAGCAAAGTAATTCAGTGATTTCAGATTATTTTCCATGAGAAGTTATTGTAAGACATTGAATATAGTTCTCTGTGCTATATAGTAAATTCTTGTTGTTTATCTATTTTATGTATAGTAGTATATATGTTTTAATCCCATACTTCTAAATTTATCCTTCTCACCCTCTCTTTCCTCTTTAGTAACCATAAGTTTGTTAGAAAGAAACTAGAAAGTGATATAACTTCTTTATGAAAATAATTTTACTTAAATAAATTGTGAGCTGATATAATTAAAAAGATACATGTACCCCTATGTTCATAGCTCTATTCATCATAGCCAAGACATGGAAACAATCTAAATGTCCTTCCACAGATAAGTGCATAAAGAAGATGAGGTATCTATAGACAGTGAAATATTAGCCATAAAAAAGAATGAAACGATGTCATTTGCAGCAACATGGACGAAACTAGAGATTAGCATACTAAGTGAAATAAGCCAGAAAGAAAAAGACAAATACCATATGATATCACTTACATGTAGAATCTAGACTATGACACAAATGAACCCATCTATGAGACAGAAACAGAATCACGGACTTAGAGAACAGGCTGGTGGTTGCCAAGGGGGAGGGGGCTGGGAGAGGGATGGAGGGGGAGGTTGGGGCTAGCAGATGTAAGCTTCAGTATTAGACAGCATGGTTAAACAACCAGATCCTACTATACAGCAAAGAAAATTATGGTCAGTATCCAATGTTGAACCATAATGGAAAAGAATACAAAAATAGAATGCATGCATGTATATAACTGAATCAATTTGTTATACAGCAGAAATTAGCACAACACTGGAAATCACCTATGTGTGTGTGTGTTAGTTGCTTAGTCGTGTCTCTTTGCGACCCCATAGATCGCAGCCCACCAGGCCCCTCTGTCCATGGGATTCTCCAGGCAAGAACACTGGAGTGGGTTGCCATTTCCTTCTCTAAAAGGAACTATAGAAAGAAAGAAAGTGAAGTCGCTCAGTTGTGTCCAACTCTTTGCAACCCCATGGACTGTAGCCTATCAGGCTCCTCCATCCATGGAATTTTCCAGGCAAGAGTACTAGAGGGAAATCACCTATCAGATCAGATCAGATCAGATCAGTCGCTCAGTTGTGTCCGACTCTTTGCGACCCCATGAATCGAAGCACACCAGGCCTCCCTGTCCATCACCAACTCCCGGAGTTCACCCAGACTCACGTCCATCGAGTCAGTGATGCCATCCAGCCATCTCATCCTCTGTCGTCCCCTTCTCCTCTTGCCCCCAATCCCTCCCAGCATCAGAGTCTTTTCCAATGAGTCAACTCTTCACATGAGGTGGCCAAAGTACTGGAGTTTCAGCTTTAGCATCAGTCCTTCCAAAGAAATCCCAGGGCTGATCTCCTTCAGAATGGACTGGTTGGACCTCCTTGCAGTCCAAGGGACTCTCAAGAGTCTTCTCCAACACCACAGTTCCAAAGCATCAATTCTTCGGTGCTCAGCCTTCTTCACAGTCCAACTCTCACATCCATACATGACCACAGGAAAAACCATAGCCTTGACTAGACGAACCTTTGTTGGCAAAGTAATGTTTCTGCTTTTGAATATGCTATCTAGCTTGGTCATAACTTCCTTCCAAGGAGTAAGCGCCTTTTAATTTCATGGCTGCAGTCACCAGCTGTAGTGATTTTGGAGCCCAGAAAAATAAAGTCTGACACTGTTTCCACTGTTTCCCCATCTATTTCCCATGAAGTGATGGGACCAGATGCCATGATCTTCATTTTCCGAATGTTGAGCTTTAAGCCAACTTTTTCACTCTCCATTTTCACTTTCATCAAGAGGCTTTTTAGTTCCTCTTCACTTTCTGCCATAAGGGTGGTGTCATCTGCATATCTGAAGTTATTGATATTTGTCCTGGCAATCTTGATTCCAGCTTGCGTTTCTTCCAGTCCAGCGTTTCTCATGATGTACTCTGCATATAAGTTAAATAAGCAGGGTGACAATATACAGCCTTGACGAACTCCTTTTCCTATTTGGAACCAGTCTATACTTTGATTAAAAAAGAAAAAATTGGTTGCCAACATTTAAAAATGGAACAATTTCAAAGAAAAAAAAAGTGAGTTGATTTAAACAAAAATATTAAGAAAATTCTATGTGTAAGTGGAAAATGAAGAAGACAGAATAACAGTGGGTCATGACTAACAGAAGTAGTAGACTAGGTCTCCTTGTGTAAAAGAATTTCTAGCTCAAAAATATTGAGGTTGGAGACACCTTTGGCATTTTTATATTCGGGTGAGGGTGCTGAGCAGGAAGTTTCCTCTGGTTTCCTCCTGTCTTTTAGTCTCTCACTTGTGAATGGCCACAGGAATGAGTCAGTGGGTCTGCCGAGGAACCCTCATCTTAGTCCGATGCCCTCCCCACGACCCGGTCCCCTCTGACCGCTGGGAGTCAGGCTTCCGGAGGAAACAGACAGACTTGGATCCTCAGCGCAGGGAACAGGGTCGGGGCTGTCCCACGACAAGCTGCTGCTGCTGTGTTGCTTCTGTCGTGTCCGACTCTGTGCGACCCCATAGACGGCAGACGACCAGGCTCCCCCCCTCCCTGGGATCCTCCAGGCAAGAATACTCGAGTGGGTTGCCATTTCCTTCTCCAATGCATGAAAGTGAAAAGTGAAAGTGAAGTCGCTCAGTCGCGTCCGACTCTTCACGACCCCATGGACTGCAGCCTACCAGGCTCCTCCGTCCATGGGATTTTCCAGGCAAGAGTACTGGAGTGGGTTGCCATTGCCTTCTCCGTCTCACGACATGGGCAAGTGGAATTTTGAAAAACTGATAATTTCGATCAATCATGAACAACTGACATGGCTTGGGTAAGCCTGAACCCATGGCTTCTCTTTCCTGACAAGGGTCCTCACTCCTCCTAAATGAGGTAGAGCAGGTCTGCCAAGTCTCAGGAAAGCAAAGGAATTGAGCACGAGCTATTTCCACCGTGGTGGGGGTGGGGGGTGGGGTAGTTGGGGGGTGGTGGTGGGGAGGAAGGCTGGGCAGAAAAAGGAGGCTGAAAGACACAAAGAACATTTTTAGATACCACAGATTAACTGATTTAAAAAGATGGAAATGAAAAATTCTGGAAATAACACGATGTTAGTGAGTTATTATAAAAAGATTTGGGGCTCATCTGAGGAAAATCTGAGTAACATAAGCCATACATTAATGGATCACATGGTTGGTTAGATATAGGCTTTTAATGAAACCCCCAACTGTGAGAATTTCTGTTTCTCTAACTATCCCTTGGACCTCCAGAGTCCTCGTCTTGGGGCTCCATCCTAGGGAAGTTTGTGCCAGCTCTCAACTGGTTCTATGTGAGGGGAGGTAGGCTACATAGCTCCACCAGAATGTCCCACGGTTACTGTAAACTAAAGCATCCTTGACTTTTTCTCTTCAAATCCCATATATGCATCCATAATATTCCTGGTATATAGGCCCCAAGGTTCAAAACCTTTGGGGCCAGAGTTCAATTTTTCTTCCTCTTTATGTCTCCATCCAACGACTCATTAATTTCTCATTTTGTGTGTGTGTGTGTGATTATTACATGATTATTGTGAGCTCAGTGTCTTTATGTTTATTCTTCTGATTTCCACTGCCAACTCCCTCAGCTGATTCTTCAATAAACTGGAACAAGACCTGTGTCATCTTATGTCTGACTCCTTTCTTAAAAAAATTATTTATTTTTAGCACTGAAGTGTAATTGATTTACAATGTTTCAGGTGTACAGCAAAGTGATTCAGTTACACATTCACACACATATATTCTATAAATATGTATTTCACATCTTCTTTGTCCATTCACCTGTTGATGGACATTCAGGTTGCTTCTGTGGCTTGTTTGGCTATTGTAAACTGTGCTGCTATAAACATTGGGCTGCATGAACCTTTTCATATTAGAGTTTTTGTCTTCTCCAGATACATGCCCAGAAGTGGGGTAGCAGGATCACAAGATAACTTTATTTTTAGTTTTTATGAGAAACCTCCACATTTGTTCTCCAGAGTGGCTGCACTGATCTACATTCCCACCAACAGTGTAGGAGGGTTTCCTTTTCTCCACACACTCTGAAGCATTTATTTTTGTAGAGGTTTTGATGATGGCCATGCTTACTGGTGTGAGGTGATCCTTCATTGTATTAATAGTTTTGATTTGCATTTCTCTAGTATTTAGTGATGTTGAGCATCTTTTCATGTGCCTGTTGTCTATCGATTATGTCTTCTTTGAAGACATGTCTGTTTATGTCTTCTGCCCATTTTTTAAAAATTGTTTTTTTTTTATGTTGAGCTATATGAGGTATTGGGAGAAGGCAATGGCACCCCACTCCAGTACTCTTGCCTGGAAAATTCCATGGACGGAGGAGCCTGGTGCGCTGCAGTCCATGGGGTCTCTAGGAGTCGGACACGACTGAGTGACTTCACTTTCACTTTTCACTTTCATGCATTGGAGAAGGAAATGGCAACCCACTCCAGTGTTCTTGTCTGCAGAATCCCAGGGACGGGGGAGCCTGTGGGCTGCCGTCTATGGGGTCGCACAGAGTCAGACACGACTGACGTGACTTAGCAGCATATGAGGTATTTGCATATTTTGGAAATTAATCCCTGTTGGCTGCATTGTTTGCAAATATTTTCTCCCATTCCATAGGTTGTTTCTGAATCCTTGATTACAGTTTCAGGCACATAATTGGTGCTTAAGAAGTATTTACTGAATTAATATAAAGGTGTCTCAGTCTTTTTTTATTTTGCTGGGGATGTTTTTGTTGCCTTGGTGGGGAGAGAAATGCTCTCGTGATACTTTGGTCCAGCTTGAATCTCTAGGCCTTCCCTGAAACTAAAGTCTTCATGGGGACCAGTTCTAGGGATCTACTCTTACTTGTTCTCCTAAAAAGTCCTATCCTGGGAGTATAGGAGGGTAGGTGGACATCCATGGAGCTTCATTCACTGGGTGCCCAGAAGGTCAAACATATCAAGGTATGAATCTGCAGGCAGCTGGGGGCTGAAGCTGCAGGTAAACATCACCAGAGATGCTCTACCTTGGGTCCTTGAACCTGAAGTTAACCCAGCCTCTGCTTTCACTTCTAGTTAGTTTTCAGAGAATCTTTTTTCACTGGGGGAACCTAAGTTAGCATTTTTTATTACTATAGGTAACTGACAAACCATAGGAAGTATTTATATACCTAAACTCAGTCCTTGTGTGGAGAAACATTTTGTTGATGTAAGCAGGGTGCTTTATTATAGATAGATTTGTCCTGTGCTCATTGAATAAATTTGGCTTCCCTGGTGGTTTAGATGGTAAAGAATCCACCTGCAATGCAGGACACCCAAGTTCGATCCCTGTGTTGGGAAGATCCCCTGGAGAAAGGAGCAGCTACCCACTCCAGTATTCTTGCCTGAAGAATTCCATGGATAGAGGAGCCTGGTGGGCTATCATTCAGGGGGTCGAAAACAGGCATGACTGAATGACTAACACTATTACTACTACATTGAATAAATAATCAGACTTTAATGCTGGGGGTTCCTGTTGGAGTTGAGAGGAAGATGGCTCATCACATTTCATTACACATTTTTCAATAGAATCCCCTTGGGGTAAATATTTCGTATTCTGAAATGATTTGCCATAGTGTCTCCAGAAAGATTTCTTATTCAACAGTAAACTGGTTGTGTTATTTTGATTACTTTCTCACTCCTTGGTAATTGTCTCATTTTCCTTTTGTAAAAGGAATTCAGACACCTAACACAATTGCACGTTGACACCAGTTCAGATCATCATGAAGAATTTTGTGGATAGGATTCAGTGTGTGGTGAATACCTCCTTTTTCCACGTTTGGTTTCCTCCAATCATCCGTGATTCAGAGGTAGCACAGATGTTTCCAGCTGCTGGAAAATGAAGCTTGAAGTTCATGCTGATAAGGAGAAAAATACCTAATTCAAATTCCAAGGATTATTTGACCTAAATCAATTTCAACTTGAGAAAATGGGGTCAACTCTCTTTACCCCAGAAGAACCACCCTGGTGATTAAAAAGTAAATCTTGGAGAATTAAATTATGTTGCTGTTCAGCTTTCATATGCATACTTAGGAAAAAAAAACCCAGAGCATCAAAGACTGTCGGAATAACTCAATTCAGTGATGGTGGCAGAGCACTGCTGAAAAAAAGGCTTTTCTAAGGCAGTGAGCTTTGCTCCAGGGAACTGCCACACACTTCAATTGGTATCCGAGAGAAAAGGAGAAGTCTTTCAAATGAATAATTTTATGACTTTCAACCACACACATACTGCTTGAATATCAAATTATTTTAAATGAGAACTTCAAAAAGATCTACCTGTTAAATGAGTAAAAAGCCCTAAACCACTGCCTAACAGAGCAAAGAGATTTGGATTAAAATGCCAAGCGGAAAGGGATCTGGGGTGGGACACTGTTAGATGAGGAGTCCCAAGACGTGTCCAAAGAAGAGTTTACCCTCTGACGGAAGGGGGGCATTGACCCCAGGATTTTAGAGATAAATGTGCAGTTGTGTTAGGTGTCTGATTTCCTTTTACAAAAGGAACATGAGACAATGACCAAGGAGTGAGAACGTAATCAAAATAACACAACCAGTTTACTTTTGAATAAGATAATCCAGCCCTCCTTGTTTTACAGGTGAAAACACTGAGGCTGGAACACAGGTGTCTTGCCAGACCCCGCCCCCAGCCCATGCAGTGTCTAGTCTAGACACATCCCAGGTTGGTTTTTTCTGAGCAACACGGGGAACAGCTAGTGGTTAACTGGTCTGAGTTGCGGGAGTAACAAAGGATAGTGGTTTATATACATCTACCATCCTAGATGTTGTTGTTCAGTCACCAAGTCATGTCCGACTCTTTTCGATCCCATGGACTGCAGCACGCCAGGCTTCTGTGCCTCCGCTATCTTCCGGAGTTTCCACAAGTTCATGTCCATAGAGTCAGTGATGCTATCTGACCATCTCATCCTAGACGTTATTTGCTTTGTCCAATACCTCTAACCCTTAGCTCACTGCTAAGGTAGGGATTTTCAGGCATCTCTCCCTCATCCTTTATATCAACAAGAAGATATATAAACATGAAGTTGTCTACTGGGTATTGTAGAGGAAAAGTGAAGTTCTTTCTAGTAGTTGGAAGATGTGAATTCTTGTCTTGAATATGCCAACAAAGAGCTACATGTGACCCTGGGTAGTTGGTTTATCCAAGATGAGCTTCAGAAAAGTTGATTGTGGCCCCAAGATTCTTCTTTCCCAGGGAAGCTGTAAAGAAAATACAGGCTCCTGAAAGATAAAATGTTCTGTGAGCTGGGAGATATAACAAGAGGGTATATTCCTCATGTCTTTTTATTTTGTATTTTTGATGCTTTGATATCTTGGGGCTTTGGTGACTCTAGAGAGATCTCCCCTCCCAGGGACAGCTAATTCCTAGAGATAGCCAATGACTCCCCTGCAAGCCCACCGATCCAGAGCTAGTCTCCCCAGTCACCTCCCACATCACATTCATACCCTCTGGGTGGCTATTCTCCTGACCTAATCACATGAGGGCAGGTACCAGACACCTAGACACAGCCCCTCTGCCCCAGTGCCTGGCGAATCATTCAAATTAGCCAGTGCTAAGCCTGCTTACCCTGCCTCACCTCTGTTTCTTCACAGGGAAACCACAATAAAGCCTCTGCTTTTTTTTTTTTATGTTTATTTAAAAAAATTATTTATTTGGCATGCAGATCTACGGGGAATTGAGCCTGGGGCCCCTGCATTGGGAATGCAGGGCCTTAGCACTGGACCACCAGGGAACTCCCACACAATAAAGTCTCTTGACCCCGTTTTCCCTCTGCTCCTTCTGCCTCTTGACTGGCCCTGGTGCTTCCTTATGTGTCCTGTGGTGTCCTGGCATGGCCTCTTTTTGGGGGCCTATGAGTATAACAATCTTTTAAAAAATAATCACTAATTATTATTTTAAAATTAAGACTTTATTTTATAGGAGTAGTTCAAAGTCCACAGCAAAAGTGAGGGGAAGGTACATAGATTTCTCATGTGCCCTCTGCCCTCACACATTTATAGCCTCCCCTAACTATTAACATTTCCCACCCCCAGAGAGGTACATTGGTTACAAACGATGAACCTACACTGACCCAAAGTCCATGGTTTATATTACTGTTCACTCCAGGTGTTGGGCGTTCTATGGGTTTGGACAAATGTATAATGACATGTACCCACTACTGTGTTATCACACAGGGTATTTTCACTGCCCTAAAATTTCCTCATTGCTCGATCTATTCATCCACCACCAACCCTTTGTAACCATGGATCTTTTTATTGTCTCTGTAGTTCTGCTTTTTCCTGAATGTGGTATAGTTGGAATCTCACAATATGGATGTTCTTCAGATTGGCTTCTCTCACTTTGTAATGTTCAGATAAGTTTCCTCCATGTCTTTTCATGGCTTGATACCTCATTTCCTTTTAGTACTGAATGACATTCTGTTGTCTACAATGTACCACAGTTGATTTATCCACTTACCCACTGAAAGACATTTTGGTTGCATCTAAGTTTTGGTAACCATGAGTAAAGCATCTATAAAAATCCATGTGCAGGTTTTTGTGTGGACATAAGTTTTCAGCTCCTTTGAGTCAGTACCAAGGATTGCAATTGCTGGGTCAAATGGTAAGTGTATTTTAGCTTTGTGAGAAACCACTGAAGTGTCTTCCACAATGGCTGTACCGTTTTGCATTCTCAGTGAGAGTTCCAATTGCTCCATGTCCTCTCCAGCATTTGGTGTTGTCAGTGTTCTGGATTTTGGCCATTCTAAAGTAGATAGTAGTAGCTCATTGTTTTTATCTACAGTTTCCTGGTAACAATGATGTGGAGTATCTTTTCACATGCTTATTTGCCATCCGTATATCTTCTTTGGTGAGGTGTCTTTTGAGATCATTGGTCCGTATTTAAATTGTTTTTTTTTTAACTGTTAAGTTTTGAGTTCTTTGTATATTTTGGATAATGGTTCTTTATCGATGTGTCCTTTGCAAATAATTTCTCCCAGTCTGTGGCTTGTCCTCTCATTTTCTTCCTCTCATTTTCTTCTCTTTGTCTTTCACAGAGCAGGTGTTTTAAATTTTAATGAAGTCCAGCTTATCAGTAATTACTTTTATGGATCATTGAAAACACCAAACATGCCTTTGATATTTTATCTAAAAAGTTATCACGTACCCAAGGTCATCTAGGTTTTCTCCTATGTTATCTTCTAGGAATTTTATAGTTTTGTGCTTTACATTTGGATCTGTGATCCATTTTGACTTAATTTTTTTTTTTTAACAGGTATAAGGTCTGTGTTTAGATTGTTTTAAAAACATGTGGTTGTCTAGTTATTCCAGCAACATTTGTTGAAAAGACACAAACTATCATTTTCAATGGCAGACATTGCCTGATTTACTGATTGTTCCATACCTAAATAATACACAAATCTATATTTAAAAACAAGGTCTAGATACTTCCCTGATATCCAGGGGTTAAGACTCCACACTTCCACTGTAGGGGGTACAGGTTTGATCCCTAGTCAGGGAACTGAGGCCCAACAGTGTGACCAAACACCAAAATCAAAACAGAGAGCCTGATTTTTTACTTATCTGGGATGGGATGCTGCTTGGGTTAGCAGCTGTGCCTCTGCTGATCAGTGTCCACCTTTGCTGGCTTGTTAAGTCCAAGGTCTGCTTCTAAATCTTGGGGGCCTAGCGTTCAACCCATTTCCAGTGGGGAGTGGTGACTCAGAGCTGGATGGTGGAAATAAAGAGCAGTTCCTCCTCAGCCTTGCCCAGAGCCGTGGGCAACCACACTCTCATGGGTTCAAAAAGAATTCTAGATTCTCTTTCCCCACCTCTGTTTCTGTTTTCTCCTTTTGCTGGTGTCTCTGACCCTCATTCTCTGGTGCCATATGTGTATTCTCCCATTCTACCGAATCATCTGCCTAGCTTTTAAAAATTTATGGAATTTAAAAAATTTATAACATTTTAAAGTTTTTCTCCATATAGGTTCTGCACATTCCTTAATGGGGTTTTTCCTTTGTTTTGTTTGTCTTGACTTTTTGGCTTTTTTTGATTGCTCCCTTTTAAACAGATTTTTTCTTTCATTATATTTTCAAATTAGTTATATGTATGTAGCATGCTATTGATTGTCATATATAAATTTGTACAGCTAGCCACCTTATTGAATTTTTCTATTGATTTCAACAGTTCTTTTTTTTTTTTTAACTTGATTCCCTTTGGTTTTCCAGGTATCAAGTCAAAACTAGCTGCAAATAAGGATAATTTTTCTTATTTATGTTTATGACAGTCTCTCAAGAGCAATGTTAAATTATAGTGGTGAGAGTGGGCATTCTTTTCCTGTTTGCTTGGCTTTTCAGTTTGGTTTCATGAGGGTTCTGCCTCTGGTCTGGGATACCGAACCTGAGTTCTGACATAGCACTCTGGTCTCTCATTGGTTGAGAGTCAAAGATATTAGCAGGTCCAGAGGTTCTCACGGCTTGGAATCCACTTAAGAGGTTAATGGACCACTTAATCTTTCCCACATCTCCAATAGGTATCCCTGTCCCCCTCACAACTTCTCTTTTGGAAATTCCTTCAGCTTGACCTGTATTTTTCAAGAGTTTAGCAAGTAATCATAGGGGAAAGGAACCACAGAAAAAAGAAATAGTCACAAAACTATTCAACGAATTGTGTAATTAGGGAGACATAATGAATGTATTTCTAAGTATTTTTGCCCTTGAAAATTTTTAAATTACTCAGCCAGTGACAGAAATCCAAATCAACCTAAATTAAAAAAAGAATTTTTTGATACCTATAGGCAAGCTGCGGGGAGACTGGGTTGCTCATTCCTGCCTCCTTCGAAGACTGATTAACCCCTAAAGCTGGTGCCATGGTGTAGGCAGCTCTGGAGATGTTGTCTGTAACATAATAACAACCATCTATAGTGGCAGCCCACCCCAGTACTCTTGCCTGGAAAATCCCATGGGCAGAGGAGCCTGGTAGGCTGCAGTCCATGGGATCAGGAAGAGTCGGACACGACTGAGTGACTTCACTTTCACTTTTCACTTTCATACATTGGAGAAGGCAATGGCACCCCACTCCAGTACTCTTGCCTGGAAAATCCCATGGATGGAGGAGCCTGGTAGGCTGCAGTCCATGGGGTTGTTAAGAGTTGGACATGACTAAGTGACTTCACTTTCACTTTTCACTTTTCACTTTCATTCATTGGAGAAGGAAATGGCAACCCACTCCAGTGTTCTTGCCTAGAGAATCCCAGGGACGGGGGAGCCTGGTGGGCTACTGTCTATGGGGTTGCATAGAGTCGGACACGACTGAAGTGACTTAGCAGCAGCATAGAACTGGTTAGTAAATCAGGCTCTGTTCTAGGCACGTGATATACATTCTCACTTAACCCTCAGCACAACCCTGTGTGTGTGTGGTTATCCCATTTTACAAATGAGGAAATGGAGCCTTGGTGAAGCACCTCCACAAGCTCACAGAGACAGGGAAGCGATGGGCCTGGGATGTGGGGTCATTTTGACTGAAGAGCTTGGGTTCTTCTCTTCTGTACACTCTACTATCCAGACCAAAGTGACCTCTTCCTACAAACTCCAGTTGGAAACATTCCTGAGTGTGGCCTCTGATTGGCCTGGTTGGGTCATTTGCATATCCCTGGGCCAATCGTTGATGTCAAAAAGACCAGTTACTAGGATTAGTCTAGACTGAGTCATATGCCGATCTCAGGGCAAACGAGAACCAAATATGATAGAAAAAATAATACATGTCCTCTCCAGCTCCTAAATCCAAACCTTCCACTCCAGGTAAGCCAGCCATCTTCATGTTCTGGGAAGAAACTTGGCATTCCTGGCTTCCCCACATCTTTGTGCATGCCATTCTTTCTCTTGGAAATGCCTTTTTCACCTAAAGTACCTTTCTTTAGGTAGCATCAAGCTTCCTTCTTTCCTGCTGATTTTGGGGAGTAGCTCTGTAGATTTCTCCAGTTGTTTAACTGATGAGAAGATGATTCTGTTTTCTTGGGGAAAAAGAAAAGCTTCCTCCTCTCACTTTTCTAAGATCTTGCTCACCCTTTCGAATTTTCCAGCTGATGGAACTTAGTTGGGAAGTCAGTGGCTCAAGGTGCCTGTGCCAAGGTATTAGCATATACCCCCTGAAGCAAAGACACCCCTGGAGCGCTCCATCTGTTTGCCACGTTCTGTTATGTATGTGACAGCTGAGGGTATCTTTTAAGAAACACAGTGTTTGTGAGTGATGTGTCTTAATAGAAGAACGATGACACACACCAGCGTGCAGAACTCACTTTGTGGGAGCAGGTTTTCCACTGAAGCGTAGTTTGGAGTTTCAAGGATGTGTAGGAGGAATGGCAATCAGGGTGGGGTGGTGGGTTAGCGTGATGGCGGGAGTAATCTTTTCATTTCGGAAGCATTGTTGGCAGCTGAGACTCCTCCAGAATGCATGCCTTACAACAGGGTGGACTCAATTTTGGAAAGACAACTCCCGAGGAGTTGACAGGGGCCACTCCCCTCTCTTCTTCCACCAGATGAGGGAGCACTTCCTGTGTGACAAGTCACGTCTGATTTGTGATTCTGGATATCTCTAAACTTGGGAGCGGTTGTGTGCACTTGGTCAGTGTGGTGGTTATAGAACATGGCTCCAGACTTCCGTGGCGCCCTTCCTGTCAAAGGGTGGGATCTGTGTCTCTTCCTGTTGATTCTGGGTGATTGTGATCACCTTGGCCGGTAGAGTGCAATGGAAAGTCTAGAAAAGGCTACGAGGCTTCCTTCTGGTCCTCTCACCGTGCTTGTTCTTCAGAGACGCCGTCTTGGGAAGCCGCCTGCCACTGTGTTGTGAGAAACCTAACCCACAAGGAGAGGCCACGTGTAGGCAGGTGTGCTGGCCAGTCCTTTAGCCAATAGCCCAGCCCCAGTGCCAGGCGTGGGCCTGCAGAAGCCAACTTGGAAACCCCAAATAATCAGGAAGCCGAAAAGAGCCATCCCTACGGTGCTTGAATTCCTGACCCCTGGAATCTGCTAGGGCTTCCCTGGAGGCTCAGACTGTAAAGAATCCGCCTGCAATGAGGGAGACCTGGGTTCGATCCCTGGGTTGGGAAGATCCCTTTGCTGTGAGCAAAAGATGATGGTGGTTGTTTTATACCATGCAGTCTGAAATATTTATTATAAAACAGTGATACCAGAGTCTTTTGGCATCAACTACAACTGAGGGCCCCAGAACCCCCTTTGGCTCTGTGTGTTCTGTGCAGAGCAGGGTTCTTTAAAATACTAGGATTCCAGGCTGTCTGGTGGTATTTTATAAATGTTCTAGTAAGTAAAAAAATGATGCCCTTTCCCAGGATTATTTTCCCAGCTTAAGTCTGTTTTGACATCTGGGCCCTCTGCCCTACTCTGTCAACCTTGATGGAAAATTCCAATGGACCTTTTTCTTCTTTAGCTATATTTAGTTTATAAGAAGCAAGATCTGACACCCTATCCCCAGGGTTTGCCAGTTTATATGGAAGATTTGTTCTCAATACCTTTCCTTCTCCTGTCATATTATTCATCTCACTGAAAATGAAACTGGGTTTTAAGATTGTGGAAACTTCCAGGAGTTCTACTAGTCAATCAACAATCAGTAGTAGAGTGAGTAACATCTTTTAAGGGTCTGTGGAAGAAATAAAGAACCATGTGACTTAAGCCAAACTCTCATCTGTGTGTGCATGCTCAGTTGTGTCTGACTCTTTGTGACCCCATGGACTGTAGCCCACTAAGCTCCTCTGTCCAAGGGATTTTTGAGGCAAGAATACTGGGTTGCCATTTCCTCCTCCAGGGGATCTTCCCCACCCAGGGATCAAACTCGAATCTGCTGTGTCTCCTGCACTAGAGGCAGCAGACTCTTTAACCTTGAGCCATGGGGAAGACCCATAATCCACGCTGTCAAGAGCTGGCAATTTATTTGGGGAAATAAGACATGTACATGAAAAGTAAAATAGCCCAAAGATTATGATATTTCTAGTATTTAAATACTATGCGTTTACCTATGAGAATGGGTAGCAAGTACTTCTCATCTTTTTTGAGTCTGACAGAACCCAGGAAACCCTTTTATAATACATAAAATTACAAAACAAACCAACCACTAAAAAACAAAAACAAATCTGTGAATGTAGTAACAGCTATAATCTTCTGTATTGCTCACTAAATAAGATCTAGCAGTAGTCTTTTTTTTAGCAGTTAAAAAATTATAATTTTCACGAAGGCAGTCTAGCAGCAGTCTTTTAAAAAAATATTATTTATTTATGTATTTGAATCCCTCGGGTCTTAGTTGCAGCATGCAAAATCTTTGTTGCATCATGTGTGATCTTTCGTTGGGGTGTATGGACTTTATAGTTGTGCTGTGAAGGCCCAGCTGCCCTGTGGCATGTGGGATATGGTGGTGTTGTTTAGTTGCTAAGTCATGTTTGTGACCCCATGGACTGTAGCCCACCAGGATCTTCTGTCCATGGGATTTCCCAGGCAAGAATACTGGAGCGGGTTGCCATGCCCTCCTCCAGGGGATCTTCCCAACCCAGGGATTGAACCTGGGTTTCTTGCATCGCAGGCAGATTCTTTACCATTGAGACATCAGGGAAGACCATTATTTCCCAGACCAGGAAGCAAACCTGTGTCCTCTAGACTGCCCGCTAGATTCCTAACCACAGGACCACCAGGGAAGTCCCTAGCAGCAGTCTTTTGAGATAACAGTGAGTGTAAATGACATCCTGGGACCTGGGAGATGCCTGCATCAACTGTAATATGGTACAAAATACCTGCAGTTTCTATTGGTGACAGAAATCATAGGTACTATTAATAAGGTAACCCCAGGTGACTCAGTGGTAAAGAATCCACCTGCCAATGTAGGAGATATGCAGGAGATGTGAGCTTGATCTCTGGGTTGGGAAAATCCTTGGAGTAGGAAATGGCAATCTGCTCCAGTATTCTTGCCTGGAAAATCCCGTGAACAGAGGAACCTGGTGGGCTACAGTCCATGGGGTTGCAAAGAGTCAAACATGACTGAATGATTGAGCATGCACACTATTAATATATCCATACAGTGGATGGGGGTGTGCCTACGTTTATAACTGAGAGAGATGCTAAATTGTAATTAGTGCAGATACAAAGGGTACATGGTCTTTAGCAAATCAATAACAAAATTGAAGTCAGTCTAGCTTTTATTATCATCATGCACCATCAATTTAAAATAATATCAGTGACAGAAGCATTCCTGCAGGGGCCAATGATTACCATTGTCCACCTGCATCGCCAACACCAGGATGCCACTGAGTAAGCATATAGTTTTTCCCTATCCAAGCTCACAGACCCCTGAATTCTACCCACAGACCACAATGCCAGTCTCAGTCTCCAGGTTACAAACACTTGTGTGTTGTTTCCTGGTTTAGAGGAGGATGTTTGGAATCAGACAGGACTGGGCTTGAGTCTGTTGTCCTAGTTAATTACGTGACTTTGAGAAAACCATTTAACCTCTTAGAGGATCAGTTTTTCTTCTCTGGAAAATGGAGTACAGTAATGGCACCTTTCCCATCATTGTTGGGTGGTTTCATGGAGATCAAAAAGTAGGTGAAGTGGTTTGTCCACTGTTGGTGGGAATGTAAATTGATGCAGCTGCTGTGGAAAACAATATGGAGATTTCTCAAAAAACTAAAAACAGAACTACCATATGACCCAGCAATTCCACTTCTGGGTACGTATCTGAAAAAATAAAAGCACTAATTTGAAAAGATATAGGCAACCCAATGTCCAGAGCCACATTGTTACAATAGCTAAGATACGAAAGCAACCTAAGTGTCCATCAACAGATGAACGGATAAAGAAGATGTGACATATGTGTATATATGTGTGTGTAGAACAGAATGCTACTCAGAGTTAAAAAGAATGAAAATTTGCCATTTTCCATAACTTGGGTGGACTTAGAGGGTATTATGCTAAGTGAAATAAATCAGACAGAGAAAAGCAAATCTACATTTACATGTAAAACTAAAATATACAACAAACTACTGAATATAAAATAAAAAAGACATAGACTCACAGAGAAAAAATTACTGGTTATTAGTGGGGAGAAGGAAGGGGGAGGGGTAAGATAAGGGTTGGGGATTAGGGTGTATCCAACTATTAGGTATAAAATAAGATAAAAGGATACATTATACAACATGGGGAATATAGCCAATATTTTACAATAACTATAAAAGGAGTATAACTTCTAAAAATTGTGAGTCACTACATTGTATCTCTGTAAATTATATAATTTTGAACATCAACTATATTTTTTATCTTTCAATAAAAAAAACAGAAGTGAGTGAAGTGAGGAACACTGCCCCATCAACGGTGGTGGCGCTGGTGGTCATAGTAACGGTTGATCTTCCCACTGGCTCTGGGAGGAAGGGACTGATGTCTTGTTTTACCAGGTGAGAAAACCAGGTCTTTATGCCTGCCAAGGGCATCTGATGGGGCAGGAGATGCCTGCTGCTCTGTTGTCACCTACCTGCCAAGGATGGCTGGCCTTTCTGAATTGGTTTCCCTCTCTTCCATCAGCGTCCTTCTGTCCATAGTGGGCGCTGGCTCACAGGCTCAAGCTGCTAGCCCTGCTCAGGCTTGAACTGACCTGGGATGAGGTGGGTTCTCCTGGACTTGCTGATATATGTTAGGTTTCCAGCCCCTTGGGAAGGCTGCACTGACTGCAAAGCCAAAGTCCTTCCTTACATGAAGCCTCTTGACCTTGAGGGTCACTCCCCTGTTACAACATTTGAAATCCTCCTGGTCTGGGCCACTCATCTGACACTTGAGGTACACGGGGCTGCGATTGTTTTTCCTATTCCAGCTGCTCTCCTCGGTTAGATCATAAATGGATGGAGGGCAGAGAGTAGCAAGATAATTCCTCTGGATGGAAGGAACATTTTATCTTTCTTCCTCCCTCTCCAGCTGACAGCTTTACACTTCATAGGTGCTTGATGACGCTTATTGGATGAATAGACAGACCAGTGGGGGAAGGGTCTAGCCGCAGGATATTTGGGTACTTCTCAGAGCAGCCAGCTCTGGGCCCTGTGCCACCAGCCCAGGTCTGTCCGTGGGCTGACTGTCTGTCCGTGGGTCTGTCTGTGTGGTCTATCACAGAGTTCACGCCATGTGTTTGCATCACTGGTTCCTCTACTGGGGAGGTTGTCAGGACAGATTGATAATGTCAGAAAGTCAAACAGCTGGTCAGGTGTGGTGTCCTCAGAAAGGTGGCTTTTCAACTTCATCTGGAGTGCAGCTGGGAGCCAAAAACCCTGATGCACTGGCCTCATTCTCAGAGGTTCAGATCTAAGTGGTCTGGGATGGGATCCCCAAAGTTCCCACCAACCCTGGCTGAGAACCACTACCCAACACTAACATGGAGGGGGTCCAGGCAGTGGGGGGCTTTCTCTAGTCTGAGTGTGGGATCTCCGACCCAGTAGAATGTATGATACTAGATAAGTGGCATAACCTCTTTTTTAAAACAATTATTTTATTTTATTATTTTTTTTGACCACCCTATGCAGCATGCGGGATCCTAGTTCCCTGAAAAGGGATCAAACCCATGGCTCCGGCATTGGGAGCTCAGAGTCTTAACCACTGGACCACCAGGGAAGTTCTGTGACATTACCTTTTTGAGCCTCAATTCCCTCACCTGTAAAATGGGAGTCGGGATAGTACCTAGCCTTTAGGGAGATCAAGAGGATTGAACGAGACTGAGCATGCAAGGCTCTTAGCATGTCTTAAATGCTCAATAAATAGTCACTGCCATTATTATTGTCAATTTTTATTTTATTGACAGGAATGAGTGAAGGTGGAGGAGAATGTTTGGTCATAAAGATGGTCCTACCTTGACTCCCTGCCGTGCTGTGTTTTTGCATAAATCTGTATCCACCAACCCAGCACACACGTACACCCTTGTGCTGTGCTGTGCTCGGGGCAGGTGGTGCAGCTGCCCCAGCCACTCTGTCACAGCAGGCCACGTGTCATCTATTATCCAGGCAGGAGGAATGTAAAGGAAGAGACTTCTGCACTTAAAGCACTTTTACTTTATTAAGAGCCTTTCTAATGTAAAAAACGCTCACACAGTCACTTTCCGTGGCAGCCACATTACCATTATTTTCAATGCTCTGAGGACAAAATGAGATTAGGTGTGAGGAAGAGGTGAGGTAGGGCGAGAATTCAAGGGCTGGATTTAAATCCAATTCTGCAGGTTGAGCCCGTGTTAATGCAATATTATAGGATTTGAAGGCAAGGGCCTCTGTGGCTTAGTCCAGGGTTTCTCCAACATCTGGGTCATTGGCAATGTCACCACTGCTTTTATTCTAACTATATCAAGGGGATACTCAGAGAGAGAGAGAGCTGATTCTTAATTTCCACAATTGCTTGCCTTTAAGGCACCAAACAGACCCTCCTGCCAGGCAACCTTTTTTGATCACAGAGACCTGAAATAGTAATGTGTTAACCCTTTCTGATGCTTAGACAAGGCACAGAAACACACGTCCCTGAAATCTTTCCACTCCAACCAGATGAATTTCAAACAGGAGAGCTCAGAGATCAAAGAAGAAGTACATTTAATTACCCCACTGCAGCCACACGTCTGCTCAGCCTGCTGGGAGGCCCCAAGAGCGAGCACACACACTCACCGGGCACAGATGTACCGAAGTGTATGTATTGGGCCCTGGGAGTGATTCAGTCCCTTCCAGAGAGAGTTCAGGGTTGAGCATGTGAAAGAGAATAATAAAAGAGATGACTATGACCAGGGCCTTAAGAATACAGGGCAGATCCTCTTCCAAGGCTGGCCTAAGAGCCATTATTAACTTCTTTCTCCTTTTCCTCATCTACTTTATAGTCTGGGGAATTATAGTGTCATTTCCTACCCTCCACTGCAACTAGAAGTGGTTGGTGATGCAGTTTAGGGGTATGAATTATTAAGTAGAAGCCTGTTGGTGGGTTTCGGGGAAACTTTTGTTTTCCTGGCAAAAAAGGAGAAGAAGCTGGAAAGCAAAAACGATTTACCTGGAAAGCAAACATGATGCCTGGATGTGTGGCAGCCATCTTGCAACCACGAGGCAGTGAATCCAAGAGAAAGGCCTCTGTCGAGCTGTTGCCTGGATATCGTGAGACCTTTCAATCAACTGGAAGCTACCTTCCTTGAGACTTCTTGTTGTGTGAGAAAAATACATCCCTAAGCAGTGACTTTATTTTTTGGGGGCTTTAAAATCACTGCAGATGGTGACTGCAGCCATGAAATTAAAAGACACTTACTCCTTGGAAGGAAAGTTATGACCAACCTAGACAGCATATTAAAAAGCAGACAACAAAGGTCCGTCTAGTCAAGGCTATGGTTTTTCCTTTGCCAACAAAGGTCTGTCTAGTCAAGGCTATGATTTTTCCAGTAGTCATGTATGGATGTAAGAGTTGGACTAGAAAGCTGAGCGCTGAAGAATTGATGCTTTTAAACTGTGGTGTTGGAGAAGACTCTTGAGAGTCCCTTGGACAGCAAGGAGATCCAACCAGTCCATCCTAAAGGAGATCAGTCCTGAGTGTTCATTGGAAGGACTGATGTTGAAGCTGAAACTCCAATATTTTGGCCACCTGATGTGAAGAGCTGACTCATTTGAAAAGACCCTGATGCTAGGAAAGATTGAGGGCAGGAGGAGAAGGGGATGATGGAGGATGAGATGGTTGGATGGCATCACTGACTCAATGGACATGAGTTTGGTTACACTCCGAGAGGACAGGGAGGCCTGGCGTGCTGCAATTCATGGAGTCACAAAGAGTCGGACACGACTGAGCGACTGAACTGAACTGAACTGAAGCTGTTGTAAATCAGCTTTCTATTTCCTGCAGCTGAGTGTCATTCTGATGGACACAGAAAAGTACAGATGAAGTGTCAGTGGCCTGTCAAGGTGGGAGAGGTGAATTGATACAAGAGTAGATCAAAAAAGGCTTCAAGGAGGAAGTATTGGTGGCATTTAAGTTGGGACTTAAAAGCCTTTAGGGTTCAATGTGTAGAGATGAGAGAGAAAGACTATAACATGAGTAGAGACAGAAGCTGGGTAAAGTGGTGAATTAGTGCTTTGTCTGTAAGCTGCAGAGACCAAACCCAAACTAGACTGAATGATAAAGAATGATTGTTTACTCATATGATTGGAAAGCCCAAGAGTTGACTTGCCTAAGACCCATTGGATCCAGGAACATAAATCACATGGGCAGGAGTTTACCTTGTTGCCTTTTTTGCTCTTTCCTCTCTCTGGTTTTGCTTTTAGAGAACTGTCTTTGAGTAGCAGAAAGATGACTGGCAGCAGGTTAGACTCACATTCTCCCAGCTTAGAATCCTCTGGAGAAGGAGAAATATGGAGTCTTACTGTTCATATATTTTATCGTTCATAGGGCCAAGACCACTGTTGGCCTTGCTTGGGTCATTTCTGACAGATGTTGTGTAGAGAAGGAGTCTGAAATGAGGGATCTCTCTGAAAGGGCCGCCTGAGCCTGAGATGTCCCACCAGATGTGACAGCCCCAAGACACCCCAGGGAGCGAGGGAGGGATGAGTCCCCCAAGGGACTAGAAGGTGGTGGAGAGGCAAAACCCACAGTGACTGTGGTCCTTGATGAGCCACTTGTTTGGCTGCAACTAGACTGGGGAGCTCTTGTCTCAGGGTCATCTGATCCTTCTTGATGGAAAGGAGGGCTCAGAGCTCCGAAGGGCTTCCCTGGTGGCTCAGATGGTAAAGAATCTGCTTGAAATGCAGGAGACCTGTATTCGATCCCTGGGTTGGGAAGATCTCCTGGAGAAGGGAATGGCTACCCACTCCAGTATACCCACTCAAGTATTCTTGCTTGGAGAATCCCGTGGACAGAAGAGCCTGGCAGGCTACAGTCCATGGGGTTGCAAAGAGTTGGATGCAACTGAGTGACTAACACACACCCCCCCACCCCCCCAACACACACACAAGCTCAGGAAAGCAGGGCTTCCATGCTGTGTGGTCAGCAGTCCTCCAGAAGACACTACAAGGGTTCTTACGAGACCAGCCTCTCTTGACGTCCCTCCCACATTTATCACTTTTCTTCCTCCTTCACTTGCCTTCCAGTTGGATGCATGATTTTTTTCTTACTGTTAAAGACACATCTCTCTCCCATTCTTCCTCACATTGAAGCTAGAAAGGTACAAGAGGGATGGGAGAAGCAGCAAATCCCAGGCTGCTTTCATTCATTTCGTCATCTCTGGAACAAAACAGAACCAAACGTGGCTCAGGAAGCGTGGCACCAAGTATCCCGTATTGTCCTGCTCGCTTTTCAAGCCAGATGGAGGCCCCAGTCATGACTCATCCTCCAGGAACCTCAAGGAATACTGTGGCCCAGGGCCTGGCCTCTGGAATTGCGGTAGCTCCTCCGTGGACAAAGGCATCAACAACAGAATAAAACCCCACTGCTCTCTGACCAGCTGGAAACCTTTCAAGACAGAGACTCAGGCTTAGGTCATCAGTCTAAGAAGGGAGCTTTGTGCAGCGCAGGAGAGAACCCTAATTAGGATGCTCTCAATTTCTTTGTTTCTGTTCAGCTCCCAGAAGCCGCCTACTCCTACTGCAATCCTTTGCCATTAAAGTAGTTGAGAAGCCAGTCTTGTTCCTGCATTCATTCCACAGCTGTTTATTGAGCTCTCATTATGCCCCAGACATTATTCTTGTTTCCCTTCCTTGGCTGAGGAAAGACTCCCCCACTACTTTTGGCCATCCTCAGCCTCTGCTGTAGAGTGACCATTTGGAATTTAGTGCCCATCTTCCCCTTTCCTCCTACCTTAGAATCCAATCCTTCCTTCTCCCCTTGTTGTTGTTGAGATGCCAAGTCATATCTGACTCTTCATAGCCCCATGGATTGCAGCATGCCAGGCCTTCCTGTCCCCTACCATCTCCCAGAGTTTGCCCAAGTTCATGTCTGTTGCATCGGTGATGCCATCCAACCATCTCATCCTCTGTTGTCCCCTTCTCCTCCTGCCTTCAATCTTTCCCAGGACCAGGGTCTTTTCCAGTGTATTATCTGTTTGCATCAGGTGGCCAAAGTATTGGAACTTTAGCTTCAGCATCAGTCTTTCTAATATTCAGGGTTGATTTCGCTTAAAATTCACTGGTTTGATCTTCTTGCTGTCCAAGGGACTGTCAAGAGTTTTCTCCAACACCACAGTTCGAAAGCTTCAATTTTCTGTCATTCTGCCTTCTTTATGGTCCTTCTCCCCTTGGTCCTGTTCTATGTCTCTCCATGACCTCTGGCTCCCACTGGCCTATGGCAAAATTTCATTGTTTGCGATTGTTTTCTTTTTAATGTATATATGAATCTCTTACTCTTGTTGTAGTTTGCCTTCTTATATATCTACTGGCTCTTAGAGAAATATTTCTACTTGGAGGCAGCAAGTGTGGTGGAAAGAACAGGCAATTCAGATGTGAGTGCTGGCACCGTCACTCACTGTGACCTTGGGCAAGTAACTTAAGCTCTTTGAGTCCATTTCTTCAACTGGACAATGGGTATGATGTTCACACCCACCCACAGGTCTGTGATGGGGATTAAATGAAATGATTCTTGGGAAAGCACGATGCAGGCATTGTATGTTCGTGGGCTGTGCAGAAGGTGACTTTAGTCCTGACTGTGGTAAAGGGGTGTTCACATACTCACTGGGAACCATCCTCCACATCCAGCTTCAAGATTCAGGAAATCTTGAAATCTTTATTTACAGCGCTTCCCATCCTGGCCCCAGAGGAGAATGTTGGAAGCTGACAAAGATGTTTTCTGGATGAATTGCCCCCAAACATTCAAGGTTTTATGTTTCAGAAAGTCTGAACAAGCTGGAATTTTAATCTCCCTTCTGCCACTCCTAGTCTCATTTTGGAAATGGACTTAAAGTCATATTTTTGAGATTCTGAATGTGTGACCCCCTGAGTTATTTGGAGTGTTGTTTGCTGCTGTTTATAACCTGGGCTCCTGATCTGGTTTCTCTCAAAGCTTGGACTCAGCTGAAGACCCCAGGCTCACTTGTGTCATTCCCCTGTCTGGCCTCTGGTTTTCGGTGTCACGTCTCTTGTTTTCTGATTTAGATTGATGTCTCGCAGGTGCCTTGACTACTGACTGTATAGCCTATGGCTCTAAGCCTGCCTTTCCTTCCACCAGCCTATCAGCTGCCACTTAGCCTTTTAGGTGGTCTAAACCTTTTCTCGGAGAAGGCAATGGCAGCTCACTCCAGTACTCTTGCCTGGAAAATCCCATGGATGGAGGAGCCTGGTAGGCTGCAGTCCATGGGGTTGCTAGGAGTCGGATACGACTGAGTGACTTCACTTTATTTTTTCACTTTCATGCATTGGAGAAGGATGGCAACCCACTCCAGTGTTCTTGCCTAGAGAATCCCAGGGAGGGGGAGCCTGGTGGGCTGCTGTCTATGGGGTCGCACAGAGTCGGACACGACTGAAGCGACTTAGCAGCAGCAGCAGCAAACCTTTTCTGGAATTTTCTGGTGGGAAGGCTCTCATACCCCTATTCCTTCCTTGACCTTAAGCAATACTGCTTTCTTTTTGCTTGGAAACTGTGAATTCCAACTGAATTCTTTATGCTCCAGTGAGAATTACTTTATTTACCTGTGCACAAGATACATTCTTTACTTCTCCCCAAATATATACTTTGGCCACCTGATGTGAAGAACTGACTCTTTGGAAAAGACCCTGATGCTGGGAAAGATTGAAGGCAGAAGGAGAAGGGGATGACAGAGGATGAGATGGTTGGATGACATCACTGACTTGATAGATATGAGTTTGAGCAAGCTCTGGGAGTTGGTGATGGACAGGGAAGCCTGGTGTGCTGTGGTCCATGGGGTTGCAAAGAGTTGGACACAACTGAACAACTGAACTGAACTGAAATATATACTGTATACACAATATATCATTTGAGTATATTTTATATAATATATACTACTTTATACATTACATATATAATAAGTTTTGTATTACATATAATACACACAGCATATAACAACATACAAGTTTCCCTGTGAGTCTAACACATTGGTTTTAGGGCTACATATTCAAAGTATGAACAAAGATGTAAAATAATGGGCCATGCTACCCCCTAGTGGCATAGTGTGGCAACACACATCTTAGCCAAGGGGAAAGTTTTGTATTTCTCTTCTTACCAAAAGTAAAAAACCAGAGACCATACAGATGAACATAGAATTTAGATAATTCCCTTTCTGTTATAGATTTAAGTGTACTTCTGTTACAAACTGCATTCCCAGATATGAAGTTTTTTTTGGAGTTCTGCGATATTAAGCCTTTTATTTAGGGGTATCCACTGGAGAAGTTCGCAAAGACTTCCAGTAGATTATTAGCTAAAAGTGAAAGTGAAAGTCATTCAGTCATGTCCGACTCTTTGTGATCCCATGAACTATACAGTTCATGGAATTCTCCAGGCCAGAATACTAGAGTGGGTAGCCTTTCCCTTCTCCAGGAGATCTTCCAAACCCAGGGATTGAACTCAGGTGTCCTGCATTACAGGTGGATGCTTTACCAGTTGAGCCACCAGGGAAGCCCCCAGTAAATTTGCCTTGAAAGAGTTATTTGGAAAGTGAAAGTGAAAGTCTCTCAGTTGAACAAATAACCAAATAACCAAATAAACAAAAGGTATTATTTTCTTATGGATGCACAATACTGTATCCTGTATTTATATGAATAAAATAATGTTTTCCTATATAGTTGATATAGTTAAAAACAACTCTGTAAAACTGAGATGTCTTACACCTCTGGGTATTTCCCATGCTGACAGATCGGGTCTTCTACTGGTTCTAGAGCACAAATAGCCTTTGTATGCCCACAAAAGACTACTTGGGAGCCAAGGACCCTGAGTACCTGACCTCAGGTTGTCTTCTACTGGAGTCCAGTAGGCAGCCAGGCACCCCGCATGGGGTTCTTAGCTGCTGCTCAAGCTTCCTTTGGCCCCTTTTTGTTGATCCTTTGAGCACCTCCACCTGCTACCTCCCCTCCTTCTCCCTCCCACCCCAAACCCAGGCCCAGGACTCCGGCAATAGATGTAAATAATCCTCCAGCTGCTGACCTGACACTGCAGTGTCCTGAGGCTGTCCAGGGCCTCAGCCACACTGAAAAAAGAAAAAGTATATATATATTTTAGGGGGATTATTTAAAAAAATGTTTTATTTTATGTTAGGCTATTTATATATTATAAATATATATTATAATATATAAATATATATAATATAAATTTATATATAATATATATATATAAATATAAATAATATATTATAATATATAAATATATATAATATAAATTTATATATAATATATATATAAATATAAATATAAATAAATATATTATAATATATAAATATATATAATATAAATTTATATATAATATATATATAAATATAAATATAAATAATATATTATAATATATAAATATATATAATATAAATTTATATATATAAATATAAATATAAATAAATATATATAATATAAATTTATATATAATATAAATTATATATATTTATATTTATATTATAATATATTTATATATTATAAATATATTATATATATTATAAATTATATTATTATTATAATTATAATATATATAAATATATAAATAGCCTATATATTATATATAGGCTATTATTATAAATAAAATAGTTTATTTTATAGCTTATTAACAACATTGTGATAGTTTCAGGTGAATGGCAAAGGGACTAAGCCATACATATACATGTATCCATTCTCCCCTAAACTCCCCTCCCCAATGGGAGGCTGCCACATAACATTGAACAGAGTTCCCTATGCTATACAGTAGGTCCTTGTTGGTTAGCCACTTTAAAATACAGCCGTGTGTACATGTCCATCCCAAACTCCCTGACTATCCGTTTTTCCCCATCTCCCCACCTGGTGACGCATTGAAGCTAGTTAACACTTACAACATACCAGAACGAGAGTGGGCAGACTTCCTGAAAAGAGCCAGAAAGTAAATATTTTAGATGTGTGGCCCATACCGTCTCTGTCGCAAGTCTTCAGTCCTGCTGTTATTGGGTCAAAGCAGCCATAGGCAATATAGACACGAATGGATGTGTCTGTGACCCATTAAAACTTCCTGAACACAGAAATTTGAATTTCATCAAACTTTCATGTGTCAGGAAATATTATCCCCCTTTTGATTTTTTTCCCCAAACATCTTAACATGCAAAACTCACTCTTAGCTTGCCAATGTTATTAATATAAAAATAGCTCACAGGCTGGAGTTGGCTCATGGACCTTGGTTTGCTGACCGTGGAGTCAGAGTGAGAATTCCATCACACCTTTTTAGCAGATGGCAATTTTCCTGACAACCACCACCAACTGGATTCCGGACTCGACTCTATCCGGTTTCCAAGATAAAACACAGTTCATAAGGGGTTAAACTTTTTGTCAATTCCAAATAGACTTGTATTTATTTAGGTGTTTGAAACTGCTTGGCCGAGCAGGCCTTTTATTTCCTTAAAAGAATTTGTTGATTGACTGTAGATTCTCTTTGAAAAGCAGCCTCGTGGATGTTTTACAGAAGTCAAATTGAGAACCTTTGGGGCCTCGCTCAGTCACCTCTGCCTTCTTTTCTCTCTATGTCTATAGCTCTGTCCCTTTTCTCCTTTCCTCTTCCTAACCAGCTGATTATATAATTAAACATTTCTTCATTTAGAGCCCTTTTATCATCCTGTGGCTCTCCTGTGGCCTCTTCAATTTCCTTCTGAGACAAGGTGCCCAGGACCAAATGGCAGTCAAGGTCAAGGCGCCTGTAGTTGTACGACATACTAGCACCATTACCATGGCGATCGTGCCTCTTTAATATGGACTAATAGCTCATTCTCCTCTGTGACCTCCAGTGAGCACGGGGCAGTCACCTTCTGTGATAATTTCAAGATCTCCTCCTCAGGAAGTGATCACTGATTCAGGGCCCATCAGCCATCATAAAGAGCCTAAATTGCTCTTCTGAGTGTGAACTGCCTCCCATGGGCCGTTTAATTGACCAGGTGTCCCCTGACTGCGCTTGTCCCAGACCAGCTACTGTCCCTGCCCTTGTTAACTCTGTTTCCATGTCTTTCTTTGGTCCAGCCAGGAGAGGTGGAATTTACATTTGGGAATAAACAGGTGTCCTGCTATTCACCCATCCCACAAGGCATCCATGATGGATTTGATCAGACTGAAAGTGTTTTAAACCCAAGGAGGCTGTCTCTGGACGATTTTCAGGAGGTCAGAGTGATCCTGGATTGTGCTCAGAGTTAGTTTGCTTCTATTCAGGGAAAACATAGCAATTTTACTTTACTTGAAACTTTCCCTGTTTGGGGGTTTTATTGGGTTTTTGTAATTCACCACTCTGGAGAACTTTTGAGACGGGGTTTGGCCCAGCTAAGTTTTTAGGTGCCCCCAACTGGTAATTGTTGCAGATGTTTAAATTCACTAATTATATTGGTAAATTTTGAATATGGATTGTGATTAGATAACAATATTGTGTTAATGTAGTTCATTTTCCTGAATTGGATAATTGCTGCTGTGATTAGAGGAGAGAATGTCCTGGAACTTGAGAGATGCATGCTCAGGGAATTAGGGGTGAGGGATCATGATGTTGACACTTGATTTCAAACGGTTCAAGACACATTTATACATATATATATAAGGTGCATATTAGCGCATGCATCAATACATATATATGGAGACAGATGAAGCAGATATGGCAAAATGTTAGTGAAGGGCAGTGAAGGCTGAGTCTAAATGAAGAGGATATGGGAGTTCGGTTGTATTGTTTTTGCCACTTCTATGTTGGTCTGAAGTTCTTTGCAAATAAGTAGTTTAGTTAGGAACGTTTCGTAATGATAATGACAGCACCTGAGACTTTCACAGCTGGCTGGCCTGGCCCTGCCTTCCCCCCAGTGCTCCTTGGTGTCTTCCTCCTCTTCCTATTCCTTCTCACCCACTCTGCCCAGTGCATGTTCTTACTCTTTCACTCCCTGTCCCCACTGGTCTGCCTCATCTCAGTCAAGAGTCGTCAAACATGGGCTGAACATCAGTAGGTGCCTGGCGCTGGCAGGGCCGGGGGGTGGAGACATTGTCCCCATCCTTGGGGAGCTACCATCCAGCAGGAAGGACAGAAACAAAACAGAATCACCAAGGGCTGTAAAGGAGAAGTGCTGAAAGTGTGTCATAGGATCTAATCCCTTTAGGGGCTTGGGGGAGCCCTCCTGGGGAAGTGGTATTTGAGCCCACAGCTATTGAGGGTGGGGATGAGCTTGGGAAAGAAAGGGTGGCAGAGGGACCAGTGTATGTACGTGGGGCTTGAGGGGCGTGTTGGAGGTGCAGAGAGAAGCCCAGCCGGGCTGGAGCAGAGTGGGGGCCATGGCAGAGGAGGTGGCAGAGGCAGGCAGACCACTTGGAGCATTTATTTTTCCTTCTTCTGAGAGCCGGGGACAGCAGTAGACAGTAACATCATGATTAGCTTTGCATTGTTAAAAAAAAAAAAAAAATCCCTGTAGCTGCAGGGTAGAGAGTTGGGAAAAGCACATGTGTGGTAGGGAGAGAGGCTGCGGCAGTCCTGCGTGGAGCAGTGACGCTCTCCTGGACCTCACAGAGCTGTGTCAACAGAGAGAACTGGGTGGATATCAGAGCTATAGAGGAGGGCTTGGCGGCACTTGGTGATTGATTGGACAATCTCATCCCAATGTCCCTTTATTAAAAAATTTCTCTGTTCTTCCTTTTGGTTTATAGACCTGGTTGGAATATACTGTGTTTTTTTTTTCCTAAAGGCATTTGCAATGTTACCCCTTTACATGACATCGACTAATTGTCTTACCATGTGTGCCTGAGATGAATAAATATTCCTTGCACAAAGACGATGGTTTATCTGGTTAAGTAGAACCCTGATAATTAGGAAATGAGAGCTATGCATCTCATACATTCTAGAAACTAGAGAGGTGGGAGATAGAAATTAATGTAGTTTTAAAACAATCTATTGCACTTAAGAAATTGCACATTAGACTATAGGGTTTGTATTGGAAGGTACAGATTTTGACAGGAAAGAGACCCTGTATGATGCAATCACCATTCTGACAAATAAATGCCATGGTACTTTTCCATGGCAAGGATGATTTACAATTATAGTCATACGTGGTTTTCTTTGATTTATGGCATCCTGTTAGCCATGGAATTACTTAGCAAAATCAGTTTGGCTTGATGTAAGATTTTTTTTTTCCTTGCCTAGAAAAAATTTTGGCCTGAAGAAAAGATGACATTAATTTAGGAATAGTGGAGTTATCATTGAGTTATCAAAATAAATCTGAGGACATAAATCAATTCTACTGCACGGAGAATGCTAAATCAATAAGTCCAGAAACTTATTGATTTCATGGCTATCACTCAAGCCTTCCTCAGTAGATTTCTCAGCCATATGTTTAATTGAAATGATAATGTAGATAACTTTGGGTAAATCCATGAATCCTGACTTTGATACGAGGTTGTTTGAGGTAATGGAAATGATTTAGCCAGGCTGGCTTTCTCCTTCAGATTCAGGAGGTTCCAAGGACAACACATCTTCCTGTGTCCTGGAGCAGGTGATGTCTCAGCAGCTTGTTCGTCTGCTTTTTCTTTTTGCCTTGCCACGTGGCTTGTGGGATTTTAGTTCTGCAACCAGGGATTGAACCTGGTCATAGCAATGAAAGCTCCGAATCCTAACCACTGGACCACCAGGGAATTCCCAACTCAGTAGTTTTAAATCACTGCTTTTACATTTAATTTACAAATTTAATGCACAAATAAACTGATCACAGTGTTAGTTGCTCAGTTGTATCCGACTATTTGTGACCCCATGGACTGTAGTCTGCCAGGCTCTTCTGTCCATGGAATTTTCCAGGCAAGAATATTGGAGTGGGTAGCCATTGCCTTCTCCAGGGGATTTTTCTGACCCAGGGATCAAACCCAGGTTTCCTGCATTGCAGGTAGATTCTTTACCATCTGAGCTACCAGGGAAGCCCATATAACTGATCACAGTATTAAAGGGACATTAAAAAAACATTTATAGCTAACACCCTGACATATCAGCAACTATTATGCTCAATTGTAGTATCTATTTCTGTGTCTTGTCTCTCTTATTTATAAGATTTGAGCCACTGAGGGCAAGAGTCTTTTATTTTAGTAACCCCTAGATCTTATTTAAAGGCATGAATATTGTTACATAGTTGTAATCAGAACAGTATCTGTTTGCTTTTGCTGCCTAATGAACAACCTCAACTTTAGTGGCTTAAAACAATGATCCTTTTATATTTCGCTCATTATTCTGTGGGTCAGATAGGTGGTTCTGTTCTTAGCTGGGACTGGATAGTTTAGAATGACTTCACTCATATTTCTAGCCATTGATGATGACCTTGCAATGAAGGCCATCTATCTTATTATCCAGTAGGTAATTCACATGATGGCAGAAAAGTTCCCATCAGCAAGGAGGGGAGTAATTGTCATGCACCTGTGCAAGTACTATCAAGCGTTTGCTTGTGTCACATGTGCTAATAGTCCCTTGACCAAAGCCAGTTACATGCCAGGCCTGTATTTGAGAGGTGGAGAAATAGATTCTACGTCTTGATGAAGGGACCTACAAATATTGTGATCTTTTTTCAATATGCTGCAAAAAATATAAGTAAAATTGTATTTTATGCTTTTTCTCTTAACTATAGATGCTTCCTTTTGTTATACTTATTATTTTTAAAAGGCTAATATGTTGACTGCCATGTGCTAATTGCTTTAGAAACATAAAACATTTAACCTTCAGAGAGCCCCAAAGATGAGCAAAACTATTATCCTCATGTTACTAATGAGGAAATGGAGGCTCAGAGACATCAAGCAACTCACTGAAGGTCACACAGTTAACAAGTAGGAAAGGAGAGATTGTAGCTCTGATTTCTTTGGCTTGAGAGCCTTACTTTTAGCAGGATTTTCATGATGATTACCACTTCCTTCTTTATATTTAAACACTGATAATTTTTTGAAGTTATAGAAAATATCACCAGGAGAATTTCCTAAATTGTGTACAAGACTGGCTTTCCACTCTCATGCCTTCCTTACCTAAGGGTGACTTGGGCTTTGTGGAAGAGCTGTGCAATCTTCCAAGTCCACAAATAGGACTCCTTCTGAATTAGAGTAAGTTTGATGTTTGTGTTTTCTTAGGCTTAGGCCATGGAGGTGAAGTGGTGGTAGATCTGTTAGGCTCTAAAATAAGGGTCTGGGCACCATCCTGAGTGATTGAATGGTGCCCAGGCAGGCAGAGTACTGCAGCGAGTCTTACCTAAGCACTAAAACAGGTTCAGGAACTTTTATTTTCTTACCTTCTCTTCCTGGATTAAGTATCTCCCAAATGATGTCATGGAATCATTCAGGTATTCTCTTGCCTTTTCCTGCCTGCCATCTTCTTGGGGTTGATCAGCTGACCATTGCTTCTTGGTGGACCCAAGCTAATCAGACTGTGTGTTGAAGAAGAAAAAGCCAGGCTCAAGAACCCCACCCCTTAAATGGGTGGGATTCAGGATAAAACAAAATAGTTATTTAGATATAAATGTTGGACTGGAAAGATCATACATGAAGATTTACACAGACACTTAGGAGGAGCATTCAGAGACGTCCAGAAGTTTGGTCAAGAGCTCAGAGGGGTTTCTCCACATCTTAACCACCATTTCAAGTAAGTGGGCCAAAAGTAGGCATAAAGGAAAAACCACATTCTTCCTGTGTTTCTCCTTTATTCTTATAATACTACTGCACTCACAAGACTTTTGACCCCAGATGTGTGGGTTTTCCACATTTAAAATATTTCTGTGGTAGAAGTTAGGCATCTTACCATTCAATTCAATCCTGACACCAACCAGAGTTATCGTGGTCTCCATAAGTTAAGGTCTCAGTCCCACAAGAACCTTGCTTCAGATGCCAGTTGCAAATAGTAGGTCTCCAGGTTACCCACAACTTCTGTCTCACTGGTTACAAGTTGGAGTTTCCCGTTATGCTCCTTCTTGGATTTGATCATTTGCTAGAGAAGAGCTCACAGAACTTAGGGGAACACACATTTATAAGTTGACTATTTAATAGAGGATATAATAAAGGATACAGATGAAGAATCAGATGAAGAGGCTCATAGAGTGAGTGCTCGAAGGGTTCAGAGTGCAGGAGCTTCTGTCCTTGTGGAGCTGAGATGCACCATCCTCCTGACATGTGAATGTGTTCACCTACCTGGAAGCTCTCTACACCCAGTACTTTTGGGATTTTTACAGAGGCTTTTTCACATAGGAATGACCAGTCATTAACTCAATTTTCAGTCTCTTTTCCCCTCCTGGAGAGTACGGGTGGGGTGGGGCTAAAAGTTCCAATCTTCTAATCATTTGGTCTTTCTGGTGACCAGAAAGATTTGGTCTTTCTGATGACCAATCCCCTCTGCAGAGCGGGGAGGGATTCAGGAGTTGCCTTATTAGAATAAAAAATATTGCTATCACCCAGGAAATTCCGAGGGTTTAGAAGCTCCATGCCAGACACTGGGGACAGATACCAATGCTTATATACATATTTTTCTATTATTTCACACTAAGCAACTTCCCTGTACACATAAAACCTATATGCGTGAATGTCTCAAATGCTCAGCCTCTCAAAAAGTCCAGCCCCCATGGGTATATTTTGGGTACACTTCAGAGGTGTATTGGTACTGGTTCCTACCAGCTTGCTTGTCCTATAACTTATTATCAAATTGTCAGGAATTTTGCACCCATTATTAAAAATTAAATTATATACACTTACAATTAAATAAATTATATCAAAGAAGTAAATCAGACCTCATCACTTACTATTTATTTTACATTTTACTGTTATCTATGCTGCTGAGGTTATTTATATCTATTTTATCAGTGTGGTGGAATTATATCATCATGTACTGCTCCTCATTTCTTCCCAGCAGCATTCATGGCATCATATTGGTAGCTTGGAATCAGTCATGGTGGGCTTATTTACACCCTGGAAATCTGAAAATATGACAAATTAGGGCCTGATTTGTTTTTGTTTTGTTGATTGCCTAGACTTAAGAAAATAATGGAGAAGAGCAAATAATGCATATTAAACTTAAGTGTGTACCTGTGGCATTGAGAATAGTCCAAAAAATGGAAGAAATTCTCATAGTATTTGATAGTAATATATGATTCAGCAAGGAGGTCACCATGTCGTTGATGAGCAAGTGAAGTTCTGACATCCATATTAATCATTTTACTTTCTTTTTTCTTGTTGATGGGAAGGAAGCTATCAACCAACATTCGTGCTATAACTATACTGGTTTGTCATTTGCAGTCATAGCTTGACTACGGATTCAGGGATTTGACAAAAGTCAAGAAAACACTGTGAGTCCGTTGGCTACATGGGATTTACAACAAAGGATGTTGTATAATTTATTATTTATTAATCAGTGGTATATATCCTTTATATCAGTAAAATTTATATTAAATCTATAAACATAGTATAGCCATATATGCACACATTTTTTTCCCCCCTAGAGAGACGTTGTAAGCATTTACCATCACTTCATCAGCAAATTCCCACCATTCTCTTACTGGTTTCTTATGAGAAATTGGGGGATTTTCCTCTTCAGTCTGTATGTTTGATAACACCATCTTTCTTCTTATCCTTGGCTCACTCAGTCACAGGGAGCCCTGCAAATCATCTGATTTAGCCTGCAGAGGAAGTCTAAAGGACCAAAAATGATTTCCCTACAATCTGAATCCTTTTCTACAAAGAAAGTTCCAAAAAAGTTTCCTACCAAGAAAGAGTTGGCAGTTCTTGGGTCTTTTGCAAGCGAATGTCTTGTTCATCACAAAGCAGCACTTTAGGGTTTTTGTATGTGCATGAATCAAATAACAATGAAAACAAGTATTTGTATGTTTTATCAGTATATCAAATATATTTTTTCACAAAAGCCTATCCACATTTATCAGCTCACTTCATACTTCTCAAGTTTTCTCTGTTTATTTTTAAAGAAATTCTAATATTTCATATATTTACTTACAATCCTTCCCATTACATGTAGTTTTGATGAAACAAATATTCAACACATCCGTGAATTTCTCTGTTTCTAGCGATTCACATGCAGCTGGAGAAGGGAAATATTTATCACAGCTTTAGAGGCTAGCTGGCTCATTCCACTCCACGATGTTATTGCCTCTCAGACATGGTATTAAAGGCGTTTACTTGCTATTTCCTACACTATTATACCAAATCTGCAGTGAATTCAGGGCAGGAAACAAAACCCCTTAAGGGGATATTAATAGTTCTAGTGGAAAGAGTAATCCCACTTGCCAAAAGTAAGTATGATGTAGTTGACTTTCAATCTATTTCTCTCTTGGGGTATCGGGTGGAGAAGCATATTGGGAATGCTAGGGGGAGGAGAGAGGAGCAAGGAGCTCCCTCAATGCTTGTAGACAGAGTTCTTGACTAAATATGGTACCTGTTTTAGTTTTCATCGTGATGGAGGAAAACACCATCCAACTCCTCTTCTTTGTTGTTGTCATCAGCATCATAGCATGTAAGGTTTCCTCTGGAAAATTCTGCATGGAATAAATTACGAATTTATTCAAAATTAGGTAGCGACTCATTTGTAATAGTTCATGCCTGTTAACAACAATTAGACAAGGTCTCTGTAGCACTTGGGGTGCTGGAAGTTTGGCGAGTAGCCAGTTAACATGATTGATTTTCAGAGCTACTCAGGATGTCTCGGATCTGAAAAATGGGCATTTGGGACTACCAGAACTGATTTGATGCTCTCTGATGATCCAACTAAATCAGATTGCTATCAGATCTTAACTTTATGCTGCGTGAGCTTGGACTGTCTACAATAGCATCCTTGGCAAGCCTGGGAATGAAAAGATTCAATTTCAAAAGTAAACACAGAGAACAAGAATAGTTCAGAGGACAGCTTACACTAGAACAAACCCCAGCTAATTAGGAGTAACCAGTACAGCTGAAGGTGGCAGAACTGAAGTAGTATTTTACACAGCAAAGAGAAACAGGTATATTTTTTTCACCAAGATTTGCTTTTTTTCTCTTAGGTTATTGATTACCTTTGTGAAGGAGAGAATATTGACATGTGCAGAAGACCAGAACGAGTTGAAATAGTTTTAGACAGAGTATCTTTGGCAGGTCTTCGTGTTCTGATTTAAGTGGGAACCACTGTGGGTTCTGAAATAGCTTCTATAACCAGTTTCATCACAGACCTAATCATCCAAATCGTCATTCTCTGTAATTTGACTGAAAGGCAGTGGGACAGCAAAAGCTTCAATTCTTGAAAAGGATTTAGCAGCCAGCCAGCTTATGCTTATTAGCGACGCTTTTACACCATCTTCTCCCCTGTCTCTTTACTCCAACCACGACTAAATAAATCCAGAGGCTTGAATCAAAGAACAGAGTGGGGAGGGTCAGGAGAGAGGATCTGAACAGACTCCTGGAGAAAAATAGTTCAGTTAAAAAAAAGTATTAAACAAGGCTTTACTATCTTGCAGAAGTGCCAGTCTCAAATACTGAGAACTCGAAGATAAGTCATTTTTTTTTTTCAGAGAACAGGCAAGGACACACCCTCAGGCCAGATTCGAGTGGAAAGAATCCAGCGCTTCACATGACCTGGATGGAAGCTCTTCTCCACTGTGTGACATTTGACGAGACTCAACCTCGATGAGCATTAGTCCCTGGTTTGCGTCTGTGTTTGCTTTCAACCCCTTACACTTTTTACCCCATGGTAAACCTTTCCAGTTTTAGGATTAAGATCCTTTCAAGACTTTGCTTTCACACTGGGTTCTCTTTTAATTTTTATGTTTTCGATTTTTAGCAAACATCATTTAGAAACTATATTGGGGATATCCGGGAAGGCTAGATGTTTTTGTAAGGAAATGTAAGAAAAGTACCATCCTTCAGTTAAACTTACTTTATCACAAACCAGTCCTCATTTTGATTATGTATGCCAAGGCACTGAATTAAAAAGCAAACACATACAAACTAGTGTAAACATGTGACCCAAGTGTCTACTTCTCCCCTTGCGTATTCTAGACATATATTACAGGTTGAGTTCCTCTAACATATTGTTTTTGCTTATGTCTATGTTAACTGTGGCCCTCCTTTTGTCTTCACCATTTTCCTTTCACCTTTGCACTGTCTCCTGTGACTGCTCAGTTCAGTTCAGTTCAGTCTCTCAGTTGTGTCCGACTCTTTGTGACCCCATGAACCACAGCACGCCAGGCCTCCCTGTCCATCAACAACTCCTGGAGTTTACTCAAACTCATCTCCATTGAGTCGGTGATGCCATCCAACCATCTCATCCTCTGTCGTCCCCTTCTCCTCCTGCCCTCAATCTTTCCCAGCATCAGGGTCTTTTCAAATGAGTGAGCTCTTCGCATCAGGTGGCCAAAGTATTGGAGTTTCAGCTTCAACATCAGTCCTTCCAATGAACACCCAGGACTGATCTCCTTTAGGATGGACTAGTTGGATCTCCTTGCTGTCCAAGGGACTCTCAAGAGTCTTCTCCAACATCACAGTTCAAAAGAATCAATTCTTCTGTGTTCAGCTTTCTTTATAGTCCAACTCTTACATCCATACATGACTACTGGAAAAACCATAGCCTTGACTAGACGGACCTTTGTTGGCAAAGTAATGTCTGCTTTTGAATATGCTGTCTAGGTTGGTCATAACTTTCCTTCCAAGGAGTAAGCATCTTTTAATTTCATGGCTGCAATCACCATCTTCAGCGGCGGCCGAGACGAGCTACCCCACGTCCAAGGTAAGGAGCAGCGGCTGAGCTTTGCTGGAGCAGCCGTGAAGAGATACCTCACATCCAAGTAAGACAGTAGGCACTGAGAGAGGGCCTCGGAGGGCAGACAGACTGAAACCACAGTCACAGACAACTAGCCAATCTGATCACTGGGACTGCTACTGATGGCGAAAACTTGGATCCTATGCACTGGTGCCAAATTAACTCTTGGAGACAGAGTTTTGGGTGGAGTAGAAAAGAGTAGCTTTATTGCTTGGCCTTGCAAAGGGGGACACAGCAGGCTAATACCCTCAAAACCCTGTGTCCCAGTCCTGGGGATAATTTGGTAAGGAGCTTTATGGCAATGGTGCAGGCGTGGGGTTGCCGATAAGGATCAGGGTGTGTGGGCAGGGCCTACGTTCTTTTAACCTGGCCTCAGATGGTCTCCTGATGTTCTTCAGCTTATCAAGCTGTGACCTTTTTTTCTGGAATGAAAACTGCTTCATCAAGTAGTTAGCATCTTCCCTTTGTTGGGAGTTTTAGTTCTGCAGAAGAGTTCAAAGATACTGCTACGTGTATTCCTTGAGGCAGAACCTGGACCCTGCCCCAAGGCTGCACTATTGTTTTTTGACTGCTCCTTCCTTGTCTCTGCATCCCTTCCCTTCCTTGATTAGCAACTGCTTGGAACGGCCATGGAGGCTGAAACCTATTCCTTACAAATAAGAAAGGGGGAACACAGAAAGATTCCTGCCCAAGAGCCCCACAGGGTCCTATTCCATTCCACCAGCTCTTCTTACCATCTTCACCCTGAAAAATGGAATATTTCCTGTCTTATCAGTAAACAAGGATGTCATAGTCATCAGTAATTACAGCCCCCTAATCTGAGCTGGTGAGCCCTGAGGGCACTCAGGAAGAATACCTGCCATTTGGCAGCCACCAGACTGCAGTCACTTCCTATGATGAGCCCCAGGGGAGCTCAGGATGTGAAAAACATAGGATACTGGCCCCATAGCTGAGTTGCATTTGAGGGGAATGATTTCAGGGAGCCCAGACTCTTGCATCTTCCCACACATAGAAAAGTGCTAAATTCCTTAACTTGGGACGTCTGGTTTTCTTTAACTAATGATAATCTTTTGATGTTCAGATTACTTGTCCTTTGTTGCAAAACTTCTATTTTACCTGGCTCCTCCCTGGAGCAGTTCTGTCAGGGTTACTTGAGGTGCTGTCTTCCGGGCTTGAAGTCCTAAAAATTTCAACTAAATAAAACATAACTCTCAACTTTTAGGTTGTGAATATTTTTTTAGTCAACAACCCTCTGCTGGAAACTGGAAATTTATCAGTGAACCCCCACTGTGGTAGTTTTGTGGTAATAAAGGGAGAGAGAAGATGACTAAATGGAACATTTAACAACTATCCTTTTTTTCACTCCCCTTAGGAGGTCCTGGAATGGGAACCTTAGAACAGAGATGGCAGAAGGCATTTCAGGACAGACAAGGGAACGGAGGATGCTGCAGAGAGCAGGCTGCCTTATTCACAGTTTGCCTGGTCCTGGCTCCGTTAGCTATCATCCCATAACTAGAAGAAGACCTTTCAAAAAGACTTTGACTTCCAACATCTGGTTAAGCCACATCATAATGAAAAGAGAGTCTGGTTGATGAGGTTGGCCTAAGGCCCACATTTTTCTCTGTTAGTTCTCTTTCTGCTCTGTCTTTGTAAAATCTCTTTGAGGGTGTTGAAGCACCTAGTGACAGATGTGGAGATTTAACAAGTTTTAGGTCCCTTGATTTTCTTGGTGGGCTATAGAGACTCATCTGCTGTCACTCATCTGATCCAACCTGTCTTCAGATCATGTTGAAATTCCTTTTTGTCACATCCCACAGAACATGACAAACAGGTAGATTAGCCTGATTGTTGAGGCCCATCAGCTCTATGCTCTTAGTTAAATGATACCCAGCACGGATCATGAAGCAGAGCTTTGCAGGGTTAGCTGGGTGTGTAATTACAATGACTTCATTTAATAAACTTGCCATCACTGTCTTAATCCTCAGTCAAGTAAAAGCATGAAAATCCTTGTTAGCCATGATTAGGTGACACTGATGCTTAACAACATTTTCTCATCTCACCAGATTCATTTTTATTAAAACTCTTAACTTGGTTAAAGTGTTTTTTTTTTCCCCCAACAGGCTCACCTGATTGTTGGTGACTTTGGGGGTTTTCATGATGAAGGTGTGTTATAAGTAAGTTTAGCTTGGTTTTGCATTTGGGTTCTTGCTGGAATCTATTTTCCTATATGGTTTCTAACCCTCTAGCCTCCCTTCCTGTCTTATCTGTACTTGGGTCCTGCCCATCAGACTGGCTAGGTATTCTTCAAGCACATGTTCATTCTACTAAAGGTGAAGAATATTCCGCAAAGGGGTTAGTATCAGGAATAGTTTTGTCTCCTCTCTCATCAGAGTCTGGAGTAGAACTGGGCTGTGTTCTTGGCAGTGCCCAGGGTTCTGGTTAGATGGGCAGATTCTGACCTGACTTACCTTCTTTCTCCCACCTGTTTCCTCCTGGGAGTGCTGCCCTGGTGCCCCCTGCCCCCATACCTAACAGCACCAGGTGTGCATGGATATTTGAGGGGTGAAAGAATAAGGGGCTGAGGGTCCCAGATTCCAAATAAACAACCATTGTCTCTCTTTTCGTGAGAGCTGTGTTCACCTGGGTCTTGGGGGAAGCAGACCTGGAGACAGCATTAAACCTGCAAGGATTTTATTAGGGACAATGCCAACACAAGAGAAAATGGGGGAGAGCTGTCCAGCTGTGATGGAAGTCTGAGCTGAGTAGAGGAGGAGGGAAGGTTGGTGGCAACATCCTAGACTGACGCTAAGGAAGAGGAAGGTTTAGCCAGCTTCCTGGAGAATCTTAGAGCCAAGACAGCCACCAGCCTGGTTATGGACCTGCTGTGCTCAGCCATGGGCCAGGAGCAGCTCGTGGGAATGGTGGCCTCAGCACGAAGGTGGCTCTAGCTTTGAGTGTGGACCATGGGGCCCTTGGTTAATCATGCTTCCTGGATGTGGAGGTCTGCGAGAGGCCCTCCCATGACTGCCACAGGGCCGATGGTCAGAGTTGAGCCTCCTGTGTAGCTGTGGAGGCATCCTGTCTTGGGGACACTCTCCCGTATCCCCTGAGCTTCACTGCTGGGCCTAGTTGCCCATGACGCCATCTGCTGCACAGGGCTTAGTTCCTCCACAACTTCCTGCCATCTGAGGCACCACGTTGACTCTGCCAGTGAGAGACGGGGAGTGGAGAGAGGGCCATGGTATCAGAGTGAGACGGCAGAGGGCCTCAGCCTCAGGTGCTGTACTGAGGAGCTCATAAGCCACCCTGAGGGCAGCGGGGAGCTGCTGGAGGGTTTCAGCATGGTGAGCAGTATGGTTGGTTTTGTGAACGTCGACCCTAGCAGGCAGAGGAATTGCTTGGGGAAGGAAGTGGCAGAGAGGTGAAGCAAGCAGAGAGACTAGCTAGGAAGATGCTGCAGCTACTTGGTGGGAAGGACAAAACATGGAATGAAACACCTCTATGATATCATCTCCTCCATCTGTAACTACCAGCTACTTCACGAGGGCCATGTCCTTCCTTGGCCCTTCCACCCTGGCTGCTATGCTAGGAGATCCTTTCTGGAGAGCTCCACCTAGGACTGGTGTGCATGGGTGCTAAGTCTCTTCAGTTGTGTCTGACTCTTTGTGACTCTATGGAACTGCCAGGAACCTCTGTCTATGGGATTCTTCAGGCAGGAATTCTAGATTGGGTTGCCATGTCTTCCTCCAGGGCATCTTCCCAACTCATGTCTCCTGCGTCTCCTGTATTGGCAAGTGGGTTCTTTACCACTAGCACCACCAGGGAAGCCCCAGGACAGGTCAGTACCCTAATATTAATAACTACTTTCTCCTGACCCTTCCCCTGGCACCAGCTAAACAATTTGGAATAAGAGTTTTCATTAAGATCAACTTTATTTAGCTGTGGTTATTTAGCCTCTTGATATCTGGGGTGGTAACTCAGCCCTCTGGCTTCTGCTGTGGGAGCAGTGATACTTGAGTGAAGCTCTTAGGCCTGATCCATGTCAAATTTCATGTGTGATTCCTTGCTGGCAGGAAGTCAGTGCTTCATGCGTTGCTTTGATCTTCATGTTCACTGTAGTTATATTCCCATTGTTCTGCTGTGTAACTTTTTCTCATTGTTTCTTCCTGCTTTCTTTTCAGGAGTTCTCTGTGAAAGGCAAGGCCTCACTTATTCTCAGTGGTCTCAGATGATCCCTTCTTGAGAATGGTGTGTTTTACTTGACCACACATATATCTTCTATTAATATTTCACGGTTCTACACCCTGCCTGGTTTTTTTCCTAGGTCTTTCCCCTTTTGTCTTAATACATTCACATCCCAGGCTTATCAGAAGAGGGCGCTGTCTACGGATGGTGGAACTCCTGGGGTTCCCACTTCTAACTCTCGTCTCTGGAAATTTGTGGCCCTCTTGGTGGGCTGTTCACTGCTGTTTAGCGCAGGAGGTCCTGGGCTGTGTTCCCTAAATACCAGGAAAAGACACAGATTTTCCCCTAAAGCACAACTGAGACCGGATTGGTATGTGATTCAGACATAACTGCAGTTCGTTGGGGACAACGAAGGGACAAACGCAGAGAGTCACTTACCATGTGCAGCCAGCTCTGGCTGCAGCTGGAGCAGCTGTCTCGGGTCCCTTCCTTTGCATGCCCCAACTGGTGGCCCTAGTCAAAGGTAACATCCCCATCCCATAACCAGGAGCACCCTCAGAATCTCTGCATTACTAAGAAAGAGTCCAGAATCGGAGGGCCAGGTCCACCAAGAGGAAGGATGTTGCTGCCTCTTATCTCAAGTCTACCTACTGAGTTTGAATGTCCCGTTCTAAGATCATTGGCTTCGTGAAGGGTCTGTCCTTTAAAATAGACCCTGCACTGCCACTCACAGCTGTGTAGCCTCACACCATGTTCAGACAAAGGAATCTAATCAGAACACAATTGCCCAATGACCTCCTGTATCAACCTTTGCAGGAGACCTTTCAACCATGACATCATGGTCTGCTGTTCTGTCCCTCATGGTGCTTACCCTTCAGCCTAAGTCACAGTTAAATGCAGATTGCTGGGGTTTTGCTTCTAGCAATTCTGTTTCAGTAGGTCTGAGCTACTTCACTGATGAGCCTAATACAGCTTAAACCCACAGTTTGGGTTTTTCTAAGCAATGTCTGGCTCTGTACTTGCATTTAGCAATATGGGCTCAACTGTGCATGGAATTCAGCTTCCAAGGAGAAAAGCAAGAGCCAAGGTCAGGTGTGAAGTACAGCTGCAAATTAGAAAAATAGACTTTGGTGCCTGGACCCAAATTCAGAACACTGGGGGCAGATCTTGCTACCTGTTTATAATCACCTCTTGGGTATCATATTTTCCATTTGGACTCTTGATGTTAAAGTCCACAGCCTGTCAAAGAAATTTTTAATAGGGAGAAAAGAGAGATGGAAAAGAGTGACTTGGGAAAACAAAGGTGATATCTAAGCTTTAGGATTTTGCTCCAAATATGATATTTTCTGCACTGAAAAGAACTCCTCTTTTTTGGGGTTGGATTGAATTTATTTGATATAAACACACATCCTTTAAATACCAGTGTGTTTTTATGTTAAAATACTCTGCATGAAAGACCAATGATTATTATGCACAGCAGTGAACAACATTGTAATCTCTATAATGCAATAAATTAATTAGTAAACTGTTACCAATTTTAAACGATACTAATACGTCCATAGTTGGCATGAATATAAAGCTACTGAAATAAAAATTTAGTGTTTTCAAATGGGCATTTTTAAATGAAAAACAAATTGCTTTATGTAGAACATTTACTTAATTGTATATGCTCTAGCGGGCTCTTACCTGAATTATTTGGCATGTGAAAAAAAGGAAGTAGGTTCTAAGCTGAGAAAAAAAGAATAATAGGGGGGTTTTCTACAATAATTTTCAAGGTTTTCATGGAGAAGTTTCATGTTTTACCCTACATCTACTATTGTTGTTGTTGTTCAGTCACTCAGTCGTGTCCAGCTCTTTGTGACCCCATGGACTGCAGCACGCCAGACCTCCCTGTCATTCATCATCTCCCGGAGTTGGCTCAGACCCATGTCCAGTGAGTCAGTGATGCCATCCAACCATCTCATCCCTTGTTGTCCCCTTCTCCTCATGCCATCAATCTTTCCCAGCATCAGGGTCTTTTCCAATAAGTTGACTCTTAGCATAGGGGGCCAAGTATTAGAGCTTCAGCATCAGTCCTTCCAGTGAATATTCAGGGTCAATTTCCTTTAGTATTTACTGGTTTGCTCTCCTTGCTATCCAAGGGACTCTCAAGAGTCTTCTCTAGCACCACTGTACAGAGAATTAAAAAGAAAAAGTATACCATATACCCAATAGTATGCTCTACCGAAGATTAAATCTGTGTTTTCCCTGTGTTCTAGCAAGAGAGGGTGAAAAAGATAACTTGTTTGTTTTACAAAGAATGCATCTTTGAATCACTGAAAATACCTCCTATGCCATCCATATGAAGAGATCTGGAACTCCTGTAGATATACTGAGAAAAGGGATAGTGCTGTTTTCCAGAAAAGGTGGGTGTGACTACACATTTGGGACCAGTGTCTGGGAGGTGAAATGAAGACTGTTCTGGGAGGAGGCTTGGAGAGAAGGTGCCTGGGGCTCTGGGTTCATCAGGTGGTGAAAGCTGAGCTCAGTTCTTTCCTGAATTCTAGGGCTGGCTTTTGGTAGGAGAAGTAGGTGAGGATGGAGGCAGAGGGAGTGCTGTGAAGATGGGCATCCTGCCACCTGGCACCATGTTCTTGACTTCTCCCTCCTGCCTGCTTGGGCTGTCCTCCCAGGGTTCTCCCAGGTGTCCCTGTAGACAGTGATACCCACTAATCCAGTGAGGGAGTGTAGCCTGAGGGCCTATACTTTGGAGAGAGGATGAAAGCGTCCTCAGGGGAAATACATGTGAGTCTGAAAGGCTAGCCATCTCCCTTACATAAGTCTTCATTGTGAGGCAGGGTTTTCTGACAATGATGGAAATTATTCCTTTGAAAAAAAGATCAAGTGGACTTTCCTAGGAGCCTTTGACCTAAGAAAGTGTCATCTGTTTGGGATGGATTTTGTGTGGTCTTGCCTAGTGGGGAATGGGGCACAGGGGATGTGCGAGGGGGTATAGGAGAGGAAGGGCAGTCAAGGAAACCAAAGCAAGTTTACTTCTCACATTGGGATTATCTGCCTACTCATCTGCTGATATTGGGATGGGTCCCATCATTGTTCCTGCTTCTCCTGGTTTGTTCCAACTCCCCCAGGGCATATTAAAAATACCTAAATCAGATGCATTATCCTTTATGCTTGGTTTCATAAGAATAAATTGCTGGAAAAATATATGCTGTGATGTGTCTCTTTTTATCCTACTGAGAAAGGAATCTTTGTAGCACTTTCTCTTGTGAATAGAACTCAATAGCTCTCCTTTGTGTAGTAAAATGGTATATAGTCATGCTCCATCATGGTATTGCATGTAATTACAAGCCTGTTGAGTTCAGCATTTAAGCCCAGTTTGGGGGATGTGGAGCTCAGCTTTTTTCAATCACACAGAATTAGACCTGGCTTTCAGGTCTTTTGTATAAAGCTGGTGCTAGCTGGTTCATACCCATGTCATACCTGCTGTCAAAATAGTTTGACTATTGCCTCTTACTTATCTTTCTGTTTTTTCAGGTTGGCTGCATCACCAAGCTGTAAGTCAAGATGTCTTGTCCAGCCTTGACTGTAAGTGCCAGCTGACACATCTAAAATTTATGGGTAACTGATGAAGTGCAATGGATTTACAAGGAGCTATCTCCAGGCTTCATCCATCAGATGAGACAACTGGGTACTGTTGACATAATTGTTTTATTTACAGTTCATTAAACTTCCAGTGGGCAGAATTCAAAACCAGGTTGACCATACCTGGTTCCCTAGGCTCAATAACATCCCTTACTTGTGATGGTGTCTCTCTGGGGTCCAGTGTAGTACACATGCTCATCTGGTCCAAATATATCCTGGCTGACTCTGTGAGGGGTTAGCTTGCTAGGTTTTTCACGTAGGGATGTGCTTTCATGTAAGAGTGTTTCCCAACTTGGATTTTTGGATCCCTTCACCCAACGCACAACAAAGCCAATCTATTGAAACCAGCTTGTGGTGAAGAAAAGTACAGCATTTACTGCAGGGTGCCAAGCAAGGAGAATAGGCAGTTAGTACTCAAAAGACAAACTCCCCTATAGCCTTCAGGAAAGGGTTTTTAAAGGCAGCATTAGGGGTGTGGGTTGCAGGATGCCTGATCGGCTCATGGACGTTGATGGTGGTGATGGAAGTCAACATCATCAACCTTCTGGTCCCAGCTGGTCTGGGGTCTACATACCTGTGGTCATCAGTTTCCATCTGATGGGAGTCTGGTTTCTGTAAACTACTTAGAATGTACATCAGATATGTTCGCTGTGTCCTTCAGGGAGGAACCAAAAGTTCTCTGTCTCTGCTATGGCTGATCTATTGTTTAAATTGTCACCAGTTTCCTGGCCCAGCAGCTACTCTTTGTTCCTATGTGCTCACATTTTTCTAACCATTAACCCCTGCGATAACCTTTTAAGACTCAGGAGAGGCCTGAAGTGTACTGCTCAACTTCAAGAGGATAAAAGTTGTTTTCTTGGTTCCCCTGGAGTTCTGGATTCTGAATCTTGAACCCTACGCTGAATTTCTGCTACTCTGCCTAGAAAGAGCTGAGAATTAGGAAGATGGGAAAAGATAAAACGCTTAGGAATTTATGTTACAGCAGTGACATTGGAGATTGAATTTCTCTTGTTCAGTTTTCCCAGGCAGTTGTAAACTCTTTTTGTCTAAGTTAAGTCAGTCGTATGTTGTAGACCTGTCCTGTCTTACTATTCCAGACATGTAATTATGACTTAAAATAGTAATAAGTAGGATAATAGCTGTCAAGTAGTAGAGCAATGGCCATGTGCCAAACCCAGGGCTAGTGGTTTCACATACATTATTTCATTTAGTTTTAGAATAACAACCCTGTAAGTAGGAATTATTTCCTACCTCTTGTGGATAAATAAACTGAGACTCTGAGAGTTTAGTAACTTTCCCAAGTTTACTTAGCCAAACTCTGCCCAACACCAAAGCCAAGAGTCCATCCTTGCCACTGTGTGGCCTTCCAGGGAAACCCAATGATTCCATCTGGCCAATGTATTTTCTAAAATGAGATGTGGCTAAGTGTTTTATGTGCTCCAACTTTGTATGTGAAGTTCATATTTCCTTTAAAATTCCACTGCTCACTCCTCCAGTCAAGGTTATCTTGGATGCAGAAAGTTCTTCAAATATTCAGACCACCTGTCACCCACAGAACGTTCTGAACCTTGATAGTCTCTGAAGTGTTCCTCCCCTTGCATGAAAACAGCTCTATCTGGCTTATAATTAGAAGTGAAATAATTTTTAAATGGCTTCCACACGGCTCAGCTTTCAAAGAGGTTCCAGTTACATGTAACTTCACATAAACAGATAATCAGAGACCAGAGGCAGAGAGCACAGTTCCTGGCTCCTAATTGGCATGAAGCAGGGACATCTGCTCTGCATGAAGCCTGGGTCAGGTCGGCCCTCTCATCTGTGACCTCCTGCAGTTGTGAGGGGCTTGCCCTGGATTGCATAAAGACTTCACAGGGGCATTGAAAAATGGGAAGGAATCAACTTGAACAGAAAACCTAATTGGTTTGAATCCTTCCTTAACCACTGTTAATTATTTTGGGATTGAATGTCCATCTTATAAAACAGATGCTTTACTTCCAGAGGTAGAATTTCTTGCTTTGGTTGCAAGTCCAAACAAGTTAACTTAAAAGGCTCCATTATAAACGAATCTGACATGATTCTACTCTCTTCCTATTTAAGATGAATTTTGTGGATTGGAGGATATGAAACACCACATATTCAGCAAGTTTTGTTTCAATTTTCCCCTCCATTTCTTCAATAGCCCTGCTCCTAGCCTTTATTATTACTTCTATTTTTAAATTCCAAAACTGGATGGAGGTTGTGGGGTTGGGAAAGCTGTTTAACCTACAGGGCTTGGGTCTGAGATTTCTCTTGAAGCTGGTTTTCCAGAAGACTGATTGTTTCCAAGGCACCTAGAATGGAAGAGTCTTAATTCACCTTGTGTGCTCAGTTGCTCAGTTGTGTCTGACTCTATGCAACTCCCTGGGCTGTAGTCCAGCAGGCTCCTCTGTCCATGGAATTTCCCAGCCAAGAATACTGGAGTGGGTTGCCATTTCTTACTCCAGGGGATCTTCCTGACCCATGGATTGAACCTGTGTCTCTTGCGTCTCCTGCATTGGCAAGCAGATTCTTTACCACTGTGCAAAGTGGGAATTCCAGTAATTCACCTTACTCCAGAAATTTCTGAACTTCTGGCAAGGATGCTAAAAGCTGAAGGCTCCCCTGAATGAGGTCTGTGGGAATAACATGTGCTTTCGAGTGAGGCAGAGGGAGGTTTATTTTAGAACTTTGTTCCAAGGTTCTAGGACCAACACCCCACCTGCTCACACCATTTGTCTTTCCTTAGCAAGTCTAAATCCTATGCAGTCTTTGTATGATGGTTTGGAGCCATACCTTTTCCATAGATTCTTTCTACCAAGTCTGATCTTCATTGATTTAAGTATCTAACAGTATTCATTATCTAAATAACAATCTAATATTGGAATGAGTAAGCTACTTATGTAAGGTATTGGCCTAGATGTACTTTGTCAGGCTGCAAAGATGAATCAGTTTTAAATCCTTCGTCGAAGAGTTTACAGTCTACCAGGAGAGAAGTAAAGTATAGCTGGGAAGGGGTAGGGATACAAATAAGCAAGACTTTACTATACAGTGTCTTAAGGTAGAAAGCAGTACAGTGCAATGAAAGATATGAGGAAATGCTGCACAAGACTCCTTTCTCTGAGGGGCAAAGAACCTCTGAAAAGGTTTTCTCTGCATAGTTTGAAGATTCTTTGAGATACACAATGTTCATTTGCTCCAGAAGAAATCTACCTTGGATTTTTATTACTATTTATTTCCTAGTTTCTGGGAAAAGGGCCTTCATGGAAGATGTTGATGGTAGGTTTAAAATGGGGTGGGGACTTTGGTGAGCTCTACCCCCAGTAATGAAAGTGAAAGGCATACATTCAGGATGGCTTCCAGCTCAAGACGATGTATGAACCAGGGAGCAGGGACCACAGTAGAGGAGGCTTGCAAGTGTTCTTAAGCTGGTGACCTGTCTCACATGTATGATATCTGTTACCACCACCTTCCCACCTTCTAGGGATTTAAGGGATCTTACTGGGATGGCCCTGTGTCAGGCTAAAATGGAGGGCTCTTTCATTAAGGAGAAAAGGGAGAAGGCGTGCAGGGGAAGGCAGTTAACTGGTAGACTCTGTCTCAGAGTCTGCATTTAAGTAGTAGCAAAGAGAGTGGAGAGGAAGGGGAGAATGTATGAGACACTCAGTGACATAGTGATTGGGTTTGACAGCTGTTTAGAAATGGCATGACAATATTAAGAGAGATTTGGAGTCTGGGTAGAGTGAAGTGGTGGGAACCATAGTTAATATGTGTCAGGCATGATTCTAAGTCCTTTCATGTGGATTTTACATTGATTCCTCAAAACAACCCTATGAAATAGGTCTTAGTATTATACTATTATTATTATTTTTTAAAATGTTTCCCATCACATTCTTTCAAAATCACATAATTAAAATTCATATGTCACAGATATTTCTCATAAAGTGATAGATTCTAGTATTATTATCACTATTTAACTGATGAAGAAAGGGGGACCCAAGGAGGGTAAGTTGCTTGCCCAAAGTGATTCAGTGAGTAGCAGAACCAGAATTTGAACCCAGGCAGCTGATTCCAGAACCTATGCCTTAAGCAATACGCTGTGGTGGCAAAGACTAGAGAGAGGAGACACAGGAATATTCCTATGCTCACACCCCATCTTTTCTTCACAACATTCCCCCATTCCCTTGAGTATATTTCCCTTTGGTAGTGCTCAGTGGTAGATGGTAGCTGATGTTTGCACGTGGGCTTGAAAGAGCACTGGACATTCTAACAACCTTTCGTTTTGGTCATTGAGAATTTTGAACCTTGGCCTGAGGGGGGCGCTGAGCACTGGCAATACCTTGAGGGGCCTGAGGGTGATTCTGGGAACTGCATCTCAGGAGATTTCCCAGTCGGTCCGGAAGCAGACTGCCCAGAGGCCATGTTACCAGGCCCAAAGGGGGCAAGAAATGAAGGAAAAGCCAAGAAAGAAATGGTAGGTCCCAGAGTTTGGGGAACTCATGTTTGGGGAAGCCTGGATGGGGCATCAGGAAGGTGGGATCTGCACAGATTCAGAACAGGAAGTTCTTAGCATGGTTTCTTGGGACAGTGGGTAGCTTTGTGCTCCAGGGGCTTGGGGATGTAGCTTTGGAAAGGAGAGGGAGATTCATTTTGTGGCTAAATGTAACTTGGAAACAACACTCTCTGCTCATTGCTGTTTTGCAGAAAGCGTGATTGAGGTCAAGTCTGTGCTAGGGCTAAAGACCAAGAGTAGAGTAAAGTCTGCAGAGAGAAGGGCAATTAGCAAATTCCTTAATTAGAGTTGGGTTCTGATTTCTCCAGTCAATTCTAATCACTTGTTAGGTTTTAACTCAGCTCCTTTGGCTGGCAGTGTGCAGTCACAGAGTTCAGAAAATCAGGGCCCAGTGATCTTGGGAAAAAGTAAGTAAAGACCAGGTTTCCTCTTCTGTAAAAAGATTATAACAAAATACTTATTCCCTGAGACTGTGAGGATTCAAAACACTGACCTGTGAAAGTGTTGTCAAACTCTCAAGATTAGTTATTTATTACATTAGTAGTAACGATGCCTTATTAGTCATTAATGCCTGCTAGTAAATGATTCGGTGCTTAAATTTCATGCTCCGTTGAATTTACTGTCTTCCATTTCTCACCAAGGTGCTGTTCTGCCCTGACTCCTGTAATCAAAGCTTGGAGATTTACTTAGGCACCGTAAGATTAATCTTGACAAAACTCATTAAGTTTCTATTTTTTTCCCCTCTTTACTGGGCATTAGCCATCATCCTGTGGATGTGACACCTTCCTTTTATTCTGATGGGAATTTGTATTTAAAAATATATTTAGAAAACATCTTGTGGAAAAGCTGCAGCAGGTCAACTGTGGGAAAAGGTCTTTCCTTGAACAAATGTCTCACACTGGAATGAAACTTCACGTTCTGATGCATAGTGGGTCCATTCTAGGTTGTCACTGAATATGTCGGTCTTCCATTCCACACTTCCTTCCATTCCTTCAGTCAAGATTTGTTTGCAAGAGACCAAATGCATCTGAAATTATTCTGTTCTAAAGACGCAGACAGGAATAAGATATAGTTCTGTCCTCAAGAAGCTCACTGTCTGAGAGAGAAGACAACTTGAAAATAAATAATTGTAATATGGTGAGACAAATGCCATTAAATAAATAAATACAGAGTATAGAGGTGGCATTTAACAGGAAGGAGCAAATGCATCTTGGCATTTTAATAGGAGGAAAATACATCTTGGCGTTATCCCTACCTGAACATGCAACCCCAGAACTCATTCATCACTCAGTGAAACTGACTCTTGTTTGTGTACTGTGTTTAACGATCTTTTTAATTTCAGAGATTAAGAAGTAATTTGGGTTTTTTTTAGTCACCCTTTTTCTTCGTTCATCTCAGTGTAATTCTTAATCCCTAGTTTATGTACGTATAATGCGAAACACATTAGGTCATTCCTGCCGCCCCCATTCTCTCCAGTGGCCTGCCTCTCCATGCGTTGCTTTATTTTTCCATTATAAATCTTTAATGTGCGTAAATGTGTTCCTTTCTTTAAAATACAACCTCGGCTCATCAGATTTGCAAAAATTTGAAGCTTGACAATACACTTGTTAGCAAGGCTGCAGGGAAGCTGGTATTTTCATACACTGTTGGTGGGAATGAAAAATGGTACAATTCCTATTGAAGAAAATTTGGTAATATCTAACAAAACTATATGTGCATTTATCCTCTGACCCAGCAATCTGACTTCTAGGAGATTATCCTGGTATACTTCAAACAATGTGAAAATAGAAGCACACAAGTTCATTATATTTAGTATAATATATAAATATATTTAATATTCAGTTCAGTTTAGTGGCTCAGTCATGTCTGACTCTTTGCAATGCCATGAATCACAGCACACCAGGCCTCCCTGTCCACCACCAACTCCTGGAGTCCACTCAAATTCATGTCCATCGAGTCGGTGATGCCATCCAGCCAACTCATCCTCTGTTTTCCCCTTCTCCTCCTCCCCCCAGTCCCTCCCAGCATCAGGGTCTTTTCCAATAAGTCAACTCTTCGCATGAGGTGGCCAAAGTATTGGAGTTTCAGCTTCAGCATCAGTCCTTCCAATGAACACCCAGGACTGATCTCCTTTAGGATGGACTGGTTGGATATCCTTGCAGTCCAAGGGACTCGCAAGAGTCTTCTCCAACACCACAGTTCAAAAGCATCAATTCTTCGGCGTTCAGCTTTCTTCACAGTCCAACTCTCACATCTATACATGACCACTGGAAAAACCATAGCCTTGACTAGATGGACCTTTGTTGGCAAAGTAATGTCTCTGCTTTTCAATATGCTATCTAGGTTGGTCATAACTTTCCTTCCAAGGAGTAAGCATCTTTTAATTTCATGGCTGCAATCACCATCTGCAGTGATTTTGGAGCCCAAGAAAATAAAATCTCTCACTGTTTCCACTGTTTCTCCATCTATTTCCCATGAAGTGATGGGACCGGATGCCATGATCTTCGTTTTCTGAATGTTGAGCTTTAAGCCAACTTTTTCACTCTCCACTTTCACTTTCATCAAGAGGCTCTTTAGTTCCTCTTCACTTTCTGCCATAAGGGTGGTGTCATCTGCATATCTGAGTTTATTGATATTTCTCCCAGCAATCTTGATTCCAGCTTGTGCTTCTTCCAGCCAGCGTTTCTTATGATGTACTCTGCATAGAAGTTAAAAAAGCAGGGTGACAATATACAGCCTTGACGTACTCCTTTTCCTATTTGGAACCAGTCTGTTGTTCTATGTCCAGTTCTAACTGTTGCTTTCTGACCTGCATATTTCTCAAGAGGCAGGTCAGGTGGTCTGGTATTCCCATCTCTTTCAGAATTTTCCACAGTTTATTGTGATCCACACAGTCAAAGGTTTTGGCATAGTCAATAAAACAGAAATAGATGTTTTTCTGGAACTCTCTTGCTTTTTCCATGATCCAGAGGATGTTGGCAATTTGATCTCTGGTTCCTCTGCCTTTTCTGAAACCAGCTTGAACATCTGGAAATTCACGGTTCACATAATTGCTGAAGCCTGGCTTGGAGAATTTTGAGCATTACTTTACTAGTGTGTGAGATGAGTGCAATTGTGAGGTAGTTTGAGCATTCTTTGGCATTGCCTTTCTTTGGGATTGGAATGAAAACTGACCTTTTCTAGTCCTGTGGCCACTGCTGAGTTTTCAAATTTGTTGACATATTGAGTGCAGCACTTTCCCAGCATCATCTTTCAGGATTTGAAATAGCTCCACTGGAATTCCATCACCTCCACTAGCTTTGTTCATAGTGATGCTTTCTAAGGCCCACTTGGCTCCACATTCCAGGATGTCTGGCTCTAGATGAGTGATCACACCAGCGTGATTACCTTGGTTGTGAAGATCTTTTTTGTACAGTTCTTCTGTGTATTCTTGCCACCTCTTCTTAATATCTACTGCTTCTGTTAGATCCATACCATTTCTGTCCTTTATCGAGCCCATCTTTGCATGAAGTGTTCCCTTGGTATCTCTAATTTTCTTGAAGAGATCTCTAGTCTTTCCCATTCTGTTGTTTTCCTCTATTTCTTTACATTGATCACCGAGGAAGGCTTTCTTATCTCTCCTTGCTATTCTTTGGAACTCTGCATTCAGATGCTTATATCTTTCCTTTTCTCCTTTGCTTTTCGCTTCTCTTCTTTTTACAGCTATTTGTAAGGCCTCCCCAGACAGCCATTTTGCTTTTTTGCATTTCTTTTCCACAGGGATAGTCTTGATCCCTGTCTCCTGTACAATGTCATGAACCTCTGTCCGTAGTTCATCAGACACTCTATCAGATCTAGTCCCTTAAATCTATTTCTCACTTCCACTGTATAATCATAAGGGATTTGATTTAGGTCATACCTGAATGGTCTAGTGGTTTTCCCTTATATTACTATATTCAATATTATCACAAATATTAAATTAACAAGGTAGTTGTTATTTATTTATTATTATTATTGGTGTTTTTAGTATTATTTGTAATCATAAAACATTGGAAACCATCTGAACGTCCAAACATAGGAAATTGATTGAAAAATCATGATACTTACACACAGTGGAGTGCTGTGTGGCTATAAACAAGAACGAGGAAGAGCTCTGTGAATTGACCTTGAGTGATTTCTAGGAGATATTGTTAAGTGCAGAAGAACATATATAGTATGCTACCTTATGTGTAAGAAAGAAGGAAAATCAGAAAGCATATGTATTTGATTATTTTTATAAAAGAAACACAGGAAGGATACATCAAGAAACATTAAAGTTGGTTACCTATAAAGGATAGAACAGAAGAGATATTGTGGGAGTAATACTTCTCTGAGTGTATATCTTTTTGCATAGTTTTGACTTTCAGGAGTGTGTTAATGTTCTACAGATTCAAAAATAAAATTAATAATAATGGAAACAGGAAAAATCTCTAAAGCTGAAAGCAAATTGCCAATCACCCAATAAAACTTCAAATGGAAAACATAACTGAAGAGAAAGAGAAAGAAAGAAATGACTAATTTAGATTACTTAGGAATACCTCAGGCTTAGGTGGGAGCATGGGTAGGGGAAATTTCACACAAATCCTGAACTCTTTTTAGTAGGCTTGTTTTTGTATGGTTAGGAAAAAGCAATTCTGAAAAAATTTTGTATGTATTATAGATTTGAACAAAGGAGTATGGGTGACTCAAACAACATAGGTTTGAACCCATTGATCCACTTATATACAGATGTTTAAAAATAAATACTACAATACTATCTAACCTGTACCAGAGCTTCCCTGTGGCTCAGACAGTAAAGAATCCGCCTGCAATGCAGGAGAGTTGGGTTCAATCCCTGGGTTGGGAAGATCCCTTGAAAGAGGGCATGGCAAGCCTCTCCAGTATTCTTGCCTGGAAAATCTCCATTGACAGAAGAGCCTGGCGGGCTACAGTCCATGTGGTTGCAGAGGTGGACATGACTGAGTGACTAAGGGCAGTACAGCATTATCTAATCTGAGGTTGGTTGAATCTGTGGATGTCAAACTACAGATACAGAGGGTTGACTACAAAGTTATATGAGAATTTTCAACTGTGTATGGGGGGGAGGTTGACACCCCTAACTGCCCTATGTTGTTCAAGGATCAACTGTAAATAAATTGTTATTTTTGGGTATCAGGGTTCTTGCTAGGAAAGAAGGGACATAAAATGGAATGGAAGAAGGCGAAAAGAACTGTGCTGAGTTGAATTGAAATTGGAGTATCAATGTGTACCATATTTCTAAAACATATATAGTATTTTTTATACATATATATGTATGCATATATGTATATTTATAGGTATAATGTATATATGCATATGTTACCTACCTTTGTCTGATGATGGGGCCAAGAAACAATAACACCTCAGTTAGACTGAATACACTTAGTGCCCAGTCTTGGTCTCTAAAACCATTCCCTACTGAAAGAAACCAGGGCTCCTGGGAGAAATAGCTGATTCCAGGGCTGGGGCAGAAGGTATGAGATGAGCCTAGAGCATTTTGTTATGCTAGAGATTAAGGAAATATGCTAGAAAAATGATGGAAACATGTCACAAGGACACAGGAGCTAGCTTGAAAGGATTCCTGCTGGTTAAATCTGGGACAGCTCGAATACCAAAATAATTAAATAAAATAATCTATCATAAACCATTAAAAATAGGAATTCATGAGTTCCCACGATAACATATATATACACTAATAATGAATATATGGGGAGGAGGGAGAGCTGTTGCTTACAATGAAATGCTGAATGCCAGCTGATAAATTGGGAGAAGGTACTACAGTTGAAGGGTTAGCATTTTATAAACATTATGGAAAATATTAGATCAAGCAAGAATTATCAATACATGCTAAATTTAGGGGGAAATTTAGATGAGGAGCAGAATATTTGTATGGTCTTAAAGTATCTCCCACAGATTAATCATTAGTTCTAAGAGACAGAAATCAGTTATTACACAGTGGCAAAATTCAGCACCAAGATTGATCAAAATTTACATCAGCCATGAGAGCAGATTAACATCACACACTTCTAGATGTGATACCCTGAGAAAGATACAACAACATCTGGGTAGTATTTTGGCCAAGATTGTGTAGCCTGAATCATGAGGAAATATTAAACTCCAAATGAAAAATATTTTATTGAGAATGGGGGCATGGGGAACTCTATATTTAAAAAATGTCATCATGATGACCAAGAAAGGCCCTGGAAGTGTTCCAGATTAAAGAAGGATAAAGAGACATGACAGTTAAATGCAATCCCTGACCCTGGACTGGATTCTTTACTAAGGGGAAATGCTGTAAGGACATGATTAGAACAATTGACAAAAATGGGAAATGGACAGTTGATTAGAAGAAGGTATTGTTCCAATGTTAAATTTACTGAGGATAATGACCTTACTATAGTTTTGTAAGAGAATGTCTATTCATAGGAAATACAATGAATATATTTAAGGATAAGTGGCCACGGCCTTCCCTTGTGACTCAGTGGTAAAGAATTTCCCTGCCAGTGCAGGAGATGTGGGTTTGATCCCAGGGTCAGGAAGATCCCCTGAAGGAGGAAATGACAACCCACTCCAGTATTCTTGCTTGGGAAATTCCATGGACAGAGGAGCCTAGTGGGCTACAGTTCGTGGAGTCACAAAGAGTTGGACAAGACTTTAATGACCGAGCATGCATGCGTGGCCATGATCTATGTAATTTTCCTTAAAAAAATAAAGGGAAAGTATATATGAGAGAGAGAGCAAGAGGAAGCAATCAAGCCAGAAACTAATAAAGCACATGGGTAAACTGTCAGCAATAGGTGAATCCAGTTAAGAGAAAATCAAGTATTCATTTGCTATTTATATTCTCATACCTTTTCTCTAAAGTTAGTTCCAAATAAAAGGTTAAAAAATCTTGCATATCCTGCTTTAGTGCAAAAATATTTATCTTCCTACTACTCTGTTTTTGTTCTGGGACCATGCTGAAGTCTGACTACTGTTAGAATAGATAATACTAGTATTTAAGAATTTTTTTTTTTTAGTGAAGCCTTTTCCTTGCAAATGAAATCTTATTTAGGACATAAGCTGTAGAAGAGATGAAAGAAGGTCTGCTCTGATTGAAGCATGTGTGTATTTTTTGGGAAAGCATTAGAACCCTGTCTGTCTGTCTACTTCACCTCCTGCTCCCAGGTAGGCAGCCCTAAGGCACCTCCAGGGAATAGAGTTTGACAACCACCACTCTAAATTAAACAGGGCATGGTCTAACTGACCTTAGTAACCATTGAATGAGAGTGACTGTTCTGAGATCGGGTGAAAACCTCAGGATTGCTTCACAGCATTTGACTTGGGCTTTTTGGATGTGTCCTAATGCCTTCAGTGATAAATGACCAGTTTTGTTTTCCTGTCTCTCCATGAAGTTATTCCATCCTTGGCCTGTAGTTGACACTTGACAGGTATTCAGCAATAAGGCACTGTTTGTCAAGCCCAGTGTGGAATTGTTTCAGAGGACCAAGTCATTTCTGAAGTATGTATAGATAAGACTTGTATAAACAGAATCACATTTTCTCATAGCTGATTCATGGCTGTTTGGGATTCCTTTTCGAATGGCTGTGTTGTCTCACAGATGGGATTTATGTTTATCCAACCATCTTCTTCCTTTTCTTTCAAGTAGTTAAGGGTCTTGAATACATTTGGTGGAGAGGATCTTGGCATTGTAAGAGAACTTTGGCAAACCTTTTTGTAAACTGACTTAACACCTTCCAAATTAACTGCTCTGAAAGTTGGAAACTCTCTATATAGTTGACCTTTGAATAAATGGGTTTGAGTTGTGATGGTCCACTTATCTGTGAATTTTTTTCAATAGGAAATATGACAATACTGCATGATCCACTGTCAGTTGAATCCTTGAGCGTAGAACCTCAGACATGGAGGAACCACCTGTACAAAGGACTGACTATAAGATGCTCAGATTTTCAACTCTGCAGAGTCGGCACCCCTAACACGCATGTGTTCAAGGGTCAACTGTATTTGTATCTACTTTAAAACTCAAACCTTAGTCAAAAATTTAAGACTATTATTTGTTCAACAAGCCTTAGAAGATTGTATCCAATAAGTTCATTTTGTTTAAGACACGGCTATCTTAGTGTGTGTTTAGTCACTCACTTGTGTCTGACTCTTTGTGACCCCATGGACTGTAGCCTGCCAGGCTTCTCTGGCAAGAATACTGGAGTGGGTTGCTATGTCCTCCTCCAGGGGATCTTCTCAATCCAGGGATTGAACCCAGGTCTCCTGCATTGCAGGCAAATTCTTTACTGTCTGAGCCACCAGGGAAGCCCGCCATCTTAGTAATTTGGTTCAAATCTCCATTAAGACTTTTTGTAGGCCCCAAGACTCTAATTGCAACCAATCACATTGTTCTTTTCATAAAAAGACAAGTCCCCCTTACAGTGAATGGCTACAAAGCTGAAGGTAGAGATGGTCCTCAGATTTAATCTGTTGTGACATTCCTGTCAATTGGTGGAGAGTACCTGGAGTCTGATATTGAAAGGGATTCTGGGGCAGCATTTGGGCTTGGTGAGAATGAGATCATGATTGATTTGTGAGGTCTGCTTGGGGTATGGAATGGGGAAGTTATCCAGGTGTCTGCAACATGTGTGATATTCTTGGCCTAAAAGTAACTCTCAGGGGCCCTGTTTTGTTGAAAAGAATACATTTCCCCATAGGCCATAAATGCTGGTTTATTTTATGTACTTTCTTACTACAAACAAAAAATTGTTGCTCACCATTCCAGTTCTACAAGGATCAAGTCATAAGCCACTTCAGTTGCTGACCTACAGTACACCCTGGAAGGAATTCAGGATGAAGCATTCTGTATTTTAGATATAGGAACTCCTAGATAGTTAAGATGCATATCTAAGGAAGAATTTCAATGACCCCAGATTCTTGCATCCCCCATATATAGATAAGCATTAAAGTCAATTAACCTGAGATATTTATTTTTTGTGAATAGCAGTAATATTTTACTAAGATATGCACTTGACTAAATGTATTTCCCAGCAAAATGAAATCATGTATATAGTTTCCTCTCTCATATCTCTTTGAAGCAGTTACTCAGAGCTATCAGAGAGGTTATTTCCCAGGCTATAGTCTTCAGCAAGACACTGAGTAAAATTCTACTCATGGCTGTTACATTGTGTGTGTGTGTGTTTCCAGTTGGCATTACTAAACCTTGCATCTGGAGCCCCAGATTACATATGGGAGAAAATGAGAAGCCTCACTGAAACTTTGAACTGTTTCTCCTGCTCACCTATGGCACCCAACTTCACAAAGGAATTCTTAGTGGAGGGTAAGGCAAAAGACAGGGCTAAAAATCTGCTATACCTTATTTGGGTTCAATTGCTTGTCATGCTCATCTTGAGATTTTACAGTGCTAGTATTTTTTTTTTTTTTTTAAAGATTTCAGGATCCTGACATTTTTGTACTGTGCAAACTCAGTGATGTTTACTTGTTATTTAAGTGGTAAGCAAGGGTGACTCTGGGAAAGCCTAGTCTCTCTCAGAACCTTCCTCAGCGCTGAGACGTAAGAAACAGAAGAGAATGTACAGACAATTTCTCTGTGAAGCTATATGCTTGATCTTCACAGAGGGGTGCGCTATTTTCCTTCTTTAATTCCACAGCATCTTGTATCACTCCCAGGGAGCTGTGTATTGCTGCTTCACAGCCTTGCCACTGAGATCTCCCTCATCCACCCCTCTTCCCCCCACACATTGGTTGATAAGAACCTCTCAATAAACCTTTAAGCAGTAAACATTCTGAAGACCATTTATTATGTCTTGCTCTTTGTTTTCTCATGATTCCTGGCAAGGATGCAAACCTCCTAAGACCTCGTTATGAGTTTGCGAAGTGGATTGTTTCAAAAAGACTTGTTTGTGGAATTATTTTTCAGGATAAGAATAAAAAGGCCATCTGAGTGTTGTTAATCCCAGCAATTCAGGAGGGAACTGAGCCTTCTGCAGTGTGAGCCTTTCTTCCTTCCTCTGGGTGTTCGGACTCAAGTTACTTTTGGAAATCCGCAAAGACAGCTTCCTGAAGCCCAGTAGTTGGAGGTGTTCTTACCGGGAAGCAGGATATTAAAAGCAGCACTCAAAATGATTCAATATGTGTTTTATTCACAAACAGCCCCGAATAAGGAAGACTTTGTGCGGGAAGATGTTGTCATACTTCCCAATAACACGTGCTTGAATTAGCAGGGTGACCCTCCCTTCCTTGTGGCACAAAACAGCTCCCCATTCATGCCAGACTCTGTTTACATCCACACTTGCCAGGGCGGGTTCTAACTTTGGGGACAAATAAAGTTCAGCACAGAAACAAAAATACCTCCATCGAGAGAAGTCATGGGTAAAAGTGGGTTCTCCCCCCATTAGAACAGAAATAGGTGCTGGGAACTGGAGAGCAGGAGGTTTAAGCAACACTGCATGCTAAGTCACTTTAGTTCTGACTCTTTGTGACCCCCTGGACTGCAGCCCACCAGGCTTCTCTATCCGTGGGATTCTCCAGGCAAGAATACTGGAGTGGGTTGCCATGCCCTTCTCCAGGGGATCTTCCCAACCCAGGGATGGAACCTGTGTCTCATCATGCTTCCTGAATTGGCAGGCAGGTTCTTTAACCAGTAGCGCCACTACTTAGGAGAAAAAAGGAAGATCCACATGTCAATTTAAAAAATTGTATAAAATGGCTCTTTCCTGTCTCACTTCCCCTGTATCCTCCCCCTACTCCAACCTTGATTGAGGAATCTGTGAAGATCTTTTAATTAAAAAGTTGAAATTAGCAAGAAAAGATACTGAAACGACATAAGTAGGTATGCTTCATCTCTTTTAATTAAAAGAAACTGAAAACACAGTAAAATTCTAGTTTCAGAGACTCTTCATGTAATTCTTCAATGTATTGTCCCAATTTTATTCTATCCTGGTGAGTTGTCTTGACATGACCATGGTTTGAGAAATTTTGAAGAGTCTGAAAAAACAATTTGGTTGTTTTTGAAAGATGTTAAAAAAAAAACCCAACCCTGAGGTATTTAGGAATTTTGAATCCAGATAACTGTGGACTCTGAATTCTGACAGATGATTTAGAATGTAACCATATCTGTTGCATGAGTTTGAGTAAACTCCGGGAGTTGGTGATGGACAGGGAGGCCTGGCATGCTGCAGTCCATGGGGTTGCAAAGAGTCGGACACGACTGAGCAACTGAACTGAACTGATATCTGTTGCACACCTGCCTGTCCCTCAAACTCACCTCAAGTTTTTCTCCCCCTCATTCACCAGGTTCCAGGCCTTAAACCTGCTGTCCCCTTTGTCCTTTCCCACCTGAGAGTTGCCCAAGGGTGCCGTGCCCCATCCGAGAAGGCTCTGTTCCCTTCCAGTGGCACTGCAGGCAGCAGCCAACTCCTCTAACTTCAACCTCACCACCTCTGGTATGCCTGTCCTGGCACCCTCATTGAGAGTGAGCCATACTGCACATCTTATTCTTTCTTTTAGTCTCCTTTTATATTCTCCAAACTATCCAGCAAAATTCAAAATTATTTTATTGGTTAGTTTATCAGTTTGCAGTGTCCCTGAAACGTAACCTCCTTGAAGGCCGGGACTCTGCCCATTCTCTTTACCAGCGTGGCCAGCCGCAGACACTTGTTGGATAAATGAACACTCGACTGGGGTCAGGACCCTCAGTGGAGCTGGCAGGAACAGCTCACAAGGGGCCACTTGCTGCCAGGGGCCAGGCCAGGACAGAGAGACCCAGGCCAGGCCAGGTTGGGGTGCTGGGCCGGGGAAACAAGGAGAAAAGCTGAGTTTTTGATTGGAATCCTTTTGATTTTGGGTGCTCTCTCCACATTTTAGTGACAAGGTCATGTGAGTCAGCCCAGGTGTGGGCCTGGAGCTGTATCTTCTGGCAAAAGAGGGGATATGGGTCCCAATTACTACTTTTAATATCAGCAATATAGCTCAGAGTTTTTCCTGGAAAAATGTGGCCTTTCAATAGCAGACATTCAGCAGGCTGTGAAGATATATGAAGCCAGGGGAGTCCCAGGGGACACAGGGAGGAAGGGCACAGTGACTCAGTGTCCAGAGGGAAGGCTGGTGTGTAAACAAAAGAGAACACAGAGTGACAAGTGCTGCTGCTGAGGGATGCAGAGGAGGTGCTGGGGTGTGTGGGGGAAGCTTTCCAGGGTGGTCAGCCTCAGCTTGTTGCCTCCTCCCAGGTTCCTTAAAAGAGGATTTGGTGACCTCTGCTGGGAGATGACACGGCCAGCCTGAACTGAGCCAGACTGATCCAAGGAGAGGGGAGATTTGCACAGAACCAAGGAGGCTTTCTAAAGTAAAACACTGGCTTTAAGAGATAAAGCTTGAAGGAGATTTGATAAAAGTGGAGGGACTTGGACCAACAGCAGCCAGAAAATACTTTGTGAACAAGGCCAGAGAGTGGAGAAGGCTGGATGGGGGTAGGGATGGGGAAACAAGAGGGGATTCAGCTCCCCTGGACAGGTAAGTGGACATGGAAGCCTAGCCGAGTGGGTTCAGCTGACTGGGGACTTGAGGAAGCAATTCTACAAAGAATTTATTCTCAGGAACCAATCAGATACATGTGCAAAGACATCTATCCCTTCATTGACGGTAAACTCTAGAGTTGCTTACACAGGGATCAATTAAATAATTTATGGTATACCCAGAATATGATAGGGTCATTAAAACTGATGGTGCAAAAAAACAAAAAAAAAAAAAACAAAAAAAACCCAAACAACTGATGGTGCAAGGAATTTGCTGTCAGTCTAGTGGTTAGGACTCTGAGCTTTCACTGCCAAGGATTCAGGTTCAATCACTGGTCAAGGAACTAAGATTCCATAAGTTGTGCAGTGAGGCCAAAAAAAGAAAAAAGATGGTGCAGTTTTTTTTATATTGGGATGAGAAGATATTCAAGAGCTAGCGAATAAGAATATATTGGGATGGAATGATATATTAGATGTGCCTGAGTGCTAAGTAGCTTCAGTCGTGTCTGACTCTTTGTGACCCCATGGACTGTAGCTCATTAGGCTCCTCTGTCCGTGGGATTCTCCAGGCAAGAATAGTGGAGTGGGTTGCCATGCCCTCTTCCAGGGGAATCTTCCCAACCCAGGGATCAAATCCCTGCCCTCTTCATGTCTCCTGCATTGGCAGTCAGGTTCTTTACCACTAATGCCACCTGGGAAGCCCCTTTAGTTATTAATGAGAGATATTGATAAGTAAAAAACCAGATTACAAAATAATTTAAAAAACACATAAAGATCTAGAAGTAAACATACAACATTCACAGTGCAGGGGCAGGGGGGAGGTTTAAGAACAATTATTTTTTGCCTCAAATATAATAAAAATATTATATTTACCCCACTGCGATGAGCAGACATTAAATTTACAACTAGAAAATCAGTAAGGTTATTTCCATTTTGAAAGGAAAAATCCACAGGGTTTTAAAAGAGATGATTAGGACTAGAGTCCCGAGTGAGTGACGGACTGCTAAGAAATGCTGAAATTCATTCAGTTTCCCAAGGAGAGTCTCCCAACAGGCAGAGGCTCTGGATCCCGTAGTGTAGCTTCTGGGTGGAGAGATGAATGCTTCTTTGGGTTTGCTCTCTAGTAGTGACCTCGGGATGGGGATGTGCTCCCTTTTAATGCTCCACAATAGGCATGAGAAAGGAGGCACCTTCCCATGCTCCCTGAGTGAGTTGCATTAGAATCACTAGGGGAGCTGAAATAAACACCTGTCTGTGCCCATGTCCCACCCCTCGGACCATTAAAGCCACATCTCTAGAGCTGAGGCCCCTGTGATGCTCTTCTACAGTCAGGATTGAATACGTCCTGATAAGAGAATAATGCATAAAATATGAGCAGATAGTATCCTAAATTTGGAACTGAGCATTCCAGCCCTGAGTGTGTTGATCCTTGAAAGAGAGATGTCTTGGTCAAGCACATGCACAAACAAAGGCTCTGGGAATCCCGCAGTAAAGAAATCTGTTTGATTTGTTTCGCCTGGTGTTTCCAATTGTACTTCTGATGGAAACCTTTGTCCAGGGTAACCCTTTATCTTGGGTTACCGTGGGCTGGCAGCAGTAGCCTGGAGTCTTTCTTGAAAGCCACATAATTTGGCCACCCTGTGAGAGTACTTCTCTACAATGGCCCCCAAACCCTGGCAAGACCAAAGGGGATCTCCAGACACAGAGTTGTAGAGGTGAATGGAGAGTTCCCATTCCGGAACTTCGGGGTAAGCCTGTTGCCCACTAGAACACCTGACCTGGGACAGTGGGGGAGGGGAAACCCTGGCTGCAGAATCAGGTGTACACAGGAGGAAAATGAAATCCAAAGAGATTATTGAGTGCCTGTTTCAAATCATACAGCTGAGCAGGAGCCCAAAAGGGGCTAAGTAAGACCCAGACTTTCCGCTTCTCTGTCAGGCCCTCCCCCATCCCCCACCAAGTTAAAGACTTTATTTCAGGCATTTTATGATCTTTGAATAAAGGAGCACTACCCTGATTAACAGGGAGTTTCGGCTTTCTTATCCCATTTTGCCTTCCTATCTCCATCTGCTAAGAAGATACCCAAAGCTCTAAATATCATTTGGTCGTCAGGAATGTTTAGAATTGAAGAGCTGGTTTGACACAATTAAAAGCTTCCAGAAGGCTATTATGGCGCCAATTATTTACTTAGTGATAGCAAGCTATTTAAATTTCATTATGGAGTAGAAAATAGGGAGATAAGGGCAAAATATGGTCAGGCTGACTGTGACCTCAAAACCCCTGCTCCTTTGGTTCTTAAAAGATAGCAGAAGCAGAACACTCTGACTCTAGGATCGTGGTTTTTTTTTTTTTGGTTAAACTGTGCATTCTCTTAAATAGAATTGTTTCTTAATCTCTTTGTGGGCTGCTAATGGGCCATTTATCGGGACATTCCAAGGCAAAGAGAATCTGGACCAAACAGGGCTGTCGCTGTGGGGAGGGGTCCTCTGTATTGCTGGTGGTTGAACAAAGACTTAGTAATTCCCTGCCTTGAGCAAAATGAGGTTTACTATAGTAAAAAAAAGTCAGAAACATCCCCGTCAACAAAGGCAAAGGAAGTAAATTTCACTCCTTTCTTCTCCTGCCTTCTTTTTATATACACCACTTTGATTTTTGAAGCTCTTACTCCTCTTCTCCCAGTCCCCTTTCAAGGTTATTCTTTACAATAGCTTTAACCATAATATTTTCAGTGGCACAATTTCTCATTTTGTTCTTATAGAAGGAAAGAAGGAAGGACTGGAGGGCAGAACAGGGATGGATCTGGATGTATATATATATTTGAGGAATAATTTACACACAGTGAAGTTCACCCTTTTTAGTGTATAGTTTTATGAGTTTTGACAAATGAATACAGCTTTAAAACTACCACCCAGATCCACACATATAACAGCTTCCTTACCTCAGAAAGTTCCCTGGTGTCTCTTTGTTGTCAGTTCTTTCTTTCTACTTGGAGTCCCTGGCAACCACTGATCAACTTCTTATCTCCGTAATTCTGCCTCTTCCAGAAAACTGTATACATGGAGTCTTACAGCATGTCATCTCTTGAATCTGGCTTCTTTCACTGAGTGTCGTGCATTTGATATTGACCCATCTTGGGCACATGTACTGTGCTTTGTTTCTCCATTCCCCAGTTAGAGGACATTGGCATTGTTTCTAGTTCTGGGCAATTATGAATAAAGTTGCTGTGAGCATTCATAATTTTGTTTGTATGTGTGTTTTCATTGCTTTTGCATAAATACCTAGGGGTGGTATTGTTGGATCATCTGGTAAGCTAATGTTTAACTTTATAAGATCTTTAATTTTACAGAGATTTCTATGTTTAAGTTTATAAGTAATGTATGTTTTTTATTTTAATTGTTTTTTGATTTAAGCAGTTATATTGAAATAGATTGATTTAATTGTTTTAAATTTTATGAAAGAGTATCATGCTAAGCTAATTTTTTTCCCCCGCTCAGTTTCTTATTGTTAAGATTTATCTGTATTTTCACATCTGGCTGTGAATGTAATATTCTAGCAGGTTAATATACCATGGTTTATTCATCTCTTCTCCTACTGATGGGCATTTGGCTGTTTCCAGATTTTTTAAATTGTTTTGCTTTACCACTGACATTCTTATGTCTCTTGTTGTGTTAGTTATCAATTGCTGTGTAACGATATTACCAAAAACTTAGTGACTTAAAATAGCACACATTTATTATCTCATAGTCTTTGGGAGTTGAGAACTGAGGTATGGCTTAGCTGGGTCTTCCACTTCCAGTCCTAATAAGACTGCAGCCAAGTTGTCCAAGGCTCCGGGCTAATCTTAGGGTGTGACTAGGGAAGGATTCATTTTTAAACTCCTGTGGTTGCCAGCAGGATTTAGGTGCAGGTTGTTGGACTGAGTTGGCTGCCAGCCCTCTCACCCTTGAGTCTTCTCCATCAGGGTCACTGCACCAAAGCCAGCAAGGGAGAGCATCTGCCGGCGTGGCAAACATTACAGCCTTATGTAACATAATTGCTAACGTGATATACCATCACCTGTGCCCTTTTCTCTTGGTTCAAAGCAAGTGTGGGTCCTGCCCCCATTCAAGGGGAAGAGATTGCCCAGGGATACAAGTACTGGAGGAGGAATAGTGGGGGCCACTTAGAATCTGTCTACCTCATCCGTTGCTTACGTGTAACTTTTTCCTTGGCTTTATACCTGAGAGTGGAATGGCTGTGTCCTAGGGAACTCTCTTCATTTCTAATATTGTTCTTTACTTAAAGACTGTATTTCCTGGAATCAATACAGCTAAAACAGCTTTCTTCTGGTTAATATTTGTCTAATGTGTCTTTTTCTATTTTTTGCTTTCAGTCTTTGCATATTCTTATGTTTGATGTATGTGTGCATGGTAAGTTACTTTAGTCGTGTCCAACTCTTCGTGACTCTATGGACAGTAGCCTGCCAGGCTCCTCTGTCCATGGGATTTCCCAGGCAAGACTACTGGAGTGGTCTACATGCCCTCCTCCAGGGGACCTTCCCCACCCAGAGATCGAACCCGAGTCTCTTACTTCTCCTGCATTGGTAGGCAGATCCTTTACCACTAATATCTCTTGTAAATAGCACATATCAGAATTTAAAAGATAAATTCAATCTCTCAGTCTTTAACTGGTGAGCTCAGTCCATCTACGTTTGTTAGAATAAATGACACACATGGACCTAATTTTATCCTCTTAATTTTTCAACTTGCATCACTTTTACAAGACTTTCTTCTTATCTTCTTTACTTTTTAAATTCTTTTGACCATGTCTCAGGGCTTGCAGGATCTTAGATCCTCAACGCCAGGATGAACTTGGGCCCCGGTAGTGAAAGCAGTGAGTCCTAACCACCCAACAACCAGGGAATTTCCTTCCTTAAATTTATTCCTAATGATATAACTGTAACTCCCTAATTTTGCCTGAGGTGAAAATTTAGGATTTCCTGCTCTCTCCTCTGTCCACCCCCTATCATGCTAATATAATCTAGGGTTTAATTGTAGATTGTTATAGATGTAATTCCTCTTTCTCTTTGATCTTAGCTTGCTTTTTCTTTCTCTTTTAAGCAATAAGAAAGTTTATTAAGGTATTTGAATATCCTTGTTCTAAAAATCCCTTGTAGAATCTCTTAGATTTTCCTCCCGTAATACTTCACCAAAATTATTTATAATGCACATATTTCCGCAGCATATCTTGTGTGCTTGAGAATATTTTTATTTGGTTCAAATGTTTGAATATAAATATTAGGTTTGGTTGAGTGTAAAATATTAGATTCTGTATTCTATTTTGGGCTTCCCTGGCAGCTCAGATGGTAAAGAATCTGCCTGCAATGTGAGAGACCCAGGTTTTCTATTTCCTTCAATTTTGTGAAAACATTGCTTCTTCTTTTTTTTGTTTTTGCATTTAGTATTGCTGACATCAATCTGATTTTTGTTCTTTTGTATGTGATCTGTTCTTTCTATGATAAACTTTCAGAACTTTAAAAAATTCTTAAATTTTATTATTATATCTCTATATGTTTTCTGGAATACACACAGATATATTTTAATGCAGAAAAACTGATCTCCGTTAAGTCCTTAAATATTTCTTCCTCTCCATTTTTTTCTCTTTTAATGGAGTTCCTATTATCTAGATGTTAGTACTCTATGTCTATCTTCCTTATCTTTAGCTTTTCCTTTATGTTATCTATTTCTTTCTTCTATCTTCTTCCTTCTGGGCTATTTCCTCACTCAGGTCTCCCAATTCACTGAGTTATTTTTGTTGTTGTTGTTGCTGTTCAGTCACCCAGTCACGTCTGACTTTTGCGACCCCATGGACTGCAGCACACCAGGCCTTCCCGCCCCTCACCATCTCCTGGACTTTGCCCAAGTTCATGATCATTGCATTGCTATTTTTAGGCAGTATCAGTTCTGGCCTGTTTTTATTTCTATTACTATATTTATTACTGATATTTCTGTTTGATTCTTTTTACATTTTCTTGCTTATTATTATTAATTCTTTCTTGTGTATTTTATAGGACCCAGGATATAGGATACATTATTGATCAGACTAACTAAAAACACTTGACCCATATATTTTAATATTTCTACTTCTATTGGAATGTGTATTCCAGGAGATTATTTTCATTTTGAAATAACTGTCCTCCTCAGATATCTTGTTATTTTGTTTTATGTGCTCATTTCTTTTTCTAGGACACTGGTACTCTGTCAGGCAATGCCTATTGGGAAAAGTAAACCCCCAGTGAGCTCAGAGAATTAGGGGTAGTTGAGCTCCAGGGTCTAGAACTCTGACATCAGAAGGCTATATCCAGTTCTACTTACCCCACAAAACATGCCTTCTGGTCAGGTCTTTATCTTTTGTCCCTGAAAGAGAAGCACATTCACAAGAAACTCAGAATTCTGTGGTTGTGAATCTTGGCAGTACATCGAAATCACCTGGGAAGTTTCTAAAAGCCCTGCTGCCTAGCCCATGCTCCAGACCAATTTTGTTGGAACCCCTGGAGGCAGAATCCAAGCAGTAATGCTTTTAAAGCTCCCCAGGTGATTTCAACAGACAGCCAGGTTTGAGACCTGTCATCAGGACTAGATTGTAATTCTTCATGTGTGCGTGCTAAGTTGCTTCAGTCGTGTCTGACTCTTTGTGACCCCATGGACTGTAGCCCGCCAGACTCCTCTGTCCCTGGGATTCTCCAGACAAGAATACTGGAGTGGTTGCCATGCCCTTCCCCAGAGGATCTTCCCCACCCAGGGACTGAACCCACATCTCTTATGTCTCCTGCATTGTTTCTCTATGTCCACTATGTCTATATTCTATGTCCATGATGGATGTATGTCTATGTCCACGAGCGCCACCTGGGAACCCTGTAATTCTCCAGCCCTGGGTATTTGAAAGAGAAGGGGTATGGAAATAACTTTTGAGAGTTATCTGGTTTCCCCTGGTTTTTCTGTTTTTTTTTTTTTTTTTTTTTCCTGAGGACATATACACCAGATTCCTATGTCTTCCCGGAGGAGGGCAGGCTCCGTTTGCCGCAACGTGATGAAAGGAGGATTGGGGGAAGCAGTAACAGAATTCCACCAGTTCTCCTATTTTATTCTTCCTCAACCTTGTTGGGCTGTGTCCTGCCCCAGGATAAAGCCCACTACTCCACAACACCAGACCAAAACAGTCGAGTAAACTCAGAAGCTTCTCACAATGTTCTCTTTACTCTTCTGTTCTTGTCGAGTTGGCAGGGAAGGGGTGATGGAGGTGAGGAGGGTTTCCCTGATGGCTCAGACAGTAAAGAATCTGCCTGTAAGGCAGGAGACCCAGGTTCAGTCCCTGGGTGGAGAAGATGCCCTGGAGAACGGAATGGCTGTAGAAGTGAGGATCCAGCAGTCATGCTAGTTCAGAATCTTGGCCTGAACTGGAGCTACTCAGGGTCTGATCAACAGACTGGAATTATCAGCATTACCTGGTGGCTTGTTAGAAATGCAGAGTCTTAGGCCTCACCTAAGACTGGACCTACAGACTCAGGATCTGTGTTTGGACAATTCCCCTCAAGTAATTTCCATGCATATTAAAGTTTGAGAAACACTGCTCTATACAGCATAGATGCTGAATAAATATATTTAAATTGAATCAGGCATCTTTTTGACTAAATACCTCAGAGTTGGTTGGCTCATGTTGTGCCTATAAAATGTTGATTTTAGTTCTTTGGTTTGAGCTTTTCAAAAAAGTTGCATTTGGCTACTATGTAGATGGAAACAGAATTCTTGTTTAAGAAAAACAATGCTCTACTAGCACCATCTACCTCTAGTTTGTAGCACTCGTCGCTGTTGTAATTTTATATTTACTGGTGTGAATAGCTGACTGATGTCTGGCTTCTACATGATATTACAAAGCTCTGGAAAGACCAGGAAGATGTCTGACTTTATTAGCTACTGTCTTCCTAATGCTCAGCACAGTGTGTGACATACCGCAGGTGCTTAATAAAGAGCAGTCAAATGAGGGAAATGACTTGCGCACTTGTACAGATTAGCTAATTGACGGTTGTTTATTGAATGCTCGTATTAAAGATTATACTTGTAAAGGGTTCTTTTGTTAAGAAAACAGTATATATATATAGTTTTGGGAATATATTTCCTCCATTATTCATATTTATATTATTCATATTAAATCCAACTGCTTGAGTTTTTAGTCTTATGTTTGTTTAAAAAAATCTTGAATGCACACTGATTAGTACTTACTAATTTCTTAATTCAGTATCTACATTCTTTTCCATATAAAACAAAACAAAAAATGTTGCCTTCAAAGAATTTCAGATCTCTTTAGTATACTTAGCAAAGAATGAATACATTTACTGTATGATATAAAGAAACAAGGAGGTGAGGGACTGAGAATGAAGCCCATCTGAATTATTTCTGCCACTCTTCTCTCTCATTCCAGTCTGGGCCCAGGACAGCAGCCCAGGTAATTAATATTTTTACTCTTTCCCCTTCTCTGTCCTTTCTGCCAGGTTTCCAAAGAGGTGTTGACCGTAAAATAGTCTGGTGTCTCATCAGCCTGACAGTCGTGGGAAGGAGTGTATGCTGACTTAAGAAAAGCATCTGAGAAAAACCCGATTTTTGATTACGTAAGGCCTATAAACGTGCATTTAAATGAACACTTTATTTAATCTGAAATTAAAATTTATTGGTAAAGCTAGAGCGTGTGTTCCCTTATACTGCATACTGATGTCTTTTATTGTTATGGTTCCCCAAAGATATATGATTCCCCCCAGATATAATCCAGTTTATCTAATTCTGAATGGGATTCTGAGTCTGCTTGCCTCTGCGTCCCTGTTTCGTTTCCTCCCTCCAACAAGCCTGATTACACATACATAATAATTACATGTGCAGCAGCCTTAGACCATTAAAAAAATTAGGAGTTGAAAAGGCTCCTGCCTTGCTTTTCTCCAGAAAACTTGAAGTATTTGGCTTTAAACTTGGCAAAGCTAAAGACCAAAGTGGAGTCTATGATCAGGGAAAGTCTGACTAAGAATTGAAGACTATTAGAAAGCTGGTAGCACAACACAGGCTTTTTGCTCGTCAAAGGTGATGAAAGATTCTCAGAGAGGCAAAATCAGGCCGCATAATGAGGGAGCTATGGAAATGATTTGGTTTTGAGCACTGCTGAACTTTAAAGCAAAGTAACTTGTTTCAAGTTTTTCATAAAGCATCAAGTTGTAAGATGTAGATACTATTTGAACATGTTTAATTTGCAGTTCCTAAAATGTGTATTTATCTGACAAATAAATGTAAACCTTAATAAGACATTTGGGGACTGTGCTTTCATTTATTCTAATTAGTCCCTACATTTCAAAATCGATTGCAAATTCTTCATTTCATTAACGAAATATGTAAAAAAATAAAAGAGAAAGAAAACAAATTACTGAGTTCCAAATAAAAGTGTTCATTTTTTTTCTAGAGAATGATTGTTAAACACAATAAAAGCCTAGTTGAATCTCATTTCTACACATCATTACAGAATTCTTCTTCTTTTTTAAAAATTATTTATTTTTGGCCGGGCTGGGTCTTTGTTGCTGTGTGGGCTTTTCTCTAGTTGCAGTGAAAGGGGGGTACTCTTTGTTGCGGTGTGATGATTTCTCTTTTTGTGGAGCACAGGCTCTAGAGCCCAGGCTCAATAGTTGTGGCACATGGGCCCTGTTGCTCTGCGGCATGTGAGGTTTTCCTGAACCAGGGATCAAACCCATGTCTCCCGCATTGGCAGGTGGATTCTTTACCACTGAGCCATCAGGGAAGCCCCGTTAGACTTCTTGAACCACACAAACCATGATCTTTTTCTGAAGAGATTGTAAGAATGACTAGAGTGGAAAAAATGATCATTTGTTCAGAGAGAACGTGGTCACACCCTTACCTTCTCCCAGCTCTTTGCTCACTTCTTTTCTTTGCAGAGTTGGGGGAAAGAACCAGATTTAAAAAGGCTCATTCCACCAGCAGAGGTCACCCTTTCTCCTTTATCGTTCCCAGCAAATGGCTTTTTAGCTGTGATTTCTTAGTCCAAGGAAATGCAGGAGTTTTCAGCTGGAAGCACAGCCAGAGGACTGGTGGAAATATATGCATCATTCATACCATCTGTATCTTCTTATATATGCACTGTTTAACTATATTATCTACCTGTTCTCTTAAATGGGGCTTCCCCGATGGATCAGATAGTAAAGAATCTGCCTGCAATGCAGGAGACCTGGGCTCGATCCCTGGGTCTGGAAGATCCCCTGGAGAAGGAATGGTTACCCACTCCAGTGAGCTTCCCAGGTTGCGCTAGTGGTAAAGAACCTATCTGCCAATGCAGGAGACGTAAGAGACGTGGGTTCACTCCCTGGGTCAGGAGGATGGCAACCCACTCCAGTATTCTTGCCTGGAGAATCCCATGGACAGAGGAGCCTGACAGGCTACAGTCCATGGGGGTAGAAATGAGTTGGACTGAGTCACGACTGAGTGACTAACATTTCACTTTCACTTCTCTTGAATGGCTAACTTGCATACATACGATAAGAACCTTTTGGTTATATATAGTAATCCTATTCTTTAGTTAAGCCCCAACATTAACTATTATTCAGGGCTTACTAGTGCCAGTCTAAATTCTGATTCATGGATCAAAGAGTAGTTGTCATAACCCCCTGGAGGTGACTGACACAAACCCTTAGAGAGAATCGCCTGGTGAGTGCTTCCAGGGCAAAAAGGGAGAATTAAATAGGACGATGATGTATTGAATATTGACCAAGCATGGAGCCCAGTGCCAGGTACTGGAAGGTAAATTGGAGAGAAATGAATCCCAGTCCTGGCTTCTGCTTTTTGTTTTGTCTTGGAAACAAAAGCATATGTCTGTAGTTCATTTGAAGACTAACACTGGATAATAGAATGAAATTCTAAGTGGATTCTTCTTGAGTGTCCAGCGTATGCGTGGGTTGATAGGACTCCTCTACAGAAGGTCAAGGGTAAGAAAGTGATGGGATTTGAATTCTTTTGTCCTGTTGCCTTGTGCTGGGGGTAGGGAGAGAAGACAAGGGAAGGGGGTGCAGACACACTCAGCACATGTCTGGCCAAATCCAAAGTGGATGTCAGGAATTCCTTTTCTCTTCCTCACTTTATGGGGGAAATAGACATTTTCTTTTTGCCTTTTCATACTATTCATGGGATTCTCAAGGCAAGAATGCTGAAGTGGTTTGCCATTGCCTTCTCCAGTGGACCACGTTTTGTCAGAACTCTCCACCATGACCCATCTGTCTTGGGTGGCCCTACATGGCATGGCTCATAGTTGCATTGAGTTAGACAAGGCTGTATGCAGATGACACCACCCTTACGGCAGAAAGTGAAGAGGAACTAGAGTCTGTTAATGAAGGTCAAAGAACAGAGAGTGAAAAAGCTGGCTTAAAATTCAACATTCAAAAAACTAAGATCATGGCATCTAGTCCCATCACTTCATGGCAAATAGATGGGGAAACAGTGGAAACAGTGACAGATTTTATTTTTTGGGGGCTCCAAAATCACTGCAGATGGTGACTGAAGCCATGAAATTAAAAGATGCTTGCTCCTTGGAAACAAAGCTATGACAATCCTAGACAGTGTATTAAAAAGCAGAGACATTACTTTGCCAACAAAGGTCCATATACTCAAAGCTATGGTTTTTCCAGTAGTCATGTATGGATGTGAGAGTTGGACCATAAAGAAGACTGAGTGCTGAAGAACTGATGATTTTGAACAGTGGTATTGGAGAAGACTTTTGAGAATCCCTTGGACTGCAAGGAGATCCAACCAGTCAATCCTAAAGAAAATTAGTCCTGAATATTCATTGGAAGGACTGATGCTGAAGCTGAAGCTCCAATACTTTGGCCACCTGATGGGAAGAACTGACTCATTGGAAAAGACCCTGATGCTGGGAAAGATTGAAGGCAGGAGGAGAAGGGGGCAACAGAGGATGAGACGGTTGGATGGCATCACTGACTCTACATATGAGTTTGAGCAAACTCCATAAGATGGTGAAGGACAGGGAAGCCTGGCGTGATGTAGTCTACAGGGTTGCAAACAGTTGGATACAACTGAGTGACTGTACAAAGGCGTTTTCTTGGGGTCCTTGGGAAATCTGGGTTTATTGGTTTCACAATGGTTAGTGAAAAATCTTTTCTAAATTGAATTCCTTCTCTCCTTAAATTTATTTTCTTTCTTTCTGTAAATGCCAATAAAAGTTCTTGTTGGCATTTGGAAGTTTCAAAATGTGATGGGTTTGGGGGATTATCTGTGGCTGCTGCTCTTCCCTTGGACCCCGGGTAGTATGCCTGCAGTGTCCAGGGGATGAGAAAGTGCACTGGCCCCTTCTGAGGATGGCCATGACAGTGGATCTCCATTAATGCCTGTGAGGTGACGCATCCCAGAGAGAAGAATCTCCCCGTGTCCTTGACATCATCCTTTGGGGTCCTCCTCTCTCTGTTCATAGGACCTCTGACCTTCTCAGCTGGTTCTGTGCCTGGCTGCCTGCTACCTTCCTGCTTGGCATACATTCTAGTAGAAATCTACCTGAGCCAGATGGTGCTGGCTGGCCAGAGACTGTGGATAAACAGGCAGGAATTTTGCAAGCTGATTTTTAAACCATTGATAGCTTGAAATCAGCCTTGGTGAGAATATTTACAACACAGAAACTGGCAAACACCACAAATGAAGCCCTGTATTCTGCCACCTCACCAGTACTCCAGCTGCTAAGGCACTCTTAGTACCAATGTACTTTAGTAATTCTTAGTACACATCACCTTATTTTGGCAATGATACATTTTGGAATTTTTTGAGGCAAATATTTACTGGGTAAAAAGAGAAAAATAGCCTGTTTTCCTTCTCCTCCTTCAAAAACTTTGAAACAAAAGGTTTTTTTTTTTTTAAATCAAGTACAGATTTCGGTCTTAATTTTAGTCAGAGTTTGCTCAAAAGACAGGCAAGTTGTCCCAGCTTTCAGGCAGTCTGATTCCTTTCTTTAAGCCCACACTGTTGGTGATGAACAGGGAGGCCTGGTGTGCTGCGACTCATGGGGTCGCAAAGAGTCGGACAGGACTGAGCAACTGAACTGAACTGAACTGAGTGCAAATTTCCTTTGAAAATCCCCCATTTTCCTCTTTCTGCTCCCTGTGGCTTCCTGAGGGTCACTGTGCTGACACTGTCCCTCCCCCAAGGCATCAGACTCTTTACTGGTCCTTTTTGGCTTGAGAAGCTCCTCCAGGTCTGCAGGCCCATCTGGGCTGCCCGGCCTCCTTGGGTTTGGGAAGGACGATGACTGTTTTCTCTCTCTCCACAGCATCACCCTCTTCTTTCCTGACAGGGCAAATCTGGACTTGACGGCACTGCACCTGCTGAGGCAACACTTGGGAGGGAAAGGAGACTCATTCACCCCCTGCCTTCCTCACCCAGATGATGAGCTCTGCTCCTCCCCGCTCTGAGGAAGGCACAGCTATGTAGGTCTGGAGGCAGTGTGTTAGGAAAAAGGATGTGGATTCTAGAACCCACTGGCTAGAGGTATTGTGAGGACACTGCTGGGAACACTATCGTATTTACTTTCCGAAACCCAGTGTCTAGAAAAGGAGTTCATCCCCATTTATGGACTGACCCAGTTTGTCTCCTTACCTCAGGCAGAAACGTATTAGTCACCCGGTCTGCCATAACCAGGGACCACAGACCGGGGGGCTTAAACAATGAACACATATTTTCTCACAGTTCTGGGAGTCTAGAAGTCTGCTCAAGGTTCTGAAAAATTTGGTTTCTAGTGAGACTTCCTCCTAGCTTGTAAATGGCGGCCTTCTCATGGTGTCTGCACATGGTCTCTTTTCTGTGCATACTTGGAAAGAGAACTCTTTGGTGTTTCTTCCTCTTACAAGGACATCATAATATTAGGGCCCCACCCTTACAGCCTCATTTAACCTTAGTTACCTCCCATCTCCAAGTACAATCACATCGAGCATTAGGGCCTCAACCTATGCATTTTTTGGGGGGACATGATTCAGTCCATAACAGATGGGAACAGATTCTCTTTCAAGAATATTTAAAGGGAAAAGAAGTGTCCTCACAATTTCCTTTAATTCCCTCTTTAAGACTTAAAAACTCTCTCTTTAGGCAAGTCTTCCACAGGCTAGAGCCTGCTCAATCCAGGATGAAGCCATTTTCTCTTCTGGCCTCTGTGGGGAGGGTAGAGAGCGAATCCTAATTCTTTATATCTGTGGTTTCCATCTGTGTATCTACACTTATCCCTCAAAACTTATCCACTCAAAATTAATTTTTTTCTTTCAAATTTAAATAATAAACATGTGCAGTAATCTAAGGAGAGGTACACGGAGCCAAGTCAAACAAACAGTGATGGGGCTTTATGACGCTTCTAAGTGAGAACTTTTATTTCATAAAAACCCTAATAACACAGTGGGTTTGAAAATCGCTCTTATGTGATCCCTTACCCTTCTCTTCTCCTCCAACTAATTCCTTCTCCAGGGCTGTTTTTTTTTTTTTTTTTTTTTTGTCACTAGTTGTAAAGGGTGTAAAATAAATCAGACGAAGTCAGGCAGAATGTCTGTTTACTCATCTCTATTTAGCTTTTTCTTTATAAATTTGGGTTTCATGCCTCTGTCCTGGTGGGGGAAGTTTTTCTGTTTGTCAGATGTTTTGGGGGGTCTGGGGAGTGGTGACGGGAACTGGTGAAGGTTAGTGAGGAGACGGTTGCACTGGGGAAAAGAAACTCAAAGGCTGAGTACATGTTGCACTTTTGTGCACGTTTGCCTTTAACAGGAAACTTCTGGAAGCAAGATGCTTGAATGCAAAAAACCGAGTGCCTGTGATGAGGATTTCAGGCAGGTCTGTGAGAGAGATGTTTTGTGGGGTGTGTGGGGACTTTCTTCAGATCACACCATCTAGACATGCATCTGCTTCTCCCCCACTCACTGAAGAGTGTGGTCCAGGGACTGGGCAATGGGGAGGAGGCAGGGCTGAGACTCAGCTGTGGTGAAGTGTTAGAGGTATGACTGTATTTGTCACACACACACACACACACACACACCTCCCAGCGGGTTATAGCTGGATTTTGGGTTACTCTGCCCATGTGTGGCCCCAGGTGCACAGGCTTGAAGGGAGCTGGACCTGGGCCATGTCAGGGGTGGGGCTGGCAGGTGGCCACCGCAGGGTGGGGCTTCCCCTTCTCTCAGTGGAATCTTGAATCCCAGGACTTCAGAGCTGGGAGGCACCTTGAAGCCCAGTGACCGTTGTAAGCCTTTCATTTCACAGATGAAGTCACTGAGGCCCCAGAGGGGTCCACCCTCTTTCTGGGCTTGTCAGAGGCACTTAGGAAATACATGTTGACTAGACATGACCCACTGTGAAATAGGCGTAACAAAACTCCCCACATGGCAGCTGGATTAGTCTGCCAGCAGCTGGGAATGATTCTCCCTCCGCGGGTTAAGCCTCAGTGGAGGGGGAGGAGCAGAGGGGAATTGTGGGAAATTGGGAGGGTACAGCTGAAGTGGATGTCAAGCGCCTCTCTTCACCAAAACCCTCCAGTTTAATAGAATGTCACAGCTGGGAGGGACCTTCTATATAAATCATTAAGCTCAATCCCCTCAGGTCACAGATGAATAAACTGAGGCCCAGAGAAGGGAAGCAATTTACTGGCACAACTAGGCTTTGAACCCAGACCCCCGGCTTCCCAGTTGATGATCCTCCTGCGGTGCCACTGAGCCTTGCTTGGCAGCAAATCGCAAAGCTGAGATAAACTTTATTGTCTGGATTCAGAGAATATACGAACTGTAGTGGAAGGGAGTCATATGTACAGAAGAGCCGAGGCAGAGATGCAGGCCTGGAGAAGCGCGGCCCGGCTTGCTTTTACACCGCCATTTTGTGACTTAAGATGGAGCCAGAGTTATTGTCCCACCAGTGAAACAAAACAGTATAAATTAAACCTACAATGAACTGTCTGTTGAAGGTGTGAACAAGGCCGATAAATCCCTAGGAGCTTAGGAAACATCTGCTCCTTACCTCGAAGGCAGAAACTTCACCATAAAGCAGAAAAAATCAAGCCAGGACTGGAATTTCTCACTCTCTCTGAAGGGATAAAGATGGGGCCTAAGCTGCAGATAAACTCCATTGCTGAGGGAGATTTTGTGAACCCATGGGCTAGCTTCTCCCTTTCTCAGTTACTAGTCTGGAATTTTCCCACTCTGCCATCCTTGTCTTAGTTCTCCAGGGATTTTTGTGCTGTTGTTGTGCAATCACGGAAGGGAATCTTGACCTGGACAAGGTACTTTGTACTTAGCCCCTCTGGGTGGATTGGTAAATTTGAGTCCGTGGAGGAATGACAAAAGACTGCCAGACAGAACAGGAATCAGGAGTTGGGTCACGTCACCAGGCCCTGGTTAGAATACCTGGTCAGAGTTAACGGTCTGAGGGTAGGTCATGGGGACTGGGAAGAGTAGATAGCAATGAAGAATTGAGGTCAGGAATCCAGAAGGTCAGAACTGGGTTGCTAATCTAATATCAGGAATCTTGGAATCAGAGAAGTATGAGGAAGCACCATGATTTAATCTTAATACACGAAATTGATTTCCAGCAAGAGGAAATGGTTATAAATGCAAATTAAATAGGTGACATTTAAAAAATTAAAAAAAATCATGTAACTATTGATTTGATTTTTGGCTGCATCGAGTCTTAGTTGCATCATGGAGGGGTCTTCGCTGTGGTGCATGGGCTTCTCTAGTTGTGCTGTGAAGGCTCAGTAGTCGCAGCACTGAGGCTTAGTTGCCCTGCAGTATGTGGGATCTTAGTCCCCTGCATCCCTGCATTGGAAGGTGGATTCTTAACTACTGGACCACGGAGGAGCAGGTGACATGTTGCTTGCTGATTCTTAATGAATGTTGGTAGCCACTTGAAGTGTGGTATCTAGGATGGTCAGAATCCCTGGCTGGGTCCAAGGGTGCTGTGTCCATTGATGATGTCTGCTGTGGACAGATCAAAGAGGAGCCTGGCTGGTGCCACATATTTTCAGTTCCTCCTTTGACTGATGGACTCTCCAAACATTTCTTATTTCATCTTGCCCTGGTTTTCAGCTTATACTTTTGTGCCCTGTCCACCCACACTCTTTCAGTGTTCTGAATAGGTGCTATGCTGCTGGTCCAAGTCGTGGAACTGCCTTAAAGATGAGCAGCCTCCTTCAATTTACCCCCTGGAGTATGGTCTAAAACTTGTTTTTTTTTAACTCATCACTATACTCAGTAGCAAAGAGTATAGCATGTATAAATCTTCCAGATAGAAAATAATAGATAATTTCAAAACTTAGAGGCTGTCTTTAGCTATAGACTGCTCTCTTTGTCCTTGTGGTCATGAATTCTGTTTATTATGTTTTCTCAAAGGAGAGTTAGAACCTTGGAGTATAGTGGATGGTGATTAGTAAGGAAGCAAGGTGATCCATGTCATTCTCGTTGCTCATCCACCTCACGTCAGTGACTCAGATTCATTCCTTTTTATGGCTGAGTAATATTCCATTGTATTTATATATACCACAACTTCTTTATCCATTCATCTGTTGATGGACATCTAGGACTTTTCCATGTCCTGGGCTATTGTAAATAGTGCTGCAAGGAATATGTTCCTTGCTCTACCCTAGGATAAACTCTCACATTTCCAGATTGATAAGGAGTGGACGGTTCGTAAACAGTTGGTAAGTGAAATGAAGTCTACTAGGAAGACCATCGGAGAAGGCAATGGCAACCCACTCCAGTACTCTTGCCTGGAAAATCCCATGGATGGAGGAGCCTGGTGGGCTGCAGTCCATGGGGTCACTGAGAGTCGGACACAACTGAGCAACTTCACTTTCACTTTTCACTTTCATGCATTGGAGAATGAAATGGCAACCCACTCCAGTATTCTTGGCTGGAGAATCCCAGGGACGGAGGAGCCTGGTGGGCTGCTGTCTATGTGGCCGCAGAGTTGGACATGACTGAAGTGACTTAGCAGCAGCAGCAGCAGCAGCAGGAAGACCATCCCAAAGCAAGAATGACCCAGTCCCTCTCCTCCATGGGCTTCTAGTCTAGAATGTAACGTGACAGTGGGGTGAGGAGGAGCAACAGCAAGAATTATTTAGTTCTTGATGAGAGGGACCAGTGCAGTGGACTATTTTATGCTTTTGGTTGTAGTCATATAGACACAGTTGTACTTGATGGGGGTCAGAGTGGAGGTGGGGTTGGGGACAGAAAGGGAAAAGTCAATATTTCTTCTCCTTCCACCTTCACGAATGAAATTGATCAGAGTTGCAACTTTGAATGTTTTGGTATTTCTCCAGGAACAAGTGTCTAAATCCACTAATTTAGGAAGTAGTGTGCAGAGATAGGCACCTGGAATTGGACCTGGGGTTTCTCTAATTGCTTCATAGAGTGACTTTTGGCAAATTACTTGATCTCTTTGAGCTTTCAGTTCAGTTCAGTTGCTCAGTCGTGTCCAACTCTTTGTGACCCCATGAACTGCAGCACACCAGACCTCCTTGTCCATCACCAACTCCCGGAGTTTACCCAAACTCATGTCCATTGAGTCAGTGATGCCATCCAAACATCTCATCCTCTGTCATCCCCTTCTACCCTCAATGTTTCGCAGCATCAGGGTCTTTTCAAATGAGTTAGCTCTTTGCATCAGATGGCCAAAGTGTTGGAGTTTCAGCTTCAGCAGCAGTCCTTCCAATGAACACTCAGGACTGATCTCCTTTAGGATAGACTGGTTGGATCTCCTTGCAGTCCAAGGGACTCTCAAGAATCTTCTCCAACACCACAGTTCAAAAGCATCAATTCTTCTGCACTCAGCTTTCTTCATAGTTCAACTCTCACATCCATACATGACTAATAGAAAAACCATAGCCTTGACTAGATGGACCTTGTTGACGAAGTAATGCCTCTGCTTTTTAATATGCTGTCTAGGTTGGTCATAACTTTCCTTCCAAGGAGTAAGCATCTTTTAATTTCATGGCTGCAAATTTTAACTTTAGTTTCTTCTTTTTAAATCTGTAATGAAGGGTGGATAATAATGTTTGCTTTGTCATCTAATAAGATTTTAAAAACATTAACATGTGTGAAGTGAAAGTCAAAGTCTCTCAGTCGTGTCTGACTCTTTGTGACCTGATGGACTATACAGTCCATGGAATTCTTCAGGCTAGAACACTGGAGTAGGTAACTGTTCCCTTTTCCAAGAACATGTATGAAAGTATATTATAAATTTATAAAGCGAAGACTCTTGAGAGTCCCTTGGACTGCAAGGAGATCCAACCAGTCCATTCTGAAGGAGATCAGCCGTGGGATTTCTTTGGAAGGAATGATGCTAAAGCTGAAACTCCAGTACTTTGGCCACCTCATGTGAAGAGTTGACTCATTGGAAAAGACTCTGATGCTGGGAGGGATTGGGGGCAGGAGGAGAAGGGGACGACAGAGGATGAGATGGCTGGATGGCATCACTGACTCGATGGACGTGAGTCTGAGTGAACTCCAGGAGTTGGTGATGGACAGGGAGGCCTGGTGTGCTGCGATTCATGGGGTTGCAAAGAGTCGGACATGACTGAGCGACTGATCTGATCTGATCTGATAAAAATGCAAAGTCTTATTGTTGTTGTTTGTGTTTAGTTGCTAAGTCCTGTCTGAGTCATTGTGACCCCATGGACTGTAGCTGCCAGGCTCCTCTGTCCATGGGATTTTCCAGGCAAGAATTCTGGAGAAGTTTGCCATTTCCTTCTCCAGAGGATCTTCCTGACCGAGGGATCAAAATCATATCTCCTGCACTGACAGGTGGATTCTTTACTGCTGAGCCACCAGGGAAGTCCAAAGACTTATTATTATGGCTTTAAACATGAATAATTGCTAGGTACAAAGTGCATATATATGGCATTCAAATATGAAGAGTGGGGCCTCTTTTTAATGGGATATTCACTATAAATATGTAAATATATATATTTAAACTTAAGTATAGTTGATTTACAATGTTGTGTTAGTTTCACATGTAATAACACAGTGATTTGGTTATATGTAGGTAACGGACTATATCAATATATATTATTTTCTAGATTATTTTCCCTGATTATTATAGAATGTTGAGTTATTACAGAATATTGAGTAGAGTTCCCTATACTATACAGTAGGTCCTTGGTGGTTATCTATTTTATATAGTGTGTATATGTTAATCCCAACCTCCAAATTTATGCCTCTACCACACTTTCCCCCTTTGGTAACCATAAGTTTATTTTCTAAGTCTGTGGATCTATTTATATTTTGTAAATAGGTACATTTATATGTATATAAGATTTCACTCCATATTTTATTTAGCAATCTAAAAGCCTTAGTAGCCTTCTCTTCTTCTACTCTTTGATGATGCTGGGATCCCACTTAATAGTGAGACCTTTGATTTGAGCTGTTTTAGCAAAGGTGGTGGAGAAGGCAATGGCACCCCACTCCAGTACTCTTGCCTGGAAAATCTATGGACAGAGGAGCCTGGTGGGCTGCAGTCCATGGGGTCGCTAAGAGTCGGGCATGACTGAGCGACTTCACTTTCACTTTTCACTTTCATGCATTGGAGAAGGAAATGACAACCCACTCCAGTGTTCTTGCCTGGAGAATCCCAGGGGCGGAGAAGTCTGGTGGGCTGCCATCTATGGGGTCGCACAGAGTCGGACACGACTGAAACGATGCAGCAACAGCAGTAGCAGCAAAGGTGGAGACTGTTCCTCCTTCCCTTTGATGGGCTGGTTATTCCATGCAGAGAAAAGGCTTGCATTTTAAGATGGATGACCAAGTAAGAAGTGCAGTCTTGGATTGAAAACTTCAGTGGAACTAGCTGGCCCTCAGAGACCTTGGTCTCTTGGTTGGTTCTTGTTAACCAACTGGGCCAACTGGACTAAGGAATGACAGGGGATACTAGGACAGGAACTAAGGTTGAGTGTTTGGAGCTTACTTTATTCTGACACCTGACTCCCTTCCCTGTGGTTTGGCCAGGACTCAGTTTTTGTTGCTACTAAAATTAAATTAGGGAGTTTCATTGAAAATTCTGTTTGGTTAATTTGGGCAGAAGAAGGTATTGTCCCATTTTGAGTTTAAGGCTCTGCTGCTGCTGCTAAGTCGCTTCAGTCGTGTCCAAAGGTTATTTGCTTCAAAAATTTGATTGGGTGAAACCAGTATATTTGATCATTAACAAAATGATCTCCTCTTTTCTACCATGTTGACAATCTTGTTTAGTAGAAATGCAGCTTTGATTTCTTTCTGGGCTAGGTTGCTATTTTTCTGGCATTGAGAAGTATTGGTTAAAGATTTTACCATGTTATGATGGCAAAATTCCATCTTGGAAATCTCTAAGCTTGGGACAGATCAGAAAGATGGGACTGGAATCGGTATTTTTGGTCCAGCTGTGGGAAGCTGTTTGTTTAGTTCAGAATGAACCAAAGAAGTTGGCTTATGTGGAAACTTTATACCTGTCCCACATGTTTTGGGGACTTCAGAAAAAACAAACAGCTCCATGGTTGCAATTACAAGGTCAAGAAATTTCATGTCAACCCCAGTGACAATTTAGCTGACTGGGTCCTCAAATAGTTGGCAATAATGTTGTTAAGTAAGAGGAGGTTGTGATCTTGTAACCAAGCTCTGCACCTGGAAAAAATAAAAACTACAACAAGAGAGCAAAGTGAATTTGAAACCAGAGTGGGCTATGGTGACAGTGTCCAGACTCTGAGCTCCTGAGCTGTCTTTGCATCCCACGCTTGGGGGGATAGTTGCAAAGCATGCCTCTGGATGGTCAGAACCTCCTTAATCCATATTTTAGGGGCAAGATTAGCCATGTGCAACACCCAGCTTGGACCCAGATTTCTGGAGCTACAGACTCATGACAAGTGTCCCATTGACCACGTCATCTTTTTCTTCCTCCTTTGTCTTGAGACAGCTGGTTCATTTCCTGAAATTCAATATGCTCCTCATCTTTTTTTCAGATATTGCTGCACAAAAGAGGCTCATGAAAAGAAACAGCTGTGCCGATACCAGCAGGAGCTGCTGCAGATACAGATTCAAATCTGTGCACCTGCATGGAGATGGGTGACTGGAGATTTGTCAGGGGAGGGAATACCCTGGAACATCAGGGCTCTGAAGCCACAGGGATGGATGGCTTTGGGAGTGGCCAATCAGGTACCCCACCACTCACCTAGAGGTCATGGGATCACACCTGACTTGAATTAGTCAAAAGGATTCCAGGATGAGGGTTAGTTGGTTGTTTATGAATGAAGTGATCAGCTGGTTGTAGCAGTTCCTAATAATGAGGTTGTCCATATCAATGACATCTATTCAGTGAGCCTTGAACAAGTGACATCTCTGTAGCTGTCATGCAGTAAGGGGCATAGTTGATGAGACTTGGAAGAAACCCATTAAGGTGGTGTCCTCATGTAGCAGTGAGTAAGCTGGGAGCTCCTGGGGGTGGGTGGGGGTGGTTTAAGCAGAGGAATCACATGATCTGATGTATGTTTTAATAGACTCATTCTGACTGCTGCATTGGAGCTAGGTAGTAAGGGGGCAGAGTAAAGTAACCAAGATCAAAATGATAGTGGTTTGTAGGATGAAGGTCTTGCTGCAAGTAGTGAGAAGCTTTTGGATTCTGAGTATATGTTGGAGGTAGAGTTATGGTTTTTCCAGTAGTCGTGTACAGATGCGAGAGTTGGACCATAAAGAAGGCTGAGCACCGAAGAATTGATATTTTTGAATTGTGATGCTGGATAAGACTCTTGAGAGTCCCTTGGATGGCCTGGAGATCAAATTAATCAATCCCAAAGGAAATCAACCCTGAATATTCATTGGAGAGGACTGATACTGAAGTTCCAATACTTTGGCTGCCTGATGTTATAAGCTGATTCAGTGGAAAAGACTCTGATGCTGGGAAAGATTGAAAGTAAAAAGGAGAAGAGGGCGACAGAGGATGAGATGGTTGGATGGCATTACCAACTCAATGGACATGAGTCTGAGCAAGCTCCAGGAGATAGTGAAAGACAGGGAAGCTGGCATGCTGCAGTCCATGGAGTTGCAAAGTCAGACACGACTTAGCGACTGAACAACAACAACAGCAAGAACAACAACAAGAGTTATAGTGTGAAAGAAAGGGAGTCAAGGATGCCTCAGAGGTTTCTGGTCTAAACAACTAGAAGGACTGTTTCCCAGCTACTGGGATGGGAAAGACTTTATGGAAGAATTGATTTTGAGGTGGGAGTGTATCAGGATATCAGTGTTGGTTGTGTCTATTAGACACCCAAATGGATTGGATGGGTAGGCATTTGGATCCATGAGTCTGGAGTTCCAAGACAGGTTCTAGCTGAGGACAAAAACCTGGGGAATTGTCAGTGGGGGATTGAGATCCACTGGGATGGAATGAGATCACCAGGGTAGTGGGGCATATGGAGAAGAGTTGAGCCCTGGGCCTTTTAGCAAGAGAAATTTTTGGAGACCAAGAGGATCTGGTGGAGGAAAATGAGAAGGAATGGTGATGAGGTAGGAGGAAAACTGCAAGATGTGATGTCCTGGAAACCAACTGAGCGAAGTGTTCTAAGGAGGAAGAAGGGAGCAACCATGTTCAATGTTATGCCGGACAAGCACTGAGCACTAGGGATTTGATTCAGCCACGTGGATGTCCTGGTGACTTTGACAAGAGCACTTTTGGTGGAGCGATGGAGTCATCCGTGGATTAGAAGGAGTAGACAAGAGAAAGAAGGAGGGATTTGGCAAAGGAGTACTGATAGCTCTTACAAGGAGTTTTGTTAATTGGAGGGAAAATAAGAGTGAGAAAAGGTTTTTAAATTTTATAATATTTATTTGTTTTTTTAAGATGGGAGAAATAACATGCCAGCAGAAATAGTCCAGTAGAGAAGGAAACTTTGGCTAACTTGAGAGAGAGAGAGGGGAGGGTTGTTAGCGCCATATCCTTGAGTGGAATCCATAGTACAGGTGGAGAGGCTGGTCTTCTGCAGGGACAAAGTCCATCCATAGAAAAGGGGTGGGAAGCATAGTCTATGGAGCAGATGCCTGTGGGTGGGTAGAAGTGGAGGTGTGTGACTGTGGCTGTTCTTTTCTGAGAGCTTCGACTTTCTCAGTGAGGTAGGGAGCAAGGTTAGCAGATGAGAGCAGAGATGGGAGAGGAGGTGCTTGAGGCTGAGGAGAGAGGATGTCATCTCTAGAAGGGTGGCCAAGTGAATGGACAAGGAAAAGAAATGTGATGGCCAGGTGGCAGGAGGACCCAGAAGAGGTCATGAAAATGAATTATGTGAAGACTGTGAGTGTTGGTTGTATGATTTTCTTGAGCCATGTTCAACTGAGGGGTACAGTCCAGAGGTGGATTGCAGGGTTCGCTAATGGAGTTTACAAAGCAGGGGACATGCACCCTGAATATTTGTCTTTATTTTCTTTAATATAAAGATATAATATCTTTAATATAAAGATATTACTGGTTCCAGACTTGCTAAATTGACTTAACAAACTAGTAATGGGTTGTGACCCAGTGTTTGAAAAATCACTGATCTAAATGGCATACATTTTTATTTTCCTACTTGGTTTCTTAATGTAGAGACATAATCACAGCCAGGATTCTCTGAAAACCCACCAGACGTTTGTTGAGTATCCTCAAGGAGCTTCGTACAGATTGCAGTGCCACTGGGGAGAGAGAAGAGAGATGAGACATGGTTCCTGTCTTCAGAGAGAAGAGTTGGTGAGGATGCGAGTCAGTGGCCCCTCCCTCACCAAGCACCTGGGTCAGATTTTACTCAAAGACGATCCCACACTGAAGTGTGCTACTACCTAAGGAGTTAGATGCCAAGGGGCCAAAATATCAATCTGAGAAAGCCTGTTCTCCACATGTGGTCAGATCACCTGACTCTAAGACTGTCATCTCCTTTTACCTGAGCAGTAAGCTCTATTAATGCACCCAAAGACAGTACCAGGCTTCCCTGATGGCTCAGTGGTAAAGAATCCACCTGCTGAGGCAGGAGATGTGGGTTTGATCCCTGGGTCTGGAAGATTCCCTGGAGAAGGAAATGGCAAGCCACTCCAGTATTCTTGCTTGGGAAATCACACGGACAGAGGAGCTTGGCAGGCTATAGTCCATGGGGTCCCAAAGAGTCCAGTGCAATTTAGTGACTAAACAACAAGAGAGTACCTTTTGGGCAACCTTGGAAAATTGTTGGCTCACACTGAACTCATGGTCAAATTTTACTCTCTGAGACTTAAAATATATCTTAGTTCTTACCAAGTCTTTATTATATATTTGATTTTCAAAGGGGTGTGAGGTAGGCTAAATGTTCTTTCTGTTGGAGGTTGGAGACTATGTGTTTTGGAGCTGTAGATACACACTTACTGAGGGGGGATAAAGTCTGGGTGCTGGTTCTCTCAAATTTTGGTCCATCCTAGAACGTATGGCCCTGCAGGAACCAGTTTGCAGGAGTCTTTGATACAAAAAGAAAAATACCTATTTGCTTCACTGTTTTATTCTCTTTGTGGTCTTTGAAAATGAGTTTGGACCAAGGTGGTATATTCAACCCCATTCAACCCCCATTAGAAAATCATATTTTAATTCAACATTAAAGGAGTTCCTCTCTCTCTGGGACAGTCAAGGTTTATGGTCCCAGACATGGCATTTGCATTCTGTTTATGGTCTGGTTGCTTTGTGCTAACACACTTCCCACTGATGCAGTTGGGCTTGCCTTTCCAGGCAACAGTTAAACCAGCAGGAGACCACTTGTGTGCAATTTGTTGGAATGAAATCTACATTTTGGGATTAGATTACTTAGCAGTGTCATTTTGCATTGAGTCGACTTTGTGGGTGGTCTCCAATAAACCCTGCATGTACAGCAAGTGTCAGCCCTGATTATCTCCAAGCAAGCTTGTCATGACTGCATGACTTCGTATTTACAGGAAAAAACCAGCTTCCCTTAACCTTTAATTCGGGGAATGCGCGGGTGTGGATGAGCACCCCTCCTCCCCGCCCGCATGTGGCAGATGGCCCCTTATGGGCCCTTTCTTGAGGGGGTGCAGCTTAACTTTCTGTTCTTTCAGGAGATCAGGCTAATAGCCACAAGTGTCACTTGGGGCTCACCAGTTAGGACATTTGTCTTTAACGATGTCTTAAGGAACCGTTTTATCTTGGACTATAGAAGGACTAAAAGCTTAGTTGAGGAGAACAGAGGAGGGGAGCGAACCATATGGTTGGCTGAAGTGTGAATACGTACAGTAAATAACCAACAATGTTCCAGGACCACCTTCATGTCATCGTGGTGATAGGAATTTTCTAGGGCAGTGGTTCTCAACCAAGCATGATCTGAGGATGCTTGGCAAGTCTGGGGACATTTTTGTCATTACGACTGGGAGGGTGTTACTGCATTTCATAAGGGATCCTCTTCACCATCCTGCAATGCACAGATCACTCCCTGCTCCTCCAACAAAGATTTATAGTACACAAACATCAGCAGTGCCGAGGTTGAGATCCTGCTCCAGGGAACGGGAGACCCCTCACCCTGGAGCAGTAGGGATGATACAGTTTTGTCCTTCCCATCTTCTTTTTTTTTTTTTTACCATCATCTTCCTCTGGTCCATGTTGATTCCTTGGGCATCCCTGCTTCCCTGGAATGCCTGGGATACTGGAGCTAAAATATTACAGAGTTATGTCCTGGAGAATGTTGTGGAATTAGGCCGATCTGAATTAAATCCCAGACTAATGCTTACAGTTGGGGGTGGCTTTGGGGGCAAATGACTTAATCTCTCAGCCTCAATTAAAAAAAAAAATCTTAAACAATAGGGGCTGCAGTCCTTACCTCACTGGATGGTAGTGAGGATTAGGTTCATGTAAATTTATCAGTACTTGGTCTGCTAGGGAGAAGATACTCCATAACACTTTAATCATTGCATGTCCTTGCTTGTCATGACTAAAGTTCAGTTTGCCCCCCTTTAAACATTATCCTGGCAATTTCTTTTTATTGTGGAAAATGTATAAAAAACGCAAACAAATCAGAAGAAAAAAGCAAATCACCTGTAATCTTATGCCTCAGAGATAATCACTGTTAATGCTTTTTGTATGTGCATTTTAGACTCTCTGGCTCCCTCCCTGCATCTGTCTCTGTGTGTGTGTCTGTAGGTTTTTGCCGTGTATACTGTTTCGTGACTTCCTTTTTAGACCTAATGATGTATTAGGAATGTCTCTTCATGTCGATAAATATAGATCTAGCATCATCTATATCATTGTTTTAAAAAGCTGCCTAGCATTTTATTGTACTGATGAACCATGATTTAGTCAATCAATCCCTTATATCCTTGGGCATTTAGATCATTAGGATTAGTCTTCAAAGTCCAGAGAAAATCTCGTCTCGGCTGTCCAAAGTTCATGGCTTGTGGTTCTAGAAAGCCAGTTCTTTTTGCGCCCACTTGTTGCCATATCAACTTCTGAAGGTAGCTCATTCAGGAGGGCAGCTCTCTGCACAAGGTCACATCCCCTGCTCCCAATCTCCCTGGGCTGCCCGCTCCCCTGTGTGTGTGTGTGGTGAGCGGCAGTTGAGTCTGCGTCCTTTTGTATTTATGACACAGTATAATACAGTGCCTCTGAACTCAGGCTCTGGAGTCAGGCTGCTCAGGTTCAAATCCCAGTTCCCTTGCTTGGGTACATAACCTCACCTCCCCGAGCCTCAGTTTCCACATCTGTAAAATGGTGATAGCAACTGTTCCTGCGTCACGGAGATGTTCTGAGAACTAAATGAGGTAGGATGCATCAGGCATACGATGCAAGATCTGATATATAATAAACACTCAGTGCCTTTTCAGTCCCAAGTACTTCCTGGACGTCTTTCTCCTGTCAGTATGTGTGCATCCTTATGTAACATTATCAAGTGTCTCCCATCCTTCCACCTCCAGGAGCAGCAGCAGGTGGAGTTTAAAGATCTTTACTTGCTGCCTCTCTCAGACTTTTACTTCCCCCGTATTGCTGCTAACATAACCACAAACAAAGTGACTTAACACAAATTTATTATCTTACAGGTCTGCAGGTCAGAAGTCCAAAGTCAGTTTTGCTGGGCTAAAATTGATACACTGGTGGGGCTTCATTCCTTCAGGAATGGGGGAAGGTTCTATGGGACAACTTGTTTCCTTGCCTTTTCTGGTTTCCAGAGTTGCCCATAGTCCTTGGCTTGTGGCCATATCACTTGACTTCTGTTGTCACGTCTCCTCTGACTCTGACCCCTGGGTCTCATTCTTATAAGGACACCTGCGATGACATTGGCTCCACCAGATAACCCAGGAAGACCTCTCCATTTCAATGTGCATTACTTTAATCACTTCTGCGAAGCCCCCCTGGCCAAGAAGGGTGGCGTATTCACAGGTTCTGGGGAGTAGGAGGAGGACATCTTTGGGAGGCCATTATTCAATGTACCACATGCTTTGTGGATCGTGTTCATGACTCCCCTTCTTGAACTCAGATGCTGCTGCTTGCTCAGGCTCTGGGGGTACCTGACAAGTATGCAGCACACCCACAGGTATCTGAGACCTGGGATCCTCGCTTTGGACCAAGTTTAGCATCTGAACAGTGCCTCTGCTGCAGGCAATGGGTGGGCACAAGGGCACACTGCTCAGAGCACGGTCAGAAGCCAGGCACTGGGCTTGGCCCATCCCTCAGCTTCTCTCCTTGATGCCCACGGTGCCTGGTTGCTCCAGAGTCTCTTCCGTTCATGCTCTGCTGGCAGTCATGCAATTTTTTCTCCTAGCCCCTGTCCTCTTGACAGGCTCCCACTGGCCTGGGACAAGCTCTTCTTCCCTTGCTTTCCCTTCACTCCACCTGGCTTGGAGCACCCCACGCTCCCACTCCCCAGGATGGATTCCTGGCTGCCTTCCTCTAGGAGCTTTTGTTCTCCAGATTGTAGTTAGCAGAGCCCTGCTCACTGTCACAAGATCATCTGGCCTCCCCAACTAGAAGTGCCCCAACCCTCATTCTTCCTCTACCTCATCCAGCCTGTGCTGCCTTTTGCCCAGATCCTAATGCTCTCCATGTTCAGTGTGGCCCAAAGAGTCCCCTGCTGGCTTGCTGGTCCACAGGAAGACCCAAGGCCCAGGCAGGACCCAGGCCCACACTGGACCAGCAGAGGTGGGCACTCTGAGGGCAGGTGTGCAGGTGTCCCCCGACACTTGGGGTCGTCAGCAGGTGAGATCCCCTGGGCCATGGCTGGGGCGGGCTTTCCCTTGGCACCTCCCCACTAAAACCCTCTTAGACAACCCTCTGGGGTGTGACTGTGGGAGAATGGGCCCCAGTCCAGGTCCTTCCTGCTCATCTTTCTCCCCAGTTCTCTCAGACCCCACCCACACCCAGCAGAAAGCCCTGTTCTTTTCATGTTGTTTTCCTGCCTTAGTGACCTTCAAGGCCCAATTAGGGAGGATGGATTCACCCTTTAGATGACGACCCCGAATTATTAGTAACATAAAGCTTGGCTTTCCCAGGCAGGGCCTGGTTAATTGCCTAGAAGCATGAGGCTCTGTTTTTAAGTAGCAAGAAGACAAGTTGCATTTTGATATAAAAACCAGGTCCATGATTCCTATCCTGTAGCGATCCTACTTTCTTACCCTCAGGCAAACAAGAATGACTGCCTAGTCTCGCCACTTCCGTAACATTCTTTTCTTTTTTTCTTTTAGTTGTTCAAAATTTGCTCAATGTTACAGGATCTTTAGCCAAATATAAAGAGAGAGAAAAATTCACCCATGATACCACCGTCATCCTCAGTAAATTAAACTATTTTTATTTTTTTCCATGCTCCCTTCTGGTTTTTGTCCCCATGAAGATATAATTGAAATAGTTGTAATCATAGTGTAGCGATCATTTGGTGTTCTGCATTTTTCCACTTAGCATTAATTATATCATAAGCATTTTTTCCATGTTGCTGCAAAGTCATTGCAATTATCATTTTTAATGGCTGTATGAGAATTCATCAAGAGGGGAGTAGATTACTTAACCCTTGTTCTGTTGTGGGGCCTGCGATGGTGTTCTCTTCCTCCTTCAAGCTTGTCCTTGGTATCCTGTCCCTCTGCCATCCTCTGGGTGAGGGAGGCAGCAATGACAGGGTGGGCAGGAGGAGAATTGGAATGAGTTATAAGAAGCCTGCTTTATGCACACCCACAGTCAAGACTCCTAAAGGTGAGAACTGGAAGGAAACCCAGCCCTTACCTCCTTCAGGCCCTTCACTCATGGCTGTTTTTGAGAATGACTTTTTCACTTACATTCTGGATGCCTTTCAATGCCCAGAGGAAAGGTAGGAAACTGATTTAGAAAACAAACATATGCTATCACTTTTAACTCTCCTCGTCATCAAAATCAACTCCCAAATGCTATTCGAAATTCTGAAAATAGAGATAAAGCTGTTATTAATCACAAATTTAGTGCTGATGAGAGCTAACATGATAACCGGAGAGGATTTCAACTATGACCATGTTTCTTACAGTTCCATGAGCTCTAGGTCCACAAGATGCTCTGTAAAACGAGGGAGGGCGCCTGGACAAAGAATATTTGGAAAACGGTGGTACTGCATCCCCTTCTGGGAGATTCACAGTGCCCATTAATGTATTCAAGTCTCTGAGAAGGCCTGCAGGGAGGAAAACTCCCTGACTTTGATTGACCCAGAGTTTCTCAAGGTTGTGGGGGCACTTTTGTCATATGGTACTTCCACCAGTCAGAGCCTGCTCAGGAAAATGAAACAAGCTAGGTAATCCAGAGAGCGTTTGCTACTGAGATCTCATTTAAAAAGTGAGATCTTGGGACAGTTGAATGAGCTGAAAGATGTTATGACTCAGAGATTCCAAGCGGCAGGAAGTGACTGCAACCCCAAAGGTGGGTGTGGTGTTTCCAGAACATGGGACACACTTGTTCCTGCAACACTGAAGGTAACCCAGAGGGTGGATGAATATCAGGAAAACCACTTGGGGAATTCTGGTACAGCACAGTTGGACTTTTGAAATGGATACTTTGATACCTCCCATAAAATGAATGAAGATGCTGGTGATGTGGTGTGTGTGTGTTAGTTGCTCAGTTGTGTCTGACTCTTTGTGATGCTATGGACTTAGCTTGCCAGGCTCCTCTGTCCATGGGATTCTCCAGGCAAAAATGCTTGAATGGGCTCCCATTTCCTTCTCCAGAATGAAGATGATATATTTATGCCAATTTTATGAGATTGCAAAAGGGGTGAAGGGGAGTGTTGTGGAAAGAACCCCACAGGCCAGAGGTCAAGTCCCAGCTCTGCACTCACTCCTTGGTGGCTGTGGGTAGTTTATCTTCCTAGAGCCTCAGCTTCTGCTTGTGTGGATTGAAAGGAACTGACTAAAGTACCCATCAGATCCTTGTAAACTCCGAAGTTCTTTACTGGAGAATAATTTTACCCTCGTTTAAATTGTGGATTCTCTGTAAATGATTGTCATTATATTTATGATTGATTTGTTGATGAATTCTTGATTAGCATCAGAATTTCCAGTCATGAGATTGTCACTAAGGGAAATTATGATCCAGCTTACAGTAATCGGCTGACCAATATGGAACCAATAGATTGATTCAGTAATGATAATCTTTGCCCCTAGGTAAATCAAGGGGCCTCCTGTGTAGGCACAAGATGGATTTTCATTGTTATAACAAGTGGTAGCCATGCTGTATCACCCTTGCTCTGTGAAGGGAAGTTAGAGCAATGGATTGTAGAACCTCTGGCTTCAGGGAGCTTCTGATTTAGTTGAAGAGACAAGACGGACATGGGGAAATGATTGGATGATGATGGAGAGACTAGAACTGTGTTTTAAAGTACATAGCAGGTTTATGTCAACTTGGTGTTATTTCACAGGGTGTCTTAGAAAGGGGGTCTTTCACTTTATCTTTCTAGATCGTAGAGAGAGACTCATACTTCTGAGCAGCAGCGTCGGCGTTTGCATTCTTCCCTGGCTCTAACTGCGAGCTGCTCTGTGAAGCTGAGTGTCTTTTGTGACAGGTTCCCACAGGTATGAAGTGGAGCTTGCCACCCACCTTGAGCAGGTTGTTTTTGGAGGCAGCTGAAAGTAAGACAAAGTACCCTGCCATTAATGAAAAGCTAGAATTTTCTCTCTGCTTGTACTTCTGACAGGTTGGTTGATGCTGTCACCGGCTGTGTGTGCCTTTTCAAAATGCATGTTTTTAGCTTGTTCCTCTTGTGCGGATTAATTCCTAGTGCTGTTCTTTGATATGTAGTGATGCCATGTTCTTTATACAGCCTCCTAGGGGTGTTTCTCACAGTGTAGAAGCAGCAGCTCTGCCTTCCAAGAACCTGCATATCTGCACAGGTGGCTGAGGTTTGCGTTTTGCACCCAGATGTTCAGGGATCATGGAGACAGAGCTTCTGAGCTTTCACCTCTTTGATATCAGAAGCATCTTTATATGTTGCTTGCTCAATGTTTGTTTTTTTTCCCTAGGGGACTGTGTGGTTTTGGAAACTTTCAAAATGGGACATGGAACAAATTTTGCCTTTTCAGTCAAGGAGTCACTGTCTTTCTCTGATAGTGTGGAACAAGGACATGGGACTGGGAGTGCTGCTTGGGATTGAGTTCCAATTCCAGCATTTCTTTGGACAAGTTTCTTAACCTTTCTGAGACTTGTTTTCTCATATGTGAAATGAGGGGAAAACAACTGAATAGAGTTTTTGAGGATTAATAAGTGCTTAATACATGTTAGCTAACATTATCACTACCTTTATGATGATGATTATCATGACCATCACATTATTGCCATTGCAATCCTTACCATGACTGTCATCATCAAGATCATCATCATCATTATTATCACCATCACTATCATCACCACCACCACCATTATCATCAAGATCACTATGACCATCATTGTCACCACCACCACCATTGTCGTTATCATCATCATCACCATCATCATCACCACCACCACCATTATCATCATCAAGATCACTATCATCATCATGACCATCAGCACCACCACCACCATTGTCATCATCATCATCATCACCATCATTGTCATCACCACCACCATTATCACCATCAAGATCACTATCATCATCACTATCACCACCATCACCATCATTGTCATCATGATCTCCATCACCCACCATTGTCATTATCATCATCACTGTTATCAATCACCACCACCATCATCACCATCAAGATCACTATCATCATCATCATCAGCAGCAGCAGCACCATCACCACCATTGTCATTATCATCATCACCATCACCGTTATCAATCACCACCACCATTACCACCATCAAGATCACTATCATCATCATTATCATCACCATCACCACCATCACCATCGTCACCATCACCACTGTTGTCATTATCATCATCACTGTTATCAATCACCACCACCATCATCACCATTAAGATCACTATCATCATCATCATCACCTTCACCACCATCACCATCATTGTCATCATCATCACCATCACCACCATTGTCATTATCATCATCACTGTTATCAGTCACCACCACCATCATCACCATTAAGATCACTATCATCATCATGACCATCAGCGCCATCACCACCACTGTCATCATCATCATCATCACCATCATCATCATCACCACCACCATTATCACCATCAAGATCACTATCATCATCATCACCATCATCACCATCACCACCATTGTCATTATCATCACTGTTATCAATCACCACCACCATCATCACCATCACCATCACTATCATCATCATTACCATCACCACCATTGTCATCAACACCACGATTGGAAGCAGCAACAGCAGCATCAGCAGCAACGTTCTGTCCTCCCAAAGGCTCACCTGGGCTCTGAAGTGTAGCAGTATCTGTCAGTGAGACAGATTTCAGGCTTCTGCTCTGCCCCAGTCTTGGCTGAAGCTACTGTCTCTCTGAGGGAGAGTGTGAACCCACTTTCCCCCCAACCACGATGCATAACCTCTTCTTTGCTTTCCCTCCTTGCCCAGTCCTCTACTCGGCTGGAGTCCAGAAGTCCAGCCTGGTATTGACCGGTTCCCTCTTGAAGGAGGTTGCAGCTTCCCATGGTCCAGTTACTGGTGAGGATCTGGCTGTGTAATGGTTTTCTGAGCCTGTGGCCACTGCTGTTGAACTCTGAGAAGTCACTGCTACCCAGACTCATATAACTGTGGCTTTAGGTTGTACCTGTATTGGCTTCACTTTAGATCCTGGTTGTAGGGAATTTGAGGGATTTGGGGCTGGCACCCCACTTTAGTACTCTTGCCTGGAAAATCCCATGGACAGAGGAGCCTGGTAGGCTGCAGTCCATGGGGTCGCTAAGAGTAGGACACTACTGAGCGACTTCACTTTTCTTAAGGAAAAAGATATGACCACAGGTGGCAGTAGCACACTCAGGCTTCATTTGGGTGATGCTTCAACAGGTTTGCACGTAGGGGAAGTCCTTCCCAGCATGAGACTGTCTGGAGGCTGTGCAATGGGAGAGCCACAACTCAGCAAGGTGGGGGTACAAGGGAGCTCTCAGGGGAGATGGGGATTGGAAGGGGGTTTAGGTGTCTAGATAATGTTGCACAGCAACCTGACTTGAGTCAGAGACCCCAAAGGGCAGCAGTGGGTGGGGGTCTTAACTATGGCTTGCAAATGTTGGGTGTGCAAAGCAAGCAGGCTCTGAATGGTTAAACATCTGCTTAGTTGGTCTAAATAAGTCAGTTTGATGTGTAAAAATTTGAGTTTGGCACTAGTGAGCTTTTGAACTGTCACAGACTGAGTGGCTTAAACAACAAACTTGTATTTCTTGCAGTTCTACTGTCTGGAAGTGCAAGATCAGGGTGGCAGCAAGGTCAAGTTCTTGATGAGGGCTCTCTTCTTGGCTTGCAGGTGGCTGTCTTCTTGCTAGGTCCTCAAGTGGTGGAGGGTGAGAGAGAAGGAGAGGGAGAGAGAAAGGGAGAGGGAAAGAGAGAGAGAGGAGGAGGGAGAGCTCTGGTTTCTTCTTCTAAAGTCAATAATCCCATTATGAGGACGGCACCCTCATAACCTCATCTAAATCTAATCACCTCTCAAAGGCTCCACCTCTAAATATGATAACATTTTCGGTTAGGGCTTCAACATGTGAAGTTTGGGTGGGGTGGGTTGTTCAGTTGCTAAGTCTTAACTGACTCTTTGAGAACCCATGGACTGCAGCACACCAGGCTTCCTTGTCCTTCACTGTCTCCCAGAATTTTCTCATGTCCATTGAATCTGTGATGACATCCAACCATCTCATCCTCTGTCGCCCCCTTCTCCTCCTGCCTTCAATCTTTCCCAGCATCAGGGTCTTTTCCAATGAATCAACTCTTTGCATCAGGTGGGCAAAGTGTTGAACTTCAGCTTCAGCATCAGTCCTTCTAATGAATATTCAGGATTGATTTCCTTTAGGATTGACTGATTTGATCTCCTTGCAGTCCAAGGATGGGGTGGGAGAGCACAAACATTCAGTGCGTAACACTTTGAATATAGAACTTTCTTTTCCCCACAAGAGACAATAAATGAAGATATATTTTGAAAAGTAAAGAGCGTTATACCAATGGAAGAAATATTTTTTTTTTCACTACTTGGAAGGTTAACTTGCAGCTAATCACAAATGGTGTCTGATAGTAGCTTTTCTGACAATGTAGCCAAATGGTGACTTTATCCTATCTTTCTTCCAACTTCTCCACTGAACAATGTCAAAGAATGCCAGCCACCACAATAAAACCCATACCCTCTGTCCCCTCCCCTTCTGTCTGGCAGGAAGAGGGGTGAAATCAGTGTGTCAAGCAGGCTGTACACATTCGAGCTGCTTTCCCTCAACTTTTGGGAGGGCTTTTTCAGGATGACAGGGGGACAAAGGGTTGCAGTGTAAATTACCATGCAAATTGCCTCAGCGTTTGAACTTAAGACACCTTTGCCTGCTGCAGATCAATGAAGCTTCTGTGACTCCCATGGAAGGGGAGATGTGTGGTACCTTTCAGAGCTGAGATCCTGAACCACCTAAGAGCCCCATATACTTGACTCTAGGAAGTGCCTGTAAATACACTCGAGTGGCTGCTAAAATATGACGACCAAAAGGAGTATACCTTAAGGCGTTTCCCTGTTGACCTTTTAGTGGGTTTCCTCTACAAAGGCCAGTCCTTGTAGGACAACCCTGAATGGTTTTGTAGCGCGATGCTCTGAGTGTGTATTGGAAATGCAAGGATTGCCAACCACATTTTTTTCTCTTCCTCATTCTCCCCCTGCCCCTTTGTGTCTCATTCCCTGGGTCAATGAGCAAACTGCTTGCTCACTTGGGAGCTCTCCCTTATCTCCAAACCTGGCATGCTTGATAGTCCTGTCCTGAACCTGTGATGGAGAGGTGGGCAATCATGGGCAATTGTCTCTGACTTTGTTGGTTTCTTGCCTTCATTCCCATGGCTAACATCTGCAGTGATGAAGGCTGAGGCCACCTCCAGAGGGGCTTCTTTGGAGCTCTTGATTTATCTTTTATTTGTAGGAAATGACTCCATGAGCTCACGATCATCATTTAGGGACAAATAGGGGATAGGAAATGCCCTGAGGAATTTCTATGCCAGGTTGTAGGGCAGTTTCTAAAGAGACATTGGATCTGGTCTTCATCCTGCTTTTCCCCTCTGTCCATTGTGGCTTAATAATAACTCATATTTGTAGTCACATTAAAAAAAAAAACCACCATGGTTAATGTTTATTAACTTTTTTCTTTAGTTTCAGGTGTACAACACAATGATTAGATATTTTTATACTTTATAAAATAACCACCACAATAAGTTTAGTTATTATCTGTCACCATCCAAAGTTTTTACAATATAATTGACTGTATTCCTATGTGTACATTACATCCTCAAGACATTTATTTTGCAACTGGAAACTTGTACCTCTTAACTGCCTTTATCTATTTTGTCCATTCCCTCAATCTCTTCTCTGGCAGCTACCAATTTGTTTTCTGTGTCTATGAGTCTGTTTGTTTTGTTCATTCATTTATTTTGTTTTCTGGATTCCACATATAAGTGATAACATACAGTATTTATCTTTCTCTAACTTATTTCACTTAGTGTAATACCCAGGTGGCTCAGTAAGAAAAGGTGGCGCTAATGGTAAAGAACCCGCCTGCCAGTGAAGGGGACACAAGAGACTAGGGTTTGATCCCTGGGTCAGGAAGATCCCCTGGAGAAGGGAATGGTAACCCAGTCCAGTATTCATGCCTGAGGAATCCCATGGACAGAGGAGCCTGGTGGGCTACAGTCCATAAAGTTGAAAAGCGTCGGACAGGACTGAAGAAACTTGGCACGACAATGCAGGAGACGGAGGAGACGTGGGTTTGATCCCTGGGTCAGAAAGATCCCTTGGAGGAGGAAGTGGCAACCCACTCCAGTATTCTTACTGGGAAACCCCATGGATTAGAGGAGCCTGGCGGGTTACAGTCCATGGGGTCGCCAAGAGTCAGACATGACTTAGCAACTGAGTGCACATGCAGTCTTACAGGCGAGAAGGACTGGGGACAGGAGGAGGAAGCGATAATAAACACAAGAGTCTCCACTTACTATTACTGTGTGGCAGGCACTCTGTAAATATCAGTGTGTTTATTTCTACCAACCTCCCTGGATAACAGGTACTATTAATTTCCATATTTCATAGTTTGGGAAACTGAGACCCAGAAAGGTTAAAAAACTTGCCCCAGGGCACACAGCTAGCAGGGGGCGCAGCCAGGGTTGAAGCCTAGATCTGTCTCCTGCCATCATTTCCCCACACTCTCTTCATGACTTTTGCTTCCCAAGGATCTTCATCACAGCAGCAGCAGGAGAGGAAATATTGGTTAAAAGCTGTAGAAAACTGAAGACAGGCTCCCTGTGTTCTTGCTTTTCTTCCCAGAAACCTCCATCTGGGGTGAACAGGCTGCAGATCCAGGGGTTCCCACAGCGTCCTCTGCACCCAACGGCAGGTCACACTTCTGTAGTGGAGGAGCCGTCCGTCTGCCTGGGCTGCCTTCCCCTCTGCCTCTTGCCTTTTCCTTTTCCATCTCAGCTCTTTGGCTGGTAGTATTTGGGCACCCCTCCCCCGCCACTCCCCCCCCCCCTTTTTTCCATTTTTATTGCTGCTGTTTCTCTTTTATTCTTTGATTTTGGCCACCCACAGAGAGAGGATGAAAACAGCAGGAGGAAAGGGAGCAGAGGGTGGGCCAGGCTTCCCAAAGCCAGGCTTCCGCAGGCACCCTGAGTTCGTGTGTACAAGTCCTGGGGGGGTGGCCAGGCCAGGTTCTGCCACTCCATGAGCTGTGCATCCAGGGACTGACAATGATCCCTGGCACCCAGGGGTAGTGGGAGACACAGCGTGGATCTGAGCAGCCCAGTCTGCGACTTAACAGAACAGGTTATCAACAACTTTGATCTAAAAATACATTTATTTTGGAAATGACTTGTTTTGGCAGTTATAAATACTCCACGCAGCCTGCTTAGGAGGTAGTCTAGCAGCTCTCCGACAACTGAATAATATTTTAGATGTGCACATTATTTCTATGCAAAATCCAACATGCAATTTCTAGTCAGTGCTTCGCTCTCCTGAATGATGGAGGGGAGAGATTGGGTGCAGATAAAACCGGTGAAGAATCAGCTTGGTGTGGGGTTACAGCCTAGGTTGCCAAGGTGAGAAGCTTGTTTTGGAATAGATGGTACAGGAAGGCATGTTCAAGGAAGTTTTCTTTGCCTGCCAGGTACCCCTTTGTCCTTGGGTAGCAGAGAGCTGAAGTGAATGATCATAACTCCCTCCCTCCCTCCATCCCTTCCTTCTTTCTTCATCCATCCGCACTTCAATACTGAGCACAACGTTGTGCCTGGCTGGGTGCTGGGGAGATGGTGATAAATGACACCAACTCGATCTGCACACCCCTCCTCCTCAACACGCAGCTTAAGGTGCACTGGGATGGTAATTGTAAGTGGGCATTGGAATAAATATTTACAAAATGTGATCCCTGCTCTAAGCAACGACTAGGAGGGAGGAAGAGAGGGGGGAGTGACACCTCCTTAGCGTGGAAGGGATGGCTTCTCAGAGGGGGTGGCGTTTTAGCTGAGCCTGAAGGATGAGAAGCCCCCCTGAGGGTGGAGGTGGGGGACATTCTAAGCAGAGGAACAACCGCATTGGGGAAGGCCTGGGAAAATGACCGGTTTGAGGAACAGGCTTGATACTCTTATTTATGAACTTTCTACAGAGAGTTGGAGATGTTGAGGACATTCTCCTCTACCATTACCACCCATCCACTCTCCAGTCCCAGCTTCTTCCTTAGTAGGAACTACTATTAACAGTTTATTCTACACCGGGATGCTTGCCTGGTGCTCTTAAGTGCTTCACACTGATTTTTTATTAATCTCTGCCTCTTTCCTTCCCTTCCCCCTCTCCCTGGGGGGACCGTCTCCTCTGCTGAAAAATCCCCTCCCGCCATCACCTCCACTCACCACTGCCACCTTGCTCTCTGCAGCTCTGCATCCACCAGCACCATTTCTGCTGCATCCTCCATGCTCCAGCCTCAGAGGTGCCCAGATGTACCGATGAGAAAGAGACTCCTCCTCCCCATCACCCCCATCACCCTCAGTGTGTTTGCCATCACGCGCTATATCACCAGCCTCATAGCACCAGCAGGAGCACTGGGTCTGTCCTTGCGGCTGCAGAGCTGTTCAGCCACCTGGCAAGGCCACCAACAGCCATGGCCATCATCTCCATCCCTCCCGTATCCTCCTGCCTCTTCAGGCTCCTCGGCCTCCCCTTTCCTGGTACAAGTGGCAGCTCTTCTTTCCCCTTTCACTTGTCACCCCCAGGGTGTCCCTGCTCTGCTCACCCCAGGAGGAAGCCCTGAACAGAAGAAGAACTCTACAACATGTTATGGCAGAAGGAACATGGACTTTGGTATCAGGCCTAGACTTGGGAAAGTCCCTGACCTTTGGGCTATGATGGTTGGTCCACAGTTATGATGAGGATGGTGGACATGATGGATGTGATTGTGTCTGGCATTTTGGGGGTGCTTAGTAAAAAGGCCGTTTCTTCTCTCTCTCTACCCCGGTGGATGCTGGGGACTCACAAACAAGAAATGAACCAATATACTGTGGCCGGCCCCCACTCACAGCTGGAGACAACTTGAGGACTTCCCAAATGCCATTCCAAAATTTTTGGTTAATGATGCTTAATATTGTTTAGAATCACACAAGTAGTACATTAGTATATTCTTGTGAAAATATAAAGAACAGAGAAAAAGGGATGTTCTCTTCAACCATTACCACCCATCCACTTTCCAATCCCAGCTTCTTCCTTAGGAGTAACTACTATTAAGTTTAGTCTACAGTATAACCTTCTGAACTTTAAAAGATACATTTACATGGGTGTGTGTATATGGTTTCAGGCTTTTGCTTCTTAATTAACTGGCATCGTAATGTAATATGCATCATAATGGAATATCATACTGCAACTTGATAGTTCACTAATGTGTTCTTTCCTTGACAAGTATGCATACAACTATGTCTTTGTATAGAACTTATGTCTTTCATGTGGGAGATGATACTTTATTTTTAATGTTTTATTGTGGAAAAATTTAAATACATGCAAAAGTAGACAGAATAATATGATGAATATGTACCCACTACCCACTCTCAACAATTCTCAGCTCACTCAATCTGGAAAATCTAATACCGTTTACTTTCTTCTCCTTTATTATTTTAAAGCAAATCCAAGTTATAGCATTCCAACCATAAATATTTCATTATGTATCTCTAAAAGAGAAGGAGTATTAAAAATATAGACACAGTACCATTGTTACAATGGTAAAAAAATCAACAATTCCTTGATAACAGGATTTATCTAGTTTGAAAATCATTTATTTAAACCAGGATCCAATTAAGATCCTATATCTCTTCAGTCTCTTACACTATAGGTTCCCCCTCCATTTCTCTCTCTCATTGCAATTTATTTGTTGAATAGATCTACCTTTTTACCTGCTACATAGTATTTCCCAGTAGGGATCCATCATGGTATATTTCTCATTCTTCTATTGGTGAACACTTTAAGTTGTTCTCAAACTCCAGCTGTCATGTGTATGCTCCAGTGAGCATCTTAGCAAAAGATCTTTATGCAAATGTGCCAACATTTCTCTAGGGTAGCTACAAAGAAGTGGACCTGCAAAGTTGAAGGGTGTGTACACTGTATTTGGCTGAACCATATAAAATTTTTATAGGTCAAAGGCAGTGGAATATGGGCAATTTTTTTGTGGTTCAACCTAAAACATAAAATAGATTTTAATTGAAATTACCAAACTGTCCTTCAACATCTTGTATTGATTTCCGCTTGTCCTAAAAGTTTATATTTGTACCTATTTTCCTATGCCATCACCACATTAAAAATGATCAGTGTTTTAAATATTCTACAACTCTGATGGGCAATGACAAATAGATTCAAGGGATTAGATCTGATACAGTGCCTGAAGAACTGTGGATGAAGGTTTATAACATTGTACACGAGGCTGCAATCAAAACCATCCCAAAGAGTAACATGGAAACTTATATTACCATATGCAAAATAGATAGCCAAAGGGAATTTGCTGTATGGCTCAGGAAACTCAAACAGGGGCTCTGTATCAACCTAGAGGGGTGGGATGGGGAGGAAGATGAGAGGGAGTTTCAAAAGGGAGGGGGTATATGTATACCTATGGATGATTCATGTTGAGGTTTGACAGAAAACAGCAAAATTCTGTAAAGCAATTATCCTTCAATAAAAAATAAATACATTAAAAACAAACAAACAAAAAATATCCCAAAGAAAATGAAATGAAAAAAGGCAAAATGGTTGTCTGAGGAGGCCTTACAAATAGCTGAGAAAAGAAGAGAAGCAAAAGGCAAAGGAGAAAAGGAAAGATATACTCACATGAATGCAGAGTTCCAAAGAATAGCAAGGAGAGATGAGAAAGCCTTCCGTGAACAATGTAAACAAATAGAGGAAAACAGTAGAGTGGAAAAGACTAGAGGTCTCTTTAAGAAAATTAGAGATACCAAGGGAACATTTCATGCAAAGATGGGCACAATAAAGGACAGAAATGGTACGGACCTAACAGAAGAAGAAGATATTAAGAAGAGGTGGCAAGAATACACAGAAGAACTATACAAAAGAGATCTTCATGACCCAGATAACCATGATGGTGTGATAACCCACGCAGAGCCAGACATCTTGGAATGTGAAGTCAAGTGGGCCTTAGGAAGCATCACTATGAGCAAAGCTAGTGGAGGTGATGGAATTCCAGTTGAACTATTTCGAATCCTAAAAGATGATGCTGTGAAAGTGCCACACTCAATATGTCAGCAAATTTGGAAAACTCAGCAGTGGCTACAGGACTGGAAAAGGTCAATTTTCATTCCAATCCCAAAGAAGGGCAATGGCAAAGAATGTTCAAACTACCACACAATTGCATTCATTTCACATGCTAACAAAAGAATTCTCAAAATTCTCCAAGTGAGTCTTCCACAGTACATGATCCAAGAACTTCCAGATGTTCAAACTGGATTTAGAAAAGGCAGAGGAACCAGAGATCAAATTGCCAACATCTGCTGGATCACCAAAAAAGCAAGAGAATTCCATAAAAGCATCTTTTTTGCTGCATTGACTACACTAAAGCCTTTGATTTTGTGAATCACAACAAACTGTGGAAAACTCTTAAAGAGATGGGACTACCAGACCATCTGACCTGCCTCTGGGAAACCTGAATGCAGGTCAAGAAGCAACAGTTAGATCTGGACATGAAACAACAGACTGATTCAAAATTGGGAGTACATCAAGACTGTATATTGTCACCCTGCTTATTTAACTTATATACAAAGTTCTTTGTTGCTCGGTCATGTCCGATTCCTTGCAACCCCATGAACTGAACCCCACAAGGCTCCTCTGCCCTTGGGGATTCTCCAGGCAAGAATACTGGAGTAGGTTGCCATTTCCTTCTCCAGGGGATCCTACAAACCCAGGGATTGAACCCAGGTCTCCCACATTGCAGGAGGATTTCTTACTGTCTGAGCCACCAGGAAACCCTGTATGCAGAGTACATCATGCGAAATGCTGGGCTGGATGAAGCACAAGCTGGAATCAAGATTGCTGGGAGAAATATCAGCAACCTCAAATCTGCAGATGACACCACCCTTATGGCAGAAAGCAAAGAGGCATTAAAGAACCTCTTGATGAAGGTGAAAGAGGATAGTGAAAAAGCTGGCTTAAAACTCAACATTCAACAAACTAAGATCATGGCATCTGGTCCCATTACTTCATGGCCAATAGATGGGGAAACAATGGAAACAGTGACAGACTTCATTTTCTTGGGCTCCAAAATCACTACAGGTGGTAACTGTAGCATGAAATTAAAAGATCTTGCTCCTTGGAAGAAAAGCTATAACAAACCTAGATAGCATATTAAAAAGCAGAGACTTTACTTTGCTGACAAAAGTCTGTGTAGTCAAAGCTATGGTTTATCCAGTAGTCATGTATGGATGTGACAGTTGGACCATAAAGAAGGCTGAGCACCAAAGCACTGATGCTTTTGAATTGTGGTGTTGGAGAAGACTCTTGAGAGTCCCTTGGACTGCAAGGAGATCAAACCAGTCAATCCTAAAGGAAATCAACCCTGAATATTCATTGGGAAGACTGATGCTGAAGCTGAAGCCCCAATACTTTGGCCACCTGATGCAAAGAGCCAATTCATTGGAAAAGACCCTGATGCTGGGAAAGATTGAGGGCAGGAAGAGAAGAGGGCAACAGAGGATGAGGTGGTTGGATGGCACCATCGACATGAGATGTGAGTTTGAGCAGGCTCTGGGAGATGGTGAAGGATAGGGCGGCCTGATGTGCTGCAGTCCTTGGGGTCACAAAGAGTCAAACATGACTGAGGGACTGAACAACAATTAATGGTCAAAGAATGGCTTTTTATTGGGCTCCCATGATTCTCAAGAGCCATGTGGCATATGCATTCCTAGGATTGTTTTTTTCTGGGAGACAGATCCCCTGGGTGTGGACCCACAACAATGGGTAATGTTGCTGGCGACTGCACCCATAAAGGGAATGATCCACTGGGTGAGTGAGCTGTAGACACAGAGAGTGGATTGGCTGTGTTTTCAGATGAATTCGTCTTTTCACTCCTTGCCTAGACCCATGATTCCTAAGGGAGGGCTTATGCACCTATTTCCCTTGTCAAGAGATATAGAGGGGATGGAGGGGCATGGGGGTGCAGGGGTGAGTAGGGGGGACTGTGTAATCTGGTGGAAGGAACACCAGATTGAAAGTCAGGAGATCTTGTTTCCAACCCTGTTTTGCCCTGTGGAGCATGGTCACCTGCTCAGTGGGTCTATGCCATAGATGTCTCATCTGGAAAGTGGGGACATGATGACATGCCATGCTGGCTCCTTCCAGCATCATCAGAGTGAAGGCATTCTGAACGCTTCTGTGCGCTCTGCAAAAGCAAGACTCAGTGCAAACCCCACAGACTCTGCAAACTAGAGAAATGTCCCTTTTCCCAGCAATTATTCAGTAATTATTCACATAAGAAGGATTTCATTGTTATGTTTCATATATTCGTCGCAGTTGATGGCCTTTTAATAGTGGCATTGAATTTGTGTACAGAAAGGTTATTCATTTTAAGATTTCTGGGCCTTGATTGTTATTTGTTTTGCTTGGTTCCAGTGCACTATAAATTAGTGATATCCACACAGCATATTTGTCTTGGCCCCACGGCGTATTGTCTGCCCTGAGCACTGTTTGGCCTGGCACCGGCCTGGATTTCCCCATCTGTTTCTGATGTTTACATTGTTAAAGATACGATAGGCACAGAGGACATGGCCACATGCAGAGAGGGAACTTTTTTCCACTCCAGTGCATCAAACAAGGTCTGAGCCTGTAATAAGTACAGCCCTAAATTACACTTGAGCCTGCTAACGGCAGGCCCGGCCCGGTGACGGGAGGGCTTGATTGCTGGGGCCCCGGGGTATTCACTCCCAGGAATGCTTCTAGCTGGCACAGTGGCTCAATCTCGAGAAACTCATTTGTGTCTTGTATTTGAAAAGGGAGACACACACAAATGGCCTTCCAAATGGCACTCCGGAGTGGGTGACAGCAAGGAGAAGGTCATCTGCCCGTTAAGAATCTCAGTGCTATGCCCTGGGTGGGGAGGAGCGGGGGTGAACCTGTCCTGGAGGCTGGGGACCCAGGAGGAACAGATGCCTTTGTCAGCTCTGTGGAGTGACTGGTCCTAAGCCCCGAGCAATTCTCCCACATGGTCGTCCCCAATTTGCTAAAGTGGGGGCCACATCTTTGTGTGAGGAGATCTTTAATTTTCCTTGCTGTGCGCGAGACCACGGGAAGGGGAGAGAGGATAAGAGGGGTGAAGAGGCTGGGTGGGGAGGGGCAATTGGAGTCTGTAGAGAGCAAAGGCTTTGAGGAGAGAGGAGATGGGGGCAGGGCTCTGTTTATGCTCCCTAAGTGAGCTTGTGTGTGTATGTGTGTGTGTGTGTGTGTAAAGGAATGGAGAGAGAGCGTAGCTGAAGGCTGTTTGTGGTGGGAACATGGTTGCTGCTGGGCGCTGAGGGTGATTTTGACATCTGCTGTCACATCCTTGTTTTCAGTCTGGGAGTTCCTCCTCTGAACCGACTTGAGTGGAGTCCTTGGGTCAGAGAAAACCTGCCCACTCTTGCTAAGCCTTCCTCCCCTTCCAGTCCCCTGAACTGAAGCAGCTGATGGAGAGACTGGCTGACTTAGTTCCTCCCCATATATCCACAAGGGCACTGAGGTCTGGGGTTTCCAGAACTCAGAGAGGAGACAATGTCTTCACATCCTCAGCTTCTGTTGCAGTAGAAGCCCCGTCTCCTCCTTCATTTGCCTTCCACTTGCAAGGAAATCCAACCAGTCCATCCTAAAGGAGATCAGTCCTGACAATTCATTGGAAGGACTGATGTTGAGGCTGAAATTCCAATATTTTGTCCAACTGATGCGAAGAGCTGACTCATTGGAAAAGACCCTGATGCTGGGAAAGATTGGGGGAAGTAGGAGAAGGGGACGACAGAAGATGAGGTGGTTGGATGGCATCATCAACTCGATGGACATGGGTTTGGGTGAACTCCAGGAGTTGGTGATGGACAGGGAGGCCTGGAGTGCTGCGGTTCATGGAGTCACAAAGAGTCAGACAAGACTGAGCTACTAAACTTAACTGAACTGCATCCTTTTCTAATCCAGAGTCTTGTTTGACTAGATCTAGCTCCCTGTGGAGTAGAAGAGGGTGGCAAATCATGAACCATGGTTTGATGTTGCAGGCCTGTTCAAATATCTGCTCACTGCCCACAGAAAAACGCTTAAGTCCCTTAATTCTGGCCATCCATCTTGTGCCAGAAGCTCTGTCTCCTAAACCATTTCCCAACTCATGTCTCCAATACTGCAGTTAAGAAGAACTCTCTAGAGCATTCGTGGAAGGCTAATACTCTGAAATATTCAGTGGTGGTTTGTTCTTGCTGTATTTTCCCATCAACAGGACTCCTACCCCTCACTTACCTCTGAAGAAGGACACCAGACCCTCAGCCCCGGGAGAGGCTTGTGTTTCCTGGGCAGAAAGTGGGAGTGACCTGCAGAGAAGCCAATGCCCTTCCTAGGCTGTTTCCCCAGAACTTGAACTTCCTGTGGGGCTTATGCTAGGCAGGATCTTGGGCTAGGTGCTGGGAGAGGGAGGAGGGGGAAGGGCGGAGCACTGGAAGTCTACCTGTTTGCAGCCTCTCTGCTTTCTGTCCTGCTGTTTCCTCTCCCTGGAAACACTCAACCCTGCCTTGTACACCCCCACCCCCACCCCGTATCATTCTTCAAAACTGGTGACTTGCCCATCTTTGATCCATGGCACCTGGCAAGGTGCTGGGCACTCAGGAGACAGGACTGCACTTGCTGTGTGGCTGGCCCAGGGCTTCTCTCCAAGGTCTCTGGGCTGTCCTGGGGTGCCATTGGGCAATATCCCTTCATTCCCATTGGCCTGTTAAGCAAGGGGGTGGTGCTGGGTAATCTCCCTAGTGTTAGACCCTGGGAAGGACTTATCCCAATCCTTATTCCCAGGGGAAGAGGATGTAGGAACTTGATCCAGTAGAAATGGCCACACAAAGTGGCCTTTTAAACTTCATCATCTTTTCCACTTCGGCTATGGTTTCTGGTGGGTGGTATTGTTAGGGAAGGGCAGGCATGGACCTATCAGCCAGAGATCCAGAACCTTCCCTTTTGTGTGTGTGTGTATTTAAGACCACACTATGCGGCATGTGGGATCTTAGTCCCCTGACCAAGTATGGACCCAGAGCCCCCTGCATTGGAAGCGCAGAGTCTTAACCACTGGACCACCAGGGAAGTCCCCAGGAGCTTCCATTTTAACTGGGCCTCCTCCAGCATCTAAAAAGCAACCTCAGTTTGTGGCAATCCCCTCCATCTAGTTCTACAACCCAGAAACCCAAGAACATCTACTGACACTTGGTTTGTGTTCACCACTGTTTCCATTCAAGCTACTCCCTTCTAGACACCTTCAGAGTAGCTCTTGAATCCAACCACTTCTTTCCCCTTCCACCCCAGCCAACCACCAGCACTCCGCCAACGTTGCCTTCCCCCTTTCTCTTGCTTCTACCATTTGGCAAACATACCTAGCGGGTGTCTGCACATCCATCCTGCCTCCCACCATCCCATTTAGACTCCACACGGCAGCCAAAGTAATCCCCAAATTCAAATCTGACCCTGTCACGCTCCTTCTTAAAACCATTTGCTGGCTTCCCATTGTTCCTAGGAAATGACAAAACTCCTGCTGACAAGCTCCTACGTGCCTCTTCAACCTCATCTCACACCAATCCCTCCTCAGGCTTGTTGTTCCAGTCGCTCTAGCTCCGCTCCTTTCACGGATGCTCCAGGACACGCTCTGACACAGGGCCTTTGCACATGCTGATTTATCACCTTCTTCAGTTGAGATTTTCCATTCACTAGTATAATTATTTGATTAATATCTGTTTCATTTACATAGTTGGACTCAGGAAGGCAGGATAATCTCTGTTTCTGTTCATTAGTATATCTCTAACCCTAATGTGGTACTTGACACTCAGTAAACATTTGTTAAATAAATAAATGAAAGACGGAAGGACAACATACTCTGGTCAACATTTGTACACTAATTTTATGGGAACATATCTGGTGTGTCATACTAGCTGATAACTGCTAATGTTCAGTAAGGGGAAATTTTACTTGGGCAACCCTGTTCTCTGCATGTTATTAGTCAAAATCTTAATATTTTAAAGAGAATAAAGATTTGCTCCATTGTAAAAAGGTTCCATATGGCCCTATGAATTAGTTCTAATAAAATGATGAATGGTTCTTCACTCCATTAGCAAATGATCATTAATTTTAATTTATATGTCTGACATCTGTTCCTGATCTTTATCCTTTCAAGTGTAATTAAAATAATTGTAAATATGCAAGCCATCACTGAAAGTTACAGGTGATTGCATTGTACTGGGTCTATTCTCCAGCCAGTGAGGCTGTATTTCCTTGAGGGTGGGGTCCATCCCAGCTGGGCACTCAGTCAATATGGGGGAAATGGTAAGTGTTATAAGGGAACAGAGATGATGGTAGTCTGTGTGAGAGGCAACTGTTTAAAGAGATGGCTTGAAAATAGATTTCTTTCGGATATAACCATGAAGCAGTTCTCCAAAGGATAATTCTATGTCTGTGGCCTTTTTGCTTTTGGGGCCATGTCTAAGTTCTGGCCATCCATCCAGAAAATGGTAGCATTTCATGGAGTAGGAAAAGTCCTCCTTCTCACTCTTTCCCCCCCAAAAGTCTAATCAAATATGCTTGAGATTTTCTCAGAAATAATCTTTCTCACAATTAGAAGGGTTATAAATTAACATGTGTATGGCAGAGGAGATATTTGAATTTTCACTAAAGTGTGAATGACTGACATGAGGTAATTTCCTGAAAAGAAGTTTTGATATGGATAGTGTCCTGACCGCCTAGAGTAAGAAAAAGCACTCCCCAAAGGGAGGCTTAACAATACTCTGTTGCTTGAGCATTTCCAGAACTTTCAGGTTTCATACCTTACTGTGTCCTTCCAAAATCTGGTGCAGATAGTGCATGGAAGAGGTTAGCTCTAGGGTCAGAAATTTGTGCTAAGGGTTTCCCTAGGCTCAGTTCTAGGATGATTCATGAGAAATCCATGGAAGATGAGCTTCCCCATGACTGCTGAAGTTCCTGGTCCCTAGTGCACTGGAGAAAACTGGCCTCCAGAAACTGAGTCAACAATACTGCAAAGCCACTCCCTTATTAAACCTCTCATATCTCTTTCTGGGAGAAAACAGCCTTTATTGTGGATGAAATAAAACTTTTAATACACTTGGGAAAAACTATACAAGTGAAGTGTTTTCCATATACCTGGGTTTAAATTGTTACAGGGAAATTTTATTGTCATAGGTCCCATGATCTCAGAAACCAGGTTTTTATCTGGAGGCTATTCTGCTTTTAAAACCACATCAAATCGGTGGAGCATATGAGCTGATGACGATTCTGTTTTTCAGATCTATGGAGTTCGTGAAGCCGATTTCTGCTCTTGATAGAGATTCAGCCATGATGTTGTTGGAGTTGTATTGGAGGGAAAGAATGGATGTCCTTCTTCCCTTTCCCTCTTCTTTCCGCCCTCTCTCCATTTCTCTCTCAAGGCACCTAACCAGTAAGAGAATTTAAGTTTTCTGAGAACATTTTCTCTTCTTGGAGATGCTGGTTCTGGGAACAGAGGACAAAGCTCTTTCATTCCCTTCCCATCTTCCACTCTCCATGTGCTTTCTTTTTTCTCCCTATGCATTTATATAGTGGTGATGAGAGTGGGTAGGAGAGATTCCTCCACGGACCACAGCCCACTCACAAACAGAAAAGGTGGCTGTGGTGTTGTAGTAACCATGGCAGAGCAGTTGGTTTGAATGAAGAGAGATATGAAGCCCAGACCATCTTTTCTGTTTTCTCCTGGGCCCTTTTGGATACAGTGAATCTGTAAGCTTCCCTGAATTAAACTGGCTATTTCCAAGTTAGTGACTTAGCTGTTACATTCGTCTAAGATGGGATTTTTCTCCATCAATTACATTGCAAATATTTAATCTAAATGTTTAAAATATCACCTTTGGCTGTTTCTAGGCATACTACATTTAACAGAAAGGGACAATTATTTCTGGCCTTAAAATTGACTCTCTGAACCTATATTAGAATCTTCCTATAATGCCAACATTGTAATAGATGAAACACACCTTTTAGTTGGTGGGAAGAAATAAAATTCTGTATGTGGAAAGTTGGATGGCTGGGTGGAGAAGTTACTGTATTTTCCTTTGCAAAAAATGTATTTCAGAGTATTTAGTTATATGTTCTGGAAAAAGGAACATAGTTTCTGTAAAAGTAAGTCATTGCTATAAGAGTGGGAGCTAGGGAAAAATGCTCCCGCTGGGAACTAACCACTGTTAATATTCGTCTAGACTCTTTTCCTATGGATGGATGCATGCTTGCGTGCTCAGTCGTGTTTGACTCTGAGACCCCATGGACCATAGCCCGCCAGACTCTTCTGCCCATGGAATTTTCCCAGCAAGAATACTGGAGTGGATTGCCATCTCTTACTCTGGGGGATCTTCCTGACCCAGGAATCAAACTTGCATCTCCTGTATCTCCTGCATTGGAGAGGGATTCTTTACCACTGAGCTACTGGGGAAGCCCCTTTTCCTATGCATGTATCTTTTATTTTTCAAAAGTCATCCCATGTTACATATACCAGTGTCTGGTCAACTGCTTTTATCACTTAGCAGTATTCTGTGGATATGTTTTCATAAGAATATGCAAAAATCTACACCCTATGTTTTATTTATTTTTAAAAGAATTTAAATATTTACTTTTATTTTTGGCTGTGCTGGGCCTTCATTGCTCTGTGCGGGCTTTTCTCTAGTTGCATCAAAGGGGAGCCACTCCATTTCGGTGCTTGGGCTTCTTGTGGTGGCTTCTCTTGTTCCAAGCTCAGTAGTTGTGGGCTTCAGTAGTTGTGGCTCTTGGGCTGTAGAGCAGGGGCTCAATAGTTGTGGTATATGGGCCTAGCCACTCCGCGGAAAGTGGGATCTTCCTGGACCATGCATCAACCCATGTTTCCTGCATTGGCAGGTGAATTCTTCACCACTGAGCCTCCAGGGAAGCCTACATGTGGGTTTTAAATGGTTATATAGAATCTAGTTGTATGGACGCATGTTAATTTACTTAACTTGTCCTATTTTTTGCTGTTATCAGTAACAACGAGGGGATTTACATCATTTAAAAAAATTTGGCTTATTATTCTCATAGAATGAATCTTAGAATTCCTGGGTCAAAGATATCTACCTAGAATATATGACTATTTCTCTGTTACACAAATTCAAGGAAAATGCTCCTCTAAGCCCCCTTTCCTCCTCATATTTGCATGTGTTTGTTAAGCTGCTGCTGCTAAGTCGCTTCAGTCGTGTCCGACTCTGTGCAGCCCCATAGACAGCAGCCCCCTGGCTCCCCCGTCCCTGGGATTCTCCAGGCAAGAACACTGGAGTGGGTTGCCATTTCTTTCTCCAGTGCATGAAAGTGAAAAGTGAAAGTGAAGTCGCTCAGTCGTGTCCGACTCTTAGCGACCCCATGGACTGCAGCCTACCAGCCTCTTCCGTCCATGGGATTTTCCAGGCAAGAGGACTGAGGTTTTACTAAAGATGAATGAGACCCAGGAAGGATAACTTCCCATTAAAAAATAACAACGTCAACAACTGCTGTTAGTGATTTTCCTTTGATTCCTCTTCTCTGGTTCCCTACCCTTTTCCTCTGGTATCACTTGGTGTCTCCCTTTAGTCTAGTCTCCTTTGCTGCTTCTGTTGTTTAGTTACTAAGTCATGTCTGACTCATTGCGACCCCGTGGACTATAACCCAGCAGGCTCCTCTGTCCCTGAGATCCTCCAGGTAAGAATGCTGGAGTGGGTTGCCATTTCCTCCTCCAGGGGTCTTTCTAGGATACAAACCTGCATCTCTTATCTCTTCCACTGGCAGGTAGATTCTTTACCTGTAGCACTACCTGGGAAGCCATTAGTCTCCTTTACCTCCTTGATTTCTCAGACAACGCTTCTTCTTCTATTTGGAACCCAGGTGCCTACTTGTCCTTCAAACATTCAGCAAGTTCTCCTGAAGTATTACCCAGATCGTGTCCTGTTTTAAGCTTTAGGTGTTCAGAGAGGAACTAATGAACTTTAATCCTCCTACAGAACAATTTAGGGAGAGAATGAGAGGGGGAGAAACCATGTGCTAATAACCGGATACAGAGATCTATTTGTTTATTTTGAACCTCTGTCATATTGTTTTACTTGTTGCAACTTTATAGTACATTTTACTATTGGGTAGGGCAACACCTTTAGGACTATTTGTAAGGGAATCAGTTAAGCAGAGATACATGGTAAAGATCAAAATAAAGGAGGAACCTAGAGGGATTTATTGGTAGGGTTTGGAAACTCTCTTCTGGTTGGCAAAGATTTGAGCACCCAGCGATTTTTTCCCAACCTCCTGTGAGGGACCCATGTTGACTGCACATATAGGAAATCTGAGGCATCCTAAAGTTCTGTCAAAGCAAGCTGTTTCCCTCTCTTGTCTAAAAAAATGGGTGACAACAGCAATCTTTGTGACTAAAATGATAAAGTGGCTCAGACGGTAAAGCATCTGTCCAATGTGGGAGACCTGGGTTCAATCCCTGGGTCGGGAAGATCTCCTGGAGAAGGAAATGGCAACCCACTGCAGTATTCTTGCCTGGAGAATCCCATGGACTGAGGAGCCTGGTAGGCTACAGTCCACGGGGTTGCAAAGAGTTGGACATGACTGAGCGGCTTTACTCACTCACTGGAATGGGCAAGAACATTAGCCAGAATAACAATCAAATTGAATTGCAGTATCCTCTGTGTAGTGCATGGAGGCAAGGCTGATCAAGATGAGAAGAAAAATCATCCAGTTATTCAGGGCTAACCTGGTTCCCTGAATGTAACCCAAGTATGAAAACTCACATTTCCTAGGCAGCTTTTCCTTTCAGTTTGATTCCTAGCAAGTTCTATTTCCTCCTAAAATTCAAATAAATAATGAGTTTTTATAGTTACTACTGATGTATAATTTGTTAGGTAGCATCTCCCCGCTCTTGAGTTTTACCTTACTACTGTACTTCCTAGCCTAAGTAGAAATTGATTTCGGAAAAATCAAAGGATACAATTCTGTTGAATGATTTTCATTTTACAATGATAGTGTGGTAGTAAATGAGGACGTTAGAATAAACATCATGAGGTCCTGGCTGAGGGTATCAATAGTGTTTTTTAAATAGCTACTAAAGTTATTGAGTTTTCCATTTTAAACAACCATTTGTGATTATGCTGGAGTGGGCAGAAAAGAGGAAGATCTGGTAATATGCATTATTTTTTGATGCATTAAGGAGGCAAGTTGGATTCAGAATTTAAGCATTTGGTGTTAGATACGGTCTTACGAGCTATGTTTCCTCAGTATGCCATTTCTCTTCTGTGAATCTCAGTTGTAGTGTCTATAAAATAGGGGAAACAAGACCTACTTTTCCCATATACTTTAGGTTGTTCAATGGGCTCAAAAAGATAAAGCATGATCAGTGTTAACATACTGTTTTAGAGATTATGCCTATAAAATGCCAAGCAATTATCTAGGGACACAAAACACTGGTGATATTCCTTCTGAGTGGTACTTTGTAAATAATTCATTTGTTGTTGTTGTTCAGTTGCCAAGTCATGTCTGACTCTTGGTGACCCCGTGGATTGCAGCACATTAGGCTTCTCTATCTCTCACAATCTCCCAGAGTTCACCCAAGTTCATGTCTGTTGAATTGGTGATGCCATCCAACAGATTGGCATTAAATAATTCATTTAACCCACTAATTAATTCTTGGATCTGATTAAAACAGTCTCAATCCATCCTGCTTTTTGATTTGTAATGTTGCTAATATCATGAGTAGATGTAGGCTCTCCTCTAGGTTTGTTAGTTTGTTTTTCAAAGAATAATCGATTGCCCCTTGGTATCTGGGCATGGTACAGATTAGTGATTCCTAAACCTGAATCTTCATCAGACTCACAGGAACTTTAAAAAATGCTGATTCCAAGTTCTCAAACAGAATCCTCAGAGCCTGCAGTCCCCACTTCTGTTTCTAACTAGTCCCCCAGTGCTTTGGATACACAGCAGGGCCAGTGTGGAAACCAGGAGGTGAAGGTTCCAGTTCTTGCTCTGGGACTAGTTGAGTCTTTCTGGGTCTCACTTTTGTCATCAGTAAGATGATTGTGTTTTTAAGCTGAAATCAAAATTCAAGAGTAGCAGAGCTTCAGCTATTTCAGATCTGTAAACAGTGAAGCATTTAAGGCAATCTGAAGATCTGAACTGTCCTGAGAGCCCCTCATTGCTTTTGCTTAGTATTTGGGATTTTGAACACTTCTGTCTGCAATGAGTTCCATAGCTAAAGAAATTTGGAACCCACTAAGCATCTACTTCATGATGGTGTGATCACTCACATACAGCCAGACATTCTAGAATGTGAAGTCAAATGGGCCTTAGGAAGCATCAGTATGAACAAAGCTAGTGGAGGTGATGGAATTCCAGTTGAGCTATTTCAAATCCTGAAAGATAATGCTGTGAAAGTGCTGCACTCAATATGCCAGCAAATTTGGAAAACTCAGCAGTGGCCACAGGACTGAAAAAGGTCAGTTTTCATTCCAATCCCAAAGAAAGGCAATGCCAAAGAATGCTCAAACTACTGCACAATTGCACTCATCTCACACACTAGTAAAGTAACGCTCAAAATTCTCCAAGCCAGGCTTCAGCAATACGTGATCCATGAACTTCCAGATGTTCAAGCTGGTTTTAGAAAAGGCAGAGGAACCAGAGATCAAATTGCCAACATCCACTGGATCATCAAAAAAGCAAGAGAGTTCCAGAAAAACATCTATTTCTGCTTTATTGACTATGCCAAAGCCTTTGACTGTGGATCACAATAAACTGTGGAAAATTCTGAAAGAGATGAGAATACCAGACCACCTGACCTGCCTCTTGAGAAACCTGTATGCAGGTCAGGAAGCAACAGTTAGAACTGGACATGGAATAACAGACTGGTTCCAAATGGGAAAAGGAGTACGTCAAGGCTGTATATTGTCACCTTGCTTATTTAAGTTATATGCAGAGTACATCATGAGAAACACTGGGCTGGAAGAAGCACAAGCTGGAATATCAATAACCTCAGATATGCAGATGATACCACCCTTATGGCAGAAAGTGAGGAGGAACTAAAAAGCCTCTTGATGAAAGTGAAAGAGGAGAGTGAAAAAGTTGTCTTAAGGCTCAACATTCAGAAAACTAAGATCACGGCATCTGGTCCCATCACTTCATAGGAAATAGATGGGGAAACAGTGGAAACAGTGTCAGACTTTATTTTTTTGGGCTCCAAAATCACTGCAAATGGTGATTGCAGCCATGAAATTAAAAGATGCTTACTTTTTGGAAGGAAAGTTATGACCAACCTAGATAGTATATTGAAAAGCAGAGTTATTACTTTGCCAACAAAGGTCCGTCTAGTTTAGGCTATGGTTTTTCCAGTGGTCATGTATGGATGTGAGAGTTGGACTGTGAAGAAAGCTGAGTGCCGAAGAATTGATGCTTTTGAACTGTGGTGTTGGAGAAGACTCTTGAGAGTCCCTTGGACTGCAAGGAGATCAAACCAGTCCATCCTAAAGGAGCTCAGTCCTGGGTGTTCATTGGAAGGACTGATGCTGAAGCTGAAACTCCAAAACTTTGGCCACCTCATGCAAAGAGTTGATTCATTGGAAAAGACTCTGATGCTGGGAGGGATTGGGGGCAGGAGGAGAAGGGGACGACAGAGGATGAGATGGCTGGGTGGCATCACTGACGCGATGGACATGAGTTTGAGTGAACTCCGGGAATTGGTGATGGACAGGGAGGCCTGGCGTCCTGTGATTCATGGGGTTGCAAAGAGTCGGACACGACTGAGTGACTGAACTGAACTGAATTGAAGCATCTATGACTTCTACATTACCTTCTTACTCTGACAATCTTTGCTTATATCAGATCAGATCAGATCAATTCCTCAGTCGTGTCCGACTCTTTGCGACCCCATTAAAATGCTCTCGGAGAAGGTGGTATAAAACTTCTTTCTTTTGTTTCATGCTCTGGTTATTAAAAGTCAGCACAAATCTCAGCAAGGTTGAGACCAACTTTTAGGATAATTTGGATCTTCAAAGAATACTCTTTTGCCTCCTTGAAAAAGTTATGTTAAAGCAATTAAATGCTATTTGAAGGAAAGAAAAAGCACACACTGACTACTGAATAACAGGAATGGTGTTAAAAGATGAAACAATTCCTCACCCTGGGATCAAAGCCAGAGAGAGGCAGAGTGATTATGTATAGTGGGTAAGGGGAGAGGGGAAGAGAGGGAGGTGTTAGAATGGCCTCGGCTCAATTAAAGATGTGAATGTGCAGTTTGGGGATAGTCTGAATTCAGAACAATAGTTGGCAATGGAAACATGAGTGAGAAATCCCAGTGAAAGAAACCCTGGATTATGCATCTCTACTCAGACAAGGGGCCACGTAAAGGAGCAAAACAAACAAGTGGACATAATTGTTTGCCATTCAAGGGAGCCACACAGGCCCCTCAGCATATGGTGTGGGGAGATTCTGGAATGCACGGGAGATCTCACTGGGAACGACTATTCTTGTTCCAGAGACCTGGGAGCCAGATGAGAATGGAGCCGACTGAAGTATGAAGTGAACTGTACTCTCCATTTTTGATTTGGAATCTTATTTCTCAACTTCACCGCCTAAGTCATTCATTAAACTTGGCTCCAAAAGACATTTATTGTTTCCAAAACTCAAATCTCTCCCACAAAGGGCAAGGATATGCCGTTCTGGCGCAGTGGTAAAGAATCTGCCTGCAATGCAGGAGACACAGGAGACTCTGGTTCAACTCCTGGGTTGGGAAGATCCCCTGGAGTAAGAAATGTCAACCTACTCCAGTATTCTTGCCTGGAAAATTCCATGGACAGTGGTGCCTGGCAGGCTACAGTCCATGGGGTTGCAGAGTCAGACATGACTGAGCACACACGCATTCAGGAAAAACAAAGAAAAAAGGTGTTCAAATGCCATTCCTGAAGATATTTTTGAAAACTTGCCACAGATGCAAAGCTCCTTTGAGTAACATTGGAACTACATGCATTGGGAATCCCTGCGTACCACTGGGGACCTGTAATGCCTGGTCCTCTGCTCCCCTGAGGGTGGAGTTTTCAGAGAATGGTGAAGATTGAATTGTAGCATATGGGGGCCTGCACAAGGTCTGTGGGACTTGGGTTTAGATGGAAGCAGTCACAGAGCACCATGTTCTCTGAGTGCGGGGAAGAGAACAGAACGTATGTGCGTGTTAAGTCACTTTCAGTTCAGTTCAGTTGCTCAGTCGTGTCCGCCTTTTTGCGACCCCATGAATCACAGCACGCCAGGCCTCCCTGTCCATCATCAACTCCTGGAGTTCACTCAGACTCACGTCCATCGAGTCAGTGATGCCATCCGGCCATCTCATCCTCTGTCATCCCCTTCTCCTCCTGGCCCCAATCCCTCCCAGCATCAGAGTCTTTTCCAATGAGTCAACTCTTCGCATGAGGTGGCCAAAGTACTGGAGTTTCAGCTTTAGCATCAGTCCTTCCAAAGAAATCCCAGGGCTGATCTCCTTCAGAATGGACTGGTTGGATCTCCTTGAAGTCCAAGGGACTCTCAAGAGTCTTCTCCAACACCACAGTTCAAAAGCATCAGTTCTTTGGCGCTCAGCCTTCTTCACAGTCGAACTCTCACATCCATACATGACCACAGGAAAAACCATAGCCTTGACTAGACGAACCTTTGTTGGCAAAGTAATCAACTCATTGTGACCCTATGGACTGTAGCCTGCCAGGCTCCTCTGTCTTTGGGGATTCTCCAGGCAAGAATGCTGGAGTGGGTTGCCATGCCCTCCTCTAGGGAATCTTCCTGGCCAAGGGATCGAACCCATGTATCTTACATCTCCTGCACTGGAAGATGGGTTATTTACCACTAGAACCACCCGGGAAATCCAGAAACAGGACAAATTTGTTAAAAAAAAATCTAACTCTGCAAGTCTGTACGTATTAAGGGAGTTAGTACATTGGAGGCAGAAAGAGAAACTCTTAGGCCAAATACATCTGGGAAACAGTTGAAGCAAAACTTTTTTAAATTGCAGAATGTCTCATAACTTATGGTATTCTAAGGAAGAGATATTGTATGCAGCATTTTCCAAGTGTATTTGCTCATGGAAACATTTATTTACATAGCATTTCTTAAGACGAGTTTTCTGTGGAACACACATAACAAAGAAAAGAAATGGGGTCAAAGAATCCCAGGGATTTTAGAATCTGGTTCCTCATCTTAGAAATCAGGTTATAGATCCTAAGAGAGAAAAGGATTTTCCCAGGATCACACAGATGGTTTTTGGCTCTCAGTGGATGAGAAACCAGGGTATCATGTAGAAAGTAACAGGTCTTAGGAATCCAGGCGTATCTGTTTTTACTACATCACATGGCTCTTGTCACTGCCCCTTTGTACAGGGGTTGAATGCTATTCTCCAGTAAAGCTGAGATGAGGAAAGACAGATCATCAGGGGTCAGGTTCTGGAGGGGTTCCCATGCCAGATACCGTTGGATTTTCCCCTGTTGTGTTATAGTTTCATCTTGGCCCTTATCACGCGGTGTCACCATTGTCTCCAGCTGCAGATTATATTATTTCACTCACAGTTCTTGCTTCTCTTCCTGCCTTTGCTATGGTGAGTGAAATCTACATCCCTGCCCCATTGATGTTGGCTTGGCCATGTGTTATGGACTGAACTATATGCCTTCAAAATCCATATGTGGAAGATCTAACCCTTAGTACCTTGGAATGTGACTATATTTGGAGAGAAGGTCTTTAAAGAGGTTATTAAGTAACATGAGGTCACTGGGATGGGTGCCAATATAATATGACTGGTGTCCTTATAAGAAGAGGAGATTAGGACACAGATAAGCCCAGATGAAAGGCCATGTAAAGACTCAGAGAGAAGCTGGCTGTCTGTAAGCCAAGGAGAGAGGCCTCAGAAGAAGCCAGCTCTGCTGATACCCTAATCTTGGATCTCTAGCTTCTAGAACTATGAGACAAAATATTTCCATTGTTTCAGCCACCCAGTTTCCGACGTGTTGTTACAGCAGCTCTAGTCAACCATCCAATGTTTGAGGTTGTGTTTATGATTGGTCAGTTCAGTTCAGTCGCTCAGTCATATCTGACTCTTTGTGACACCATGGACTACAGGACGCCAGGCTTCCCTGTCCATCACCAACTCCTGGAGCTTACTCAAACTCATGGTTATCGAGTCAGTGATGCCATCCAACCATATCATTCTCTGTCATCCCCTTCTCCTCCTGCCTTCAATCTTTCCCAGCATCAGGGTCTTTTCCAATGAGCCAATTTGTTGCATCAGGTGGCCAAAGCATTGGATTTTCAGCTTCAGTATCAGTCCTTTCAATGAATATTCAGGACTGATCTCCTTTAGGACGGACTAATTGGATCTCCTTGAAGTCCAAGGGACTCTCAAGAATCTTCTCCAATACCACAGTTCAAAAGCATCAGTTCTTTGGTGCTCAGCTTTCTTTATAGTCCAACTCTCACATCCATACATGACCAATGGAAAAACCATAGCTTTGATTAGATGGACCTTTGTTAGCAAAGTAACGTTTCTGCTTTTTAATATGCTTTCTAGACTGGCCATAGCTTTTCTTCCAAGGAGCAAGTGTCTTTTAATTTCATGGCTGCAGTCACCATCTGCAGTGATTTGAAGCCCTCCAAAATAAAGTCTGTCACTGTTTCCATTGTTTCCCCATCTATTTGCCATGAAGTGATGGGACCAGATGCCATGATCTTAGTTTTCTGAATGTTGAGTTTTAAGCTAACCTTTTCACTTTTCTCTTTCAATTTCATCAAGAGACTCTTTAGTTCTTCTTCCCTTTCTGCCACAAGGATGGTGTCATCTGCATATCTGAGGTTATTGATATCTCTCCCGGCAATCTTGATTCCAGCTTGGGCTTCATCCATCCCTGCATTTCGCATGATGTTCTGTGCATATAAGTTAAACAAGCAGGCTGAAAATATACAGGCTTGATGTACTCCTTTCCCAATTTGTAACCAGTCTGTTGTTCCATGTCCAGTTTTAACAGTTGCTTCTTGACCTGCATACAGATTTCTCAGGAGACAGGTCAGGTGGTCTGGTATTCCCATCTCTTTAAGATTTTCCACAGTTTGTTGTGATCCACACAGTCAAAGGCTTTGGCATAGTCAATAAAGCAGAAGTAGATGTTTTTCTGGAACTCTCTTGGTTCTTCGATGATCCAACAGATGTCGGCAATTTTATTTCTGGTTCCTCTGCCTTTTCTAAATCCAGCTTGAACATATGGAAGTTCATAGTTCACATACTGTTGAAGCCTGCCTTGGAGAATTTTGAGCATTACTTTGCTAGCGTGTGAGATGAGTGGAATTTTGTGGTACTTTGAACATTCTTTGGCATTGCCTTTCTTTGGCATTGGAATGAAAACTGACCTTTTCCAGTCCTGTGGCCACTGCTGAGCTTTCCAAATTTGCTGGCATATTGAGTTCAACACTTTCACAGCCTCGTCTTTCAGGATTTGAAATAGCTCAACTGGAATTCCATCACCTCCACTAGCCTTGTTTGTGGTGATGCTTCCTAAGGCCCACTTGACTTCACACTCCAAGATGTCTGGCTCTAGGTGAGTGATCACTCCATCGTGGTTATCTGCATCATGAAGATCTTTTTTGTATAGTTCTTCTGTGTATTCTTGCCACCTCTTCTTAATATCTTCTGCTTTGTTAGGTCCTTACCATTTCTGTCCTTTATTGTGCCCATCTTTGCATGAAATCTTCCTTTAGTAGCTCTTATTTTCTTGAAGAGATCTCTAGTCTTTCCCATTCTATTGTTTTCCTCTATTTCTTTGTATTGATCACTGAGGAAGGCTTTCTTGTCTCTCCTTGCTCTTCTTTGGAACTCTGCATTCAAATGGGTATGTCTTTCCTTTTCTCCTTTGCCTTTAGCTTCTCTTCTTCTCTCAGCTATTTGTAAGGCGTCCTCAGACAACCATTTTGCCTTTTTGCATTTCTTTTTCTTGGGGATGGTCTTGATCCCTGCCTCATCTACAATGTCATGAACCTCTGTCCATAGTTCATCAGGCACTCTGTTTATCAGATCTAATCTAATCTTATGATTTATAGATGGTTGTTATGCAAGGGGTCATCAGGAGCCTAGAGATTTCCTATTGTGGGGCTCTGTCATCTTCAACCTGGGGCTTCCATGGTCACTGTGCTTGTCTGCAAGAAGACAGTAGAAGGGGAAGAGCATGGAGGAACACAGTGAAGAAAGGTTTTACAGAGTGCATCTGGAAGTGACATGTATCACTTTCACCCACTTCCCACTGGTTAGAACTCAGTCACATGGGCACACCTAATGCAATGAATGCTTGGAACTGTAGTCTAGCTGTGTACCCAGGAAGAAGAAGAAATGCATTTGGAGATTAGCCAAACAGGCTCAGCCATGTCTCTTTACCCCATGCGGTAGGTAGCATGAGATAAAGGAAATAATTTGTCTCAGATCATAGAGCCAGAAAGTGGCATGCACACTGTAGCCCACCAGGCTCCCCTGTGCATGGAATTCTCCAGGCAAGAATACTGGAGTGTGTTGTCATTTCCTTCTCCAGGGGATTTTCCTGATCCACAGATCGAACCTGGATCTCCTGCATTGCAGGTGGATTCTTTACCATCTGAGCCACCAGGGAAGCCCCAGATGAAACTTGCACTTGTAAAAAGTAACAGCACTGTTGTGCCTCCTATCCCAAAGCCAGGTCCCAGGCGAGACCAAAGCACCAGTGCCTTGGCCCCATGTGCAGCATCCTCCATCTGCCAAGGTGGGGTGGGAGACTTGAGCGAGGTGAGGATTCATCTAACGCTCAAACAATAACTGCACAGAGTGTATGTCTCTTCCCTCAGACAAAACTTAACCCTGAGAGTGCCCTGATTGGAAAATCACTCTGGTTTCTACCACAGAGAACCTAATGGCTCTTTCATTTCTGACCAGTGGCCACCGATTGAGACTCAGGCAAGGTCAGGAGGTCAGGAAAGCATCATCAGCTCATTCTGGCTGAGATGAGTTGATTGTTAGCTGGAGGAACAACCTAGATGCAAACTCAGAGTGAGAATTCTCATTTCTAATGTTGGTGGCCTGCTCTGATTTTATTTGTAAAATTAAAACAGAATTTTTTTTTTAATTCTGGGGGACTGTGTCAGGTCTTAGTTGTGTTGCACAGGCTCAGTAGTTGTGGCGGGCAGGCTTAGTTGCTCTGCGGCCTGTGGGATCTTAGTTCCCTGACCTAACCCCTGTCCCCTGCATTGGAAGGTAGAGTCTTAACCTCTGGACTGCCAGGGAAGTCTGTGAGACAGAATCTGACAGAAGCTCCAAGTTTGATATGACAGTGGTGTTTTGACTCATTTGCGTTTCTCCTTCCAATGGAAAACATTGATGCTAACTCAGCCCTGTTTCAGCCTGAGGCAATTTAAGGTTTTCTTTTCTCGCATTCAGCAAAGAGGTGAATTTAGCTGGATTATTACCAAGTCATGTCTTAGGGGGAGCATTTGCTCTGAGCACAGGGATACCCCTCGGCTCGGCTCCCTGACACTGGCTACACTCACTCTGGGGTTTCGCTGCTCAGTTCTCCTGGGTGGCTCTTATCTCCCTGGGACACTTGCCTTGTTGAAGTGCTATTGCATTGCTAGAAAACAGGTTCTAATTCTTTTAAGGTGAAACATTGCCCTCATTTACTTTTCATTCGTTCAAGAAACATTTATCAACTGCCTTGTAGTGCCAGGTCCCCCAGGTACAGAAATGAATCAGACAGTCCCTGCCCTCGAAAACCCAGTGTCTGTGGGGTTGGCCCTATTGTCATGGACATTTGTACTGTGTGTTGGGCAAAGCCTGATTATCTTATCCTGTGTTCCATGGGCAGTTGAACACACTGAAGGAAAATACTGAACATCATCTTGATTTTCTTAAAACTCTAAAATGTGCTTTCCTAGACTTGTATATAAATATAAATAATTTCCCTTGTTATTATAAAAGGTACTTGAGCAGGAAGTGAAGGTGGTATTTCTGGAAAATACACATTACTCCAAAGTGACATGGAGTGAATCATGGACTTTTACTGTATTAGCTAAAGCTCTCTGTTAAATAAATTATTGAATACATTAGGAAAGAGCTTAATAGGAAATAGTCTCTATTCTGCCTTTTCCTTCTGTCCTTCCTTCACTCCCTCCCTCTATCACTCCTTTCTTTGTTAATTTAACATTTTTTGAAAACCTGCATATTCTTGGGGTTCTGTGTCTAGGATATTCCAGTATAGACTCAATTTCCTTTACTTTTATTCTTTTAAAACCAGATTTTTATTGAATAACTAAATGTGATTTGATTTCTATACCTTTGTTAAACTTTTCAGATAAAAGAGCCCACCAAATGAAAAATAAACCCTTACTAGTCCTTGAGCTTCTCTCTCTGGTTTGGACAATATGGCCCCTGGGTGTGTTTTGGATTCAAGGGGAGGCCCAAATGGATAATGTGGGGACAGAGACGAGTAGGGCTCAGCCCAGCTCTGATCCAACAGGAGATGGAAGGTGGAAATCCACATCTCTGTCATAAAGGCACGATTTGGTGCATTCACCTCACGCCCTCACAACCTCATAGATTTTTCCCAGCCGGTCTTTCAGGAAGAGTGTGAAAAGTGAGGAATTGCTTCATCTGCCTGAATTTATCCCTGCACATTTATGTTCAAAACAATCCCTCTTGACAGTGTGTTTCCTAAGAAGGGGCTTTTTGTAGATTTGATAAAATGCAAGTCCCTCAACTCCTTGGGAGAATTTCTGACTTCCTCTGTGGCATATTGCAGGGGTCAGCAAACCGTGGCCATCTGTTTTTGTAGGGCCTGTGAGCTAAGTATGGATTTTGCATTTTTAAATGGTTGAAAGAAGAAAAAAGAGTATTTCATGACTTGAGAAAATCATATGAAATTCAAACTTCTGTGTCCATAAATAAAGTTTTATTGGAACACAGCCATACTCATTAATTGATGTATTCTTATGGCTGCTTTTGCTACAATGGCAGAGTTGAGGAGTTTTGATAGAGGCCATATGGCTGAGAAGCAAAGCTGGAAATATTTATTATCTGGTCCTTTAAGAAGGCTTGCTAACCTCCTGATATATTGTTTTGTTTCCTAGTGGAGAAAAGTATAAAAAAAAGCATCTTCACACCTGGCCCCAGAGTCTCTTCTAGAGAAAAAAATTGTCTTTGTTTAGAAAAGCCCTCTGATGGACCATTTGGATATGAAAGAACAGGCCCCAGGTTAGGTGGGAGTAGCATCCAGCTGCTCTGTGCAAAAATGGAGGACTGGGCCCCTGTCCCTGGACCTCCTTGACCAGATGGAAAGAAGATGGCCCTTGGAGTGAGACATATTTAAATTTGAATTCCAGTTCTGTCTGACTTTGGGCAAGTCATTTAACCTTTCTAAGCTTCAGATTCTTGATTTGTAATATGGGGACAATAATCAAATTGACCTCTCAGGTTTCTGTGAGGATAAAACAAATTAATGTATATAAAGCACTTGGTACAGAGCCTGGCAACCTCTTTTAGCTTTGAGTTACAATAATTGTTATTGTATTTATAGGATATAGGAGAATCGGATGAACTAATATATGTGAAGTACCTGGAATACTGGCTAGTGAAATCCCTTTTTTGTTCCAGTGGGAAACCCCCTGATGTATAATCCTTGTTGGACCCAGGTCTGCAGTCCCGTCTGCTCTGCAATGTCAGCAGTGTTCAGTTGCTCAGATGTGTAGAGCAACCAGGGCTGGTGACAGGGATCCCTTGAAGGATGGGGTAGTGTGGCCCTTGGATGTGAAGGATGCCAACTACAAACTGGCACTTGCCATTTACCTCTACAAGTATTAAATAAGGAGCCTCTGCATCTGCCAACCTTCAAAACCTCCTGAAAGGAGGTCAGGATAGAGATTAGGAAGGAGGCCCTTTGTGTTCTAGCAAAAACTAGCAGAATAGGTCTTCAGATAGATGTTTTTAGGAGAAGATTTTATGAGCTCTATTCTTGCATTTCTTCATATCTCTGTGTGTGTGTTAGTTGCTCAGTCACGTTCAACTCTTTGCGATCCCATGGACTGTAGCCCGCCAGGCTCCTCTGTCCATTGAATTCTCCAGGCAAGAATACTGGAAAGGGTTGCCATTTCCTTCTCCAGGGGATCTTCCCAACACAAGGATTGATCCCTGGTCTCCTGCATTGCAGGCAGATTGTTTTACTATCTGAGCCACCAGGGAAGCCATCATTTTCAGAAAAGCACTAGAAACATTAACAGTGACATCTGGCAGCAAGCCTCTGCCAAAACATGCGGCCTGTGGGATCTTCATTGTGTCATGTGAGATCTGTCATCACGGTGCATGGACTCTCAGACTCTCTGGCTTTGGTGTGCAGGCTTAGTTGCTCTGTGGCATGTGGGGTCTTAGTTCTGCAAGCAGGGATCCAATCTGCCTCTCCTGCATTGCAATGCAGATTCTTCACCACTGGACCATCAGGGAAGTCCCTGAGCAGTTTCTCAGAGCTATCTGAAACACTGTCTCCCAGGCTATAGTCTTCCTTTTGCCCCAAATAAAACTTAATTCACAACTCTCACATTGTGCATTTTTTTTTTTTTTTGAGTTGACAAGTAAGAGTGTGCTTAACAACAGATGTTAACACAAGTAGTGTCCTTACGTAGAGCTGAAAGTGGTTAGAGGAATTCAGTCTCAGAATTTGAAGAAGGAAGAAGTGTAGCAGTGGTACAATGAGGTACAACACCTAGAGAGAACCTAGTAGTAGTGCAGGCTGTTCTCCTGATTTTCTGAGAGAGTAAGGAATTCCCAGGAAATGGGAATATTTCCCTCCCACAACAGAGGCCAGGGGACACAAAGGAGCATTTTTTGGTGATACTGAGTAGGTCAGATCTTTCATCCTCAGCCAACGTTCTCTATCACCTATGATTTTTTTCAATTAAAAATATTTATTTATATTTATTTAGCTGCACCAGGTCTTAGTTGTGGCCCACAAGATCTTTAGTTGGAGCATGTGGGATCTTTTTTTGTTTGTTTTTCATTGCAGCATCCAAACTCTTAGTTGTGGCAGGTGGGATCTTGTTCCCTAACCAGGGATCAAACGCAGGCCCCCTGCATTTGGAGCACAGAGTTTTAGCTACTGGATCACCAGGAAAGTCTCCTCACCTATGAATTTAGAACAGACACTACTGGCTGGCCTATAAGCATATGTTCAATGGTTCACATATTTTGTATGTGAGTAGTTAGTTGTTCAGAGCTTGGATTCTAGAGACAGAATCTCTGGCTAGATTCCAAACTTAGCTCTTCCATTGATTAACAGTGACCTTGGGCAAGTGGCTTCATCTGTCTTTGCCTCAACATCTGTAACTCAGGAATAATACTACTCACCCATCAGGCTTTCAGTGATCCCTACCTACAGGTATTCATACTGTTGTGTAGGCCCCTCCTCCATTGTGCCAGAGTCAGCTGTGTGACTGAGTACAGCAGAAGTGATGGTATATTGCTCCCATGTTATAAAATACACTGTGGCTTCAAAGACACTGTTCCCTGTATTTCTTCTCTGTCTATACTGTCTCTCTCTCTGTGCCTCTCCTATTAGGCTAGGGGAAGCCAGATGTCACGAAACAAGGACACTCAGGCTCACTGTTGAAAGGCTCACGAAGGGAGAAAGAGGCCTGCAAACACCACATGAATGAACTTGGAAGTGGATCTGCCAGCCCCAGGTGATGGCAACTCTGGCCAAGAGTTTGATCCTCATGAGAGATCCTGAGCCAGACCACCTAGCTACGCTTCTCCCCAAATCCTGACCCACAGAAACTGTGGGATAACAAATGTTTGTTGTTTTAAGCAAATAAATAATGGACACTGTACCTTATAGCGTTGTTAATCTTTATAAAATTCTAGAAGAATACCTGCCACATAGTAAAACACCATGTATGTGTCTGTCAAATACATGCATTTACACATGCATACCTAACTTGGGGGTTAGTGGAAGGAAAGTGGCCTTCCAGTTGGTCAAAACCCAGTCAAGCCTTAGCTGTTTTAAACTCAAAAGCTCTTGCTTTCTTTGAGGCAGTCTTGCCTGTTTTCACAACAATCTGAAATGAGGAAGAGACCTTGATTTATATTTCCCACAGAAGAGAAGAGAGATTGAAATGGTAAGTGCCAGAGAAATTAAAAGTAATTTTGGTTTTTCAATTCATTACTTCTGGAAAAAAAATTTGAGCCCAGCTTCATTACTAGTGCTCTGTTTTAGTGCTGATGATAATTGCAAAGGCAGTATTTTAAATTAGAATGTATAAGACCACATGTAATTAACCTGTACAGAAGGGCTGAGACTTCATATTAGACTATTAAATCATTCCCAGCAGAATCACTAATGCTGAGCAATAGATTTGAAAATACTGTAAGGGCAGAGTAAAGAAGCAGGATGCTAATTACCATCCAGGAGCATTTAGCACACACTCCTCAGTTATAGTTAGAGTGGCAGATTTTTTCCTCTGGCCCTTAACCCACTCAGAACTGAGGATGCAGATCAGTTCAGAATGAATACTTAAAACAATCTGGAGTTTAAGGCAAGAGAGGGTTTTTCTGCCACTCTGTGAATCTGATGCTCATAAGGAGACTCTCAGCTTGCCTGAGTGCTGGAGGACCTGGCTGTGTGCATATTTCAAGTTCCTGGAAGAAAGTTCCAGGAAGAGTCTGCCTGTAGCATCTCCAGATGCAGTGGGCAAGAGCTGCTCCCTCTCCAACTTGCATTTTGCGTACCAATCCTTTACACATTCCTCTTTCAACTCATCTCTCCTCGTATTTTTACCCTGCGGCATTCATTTTCTTTTTTTATTCTTCTTCCTTTTTACTGACTCATTCAAGCAAGCAGCAAATACCTACTGGCTTACCAAACACAAAGAACAATGACAACAGCAGCTTGTGTTTACTGAGTTCTGGGGGAGAGAATGCAAACTGAATTATCAGAATTCAGCCCCTGCTTCCCCTACAGTAAGATGGCTGTAAACAGGCATGTGGCTAAATTACATTTCCCAGCCTTTCTTGCAGTGACATATGATCATGTCCCTCCGCAGCACTTGGGGCAGGGAGGCGGGCGTCGGGGCGGGTGGTAGGATGAAGGGGGGCGGGGAAGTGATGCATGCTCCTTCCAGGCTGAGCTTTAAAAGAATGGGTATGCATCTTCATTAGCCTCTCCCTTTGCTGCTGGATGCAGATGATAACATGGCCCTAGCGCCACAAGATGGAGTGAGCCTGGGTCCTTGAATCACCGTGTAGAGTTAGATAAATGTCAACCAGGTTCACATTCCTGGGTCTGTCATGTGAACAAGAAATATATTGTGTCTGAGGCATTGTAAATATCAAAGCCTACTTTTGTATCCCTTTAGCTTACCCCTTCTAATGTTTACATGCATTTAATCCTTATAACAACCCTATTAAGAATACTATTATTATTCTATTTTGCAAAAGAACAAACAAAGGCTCAGAAGATTAAATAACTTGTTTAAGAGCACCCAAATAGTAAATGACAAATCTGGGAGTATTTTAACCTGGCACTGGGCAAGTGACAAAGAAGTTTAAAATGTTGTCTTGAAGCTCTAATAGCCTACAGCTGTGGAGGGTTATCTTCTTTATGACCAAGAATTGGAGAACCCAGGGATACTGATTGTTTACAGCTGCCATCCATTCCATTTGGTTGGTACCTATGCCATGCTGTTGTCAACTATTTTGAGTATTATTCTGCCTAAGGCAACTGGTGCTTCTCTCCTCTGTGGCCGTTGAGGTTCTATGGGGCTCTAGAGTGAAGAGGACAATGACATAGGCAAGAACTTCATGGACATCAGTCTTAGTGATGATTTTGTGGATCTTCCTCCAAAAGCAAGGGAAATGAAAAATAAATCAGTGGGACTACTTCACATGAAAAAGCTCCTGCACAACAAAGGCAACTGTCATAAAAACAGAAAAGCAACCTACAGAATGGGAGAAGATATTTGCAAATCGTATATCTGGTAAGGGGTTAATATTGAAAAGATATAAAGATTCATACAACTCAACAACAAAAAACCCAAACAGCCTGATTACAAAATAGGCAGAGGATCTGAATAGACATTTTTCCAAAGAAGACACACAAATGACCAAAGAGCACATGAAAAGATGCTTAACATCACTAGTTATCAAGGAAATGCAGGTCAAAACCATAATGAGGTATCATCCTGCATCTGTTAGAATGGCTATCGAAAAGATAAGGAATAGCAAATGTTGGAGAGGATTGGAGAAAAGGAAACCTTTGTACGTTGTTAGTCAGAATGGAAACTGGTGCTGCCACAGTTCATGGAGATTCCTTAAAAAATTAGAAATAGAACTACCATGTTGCTGTTGTTTAGTCCCTAAGTTGTATCTGACTCTCTTGCAACCCCATGGACTATAGCTTGCCAGGCTCCTCTGTCCATGGGATTTCTCAGGCAGGAATACTGGAATGGGATGACATTTCCTTGTCCAGGGGATCTTCCTGATCCAGGGAACAAACCTGCTTCTGTATTGGCAGGCAGATTCTTTATCACCGAGTCGCCAGGGAAGCCCATAGGACTATCACATGATGCAACTATTCCAATTCTGGTTATTTATCCAAAGAAAATGAAAACACTAATTTGAAAAGATAAAAATAGCTCTATCTTTACTGCGGCATTATTTACAATAGCCAATATGGAAAAAACCTAAGTGTTCCTTGATATGAATGGATAAAGAAGCTGTGGTACATATACACAATGAATACTACTCAGTCATTAAAAGAATGAAGTCCTGCCATTTTGTGACAACATGAATGGACCTGGAGGGTATTATACTAAGTGAAACATTTGGATGGAGAAAGACAAATATCACATGATTTCACTCATACATAAAAAAAAAAAAAAAAAACCAACAAAACCCAACAATCAAAACCCCCTCGAACCAAAGAATAAACAAAATAAAACAGAAGCAAATTCATAGGACAGGTTAGTGGTGACGAGGGGGGAGGGAATAGTAGGGTTCGTGAAATGGGCGATGGGGGCTGACCGCATGGCGATGGTTGGTAACTAAACTTGTGCTGGTGATCAATCTTCGGTGTATACAGATGTCAAACTCTAATGCTGTCAACCTGAAACTCACATAGTAAAAATTAAATTTCAAGTAAAAAAAGTTAAAACCTGAGCCTTGGTTGGAGATTTTATAGAGGGACAGAGAGAACCACTCTCATTCTGCTTGGACTGGATTTTACTTAGGTCTAATTAGTTTAGGGAAATAGTGCACTCCACACGTGGAATTTAGGGTCAAACTGTTGGGTAATAATAAAATGTTGCTTTACTTTGCCAAAAGGCTTTTGGTTGAGGTCTGGGTATAGAGAATACAAATCTTCAACAAAACTCCATGGAGCTGCCTCACTGGTTTCCCTGTGTTTTTGCCTAGATGTTTTCATGTTTGTAATTTTTGTGACATTTCATAACATTTGAAGCTGGAAAGGATCAGCTGCTAATGGGTTAAATTTAGAGGCCACTGTTTCTTGCTTGTATTGTAAGACAAACAGCTTTCTTAATAAGGTTTTAAAATACCTTTTAATTATTTGCAGTTGATTAGATCTATCTGAGGAATGTTGCATACAAGTGCCACGTTAAGGAAAAAAAGTAGGATAAGAAAAGAAAGAAAGAAAAAAAAAGCCTTAAATTCTTTAAAAGAGTCTGATGTTACTGTTTATGAAACTTCTTGGCTAAGACCCCACTGAGTTGTGCTCCTCAGAGTTTGTAGCTATTCGCTGATCATCCAGAAAACTTCCATGGAACTTGGAGATTTGGAGGAAGACAAATGGGAATCCCATCTGCAACTTTCAGTTACCCCCAAGTTGCCAAGATGTCTGGGAATCAAAGTTGAGCAACTTAGTTTTCTTCCTTTGTCTGTCCCAGACTGAAAACCAAAAGTGGGATTTAGGGATTCAAAGAGATTATCACCCAAAGAGAATTTATGTTCAGTTTGTATAAACAAGTACCCTTCAGGAAATTAATGAAGCCTGTTCAGCTTTAATATTTGATAGGCCCAAACTTAATGTGTTTCAAGATTTATTTGGGATAGTTCTCACATTGGAGGTATGGTCATTGCTGTGTTCTAACCGCCTGCTAAATTAGATAGCCTGTTTCTGTTTGGCTGATTTAACACATCCTCTGAGGTGGGGAAGGGCCACTGAAGCTCGAGTATTTGGACTTTGTTAGGTACATGAGTCATGACTTAGGGATTGTCTCAGAGTGATTTATTGAGCTCTGTTTGTCAATTTCCAGGTTACACCATGGTTCTACACATGTTTCAGAAGACCAGTCTTCCTGCTTATTAATCCAAGTGGGGGACAAAAGCAAGACACAGGAAAATGGAGCAGTACAGTGAAATGGGGTTCAGATGGAGAACTTCAGTTATTTTTGTTCCTTAGCTCCCAGGGCAGCAGTGGATACAGGTCCTATCAGAGGCAACAGGCAGATTCAGTCAAGTTTGTCTTCTAACCTTTTCAAGAACCTATTGGTGCTGTTTCTCTTTAATCTTTCATATTTTCTTCCCTTTTCCCCTTCCCTCCACGTTAGTTTAACTGAGGTCTGGCTTTAAGCACAGACACTTAGATGTATCTGGTGCAAATTACACTTTACAGCCTTGCACTTAGAGGACAAGAGGTCTCAGCAAATGATACAAGGTGATATGAGGTTGGGCCCCAACATGAGAGATGTTGATGTTGGTTACCAGCCTGTCCAAGTAGCAATCCTACAAGTTGGCAGAAGCCTTAAAACTGGGCTTTCCCACATTCCTGGGCTCCCACTCATACTGTGTAGAACTTAAAAAATTTCCCTAGCCTTATTATTTGGTTGCAACAACTGCCTTTAGCAAACCATGTTCTGGGATTTATTACAGCTTTGGGTACAAGGTCATACCACGCTAAGAGTGCTATATATTTCTGCATTAGCCACAGGGTATATTACAAGTGAGAATTACACAGTTGGTCTGTGGGCATGCTCATTTACCTGCTGGGGCAGGAAACCGGAAGAACTGAGCCTGGTGTGACTGACCTTAACATACCACACTGTCCTAGCTCCTTCTACTCAGTGGTAAACACCTTCCTTAGAGAAGAATATTGGTTCATGAATGAATGAATTTAACAATATTCATGAAGAGCCTATTATACCCTGAGGGACTCTGCTGGGCATGGCATATGGTAGGTGAGCAAGGTGGACACGATCTCTTTCTTTAGGGAGTTTAGAGTTGAATGGGGGTGATACACACTCACACCAGAGACCTGACTCCATCACAGAGGGGGTCATGGAGGAGGTGCAACGGGACCCACCATCACATTTTCAGGAGGTACTTAGTATAGAGTGGACAGGGAAGGCTTTTCTAAGGGATGGCGTTTAACCTCCAACATGAAGGATAAAAGGGTACCATGGTTGAGAAGGGGAAGTCAAGGGGTGAGGGAAAGGGGCAGATGACCTCAGTGAGGAGTGGTTTGTACTTCACAGAGAATGTTGAGGGTGATTTGTGATATTACATCCTCCCTAGTGTACTGACTGAGTCTTAGCTCTCATGGGGAATTTCAAGACTCACTGGACAGAGAGAAGGCATTTAACTGGGGGCTGAGGTCCTTGGGGACCACATGTGCTCTTACCATTACAGGCAGTTTGAACTTAAGGTGGTCTCCTGGGATCCTGGATGTAACCCAGACCCCATCCCCTCTTAATGCCATTCTTCACTTGAAGGCAGTTTTCAACTCTATTGGAGAAAGGAGCCAAGGAGCTGTGGGGCTGAGGAGTCTGGGCAGGACGTGGTTTTGCCAGGTCAGAGAGACAGGGGGCTGGGCCTGGGCTATTCAGCCACCCCAGAGGATGATGCAGTGGGGCATAGTCCTCTAAGTGTGAAACGCTGGCTCTGGGCCCCCAGAATCCATCCACTCCTCTTCCCAGAGTCCTCGCCATAAGGGCGGGGCAACACAACAAACCACAGAGCAAGAGGTGTGGTCCATGGGTCTGTTCACGCATGCACGCTTGCGCACGCACTAATCCAGGGGGGGTGGGGTGGGGTAGAGAGCCTTTCTACAGATTCTCCAGGCTCATCTAAAAAATCTTAAGAAAATTCCTCAAAGGCTCCATTTATCTGTTAGAAGGTCAATTTCTTTCAGAGGTGTTTTACATCAAGGTTATTTACATAGATTTTGCTGGAGGGAAGGGTATTGCTTATCCAACAGAAAGTAAATCCATGTTGCTCGTGCTTTTTTCTTTTCTTCTCAGGAGCATTTGAGACAACTCAGCATCTATCTTTTTGGAATCTGACTCTGAGCTCCAGTGCCTCATGTTCGCGATTACAGTGGCTTCTAAACCTTGGCTCATCAGAATCCCTCACGTCCCAGGGTATCCTGTGGGGACTCACAGAACATCTTATTGAAAGTAATCTCAGATAGTTTGACCAACTATAAATCAGTTCCCAAAGCCTTGAAGCCTTGACGCTTTGGGAATATTCCTTCTTGTTTTTTCTCATGGAATTATGCAGTTTAGAGCCCCTGAGTATGGTTTAGTAAGATCTCAAACTATAAACTTATTGAAAGTAATCCCCAACACAACTTCAGACTTTCTTGAACATTTCCATCAGCAAAAAGCATAAAGTCTAGTTTCCCCCCTCCCTCCTAATAAATGCATATATTTTACAATTCTCCTTCCTTCCCAAATTTAGGAGAGAATAAAGTGTTATAACACTAGGCTGGAGTCGTTACCTTTTGTCTCTGTAAGGTCCTGGGATTCACTAAGCCGTCACTGAGCTCCGTAGGACTTGGTGGGCACCTGCTGTGAGTCGTGCTCTATGCTAGGCGCTGGGAATATAATGCCGTTCAGGACACAGCCTCAGACTTGGGGTAACTGAGATCTGCCTGAGGAGAGAGACACGCAGAGAATTAATCACAAAATGGAATGACAAAAACAAAGGGAGACACACACATACACATAAAAATATAAAATACAGGAATATAGGTTGTCCTAGTTCAGTTACCAAGTCATGTTGGACTCTTTGAGGCCCCATGGACTGCAGCACGCCAGGCTTCCCTGTCCCTCACCATCTCCCAAAGTTTGCCAAAGTTCATGTTCATTGAATCAGTGATGCCATCCAACCATCTCATCCTCTGTTACCTTCTTCTCCTCCTACCCTCATTCTTTCCCACCACTGGAATCTTTTCCAATGAGTCAGCTGTTTGCATCTGGTGGCCAAAGTATTGGAGCTTGAGCTTCAACATCACTCCTTCCAAAGAGCATTCAGGGTTGATTTCCTTTAAGATTGACTGGTTTGATCTTCTTGCTTTTCAAGGGACTCTCAAGAGTCTTCTTCAGCACCACAGTTTGAATGCATCAATTCTTCAGCACTCCACCTTGTTTACGGTCCAGCTCTCACATCTGTACATGACTACTGGAGAGACCATGGCCTTGACTATATAGACCTTTGTCAGCAAAATGATGTCTTTTCTTTTTAACACACTGTCTAGGTTTGTATATATATAATATTGTATATTATAAAATATACAATATATATTATATATGAGTCAGACATGACAGCAACTGAACAACAATAAAATATATTATATATAGGCATATTTATGTAATAGAAATATACAGATGGAAGAGAAAATCCTTCTGCAGTAGGCTGGAGGAGGCAGTGGAGTAATTTGTCCCTTAGGAGACATGTGGCAGTGTCTGGAGACATTTTTGATTGTCAGACTTGGGGGAGGAGGGGCTACTGGCATCTAGTAGGTAGAGGCCAGGGATGTTGCTAAGCACCCTGCAAAGCCCAGGACAGCCTGCTCCAAGGAAGAGTGATCTAGTCCCAAATGTCAAGACTGCCAAGGTTGAGAAACACTGTTTGAGTGTTTAGGGTGCTGTTTGAGTTGGTCCTTAAAGATGACTGGAGTGTGTTAGGCAGCAGCCAAGGAAGGTCATTATGCTCAAAGGTTTCACTCCATCCCTATCTTAGGGGACCCTGGAGGGGGCAAGACTGAGAAGAGTTGAGGCTCTGAGTTTGAGGGGTGATCAGCTCAGAATGGGGGGTGTTCCTGGGTGGCTTCAGAGCTGGCTCCAGGTGGCTCCTGCACCCACCGTGGTGCAAGTCAGGGGTACCTGGGCAGGAGAATGTATTTTCTTCTTTTGATGGCAACTCGGAAGGGAGAGCTGAGGACTTCATCATTCTCTTGGCCCCAAAGAGGGTGGGTGGTCAGCATGCCAGGGGAAAACAAGACCAGGTAAGATACCTACCAGAAGGAGTGACTTCACTTGGGCTTGAGGTTCACAACAGTGTGTGAGGTGTCAGATCACTGAATACTTAGAGACTTTTAGGTGCCAGCTGTTTCATTAAGCCTGTTCTATCCCAAAATCTGGAATGAAAGGACGGTACTATCGAGTCCGCAAAATGTCTTTGGATTGATGCCAGGGAAATGTTCATAAATGAAATGAAATGGCATTACCTGAATGGTCCTTCCAATATCCCCATGTGTGCTCAGTTGCTTAGGTAGTGTCCAACTCTTTGTGACCGCATGGACTGTAGCCCACTAGACTCCTCTGTCCATGGGATTTTCCAGTAAGAATATTGGAGTGAGTTGCCATTTCCTTCTCCAGGGGATCTTCCCAACCCAGGAATCAAACTCGTGCTTCCTGAGTCTCCAGCATTTCAGAGAGACTTTTTTACCGCTGAGCCATCTGGGAAGCCCAATATCCCCATCAGGTTGGCCAAAATTGGTAGTGTAATAAAGGCAACTGAGACTCAGAGCGGTTCAGTGCTGCTCTGTTCAGAGTGCTGTTGATTGTGAGAGTGAAGAGGCCAGAGTCCCAGTCTGGTTGTTAGACCAAGGCTGGGCCGTTGGCTGAACTTGTCCATAGTTGATCAGCTCTGCCCTTTTGCCTCTGACTGCTGTTCTCATCATGCTGGCCTTTGCTCTATTCTCTCATTTATCACCACCATGAGAACATTCCAAGGTATAAGGAGAGTGAGATCTCCCACAGTACCTCATCATAAGACAGTTTTTTTCCCTTGCTGTTATCTATACAAATCGATAGATGCAAAAATAATATAACTGGCCACTGAGCTCTTTTTCACAGATGATGTGTTTGTCCATGTTTTCCCCTAGACCCCATGAATCATGTTAATGAGCCCATGTTATTCCATCAAGGTGATGTACCATCATTTACCTGTCAGTTTCCCTCTTTGGTCATTTCAGAGGCTTCCAGAGTTTCATTATCACAAATAACATTGTAGTGAATATCTTTGTGTAAATAGATCTTTTGCTCCTTTTCAAAGATTTCTTGAGGATACATCGTCAACAGTGGGATTAATGTGTCAAAGGCTATGAATATCTTCATGGGTCTCGATATATATTGTCAAATTGCTTTCCAAGAGTGTAGCAGTTTACATACCTGACATGAATACATGAGTGTAGCTGCTTGGCAAAATATTGCCAGCATTGAATATTATTATTTTACTTTCAAGCCTCTTTTGATGATTTAATAGAGGTAAAAGGATCCCATTCAAGATAGGTAAGCCACCTAGCATGATGCTTGACAGATGGTAGTTGTTTTTGCTCATGTTTCCCTTGCATCTTTCCTTTGATACCTTTCCTGATCCTTAGATCACAGCCTAGACCTTCTGTCTGTCCTACCCCCCAACTCGCACCCCCTGACCTTGATTGCCATCATTCTCCAGTGAGTGCCTGGCCTTGGCTTGGCCCAGCTGCATATAAATGTTAGCCATTTAAGAGAATACGGAGCATCTGGGTTGAGTCCACATGTAGCACAGTGATTAAAAGACTGGTCATATTCATCTCTTGTCTCCTCAGTTTACCAACTGTGTGATCTTCGATAAAGTACCGAGTTTTTCGAGGCCTGAGATTGAGATAATGTATGTTAAGCAAGTAACACCATGCCTGGATACAGAGTAAGTAATATTAGTGTTAATAATAGTAATAATCTGTTTTGATAAGTCATGCCAATCTTCGAGATAGGTGACATTCCTACCCTCATTTTAAAGATGAGATGTTGAGGCTCTGAGAGGTCCAAGTACTTTGGTGGATGTGGACCCTAATGCAGAGTGACGTCTAGCCCCTCCCCTCTGCAGCACTGGGGAGAGGGCCCTGTGGGTAGTAGGAAGAATATTCAAGAAAACCCTTTCTACCCCAGCACAGCCAGCACTAACTTGCTTTACATGGTAATGACTGCAGAGTACATACAAGCCTCTGAATCCAAAGTAAATGCATTTCAAACTGCCTCTTATTCAGAGTCCACAAACGCCAGCAGCGACTCCAGTGCTACCCAGTCTGAGGGCAAGTAGGGTAGAGGAAGAGTTAGAATGGAAAGAGAGATGAATCTTAACCAGCTGTGGTTCACATGTCTTCAGAAAATTTACAAAAGCATATGACCATGTGAACTGACTGCTTGGGGCCTTGGAAAGAGCCATGAGGAACACGGGCAACAGAGGAACCTTGAAGCTGAAGTCTCATTAGCTTCACGGTACATTAGCCACTGGCCTGATGACTTGACTGGCAGTTAACCAGGAATCGTGTGGGCTAGTTACTTTTGATCGCTTGTCGCTTTTCTCTGAATCAAAACTTTGTCATTAGCATAGTTTCAGTCTGAGAGTTACAGCCGGGGTGGAATTACTCTAATTAAGAGGAAAAGAAAAATATGTGGCTAGTCATTAATTTTTCTTGATTAGAGGGTGACCCAGTTTGAGGTTAAGCGAAGAGGACTGAGGTAGTAATTTAGCACTCTGGGAGGCTAGTGGAGATTTTTTTGAGCTGGAGAAGTAACAGCTGGATTCCAAGATTGCCATCTGATCTGAATTCTTAGCTCCTTGCCAAATAGATGTGTACGGGATCTTTGGGAATGGTGTGCTAATTTCTAGAATGAACTCAAGCAAGGAGAGGGTTGGAGTCTATAAACTGAATGCGATCGACACATCACTTAAGTGGCAATAGAGGAAGTTTTTCCTGTGTGAAAGTATCATATTTTCATATTTTCTTATTTTGAGGATCCAGGCCTTGACTTGTCAAATTCTGAGAGAGCAAGAATTTGCTACAGTACTTTCTTAGGACTCCACATCCTCTTTCATGTGGGCTCTTTTTAATTCATGTAAGGAGAAATGGGGCAATAAGATTTGGTAGAAGAGAAGGAATTGGTCATCTATTCTGGTCTTATTGCCTCACTAAAATCCATCCACGTTATACCGCATCAGAAATGCCCTAAGAGTCATGCCACAGAGTCATGAAGGGAATGTAGTTTTAAACAGGTTCTTCTTGTGAGATCCATTCAATAAGTGTTTACTGAACGCCAACTTTCTAATTTCTGTAGTTAATTCCAGTGAAGAAAGTGGACAAAAATCTCTGGCTTTGGGAGCTTACAGCTGGGAGTAGAGCAGAGAAGATAAACAAAAGAAATAACTAAATCATATGTTTTAGATGGTGATAATTGCTATGGAGAAAAAGTAAAGTAGTGGAGGGAGATGAGGAATGTGTGTGTGTGGGCACTGGGGGGTGGGGTGGGGTGGGGTGGTGGGAGGATTGCAATTTAAAAGGGCTGATAGGGGAAAGTCTTGTCCAGAAGGTGACGTGTGTGTAAAGTCTCAGAGGACACGAGAAAGTGACCCTGTTGGTGTCTGGGAAATGGTATGCGGAGGGGACGGGGGTGCAGTGGCCCTGAAGCAGCCACTTGCTGGGGTGCTGCAGAGATGAGGTTGGGGGTCAGCCATGGGGCCTCCAGGGCCCTGAGTGAGGGGCTTGGGCTTGGACTCTGAGCAAAGTGGGGAGCCCCTGGTGGTGACTGAACAGAACTTCTACGAAGGAAGCCCAGGGCTCTCTGCAGCCTTTACTAACTAAGCTGCATGCACCCTTTACAGATTGTGGTGGGGGTGAAATGGGCCCATGTGTGGAGCACTCCCAGTGGGGGTGGGGATGACTCAGAGTAAGGCCTCACAGAATGGAAGCCGTTATTATGGCCAACAGTCAGACACTTTATACTGAGGTGTAAGTTACTGACTTCAGGCATTCTCTCTCTCTCTCTTTTTTGTAACTGTATTTATTTATTTAACTACACTGGGTCTTAGTTGTGGCACCCGGGATCTTTAGTTGCAGCATACGGGGTCTAGTTCCCTGACTAGGGATAGAACTCGGGCCCCTTGCCTTGGGAGTGTAGAGTCCTAGGCACTGGACCACTAGGGAAGTCCCGACATCAAGTACTCTCTTTAAGGCAGATTTGAAGGTGACACACATAAAGAGTTTGAGTCATTGAAGAGAGGAGGGGAGAGGGAGGAAGTGAAAGGGAAAGTCACTTAGTTGTGTCCAGCTGTTTGCGACCCCATGGACTATACAGTTCAAGGAATTCTCTAGGCCAGAGTACTGGAGTGGGTAGCCTTTCCCTTCTCCGGGGGATCTTCCCAACCCAGGGATCAAACCCAGGTCTCCCACATTGCAGGTGGATTCTTTACCAGCTGAGCCACAAGGGAAGCCCAAGAATACTGGAGTGGGTAGGCTATCCCTTCTGCAGCAGATCTTCCTGACCCGGGAATCGAGCCAGGGTCTCCTGCATTGCAGGCAGATTCTATACCAACTGAGCTATCAGGGAAGCCCGAGGGTGAAAGCAGCCCCAAAAAGGGGGGCAAAGAGAAGCTGGGCTGCTCCCCACCTGCTCTGTTCTTACATGTTTTCCAAGGGCCGACGCCAATAGCCTGTTTGGAACTTCATGCTACTCAGAAGTCCTTCTACTATATGGAGTATTGTGTAGACGTTGATGTCAAGTGTAACCTTCATAAATCAGTGCTTAAAGAGAGAATAAATGGCATCCAGTTTGCACCATCTTTACTGAGCTAGTCACAGCAGGTACCCCCATCCCCTCCCCAGAGCCACTGAGTCACTGCTGACTGGAGGACAGCTGGAAAAGGATTGATAGCTCCAAGATCATGGCTGAGCACCAGGAGCTCACGATGATGGTTATTATACCTTGGTTCTCTTTGAGTCTGAATACCTGTTGGTATTTGTCAGCTTCTAAGTTTCATTTTAAGGGAGAAGCGGCAGGAGTTACAAGATGTGAAGGTGCCTCTGGGCTGGTGGGATAGGCTGTCTGGGCCCTCAGAGAACACACACCTTCCTCTTTCATCTGCAAAGGCTCCCTTGGCCCTGGGGACTGTGCACATTTTGGAGAAATGTAACTTCATAATTTTTTTATGGTCTACGGCTGAGTTTAAGGAAGAGGTGGCAGCTTGTAAAATTTTTATTTATGGCGTGGTTTTTAGAATTCAGTGTTTGCAAATACTAGCAAGGTGGGATTTATGAAAGTGGAGGCTATTTTAATATGTTATCCACGCAGTTTCAAATGTTACCCTGATGGAGATCTTAGGATTTGGCTGCAGCAAATGACATCCTGGGAGCTGCTTGTCCTCAATGGACACTTTCCCGAAATTGTTAGGCCTTTCAGTTGAAAGGCTGAAGGCCATGCATTCACCTTGTAACTCACATATAGATTTCAGTTTGACTGAAGAAAGTTCTATTTTGCTAGGTCTATTCCTAATTAGTGATTCGATTCAGGTTTATTAACATTGTCGACTGTTTTTGCCTACTTAGCCTTCTTTAACCTATTAGCTTTGAAATTTGAAGTCACTATCTCAAGTGGGTAAAGAGTAATCTTTTTTTTCTTGAGGAAAGTTTCTTACATGGCAAGATGGTAGTGCACAGTTATTTGCAGTTGGTATTAACGGGTGGAACAGGGGCCAGGGGTTGGAGTAGAAGTTGTGACGGTGGGCATTGCACAAGCCCCCAGAGACCCCTGCTTGTTGGTGCAAATGCAGGGTTGGGCTGACTCATTAAACCAAAGTCTTGGGGCAATGTGTGAACATAAAAACCTTCCTAGACTATTTTTGAAACTTGAGCTTCCTTTTGCAAAACAGGTCTTGCATTTATATTTTTGAGGGAAAGACTGAGTGTCTATGAGCCATGGATCATTTTAGAGAGATTCTATGGGATAAGAGAAAAAGACTATCATATGTTCAAGTTTTTCAGAAATGTGTAGAGAAGCCCAGTGATAAAAATAATCAATAGTTCCCAGAACGGGAACTGATGTTCTTTAAAATGGGGCATATTTGAAAAGAGGAACCTAGAAAAAAAATTCATTAGCCTGTTGATGGATTTCCCCAATGTGAACCACAGTGTAGCAGAAGTATTGGAAGAAAAGCAACTCCTGAGTGGAAAGGGGGTTGTCCCAGTGGTCCAGAGCCTCTTAGAAGACATTTTCAGAGGCCTTCCTTCAGGAAGCAGAGGTCAGCTAATATACTCGAGCTTGAGCCCAAGTAGCTGGATCACTGGTGACCTCCTGTGCTCTGTCAGGTCTTAGTGATTTAGTGAGGTGCTCAGATGTGGGTCAGAATCCTGGCCTCAGCCCTGGCTGATCACAGGACCTTGGTCAAGTCATTCAGTCTCTCTACATCTGTAAAAATGGGGATAACGGGCATGTGTTGCTCTCAAGTGGGGCTTCCCTGGTTGGCTTAGTGGTAAAGAATCCACCTGCCAATGCAGGAGATGCAATTTTGATCCCTGGTCTGGGAAGATCTCTTGGAGAAGGAATGGTAACCTACTCCAGCATTCTTGCCTGGAGAATTCCATGGACAGAGGAGCCAGATAGGCTATTAGTCCATGGTTGCAGAGTTGGACGTGACAGCGACTGAACACCACCACCACTCACTCTCAAGTGGTTGTTGGGGTGAAATGAGACAGCGTGTTTCAAGTGCCCCAGTGTGTGTCAAGAGACACTTCCCTCCTAGCCTTAGCCCCTTGGAGCACAGCCAGTCACCTCTCATTTTTAGGGGCTGTTCTCAAGAGAGATAGAATAAGTCAGCCTGTGTAGGAGACCCTCATCCTTAACTTGGAGATGTTTGTCTTGGAAAGGCCCCTCTGTCTTTCTTTTGGCAGAACCGGGCACCTGTGATTGCAAGGAGAGCCTTGTGCTTGGACTTTGCAGAGTGTCCTGGCTCTCAGGTTCCTCCTTGGTGTCCAGCAGACAAATCTTCATTCTACCCTAGGGCCTGGGAGATGAATTCTGAGACCAGAAGTGCACAGGTGATCACTGAGACCCCGGGCAGCTCTGGAGGATGGGTGAGTGTGGGACGTTGTTTTCACTGAGCGGTTCCTTTGGTCTCCTTAATTCTGCTTGAGGGATTAGGAGCCCTCTTTAAAGACATCATCAACTCTCCCTCGTGAGGTGTGGTCATCTGGTCTAGCCTGCTGTTGCTTTAGCATCAACCTCCATCCCCTGCAGCGTTTTCCATGGGGCATAGTGGTAAAGAATCTACCTGCCAATGTAGGACACAGGAGACGTGGGTTCAATCCCTGGCTTGGGAAGATCCCCAGGAGAAGGGCATGGCAATTCACCCAGTATTCTTACCTAGGAAATCCCAAGGGTCAAAGGAGCCTGGTCAGCTACAGTTCATGGAATTGCAACAGTATGTTCATGGTCCATGACTGAGTGACCAATCACACATGACATCCTGCAAGTGGGTTGTGGAGGCTGCATCTTGCTTTGTAGTGAGTGATATGAGGAGTTAAAGTATGCTCACATGTAGTGAGTGAGCACAGTGAGGAGTTTAAGTATGAGCAACAAAGAAGTAACCGAGAGTTAAATATCGAAAGGCATAATTCTGAGTTGTTTTATAGGCAGAGATTAGATGCTTAGATGTATACTGTTGAGTTCTGGGTTGATTTTCCTTCTCTGCCCTTCCTTCTTTGTGGTCCCGTGGACTGTAGCCTACCAGGTTCCTCCGACCATGGGATTTTCCAGGCAAGAATACTGGAGTGGGTTGCCATTTCCTTCTCCAGGGGATCTTCCCAACCCAGGGATCAAACCCGGGTTTCCTGCATTGTAGGCAGATGCTTTACCATCTGAGTCACCAGGGAAGTCTCCACTCCTGTTGGTAAGAAGTGGTGAAGAGCTTTTTGGATCCTTTCCATTTTTTTCTGATTTCATCTCCCCATGAATTTAGTTTTTTCCTTCCAGAAGCACACAATAATCTAAGGTGGGGGTAGAGATTGTGTTTAGAAATTCTGTGTATGCCTTTCCTTCCCCCACAAAATGGGTGAAATGGGAGTCCCCAAATCAGGTTCTTCTGTGTATTCCTGCCATCTCTTCTTAATATCTTCTGCTTCTGTTAGGTCCACACCAATTCTGTCCTTTATTGTGCCCATCTTTGCATGAAATGTTCCCTTGGTATCTCTGATTTTCTTTAAGAGATCTCTAGTCTTTCCCATTCTATTGTTTTCCTCTATTTTTTTGCATTGATCATACCAGAAATGGTATGGACCTAACAGAAGCTGAAGATATTAAGAAGAGGTGGCAACAATACACAGAAGAACTGTATAAAAAAGATCTTCATGACCCAGATAACCATGATGGTGTGATCACCTACCCAGAGCCAGACATCCTGGAATGTGAAGTCAAGTGGGCCTTAGGAAGCATCACTACAAACAAGGCTAGTGGAGGTGATGAAATTCCAGTTGAGCTATTTCTTTTTTTTTTTTTAATTTTTAAAAAATCTTATTTTATTTAACTTTACAATATTGTATTGGTTTTGCCATATATCAAAATGAATCTGCCACAGGTATACATGTGTCAGTTGAGCTATTTCAAATCCTGAAAGATGATGCTGTGAAAGTGCTGCACTCAATATTACAGTAAATTTGGAAAACTCAGCAGTGGCCTCAGGACTGGAAAGGTCAGTTTTCATTCCAATCTCAAAGAAAGGCATTGCCAAAGAATGCTCAAATTACAACACAATTGCACTCATCTCACATGCTAGCAAAGTAATGCTCAAAATTCTCCAAGCCAGTCTTCAACAGTATGTGAACTGTGAACTTCCAGATGTTCAAGCTGGATTTAGAAAAGGCAGAGGAACAGAGATCAAATTGCCAACATCCATTGGATAGTTGAAAAAGCAAGAGAGTTCCAGAAAAATATCTACTTCTGCTTTATTGACTATGCCAAAGCCTTTGACTATGTAGATCACAATGAACTGTGGAAAATTCTTCAAGAGATGGGAATACCAGACCATCTGATCTGCCTCCTGAGAAATCTGTATGCAGGTCAAGAAGTAACAGTTAGAACCAGGCATGGAACAATGGATTGGTTCCAAATTGGGAAAGGAGGACATCAAGGCTGTATATTGTCACCCTGCTTATTTAACTTATATGCAGAGTACATCATGTGAAATGCTGGGCTGGATGAAGCCCAAACTGGAATCAAGAATTCCGGGAGAAATATCAGTAACCTCAGATATGCAGATGACACCACCCTGATGGCAGAAATCAAAGAACTAAGGAGCCTCTTGGTGAAAGTGAAAGAGGAGAGTGAAAACACTGGCTTAAAACTCAACATTCAGAAAACTAAGATCATGGCATCTGGTCTCATCACTTCATGGCAAATACATGGGGGAAACAATGGAAACAGTGAGAGACTATTTTTTTTTGGTTCCAAAATCACTGCAGATGGTGATTGCAGCCATGAAATTAAAAGACGCTTGCTCCTTGGAAGAAAAGCTATGACCAACCTAGACAGCATATTAAAAAGCAGAGACATTACTTTGCCAGCAAAGGTCCATGTAGTCAAAGCTATGGTTTTTCCAGTAGTCATGTATGGTGTGAGAGCTGGATTATAAAGAAAGCTGAGTGCTGAAGAATTGATGCTTTTGAACTGTGGTTTTGGGGAGACTCTTGAGAGTCCCTTGGATTGCAAGGAGATCCAACCAGTCCATCCTAAAGGAAATCAGTCCTGAATATTCATTGGAAGGACTGATGCTGAAGCTGAAGCTTCAGTACTTTGGCCATCTGATGGGAAGAACTGACTCATTGGAAAAGACCCTGATGCTGGGAAAGATTGAAGGCAGCAGGAGAAGGGGACAACAGAGGATAAGATGGTTGGATGGCATCACTGGCTCGATGGACACGAGTTTGAGCAAGCTCTGGGAATTGGTGATGGACAGGGAAGCCTGGCTTGCTGAAGTTCATGGGGTCACAAAGAGTTGGACATGACTGAGCAATTGAACTGAACTGAACTGAAACCAGGTTCTCTTCACATAAAGTCTACCAAGAAGGGCAAACAGAAGGCATGACCAGAAGCAGTGTCCTCGTTGCCTTTTCCTTTTCACCTTTACTCTCAAAGGTCTCATGTTCCAAGATGCGATCAGGGCACAGCAAATTCCATGCTCTTCCACACCATAACAAACTGAAGGGAATGGGCAAAGAGCAGGGGAGCAGGACAAAAGCTGATGATGAGTGATTGGCTCCTGTCCCTCCGCCCGCCAGATCCCACTCCTCTGCACCTGCAGTAGGGAGCAGGGAGTCCAGGGCACTAGAAACCTTTCTGTTAAAAAGCTGAGTTTTGTGCTTTGAAGGTGGGAAATGGTTTCAAAAGAAACCACCTTTATGGCAGAAATCAAAGAAGAACTAAAGAGCTCCTTGATGAAAATGAAAGAGGAGAGTGAAAAGGGTGGTGGAAAGAACGGTTTCACACTTTCATCAGGGTCAGACTGGAGAGCCTACAACCTTAACAGAACGTTAGAATTTCAGAGCCAAATGGATTTGTCCAATTTCATTTTTCCAGGGAGGGATGGAAGGCCTGGGGAGACACAGTGATTTCTGGCATATACCACAGAACCCACCTTGTGCTATACCTGGAGATACAGTGGGGATCTGACAGGTGGGCTGTAGAGAAATAAAAGTGGGCATACTCAGAACCAGAATTCTTTGTTCCTTTTATAAGGAGACGATTACTTTTGTTTCACTTGCACATCATCTTGGTGGTTTAGTTGCTAAGTCGTGTCCGAGTCTTGCGACCCCATGAACTATAGCCTGGCCAGGCTCCTCTGTTCATGGGATTCTCCAGGTAAGAATACTGGAGTGGGTTGCCATTCCCTTCTCCAGGGGATCTTTCCAACCCAGGAATCAAACTCGGGCCCCTTGCATTGCAGGCAGTTTCTTTACTGACTGAGCCACGATCAGACTTTGGATCAGAATTCTTTGTTCCTTTTAGAAGGAGGCAATTACTGTTGTTTCACTCACACATCATCTTATAGGTGGGAAAAAGTCTTTAAAAACCAAATTTGATCATTCATAGCTGAATCTCTGTTACCTGCTTAGTGGAGAAGATCAATGAATGCAGTTTGATGGGAAAGTTCTGAGGCTGGAAGTGAGAGGGGAGGAGTCAGAAGACCTAGGTCAAGTCCCAGATACATTATATGTACCATGAAGGGTTGGACTGGATGCTTTCTAAATTACATAAGGCTGAAGTTTTGGAACTTCATGACTGCACAAGCAACATTAGTTAGGACATAGTTTCTGCTGTCTGAAACAGAAGTAAAAAAATAACAGTGGTTTAAAAAGACCTATTTCTCACATATATTTCTTATAAAGAAGGTCAAGTTGATATGGTGGCTTTGCTCTCTGATATTATCAGGGAACCCAGGCACCTTGTGTGCTGTTGCTCTGCCAAACTTAGACTGTTCCCACATCTTCACAGTCCAAGATGTCTGGCCACCGTGTCCATGTCCATGTTCTAAGCCAAATAATGAAGGGTGGAGAAAGAAGAGAGGGAGAACCCTTTTCCTTTATGAGGCTGGCTCATAAGTTGCACTTAGCACTTTTGCTCAAACCCTGTTGGCCAGAATATAGTCCAGTGGCCATACCTGGATACAAGAGAGCCTGAGAAAAGTCACTTTTATTCTAACCGGCCATCTGCTTAACTACGAGTTCTAGTTTTATAGGAGAAGAAAATAGAGTTTGGGAATAGCTATCAGTTTTTGTCATGCATCATGTTTGAGACAGTGTAGAGGACAGGATCTCCTATTGCTTGCTTTGGTGCTTAGTGAGGCATGGCGGGAACCAGGTGGGGAAGTCCTTGATATCCTTGACAAAAGCCCAACTTGGAGGAATAACAGTGGGTCTCAGAGACCTGGCTGCTCAAACTCTATTATTCAAATAAGTGAGCAATGGTTAAAAACTCCTTGTGGGAGAATCTGCCCAGTCCCTTACGTTCCCCTTTCTCTGAGCTTTACACGTTCCCCTTTCTCTGAGCTTTACTCCTTGCTCTCCAGCATGGTGGGCAATGGTAGCCATATTGGTACCTAACAAACATGTAGTCATGTTTCCCATCAGGGGCCACAGACTAAAACAGGGGTGGACAGCTGACCTAGGCTGGGCCCTCATCTGCTTTCTCTTGGGTATTCAGAGCTGTAGCTGAGAGACTCCTGTTAGTTGGGGGCCATTTGCTTGAGCTTGAGTGTTATCAACTCAAAAGCGGTGAGCATCATCTTTTGTCATTTGTGTGGGGAATCAGAGAAAGGCAGAGAAGGACGAGACAGTGTTTGGAGAGAGCAGCTCCCAAACCTGTAGGGCCTGAGAGAGAAACTGGGAGCCGGTGGCTGATTCCTGTTGGTGCCACAGTTTCACATAAGGCTGAGATGCATTCACTCCTGTTGAGTTTATTAAAAATACATCATGTATTTATAGAGAGAGCTTTTTTTTTTTTTTAAAAAAAGAACTTCTAATCTGACCAGTTTTCTTTCTTTTTTTAAAATCAAATCTTAAAATCTCATGTATCATTTTAGCAGCTAATGGCTTGCAAATTTCAATTTTCTACTTGTCACTAAGAGTGACAACTCAGAAGGGACTATATAAATTGATTCACCCAGCCAAACTTATCCAAAGTGGGGAAGCTAAATAGGTCAGTCAATGGAAACCATAAACCATGGTGTCTTTTCCCAAATAAAACAGCAAGAAATCCATATAGGAAGGGATGAAATGCAGTGCATTTGTTCAGAAGGGAGACTGAAAACAACCCCTCTTTATTTTTAAATATCTCCCTCTCTAACTCCAGGGAACGTGGTTTTGAAAAAGATCATATATGTGGGTCTTAGAGGACAGAACTCACTCTACATTTATAACTTGACTTCAAAGGAAAAAAAAAAAAGATAGGCAAGTCATCAACTTGCTTAAATAAAATTTAAGAGTGGAAATTCAGATGAGGAATAGAGTCCATGCTGTGAAACTCCCCATATGAAATATGAAATTCACTAACAGAAATATGTTAGTGTAAGAGTTCCACTGACTGGAACCTAATTAATCAGAGCTTTCAGTGATTATCATTCTTGAAACCTTAAATCAGGGATATAATAAAACAAATGAAGTCCTTGGGAGTGTCATAACTTTAGGCTTAAAAATTGTTTTTACTTCCAATACTTATCTAGAGCCAGAGAATTGACCAAATACTTGCATTTTAGAGCTAGTAAGACTTTAAAGGCAGTCAAGTGTATGGGTTTTCATCCTTAGCTGCATATTACAGCCCCTTGGGGAACTTTTAAAAATCTGGATGTTCAGGCTGTACCCCATACCAATTAAATTTAAATCTCTGGTTGGGGGGATACTGGGCATCCGTAGTGTAAAAAAATCTCCAGGTGATTCCAGTGGGCAGTCAAGTTGGAAAACCAGGGATCTTCTTCTGTAACTGTCCCTAGAAAGGAAGTGATCGAGTCAGATTGCCAGCGCATGCAGGACCAGGACTGTCATCGAGGACTTTCCAAACTAGTGCAGCCTCTTCCCCATTGAGCCACACAGGCTCCCAGCTTCACAGGGAACCCCACTCTGACTGCTAAGCTAGTGCTCCTGGTACTTTGATGTGTCTCCCAGCCACCAGAGATCTTATGAAACCCAGGTGGTGCTGATGCTGCTGGCCCGGGTACCACACTTGGAGAACTCTGGCAGTAAGCGCCTGTAGGGCTCTCCCTTCACCTGCAGGCACACCTGCCGAGCACCCAGGGCAGAGATTTGGACTCTTCTCATCCTCACTCCAGTGCACAGTTGCTGTATGTTGCAGTATCTCCTGGTTCCTCCAAAAGCCTGTGAAGCTGCTCTGTTCACTCAGAACCCAAGAACCATCCACAGATGAGGTGTCCTTTCATGGCAAGGGATTCTATAGCCGGCGTGCTTTGCTGAATTGCAACATTTGGCTGCATCATTGCAGAGCAGGGTTTTTTCCTTTGTTAGCTTATCCCCGAGAGAGCGAAAGATGTGCTTCATAAATGGGCAGCACCAAGGAGGTTAAAGTTCACTGACAAGGACCATTCGTTAGGCAGGATGAGTGCCTGAGCTTCGCTTATCAGCCTACACATGTGGCCCGCGATGGAAAAACTGACAGGCAGTAGAACGAAGCCCGGGCACCTGCGGAAATCCAGGCCTAATCCCATCCCATAAAACAAAGTGGAAGATAAGTGAAAACGGTTGGAACCTGAAAGCAGATGGCTGAGTTCCTTCACACTGGGCTGTAAAGGGGGACCTTTGTGACAGTGTATTTATGGGTTTGGGGAAACCTGACAAGGTGTTACTGTAAATGCCAGAAATACACAGAACAGTGATTTTGTTATTTGAACACGTATCATGGTGACTGCAGCTTTGGGAAGATGGAGAAAGATAGCCGCTTTGTCTGACGTGCGTGTGCGTTAGTTTAGCTCACGTGACTATAAGCAAGACTGACTGGGTGGATGGGGAAGATGGGGAAAAGGGCTGCCAAGGGAAATTCCTTGCAAACTCCAAGTAGAGGCAAGCCGACCATTTGGTTCCCAAGGGAGTCAATGTGGGGGTTTGGGAAAGGGGGCTTGTAGTGTTCCCCTTAAAGAGCTGCCCAAACCAACTTGGGTTCAAAAAGCCACCAACTAAAGCAAGTATATTTTGACTATTCCTGTTCCAGGGCATTCTGCTGTTCTATGAGGCCGCAGTGTTGTAATATTTTTGCATTGTGCATTACAGCATCAGTACCTAGAGCAATGCTGCGTTCTTTGTATAGGTATCAAGCAGTGATTAATATCATCACTGGTCAACCAATAATTCCTCATCTTTTAAGGTTCTATCTTTGCTCCTGGCCTGACCCATAGAGTCCTTTTGCTAGACAAAAGGAATTTTTTAATAGGCAAAGCAGTAGCTAACTGGACATTTGAAAGCTATTCTCTCTGAAAAAAAAAAAGTCCCATATGTATTATTTAGAAATCCATTTTTAAAATCCAAAGAGCCCTTTCTAATTGCAGTGCTGAAACAAGCCTTCAGAACTGTGGCTGGGGGGAGGGGCGGCCCTTTGTCTCCCATCCGAAGAACACGTGCTCTCTGTTTCAAAGTGGGTGAATCAAGCAGGAAGATTTTCAATTGTTGTTTAAACCAAGTGGACCCCTCGGATTTTCCTGGGGCTTGTCGGAATTCTATTTCTGGGAAACTGCATTGTGATAGAGAAAGACAGGGAAGGGGGGAGAGAGGAATCAGAATGAGAAACATGCAAAGGGAAAACAGATGTCTGGAAGTCACATGCCGGGTTCCTCGTGTGTTCGGGTAAACGGGGCCGAGTGTGGAGCAGCAGAGTTGGACGTGAAGAGACTCCGTGAAAGGAAGGAGGCAGTGGTCCTGCAACGCCCTGCTTGGGGATGCTCCAGCTGCCATGTCCCAGACTTCAGGCAGAAACCACAGCTGCCTTCCCACCTGGGGGTGGTGGTGGGGCTAGCAGTGTGTCTTTCTGATGCAAAGGAGTGAAGGCCCCCTCACTTCCCACCCTATTCCCCATGGAGTTCTTCCGGGCCCCAGAATTCCCCTGGCACAGGCTGGTCCTCCAGTGAGACTCTGCCCCCTGCTAGGCAGTGCCCTTTGCCTGAGATTACCTTGCCTGCTTCCACTGTTGAAATTCCCAACTGTTCCCAAATGCATCCTGTCCCTTCATAAGAGGCTCCCTGCCAAGTGGCAGATGCCCGGCTCAGTGAAGCCGGCAGCGGCTCTCCATGCAGACCTGCTGTTCTCAACAAGTGGTCCCTGGAAACATGTGTGTGTGTTCAGTCTCTAAGTTGTGTCCAACTCTTTGTGACCCCTTGGACTACAGCACGCCAGGCTTCTTTGTTCTTCACTATCTCCCGGAGTTTGCTCAAACTCATGTCCATTGAGTAGGTGATGCTATCTAAATTCTTAGACTCCGGGTCTGCCCTGGGAGTGGGCCAGCACCTTCTGATTTTGGAAGCTCTTCAGATGACTCATGCTGAGGTTTGAGAACCACTAATATAGACTCTTAAGAGCCATACTTGTGTTGGAGCAGAGAAGGTCATCTCTGCAGACAGAGGTGAATTTCTTGGTGGGAATTTGGGGAACTGTGGCAAGTCAGTGGAAGAGGCAGAACTTAGGGGTGCAGCTGGCTCCCCTTTAGGCCCCTAGGCAGCTCCCTGTTTTGCCCACATGGGAGACCCACCCTTGTCCATGTTTGGTGGAGTTGGCCTTGGGTAGGTGTTGTTGCTGCTGCTAACAGGGTTATTCTTGCCTTAAGGGAGCAGATGGCTCAGCCCACCCCTTCCTGTCTCTCCTATTATCCAGCAGGGTTTGAATGCATCTTCTGCTGGGGCTGTCTTTTCCTTTCTGGAGTGGTTCTCTCTCTTCCCTGACACTGTACCAACACACACACACACACACACACACACACACAGGGCATCCCTACATGCTCTTTCTTCTCTCCTGGGAGATGAGCCCAAGAAAGGCAGGCAGCAGAGTTTCTTTGATGAAAACTCTGTAAAATATTGCTCACAGAGCTGCTTTCCACATGTTCTGGCTGTAGAATTTCCAATTGCAGATTAAATAGTGCACGTGTCTATTTAAATTAACTCCTCCTTGCCTTCAATCCTAAGTCGACTATATGGTGTTTCTGACCTCTGCTTGCTGCCTGCATGCCAAGGCTGATTTAAGAGGTGCATTTAGCTGAGTCTTCAGCTGGACCCCTCTGGCCCATGGTGATCTCTCCCTCTTTGGGAACTGGGGTTGGGGTTTGGGTTTTTGGTTGTAAGGGCCAAGCTTCCATTGAGTCACCTGTACATTCTGGGTCTTCTTATACGTGTAAATAGAGGAGGCTGACTATACCCTCTTCATTCCACACCCCTCTCCCTGGCAGGAGAAAACACAAAGTAATCCTGACCTTTCTAGAAGGATCAATCCCAGTAATCAAGGGACAGCCTTTAAAAGGTACAAAGGCTTCTCTCCTGAATTTTTCTCCCAGGATGGAGCTGAGAAGAACTGCCCCCACCCTGGCCCATATTGCATTTTGGGGGGATCATGCTGGGGAAGGATTAAGTTTCTAGGAACTTTACCTGGCCTTCTCCTGTGTTATCATTCATTGATGCAATTTGTCCCAACGCTTCAATAAAGAACTTCATAAATACCTGTCCAGCCCTGTGTCAAAATTTTGGGGAGACTGAATAGACAGAGGGTAAAGGGATAGGGGACTCCTTGCTGATTTCAGTGAGGAGGGCCCATCCTAACTGTTGAATGACCTACATTCAAGCTTAGAGGTGGGCCTAGGAGGAGCTGGAGAAAGACTGCAGGTGAGGAGGACAGCTTCTCAGTGGGAAATCCAAGAGGAGCAGTCCAGGTGGCCTATGGGTCATGGATCTCTGGGTCCTAAGGGAACAATTGCCTGGAAATCCAGGCAGAGCCATAGAGCCAGCCTCAAGGAGGGTGGGATTGGAGGCTGGACCCAGAGTCCCCAAGGTTGCTTTGGGGACCACAAGGGTTTGTGATGGCACCCCACTCCAGTACTCTTGCCTGGAAAATCCCATGGATGGAGGAGCCTGGTGGGCTACAGTCCATGGGGTCGCTAAGAGTTGGACACGACTGAGCGACTTCACTTTCATGCATTGGAGAAGGAAATGGCAATCCACTCCAGTGTTCTTGCCTGGAGAATCCCAGGGACGGGGGAGCCTGGTGGGCTGCCGTCTATGGGGTTGCACAGAGTTGGACACGACTGAGGCGACTTAGCAGCAGCAGCAGCAGCAGGGTTTGTGAACTTGGCCCTTTGTCCCATCACTTATTTCAGGGACTCTTCTCTCCACTTGTCTGCTCCTTAGTTGCTTTCTCTATTGACCTTTCTCCCCAGCATTCACTCTGAATAGCTTTGTTTACCCCTCTAGATCCATTTTCCATTCTTCTCTACCCTGCTTTGTGGGCTTCCCTGGTGGCTCAGCAATTAAAAAACAAAACAAGACACATCTATCCACCTGCAATGCAGGAGACTGGAGTTCGCTACCTGAGTTGGGAAGATCCTCTGGAGAAGGAAACGGCAAGTATTCCACTCCAGTATTCTTGCCTGGAAAATCCCATGGACAGAGGAGCCTGCTGGGCTACAGTCCCTGGGGTTGCAAAGAGTTGGACACAACTTAGCAACTAAATGACAACAGCCCTGCTCTGTGCCCTGGGAGGAACAAAGACCATTAAAACATAGAAATGGAATTTTTAAAAAAACTTGCCAGGTGAACGAACAACACCCCAGTGAATTAATCCTCTGCGTTGTTCCCAGAGGAAGAAAAGCTAGGTTTAAAAAAAGACTCAGTAAGAAGGTTTCAGGGTGGTAATGGATCAGAAATGAGCCCTCTCAATAGTTCGGAGCCCAATGAGTTGAAACTAGTCCCATTATTAATTGGTGAGGAAGCAGATAGCAGTAAGGGTTCAGTAAGGACCCAGCCTCCATTCAGCGTTCATAGTCGGTGGACGACTTCAGCCGGTCAGAACCAGCCTTGACACCATGCAGATTCAGTGTTGATCTCCTTTGGGGCAAAGCACCCTTACAGGGAGGACTCTTTCCCTCCTGCTTGAATGGATCACCCACTGGCTCTGGTTTGTTTTGGCCAGTGGAGGCGGGGCTAGGGAGCCCGGGGCTGGAGGAAGATGGAACTGAGGACTCACTCCTCCAGCTCCTTTCCTTCCAGGAGGCTGGGGGTGGCTGACTGCCTCCTTGGCCCTAGACAGCCTCTCCGTGCAACTCCCCTCTCCCGGTTCTGATGACGTCAGGCCTGAGGGTGGCAAGATCCCGCTGTTACCAGCTTTCAGGTACTGCATCATCCTTTGTTAATTTCCCTTAACCCTGCCCCCCACTTTGAACATAATCTCTTTATCCAGTCTTTCTCAAATTACTCAGTTTGAGTGTAGAATCCTTTTCCTGCCAGGACCTTGACAGGTAGGTTGACAGATACAACCTACACTGCCTGATTTTTTTCCTGCCTTCTTACTCACATTTTTTACATCCTCCCAACTTTAGCTCGCATGCAGATTGCATCGTGGTACTGTTATCTGCCTTAAAACTTTCAGTGTTAGCGTCCAGTGCAAAGGGCCTTGGTCAGTTAACATTTCTGAGCAAGTATCAGATGGGCTGAGAGCCAGTTCTTATGTCAGGGCCACATCATTCATGCCTGGCAAGCCTATAAATCAGTTCATTTGTTCAGATACTCTCAGTTCCATCTCCCATGGCTAAAGGTGGAAGGAATTCTACAGTACAGAGTGCAGGGTGGGAGCTGGGTGGGGTCAGATGCTGTGATTGACACAGAACTTTTCATACATATCTGTCTCCTCTCCCTTACTTGTAGGCCAAGAGCATGTCTTGACTGCCTGTGTATCTACCCAAGTGTCTAGCCTGGGGCTTTCCAGGTGGCACTAGTGGTAAAGAACCCACCTGCCAGGGCAGGTAGACGTAATAGATGTAGGTTTGATCCCTGGATTGGGAAGATCCCCTGGAGAAGGGCATGGCGACCCACTTCAGTATTCTTGCCTGGAGAATCCCATAATTAGAGGAGCCTGATGGGCCACAGTCCAGAGGGTCACAAAGAGTTGGACATGACTGAAACGACTTAGAACGCATGCCAATGCAGGAGACGTAAGAGACACAGGTTTGATCCCTGGGTTGGGAAGGTTCCCTGGAAGAGGGCATGTCAGTCCATTCCAGTATTCTTGCCTGGAGAATCCCATGGACAAAGGAGCCTGGTGGGCTATGGTCCATAGGGTCCCAAAGAGTTGAACACTATGGAGCACGTTAAGTGACTCAAACAGGACTAAGCGACTCAAACAGAACTAAGCGACTCAAATGGACTAAGTGACTTAGCACGCAGACAAGTATCTAGCCCAGTTCTTTGTTCGGTGAGTCTGAGTTCTTTGGGTGGGTGAGGGGCTCCTTCTACAAACACTCCTGTCCTCCTCAGAGAATCAGCAGGCTGCCTAGTTCAGCAACAAGGGAGGAGGAATGGCTTTGCAAAGTGTCTGCTCACATTCTCTATTCAATTTCTGAAACGCCTCAGTCGTCTTTCCCAGTGTTGGATCCAATTTCTCCCACTCCCAGGTGATTCTTTTTCTCTCCTGCTCTGCAGCAGTGAGCAGGTGAGCTGACAGGGCCAGAGTGGACAGTTTACCCTCCTTCTGTGTCCACGTGCCCTCCTCCTTGACGTGAGGGTGTGGAGGAGAGAGTTCGTGTTTGTTCTCTGCCAGCATGGGACCCCGTGCCAAAGACCATGAAGAGAAGGGGAGGTAGCTGATAACAATCAGCACCTACCTGGTCTGAGGCATGTTCGAAGCAGTTTATATGTTGCATCATTCAATCTTCCACGAAACCGCACGGCTAGTCATTTCTCTCCCCATTTTACAGATGGGGGAAACTGCGGCTCAGGTCAATTACATTCCCTGCTCAAAGTGAGGACTTGGGACACTTGTTTCTGTGACTGTAAACCTTTGTCATTTCCACTCAGCCACACTGAAAAACACCTGTGGTGTGAACAGCCACCTCTCCTTTCTGACTCCCCCCTCCTCCCACTTGCAGAAGGGTTACCAACTGCCTCTCCTTCACCCACATGCTGGACAGTTTGGAGCAACCTGAGCTGCAGACCTGTCTTAGGCATTTTCCCCTATAGACCCTACAATGCTTAACACATAGTAGGTGCTCATAAGTCCACAATAAACTGAATTACAAACAGAGTGATGGAAGGTCGTTTTGATTAGATAATTTCTTTTCCAGTGGGGCCAGGGTGGAGGAGACATGGCTCTAACATAATTTACCTTGGCTCTCATCCTGGCATTGTTTCTCGCTTTTCATCTCTTTGGCCCTTAGATGAGTAGATGTTTGATGGCCCCCGTAAGTTAGAATCCAATCAACGCACCGCAGAACTCAACCCTCTGATGCCCCCTCTCAGCAGCCTGTAATTTTCAGAATTGCTTTCTTGATTGGCTATTGTAGCTAGGTAAGAAGGGGCTGGTGCTCAGGTAGAGATGCTTCTGGAATTTCAATGTAGGTCTGCTTTGGATGCTGTGTACTTATTCATGAGAACTCTTCTACACAGAATCACACTTCCCTCACAAATGAAAATATTTATATGATGGTATTCATGCAATTTGAAAAAAAAAATCGCAGCTTGCAATGCCTGCCCTGCCTCTGTGCCCCGGCATCTTGGAGTATTTTCTTTTCCTCCCCCAATATTAATGAAAAAGAAATCAAACTTTTGCAGGCTTCACTTAGTTCCTGACTTTCAATCAGATAAATTTGTGACCTGAATATTTCCTTCTCCTGTTTCAGTATTCATGACAGATCGCTTGTGGCCTGGCTGGTGGATGTAAGCATTTGTCTAGTTCAGGAGAGACAGATTTATTCCGCGGGAGTTGTGTGTAACTTACAACCTACATATTTCTTGCCCCTCCTCTGCTTCCCCATTCTTTATTTCTGTTTTTAAATTTAGAGGGCATCGCTTTTTTTTTTTTCCCTTCTGGTGTGTTGTTAGTACAAAGTTAAAGAGTTTGGGCTTAAAATATTGATCCGGCTTTTCCTACAGAAACTGAGGTCTCTGAGTTTGGCAGCTTGGATGGCTGATTGAGAGCAGTCTGGGCTGAATTTGCTTAATACAATGTTGTACTCCTCTCCTGGGTCAATTTTTATCCACTTTATCAAGTTACTTATTGATTACAGCTCTTGTCACATGCACATTAGTTTGCTCAGAAAGTTAAAGATATGTTTTGTTTCTTGCTTAGAGTAAGCCAAGAATGTTGTGGACTCTAGTTCACTAGGGACTCCAGATACCCCAGTTTTAAAACTGACTACACTCCCTCTGGGGGCTTCCTAGGCGGCTGGCTCAATGGTAAAAAATTTACCTGCCAATGCAGGAGACCCAAGAGACATGGGCTCGATCCCTGGGTTGGTAAGATTCCCTGGAGTAGGAAATGGCAGCCCACTCCAGTACTCTTCCCAGGAAAATTCTGTGGACAGAGGAGCCTGGAGGGCTGCTGTCCTTGGGTTCACAGAGTCGGAGACAACTAAGCGACTGAGCACACACACACACACACACACACACACTCCCTCCTAAGCACTTGGCTCAGAATTGTGAAAATGATACTGATTGTTGAGAATGGGAAAACAGAACAGATAAGAAATCCCCGCCTCCCCCTGCCCCCACCGGTTAATTTTCTGGGAAAATGTATTGTCAATCTTATCTTGAGTAAAGAGAATAAAAAGGAAGTCCTGGGATGGAAGGGCTTCGCAGGTGGTGCTGGTGGTAAAGAACCTGCCTACCAATACAGGAGACATAAAGCGACGCGGGTTCAAACCCTGGGTGGGAAAGATGCCCTGGAGGAGGGCATGGCAACCCACTCCAGTATTCTTGCCTGGAAGAGTCCCTTGGACAGAGGAGCCTGGTGGACTACAGTCCATGGGGTTCCAAAGACTCAGACACCACGGAAGTGACTTGACACCCAACACACACACTGTGATGGGAACTGAGACTGGAGGGGAGGAGCAGAACAGATACAATTCAAGCTCAGTCACTGAGTCCAGGAGGGGATGGCTGAGTGTTTTCATGCCTATGAAAGAAATGATGTGGAAAAAAGAAGAGGAACATGCTTTATGCTTCTGTGCTTTGGGCCTGTCCGCCCTTCGAGATACTTGCTGCCTTTCATTTGCAATCAGGTACAGAAAAGTCCATCATGAAAGGCAGAACTCATCATGAGCCTGATTCTGAAGATTTGGAACCCCTCGGCAGGTCATGGATTCCTCCGCCATTATTGGGATGTCACTGCCAGGGGAACAAAGCACACCTAGGAACACACTCAAAGTGTAAACATATATTTTCCTTATTCGTGTTCAGTCGGATCTGACTCTTTGCAATTCTTTGCAACTAGCCCACCAGGCTCCTCTGTCCATGGGATTTCCCAGGCAAGAAGACTGGAATGGGTTGCCATTTCCTTCTCCAGGGAATCTTCCCAACCCAGGGATCGAACCCTTGTCTCTTGCATTGCAGACAAATTCTGTACTGACTGTGCCATCTGGGAGGTCCATTTTCCTATTGAATCTCAGTTTTATATGTGCAAGTGGTTATTTCTAGGGCCAAGTTTAAATGGAACTGTGAAATTGTCTTTAGTAACATTTTACTAATAACCCAATTCAAAGTAGTGGATAATGTCACCCAGAGAAGATATAATTTGGCACTTACTCATACCACCAGGGAAGCCCAAGAATACTAGAGTGGGTAGCCTATCCCTTTTCCAGGGAATCTTCCCAACCCAGGAATTGAACTGGGGTCTCCTGCATTATAGGTGGATTCTTTACCAGCTGAGCTACCAAGGAAGCCCAAATGGAGATAGTATTATTTTATATGTTATTCATATTTTCTTCTATCAAAGTGTCAACAACCTTGAAGGCAGACTCTGTGCCTAGATGGTACTTGCAATGGCCAGTAACTATTATGGGCTTCCTAGTCTCTTACACCTTTCCTAGTTTTGGGGAAACCCAAGTGTAGTTGCCAGGCTCCGGGGTAGCCACTAATGATCCCTGTTGCCTGTCTTTATGCCCTTCTGTGGTCCCTTTCAACATCACGTTAGGGTTGGTCCATGTGAAGTATAGGATACAGCAGAAGTGGTGGTGGTATGTGATTATGAGGCTGGGTCACAGAACACACAGCAGCTTCTGCTTTACTCTAACTTTGGATCCCATGCTCTGCGGGAAGCCAGCTGCTCTACTATGAGCACACGCAAGTGGCTTGATGGAAATCTACATGGGAGGCTTCTTGTCAATACTAGTTGGCAATGTGATAAGCCGCCTTGGAAGTGCATCCTTCAGCCTCTGTCAAGCTACCTGGCTAACATCTTATTGACACCTTCACAAGAGTCTCTGAACCAGAACCACTCAGCTGCTTCCAGATTCCTGACTCTCAGAAACTGTATGGTGCTGCTGCTGCTAAGTCGCTTCAGTTGTGTCCGACTCTGTGAGACCCCATAGATGGCACCCTGATAGGCTCCCCCATCCCTGGGATTCTCCAGGCAAGAACACTGGAGTGGGTTGCCATCTCCTTCTCCAATGCATGAAAGTGAAAAGTGAAAGTGAAGTCGTTCAGTCGTGCCCGACTCTTAGCGACCCCATGGACTGCAGCCTACCAGGCTCTTCCGTCCATGGGATTTTCCAGGCAAGAGTACTAGAGTGGGGTGCCATTGCCTTCTCCGCAGAAACTGTATAACACATGCTTATTTTTTTAAGCTGCTGAATTTGGGGATTATTTGTTACACAGCAATAGCTAAATAATACCGGAAGGGATTATTTATGCCCTACATCCCAAAGTGGAAGCTAGAGCAGGGTAGACATTTCTTCTCTCAGGTTCCTGGCAGTTTGTGTTTAGCCTGTGACCTCCACTGAGCCAATCAGGCGCTCATGTTTGGGCTTACAGTCTATACCTTGAGTCTGATGAGAGTCATAATCAAGAAAAATCTGCTTTAGAATTAATTCCTTCTGCAGCAGCAATAGCAGCAAATGGTATCTTTTGTTGGCAACAATGAGAATAAGCTTCTGTTCATTGAGCTTGGCCAGCTTGGGGGGCCACACTGAAAGGTGAGTTGGCCACCCTTGGATGGCATGTGGTGTCTGTAGCCTGATTTTTGCCTAATTTTGGGTGTTATTCTGCCTGTTTGGCTTCCCTTGGTTCCTCCCTGTTTTCAAAGATGTCCTCTCTAGTCTTTGTAGTAATTCTTCCAATCTGATATCCTTCCAATGAACTCTTTCTATTTAAAAGTTAAACTAAATTAGTTTATATTTTATGCAACCAGGGACCCTGACTAGGACAGCACTCAAATACATCTTTTAAGGGTGGTGCTATCTTCTTTTTAAATATGTCCATTGCCCCAAGCGTGGATTAAACACAAAGCAGATGATGAGTAGATCTTTATGGATTGAAGAAGTAATTAGTGAGCCTCTTATCTCATAAGACCCTACGTTCTATGAACAGCTTTGTGGAAATGGCAACGTTAGGGGCAGTACCCACCATTGAGGAGTTTATAATCTGGATTAGAGACAAGTCATTCCACCTCCCTACCCCCTGTAGTGACCTGCCCCACCCCAATGTTATGGAAAGAGGTCTGTCTTTGGAGTTATGCCATTCCATTTATTAGTTGTGTGATTACGGAAAAGTTATTTGACCTGTTGGAGCCTCATTTATCTCATTGACAAAAATCATAGCCCCTACTCCACTGGTTTGCTGTGAGATTCAGTTAGATAGTGAAGAAAACCTGGCATCCATGGGGTATAGGAAGGTCATACACATGCATCCGTGCTAGGTCGAGTCTGACTGTTTGTGACCCCATGGACTGTAGCTCGCCAGGTTCCTCTGTCCATGAAATTTTCCAGACAAGAATACTGGAGAGAGTTGCCATTTCCTCCTCCAGGGGATCTTTCCAACTCAGGGATTAAACCTGTGTTTCTTGCATCTCCTGCATTGGCAAGTGAATTCTTTAGCACTGCACCACCTGAGAATCTCATAGGAATGTCATGACTGCACACTTATTACCTGAATCTGGCTCAGGGCTGGTGGGGTGGCTTGACCCTGACCTGTGAATAGTGGGATCCTGACCATCACTGGCCTTTAATTCTGATCAGTTTCCTCATCTGAAACATGAGCAGGTTGGATTAGAGCCAAGGCTTTCAACTCTTTTTGTTTTTCTTTTGGAAATCTAAAAAATAAAAATCATATCTGGACTTGAACATAAAATAAAGAAATACTATTCTGTTAGCATGAATTTACTCAGTTATAGAGAACAATGGAGCTATTCCAATGAATATAAACATATGAAATCAGGGCTATGAGTAACATTTGCCATCCAGGCTTAAGTATCAAATTTAGTTCTGCATATTTTTTTGGATGTACATCAATGAGAAAGTCCTGTTTCATATACATAAGTAGTTGCAAATGGTAATTCTTTTTGATAGTGTATCTTGCAGTCTAGGAAGATTTTTAGGTAAACAGAGAGGCTTTGGTGTGAGGCCTGCATGAACATGAACTCCTTGAAGTGCAAGCTAATGTGCTCACATGTGGTTTCTGCCACATTTGGTGGTGCCTGTGGAACCCTCAGGAAACCAGTTTATAAACTCTCAGAGCAGGTAACCCTAAGGTTCCTTGTAGCTCTCACATTCAGTGGCTCTAAGCTCCAACACAGGGGTGATGTCTGCATGACATTAGCCAGTCATGTTTTTAACTTGTGAAAGTAGTATGTGAACATATGCATGATATGAACAATTCAAACCGCATGGGAGTGTTAGGGGAGCCACTGATTAAAACCGCCCACTCTGGTCAGGCTCCATAGTAACCATTTGGATGAGTTACTTTATAACATAGGGTCCTGGTAAGGAACATGGAACTAACAAGCCACCACCAACAGGAAGAGTTCAGGAAAAGTCAACAGGAGACAGGAGATGCCAATCCATATGTCCTCCGAAAATCCTTTTTCCTGGAACCCATGTTGATTGAGCAATGTGCAGGTCACCAGGAAGGACCCTGAGTCAGAATGATTGGCCAGAGACAATCTGGAAACTTATCCTATCACCATAAAACGGGAGACTGTGAGCCATGAGGCAGAGCAATCCTCTGGGGCTTCCTTTACCTTTCTGCCCACCAGCTGGGCGCTCTTTCCTGATAAAGTCTGTTGCTTTGTCAGCATGTGTGTTTCCTTGGACAATTCATTTTGGAGTGTTAGACGAGAGCCCACTCTTCAGGCCCTGGGAGAAGTCCCCCCTCCTGTAACAGGAGCATATAGAATTAAAAGTAAGTGTTTCCATTTGGCCACCTTCCCTATGGCCGTGTTCCCCCTCCCTTTCTCCCAAATAACTCCTCTTAGCATTTACTGTTGTTGTTGTTCAGTCACTCAGTCATATCTGACTCTTTGTGACTCCATGGACTGCAGCATGCTAGGCTTCCTTGTCCTTCACCATCTCCCGGAGCTTGCTCACTCATGTCCATTGAGTCGGTGATGCCATCCAACCATCTCATCCTCTGTCACGCCCCCTCTCCTCCTGCCCTCAATCTTTCCTAGCATCAGGGTCTTTTCTAATGAGTTGGCTCTTTGCATCAGGTGGCCAAAGTATTGGAGCTTCAGCTTCATCATCAGTCCTTCTAATGAATATTCAGGATTGATTTCCTTTAGGACTAACTGGTTTGATCTCCTTGCAGTCCAAGGGAGTCTCAAGAGTCTTCTCCAACATCCTATTGCTCTGCATTTACATATACAGGCATGTGCTAATTCACTTCAGTCGTGTCCGACTCGGCGAGACCCCATAGACGGCAGCCCAGCAGGCTCCCCCGTCCCTGGGACTCTCCAGGCAAGAACACTGGAGTGGGTTGCCATTTCCTTCTCCAATGCATGAAAGTGAAAAGTGAAAGTGAAGTCGCTCAGTCATGTCCAACCCTCAGTGACCCCATGGACTGCAGCCTTCTAGGCTCCTCCGTCCATGGGATTTTCCAGGCAAGAGTACTGGAGTGGGGTGCCATTGCCTTCTCCGATACAGGCATGTAGGTCATTTCTTTCTCACATAAATGAGATCATACTATCTATATTGTTTTGTGATTCTCTTCTCTCTCCCTCTGGCTTAAGTCTTAGCAGGATTTCTGTGAATATATAGCTCTGCCTTATCCTTTAAAACACTTATTTAATATTTTATAATGTAAATATCAATAATTTATGAATCATTGCTCTATTTAACAGACATTTAAAATATGCTGTGTTTTTCATGATCCCAGATAGTGCTGAAATAATCACCTGTATGCATGTACATTTTGTTGGTCTTTCAGCAGGATAGGTCCTGAGGGTTGAAATTATCTCATCCCAAGTGAATAAATATTGATAAATACTGCCCATTTCCCCTTTCAAAAGTCTATGTCAATGCATACTCCACCAACAATTTTTGTTATTCTAATTTACACTTTGGTGGTTACTAGTGAAACTGAGCATCTTTTCATGCTTATTGGCCACTTATGTTTATATTTTGATGCATTGCCTCTAACTATATTTTCCCATTTTTCTATTGCCTTATAATCATTTTTTTTCTTTGCTAACTGGTAGCTTACATCTTTCAAGCAGTATTTGACATGAAACTACTCCAGAGGAGCAACCAAGTCCAATGAATTTTTTAGCCACTTGTTGCAATAGCAATTGATCCATATAAATAAATGTTTCTATCTATTCATTGACTCAACAAACATTCAAGAAGTGTTACTGTGTGTCAGGTATTAGAAATACAAAAATACATGTTGTGCTCCTTGTAGTCAAGGCCCTCACATTTTCCTTGGGGAAGAGGGATGTGTAAACAGTTACAGTTCTCAGTGACAAGTGGGCTAACACAGGCGTGTCTGCGGACCTGTGGGGGCGCGGGACTGCGGGCATGTGGTATTTGTACAGGGTGTGCTCTCTGGAGCAGTATACTCTATTAACTCTGAAACCGAGTGGTGGAGGTCACCAGACACTGCCTATGCCTTTTAGGAAATACATTTTAGAAAGTTGGAATTTCAAGAGATGTTTGAAAAGCTGGAAAGAGAAGCTTAGCAGACTTAGGAAAAGAAAATAGCATCAGAGAAAGCTTTGAGCCTGTGATGGGGAATTACTTAAATAAAAAACTGAACAGAAGGGTTTGGGATGAGTGGAAGGAAAAGATGAAGAATAAAGAAAAAGGAGAGAGACGATGAATGGGGCTTGATGTTAAGAGTACCTTATTGTAGACATGCCTGGAGTTTGGAGACAGGGAATCATAATGTCAGACAAGTCAGGAGAGAAAGACTCTGTGACTCCCACTTAAGACTTCCCAATGTGGCTTCTATAGGAGGAGGATGCGACCCTGAGGGGAATTACATCAACTCTCCTGGGGGAGAGTCATGAGCTTGGCTAAAGAATTGGATTTCAGGGTCAGAGAGAAACAATTGCACCCACAAATATTTGTTTTGGTATTGGATAGTGGTGCATGCTAAGTCACTTCCATTGTGTCCATCTCTGTGCAATGCTATGGACTGCAGCCTGCCAGATTCCTCCGTCCATGGGATTCTCCAGACAAGAATACCGGAGTGGGTTGCTGTGCTCTGCTCCAGGGGATCTTCCTGATCCAGGGATGGAATCCGCATCTCTTGTGTCTTCTGCATTGGCAGGTGGGTTCTTTACCACTAGCACCACCTGGGAAGCCCTGGATAGTGGCAGGAAAAGCATTAAAACTGGGAGTCAAGACAATGACTGTCTTAGCCTAGAGTAAAATACTAGAGTTCTCTAGAATTTTCTAGAAAGGAGGTTAAAGGGCTGGAATTTTATTTAAGAGACCAAGCCTAGGGCAACGAGGGTGAGGAAACAGAGGCAAGGAGCGATGGGAAGCACTGGATGCATCGTGTGAGTACAATGGTCAGCACTTTCCAGTGAACCTCAGGGAAATACAGCAGGCCACGCAACACAGGTGTTTGCCTGGCACATGGGGCTTCCCAGGAAGGACTGGAAAGGGCGATCACACTTGAATGAAAAGTCACATCTCCCAGTTATCCACAGAAGAGATGAAGTGTGGGGAGTTTCATGGAGGAAGGGGAGGAGGGGGGAGGGGGAGGACATTATTTAGTCTGTCACATAAAATGTTTTTTTTTTTCTTTAAGCCTGGAGTTGATGATTATACAACAAAACAACTCAGCTTAAACTCTGTACTATGGGTTATATAACAACAATGTATCCTGCTTGAGGACAGTTTCTCCTTCTTGAAAACCTTCTGACTCATCCTGTTATCTTAAAATGTATATTATGGGAGTGAGTCTTTTAAAATCTTTACAATCCAAATTCTTTGGATTTATTGTAATAACTAATTCAAAAAGTATATAGTTCCCTTGCTAAAACTAGCCTGTGGGGGCACTCTCTGTCCCCCTTCTGGTGTCTGTGTCAGAAGCTTTCTCTGTCCTCTTTCATTTTAATAAAACTCTGCTACAAGAAAGCTCTTGAGTAATGAAGGCTAGTCCCTGGTCCCGAAGCTAAATCTTTTTCTTCGGAGATGATGAATCCGACACCATTCACCGTAAGCTATCATTCCCCTGATCAGATTTCATTTCAGTAGGGAGCCGATTGCCCCAGGCTCCTTTCTGCTTAGAAGAGGCGACCTCTGCTGCTTGCAGCAGACCCTGACAGAGCCCTCCTGTTGTGACCTGCATGGGTTCCCATCTCCGTGGTTACCTCTTTCTGCCCGTGACTCAACCTGATAGAGGGTGTCCTTAGGAAACCTACTGAGCTCAGGGGATTCACCATCAAACTGCTCATTTTTCCAGCTACTCCCATTCTGACCACAATCTCTCTTCCTAGTAACTTCATTTTTATCTCTTCTATGATCAAGTCTCCATCCTATGTGCCAGGCCCATAAATGGCTCTATGTCTTCATCCCTGCCTCTCTTCCCTTATGACCTGAGAGGGATTTACAAGGAAGTAGATTAGAAATTAATGTACTTGTAAGTTAACTCCAACCTGGACCTCATGTGGTTTAGCCTTGTGGAAAATTGCTCAGGAATTCTGAACAGGGAATACTGTCTTGACTCTCAGGAATCCTGTCCAACAACCAAAAGCAATTAAGCTAATTTAAAATGTTACTGGTGGGTTTGGGGATAATGTCAAAGGAAGTAAATATATTTTTAATGTATAGCAAAATGTGTGAAACTTTTCCTCTTTTCTCATACTTTCTGTATCTTCTACTCCCTGCCCCACCAAATACCTCTCTCCTTCACTCCTATTCTATAACAAGAGTTTTCCCCAATACCCTGTCTTTATGAATTCCTTGTTTTCTTCCTTTTCTGCTTTCCTTCTGCCTTTATTGTTTTATGTGAACTTCTCGTACATGTTTCTGAGTTTTGCATTTCAATTTCTGTCATTTTTTTTCTCCCCATTGCCCCAGAAACTGAGCTGACAGAGACAGAATTCTCCTTTAAAAGGGTAAAGGAGAGGAACACTTAGACATTAATCATTTTTATTTTCATCTCTGACAAAGAAGTTGCTAACCATCAGAGCAGTTCAGCAATGGAATAGATTGCTTTGTTAGGTAATGACTCTCCTGTCATGGGGATGATTCAAGCAAAGGCTGGATGATCAGTGTTAAGGATGTTGGGAAGGCCTCTGGTTCTGGGTTGTTGTTGGGTTGGATGATTTATAAACTCTCACCATGTCGGAAATTCTAGGTTTATATTTGTGTTGTCTAAACTCTACCATAGAATCGAGGCTAAATCCTGTAAGCCTCTCCCCCTTTTATAAATCTCTATTCCAAGGATTGGGAGCAGTGAATGCTGAGCTTGATCTAACTCTTGTCTTGATTTTAATTTCTTTTGAGATTTGTTGTCTGGTCGGTCAGTCATGTCCAACTCTTTACAAACCCATGGACGGCAGCACACCATGCTTTCCTTTCCTTCACCACCTCCCAGAGCTTGCTCAAACTCATGTTCATTGAGTGGGTGATGCCATCCAACCATCTCGTCTTCTCTTGTCTCCTTCTCCTCCTGCCTTCTTTGAGATGAAAGTGAAAGTGAAGTCCCTCAGTCGTGTCCGACTACTTGTGACTCCAAAGACTGTAGCCCACCAGGCTCCTCTGTCCATGGGATTCTCCAGGCAAGAATACTGGAGTGGGTTGCCATTTCTTTCTCCAGGGGATCTTCCCAACCCAGGGATTGAATCCAGGTCTCCCGCGTTGCAGGCAGATGCTTTACGCTCTGAACCATCAGGGATAAGTTGATGTCTTAACTGTGAGATAAGTTGTCTAAATTATCTTTTTAGCACCCTGATCACTCCTGCTACAGTCAGTAAGCATAGTTATGTGCACTCTCAAACAGTTCGGATTTCCCACAGTTGTGTGAACAGAGGATGAGATGGTTGGATGGCATCACTGACTCAATGGACAAGAGTTTGAGCAAGCTCCGGGAGTTGGTGATGGACAGGGAAGCCTGGCGTGCTGCAGTCCATGGGGTTGCAAAGAGTCGGACACGACTGAGCGACTGAACTGTGACTATGTGTAACTACACAGTTTGGCTGGGCCAGGCCCTCGTTTAATGGCTCATTTTCCAGGGGAAGAGTGGGCGTGGCAGACGTTGGGCTGGTGGGAGGACAGAGCCCGGATCTCCCAGGCGAGGGTGACTGTCTCCTATACCCACCGTGATCTAGGGAGGCAGTGTGGTGTGGGAGGAAGCTCTCGCATTTGGGAGTCGGATGGACTTGATGTGAATCGGCTGCTCACACACAAGGAATGTTAGCCAGGATCTCTTGGGTTTTAAGTGGCAGAATTCATGCTGGCTTGAATATAATAAAAAGGGTGGTGGCGGCCATGGGGACCCACCAGCTTCCAAAGCTGGAAGCACAGCCACGGCTGCACACAAGGGCCCAAGGAGCTTGTGAGGACTTGCCTCTTACTCAGTCTCTTTACCTGTTTCCCCACCCTCAGCTCTCCCTTTTTGTGTATTCATTCATTTTCTAGTAGAGAATTCCTCTTTCTGAATGTTTTGAACTGAATTCTCAGGGTGGAGTCTCCTTGCCCTGGATGGGATCATGTATTTGCTCTGCCTCCGTCTTGGTTCCTGGGGAAGAGGTGCGCTGATTGGCCAGGAGAGGGTCTTCCCAAAGGGGAAGGGAGCCTTGGTTACCAAAGAAGAGGGTATGGATGCTGGGTGGACAAAAGAGCTCACAGTTATTACAGCCTTCAGTATTTCTCCAGTATGGCCTCCAGTACAGATGTCGTAATTTCTCTGAGCCCAGTTTCTTCAAGTGTAATATTCCTGCTCCCTAGAGCCATCGTGAAGACTGTAAATAATATATGCACAGCACCTGTTATGGAGCAGGCCTGCACTAACTAGAAGCAATTTTTATTGTTAGGTCCAGAGAAGCAGATGGCGAGAGGGAGACTTGTACCCAACAGGAGGACGTGTGTGTGTGCACATGTGTGTGTGTGTGCATGCGTGCGTGTGCATTTCTGTGTTGCTATCAGGGAGGCACAGGATAATAAGACCTGGTTCCTACCATTCCAACCTTCCTGTCCTTTTCCTTTCCTCTTTGTGCTCTGACTCACTGTGCTTCCATCTTTCCTCCTCTCTCTCCTCTCCTCTCCTTTTCTTTTCCTCTCATGGGCAGTATGTATACATGTACAGTAAGTCTCCTACATATGAGAACCTTCAAGTCGCAAACTTTCAAAGATGTGAATGTACACCATTAGATTGTTTTTTCAGGAGAGTAGATAGAATCGAATCCAGCAAGGAACCAGAACCTGTGCCATCCACGTCAGGTGTGAGTGACATTGCGGCTTGCCCTCCATCTCCAATTGCAGATTATCCTTCAGCTCTACCATCTCCCATCTCCTCTCCCCCTCCAGTCAGGAACTCTTTCTGCCTGCTCACTCGATGCCAGCCCCTGTATGCCGGTTGTTGTGCTATAGTACTTTTCAAGGTACTGTAAGATTAAAAATGTTTTCTTTATTTTGTGCGTTTGTTTTTTTTAGTGTATTATTTGTGTGATAAGTATTATAAACCTATTACAGTCTAGTGCTATATAGCGGCTCGTGTTAGTTGGGTACGGAGGCTTACTTTGCTGGACTTGTGAACAAATTGGACCTATGAATGTGTTCTTGGAATGGAACTCATTTGTATGTGGGGAACTTAACTGTATTATAAAACCCCAGTATTTTCTTATTTGTGACATGGGTCAAATTTATTCATGTGTTTTTTACATCTTGACTTAAAAGAAATGACTTGAGATATCTCACCCAGGTTCATGCCACAGGATTATATAAATAGTTGAGGGAATTGAAATGGAGAAAATAAAGAGAAATGAAGTCAAATTAAAAAACAAAATGGAGGCTGCCATATCTTGTATGATTCCTTGCGGTGGGCTGTATTTACTGAAAATAAAGTTTCACATTCCCTACTCTGAATTTAAAAACTAAGCAAATAGTTTTTTTTTTCTTTTCTCCAAAACTAGCTAAGCAAATGAAATCAGCTGAATGTGATTGTTATATATGGTCCTTGATCTCATCCTCTGAGTAGTGGATCTTGAGAGTGAAAAGGTTCCACCCGTTTATAGGGACCAGGGGGAGTGTTAAAGACAAGCCAGGGTAGGGGGATGCCAGACCGTCAGGTGGACAGGAGAAGGGAGACAGCAGATCCTCATCTCAGGACCTTTTGGAAAGAGATTGGTAGAGCGGGGTATGTTTTGAGAGGGCAGTGTAAATAAAAATGGAAAACCTTCCTTGTTAGCACTCAGCTTCCTGAAGAATTAGACTCACAGGTTTACCTCGGGCTGGAGTCATGTGTAGCCACCAGGCTGGCTATTTTCTGGTTGATGCTTTGGAGAAATCCCTTGTTGCTGGGAAAGGTGGTTCCTTGTTGGAGTAGTCAACAGGATGCAGCCATCTGCACAACCACGTAGAAACCAACTTCAGTCAGTTCAGTTCAGTCGCTCAGTTGTGTCTGACTTTTTGCCACCCCATGGATGGCAGCATGCCAGGCTTCTGCTTCTTTAATATCACCCGCAAACACGACTGCCTGTGATATCATGTTCATAGGGGCCCAGCAATCCTTGGGAAGATGGGAAGGGGAAGGGGCGTTAGGGAGAGATGAGGAATTCTGCTTGTTTCATGCAGTTAGTGGAGAAGGGCAGAAAGTAATAGTTGAGAAAGCTGAAACACTTGAGATGTGGTGTTGGCTATGCAGGGAGGCTAAGACATTTCAAGGGACCTTAACCTGGTTCTAGAGAGGGGCCCGGGCTCATGAGAGTACATGAGGCTGTATGTGGTGTACGTAGGCTCTAATGTCATCACAGGGGATGCAAAAATCACCAGACCCCTCACATCCTGGTTGAGTCTGGGGGCCCTTGTGTGAGCTGCGTCCTCCTCCTCTGTAAATGTGATTCATGTCACATTAGGAACTGTAATCCTTGCCTCATGTCCTTCCTGGGCCCATCCCAGGGATTCTCTCATTTGGAAAGAATTTACTGAGTGGCGACCACACATTCTGCACTAGGTCGGACACTTTGGGGAATAGGGAACAAGGTTAATTCCCAGCCTTTATCCTTAAAGAACTAACAGATGTGAGTGGCTTTATAGAGCTGTTAGGGATGTTTGTGGATCAGTTATGCAGCCTGGAGTGGGTAATCCTGCCGGCTGGGCCTCCAGCTCGGTTCTGCTCTGCCCATTACTGACCCGGCGAGGCCCCCTGTCCCGGGGCCTCACCTACAAAACCAGGAGGTGGAAGTTGTTGCTCTTGGAGTAGAGGGGTCTCTTCCACTTCTGCTTCAGTCTCCTGCTGCTCAGATCTCTGGCTTCCGAGGTTCAAAGTGGAGGCCCGGAGGTGCTGGGCTTTTACTTATAGCAAAGCCGCATCATCTACCCTGTCCCCCAGCCCAGTTCTGTGAAGTGCCGTGACCCTCCAAAGTTCAAGTTGCAGGGTAGCAGGCTGATTATTCTGACCCTTGGCTGTGTGTCTGGGAGGGTGCAGGGTCCGTGGGTCCATCCTGACAGGCGGTGGGTGGGAGCCAAGGCTGCTGGTTTAAACCCTAGAAGGACAGGAGAGCTGGCTGGTGGTTCTCCCTGGGGTCCCGAGGAGGGGTGTCTGATGATTACCTCTGGCCTCGGCACAGGCTCTGCCATTGTTGGTCTTCTCCTTAGGGGTCCCATCAAGGCAGCTTTAGACTGGCAGAGCCTCTCTGAGGCCACATGTTTTCAGTTTTCTCTTGGCTGGACTCCTGGGGCTGTCATTCTCGGTTGCCATGGGCAGGCTTGTGTTTCAGGAGCGTTTTCTGCTTCACTCTGCGGGTCTTCTCCGAGAGCCATCTAAGTGCACAGTCCAGGCCATTCCCCAAACAGGAATCCGCGTTGCCACTGAGCCACAAGCCAGAGGCGAATTCCTTCACCTAGCCTCCTGACAGCTTTTGCAGTCTGGTGAAACCATAAGCTCCCCATGCTTCCCCATTTTTAAGATAGTGTAAAGAAAAACAGGTGCCCGCTGGTCTCGTCACATCCCCTATAAAACGATTGGCGTCTCTACTTCTTTTTTTTTTGTGGGAAAATAGCAGAGTGGGGCTGGGGACTCTGATTAAAGGAAGGTTGAGCAGTGTGGGAAAGCAAAGGGAACCGCCATCCACATCTTTCTCTGTAGAGCTGAGCCTTTTGTAAGTTGAAGAGGTTGCCTGGAGGCGGAGTGAGCCTCCTGGCTCAGGCAGTGATCAAGAAGGGGCAGGGCGGCTGCTCGGAGGAAGAAAGCACATTAAGGTGACTGATGAACTTGGCAGAGGTTGGAGTAGAGGATCCTGAAGTTTTACGGTAAAGCTGAAGTTGCCTTTCAAAAGCTGAAGGACAGGGGAGTGGGCAGCATTGTGTCTCTCCTCTTTCTATATTTTTTAAAAGTTTTTTTGGTGGTAAAATACACATGAGATAAAATTTGCCATCTTAATAATTTTTAAGTGTACCACTTAGTGCCATCAAGTACATTCTCATTGTTGGGCAGGTATTGCCACCATGCAACTCCAGAACTGTTTCTTCCCAAACGGAAGCCCCACATCTATGAAACAATCTTCCCCAGTCCCCCCTTCCCCCAGCCCCTGGCAACCAACATTCTCCTTTCTACGAACTGGACTACTCTAGCTAGATACCTTATATAAGCGAAATCATGCAATATACGTCCTTTGGTGACTGGCTTGCTTCCCTTGTGGCTCAGCTGGTAAAGAATCTGCCTGCAATGTGGGAGACCTGGGTTCAAACCCTTGGTTGAGATGATCTCCTGGAGAAGGGAAAGGCTACCCACTCCAGTATTCTGGCCTGGAGAATTCCATGGACTGTATAGTCCATGGGGTCGCAAAGAGTTGGACACGAGTGAGTGACTTTCACTTTCTACCTTTCTTCTTTACTTTTATTTTACTCAGTGTCAAGTCTTCAGGGTTCATCTATGTTGTAGCATATGTCAAAATTTCATTCCTTTTTTAAGACTCACATCCCATTGTATGTATATAGCATGTTTTATCATCCATTCTCTCTCCAAAGTGACAGACTTCGGAGTAGTTTCTATCTTTAGGCTATTATAAATAATGCTGTTGTGAACATGGGTGTACAAATAACCGTTCGAGTCCCACTTTCAATTACTTTGAGTATATACCTGGGACAAGAATTGCTGGATCATGTGATAAATCTACATTTAATATTTTGAAGACCTTTGACACACTGTTTGGGCTTCCCAGGTGGTGTTAGCGGTAAAGAACCTGCCTGCCAATGCGGGAGACATAAGAGATGGAGGTTTGATCCCTGGGTCGGGAAGATCCCCTGGAGAAGGGCATGGCAACCCACTCCAGTATTCTTGCCTGGAGGATCCCATGGACAGAGGAGCCTGGCTGGCTACAGTCCATGGGGTCGCAAAGAGTTGGACACGACTGAAGTGACTCAGCACACACCCAAGCATGCCACACTGATTCCCAGGACAGCTGTACCTTTTTACCTTTCTACCAGCAATGCAGGAGGGCCCAGTGTCTCTGCTCTTAATAAGTCACTTCTTTGTAGTGTCCCAGCACACAGAGGAAGCAAAAGATGTGCCATTGTGCTTGCCTGGCCTGGGTCATCGAAAGAGAGTAGAAAGGAGGGTCTCTGCCTGCACTCATAAATGCCCTGAAGCTGGAAATGGAAATAGCCCTGGAAGCTGCCAGTTCTAATCAGTAGTTGGAGTGAATTAAGCATTTAAGCAGAAGGATCCAGTCACTATTACTAAAGTAGGGTTGTGGAGATCTGGGTCTTTGTTTTAAAAATCAGGGTTGAGGGAGAATCTGCTGCAACTTAAGGCACGGTTTGTGGCCTTCACGAGTCTCTTTCAGGGTAGGTACCAGAGTTTTGGTTTCTCTTACCTCTTCCAGACCCCAGGAGTCAAATGCACCTTCAGGAATCAACATTTATTGAGCGCTCACTATGTGCCAGGCATTTTATAGGTACTTTATGTTCATTTGCTCATTAGTCCCCTTTAACATCTGGAAGGCTTATGTCCTTCACCAAATTAAAAATCACCGCTGTAGCCTAGCCTCCCTCCCCATAAAGTGCAGCAGAGCGTGACCAAGCATTGGAATGAGTGCTAAAGACTTTAATGAGCGTTTCTGAGGATGTGACAGTAAGGGGACAATAAACTTCCATGAAGATTTGGAGGCTGAGCCCGGGCTCGGTCTGACCCCAGGCTCTGTGCCTTTTATTTTGCTGCTTAATGAATCTTCACTGATTATCCTGCATCTGCAGTGACTCAAGACCCTGTCAATTAGCCCTTTCCTAGCCTAACTGTCAACTCAACTTCAGACAAAACTGTAAGTAATGAGTTGATTCTGATTTTCTCTTGAGTCAGAAACAGGAGATGGAGCTGTCCTCCCAGGTCCAAAAGGGAGAAGGGTTTGTCTCTGGTTTTTGGACAAGGATGCTCATTCCTGGCACTTGCAAAGCTTAGGGATGGGGTTAAGTTCTTCCTTCTTCTCCAGCCCTGACCTTCACCCTCTCTCTTTGACCGGGTTTTCCTAGGACACTAAACACCTGGCTGCCTAAGTATCGTGCCCTCTCCTGTGCTCCTGGGCGTGGGGACATTCTGGCCTCAGAGCATTCAACCTTTGGCATCCTCTCTTGGTCACCCCATTCAGAATGGGCTGGCACTTCTATTTCTGGGATCTCACCTTCTTGAGCCATTGACACAGCCAAGCCTCCCTCGGCATCCAGGTTCTGATGGCCTCACGTGATGGTTTCTGCTGCAGCCTCCTTCCTCGCTGGCCTTTCCACCTGCAGCCTCACCCCTCCCAGTCCTTTCTCTAACCAACAGCTAGGCTAATTTTCTCCGAGCACTGTTTTGATTTTGTCACTTGTCCATTCAGAAATCGGCAGGAGCTCCCATTTGCCTCCCACCTTTAATCTAAACTCCTCAGCATGTGTTTTAAGACCTTTGCAAAGTCACTTTTAACTGCCCTCATCTTTGGCCACCCTGGCTTCTCATCTTTGCTCTGGCCTGACACAGACCACTTAAGTGGCTGGCTTCAGGGCATGGCTCTGCCCTCGCCCCTCAGATTCCTGTCTGTCCCTATGAAGACACAACAAAGACGTGGAGCAGGACCTCACCAGGCTCATTTGACACTATAGCCCTACTTCCTGGGCCAGGCCTTTCCCATAGTAGGTGCTCAATAAATGTTTGTTGAATGAATGGATGTTTGTTGAAGACATTCCCTCTTGGAAAACACTACTTTGGGTTAATTAGCAACCATACAAAAGATTTTATCTTCAGTGTTTAGGACACAAAATGAGGAAACTCCAGCTCAAGGAGCTTGTGGTCTAGTCTAGGCCTATAAAGGAACACCATATTTTCTTGATTATATGATAGACTGATCATGAGATGTAGTGTTAATTTAAAAACAGCTTTTGGGAATGAAAGAAACTCTACCCCTTTAATGATACACAATGTGTGCTGAACGTTAATCTCAGAAACTTTGAAATGTGAAAAAATGTGCTTCCTAAAATGGAGAAAATAAAGTGTTGCAATAGGGGGCTTTAGGTGTGACAGTGGAGGGATGTGCAAAATGCCACCAAAGGATGCTGTTGACTGGATCTTAGCTGTGTCTTTGCCAGTTTCCCAGGTGGACTGGGGAGGAAGGTAGATGTCAGTGGGCTTTGAACACACATGTCCTTGGCTCTTCCAACCTGTGAGGCCTGAGACTAATGACTTCATCTCTTTTAGCCAAGTGAAATGGAGATAATAAAAGAACCTACCTAGCTACCTGTTTCCATTACTTACTGAGCATTGACTGTGTACCCACCCCGGGGAAAATGCTTAAAATATATTATTTCATTGTCAGTTGTTGTCTTGTTAAGCCAACCCGAGGCACATAGTGAACACTCAACAAAGGGATGTGCTTAGTGAATATCAGCTTTGATGGTGATCAGTGTCGCAGTGCCTGCCTGCTCTGCGTGTGTCCCCTCTTTTCCTGGTAGCAGCACTCACTGTTCCATTTGGGGAAATGCTTTCTCCATTGTTGGTTCATACTGGTGTGACTGCTCAGCCCACCCCTCCCCGTGGGACCCAGGGGTGGGCATACAGCCCAGGCTTGGCCAGTGAGACCACTATATCCCCTGGTGGCAGTGACTGGCTCAGAGATGGTGACCCCAGCCTGCTGGAGCTGTAAAGAGGACCCCTCTTATGGTGGGGGCTGCTGGATGGGGGAAAGGATGTGAGCTTGAACCAGGAGGTGGGCCTCTTGCTGTGGTGTCCTGAGCACCTGTGAGGGTGCGGGGCTGGCAGGGAGGCATCGATCCTGTTTCAGTGTTTGGCTCCAGCTGTACCTTTTTATCCCAAAACTTCAGCATGCCTGCACATCTCAGTTACTAGAGCCAAAACATTCCCTTTTAAAGTTCTAGCCAGTTTTGGTTGGAATTCTATATTTTACAGTGAAAAGTCTTTGACCCAAACAGAAATTGTGATTATAATGATGCCTAGTATATTCTGGGAGGATGGAGAAGCTTATGGAGCTGGCACACAGTGGGGTGTGTATGTGGCAAGTGGAGACCACGTTAGGCACTTGGGTATCTCACTGCACAAGCCTGAAGACGTGTGTTAAGAGAACTGGGCGCTTGATAGGTACTGGAGGGAGGCGGCTTGCTGCGGGGGTGCGTGCGAGGAAGGCTTGGGAAAGGTCAAGACTTGAACTTGTTGGGGAGAGTGTAGCCAGCAAGGAGGAAGGGATGGGTCCTCAGGCAAGGGATGAGCATCCTTGTGGCAAGGATGGTGTACTCGGGCCAAAGCGGGTAGATCAGCCTGGCTGCTTCCATCAAGGGGAGAGGACCCAGGGCAGGCAAACAGGCTGGGAGTCGACACCTGGGGCTTTGGGCTCCAGACCGGGAAGGCGAGGTCAGTACCTCCCTCCCCAGCAGCCCTGTTACGGAAGCAGCATGGGTTCCCTCTGTGGAGCTGCACTTCTAAGCAGCTACATGTTTGCTTTGTTCAGCCTTCCAGCATGCCTTTCACCTTTCTGCATTAGAACGTGGGCTCCTTCCTTTGAGGAAGCTGTCCTATTTCCTCATTTTGTATCATTTAGCATGGTGGTCTCATGCAGTCTACCTGGGTTTGAACCCTGGCTCAACACTTACCTTCCATGACCCGGGGGGCAAATCACTCCTTCTCTCTGCACCTCAGTTTCCTTGTCTGTAAAATGGGACTATTAGTAGTAACTACCTCAGGGGGTTGCTGGGAAGATGAAATGAGTCAGTGAATGCACAGTGTTGAGTGATTTCCCTGGGGGCAAATCATTCATTCTCTCTATGTCTCAGTTTCCTTGTCTGTAAAATGGAACTAATAGCACTAACTATCGGAGAAGGCAATGGCACCCCACTCCAGTACTCTTGCCTGGACAATCCCATGGACGGAGGAGCCTGGTGGGCTGCAGTCCATGGGGTCGCTAAGAGTCGGACATGACTGAGTGACTTCACTTTCACTTTTCACTTTCATGCATTGGAGAAGGAACCGGCAACCCACTCCAGTGTTCTTGCCTGGAGAATCCCAGGGACGGGCAAGCCTGGTGGGCTCCCGTCTGTGGGATCGCACAGAGTCGGACACGACTAAAGTGACTTAGCACCACTATCTCAGGGGGTTGCTGGGAAGATGAAATGAGTCAGTGAATGCAGTGTTGGTAACTGTGCCTGACACAGAATAAGGATATATATGGGTAAGCTATTTATTATTATTTTTATTGTTAGTCATTCCTTTTCACAACGCTCAGCGTAGACTATTACATAAAGTGGGTGCTCAGAAGCATAGCTTTCCCCCCTCCCCACCACAGTGTGGTTAAGTGTCTCCCCTCGGCATGAACTGATTTGAGAGAATAAGCATCTTCGCTGTAACAGAAGGACTTGTGCGTCTCTAACCAGAATCTCTCTGTGTGTGTATTTGGCTGTTTTTTCTTGGCCCCCCTGCCCACACCCGCTTTTGGGATTTCACGACTGGCCTCATCTTTTGGGGCTCCTGACCTGGCAGAGGCTCTGACTGTGCTGCAGTGAAATTCCCTGCTTGCTCCAGTCTTGTCTTGAGTTTTCTTTGTTACTTAGGCTTCTTTTTATTTTGATTCCAGGAGCATCTGCTCACAGGATCTCCGACACTCCTGGGCTCTCAGAGCAATGGGGTCTCGCTAAGGTACGGCCCCTCCGTTACTACATCGGAAGACGATTTACCTAACAGATGGGATCTTTTGAATATTTATGTCTGTACACATCTGTTCTGGACTTGAAAGTTTAATAAAGCTTTTCATTTTCTGAAGCGCGGGTGAAGCCTGTCTGTGGTGAGCTGACAGCCCCACGGGGTCAGCCCCTCAGTGGTGACTCTGGGGCAAGGGGTATGGCTTGGGACACCCCAGTTGGCAGGCAGCCATCACCTCCAAACCCCTCCTCCTTCCTGCACAGGTTAAGGGGCGGGGGCAGGTGGTGAAGGGCTAAATGCATGGACCAGTTGAATGTGTTTACAGAGAGAAGGCAGCAACAATTATTTGTGAAAGGGGGAAATGTTTTCTTTTACTCTTTGCTTCCCTGGGGAAGATGGGTCCTCTGGTTTGGGTACAGGATAGAGCAGTCTGGCCTTGTCTGGATCTTTGCCCCCATAAACCACTGGGACTGTTGGGAGAGTCCAGATGGATGTGTAGAAGGGGATTTTCACAACAGCTCTCTCAGAGTTAGGATGTAGGGAGGGGTTTGTCTTGAGGATCTTCAATTTCTCGGTTGTTACTGCTGCTTCCTTCCTCTCTTGATCTTGGTGGCATTCGCTAAAATCCCCACTCCTGGGACCTCCCTGGAGGTCCAGAGGTTGGGACTCCGCACTTCCACTGTGGGGAGCACAGGTTTGATCCCTAGCACAGGTAAGATCCCACATGCCGAGTGGCCAAAAGAACCAAAACATAAAACAGAAACAATATTGTAACAGCTTCAATAGAGACTTTTAAAAATGGTCTGTAAAATGGTCCACACCAAAAAGTCACTGCATGAGAAGCCCTTGCATCTCACTGAAGAGTATGTAGCCCACGCTGGCCACTCGCCGCAACTAGAGAAGGCCTGCACGCAGCAACGGAGACCCAGTGCTGCCAATAAATAAATCATGAAATCCCCACTCCCTTAGATTCTGTTCCAGCCCACACAGACTCTCAAGAAAGACTAGTAACAATAGTAATAGCAGGAATAACAATAATATGCAGCACAAACATGCTTTGAGCCCTTCTGTGTGCCAAGCACTGCACTTCAATTTTTATCTTTATTTTCATGCCTGAACATTCCCACAACACCAAAGTGAGAACTCTGATTATCACCATTTTATAGATGAGGAATAATGAAGTGGTTTGCCATTCCCTTCTCTGGTGGACCACATTCTGTCAGACCTCTCCACCATGACCCGCCCATCTTGGGTGGCCCCACAGGGCTTGGCTTAGTTTCACTGAGTTAGACAAGGCTGTGGTCCATGTGACCAGATTGACTAGTTTTCTGTGATTATGGTTTCAGCGTGTCTGTCCTCTGATGCCCTCTCGCAACACCTACCGTCTTACTTGGGTTTCTCTTACCTTGGACGTGGGGTATCTCTTCACGGCCGCTCCAGCAAAGCGCAGCCGCTGCTCCTTACCTTGGATGAGGGGTATCTCCTCATGGCTGCCCCTCCAGAGCTTGAACGTGGAGTAGCTCCTCCCGGCCTTCCTGCGCCGGCGCAGCCACCGCTCCTTGGATGAACAGTATGAAAAGGCAAAATGATAGGATACTGAAAGAGGAACTCCCCAGGTCGGTAGGTGCCCAATATGCTGCTGGAGATCAGTGGAGAAATAACTCCAGAAAGAATGAAGGGATGAGGCCAAAGCAAAAACAATACCCAGTTGTGGATGTGACTGGTGATAGAAGCAAGGTTCAATGCTGTAAAGAGCAATATTGCATAGGAACCTGGAATGTTAGGTCCATGAATCAAGGCAAATTGGAAGTGGTCAAACAGGAGATGGCAAGAGTGAACATCGACATTCTAGGAATCAGTGAACTAAAATGGACTGGAATGGGTGAATTTAACTCAGATGACCATTATATCTACTACTGTGGGCAGGAATACCTTAGAAGAAATGGAGTAGCCATCATGGTCAACAAGAGTCCGAAATGCAGTAATTGGATGCAATCTCAAAAATGACAGAATGATCTCTGTTTGTTTCCAAGGCAAACCATTCAATATCACAGTAATCCAAGCCTATGTCCCAACCAGTAACGCCGAAGAAGCTGAAGTTGAATGGTTCTATGAAGACCTACAAGACCTTTTAGAACTAACACCCAAAAAAGATATCCTTTTCATTATAGGGGACTGGAATGCAAAAGTAGGAAGTCAAGAAACACCTGGGGTAACAGGCAAATTTGGCCTTGGAATATGGAATGAAGCAGGGCAAAGGCTAATAAAGTTTTGCCAAGAAAATGCACTGGTCATAGCAAACACCCTCTCCCAAAAACACAAGAGAAGACTCTACACATGGACATCACCAGATGGTCAACACTGAAATCAGATTGATTATATTCTTTGCAGCCAAAGATGGAGAAGCTCTATACAGTCAGCAAAAACAAGACCGGGAGCTGATTGTGGCTCAGATCATGAACTTATTGCCAAATTCAGACCTAAATTGAAGAAAGTAGGGAAAACCACTAGGCCATTCAGGTATGACCTACATCAAATCCCTTATGATTATACAGTGGAAGTGAGAAATAGATATAAGGGCCTAGATCTGATAGAATGCCTGATGAACTATGGAATGAGGTTTGTGACATTGTACAGGAGACAGGGATCAAGACCATCCCCATGGAAAAGAAATGCAAAAAAGCAAAATGGCTGTCCAGGGAGGCCTTACAAATAGAAGAGAAAAGAAGGGAAGCGAAAAGCAAAGGAGAAAAGGAAAGATATAAGTATTTGAATGCAGAGTTCCAAAGAATAGCAAGGAGAGATAAGAAAGCCTTCCTCAGTGATCAATGCAAAGAAATAGAGGAAAACAACAGAATGGGAAAGACTAGAGATCTCTTCAAGAAAATTAGAGATACCAAGGGAACATTTCATGCAAAGATGGGCTTGATAAAGGACAGAAATGGTATGGACCTAACAGAAGCAGAAGATATTAAGAAGAGGTGGCAAGAATACACAGAAAAACTGTACAGAAAAGATCTTCATGACCAAGATAATCACGATGGTGTGATCACTGACCTAGAGCCAGACATCCTGGAATGTGAAGTCAAGTGGGCCTTAGAAAGCATCACTACGAACAAAGCTAGTGGAGGTGATGGAATTCCAGTTGAGCTCTTTCAAATCCTGAAAGATGATGCTGTGAAAGTGCTGCACTCAATATGCCAGCACATTTGGAAAACTCAGCAGTGGCCACAGGACTGGAAAAGGTCAGTTTTCATTCCAATCCCAAAGAAAGGCAATGCCAAAGAATGCTCAAACTACCGCACAATGGCACTCATCTCACATGCTAGTAAAGTAATGCTCAAAATTCTCCAAGCCAGGCTTCAGCAATATGTGAACCATGAACTTCCTGATGTTCAAGCTGGTTTTAGGAAAGGCAGAGGAACCAGAGATCAAATTGCTAACATCTGCTGGATCAGGGAAAAAGCAAGAGAGTTCCAGAAAAACATCTATTTCTGCTTTATTGACTATACCAAAGCCTTTGACTGTGTGGATCACAATCAACTGTGGAAAATTCTTCAAGAGATGGGAATACCAGACCACCTGACCTACCTCTTGAGAAACCTATATGCAGGTCAGGAAGCAACAGTTAGAACTGGACATGGACCAACAGACTGGTTCTAAATAGGAAAAGGAGTACATCAAGGCTGTATATTGTTGCCCACTTATTTAACTTATATGCAGAGTACATCATGAGAAATGCTGGGCTGAAAGAAGCACAAGCTGGAATCAAGATTGCCAGGAGAAATATCAATAACCTCAGATATGCAGATGACACCACCCTTATGGCAGAAAGTGAAGAGGAACTAAAAAGCCTCTTGATGAAAGTGAAAGAGGAGAGTGAAAAAGTTGGCTTAAAGCTCAACATTTAGAAAATGAAGATGGCATCTGGTCCCATCACTTCATGGGAAATAGATGGGGAAACAGTGGAAACAGTGTCAGACTTTATTTTTTTGGGCTCCAAAATCACTGCATATGGTGACTGCAGCCATGAAATTAAAAGACGCTTACTCCTTGGAAGGAAAGTTATGACCAACCTAGATAGCATATTCAAAAGCAGAGACATTGCCAACAAAGGTCCATCTTGTCAAGGTTATGGTTTTTCCTGTGGTCATGTATGGATGTGAGAGTTGGACTGTGAAGAAAGCTGAGCACCGAAGAATTGATGCTTTTGAACTGTGGTGTTGGAGAAGACTTTTGAGAGTCCCTTGGACTGCAAGGAGATCCAACCAGTCCATTCTAAAGGAGATCAGTCCTGGGTGTTCTTTGGAGGGACTAATGCTAAAGCTGAAACTCCAGTACTTTGGCCACCTCATGTGAAGAGTTGACTCCTTGGAAAAGACCCTGATGCTGGGAGAGATTGGGGGCAGGATGAGAAGGGGACGACAGAGGATGAGATGGCCGGATGGCATCACTGACTTGATGGACATGAGTTTGAGTGAACTCTGGGAGTTGGTGATGGACAGGGAGGCCTGGTGTGCTGCGATTCATGGGGTCGCAAAGAGTTGGACACGAGTGAGCGACTGAACTGAGCTGAACTACAGATGAGGAAAGCGAGGCACAGAGAATTTAATTGACTTGCCCAAGGCTGCCCGGTCACTAAGAGGGGCAGCATGGATTGAACCCAGGCCATCTTATAGCAGAGCCCAAACTCTCAATGCTTTATTGCTTGTTGATTGGGATCTGTCAGCCAGCATTTTCCAAAATACATTTTTTAAGAACTTATGGGACAACGATCAAATAATTTCAAATGTAATTTCCCCTCAGGCCAATATAAACTGCACATCAACTTCTTAAAGGCTCCGAGGAGTCCCACAGTAAAGAAACTTTGTGTCATTCAGTGTTTTCCATATTTCTTTAACCAAAAAAGATTTCTTTTCCTTAACACCTATTAACAGAAGTCTCATAAATCTAATATACTGCAAGCCACTTTGGGAAACACGACTGAAAATGAGTGTTGGCTTGAAGTATTACCTTTCCCAAGGATGCTTGCCTTTTAACAAAGTTCAAAGTTCTAAGTTTCAGAAAGCAGAGGGTGGCGGTGAGTAGAAACCACATTGGTGGAATCTTAGGTGTCATCAGCTGGAGAGAATTTAGGGGAAATTTCAAAAAGCACTGGATTACTGTTTTATATAAATTTAAAAAATACTCTATTTTAAAGCTGTTTTCCTGTTTATAGAAATTTATGAAAATAGGACAGAGATCTATATAACTTTTCTCCAAGACTCCAGTATTTTTTGCCAGTGTTCTGGTAACACCCTCTTCTGCTGGGGCCAGTTTGGGATCACACATAGCACTCACTTGTCATGTCCCTGTAGGCTCTTTCAACCTGGAGTGCTTCCTCCTTTTTCTTTGATTTTCAGGCCTTTGGAAATTTTGAAGTGTATAGGCCAGCTATTTTGTTGAATGTTTCTCAGTTTTTGTTTGTCCATTGCTTTCTCGCCATTAGTCCCACAGAGGATAAGCCTGGCGGGCTGCAGTCCATGGGGTCCCAAAGAGTCGGATACGACTGATCGACTACACAACAAATGTATTTTAGCCAGGATATCATAAATGTTGCGTTCTTTTCATGGAAACCCTTTGGGTGGTAGGTGTATGTTTTTCCTGTTAGGGCTGGTGTTAACTTTGATCCTTGGTGCCTGTAGGTTTTTCGACTTAAAGTGATACTTCCTCTCTCTCTGCATTTAACAAATGGTTCATGGGGAGGTGCTTTGAAACAGTGTAAAATCTCATTCCTCATTCCTCCTGGGCCCACTTGAGTAGCCGTCTTTTGCTGTTTCTTGCCTGAATTGTTCCTATGGTGGTTGTCAAGTCGTGAATTTCTAATTCCATGACTCCTACATTTAGTAGTTGCCTTGCTATTACAAGGAAGAGCTTTCTTTCTCATTTATTTATTCATTTAAAATTTTACATTTGTGTAAATTTATAGGGTCTTATTTTATTTAGTGTCTATAACTTATTATCATTTCATTTTGATGTTCTAATTTTTCCAGATTTGGCCAGTGGGAACCCCTTTAAACTGGCTCCTACATCGTTTTGACACATTTCCGTCAATCTCTGAGCACTTACTTTATGGAAGCACAGGTGTTCCAGACTCACCACCTGCTTTTCCTGTTCTAACCCTAGAACAGCCACTTCTCCAGAAGCTCTGGTTCCTTTTAGTGGAGCTAGTATTTCAAAACCAAGATATAGGCAGTAGGTGTGCTCATTGCTAGCAGAATGCCACAGTTCTGGCCTTATCAATGAACAGAGCTAGGAAATTATACACTATGTAATATAAACACATTTGAATCCATATTGATTGAAAACCATGAGTTCACATTGATGCTTCCAATTCCAACACAGTATCATAGAGTATTTCTGTTTCTCTCCCTTTCCATATTTGTACATCTGTTCTGATTGTGAGAAGCCCAGCTCCCCGTATTTGAAACCCCTCTAGGTAGTCAGTCTATGGACCCTCTGACTCCTGCCCTCTTGGGTGCGGACTCTGACACCAGCCCGGGTCTGCTTGCCCCAGGCCTCTTGTCTCATTCAGTCCTGTCTGATGGCGTTTGGATGAAGAAAGGAATAAGGGAAGAAGGAAGGGTGGGAGGAAGGGAAACAGGGAAAGGGGAAAGAAGGGGGAAAGCTAGTAAATGTTTTTTAAAGAAGGGAGAGAGAAGAGTGGGGATAAGGAGAGCCATAGGGGTTTTGGAACTTGGTTTCTATACTCAAAGTGAACAAAATCTGGGTTTATGGGAAACAGTATTAATTTATTTTATTCTTAGTATTCGAATGGGCAGAACCAAGGTCAGTAGGTAGGAATTATATGGTGGCAGATTTCAACTCATTATAAAAATATTTCTCCAGCCATTTGGGATTAACAGACACACACTATTATACTACAGATAAACAACAAGTACCTACTGTACAGCACAGGGAAATATACTCATATATAAATATAAATATACCTTATAATAACGTATAAGGGAAAGGAATCTGAAAAAGATGTGTATGTATAAGTACATGTATATGTATATGGGTTTCCCTGGATGTTTAGACAGTGAAGAATCTGCCTGCAATGCAGGAGACCCAGGTCTGATCCCTGGGTTGGGAAGATTTCCTGGAGGAGGGCATGGCAACCCACTCTGGTATTTTTGCTTGGAAAATCCTATGGACAGAGGAGCCTGGCAGGCTACAGTCCATGGGGTCACAAAGAGTCAGACACAACTGAGCTCAGTGACTAATGCTAACACACACACACACACACACACACACATACATATGTATGTAACTGAGTACTTTGCTGAGTATTTTCCCAAAGCGTTGTAAATCAACTATAACAGTGGTGGAGCTGTGCTCAGTCATGTACCACTCTTTGGACCCCATGGGCTGTAGTCTGCTAGGCTCCTCTGTCTGTGGGATTCTCCAGGCAAGAATACTGGAGTCGGTTGCCATTTGCCACTCCAGGGGATCTTTCCAACCCAGGGACCAAACCCGCATCTCCTGCATTGGCAGATGGGTTCTTTACCACTGCATCACCCAGGAAGCTTTCAGTAAAAAAAACTTTCTCCAGTTGGTGCTTCCTGATACTGAATGCTCTTGGTTGCAAAGGTGTGAGCTCCTCATCAATTAAAGTGTTCTTGTAGAGACTGTAGGACCTCTAGTCAGAGACAGTGGAAAGATTTCTTGTGTTGGGAGAGAAATGTCTGCAGAGTTCAACGCTGACTCAGTGATAGCTCCATAGCAGAAGACCAGAAGTTGACTGAAGTTCCCAAGGACCAGTGACACCAGACTCCTCCACTGATAGCTGAGGAGGCAGGTGGGGCTCCAGAAGGAGGCTCCTCCCCCTTCCTACTCGTGTGTGCAGAGCCCTCTGAGGATGTAGTATTGGAGCGGGGCAGCCCAGGCTTGCACCAGTGTGAAAGAGCTGTAAGCGTGTTTGCATGACAAATTTGCATCTCGAGATAAAACATAGCTCCAGATTGAGACAGCCTTTAGTTCTAGTGCCAACAATCTAATGTTGGCTTCAAAGGAGAAACGAAAAATGTCTTCTTGGAAACAGTTCGGGCCCTCATAGTTCTTTTATTGTTCCCAAATGGACCACATACTGGGGAGCTTTTGTGATGGCCCTAACAACAGTAACCTGTCAAACACAACAAGCAAAATCCTAAAAGGGTTTCTTCTTAAGAACAGTTTTGAACATCAGATGTTTTTATATTCAATCCTCTCTGTTCTTACAGCCCCCACCCAGCCAATCTACCTATAACTGTATTATTAAGAATCTGGAGTTTTAACATCTTTTCAGATGTTGAAACAAACTTAAGACAAACTTCTATACAATACCAGCAAGCTTGCCTTTAATCACCTGGGACCAGTATCAGGTCAACCAACATTAATTGAATGTCTTTTTTTTTGGTACCATTGACGGAACTACAGAACAACTAACATAGCATCACTGGTCCCATTTCACAGGTGAGAAAACTGAGGTAGAGTGGGTTAAAAAGAACTTTATCAAGAGCAATAACAACCTCCACGGTCAGGCTGTATCTTCCCTTTCTGTTTCCCAGAGTAGAGTGGTTACCTCGTTAATGGGAAGGTATGGATTGGGGGCTCACACACCTTTCCCCAGGTAAATGGCAGTTTCAAAACTGTTTTATGTTTTCTTGATGAAACTGCTGTAAATCAGCACTGTCTGGGGCAATCAGGAGGACCAGGGATGAAATCCTGATGGGATTCTGCATTTGGGCATTTCTTTAATACTTTCACAAATACCCGATGCTTGCTCCCTGGCTTGTGTTAACGTGTGTGAAGATGTTTGTGTGTGCGTGTATCTCTCAGCATGAGGTGTTTGTGCTTTGGGTGTGACTTTTGCAGATAGACCTACACCTGAGTCACTGTGAATCCTGAAGCAGTAGGTCTTCCTTCAGGGAAGAGTAATAATAGTGACTGCTGAGCGAGCAGATTGCTGCCTGCTGGGTTTGTATGTATGTTATCTCCTTGAACCTTCCCAGCGACAGAGTGAGGAAGATTAATTTATAGAGGAGGAAACTGAGCCTCAGAGAGGTTATGTATTCCATCCAGAGCTCCCCAGGTAGAAAGTGGCAGATGTGTGTGCCAAGTCATTTCAGTAGTGTCTGACTCTGTTTGAACCCATGGGCTGTAGCCTGCCAGGCTCCTCTGTCCATGGGATTCTCCAAGCAAGAATACTGGAGTGGGTTGCCATGCCCTCCTCCAGGGGATCTTCCCAACGCAAGGATGGAATCTGTGCCTCTTAAGTCTCCTGCATTGGCAGGTGGGTTCTTTACCACTAGTGCCATGTGGGAAGCCCAGAAAGTGGCAGAGTCAGATGTTAAACTCAGACTTGTCTGATTCCAAAGGATGGTAGCATCCATCATGCTACAATGCCCCTTACAGGGCACTGCCCCTAAAGCCAAGTGGACAAATGTTGGATGGCAGTGGGCCACAAGAGGATCTGAAGAACCAAGTTATGTAAGAGTTAAAAAGAATCCTACCAGGGAGGTTTTTTCATGAGTCTTCTCCAAAGGCCAGAGCTCAGATTTATGATGTTGGAATATTCATGAGTTGCCGCAGTATGCAGTACTAGAGGAAAAAGTTGCCTGTGATAGAAATTAACCTTAAAGAAGAGCTCTTCTGAATGAAGGTTCAGATATGGAAGATATGATCAAGCAGGCACACAACTCATCTGGGAGGCTATGGATTCACATCTTAAAATGATGATGATTGGGAATGTGGCAGTATCTATTTTCATGTATCCATCCATCCATCCATTTTCTGCTGTTTGCGCAACCCCTATTGAAGCCTAGAGAGTTGTACCAAAACCGAAGCAAAGCGAACCAAACCCTCATAAGTGGCTTTCAGTCACTCTGGGGAAAGACAGATGCATGTAGGAATAGACAAACCACACGACAATGAGGTGTCCGGTTGAGAATCAAAATGGGTGGTCCAGAGGCTGGTGTTTCCTAGTGACCTAGAAGAAGGAGGTCTTGCAGGATGTGGTATGGCCCCTCTGGCCATATTGGTTGCCTTCAGGGACCATTGTGAAACCCGTGAGACTGCCAGGAGTCCAGCTAATTCTAGTCTTGAGACAGGCTGAGCTGCAAAATTGGATATATAGTCTACCCACTGCTGAGATACAGTTTGGGTCTCTGTTGCTCTCTGTTTGAAAATGAGATGTCACCTTTAATCTTAAACACCAGTATGATGGTCCCGCAGGACTGAAAGAAGATGAAACAAGCCAGGATTCATTTGGGGAAGGACTGTTTCTCTTCACTCCCTGGTTTCACCGCGAAAATGTAGGGAGAGTGTGTTTGGATGTCCAAAGCCGGAAAAGCCAGCAACAAAGCCAGCTCTCCAGCCTCAGACTCCCCTGGCTTTTATGACCTCCAGGGCTGCAAGGTTGACAGTAGGGGACCCAGACACTGAGGGGGCGGTGAATGCGAGGTGCAGACATATGTGAAATAATTAGTCAGCCTGTATGAGGAAAGCAGAGAGAAGTCATTAGGACTGCTATTTAACAAAGGGCTACTTCCTCTCCCACCCCCACTATTAAAGAGTTGCTTTGCGACTGTGTTGCCTTTCTTTGATCCCCAAAGGCCCGTGATGTTTCTCTCACATCCTGTCATGATATTTAATGATGCCTCACATGTGCGCCGGGAGCGCGCCCGACTCAGCATCCTTTGGGGAGAGGCATGGTAACATGGCAAGTTTTTGATGTGGTTCCTTGCACGGCAAAGGTGAGTGAGGCAGCTGCACACGCTAGTGAAAGCCCTGATTCTCGGCGGTGGAAGCGGGTGAAAGGACTGATGGAGGGAACAAAATCCTGCCGAGTTCTCCGGCAGAAACTTTGTTTATTATGGGGCCTCCAGCATCGGCTGGTGCAATGCTCAGGAGAGGAGAGAAAGAATGTGGTCTTGGATGGTCTTCTTTTAAAAGGCGGGGGAATGTTTCGGAGAGATGGATCTTCTTCCAGCCTATCGTTCCCTGTGATCATACACACGAACAGCTGCTAAAAGGAAGATTAACAGGCCCGTAGGGACCCTCCAGCCCATTCCAGATCTGTGACTCCTCCTACAAAGTTCCTGGTGGGCAGCCTTCCCCTGTCTGCCTGAATGCCTCCGGAGGTGAGGAACTCCCCACCACGAGGTCCCCGGTGCACTGGGGCTGGTCTCATAGTTCCAAAGGTCCACTCCATTTAGCTGTCTCTTGCAGCTTCTAACACTGGTCCCAGCTAGGTGCTTGACAGCTACACAAAACAACTAAAAAACTATCCTGTTTGGGGTAGTTCTTCAACTCTCAGCTCTCCCTGCCCTCCAGCATTCTCATTTCCAGGCTAAGCACCCCATTTCTGTGACTGTTCCACCTATATGCCCTGGTTTGTACTGTGCTAATTCACTTTAGTCATGTCCTCCTCTGTGTGACCCTGTGGACTGCAGCCTGCCAGGCTCCTCTGTCCATGGGATTCTCCAGGAAATAATACTGGAGGGCGTTGCCATGCCCTCCTCCAGGAGATCATCCCGACCCAGGGCTTGAACTCTCATCTCTTATGTCTTCTGCTTTGGCAGGTGGGTTCTTTTCCACTAGTGCCACCTGGGAAACCCAAACCCTGGTTTCTGCACCCTCAAATCTTTTGGTCCTTCTTGGAATGTTCTGGTAGGATATCACCATTACCCTTGTTCTCTGAATGCTGGTTAAGTTTTCTTTGACCTCTTTGGTAGCTCGAGGTCTGAAATGGAGCAATAATCTCAACATACTGCTGCTGCTGCTGCTAAGGCAATAATTTGGGTTTCCCCTGAGAGTCCCTAATGGGTCCAAGTTCATATTCCAAGGGTTGGCTTGTGTGAACATTTCCTTTTTATCCCTGGCTATTCAGATGAAAAGCATGTCAGGGCTAACTGTTTAGGCCTGCCTTTTTTTGTGGTCCCGCTCGGAGGACAGTCCCAGTGCCCCACAAATGAACGCTGTGGGATTGAAGTGAGCCACCCCTCACCACCTCTTAGTGGCAATGCTCCCAATCCATTCTCTTCTCTCCATTGGCATTGCTACCACCTTGTCCCTGCCCTGTCTCTTCTCTCCAGGATGACAGCCAGAGCCTCCGAATGATCTCTGGACATGTTCCTGTCACCGAAAACACACATTGCTGACAATGTTTCGCTCAGCTTCCTCTCGCATGTGTCATAAGACCCAGACATCCTGTCTGGCCCCACTTGCTTCTCCAGGATCACCGTGTACCTGTCTTTCCCTTGACCCTACACTCCATCCACTCTGGCCCCTTTCAGTTCCTTGGATGTGCTGGCTCCTTTCTCCTACCTGGGCTGTTACCTGTGGTTCCCTCTGCCTGTAATGCTCCTTGTGCCCTGCACTTTGCCTGCCTGGGCTCCTTCCCATCTTCAGACCTTAAATATTGTAGGCCTATATAGTGCGCCCATGGAGAGACCCTCTCTCCTGGGGCTCAGATTCCCTGTTACCGTTGTCTGACCCACTCTATTTACTTTAAAGAACTGATCACAATGTGCAATTTATATTTGTCTACTTGCTTACTTTTTATCTCCCCTTGCCTTCCCCACTGTCTTCTGTTGCCTCCTCCCACCTCCTGGTCGTCCATCAGGCCAGGGTTTTGTCTTCTCTGGTCTCCAATGTATCCTCAGTCCCAAGTTCAGCTCCTGGTGCATGATAAAGGCTCAATGCCTACTTGTTGAATAAGTGGACGGATGGACAAATGCACTGGCATATTTGTGTCTAGCTGTCCATCAACCCAAATACAAGATTCATTCTTGAGTAATAAACTATAAGTTTTAGGAGAAACTTTTAAACCTTGATGGAGGAAACATCACTTTTGCTTTCTTTATTCTGCACATCCCAACAAAATGGAGTTTTACTGGAATCTCATCACAATGTAAATGCAGGCCCCTGATTGTCCTGGTTGAATTATGGATCTTCCAGCTAGACTTAGATTGCTGTTATTTTTGACAGGTTGAAAATATTTTTAAAATAGTCTTTTCTTCAGTGTCTTAGTGCCATTTCTAGATGAGAAAAGGGAAAACATTGAAACTTTGAGTACCATTCCTCACTGTAATCTCAAAACAAAGGATTCACGTCTTTATTTTTTAATGTGAATTGAATTTCCCTGCAACTCCACCCCAAATCACAGAATGGAGAGAACTGACACTGAATAAACTGAGGCTTTCAGGTGTAACCTCTGAACTGGAAAATCTGTATTAGTTTCTCAGGGCTGTCATAAAAAAGTACCACAATCTGTTGTTGTTCAGTTGCTAAGTGGTGCCTGACTCTTTGTGATCCCATGGACCTCAGGCTTCCCTGTCCTTCACTGCATCCCAGAGTTTGCTCAAATTCATGTCCATTGAGTCGGTGATGCCATCCAACAATCTCATCATTGGTTGCCCCCTTTTTCTCCTGTCCCTAGTCTTTCCCAGCATCAGGGTCTTTTCCAGTGAGGTGGCTCTTTGCATCAGGTGGCCAAAGGATTGGAGCTTCAACTTCAGCATCAATCTGGGTGGCTTAAAACTACAGAAATGTATTCTGTCACAGTACTGGAGTCTTGCAGTCCGAAATCAAGGTGTCAGCAGTGTTGGTTCCTTCTGGTGGTGCTGGGAGAGTCTGTTTCATGCCTCTCTCCGGGCTTCTGGGGGCTGCGCGCTGCACTTGGTGTTCCCTGACTTGTAGTGTCTCACTCCAGTCTCTGCTTATCTTCCCCTGGCCTTCTTCTCTCTGTGTCTCTATGTCCACGTCTCAAATCTCTTCCTTTCTCTTAGAAGGACATCAGTCATTGGATTTAGTGTGTGTGTGTGTGTGTGTGTGTGCACACGTGCGCACACACACTCAGTCATACAACCCTGTGCAACTCTTTGCGACCCTGTGGGAGCCCATCTTAAATCCAGGATGATCTCTTCCTGAACCCTTAACTACATCTGCAAAGACTCTGTTTCTAAATAAGGTCACATTCACAAGTACCAAGGGTTAGAACTTTGACGCATCTTTTTGGGGGACATAGACTGGATGGTAAGATCCAGAGAGGCAACATGACTTGCCCAAGACATACAGCTATTTATCGATGAAATAAGAACTACAACTCAGACCTTCTGGTCTTTTCGCTCTAGTGAATTGTGTCTTGAAAGAATACACCTTGGGCTTCTAAGGCATTGGTTACTTAGATCTTTGTTTTTCTGCTTTAGAGCCCCTTTTATGAGCTGGCAAATGACTGTGTAAATTTCTACCAGGCCAAAGTAGTTTGTCAAAATAGTAATCACACCGGTTTGTGCAGGTGATGTTTCTCTCAGTTTGGAAAAGAAGATAAAGGATCAGAAAATACATTTTTTTGTTGAGTTGATTAAATCTATCTGGCGTAGTTATATTTGTTGATGCTCAGTTGCAGCCATTCAGGCTTTTTTAAAATTGAAATGATAATTTCTCCAGCTCTGCCAACTCTGTCTTTGACTGCATGAGCTAGAAGCATTCGGTAGAACCCAATGAGTAGCAGCCAAGTCACAATGGTAGCTTGAGCACAGGCCTGGGCAGTTGGTCTCCATCACGTTCAGCCTTGATGCATACCTTAGTTAATGGTTGTACATGTGATAAATGCCAATGAGTCTACCTAGGTTTTCACAGAATCCAAACCGCTTTGCAGGAAAATGAAGCAGGTAACACCACAACCATTTCCTTTCTCTCTCTCTCTCTCTCTTTTTTTTTTTTTTGTGGAGGAGTGGTGTGAGACGGAACTTAATATTCATGAAAGCATTTTACAAGCGTGTGAGTAATAAAATCCATCTTTTAAAGATGTAATGTATTTTACAGGCTTTCTTAATCTATCCTTGCCTTCCTTCTTCCATATAAAAAATTTAGCAGTGATTAAATTAAAAGGAAAATGGAAGTAATAATAAAATTAAAACACACCAGTACCATGGTACTTTGTAATTGCCACAAGTATTAATGGTACATCCCTAGCTGGCATGCATGACTCCTGTGACTGAGATAGGACAGGATACACGTGCCTGCGGATTTCTTGTATCTAGCTGCTCCACCATCCCTTCCTCTCCACACCAGAGAGCGTTTGGAAGGCAAATGACTGGATAGATAACTACAAGTAGCCCATTCTTAGGGCTTCCTGGGTGGTGCTAGTGGTAAAGAGCCTGCCTGCCAGTGCAGAGACATGGGTTCAATCTCTTGGTCGAGAATATCTGGAAGAGGGCACAACAACCCATTCCAGTATTCTTGCTGGGAGAATCCCAAGGACAGAGGAGCCTGATGGGCTACAGTCCATAGGGTTGCAAAGAATTAGACATGACTGAAATGACTTAACACCCAAAAAAGATGTCCTTTTCATTATAGGGGACTGGAATGCAAAAGTAGGAAGTCAAGAAACACCTGAAGTAACAGGCAAATTTGGCCTTGGAATACTGAATGAAGCAGGGCAAAGACTAATAGAGTTTTGCCAAGAAAATGCACTGGTCATAGCAAACACCCTCTTCCAACAACACAAGAGAAGACTCTACACATGGACATTACCAGATGGTCAACACCAAACTTAGATTGATTATATCTTTGCAGGCAAAGATGGAGAAGCTCTATACAGTCAGCAAAAACAAGACCAGGAGCTGACTGTGGCTCAGATCATGAACTCCTTATTACCAAATTCAGACTTAAATTGAAGAAAGTAGGGAAAACCACTAGACCATTCAGGTATGACCTTAATCAAAGCCCTTATGATTATACAGTGGAAGTGAGAAATAGATTTAAGGGCCTAGATCTGATAGATAGAGTGCCTGATGAACTATGGACTGAGGTTTGTGACATTGTACAGGAGACAGGGATCAAGACCATCCCCATGGAAAAGAAATTCAAAAAAGCAAAATGGTTGCCTGGGGAGGCCTTCCAAATAGCTGTGAAAAGAAGAGAAGCAAAAAGCAAAGGAGAAAAGGAAAGATATAAGCATCTGAATGCAGAGTTCCAAAGAATAGCAAGAAGAGATAAGAAAGCCTTCCTCAGCGATCAATGCAAAGAAATAGAGGAAAACAACAGAATGGGAAAGACTAGAGATCTCTTCAAGAAAATTAGAGATACCAAGGGAATATTTCATGCAAAGATGAGCTCGATAAAGGACAGAAATGGTATGGACCTAACAGATGCAGAAGATGTTAAGAAGAGGTGGCAAGAATACACAGAAGAACTGTAAAAAAAAGATCTTCATGACCCAGATAATCACGATGGTGTGATCACTCAACTAGAGCCAGACATCCTGGAATGTGAAGTCCAGTGGGCCTTAGAAAGCATCACTAGGAACAAAGCTAGTGGAGGTGATGGAATTCCAGTGGAGCTATTTGAAATCCTGAAAGATGATGCTGTGAAAGTGCTGCACTCAATATGCCAACAAATTTGGAAAACTCAGCAGTGGCCACTGGACTGGAAAAGGTCAGTTTTCATTCCAATCCCAAAGAAAGGCAATGCCAAAGAAAGCTCAAACTACTGCACAATTGCACTCATCTCACATGCTAGTAAAGTAATGCTCAAAACTCTCCAAGCAGGCTTCAGCAATATGTGAACCATGAACTTCCTGATGTTCAAGTTGGTTTTAGAAAAGGCAGAGGAACCAGAGATCAAATTGCCAACATCTGCTGGATCATGGAAAAAGCAAGAGAGTTCCAGAACAACATCTATTTCTGCTTCATTGACTATGCCAAGGCCTTTGACTGTGTGGATCAGAATAAACTGTGGAAAATTCTGAAAGAGATGGGAATACCAGACCACCTGACCTGCCACCTGAGAAATCTGTATGCAGGTCAGGAAGCAACAGTTTGAATTGGACATGGAACAATAGACTGGTTCCAAATAGGAAAAGGAGTACATCAAGGCTGTATATTGTCACCCTGCTTATTTAACTTCTATGCAGAGTACATCATGAGAAATGCTGGGCTGGAAGAAGCACAAGCTGGAATCAAGATTGCTGGAAGAAATATCAATAACCTCAGATATGCAGATGACACCACCCTTATGACAGAAAGTGAAGAGGAACTAAAAAGCCTCTTGATGAAAGTGAAAGTGGAGAGTGAAAAAGTTGGCTTAAAACTCAACATTCAGAAAACGAAGATCATGGCATCTGGTCCCATCACTTCATGGTAAATAGATGGGGAAACAGTGGAAACAGTGTCAGACTTTATTTTTCTGGGCTCCAAAATCACTGCAGATGGTGATTGCAGCCATGAAATTAAAAGACGCTTACTCCTTGGAAGGAAAGTTATGACCAACCTAGACAGCATATTCAAAAGCAGAGACATTACTTTGCCAACAAAGGTCCATCTAGTCAAGGCTATGGCTTTTCCTATGATCATATATGGATGTGAGAGTTGTACTGTGAAGAAGACTGAGCACCAAAGAATTGATGCTTTTGCACTGTGGTGTTGGAGAAGACTCTTGAGAGTCCCTTGGACTGCAAGGAGATCCAACCAGTCCATTCTGAAGGAGATCAGTCCTGGGTGTTCTTTGGAAGGAATGATGCTAAAGCTGAAACTCCAGTACTTTGGCCACCTCATGCGAAGAGTTGACTCATTGGAAAAGACTCTGATGCTGGGAGGGATTGGGGGCAGGAGGAGAAGGGGAGGACAGAGGATGAGATGGCTGGATGGCATCACTGACTCGATGGACGTGAGTCTGGGTGAACTCCGGGAGTTGGCGATGGACAGGGAGGCCTGGCGTGCTGTGATTCATGGGGTCGCGAAGAGTCAGACATGACTGAGCGACTGAACTGAACTGAAGTGAAACGACTTAGCATGCATGCAAGCACAACCCATTCTTAAACTATAAAACTAAAGTTTATCATTACATGGCCACATAATTGAGAACCCAACTTGAAATTCCCTGATACTGTGGATTTACCAATGTGAGCACATTGACCTCGTCCTCAGACTAGTGTCCCTCATGGTTGCAAGATGGCTGCTGTAGCACCATATAAGGGACATTCAAGTATGAGGAGAGGATATTCAGAAGGGGAAGCAAACTCTCTTGTGTCTTTTTTTTCCTAAAGCAAGGAACTTTCACTAGAAGTGCCCAGAAGATTTTGCCTCTCACTTAGTCAGCAGATTTTGGGTCACATTTTTACCTTAAACTAATCCCCAGTGGCATCTGGTTTGGGGGTTTGGACATGGGTTTGGGGGCACTCCGGGAGTTGGTGATGGACAGGGAGGCCTGGTGTGCTGCAGTTCATGGGGTTGCAAAGAGTCAGACACAACTGAGTGACTGAACTGAACTGAACTGAATCCCCAGTAAGGAAACGTGACTACCACCATTAGTCTAACTAATCACGTAGTCAATGTAGGTGTTTAGAATGCCAAACAGGGCTTTCCTGGTGGTCCAGTGGTTAAGAGTCTGCCTTGCAATGCAAGGGACACAGTTTTGATCCTTGGTTCAGGAAGATCCCACGTGCTGTGGAGCAACAAAGCCCGTGCACCAGAAGCCTGCTCACCTCGAGTCTGTACTCCATAACGAGAGAAGCCACTGCAATGAGAAACCCATGCAACGAAACTGGAGAGTAGCCCCCACTTGCCACAGCTAGAGAAAGCCTGCGCACAGTAGTGAAGACCCAGTGTAGTCAAAATAACTAACTAAATGTGTGTGTGTTAGTTGCTCAGTCGTGTCTGACTCTTTGCAACCCCATGGACTGTAGCCCGCCAGGGTCCTCTGTCCATGGAATTTCCCAGGCAAGAGTACTGTATTGGGTTGCCATTTCCTTCTCCAGGGGATCTTCCCGACCCAGGGATTGAATCCGGGTCTCCTGCATTGCAGATAGATGCTTTACTGTCTGAACCACCAGGCTAATAAAATAATATTATTCTAAATATATGTAAAAGAATCCCAGGCAAAATTTGGATTCTGTTCCAAAGGAACAAGGGGGTATATTAAGGCAAGTTTTGGTTACAAGTATCAGGACAACCAAGTAAATATGGCCTGAACAATAATGGAAGTTTTATGGTCTTGTATAACAGGAAGACCAGCCTTAGGTGGTTCCAGAGTTGATGGATTCAGCAGCTCAGGGATGCTGGCCCCTCCATATTTCTCCTGGCTTTATCAATGTGATTGGTTTTACTGTGGCTGCCACAGCTCAAAACACATGTCCACAGTCAAATGCAGGAAGAAGACAAAGTCTTTGGCTTGTGTCCCTTTTAAAGAACACCGGAAACTTTTCCAGTGACTCACAATGGTCATGTCCGTCTGTCTTATCAGCCAGGGATATAGCTGATGCCTGGGCCTATGTCTGTCACTGGCATATAAACAGGATCAATACGACCGGCTTAAACTGATCATCATTTACTGTTGATCCCTGATGGGATGTGTGCTTGACTGAAGACACAAGGAGGAAGGGAGAATATGCAGACATCTGCCAGCAAGGAGAGAAGAGGTTGAGAAGACCCTCTGGTAGCCCAGCACCATGAATTACCTGGGAACTTGGTATACACGAGGAGCATCCATGTTTGGTTAGAAAGATTTAGGGACCACAGACTTCTCCGTGAGTTGTTGTGAATACCTCATGGGAGCAGCAACCAGCAATGCTGCCCTCAGGGGCCAGAACCAGAGACGGGTGGAAATCCTTTAGGCTACATTAGAATTATGAGCTGGGTTCTCATGACATACCCTCCTCCCCACCGTGGAACTCTGTCATGTAGGAACCAGTGGCAACATAGACCTCCTCCCATTGCTCAACTCTGATTTACAGTTGGGAAGGAAGGGAGATTCAACTCTCACACCCTGACACTGCCAGTAAGGAGATCTTTTCTCTCCCATTCCCCCAGAGTTGTCAAGAAATAGCTCTAGGACCTACGGTTCTTCCTTCTTCATTTTTCCATAGGACATCACTATGAAGTAGCCAAGGTGAGTAGAGGGGTTGTTGACAATATCTTTTCATCAAGATATAAGACATCCAGTCACTTTCTTTCTGGAGCTCAACAGTTTTTAAAAATTTATTTTTAATTGAAGGATAATTGCTTTACAATATTATGTTGTTTTTTTCCATTCATCAACATGAATCAGCCATAGGTATACATATGTCCCCTTCCTCCTGAACCTTCCTCCCACCACCCATCCCATCCCATCCCTTTAGGTTGTCATGTCACAGAGCAGCTCAAATCTTGTAGGCATCTAACTTGACTCAAAAGTCTTAGATCCCTTACTGTTTATTAATAGTTTTTTATCTAACTTGCTGTCACTGGCTGGCCTGCGTGCAGAAGGCAGGCAATGCCTCATCACTGAGGAAGGGGAAGGACCTGAATAAATCTTCTGACAATTGTGAGGCCTGGTTCTCCATCCCTCAAATTGGGGTAATTACTCCTGCCTTGAAAGAGCCAGGCACGCCGTATTTGAGCTGTGCAAGGATCTCCTTCCCTTTCCTTCCTCTCAGCCTTGATCTCTCACATCTGTGTTTTATAATCTGCCTGTTTGGTTGTTTACTTATTTATTTGTAGCAGTGAAAGCTGGGCCGCTTTACCTGATGGCTGAAGGTTCACAAACTGCTTCTCTGGATTCCTCCTTCATTGACATTCAACCCAGTCCCTTGCAGATGGCTCTGGAGGCCTCCCCTTCTTGGGAGCTCTAATGTGGCAGTTATGAAAGCAGCTCAGACCAAGCTCGATTAGCATAATAATGAAGCTTCGGCTGCAGTGTTATCATCCTCAAAGAGGATAGCTGGAGTGGTCACAGAGCCCTTAACAAGTGCTGCTTTAGGATAAAAGAGGACAGGGTAGGAAATGATAGATGGCAAGTGGGGAATACTGAGGGGGATTAGGAGGGGTGGAAACCAGAAAGGGAAGTGGGGAGGAATCTTGTTTGCTGGCCTCTGCCTTGTTTTGAAGAGATGTCACTGAAACCACAAAATTTCCTTTACAATTGGCCTTTTAGAAATGCACTGATGTGAGCATTTCTAGAAAAATTTAATATCTGTCTCTTGTGGCTGTAGAAGGAAATAAAATTGATCTGCAACAATTGCAAGCTCTTTTGGATGCTCAGTAACCAGTGAAAATAGGTTGGGCATTATTACCTCCCTTTTACAGATGAAAGTCCATCCATTCATTCCTCCATCCCTCCATCCCTCTATCCATGCATGCATCCATTCATCTTCTATCTCGTTCTGTCATTTAATGTAGCTGCCAGATGAAATAACTGCTAGCAAGAGACACTGGGCAGATATGAACTCAGATCTGTAATCAGTTAAAAATCCAAACCAAAGACCATACGTCCCAACTCTGGTGGTTAATTGTAATGAAGCAGGTTCAGCTGGATCCTTGAGGTTGATTCACATTTACTGTCTCGCAGTTGTCTTCTCAGCTGGGGAATCCAAACATGTGTATGACCAATGCCTCTACCAGAGCCATTTTGATGGCCATTGGCCCAGTTTAGGCTAGTGTGATAGCTTCAGTTTGTACATTTAAGCCACGGGTTATTGTGCTGGATTTAAAAACAAAACAGAGATCAGCTATCCCCTAGTTAAACAGGCAAGGAAACAGCAGGAAAGCTGAAGCACATCCAGGCTTTCTTGCGCCATGTAAAATTGGGCACTAACTGGAAGGACTAGTCTGGGTAATTCAAGAAAATCTCCCCAGGCCCCACCCCTCTTCCCCGGCATGCAGAGGGCAGGAGGAAGGAAAATCTCCATTGAAAACGAGGACCAACTATGACTGGTCCAACAGACAAGGCCAGTGGCACACTTACATGAGGGGAGAAGGTTCTTGGTTTAGGAAACTGCCCTAACGGCATCTTTGGTGTGAAAAATGAAGTCCCCACCCAGCCTCTCCCAAAAGATGATTTGGAAGGAGGGTGAGACGGAGGAGATCAGAAGTGTCTGTGTAATGAAGGTGAGAGAGCACAGAAAAGCAAAAGCGGGGAATGATGCCAGTTAGTGAGGGAGTGAGGCGCTGAGGAAAGCAACTGTCCAATGCAGGAGACACCCCAGGCGGAAGTGGCCCAGGAGCCCTGCTTTTAAGTTGCTTGTGGTTCTGTGATATAGTTCTCTCTGGAATCCCCAGTCTTTAGGATAAAAGCCTGTTTGCAACATGCAGCCATTTGAATGTGGGGTAGAGCTTGGGAGATTGAAGAGGAAAAGGGAGGCACCTCACATTCATCTGGCATCAGACAGAAAGAAGAGAGTTGACCCCAGAGGGGGAGATGTGACAATGAGAGACCCCCAGAAACAGGAAATGTGATCAAGGGCTGACTATGTAAGAGTCCTAGGAATCCACCCCAAATCTTTCAGTATGTGGAAAGGGGCTTAAGTTAGATTTCTTCCCAGATTTAAAGGAAATGGGACCACAGAGGTTTACCTAGACAGAATATATTTGTTTCCATTGTCTTGAAGTGTTAATAGAAGTCTGAATGATCAGCTCAGCAATATGATAGTTGCTTGAGACCTCTGCATCTTTTTATAGATTTTGTCATCTAAGATCAATGACCAGAGATGTTGCACACAGTTCTTAACAGTTTATAAACACTTTGCATTACTTCACTTAATCTTCATAATCACTTGGGGAGGGCAGCTGAAAACCCATATCATCCTGGGAGCATTGATTTATTGTCAGTAACTTAGAGTTTACACACTTGAAGTGACTCAACTCATTGTATATGCAAGCACGATACTCAACCCAATGTCTATATGGGGACACGGCAAGGCTCTTGATTGAGGGGGTGGTGGGTAAAGAGAAGAGTTTGCAGCTATAGAGCAATTTCTCTTCCAGTTTGCTTTTTAAGTTTTAAGTACAAGCTAAGAAGTATCAGCATGTGCAGTCCTGTTGAGGTGATGGCTGCATGTGGTCCCATCTCATAGTCAAAGAAATCACCCAGAAACCAAAAACAATTTTATAATATCTGTAGTTCTTATCTTTGTTTCCATTTAGCAAAATTTGATCTAATTTAGTATTTCTTCCTTCTGGTATGCATTATAAGACAAAACAGAATCTAGCATAAGTCAAGGAAATCCATTCATAGTTCAGGTCTTATGATCTTTAAACATCAGAAACTGGACACAAAGTCCAGTTTTGGCAAAAAACAAATTGCCTTCTTTACTTGATTAATTCTCTCACACTCCCTTCATTATTTAGAATGGCTGTTCTCTGAAATCACTCCCTTGAGGTCTTGCCTTGGAGGCGTCTCTGTTCCTTTTGTCCTTTGCTATTCCACTGAAACCTCACAACCTTTCCAATTCTGCTTCACAAAAGCACCATTAAATAACCTTGGCAATGGCAGAGACTTCCTCAAAAGGAGAGGAGGAGAAGAAACTAAGGGAAGTTAGAAAATGGTTTTGTGGTAGGGGGAAGAGAAAGACAAAGAATACATTTACATAAACATTTCAGGGTTGTAATAAATAAATGCTGAAAGTTAATCTGGCAATATGCATGATTATTGTTTTGTTGTATATTAATTAGGCAATAAATGGTAATGGTTTATGCAAATGATAGCACTTATTTATTTTTAAGGAAGAAACTGTGTTTTTATTGTTCTTCTCTTCTGGCTCTGTGAGTTCTTTGGTGTTTTTAAATAAAAATAATGGCTATCTTGTCGACTCTTTATCTGACACCATGGGTATAGTTTAATTCTCATCTGAGACAGACTTGTCAGAAGACCAATACTTCAGTCTGATTCCTCAGAAATATTGGTTCCAGAGGAATATTGGTTCCAGTAATTCCTCTACTAATCCTTTATGACTCACGGCTGTAGATTTTGAGCAAATGTTTTTTTCTCCCCAAAATATCTTAAAATAATTAAAGCTGATTTGCCTACAAGATCAACCTTATGGTGATCATCCACAAAAGTGATGTGATTTGGGGAACAAAAAAGGTCCTCTTGTCCCCTGCATCACCAGCCCCTGTTTGCTAAAACTATTTACTAAAATGATTTCACTATTCTGAGCAATATATTTTCTTAGCTCAGGAGAGAAAACACTTTGAAGTCGTTCACACATCTCCAAGGAAAAACTGAGTGGGGAGGTGTTTTAGGTGCTAAAAGGGTTTAGAGGGACATTCATGTGTGACTTTCTAGGAATTCTAAATCCAGGCTTTTGCTGGTTCTAGAAAGTAGGCATGAAAGGGCCTGACAGCCATATTGGGTTGTGTAGGTCCCAGATCAACTGGTGGACAAGAGGAGAGAATTTGAGTGGTGTTTTCTATAGTTTGTAAGAGAGACTTCTTCCAAGGCATCCCACATCTGTGGGTTTATCTTGTGGCCTTGGTGACTGCTCTTTTCCTTGAAAGAAGGGGAGCCTGTCGTCCCCTTCTAGGTAGGAGATGTCCTACATCTACCGTGATATTGTGGGGTTTTATGTTCTATCATTTCCCACTACCTGGAGACAGAAGAGATGGACAGACAGTTGAAATTCTTGCCCAAGGCTCAGGCTGACTGTGATATTTCTCACTTCTTAATCTTTAGCTCTTCTCCTTTCTCCACAAGTAAACCAAGGCTGATTCTTCTACCCCAACCTCTTCCTCTCCCAAGTTGTTATTTAAAGCCCAAGGGTTTCTGGACAGCTCCTCTCTGCCTCGGAGCTGCCTGGAAGGCAGGCCAGGATCACAGTGCTCATTGTCCTTCTTCCTGACAAGGTGGGGGCAGATTTTCTCCTTCAGAGCCTCAGAGCCGGGCTGATAAGCAGCCACACCAACCGCTTTTCCACATCTGCAAAAGGGAGACCATAATATCAAGCCTACCATAGCTTTTAGGACTATTAAATGGTTGCAAAGAGTGAGACATGACTGAAGCAACTTAGCACAGCACAGCACAAACGAGATACTGTATTTGAATCACATAGCGTGTTGCACATCGAGAACTTTGACTATTACCCAAATCTGATGCAAATTTTTAAGAGCCAGCTTGAGTCCTACACCCTTCATGGAAGTTTTCATTTCCCCCACAGCTTGAAGTAATCTATGTGCTTCTGAGGTATTTGTTAGCTGTGCAATTCATATGGAAATTAAAAATGCATTGTTTCATGACTTGCCCTTTGTTGCTATCTTATTAATTAACCTGTGTGGTTATTTAATTAACTCTTCATATCTTTATTCTTTCCCCTCCATGGATCACAGCCTTGTCATGGCTAAGAGGCTTGTGTAACTCAGTGATGCTATAAGCCTTGCTGTGCAGTGCGATCCAAGATGGATGGATCATAGTGGAGAGTTCTGACAAAACGTGGCCACTGGAGAAGGAAATGGCAAACCATTCCAGTATTCTTGCTGTGAGAACCCCGTGACCAGTATGAAAAGGCAAATAGATATGACACTGGAAGAATGAGCCACGCAGATTGGAAGGTGTCCAATATGCTACTGGGGAAGAATGGAGGGCAATTACAAATAGATCCAGAAAGAATGAAGTGGCTTGGCCAAAGCAGAAATGATGCTCAGTTGTGGATGTGTTTGGTGGTCAAAATAAAGTCTGGTGCTGTAAGGAACAATATTTTACAGGAACCTGGAATGTTAAGTCCATGAATCAAGGTAAACTGGACATGGTCAAACAGGAGAAGGCAATAGTGAACATCAACATCTTAGGACTCAGTGAACTAAAATGGATGGGAATGGGTGAATTTAATTCAGATAACCATTATGTCTACTGTGGGCAAGAATCCCTTAGAAGAAATGGAGTAGCTCTCATAGTCAACCAAAGAGTCCAAAATGCAGTACTTGGGTGCAATCTTGAAAAAGAGAGGATGGTCTCAGTTTGTTTTCAAGGCAAACCGTTCAGCATCACAGTAATCCAAGTCTATGCCCCAAGCACTGATGCCAAAGAAGCTGAGGTTGAAAGGTTCTATGAAGACCTACAAGACATTCTAGAACTAATACCAAAAAAGATGTCCTTTTCATGATAGGGGATTGAAATGCAAAAGTAGGAAGTTAAGAGATACCTGGAGTAACAGGCAAGTTCGGCCTTGGAGTACAAAATGAAGCAGAGCAAAGGCTAACAGAGTTTTGTCAAGAGAACACACTGGTCATGGCAAACACGCTTTCCCAACAACACAAGAGATAACTCTACACATGGACATCACCAGATGGTCAATATAGAAATCAGATTGTTTATATTCTTTGTAGCCAAAGAAGGAGAAGCTCTATACAGTCAGCAAAAAACAAGACCTGGAGCTGACTATGGCCCAGATCATGAGCTCCTTATTGCAAAATTCAGGCTTAAATTAAATAAAGTAGGAAAAATCACTAGGTCAATTAGGTATGACGTAAATCAAATCCCTTATGATTATACAGTGGTGGTGAGGAATAGGTTCAAGGAGTTAGATCTGGTAGACAGAGTGCCTGAAGAATTATGGACAGAGGTTCACAACATTGCAAGTACAAGAGGCAGTGACTAAAACCATCCCAAAGGAAAAGAAATGCAAAAAAGCAAAGTGCTTATCTGAGGAGGCTTTACAAATAGCTGAGGAAAGAAGAGAAGTGAAAAGCAAGGGAGAAAGGGAAAAATATACCCTACTGAATGCACAGTTCCAGAGAAAAGTAAGGAGACATAAGAAAGCCTTCTTCAATGAACAATGCAAAGAAGTAGAGGAAAATAATAGAATGGGAAAGACAAGAGATCTCTTCAAGAAAACTGAAGATATCAAGGGAATATTTCATGCAAGGATGGGCACGATAAAGGACACAAACACTAAGGATCTAACAGAAACACAAGAGATTAAGAAGAGGTAGCAAGAACATACAGAACTATACAAAAAAGTCTTAGTGACTCAGATAACCACAGGGGTATAGTCACTCACTAGAACCAGACATCCTAGAGTGTGAAGTCAAGTGGGCCTTAGGAAGCATTACTATAAACAAAGCTAGTGGAGGTGATAGAATTCCAGCTGAGCTATTAAAATCCTAAAAGATGATACTGCAAAGTGCTGCACTCAGTATGTCAGCAAATTTGGAAATCTCAGCAGTGGCCACAGGACTGGCCACTTTCATTTCAGTCCCAAAGAAGGGCAGTTCTTCTTTGGGAATAGTAAAATTGCACTCACTTCACATGCTAGCAAGGTAATGCTCAGAATCCTTCAAGCTAGGCTTCAGCAGTACGTGAACTGAGAACTTCCAGATGTGTAAGCTGGATTTAGAAAAAGCAGAGGAACCATGGATTAAATTACCAACATCCGTTGGATCACAGAGAAAACAAGGGAATTTTAGAAGAAACAACTATTTCTGCTTCACTGACTATGCTGAAGCCTTTGATTGTGTGGATCACAATAAACTGTGGAAAATTCTTCAAGAGAAGGGAATACCAGACCACCTTACCTGTCTCCTGAAAAACCTGTATGCAGGTCAAGAAGCAGCAGTTAGAGCTGGACTTGGAACAATGGACTAGTTCAAAATTGGGAAAGGAGTACATCAAAACTGTATATTGTCACCCTGTTTATTTAACTCGTATGCAGAGTACATCATGCAAAATGCTAGGCTGGATGAGTCACAGGCTAGAATCAAGATTGCCAGGAGAAACATCAACAACCTCAGATATGCAGATGATACCACTCTAATGGCAGAAAGTGAAGAGGAACTAAAGAGCCTCTTGAGGGTGAAGGAGGAGAGTGAAAAAGCTGGCTTTAAAACTCAACATTCTAAAAACTAAGATCATTAAGTCCCATCACTTCCTGGTGTTAGGTCCCATCACTTCATGGCAAATAGAAGGGGGAAAAGTAGAAACAGTGATAGACTTTATTTTCTTGGGCTCCAAAATCATTGTGGATGGTGACTGCAACCATGAAATTAAAAGACACATCCTCCTTAGAAGAAAAGCTATAACAAACCTAAATAGCATATTAAAAAACAAAGATATCCCTTTGGCCACAAAGGTCTGTATAGTCAAAGCTATCATTTTTACAGTTCAGTTCAGTTCAGTTCAGTTCAGTCGCTCAGTTGTGTCCAACTCTTTGCGACCCCATGAATCACAGCATGCCAGGCCCCCCTGTCCATCACCAACTCCCGGAGTTCACCCAGACTCACGTCCATCGAGTCAGTGATGCCATCCAGCCATCTCATCCTCTGTCCTCCCCTTCTCCTCCTGCCCCCAATCCCTCCCAGCATCAGAGTCTTTTCCAATGAGTCAACTCTTTGCATGAGGTGGCCAAAGTACTGGAGTTTCAGCTTTAGCATCATTCCTTCCAAAGAACACCCAGGACTGATTTCCTTCAGAATGGACTGGTTGGATCTCCTTGCAGTCCAAGGGACTCTCAAGAGTCTTCTCCAACACCACAGTTCAAAAGCATCAATTCTTTGGTGCTCAGCCTTCTTCACAGTCCAACTCTCACATCCATACATGACCACAGGAAAAACCATAGCCTTGACTAGACAAACCTTTGTTGGCAAAGTAATGTCTCTGCTTTTGAATATGCTATCTAGGTTGGTCATAACTTTCCTTCCAAGGAGTAAGCGTCTTTTAATTTCATGGCTGCAGTCACCATATGCAGTGATTTTGGAGCCCCCAAAAATAAAGTTTGACACTATTTCCACAGTTTCCCCATCTATTTGCTATGAAGTGATGGGACCAGACGCCATGATCTTTGTTTTCTGAATGTTGAGCTTTAAGCCAACTTTTTCACTCTCCTCTTTCACTTTCATCAAGAGGCTTTTTAGTTCCTCTTCACTTTCTGCCATAAAGGTGGTGTCATCTGCATATCTGAGGTTATTGATATTTCTCCCGGCAATCTTGATTCCAGCTTGTGCTTCTTCCAGCCCAGCATTTCTCATGATGTACTCTGCATAGAAGTTAAATAAGCAGGGTGACAATATACAGCCTTGACGAACTCCTTTTCCTATTTGGAACCAGTCTGTTGTTCCATGTCCAGTTCTAACTGTTGCTTCCTGACCTGCATACAAATTTCTCAAGAGGCAGATCAGGTGGTCTGGTATTCCCATCTCTTGAAGAATTTTCCACAGTTGATTGTGATCCACACAGTCAAAGGCTTTGGTATAGTCAATAAAGCAGAAATAGATGTTTTTCTGGAACTCTCTTGCTTTTTCCATGATCCAGCGGATGTTGGCAATTTGATCTCTGGTTCCTCTGCCTTTTCCAAAACCAGCTTGAACATCAGGAAGTTCACGGTTCACATATTGCTGAAGCCTGGCTTGGAGAATTTTGAGCATTACTTTACTAGTGTGTGAGATGAGTACAATTGTGCAGTAGTTTGAGCATTCTTTGGCATTGCTTTTCTTTGGGATTGGAATGAAAACTGACCTTTTCCAGTCCTGTGGCCACTGCTGAGTTTTCCAAATGTGCTGGCATATTGAGTGCAGCACTTTCACAGCATCATCTTTCAGGATTTGAAAGAGCTCAACTGGAATTCCATCACCTCCACTAGCTTTGTTCATAGTGATGCTTTCTAAGGCCCACTTGACTTCACATTCCAGGATGTTTGGCTCTAGGTGAGTGATCACACCATCGTGATTATCTGGGTCGTGAAGATCTTTTTTGTACAGTTCTTCTGTGTATTCTTGCCACCTCTTCTTAATGTCTTCTGCTTCTGTTAGGTCCTAATAGCTTCTGCTTCTGTTAGGTCCGTACCATTTCTGTCCTTTATCGAGCCCATCTTTGCATGAAATGTTCCCCTGGTATCTCTAATTTTCTTGAAGAGATCTCTAGTCTTTCCCATTCTGTTGTTTTCCTCTATTTCTTTGCATTGATCGCTGAGGAAGGCTTTCTTATCTCTTCTTGCTATTCTTTGGAACTCTGCATTCAGATGCTTATATCTTTCCTTTTCTCCTTTGCTTTTCGCTTCTCTTCTTTTCACAGCTACAACTGTGAGATTTGGACCAGAAAGAAGGCTGAGCACTGAAGAATTGATGCTTTCTAATTGCGGTGCTAGAGAAGACTCTTGAGAGTCCCCTAGACTGCAAGGAGATCAAATCTGTCAATTCTAAAGGAAATCAACCCTGGATATTCATTTGGAGGACTGATACTGAAGCTGAAGCTCCAATACTTTGGCCACCTGATGCAAAGAACTGACTCACTGGAAAAGACCCTGATGCTGGGAAAGATTGAAGGCAAAAAGAGGAGTGGGTGGTAAAGGATGAGATCGTTAGATAGCATCACCAACTCAATGGATATGAATTAGAGCAAACTCCAGGGGACAGTGGACAGGGAATCCTGGCGTGCTGCAGTCCATGAGGTCGCAAAGAGTCAGAGACAACTTAGTGACTGAACAACAACAGCATCTTTAATATTGATCTTCACAACTTGGCTTTAAGGTCTTTGAGGAGGGAAACTGTGTCTAATATTTTATAGCCTCCCCAAGATGTCCAGAACAGTGTTTCATATAAAATATGGATCATGTTTCTTTCCATAGATTTAAAAGCAGGAACACAGAACATCACTGAGCCCTCCTTAGTGGTCATCTAGACCATGGAATATAACTACATGAGGAGCTTATACTGTAGCAAAGTACCCCCCTCCACCCCTTTGTGCTCATACCCATGTTTTCTGTCTTATAAATTCTGTTTTAATGCATAGCAATAAAGTCCAATGTTAGCTCACAGATTTCAGCAGAATTTAATAGCAGTAGACACAATAGTCTTAGGAAATAGATGAAGAGGTGGACAAAGTCTCCTTAATTAGATCCTGTTTGTTGAAAGAGTGGCATTGGGGCTTAGCACACTCTGCACCTCTTCACCAGATCTTTACCTTGAGAGAACCACTCTTCACCTCTTCACCACTTTATCTTGACTTTACCCCATGAAGCCACATTCTTAGCTCCAGGTCCCCATGTTTCAGGGTTGGAGCACTGTCATGGCAGAATTTATTTTTTCCCTAGAGTAGACCAGGTGATCCTAGGTATAAAGATCAGGAAGTCACCTGTCCTGCTGTGCTGCTCAGCGCTCTGGAGAAATCTTAGGAAGCAGATGAGAAGCTTAATGTAAAATCAGTCAGTGTTTTAAACAAAGAGATACACCCAAATTTTCCCTCACCATACTCTGATAAACAGGGTTATCTTGTGGTTAAAGTGATACACTCTACATCTGGGGTCATGTTTATTGAACAAGGCCTCTTATTTTCCATAAGTTCCAGCATGAGAACAGAAAATGTGAACAACGGTAAGAGTTTCATATTTCTCCCAGGGTCATCATGAGGATGAATGAAATCTGCCAGAACTTCGGTTATAAAATAATAAATGCAAAAGCAGGTTCAGGAAAACTAGAGGTTTTCCTTTTGAATGACATTGTTACTGCTAAATACTCCATGTGCATTTGCCATATTTGCATATAAATATGGGTTTGTTTGAGGATCTGGGTGACGAATTCAGACCAAAGAACAAAGTTCTGTTGATAAATCTGGTGTCCTCTGTACTTTGTTCTTGGATGGCTGTCTCCCTTCCTCTCCTCCTGGATGTATGGCTGGTACCAGGTCTCGGGCTGCTGCCCAACAAGTTCATTTTCTGTCTTTGCTCTCTTTCTCCTTCTTTTGCTCACTTTTCTCTTATTTTACTCTTTCTCAAGTCTTGTCTCTTTTTTCTCCCCATTTCATCTTTCTTCATCCACCTCTCCTAACCCTCCATCTATATTTATGCTTTTCCTTCCTTAAACTTGACTTTTTTCCCCAGTAAAACACCATTACATTATGCATTAAATAAGTGATACTTTCCAGCCTCTTTATTCCTAAATAGTACTCTATAGTATAAATAAACAGATTTCAAATCAAATAGACTTCTTATAAAAAGGGAATAAAAGTTGAAAACAATCATGACATCTGGGTGAGGAAGATCCCACGGAGGGGGAAATGGCAACCCATTCCAATATTCTTGCCTGGAAAATCCCATGGACAGAGGAGCCTGGCATGCTACAGTCCATAGGGTCACAAAGAATTGGACATGACTGAGCGACTGAGCATGCACGTACTCTCTGGTATAAGGAAACAGATTTCAAATTGAATAGAGTTCTTTGAAAAGAAAAAAAAAGCTGAAAATAATCATGACATCTAGAAACAAACTGTGCACATATTTCTCCTGTAGTAGAATTACAGAAAGGAGTGATTTTTTAGAGATGGAAACTGTGCAGTGGGCAGTGCCTGATGTTCATAGAGGGGCAGGTGGAAGGAAACTGATTTAGTTTTTTTTCCCTTTTCTGTTGACTGAGCTCAGGAAAGTGTTGGGAAAGAGGAGATCTGGATCTGGGGCCAGAAGGAGACCCTGAAGAGCCCTGGGGTCTTTTCCCTGCTGTAAAAAGAACTGTTCAGTTTTTCTGATTAACCTCTGGGGAATGTTGGTCTGACAACAGTTTGTCATTGCCAGAAATGGAACTCTCATAGGTGTGCGTGATTATCCCAGCAATTCCTCACTGTAAGGAAAGTAGTAAGGAAAGAATCCGCCTGCAATGAGGACACCCCAGTTCAATTTCTGGGTTGGGAGGATCTCCTGGAGAAGGGATCCCCCTGGAGTGGGATACTACCCACTCCAGTATTCTGGCCTGGAGAACTCCCTGGACTGTATAGTCCATCCGGTTGCAAAGAGTCAGACACAACTGAGTGACTTTAACTTCACTTTAAGGAAAGTAGTACAGATTTTCCTGCTGTCTGAAAGGAGAGCGTTCTTATGAAACGTTTCATAAGCAGAAATGATGTAAAGTGGAGAAGTAATTACCCTGGGACACATCTTGCTAACGGATGCACAGAATAAATCAGGATAAAGCATGGATGCTCAAAGATGCAATTTAAAGCTCTAGTGCCTTGATGCTGAGATGCTAAGTGTAGTTCCCGGGGAGGGAGCTTGGTGGTGCCAGTCTCACTGCTCAGGGTGCCCGCTCCCTTCAAAACAAATGCTGAATGCAATTTTTGCTTTTTGCCTTTACTGTATTATTATATTGAAAATCCTCTTTGGATTTCTTTCAGTTAGTGAAAATGAGAGTTATAGTAGGTCTTTTGTAAAAGCAAAGTGCTGTAAAGTGAACTTTCCAAAAGCTAGACTTCTTGTATAATTTATTCATCATTTTACAGATGAGGACACTGCTCATCGAGGATTTGGTCAACTGCTAAGATCACTTGATGAGGAAGTGATGGGGCTGGGAATCAAATCTGGGTAATCTGGGGAGCTCCTTCTTAACTTGCCTCAAATGTACTGTCTCTGGACACTGTAATCAACAATGTCTGCTTGTATGTATTCCACCTGCTTTATTTTGCACTCTACATTTCTGCTTTATCAATACCATTATTGCTTGTCCTATCCATGATATCCAAATGATGTGTATTCATCAGAACTAAACTGATGTCAGACAAAATTTTGTTATTGGACTCCTTTTTCCTTCTCTGCATTCTCTCTTTTTTCTTTCTTTCCTTCTAATATTTAGTCATTTCCATTCTGGAGGTATAGGTCAGATATCTCTAGTTTTGGTGGTTAGCTTTATCTGATTAGAAACAAACAAACAAACCATGTTTCAAGCCTTCATTCCAGGTCCTGCTAGAAGTCTGGAGCTGTACATTTTTAAAAAAAATTTCCAAATGGTTGATGTTCCTGTGGTTGCCTCTCACTGATTTCCTGCTCCTGATGAAATTCTTGCTCACATGGATGTCTTGCTTTCTGAATATCTTTTTTTTCTTCTCTGTATCATCTTGAACATAGCAGGAAGCCCCATTCCTTTTCACAAAGTTCCTCCCACTGCAGGCTCTTGCATATAGCCGATGTTACCAAAGATTTTGGATCACATTGCAGAACTAGGTGTTTTATTGAAGGTCATATACCCCTGTCCCAAAACGTTTTATGCCTTTCCATCATGGGGGTTCGGAGAAGGAAATGACAACCCACTCCAGTATTCTTGCCTAGAGAATCCTGTGGACAGAGCAGCTTGATGGGCTGCTGTCCATAGGGTCGCACAGAGTCGGACACGACTGAAGCGACTTAGCATGCATGCGTGCATTGGAGAAGGAAATGGCAACCCACTCTGGTATTCTTGCCTGGAGAATCCCAGGAACAGAGGAGCCTGGTGGGCTACCGTCTATGGGGTCGCACAGGGTCGGACACGACTGAAGCAACTTAGCAGCAGCAGCAGCAGCATGGGGGTTTCTTTCTAAGCTTCCTTTTTAGTCTCCAGATCCTCTCATTCAGTGCCACCTCTCCTTAACATTTTTCTCCTTTTCATGTTTCCCAAGTCTCTTCCTTCAGTTACCAGTAAGCAGCCATTGATAATCAACCCTCTCCCTACTGTCGGGGGAGTTTGTAATTTCCTCGGTTCTGTCTCATTGCAGCAAAAATTTGAAGCGATAGACCAGTGTTACAGCCCTCGGATGGACCAGTGTTACATCTCTGTGTTACAGCTCAGTTTTGTTTAGAAAATAAAGGAAAATACATCCTGAGGGCATGCCGACCCAAAAGACGTGAAGAGAAGAGAGGCTCCTCTTTTTATGTTTTTTTCTCCTCCCCCTGAGCCTGCCCTGTGTAAATTGGGCCAGCCAAGAGTGCTGTTTGTTTTACCCGAGGTCCTCACTCTCGTCCTCGGACCTTCCTTTGTTCTATTTTCGTGGTCTTTTCCCCTTTCTTGTCTTTTAGCCGCTACCATTCTGGACTCCTTTTTCCTAGTCTATCTAACACTACCAATTTCTGTTACTTATCCAGCCAAAATGATTTATCTTCTCTTTGTCTAAACCTTTCCAGGGGTCCTATCTTCTGTAATCAAATATTTTAATATATTTTTCTAACCAAAAGAAAAGTTTTCTAAGAGAAATTCTGTCTTCCTCCTCAGTTTACTGGCTCAAAGTGCAGTCCACTTATAAAAATGCCAGTTTTCTTCTTTCCTTTGACATCATCTGTATGAGATCTATATCCATGCTGTATTTTTATTTTCTGTTGGTCTCTGGAAATCAGGTGACTTGATGGTAAAAACTCCTTTTGATTCAATTGGTGTTTAACCCTGTTTGTGCATTATTGTGTTTTTCTTTTAAAAGTCCAATGAATTCTTCTACCTTGAACAAGATAAGTATATAAAATCACTTTCTCTTAATATTAGGTCGAAATTCACACCATTCACTTTAAAAATAACTCCAAGATGAAACCATGAACTGAAACAGTGAAGTTTTATAATCATTTTTATTCATTCTTCATTGTTTTTCAGTCGCTAAGTCATGTGTGAATCTTTGTGATCCCATGAACTGCTACATGCCAGGTTTCCCTGTCCTTCAGAAGTCTGCTATCTCCTGGAGTTTGCTCAAACTCATGTCCCTTGAGTCAGTGATGTTATCTAACCATCTGATCCTCTGCCACCTTCTTCTCCTTTTGCTTTTAATCTTTCCCAGCATTAGGATGTTTTCCAGTGAGTCAACTCTTTGCATCAGGTGGCCAAAGTATTGGAGCTTCAGTTTCATCATCAGTCCTTTCAATGAAGATTCAGTGTTGGTTTCCTTTAGGATTGACTTGTTTGATCATTTGCAGCCCTATATTATGTTCCTTCAAGAGTGGAAGAGATTTCAGGGGGAAATGAAACAGTGTTATCTGATTATGAACTCACATGGGTGTATGTGAGTGTATGACATCTCTTTACTTTTGCCATCAGTTGGATTTTCGGTTACACGGATTAATCTTGGGTGAGCGTCCAGAGTCTCTTCTGTCTGGCCTCCCTGTCTTTCCTCTCTATTTCCCTCATGCCTATACTCAAGTTCTCTCCCAACCCAGGGTCTGGGTGTCATCCTGGCTTACCAGTCAAGGTAAAGTGCCTTGGGATGTTTCTGGCTCCATCTTGGTGGCTGTGGCTTCATAGAGTCTACTGAATTGAGGAGGGGAGAGAACAAGTCAGTGAAAAGGACAGAAAACCTCCTCCCTCCAGGCACGTGTACATTCACGAATCAGGAGGGTTTCTAGAAGGCTTGCAGTCAGCTCACAGAAGAGGTGGTAGGAAATCCAAGATCTGGCTTTCTAAGGGCTTTGTCTCCAGAGGAGCTCAGAGTTGGAGATGTATTGAGAACGCTTCTGTGAGAGCCATGTGGAGGAGCGATCCTGGTTGAAGTGTCTGCATTAACCAACTCCCCATTTTTGTAACATCCTAACAAATTTCCTTTCCCTACTGGTGATTACCAGAAGGGTCCTACTTTTGCTTGGTGTCCAGACTGGCTTCTTCCCCCCGGGCAGCGTCTGTGTTTGCTGTAATTGGATGGTACCACACAACCCACTGCTGTTGCCAGATTTCGTTATGACTTGGCGTTTTCTGTATGTATTTCCCCACTTTGGGGCTGTTTTGAAGCAAGTGAGGCCAATTTCCTTTTGAATAGCACAAATCTGGAGGCCCCGTTTGCACTGTGAGCTAAGTGGGTGCATTTGTGCAGCTCTCATTGACTGACAGTGTGCTCTTTGTTTGATTTGATTTTTTTTTTTTAAACAAGAGCTTGATCCTGAGAGGCAGCTGGCATTCACTGGAAGTCGGAGGACCCATCTTTGGAAAGCCAAAGAATATATTGGGGCAGCTGGTTTTATCCAGAATAATTTCTTGCTGAGGAGTGAGACCGCAGGCCTGCAGTTCTGAGCCGGTACTGCTTCTTGGCGGCACCCACTCTAACTGACCTCCGGGAGACTTTACAGTCTGGAGGAATTTGGAGTCACAAGGATGTAGGGGGATAGGAAGAGATTTGCCAGATAAAATGCAAGAGGCCCAGTTAACATTTTTTTCAAAGATTTTCTTTTTTTGATGTGGACCATTTTTTAAAGTCTTTATTGGGTTTGTTACAATACTGCTTCTGTTTGATGTTTTGGAATTTTAACCCCAAGGCATGAGGGATCTTAGCTCCCTGACCAGGGACCGAACCTGTAATTATCCACATTGGAAGGTGAAGTTTCAACCACTGGATCACCAGGGAATTTCCAGGCACGGTTAAAATTGAATTCCAAACAACAAATATTTCCTAGTATAAGTATGTCCTTTGCAATTTCTGGGAAATATTTCATTTATCTGAAATTCAAATTTAACTGAACATCTTGTATTTTTATTTGTTAAATCTGGCAACCCTAGGTACCTATGAAGAGGTAAGGGCGGTGGTGGTTACTGTAAAAAAATCAAGAAGATGAAGGATTCAGATCCAAAGAGGAGGGGAAAGGAGGATAAAATGTATCACTTGAAAAAGGAGCATGCCACAGGAAAACCTGTTTAATTGGCACAAAAATAAAAACGAAAAAGATATTTCTTGGGAGCCAAATGTGCTATTTTAGGCTCCCTAGCAACAGGAAAACAGAGAGATTGTTTTTTTAAAACTTATATCCCCCATTAGACATTGGTGGTTGTATGAATTAAAAGCATATTAATAATTTCTGATTTGGCAGCATGTAGACCAGTGGTTCTCAAACTGAAGTGAGCATCAGACTCACGTGGAAGGCTATTTATTTATTTATCTATCTATGCTTTGGGTGTACCATATGGATCTTAGTTTCCTGACCAGGGGTCGAACCTGCAACCCCTACAGTGGAAGGGTGGCATCTTAACCACTGGACTGCCAGGGAAGTCCCTGGAAGGTTTTTTTTTTTTTAAAAAAAAAAAACAAAACAAATCACTGGGCTGCATTCTGAGTCTGTGGCTTGGTGGGGTGGGACATGAAAATTTGCATTTCTAACAAGTTTCCAGGAGATGGTGATGCTCCTGGTCTGGGGATCAAACTTTGGGAATCAAGAGATAAACCTGAACTATTTAATATGGTGGCCACTGGTGCCTGAACTGTGGCTTGTCTGAACTGAGATGTGTTACTTATGTGTAAATACATATTAGGTTGTCAAGACAGTGAGAATAAAGAATGTGCAATACCTCATTAGTAATCTAAAAATATTGATTACATACATTTTGCATACATTGGGTTAAATATAATTATTATTAAAATTAATTTCACCTCTTTCCCCTTTTTTAAAACTAGGTCTACTAAAAACATAAAATTACATCTGACTTATGTTTGTGGCTTGTATTATATTTCTATCAGATAGTGATATTTTAAGCCATTGTTTGGGTCTGAATTTGGGCATCTGTGAATTAGTGAGAGGGAGGAGGGTGAAAATGCTTTCAATTTTTGTGACCTGTTTTTTTTTGGCTGTGCTAGGACTTAGTTCAGAGAAGGCAATGGCACCCCAGTCCAGTACTCTTGCCTGGAAAATCCAATGGATGGAAGAGCCTGGTAGGCTGCGGTCCATGGGGTCGCTAAGAGTTGGACACAACAGAACGACTTCACTTTCATTTTTCACTTTCATGCATTGGAGAAGGAAATGGCAACCCACTCCAGTGTTTTTGCCTGGAGAATCCAAAGGACAATGGAGCCTGGTGGGCTGCCATCTATGGGGTCTCACAGAGTCGGACACGACTGAAGCGACTTAGCAGCAGGACTTAGTTGCTGCACATGGGACCTTCGTTCTTCCTTGTGGCACGTGGGATCTAGTTCCCTGACCAGGGATGGAAACTGGGCCTCCTGCTTTGGGAATGCAGAGTCTTAGCCACTAGACCACCAGGGAAGTCCCTTGTGACCTGTTCTTGAGTGGAATAGTATCTCGTCCAAGATTTACTAAATCCTCTCACTTGGGTGTAACTTTTGCTCCAGTGTCTTGGTGCTTGATGCTATTAGGATTTGGGGTGTGCCCTAAGTGACTGAGTGCATGCACACATATACACACACTGGTGATAGTAGAGCTGTCTGTGAAAGCAAGGACTTCTATTGGGGAGGTATAAGAAAAGACCAGGCTGTCACTGATGGTCAGGAGGTCTTCTGCTCCATCTTAAGGGGTGATGCTCACAAGCAGAAAGGTGGCTACTTCTCTTCCTGCAGTCAGCTCCTTGTCCCATATTGGCTAATGGGTGGATTGGAAAGAGAACCTGTAATAGTGAAACTGATAGATAGCCATTTAATTGACAGATCTTGAGACCCCCTTTTCTTCCCTGTTTTCTCTGCAGTCAAAACTCAGCAAGAAACCTGGACCCAGGTCTGGATTCTGAAGCTAATAAGGACATGTAGATCTAAGTTTAAAGCATCAGAAAATTGAATTTCTGACAAAAGGTCAACCTAACTTGGACTATTTCCTCTGGAGAAGAAAAGCCTTCAAGTATGTGAAAGGTTACTCTATGGAAGGTTGTAGATAATTGCTATGTCTCCACTAAGTATAAAGCTGGTAGCAAAATAAAGTTGGTAGAAAAACATTTAAACTCCTACATGGGGGATTTGATTTTCAGGGAGAGAAGAATTTCCTGACATTGAACACAGTTTATTATTGGAAGAGTTTCTGTTAATGTCTGAACAACACTTTCTCTCCAACTTCTTGCCCTGACAGCAGTGACATCCTTGGATGACCTTTGCTCCCTAGTTGGGGGATCAGGAATTATCCTCAGAGAGGTAAGAGGAAGGCTGAGAGTCATTTAGGTCAGAGAAAGAGAACAGAAGTCATATCTATGATGCCAGACTTTGGTATTTGTCCAATTCCTCATTCCCAACCTGTGTAATCTTTACTGTTGCTATTGATTTTGTTGTTTAGTCGCTCAGTTGTGTCCAGCTCTTTGTGACCCCAGGGACTATAGCCTGCCAGACTCCTCTGTCCATGGGATTTCCCAGGCAAGAATACTGGAGTGAGTTGCCATCCCCTTCTCCAGAGGATCTTCCCCACCCAGGGATCGAACCCATGTCTCCTCCATTGGCAGGCGAGTTCTTTACCACTAAGCCATCTGGGAAGCCTTCATAATCTTCCCTCTTGCCATTGATTTTCGTTGCTTAGGTTTTTAGTTGAAAACATGAAATTAGTTTGAGCAGAAAAGGACGTTCTTAAAAGATCTTAAGAAAGGGTGAGCTGGATACAGCTCATACTGATTCTTGAGAGCCAGTAGTTAAGTTTTCAGGAACTCCATGAACTGGCCAATGTCACATTGGTAGCTTGCAGTCAGACATGGTTGGAGTATTTTCACTATGGAAGTTGGCAAACAATACAATTCAGAGCCCTTGCTCCATCCTTCCCCTGGAGAGCCTGTTGCTAAATATCAGCACCTGGCTGAATGTTAGGTAGCATAGCACATGCTTTCTGTTCTCACATCTTATTTACCTTCATGGACCACTTTTGATTCCAGCTAGGGCTGTAGCTGGAGAAGGCAATGGCACCCCACTCCAGTACTCTTGCCTGGAAAATCCCATGGATGGAGGAGCCTGGTGGGCTGCAGTCCATGGGGTCTCTAGAGTCGGACACGACTGAGCGACTTCACTTTCACTTCTCACTTTCATGCATTGGAGAAGGAAATGGCAACCCACTCCAGTGTTCTTGCCTGGAGAATCCCAGGGACGGGGGAGCCTGGTGGGCTGCCGTCTATGGGGTCACACAGAGTCGGACACGATTGAAGCGACTTAGCAGCAGCAGCAGCAGCAGGGCTGTAGCGGTTGGTCCCACTGCACACATTGCATCTCACCTCTAGTGTCCTCTGCTTCTATCCTCTTCTTTTGATTCAGGGATTCTCCTGGCTGTGAGGTTCACCCAGCTCTTACATAGGACAGCCTAGTAGCATGGAGGAATCAGTGTTTCTAGGTGCAAACCTCAACAAATGGAGCCTGAAAACCAGAGGATGGATACCTCTGACACTCATCCTTTGGAGAGATGATTAATTCTGCAATGCATGATTCCTCAGTGGGTCCCCTGTAGCACAGAGTGCCAGTCACTCATACTTACTGACTATTCCTCCTTCTCTGTCTACTCTCCTTCACTCCTGATTTCTGAGACCATCTCCAAGTAAACTACTTGCACTCATATTGTTACCTTAGGCTCTGCTTTTGAGGGAACTCAAACAAGGACAGGTTGCTCAGAGAGTCTCTAGGAAGGTCAGAAAACCAGGCTGGGAGGCCACACAGCCAGAAATGATGTTATAGGTTGTCTACAGAGCTGGTTCATTGTTCATACCACTGCTGTCTCGCTGGACCACAAACATGTCAGTGCTGATCCTGGCCACTGGACATCCTTTTTAGATTCTTTGCACTGCCCTTTGAAGTCCAGACATTGTTGACTCTACTATTTTCAGAATGCTTGTTCAAACTGTTAACTTCTGATCAAGTGAAAGTGTTAGTTGCTGAGTGTCCAACTCTATGCAAACCAATGGATTGTAATCCACCAGACTCCTCTGTCCATGGAATTCTCCAGGCAAGAATATCAGAGTGGGTTCAGTTCAGTTCAGTCACTCAGTCATGTCCAACTCTTTGTGACCCTATGGACTGCAGCATGCCAGGCTTCCCTGTCCATCACCAACTCCCAGAGCTTACTCAAACTCATGTCCATCAAGTCAGTGATGCCATCCAACCATCTCATCCTCTGTCATCCCCTTCTCCCCCCACCTTCAATCTTTCCCAGCATCAGGGTCTTTTCTAATGAGTCAGTTCTTTGCATCAGGTGGCCAAAGTATTGGAGTTTCTGCTCCCTGTCAAGCAACATAGAGGGAACATAGCCCCGCCCAACAACAGAAAATTGGAGTGGGTAGCCATTCCTTTCTCTGGGGGACCTTCACAATCCAGGGATTGAACTTGGATCTCCCACCTTGTAGGCAGATTCCTTACTTTCTAAGCTACCATGGAAGCCCAACTTCTGACCAAAGCCTGGAGTAAGTGTGTGTCTCATTGGTGGACCTTAGAGCTCATTTTTTTTTCCTGGCTGTGAGGAATGCTGGAAAGTAAGTGTTTCAGTTATTTATTGCTGTGTAAGAAATGATCTCAAACACTCAGTAGCTTAAAACAACTATTTTCTTTGCTCATGATTGTGTAACTAACAGATTGGGCTGGGTTGAGCTGGACAGTTTTTAAAATTGTTCTCGCCTGTTGTCACTCATGTGATTGTACCATCTGGTCATTCAGCTCAGCCTGGACAAACTGATGGCTTATGTACGTGACTGTTGATTGGTCTTGTTGGCTGGGCATCTCTTTCTTCTCTCTGGTCTTTCATCCTGTAGGAAACTAGCCTAGGGTTTCTCCCTGGGCAGCAGGAGTTTCAAGCGGGTGAGTGTGAAAGTAGCAAAGCCTCTTGGGGTACATGCTCCAAAGCACCAAATCGCCACTTATGTTCAGACTCAAGGGGTTGGGAAATAGATTCCAGTTCCTGATGAGAAGATCAGCAGGGTCACATTGCAAAGGAAAGGGCAACAGGGAGGAGAGGATCATTGTGGTCTTTTGCTAACAATCTGACTCTGGAAGTATCTGACTTCTACAGTGGGAGATCATAAGGTGGGAAATTCCTCAGATACCAAACAGGTGTTCAGAGGTGCTGGGTGGCTCAGAAGGTGACAGGGTGTTCACTCTGATTGGCTTGTTCCTGAATCGGGTGATTACATCTCCCATTCTTATTCCCAGGCGCTTCTGGGTCTGTTGACCTTCTAGGAGAACTCCTTCCTGGTTCCGTTCTCATAGGTGCCTGGCCAGGAGGGCACTGAAGCTGACTCTGTGACTAGTGTGACTCTGAGGGGAGGCATAACAGATGCTGGACAAGATTGAAAGTCTGATGCTGGATGTGATTATTAAATAATCAAAATGGGAGTTTTTAATAAGGCTTCTTTTTTTTTTTTGTTTAGATGCAGGGTGTATTTTTGGAAGATGATGGAAGCCTGAACCAGTACTAGTTCTTGCTTTAGTTATCAGTTTTCCTTGAAGGAGAGTATAAGGATTAGACAGGAAGAAGAAGGGAACCATGGGAAAGGGTTTATTGAGGACCAATATTGTTGTGGTAGGTGTTACACCATTCTGGCACATTTGCACTTGCTCTATCCTAACCTCAGCTTTTGAGAAGGAGAAACTGAGGCTCAGAAAGTGTACTTAAGTTGATCAAGGTCATGTAACTAACAAATACTAAGTGATAGAGTCAATCCAGATCTAAGTTTGATTCCAAAACCTATGATTTCTTCACCTACTATGCTTTCTAGCTGGACATAACTGAAGCTACTGGGCATGCACACATGCATTCTAGCCAGATAAAAAATTTTAGAATCTGCCAAGAATTTCTCTAAAGAGGTGTTATCATATGCCAATGAGCTTGCTATTCGAGGGCTCGGCTCCTGCTTTGGAGTCAGAAAAGACTTGGCTTCTCAAATCCTGATTCTACTGCTTAGGAACTCAGATCATAACTAAATCATTTAACTTCTTCGATCCTCAGTTTTCTCATCTGTAAAATAGGGCTAATAATAGTAATTTTCTAAAATGTTAGCATTGAGCATGGTGCTTGGAGCTAGTAAATTGGGTAATGCCAACTGTTATTGTTAATAATGGTCAGCAGATGGTTTTATTATAGAATATGTTTTATATTCTGTCTATATTCAGTCACACTGAAAAAATACTGTGGATTTACTTTGTGGGGTAATTGTAAGTGCTGACTATGGTATAGCTGATGGGATTGTGTGTGTGTCGGTGTGTGATTGTGCGCTCAGTTGTTCAGTCATGTCTGACTCTTTGCAGCCTCATAGACTGAAGCCTGCCAGGCTCCTCTGTCCATGGAATTTTCCAGGCAAGAATACTGGAGCAGGTTGCCATTTCCTACTCTAGGGGATCTTCCCAACCCAGGGACTGAACCCGCAACTCTTGTGGTCTCCTGTGTTGGCAGGTGGATTCTTTACCACTAGCGCCTCCTGGGAGACCCACTGATTGCATAGATAATCTGGTTGGTTTATAGGTGTTTGGATTCTTGTTGAAATAAATTATGAACTCCCCCCACCCCAAACTGAAATCCCTGTTTCAGCTGTTTAATGACATTTTAGTAGGGATATGATAATGACTGAATTGGATTAATTATGGGGTCCGTCAATGGATTGTTTCATAGTAGATTTGCAGATTTTTTTTTCAGATGAGTCCACATGTTAGATGAATGGTTTGAATTTCAAGTTTACCTGCAGCAGCCTGAAGACTGGTTTTCTTCATTTTTGAAGAGGTACTTGTAAGAACTAATATTTTGGGTCTTCCAGGGCATGGACACTGATATCACTAAAACTGCAAAGAAAGGAGAAGGGAGGGTTTGTGCATTGCTGATTTACATTTATTTTTGTATTTGCAAAACTCACACAGAGCCTGTATGAGACCATTCTGCATAATCATCATTGCAGGCATTTATTTAATGCTTGCTAGTTTCTAGGCACCATGCTAAGTACTTTGCATGTATTTTCTTATTTATTCCTTACATTAAATCGTACTTGTGCCAGTAGATATCATTAGTTTGCCCATTTCTACACACAAAGAAACTGAGGCTCAGAGAGGCTAAGTCACTTGCTCAGGGATGCACAGCTGGAAAAGTGAGGGGATGGATGTAAACCCAGCCAGACTGACTGCAGAGCCCTCATTCTTAGCCTAGACCAGAACCTGTGAATGAAAGCCCTTGTTGGCAATGAGATTCCTATTGGCTCTGAAATGGGGAAAGGTATTCAATGTGTATCCTGTGCAGCTTAGTGTCTGTGCTTAAAGGTGGCCCCTTGCTTCCTTGTTCCTAAGAGAGATGAATGGAAAGCCAGAATCACTTGCTGGATTGGAACAAAGAGGCATGTAGCCTGAGTGTATTGGCAGCCATCCCACCAAGTGGAGAAGAGCTGGTCTTAGGCTGAAGTCAGTGCTCTAAATAGTAGAATGGAAATGTCTGGGTCTTTGATGACATCACAGGATTGACCCGGAAGCCTGCTCTGCTTCTGGTCTTTGGCTCATGTAATTGATTTCCTTATTGACTGTGGCAGAAACATCTAGCTGCCTCTCCGATATCATTCTTTCCTCTTTCATTACTAACCAAAGCCTGGTTTGGTTCAGGGTGGCTGTTGCTAGTTAGAAACCTAAGCTTCTCATTTTTCCTTGTGTAGGGTCAGCATTCAAGATGGTTCTAGCCAATGAAATATAAACAGAGATCCCTGCTGCGGAGTTCTATTAATAGTAAAGCTTTGCTTTTCTGATAAAGACATGTCTCTTCTTCCTCCTCAGTGCCTGTAGAATGCTGGTAACTGGTGCTGGAACAGACATTCTGGTTGCATGATGGAAAGACCAAGAGATTTGCAGAGATCTGGGCTCTGAGCTACCAAATCAATGCTGGGAGGCCTTACTTTCTCATTATATGAGAGAAAATAAAACCCTAATATGTATAAACCAGTGTTTCCCAGTCGTTGTTATTTACATACAAATGCAATTCCTAACTCAGAAATTGAAATATTTCATTGACATGGATCCTTTCTTGGTGTCTGTTTACCTATTACTGCATAAAAATCCACTGCAACACTAAGTAACTTATAACAACAATTGTTTTCTTATTTTACACGTGTGTGTGACTGTGGGGCAGAAATTTGCACACGGCACAGGGGAATAGTGTGTCTCTGCTTCAGGATTTTTGAGGCTCAGATGGGATGACTTGAATGGATGGGGGCTGGGACATCCAAGATAGATTATTGACTCACCTGGTACATTAATGATGCCCCACATGGCTTCTTTCTCCAGCAGCATAACCTGGTCTTCTTCCACAGGGGCTCAGGGATCCCTGAGCAGCAATATCAACAAGGATGCAGAAGTCCAGGGGATACACATAGGGCAGATGGCCATTTACCTGGTAGGAAGTGCATAGTATCCTTTTCATGTGAAAAGTCACCCACATGTCATATTCGAGGGCACACAAAGTGTGTGTGTGAGTGCTTAAGACCCATCCATCTTTGAGAAACCGGGTGAGCCAGGATCAGGGTCAGTCTCCTCTGTGGTAAGGGGCAGGCACTGTTAGGCTTATGTCATTATGAGCGACTACATTCTTAGTTAGTCCTCTGCAGAGAACAAAGCTGCATGTGCAACCTTCCACAGACCATGCTGGCGATGCAGACTTCAGACTGGGAGTTGCCTGAGTGGGGAGAGGCGGAGCAATGATTCTGCCTCCTTCTTTCTTTTGTCCCCTGTGGTGGATTTCCCTGGCTTCCTTCAGGCTGGTCCAGACTAGGAACACATGTTGGTTTTCAAAATCCCCATTATTATTTGCATATGGCACCCCACTCCAGTACTCTTGCCTGGAAAATCCATGGACGGAGGAGCCTGGTAGGCTGCAGTCCATGGGGTCGCTAAGCGTCAGACACAACTGAGCGACTTCACTTTCACTTTTTACTTTCATGCATTGGAGAAGGAAATGGCAACCCACTCCAGTGTCCTTGCCTGGAGAATCCCAGGGACGGGGGAGACTGGTGGGCTGCCGTCTATGGGGTCGCACAGAGTCGTACACGACTGAAACGACTTAGCAGCAGCAGTAGCAGCATGTGCAGTTTGCCTCTTGGTTGGCTCATGATCTTCCTTTCTGTTCTCCATCTTTAGAATTTCAGAATCCGCTCTCTGGCCACAGATGTCCGCTTTGTGAGTTCCTTCCTGTGTCTCGGACTGCATGGCCACTACCTGGGTGACTGACCCGGGCTCATTAATTCTACAGTTTGACACCTCCCTGCTGCTGACTCTGCTAACTGTAGGTACTGCCCCAGCCTTGGTTCTGTGTTTTCCATTTTGCTCTTTTGAGCTGAACCGTCAGGGAGACTGATTTTGTCATATTGCTCATTTCCATTTTTTATTGCTTTTCATTATTTCTGTGGCAGACACAGTGACAGGCAGGATAGATATGTATTCCTGTTGTTTTTTCTTAAACGCAATCTAGGAAAATCCAGAAGAGAAGGCACAGGCATCATTTTTTCCGAAATCCATTCTTTACTTTCCCTGTGGTAATTATTTATTTATTTTTTTAAACAAAGCCTTTGGAGAGTCTTAAAAAGCCCAGAGATGAAACAACAAAATACAACAAAAACACCACAGTTGCCCAAATATTCTTGAGCAGACGGTGGGAAAACAGAGTGAAGCAGTCACACCAGTGAATCTTCACACCTTCCTCGATACTGTAACTACTTGGTTACAAATATGACTGTTGGGAGGGAGGGCACTTGGGAGTCTTGAATTAAAAACAAGAGCAACCACAAACAAACTGATACCACTTGACGGGTTGAGGAGACATAAGATAGAAGATTCTAGAATGGAAGATGGGGATATGATGAAATATGATGAGGTGGGGCAGAGCCATCATGGGCCGTGGCTCGCAGCTTCTCTGAGTTTTCCAGTTGGTGTTCCACTCTGGAAGTAATGTTCACGGGGCAGCGTGGGTTGCTGGTGTCCCGAGAGAGCAGCAGAGGTGCTGGTGTGAAGGTGTTAAGACCTGGCCAGCAGCTGGTGTGGCACAGGTGTTGGAGGCTCTGTGTGAGGGGCCTTGCGTGTCTTGGAGTGAATGGATGTGGTGGAAAATGACATGGGAGAGGGGGCTTGGGGTCAGACACAGGAAGCCTCTGAATGCCACACCGACTTCACAATGGTGCCCACCTTCTGGTGACGTTTGTGTTCATCAGGGTCCCAGCATGCTCAAATGAGGATTAAAGAGAGTTTCAAAAAAAGGATTGTTTGTGAAGAGGAGAGCAAAGTGCAGAGAAATCATTAAGGGTTGGTGCAGTTCCCCTGGTTTAGTAAAAGAGGGCTTGATTATCACCTGAAGGCCTGATGGTGTGAGGGAAATGTATAGTCACCTCACCGAGAGGTGGCCAGGGCTGCATCCTGACAGTGCCTGACCAGAGTGAAAACCTTTGTGTGACCCCGCAGGGGAGGAACTGGCAATAAATACCTGCTTCTCTTCCTTGGTCTGATTTCTTACCATTGCCGCCTGTTTTGACCAGGGTTAAGTCACTTCAGTCGTGTCCGACTCTGTGCGACCCCATAGACGGCAGCCCACCAGTCTCCCCCGTCCCTGGGATTCTCCAGGCAAGAACACTGGAGTGGGTTGCCATTTCCTTCTCCAATATCCAGGGAAATGGAACCAGCAGGATGTGTACACACACACACACACACACACACTTGATTGATTGATGGATTATATTCAGGAATTGGCTCACACAGTTGTAGGAACTTAGCAACTCAAAAGTCTGATGAGGTAGGCCAGCAGGCTGGAGACCCAGGGAAGAGTTACAATTCAAATCCAAAAGTCATCTGCTGACAGAATTCCATCTTGCTGGTAGGAGGGAAGTCTTTGTCCTAGGCAGGTCTTCAACTGATTGGATGAGGCGCACCCACGATAGGTAGAGTAAGCTGCTTTACTCAAAGTCCACCAATTTAACTGTTAATCTCATTCAAAAAAAAAAAAAAAAAAAAAAACCAAATAGAAAGTCAAACCACCTTCAGAGAAACATCTAAAATACTGTTTGACCAAGGTACCATAGCCAGCCAAGTCAAACGATAAAAGTAACGACCACACTGCCCAGTGGTCAATGTCAATCAGAAGCCAAAGAACCTCTTGATGCTAGCAGGTGGGTCAGCCTCCCAGGCACAGAAGCTGGGGGAGGCTGGGCCTGCAGGAGGCCAACCGTTTACCCCAGTGTGGTGTGGAAGAAAATCATGTCAGCATTTTGTTTTTACACCCTCACTACCCTGTCTAGGAGCTCAGTTGGAGGTGGCAGGTCTTTCTGAATTTTAAGTGTTTCCAGAGTCCCTGTATAATCTAATACCTCCTCCTGCCCCCAGCAAATGGATCCAAGCATCAAATAGAAGGGAAATCTCTTAAAATGCTGCTGGTGTTCTTTTATTCTTTCACTTAATTGTTTTCTTAAAGTACGAGAATAGGGATATAAGCCACGTGCAATTTTGAAATACAAGCACCTGGGCCGTTTGGAGAAACAAAACTTTAATATCAAGATCTGTGTACCGATTTCACTTTAAGACTGCCCCCTCCATATGTCCCCCGCCCGTCTCCTGTCACAGCGCATATGTGAGGGTGCACACACAGACATGCACACACAGATACACACACACACCGGCTGTTCTGTATTTCCAGAGGATGACACAGGGAACTTAGCCCTGGAGAGATTTAAGTTAGATCCAATAAGGAGCTTCATTACTGAGGCTGTGAAATACCAGGAGGGGTTTCTCAGTTGTGTTGTTTTGAATGTTGGACTTTATTGAAAAGTAAATACACTGGGGTCAAATTTACATCAAATGAACACACATATAACAGAGACTTGATGAGCCATTTGAGTCAGAAATGGATTTTAAAAACTTGATAATTTCCGCAGTTCTTCATTTTGAATGACTCTATGTCTAATGAATTCTGAAATGTTCTGCAGAAATGGTGAGAATCTGAAGACGGCTGTTGTGGATAAACAGAAAAGACTCTATGGTGGAGACACCATAAGGTTGAAACTCAGGTGACCTAGGGAGTGGTTTCTAGATGTGCAAAAGCATGGCCACAGGTGCTGTCAGCTCGGGGGATGTAAACCAGCCTCAGTCCTTGTTAGTGGGAAAGTAACTGGCTCCTTCTTCTAGGCAAATCTCTTCTCTTTCCCTGGGGTCTTCCTCCCTGAAATGGAGAACAGTCAAGTCTCAGTCCTGGAGTGGCCAATGTGAACACACATGAATCCCCCCATCAGATAACAGCCCTTAGACCATTTCTTTGCCACATCTCACATGTGGCTTAGGTCGTGGGTCTGAGGGAAACAACTTTTATTCTGGCTACAGCTGGTTGGAGAGACAGATATATTGAAGATCTGGGCAGCCATGTCTGCGTTTAGCACAATGAGTGTTGAAGGACTCTAAAGTGCCTGGTGTGAGTCTTCTTAATCAGAGTGCTTAGTTGACTCATGGAAATCTGGCCAAATCAAATTGTCTCTCTTGAAAGAGAATGCTGAAGACCTGGCAGGTCACTTGAGTTCTGTGCCACCCAAACGTGCAGAGTTGCAGAATGGCCATCATCAAAAAGTCTACAAACAATAAACAATGGAGAGGGTGTAGAGCAAAGAGAACTCTTCTACACTGTTGGTGGGAATGTAAATTGGCGCAGCCACTATGGAGACTTGAATGGAGATTCCCTAAAAAACTAAAACTAGAGGTACCATGTAATTCAGCAGTGCCACTCTTGGGCATATATCTGGAAAAAACCATAATTTAAAAAGACACATGCACTGCTCTGTTCACTGCAGCAGTATTTACAATAGCCAAGACATGGAAGCAACCTAAATGTCCATTGACAGAGGAATGGATAAATAAGATGTGGTGCACACATACAGTGGAATATTCCTCAGCCATAAAAAGAATGAAATAATTCTCTGTGCAGCAACATGGATGGACCTAGAGATTATCATACTGGGTGAAGTAAGTCAGACAGAGAAAGACAAATATCATACTATATCACTTGTGTATGAAATCTAAAGGAAAATGTTACAAATGAACTTATAAAGCAGAAACGCACTCACAGACTTTGAAAACAAACTTATAAGTAGCAAAGGGGAAATGTGGGGTGGTGGGGGGAAGGATAAATTAGATGTTTGAGATTAACATTTACTCACCACTGGGATTTCTTTGGAAGGAATGATGCTAAAGCTGAAACTCCAGTACTTTGGCCACCTCATGTGAAGAGTTGACTCATTGGAAAAGACTCTGATGCTGGGAGGGATTGGGGGCAAGAGGAGAAGGGGACGACAGAGGATGAGATGGCTGGATGGCATCACTGACTCGTTGGATGTGAGTCTCAGTGAACTCCAGGAGTTGGTGATGGACAGGGAGGCCTAGCGTGCTGCGATTCATGGGGTTGCAAAGAGTCGGACATGACTGAGCGACTGATCTGATCTGATTTGATATATAAAAATAGATATTCAACAAGGACCTACTGTATAGCACAGGGAAATTCTACTCAATATTCTGTAATAACCTGTATGGAAAAGAAACTGAACAGGAATGAATATATGTATAACTGAATGACTCATCTGAACACATGAAACTAACACAATATTATAAATCAACTATACTCCATTATAAATAAAAATTTAATTTAAAAAATATGGTAAACTGAAAGAAAAGATGTTGAACTGGAGCTGAATCTCCAGGAGACTGCTGGATGTCTCAGAGCTGGCATGTAAAGTCTATGAGCCATCTCCCTGTGATTCCCCATTTTCCTATGTAGCCTTGTAATAAATCCCCATCACCCAAGGTAACCCGAGTGCCTCTTTTTGTCCGGTTACCCAGCTTGACTCACGGGCCAGAACATTCAAAACAGTCAAAACAACTAGTTATAAAACCAGTATGATACCATCTAGCTCTAATATTTGTCGATTCCAATTCTACTCTGATATATCGCCAGGGAGGCAAGGTAGTGTAGGGGCTGAGGGAATGGGTTCTAGGGTCAGATGCCTGGACACAAAATAATAGGGCCTTTGACAAGTGAGATGGAAGTTTATGTCATGTTCCCACAGCAGTGTGGATATAATCAATACAATGCTGATTCCTGTAGTCCAATGACCAGAGAAGAATGAGAAAAAAGACATTGGGGTTAACTAGTGGTCTCTGCAATAGTAACTTACTAACCATCTGGCTTGTTGAAGGCTCTTAAAAAATAGGAATAGTCATATTAACTCACTCCTAGGGTGGCTGTGAGGCTTAAATAAGATTGCATATAGAACAGTACCAGACACATTAAAATACTCTTTCAGTTCAGTTCAGTCACTCAGTTGTGTCTGACTCTTTGCAACCCCATGAATTGCAGCACACCAGACCTCCCTGTCCATCACCAACTCCTGGAGTTCACCCAAACTCATGTCCATCGAGTCGGTGATGCCATCCAGCCATCCTCTTTAATGGTTAGCAATTCTTTTTCTTCTGCTTATTTTTTTCTTATGCAAAATTAGGGATGACACACAGGAATAAAATATGGGAAAAATTCAAGAGCTGTCAAAAATGTAGCAGTATCTTTAATGATTGGTGGTGGTAGTTTAGTCACTAAGTCATGTCCAACGCTGGCAGCCCCACAGACTGCAAACTGCTGGGCTCCTCTGTCCATGGGATTTCCCAGGCAAGCACACTGGAGTGGAATCTTTAATGTTTAGTGGGTACAAAAAAAGGCTTGTTGAAGTCTTTCTGGTTTGATTTTTTTTTAGACAACTGCTAGGATAAAGAGGAAAATGCAGGATATTTCCAGCTTTTCAAGCTCACCACTGCCTCATGAATGACGTCACACAGTCAAGAAACACCCTCGATTACATCATATCCTGCAAGGAGGAATCACTATGACAAAACTTCAGAACTTGGTGGGTGTTTTGCCAGGGCAACCTGAGTTGCATGATTTCTACCAACTTGAAAGTTAACTGTACCCAGTATGTATGTAAAGTACGTGTGCACACACGTGTGGTGCGCCTGTGTGTGAAATCAGCCGCATACTGATTAAACCTTCCTATATGCTGAGGGGATGGGGTGGTTTTGAGAGCCATCGGGGGAAACAAAACAATGAACTTATCATGTTGCTTGACTCCATGAGCTCTGGGATGTAGAAGCTGAATCTGAGCCATGAGTGTGTGGCTTTACTTTTTTAATAGGAAAATGTTCCACACAGGTCGAGCTGTGTTCGCGTTAGGGTTGCTTAACACTTTGCCGTGCTTCTGAAATACTGAATGTGGAGTGTTCCTCAAGTAACACAGAATACAAACAATTATTTTAGACATTCCAGAAATGAAGTGTTACCAGCCTCATTGTGTCCCTCTGCTCTGGAGAGTCATGAAAGACATATTCTTAATGGGAAACAAAAGAGGATTGTGAATATTAAAAAAGCAGCCCAGCCAGCTAGAGTTAAACTGCGGGGATAACACATTAACTGAAACCACATGTGAAGTGCAGCTGTTTCTGTTGAAGCTTTCATCAGGCTCAAGTGGAAAGATTGGTGGGTTTTAATATGTGGTTTCCAGCCAAGCCAATAGGAATCTGGGGAAAATGTGTGTGAAATCAGGGCTCTGCCAGGGGGGGTCCCGGGCTCCGGGCTGGCTTTTCTTTCTGTTAATGTAAATAGGGGTAATCCAGTGCTGAGGGCAGGCCTGCCCCCATCCAGAGGTTTAGCTGAAAGGGTGACCAGCTGTCTGTGGAGTTTGGGGCCTCTTCAGATTCCTTTTCCAAAGAAAGGAAGTAGGTCCCCTGGCGTCAGCAGTAGGAGATGAAGGAGGGGTCTTCTTGTACCCGTCCTCTGCTACTTTCTCTCAGATAAACTATAGACATGAACCCTGAAAGCTTTTTGCTACTTCCTCTCAGAAACATCTAGAATTCATTCAGCTTCTAATAACATAGCATTGAGAGATGCCAGCTCTGTGCATACTTACCAATATGTCCATTGGGTCCAACCTCTGTGGATTTAAACTTGCTAAGGAAAGTGGTGAGGGGTACATAGTACATATAGTATAACAGATACGTATGATACCTGTTACATGAGCATGAAGACATTAGAAATTAACCAGAGTATCAAAGGTGTGAGATGAGTGCAAAAATAAGGATGGATTGCACAGTATTTCTTTACAAGGACTGCTTTAGTTAACGGCCTTAAAGGTTGGTTGGGGTGCTGCCTGATTTTTTCCAGTCTGCTCTTGCAGTTTTAGATTATTAATAATCTAGAAATCCTAGATTATTGTTTCTGGACAGACTACTGGATGATGTCAGCCTTCCACTATGTGCCTCTAGCATCCCAAGTTGCTTTCAGCCTAAGAGGTGTGTATCAGAAATAATCTTTCAGTTCTGTTCAGTTCAGTCGCTCAGTCGTGTCCGACTCTTTGCGACCCCATGAATCGCAGCACGCCAGGCCTCCCTGTCCATCACCAACTCCTGGAATTCCCTCAGACTCATGTCCATCAAGTCAGTGATGCCATCCAGCCATCTCATCCTCTGTCGTCCCCTTCTCCTCCTGCCCCCAATCAGTCCACAAATTCAGGCAATGAAGGAGGAAAATGAAAATATGCAAATTGTACTCAGTGATCTGAGTTGAAAGACCATCATTTACATGCATTGATTTATGTGTTCAGGAAGCATTTATTAGGCAGCTGCAAGATTCAAGGAAGTTGCAAGGTGCTCTGGCTCTGGGGGGTACAAAGATGTATAAGGAGGAAAGGAGCTAACATTTATGGAGCACATACTATGTGCAATGCATCAGGTAGGCCCTTTAATAACATTTTCTCATTTAATTCCTAAAACTGAAAGGGAGAAATTATAAGACATGGTCTTTGCTCTCAAGAGCCTTCAAGTCTGGGGTTAACTAGTAGATAAAAAATATATCCAAATACCCATTAAATAAGATAATTATAATCATCTGCCAAAAGAGAGGTTTCACTGGGAGTAAGAGCCTCTGTGATTACTTGAAATCAAAGAAAGTTTATGGGAGGAAATGCAACTTGAATCGACCACTGAGGCTTGGGGAGGATTTGGATTCCCAGAGAGGTAGGCCAGGGGAGGCTCCAGATGAAGGAGAGGACAGGCAGGGGAGAGGAGAGGGAAACAATGTCTGCGAGTCACACACTACTCAGAGGCCAGGCAAAAATCACTGATAACCAAATTTCTTCTTATTGCTTCTTGTGTCCAGCACAAGTGGCCATAGGTGGCTTGCCCTCAGGGCCACATGGCATGAAACATGCCAGTCTTCAACACTAGATGCATATTCAGTGTGGTGAGATGCTTGAGCCGTCAGAGGTCTGCTCAAATTAAGACCTGCTGAGGGGAGTGCGGGTTCTCCTCTCCAAACTCATGTCCAACTGCACAGAGTGGGATGGCTGACAATGTGGCCAGCGCTGTTGAATGTGTGGTCATCTCTCTGTCTAGTTATGCTGGGATTGGGCTGTTGAATTTCAAAGGTTAACTCCACGTAGGATTTGAAGATTGAGAGGGACCACAACAGTGTCAAGCCCAATTTAATTATACCACAGGGTGTGTGTGTGTGTATTTGTGTGTGAGTGTGTGTGTGTCCTGGGAGTGGTGATAGAAGGTAAGGGTAGGACTGGGCCAAGCTGGCAGGGAGAGAGCAGAGAGCCAAGGGCAGGAGTTTGGGCTGCATTTCGTGCAGGGTTTGGCAAAAGTAGGTGGAAGGAAAGGATTGGGGGGAGCTGTGGAATTGCAGCTGGAAAGCAGGGCTGTATTCTCTGAAAACTAGCCACCCCAATTCTGTTTTGCCATGTTGCTAGAACTTGTTGAATCTGAGTAGAAAGCAAGCATCCTTCCTAATGCAGCACCTGTTCCTGATGGAACATTGAGAGCCACTGTGCTTGAGGTTACATCTATTGAGCCCCTGGGGGGACTACAAAGGCATTGGAGAGGCATTTCCTGTGTTTAGGCAGTTCACAGGCCTATGACGTGCTCACGAGAAGATGAACCAGGTATGCACAAGCCCAGGGAATGACCTGAGATGTTCTGGAGGATAGAAGTCCAAATCAAGGTGTTGGCAGGGCCATGCTCCTGCTGAAGCCTCTAGGGATGAATCCTCTGTTGGCTTTTCTAGCTCTGGTAGTCACTGGCTACCTTTGGCTTGTGACAAGACAACTCCAGTCTGCCTCTGTGCTCACAGGGCCTTCTTCCCTGTATCTCCTCTGTATCTTCAAAGCTCCCTCCGTATAAGGACACCTGTCATCAGATTTTAGGCCCGCCCTAATCCAGCATGACCTCATCTGAATTTGAATGTATCTGTAGAGACCTTATTTCCAAATAAGGTCACAATGATAGGTATGGGAGGTTAAGACTTTGGCATGTCTTTTTAGGAGATACCATTTATCCCACAGCAGATATCAATGTGTGCACTGGCTGAAGGAGGGGAGAAAGACGGTGGGTTGAGGCAGTAAGGGATGACATTTTGGAAATGGTGGGACTTGCACTTTTTCTCAAGGAGGTGTGGTATCTGGATCAAGAAATGGAGGGCTGGGCTCCAAGGTGGGTGGACGGGCAATAGGGAAGTATGATGTGCCGAGTCACAGAGGTTGGCATGTGTGAAGCACATCAGAGAGTGGTGAGGAGACCAGCCTGGAAGGAAAAGAAGAGTCCCCTGGGGAGTGAGATGGAATTCCCTGGTGGCTCAGACGGTAAAGACTCTGCCTGCAATGCAGGAGACCCAAGTTTGATCCCTGGGTTGGGAAGATTCCCTGGAGAAGGAAATGGCAATCCACTCCAATATTCTTGCCTGGAAAATCCCATGGACAGAGGAACCTGGTGGGCTACAATCCATGGGGTTGCAAAGAGTCAGACAGGACTGAGCGACTTCACCCTGGGGACACGGAGCTTGAGAGTGGAGAGAGATACTGGGGCCGGCTTTGGAGCTGCCAAGGATTATCAAAGAACTGATGGCCAGGCTTGGACTATATTTCCCATATTCTGGAAAGTTTTTGGTTAACAGTCCTGAATACATTCAGAAGACAGAGATGGGAGGGATCTTACACCCAAATCTGCTTCTGGAGTGTATCCCACTTGAGAAAATCTTATGGTCCACCCAGTGAAGTGAGTGCTGTGGATTTCTTTAGCCTGAAGAAGATCTGCTGATTTTGGCAAGGGCATCCCAAATTTAGCCAGTAAGTCATCAGCAAGGTGGAGGCAGTGAGCCAGAGGCCAGGGTTCTTTCTTCAGCTTGAGCTGCAGTTTTCTGTCTGGTTTCCCGTCTGTAAAGCAATGACTTTGGCTGTGACACACTGTAGATCCTTTATATAATACGTGGTATAATTTGTATTTGAATAGACTTAAACTATGTTCACCTATAAATATTACTTCATTTGATATAGCATCCCCAAAAGATGAATATGGCAGGGGTGTGTTTTACCTCATTTGGAGAGATGAGAAGATAGAATCAGAGAAAGTTGACTGACTTGTGCGGAGACCCTAGTCAGTTGATTCATGTCAGAGCCAGAATTTGACTGGCTTCAGATCACTAGAGTCTCCAGATCCCTAGTCTAGTGTTTTCCATTCCACACAGAAACTATTATTCCACACCTCCTATATTACCAGAATATCTGTTCATTCATCCATTCATTCAACAAGCAATATGCACTCAAGGTTCACTAAGTGACGGGTACTCTGCTAGGCATTGAGACGTGTAGATCATTTCTTATGGCCCCTGCCCTCACTGGTCCCCTGCTGGCCCAATTTGAGGTCGAGACTAGAATCCAGTTTGTATGTCCTCCTTCTGCCAAACCAGCTTCACCTTGAGATCAAGGGTCTACAGGGCAATAGTCCTGGATCAGTTTTTTTTTTTTTTCCAGTTTATAAACATAAAGTTGCTACTGGAGGCATGTATGACTTCTTGTGTAATTTAGTTGTGTCTACTTTCAGCAACACTTAATATTAAATAGAGAGAGGATCATCTAAAGGGAAGCTCTGAGTCAGCCATACTACGGAAGTAGTTGTTCAGTTGCTCAGTCATGTGCAACTCTTTGTGACTCCACAGAGTGCAGCACACCAGGCTTCCCTGTCATTCACTGTCTCCTGGAGTTGATGGCCATGAGGTGATGCCATCTAACCATCTCATTCTCTGTCACCACCTTCTCCTCTTGCCCTCAGTCTTTCCCAGCATCAGGGTCTTTTCCAGTGAGTTGGCTCTTTGCATCAGGTGGCCAAAGTATTGAGGCTTCAGCTTCAGCATCAGTCCTTCTAATAAATATTCAGAGTTGATTGCCTTTAGGATTGACTTGTTTGATCTCCTTGTAGCCCAAAGGACTCTCAAGAGTCTCCTCCAGCACCACAGTTCGAAAGCATCGATGATTAGGCTCTCAACCTTGGGTAGTGCAAAAAAACAAAACAAACAAAAAAAACAAACCCTCTCAGGCCACATTCCTTATATTTATGTTGTATTTCTCAGTTGACAAAGTCCTTTAATATGTGATTGTACTTTGCTCTGTGTCACAATCTGAGACAGCGTCTACATGCGGATCAGGCAGACCTTAGACACCTTCCACCTCTCGGTAAGTGAAGTTCAGCTAAGTGAAGTTCTGATAAGTGGATTGCTCAGCACAGCCAAACCTCTGTTTTCTCCTTTGCAAAATTAAGAAGAGGTGGTAGTGACACCAATATTATAGGGTTTCTGGTGAGAAGCTGAGTATGAGACCCTCAGGAAATGTGAGCACCTTCTCCCCCAACTCTCAGTCAATAACTCCCTGACCTGACAGAAGTAGCTCAGGCTTTTCTTGGATAACAAGCTTTTCTTTGCATGTATTTTAGACTCTATGCTGTCTTTGCAAGAAGAAGACATATTTTTATGGCTCCCATTTCATCTAAGATTTTCACGGACTCTTCTATATAAAAACCAGTAAGTTGGACAAATTAGTGATGTGTAACTTGGGAGACATTAAAAAGCAGAGACATTACTTTGCCAACAAAAGTTCATCAAAGTCAAAGCTACGGTTTTTCCAGTAGTCATGTATGGATGTGAGAGCTGGACTATAAAGAAAGCTGAGTGCTGAAGAATTGATGTTTTTGAACTGTGGTGTTGGAGAAGACTCTTGAGAGTCTTCTCTTCTGCAGATCCAACTTCTCCTTGCAGTTGGATCTGCAAGGAGATCCAACCAGTCCATCCAGGAAATCAGTCCTGAATATTCACTGAAAGGACTGATGCTGAAGCTGAAACTCCAATACTTTGGCCACCTGATGCAAAGAACTGTGTCATTGGAAAAGACCCTGATGCTGGGGAAGATTGAAGGTGGGAGGAAAAGGGGATGACAGAGGATGAGATGGTTGGATGGCATCACTGACTCAATGGACATGAGTTTGAGCAAGCTCTGAGAGTTGGTGATGGACAGGGAAGCCTGGTGTGCTGCAAACCATGGGGTCACAAAAAGTCGGACATGACTGAGTGAGTGAACTGAACTTGGGAGACCGCTGATGGATTCTATTTTAGTTGCTTTTAACTTGGTTAAATTCATGTCTGAATGTATACAATGGTGTGCCCAAGTTTCCAGCCATGGGCCTTGTGACTCTAAATCCAGAGTTCTTCCCATTAAGCCTGCTTTCCATGAAACAGGCCCCAGTGACGGGGGCATCCTCAGTGCAGATGAGGAAGGAGATTGTTGGGTTTCTAGACTCGGGGGATGCTGTTTCTCAAAGATCAGCCTGGGGGCCTGGAATGAAACACATGGCTTTGTTTTACAACTGCTGTGGTGATGGTTTAGTCACTAAGTCGTGTCCAACTCTTGAGACCATGGACTGTAGCCCGCCAGGCTCCTCTGTCCATGGGATTCTCCAGGGAAGAATACCGGAGTGGGTTGCCATTTCCTTTTCCAGGAACCCTTCTTCCTGACCCAGGAGTCAAAGCTGGGTCTCCTGCATTGCAGGCAGACTCTTTACCAACTGAGCTATGAGGGAAACCCCCTTAAAGATGCTATTTCCGCTTAATTTTTTTTTTTTTTTCTGTTCAGCTTGTCTGAATTTCAAGCTGCTAATAGGCTCCCCTGGTGGCTCAGATGGTAAAGAATCTGCCTGCAATGCGGGAGATCTGAGTTCAATCCCTGGGTTGGGAAGATCCCCTGGAGGAGGGCATGGCAACCCACTCCAGTATTCTTGCCTGGAGAATCCCCACGGGCAGAGGAGAGGAGCCTGGAGGGGTACAGCCCATGGGGTTGCACAGAGTCGGACATGGCTGTGCCACTAAACACAGCACAGTGAGTAAGGATGATTTGTTCACATGCTGGTTGCATCTATCAGTGATAAACATGGTCCAGAAATATGTGGAAACCTGGGGAGCATAGAGCTAGATTCCTTAAAAAATGATTCTCCACCAAATTACCCTGCTAGGGTTGGAGGACTGTGTGTTTGTGCTCAGTCACTTAGTCATGTCTGACTCTTTGTGACGCCATGGACTGTAGCCTGCCAGGCTCCCCTGTCCATGGAATTTTCCAGGCAAGAATACTGGAGTGGGTTGCATTTCCTCCTCCAGGGGATCTTCCGGACCCAGGGATCAAACCTGCATCACCTGCATTGGCAGGCGGATTCTTTACCACTGAGCCATGTAGGAAAATTTCAGGCTGTTAAAAAAAAAAAAATCCAACTGAGTAAATTTCAAAGATCTTATTGGCTGTATTCAGTGATTCATGAGTTGGGCAGCATCCTATCCAGCAGATAGAAAGTGGCTCTGAAGAGCTGTACAAAGTGAAAGATTTATAGACAGAAGGGATCAGGGGCAAGGAGGTTATTAGCAGAGAGTGGACTGTTTGTGGTAAGATCACTTTCCAGGGACTTCCCCGGTGGTCCAGTGGTTGAGAATCTGCCTTCCAATGCTGGGAATGTGGGTTTGATCCCCGATGGGGGAACTAGGATCCCACATGCTGTGGGGCAACTAGAAAAGCCCTCACGCTGCAACTACAGAAGCCTGAATGCCGTAATGAAGACTCAGCGCAGACACACACACACGAAAAAAAAAAAAAGGAAAGAAAGAAAAAGATCATTTTCCTTTAAAGGGATGGCAGGGGTGTAATAGGACCTCCCAGGTGGCTCAGCTGGTAAAGAATCTGCCTGCAATGTGGGAGACCTGGGTTTGATCCCTGAGTTGGGAATATCCGCAGGAGAAAGGAAAGGCTACCCACTCCAGTATTCTGGCCTGGGGAATTCCATGGATTACATAGTCCATGGGGTCACAAAGAATCAGACACGACTGAGCAACTTTCACTTTCACTTTCAGGGGTCTAATCAGGCAGATTCCTTTGGTAATACTGACCAGGGGATTCCAGAATGGCTGGGTGAAGATTCTGCTCCTGGGACAGGCTGCAGCTGTAAATAAGTTAGATATTAAATCTTGGTTTGGTTGCACAGGCTTAGTGCAAGAGAGCCCATTTTGGGCCTCTTGTCTCTTTTTTAAAAGGACGATGAACGGTTAAAGTCGAAGAAACTGTAGGCAATAAAGCAGGAGTTATAATTTCTTCCCAATCCTGGCACAGCGTCCAGCGATTGCACACCATCTCATACATCTCTTCGGAAGGAAAAACAACTAGAATTTGCCATTGGGACACAGGCATTCTTTCCTGCTAGGGCTCCAATGGAGCTGTTGGAAACACTCTATAAATCTTGTCTCCTGTACCATGACCTTCGGCTCTTTGGGGACTACACTCACTTTCTGTTCCTCCTGCAGACCATAGATGAGACCTGTAGCAGGAACCCAGGGCTCTGTATCTGGCATCTTTGCCAGGTGAACAAAGGGAAAGGAGCTGCCTTGGGCTGAACTGATGTTAGGAGTTGGGCTCGGGTTTTCCCGGCTTGAAATCAAGCTCACATTCCAGCCGCCAGAGAACAGCAGTGCTCTAAGTGAGGTGGCCGTGCGCTGAAGGGGGAAACAATTATATGCCTTTCTTCTCGCCCTTATTATGCTCAGTGCTTAATAGGGAAGCCAACAGTATCCTTTTGTGTGCTCTGTTATGAAGCTGTGTCCATTGCATAATAAAATTGAGTGCAGAAAAGACTGTTTGGAAGAGGGAGGCTCATACTTTATTGGCTAGAAGGTAGATACCTTTTGATTTTATTTTTCACTTTCATGCAAGGTGTGCCTAGAAAAATTCTTACATTAATTTGAAACAGGGCTAAACCAGGGGCAGACCCTTGAGTAGCAAGGCCCAGTCTGTGTGATTACTGCGGGTACCTGGGCTATAAATCCTCACCAGATACTGGCTCCCAGGGTAGCAGGAAGCAGAGAGATGCTGGGATTTGTTGGGGTTCAGGGCCCTGGCATCTTTTGCTCCTCCACCAGGCTGTGTGGGAGACATAATGTAGGATGCAAGATGTGAAGGGAGATACTGTAAAGAGCTTTGCAGCAGAAACCACAGTCATCTTGTCATTGGATGAGGAGCGGTGCTGAAGGCACTCAGAGGGCCCTCTGTTTAAAATTCTGAACCGCGCCGTACGCTTCTGGGTGCAGCTCACCCTGCACCTAGTTCAAGGTCTCTTCCCTGCTGCCCCCCTGGGACTTCCTCTTGCCTCAGAAACTGGATATGCTGAGTCTCTCCCCCCATTTTTGGCTCTGAACCGTCTTCAGCTATTACTTGTGAGTTTTAGGATTTCCTTGGTGAGACTACAGAGGCCCCTTGGAAAGTTCTTGCTTATTTCTCTGACTTGAAGCAGACCCAGGCAGGAGAAGCAGGCCCACATAGTGGGTCCAATACTTCTCTTGTCCACTGCTGATTATCCTATGCCCTTGGCTTGTGTTGTTCAGTCCCTCAGTTGTGTCCAACTCTTTGTGACCCCATGGACTGCAGCACGCCAGGCTTCCCTGACTTCACCATCTCCTGGAGCTTGCTCAAACTCATGCCCATTGAGTCGATGATGCCAGTCAACCATATCATCCTCTGTCATCCCCTTCTCTTGCCTTCAATCTTTGCCAGTATCAGGGTCTTTTCCAAAGAGTTGACTCTTCATATCAGGTGGCCAAAACATTGGAAGTTCAGCTTCACCCTTTGTGTGAATCATGCCCTCTGGCAGGAGAGTAGAGTGGCTGGAACACAGAAGTTTTGACTTCACCAGGGCCTGACTGGGCTCCCTGGAGAGAACATTTGCTGTGGTGGCCTGGTGTCTCAGTGGGTGGCTGATGTGGCTGCCAGCTCCGCTCTCGTCTTCCTGCCCAAGGCACCACTGTCAGGGGAGACCCAGGCCATAGCACTAGTTATGGCAGTCCTGCTCTCTGATACTGAGCTTGACTCAGTGGCTTTTATGTCCAAGTCAAATCATAGCTCCTACCCTCCAAGCCTCACAGAGGATCACGAGACAGGAAGATGCGTGGAGCAGAGGGTGTGTTGCATGCATGGGAGGTAGAGAGTATAGTGGTTAGTGCCCCACTTGCACTGTGTCAGGTCAAGGAGTCGGGAATTCTGGTCCTACTGTCTCTTGTCTGCATAGTACTGGAGTCTCTGAGCCTTGGTTTTTTTGATCTGTCGAATGGGCTTAATCATGGTGCCATCCTCGGGGGATTGTGGTGGAAATGAAGTGAGACATGTCCAGCAGGGCTTGATATGCTATAAGCACATAGATGTTAGATCTCCCTCAGGAAGGCGCTGGACTCCTGGGTGGGGTCTTCAGTGCCTCTTCCTAGCATTGCCTTAGAGCACACGTCATGTTATCAAGACCCCCTGCCTAGTTGGCTCTTGTTAAGCTCTGACTGCCTCTGTGAAAGAAGCCATTCTCATTCATCCTGATGTCCCTTTGATTCCCACGAACAGTGCCTGATGTAGAGAAGACACTCGGTGTGGAGAAATGTTAGTGGGGAGGGTGGCTGTCCGTGGTGAGAATGGTGTGGACAGAGCAGAATGGAAGCCATATTTGCATCCTAGTTACTGAGAACATGGGCTCTCGAGCCAGTCTGCCTGGCTCTGTTCCCCTCTTTGATCCTTGCCATCTCTGTGACCTTGAGCCAGTTATTAATAGTTAGCTGCCTTCCCCCTCAATCTCCTTAGCTGTGAAAATGGGTAAAGTAATGGAACCTAGTGCATGTGGCTGTTCTGAGGATTAACTGAGATGATACATATAAAGCACATAGCGTGGAGCCTGGCTTGTTGTAAGTTCTCAATAAACATCAGCTGCCATTATCACTGCTGTGACAGACATACTAAATTTTAACTCATCTAGTTCTCAAGAGAGCCCTCCCCTGTAGATCTTGCTCCCCCATTTCACAGATGCAGAAACTGAGGAGGAGTGGAGTATGTGCACATCTAGTGTGTAGCAGAGCAAGACCCAGTGCCGGACCTGCTGGTTCTGAGACCCAGTTCTCCAGCTGGCCTGAGCTAGGAGGAGCCACGGGTACAGCTTCTAACATCAGCTTCCCTGTGGGGATGCAGAGTAGAGCTGGCAGATGATGCCCCTGAAACCAACTACAAGACCACCCCCGTGCTGGCTCGTCCAGGCTGTCTTTGTTCCAGCTCACTGGTGAGCAGCCAGCATGAGGCAGGACAGAAGCCGACACGAGTGAGGACAAATAGACAGATCTTGGCTTACTTCTTCTCAGTGGCCAGTTCCCTGTCCCTGTCCTGGCCTTGGAGGAGCCTCAGTTGGGTTTCCAGAAGCCTTAATGAGGAGCATCCTTTTTAATGATGATGTGCTTTGGGGGCATCTGCTGATCATTTGAGTGAAGGCCTTCCCAGCCTTTCCCTAGGTGGATTACATAGACACAGACTCACGTCCCTGCAAGCGGCAGAATTAACAACAGCAGCAAACAAAACCAAAACCAAAACTGAATTCAGGTCCCATGCTGGCTGCTTCTCAGCTCTGCCTTCATTACTGCCACTGTCCTGAGTCTTGAGAGTCAGTGGCTCTTTCAGTATTCTAGAAGCTTCTAACATCATAGGGTGCAGTTTTAGCAGACACAGCCTGTCTGTCTAGCTTGTACTCCAGTTCATGTTCCCTCCTCCCTGACTCCTGTTAGCTGTCCAGACTTTGAATTTAATGATTTTGGGGCTGAGGATAGTGAGTTTGCATAAAAACAGTATTACAAGACGTGTCTCTGGGGTTACTAGCTAGTTGCTTTCTCTCAGCAATTGACAAAAGAGCAACAGTTTTCTTTGGCTCCTTTCCTCTCTCTGATATGTTTGATGGGGGTATGGCGGAAGGGATGGATTTGGAGTTAGTGAGATTTGGGTTCAAACGCGTCTTCCGTCACTTTTGACTATTGAATCCAGGTTAGAAGCTGCCTGTGTCGTTGTACGATGGGGGGTGGCAGTACCATCCTCTCGTGGTTTTAGTAAAGATCAGAGATATCCTTGAGACACAGTGTGAGTTCCAGTGCCTTTAATGTTTTATCAAGGTGAATTCAGATTTCCTTCTTAGCTCTTCTAAACTTACCAACGAGTCATTATTACTAGTTTTCAGAAACCTTCACTTCTGATGGTTTTCTAATAAATAGAACTTCTGGAGGAGAAGGAAGGGATTTTCATGACAAAGGAAGGCTCTAGGACCTTGTCAGCAGCCCTTACTCAGGCTTCCTGGGTGCTCATTGTACAAGGAGAAGAAATCACTCATTTATTAATTATTTATTTTTCTAGTGGTTCAGACAGAGTGGTAATAAAATACCACCTAGGGCTTATTAGATACTAGAAGCGATCTATTCACTGCTTTGATCCTCATAAGGACTCTGTGAAGAAGGTACTATTATCATCTCCATTTTGGAGACAGAGAAATTAAGATTTGGAAAAGTTAACAAAATTTCCCAAGGTAACATAGCCCATAAACGGTGAAGCCAAGATCTGAATCCTGGTACATTTACTTATTTTATTAGGAGTTTTTCCTTTGAGCTCTTCCATTGTTTTATCTCTTCTATTAAGCTCTACTTTTACCTGTGGAAAGGAAAGTGTTAACGGTAGAGGGTTGGGTACCCACTGATTAGAAAAAATTAAATCCAAGAAACAGAAACTCACCACTTCTTCTGTCCCCTAAGAAAAGCAGCATAACGCGATGTTCATGGAAGGGCTCTTGGTTGTGGTGGAAGGGAAAGTGAGAACAAAGTTGGAGGGATCAGAGGCTGTTCTCTGCAGTCACTGTTGAGGTTCATCCTAGGCATTACAAGGAATTAAGGGGCTCTTCTGAGTCTTAGGACTTTGGCTTTGTGGTCTCTGCCTTGGGCCACTGGAGATAAATTTGAGTTCTCTGTCATTCATCATGGGGACCAGCTCACACTTGGTTGAGTTCCTTCAGCTACTGATCCAGAAAAATGGAACCAGAGTTAGCTCTCTGTTCAATGGCTGGATAATAAGCATTCAAAGGGCTCCTTCCCAAGTCATGACGATGGTACCGGGTGATCGTAAATGGGGAATTTGTGCAGGAAGCCTCCATAGAAGCTGTAAATGAATAAACAAGTAAAAAGGCTTATTATTACAAGTGTAGTAGGTGTTAGAGGTTGGAGCATTGGGAATTTTAAAATGAGGGGAAGTGTTTGCATTCTCCATTAAAAAGAAATATTAGGTACTTGGATAGAAATCATTTGTAAGGAAGCAACGTTTAGAGGCGTTGCTCCAAATTGTGCACCAGTGAGGCCAACTCTGCACGGGTATGATGCTTGGGAAAGACATCAAGGCCTGAATTATTGGAGGAATTTACGAAAAGGGAGGGTAGGAAAGCACCTGAACACTGTGCTAAAATAAAAATTCAGTGAGGAAGCATGGGGCCAGATCAAGGAGAAGAGGGTTTTTGGCAGAAATCCCTTCTGTAATTTATCCCAGACCCTTTAATTCCTGACCATGACCCTGGGGAGGAGATTATCACCTTCCCCAGCCAGCACAATTGGCTGGTACTGAGGTTGTTAACTTGAGAAAATCACCAGAGATAGTATTGGGCAACTTCAAAAGTCCACTGTCTTTTTCAATGAGCTTGTCTTGAAAGGGCTTACACAGAATACTAATAACAGCTAAAGATCTAACTGCAGGTGGCTGTCTAATTCCAATCAAAATAATTTCCCCCCAGTCTTGGTGGATAAAGGAGGGCAGAATTAAAAAGGGAACCAGGAGTGATTTTTGGCACGGGCACCGAGTGTGTTGTGGAAGAAGACAATTGGTGTTGGCATTGTGCACTTGGGTTCTTTCTCAGCAACAAATTTCCCTCTGCCCTCGATGGCCTGGAAGGTCTGGACACAAATGCTTGTGTCAGTTGTCCACAGCTGCACACACCATGGGGCACTTGTTTAGCTCATGGGATGGCAGGGTTAGGGTAGATTATTGGGTTTTATTAAATTATTAATAATCAGAATTATTAAAAACCAATATATTGCCTCTTCTAGAAGTTTTCATGTGCTGTGCTGTCTCAGTTGCTCAGTCATGTCCGACTCTTTATGACCCCATGGGCTATAGCCCATTAGGTACCTCTGTCCATGGGGATTCTCCAGGCAAGAATATTGGAGTGGGTTGCCATGCCCTTCGTTCTTCCCAACCCAGGGATTGAACCCAGGTCTCCCCCATTGCAGGCAGATTTTCTACCATCTGAGCCACCAGGGAAGCCCAAGAATACTGGAGTCAGTAGCCTATCCCTTCTCCAGAGGATCTTCCTGACCCAGGAATTGAACCGAGTCTCCTGCACTGCAGGCGGACCCTTTACCAGTTGAACTACCAGGGAAGCCTAGACATTTCCATGATGACTTGCAAATATTCCATTTGAGGATTTCAGACTTGATGTCATCAGAGCGTCTTTCTTTGTGGTAGTTTCTGTTTAATCAGCATTCCATCAGTGTTTCTAAGACCCTGTTTCTTTTCATTTTTTAAAACCTTTTTAGTTTATATTGGAGTATCGTTGATTAACAGTGTTATGTTAGTTTCACGTGTAAAGCAAAGTGATTCAATTATATGTATACATGTATCTTTTTGCAAATTCTTTTCCCATTTTAGGTTGTTACATAATACTGAGCAGAGTTCCCTGTGCTGTACAGTAGGTCCTTGTAGGTTATCCATTTTAAATATAGCAGTGTGTACATGTCCATCCCAAACCCCTAACTGTCCCTTCCCCTCTTCTTGCCGCACCCCCCCCTCCCCCAATCAACCATAAGTTTCTTTTCTAAGTCTGCAAATCTGATTCTGTTTTGTAAGTTCATTTGTGTTGTTTTTTTAGGTTCCACATGTAAGCAATATCATAGGATATTTCTCTTTCCCTGTAAGACCCTGTTTCTCCATAAGGCATGTACCTTGAATACAATTTATAGTCATCAAATGGGACTGCCCAGTGTTAGGTCAAACAAAACTTAACAAGTATCTTTACTGTGGCACTTTCCAGAGCCTTTAATATGAAAATTTGTTTTGCATGCCATAGAAAGAAATAGATTTTTACTCCCCAAATTATCTGACCCATTTTTGCACAGCTGCAACCTGGGAAATACTGCTTTCTCTAAAATGGCAGGAGTGACCTCTTGAGAAACAGGTTGAGCTGGCATTTCCCTTGTGGTTCACAACCTTCCTGCTAAGATGCCAGGCTGTTCCTGGAGAGGAGGCCTGAGTCAGGAGTCATACGAAGCACCCGGCATAGAGTTTTGTGTGTATGGGAGGCGGGCTGGAATGGGAACAGTAAAACAAGGAAGATGAAGGATTGAGGAGAACCTGCTCTCTTCCTGAGGGAACACCCAGGCATACAGATCTCCTCTAGAACTCTTTCTACCTAGGCCTCAACTGCCTAGATGGAATCCTAGTGCAAATGTTGTAAAAGCTGTTCCCATGTGGCTGGGTATTTATAGCTTGTCATTGACATAAGCAGATTTCTGTGGCTGAAAATAGTGACATCCAGGTATTTGGGCCAATTTGTGAATTTTCCTCAGGGACATGTGTTCAGGGAAGTAATTTTCTGGCAAGAAGAATGCCTCTGCAAATGGTTGTTTTCCTGAGAAGTTATGCCTTTTTATTCACCCTTAAGAAGGACACAAGGCCTTTCAGGATTGCTCCAGCCCAGGCATCTCAGATACAGTGGGTGAATTCTCTTCCCTGACTTTGTGGGTTTCCAGGGGGTTGGTCATATTGCCAGGCGCCTGACATTGCTGACTGAAAGGGTCTGAACCCTGGAGGTTTGGGGGTCTATGAAGGTTTCCACATTCTCCATCAAAATCAGTTTTTTCTCCCTGGACTGGGGGAAGAAACCACACTAAAAGACCCCTGTATTTCTCTCAGACTGCCTGGGTAAACCTCAAGAACAGTGGGAATGTTGGAGCCAGAAAAGTCATACAACATACCCGTTGTGAAAAACAACTGGAAACAGAGCTTAACGAGTTTTTTCCTAAGGATGGCCCTTGCCAAATAGATTCTCTTTTAGTGATTTAGTAATTAAAGAAGCAAAACCTCCCAGCCCCCAAGAGCTGAAGCCAGCAGCTATATCAGGTCAAAGGACCTTGGGAAGAGAACAGGCTTGTTTATTAATCTTACAGTATCTCTTTCCTAATAAAACCCCAACAGTTGGCCTTGTGCATGTTACCATTACATTAAAACCAGGTCTGTTGGTTATTTATTTATTTAAGATGTTTGGCCTGTTTGGAAATTAAACACTTTCTTGGATTTCATCTCCTTGGGCCAATGGCAGACCTGCTGGGGGTGATCCTAAGAGGATACGTTGATAAAAGCCTTAATAGGGCAGCGCAACGGGGGAAAAAGCCAAAATGAATTAGCTTGCTGTGACATGGCTAACATCATTGCATTTATATATGTTTCATTAAGTGGGGGCTTGACAGCTTTATGAGGAAGCGGTGGGGTTTGCAGTGGAGGAAGGCCCTGTACCCCTGCCAAAGCTGATCTCGGCCTGTGCCATGCTTGCTCTTTAATAGAATAATATTTGCGCAGTGAAAATGTCATTTTAAATGACTGGTTTGATAATCCTTTAAGCTTTTAAATAATCTGCAAAGTCTGGAAACTCTACCCCAGTGTTTAAAATTGACGGGAACCTTAATGAACGCACACATTAAAGGATGGTCCCCAGCTTTGTTTCCTGAGTCAGACGTTGCTTACTGGGGTGCGCTCCTTTTGTCTGTCTGCCCTTTCTGTAACACAAGTGTGTTTGCTGAGCAGCTGCAGCGGGGCCTTCTCTGCGGGGATGTTTTTGGGAAGTGCGGCACTGCAGCCTGTGGTGGGACGTGGAGGGACCAGGGTTGCTGCGAGCCTGAAGTCCCTCATGCAGAGTAGAAAAGGCACTCCCTCCAGGAGGGAGTTTGTGGAAAGGGCCCCCTCTGAGCACAGCAATTAGCAAAAACTCACTTCTCTCCAGCTGGTGGTGCCTCCTAAGCCCAGGGTCTTAGCTCAGAGATCAGAGAAGAGGAGGAATTTCGGGCCCCATGCAACTCTTGCAGGGTGCATTCTACATAGCCCTACCCAGCATTCCTGGTGAGGTCTACCTTGTTGCTCAACCTTCTTTTGGACCAGGATACAAGCCTCTCTCTACCCAGAGAAGTACCCTGTGCGATATGAGATGCTGGGAGGAGCTTTCCTTGGAGGGACAGAGCCCCACTCCTTTCTGCCTTGAGTGACTCTGGAATAGGATAGGAAGGCTGACATAGAGAGGACCTTCTCATGGGTTGAGCAGTATTATGTAAGCCATATCTAACTATAGCCCTACAGGACCCAATTGGGCCCACTGCCTGTGTTTTTAAAATAAAGTTTTATTAGAACACAGTCATGTCCATTCATTTCTTGTCTATGATGGCTTTCCTGCTGCAATGGCAGAGGTGAACAGTCATGATGGAGACTGTATGGTTCACAAGGCTTAAAAACATTTGCTATCTGACCGTTTTATGGAAAGTCTATGGAATCCTCCCTCAGAATACTCAGCAAAATGAAGTGAAATTCCTGGCTTAAATCCTGGCTCTGTCAATTCCTGTGTGTCCTTGAACAAGTTACATAATATCTCTGTTCCTCAGTTTCCTCATCAGTATTAATAAAATGGGGATAATATTTCTGTCCTGCCCACTTCATGCAGCTATTTTGGATACAAGGGAGAGTGCAGTGCGTATGTGAATTATTATCCATCTGAGATATGCCATGGGTTAGCCATGGGATATTGGGGAAAGCCCCTTGGCCTCTTTCAAACTGTTTCCTCATCTGTCAAGCAAGAGGGGTGCTCTAAATCAGCCATCCTCAAAGTTTAATGTGCATAGGTCACCTGGGGAGTTCGGTAGAAAGCAGATTCTGATTCAGCAGGTCTGGGGAGGGGGCTGAGATTTTATATTTCTAAGGAGCTCTCAGGTGAAGTTGCTGCACTGAGGCCCACACAGTATCAGGGGGCCGGGTGATTTTGCTGACACTCCTTGGTGGCGTGAACAGTGAGCTGTTTTGCAACGCCATTGTAAGCGTATCAGTGACAGTCCCTTTTCTGGGCACCCCTCTCCAGTGTATGTCTTGGCAGGAGGGTCCTATACTTGTTTCTGTTTGTAGCCTAACCCTGCATCTGATATAGGGCACTGGTGAGATAAGATGGGTTTTTCCCTTTTCCTGAGTGCGTGCATGTGAGCGTGCGTGCTCAGTTGCTCGGATGTGTCTGACTCTTTGTGACCCCATGAACTGTAGCCTGCCAGGCTCCTCTGTCCATGGGATTTTCCAGGCAAGAGTAGTGGAGTGGGTTAGACTTCTGGCCAAAACCTTTTTCTGGCAGCCAGGTGGTTTGATAGAGCAGCTGGTGGCAGGCCAGATATCCATCAGTTCAGTTCTCAGTTCAGTCACTATGTCATGTCCGACTCTTTGCGACCCCATGGGCTGCAGCACGCCAGGCTTCCCTGTCCATCACCAACTCCCGGAGCTTACTCAAACTCATATCCATCGAGTCAGTGATGCCATCCAACCATCTTATCCTCTGTTGTCCCCTTCTCCTCCTGCCCTCAATCTTTCCCAACATCAGAGTCTTTTCCAATGAGTTAGTTCTTCACACCAGGGAGTTCCTTTTCAGATATCCCTGGCTGGCCTCAAGTCGGCCTGAGTGCAGCTGAACCTGGGAATGATAGGGCAGCAGGAGGGTACCTGACTTCCCTGCTTTCTGCCCCAGACAGCAAACTAGTCAGTTACACCTTGGTGTGTGGATGTTGCAGAAGTGCACCAAAGTGAAATGGCTTCTGGGCTCCAACTGTCTGCCAGTGCTGCTAAGGAATTCTCTTGGGTTTCTGTTTTCAATCACATTTTCCACCAGCCTGGGGAAACAGTTGGTCCCAATTGCCATCTGAAGCCACTTACTGCAGCTGGAGCCAGAGCCAGGGTTCCCCCATAGAGTGGGGCAGGTTGGTGAGGACAGAGCTGGGAGTACGCAGCTGGAGGGGGGAGAAGGGAGAGAGACACACCAGGGGGATTGTTCATCAACAGTTGCCCACAGGTCAGGGTCCTAGGTTAGTCCTGGATACAATGAGGCCAGTACAGTATTACGACGTAAAACATATTTTTTAGATTCAGGTAAACCCGGGTTCAAATTCCACCTTCCCCTCTTTTTTCTAGGAGTGCTTGGGCCAGATTCTTAACTTCTCTGAACTTCAGACTGGAGAAGAGGAAATGAAATGATGCAAGTTTTCCTGTTCTGAATCCTCTGGGGCTCTCGGCATCTCATCAGCTCTGAACATTTTCTGGACCTTGCTTCCTACTTAGCTCAGACTCTGGTGATAATAGAAAGTCAGAAATCCAGTCGACAAAAATTGGGCAGTGAAGACTGTACACGTACGTTTTTACAAAAGAATATAAGGAGACTTAAAACTTTCATTTGGTCAATTCACAACATTTTGGTCCTTCTACTCAGAAGATGTGGGAATGGTGCTGATTCCTTAACTTCCTGTGTCTCAATTTATTCATCAGTGAAAGGAGGGTAGCCACTGGACTTGTTTGATGGGATTGTTGGGAGGATTGAAAAATATAGGTGAAGTGTTTATGCAGACTTGGCACGCAGTAAACACTCTCATCTCTTAACTCTTCATGTGATTATTATTTCAGGGTCCCCACGCATGCTGGAATGTATACAGAAGTAGTGTGTACAAAAGTTGAATTATCATATTCTACACATGAAACTTATATAATGTCAGAAACCAATGTTACCTTAATTGAAAAAAAGAAAATTCTGCAGAGCTGTAGTTGTGTAGTCCCTGCACAATTATAGCCTGTGAGGTGCTTTACAGATGAGCTGGGGGATCAGGATGAATCCTCTGGAGAGAGCTGCTCCCTAAAACGCTGGGAGAAAAAGTCTGAATGCAGACCTGACCCATGCTGTTCAACTCTTCTTTTGAGCCCTTAACTTTTTGCTTGGCACACTCTCCACAATGGCAGTTCTAGGCTTTATTACTTGTATCTTGAAGTCATTTTTGAGGCCGTCTTCTTTGAGTACACAGAGTCTCATCAGCACCCCGATTCTTCCTCTGCTATAGTCCTCAGGCCCAGCTCTCCCTCGCTGTTTCTACTGACTCCAGCTTGCCTTCCTCTCCCCCACCCCCTGGTCTGCTGCAAAGCTGGAGGCCAGCAGCTTTCAACCCTGACCACACCAAAGGCACCTGGAGCAACTCGACAAAGAAAATACCACCCTAATGCCCTAAGCCTCAAGATTCTGATTCCTGTTAGTCAGGGATGGAACCTCAGCCATCTGTGTTTTAAAATCTCCCCAGGTGATTCCAATTTGCAGTCTGGGTTAAGAACCTGTGTTAGAGGCTTTCCTGCATTCACCTGCAAACTCAGGAGCCCAACAGCTTTTATAACTTCACCTTTCTCACCTGCCGAGAGGATCCAGTGCACTTAGGTCAGATGCTTTAACTCCAGCCCAAATGGCTCTTCCTCTACAAATAAACCAACAAAATTTCCTTCTTTGATCATCTGTTGCCTTTCATTGTATTTATTCCGGCAATATCTTATATCTTTCATTACATAATAAACTTCTGAGGAAAGGATCAACAGCTTGTTTAACTTTGTACCTCCCATAATATTTAGTACAGGGCTTCTCACATAGTAAATATTCAATATATAATCACTCGATTGATTTATAGCTGCTTTGTGTGCCCCCACAGGGTCTAGAACAGTTCTGAGAGCATAGTAAACACTTAATAAACATTTTGGTGATGGATTGATTAACGTATCTACTCAAAACTTACTGAGGGAAGGAAAGACACAGAAATATTTCCCAGCCCTATATTGGCTAAATGATCATAGGTAAGTGACTTAACTCTGTGTACCTTTGCCTCTGGTGGGGATGCATGCAAGAGCCCGTGGACAGATGGACAGACAGACAGACACACACACCCACCAGTTCTTGGAAATGTTGAAGCTGATTATCTACTTCCATGAAACCTGAAATGTTAAATGAGAACAGCGTTAAGCTCAGTTTTGTCATGCTCAGCATAATAAGATAATTTCATATAAAATTACTTTGGGAACTACCACCCACATGCAAGTTAGTACAACGAGTAGTAAGCGGAGATGCCTGCGTCCTTGTCTTGGAGCTGCCACTCACCTGTTAGACAACATTGGTGACATCTCTGAACTTCCCTGAACTTTGTGTTTCTTCTTCTGGAAAATCAAGCGTTGGATTAAATCAGCCATTCCCATTTCCTGAAGTGCATTCCAAAAAAACTTTTGGTTTCTTGAAAAAGGTTAACGGGCATTCAAAGCCAAGCCATCAGCAAAAAATCTGAGGAACCAATGAATGTTGTCTGGGAAATTCTGGTCAAACCCAATGAGAAAACTCAGGACTTTTTAAGAACCTTTTATTTTTTTTGTCTCTTGTGACTTACCAAGAGCACAGATACAGATTTTCCCCAAACCTTTTGTCTCTGAGAGCCGTTTTCCCCACAGGATACTTAACGATGATCTGAGGAGTTTGCAAACTGAGCCTCAATAGCAGTGGCTGGGCATATCCTGTTATTGGACCAGGATAACTGCTTTTGAGGTTGCCTTCAGATGCTGACTCACATGAAGAAAGTCTCCTTGCCTCTGATGTTTTTACTTTGGTCTCCCTGGCATCCAATGATACTCTTTCCTATGTTCATTAACTCACCTCTTCCAGGAAGTCTTCCCATCTTGCTGCTTCCTGTGGTGATATCCCTTGGCTTTGCATCTAGTAAGACAACTTTGCTGTCAGATAGGAGGGTTTGGATCCTAGCTTGATCAGTTGTGTGGGTACTTGGACAGGTGACTTAGCTTCTCTGAGTCTCATTGTATTTATCTAAGAAATGTGGATAATACTCTTGGACATCGTGATTTGTCCTGAGTAGCATCCATTTGTACTTCTAGTAAAACATTAAATGAAATTTCCCTCAGGAGTTCATGCCAGCCATACTCTCAACCCAGGGGTAGGTAAGTGTCCAGACCCAAGGTGATTAATCCACCATATTCTCCTGACCACCACAATAAGCATGTTGGCCAATCAGGATCAACGGGTCACAAGTATAACTTTGTTGGTATTTCTGGAAAAGAGGCTCTTGCTCCTTTCCACTGGGTTTGAAGCACAGTGAAGATAAGGCCTGAGTATCCTACAACTCTCTTACAGCTGTGAAAGGAGAACCTTTCTGAGAGCATAGAATTAGTGGATGGAATTTCAACAGCCATCTTGGACCATTAGGTGATCTTTGGAAGGAAAAGTATAGAAGATGTCCAGTTCTTGCCACCATGGATTACCATTTCAGATCTGGACTATTTATTATCTTTTAGGAAGTGAGACGGAGAAGGCAATGGCACCCCACTCCAGTACTCTTGCCTGGAAAAATCCCATGAATGGAGGAGCCTGGAAGGCTGCAGTCCATGGGGTCGCTGAGGGTCAGACATGACTGAGCGACTTCGCTTTCACTTTTCACTTTCATGCATTGTAGAAGGAAATGGCAACCCACTCCAGTGTTCTTGCCTGGAGAATCCCAGGGATGGGGCATCCTGGTGGGCTGCCGTCTATGCGGTCTCAGAGAGTCGGACATGACTGAAGTGACTCAGCAGCAGCAGGAAGTGAGAAAAAAAATATCTATTATATTTAACCACTGTTTGTTGTTGCTATTCACTACTGAACTTAATCCCAACATATACTTTGAATCAGAGTCAGATTTTTCTGTATTCTTCATGTGTTCATTAGTTTTTTAAACGGAATACTGTCTGACATATTCTCTCATCTCCATAGTATTTGTATTATGGACCACATTGAAGCCCTAACCACCCCTGTATAAGATTGTACTTGGAGACATTGTCTTTAAAAAGGTAATTAAGTTAAAATGAGTCTCTGGCAGGGGCCGTAATCCACTGGTGTCCCTATAGGAAGAGGGTATTTGACCACAGATAATGAGCTTGCACAGAGGAAGGACCAGGTGAAAACAGAGGGAAGTGACAGCCACCTACAAGCCAAGGAGGGAAGCCTCAGAATAAAACCCAACTCAGCTGATACCTTGATCTTGAACTTCTAGCCTCCAGCAGTGTGAAGAAATACATTTCTGTTGTTTAAGCTACCTAGTCTGTGGTATTTCTTATGGAAGCCCTAGCAAACAAATACAGATTAAGTGAAAGAATCTGCCTGCAAGGCAGGAGACCCAGGTTCAATTCCTGGGTCAGAAAGATCCCCTGGAGATGGGATTGGCTACCTACTCCCAGTATTCTTGCCTGGAGAATTCCATGGACAGAGGAGCCTGGCAGGCCACAGTCCTTGGGGTCGCAAAGAGTTAGACATAACTGAGCACCTAACACTAATAATGTATATTGGGCATGTAACACTGTATTTTTACCCGGGAGGCCTTGGGTACAACAAATGTTCCATCCTTTTCCCCACGTACTAACTCACACTGTCAGGAAACCCTCTAGGAGGCAATGTGCTCCATTTTCCTAACTAGATCTTGAAGGCCCCACAGCACCTGACTCAGGACTATTATGCACATTGGAACACTCAATAAATGCTTATTGATTAATTAGGACTCCCCAGGCCCTGCTAGGCAGGCAGAGATGGATTAAGTTGTTTAATAAAGTCTGTCCTAATGCACCAGAATCCTCTGGCAGGCTTTTCCTTTAAAGGGAGGAAAGAAGGAGAAAGCAGATTTTACAGCTGGTTGAAATACACTGGAAGAAGCTGTCAGGGGAAATAGTCGTGAGATGAAATCAACAGAGTGATGGCCAGTTATGTCTGCTTTAATCTGGAGGGGGCTTTGGTGATGAAGTGAGTATGTGAATCTCAATAATGAAAAGTTAATGTCATTAGTATTTGTGGCCATTGTTACTTCACTTTTGTCCTACAGTGAGTTTTTATTTTGTGATCCTTCTTTGGAACTGCAATAGGATGGAAATATTCTTGCTTGCTGTCATTTTTGAGAACTGTAAGTGATTGTTGGCCCTTCTGCCCCTTAAATCCATAGCAACAAACCTATTCCTTCTAATACCTAATTTCAAATCGGTGGCTAGACCTAGAAATCTATCCTTTTAAGCTCCCATGTGGCATGGCAGAGGTTATATCTTCACTCCTGTAATTTTCCTCTGGGGAATGACTAGACCTTCACTAACAAAGTATTGGTTAAATTTCACCCACTGGGGAAAAGAAAACTGAGAAAAATGTGTCACACTGCCTGGGTGCTGGGCTGCAGATGGTTTTCCCCCAGTAAGTGGTAAAGATATGAACATGTTGCTTGATCCTCTGCCCTTCCCTGAGTGAAGGGGCAGATAATGTATTTATCTGGATAATTAAGTGAATGTGAAAAACAGAAGCAAAAACAAACAGAAAACATTTTGTCTAGCTCTCTGAAGCTTTTCTTGAGCTAAGATGAAGTAGGAGAGGTGAGAGATGGAATTACGCAGATAATCACCTCAGTTCTCTAGATCACTTTGTTCAGGGGAATGGTCTTAACCCTGGAGGTCCAGTTTTTTTTGGGGGGTTGGCTCTTTTCATGCTATCATCAGAATAAGCCTGCAAAATTGCCTGAGAATATTGCCTGCAAAACCTGCAGCTATCTTCCAAGGAATGCTATGGAGAGTCCATTAGATGCACGAGTCCTTGTAAATATATTGTAGGAATACTCTTTAGGGGCTACTGACCGACTTGATACTTCTTAATTTTTGAAAATATCTTTGCATCTGACTCTGCCAGAAGAAATATTCATTTGAAAACATGTTGATTATTAAACAGTGCATTAGATATTTTATCATTGATTTTTTCCCCTTTTTTACCTATTAGCATCAGATGGCATCAGATATAAAGGTTCTACATCAACAGAAGATTTTGGAAAATTTTACCATTATTTCTATATTTTAACCTTGGGTAAGATGAGGAGCATCTCACAGTTAAACATTAGTTTTCAGATGTTTGGGCTTCCCCGGTGGCTCAGACAATAAAGAATCCGCCTGCAATGCAGTAGACCTGGGTTTGGTCCCTGGGTTGGGAAGATCCCCTGGAGAAAAGAATGGCTACCCAATCCAGTATTCTTACCTGGAGAATTCCATGGACAGAGGAGTCTGGCAGGCCTGCAGTCCAAGGGGTCACAAAAAGTCAGACGTGACTGAGCGACTTTCACTTTCAGATGTTTAGCTTAGTTTTTTGTCTGTGCTTTATGATGAGAGTCTACCTATGGGTAGGGATGTATGTTTGTGTGCACGTGTATGTGTAGAAACAGACAGGATGAGTCCGGGTTTGACTCTTAAGAGATCCCTGGGTTCAGCAAACCCTGATGGGTCAGAGAAGTAAGGATTCCTGTCTTCTCTGCCTAGCACATCCGAGGTGTCCTTGGGGCTGACATGCAGAGCTGCTGCCATTGCTGGCTTTCAGGCTCAGGGTCTGCCCAAGGGCCTCCTTCAGTAAGAATTCCTGCCTTGCCCCAGTGTCACTGCATGGCTGAAAGTTAGATTGGCAGTGGGGGTGGAGAAGGAGTTAGCATGGAGGCAGCAACCACGGGCGGACAATGGGGTCTCTTCCAAGGAAGATGTTAGATACCACTGTACTGAATAGATAAACATGTGTTGTATAATGGGCCAAAGATGGCCTCTGGGTATTGGCCCCTAACTTGTCTATTTCTTTACTGCTCACTGAGACCCATTAGCTAAAAGCCTACCTTTATCAAACTCCAATTTCTGTTATCCAGTTATTAAAAAAAAATAGTCCCAACAAGTACATTTTTAGTCACTTAGGGCCTGCCTGTTCTGCATACCGTAAGAAACTTCATATCACATCTGCTGGCCGTTCATGAGCTAGAGACTTGTGATTATAGGACCCCAAGCTGTGAGGGCCCTCTGGAGTTTTCTGACATAGAGACTCTGACGTCCTGCTATACCTAGATATCACTGAGACATATAAGCCTCCTCTCTGGTTCCCTCTCTCCCAAAATTTCCTTACCTTCTGAGTAGCAGTCTCCTATGGACGGTCTCATACTGTGAGGGACGTCCCTTCTCAAGCAGCCCTGTCCAGGTACCTACCAATGAAGCTTGTGTGTTACAGACTTCCATGGTTATATCTTTTTCCTCGATCAACCTTCGTTCCACAAGTCTTCTATAGTATGTTACAGTCAAGGCCCTGCAGCTCTTGGCTGTTGGTCATATCTGTCTCTGAACTGAAAGGCTGCCCACAGAAAGTATATGTTTGACTGCACTTGTTATTTTTTCACTTCTCTAATTGGAAGAATGCTCAGTTTTCCAAAGTTTGTCCATTCTTAAACATTTGCAAAAATCAATTATCTCACCTTCTAAGAGGCAGCCATTGACTGGAAATGTTTGTATTGCTTAAGTAGAATGGAAACTACATAGATGTTTATTATATTATTGTCCTTCAAACTGAAGTTGTATTCCAGCCTTTCTGTAAGAGCCAACTTTTTTTTTTTCTTTAAAATAATGGAAGAGACAAGGGAAGGTGTGGGATTCATGGTGGAGAAAAATGAGAAGTAGAAATAAACTCAGCATCCAATTGTTTCATGTCTTTTGCCAATCTTCTCTCTATAGCTAGACTACAAACTTCTTGAGAGCATGAATGAAAATCTAATTCCTTTACCATTTGCATCCAAGTACCATATTGGATCAGTATTTGTTCTCAGTGACTATTGCTGATGAATGAGAAGACAGAGAAGAGAAAGATGATTGGGAGAGAAGAGAAAGATGATTGGGAGAGAAGAGAGAGAAGAAGTAAGAGGTAAGGACTTAGACAGGAAGAAAGAAAACTATAAAAGGAAGCTTAGCTGTGTGGCCTCAGACCAGTCTTTGAACTTCAAATTCCTAAACTGCAGAATGAAAATATGATAGCAGCTATGACTACAGATGGAAAGTCCTGTAGAAATGGAAGGACTTCTATTGGACCAGAGGTACATTTGTGTATTTTCTCTTCTCTTCTGCCAAAAACATGAAGGGAGCCCTCTGGAGAGCAGGTGATAGGTGGGTACCTGGAATCACTTAGAAGGTCTCAGAGAGTTAGGAGGAAGGCCCTGGGAGCCCACTTTAAGAGATTGAAGAGCAGCCCTTTGCTTGGGGAAGATGTTGTCTAGTTAGGTTCTTTGTATTTTGGGGGTTCAGAAGGCCAAGCCTGGACCTCCAATCATGGATCTTAGGGGAGCTAAAGGAATGCTGGGACTCTGCTCTCTGGGCTCAAGTGTTAGCTTTATGTGGCCATGTTAGTGAAGCAAAGCACTGAGAGCTAAACCTTGAATACAAACACAGATGTTCCTTCAGAGGAGCGGAGCCCTGAGGAATGGAGTGACACTGCCAGAAAGTGCTGGTCCCTGGTATAGGAGTCACCATCTTGGAGGAATGCTCTCCGCCGGTTTGGATTATCAAAGGGTGAGAGGAGTTTCAAAAGAGAGACCCTCCCCCCACCCCCCATTATTAGCCACCCCCACAGCTAATAAGGTATGTGGGGAATTGATTAGAAAAACAACAGAGGACTGCACTTGATATTTGTAGAGCAGTTCCTATTGGTTATATTATGATTAAAACTTGTTGCATGCCTCCCACGGATGATGAACCAAATACGTATTCCAGGGCAAGACAAGAACAACTGTAAAAAAGATTTAGGAGAATGCTAAAGTTATTATTGATTGGAAACATCCCTTGTTCTGAGTTACATGGCATTGCTGGTTTGTTTTTTTGTTTTTTTTTGCCCTGGCGAAATCATATTACAGACTATCACTTTCATATTGATTTCTACAGCATGTGGGCAAAAACCAGAGGGTTTAAAAAGTCTTTATAGTTGCAAATCAGGGATGGAACTCCATGCAATTGGTTTCAAAAAGTCAGGAAAAAAAAAATGAGAACTTGAGAACTTCTCACAACTGTTTAAGATTTCTGTGCTTCTAGGATTAATAGTTCACCTTTGGCTGCACATGGGAAGAGCTAGAAGTTTCTGGAAGGTTGTGGGGGACTCTTCCAAGGTAATTATGTCACCTTGGTCTGAACAGGGTGAGGTGGGGGATATATCCACCCTTGGAGACCCTCCTCCTCAGCAGTATTCAATTAGGTAAACCTTTATCCCAGGCACCAACATATATTATATAATTTTCTAAGTCCCTTTTCTTAAAAAAAAAAAAAAACCAAAAAAAACTCTTCTAATCTTGGTATGAGAAACCTGGACAACCTATTTTTCAAATTTTTTTTAAACAAAGTCTCCTCCCACCTTTATTCAATCAGAAAATTGAAAAAAGTGGTGAAAAGTAGAAGGAATAAAATAAGTTTTCTATAATTCTACCATTCTGAGACAATCAAGCTACATGTTGGCATATATATATATATATATATATATATATATATGCAGGTATAACATATATATTTATTAAATTGTTTACATAATTGAGATCATATGGGACTGAACATATGAATACTTTTTTTGCTTTTTGGCTTAATATTTGACATAAGCAGTTACCCATATGACCAAAAGCTCTTAATAAGCATTTAAAATAAGTGAACAATATTTTCTTTCGACTGCACCATGGTTTACTTATCCAGTCTCCCATTCTGAAGCATTTCAGTTGTTACCATCCTCTTTGTTATTATAAATAGTACTGAATTCAGCATCTCTGTGCATGATTCTTTTTTCCTGTTTTTAGACTGGATGGCTTGACTGATAGGAATATTTTTCAAGCTGTTCATTTGCGTTGCCAAAACACTTTTGAAAAAGATTATACCACTTACAATCCACCCAGCAGTGAGTTTCCTTTTCACTCTACCTCATCAGCACTGGGTAATCCTATTTTTAAGAAAATGGCTAATTTTAGAGCTAAAAGAGCTGCAGCTTATTACTTGAATCGTTGCCTATTTTTCCTTGTCGGCTTGCCATCCTATTTTTGCTTGTGACTCTTCCGTGTACTTTTCCCATTTATTTGTTGTTTTATTCACCAATACGCTGCATACACACACATATAAAATTTGTAATTTTATATGTAACTGTAAATGTTTTTGTAAAAACTGTAAATGTTTTTGTCCTATTTATTTTTAAATTCATGAATTATAAATCTATTGATTGTTTCTTTTTATTTTTTCATTCCTTGTAGACAGTTAGAGATTAGACACTGTTCAACTATATATTCTTATGGTTTTGTTTTAATCATTTAACTTCTTATATTTAACTTTAATTTATCTAAAATTTACTTTGAAATATTTCTGAAATAGTGTTTTTAAATGAACTTTCTCCCCTACGTGGAGAGATTTTCACAGCTTTATTGACTGAATGGATCTTCATTTCTCTACTAATTTGTGATGACTCTTTTATTAGGTACTTAAAATTTACATACAAGGCTAAGTATGTGTGCTGTTTCATTAACTATTTTAAAACACAGTAGGGCTAGTATCCTGTCATTACTTTGGTTTTTAAAAAATGTTCTTGATTATTCTCAGATGTTCATCCTCAGAGATGAACTTTAGAATTATTTTGCCAAGGTTAAAAAAAAAAACTTTTTGGAATTTGATATTATTGTGGAAATAGAAAGACCAAACAAATGAGAACAAATATAGGCTATTTATTCAGAGATTTTTATAGCATGGGAATCAGCTATCATCACTTGCAGTTTGGCAGACACTCAAAGGCAGGGAGAGGAGTATGAAAACTTTATAGTGGAAAAAGAGAAAGGCTTCAGGTTGCCCTGCTTGGAAGCTGTTGGCATGGGGAAGGTGAAGGTGGGTGCACCAGAAGAGGGTCATCCTGTATTAGGGCACATATCTGGCTTTCTTTGATTGGTCCTAAGTTGTAAGTGGGGACGACAATCAGGGAAGCTGTTAGTTATCATAATCAAGTCTGGGCCATTTTGGGCTAATTATTACAGAAATTTTTAGCTTCTTGGATTGTTACTGGATAATAGTCTGGTTTCCTACAAGTCTGACTTGTAGTAAGCTGGCTTCCTGGGCCGCTTTTGTAGATAGGATTAGGTTTCCTTAGCAGGTAGATTGTGAGTCAGAGCTCTGTTTTTGCACAGACTCTGGCCATTGTCTGTCTGTATGTTGAGTCTCTCATTATATGAAAACTATAAATTAACTCAAGAATTGGTAGCTTAATACTTATTCAGTATTCTCACCCAAGAAATACTTCAAGTCTTTCATAGATTCAAGAGAATTTTGAATTTACTTCTTATGGGTCACTCATCTTGCTTTTAAGAGTAATTTATAACTTTTGTGGCTTTTGTGCATGGTCTATTTCCTTATTCTGTATTTTTAATTACTGATAAATTGTACAAAGTAAAGCTAATTACTTATTAAAATATTTTGTCTGATATTTCAGATAATTTGCCAAAATGTTAGATATTCTAGGTAAAATGTTTCTCCTCCCTTTAAAAATGCTAATACTTCTATTCATATTTTATTGCATCATGGAATTTCTACACAGTGTTAATTAAAGTGGTTATGGTGGAAATTCTTATTTTGGCCTCAATTTTAAATGAGGATGGCTTTCGGAACTATGTTTCACTGTTTTGTATTTTGATGGCGAATGTTTAAGGATATGCTTCATTACATTCAGGATAAAGGAAACTCTCAATAAAATATCCTTTTATTTTTAGTTTAAAATACTTGTTTGGATTTAATGATAAATTTTACTGAAGGTCTTTTCTGATAACTTCATATGTTTGAAAACTTCTACATTGAAATGAGCTCTTATATTACTAGATTCTTTTCTTTCTCTAGATTTTTAATACTCATTTTATGAAACTAAAACGACTTTGGAAAATTATTTTAATGTTTGGTAGTACCTTAGAATTGTTAACATCTGTATATAAGGGCTGTTGCCTATTGGGCTGACCATCCTCAGATCTGTTAATTGGTGAGGACTCATAAGTCTCAGCATGTGTGTGTGTGTGGTTATACTCATGCTGTGATTTATTACATACATAAATATGTAAGAATATTAAATATGAAATATTTATATGAATAAATATGAAAGAATATGGAGTAACATCAGCAAAGGGGAATGTGTACTGGGTGGAGTCCTGGGGAAACCAGGCACACGCTTTCGAGAGTCATCTCCCAGTGGAGTCGGGTGGGCTGTACTCAATTCCTCCAGCAACAACTGTCACAACACATGGGAAATGTTGTCCAGCAGGGAAGCTTATTAGATTCAGTATCTAAGGTTTTCGTCAGAGGCTGATCACAAAGGCAGCCTCTGCTTGACACATGCCCAAATTCCAGACTGCCAGAGAGAAAGTTTGTGTTCCGCATAAAACACACTATTTGTATAAACAGTTTAGGCACTGTAACCCACTCTTATTAATCAGGGGGATGGGAACCTCCAGAATTCCAGGTTCCCGGATGCCAGGCAAGGATCAGTCTTGTAAGCAGACTCTTGTGTTAATGTTTCTCTGCACACCTAATATTTGAGCGAATATGTGTGTCTGTGTGTGTACTGTTTCATCATGCACAGAGTCATAGAGTTTGGTATCACAGTTAAGATAACTAAATTGGGCAATTCCTTTTTTTCATATAATAGACTGGCTTATATGGGCTGGGATTTTCTACTCTTTGAAGGTTTATAAGAGCTTACCTATAAAATTACACGTATCCAGAATTTTTATGGAGGATATTTAAAAATTAATGTACTTCTTCTTGAGTCAATTTGTTATCCCTCACCCATTCTTGCCCCAGCCAGAGTTGTCCATTTCATTGAGATTTGCTAATCTATTTACATACCTGGTGAATTTTTCACTTAAATTTTAAAATCTTTTCTGTGTCTATGCCTCTATCATCTTTCATTACTAAATGTATTTATTTTTGATTTTACTTTCTGTTTTATTGATTAGCTTATCCAGAGATTTGTCTGTTTTATTAAATTTTCAAAGAACCAGTTCTTGGTATCATCTATCAATTTTGCTTTTCTATTTTGAAATTTATTTATGTATTTATTTATCTTGATTATCTCCTTCCCTTGCTTGAGTTATGTTTTGTCATTTCCCCCCTTAGTTCGAGTTGAAAAACTTTATATTTGCTTACTTTCTTTTAAAATAGTACCCAATATTTGACGGTTCAGTTCAGTTCAGTTCAGTCGCTCAGTCGTGTCTGACTCTCTGTGACCCCATGAATTGCAGCACTCCAGGCCTCCCTGTCCATCACCAACTCCTGGAGTTCACTCAGACTCACGTCCATCGAGTCAGTGATGCCATCCAGCCATCTCATCCTCCGTCGTCCCCTTCTCCTCCTGCCCCCAATCCCTCCCAGCATCAGAGTCTTTTCCAATGAGTCAACTCTTCTCATGAGGTGGTCAAAGTACTGGAGTTTCAGCTCTAGCATCATTCCTTCCAAAGAACACCCAGGATTGATCTCCTTTAGAATGGACTGGATGGATCTCCTTGCAGTCCAAGGGACTCTCAAGAGTCTCCTCCAAAACCACAATTCAAAAGCATCAATTCTTCGGCGCTCAGCCTTCTTCACAGTCCAACTCTCACATCCATACATGACTACTGGAAAAACCATAGCATTGATTAGACAGATCTTTGTTGGCAAAGTAATGTCTCTGCTTCTGAATATGCTATCTAGGTTGGTCATAACTTTCCTTCCAAGGAGTAAGCGTCTTTTAATTTCATGGCTGCAATCACCATCTGCAGTGATTTTGGAGCCCAGAAAAATAAAGTCTGACACTGTTTCCACTGTTTCCCCATCTATTTCCCATGAAGTGGTGGGACCAGATGCCATGATCTTCGTTTTCTGAATGTTGAGCTTTAAGCCAACTTTTTCACTCTCCACTTTCACTTTCATCAAGAGGCTTTTTAGTTCCTCTTCACTTTCTGCCATAAGGGTGGTGTCATCTGCATATCTGAGGTTATTGATATTTCTCCTGGCAATCTTGATTCCAGCTTGTGTTTCTTCCAGCCCAGTGTTTCTCATGATGTATTCTGCATATAAGTTAAATAAGCAGGGTGACAATATACAGCGTTGACGTACTCCTTTTCCTATTTGGAACCAGTCTGTTGTTCCTTGTCCAGTTCTAACTGTTGCTTCCTGACCTGCATAGAGATTTCTCAGGTGGCAGGTCAGGTGGTCTGGTATTCCCATCTCTTGAAGAATTTTCCACAGTTTATTGTGATCCACACAGTCAAAGGCTTTGGCATAGTCAATAAAGCAGAAATAGATGTTTTTCTGGAACTCTCTTGCTTTTTCCATGATCCAGCAGATGCTGGCAATTTGATCTCTGGTTCCTCTGCCTTTTCTAAAACCAGCTTGAACATCTGGAAGTTCACGGTCCACTTATTGCTGAAGCCTGGCTTGGAGAATTTTGAGCATTACTTTACTAGCGTGTGAGATGAGTACAATTGTGCGGTAGTTTGAGCATTCTTTGGCATTGGCTTTCTTTGGGATTGGAATGAAAACTGACCTTTTCCAGTCCTGTGGCCACTGCTGAGTTTTCCAAATTTGTTGGCATATTGAGTGCAGCACTTTCACAGCATCATCTTTCAGGATTTGAAATAGCTCAGCTAGAATTCCATCACCTTCATTAGCTTTGTTCGTAGTGATGCTTTCTAAAGTTCACTTGCCTTCACATCCCAGGATGTCTGGCTCTAGGTGAGTGATCACAGCATCATGATTATCTTGGTCTTGAAGATATTTTTGGACAGTTCTTCTGTGTATTCTTGCCATCTCTTCTTAATATCTTCTGATTCTGTTAGGTCCATACCATTTCTGTCCTTTATCAAGCCCATCTTTGCATGAAGTGTTCCCTTGGTATCTCTAATTTTCTTGAAGAGATCTCTAGTCTTTCCCATTCTGTTGTAGCCAAAGATGGAGAAGCTCTATACAGTCAGCAAAAACAAGACTGGGAGCAGCTGACTGTGGCTCAGATCATGAACTCCTTATTGCCAAATTCTGAAATTGAAGAAAGTTGGGGAAACCACTAGACCATTCAGGTATGACCTAAATCAAATCCCTTATGATTATACAGTGGAAGTGAGAAATAGATTTAAGGGCCTAGATCTGATAGATAGAGTGCCTGATGAATTATGGACGGAGGTTTGTGACATTGTATAGGAGACAGGGATCAAGACCATCCACATGGAAAAGAAATTCAAAAAAGCAAAATGACTGTCTGGGGAGGCCTTACAAATAGCTGTGAAAAGAAGAGAAGCAAAAAGCAAAGGAGAAAAGGAAAGATATAAGCATCTGAATGCAGAGTTCCAAAGAATAGCAAGAAGAGCTAAGAAAGCCTTCCTCAGCGATCAATGCAAAGAAATATTTGAGGGTACATACTATAAAAAGAGGACTTCCCTGGTGACTCTGATGGTAAAGCATCTGCCTACAACGTGGGAGACCTGGGTTCAATCCCTGGGTTGGGAAGATCTCCTGGAGAAGAAAATGGCAACCCACTCCAGTGTTCTTGCATGGAAAATCCCAGGGACAGAGGAGCCTGGTAGGCTGCAGTCCATGGGGTTGCAAAGAGTTGGACATGACTGAGCTACTTCACTTTCTTTCTTTCACTATAAAAAGAAGTATAGCTTTAGCTATATTCTATAAATGTTTATGTATATAATTATCTACTGTTATACTTTTTATTTCTTCCTTGACCTTATCATTATTTAAGAGAGGTATTTTTAAATCCCAAGGGTTCAGAGAAGTTTATTTTGTTTGTATTTATTTAAACATTTGTTATTAACTTCTTTTTTTATTATACTGTATTGAGAGAAATAACAGAATGTATTAAGGATTTTTCAGTAAAATGCTTAAAAAGAAGCTGTTAGCAAGGCAGAGGTAATATTCCAATATATGCCAATTTAACATTAAAAAAATTTTTTTTGATTGCTTAATCTGTCATAGGTTGATAATGGCGTGATAAAGTCTTCCTTTGTAAGTGTGTGTTAATGGCAGCAAAATGTATTAATTTGGAATCAGAAAGACCTGTTCCCAAATCTCAGATCCATAACTCACTGACAGTGTGACTGTCTCAGATTGAGCATTCTGAAAGCAGAGCCTGAGGCAAGGATTTGAATACAAGTAGATTATTTGGGAGGTGTCAAAAAAGACTGGTAAGAGAGTGAAGAAATGAATCAGAGAAGGGACAGCAATAATTTAGTAAAAATAGGTTCCTGTAGCACATGCTATCATCTGTCTATCTACCTACTTATCCCTCCATCTACTTATGTCTTCTTTTTTTTAAACTGAGATACTATACATGTATAATGAAAGCCATAGATCTTAAATGTAGTTTGATAAATGTATGCATCCATGTAACTTGCACTCCAGTTAAAACATAGAACATTTGTATAACCCCAGAAAATCACTTTCAAATCAAACCCATTCTTCTCCATAAGCAGTTATTATTTTGACTATTATTCCCATTGATTGTTGCTGTTGTTTAGTCGCTAAGTTGTAGCTGACTCTTTTACAACCTCATGCATTATAGCCCCTCAGGTCTCTCTGACCATGGGATTTCCCAGGCAAGAATACTGGAGTGGGTTGCCATTTTCTCCTCCAGGGGATATTCTCAACCCAGGGATTGAACCTGAGTCTCCTCCATTGCAGGCAGATTCTTTACTGTCTAAATCCACCAGGGAAGCCCATCTCCATTGATTAGCTTCATCCATTCTACAACTTTATATATAAATGAAATCATATATATCAATACATGGGAAAATATAATGTGTATTCTTTTGTGTTCAGCTTCTTTTATTTAGCATACTGTCAGTAAGATTCATCTATTATTTTGTGTGTATCAATAGTTCCTTTTTATTGCTGAGTATTTGTATGAAAATACTATAATTTGCTTATCCATCATTCCTTGGATGGTTGTTTGAGCTGTTTTCTGGAGAATAAGAATGGAGCCACTGTGAACATTCTTGGACATATGTCTTTATCTGTCAGGAGGAAATAGTTAAGGATGGTATTGCTGGGACATAGGGCAGATGTATTAACATATGTCACCTTATAAGATACAGCCAAATGTCTTTCCAAAATGGCTGTGCTATGTTCCACTCCTACCATAACTAGTGAAAGTTCCAGTTGCTCTACATTTTTGCCAACATTCAGTGGTGTTCAGTTCAGTTCAGTCGCTCAGTCGTGTCCAACTCTTTGCAACCCCATGAATTGCAGCATGCCAGGCCTCCCTGTCCATCACCAACTCCCGGAGTTCACTCAGACTCACGTCCATTGAGTCGGTGATGCCATCCAGCCATCTCATCCTCTGTCATCCCCTTCTCCTCCTGCCCCCAATCCCTCCCAGCATCAGAGTCTTTTCCAATGAGTCAACTCTTTGCATGAGGTGGTCAAAGTACTGGAGTTTCAGCCTTAGCATCATTCCTTTCAATGAACACCCAGGACTGGTCTCCTTTAGAATGGACTGGTTGGATCTCCTTGCAGTCCAAGGGACTCTCAAGAGTTTTCTCCAACACCACAGTTCAATAGCATCATTTCTTCCGCACGTGTTAGTGTTTTTAATTCCAGCTGTTTGAGTGGATGTGAAATGATACCTCATTGAGGTTTGTCATTTGCATTTCTCTGAAGATTAATGAAATTGACTGTTCATGTGCTAATTGGTCATTTCTTGTATCTTTCTTTGTAAAATGTTTATTCAAGACTTGGATTGTATACTTTTTTATTAGTAAGTTGTAGGAGGTCTTTCCATACTCTCCATACAAAGTAGCTTTGGGATTACCAGCAATACTTATTAAAATATATATTCCTGGGCTGCACCTCAGACCTCCTGTAAAGACTCTTGGTCAGATTGAGCCCTGGGAATTGGTATTTTATGTCAGCCTCCTGGTGATTCTGATGTGCAGTCAAGTTTAGAAACTACTGTAGTAGAACGGGCACTGGATTGGACTCCTTCAAATGACCCAGGGATGAACCCAGTCCATTCACTAACTCAGCTCCTCCCTCTAGGTCTGTGTCCCTATCTTTCTAATGAAGGAGTCTACCAGTTGGCAGCTGAAGCCTCCTCTGGGTTCGAGGTATTTTCTATTATCAGCTGCATTAAGAGTTGCTTATCACTTGCTATTAGTTGCTTATCATTTACTATCAGTTGCTTATCACTTGCTATCAGTTGCTATTATCACTTGCAACTTGGCAAACTGAAGACAAGTCGGTGTGTGTGGCACCAGTCAAGCCACACATGCTTCCCTACACACCTTATCTGATAGTCCAGCTGAGGCAGAACTGAAATCAGGAACTGCAGCTCCAGCCTGGGAGTGATCTCCGAAGGATCTGATGAAACAGCCGTTGGCTGGGAGTCGTCGAGTAGCAGCTGGTTGGGTCTATGAGCTTCTTGCAGCTGTTTGTGATATGTCAAATGAATTTTTGTTTTTATGTGTTAATGTACTCTGAGCTATTTTACAGTGTGTTTGACATTTTACAGTATAGTAAAGTGTGTATACGCCTAATTAAAACAGATGTGCACTTGATAAAATAATTACTGGATATACTGAAGAAAAATGGCTAATTATATATACAGCATAAACACCTAAACATATGCTATAAATATGTACTTGAAAAGTACTGGAAAGTAGGTATAATTGGCTGGATTCTTTTTTTGTGTCCAGATTTAGAGTCATTCCTTAGACTCTCCTGGCTTTGGGATCCACTGACATTAGAATTCTCTGCCTAATTTTTTTACCCTCCTCCCCTATCTTATCTTTCATCTCCTGGAATGAAGAAGAGAAGAAATTCTCTCTCCATGAACAGAGGTGGAGTGAATTTATCAAAAACAAAGATAATTGTATTACTGTGTACTAGGCAGTGTGCTAGATACAATATATTATCTCATTTAATTATCTCTGAGGCAGCTGCTTTTTTTTTTTTTTTTTTAATTTTCATACCACTTTATCCCAACCTGAGCACCTCAGTATAAAACTAAACACTGGTAAGCTGTTTTCCTTACTAATTCTGAATTACTGTAAATGTACAAGTTCTGCTAGCAGTTCAACACTTAAACAGATTAAATCATCTCTGACACATGGTAGATCTCATATAATTAACATACCTAAAACAATTAGTGCAATATACTAAACTGATCTAAATAAAATGAGCTTTGGAAAACAAGACTGAGAGATTATTACTAATATAGTCAACGCTGTCCCTTTTACAAATGAGGCAACTGAGGCTCAGAGAGGCTAACAACTTACCCAAGATCACTAAGCTGGGAAAAGATTTCAGCTGAGGTCTGACTACAGAACCTGTTCTCTTTAACCACTGCCTTACACTGCCTTTGTAAGAAGGTCTTTCTGCCTGGTCACTTCTGTGCTCCATGATGGGGAATATTGCTGGTATGGGGAGCTCAGCTTAGATATCTCTGCCTCTACTTTATGCATTTTGGAGCATCTGAGGCCAGACTTCTTCAACAGGAATTCTGTATGCCCTCTTTCTCTAGGTGCATGGGGTGGGACTGTTGTGCTGGTGAGTGGAAAATCTGCTCTGGATCTCCCATGGACCCTGGGGGTTGCTGCTTCATGGGGGCTCAGCTCTGGGATGCTGTCAGCTGGGTGAATGTGTTGGTGTTAGGCTTTCAAAGGCCGTTGGTTGCCTGTGCCTGCTGTAGGAGGTGGGGTGAAAAAGCATTCTGGAGGCAATGTAAATGTACACAGGAAATATTGAAAAGTCCTATAAATACCAAATAAGGGTTTGTTTTCTCAAGGTTATGTCAAGTGGACTTGGCCTTTCTATGGACAATCCAGCTTGCTCAGAGCTTGGAGGACTAAAACACTTAGTCTCTCAGACCCTACTCATGGGAAGGCAGCTGCAAAGTGTTTTATGATATTGGGGAAATGGGTAACCCTGGTTCTCTATAACCATATAAGATCTTCAAGGATACTGGAATTAATTTATAGAGTGATGATTCATGAGGTGCCTAGGGTCATGACAGGAGTATCAGATGCCAGTGTGTGTAGAATGTACGGCTAAAGCTGTGAGCTCTTCCATCCACTTGCTATGTGACCTAAAACCAGTATATTAAACTTACTGCTGTTTCTTCATCTCTGACCTGGAAATAATGAGTACATACCTCATAGGATTGTTGTGAGGTTTAAATGAAATAATCTATGAAGGGCTGTCAGCATAGGGCCTGGCAACAGTAAGCACACAATAAGTACTATATTATTATTGTTATTGATTTGGTAACTGATAGCTTTTTATTTTGGAAGATAAAGGAAGGAAGGTGCGCTAAATCAATTTTAGGCCACCAGATTCATCTTGGATCAACCACCCATACCCTCTCTTGGCCATAATGTTTTGTTTCTGTAAAACAAAATGGTTGGATTAGAGGACCTTTTAGGTCACTCTGGCTCTTAGAGTTTGAGACTTGGTGTTACACATTCCCAGGCCTCCTGCCTTCTCACTTCTTTTCTAAGCTTGTGAGAGCCATGAGTGCTTAGAAGGAGCCCATGTGATGGGAAAGACTTGTATATGGTCAACAATGAGTGCTTGAAGGGGAACCACTGTGGAGGAGTCTTATTGGAAATGTCATATTCTGAGCTATTTTCCTTTCCTTCCTTTATATTATGTCTACCTGATAGTTGCACTTGGCAGTCAGGGGGAGTGGAGGTGGGAGACTCCAGAAATCTTTTTTCCTGGGCTCCAGGGTGAGCAAAGTCTAGCTAAACAGGAGGAGGCCTGAGCTTTGTGACTCTCAGGTTTGGAGGGCTTTGCTGGTGCAGTCAAAATGTGCTCATCGGAAAGTGTTCATTGGCAGCACCCGGATGTAAGAGCTATCCCGAAATGGCCTGGTCCCAGCCCCGCTCTGATGGTGAGGGGAGAAGGTGAGAGGGAGGGCAGCTGTTGGCACATGTGGGCTGAAAAATTCCAAAAGAATTTTGGAATTTTGGCTCTTCCAATGCCAGAAGAGCACCACTGGAGTGCCTTTTTGGGTCCTGCATCTGTAGCTCTAGAGTGGAGTGAGCGTCAGGGAATAGAGAAGGGGCAGAGGGGTTTTTCCTACCTTCCCCCATGGTGCACACAGCTGGACTTATTGTTAAAGGGAATAACCATGCTTTGTGAAAGTGAAAGTCATTCAGTCATGACCAACTCTATATGACCCCATGGACTGTAACTCTCCAGGCTCCTCTGTCCATGGAATTCTCCAGGCAAGAATACTGGGGTGCATTGCCATTCCCTTCTCCAGGGATCTTCCTAATCCAGGGACTGAACCTGTGTCTTCTCAATTGAAGGCAGATTCTTTACTGTCTAAAGTCACCAGGGAAGCCCAGCCATGCTTTGGACATACTTAAAAAATGATATGGGTTGTTGTGTGCACTGGGACGACCCAGAGGGAGGGTACAGGAAGGGAGGAGGGAGGAGGGTTTGGGATGGGGAACATGTGTATACCTGTGGCGAATTCATGTTGATGTATTGCAAAACCAATACAATATTGTAAAGTAATTAACCTCCAAGTAAAAAAAATGATATGGGAAGATATTAAGAAGAGGTGGCAAGAATACACAGAAGAACTGTACAAAAAAGATCTTCACGACCCAGATAATCATGATGCTGTGATCACTCACCTAGAGCCAGACATCCTGGAATGTGAAGTCAAGTCGGCCTTAGAAAGCATCACTACGAACAAAGCTAATGGAGGTGATGGAATTCCAGCTGAACTATTTCAAATCCTAAAAGATGATGCTGTGAAAGTGCTGCACTCAGTATGTCAGCAAATTTGGAAGACTCAGCAGTGGCCACAGGACTGGAAAAGGTCAGTTTTCGTTCCAGTCCCAAAGAAAGGCAATGCCAAAGAATGCTCAAACTGCCGCACAATTGTACTCATCTCACACGCTAGTAAAATAATGCTCAAAATTCTCCAAGCCAGGCTTCAGCAATAAGTGGACCGTGAACTTCCTGATGTTCAAGCTGGTTTTAGAAAAGGCAGAAGAACCAGAGATCAAATTGCCAGCATCTGCTGGATCATGGAAAAAGCAAGAGAGTTCCAGAAAAACATCTATTTCTGCTTTATTGACTATGCCAAAGCCTTTGACTGTGTGGATCACAATCAACTGTGGAAAATTCTTCAAGAGATGGGAATACAAGACCACCTGACCTGCCTCTTGAGAAACCTGTATGCAAGTCAGGAAGCAACAGTTAGAAAAGGACATGGAACAACAGACTGATTCCAAATAGGAAAAGGAGTACGTCAAGGCTGTATATTGTCACCCTGCTTATTTAACTTATATGCAGAGTACTTCATGAGAAATGCTGGGCTGGAAGAAGCACAAGCAGGAATCAAGATTGCCGGGAGAAATATCAATAACCTCAGATATGCAGATGATACCACCCTTATGGCAGAAAGTGAAGAGGAACTAAAAAGCCTCTTGATGAAAGTGAAAGGGGAGAATTAAAAAGTTGGCTTAAAGCTCAACATTCAGAAAACTAAAATCATGGCATCCAGTCCCATCACTTCATGGGAAATAGATGGGGAAACAATGGAAACAGTGGCTGACTTTATTTTTGGGGGCTCCAAAATCACTGCAGATGGTGATTGCAGTCATGAAATTAAAAGACGCTCACTCCTTGGAAGGAAAGTTATGACCAATCTAGACAGCATATTAAAAAGCAGAGACATTATTTTGCTGACAAAGGTTCATCTAGTCAAGGCTATGGTTTTTCCAGTGGTCATATATGGATGTGAGAGTTGGACTATAAAGAAAGCTGAGTGTAGAAGAATTGACGCTTTTGAACTGTGGTGTCAGAGAAGACTCTTGAGAGTCCCTTGGATTGCAAGGAGATCCAACCAGTCCATCCTAAAGGAGATCAGTCCTGGGTGTTCATTGGAAGAACTGATGTTGAAGCTGAAGCTCCAATACTTTGGCCACCTGATGTGAAGAGCTGACTCATTTGAAAAGACCCTGATGCTGGGAAAGATTGAGGGCAGGCAGAGAAGGGAACGACAGAGGATGAGATGGTTGGATGGCATCACAGACTCGAAGGACATGAGTTTGGGTAAACTCCGGGAGTTGGTGATGGACAGGGAAGCCTGGCGTGCTGAGGTTCATGGGGTTTTAAAGAATTGTTCATGACTGAGCGACTATTGAACTGATGGGCTTCCCAGACGGCTCAGTGGTAAAGAATCTGCCTCCAATGTAAGAGACATGGGTTCAGTCCCTGGCTTGGGAAGATCCCCTGGAGAAGGAAATGGCAATCCATTCCAGTATTCTTGCCTGGGAAATCCCATGGAAAGAGGAGACTGGCAGGCTACAGTCAATGAGGTTGCAAAGAGTCGGACATGACTTAGAAACTAAACAACAACAAGAAATGATATTGGGAAAGCTTTACTAATGACATAGTTTATATAATCACCATGTGTAGTGAATTAAAAAAAAAGGCAAAATCAGTATTTCTACTTGTTAAGAGGGTGCTGTGAGGTACAGGGATGCTGTTTGCAGATTCCCTCATTCCCTCTGTTGCTCATCATGTGGATTTGCCTACAAGCAGAACAAGCCTTTTAGTCACAACAGGATATAACTGCAGAAATGGATGGGCCTATGTTTTTCTTCTTCTTCTGACTGCAGAGATGAAGGGAGTCAAAGTTGGAGTAGGGATGGGATCTTGGAGTATATAGGGGGTAGAAATGAGGGCAGCTGTGTGGGAGTTGGGTCTTGGGACTGGTTATAGAGATGGATTATGACAAAGGACTTCCATGAGAAAATACGGAGAGCAGCTTTAATTGTGTTTATCAATCTTTCTGAATTCTGCAACTGATTTGATGACTTAGATTTCCACAAAAGGACTAATTGATGGATGTCAAGCAAAATGCCTTTGGGGAATCAGTCCTAGTTGGAGTAATTAACACCTAAGTGTGTGAAATACCATGATGTTCTCATTTGATACTCAATCTGTTTCTTGGCCAAATCTCAGGCATTTAAATTTATATTTGGATTTAATGTGGCATATCTTATATCAGAAAATATGCTTGTTAAAGAAATAAGTATTAAATATCTATGGAAATGGAATAGCTTCCTTCTCTGAAAGATGGAAACTAAAATCTAGTTTGTTGCAGATGTAATTGCCATCACCCATGGTTTACAAAAGATGGATCCATCCTGTGTCCCAAAGAGAAAGACTCTTTCATTCCATGGCCATGCTTATATACCTGCAGAGTCAAAATGTAGTCTGGCCAACTAAATTCCTAACCTCCAACCTGATACTGATGGCTGGCCCCTCCCTTCTCAAAGATTGAAGGAGTCTCTGCCTCAGTGTCCCCATCTGGGCAACAGAGGGCTCTGCCTGTCCCCCACTGATATCATTATGGAACCCCAGCAGGGGACCCCTATTCAGTGTTGACCACTCCCCACCACACACAACACACCACTTCTCCTGCTTCCCCATCTACAGCCCTTGACCCTGGCCAGTCTCCCCTCAACAAGGGCCACCAGATGGGCTCCTGAGAGCCTTCCTTGGCACAAGGTTGCCTACATGGAGCTCATTGCACTGGGGGTGGAGAGCAGGAGGGTGTGGGCTAGACCTTGGACTGGAAAATGGAAGCCTGGGGTGGGGGAAGGGTCAGTGTTGCTCAGTTTCCTCCTCAACAGCAACTGATTTTTTATAGTATCTGAGAGTTGGGGAAGGGCTGGGTCCCCTGGAGGCTCAGATGGTAAAGAATCTGCTTGCAATGCTGGAGACCTGGATTCAATCCTTGGGTCAGGAAGATACCCTGGAGGAGGGAATGTTTACCCATTCTAGTACTCTTGCCTGGAGAATCCCATGGACAGAGAAGCCTGGCTGGCTACAGTCCATGGGGTTGCAAAGAGTTGGACAGGACTGAGCAACTAACATATAACATGATGCAAGTACAGATTAAGGTTATAGAAGAATGATGCAAATAAATAGACCTCAGCTGTAAAGTGATTTTTGTCTCATATCATTTTTTTTTCTTTTGCTCTTCTTTTCTGATGAAAAAAAGTATAAATTACTTCCGAAGAGGACTTCAGCTTTTGGAAAAAAAATCCAATTTATTGAACTTGATTTTTCAACTTAAAGGCTGGAGAGCAGATGTCTGAGTATACAGTTGGAATAAAGATGGAAAATTGGGAGGAGACACTCAGGGTTTATGCCAGTTTCTAGTAGAAGATTTAGAAATGTTATAGAGATAAGTTTTCTAAGAGATTTTTTTTCAGAAATGTAAGTGATGGAGAGGATAATTGTGTAGACTGATTTTATTCTTTTTCTAAGTAAAAGGGTGACATTTTTGATGTCCTGAATATGAGTAATTTATTGTACTTTAAGTAGATGGAAAGCTACATCTCATCTGAAAAAAGGAAAAAAACCTTGACAATGATTAAGAGTTGAACACATTTTCTACCAAAACAACGTTCTTGCTCATAAAAAAATACATCCCTGGTGGGTGTTTTGAATCCTACCTAAAAATAATAAGATGAAGAGAAAATTGAATGCTGTAAGAGACTAACGACATGTGTGGCATAGCTTAACATTTGGTTCTTTTTGAGAGGCAAATTGAATATTCTAAAGGCTTCAGATCTCAGATGGCCATCTGAAAGCTGGTGATATACTATGTGGGCATGTCTGTTGGACAGGGAACTGCTGTATCATTTCCAGATCTTTCCATTTGTGAGAGGAGTGTTTTTCTCCCCCCCTCCCCCTAAGGAAAGAAAGGCAGATAATTAATCTGGCTCTTAACTCTTCAGCCTTAGTTTTAAAAGATTTTTCTATAAAATATGGATTTTTTTAGGGCTTCCCTGGTGGCTCAGTGGTAAAGAATCTGCCTGCCAATGCAGGAGACGCAGGAAAATTGGGTTTGATCCCTAGTTGGGAAAATCCTTGTTTCGGGAAGATCCCCTGGAGAAGAAATGGCAACCCACTCCAGTATTCTTGCCTGTAAAAATCCCAAGGACAGAGAAGACTGGGTGGCTACAGACTGAGAACACACACACACACACACACACACACACACACACATGGACCTTTTTAAGGTGCATATCTTTTCTAGGTGTGGTCTTAAGAGAGTCATTCCAGAATCTGCCTACCTCTGAATTTACGAGTGGCTCTGTTCAGGGAGAAACCATTTGATCTTTCTGATTCCATTATTAGGAATATACCACACGAAACGTAGATTTCAGAATTGATCTGTCAAGCACATGAAGAGGTGTTTAATGATATGATTCACTAGAGAAATACAAATGAAAACTACAAAGTGAAACCCCCCCTCTGCACCCGCCAGAGCATCTAAGATTAAAAAGACCGATCATACGGAGTGTTGATGAGGATGTAGAACACCTGGAATTCTCACATGATGCAGATGGGGGTGCAAAATATTGCAGCCCCATTGGAAAAAAGTTTGGCAATTTATTTTAAAGTCAAATATATACTTATATCCACTATGCTGGGAACCCAGTTTCAATCCCTGGACGAAGGGAATGGCTACACACTCCAGTATTCTTGCCTGGAGAATCGCATGGACAGAGGAGCCTGGCGGGCTACAGTCCATGGGGTCACAAAGAGTCGGACACGATGGAGCAACTAACACTTCCATACTTATTCCATATAACCCAGCAACTCCACTCCTAAGAGTTTATCTGAGAGAACAGAAAACATATCCATGCAAAGACTTGTGCTTACATATCCATAGCTAGTTTATTCTTCTAGTTCAAAACTGAAAATAATCCAAATACCCATCAATTGTGGTACATCCATACAATGGAATACTACTTAAAAATAAAACGAACCGTTGATATACATGTTAGGTGAAAAAAAAAATGTCTAGCCTAAATTGATAGTTACGTTTTATTTGGAAGACAAAACTGAAGACTTAAGCCTGGGACACAGCATCTCAAAAATTTTTGAGAAATTATTCCAGGGAAATAAGGTAGGGGCAGGATATGTAGGACTTTTTGCAACAAAAGACCAGATTGTTGGAACTTCAAAATATTACTGTTAATAAAAGAAAGCCAGGTATTTCAAGTTAAGGAATTTAGCATTTTTCTTTGTGTGGGAAGGTGCAAGAATCTGGGCTCACTGAAATCATTCCTTTGATTTGCACTTTAGCTATCTGGGGCCAGCACCCTGTGTTTTCTTTTTTTTTAATTTAGATTTATTTCTCATTCTGAGTTTCCTCAGGGTGCACCGTCCCAGCAACCGTAATGTGATGTCTGCAATGCCCTCTGTTCACTGACATGGCAGGCAACAGTTTAGTTCTCATACACAATGACATGAATAAGCCCCAAATACATGGTGATGAGTGAAAGACAACAAACACAAAAGGCTGCTTATCGTATGATTCAGTTTATGTGAAATTCTAGAAAAGGTGAAATAACAGTGATAGACAATGGTTTCCTTGGACCAGGAATTAGGGGGATGAAGCTGACAGCAAATGAGCAGGAAAATCTTTTTGGATGACGGCAGTTTTCTGGATCTTGACTGTAACAATGATTGTAAACTCATCTAATTGTACTCTTAAAATTGGTGAATCTTGTTTTAGGTAAATTGCAGCTCCATAAAGCTGATTTGAGCAAACTCTGGGAGATGGTGAAGGACAGGGAAGCCTGGCATGCTGCAGTCCATAAGGCTGCGAAGAGCTGGACATGACATAATGACTGAACAACAACAAAGCTGAGTTATTAATAACAAAAAATGACTTAATGTGTTACTTTTGTTAGGTGCTGTGGAATGAAGTTTGGATCCTTGTTAGAAAGGAGAAACTTGTCAACTTATTGGGGAAAAAACTTTTCCTCATGTTCCATTAGGGAATAAGACGATATCTTAAAACGTAACTGCACATTCATAAATGCGTTTATCCAAAATGTGTATTGAGACACTACCGACTCTACTCAAGATTATATGGCCAACAAGCACATAAAGTGATTGTTGAAGATATACTTGGTGCTCAAAAAATACTAAATTTAAAACTTGGATGTTTTATGAGAATAATATGCAAATTTCTACAAAGTACATAGACCCTTCTTGAATTCAGTGACTGTTTTGAGTTAAAACCAGTGGGTTTTAGGTGTCTGTGATAATGAGAAAACATTGGCATTGACTGAACTCTTGATTTAAGTTCAAGTCTGGAGCCAGAGAAATGGAATTCTCCCCTAATTGCATTTCTCTCTGGGCTTCGAAGCTGGTGGGCCCTCCCTGTAGGAGAGCCATTCTGATTAGTGAGAGGATGAGCCGGAGGTATCTTCACTCTGTGGATATTCTTAGAACTTTATGGCTGGTTTTCTATGCGATTATATAATCTCCACGCAAGTGCCATCTGCCATGTTTGGCACTTAGGATAAAATATTTGAGATATTTTATTCATTTTGCTTGAAAAACAGATTTTGAAAAATCTGATCTTTCCCTTCCTGAGAACACAGCTCTGGAGAGGCTGTGTATAAGTTTCTTCAACGCATGACTCTGATTTCTATTTTTATCCACGGCTTGAGCTATAAACTTGGTTTAAATTTTTTTAAGTTTTTGTTTGCCATTTTGAAACCGTCAATTTAAAAATCAATTTTAAGCTTTGCCTGCTTTTTTGTTTTCCTCTTGGTATGCATTTTTACTGTTCTTTTCCAAGGCAGTTTGCACTTTTAGAATGATGCAGTGAAGATTAACTTCCAGATTTTGGTAATAAAAACCTCCAGAAAGCAAGACCCAGACCTGTTCTTATCTGGGTAAAGAAGAGCCTGGTTTTCTCTAACACAGTGGATCTCTGATTCATAAGCACTAAGTTTAAAAAGAACCTATATTTGTAAATTATAGATCTAATCATTCAAATGGTTGCTGCCTATCCCTTCCATTCCTGGATTCTTTGGAAGGAGAAAAACCAATAAACAAAACAGAACCTGAATATTCTGGAGAATCCATAGGTTCACAAGCAGAGGAAGAAATAAACAAGTTTAATACGTTGGAGAACAGGATCTGGAAGAGTTACTAGGGCAGGCTGATCTCTCCATGTGGTGGCTTCTTTAAATAAAAACATATTTGCCAGAAAGTTTTCCTGCACTTTCTTCCCTGTGTGCTCAGTCACTAAGTCATGTCCAACTCTTTACCACCCTGTGGGCTATAGCTCACAAGACTCCTCCGTCCATGGGATTTTCCAGGCAAGAATACTGGAGTGGGTTGCCATTTCCTTCTCTAGGGCATCTTCCCAACCCAGGGATTGAACTCACATCTACTGCTTGGCAGGAGGATTCTTTACCGCTGAGCCACTAGGGAAGCCCTCATTTTCTCCTCTACTTATTGTAATTTAAAGCTTAAAGTTGATTTTGGCCCTACTTATTGTAATCAGGACAATTATGAATTCTAATAACTAGTCAGGGTTCTACTCAACACTTTTAAATAGCTTTGGAAGAGTTGAGAGGTTGTTAACCAGTCAGATGTTACTGTTAAAATTTCCATTAGTTTACCTTTTATCTAATTCCTACCCTCGGTCAACGGGAGGTTTTTTATTTTTAACTTCAACTTATTGTTATGAACATTTCCAAATATACAGAAAAGTTGAAAGACTTGTGAATAGCCATGTATCTATTTATGAGCTTCCTCTTGGTGCTGTAACAAATGACAACAAACTTTGTGGCTTCAAAGAACACAAATGGATTAAACTTTCTGGTGGGCAGATGTCTGAAGTGAGTCTTAGAAGACTAAAATCAAGGTCCCAGCAGGTTGTGTTCCCTCTAGAAGTTCTAGGGGAGGATCTGTTCCTTGCTTTTTCCAACTTCTAGAGGATGCACTCATTTGTTGGTTTGTGGACACATCGTTTCTCTGACCTCTGCTTCTGTGTTCACATCACCTTTTCTGTCTCTGGCCTCCCTCTCTCCCTCTTTAAGGATTCTTTGATTACTTTGGGTCCACCTGGATAGTCCAGGCTAATGTTTTCATGTCAAGATTCTTAATCACATCTGCAAAGTTTTTATTTTTTTCCCGTATAACATATTCACAAGTCCCTAGGAATAGGATGTGAGCTTTTATTTGGAGGGGAACATTAGTCAACCTGCCACAAACTACCACCTGTATTCTAAAATTAGCATTTTGCTTTATCATGCCTCTATCCATCTATTCATTTTTAAAAACTGTCTATCCGTTTGTTTCTCTCTCTCTCTTTTTCAATGAATTTCAAATGAGTTGAAGATACCAGTATACCTCTCGCTATTATACCTCAACATGGATATTATTAACTAGAGTTCAATATTTGTTTATGTCACAACATATTATTGTTTATGGCAAATTTACATATAGTGAAATTCACAAATCCTAAGCGTGCTGTCAGTGAGTTTTGACAAATGCATAAACCTATGTAGTAAAAAACGCCTATTAAGATACATAACATTACCATTTCCCCAGAAAGTTCCCTCATTCTCTTCCTCAGTCAAACCTTGTCTTATTCCAGGTTTTCATGATTTTTCACTAGAGATAAATTTAGTATCTTCTAGGATTTCACTCAGATAACGTTTCTGAGGTTCATCCACATCGTTCATCAGTAGTTCTTTCCTTTTATTTTTGGGTAGTATATCCTGTGTATCCATTGTCTGAGTAGATCACAGGTTGCTCAGCCATTGCTCTGTTAACGTACACCAGGGCTATTTCCAGTTTTTGGTGATTCTGAGTAAAGCTGCTGTGAACATTTTTGTAGAATTATCTCTGTGAAATTATGCTTTTATTCTATTTTTTGAATAGGTATGAAACCACCCTTGTACTTCTTTGAGTGTGTGTGGCTCTTGCAGGCATTACAATATATATCCTCAACTTCTCACAGCCTATTTCTATGGATTTCAAGGAGCCTGCTGTGCTATAGTCCATGGGGTCACAGAGTTGGACACAACTGAGTGACAGACACACACACAAAATAGTACTATTTTGCAAAAGATATAAAAATCTTGCAGATTTTTGGTCCATATACCCATACCCTCCATTCTTCATGGTATAGTTGTCATATGCATTACAACTACATGTTACAAACCCTGCAGTAAAGAGGATGCCATAATTTTTGCTTTCGTTATATGTATTTTAAATAAATTAAGAAGGAAATACAGTTTTTATCCATATATTTACCAGTCATGGCATTGATAATTCCTTCCTGGAAATTTAAGTTTCATTTTGGTGTCATCATTTCAGTCTGAATAATTTCCTGTAACATTCTTGTAGTGAAGATCTGATGGTGATGTATCTGAAAATGTCTTCCTTTTCTCTCCATTTTCACAGGATATTTTTGTTATCTAGATCCTTAATAAACATGTATTTTTCTTTCTGCACTTTAAAGAAGTTGTTTCACTATCATTTGTCATCTTTTTTCTGATTAGAAGTAATAGTAATTCATATTATTGTTCCCTTGTATGTAATGTGTTGTTTCCCCCTGGCTACATTCAAGACTTTTTTCTTGATCTTTGGTTTCAGCAGTTTGAATATAATATGTTTAGGGGTGTGTGTGTGTGTGTTTTGCGTTCATTAAGCTCCTTGAATCTGCAAATTTATATCTTTCCCTAAATTTGTGAAATTTTGGTCATTATGGTTTCAGATTTTTTTTTTTTCTACCTTATTTCTCCTTTCCTTCTGGTACTCCAATGACATGTACGTTAGACCTTTTGATATGGGCCTTTTTTTCACAGTCACCTTTTCCCCCCTCTGATTTTAATATTGGATTATTTCTATTGCTTTATCTTCAAGTTCACTGGCTCTTTACCCTGTTATCCCTAGTCTTTTGTTAAACCCACTTATTGAATTTTTAAATTTCAGATATTCTGTTTTCAGTACTATAATAGTAATTTCTGTTTCTCTACTGAAATTACCTATCTGTTCCTGCATTATAAATCTTTTTTATTTTCCTTTCTATGTATGAGAAGAGTTATAGAAACTTCTTTAGCATTCTTGCCTACTAATTCTAGCATCTGGGTCATCTTCAGGTCAGTTGCTCTTGATTGCCATTTCTTTTGAGTATAGATTACATTTTCCTGTATCATGACATGACTAGTAATTTCAGGTTGTATTCTGGACACATTTTTTTTTTTTTTTTTTTTTCTGGACACATTTTGTAAGTAATATGTTGTAGAGGTTCTGAATTCTGTTATGTTCCTCTGAAGTGTACTGATGTTTTGCATTAGTAGAAATAGCTGGACTCACACTCCAAACTGCCTCTCCTCTAAAGTTGGCAGGAGCTGAAATACCTGTAGTTCTTTGAGCCTTAGCTGGGCTCCCTGAAGTCTCCTCTGTATATATGCAATTCAGTGGTGAGCAGAGATTTGGGCACAGCATATAAAATTTGGGGCTGCTCTTTAGCTCCCTCCTTTCCAGGGTTTCCCCTGTCACTGACCAGCTGCTGTGGTCTCCCGAACTCTAATTGTTGATTTTCTCTCCCAGTTTTAGCTCCTTGGTCCAACTCTAAGTCCTGAGGCAAAAAGCTATTAGCACTCAGGGTTCTTCTCAGTGAAACCCCCTGACCATCCTTCATTTTCTCACTGCTCTGGTTGCTCTCCAAGGACTTATGTTTAATTTTTACATTTTATAGAGCGTTTATAGCTGTGAACCAAAGGAGGGTTAGTCTGAGAGGATCTTCTCCCCTGTTCCCAGTGGAACTCTGATTTAAGCAGATAAAGGTGAGTTTTTAGCCCTATGGTAGGGAGAGGGTTAGGCCTGAGTGTTAACTTGGGCAAGTATTGAGAATGTAGTTCAGAAAGTGGCATAGAGAAATGTCAAACATAAATGTTTAATTTCTCAGAATTTTTGTTCAGGCCAACATCTCTCTCCCCTTCTACCTCCTCTTCCTCCCTCTGCTTTCTTCTTTTCCTCCTCTCCCTGTTTTAGTGTCTCATACCTCCTCCCTGAACTGACCTGAACCACCTCCCTCATCCCATGGTGCAGACCTGAGCCAAGCTAGTACCAGTGCTTCTCTTCAAGGGCCGTGTGTGCTCTGCTGTGATAAGTTGCTTCAGTTGTGTTCAACTCTGTGGGACCCTATGGCCTGTAGCCCGCCAGGCTCCTCTGTCCATGGGATTCTCCAGGCATGAATACTGGAGTGGGTTGCCATGCCCTCCTTCAAGGGAACTTCCCAACCCAGGGATCAAACCTGGATCTCCTGTATTGTAGGCGGATTCTTTACCATCTGAGCCACCAGGGAAGCCCTCTCTTCAAGGGCATTTAGGATTAAATAAATGCTTGTAGGCTGTCCAGGGAATGTGACTACCACCTGTGAGATTGTGAGTTTTGAATATTTAGTAGTCAGTCTCTGATGAAGACTGCCCATACTTTAAAATGCAATTTCTCTCAAGTTTTAGCCTCGTGGTTGGAATTTATTTTGTATTCCATCCCCTTCTTTTACCAGTTGCTCCTGAGAGGTTACCTCTGTTAGGCTCTGAAGTTATAACATTTGTAGTTGGTTGCTAACTTGCAGAATAAATTACTTTTAGTCTTCTTTTTGAAGGAACAGTCTGTTCTAAAGTTCTGTGCCTCTATTTTTCCATCTACAGTTCAACCAGCTAGACCATTTTCAGCTCAGTAAGGTTTTTCTTGTGTTACAGTGGAGCACAGAACAATCAGGTGAGTTTGGGATGGTCCATGATGTTATTTTAGGCAGCCAAATCACCTCAACCTCTCAGCAGACAGTTATCCTATTTGCCACAGTGATGGAAAATTGATTATAGAAAGGCCATTTAGGTAGAATGCAGAGATGTGGTCTTACATTTTTGTTAAGTTTCAGACCTCCTTTTCAGAAGGAAGAGTATCTCAAAGTTTGCAACTGGAAAATTGGGAGAAGAAAAACATAAAATTTCTTTATCATTGTTATTATTACGTTAGAAGCTTATGACTTCTACTCAGAATACTTATTTTCTTAAATCTTCTCGGACATACACACTGTTTGGGATATGCATTGGAAATAGATTCTGTGCACTGTAAGGAAACCCACTCTGCAACTGGCATGCCTAACTCACAAAGCAGCTACATTCATAGCTTAATGTTCACAGTGCTAAAGGGTTATTTGTTTTACAAAAAGCTTCTCTGAAGTGTTCCCTAAAGATACCAAACTCCCTGAGTGCCTTGAAAATGAGAATCACACTACAAAATCCTATTTAACAGAGCATTTTGGGAACATGCAAGGTGTGATTGTAAAAGATTATGGCTGATTTTAAGAAAAATTCCAGAAGTTACAAATAATTCAGTGGAGTAGTTGCTAAGTCATGTCTGACTCTTGCAACCCCATGGACTGCAGCCTGCCAGGTTCCTCTGTCCATGGGATTCTCCAGGCAAGAATACTGGAATGGGAGTGAATTTGGAGTTAATTGTGGAGTAAGATGGCTGATGGAGTGTGTGTGCGTGCGTGTGCATGTGTGGTGATTTGTTTATTTATATTCATGAGTCCCTCAAATTACTAATCTTACAGAACTCATATATATATATACACATACATACATATGTGTAATGTATGTATGCACATGCATGTAATATAGATAACATGATAATAATGTGTATACTATTCATGTGCTTAATTTGGCAGGGTGGAGGGATAAAGATAAACAAGTGTGTTTCTGTAGTTAGGGATGTAACTCAAATGCCTTTGGCAGCGATTCTTTCTTTTTAAAAAAATTTTATTGAAGTGTGGTTGCTTTACAGTGTTGTGTTACTGTCTACTGTACAACGAAGTGGATCAGCTACATGTATATGTAAATCTTCTTTTTTTTGGATTTCCTTCCTGTTTAGGTCACCACAGAACACTGAATAGAGTTCCCTGTGCTGTACAGTAGGTCCTTATTAGTTATCTATTTTATACAAAGTATCAATAGTGTATATATGCCAATCCCAATCCCCTTTCCCTTCTTGATATCTATATATTTGTTCTCTACATATATGTCTCCATCTCAGTAATGGTTCTTAATCTTTGATAGATATTTAGTCACCCAGTGAACATGAAAATATCCTGATATTCAGCCACATCCCATACTAATTCAGTCAGAACCTACAGGAAGAGACATCAACAGTGTTAAAGACAACCCTCCCCCACAACCAAGTGATTTTGATGTGCAGCCAAGCCTTAGAACCAAACCTCTGGGTAGGGGACCTCAGTTCCAGATGTACATTAGAGTCACCTGGGAGCTCTTAAATATGACCAATGCCTGGACCCTACCCCTCAGAGATTCTGACTCAGTTATCTAGGGGGAAGCCTGGGTGTGGGGTACTTTTTGAGTTCTGTCATTGGTTTCAAAGTGCAGCCCAGTTTGGGAACCAGCTGATGAGGAAGGTGGGTGGAGTGGGGAAGGAGGAAGCCACACAAAGCCCTAACGTGTCTGCCCTGTTGTAAGGGGCCAGCTGGCCTGAGAATCCTTGTAGGAACATGGGCTCCGGGTTACCAGATCTTCTGGTATTTTCCAAAAGACACTGGAAGTCTGGATGTTTATGTGGACACTTCTGTTTATTTTTTCACTCTGGTAAAATATACATAACAAAATTGATCACTTTAACCACTTTTTAGGTCACCACTTGGTATTTAGTACATTCACATTTCTATGCAACCAGCACTATCATGCACCACAGAGCTTCTTCCGTCTTCCCAAATGGGAACTGTGCATATTAAGCATTAACTAGCCACTCCGCTCTCCCCTCAGGACGTGCTCACTTCTCACGACTCTACTTTCTGTCTCTGTGAATCTGACTACTTTAGGGACCTCATATAAGTGGAATCATACAATATCGGTCCTCTTCTGACTGGCTTATGTCACTCAGTATAGTGTCTTCAAGTTCTATCCATGTTGCAGCATGTGTCAGAACTTCCCTTTTTAAGACCGAAAAGTGTACCATGTACAGAGCACATTTTGTTTCTTCATTCATCTGTTGCGGGACACTTGGGTGGCTTCTACCTTTTGGCTACTGTGAATAACAGTCCGGTGAAGATGGATGTGCAAACACCTGTCTTCAGTTCTTTGGGTGGGGGTGGGGGTGGGGGGGGATTGCACCACTTCTTTCCTTTACTCTCATGCTGTAACCACACACAAACTGCTTCACTTTTTAAAACAAGACCTACAATAATCAAACTAATTTTAAAAATGTATTTATTGAATTTGTTATAATACTGTTTTTGTTTCATGTTTTGGCTTTTTGGCCATGAGGCATGTGGGATCTCAATTCCTCCAACAGGCATTGAACCTGAACCCCCCTGCATTGGAGGCAAAGTCTCAACTGCAGGACCTCTGGGGAAATCTCTTCACTTCACTCCTGTCAGTTGTGTGGGTCTTTTCCCTCCTACAATCAAGCAATTCTTTGTGACACCAGTCAGGGTCCTATGATTCAGTTCACTTTGTCACTGACCGCAGTTAGTGCAGACCCCACAGTTAAGGGCTCAGTCCCATAAGACTGTCCTCCCTTCCCCTGCCCTCCTCTGACAGTCATGAATCCCACATACCTACCTGTACTATTGATTGACTCAGTAAAAATCAGAGGGTCATAGCAATGCTTCCTTGGGTTTGCTTGTTTGCTTGAACAGCTCACAGAACTCAGGGAAACACTCACTTACATTGACTGTTTTTTAAATATGAAAAAGGACACAGATGAACAGGTAGATAAAAAGGCACACAGGGCAAGGTCTAGAAGGGTCCCAAGCATAAGCCCTTCTGTTCCCATGGAGTTGGGAGTACCACTGTCCTGGCACGTGGGTGTGTTTACAGATGCAGAAGCTCTCAAAATCCTATACTTCTGGGATTTTTGGAGACTTTCTCATTTAGTCACGAACAGCTGTTAACTTAGTTCTTCTCAGAGGATAGGAGGTGAGGTGGAAATTTCCAAGTTTCTTAACATGGCTCAGTCTTTCTGGTGACCAGCTCCCCCTTCCTGAAGCTTTGCAGAATCCCACAAAGATTGGTACCAAAGACACAGCTATCACCTAAGAAATCCCAAGGGATTTACGAGCTCCATGTCAGGAACTGGGACCAACAACCAAATATTAGAACAAAAGATGTGCTTAGTGTTCTTATCACCTAGGAAATCACAAGCATTTTAGGAGCTCTGTGCCAAGGGCCAGGGCCAGACACATACACACATAATTCTGTTTCACAGGCATATGCCCAGAAGTGGAATTGTTGGGCCATATGGTAATTCTGGGGCTTCCTAGGTAGTGCTAGTGGTAAAGCACCTGCCTTCCAGTGTAGGAGATATGAGACATGGGTTCAGTCCCTGGGTAGGGAAGATCCCCTGGAGGAAGGCATGGCAAAGGAGCCTGGCAAGCTACAGTCCACAGGGTCACAAAGAGTCAGACAAGACTGAAGCAACTCAGCATGCATGCATGGTAATTCTGTGTTAAGGAGCTGCCATCCTAAATCTCCTATTTTTAAAATGTTTATAAACAGTTCCTACTTGAAACAACAATAGCAACAGATGTAGAACTGCTGGTTTGGCACCTTGTGGGCTGAAGACCCTGTATAATGCAGCCCCTTTTCTTGCATGGTTCATGAGGCCACAAGTCATTCCTTCCTGGGCCTCAGTCTCCGAATCTCCAAAGTGAGAACACTGGACTGCATCATCCCTGGTTCTGTTTTGCTGGAACAGTCTGTGATGTTGGGAGACAGTATGATTCCAATTTGATTGTGGTTCTTTTTCTTGCTTGTAGATCTTGAACCTGAGGCCAGCATTCTGCGTCCCGGTACTCACATCACAGAAGCCCACATGATCTGGCGGTCTAGATAAGACAGAGGGAATCAGAGCAGACACTTGTTTGGGTCCAATCCGACACAAGTAGAATCTAAATCAGTCAAGATAAAAAACCTGTTTGTGCTAGCCACAAAGCAGTCGGTTTGCCCTTTTAAGGAAAGAATAATCTATTTTCCAGTCCCAGCAAATTTCAACCACATTTGAACAAAAAAGATCACATTTCCGAGCTGTAGGTAAAAGACTCCTGTGGTAGTAACATGAGTCTTTGTATGTTTGTGACAATTTCTTAGCAGGAGCTCCCTGTTGGCTTTTAGAAGATGTAGGTCTGGCCTTTTGAAAGTTTGTTTACTTATTTTTATGAGCCTCTTAAATGACTAATCTTGCAGGACTGAGGCACAGAGAGGACAGCTGCTCCCACAATTCTCTGGGTCCTGCCACTCAGGACAGCATTCACCTCTCCCTCTTTGTGTCCCTCAAGGGCTTCAGCTTGTGCTTTACTATTATTTAAACAGGTATACAGCACCTCCAGACTCCCAGTTTTCTCTCACTTCCTACTTTTTGCTTGATTCTGGTTTTTTCTTAAAATTTTCACTAGAAGGAAACAGGTTTTAAGACCTTCGCAAAAAATGCATTAACAACGTATTAGTCATCTCAGGGTCTTATGACATGGAAGATCCATATCAAGAAATGTATTTGGTTTCTGTTGATCAGGGGGAGGTGATTCTTGTGGTCGGGGACTGGAAGTGTGGGATGTGGGGCCAGGCTGGTGGAAGTCCACTGGACAGCTCCTTGTTCCCTGACTTTGGACAGATAGGGCCTTTGGTTTCGGCACTTATAAAACGGGGACTACTTATCTTCTAAGATTGCAGTAAGATTAAATTAACAATGTATGCATGGTGCTAGGCCAGGGGACATGGCACGGAACAAGTCCTCAATCAGTGGAAGCCATTATTAATCATCTTGAACTCCTTTCCAGGCACTGAAAAAGAAATACAGGGGGCTGAGAACTGGAAGACTTGAATTGATTCTGTTACTAATTAGCTGTGCAGTCTTGGACAAGTGATAAACTTCCTGGGTGTCAAATTCAACATCAGTTATTTAATAAGCACATATTAATTGCCTATTAGTTGGTAAGTTCAGTCTTAGGAGGTGAGAATAAAAAGATGAATGGGACATGCCCAGCTCTTACAAGTTCATCAGCTAGTTGAAGAGGACAGATACCTTAAGGCTGTGGATATGAGTTAGAAGGACTCCATGAACCTTTAGATGGGAGCATCGGGAGACCAGCAACTCGGGGGTACATTAACATTTGCCTCGAGTTACAACAAAGTTGGACTTCTGATAGCTCAGTTAGTAAAGAATCCACCTGCAATGCAGGAGACCCGGGTTCAATTTCTGAGTCAGGAAGATCCTCTGGAGAAGGGATAGGCTACCCACTCCAGTATTCTTGGGCTTCCCATGTGGCTCAGCTGGTAAGGAATCCACCTGCAATTCAGGAGACCTATGTTCGATCCCTGGGTTGGGAAGATCCCCTGGAGAAGGGAAAGGCTACCCACGCCAGTATTCTGGCCTGGAGAATTCCATGGAGGTTTCAAAGAGTCAGACATGACTGAGTGGCTTTCACTTTACTTTACTTTTACTTTACAACAATTTTAGATGGAGGCATTTATGGGGCTCTTGTGCACTTTCAGGGGTTTGGTTACCTGTTTCTAATTGGCACCACCTTCTGTGTGTAGGCAATGCTCTTTTAACCCCTATAGTGAGGCAGAGCCACTACCCCTTGCTGCCCAAGGGCATCAAGGTGGAAAATATGGTTTTGTATAAACTGTTATATATAAACTTCTCGTTGGCTGGTGCTGATAGGATCACCAGAGTCAGCTCCTGATGCTTTGTATTCACTTTGCAGCAATTTTGCCACTAAGAGTGACCAGTAGGGTGTCTGTGCTTCATTTCTACTCCTAGCTGAAAGAAAATCATTCTTTGTTAATCCTTGTATTTTAATTGTGAAACACCATGTTCGAGGAAGAGTTTCAAGGCAGAAATGGCCTTGAGGTCTCGTTTTCTTGTTTTTTAATTTGGAAGGAAAGAAATTCTCTCACCCAAATTCCCCAATAGCCTGCAGGCATTGGCATTCTAAACAGCATGCACACAGGAAAACAGATCATATTTAAAAAAGGTCTTCTTTCTTTTCACTCCATTTACCTCTGTACCATTCAAGGGAATGTGAAAAAACATGGGACTCTTCTATTTTAAAAAAATGCCTTCACAAAAAAACATCAAAACATCAGTCTTTGCCATTTCCCATTGCCTGGGGGAATTGGCACGTGTCTTCAATGCTAAAAGAATGTTCTCTTCATGTTGCTTTGCATTGCAAATGAGCTTCATTCTTGGAAGACCTAGCAGAGCAGGGTGGCACCTTCACCATTGATTTCCTGCCACCCAAAGGGATATGGTAATTCATAGAGTCCAGAAAAGCAGCTTGATGGGATGCCTGGGGCTAGCAAGCGATCACACTGGTTGGTCTGGCTACCCCTCAAGACCACTGTGTTCACCATGCTTATAGGAAACTGGGACTGGGACTAATATAGGGACAGGGACTAACCCCTTTAGGTATAAGCATGGAAACGAAGAGGCTGGCAAGTTTCCACCAGAGGGAGAGACAAAATAATTTGAAATCATCTATCATTGGAAGGACTGTGCTGAAGCTCCAATATTTGGCCACCTGATGTGAAGAGCCAACTCATTGGAAAAGACCCTGATGCTAGGAAAAGATTGAGGGCAGGTGAAGAGGGCAACCGAGGATGAGATGGCTGGATAGCATCACCAACTCAATGGACATGAATCTGAGCAAACTCTGAGAGATAGTGGAGGACAGAGGAGCCTGGCATGCTATAGTACATGGGCCCATAAAGAGTCGGACATGACTAAGAGACTGAACAACAGCAACAAATACAACAATTGAAGGGCTTCCCTGGTAGCTCAGTGGTAAAGAATCTGCCTACCAATGCAGGAGCCTTAGGTTCGATCCTTGGATTGGGAAGATCCCCTGGAGAAGGGAATGACAACCCAGTCCAGTATTCTTGCCTGCGAAACCCCATGGACAGAGGAGACTGGCAGGCTACAGTCCATGGGTCGCAAAAGAGTCAAACATGACTTAGCGACTAAACAGCAACAACATAGCAAATGAAATAGCTATTGAAATAACCAAGAAATAAATTTTCTTTCTTGCGTCATTTTGAAGTTATTTAGTTCCCAAGTGCCACTCTACTGAGCCTCTTATTACTGCTGCCGCTGTCTTGGAAGAACTTTCATGTTCCAAGTCCTAGAACACTGATGCTTCCCTTGTGGGACTGACCTCCACCTTGGGAGGAGTAGCCAGGCCCTAGGATCCTTGTAGGGAGCTGGGCTATGGCACAGGACACCCTACGGTCAGGTTAGTGAACCTGATGGGATGTGTGTCTTTGTATACATGTCCAGGTCTTGTTTTCCCATTACTCCCTATACATCGTTTTCTCCCTGTAGAGTCCTAGCAACTGTCAGGTCTACATATTAACCTCAGAAAAATGTTGAAAAGGCATCATTCTTGGAGGCAATGCTCCAGCTCCCCTGCTTCCTCCCAGTCCTGCTTCTGCTTCCTCTGACTTATGTTACAGTCATTAGTTGCTTGTCCAATTCCCCACCCTCTGGCTCAGCTGCCTTGCAGCATGCCCCCAACCCCACCCCTCCCCACGAGGTGTTCTGTGGTCCTGTCTGTCTCCCCCATTAGATTGTAAGCATCTTGAGCAAAGTCGCTGTGCTTTTTAGCTACGTGGTCTTGGCACCCGCAGACACAGTCGAGTGTACCTAGTAGGCATTCAGTAAATGCGCGCTGCACGGAGTCGCACATATGGTTTGCATTTTCCAGGAATGTCTGTTTGTTCTGATTATCTGCCAGCCAAGTGTACTCTTGGGTGGAGAAAGGGAAATGGACTAAGAGATGTGGTTCAAGGAGTAGTCAATAGCCTGCTCATAATTACTAGTGGGAATGGAACAAGCATAAACTTTCTTGCATAACTAATCAATATCTTAATATATCTCCATTAGGGAGGGTGTATTTTATGTTATTGATATTAAATATCTACCTATTGTGTCAGAAAGGTTTCAGGGTAATTGTTATTGATGGTTAAAATCTTGTCGGCTGCTGGATGTAGACTTTTTTCTTAAATGGATGATGACTGGTTGAGATTTATTTTTCCTGTATTGCTATAAGCCAGATTCTCCATTAAGCTATAAAATATTATGATACACTTGAAGCAATGTAATATGATCCAAACACATAGTTATAACTCATTTCATTATTAGTCACATGTGCCCAGGCATTAGCATAACAGTTAACTAGTCCTGGGATAAGTGTGTTGCTTAAGAATATTTTTTAACAACACAATTGCATTAGTGCCAGTTATAGTTTAATTATCTGATGGTTATAATCACACACTTAATGATAATTGGGCAGTGGAATCACTGCTGACATGGATTTTTGAGGCAGAATCTCAGTTTTAGTTCTAAACTCAAAAATCCAATCTAGAGAACAGTGTGATGTCTGCCATCATTTGGTGGATTTCAGTTTGTTAGATGAGGCTCCAGGCGCCATGGTGGGTAGTACCTGAGTTGTAGCCATTTAGAGATGGATTTCTCTGCAGTCCAAATATTCTGTGCTGTTCTCATATTTCCCTGAACTACCTCAGAGTTAGAAACCACAGCACTCAGGCTGCCACATGTATTAATAGTTCAGAAATTCTTATGCTTTAGGCGATTTCTCCTTTCATGGAATGCTGCTGTGGTAAATTGCATGAATGGTCCCAATTCTTCACCCTCCCAATGGCCACATCCTTTACAATGTTACTTGGCAGTTCCTGCCACTACAGAGGAGTGCTGTTTCCCTGCCTTTGACTTTGAGTGTGGCCATGTGACTTGCTTTGGTCACTGAGGTGTCAGAAGGTCAACATGACTGCACTCCACTTCCCTGACTTTCCCCATCTCGAGTTCCAGCTATGCTAATTCTGAGTTCCCAGACTGCATCATGCACTGTAGCATTAAATAGTCCCTGGTTCTAAAATAGTCTCTGTGACATACACATCCCACCATAGCCCTAGGGTTCCTTCTTTTCCTGGGCAAGACTGAGTTATTCGTCAGTCAACAGTCAAGAATCATCTTTTGCAGGAATTTCCCTGCTCCTTCACCTCCCCTCTTCCTCACCGTCCTTCAGGGAACTTCCCTCACTGCACTTGTTGACTTATCTTCTAGTTGCTGGCTGCTCCTCCCTATGAGTCCCTAGAGGACAGGGGCATTTTCATCTCTGTATTCCCAGTGCCCAGCACAGTTCTTGTCTCATAAGAAGCCAGCGAGTTCGTTTCATCCCTTTTCCCTTTGGTTGTCACCTGCCTCATTCCAAAATAGGATTTGAGTCATGTGAAAGAAACTGAGGACACAAGATAAAGATTTAGTAGTTGCAGAAATTGGGAGGGAAAAGAATAAGGGGAAGACAGATGATGAAACCAAGACTTAGGTTGGAACTCTCAAGGGCCAAGAGGTCCTAGTTGTTATATTTCACTCTCTAAGCTAAGTTGTTCTATTGAGCTCTAAGTTTCCAAGTAGCCAAAGCAAATGGGAAAATAAGAATTGTTATTAACGTTCACAGTTTTAGATAGTTCACAAAAGAAAAGAAAATGTATGAATGGCTGATAAGCACACTGAAAGATGCTCAACATCATTAGTCATCAGGGAAATGAAAATCCAAACTACAATAGATGTCACATCCTACCCATTAGATTGCTTTAGTTTTTAATTGAAGCAGAGTTGATTTACAATGTTGTGTTAGTTTCTGGTGTACAGCAATGTGATTCAGTTATATACATATAATTTTTGTATTCTTTTCCATTATAGTTTATTATACAGTACACCTTGTTGTTTATCTATTTTATATATAGTACTTTGTATCTGCTAATCCCAAACTTCTAATTTATCCCTCCTGTTCTCACCACCCTACTAGACTGATTTAAAGCTAAAGAGAATGACAGTAGCAAGTTCTAGCAATGATGTGAAAAAACTGGAATTCTAGTATTCACAGTCAGAAATTCTGGCAGTTTCTTATGAAGTTAAGCATTCACCACCTTATGATCCGGCAATTTTACCAAGTAGTTGGCTCAGAGACTTGTACCTGACTTGTACACAAAAGACTTATACATGAATGGTAGCAGCAACCTTGTTTATAGTAGCTAAGAACAGCAAACAACTTAATGGTTTGTTAATGGGTGAATGGCTTAACAAATTGTGGTATGTTCATGCAGAGAACTACTGCTAAGTAATAAAAGTGAACAAATTGCTGATGTCAGCCATAACCTGGATATGTTTCAGGGACATTATGTTGAGAGATTCAAGACAGACAAAAAGGATATAGATCTCTTTTTCTATCTTTTGGTATATATATGGATAGCATATATAATATCTATACATAATCATATGTCATCATATATATGGGCTTCCTTGGTCGCTCAGCGGTAAAGAATCTGCCTACCAATGTAGGAGACGTGGGTTCGATCCCCGAGTCGGGAAGATCCCCTGGAGAAGGAAATGGCAACCTACTCCAGTATTCTTGCCTGGGGAATCCTATGGATAGAGGAGCCTGGAGGGCTACAGCCACAGGGTCACAAAGAATTAGACATCACTGAGCAACTAAAGAACAACAACAAAGTCATATATATGTATATATAGGACATCACAAATATAAAATATGATTTAATTTATGTGACATTCTAGAACAGGTAAATTTAATCTATAATGATAGAAATCAGATCAGTGGGTCCCTGGAATGAGTGTAGACTGTGGAGAATTTACCTTTATAAAGGGGCATAAGAGAATGTTCTGGTGTGATGGTCATGTTCTCAACCAGAGTTGGGCAAACTTTTTCTGCTAAATACCAGCTAGTAAATACTGTAGGCTTTTCCTATCATATGGGCTGGGTTGCAACTTCTCTGCTTGGCTGTTATAGCACCAAAACAGCCAGGCACACGTGCGTGCTAAGTCACTTCAGTTGTATTTGACTCTTTGAACAACCCTGTGGACTGAAGCCCATCAGGCTCCTCTGTCCATGGGATTCTCCAGGCAGGAATACTGGAGTGGGCTGCCACTTCTTCCTCCAGGGTGTCTTCCTGACCCAGGGATTGAACCCACCTCTCTTATGTCTCCTGGCTTGGCAGGTGGGTTCTTTACCATTAGTGCCACCTGGTACGTGTCTATGTGCTTAGTAGCTCAGTCATGTCCAACTCTTGGCGACCCCATGGACTGTAGCCCACAAGGCTCCTCTGTCCATGGGGATCATCCAGGCAAGAATAGTGGAGTAGGTTGCCATGCCCTCCTCCAAGGGATCTTCCCAACCCAGGGATTGAACGCAGGTCTCCCAAATTGCAAGCGGGTTCTTTACTGTCTGAGCCACCATGGAAGCCCCTCAAAGCAGCCATAGATAATATGTAAATGAATGAGTATTGCAGTATTTCAATAAAATTTTATTTGTGGACATTGAAATCTGAATTTCATACGTATGTCACATGTCACAAAATATTCTTAAAATTTTTTCTTCAACCATGTGAAAATATAAAAACCATTGTTAGCTTGTTGGCTCTGCAAAGACAGGCAGAAGGGCAGATCTGGCCCACCTGCTGCAGTTTTCCAGCTCTGGTTCTAAATCCCATTTGGTGTGGTGTTTATATGGGTAAATCCATCTATAAAACTCATCAAACCACCCTTTAAATCTTTGCATTATTTTATCCTTAATCTTTAGTATGATGTAAATTATATATATGTAAGGAAAGCTTCACAGTTTTCATAAGATAAAAAAATACATATATCTCAATCTGTTGAAACTCAGCTTTTCAGGATAGAAATTTGTCCTCTGGGTTCTAAATAAGGTGACAGTTAGGTGGTTACTCTAACTACTCTGTAGCTGCTGGTGTGCTGGCTCTTGCCTACAGATAGGTTTTGCTTGGCCTACAGAGGGTTAAACACATGTACCTAATTTTGACTAGCCCTTGCCAGGCAGCACCCTTCAGTTCCACAGACCCCACTGTGCCCTAAATTATTTACTGGGTTTGTTTTCCTTCCTTTACTTTCAACCTCTTACTACTCTTATATTTGTTTCCCCCATAAATGGTATATATTTGAATCTCTTACTTATTTTTATTCCTTTATATTGTTATGCATATTTCAGCTTCTTTAAATCATCTGTAGAATAAAACATGGGGGTTGGGACCTTGTCTGTTTTGCTCACCACTGTTTCCCTGGAGCCTGACATAGTGTCTGCATTGCGGAGCTGAATGCATCCTTTTGGGTATATGAGTAAGTCCGCAGATAAGTCAGTGTCCTTCAGGCAGTCCTTATGATGCTCATCCTTTCAAGGAAGATCTGATAAGAACTGAGAATGAATGAATCTGAGATTCTATTTTCTGGCAGGAAATTACTGTTATCAAATGAGTGGTCTACTCTTCCTGGGTGTGGATGATGGAAAGCATAGACAGTAGCAGGTACAGTTCCCATGTGGCTATCTAAGTTTCAGTTCAGTTCAGTTCAGTCGCTCAGTCGTGTCCGACTCTTTGCGACCCTGTGGACTGTAGCCCACCAGGCTCCTCTGTCCATGGGATTCTTCAGGCAAGAATACTGGAGTGGGTTGCCATTTCCTTCTCCAGGGGATCTTTCGGACCCAGGGATCCAACCCAGGTCTCCCAAATTAACTCAAAACAAAATTTAAGAATTGAGTTCTTCAGTTTCACCAGTGGCATTTCAAGTACTCAACACCACATGTAGCTAGTGGCTCCTCTGTGAGATGGCACAGAGAGAGAACGCTTCTGTTATCACAGAAACTTCTATTGGACAGTAGTTGCCCAGCATCCAGACATGTGTCTATGTGACATGACCTTGACACATACCATTTGTTTGAAAAACTACAGAGAAAAACAAAAAAAGTATAGTAAGTCCCCTTATACATACTAACAAGTTTCATTCTGAAAGCACATTCTTAAGTACAATTTGTTCATAAGTTCAACAAACTTAGCCTAGGTACCCAACTAATACAATTGGCTACATAGCACTGTATTGCCATAGGTTTATAATACTATTTGCACTAATAATACGTTAAAAAAACAAACACAAAAAGAAAAGAAAACATTTTTAATCTTACAATACCTTGAAAAGCACAGTACTATACGTTACTGCTACTTTTACGATTGCTTTGGGCTTCTCAGGTGACTCAGTGGTAGAGAATCCATTTGCTAATGCAGAAGACATGGGAGACATGGGTTCCATCCCTAGGTTGGGAAAATCCCCTGGAGTAGGAAATGGCAATACACTCCAATATTCTTGCCTGGAAAATTCCATGGACAAAGGAGCCTGGGGGGCTACAGTCCATGGGGTTGCAAAGAGGTAGACTCTACTAAACACACACCACACCTGGACATCCTGAGCTTGAAATAAGAATACTGTACATATAGTTGATATGTATCCTTAATTTCCAGATCTAGGGTCAGGGGAGATGTACAAAGTATAGTCCTATATCTTTCTTGGCAATCTCTCAAGTTTCTAATTTCATAGAGGTAGATGCTAAGATAACGTATAGTGAAATTTGGGTATCTAGTTTAGTTTCATTTAATACATAGTGGAACTTCTTTTTAGATTCTGGAACTAGATTGGCCTCCACAATTGGTTTTTGCTGTTGGACACTTTGATGTTTCCCAGGGCCATTATAGTCTTTTAAATTGGAAGTTAGTGGAGGCTGCACTCTGTGGTGATTACTAGCTCAATAGTATTTTCAGCTGAATGTTTGAGTTATTTTTTCTAAATTAGGATTGCTAAGGCGGCTACTTGTTTATCACTTAATCGCTCCTCCTTCCAACACCTGCAATATTAGTGCTGGGACACTTGACGATTTCAGCTTTCCATTTAATGGGGTACTGCCAATGCTTGCCACGAAAGGGGCCACCCCTTTCTTTTCTCTCTCAACAGTTCAAACCACATTTGAAAAGAACATTTAAAAACAGGATTCTATAGTGAATGTGTCAAATCTACAGTCCTTGGTGAGAAAACATGAAAGAAACCTCTGATAGCAAGTAAAAAAGTGAATCCTTTCCTTGTATGCTTCGGCTTGACAAAGGGATCACGAAGCTATTGTTGGACCACAGGCAACTCAAAATGAAGAATTTTCTATCTGTCCTGCTGAAGTTTTGAAGGGCTTTATGAATCAAAAAGGTCAATTTTGCATTGAGGTCTTGCTATTTATTTTAGAATTTAATTACACAGCATGGTGACATCTTGACTCAGGAGACCTGGATGGGTATAGCCAGTTTTGACCAAAGTGGGAGATCAGCAAAGGAGAAAAAGAATGATGTGAGGGCTGAATTTAAGCTGCAGCCTTTATTTCATCATTATATAACACTTACTAGGAAATAATTTCTTATTGAGAATTAATGTTAACATGCAAATGCCAAGAGAGGGGTGCCAGTGAGGCTTGATCATTATGAAAACGTATACCATTAATGAGAAATGTAAAGTTATTCATAGATATGTACACAGAGCACTGCTTACTAAAAAGCCTGGATGGTGCCATGATACTTTACTTCAAAGTTGGCGATATAGGTTTAATCACTGGACTGTTCTCTGTTTTTATTTCACCCATGGGTTTTTATTCTGTGGTTGTGAAAGAAATAAGTGAGGGATTAAGTGTAAGTCTCAATCCAGCTCACGTCATCTCTCTGAGCCTTTTCTCCTCATCTGTAGACAAAGGATACCTGCAAGGCTCCTTCCTTAGAAGGCTAAGTCTTAAAGAACTGTTGCTTTTGAACAGTGGTATTGAAGAAGATTCTTGAGAGCCCCTTGAACTGCAAGGAGATCAAACCAGTCAATCGTAAAGGAAATCAGTCCTGAATATTCATTGGAAGATGCTAAAGCTGAAGGTCCAATACTTTAACCACCTGATGAGAAGAACCGACTCATTAGAAAAGACCCTGATGCTGGGAAAGATTGAAGGCAGCAGGAGAAGGGGACAACAGAGGATGAGACAGTTGGATGGCATCACTGACTCAACGGACATGAGTTTGAGCAAGCTCCAGGAGATGGTGAAGGACAGGGAAGCCTGGTGTGCTGCAGTTCATGGGGTCATAAAGAGTCAGATATGACTGAGTGACTGAACAACAACAAAGGCTCCTTCCAGCTGACATTGTCTGATTCCTTGTAAAGTGCACTTGGAACACACAAGGTGGCTTTTCCATGAGGTGGAAAGGCTTGCCGTTGTGTGGTCAGTCCATGTTAACTAGCCCACGAGCAGCAGGGATCTAGAATTATTTGCTGTGCTTGTTCTCTGGGGCATGCTAATGAGCTCCGGCAAATTGGAGCTGCTGAATCTTTCAGGCAAGCCCTGCTCCCCCAGTGATATGTTCTGAGATAGCACATTACTGAAATGAAGATGTGTTTTCATGGACTTCATGCTATCAAATATTTATGCCCTGCCTTTGGTTATAGAAGTATTTTGCAGTGTAGGTCATCTTCTCAGAAAAATGTTCCACTACAAGAACAGCTTCTAGAGCCCCAGTGGATCCTTAGGGCAGGTGCATAAGATGGCCCTATGGAACCAGACACTGTCAGGGTGAATGCCTGAATATAAATGGATCATGCATGACTTAACTCTAAAAGAAGATTTGGAGAGAATAGAATTTCCAAGATGTACAATTAACTCTTTTATATTAATGAGAAATATAACCTCCAATGATGTTATCTGTCTCAGAATATAGTCTATGAAAATTTAACTCTTTCCTTCCTCTGTATGGATCAATGTTTCATTATTCAAATCTGTCAAGGTGCACGGGGGGAGGGATGATCAGACCTGCTGTTCCCTTTGTCTTGTCCATCTTCTCCCTTCTTTATGTGCTCTTCTTGATATCATAACTGTTTATTAGGTCTCTACTCCAATATTCCCGCCATGCTGCAGGAGGTCTGCAGAAATGCAGAATATGATTTCTGCACTGAAAAGACCAATCATTCTTTCTTATCTTAAAGAAACAAGTTAAAACAGCATACAATGAGATGTGTTACATGCAATATGATTGGGTTCTAATTTATATGATGATGATAGTCAGCATGACTCTGATTACAAAGAGTAAGAATTAAGGCCAGGCTGGGGAAGTTAATGAAAACATTTTGGGTGTGTGGAATTTTAGCTGAGCTGTGAAAGATGTCAAGGTTTGGGGCAAGTCGGAAAAGGGAGGAAGTCGTGTGACTCATTGGGTGAGACTTACCAGCTGCTAAAGGTAGAAGGGCCCTTGATGGCTATGCAGGCCAGGATAGACTGGGTTTATGCTGCAATGATAAACATGCCCAATTCTTGGTGGCTTAATTAGTCAAAGCTTACTCTTCCCTTGAGTTACAAGTCAAGGGACTTGTATATGGACTGAGATCTCTATTCTGAATTGCCCTTTTTCAGGGATGCAGGCCAACAGAACCACCACCACCTAGAATGTCTCTGGTCACCTTGGAAGGGAGGAGGGAGAGCAAATCACACACTGGCTTTTACAGGCTTCTGACTGGAAATGACCCATGGCATGTCTTCTATTTCACTGACCAAAGTAAATCACACATGTGTGTTCAACTTTGAGGAGAAATACATTTCTCCCGTGTGTCTGCAAGGAGGAGAATAGGCAGTGTCAGTGAGGAGCTCTGAGAATACCAGCTGCATGCTGAGGATGAGAGAGGCTGTGTAGAGCAGTGAACAGCGCAAGGACATTGCAGATGCGGGCCTAGATTTGGAAGTTCTCTCAGGGGCCAGCTGAGTGGCCTTGGCAAGACACTGTGTCTACAGAATGAGATGAATTATTATGATATCGCAAGGAGGTTATGGGGGCTACATGTGCAGGTAAATATTGATATATTTAGTTATTACCTTTCCCTCTTGACAGCTTTCTATTGGGTTGGTCGAAAAGTTAGTTCAAATTTTTCTAAGAGGTGTTATGGAAAAACACAAATGAACTTTTTGGTCAACCTAATATATATATATTTGTAATTCCACATGATCTCTACTGTACATCTTGCTCTTGAGTCCTAAGAAATAAACTTGCAACCTTGCAATAAATTTCCATTCTTTGCTTAGTTTAGTCGCTAAGTTGTGTCTGACTCTTGCAACTCTATGGACTGTAGCCCGCCAGGCTCCTCTGTCCATGGGATTTTCTTTGCTTAAGCTAGGCCAAATGGACTTCAGCCAAGACATCTGCTGGTCCATGGGGTGCCTTTGCAAAGTAGAAAAAGATATCTCCTCTTCAGTGGGATTGCATGGGTTCATGAGCATTCAGTCTCTTTAGGTGGCACTAGTACTGGAAAATCCCATGGATGGAGGGTCCTGGTGGGCTGCAGTCCATGGGGTCGCTAGGAGTCGGACACGACTGAGCGACTTCACTCACTTTTCACTTTCATGCATTGGAGAAGGCAATGGAAACCCACTCCAGTGTTCTTGCCTGGAGAATCCCAGGGATGGGGGAGACTGGTGGGCTGCCGTCTATGGGGTTGCACAGAGTCAGACATGACTGAAGCAACTTAGCAGCAGCAGCAGGAGCAGTAGTAAAGAACGTGCCTGCCAACACAGGAGACATAAGAGATTCAGGTTTAACCCCCAAGTCTGGAAGATGCCCTGGAGGAGGACATGGCAACCCACTCCAGTATTCTTGCCTGGAGAATTCCATGGACAGAGAAGGCTGGTGGGCTACAGTCTGTAGGGTCACAAAGTGTCAGATATGGCCGCAGTGACTTAGCATGCACACACAGTCACTTTCTGTGAATTAAGAAAAGATCCCTGATTGTTTTGATAGTCCTATGCTAGGATGTATGGTTTGGTAGCAGAACACAGGCCATATTCAGCCTCAGTTCATTTTGGTGGTTGCCTTTATGCAGTGAATAACCTGTACAACCATATGTGGTAGCCTTGGCTTTAGCTCCTTTCAACAGATTCTGAGAAAGACAGTAGTCCTTTTATGGTCCAGCTTCCCTTTACAAGAGAAGACAGGATTTTTAAAAGGTGTGTCATCCATTCTTGGGAAAGTATGCTGTAAAAGATTCCCAATATATGAATTCCCAAGAAAATTGCTAAGAAGCATTATGCTCTTACAATCTGAGAATATCCTCACTTATCTGCAATATTTCAAATCAATAGTATCGTTATTTATAAGCAATTCCCACTGTTCTTAATGAGTTTAATGAATAAAGAATGAGCATAATAAGTGAGCTTAACTTCACCAAGAAATCATTTCTTATACAAAAGAAGTTTGATATTAAACTACCACCAAATATAATACAATTAAATCACATTAATTCTCTGAGGTATAATGCAATTGTCTGTGTGGAACATAGATAAGCTGAAGGCAAATTTCTGGTATGCCTTTGAGTAAAATTTGTGTAACTTTAAAAATAACTCAGGGGAAAACAAGGCCAATATTGAAAGGGTTTTCTAAGGTAGAGGAGTTATTTTCATTTGCATGACTTCCTCAGAGAAATGTCTAATTTGCTGATCATGAGTCATAGGAAAAGGTTAGAGAGATGAGGTTTGGAAAACATTGACCTCAGCGTTCTTCTCAGTCTGCGGGGGGAGGAAAGGAAGGCAAGTGACCCTTTGTGTGGACACAGGTCCACGAGCTGAGTGGTGGCCCCTTCGCTTGGAGGCACTGACTCTGTGAAAGCCTGATAGTGTGGTTGGCTGAATAAAAGTGTCCCCCTCTGAGCACCGAAGAATTGATGCTTTTGAACTGTGGTGTTGAAGAAGACTCGAGAGTCCCTTGGACTGCAAGGAGATCAAACTGGTCAATCCTAAAGGAAGCCAGTCCTGAATATTCATTGGAAGGACTGATGTTGAAGATGAAATGCCAATACCTGGCCACCTGATATGAAGAACTGACTCACTGGAAAAGACCCTGATTCTGGGAAAGATTGAAGGCAGGAGGACAAGGGGATGACAGAGGATGAGATGGTTGGATGGTATCACTGACTTGATGGACATGAATTTGAGCAAGCTCTGGGGGTTGGTGATGGACAGGGAAGCCTGGTGTGCTGCAGTCCATGGGGTCACAAAGACTTGGACATGACTGAGCGGCTGAACATAACTGACCCCCAAGATATCTACATTCAGATCCCAAGAACCTGTGGATATGTTCCTTTACATGGCAAAAGTGACTTTGCACATGTGATTAAATCATGGCTTTTGGGATGGAGAGATTACTTTGGATTATCCAGTGGGGCCCAATGTAGTTATAAAAGTCTTAAGAAGCAGGAGGACTCTTTAGAATCAGAGTAGGAGATGTGGCCATGGAAGAGAAATTGTAGCAATGTGGCCACAGATGCTGCTGCCTCTGGAAGTCAGAAGAAACAAGGAAAGGGTTTTCCCTGGAGTTTTCAGATAGAGCCGTACCTGCCAACACTTTGGTTTTAGCCTAGTTAGAGTCAGGTTCCACTTCTGACCTCTGGAACCATAAGAGGGTACATTTGTGTTGTTTAAACCACCGTCTGTTTGCGGTGATTTATTACAGCAGCATAGGAAGCTCTTACAGGGAGCAAGGATGGGGCTTTTGAAGATTCACCTGAACAGAGGGTGAGTTAGCAGACACCTTGTCCTTGGGTCAGTTCACTAGCCCAGGAGTTGGAAAGAACTATGGCCCGTGGGTCAAATCCAGCCTGCTACTTGTTTTTGTGCAGCCCTGAGCTAAGAATTTCTTATACATTTTTAATGATTGAAAAAAAGTATATCATCTTTTTGTGATGTGAAAATATTAAATTCAAAATTCAGTGTCTATAAGTGAACACAGCTGCATTCATTCACGTACATATTGTCCACAGACATGTTCACTCTGCAGTGGCAGAGCTGAGTGTAACAGAGATCGGAGAGCCTGTAAAAGTGAAAATATGTATTATCTGGCCTTTTTCAGAAAAGAGTTGCTGATCTCTGTACTAGAGTCAGGCAATCAGCTTTAAACCTGGGGTTCTAATGTTTTTCTGTGTCTTTCATGAGACTGAATTTACCCTCCCCTCTCCTGCCCACTGGATTCACTTGGTCAAATCCTCCACTTCACTTAATGTTTCTCTGACTTAGACTCTGGCCTCCTCTATGAGGCCTGCTTGCCACGTTGAGGGCTTAACCATGTTCCGTACTCTGTGATACATGTTGGGCATACAAAGGTGACTAAAATGTGATTTATTCCCTCAAAGACTGTACACCTACACACCACAATCAACAGCAAGAAACCCGATTGTGTATCAAATGCGTTTGATAGCTGTTAACACTCCCAAAAGTCATGTGAGGTAAACATTACTAGATCAGTTTTCCAGACGACAAAGTGAGGCTCAGAGATGCTAAATAACTACCCGTAGTGGGTTGAGCATTTCTATTTAATGTCTAAACCCAGTCTCTTTCTGTAATATCACACGGGGATCCCAGAGTAACCTGGTCCTGCTGCCATTCCTCCCACCTACTCCCATCAGCTGAAAGCTATTGTGACTTCTCTCCATTGCTCAAAATCTGTACCTGTTTATGGGATTCACAGTTTCCAGGCACCTTGCTGAATTTGGAAAGACCCCTCAGAGTTTTGTTATCAAAAAATCTTAAGAGTCAACAAATTAGGAAGCTGAGAGCAGGTATTAGATTAAAATTTAAAACTTCAGGCACAGTGGGCAGTGGAGGAGCAGATTCATTTTTGCCCATGTGCCTCGAGTCCTGTAAGGCAGGATTGTGCTTAAAATTTTGACTTTCTTCTTAGATTTCCTTTGGTATTAGACCTTTGAGTGACCATCTGTGTGTCTAGTGTAGAAAGGGCAGAAAACTATATGTTGGTTATTTTAATTTCTCTCCAGGCTCAGATGATAAAAAATCCATCTGCAGTGTGGGAGAGCTGGGTTCAATCCCTGGGTTGGGAAGATCCCTTGGAGGAGGGCATGGCAATCTACTCAAGTATGCTTGCCTGGAGAATCCCCATGGAGAGGAGCCTGGCGGGATGCTGTCCATGGGGTTGTAAAGAGTCAGTCGTGACTGAGTGAGTAAATCACCATCACCATCATTCATACGTGGTAACATCAAATGTTGGCCACCTTCTTATGCCCAAGTATGGAACAAGAAAGGACAAAGGACTAAGGGTTATTCAGGTGCCATGAAGAAAATCAGTTTTTTTACTTATTTTTGACCCAAGTGCTTCTTGGGTCTTACCCTTCCTCATAGGATTGTGATGATCATCTAATGAAAGTGTGCATGCTAATTTGCTTTAGTCGTGTCTAACTTTTTGTGACCCCATGGGCTATAGCCTGCCAGACTTCTCTGTATATGGGATTCTTCAGGCAAGAATACTAGAGTGGGTTGTCATGCCCTTCTCCAGGGGATCTTCCTGACCCAGGCTTTGAACCTATGTCTCCTGCATTGGCAAGTGGGTTCTTTACCACTAGCTCCACCTGGGAAGCCCAGTGAAAGTGTACAGGTGAAGTATTTTGTATGTCAGAAAATGTTTTCACCAGTGTAAGACTTGGTATTAGATTATACCAAACAAGATGTATTCTTATTTTCAACAAAATTTATTTTGTGCTTTCTGTGTTCTTAGTTCTGTTTCATGGATTCCTAGAGGACTATTAAGAAGCATTGGCAGGCACTACAAATTCTTTTTCTTATTATTAGTGTTTTTGTTTTTCTTGTATGGCAGAGAAATCATATTTTATGTCACTTGGACCCTACTTCACTGCTGCCGACTGTGGTTCATACATTTACGAAATGTAATCTAGTAAAAGCAAAAAACAGACATTTTTCTTCCCGGAAAGTCTCGTAGGTTTGTCACACTGCTCTGAGCAGCAGTGGTAGAATTTCCAAACTCCTATCAGTGAGAGAACAACTTATTCTTGGTGGGAGGAGGGGGCTAGAGGGAGGAAATATTGGCCAAAAATGTAAAAAACAAGAGACAAAACATAGAATCCCGGTTCTGAAGGCCTTTCATTACAACCCTGCTAATTTGTGCTCGAGTGGGGTATTAGAAAGACTGTATGTAGGGGACTGTCATAGTGACCCAGCTTTGAATCCCAGCACATCAGATTATCCTCCCAAAGCAGTGGTGTCAGGCTTGACCCAGGAACTGAGGCATATAAAAATAGTTATGAGAAGCTTTAAAGAAGAAAGTGGATGTAGTTTTGAAATTGGGATGAGATTTATTTTGCCAATGACTGTTTATATGGGTGTGGTCAAGTCAGACATGCTCTTTATAATTCACCACAACTTATTACAAATGGCAGAATTGCACCAGTAGTGGTATAGCTTTCTTTAAGAAAATTAAATATTTATAACCCCACAGATTTATAAACAGATGAATTAGGGGATGGGTATTTCCATTGTAAAAGTATACACTTATGGGATTCTCTGCCGGAATATTGAAACTATAACTTGATTTACAAATATGTTTTGCCCATGTGTTTTCAGAAATGCATCTGAGAAAAGTATGAATACACACGCACACACTCTACTGGGTGTAGATCCTTTGTTAAAGTAGGTAGATGGCACCTTAGGTCTCAAAGTGACTCTACCTTCTACAGGCTTGTTCCTACTGCAAATAGCTCACTTGGCTGTCAAGAACTACTTATTGCTGGGAGATACAATCTGTCATAGGCTTTGAATGTCCCTGTAGTTTTTGCTGGATATGCAAATCTCTGACTATTCTTTACCTGGACCATTTCTCAGGGTTGTGTTGACTGTGAATATACTTGAGGGACATAATAATGTCTCTTGCTTACTGCTTACCAGCAAACATCACGGTCCCTAAGCTCACAGTTCCTCATCTGTGTTGCAAATCTACTGTGTGCACAGCATTGATCTGGGCCCCTAACTTTACTCCAATGGGACTTGAGGGCCAGGGGAACTGGCACATGCTGATGTTCAAATTCCTTGCTGGGCCATGAGTAAAAAGGCCTTTTGTCTCTAACCCAGAAGTCCCATATCTTCCACCAGTACCCACGAAACAGCAACCTGCTAACTTATTAGCTTGTATATAAGGTAAAAATCAAATCCTAGACTAGATATTTACTTTAATTTGATTTGTTGGATCTATATCTGTGGACTTTGCTTTATCTGGGTATATTGCTAACTTTATATAAAAGGCGTCTCCTACTTTGTTGTCCCATCTTTTATTTGCTTAGGACTGCATGCTAAAATAGTACTTCTTATTTTATTGTCATGGATCTCAGCTACAGCAGCTGGTGATTGGCTTAGATTTTTATTGTTGTTTCCTTTTATAGTTAGAAAGGCAAAATTCTTAGTACTATTGAAATAACTATTGAATTAACATGATATTCTCCAAGTGAAACTTTCGATTATACATGGAAGGGAGAAACTCATGATTATTAAGGAAACTGAAAATTGGGACTGAGTTAGTATGTGGGATTTATGAACTGATTGCACATGTAGGATGTGTACTTTACAAGTTATCTTTAAAATGCTTCATGTGTGGTGGCCTGTGCTGTGTGGTTGCTGCTAGGGCGCACACATGTATCTGGACCACATGACAGTTGGTGCTTTATGCTCTGAGAATTAAACTTCAGCCCCCAGGTTTTGCTTTTTTTCCTTGAGTTGGGGTCTAGTGCCTTACAACTTAGATGGATTTCTACCAGAATTTTTGGAAAGTAAAAAACCTCTACTTTTGAGGTAGAATATATGTGTGGGTGTACGTATGGGTGGATCTGTAGATCAGATTTATTGCATATATTTGTGAATGGACACAGCGATGAGCTGGATTTAAGTGAACTTTCGAAATGATCCAAATGAATGTCATCCTCTTCAAATTATCACCTTGGGATATCTATATATTATTCCCAAATTATTGCCAGTATTATGACTCAGACTTTCCTGCAACTTCTTTTATGGGGTGTGTTCAGAGTCTGAGGTCCAGTAGTGATCAACCTTTGTGCTTTCTTCCCCCATCCTCTTACATTTAGCTCCATAGCTGAACCATCTGGCATGTCAATACCAGCATGACTCTGTGTGGGATACTGCGTGAGTATGTGTTTCAGGGCCAACTGCACACCTGATTAGAACTGGTTCCAAGCAGTCGATCTTTTTTATTTAATTCACTGCTGAAAGCTCTGTGAAAAGCCAGGTCCTTTAATACTGATGAGACTATTTTAATGACTGGTGACAAGTTGGTCTCAGAATTCTGCCTTGTTCTTTATTTTCCACTTTCATGATAATAGAGCAGGTGCAGGCATCTTGGACATCACTTGGCTAAGTGTTTCTCAAATTTTGGTTTTCACACATCATGATTTTGCAATATATATGAGCCAGCTGTGTTATTATTTACTTTAGTTCAGTTCAGTTCAGTCGCTCAGTCGTGTCCGACTCTTTGCGACCCCATGAATGGCAGCACGCCAGGCCTCCCTGTCCATCACCAAGTCCCGGAGTTCACTCAGACTCACGTCCTTCGAGTCGGTGATGCCATCCAGCCATCTCATCCTCTGTCGTCCCCTTCTCCTCCTGCCCCCAATCCCTCCCAGCATCAGAGTCTTTTCCAATGAGTCAACTCTTCGCATGAGGTGGCCAAAGTACTGGACTTTCAGCTTTAGCATCATTCCTTCCAAAGAACACCAAGGACTGATTTCCTTTAGAATGGACCGATTGGATCTCCTTGCAGTCCAAGGGACTCTCAAGAGTCTTCTCCAACACCACAGTTCAAAAGCATCAATTCTTCGGCGCTCAGCCTTCTTCACAGTCCAACTCTCACATTCATACATGACTACTGGAAAAACCATAGCCTTGACTAAATGGACCTTTGTTGGCAAAGTAATGTCTCTGATTTTTAATATGCTATCTAGGTTGGTCATAACTTTTCTTCCAAGGAGTAAGCGTCTTTTAATTTCATGCCTGCAATTACCATCTGCAGTGATTTTGGAGCCCCAAAAATAAAGTCTGACACTGTTGTGTGTCATTGTTTCCCCATCTATTTACCATGAAGTGATGGGACCAGATGCCATGATCTTCGTTTTCTGAATGTTGAGCTTTAAGCCAACTTTTTCACTCTCCACTTTCAATTTCATCAAGAGGCTTTTTAGTTCCTCTTCACTTTCTGCCATAAGGGTGGTGTCATCTGCATATCTGAGGTTATTGATATTTCTCCCAGCAATCTTGATTCCAGCTTGTGCTTCTTCCAGCCCAGTGTTTCTCATGACGTACTCTGCATATAAGTCAAATAAGCAGGGTGACAATATACAGCCTTGATGTACTCCTTTTGCTATTTGGAACCAGTCTGTTGTTCCATGTCCAGTTCTAACTGTTGCTTCCTGGTTATTTACTTAGTTTCTTAAAAATAAATCACTTGAAAAAAATCATAAATTTATTTTATTTTTTGATTTTTTTGATCAAAAGTGTGGAACACTTTTAAAGACTTTATTGAATTTGTTACAATATTGCTTCTGTTTTATGTTTTGGCTTTTGGCCACGAGGCATGTGGGATCTTAGATCCCTGACTGGGGATTGAAACTGTACCACCTTCATTGAAAGGCAAAGTCTTAACCACTGGACTGCCAGGGAAGACCCATAATGTTATTTTAAAAGGAGACCCTCCATTACTACCAGAAATGAAAAGCCATTTGACATGAATATAAGAAAGCCATAAAATAAATATGAGGAACATAAAAAATGTTATTAAATTTAAATACTGATTCTTTGAGCCTGAGTTCTAGTCTTTGTGTGGTAACAAGGAGATTAGCAAGTGCTGGATAGATGTTAAAGACATATGAAGCCTATGATGGATTATTGCGCCTGAATTCCTTTATGCCTGTTTGTGTCTACACCCTTGAGTTGTCCTTCCCACAGTGACTCTGGTTTTGGCCATGGTTTGCTTTGGCCATTGAACTAAGTCATTGCTAGTTGTGACTTGAAAAGTGCTTATACTGGAGCTGCCTCTGTGTTGCTGTTCTTGGAAATTTTGACCGGCACATGAACAAGCCTAGGCTAGCCTGTTGGATGATGAGAATCACATGTCCCAGTCACCTCACCCCTCAGCCAACAGCCGACCAATGGCCAGACATGTGACAGACTAACCCTAGTCGATCTGGTGCTAAATGCACAGTGAGTTCAGTCAAGATCAGCTGAGCCTGGTCCAGGTCAGCAGAACCAGTAGACTCATAGATGTGAGAGCACTAATAAATCATTGTTGTGCTACCAAAACATGTTGGGGTGGTTTTTTAGTCAACAAAAGTTGACTTAGACCACAGACCGTGGTGCAGCAGAGCAGGTCTCTCAGGCAGGATCTTTCCCAGAGTTCATAAAACATGTCGAAGTTCAGTCTGCATGGGTAGTTAGCGTTCACCAAAGTGTTCTTTGTAAGTTCACTTTATTTGGGGCGTGATGAACATTTCTATCTCCTGTCAGTGAAACCATCTTCTTAGACTGCAGAGAGAAACACCCAGAGTTAGAATTCCCTCTCTTCTTCCTCCTTATTATACTGTGATCCTGGTGCTGGTTTTCCTACACAGGAGTTATGTTGACATTCAGTGAATTTCTACCGTCTGCCCTTTCAGCAGTCAGAGCAACACTTCCTTTTCTTTGTTGCAGTCATTATCCATTTACAGTCATTTGCATTTTGAAATCCTTATCCTGTCGCATCAAAGTATTAATGAGGGCTGCGGGGCAGATCCACCAAGACAATTTGCTTGGCTTCTGAAAACTTCCTCCAGATAAGCCCCCCAAATCTGTCACTATGGGGACCCCAATTTGTCTGATCACCTTTTTACAACAGATGCTAGGGTCATATCCTCAGACTTCTATTTTTGTTGCTTTCCTTTGGTTAATTCTGTGAGTGACTTACTCTGGACATGAAAGTTGTTTGCTATTAAAAACAAATGTCATCTCAAAAGGAAAATCCCAAGGCTGCCTTTCCTTCTGATCTCTGCAGCAGCAGCAGCAGTCTGGATGTTCAAATCAAAAGTGCTGCTTTGCATTTATTGTCTTCTCTCCACCCGTACCTCTACCCGTACCTCTTCAGTATTTGGGAAATAATGGCTCAGACCGAAAAAGAAAAAGAGATCATGGATAACTTTGGGGATTGGATCAATTAGAAGCTGTTCCTTAGACTGTATCTGGATGGCACACTAAACATGATGTCAACCTTGAAAATATTTGGTGAATTTGTCAGTGACTGCCCACCACCCCCCAACCCCTCAGAATAACATTTCACTCCTCCTTCCTCAAGTGCTAATTTATTGGGGCTACCAATGTGTTCATCTACAAAACCACGTTTCCTAGCTTCCCTGCAGCTAGGTGCCCATGTGGCACAGTTCTGGTCAATGGCATGTGAGTGGCAGTCTGCTGGGGATTTCTGGGAAAATCTTTGCTTTCTTAATATAGGTGTTGTTCTTCCTTTCTTCTAGACCCATTTTCCCTCCCTCTTGTCTGGAATGTCTATAAAATGTCTGGAACTGGAGTATCCATCTTGTGACAATAATATAAAGAACAAGAGAATTGCAAAAACTTTTCTCTGATGCGCTTAGTGACCAAACCAATGCCAGGAACCTTCTATCTCTGGACTTCTTTCATGAGGAAAAATAATTTCCATTTATCCACTGTTAAGTGGGCTTCTTATGTGCAGCCAACTTGATCCCTGGGTGATCTAGTGTGCTGCCGCATTTTGGGCTAAAGAGTTATTTGGAGCTGGAAGGAAATATGAGCCAGGGCAGGGAGGGAAGACTAGCACAGCAGAGGGCCCTGTCATTCCTGTGTATGTGTCAGACTGGGCCTCTTCTCATATTCTCCCATGGCTTAGCTCTTTATTGGTGTTCTGGATAACTTGTCAGAAGGATTCTCTGGGCTTCCGTGCCCTTTTGGGGAATTGCATTTAATGAACTTCTGCTTTGTTCATTTCCTCTCTAATTTTCCATTTCTTGAGAGAAAAAGGAAGCTCTGACTGAGATAATGATATCCTAGTGCTGGTTAGGAGAAAACTGTGTACTTCTAAGTAAGTTGGGGAGGAGGAAGGATACATTTTTGTGAATTGAAAATGTCATTTTGTGCAGAAGAAGTCATTCTAAGTAAAGACAGACACATTCACAAAACCTAGAAAAGTGGCTGGATGGGATGATATCTTTTCCTGATGTAGTTAAAAAAAATTGTTTCAGAATGTTCAAGTTATTATTTCCCACTGCACTCTGAAGACTGGAAGTTTACTGTGGTCTCTTGAAATAGTCCTGCCTAGATGAGGGGGTCAGAGTGTCAGTGAATGGGCTACTTGTGCTACTGCAAGCTGGGGAGCTCTATGCTTGCTCTTGGCTTTGCGGGAGTCCTCAGTGGAATCCCTCTATGGCCTTGGGTCCAGATGGTGAGAGAGACAGCTGGTATGGACGGGACCTCTGGGGTGCAGAGGGATCAGCTTCCTCGTGAGGAGAGCAGGGGACCCCTCTTTGAATTTGTTCCTAGCATCTCTCTGGCTAGACTCAGGGACTTCTTATTTACTTCCAGTTTTTGGCTATTCTCTTCATACAGATTGACACAAAATGTACCTCCTTAGCGAACAGAAAGTTGGACAGTATAACAATTGAGAACCTGGTCTGAAAGATCTGAGTTCTGCCCTATTTCTGCCATTTATTTGCTGGCTGACCCTCAGGTAAGTTACTTAGCCTCTCTGAACCTTGGTTTCCCCATCTGTACAATTAATTATGCATAGTATCTACTATTGATGCATAATAAACACAGTCTCAGTGGCAGATAGCAATAGGAATTTATTTCTTCCTCACATATGGCTCGTTAGCTGAGGCAGTGCTTCTTCAGATTGCTGAAGAGTGAGCCTCAGATCCAGATTACTCTGTGTGGGTTATTCTGGGGCCCAGGCAGGGGACAGGGACTACTAGAAGCATGTTCTTCCCGTGGTGGAGTCCCAAAGCTCCCACAGTGATGGGCAGGAACCTGTGATCCTGCTTAGGCTTACGGCTCAGGCACTTTCAGTTCTCCTGTTGTTTTATTGGCCATAGTCAGTTACATGGCCAAGCCCCACATCTCTGGAATAGGAAATACATCGAACTGGTTCCAAATCAGGAAAGGAGTACATCAAGGCTGTATATTGTCACCCTACTTATTTAACTTATATGCATAGTGCATCATGAGAAATGCTGGACTGGATGAAGCACAAGCTGGAATCAAGATTGCTGGGAGAAACATCAATAACCTCAGATATGCAGATGATACCACACTTACGGCAGAAAGTGAAGAAGAACTAAAAAGTCTCTTGGTGAAAGTGAAAGAGGAGAATGAAAACAGTTGGCTTAAAATTCAGCATTCAGAAAACTAAAATCTTGGCATCTGGTCCCATCACTTCATGGCAAATAGATGGGGAAACAGTGACAGACTTTATTTTTTTGGGCTCCAAAATCACTGCAGATGGTGACTGCAGGCATGAAATTAAAAGATGCTTACTTCTTGGAAGGAAAGTTATGACCAACCTAGGCAGCATATTAAAGAGCAGAGACATTACTTTGCCAACAAAAGTCTGTGTAGTCAAAGCTATGCTTTTTCCAGTAGTCATGTATGGATGTGAGAGTTGGACTATAAAGAAGGCTGAACACAGAAGAATTGATGCTTTTGAATTGTGGTGTTGGAGAAGACTCTTGAGAGTCCCTTGGACTTCAAGGAAATCCAACCAGTCCTTCCTAAAGGAAATCAGTCCTGAATATTCATTGGAAGGACTGATGCTGAAGCTGAAACTCCAATACTTTGGCCACTTGATGCGAGAAACTGACTCATTTGAATTGACCCTGATGCTGGGAAAGATTGAAGGCAGGAGGAGAAGGGGATGCCAGAGGATGAGATGGTTGGATGGCATCACTGACTCAATAGACATGAGTTTGAGTAAATTCCAGGAGCTGGTGATGGACAGGGAGGCCTGGTGTGCTGCAGTCCATGGGGTTGCAAAGAGTCGGACACGACTGAGTGACTGAACTGAATAAAGGGAGGTGGGGAATGAATATTTACTGAACAATATTCTAATTACCAGGGCCTCCCAGGTGACACTAGAGGTAAAGAACCCGCAAGCCGATGCAGGAGACATAAGAGACTTGGGTTCAATCCCCGAGTCAGGAAGATCCCCTGGAGGAGGGCATGGCAACCCACTCCAATGTTCTTGCTTGGAGAATCCCATGGACAGAAAGCCTGGTGGGATATGGTCCATAGGGTCACAAAGAGTCAGAGACAACTGAAGCGACTTAGCACCCACACACACATTCTAGTTAGCTCTTCCAGCTTAAACAGATGTTTGGAAACTTAGAGAGATGATGGTGAGAGGCATTTGGCCTGGAGCCACGCACATAGTAAGCACTGATTAAACAGTAGTGGCTTTTTCTACTGCTGCTGTTGTTACCACAGTGTCTTGTTACTACTACACTCCTGTCATCAGTGTGGGGAGATATGTAGACTCTCACGCAAAGCACAGAATAGGCTGTGCACTGTTGAAGACCTTGCTGGCATGAGCATCAAAGCATTATTTCCTCCTCTCCAGCATGTGGTGTCCTCCCATTTGACCTCAAAGGGGCCTGAGGAAGCTTCTGAAAATTTTTGTGATATTCAAGATCATTGAGACATTTTGAGATAATTTGAGATAAATTGAGGTATTTTGAGATAAATGGGATATTTTGAAATCTTTGTGATATTCGCTTACTATTGTGTATCCTACTCCATGTAAAGCATGTTCATGTCCATTCTGACTTGATTCTCTCAGTTATCTTGTGGAATAAGCTGAGAAGCCATTGCCACTGTCATTTTGTGGAGAAGGGCACAGGTTGGGTTGAACCCAAAGGCCCTTGGCCTTTAGACTAGCAATTGGATAACAAAGTGTCATTTTCATGAGATGGGCATTAGTCAAGGTATATAGGAATCAGCCATAAAGATTTGGAACTTTAGTATTTATTTATTTTTTGGAACTTCAGTATTTATTTCTTCATTCATTTCTTCACTCATTTGACAAGTTGAAATTTATGGAGCCCCCATATTTGCTCTGTAAACTTTGTAGTGAGTGCCTTAGATACATCCTGTAAGGAGAGAAGAGCTCAATAGACTCTGGTAGCTCCAGAGTCCATCTAGGGTTCAGAGATTGGCAGGGAGTTGGGGATGAGGACCAGAGTCATGCAGCCTGAGCTTGCTCATCAGTCCTGTGTCACTCTTTATTCTGTATCTCTAAGCACCATATGCAATCTTCTCCCATATCTCCTTAGAGTGCACATCAGGTCCAATGAAACCACTTCTTCAGGAGATGCTGGTTCAGTCCAGGGTCTCCAGAGGGGTCCAGACAAGCCCTATTCCCCAGGATCACACAGTGACTTGCTTTGAGATGCACATAGCCTGTCACTCTAATAAGCACCAGGACAGAGTGGGCAGCAAGGTCTGAGGCCTACAGTTGGGAGTCAGGAGTGTGGGTTGCTGAACTGACTCTGGGGCCAACTGGGAGCTTGGGAAGCTATCTAACCACATTCCTTCCCATTTCATTTCCATTTTTCTGGCTCTGAGATGGGACCTGTGGTACATTGGATGGAGAGAGTCTTGATTAATTAATTTCCTATTCTCAAGCCTTAGCTAGAGCTCACAACAATTTATTCCCTTTTACAGATGAAGAAACAGGCTCAGGGTAAGTGAGTCAGTGGCCTGTCCACAGTTCTGCTGGAATCCCTATTGACCCCACAGATCCTTTCTAGTCTTCAGATTCCACGATGGATTTCAATTCACAAACACTCACTGTGTGTTGGTCCTTGCAGCGCCCCAAGCTTGTCTGCGCTCCTTCGTCAGTGGTCTTGGGAAGAGGCCTGAGGTAGAGGGGCAGACAGGAATGGGAGTCTTCTTTCTCTCTCCCAGGGAATCCTGATCATCTATTACAACTTCTCTGGCTTCTCACCACTCCTATAACACTGGATTTTGTAGGGGAAGGAAGGTCCAGTCCAGGACCTAAGCCCATTGGAACCAATCCTGACTGAGGTTGAGCTGGAATCAACAGGCATGGCCACTCTGCTCTGGGTGGGCAGCCTTACTTCTCTGCCAGTGCTGGCCCCTTGGACTTTGGTCATCTTTGGCCTTAGCCTGCTATGGGCCTGAAATCTTTTGGTTGCTTTGTCAGTCTCCCTCCTACCCTCTTGTTGAAGGTCTTGACTTCAGAACTTTATTTCTGCAAATAATAAAGGCATCACTGCACTGTGCCCTCTATGCCAATTCTTTATTAAATGCTTTACATCTGCTGTTTGTTTTGAGTGAATTTAATCCCCCCTTCTGTGATAGAGGTTGTATTCTCTTCATTTTATAGGCAAGGAAACCATGAAGCTCAGAAAGGTTATTTGTCTTTCTCAGGATTACACAGTTGGTAAACAAAACTTCCTCTTTCCATCACATAATTCTAGTCTTGGTAACGGCTGCTGATAAGGGTCAGGGGCTTCTTATATGTTGATTTGCAATCCTCATAACAATTGCTTTCTCATCAATTGCATAATTGACTGCTTTCTCATCCCCTTTATCTGCCAGGTGAGAGAATCGAGGCACAGAGAAGTTAAGTAACTTGCTCTAGTTCACACAGTGACTAAGTTACAGTTAGGAGGTTCAAGCCCGAGGATCCTAGATTCCCACACTCTTTTTTATTTTCGTTCTTGCTGAGAAGGACCTTATGGGTTTCCCCATGATCTTGCTGAGCCCTTCTCCCACACCCATGTGTGGTAGAGACTAATTAAAATAACATTGAAAAAGAGGTGATGGAGAAAACAGGTCTCATTTAAAGGGGGCACCTGTGTGTGTGGTGTTTGGAGGGAGACAGATGGCGAGAGGATAAAGCTCATCCTGTTGGTGGTGGTTGGTGGGCCGACTGGAAGACCCTCACACCTTCTTTTTGAGCATCTCCTCTTGGAGCCACCTCCTTTTCTAGCCTTTGACTTTCTGAGTCTCTGGTCAACAGCCATCACTCTAAGGACTGTCTTTCCTCTGGCTGAGCCCCTCTGACCTAATGCCCCCAACCTCAAGCCATTTGGAGTTTGCATTCGTCTTAGCAAGGAAGCCAGGCACACGCAATAAAACAATAACAACAGCACACATGGCTTCCAGCACCAGAAGTGATCCCGAGTCTTGCCTGGACCTCAGCCCAAGCCCAGAACACACAACAATAGGAGATCACTTGGAGAGGGTATTAGCTCATGGCAACCTTTAGGAACTGTGGTTTTGCTCCTGCCCTGGGAAAAACTACCCATTTTTTCCCCTCACTACTCCCCATTTCTCCTGCATAAACCCAAATGCTCAGGGTCAGGGTGAAGCAACCAGCTCACTGTGCTATGAGCACCACATGACTCTGCACATCTTCTAATCTGATTACATTTCCAGTCCAAACCATCTTCATTTCTCACCTCCTAATTGATTTCCCTGCTTCTCCTCCTACAATTTATTCTTTACTCAGCAGCTGCCCTGATCCTTCTAAATTGTGAGTCTGGTCATGTCACTCCTCTGCTCCAAGTCCCCTAATGGCTTCTCGTGTTCCTCCGAGAAAAGCCAACTTCTCGATCATAGTGGCCTCTGTGATTGAGGGCAGGTGCCAGCACGCTTTTTCTGTAAAGGGTCAGATAGTAAATATTTTTGGCTTTTGTGCGTCACCTTCTCTGTGTGGTAACGAAACTCTGATGTAGCAGGAGAGCAACATGGGCAATATGCAAATAAGTGGGCGTGGGCATCCTAGCTAGACTTTATTTACAAAAATAGGCAATAGGTTGGATATGGACCACGGACTCCAGTCTGCTGAGCTCTGCTTCTGCTGATTTGGCTTCTGGTACCCCTTGGTCCTAATTGCTTTCTGCTCTTGCCCTCTGCTTCAGCTCCAGTGAGCTCTACAGACACTCCAAGCCTTTGCCTGAGCCCTTGCAGTGTCTGTTCTATCCAGAACATTCTTCCCTGATATATACGAGTGGCTCACTTTTTTTTAATTCTTCCAGGTTTCTGCTTAAATGTAATGACCAGGGAGCCCTCCCTGACTACTCAGTCTGAAATACCCTTCTCATATTCTAAACCCATTTGCTGCTTTATTTTCCTCGATAGCCCTTGCCATCAGCTAGCATATTTATTTATTTACTGAATGATTTAATGATTTCTTCAGCAATTTTTACTGAGTGCCTCCTTAATGCCAGGCAGGTGCCAGGATTCCACCAAGAACAAAACAAAGGCCTTACTATCACTGGACTTGAGGTCTAGCTGGGAAAGACAGACAATAAAAGCAGTGAAAATAAGTATAAATGTGGCAGGTGGAGATAAGCACCATGGAGGAAATGAGACAGGGCCAGGGGACAAGTTGTGGGGGCTGCCCCTCTGCTCCTCTCTCACTGTTTGCTGCCAGGCATCATCGCTAAGCTTTCCCAAGTTTCAGCTGCGGTGACGTTCACTCCCTTTGCTCCGCTTAGAGCCTGTAGCCGAGCTGGCTTGTTTGACATAATCCTGGAGCCAACAGGGGGCGCCCCAGACTGTGCAGAACTGGCTGTGCAACGAGGTGTGATGGAGACAGGGGCAGCCAAGCTTCTGCACAGGAGGGGACGGGAGGTGAAGGCTGCCGAGGAGGGATGGGGAGGTTGGAAGCTGTGGGATGTAACAGGATCTGAATACAACGGCTTGCACCACAAGTATTTTTCATGGAGCGCTGCCTAAACTCCGAGGCATTACGGAACAATGCACTTCTGAGTCGGATGCTTAATAAATCAGCCAGGCGTGCATTATTATGCCGCAGCGGAGCCCTTGTTGTGTCTTAATGCTCAATTATACAGCGCAGAATCTGGGTCGGGCTTTCTATCATCTTGGACGTGGGGCAGCAATGGCCTAGCTCTAATTGCTCTACATGCGGATGGATTCGTTTGTGTCTTGGAAGAGTGACTCACTCTGACTGACGTTTAGATCGATGGAGCCTTCCATAGAAACACAGGCTCAGAGAACACTACGGACCTTAGAAGTGATCTTAGTCCAGTCTGCTCACTTTACAGATGGGAAAATCGAGGCTCATGGAGAGGAAGTTACTTGACCAAGGCCATAAGATAAGTAGCAACTGAGGTTTCAAGTTACTGATTCTGAGTCAAATACACACTTTACCACCCCAGGGGCTTCTGTTGGTGGCTCAGGCAGTAAAGAATCTGCTGGCAGTGTGGGAGACCTGGGTTTGATACGTGGGTTGGGAAGATCCCCTGGAGAAGCAAATGGCAACCCACTCCACTATGCTTGACAGGAGAATTTCATAGACAGAGGAGCCTGGTGGTCACAAAGAGTCAGACACGACTGAACGACTAACACTTTCTAACATCTGACCACCCAGACAGAGTCTCAGGACAGTCACTCTGCCCTTCCCATCTTCGTCAATGTTTGCAGTAAACGCCACGGACTGATATTCCTTCTTGCCGTCTGATTCTGAAGTTAAACATCGACCAGAAGAAGCTGTGCCTCATTTATGTGAATAATAATGGACAACCAGTTAAAAAACCACAGACTTCCATATTTTTTTGGATCCCTAGGGACTCATAAACTCATGCTCCCAGATTAAAGGAAGGAGGAAAACCATCCCCTACATGCCGAACTAGGCTGCCTGCTAGTTCCCCAGAGCCCCAGTGGTCTTCAGGATGGAGACAGTCATATATGACAGCTGGAGAGCATTATCACTTGAAGGTTTGCATTCCGGTTTTTATATTTGATTTACATAGATCTGCATGCTGTATGCTCTGGGCATGGTTTTCTGTTTCATTCCATCTTCACAGCCTCCCTTCTCCAAGCTCAGTTGGTATTTTGGCTTCCTCAGCTCTGCTGGGTGATATGAGCACTTGACTAATTTGATCTAGTGAAACATCTGGAAGTTCCATCTCATCATGAGAGGCTCTGGGGAAGAAAGTGTCTGCTGAGTCAGTGATGTGGGTTTTTGGTCATCAGTTCCCCAAGGTTCTACTGTAAAGATCTGTTAATTGCAGTCCTTATCTGTCTCTTATATCTAGGGCCATCTGTATGTAAATGCCCAGAGGGTGGCCCATGTGATCATAATAACTCTCTGAGTCAGGGAATGCTGAAGAGGATAATCCACAAAGCACTCTGGTATCAAGAGTCTAGCATTGAGGCTTCTTCTAGGCCAAGTGAGGCAAAGTGGCACCTTCTAGATGCCATGGAGGAATGACCACCTTTTGGGTACCTAGATCAGTCCTAGATGGGAATTAGTCCTAGGTGAGAAATGCATGTTAAAACCACAGTGATATACCACTACCCACCCATTAAGATGGCTAAATTGACAAACCTGATGATCCTAAGAGTTGACAAGGGTGTGGGTCAAGTAGAGCTCTAAGGTGGAACTTCTAGGAGAGTAAACTGGTACAATCACATTAAAGCATCACTTGACAGACCTTCTAGAGGTAAACCTGTTTCTCCTGTGACCAAACCATTGCATTCCCAGACCGTTCACCAAGAGAAATGAGTGCGTACATCCACCAAAACACACATACAGAAATGCTCCTAGCAGCTTCATTCTTAACAGCAAAATCCTGCAAACTACTCAGATGGATAAGTAAGTTGGATATGCTTATAGAGTGCAAGAGCAGCCAGAAAGACTAGACTACTTATATGCAATAACATGGATGAGTCTCACCCATGCAATGTGCAGCCGAAGAAAACAGACACAAGAGTCCACGCTGTAGGATTCCATTTACACAAAGTTCGAAAACAACAAAGCTAGCTGATGGTGATGGAAGTCAGAATTATGGTTACTTTTGGGGAAGGGAAGTAGATTAGGGAAGGGCATGGAGAAGACTGCTGGGAATGTTACCTGTGTGAAAATTGATTCACTCCCTTAAGGTCTGTGCACTTCATTGTGTATCTATTATACCTCAGTGAAACCTCAGAGGCAAAAAGGACTCAGGAGAGAAAGCCTTCAGGGATGTTTCAGACAATGTCCCAGGTCTCTGACTTCCAGGACTTGGCCTCTATTCTAGACTCTTGCTCTCAGTTTGCTTTGTGGATTGCCCTCTTCAGCATTTCCTGATACCAGCTTTACCACCTGCCTAAAGCCTTTATGTTCAAACACGCCCCAGGCCTGCCACCAGCCTCTGTGTTTGTACAGTATATACACACTTTCAGGTTTGTCCAACTTCAAATTGAGTGCATGGTGTCAGAGTTTGCCTGCAGCAAGATAGCTCTTCTGCGGCCTGCCTTCCCCGATGCCCCAGCGTCCTAATCCCACACTCAGTAGTCAGGGTGAGATGGGAACTCTCCACACCATGCCTTCCATTAGCTACCTACTGCTGCCAGAATTTCTAAGAGGTGTCCGCAGAGAGAACACCCCAGGTCACATGTACTGTCTTCCAAACTGTGTAATAAACCCTGGGTAGTCCCAGTGAGCTGGTCTGTGTAGACCCATCCAGACTTCTTTGGCCTGAGCTAGTGGCCAGCTAAAGGCTTAGAACAAAAACAGACCCCACCCTCCTTGGGCCCTCTCCTCTGGGACAGGGCTGGCAAATCATTTATGTATGGGCCAATGCATCCTCCTCCCGATCATTTCTACTCTGTGGCAGACATTAATAATCAATTATAGCACTTTTCTAATGAGCCTGGATGGAAAAGCACAAGAGACAAAGTGTGTGCTCAAGTTTCTGGAGAGGAGCTGCCCTTTTAAGTCCTAGCCAGGGCAGCACCTCCTCCCAAACAAAAGGCCACCCTAGGCCCCTCTTACCACACCAGCTGCAGATAAGAGAGATGCAAAGTTCTAGGGTCTTTGAGGCATATGCTGAAAGAAGGATTTGCCTGTAAGAGACTTATTAAGGAAGTGCTTCCAGGTTACAGAAAGGGATAAAAGCAAGTAAAGGTGCAGTCTCAGGCAGAAGGCCCCCAGAATTGGCTTCACTCTGATTGGTAGGGGTGTTCTGGAGCATCAGTTTCTCCGGGAGTTGTCCAAGGGACCTGGTCTTGTACACTTTCTCACCCTTTGTTGGTTAAGGGCCTCTGGGAGAGGGAGGTTCCTAAACACTCCTGGCCATCTGCATGCAGGGGTGCTCCAGTGGCCCAAGGGCGGTCCTCTGAAGATGGGCCTCGGGGTGGGTGAGCGATGCATCTAAACTGGGGCACGCAGAAACAGTAAAACACAAACACTCTCTACTACTGTGTTAGTCACTCAGGTGTATCCAAATCTTTATGACCCCATGCACTGTAGCCCACCAGGCTCCTCTGTCCATAGAATTCTCCAGGCAAGAATACTGGAGTGGGTTGCCATTCCCTTCTCCAGATCTTCCTGACCCAGGGATCCAACCTGGGTCTCCTGAATTGAAGGCAGATTCTTTACCATCTGAGTCACCAGGGAAGCTGAGGCAAATCAAAAAGACAAAACCAATGAGAAAGGCTTTGTGATGAGCAGCAGAGTGGTCTTTAATCCTTCCTAACTCCTGGAAGGGGTGAGGCAGGAGGAAGGTGGTCGAGTTCCTTATGGTCAGTCCCATCCTGACCCCCAGCCTAATTGTCCCTAATGGCTGAAGATGGTTAGAAGGGGCAGGGGCACTGCCTCTAGCTGCCACTGTTGCAAAGACACAAAGGGATCTTCTTGGGAGAAGCTGCTGGCTCCTAATCCTCGTGCGAAATCCATGTGGATCATGATCGCTTCTGTTTTTACAGCAACATACGGTTTCAGAGCTTTCATGCGCAGGGCTGTATTTTCATGCTCTGCGAGGTGGCAGGGGCTTTGATTTCCATCAGTCACATAATATAAAGGGTTGGTGCTCTCTCCGACATACTTCTGTGTGCTGCTCCTCCAATTAGTTTGTGTTTTTGTCTGAAGCTGACCCTGACTGTACATATCTACCGCTGAACTGGGTGGCAGTGTGGGGTCCGGGGCTGGTGTTATAGGCTCACAGGTGGGTGTTGGTATTACTTGCCCACCTTTAAACAGTCCTCTTCCGACTCTAAATAATAGAATGATTTTTTTTTTTCCTTTTGTGCAGAAAAGATGGGGACTCTGAACATCTGGCCCGAGTGTTGGCTCAGCCCACCTGCTGGCTGTTAAAATTCTTTAACCTCTCTGGGCCTCAGTTTCCTCATTTGTAGTATAAAGAGGTTGGCCTAGATTACAGCTGCAGTCCTTGTTCTGAAATGGTGTGCACACATGGCTCCTGGTTATGGGAATTGTGTTTCTTTGTTCATTAGGAACAAAGAGCAGGAACTCAGACTTTAAAGGTTGCTACTATTTTTTTTTGGCTCCAATACCTTAATTTTTAGGTAACATGTTTCTTTAAGAGGAGGGAGCTGACGGGTGTAAAGGAACCTGTTTTTTCTTTTCTTTTTTTAAAAAGACATTAAAGCCGCTGTCTTCAGGGAAGAAGAGGTTGTTGGATGTGTTTTGAATGTTTCAAATCAAAGCCTGCCAAGGAATGGAGAGCTATAGGTTTCAATAAGCACCTTCTTTATGTAATTTTAAGAATTTCACTTATGAGGATAATGAAATCTTCAGAAACCCTAGGAGACATACCAGAAAAAAGTATGATTCGCTGGTGGAATTTTCCTAAATACTCTCCCTACTCCATGTGCCCATCAGGAGGGGTCTCCCCTGAGAATTCTGATGTTTTCTACATCCTAACTTAGGGATCTTTGGAAGCTTGAGACCTTGTGAGTTTTGAGCTCCCTCCTCTTCTTTCTAGTCCCCTTCCCCTACTCCCCCTGCAGTATCCAGGCCCACGGTTGAGCACTTTGTCCCCGGGGCCTGAGTTGCCATCATGGGTGGCTGTTTCTGCCTGTGGCAAATGTTTCCACCAGAAGCCCAGGCTTTTCATAGCAAATGTCTGTTGCTTTGCCTCCTGCCTCTCTCACAGTGTTGCTTTAATAAAAACAAAGGTGCAAGTGCATTCTTTCTGTGACAAGATGTATAGATTTCTTGTAGATGTAGAAACTGCACCCACCCTGGGGTTTGTGGGCCTCAGCTGAGTGATAAATGCCCTGAGGTCAGTTGGTGTGTGCAGGTTCTGCCACTAAGAGTGTGCCCTGCTCTGAGTTGGGAGAGGAATGGGTACAGAGCTGACTTCTTCCCTTTGATAGCTTTTCTTGAGATTTTGCCAAAGTTTGTTCCTAGCTATTTAAAGATTAAGAAGTACATTTTTGGGAACTTAATTTGATGTAATATTAGGCCCCCCAAAAGGATCCATTTAGAAAAGGCAATGTGAAATCCTTAAAGACCTGGTTGAAAGTACGAGCTGATGTTTAATTAAAAGCAGTGGGCATGGATGGATTCTGTACATTTTTCAAGGATCAAGTTACATGGAAAGAAAGAAAAATTGTGGGATGGGTATAATATAAACAAAAAGCAGAGTTCAAATGAAGACTTTAAGAAATTAAAATCAAAAGAAACCCTTCAAAAAGAGTGTCCATCTTGGGTATTAACCTCCAACATTGAAATGAAAACAATTTTGAAAAGCTTTAAAACAAAAGGCAACCCACACTGGGGCATCCTTCAGATGTCTTGGCCTCCAGCTTTCTGAGGGAAGCTATGGTTTCGCATTGTTTGCTTGCTGGGTCTAGCGTTTATTCTCTGCCAGTGCATCTAGAATTTCTTACCAAAGCCATGCTGACTTGAAAGAGGACACTTTATGGCTCTTGTACAGTGTATGTGAATCCAGCGTAATGGTTGAAACACAGAGCAGAAGCCAGGGGACGTGAGTTCTTGGTTCCGTTTCTGTTTCTCGCTTACTGAGTGACTTGGGGGAAATTACTTTCTTCCTCTGAGACTCAGTTCTCTCTTGCTATAAAACAAGACCCTTTTCAGCGCTGCCCAACAGTTCTTTCTGTGATAATGGAAATGTTCTATATCCGCACCATCCCTAGAGTAGCTGTAGGACACGTGCTGTGAAGCCCTGGAAATGATGCTAGAGCATCTGAGGAACACACATTGTAATTTTATTTAATTTTGGCTAATTTAAATTGCCACACATAGCTAGTGGCTAATGTATTGGATGCTGAAATCCCTCCTGGTTGTAAAATTCTGTGTTTCCATCCTCAGTGCTCATTGTTAGTCGATCATGAACAATCCTCAGACCATTATTTGGGATCTTGCCTGATCCAGGCGCAATTTTAATTCCTAGGAAAACAAAGATGAGTAAGGCAGAGACCTTGTTCTTTAAGAGCTCACAGTCTCATGGGAGAAAATCATAAACTCTAGAAACCATAGACTGTTAAGGCCTGGGACTCCTGGGAAAACGAAGAGTCAGTGGCGCCAACCTTCGTCAATATCGGTTACAGGTGAGTCTATCACGTCTCTGAGCAGGGATGCACTGTAGGCAGTTTGGCCGTCTGAGTCTGGCTCACTTTTCCTCCTTAACCTTAGATGGGAAGAGTAAACCTGGACATTTGCCAGCTGCTGAGTCAAAACTTGGTTATTTTTACTATCGGGAGCCTCGAAACCTGGTTAGGGTAGAGAACCTAAAAGGATGGACTGAGAGTTTCATTCTTTCATTCAATAAATAGCTATGTGTGGGTTTTGAGCATCAGATGATGGGCTGGCATGGGGATGTAGCCACGCAGGAGGCTGAAACCTGTTTTACTCTTGGGGAGCTGGGTTAGCTTTCTTGGGGAAAAGGCGGGCTCTGCACAAGCAAATCGGAGAAGGCAATGGCAACCCACTCCAGTACTCTTGCCTGGAAAATCTCATAGACGGAGGAGCCTGGTAGGCTGCAGTCCATGGGGTCGCTAAGAGTCGGGCATGACTGAACGACTTCACTTTCACTTTTCACGTTCATGCGTTGGAGAAGGAAATGGCAACCCACTCCAGTGTTCTTGCCTGGAGAATCCCAGGGACGGGGGAGCCTGGTGGGCTGCCGTCTATGGGGTCACACAGAGTCGGACATGACTGAAGCGACATAGCAGCAGCAGCAGCAGCAGCAAGAAAAGAAGGAGATCCAACCAGTCCATCCTAAAGGAAATCAGTCCTGAATATTCACTGGCAGGACTGATGTTGAAGCTGAAACTCCAATACTTTGCCCACCTGATTTGAAGGATTGACTCATTTGAAAAGACCCTGATGCTGGGAAAGATTGAAGGCAGGAGAAGGGGATGACAGAGGATGAGATGGGTTGGATGGCATCACTGACTCAATGGACATGAATTTGAGTAAACTCCAGAAGTTGGTGATGGACAGGGAGGCCTGGCATGCTGCAGTCCATGGGATTTCAGAGTTGGACACAACTGGATGACTGAACAGAACTGAAGAAAAGAGGTTGGAAACTAATAAAAAAAATTATTTAAAAGTCATTTAGGACAAGCCCACTAAATCTGCTGGCCTCTAGCTTGTGGTCTCTGTGTAGTTGGTGGTATCGGGATCTTGGTTTTGGAGTAAAACAAAGGAGTTCCAGGCCTGGCTGTGCTGCTCACTTTGGTGGATATTTGGAGAAGCACAAGCTTGTTCTGGGGATGGAATGATGTGTGTACCATGTATGAAAGGGCTTCATAATCAGTTAAGCATTCTACAATGGTAAGAGTCCATTATTACTGAAGTTCCAAAATCTCCTGTAGAGGACCACTCATTCAGTGCACAGGAAGGGGAGACCCAGGAGAGAGATGGAGAACATCATGAGGAATATCTGAGGGATGCTGCAGGTCAGGGGTCTTCAAACAGTGATCTCCAGAGCTGTTGGCTTCTGGCAGAGGGGCTCCTGGTCCTATACGGTGTACAGCCTAAGAAGCCAGTCCAGTAGTCTGACCCTACTCTGCCTAGAACTGCCCAGTCTTAACTATGTTATATGCTGGATGTATGTGCAAAGTGTTATTAAAAGTAATCTTTTGGCAAAAAAATTGCTTGAAACTGTTTGGGTGGCTGCTGAGAGTGGATGGGGTTACCAAAGGCTCTGGAGCACTACAGGAGCTCAGGCCAACTTCCCTCCCTTAGGGACAAAATGGGTATGACCAGTAGGAACCTGGGAGAATCCCTGGGAGATGATGAGAAAGGAGCAGATGGCTTCACCAGGCGTCGAACCTTATTTACAGAGCAGCCATGATTTGTACCATTTGTCCACGTTGTGTGCAAATCATGTTGTGTCCAGAATGAATTACTAGCAACATGAAGCAAGCGGTTAATACAGTATATACGGAACGTGTGCTCCAAGTGCTGTGCTATGCTGCCTCAGTGAGTTCTTAGTGCTCAGTAATTTCCATTTGTCCCTGCATGTTCGCTCTCTGCTCTTCCCCACCCTGCTCGGTGCCCCATGTGGAATATATTACGGGCTCCTCTGCCCTCTGATTTCTTTTGGTTTCAGCAATGGAAGGAATGGAGGGAGGAGAGTGAGGTCAATACATTTATTCATGTGGCTCCTTCACTGCGGGGTTGCTACCATCTGGTTGGATCCCTGCCTTGAAGGTCATAACTCATATCAGGCACCCTCTTCACAGAGATCTCGCTTTCTCTGGGTATAGGTCCCCGTGTTTGTCATTGTGCCCCTTCAGACCTAGGCGCGATGATGACACCCACTGGTGCTGGCCTGGGGCACCGTACCCTCTATTGTAGTTTTGCTACATTTTTTCACACTCCTGTGTAAATTGGTCTTTCATTAAACCCTCCTTGTATTATCCCAATCTGAGGGTACTGTCTCCTCCTGGGGTTCTAATGGGTGTAGGCACATCAGTAAGGTATGTACAGTTATTATACCATCCTGCAGATGAGGAAATGGAGAAACAGAAAGGTTAGGATATGCATCCAAGGTCACACAGCCAATCAGTGAGCCCAGAGGATTAAAAAGCCAGGCAGTGTGCCCTAGAGCAATGCATCATAGCACCTCTTCAAGTAGTCGAGTGGATGAGAGGAAAGGCTTTTAGCTTGCTTTCCATTACAGGGAGCTTCCTGCTTGTTGCCCTGAGATCCAGTCTTTCTCATTAGCCCCTCTTATCTAACAGCCCATCCAGCACCATTAAGTGCTCCCCGGTGGGCAGCCTATAAGAGGTGACAGTGAAGTGAGGTCCTGGGAAGAGCAGACAGCAAAGTTGGTTTCTGTGTTTGCAGAAAACACCACCACCCAAAACAGTACAACTCCTAATTAGTTAAATGAGCAGAAATTAGCCTCCTGGATGTGGTAGGGGCTGACATCTTCCCCTCCATGATTTCATTTCGGGGTGACAGTTTTGTCAATACAACATACTGCCTGGAACCACACACAGTGTCTGATTCTGTCTGAGAACAATTTTTTTTCCTTCTAACTTGCACAGGCTCTGGCTGGGAGTGACAGAAGCCAGCCTCTAACTTCGCTGACCTACTTCCCGGCTGCCTCTCCAGCCAGCAGCCCACGCAGCATCCATTTTAACCAGCTTTTCAAGGTCGGGACTCTTCAATACAGAGGCTGGCTTTTGCTTGACACAAAGCCAGGTACCATCAATTGTCCTGTTTACTAAATTTCCAGTGTTCCCTTTCTTTAGCTGAGTAAAAAGTATGGATTGGGCTCCTGTTTAGGACAGATAACAAATGCAGCTGCTTTGAGCCGAAATTGGCCACTTGGTCTATACTTCAGGTGCTTTAAAAGGCAGGTTTTCTACTATTATGGAATACCTGGGCCAGACCAAATGCAAACTGTGGATTTAGGCTGTCCCAATAGACGATCAGCCTCCTCTTTTTTTTTTTTTTGTGACGCAGATAAATGTATGCTCCACATAAACACAATGTCTTATTTTTCACTTTTATGAAAGGATCATATGAAACCAGCTCTTCGCAGATAAAAAGCAAGTGGTTTGTGTATCTATTACTGTACCTTTCATCTCCCAAGGCTTTGTGAGAAACTTCCAGCTGGAGCTACATTCTTTTCTGGTTTGATAAAGATAAATTGTATTCAGTGGGAGAGAAAGGGGAAACCTTTTCTTGATTATTCTCTAAATAAAAAGTCAGGGGAAATGTGATTTTTTTTCTCCAGCCCTCAAAGAAATTAGTCCCCTTTCAAAATGACCCCACATTTTCTGTGCTGCTCAGCATACTAAAACTGTTTGATCTTTAAGAGAAGCTTGTTACATATTGGGTCCTGGGAACTCATTAGAGAATACAGAGGACAGATCTTTTTCTTGACTAGTATCTGTTCATGATCAACACTCAGGTTCAGGCAGTGTGGTGTAGTGGTTTCTGCCATAGGCTCTGGAGTTTAAACCTCAGCTTTTTTACTTGTCAGACTGGTAACTTGCCAGTACCTCACTTTCCTCATCTGGGGCATTAGATATAATATTGTTGTTGACGTTCAGTTGCTAAGTTGTGTCCGACTCTTTGCGACCCCCTGGACTGCAGTATGCCAGGTTCCCCTGTCCTTCACTATTTCCCGGAGTCTGCTCAGACTCATGTCCATTGAGTCAGTGATGCTATCTAACCATCTCATCCTCTGCTGTCTCCTTCTTCTTTTGCCTTCAATCCTTCCCAGTATCAGGATGTTTTCCAGTGAGCTGGTTCTTTCATCTAGTGGCCAAAGTATTGGAGTTTCAGCTTCAGCATCAGTCCTTCCAATGAATATTTAGGGTTGATTTCCCATTAGGTTTCCCATAAGATATTTTGAGAGGTAAATGGAGTATACCATGGAAGGTGTTCAAAATAATGCTTGGCACATTGTTATATTTTAACAAATGTTCACAATCAGTATCCACCATAAGAAAGATAGAAAGGTGGGAAGAAACCCAGTCCGGTGAGTGTGTGTGTAAGTGTGAGTGAGTGTGTGTGTGTGTGTGTGTGTGTGTGTACATGAGTAAGAACAAGTATGGATTGGGCTTCTGGGAGAAGGGAACTTGAAGAAGCAGGGAGCAGAGCAAGAGGAAGGTGGCGGGGATTCTAGAAGGAGCTAAGTGGGATTCAAGTGTCTTCAAGACTGATTCTCATTTTGTGTTTGCTTTCAACACAAGAAGGGATGGAGAAGCAGCCAACTGCCTGTCGGGTTGCTGTCCTTGCCCAGGTGGTGCCATGAAGAGCTCTGAGCTTTACTTTCAGTGGAACTACAAGTGTTGGGGCTGGTAGTCTCCTGAGGCCAGTCAGAAAGGGGCACAGTGGGGTCGACTCTTGATGCTTTGAATGCTGCAGTGACCCTTCGTCTTCCAAGAAGGTCTTCTTTCACCACACCTGGAGCCACTCACAGACCAAGGAGCTGCTGGAATGGACCCAGCAGGCTGCAGGTATCTGTGACCTCATGGTTTAGAGATTCGGGATATGTTGACCTTACCGTTTTGTTCCAAGAACATTGTGAATATCAGACTTTTAATAGAATTGTGCCAATATTGATTGTTTTATTTTGGAAATGTATTTTTTTCTTAGGGACTCCCATTAATTCAGTTTCAATCGTGATTAATATTCTAGCTCGCACAGGAAATACTTTTGGATATTTTTCTATTTTTAATAAGATTATTTTCATTTGGATCTGATTCAAAGAGAAACAGAGAAAAGAGGGAAGGTTGAAAAAGGGATCAAGAAAGGGAGGCAGCGTAGAAGGCAGAGAGAGAGGAAGCAGAGAAACACAGAGGAATACATACACAAGCACATTTACACAAAGACACAAAGGAAAATCCAAAGATGCAGACTTAGAAAAATTGGGGGATTTACAGAGGTCGTCACACAAAGAGAAAGGGAGACAGAGAAGCACAGAAAGACAAGGAGAGAGAGAGCTACATAGGACAAATGTTCAGGTATGCACGTGTGTGCACACATGTGCATGCACGATCACAGAGCAAGAGAATCGTAGACAAGACACTCACACACATACCCCACAACCACAGAGGCAGCAGCTGTTCGGGTGCATTGATTGCCAAATTTTAGGGAATAGCAGGCTCAGAATACCATCAGGATCAAACAGTGGAGCTGAACCTCATGATTAAAATGGCAGAATTAAGATCAGGTATATAAATTTCTTCACAGAGTGCTTGATAAATAGAAGTTATTAATTGTAATAGGATCTTAGCCCAGATACTTGCAGCAGAAACCCCTTTTCCTGGTTGGAGGACCACTTTCAGGTGACCTTAGAGGTTTTTTCCTTCCAGGGTTGGGAGCAAGCTGGTTCAGAGCCTCCTCCTCTTCCATTGACACATTTCCCACTCCTCTCTATTATACTCTTGAGATGCATGGTGGGCACAAAATAAAGCTATTATTTGCTCCTCTTTAGTAAGGTGGCAATCCTTGTAAAGACTGGTGGAATGGGGGCTAGTGGGCAATGAAATCTGGTAGGAGAACAGACTGAAATAAAATAAAATGTCTGTGACTGGGGGCACTGAATACCGTGAGACTCATTCTAAGCAGTGTTTTTTTATGGCTGTTTCAAGATCTCAAAATCCTTATGGTTTCTTAAATCCCAAGGAAATGGGCCTGAAGACACAGAGAATGTAAACTAGATCTTTGAAATTCCCTCCGGTTATTCTCTGGAAACCTATTTCTGCAGAAGTGCATTCTGATTGACAAAAGCTCACTTTTATATTCACAATCTCACCCTGTCAAGGTCTAGTCTAAAATCACCCTCAGAGAGTATTGTGCAGTAACTTCTAAAAAGCCCAAATCCTCTCGATTTATGCATTTAATTTATTGTTTTTCTCTTTCAGAGCTTTCCTTTGTACATAACCAAATCCCAATTTTGAGTGCCTATTGCATACCCCTAAACCATGATGTTGGAAGGTTATTTTTAAAATTTAGAACTTGAAATTCCCTTCATTTACTTTCAAGTCCCTTGACCTTTGGAAATTTATATAAAATTTCCCATCCCTACCAATCTCCTACTTTATGCTCCCTTTGGAAGCAGTTAATTAATTTCATTTCTCAAAGATGCTTTGTTTCCTTAAGTAGTTCAGTCTGGCTAGTCTTCCACTGGGTATCACTTTTCGCCAGCACTTTACACAGATTCATTCAGAAATGGCTCATTGTGGGCCAGTTGTCTGGGTTTGATGGGGCTGTTGCTTATGAGGTCAGGGTCTGTATGCATCACTCAGTTGTTCAACAGTCATCCTCGAGTCTCTGATATGGGCCAGGCACTGAGGATGCAAAAGCCTGACCTATTGAATCCCTGCCTCCAGGCCCTAAAGCCCCCAGTGACAGAGCTGGGTGGGGCCCTCACAGGCACTTTAGGGGATTTCATACTGAAAATATAAGATGTAAGAGCTGGTAAGTAAGGCCAGGCCAGTGCCTTTGATGGGGAGTTGAGAAACCAGCAGAGTACACGCATCTGTCAAGCCAACAGGCCTGTAAATGGGAGATAGAACCAAGAGTCAGTAACCAGACAAACAGCAGATTAAAAAGGGGATTAGGGTGAGTCCGTTCCAGGATGACTGCCATAAGCTCAGTGTGGGGGTGTTGACAGCTCAGATCGATGGTCCTGGAGGTACACAGCACATGGGTGTTTCTGCTGGATTAAAGGCACAGGCTCTGGATGGGGTCTATCCACCATCCACCATCACTTAGGCCTTCCATGCAATATGGTTTGGAAGAGGGCAACCTCCACTGCACTCAGTCAGAGAGCAGAGGGATGTTCTGGGATGTTCACATGAAAGACCTGATTAACTTCTCTGAGTCATCTCCTTTGCATGATTCTAGGTGTTGAAGCTGGAAAAGGTGTCTGTGGTAACCTTATGTTTCTTTAATTGCCTTCTCTGGCTTCCTGTCTTGGGCTGGGGGTCAGGAAGAGGAAGTGCAGGGAAAGCCCAGGTGTGGACAGGTCAGGCTAGCAGAGGTGATGGTCAATAAGATGAATGTGCAGAGATGGGATAGCTTGGGGCAAAGATCAACATGGTGACTTGCATGACTTAGGGTGAGTCTCAGAAGTGCCTATGAATTTGGGGGAGGGGCATATGGTAAAGACAGAGATGTAGAAGATGGGTGGACTGACAGAAGCAACCAGAGGTCCAGTGTAGAAGTTTAAAATTTTGGTGAGTTTTCCTATTATAGTCAGAAGCACACCATGGCCTTTATTGTTGCTGTTCAGCCTCTTAAGTCATGTTGGACTCTTTGTGACCCCATGGACTGCAGCACACCAGGCTCCCCTGTCCTTCATTATCTCCTGGAGTTTGCTCAGATTCATGTCCATTGAGTTGGTGATGCTAACTAACCATCTTATCCTTTGTCACCCCCTTCTCCTTTTGGTAGCTCCATTATAAACCTAAAATCATGATTTTTCAAGGAGTTTTCAGGACTGAGAGTGAAGGAGCTATCCCTTGGGAGTGTTATACTGGGAAGAATTGTGCTAGATTCCACATTGTGTGTGGACCTCAGAGAACTCTCTACTTCTGCTCACTCCTCCAGCCCCTTGCCTATTCCAAGCCCTGGGGCAAAAGTCAGCATGACCGCTTGCATGACTTAGGGTGAGTCCAGGCTTCCCACAAGTTCTGGGAAGCAAGACATTTGGGTAGAGCTAGGTCTTTTGGTAGAAGAGACCCACTTACATTCAGTCTATTTAGTTTGTCAAATGATGCCAAGACTGTGTCAAGCCATACCAGCCATGATTGGGCATAAGCAATTTCTGCCTTTCACACTACTACTACTACTAAGTCATTTCAGTTGTGTCCGACTCTGTGCGACCCCATGGACGGCAGCCCACCAGGCTCCCCCGTCCCTGGGATTCTCCAGGCAAGAACACTGGAGTGGGTTGCCATTTCCTTCTCCAATGCATGAAAGTGAAAAGTGAAAGTGAAGTCGCTTAGTCGTGCCCGACTCCCAGTGACCCCATGGACTGCAGCCTGCCAGGCTCCTCCATCCATGGGATTTTCCAGGCAAGGGTACTGGAGTGGGGTGCCATCGCCTTTCACACTAAATGATCCTAATTCTACCAGTGACTGGACTAATTTCAGGGCACAGAAGTTCTTGGAGCAGGATGTTTTACTGTTGTCTTGTAGACTGAGAAATCTGCTTAGCGGTTTGAATCTGAAGCATTAAAAATAATTTCATGTCATCTGAAGGTCCAGAAATAAAAAAAAATTGACATTCTGACACTGGCCAACATGGGGCACAAATGACATGGTCATAGATGATAGATGAGGGATGAGGTGTCTTACCAGTAGAATGGGACAGAAATGACAGTGCTGGGCCTAAGCTTTAAAAGGCACATTCATTTCCCCTTGTACTCTGGGGAGTCCTGAATTGCCAGGTAATAGGAGAAGCAAAGTAGCTGGGATTTAGACTTTTGTGAGATCCAGCTGAGCCCAGCTTTCTAATCAACCCTGACAAAGTTCCAGGTAGGTGAGTGAGCCATCTTGAATGTTCCAGCCCAGTTGATATTGCCAGATGCAGGCAGTATCACATAAAGCAGAAGAATCACCCATCTGAGTCCAAGCAATGTGCAGAATCTTTAGAGATAATAAATTAATTGCTATTTTAAGCCACTAAGATTTGGAGTGGTGTGTTGTGCAGCCATAGGTAATCAAAACAAGAGATATATCCTTCATCAGTTCAGTTCAGTTCAGTCGCTCAGTCGTGTCTGACTTTTTGCAACCCCATGAACTGCAGCATGCCAGGCCTCTCTGTCCATCACCAACTCCCGGAGTTTACCCAAACTCATGTCTATTGAGTCAGTGATGCCATCCAACCATCTCATCCTCTGTCGTCCCCTTCTCCTCTGGCCCTCAATCTTTCCCAGCATCAGGGCCTTTTCCAATGAGTCAGCTCTTCATATCAGGTGGCCAAAGTATTGGAGTTTCAGCTTCAACATTAGTTCTTCCAATGAATACCCAGGATTGATCTCCTTTAGGATGGACTGGTTGGATCTCCTTGCAGTCCAAGGGACTCTTAAGAGTTTTCTCCAACACCACAGTTCAAAAGCATCAATTCTTCTGCACTCAACTTTCTTCATAGTCCAACTCTCACATCCATACATGACCACTGGAAAAACCATTGCCTTGACTAGATGGACCTTTGTTGGCAAAGTAATGTTTCGGCTATTTTTTTTAAAAATTTTATTTTATTTTTAAACTTTACATAATTGTATTAGTTTTGCCAAATATCAAAATGAATCTGCCACAGGTATACATGTGTTTCCCATCCTGAACCCTCCTCCCTCCCCATACCATCCCTCTGAGCTGTCCCAGTGCACCAGCCCCAAGCATCCAGTATCGTGCATTCTGCTTTTTATTATGCTGTCTAGGTAGGTCATAACTTTCCTTCCAAGGAGTAAGCATCTTTTAATTTCATGGCTGCAATCACCATCTGCAGTGATTTTGGAGGCCAGAAAAATAAAATCAGCCACTGTTCCCACAGTTTCCCTATCTATTTGCCATGAAGTGATGGGCCCTGATGCCATGATCTTCGTTTTCTGAATGTTGAGCTTTAAGCCAACTTTTTCACTCTCCTCTTTCACTTTCATCAAGAGGCTGTTTAGTTCTTCTTCACTTTCTGCCATAAGGGTGGTGTCACCTGCATATCTGAGGCTATTGATATTTCTCCTGGCAATCTTGATTCCAGCTTGTGCTTCTTCCAGCCCAGCGCTTCTCATGATGTACTCTGCATATAAGTTAAATAAGTCAGTCAAGTTGCTCAGTCGTGCCTGACTCTTAGCGACCCCATCGACTGCAGCCTACCAGGCTCCTCTGTCCATGGGGTTTTCCAGGCAAGAATAATGGAGTGGGGTGCCATCACCTTCTCCAAGTTAAATAAACAGGGTGACAATATACAGCCTTGATGTACTCCTTTTCCTATTTGGAAACCAGTCTGTTGTTCCATGTCCAGTTCTAACTTGCTTCCAGACCTGCATACAGGTTTCTCAAGAGTCAGGTAAGGTGGTCTGGCATTCCCATCTCTTTCAGAATTTTCCACAGTTTATTGTGATCCACACAGTCAAAGGCTTTGGCATAGTCAATAAAGCAGAAATAGATGTTTTTCTGGAACTCTCTTGCTTTTTTGATTATCCAGCAGATGTTGGCAATTTGAACTCTGGTTCCTCTGCCTTTTCTAAAACCAGCTTGAACATCTGGAAGTTCATGGTTAATGTATTGCTGAAGCCTGACTTGGAGAATTTTGAGCATTACTAGCGTGTGAGATGCGTGCAATTGTGCAGTAGTTTGAGCATTCTTTGGCATTGCCTTTCTTTGGGATTGGAATGAAAACTGACCTTTTCCAGTCCTGTAGCCATTGCTGAGTTTTCCAAATTTGCTGGCATATTGAGTGCAGCATTTTCACAGCATCATCTTTCAGGATTTGAAATAGCTCAACTGGAATTCCATCATCTCCACTAGCTTTGTTTGTAGTGATGCTTCCTAAGGCCCACTTGACTTCACATTCCAGGATGTCTGGCTCTAGGTGAGTGATCACACCATCATGATTATCTGGGTCATAATCTTTTTTGTACAGTTCTATGTATTCTTGCCACCTCTTCTTAATATATTCTGCTTCTGTTAGGTCCCTACCATTTCTGTCCTTTATTGAGCCCATCTTTGCATGAAATGTTCCCTTGGTATCTCTAATTTTCTTGAGGAAATCTCTAGTCTTTCCCATTCTATTGTTTCCTCTATTTCTTTGCATTGGTCACTGAGGAAGGCTTTCTTATCTCTCCTTGCTATTCTTTGAAACTCTGCATTCAAATGGGTATATCTTTCCTTTTCCCCTTTGCTTTTTGCTTCCCTTTTTTCACAGCTATTTGTAAGGCCTCCTGTGACAGCCATTTTGCTTTTTTGCATCTCTTTTTCTTGGGGATGGTCTTGATTTCTGTCTCCTGTACAATGTCATGAGCCTCCATCCATAGTTCATCAGGCACTTTGTCTATCAGATCTAGTCCCTTAAATCTATTTCTCACTTCTACTGTATCGTCATAAGGGATTTGATTTAGGTCATACCTGAATGGTCTAGTGGTTTTCTCCACTTTCTTCAATTTCAGTCTGAATTTGGCAATAAGGAGTTCATGATCTGAGCCACAGTCAGCTCCTGGTCTTGTTTTTGCTAACTGTATAGAGCTTCTCCATCTTTGGCTGCAAAGAATATAATCAATCTGATTTTGGTGTTGACCATCTGGTGATGTCCATGTGTAGAGTCTTGTCTTGTGTTGTTGGAAGAGGGTGTTTGCTATGACCAGTGAGTTCTCTTGGCAGAACTCTGTTAGCCTTTGCCCTGCTTCATTCTGTACTCCAAGGCCAAATTTGCCTGTTACTCCAGGTGTTTCTTGACTTCCTACTTTTGCATTCCAGTCCCCTATAATGAAAAGGACATCTTTTGGGGGTGTTAGTTCTAGAAGGTCTTGTAGGTCTTCATAGAACTGTTCAACTGCAGCTTCCTAAGTGTTACTGGTTGGGGCATAGACTTGGATTACTGTGATATTGAATGGTTTGCCTTGGAAATGGACAGAGATCATTCTGTTGTTTTTGAGATTGCATCCAATTACTGCATTTCAGACTCTTGTTGACTATGATGGCTACTCCATTTCTTCTAAGGGATTCCTGCCCACAGTAGTAGATATAATGGTCATCTGAGTTAAATTCACCCATTCCAGGCCATCTTAGTTTGCTGATTCCTAGAATGTTGATGTTCACTCTTGTCATCTCCTGTTTGATCACTTACAATTTGCATTGATTCATGGACCTAACATTCCAGGTTCCTATGCAACATTGCTCTTTACAGGATCAAACCTTGCTTCTATCACCAGTCCCATCCACAACTCGGTGTTGTTTTTGCTTTGGCTCCATCCTTTCCTTCTTTCTAGAGTTATTTTTCCATTGATCTCCAGTAGCATATTGGGCACCTACCGACCTGGGGAGTTCATCTTTCAGTGTCCTATCTTTCTGCCTTTTCATACTGTTCATGGGGTTCTTAAGGCAAGAATTCTGAAGTGGTTTTCCATTCCCTTCTCCAGTGGACCACATTCTGTCAGACCTCTCCACCATGACCCACTCCCGTCTTGGGTGGTCCCACATGGCCTGGCTTAGTTTCATTGAGTTAGACAAGCTGTGGTCCATGTGATCAGATTGGCTAGTTGTCTGTGATTGTGGTTTCAGTCTGTCTGCCCTCTGATGCCCTCTCCCAGTGCCTACCATCTTACCTGGTTTTCTCTTACCTTGGACGTGAGGTATCTCTTCACGGCTGCTCCAGCAAAGCATAGCTGCTGCTCCTTACCTTGGATATGGGGTAGTTCCCATGTCCTTCATAGTCTTACTTATTGGGGAAGTTATCAGATTATGATCCCTGGACCAAATCTGCCCCACTGTCCATTTTTGTAAATGAAATTTTTTTGGAACATAGCTCTGTGTATTTGCCTAAGTATTTGCCTATATCTGCTTTGGCAGAGTTGAGTAGTTGCAGTAGACAATGTATAGCCTACAAAACTGAAAAAGATTTACTCTCAGATCCTCTATAGACAGTGTTTGATTTACTTGCCCATGATCTATTACAGTAATCTACAAAAAAGGTAAAAGATAAGCAGAAATGATCTCTTTTAAAACAGTGGGAAAAACCCAAGTGTGTAGAAACCTCTGGTATATGGGAAGTGCCTTGTCTTTCATGATCAGAGGTTTTAAATGCGCTTGTGTGGTTTGGCTCAACTTCTCAAGCCAATGCTCTTTGCCATGAGAAAAACATGCTCCAGATAGCTGTAGGTGATTTTGCCTGGGTCTCAGGATGAGTGACACATAGAGCAGAACTAAACCTGCAGTCTTGTTGGTGAGCTGGTCCAAATACAGCTGAGTCCAGCAGAGTCCAGCAAACCCTGCAGACCTATGAAGCATCAATATATGTTTCTTTCTCCTGCTTCTCCTCTATAATTGACATTTACAGTCCTACTGTTGTTAGTCACTGAAACTTTTGGAATCGTTTGTTACCTAGCATATTTGCAACTATGCCTAACTAATACAAAGCTCAAGAATCATAAAAAGAAAGGGAATGTTCTTTACATTGGGTTGCTACTAGTCCATACAGTACCACTGTGAAAATTAGAAAAATGTGGTCCTCTGTCAAGATACTTTATTTCCCATCTGTCAGAAAGTTTACATATTATGACTATGCTGTAACAAGACACTTGATTGCTAACATCAGATGTATTATACTGGATAAATGAAGTTATGAGATCTGTTATGTGAGGGTTACCCAATCAGATGTGTCACCTGTATGCAGTGAACACATACAAAACCAAAATTGATGAGTCTGTACTGTGAGAGAACTCAGTGAGTTGAGTTCTCCTGAATTAACCCGCTATGTTAGAGGCAGATGCAAGGGTATCATTGAAGATGTTAGTTTGCTGCATAATATTATGTTTCACTGAAAGAAATTGTAAGTTATTTTTCATGTGTCTTTGCATCCTTTCATGGGCGAATTCTACTCTCAACCTCCTCACAGATGGTAGCAAAAGTGGACCAGGACAAAGGTAGTGCACTAAGAGAGATAAAGAAGAAAAGCTCATTAAAATTTTAAAGTATTACCATAATGACATGTGCCAGTTCCATCTGGGCAAATGCAAAAAAAAAAAAAAAAGTTTCTTCTTTGTCCTTTTTTTCTCCTTTATTTCCCTGTAGGGCAGGGAGGGATAAGTTAAACCTGGTTTACTGACAAGTCAGGACTGAGCTGGGTGTTATTGGATTAATTTTTCCACGTGACTTGTCTAAATTAGTCCAGGTTGAGATATGTAACTTTGCAGACTGCTTCTGTTACTAACTTAAGTTCATGCATCCAGAGCCCTAGGAATTAATCATACCATATGCGCTAATGGAGAAAACCTAGGTTGTTTAGGGGAAAAAAAGTGCTTTGAATTCTGGCCCCTCGATTTATTAGTGAGCTGAGTTTCAGTTTTTCATTAATAAAGTCGTGCAAGTACTTCCTGCTTCAAAGGGTTGTTATGAGGATTAAATGAGATATTGCACAAGAATAACTTAGAAGAGTGTGCTACAGAGTTGGCATTCACTGTTGGTATCCTTTCCATTTCTCTTTAGGCCAAAACAGGGGACAAAGCAAAGGAAATTATGTGTCTTTGGTGTCTTCCCATCTCTTCTTTCTTATCTTTGGTGTCCTTTTATTCATCATTTCTCTATCTCTGACATCCTTGCTTCCATTCTGTGAGCAGCCAAGTTTACATTTTTGTTCATATAAAGTTGCAGAAGCAAGTACATGATTGTAGCATGTGTGCTCTTGCTCAGTTAGATCCAGGCAAGCGTCAGGCATGTCTGCATCTGTTACTGAAGTCAGGTTTGGCTGCTTGCTGCTTGGAAGCCAATCCTTAGGAGACAAGTGCTGGTAGATGGCTTTATTCAGGAGGCTGGCAATCAGGGGAGAAGGTGGACTTGTGTCCAAAAACCAACTCTGAAGATTCTGCTCAACCATGAAAGTTTTTAAAGGGAGTGTCATTTACGGGAGGGTGTCAGAGTCTTTGTTATCTTCCACTGTGCAGACTTCCTTCTAATTGGTTAGAGGTGTAGTAACAGGATGGTGTTCCAGGAGTCTTGTTTTCAACCTGAAGTTACCATCCTTCACCTGGGTGGGGACTTTAATTCCTGAAGAAGAACTCAAAGGTATTGTTATCTGTATTGTTATCTATATTCCTTGAGGAGGGTTTTCCAGATGGCTCAGTGGTAAAGAATCCTCCTGCCAACGCAGGAGGTGAAGGAGACAGGGGTTTGATCCCTGGGTGGGGAAGATCCCCTGGAGGAGGAAGTGGCAACACACCCCAGTGTTCTTGCCTGGGGAATTCCATGGACAGAGGAGCCTGGTGGGCCACAGCCCATGAGGCCACAAAGAGATAGACATGACTGAAGTGACACAGCACACGTGTATTAGTTCTTGACTGCTCTTCCTTTGTTTCTGTATTCCCTCTTTTCCCTGATGAGCAACTGTTTGAATCTGGCCTGTGGAGCTCAGGGAAGGTCACAGAGGCTGAATGAAGCCTATTTCCTACAGATAAGAAATAGGGGACACAGAAAGGATTTGTACCTGGGAGGATCCCACAGGGTCCTGTTCCATTTCTCATCTCTTGAAAGTGAAAGTGCAAGTTGCTCAGTCCTGTCCAACTCTTTGTGACCCCATGGACTATACAGTCCATGGAATTCTCCAGGCCAGAATACTGGGGTGGGTAGCCTTTCCTTTCATCAGGGGATCTTCCCAACTCAGGGATTGAACACTAGACTGTAAACTCTCTGAAGACAGGGGTTTGTGAATCTCATTCACATGGTACACACAGGGCCCGGCCAGCACCAAGTACATTGTGAACTAAGCAGTGATGCTTATTGAATTATAATTGTATTGTGAAAATGTGTCTCTGTCACATTGTGAAAAATTCTTTCATCTGTTCGTTTAATATTTATTACTTGTTCACTGTCTGTGTGTCTGAATTTTCTGGCGGTGAGTAGAAATGATCATATTGTTGGAGATTTCATTTGGAAAGGAAGTGTTTCTCTAGTACTCCTTTTTGAACTTCTGGGTCAGATTAAGACATGGAAAAAAGATAAGTCAAAGTGTAAATTGTGTACCAGTGGTGGAATGAGACTACATGGCCATGTGAAGCTGCTCAGTCATGTCTGAGTGACCCCATGGACTGTAACCTACCAGGCTCCTCTGTCCATAGGATTTTACAGGCAAGGGTACTGGAGTGGGTTGCCATTTCTTTCTCCAGGGTATCTTCCCAACCCAGGGATCAAACCTGGGTCTCCTGCACTGCAGGCAGACACTTTACCATCTGAGCCAGCAGGGAAGCCAATGAGACTACAACTAAGCTCTAAAAACTTCTTACTTTAAAATTTTGTGTTACTCAAAACTAACTTTCAGAAATCATATTGATTGAATTTCCAGTAAGCAAATGTTACATAAGTTTGAATTTCTAAAATGTAGTTCTAAATAAGTTCTAAATGTAGTTCTAAAATAAATGACCCAATCAAAAAATGGGCAAAAGAACTAAATAGACATTTCTCCAAAGAAGACATACAAGAAGGCTAACAAACACATGAAAAGATGCTCAACATCACTCATTATCAGAGAAATGCAAATCAAAACCACTATGAGGTACCATTTCACACCAGTCAGAATGGCTGCGATCCAAAAGTCTACAAGTAATAAATGCTGGAGAGGGTGTGGAGAAAAGGGAACCCTCTTACACTGTTGGTGGGAATGCAAACTAGTACAGCCACTATGGAGAACAGTGTGGAGATTCCTTAAAAAACTGGAAATAGACCTGCCTTATGATCCAGCAATCCCACTGCTGGGCATACACACTGAGGAAACCAGAAGGGAAAGAGACACGAGTACCCCAATGTTCATCGCAGCACTGTTTATAATAGCCAGGACATGGAAACAACCTAGATGTCCATCAGCAGATGAATGGATAAGAAAGCTGTGGTACATATACACAAAGGAGTATTATTCAGCCATTAAAAAGAATACATTTGAATCAGTTTTAATGAGGTGGATGAAACTGGAGCCTATTATACAGAGTGAAGTAAGCCAGAAAGAAAAACACCAATACAGTATACTAACGCATATATATGGAATTTAGAAAGATGGTAACAATAACCCTGTGTATGAGACAACAAAAGAGACACTGATGTATAGAACAGTCTTATGGACTCTGTGGGAGAGGGAGAGGGTGGGAAGATTTGGGAGAATGGCATTGAAACATGTAAAATATCATGTATGAAACGAGTTGCCAGTCCAGGTTCGATGCACGATACTGGATGCTTGGGGCTGGTGCACTGGGACGACCCAGAGGGATGGAATGGGGAGGGAGGAGAGAGGAGGGTTCAGGATGGGGAACACATGTATACCTGTGGTGGATTCATTTTGATATTTGGCAAAACTAATACAGTTATGTAAAGTTTAAAAATAAAATTAAAAAAAAAAAAAGAGAGAGAAAAAAAAATTAAAAAAAAAAAATGTAATTCTAACAGCATTTGGCTTTTTATCTGTTTTGTATGTATGTTGGGGATCCTGGTAAGATTTAATTTGAGAAAACAGCACAACTGCTGAGAAAACTGCTCTGGAGCAGTTGGGCAAACTTTTTCTGCAAAGGGCCAGATATTACATATTTTGGGCTTTGCAGACTCCATGGTCTCTCTTGCAATTATTCAAGTAGGCTGTTACAGCTTAAAAGCAGCCACAGAAGATAAAGAAGGGTCCGAGAGTGGCTGTGTTCTAATAATACTTTATTTACAAAAGCAGGCAGGGGGTAAGATGTGACCTTGTAGTTTGCCAACCCCTGATCTAGAAGAGAGAGGATGATGGACTTTGTAATTCATAGACTTGTGTGTGTGTGTGGGTCACTTACTTATTCTCTTTCATCATCAGTGTGTGTGTGTGTTAGTCACTCAGTCATGTCCGACTCTTTGTGACCCCATGGACTGTAGCTCACCAGGCTCCTCTGTCCATAGAATTCTCCAAGCAAGAATACTGGAGTGGGTTGCCATTCCCCTTTCCAGGCATCATCAGTGTCCTCATCTGTAAAAGAGGGCTGATGAAATCTGCCTCACTGAGTGTCGAGAAGTTTAAGTAAGATAGGCTGTGAAAACACCCAGTATTGCCATCGTTTTCTTTCCTCTCTTTTCTCTTGCCTTAACCAGAACCCTTGCATTTCTTTGGTGCAGCTACCTGAGCTAGTCATTGCTTGGGGTTTGATACTCACAAAAAAGAGCATTAAGGCCTAAGGGGAATTTATGTTAAAAACAAGAACTTACCAGCTGAACTGGCATTCCAGAGAGAAGATTCTGAAGCCAAGGCTCTTTCTCTATTCTCCCTTTAAAAGTTTTTTCCTTTGGTCATGCTGAGCAGCATGAAGGATCTTAGTTCCCCAACCAGAGGTTGAACTTGTGCACTCTGCAGTGGAAGCATGAACCGTCAGGGGAATCCCTCCATACTCGCTTAATAGCCTTACTTTGGAGAAGTTATTTCTTCACCTTTGATCACTACCTGCTCACCTCCACTGCAATTAGTTCTTCAAATAGTAAAACAAGGACTCAGATTTTCTTTGAGCCTGTACAAGTCTAACAGTACTCACTCACTCTCTCTGGCAGGGCAGGGAGTTTTGTACCACAGAGACTCAGAGAACATAATTTTGGTGTTCAGTTGAAAAAGAGCTTAGATTGACTTAACTAGGCAGTTTTGAAGGTGGAGACACCTGTGGTTGAACTGATTCCTGTCCTAAAAAGTGATATGATCTTGGGCAAAAGAGTAAACTTCTCTGAGCTTTCATTCTTTCATAATAATTAAAGGGAAGATAATACCTACCTTGAAGGGAAGGCAATGGCACCCCGCTCCAGTACTCTTGCCTGGTGAATCCCATGGACGGGGGAGCCTGGTAGGCTGCAGTCCATGGGGTCACTAGGAGTCGGACACGACTGAGTGACTTCACTTTCACTTTTCACTTACATGCATTGGAGAAGGAAATGGCAACCCACTCCAGTATTCTTGCCTGGAGAATCCCAGGGATGGGGGAGCCTGGTGGGCTGCCATCCATGGGATAGCACAGAGTTGGACACGACTGAAGCAACTTAGCAGCAGCAATACCTACCTTGAAGGGCTGTTGAAATTAACTATAGGAAATATGTAGAAAAACAAAACAAAACAAAATGCTTTAGACTTGGATTGGCAAATGGAGAAAGCTAGGATTAAGTTTGATATATAAATACTGTTGAAAAAATAAATGAAAATCAATATCATCATTATGATTTTTATCATGACACATATGGTAACTGAGATGCTGTTGTTCAGTTGCTAAGTCATGTCTGACTCTTTGTGACCCCATGGATACTGCAGTAAGCCAGGCTCCTCTGTCATCTGCTATCTCCCAGAGTTTGCTCAAATTCATGTGCATTGAGTCAGTGATGCTATCTAGACAACTCATATTAATCTCTATCATCACCACCATTTACTATTGTCTTCAATCTCTCCGTTTTTGTATTACCAACAAGTTAGATACATCATTAAAACCAATGCATTGCCATTTTGAATCTCAGTTGTAAAGCTCAGGATATTCAGACTGTGTGAAGCTGAGGATTTGGGAAATCACTGAGCCCTGAGCTTAAATGCCTCCTCCTGTCTTTAGCTTCCTTTGTGTAAATTCTTATAGACTAAGTGGAGTGGAGTTAATAGAAACCAACTTACAGGGCAATTGGGAGGATTAAGTACATAGTAGTGCCAATAAAACAGATAGACAGAGGCTTAATAAAAATCAGTAATCATACCACTTCATTCTCTTCTAAGCAAAATATACAAACTAGGCTAAGTCTGTTTGGTGCCCCTTGGAAATTCTCTCCCATCTTCCAAACTATGTATCCTTGGTGTCCTCAGAGTGTAACTCCCATTGTTCATCCATACCAGGTGTGAAGGGCTGTTGACAACTTGAAGTGTGGTCACTTTGGGATGGGGAAGTAGGGTGGATGGGGTGGTGGTAGTCATTGTAACATGTGTTTAGGCCATTATTGCAAACATAGATGGCTACAGGGACCACAGAGGAAACTCAAACTAGTGATGCAGCCTGGATGTACATGTCCAGTTTCTTAAAACTCATCAGACTGTGAGGTCATCTTTTATTTTTCTCTTTTGACCTAGAAATAAAAATAGAGAACTATTTCTCTAACTGTTCTCCGATGTGATCTGTGGAACTCTGGGGTGCCTGAGATAATTTCAGAAGGTCCATGACATCCTAACTAATTTTATAAAATACAAAGCATTACTTGCCTTTTTCACTGTATTGGTATTTGCTGTGATGGTGTAAAAGCAATCGTGATTCAGCAGGAATAAAGGCAGTGACACCAGACCATTCTAGTAGTTATAGTATTCTCCATGGTCATGCACTCAAATTTAAAAAAGAAATGCCAACTTCACTTATAGATGTCCTTGGTGAAATAGTAAGCATTATTAATTTTATTAGATCTGTCTCCAGAAAAACATTTGTGCAATTGTTTGAGTTACAAGCTGAACTAGCCATTCTTTTTTTTTCTTCATGGAACAGCATTTTTCAAACTATGGATAATCAGACATGGGTATCTGGCATTCATTCAAAAATGAACGAAATCAGCTTGTCACTTCAAGGGAAACAACTGTCAGAATTTGTTGCCAGTGGTGAAGTTGGAGCTTTCAAGTAATATTAATATTTGGGAAAACCTGTGTCTGTAAGTGTGAGCTTGACACCATGCTAATACTTTAAAGACTTTTTCCAACAAGATAACATTAAAAACAAATGTTACTTTTTTTATGCTATAGAATGGAATGTGTCAACACTTGGAAGATCTGCACAACTCATTAAACCAATATTTTCCAAATGGCTAATACATTGTATTGTAAAATCTTGCATGGGTAGAAGATACTTTCAAAACGTAAGACCAATGGATTTTAATGTAGCAGAGTATGAGTTTGTTGGTATGGTTGCAGATTCCACATTATAACTAACATTTAAGAATATACCACTAGCTGAGTTTTAGCGTAGTATCAAAGAATCACGTTCACAATTATATGAAAAAGCTACGAAAGCATGTTTCCATTTTCCAATTGTGTGAGGCTGGTTTTCTTCATTTGCTTTTGCCAAAATAACATAGCACAGTAGCCTAAATGCATAAACTGTTAAGAGAATCCAGTTGATTCTACTGAACCAGACATTAAAGAGATTTTCAAAAATATAAAAACAAAGCCATTCTTCTTGTGATCTTTTTTTGTTTTGGAAAAATAACTTTTCATAAAAATATGTTATTGATGTTAATAGGAAATACCTTTATATTTTATACTTTTTCAGTTTTAATTTCTAATATAGTAAATATTTATAGATCTACACAAAACCCATTTGTAGATTTACACAAAAACAGAAAGTCTTTGAGGGCTTAATGATTTTTTTAGAGTGTAGGAGGATCCCAAGACAAATATTTGAGAATCTCTACTCTATTATAAGACATATAGGAGCTTAAGAATAGCGGTAAGAGCAGCAAAGGCTTGGCTTTGCTGTTGGGAGGGTGGAACCTGGGGCAGCTGCAGAACGCCTGCTCTGTCTAGTGGGGCTGCAGTTCCTCAGCACCTACTGATTGTTGCTATGAGGGAAAAGCAAGTCCAGAATCACCAGAGGTTCTGGTTTTCAAAGAAAAGCCAGAATTTCACACCTTAGTGTCACATCTCTCAGTTTTTATATTGATAGCATATTCAGGAAAAATTTAATACCCTGTGTGGATAGAAGAAAATTAATGTGGGTACAGGATGCTGCCTATGGGACAGCCTCTGGTCCAGGCTTGTATGCTGACAAAGCTCGTACCAGAGGGGAGGCATGTATGACTGTGATGATGATACTATAGTCAAGATTAAATAATAGTAAGGATTTAAAGAGGAAGGATTTTAGAATTTTGTGTGTATGATAAAAAATTCTTCAAAAAAGCACAAATTCCTAGAAACTTACCAAATGATTGTGTTCTACATGGTAGACATTGTGTTCAATCCATTGGGGAGTCTGGGAGAAAAAATGAGGGTTTTCCTTGCTTCCTTTTAATTTCTTTTCTGAAAATGAGCACTTTTTGTCTCTACTCCTCAATGTAAAGAAAACTCCAGACAGCATAATAGCTCTGTTTTATTATAGTGTGGTTGCGTACTTTTGTTCTCAATAGTTTGCCTCCTTATAAATTGGCCAAAAAAAAAAAAGCGATGCTGGATTCCTTAAAGTTAAGCAGCTTGTACCTCCATTTGCAACCAAAGTGAAAAACAACTCAAAAGTAGCACAATTGGAAAATTCATCAGGATTGTGTAAATAGAAATGCTTTTAATTTAGCAGACTAATTTCAAGAGCAAACCAACTCATATAAAATGTGCTTTTATGCTTCTAAATCAAATGATTCTAGATTTGTAAAGGGTATGAAATAACAAGTATTGCATATATTTAAATTTTCTTTAACAATTTTGATTCTGTTTACTTAAACATATAAGCAAACAAATAAACAAACCTTTCCAAATCCAAGTATCAATTATTATTTTACTCATGGCAGTTTTTTTTAAAAACACCAATATAATCCATCTTTTTCATTTGTGTGAAGTGAGAACAAAATCAATTTTTGAGGTTCGTGGCATAATGACAAGAATTAGAATGGGGTCAGATATTCCTGGATTTGAATTTTCCTTCGATCATTCATACTAGCTATGTGATAAGGTTTTGTGTAAATTTTGAAGCTCTATTAAACCTATTTTGTCCTTTTGCAACATGAGAAAGGTAAGGCTGGTTATGAGAATTCAGTGAGGAGCTAGCAATCAACACAGCTTGGCAGGTAGGCAAAACAGGTACAAGAATATAGTAAGAGCTAACCTTTACAGAGAGTTTATCACTCTGTACTAGGTATTGATCTAGACATTCTCTATGAATTAATGCATTTAATACAGTGGCTTCATGAGAGTGGTGTTATAATTATTCTCAGAGGTTAAGTAAGTCACCCAAGATGACACAGCTAGAAAATTGAGGAGCCAGGACTTGAACCCTGGCAGTAGCAGCTTACTAAATTCTCTCTTCTTTCTTTTCTTCTACCTCTCAGCTTTAAACATTTCCATGATAAGGCTACTAGGTCTGTGATGCTTATAAGTAAAAAAACAAAAAAGAATGTAGAGCTGAGGGTGGATTTGTCTGTGATTCAGGCAGCACCATGTGGTCCTGCCAAGAACATCAGGGGTTGGTTGGTACCCATAGCTCCAGTCACTAAATCAGACTCAAACCCCATTATGATTATCACTCTGCATTTAATAAATCTTTCAGAAATCAATTTCCAGGGACTCATTTTAAGAAAGAGAATACAAAATTTGCTCTAAGCTGAAGAATTATTTAGAATAAGAGAAGTCATCTATTTTTAAAAAGCTGATAAATATCACAAGCACTGCAAAATGCAGAAAAAAAATCTTGTATGTCTTCATATGACAATGATTTTATAAAATCACTTTCCGTAATAAAAATATAAAAATAATTCAGTTTGTTGGCATTTAAAAATATGTAAATAGTTTAGAAGAGTTCCTTTGAACTTTGTAATTTGTTCTTGGTAATGTCATTTACATTCAGGTTGACTTGTCAGTTTTGAGAAAACCTCTGGTGAGTTTCATTTGTAATTGAGCTGTTACAGATGAGGCACTCAGTTTGTGGTACTGCTCTGGGTTTTCCCCCAATAGATCCAGGAATTCTGATAAATTTATTTCACATGTTTTCCATCAAAAGGAGGAAAAAACCCATAGTGCATTTATAATTGTATATGCTGCATTATGGAGTATACTTCCTCAATAAGAAAGAACTTCTGTTCTTATTAGGCATTAATGAGAACCAAATCTTCTACTTACAGTTTTAAACCTCTGGTGATTGGAAGAATTTTCCTCAGGCTGGCTTCTGTTTCACACATTTCAAATTATGTTTCTCATCTAGTACCTACAGACTTCCATGCTGGGTCCCCAGGAGCTGTGAATATCTCTGAATGACCTCTGGCCCTGGTGCTGGTGCCAGATGAGTTGGCACAGTAGGTAAGAAGAGCGTTCCTAAGAGTGGTCCTACCCTGGGACGGCTAACAATGACTTCACTATCCACAGATGTGACTGTGAGCCATTGAAATGCCTCTCACTGAACTCAAACCAAATACACTCCAGCTTAACCTGCCCTCAGCCAGATCTCTTGAATGCTATGACTCTCTAAAACACCTTGGTCAAGCGGAAAGCTTGATGGAGAGGAAATTAGAGCAAAAAGGCATGGTGGTCTTAACACATTGCAGTTAAACTGTCTTACTTTTGCACATTTTCCCAAAATGGTTGACCATATGAAACAGTGCTTGGACTTCTCAAGTCACCAGGTAATTGGAGAAAGATCAGGTCGCTGTGTGGTAGAGAACAGTTTGACAAAGACATTTATTATTATTTTAAAAAAATAATTTTATTTATTTATTTAATTTTGCCTTCACTGGGTCTTTGCTGCTTTGCGTGGGCTTCCTCTAGTTGCGGGCAGGGGGAACTGCTCTTCCGTGTGGTGAGTGGTCTTCTTGATGTAGTGGCTTCTCTTGTTGTGGAGCACAGGCCCGAGGCGTGTGGGTCTCAGCAGTTGTGGTGTGTGGGTTCTAGAAACTGGGCTTCAGTAGTTGCAGCACACGGGCTCAGTAGTTATGGCTCACGAGCTTAGCTGCTCTGTGGAATGTGGGATCTTCCCAGATCAGGGATTGAACCTGTGTCCACTGCACCACTAGGGAAGTCCCAAGATACATTATCTTGAATTGATCTTCATTAATGCTAGCCAATCATTTGACTCAACAGGTAAACCTTTAAAAAGAGGCAAAATATTGAATACCATTTAGTAATTAATTCTGAGTTTTTGGCCTTGTAATTACAAATGTTGGATGTCACTTTAAGCCAGCCTTTTAAAGATTGTTTGAAACAGATTGTGTAGGCTTCAGATAGCTAATGTGTATGGGGAGGATTCAGAGTCTGTATTTGTAATCCTTAAAGAGTGGGTCATTTGATAATTAATACCTGTTTTGGAAGCCTTTGAGAAATTACTAATCATTTTACAAAGGAGGAAACATAGTTGGAATAATTTTTCTTTATGTTTTGAAATGCCATGCTTGTAAGACATTGCTAATTGGTTCATGAATTTGTCATTAGGTTCATGTATTTTTTTTTGGAAAAATATGCACACCATAAAATTTTTATGTGTACCAAAAAAATACAATAGGTTTGACATTATTGAAATTGCCATGAATGAACAAAACTAAAACTAAACCCAGAAAACCTGTTCTACTGTTACAAGTCTGGGTACTTTTTTATTGGGATGAAATTTTCAGTGCAAAATTGGACAGTCAAGTCCTCACATAAGTTAGATGTAAATGAAGATGCTGTATGCTGGAGAACTGTACAGCCCTAAGAAGCTGCTGTCCAAGTTACGGAACATTTAATATGATGGTTTCGGGAAGTGTGAGAATGGAAAAACAATGTGTTCATGTATTATTTTATGTACGTCTCTTAAGTACATGTTCATAACTACATTAATAAATTAAATATTATAACTAGAGCTAATGATTTCAACCATCTGTCCATATAACAAGCAGCCATAAAATCTCAGTGGGATAAACAATGAGCATGTACTTATCACCCCAGCATGTTGTTCAGGCTGCCTGGGATTGAGCTGAGCTGCTCCCAGCTCTCTGGGCTGAGCTCCAGGCTGTACGCTCTGTTCAAGTTGGTGCCTGGGGCTTATTCTTTTGAGACCAGTTGGCTGCCCAGGGCATGTTCTTCCCTGGCAATGACAGAAGGACAAGTCCAACCTTGCAAGCACATCTCAAGCTTCTGCTTGCATTGTATCTACTAATATGCCATTGGCCAAAGCAAGTCACATGACTGAGTCCGAAGTGAAGGGGCAGAAATGTACTTTCCATTAGCCTAAGAGGTGCCAGGCAGTCTCATGGCCAAGCCCTGCATCAATGGGCAGTCACATCTTCCCTTCTCACTGAAGTGAAAGGGAGGAAATGAACAGATGCTGAATTCGTTTCCCATGGTTGTTCTCTTAAATGACCACAAAGTTGGTGGCTTAAAACCACAGAAATTTATACTGTCACAGATACAGAGGCCAGAAGTTCAGAATCAGGATCGCTCGTAGGTGGTAATAGGGCTGTGCTACCTCCAGAGGCTCTCGTGGAGAATCTTAACTCTTCCAACTGCTGGTGGCTGCCAGCATTCCTTGGCTTGTGGCCATATCATTACAGTCTTCAAGGCCAGCATCTTCAAATCTCTCTCTACTCCATCATTTTGCCTCCTGCTCTGCGTCAAACACCCCTCAGCTTCTCTCTTATATGAACACTCCTGAGGGTATTTAAGGCCCACCTACATAATCCAGATAATCACCCTCATCTTGAGATCCTTAACTTAATCATATCTGTGAAATCTTCACCATGTAATATAATATTCACAGTTTTTAGGGATTAGGACTTGGTGTCTTTGGTGGCTACTATTCTGCCTGCTACAATCACAGTTCCTGCAAATATATATACTCATGTTGAATAAGAATTAAAAATAATCTTTTTGGAAAAATATTTTGGATTACTGTATATTTGGAGTGACTTCAATTGTAATTTAATTGGTTGTATAGGACTAGAAAGACTGGGAATTAGGGCTAACACTTGCACTTAGGTGTTAAAGTCTGAAATTCACATCCTTTAACAGTTCTGCTAAGTCAGAGTCAGAGTCAGGAACCTGCTGTCTTAGTTAGCTCAGGCTGCTACCCATAGGCTGGGTAGCTTCAACAGCAGAAATTAATTTTTCACAATTCTGGAGGCTGGAAAGTCCAAGATCAAAATGCCAACCGATTTGATTCCTGGTAAGAGCCCTCTTGCTGGCTTGTGGACAGCCACCTTTTGTTGTGTCCTTACCTGGTGGGTGGTGAGGGGAGGAGAGTGAGCGAGCTCTGGTCCCTTTCTCTTCATGCATTCTCAGTCACTACGTTGTACTTGACTCTTTGCAACCCCATGGACTATAGCCCTCCAGGCTCCTCTGTCCATGAGATTTTCCAGGTAAGAGTTCTGGAGTGGGTTGCCATTTCTTCTTCCAGATCTTCCTGACCCAGTAATTAACTCCTGTATCTCCTGCATTGCAGGCAGATTCTTTACCACTGAGCCACCTGGGAAGCCCCTTCCCCTTCTTATAAAGGCACTAATCTCATCATGGGGGAACCTACCTCATGACCTCATCTAAACTCAATTACCTCTCAAAGGCCTCACCTTGTAAAACCATCGCATTGGGGATTAGAACTTCATTGCGAAATTTTAAGGGACACAAATACTCAGTCCATAGCACCTGCACAGTTCAATATCTCCTCCACCCCCAACTACCTTCAAATCTCTGCCCCCTTGAACTTTGACATTCCCTTTCTGAAAGGATAGAGGAAAAGGGACACTGAGAGATTAATTTCAAGATAGCTACTTGGAGCAACCAGATAGACAAATAGATAATAAAATGTGTATTTCATTGATGTCAGGATGGAATCCTGCTTGGCTAGTTCAGCCTTTGGGGAGGAGGCCAAGTGACACATTGAAGGTAATAGATACACGGTGGCTTTCTAAGAGGAGCCTTGAGAACTACAGAATCCGAGTACCACTCTTCTGACCTCAATGCTGTCTGAGTGAAGAAGGCATGGGAATGTCCCCAAAGGTGACAGACTCTTGCGACTGATTTAATAAAAATATTTGGAGGTTTACTTTGGAGAAGAGGAGCTGTGTAACATAAAGCATCTAGCAGCAGAAAGAGGTGCTGTCTAAGAGGATAACCTGTGTGTTTTTTTTTTTTAATTAAATAAAAAGGAATCTTAAAGGTGGAAAAAATAGGGTAAGTGTAATCTATTAATATTTGCTTAATTTTATAAATGAAGTAACTGAGTTCCCAATTGATTAAACATTACCAAGTTTATATATAGGGCTTCCCTGGTGGCTCAGAGGGTAAAGCGTCTTCCTGCAATGCGGGAGACCTGGGTTCAATCCCTGGGTCGGGAAGATCCCCTGGAGAAGGAAATGGCAACCCACCCCAGTATTACATAATTAGCTCCAGAGCAGGAACTAGAACTAGGTTTTCTGAGACACCAGGTTCAGAATATTCTCACTGCAGTAACATAGCAGATGCTCTTTGGTTGGGTTTCCAGACTGCCAGAATTTCTCTTTCTCTGGGGCTAGCTTGGGATATTTGGGTATTGTCCTTGTAGACCATGGTTGTATAGCATGGTCCTGTCTCTCTGACCAGGAGAGTGGGTAGAAATGTCTCTCCCATGAATGTGGAATCTGAAATAGTAACACATGGAGAGTGGTAATTGATGGTGCTGGGTCACCTGGTGACCATTCTCCAGGAAGAAGGTAGCACGTGGGAGCAGTGTGGAGTCAACTCTGCTGCTTAGTATCTCTGTGACTTTGGGCAAGGTACTTCTCTTTATTTATCTTCTTTGTCTTTGAAATCACCTACTTGGTGATAGTGTTTTGAGGACTCTATGAGAAAATATCTTTAAAATATATAGAACAGTGCCAGACATATAGCAAATATTCAACATGTATCAGTTTCTTATCTCTTGCTGAGGCCAGGAGATGCCCTGGGCTCCTTTGCTTTCTCAGTCTTGTTATTTAGTTCTTCTTTTGATTCTAAGTGATAACATGGGATCTTCTCTACAAATGTCATTTCTCTCCTCCTATATTTAAGCCTTGAAACAAGAATAAATTAAATAATATTGATGTTCATGCATTATGGCTCCTACATTATTAGGAAAATTAAATAAAGTGTTATGACTCTTAAAGCTACTTCTAGATTAATCTGGTTAACTTGAGGTACAATTCAATAGGCTTCCCAGGTGGCTCAATGGTAAAGAATCTGCCTGACCAGCAGGAAACATAGGAGACTCGGGTTTGATCTCTGAATCTGGAAGATCTTCTGGAGGAGGAAATGGCAACCCACTCCAGTATTCTTGCCTGGGAAATATCATGGACAGAGGAGCCTGGAGGGCAACAGTCCTTGGGGTCATAAAGAGTTGGGCACAACTGAACATGCACACATGTGATGACTCTCAGCTAGGGCATGCATGCGTGTGTGTGTGTGTGTACCCTGACAGTATAAAATGAGAGCATATGTTCTGTTTGACAAAAAAAATTAAAAATCAATATTTGAGGGAAGCAGTATTAAAAGTAATGTGTACTAATGCTACTTTACATCAGTGAATGGAAGTTGAGCCAGTTAGATCTGTATAAAGAGGGGATAGACAAATTGATCTGGATCATGATGTGTAGTGAAATGGTTCATCATTAATGTATTCAAGAGCTGGTTATCAGTGCTTAAATTACCAAAATATTGACTCTATCTGCCAATACTAGTTGAGAAAATTGTTGCATTCCACCATATTTATTGGATTACATAGATCTTAGTATGTATACTATGCGACCATAAATAAAATTCAGCTGATACATTTAGGAGAGAAAGATCATTTTGATAGCCTATATTCCGTAACATTAAAGGGGGTGATTCCTAATATTATGCACCAGATACACTTTTGTTTAACAACTTGCTGTCTTTGTACTTTACATAAATTAGATATATAGCAGCAGGTTCAATTAACTCTACAGAATAAAAATAGCAATTTCTAAAAGCAACTTCAGGACATTTCTGTGTGTAATTCTACAGGATGTCTTCATGCCATTCAATGAATGTAATAAAGATGCTGGTAAAAATAGCATTTGCATTGAATTTAGAATGGAAAATAGAATCAGTAGGGATATTAATAAATACTAAATCTCCAAATGAATCTCCAAGTCTATTAAGAGTTTTAATGCTGCATTTGAAGCTCATAACTCCAGGCAATTCCCTATCTAACTTAGCTTTGGCAAATGTTTATTTTGAGAAATGTTCAGTCATCTGTTTTACAAGCTGATTCTCTTTATACCTGAAACTTTTCATAAGAAAGTCAGCAAAAAAATTGATTCCATTTTTAGGAAGGGTGGAGCCCATCTGCTTTAGGGTTGGGGACATACACACAAAGGGTTTCCCTAATAGCTCAGTTGGTAAAGAATCTGCCTGCAGAAGACCCTGGTTCAATTCCTGGGTTGGGAAGATCTGCTGGAGAAGGGATAGGCAACCCACTCCAGTGTTCTTGGGCTTCCCTTGTGGCTCAGAGGGTAAAGAAACCACCTGCTATGTGGGAGACCTGGGTGTGATCCCTTGGTTGGGAAGATCCCCTGGAGAAGGGAAAGGCTACTCACTCCAGTGTTCTGGCCTAGAGAATTCTATGGACTGTATAGAGTCGCAAAGGGTTGCAAAGAGTCAGACATGACTAAGTGACTTTCACTTCACTTCACACAAAGAATATTGCTTATTTGAACAGGAAGAAACCTGAGAGGCTATCATATCTAATCCTTTATTAATAGATTGTAAACTCCCAGAGTGGTGAATTACCTGTGTAAGGTTGCACAGGAATTTGGCAGAGCCGGGGTCATGCTCAGTCCCAGTCTAGGACTCCTTTTGCCACATCCATGTTAACTTTCCTTTTATAGATGAAGAAATTGAACCCTGAAGAGGTTAAATGACTTACCAAGAAGGTCAAATAGCTAGTTAACGGCTGATGGTGACCAGCAGGCCTCTTGATGCTTTTCTGTGGGTTTTGATCAAAATTTGTAAGGATATGATCTAATGGGCCTTGTTCCGTGATTGAGAGGTTATTTCTCTTATGTCCATCCAGGCATCTGAATACTTAATAAAGAAGAAACTTGTCTTAATAAAGAAGAAACTCCTTTTGTTCTTAATCAGACATTAGACAGAAAATAAAATACCCTTGGGAAAAGTATTGGCTCAGATTTATGCCAGAGTACCCTGGATTTGCCCAGGTCTCACCAGCCAGTGGGTACAAATAAAATCCCAGTAACATTAGGATCTCTATGTCTGGGGCTCATTCTTTCCCCGGCAGAGACAGAAGCAGGCTGGGACTCAGTTTAGCCACTAAGACCCCTGGCCACATAGGGCTGTAAATGATGCATAGGAAGGAAGCAAAGGCAGTAGAATCAAACTCTGCCTTTCATACTGTGTTCCCTTTAGACAGTCCAACCCACATCCAAGGGAGTTTCAGCAATCTGGCAATTGCTTGATTTAACCCCATTTTTCATTAGTGTCAATGACTAATTTTTCTTTGTCAGTTGAACCTGTCATTTCTCTCCTCCAGTCCATTCATTCAACAAACTTTTATTGACCTCCTACTTATTGGGTTCCAAAAACTGGAAAAAGTGTAATGAATAGACAGACGTGGTTCCTGGCCTCATGGAGCTTATGCTTTGGAGGGAGACACAGGCAATAAGTGCACAAACAAACATACCAAAGTTTACAGATTATAAAAGTGCTTTGTTTGTTATTCCCTCGGTGTGTCCAACTTTGCGACCCCATGGACTGTATGTAGCCTGCCAGGCTTCTCTGTCCATGGGATTTCTCAGGCAAGAATCCTGGAGTGGGTTGCCATCGCCTTCTCCAGGGGATCTTCTCAGATCAAACTCGGGTTTTCTGCATTATAGGCAGAGTCTTTACCATCTGAGCCAAGGGAAGCTCCATAGTAAATGCTAGGTAGGCAATGTACAAGGTGCCGTATAAAGAATAATGGTGTGAGAGCAAGCCTATGTTATGTAGGGTGCTCAGGATGCTAGGAAGAAGGACTCTACAACATAGCAGCAATATATTCAGTAGTAATACCCTCAGTTCTTCTCCCAAAGGACTTTTATCCATGCGCTGGGGAAAAGGAAAATACCAAGCTCTTTCCAGGGCACCATTGTAAGATAGGAGAACACTCATGAGAAGATTCCTGCAGGACCAGAGGCTACAAGTAAGCAGTAGGAGCAGATGCCACAGACTCTTAAGACATAGTCTGTATTGACAGTGATCTACCAGGGATCCAAATGATCACCACAGCCCCACTTTTCAAGTGAAGGTGTGTGGGGGCCTGGTAACAAGGAAAGCCTGGTACAGGCCTTGATCACAGCAGGCCCTGTGGATCCAGATCCACCTGATGGTCATTCTAGTCCCAAACATATAATTGGAACAAACTTACTTGAGACTTGTCAGAATTTTCCTTACCTGAAGGGCAACAATTACCTTTGTGGGGATGTCAAGTAGAAGCCTCTGGCACTGGGTCTTCCCCAGTCCTCACCCAGATAGTAAATCAAAACCATGACTTCCTGCCAGACATCCAAGACTTAAAGAAGGCAGAGATTGTTGTCCCTTTCATATTCCCATTCTCATTCTTCAGTATAACCTGTAAAAACCAGGTGGATTGTGGCTGATGATAGTGGAAGACTACAGACTTTACCAAGTAGCTATCCCAACTGTAGCTCTGAGCCAGAGGTGAGTTTCTTTGCTGGAGCAAATGAGCTCAGCCTGGGGCTATACTATCTGGTCCTTAATCTTGCAAATCTGTTCTTTTCCACCTTTATTAGAAAGGATGGTCAGAAACAATTTGCTTTCAATGTAACAGAAAAAAGTAACCATTGTTTACTTTGTTCCACGGCCACACTAACTCTGTCCCTGACCTGTATCATATTCTAGACTAAAGGGACAAGGGCCATTTGGATGGTCCTTAGAACATTACAATAGTCCACTGTATTGATGATGCTGTGTTCATCTGATTAGATTAGCAAGAAATGGCATCTATGTTGGAGGTCTTGGTAAGGTACACATGCTCCAGATGGTAGGAAATAAACCCAGTGAAGATTTGGGGCCCTGTTACATTAATGAAGGATATTAGAGTCCAATGGCCTGAACCATGCTGGGAGATCTATAAGTAAAGGAAAACATCACGACTTTCATTTCCCATTACCAAGAAAGAGGCACTATGTGTCAGGTTCTGGAGGAAGCATATTGTACTTTGGAGTGCTGTTCCTGCCCATTAACAGGGCGTCATGGTAGACTGCTTTGAAACAGGCCCAAAGAAGGAGAAGGCTCTGCAGCAGGCCCAGGCTATTATGGAAGCAGCTCTGCTGTTTTGGGTCACATGGCCTGGCAACCTCTGGGGCTCTGAAGGCATTGGTGGTAGAAAAAAGCACTGTGTAATGTTTACGGGAAGCAGTGATAGGAAAATCTCATCATGGACTCCTAGGGTTCTAGAACTAGACCATTCCATCTACAGCAGAGAAGTATACATCATTCAGAACAAAGCTTCTGGCACACCTCTGGACCCTGGTAAAGGCTGAGCATCTGATTATGGGACATCAAGTGGCCATGCAGCTAGATGTGGCCATTCTGAGCAGGCGGTGTCCTCAGGCACAGTGGACTCTCCAGCCCTCCATTGTAAGATGGGAGAAGAACCCTCATGATAAGGCTCCCACGGGACCAGAGGCTATAAGTAAGCTGTAGGAGCAGATGCTTCAGAGTCCATAGCACCCATCATTGTTGTACCAGCCCTGGGCCTGCACTTACATCTATTGTCAATTAACCCTCATAACCAACCAGCTGACAAAGAAGGAAGATGCCTTAGTCAGGCTCATGGATTGGTGGATACAAGCCAAAGTCTCCACAGTAGCTGCACTCTAGACCCACTTCAGTGTCTCTGAGAGACACCAGGCAGTGGGAAGTCCTGCAGTGTGGGTGGATTTCCACGTGGTACAGTGGGTCATCCAGTTCATGTGGAAAGTGAAGTGGTCCTATGTAGGAATATATTCAGACTCATGGCCTTGCTGCTTGGTTAGAGGCTTAGAAGGAGAAAGATTAGAAGATCAGAGGCAAGGGGGTCAAGATGGATCTGTGGGAATGGGCATGAATTTTGTATGGCATGTAAATGATCACAAGAGATTATGAGGCCCAAAACAAAGTTGTAAAGTGACTCAGGTGACATCAGCCTAGCTGGCATGGACCATCTCAGTGGTGGCATAATGAGTAAAAGGAAAGAATAGCCATGGTGTCAGGATCAGGGCAATTCACTAAGGCTGATCTAATTATATCCACTGCTAAATGTCCAACTGGCCAGCAACAGAGACCAGTGCTGAGCCTTTACTGTGGCACCTTCCATTAAGGTAACCAACCAGCCTCTTGGTAGCAAGTTGGCTACATTGGATACCTTTTACCTTGAAACAGGCATCAGTTCATCTTGACTGGTGTTGACCCATACTTCATTTATGAGTTTGCCTATTGCTTGCACATCCTCAGCAAGTACCAGAACCTCAAGTCCTATGGAACATTTAATCTACTCACATGAGACTCTGTATAGCATTGCTTTGAGCCAAGGGACCCACTGTACAACGGAAGGACATGTGGCAATGGGCACACAGACATAGGATCCTTTGGTCTTTATGATTTACTCTACTACCCAGAAACCACAAGAATGATAGGGTGGTGGAATGATCTATTAAAGAACCTACTCAAATGCCAGCTTGAAGATGATATATTGCAAAGTTGGGAAACATCATCATCCATTTTAAGTATATGCCTTAAATCAATGACCATTCTGTAGTATTCTTTAATCAGTGGAGTACATAGGTCTGGAAACCAAAGAGGTAAAGAAGTAGGAATGACCCTTACCATTTTTTCCAGTGACCTACTTGGAGAATTGCTACTTCCTTTCCCCATAGCTCTGAGTTCTGTGAATCTAAAGATCCTGGTCCCAGAGGAAGAGTGTTTCCCCAAGGGGACATAGTAAGTGTCCTATTGAACTGTGGTTGCCACTGAGTCACTTTGACTTTCTTCTCTCCAGAGACCAGCAGTTAAGGAAACGAGTTACATTTGTTATGAGTAATTCACCCTCATTATTAGGCGGAAGTGGTAGCACCATTGGTAAAGAAGCTGCCTGCCGGCGCAGGAGGCATAAGAGACACGGATTTGACCTTTGGTGGGGAAGATCTCCTGCAGTAGGAAATGGGAATCTGCTCCAGTATTCCTGCCTGGAGAATCCCATGGACAGAAGAGACTGGCAGGCTATAGTTCATAGGGTCACAAAAAGACAGGACTGAAGCGGCTTAGCATGCAAGGGCTGCTGCTACACAAAGAGTGGGAAGAGTTTGACTCTTAGGTGATGCACTAGGACAGCTTACCCAGTTTTAATTGAAAATAGGAAAGTACAACAGCTTCTGCCTGAAACTGACATCGGAACCAGTAGCTCAGAACCCTCAGAAATGAAAGTCTGGATCATCCTACCAGATACGCCATTTAAATCAGCAGAGGTTATAGTCAAGAGTGCAGGGAATCTAGAAGACCTGTGGCAGAAGAGCCAAATAATAACTATCAAGTTTCAGCCTTGAGATCAAGTGTAGAAGCCAGATTATTCTTTGTACAAGTCTTTGTCTTGTAAGTTTATCCCAGAAACAAAGTCAACCATAATCATGGAAAAACTGTTCCTTTCATGGGTAGACATACTGTAAAAACAAGTGCATAAGAGGTGGTCTATCATGAGCCATAATGTTCCATCTAGATTCCTCTTGAGAACTGATGCATCCCTAGCTGCTGGGGATACTGGCTGCTCCTGGCTCCCAGCATGGTCACTTATTGGGAATTGCTCTTGACCATGAAGAACTGCCTTATCCAAGGTATGTAGCTGGCTGATAAGGGATTAAAAGGCCTGGCCTTGTCTCTCAATGTGGGACAACTCCTACAGGCCCACCCAGTTTTAGAGCTCCCCAGCAAATCGCCTGAGTCTGTGTTGCCACCACTCTGTTGGCTGGTTTCTCCCTCTGCCCTGTCCTGAGGTCCTCTCTTCCTTGGATCCTGAGAGCACCTCCCCCCCCGGCCCCCAGTAAACTGTCAGCAGGCAACTTTCCATCTCAGTGTCTGTTTCCAAAGATCTCAGTTTCAGACACCATCCGAGTGGAAACATAAACCCAAACCAGTTCTTTGATGCTTGTACATGTGGCCAAGGCCTAGAACCATGATTGGATGGAATGTAGCTGGCCCCCTGGGAAAAGGGTATACAAAGTTTTTAACCATTTTGCTCTGAGCTATTTGCATCTGGAGCACAGGCCTCTGTTGGGGGTTTAAATTCGAGAGCAATCATAATTATATGCCTAAGGGAAAATGTGATGGTTTGGGGAACAGGGGAGACAGAGCTGGGGAATGGAGGGAGAACTTGAACTGAGCCTTCTTCTAAAGGGGAGCGTGTGCAGTTTGTAACATGGGAGCCATGATGTAAGGAAATCAGCATGAAAGACAAGGAGAAAGAGGAAAAGGAGTTCCCTGTCAAAAAAATCCTGTCCTGCCTTTATGTTAGGTCTTATCTTTAACAAAGGGTTTCACCCTATATATTCAGGTAGCTGAGCGGTTGTAGGACAAATATACCTGGGGCAGGACTGCTTCCTGAGATTTATAAATCACACTCTCTTCCTTCTGAGCTATAAGGGTGGTTACTCCACTCTCTACCAGCTCTGATAGCAGGGCCACCCTTCTCACCTCACTCACAAGACTCTCTGACTGTGGTCACGTTAGATAAACAGAGGCCTCCGGGGGTGGGGAGCATAAGGGAGTATTCAGGGAAACCTTATTGAACTCGCTTGTGAGCTCTTGGTAGGGGAAGGAGGCTTGTGTGTGAGGTGGGGCCTCAGTGTTGGCTCCATTTCTTGAGAGGCTATGAGTGGTCAGATGTCATGGCCTGGGGCTGGAGCTGCAGCTGGGTCCTCTCATGAGCTTCATTTCAGCCCTCTTGGGTGGTACTCGGCCCCTAAGGCCATGCGGACCATGCCACGTTGTACAAGAATGGGTTCTCCTGTTCAGATCTGTAGATGGATTGCCAGGCAGAAAAATGTGGTCTGCAGTGGGGTCTGCCGGCTGTAGCTTGTGGGTTGGGGGGAGTGGGGTGGAGGGAGGCCTGCTGGGTAGGCAGGGGGTTGTCATTTTTAGACCATGACTAATAAGAAATCTGGATTTTCTCAGTTGTAAAAACTCTTCCCGCTCTTCCCTTTCCCTGTCCACAAGGTAATTGCAAAAGTCTAGAGCTCTGGAGTCATTTTATGTTCTCTTTTGATGGCCTAAAGTGAATTAGAAGCTGGAAAACATTGTACATGGGAAACACTATATGTGTATTGTGTATTACATCTTAAGCTAAATGTTATATGAGAACAAATGGTTTAAGGGAGTTGGAGCATACAAAAGAGGCTGGCAATCATTTTAAGCCCAACATTTGGCCCAAATTAGCAATTTTCAAATATTCATGTTTATATTTAAAAACAAAGATTTCTTATTTCAAACCAATTGCTGCTGATCAGTAGCGTAACTTCAAATTTGTTACAGCCTACAGGGATGGGGAGGAGGGGCAGGCCAGTGTGAAATGGAAAATTTGAACTTGAAGTTAGAAGAACTTCAGTCTCAGCTTTTCCATTACAAGCTGTATGACCTTGGGCAACTTACTTAACTTTTCTGTTTACTTGTTAATAAAATTAGAGTAATAATTTTTAACCTTATAGGGATATGGGGAGGATCGTGAGACATTATGTGTTTAGAGAATAATGTTTTAGAGAAACCATACAATCTCCATGGTTGCTAGTTCTTATTAGTGGGAACGTGTATGGAGGTGGTGCCTCAGCTTAGTAGGATTCAGGTGGCTTTGGGGAAAGCATCAGCTATGAGTCACAAATAGAAATACATATAACTCTAGAAAAGGGGCTTCTCTGCCGGCTCAGATGGTAAAGAATCTGTGTGCAATGCAGGAGACCAGGGTTCAATCCCTGGGGTGGGAAGATCCCCTGGAGAAGAAAGTGGCAACCCACTCCAGTGTTCTTGCCCAGAGAAATCACTGGCCAGAGGAGCCTGGTGGGCTACAGTTCACAGAGTCTCAAAGCGTCAGACACGACTGAGTGACTCACACTTTTAAAACTCTAGAAAACAAGGCTGTCATTGAATCCAATTCCTCATTTCAATGAGTGTTTTTCCATGAGTCCTAGACCCCAACAAAATGACATTCTCTTTTCCCCACATTCTATGATTGTTATATAGTTATTCACCTCTAACCTTCTGGCATTGAACAAGAAAGACTTCTTTTCCATGGTCTACTTCCCTTGGAAATCATTACTGTAGCTTCTAGGTTGATCTCTTAGGACTTTTTTAGCCTCTGGGACTTCAAGCCATGCCAATTTTTTGCTAAAAAGAAAAAACGGCAAGATTCACCCCTAATTCTACAGCAGGCCAATTACATAGAATACTCCACCAAAGACACCAAACGTTGAATATACAGGCATACCTTGTTTTATTGTACTTTGCTTTATTGCATTTCACAGATACTGCATTTTTTTACACACTAAAAGTTTGTGGCAACTCTGCAATCAACAAATTTGCTCACTTTGTATCTCTGTGTCACATTTTGGTAATATTCACAGTATTTCAGACTTTTTCATCATTATTACATTTGCTTTGGTGATCTGTGATAAGTGACCTTTGGTGTTGCTATTGTAGTTGTTTTGGGGTACTGTGAACTGCACCCATATAAGACAGTGAGCTTAATCAGTAAATTGTTGTGCTCTGACTTCTCCACTGACAGGATGTTCTCCCACCTTTCTTTGTCTTTCAAGCCTCTATTTCTTGAGACACAAAAATATTGAAATTAGACCAATTAATAACCCTACAATGGTCCTAAGAATTCAAGTGAAAGGAAGAGTCACATATCTCTCACTTTGAATCAAGAGCTAGAAATGATGAAGCTTAGTGAGGAAAGCACATTGAAAACCAAGTTAGGCTGAAAGTTAGTTCTGTTGTACAAAACAGTTAGCTAAGTTGTGAATGCAAAGGATGAGTTCTTGAAAGAAATTAAAAGTGTTATTCTAGTGAACAAATGAATGATAAGAAAACAAAACAGTCTTGTTGCTGATATGGAGAGAATTTTAGTGGTCAAATCAAACCAGCCACAGCATCCCCTGGAACCAAAGCCTAATCCAGAGCAAGGGCTAACTCTTCAGTTCTGTGAAGGCTGAGAGGTGAGGAAGCTGCAGAAGAAAAGTCTAAAGCTAGAAGTTGATTCATGGGGTTTAAGGAAAGAAGTCATCTCCATAACAAAATAGTGCAGGGTGAAACAAAGTGTTGAGCTAGAAGCTACAGCAAATTATCCAGAAGATACAGCTAAGATAATTAATGAACACTAAACAAATAGACAATTTTTTGTAAGTTGTAAATAAATAAACAACTAAGGTCTGTCTAGTCAAGGCTATGATTTTTCCTGTGGTCATGTATGGATGTGAGAGTTGGACTGTGAAGAAAGCTGAGAACCGAAGAATTGATGCTTTTGACCTGTGGTGTTGGAGAAGACTCTTGAGAGTCCCTTGGACTACAAGGAGATCCAACCAGTCCATTCTGAAGGAGATCAGCCCTGGGATTTCTTTGGAAGGAATGATGCTAAAGCTGAAACTCCAGTACTTTGGCCACCTCACGCGAAGAGTTGACTCATTGGAAAAGACTCTGATGCTGGGAGGGATTGGGGGCAGGAGGAGAAGGGGACGACAGAGGATGAGATGGCTGGATGGCATCACTGACTCGTTGGACATGAGTCTGAGTGAACTCTGGGAGTTGGTGATGGACAGGGAGGCCTGGCGTGCTGCAATTCATGGGGTCGCAAAGAGTCAGACACGACTGAGCGGCTGAACTGAACTAAACTGAAACAAATAGAATTTCAGTATATTAGCCTTATGTTGGAAGAAGAAGCCATGTATATCTTTCATAGCTAGAGAGGAGAAGTCAATGTCTGGCTTCAAAACTTCCAAGGACAGGCTGACTCTCTTGTTAGGGGCTAGTGCAGCTTGTGACTTTTAAGTTGAATCCAGTGTGCTTTTACCATCCCCCAAGTCCTAGGGCCTTAAGAATTATGCTAAAGCTACTCTGTCTGTGCTCCATCAATGGGAAAAACAAAGTCCAAATGACAGCACATCTGTTTACAACATGGTTTACTGAATATCTTAAGTCCAACGTTGAGAGCTACTGCTCAGAGAAAAAGATTCCTTTCAAAATATTACTGTTTGTTGACAATGCACCTGGTCACCCAAGAGCTTTGAAGAGATGTACAATGAGATTCATGTTGTTTTCATGCCTGCTAACACAACATGCATTCTGTAGCTTATGGATCAAGAAGTAATTTTGGCTTTCAAGAATTATTATATAAGAAATACATTTTATAAGGCTATATATAGTATGATTCCTGTGATGTATCTGGGCAGAACCAATTGAAAATCTTCTGGAAAGGATTCACCATTCTAGATGCCATTAAGAATGTTTGCAATTCATAGGGAAAAGTAAAAACACCAGCATCATCAGGAATTTGGAGGAAATTGATTCCCACCCTTGGATGACTTTGAGGGCTTCAGGACTTCAGTGGAGGAAGTAATTGCAGATACGGTAGAAACAGCAAGAGGACTAGAAAGCTTGGTAGAGAGTTATGACATAACTTTCTTGGTTCCTTTTCACTTAAGCTATGCAGAAGAAAAGTAGAGCTCTGAGAAAATCTGGTTGCAAGTTGTGAGAAGTTATTTCAAAATTAAATTGTAAAAGAGGTAAATCACAATTTCCTAGGCTGAAATAACCACAGCTAGCAGTTGGGGAAAGCAGTATAAGGTTTTGATTCTAAGTTGGCTTTAAGTCCAAATCAATCCCAAGGAGGCTTTGACTCGGAATAATTGTAAATCTGGGTGATTTGGAAAAGAACTCTAAACAAATTCCAAGAATAAGGCTAAATTTTTAAAAAGTTATAATTGATGAAATGTTATTTACTCTTTTGATATGGACTTAAATGTGGCTTCCATAAAAGCTTGATTCATAAAAATTACTGACTTTATTGGTTTCTATTGTTTAGGTAGAAAATTAATGTTATACTTTTCAAAAAAACACTTTGGTAAAAGGATCCCAATTGCAGTAGCATCTGAGAGATAGAAACCCTTCTGTCTAGTATTGGTACAGTAATTCTACAGTTGGGAAGTGAGGCAGGCTTCACAGGGGTAGGGTGATGCCATAGGCTTCTCAGTTCCTATTAGGGTTCCTATCTCTTGATTTGGGTCTCTGATACTTCTGCAGCACAGGTGATCTTAAGAAGGGTTACCTCCCCACCAATATTCCTTGGCTTGATTTCTGTCTGCTTCTGGCTAATCTGCTTCACTGACAATGATGTCCATGGAAATTTAAAGGACCTCTTTTACCTCCAAGCACCGTTACTCCATAAACTGGCCATTTGTTAACTTATTGAGAAAGACTCTGGGAATCCCTCTATGGGGATATGTCATTCTAGGCAAGGTCCTTTTCCCACTTAAACTCATTTCGTTTCTGTCTATAAGACAGATTTCTTTCCAGGACCTGTTGTTTTGAACTAGTCTTGTCACACCTTGTCATCAGGCCTTCCTCATTAAACTTCTCAAGAAAACAAATGAGCCACTCATATTCGGCTGCGGGCTGGCAGAGGAGGGAGCATTATACGGTGTGTTCTGAGGGTCCCCAGAGGACTTTGTGCCCCCAGAACTATCAGGTGATTCTCAGATTTGAATACTTCAGATAAATGCTAGCAGTCCCTAAGAAGGGTCTCTGTGAAAATTTTAGACACGCCTGCTTGTGTTCTAAAACACTGAGTCCTATTTCTAACCAGCCATTGGTTAAAATAAAGTGCCTTAACAGTGCTACAGGCTATGGAGTGGACAGTGCTAGGGAGAGGGTCAAAGTTCAAGACATGGTTGTGGGGATCCATAATGAGCCTTGGGCCAGCCATCTGATGCCACACACAAGGGAGTGGAGGAGTCAGATGAGTTTTAATAAGGTGAAGGAGAACGTGGCTGAATGTAAGCTTTGCTGGTAACGACCAGCAGGGCTGTGTCGTGTCGTGGGTATTTAGACAGAGTCTCTAGAGGTGTTTAGAGAGGCATACTGATGGAGGCTGCACATTTTTTGTCTGTCTCCTAATGATGATATAGGGATTTGCACATTAGTTCATTTTCTTATTCTCAGTAATTCTACAGATTTCACATCAGTTTAATGTGAGATTTTCTTATGGAGATTATTTGTACCACAACCCAGATCTTCCAAAAGTTTTGAATATCATTACTCTTTTAGCTGAGTCTTCTTTTATTTCTGATAATAGCAGCAATAGTATCACTAATTGATTTTCTTCTATTTTAGGTGAAGTGTACTTTATACATGCCTGTATATTTTTAATCCATACAGAAACCCTACAAGATATTATAATTCCCATTTAATGAGTGAGGAAATTGAGGCTTAAAGACTTGACTAAGATCGCTCAGTGAATGGTGGAAGGGGGGCAGGAACTCATTTGTGATTCTCCAAAGCCCCAGTGTACCCAATGCACCTTGCCATTACTCCTAAACCATGAGGAAAAATGCGGCTTTGATTCTTTGCAACCCTCCTCCAAGGTGACTTAAAGGATAGTGGATGGTGATTATGTAAATTGGTCCTTCACAATTTAAGAATTCCCACATAACTTCATAAATGGCTCATGACTGCTAAGTCACTTCGGTCATGTCCCACTCTGTGTGACTTTATGGACTGTAGCCCTCTAGGTTCCCCTGTCCATGGGATTCTCCAGGTAAGAATACTGGAGTGGGTTGCCATCCTTCTCCAGGGGACCTTCCCAACCCAGGGATCGAACCTATGTCTCTTACTCTTATGTCTCCTGCATTGGCAGGCGGGTTCTTTACCACTAGGGCCACCTAATAATTTGATTTATTTTCATGGAAGACTATTCTATCACTTTAAGACATTAACATTTCTGTTTGAGAAAAATTATTTCTCTCCAATCTTGTGGCAGAGAGGCAGGCAAATCAACATATCCTAAATTCTATTTTAAAGATGTGATTAGATCCGACCCTGTATAGAACAAAAGGAAGTGAATTTAGAGTTTGTATTGATGGGTACCATATGGCCTGAAAAGAAAAAAAAAAAAAGGAACTTTCAACAGGAGAAAGTTAAACTTGAGTGTCATCCAACCTTGTGCAAACCAAAATTTCAGTCTTGACCGCTGCTCTCAGGCAGATTTCTCTCTTCCTTCCACCCTGTAGTTAATTAGGGTTTGGGCTAAGAGAATGAGGGGGCAGGGATGAACAGAGTGGAGGCCTGGTTGAGGTTTGAGTGAAAATTTGGCTCATAGTTTCTTTACGTTATTTGTGTTTTGTTTCTGCCTTCATGGTACTGGGATTAAAAAAATCGGTCTGTGTGTGGTGTTAATGTATTTAGCAGCTTGATTGATTTAACAGAGTCTCGGTGAGGCGGACCAGGAGAGCACTCTCTCAAAAGGCCAACCTGGAGGAGCGCGTTCCACGTCTAGTAGCCGGCGGGTGAGTAAAACCACGACTTCCGTGGCCTTGCCCCTGCCCCTCCCCCGATCCGCTGATGAGCTGTGTCTGATGCCTGGCAACGGCGCCATCGCCGGAGGGGGTGGCTGGAGAACCGGCAGCACCATTACAACTATTACTCTAAATTGAAGTATTAGAAATATAAATAAAAGATTGTCATGGCTTTCTTGGTTTTGGAAGAAAAAAGCTTTTCAACAGCAATGTTATTCAATTCAGCTCCTGCTTTCTTTGCCAGCAGCTCCGCTGAGGAGAGTGGGACCTGAACAAGGGAGTGGTGTGGCAAGGGTGCTGCCAGCGGAGGCAGCAGCTGAAATCATCTGGGGTCAATATGCAGCGTCCACCCTCCGCGCCCTTCCATATCTCCATTGCAACAGGAACAGATGAGGCCCCCCAAATATATCGAACCCACAGACACATCCAGAGGGAGGCCTTGAAGAGCCAACTGTCAGTGCACAGAAAAAGCCTTTTCTCTCCTTTGGCACAAAGGTGATGTGTCTTTGGTTCAGCAAGACCCATGGGTATAGCTTCCCATATTGGAAGTGAGATCATCAGACTCACTCAGCTAAATCTCCTGAAATCAAAATTCTATTTCTTGAGGCCTTGGCTGGGGAGTTCAGTCACTCAGTCATATCTGACTCTTTGTGACCTCATGGACTGCAGCACACCAGGCTTCCCTGTCCTTTACCAACTCCCAGGGCTTGCTCGATCCCATGTCCATCGTGTCGGTGATACCATCCAACCATCTCATCCTCTGTTGTCCCCTTTTCTTACTGCCCTCAATCTTTCCCAGCATCAGGGTCTTTTTCAATGTCTCAGTTTTTCGCATGAAGTGGCCAAAGTATTGGAGTTTCAGCTTCAGCATCATTCCTTCCAGTGAGTATTCAGGACTGATTTCCTTTAGGATTGACTGGTTGGATCTCCTTGCAGTCCAAGGGACTTGAAAGAGTCTTCTCCAACACTACAGTTCAAAAGCATCAATTCTTCAGCACTCAGCTTTCTTTATAGTCCAACTCTCATATCCATACTTCATTCAGTTTAGTTCAATTCAGTCTCTCAGTTACATCCGACTCTTTGTGACGCCATGAATTGCAGCACGCCAGGCCTCCCTGTCCATCACCAAGTCCCGGAGTTCACTCAAACTCACGTCCATCGAGTCGGTGATGCCATCCAGCCATCTCATCCTCTGCTGTCCCCTTTTTCTCCTGCCCCCAAAGGAGGCAGGCAAAAGACTCCCAGCATCAGAGTCTTTTCCAATGAGTCAACTCTTCGCATGAGGTGGCCAAAGTACTGGAGTTTCAGCTTTAGCATCATTCCTTCCAAAGAAATCCCAGGGCTGATCTCCTTCAGAATGGTCTGGTTGGATCTCCTTGCAGTCCAAGGGACTCTCAAGAGTCTTCTCCAACACCACAGTTCAAAAGCATCAATTCTTCGGCGCTCAGCTTTCTTCACAGTCCAACTCTCACATCCATACATGACCACTGGAAAAACCATAGCCTTGACTAGACAAACCTTTGTTGGCAAAGTAATGTCTGCTTTTGAATATGCTATCTAGGTTGGTCATAACTTTCCTTCCAAGCAGTAAGCGTCTTTTAATTTCATGGCTGCAGTCACCATCTGCAGTGATTTTGGAGCCCCCAAAATAGTCTGTCATTGTTTCCATTGTTTCCCCATCTATTTGTCATGAACTGATGAGATAGGATGGCTTGATCCTAGTTTTCTAAGTGTTGAGTTTTAAGCCAACTTTTTCACTCTTCTCTTTTACTTTCATCAAGAGGCTCTTTTGTTCTTCGCTTTCTGCTGTAAGGGTGGTGTCATGTGCATATCTGAGGTTACTGATATTTCTTCCAGCACTCTTGATTCCTGCTTGTGATGGGCTTCCCTGGTGGCTCAGAGGTTAAAGCGTCTGCCTGGAATGCGGGAGACCAGGGTTCAATCCCTGTGTCGGGAAGATCCCCTGGAGAAGGAAATGGCAACCCACTCCAGTACTCTTGCCTGGAGAATCCCATGGAGGGAGGAGCCTGGTAGGCTACAGTCTGTGGGGTCGAAAAGAGTCGGACATGACTGAGCAACTTCACTTTCACTTCGTATATAAGTTAAATAAGCAGGGTGACAATATACAGCCTTGATGTACTCCTTTCCTGATTTGGCTGGGGAGGAACAGTTTCAGTGCTGTAGTACACTTAACTTCCACTTGGCTTCTGCTCCACACCAGTCTGGAGCGTCCTCGGCAATGTGGTCAGAAGCTGGGCTGGGACTGAGTGTTTGGCATCAGATTGGACTTCACAGAAAGAGCTGATGGCTTCCAGGGGTCTGAGCCAGTCTCAGCATTACCAGCTGGCAGGGAGGCTGGAGTCATCATCCATGCTATTGGCAGAGCTGTGCCGACTAGCAAATCTTGAGATAGGAAAGCTAGAAAGGACTTTGGAGATTATTTGAGATTGCTCATTTCACCTCGTAGTCAGGGAAGCAGACCAGAGAGACGAATGACCAGTCTGAGGCCACAGACTTTGGTGCAGAACTGGGGACTGGCCTTGGATCTCCTGGTCTCGGTTCCTTGGCTGGCTCACTGCACCACTTTTTCTGGAGTCCGACTGGTCCTTGGGGTTTGCTGAGTCCTGACTGCGCCACAGCAGGGCCTGGCTGAGGGTGAGGAGCCCTCAGGGAACAGCTGCCTTAGAGGGAGCCCCACCCCCTCAGGAGACAGGCTTGCTTAGCACCTTCTAGGAGGTAAAAGAGAATGAAGCCAATTACCCATCCAAAATACTGGAACCTTCTTTTTCACACTCGATTCTCTGGTCTCCCATGGTGTATGAGCTGCTTGTTAAATTAATGTTTGCCTGTCTGGAGTGCCAGAGGAATAGACATTATAGACCAATTAGAGATAAAAATCAAACCAACCAGAGTTGTCCTTTTAAAAATTAAAAGTCCTTTTTATGTGCTGTGGAGGTGTCGGCATTATCATAAAGACTAATTAGGACATTTTACAACATCCTGGTAACGGGAGGAAACAATCTTGTTGGTAACTTTAAAGATTATTAAGCATCTTTAGCACTTGAGGTCAGATATTTAAGACGCTTTCTGTGCTCACCTGCTGTTGCTGCAGGAAGTATTTTATTGTCTCATAAGAAGAAAGGAGCATTTTGAAAGCATAAATGCCCAGCTGTAATGGACGGTCCTGCACTTTGCAAAGCCCTAAAACAGGGTCTCCAGGAAGAGCTGGCTGTGACTTGAGATGAGATTTGTCATGCTGTGTTCTGTCGGGCTGTGCTGAAGGCAGTTTCCATCTTGGCCTCCTGGAGAAAAGAAAGCATTATGAGGAGGGTGTGTTCTGGCACTGGCAGCAGAAATAAGGAAAGCAGACCGTGCAACTTCCTATTAAAAATGCTGTTTTTCACTCATGGACAAATGTGTCTCCTATATTCTAGCAAACAGGTACAAAAGCACTGAAGGAAATAAGGGTGGGGGGGACATGGGGGTCCCCGGAGCATTTTGGGGGGACATCATGTGTGTGATTTGCTCTTTCCTTCTAGAAATCACTCTGAATTGGAAGACACTCTTTGGAACTTGACTGAAGACAAAAGGCGCCTGGCAGATGTGGATTGGATGCTTAAATTGTACATCATTGTTATTTAAAGAACTGCATATTGTCTTGAAATTCAAATGTCCTTTAACAAACAGGGAAATTGTATCAAGGTCAAAGCAGAAGGGTAAATTTAAATGTCACAGAAGTATCAAAAACTCATAAGATCTCTGCACAGAGATTTCTAGAAAGCTCAGGAAATCTTAAAGAATTCCCAATCGAAGGCTGTATGTTTAAAGTGTCATTTGTCTGTGAGTCTGTTGCACAAGGCTTTCAGGTCTTCAGTAATTTTAATTGAGACTAAAACCACACAATTAGGCTTCACTTAGTTATCAGTGAGAACACTAGCTATTTACTTTGTAGTCTTAATGATATAACAAGTGTAAAGAAAACACGGGGCAGAGTTAAAAGTTAATTCTCAGCTTTATGCTCTGGGATTGCGCCACATGAACTATTCACATGAATTGGGGTTTTTAGAGTAAAATTTCAGAATATGCTTCTGGAACTTGACCGTTTCCTGCTGACCCGTGTGCCATGCTGCAGTTTTCAAACAACAATTTCTCTTTTTAAAAGGTTATTTCTCACTGTAAATGTAATGCAGTCTTATTAAACAGAATCTGAAAAAAGTCACCAACATACACCACCCATACAAACATAGTTCCTGTCTTTGCGGATTTCTTTTAACCTTTTCCCTGTTATTAATCAGTTTATTTAAGATTTATGTCATTGTAACTACAGTATTTACACAATTTTATATCCTGCCCTTTTTACCTAATATATTGTAACCTTTATCCACGTTATTTTATGGTATTTGTAAACATAATGTTTAATGACCTCATAATCTATTATTAAGTGAATATATTATGGTTTGCTGAGCCAGTTCTCTTTAAGACCTCTTGGTTGTTTCCAGTGTTTTGGACAGGTTACACAGTTAGCCATAGGAGAAATCTGGCTCGAAGTCCTCTAAATTTGTGCTTTTCTGCCATTGCAGACTGCAGATATGCAATATATGAGTGTGTTTCATACACTCTGGCCACCATGAGTCTTGCTTCATATTTGAAAAGTGAAAGTCACTCAGTCGTGTCTGGCTCTTTGTGACCCCACGAACTATACAGTCCATGGAATTCTCCAGGCCAGAATACTGGAATGGGTAGCCTTTCCCTTCTCCAGGGATTGAACCCAGGTCTCCTGCATTGCAGGCAGATTCTTTACCAGCTGAGCCTCCATGGAAGCCCTTAGATAATTTGATAGATCACAAAGGGGATTTTTGATTAACTTGTATTTCTTTTGATTACTACTCAGACTCTTTTTTTTTTCGTATTTTGTCAACTATTTGTAATTCTTTAATTATGCAAATTTGTTTCTCAGTTTAATCTCTTTATTTCAGTTATTTTATCTTATTATACACAGAAGCTTGAAATTTGTATACAGTTAATCTATGTAGTTTCTCTTTTCGGCTTTTCCAAGCTTTTAAGCTTAGACATTTCTTTTCATCCCAGAAGTTTGACCGATATCCATTTTTTCAGTTTCTTTATCCATGTACATTTTACACCTTTAGTGCACCTGCCATGTGTTTTGGTGTATGGTGTGAGAAATGGGTATGAATTGTTCTTGTTTCCAAATTGTGAATCTATTTTATTGATTGAATTCCTCTTCTTTTCTGATTTGTGATGTCTTCTTTATTATATATAAAATTTTTAAATTGCATGTTTTCCATAAAAACTATACCCAAAGCCTTTGTCATTAGTTACTTTTATTTGTGTATTTATGTTTGCATTGGGGCAGGTTATTATGACTAGATGATTATATGACTTGCTTTGGAGCAAAATGAATGGGGTAAGTGTGAACAATAGCCTGGCATATGTAGGGAGTACCAGGAGAATCTAGAAAGAGCAAAATCTAGAGCACACTGTCTAAATTAGGGGTGCTCATTAGAATCACTGCAGATGGTGACTGCAGCCATGAAATTAAAAGACTGTTGCTCCTAGGAAGGAAGGTTATGACCAACCTAGACAGCGTATTAAGAAGCAGAGACATTACTTTGCCAACAAAGGTCCGTCTAGTCAAGGCTATGGTTTTTCCAGTGGTCATGTATGGATGTGAGAGTTGGACTAAAGAAAGCTGAGCGCAGAAGAATTGATGCTTTTGAACTATGATGTTGGAGAAGACTCTTGAGAGTCCCTTGGACTGCAAGGAGGTCCAACCAGTCCATCCTAAAGGAGATCAGTCCTGGGTGTTCATTGGAAGGACTGATGTTGAAGCTGAAACTCCAATACTTTGGCCACCTGATATGAAGAACCAACTCATTGGAAAAGATCCTGATGCTGGGAAAGATTAAAGGCAGAAGAAGAAGGGGACGACAGAGGATGAGACGGTTGGATGGTATCACTGACTTGATGGACATGAGTTTGAGTAACCTCTGGGAGTTGGTGATGGACAGGGAGGCCTGGTGTGCTGCAGTCCCTGGGGTTGCAAAGAGTTGGACACAACTGAGTGACTGAACTGAACTGACTGTTCAGAATCATCTATGGAACTTAAAATTTATAGTCTTGGATTCTGCCCCCAGAATTTTTCATTCTGTTGGTTTTAAGAGATGTTTGAACATCCTTGTTTCAAAAATGTTGCACAGATGGTTCTGATGTGTACCCCAGTTGAGAACTATGGTCTAGAGCTGGGGTCAGTAAACTGTGGACCACATACCAAATCCAGCCTGCCGTTTACTTTTATATGGCTCGTGAACCAATCATTTAAATTTTTAAATGGTTGAAAATAAAATTTTAAGAATAGTATTTCATGACATATGAAAATAATTTGAAATTCAGACTCCAGTGTCCAAAAGTGAAGTTTTATTGGAATCCACCCATGCTCATGGGTATATGTATTGTCTATGACTGTTGTCCCCCTACAGCAGCAAGATTGAGCAGTTACAGTAGACTGTAGGGCCCACAAAGCCAAAAATGCTTACCATCTAGCATGTTAGAGGAAAGGTTTGTGACCCCTGGCCTAGGGTAGTTTTGAGACTCAGAGATCCTTGGTTTTTAGCATATTACTGAAGGGCTATCCCAGAATGTTTAGTTGTCCATTTCAGAAGCAAGATTACTATAGTTATATCAAGATTATAAAGGTAAAAAACAGAGCTGAAAGTGATTATAAATTGTAGCTCTTCCATTTGTGCCAATAAAGTGAATTCTACATCCTGAAATCCTGCTGCAACATAACCAGCTGTGTGGAAGATAGATAAACCAGTCTTTAAATGCATAGCTTTATTGGAAGGAAAGTAAGGGTAAATTTCAGATGCATCAAACAAAGAAGAAAAACACTCTCTATATATGTATAACTGAGTCACTTTGCTGTACAGAGAAATTAACACAACATTGTAAATCAAGTATACTTGAATAAAAAATTTTTTTAATGAAAAAGAAGAATAAAAACAAACCCAGGTGGCTGAGAGAGCTCTGAAGCTGGCAGCTGCCCTGAGGGAATCTTCTGGTCTGTGGTCACTGCTGAAGGGATAGGACACAAAGCCTTGGGCCAATGCAAAGCAGAGAGTTGAATTGTCCCATCCCCCCACATCTTATGCCTCATAACACTGGAACTCTTGAGGACAGCATTGTTACTGAGGGAGTGACCTAGAAAAACAAGGTACACAAAGGAAGACGATAGAGAAAATTGCTGTTTCAGTCTTTGGTTCAGGGTAAGGAAAAAAATGTTCTGCCCTGAAGATTCATAACACAAATCTAACTCCCATGCAGACCTGGGGCCTGGATTCACACATTGTGCAAGATATGAAGATTCCAAGAATTTAGTTTCAAGTAGTTTCAAATTAGTAGTGCCCCAGATGCCTGGCAGCAGCAAATCTATACTTTCTCTGGAAGAAAAACATGTAACACATGCCTCATATAACTGCTACATATAAAGTTCCAAAAGACACAAACTCACACAACAATAGACAAACCAGTTACAAAACACATGAGAGACCAAGGCACCCTGGGTGAGAGTTAGAACAAACAACAAATAGCAGAAGCAGTCCCAGAACTTCAGATAAAGAAACTACTGGATACAAAATGTAAAGTACATATGTTTGATCAGTTTAAAGAATTAAAAGTTTAAATCAAAAGTATGAGTAAGCAAGAGATCATTCAAAATGACCAACAGATTGGAAGGAGAATGAGGTAGAACATCTAGAAATAAAAAACAAATCTTAAAATAGTGGGTTGTTGTTCAGTCACTAAGTTTTATTGGACTCTTTGCGACCCCATGGACTGTAGCATGCCAGTCTTTGCTGTCCTTCACTGTCTCCCGGAATTTTCTCAAACTCATATCCATTGAGTCAATGATGCCATCCAATCATCTCATCCTCTGTCATCCCCTGCTCCTCCTGCCTTCAGTCTTTCCCAGCATCAGGGTCTTTTCCAATGAGTCAGCTCTTTGCATCAGGTAGTCCAAGTTTTGGAGTTTCAGCTTCAGCACCAGTCCTTCCAATGTATATTCAGGGTTAATTTTCTTTAGGATTGGCTTGTTTGTACATACTGTCCATTTAATCCACTGCCCCACCTTTCAAGAGAATAACTGACCACCCGAAATGGGTGGTGGTCGTTCAGTCACCAAGTTGTGTCCAACTCTGTGACCCCATGGACTACTGCACCATGCCAGGCTTCCCTGTCCTTCACTAAGGGTGGTGTGAGTGGAGAAAAGATAGGTTTGGAAGGAACTGTAGAGAGATCTGAAAGATAGACTAAAGAGTTTGGAACTTGTTCTGTGCCTCATGAGGAACTGGCGATATTTTTTGAGCAGGAGTGGTGGCAGTGGTCATATGGGGATTCAGAGTCCCATAGTATTTAACCCCAAGCCTACCTTCTTTCAGAGCATGCAGATAAGCCCCTTCTTAAGAGACTTAGAAACCTTAAATATTGCAACTAAGTTTCAGAGTGAAAATAAGGGTCCATGTGGGGCAAGTGGTAAGTTGGTGAAAGTGAAAGTTGCTCAGTTGTATCTCTTTGCGACCCCATGTACTATACGGGAGAAGGCAATGGCAACCCACTCCAGTACTCTTGCCTGGAAAAATCCCATGGATGGAGGACTCACCTGGTAGGCTGCAGTCCATGGGGTTTCGAAGAGTCGGACACGACTAAACGACTTCACTTTCATGCATTGTAGAAGGAAATGGCAACCCACTCCAGTGTTCTTGCCTGGAGAGTCCCAGGGATGGTGGAGCCTTGTGGACTACTATCTAGGGGGTGGCACAGAGTCGGAAATGACTGAAGCGACTTAGCAACAGCAGCAGCAGCAGCAGCAGCACTATACAGTCCATGGTATTCTCCAGGCCAGATACTGGAGTGGGTAGCCTTTCCCTTCTCCAGGGGGTCTTTCCAACCCAGGAATCCAACCCAGGTCTCCCGCATTGCTGGTGGATTCTTTACCAGCTGAGCCACAAGGGAAGCCCAAGAATACTGGAGTGGGTAGCCTATCCCTTCTCCAGCGGATCTTCCGAACCCAGGAATCGAACCAGGGTCTCCTGCATTACAGGTGGATTCTTTACCAACTGAGCTATCAGGGAAGCCCTGGTAAGTTGGTAAGTCTAGCCTATCTCCAAAGGGCTGGAACAACAAATCGATGTATATAAGCATGACCATGGAGAGGCAGGGAAAGGAAGAGCAAAACCCCAAGAGAAACACGATTGACTAAGAGGGTAGAGAAGTTTTACAGGCAAAGGGGGATTGTAGCAGGGTGAACAGGGAGGTTAACAATGTTAACATTGGTTGAAGGTGAAGGTGGGAGGGAAAATAGTTGAGGACACATAGTATCAGCTTCAGGAAGTTACCAGTAAAGCAATGTTTTGTAGTTCTGGGAATCTAATTGGCTAGGAGGGGAGACAGTTTCTCATTCATTCTCTTTTTTGTTCAGAAGATCAAAGCCTTGATTTTATGATCATTTGTAAACTTTGTATTATTTCTCTAACATTTCTTATTTTCGGTGTCCTTCATGAACCTCTTTTTGTACATTCATTGCTCCAATGGATGCTCTTACAGTCATGGCACTGCCACTCCCTGCCCCTAAGCCTCCGCCCCCACCTTCTGAAGGCGAATTTTTTGAAAATTTGCCCAGGCAGCTCCAGAGAGATTCTCTGATTCTGCTTACATCCTATGTTTTCTGCCTGATCTCTGTAGGTTAATTTCATTGTGAGGTGGCATGCAATTAATGAGACTTATTATGTTAATGAGCATAGAAGTTATTATTTAATAATTATGTTAGCGATGAAAACAGTTATAGGTTAATTGTTACAATTACTGTTAAAATGACAAGCTGAGGGATGAATTTATACCTAGAGTTCAATTGAAAAGAAATTTAAACATAGAATTGTGAGCAAGTGACTGGTATGTAGGAGACAAAGAATGTGTTTATACATGTACAAGTTAACAGCTATCAACCTCACCAGTAAATGTGGAACAAGAAAGATTTTGACATAAACAGACTTTGCACAGAGCAATCTTACGTATTTTTTTAAGAAAAGTAAAACTGAGAGAAAACTACTCCAGTTTGGAAGGCCATCAATGGATAAAACACTGGGACCTTATGTAGATTCTAATGTCAAGGTCAAAAAAGTATCAACAGAACAAAAGCCATAACCACATCAGAAGACTTGCCTTCTTGGTCACTAAATAGCCATTGACTTTCGACAGTTCATTTTACCTTCTTTGTATCTCAATTTCCTCATTTGTCAAAAAAAGGTGTTAAAATTCTACGTAAATGAATATTAATGGAGGCTTTGACTTCCACACACCAAAGCAACGAAGGCTGTTCCCTAGAGTGGGCCTAAATATCGATGAAGTGTGTGTGTGTGTGTGCATGCTTGCTCACAGACACATGCAGACATGAGACCAGGAAAAATTCTATAATTAGTCTTTGCAATGAGAAACCTTTGTAAATGAATAGTCTTTAAAATCTCCTTAAGACATTTGCATTGTGTGTTGCAAAACCTATTTGTTGTTACCAGCTACTCAGGCTATGAGGGCATGTCTGAGTTCTGGGGGGCAGTGTCATGATCAGTAAACCATGTCTGCCCTGGCCATGCCTTTACAGTAACTTCTGATTTTTTACATTTTCTTTATTAATATTATTTTAAAATTTAGTCTAAAAATTTTTTTTGGACACATATCCATTATTCTCCTTGTTTTGCTTGGACTCATGGACTGTTGATTTGAGAGGGACCCTAGAACTCATCTAATTTAACTGTGTCATTTATAGATGACAAAACTGAGGACCAGAGAGGGGAGCATATTTGTCTGAACTTATAGAAAATCCCACGGACAGCAGAGCCTGGTGGGCTGCAGTCCATGCGGTCACAAAGAGTCAGACACAACTGATGTGACTTAGCATGCAGCATGCACAGGGTGAGCTGTAGCATGGAACTAGAACTCCAGTCTTTGCTGCTGCTGCTAAGTCGCTTCAGTTGTGTCCAACTCCTAGCGACCCCATAGACGGCAGCCCACCAGGCTCCCCCGTCCCTGGGATCCTCCAGGCAAGAATACTGGAGTGGGTTGCCATCTCCTTCTCCAATGCATGAAAGTGAAAAGTGAAAATGAAGTCGCTCAGTTGTGTCCGACTCCTAGCGACCTCATAGACTGCAGCCTATCAGGCTCCCCCGTCCCTGGGATCCCCCAGGCAAGAGTACTGGAGTGGGGTGCCATTTCCTTCTCCAGTGCATGAAAGTGAAAAGTAAAAGTGAAGTCGCTCAGTCGTGTCTGACTCCTAGCGACCTCATGGACTGCAGCCTACCAGGCTCCTCTGCCCATGGGATTTTCCAGGCAAGAGTACTGGAGTGGGGTGCCATTACCTTCTCCCCAGTCTTTGACTCCTTGTTAAATATTTTGTACATTCTAAGCTTGCCAGGACTCATTATAAGATATGTCATGATCGTATATCATTTTATATTGGTAAAGCATTTTATAATTTTTAAAACATATCATTTCAGTGCTTCCTTATAACATCCAATAAAGAAGATTCAGGCAGCTTTGTCTATATTTTAGCTACATAAGAAACCCTGAAATTCCCTTGTTCAGGTCACATGATAAGTAAGAGTTAGCAGGGCTACTAGAAACCAGTCTTTCCAGTTCTTTCTGCCTTATTGCTCTTGCATTACTCCATGCTATAGAAAAATAGGGGATGAAATGATTAGGATTTATTTAAAAAATTCTAAAGCTGATTTAAATTTACCTTGTAAACAATTTTTCAAAATATCAATTCATCATATTCATATCAATTCATCCAAGAATTTCCCTTTGGCATATTTTGCCCTGACCCTATGCGATCTCTGCAGTAGCAGAAAGAAACAGACTAACACTTGGGCTGTGAACATCACCACTCTATAAGAACTGTTTTGGATCAGGAATCTCAGCCATGTGGTACTGTCAGTGCTGCTAATGAAACCCTAAGGCCTGGCTTCCCAGATGGCACAGTGGTAAAGAATCTGCCTGCCAATGCAGGAAGACACAGGAGAGGTGGATTCGATTCCTGGTTGGGAAGATTCCCTGGAGGAGAAAATGGCAACCCACTCTACTGTTCTTGCCTGGAGAATCCCATTGACAGAGGAGCCTGGCAGGCTCATGGGGTCGCAAAGAGTCAGACACAACGGAGCGACTAAGCATGAAAGGCCTGTAGAGGTATTAAAAGAAGAGTGCAAATAAACGTAAGAATTTGGAAGAATAAGAATGGAGAAAGTGACCTAAGACACGGAGGTTGAAGAAGAGGACCCCAAGGTGGGGAGGGGTGTGGTACCCCAGTTAGTGCTGTAGGGGCTCAAGGAGCGTGGGGCCGGGAGGTGACTGGTATCAGAGGCTCAGAATTTGAATTTAAAATTGCTCCTTTCCCCAGGTCTTTGGGCTTCCCTGGTGGCTCAATGGTAAAGAATCCACCTGCAAGGCAGGAGATGCGGCTTCGATTCCCGGGTCAGGGAGATCCCTTGGAGAAGGAAATGGCAATCCACTCCAGTATTCTTGTCCAGGAAATCCCATGGACAGAGAAGTCTGATAGGCTGCAGTCCATGGGGTCATAGAGTTGGACATGACTTAGCGACTAAACCAATACTGCCACACCGGATCTTTAATTGACCTATTTCTGGTTCCATTTGATAGGATGCAGGGTAGCAGCCAAAATGAACAAAACTACATTTAGGTTTTGCCAGGTCCTGGTGGATATGGCCAGAATTAATAAAAAGGGCTAGTAGGTATGAAGATAAGCTTATAATGACAAAACTAACATTTATTCAGTTAATAGTTATTGAAATTAGTTTCCAATAATAAATAGCACATATTGAGTGCCAGCCCTGTTCTAAATACTCTGGGGGCAGGTATTGAGATGTTGAATTCTCACAACTCTATGAAATAGTTCCCTTTTACAGATGAGAGAATTGATGTGCAAAGAGGTGACATATCTTGCTCATGATCACACAGCTAGTAAGTGGCAGTGAGGATTCAAAGCAGAGTCTTTGGGACTAATAACCAGCCTACCCAAGTCAATGTTGAGTAAATAGTGATACCAGAAAGGATTGATTGCCTGGGTCCTCTAATGCCATCACTGCTTGCTAGGCAGGCAGTAACTTGAGTTGCAAACTGTGGGCTCAAGTGTAGAGTCAGCCACTGAGGATGACTGTGTGCAGACTGGCCATTCCATACGCAATGTGTCAGTTTCCTGTGCGACTGTGAAAACCACTTAGCTGAACGATGTGCAAACCACCGCCTCACCAGTGAGTGGTTCTCTGCCTGAATTGGAATATGCCAGTGTCAACACAAGTGTGCAGAAAAGTGCGGTGTAGCATTTTCCAGCCCTCCTTCACTGCTAGGTTCTGGGGGTATACAGTATCATGCCCTTTCAAGGGCAGAGGGAGAATTAGTCATGATAGGTGTTAGAATCAGGTCAGGGCTATTGGCAGCTTGCTGTGAGGGAAGAAAAAGGAATTAGGAACAGGAGTAATTCTCTGTCCTCATTGATTTCAGAGGCTGTTTACCTGCAAGTGTTTCTGCAACTTTCTTTCTCCTTTTGAACAGATTCACAGTGGAAGGAAGAGATTTGCTCAATGGTGGCTCTGAGAGAAGCCTGCAGAGCTTAGAGCTGCCAAGGTCAGGAAATGGAACACATGCTTTTTGCCAAGGCAATTTTTTTTTTCTCATCAGATTAGTGGTCATGCAAGGAAAAAGGCCAGTGATAGGTCCAGAGGCAAGTATAGGGGGGAAGAAATAGCCACAGCCTCCTGTGTGTTAAGAGCTTAGGATCAGTGCAGCTTGAAATTGTCTGTTCAGTTAAAACATGGAACTGCCTTGAAGTGTTGGCTTCTGAGTGCTGGCTTGAGGAAGGTCAAATAGAATATACCATTGCTTTTGCTGTAGCTGTTGTAAGTCATCAGAGGAATCATGAATTCAGTTAAAGCAGAGCAATAGGATTTAAAATAAGTAGAAATGATCTACTTTCTGGGTGAGGACATACAAGATTTCCTTTGTTCTCCCAAGATAATTTGCCATTTTGTGGATTACAGGTCTGTGATGATGTTGAGTATTTTTTGAAATTGTCTAGCTTCCTGGCTCTTTTAGGAGATAACGGAGGAAGAAATACTCTTTTATTTATCCTTGTGAAACATTCCCTGTGAGACTCCAGGATCTCTCCCTGTACCCAGAGGATACAAATATCTGCAGATATGCAAATGCTAAACTACATTATTGAACTATGCACATCTTCCCATATACTTTAAAATCTCTAGATTACTTATAATACTGAATACCATGTAAATGCTATATAAGTAGCTGTAAATACAATGTACATACTAGCTAGTAAATTCAAGTCTTTGTTTATTGGAACTTTCTAGAATTTCTTTTTTCCTGAATATTTCTGATCCCAGGTTGGTTGAATCTCAGGATATGGAACCCATGGATAGAGGGCTGGCTGTACTTGTTTTCCAAATCCAAAGAGAGTAGATGGTGTGAACATTATCTGGCAAATCCAGGGCATTGTTATTAGCTGTCAATATGAAAAATGTTTAATAAGGTTACTTTCCCCTTTGAGTATAACTAGGCATGAAGGGGGAGAGCATGCTGCCCCCAGGGTGCTATTTGTAAGTAACTTCAGTGAAGGAGGGGGTCCTTGCCACTAAAACCTATTGGGCTGCTGGGGAGGGGCTTTGCTCTGCTGCTTCCAGGTCAGTGAGGGAGAAGGACATAACACAGCTGGATGGCAGCTCATGGTGGCGCTGGGTATCCATCCACTCATAGCCCCTTGGTCTTCCTTTGAAGTGTCACCTTTGGGAAGTGCTAATAAGAGCTGTTACAATCACTGTGGTGAGGGTTTGTGCTGTGCATAAAGGGGCTATGTTGCAGCTCCCTGCTTAAAAAGAAGTGGAAGCACAACTGACCCTGGACAAGGACCAGTCCTTGCTGATGCTGGGACTCCAGAATAAGATGCAATCCCACTTGAATCAAGTTCTGTGCCCCAGCCTGGAGGTGGCTAGCTCCCTCCACTAGAGGAAGAGCAGGCATCTGCAGGGTGAACTCTTTGTGATAGAGCCAATGGAAGAAGCATTTCTCTAGGAGGATTGTGGAACATGTGTCTTGGAGTTGCTACACTATTTGAAGAGTGTCTCCATGGAGAGATTGGCTTTCTGCAACACTGGAGCCTGGAGTGTTGCTCAAGGACAGCTGGGCACCAACATGGCTTTGTCTGCTCTGACAAAGGATAAGGCAGAAAGCCTTGGCTGACAGTGCATTTGATTTAAGATCTCGGAGGACTTGAGGCATTCTCCAAATGGAAACTCACAGAATGGTAGAGTCACGGTGATGTGAGCCTGAGCACAAATGGGCAGGAATCTGTGTTCTCCCTCAACTCTGGCAGAGAAGGAAGCTGGGGCAGAGTCTTTGCACCTGTTCCTGGGCCAAGAAGCCTCCCTGCTGGCTTCTCTGCATCCCTGGTTACACAGGATGGGAAGCTGCACAGATGTGGCCTCTACTCACCATTTGTAGTAATGCTGCAAATAATTTCTAGATTTTAGCTTTGTTTATTTTAAAGTGTGTGTGTGTGTGTGCACGCGCACGCGCACACAGTAAGGGGGAGTAGGCTTGAACTAAACCAAATATGAAAATTAAGAGTACTAAATTTTCTGAAACTTGAGTTTGACCAAGGGGTTACCTAATGGCTAAACTGTAAATAAACCACATTTAAAAGAATCTGATGAATTAATTTGAGCCAGAATTAAAGTCATACTGTTTTTAACTTTTAATTTTTTTGCATAATTTCAGACCTATAGCAAAATTGCAAGACTGGTACAAATGTCTTTCATGTAGATTCCCCCAATATTAACATTTTCTGTTTTTGTTTTTATATCTCTCTGCCTCTCTCACTTCTTGACTATTTAAGATGAAGTTGCAGACATGATACCTTTTTGCCTATAAACTCTTCAGTGTGTGTTTCATAAAAATAAGGAAATTCCTTTACATAGCCAGAGAACAGTTATCAAAATCAGAAAGTTAATATTAACACAGTTCTATAAACCTCACTCAGATTTTGCCAGTTGTCCTAATAATGTCTTTTATAGCAGAATAACCCCCTCCAAATCAAATATTCCTTTAGTTGTCATGTCCCCTTGGCTCTCTTTGTTTTGGAAAGGTATCCTAGTCTTTCTTCAAAGCAATGCATATTTAAAAGTATCTAGAGTAGATTATAGGAGGGAATCAAAGTATTGTGGAGCCTGCCAATTTTCCTTTCATCTTTGTAATGGAATTACAGTCTTAGAATTTTAGTTGTATACATGATCACCTACTTAAAGACTATCTTTCCCAGGTGATCTCTAGTTGTGACCCTGTGACTAAAATAGGAAGCAAGTAGAAGTAATGGGTACAACTTCTAGATCAAGCCCTTAATGGGAATCATTGTGTCTTATTTACATACTTTTGCAAGGGAGAATAACCATACGATAGCAGGACAACTCCCTTGGACCATAAGGCTCATTAACAACCTCATAATGTGGAGCAGCCATGCCAGCCCTTGTCTGTCTAGATAATTACCCCTACCCCCTGTTCCTCTAAAAAATTAAGGACTTGAAAACCTCCCACCATTTTATTTTGTATGAGTCATTCTTATTTTGGGTCTTTTCTTAGAGCATTTGTACAAGTATGCAGTTGGCTGAACCACTATTTATGGAATTGTTTAAATCTCTGGAATAGTTCTGCCAAAGGAGGAAAAAAAAAAAAAAGCACAAAATTTTACAAACTACTAATCATATACCAATGAGGTGAACTTGTATTGCAATTTTTTATTGGTAATTTTATCAAGACTGGAAAATGTCCCCTTTATGCTTTTATTAATTCTTTTAGTAATTGCATTTACTCATTTGCATTGGTGCCAGTCAAAGTTGTATTCTTTGCGAAATTACAAAACTGTCTTTGTTATGCAAATTTAAAGTCTTAGAGGAATTTTGGGTTGAAAGATCTGCTCCTGCAATTTCCATATGTTGGCATCAGGTGGCAGTAGAGCTATATATGTTCTGATCAGCCTTGTGTAACAGGGCTTTCACTGATGACATAAGCTCGAGTTTCTGAGCTAAAACATTGGATAAAATATGATTTAGTTATTTTAAAAATTCAATACAAAGTAAAGAAAAATTATTTCACAGAAAATACAAACAGAAATCTCATATACATTTTTCATGTGTTATTTAGCACAACCAAGCTACAACATGGTCTTGATATTAAACTTGCAAAAGGCTTTATTTCCTACTTTCTATTTCTTATAGAACCACTATTATGAACACTCCTTTCTCTTTATTGCTTTTTCAAGAGAGGTAGTACTCTCTATCATAATCTAGACAAAAGGCTAGCCTTTCTGGTCAACTAAAAGGGCATAAATTAAACTTTTCTCTTTAGCTTCTTGCTAAAATCCTTTCTTATTTCTACAAATTTAGCAAGAGTGAGGAAATTGTAAATGATTGTTCTTTAAGCATATTAAAATCTTGTGTTCATCACGGGTTAAACTACATGTAATATTCTACCACTTAGAAGTCTTTCCAAAAATTTCCCTCCCAAGTCAACATAATTTGGGAACCTACTTGACCAAATAGGCATACATACGTGGGTGTTTACTCAGTTGTGTCTGACTCTTCATGGCCCTATGGACTGTAGTCCACTAGGCTCCTCTGTCTATGGAATTTTCCAGATGAGAATACTAGAGTGGGTTGCTATTTCCTAGCCTAGGGGAGCTTCCCAACCTAGGGATTGAACCCGTGTCTCTTGTGTCTCCTGCAGTGACAGGCGAATTTTTACCACTAGCGCCACCTAGGAGCCAAGCTTTAAAAAACTTAATAGCCTTGTTTAGTACCTGGGTTAGATAGTATATTCAAAAGCAGAGACATTACTTTGCCAACAAAGGTCCGTCTAGTCAAGGCTGTGGTTTCTCCAGTGATCATGTATGGATGTGAGAGTTGGACTGTGAAGAAAGCTGAGCGCCGAAGAATTGATGCTTTTGAACTGTGGTGTTGGAGAAGACTCTTGAGAGTCCCTTGGATTGCAAGGAGATCCAACCAGTCCATTCTAAAGGAGATCGGTCCTGGGTGTTCTTTGAAAGGAATGATGCTAAAGCTGAAACTCCAGTACTTTGGCCACCTCATGTGAAGAGTTGACTCATTGGAAAAGACTCTGATGCTGGGAGGGATTGGGGGCAGGAGGAGAAGGGGACGACAGAGGATGAGATGGCTGGATGGCATCACTGACTCGATGGACGTGAGTTTGAGTGAACTCCGGGAGTTGGTGATGGACAGGGAGGCCTGGCGTGCTGTGATTCATGGGGTAGCAAAGAGTCGGACACAACTGAGTGACTGAACTGAACTCAACTGAACTACCAAATATAACACCTTGAAGAAAAAAGGGAAGTTGAGTCAAAGTGAAAAGTATCCGGACTAATTTAATGATCTCAGATAATTTCTGCTTTCCCACCAACAGGGGCTCCAGGAGAGAATGGGAGAGGAATCTTCTGTGTCTCCAAGCAAAGATGTAAAGAAGACAGGGAGGAGGGAGGAGGGCTCAGGATGGGGAACACATGTATACCTGTGGCAGATTCATTTTGATATTTGGCAAAACTAATACAATTATGTAAAGTTTAAAAATAAAATAAAATAAAAAAAAAAAAAAAAAAGAAGACAGAAGCTGTTTTGGTCATAAGGCAGGGTAAGTCTGGTGTAAGGCTGTCACTTGATCTTTGTCCTGGGGCTATTATGTCATTGTACATGGGATTGGGACATCTGCTTCTTGATGCATTTTATTTGGAATTTCCGATGTCAGTTGGGCTAGAAATAGTATAAATGTCAGGCACACAATTCATAGGTTTGGGTTCTCAAATCCTTGCAGGAAGGTAGGAAATAAAATATGCAACCCTTTGTCTTACCCAGGGGCAAAAACATCCCTGGAAAGTTGCTTTCTTTTTTAGATGAATTTGGGCCTACAGCTCTGTCTACAGCCTCAATTATGGTCCCTTTTGAGTCTTTTTCTTTATTTTCATACAGACTTCTATAAAATGGAAAAGAATTACACACACACATGCATGTGTGTATATGTATCAATATAATTCATAGCTTCATTTATTTCAAGGAACAGTATAAAACATATGAGCCAAAACAAAATGAGCTGTTCATTGATGAAGCATTTACTGAGTAGCTGCTATGTGTCCGATACTGTATTAGGTGATGTGATGTCAAAGATAAAAATATATGGTTTTCACTTCCACAGTGTTCTCCATGCAATACTTCTGTTCTAAAAAAGTGTAAAGAGTAGTCTTATGAGAGACTCACAATATTATTGAGGCTGCCAGTTTTCCTTTAATTTCTATTTTTTAAATATATGAATCACTGACATATAACAAGTGCTTAGTCTTTCTTAGTATTTCCCTTTAATACAGAAAAGTTAAGGGAAAAACTTTAGAAGCATGAGACTCCGACTCAGCTACCATGTGACTCAGACCCCAAAGTGGGCAGTATTGTGGAAATGGTAAATCCACGTATAATAGGGAGCAGTTTTCCTAGGACATTTTCACCCCTGAAAAGGACAAATTCGGCAGAATTCCCTCACTCTCAGTTGTTTTTCTAAATTCTTTTCTATATACTGAATGCATTTAGACCTCACAACAATGCTAGGAAGTATTATTTCTGTTCTCATTTTATAGATGAGAACTGGTGCAGAGCATGGATTAACTTGTCCCACGGTTACATGTTATGTGTCGGCCAGGATCCAAACAAAGATGGCCAGGCTCCAGGATCTGCACTGTTAACCAATTCTCTATACACTTGTGGTCTTCAGTGAGGGAGAAGTGGAGTCCCTAACAAGAAACACACGCCCCCCCCCCATTTTGGAATTTTATTTCCATTCAACTATCAGTAATTGAGAAATCAGCATAACCAGTCCGTGATTTAGACACCAGGGACCCAGAATTCTCAAGAACTTACTATGAAGTAGGGGAGATGGACATATCTGCAGATAGCTATGGTGAAGGGCAGAAAGCAACAGTGCTGTGAGAGGCTAAGAGAATACTCCATCAGTACAAGGAAGGAAGCCCAAGAGGAAGTAACCTGTTTGATTTTAGTGCTTGGAATATCTCACCAGAAATGACTGTTAGTTCTATGTTAAATAGAATTTTCATTGCCCATCTTGTTTGGAATGGGCAATTCTCGATTCTTTCCTTGTTGGATAGACTTTATTTTTTGCCTCATTATATGGGGCTAACGTCTGTCAACCATCAGCAGATATTTAGACACGTGCATGGGTAGATGTTTCTGTCCTCAACCTAATGGCCCCCACTTTATTCAGCTGTCTTCATTCGACTCTCAGAGTCTCAAGACACTCATCTCATTGTTGCGTAACTGTGAACTGATTTCTTTGACTTACCCACTGACCTTGAGCTTTTTTAGGGTAGAGGGAAAGCCTTCCGGCTGGCAGCCTTAGACCTATCCTGGAGTCAGGGACTCACATATTGAAAAATAAATGTATGTGAAACGAATGAAATGCAAACAACTGACCCTAGGAATAGGGGGAAAAACCCACCACCTATTTATCATAGTTCAGCTCAGTTCAGTCGCTCAGTTGTGCCCAACTCTTTGCGACCCCAGAGACTGTAGCACGCCAGGCTTCCCTGTGCATCACCAACTCCCAGAGCTTGCTCAAACTCATGTCCATCGAGTCGGTGATGCCATCCAACCATCTCATTCTCTGTCATCTCTTCTCCTCCTGCCTTCAGTCTTTATCATATTGCCCCATCCAATATACTTTTGACCCTCTTGATGAGGACAGAAGCTGTTCATTAAATAAATTAAGCATTAAGTTGAGAACACGAGTGTCAATATAGACACAGGCTGTTAATTTACTGGTCACTGATGCATCCAGTGCTCAGAGGACCTCAGCGACTGTATCTCCATTAAACAGCAGGTGATTGAAACATGGCTAAAAGGGACGAGGCCAACATGGAGCTCACACAAGTTGATAGAATTATCCAAAATGAGATCCTCTTCCCCTTTGAAAAATGGATGCTCCTTGGCATCAAACTTTGAAACTATCTAAGTGATTAGACCTATCTGTTCCCTTTTGACTGTTTTATTTCCATTTTAAAATAGATTGTACCATTTCTTACTTGTAATTTGGCCTAATGTTGCCTTGAAATAAGAGGGTGATAAAGAAAGGGAGAAGAAATCTTTGATCATTCGTCATGCTATGGAAAATCTGACAGTGGCTTCAATTAACAGATGGGACCCCAGAGAATTTCTCAGGCTGATCTTCCCCTAGTGCTCTGTCTAATTGAGTAGAGGAAAATAGCCTTAGCAGCGACCTGGATAGCTGCCGAATGAAGCCATCGCCGTTTCACTGAGGCTAAAATCACTGTCATGTTCCGGGCTTTTTTTTTTTTCATGCTTATCTGGCAGGCTACTGAAGCATAGCAGTCAAAGGATGATGGCATTAGTGAGATGCAGTGGAAAAAGCGCTGGAATGGAGCCTGAGAGACTCAGCCAGCCTTGAGATCTTAGAGAGGGCTCCGTTCTTTTCCCTGTCTGGCCTCAGTTTCCACATTTATAGCATCATCAGTTGGAGTAGATGATTTCCTGGGTCTTTCTCAATTCTGACATTTAGTAAGTCCTTCTCACCTTTTCTTCAAAAGCCTCTTAAAAGGATAGGTTTGGAAAAATCCTTGCTTGGGGCATACACAACTGCTATCCTACAAATGCAATTTTCATAAGTGTGTTTTTGACAATTGGAGGCAGGGTGAGACCAGTGGGGAGGACAGACTATGAGAATATCTTTGCAGAGGCATCTGGGAAACTCTTCATCCTCCTTCCCCCTCCCATGCCTCTCCATCCCCCACAACTGCTGCAGGGATCTACCTAAGACACTAAGTCTTTAACACCTGTTTCTCTTCTGATTAAGGCAAGCCACAAGAGTAGGGACCACATTAGTCTTATCCAGTGACGTATCTTGTAGCTCTGTCCTAACACAATGCCTTGTCTAGAATGGATGCTCTATTAATGTTTGTTGATTGAATAGAATGTATACATGTTTAAAACTTTTCAATGGTTAACCGTATGTTTTAGTTTCCAGGTTAAAGCTTAATACTTTAAATCATGAATTCCTTCATGATTTTTGCCCTAGTTATCTATCCTCCTCTTATATAGCCCTTCTGGATATATTCTTCCCTCCAAGTATACTATAATCTCTGCAGATCTCTGAGGATATCACAATGTTGGGCATTTTTGTGCCTTATACCTGATACGTTTCCCACGGATGCTTTTCTCCTAGTGCTCTGGTAGTTAACTAGTTCATCAAAACTCATATCAAATTCCAGTTGTTCCAGAGAGTCTTTCCTGATCTTCCCCCTCCATTATGATTTATGATGTCTCTTTCTAGGTTCCCATGGCATCCAATGTATCATGCTATAGTTATTACCATCCATAGCACACTCTCTAGAATATGTTAATGCTCATTCAATGGTTTTTAAAAGGAATGATTTACCGAGTTAAGCTCTAAGCCTCCATTTCAGACCCATACCATGTCTGTATTTTCTCCTTTTCAGTCATTCGTGAGGTCTCAGAACCTCAATCTGCTCCCTGGTCTTGGGGTTCTTCCACCCCTCAAAACTTGGCTAAGATGTAGAAGTCCATTTTCTCAGTTCCGTCCTTTATGTTGTCTCAGTGAAAAGTCCACAGGCCCTTTTTGTTTCACGTGTTGATTGCTTCATGGAAATACATGATAAAAATAACAAGCTGATTCTAGAAGCTTAGGAAGTTTTTGCAGTCACTTTCTCTTCCTGCCTTCTTCATCCCTTTCTGTAATGATACTGGAATCTCAGCTAGACTTCTGCCCTCTGATTTATGCTCAGAGTTGGAGTTCCCTAATCATTTTAATTCCTTTGATTTAATCTTCAGATTTCTTCTTCTTGTTATTGTTCAGTTGCTAAGTTGTGTCTGACTCTTTGTGACCCCTGAACTGCAGCACACCAGGCTCTCCTGTCCTCCACTATCTCCTGGAGTTTGCTCAAACTCATGTCCATTGAGTTGACGATGCCATCCAATCATTTTGTCCTCTGTCTCCCCCTTCTCCTTTTGCCTTCAATCTTTCCGATCATTAAGGTCTTTTCTGATGAGCTAGCTCTTTGAATCAGGTGACCAAAGAATTGCAGCGTCAGCATCAGATATCTTATGAACCCCATTTTTTATGATTGAACCCCTCTTGGGTCTGAGGATATGGTTAAAGCAATCTATTGCTGCATAGCAAATTAACTGTAAACTTAGCAACTGAAAATAAAAAATATTTATCTCACATCAATAATAGTAAATATAAATATTTATTATTTCTGAAGGGTATTCATTCAGAAGTGGCTTGGTTGTATGGTTTTGGTTCAGGGTATCTCATGGGCTCTCAAGCTATTGTCTGGGCTGTAGCCTTAACTGAAGACTTGACTGAAGGAAGGTCTTCATTCCCAATGTCATTCCCATGGTTGTTGGAAAGCCTCAGTTCTTGCAGGCTCTTAGGCTGAGGTTCTCACTTCCTCACTGGCTGTTGACTGGAGGCTTCTTCAGTCCCCTTCTTTGTGGGCCTTTCCATCGGGCAGCTCAAAACATAGCAGCTAGCTTCTTCAGAACTGACAAATCATTACTTCTGCCATATGCTGCTGGTCAAAAAGATCAAGTCCTGGTCAAATGTGGGAGGGGACAGCAGAAAAGCATGAATAACAAGAGGTTGGGACTTTTTGTCTGTAATGGAAAATAGCATTTTTGAGAACTTCCAAGCTGGCTGGGGCTCAGTCCAGATGGCCTCTGGTCTATTTGAGAATGATTTTCTCTATGCATTTCTTTATTGATGTTTTGGGATTTTAATCCAAACACTTTTTACCATTTTAGATACATCATTTCAGCTGATGTAGCTTTTGACTCTTTGGAAGAAATATGAGCATCCCATACAATTAAGAGTGTAGAATGCAGTCTTGGCCTTAAGCCATCATATTTCCTAGGCTCCAAATGGCAAATTAGAATAAAAGTTTCTAATTTTGCTTTATAAGCATGGCATTATTTTCAGCACATTGACGGCAGGTGTCAGGAGGGCACAGGAGTGCCTAAGGCATGCTGACATGATAGATTTAAAAAATAAAATCACCTGCTTTGTGGTTATTTCCACTGCTTATATATTATACTTCTGTGTTATTCACATAAGTGAGTTTCTAATTAGTTAGAAGTCATTAAGAAAAGACAATCAATGCTGTTGTTCTCAGAACTTAGTAGATAAATTGACGTGACAGAAACATTTCCAAGGGAATATATTTTGAGGTCAAAGGGTCAGATTATGTTGTCATGATGTGAGCATACAAGCATGCAAGGTCTCCTGGTCCGTGTGGTCCTGCACTTTTCACAGCTCAGCTACTGGACAGTGGTTTTCAAAATAACACATGTAGAGTTCAGGGGGGTGGATAGCGTAGGGAGAAGAGGTCATGGTTAAGGCCAGCCCTGAACAAGGAAGTTTTCAACCCCTCCTTTCTTCCCTTTCTGCAAGCAGAGTAGCTCTATAATTTTTTCTTAATTGGTTTCCACATAGCAACAATTTCATTTTGAGAAAAGATTTAGCAGCTTGAAAAAGAAAGGAATATACAAACTTCCAGCCTGGGAGATAATAATTGAAGCATCTTGGGAGGATATCTTTGAGTAGGTGAGACTTTTTTTGGTAACCAAGAGAGTGATCGAGAGAGAAAATGAGTAGTCCTTCAAAATTCTCCTTTGAGGAAACTGAATCTTTTTCTTATTACGTTGCTTTTTTCAAAATGCTGGCACAGCAAAGGAAACCATAAACAAAGTGAAAAGACAACCTATGGAATGGGAGGAAATATTTGCAAATGGTGTGACCGACAAGGGCTTAATTTCCAAAATGTACAAACATCTTATGCCAACAAAAACCAAACAGTCCAATTGAGAAATGAGCAGAAGACCTAAATAGACATTTCTCCAGAGAAGACATACAGATAACCAATAGGCACATGAAAACACGCTCAACATCACTAATTATAAGGGAAATGCAAACCAAGAGTACAATGAGGTATGACCTCACACCAGTCAGAATGGCCACCATTAAAAAGTCTACAAATAAGAAATGCTGGAGAAGGTGTGAAGAAAAAGGAACCCTCCTACACTGTAGTGGGAATGTAAGTCGGTGCTACTAACACGATTTTGCAAATCAGCTATGTGTTAGTTTCTCAGTCATGTCCAGCTATTTGTGACCCCATGGACTGTAGCCTGCCAGGCTCCTCTGTCCATGCAATTCTCCAGTCAAGAATATTGGAATGGGTTGTCATTCCCTTCTCCAGGGGAACTTCCTGACCCAGGGACAGAATCCAGGTCTCTATCATTGCAGGCAGATTCTTTACCATCTGAGCCACTAGGGAAGCCCATAATCAACTATCAATTTTTCAATTTAAAAAATGCTGTTAACTGTTAAAATTACCATCAAAAGGCTCAGGATATTCTCCCAAATAATAAATCAATTTTCCAAGGGGTCCTTTGGCATTCTGAAGTCACTCAGGGCTTAGACAGGTGTGGGCTTCTTAACGGTGGTGCTGTTGACATTTTTGGCTGGATAATTTTTTGCTGTGGGGGGCCACCCTATGCACTGTGCAATGTTTAGCAGCATCCCTGGCTCCTAGCCACAGGATGGCAATAGCGTCTTCCCTTCCCCAAGTTCAGTTCAGTTCAGTCGTTCAGTCGTGTCTGACTCTTTGCAACCCCATGGACTGCAGTACTCCAGGCTTCCCTGCTCACCAGAAACCCTGAAGCTTGCTCAAACTCACGTCCATCGAGTCGGTGATGCCTTCCTACCATCTCATCCTCTGTCGTCCCCTTCTCCTCCTGCCTTCAGTCTTTCCCAGCATCAGGGTCTTTTCCAATAAGTTAGTTCTTCAAATCAGGTAGCCAAAGTATTGGAGTTTCAGCTTCAGCATCAGTCCTTCCAATGAATATTCAGGACTGATTTCCTTCAGGATAGACTGGTTGGATCTCCTTGCTGTCCAAGGGACGCTCAAGAGTCTTCTCCAACACCACAGTTCAAAAGCATCAATTCTTTGATGCTCAGCTTTCTTTATAGTTCAACTCTCACATCCATACATGACTACTGGAAAAACCACAGCCTTGACTAGACCAACCTTTGTTGGCAAAGTAATGTCTCTGCTTTTTAATATGCTGTTTAGGTTGGTCATAGCTTTTCTTCCAAGGAACAAGCATCTTTTAATTTCATGGCTGCAGTCACCATCTGCAGTGATTTTGGAGCCCTGCAAAATGTCTCTCACTGTTTCTACTGTTTCCCCATCTATTTGCCATGAAGTGATGGGACCAGATGCCATGATCTTAGTTTTCTGAATGTTGAGTTTTAAGCCAACTTTTTCACTCTCCTCATTCACTTTCATCAAGAGGTTCTTTAGTTCTTCTTCACTTTCTGCCATAAGGGTGGTGTCATCTGTGTATCTGAGGTTACTGATATTTTTCCTGGCAACCTTGATTCCAGCTTGTGCTTCATCCAGCCTGGCATTTTGCATGATGTACTCTGCATATAAGTTAAAAGAGCAGAGTGACAGTATACAGCCTTGACATATTCCTTTCCCAATTTGGAACAAATTTGGGGTCGCAAAGAGTTGTTCCATGTCTGATTCTAACTGTTGCTTCTTTACCTGCATACAGATTTCTCAGGAGGCAGGTAAAGTGATCTGGTATCCCATCTCTTCAAGAATTTTCCACATTTTGTTGTGATCTACACAGTCAAAGGCTTTGGCATAGTCAATAAAGCACAAGTAGATGTTTTTCTGGAACTCTGTTGCTTTTTTGATGATCCAACCGATGTTGGCAATTTGATCTCTGATTCCTCTGCCTTTTCTAAATTCAGCTTGAGCATCTAAAATTTCTTGGTTCATGTACTGTTGAAACCTGGCTAAAAGAAATTTGAGCATTACTTTGCTAGCAAGTGAGATGAGTGCAATTGTGCAGTAGTTTTAACATTCTTTGGCATTGCCTTTCTTTGGGATTGGAATGAAAACTGACCTTTTCCAGTCCTGTGGCCACTGCTGAGTTTTCCAAATTTGCTGACACATCGAGCGCAGCATTTTCATGGCATCATTTTTTAGGATTTGGAATAGCTTGACTGGAATTCCATCAGCTCCACTAGCTTTGTTCATAGTGATGCTTCCTAAGCCCACTCAACTTCCCATTCCACGATGTCTGGCTCTAGGTGGGTGATCACACCATTGTGGTTATCTGGGTCATGAAGATCTTTTTTTTGTATAGTTCTTCTGTGTGTTCTTGCCAGCTCTTCTTAATATCTTCTGCTTCTGTTAGGTCCATTCCCTTTCTGTCCTTTTTTCTGCCCATCTTTGCATGAAATATTCCCTTGGTATATTCCTACCCCAAGAGTACAATCAAATATGTCTCCAAACTTTGGCTAATATCCCTGGGGAGGGGGCAAAATCACCCCTAGCTGAGAACCACTGATCTGGTGAGAACAGTGAATGGCCAAGGTGACTGTGTCATTTGGAGCCCCAGTTGAGGTTGAGCATGAAGCACTGTCACGGCTTTTCATGTGGACTCTGAAGATATTCTCCAAAGAGAAGTGCCAAGACATTTGGAATCAAGTTCTGGCATCGAGGGAAGAGGTCTTTCATCTCCCAAAATGATTACTTGGAAGGTAGCAGACTCCTTCAATTGTACCAGTTCTGAAATTTTGTTATAAACCAAGCCTGGTTCACTACAGCTTTGTCTTGTTCTCAATCCAGTTGTATCTTTCACCCAAGGAGAAGCCAAAATGGAAAAAGAAAGGTATAGTGGCTTCAGGGTCCACCTGAAAAGCAGTGACAGGGCTTCACACTCAACCTCAGTCGGGGGCCCCAAATGGCATTGTCACCTTGGCCATTCACTGTGCTCACCGGATCAGTGGTTCTCAGCTAGGAGTGATTTTTGCCCCCTCCCCAGGGCATTAGCCAAAGTCTGGAGACGTATTTGATCTGCCTGATAGTTCTTTTAGTAAAAGTTGGGAAGGAAGAGTTGGGGAGAAATTCTGTTTTGAAGTCAGGCCCTGGAGATCTCAGCAAGTATTTGTGCTGGAGTAGAGATTCCTACCTTGAGCTTCCTCCTGGACATTCCTAGATACCACCACTGCATTCTCTTCTTGTCAGTTAATCATAATATGTATTTTGTTTGCTTACCTGACACTTTACAACATTTGCATTTCCCTCCTGCCTGTCTGCAGGCATGATAAGAGCAGCAAAAAGAATAACAAAACAAAAGCTTTCTTTGAAAAGAATTTGCCCCTAATTGATTGCAGCTGTAGCAGCCAAAGCCACCGAGGAAAAAGCCTGGCCTTTGGCTCTGCCCACGGGAAGCGGCCACGTGCTGACCTGTGCTCAGTTACCTCGGGGGCACCGAGGGTCGAGGGGTATCTGTTTGAAATTTCCTGTCACAACAGTGTCATTTGCAGACACGGCCAGAGAGGAAACAGGGATGGCAGGGGCTTTCTTCATCAGATGCCTCCCCTGATAGTTTTTGCAGAGAGGTTGTAGAAAAGGAGGTGATTGCAGGAATCCAAACAGCAAGTGCTTCCGATGCTGGGCTGTCCTTGGAGGGGAGGCCCCTGTTTCCTCCGTGGGTCCCAAAGGCAAGAGCAGAGACTCCGATAGAAAGATGCAGTTTAAGAGACCTTTAGGAGCCCTCAGTTGTACTGAGGTGACAAATAAATAGAAAAGTAGGTTTGTATTGTTTGGATGCTGCCAGTGGAAAGGGTTGTATAAATGTCTAGAAGAATAAACTGAAACGTATTTTCAGGTGATCTTTGTTATGAGTTAATGTCTTCATGTATGAATGTGAGAGTTGGACTATAAAGAAAGCTGAGTGCAGAACAATTGATGCTTTTGAACTGAGGTGTTGGAGAAGACTCTTGAGAGTCCCTTGGACTGCAAGGAGATCCAACCAGTCCATCCTGAAGGAGATCAGTCCTGGGTGTTCATTGGAAGGACTGATGCTGAGGCTGAAACTCCAATACTTTGGCCACCTGATGCAAAGAGCTGACTCATTGGAAAAGACCCTGATGCTGGGAAAGATTGGGGGCAGGAGAAGGGGATGACAGAGGATGAGATGGTAGGATGGTATCACCGACTCAATGGACATGGGTTTGGGTGGACTCCGGGAGTTGGTGATGGACAGGGAGGCCTGGTGTGCTGCGGTTCATGGGGTTGCAAAGAGTTGGACAGGACTGAGCGACTGAACTGACCTGAATGTCTTCAGAAATAGGGTTGATAATGATGGAGACTGGTATGCACGGTAGGAAACAGAATGAGACCACCGATGGAAGTAGGCAGAGCTTGGCACCTCATAAATAGTGGATAAAATGGTAAAAGGGCTACCCTGGTGGCTCAGTGTTAGAGAATCTGCCTGCCAGTGCAGGAAATGCAGGCTTGGTCCCTGGGTTGGGAAATCCCCTGGAGAAGGAAACGGCAACCCACTCTGGTATTCTTGCCTGGGAAATTCCATGAATAGAGGAGCTTGGCTGGCTACAGTCCATAGGTCACAAAGAGTTGGACATGACTTAATGACTAAAACAACAACAAAAAGATAAAAATAATGATTGTCACTGTTATTAATTGCAGAGGGGCTATTACATATCCCTATAGAGATCCAAAGAAAAGGAGAGAATCTAGAGAAAGATGGAGATAATTTAGGCTTTCAGGCTAATTATGGCCTCAGTTACTTGCTTTAGGCAAGCTTTTGATTATCTGGGTAATTCTCTGCCCTTGTATTAGTTTCTTTTCGGCTGCTGTAACTAACTACCACAGACGGAGTGGCTTAGAACAACAGAATTTATTCTCTCAATTCTGGAAACCAGAAGTAAAAAAGTCAAGGTGTCAGCAAAGGCCATGTTCCCTCTCATTTATCCCCAGAGCAAATCCTGTTGACACAGAAGTGTCCTCAAGGGCAGAAGAGAAGCCTGTTGGAGGGAGGGAAGGCTGGGGTTAGGGTGGTGCTACTGGTCGAGATGTCCTAACAGCAGCATTAGCTTAACCTCACTCAACCTCAATCGGGGTTATGAGATTTCAAAAAAATTCTTCCCTGTGGAGGATAAGGGGTGAATTGAGAGGCTGAGTAGAGATGTTGGGCTTCTTCACAGATCATGTATAGTGGCTGAAGGCCAGAGAGGGGCTGGTGATGACTGATACCTTGCTTGAGAGACGGGTTGTATGACTGACAGCTGTGAGGGCCTGGGATGGTGACCATGCTGGGAGGGCAGTTGGTGACTTTGCTTTTAAAGAGTGGATTCTGGTCTCATTCAACTGTAGGAAGTTCCTCCCTCATCTGTAGAATTGCCACAACTTACCACCATCAATGCCAATTTTACGTGTGCGTGTGTGTGTGTGTGTTTGTGTGTGTAGTTGGGTCATGTGTCAGAGTTTCACGTCTCTAAAATGTCAGTGTTTAGAAAAGAAAAACTCCTTGTAGTCTGTTTTGGATGGTTCTGTAGAGCAATTTGTACCAATCATTTAGAGTGATGTGTGGAACTCCAAATGATTTATTATTTGCAAAGGTAGGAAAATATACAACTTCATATGCTTAGTCAATAATTAGTGAATAATCAACTCCACCAAAGAACTTCTGTAAATTTTCAAGTACCAAATGTTTTACTTCTCAAATATCTGCTTTTCTCAGTCATTGACTGCTATTCAACCATTTAACTGGTTAATATGAGCGCCCAAGATAAATAAATGGAGACCTTTTAACCCTTAGATTTCAAGTGACAGCTTGGACTAAACCATCAGCCTTCCACGCAAAGAAAACACAAATACAACCCTTAATGAAGTTAGACACAGACATGTTTTGAAGATCAGGTAATTTATTTTTTTGAGGGAGAGGAAGGGTAAAGAATTAAATTTTGCTAATTATATGTATATTTTCAGTCCCATTTAGTTTTGCAATACTGAAGAATTGCACAGAGTGACTCAAATTATTATAAATTGCAGAAGAGGCCCAGACATGATGAGTTTTCTAAATTCAAGTTGTTTCTTTCTATGTTTTGGGTCTTTGTGTTCTGTCTCAAAAATGTATTTCTCTACAATGATTTTGTACAATTTCAGTTTTTCTGATCAGATGTAATTACCTAAACTATGTATATAGTTTTCCCCTTCTTTTAGCATAATTTGGAAACACTGTCATATGAATTCATGGTTTGCACAGTCCAGGAAAATGAAATCTTGAAATAGCCTCTTGGAGGTTCAGTTTTGCAAACTACAAATACTCTCTCCTGTGCACATGTGTGCATACACACACGTGCACATCTACGGTATCTGAGAGAGAAAATTTCAGCAGGAAGGCGGAAGAGTAGAAATGGAATAAAAACAACAGTTGAGCTGAAGCAAGCTCCCAGAAATAGCTTGCCTCATCAGGGAGATGTTTTCTTGTCATTTCCTCAGTTCAGTATTGAATTGCTCCACTATTCTCGTGGGATTGAATTTTAATTGAATAGACACTTGGGTTGAAAATAGTTCTCCCCCAGTCATGCAGATTTGCCTTCTCTCAGCATCATTACTCCTCCTTTCTCCAAGTGAGTCATGAGAATTGTGAGGTGTGAGTCCACACTTGGTTGAGCGGAAGAGTCAGTCAGAAAGTGATGTGATGGGCTCTTCGTCCTGAAAGGAGAAGCACTTCCAGGTAGGAAAGAGGACTGATGAGTTAAAATGAAGGGGTGTGTGTGGTTTGTATTTGCTTTCTGGCATTACCTCAAAGAGACTATCACTCTGAAGAGCCCTAAGAAGGGACAGGCCCACTGAGCGATTGCTCAGGGTGTTAAGACATCACCAGACACAGTAGAAAAAGCGACCCAGTTAACAGGTCATTATAAGGGGCCAGAGAAGCCGACAGCGTCCCCAGTGGAACTTGGAGAATAAAACATCTTCCAGTGTTTGCTCTACTCCACTAAATAGATACAAGACTTTAAAGAATATCAGCCTGAAGTGACTCCAGACTGTTAGGCTGTCTGCTGTTGCTCACATGACTGGGTGCCACTCTGGCCAGAGCCCTCAGTGTGTTCATGTGCTTCTCTGACCACTGCCTGTCGCAGGCCACAGCAGCCCGAGTGTTTCCAGAGCAGGAGACGTGGCAGGGAAGCCATCTTGGTTATGCACCAAACAAACTCTTGGCCCTAGCCCCCACCTCTGAGATATTAATAACTTAAGATTATTTTCCCATTAAATATCAATGATTAATATGCTGTTTTCTCCAAGTCTGTTTCATTTTTTCTGCCTAGAATCACTGGCCATCTTTTCCTTCTTTCTACGGTCACATTCTGTGTTCGTGATGCTGGTCTCGTCCCTAGCTTCTCTCTCACCTATTTCTCTTAACTCCATCCTTCTATCCTTCAGCCCCACCCTCACAACCTCTCCCTCTTCCAGACACCCCACTGCACTGCTTCACCTATGTCCCGCCCGTGCAGAGGATAAGCTCACCCATGGAGTGGAGCTTGGCTGACAGACTGTAATCAGAGTTACATTTTAAAAGAACTATTTCCACATTTTGATAAGAAGCTGCTAGAGTAAAAGGGTGAGTTGTAATTGTAAATTTTTATCTCTCTGGCTGTTGAGCTCTGTGGAATCTTACATAAACTATGAACAAATATTTCCATTGTAACAGCTTAGAAATAGTCTCAAATTGGTCACAGTAAGAAAAGCAAGATGCATATAAGTGATTATAGAACTCCCACTAAATTCAGGTAAGTTTGACCTGCTTTGGGCCACTGGAAAGGGCCTGCCATCCACTGAGTGAGGTCTCGGTTCCAGACCTCTGTTTTTCTCAGCTTCAAGTTAGATTTCAAAGCAAACATCACATTCTAGGTCAGACGGATTTAAAGATGCAAATGATCAGAACCCTCCCCAAAATGTTACATGATTATAAACTTAAGGGTTAGCTCTGGTCTGTACACTTAAATATTCCTGGAAAACTCTTACAGGTGTGTATCAGACCCATGAATGGAAAGAAATGAACAATTACTGAATTATTATGACTTAGGAGTTTTATAAGTATTATTTTGTGTTGTCGTTTGGTCGCTCATCTGTGTCCAACTCTTTGTGACTCCATGGACTGCAGCATGCTAGGCTTTCCTGTCCTTCACCATCTCCTGGAGTTTGCTCAAGCTCATGTCCATTGAGTCAGTGATGCCATCCAACCATCTCATCCTCTGTTGCCCCCTTCTCCTCTTGCCCTCAGTCTTTCCCAGCATCAAGGTCTTTATCAAAAGCCTATGTACATGGAGAAGTGTTAGTATCGAGATTAAACTGCCATAGCAAATAACTGCTATGCAAATGTTAGTGACTTAAAATAGATTATCCTTCCTTTATAAGAATAGTCCAGTTTGGTTCCAGGACGATGGTATAAAAAATGGGGGTGAGTGAAGGGGGTGGGACCTCTGCTTCATGCAGAGACTCAGGACCCAGGCTAATGGAAGCTCTGCCTTTTACAATGTGGGGCTTCCAGGTTTTCTTTCATTGCCAGCACTGGGGGGAGGGAGTAAACAGAGCATGAAGAAGAGTGTGTGCATGGGGTAGAGGGTTATGATTCTGGCTTAGAAATTCCACCTTATTATTCCTGTACCCATTTCAATGACCAAAACTGAGTCTCAGGGACATCCTTGACATTAAGGTTGGCTGGCAAATGTAGCCTAGCCGAGTACCCAGGAAGCAGAGGAAATGGAACATCTGATGAATGGCTGGTAATCTTTGTCACAGGCTCTAAATGGAAGAAATGATTATTCCCCATTTTACAGGTGAAGAAGTTTTAGCTTATCCCGGATCACTCAGCTAGTCAGTGGCTGAGAAACAATTTGGGGGTGCAGGGTATCCTGGAACCTCCAAAAATTCCTGTTTAAAGCCCTGTAGTAATTATAGTTGCCACATGTTGAGCCCTTTCCCTTCATGATGATATTAAGATGTAGATTTTTACCCCACAAGCACCAGTCCAGGTAATTGAGGCTCAGAGCTGTTCTGTAACATGTCTAACTAGAGCAAGGTAGGACTCAGGAACAGACTCCTTTTTTTTTTCAGACTCCATAGCCTATCTCTGGGCTTCCCCCATGGCTCAGCAGTAAAGAATCTGCCTGCAATGCAGGAGATGTGATCCCTGGGTGGGGGAGATCCCCTGGAGAAGGGCATGGTAACCCACTCCAGTATTCTTGCCTGGAGAATCCCATGGACAGAGAAACCTGGCAAGCTACATAGGGTCACAAAGAGTAGGACCTAATTGAATCAACTGAGCACATCTAGCCTATCTCCTATAGTCCATAGTCCTATAATACTTCCTATGCTGACCCCATAGAGATGCAGCTTTGGACTCATAACGGTAACCTGATGGAGTTTGGGAAGGGTTGGATCTACTAAGTTAGTGTTAAACTTTCCTTATGTACATTTTGCCCACTCCTAAGCACAAGTTTGTTCCACTCCTGCTGTTTTAAAAATCAATTTTTTCCATCTCTTCATACAGCTTTGATTGGAGGTCTAAATGGCAAAACAGACCTTTACATGGAATACTATTACCGTACTACTTTCCCCCACATATTCACAGATATATTCTGCAAAGAATATGGGATGGGAATTATCACATAAACAAGTGTTTCCTGAGCACCTTATTACAGAGGAATGCATGATGCTGGGAAAAGTGGAAATATACTATTGAGTCCCTGTCCTTCCTAGGCTTACAGATGAGTTGGGGAGAGGGAAAATGACTACATAAAAGATAAATGATAACACACGGTGGAGATTGCTGGGAGCCACAGGACCAGTGCCAATAATAAGTACTACAAGATGGCTGGGAGATGGTTTTTGGGCAGTGGCTAATGTGCTGGCCTCAGTCCTGGGTGATTTCATATGTTATCACATTAATCCTACAGGAATTCACTGGTGGGGAGTAATCACTGGGGACTGGGATAGTCAAGAAAGTCTTGAGAGAGGAGGGAAGACTTGAGCTGGGTTGAATTATATGGTGCTATTTCACAACAGTAATGAAAGCTGGCTGAGCTGAAACCCAGAGCATAATTTCTCACTGGCTGGCTGCTCTAGATAGTAATAGCTTCAGTGCCCTTCAGAATGGAATTTTCTGAGTCTGTGAAGATGTGTGAGGTATGCCTGGCAGGTAAGCATTCTTCCATTTCCCTTCCACTCATTGCTTTAATTAAATATACTATTCTCTTGGTTACCTCTTTGGATCCTCCAGAAGTTCTGGATCATCACTTGCAGCAGCTGAAATGGAAATTATGCAGAGAGGGAAAAATGTCTCCCCACTCCCAGTTTTATTGAGAAATAATTAACATACATCACTGTATAAGTTAAAAGCAGACACTCTGATGGTTTGATTTACATATATTGTAAAATGATGACCACGGTAGGTTCAGCTAACATCCATCTCCTTGTGAATAAAAGAAAAGATTTGTACTTCTTCAGTGAAAAGAAAAGACAAAAAAGGAAAATATGTTTTCTTTGTTATTAGAACTCTTAAAAAGTGAACATGAGTCACTCAGTCATGTCTGATTCTTTGCAACCCCGTGGACTATACAGTCCATGGAATTCTCCAGGCCAGAATACTGGAATGGGTAGCCTCTCCCTTCTCCAGGGGATCTTCCCAACGCAGAGACTGAACCCAGGTCTCCTGCATTGCAGGCAGATTCTTTACCAGCTGAGCCACAAGGGAAGCCCTTAGACTCTTTCTTAGGACTCTCTTAACAACTTTCTTGTATATTATACAGTAGTGTTAGCTGTATTCATCATGTTGTATATTACATCCATAATATTTATATTGTAACTGGAAGTTTGTACATTTTTATCACCTTGCTCCAATTAGCTCCCTCTGCCTCTGCTAATCATAAGACTTGTCTCTTTTCCTATGAGTTTGGGGTTTTTTGTTTGTTTGTTACTTTAGACTCCACATATAAGTGAGATCATACAGTATTTGACTTTCTCTGGCGTATTTCATTTGACATAATGCCTTGAAGGTCCATCCGTATTTTTGCAAATGGTGGGATTTCCTTGCTTTTTATGGCGAATAATATCCATTTATCCATTCACCCATCTGTGGACACTTAGGTTGCTTCCATCTCTTGGCTATTGTAAACGATGCTGCCATGAGCATAGAAGTGCTGGCATATTTTTTAGTTAATGCTTTCCTTCCTTTGGTTGTATTTCCAGAAGTGGAATTACTGGGTATATGGTAGTTCTATTTTTAATTTTTTGAGGACCCTCCTTGCATTTTTTCCCTTACTGGCTGCACCAGTTTACAAGGGCTCCCTCTTCTCCACATCCACGCCAGCATTTCTTTTCTCTTGTCATTTTGATGACAGCCATTCTAACAGTCATGAGATGATATCTCATTGTGGTTTTAATTTGCATTTCTCTGATAATTGCTGGTATTGAGCATGTTTTCATGTACTTGTTGACCTTTCATATATCTTCTTTGGAGAAACGTCTATTCAGTTCTGCTGCCCATTTTTAAACTGGATTGCTTGTTGTTTTGTATTGAGTTGTATAAGTTTTTCATATATTATGGATATTAGCCCCTTATCAAATACATGTGCTGTGTGCCAAGTCCTTCAGTTGTGTCCGACTCTTTGAGACCTCATGGACTGTAGCCCACAAGGCTCCTCTATCCTTCAGGATTCTCCAGGCAAGAATACAGAATGGGTTGCTATGCTGTCCTCCAGGGGATCTTCCTGACCCAGAGATCGAACTCAGGTGTCCCACATTGCAGGCATATTCTTTACTGTCTGAGTCACCAGGGAAACCCAAATTATATATTCTATATATATAGTTTGAAAATATCTTTTCCAACTCCATAGGTTGTCTTTTAACTTTGTTGAAGAAAAATACCTTTAAATCCTTTTTCACATTGTTGGTGGGATCTTCCCCAGACGAGTTTATCTCATTTCTGAATCCCTTTTCTGATGCTATGTCTACCACTCCACAAAATTCAGTTGCATTTGTGGCAGGAGGATCCCAAATTTGTGCTCTTCCTCTAGGAGTGAGGAGATGACAATATATATAGCTAACATTTATTGAGAGCTTAAATCCTCCATATGGATTATTTTATTTAATCCTTACAATAATGCAGGTCCCTTTGACAGATGAGGAAACTGAGACTTAGAGAGGTTAAGCTGCTCAAGACTACACAGCTAGTAAGAAGTATGCAGAGGGATCAGAACACTTGATTTTCTCTTTTTAAACTTTTTAAAAGGCGGCAGTTTTATTGAGATATAATTCACATACTTTGTAATTCGCTGGTTTAAAGTGTACAGTCCATTGGTTTTGAGTTTATTCAGATGTGAAACTGTCACTGCAATTGATTTTTACAACATTTTCATCTCTCAACAAAGAAACCCTAATACTCTTTAGCAATCACTTCCTGTTTCTCCTCAACCTCTTTCTCCCCCTCAGCTCTAGGCAACTTCTAATCTACTTTCTGTCTTTAAAGATTTATCTGTTTCATAGAAATGAGATCATATACCATGCAGTCATTTGTGACTGGCTTCTTTCGCTTAGCAGAGTGTTTTCAGGGACCATCCACACTGTAGCATGCGTTAGCACTCCATTCCTTCTCATGACTGAATAATGTTCCTTTGCATGGATATACCATATTTTATTGATTGATTCATCAATTGGTGGACATCTGGGTTGTTTCCACTTTTTGGCTATTGTGAATACTGCTTCTGTGAATATTTATGCACAAGTTTCTGTGTTGGCATGTGATATACCTTTGAGGGGACTTTCTGGGTCATGTGGTAATTATGGTTGACCTTTTGAAGAACTGCTAGACTATTTTCCAAAATGATGTACCATTTACAGCTTGAAATCTTCAGTGAGAACAACTAACAACATAATTTATACCTTGGTCACTTATTTGCACAAAAAGTATCCATACAATTTAGTAAAGCTCTAACAAAACCAATTAGAAACCAGAGAATTTTCTTAATGAGAAATCTTAAAACTGAACTCTGGGGTTTGGAAGCTTTGGTGCTTTTTGATTTGAAGACATCAATTGAGGTAAAATGATGAGAACTGCCATATTTGTATTTCCATTTATTCCCTGAGGTATTATGGGGATTTTCTGCTTATTTATAAGACTGAGTGATTTCTAGCAATATATGTGCAGGTGCTGCAATAGCCCAGGATTGTCTATTATTCTGAAAAGCCATTGGCATTCACTGAAAGATGGCAGACAAAAGAAGACATGCTCAATGTCCATGTATATGTCATTCTGGTCTCTTGAAAAGTTGAGTATTATGGGCATCAAGTTCACTGCCACTTGATTGTAAGTGACATAAACCTCAAGACTATTTTTTTTTAATGAAGTAGGAAAAAAAGGGAGAAATACAGACTCCCCCCCTTTTCCTTTCACTTGTAGCAGATTTTTGAAAGGGGCCCAAAAGGTGATTTTCAACAAGGTATACACTTGAAGGAATCTGGAGATTTGCTCTCTGGGAATGGAAGAACCTTTGTCAAGTGCTTACTCTGAGTGAGCTGTGTGGATATGAGAAGAACATAAACCATAGTCTCTGCCCTCTGGGAGTTTCTATTCCGTGTTATTACAGAATAACTCAATGTTAAACTGTGATGGTGGAAAGGAAGGAGAGGTGGTGTGTACTAGAGAGAGGCTGGAAAGCTTATGCTTTCCAGTGGAAAGTGGAAACATTCTAAAAAGAAGCCAAGCCAGGACTTAGTTAAATTGGAAGAAATGGCATAGCTATTCCAGGTGGGGTCAGCGACACCAACATGACACAAGCCAGAATGACTTTACGGGTCAGCAGACAGAGGGTTGGCTGGAGGAGAAGGTGTAAATGAAAGTTGGGGTGAGAAAAGTTTAGAAAGCAGTAGAGCATCGTGGGAGAAGCCTTGGACATGGAATCTGCTTCCTGTTCTGCCACTAACTAGTCATTGGTGCTGGTTCTGTGATGCAACAACTTGGGCCTTCTGTTTCTTTCCTTTCCTTTCTCTTTTTTTTTGGCCACACAACATGTGGGATCTTAGTTCCCTGCTGCTACTGCTGCTAAGTCACTCCAGTCGTGTCCGACTCTGTGCGACCCTGTAGACGGCAGCCCACCAGGCTCCCCCGTCCCTGGGACTCTCCAGGCAAGAACACTGGAGTGGGTTGCCATTTCCTTCTCCAATGCATGAAAGTGAAAAGTGAAAGTGAAGTCGCTCAGTCGTGTCCGACTCTTAGTGACCCCATGGACTGCAGCCCACCAGGCTCCTCCATCCATGGGATTTTCCAGGCAAGAGTACTGGAGTGGGGTGCCATTGCCTTCTCCACTTAGTTCCCTGACCAGGGGTCAAATCCATGCCCTTTGCATTGGAAGCGTGGAGCCCTAACCACTGGACCACCAGGGAAATCCTGGGGCTTCTCTTTCTTAATTGCTGGACTATGGAAATTGAACTAGTTCTGATTCTCAAACTTGGTTTCCATGGATACAGCTGTGGCCCAGGAGTAGTGATTCTCTTAGCTGAGTCTGAGTTTTAAAAACTAGTGATGCCTTGGTTCCACCTACAGAGATTCTGATTCAGTGGGTTTGGAGGGGTGAGGGCAGGCTTTTGAAGTTTTCAGAGTTCCCATGTTGATCTAATGAGTGGCTAGGCTGAGAACCATGATCTCTGGTTGAGTCTGAAGTTTTACTGGAGTGCTGGCTAAAGACTCCATCCAAATGGAAGGACTCTAAATCCTTCATAACTCTCAAGGACTTTGATTCTGTGAAAAGTATGTTGGGATCAGGCAGTAGAGGGCCTTAAGTGCTGGATCAAGGGATTTGTACTTTGTTTTATAGGTGGCGAGAGACATGTTAGATGTTCTAGCAGAGGAATAATTTAAGACCTCTCACCTGGGATATTTCATTGCTTTGGAGCCTGACAGCCACCATCAGGCAAGGAAGGGAAAAGAGCAAGCTTCCCCTTCATTAATGCTTTTAGCTGGAAAGGGGTGACCATTGCCAAGTCCATTGTGACAGGGTTTAGTGTCTCTACATAGCACAGACAGAAACAGTCAAGGGGGAGACGTGGCAAGAGTAGAGAACAGAGCCCGGGGCAGCAGAACAGTGGCGCATGGCCTTCATCAGAGAACAGGGCCCCTGGTGGGCTGGAGAGAGTGGTGCAGTGCGTGTGTGCTCAGTCGCTTCAGTCACGTCTGACACTTTGTGGCCCCGTGGACTGCAGCCCACCAGGCTCCTCGGTCCATGGGACTCTTCAGGCAAGGATATTGGTGTGGGTTGCCATGGCCTCCTCCAGAGACAGTGGTAGATAGGGTGAATTTCAAATTATATTTCAAATTACCACCCCTTCCCACTTCCAGTTCTCCTTTGAATCCTCGGTTGAATCGGATTGCCTCTCCGTTGACCAGGAGTATGGCTGTGGCAGCCCTCCGACCCTTGCCAATCTCTCCTTTTGACAAAGAGAGAGCAGGCTCCAGGCTTACAGTCCCGGGAAGGTCTCTAGCTAGAATTTAGAAGCACACCCCTTCTTATCTAAGGGATGGACACTTAGTTCTGGTCCCTGGTCCCTCAGCTTCAGTGAGTTCAGACAAGCGGGATTGGGATTTTCCATTTATAGTAGCGACTCAAAGTTTGCTTCTTAAATACCCTTGAGTAAAAAGGTGAGTTGGTTGAAAGAGAAATGTTAATAGTAGCCTGGCTAGAAAGGTGAGGCTGAAAGGGGATACTATTGTGAAGGATTATGCAAATCAATGACCTTCAGGAAACACAGGTGGGTTCTTTCCAGAACCTGGCCTGGTAGGACGAAGCCTGGGTTCTTAGTACTGGCCAATCTCCTGCTGTCTCTAGTCTGTAACTGTGGAGGGCTCCACTGGATAATCTTTGAAGTTCTTTCCAGGTCTGAAACTCTGTGTTTCCGTGACAGTAATTTCTAAACACAGTCTCTTCCCAGGAGACAGATCATGCCTGGAGATTCTCCAGTGGTTATGGCACCATCCTGTGTCCTCATGGGTGCTGAGAGCTTGTGGACAGCTCCCTGGCTTGAACCCTGACATCATTTCTGTGGGACCACCAGCTCCAGATCTCCTTGGAAATTGCAGGGCAATTGTAAGGAATGTGGGTGCTGCAGGCTAAAACATCAAAATCTTTCAAGAAGAAAAAACCAAATCAAAACAAACAAAACAAAACAAAAGACGATTGAAAGCAAATTAAGTAACCTCATAGTTAACAACAGAATTTCCTTCCACTTTCAATTTCTGGGGGGATGGGTGTGTTTCTTTTCTTTTCCTAAAAATATCTTGTCAGGGAACAGATGATGAATCTTATTTCAAATGTGGTTTTTGCCACTATATCTATGCTTCATTGGGCCAACATGAAGAATATCCCTCCAATTCTCCCTCAACTCCCCCTCCCCACCATTAGTGCCAACAGATACTGTCCCACAGATCATTTGAGAGCAGTTTTGTGGTTCTCTAAGTTTGTGGTTCTTTAATATTAGTGTAAGAAGCACTTAGAGAGTGTACTGAAATTGCAGGTTTTGGGGCCCCAGCCTCAGCAATCTGACAGAGCAGGTGTGGGTTAGTGCCCAGAAGCAAGAATCTTTAACAAGCTTCCCAGATGATTTTGACACTGATGGTCTGCAGACCACCCAGCCAGAAGTCTGGTGTTAAGGAAAGGTTGCCATGTATGTAGGAATCTCCTTAAGCATCATGGTGTGAACCAACACTTCCCTCCACCCCCCTCCTTTTTACTCAGCCCTTCCTTAAATGAATATCAAGGGCAACCGTGATGTGATCAATATCTCAACAACAGGGGAAGGATAATTTAATGGTATCAGGGCATAAGTTCAGGCAATTCAAAGTCTGCCTTCAAATCCTTACTTTCTAGCTTTGTGATCTTGGGCAAGTTGTTAACCCTCCAGTCTCAATTTCCTCCTCATTAAAATGGGGGGATCACAACAGGGTTAATTGAGTTAACCCACAGAAAGTCCCTGGCACGAGGTAAGCATTCATTGAAGGTTAGCTGTTATCATTATGGTAGGCGTTGGGAGAAAAGAAGAGGAAAAGGGGCAGAAGGGCAGGATGTGGGAGGTGCAAAAGAGGAGTTGGCTCCCCAGGGCTGACCAGCACCAGGAGAAAGGTGCAGTTCCTTCTAGTGAGGGATGTGCACGTGTCACCTCTCATCCCGACCCAGGTGAGCTTCTGTGTCTCCCTGAGTGGCAGCAACCACCAAGTGTATAGTGAAGATGGAGTCCAAAGCACAGAGTCCAGAGCTGGAGAGAGCACGAGCTGTCTCCAAGGTGCCACACAGGGTACTCAGCTTGGCATTCACACCACAGAGAGGACTCCATGGCCAGTTTCTGAGCAATAGAGGGTATTGGAGCTCATGGAGTTCACAGCCAAGCACCCCATTAAGCCCAGTCTCCCAGGACTGTGCCCTGGGCTGTTCTCAACGTACCATCCCCTGGGGAGCCCCTAGTGCTCTGGGGGCATTGGCTTATGCTTCCTAGAAATGGTTTTACAGGAGAGACTCAGCAAATAAGAGGCATTTTCCCCTGGAAAGTTGAATGGAGCACTTGCTTGGGGTATTGACACACACTCTCTGGTTTATTTTTCAGGTGCCTACCAAAAGTTTGTGCGCAAATAGCACAGGCATGAGATGTGTGAAACACGCTCCCCGCCACCCCCCACCCCCCGCCCCTCTGCCCCTGGCCCTTATCATTTTCCGGTATGCCAAAGTACAGTACCTTTGGCAGAGAATGTAAACCTTTTCCCCCAAGGTGTGTCTGGAGTCTCAGAGCCTGGACTGAACCTGTTTGAGTTCTTACAAGGTTTTGTTTGGGCTGTAAATCTGCTGACAAGGAAATGTGGATACATTTAAAGGGTAAAATGAGGGGAATTTCATACACAGAGAATAGAAAGTTCAAGGTTGCCAGTCCAGGTGCTGATGCCTCTTGGGGTGTTGGTGATGGCAAGGAGGAAGAAGGTTGGCTCTCTTGACCTGCTTTCCTTCTCTTTCTCGGGATCTTTTCCTTCCTTTTCTCCAACCCTCAGTTTCAGGAAAGGATAAAGAGATAGCACCCAAACACAAGAACAGAGCAAGCAGTTAGTGTTTTGGTATCTGATTTTTATCCCATTTGGAATTTCTAAAGTCACCTTCCAGACTTGGCATCCAATTTTATGAGTATCTCCTAAATAATAAGGAAACGGTTATTCTGGCTTCTAGTTGTTGTTCTGTGTAGTCATTAAGTCGTCTCTGACTCTTTGCTATCCTATGGACTGTACCCACCAGGCTCCTCTGTCCATGGGATTTTTCTAGGCAAGAATTCTGGAGTGGGTGGCTATTTCCTTTTCCAGGGGATCTTCCCGACCCAGATATCAAACCTGCAGTGTCTCTTGCATTGCAGGCAGATTCTTTACCTCTGAGCCACGGGTGAAGCCCAATATGAGGTGTTAATTTAAATACTAAGAATGACGACTTTTGCTGAAGGTACAAGTTCTTAAGGGCGGATAAACCAGAAAGTACCACCTTTGGAAGCCCTGAGCCACGCCCCCTCTCTTTGCAGCTTTCCTATCTGGCCACCAGGATCCACTCTTTCCCTGCCTTGTAGCAGCTCCAGCAGTCTTTTTTTCTCCAACTGTCAGCCCAGTATGAATCCAATCAGGGGCCTCCCTCTGTGTCGCCAAACAAACCCCAACTCCTGATGCGGGGGTGGTGGTGGGAGATGCAGAGTCCTGACCCCAGCCAATAATAACAATGTTATAACATGTTCTAGATTTGCCTCTTAGGCGCTCAGCTTGCTTTTCCCCCACCTGCCTTTAATTTTTGCCCTTACCACAAGCCGATAGAGATATACATCAAAGACTTATCAGATGCGTGTGCTCAACAGAACTGAAATGCTCAGTCCATCTAATTTCGAAAATTCTAAGTAGCTACCTTCAATGAAGTTCAAAGAATATCATTGTTCGTATGTGCCTTAAAAAAAAAACAAAACCCAAAAAACTCTGGCTAACTGAATTGAGACATGTCACTAGGAGAATGTAGCAAGGTATGAAAAAAAATAAAGGAAAATACAAGTAAATTGAAAGTTAACAGAACATTTTCAAGCAGTAATTTCAGTTTGTACAAAGGCTCAGGGTTGGTCTGTATTCTGATGTCACTGAAATATCTCAGGTTTAAACCTAAGTACTTTAATAACTAGTTAGGGAAAGAAAAACTTTCTTTCCCAGGCAAGGGGCAATAGAAACCTTTCTGTTAGATTCCTTTGATTACAATAGTCCTTTGTTAACAGATTGTAACTTTGCCCCAGGAGTGGTGATAAGCTCCTAAAATCCAGAAGACTTGTCTTTCCTGTGAAGAGACCTTGAAGATGGATTGAAAAGAAAATAAACGTCTAACGTTTAAACTTTATTCTTGTCTTCTCACTTCTCTTTGCCTGAGAACTCTGACAAAGTCAACATTAGTGTGGAAATAATGTAAAGCCAAAGCACACGGAAGGGAAATGATTATTCACATTTGTTGCTTGGAAACCCTTCTCAAATCAGCAGGTATCATCTTTGGGTGTGTCCCCGCTACTTGAAGCAGAAGTTAGGCAGTTATTGGATTTGCTTGATAAGTGTGCTATTGAGAGAAAAAAAATACCCACTTTGGAAGGTCAAGATTATCTCTGCTGATTTTTCAATGATCATTTATTAAACAATAACCGGATGAGTAATTAGATGGAAGAGGGTAGTGAAGAGTCTTTGAGTCTCACCTAAGAGCTACCACATCAGAGAGTGGACCAATTATTTTGTAACTGGTAAAAGGCTAATAATTATTTTGAAATTGTAAAAAGTCCAATAGTAATTTTGGACTTGGACTTCCCAGGTGGCACAGTGGTAAAGGATCTGCCTGCCAAAGCAGGAGATGCAGGAAACTCAGGTTTGATCTCTGGGTTGGCAAGATCCCCTGGAGGAAGAAATGGCAACCCATTCCAGTCTTCTTGCCTGAAAAATTCCATGGACAGAGAAGCCTGGTAGACTGTAGTCCATGGGGTCACCAAGAGTTGGACACAACTGAGCGACTGAACACACACACACAATAACAATATTACTAATAGTAATATAATTATTATTTTGTAACACTAATTATTTTGTAATACTATTTCCAAGCTACAGCAATTTGAGGGTTCAAAAATGAGAAGAAACTTGAAAGATGGTTCTGTGGTCTCCTACTTTATAGTCAAAGAAATAGAGGCTCAGGGTCACGCGCCTACTTGGTCAAGATTAGAATCCTGGGCTACTAATTCCTAGGCCGCTGGATTTTCTGTTTGCTCCCAACAGCCTTATTTGATTAGCAGAGTCATTCACTGGAGAAGCAAAGGAATAAGAGGCAGTGTAACCTGATACTGTGCATTTTATGCATTTTATTCTCCCTACTCTAGGTACCAATCTATGTATATCTTGTTCCAATCCATTAATTATGGTGGTCAGAGAGAAAAGAGGATAGGAGAAAGAAGAGAGAGAAGGATGAAAGTTTTGGCAAAAATATTAGCGAAGGATCCCAGGGCAATGGCCAAGTCAGATGGGATGGGACCCACTCCACCCTAAACAAAAGAGGAGGGGCTCAGCTCCCCCTTGCTCTTTTGTCCACACCAGCACTGCTTGCTAAGCGTTTCTTCCTCACTTCATCTCCATTTCCCCCTATGGTAGATGAGTGTTTTCATTCCTGTTATGCCTGAGAAAGTTCCAAAAATACACAGAGAAAGTCTGGTTATATGGTATTCACAATTGGCCCCAGAACAGAAAGTAGTACTTTGAGAAGGAGCTTATGTGTAGTGTCTGTTTGTTCAGGATCCAGCATCATTGTGTAGGTCTGGAGTTTGAAATAAGCACTCACATATTTGTGTTTCTTTCCAGCCAGTCTTAAGCTTTTGAGCTTTTCTCATTGCCTAGGCCTGTCTTAATAATACTGCAACGAAAGTTCCTGAACTTCTCATCAGACAAACAGGAGTTGAATTCTGGCTGGACCTGTATTTAACCATGGGCAAATTTCTTAATCACCATAAGCCCTGGTTTTCTCACCTAATATGGGAATAATAATATATGTACATCTGGATAATGAGGAGTAAATAAGATAATGTTAATAAGGGGATTTCCACAGTGTGTGGCATAGAGTCAAAGCCCAGGAAGTGGCGACTGGTATTGCCATCATTGTCAGTTGCAGACATGGACCAGGGCTTGGCATGTATCTGTATACATAAAACATTAATCTAAATCAGAGGCTTTCATAGAGTAATCCAGAATATTCTGTTTTGTTGAAAGTGTAGATATAAGTATCAGATGAAGTTTAATTTGCCTTGCATCTGTGCATGCTGTCACTTCAGTCGTGTCAGACTCTTAGCGTCCCTATGGACTGTAGCCCGCCAGGCTTCTCTGTCCATGGGATTCTCCAGGCAAGAATACTGGAGTGGGTGCCATGCCCTCCTCCAGGGGATCTTCCCGACCCAGGGACTGAACCCTCATCTCCTGCAACTCCTGTATTGCAGGCAGATTCTTTACTGCTTAGCCACCAGGGAAGCCCTTGATTTCCCTTAGACGTGTATTATGAAGGATTTGGACAGAAACAGGGTCTAGGGGCATGCCGGAACTGTCCCTTCTGGAATGAACAGGCTTCAGGTTTAATCCATCATCTGGGAGGCAGGGTAGTAGGTATGAGAAGAGAGGGGGTCAGTCACTGGCTTCACACTGAGGTTCTGAGATCTGTTTTGGGCAAGGACAGGACCTGGAGGGCTCTGTGGAACCTGGTAGCAATTGGAAAAGATGTCCCCATGCCCTGGGACAGGGTGTTCCAAGAGAGAAACTGCTTCTGTCTGGGGGATATTTAAAAGCTTTCCTTCTGACAGCCATGCTTAGCAATAGTAAAGTTCATGAATCTTCTTACTGCTGATAATTCTCAACTCTAGTGTGATGTATACGGGGACCGTAACTTCCCAAGTGGTGTCATCAGGGATTTCTGGGAATGTTCACTTCACTATGTCTATGATAAGACCTGGAATATACCTGTTTGGGGTTCAAGTCCTGGTACCACCACTAACTAACTGTGGATGTTGGCAAAGTACTTGGTCTTGGGTTCCACTGAACCTGATTTATCAGGTTACTTGCTCATCTGTAGGCTAGCTGAAGAGGTGGGTTGAGAGAGCATAGTCAGATACTCTTGATAGGTGTTGATGGTGTTGAGGTTGACACTGGGTAGGCAAGGGATCAAAGGCAGGAGAAGGACACAGCCGGGGGAATTGGTCAGAGTCTCCAATTTTGCAAGAAAACCAGAGCTAGCCAGGTCTTCTAGTAGCTCTTCAAAAGAGTGACAGGAGGAACCCAATACGGGCTGGACTATGCATTTGGGCCTATGAGTCATCAGGACATGGGACAAATTCCTTGACTCCTCTGACCCTCAGTCTTCTTATGTGTAAAATGGGAATGATGGCTACTTCCCTGCTTGCCCTGCAGTGTGTGTGTGTGTGTGACCTTTATACAAGGTCATTGTGTAAACGCACTTTCTAAAGCTAATAGGCAACTGAGACATGTCCATCATTTTTCTTAGCAAAGGAGATGGCTAAGTAATGATACCCCTACTTCTACTCTCCTTTGAATGCTCCCCCTTTTACTTCCTTTATCTCTACTTGCTTGAGGAAGGGGCATTGTATGCCTCAGTGCAAAGTAAGAAAACTGGTTGAAATCGTCTAATATTTAGAGGACTAATCAGCATGCAAAGAAAAATGGTTATTATTTTAATTATAATAGACAAAGGTTAATAAAGGATTGAGTTTTGATATTTACGATCCAAAGAGGGCTTTATTCTCTCCTAATAATTTTAATACAAAAGACTTGAAAAAATTACCTGATTTTATAGGTTTATAGAACAGTTTTGGGGGTTAGGGAGTAGAGTGATGATGGAGAGTTGAAAGCTTGAAAAATCAGCTAGAGAAATTCAAGTTTGGAAAATGCCTAGAGAACCCATTCAGTTCTGCAAAAGAAATTTCCATATCAGAACAGCTCACTTGACCACATGCGTTATAGCTCTACCTAGCCCCGGTTTTAACTTTTATTAGGTTATTCCATCTGGCTCCTGATCGCCATCAGAAAGTATTATATGTGAGGAATCTCTGCAGCCTGAGGTCTTAGTTCACAGAGAATTTTGATACTTCCACTTATCTTTATTGGGCAGCTTGTAAAGAGATTGAAGTTCTTTACACAAACACTGTCTCTAAATCCATATGGAGAGATGATGGGTAAGTGATTAAGTTGTTAAAATGGAGAAAATGCAGGCTCCATTAATGGTCAGAGGAATGACACCAGGTGGTACACTGAGCCGTTCGGCTGCTTGTCTGGGCTACTTAATGAGTGTGTGATGTGTGTGTGCTTGTGCGTGCGCACGTGTCTGTGTGCTGTATTCACCTTGGGTGAAATTGTGCTGGAGGTTCAGACAGTGCTGGCCATCCCTCCCTCTTCTTGTGTTTGTGTTTGTTCCAACCGCTTCTCCCTGCTGGCCCAACACCTTATTATTCTCTCCTTCTCTGCTTTAGCCTTTCTTTGCAAAGTCTGCAGTAGGGGCTCGGCTCTCCTACATCCCAGGGGTAATTGATCATTAACAGCTTAGAGTGGTATTAAAGGGGATGTGGGAGGCATTTGCTTTTTCAAGTTTGTGCTTCAAAGAAACTCTTGGGCTAAAAAGGGTGGAAGTGTTGACCAGGATATGAGGCACAGGGGTCTAGTGCTTAGAAAAATCACTTCACCCGAGGACCGGATGATGTTCTGCCTGGGGGAGAGTCTGAGAAGGGACACTAAAAGCTGTTTTAAAAAGGAGTAGCAGGACCAGGGTGGCAGGGGGTGGGGGAGATTTTGGTCCTGGTTCACTGCAGGACTGGGGCCAGTGGCAGCCTCTCTAAGGAGAGCGATTTCATCTCGGCTATTGGGGTGGGAGGCCCTCGATTGGAGAAAGTAAGCTCCGGAGCTCTGGCAGGGCTGGCCGGCATTCTTGTGGTGACTGGGCAGCAGGGAGGTGACATGCTAAGACCCCTCCAACTCTAAGCACTATGATTCTGCCATCACCTTTGACTGGTTCTGAGGGGAGTTCAGCCCCTGGTCTGCATCAACCTGTGTTTTCACTGGAAAATGCAGTTTTCACTCTGCTCTTTTGTATTGGGAAAGCAACATTAGGCTTTTAAGAGAGTTCAGCCCACATCCCCCTTTCCAGCCAAATGTTAGTCTTTGCTTCTTCCACTGTGCTTAGTTCTATATTTTTCAAGAGGCACTCGGGTGGCTCCAGTCTGCTAATTTAGACATTCACAATTTCCTGGAGACTGAATACATTCCTGCCTTGCCATTCTCAAAGCAAGGTCACTCAGATGACACGAGATACAGTGGAAAATGGCGTCGTTCTCGTTTTCAGTAAACATCTCTGATTAGTATTCATTTGAGATATTAACAGCTCTGAGAGTAAACACCAGGGTTTTATCCCCTCATCTAAACGGGCATTTAACTCAAGGTATGTCCCTTCTGTTTTGTCGTGATTCATAAATCACCCGCCTGTAAAAATCAAAGGCTGAGAAGATTTGGTTACCTGTGGCCATGAAGGACTTTCTATCAGTGACATTTGCCTTCCTGCCCTGGGTTCTTCTTAAGTACTGGAGCCTTTCTCCCGCCACCTTTGACCTGGACTTCCTGTCCCAGCATAAACATCTCCTCTCTTTTATTCTGACAGATGTCTGTAGAAGCGCAGTGAAACGTTACGAGACGAGCGTTTGTTTGTGTTTATTTGGTTCCTTCGCAAAGTGGTCTGGCTGGATGTAATCAGCGTGGTCCTTCTGCTCTGTTCAGCGGGCTTCAGTAATGATGTGCAGATGCCAAATGTGACGTGTTTGGACACAAGGTAGTTTAACCCTAGTCTTATTTGCACCTCATGACTTCATGTCACTGGGGGCTTTGTCTCCGACAAGCCAGTCCAGAAAGGGAACCAGCCGCCGTAAATGTGAACACACACTATAAAAAAGGCTAGAGTGCTCACTTCGCTATAGGTTCTGAGGAGGAACATTTGAAAACTGAGCTAAACCACTGCGGCCTTTCTTTCCTTTGCTTTTTTTTCTTTTTGTTTCTTTTCTTCAATGACAGTTATGAGTCTGTCCCTCAGTCACACCATTTGGCGTCGGGAGGTTACAAGGCTGTGCCGTTTAAGAAGTCCATTTCAAAGGGTCTTGAGGTTGGGAGCTTGGACTGAAGCTCGGCCTGTAAATACCTTGTTAAAATTCCTGCGACAGAGTCTGGTGAGTGGGAGGTCGATACGTTCCTCCCTTGGTGACTTCCTGCATTAACTGCTATTCCTCCAACAAGAGTCTTCTTTTGTCTTCAGATGTTCCATGCTGGAAATGAATCCTGATGGCATCGATCGTATTATTCAATTTTTAAAAATTGTGGCAAAATATGTTGCTCTTTGGTCACTTCAGTTGTGTCTGACTCTGTGGCCCCATGGCTCCTCTGTCCATGGAATTCTCCAGGCAAGAACACTGGAGATGGTTGCCATTTCCTCCCACAGGGGATCTTCCCAACCCAGGGATTGAACCCATGTCTCCTGCATTGCAGGTAGATTCTTTACCACTGAGCTACCAGGGAAGTCTGTGGCAAAATATACATAATATAAAATTTATCATTTTAACCATTTTTAAGTAAACAGTTCTGTGACAGTAAGTACTCTTATTGTTCTGTAACTCTCACCACCCTCCATCTCTAGAACTTCTTTGCTGTCCCAGACAGAAACCCTGTGCCCATTAAACATAAAGTCCCCTCCCCTCCTCTCTGCAGCCCTTAGTAAGCATTATCTACTTTCTGTTTCTGTGAATTTGACTCTTCTAGGGACCCTATCTTGCCTGGAGAATCCCAGGGATGGTGGATCTTGGTGGGCTGCCATCTATGGGGTCGCACAGAGTTGGATACGACTGAAGTGACTTAGCAGCAGCAGCAGCAGCAGGGACCCTATAGAAGGAAACCATGAACTTGACCATGATTCTTCTAGGAGACCATGAACACTCGTCTCTCCTCCACGTAATCACCACTTCTCTCCCTAGAGATGTCCTCTGCCAGTGGTGTGATGCTTCCGTTTCCTTTCTCTGTATTTACATGCCTACACACCTCCACATGCACGTTTCTTTAAAAATAACCGTGGGTACACAGTGTTCTAAGTGTTCTGCAACTTACTCTTTTCATGTAACAACACTTCTTATAAATTATTAGGGTTTAATTCTTTGTTTTACTGGCTTCAACCTATTTTGCAATATGGTGATGGTTTAGTCACTGAGTCGTGTCTGATTCTTGTGACCCCGTGGACTGTAGCCTGTCAGGTTCCTCTGTCTTTGGGATTCTCCAGGCAAGAATCTTGGAGTGGGTTGGCATTTCCTTCTCTAGGGGGTCTTCCCGACCCAGGAATTGAACCCAGGTCTCCTGCACTGTGGACAGATTCTTTTACCGACTGAGCTATGAGGGAAGCCCTTTTATGGATCTATCATAATTTATTTATTGCTCCCCAACTGATGGACATTTGTTTTCAGTTTTCCTTGTCATTCCTGATGAATAGCTGTACATAACTTTTAACATCCTCCTTTTGTGCATGCAAGCAAATATTTTTTTAAAGCATGATTCCTGGAAGTAGAATTGCTTAGTCCAAAGGCATGTGCACTTACAATGTTTACAGGTGCCGCCAAATTGTTTTTCAAAAAAATATTGCTAAGTTACACACTCCCTGAGTGATTGGTGATGTTGCTTTTCCTGGAATCCCCTCCAGCATTTGATATTATTGGCCTTTTAAACTTCTTCCAAATCTTAAAATTTGCTATTCACATTGATCTACTAAGGTAACAGAAGAACTCAAAGAAGGAGTAGGAAAGAGCAGATCAGAGTAGAAAAAGGGAAGGGAAGATGAGAGGATTTGTCCTGGGGTGCTAGCACTCCTTTTAAGACTGTGCAGACTGGATTAAGGCCATCAAGAACAGATGTTCCTGAAGATGTTGGACAGGGTCTCTAATGCTAAGTCCATAATCCATGTGTCCTCTTGTTGTGTGGCTGGGGCTAAGGGGTGACCCAGGGCTGTCTGCCCCCCATGAGTTGGCCACAGTTGCCTCTGTTCAAGGCAGAGGCCAACACCTGTGTGGTCTCAGAAGCAGCAAAGCTGTAGGTGTCCTGAGATTTATCTTGAATCTGCTTCACCCATGGGGCTCCCTCTGCCTGGAGCACTCTTCACCCAACTCATCCGCCCAACTCGCTTGTCTTTAAGTCAATTTGAATGTCGCTTCCTCAGAAAGACCTTCCTAAGCTCACATTGGTCCAGTCCTTTCCCTTCAAAAGCACTTGTAACAGTTATAGTTAAATGTTTGTGTGGTGATTGCCTCTGACTGTTGATAAAGTCTATCTCTTCCTTTAAAGCCTAACCTCAGGGAAGATCAGAAATGGGTACATTGTAGGCACTCAATAAAGATTGGTGGATGAATCAAGGAAAGCAAGGCACATACAGGGTAGAGCAATTTACTTTTCATTCACAAATGAAAACACTGAGGTCAGAAGAGGGTCTAAGGCTTACATACATAGACCATCCTTGTGGACCCAGCCGGTTTCCAGTACTCTGGTTAGTGCTCAAAACAGTGTCTAGTGCTTGCTTGAATCATTTCACGTCAAAGCCACCCTATGAGGTAGTTGCTATCTTCACCCCATTCTACAGATGGGAACATCAAGACACAGAGTTCTTCCTGGGAGCTAAGTGAGGCTGATGGTTCACATCATAGCTGAGCTTGGCCCTGACAACTTTTTAAAAGAAGGGAGAGAAGGCTGGTTACTCTTCCACTCCCTCCTCCGGGAAGGAGTCCCTGAACTTGCTTGTCTTGGTTTACTTTCTTTAAGGATGCTAGGGGATTGCCTCCCAGCTTTTGAGTAAACCAAATAAGCCAAGATATTAGTGACCCAATTATCCTACAGGAGGGGGTCCTATGCAGTTTAAAAGAGGATACCTGGGGTTAACAGCTTGATCACAAGGGATGGCTCTTGTCTAGTGGAGATTGCAGGCTGGGTAAGGATCTGCAGTGTCTCCTCACCCTTCCTAACAGCACATCAGAGAGGGCTCAGTCCCAGCTCTCCTGGGTGGAAAAGTCTAGTCTTGAGTGTGACTCTATTTCTAACACTTCCCGCTGAAGCTAAAAATGCTCTTACAAGGGAAATTCGATTGCTTCATGAGGATGGATGAAAGGCCTTAGGACTTTTCTTTTCTCTCTCCTGAGCTCCAGAAGGCACTTAGGAATCATGTTCCCAGTCCCAAAATAGAAACCAAAACCTACTTTATCTAATTTACTTACGTATACCTCAGATTTTCCACGAAGGGAGTCAGCCAGAACTATTCTTGATAGCTTTGAGGCAGCATGGCAGAATGCAAAGGGAATGGACTCTGAGTTCAGGCTGACTGGAGTTTAAGCCTCAGCTTTTTCTGCTTATTAATTGTGTGTTAAGTTTCCTGTTCTGAAGTGTTGCATTCTGGGAAAGGGATTGATGATGTCTGCCCTGTGATGATGGGAGGGTTTGTCAGGCATCTAACAGAGAGCAGATCTTGGGCAAACATGGATTGATTGCTATGACTTTCACATTTAAATGAATTTACAAAGTCAAGTTTTGGGGCCAGTAAAATCCCCTAAAAAGTGTTAGTTGCTCAGTCATGTCTGACTCTTTGTGACGCCATAGACTGTGGCCTGCCAGGCTCCTCTGTCCATGGAATTCTCCAGGCAAGAATACTGGAGTGGGTAGCTAATCCCTTCTCCAGGGGATCTTCCCAACTCAGGGACTGAACCTGGGTCTCTTGCATTGCAGGCAGATTCTTTACTGTCTGAGCCACCAGGGAAGCCCTAAATCCTGCCCTTATTAAATTTATTAGGTTTTTAGGACTCTCAGAAGCATTGATATGGATATGATATATGTGCTTTACTTCTACTTCCTCTTAATTTGGTGTGTATTACAATGTTATGAAAAAATGTGTGACTCATCTAATAGTCACATTAGTCCTGGGGAATGATTTTTAAAATTAGCATGTATCTTTCAATTATTTATATATCTTAAAATTCTTACCTGAAATTTCTCTCTTTAGCTACCCATAAAACCATAAAGAATTTATTGAGAGTCATTTCCCTGGGACCCTAATCAGGATACATCTCTGAAGCCATGACAATCGCCTTTTAAACTTTTAATGATGTAGAATGATTTTTATTTCTAACATTAACGATTTTCAAATAATGTATGTGCAATGAATGTAAATAACGATGCTAAGTAGGTATCACATAGTTGGAAAAATCTCAGTGGCTGATCATACTTGGGCCAAAGTAGATTGAAGATTGAATATAATGGGAACAGGGAATATGGTTCAATTAGGAAACTCTGCATGTGCATGGATTGGTTTAACATCTATCTTATCTTGCCTATCTTATTTATTCTTTGTGTTCTTAGAATCTAACGCACAGTAGGTTCTGAATAAATGTTTATTGTGTGAACACATGAATAGTTAGGAATTATTTCCATATCTATCAGTTATATTGACCTGTATAGTTACCCTAAATCTTAGGGCTTTGCTAAAATTTCCATTCATTCTGCAAACTTACCGGTGCCTACTCTCTGCCAAGCACTGAGCAGAACTAGGCATAATTCTTCCCTGCTCTCTTGGCGCTTACATCCTTAGGAGGGCAAGACATCACCTTGATAAAAATCAAATCACAATCGCTTAGACTGGTGCAGTCCAAAAGGGAGAAAACCAGAGGGGCTGGAGGGTAGAGGTAAGTGGCATGGGAAGGGTTTGGAGAGGAAAGCAGAGAACAGGCTAAGCTGGGCCATTGTTATGGACTAAACTGTGTTCCCTCAAATTTATATTGGAAGCCCTAACCCCCAATGTGACAGTACTGGGAGATAGGGCTTTTAGGGAGATAATTAAGATTAAATGAGCCCATAGAGGTGGGGCCCTAATCCAATAGTACTGGTGCCCTTATAAGAAGAGAGAGGCACCAGGGATGTGCTTTCACAGAGAAAGGCCATGTGAAGACACATGAAGACGTCAGCTATCTGCAAGCCAAGGTGAAACTGACCTTGTTGGCACCTTGATCTTAGACATCCAGCCTCCAGAATGGTGGGAAACAAAGTTCTTTTGTTTACACCACCCAGCTGGTAGTATTTTCTTATGGCATCCCAAGCAGACTAATATAGCCATAGAGGCCATATTAGGGAATCTGGTTGTTACTCCAAGAGTAATGAGAAGCAGTGGAAGGTTTTAAAACTGGGGTCAGCTTTGTATTTTGGAATGATTACCCTGATTGCAATGAGGAAACAGAATGGGGAGAAGTACAGGCAGATGTGGATTTCTTGGGGAAAAAAATCCCTGAAATCATGGTTTAGAACATAATTCTCTTTCCATAATTCTGTTCAGTGTTGTTCTCAAACAACATTCCATCCAGAGAAGATTCTGCAAAGAGTGATCATAAATTTGCACAGTTAGGTCACCAAAAGTGGCTTGTTACAGTTTCTGGAAACCTCTTCTTTGACTCTCTGAAGCCAGCTGACCAGAAAGTGTCCTGCAGGAAGACAGGGGCCATTGATGGGGACCTGATTCATCTGTTGTGCTCTTGTTAGGTATGGCTTCTTTCTCTCTGCTGCTAAGGTTCTTTTTGATTGAATGCACAGGCCAGTGAGAGAAGGGGAGGAAAGTCGATGAACTTCAACCTAGAATGCTGTGAGTTATCTTTCCCATCCAGCCCCCTTACCCTCGTCCAAATTATCTCAGTGTTTGTTTCAGCCCTGAACCAATGACGAACAACTCTGATGGGGGAAAAGAAAACAGAAAATTTGGGAAACTATTGTAATCACCAGTCAAAATAAGCAGAAAATTAACAAAAACATTTAGTGTTAGTTGCTCAGTTGTATCTGACTCTTTGAGACCCATGAAACCTGCCAGGCTCCTTTGTCTGTGGAATTCTCCAGGCAAGAATATTGGAGTGGGTAACCATTCACTTCTCCAGGGGATCTTCCTGACTCAGGGATCGAACTCAAGTCTCCTGTGCTACAGGATTCTTTACTGTCTGAGCCACCAGGGAAGACCAAGTGGTAGCTTACAAGCAGCAACCATTTATTTTTCTAGCTCACAATTCTGTATGTTGGGAATTTCAGTCGGGTTCAGTGGGGTGGCTTGGCTGATCAAAACATGGGGATTGGCTGGCCTTGTCTGGGGATCAAGTCATGTGCCTGCTGTCAGCAGCTGATTAGCTTAGGGGCTGGCTGACCATCAGTGGTGTCCTATCCTACTTCCTGTGGTCTCTCATCTTTCAGCAGAGCAGCCTGGGCAAGAGGGTGAGCCCTGTGGACATGTACTTCTCAAGCTTCTGCTTGGGGCATACTGGCTAACATTGAGTTGGCCAAAGGAAACCCCAATGCCAGTCTGATCCAAGGGGTAGAGAAACAGACTCTACCTCTTGATGGGAATTGCTGCAAGGGTGCACTCTGTAGGGACACGGCAACAGGGAGGAAAAGAATTTGTGGCCAGTTTAATAATCAACTACCCTTCCAACGTCAGTCATGTGCTGTACAATGCTTTCAACTTTGCAATGTTCGCCTACCATCCTTGTTAATTTTCTTTACCTTGGCTTAAGCCAAATGCCTGTTTTAGCCTCCTTCTATGCGATCTTATCCTTGAAATCGCAATATGTTGGTTATTGTTATGGGTTGAATTGTGTCTCTCCAAAATTCATGAATTACAGTCCTAACCCCCAGCCCCTTAGAAGATGGGGTTATTTAGGAATAACGCCACTGTGTATGTCATTAGTTGAGATGAGGTGATACTGGGGTAGAGTCGGCCACTAATCCAGTATGACTTTTGCCCTTACAAGGTGGCCATGTGAGGATGGGGAGACTAGGAGAACACCATGGGGTGTCAAGGGCAGCTGCAAACCAAGGGATGCTAAAGATTGCCAGCTAACACCAGAAGGTAGGAAGAAGCAAAGGCTTCCCATTGGCCTGTGGGGAATCACGGCCCTACTGTTGCCATTTTGAATTTCTAGCGTCCAGAAGCGTGAGATAATACATTTTGTTATTTTAAGCCAGCTAATTTGTGGTATTTTACTACGGTAGCCTGAGGAAAATAACACATTTATTTTTTTAAAATAAGATAATAGCTTAAATCATATGAAATTTCAACCTTTGTATTTTTCAGATACAAAATGGTTGAGTAACAGCAATTTCACATTAAATAAATACCTGACTATTGAAAAAACTTGCAGGCTACCTAAAATTATGTGTATGAATCTTTGGTACATTGCTACACTATGGAAGATGTCAATTTAAAGTTGTCTATTAAAAAATAAGGCATTTCAATTTCGGTGGAAAGGTCAGGCTCAGTTAATGCTTCTCCCTCACAAATCATCTTTCTTGCTTCTACATCCTTGCAGAGGCATTAGAATAAAAAGCTGAATAATGAATTTGCAAATTTTCTAAAAAAATTTTTAGTACTGAACTTGATTAAAAAAAAATCATTAATTAGTCTCTGACCTTGGGATCATAAAAAATCAAGGAGTGGATTTTCTAGGCCAGACAAAATGTGCCTTTTGGCTTCTAAATAAGATATGTGGATTGCATCAAATTTCCTTCATCGAGACAGTTCAGATTAGCTTGTAACTGTTTCAGTAGCATTGAATTTCAGTTACTTTTGCATGGAAATCAAATAATAAAAAAGTCATGAAATCTAAAATTTCTGAATCTTGCGAATACCAGCTAATTAAGAGACTTTATCTGTCATGATTGTTTTGAGCGACTGATTATTTCCATCAATCAACCAAGCAACCCTGATAAGCCAATCATTTTTTAATCGATGTTGAGCCACTGAAAAGTTACCATAGATACCAAATTCTACAGCCATCACAACACAAAGTCAGGTTAGAATTGGAAGTGACAGGTGTATTCATCACATAGTTAACCAGCCTTTGAAGGGAAAGAGAGAGTTTGTCAGAGTCCTTAGGCTGGGTATAAAAGATTGCAGAGAACACTCAAACAATTCCCAAAGAGCACTTCAAAAGCAGGAGAAAGGGTCCGTTTTTCATTAGAAATGCAGGAAGATGTTTGCTTGAAATTCAAGCTCTAAGTAACAAGTTCCTTGAAGTTTTGCTTGCCTGTCATTTACCAGGGGTCACCAGTAAGTTATCTTTAGAGCAGAGTTTCCGTTTTTTCTTTTTTCTGCATCAGAAGCAATAAGGATGGTTGAGAGCATGGGGCAATGATTACTGTAAAAAGCAGTCCTGATTGCACTGTTTATACATGTGGAAATGTGAATATATATGTGTTTACATATACATGTATATATATTTACCTGTGGTCAATGCTGTCAGAATAAAAGCATAGAAACAAAAAATATATTTTGAGATCCATTGGACATAAGCCAGTGTCTGTTACAAATAAGAATATTGCATGCTCAGAGCTTCAGAGAATAAATGGGGAGAAAAAGAGTTTGGAGTGAAATAAATGAATATATTTCAAAGGTATAGCACATACCTTCCAGTTTTGTAGGGGGTAGCTGAGGCAAACCCAGGTCCATGTCCAATGAGCTGTCCTCCTCATACATACCAGCACTTGGACTGCATGGAGACACGTGTGGCCCTCAGGCCCTGGAATGAGCCCTGGCAAGGAGTCAGGAGAGCACAGTTCTAGCCGGCTCTGTTGTTTACTCTGTATGAACATGAAGCGCTCCAGGACTCTACGACCCGGGACGGGAGCTTGGTCTGCCTTGACTGGTATAAGTTTCATCAGGTGCTAACATTCTTTGACTGTTGGGGGTTATTTGTGTCTACAGCCAGCAGTGGCTTCTGGGGACTTGTTCCTCCTGCCTGTTTATCAGCTCTCATCTGCCCCCTAACGTGTGTCATGGGGAGCCCCGGGTGCCATTTTGCTTTCATACTCCTAAAATGCTGGGTTTGGGAACTGTACAAGCATACTGGTTCAAAGAGTTTGATAAGTAGAGGAAAGGGGATTTGAGGAAGTTTCTGAGGCTCGGAAGCAAGGGTGGGAATTCGGGTATGGGTGTCACCATGCAGGAAGGACTCTGCTCATCTGGAAGGAGGGTGGCTTCCCTGGGCACCAGAGTCTTGCACCAACTGATCCAAGCTTTTTGTATCTCTCTCCTTTATAGTTCTGAAGGGGGAGCTTCATCATAACAACCAAAAGGTCAGTGGAGAAGCTCTGAATCCATATCAGACGATATACCATTTACTAGACAGTAATATGATTTATTTTTAGTTATATTATCTATTTGATGTCAATCTGTACCCATATTTATATCTGTCAATGAAAAATAAAAACCCAGTGTTGGTCTGGTATTAGATACCTCTAACTTTCCCTTTTTTTCCCATTTCAGTTCATGGTTGTGATTATAATTGATCCATGGTGGTGTCTTTCTTATTTGCTTATATGAATGAGGTTCCTTTTATTCTAACATCTTGATTCTTTGCCTCCCTCACTATAGTCAAGGATTTTAATGCTGTGAGAAATGTGTTAATGCCTTGCATTCTTATATTTCTAATGACAACAACAGCAACATAAATGGAATTTTGTTATAGATCCCATTCTGTTTCTTGTACTTTTTTTCACCAAACATTATACTTTTTAGAACTATTCCTATTGCTCTCTGTCCTCTTTGCTTTAATATTCATTCAGCAAAATATTTACTGAGAACATATTATGTATCAGGACTTGTTAGCCAGAAGCTGTAGTGATGAAGTCTGCAGACAAGACTTTTGCTCTCTGGCTACCTTTGCTCCTCTGCTACATTTAACTGGGTGGCGATAGAAAATAAACAAGTAAAGACATAAACAAACAAGATAATTTGGGACAGTGATCAGCACTTTAAAAAGAATAAAATGAGGAGAAGTGATGGTGCCTGGAGGTCAGTGTTACATAAGGGGTTGGCCAAAGTCATTCTAAGGGGTCAGATTTGTGTTGTGACCTGGAGGGAGATCACTACAGGCAGAGGGGAGAGCAGTGATGCTACCAAAAATTACTTGTTCTGAAGCAGAACTATGTAATCCATTGAGTGACTGCTGAAACCTTTAGGCAGGATGGAGTAAGGACTCTTGGATGCACTTTGAGCTTCCTCAGTTCTCTTTCTCCTTCCTGTGCCTTGTTCTCCTCTCTCATCAGGAGGATGAGTGGACAGAGGCCATCTGCTGTGGGACAGAGTCATTGGGTTCCCACTTACTTTTCCTTGATAACAGTGAACTCTTCCTTCATCTCTTCCCCCTCCCTTCCTTCTACCCTCCTTCCCTCCCTCCCAGCAAATATCTGTGGCATACCTACAACATACTAAGCACTGGAGGGTACTGTGGTAGTCAGTTAGGCAGTTCAGTTGCTCAGTCGTGTCTGACTCTTTGCGACCCTGTGAACCGCAGCATGCCAGGCCTCCCTGTCCATCACCAACCACCATAAGCAGGGTCTTTATGATCACAGAGCTTATACTCTAAGCATTTTCCCTTTTGAGTTGCATCTTAGGATGTCCTTCCTTCCTCCCTATCCAAAAAGTTTAAATCTAATGGGAGAAATGGTTGACTTCCTTCTTCTCTCTGCTTCTCATCAGGGAAACTTCCCACCACTGCCTTCTCTTCTTATGGTCACTTCTCATGGTTTACAATCTGTCAAAGGTGATTAGGAAGGATTTTGTTTAGTTTTTTTTAAATTAGAGCAATCAGAAATAAATCAATTAATAAAATTACATTTGCTAAAAAACAAAATTGAAAATCCAGCTGTGTTTCACAACATTAAGATGTGCTAATCGTGATACCAATAAACAAAAGTGTTTGTTGGAAGAAATATGTGTTTTGTTGGCATAGAGGACAGGAACCAGATATGTGCAAACAGTACCTTCTCTGAGAAAGGGCAGGGTCCAAACGTTCATTTGTAAGGAAATTGTTTAGAAGGCTGTGTACTTTCCCATGGACACAGGGTTACTACAAAGTTAGGCCTCTAACCCTAATTGCGAAACATTGGTTAACCTGTAATATACTTGATGCATGCATGCGTGTGCATGTTCAGCTGCTCTGTCGTGTTGACTCTTTGCAACCCTGTGGAAGGTAGCCCTCCAGGATCCTCTGTCCCTGGGATTTTCTAAGCAAGAATACTGAAGTGTGTTGGTGTTTCCTTCTCCAGGGATCTTCCTGACTCAGGGATCAATCTCTTGCATCCATTCTTCCTCTTTGGCAGGCAAATTCTTTACCACTGTGCCACCTGGGAAGCCCTGTATACTTGGTAAGTTGTCCAAATTATCTAGCTGCACTCTAAAAACTAACCAGCTCTTAACAATGTCAAAGGCATTCTCCCACCTCTGTTCCCCCAGCCGTTGTTCTGGTTCAGTCTCTTGTCTCTCACCTGAATCACCCTGATAACTTCCTCCCTGGTCTGCTTCTCTTGTCCCCATGTTCGTCATCCATATTGCAAGGATGAGATTTCTAAAATGCAAATTTGCTTGCAGCCCTCCCGTGTAAGTCAGCAGTGGTTCCACTGCTTGCAGAATAGAGACCAGACTCCTAACCAGACAGTGAAGGCTCATGTGGCCTCTCTTTCTCTTACCTTTGAGCTCATCTTTCAGTGCTTCCCTTCTGGATCTCCCCAGGTGCAGTTCTCTGTATCAGGCCTTTGCTCATTGACTCCTCTGCTTGGATGTCTTCCCTCTCCTTGTCTACTTGGAAAGTTCCTCCTTCTTTTCCCCAATTTAGATCAGGAGTTCTCTCATCCCTGATCATTTTCTTCCCAGTCCTGGGAGTCATCTATTCCTCTTCTGTAACATAATATCACACAGCTTTGTAATTATTTGTTTACACATTTCTCCCATTAGATGCTGAGCTCCTTGAGGTCAGGAACTATTTCTTGTTCATTTGCATCTTGGACTTGGAGCAGCAAAGGTAGTCAATAAGTATTTACATAGCCAAGAGTCTGGGAGAGGAAGTAAGGGCTACAGAAACAGGGCTTCTCACACTCATCTTGGGGGTTAAGACCTGAGGTTGGTTCTGGGATGAGGAACATGGTGATGACTTAAGGTGGGCCGGACTCTGAGTGGTCAGTTATATATGTGTGTCTCTTAGCTCTTGTAAGGTTGAACCATAGGGTTTCTGTAGGGCTGTTAAGGGAAATAAATCTTGAGAGTAAGGTTAAGATCTGGAATGCCAAATGAAGGCATTTCTATTGCTTTCTCTGAAATAGTGGATGCCAAATGTTATTTGAACTTGTAAATGACATAATCCAAAGGTGCTTTGGAATACCCATTGGCAGGTTGTGGCTGGGCTGATTTGGGAGAAAGTGTATCTGGAGAGACCAAAGTGAAGTTGGCTGGGATAAATGGGATATGAGCAGATAGGAATCAGCAGAAATGTCAGCAGGAATGGAAGATGATAGCTGATGAAACTTGTCCTGATTATGAGGCTATATTTAATATTGACTCTCTAAGATGTACTTTGAACTATTTTGCTCATGACCCATGTCCTTGGCTGCTTTAGAGCTCCTCTGGAGTGAGTCTGTGGCTGCTGGCTCTCCAAGGCCAAAAAGAGTCAAGAGTGTGGAGGATGGAGCTGAAGTCTGCACCAGAGAATACCAAGATCCATCTGAGGAGGGTGACCGTTCCTTCTGATTCGAAGTGGAGAATTGTGTTTTCTTTTGTAGGTAATTACAATTTCAGGATCAGCGATGCTTCTCTCAAATTCAGTTCTCATTGGTCTTGAAGACAATAGCTACAGTCAGGCTTGACTTATAGGCATCAATTGTTCACTTGTGTATGGTGCATCCCATGTAAGATTCTGATGTCATATCCCCCCTAATTGGGTGGTTCCTGGCGCTCTACCTCTCAACCTGATGGCTCCAGAATCTTGATGATATGTTGATATCAAATATACACCCAAAGGTAGAGTAGGGGCAGTTTGATATTGGGGACTCTGAGAGGTCTCCATTACCTGTTAAATACATTCAGGACCCAGTTTCTGATGGATATATTCACCTCAGTAATTGACAAAAAGGCAAAAATGTTTAGGAGAAGTAACATGATGACTTGAATTTCCACTGAGGTGTGCAGACGAGTATTGGGCCCCTCTCCTGCCCTGGGCTCTCAGCCTCTCTGCCCACTTTGTATTTCTGCATCATCAAATTCATGCAGGTGTGTCATAATAGGACTGTGCCCAGCTATACTGTGTATTCCTCTCCTGGTTCTCTGATAATGTGGGACACTGAAGGAGCTCACCCAGCACTCAGACTCATATTATCTGAAAGTGCAGCAGGTTATTGTCTGCTGTGGTCTGAATGCTTGTATCCCTTCTGAAATTCATATATTGAAATGCTACCCCTCCAGGTAATGGTGTTAGGAGGTGGAGCCTCTGGGGGGTGATGAGGTCATAAGGTGGGTTCCTCATGGATGGGGTTAATCATACAGACGGGGTGAGCTCAAGTCATTAGGAAGTGGACCTAGGGCCAATGATTGGGCTACTTTTAGTTATTGGTGGAGAGATTAACATCAGCCTTGGTAGAAGATAGGGCTAGTAATCTTTGGTGGTGGAGATAAGACAGGTATAAAACTCTTTTATGGTCAAGTAGATGAAGATTCCACAAGTAAGGGCTCCCAGGCCTCAAGCAACCAAGACCTCCTCATCTACTGCCCAAGAGCCATGCCTCCAGTGCCAGGATTTCTTCTCGTGCCTTCTCCTAGTTCATAGACCGTTACTTTTGAATACAGGGACTCTAGAATCCACCCTGCTCATTGGCTCAGGGTGAAGACCTTCAGTAATGACACTGGGTGTGGCATGGGCAGGTGGAAACATTGATTCCCTTTGTCCTTCTATTCCTTTACTAACTCCTTAAGGATTATCCAATGAGTTTATGGGTTGTTACTGTTTTCTTCCTTTCTAATTATGCCCTTGATTGGGATATAGGTTAACTAGATCATTTATCAGATGTCTTTGACTTAGTTTTCAGAGACTGAGTGGGCCCACCAGGGTTAACTCTTCTGACTCTACCAACTAAGGACTTCCTATTTTACCTATTTATTGCATTGTGCAATCTTCATTGAGTATGATATTCTCTAGAGGCAAATCTCTCTCCCTTGGCTCACCCAAAAATGGGGAAGGCACTCAACAGAGCCCAACCAAAGAGTCTCTTCTGGTCCCTAGACACACCTGGATCTTGAATCCTGAAAGTTGCCTGTAGTCATAGGCCTGACTTGGACACAGCCAGATGGTTTGGGAGAAGATCAAGGGTAGAGAAAAAGATGAATTGTGTGAAAAATGCTCATATTATTATGAATCAAAGAGACAGATTAGGACAGTAGTTCTTAAAGTGTGGGCCCCAAACCATCAGTATCAGCATCACCTGGGAAGGGCCTCACCCCTTAGCTACTTAGAAACTCTGGGGGTGAGATTCAGCAATCGTGTTCTCCCAAGTCCTCCAGGTTGCTCTGATTATGGTCAAGTTTAAGAACCACAGCATTAGAGAGACTAGAGCAATGATTCTCAAAGTTGGCTGCTCTGTTGAAATACCTTGAGAGGGGTTGATTTTAGGGCTCCCAGTGCCCAGGTGGCATTCCATAACACTTAGATTAAAATCTCCAAGGATAAGATTCAGGCATAGGTATTATTTTTAAAGCTCCTTGTATGATTCCAGTGTGCAGCCCACGTTGAGCTAGGTCCCTGGGAAAAGGAAGATAAAAACTGAAGTGTCTGTGTTGATCACGTCCTTTCCTCGTTCTCTTCCTCCTCCATCTATCCAAACTCAGGGATTATTAAAAAGAGGGCTTCCCTGGTGGCTCAGACATACAGAAACTGCTTGCAATGCAGGAGACCAAGGTTCAGTCTTTGGATTGGGAAGATCCCCTGGAGGAGGAAATGGCAACCCACTCCAGTATTCTTGCCTGAAGAATCCCATGGAGAGAGGAGCCTGGCAGGCTACAGTCCATGGGTCACAAATCATCAATATTTGATATTTACAAATATATATGTATTTGTATATAATTGTATATATACAAACACACATATACATACTTTACAAATATATATACTTGTAAAGCTCCCTGTGTGGTTCTAATGTGCAGACCAAGTTGAACATCATAGAGCTAGGTCCTTGGGAAAAGGAAGATAAATGAGCTGAAGTGTCTGTACTGACCATGTCCTTTTTCCCTTCTCTTCTTCCTCCATCTCTCCAAACTCAGGGACTGCTGAAAAGAACTTAAAAACTGCCCCCATTGTTGAGTAATTTATTTCCTGTGTATCTGTTTTATCACAGTCTAAATATGCATAAGTTAATAACTTGTTATAACTTCTTTTCTGGAAGTGTGTATTTCTGGCTACTAGACACAAGCTGACTGGGGTATTTCTCAGCTAGCCCTTGTCTGGCTCTTGGAAGCTGATCAGGTGCTGTAGGGTCTTTGGGTTCAAGCACCTCCATACTATGAACTAAGGAATTCCCCGCATCCTCTGCCAGGGTGCTTGGAAGTTCTCTGAAAATATCTCTGGACTTAATCTGAGATGGTCCTGGGAGTTATTTTATAAAATTGGGTTCTGCCAGGGGAATGTGTGTTAGTCGCCCAGTCGTGTCTGACTCTCTGTGACCTCGTGGACTGTAGCCCACCAGGCTCCTCTGTCCATGGAATTCTCCAGGCAAGAATACTGGAGATTCTTGCCGTTCTGTTCTCCGTGAGATCTTCCCAACCTGGGTCTCCTGCATTGCAGGCAGATTCTTGGCCATCTGAGCCAGTGGGCTAAATGGAGGCCAGGAGAAATATCAACGTATTATGTGGCCCTCATTTGAACTCTTCTCAATTCTGTAACTGGGCATATAGACAAAAAGTGGGGAGAACTTAAAACTGTTTTTGTTTCTAAATTTGAAAATCACTAGGTCATGAGCACATATTCTAGAAGGGTCTACCCTTGAGGAAGCTTTCAGCATCATAGTCTGTCAGTGCATGCAGGGGTCTTGAGAGCATCCTTTCAAATGCCTTCATTTCAGAGATCTGGCAACCAAGGCCCAAGGAGGGTTAACACTGGCCCCAAATCACACAGCAAATTAGCGACAGAATTAATACCAGAAACCGATTGCTTCACTCCCACTTGGTTGTCCCCACCCTGCTATATTATGCAGCCTCTTATATTTAATTTTTTTTTTTTTTTTTGCCAACATGGGCCTCCTTCCATTCCCCCCTTACCTCAAGGATTTTTATTAAGGAAATATCTGTTTTATTTTAAGTGGCTGATAGAACTCATCAGTTAGATCACTGAGATGGTTTTGAGGATGCATTAAGTCATTTTTATATGTGCTGGAAAATGAGTCTGTGAAAGTATAATGCAGGGTAATGAGATGTCAAAAGTCATGGAAATAAGAGGATCTGAGTATAATCGTAAAGACTCTGAAATAGGCTTTGGAATTTTCCAGGGTTTTTGGAGCCCTTTCATTGTTTATGTTTTATTGGTTGTATAGTAATGTGAAAAACGCAAATAGTCACATTTTTCCATTTGGACCCTTGACTCAGAACACTGAAGATCTTTTTCAAGCATTTTAACCATTTGCCACACCTTTAGTGGGGAAAAAAAGGTTCAGAAATTCCTTTATTTACTTTTTCACATGTTTTATATTTTCTGGATTTCTTAGTGGCAGCTGTAAAAAGGGCTTTTCATGTGATCATTTCATTCAGTAATTTGTCTAAACCAAAGCCTTTTCCCTTTTTTCTAATGCCTGCCCAGCTGTCACTGTTGCCTGCTAAAGTGATTTTTCTCTATTATGTTGTCACTTTACACTCCCACAGGGTCCAATCCTGCAGGCCTTACATGCATGGAACTCACATTAAAGTCATTGGGAGCTTTAACATGTAAGAATGTGAGTTTGAGGCCAGAGAAAGAGCCTGTTTTGAAACCTCAGGCTCTTGAGTATAGATGCAGGTTGCAGTTAAAATGCAAGGATCCTGCCTTACCTCTGATCCCACTGGACTGCTGATATGCAGTTGACTGGTATGGTCAATTGTGGGAAGAATGTGGGGACAGAAATTCATCTATCTGAAGATGAGGCTTTCGAGAGTGTAATACTCCAAGGCGTTTTGCCTCCACTTCAACTCTACCATTCAAAGTTGCTATAAAAGCAGGAAAATGTTGGGATGGGGGGGGTGGGGGGGGTGGGGTGGGTCCATAAGCAGGAGGAGAATGTATTCCATCAGATTTAGTGTTTTCTTTGGTGCTTTTCTAGAGGAGAGGCCTTGACTGGCCAGAAAGTAGAATCAACGAGTATGAGGAGAAACTGAATTGTACTTACAAAAGGAAAACCCCCTGGGCGAGGGGCAGACAGCTGGTCAAACTGGGCAGCGTCCTATAGTTAAGTTTTACTTTGTTTTGTTTTTCTTCTGAGTCGGATGGTTTGGTTCTGCCCTTTCACATATGAGATGGCTTCAGGATATGGGTGTCATTTATCTCCTGTGATTGGGATCCAGTGATTTTGGGGCCTGAGATGTTCTATTTTATGTTTTTGTATGAATGTTACTTCTTTGGGAATCGAAAGTGCTACCTCTCAACAGATGCACACCACAATACATAAAACAGAAACAACAAGGACCTACAGTGTAGCACAGTAGGGAGCTATATTCAATATCTAATAATGACCTATAATGGAAGGGAATATGAAACTGAATCAGTGTTTTACACTTGTGTGTGTATGCATGTGTATTAGTCGCTCAGTCATGTCCAAATCTTTACAACCCTATGGACTGTAGCTTGCCAACCTTCTCAGTTCATGGAATTCTCCAAGCAGGAATACTGAAGTGGGTCGCCTTTCTCTTCTCCAGATCTTCCCAATCCAGGAATCGGACCTGGTCTCCTGCATTGCAGGCAGATTCTTTACTGTCTGAGCCACCAATGTAAATCAACTGTACTTCAATTAAAAAAAGAAGTTGTACCCCTTCCAGAAAGCCCTCCAGCAGTCCTCCAGACCCCCCTATCTTGGTTATCTCCTATTTCTCAGACTGTGTGTGAAGGGAAGAGGTGGCTTCACCTGACCCACTTTTGGCTGTAGAATTGGTGTCTCAGAGATGCTTGTGAGTGTCCACTGACATAAGTCATTGGGATGGGGTTTTGGGGGTGGCATTGGGCTGAAGGGGAAAGAGAAATTTTCTCATCAAGAGAGAGTTCTCTGAGAAAAGAGGACTGACTATCTCTCTACCTAGCCTGAATTTCAGGGGAAAGAGTTGGGTTCCTGAGGACTTTGTGAGACCCTGGGCACACATGGGGTCAACTGAATGCCTAGGTGACAGAGAGACACAGCGCCAGGGACACGACTCCTTTTTTCATCTCCTCACAGGTCTCCATGTAGCTTTGGAACTGAGAGTCCCCCAGTGGGTTCCAGCTGGGCCCCTGGGGAGGTGGCTGAGCCCAGCGGGACTTCACTGAGAGTCCTGGATCACTAGGGGAGGTCTGAGCCCTGCTGAAGGGCTGGAGAACAAAAGACTCCACAGACTTGTCTGGGAGCATGGGGGACACCCCATGGCCTCCCTGGAGTAACCAAAGGGGGTTTTGAGGGGAGGCTGCAGAGCTCTGAGGACAGATGTGGGCTCAGAGCTCTACTCATGGCATGGGGATGACTCTGGCATGACATTCCCTTTAGAGAAGGCTCCAGAGAAGGAAATGGCAACCTACTTCAGTCTTCTTACCTGGGAAATCCCATGAACAGAGGAGCCTGGCAGGCTACCCTCTATGGGGTCACAGAAGTGTTGCATGTGACTTAGCTACTAAATCACTAGAGTTACATGGCTCCCCTAGAATAAAGGGTGGGAATACCTGGGAAGGGTGAGGGGCTCAAAGGAAGGCTGCTTCACGCCCCCCCACCCCCACCCCCACCCCCGCCACACACACACAAACCTTCCCTCACCCTCCAGTCAGATTGCTTCCCAAGGTCCCTCCTGGGCTGGGGCTGAGTCTCTAGCCCTATACACTCATGCATGATTCTAACCACCTTGGATGCTAATTAAGCACCTTCCCACAGAGAAAATTCCTCTGTTGTTTTAAATATTTATCTGTGTTTCCAGAGCTACAGACCCTGAACTTCCTGCTCCCGGGGGATCTATACCAGCCTGGAGTTTGTTTGTATGTGGTTTCGTCATAGACATTTTGTTGTGGGCTGTCCAGTGATGCCCAGGAACAAGGCTACGCATGCATTGAGGTACCATGCCTTATTTAGATGAGTCATGGGATAATTTTTTGAGACCTCTGAGTTTATCTTGAGTTAGTACCTGAAAACAGAAAGAATCATAAAGAAGAGAGCGTTGGTCGTGAAGTCAGAAAATCAAGTTTAATGGCTTTGCCATTTCTAGCTATATGTCTTGGGGTGAGTCACTTAAACTGTCTCTATTTCATCCATATGCCTACCAGAGTTTATGTGAAGTTCAAGTATAATACATACATAAACAGTATTATATATATATGTATATATATAATATATAATATTTAGTGTATATATTATATAGTATTCATTATACTATATTATATAATATTTTAATATTATGTACATGTATATAATATTTGTGTATATATGTTAAAGTATTATATATATCAATTTGGGAAAAGTACTGAACTGCATGTGTATTTGGGATTCTTATTTTTGAAATAATGTAGTTTTCATATCCCGTTATATTTAGTTCTGTTGGAGCATGTTCCCAGTGATGTTTGAATTTTAAACAAGAAGCACTGTGATATAATAGCTCAGTTGTTTTAAATGGACTGTCCCGTCTCCTCTTGGGGAAAATGAAAGTCACACCAGAAAATCATCTAGTATGCTCCTCTTGTTTCCAACTGCAATTTACTGTGGAGGCAAGGAACAAAGAGAGGTAAGTCGATCAGCTGTAAAGGGGACGGTGACCTTCATTCACTTCTACTCTCTCTCTTTTTTTGTGTGACTGAGGGACAATAATAATAAATTCTCTTCCCTTGCCTATTTAAAGACAGAGAGATTTTAGGGGTGTTTTATGACTTTGGCTTATCTCAAGCCAATCCGCCCCACTAGTGGTGATGAAAAAACCCTTGATGCCCATTTGCATAAATGAATGTTACTTTGTTAAATCTGATGGGGTCCTAATCAGCACTGATTCTCTCTTTGGCATGGCCTTTGGGAATGTGCAGCCAGGTGCTCCCCCAGATGTGAAAAGGAGAGAGCCCTGCCTCCCTCCCTCCCTGCCACCATCCCAGAACCTTCAGCTGCACACTTGTTCATGCCTGACTGAGAATCACTCAAGTGTTTCTTGAGCCATGCTCCCTGCTGCATCTAATAAAACCTCTCTCTCCCCCAGTCCTGCTCTAGGAAAACAGACATGACTGGGAGCTGGGACAGTGGAAGATGCAGGCAATCATATCCCCAGGCCTTTCTGCCGAGAGAGCAGGTCCTGCAGCCTAGGGATCCATCACCATCAACAAAGCTCAGCGGATCCATCCTCTTCTCCTTCCCCTACAGAGGGCCTTGTGTCCTGTAGCTTGGCCCTTTCCCTGGCAGAGTGTGGGCTAATGAATGAGTGTGTTAATGAGTGTGTTTGCCAGTGTGCAGGAGGATGTTGGGTGGGGACAGGAGGAAGGGAGGAATAAAGACCCGAGATACTAAGCCATGGAGGGAGAAAAACCGCCTTAAGTCTCTGGTCCCATCACTTCATGGCAAATACATGGGGAAAAAATGGAAACAGTGACAGATTTGACTTTCTTGGGCTCCAAAATCCCTGCAGATGGTGACTGCAGCCATGAAATTAAAGATGATTTCTCTTTGGAAGAAAAGCTATGACAAACCTAGACAGAGTTTTACAAAGCAGAAATATCACTTTGCTGACAAAGGTCCATCTAGTCAAAGCTATGGTTTTTCCAGTAGTCATGTACACATGTGAGAGTTGGACCATAAAGAAAGCTGAATGCTGAAGAATAGATACTTTTAAACTGTGGTGTTGGAGAAGGCTCTTGAGCATCCCTTGGACAGCAGGAAGATCAAACCAGTCAATCCTAAAGGAAATCAGTCCTGGATATTCATTGGAAGGACTGATGCTGAAGCTGAAACTCCAATACTTTGGCCACCTGATGTGAAGAGCCGACTCATTGGAAAAAACCCTGATCATGGGAAAGACTGAGGTCAGGAGGAGAAGAGGGCAACAGAGGATAAGATGGTTGGGTAATCACCGACTCAATGGACATGAAATTGAACAAACTCTGGGAGATGGTGAAGGACAGGGAAGCCTGGCATGCTGCAGTCCATTGGATCTCAAAGAGTCTGACATGACTGAGTGAATGAACTGAACTGAACTGAAATCTACACTTAGGTCTCCAGGGGACCATGTGGGGTGGAAAGCAAGTCCAGGACTTAGAAGACCTGAGATGCTACTCAGCTAGAGTGTTTCCCAGACATTACATAGCCTTTCCTGTCTCAGCATGTTGATCTGTAGAAAGGAAAATGATTCTTGTCTTCCATCTCTTCCAAGATTCTTGGAAACTTTCAGTGGCAGCTAGCCTTTGTATGGAATTAAAAAATGCATTTAGGGACTTCCCTGGCAGTTCAGTGGTTAAGACACCCTGCTTCTATGGAGGGGGCATGGGTTCGATCCCTGGTCAGGGAAGTAAGATGCCACATGCCATGAGGCATGGCCAAAAAGTGGGGGAAAAAAAAGCACGTGTAGGTAACAAGTGAGCTGTAGTAGTCTTTCAAAGCATGTGTCACTCAGTCCCCTGAGTGAGAATTTCCTGTGAGGCTCCTCTAGTGGACCCTTAGATTGGGTACATGACTCAAGCTAAGCCCACAAGATACCACTGATACATGAGCTATGTGAGGGCAGATTACAGTGAAAGCCTGGGTGTCCCCATGGATCTGTCCCAGAGAGACCGTCTCTGAGCTCCTGTTCTTAGTGCAGCCTGGGTCTCCAACTGCCTTCAGTTCTGTTAAATCTCTTGATAGCCTTCTAATAAATGTCCTGTTTGACTTACTGCCCCAGATTCCAACTGATAGAACTTCTAAGCTTTTTTAGTTAGAAAGACTCTCTACTGTGAGGACCTTGTGACTTGACCTGTGTAGGGAAGTTTTCCCTGTGATTAGAGTCACATGATTTGGTCTCATGTTGAACTTAAGAAGAATGATGCCTCCCACTTTGAGCAAAGTAGAGAAGTCACATTGGCAGTTTCTTGGAGGGGGAGGGGGTGTCCTTAGTGTCAGGTTGTAACATTTCCGGGACGTTTAGAGAAGAGTCACATAATGACGCAGTCACTGTTTTGAAACTTCTTGACAGACAGGACAAAGGTGTGGTTGAAGTTGCAAGTTCTGGAACCCATTTACCTGGCTTCACATACTGGTTCTGTTGCTTGCTAGCTATGGGACCTCTAGGGCCACTGTAGCTCAGTCTCTCCATCTGTAAAATGGGGACAATTATGTAGTACCTCATAGGCTGTTACAAAGATTGAATGAGTTAAGATGCTTGTAACAGACTCAGAATGGTACTTGGCACAAGGTAAATATTTGCTGTTGTTATTTTCTTGAGACTGATTACTCTTCAGTTATTACCAAAGGAGCCAATCCTTAGGAGAAAACCTAAAGTTGACTTTACAGAGAAATAAAAGCCTTTTTAATGAACTAAAGGGTGAAAAGAAGAAACTGCTACTTGCTGGTGTCTAGAGAGATGGAAGGATTTCTTCGTAACTTTGATCCCAATCTGGACTCTTGCATCCAGTGGAGGAGAAGCTTCTAGCTAAGCTTACCATCAGTTATTAGCGAAGCAGCTATAGAAGCACACATATGGCCGGATGCAGAGATTGCAATATGGAATTTTTGCTCACCTGGGGCCTGCAGAGCAGGCTTTGAACACATGGACTCTCCTTTTTGGGAGAGAAATGGGCTAACTAATGCTAATAGCTTTAGGATGTCTTGGAGGGCATGGGGATTGATGACAGATGGTGTGCGTGCACAACAGCATCTATGTAAAACATGTCTGCGGGCCCAACAATGACAAACTACTCACCTTGGCAAAACAGGCATGATATTCATTTGGAGGCTTGCTTCTAAGAAAGATAAATCCTGCTGTCATTGCACAAAGAGATAAGAAAGACCGGATGACAGTTTTCCATTGATAAAAGATTCTGTCTGTATTTTAAAAGAATTTACTTTCTTCCCCTCTACTGATACCCACATGAGTTAAGGCAGAGATACGCTATCTTTCATGTTTTTGTCAGAATGTGTTATTACTGTGGGTGGTAGTGACTCAATTGCTTCATTTAGTGATCGGATGCAAGTGGAATGTCGCCTGCACAGGGGCTGTGGGATCCGAATGGAGTACAACCCCCAGAATTAAGAAGCAAGTTCGGATGCATTCCTGGCTGGAAGGGAGACTAACAAGAGTTAACCTAACATGAGGGAGGTTAACCATGTGTGAAAATCTCCCCTAAGAGAAGTTTTAAAAATTTGCTGCTGACTAGGGTATTTCTCAGAACCTCTTGGGGAAGACACTGTTGTACAATACTTAATGTAAAATAAGCAGTAATCTGGGGCTTCCCTGGTGGCTCAGATGATAAAGAATCCACCTGCAGTTCAGGAGACCCAGGTTCGATCCCAGGGTCAGGAAGATCCACTGGAGAAGAAAGTGGCAACGCATTCCAGGAGAATTCTTTGGACAGAGGAGCCTGGTGGGCTACAGTCTATGGGGTCCCAAAGAGTCCCACACTACTGAGTGAATAATTACTCACCAGTTGAGGCAATGTTGCCAAACATGGTTGAAAGAAAAGAAGGGAGGAGAGAGTATCCATTTGTCAATGTCCTGGTTGGGACAAAGATGACAGTCCTGTTTCTCCTGGTTGGTCTAAATCTGGGTGAAGAGGTACAGTGCTTACAGGTAATCCTAAGCAAAGAAACTTCTTATCTTAATTTGGTTTGCCAGGTAGACTTTTCTGTTGGGAAGACAATGTACTGACTAGCTGGCATGAATATTCCAGTCTGCCTATCACTTTCACTTATTGACAATAGTCAATCTTCACCACAACATAAAGAAGTAGGAGCTTCTATAAATCTTGTTTCATTCATTTATTTATTTTTATTGCAGTACAGTTAACTTATAATGTTGTATTAGTTTCAGGTGTACAGCAAGGAGATTCCGTTATCCATATACATGTATATATCTATTCTTTTTCAGCTTCTTGTATCGTGTAGGTTATTACAAAATATAGAGTATAGTTCCCTGTGCCGTACCTATTGGTTATCTATTATATATATATTGGTCCTTATTGGTTATCTATTTCATATATAGTATTGTGATAAATATTAAAAATTAATATTTTAATTTTAACTAAATATTAAAAAAACTAAGATCATGACCTCTGACCCCATTACTTCATGGAAAATAGAAGGGGAAAAGGTGGAAGTAGTGACAGATTTCCTCTTCTTGGGCTCTAAAATCACTGCAGATGTTGATTGCAGGCATGAAATCAGAAGACAGTTTCTTCTTGGCAGGAAAGCTGTGGCAAACCTAGACAGTGTGTTGCAAAGCAGAGACATTACTCTTCCGACAAAGGTCCATATAGTCAAGGCTATGGTCTTCCCAGTGGTCACGTATGGTTGTGAGAGCTGGACCGTAAAGAAGGCAGAGCACTAAAGAATTGATGCCTTCAAACTGTGGTGTTGGAGAAGACTCTTGAAAGTCCCCTAGACAGCAAGGAGATCAAATCAGTCAATCTTAAGGGAAATCAACCCTGAATACTCATTGGAAGGACTGACACGGAAGCTGAAGCTCCAGTATTTTGGCCACCTGAGGTGAAGAGTTGACTCATTGGGAAAGTCCCTGATGCTGGGAAAGATTGAGGGGAGAAGGAGAAGAGGGCATCAGAGGATGAGATGGCTGGATGGCATCACCAATGCAATGGACATCAAATTGGGCAAACTTTGGGAGATGGTGAGGGACAGGGAGGCCTGACGTGCTGCAGTCCAGGGGGTCGAAAAGAGTTGGACACACCTGGGTGACTAAACAACAACAATACCACAATGTGTATATATTAATCCCAAGCTCCTAATTTATTTCTGCCCTCCTACCCCACTTACTCCTTTGGTAATCATATGTTTGTTTTATTTGTGAGTCTATTTTGGTTTTGTATGTAAGTTCATTGTATCTTTTTTTTTTTTTTTTTTTAAAGAGTCCACATATAAACCCCATTTTAAAGATTAGGAAACTAAGGTCCTGATATGTTAACTTATCTTTAAAACTGGCTAAAGTAAAAGATTTTACTGTCTCTATTTGACTGATGAAAACACTGCAGATTGGCATGCAGTGGATAAGAACTGGGCTCCGGAATGAGAATCTGGAATGATAGCATAGGTGGCTGTAAGAAGGTACTGTAGTGGATTGCATTGTCCAATAATAGCAGCGAAGCTATTACGCACATGATCTTCTAGATCTTGTCATTACCTGTGAAGGGGTGGAGTCTGGGTAAGACTTTAGGACTCTTCTGTGACTCCAGTGTGGTGGGAGTGATGCTGCATGGCTTCTGATGGTGGGTTGTAAAGAGGACCCACCTTCCACATGGCCCTCTCTCTCTGGGGACCCTTCCCCTGAGAACCCATGCTGAGAGGAAGCCCTCAGAGAGAGCCCCCATGGAGAGACCCTCTGGAGGGAAACAGGGTCCCAGCTGATGGCCAGCATTAGATGATTCCAGCCCCTAGCCTCCAAGGCTTCCAGTGAGGCACCAGACCTTGTGAGGCACAGTCCTTGCTGTGTTCTTTCCAAACCTCTGAGCAACAGAATCCTCAGGCTAAAAAAATGGTTTCTTTACATCACAAGTTTAGGGTTGCTGCTGCTGCTAAGTCTCTTCAGTCGTGTCCGACTCTTGGTGACCCCATAGACGGCAGCCCACCAGGCTCCCCCGTCCCTGGGATTCTCCAGGCAAGAACACTGGAGTGGGTTGCCATTTCCTTCTCCAATGCATGAAAGTGGAAAGTGAAAGTGAAGTTGCTCAGTCGTGTCCAACTCTTAGCGACCCCATGGACTGCAGCCTACCAGGCTTCTCCGTCCATGGGATTTTCCAGGCAAAAGTACTGGAATGGGGTGGCATTGCCTTCTCCGCAAGTTTAGGTTAGTTTTCTACAAAACCACAGTATTTAGAGCATCACTTTAACCCTGCAAATGTTAATTTCCTCATCTGCAAAATGGGAGTAAGAGCAGTACCTATTTCATGGTTGATTGTGAGGACTTTGTGGATGTGAATTACTCAGCATACTTTCTGGAATAAAATAATAGCTAATGCTTACATGATACTGTGTGCTAGATACTGTCCTAGGAATTTTACATTATATCAATATTATATCCTATAACAACCTCATGATGCAGGCATTATTTTAAGAGAAATTTTATTTTTATTGAGTTGAAATTGACATAGCATAAAATTGACCATTTTAAAGGGAACAATTTAACGGCATTTCGTATATTCACAATGCTGGGCAACCATCACCTCTATCTAGTTCCAAAACATTTTCATCACCCCAAAAGGAAATATGGGCAAATCTTTAAATCCATTTTGCAGATGAGGGAATTCAGGCAAAGACAGGTTATGTGACTTACCTGTGGTCAGATGGATAGTAGTGGCAGATCTGGGTTTAGGACACACTTGGGCTTCAGGGTCCATGGTCTTTGCTGCCACTCCACAACACCTGGAACTCACAGATGTGAATCGCTCCAACGAAGTGTCCTGATCAAGGCAGCAAGACTATCAGGTGGCTAAGCCCTGTCTGCCCTGCAATCCAACTGTGTGCTTTTTCTGCTGAGATAAAACTTGCCTTATCAATCAAGCCCCACAAATAGCCATCGTATGGACACATGGTATCAACATCCACTGCCTGATCACCCTATAAACTCATTGTGCTGAGGGTCAGACCCCAGCCTTCTGACATGACACCCCTTCCCCAAGAAGGTGTGGGGAAGTGCGCCCTTGAAATGGCCCACTTTGCTAAACGTCTTAATTGCAACATCGATCTATCTGAAGTGGAAAGTATGTGCTACCACTTCAGGAAAACGCCTGTTTGGCAGAGAAAAGAATCACCAGTCCCAAAGTCATAATTCTTTTCTGTGGCCTACCAAAATATTTGGATAATGGCTCGGGCTAGGGCCATCCAATCTAAGGCAGCCTGAGCTTCTGTGGTTTTTCTGTAGCTGCCCTCACCCTGTGTGCAGAGAGAGAAATTTATGATCCTTGGCCCTGGAAGCGGAGAAGTGTGCTGTCCTCATAAGAATAGAGCTCTCTGCTCTACGGGCTTGGTGTCGGTCTGATTGCCTTTGCTTTCTTTAGCCACATCCACGCTCTAGAACATCCCAGAGTTCTATATGCAATTGCTGTGGAGGTGGGGGGTTCAGGTACTGGGTAGAATTGAGGAACCATGAAATGCTATGGGTGCAGCCAGGGAACCCAGTTAGGAGACAGGAGGTATACCAGTTACAGAACAGAGTTGAGAGCCAATTCTGGCTGGTATAGGTCTGGTGGGTGGAGGCCTGGAAGCCCACTAAAGCCCGCCAAGAAATGAAGGACTTTTGCAACTAGGTACTGATGTGACGTGTCAACTAATGGAAGACAATGGACTTTCCCGATGTTGGGGCCTGACGGGGCAGCAGAGTGGAAGCTGTGCCTCTTTGAACCTTGGGCCTTGAACCTGGACTGTCTATACCCCATGTGACAGGGAGAAGGATGCCTGAGGTCCTAAGGGCAGGCACTCTGTGTGCTAAGAATAACCATGATGTATGCTCTGCAGGGAGACGCCACTATTCATCCATCACCAGCAAAGCATGGACTCTGAGTGGGTTTGCTCTCTCCAGCAGTTGTGGATTATTCTGCGCCAGCCCACACTTGCTTCTCAACGGGGAAGGGACAGAGATTTGGATTCACTCATCTCCCAGCCCAAGTCCTGGCCGCGTCACTTATCAGCTGTATCCCCAGCTCACAGTTTTTAAGTCGGGTCTCAACATCCTTAGAGGTATCCTGTGGCTCATGACACTGAGGTTGACTTTTTTGACGCATTGAATGCCTGTGAAGTGCACGGTCTGTAGGAAGGATTTAACGGGTGTCAGCATGGTGTGCACATGTGGGGAAGTGGAGACTCCGTGACCACGAGCTGAGCAAAGTAATTGGGCCACACGTTCCAAGTTACTCGTGGCCTTTATAGCACTTTGCTGTAACCAGCTGAGTCAGGGGTATGCTTACCTGCGGTGCTGGGTTGATACAAACGTTTGGTTCTGAGATGTGAATCAACATCAGTGTTTTAGTCTGGTGGCAATTTGCAGTTTTGTGGTCACATTGTACATCCAGTTTGCATTTGCCAGTTTGAACTGGGCTGGCGTCCACAGGCTTTACTCTGGCAGGTGACCCTTGTGGTCACCAGTGGAGTTGAGATTTAGTAATGGAAAAGTGTTTCATTTTAACTATGAAATTTAACACAAATAATACAGCTGCTCAAGCCGGCAGTGACAGTGTATGTTAATTTGATTTATATACACGCAATGTACCATGCCTAATGCTGAATGCTGGAAGGCTCCAGCGAGGCTGGCACCAGCATCATAAATGAGCGGGTACCACCATGGGCCCCCTTCACGTGTGCCAGTGGACAGAGCTGTGGGAGCTGGTCTGTGTGAGATATGGGAACAAGGGTTCTCCTGCAGGGCCTGGGGGTGGGCCAGGCCTTCCCAAACCCGGAATGTGGCTTTCCTGGAGGTATCCATCAGAACTCTCTTCATGCATGCAGGTCCAGGGTATTGCTCTCAAGGAAACCAAGAGTCTCTGGTGTGGAGGCTGGTTTCTAGCTCCCTATCAGCTCAGGGGGTCTTCTGCCTAGACAGCAAACTTCAGTCCTAGAAGAGCAAAGAGAGAGTTTTCCTGGCTTCCCAGCTCACCCTAGAATCCCTGAGAGCAAATGCTTCCCAAGACTGACCCCTAGTAAAATGCACATGGAAATAAAAGCACATGAGCTCTCCTTTGTGTGTGTGTGAGATGTGTGGTGTATAGGTGTGGACAGTGTGTGTGTGTGGTATATATATGTGTTGTGTGCATAGTATGCATGTGTTGTGTGTGTATGGTGTATGTTGTGTATTTATGCTGTGTGTGTATTGTGTCTGTTGTGTGAGAGATGTGTGTGATGTATGTGGTATATACATGTATTGTGTGCATAGTATGTATGTGTTGTGTGTGTGGTGTGTGTTGTGTGTGCATGCTATGTGTGTATCATGGAGTGTGTATTGTGTCATGTGTATTGTGTATGTGTGGTGTATATGGTATGCGTGTGTGCTGTGGTATATGTGTTGTGTGTATATGTGGGGGTCTGGTTCTCACACTCACCTGGACACTGTGTAGTCACCCAGGTTCATCCCAGGCACCTCAGGTCACAGCCAGACCACTTTCCTTCCTTACCTTCCTGCCTCATGGTAAAACCAGCCTACCAGCTGGTAGAAAATGCAGAAAGTGGAGGGGGAAGAACCCATAATCCCACAACCCCCTCACACCACTATTTTGAGGTCTTCTCTTCCAGTGTTTATCCACTTGAATAAAAAGCACATTCATGATCACTGGTGATGCTCCACATCCTGATAACTTTCCACGTTGCTACTTAGTCTTCATGGGCTTCCCTGGCGGCTCCAGTGGTAAAGAATCTACCTGCAATGCAGGAGACCTGGGTTTGATCCCTGGGTCAGGAAGATGCCCTGGAAAAGAAAACGGCAACCCACTTGAGTCTTTTTGCCTGAAGAATTCCATGAACAGAGGAGCTTGGAGGGCTCCAATGGGGTCGTCCATGGGGTAGCAAAGAATCAAACACGACCAAGCGACTAACATACGGTCTTCGTAACTATCATGCTTAATGCATGTATGATATTCTGTCCTGTGATGGACCTGGCTTTCAGGCTTTTGGTCTAAAAAATAGCAGTGGCCTGCATGTTCTCCTTTCCATCGGGCCTGGCCCCCATCGCCGCCTTGAATGCTGACCTTAGCTGCGGCTGGAGCGGCTGACCTCTCAGCACTGACAGTCTCTGCAGGGACCAGAGACTGTCTTCAGCACACCCAGCCCGTCTTCATCAGGCCTCTGCTGGGGCCTGGGGTGGACAGCAATGGGACAGGCCCCCAGCCACCTTCATGGCCTCCCAGAAAGTGTGCAGCGGTGCCTACCCTGCCGCACCCCACAGTGCACTGTGCCCCTGCTGGGTCCTTCCGGGCAAGCACTCTGTGTTGCTGTGTTTACCTTTTGCTCTCTTCTCTTCCTATCATCACAGATTCCCAGGGCCATGTTTCCTTTTCATCCGGAGATGGGTAGGACTTTCAAGAGTTGTGAGAGCATGCTGAAATGATGCGTTTTTCAGGCTGAGCAGCAAGGGTAAACTTTATAAAGGATTGTTGCATGATCTGTGTTTGGGGCCTGGGTCCCTTGTGGACCCCTGGTTTTCAGGAGTTTGTGCAGATTTCTGTGTCACCGGAAGCTTGCTGCCCCAGCTCTCTTGTTGGGTCTGCACCCGTGTGCTGCATTTCCCCCGACACTTCTGACTGCATCCTTTGTACTTTCCAGGAAACCACTCTTCCACGTTGTCACTTTTCCAGCACTAGTCTCTCTGACAATCCTGCAACCTGCCCTGACCCCGAGCTTGCACCTCGCCACTTGCATCCCCTCTGTCCCTTCTCTACATCCTTATTCCAAGGTTGTTGGTCCCTGAAATTATCTAATTATGGGGATTAAGTTACAGTCTGAAGTCACCTGTCACAGCACAGGCTCCTATACTTTAGAGGAGGGAGATCATGGAACTGACGTCTTCCCACCACTTCCAGTGTCTTCCTAGGCTCCCAACACTACAATCAGGAGGCAGTGCCTGGACTGGGGAAGCTGCCCTTCCTCCTCTGGTCATCTTCCACATTCCTTGTTGGGCTAATCTTATCATTGGCCCAGGAAGTACATGACTCTTAGATTTATGCTCTCAAGATCTTTTTTCTTGACCTTCTTTCCTCTAACTGGTTTTTCCTACAACCAGTGCCCATTCATCTAGAAAAGGCACTCTCAAGAATAAGTGCAGCAGAAGTAGTCCACACCCTTCTGTGAAGTGAAGGGACACTGTTACCTCCCGTGGGTCAGGCAGTGGTTGTCTGGTCACATAGAGAGATGAGTTCACATCCTTGCTGTGCAACACACTAGCTGTCTGGCTTCACTCTGCTGAACCTTACTTTTCTCTTGTGTAACATGGAAATAATGCCTACCTCCAATGACACAAGGCATGTTTGATCTTTTGTGACCCCATTGACCGTAGCCTGCCGGGCTCCTCTGTCCCTAGGATTCTCCAGGCAATAATACTGGAGTGGGTTGCCATTTAATTCTCCAAGGGACTTTCCAGACCCACAGATCGAACCTGTGTCTCCCACATTGACAGGCAGGTTCTTTACCACTGAGCCACCAGTGAAGCCCCATATGAAATGGATAGGTTGAGATTAAGACCAAGAGAAGAAGACTCTTCTTTGTATGAACATTTAGCGAAGTTCTTTACATCTAAGTATACTATTTATTGATAAGGATCATTTCATTTGGACCTTTGTGCTATTGGAGGAAGAAAATATTTAAAGAGATTTTAAGCTTCAGTAGCAGAATCTCAAGTGTGTGTGTGTGTGTGTGTGTGCTTGTATGTCCATGGATGCAGGCATGGGCAGTAATTTGGATGGGGTTGGGGAATCTCTGAAATCATACAAAGGAAAGAATTTTCTTTTTTTGGTATTAACGTCAACCTACCCATATCATGTGGGGCTTCCCTGGTGTGAAGAACCTGCCTGTCAATGCAGGAGATGCCAGTTGGATCGCTGGGTTGGGAAGATTCACTGGAGAAGGGAATGGCAACCCACTCCAGTATTCTTGCCTGGTTAATACCCATGGACAGAGGAGCCTGGCAGGCTGTAGTCCATAGGGTTGCAAAAGAGTTGGGCACAACTTAGCGACTAAACAATAACAACCCATTTCACATGGATGCCGCTTCTCATTGTTTGCCTTTTTGTATCAGTTCAATTCAGTTGCTCAGTCATGTCCGACTCTTTGAGACCCCATGGACTGCACCACACCAGGCCTCCCTGTCCGTCACCAATGCCCAGAGCTTACTCAAACTCATGTCCATTGAGTCAGTGATGCCATCCAACCATCTCATCCTCTGTCGTCCCCTTCTCCTTCTGCCTTCAGTCTTTCCCAGCATCAGGGTCTTTTTCAATGAGTCAGCTCTTCACATCAGGTGGCCAAAGTATTGGAGTTTCAGCTTCAGCATCAGTCCTTCCAATGAATATTCAGGACTGATTTCCTTTAGGATTGACTGGTTGGATCTCCTTGCAGTCCAAGGGACTCTCAGGAGTCTTCTCCAACACCACAGTTCAAAAGCATCAATTCTTCAGTGCTCGGCTTTATAGTCCAACTCTCACATTTGACTATTGGAAAAACCATAGCTTTGACTAGAGATGGACCTTTTTTGGTAAAGTAATGTCTCTGCTTTTGAATATGCTATTTAGGTTGGTCATAGCTTTTCTTCCAAGGAGCAAGCGTCTTTTAATTTCATGACTGCAGTTACCATCTGTAGTGATTTTGGAACCCAAAAAATAAAGTCTCTCTCTGTTTCCATTATTTTCCCATTGATTTGCCATGAAGTGATGGGACCAGATGCCTTGATCTTAGTTTTCTGAATGTTGAATTTTAAGCCAACTTTTTCACTCTCCTCTTTCACTTTCATCAAGAAACTCTTCAGTTCTTCTTCACTTTCCGCCATAAGGGTGGTATCATCTGTGTATCTGAGGTTATTGATATTTTTCCCAGAAATCTTGATTCCAGCTTGTGCTTCACCCAGCCTGGCATTTCACGTGATGTACTCTGCATAAAAGTTAAATAAGCAGGGTGACAATATACAGCCTTGACATACTCCTTTCCTGATTTGGAACCAGTCTGTTGTTCCATGTCCATTTCTAACTGTTGCTTCTTGACCTGCATACAGATTTCTCAGGAGGCAGGTCAGGTGGTCTGGTTTTCCCATCTGTTTAAGATTTTTCCACATTTTGTTGTGATCCACACAGTCAAAGGCTTTGGCGTAGTCAATAAACTAAAAGTAGATGTTTTTCTAGAACTCTTTTGCTTTTTCAATGATCCAGCAGATGTTGGCAATTTGATCTCTATAACCAGGAGGACTTTTCTATGTAGCCATGAGATCTTTTTGTCTATAAGCAGCTAATTGTATGTTTCTTCTGAGTGAGATGCTCTCCGTGCGCTTACCTGTGCTTTTCCTATGTCCACGTGTCTGCTTCAAATGCCCACTGCCTTCCAGGCAGAGCATGCTAGGCTGTGCATCTGCAGGGAACCCATGGTGCAGGGCCCTGCTTAGCAAACAAGGACAAAGCTGCCTGCAGGGCAAGAGCATTTTAGAGAAAGAAGCTTTTTGAAAGGCAATTAGGTCATAACTGTAGAAATTAAAAATATATTCACCTACTTATTTCAGCTCTAGAAAGCTGCCTGATAGAAGATTTTCATGTTAGGCGTAACGAAGGATATATAAAAATGCCACTGCGGCATTTTTGTCAGGGTGGAAAACTAGATACAACGTAAATATTTGCCAATATGGGAATACATAAATAAATCACACATATAGAATTCTATGTAGCCATGAAAAAGAAGGAGGTTGATTTCTATGTTTTGCCCCAGAAATCTCACTGAGATGGTTACATTTAGGGAAAGGGGAGGAAAAAAAGCAGAGATGTGTGTGGGTATGTACCTTTGTATAGAAAAGGGATGGAAGCCAGAAAAGGGATGGAAGCATCGTGCATTGTTGGCAGCTGTGTCAGACAGTTAATCAGGGAAGCAGAAATATGAAGAGGCTTTGAATAAGGAATTTATTGTAGGAATGAGTCCTGACACAGCTGTGGGAGGAGCTGAGTAGGGAAGGGTCTGTGAAGGGGAGGTGAAGGATCTGGAAGTCATCTCTTCCAGCTGCTGCAGTGGGGTTGCAGAAGGGGCCCTTGGCAGGTGGCTGAATGTGTGTGCTGCCATCTCTGGATTTTCAATGAAGCGTCTGGAGGTTACCTGGTGTTGCTGCTGCTTGACAGGGCAGGCTGATGGTTGGAAGGTGAGCTGGAGATGGAGAAGAAAACCCACCAGCACCTCTGCCCTTTCTCTCATCACCTTTGACCAACACGACCTTCAGAGTATCGTGGCTGCTCCACTTTTGACTGCAAAATCTCATGCAAGCTTTTGACTGACTCTAACTTACAACCATGGGGCTTCCCTGGTTACCCAGTGGTAAAGAATCTGCCTGCCAATGTAGGAGATGCAGGTTTGATCCTTAGTTTGGGAAGATCCCCTGGAGTAGGAAGTGGCAACCCACTCCAGTATTCTGCCTTGGAAAGCCCATGGGCAGAGGAGCCTGGTGGGCTGCAGTTCATGGGGTTTCAAAGAGTCAAACATGACTTGGCGACTGAACAATAACGACAACTTAAACCATACAGGGAAGGCGGATTCTGAGATAAAGAGTTCCCAGAGAAACCAAGTTGACAATAGAATAACCCGGCACAATTGTGTTCCCTCTGAGGAAGGGAGCAGGAACCAGGAGGGCAGAAGTTATGTGTCTGTCATGCTCTGTTCATAACATACTGTCCTGAATCTTTCAAGACAAAAATGTGCGCATGGAGTGCTTGTGTATGAAAATAAAGCAAAACAAACAATAGAAATGAAAAGGAAACCAGAGGTTCTTAACTCTTTTGCAAACCCTTAAAGGGTAATTTTTTTTTTTCTATAAGCAGCTTCTTTCTGCTGTGCTGATGGTGTAATCTCTCCCACCATGAAATTACCAATAAAATCGGAAAGGTGCATGTCTATAAAATGTGTGTGCACATGTATGAGTGTGCATTTGTGTGTAGACCTGGCTGAGCATGTGTGTGTGTGCATGTGTGTGTTTGGTGTGTGTGAACCCTTGTCTGATTTACTCCTTTTCCTTTTCCCTTTAATGATGGGCCCTAGATTATGCCAAAGACACCCAGGGAATGGGAGAACCCAGAGGAGGGCTTGGGAAGAGAACATGGGAGATGAAAGCTCCCCGGGAGAGGCAGTTTGTGCAGCACACAGGGGGTTTTTGTTCCATTAATTTTTATTGGGAGAGGCACATCCCCCGCTGCTTTAGACTGCCTCTCCCTCGGGCACAAAGCCAACTGTGCATGCTCCTGCAGCAACGTCGTTTGCAAATAACTTGGGGAAGAAAGATACAAGGTTGAGATGGCTGCATCCAGTGTGGAAGTGACAGCCCAAGACCCTCGACTTGCTCCTGGCAGTCAAGGAGAGTGAGGAGAAATGAGGGAGCCCAGGGTGAGCTTCTGAAACCCCCTTAGTGAGAAACACAGGCTCTTCAGATCCTGGCTAGGGGTGGGTAGGAGTGAGTGGATTGGCATCAGAAGGTGAACTGGTGCAATGGCCTCTGGTTCTCCTTGAGCCAGACCCTTTGGCTGAATTTCTACCGAAGAATGGGAGAAAGTTTGAGATGGACATTCTCTCTTCATGCTGGATTGCTAGAAAGTCCCATGTGGAGGAAGATTCAATGATATCTGATGGTGATGGGGAAGGAGGCTTCGGCACAGTAACTCTGATGCCTGCACAATCCGTAGATGAAAAAAGAACTTGGTCACAGACTGCTGACCCCGTCTTCCCGTCCAAACTAGTCCTGAATAAGGAAGGCCAAGGACTTGGTCAAGCTCTCTGAGAAGAGAAGAGAAGTTGCTCAGTTGTGTTTGACTCTTTGTGACCCCATGGACTGTAGTCTACCAGGCTCCTCTGTCCATGGGATTTTCCAGGTAAGGGTACTGGAATGGGTTGCCATTTCCTTCTCCAGGGAATCTTCCCAACCCAAGGATCGAACCTGGGTCTCCCACGTTGCAGGCAGACACTTTACCATCTGAGCCACCAGGGAAGTGCAAGCTGTCTTGAGAGCTCCCTTTTCATTTCCCCTGGCAGCAGGGACCAAGTTTCCGGCTGTGGCTCCTCAGTCCCTAGCTTGGAACAGTGTTCCCTCCATGTGCCCCAGCTTCACCCTCCGACTCTTGCAGTGTATGTCCTATTTCCTACGACCTCTCCTTTGCTCCCCCCACTCCAGTCACCATGTCCTCCTGCTTGTGCATGTTTGAACACATGGTCTAGACTGTGGGCCTTTCATTGGCTGTTCCCTGTGCCTGGAATGCTCTTCCCCGACAGCTCCACCCTGACCCCTCACCTCTACCGCATCTCACTTCTCAATCAGGCTGCCCTCTTTAAATAGCAAATTAACCCACACTCCTGCTGACCCCATGCCTCTTATCTGCCTTTTATTCCCCCCGCAGCATTTGCCAGCCTCTAGCATTCTGTGTAACTTACTGTTTATTATGTTTTCTGTTTTTTTTATAGCTTATTACCCATTCCCCAGCTCATTTTAAAAAATAGGACTTTTGGGGCAGAGATCCTGGTCTATTTTGTTTACTGATGAATCCCTAAAGTATATAGTAGGTTTAAATACATATTTGTTACTATTTTTGGAATTGATAGACAATCTTTTGAAGAGAAATCACTTGGCGGTATCTTACATTTTTGGCAAAATTAAGTAGGAGAATTTTTGATTAAGTCAGCATTAAAATGAAAGAAGCCTGCTTTTTGAGCATTTCCTCAAACTCCTGCAGTGGGTGTGTTAACACAGAGACGGGGTGCTGTGATAACCGTAGCCCTCATAGGTAACAGTAAGTATGTGGTTCCTGACGATTGTACAGAGCTCCATAGACATCCCATGTCTTGTGTTTGAGCTTCACGATGATGAATGGAGGAAAGCAAGGCAGATAGCCTTACTTTCATTTTGCACTTGAGTAAACATTCTCAGAAAGCTTAAGTGATGCGCTCCAGGTCACATAGCTAGTGAATGATGTAAGTGGAGCTCCACGCTGGGTATTCTGATCACTAGCCTCTTCTTTTTTCTATTACAAGGCTGATTTCAACATACAGCCTGTCCTTTGCAGCCACTTGGGAGGTTTCAGTCAGTGTGGCTAGAGTGAAGACCAGAGGCTGGGAATTTAAGATTGACATTGTACCATGGGTTCACCCAAGGCTAGGCTATTAGCTGGAACTTTCAATGTGTAGATTCAGGATTTAAGAATGCAGCAGGGTGGAGTTGTCTGTAGAGGTTTGGTTAGTTTTTAAATTGCTTTGTTGTTATTGTTCAGTTGCTAAGTTGTGTCTGACTCTTTGTGACCCCATGGAACGCAGCACACCAGTCTCCTCTGTCCGCCACTGTCTCCCGGAGTTTGCCCAGATTCATGTCTATTCAGTCACTGATGCTATCCATCACATCCTCTGCTGTCTCTTTCTCTATTTGCGTTCAGTCTTCCCCAGTATCAGGGTGTTTTCCAATGAGTCAGTTGTTCTCATCAGATGGCCAAAGTATTGGAGCTTCAGCTTTAGCATTAGTCCTTACAATGATTATTCAGGACTGATTTCCTTTAGGATGGACTGGTTTGATCTCCTTGCAGTCCAAGGGACTCTCAAGAGTCTTCTCCAGAACCACTGCTCAAAAGCATCAGTTCTTTGGCACTCAGCCTTCTTTATGGTCCACCTGTCACATCCATACATAATTACTCTTTTAAATTGCTTAAACAGTATAATTCACGCTGGAAGTTTTGACTGAAGCATCAGTGTGGAGGGTGGACAGTGTTCCCTCCAGCCAGCCAGGTTTGTCTGGGACCTTTGTGAGCAGACTATTCTTTGAATGATTTTAAGTGGGAGAAACTTGGGGAATCTTTGGGCATGTATGGAAGCATTTTTGATTGTCACACCCCTGCAGGGGGTACCACTGGCATCTTGTGGGTAGAGGCCAGGGATGCTATTAAATATCCCATAGCCCACCAAGCAGCCCCACACAGAGAATTTTCCAGCTGCCAATGTCAGTGGTGCCACGGTGGAGAAATTTTGCTTTAGAGTGAGGTGGGAATGACTGTCCCTGGTCCCCATCTTGCCCTTGTTTTTCTGACTCTCTAATTCTTTTCCTCCAGAAGGAATGAGATGAGGGCTGGAAACCTCTCTTCAAAATGATGCCTCTTGGGCTAAGTCAAGTAAGTCAGACAGACAAATACCATATGATAGCACTTATAGGTGGAATTTTAAAAATGACACAAATAAACTTATTTATGAAGCAGAAACAGACTCACAGACATAGAAAACAAACTTATGGTTCCCAAAAGGGAAAGAGGGTGGGATAGGGATAAATTAGGAGTTTGGGATTAGCAGATACAAACTACTAAATATAAAATAGATAAACAACAAGGTCCTACTGTATAGCAGAGGGAGCTATATTTAATATCCTATAATACCATAATGTAAAAGAATATGAAAAAGAATATCCATATACATATGACTGAATCAGTTTGCTGTACACCAGAAACTAACATTGTAAATCAACTATACTTCAATTAAAAAAAAAAAAGACTCCTCCTTGGGAATTAATTGGCAGAGGGAACAAGGAGTTACAACCTCCCACAGCCTCCAGCTTGCCATCTGTTGCAGCATCCATCATATTCTGCCTATGCCAAGCTGGAAGGTGAGGAGCTACTGTGTTGGAGGGTTGGTATGGGTCTGTGGCCTTCACACGCCCTCCCTGAACCAGGACAGGCTGGTAAACAACTGGCTGGGAGCGTAAATGCTTTGTGTTGTCAGTCGTCTAGAAGCTCAGGGCATTGCATAACCCAGCTGAACTCTGAGCTTAATCTGGGGCTCTGACAGTTTTCTGGTACTGCTGGAATGCCCGGGGATATTTGTTCTAACTTGTCCAATTGGTATTGAAATACTTTCTAAATGAAGGATAGCACTGTCAACTATGGCTCTGGAAATTAGCATAAGCCAGATAGTGTTTACTTCCCTTACCAATAAAGTCAAGTTACAATCGCTTTTCTATACACAGTGAGCCTTCCATTTCTTGGAGAACAATATTGGGTAATGAATCGGTACATATACAAACATGCATATTCACATATATAATTTTTAATAGAACATTAGTGTTAAAAAAAAGTTAAAAATTACTTATTCTTACACTATTACTTAATGGATGAGGAAACAGAGACCCTTGAAATGTATTGACAAATTATTTTCTGAGATTCATGGGACTTGAGATTCTCTGCTTTCCTCTTAGCTTTAGGGAGCCTGCTCTGTAGTCTGCTTTGCAGGCTTTTCTCCCCTTGGGAATCCTTAAGTTCTGGAGTTGCTTGGGTTAGTTTGGATTTCCTCCCCTTTCCACTTTACATGTCTTTGCAGATGATTTCAGCCCTTCCTTGCCATCCATTGCTGCCCATTCCGTGTCTCTCTGATGATGTCTGATCAAGCTATCTCCAGCCCAAGGCATGTGTGTGGGGTGAGTCCAGGCTCTGTTGGAAAGTTAGGGATGAGGCTTTCTGGGTTGGATGTCTCCTTGAGTGAGAGTCTGATCTCCCTCACCAGACCACGAGCTCCACCAGCCTCTTCATTTCCCCAGAATCTAGCACAGTGCCAACATCTTTATAAATACTTAATAAGTGAGTAAGTGAATGCAGAAGGGGAATTCAGAGTTGCTGAATTGATGGGAAGAGCTTCCAGAACTAGTAGGATAGACCAGTATGCTGCTGCTGCTGCTACCTTCTCTAATTACTTAGCAACCAGTGAAGGAGTCCTCAGTCTTGGGTATATTATATATCAGAATAATCTATAAGAATTTTTTTGCAGCTGAAGACACTGTCTTAGCCTGTTTGGCCATTACAACAAAAATACCATAGACTGAGTGGCTTATAAACAACAGAAATTTATTTCTCTATTTACTGAAGCCTGGGAACTCCAGGATTAAGGTGCAGGCAGAGTCAGTATCTAGTTAGAACCTCTCTTTCTATTCATAGATGGCCAGGTTTTCACTGTATCCTCACATGGTGGAAGCAATGAGGGGATTCTCTGGGATTTCTTTAATAAGGGCACTAATCCCATTTATGAAAGCACCATCTTCATGACCTAAACACCTCCCAAAACCCTGTCTCTGAATACCATCACATTGGGGATTAGGTTTCAGCAAACGAATATTCAGGGGACACAAGCTTTATGTCTATAGCAGAAGCCATTAATCGGAGATTTTAGGTGTGGAATCTGGGCATTTGTTATTGTAGGAGGTCTGCTGACGATTTTGCTGTCTGTCTGGATTAAGAACCAACAACTCACAAATTATCTAGTGGGTAATTTGTTTTTCTTTGAGAACACATCTTTAGTATTCAGCAGGAAATTAGGAGCCTCTTTGTGGTCATTATCCTGCAATACATCCGTAGTAGAATCTGCTTTATTACTAAGTGCAATCATCCTTTACCCAAGTGATAGAAATTCTTGCTACCACTGTAAGCTGTGTCAGAATGTTGCAGTTTTTTGCTGATCCACTAATGTATGGGAGCCTTGGATACCCATCTTATTCATTATTAAAAATGAAAGACGAGTGTCTCTGCCCTCACAGAAAATACATTCATGAGGGGAAGACAGTCAATAAATAAGATAATAAAATATGGTTAGATGGTGATAAGGGCTGTATTAGCTGTCTATTTCTGTATAACAAATTACCCCCAAATCTAGAGGCTTAAAATAACAAAATTTATTTCTGCACAGCTTTTGTGGGTCAGAAACCTGGAGCAGCTTCACTGGCTAAAGTTGAAGACCTTCTCGCTAAAAGCCTTCTATGAGATTGCAGTCAAAATGTTGGCCAGGGCTGTAGTTAAGTTGAAGGATTGACTAGGGCTGGAGGATCCATGTCCATGATGGTTCAGTTCTAAGGCTGTTGGCAAGAGGGCTTAGTTCTTCTCCATGACTGATTCTCAATAGAGTTGCTTGAGTATACTTCTAACATGGCAGCTGCCTTCCAAATCTGATGCAAGTGAACGGAGAGCGCGTGAAATGGTGTATAAGGAGAAAGCCACAAGGACTTTTCATGACCTGGTCTTGGGAACAACATCCTGTCACTTCCTGCATGTTCTATTTGTCACAAGCGTCATCAAGAAAAGCTCCGACTCAAGAGGAGGGGAATTAGGCTCCGCCTTTAAGTGAAGGGACAAATATCATAGAATTTGTGGATATATCTTAAAACCACCACAAAGTCTAAGGGAAAAAAATAAAGAAGAAAGATATGGAGTGCTGGTCAGTGGGGGGTTGTTATTTTAGATGGGATGACTGGGGAAGGACTCACTAAGAAGGTGAGACTAGAGTCAATGTCTGGAAAAAGCCGGGGGGTTGGAGCAGGGTGTTCCAGGGTGGGGGGGTCACAGGAGATAAAACTGGGGAGGTAAAGGGTGTAATGGGACAGGTCGGGGAGGGCTTTTACATAAAAGTAAGACCTTGGCTTTCACTTTGACTGAAATAAGGAGTTAATGGAAGCTTTTGAGGGTGATGATTTTTCTGTTCTATGGAGAATACAGTGTAGGGAGGAAAAGGCAGAGACAGGGAGAAACTTTAGAAGCTCTTTCAGTTATCTGGATGAGGGAAGATACTGGCTTGGCCTTGGAGGAGCTTGGAGCTGAGTGTGAGGGGGCCTTGAAGAAGATGTGGTGAGGAGTGGCTATATCCTGGGTATATTTTACAGGTATATTTTTAGGTATTTTTTAGGTATACCCAGTCTATATCTTGGGTATATTTTACAGGTATATTTTAAAATATACCTGTATATTTTACAGGTATACAGGCTATATCCTGGGTATATTTTACAGCTTTGAGATTTGCTGATAGATTGGCTATGGGGTGTGAGTGAAATAAAAAACAAAATTAAGGCTCACTGCAAGGGCTTTGTCTGATGTAACTGATAGAATGGAGTTGGCTGGTGTGAAGATGTTAAGGAAGTAACGTGTCTCAACAAGTTTGATGTGCAAAACTGATTCAAACATCTTTAATGGAGATGAACATTTTTGCTTAAGTATTTTAATACCAACACAAAGACTCAAAAGCAAACAATAGTCATTGAATCCTCTGGTATCTATTTTTGAAATTAGTATACAAACTTGGTTAGTTTTATTAACTTTCATTATTGATAATCCAAAAAAGTAGAAAAGATGATTACTAATAGTGTGTACAAATGTTCACCATCCCTAATGAGTGTAACTCCTGTGATGGACTAAAAAGTCGTCAAGGTAGATGAGAGAAAGAAACTAACATGAAAGACTGCTCCAAAAGAGACAAAGAAACTAACAGAAAAGATATATAACCACCCAGAAAACTCTTCCTTGTTCAGTTAAACATTATTGCTTTAACTATTTGAAAATTCATTTCATGATTTTCCAGTCCTCAGAGTGAATATTTGTGGATTGTCTAGGATACATTAGGTATTGTTCAAGGTTCTCACCTAAGACAGAAGTATTAATATTAGGTTGAACCATTTGAAGTAGCTGATATTTGACCACTTTTTGGTCTACCAAAATGACCATTTCATATTGTTCAAGATAGTATTTTATGAAAAAATTTTGATGTAGAGGCTGATTGCTCTAATCAACATGTCACTTTCCCATGTATATGTGTGTTGATATTCAGTATTGTAATGTCCATTTCCTTTTTACTCTCTTTCACCACCTAACAATGTTTCCTTTTGCTAATAACTTAGTTGTCTTCATTTCTGTCTTTTGACACCTGTCACACCTGCCTGTTGTAATTTAAATTTCGTTCCCTCCTTTCCTGTCCTCTGTGTAAATGGAGCACAGCTGTTTCCCGTCACCTGTTTAGGCCAGTGTCCTTTCGTGTACTTGAACCTATCTGTAAGGCCATATTATGAGCTATTAGCAGGCCTGAGGATGTATTTTATAACTAAGCCCATCACATCTCAGTTGTTTTTGGCATTAGTTTAGAGTATTAAAGACCAGTCTCAGCCGGTTACTGACTCTGAGCCCCAGCTGTGTGTGGACCTTGCACGGTGATGCTGTCTGGCATGTAACATTTGTGACAAGCTCAAGCTGCTGGAAATAGTGTTCCAGCCTGGAGGGTGGGTTTAGCCATGGCTAGTTTATGGTGATGATCATCCTCTGATAATGTTCTTCCGTTTCTTATTTCAGAGCTGAATGCCTGTGAACCAAACCAGATCTGTCACTAGGTACACAGGCAATTTTATTTAAGATTGCAATAAGAAGTGGTTGTGTTTCTCAGTTCCCCTGGATTCACCTGCATTTTTTATTCCAATACAACATATGCTCAGCTCTGCACATCGCAGAAACCCATCTTATCACTCTGTTGGGAAGGTCCTCGCTTCCTATTATGTGGCTTCTCTGACGCTCCCACAACTTCATTTTGCATCGTCTCTTACTAGAAAACAACATTCTCCCTGCATTAAGTAATACAATTACATTGAAATAGCTGCAGGATGTGTCCAGACTGGGATGGGATGATTGTACTATGTGAAATGGGGAAGCCATTATTTTTGCCTGTCTTCCTTAATTAGTATTACACACAGCATGACTTGAGTCCTATCCATACTCAGTTTATTGGATAGTAATACTATGAGGTGGAAAGAATGTCAGTAGATATTGAAAAAAAGAATTTTTCTGTGGGGGATGGATGGAGAGCGTATTACCTAGCACCTGCATTCTTAGAGCCTCATCTGATTGCCTTGAAACTCATTCTACTGCTTTTCTCCCCTTTCTTTTTCACATTTGGCTATAGGCACAGTGGCTGTCATTTATCTATTGTTTGATTGCATCCGTTGCCTTTAAGCATCCAGGTCTGCAAGCCCAGTTTTGACTTCAGATGGAATTGGTGCAGAGGGATGGAGAGTGGAAACAGCAGAGCCTTGCCAGGCATGGAATGATGACTCCATTCCAATCACATTTCCCTTTAATGAGGGTCCTGACGCGGCTCTCATCCCTCCGCGAGAGCCATGCTGCATCCGGTGTAATGGCTGCACTTGATGGATAATTTATGCAAACAGAACACAAACAAGAAGTCATTAAGCCACCCAATGAGGGTCCTTGACTTTTGCAAAACCAAACAGTTATTCTGATTCTGATGAGTTTAATTTTACTTTTGGTTGAGTACCGATGAATACATTATATTTAAAATAAATATTATATTATCAATATTCATGATCAAACTGAATGTCACTTGGTGTTTCATATTCTTTTTTTAAAGAGTGATATACGGAGCTTGATTTTCATCAAGTTGCAAAGTGCTCCTTTAATCCTATCTTAAGTCTGTTTTTAATGGACTCCTACAGAGCTAGAGGTAAAAAGAAGGAGGAGGGGAATCTATTATTTGGGTATTTGTAAACTCTTGTACTTTTCATTTGAATAGTTCTTGTTTTGTATTTGCAACTCTAGACTGTATGTAAACGTGAATTTGAGAATTCGACACAAAGAAACAGTGAACCACTGGACAACATAAGGGAAATTGGTATTGAATATGATTTGGTTACCTAGTGATTAAAATCCACTTACAAGGAAATTAAAATTTTAAAAATAAGGCTTTAGCATGCATCATGCCTTTGTTGTAACTCAAGGGCCATGTAGGTGTACAATATTTGAATGTCAGTTTACATAATGTATTGTGTTCTCGGTGCTTTCCAGATGCCTGGCAGTTTATTTTAGTAATTTTAATTTTATTAGAACAGCATCCTATGACTTGGTTGCTGCATGGTGTTTCTGGGAGCACTCACATGAAGATCATTAAAGCCTAAATGGTCCTGGCAGGTAATCTCACCATCTTTTCATTTTTTATCTCTAGGAAGGTGGTCCCTCCGGATTGTTTAAAGGAAAAGAAGCACCATTATAGCAGGCCCAAGTAACAGTACTGCATCCACATCCCTCCCCTGCGGAGGGGAAAGGGAGGCTGTAAGTCTCAGAGTGGAATCCTACAGGCTTTATTACCTGTGGGGGGGCCTGGAGAATATTCACCTTCCAGGAGCAGGTGCCACATGGCACCCGCCCTCCAGGCTCTTCAGCCATAGTCAAACCCAAAGGGGATGGAGCCCAACAGCACCTGTAATGGGTGGGCCTCCCAGATCCACAGCTGGGGCAGCTGTATCTATGACAGCCACTTGAACTGCCATTTCAGAGTAACATGGCAAACAAGAGGAGCTGGTATCTTGAGGGCTTCTAACTTCAGGGGAGGGGCTCTCCAGGGGAGTCATTGTGAGGCCAAAATGAGAGAACTGGTGAGAATTGCAGTGGAGAAGGGAAGCAAGATTTTACTCAAGTAAAGGAGAAAGAGAAAAGAGAACTAAAAAGTTGGCTTAAAGCCCAACATTCAGAAAACTAAGATCATGGTATCCGGTCCCATCACTTCATGGCAAATAGATGGGGAAACAGTGGCTGACTTTATTTTTCTGGGCTCTAAAATCACTGCAGATGGTGATTGCAGCCATGAAATTAAAAGACGCTTACTCCTTGCAGGGAAAGTTATGACCAACCTAGACAGCATATTAAAAACCAGAGACATTGCTTTGTCAACAAAGCTCCATCTAGTCAAGGCTATGGTTTTTCCAGTGGTCACGTATGGATGTGAGAGTTGGACTATAAAGAAAGCTGAGCACTGAAGAATTGATGCTTTTGAACTGTGGTGTTGGAGAAGACTCTTGAGAGTCCCTTGGACTGCAAGGAGATCCAACCAGTTCATCCTAAAGGAAATCAGTCCTGGGTGTTCATTGGAAGGACTGATGCTGAAGCTGAAACTCCAATACTTTGGCCACCTGATGTGAAGAGCTGACTCATTGGAAAGGACCCCAATGCTGGGAAAGATTGAGGGCAGGAGGAGAAGGGGATGACAGAGGATGAGATGGTTGGATGGCATCACTGACTCAATGGACATGGTTTGGGTGGACTCCAGGAGTTGGTGATGGACAGGGAGGCCTGGCGTGCTGCAGTTCATGGAGTCGCAAAGGGGACACGACTGAGCAACTGAACTGAACTGAACTGAACTGAACTGAACAATACAGTCCAGAGTTGGAACAGATCCCAAGGAATCAAGGTCTGGGCAGTTGGTAGGCCTTCTTGTGGATTGTCAGACAGAGAAAAACAGTCTTGGCAGCTATAGAGGACATGGGTCATTAAAAACTATCAGTAGCTCATCTGGGAAGGAATACAGAGTGTCATATCTTGAATTTCTTGAAATGTCCAAGAACTCTTATTTTCCAAATATCTTGGAGAATTCTACCAAAATGCAGTGTTCAAGTTCTATCTCTAGATTTACTGCTTCTATGGGTCTAGTGTAAGGTCTTGAGCTTAGACCTTTCACAAGAGTCTCGGAGTAGTTCTGATGTAGATAACCAGGACCATCATTTGGGAGTCATTGTCTTAGCCTTTGAGGTCAGGGATCCTGAGGGTACAGAACTATCTCTAGTCTATAGCTTTGAAGTCCACTTTATTTAATGTAGGAGCCTCTGAGGAGAGCTAATTTTCCTGGACCTCCCTCTTTGGTAATTTCCCTTTCATCTCAAGGTCTTAAACCTCCATATATGAGTTGGAGTGACCTGGATAGGAGGTTGCTTTTAGTTTGGCTTCAGTGCAAACTTCCATCAAGATTTCTATAAACTAATTTCTGTCCATTGACTATGAGTCTAGAATCAATAGAAAAATGTCAGAAAGATTCTTTTTTCCTGCCCCATCTGGGAAAGGGGAGATATTTTTGTATATTAATAGGAATAAATTGGGTTTTCCTTGAGGCTCAGCTGGTAAAAAATCCACCTGCAATGTGGGAGACCTGGGTTTGATCCCTGGGTTGGGAAGATCCCCTGGAGAAGGAAATGGCTACTCAATCCAGTATTTTGGCCTGGAGAATTCCATGTACTGTATAGTCCACGGGGTCACGAAGAGTCAGACATGACTGAGCAACTTTCATTTTCACTTTCAGGAATAAGTTAAAGGATTAGGCCGAAAAAATTGGGCAAACCCTTATGATATGGATATAGCTTTTGGCTTGGCCTTATGTCCTGAAATCAGATCTGTGTTTATCTATTATCTATCTATATATTATTTTATGTGTGCTTGTCATTGCTTACAATTCTGCAACTAGGTTTCTCAGGCTCTCTTGCTGACTGTATTCTGAGTAGGGTTGGTCAATGGAGACACAGAAGACTAGAGGTGGGAGGATGGGGAGAAGCCAGGGTATTTCTCCCTGTCTCTGCCTTCATGTTTCATCACTGGTTGCATTTCTTCCATGGTTGTAGCTCCCCACAGACTCCACCATAGTTTTTTCCAGGTAGCCTTAGAAAGGGTTCTGGGGACATTATCTCCTCCCTGTGTTCTTTCAGTTCAAGGGTGATGGCGATTTTCTGTAGTTACTAATCCTTGGGTTGCTTCATCTGTTTTGCTTCTTAGCTCTTTAGTTATCTGTGTAACTAATACCCTGATTAAATTTACTCCATTTACAATCCTTAGAGAGGAAAGATTTCTACTTCCTGGCTGGATCCTGAATGATTCATTGACCATAGGTAGACACCCCCTTGCATAGAGATTGCTAGAATTTAAGAAAGGTGGTATGGTGTAGTCTAATGGATTTGGACTCAGAATACTGGGGTTCAGGTTTTAAACACAGGCAAATAATTTCATCTCTTTGGACCTCTCTTTCTGTGGCTGTGAAGTCCCAATGGGGGGACTCCAAATGTCTCTTTTGTCCTTACAATGACTCTCCCACAGAGGGAATAGGATTTAGACTTTTAATAGGCTTATTTGAGAGCCATAGAAATATCATGTATGAGCTGCCTCATGTTATAACTTATTATAATTACTCATTTTAAATGCTCACTATATATAAATACTCATTATAAATATAAGTGCTCTTTTATGCTGAGCCCAGGCATAGCTTTGCCGATGCTTTTCAACATAATGATCCTGGCAAAGGATAAGATTTGGCAAGCAAGTCGAAACCCATTTTCCACCCATGATTCCAAGTCTTTACTCTTTTTTCAGAGGCAGAGACTGAGGCAGAGAGAGGCTAAATGCATGTCAGATGCAAAGGAAAATACATTTTTATTTTAAAATTATCTTGACATGTTAACATAGATTATATATATGTATATACACAAATGTACATATACATTTATATATAGACACAAATATATTTTAAATATATATTGCACATATATATATGTATTGTATATTTAAAATAATAGAATTTGTTTGAATGGAGAAGCAGCTGGGAGACCACCTAATGCAACATTTATATTTTATGGATGAGGAAAATGAAATTCACTCTCTAGAAGCAGAGATATGTATATAAGTTCTTTGGGGAAACTGAAGGAAAATAACTGGGAGCTTCTCCAGTAGCTCAGCTTCCCTGGGAGCTCAGAATCTGCCTACAATGCAGGAGACCCTGGTTCGATTCCTGGGGTGGGAAGATCTGCTGGAAAAGGGATAGGCTACCCACTCCAGTATTCTTGGGCTTCTCTTGTGGCTCAGATGGTAAAGAATCTGCCCACAATGCGGGAGACCTGGGTTCAATCCCTAAGTTGAGAAGATCCCCTGGAGAAGGGAAAGGCTACCCACTCCAGTATTCTGGCCTGAAGAATTCCATGGACTATAGTTGGTGGGGTCTCAAAGAGTCAGACATGACTGAGTGACTTTCACTTTCACTTCACTTTCAAGGAAAACAATTAAAATGGGGTGTATTTACTTTTCATTTTTGGCAGTCAGTAGATCCTTTTTTTGGTTGGCAAGCAGCCCTCCACCACTAGATGTACAGCAACTTTTGTACTTTTATTTTGATGATAAACACACAGAACAACCTCATATTTTTTACTTTCAGAATTTAGGGAATGGAAAAGTTCACCTGCCAATTGTCACAGAAAATAGAGGGAATGAGAAATCCACCATGGCTTTTAATTTCTCATAGCATTGCCATGTCTTGAGTCTGGTGAAGTCAGCTTGTGTTAAGCTCCATCGAAGTTCTATCCTTGCGGTTTGACAGAGGGGTTAGAAAACAAAAGGTGGCAGACAAAATGTAAAACTTCTGGGATTTATTTTAGCAGCTCATTTTTGGCAGAGACGAGATTGCAGAATATATGAGCCTCTGTTTTATTTTCTATAATCTACCTGTGATTTTTTAATCGTAAATGATGTAACAGTGATTGCCAGAGATTTCTCATTCATTGTAAAAAGGAAAAGTGTTTGAAAATAGGGAGCAGAGCGATTTATTTGTTTGGTTACATTTCGCAGGGACAGTCCTTTCTTGGTGTATGTGCTCCAGATGTTGGTGGGCAATAAGTTGGAGCTTTCCAGAATCCCGAGGTCAAGATTTTTCCTTGCAGTTTCGTCCAGTTCATTATTTGTGTGCCATATGCTCCCTTGAATTCACCCCTCTGCTCTATCAATTAAAGACTTTTACTTTTGTTGTTATTGTGATTGTCTTTATCTCCAAGCATTTTCATTTGGATGTTTATCGTTCACAGCGCACAGCTCCTGAGGCAAACCCACCGGAGGGAGGCTGGAGAAACAGGACATCAATCTAACCAGCTGGGTTTACAGCTTCGTTGTCTGGTCTGATTTTATGAGAAGAAAGCACATGGTGGTAGAAGAGAGAAATTGCTGGGGGGTAAACGTGTCCTTTGAAATGCCACTCTTGGCTTCCTGACAAGGTAGAAAGAAAGAAAGGAAAAAAAAAAAAAAATCAAACTATGGAGGATTTGTTAAGACACAGTGATGAAAAAGAAGCCAGGGCAGACTTTCTGGCCGAGAGCTGAATTCTCCCTTGTCACGTAGAGGTCAGCTTTCACAGAGGACACATCTCACCAGGAGCATTGAGGAGCATCACTGAGTGTCTGCTCAGCCAAATAGAGAGTTTGATAATTAGTGGTGCCACCTCAGAGAGGGTTAACTAGACCACAGGGAAAGCCAGAGCAGCTCAGGGGCTTCCCTAGGGTCTCACGGACGAAGTGGCTTGATTCATTATTAGCTCTGCCACCTGAGTGTTAGCCCAAGTTCAAGTGCCCAGTTGGCCCTCTGTTCATTGAGAATGGCCTCAACCATCAACCAGATTAGCACTCACATGCTCAGGGAGGAGGAAAGGGCGTGATCCTGTGGTTAAGGAAGATACACTCTGGGTTGAGGTTGTTTGTGCTCAAATATTCCCTGTCACTGATTAGCTCTTTGAATTGAGCAGCTTTCTTCATTTCTTTAAATCTCAGTTTTTCCCATCTGTAAAATGGGAACAAAAATGGCACTTCAAGAAGATCATTTATCTACAGATAGTTGCACATTGTTCGACCTGTATGAAGAATTCAAAGAATGTTGACTTTCAGTATTTTTAAAGAGATTTTGCCCCACCTTAATGGTATTATCTATGCATTGAAGCCATGACCAGGCAACTCAGGCTATTCCTCCAACTTCCAGGCTTGAGGGAAATTATACTGTAAAGATGAAGGGGACATCTCTGATGGGCTGCTGGAGGTTTGCTCTACCTTGATATTCTGACTCCTTTATGAAACAGGACGTGTGCACTCCCTATTCACAATGATGACAGGGGGTCTGGGGTCTTCTGCTTGAGAGGTACTTTTGGCTCTGGAAGGCTGAGCAAGCCCAAGCTCTGCACACAGGAGGAGATGCCTCCATGTTTGGGAGATTGAACCACTTGAGTACAGCTGAAGATCAGAGTACCCATTGGTCAAGATGGGTCAAATCTCTCTTAACAGATCTTTTCTCTTCTGCCATCTTCCATCTCTTCTCTCTGTGTCCCCAAGAACCCAGGCCTCTGTGCATAGCTTGGGTTGCATACACTTCTCTCCCTGCCTTCTGAGGCAGTGAACCCAGTTCCTAAGCACTTCTGTCTCCCTTGCTTCCCCTAGACTTACCTGTCCTGGGCTTTCCCCGCTACATACAATAACTAATCTTATAAACTAGTAGTGTGAGTGAAGGTGAACAACAATAGAAACAGAATCAGAAAGATTTCCCATTTGTTTGGAGGGATATCAACTGCTAATGGGATGAGTGTTTTTGTTTTTTCCACTGGCCCATCCCAGTCCAGGTTCTCACCATGCTCTTCCATCTGTGTCATTATAACATAGGTCCCAGTAGGTTGTCTATTTTGCTCACTCTCTTGGCCTTGGAAATCTGCTCATTGCTTTCTGATGAGTGTCCATAGAAGGTTCTGGTCATTTTTGCTCATCTGGAATCTCTATGACTCTCCACTGGCTATAGGCTGCATTTCAAACTTTTCCATCTATTTAAAGTCCTTCGTATTCAAACTCACAGCAAAAAATCATCTCTGGCCTTGGGATGACTCTGATCTTTCTCTGCATCTCTTTTTGGCAATTATACACTGGCTTGGAACATTCTTGTACAACATTGATCTGTTATTTATCTTCTGTATATTCTTCACCTTCTTTGCATTTGTCTTATCTCTTCAAGTTCCCTGAGAGCACAAAGCAGTATTTTTTTTTTTTTTTTTGGCTGCACTGGGTCTTGGTTGCTGCAAATGGGCTTTCTCTGGTTGCAGTGAGTGGGCCTCCCTAGCAGTGGTTTCTCTTGTTGCAGAGCTGAGCTCTAGAGTGCTGCCTTCAGTAGTTACAGCACAGGACTCAGTAGTTGTGGTGTACCAGCTTAGCTGCCCTGCAGCATGCGGGATCTTCCTGGATCAGGGATTGAACCCATGTCCCCTGCATTGGCAGGCGGATTCTTAAACACAGGACCATCATGGAAGTCCGATCTTTGACATTCTCTTTTATGCTCAGCACCTTGCTTGCTTGTCATAGCTTCTCTGTAAGTATTTCTGGAACATCAAGGTTTAACCTTCCTCAGGTGAGTTCTACATTTCTTTTCTAACAGTGATCTCCAAGGCCTTAAGCCAGATAGTAGCTATCATGAGACCTTCTCTGACTAGTGGGGAGGCTGTGGGGGTTATGTTTTGGCACCAGGGGATCCTATAATAACAGTGAATGACTCATCCTAAGGGCCACCCATGCCAGGCTCTGTGCTAAGCCTCTAATACATTATTTTATTTAATCCTTACAATAGTCATAGGTGTAATTATTATTATGATTCCAGTTTTACATATTAGGAAGTTGAGGTGCAAAGAAATTAAATAATTTTCCTGACTCTCAAAGCTTGTTTGTGTGGTGTGCCAGGATGGTCTGACTTCAGAATATGCCGTTTTGGCCACTGTTCATAGCACACCTTGACTACATATGCACCAAAGTCAGCCCTTACATTTGTCCATTGTTACCCCATTTAGAAACTACTTTCATAGGTAGAGTCTTATCTAATTGACTCAATACCCCTTATGAAGAAATTGGAGCATTCCTATTTTACCCCTTTTCTTATTTATGTTTTAGATCGCATCCTCTTAGTTTTAGGCATTTTATGTTGCTGAGAATTTCTCCTCTTTCTTGTAACTCAACTTCTCTAGCCTGGCTCTGCTCCATACATCATAGGCACTTGTGTTGATTAGAAATGCACTTAGCTGTTAGTAACAAAAAACTCACCTAACACTAGCTTAAATGGATAGCATTTATGTTTCTTAATAAAACAAGAATTTTGAAGGTAGGCAGCTGCTACATTGGTTAGTGACTCAACAGTGTCTGCCCTGGCCTCTCATACTTGACACCTCATGTTGGCAACATGGCTGCTGCAGTTCCAGACATCCTGTTCCTTCAAGATTAGGGGAAAACGTGTCACTTCCCCCTCCCCTCCACAACATCTCCATCTGTATCTCATTGACTAGAATGTATCCTCTGGCTATCTGAACCTGCAAAAAAGTGGGCAAAGCAAATTTTGAACTCAACTTGGCACCCCTGAAAACCAGGGTCATGTTAGCAAGGTGAAAGTGGGGATGGCTAGTGGAAAAGTGACTAACTTTCTCCCAGAGCACTTGTTGAATCATAGGGGAATAAGTAAATCAACAAATGAATAAATCAAGCTTATTTATTTTTGTTATGTAAGCAGTATTTACATGCACTCTTATTATTTAAAAAAATCCAGAGTTCCAAAGAACACAAGATAAAGAGAGAAAATTCCCCTCTTTACTTCATCACAACCTTACTCCCCTCCCTGGAGATGAGTGCTGTTATCAGGATGATGAGCATCCCTTCAGACACATCTGTAAGCATGGAGAGGTATGTCACATACATATCTGTGTGTATCAGTTCAGTTCAGTCACTCAGTCATGTCTGACTCTTTGCGACCCCATGAATCGCAGCACGCCAGGCCTCCCTATCCATCACCAACTCCCAGAGTTCACTCAGACTCACGTCCATCGAGTCAGTGATGCCATCCAGCCATCTCATCCTCTGTTGTCCCCTTCTCCTCCTGCGCCCAATCCCTCCCAGCATCAGAGTTTTTTCCAATGAGTCAACTCTTCGCATGAGGTGGCCAAAGTACTGGAGTTTCAGCTTTAGCATCATTCCTTCCAAAGAAATCCCAGGGCTGATCTCCTTCAGAATGGACTGGTTGGATCTCCTTGCAGTCCAAGGAACTCTCAAGAGTCTTCTCCAACACCACAGTTCAAAAGCATCAATTCTTCGGCGCTCAGCCTTCTTCACAGTCCAACGCTCATATCCATACATGACCACTGGAAAAACCATAGCCTTGACTAGACAGACCTTTGTTGGCAAAGTAGTGTCTCTGCTTTTGAATATGCTATCTAGGTTTGTCATAACTTTCTGTGTGTATAGATAAGTATATATGCCAACACACACGGGTTCATATATTTGCATTTATTTATTTATTTGGCCCTACTGTGCAGCTTGTGCGATTTTAGTTCCCTGACCAGGGATGACCAGGGATCAAACCCTGGCCTTTGGCAGTGAGAGCAAAGCCCTAACCACTGCCTGCCTGGGAATTCCCTATTTGCATATATTTAGACATAAACTTGTGATGAGTTTGTAATTTACTTAATGACATGGAATAAGATGCTTTTTCTATAAAATGGAAACATTGTAGGTTTTGGTTCTGTGATTTGTTCTTTTTCTTTTTGCAGTTTATCTGTGTGTCTTGGAAATCTTTCCCCGTCAGCACCAGCAGTCTCTTTCGTTCTTTAACCTGACTCTGGAGCATCTCTGTATGGAATGTGTCATGGCTCACTTAATTTTTTCCCTGTTTTTGAAAGTTTGGGTTGTCTGACCTGGACTGATAACCCCATTTGGGGATAAGAAGAGTGTGGCTTGATAGAAGCTCAGTAACTTTCACTGGTCGCGCACTCAGTTGGGTGGAGCACTCAGAGCTAGGGTTCTCCCACAGTGTCCATTTCTCCATGGCTGCCACGAGAATGAAGGAGGCTGTGGCTGGAGCCGTTTGTGGGGCTCCGTGAGGAGCCTGGAGTTGGCAGAAGTGATCCTTCTGGCAATACTGATTGATGTCAAGATCACACATCAAAAAACTTCTAACCAAATAGCTGCCAGAAACACAGACATGGTTTTATAAAAAAACAAAAAAAAAAACTACCTTAGAAGTTTTTCTTCCTGAAATGATGTATTACAAGCATCCATGATTTCTCAGAAGGAAGTGATTTCAGTTCTGTTCCGGCGTCTGTTTCCTAGGAAAAAGAGTGACAACAAAGCTGAATGCCTTGGGCTTTCATGCTATGTTAGGGCAGTTTCAGAGAATCATCAAAGTCTTTTTCTCCCCCTTGTCTTGGTGGGTGAGGGTAGATTTGCAAAAGTGCTCATATTCGAAAGTGTAACGCATATGTTAACATGTGTAAGATGCAATGGGATCACATAAGGCTTCTGGAAGGCTTCTGGGTCATTAAAGCTTCTGGAAGATCAAATAAAAGCTCAGCCTATCAGTATTTTCTGGGGGTTGGAAGGGAAAGAGCACTTTGTGGAGATTTCCACTGTGTATCTGCTTAGAATGAATACAGAAGGCTTGATGCCTTGAACAGGAACGTTCTCTGAGTGCCTTTAGGGATGGAGTGAGACTTGGATGGCCAAAGCATGATTTGTCAGCTGTTCCAGATATTAATCAAGGTCAAGAGAGGTGAGTGTTGGAAAGTAGGAGCAGATACTCTCTTGACCTCCGCTGATGCAGATAATCCAGAAGAAGGAAGTTCCATTGCAGGAAAGGAAAAACATCATTTTCTGTTTCTTTCAAAATCAAGGGTTATTTACATAGATGGAAATGTTAATTTTCTCAGAAGTCAAAGCCACTGGCAAGACTATCAAGTAAGATTCATCTGTGTATGATTAATATCAGATGCCCTCTTGCTCCTGTGGAACCTTATTTTTTCAAATAACATATGGAACTCATTCTTGCTTGCATTACATGTATCTATGTGTTCATATAGATGTCTGATTCTGGTGTTACAGTGAAATGTCATAATTTCTTTTACAACAGATTTGGAAGACAAAATGTTGCTTAGAGCAGAATGTTATAAATGGGAAAGGAAATGAAAGTGTGTGTGAGTGAAGGGAGGCTCACAAAAGTGACCTGTGTAGCAAGGAAGCACTTTTTGTGTGGGATAGAAAACTTTTAAGTAAAAACTGGAAGGCAAGGAGCAAATTTTAGAAATGGGATTTGGCCATTGATTATATGATGTTCTTTGGATTAGGGGTCCTGTTAATGAACGTTTGCTTTCTTATCAGCATTTAATAGGGCAGTTTCATGTATGTTTGGGAACTACCATCCTCATTAATTCATTGGCTTGCAGATGTAATCACAGAAAGTAAGTCTGGTTGAGAATGCAGAATGTGTGTGCTCAATCATGTCTGACTCTTTGCGATCCTGTGGACTGAAGCCTGTCAGGCTCCTCTGTCCGTGGGACTTCCCAGGCAGGATTACTGGAGTGGGTGGCCCTTTCCTTCTCCAGGGGATCTTCCCAACCCAGGGACTGATCCAGAGTCTCTGGTGTCTCCTGCGTGGCAAGCAGATTCTTTACCGCTGAGCCATCAGGGAAATTTGGTTTCGGGAGGTGCAAATAGCAGTTCCTCTATTACTCCCAGCCGGGGGTGGTGAGGGGTGGGGGATGAGTTCTCTTACAGAGGATTCTCAAAGGATAATTTTAGGAAATGACATAGAAAGTACCAGGATTTTTAGAAATTCAATTATTTTCATGACAAATGCCCTGATATTGAAAATAAATAAAATTGTACCTACTCTTAGGGAATTCTCTAGTTACAGAGTGTGCCATTACATAGTTTAGGCAATGAAGCTTTCTTATTCAGTAAAAAAAAGAAAAAAATCTGTTACTGGAATAATTCAGTGATTACTGGTTATGAACTGCCCTGATAGTTCAGATAGTTAGGGGGCTATGAGGCTGGGCTTTGACCGGCAGTGCTGGGCAGATGGGCCACTGGGACTGTGAGAACAGGCAGTGCTCTGAGAAGTAAGAGCAGCCTTCCTCTTCCTCCTGGTCTTCATGTTGTTAAAATCAGTGCCCACTGGTGGTTCTCACTTTCTGGTCATTCCTTCTCAGTCTCTTTCATTGATCCTTCTCAGGTTCCTGACCTCTGAATACTGGAGGGCCCTGTCTGTTGTTCCTGAACCCTTTCTCTTTTCCATTCATGTCCACTTTCTAGATGAGCTTCTCCAATCACACAGGTTTAATTCCATCTGTCTGCTGATGGCTTCCAAATACATCCTCTAGCTTGGACCTCTCCCCTGCGCTATGCACCTACATAGCCAACTGCCTACCTGATAGCTCCAGTTGGTCCAGTGAGCATCCCAAACTTGACAGTCCTAAACCTGAACTTGTACTAATGTCCTGTAACCAGATCTACTGGCAATTTCATCTTGGTTAATGCAACCTCATTCTTCTAAAATCTTGGCAGTATCCTTGACTCTCTTTTTCCTGCGCACCTTACATCCAGATCAACACACCCCGATGGCTCATTCCCCCCAGCTGCCACCACCACCTTTATCCCAACCACCCTCATCTTTTCCTCTGAACCGGCCTTCCCCTCTGCAGTCTATTCTCAGCCCGGCAGCCTGGATGATATTGTTAAAGCACAACACTTGGTTTTCCATTTCTTTCAGAGTAAAAGTCAGGATCTTTATTGGACTATCTGTAAGCTCCGTGCCATCTGGCTCCATGTTACCTCTCAGACTTCATCTCCTACCATTCTCCTTCTTGCCATTCTCTTCACTCCAGCCACACTGGCCTCTTGGATTTCTAGAACATACCAGACACATTTTTGCTCCAGGGAATTTGTACTCATGGTACCCTCTTCCCAGAGTGCTTTGCCCAAAATAACCACATGGCTTGAGGTCTTTATCTAAAATTTTACCCTTCGTCTTCTCAGACTGTCAATTCAGTTCTTTGCCCCCGCAGTTACTAGCTGTGTGACCATTGGTCATCAAGTAAGATGCCATGATTTTCCCATCTCTCAAATGGTATAACAATAGCAGTTCAAACTAACGGTTGAACCATGAGATTTCCATGACCAGAGGTCAAAATGGTAGAGTATTGGTAAATTTCTTATGGTTCCACCTTATACCTACCTCATGAGGCTCTGATAAGGATCAGACAAAATAAATAAAACCCCCAGTGTGTCACAAAAGGCCTTCTAAAATCTGACTCGTGCAGCTTGTTTGTTCTCACCTTCTTTTGTCTTCACATCTCACATATCACACTTGGACAGTAGAGAACTTCTATTTCCTAAACCCAACCGGCTCTTTCAAATCCTTTTGCTTTGATTGTACCCTCCCTTCTGGTTCTCAGTATCTAGCACATTCACCCCCTTCTCCTCCATCTCTGTGTAGATGTCTCTGTCCCTCCCAATTTCACCTTCCTCCTTGCTCTTTCTGAGCCTTGAACAAGCTTATTGCATGTATTACAATGACTGATTTACATGTCTGTCTCTTCTGTTTGACTCTGACCTCTTCAAATACAAAGATGTCAATTATGTCTTCAACATCTTGCAGTCTGACACCTGATTGTTCCCAGTAAATATTTGATGAATGAATGAATGGACAAACTGAGAACATGGAGACCGTGTTTCAAGGTGGCTGTCACATACCAGTTGCCAAGGATAAGCTAACAATTAAGAAGACAGGTAAATAGGAAGGCATGATGAAAAAGAAACACATTTCAAAGATCAAGGTAAATAGGATTTAATAATATAACAGGGCAGGGAGAGACAGCAGTGTTGGGAAGCAGAGATACTGAAATGAAATTGATCTGAGAGGATGGCTGCTTCCCTTTTGGCCTCTTTATGGTTCCTGATGGTGTGGCTGGCTTTTATCCCACGGATGACTGTAGGAAGCAATTTCCTGCCAGAGGGTGAGCTGGAGGCCTGTGGAGCTGTACCCTCATTCTGAGTGATGCGCCAGGGAAGCCCTGGGATGCTGAGCAGGTTCTTACTGCTGTCCTATTAGAGGCCCCAGGCTATGCTGGCTTAGGAACAAAATCTCAAATGATTTTTAATTCACATGAAATGATGGAGGAAAATTCCCTGGCACAATGGGACATTCTCGCCTGGCATTAGTGCCCTCAGATCTTCACACACACCTGGGTTATCAGACAAATAGAGGCTGGTGGCTTGGGGCTGAGGGTAAGCAGAGGGGCCTGCTAGAGCTTGTTGAAATGATACAACCCGAGTCCTTTCTCTGCGGGCCACTGACCTTCTATTTGGATATGTAAAGTGGTAGTCTGGAGAGAAACCGGCTTGCATGATAGCGGCATTTTCCTCCAGGCCCTAGGAAATAAGTGAAGTGATAATTACAGGGAAGATAAAGTTAAATGATGCTAATAACCTGCTCAGTTAGATTCTTTACCCTGCTAGGATATTTCATCACCATAATGCATAGATTTAGATTATGACTAGACTCTGTTGTCGGAGAAGGCAATGGCAACCCACACCAGTACTCTTGCCTGGAAAATCCCATGGACGGAGGAGCCTGGTAGGCTGCAGTCGGTGGGGTCGCTAAGAGTCGGACACGACTGAGTGACTTCCCTTTCACTTTTCACTTTCATGCATTGGAGAAGGAAATGGCGACCTACTCCAGTGTTTTTGCCTGGAGAATCCCAGGGATGGGGGAGCCTGGTGGGCTGCCGTCTATGGGGTTGCCCAGAATCGGACACGACTGAAATGATTTAGCAGCAGCAGACTATGTTGTACATCTGTATTTCTTCTGGTGCCTAGTACAACACCTTGCAAATGGACAGTATTGAGTGAATAATGCTGCTAAAGCTGGATCTTTCCAACTACCGAACTGGCCAAAGAGTGAGGAACTCAGCTAGTTTCATTTTCTGAGATTCATCTAGGACAACAACCCTGAAAGGGCAGGATCTCTTATAATTTCGTTTTATAGCTTGTCTGTAGAAGATGAGACCACCCAAGACTTTCCAGTCTGGTCTGATTTGGTGGCTTTTAAAATATGTGTTGGGGGCTTCTCTGGTGGTTTAGACAGTAAAGGAAAGGATCTGCCTGCAATGCGGGAGATAAAATATGTGTTATCACTAGCAAGGGGATGAGAGTGACTTCATAGCAAATTGTCAGTTAAGGGAAATGGTTAGTAGTGTGAGCTCAATTGCTCACTCACATCCGACTCTTGAGGCCCCATGGACTGTAGCCCACCAGGCTCCTCTACCATGGAATTTTCCAGGCAAGAATATTGAATGGGTTGCCATTTCCTACCCCAGGGGATCCTCCTGATGGTGTGGCTAGCTTTTATCCCATGGATGAAACTCATGTCTCCTGTGTCTTCTGCATCCCCTGCACTGACAGGCAGATTCTTTACCACTGGCACCACCTCAGAAGCCCCAAGGGAAATGGTTAAGTGCATAGATTTTGGAAATCAAATTCCCTGCCTTCAAATTTTAAGTCTGATACATGCTAGTCAAATAATACAGTGTTCTCTTTTGAGCCTTTGTTTTTTGTTTGTTATATGGAAATAGAAGAGGTACATATTGTTCAAGAAAAAAGTTATTCTAACTCTTATTAACATGGTAACATTTATTCAGTACTATCGCAAGAAGAGTATCACAAAAGGGGAGCGGGATGGGGCTCAGTTTTGAATATTGCAAAGACAGCTGGGGATTTAGAGCCAAAGAAGAGGGTGAGATGTTCAATGGGGTGGAATGTTATGAACAGGACACATTGAGGGAAGAGGATTCTTGCTAAGCTAACTTAATAGGACTCTTGTTGAAGACAAGCCAAGGTGATCAAATATCAAGGATGAGAGAAGAAGAAATTGATTGGATATCAAGGGTGATCCAACACTAAGGGTGGGGAATCCTCTCTAAACTGATTTAGCAGGAGTCTTGCCAAAACTGGATTCTGCAAAGCTGGGCACGGGATCTCAAGGCTGATTCATGATTGAGAATAGGGCTGAGAGGAGCCTGACTAGAGCTTGGTCAAGGAGAGAGTATTTGCCATTACGTCTTTGGACTAAATAGTTAACATATGTAAAGTGTTTGGCACAGTCCAGGGTGATGAATAAATGTTAGCTAATAAAAGTAGCCTGTGAGCATGAAATGTGAACTGCTAGTGTGAGACCCCTTTTGTCTAGGCACTTGGAGGACTCCAATGGGTCAAATTCTAAAAGGAGAAAATTTTATTCTGGCTCCTGCTGGGGAGGAATGAGCCAGGAGTCAGTAACATTTTGCCTAACTCCAGCTTCTAGGATGGTTTATGGTAAGCAGTTGACTGTGGGGAGTGAGTAGGACTTTTCCTTCTCTGGAGAGTCTGCTAGGCTTGGTGGGGGAGGGAGGGTGGTCAGTGTGCTTGGTGGTTTTTTGTGTCCATGTCAAAAGATTTCATATATACAAAAACTTACAGCTTCTAAACAACCCTGTTTGATGAGCTTTCCCAAGTGATATTTGGCTCCTCCTTGCCCGGGGAGGAAGAGGATCTTTACCCCAGCAGAAATGGGACAACAGCGAATGCTCGAAGCCTGGGAGATACGGGGTGGAGGAATGCCCTTCGGTTTAAGTCTGGGCTCCAGCTGTGCTGTGGACTCCCTAAGCCCTGATTACAATGGGGCTGTCCGCTGAAAGGTCTGCCCATGCATTGTGCTTGCAGCTAAAGTCATCTCCCAGGGAAAAGTGAAGAAAAAAGTCTGCAGGGCAAAACAGTTGAGGTCTCCCATTTCAGTGGTGATATTCGACCCTTGGCTTCTGATATGACAGGTCCCTGGGACTTCAGCTCAGTGTTTCTGAATCCAGCTACCCTTTGGATGTGTTTTTCTGTTGGGGTCCCAGATATGACTGGGGAGTAAGGATGAAATGAGAGGAGCTTATCCAGGTCCACCCTATCCCTGTCTAAAAGGAGTGAGAGTGAGGAGACAGGGGACTAAGTGTGGGGACTGAGCCGGTGTCTAGGGGAGGAGCTGCAGGTAACAGAAACCCACCAGGAAGGACTGGGAGCGGCCTCGCCACTAACTTTCAATCCCATGAAAAAGAATCTAGGGTATCAATAGGCTCACAAAATGTTATTATTTATTGGAGTGACCTTTGTTGCTAAGTAACGGCATGATTTCCAGACTGTATTAAAAATTATAATTGGCATGAGCTTAAAATAATGTGCGCCGGCACTGGAGACATTAAGCCGCATGGCGGGGATGTAAATTAGCCCGGAAGGTTCACGGGGTGGCGTGGGGGGGTCAGTGCAATTGTCAGATAATGCTGAACCAAGTCAAATTAATTTCTAATAATTTGTAGAAGGTAGGCAGACGAGAAGCACCAAGCCCCTGGAATCTGTAGGAACCACAAAGCTTGGGTGTCAGGCTAGAGAAATATGGGGCCTCGCCCATGCCAAAAAGCATTAAAACCAGTAGTTGGGATTCAAGGAACGACATTTACCAAGTTCAGACTTAATCTCATTACAACTCCTATTTTCTTGACTTTGCTGAGCAGAAAATTCAGTAATGATGGAGGGCCAGAGAGTGGCTCCTACCCTCAGGCTGCCAGCCTAAGTGCTAATCCAGAATTTTAACCAGGGTTAGAACACATTCAAGTGTCAGCAACAGGTTAAGTGCTGAACTGATCATTAAGCTAGGCACAATTCCTTCTCAGCAGGCTGAAAATCTAAATAAGCGAGGTAGGCAGAACACCGAGTAAATTAAGATACATCTTATCCTTTCTCCCCACTGTGTAATGGAATCTTGATGTACAGAGGCCCTGGTGGGGCAAGAAGGAGACTCTGGCTGTAGAACTGGAGTCGGGGGTGAGCAGGAGAGGTAGGAACAGAAGCTGGGTTGAGTGGGTGTTGCTTCGGTTGCCAAGGATAAAGACGCTGTCATGGTATCACTGGGATGTGTTGTTGCTTGTTTGTTGTTCCATTGCTAAGTCATGTCCAGCTCTTCTGCGACAACGTGGACTGTAGCCTGTCAGGCTCCACTGTCCATGGGATTTCCTAGGCATGAATACTGGAGTGGGCTGCCATTTCCTCCTCCAGGGGATCTTCTGGATCCAAGGATTGAACCTGTGTCTCCTGCATTGGCAGGCACATTCTTTACCACTGAGCCACCAGGGAAGCCCTATCACTGGGATAGTCACTGGTTAATTCTTATAAACTCTTGAAACTAGGAGAGACAGAACAGAGAGAATTTTGTGGTTGGGGATCTTTGAGACATTTTATTGTCTTGTTTTGTAATATGTGGCCCATGGCAAGTGGGGATCCACAACTTTGTGGGGTTAGTTTTTAATGGCTCTGGGAATAGAATAGGGGAGGTAAGCGGAGGCTAAAACTGCTCCATCGTTGGACCATTCTACCTGCTTCTTCTGCCACCCAGGGATGAAGTCTGGGACCGAGGACTCAGAGGAAGGGCCAGTTTTCTGTCTGTGGCACAAGCTGCTAAGGCTTACAGACACCTGTCCTTTTCTTGGGCACATAGGCTGACCACATTTTCTAGCATTGAGAAGCAGCCTCTCAGACCACCGAAGGGAGCCATGGATCAGTGAATGGGCTGATGTTCTTATGGTAGGGTTTTGAGCAACATTAAAGCCCAGTAGGAGATATTTCTATTAAAGATATTAATAAGTCCTGCTGATTTATGTTTTTGTGACTTTCTCAAATAAATCTGGACTATCTCCCCATCTAATTCATAAGCTCCAAGAGCCGGGGTTTTTATGGTCAAACCAATCTGCGTCCACTGAGCAGTCTGCTGCTTCCTTAGCTATTTGATTTTGAGCAAGTGACTTAAATTCTTTGGAACTCAACGTCTTCCTGCATAAGACAAGGGTAGTCATAGACTCGTCCCAGAGTTTGTTTCAAAGATTGTGCGTGCGCATGCTCAGTCTCAGTCGTGTCCACCTCTTTGTGACCCCATGGACTGTGGCGTGCCAGGCTCCTCTCTCCATGGAATTTCCCAGGCAAGAATACTGGAGTGGGTAGCTATTCCCTTTTCCAGGGGAGTTTCTCAACCCAGGGATCAAACTTGGGTCTCCTGTATTGCAGGTGGATTCTTTACTGTCTGAGCAGGATGAATATAAAAGCATACTGCTCAGTGGTAGGCATGAAATTAGTGCTCAATGAATCTTTTTCTGTATAATCATTATTTTTTTTTAATTTTATTTTATTTTTAAACTTTACATAACTGTATTAGTTTTGCCAAATATCAAAATGAATCCGCCACAGGTATACATGTGTTCCCCATCTTGAACCCTCCTCCCTCCTCCCTCCCCATTCCATCCCTCTGGGTCGTCCCAGTGCACCAGCCTCAAGCATCCAGTATCGTGCTTCGAACCTGGACTGGCAACTCGTTTCATACATGATATTTTACATGTTTCAATGCCATTCTCCCAAATCTTCCCACCCTCTCCCTCTCTCACAGAGTCCATAAGACTGTTCTATACATCAGTGTTTCTTTTGCTGTCTCGTACACAGGGTTATTGTTACCATCTTTCTAAATTCCATATATATGCGTTAGTATACTGTATTGGTGTTTTTCTTTCTGGCTTACTTCACTCTGTATAATAGGCTCCAGTTTCATCCACCTCATTAGAACTGGTTCAAATGTATAATCATTATTATTCATAATGGGAATCCTTTGAGTGGATGCTGAAATCAGCAAACTCCTTGGTCTATAGATGAAGACTTTATGAGTGGAAAACCAGACCAGGACTTGTTCTTTTGCACTCCCTGGAATTTCTAAGTCTTTATTGTTAGCTCAGAAGATGCTTAAGAAGTGTCCACAGTGATGCAGTTCTCTAGAGTTGTGATGATTGAGGGGAGACTGACATGCAGGACAGGGCTCCTGGGAGTGGAGTAGCCCCCATGAGGAGCATGCCTCAGCTCCTTGGAATAGCCCTGACTTTGGAATCAGACAGTCTGGTTCAAATATTGGCTATGTTATTTAACAGTAGTGTGACCTTGTGAGTCTAAGTCTATATCTCTTTGTAGAAGGAGGTGAAGATTCTTTTGTCATCAGTTCAGTTCAGTCGCTCAGTCATGTCCGACTCTGCAACCCCATGAATCGCAGCACGCCAGGCCTCCCTGTCTATCACCAACTCCCAGAGTTCACTCAGACTCACGTCCATTGAATCAGTGATGCCATCCAGCCATCTCATCCTCTGTTGTCCCCTTCTCCTCCTGCGCCCAATCCCAATCTTTTGTCATAGGATTGTTTTGAAGATTCATTATAAGATGCACAACCTCACTTTCAGCAATCCTGAGAATATCCAACACCTAGTCTGATATCATTACAGGAATGGATGGTTTTTCCCTTCTTGTTTTTTCTTTTATTAAGTGTTAGCTAGTGTCAAGGGCTTCTAACACTTTTGCTTCATAATATCTAAGTATTTAAGATTATCTGCTTTAAGTCAATATATACATTTTCTAGGTTACAATGATAGCATGTGTTCCTTATACAACATTTGGGAAAACAGTGAAGTAGAAAATGAAGAAAATGGAAATGACAACAAGCTAATTCTACCAGAAATAACACCTGGAGATGCTGACCTTCCTGTGTCTTTCCTTCCATCTTTTATCTCATCTTTTATTTAGAATCGTACTCTCTATGTAGTTCTTCTTTTCTTTTTTAAAATGTGGCTTCTTAGAGTTTTTATTGTATCATAAGCATACTTTCTGTTGTCATTACTCTTTGAGAATGAAAATGATTTTTATTGCTGTACAAATATTCTATTGTTTGTAGAAACCATATATATTGAACCACTTTCCAAATGTTGAGTATGTAGATTGGTCTTTAATTACAAATATCACTTTGAAGATAATTTTCATTTGACACTCTCCTTACCTTTCCCAACCTGCTTTCTGCTCTGGTGGGTTCAGATGCATAGTTAATCCAACTATCATTTTGTTGTCTGATCTCTGGTTGGTTATGGCCAATATGGAACCCAGGCAATTGGATTATCTACTTCTCTAACTCATTCCCTGCTTGGACTGATGGTCATAGCATCTCTCAAACTGGGTTCTCTTCAGGTTCTGCCTCTTCCCCAGGCCTTTCAAGCCTAGGAATTTTGTTGATGTTCAGTTGCTAAGCTGCATCCAACTCTTTGCAACCCCATGGACTGCATCATACCAGGCTCCTCTGTCCTCCACTCTCTCCTGGGGTTTGCTCAAATTCATATCTGTTGAGTCAGTGATACTATCTAATTATCTCATCTTTTGCCACCCCCTTCTCCTCCTGCCTTCAATCTTTGGTAGCATCAGGGTCTTTTCCAATTGATCGACTCTTTGCATCAGATGGCCAAAGTATTGGAGATTCAGCTTCAGCATCAGTCCTTCCAATGAATATTCAGGATTTATTTCCTTTAGGGTTGACTGGTTTGATCTCCTTGATGTCTAAGGGACTCTCAAGAATCTTCTCTAGCACCACAATTTGAAAGCATCAATTCTTTGGCTCCTAGCCTTTTTTATAGTCCAACTCTCACATCCATACATGACTATTGGAAAAACCACACTTTGACTGTACAAGACCTTTGTTGGCAAAGTGCTGTCTCTGTTTTTTAACATGCTGTCTAGATTTGCCACAGCTTTCCTTCTAAGGAGCAAAAATCTTTTAATTTCATGGCTGCAGTCACTCCCCATGGTGATTTTGGAACACAAGAAAATAAAATCTGTCACTGCTTCCACTTTTTCCCTTCTATCTGCCGTGAGTGATGGGACCAGATGCCATGATCTTAGTTTTTTGAATGTTGAGTTTTAAGCCAGCTTTTTCACCCTCCTCTTTCACTTTCATCAGGAGGCTCTTTAGTTCCTCTTCACTTTCTGCCATTAGTGTGGTGTCATCTGCATATCTGAGGTTGTTGATATTTCTCCTGGCAATGTTGATTCCGGTTTATGATTCATTCAGACCAGCATTTCACATGATGTATACTGCAAAGAAGTTAAATGAACAGGTTGACAGTATACAGCCTTGTCATACTCCTTTCCCGATTTGGAACCAGTCTGTTGTTCCATGTTCAGTTCTAATGTTGCTCTTGACCCACATGCATATTTCTCAGGAGACAGGTAAGGTGATCTGGTATTCCCATCTCTTTAAGAATTTTCCACAGTTTTCTGTAATCCACACAGACAAAGCTTTGGTGTAGTCAGTGGAATATAACAGCCTAGGATTATAACATCCCCCTGTTACTAGTTTTGTTTTGAGTTTGGTATCTGATTCCTGCTAGAATCCTGACTGATGTAACATTTTATTTGTTGTAAGCAAACTTGTTTTTGTGGCAGTCTTTATGTATGTCTGATGATTCTTTCTAGCAAATTGCTACAAGCCAGTTTAACATTTCTGATCCTTAGTTTCCTCACTTGTAAAAGTGTGATTAAGAATAATAATACCCAACTCACAGGGTTGTTGAGAGGATAAATGTGATAGTGTATGAAAACCTATAAATGCTCTACACATACAAGACACAGGTTATTATCACCATCTATTTAACCCTGAGGGAGCCCCGAAGGACTTTGGTCTGGTCGCAAAAGCAATATTCATCTTTTGAAATATTTCAGAAATTCAAAAGGAGCTGTGGCTAACAGGGTCCTTTGCTTTACCATCATCAACTTCCTATTCTTGGCTTCCATACAAGAAGTGATCTTAGGAACTGCCCTGTTTAGTCCACACACTTGGCAGCCCATTATTTCTGTGTGGGGTTTAACAAGGAGGCACAGGCAAGGTAGTCCTTTGGGTGGCACGTCCAACATGTGGTTTGGAGCACAGATGACTCAGGAGAGTTCACTCACCTCCCCAAGGTGATCAGTCTCTTCTGAGCTCTTGAGCAGATCTTGTTCACTGCACTGAACACAGATCTGCTTAAAAAAAAATCCGTTCAAGCGCATAAGGTAAAAATAGCCTTATTGGCTTTTTGTCTGAAATTTTGGCACAGCATAGACAGACTTCAGCATTTATTGCCTTTTGAGTGATTTCCAGCATTGTTCCAGGAAAAATACAATTAATCTTGTAGCAGCCGCTATATCAATCCTTATGAGGGGCGAATTGTTTCAGCTATCATGTGGAGTCTCCCACTTCTGTGGTTGTTGCTCATCTTTTTTTGGCTGAGGATATGTGTAATGCACACCAGAGGAAGCCTCTTGCTCCCATTTGTGTGTGTGTGTGTGTGTGCACACTTCTCTGCAAAGTCCCAAGGCTTGTAACCAGTGGTGCCTTTGAGCATCCAGCCATGCTCCATAAGCTCAGCAACATATCTGGGTAAGTAGTGTGAGAGGCCCCCATGAGTGGAAGGGAGGGGAGAGTATGTATTCTGAGGGACTGGGAGCCAGGCCCAGTTGACTTGCATTTGTCCTGGACATGATGCTGTTCAGCTCTTGGCTAGAGGAAGGAGGAGAGCTGGAGTCTTACTGTCTTGAGACAGTGCCATTGGCTCCCTTATTTGTACCATCTTTGTTCTCATAGTGGTGGACTGTAATATGAAGCTTTATCAGGTCCCGGCCCTGGGGACCACTGAACATATTTCCTTTCTTTCCAACAGCTCTTCAGAACCTGGTATTGGATTTACTGTGACCCTGGTCTCAGCTGGTATAATTCCTTCACTTTGATTACCACCAGAACTGATCCTGGGGTGGGGACTATGCCAGCCTCTCCCTGTCATTGAACTCATATGTGACCTTCAACAAGTCATTTAACATCTCTGAGTTAGGGTGTCCTTTTCCGTATAAGAAGCTGACCAGATCACAATTTCTTAAACTTCCTACTGCAAAAACACCTCTGATTATTCCTTCCATCCATTGCCCTGCTCTCCTGCCAAACTGAATATAATAGTTCCTCCTTATCCGTGGTTTTACTTTCTGTGGTTTCAGTTACGTGTGGTCCATCATGGTCTGAAAATATTAAGTGGAAAATTCCAGAAATAAGCAGTTCATGTTTAAATTGTGCGCTATTCTGAGTAGCCTGATAAAATTCCATGCCTTCCCTCTCTGTCCCACCCAGGATGTGAATCATCATTTTGTCTGGCACATCCCACCTCTTAGTCACTTAGTAACTGTTTCAGTTATCAGATCAACTGTCTTGGTACCACAGTGCTGTGTTCAAGTCACCCTTAATTTGCTTACTAATGTCTCCAAGCACAAGGGGAGTGATGCTGGCAATTTGGATCTGTCAAAGAGAAGCCATAAAGCATTTCCTTTTAGTATGAAGGTGAAAGTTCTCGATTTCATAAAGAAAGAAAAAAAATCATAGTCTGAGGTTGCTAAGATCTATGGTAAGAATGAATGTTTTATTTATGAAATTGTGAAGAAGAAAAAACAAATTCCTGGTTTTGCTCTTGTACCTCAAACTACAAAAATAATGGCCATAGTACATGGTAAGTGCTTAGTTAAGATGGAAAAGGCATTAAATTTGTACAGTATGATATTTTGAGAGAGAGAGAAAGAGAGATCAAATTCACATAACTTTTATTACAGTGTGTGTGCTCAGTCGTGCCTCACTCTTTGCTATCCCATGGATTGTAGCCTGCCAGGCTCTTCTGTCCATGGAATTTTCCAGGCAAGAATATGGGAGTGGGTTGCCATTTCCTACTCCAGGTTTTTAACAGTATATGGCTACAATTGTTCTATTTCTTTATTCGTTATTGTTGTAAGTATCTTACTGTGCCTAATTTGTAAATTAAATGTTATCATTGGCACACATGTGTTGGAAAACATATTAGGGTTCAGCATTGTCTGAGGTTTCAGGCATCCCTTGGGGGTCTTGGAATGTATCCCCTGCAGCAGATAAATGATCGCGGGTTTTTTTTTTTCTGTTTCCAAATAAAAATCAAATTCATTCCTTGTGAGTTTTATCCACTGAAATGTCCATTTCTCCCTACCTCCATGGCCACTGCCATGGTCAAGCTACGTGGACTCTCTGAATTGCCTCCTAATTATCTCCCGGTCCCTACTTGCTCCCACCCTGCAGACAGAGTGCCCTTATCAACTCCCCTCTCTGCTTGGCTTACAACCCTTTAATGCCTGCCCATTGCACATGTGATGAAGTCCAAAATGTTAAATGGATGACCCATAGGCATCGATCTGCCTCTCTCACGTCCCCTTATGCCACCCAATCTTCCCTCATTCTTCGGGATGGTTTCCTTGGCCTTAATCCAGCAGGACCTCTGTATTGGCTGTTTCCTCTGCCTTTATGTTTCTTGGGTCAGTTTTCCAGATGGGGTCAGATTCCTCTGTTATGGTCTCTGCAGCTGAGTTCCTTTTCCTTCATAGTATTGTGTCGGGAGGTCATCATGTTGGATCTTCCGACAGACCATGAGCAGCACCTTGTCATGGCACCCTTAGTATTTAGCACAGGGCCTGGCACTCATTAGGTAGCTCATAACTAAATGGTAAAGGAAAAAAGGGAAGAAAAGAAGGAGAGAGGGATGCCCCCGAACTTTGTTATTCTGGATAAAGTTCCAGTTTCCATTTGGATCTTTGAAAGAGTCAACAAAGCACAAAGTGCCTCATTTCCAGGGTATTCATAGTCAGGTTGGAACCAGCTTTGGCCATGCACTCCAATGACAGCGGGGGAGGGATATCTTCCCCCTGTTTCCTCTGGGACCTTCCCTTTTATCCCTGCTGTGGGTGGAGGGAGGTGATGCTGTGCCAGTGGCGGCTTGTGTAATCTTTCCCTCTGATTGATGGGCACTGGTAGGGACCAGGCAGAGCAACATATAGAGTAGAATTGGCCACAGGAATCATTAGTTTTGGTGGAGATGTTAGTGAAGAAGATAATGGGTTTTCTTTTTTCTCTGCTACAGGAAGGCTTAGACATCGTCCAGCCCAGCACGTCCAAGATCTCCACATCTGTCTGCCTCTCCTGCAAGTGCGCTAAAATACAGAGTCCCAGGTCTGGTGAACAAATTCTAAATCCGCAGGTCTACAGCAATTCTGATTCAGTAGGTCTGTGGTGGGTTTTAGAGCCCTGTTTTATTAGCTGGGGATCCTCAGGGATTCACATGCGCAGACAGATTTGGGAACCACTGGCTTAGAGTCCAATCCCTTTATTTTATTGCATCTTTATTACAATAGCTATGAACCATATCAACATGGAACTACAGGTTTTTGTTTCATTTTGTTTTCTTTCATTAAGAAAGTTTGTATCTTTGATTTTTCATATCACATTTAGATTTTCAAAGTGTTCTCCCTGCTCTTATCTCCTGTGCTTCTCACAAAAGACCTCAAAAGCCAGTGAAACTGGCACCATCACTCTCTGTAGATGGCGTGGATAGCAAAGTGCCCAGTTGCTGGAAGTGGCATTCCTCTCTGTGAGATGCCCACACTTAATTCTATAAAGCTGCACACCTTATGTCCTATTTTGTGATATTCAATTTCTGTATTAAACATTTGCAATTCACCTTAAAAGAAATGATTGATGGCCTTTCCTCATTTTTAAAAAGGGTGCTTTACAGATACATAAAGGTAAGACGCTGTTAGAGGAGGTTTTATGGCAGATGGTTCTTGGCAGCAAACCCGTTCCTTTTTATGGCAGTCTGGAAATTTTCCTGGGTAATAACTTTCTTTTCTTTTAGCAGGCATAAAATAAAGAGGTTCTAGATAGTTGGATCATTATCAAGTGATTTTCCAAAGACAAAATCAAATGAATTTCCAACAATTGTCAACACAATTTAGGCAAAAACAAGAGTTGTCCACATCTGGAAATCTAATGCATAAATTTTGAGTGTTCTCTTTTTGTGGGGAAAGATATTTGGCTACTCAAACTGTTATTCCTTAAGTGGCAATTAGAAGGGGGAGCTGGGAGAAAGAAGTTTGGGGAAAGGTATTCATGGAACTTCCCCAAATATTACCCAAACAGTAATATTTCTATAATGAACAGAGAAATGCACATTTGTTCTTGCTCTCTCCAAAGACTGAGAACAAAGCAAGCTTCGGTATAAGCTGAAGAGGAATAAAATTTTAGCTGTGAAAATTAGCACTGGGAGAAATTGATGGGACTGAAAACAAGGCAAGCTACTTGTGTTCATTGATTCACTGAAACAGTATTTTGAACCTCGGTTACGTGGTTAAATGTTGGCCTTTATGTGAGACATTGGAAATCCAGCTAGTAAAGAAGCAATTGTGAATTACAGCTTAACAGAAGAGTAATGTTGGATAAACACCTTGTACTGTGTGATGTAAAGAAATCATCATGAAGATCATCATTGCTAACTTACAGAGTGCTTGCTCTATGCCAGGCTCTGTGTTTTACCTACATTAACTGAACCTTTACAAGAGCACTGAGTTGTAGATTTCATTTGATCACTGATGCAAGTGAGGCAGAGGGAGGCTAAGAGACTTTCTCAAGGTCACACAGAGTGTAAGCAGTGGCACTGGAATTTACACCTGTCGGTCCAACTCCTAAACCCATGCTCTCATCAAGGTAGACGCCCCCCCCCCCAAAAAAATACTGATTGCATGAATGTATGATGGCTGGATGGCATCACAGAATCAGTGGACGTGAGTTTGAGTGAACTCCGGGAGTTGGTGATGGACAGGGAAGCCTGGCGTGCTGCGATTCATGTTGTTCCAAGGAGTCGGACACGACTGAGCGACTGAACTGAACTGAACTGAACTGATGAATGACGTAATTGCAAGTGTGATGAAACTTTTCAAAGGGGGAGCACAATATAACAGAGGCTTAAACTAGTCCATGAATGAGGGTCTGAAAGTGGCATTTCAGCTGAGTCCTAAGATAGATCAAGTGAATGGACAGTGGGAAGAAGTTGTAGGATGTGAAGGTCAGGAAGTCAGTGGAGATCTTCACTCAGAAGAAGTCTTAGAGACCATCAGGCACAGCCCTCTAATTTTATAGATGAGAATATGGGAGTCCAGATGGGAGTGTAGAGAGCTGGGATGACTAATCAGGTTGTCTGGCTTTAGGAAACATCTAAAAGTGGTTGAGTCTAATAAAAGTAGCGATCTTTTAAAAGCATCACTTGCTCCATTACATCATTAAGCTGTAGCAGGGTTTTCTAACATTTCCTCCATAATGACACACATAGAAAATAATATTTGGGTGGTAGAAGTAGGTTAAATGGAGGCAGCAGCTAGGGTTCTGGATGCTTCAGGCTCCATCTGGATAGGTGAGCACATCTATGACCATTACAGCGCTTAGCCTTTGGGAGAAGACCTGGGCTCCAAGACGCAGCATGGAGGTGTATGAATGGTTCTCGCTGGAACCACCCTTTCCATGCTTCCCAATCAGGCTTTGTCATCCCTCACCCCCACCCCTTCCAGTCCTGTCCCTTGTACCATTCGTATTGAGGTCCATACAAGTTCAACCTCACAGATGCCTCTGAAAGTCTGGAGTCTATACTTGGAATTCCCCTCTCCCCACCTGCAACTCCCCCTGACCCCCAACACTGGCTAAAACTCAAAACTGACCTTTTTCACCAATTCAACCTAATGACCATTCTTTCACCATCAACTCTTTTCGTTGGACAGAAGTAATCTAACCAAACTCATTAAGTTGTGAATGACTACTATGCTATCTGGGCTTCCCAGGTGGCGCAGTGGGTAAAGAATCTGCCTGCCAAGCAGGAGACAGGAGATTGATCTCTGGGTCAGGAAGATCCCCAGGGAAAAGAAATGGCAACCCACTCCAATATTCTTGTTTGGAGAATCCCATGGACAGGGGAGCCTGGAGGGGTACAGTCCATAGGGTCACAAAGAGTCGGGCATGACTGAGCATGCGTGTGCACGCACACATGCACACGCACGCATGCACACACACACACACACACACACACAGAGCACTATGCTATCTACTTTCCTAAGAGTATAGAGGATATACCTTGTAAAAGAAGATTTAGTTACATAAAAGGAGTGAATCTATAGATCCAAGAGCAACAGTGATGTTGCCTGGAAAGGACCCAGCTCCCCTCCACCAATGACATGAGAATATCTGGAGAACAGAGGCCCTTTCCCCAACAATGTCAGCAACACACAGCCTCTCTTTTCAGCTCCAAAGTAGATGCATGTCCATCAACCCAGATTAGATAAACATCCTAGGATTATGGCTTGCCTTTTCTATCTGGGAATCTGGGTGCTTTTAGTGGCAACTTGGTTCTCTTAGTTGCTGAATTTTTGCATAGGGAATGCTTGATGGGACAAAGGGAAAAGATGTTGACAATGTGAAATCCATCTGATACCCTAGGTCTATTTACATATGGATGAGTGTCTGATTGCAGGCATAGCCTGTTTGTTTCTTTTTATTAGTTCCAGGCTGGGCAGATTATTAGGGAACACCTTCACATCCCAGGCCTGGGAACCCCTTGCCATGCTGTGCTCCTGCACTCAGTCACTTCAATCGTATCCTACACTGTGGGACTGTATGGACTGTAGCCCACCAGGCTGGCTGCTCTGTCTGTGGGATTCTCCAGGCATGAATACTGGAGTGGGTTGCCATGCCCTCCTTGTCCCTTGCTATACCCACCTCAAACTTCTTGTCTCTCCCAATTCACAGCTTTGCTGTCTTGGTGCCAATTTCTGATTGATAAAGACACGTCCGACCTTGTCTCTGCCTGTGCTTGATTTGCTGAATGGGGCACACGCAACTCTTCCTGATGGAGCTTTCTCTAGGCAATTAAATGTTCAGGTGATGGCCGTTTAGTAGAAGTGCAATTTCTCATCGTAGTGTGGACCTGGCCAACAGTTATCTCATTGCAGTTTGGGTGGTAAGGCCTCAGGTGGAGGGCAGGGCAGGTTAGTAATTAGTCAACGATTCAGCCCGACTGCACTTGCATAGAGAGTGAGCAGTCCCTGACGTGCCTGTCACACCTGAGCAAGGAGGGCACCGCAGCCTCTGCAGTTAATTGGGCTTTCAGTCTAGGGCTTTTAAACAAATTCTGGGGCAGGAATCCTATGGGAGGTTTCTCAGCTACTGTTCCTTTAAGCAGACTTCCATGAGAGCCTGGAAGAAAGGAATAAACTGGGCTTCATTTAGCAGATGTCACTGTTTTAGTTTCTAGGGTAGCACTTCATTGGAACATCCAAATATTTCTTTAGCCTGTATCTTCTCATGCAAATGGATTGTTTGGATTATTTAAAATAGGCCATCTCTATCCATTTAAACAAATGCCTCAGTTATCTCCCTGAAAATGAAAGTCACTCAGTCGTGTCTGACTCTTTGCGACCCCATGGACTATAAAGTCCATGGAATTCTCCAGGCCAGAATACTGGAGTGGGTAGCCTTTCCCTTCTTCAGGGGATCTTTGCAAGCCAGGGATTGAACCCAGGTCTCCTGCATTGCAGGTGGATTCTTTACCAGCTAAGCCACAAGGGAAGCCTAAGAATACTGGAGTGGGTAACCTATCCCTTTTCCAGCAGATCTTCCCAACCCAGGAATCGAACCAGAGTCTCCTGCATTGCAGGAGATTCTCTTATCTCCCTGGATATGTATATTTAGTCACTCTTTAAATGTGTGTCCTTTAAAGTCATACAATGACCTCTAGAGATGAGGATTTTTTCTTGCTCCTCTGTCCCTCCCTTCCTCTTTCTTTCTTCCTTTTTTCCTTCCTCTCTTTTTTTCTTTCTATTTCTTTCATCTTTTGATGTATCATAGCATAATTCTTTGTAGTCAGCTATGTGTTTCCTAGAATAAGAAACTTATGGGCATCTGATTGTTGCAGTACCTGGAAGACTGAAACAGCTACTACTAGATTCCACTTACAATTGTGAGATGTAAAGCATTGACAGGGAAATGTCTTCCTTATTACTCAAAATATGTTAGAATAAAACCTTTTGCTTGTTGAATTTCTGAGCAAATCTAGTATAACTTGTGGCTATTGCTGTGTAATAAGCTATCCTAAAACCAAAAGCTATATAATAATAGCATAATAGTTATTATCATAGCTATAATATTTTAGATTTATTATTACTATAGCAGTATTATTATTATCCAAGGCCATAAAGATTAGCTGTGGATCAGCTCCTCTTGGCTAGGCTTCCCTGGGTGGCTCTGCTGATATTGGCTGACTTGCTTGACTGATCTAAGATGGGCATGACCAGACTTGTTTCTCTGTATGTAACCCTTATTCTCCTCTTGGATATGCAGGCTGGCCTGGACAAGTCTTCACATGGTGGCAGCAGAGGTACAAGAGGGCAAGCCGAAACTTGCAAGACATCTCAAGGTTTAAGCTTGGAAATGGGACACTTCCATGTCTATTTCACTCTATTGGCCAACTGGTCACATGGCTAAACATAAATCAGGGATGCAAGGAGGAAGAAATAATTGGGCTAATAATGCAACCTTACCAGTGCTAATGGACAACAGATTCACAAACTGAAGTTCATTTTTTTCTTGATAGAATGTTAAGGAATAAATATGGAGGGTGCCGGGCAGAGACATAAGTAAACAGGATGTGATTCCAAGGCTTGAATTACACTTTCTTTTGTGTACACCATGCATACACACATGGACAGGCACAATGTTAAATAAAAAGGAGATAAAAAAATTTAAAAAGCAAATGGATAAATCTGCTTACCCTTTGACTGAACACCCTTGTTCTCTGTTCTCAGATACACTGTCTTTACTTTTACACTATAATTTTATGTTTTCATTCCTACCTTTGCTTATTTACTCAATTAAAAAAGAGCTTCAATCACGGAAAATTCTATCACCCATCATTTAGTAAGACTTGCTCTGGGAGGGGACATATAATTTAACAGACTGATTAGTCATTCATTTTTTAGAAACTGCATACCTTGGATGTTGTTGGTTTATGTAAATATTTCTTTGGTATTAAGCATGACATTATTTATAACCTCCTGTGTATGGGTTAGTCGCTCAGTCATGTCCAATTCTTTGTGACCCCATGGACTATGGTCTGCCAGGCTCCTCTGTCCATGAAATTCTCCAGGCAAGAATAGTGGAGTGGGTTGCCATTTCCTCCTTCAGGGGAATCTTCCCAACTCAGGGACTGAACCTGGGTCTCATGTATTGTAGGTAGATTCTTTACTGCTTGAGCCACCAGGGAAGCCCTTATAATCTCCTAGTCTTTTATTTTCTTGGGCTCAAAAATCACTGTGGATGGTGACTGCAACCATGAAATTAAAAGATGCTTGCTCCTTGGAAGAAAAGCTATGACAAACCTAGACAGTGTATTAGAAAGCAGAGACATTACTTTGCTGACAAAGGTCCATATAGTTGAAGCTATAATTTTTCCAGTAGTCATGTACGAAAGTGAGAGTTGGACCATAAAGAAAGCTGAGCACCAAAGAATTGATACTTTGGAACTGTGGTCCTGGAGAAGTCTCTTGAGAGTCACTTAGACAGCAAGGAGATCAAACCAGTCAATCCTAAAGGAAATTGACCCTGATATTCATTGGAAGGACCGGTGCTGAAGATCTAATACTTTGGCCACTTTATGCAAAAAGCCAACTCATTGGGAAAAAACCCTATGCTGGGAACGATTGAGGGCAGGAGGAGAAGAGGGTGACAGAGGATGAGATAGTTGGATAGTATCACTGACTCAGTGGACATGAGTTTGAGCAAACTCAGGGAGATAGTGAAGGACAGGGAAGCCTGGTATGCTGCAGTTCACAGGGTCACAGAGAGTCGGACACGACTGGACAAGAAACTACTACTTATGAGAAAATGAGAAGACAAGTCACTTCTGGCTTAAGAGGTTTTCAGAAAGGTTTGTTCCTAGATGAACTAGAAAGATACGATTCAATAACCACCTGGTCCTCTTAGGCTGTGGAAGGAACATTTACCTAAATAAGTGTTTGCAGGGATAGACCCTTACTCTAAATATAATGATGTAAGTATTGCCTTACAGGCAAACTTGAAAATAAAAAACAAACCAAGCCTACCGAGGGGAGAATTAAATGAAATTCCTTAAAGAGATTTTTAAGACTGCGGTGAACTCCTTTTGTCTGTCTTGAGTAAGTGTATTACTCTTTAATGAGATTATTTTGATGTTTTCACCAAGTTTGAGTGCATTTAACAAAGCTCTCTTTCTATTCCCCTCCTCCTCAGGAAATGTCTTTCTGTTGGGCTAACAGCTGATAGCCAAATTATTATACCCAATTGTTCTGATTTATATTTTCCAGGTCTGCCCACAGGATTTTATATTCCAACAGCCTCTGGGCTGTGTCAAACACTAGGTAACCAGATCGACCAACTTTTTTCCTTCTCCATGTCTAGCAAATCAGTTGTAGTGACTGCTCTGACTTGACGTCTTTCCCTGACACGTGAGCCTCTCTTGTCACTGAAGTAAAGAGTAAAGATGCAGTAAAGATGCCCACTGTGCTCCAGAGAATAGTTCTGGCTCCCCATAACAGCCTATTATCTTGGGAGGGGCTATTTCACTCCCATGGTCCCAGTTTACTTATTGCAGAACTGAGATGAAGTAGATGAGATCATCTCTCTTCCAGCTCCAACACTCTTGGATTGTAAGAGTCCTCCAGCCTGTCCTCTGACCTGGTGATGCCAACTGAGTGTTTCAGGAAAGTTAGGAGATTGCAGAGTTCCTAAAGCACTAGAGTTGGAAGCACTGTAGGAGTGTTCCCTGTGCCTCCACCGTCCAGAGGCCCTCTGCTCTCTCTCCTTGCCTCCAGTTCAGGGCCTCCCTCTTCCTTCCCTCTTCTAGACTCCCACGAAACAAGGTATCTGTCCCACATATTTAGCACGTGAGCTCCTTGCTTCTCTTCTTATTCTTACCTGACAGTAGTTTGTTCAAACACTGAGTGCTGAACATGCACCAGGCACTCTGCTATGTGCTGCGAATACAATGGGGATCGGGAAAGACACAGACCTACGTCACAGCTGAAGCTGGAGGCAGGTTTGGTTTTGAGGGTGGATGAAAATTTTGCCTTAGGACCTGATTCAATGTTACTTTTGCTTGGACTACCTTTTGAAAAGAAACATTAAAATGGAAGAGATAAATGAGACAAAGATGGATGGTGATGACACTCCCAGGGTTTCTCATATTATATGGACAACTGTCTCAGCTTTGGTGGTCTTGGCAATCTGTGTGAAGGGGTTGCTCTTTGTGGTTTATAACTCCGGGTACTTTAACATCCACAGACTATTTATCCATATGTATGTATGTATGTATGTATGTATGTACATGTTGTTGTTTAGTTGCTAAGATGTCTCTGACTCTTTGTGACCCTATAGACTATACCCCGCCCCCCCTCCCCCCACCCCCCCCCCCCCCCCCCCGCCCCAGGCTCCTCTGTCCAAGGGATTTCCCAGGCAAGAATACTGTAGAGGGTTGCCATTTCCTTCTCCAGGGGATCTTCCCAACCCAGGGACTGAAAGCACATCTCCACTATTGGCAGGAGTATTTTTTACCACTGAGAAGCCTCCTGGGAAGTTCCATGTGTATATGTGTACAAGTATACAAATTGACCATTGAACCATGTGGGGATTAGGGATAATGACCCTCCATGCAGCCAAAAATCCGCATTTAATTTATATCTAACTCTAAATATATACCCAGTTGAATGCAGAGTTCCAAAGAATAGCAAGGAGAGATAAGAAAGCCTTTCTCAGTGATCAATGCAAAGAAATAGAGGAAAATAGTAGAGATACCAAGGGAATATTTCATGCAAAGATTGGCTCAATAAAGGACAGAAATGGTATGGACCTGACAGAGGCATAAGATATTAAGAAGAGGTGGCAAGAATACACAGAAGAACTGTACAAAAAAGATCTTCACGACCCAGATAATCACGATGGTGTGATCACTCACCTAGAGCCAGACACACTGGAATGTGAAGTCAAGTTGGCCTTAGAAAGCATCACTATGAACAAAGCTAGTGGAGGTGATGGAATTCCAGTTGAGCTATTCTAAATCCTGAAAGATGATGCTGTGAAAGTGCTGCACTCAATATGCCAGCAAATCTGCAAAACTCCGCAGTGGCCATAGGACTGGAAAAGGTCAGTTTCTTCCAATTCTGAAGAAAGGCAATGCCAAAGAATGCTCAAACTACTGCACAATTGCACTCATCTCACATGCTAGTAAAGTAATGCTCAAAACTCTCCAAGCCAGGCTTCAGTAATACGTGAACCATGAACTTCCTGATGTTCAAGCTGGTTTTAGAAAAAGCAGAGGAACCAGAGATCAAATTGCCAATATCTGCTGGATCATTGAAAAAGCAAGAGAGTTCCAGAAAAACATCTATTTCTGCTTTATTGATTATGCCAAAGCCTTTGACTCTGTGGATCACAATCAACTGTGGAAAATTCTGAAAGAGATGGGAATACCAGACCACCTGACCTGCCTCTTGAGAAACTTATATGCAGGTCAGGAAGCATCAGTTAGAACTGGACATGGAACAACAGACTGGTTCCAAATAGGAAAAGGAGTACATCAAGGCTGTATATTGCCACCCTGCTTATTTAACTTATATGCAAAGTACATCATGCTGGAATCAAGATTGCTGGGAGAAAAATCAATAACCTCAGATATGCAGATGACACCACCCTTATGGCAGAAAGTGAAGAAGAATTAAAGAGCCTCTTGATGAAAGTGAAAGAGGAGAGTGAAAATGTTGGCTTAAGCTCAACATTCAGAAAACGTAGATCATGGCATCTGCTCCCATCAGTTCATGGCAAATAGATGGGGAAACAGTGGAAACAGTGAGAGACTTTATTTTGGGGGGCTCCAAAATCACTGCAGATGGTGATTGCAGCCATGAAACTAAAAGACACTTACTCCTTGGAAGGAAAGTTATGACCAACCTAGACAGCATATTAAAAAGCAGAGACATTACTTTGCCAACAAAGGTCCATCTAGTCAAGGCTATGGTTTTTCCAGTAGTCATGTATGGATATGAGAGTTGGACTATAAAGAAAGCTGAGCACTGAAAAATTGATGCTTTTGAACTGTGGTGTTGGAGAAGACTCTTGAGAGTCCCTTGGGCTGCAAGGAGATCCAACCAGTCCATCCTAAAGGAGATCAGTCCTGGGTGTTCATTGGAGGGACTGATGTTGAAGCTGAAACTCCTACGCTTTGGCCACCTGATGTGAAGAGCTGACTCATTTGAAAAGACCCTGATGCTGGGAAAGATTGAGGGCAGGAGGAGAGGGGGGCGACAGAGGATGAGATGGTTGGATGGCATCACCGACTCAATGGACATGGGTTTGGGTGGACTCCAGAGTTGGTCATGGACAGGGAGGCCTGGCGTGCTGCAGCTCATGGGGTTACAAAGAATCGGACATGACTGAGCGACTGAACTGTACTGAACTGAACTCCATATTGTATCCTCATTACCTCCATATCAATGGTTCTGCATCTGCTGATTCAACCAACTGAGGATGATATAGTAGTATTGTAGTATTTATTATGAAAAAAAAAATCTATGTATAAATGGACCTTTGCAGTTCATACCCATGTTGCTCAAAGGTCAGCTTTACATATACACATGTATATATGTGCATGTGTACATATTAATAATTTTGACATTCAGTGAAGCCTGCCATCCAGGCATAATGCCCAGAGGTTAAGCCAGGAAAATCTTGCTGAGTCAGCACTAAGACAATCTTTCCAAACTCAAATGGATTTCCAGGTCAAAGGTATTTTCATTTATATCCTCAAAGAGTATTTCCATAGTTCCTGCCCTCAGGGTGCTCCCATTTTTCATCATCTGTGAGCCTTTGGTATACTGATTCACAATAACTCCAAGAAAACCCCAAGATTCCCAATTAATCACTTGTTGCCCTTTCTCTATAAATAGCCATTTTAAAACCTTTAGATAATTTATTGATATTACTTAGTTTTATGCTCTATGTTCCTTTCTACAATTTGGCCAAATTCCAGCTTAAAGTCGGCATCCTTTGTCATGTTTTCAACATCCTACTTCACACAGGTGGGTTGTCTCACAGGAGGAGGTCCTTGACTTTGCTGCTGTTTGAGAGGGTTTTCGTTATGTTGTTTCTACTTCTCATGTGGATTTATGGAAGGTTGTAGGGTTTGCTTTCTTTTGTTTGTACTTGAAGTTTTTATAATTAATTGGCCAACATAACTGGTAGTTTTAATCTCTAAAATAAACATTAATAGTTCCAATGGCTTAAGATTCTCACAAACATCACAAACATTTAGTGAAATGATGTCTGTTAAAGAATTTAGCTCTACACAAGAGATATAATGGATGTCTTATCTGATGTCATATTAAATGTTTGTCATATCTGATTTAGTTATAAAGATATTAGAAAATTTCCCATACAAAGATGGAAAAACAATAGTCCCACTCCCTCGTTTGACTCATATTTTTGCAGTAATGGGTTTAGTCCTAAGGACTTAGAGGTCAAATACTTGAGCTCCGAAACTTACTAATTGTACAGTTTTCTTTAGCTCTTTGTGCTTTGGTTTCCTCATCTGTAAAATGGAGTTCAAAATACTCCTTACCTCCTAAATGATTGTGAGGATGTGTGTTAATTTGTATAAAACACTCAGAACAATATTGTGTAGTGAGCATGTAATGTTAGCTATTCTTATTCCTTTTGAGCTTTTGTCCACCTCTAAATGCATGTTTATTTCACTGTAATCTTAATGTCTGTCCAATCTTGTCTCCTGAGACTTTAATTTACACAAGTTTGCACAAAAGCTTAATTTTAATTAGTTTTAATGATTTTATAAGTGTCAATCAAACTGATACACTCTCTACTACTGTTGGACATTTAGGTTGCCCCTACCTTTTCTTTTAAGGCAATATAGATATATTTACAATGTACATGTCAATGCATTTGTACTTCTTTTTTCTTTGTTAAATGATAGTCTTACAAATTCTCAGAAGTGGATTGTTGCATTAAGAGATATACGTGTCTTATGAATCATCATCTATTGCTACGTGTGTGTGCATGCTCAGTTGTGTATGACTCTTTGAGACCCCGTGGACTGTAGCCCCCCAGGCTCCTCTGTCCATGGGATTTTCCAGGCAAGAATACTGGAGTGGGTTTCCATTTCCTACTCCAGGGGATCTTCCCAACCCAGGGATCAAACCCACGTCTCTTGCTTTGGCAGGTGGATTCGTTACCACTGAACCACCAGGGAAACCCATCTATTGCTATATTGCTTCCCAAATGGATGGGCCCAGCAGATATGGATGTTTAAGGTTTGACAACGTAGAGAAGGGTTTTGGCAATTCAACCACCAGGTCTGGTCTTTTAAGCAGTCACCTTGAGAAAGTAGTGAGTCAGGAAACTAGAGTGCTGTGGGGTTAATCCCTTTCCTTACTTGCTACTCACCCACCCACTACCACCCTGCAGAAAACAGAGATGAGGCAGGTTTGGGTGGAGGGTGACTGCCCTAGACTCATGTATTGCCCTGCTGCCTTCCCACTCTTCATTCTGTAGTTCCCTGTGACTTGTTCTCTCTTCATTTGTTCTTGGGGACCCACCTAGTCTCTTCCCATGAATCAAAGGCCTGTTTTTGGACTTTGTGTCCTGGTGTCCTGATCTGACTCTTTTTACCCCACTCCTCCCATTCTTTTTCTCTGATAAAATCCTCACTCACTTGTCTCCGGGAGGCTCCTGAAGCCCAGGATAAACTATGCTCTCAGCCCTGAGGACTCCTACCAGTTTTCCAGGGGGAGTGCATGGACTCTTTACTTGATTCTGGCCTTGTGCACCTGCCTAGTAGGCAATATAAATGTCCTCCCCTGAGCACAAAGAGCAAACACAGAGAAGGGAGCTTTGAGTACAGGTCCTAAAATCAGCTTCTTAGATCCCACAGAATCTGGCCTCTACAAATGAACTGCTGTTTCTCTAGAAGGTGACATCTTTAAAAACACATGCAGAAGAGAAAAACCATTTAGAAATATCTATTAAAGTTGAACGTGTGCTTATGCTCTGATGTAGCAATTCCACTCCTATAAACTAAACAGAGAAGAGTATATAGGTGAACCAAAAGATATGTGTTAGGGCAGAAGAGTATGGGAAAACTTTTGTTCCTTGTTCTTTTTCCTTTTCCCCCAGGAGAACTTCTGCCCTATTTCCCAGAAATGAACATTGCTGACTTGTCCCAATATATGAATTCTTTCTTAACTCTTGAGCTTAATGCAAATTCTAAGTCAGAATTAAGATTCTCCTCCCAGTGGAGACCATCTGGGTGCTAGGATAGTCTTTATAGTAATATATATATATATATATATATATATATATATATATATATATATGTTAGGATGTTTATAGCAACATTATTCATATTACTACAAACTGGAAATAAAAGAGATGTTCATGTAGGGAAAATGGATAAAGTGTAAACTATTTCCCAAAGCAATACTATTCAAGAATGAGAATGAACAAACTGAAGCGACAAGCAATCTCGTTGATGAATCTCACAGCTTCAGTGATGAGTGAAAGAAGCCAGTCAAGAGTGCCTACTGTATAAATCCATGCAAGCTTCACTACCAGGTCAGTGGTTCCCAGCGATGGAGAGTGGTTGAGAAGGAGCAGGGGAGGGCTACTGATGTTCTGCCAATGTTCTACTTCTTGATCTGGGCACTGGATGTGAAAAATCATTGAAATCTACTCTTAAAATTGTAGTTCTCTGCAAATGTCATTGCCAAAGAGCATTCTAAAATCCAGCCTAAGTTGTATCTTTATTACTCATTAATAAGAATTATTATTATTATTTTTTAGGATATGGATATCATCATTGCTTGCTAGTTAAAATGGAAGGAGATGAGGAGCAATGGTGTCTCTGTGATTCTTCTGGCTTGGTGTCCTCTTTCCATAGGAAGAGCATTGTGTCTTAAGCATCTCTACCTCCAGTGCCCTGGTGGCTCAGACGGTAAAGCAGACGTCTATCTACAATGCGGGAGACCCGGGTTCTATCCCTGGATTGGGAAGATCCCCTGAGGAAGGAAATGGCAATCCACTCCAGGACTATTGCCTGGAAAATCCCATGTACAGAGGAGCCTGGTAGGCTACAGTCCATGGGGTTGCAAAGAGTCGGACATGACTGAGAGACTTCACTCCACTTCACTTCACATCCAGTGCAGTGCTGGAGAAGATTCTTCAGAGTCCCCTGGACAGCAAGTAGATCAGATCAGTCAATCCTGAAGGAAATCAACCCTGAATATTCATTGGAAGGATCGATGCTGAAGCTGAAGCTCCAAAACTTTGGCTACCTGATGCTGGGAAAGATTGAGGGCAAAAGGAAAAGGGGGCGACAGAGGATGAGAAGGTTGGATGCCATCACTGACTAAATAGACATGAGCTTGAGCAAGCTCCAGGAGATAGTAAAGGACAGGAAAGGCTGGCGTGCTGCAGTCTGTGGGGGTCTCAGAGTTGGACATGACTGAGTGATTGAACAACAACAATTCCAGTGCTTGGCATGTAGACATTGATCTATGTGTTTAGATAAACTATTTGCTGAAGAGGGCAAAATGCCTTCTCTAAGTTTAAGTAACTAAGGATTTATTCTAATAATTATAGCAAAAAAAAAAAAAATCAGAAATTGCTCTGCAATTTGGTGAGTATTGAGCAGCCCTGGGAGAGTTGGTTCTCTGGAAGCAGACCAAACTGTTTTCACAACAGTTGTAATGAGGATGAGTAAATCTGAAGGGCCAAGTCCCTTGGTCATGCCTGTCAGGCTGCGAGGAGGGAGAGAGCTGAGAAAGATCTAAGCCTGAGCCTGTGAAGTTGCAGGGGAGGGAACTTGGTTGTTTGAAAGGAATGAGCTTGGCCATGGGGATTCGGTGCTGGCAGGGCAGCCACAGCCCATTGTAAAGAGTCTGGATATCACTTGCTGGGGCCAATCCATATCATAGGAGGTGGAAAATTGAATCATGGGAGTAGTCAAGACTTGGAGGTGCATATAAACAGGGGATTTGAAATCCAAAGAGTCAAATAGCACCAATTTTAACATGTAAAATTATGAAATGTTTGGTTGGAAGATCAAAGGTGATTTATTAAATATTTTACTAGGCCAGGCACTGTGCTAAGTAATGTTTAAATAACTAATCTCATTTAATCTCCATAACAACCTAAGGAGGTAAATATTATTGTACCCATTTTAAGGAGCTGCAGTTTAGCAAGGTACAATTTATTCAAGATCACATAGTAAGTGAAAGAATCTGGGTTTAACTCAACCTTTTCTGACTCAACAGGGTTGCTTCTTAACCACCCAGTTTTGCTGCTCATATTCAAGTGCAGAATTCAAGTTTTTAGGTGGAAATAAGGAGGGAGGTCAGGCTGGGGAGACAAGACCCTAGTTTGATAGGGATTAAAATATTTGGACAGGTTAGTAGGGCAGAGGTGGCAACACAAAGAAGACAGGACCCAGTGCTGAAAATGCATCAACCATCAGGCAGTTCCTAAGTACTCCTGCAGCAGGTCCTGCTCCAGGCACCAGGGATGCAGAGATGATGGATGCTAGGTCCCTGACACTCAGGTTTTCAGCACCAATGCAGAGCCCAGCTATCAGAGTGAAGTACAAGGACTTGAGTGGGACTTGAGGCAAGACTGAATTACTACTGATTTTCTGAACTGTTGGACTGGGCCTCTTTCAAAGCCTAAGGCAAGTCAGCCCTCAGGTGGGGTATTAAGTGGCTTTCACAATGGAAAAAGCACACTTTGGAATATGGGAGGAATAAAAGTTTAGGCAGGGCTATTCTGCTTGCCCAGAGTCTGCTCTGTTCTGGAAAGAGTTACTTGAATTTGCTTTGGGAAAACTACTTTCCTTTGTTGGAGACAGTCTTGGTGAGTTTGTCACTCAATGTAACTCATCCTTACCTTGTATGTGATACAATATAAGTTAATTAGAATCCAAAGTGGTGTGGCAGACTGAAAATAGAGAACATTGACTTAAAATGCAGGAACCTGAAAACTTGCTCTACTTCTTCTTATAATCTAGAAAATCATGAAGCATCTGGCTCCTGTCTTTTCTGAAGCTTATTTTTGTTCTGTTCCCAGATGTAAGTAAGCAAGAGAAGGTTTCTATTGCTTATAACTCAAAAACCCTGACTGATACAAAGGCAATACATATGAGGTTAGAGATGTTTTTTACAAGATTATGATTCCCTTGCAAGAAGGAGTATTTTCTTCTTCATCTTTGAATTCAGAGGTCTTAGATCAATGCTTTGCATATGATAAGTGCTCACTAAATGTTGGTGAACTGAATGATTAAATGAATGAATGCATATAAAGGTCATCTTAGATCGTTCAGCCCACCAAAGTCAGATAGACACGGCTTAGAACTGTGACAAATCAGTTGGTGAGGCAGCATCTTCAAGCCTTCATGACAATCATTTTGATCCAGTCAAGAATACTTTCTGTTATGAAAGTAAAACAAAGCACATCTTCGTTTTAGCAGCAGCCACCAAGAGAAATGAGGTGTTGTAATTCCAACTTAGTTGAAATATGTAAGGCTTACTCATCCTGTGCATACAATTGATAACTTGTACATCTGGGACTATCTCTTTCTTTCCTATTATTCCATTTTAGACTTTTATAAGTCAATGGAGCCTTCTGCTTTTGAAAAGTTATTCTGTAAAATTATTTTGCATAAGTCCTAGTAAACACTGGCACGTGTTTTTGGCAGAGGATGGAAATGCTTCACTTAGTCTCTGGTGGCCCCATGAGTAAAAGGAATGGCTGAAGAATTGTCTGGATTGGATGGAAGCAAAAATGTGCTGGTCAGTTGTACTTTCTGAGTTTCTTTCCACCCAAATGAGGATGATTTATTTTAAAACGTCACAAGGGAGGACCAGGCAGACTAGAGACATGCACACATCAATAACTAGAATGACTAATAGTGGGAAGATTGTTGATTTTCTTCTTTGAGGTCCTGTATGTGGCCAACTGGAAGACTCAAATGATGTCATTAAGTTGTATTTGTGGACCATAAGCATGGCTAAGCTGATAATCTTTTTATAAACTGTAAGCAACAGGATTTTTACAGCTGAAAGATGACATGGCTCTTGGCAATGTCAGTGTTTAATTTTATCATTGGTCATCTCTCTGTGTTGAAGGAATGGAAACTGTGGCTGTTTAGAAAGTGTTTGACTTTTGTGGACTTGAGAGATAATCAAATCTTTCTAAATTAAGCTGGCACTATTGTTTAGAAAGAGGGTGGTGGGCTAATGGACTAGCTGTGTTTGCTCCTGTATGTGGGTATAGTTTTAGACCAAGTTTATACCAAAATGGTAAATGGAAAATTAATACAGTTGCTCAAGTAAGTAAAGTTAAAAAATTTCTTTCAAATATTTTGTGGCTAAGACTTATTTAAAGAAACAAAATTTGGAAAATTGCTACAGAATTCCATTTATGTTTTCATTGATGCAAACCTTAAATGATTTAATTGTTTGATCTTTGAAGAAATTACATAATTTTTTCCCTCATAATTAGCTTCTCCACTTGTCTAAACTATTTGCTGCCCTGCCATAAAGTTAGCTAATTTTTCCTTCTTCTCAAAATGAGTTTGGGAAACTATGGTAAATATATATAGATACCTAAAGCTGTATGAGAATAACATGAGGCAGGGGTTACCATTTTAAACATTGTGAACATAATCCTAATTTGAGATACATAAAAAGCAAATTAGAAAATTTTACTCTAGTTGGAATGCTCTTGTTGATTGTGTCAGGCCTGACAGATGGTAGAATCCAGTTTGGGTTCTAGCAAAGGGAAGTGTAGGAGGACTGCGGAGGTGGTGAATCAGGGGAGGGGCTGGATCTGGGGTTGTGCTTAGACATGGTGGCTATTACAGAGCTATGGACCTGGTGCTGGAAACAGGCATGGATTATTCCCTGAAATCACAAATCTTAGCTTCAAAGTCTGGGTAGTCAGACAAATGCCACAGGATCAATATGTTTTTCAAGTGCAGGACAGTAAATAGAAGTCAAATTTGTCAACCAGAAAAGCAACACAGAAAAAAGAGTCTGGTAACAGAGAATTACAGTCTTGGGGAACAAGTTTGGAACCAACAAGTCAAAATGATGACAAGTAGGCTGAGTCCTCAGTGAAGAAAGAGTATGAGGTTAAAGTCTCTTATGGTCTGAATTGTGTCCTCCCAAATATATGTTGAAGTCTTAACCCTCAGAACCAGTGTGACCTTATTTGGAAATGGAGTGTTTATAGATGTAATCAAGCTAAAATGAGGTCATTAGGGTGAATCCTAACCCTGTATGACTGATGTCCTTTTAAGAAGAGGAAAATGCTCTATGAAGAGAGAGACATGTGGAGAAGTCCAGGTGGCCACAGAGGTAGATATTGAAATGATGTAACTGCAAGTCAAGGGATGCCAAGGGTGGATGACCAACACTGGAAACTAAGGAGGGATGGAAGGGGTCTACCCAGAATCTCAGAGGGTGCATGCCCCCAGCCCTCAAGTGTTGATTTTGGATTTCTAGCTTCCAGAGCTGTGAGAGGATGAATTCCTGTTGTTTAAAACCAACCAATACATGGTACTTCATTATGGCAGCCCAAGGAAACTCATGCAAATCTCCTTGTTCATTTCCTATTGTACTGGTCTTAAAGTATGGTTAGATCTTGTCCTTGGCAAGTCGGTGGGATAGATAACAGCAAGCTGGGACCCCTGACAGAAGTGAGAAGTGGGGAGAAGGGTGAAGTGCAAGGCAGTTCTTATCTAATTAACTGACCCAAACCTGAGGATTGATGCATTTTTCCTCTGCCCATGTAGTGAATCTCCGATGAGCAAAGCACTTCTCTCAAAGTGTGAATAGGAGCAGCACGATGTAATAACTGATTATGTGAATCAGCTCTGTTTTCCCTTTGTTAAGTTCTTGCCCTTACAACTTATGTTATATGTGTGGCAAAGGAGAGAGGCAGAGAGATCGATATTTGAGTTGAGAAATACAATGGAATATCCCTAAAACTCAACACCAAGACCAATAGGAGTCTACGTAGCACCAGAGAAATCCATAGACTCTGACCTTGATTGTTTAGTTGAGGAAGTAAAAACTGGGATGAAAACTGACTGAGTACCATGTGATTAGCACTATTGGGGGTAGTGGTTTAGTTGCTAGTTTGTGTTCAACTCTTGGGGCTCCATGGACTGTAGCCTGCCAGGCTCCTCTGTCCATGGGATTTCCCCAGCAAAATTACTGGAGTGTTGCCATTTCCTTCTCCAGGGGTTCTTTCTGACCCAGGGATCGAACCTCAATCTCCTGCATTGCAGTCAGATTCTTTACCAACTGAGCCATCAGGGACAGAATTACTGGGGGCTGTGGTAAATTGGGAATTATTTAAGTACGATCTTTCTCTTTAAAAACCACTTTCCCCTCCCATTTCTCCTCCTCCATTCACTCTCTGTCTTTCTCTCTTTCTGTCTCTCTCTGTCTCTCTCAGTTTCTGTCTCTCCCCTGCCCCCGTCTCTCACACACACACCCGTTGGCTAAATTCTGTGAGACCATCAATGTCCTATTGTAGATATTCTGGGCAGACACTGGAAAAAGGTCATCTCTTGGTTCTAAATGTTCAATCATTGAGGCACTAGAGGAAGCCCTAGTGCTCTGACTTCTCCCAGAGGAGCCCATGGCCATGCTGATGAGAGCACAAGAGCTGTCCCCAGACTGACCAGGGACTGGCGGAGGTGTTTTTCAGGTCACCCCAAAGGGCTTTGCTTTCAATCCTGGTCACATCTTTCTGGGAATCTGTAAGCCACCTTCTTGCCTCTCTTCTCCATAGCTGCCAATTTGTAATTGTCCATCTGGGTTCTCATTTTTCCAGACCAGCTGCAGAAAGAAATGGACACTCTAGGCTCCCTCCTTCCTTGCTTCTTCATGAGTTCTTACCTCCGTTACACATCCTGTTTCTTTTTCTCTCCATTTTTCCATCACTGGGAAAAGGCTACAAGACAAGGTAACAGAGGTTAAATTCATTAACAAAGTTCTCTCACACAAAGCTGTCAGACTAAGAATTCTTATTTCTTTTGTTCCTTTCCCACAGTGACTGTGACTAGAGATCCTGACTTTCTAGGCTGATTTATAAGATGATTTGGGTCAATTGCTAATTTTCCATCCTCAAGAGTGGAATTTATTAACCCCTCTCCCTACATTTTCTTTAAGGAAGGAAAGACCAAATGATATAATCTTGGTAATTTGACAAAATGTTGCAGATTGATTAGCATTATTACCACTGAGTGGGTAAGTCAGTCAGTCAGTTCAGTCGCTCAGTCGTGTCCGACTCTTTGCAACTCCATGAATCACAGCACGCCAGGCCTCCCTGTCCATCACCATCTCCCGGAGTTCACTCAAACTCATGTCCATCAAGTCGGTGATGCCATCCAGCCATCTCATCCTCTGTCCCCAATCCCTCCCAGCATCAGAGTCTTTTCCAATGAGTCAACTCTTCGCATGAGGTGACCAAAGTACTGAAGTTTCAGCTTTAGGGTCATTCCTTCCAAAGAACACCCAGGGCTGATCTCCTTTAGAATGGACTGGTTGGATCTCCTTGCAGTCTAAGGGACTCTCAAGAGTCTTCTCCAACCCCACAGTTCAAAAGCATCAATTCTTCAGTGCTCAGCTTTCTTCACAGTCCAACTCTCATATCCATATATGACCACTGGAAAAACCATAGCCTTGACTAGATGGATCTTTGTTGGCAAAGTAATGTCTCTGCTTTTCAATATGCTATCTAGGTTAGTCATAACTTTTCTTCCAAGGAGTAAGTGTCTTTTAATTTCATGGCTGCAATCACCATCTGCAGTGATTTTGGAGCCCCCCCAAAATAAAGTCTGACACTGTTTCCACTGTTTCCCCATTTTTTCCCATGAAGTGATGGGACCAGATGCCATGATCTGTGATAGGATACTGAAAGAGGAACTCCCCAGGTCAGTAGGTGCCCAATATGCTACTGGAGATCAGTGGAGAAATAACTCCAGAAAGAATGAAGGGATGGAGCCAAAGCAAAAACAATACCCAGGTGTGGATGTGAATGGTGATAGAAACAAGGTCCGATGCTGTAAAGAACAATATTGCATAGGAACCCGGAATGTTAGGTCCATGAATCAAGGCAAATTCAGTTCAGTTCAGTTCAGTTGCTCAGTTGTGTCTGACTCTTTGTGACCCCATGAATCGCAGAATGCCAGGCCTCCTTGTCCATCACCAACTCCCAGAGTTCACTCAGACTCACGTCCATTGAGTCAGTGATGCCATCCAGCCATTTCATCCTCTGTTGTCCCCTTCTCCTCCTGCTCCCAATCCCTCCCAGCATCAGAGTCTTTTCCAATGAGTCAACTCTTCGCATGAGGTGGCCAAAGTACTGGAGTTTCAGCTTTAGCATCATTCCTTCCAAAGAGCACCCAGGGCCGATCACCTTTAGAATGGACTGGTTGGATCTCCTTGCAGTCCAAGGCAAATTGGAAGTGGTCAAACAGGAGATGGCAAGAGTGAACATCGACATTCTAGGAATCAGCAAACTAAAATGGACTGGAATGGGTGAATTTAACTCAGATGACCATTATATCTACTACTGTGGGCAGGAATCCCTTAGAAGAAATGGAGTAGCCATCATGGTCAACAAAAGAGTCCGAAATGCAGTACTTGGATGCAACCTCAGAAACAACGGAATGATCTCTGTTTGTTTCCAAGGCAAACCATTCAATATCACAGTAATCCAAGTCTATGCCCCAACCAGTAATGCTGAAGAAGCTGAAGTTGAACGGTTCTATGAAGACCTACAGGACCTTTTAGAATTAACACCCCCAAAAGATGTCTTTTTCATTATAGGGGACTGGAATGCAAAAGTAGGAAGTCAAGAAACACCTGGAGTAACAGGCAAATTTGGCCTTGGAATACAGAATGAAGTAGGGCAAAAGCTAATAGAGTTTTGCCAAAAGAATGCACTGGTCATAGCAAACACCCTCTTCCAACAACACAAGAGAAGACTGAGTGGGTAAACCAGGCATTAAAAAAAATAACCTTTTCAGTGTCACCTGTGGGTAGTGCTGCAAAGACTCTAACCTTATTGTGGGCCCTGGAGAATGTCCGTCATTTTGAAGGTGATAAAAGTCAAGTATATCAAGAATATGGGTTGGCAAAAGGACAAATATTGAATTATTTCACTTATATAAGGCACTTGAATAGTCAAAAAATTTTTAATAGTTAAATTCATAGAGACAAAAAGTAGAACAGTGGTTCCCAGGGAATGGAGAGGGGTAGGGTTATAGAGAGTTACTGTTTGATGGGTTTTGATGAGTTTCAGTTTGGGATGAACTGTAGCCCACCAGGCTCCTTTGTCCATGGGATTCTCCAGGCAATAATACTGACTGGAGTGGTTGCTGTGCCCTCATCCAGGCGATCTTCCCAAACCAGGGATGAACGATCAAACCCATGTCTCTTAAATCTCCTGCATTGGTGCACACACACACACAGAATGTGGATCACATTCTCTAAAGTAAAAGTGGAAGGCAGAGTGTAAGTCCTGCAAGGCAGCCATTCCTGTACCTGGTATTGGCAGCCATCTTTTCTCGCTGAAGTCATTTGAAAAACAGATGACTTGAAGATAATGTATCTTGGTGAAAGTGATATTCCACAGGCCTCTTAATGAGTGTTCTGTAGTTGCAAATCTGCACTATGAAAACTGTGGGCTTCTCATATTAAAGGAAAAAAAAATGGTAACACAATACCACTCATCAAATAATGCAAAACGAACATTCTTGTTTTCTCTAGCTTCTCACAGTCAGCTCCAACATTCTTTATTTGTAATGCAAATACAAGAAAACAGAATTCTTGAGTCCCTTTTGAAATTTTCTTTTGAAACTAACTTTTTTCCTGGAGAGATTTATTAAATTCTTAGAAATTGTCAAGCAGCTACTTCTCATATAATAGAATTTTGCCTCAGTGAAGGTTCTTAAACACTTTGGCTTTCAAGAATTATCTGTGAAAAAAATATGAATATAGTTTCTCCCATTAACAGTGAGGTCCATGTCACATGAGAGTACTTTCTGAGAATATTAACATTATAATATCATCCTGAAATTTTTCATTAAGAGAAAGTCATTCTTCATATACCTACAGCAATTAATTATTAAACACTACAATAAGCTATTCCAGTCTTATTCAAATAAGCTCTGAAAATACCAACCTAACGTTAGTTAACTTATTCTGAAAAGAGTTCCCTGAGATTTCAGTGGATGTGCAGGCTCCTTAGAATCCTGGTTTAGAAAGTTAGCACCAGACAGAATTGGTTTACAACCTTGTCTTGTGACTTCTTAGCTTATATAATCTTGGACAGGTGAACTTGGACTTAATTTTCCTGAGCCTCAGTTTTCAAATCTATAAAATGGGACCGATGATAATTCATATGTTACAGTGTTGATAAAAAATAATTAATTCTGAGTAGGCAGAAGTGGCTGGTCACCTACCACTGTTTCTTTTGGCTTTTTGTGTAAGTTTTGTCTGGGTCATATATAGTGTTTTCTATTAAGTTTTGCTTTAATAAAAAAGATATTTTTGAAAATCACTGTGATAATGTATGAAAAGTGCTAGGTACAGTGCTTGGCATGTATAAGAGTACCTGCTGTGATGTATTCACTCTTTTATAGCTGAATCATCCATCCATCCAGCAGTCCATTCAACCATCCATTCATTTACTAAAACAAACATTTATTGAAAACCTTCTCTATGCCTGGAGCTCTTTTAGAGTCTATGAATGAAATAGACAAAGGTTTTTATCCCCATGGTGCTCCCGTCCTAGTCAAGGAAGATAGCTGCCATCCTGGGCAAGGCAGATAGATAGTAAAGAGGGAATAAAAAAAATCAGTGAGTTATCAGTTCTGGGAAGCAAATGATCACAGCAATGGGATAGGGAATGATGGAAGGAGAGGTGAGGCTTATTCTTCAGTGGTTATTCAGAGCGGGTAGAGGATTCCTCTCTGAGGACGTAACATTTGAGTGGAGACCAGAGCAATGTGAAGTCAGGTATATAAATATGAGAGAAAATGGTGGTGCAGGTACTTAAAAGTCCAACCAAATTAATCTGGAGATCCAGAATTGTAGGGAAAACTTTATGAATTAAAGCTGTGGCAAATTCTGGGTCTTCCTAAGTGGTGTTAGTGGTAAAGAACCTGTCTGCCAATGCAGGATACTTAAGAGATGCGGATTCAGTCCCTGGGTTGGGAAGATCCCTTGGAGAAGGGAATGGCGGCCCACTCCAGTATTCTTACCTGAAGAATTCCATGGACAGAAGAGCCTGGCAGACTACAGTCTATGAGGTTGCAAAGAGTTGGACATGACTGAAGCAACTTAGCATGCATGCACATGCCCCAGGCCTGGCTCAAAGGCTGCCGGTGCTGGGTGTGGCTCTGTGCTCATGAGCCTACGGTTACTTACGTATCTGTCTACCAAGTTACCAGCTCCTGGCTCAACTCTTGCACCCGCAGAAGGCTCTATAGAGGCATCCATTTTCGGGGCAGCTGGAATTAATATTTGAGTTTTGGGAGGTATATAGTCATGCATATTGAAATAAGAACACTAATGATACTGTGGTTGATGGCAGCAGACAGCCCTGCTTTTTTCTATGCCTCCTTCTAGCCAAAGAGGATACCTGGCTGTGGAGTGCTAGAGACAACAGTCAGGGTAGTGACCAAAATCAATGAATGAGCAGACTGTGTTGGCAAAGCCAAGGCAGAATGGGAGGATTTGGCAGCAGATCAGAAACATGAAAGACTGAGCAACTAAGCACAGCACAGCACAGAAACAGGAAAAGTCGGTAACACTGGGGTTGAGAGCTATGATGTGGGGAGGTTAAGGGACTAGATAAATTCTCTGAGCTGCAGTGACATAACCATACATCTTCTAAACAGGGCGTCTGCTGCCTTTGTCTTGGGTTGGAAAGTTGCTGGTTTAGTCTCTGAATGGAGCTGTTTGTGTGGGAAGTCTTGGGACTCTACCAAGCTAGATGCTGAATCATCACAGGGAAGAAGGAGGATGGGTGAAACTGTTTACATGTTGGATGTGTGAAAAAGAAAAGGAAAGGAAAGGAAAGTTAGTTACACAGTCGTGTCGACTCTGCAATCCTATGGACTGTAGCCAGCCAGGTCCTCTGTCCATGGAATTTTCCAGGCAACAGTAGTGAAATGGGTTGCCATTCCCTTCTCCAGAGGATCTTCCTGACCCAGTGATCGAACCCGGGTCTCTTGCATCGCATGCAGTGTGTGAAGGCATTCGCAAATAGTCCAAGTAATTCAGAAAGTATTAACTAAATGTGGGTTATTTGCTCCAGATTACAGTAGACATTATTGTGGGACCCATTTTGGGGTCCTCTAAAGAAGCAATGGAAACAGTGTCAGACTTTATTTTTGGGGGCTCCAAAATCACTGCAGATGGTGATTGCAGCCATGAAATTAAAAGATGCTTACTCCTTGGAAGGAAAGTTATGACCAACCTAGATAGCATATTCAGAAGCAGAGACATTATTTTGCCAACAAAGTTTCATCTAGTAAAGGCTATGGTTTTTCCAGTGGTCATGTATGGATGTGAGAGTTGGACTGTGAAGAAAGCTGAGTGCTGAAGAATTGATGCTTTTGAACTGTGGGATTGGAGAAGACTCTTGAGAGTCCCTTGGACTGCAAGGAGATCCAACCAGTCCATTCTAAAGGAGATCAGCCCTGGGATTTCTTTGGAAGGAATGATGCTAAAGCCGAAACTCCAGTACTTTGGCCACCTCATGCAAAGAGTTGACTCATTGGAAAAGACTCTGATTCTGGGGGGGATTGGGGGCAGGAGGAGAAGGAGACGACAGAGGATGAGATGGCTGAATGGCATCACTGACTCGGTGGATGTGAGTCTGAGTGAACTCCGGGAGATGGTGATGGACAGGGAGGCCTGGCGTTCATGGGGTCACAAAGAGTCGGGTACGACTGAGTGACTGAACTGAACTGAACTGAAAGAAGCAATGTAATACCCTAATTTTAGAGACCTAGAAGGCTTTGTGGTCTGACCAATTCATGGAATCCCTCTCTACAAGAATTCTAGATTAGGTTCTACCACTTACTTGTAATGGAAAGCATGAAGCTGTTAATTGACGCCTTAGGAATTATTTCTTCCTCTGAAAATTATGAATAATCCCTTGCCTGTGTGATAATGTGTCTGTGGGTGTAGGTACATTATAAACCTTCAAAGATTTTACAAATGCAAGCTTTGTTTCTTATGGTTAAGAGAGGAATAAAAGACACTATGGGATAATAGGTAGGAGTGGATGGTGCAGCATGAAAATGGCTATGAAAGTAGGGTCTTTGCCAATTACAGGACATTGATTTTTAATTTTTTATTAAAGATTTTTTAAAAATGTAGACCATTTTTTAAGTCTTTACTTTATTACAGTGTATCTCTGTTTTATGTTTTGAATTTTTGGCCATGAGGCATGTGGGATCTTAGCTCCCCAACCAGGGATTAAACTCACACTCCCTGCATTGGAAGAAGTCTTAACCACTGGATGGCCAGAGGAGTCCCCCAGCAATGGGACCTTGATAAGGCTGAACCTTCACTCACACTTGGAAATTTGGAATCCTGAGATTTGGGGGTATTCAGAGTAAGTCTTGCCATTGAATTCAGAAAGGTCAGGCCTTGGAAGACTGACCCCAGGTACTCAAATTCTGGAGAGACTGATGTAACCAGACCACCAATGGTTTATTCAAATACTGGCCCCCCCTACCCACCCCCCCTCCCAAACACACACCCCACTGCTCAGCAATAAATGTTAAGATCCTTTGATTCGGTGATAATCTTCATCCTGTGATCTAATGTATTTTGCCTATAGCCTGGTTTTGGATTAAAACAAGCAACTCATCTTTTGTATTTTTTAAGTCTGAGAATTTAAGCTCAGTCCCCCCTTTTGATTTTATAGAGAAAAGAGACAAACACAGGTTAAACAACTCCTTACAGGTTACATAAGGTTTCAGGGAGAAGAGAGCAGGGTAAGACCTCCCATGTGCTCAGTTTTACCACTTATTGGGGAGGCCTGGTATAAGAAACTAATTTTAGACCTCTTTTACTAGTCATTGTTCTCCCATTAAGTGGCTTCAAAAAATATCCTTACATAGGCTTGGTTCAGACATTTATAAGGTGTTGGTACATTTTTTTTAAAGAATACAATTGGAGGAATGAATTTGGCTTGCCTATTAATACTAATATTAGACTCTTGGCATACTAATTGTATAAACTCCCTCATGTATCTGCATGGCCATTTGGATGCCTACCTGCCCACCATACTCACATTTCTCTATCGATCAAGAGGGAAAAATAAAATCTTAAAAATTTACCAATTACCAATTTACTGTAGAAAATGTGCATAAGAATCCCCAGAGAAAAAGAAATGAATGACTAAAGTGTTATAAACATGAAGCTGGATTTTCCCTCATTTACCCCAGGAAACACAAGGGACTCCTTCTAGAGCTAATTTAATAATATGCCAAGGTTCTGCATCTATGTGCATATCCAAAGACTAATTGCATTTTCAGAGGGTGTCTCCAGTTAAACTGGGTTTTGATAAGACATTTAAATATCCCAGGTGGCGCTAATGGTAAAAACCCACCTCCCAATGCAGGAGACAAGATCCGATCTCTGATTTGGGAAGATCCCCTGGAGGAGGGCCTAGCAACTCACTCCAGCCTGGAGAATCCCATGGACAGAGGAGCCTGGTGGGCTAAAGTCCATAGGGTTGCACAGAGTCGGACACAACTGAAGTGACTTAACATGCAGGCATGCATGTATACGTATTTGGCTGTGCCAGGTCTTAGCTGCAGCGTGTGGGATCTTTGATCTAATTGCAGTATGGGAACTCTTAGTTGCCGCATGTGATATCTAGTCCCCTGACCAGGGATTGAACCCTGGCCCCCTGCCATTGGGAGCCTGGTGTCTTAGCCACTGGACCACCAGTGAAGTCCCTTGTGAGGACATTTTAATTGGGTCAGGAGAATGACCTTCACAGACCTCTTCAAGCCAGGAATACCATTCCCAGAGGGGGTTTGAAGGGTCAGGTTGGGAATGTACATCCCCCTATATTTTCACTGTTGACTGCCCAACACTATTCCCTTTCATACTCTGACCATAATTATTATTAATAACAACTATACTGCACGGCACTAATTGTCTATTACAGTATACAAATACCTTCCTATTTTAAAAGAATCTTATTTAATTCTTTGAAGACTGTGGAAGGTAGAAATGATCCTTCTTTCACTTATGAGGAAACTGAGATCCAGAGAGGTTTAGCAAGGTTTCTAAGATTACCTGGCCAGTCAGAAAAAGAGTTGGACTAAGGCCCAGTTCTTGTGACCATGGACCTGCTTTTCTTAATTATATCTCATCTACTGGAGGAGGTAAAAACACACTTTCCAAATTCACAGAAAATTCACTTTGCAAAAAGTTTCACAACAAAGTTCTTTGAATTGTCAAGTTCTCCAATGTACCTAAAATCTGATCTAATTTACAAGCCATTGTTTATATTACTTTAGGAGAAACAGCTCCAGCATGAATATCTGTTCATACAAGGGGACATTGTATGGGATGGGAGGGAAGCCATTTTATTTGCTTTAATGGCAGAAAAACCTGGCAGATCTCTAAATTACCTTTGGATGGCGCCATTTGACTAATCCCCTTCTTGTGAGGGTGTGGTCTACATTCAAGACAAAATATTTCACTGCTCAGATGCTGAGAACTTCAGTACTCTAAGAGTTGTTTATCTTGTTTTAGGAATGATGGGAAAATTCAGTAAGGATTTGAGTCTTTTATTGTTGTTATTACTAATGCTACCTTTTGAATGCTGATGAAAGAAAGCATTTCAGTTGCTCAAGTTGGATTGGATCAGAGAAGACATTTTAAAAAATCAGACAGAATCATTCTGTTAACAAGATTAGTCCAGAGGTTGATGACTAAAGAAAATAGAGAAAAGCTAAAAGGAAAGACCAAAAGAACTTTCATTAGAGTAAGCCCATCGTATTAAAAGCTCAACTTTGTGGTCTTACTTATACAGTCACATCAGTGAAACTGACTCCTTGCAGGGTGTGATTAAAGCTATGTCTATAGAACAGCAAAATGTCAAGTTGAAAAGTGAAAGATTCAATTAGCAAACTTTTGTTTTTCCCTAAAAGATAAGGTTCAACTGGTTTTGTAGCATTTTCCTCATTAAACTGGCAGAACCAACCACTTGGTCTGGTCACAAAGATAGAGTCCATGAAATCTTTCTGAAGGTTTCTTCTCTTTCCTCTTAAGTGTTCATTGACAGATTTTTCCCCCCCTTCCTGGCCTTTTCCTGGAGTTTAACAACAATCCCTATGACTTAGGAAAAACACTGTCCCAACGTTGTTCATGGATTTCAGGGCAGCTTAATTAAGTGCACCCCAAGCGTTCTGAAAGAAATAACTTTATTCAGTGATTATCATGATTTCTTCATTTCCCAGTTTTTGCTTGAACGGATCCCATCTGTGTGTTTGAGGATCAGTGTGGGTGGGAAATCCAATTACATCAATATTTTATTTTCAGAAAAATAGCCGGCAGGAGGGTCCACCGAGACCCATTACATTTTTCAGAGTTCAGTACAATTGAGTGCTATTAAATAAACCACTGGCATATAATCAACTGCCATTTATTTCCATGAGGAATGATCTGTTACAGTGGATAGAAACCATCCAGTACCATCGACAAACAGATAGTTCACAGCCTTAAATTAGTTAGCCTATTTTTGTAATGAATAGAGACTTAATTCGAGTTTCCTCATCCTGGGAACATGAAACAAAATTATATCATACAGTGAGTAACGGTTTGAGAAACTTTTAATTTAGTTTGGCACTGTGGGTTCTTCTAATTACTGCTGACTCTTCACACAGCAGAGACAGTGACCCCAAGCCCAGGAGCAAAACAGCTGCTTCTCACCTGCAGACTCATTATCGAACTAATTATTCTTCAAATAATTTTATAATATTCACACTGAACACCATTATGGACCTATAAATATAGGCTGAAGTCACTTAGGGCGTGCTGTCCTGCTTGCTCCTGCACCCTACCCCCACTCCACCTAGTTAGACACAGAGCCTGCCCCAACCACATGGGGGGGAAAATGTCTTTGGCTTTGAAAAAAAGTTGGTTTTGTTTTGAATTAGCATTCTGAATTCATGTTTCCAGACCCAGTGTGGCTAGTTTTTGCTTGTGGGCCAAAGAGTGTTTATAAAAACCTTTACTTAGTCGTCAACATTTGGAAATTGGAGATTTTACATAGGAATCTACATTTCTGACTTTTCCTAGAGATTGGACAATCTGGCAATGCTGAACCTACTTTTCCAAGAGACACCAGTTAGCTAGGGCTAAGTCATCAGTTCCCCTTTCAGGAAGGGCATGTGCTTGGCAAACTCTATAGCCCGTGTGGGTTCCAGGAATCAGTTACTGGTCATCATTCTATACCTGTCTCCATTTTATTTCCTACCTGGTTCTAAGGATTTGAATTTCATGAGCTCTAGGCATTCTTACTCTTAGAGGTCCTGTTTCACATCATATTAAATATATTTAAACCACATGCCACATTTAATAGAGATTTGGGGAAGGGAGGAACCAAAAAGGATTTGGTAAGGACTATAAATTTTCTCTTTTGAAAAAAATTTCAATTTTTCCATTTTCATATTTTGGAGTATGTGTCTATATTTGGATATAGATACAAAATATATAATACACATATGTATGTAAACATATATAATATGTACATGCATGTATAATATGTATACATAATATATAATATGGTATATGTTTTATAGTTAAAAGTATAATAATACACTTAATTTATATACAAGTTTTCAGGCACTATCATAGATCCTTTAAAAGTGCATCTGCATAAGGCACTGCCTGAATTGCTTCAGGAATCAAAGGGGCCTACAGATCTCCATAGGTGTTTGAAGTTGACTCCTGGCTTGGCACAAATGGGCATTTTAGAGATTAGAAAAGCCTGGACGGTGTCCCAAAGGGTGAGGGAGGAGTTCACTGACACTGGAGTGGGAGGAAGAGTGTGGCCTCCCATTCTTTTGGGGGTTTAGAGTTTAGAGATTTCATTCAATAAGAGCCCTGGGTCTCGCTGGGACACTGTTTCCAGGCTTGCAGTGGGATGTTGCCGGGGTGAGGGGCTGGTTCTGGGTACCAGACATATTTTAAGACCTTGCTACCTTGAGCACATTCACTTTGGAGGCATCATTACATTCAACTTAATTAATTTATTTTTAGTTACAGTTGGATTTTACATTTGTAGACTTTAATTGAGCCGTGAATTAATTTTAGATTTTGTAGCTTTCTTTTTGCAGTTGGGAGCCAATGTATTTATCTTATTCAGAGACTCCAGCTCTTTAATTTGCCCTTGACAATTTTTTAGGCCTGAAGCATGAAGCTTTGTAGACTTACAAGGATGACACCTCTTCAGTAAACAGGCTCATGGTGTCTCTGGGGTCTGTAGGATTTCTGGCCAGATGGTCAGCGCCTCTCTCTGACTGTCTACAGCTCAGCTTCTCTTCCCAGTTTTTAGCAGAAGATGCCCAGAGAGAGTTGTTTTTTAATATGGCTCTTCTCAAAAGCCCCTGAACTCAAATCCATAATAGCATTGTAGGTCCCCTGATGGGGTGAGAGGAACTTAGCCTAAGGAACGTGGCTTCTTAATATAGCTCATGCAACACCCATAAGTCTCTATCTCTCCCAGTGTTGAGCAAAAAGTAGAATCAACTGGGGGTTTATTAAAAAGCAGATTCCCAAGTTCATCCCCATAATTACTGAAGTTTTAAGCTGGAAAAGAATTCAGGGTACCTTTTAAACTGATGGTTAAAAAAAATCTCTATTTTCTGTAATCGCTAATAAAAGATCAGATCAGATCAGATCAGTCGCTCAGTCGTGTCCGACTCTTTGCGACCCCATGAATCACAGCACGCCAGGCCTCCCTGTCCAACACCAACTCCCAGAGTTCACTGAGACTCACGTCCATCGCGTCAGTGATGCCATCCAGCCATCTCATCCTCTGTCGTCCCCTTCTCCTCCTGCCCCCAATCCCTCCCAGCATCAGAGTCTTTTCCAGTGAGTCAACTCTTTGCATGAGGTGGCCAAAGTACTGGAGTTTCAGCATATCTCAGGTTATTGATATTTCTCCCGGCAATCTTGATTCCAGCTTGTGTTTCTTCCAGTCCAGCGTTTCTCATGATGTACTCTGCATATAAGTTAAATAAGCAGGGTGACAATATACAGCCTTGATGTACTCCTTTTCCTATTTGGAACCAGTCTGCTGTTCCATGTCCAGTTCTAACTGTTGCTTCCTGACCTGCATACAAATTTCTCAAGAGGCAGGTCAGGTGGTCTGGTATTCCCATCTCTTTCAGAATTTCCCACAGTTTATTGTGATCCACACAGTCAAAGGCTTTGGCATAGTCAATAAAGCAGAAATAGATATTTTTCTGGAACTCTCTTGCTTTTTCCATGATCCAGCAGATATTGGCAATTTGATCTCTGGTTCCTCTGCCTTTTCTAAAACCAGCATGAACATCAGGAAGTTCACGGTTCACATATTGCTGAAGCCTGGCTTGGAGAATTTTGAGCATTACTTTACTAGCGCATGAGATAAGTGCAATTGTGCGGTAGTTTGAGCATTCTTTGGCATTGCCTTTCTTTGGGATTGGAATGAAAACTGACCTTTTCCAGTCCTGTGGCCACTGCTGAGTTTTCCAAATTTGCTGGCATATTGAGTGCAGCACTTTCAGCGCATCATCTTTCAGGATTTGGAATAGCTCAACTGGAATTCTATCACCTCCACTAGCTTTGTTCGTAGTGATGCTTTCTAAGGCCCACTTGACTTCACATTCCAGGATGTCTGGCTCTAGGTCAGTGATAAAAGATAGCATTTTTATTATAATGGTAGGCAACAAAACATAATTACCATTAACTATGCCTGTGATTTGTCACAAGTGGAAATCACAGATATTTTCATATTACATTGCAGTGTTGGTGGATATCTTAAATTGTCTTTTATGCCCCTTTCTACTTCAGAATGATGATAGTTATGAGACCAACAACTAAGTCTTACTACTTATTATAGCAATAGAGAAGCTTATGTATTTTGATATTTCTCATTATTTCTGTTATAATATTTTTATAACTGCATCCTGATGTTGGTGTTCTTTGTTATTTTATGTATTTTATTTTAGGCATTAAAGCATTCTTCTGAGAAGGTGTCCTTAAGACTGCCAAAGGGATCGATGTCACAAACAAAGGAAGGCTGGACTAGAGCTGAGATCTGGCTGGTAAGCGGATCCATCCTTCAACATTAGGAGGAAGATTTCAGGCTAAGGAAGGAGGTGGAGCAAAAGGCTTTGTGTGGGAAAGGACCTGGGGATTTTAAGATCAGAAATAAGCCAGGGAGGTTAGAAGCAAAGGGCATGGAAAGAGTGGAAATATACGTGGCTAGTGAAGTAAATGGGGAGAGAAGAGGGGAGTGGATTTTACTCTGTGTTATTGGAAGTAGTTGGAGGGTTTTGGCAGGGAGTGATATGATTAAGGCCGTGAAGTAGAAAGGTTTTTTTTGAAGAAAGGTATTAAGTACAAAAAATCCCACAGAATTCTAGGTATAAACGGAATTGCAAAAGATAAGACTATCAGAATACAGTTATCAAAACATATCTTAAAACTGTTACATAAAATATGTGTATTTTATTAACACATTAAATAACAAGATCTAACGTGGAGGTAACCATTAAATATTGTGTAGCAAGAGTAGAAGTAGAAAAATGAGAAAATTGGAAGACTCACATTTTTCAACTTCAAAACTTTATCACAAGGCTACAATAGTGAAGATACTGTGGTTTTGGAACAAGGGTAGATTAGTGAATGGAATTTACAATTCAGAAGTAAACATTTATGTTTATTGTCCACTGGTTTTCAAAAAGGGTGCCAAATAATTCAGTGAGGAAAGAATGTCTGTATTAACAAATACTGGGATAATGGTGTATCTATATGTTAAAAAAAAAAAAAAAAAAAGAAGAAGGTAGGTACCTTCCTTGCACCATACACGAAACTTAAGGGCTATGGATCGCAGACTTAAGCAGAAGTGCTAACACTATAAAAACTGTTAGAAGGAAGTGTAGGAGTAAATCTTTGTGACTTTTAATTAGGCAGTGATTTCTTAAATGTGATACCAAAAGCAAATGTGACAAAAGAAAATAATAAATAACTTAGATTTCATTGAAATTAAAAGCTTTATGCTACAAATGAAGCCATCAAGAAAGGGAAACAGCAGCCTGCAGAATGGGAGATGATATTTGCAAATCATGTATCTGATAAGGCATGCACATCCATATATAGAAGTCTTACAACTCAATATCAAAAAGACAAAGCAATTAAAAATGGATGAAGGTTTTGAATAGCTATATTTCTTCAGGAAGGTATGAAAGTGTTACTCACTCAGTCGTGTCTGACTTTTTGTGACCCCATGAACTGTAGCCCACCAGACTCCTATGTCCATGAAATTCTCCAGGCAAGAATATTGGGGTAGGATGCCATTTCCTTCTCCAGGGCATCTTCCTCACCCAGGGATCAAACCTGGGTCTCCCACATTGGAGGCAGGCTCTTTACCAACTGAGCCACCAGGAAAGAAGGTATACTAATGACCAATAAACACATGAAAAGATGCTTAGTATCAATAGCCATAAAGAAAATGCACATCAAAATCACAATAAGATACCACTTTACACTAGGAAGGGTATAATCAAAATGACAGAGAAAAACACATGCTTGTGAGAATGTGGAGAAATTGGAACCCTGTATGAATTCCAGATTGGAAATGCAAAATGGTGCAGTCACTTTGAAAAAGGTATGGTAGTTTCTCAAAATGTTAGAGTCAGACATGACTGAAGTGACTTAGCAGCAGAGTTGTATGTGATCTAGCAATTCAGTTTCTAGGTGTCTACCCAAGATAAATGAAAGCATATGTCTACGTAAAAACTTGCATTCAGATATTCACAGCAGCATTATTCATAATAGCTAAAAAGTGGAACCAACTCAAATGTCCATCACCTTCTGAACTGAAAAAGGCACAGCCATATAATCAAATGCCACTGGACAGTAAAAAGAAATGAAATACTGATGCAAACTGCAACTTGGATGAACCTCAAAAACATTATGCTGTGTTTAAGAATCCAGTAACAGAATAGCATGTATTATATAATTCCACAAATAGGTGGAGGCAGGACATAGACAAGGAGTTACCTGGGGCTGGGAAGGTGGGATTAAAGTGGGAAAGTGAAAAAAAAACAAAATAAAATAAAGTGGGAAAGTGACTTTTAATGAGTTTAGGATTTCCTTTTATGGTGATATAAACGTTCTGAAATTAGAGAGTGGTGGTGGTTGTTGAACTCTGTGGCTATACTAAACACTAAATTGAGTTTTACAATTTAAATGGGTGAATTCCTGGAATGTAAATGAAATCTCAGTAAAGCTGCTACAAAGGAAAAGAACAGAACCAGAGAAACCATAGTTAGATGTTTCTAAATAGGAGAGAGGTGTCAATAGCTTGGATTGGAGGGCAGTTGTGTTGATGGAGAGAAGTGGATAGATTTGGGACCTCTGTGTTTTTGTAGTAGAGCTATAGAACTTGCTAGAGGAGTGGATATAGTGTGGGGAAGAGAAACCTTAGAGGTGGAGCAGGTGTGAATCTTGTGGCATGGTCCTGTCCTGTTCTACATACCTATCATTCTATAGCTGAGTGGTTTATGAACATATCCAGTTGGGTTATTTAGGGTCTAGCTGGCTCGTTCATGGCATGGGGAACTGACGAGACCAAACTACAGTTATATGCCTGATGACGTAGTATCTACTTTGCTAGAAAACAGAGGAAGTGTCCAGGATTCAGTAAGAATGTCTCTGAATTTTCTCTTCAATTCTGGAAAATTTGGCTATTTGAAGGGCTCCTGAAGAGTAATAACCATTTTAGCCCTAAATGTTTCTATACAGGTCAAAATGGTTTTTCTTCCTCATAAGCATTTTCTCTGTGCGTCGAGGGTCTGCTTTCAAGTTTAAAGCAGCTTTTTAGTGGTATCATCCCTTTTAAACCTTGATCAGAAGGTGAATGTTCTGGAGAGACTAAAATCACCTGGGTAACCATTATAAAAGAGACATGTGCATTTAAAGACCACAGCACTACTGAGATAGGAAACTTTCAGTGTAAATTCAGTTGAAGCTGAAAACATTTATTTCCTTCCCCCTCTGTTTTTCTTCATGAGAAGTAGGAACAGATATTTGAAGGAAGGGATGGGTTTCACAGCCAAAGAAATTTTTTTTCATAAGAATCCAGCTCAAATATAATCACTGAGAGATTTGTGAAATACATGGTCACCCTGAAAGAAGATGCTGGCTTTGCTAAAAGTGACCAATTGCCACCCAGCATCCTTGTTTTATTTCTGAAAACATATGAGCACTGAGTACAGTCAGGGGATCTGGAGACAGAACAAACTGCAGGTTCATGCAAGAGAAAGTGAAGCTGCCTGGCTACTGAAGTCTTTTTACTCCCAAAATAGAGAACCACTGGAAAAACATAAGAAGGACCGTTACCTGAATGGACTGCAGTGTTTGATTCATGTGAGGTAGGCTAAAAGGGCAAAAGGACGCGCAGTGTCCGCTTATAGACCTGGGTTCCCAGTCACTTAATCAGTGGAAAGCAGTGTAACTTCATGGTCATGAGCACCAGCTCCTTGACCAGATCACCTGGATTCAAATCTCACATTTTTTGCTTATGATCTGCATGTCAATAGGCAAATTACATAACAGTTCTGTGCTATAGATTCTGTATCTTATAATGCAGAAATGCGTGCTAAATCATTTCAGTTGTGCCTGACTCTTTGTGACATTATGGACCGTAGCCCACCAGCCTCCTCTGTCCATGGGATTCTCCAGGCAAGAATACTGGAATGCATTACCATGCCCTCCTCCTGGGGGTGAACCCGGGTTCTCTTATATCTCCTGCATTGACAGGCAGGTTCTTTACCACTCGTGCCACCTGGGAAGCTCATAAATGCAGATAATACTACCTAACTCATAGGGTTGCTTTGAGGATTAAATGGGTTTGAGCCTTGGAATGTTTATAACAGTTCCTTGGCACACTGTACATGTTTAATAAATATTAGCTATTATCATCTATTGAGTATCTCTTATGTCCCAGCAAATGTATTATACTAGATTCTGGGATTGCAGTAGTAGACAAGATAGAAAAGATCTGTGTGCTTGTAGAGCTTATAGGTGATTAGAGTATTACTTGCACAAACATCCTCAAGGCATGTGTGATCCAGAGGGAAGAGATACAATTCAGAGCTGCCCAGCTTCCAGCTCTTCTGTGATGATAGAGAGTTTATTTATGATGAAGACGTGGAGCCTGGATGCATACACATAAAAGTCAAAAAGTGATTTTCAAATGTGGGCAGAATCGTGGCTGCCTGAGTGAATCACTGTTACTGATGGGAGTTGTTAGGGGTGGAAATAAGTCTGTAAATCTCTGGCTCCAACCTCAGGAGGTGCCGAGTGTGCCAAGGTTTGTGTGTTCCTGGTTTGGGAATCACTATCCTAGGAAAGTGAAGGTGTTAGTCTCTCAGTCGTGTGTGAATCTGTGTGACCCCATGGACTGTAGCCTGCCAGGTTCCTCTGTCCATGGAATTCTCCAGGCAAGATTACTGGAGTGGGTAGCTATTCTCTTCTCTAGGGGATATTCCCAAACCAGTGATTGAACTCGGGGCTCCTGCCTTGTAGGCAGATTCTTACCATCTGAGCCTAGGGCTTCCCTGTTAGCTCAGTGGTAAAGAATCTACTTGCAATGTAGGAGAAAAAAAAAAAGAAAGTTGCAGGCAGATGCTTTATCGCCTGAGCCATCGGGAAAGCCCTGCAATATAGGGGATGTAGGTTCAATCTCATCTGGGGGAGTGGGGGTGGGGAAGAAGGAAATGGCAACTCACTTCATATATTTGCCTGGGACATCCCAAGGACAGAGGAGCCTGGTAGGCTACAGTCCAAAGGAGGGGTTGTAAAGGAGTCGGACATGACTTAGGGACTACACAACAGAAACAAGTCTAGGAAAGGGAAGGAGTGAATTGAGAGGCAGGTTTTGTACAGGGAATTATAGTTGGGGCAGTTTCGGATTTTCTACCTCCTTACAGACCCATTGCTTCTTTCTCATTTAACCCCTACTGGGAATGCAGAGCTAACATCATGATGCCCTATTAGTATTTGTTAGGAGAAGGGATCAGTATTAGCTAGGTTTAATGATTGAGGAAAACCAGCAAGACCTGTCTTCTCCTCTGAAGGGCAGAGTTACTACCAGGGGTGATAAATCCATCTTCACTGTCCCGGGATGAAACCTGGACTGAGTTTCCAGGATCTTGACCGATAGGCCTCTGGTAGAGGGACTGAAAGGTCATTATTTTCTGTCATCCTCTGGTATCCATGTATATTCTTCATCAACTGCCTGTCAGATTACTTTCTTTAGAGTAATATCGTCTACATTCTCACCTCTGTTATGCTGGGGGAAGGATAATTAAAGTCTTACTTGAACTTCTACTGGTTATATCCTACTGTCTTCTGCCAGTCCCAATCCAGAGAAGCTGAGTCAATTACCTATGGTGATTCTCAATTCCCGAAGGAAATAGAATCTGCCATGAGATGAGTAATTAAACAACAAGAAGCCCATGCCTGGTAGAGGTTATGCACTGATTACAAAATAGTCCAATGTATGTGTTTATGAGAGTCCCCATATTATTTCTCTAAGTAGTGAAAACTCAACTTTCTGATAAATCAATTTATCCTATCACATAATGGGGAGCAGAAAAATATTAAGTTCAGCAGTTAGGAAACATAATCTTTTACCTTCTAGGCTCAGTTTCCTCATCTGAAAAATGGGAATTCTAATACCTAACTCATGGAATTTTTATGAGAATCATGAGAGATATTTAAAATTACTGATTAAACTTTGAAAGGCCACACAAATATAAGGGATCATTTTATGATATGTCCTCACCATTTCACCCTTCTCTGGGTGGTTGCCACCCAGAGTCTTGATGCTGGTAGGTTGAACTGAATTACTAGAATGATCTGGCTCAAGTAATGTTTTCTGTTTCTTTTCTATATCTTAGCTTTTGTAGAGCTATTGCTTACTACAACTGTGTGGCCCAAGAGATCCATCTAAATTATAAATTGTAATTGTTGTCGCATTATTTAAAAAATCATCAATTACTCCCAAATGTACATTGAAGGGAATTTAAGCTCCTTAGTTGCCGTCTATCTCTGACTGCCTTTTCTGTCCTCTGGCTTCATACCTAAGGTCTAGTGATACCACCTTCCAGTCTATATCTGTCCCATCTCTCCTCACCCTGACCCCAACCCCAGAAACACAGGGCATTTGATTTAATGCTTTGGTGCAGTTATTCATGCTGTCCCCTCTGTCTGAAAGGTCTTTCCAGTATCGTCCACCTGGCTGGTTCTCATCCCACAATGTTCAATTCAACCATCATCTCCTCTAGGAAGCTTTCCCCAAGCCCCAGATCCAGCTAAGTAAAGAACCAGACTCAGTGTTTCCAGAGCCCCAGGGCCTCTGCCTTGTTGTCATGCTTGCCATGTAATCTTGAAATGATCTGTTCACTATAACCAGACCTCCTTGGAGGCAGATGTGATGTCTTCTGTATCATAATTTCCCTGGTATGTAGCACAATGCTTGGGACAGGAGGTACTCAGTATAAACTGAACTGAATTCTTCTTGCAAACTCTTGGTATCAATTACTGTCCAAACAAAAACAGCAAAGTGCTCTTATTATTGAAAACAGAGGCATTCCAATACAGCTAATTCTTTGTACAGAGGGCAGAAGGGCTGACAAGCTGGATAAGGAACAGTGAGGCCAATCAGAGAGTAGCAACAGCAGGAATTGCTACCACCCTAAGGGGAGGTGGGTTTCCTTGGTGGCTCAGGCAATAAAGATTCTGCTTGCAATGCGGAAGACCCAGGTTCGATCTCCGGGTTGGGTAGATCTCCTGGAGAAGGGAATGGTAACCCACTCCAGTATTCTGTCCTGGAGAATTCCATGGGCTAGAGGAGCTACAATCCATGAGACCGCAGAGTTAGACATGACTGAGCAACTAACACAGCACAACAGAGGGGAAGGTGAGGTTGCTAGGACTACAGGGTTGAGGCCTCCAGGTAGAAGCTGGAGCCAAGGGTCATCTGGAGGGAGTGAATGTTTTTCAGCTGTGATGCGTATGCACGATGATGGCGACTTGCAGATCACATCCCCACAAATGTCACGGACGTGCCCAGGGTTATTATTGGTTATTGCCAAGCGCATGCCTCTTCTCCTTTCCCATGACTCAGGAAGGACACTGGGATTCACAGAAGAGTGGCATTGTTATGGGAGACAGAGAAGAGTAAATCACCACAGATAAATCACCTGTGACAGAGATACATTTCATAACCAACCCAACTGTCCCAGTTTCCTGCCACCAAGGGATTGAGAACCAGCAGTTGTGGTTAAAATATTCTTATTTCCTGCATAAATGAAGCAAGCTGATGTCTAAAATTAGAGTTGAAAATTGAAGGAGGGTTTCAGATAATTCATGTGAGAAGGATTTTTGCCTCACCTCTTTATGTATTTCAGCTGAAAGGATTATATTTTTTTATGGACAATCGCCCTAAATATGAACTTCAACATGTCTGTATATATATCATCTATATTGTGTCACAGAGATAAAACATTTCAAGAGAACAAAATTTCTGCAGGACTTATGGCCCATGCATGGTTCAATCTACAGGGATACAGTATGTTGTTCCTGTGATTCTGATACATCCTTGCACTATTTTTTTTTTTTTTTTCACATTACAACTAGTTTTAAAAAATATAGAATGATCTCTGTTTTTGTTGTTGTTGTTTTTAGCATTAGGAAATCCTTATGTTTTTTGGTTACTCTGGGCTATTGTGAAAGATCTCATTACTTTAAAGGAATTAAATCTTTTCCGTGATCAAGTTACGAACAATGCCCATTCCTCTCTGGAACTGGTATTGTATTTTTAGAATTCAGGGGAAAAAGTAAAATACCATAAAAATAAACGAATCTTGCTTATGTTCGTGATTCTTTAATCACGTGAATGCTGAATACATAAAATGTCTCCTATTGTTAAAATCTGTTTGCCACTTAAAAATACATAGAGTCAAGAGCACCCATTTTATCTTCAGCTTGTTACACATCAGAACTTATAAACACATTTATTTGCTTACGTGCTTGTTATTATTCTCCACCCCCAGTGGTGAGGACAAAGGTCCTTCTGTCTCATTCTTTGCTCTGTACTCTGTACTTTGGAACATTGCCTGGCACACAGAAGTGGGTTAATAGATACATTTCAATGACTCACCACATTCCTTTTTGCATCACTCCTGAGTGAAATATGAGAAAGATGAAGAGATTGACCTTATAGGAAAATTCTTTCCAAGGTCTAAAAGGTGTTGTCTAGACCTTGCTCCACTCCACTGAGCTGGGCTGAACCTTGAACGACCACTTGTGCGTGCAGGAACTCCAAGAAGAGGGAGCCTGTGAGCCTGTTAATTGCAAGCTATTTCTCAGTGTTGCCAAAAGGTCACCACTATTAATTATGACATATATTTGAAGAAAAGGAAGTCCTGTCTATATGGCAATATATTCTGCACTGTCTAATTTGTTTGCTGTAATAAGGCCAAGCTTAGTTATTGATGAATCAATCATCCATGCCTTGTATGCTGATGACACCACCTAAGTCCCTCTCTCAAGATAATGGTATTGCATATGGAGATTGGTGCTGGGCCGTATATTATTAAACTCCATAAACATGTTGAACATTAATTGCTACTGCTGTGCAAGAAAACAATTTTTTTTTCCTTTTTGTGGTGGAGAGTTAAGTAATTTATACAGGATGACTCAAGCCGTGTCTCTAGGCAGCCAGTGAAATGCTGCTAAATCAATCCATATGGCCGTGTCTGTGAGAGAATCAATTGGATGACCTGCATGGGTGAATGATACAGGGCGTCTGAGCCATGCTGAGTTCTTTCTTGCTATAAATGGACAAGCCCTGGAGGTTATGTCTCTACATACCTCATGGGAAAGAAAGTAGAAACAATTACAAGGTCAATTGAAACAAAAAATAAATGCTCATCTCAATTAATTCACATGAAGAGAACTTTTCCTAGATTTTCTTTTCTGTGTGTGTTCTCCCTCCTGCAACCAGATAATGGTCTTAATGCTCCATTTCACTTTTCTAGGACCAAATTAGGCTTGGTTCAGAGGAAATAAACAGCTTACTAGAAAGACAGGGTGTGAGGCCTGAGGCTGGGCCTGGGATGGGGGATCTGAGCTGTGAGTTCTCCGGAGAACCATATACCAAGTCAATGGTGTCCTTTGATTACTTTCTTTCTGTGTCTTACAGTCTTGCTTTAACTTGCTTTAACGCTTTGACTTTATTTTTATGTTGTCTTATAACTCATTTATTACCTTTAAAATTGTTTCAGAGAACAGCTTGTGAAAAATGTGATCAAGGAAAGCAACTGCTTTCCCTCTTTCTCTCTGTCTCCCCGAGATTTTGGCTTTACTTCTGGCTTGGTTGGTCTGTACTGCACCGGGGAATGAGAACACTTCCTTAATTATTAATATGTATAGGATAAGATGGTTGAATGGCATCACCGATTCAATGGAAATGAACTTGGGCAAACTCCAGGAGATGTTGAGGGACAGGGAGGACTGGCGTGTTGCAGTCCATGGGGTTGCAAAGAGTCGGACACAACTTAGAGATTGAGCAACAACAACATATTATATATATAACACTTAATATAATAATAAAATTATATATATTAATATGACTGGAGAAGGAAATGGCAACACACTCCAGTAGTCTTGCCTGGAAAATCCCATGGACAGAGGAGCCTGGTGGGCTGCAGTCCATGGGGTCCCTAAGAGTCGGACACGACTGAGCGACTTCACTTTCACTTTTCACTTTCACACACTGGAGAAGGAAATGGCAACCCACTCCAATGTTCTTGCCTGGAGAATCCCAGGGACAGGGGAGCCTGGTGGGCTGCCATCTACAGGGTCGCAGAGAGTCAGACACGAATGAAGCAACTTAGCAGCAGCAGCATATTAATATGATAATAATAAGGGCTCACCTACATTTTCTAAACAAAAAGATGCATGATAGATTCAGAGTTTTGTCTTCCTTTTGCATCCACATATGATGTTTATGTAGAGTGGTAGACTGAAGAATAATCTGATGTACATGGATTTATCAAGCTTTGGTAATGCTTAGTTCTTAACAGAAGCCTACTTGGACAATATGTTAAATTTTATTTAATGAGTGGTAAAGAAAATGGATTCATACTGAATGCAGGGCAGACTCAATCCACAGGAGTCTTTTGATCCTTGACTTTCCATTGGGAAGTATGAATTGGAAAATCTGGAAGATTCATGTTTTAGCTATGTTTTATAAAAGATACTTATTGTTTTCCTCTGAGTTCCTTCATCCAACCGTAATTCTGGTATCATTCATTATTTCCTCTTTTAACGGGAGGGCAGGGGGAGTTGCCCAATCACTTTTATTTAATTCTGATCGGGGAGACTACTGCATTAACCACAAGGGCATAGAGGCGATTATGTGACCTAGATCTGCTTTATCATAGTACCCCATCCCCTGGGTTAGGGTTAGGGTTATGGTTATAGTGATTGGCCCAGGGATGGGTTTGAGACCCAAACCAAGTCAATGAGAATTTTTGCATGGAGTTTTCTACATGGAAACACTTTTTATCCCATCTTAGGTTGCTAGCCGAACAGGTACAAGCCTGGAGTTATCTAACTGTGCTTTCCCCAGCACTCGCTTGGCCCAACCTCATTCATGGAGAAAATGTACTGTAAGGAGGGAGTGAGGGCAACACATGATGAAAAGAGGAGGTGGGAGGGGAGAGAGAGACAGAGAAGGAGAGAGAGATAGAGACACAGACAGAGTACAAACATGAGAGCGAGCTAATGAAAATGTGTAAACGCCCGCATTCCATCATTCCTTGAAGCCAGACCCTCTTCTGCACTCCCCTTTGTTTTTTTGTGTGCTCATCACATTTCATTTGGCTTTAAGTTAGTTTTCTGTCCCTTTTAATCAGACAGCTTCAGACTAACAGGTAGCATCAGATATTAAGCACTGATTACTGCTTTACTTTCCTATGGATTGCCATCAAGCCCCAGATTTTGGCAAGAGCTGGGACTCAGAGAAAATAGAATGACTCTGGGGTTTAGCCTGTCTGTGGAGAATTCTAGGCGGCTCTGTAGCAGACAGTGAGGAGAAGGTGGCAGAAAGTTGCATTTACACCTCAATCTTAGATACAAGTAACTCATTATCTCAAGTGACATTCTGATATTCTTCTGTCATCCCCTCAGTCTTTTAGGACATGACTTTTCTTTCCCTCAATTCCTTTTTATTTTTTGTTTTTCATATATAGCTGTCAACAGATGCTTCTTTATTTTCTTGCTCATGCCTCTGATTTCTGTGTCCTGTATTTTGAAAGGTATGTGCACAAATGATAATTATTATCAAGCCAGGGAGACTATTACTTTTGAGATATTGGGTAAAGTGCAGGGGAAAATATATTTCTCCTGGTTTTCTAGGTGTGGAAGAAGATCTTCAGACATGATTATTTAATAATTCAGTGACTAAAACATTTGTTTTTGTCCTTGATCTCTGACTTCTACAGATTTATGACTACGCTTTGGGAAGGTTAGCCTGCCTTCTCTGCAGAAGGCTCCAGGTCTGACCTCAGGCTTGTCTGTGGCCTTGGAAATGTGAATTATGGCTGTGAGAATTCAAGAGGTGAGGATGAGCGGAGTGTCTCTTCTGTTCACCTCCTCAAACTCTGTCATCATCTTTCATGCGGTTCATGGTCCTGCTGTGTTGCGCGCTGGCTCATTTCTTGGTTTTGGGGCCACTTCTGATAGGAGAGAGCCCTTCAAGGTGATTTGAAGGCTGAGGTCTCCTACTTATCAGCCTTGTTGCCAGAAGCACAGTTTCATTATAACATTTACTCAGGAGGAGACTGGTGAGGGGTGGAAGGAGAGCTGGATTCAGAGAGACTGGGATGGAGCGTCAGCTTTGCTCTAATTCACTCTGAGGCTCTGGGTGTGGTCCTTACTTTTTCCAACTGGCAGATTAAGCTTTTTTTGTAATGAAGAAGATGGTCGTACCTGCTTCATGAAGTTATTGTATGAACTGAAATAAAGATGAGGCAGTAAATATGAAAGTAGTCTGTGGATGGATGCAGGTGGCTCAACACAAAGTCGTGTTCTCATTAAGATGCTGTACTTTAGAAATAGCACCATTTAGGAGAGCAACACAACCAAAATCACTTCTGCTCAGTGGAAGATGTTAATTTGAAAAAAAAAAAAAATTTACTAGGAAACAGCCAGTTGAGGAGGTAGAAGATGCTGCATTCAACATCTTTGCATGGGTTTAAATCGAAAAACTATGTCTAGAAAAACTATGTCTGTACCAGTAAAGTGAAAGTGAAAAAGTGTTAGTTGTTCAGACATGCTCAGTCATGTCCAAATCTTTGCGACCCATGGACTGTAGCCCCCAGGCTCCTCTGTTTATGGGATTCTCCAGGTAAGAATACTGGAATGGGTAGCCGTTCCCTTCTCCAAGGGATCTACCCCACCCAAGGATCAAACCCAGGTTTCTTGCATTGCAGGCAGATTCATTACCATCTGAGCCACAGGGTGGGATGGGCGAAAACTGTACTGAGCTAACAAGCGCATTCATTGTAAGAAGTAATCTCGCTACTTAAAATTTATCCATATGTGTCCACTAATTTGGTGTATTCTGAATTATTGAGTCACAGCACATAATTTCAGAAAACTCAGTGTTGACGTGTTGACACTTGCAATTGTACTGATTAGCGTGGCCATTGTGTTTTCTCTAGGGAGAAATTGGGATATCCATCTCCTTCTTTGCAACGTGTGGACCTTTATACCACACACATGTATGCACACGTACACACATGCCCACACACCCACACTCTTGACAGAAGACTGAAGTACTGAGTTTCTGTGATAAGAGTTAGAATTACACTCAGAATTTGCATACCTTGGAGTCCGACTTTTCCTGGATTGTGAAAATTGCTGCCAGCCTCAGCTATTAAGTCAGATGATGTTTCCTGTTGAGGGTGTTATAAATGGACATATGCAAACTCTGGGGGATGATGAGGAGAGGACAGTATTGCAGTGTTCAATTTCAAAACTTCACGTGACAAAGGCGTGCTGTCTCTCACAGTCCTACTGACCTATCACAGAACTGCTCAGATGTCACAGACTCATGATGAGATGACTATTGTCATGCACCACGGTTCTTTGGTTTTTCTCATGGATAATTTTGAAAAACAGCCCGGAGCAGTTAGTTTAAAAAACAGCAACAACGACTTCATGCCAGAAGAGTTCTGGAAATAAAAATAATATCCTTTTTCCTCAGTTTCCTCTCTAGGTAAGCCAAAAACCAAGAGATAACTGTCTGAGAGCAGATTATAAGGGGTAGTCAGAAGACATTTTAGAAATAGAGTTTCTAAACTCTATTTACATATGTACACAATGCTTCTATCAACACAAGAAGGCCTGGATGTTTATTAATGCAGAAGAATGTTAACTAACCAATTCCTGAGGATTGGGACTATTTGGCAGAAATAAGCAGATGAATACAGGACAGACAACAACAAATAATTACATGTGCACTACATCACACGATCCTTTAAATACTTCTCCAAGAAAGGAAAACGGCAAAACAAATAGAACCTCCTCTAGCTGAGTGTGGTTAAGAAGCAATAAACAAGGGAATTCCATGGAAGGCAATGTTTCTGTTGCAAATGATTTTGTTTTTCAAGTGTTTAATGTCATCTAAGTTCAAAACATTGGCTTATCAGCTCATTGGAGGAGGAAAGGGAAGGAAGAAGGAGCCACAGGAAGACCTAGAGAAAATGCAATAGAAGGAGATGGAGAAAGAAGTAAAGGAGGGAAGGTATAGGGGATACTGAGGAGATGGGGGAAGGGGTGATGGGAGCTGCGGGAGCCTACCTGGAAAGGATGGGGCTCCACTGGGGAACCTGTGTTTTACCTCAGATAAAATGAAAAATGCTCCCTTTGGGGGCTCGGGTTGTTGGGAATCTGATGTCCCAATGGTTTTAGTTATGTTTCTTTTCAGAGTAGCCATCTCTCTTAAGCTTCTAAGAGATGCCCAGGTCTCAGGTGGGAATACATAAACTTCCCTCCAACACATACTTCTCTCTAATACCTGCTTTGCACTCATTAGGAAGGTTCTGCTCAGGGAAAAGCCCTCCCTGCCTTTCTAATGTTGAAGATGGGGAGACTGTGGAGGGCAGGGTTTCATGTTGAGTCTGTCTGGGATGAATCCCTTTGGAACTTTCTCTGTGTGTGAGAAAAACCAGAGCTCCAGATTATAGGTCTGAGCCCAGTAGAAACCTTGAGTAGATGCAGAAACGCCATCTTTATCACAAACACCTTCTTCTGTAAAGCACACTGGAGGTATATCTTACTAGAAGACGCATGTGTAGATATCTAGACTCTTGATGCAATTCTTTGAATTACTGACCACCTGTCTTAGTCAAGAATGATTAGCCTGTGTTGGGGAAATAAATGAATCCTGAGGTCTTGATGGCTGAGTACATTTATTTCCTGCTCATGCAACTAGTTGGAACAACTTTCCAGGCATCTATCTTGTTTTCTTCTTGTGGCTCTGCCATCTCAACATGAAGCCTCCACAGTCAACAAAGTAGAGAAGAAAAAGACAAGACTCTTGCATTGCCTCAGCCTAGAAGTGATCCATGTCACTCTTGTTCATCTCATTGGCAAGGCCTAGTGTCATGACCCTGCCTACCTGTGAAAGGCTAAATGACTTCCTAAACCCAGACTTTGCACAGGTCTCCTGACTCTGCCAGTTCCCCCCCCCCCCCCATTATACCATTGTTTGCTCCACAGTGATAATCAGGTACTTAGGACTCAGCACTTTGAGATGCTCATCCCTGTACCCCATCTCTGCTCTGCCATGGTATTTGGTATGGGTCTCAAGTGAATTGCCCATTTTGAACCACTTGGTGTTCTCTCTGAGAGGGCATACAGTTTCCTGAGGGATTTGGAAAAATGAGTTGAGACAACTTCTGCTGTGCTGTACTTGGTTGCTCAGTCATGTCTGACTCTTTGCAACCCCATGAACCATAGCCCACCAGGCTCCTCTGTCCATGGGGATTCTCCAGGCAAGAATACTACAGTGGGTTGCCATGCCCTGCTCCAGGGGATCTTCCCAACCTACAGATGGAACCCAGGTCTCCTGCACTGCAGGCAGATTCTTTACCGTCTGAGCCACCAGGGAAGCCCAACATCCACATGAACCCAAAGAGTTAAGGTCCAACTCCAAGGCAGGTGTTGAGGTCATTGGCAGTGTCCATAGGCAGGTGGCTGCAAAGGGGAGCTCTAGATAGCCCAGAGGGAGTGCAGAGCTCGGGGCTACTTCTGTGTCCATGGAGGTGGGACAGTTCCTTAAAGTCATATAATTAGGAATGTGGAGGAATGTTCCATGGAGAGATGGAAAACTGGCAAAGAAGCCTAATCAAAGGCTGGACATTGAGCCTGGAGGAACTTGGAGCAGCTGCAGCTGTCTTGAGTCCCCATGGTATTCAAACTTCCAGACAGAGAGGGAAGGAGGTTTTTTGAGCCTTCATCGGCAAGGTCCCTGACATGCACAAAGCTTCTGGAGCTGCTTAAGGACCACAGGCAACAACAGTGCGGCTGCCAGTCAAAGAGCTGCGATTGTTCTTCAGCCTGACCTGGCCAGGGCTCTCTTCTGAGAGGCAGCTTTTCCAGCTAGAACCCTGAGGTCAGTTGGGTGAGGAAGAAGGTACCTTACCAGCCTCATTTAAAAGGTCCTGAGTAATAAGAGACAGACTAAGAAGTTACTTCGTGGAAACATCACAGTATTTCCTGGGAAGATTACGTGGGGAGACTAGAATTGTAATCTTTTGGACGTCGCCCCAGGTCACTTACTGTCACTAGCAAGGGGGCAGGGGTCTGTCTTAGTCTCTTGCTGTATCTTATATGCTGTATTCTCCTCTCTCTTCTGTCAAGCTCTGCAGGGGAACAGACACTTGCTACCTGTCATCTCGGTCTCACTGAGGACATCGGTCTTTGGGACACTGGCCAGCAGTTCTGTTTCTGTGGACAGCAATCTGCAGTCTAGACTCATAACATCTCCGGTGGCCTCAGGAACACAGTGTGGCCCATTACCAGCCTTCTTCCTGAGTGTTTCCACCCTAGTTACTCAGTCTGTGTCTCCCTCTTCAAAGCATGCTTGTTCTTAGAGATAACATTTTTTTTTTCTTCCTGGCCATTTTCTACTATTTTACCATTCTCTTTATTCTAAGCTTTTTTCTTGAAGAAAAAAATTAAAGTTAGCTATTATCCCTAGAAACAAAAAATTCTCCTGCTTCTTTGGGGATCTTCTCGTTCTAGGATGTGAAATATAATATCCAGCTGAAGGCTCAGAACATGAGAAAGGCACTTTCTAGGATTCCCAATAACTATTCAGGAACACACTTAAAACTGGGAGAGGAGGTCTAGGACTCCCTGTCTCCCATTTATAGTCTCAACCTATTTATATGTAGATGGTTCTTTTTCATTTTGATTGGGTAGTTGCCTTGGGGATTTCTTCTCCTCACTTCTTCATAACTCTTCACAAGGCCCTTCCTTGCATATGTCTCTTGATGACATGAGAGTGATCTCTGAAACTTTAAGTTGGCTCCTAAGGTGTCCCAGACACATTCCATGAGCCAATTCTCTTTCAAGTTTACTGTCCTTCACAGATTGTGAAGTTTGCTGATATTTTAAATAGGAGGACTTTTAATAGAGAGAATAAGGTGCTTATAAAGTTCCCTGAACAGGAACGACTAGGCTGGATCCTCAGGGATGACTCCTAGACCCAGGAGAGAGTTCTCAGGTCTGTGTCTACCACTGCTGTATTTAAGAGCACATCTCCAATTCACGGTCCAGGAATCAGGAAACTGGAATCAAGAAGCTGCCATCACTGCTGCTACTTTGTGATTGCCTCCTGATGATGCCTAGGAAGCTGGGAGGTGGACTCTGGAACTCGGCTATAAGAAAGCCTCACATGTCCTGGAACAGGCTTGCAAGGAGGAAAGCAGACAAGAGGAGCAGGCAGGTGGCCACCACCTCCCTCCTGCCTTTGAGATCTTATAGGAGTGCATCTATGCTACTTGCAGAACTCTTACTGCAGCAGAGTCTAGGAACATAGTTCTCAGTTTTCATCCTCTTTCACTACAAGGATGTTGCATAGAGGTCTAGGGAATGAATTCACAGCATCCACGTCAACTGCTGATGGGCTTTTACCATCAACATAAATGCTCAGTGACACTGTCATTACAGAGACGTATATTGCAGAAAGAGACTTGGACAAGGGTATATCTAACCATCTCATTTTACAGGTGGGCAAACTGAGGTGCAGAGAAGTAAAGTGACTCCTCTAAAAGCCACCCAGCTCATTTCTGGCAAAGTCAGAGCAATGCTGTCAGATCTTTGTTCTAGGTTGTCACTGATTCATTGCTTTACACGTGAGAGACTATGGGCCTGCAGGGAGCACACCGGGTTGTGATAAGAGTACAAGAAATCATGGCAATATGATTATAACAGTGTTAATTTTGCTTGGAGATTATGGAAGAAAGGGTATTATTTGTATTAAAACAAAGAGCTATGCTTTATGCACACATTTTTGCTATAGACACAGGTTTCACGTGAGGGTGAGATGGGGGCAGGTTTTTTTTTCAGGATTTTTTTTTCCAGTGCCTCCGCATTCTCTCTGCTGCTTGGAACTTCCTGGGAGTTTGGTGGGCTCTACAGCACCAGATGCTGTCTTTCTTCTCTCAGATATCACCCTAATATACTTTTTTGAGTGACATGTAAAAATTAGTTTCATTTCCACTCAAATGCTACTTCCGTTAAATCTTGTCTTAAAACTATTGCTGTAATTAATCATTCCTTTATCTGCACTCTTTATTGCTGGATTAGAGTATAATTCACAGTGTGTTTTGCTTTATGGTAAATTCTGTCATGGACTTCCCTAGTGGCTCAGACCTGGGAGACCTGAGTTCTATCACTCTGTTGGAAAGATTCCCCTGGAAAAGAGAATGGCTACGCATTCCAGTATTCTTGCCTGGAGAATTCCATGGACAGAGGACCCTGGTGAGCTATAGTCCATGGGGTTGCAAATAGTCAGACACAACTGAGAGCCTAACACACACACACACACGAACTGTCATTCCTGTTTCTTCTATCAGGAGGTGAACCCTTCATGGGCAGGGACTGGTCTAGTTTATTCTTGAATTCCAGCCCCCAGTACAGTGCCTGAGAGATGCTACTTCTGGCTCTTCTTCCTCCTTTGGTAGCCTAAGATGAGACTTCTCTGCCCCTTGCAGGTAGGCAGGGCCATGTGACTAGGTCCTGACAATGCAATGAACAAAAGTGACATGGGTCTTGAAAAGGTCTTGTCTTTTTCTTTTCTGCTTTGTAGATTCTAGGAGGCTTGAGATGATGTTGAGATGGCAGAACCACAAGAAAAAAAAACAGGACAGCAGCTCTGGAGAGTTCCTCTAACCAGTTGCATGAGCAGAAAATAAACTTTTGCTGTATTCAGCCACCGAGACCTCAGGGTTTGTTTGTTCCTCAACACAGGCTGATCATTCTTGACCAAGACAGATGGTCAGAAATTAATAGAATTGCATGAAGAGTCTAGATAGCTACAGATGCATCTTCTAGTATGATACAGTTTATTTGTACCTTCCATTTTTTTTCCCTTGCTATCACCTCGCATAGACCTTGAGAATTCTGAAGGAGAAAGTATAACAAGTTATTTAAACTCTATAGAGGACATGGAAACAATTGGGCAGAAGTTATCACCCAATTCAATTGTGCTGTTACCTAGCCTAGAAAAGACTAAGGCCATTTGGAAAGTAATGAATATCCCCAGCAGATGGCAAGGTACTATATCTCACCTAGGAGTTGCTGTCCTTTTGACACCTTAAGGAAATTTACAACCCTAGTGACTCACCTTATCCACCTTGGCACATGCTAATTTTACTTAATTGGGCTCCACAGACTCTAAGGAGTACAGGCATTCCTGGGAGACACTGCAGGTTTGGTTCCAGATCACTGCAATAAAGTGAATATCATAATAACATGAGTCACATGAAGTTTTTGGTTTCTCAGTGCGTATGAAAGTTTTGATGATACTATACTAGAGTCTATGAGGTGTGCATTAGCATTATGTCTAAAAACAATGTAAAAACCTCAATTAAAAAGTATGGATTGCTAAAAATGCTAACTATTATTTGCATCTTCAATGAGTTGTAATTTTTGGCAGTAGTCCCTCAAAACTCACGGATCACAGATCACAGTAACAAATATAATAATAATGAGGAAGTTTGAAATATTGTAAGAATTGTGCAACATGACACAGTAACATGGAGTGAGCAAATGTGTTGGGGAAATGACACTGACGGACTTGCCGGGAGCAGAGTTGCCACAAACCTTCAGTTGTGAAAAATACTATCTGCGAAGCATGGTAAAACTGGGCATGCCTGTACAGGGAGATGCTAATTTACTTACTGCCTTTCATTCCCTATGAATCAGTTTCACCTTGTTTATGTGTGATTGGCAGCTTAACATATTTTAAAAATTTATTTTATTGCAGTATAGTAGATTTACAATGTGGTGTTAATTTTTGCCATTCAGCAAAGTGATTCAGTTATACAAACATACACATTCTTTTTCATATTCTTTTCCATTGTGGTTTTCACAGGATCTTGAATATAGTCCCCTGTACTATACAGAAGGACCTTGCTGTTTATCTGTTCTGTATATAACAATTTGTATCTGCTAATTCAGAACTCTCAATCCATCCCTCTCCCACCCCTTCCCCTTGGCAACCACTATGTCTGTGAGTCTGTTTCTATTTTGTAGATACGTTCATTTGTGTCATATTTTAGATTCTACATCTAAGTGATATCATATGGTATTTGTCGTTTTCTTTCTGACTTACTTCACTTAGGTTGATAATCTCTAGGTCTATCCACGTTGCTGCAAATGGCATTATTTCATTCTTTCTTTATGGCTGAGTAGTATTCCATTGTCCACATCTTTATCCATTCCTCTGTTGATGGACATTTAGATTGTCTCCATGTATTGGCATTGTAAATAGCAGGAAACTTAATGTATTTATTAAAGATGTGCATTTCTTTTGTATATACATACTGTGATCTCATATATAGAGTCGGACATGACTGAAGTGACTTAGCAGCAGCAGCATATGTGATATTTGCATATTATTTTCGGGAACTCATAAAACTGTGGAAGACAATAAGTATTTCTATCTGAACTTATCTTTTGCTGGTATAATCTCTGAGAATGTTTTGTTGTCATTAATAGAAAATTTTCACTCCAACTAAATTTCAGGCAAGATATTTCTCCTCTCTGTACATCCATTTCTTTCTCTGGAAAATGTGCATAATACTTGCTCTTCAGGTTGTGTGGGGATTGGAGAAAATATTTGTAAAGGATCTAGCTCATTGATTGGAAATTTGCAGGTCAGAAAGCAACAGTTAGAACTGGACATGGAAAAACAAACTGGTTCCAAATAGGAAAAGGAGTACATCAAGGCTGTATATTGTCACCCTGCTTATTTAACTTAGATGAAGAGTACATCATGAGAAATGCTAGGCTGGAGGAAGCACAAGCTGGAATCAAGATTGCTGGGAGAAATATCAATAACCTCAGATATGCAGATGACACCACCCTTATGGCAGAAAGTGAAGAAGAACTAAAAAGCCTCTTGATGGAAGTGGAAGAGGAGAGTGAAAAAGTTGGCTTAAAACTCAACATTCAGAAAGCTGAGATCATGGTATCTGGTCCCATTACTTCCTGGCAAATAGATGGGGAAACAGTGGAAACAGTGGCTGACTTTATTTTTTGGGGCTCCAAAATCACTGCAGATGGTGATTGCAGCCAAGAAATTAAAAGATGCTTACTCCTTGGAAGGAAAGTTATGACCAAACTAGACAGCATATTAAAAAGCAGAGATATTACTTTGTCAACAAAGGTTCATCTAGTCAAGGCTATGGTTTTTCCAGTGGTCATATATGGATGTGAGAGTTGGACTATAAAGGAAGCTGAGCACCGAAGAATTGATGCTTTTGAACTGTGGTGTTGGAGAAGACTCTTGAGAGCCTCTTGGACTGCAATGAGATCCAACTAGTCCATCCTAAAGGAGATCAGTCCTGGGTGTTCATTGGAAAGACTGATGTTGAAGCTGAAACTCCAACTCTTTGGCCACCTAATGCAAAGAGTTGACTCATTTGAAAAGACCCTGATGCTGGGAAAGATTGAGGGGAGGAGGGGAAGGGGACAACAGAGGATGAGATGGTTGGTTGGCATCACTGACTCAATGGAGATGGGTTTGGGTGGACTCCGGGTGTTGGTGATGGACCAGGAGGCCTGGCGTGCTGTGGTTCATGGGGTTTCAAGAGTCGGACACGACTGAGTGACTGAACTGAACTGAACAAATAATAAGTGAAAGAAAGTGAAAATGAAGTCGCTCAGTCGTGTCTGACTCTTTGTGACCCCATAGACTGTAGCCTATCAGGTTCGGCTGTCCATGGGATTTTCCAGGCAATAGTACTGGAGTGGATTGCCATTTCGTTCTCCAGGGGATCTTCCCAACCCAGGGCTCGAATCCGGGTCTCCTGCATTGTAGACAGACACTTTACTGTCTGAGCCACCAGGGAATTGATACCAATTATGTACTATACTCATGTAGAAAGAACATCATGTTAAAAATATTTTATACTTAAAAATTTTAATTCACCCCCACAGTGGTTTTCTGGAGTAAGTTTTATTATTTCCATTTTGTAGCAGAAGAAAGTAATAATCAGAGAGGGCACTGTGCAAGGTCGCAGACTAAAAAGTGGCAGAGCTCAAATAAAAACTAGATTCCTGACTCTTATCCTAGCGCTATAACTTGGGGTGGGAGGGGGTCCGATCTGAGGCAGTGGCAAAGAGACGAGCTCAGAGGAAAGCAGTCTGGGGTCAATAGCACAGTTCCTGGCAGAAAGTAGGAGTTCAACAAGTGACCACTTTTGTTGTATTATAGGTACCAGTGACCAGTAGTTATATGTCCATGTTTATCTCTATCTAGGTGATCCATCAGGCACCTTAGACTCATCCAAGAGACTTCTGTAAACAAGGCTGTTATGTTGTTTGGATCACACTATGTAAACTACTATGAATAATCAAAGCATTGAAACAAGAGGACAAATTACTGTACACTATCCTGTTCTATGGGCTTGCCTGGTAGCTCAGATGGTAAAGAATCTGCCTGCAATGGGGGAGACCTGGGTTTGATCCCTGGGATAGAAAGATCCCCTGGGGGAGCAAATGGCAACCCACTCCAGTATTCTTGCCTGGAGAATCCTCATGGACAGAGGAGCCTGGTAGGCTACAGTCCATAGGGTTGCAAAGAGTTGAACACAACTGAGCAACTAAGCACAGCACATCTTGTTGTATATGTTTGGTTTGTATACGGTTGTCCACTGGAACAGAAGGCTGTTCTCTGTATATTAAAATGTTAGGAATAAAATATATGTTTTCTCTAGAGTATAATAAGAGAACTAGAGCTTTATCCCTTAAGATTCATTACATCTCATATACCTCTATTCTTCCAAGATGCCATAGCACCAAGATGCTGGCTTAGTTCTGGGTAGAGAATAACTGTGCATGTCAGTACTTATCCCTTCCCAAGACTCAGATTTGCTCCTCTAATAATCAGGTTGAAAAACACACCCTCCTTGTAGCTGGCACTCCCATATACAGCATTCTTCTGATATAGTTATTCATTTTAAATCATGCAAAAGCAGAGGGTTGAACTGCCCATCCATTTGACAAGGGATTTGGGAATAGGATCAAAGTTGTTTTTATTTCAATAGGGTCCCTAGTGAGCTGTTAATTACTTGGGTTTCAAATCAGATGGCATTTGAAATAGAATATTGAATTACACCTGTATTTGGGGGTCAGTTTATCTTCTGATATGAAGGTAGATTTGTGGCAGGAAGGAACAGGAGGAAATGAAGTTAGTTTTCTTCCTGTGTTTGATGGGAAAAGGCCTTTGTTGCTGAAATATTCCTCAGGGCTTTGCATACTGGGTTAGACCAGTAGGGAAAATTATGTTTCAGGAACTCTGAGCAAGAGCAGATCTCCAATTATTTCTCAAGCAGATTAAAAAAAGTAACCTTAGATTGTTAATATGAAATATGGCATTTATATATATATATACACACACACACACACACACACACACACACACACACACATATACTGAATTGAAAACAAGTGTTGTGGAAAACTAAGCAGTGGAAATAATGTTTCCGACCTCAGTATTCCAATATTTATCTCGAACACTTACATTTTAATTTTATTTAAAATAAACACTTTGTTTACATTTATTACTATCATTCAATGATTTTTCAAATCCAAGACATAGATTTACAATGATAATTATAGGTGTTGATCCCCCGAGGTAGGAAATGGCAACCCACTCCAGTATTCCTGCCTGGAAAATTCCATGGACAGAGGAGCCTGATGGCCTACAGTCCACAGGATTGGAAAGAGCTGGACATGATTGAGTGAGTGAGCACACATGCACAAAGTAAGATAAAAATGTACAATTGTAGGCCCAGTGGTTAAGACTCTGTGCTCTCAATGCAGAGCATACAGGTTCAATCCCTGGTCAGGGATTAAGATCCTGCATGCCACACAATATGGCCAAAAAGATAAATAAGTAAATAGAATTGCAAACCAAAAATGTACAATTGTAATATATTAATTTTGATAAATTCAACATTAATATAATAAAATATAACTTCCTTGATTAAGTTATGATATATGGCTTCAAAAGAGATCACTCAAGTGGGCCAAGTTAATAATAAAATTTTAAAATCTACATAAAGGAGTCAGAAAGAAGAATACTGAGGTCCAGTATACTAGGAAGAATCACTGTTCCATTGCTGGCTTAAAAATGGAAAGAGCCACGTGGCAAATAATTCAGGTGGCCTCTAGGAACTGACAGCCAGCAAGCAAATAGGGATCTGCCATACACTTACAAAAGATGACTTCCTCCAACAAGATTGAAGATGGAAGTCATCCTCATACTTCCGTGTCTTCAGTACTGAGCCCTGTAGCTGGCACATTATGGGCTGAGCATCTCATTTATTTAGTGAATGAATGAATGAACAAATGGATGACTGAACAAACTGTGGCCAAACCTTTCCTTTTCACAGAGCAGTGATAAAACCCTGAGGAGACTACCATGTTCATATTCAGTCCTTATAACTTAAAATACAATTTCATGAAACCAGATATAGACTAACAAAGCTGTGTGCATAGATTCCACCACACTGGATAAAGAGCATTTTAACAATGCCATGCATCTGGGGGCTGAGCTGTTAATGCAATAAAAATGCTGTAGCTTCTCTCTTGTCTTCACTCATTGGAGATCTTTGTTTCTCCCTCCTTGGGAATCTCTCTGCTTGTATTCTGTCTCCCTCTTATTTATATTCTGTTTTTTACCTTTATTTCTATCTCACAAAAACTGCTGACAGTTTTCTCATGGGTTAGCTAAGAAATAAATACAAGCTATATTTCTCTTATCAAATTCATAATGGCTATTACTTGTAGAACTGATGGCAACAAAATGGAACTGACAGTGAAAAAACAGCTTATAGTTGAATTTGTTCTTGGCTAGAAAATTGATGGCAAAATTAAATCTTCTTGACAAAATTTAGATGTGCAAAATTTGATCTGGGAAAATTGAACTTGGTAGAAAGAAAAAACTCAAAATGGCAGAAGCCATAACTGTTAAAATTGGATATGGCCCCCCCAAAAAAAACCTAATTTAAAAAACATTTTTATAAAATTTCAAAAAAAATGGATTGATGTTGACCCAGTAATATCAGTGAAACCAAAAAAAATGACAAAATAAAAGCATTTACATTATTTGATTAAGGGAGGATATGGCTGGAGGAACTCAATAAATCTTAAAGTACAGGAAAGGTGATTTATTGTACCAAAGAATGGACAGATGTTCTCTTTTTCCACTGATATAAATGGGGAGTTTAGAAAGAATTTCCTGTGGAAAGTAGACTGGGAAGCCCTGAAATGCATTACCAGGAGGCAGAATGGTGAGGGAGAGGAGGTTGGGAGGGCAGAGTATAGGGGTATGTGTGTGTGTGTGTTGGGGGAGTGCTGGGGAGCCCTCTCTGAAGTTTCCAGAACAAAGTATTGTACAGAATTATCATTCTGAGGTGGTTTAAGCACATTTCTTTCTGACTGAAGACATAAAGATGAATGGGGAATTTTGGCACTCTGGAATATTCCTTTAGGCTCATATTTCTATGATTCTATGACTTAAAAAAATTCTATTTTACTCTTTGGTGAGAAAGTAAAATTATGCTATTTAGGAAACAGAACCATATAGACTTATTGAGAGGTCACTTTATATCTTAGTATTCAAAAATTTTAGTTTTATTTAAGTGTTTTTAAAAGTGTCATATTCTTATGACCTAGGTCTTGCAATGCTACTATCTTTTAGGAATCAGTTTTATGTATGTGGAATTTTGTGAATAAATTGGTCATTGTGAGGACTATTAAGGATATTGGCTTAAATTTAGGAACAATAGAAGTTTTCCTCCAAAGGTGAAATAATGTAAGGATTAAGGAAGTGAAAATGATTCACTGTGACAGCAAAAGTGTAACTGCTGGTTTTATGAGAGAAAACATACAGGTTATGCAGGTGAAGAATCTTTGATGAGAGCCTTATACAGGGTAAAAAAAAGGATGAAAATTATGTGACTTGTTGTTGCACTGATTTCTAAGGCTATAACCTGTAATAAAAGATTGTACCATAAAGATGGAGAGGGAGACTGAGTGGAAAGGAAGTTCCCCTGGAGCACACCAGAGGATTGGAAGTGGCTCTCAATGGCACAGGGAAGTTGTTAGTGTGAATGAAAGACAAGACGGCAGCTGTCAACAGCAAGCTGAGATTGCCCTCCCCTGATAAATGAGAGAGCTACTCTGACTTTGCTTGTAGTGTGTGTGCATCCTGTGGGATCCAGTAATTGTAAAGAAGGGGCCATGACATGCAAGAAAAAAGAAGCAAAGAAATCTAGTAAGGAAGGAAGCTTACTGGAGGGAAACTGTAGATTAAAGAGAACTTGAAAGTGAATTCTAGGTTGTTTCCAAGTCACTGAGTTCATTGAAATCCTGGGAAATGCTAGGAGATTGAATATAGCAGTGAGTGCGGCTGCATGGTGCTGGAGAGGTGGCTGTGTGGCGCTGAAGTGACTGTGAGGAGACACCCATGTCCAAGGGCAGATTAGCCTCAGCAAGATGGTAGGAGGGGTGAAATTGCATTTAGAATCAAACCCCATACCCGCCAGAGATGCTCAGAGGGCTCAAACAAACCTTGTGTGCACCAGGACCCAGAGACCCCACAGAGACTGAAATACAACTGTGTCTGAGTATTTCCTGTGGAGGTGGAGGTCAGCAATGGACTGCCACAGGGGCGGGGGCTTTGCGTGCAGCAGACTTGGATATGACATCAGCCCTCTTGGAGGAGGTCGCCATTAACCCCACCATAGAGCTGACAGAACTTACACAGGACTGGGAAATAGACTCTTAGAGGGCACAAGCAGAACCCCTGTGCACTGGGACCCAGGAGAAAGGAGCAGTGACCACACAAGAGGCTGACCCAGACTTGCCTATGAGTGTCCAGGAGTCTTGGGCAGAGGTGTGGGTAGGCAGTGGCCTGCTGCAGGGTTGGGGGCACTGAGTGCAGCAGTGTGTGCATGGGACCTTTTGAAGGAGGTCGCCATTATCTTCATTACCTCCACCATAGTCTGGCCCCAGGTAAATAACAGGGTAAATAAGCCATAAACAGGTAAATAAACTATAAATATCCAAATACTGTAGGGCCACCCAAGACAGATGGGTCATGGTGGAGAGTTCTGACAAAATGTGATCCACAGGAGAAGGGAATGGCAAACCACTTCAGTATTCTTGCCCTGAGAACCCCATGGACAGTATGAAAAGGCAAAAAGATAGGACACTGATAGATGATCTCCCCAGGTCAGTAGGTACCCTATATGCTACTGGACATCAGTAGAGAAATAACTCCAAAAGAATGAAGAGACAGAGCAAAAGCAAAAACAACACCCAGTTGTGGATGTGACTGGTGATAGAAGCAAGATCCGATGCTATAAAGAGCAATATTGCATAGGAACCTGGAATGTTAGGTCCATGAATCAAGGCAAATTGGAAGTGGCCAAACAGGAGATGGCAAGAGTGAACGTTGACATTTTAGGAATCAGCAAACTAAAATGGACTGGAATGGGTGAATTTAATTCAGTTCAGTTCAGTTCAGTCACTCAGTCGTTTCTGACTCTGCGACCCCATGAATTGCAGCACACCAGGCCTCCCTGCCCATCACCATCTCCCGGAGTTCACTCAAACTCATGTCTATCGAGTCAGTGATGCCATCCAGCCATCTCATGCTCTGTTGTCCCCTTCTCCTCCTGCCCACAATCCATCCCAGCATCAGAGTCTTTTCCAATGAGTCAACTATTCACATGAGGTGGCCAAAGTCTCAGATGACCATTATATCTACTATGGTGGGCAGGAATCCCTTAGAAGAAATGGAGTAGCCATCATAGTCAACAAAAGAGTCTGAAATGCAGTATTTGGATGCAATTGCAAAAATGACAGGATGATCTCTCTTCATTTCCATGGCAAACCATTCAATATCACAGTAATCCAAGTCTATGCCCTGACCAATAATGCTGAAGAAGCTGAAGTTGAACAGTTCTATGAAGACCTATTAGACTTTCTAGAACTAACACCTCAAAAAGATGTCCTTTTCACTATAGGGGACTGGAATGTGAAAGTAGGAAGTCAAGAAATACCTGGAATAACAGGCAAATTTGGCTTTGGGGTACAGAATGAAACAGGGTAAAGGCTAACAAAGTCTTGTCAAGAGAACACACTGGTCATAGCAAACACCCTCTTCCAACAACACAAGAGAAGACTCTACACATGGACATCACGAGATGGTCAATATTGAAATCAGATTGATTATATTCTTTGCAGCCAAAGATGGAGAAGCTCTATACAGTCAGCAAAAAAGAGACCAGGAGCTGACTGTGGTTCAGATCATGTACTCCTTATTGCCACATTCAGACTTAAACTGAAGAAAGTAGGGAAAACCACTAGACCATTCAGGCATGACCCTTATGATTATACAGTGGAAGGGAGAAATAAATTAAAGGGATTAGATCTGATATACAGAGTCCTTGAAGAACTATGGATGGAGGTTCGTGACATTGTGCAGGAGACAGGAATCAAGACCATTCCCAAGAAAAAGAAATGCAAATAGGCAAAATGGTTGTGTGAGAAGGGCTTACAAATACTTGTGAAAAGAAAAGAAGATAAAGGCAAAGAGGATGAAGAAAGATATATCTATTTGAATGTTGAGTTCCAAAGAATAGCATGGGGAGATAAGAAAGCCTTCCTCAGTGATCAATGCAAAGAAATAGAGGAAAACAATAGAATGGGAAAGACTAGAGATCTCTTCAAGAAAATTAGAGATACCAAGGGAACATTTCATGCAAAGATGGGCACAATAAAGGACAGAAAAGGTCACTTTTCATTTGAATCCCAAAGAAAGACTATGCCAAAGAATGTTCAAACTACAGCATAATTGCACTTATCTCACATGCTAGTAAAGTAATGCTCAAAATTTTCCAACCCAGACTTCAACAGTATGTGAACCAAGAACTTCCAGATGTTCAATCTGGATTTAGAAAAGGCAGAGGAACAAGAAATCAAATTGCCAACATTTGTTGTATCATCAGAAAGGCAAGAGAGTTCTAGAAAAACAACTATTTCTGCTTTAATGACTACACCAAAGCCTTTGACTGTGTGGATCACAATAAACTGTGGAAAACTCTTCATGAGATGGGAATACCAGACCACCTGACCTGCCTCTTGAGAAACCTATATGCAGGTCAGGAAGCAATAGTTAGAACTGGTCATGGAACAACAGACTGGTTCCAAATAGGAAAAGGAGTACGTCAAGGCTGTATATTGTCATCTGCTTATTTAACTTATATGCAGAGTACATCATGAGAAACGCTGGGCTGGATGAAGCACAAGCTGAAATCAAGGTTGCCAGGAGAAATATCAATAACCTCAGATATGTAGATGACACCACCCTCATGGCAGAAAACAGAGAAGAACTAAAGAGCCTCTTAATGAAAGCGAAAGAGGAGAGTGAAAAATTTGACTTAAAACTCAACATTTAGAAAAGTAAGATTATGGCATCCGGTCCCATCACTTGATGGCAAATAGATGGGGAAACAGTAGAAACAGTGAGAGACATTTTTTTGTGCTCCAAAATCACTGCAGATGGTGACTGCAGCCATGAAATTGAAAGATGCTTGCTTCTTGGAAGAAAAGCTATGACGAACCTAGACAGCATATTAAAAAGCAGAGACATTACTTTGTCAACAAAGATCTGTCTAGTCAAAGCTATGGTTTTTCCAGTAGTCATGTATGGATTTGGAGCTGGACTATAAAGAAAGCTGAGCACTGAAGAATTGATGCCTTTGAACTATGGTGTTGGAGAAGACTCTTGAGAGTCCCTTGGACTGCAAGGAGACCCAACCAGTCCATCCTAAAGGAAATCAGTCCTGAATATTTATTGGAAGGACTGGTGCTAAAGCTGAAACTCCAATACTTTGGCCACCTAATGCAAAGAACTGAATCATTTGAAAAGACTCTGATGCTGGGAAAGATTGAAGGCGAGAGGAGAAGGGGACAATAGAGGATGAGATGGTTGGATGATATCACCGACTCAATGGACATGAGTTTGAATAAACTCCCGGAGTTGGTGATGGACAGGGAGGCCTGGCGTGCTTCAGTCCATGGGGTAGCAAAGAGTCAGACATGAGTGAGCGACTGAACTGACTGCGCCCTAAATAAATCTCTCAGAAAAGTAATAATAAGCCATCATTGTATGGGTGAGGTTAATGGATTTTTCATACTAAAGTGTCAGAAATTCTAAGCTACTGTTGGCCACTTCTTGGCCTAATGTTAAGTACAGACGATTTATTTCTTCACTATGACTTTGTGGTAAGAGTATTTGTCTTGAATTTCAAATGATGCAAAAGAATGGAATACATGCTACCTGTTCATATTCTGTGGAACAGATTACTTGGGGGAAATTACTAAACTTTGCACAAGCTGTGGTACCATTCCAGTTAGGTAATGAATATTTTTCTCTTTGCTTAACTCAAAAAATACTTAAAAAAAAAACAAAACAACCAACTATTGTGATGCTGCTGCCGGTAAACAGGAAGTTTCCCAGGAATAGATTAAACTATTAGTTCTATTTGTTGAGAATTCTGAATTATTATAAAGGCAATATGAATATATATACATATATGTATAATTTTTTGTTTCCACATGGTTCTACTTAGTTTCTTATAATAATTAGTAAAGAAGACGAATGTTTACTTTTCTGTTTTTACAAATTAAAGGATGGTGATGATGATTTTATTTTTAAAGACAAAATTGAATAGATTAGACTTTGTATTTGATAGAAGTGCTATTTGGACCTCAAGATCATAACCATGATCTTGTCTGTCTGGTGGTGATACTCATTTTCCAGGTAGAGTATCAGCATTGCAAATTCAAGCTCCTATTTTGACAGTTTGTGCCATGGCATCTCTTTCCTTCAGTAGTCTTTGACTAATTAGAGTTTGATCTGGAGGAAAAAATAGAGACTTGACCTTAAACAAGGTGCTTTAGTACGATATATTCTTGTCATCATGCATCTAGCAAAGGCCTGGCAGAGTAAGCTAGTTTTGCACATTTGGACATTAGGCTGCTAAAAGGTTAGTTTATTATGGACACCTTAACTAGAGGTGAATTTCCAAGCTATTTATATTGATCAGATTAAATTGCCTTATCTTACATCTTGCTGAATAGACTTTTCCCTTATCTGTAGATAGTTTGAACATAGAGTGTCTTTTTGCATATGAAAAACAGTGTTGAAAGCCAATTTAATATTGATAGCATTATGGCCTCTGCATATTTTTAACACCTACAGAGCCTTATATGGATTTCCTGTTGTCTTTTCTGAAATAATATTCTTGGGATATTTCAGCTCGAATGAAAGTTTTGCCACCAATTTTGCTCCTGAAACACAAGAAAAGATGAACAGACGTCTGCTGCATTAAAAAAGGACACAGACATGCATTAAATCCCTTATGTCTTACTTTTTAATGATGCAATTGTGAATTATGTTCTTGTTGCATTTGTAATTAGAGGCTTCAGCAGATGGTGAAGACTTATTTTAAAGTGATGTGTCTATTAAAATAAGCCACACTGCCGAATGATTGTTCACTGTAACAGCATCTCTACGCCCCTAAAACACTCCGATTCTTTGTTGATGTGCAGTTGATTACCACAGCTGATTACATATGTGCACATATTTGCTCAGAAATGTATCAGGGATATTTGATATGTGCAATACTTTATTTGAAAGTGTGTGTTATCACAATTATAGATAATGAAGCTTTCAATGAATTATTCAGTCACCATCTACAAAAGGAATGTACTGATTTCCCTTTTCAATAAAATTAGGCATGACTCTTTCTAAACTATTGAGGCTAATTCTCTCTACACAGTGAGAGAAGCCTTGAATGGGAGTTTCTGAGTGTTGTAAGATTCTCTATGAACGTTCTTATAGAAAACAGTTTTGTTTGGGGTGAACTCAGTCCCTGGATAGTGGTGGTATCTCCAGCTAAGAGTAGGAATGGAGAGAGCTAAGTACAGGGTGAGGGCCAGGTGGAAATAGAATAAAGTAAGTAGTCAACTGGATGATATGCATTAGAATACGTTAGGCTCTGATAACAAAAAACACCTAAATCTTAATTGCCTGACAACAATAAAGACTCATTTCTCTTTCTGGTTATGTGTCTATCATGGATCATAAAAGGGGCTCTACTTATCATAGTGCATAAGGATCAGACTAATGGAAGCTGCATCTCAACACAGGCTTCCATAATCACCTTGCTAATGGTAAAAGGATGTGGTGGCTTACACACTAGCTTTTAAGACTTTGTTCTGGAAGACTCACATGATACTTCCACTCATATTTAATTGGCCAGAGCAAGTCATAACAGTCAACCTAATATTAAGAGAACAGACACATGACATCCTACTGTGTGCCTGAAGTGCTTGGTCAATAACAATCATGATCACCTCCTGGTGTACGTTTCCAAAGCTTTCTGTAAGGCTGTGTGCCCCTGAGATAGCTCCTCTATCTGGCTACTGTGACTACTCCATTCCTCATTCTGGTCCAGAAATGTCATCAGTTTGACTCTTTTGTTTTAAATAATGTGTATAAAGACTTTTTGAAAAGAATGTGTGCTACCTGGAGGGGCAGAGAAAGAAAGTGAAGTCGCTTAGTCGTGTCCAACTTTTTGCAATCCCATGGACTGTAGCCTACCAGGCTCCTCTGTCCATGGGATTTTCCAGGCAAGAATACTGGAGTGGGTTGCCATTTCCTTCTCCAGGAGATCTTCCCGACCCAGGAATCAAACCTGAGTCTCCCACATTGTAGGCAGACGCTTTACCATCTGAGCCACCAGGGGCAGATAAGTCCTCCAGTTTAACATTTCCTAACCTTTGTTCTCTTGAGAGATGTTAGTGCAGAAATAAGCATTCTGTGGTCAATTGAGTCTGGAAATTTTGGGGTAATCGATGGCTCAGCGGGTAAAGAATATGTCCACAGTGCAGGAGACACAGGAGACCCCGGTTCAGTCCCTGAGTAGGAAATATCCCCTGGAGGAGGAAAATGGCAATCCACTTCGATATTCTTGCCTAAAAAAAAATCCCATGGACAGAGGAGCCTGACAGGCTACAGTCCATAAGGTTGCAAAGAGTCAGACATGACTGAGTGACTAAGCACAGACACACACACACACACACACACACACACCCGCACACACACACCAACCAGTGTTCTCTTGAGAGATACTAATGCAGAAATAAGCATTCCACCGTCAATTGAGTCTGGAAATTTTGGGGTAAGTTATATAAATTTCTTTACTTCTCAGAGCCCTTCATTTGTTAATATGAATATATGTGAGGCCAATACAGAATGTGGTATTTCTCAATTCTATAGGATCTCTTTTTTTGTGGATCTTCCCATGGGATGGTGTTTTGTGGGAACACATCTTGAGCAATGCTATTCAGGTCTCTCCACTGGTACTGGGTATCATGTTCGGTCATCACTGTAGCTCTGGGTTGGTGAACACATCAAGAAGCTGTAGGATGGTGCACCTGGAAAGGGCATGGAAACTCTACATCGTCCCACTCCCACACCTTTCTTTATCCAATTCTTCCATTTGATGATTCCTGACCTGCACCCTTTATAAAGTCAGCAAACATAAGTATTTTCCTGAGTTTTTTAAGCTGTTTCAGCAAATTATCAAATCTAAGGTAGGGGTTGTGGGAACCCTAGATTTAATGCAATTGGTCTGGAGTACCTGTGGTCAGGGGCTTCCCTGGTGGCTCAGCTGGTAAAGAATCCACCTACAATGTGGGAGACCTAGGTTTGATCCCTGGGTTCGGAAGATCCCTTGGAGAAGGAAACGGCTACCCACTCCAGTATTCTGGCCTGTGGAATTCCATGGACTATCCATGGGGTCACAAAGAGTCACACAACTGAGTGACTTTCACTTTCACTGGTGGTCAAGCACTTGTGATTGGCATCTGAAGTGAGGGCCATCCTGTGGAACTGAGCTCCATAGACTCATGGGATCTGCTGTTAATTCCAGGAAGATAGTGTCAGAATTGATTAAACTGTAGGACACTGGTCGATGTCTGGAGAATTGTTAATGGTTATCACCCAGAAGTTACAGAGAGTTGCCATAGTCTTATCTCCTCCTCCAGTCCTTACCTTCTCTCTAGCCTGGAAAGGAAGGCTTGTGACTTTGAAGGATGTAGGGCAGAGGGGAAATTTTGTGATAGAAAAATACGTGTCTCCCACGAAAACATGAATCAATGTGAGAGGACTGGCAGTCCTAGGGTGAAGAGACCTCAAGAGCCATGATTCCATACCCAAGAGGCAATTATCATCTCTTTCTGCCATTAAGCAATATATATATATGTGTGTGTGTATATTATATTTCATATATAATATATATATGTAAACTGAAATAAAACATATATAGTGATATATATATATATATATATATATATATATATATATATATACTATCTAGAACAAGGCACTTTTTAATATTATTATTAAGCTATTACAATAATAACAATGATAAAAATAGCCAAACAGTTCTGAATCCTTTTTAAGTATTTTTAGCCCTGGATTAGGTGTATGGCATGGATTGCCTCAGTTTTTTCTTTAAAAAAACCCTATGAGAAGTGGCTACTATAATTATTCCATTTTATAGATTAAGGTAATCAGATTCAGATAGATTAACATATTTGTCCAAAGACATACAATAATAAGAAACAAAGTTAGGATTAGATGAACCTAGGCAGATTCACCATATTTTCAACCATTGGACCAGTATAACAAATATTGTTTAAATTTGTTAGTGTTTTATAGAATTTAAAGCCATTTTGTGTAGACTATATCATTTGTCCTCCACACCAACACTATTAGTCAGATGCCGTATTTCCATTTTTTAGAGAAAAGGAAATTGAGTCTCAAAGAGTTAGTCAAATCTTATATTAAAAACAAACAACTTGAATTCTGGTCCATTCTTTTCCTATTATATGTTTAGTTTCTTTCCACTTTTATTTTCTCTAGCTCTATCCCATTTACTTGGATTTTCCTCTTCCTTCTCCCTTTATGTTACAATATGGATTTGCAGCATGTGAACAACCAGGAAGTAGTTTCTTGAGTTAGTTACAAAAATGTCCAGAGAAATATTAATATAAACTGGAAAGAATGTATCTGGTCACCTTAGCCCCAAATAAGTGAATGAAATCCTACTGCATTCCATTCAGCTTAATAATTCTTTACCCAATACGCTGAATGTGTCAAGTCTTTGAGACTGTCAAAGAATGGGTAATACACACACATACATGGGCACACACACACACACACACACACACACATATGTGTTTAAACAATCCAGAGGTCACAAATCCTGTCCAATGAGTGTTACAGAGAACTTGAACAGCCAAGCTCACTGTACTCGTGTACCCTCTGTTGTCCTTTGTAACTTCCCTTTCATTACTCCTTTTTCAAGAAATAAAAACAGAGAGGCAGATAGGGCTACAGGGAAATGGGACTGAGAGAAGGAAATCATGGAAAAGTGTGAAGAGGATGGGCTGTTGACCTGCAGGACCATGGTTCATGGAGTGGAATTTTAGCTTGCTCTACCCAGTCCGTTCTAAAGGAGATCATCCCTGGGTGTTCTTTGGAAGGAATGATGCTAAAGCTGAAACTCCAGTACTTTGGCCACCTCATGCGAACAGTTGACTCATTGGAAAAGACTCTGATGCTGGAAGGGACTGGGGGCAGGAGGAGAAGGGGACAACAGAGGATGAGATGGCTGGATGGCATCATTGACTCGATGGACGTGAGTCTGAGTGAACTCCGGGAGTTGGTGATGGACAGGGAGGCCTGGCGTGCTGCGATTCATGGGGTTGCAAAGAGTCGGACACGACTGAGCGATTGAACTGGACTAAACTGAACTGAACCATTGTAGGCCGAGTGCTAGTGCGTGCTGGAGGAAACTGCATGGAGCCATAGATAATGGCTGTCTTGAGTGTAACAGCGAGCAGCTGTCTTTTTGCTCAAATAACAACATAAGAGAGCGAGCCGTGGAATTTCAGCATTTACTACCAATGTTTAATGCAGGGTTAAGTGGCAGCTGGTTGTCATCCAGGCTCAGGAAATGTGTGTGGGTGTCAGGGTAGTACTGGTGAGCACAGAAAAACTGGGACGTTCAAGAAACTGAAAAGCCTGATTGTCTTACAGCTATGGTTCATCCTTTCCTTTAAGTAATGAAGTTGTCCTTTTATAATTAACTGAATTACTTAAACGTTGAAAAATTATCTTAGAAATGACATACTCAGGGTCATAAACCATTAGATGATTTTGAAGATGTGTTTTGTCTAAGTTGACCAATATTTGTAAAAAATTGATTTCGAATGCTTAATTTAGTATGCATGCATTCTCTAGGAGTTGTTTTTTTTTTTTTTCTAGAGATACTTGGTGTAAGCTGATGGCTTTTTAGAAGTTTGTGAGGCTTTTCTTGGTGGTAGGGGGTGCTCCATAGGTGGGTTCTTTCATAACATTATTGTTTAGAAAAATAATGAATCTGCTTTTATTTGAGGCTGAAATGAATAATTTCAGATATTAAAGATACCTGTACCTTCATGAAGCAAAATTGTCAAACTGTTAATTTAACTGGGAATGCTGAGGTTGGTGGGACTTTTGTAAGACTGAAGTAGCTGTCAACCAGCCTGTGTTCTTCAAGACAATGGCCACTGAGATTTCCTTAGAGATGATTTGTCAGGATGGCCTATCAGCTAATAGGAAGAAGGTAACCAGATATAGCTGAATCTGTATGTTGAGTCTGGAGATCTTTATTTTAGTTTTGGCTTTGCCAGTAACACTATGTCACCTTGTGAAAATTGCTGATGATCTGTGATTTTGGTTCCTCATCTGGAAAATGTGGAAATTGGTAAGATGATCTCCAATGCCCTGTCCAGCTTTAAAATTCTCTGATGCCAGGAATATGGTTTGTCCATCAATGAAAAGTCAGTGAGCTGACTTTGGAAATTGCTTCATGTCAATTAATCTCTTTCATCCTGATACTAGAAAATGATCAGTAAAATGGCTTCATATTGTAAATCATGAATATATTTTCTCAGAACCTCTCCTCCACTGCTTTCTAAAAACCAAATGCATTTGTGTGAGACAAGACAAAAAACAAATACTTCCATCAAGTTAACTCTTGAGACTGAGGTTGCTGAGTTACCTGTTGTTACCAGGTTGTGAGTAACCTGTTTGGTAGTTTATTTCTAAGAGGTTGGGAGCAAAAAGAGGAAGTGGGATTGAGAACCTTTTTCACTTTTGTGATGGTTTGAAAAGCAGTTCTACTGGGGAATCACATTGATTGGCACACACAAACAAACAAAAAAATGATCCATTTTGGCTACTGTATTTTAAAGCCCCTGGTGGTATTCTGACATCTGTGATGATGAGAGCCACTAGCTGAGCCTAATCTTTGTCTAAATTAACCTTGATGTCTTTCTGGCCCCCTTCTATCCTCCATCCCCTTTGCTTATTTCCCATTCACTGAAGTTCTGGATTTATTTCTAGTTGTCCCCTCAGCTGGCTCTGGTCCATTCTCAGACAGTCAGGCAGTCTCAAGCCTCCTTGGTGTTTGGGTTAGTTTTGATGGGGTGCCAAGAATTCATTCCAAAAGACACACGCTTTCATGTTTTCCTCTGTGGCAAATGGGTCAGGTCAGAGACTCAGAATAAATAAATCTATGAGTGTCTCATTTGCTAATCCCAGAATCTTATTTCCCATTCACTGGACATATTTTCTAGGTGGCCGTGCCGTCTAGCGCTAAAACAATTACTGGAATTAAACAGGATTTCTTTGCTCTGTGTGGTGACCACATGATTTTCCTAAATTTTCAAATTAATATACTTTTTATTCTTGCTTAGAAAGATGACCGACGATTTGCTTAATGTAAAAATAAAGAGAACTTAATTGTACATCATGGGGATACGTCTCATGTCTGATAGGAAAAATTCCCCTGTTAGGCAATGTCCTTGCATTCTGGTTTGAGAGACTGAGATTCCTATACTTACAGGCCCATGTCTTTTTTTTTTTTAAATTGGTGGCTAATTACTTTACAATATTGTGGTGGTTTTTGCCATACATTCACATGAATCAGCCATGTGTTGATGTACACATGGTATACATGTGTTCCCCATCCTGAAGCCCCCTCCCTCTGCCCTCCCCATCCCATCCTTCAGGGTCATCCCCAGTGCACCAACCCTGAGCACCCTTTCTCATGCATCGAACCGGGACTGGTGATCTATTTCACATATGATAATATACATGTTTCAATGCTATTCTGTCAAATCATCCCACCCTCGCCTTCTCCCACAGAGTCCAATAGTCTGTTCTTTACATCAGTGTCTCTTTTGCTGTCTCACATATAGGGTCATTGTTACCATCTTTCTAAATTCCATATATATGCGTTAGTATACTGTATTGGTGCTTTTCTTTCTGACTTACTTTGCTCTGTATAATAGGCTCCAGTTTCATCCACCTCATTAGAACTGATTCAAATGCATTCTTTTTAATAGCTGAGTAATATTCCATTGTGTATATGTACCACAGCTTTCTTATCCATTCGTCTGCTGATGGACATCTAGGTTGCTTCCATGTCCTGGCTATTATAAACAGTGCTGCGATGAACATTGGGGTACACGTGTCTCTTTCAATTCTGGTTTCCTCAGTGTGTATGCCCGGCAGTGGGATTGCTGGGTCGTATGGCAGTTCTATTTCCAGTTTTTTAAGGAATCTCCACACTGTTCTCCATAGTGGCTGTACTAGTTTGCATTCCCACCAACAGTGTAAGAGGGTTCCCTTTTCTCCACACCATCTCCATATTTATTGTGTGTAGACTTTTTGATAGCAGCCATTCTGACCAGCATGAGATGATACCTCATTGTGGTTTTGATTTGCATTTCTCTGATAACGAGTGATGTTGAGCATCTTTTCATGTGTTTGCTAGCCATCTGTATGTCTTCTTTGGAGAAATGTCTGTTTAGTTCTTTGGCCTGTTTTTTGATTGGGTCATTTATTTCTCTGGAATTGAGCTGCAGGAGTTGCTTGTATATTTTTGTGATTAATTCTTTGACAGTTGCTTCATTTGCTGTTATTTTCTCCCATTCTGAAGGCTGTCTTTTCACCTTGCTTATAGTTTCCTTCATTGTGCAAAAGCTTTTAATTAGGTCCCATTTGTTAATTTTTGCTTTTATTTCCATTACTCTGGGAGGTGGATCATAGAGGATCCTGCTATGATTGATGTCAGAGAGTGTTTTCCTCTAGGAGTTTTATAGTTTCTGGTCTTACATTTAGATCTTTAACCCATTTTAAGTTTATTTTTGTGTATGGTGTTAGAAAGTGTTCTAGTTTCATTTCTACAAGTGGTTGACCAGTTTTCCAAGCACCACTTGTTAAAGAGATTGTCTTTTCTCCATTGTATATTCTTGCCTCCTCTGTCAAAGATAAGGTGTCCATAAGTATGTGGATTTATCTCTGGGCTTTCTATTTTGTTCCATTGATCTATATTTCTGTCTTTGTGCCAGTACCATACTATAGGCCCATGTCTTGATAGCACAAAAGATGATTCAAGTGGGATTTAAAAAAAAAAAAAATTAGGAAGTGTGGTATAACAATGTGGTTTGAATGTGTCCATCAGAACTAAACCAAGGACAACAGCAAAAACTCAGTTGTGTTCATTTCATACCTGCGGATTAGTGGCTGAAATTAGGTGATGAACTCGATTGTGTTGAGCATATTATTAACTGAATTTCTGTGTCTCTGGGTGTACCTCATCTACCCACTTAGGCCCAGACAGACTGGCTGGTGCTATAAGTTTATAGCCCTGCAGTGCTGAGTGCTGGAGGCTGAGGAAGTTCAGAGCACAGTAACGGGCCCTGTGTGAGGACTGTATGGTGGACACTCTATGATGAGGCACTCGACACTCATACTCACAACACGAGACTCATACAAAATACTCACTCATAAAGACACAGCAAAACAACCCAACCTAACCCAGAGTCAGATGAATGCACAGCTGCTCAGGGGAGCTGCTAAATAACTGTAGTAGAGTCAGGTAGAAATTTCTGGAAAGGTTTCTCCATAGAGGTGACCCCGAGGAAGGCTTTGGGAGATGAAGGCTGCATGGCAGAGTCATGGGGGGTGGGTTCTGGGAAAGAACAGGGAAGCACAGGCAGGACCAACCAGCTTGGAGCAGCTAAGTGGAGAATGGGAACTTGATTTCTGAAGGAAGTGAGGACATTGGGGGAAGGCTTGGAAGGGCAGAGAAGGAGGATGAAATCCTGTGAAGGAGATCTTCTTGAGGAGCCAGTTTAAATCAATTGGGTTTCCCTGGTGGCTCAGATGGTAAAGAATCTGCCTGCAATGCGGGAGACTTGAGTTCGATCCCTGGGTTGGGAAGAGCCCCTGGAGAAGGGAATGGTAACCCACTCCAGTATTCTTGCCTGGAGAATTCATGGACAGAGGAGCCCAGTAGGCTACACACTCCATGGGGTCCGGCAAAGAGCCGGACACTTTCAAGGACTGGCTAACTTACTCTCTTGTCTGAGAAGATGGAGGAAGAGAGGGGAATGGGTAAAACATCTCTTAGCCCAGAGGCAAGTCAGGCACACCTGATAAAATCAGATTCGTGCTTTCCCTTTGCTTGTTTCTGGGGATGCTTTTTTAGCATCCAGTCATACTCTCCGATACTAAAATCCTAATTCCTCGTTTGTTTCCTCACTTCCTTTACTAAACCCTGCCTAGGGATTAGAACGTGCAGCCAGAGGTCAGTCCTCACAAGGTGGAATTAGCGGCAGGTCAGGAGTCATGGGGGTGGGTTCTCTCCAGTCCTTTCATCTCGGTATGAGGACTCTCAGCCTTTGGCAGACAAATTAGCCTGAAGCTGGCTGCCTGTTCCCACTGCATGTCTGCCTGCAGTGACTTGCTCCGGAAGACTCTTTTGGAACCAACACACCAGTTCCCATACCTGAACCCAGTCATCTCACCCTCCAGGAGAGGGAGAGGGCGTGTTTCCCTTGTACTGACACAGAGAATGGGATTCTTGTCCTTCTAAGTAAACAGTTCTGCACTGCAGAGGGTGGGGACCGATTAAAACCAAAAGCCTGGGATTAGGTTGTTTGTCTAGCACCTGCCTCCCCAGGGTGAGCTCACAGCTCTTAATGACACCCTTCCAGCCCAGTCTGGCTCACCTTCTTTGGAACCCTGGGTAATGCCTGACATCCTCTCTGCTCTGTTGCAGCTGGGAATTCACCTTTTTTGTTTTTCCTGCCAGTTAAAGTAAGACGGAATCTCTTTAAGATCCCTAGATAAGACCTGTGTAGATCTGTCAGTCATTAATCTGCATGCGATTGATGCATGCTTTTCATTTCTAATTAGACCTGTTTGTTGGAGAAGAACAGATAAAACCAACTCGCAGTTTTTAATGCTATGGGAGCTAGTGACAAGGTAGGCTCCATTTTCTACTTTATAGTTAGTTTTAACATTCAAACTATAAATATGAATTACTTTTCTGTCTGAGTCCTCTGATGTAGGTTATTGTTATGCTAATTCAGGTGTATGTCTTCCTGGACCTTATAAGTATATAAATCTTGTGTTCTTTTGAACAAATTGGCTGGTTAATCCTTTAATCAGTTATTGAGAGATTGCTACAAGCACAGAGCAAAGGCCAGAGCTCTAAGTTTAGCAATTTGAAGGTCATCATTGTTATGCATTTGGTGTTTCTGCTTTGTTTTTTCTTTTTTCTTCTATTAAATAGGAAAGTTAGCCTAATCCTACAGCAAGCATTTTCCTTTAAAGTGGAAAGATGGAGCCAGGGGAGGAGAAGGAGATTCCAATGATTCAAACAATAGGTAATGCTGCTGATGGGAGCCATCTCTCATCTTCTCTTTTTCTCCCCCAGCTGCCCCCACCATCCCTTTTCTCTTAGGTATTTTCTGAGAATGGATAACTGTCTCAGCAGGTTGGCTGTATTTGTCATCTAGCTTTTCTGTTTTCTCAATAAAGTATTTATATGTATTCTGTAGATAACCTTTTGCTAGCATAAGTAAGATGTTTTTCCTTGATCTACCCCTGGAAATATTTGTTGAGACTCCATCAATTGCTGAGAAATAAAAGGTTAAATTCAAATACATCATTCATTGACAGCTGTTTTGGCTTCAATGGGGGGAGGTTAAATTTGTGTAGACAATTAATGTTGCCAGTAGAAGCATGAGGAGATGATTTACCATCAGATTCTTTGTGTGTGGAGGTCTTGGCTTTAACCCTGGGCTATCTGGCTTGATAATGGACCTAGTCATGCCCCAGACACTTGTCCTAGCTCATTTCCATAGGATGCATTCTGAACTGATTTATAAAGACTGTCCACATTTTTGATCCCCTAGCCGAACAAGATGATGTGAAAGGTGATCTTGGCAGCTGCTAGGATTGTCCTTCTAAACTCCATTCTCTCCTTGTAGTTTTTCTGCCAGGATGGTGGACTGGGTGTGACTGGGGCTCAGCACTTCCCAGGCAAAAGTCACAGGTGTTCTGGCCTCTAAAGGAATTCTTCAACCCTTTGCTCTCTCGAAAGAAGCTGGTGTGGGGAAAACCTCAAAGCCTCTGACTGAGTCAGGAGATCCCTGTGGGGTCATCTCCAAGTCAGTGCCACATTGGATGCCGAAACTTGGCCTCTGTGCACTGGTGCCGAATGGAATCTGAGACTGAGTTTTGGGTGAAATAGAAAAGAAGAGCTTTATTATTTTCCAGGCTAAGGGGGACACAGTGGGTTAATGCTCTCAAAAGTGTTTGCCCCAACCCAGAAGGATTTGGTGAAGAGTTTTATGGCAATGCTTCAAGGGTGGGGTTGCTGATAAGGATCAGAGTGTGTACAGGGACTGAACTCCTCTAATCTGATCTCAGATGTTCTCCTGATAAGCTTCTGTGGTTCTCAAGGTTATCAAACTGTGACCTTCTCTCTGGAATGAAGAATGTTTCATCAAGTAGTTAACATCTTCCATTTGTTGGGGGTTTTGTTCTACAGAAGAGTTCAATGATATTGCTGTGTATATCCTCTGAAGTGGAATGAGGATGCTGCCCCAAGGTCACACTATTGGCTTTTGACTGCTGCTCCTTTGTTCCTGCATCCCCTCCTTTCTTTGATTAGCAACTCTTTGAACCTGCTGTGGAAGTGTTGCACTTAATATGTCAGCAAATTTGGAAAACTCAGCAGTGGCCTCAGGACTGGAAAAAGTCAGATTTCATTCCAATCCCAAAGAAAGGCAATGCCAAAGAATGCTCAAACTACTGCACAATTGCACTCATCTCACATGCTAGTAAAGTAAAGCTCAAAATTCTCCAAGCCAGGCTTCAGCAATACGTGAACCGTGAACTTCCTGATGTTCAAGCTCGTTTTAGAAAAGGCAGAGGAGCCAGAGATCAAATTGCCAACATTTGCTGGATCATGGAAAAAGCAAGAGAGTTCCAGAGAAACATCTATTTCTGCTTTATTGACTATTCCAAAGCCTTTGACTGTGTGGATCACAACAAACTGTGGAAAATTCTGAAAGAGATGGGAATACCAGACCACCTGTCCTGCCTCTTGAGAAACCTGTATGCAGGTCAGAAAGCAACAGTTAGAACTGGACATGGAACAACAGACTGGTTCCAAATCAGGAAAGGAGTACGTCAAGGCTGTATATTGTCACCGTGCTTATTTAACTTGTATGCAGAGTACATCATGAGAAATGCTGGGCTGGAGGAAGCACAAGCTGGAATCAAGATTTCTGGGATAAATCTCAATAACCTCAGATATGCAGATAACACCACCCTTAGGGCAGAAAGTATTATAGAAAGAAGAACTCACCCTTGTGGTAAGAAGAACTAAAAAGCCTCTTGAAGAAAGTGAAAAAGTAGAGTGAAAAAGTTGGCTTAAAGCTCAACATTCAGAAAACGAAGATCATGGCATCTGGTCCCATCACTTCATGGCAAATAGATGGGGAAACAGTGGAAACAGTGGCCAACTTTATTTTTTGGCCCTCCAAAATCACAGCAGATGGTGACTGCAGCCATGAAATTAAAAGACGCTTACTCCTTGGAAGAAAAGTTATGACCAACCTAGACAGCATATTAAAAAGCAGAGACATTACTTTGCCAAGGTCTGTCTAGTCAAGGCTATGGTTTTTCCAATAGTCATTTATGAATGTGAGAGTTGGAATATAAAGAAAGCTGAGCACCGAAGAATTGATGCTTTTGAACTGTGATATTGGAGGAGACTCTTGAGAGTCCCTTGGACTGCAAGGAGATCCAACCAGTCCATCTTAAAGGAGATCAGTTCTGGGTGTTCATTGGAAGGACTGATATTGAAGCTGAAACTCCAATACTTTGGCCACCTGATGAGAAGAGCTGACTTATTTGAAAAGACCCTGATGCTGGGAGAGATTGAAGGCAAGAGGCGAAGGGGATGACAGAGGATGAGATGTTGGATGGCATCACTGACTCAATGGACATGAGTTTGAGTAAACTCTGGGAGTTGGTGATGGACAGGGAGGCCTGGCATGCTGCAGTCCATGGGGTCGCAAAGAGCTGGACATGACTGAGTGACTGAACTGAACTGAACCTGCCCCTTAGAAATCAGAGAGTCATGGAGGCCGAAGCCAATTTCCTACAAACAAGAAAATGGGGACACAGGAAGGCTTCTGTGCCCAAGAGCCTCACAGGGTCCTGCTCAGTTTCAAAGACATATCATTTTATAGCCTCTCTTCTACCCAGGCCTCATTCAACAGAGCCCAGGGAGGGCCTTTTGGGAGATGCTCATCAAGTGAAAGCCCCAGTGGGAACAGTGTCAAGGGGATGCAATGACCTGGTTCCACTTGGACAAATGAAATAAGACGGACGGAGTGATAAAAATCCTAACCTCAAAGCAGAAAAATCCTTTGCAGCTCTCTGCTCCTCCCTGATTTGACAGAGAGCCACATCGTCCATGCTATGTCAGATGCATCCCTGAAAGAAGATGGTGAAAGTCAGAGTGAATGGATTTGGCTGTATCAGGCACTTGGTCACTATGGCTGCTTTTAACCTGGCAAAGTAGACATCATTGCCATCAGTGACCCCATCATTGACCTTCACTACATGGTCTATGTGTTCCAGTATGATTCCATCCATGGCAATTTCCACGGCACAATCAAGGCTGAGAACGGGAAGCTCATCATCAATGGAAAGGCCATCACCATTTTCCAAGAGTGAAATATCACCAACATCAAATGGGGTGATGCTGGTGCTGAGTATGTGGTGGAGTCCACTCCTATCTTCACTACCATGGAGAAGGCTGGAGCTCACTTGAAGGGTGGAACCAAGAGGGTCATCATCTTTGCCTTTTGCTGATGCCCCCATGTTTGTGATGGGTGTGAACCATGAGAATTATGACAACTTCCTCAAGATTGTCAGCAGTGCCTCCTGTACCACCAACTGCTTGTTCCCCACCTCCCCACTGGCCAAGGTCATCCATGACCATTTTGGCATGGTAGAGAGATTCATGACCACAGTCCATGCCATCACTGCCACCCAGAAGACTATGGATGGTTCCTCTGAAACTGTGGTGTGATGGCCAAGGGGTTGCCCAAAAACTCATCTCTGCTTCTATTGGCATTGCCAAGGTCATGGGCAAGGTCATCCCTGAGCTGAATGGAAAGCTCATGAGCATGTCCTTCCATGTCCCACCCCCAACATGTTGGTTGTGGATATGACCTGCTGCCTGGAGAAACCTGCCAAGTATGATGAGGTCAAGAAGGTGATGAAGCAGGTGTCAGAGGGCCACCTCAAGGGCATTCTGGGCTACACTGAGGACTGGGTTGTCTCCTGCGACTTCAACAGTGATACTCACTCTTCTACCTTCGATGCTGGGGCTGCCATTGCCCTCAATCACCACTTTGTCAAGCTTATTTCCTGGTACAACAATGAATTTGGCTACAGCAACAGAGTGATGGACCTCATGGTCTACATGGCCTCCAAGGAGTAAGAGTCCCTGGACCACCAGCCCTAGCAAGAGCATGAAAGGAAGAGAGAGGTCCTCAACTCCTGGGGAGTCCTTGCCCCACCTTGATCCTCCAGCACACTGAGAAATCTCCCAAGGCCCACACAGTTTCCATCCCAGACCTCTTGAGGAAGGCGAGGGTTAGGGAGCCCCACCTTGTCATGTACCATCAATAAAGTACCCTTTACCCCCAAAAAAAGAAAAAAAAAGGAAGAAAAATTCTTTCCAAACTTTCCATGGAATTGAGTCAGAATTCAAATCAGAATTGGAGGCATGAATAGAATTACATACAAAAGATGTTTGAAATCTTTGTGGTCCTGAGAGTTTCAAATTTTTTTTCTTAAAGAGTTGTTATCTAGAAATCTATCTAAAATCAAATTGCCTGGCTTGGTGTCTTCCCGTGGCTCTTGTCACAGACTGGGCCAGTTGGTATGATAGCAGCCCTTTCTTTCCAGGATGTGTGTTGAGCATATATGGGCTTTTATGTGTTGGGCTTAACTGAGGAAGATTGTTTAGAAAACACAAATAGCAATTCCCTATATTGAACAATGAAGTCAATTCCTTTCAGAATACAGATCTATAATAATGATGATAACCAAAATTACCCATTAGTGAGCATTCATTGACCTCACTAGTACACATCATGCAGTATTATCTGCTGTGTTATGGCGATTACTGAGGTGAACCTCAGTACAGTACCAGTGGGAATCTAAGTCTAGGTGTGTTGCCCATAGTGATTGATTCAGAGGTGGTCGTGTAACCCAAGTCAGGCCAATGGAAGGTTTTACAAATAATTTCAGAAGCCTGAAAAGTTAATTTTAAGCCTTAACATTCTGTGATAAACTCCCAAAGGAACTTGTCTAAGGATGAAGCTAAAGCAGAGGGAAGCATGAGAAATGGAGAAAAGTGGATCTCTGAGGACTGGATTTCAGCACCTATAGATAGCTATACCTGAAGCCAACTAGCCCTGGGTTGCTTAGTTCCATGAAACAGTAGATTCCTTTTTTTTTTTTTTTTGGGTTTAAGCCTCTGTGTTGGGGAAGTTTGTCTCAAGCACCCAAGCAGGTAGTCTTTCGACCCCCTACTTATTTCACTATGTGAGAATGGGCTGTGAGCTTGGGACATCTCCTTTCTAGGAGATGAAGTCCCCAGAGCCTGTGCCGGGCTATCACCTTGTGTGGGAATATCTTTCCCTGTTTCAGATTCCATGTTTCTATGTGTGCTCCTTTTTTTCTGCTTAAGCATGTGCGTGGTGACACCTCGCCAATGTACTACGGTATCTGTCCTCTTTGCGGGAGGGGACTGAGTCCTGTTACTGCAACCCAGGAGGGATTCATGCAGGACAATTAGCCTACATCTGAAGCCGAGAGGGAACTGCTAGCCCTGGGGCACCCTCGTCTAACCTTGGAACTGATCCTGCTCTTTCCCTTCTGTGTGAGTAAAGCCTTGTCCCTTCCAGCACCTGGATGAGTTGTGCTGTCCTGGTGATTTCTTTACCAAGATGCAGGGGACAGAGTGTTTAGACTTCTGTTCCTGGTGATACACAACAGGTGCCACTTGCTTGTCACTCTTTGAAATATGTTTTTGCCTTGAGACTGAAAATGGAAAGGCTCTTGGCTATCTCTGTTCCCAAACTTGGTCTGAACTCCCCAGTTAAACCCAATAAGTTTATCTATCCTTCCCTCACACTTGTATCTGCTATCAATATTGTTTCATCACAATGGATGGTGATTGCCTTTTTTACGTATCTGTCCTTCACTAGACTGCAAAATCTTGCAAGGCAGAGATAATGCCTGTCTGTGTGTATACGTGTGTGTGTGTGTGTGTGTGTAATTCTTGCCTCTAGGCACCTTGAGAGATCCTTGGAGAAGGGCATGGCAACCCACTTGGCTGGAGAATCCCACAGACAGAAGAGCCTGGAAGGCTACAGTCCATGGGGTCTCAAAGAGTCAGACATGACTGAGCGAATAACACACACACATACACACACAGAGACACACACACACACAGGCCTAAATTGTCTCCTGAAATGCAAAGTAATAAAGATTTAATCAGAAAATTCTTCAGGAAAACTTAAGTATCAAGGTGCAGATTCTCCAACTCCGCCACAATATAATAACTCTTCCCATGATTCTTAAACTTTAACTTGCAAACAAATCCTGTGAATATCTTGTCAAAATGTAGATTCTATTTCAGAAAAGTCTGGGGTAAGACAAGAAATTCTCAATCCTAATAAGTCCTTTGGAAATTTGAGAAGCAAAATATTGGTATGTGTCTTTAGTTCTCTTTAGGACGATATCAGTTCAGAGCATGTAGGAAAATTCTGAAAAATCTCTTATTTGAATTAAATAAATTCCAACAGAGATTAACTTAATAAATTTTTTTGAGGCACATAGAGCCATTATTTTCTTAGGCAACAAATAAGTACTTTTTTGAGCACTGATATGAGTCTAGCTCTCAGCTAAATATAATGACATACAAAAAAATATGAGATTAGTTCAGTGGAATCCAGTTTAGCCTTGGAACCCATTTTAGTCTTGTAGAGGGATGAGCATTGTTGATTTTAGGGATGTTATCAAAGTTTGTCATACTGCCAAAATTTGACAATATTTTTACTTGACATTATAGAACAAGAACAAGAAAAGATTCTGGAACTCATCATCCATTCACACCTTGACATGAATTAGTTAACTCTGCTTTCCTTTCTCTTATCCTAAAGAGATCCACCAAATAAGGAATGGGGATTTTTTTCTGGTGGCCAAGCCAATCCCCGAGAAAGGGGGATAATTCTAGAGGAAGACAGTGGGGATTCCTGTAGGGTGATGTTCTCTTTACTAGAGTTCCCTAAAAGGCTTCTGTGTATGACCCAAACTCAACTGTGTTGCTCAGGAGAAATGGCACCAAAGATAAGATGAAGTTTACTTAAACTGAAGTTTTACATCTGGACCATAAGCATTATTGAATATTAATGACTGCAGGGAACTGAGTGATGGCTTGGTTCAATCCTCTCACTTCATAAAGAAGGAAGCTAGAATCCCTAGTGGAGTTTGGCTTGCTTAAACACACTTCTTATGCAGTGTGGGGCCTGTTCTTCCCAGTTGGGGTTCTTTTTGCAGCATGAGGGGCAGTGAAGCAGGGGGAGGCTAAGCACCCAGGCTCTTCTCTGTAGTCAGCCTGTTTGGCTTTAACTCCTACTTCTTCAGTTACTAGTGGACTTTGAGTTTTTGTCTGTGTCTCAGTTTCCTCATTTATAAAAAGGTGTTAATGATGGTAACTACCTCTGCAGGGTGTGGTGAAGATTAAATGAGTTGATACAAGTAAAGTAATGAGTATAGTGTGGGTCCATACTTTGTTCTGGTGTGCTGCAATTCATGGGGTCGCAAAGAGCCGGACTCCACTGAGCGACTGAACTGAACTGATACTTTGTTCTGGACAAAATCGACTGGGGGCTCAGTTTATCTTCTATAGCCACTCCCCCTGTAGTAGAAGAGTGTTTTTTCCTGGCTGAGGACCCAGCATGCTGTCCTAAGTTGACGGACAGGCTGACCTTTTAAGTCCACCATCCTAGTTGTCAGCTGGGGGCACTCAGATTTTGACAATCAGATAAGATCCCCTCAATCTCATACTTCCCCAGACAGGGCAAATCCTCTTCCCACAAATGTCTGAACCCCGCCTCACCTTGTATTTCTGCAAATTCTCAGAACTTTCGTCTTTGCTCTGGGGTCCAATGTCCAAGAAGGCTTCCCTTGGGCTGCACAGACAAGGCCACAAAAGTTAGCCTCTTTTTTGATCCCCTGCCCAAGAATTCCCTTGTATGACCACATTCATTTTTGAAACTTTCTCAGGGAAGGCAGAAGAATGGTTTATATAACAAATACCTCTTAAAAGCCAAAAACAAACAACAAAAAAAACCAACCCTTAAGAACATCAATTAGATGTATCTCTTCCCTAAACTCCCTCAGCTTTTCTACTGCTTGCTGGGGGTGGGATGGAGGTGGGGTTAAGGGTTGGGGGGTGCGTATGTTTTCTCTTAGGACCTTCCAACCAGATTCTGTTAGTCTTGATTGTCCCAGATTTCTCACTCAAACAGGTTGTTTTTCTTTTGTTGCTTTAAAGTAACAATTCTCAAAGTGTGGTCTCAGAAATACCCTGGTCCCTAAGATCCCTTTATGGGGTCTGTGAGGTCAGACCATAATAATACTAAGTGACTACTTGCTTTTTTCACTCCCTCTCTCTCTCTCTCAAGTGTACATTGGAGTATCCCAGGAGTTACATGATGTATGGTGACATTCTATAATGAAATGTGTCAACATTCATTTGAACTAATATTTTCCAAGTGACCAACACATGATGTTACAAAATCATGCCTAAATGAAAGACCCATTCAAAGTGCAAGAGACTTCAAGAAGTAAGTTTATTTATATAGTTTTAGGTTCTTCATTGCAACAGGCCTCTAAAAAACCATCACTTATAGAACTTTGGTGCTGCATCAAAGAAGATTATCTACAATTATATGAAAAGGCTCCCCTCTATTTTCCAACCACACATCTCTCTGAGGCTGGATTTTCTTCATATACTTTAATGAAAGCTATATAAAACAACTTATCAAAAGCAGAAGCAGATATGAAAATCCAGCAGATTCTACTAAGGCAGATAGATAATAAAGAGCTTTGTTAGGTGTAAAACAATGTCAATCTTCTCACTAAATTATATTTGGAAAATATAGTTATTTTTCATAAAAATGTTTTACAAACATATACTGGATTTATTATTTTTAAGTATTAGTTTACAAATACTTCAGTGTTTTCAGTTTTAATTTCTACTATGGCAAATGTTGACAGATACAATCTATGTAAACAAAGGCTCTTTGGGGTTCTCAACAATTTTTAAGAGTATAAAGGCATCCTAGGACTCAAACTTTTGAGTATTGTCGTTTTGGAGCAACTCATGTCTTTGATTCCTACCTCAAATCTGCTGTACAAATACATGAAGTTACCTAGGCATTAACCAGTTTCCAGGTACTTTAAATATTTTATGTGCAGCTTACTTATTGTTTACCTTGGGAGGTAGGTATAATTATTATTCACATTTATACTCAAGGAAACTGAGTTTTGGAGAGGATTAGAAACTTGCCCAGCATCACACAACTAAAAAGTGGTAAAGGAAAAAAATTAAATTTAGGTAGGTCTCCATCTTATTTTACAGTCTAACTCAGCTGAAAAAAAAAAAAATTCCTTTTCACGAACGGACTCCACTTTGCTTAGAGAGCAGTGGATGTTACATGTTCATTTGACAAATATTGTTGTTTTGGTTATGCTCTTTTCTGTGCTCACTTGGTAGATGTCTGGGAGCTGAAATTGACTCCACCCACCTTGAGCTGTCATTTGGGAAATGAAGACCTCAAGTGCGCTTTAGTCCTCAAGCCACAGCAGGGATTGCCTGTCTTCCCCATTGCCTGGCAGCCTTTCTCTGGGCTCCTTTTAAAGTACAGTCTCCAAGTCTCTTCCAAGTGTGGACTTCTCCGTTCTGTAGATGATGCTCAGTTATCACTCAGTGGCTGAACCTGAATATTTGATAGACCGTGCGTTTAGCAGCAAGGTAAAGTTCCAAGTGGGCTCCTAATGGGTTACCTCTCACAGACCAGAAACTCAAGCAGGAATTTCTGCCTTTCTCTCTGGGCCTTTACAGACCCCTCAGTCATGCCCACATGGGCACATGGACCAGGAATTCCTGGTGTCACGTGATGATCAGTGATCTCATCACAACTATTTTCGGTTGCAAAAATAAAGTCTGAGATGCCGTCACTGGGGGTCTCAGTGTGAAAGCAATCAGAGTTCAAGACACACTGTCTGGAAAATTGTCTCTTAATGTGAATATTCTAAATATTTATTTAAGCTTCCTCCTGCCTTTGGGGCTTTCCAAGTGGCTCAGTGGGAAAAGAACCCACCTGCAATGCAGGAGATGCAGGAGATGTGGGTTTGATTCCTCAGTTGGGAAGATCCCCTGGAGGAGGGCATGGCAACCCACTCAAGTATTTTTGCCTGGAGAATCCCAAGGACAGAGGTACCTGGTGGGTACAGTCCATAGGGTCTCAAAGAGTCAGCCAGTACTGAAGTGAGTGAACACACCAGCCTCCACTGCCCTTTCAAAAGCAAGAAAATTGTTCAAAAATCCAGACTTCTACACATAGTATTCCTAAAGTATACTGTGGGCAATGAGTGTAAACGTCACTGCCCCACCAACTCTTTGCAGAAACTTCTCTGTGACTGAGATGGCATTTCAGATTCGAAATGGAGAGTTATGGCATTTAACTAATTTGCCCAAAGGCACACAGTTAGTAAATGACTTTGGAATCAGAACATGGTTTAAACCTCAACTCTGATAGTAAATATTTGTGCTATTTCAGCATATCTTTTAAAGTCTCTAAGCCTTGATTTCTCTATCTGTAATATGAGAGTAGGGTACTGTGATGATTAAATAAGGAATTCCAAGTTCTGAGCAGAGCATTTAGCATGTATTCAGTAAATTCAGCTATGATGGTTATTATCATACTGTTACTTTGATTGTTGTTTTACAACTCTTATCTGTTTTCACAACCATTCCTTCACTTTCTGGTATCAGTGGGCAGTAGCTGTGTGTGTCCAGCTGATGCCAAAGTCAATTCTTGGTATTTGGGACATTAGATATGAGTTAGAATGAATGAATAAATGACAAATGAAAAAAAAATATGATGAGGTCTTGACACAGGAGACTTCTATTGATTAGTAAATTTCTAAATTGAAATGCTAGGAAAGCTCTTTGGAAAAAAAATCAGAGTTTCAGAAGTGACTACTGAGAGTAAACAGTGATGGACTAGGTTGAAGAAAGTCCCTGGGCAGGAGGGCAGCCAGAAAGCAGAGTCTCTAAATAACCCACGTGGGCCTCTGTACACAAGTGACTGAAGTGTGGCAAATTCTTGCTGGAGGTCTATCAAAATGGTTCTATATGTAGGTAATTTGTAAACTAGGTGAAGTGCAGAGAATTGTTAAGTTTCTTCCATGTTCCAAAATTTGTCATTGACTAATGAGTCCTTTGGATTAAGTAGTATTCATGGTATTATGACTGCAGTTTAAAAAAGAGAAAGAGGGGCCCACACACGCCTATTTAACCACACTGAGAGGGTGTGTATGTACATAAGGCATGTGTGCATACTCAGTTGTGTCTGACTCTGCAAACCCATGAACTGTAGCCTGCCAGGCTCCTCTGTCCATGGGATTTCCCAGGCAAGAATACTGGAGTGGGTTGCCATTTCCTTCTCCAGGGAAATCTTCTCACCCCAGGGGTCAAACCCAGGTCTCTTGCATCTCCTGCAATGGCAGGCAGATTTTTTACCACTGGTGCCATCTGGTAAGCCCGTGTATGTACATGGGATGGCCCTATTCCATGAGTTCACTCAGGAACCCAGGTTAATGGATGTTTATCAAATCACCCTGGGGATTGTCTCCTGTGTAGTCAGCTGAATGAGGAAAAGTTTGTAGACAATGCTGACTGGGAGGTGTTCATGGGCCAGACTTCAGGTATCACTTGTGACTTCTGTCTCTATTTCATTGGCCAGAACTATCCACACCTGACCAGGGTGTGTCTGAAAGTCTGGGGAATGGAGTGACTGCCTGGCCAACCAATTTTCAATTACAACTGTGCAATAAGGAAGAGGAACAAACTTTTGGTGAACTGTAGACTGTCTTTGCCATACCTTGTAAGGAGCCAATATCTCTGGGAAAGGTGGTTTAGTGTAGATAAAACTGTCCCCACCAGATTAATGTCCCCACCTCAGTCAGAAGGTTTTACCCCAGAAAAGTTACAGAGGTTATAAAGCTGAGTGGTGCAGGCTGTGGGAAAGATACTGGTCCTAGAGTCCTAGACTCTGGGTGTGAGAAGTGGGGCTTTAGGAGAGGATGGGAGAAGTGGAAGACAGAGACAGAATGGCTATGAAGTCACAGATTTGTTGAAGCTAAAACATGGCTGCCCTGCAGAGAGGTAACTTGGTGCTTGCGGGCGGCCTTTGCAGTAAAGCACTTATATAAGCCATCTGGGGGCTCCACTCAGGTGCCCTGAGCTACGCGGGGAGAATAAGGACCTACTTCCCCCCTCACGGCTTTTCCTCCTCCAAGAAGGCGAGTCAGGCTCATTATGTCTCTAGGTGGATTTTATAGTTCTGGATTTGAGCCTAAAAGTTGCATGTGGTTTTCAAATACTTATTTTATCACACTCCACGATTACTTCCATTATGTGTGGCTAACATTTGAGTCTTTTCAGATTTAGGAGGGATATAAAAGGTTTAAATAAGTCCAATATCAGATGTGTCTGGGATTCCATTTCTTGCATGCACACTGTAAATAAACGCTGATGAAAAATATTTTAGTTCCAAATTCTGCCACCCCAAATCCTACAAATATGCACATTAAAGCCCCATAATCCCATAAAAGCCTTTTTACTTGTAAATAACACTATCTTGTTTTCCATCTCAAATTTCTTCTCCTGTAATTACACAATATTTGGTTTCCCCTTTTTAGGCAATTCAAATTAAAACTTATTTCATTTCGTAATTACAAACATTCATTTTGAGTAAAGAGTAATCTGACGGGAATTTGGTTCCAGTGATATTGTAACCCAGACTTGCAATAGGAAAGCAATCCATCTCCTGACTAATGTCTTGGAATCTTTTAAAATTCTATTCCAGCTAAACATTTGCATTTGGAAAGTTTTATCCTCTTCCCTGAAATAATAATGCTTTATTAAGAGCACTGTGTAATTTTATTTTTTTTTAATAATGATTTAAATCAAAGACCTCAAGATATACAGAATCTAAAGGTTGAGCCATTTCACCCTCTTACTTTGGGGTGATTTTATAACTCCCTTGAGTTCTGGAGTAGAACGTGGCTTGGAAAATGTTCATTATTAAGTTCATTTTCAACCATTTCCTGAAAAAGGAGAAAGAAAATATTCTTTGTCTGGGTATCATGAGAGGTGGTAATTTTGAAATATTAGATAAAGTATATGTTATTACTATTTTCAGTATAGATAGAGAAAAAAAAAAAGAGCTGACTGCACTTTAGAAATGGATAGTTACTACCTAGGGAAACACAGTGTTTATTAACTAAAAAACACATTGAGAAAAAGCCAAATAGAGTACTTGCATAATCATTGTTTATGCATTGCAGTGTAAAAACCAGTCCAAAACTGAGTGGTTTACAACAGTGATTTATCATGGTCTCTCTCCATTCTAGGGGTTGATGGGCTCAGCCAGGTAATTTTTGTTGTTGTTGAGGTCCTCTAGGTGGTTGCAGGCAGATGGATACTGAGGCTGGGGCATCCGAAGGCTTCATAGCCCACGTGTTTGGCTCTGAGCTGGAACACCTGGGGGCTGGTTGCATGTCTCTCTCTCCAGCAGCTTCAGCATGTGGCCAGCTCTGCTTCCACAGTGTGATGGTCTCTGGGTAGTCCCATTTTTTACTTGGCAGCTTACTTCTCCCACAGCGAGTGCTCCAACAGACCAAAGCAGAGTTTGCAAGGCTTTTTTCTAATTTGGCTTTCAAAGACCTTCAGGGTCCAATCTGCCTCATTCTGTGGGTTGTGAGTGAGTCCCAGGAGGGCCAAGTTCAACAGGAGGTGATTACCTAAGGTTGTGAATAGAAGAAGATGCGGTTTATAGGGAGCCATCTTTGTGGACTGCCTACCACCATCACCAAGATGTTGATGAGGTTGCCTGCTCAGCTGTTTTAATGGGTGAAATTGATGAGTGTTTGTATCCTGCAGGGATGTGAGCTGGTAAGAGCTGGGAGGGAAGGGACCAGATGGAGGCTCTATATTAGAAATATGTCACACTGCTTGAATGCTGTGTGTGTGTGTGTGTGTGTGTGTGTCTGTGTGTCTGTGTGTCTGTGTGTCTATGTATCTGTGTGTGTTTGGGTGGTATTTCGAATTATTCTGATTACCCCTGCACTTTGATTTAGGCTAGGGTAAGGATGAGAGAGATATTTAGTGCCCATTCTGTGCCAGTTCTGTTCTACACAATTTTAGCATTCAATATCATTGTTATGAAGTTAGTAATGTAAAGGTCATGTTCAAATCCTTGGTGGCTTTGTCACTTATAGGCCATGGAACTTAGAAGAGGGTAAGTTACTTCCATGGGCTTTGGTTTTCTCCTGTGTGATATGTTTGAAGAGCTTTTGCTCTTGGAGGGAACAACTCAGTTCTTGTTATGCTTTTTTAGTGCTCAATTTGTTAATCTTATGAATTTATTAATCAATGAGTATTTAAAAATATATAAAAGCTTAAACATTTCTCTCTTTTATGTACTATTTGTACAACGAATACATAAAAAATTCATGAATTTAACAAGTGGCATTTTTGAAAACATATAAACAATGATTACTGATTAAATCTAAAATTTCTAAATATTTAATTAAAATTAAAAGTCTAATTTATCATATTCTTGTAAATGTTTTAAACACTTAGAAGACAGACAACACTCATACAGTATTAACATATCTGCAGTACTTATCAGAACCCTCACACAAAAACATGGTATAAAAATGGTAATATACCATTTGTTTCTTTGTTATTTCCAGTCTTATTCTGTTTATTTTTTCCATGATAGAGTGACGTGGTGCATCTACTCATCTGGAGATTCAGAATGGCTTTTCCTGACCTAGTGAGGTCATAGATAGAGGGCTGCTGATAGAAGGTCGTATATAGAGGTTGACTTTTTTTACTACCCTGCTCCCTCCCCTCCATCAGATCTCCTAATTTCCTACCCTTGCTTAATTTTTTTGCATAGCACTTTTCATCAACTGTTATGCCTGCTGTACTTATTTGTTTATATGCTTTTTTAGGTATTTGTTTGTCCTACATCCGTGAAGATATTTTTGCCTGTTTCATTCACTGCTGTAATCTCATTGTCCAGAAAAGCACCAGGCACATAGGAGTTGCTCACAAAGATTTCTTAAATAAACAGATGATGGGGCTTCTAGATCAGGATAGCAGATAGCTCATGAGATGTGAGTGTCTCTTCCACAGAGATTTGGATTGACTACTCCATTGGGCAGGCTATGATCTAAGTCAGTCACCATCCTTTTTACGGTGAACTGTTCCAATTATGGGTTTTGACTAGGGTGATAATTTCTGTTCTTTGTGATAAAGCCTTTCTCCTGAGTCACATGAATTTGTATTTTTTAATTAAGGAATCTGGTGAGTACATTCTAGAGCTGCTTGCTCTGAACTGGGACTTAGTTTATGTCAGTCATTTCAGTTCAGGCACTCAGTCATGTCTGACTCTTTGCAACCCCATGAACCTTAGCGCGCCAGGCCTCTCTGTCCATTACCAACTTCTGGGGTCCACCCAAACCCATCTCCATTGAGTCAGTGATACCATCCATCCATCACATCCTCTGTCGTCCCCTTCTCCTCCTGCCCTCAATCTTTCCCAACATCAGGGTCTTTTCAAATGAATCAACTCTTCACATCAGGTAACCAAAGTATTGGAGTTTCAGCTTCAACATCAGTCCTTCCAATGAATATTCAGGACTGATTTCCTTTAGAATGGACTGGTTGGATCTCTTTGCAGTCCAAGGGACTCTCAAGAGTCTTCTCCAACACCACAGTTCAAAAGCATAAATTCTTCAGCACTCAGCTTTCTTTATAGTCCAACTCTCACATCCATACATGACCACTGGAAAAACCATAGCCTTGACTAGATGGACCTTTGTTGACAAAGTAATGTCTCTGCTTTTTAATATGCTGCCTAGGTTGGACATAACTTTTCTTCCAAGGAGTGGGTGTCTTTTAATTTCATGGCTGCGGTCACCATCTGCAGTGATTTTGGAGGCCCCCAAAATAAAGTCTGCCACTGTTTCCACTGTTTCCCCATCTATTTACCATGAAGCAATGAGACCAGATGCCATGATCTTAGTTTTCTGAATGTTGAGCTTTAAGCCAAATTTTTCACTCTCCTCTTTCACTTTCATCAAGAGGTTCTTTAGTTCTTCTTCACTTTCTGCCATAAGGGTGGTGTCATCTGCATATCTGAGGTTATTGATATTTCTCCTGGCAATCTTGATTCCAGCTTGTGCTTCTTCCAGCCCAGCGTTTCTCATGATGTACTCTGCATATAAGTTAAATAAGCAGGGTGACAATATACAGCCTTAACGTACTCCTTTTCCTGTTTGGAACCAGTCTGTTGTTCCATGTCCAGTTCTACCTGTTGCTTCCTGACCTGCATACAGGTTTCTCAAAGGGCAGGTCAGTGGTCTGGTATTCCCATCACTTTCAGAATTTTCCACAGTTTATTGTGATCCACACAGTCAAAGGCTTTGGCATAGTCAATAAAGCAGAAAGAGATGTTTTTCTGGAACTCTCTTGCTTTTTCCATGATCCAGCAAATGTTGGCAATTTGATCTCTGGTTCCTCTGCCATTTCTGAAACCAGCTTGAATATCTGAAATTTAATGGTCCATGTATTGCTGAAGCCTGGCTTGGAGAATTTTGAGCATGACTTTACTAGTGTGTGAGATGAGTGCAATTGTGCGGTAGTTGGAGCATTCTATGGCATTGCCTTTCTTTGGGATTGGAATGAAAAATGACCTTTTCCAGTCCTGTGGCCACTGCTGAGTTTTCCAAATATGCTGACATATTGAGTGCAGCACTTTCACAGCATCATCTTTCAGGATTTGAAATAGCTCAACTGGAATTCCATCACCTCCACTAGCTTTGTTCGTAGTGATGCTTTCTAAGGCCCACTTGACTTCACATTCCAGGATGTCTGGCTCTAGGTGAGTGATCACACCATCGTGATTATCTGGGTCATGAAGATCTTTTTTGTACAGGTCTTCTGTGTATTCTTGACACCTCTTCTTAATACCTTCTGCTTCTGTTAGATCCATACCATTTCTGTTCTTTATTGAGCCCATATTTGCACGAAATGTTCCCTTGGTAGCTCTCATTTTCTTGAAGAGATCGCTAATCTTTCCCATTCTATTGTTTTCCTCTATTTCTTTGTATTGATCACTGAAGAAGGCTTTCTTATCTCTCCTTGCTAGTCTTTGGAACTCTGCATTCAAATGGGTATATCTTTCCTTTTCTCCTTTGCTTTTCACTTCTCTTCTTTTCACAGCTATTTGTAAAGCCTCCTCAGACAGCCATTTTGCTTTTTTGCATTTCTTTTTCTTGGGGATGGTCTTGATTCCTGTCTCCTGTACAATGTCATGAACCTCTGCCCATAGTTCATCAGGCAATCTATCAGATCTAGTCCCTTAACTCAATTTCTCACTACCACTGTATAGTCATAAGGGATTTGATTTAGGTCATACCTGAATGGTCTAGTGGTTTTCCCCACTTTCTTCATTTTAAGTCTGAATTTGGCAATAAGGAGTTCATGATCTGAGTCACAGTCAGCTTCTGGTCTTGTTTTTGCTGGCTGTATAGAGTTCTCCATCTTTGGCTGCAAAGAATATAGTCAATCTGGTTTTGGTGTTGACCATCTGATGATGTCCATGTGTAGAGTCTCCTCTTGTGTTGTTGGAAGAGGCTGTTTGCTATGACCAGTGCGTTCTCTTAGCAAAACATTATTAGCCTTTGCCCCTGTTTCATTCTGTACTCCAAGGCCAAATTTACCTGTTACTCCAGGACTGCAACAGCGCAGGAGTGCGGAGACTGAGACGGCACAGGAGAGGCCGAGAAGAGCTACCCCACATCCAAGGTCAGGGGCGGCAGCCGACAGGAGCTACCCCATGTCCAAGGTAAGGATTAGTGGCTGCACTTTGCTGGAACAGATGTGGAGACACCCCATGTCCAAAGTAAGAGAAACCCAAGTAAGATGGTAGGCGCTGAGAAAGGGCATCAGAGGGCAGACAGACTGAAACCACAATCACAGACAACTAGCCAATCTGATCACACAGACCACAGCCTTGTCTAACTCATTGAAACTAACCCATACCATGTGGGGCCACCCAAGACAGACGGGTCATCATGGAGAGGTCTGACAGACTGTGGTCCACTGGAGAAGGGAATGGCAAACCACTTTAGTATTCTTGCCTTGAGAGCCCCATGAACACTATGAAAAGGCAAAAAGATAGGACACTGAAAGATGAACTCCCCAGGTTGGTAGGTGCCTGATATGCTACTGGAGATCAGTGGAGAAATAACTCCAGAAAGAATGAAGGGATGGAGCCAAAGCAAAAACAACACCGAGTTGTGGATGGGACTGGTGATAGAAGCAAGGTTCAATGCTTGAAGAGCAATACTGTATAGGAACCCGGAATGTTAGGTCCATGAATCAAAGCAAACTGAAAGTGGTCAAACAGGAAATGGCAAGAGTGAACACTGACATTCTAGGAATCAGCAAACTAAGATGGACTGGAATGGGTGAATTTAACTCAGATGGCCATTATATCCACAATTTGGGCAGGAATCCCTTAGAATAAATGGAGTAGCCATCATAGTCAACAAAAGAGTCCGAAATGCAGTACGTGGATACAATCCTAAAGACGACAGAATAACCTCTGTTTGTTTCCACGGCAAACCATTCAATACCAAGGTAATCCAAGTTTATGCCCCAACCAGTAATGCTGAAGAAGCTGAAGTTGAACGGTTCTATGAAGACCTACAAGATCTTTTAGAACTAGCACCCAAAAAAGATGTCCTTTTCATTATAGGGGTGTTTATGTCAGTCATATTTAAAACTTTTGGTCAGTTTGGTGCCCTGAAATGTCAAGTTTCTTTCTCATGACCATAAGAGCTATAATATTAAAACCTGCATCACAGGGTTGAAAGAATTAAAGGGATAATCCACATAAGGTGAACAGAATCATGCCTGGTATATATTAAATTCTCAATAGTATTATTTTTATTAATGAAGCTATTTTCAGTTATTACCCTTGCTGAAAGGAAAGTCATTTGTTTTCTTTATGGGTGTTTATGAGGAATTCCTTCATCCCAGTTTGAATGACAGGATATATGCATCATATATTTGCACTTATAGAACCAAACTCCATGTCTCTCACAACAGGTGCTAAGGAAATATAAGAAAACGAGAAATGAATAAATTCTAGAGCAACAAATAGTTGTCTCTTCCTAGTTTTCCATTACTCTTTGCACAGATCCTTGACCTACAAGTTGTAGGAGCACAAATGCAGAGGGGACTAATATTTGTTGAGCACGTAGTATGTGCTATGAATTTTGCTCAGTGATATACAACTGTTAGTTATTCCAACCAGCAGTCAACTGAGATCTGAGGGTTTTTTGAAGAAGATATCAGTTTTTTTACATACATTTTATAAATATGGAAACTGAGGCTTAGAAAGGTTAAAGCCACATAGCTGGCAAGTATCAGAACAAGAATTAGAACTTACACATAATGGACTCCAAACTGATTTTTTCCCCTGTTATTCCTTTTCTTAAAGGAGAGGACAAGAGGAACATGGTAACAGCTACTTATTTTTCTTATTATTTTGTCAGTTGAATTATCTTTTCAATCTCATTCTATAAGAGTTTATTACTGAGCCTCTACTCAATTCTTATTGGGTAAATTTTCCAAATGAAAACTTGTATCCAATATGGCCAGATACCTAATGGCAATCAAATACATGGATGCTGATGACATTTATTTTTGGAGTTGACATTAAAATTATTTAAATATAATAAGATCTCTTATGCTAACATATAATTTTGCTAGTATTTCAAGAAGATAAAGTCCTAGAAATGGAAGTCATAAGCATACCCTTTAAAATTAAGTGGATATTGTAAAATTACCCTGAAAAATGATTTGAATAATGTACATCTCAAAATGTTTTTGCTTATATAGATGTCTCCAGCTTTGAACATTTCTGTTAGTAGTTTTGGCAAATACTGCTTTAATGTGTATTAGTTTGTTAATGAGGTTGTGTCCTATTTTTATTTATTAGTTGTATAATTTCATTTGTCCGATGAATTCTTGTTTGTATTTTTTTGCCCATTTTTATATTGATTTTTTTTAAAATTAATTATTTGTGCGAGATTTTTTTTGTATAGATGTATTAACCCTGATCATTATATGTTACAAATATTTTTTGCATATTCTGTCATTTGTCTTTCAACTTTGACCACAGAATCCATTTTCCTAGGAAGATTATTTTGTAAATGTCACCTCAAGAGCGAATGAAATCTGTTATGGATGTTCATTGGATAATAACAGTATTAAATAAATATGTTTAATGTGTACCATAATAGTCACAGAACTAAATTATCTTCTGGACCAAATACCTAATTCAGTGTATAGGAGAACTCACCCTAGAAGACATAATAATCTAATTTTTCATCTACCCCAAGTATGGCACTATATTATAAACAGAAAAATTATTTTTAGAGAAATACATCTCAAAATAGAATGAAGACAGAACCATTTTAGATGGTAATAACAAAATATGCTTAGCTTCTAGGGTTAACATGTAAGGCGGGAATAGAGTACAAAGGAAACTCCTCCCTTAGTGGCTAAGAAAAGCCCCATTCCAAGAAAATCTTTCCTGCTGGCAAAAAAAAAAAAAAAAAAAAAACAAACCCACAGGACAATCTCCTTTTGCGTAGGCATGAGTCCTTCCACCATTGTCTGTCCTTTGTTGTTGTTGGGCCAGAGGGGATAATTACTAAGCAGTTTGAGATGGCAGCAGTGATAATAGGAAAAGTCTTGACTCTACCACTGATTATCTAAAAACACTTGAACAGTTTACTGAACTCCTTGGCCTCAGTTTCCATCCCCTGTAAAATGGGAAAAAGAATACCTACATACAGGGTGATTGTGAAGATTAACATGAGGTAAAATGGATAAAACGGTTTTAAAACTCATGAAAAGTGAAAGTGAAGTCGCTCAGTCGTGTCTGACCCTTTGCAACCCCATGGATTGTAGCCCACCAGGCTCCTCCGTCCATGGGATTCTGTAGGCAAGAATACTGGAGTAGGTTGCCATTTCCTTCTCCAATGCTATAAATCATGTTATTTGATCTGATAATTCATTTTAACATAATTTTTCAATAGTGAATACATTAATCAATTCAGGTAACTTTTACTGGGGAAATTAGGTTTGGGAAGAAAAGAAGACATGAGTTCTGATTTAATCAACCTTCAAATCTAATAATTACATTTCTCATTTATATAACAGCTTAGAGTTTACCAAGTGCTTTCATTCACTGTATTGTTTATCCACTCATTCATTCAGTCATGGACCTGGAGGACGGAGTCCTTGAACTCATGGTTAGAGAAAAAGCAAATACACAGAAAAGTGAATGAAATATGTCCAAGTTCTAATATCAATACTTGCTATGGAGGAATTGAGCATAGGACAGGATGGAGAATGACAGATATGGTGTGGGCACAACATATATCTTAGGAGAGTGGTTGTCTTAGGAGGGTGGTTGGAGAATGCTTCATTGAGGCAGTTGTAGGCAAGGTATGTTAAGGTCCCAGAGCAAGAAAGAGTTTAGCACATTATAATTAATCTGCCTGCAATACAGGAGATCCAGGTTCAATCTCTGAGTCAGGAAGATCCCCTGGAGAAGGAAATGGCAACCCCACTCCAGTATTCTTTCCTGGAGAATGTTATATACAGAGGAGCCTAGCAGGCTACAGTCCATGGGGTTACAAAAGAGTCAGACACGACTTAGAGACTAAGCAACTGAACAAGAGCCGAACAAGTTGGGAGAGGTGTCCCTGGGGCAGAAAGTGCCTTGAGCTCAGGATGAAGAGACAGCATGTTGTTGGATCCTGGAGGGCTCTCTAGGTCACACTAAGGAATTTGGACTTTTTTCTAAGTGCAGTGCAAAAGCACTGGAGGCTTTTAAACCAGATAATTTCCAAATGTTGAGAAGATCATTATACTGAGAATGGATGGGAGTAAGTGAAAATAGAGGTCGGGAAACCACTAAGCAGGTTGTTGGATTAATCAGGGGAGAAAGAATCTTTACTTAATTAAGACCAATGGGGTCTGTTAGACCAGAGCAGACACTAAACTCTTCACCCACCTAACTTCATGTTGTCCATCAGCGGAGGTCAGAGCAGGAGATGTGGTTTCACCCAGTTCTAGGACAGCGGTGTTTGTTTCAGTAGCTTTGAAAGGGGAATGGAAACGATCATGGCAAGCAAGTGATTGTACTGCAGATTTATTTCAGCTGAACTGCCTTAGATTTATCCATATTGAACATCTACAGTTTTGGATTCTGTATTAATATGCTAGAGATATCATAGCCAAGTACCATAGAATGGTGGCTTGACAAGAGAAATTCATTTTCTTACAACTCTGGAAGCTAGAAGTCTAAGATCAAAATGCCCATGGGTAGCTTTCATCTGGAGGTCTCTTCCCTGGGCTTGTAGATTGCCACCTTCTCTTTCTTCACATGGTCCTCCCTCTACTTCTGCCTATGTCCTAATCGCCTCTTCTTATAAGGATTCTAGCCATATGGGATTATGTCCACCCTAATGGCCTTATTTTTATTTATTTACTTTTTTAAAGGTCCTATCTCCAAGTACAGTCACAGTCTCAGGTGCTGGGGGTTGGGACTTCAACATATAAATTTTGAAATGGGCATAATTGAGCCCATAACAGATTCGAAGATGAAATCTGTGTTTGGGGAATCAGGCGTGGTAATGAAAATCAGGATCTAGTTAACTTATTTCTGGCGTGTGCTGAAATAGTTGCATTTCTCCTAAGTCGTAAAGAAAAAGACGTGGTTTCCTTTTATAATTAGTGCCAGGCACTGTGATGACTTAAATACCTCCTCAGAGGATTGTTCAGCACATTCACTAAGACTTTGTTAGACCACCGGGTTACCTCTTGTTAATATTCATGTGATATGTGCTCTTTCTTTAAGGATAATGTTTTAACTTCTCTTCTCCTAGGTAGATTTTGAGGAAAAATGCGATGAAAACAAACATGAGCAATTGTTGATACTCAGCATTTGGCAATTATGTGCTTTCTCCACTCTCTCTGTGATACCTAATTGTGAGTCAGTTTCTATGCACATTTGTAGCTGTGCTGGTTAGAGGCACCACATCCTTGACTGAAGCATTCAGGGACCAAGCTGTGAGTTGCTTGAAAGGGATTAGCACTGCTGTCCCTGGACACAGCTTAAGCTCATGAAAAGATGGAGTCACGAGGAAAAGGTGGTCAACGTGAGAAGTGGCTCAGGTTGGTGAAGGTTAGGGAAAGTTTAGCAGTCTTCTGGTGGATACTCTCTGACCCATGGGTATGTGCTTACTCACATGTAGCTGTTTGAGCTTTCCTTACTCTTGCTTAGGGGAGAGATTTATTGTTATATGGAGTTCGGTTGATATTTTGATATTAAAGTGCCTCATGCAAATTTTGCATGAGTTTATTACAAAGCTTTGAGACGGACAAGGTATATGAACATTTTCCATTCTGTGTGTAATATTGAATCCTAACCTGTGAAAAAGCTCTCTTTCTCCCATGTGAATTACCATGATCAGAACCAGGAATGACTACTGGCAGCTTCAGGAATCAAATTCTGAATCCAGAGGGTTCTTTTTGGGTCTTGCTGTTGAACAAAGACCTGTGGTGGTGGGAATATGCACAGATAAAATGGCCTGACATTTTCATCAGAGAATTTCATCTGGTTACTTATGGGTCCCTTGGGCCTTTATGGCACCCCACTCCAGTACTCTTGCCTGGAAAATCCCATGGACGGAGGAGCCTGGTGGGCTACAGTCCATTGGGTCGCGAAGAGTCAGACACGACTGAGCGACTTCACGTTCACTTTTCACTTTCATGCATTGGAGAAGGAAATGGCAACCCACTCCAGTGTTCTTGGCTGAAGAATCCCAGGGACTGCGGAGCCTGGTGGGCTGCCGTCTATGGAGTCGCACAGAGTCGGACACGACTGACGCGACAGCAGCAGCAGCAGCAGCCCTAGGCTAAGCAGAAAGAAAACTGGTTTTAGACTCAGATGTGGGCTGTATCACTGTTAATTGTGTTACCTCTCTGAGCCTCAGTTTTCATACTTGAAAATAGCAACAATAACTCTTAAATGGCTTGGATCATAGAAGAGCTTAATAAATAGTTGTGGGCTGAAGTACTGTTTTCTTTCTTACCTTAGTTCAACCTGCTTATATTCCTTTATCCTCTTGTCTTTATAAAATGCATTTCTTAGCGGTGGATTCTGATAGTTTAATATACCTGCTTCCCTGGTAGCTCAGCTGGTAAAGAATCCAACTGCATTGCAGGAGACCCCAATTCGATTCCTGGGTCAGGATGATCCCCTGGAGAAGGGATAGGCTACCCACTCCAGTATTCTTGGGCTTCCCTGGTGGCTTAGCTGGTAAAGAATCTGCCTGCAACATGGGAGACCTGGGTTCGATCCCTGGGTTGGGAAGATTCCCTGGAGAAGGGAAAGGCTACTCACTCCAGTATTCTGGCCTGGAGAATTCTATGGACTAGTCCATGGGGTTGCAAAGGGTTGGACATGACTGAGCGACTTTCACTTTCACTTTTTTCAAACTTAGGACACTGTTACCTGTCTTGGGGCAATCTTTAAACTTTGTCTCTAACCACAGAGTATTCTATGACCTCTTAAAGGGATTCTAAGTATTAAGTTTCAGAAGTAGGTGGAAGGCTTCCCTGGTGGCTCATCTGGTAAAGAACCCACCTGTGAACGCAGCAGACATGAGAGACATGGGTTTGATCCCTGGGTCAGGACAATCTCCTGGAGAAGGAAATGGCAAACTGCTCCAATATTCTTGCTTGGAAAATTCCATAGGCAGAGGAACCTGGTGGGCTATGGTCCACGGGATCAAAAAGAGTCAGACACAACTGAACATGCACACACACACAGGTGGAAGGCATTAGTAATACCATCCTAGGTTTGCCTCATGGGTAATCACACAGCTCTGCTGGAACATGGCGATGGTTTGGGCTGCAGCAATCACTGGCATCATTATAGTTATCATCATCATCATCACCATCATCTCCTCTTCCTCTTCTTTGTTCTTGATCACAATCATCATTTGCAATCACAAGTGTCCAAGTGGTTGTTCTGTTGGGTCATTTGGAACAAGTGAATAGTGACAAGGGTAACTGCTTTCATAACCTCCAAACCATTGAGCTTAACACTTAACAGATTGTCCTTGGCACATTCCATACCATACCTATCAGTCTTCCTGTCTCTATTGTCTACACTGTCACTTAACCTTCAGAAATACCTTGGTTATTGTATTCAGACAAAAGCTCTATTCAGATGCTGGTTCTGTTACTATAAGCTGTGTGAACTTGGACAAATTCCTAAACTTCTCTGAGCCTCAGTTTTCTCATCTGTAAAATAAAAATATTAAATGAATGACAACATTGCAGAAGTATTGGATTAAATAAAAAGAATATATTTAGAGCTCTTTGTACAGATCTGAGCATATATAGGTGCTCAAATAATGGTAGCTATTATTAGTGTTGCTATTAATATTGATGTTAACATAAAGTAAATAAGAGCCTGAAATGGCAACCCATGCCAATATTCTTGCCTGAGAAATCCCCATGGACAGAGGAGCCTGATGGGCTACAGTCCATGGGGTTGTAAGAGTCGGACATGACTTAGCTACTAAATCAAGATAATAACTAGCATCGAGTAATGCTCAGTAAGTGGTGGTAATGGTTGTTAGTTTTTCTTTTTCATATTTGTTGGGACAGGAACCCTTCAAAACTTGACCTATATCTTCCACTCATCCCTGTACCTTTAAAGGAGCCCAACTTAACTCAGCCTGAGCTACTGAATAAAATTGAGCCTTTAACCCACAACTCCAATGTCAGCAGCTGCCATGGACTCATTTTCATCTTTCATTTTGCTCCTCCATATCTGCTCTGGTCTTTGTCTTCTGGATTCTGGTTTCTCAGTTTGGACTTGCTCATCCAACTCTGTGCTCATCCCTAAGAGTTGGTGGCTTACCAATCCTATAGTTTAACTTGCAGACTTTCTGAACAGGCTTACCTTGTCTTCTGCCTCCCCTGTGCCACCCCCAAGGTTTCTGCTTTCCTTTGGCTTCTGTTGATGTTTGGCATTTCCAAGAGGGCCTTGGAAAAAATTTACCATGGCCAGGTTTGGTCTTTAGGAAGTCCTTGATCAATTGTCTTATTTCTTCTCTCTCAAAGTGCCCATTTGATATGAAATTCCATCATGGATCCTAAAATCTGCTGCATTGATATTGTCCTTTCTTTTCTTCTCATTTACTTGGCTTATAAGAGGATGCTAAGATGAATTAATCTTTTGCCCATGGGGAGAAAACTGCCAGCAATCTCCTGTTCTGATAGTACTGGCAGTATTTTGTCCATTCTGACTCTGTCACTCTCTGGTCCCTGTTTTTATGAAGGTTGCTTTACAGGGTCTGGCCTAATGGTTAGATGGATCATTAGTCCAATGGGTAGGGCGCCCTGAAACACATTTGGCAGAGCTGCTCTGGGTCTGTGCCAGAACGTCTAGAGCAGAGAGACCACGATTTCTTGCCCAAACCCCGACTCCCACCGCTGGCCCATGAATCCTGCTAGTTAAAGGGGTCAGCCAGTCCTCCTTTTAATTAAAAAAGTTTGGTCATACAGTTGCTTGATGATGATGTTATTTCTTACCAGAATTCAGCAGACTTCCACAACCTATTTCTAGGACTCTTTGAAACACGCACTTTAGCCAGTTCTTATCAAAATATGCTCAGTAACTAAACAAGCAGGTTTAGTTTTCTAAATTGTGACCCTCCTCTCCAGCAGAGGCTTCCTGATAGTAATTAGTAAACTGTGGTCATGGTGTTTGTGCCTCATGGGATCTGATTTTTATTCTATTCAGAGAAGTGGACAGGTAGAAAGCTTAAAAAGGAAAAAAAAAAAAAAAACAAAAAAAAACCCCACATACTTCAGTAAAAACAACCTAACATTTATTTCAGGGTCATTTCATCAGGCAAAAAGGCTGCCTTTTAGCTGCTTCGATGCTTTCTGAAACCTTTCAAGCTACAAAGAGAGTGATTCTGGTTTGTGTGGCTAAAATGCGAGAGAAGATGATTGGTTTCATTAGCCAGGGAGGGGTGATAATATGCTGCTATACTTCTCCATTTATTGGGCACTTTATATTAATAACTCATGATGGCTGGAGTGTTTAGGTGTATATTTCAAGCTCAGTGTAAAATACCATGCCATTAAGAATTTAAACACATTCTAATTTAATTATGGCCAAGAGCTGGTTCCAAGTGATCCTGTGTTTTTGTTGGCTGGTTTCAACACTGCAAATTTCGAATATGGAAAGATTTATTTTCTTTTACTCTTTGTCCCTTTTATTCTGGATTGTTAAGAACCTTAATCATTTTAAAGAGTGTACATTTGGAAAATGAAGTGCAATTGAAGTTATGGAAAATTCTAGTTTTCTTCAATACTGTTTTGCTTTCCATTTTGCAATGTGCCAAATTTTTTCTTGCTTGTGATATATTGATTACTCACAAGTTCTTTTTACCTCCTTTTTTGTCCTTAAATGACTTTTCTGTTTCTCAAATAGCTATACTCTTGTCACATGCTTTTTCTATCATGGCCTAAAATGATACCATCCAAGTCAACTTGAGATAGGACAAATAGAGATAATTTCTTGAGTCCTGTTTTTTTGGGCTCTCTGGGTAGCGATTTAGCCAGGCAACTATGAGGGAGGGTGAAGGAGTTAGCACAGGACAACTGGTAATGAATAATATTTGGGCTCCTGGGGTAAACTAAATCACATAAGACCCTGTCCTATAGCTCCAATATTCTTTCACATTCTCGTCAAGCTAATGACTTCTGGTGGCCTTTGATGATCAATTTAAGTAGACCTGCTGCTGCTGCTGCTGCTAAGTTGCCTCAGTCGTGTCCGACTTTGTGCGACCCCATAGATGGCAGCCCACCAGGCTCTGCCGACCCTGGGATTCTCCAGGTAAGAACACTGGAGTGGGTTGCCATTTCCTCCTCCAGTGCATGAAAGTGAAAAGTGAAAGTGAAGTCACTCAGTCGTGTCCGACTCTTTGTGACCCCATGGACTGTAGCCCACCAGGCTCTTCCGTCCATGGGATTTCCCAGGCAAGAACTGGAGTGGGGTGCCATTGCCTTCTCCTAAGCTTATATAAAAGTATTTTAAAAAATAAGGTGGCAGCACTACTTACAATGGCTAAGACATGGAAATAATCTAAATGTCTATTGACCAAAGAAAGGATAAAGAAGAGGTGGTGTACACACACAAACACATGCACACACGCACACAGTAGAATGTTACTCACCCATAAAAATAATGCTATTTGCAGCAACATAGATGGACCTAGAGATTATTCTACTCAGCAAAGTAAGTTAGAAAGAGAAAGACAAATACCATCTGATGTCACTTATATGTGGAATCTAAAACATGACTCAAATGAACTTATCTGTGAAACAGACTCACAGACATAGAGAACAAACTTGTGGTTGCCAGGGGGAGGTTGCTTACGGTGGGGGAGGGATGAATTAAGAGTTTTGGACTAGCAGATGCAAACTATTACATATATATAGGATGGATAAGCAAGAAGGTCCTGCTGTATGGCACAGGGAACTGTATTCAATATCTCGTAGTAAACTATAAGGGAAAAGAATGAAAAAAATAAGGTAGAGGAGATGAGGCTCCTCACTGGGGGATTTTCCTGGAATCTGCCTGAATCTGTTGGCGATGACTCTTCAACTTTTAGGAATAAGCTTAATAATCAGTGACCTCTGGGGAGCTGGTGGAAGATGTCTATGCTCAGTTTATAGACCCGACAATCCCTCTTATAGCTCTCACTGGATCCCCTAGAGTTTCCAGCCATTGGGACCTTGCAATCTCCAGATGTGGTAGACTGTAGACTCTGTAAGTATAAATCTGGGTCTCTGCGTCCTTTAAAACTTTCAGTTCATAGGTAACAACAGGATGATAGACACCACCGCCCCCCCCCCCCGCCCCCTGGGTGGGGCAGCGTGTCCTAATGACTTTGTGTTATAAAATTTAATTAGGTAATTTTTTGTTGTTCAGTATGACTCTTCATGACCCCATGGACTGCAGCATGCCAGGCTTCCCTGTCCCTTATCATCTCCCAGAGTTTGCCCAAGTTCATATCCATTGCATATTTAGAAAATATATATATATTTAATTTGGAAAAGGAACAAGCACACCAATTTTTCTTATATAAACTACAGAATGAAAAAAAAATTTGGTTGATATAGGATGATGAAAGAAGCCAAGGGATTCAGATATGATTTTGGGGGGACAGTAGAATTAGATTTTTGGATTTATATATTATTTAAGTATATATATGCCAAAAGTTGCATAATTTGAAGGAATATCTTGCATTGATGGTTTTCAGGGTCAAGGAATAATTTTCAGGAAGTGTGTAACCAAAAGGACTGTCCCTTAGAAAACAAGGACTCTTGTCTCTTTAGTCCTTTGCTGCCCTCTTATTTCAGATGTTCCTCTCTGTCTGGCCCACCCTAGGGGATGAAAGCTGGCCACTGCACATGTAATAGGCCACCCAAGACTGCTGAAAAAAAATCTATAACATTTTTGCCAAATTATTTTTCAAAAATCCAAAAATAGTAAGATGAAAATACTAAATTTATATTTAAGACATTTATTGGCATGGCTCCCCATTAGGAGGCTGTGAGAACCCTTCAAAGACAGACATTATGAACTAGTGCCTGGCTTGGAGGAAGTCACAATTAATATTGAATAAATTAATACATGACTTGGATTTAAATGAGAGATACATGAACCGTATGAAACTGCCCATATATGAGGTTACGATGTTGGTGGACAGAGGTCAGAACTTGAACCTTGCAGTGTAGAACTGGATCAGGTGTACTCCTATAGGATGCTACTCATTTCTCATCTGTATTTTAGCTGTTTGTATCCTTAATGTATAGGGTATTTTACTTTCTGATTTCCTAGTTAACGATTTATTATAAATATTTTTCCACATGGCTTCAAAGCCCTCATATTGTATTTTTAATAGATCGGTATTGTTCCATTGAGTTGCTATAGGATGCTTTTCTTAAATTTTATGTCCTGTTGAATTGCTGGTGTGAAATTGTTCACTAAAGGGAAATGAACATTATGGGGACCATTGTTATTAATTGCCTTATTGTGATAAAAAAAAACAAAAAACTAAAAACTCACACAAATTTATACAACAATCAGGGTAGAGAAATGAACCAATTTCCAATTTGAGTCTACCAACAACCTCTCCCAGACCTACTTTGAAAATACAACCTCCCACATTGTACACTCCCCTCACCACAAACACCCATAGCCATTTCCTGAGGCTTGCCTCTGTAGGACACCAAAACATTCAGGGGGAAAGGAAAATGCTCCAAATGGTTCCCAGATGTCTGAATGTGTGGCATAATTGGGCATCGAAACGACTGGAGTTTTCATTTTTCAATGAGATATTTTGGCAACAGGCAAACAATCTTAATACAGTAAGTAAATTTCCCCCCTCCCTTGTCGCCCAAATTGATACAGTATTTAATGAGCATGTACTACGTGCCAGGTACAGTAGTGGGGATTGGAAAATGCAAGGCTTAAGGAAGTTCTGGAGCCAATAGGAAGAAGTTTAGTCTTTTATGAAGTGTAAGATAAGGATGTGTTTTTCTGTTTGGGCAAATGTCTTATAGCACATACTCATACTTTCAAGGGAGGACATTGTATTTCTCACACACCTCTTTAATTTGCAAATTTAGTATAATAATTACACTCTAGACAATACTTCACTTGTCTACCAAGATGCTTTTCACAAGTCAGAGGAGGGAAACTGGAGACACAGAGGGGCATGCCTAACTGCCCAGGAGGGTGTGAGCCAGATGCACTGCCCCTTCCCAGGGCCCCATCCTTCCTGACACTCAGGTGGCAGAGACTTGGGAAACACACAGCTTGGAATTCCAGTGCAAAGCCAGGATCACCCGGCCAGATACAATTACAGCTGTATCATTATTATTATTGAGTAAGAAACTGCTCCAAACATGTTGGCTTAAAGTGAGCATTAAGTTGCTCAGAGAGGAAAGAGCGACTCTTGTGCCACTGGCTAGAACTCATGTAGAAGAGATACAGAAGGAAATCATACCCACAAAAGCTGATCAGATTTGTCTTAAAGAAGTCTAATTGCTTCAATCACACAATCTCTGTGGTTGATGCAGACCTAGGATAAGTTTATCAATTATGTTTCAGTTCTAGGGTCTTTCTTGGTGGTCCAGTTGTTGAGAGCCTGCTTTGTGAAGCAGACGATGTGGGTTCAATCCCTGGTCGGGGAACTAAGTCCACCTGCTCCAACAAGAGAGCCCGTACGTGGCAACAGAAGATCCCACCTGTCACCAAATACACAAATAAAAAGAAAATATTAGATACAAAAATATTTTTCAGTGCTACTGTGAATGAGGCAGGGTTCCTGCACAATGCTTTAGTAGGTGACTAACTAGAAAGGTCTGCAGGGAAGGATGGGATTTGAATATAGGACCTCCAAGTGGTAAGATGCTTTAAGATTAGGTAGTCTATTGTACTACTAATACTTTTCAAGATGAAAAGTCAGTGACTCAAAGGAGGAAAGTGATTGGCTCAAAGTGACACAGTCCAGTGATGTCAGGGAAACAAGCAAAACACGGTCCTTCTAGCCCTTGGTCTCCTAGGCTCCTGTTTTCTTTTCTGCTGTCTGATATTTCATGTTCATTTCTTAGGGAGGCAAAGACAGTGAGTGGAGGAAAAGAAGCGAATGACCATTTGGAGTTCCTTCATAACTGAGTGGCTCCTCTGGTGGCTCAGACAGTAAAGAATACACCGGCAATGCAGGAGACACAGGTTTGATCACTGAGTTGGGAAGATCCCCTGGAGAAGGAAATAGCGACCCACTCCAGTATTTTTATCTGGGAAATCCCATGGACAGAGGGGCCTGGTGGGCTACAATTCATGGGGTCGCAAGAGTTGGACACGTGTTAGCAACTAAACCACCACCATGAGTGAGTAAAGTCTGTGTATTCTTTCCCAGATTCCATCCTGCGGTAGACTGTAGAAATGGCCACATTTCCTCACCCCTTCCTGGGTCCATACTGTTTACTATGCAACTTGGCAGCTCCTCCTAGTAAGAGGTGGAATCCATTTCCATACTCTTTGAATTTGCCTAGCCTGTGATTGACTTAGGCTGATAGAGGTGTGCCAGTTGTGAACTTCAGCCGAAAAGGGCTTATGCTCTTCTCTTCTTTCTTGGAAACAGCTTGAAAATTGGCCTGGGCTAGCTGTGGAAGATGGAAACTGCATGGCCCAGTCACCCCCATCATCCCAACATCCCAAAGGCAGCTAGACTGTGAGACCTATGACTGGCTATCCTAGACTAGTTACCACCCCCCCCCCCCACCCCCTGCCAATACACACACCTGCCACCTGGCTGCAGATATATGAGCAAGTTCAGAAGTCAGCTACATCTGCCCCAGGTCAGCTAAACTGCCCAGCTGGGCAAAGAGAAATGCTCAGTCTAAGACAATGACCTGGGGAAGGTTGTTATGCAACAATAATAATGATACAACTGTAATGGTATCTAGTTATATGATCCTGCCTTTGCACTGGGATTCCAAGCTGCATGTTTCCCAAGGCTCTGCCACCTGTATGCCAGAAAGTATCTGGAGCACTTTCATCCTGGCTCAGCCAGTCTAGATTAATGCTGTGCCAAGAGCAAACTCTCAAATGCACAAAGCCTATGGGTACTGCCCTGGTGAGAGCCCTCAGAGGGAGTTTAGGATGTGGTTAGAGACGATGGGGACCAGGAGAGAGCCAGGGACATGGAGTCTTTGGTGCTGTGAACTGCTGAACGTTTGCCTGGGCCATCCCCCATGGATATCACAGGTCTGGCTTACTTAATGCTAGAGGTGCAGCTTCCTATGGACTGAATTGTGTCCCCTCAAAATTCATCTGTTGAAGCCCTAATCTCTCATGTGATGGTATTTGGAGCTTGAGCCTTTGGAGGGCTTTCCCAGGTGGCACTAGTGCTAAAGAACCTGCCTGACAATTCAGGAGACATAAGAGATGTGGGTTCGATCCCTGGGTTTGGAAGACCCTCTGGAGGAGGACATGGCAATCTGCTCCACTATTCTTGCCTGGAGAATCCCATAGACAGGGAAGCCTGGTGGGCTATGGTCCATAACAGTTGCAAAGAGTCGGACACAACTAAAGTGACTTAGCACACATGCATGCATTGATTCATTTACAGCATGAGAGAAATTATGTATGTTTGTGTCTACCAAAGGCCTTGAAAGATGGCTTTGAAATGTGATCAGGTTTACGTGAAGTCACGAGGGTAGGATCCTTCTGATAGGATTGATGCTCTTATAAGAAGAGACAACAGACAGCTCCATCTCTTTTTCTCCCTGCACTCTTTTCCCTCTTGGCAGTGTGTGGATACAGTGAGAAGGCTGCCATCTGCAATCCAGAAAGAAAGTTCTCATCAGAACCCAACCATGCTGGCACCCTGATCGAGGACTTCCAGCCCTCAGAACTATGAGATAATAAACTTCTGCTGTTTAAGCCATCACAAATAAGGGTATTTGTGATGGCAGCCCCAAACTAATACACAGCTGTTTCTAGTTAGACAGATGTTTGGCATTGCTTCAGGGGAAAATAATCTGAATGATTAAATGCATTTTTCAGTCCAGATGTTTTGGCAATGTGAGGATGTAGCCAACATGTGCTTGTGGGATGACCCTGTGGCTATCCTGGGGAGTAGCTTCTGGACAAAGTGAGGAAATTCTGGGAAGGACCAAGGGAAGCTCCCTTCTCTTTTGTGCCAAGGATGCACATGTTCATTTTTGGGAAGAGGGCCTTCCATATGTGGGCTTTTTGTCCATGGAGATTTATGAAATACATCCAGCCTCCTCCCTTTAGTTGCAAAGAGACAACTTTGAACAAGCCTGCCTGATAGTTTGTCATTGTTCTCTCCCTCTGTTCAGGTTGTTGATAATCACTGCTGCATTTGTGGTTGAAAATTGTGAGAAGTAAATTCTGGACAAGGTCAAATGAGTGAGCTAAAGAATGTCAAAAGATGAAATAGGCGACCAGGACGTGTACTGAAAAGGGTCCCCAGTACCAGCTTTACAATGATGAAGGGCTTGTCTTAATGTATAAATATTAAATAAATGTATAAATATAAATTGAGGTCTTATTTAAACTCCCTCCTCCCTTCTCCAAACCAAGAACTCTGTTAATGATTCTTTCTCACATGTGACTCAGAATCAGGTTTGCTGACCGCACAGGAGGGAATTCTCTATTGCAGGATTTTATTGTTTAGTTGCTAAGTCATGTCCAACTCTTTGCAGTTCCATGGACCGCACCACTCCAGGCTTCCCTGTCCTTCACTATCTCTCGGAGTTTGTTCAAGCTCATGTCCACTGAGTCGATGATGCCATCTAACTTACTGCAGGATGGGTAAACTTTTTGTAAGTGTAGATAGTACATATTTTTGGCTTTGCTAGCCATAAATGCTGTAGCCACTCAACCTTGCTATTGTTAAATGAAAGCAGCCATAGATAACACTTAGACAAATGTTTTTTTTTTTTTTTCATCAAAAGCAGTGACTGCCTGGATTTGGCTCATGCTCCATGGTTTGCCAATTCTACTCTACTAGGTTCAATGAATCAATGTTTCTAAGGTGCTTTAAGCAGCTCCTGGAATATGATGATACTTTGGAATTGTTGATTATTGCTCTTCTTCACCTGACCTGGAACAAGGCAGTAGGAGCTAAGCCCTAAGGAGAAGTAGGTTAATATACAGTGAATATGAGACTCAGTCAGATGAAAATAAGGATGGGGGTCAATTGAAGGGACGTACATTCAGTCCCAGCACCTGGCGGAGAATTGCCTTAGAGGCTGTGTGTCTTAGTTCAGGCCGCTCTAACAAAGTGCCATAGACTGTGTGGCTTATGAACAAGAGAATTTTTTTTTTTTTCATAGTTCTGGAGGTTGAAGGTCTGAGATAAGGGTGCCAGCAAGGTCAGGGAGGGAATCTCTTCCAGGTTGTAGGAAGGGGGTCCCTTCCAGGGCCCAAATGGCTCTTGTCTAACATTCAGAAATGAATTGTCTGAGGAGACACATGTGCTGACAAAGCAAGAGATTTTATCAGGAAAAGCCCCCCCTCGATGGAGAGCAGTAGGGTAAGGGAAACCAGGAGAACTGCCACGTGGATTTTATGGTGATGGGATTAGTTTCCAGGTTGTCTTTAGTTGATCATTTTGACTCAGAGTCCTTCCTGGTGGTGCAGGCCTTGTTCAGCCAAGATGGATGCCAGCGAGAAGGATTCTGAGAAATGGTCGGACATGTGGTGTCTCCTTTTGACCTTTCCCGATCTCCTCTGGTTGGTGGTGGCTTATTAGTTCCGTGTTCTTTACCAGGACAACTCATGTAAATGGTTACTATGGTGCCTGGCCAGGGTGGGCAGGGTCAGTCAGTGTGCTTCCCCTAACAGATGGACTCCCCTTTCTGTTCTTATGGCAGAAAGAGGACTAGAGAGCTTTCTGGGGTCCCTTCCCCACAAGGGATCTGTGGATGGGCTTCCCTTGTGGCTCAGCTGGTAAAGAATCCACCTACAACATGGGAGACCTGGGTTCGATCCCTGGGTTGGGAAGATCCCCTGGAGAAGGGAAAGGCTACCCACTCCAGTATTCTGGCCTGGAGAATTTCATGAACTGTGTAGTTCATGGGGTCGCAAAGAGTTGGACACGACTGAGTGACTTTCACTTTTGCATGGGTATGTTCTCAGTCGTGTGACTCTTTGTGACCCCATGGACTGTGGCCCACCAGTCTCCTCTGTTCATGAAATTTTCCAAGCAAGAATGCTGGAGTGGGTTGCCATTTCCTTCTCTACTGGGGCCCCTTTTATAAGGGTACTAATCCCATTTATAAGGGCTTTCCCCTCAGGACCAAGAGCTTCACTTCTTAATATCATTCCATTATAAGTTAGAATGTCAACATTTGAATTTCAGGGGGATGCAAACATTCAGTCCACTGTTATAATTCTTTTGCCTCGCCAGGAGATTAAGATGCCATGTTCTGTCGTGGAGTAAGCCCCGCTACCTCTCCCTTCTACATTAGCTTTATGAACTAACAGTCCACAGATATGCTGCTTGCATAAACGAATTGATAACCTCTATCCCACAGTATCCAGTAGAATATGAGGTTATCACTGCAACAATTCCAAGCAAACAACTCTAAGCCCCAACACAAAGTCATCTTGCATGATCCAGATTAAGGGTACTTGCTAACAACATTCCTACATGATTTACAAACCTTTCACTCAATCCTGGTTGCATTGGCTTTTCTGTTGCTCTGTTAGCTTAGTGCAGGTGTGTGAAAAGATTTGAGCATAATGAATTGTTTCTCCAAGAGCCAAAAAAGTAAATGATGAAAGAATTGGATAGAAAACATGTTAAAAAGATATTTTATATTAGCTCCAAGGAGCTAGATCAATTACTATGATGTGTTACATGTTCAGAAGTCAGGAAATTCTAAATTATGGTTCCCAGTATGAACGTAACTCAGACCCTTTGCACATGCAATATTTTATAGGACTGTATATGGTGTTAACTTTAATGCTTTAACATCTATGCTTAATGTGGCAACTATAAATTTGAATTTCTTGACTTCAGAGGTTATAACGTTTAACCATACAGCTGCATCAATGTGCTTATTGCATTAAAATATTTCTTGGTGTAATATTTTGATGAATCAGTCCCCTATATGGATAGGTCTGGGCTATTTGGTCATCATACAAAAAAAAAAAAAAAAAAAGAGTGCTGCCTACCACTGTTTAGCTCTGTAGCCTCTCTAGGTCATTTGAACTAGGTCATTGAACTGTGAATGAACAATTTTCACTTTCTGGTGGTTTCTATACCAAATCAGACCTTAAGGAAGAAGGATTATTTGAACATTGTTGTGCCACTTATTTCAAGAGGTTTGGTTACCCTAGAGATGGTGTGAGAAATGTAAGAAAAGTTCAGAGTTTAATTCCAGGCTGTAATTCTCATTATAACTGTAAATGGAATCCCCTTGAGTTTAAAATCTAATGTGAGAGTCTGATAGGAGATTTATAAATGAAAAATCTCACATGCCTGGAAGTAACCAATTTTGCCTATTAAGTGATTGGTACCATGACCACTTGCTCATTCTCTGTGTATTTCTTTGCTCCTGAGGGCACATCATTTTAGACAAACAGGTTTCTCTAGTTTCAGAGATATCTATCTCCCTTCCCCCCTCATCACCACACCACTCCAGGCTACAGCTTTCTCTGGTTTTAGCAAAAAGGTTGTAAAGCAGCTGTCCTGGCCATTGTTGGCAAAAAATTTGGAAGGCCATAAGGGAAGCTGTGCTCTCAACCACTTTGCTATTATAATGAGTCCCAAGTTCCTTGTTCCTGGTCCAGGTACTCACCCCCTACACATACCTACATGTAGGTGCAGTGAGTATGGATCTAATTTCATAAGCTCAGGTGTGCAGGAAATGTTCCTCTTTAAACATATTCTTTAAATTGACTTAATTTTAACTTCTGGCACCCATAGTACTGGGCTGTATTGTATACTGTTCACGAGAGTTGTACTTAAAATAGTGTAAGGGCACCAAGAGGTTGAAAGTAAAATATTGGAAGACAACATACTGTGCTAACACTGACCGAAAGTAAGCTGCTATGTTAATATCTGTATGAATATCCAGACAAAATGGATGTTAAGGTAAGAAGGATTACTAGAAATAAATGGGAACATTTAATAAAGTTTAAGGGAATAATTCAACAGACATAATAACATAAACTTTAAAAATATAAAGCAGAATATTGCTGAAGTGAAGTAGATATTGACAGATCCACAATGAATTGGATTTGTTATAACAAGCAGCCAAATCTGTGAGAATAAGAAATTTTTCTAATACAATTTACTCTCTAACACAACTGATTCTAATGTAACTGTTAGAATATGCAGGCAAAAATATGTGAGGATATAGAAGACTTGACCAATATTATCTACCAATGTGACCTAATTGAAATTTATAAAATTGAATACTCAACTGTACAACACAAATTCCTTTCAAGTATACACAGAACATTTGTTTACCAATATTGACTCATATGCCAGATCATAAAGTAAGTTGGAAAAATTTCAGAAGATTGAAGCCATGTGCATTATATTCTCCAACCATAGTAGAACTGAGCTAGAGATTAATGCAAAGAGATAACTAGAAAATCCTCAAGTATTTGGAAATTAAACAATACATTTCTAAATAACCCATGGGTCAAAGAAGAAATCACAATAAAAATTAAAAACATTTTTTTCACTAAATGCTAATGAAAACTCAACAAAATAAAACTTGTGGGGTAAAACTAAAGAAGTACTTTGAGGAAAATATATGGCCTTAATTGCACATGTCTGAAAAGAGAAAAGGCTGATAATCGGAAGTCTTATCTTACATCTCAGAAAGTTAAAAAAAAAAAAGAGAGAGAGATGAGCAAAGTAAAAGGAAAGAAATAAAGATCAGATCAGAAGTGAATGAAATAAAACAAACACATAAGAGAATCAATAAACCCAAAGTTGGCTCTCTGAATATACTAATGAAATTGACAAAAAATTATTCTAAAAGTATGCTTTCTTCTTTCTAAGTTATGAGTTAAAGTGTTCTCTGGATATACTGTGTGTCAATATCTGAATTAACTAGAGAAAGAATCTGATTCTTCATGAGAAGAGACAAAGTATATAGTGACTGATACAGTCTCTCTCTAAAAAAAAGTGAAAGTGTTAGTCCCTCAGTTTTGTCTGACTCTTTGTGACCCCTTAAACTATAGCCCGCCAGGCTTCTCTGTCCATGGAATTCTCCAGGCAAGAATACTGGAGTGGATTGCCATTCCCTTCTCCAGCCCAGGGATCAAACCGAACCTGCATTGCAGGCAGATTCTTTATCATCTGAGCCACCAGGGAAGCCTATTTTCAACTACTGAACCTATTTTCATTTGCATTTTACACATGTATACCAGCCACCCCACAAAAAACTGAGCAGGTAGGGGAATCAATAGCTGAATTTCATTTTGCACAGAAAATTAGAAGTTGGTAGAAATAGAGGTTTAGAAGAAGAATCTTAACTTATCTTCTCTCATCCCATGCATTATTATATATATATGCATTATTATATTATTATTATGTCATCAAATCTGAAATTAGTGTGTTGTTTGTTGTTTGCCTTAATAAAATTATTTTAAAAGTATATTTTTCTAATCAAGAGTGCATTTTAAATTCTCCTTGATAGGACTCAAGATATGATTTTTAGATTAAATTTTTATTTCTGACATTTGGTATTTTTTTGTTTGTTTTTCTAATAGTGAAAATTAAAGACACTATTTTTTATAGTCTTTATACTTTGCTGGCCTGATTCTTGATGGTCTATATTTTGTTTTCCTTGTGTTATAATTCTCTTAGATTTGATGACTCTTTATTGTGCCTTTTAGTTTCTGTACCTTATGCATAAAATATGTGTATGTATATTCTTCATTACTTCCATATTTTCAATGATTTATTCTTGAAATCTTTAAATTGTTTTCCCATTACTCTTTCTTTTAAGGATTCGCAGTGTTGTGTGTTCTTTATGTTACATTGTGTTGTCTTCTCTAATATGGAATTGCTAACAATCATAAAATAGAAAGCATATTCAAACATTTCCCCCTGCATGCCTTGTTCTACATAACTTCTATTGAAGCTTCACAAATGTCCTGCCTTTATTGAGACAGGCAGATGCTAATAATACTTTATTAACATACACATTTAAAGAAAATATGACTGATTCTTCCTTTGTGGGGATGAGGAGCTAATTTAAAAATAATGTTTAGTAATGTAATAGATTAAAATCAAAGGTTCTATTGATTGAGTACTTCCCTGGGTATGAAACAGTGTATAGGCTTTTTACATAAGCTCTGACTTAATCTCAAGACAATGTAAAGATGTAAAGGGCTGGAGAATGGTTGAAAAATAACCCAACACTCAAATTGAAATAAGGCTAAGTGCTGAGAAGAATTGATGCTTTTGAATTGTGCTGGAGAAGACTCTCGAGAGTCCCTTGAACAGTGAGGAGATCAAAGTAGTCAATCCTAAAGGAAATCAACCTTGAATATTCATTGAAAGGACTGATGCTGAGGTTGAAGCTCCAATGCTTTAGTCACCTGCAAAGAGTCAACTCATTGGAAAAGACTGATTCTGAGAAAGATTGAAGGCCAAAGGAGAAAGGGTGACAGAGGATGAGATGGTTAAATAGCATCATGACTCAGTGAACACGAAAGTGAAGAAAGGGAAACCTGGAGTGCTGCAGTCCACGGGGTTGCAGAGTTGGACATGACTTGGCGACTGAACAACAACAATATAATCCCAAGGCCTAAACTGTTTCACCTGGGCTTCCCTGGTGGCTCAGTCAGTAAAGCATCCGCCTGCAATATGGGAGACCTTGGTTTGATCCCTGGGTTAGGAAGATTCCCTGGATGAGGGCATGGCAACCCATTCCAGTATTCCTGCCTGGAGAATCCTCAAGAACAGAGCAGTCCTGTGGGCTGCAGTCCATGGGGTCGCAAAGAGTCGGATGCAACTAAACGACTAAGCACAGGACAAGCTGTTTCCACCCAAGTAAACATTTTTGGAAAATTTAGAAATATTAACTTCTATGCAGATTTATTAAACAACTTGGGGTGTGTATGGAATAGACATGTGCCTGGAACATGTTAGCTACTCACTCGTTGTTTGCTTTTGAGTGGATGACTGATGAATTAATGTCAGTGATTTAGAAGATAAACTGTTTCTTGGAGTCTGTTTTGCACCACGTAACTAGCCAGGTGGTTTCTTTTTCTGATGCACTTTGCATGTCTGTGCAATTGGTACTGCAGAGGTGTTTCAATTGGGTGAGGAATTTCATGGTTTGTGCAGACAACTGTGACCTGACAGAAGAAACAATTTGTCCCCTCTTCCCAGGGTTTGGCTTTGGTTCCCATTCCAGGAGTGCTAATGACCAGGACATCTGCAATCTGCAGGCTCAGCAATTGCTTTAGGGGCTGACAGCAGCTGTCAGCTGAGGGCCCCGGAGGTTCCTCTCTACCCGTGATCAGATGCTCTCATCATAAGGAGGGCACTGGGACTCTGTCTACTTCCTGGGCAAAAAAGAGCTCTCTTCTAGTTAGGATGTAATCAGGCACCCTCTTCTAATAAATGGTGCATGAGTCTTTCCAGTTCCTGAGCATCCATCAGCATGTTGACTGGATGTAGGTCCAAGGGGGAAGGGCTTGCATTTCCCATTGAAGAGAGCACAATTGGCTTCTATGAGGCATAGAGATAATTTTCATTTTTATTTCACAGACAAAATTACAAGATTCTGAAGCAATGGGGAAAGCTAGTTGGAGAAGTTGGGAGGGAGGCCTGCAAATATATAGGTATCTGAGCAAGTACTGTGATTCAAATTGGCAAGTTCTTGTTTATGGGGGAGCGGACAGAAAGTATAGGTATGCATCCTATCCTTCCAGCCAAATCCCTGGAGGATTGGAAGCTCGGCTCTCTTCCTGTATTGTCCTTCTATTCTGTGTTCATTTGTATTCAGATCAACAATATTAATACTCTATCAACCAGTTGCCAGTCCCTGAGCTGGATGATGTTGTGGACAATAGAAGAGAAGAAAAATTCCTGAATCTCTTAGCACATGGCCTTCCCTGGGGCTAAGATGGTAAAGAATCTGCCTGCAATGCGGGAGACCTGGGTTTGATCCCTGGGTTGGAAAGATCCCCTGGAGAAGGGAATGGCTATCTACTCCAGTATTCTTGCCTGGAGAATTCCATGGACAGAGGAGTCTGGTGGGCAACAGTCCATGGGGTTGCAAACTCAGACACGACTGAGTGACTTTCACTTACTTACTCACTTAGAACATACAGGTAGAAAAATTTCACATGTATAAGACTATATGGCCTCTGAATTATGTCAGTTTAATTATTAGACCAGCCAAAGAACCTAGAAGGGAAAATTTCTCCATCCTTACAATTTCCAGCTCTAACATTCCCACTATGTGTTTGAACAAGATGGTCTTAACCTTTCTCTCAGTTTGACTAAATTTTGGACATGCTTCCTCTTGACTCTAGGACCCTAAGCATCCTTTTCTTACAGCATTTACTTTAGAAAACTTGCATTCTAAATCCTTTGTCTTCCCCTTTGACATGTAAATCTTTTTAAAAGCCTCTTGCCGGTTTTACAACCTGGGCATGCATATCTTTCTGAAGAACCTGGGACTACAGCTTTGAAGAGAAATCTACAAAGGAGATGATATGCTAATTTCCTGATTTCAGTGGAATGATAGAAACCTCAGTGGGTACCTTGCTCCAAGTTGCAAAACTATCTTGGTTATAAAGAAGAAGCTATGATAACAGCAAAACTCATGCGGCAATATGAGATGGCGCAAATTGAAATGATCAGTTTTGGTCAGTTCAGTTCAGTTCAGTCATTGAGTCATGTCTGACTCTTTGTGACCCCATGGACTGCAGCAAGCCAGGCTTCCCTGTCCATCACCAACTTCCAGAACTTCCTCAAATTCATGTGCATGGAGTCAGTGATACCATGCAACCATCTCATCCTCTGTTGTCCTCTTCTCTTCCCGCCTTCAATCTTTCCCAGCATCAGAGTCTTTTCCATTGAGTCAATTCTTTGCATTAGGTGGCCAAAGTTTTGGAGCTTCAGATTCAACATTAGTCCTTCTAATGAATATTCAAGACTGATTTTCTTTAGGATTGACTGGTTGGATTTCCTTGCAGTCCAAGGGACTCTCAAGAGTCTTCTCCAACACTACAGTTCAAAAGCATCAATTCTTCAGCACTCGGCTTTCTTTATAGTCCAAGTCTCACATCCATACATGACTACTGGAAAAGCCATGGCTTTGACTAGATGGACCTTTGTTGGCAAAGTAATGTCTCTGCTTTTATGCTGTCTAGGTTGGTCATAGCTTTTCTTCCAAGGAGTAAGGGTGTTTTAATTTCATGGCTACTGTCACCATCTGCAGTGATTTTGGAGCCCCCCAAAATAGAATCTCTCATTGTTTCCATTTTTTCCCCATCTGTTTGCCATGAAGTGATGGGACTGGATGCCATGATCTCAGTTTTCTGAATGTTGAGTTTTAAGTCAACTTTTTCATTCTCCTCTTTCACTTTCATCAGGAGGCTCTTTAGTTCTTCTTCACTTTCTGTCATAAGGGTGGTGTCATCTGCACCAGGATTTGGGGACAGCAGTGAAGATCCAAAGAGGCTGCCCTCATGGCGTTTGATGTCTATAACAGTTGTCATTGACTGCCAGGATCAAGTATTTCAATCTTGACAGTAACCTCAATTTTGATAACTGGCACTCAATGAAAATTGTCATAGACACCAAACGCCACAAGGGCAGCCTCTTTGGATCTTCACTGCTGTCCCCAGCTCCTGGAACAGTGCAGGACTCATAATAAGGGATTGCCAGTTTGTCAAGTGAATGAGTGAATTAGATGATAGAGGAAGGTAAGGCAATATATGTGTTGGTTAAGAGGCTAGACTTGGGATATTCAATCACGGGTCTGTCCCTTGCTGTGTGACATTGGGCTGGTTTCTTAGTCTTTCCAAATCTCAGTGTTCTTGTCTATAAAACACGGTTAACATGAACATCTAGTGCATAACATTGTTATAAGAGTGAAATAAGATCACAGGTAAAAGGAGATTTAGTGCAGTGCCAGCCAGGCCTAAAGTAAGGGCTCAATACATTTTAGCAGTTTTTCGTATTAATGGCTAGAGTGTCATTTAGGGTTGATTTTATTTGAAGGTGTAATCAATGGATGAAGGGGAGATCTGGAATCTACTTCTGGTTCTTCCATTAGCAAGATGTGTATTTTGGGGGAAGTCAGTTCTCTTCTCTGGATCCCTAATTCTCATTTATAGAAGAAGGTAGTTAAGGAAGATGGTCTCTGAGACTGCATTCAGCTTCTTCAGTTTGGGGTGGAGCTGCGAGATCACATGCTAATAGGGACAAGCAGATAGAAATAACAAGCCCAGTGAGCTAGTAGATCTGATCTGACCTCATAGCCTCCGGAGACAATGGAGAAGGGTGGAGACAGTAGTAAATGGCAGCCTTGGGGAATGAGCCTCAGTGGTCACTATCCTGAACTTTAGAAATATGACTTCACATTTTCTATGAATTCTGAAAATTTTTGAAAACTAGCAACTGATTCAATTTTTCTGTTGTTGATTTGTTTTAAAGATTGTTTGGTCCACTGCTTCATGAAGTAAACCAAAAACATTTGTGAGCCATTAGGAGAAGGCAATGGCAACCCACTCCAGTACTCTTGCCTGGAAAATCCCATGGAAGGAGGAGTCTGGTAGGCTGCAGTCCATGGGGTCGCAAAGAGTCGGACACGACTGAGTGACTTCACTTTCACTTTTCACTTTTCACTTTCATGCATTGGAGAAGGAAATAGCAGCCCACTCCAGTGTTCTTGCCTGGAGAATCCCAGGGACGGCAGAGCCTGGTGGGCTGCCGTCTATGGGGTGGCACAGAGTTGGACACAACTGAAGCGACTTAGCAGCAGCAGTAGTTTGCTACTTCTGGCTCTAAGAAGATAAGAAGAAAACATGATCTGAAAAATGAGTTTTCAGGGAGTTTTAGCAAAACTGGAACCACTACTGACCCTGTAATATAGTGGCTTGCCCTCTACAAGGCTTATAAAGATGTCTAACGATGCCCACCAACCCAGAACATGACCTTCAGATAGTCAGAGAACTGAAACAGAATCTTGTTCCTAATTGGGTCAGAAATCCTGAGATCCTCCCTTTGTCTGATATTTCCAGCTACATTCAAGATATTTTTAGTTGCTTAAGAGTGTTAAGCATGGTTTAGGATTCCTTAGAGGGAACTGAATATCCATGTGACACTTTTCATGGCCATTAAAGTCAAGTCTAAAGGTGGATTCTCAATCTGGGAAGGGAGATGCCCTCTCAGAATTTCAGTCTTGGTGGAAGGGGCAGCATGAAGATGTCCCTACCTGTTGAAGTTTTTGGTATGTCTTTTTGTAGGATGGAAGCAAGAACCCTGGGATTTCCCTTTATTGTTGAGAATCACACTTGTGGGTCTGAGGTCTTGGGAGAGATAGAAAATCTCACTGAGTTTGTCTGTTCAGACTGGGACAATCAAGGGTTGCTGGCCACAGAAATGTCCTTATAGATGGGTGGCAGTCAATTTCAACAAATGGAAGATTCATGTTGAGTCAACTGACTGGCTTCATGTAGGCCTTAGTGGGAGTCTAACGGAGCATGATGTGGCCTTTTGATCATCCAGCAGCTGACCAAACCAATTGATTTTTTGCAACTGCAGCTTTTCATTTGGCATCATAAAGACACAACCTAAATAAAGCATTAGCCTCTAGAATGTGTTTAAATTGAATTTCTGGATACTTTGGCATGTGTCCAGTTTTAAATATGTTCTGATCTAACTGTATCTAATCTCTAATCAAAGGATCCTAGTATATGGAACATTCCCGTTAATAATGATACCTTAAGACATCCATTAAGTCTGGACATTAATTTTATGGAAATTCTCCAATACATCTCCATTAGAATTTTTTTCTTGGCAAAATTAGTAATAAAAGCTTTTAATAAATGCCATAAATATCTATGTTCAATCAGACTATTACCCAAATTAAAACCAGACCAAAATAGAAAATAGTTACTTCTGCTAAAAGTCATGACCTTGAGAAGACATTTTGAAAAAAGATTATGAGCTCTGTTATTACTCAAAAATGTGTTTGCAACAAAGAATAATTAGCTAGTGGGAGCAAATTAATAGCTATTTGACTGCTGTGTGGATTCCCTAGTTTTACACACCTAGTGGCTTCTGCAAAAAACTATAAGGTCTATGCACACTGCAAGAACAGGTTTGCAGCCAAGAATATCAAGGCATGAGTTCTGTACTCTTCTGTGACTAGTTCTGAGCTCCTGAGTAAATTAGTTACATTCCTTTAATCTTGCTTTCATTGTTTTTGAAAAGGTCAGTCATACCCAGACATCAGATCAGTCTCTCAGTCATGTCCAACTCTTTGCGACCCCATGAATTGCAGCACGCCAGGCCTCCCTGTCCATCACCAACTCCCGGAGTTCACTCAGACTCACGTCTATCGAGTCAGTGATGCCATCCAGCCATCTCATCCTCTGTCGTCCCCTTCTCCTCTTGCCCCCAATCCCTACCAGCATCAGAGTCTTTTCCAATGAGTCAAGTCTTCGCATGAGGTGGCTAAAGTACTAGAGTTTCAGCTTTAGCATCATTCCTTCCAAAGAAATCCCAGGGCTGATCTCCTTCAAAATGGACAGGTTGGATCTCCTTGAAGTCCAAGGGACTCTCAAGAGTCTTCTCCAACACCACAGTTCAAAAGCATCAATTCTTCGGCACTCAGCCTTCTTCACAGCCTAACTCTCACATCCATACATGACCACTGGAAAAACCGTAGCCTTGACTAGATGGACCTTTGTTGGCAAAGTAATGTCTCTGATTTTTAATATGCTATCTAGGTTGGTCATAACTTTCCTTCCAAGGAGTAAGTGTCTTTTAATTTCATGGCTGCAGTCACTATCTGTAGTGATTTTGGAGCCCAGAAAAATAGTCTGACACTGTTTCCACTGTTTCCCCATCTGTTTGCCATGAAGTGATGGGACTGGATGCCATGATCTTCGTTTTCTGAATGTTAAGCTTTAAGCCAAATTTTTCACTCTCCACTTTCACTTTCATCAAGAGGCTTTTGAGTTCCTCTTCACTTTCTGCCATAAGGGTGGTGTCATCTGCATATCTGAGGTTATTGATATTTCTCCCGGCAATCATGATTCCAGCTTGTGTTTCCCCAGCCCAGTGTTTCTCATGATGTACTCTGCATTTAAGTTAAATAAGCAGGGTGACCATATACAGCCTTGACGTACTCCTTTTCCTGTTTGGAACCAGTCTGTTGGTCCATGTCCAGTTCTAACTGTTGCTTCCTGACTTGCATACAAATTTCTCAAGAGGCAGATCAGGTGGTCTGGTATTCCCATCTCTTTCAGAATTTTCCACAGTTTATTGTGATCCACACAGTCAAAGGCTTTGGCATACTCAATAAAGCAGAAATAGATGCTTTTCTGGAACTCTCTTGCTTTTTCCATGATCCAGCGGATGTTGGCAATTTGATCTCTGGTTCCTCTGCCTTTTCTAAAACCAGCTTGAACATCAGGAAGTTCACGGTTCACATATTGCTGAAGCCTGGCTTGGAGAATTTTGAGCATTACTTTACTAGCGTGTGAGATGAATGCAATTGTGCGATAGTTTGAGCATTCTTTGGCATTGCCTTTCTTTGGGATTGGAATGAAAAATGACCTTTTCCAGTCCTGTGGCCACTGCTGAGTTTTCCAAATTTGCTGGCATATTGACTGCAACACTTTCATAGCATCATCTTTCAGGATTTGGAATAGCTCAACTGGAATTCCATCATCTCCACTAGCTTTGTTCGTAGTGATGCTTTCTAAGGCCCACTTGACTGCACATTCCAGGAAGTCTGGCTCTAGGTCAGTGGTCACACCATCGTGATTATCTGGGTCGTGAAGATCTTTTTTGTACAGTTCTTCTGTGTATTCTTGCTGTCTCTTCTTAATATCTTCTGCTTCTGTTAGGTCCATACCATTTCTGTCCTTTATCGAGCCCATCTTTGCATGAAATATTCCTTTGGTATCTCTGATTTTCTTGAAGAGATCCCTAGTCTTTCCCATTCTGTTGTTTTCCTCTATTTCTTTGCAATGATCACTGAAGAAGGCTTTCTTATCTCTTCTTGCTTTTCTTTGGAACTCTGCATTCAGATGTTTATATCTTTCCTTTTCTCCTTTGCTTTTCACTTCTCTTCTTTTCACAACTATTTGTAAAGCCTCCCCAGATGGCCATTTTGCTTTTTTGCATTTCTTTTCCATGGGGATGGTCTTGATCCCTGACTCCCTTACAATGTCACGAACCTCATTCCATAGTTCATCAGGCACTCTATCTATCAGATCTAGGCCCTTAAATCTATTTCTCACTTCCACTGTATAATCATAAGGGATTTGATTTAGGTCATACCTGAATGGTCTAGTGGTTTTCCCTACTTTCTTCAATTTCAGTCTGAATTTGGCAATAAGGAGTTCATGGTCTGAGCCATAGTTAGCTCCTGGTCTTGTTTTTGCTGACTGTATAGAGCTTCTCCATCTTTGGCCAGGGGCGGTGGCCGGGAGGACCAACCCCACGTCCAAGTAGCCGTGGCTGCGCGGGCGCAGGAGGGCCTAGAGGAGCTATCCCACGTTGAAGGTCAGGAAGGGCGGCGGTGAGGAGATACCCCTCCTCCAAGGTAAGGAGCAATGGCTGTGCTTTGCTGGAGCAACCGTGAAGAGATACCCCACGCCCAAGGTAAGAGAAACCCAAGTAAGACAGTAGGTGTTTCAAGAGGGCATCAGAGGGCAGACACACTGAAACCATAATCACAGAAAACTAGTCAATCTAATCACACTAGGACCACAGCCTTGTGTAACTCAATGAAACTAAGCCATGCTCGTGGGGCAACCCAAGGTGGGCGGGTCATGGTCGAGAGATCTGACAGAATGTGGTCCACTGGAGAAGGGAATAGCAAACCACTTCAGTATTCTTGCCTTGAGAACCCCATGAACAGTATGAAAAGGCAAAATGATAAAATACTGAAAGAGAAACTCCCCAGGTCTGTAGGTGCCCAATATGCTACTGGAGATCAGTGGAGAAATAACTCCAGAAAGAATAAAGGGATGGAGCCAAAGCAAAAAGAATACCCAGCTGTGGATGTGGCTGGTGATAGAAGCAAGGTCCGATGCTGTAAAGAGCAATATTGCATAGGAACCTGGAATGTCAGGTCCACGAATCAAGGCAAATTGGAAGTGGTCAAACAAGAGATGGCAAGAGTGAATGTCGACATTCTAGGAATCAGCGAACTGAAATGGACTGGAATGGGTGAATTTAACTCAGATGACCATTATATCTACTACTGCAGGCAGGAATCCCTCAGAAGAAATGGAGTGGCCATCATGGTCAACAAAAGAGTCCGAAATGCAGTACTTGGATGCAATCTCAAAAACGACAGGATGATCTCTGTTCGTTTCCAAGGCAAACCATTCAATATCACAGTAATCCAAGTCTATGCCCCAACCAGTAACGCTGAAGAAGCTGAAGTTTAACAGTTCTATGAAGACCTACAAGAGCTTTTAGAACTAACACCCAAAAAAGATGTCCTTTTCATTATAGGGGACTGGAATGCAAAAGCAGGAAGTCAAGAAACACCTGGAGTAACAGGCAAATTTGGCCTTGGAATATGGAATGAAGCAGGACAAAGACTAATAGAGTTTTGCCAAGAAAATGCACTGGTCATAACAAACACCCTCTTCCAACAACACAAGAGAAGACTCTATACATGGACATCACCAGATGGTCAACACCTAAATACCTAGACATGGTGAGAATCAAATGAAATTTTGTGTATGGAGAGCATTAGTACCACACTTGGCCCATAGGTGACACTAAATAAATAGAAACCATTATTGTTAACATGGTGGGGACAGGTAGGTGTCCAGTGTTTCAAAGGGTGGAAAAGGAGAGTAATAAGAACAAGTGCTGGCTTTTATTCTCATCAGTGTGGGTGTGTGTGAGTCGGTCAGTAGTGTCCAACTCTGCGACCCCATAGACTGTAGCCCACCATGTTCCTCTGTCCATAGAATTCTCCAGGCAAGAACACTGGAGTGCATTGCCATTCCCTTCTCCAGGGGATCTTCCTGACCCAGGGATCAAACCTAGGTCTCCTGCATTGCAGGCAGATTCTTTACTGTCTGAACCACCAAGGAATCCTATTCTCATCAATATATCTAAGCAAATAAAGACCTTTCTCTGCCTATCTTTGGTACTTTACTACCCATACTCTTGGTAATTAACTAGGATGGAAATATGCGTGTGCTCTAGTCCTTTTCTGTTTCAAGCTTTAGGGGTATAATTAAGGTCTAGTATTTGCCCCATTTGACCTGGTCTATAGAACCACAATAAACAACCCGGCACTTAAGAAACATGGGTAGTAGGAGTTTACCTGGAAAAGTGGAAAGACAGGCTTTAGAACCAGTCCTCTGTTACGTGGCTAACACCTTTGTCCTCAAACTCCAGGCATCTGGTCACCGAATCTTTTTTTTTCCTGAGTGCTGGCCACTACCTGAGGTCCTTCTAGATAGATGGTGATAATTTGGAAATGCGTTAGAAGTCATCTTGTCAAGGAATTTTCAAATTGCTTTAAAAAGACAGTGGAACCCTTTCTTTAAATGAAATCGTATGAGAAAATGGAAATGCATAAAAGAGAGAAAATTATAATCACTCCATAAGGATTGAGGATTTTTCCATTTATTCCTTACTTCATCCCCCTGCTGATTTTAAGAATAATAGTTAGAAAGCCATTAATTCTAGTTTGATCTTCTCCAAAAATAAATTCTGAGAGGATAATTGATCTGTTCAAGGTCACATAGTTAATTAATGAAAGAGCAAGTCTAGGGCACATTTGTAGTTACTTAAGATATTGCATGAAGATCATATTATTTGCAGGGCTTTTATTGGACTATAACATCAGAAAATCTTTCCCCTTTATCCTTTGTGCCCCTGCTTACCAGTCCCTGATATCATCTAGGGCCAATGCAACAGGAAGTAAGGTTTACATGCGTAAATGCACATGTGGAGAATGAAGGCTAATATCAACAATGGTGTGACATAAGATAAGTAGTCAGGCTTTTATTGAGAGACCCCTTTATTTTTGGGCTTCCCTGGTGGCTCAGCTGGTAAAGAATCCACCTGCAATGTGGGAGACCTGGGTTCGATCCCTGGGTTGGGAAGATCCTCTGGAGAAGGGAAATGCTACCCACTTCAGTATTCTGGCCTGGAGAATTCCATAGACTGCATTGTCCATGGGATTGCAAAGAGTCAAACACGACTGACATAGAATTAGTAGTCAGGCTTTTATTGAGAGACCTCTTTATTTTAGATGCTTCTATCTAGTCATTCAATCTATCTGCATCCAACTTAGCTGTAAAATTTTTTTAGCCTTTTTGATTATCCAGAAACTGCCTAGACTTTCTCTGAGTTCTGCTTACTTATACCTGGCTTCAGTGTAGCTCATGGACTCCTGAGAACCAGGAAAGCTCTACCTCTTATCTGACTCTTCAGATTTAAGAACCAACTGGCTTACCTCTAGGCAGGCCAAACAGAGACCTAGCTGAACTTGTTCATTCCATGTTGCAATCTAAAGCCAACAAACTCTACAGACAAACAAGACTGGATTTGGCCTATTATAAAGTATAAAACTGTGGAAAATTTAGAACATAAAGCTAAGCAAATGGAAAAAAATAGAAATTACTCATAATTTACCATTATTCAACATTTTAAACGTCTTGATATGTTTCTTCTCTTTCTTTCTTTTAAAAAAATAAGCAAATTTTGGTTTATTAAAAGAGTTTCCTACTGTAAAGTAATTTGATTTTCACAGCTTTTTTATTTTATAAACAATCGTGTTATAAGCACCCATGTAGCTGAGTCTTGGTCCATATCCTCTGGTTATATTTCTCTTGGGGTTGTTGGAAATATGTAACTTTAAGGCTTCTGAGATCTTCTATTACATAATTTTGATCTTTCTTTTGAAAGGTATGTTTCACTCAATCTATTCTATTAGACACTCTTTTTAACCTATTGCAAATGCTCTAAGAAATCCTTCTGTCTTAAGATATGAATTCCTGTTCTGATCGTAGCTTTAAAAAAATCAAGTGACATATTGTTTCAAGAAGATCATAAAGATGTCTTTCAAACATAAACAATGGAAAAATTAAAACACTTTAAATTATAAAGCCTTCAGGCTGCTGTTGTTGTTTTGTTCTTATTGTTGTTGGTTTGTTTTTATTCTTAATGTTATCGTGGGTTGCAATTATGCAACGCTTGCTCTGTGAGTGGGCCCTTGACTGAGTATCCTACAGTCATTATTTGATTTAATCCTTGAAATAACTAAAAATTCTCATTTGACAGATAAAGAAACTGAGGTCCATCAAGCTTAGTGAAGTGAAGTCGCTCAGTCGTGTCTGACTCTTTGCAACCCCATGGACTGTAGCCTACCAGGCTCCTCTGTCCTTGGGATTTTCCGGGCAACAGTACTGGAATGGATTGCCATTTCCTTCTCCAGGGGATCTTCCCAACCCAGGGATCAAACCGAGGTCTCCCGCATTGTAGACAGACGCTTTACTGTCTGAGCCACAAGCTTACACCACCAATTAATGTGGCCAGACTAATGGTTGCCCCCAAAGATGCCTGGAATCTATGAATATATGGCAAAGGGGATTTAGCAGATATGATTAGATTAAAATCTTGAGATGGGGAGATTGTTTTGTATTATCTGAGCAGGCTTAATGTAATCACAAAGGTGTTTATAAATAAAAGAGGAGGGCAAGAGGATCAGGGTAGGAGAAGGAGATAAGATGACAGTAACAAAAGTCAGAGTGATGCAATTACAAAAGCCACGGAATATAAGTGTCCTCTTGAAGCTGGAAAAGGTAAGGAAACAGATTCTCCTTTGCAACCATTAGAAGAAGTTAAACAACTTTCCCAGGAACATATAACTAGTGCAACTTCATTCAGATGGCCCTGAAGCCAGTGTTCTTTTTATTTTGAGCATGCTACCTTCCCAGACCTTTTCAACTATTTATGGAGAACCAAGAACAGCTTTTAGCTGACACTGCTATCTAAAACAAAGTTCTCAACTCCTGGTAGGGTGAAACTTGTTTGGAGAGAAAAAATTTGCTACCCACACCTGTCGAAATTGATCTGTTGCTTAGAAATGTGTTTAATTGTCAATGAGAGTGGGTGCATAACTGTCAAGCTAACTCACTGAAGTGACAAGTGGATGAGATTGGCGTTCTGTGCCTTCCTGGCTGATTTTAATTGTTCTTTTGGTTGGAGTGAATACAACTTTCTTTCTAAGGTTGATAATGAGAGCCTTCTATTGCTCCTTCTATTTCCATGAAAGATATATCTACATTTTTTAAGTCCATTACATATACATCTGTGGGTTCTCTCTTATTTTTCTAAATGTAATTATCCAGCTAGGCTAAATTATGGAAAAGAAATTATAAAAATCTTTTCCTGCCAACAGTCTGAATCTGGCCAGCACATTCTTGGTGGTTTGAATGTTGGGTATAGTTTCTTTCTCTCTATTATTTCTTCTTTCCCCACTCCTGCCCCCAGAACCCTTTTAAACTCCAACAGGCTTTTTAGTGAACTGACATTTCTTAAGGTGGTTCCTTGAGCAGAGCACTATTGCCAAGTGGTCTGTTTGTTCATACATTGCAAGGATAGGTATATTTTAACTTTTGTATTAATTTTGAGTTATTGTTATACAGAAAGCAAAAATACACATGGTAGCTTTTATATATATGAGTTATACACAGAGTGAATTCATGTGTAAAATCATAACTGGGATTTGGAATGTGGTATTAACTAGCTGATGTAATACATAATCAAACTATTTTTAGCATGAATAAAAATAATTGCAACAATTCTTAAGAAGGTTGCCATAAGCTAAAGGGGATTTAGGTAGAGCCATATCAATTAAATAATAACAGACTCTAAATTATTTTTAGTTATTCATTTTTGCTTGATCACTGAGCCTGTATAGCACTGTTCTTACTCATGGACCATGGGTAGGAGGCTGGCCTTCTTGGAGAGTAAACTGTCAGTGATTGGTAAACTTAACAGTATGATCACTTTATGCCTCAGAAGATTCACTCATGATTGGACACCCCTGAAACTCGTGCAAACATCCACAAGAGATAAGTGCAAGGGTGCTTCCTGTTCGTTAGCTGTGGTAGCAAGATTTGGAAGTAATCTGCATCCCCATCACTGGAAGAATGGCTTTGTCATATCTGTTTTATGCTTATGTCATCCAAACAGGAAAGGGGGAGCCTCGAAAACTAGAAAATAGATATGGACCCTATTAACAGGACTCTACTAACTAGCGTCATTTGGTATAAGATTCTGCAGACTTTGGGTTCATCACTAACTAGCAAGGTATTAAAACAATTTTGTTAGCAACTTTCCTTTGATTGTGTGGATAAGTTTAACACTGAGCTGAATACCAGCTCCACATTGAATTTTACCAGTTGGCTGAAATGCATGGTAAAACATTTTTTTTTTTGGATGTCAGAGAAAATAGCAGCCACCCATTTCTGCATCCAGGCTGCATCCACACTCCTGGTTCTCTGAAGTTAAAGCTTGTCTGTCGCCGGGACTTTGCTCCCAGCTCTCTGTTACCCAGCGAAAGCATGGAAATGGTGTCAGCACAGGTGGGTGGATGCTTGGGAGGACCTAGAAAAACTGGAAGAGTTTCCTAATGTTGTACTCTGTTTCACACCTCAAAGGAGGTTTTATGGATCTTGATCAGTTGTGGTCTAAGGAGACTGAAATTGTTTCTACTCTGGTACAGACAGACCTAGGTCTCTCCCCCACCCCCTGCCCACATTTTCCCTCAGTGTGTTCTTCTTCTTGAGAGTTGGAGAGAAAGAGTCTCTTAACCCTGCCCCTCCCACACCACTGACTATGGCATCCTGCACAAACACATGAGAGTAGTAAATGGGCCTTTCTTCCAACTGAAGAGGGTCCTTGTATTTTCTCCCTGGGTCTTGGGAGTGGTTGGCTCTATAAAGTCATTGGGGATTGGTTTGGCTCCAATCTGACCAAGTCACAGTAGTGAAATGTTTACTGACCTTAGTTTTGTTTGTTTTTTCCTTTAACTTAAACCAGTGGTTCTCAAGCTTGTTGGCATTTTAGCATTATCAGGGGAGCTTTTAAAAGAACTGATGCCAGGGTCCAGTAGCAGAGATTTTGGTTTAAAGGCTTCAGTGTAGGGCCTGACATCAGGATTTTTAACAACATTCTGGTGGTTCTAACATGCAGCAAAGTATGAGAACCATGGCCTGAAACTGTGATCTGTGTGAGCTTCTCAGTGGAGGTGACCGTGATGTCTTGGGCTTCCCAGGTAGCTCAGCTGGTAAAGAATCTGCCTGCAGTGCAGGAGTCCTGGGTTAGATCCCTGGAGTGGGAAGATCCCCTGGAGGAGGGAATGGCAACCCACTCCAGTATTCTGGCCTGGAGAATTCCAAGGACAGAGGAGCTTGGTGGGCTACAGTCCTTGGGGTCACAAAGAACCAGACATGACTAAGCGACTAAGCACAGCACATGGTGTCGCATCCAATTTAAAAAGGAATACAACCTTGGATAAAGATCTTGCAGTGAAGTAAGCATCCTCCAAGAGCCCACATTAACCCTCTGAGCTCCTTCAAACTCTGGCAATTTTCACAAAGTTCAGTGTTCCCATCACTGGGGACTGTGGAGAGAGGATGCATCTCAGGGTTCCTTTTGAGGTACAGATAATGATAATGGAAACTGAATCCTAAGAAAATCTAAGAAAATCCTAAGAAAATCTAGCTGGTCCATAATTGCATGATTTGTTCTTTCCACTAAAATTCTGTGCAAAAAAGGTTTTATAGAAATTTTTCCTGAGAGGAAAAGAAATTTAGTTTTGCTTTTTTTAAACAGATAGATATTGCAATGGGTATAAGATAATAAATATACATAAATACACATGCACATCCTAAAGCAGAAGAGCAAAGACCTGAAATGTTGAAATGGGTGAGGACCAAGTACATTTCTATGTACTCTTTCTAGTACATATTTTCAAGAAGTAAGCTTTTGTTTTTTTGAAAGAGGAAATTACTGGATCTTTTGGAGTTGTGGTGGTGGTTAAAAATCTGTGTGACCCTCATAAGTTCTGATGAATGGTTGCAGGAAGTTTAGTTCATGTAGATTTCATTTAGCAAATTGCCTTTCTTTTATTGTTTTCATTTCCCTGATTTGGTATATTCAAATACTGCTCCATCTGTCAAAGGTCACGGACCCATCCAGGCATCAACAAGAGTTCCCCTAGAGGAACCAAGTTATTGATGTCCTCTGCAGGGGGTGCTTTGCCTCTGATGCTGCAAAGTCAATTACTGGAACTAACAACAGAATCACTATTTTATTGTTCTGCAGCCCATGAATACTGCAGCAGCTTCCAGAAATCGGCTTGGGGTCTTCTCAGATCCTGGTAGCCCTCTGTGAAACCTAATACCCATCCTGTTCTGAGTGTGCACCCCAGGAAACCCCAAGATGTGTGCCTCACATGTGTCTATTTAAACGCTTCAGTATTATCCAAACTCCTATCATGCAGATGCTGACCAGAAGTGTGTAACCAATTAACCATTACGGACTGTGGATTTTAGCATTACTAGATAGATCTGGCAAATATATTTTTAAAAAAAGCAAGAATAAAAAAAAGCAAGAATATATACTCAAGTATGAGCCAATACACTGTTTGAGAAGTAGGACTTATTCTTTACAAAACCAGAAAGATTCCATGTGACCTAAAATGCATATTCTTCCCACCTGTGTGTGTGTGTGTGTGTGTGTGCACGCGCATACGTGCACATTTTCAGTCACGTCTGACTCTTTGCAACCATGGACTGTAGCCTGCCAGACTCCTCTGTCCATGGAATTTTCCAAGCAAGAATACTGAAGTGGGTTACCGTTTCTTTCTCCAGGGGATCTTCCCAACCCAGGAATGGAACCTGCATCTCTTGCATCTCCTGCATCTCCTGCATTGACAGGCAGGCTCTTTATTATTTTTATACTTTTGATATCTCTTAAGGAATAAATGATAGTTCCCCTGATTCACACATAGATGATTGAGAAATTGAATAAGGCATATCACCTAATGGCTTAATTCCATCTTTAATAAAAGTAACAATAAAACAGACCAACATTTGTTATTTTAAACACAAATCAGTTTTGTTAAAGATAAAATACCATCTGGAGCAAGGTTTCATAAAATTATACAGTTGGAAAATACTTGAGATATTACTATGTCTGACCTAGCTTAAAAATCTCCCCTAGTAATGACCTTTGAAGACCTGTACATAAAAAGGAGCAGCCTTGTGGAAGTTCTGAATTCCAGGAGTTGGTTCCAAAGCTATCCAGTGTCACCTGCTCCTAAGTCTCTGTCTTTTTTCCTCCCAAGTCAATACCTTTTACTTGTTTTCTGGCTCATTTTCCTAGAGCTTTAGCTTTATGGATTGACTCTCTGCCTTTCAATAGCTTCCAGCCTGAGGCCTCCTTTCCTTGCTTCTGAGCTAATTACTTATCCCTGGAGTTAATTATTTTCTTCATGGTGAGAAAGAAAAGTGCAGCCCCTGACTGCTGTCAGCTTGAAGCTGTCTGGCTCTAACAGCTAGACCATGGAGTTCTGTTGGACGTAAACAATTTCCCCGAATATCAATATCAGACAATGCCACTCTCTGATCATGGATGGAGGAAGACAAAAGCAAAACCACTGTGTAAACTTGTCTGCACGCAGTCAATAACAAGAGCCCTGTCCAAGCGAAAATAGCCAACACTCCCCTTTCTGGGCTGACATGAGTGTTTGCTGCTGTTTTACCAGTTGCAGTTTTAGTCTCACTCTGTTACTCCTATCTACCAGAGAAGAGAGAGGTATTAAGATGATATCCAAGGATAGAATTGCTTCTCTGTTGTGACAGTACTCAACTCAAACCAACACTGTGTTTCTTTGAGCCTTCCTTAACATTACCTATATAAGTTCAGATCTTAATACAAGTGCATCCTAAACCCCTTTCATTAGGTGTTTGACCCATGGTTCTCTTTAAGCCGGTGACTCCCTCGTTGCAATGAGCCAATAAACCTAACTCTGTTGAATATAGATGTGTCTGGTGGTTTTGGGCTGGAGGACATGGGCAACGGACTGTGAAATATTCATTCTCCCTGATTTAGTCATTTGATGACAACAACCCTTTTCAGCTTTTCTGCAAGGAGATCAAACCAGTCAATCCTAAAGGATATCAGTCCTGAATATTCATCAGAAGGACTGATGCTGAAGCTGAAACTCCAATACATTGGCCACCTGATGTGAAGAACTGATTCATTGGAAAAGACCCTGATGCTGGGAAAGATTGAAGGCAGGAGGAGAAAAAGAAAGAAAGTGAAGTTGCTTAGTCGTGTCCAACTCTTTGCAACCCCATGGACTGGAGCCTACCAGGAGCCTCTGCCCATGGAATTTTCCAGGCAAGAGTACTGGAATGGGTTGCAGGAGAAGGGGATGACAGAGGATGAGATGGTTGGATGGTATCACCAACTTGATGGACATGAGTTTGAGCAAGTTCTGGGAGTTGGTAATGAACAGGGAAGCCTGGCACACTGCAGTCCATGGGGTTGCAAAGAGGCGGACATGACTGAGCGACTGAACTGAACTGATCCTTTTCGGCATGATCTACAACCCCAGAAGGGCTCTGTAGAATAAGTAGACCTGGGCAATCTAACCTAATTCCATCAATATTCAGATAATAAAAGAAAAACAAACAAGGACAAGCAAAGTTGTGCTTTCTCCCCTCTAAAGCCATCAGGTAGTTGCTGGCAGAACCATGATTAGCATCCAGTTTTCTCAGGCATGTTTTGTGCTTTCCTGCTCTACCACACTGACTTTTTAAAGAAATACAACTCCAAGAATAATGTACCTTTGAGCACTAAATTCAATTTGGTATCCATCTCCACTTAATTGAGTTTGGTTTCCATTCTCTCCCTAGAAAACACTTTAACCTTCAAATGCTGGGCACTGTCCAACACATGGCTACCCACAAGTCACTTTTAGCTTTAACTTTGAAAGGGTATTTTTGGTGAGGGCATTAATTTCTTAGGTGTGAGAAGCTTATTTAGTTGCTAACTCTCGTCAAAGCTGCAGTTTTCTTTTCTGCTAATATCTGTCAGTTAGTGCCATAGAATAGCTAGCCAAAGAGAGTTTTTAGCTTTTTGGATTTTTTAAATTTGCTTATTTTGGTTTTATTTTGTTTTATTCTCACTACATAATTTAAAAAGAGAAATCTTCAGAAAGAAAAACTGAAACAAAATTTTAAAATGCTCTCACTATATTCCCTGTGTTTTCTTCTCTAATTCTTCTTGAAGAAATAGTTATTGGTGAGACAGACTTCTCCCAGAAGCTATTCCTCACTTAAGCCTTTTTATTTCCTTTTTTTTTTTAATCTCTAAATTGTCTGCATGGAAAGAGAGTTCTTTAATTACACTGTAATTTTACCATCTGGATTTATATCACACTGACTCTTGTAAAGACTTTCTTAAAACATATACATTTGAACAGACAGAATAGCTTGTTTATTATGATCACAAAAATAAAATCAAGGTGTTTAAAGCAAGAAAAAATGGAGCCCCGCTATCAGAATAAAACTAGTTTTATTACTTTCATATTGCAAGCAAACATTTTCAACATTTGTGACAGTGGGTATTAAGAATCGATACCTTATTTTTCCATTTAACATTACATAATGAATATAGTCCCATGTTTTCAGATGGTTTGCATTGTATGTAATTTCAAAGAAGCAGAATAATATGTTAATGGATCATAAACCTGCTTTGGTCATTTAGTTGTTTCCAGTGTTTTAGTTTTTCTGTTGTTTGGTTTAGTTTTTTTGTTATTTGGTATAGATAAGACATTAGTAAATATTGTTGGGCACATTTGCTTTTCTTGAATTCCTTTTCCTTTTTTTAGGTTAATTTTCAGAACTTGGATGGTAGTCTTGCTATTCAGAGACTGGAAGCATCTGATGGCTCTGGTTATGTATCATGTTGCTTACTAAAAGGTTGTAGGCTACTAGCATCATTGAAATCACATCAGAATTGCATATTATCATCAAAAATATTTGCCCCTTGGTTTTAGAACTGTAAAATAACTTCTGTTTTACTTCATTTTATATATTTTTCATTACAAGGTAAAATTATATTTTGTCATGTGTTTGATATTTTTTAACAATATTAATTTTGAGTTTCCGTGCTGACCTAAGGTAATAGGTTATTTAATTTTTGCTCTATCTCTGGAATTATGTCTTATAGTAAATTAGGAAACTTATTTCCAGGTTGAAAAGAAGCCAGACTTCTCTGAAATTTGGGAAAAGAATTGAGGAAGGTAAAACAGAGATGGTCTAGTATTTGTCTACAAGGCACCCTCTAACATCCTTCTTTATGTCCCAAATGGTCATTTTAAGACCTCTTGTTTAAGATCTATTGTGTTCTCCTTTGGCTTCCTTGGTGGCTCAAGAGGTAAAGTATCTGCCTGCAATGCACAAGACTGGGGTTCAATTCCTCAGTCAGGAAGATCCTCCGGAGAAGGAAATGGTAACCCACTCCAGTATTCTTGCCTGGAGAATCCCACAGACAGAGGGTCCATGGGGTCGCAAAGAGCCAGACATGACTGAGCAACTAACACACACACACATAATAATTTTCTCTCTTTCTGGTTTTCTTTGGCTATAATGTTTACATTCGGCATTTGCCTTCCTTCCATAAATTGGAAATAATGTATGTGTAGTAAAGCATATTTTCTTCTTGTTTAAAAGGAGGCCAAAAGAAAAACTATCTTTCACAAAAGCAAGTAGGAGTAATCTTTTGCTGGTAAAAAAGTTTCACTTACTTGTGAGAAGCCTACATTATATTTTCTACATATTTAGCAACGTTTCCTTTTAGTTGATAAGAATATAATGATTATTTTCTTAAAAAATTAACCATTTCTGGTTAATTCATTATGTTTGGACAATATTCTTCATATTCCAAATGCAAATCAAGATTACATGGACAATGGAATGCTATTTATAATTAACACTGGCTGCTTCAGAAAAATCTAGATACACTGTCATTATAACAATAGTCTATTTACATGTAGTGTTTCAACTAGATAAGTTAAAAATGTAACCTTACTTTCCATAGTCTCATCCTCCATTTTGTTGATAGTGGAATGGGGAACTTAATCTCAGCAATTAAAGTTGACTTCATGGCATTTCTAGTCATTTCTTTCAAATAGTTATCTTAATGTTTAAACTCCCAATCAGAGGCATATTTCTTCCTTGTAAGAGATCTCCTCTTCCCCTTCTTCCCAGTAGAGCACAGTACTGCTGGGTCTTTGCTCGATTCCTCTGAAAGTTCATTCATTCCCTCTGATCACTGGCATCCTATTCTAGTGCCTGCTCGGTATGACCAGACTCACCTGGTTTGGGGGTATCACATTGGCTCCTGTTGATGAAGACTACATGACTCATGGGTGCTAACAATAATCCCATGTCGGCCCAATCCCATGTTGCTGAGATCCCCGGGCGCCTCGATGCTGCACTCAGCCACCGACAACTGTATGGATACCCATTTCACTTGTGTGGCTTCAGGCCCATATCTTATCTTCTCCAAGAAGCTGGTCTTTATTCAGTTCAGTTCAGTCGCTCAGTCATGTCTGACTCTTTGCAACTCCATGGACTGTAGCATGCCAGGCCTCTCTGTCCATCACCAACTCCTGGAGTTCGCTCAAACTCATATCTTTTGAGTCAGTGATGCCATCCAACCATGTCATCCTCTGTCATCCCCTTCTCCTCCCGCCTTCAATCTTTCCCAGCATCAGGGTCTTTTCCAATGAGTCAGTTCTTCATATCAGGTGGCCAAAATATTGGAGTTTCAGCTTCACCATCAGTCCTTCCAATGAACACACAGGACTGATCTCCTTTAGGATAGACTGGTTGGATCTCCTTGCAATCCAAGGGACTCTCAAAAGTCTTTTCCAACAACACAGTTCAAAAGCATCAATTCTTCAGTGCTCAGCTTTCCTTATGGTCCAGCTCTTGGATCCATATATGACTACTGGAACAACCATATCTTTGACTAGACGGACCTTTGTTGGCAAAGTAATGTCTCTGCTTTTTAATATGCTGTCTAGGTTAGTCATAACTTTTCTTCCAAGGAGGAAGGTTCTTTTAACTTTATAGAGTGTGTGAAAACAGGGAGCAGGCCCTCTCCTCTGTGGGGATCACTCCATCCAATCTGAGATCTTCCACTACTTCTGGCCACTGCAAGGTGGGAGGCAGAGCAAAACCCCTTATCTAAGTCTGACCTCTTGCCTCTCTCCTCCTCTCTCTGTTCTTAGGATCTTCTCCCTAGTGCTGAAAGAGCTTCTTATTTTCCCTTCCCTCCTGACAAGAGCTGTCCCTGTATCATAGCCTCCACTGTTCCTAGGGGGTTATGCCATTCTCTTTTTTTAAGCACTACCAATGAAATAGTTGTAAGGAGAATGGAATCAGATTATTGAAAAGGCAAATACATCAGGAGACATGCTCAAAATATCATCCCTACATTAGAGTTTTAGAATAAGAGGGGAACATAGAAGACCTAGTTAAAGGTTAGAATGGAGGGGAGAAATGAAGACATGAATTGCCTTATGTACACTCTGGAGAAAACAGAAAACTGCCTATAATATTTTGAAAAGACACTTAAAGGCTGCTTTTATAATTGTTGATAGGCCCAGTTTGTTTGTTTGTTAATTACTTATTTATTAAACTGAGGTATATCTGATGTATTATATTTGCTTCATGTGTACAACATAAAGATTGGAAATTTGTATACACTGCAAAATGATCACTACAATAAATCCAGTTAACGTCTATCTCCCTACACGGTTACAGTTTTTTAAGCTTTTATGAGTGATTCTCTTAGTAACTTTCGGATGTGCAATACAGTATTGTTAACTATAGTCACCATGCTGTACATTACATCCCCAAGACTTATTTATTTTATAACTAGAAGTTTGTGCCTTTCGACCCTCTTCACCCATTTTGCCCACTCCTTACCCTCCCCCCAACCCCCTCCGCCCCCGACTCTGGTGATCATCAGTCTTCTCTCTGTATCTGTGAACTGGGTTTTTGTTTTTGTTCTAAATTCCACATATAAGTGAGATCACATGGTATTTGTCTGTCTTGGTCTGACTTATCTCACTTAGCATAATGCCCTCGTGGTCCATTCATGTTTTTACAAGTGGAAAGATTTGATCCTTTTTTTGTGTATGTATGGCTGAATAATGCTTTATTGTATTTATATAACACATTTCCTTTATCCACTCATCCATTGATGGATACAGGTTGTTTCCATGTCTAGGCTGCTGTAAATAATGCTGCAACAAATGTGGTGAATGTGTCTTTTCAAATTAGTGTTTTCATTTTCTTCTGATAAATACCCAAAAGTGGGATTGTTGGATCATATAGTAGCTCTATTTTCAATTTTGAGGAACCTCTTTTCTATGCTTTCTTCTATTGTGGCTGCACCGGTTTACATTCCCACCAACACTGCACACGGGCTCCCTTTTTTCCACATCCTTGGCAACCTTTCTTTTTGAAAATGGCCATTCTGACAAGTGTGAGGTGATGTCTCATGTGGTTTTGATTTGCAGTTCCCTGATGATGAGTGATGTTGATTATCTTTTTACGTGTCTGTTGACCATCTGTATGTCTTCTTTGGAAAAATGTCTATTTGGATCTTCTGCTCATTTTAAAATTGGATTTTTTTTTTTTTTTTACTATTGAGTCATATGAGTTATTTATGTATATTTTGGCTATTAACCCTTTATTAGATATATGATTTTCAAATACTTTCTTCCATTCAGTAGATTGCCTTTTCATTTTGCTGATGATTTTCCTTTGCTGTGCAGAAGTTTTTAGTTTGATATTGTTTCATTTGTTTTTGTTCTTTGTTTTTGTTTTAGCTTTTGTTGCTTTTGGATTTGGTGTCAAATCCAAAAAATCATCTCTGAAACCGATAATAAGGATCTTAGTGCCTATCTTTCTTCTTAGGAGTTTTATGATTTAAAGGCTTATATTTAAGTCTTTAATCCACTTTGAGTTACTTTTAGGTATGGTGTAAGACAATGATCTAGTTTTAATCTTTTGCCTGTGGCTATTCAGTTTTCCCAACACCATTTATTAAAGAGACTGTCCTTTCCCCATTGTCTATTCCTGGGTCCTTTGTTGTATATTAATTGGTGATATTTATTTCTGGTCTCTCTATTCCATTGCGGAGAAGGCAATGGCACCTCACTCTAGTACTCTTGCCTGGAAAATCCCATGGACGGAGGAGCCTGGTGGGCTGCAGTCCATGGGGTCGCTAAGAGTCGGACACGACTGAGCGACTTCACTTTGACTTTTCACTTTCATGCATTGGAGAAGGAAATGGCAAGCCACTCCAGTGTTCTTGCCTGGAGAATCCCAGGGACGGGGGAGCCTGGTGGGCTGCCGTCTATGGGGTCGCACAGAGTCAGACATAACTGAAGTGACTTAGCAGCAGCAGCAGCAGCTATTCTATTGATCTATGTGTTCTGTTTTAGTGCCAGTATCAGACTATTTTGATTACTATAGCTGTGCTGTATGGCTTGAAATCAGGGAATGAGAAGCTTCTTGCTTTTTTCTTCTTTCTCAGGATTGCTTTGGGCCTTTTATGATATCATGGAAAATTTTAGGATTATTTACTTTATTTCTGTGAAAACTGCCTTAGGAATTTTGATAGAATTGCACTGAATATATATATTGCTTTGGGTAGTATGGATATTTTAACAACACTAATTCTTCCAATTCATAAATAGGAAGTATTTTTTCCATTTACCTGTGTGTTCTTCAATGTTTTTCATCAATAACTTACAGTTTTCAGTGTATAGGTCTTTTAACTATCTGATTAAATTTATTTCTAGGCATTTTATTATTTTTGATTCAATTGTAGATGAGATTGTTTTCTTAATTTCTGTTTCTGGTAGTTCATTGTATATTGTGTATGGATACATCACAGATTTTTGTATACTGATTTTATTTATATCTTGCAACTTTGCTGAATTTCTTTATTACTTCTAAAAGTTGTGTGTGTGTGTGTGTATGTTTGTGTATGGTCTTTAGGACACTCTCAGTATAATATCTTATCATCTGCAAATACTGACAATTTTACTTCTTCCTTTCCAGTTTGGATGCCTTCTGAAATTTCTTTGTGTTACCTAATTGCTCTGGCCAAGACTTCCAATACTGTCTTGAATAAAATTGGTGAGAATGGACATCCTTCTCTTGATTTCTTGATCTGAGAGGAAAATGTTTTAGCTTTTTGTTAGCTCTGGGCTTGTCGTATATGGTCCTATTATGTTGAGTATGTCCTTCCTATATCCATTTTACTGAGGGTTTTTTTCATAATAGATGTTGATTTTTGTCAAATACTTTTTATGCAGCTACTAAGATGATCATATGATTTTTATCTTTTATTTTGTTAATGTGGCAAATCATATTTATTGATGTTAGACCATCCTTGGATTCCTGAAATAAATACTACTTGATCATTTTGTGTGATCGTTTTAACTCATTGTTGAATTTGGCTTCCTAATACTTTGAAAGGATTTTTATATCTGTGTTCATTAGGGATATTGATACAGGCCTGTCTCACATAGTTGGCACTCATTCAAACACATGTACAAATACAAACACACATGGCATATGTCATTCTTTAAAACTAGGATGACATGGCTGCATTGTTACTATAACCAGAACATTGTTCTGAGTTTTTAAAAAATTGGTATTTTGTATCCAATTACACACTTTCTCCATGTTTCAAGTCCAGTCATTTAACTGATTTTCCCAGTCTCTCCTGGCTTGCAAGTAATTTGAAAAGTAATTATATGACGCATTTGGGGAGACTACTGATACCATCAGTACCACTCTTACTTACATGATGCTTCCTATAGAGCAGGCAGCTCTAAATCTTGTAATTTATCACCTCATGTATCTTTACAATAAACTTATGGGGAAGAGCTATGGTCTGAATATTTGTGTTCTCTCCCAAATTCACATATTGAAACCCTAATCCCCAGAGGATTTCAGTGCTGTGAATAGGTATGGCCTTTGGGATGATTAGGTCATGAGAGTGCAGCCCCCATGGATGGAATTAGTGCCCTTATAAAAGAGACACACAGAACTCTCTCACCCCTTCCACCTTGTGAGGGCACAGCAAGAAGGCCTTGGCTCTATACCAAGAAGGAGACTTCACCAGAACAAAATCATGTTTCACCTTGATCTTGAAATTTCTAGCCTTCAGGACTGTGAGAAATAAATATCTGTTGTTTATTAGCACCCAGACTGTGGCATTTAGGTACAGCAGATTGAACTAAGACTGGTATGTAATAGTTCATGGCCAGAGATTTTTTGAGTGGCAATTTCTCGGTTATTCAGAAACTCTGTGAGTCTGGTGCAGGCTAAGAACCTAGAGAAGTTTATAGAAAGGGAAGCCATAAAACTCTATGTCAGCTCCATCAGAACTTTGGCTCTAAGCTGCTTTTTGCCTGCCCCAGAACACATACAAGTGGTGCAAGGCAGGGCTGACACCATTTGTGTCCATGTGGAGACTCTTCCTGCTCTAATGAGTGCTCTTTTTCATGAATAATATAGGGATTCTGTTTAAGTGGCAGATATTTAGGATTTCTACTTTTGCTTATGGTAAATCCTTGAGTTTGAAACAGAACCACCCGTGGTTTGAGAAGGATAAATAAAACAGTTCACATATAGAGATGAGAACTGTCTTCCATCACTATGATACCAGATATGATCCATTCTGAAACAATGCATCTTCCTTTTGATGATAAATCACAGAATGATCAAAATGTCTCCTCTTGGTTCTCACACAGATGGACATCTTCCCCAATTTAAAATATAAACTCTTCCTAAAAATGGGTTACATCATATTAAGGACGGATTCTCAATATTCTTCATAGCACTCAACACTTGGGCAACAACTCAAAATATTTGTTGAATAAATGAATTAAAAAATCCTTCCTTCTCATGTTAGAATTCATTGCTCTTAGCTTTTATACTGATGCTTCGTAGCCTTTTCCACCGTGCTTTCCAAGAGTTTAGAGTTTATGTGTCTGAATATTCTGAATAACTGAGTTTCTTGAGGACAGGGACTTGTGTCTTATTAATTTCTGTCCTTATTCACTCAAGGCCAGCACTTTGTCTAGTGCCAAGCACAGAGCAGAGCCATATCTGTTGAGATGACATAAAATCCAAGGTATAGAGATAGGATACTTTGGCTTCCTTTCAGAGAAATCATCCAGTGTAGGAAAAGAAAAAATAAACAAAGAGAGCAAGGGTTACACTCCCCAAGAGCGATACACTGAGAAGTAAAATCTAAGTCTGCATTACATTTTGAAGCAAATTGGCAAGACAGATGGGCCACAAGCACATTGCTCAAGGTCTGTGTCATTCCTGGGTGAGATTTTCAGAGGCTGTCCTAGCTTAGAGTGGTCCCTGCCTTCTCTGGTCCCTGTTATTATATTAGCTTATTTTGTTTAGTATTGGTTTCCTGTCCTATGCTATTAAATATAACTTAAAATTTTATGTTTTACCCTTCCAACTTATTCAGGAACTCTTTGATGGGAATTATTCCTTAGGCTTTCTTTGTCTTCCTTTTTTGCAGTACTGGCAGCCAGGTTAGCCTCTTCCCTAACATCCCTCTCTCACTCTGGGATGAGGCTGTAGGTAGTATACAGAGAGCTCCAGGGAAACTCCTCATCCTGCAGCTCGCCTTCCCTATCATTCTGCTTGGTGCCTCTGGCTTCTATATTGTTACTCTCTGGTTTATTCCTGCCTTTGTTCTTGCTTCAGGCTGATAATTTAGTTCCATGTGTGCTATGCATGCCAAGTCCCTTCAGTCCTGTCCGACTCTTTGGGACTGTATGGACTGTTGCCCGCCAGGCTCCTCTATCCATGGGGTTCTCCAGGCAAGAATACTGGAGTGGGTTTCTGTGCCCTTCTCTAGGGGATCGTCCCAACCCAGGGATTGAACCCACAGTCCCTTATATCTCCTGCATTAACCCTGATAGCTCAGTTGGTAAAGAATCCACCTGCAATGCAGGAGAGTACAGTTGGATACCTGGGTTGGGAAGATTCCCTGGAGAAGAGATAGGCTACCCACCCTAGTGTTGGGCTTCCCTTGTGACTCAGCTGGTAGAGAATCCGCCTGCAATGCGGGAGTCCTGGGTTTGATCCCTGGGTTGGGAAGATCCCCTGGAGAAGGGAAAAGGGATCTTTTTACCTGTACCCTCTCCAGCATTCTGGCCTGGAGAATTCCATGGACAGTCCATGGGGACACAAAGAGTCTGACACAACTGAGTGACTTTCACTTTCACTTTTTATTTCTTTACCACTAGCGCCACCTAGGAATCCCACAGTTCCATAGCCTGCTCATTTCTTGACTCCAGCCTTGCTCTGAGTTCTTTGAATTCCTCTTTCCTAAAACTCTCATCACAGGTCTGCCCTACTTCTTCTCCCCCTTTTTTGCTATGCAGTCCAACTCTGATGGTTTTGTCCAACTCCTTGGGCCCTGGCTTGTCCTGGCGGACTGTTTGTGCAAAGCAAAATCTTGAGTAAATACTTGTTAATTGATGAAAGTTTCTCTCCATGGAACTATCTCCGACTATAAGAGCTGTCATTATTATTATTTTTAAATCAGAGGAATGTCAATATCTTTAAAACAATTAGTGTATATTAGGTTATTTGATTCAGTCTGAATGTGAGAACATGCATTACTAATACTTATATATGGAAGCAATCTTCTGTTTCTGTTCTGCTACTGCTAAGTTGCTTCAGTCGTGTCCGATTCTGTCCTTTATTGAGCCCATCTTTGTATGAAATGTTCCCCTGGTAGCTCTAATTTTCTTGAAGAGATCTCTAGTTTTTCCCATTCTATTGTTTTCCTCTACTTTTTTGCATTGATCACTGAGGAAGGCTTTCTTATCTATTCTTTGGAACTCTACATTTAAATGGGTATATCTTTCATTTTCTCCTTTGCCTTTCGCTTCTCTTCTTTTCACTGCTATTTGTAAGGCCTCCTCAGACAACCATTTTGCCTTTTTTCATTTATTTCTCTTGGGGATGGTCTTGATCCCTGCCTCCTGTACAATGTCATGAACTTCCATCCATAGTTCTTCAGGCACTCTATCAGATCTAATCCCTTGAATCTATTTGTTACTTCCACTGTATAATCATAAGGGATGTGATTTATGTCATACCTGAATGGTCTAGTGGTGTTCCCTACTTTCTTCGATTTCAGTCTGAATTTGGCAATAAAGAGTTCATAATCTGAGCCACAGTCAGCTCCTGGTCTTGTTTTTGCTGACTGTATAGAGTTTCCCCATCTTTGGCTGCAAAGAATATAATCAGTCTGATTTCAGTATTGACCATCTGGTGATGTCCATGTGTAGAGTCTTCTCTTGTGTTGTTGGAAGAGGGTGTTTTCTATGACCAGTGTGTTCTCTTGGCAAAAGTCTATTAGCCTTTGCCCTGCTTCATTCTTTGGCCTTTCATATGAGGAAGGTGAGTGTGGGTGATGACCAGGATGGAGGAGGGACAGACGAAGGGAATGGATGAGCCTGGCAGCAGTGCCCCCAGTGCGCCCCCAAGAGTGAAGAGGGGATAGAGGCAATTTGTGCATTTCTGCAAAATACCTGGGACCATTGTCTTGGTAACGGGAGGCCTCAGTGTTGATGCTGGAGAGGTGGAAGTGAATTCTTACTTCACTCCACGCAGCCCCTGAAGGATAAGGCGTGTGTGGGTGGCGTGTTGAATGTTTTTGGCTTCAAAGCTGCATAGTTCTAGAATTTCACTTGGGATTTCCCGCAATGGTTACAAACCTGGACTCGCAGGAGGACTGAGGCTCTGACTCAGGCCAGTTGGTGCCGACCCTCTCCTTCCAGAATCTGGGGGAAATGATACAACCTTGGGACCAGAGGGGCTCCCTGCGGTTCTGGCAATGGTTTCACTACCCATGTGCTCTACTTGCCAGCCCCACCTACTGCGCGCCTGTGGATGTGTTTTAAACATAAACCCCTTGCAGCACTGTCGAGGCTGTGTCTGTCTGTTCTGGTCTTTCTGACTTATGATTATCACAAATAAGTATTTTCATGGTGAAAAAAAAAGTAAAGGCCAAATTTGCCTGTTACTTCACGTATTTCTTGACTTCCTACTTTTGCATTCCAAACCCCTATAATGAATGGTATTAATTTTTGAGTGTTAGTTCATAAGGTCTTGTACGTCTTCATAGAACCATTGAAAAGAAGATATTAAAAAGAGGTGGCAAGAGTAAACAGATGACCTATTCAAAAAAGATTTTAATGACCCAGATAATCAGGATGGTGTGATCATTCACCTAGAGTCAGACATCCTGGAATGTGAAGTCAAGTGGGCCTTAGAAAGCATAACTATGAACAAAGCTAGTGGAGGTGATGGAATTCCAGTTGACCTATTTAAAATCCTAAAGATGATGCTGTGAAAGTGCTGCACTCAATATGCCAGCAAATTTGGAAAACTCAGCAGTGGCCACAGGACTGGAAAAGGTCAGTTTTCATTCCAATCTCGAAGAAAGGCAACGCCAAAGAATGTTCAAACTACTGCACAATTGTACTCATCTCACACGTTGGCAAAGTAATGCTCAAAATTCTCCAAGCCAGGCTTCAGCAATACATGAACTGTGAACTTCCAGATGTTCAAGCTGGATTTAGAAAAGGCAGAGGAACAAGAGATCCTCTGCCAACATCTGCTGGATCATCACAAAAGCAAGACAGTTCCAGAAAAACATCAGTTTCTGCTTTATTGACTATGCCAAAGCCTTTGACTGTGTGGATCACAACAAACTGTGTAAAATTCTTCAAGAAATGCAATACCAGACCACATGACCTGCCTCCTGAGAAATCTGTATGCGGGTCAGGAAGCAACAGTTAGAACTGGACGTGGAACAACAGACTGGTTCCAAATCAGGAAAGAAATACGTCAAGGCTGTATATTGTCACCCTGCTTATTTAACTTATATGCAGAGTACATCATGAGAAATGCCAGACTGGATGAAGCACAAGCTGGAATCAAGATAGCTGGGAGAAATAGCAATGACCTTAGATATGCAGATGACACCACCTTATGGCAGAAAGTAAAGAAGAACTAAAGAGCCTCTTGATGAAAGTGAAAGAGGAGAGTGAAAAAGTTGGCTTAAAGCTCAAGTTTCAGAAAACTAAGATCATGGCATCCGGTCCCATCATTTCATGGCAAATAGATGGGGAAGCAATGGAAACAGTGAAAGACTTTATCATTATTATTTTTGTTTTTGGCTCCAAAATCTTTGTAGATGATGCCTGCAGCCATGAAATTAAAAGACACTTGCTCCTTGGAAGAAAAATTATGACCAACCTGGACAGCATGTTAGAAAGCAAAGACATTACTTTGCCAACAAAAGTCTGTCTAGTCAAGGCTATGGTTTTTCCAGTAGTCATGTATGGATGTGAGAGTTGGACTATAAAGAAAGCTGAGAGCTAAGAACTGATGCTTTTGAACTGTGGTGTTGGAGAAGACTCTTGAGAGTCCCTTGGACTGCAATGAGATCCAACCAGTCCATCCTAAAAGAAATCAGTCCTGAATATTCATTGCAAGGTCTGATACTGAAACTGAAACTCCAATACTTTGGCTATCTGATGCGAAGAATTGATTCATTTGAAAAGACCCTGATGCTGGGAAAGATTGAAGGTGGGAGAAGCGGACAACAGAGGATTAGATGCTTGGATAGCACCACTGTCTCAGTGGACATGTGTTTGAGTAAACTCCAGGAGTTGGTGATGGATAGGGAGGCCTGGTGTGCTGCAGTCCATGGGACTGCTTACATGACTGAGCAACTAAACCGACTGATGGATACAATATTTTGCTGCTTTATTAAATGTGACTTGGAAAATAAATGTACAAAGTCAGCTGGTTGAGGCTAGTATCTTGGACAAGTCATTTGTCTCTCTGAGCTTGATTCTTCTCTGTAAGACGAGAACAGAAATAGAGATTGTAAGTATGGCATAGAACTTTTGAGAGGCCCAACTGATTTAACATTTGTGAAAAAATAAAGAAATGAAGTATTATTCATGTATAAATTGTAGCATTATTACTATAACATGTGACTTCAACTCTAGCCAAGTGCTCTAAAAGGAAAATTTACTGCTTGCACAAGAGATATTAAAACTGAATGCAGTGATTTTTGTTTTTATTTTTATAAACACCTACAACTGTTAAAAAAACCAAGATCCTGAATAACTTTATGCTAGTCCTTCCTGAACCTACCTGAAAACTTTTTTAAAAACATGAATAGTAGGTCCTGTTTGAACAACTGTGTACATGCCATGGTACAGATTTATGGACTCATTCAGCACTGCCCAGAGAGCTAGTTTAACAGAACATAGTATTAACATCTGCACTAGAGCTTAAAACCACCTGACTTTTAACCTGCTAATTTGGTCCATTTCTTCACTGGTGGATGTTCTCTTGACCTTAACTAGACTAGTGGTTTTTTTTTTTTTTTTTTTTTAATGTATATTTTTTAATTTAGTTTCAGTGAATTTTATTTTTTGAGTTATATTTACCCCTCCCTATCCAGACCTCTTTGGTTATTATTAGTTGTGAATGTCTTCTTGATTTTTCATATTCACTATCTAATTAAATGCTTCTAGACCAGTTGCATATTTTCCATGATTCTTCACTGATTCACATCCAGGGATTTCCTCTTCTGTTGAATACTTTTCACAGAAATTGTTAGTAAAGCTCATTTGCAATTCTCTGATGGCTCTCCCTCCCTCCTGACAGTACCCTAGCACCTTTTTGGAAGATTACTGATTGGGTGGGGTCACAGAAGAGTGATAAATCAAAGGGCTCTGCCCTCCTACATGAGAGGCTGAGAGGGCCTTAGGTGCTTCTTTCACCATATCCTTCCTATTGCTACTCTAGTATAGCCAAGAGGGCAGTATTATTCTATGTTCAGTCTATTGAGCTTTCTCTACTGGGACTTTAAATCTTGAACAGAATTCTAGAAAAAAAAAAAAAAAAAAGATCGGCAATTGTTCATTCATTCCAGCAGTAGTGAGTGGACTAAGCTTGTAAGAAGCTCCTTTCACTAAGGCACTTTGGGGCTTCCAGGTTCTCCAACCTTTTTTCCTATCCTCAAGCTCTCCATGTGCTTGTATTACCTGTTTTTTTCTCCTTCAGTCACTGTTGCCAGCAACCGAAGAGCCCTAAATGATACATTATTTCTTCCACTCAATTACTCCCGCCATTTAATACTATGTGTTGGGATTGAAGAGTTTCCTGGGTGTTCATTTTGTCTTATGCTCTCAACTAGATTCTTTCATGAAGACAGGGACCATATCTTATTTTCTTTTGCATACCTCTCACTGTCAACTTGGAGAAGGCAATGGCAACCCACTCCAGTACTCTTGCCTGGAAAATCCCATGGACAGAGGAGCCTGGTAGGCTGCAGTCCATGGGGTCGCGAAGAGTCAGACACTACTGTGCGACTTCACTTTCACGCATTGGAGAAGGAAATGGCAACCCACTCCAGTACTCTTGCCTGGAGAATCCCAGGGACGGGGGAGCCTGGTGGGCTGCCGTCTATGGGGTCACACAGAGTTGGACACGGCTGAAGGGACTTAGCAGCAGCAGCAGCACTGTCAACTCCTAGATGGTGCTCACACTCCATGAGTTTTTATTGCTGGGTGGATTGTAGAGAGCTGGTTATTCTCAATTCTAGACTTCCTCATCTAAACCTTTGTACCGTGTGCTCTCGAGAGCCATGGAGAGGAAACTGGATCCACTTTTGTATCCTTGCATGCCTCTGGGCAAATCATTAGATGTTTTCCTTTAATTTGCCTTTGGTTCCTCCAACAGGAAAATGAGGTGAATAAATGGCCTTCCTCAACCACAGAAAGGTAGTTTGATACAAAACTTAATGTGCTAACTTTGCTGGTGTTTTGAGCTTCTTAGAGGTATGTGCCCTATAATACTGTATGAGTGTAACCAGGAACATTTCTTTTTAATCTTATGGAGATTTATTTTAGAAAAAAAAACCCTCTTTATCCTCCCCATAAACCTTGGTCGAAAGCGTATACTTACTAATCTTCCCCAAGGATATGTTTCAATGAGAAGAGTGAAGCTGTAGTTTGTTACAGCCCCAATTTCCTCCCTCTCTCTCTTCATATACTACATTTGCCTTTACTACATATAGACATGTTACCTAATAAAGTCTGTTAATCCACCCAACATCTCTTTATTGAGACCTACTCTGGGTGAGGGACTGTACCAGGCCCTGAAGACACAGTGAATAAAAATGTTGTCCCTGGTCCCTTGGGGAAACTAAGAAGCATTCATTCATTCATTCATTCAACAAATATTTTTAAATTTGACTATGTGCCAGACACTCTTCTAGATTCTGTGATCTAGTGGTGAATGAATAATACAAACAAGTATTTTTATTCCTGGGACCAACGCTGCCATACAGGCATGTGCATGGTTCAGTGACAATGCTTTCCCAGGGACGCAGAGCTGGAACTGAATCTCAAAGGGCATACATGACAGGAAATAACAGAAGTGGAAGAGAACACAGCCAACTTGTGTGGGTCACAGGGATTGGCGTTCCATGTAATTCTGAAAGAGCAGAGATATACAAAAAGAAACAGATTAAAGAACAGGAGTCTGCAACAGGATAGATTGATTATTTTATGAATATAAAACATATCCCTGATAATCTGGAAAAATATTTATCTGGTTGAAACTTCCTACTCAGAGATTCGACTCACTGCTGAGTGTAAGAAAATTTTACCTGCTTGATTTGCAAGAGGCATTGGGTGTTTTATTATCCAGTGTTTCTGTGTGAGGAACCATTGCAGGATTGGAATCTCTTTGCATTATAAGCAGCAGCTGTACGGCATGGTAGGCCTGCATTTCTCTCATAGGCAGAGGGCGTTTTATTATTTTAAGATGCACGCCAAGAAGTATCAGAAGGCACGGGAGCTGGGAGTTACCAAAATTTCAGATGATTCATGAACAGGCTGTTACAGACTGTGACATCTTGATTTAACACTCCCCTGGCTAAGAAACAAAAGTAGGAATTAAAAAAAAAATAAAACAAAGAACTATGCCCATGACTATGTTGGGGTCACTTTTAAACCATTTGTGTGTAATTTAGGATTTATTGGATTTCTTGAACATTCGTATGTAATTCCATGCTTAACAGTTGCTCTATAAATAATCAAATATTTATATTGTTTTTCAAATGTATTTATTATTTACTGTACAATCTATGAAATATTTATACTGATTTTTAAGAAAAGATATACATTATTCACATTTCCTTGAAGTTTCTTTTGATGCAGGTAAAATGACAGAAGGCTGAAAGATGCTCAGGCTTGTTAGTAACCACATGGAGGCTCTGTCTCTCAGGAAAACACCTGAAAATAGAATTATGTAATTAAAACCCATGTGAGGGACCACCCGGATTTCCTTGGAGCCCCAGCTTCCTTTTAGTTCTCCAGTCTCAAACGGCAGGAGGGAAGGTTGGAATGTTTCCTACCAGAGTTTTGTTTCATTTTCCCAGGTTTCCAGGTGCCTATCTCTACAGAATGGGCAGCACCTTGATTTTCTCTTTGGAACCCAGAACATCCCCAGGTGCAGAAAGAATGATTCTTTTCTAGGAAAACTGAGTAGAGTTGAGGTCCCTAGATTCAACTAATCATCAAGTTCAACTTGGTAATGTTGTTAATAATACGTATTCTCAGCCTCCACCTTATCCTGGGAGATTCTGAACAAGTATGTCTGAGATGCTGCCTGATAATCTCTATTCTTAAAAATGGGCTTGTTGATTCAGATTATCAGCAAAGTGTGGGAACATCCAGAGGGGAATTTTATTTACGTGTTTTTTTTTTCATTTGAAACATACTTGAATGTTCCTCGGTCATCTTTCTGTCTACCCTCTCTTACCTAGTTTGCAGATGTCTGATATCCACCCATTAAATGTTGGTGTTTGAATTCTCATCCTCATTCTAGATTGGCTTTTAAGAGTTGGCCATTTACAGGCTTACCATTAGCATACAATTTAACAAAACAAAGTGGATTATTCTCTGGGTTATATAAAATGCTCTACTTCTCTACAAGTGTCATGCCATTTTTTTCCCCCCAGGAGAGCCATGATCTCTTGCAGACAAAATTATTTTGTGGGAGTCTGAATGGCATCCATCAGAAATATCTGGAAGAACAAGCAGCCTTTTTCATGGGCAGATATCCTCAGGAGTAACTGATTTCACAAAATGATGTCTTAACAGTCTTATCCTTAAAATCGCTCCTGAATCTTCTTTTCTGATAATAAAATCTCAAGTTTATGCTTTCCTGAGTCACATGACCTACATCAGCCTTATTTACAGCTGGTTAACCTGGCTTCTGGGATTTTTTATCTTTTAGGGTCTGCCTAGAAACAAAACTGATTATTGGTTTTAGAGTCCTATTCAGGTATGTCTTTTGTTGTTGTTGTTTTTGATGACTAGCTTAACACACTTCCATTTTAATAACTGGAAATTAATGTCAGGGAGCATTGTCCTTTTGGAGGTCAGCTGTAATACTGAAACAATTAGCTTGGTCCAAATCAAGTAGAAGACACTTACTGAGTTCAAGCCTGTGCTTGGTGCTATGGAATGCAGCGATGGGTAAGACTTTGTTTCCTCTCCTCAAAGAGTTGAAATTCTAGCCAAGATGATAAAACCATCATATATTCATGCTCACTTGCTCAGTTGCGTCCTACTCTTTGCAGTCCCATGGACTATAGCCCCTCAGGCTCCTCTGCCCATGTTATTTTCCAGGCAAGAATACTGGAGTGGGTTGTCATTTCCTACTCTGGGATGGGGGGTCTTCCTGATCCAGGGATCAAACCTGTGTCTCTGCACTGGCACGTGGATTCTTTACCAGTAGCACCACCTGTAAGCCTATCTCTATGGATCAGCCCTGGGATTTCTTTGGAAGGAATGATGCTAAAGCTGAAACTCCAGTACTTTGGCCACCTCATGCGAAGAGTTGACTCACTGGAAAAGACTCTGATGCTGGGAGGGATTGGGGGCAGGAGGAGAAGGGGATGACAGAGGATGAGATGGCTGGATGGCATCACTGACTCGATGGACGTGAGTCTGAGTGAGCTCCGGGAGTTGGTGTTGGACAGGGAGGCCTGGCGTGCTGCGATTCATGGGGTCGCAAGGAGTCGGACACGAATGAGCGACTGATCTGATCTGATCATCTCTATCTCTATTTCAGGATAACTTTAGGAGCAAATAACTTCCCTTTCTCCACTCAGAAACTTTAAACAAGATTTCTCATTAAACTAAAGACAGAGCATAAGTGTGAAGAGATTCTGTTCATTGTAGTCACTCAGATCTAGGTTGAGAGGGGCCTTGTTTCAACATGCTTCCAGGACCAAAGACTGGGGCTGAGGGAAAGAGCTCTAGAAGTCTGCCATCAGCAGTTAACCACCCTGGCCTGAAAGTGATACATTGTTTCTAGTCACAGCTCATTGGACAGAACTACTCATGTAGGTTCCCTGCCATCCCCCATCCAGAGCATCAAGGATGGGAGTGGAACGTGTAATCCTCCTCTGTGCCTAGAAGAGAAAATGAATATTGACGTGTTCCATGGTATGAAGAGTGCCAAATATCCTAATATATGTTTATTATTTTATTTATATTATTTTATATTTTATGTATTTACTGCATATTACATATTTATTTATTATTTATTTTATAATTTAAAATATTTAAGTTATAATCTCTATATATGAACACACTGTGGCACATGTCTATATATATCTGTTATATATATGCTATGTAATATATGTAATCCTGGGCTGTACCATAATAGAAAGAGTGCTGACCATAGGATAATCATGTGAAGAGTGAAACCCACACAAGAGAGAGCAGTGAATGGGGAAACCATGTGGGAGAGATATAGGGTGAACTGGGCCTTTAGTGGTGTGTAGAACAGTAACAACAGCAACAACTGTTTGTCATGAAATAAGTTCTGTGTAATGCCAGAAACTGGGCTAAAAATTAAATCATTTTCTAATTTAATTATTACAACAGCTCTCTGAAATGGATACTATTTTTATCCCCATTTTATAGATGAGGAAATTGAGGTTTAGAGAAAGTTAAGTAAATTTTCCAAGGTTTCTGAGCTAACGAACCATGGAGCCTGGGTTTGAACCAAGAGAGCAGTAGGTTTTTATAGGAGAAAATGTGAGTCAAAGCAAGAAGTGGAAAGGAGCACAGCATTTTTGTGGTACCAGAAGGAAGCCGACCTGCCTCAACACCCGGGTGGTCTGCAATTAGCAGAGTGCTAAAGTTAACTTTATTTCCAGTTCTACTTACCCTTACAAGCAAGTCTCCAAGACCTGTAGGGAAATAGGCATGTTTGTGGTCTTAAAAGAAATCAAATAAGATTTCTGCCCTTGGAAAGTAGCTTTTGACTTTTGGCAGTTTGACCTTTAGTTTTTAACATGCTTTAAGGCACTGCTGACCTGTGGGGTCATGCGGAATTTATTTCCATCACCAAATTATAAACCTCATGTTCCCTTGCTGAGAGTGAGAACAACTAAAACTGATGTATTTTGAAATTTAGATTCATGGTTCCTTTTTTCAAGAAGAACATCATGAAGCTTGTTTGTGAATGGAAACAGATTTGAGTGATGGACACGTATGGTAATTTGGAATAGTGAAAACAGCCATGTCCATCAATTTTTGAAATATTTACAGAGGATGATGTCTGCTGATGTGGTTCTAAAATGGAGTCCCTGCTGACTCGACATGAGTGTGAGTCATCCAGCCCTGAATTACTGGGCACCTGAATTACTGGCTATTTCTTTTCACACAGAGGGGATAAAAACTGAGGAAAAGATTAGCAAAATTCAGATAAAAGAGTAACACAATGAAAGCTTCAAAAAGAGATTCCGCCCCCCAAATTCCCCACCAACAGCAAACACCAAATAATTCCGAAAATTTAACTCCTGACAAATATAAATCTTAGAAGCCAAGCCAAAGGATTGACTTCACTTTAGTTATTTGGTTAATAGCGATACCTAGCATTCATTTTCTTATTATATGTTAGAAACTTGGCTAAAATACTTACTGAGCATTTCCTTATTTAATTGTCACACATTATGACCATTGAGAAGGTGAGGAAATTAGGACTTTGATGGAAAAGTCATTTGCTCAAAGTAACAAAGCAAAGAAATAATTAGGTTAACTTATATGTTCCAGTTTTCCCTTTCAAGATAATTCACTTACTCAACCGATATTTATTAATCTCCTTGTATGTGTCAGAGACTTTGCAGAGCTTTAGGATCAGTAGATGAAGAAGACACAGTCTTATAGTTCACAGACCTCACACAGATTCAGGGAAATATGTAAATAAACAGGGGAAGATAATAAACTAACCCAACTAGAATGAGAGACCCATATGAAAAGCATTGTGGGAGCAAAGAGGAGGAAAGGCAGTCTTCTGGGAGGACAAGTATTATGGGATTAGATTCTAGCCAGGGAAGGTGGAGATGGGAATTCTAGGCAGATGGGAGAACCTAAGCAAAGGTCAAGGAGTGAAAACAACTTGGGGTGTATGGGATTCCTGAGGGGCTTATCCCACTTTAGTGCACAAAGGATCAAGTACTGACAAGAAACATGGGGTTGAATGCAGGGCACCGGTGTCCTCTGGTGCCATATGAAGGCCCTTGGCATTTACCCTGGGGGTGAGGGATCTTTTGAGGACCTTTAAACAAGAGAAGGCAATGGCACCCCACTCCAGTGTTCTTGCCTGGAGAATCCCAGAAAGAGAGGAGCCTGGTGGGCTGCCATCTATGGGGTCACACAGAGTCAGACACGACTGAAGTCACTTAGCAGCAGCAGCAGCAAACAGGGGTAATATGAAAGTGACCTCAATGTTCAAGGGCTAAAGTGTATGAGTTGGTGAGGGACAGTCTTTGAAATTTCTTGATTGCTATCTTCAACAGTCTGTCCTTATTCATGTTTTCTGATGTTTGAATAATATCAATATTGACACTCCCTCCCTTCCTTACTGAAAAACAGGGTGTGTATCATCTTCCTTTTGTGCTTTCTTGCCACAGCCCATGAGAACATGACTGTGGGAAAACACTGCATGTGCTTATAATGCAATGTTCTGATCCAGGAGGGACAGTTGCGCAGTTAAGGGGCAGGGTGAGCAAGAAGGAAGTTTGGTGGTGGTGATGCCATCCTAACTAGCAAGCACCACCTTTTCCTGGTAGCCAGGTGCCTGTTGTCTATGGCACAATGACATTCAGCAAATGATTAACAATAGGATGGATAAGAAGGGGCCATTTCTCAAGCCAAAATACATTTTACAAAGTTACACATACATGTTATAATGAAAAATAAGCGTAGTGACACTTTGAATCAGTATTTGAATCAGGATTCAAGGGCTATAGTGTACCGCATGTCCAAGAGAGGGACCCATTGATAGGTTTAATAGCATTAGCTAAAGTAGGACCTCATATCTTTTCCAGGAGAGGACATTGCTTTTAATCCCTAAGTAAGTTCTTTTTTCTTTTTTTCTGTATGAGTATAATGAGAGGTTTGGTGAGTTTGCAAAGAAAAATCATTGTCCTACACTTGTTTCCACAAGGTCACATGAACAGTCCCTGGAAACTGGTCCTGAATGAGCTTAGGATAATCAACTGCAAATTTGCTAGAATGTAGACCAGCCTCACACAATAAAAATATACAGTAAAGCTGTCCCGAAGAAATATATTCAACAAACTGGGAAGAGATGTCAGAGCCACAGTCATGCAATTTGTGGGTACTTTAGATTTTAACTGGGACAAAATTCCAATGTAAATATTGTGGTGTTGAGGTGAAATTCTATTTTTTCAAGCTCACAAATTTGCAACTACAAAAAGTCATCATTTAGTCAAGCATTGGATTGGATTGGATATATTGGATATATAGTCTTATAAGTGATCATAAAATGAACAGTTTCCTGTTTTGTGCAGGGAAGACATGTGTGCGTATGCACACACACACACACACACATCCTTGTCTTCCTTTCTCTTAATACAAAGTCAGTTTCTATCAGAGTAATCATGCTGTGTGCTATTTACAGAGCAAACGCCTGTCCTATTGTCCTTGCATGCTGAGCTGGTCCAAATTCTCCGGAGTGCAGTGGTCATGTGAAGGGAAACGCAGAAGCTGTGTGCTGAAAAGCTGGATTCTGAATACAGGGGAGAGACTACCTGGCTGACCCACAGGTTTGCATTTTAAGGCTGTGAATCCACTACTGTAAATTAGGAGTCACAAAATTGTTGATAGCAGTCACCAGCCCAGCCACATAATTCTCGAGGAGGCCTAAAAATTGTGCTGCTACAAGACTGGTGCCATATGTTTCTTCCTGCTTCGCTGCCTTGGAGTACAGAGAGAGTTCAAGGGCAATCATTTCATTTAATCAAACTGCAGCAGTAACGACCTAACAGAGGCAGAATGAAACCAACAAAGATGAACACATACGCATACGTGCACATACACAGTTTTAAAAATGACAATATATCTTGGGAAGTGAAAAGAAAATACAAATTAATTTTATCTTTACTGCAGAAACAGTCATTTGTGTTTTCTAGCGAGCCAGCTTGTGTCTATGGAATATATACATATTTCTGAGCAATTTTGCTCTTTACAAATGTCACCTTCTTGCATAGATTTTGAGGTTAGAGAGGACTTAAGTCACGCCTTACCCTTTTACCAAATGTGTGAGTTTGGATAAGTTGCACCATCTCTTGAAGTCTCTCAGTTTTCCCATTTGCAAAATGGGAGAACTAATAATAGCAATGTCCTGGAGTTGTGAGGACTGAATGAGATACTGCATGTCTAGGCCTAGGACGTAGCATAGGCTGAGCAATGCATTGATACTGTCTGTGTATCTACTGGTATTATAAAATATATCTGGGTTGGTAATGAGTAACAGCTGGCTTTAAAAAGGTTTCAATGCTTATAAAAGAAAGTAGCCAGTTGTGGATTCTTTTATAATCATTAAGTCAGTTAATTGTTTTGACCAGCAAAGTAAGAGATGAGAATCCACCTATTTCTAGAATATTCTTCCCTCACTAGACTATAAATTCCCTGAAAGCTCTAGGCTCATCTTTAAATTCCCAAAGTTGATATTCAATAAAAATATATAGATGTATGTATTTTTATTCTATTGACCATTTTTCTCTGAGGTAAATATATTTTTTCACAGCTGATACAGGCTTTTAAAGTATTAAGCATATGAACCCCTTTGTCATATTATTGCAGATACTTCTTCACTTTTTTCTTGCCTTTTAATATTTAGAAAATCCTTCCCTAACTGAATACCAATTAAAGTTTCTTTACAGTTTTTTCTGGTTTTGTTTTAATTTTTATATTTATCTTTTATCCATCTGGAATTTATTTTTACACAAAGTGAGATCTCTAACTTGATTTTTTTATTGGCAAAATTTATTGGCTAATTTGTTGTTCATTCCTTTGATTTGTGATGCCTTCTTAATTATACACACCCATGTCTATCAGACTCTGTTAAGAAATGCATATTTATATGTATATATATGTATATGTGTATACATAAGCATATATAGGTGAATATACATATGCATTTTCTTGAGTTTGTTTTATTTTATTTTTCTCAAAGTACTAATGAATTTTACAAAAAGAAAGAGAAAGAAAAATTATTCTTAAACTTTATAACACCAGTCTTCTATCCAAGAAAGAAATGTCACTATTAACAGTTTCTTCTGCAAAATTTTCCTTACATAAAAGAGTATTTGTGTGTGTATTGTGTGTGCACACTGAACATCTCTTTTATGTATAGACGTAGAAGAGTCCGTGCACACTACCTGACACATTGCTTTTTTCTTGTAGCACATACCTCGGAGATTGTGAAACAAAAAGCAAAAGCTCTGTCTTACTCTTTAAACAATTGCATACTATTCCATTAAGTGGATGCTTCAAAGTTGATATAACCAGTTCCCTTTCGATAGCCATTTATTTTTTGTCTTTTGCTATATTACAAGTTAGGTTTCTGGTATTTTTATTTTTAATGCTCATTTGTTTATTTCTTTTACGTCTTTTATTGTTTAACCTGTACCATTTTTATTTTTAATGTTAATTTTCCTTTATGATTTAAAATATTTTATAACTTTATCGTCTTTACGTGCTTAGTCGTTTCAGCTGAGTTGGACTCTGAGACTCTATAGACTGCAACCCGCCAGTCTCCTCTGTCCATGGGATTCTCCAGTCAAGAATACTCGAGTGGGTTGTCATGCCCTGCTCCAAGGTATCATCTGGACACAGGGATAGAATCCATGTCTGCTGCATTGCAGGTGGATTCTTTACCACTGAGCCACCAAGGAAGCCCCAAAGAATACTGGAGCAGGTTGCCAGTTCCTACGCCAGGGGATCTTCCTGGTTCAGGGATTGAACAAGTGTCTCTAGTATCTCCTGCATTGGCAGGCAGATTCTTTACCACTGTACCACCTGGGAAGCCCCTTATCACCTTTAAATGTTATTTATTATCTATAATTGATGCAAAATTAATATTAATAATTCTTCCCCTCTTCCTTCTCTTCCACCACCTAATTTTTATTATTTATATGAGTATTCTTATTTTCTCTAGAGATTATTTTGTACTTTTACATATTATACTTAGGCCTGCATTTATGTGCTTTAAATTGCATCTTCAGGCCCTCTAACTCTGAAAGAAGAGGAGATCAGAATATTTACACTATTTTCCTGATTCTTCCTATTTTTAATCTCTCAGTATTTTTAGGCATACTATTTCCACATTGCCATAGTTTTCAATACTCATATTCTCTGTTTCAAGTTGTTTCACCTTGATTCTGTAGTTAAACTTATTCAATGATCAGAATAAGATTTAACTGGCTGGGACTCATCTTCAAGTCATTCTTTTCCCCTGGCTATGTCTATGGGTCCTGTATTACCTCAGTTTTGGACTACAGGTATATGTATATCTTGACCTTTCCAGTTTCACAATATCTTGGCCAAATATAACATTACTGACTCACACTTTCTTTCTCTCAGAAACTTCTAGACAGTTTACCACTGTCTTCTAGCATCGAGTGTGGCTATAGGCAACCAGAGATTAACCTGATAGCTTTTCATGCTCATAGTCGATTTGATGTTCTTGACATAATGCCTGAGGGAGTCTGGTAACTTAATCAGGACTTGTCTGCTTTGTTAATACAGTATCATCCCTCTTTGAACATCATGTAGTCTTTTAATCTATAGATTTTGATCCTGTTTTATTTCTGGAGCTTTCTCTTAGACCATTGAAAAAGTTATTTCAGTTTCAGATTTTCTAATCTCTTCAAACAAACACCATTTATATATGTTGGATCTCTGTCTTCCAAATTTGTCATTTTTTGTCTACATTCCAGCTTAATAATCCCCATTTTACTTTCCATTTCATTTTGCTTCGTTTTCCTTATTTTCTCATTGGTTGTTCTCTATGTTCTTACTCTTTTTAGCAGAATTCTTTGAACGTTTGAAGGAATTTGCTTGAAAACTTTTTGAGCTGTTATTTTGCTTTTAGTAGTCACTGCATTTTGGTATCTACTTAGTACCATGTGAATCTATGAAAGGGGGGAGAAAACACCTGAAATGATTGGCTCTGCTATTTCCTCCATTTACAGTTTATTTCTTTACAAACATCTCTGCTTTCCATGGTGGCTCAGGTGGTAAAGAATCTGCCTGCAATGCAGGCGACCCAGGTTTGATCCCTGGGTTGAGATTTTCCCCTGGAGGAGAGCATGGCGAGCCCAGTATTCTTGCCTGGAGAATCTCAGCGACAGAGGAGCCTGCTAAGCTACAGTTCATGGGATTGCAAAGAGTCAACATGACTGAGTGACTAAGCACGCTGCTTTCCATGAGCATCTGTTAAATTTCAGGAAAGTCTTAAAAATATATTTAATGAAAATGGTCAGTGATCTCTTTTTTCTGTACCCTAGGGTATAGAAAATTTCTGTTTCATTTTACAGTAATGAGAAGTGGTTTATATTCTGCCTATCTAAATGATTAAATATTAATTAAAAATGACCAATTTAGTAGTTCAGGTTCTCATTTACTCTTCAGTAGGTAACACAAGGGGAAGTGTGTCTCTTTGCCATTACCCTTGTATGCCATTTAATAGAATTTACCATAATTCAGTTCCTTTGAAAGTTGTTATATTTTGTTATATTTAGCAATTCTTGTCCTTGTTTATACTATCAGCTTAAAGAAAAGCTGTAAATTTTTATAAGAGATTATTCTTTCTTTTTTATTTTTTTTCCTTAAAAATAAACCTTCTCAAGAATGCTGAAGTTCATCTAGGTGGCAGATTTCGCATATAGTTTTTGATTTTACAAGTGGTACTTGAACTATTTATCAGCATAATTTTTTCACTATTAAGTCAATCAACAAGTGTCACTGAATGACCATTTTGTAGAATATTTTGTATCATGCAACATAACTGCAACTTGTTTTCCAGGGTATATAATCTCTGTCCCTGAAAGAGGTCATCAGCTCATTTTCAAACAATTGATTGGTTGTGTGCTTGATGTAATTTAGTCAATAAGGCAACAGAAAAGTCAAGCAATGACATCTGAATGAATCAGACATACCAAGGCTCATACAATCTCCCCAAGATTATAGCTAGGTTTTGCAATACCTAGCAATCTTGGATTGCTTTCTTTTCCTTTGAACTAATTTCAGAAGTATGTCTATCCTTACTTCTTCCATCTCTCCCTTCTTTTCTTCCTCTCTTGCTTTTATATGGTTTGTGTACAATTCTAGGTTGTGTGTTACAATGTTTATGCATCAGTAAAATACATAAATGAGTGCTATAGTTCAATAAAACTTATGAGTTAATTTCACTAACAGAAAAAATACACATGTAGGAGCGTTTTTTATTTAGTGAGATTATGATCTTTATGTGGTCTTTTTCTGCTGAACCCCATGCCTGTCAAGTGTATTTGATCAAGTTACTTTCAATGGGGAGCTGGGAATCAAGGGGCCATATAACTCACTGGAACTGTTGACTATATTCTGGCTTGAATTTGACTGAAATCTGTGGGTTTGGTTTGATATTCCCAAATTCTGAAGACATTGGTGTTGGATATAGCATTCTGGTCAGTTTTAAGGTCTTTCTTGAGACTTAGGCTTTGACCCAGTGTTCCTAGGCTTACAGCAGGGCTGCTGGTGGAGTCAAACCCTCAGAGATTCTGTGAGGGACTCATTTGCATTTAGCGCCAGGAATGTCTTGGAACATGGAGAAAACTCCAAGACTGACTACTGCCAATGCAAACAGTCTTCCTGGGATCCAGGATTGAACCTTTTTTAATAAAGCAAATTTTTGGATGTGATCAAATCACGTATAGGCTACATTTAGCTTTCCTAAATTGAGTCTATATTTGCATCCCTTCTGGACCATGCTGAAGAAGGTAATTATATACACACAAATTAAATATGATCCATAAATAGACATAGAAGTGAGACTGAAGCCAAGCAATAATATAGGTAATAGAAACTGGTATTTTACTCATCTGTCTTCCCTTGCTCTATCCCTTATTTGTCCTTTTGTTCTCATTCTTCTTCTCATCAAATACTCTTTGTTAATTAAGTCTATTTTCAATAAATTGATAAAAAGGTAGAAGTTATTTTTAAGACTGTGAATGCAGACTTATGTATTCTTGCTCTCCTTTAACGTTATAAAATAAATTTTGACATTAGCAAGTAACATTTATTTATTTTATAGAGGAAGTTTCTCTTCTCCTTATCTCCAGAAATTGCTCAATTTTGGCAGGTCTGCCTCTAACCATGTGTGTGGTAGATTATGAAGAGAAAGTATCTTCTCAAATCACTAGATGCAGAAAACACATTGTATCAGCAAGTATTTCTTACATGTTCATTCAGTAGGAGGTACTATAGCAAATGTTTTGTGTTGATTATTTCATTTAATCTTAGCCATTGTGAAATATAGGCACTATTAATATCCCTGTGTAATAGATGAAAAAACTGGGACACAGAGAGCTTAGGTGACTTGACCAAAGTCACACAGCTAGTGATTGGTAGAGGTGAGATTGAATGTAGAACATCTGATAGAAGAGTCATACTCTTAAGTACCACAACTCCTCTCTCATCACAAAACTACTGTGTATTAACAATGGCCTCTAACTACCTCCTAGGAAAAAGGGCAAACATTTGAGGATGATGATAGAGTCTGAAGGTCAGAGTGGAAAAGACCTCAATTATTATCTAATCCAGTCCTGTAAAGGAAGCAAAAGAGGATCAGGAATGCTTATTTATCTGTTCAAGTCCACCCAGTCTGCATGGGTGACTAGATGCTATTCCTGCAAATTTCTTTCTACTATAAGAGTTATAGGGATGAAGGCTCATTAAAGATTCATGTTCTATAGATAAATTTCCCTGCAGTCCTTTATTTAATTTGGCTTAGTGCATCTAAGGAATTGACTAATGTCACTGTAAACATTAGAAGGCTTAGGATGCCAGTTATGGGAAAGAAGGAAATCATTATTGATGAGAATTTGGAAGAGCTGAGCCCCAAATTGCATAGTGACACCCCATTGTCTCCAACTTCTATATTTCAGGTGAATTTGTGATAGTCTTTCAAAACAGAGGCATTCTGGAATGCCTCTGTTTTTGAGTTGAGTTATAGAAACAGTTAATATCCTAGATGACAGAATACAGCCACTGATGTGGATACTGCAGTTCACTTGAGCTCCAGAGGCTTGGCTGTTCTTTGAAATCTCTTGTGTTGCACAGAAGAGGGCTTCCTTTTTTTCCTCTTTCCTCCCCAAAGGCTTTTATGATGGGCATTTTTAATTAGGACACTTCTGATGCACAAACAGGATCTACCCTTGACAGCTTCCATCTCAACACATGTTTTCCCTCTCATTCATCCATCTTACTTGTCAGCCTCCTTTTCCCTCTGTGACTATGTTTGAAATGCTGTCCCACACATCCTTCCATTACAGAAAGGAAATTTGACACCTGGGGAGGCAATATTTCCTCTTACTGTCTAACGGTGCAGAGGGCATACCGGCTATTTCTCAAAATACCACAGTCAGCAGTATTGAAAACATTAGTGCTTTGTAGAGGAAACCAAGGATTTTTTTTTTTTTCTGATGAAATGCAAATTGTACATTCCATATCTCCCATCAGTGAGAACATCATTTTGCCTTGAATAGTTATGCAAGCACCTTCAAATCAATTAAGGGGCCGTGACTGCTTTGACATCCCATTAGCCCTTGCCTTTAGTTATGTGTCTATTAAAGGCAGAAATAAAAGTGATTTTGCCAGTCAGAGGTGGAGTTTCAAATATTCTGGTGTTCCAACTCCAATGAAGAAGCATGAATTTAGCTGCCCTGCTTGTTCCATGGATGTTTATCTTACTATATATGGCACCCTGTGGTGGGCAGATATCAAAAAGATGTGGTTTCTGATTTCAAGGGGCTTCTAGAATAGTGGAAGAAACTGAGTTTCAGAAATGTCCAGTGTCAAGCCTAAAGTTACATCATTCGGGTCTCTTTATTCAAATATTTAATGCTCATCTGAAACTTAGCATTATGGAAACATGGGACTGGAAGGTCATCCTGCTCATCTGGGATTCAAATTCTTCAACAATTGAGGTAATACTTATTTGTCAAATTGAATATTTGTGGTGTATTGGGCTAGGGATAGAGTGGTTCAATTTGTGCTTATAAACATTTATCATATGAATTGCTCTCAATTTTCTGCTTACTAAAGAGAATCAGACCTGTTTTAGTGTGGTTTAAGTATAGAAGAGATCGGAAGTAATGGCAAAATCAGATGGTTTATGTGGTGTAATTTGAGAGGTATGGAAAGGTCCTCTGAGTCTGAAAAAAAATATCCTTAGTACTTTATTTATGTGCCTAAATTTCAACCACTATGGTATTACTTTGGTTGTCAGCTTGAGGAGGATGGGGCTGAAGGTAAGCCTTGATGTAGAGGGAAAAGGAGGGGAAAAGAGAGTAGAGAAAGGGTAGATTCTGCCCACATTTAGAACATAGCAGGTACTCTATGATTGAGTGATTGAGAATTTTAAATGCAAAGTACTAGAGAAACACGAAAGAGGAAAGAATTCTTACTGGAGATAGAGGAAAGTCATTAACAAGTGACACTTTGAACATTGATGGGTTGGATTGGGTTTTAATAAGAAGAAATTAAGGGAGAAAGAGCATCTAAAAAGAAGAAATATCATAACTCTAGGGTGAACTGATATAAAAGCAAGGTGAAATTTACTTAAAATAGTGGTTCTCAAAGTGTGGTCCAGGAACTCTGGGGGTTCCCATGATCTTTTCATGATAATATTAAAGTGATATTTGCCTTTTTCACTTTCATTCTCTTGTGAACATACAGTGGAGTTTTCTGGAAGCTATATTTTGTGTGATATTTCAAAAGACTGGATGTGAATGCAAATATGAGAATTTACTTATTCTCCATTCAATCAGCTATTCACTTCAGTTCAGTTGCTCAGTCGTGTCTGACTCTTTGTGACCCCATGAATCGCAGCACGTCAGGCCTCCCAGTCCATCTCCAACTCCTGGAGTTCACTCAGACTCACGTCCATCGAGTCAGTGATGCCATCCAGCCATCTCATCCTCTGTTGTCCCCTTCTCCTTCTGCCCCCAATCCCTCCCAGCATCAGAGTCTTTTCCAATAAGTCAACTCTTTGCATGAGGTGGCCAAAGTACTGGAGTTTCAGCTTTAGCATCATTCCTTCCAAAGAAATCCCAGGGCTGATCTCCTTCAGAATGGACTGGTTGGATCTCTTCGCAGTCCAAGGGACTCGCAAGAGTCTTCTCCAAGTTCAAAAGCATCAGTTCTTCTGCACTCAGCTTTCTTCACAGTCCAACTCTTGCATCCATACATGACCACTGGAAAAACCATAGCCTTGATTAGACGGACCTTTGTTGGCAAAGCAATGTCTCTGCTTTTCAATATGCTATCTAGGTTGGTCATAACTTTCCTTCTATTAGAGATCTGTAAAACTGTAGAATATCAGTCTTTTCACTTAATATATTTTTATTTCAGAAAATATGTTTTTAAAAATAATATAGTATTTATATTAGCATATAGTGAATTTATTTTTATTTAAAATTTAATGCTATAATGTTTAAAAATTTTGTTTAATTTTTAATTTAAGAATTCACTCAGTGATATAAGAACCACTAAGTCTGGGAAGAGTGTCCTGGCTGTTTCTCAAAATAGCACTATCAGTAGGATTGAAAATAATACTTTGTTTAGGGAAAGGACAGTTTGGGAGTGTTTAATAGTTTTTACATGCTAGAAGGGGTCCCCAGGGGCTTCCTTGGTGGCTCAGTGGTAAAGAATTCACATACAAAGCAGCATTCAATCCCTGGGCCAAGAAGATCCCTGGAGAAGGAAATGGCACCCCACTCTAGTATTCTAGCCTGAGAAATCCCATGGACAGAGGAGCCTGGCAGGCTATGGGGTCACAAAAGGGTCTGACACCACTTAGCGACTAAGCAGCAACAATAAAGGGATCCTGAAATAAAAATGTTTAAGAATCATTGATCTCGTCTGAGTGTAGTGTAAGGTGTGGAGTGTAGCTGGACAAACCTGAAGAGGTTGGTTCGAGTCTTGAATGCTATCAGCAAAGCATGGCTTTTGTGTTGTAAGCAAAGAGGAGCTGAAGAAAGTTTGTGTGGAAGAGATTGACTTGATCAGAATTGTGCTTTGGAACAGAATTCTGGCAAGAATATGAAGGATGGATTGAAGGAGGGAAGGGAATGAAGACAAAAATTACCCAAGAAGAAGCTCTGGCAGTGTCTAGATAAAGACCTGACCTGGAGCAGGAGCCATGGGAATGTAAAAAAGGTTAAATATATATATATATATATATATATATGCAAGACATTAGTGAACATGGTCATTGCTTGAATGGAAGGCTGATGCATGCATGCTAAGTCACTTCAGCTGTGTCTGACTCTTTGTGACCCCATGGACTGTAGACCACCAAGCTTCTCTGTCCATGGAATTGTTCAGGCAAGAATACTGGAGTGGGTTGCCATTTCCTTCTCCAGGGGATCTTCCCAACCCAGGGATGCTGAGCTCCTGCAGGCAGATTCTTTACCTCTGTGCCATGGGGGAATCCCATATAAGGCTGAAGGAGGGATCAAGGATAACTCCAGATTTTCTTGCTCTATCAACAAAATAATCAAACATATTATTTGAGGTCTTAAGGGCAAAGCTTTGAGATAGATGCTACTGTTAAAATGCCAGGCTGCCCGATGTAAAACCCCATCTCTAGTGGTAACCCACTCCAGTATTCTTGCCTGGAGAGTCCCGTGGACAGGGGAGCCTGGTGGGCTGCCATCTATGAGGTTGCACAGAGTTGGACGTGACAGAAGTGACTTAGCAGCAGCAGCAGCAGCAGCAGTGGTCACTAGCTATGTTAGGCAAGTCACCTCATTTATGCTTTACTCTCCTCACCTGTAACATGGTGATGATATTAGTACCTATGTTATAATGTTGATGTGAATAGCATCATCAGTAATTAAGTGCTCAGAAAGGTGCCTGACTCACATTAAGTTCTTTGTAAATGTTTGTCAAGGAAAATATGGGGTATAGGAGAAAGGATGATACAGAACAGAGCATGAGAGGAGCCTTGTCTGGATGTGGGAGCACAGGAAGGTAAGTGATTTTACTGATTTGTATCATTAAACATAGGTGGGGTCCCCTAAACCAATGTTCAGCTCCCATGCTTAGTTTATCTGACTTAAGGCAGGGTTGGCTATTGGAAATCTTAGGTAAATTTTCCAGAAGTTTGTTTCTGTTCATTTAAGCTTTTGCTGGCAGTTTGTGCTGTCATTCAACCGTGTCTGACTCTTTGTGACTCCATGGACTGTAGCCCTCCTCAGACAAGAATACTGGAGTGGGTTGCCTTGCCCTCCTCCAGGGACTCTTCCCAACCCAGGGATCGAACCAAGGTCTTCTGCATTGCAGGCTGATTCTTTACTGTCTGAGACACCAGGGAAGCCCAAGAATACTGGAGTGGGTAGCCTCTCCCTTCTCCAGGGGATCTTCCCAACCCAGGAATAGAACTGGGATCTCCTGCATTGCAGATAGATTCTTTAGCCAGATGCTTTAATTAAGCTAGAATTTCAAAGAGTAGAGGATTGTGGTAATTCATGGGTTTGGGAGGCCAATAGGAAGTGGTAGGAATGATAGAGGATACTGACTGGTGCTTTACTTAAAATGGTCTTATGTTCTATCTTTAAATTTATGTGGATTTTGTATTTTATTGACTTAAGGTGGCTCACTTAAAGTGGTCTATGTTCTATCTTTAAATTTATGAGAACTTTGCATTTTATTCTGTTATACATACAAGTTTATTTTGGTATGTAAACATGTTTTAAATTACCCATCCTTAAGGAAAAAGATGCTTCAGAAAGAGGCTCCATGTTTATTGAGTACCCCCAGCACAATGCCACATACCCCCAGCGGTACACTGATTTGAGCAGCTCTGATTTAGCCCAATTATACAGCCCAGTAGGGAAAAAAGAATCAACTCTGTATATGCTTTAGTTCTTTTCAGGGAAAACAATGAATCATAAAGATTAATCGTGTCTTTTCTTGTGAGTTTAATAAATAATATCGGTTTACAGGAAGGATGAAAAGTTGATATATGTAATTAATGCTGAGTGAAAAATGCTACAGTCAAAGATCTGTACAAAATGCTGTCTTTTAAAATATATGGAGGGGGTGCTTTTATTTTAAAATTCATGAAGAGTTGATTTTAAGCTAAGCAACCTTTTCTGCAAAGGTAATTGAAGACGCCCCCTTCCCCAGTGCAGTCATTCTCCTTCCAAAAGGAAAGGAATAAAGTTCTACAAATAAACCAGCTTTCTGAATAATGTTCAGTCCCAGGGAAAGGAATTTAAATTGGATTTCAATTATAAATAAATTTTCAAAAATTTGCTTGAATGAGTTCCTGCTAATACAAAGGGGAGAATGCACCAATATATAACAGATCAGGTGGTCAATCCTGATTATGTGGTTAATAGTGGCACTCCAAATTGTGAGGGTAATGACCTGTGTGCCTTCTGATAGAATGCAGTCAGAGAACACGTTTAACCTTAATCTAATCAAACTTTTAAGCCTAACTTCTAGTTTCCAGATATTTGGGAACTAGAGGAACAAGTTAAATGATACCATAAGGAAATAAGCACACAAATCCAGAATACAGAACCTTCTAGAAAACAATTGAATTGGTTCTTCAAAACCTCAAAGCAGAAAATTTCAACTGTCTCTGTGTGTGTCTGTGTGTACTGGGAAGTGTTTTGAGAATCTTGATTAGATACTAGTTAATAAAAATAAAAGAACTTGAAATGCCAATTGGGGAAACTTGAAGGTGGTCTAGATATTGAAGAAGAGTAGGGAATTATCGCTCATTTTCTTAGGCTGGCTAATGGTATTAAGATTATACAGGACATATACCTTATTTTTAGGATATGTGTGCTGATATATTTAGGCAATAAAGTATTGTGAGATCAACCACTCACTTTCAAATGATTTAGCAATAGAATTAGAGAGAGAAATGAAAGAGAGCGAGAGAGATCTTTCCAAAAATTGGTAAAAATATTAACAATTGAATTTAAGTAGTATTTATATGGTTGTTTCTAGCACAATTTTTAATTCTTTTGTATGTTTGGGTTTACCCATCCAATATGTGTTAATCATTGTGTTAAATGTGGGGAGATAATGGTGACAAGAACTAACAGGACCTCTTTGCTTTCACGGAATTTCAAATTGGTTGAGAACAGTTCAATAGTGAGATATGCATGTAAACGACTAATCATGTGTTGCAATATGTTACAAAGGAAAAAAAAAGAGTGAAATGTCATGAGAGAGTGATAGAGGGACACGAATTGGATAAGGATGGGGTAAGTGACAAGAAAGGACTTTCTGGCGAAGGAGGTTCTTTCAAGGAGGCTCCTTAGCAACTTCTCTGACCCACAGGCACCTCTTGCTTTCACACTGTTCCTTCACTTCCTGGGAAGCCTAGTAGCATTTCACTGGCCCTTGCATTGATTTTGGCATCTGAATTAGATGGTAAGCAATTTGAGGGCAGGCATTTGATTTATTCATCTCTAGATTCCTCAAAGCCTCATGTGACAGAGAAGTTCAATATTTATTAAATTTAATAATAATAATATTTGTGCAGCTCTTTATATATTTGAAATCTCTTTCCTATGGATGACTTCATTTGATGTGAACTTTAAAGTAGCTCTATTATGGTTAATTTTGGCTACTTATGGTGCCCAATTGTTTAGTTAAACACTAACCCAGATGATGCTGTGTAGATATTCATGGATAGGGTTGGTATATAATCAGTTAGAACAATTATTTTCCACAATCTGGGTGGCCCTCATCCAATCAGTTGAAGGGAGCACATTGGCCTGAGGTTTTCCAAAGAAGTAAATCAGCCTGAGTTTCCAGGTTGTTGCACTATGGGATTTGGACTCAATATTGAAACATCAATTCTTACTTGAATTTCTAAATTGCTGACTTGCTGTACAGACTTGACTTGCCAAGCCTCACAATTGTCAATTCCTTAATCTCTCTTTTTCTCTCTCTATAGGTAGATGATAGATAGATAGATATTATCCTACTAGTTTTATTTTTCTGAAGAACTCTTGCAAACATCAGTTCAGTTCAGTTCAGTTGCTTAGTCGTGTCCGACTCTTTGCGACCCCATGAACCACAGCACACCAGGCCTCCCTGTCCATCACCAACTCCCGGAGTCCACTCAAACCCATGTCCATCAAGTCGGTGATGCCATCCAGGCATCTCATCCTCTGTCATCCCCTTCTCCTCCTGCCCCCAATCCCTCCCAGCATCAGAGTCTTTTCCAATGAGTCAGCTCTTCGCATGAGGTGGCCAAAATATTGGAGTTTCAGCTTTAACATCGGTCCCTCCAATTAACACCCAGGCCTGATCTCCTTTAGGATGGACTGGTTGGATCTCCTTGCAGTCCAAGGGACTCTCAAGAGTCTTTTCAAACACCACAGTTCAAAAGCATCAATTCGTCAGTATTCAGCTTTCTTTAAAGTCCAACTCTCACATCCATACATGACCACTGGAAAAACCATAGCCTTGACTAGACGGACCTTTGTTGGCAAAGTAATGTCTCTGATTTTCAATATGCTATCTAGGTTGGTCATAACTTTCCTTCCAAGGAGTAAGCATCTTTTAATTTCATGGCTGCAGTCACCATCTGCAGTGATTTTGGAGCCCAGAAAAATAAAATCAGCTACTGTTTCCACTGTTTCCCCATCTATTTTCCATGAAGTGATGGGATTGGATGCCATGATCTTCATTTTCTGAATGTTGAGCTTTAAGCCAACTTTTTCACTCTCCTGTTTCACTTTTATCAAGAGGCTTTTTAGTTCCTCTTCACTTTCTGCCATAAGGGTGGTGTCATCTGCCTATCTGAGGTTATTGAGATTTCTCCTGTCAATCTTGATTCCAGCTTGTGCTTCTACCAGCCCAGCATTTCTCAAGATGTATTCTGCATATAAGTTAAATAAGTAGGGTGACAATATACAGCCTTGACATACTCCTTTTCCTATTTGGAACCAGTCTGTTGTTCCATGTCCAGTTCTAACTGTTGCTTCCTGACCTGCATATAGGTTTCTCAAGAGGCAGGTCAGGTGGTCTGGTATTCCCATCTCCTTCAGAATTTTCCACAGTTGATTGTGATCCACACAGTCAAAGGCTTTGGCATAGTCCATAAAAGAGAAATAGATGTTTTCCTGGAACTCTCTTGCTTTTTCGATGATCCAGTGGATGTTGGCAATTTGATCTCTGGTTCTTCTGCCTTTTCTAAAAACAGCTTGAACATCTGGAAGTTCACGGTTCATGTATTGCTGAAGCCTGGCTTGGAGAATTTTAAGCATTACTTTGCCAACGTGTGAGATGAGTACAAATGTGCAGTAGTTTGAGCATTCTTTGGCATTGCCTTTCTTTGGGATTGGAATGAAAACTGACCTTTTCCAGTCTTGTGGCCATTGCTGAATTTTCCAAATTTGCTGGCATATTGAGTGCAACGCTTTCAGCGCATCATCTTTCAGGATTTGAAATAGCTCAACTGGAATTCCATCATCTCCACTAGCTTTGTTCATAGTGATGCTTCCTAAGGCCCACTTGACTTCACATTCCAGGATGTCTGGCTCTAGGTGAGTGACCACAGCATCGTGATTATCTGGGTTGTGAAGAACTTTTTTGTACAGTTCTTCTGTGTATTCTTGCCCTCTCTTCTTAATATCTTCTGCTTCTGTTAGGTCCCTACCATAAGGACAGTCACTATTCTCACTTTACAGACAGCTAACTCAACATTCAGAAAACAAAGATCATGGCATCCAGTCCCATCACTTCATGGAAAATAGATGGGGAAACAGTGGAAACAGTGTCAGACTTTATTTTTGGGGGGCTCCAAAATCACTGCAGATGGTGATTGCAGCCATGAAATTAAAAGACTTACTCCTTGGAAGAAAAGTTATGACCAACCTAGATAGCATATTGAAAAGCAGAGACATTACTTTGCCAGCAAAGGTCCGTCTAGTCAAGGCTATGGTTTTTCCAGTGGTCATGTATGGATGTGAGAGTTGGACTGTGAAGAAAGCTGAGCCTCTAAGAATTGATGCTTTGAACTGTGGTGTTGCAGAATACTCTTGAGAGTCCCTTGGACTGCAAGGAGATCCAACCAGTCCATCCTAAAGGAGATCAGGCCTGGGTGTTAATTGGAGGGACCGATGTTAAAGCTGAAACTCCAATATTTTGGCCACCTCATGCGAAGAGCTGACTCATTGGAAAAGACTCTGATGCTGGGAGGGATTGGGGGCAGGAGGAGAAGGGGACGACAGAGGATGAGATGCCTGGATGGCATCACCGACTCGATGGACATGAGTTTGTGTAAACTCTGGGAGTTGATGATGGACTGGGAAGCCTGGCATGCTGCAATTAATGGGGTTGCAAAGAGTCAGACACGACTGAGCGACTGAACTGAACTGAACTGAAAGAGAGGCACAGAGAGGTTTGGCTATGATTTCAAGCCCCATAGAGAGTATGTAAGAATAGAAAGAAGCCAAGTCCCAGGCCTTTTAACTCAAGACTTTAAAAATGGAGGCAGTTTCCTGGTAAATGTCCATTCAACTGTCAAGAGCTCAAACATCCAAGAGTGACATTTGAATAACATTTCTTCTCTGTGGTACTATATCAGGTCTGGACACTAAGCTGGGTGATACTGAAGGGCTGCAGAGATCCACACAGATATCTAAGAAGCAGTGTTTCGATGGACTTGCTTTAGAGGTGATATAAACCTTCACCTGAACAAAGCAGTTACCTCACTGTAAATGTGTGTGGGGATGCCAAGCCATCAGCAAACTTAAAGATTTTTATCATTTGTAATCAGTAATGAAAACCTGGAAAGGATTTCTCTTGAGATATTCCATTTTTGATGGATTTTCTTTGTTTACAATGAACTTATATTTTGCAGCCTAGCCTTCCTCAACTGAAATAACTGAACCATAATATCTAGAACAATAACTTGAGTGGTATTTGAAGTATGTTGGTCCAAGCCTTGACTCTGTTCACATGAGATGAAAACTTAAAGAAGACACAATTACAGGCTGGTGGCTTCCTTTATGGGAAGGGAATTGGAATCTAACAGACACTGGAGGGGTTTTGCTCCACCAAACCCTTGGGTGGAAAGCCCACGGTTGGTGGTTTGGGGAAAGACTTAGTCTTCTCCTATTTCTCTTTGATGCCTGGGCTGAGCTGTCTCCTCCTGCCAAGGGTAGAGTTAGGTCCCATGGCCAAGAGTAGATTTAGATGTAACTGAATCACTTTTTTGCTCATTTATCCAAAAAATTCATAGGAGTCTGAGATTCACTGGAGAAGCTGCTACCTATAAGGGAGATAGTGTGCCAGAAATAGCAAAGCTTATATGGTCTTGTACAAGCTTCCTTTCAGTCTGTGCTTCGTTTTGCCCATCTGTGAAATGATAATAATGCTCTCTTCCCAGGATTGTTAAGAAGATTAAAGGACACAATGCCATTCACTGACATATACTGAATATGAAACTTGAGTCAGCACTGGGTCAATCACTTGACATTCCTTGTCTTGCTTATATGTCCCAACAATTCCATACAGGGAAGTGCAGTTTTTGGTCCTGTTTTAAAGATGAGGGCTTTGGCAATCAGCTCAGCTGGTTAAGCCTCTTCCTTGGTCACTGAATGAGTTGTCATCAGATAGTACCCTACACTCAATCACTGGAGAAGCTTGCCAGCCATTGGGTGCTCAGGACAGGATGGTTTTCTCCTCTTTTTCTTTGGTCCCCACCTTCCTTTTCTTTTGTTTGTTTCTTTCTTTCTTTTTCTTTTTTTTTTTTTTTGGCTCTTTTAAGTGTCTTTAAAGTGGAATTCTAATCAGAAATAGCAGAAGGGGTGCAGTGATTTGCTCCAGCTAATACGCTTTTCTTGAGGTTGGATTGAAAGCAACTGAGGACCCTACCATGCCAGATACTGGGTGGGGGAGGCTATGTCTAATGCAAACAGAAATAAAATCTTTGAGTTCTGCAAGTGCCGCCCTTGTTCTGTGCTCCTAAGAAATTGTATATTCTTAAGAAATTATGTATATGCTGGAGGTAAGGAAGCAGGTCTGTTAGCTTGCAGTAGACTCCAAGGTTTCATGTTAAATGATTTTTGATGAGGAAGTTGCCATTTCCTCTGACAATAATCTGCTCTGTTCATTGCTTGTCTCATTGTCCAACTCAGCTTGTAGGGCTTTGTCAATCCTCATGAAAAGCTTTCTTTCCAGGCAGTGAGAAAGTTGAAGGTCAGAAGGAGGACACAGTGCTGAGAATGTAGACGCTCACGGGATTTGTTGAGTGATGAGACCCTCTCTAGCTCAGAGAAAAATGAAAAGCCCTTTCTTGCCATTAAATTTAAAATGTATCAAGGCAAGTGGAAAACAAACACAGGAAAAGTTATTCAGAAAGCATTATGCTTTCAGCCTTCCAATTCCTTTGGCAAAAACCTCCATCAGAAGGGGCAGGGGAAGATGAATTCTGCAGCAAATGGGATAGGAAAGAAGGAACCACCCAGCATACATAGGAGAGGATTGAACCAGAATGTAAACTGAAGACATTAGGTATTGCTGTTGTCTTTATAAACCCACTGTGTTGAAGAGGTGGTGCTCAGGCTTTCAACCAATGACTAGCGAGTGTCTACATAATGAGCAGTAACCCCTACTCTGTATCGAGAGATCACATATATGGAGTAACAGCCTCTGCCGGACATGGCTGGCTAATTGTCTGAAGCCTGGATGAAGAGAGAGGATTATATTACATGATCCAGCATATTACATTAAGCTGAGTCCTGATTCAGAGCCAATATTTCTGTTCAGTGATGCTTGGTGCTTTAGATCTCTCCCTGGTGGAGTTTATCTCCCTGAGGAAAAACAGTGATAGCTGTAAAGAGCAGTCAATAAACTTTTTTTTTCTTTCTTTTTTTATTGGAAGATAATTGCTTTACAATATTGTGTTGCCTATGCCATACATCAACATGCATCAGCCACAGGTGTACATATGTTTCCTCCCTCTGGAACCCCCCTGCCCATCTCCCACCTCATCCTACCTCTTTAGGTGGTCACAGAGCAGTGGACTGAGCTCCCTGTGTCACACAGAAAATCCCCACTTGCTGTTTATTTTACATATGGTAATGTGTATGTTTCCATGCTATTCTCTCAATTTATTCCACCTTCTCCTTCCCCCACCTACTGAAATAGGTTAATCAGTACCATCTCTTTAAATTCTGTACTCATGTGTTAATATACAATATTTGTCTTTCTCTTTCTGACTTATTTCACTGGGTATAATAGGCTCTAGGTTCATCCACCTCATTAGGACTGACTCAAATGCATTCTTTTTTTAAACAGCTGAGTAATATTCTATCGTATATATGTGCTGCAATTTCTGTATCCATTCATCTGTTGATGGACTAGTTGCTTCCATATCTGTTGTAAAAAGTGCTGCAATGAACAGTGAGGTACATGCATCTCTTTCAGTTATGGTTTTCTCAGGTATATGCCCAGTAGTGAGACTGCTGGGTCAACCAAAACACTGGAGCACTTTTCTATCTCAGGATAGAGATGTCTTCTAGAAAAAGGAGCACTGGACTGAGAGTCATTTGTCCTAGACTGGGATATTCTAGACCTGGCACTGCCATTGGACAGGTGTTTGACTCAAGGTAAACCAGTTGTTATCACAGAATTGCCACTTTCTAATCCGTAAACTGAGAGAGAATGAGACCTTTCTTCAGATTACAACTAGTCAGAATACCCAATGTGTACAACAGATAAACTCAGAGAAGCTCTGGTTGGAAAACAGATGAGGAATGAATAACCCATTGCTTACCTTTCCTCTGCTCCTTCCCACTTTCCCCTCAAGTGGCTTCACTAAACCTTTAGACATCCATAGTTCCCAAAATAGCCTCTCACGCTAATCCCCCTAGAGATCACATAGTAGAAATGTTAGTCTTTTATTACTGTGGTTTTAGACTTGTATGTGTTCTAAAATTTCAGTAGGAGAATCACCCTGGAGGTGATTTTACAAAGAAAATAGAAACATGCAAGAGGATGTCTATGTCCTGCAATTCCCAAGGTTTATTTTTGTTGTTGTTGTTGTTATTGCTTTTTAAGTTCAGTCCTTCTCTACTATGTAGAAATTTGTAGTGATTTTGGTTCAAATTAAACCACATTGATACTATGCTACTGTGTGGGTTATGGTTGTATATTGTTGGCTAAAGAAAAATTCTCCATGTTGGTCAGTCTCAAAAGGAATGGCATGATGACAAAGGGATTCCCAGGTGGCTCAGTGGTAAAGAATCCTGCCAATGCAGGAGATGCAGGAGATGCCGGTTGGATCCCTGGGTCAGGAGGACCCCTGGAGGAGGAAACGGCAACCCACTCCAGTATTCTTGCCTGGAAAATCCTATGGCCAGAGGAGCCTGATGAGCTAGTCCATGGAGTTACAAAGAGTCGGACACAACTGAGTGACTAAGTACACATGCATGTGATGACAAAAGCTTATCTGTTAGGTGTTTTATTCTGACTAGGAGAAGGAAAGAGGCAGTGCAAATAAATAAAGCAGAGGCTTATGGAAGGAGTTGTATGATACCTGGCTTTTGAGTTGAAGTTCTTACTAGACCAAACTGTCAGGTTAAAAAAAGAAAAAAGCGAAAAAAAAAAAAAAAAAAGGAAGTAGAGAGGTAGGCGCATTTGAACTGTTGGGTTTTGGTTTAAAGAATGTGTCTAAGTTAGGAAGAGATTTTATAGAATCATAAAGCATTGAAAATTTAAAGCTAGAAGGGATCAAAATGATTTTATCCCAAGAGTGGCTTTAGTTTTTGAGAGGAGCTTTTCTTTTTCTTAAAATGAATGTTCATATATAAGCAAAGGATTTTGATCTTTTGACTAGCCTCTTAGGGAATGTTCTTCTTTATAATATGCATGGGGTTTTGGAATGACTGGTAAAGCCTTTCTGGGAAAGAAAATATAATAGTATGTTGGGTAAATTGAGAAATTGAAATAATTACCCTAAGTTTATCAAAGTAATTTCATTAACACTAGTATTATCAAATATTGTTGCTGAGATTACTAAAACAGTCCTCAGTTGAAATGGAATCACTTATGTGCTTTATTGATGGTATTTTTATTACATTTTTTTAAATTTGAAAAAGAGAATGCAATCAATTAAGCCACATGTCTACAGAAAAAAGGTCACATTTTTGCAATTATTTTAACATAAAGAAGTGTTACATATAGAGTCACTGTCAATTACTAGAAATAATTATGTATTTTCTTGGGTAATTTCTTGGTAATTAAAGTGTCAGTGAAGCATAAGATGCTTTGTTAATGAAAAGATTAAAAAACCTCACAAGAGTTTATCATATTTTGTTGAAATGTGGTTCAGTGTTTATTATCATAATTTCTGATTGTTATTGCATAACCTTGAATCATATTAATGCACAAATCATGAGTGTAAGCCAAATAATAGCTCATGAAGTAAAAAACACATCATATGAGGTGGTTCAATAGCAATCAGAATTATGATAATAAACATTAAACTGTGTTTCAACAAAGAAACAACAACACTCTAAAAATATTTTTTCTTTTGATTTTGAAAGACTCTATGACACTAATTACAAAAACAATTACTGAAGAGGAAAAAAAGAAAAACAAATATTGCCCTTTGTTTCCAAGTATTCTATACTGAATAGTATAAACATACAAAACTGCAAACAGAATTTTTATGAATAAAATAATTTCTAAAATGTTGAAAAAGACATTTTGAGTGAATTTTTCACATTGCATGTTGTATATTTTTTGAAACTAATAATGCTAACCCATCCTTAGCTAGGCAAGACTTTACTTGTTACTTAAGAAGAAGGAGGTGGATTTAAATTGATTCATTCTTTTATTCCTATCCTTTTTGTGACCACTAAAGATGTGACATGAGAGAGTAAATAGATCAATGTGCCCTTCTTGTTTCCAGATGTTTCCTGGGAGGAGCAAGAGAACCACAGGAAATCTCATAGGGACACAGGCAAGATTGGGATGCTCCTGGATTCTGAACTTAAGAGATAGGACATAAACAAAAACATTGCAAAGATGGAAAATTAAGAGCTGTTGTAATGGTGTGCTAGATCTGGCTCTTAGAGTAGATTTTTCGAGAGTAGATTTTGTGCTATTAATGTGTACGTGGTCTAGGTGCTTAGTTGGTAAGATGTGTCTGACTTTTTGCAACCCCAGGGGCTATAGCTCACCAGGGTCCATTGTCCATGGGAATTTCCAGGAAAAAGCACCGGAGTGATTTGCCATTTTCTCCTCCAGGGGATCTTCCTGACCCACGGATCAAACCCACATCCATATCTCCTGCAGGAGGATTCTTTACCACTGTGACACTGGGTATGCCCAGAAAGGAGAGTTGAAATGAGATTTTGGGCATCTCTTTTCAGCTCTCCTTTCAGTGACTTTCCATTTGGAAGATTGAAATCCGCCTTGGTAAGGTTATTTACACAATGGAAATTGGCAAATGCTGCCAATCAGAGCATTTTCTTTTTTCAGAAAGCCAAGTTTTTAGCAAACTAGATATGATGGGAAGAGAAATGGGCTGTGGATTTGAAAGTCACATTGATCAAAATAGTGACCACTATAGAGCTCAATTAGATCCTCTTTAAGTAGAGGCAAAGATTTACATTTATTCACCTTATTAAAAATGACCCCTTGTCTGATCTATAAGCCTGAATAAATTTGGAAAATCTGGTCCAATGTTTTTGATTTGACTCTTTACCATTCACATAAAGCTTCTAATACTGACATGACCTCTGTTGCCTTCTGCCCCAACAGACTCCCATTAATCTTTTCTTCAAAGAACAAATGAAATGGAGGCTCTACTAAGGGACTTTTGTAGGACAGGACCTGTGAGACCTGACAGTCCTCTGATTTTCCAAGGAGATTTTATTTAGTGAAAGCTCAAGGACCTTGTAACATATCAGACATTGCATATCTGGACCCCCAGGTTCTCTTTGCATTCCTGTCCCCAAGTATTCATCACACTACTCTCTCGCTCGCTTGTGCGTGTTGGATGCATGCCTTCGCCAAGAGTTCTCTTCCTCTTCCTCACCATCTGTCTAATTCCCAGTTCAACTAGAATTATAGAAAAACGGTTGCCTGCAAAACCTCATCTTATCCACAGTAGTCATTGCATGTCATATCTCCAGGAAGAGGAGTTCTTTATTTTGCAAATATTTTTGAACAATTTGGAAAGTGCAATTCCAAGCACACTGTACACACTGCAACCGAGGGCTTCTGTTAACCTAGGAACAAGTCAAGGAGCTACTGTTTACATAATTGAAGGGATGATAGGGGAAGTGGAAAGGAAAAGGCATCTTTTCAGGATGAGGTTGTACTCGAAGATCCTAGAACTCAAAATTTTGGGATGAATATTTGTGCCTAGATTAGTTTACCTTAGAGCTTTCTGCTCTAGAGATGTGGGTTGAAGATCATTAACAGATTTTCTGGTTTATGGACAAGAACTGAAACTTGGGGAGCTAGATTAACTGTTTTGTCTAATGGTCATGGGATGGAAGGCTGAAAGGACCAGCTGGGGGAATGCATCAAAAGCATGTAGATATATTTGCAGCCCTAGTTCTTTAGTTTCAAGCCTTCTTGCTTTTCATTTTCCTATGACCACATTATGATTTATTAATAAATATTTACATTTTTTAAATGGGGATATTTAAATAAAACTTTCATTGACATGTCATTTTTATAAAATTGTCTGTTGGATCGAACCCAGGTCTCCCACATTGCAGGCAGATTCTTTACCAGCTGAGCCACCGGGAAAACCCAAGAATACTGGAGTGGGTAGCCTATCCCTTCTACAACATATCTTCCTGACCCAGGAATCGAACTGGGGTCTCCTACATTGCAGGCAGATTCTTTACCAGTTGAGCTACCAGGGAAGCCCTTTTAAAATGGGAATATTTAAATAAAACTTTGATTGAAATATCATTTTTATGAAGCTGTCTGTTTTGTTAATTTTTTCCTGGTTTTTATTGTTACTTTAAATTTTAAAATAAAATTATCTACCTCCAGACAAAGGGTTTTAGAGAGATTTACATAGGGTTTTGAAGTTGCTAGGCTCACATCTGAACACCTTATCACTTCTCTCTCATCTCCTTGTGTTGTCAAAAGCCGATTTGTGCTCCTAGATAAAGTCTTGTTTTCATTTTGCTGGGGGATGGGATTGGGGGTAGCATGATTTTAAACATTTCTGACTCTTCTTTTTGCACAAAGGTGTTTCTCTTGGCAGGAATCCTAACTTGGCTGGATTCACTTTGGTGTGGGTGTGACCCCAGTTTTCCTCCAGCCAATATTTTGCGTGGCCATGCCAGTTGGGAGAGCCAAACTCTCTCTCCTGACCAAAGATCATAAAAAGGCAAAGACAAGTGCTCAAGGCACTTTTCTGAGATGATGATTTAAATTATCATGCTCTCCTGGGGTCCTTGAGAAATAGGCCACTCTCTGATCATTTTTGAGCACTTGCCAGCATGCCTGAAATATGAGGAGAGGGAGAAGATGTGTCTGCTTTTCTAATTAGTTTTTTCCTCCACTAAGTCATATCCCCTTCCTTTTAAGTGACGGAAAACATTAGAGTTCTTAAGAGATGTCTATTTTCCACTGGGGTTTACATCATCGTTTTATCTAATTATTTCCCAATTACGAATAATAATTAAACCAAATGGTGATGCAAACTGGCATGGTAACAATCTGTCTTTTTAGAAGAGCTTCCCAAAGGAGTTATAGAACACCAGGGTTGATCATTCTTTGTTCAGTCTCAAAAGTCAGCCTTGAAGAAAGCAAAAGTTACAAATCTTGATTTTTAAACCATGTCTGATGCCCCTTGTCCCTAATCTGATAGAGAAGACTGATGAATTCAGTCTTCAACTCTTTTTGACACCTCAAGAGTGTTATAGCAGTTGCAATAAACATAAGCATGCTACAGAAGGAGAAGCTGTTGACTGAGTAACTATTAATTAACCTGGAGTCAGGAGACCTGAATCTAGAGTGACTACGTGTCTGAGTTTGCCAGAAAGAATCTTGGTGAATGCCTCTTGTTCTGGTATTATTGTGGCTGGTGGCTCCTTCCACTGTCAGAAGTGTCCTACTTCAAATTCTTCTATAACTTGCTAGATGGGCAAGCAAAATGTCAACTTAGACATTATTGATATCTGATTGCAAGACTCTAAGACTTAAATTAAATTGTCTAAGTGGTATTTCTCAACCTCAAACACCCTATTTAAGATCAAATAAGAAACTAATAGATGAAAATATACCCTTTTCATGACAGCCCTACACATACAAGCTAAATTTACAAAATTTCTAGAAGAAAGAAGAAAATATCTTTAAGATCTTGTATAGACAAAGATTTTTTAAATGAGACTTCATAAAAATTAAAAACTTTCTGCTCTTCAAAGACACAAAAAACTGAAAAGCCACAGACAGGGAGAAAATATTCACAATATATCTAACTAAGAAAGGACTCTTATTTGAAATATATAAAACTAATGAAACAAAGACAAATCATCATTTTTTTTAAAAGTGAGCAAAAACTTGAACAAATACTCAAAAAATATATTAGAATGGCAATTATGTACATGAAAAGATGTTTAACATCAAAGAAATGCAAATTAAAACCACAAGATATTTTAAGCCAATCATTAAAGTTGTTAAAATTTAAAACTGACAGCACTAAATGCTAGTGAATGACTGAAAGTTTCATAGCTAGTGGGAATATAAAAGGGTAAACTGGTTGACAGTATATTGTACAGTTGGACATGCACTTACACTCTAACCTATCTATTCTACTCAAAGTATTTACCCAGGAGAAAAGAAAACAGATGACCACAAAGGGACTTGAACAGAAATATTGATAGCAGGTTTATTCATAGTAGCTTCAAACTGGAAATAGCTCCTTAGATTGTCGGCATGTGAATTGACAAATTGTGACCTGTTTATAATGGAAACCTATGCAACAATGAAAAAAAAATAAGTTACATCTAACAACGTGAGTGAATCTCATGGATAATATGTTGTGAGGAAGAATTTGGGCACAAAAGAGTGTGTGCTAGGTGATTCCATTCATATAAAGCTCTAGCATAGGTGAAAGGGATCAATGGTGATAGAAATCCAATCAGTGGTTATCAGAGTGTCTCTGTGTGTGTGAAAGGGGGAATGTTGAGTGAAAGTGGACTGGAGGAACTTTCTGGATGAAGGAAATGCTAATTCTCTTTATCTAATTGATATATACATGAGTGTTTACACATATTAAAATCATCACTGAATGAACACGAGGTGTGTCCATGTCCTTTGTGCAAATTATACTCAATATAATACTGTAAAATAAGTCACACTATGTCTCAGTGTGCATTTATCAAGTGCATTCTCACACAATAATGTTTTCCAAATATTTCTAAGCATCACAATTCTTTCTTTAGACAAAATGTTACATGGAATTTCAATATATAAAATAGCAAAAGCTGAATTTCTGGAGTTGAGATGAGGAAGGGGTTCTGATCAATGGAAAGTATTAATAACTACAGGTGAGAAACCACCACACATTAGCACACAGGTGACCTTTTAGTCATTTTAGTAACTCAGGCAACCTGGTGGGTGCTGTCTTTTGCTCTTCTGATGGTTGATTTTTGTGGATTCTTAGTAGTGAATGGAGGAAGAGGCAATGGCACCCCACTCCAGTACTCTTGCCTGAAAAATCCCATGGACGGAGGAGCCTGGAAGGCTGCAGTCCATGGGATCACTGAGAGTTGGACATGACTGAACGACTTCACTTTTACTTTTCACTTTCATGCATTGGAGAAGGAAATGGCAAGCCACTCCAGTGTTCTTGCCTGGAGAATCCCAGGGACGGCAGAGCCTGGTGGGCTGCCGCCTATGGGGTCGCACAGAGTCGGACACGACTGAAGCGACTTAGCAGCAGCAGCAGCAGCAGCAGCAGCAGTAGTGGATGGAAATAGAGAGCTGATCAAGATTATCCTGCATTTCTTTTCACTGTCAGGTTTTAGGGAATCATCTACATGAAATTTTAAGTTTTCGTTTTGATATGGCCATCACTGTCACTATTGCTTAAAAAAATCCCTTTTTCCCCAGAAGGGAAATATGAGGGCCACATCAAAAACTTGGATGTTTTTGCTTTTCCAGTTATCACAGCGTGAGGAACCATGAGGAGTAAAGTCTCCTGCAACACACACTATGAAGCGGTGGGGGAAGTCCTGCCTGGGAACCAGCATAAGTGCCTGCAGTGTCTGGAGATGGTGGTGCTTCAGGTCAGCCTGTAGGCCTATGACTCTCAGAAGGACAAACATTTCTTGGGCACCGTCAGGCTTAAGTCCACTCCCCGCCCCAAATTCTCCATGTGTGTTCTGTGGGACCAGCAGCGCTGTGAAGAATCCAAGGCTGTGGATATCCCCCACATGGCACTGAGGAAACTCAACAAGAATAAGGAACTGGTCAAGAAGCTGGCCAAGAAGTATGATGCCCTTTTGGCTTCTGAGTCTCTGATCAAGCAGATCCCATGAATCCTGGGCCCAGGCCTGAACAAGCCTGGCAAGTTCCCTTCCTTGCTGACCCACAGTGAGAACACGGCGGCCGAAGTTGATGAAGTGAAGTCCACCATCAAGTTCCAGATGAAGAAGGTGCTGTGTCTGGCAGTGGCTGTTGGCCACCTGACGACAACAGATGATGAGTTTGTGTACAACATCGTCTTAGCTCTCAGCTTTCTGGTGTCCTTGCTCAAGAAAAATTGGCAGAATGTCAGGGCCTTGTGCCTTAGAGCACCTGTACTAAAGCACAGCTTAATAAACCATACTCCACTATAAAAAAAAAAAAAAAAAAAGAAAAACTTGGATGTTTTTGGATCAGTTGATGCTGAGGTTTTCATTCTCAACAATGTCCTACTCACACATTTTTGGGTTTCCCATCCTATAGCAGCTGGTTTGATTCATTTATTTATTTTAAAGTTCAATTTGTGATACAGTTAGAAGAGACTGTCAGCAAGGGAGAGTCAAACGGAAAGTTTATTTTTTTTTCTCCAAAGGGTAAATGGTGGACAAGTAGGGGACTGCTGGCATGGGGCTTATTGGATTTATTTGGTTTATTTTTTCCTAAAATCCTTCCCTCTAAGAGGACAAAGTTCTTCTTTTCTCTTTAAGTGCAAAGCCCAAAGTGAGAAAAATTTGAAATCTGATTTAAATTTTTTTGATGTGGAACAGACTAAAGAAAACACTGAGGCTGACTGAATTTTCTTTAATTTAAATAGGAGAGAGATTGGAATTCCCACGAGAGGATTGATTGTTGAAATTCATATTTATTTTTTTTAAATCTGTCATTGGGGATATGCTGATTTTGAAGGATAAAACAGAGAGTTAGGAGCTGCAGAAATATGTGTGAGACTGGGCCATGACAGGATGAGAAAGAACTGAAGCCAGTGATAGCCAATAGCCCCACCAACACAGTGAGACTGGCTCATGAAGCCACCTGCAAATCCCCTGTCTCAGCTATTGCGCTGTTAGGCTTTATATTTTCTCCATTAGAAATATTTCATGATTTGAGTATGAGTTATACAAAAACAAAAAAGAAACAATAAGACCCCCAAACCAATTAAGGAAAATTCTTGCGGTCTAAAATGCTTAGCAAACTGGAATAAACAAAGGACACTGATGTCTTTATTGTAGAATTTCCCTGGACCTATAGTATTCTCATGTGCATTTTGAATCTCCAAGAAGAGCTAGAGGATTAGCCATGTAAGAAGTCTTAACTTCAAATGAGAGGAAAATTTTACCTATTTACCTCCCATCTGAGGCTGACTTGAAAATTAAAAAAAAAAAAAATTCTTTGATGAAAGCATTGAAAAATTACTGTTAAAATGCAAATCATAACAGGGACATGATAATATCTGAAAGCATTATTAACCAACTTAACTCCTCAGTTTAGTTTATCAAATTAACTGCAAGTGCCTTGTGAAACTCTCGTGGGAAGGAGATTGGACTGAATTAAAGCATGACAGGGGACAGAGGATATCGATAATCTAACCAGAAGGCGAGGAAGACATAGTAGATTGACCAAAGTGACAACGTTTCTGAATTTTAAGTAATTATCAGCTTCAATCTCTGTAGCGTACATCAGTCAAGAACCATATAAGAGAAAAGAGACGTTCAATTTATTTAAACACAAGAATTATACACATCAGATTCTAGCATTTCTATATTAATGTAAAACATAAAACAAATAAGAGATTGCCAGCAACAAATGGAATGTTTAAAGTTTTCTCTGGATGCAAATTTGTTTTTTGTTGTATGGAGAACTGACATCGAAACTCAAGGTTTAGCTGGTTTATATTAACACTACCAGTGGTGGGAAGCCTATTTCCTTTCATTTCCTTTTCTTTTTTTTTAAAATTTTTTGTTATTTGGCTGCATCATGAGGCATGTGGGATCTTAGTCTCATCCCTCTTGAAGTGGAAGCATGGAGTCCTAACCACTGGACCATCAGGGAATTCTATCCTTTCCTTTCTTTACACTCATTTAAGTGAGATTTCCCTTTCTCTTCTCCAAGTGAATCTACCTGATTGGGTTCTGGCCAGTGCAATGTGGGCAGACGTGATAAACTCTGCCTCTAGTCTTGGTGTACACAGAAAGTCTTGCATGATCCTCATTTTCTGAACCCTCCTATCTGCTAGGTATGTGCTACCAAGGCAACAAGAAGGCAGAGTCATGTGATTATAGCAACCTGGGTTCCTGAATCACCATCTGGAGGACAGTCACACAAGCATTCATACTGGATTTTGTATAGGTTAGAATTAAAGTTTTATTTTGTTAGGTCACACAGATTGCTAGGGTCGGACATGATTGAGCATGCATGTACCCACTGAGATTTTGATTTTGGTTTTGTTAGCACATTCCACCTTAATTGCCCTGGCCAACAGAAATTCAGGGAATAAGGGCACGTTTACTTGTGAAAACTGAATCTAGAGTAAGTTACTGGTCATCACTCATTCTTTTCATAGTGATTGTACCAACATGTACTCTGTGCTACTCCTGCCTCATCCCATGGAAAGTGCTTTAAAATCAGATTATTATACAAGATTAGCCTTAAAGTGTTCCAATTTTTTAATATCTCCCACTGGTATCCTGCTCTTCTCTCCCATCTGCTGCATTGACCGTGACCACCCTGAACTAAAGTGCTCCGATTCCACTGTGGTGTGTTTTGGGTCATGTACAGCATATGTGGCTGTAGAAGTCACTTTCCCCAGCCATGAAGTGTGGAACCGCACCCCAGAGGATGCAGACCACGTCCAGGCAGAGGGCCCAACCAGGATCTGCTGACCTGGTAACCTTTCTCGTATTTACACACATTGGCCCTTACTCCAGCACAGCACAGCTGGCTGAAACAGTCCTCAAGACTTTAGGAACTCCTCCCAGGAGAATTTCATGAAAGTATGAACTAGTCAGAAAGCAAAGATGAAATTAATGTAAACCTTGCTTAGGAATTAAATAAATTTTCTGGAACAGGAACTTCAACAAGCATGATAGGAATCAATCTCTAAAAGTCAGAGTGAAGAGGTTAAGGAATATTTGTAATGCAGATTTACATCTGGTGAAAGTCTCATTTGATAAAAATATATGTATTTGTTCGAGTCTAAGTGTGAATGACTCCTTTTGGGGAGTAAATACTATGGCTCTTACCCAGAGGAACTCATAAATCCATGTCCCTTTTTATAGCCAAAGACGAATTTCAATTGACAAGACAGCTATTTTGAAGTCTGTAAGATGTAATCCTATAAACAGGGATAGATCTAGGTTTTGTGAGTCTGGAAGGTTATACAGTTTTTAAGACCTTCTTTCAAAAGTGAACACAATTTAGACATGAAGGTAAACATTTATTTTGAGTGGGAAATGAAATCACAGTGAGTTACAAATTCTAAAGTTGACTGCCATAAAAGTCATGGTGTGATGCATGTGTACTGAGTCGTGTCTGAGTCTTTGTGCCCCATGGGCTCCTCTGTCCTTGGAATTTTCCAAGCAAGAATACTGGACCAGGTTTCTCTTTCCTTCTCCAGGGGATCTTCCTTACCCAGGTATCAGACTCTCACATCTGGTGTCTCCTGCAGTGGTAGGCAGGTTCTTATCTGGTGAGCCACCAGATAAGCCCAGCTGCTGCTGCTGCTAAGTCACTTCAGTTGTGTCTGACTCTGTGCGACCCCAAAGACGGCAGCCCACCAGGCCTCCCCGTCCCTGGGATTCTCCAGTTAAGAACACTGGAGTGGGTTGCCATTTCCTTCTCCAATGAAAGTAAAAAGTGAAAGTGAAATCACTCAGCTGTGTCCGACCCTCAGTGACCCCATGGACGGCAGCCTTCCAGGCTCCTCCATCCATGGGATTTTCCAGGCAAGAGTACTGGAGTGGGGTGCCATTGCCTTTTCTGAGATAAGTCCAGAGAAGTCACAAAATCCAGCAACATTATAGGTCTATTAGTAGACTTGCTAACATACATTTTTTTTTTTTTTGGAATGTTTGGTTAAATTTATTTATTTATTTTTTATTTTATTTTTTAACTTTACAATATTGTATTGGTTTTGCCATATATCAACATGAATCCGCCATGTGTTCCCCATCCTGAACCCTCTATATCACTTTTTCTTACATTTTTAGTTGCATACTCTGGTCATCTTGTTTTGTGATAATGTATGTAATATTTTCTGTACAGAAAATAAAAAGATAACACAGTCTCTTTTTTGGCAATTTTAGTATGAATGGTTTAGAAGCTCCTTTGGCCTCACACTTTTTTTATTAACAATTTTATGTGAATTATTAGGATTATTAAATTTAGGAAAAATTCTCTATCAATATTCCTTTTATACATGAGCTATTATGATTGAAAAACCTTTTTCATAGACTAAGTTCTGGCCCCCTGATTTTGAACCTTGCTTCTTGCCACTGCACACTGTCCACATTTTTCTGGTGCAAGTGTCAAATCATGACATGACCTCTGGCCTTACACCTTTGTATCATGTGCTGGGTAAGTTAACACAGCAGATATTAGGAATATTCCTGAAAGCTCTTTCTGCCTTGGGATGACTGGAATAATTTGATTACACATGGAAGTAATGGCAAACTAAATAAATATATTTCAACAAACCCTAACTACATGTATCTTGTAAGTCAACATCCTTTTAACTTCATATTAAAAATGCCGTGACTAGTATTACCTTTTGACTCTTGTGAGCCAGGCTGCCACACTCGGTGCTGCCACACTCAGTGCTGCACCTCAGGGAACCCTGTGCTTTTGAGTGCCTTCCTCCAAATTGCCCAATTTCTCTGAGGACTGGCTGGGACTGGCAGTGTCAAATGGATGGTCTCTATGGGTCATATGTATGGACCTTGGCCCTCCTTTCAACTATTGGGATGCTCTCTGAGCTTCTACCTCATGTATGGGGTTGACCAGATGCCCTAATGACCTATGAGCCTCAGATTTAGAGTGTCTTTGTGGATGAATTATACACATTAGTAAGGGCAGCATTTCCTTCATGAAAACTTGTGATACTGGGCCACCAAAATAGTGCTAAGAGACTGATTTGAGGTGACTTTCACCCATGTCTGAAGAGTCGGGCACTCTGAGCTGCTGACAGTCCACTCTCAACCCTTCAACTTCAGCTATGGAGGTAGATCTGTATTTTGGCTCTCACCAGGCCTTGTTATAACTATCCTAAATATATCTCACATAGGACCTTGACTTTTCTAATATCCTTTATAAAATTGTTTATATAAAAATAGGCCCAACAGAAATATTTTGTCTGTGTTGCTGCATATCCAGTAAGAAGGCATGCTTGTGGCCACTCCTGCACAACTTAACAAAAAAAAGCAAAATGTGAAAGAGGGGAAGTTTGATGGAAAGAGATGACAGTCTAAACTGATTGAAGAAATAATTTTTTTTGTTTATTTTATAAAAACATATGGCCATTGAATATCATGTGGTGTGTGGAGCCCATGCAAGTGAGGGGCTTGCAGTAGTAAATAAATCTACTTCTGCTAATGGACTTGATTTTGCAAAATGGTGGTATTCTCCTAGACTATTAATGATACCTCATAAAGACAATGAATTTAGAGTTTATTTAAAGTATAGATAATTTAAAGAACTGTTGCTTTTGCATAATCCTCTCTGCTGCATCCTATTCCAAACCCTACAGAAAGTGTCTTTTTTTTTCCCCCACACAACTGACCCTAATAGCAAATACAGTGGAATTTGATTAATTCATCTTATATGTCCATAATTAATGTAAAAGGGCCTACTCTCTCTCAACTCATTTCTCAGAAAATATCTAATAATGAAGTTCAAATGCAGTTTAATATGACCTAAATTTAAGACATATAATGGCTGGAGAATTACTTTGAAAAGTTAGAAGTGCTATGTAAATGTGAAGTATCCTCATTAACGCTACTATTATTAGTGAAGTATCTATAAGCTAACATTCAGTTATTTGCTGCATTACAAAATTTAAAAGTAAAATAGTCTCTTAACATCTATCCCTCTGGGCTCCTTGAGAGACCACATTGGTCTTATTATCTTTAGTGTCTCTTGCACCTAACTGTGTTCTAGTACTTAGTGGGCACTTACAAGTATTTATTGAATAAATGAATAAATAATTTCCAGTTGTATGTTTAAGTTACTTGCTTTTTTTCAGATTTTATGTTAGAAATAAGCAGTTTTATAAATACTAAATTTTACTTATACAAAGTATCTTTAAGGATAAATTTCCAGAAGTTAAATTTCTAGATCATAGACTTCACACATTTTTGTAAAACTTTTGATACACATTGCCCAGTGGCCTTCCAGGAATGTTTGCTCATTTAACAAGTATTTATTAAGAGCTGATTAAGATCCAGGAACTGTTGTAAGTGTTGGGGATACAATAATAAATAAGACATCCAGTCCTCATTGAGCTTATAGATTAATCAAGAAGACAGATGATAAAAGGTGACTGAATAAATAAACAAATATATGATATAATTTTAAGTAGTGATGAGACTATGAAGAAAAATAGAGACATGAGGCAAATTTTTTGGCAAATTTTGGCAAATTTTTGTTACTGTTTTCAAACACTCATTTAACTCTTCAGTTTACTGGAGTGACTATGAGAAAGGAGATGAGAAGAGGGAAATGCTGGAGAAAGGGAAAATACTTATGAAGTAAGGGGTTGACATATACTATCTTTAAATTGAGGGCTAATTCCTAGGGGACGCAAAACAATTCTAAGGCCAACCAGTCAACTGGGGGCCTGTGGTCTCAAGCAATAAATGATATTTTGCCCAAGTATTTTTCACAGTTGGGTGCTGTAGGTCAATGACACCTCATGTGGTTATTTTTCAGCTGCCTAAAATATGACTGGACTAGATATACTCAGTCGTGTGGGCCCAGTCACCTGTGAAGTAAGGACTATGATGGTAAGTAGTGAGATCGATAATAGCTTTGACATCAAATATATCACATACTCCACCACTCAGAAGCAACTGACCTGTTAGAATGGTATAATGACAAACTGAAAATTTAAATTTTCCGTGAGGAGACAGCACTCTGAGGTTCTATCTCATAGGGTAAAATCAGTGATGAGTGTATGGTGCTGTTTTTCCCCACGCCAAAATGCATGGTTCATAGAATCAAGGAATAGAAGCAGGAATGGTTCTTCAATTTTTTTTTTTTTTATAAACTTCTTGCAGAATTTTTACTTTTTGTTTCCAGAATGTTGAAGTCTGCAGTCTTGATGGCCCTGGTCCTCAAGGGAGACATCCACAAGGGGATATGTTGGTTTTGCTGAACTGGAAGGTGAGATTGGTCATTTTGGTGAAAAATGGGGTATCCTATTGGCTGGGGAAATTGATCCCAACTACCAAGGGAAATGGAGTTGCTTCTATATGACGGAGGCAGGGAGCAACAGACTCGAATCCAAAGTCTTGGGCACTTTTAGTCTTTCCATGTCCTCTAGTAAAGGTCAAGGGAAAACCATATCAACCAAAACAAAAGTGAGACCACTGAGAATCAGGCCCTCTTTAGGAAGGAGGGTCTGGGTCACTCTACCAACTAAAGAACCCCAACCACCTGTGGTGCTGGCTAAGGGCAAAGGAAATGGGGAAAAGGTAATAAAAGGAGGAAGTAAGAGTAAAGTGAGTGTTTGAAGACAATAACATAAACTTACCAAACTCTCCTTTATTTTTCTTCATAGCTTTCATTACTACCCGAAATTATATATTTATTTGTTTATTTGGTTACCTTTTATCATCTATCTTCTTGATTATTTTATAAGCTCCATGAGGACTGGATGTCTTATTTTATTACTGTATTGCCAATACCTGTATAATCTTGTGATCAATTTCAGAAATGAGGATTGTAGTATATCTTCCAGATTCTTGGGGTGCACACATCAGTTGGGAAGTGTCCTGTCTTCTCTGAGACAGCCTCTTCTCTTTCAAGCTTCTAACTCCTTCTAATCAACCTCTTCCCTTTTTTCCCAAACCTGGGAGTGGTAGCTGCTCTCTCTCTGGTTTCTTAGTCTTCAAGAATTATTTTAACATCATAATTCATTACGTTAAATCATCTTTTGTGAAAAACCTAATGTGGTTTCTGTTTTCCACATGGGATCCTGACTGTTATATAAGCTGTACATCTCATCCATGGCCATGTGGTTTGCTTGGCCTCCCATGGGCAGGTATATTTCTCTGTCTGTCCATATGATTTGTGTTGGCCAATGGAGTGTGATTAGATGTGATATGTGCCACATCTGATAAGGCAGATACTTTTAAAATACTACACTTTTAATTTTGAAATGGGTGTAGGTTTATATGCAGTTGTAAGAAATAATGCAGAGTGACCCCATGGCCTTTTTATCATTTCCCCCCAATGGTAACATCTTGCAAAATATCCTATAATACACAACCAAGACATTGACATTGATAAAATCCAGCAGTCTTACTCAGATTTCCCTAGTTTGGGGTAGAAACTTTTACAATGATCGTGGGTTTTAGCTATTCTCCCCCCCTGTCATGTGAACAGGACGGTGGACCAGATCCACAGATCTGAGCAGAGGCACAGTCCTCAGGAACATGCATCCATATGAGCAAGGGAAATCTTTAGTTGTAAGAACTGAGAATTTGAGGTTTGTGTTATCTTAGCCTGACTGCTTAGTAAAGAGAGAAATGAAAGAGGGGGATTTATTCTAGATAGAAGGGTTAGAAATACCTTCATAGCAGAAGGGACATTTGAGCAGGGACCTGCCTGGAGTGAGGATGCTGCTCAGGGAAACGGCTGGGGATGATCATTCACACTGAGGTGGCAGCAGGTATGAAACCCCTCTGTGGAATAAGTACACATATCAGAGAAAGAACAGAGCTAGCATGATGGGCGGAGGAAGCAATGAGTGAGGATAAGGATGGGCAGAGAGACAGAGGGGCTGATATCATCTAGTCCATGGTCAAATAATGGATTTTATTTTCAATGCCCTTTTGATAATAATTTTCAGACCTTCATATTAATATCATGGATAGTTCTATTAAGGATGTCTTCCTCACACAAAGTTGAAATCTGCCTCTTAGCCACATTTTCCCTTTTACACTATTTCTGTCTTTTGTTTTTTGTAGAAAGTGCCTTCTCCTGTGACCAGCCTCACGTATTTGAGAATGGCAATGATGCTTTCCCAAGTCTCTTTACTTGAGTTAAATGGTTCTGTTTAGTTAAATTAGGTAACTTTGTGTTTCACATATTTTTTTTAAGAGAACATTTTAGACTTAATTCTGTTAATTGCTTATTCAGATAATTATTTCACTGATTCATAAGGTGAGAACATCTAGAATCTTAGAGATACCACATGTACTTTCGGGAGTATATCATTTATGCATGTCTCTCTCATTCACTACATAATTCTGAAGATATGTCTTCAAGACTGGTATTTGTCAGTGGTTGTTTGACTCACTTAATATGAATTTCCTATTTAATGAAGGAATGGAAGGGAGAAAAGTGTTATAAGCCAAAGAAGGCAATACTCTAAAACAATGACAGCTACCCACATGTTAATGTGTATACAAAACACTTGGGGATCTTGTTAAAATTCAGATTCTTAATCAGCAGGTCTGGGTCAGGACTCCAGATACTAGGTTTTAGTGGATGCTGCTACTGTGTGGACCATTCTTCTGAGCAGCAAGGTTCTAAAGAACTCACGTCAGTAGAGAATGACTCTACCTGGCAAGGCAGGTGTAGTCACGCCAGTCCATTGGCTGTATGATATAAGCAGAGCTCTTCGATCATTTCAGGGTGTTTCCAGATGCCAGCAGAACCATATAGGACATGTCAGAAAAATCATCTTTAAGCCATTTCTAGACTGAGACTTCAAGGACAGAAACTTTAAAGAAAGCGATTGGTTCTCAAATTGCTGTTGCTCAATTTCCTGTGTAACTGCATGAGGGTCTCCATGGGACAGTGATGTGACTGATGGTAAAAGCCCAGTAGACACAGTTATAGAATATAATGTATCTTTAATGGCAAAGGATAAGGAAACTGAAGCTTGTTACAAAAGCGGGAGACAATAAGCTATGTTCCCAGATGAAGGCATCTCAGGTCTCTTCGTCTCCATAGGAAAATAGATCAGCTGCTGATATCACCTACATGGAGTTAGAGTTCTTACATTGGTGACAACCTCCCATTTTCCATTGTTGGAGTTCAGGTGTATTCTCATGTACTTTGCTAATAGTATTGATATAGCCTACCTGTGTGCCAGCTCATGGTACAAACACAACGTGAGAACCTTTCTGATGGTCCTCTGTAAGACCAACCAAACCAAAAATCAGTTTCTCAGGGGTGGCATCTCTTAGGATACTCACACATTAGATCTGCCCAAGGTTCAATCCTGCACTTAACATGAGGAAAAATATGGGTAGATCATAGGATATGGTGAAAAATATCTTCCCCTAAGATAGCAAAAGACAGCAAAGTCAATGCCTTATGTTTCCCCTTTATTCCCTTATAAACAACCAATATGGCAACTGCTGTAAATTATGCTTTACCAGAAAAATTCTGGTATATAGAAATATTTCCTTAAGAATGGTTTTCCTATGAGAAATGTTAATAAAATTGAATGAATTCATAAGATCATATTTGGCAGAACATTAGAGATGTTCTAATTCATAAACTTTATGATGAAATCATTATGGCTTATGATTATTCTGAAGAAAGAATATTAAAATTGGTCTCTCTGTAGGCTTCACCTATAGCCATTTCTAAGCCAAAGAATATTCAAACTACTGCACAATTGCACTCATCTCGGAGGAGCCTGGTAGGCTGCAGTCCATGGGGTCGCTAAGAGTCGGACACGACTGAGCGACTTCACTTTCACTTTTCGCTTTCATGCATTGGAGAAGGAAATGGCAACCTGCTCCAGTGTTATTGCCTGGAGAATCCCAGGGACGGTGGAGCCTGATGGGCTGCCGTCTATGGAGTCGCACTGAGTCAGACACAACTGAAGCGACTTAGCAGCAGTAGCAGCAGCACATTCTAGTAAAGTAATGCTTAAAATTCTCCAAGCCAGGTTCCAGCAATACATGAACCATGAACTTTCAGATGTTCAAGCTGGTTTTAGAAAAGGCAGAGGAACCAGAGATCAAATTGCCAACATCCACTGGATCATTGAAAAAGCAAGAAAGTTTCAGAAAAACATCTATTTCTGCTTTATTGATTATGCCAAAGCCTTTGACTGTGTGGATCACAATAAACTATGGGAAATTCTGAAGGAGATGGAAATACCAGACCACCTGACCTGCGTCTTGAGAAACCTGTATGCAGGTCAGGAAGCAACAGTTAGAACTGTACATGGAACAACAGACTGATTCCAAATAGGACAAGGAGTACGTCAAGGCTGTATATTGTCACCCTGCTTATTTAACTTATATGCAGAGTACATCATGAGAAACGCTGGGCTGGAAGAAGCACAAGCTGGAATCAAGATTGCTGGGAGAAATATCAATAACCTCAGATATGCAGATGACACCACCCTTATGGTAGAAAGTGAAAAACTAAAGAGCCTCTTGATGAAAGTGAAAGAGGAGAGTGAAAAAGTTGGCTTAAAGCTCAACATTCAGAAAACTAAGATCATGGCATCCAGTCCCATCACTTCATGGCAAATAGATGGGGAAACAGTGGAAACAGTGGCAGATTTTATTTTTCTGGGCTCCAAAATCATTGCAGATGGTGATTGCAGCCATGAAATTAAAAGATGCTTACTCCTTGGGAGGAAAGTTATGACCAATCTAGACAGTATATTAAAAATCTGAGACATTACTTTACCAACAAAGGTCTGTCTAGTCAAGGCTATGGTTTTTCCAGTGGTCATGTATGGATGTGAGAGTTGGGCTATAAAGAAAGCTGAGTGCTGGAGAATTGATGCTTTTGAACTGTGGTGTTGAAGGAGACTCTTGAGAGTCCCTTGGACTGCAAGGAGATCCAATGAGTCCATCTTAAAGGAGACCAGTCCTGTGTGTTCATTGGAGGGACTGATGTTGAAGCTGAAACTCCAATACTTTGGCTACCTGATGCGAAGACACTCTGATTAACTCTTGAAATATTTTTCCATGCCAGATGACTCTCAGTTTATGTCACTATTCGGTGGTTGTTTCTGGTCTAGAATTGGATATGAGTCCTAAGTTGGCCTGGTTAACCTGGAATGGAGGATCATATTATAATGAATGTTGACAGCCAGGTTTTCTGCCTCTTCTCTTTTTCCAAATACAAACTAGAACAGCCTGTATCCACAAAGGAACCTGCCTTATGGTGAAACCAACAATGCATATGGCAGAACAGATAGATCAAAAGAACTTAGGTCCTTTTGAATTAAAAACATTGATCACTGATTATACTACCCTTAGCAATCATTCTGCTTCTGAACTTCCAATGTTTTTCATTATTTAAGCCAAGTTGTAGTTAAGTTTTCAGAAACTACAGGGGTTATAGCAAGGCCTCTGGAACTAGACTCAGTTCCGTTTAGTTACTCATGTGTATCCGACTCTTTGCAACCCCATGGACTGCAGCACACCAGGCTTCTCTGTCCATCACCAACTCCTGGAGCTTGCTCAAACTCATGTCCATGAGTCAGTGATGCCATACAACCATCTTTCATCCTCTGTCATCCCCTTCTCCTCCTGCCTTCATTCTTTCCCAGAATCAGGGTCTTTTCCAATGAGTCAGTTCTTTGCATCAGGTGGCCAAAGTATTGGAGTTTCAGCTTCAGCATCAGTCCTTCCAATGAATATTCAGGACTGATTTCCTTTAGGATTGACTGATTGGATCTCCTTACAGTTAAAGGGACTCTCAAGGGTCTCCTTCAACACCACAGTTCAAAAGCATCAATTCTTTGGTGCTCAGCTTTCTTTATGGTCCAACACTGCCATCCATACATGACTACTGGAAAAATCATAGTTGACTAGACAGACCTTTGTCAGTAAAGTGATGTCTCTACTTTTTAATATGCTGTCTACATTAGCTTTTCTTCCAAGGAGTGAACATCTTTTAATTTCATGGCTGCAGTCACTATCTGCAGTTATTTTGGAGCCCAAGGAAATAAAATCTGTCACTGTCCATTCTTTCCCCATCTATTTGCCATAAAGTCATGGAACCAGATGCCATGATTTTAGTTTTTTGAATGTTGAGTTTCAAGTCAGCTTTTTCACTCTCCTCTTTCATTTTCATCAAGAGGCTCTTCAGTTTCTCTTCTCTTTCTGCCATAAGGGTGGTGTCATTTGCATATCTGAGGTTATTGATATTCCTCCCAGTAATCTCGATTCCAGCTAGTGCTTCATCCAGTCTGGCGTTTCTCATGATGTACTCTGCATATAAGTTAAAAAAGAAAGGTGACAATATACATTTGGACATACTCCTTCCCCAATTTGGAATCAGTCTATTGTTCCATGTCCGGTTCTAACTGTTGCTTCTTGACCTGGATATGGGTTTCTCAGGAGGCACTTAAGGTGGTCTGGTGTTCCCATCTGTTGAAGAATTTTCCACGGTTTGTTGTGGTCCACACAGTCAAAGGCCTTAGCATAGCAAATGATGCAGAAGTAGATATTTCTAGACAGGACTAGACTGCCTGGGTCTGAATCTTGACTCTGTAACCATATAGTCATGTAGTCTTGGGGAAGTTACTTAGAAACTTCATGCCTCAGTTTTCTTGGTTATAAAATGGAGGTGTAAACAGTACCCAGTGTCCAAGGGTTACTCTGAGATTAACTGAGTTAATGCATGTAAAGTGCTTGGAACAGGGCCTGGCTAATGCATAAACTAAAAAAGTGTTTGTTATTAACACTATTACTGCTATTACTACTAATATTTGCTGATAACAGTCTAAAACTTTTCATCTATTTACTCATTCATTGATTAAATATATATTGAGCGACCACAGTATACACAGTTTGGGATCGAGCTGAGATTTGGATACATGTTTATGGCCACAGTGTCAGCTTTTAAACTTCCTTCCTTCCCTTCTTCCTCCCTCCCTTCCATCCTTTCTTCTCCTCCTTATCATTTTCTTCCTCTTCCTCTTCCCCTTCTTCCTACTCCTCTTCCCCTTACTCTTCCTCCTTGTCTTCTTTTCTCTTTCCTCTTTCTCATTCTCTGTTCCTTCACTTTTGGATTATGAGGTTGAAATAATTTTTTTTGGCAATCAATATATGAAAACATTGTAGGAAACTTATGGCTTATTATAGCTTTTGTTTTTTTTCCAGAAGTATGTTTTTTTTTCCTGGGCCAGATAGTGTTTTTCTAGTCTGGATTAACAAAGACTTAGTGAGAGTTGGACTGTGAAGAAGGTTGAGCCCCAAAGAATTGATGCTTTTGAACTGTGGTGTTGGAGAAGACTCTTGAGAGTCCCTTGGACTGCAAGGAGATCCAACCAGTCCATTCTGAAGGAGATCAGCCCTGGGATTTCTTTGGAAGGAATGATGCTGAAGCTGAAACTCCAGTACTTTGGCTACCTCATGCGAAGAGTTGACTCATTGGAAAAGACTCTGATGCTGGGAGGGATTGGAGGCAGGAGGAGAAGGGGACGACAGAGGATGAGATGGCTGGATGGCATCACTGACTCGATGGACGTGAGTCTGAGTGAACTCTGGGAGTTGGTGATGGACAGGGAGGCTTGGCGTGCTGCGATTCATGGGGTCGCAAAGAGTCGGACGTGACTGAGCGACTGAACTGAACTGAACTGAATGTGTGTGTGCTGTTCTGTGTGCTAAATTACCTCAGTTGTGTCCTACTCTTTGTGACCCTATGCACCGTAACCCTCCAGGCTCCTCTGTTCATGGGGTTCTTCAGGCAAGAATACTACAGTGGGTTGCTGTGCCCTCCTCCAGCGGTATTGCCAACCCAGGGATCAAACTGGAGTGTCCTCCATCTCCTGCATTGGCAGATAGGTTCTTTACCACTAGCACTGGCTAGGAAGCCCTTAGCTAAGGTGATTCACTCCTAAATTGATCATTTGAAAATGCATTACTTACCATCTAGAACGTTCTGGATATGAAATTAGTAGGTAAAACTTCAAGAATGAAAATACAGACAGTCTGGGACCAGAGAATCTTAAAAGGAACAGCACAGGGAATTTTGCCTTTTGTGCTGATTTAATGTGTTACAAATGAAGATAAGTTCACTGTCTTTTCTTCTCAGTCTGTTGGTAGGTGTTCTTACTTCAAAATGTATTAGTACATCCTAGTAGAGTCCAATGGCAACCCACTCCAGTGCTCTTGCCTGGAAAATCCCATGGCTGCAGTCCAAGGGGTCGCTGAGAGTCGGACATGACCCAGTGACTTCCTACTTTCACTTTCCACTTTCATGCATTGGATAAGGAAATGGCAACCCACTCCAGAGTTCTTGCCTGGAGAATCCCAGGGACGGGAGAGCCTGGTAGGCTGCTGTCTATGGGGTCGCACAGAATCGGACACGACTGAAGCGACTTAGCAGCAGCAGCAGTAGAGTCCCACCAAGCATGGTGGTTTTGTGGATCTGTGGCATCATCAAAGTATTTACTCTGGAGGTCTAGTGACTGACTGTCTTAGATGAAGCAGAGAAACTCCATGAAGTGGGGCTCCTAGAATTTTGGACATAAAACTCATTCCTCCAGGAAATTAAAACATTTTAACAAAAGTGGTGATAGGTAGCTTACCTTCAGTTCCTATCAGATGACATGTCAAATTTCCCTAGATTTAGAGAAAATAATATGAGTTTGTAAAGAAACTTCCTCTGGATTCCCACAGGAAATATGGAAAGTCATTCTTGGACTGAGATCTTTTGGCTGTAGGTGTGTTTCTTTTTAAGGACTGTGGTGAAGCCATATGAGCCCAGCATACATGGCTTATACACCCTCTGCCTCTGTGAATAAGCTGTTTGAACTAAATTTTCTCATACTGTAGCAGTACGAAAATGTTATTTTGGGTATGGGAAAGTATTGAGTTGGAATCTGAAAGTCATGAACTCCTAAATTCAGTATTGTTCATTATTCCTAGATGTCTGCTTATAGGTACTAAAGTAGCCGTGGCAAAGGTAGGTGCTGCAGTGTTTGAATTTCTCCTTTATTTCTTGTGGTGCTGAAGCAATGGGAACAACTATTGGGAGTCTAAATGAGATACCATATGTCACAGTGGCTGGTACTGTGGAACTTGGACTCGATAGTAAGAATCAACAAATCCTCACTTTTTAATTTTCATTTATCATGGAATTTCCTCTCTTGGAATATAAAAACCTCAGATGTAATTTTCTTGCATTTCATGCCAGAGAAATCTTCTCAATGAAAATTCCTTTTTCTCTTTTGTCCTTGCCAGGGAACACATGTTATTGTTGTTCAATCGCTGAATTATGCCTGACTCTTTGTGAACCTGTGGACTATAGCCTACCAGCTTCTTCTGTCCATGGGGTTCTCCTAGAAAGATTCTACAGGGGATCTTCCTGGACCAGGGATCAGATCCACGTCTCCTGCACTGGCAGGTGGATTCTTTACCACTGAGCCACCAGGCAAGCCTGTAAATTCTCCATTTCTCACCTTACATAAAAATGATTGAAGTTGACTTCTGGGCTTCACAGGTGGCACTAGTGGTAAAGAGCCTGCCTGCCAAGAGACATGAGCTCGGTGCCTGGGTTAGGAAGATCTCCTGGAGAAGGGGAGAAGAAATGGCACCCCATTACAGTACTCTTGCCTGGAAAATCCCATGGATGGAGGGGCCTGGTGGGTTGCAGTCCATGGGGTCACTAAGAGTCGGACACGACTGAGCGACTTCACTTTCACTTTTCACTTTCATGCATTGGAGAAGGAAATGGCAACCCACTCCAGTGTTCTTGCCTGGAGAATCCCAGAGATGGGGGAGCCTGGTGGGCTGCCGTCTATGGGGTCGCACAGAGTGGGACATGACTGAAGCAACTTAGCAGCAGCAGCCTGGAGAAGGAAATGGAACTGACTCCAGTATTCTTGCCTGGAGAATCCCAAGGACAGAGGAAACTGGCAGGCTACAGCCCATAGTGTCGCACAGAGTTGGACATGGCTGAAGTGACTTAGCAAGCTTGGACCCATGAAAATGAAGTTGACCTCTAGGAAAACATGTAACTCTTGTGGTTCTTTTCTCCCTGATATTTTTTGGAAGCACAGATAATGTTTAGAACTATGAATACTTTTTGCTGCCGATGTTTCTTTGCCTGTGAATAACTTGAAGACTTTAAAAATGGCTTGGAGAAATCAGGGAACAATGCTGCAACTGATTAAATAATTCAGTTGAGAGGAGAGCAAGTTTAGTATCTTTTATTCACATTCTGGAGATGAAAGAAAATATAAAATAATATTTTATGTGACTATTTAGTGCTTCCTATTTCTCCCTCATTGTGCTAAGCTTATAATATATAATATTTCATTCATGCTTCAAATGACTAAATGAGTTTTACTATTATTAACTCTCATTACTACCATTATTATTAACATTTTAGAGATGAGGGAATTGAGATCTTGTGAGACTATGTGACTCACCCAACTCTCACAGCTAATAAATGCTAAAGCCAGAATTTCCAAAACCTATGATGTTCTTAAGCAGTATGACATATTGCTCCCCATTGCAGACACAATTGGTAATTTCTCTACCCAGTGTAAAAATCACTAAGGAAATCCACACATATAGCACTTTTCCTTTGTTATATTACTTGAGGCTTGTTATTATTATTATTTTTCAGTAACTTAAACAAAAAAAGGAATCTTTAGTACACCTGTCTTCAATGAGGATGTGAAAAATTAATACGTTTACATTACTAGGTCTATCTGTTTTGAAATTTTCAGTCTGCCTGATAAATGTTTTGGAGATATACTTGATCTCATCCTGTTAAAAGTAACTCTAAGTCAAGTCAGTGTTTCAATCATATAATCAGCACATTTTATCTGAAGATAAAACAAATGGTTAAAACACAGCTGAAGCTGAAGCTCTAAAATTTTGGCCACCTGATGCAAAGAGCTGACTAATTGGAAAAGGCTGATGTTGGGAAAGATTGAGGGCAAGAGGAGAAGGGGAAGAAAGGGTGAGATGGCTGGATGGCATCACTGATTCAATGGACATGAGTTTGAGTAAACTCCAGGAGATGGTGAAGGTCAGGGAAGCTGGAATGCTGCAGTTCATCGGTTTGCAAAGAGTCAGACATATCTTAGAGACTGAACAACAACAAAGCATAGCAGAGAAGAGTTGAAATGGAGTTGAGGAGAGTAGTCATATCTTTGAATTTGTTACAGGAATGTATATGTGTGTAGGGGGGTGTAAGAAAGTATTAAGTAATGATGGAAAAGAAAAAAATTTAAATCAGAACTGAGTTTATATCATGACTACTACTGACTCACAAGGATTTGGGCGTGTACCCTAACTTCCCTAAGTCTTCATGTCTCTGTCTAGAAAGACAATAACTAGTAATAACTAGATTGGATTATTCTGAGTGCTAGGGAAGATACCAAAGGCATGGTGGCTAAGACTGGGCAATTGGGCTGAATCAATAACGTTGAAATCTGTACTTTGGCATTTTTATAATATCATGGGGACATGAATGATAGCTCTTCTTCTTGAAAGACCATTTCTAGTCATTGGATTAACTTTGTTTATTTCTGTACTGAGATAAATGAAATATAAAATAGGTAAAAGATGGCCTTGGTTGTTATTGTTGTGCAGTCACTTAGTCATGTCCGACTCTTTGTGACCCCATGGATTGCAGCAGGCCTGGCTTCTCTGTCTTTTATTATCTCCCAGAGTTTGCTCAAACTTATGTGCATTGAGTCAGTGATGCCATCCAACCATCTTGTCCTCTGTTTCCTCTCCTTCTGCCATCAGTCTTTCCAAGCATGAGGGTATTTTCCAATCAGTCAGCTCCTTGCATCAGGTGGCCAAAGTATTGGAGCATTGACTTCAGCATTAGTCCTTCCAAAGAATATTCAGGGTTCATTTCTTTTAGGATTTACTGGTTTGATCTCCTTGCTGTCCAAGGGACTCTCAAGAGTTATCTCCAGCACCACAGTTTGAAAGAATCAATTCTTTGGTGCCTACACTTCTTTATGGTCCAACTCTCACATCCAAACATGACTGCTGGAAAAACTATAGATTTGACTAGATGGACATTTGTTGGCAAAGTGATGTCTCTGCTTTATAATGAACTGTCTAGGTTTTTCATAGATTTTCTTCCAAGGAGCAAGCGTCTTTTATTTCATGGCTGCAATCACCATCTGCAGTGATTTTGGACCTTAAGAAAATGTCATGAAGAAATGGGACTGGATGCCATGATCTTCAGTTCAATTCCATTGCTCAGTCATGTCCAACTCTTTGCAACCCCATGACTGCAGCATGCCAGGCTTCCTTGTCCATCACCAACTCCCAGAGCTTACTCAAAATCATGTCCATCAAGTTAGTGATGCCATACAACCATCTCATCCTCCTCTGTCATCCCCTTCTCCTCCTGCCTTCATTTTTTCCCAGCATCAGGGTCTTTTCCAAAGAGTCAGTTCTTTGCATCAGGTGGCCCAAGTACTGGAGTTTCAGCTTCAGCATCAGTCCTTCCAAAGAACATTCAGGTTGATTTCCTTTAGGATGGACTGATTGGATCTCTTGCAGTCCAAGGGACTCTCAAGAGTCTTCTCCAACACCATAGTTCAAAAGCATCAATTCTTCGGTGCTCAGCTATCTTTATAGTCCAACCTCACATCCATACCCAGCAACTGGAAAAATCATAGCTTTGGCTAGATGGACTTTTGTTGGCAAAGTAATGTCCCTGCTTTTTAATATGCTGTCTAGGTTGGTTATAGCTTTTCTTCCAAGGAGAAAGTATCTTTTAATGTCATAGCTTCAGTCTCCATCTGCAGTGATTTTGGAACCCCCCCAAAATAAAATCTGTCACTGTTTCCATTGTTTCCCCATCTATTTGCCATGAAGTGATGGAGCCAGATGTCATGATCTTAGTTTTCTGAATGTTGAGTTTTAAGCCAACTTTTTCACTCTCCTCTTTCATTTTCATCAGGAGGCTCTTTAGTTCTTCACTTTCTACCATAAGGGTGGTGTCATCTGCATATCTGAGGTGACTGATATTTCTCCTAGCAATCTTGATTCCAGCTTGTGCTTCATCCAGCCTGGCATTTCATATGATGCACTCTGCATATAAGTTAAATAAGCAGGGTGAAAGTATACAGCCTTGACATATTCCTTTCCTGATTTGGAACCAGTCTGTTGTTCCATGTCCAGTTCTGTTATTTCTTGACCTGCATACAGGTTTCTCAAGAGGCAGGTCAGGTGGTCTGGTATTCCCATCTCTGAAGAATTTTCCACAGTTTGTTGTGATCCACACAGTCAAAGGTTTTGGTGTAGTCAATAAAGCAGAAATAGATGCTTTTCTGGGACTGTCTTTGTTTTTTGATTATCCATCAGACGTTGGCAATTTGATCTCTGGTTCCTAGGCTTTTTCTAAATCCAGCTTGAACATCTTGAAGTTCATGGTTCACGTACTTTTGAAACCTGGCTTGGAGGATTTTGAGCATTACTTTGCTAGTGTGTGAGATGAGTGCAAGTGTACTGTAGCTTGAACATTCTTTGAAATTGCCTTTCTTTGGGATTGGAATGAAAACTGACATTTTCCATTCCTTGGGCCACTCTGAGTTTTCAAAATTTGCTTGTGTATTGAGTGCAGCACTTTCACAACATCATCTTTTAGGATTTGAAATAGCTCGACTGGAGTTCCATCACCTCCACTAGCTATGTTTGTAATGATGCTTCCTAAGGCCCACTTGACTTCAGATTCCAAGATGTCTTGCTCTAGGTGATTGATCACACCATCATGATTATCTGGGTCGTGAAGATCCTTTGTGTATAGTTTTTCTCTGTATTCTTGCCACCTCTTCTTAATATCTTCTGCTTCTGTTAGGTCAATACCATTTCTGTCCTTTATTGTGCCCATCTTTGCATGAAATGTTCCCTTGGTATCTCTAATTTTCTTGAAGAGATCTGTAGTCTTTCAAATTCTATTGTTTTCTCTATTTCTTTGCACTGATCACTGAGGAAGGCTTTCTTATCTCTCCTTGCTAGTCTTTGGAACTCTGCATTCAAATGGGTATATCTTTCCTTTTCTCCTTTACCTTTAGCTTCTCTTTTCTCAGCTATTTGTAAGGCCTCCTTAGACAACCATTTTGCCTTTTTTCATTTCTTTTTCTTTGGGATTGTCTTGATCCCTGCCTCCTTACAATGTCACAAACCTCCATCCATAGTTCTTCAGGCACTCTGTCTGTCAGATCTAAACCCTTGAACCTATATGTCACTTCCACTGCATAATCATAAGGGATTTGATTTAGGTCATACCTGAATGATCTAGTGGTTTTCCCTACTTTATTCAATATAAGTCTGAATTTGGCAATAAGGAGTTCTTGATCTGAGCCACAGTCAACTCCTGCTCTTGTTTTTGCTGACTGTATAGAGCTTCCCCATCTTTGGCTGCAAAGAATATAATCAGTCTGGTTTCGGTATTGACCATCTGGTGATGTCCATGTGTAGAGTCTTCTCTTGTGCTGTTGGAAGAGGGTGTTTGCTATGATCAGTGTGTTCTCTTGGCAAAACTCTGTCAGCCTTTGACATGCTTTGTTTTGTACTTCAAGGCCAAATTTGCCTGTTACTCCAGGTACCTCTTGATTTCCTACTTTTGCATTCCAGTCCCCTATAATGAAATGGACATCTTTTTTGGTTGTTAGTTCTAGAAGGTCTTGTAGGTCTCCATAGCACTGTTGAACTTTAGCTTCTTCAGCATTACTGGTTGGGGCATAGACTTGGATTACTGTGATACTGAATGGTTTTAGTTAGCCATGATCTTAGTTTTATGAATTTTGAGTTTTAAGCCAGCTTTTTCACTCTCTTCTTTCACCATCATCAAGAGGCACTTTAGTTCCTCTTTGCTTTCTACCTTTAGTGTGATATCATCTGCATATCTGAGGTTCTTGTTATTTCCCTTAGGAACCTTGATTCTAGCTTGTGGTTCATCCAGCCTGGCATTTTGCATTATGTATTCTGTATATAAGTCAAATAAACAAGGTGAGGATATACAGTCTTGGCATACTGCTTTCCCATTTTTGAACCAGTCTGTTTTCCCATGCCCAATTCTAACAGTTGCTTCTTGACCTTCATACAGGTTTCTTAGGAGGCAGTTAAGGTGGTCTGGTATTCCCATCTCTTTAAAATTTTCCACAGTTTGTTGTGATCCACACAGTCAAAGGCTTTGGCATGGTCAGTGAAGCAGAGATAGATTGTAGTTGGTTGTATTAAATTCATATCCCAGAAAATAATTCTTGGCTGGGCAGAATGCTTAACAACAACAAATACAACAATAATAATATAGCCTAGGGTATTAGATTTTGGAAAGTGATAGTTCTTTCTTAAGATTTTGACTGAACACAATTTTCTCTGAGTAAGAAACAGAGCTAGCTTTGCATGAGTTAAGAAGACAAGGAGGTCAGGGAACGGTGACTATGAAATTCTGTTTGCGTAATTCTCCGTTCTGCTAGATGCTTACTGGGTGCTTGGTCATGATGGTAGACAGCTCGTCCCTTTGTATGTGAGACATCAATGGTGAGAGAGGAGCCCCATCTGCCACTTTCAAAGTGTACCATGTGTCAGGGTTGATCAGAACTGGTCTGTTTCCTTTTCAAAAGTGGGAGCTAATGTTATTTTCTAAATTTTTTCCCTTTAAAAATTAAACCAGAAGGTTACACCTCAGGAAATTGAGTTTGATTCATTCCAGAATAAAGAAAATTAGAAAACAAATCCTGCTGGGCTAAAAATATTTCATGAATTCAACGAGAGGTGAATTCCCTTAGCTCGGAGAACTTAACTTTGTTTTCCAGCATTGAGAGACCAGTTCGTTGTCAGTGTACTCATATCTTTCGCTCACAGCCCCGTGGATTACTTTTGAGTCCATAAACTGAAACTTCAAATTTTTTAAATTAAATGAGATGCATGTGAAAGCACTCAGCATGATCTTGGGATAGAGCAGAGCAAATGAATTCTTAGTCTCTTTTATTTTCATTTCCCCTCTTTTTGCTTCTAATCATGATTTAAAGCTTTGGTGTTAATATATAACTGCTTTCCAAGATGATGTTTTACAATAATACTTTGAACGACATAGAAGCAAAAACAACAGTCTCTCACTCTGTGAGCTATTTTTGTAAACCCACAGGATGCCTTGGGTCATTTATAGTTTCCTGGTGAGTTCTTCTTAATTGGATCACAATAAGGCTTCATTTTTTTCAATCAACACCTTAGAGAGAAAATTAATTGTATCAATTTGTGATTTATTTTTCCTGTTTGTTTTGATAATCATGAGCTATTTACAATTTGAAAATGTTTCATTGATTGATGGTGAACATTCATAAAAAGCTAAAAATTAAGTATACAACACAGCAAAACCTACTTTTATTTCTCTTGGGAAGAATTTTACAAGATATTTTTCTTTCATATTCATATTGGCAGGATATTTTGGAATGGTATGATAGAAAATACTACTTAAAATTGATAAATTCATTCAAATCTCTTTCTTTCTTTCCCTTCTTCCCTTCCTTCATTTTTTTCTTTCTTCCTTCCATTCACCTGGCTCACTGTATGCTTAGAACCTAATATAAAAAAAATTTAAAAAACCACATTAACTACCCTTAATATATTGGCAAAAAGAAGGCAAGTTCCCAACATAGCAATGATTAAAGAATGAATGTGTTAAAGGCCATAATGAAGGAATAGAGGGACTAATTGTTAAAGATTTAATGAGTGCTATTGTGTGCCAGACACATTATCTTGGGCATTAAATACATACAAATTGTAATTTATTTCTTCCAACAACCCTATGATGCGAGCATTGTTCCCTATATTTTCTAGATAAGAAAACTGAGGTACAAAAATATAACCAAGAACATGTTCAGTATCACATTGTTAGTCAGTGGCAGACCTGGGATATAAATTCAGGTAATATTTACTACAAATATGCTCTTTCTATCGCAGTATGATGCCTCCTGTATTAGTTTCTTACTGCTGCTATAACAAATTGCCATACACTTAATGTTATAGGGTAACACAGATTTATTTTCTTTTTTATTGAAGTATAGTTGATTTATAAAATTATATATTTAAGGTATATAGCATAAAGATTCACAATTTTTAAGGTTATACTCTGTTTATAGTTGCTATAAACTATTGGCTATATTCCCCATGCTATATGATATATCCCTATAGCTTATGTATTTTATACACAATAGTCTGTATCTCTTCAGTTCAGTTCAGTTGCTCAGTTGTGTCCAACTCTTTGCGACCTCATGAATCGCAGCACGCCAGGCCTCCCTGTCCATCACCAACTCCTGGAGTTCACTCAGACTCACATCCATCGAGTCAGTGATGCCATCCAGCCATCTCATCCTCTGTCGTCCCCTTCTCCTCCTGCCCCCAATCCCTCCCAGCATCAGAGTCTTTTCCAATGAGTCAACTCTTCGCATCAGGTGGCCAAAGTACTGGAGTTTCAGCTTTAGCATCATTCCTTCCAAAGAAATCCCAGGGCTGATCTCCTTCAGAACGGACTGGTTGGATCTCCTTGCAGTCCAAGGGACTCTCAAGAGTCTTCTTCAACACCACACTTCAAAAGCATCAATTCTTCGGCACTCAGCCTTCTTCACAGTCCAACTCTCACATCCATACATGACCACAGGAAAAACCATAGCCTTGGCTAGACGAACCTTTGTTGGCAAAGTAATGTCTCTGCTTTTGAATATGCTATCTAGGTTGGTCATAACTTTCCTTCCAAGGAGTAAGCGTCTTTTAATTTCATGGCTGCAGTCACCATCTGCAGTGATTTTGGAACCCCAAAATTTATTATCTTACACTTCTAAAGATTTGAAGTCTGAAAGGGGTCTCATTGGGCTAAAATCAAGGTGTCAGCAAAACTGTTCCTTTGTGAAGGCTCAAGGGGAGAATTTGTTTTCTTGTCGTTTCCATCTTCCAGAGGTTGACTACAGTCCTTGGCTTATGGGCCCCTTTCAGCTTCAAAGCCATCAATGTTAAAATGCTTTTCTCATTGCATTGATCTAACACAGACTTTTCTTCCTTCTTCTTCCACATTTAAAGACTCTTTAAAAAAAATTGTTTTCTGGCCAAATTGTGAATCATGTGGGATATTACTTCCCTGACCAGGGACTGAACCCACCTCCCTGCATTAAAAGCACAGAATTGAGCCACTGGACCACCAGGGAAGTCCCTTAAAGACTTTTATGATTACACTGGGCCCACCTGATAATCCAGGATAATCTCCTTATTTTAAGGTCAGCTGATTAGCAACCTGTAATTTCATCTGCAACCTTAATTCCTCCTTGCCATGTAACATAACACATTCCCAGGATCTAGGGATTAGACTGTGAGTGTCTTTGTAGGGAGAGCATTACTCTGCCTATCACATCTCCCTCCCCAAAATCAGGATATAGAAGAATTTAGAGGAAAGGGAGATGTTGGGGCTAGGAGCATGGGAAGGTTTCATGGAGAAAATGATATTGAGCTGAATCTTAAAAAACAGAGAAAAGAGGATTCCTAAGGGAACACATAGGTAAAGGAAGCCATAGAAGCAAATACAGTATATGCAGGTATATACTGAGTTTGAAATACCAGCCAGGTGGATATTAATAAGCAGAGGAATAACTGATTTTTTCATTATCATCATGAGGTTTAAGCGAAAGTAGATAGGGCTTTGGGGAGTGAATGACATGATTTAAAAACTTGTACACTGCTGGTGGGGCTGTAAGATGATTCAGATCTTCTGGGGGGTAGTTCAGCTACGCATATTAAGAGCTTTGGACTTTTACCAGTTCTGTGATCCTCTAATTCCACATGGCTATTTATAATAACTGGAAAGTTATAAACAACCTAAATTTGCTATAAAGGGAATTTTAAAAAACTTGTCATCAGTGCACGTGATGGCACATTGTACAGATATTTAGAAGTTATGTTTTAGGATAACATTTATTAATATGGACAAATGATCACTATATGTAGCATCCAAAAAAAGAGGCTACACACAGAGTAGTGGGTCTCACTTGGAGAATAAGAGTTCATCGAGCCTCTTCTGTGTGGCAGGCCTTATACTGGACATGTTTATGAATATTCATTTAATCCTCACAATAAGCTCATAAGATAGGCAATCTTATTAACTGTTTTAGTGATGAGAAAACAAACAACTATTTTGGTCAAGATCACACCAACATGATAGGATTAGATTTGAACTCAGGAAATAAAACCTGGACTCATAGCCACTGTGCCAGATTTCCACTCACTATTTCACATTATTGCTGTGCCTCAGATTTGAGAAATGGATGCAATTGTTACAGGAATTGTGAATAAACCAAAGGCTATTTTTTGCAAGTTGCAGATCAATTGTCAGAAATCTGGGAAAGCCCATGGGAATGTCTTACCTGTAAAATGTTGGTCACGGAAGGAAAGTATAAATGTTAAAATCATGGGCCAGATGAAATAAAAATGTAAATAGTGGATATCTTTGAGCGATAAATTTGGGGCAATTGTTATTTTATTTTTTTACTTACGTGAGTTTTCTAAACTCTGTAAGTGAAATTTCTAAACCCTTAGTAAATACATATTACCTTTTAAATAAGAGAATAGTTACTAGAAATAAACACCAGGAAAGGTTAAGAAGAGTATCTTAGAATGGAGTGCTGCCTATTTAATGAGGAATATCCACAAAGTCTAAAATGTCATAACTCTAGTACTTCAATTTAGGGCCCACCTTCTCATATATCAGGGCTTCCCTGGTGGCTCAGATGGTAAAGAATCTGCCTGTAATGCAGGAGACCGGAGTTTGATCCTGGGTCAGGAAGATACCCTGGAGAAGGAAATGGCAGTCCACTCCAGTATTCTTGCCTGGAGAATTCCATGGACAGAGGAGCCTGGTGGGCTACAGTCCATAGGTCACCAAGAGTTGGACATGACTGAGTTACTAATACTTTCACTTTCTCATGTATCAGTTACAGCTTTAGGACCATATAGACAGTGACTGAGATAAACTGTAATTCAATAAGGAGATAAATGCCTATGAGTTGAACAAGTCCAAAAAAGTGCTTACTCTTCCCCAGGTGATGGGCTAATTTCCAATTGAGAAATTTGAAAAACATTCATGAAGTGAGGCTCTTATAGACAGAATCAATTAGAAGGGATGTGGAAGTCCATGAACCATAGCCTTCTTTTAGCAAGGGCCCAGCCAAAAGAGATTATTGAATTTTCAGTTTTACAAAGGAGATCTCCATGTTATCAACTCAAATCCTATTTTAACTCTGACTGTCCCAAGCTTTGTCTTTACTTTACCACTGTGGAGTGCTTAGATACATTTAAAAGAATTTCCACTCTAAACAAATGGAAAATAGCAGGTCACCTCCATTAGGTTACCCTAAGGCTGAAACACCCCAGGTAATTTTTCAGTGAGGTTTTACCTTTTAACTTTTGTTTTGTGACCCTCCCTCAACAGTCTTCTGAAACGCTTACACTTCCTCCAAAACTAAGAAAAAAAAATTTCTGAGCTTTACTCTCTAGTAAAATATATCCCATTATTTAAAAAGATCTGTTGGAAAGGCAAGATAGTGATGTCTATATTTATATATCTCAGCATCACATGGACTGGCCCAGAGTGGGTGCTTGATAAATATCATCAAATCAATATATGAATGGTTTCTTTTAAAAACTGAAGCACAACTTTTGGACCAAGGTCATCATACCTTCAAATCTGATTCTTATAGGACCTTTTGGGTGTTGTGCTGTTTTAAGAGAGGTAAGTCCTCTGTCTTTTTTTTTTTTCCTTCAGTTGGTTGCTCACGTTTTTTTCTCTCCAGTGACCCTCTCCTTCATTTATCCTTTTCATGTTCAATTCTTTTTATTTCTGAACACTCCTCAAATATAAAAAGGCATTTAATCTTCCAATGTGAAATGCCAGCCACTCTAGATTTGTGTCACCTGCAAAGTTTAATGTTGTACTAACTATTCCATCATGCAGATCACTGGCAGAAACATGGAATACCAATATTCTGAAGTCAAAGTCAAGAAGAAATCCACTAGTGATGTTCCCCCCTGCTCTCCGGTTGACACCTATCTATTGATTATCCTTCTGAGAACAGTCTCTGTAATAACACAGTGGATTACTCCTGCTATCTATCAAGACTTGTGGTCTCCTAAGGAGTCACAGATGATGTATTAAAATAGTTTATTGGCATAGAACATCTTTAGCGAAGGAGAACAAGACATTTTACACAGTAAGTGGGTGGTAAATCACATTTTTGAAAATGGAATTATTTTTAAATGCTCTCAGATACTGTTTAGAGGAGGCCTGTAATAAAGCCCATTGTCAAATGAAAAATCCCTAGGAAAAGTTAATAATTATCCCCTAAATGTATTTCTTTGAGATTGGCTATTTTATGGCAGGTTTTCTCAGAGGAGATCGCCTACCCTCATTTCCCACCCCCCAAGCCCCTGCCCCCAGTAAGCTTTATAAAATCTGTAAGGCCCAGTCGCACTTGGAGCTGTATGTGACTTATCTGAGGATTAATGACTCAACCTCCTTTGCCGGTGTCCTGGGCTCCCCTCTCAGACCTCACAGCCTTAAATGTCTTGAAGAAAAATGGCTCATCTACCCAAATCATCCATTACCAAAGCTGGAGCTTTCCAGTTGGCTTACCTTTCTCATGTTGAGACTTTGTTTAAATATTAGCACGGCTGGAGAAGTTGCTAGTAGAATCAGTTCTAATTCTGTGCACAGCTACTGGAAAACAGAATCTGACTGGATATGTTCCAGTGAAGTAGGATGCAAGCATGATGAATCTGCAATTTCTCATTTAACACTAATTTAAAGCAGACACCTCTGTGGACATTATGAAGCCCATAGATAAACTTTAGGAGATGTAGGAAATTATACGCAGCATCTTGTATATCTGTGCTCCACCCAGCAGTTCTCATCAAATCCAGGTATTCACAACCCAAATAACATTTAAGAAGGACTACATGACAAGTAGATTTACTCTTCAACTCTTTACTCCTAGACTCTGTTTAATAGACCTTTTAAAAAATAAAATATCTTTTAAAAGTTTAAACTTTATTATAATCAAAGAAATATGAATATATTTATGAGATACTACATTTTAAGTTACCTCACTGTGGAAAATCACAAGAATGAAACTTAGTATTGAAAAAGATGTAAGAAAACACACACCCTCAATTTCTGTTGGTGGGAGTTTATGCTCTGTGTGGCAATTTGGCAAAAGTCTTAAAACATATATACGATTGGATGGGCAATTCTTATTTTAAGGAATTTGTCCTAAGGGAGAGAATTGGACAATATACAAAGATATTGATCTCAATGTTTGTTACAGTATTGTTTACAATAGTGAAAAAATTATAACTGTGCATTAAGGGGGTTAATTTAAGGCAGTTATGGTACACTCATTAAATGGATTTCCACAAAATAATATAGTTGTACATTTATCAGTATGGAGCCATACTTGTATTACATTAACTAAAAATGCTGGTTACAAAATAATATAGTATTGAGTGGAAACTGTATTTCTTAGGTACAAATAGAAAATATGTCTGAATATATACTGAAAACATAGTCACAAAAATAATATTTGTGTTTACACTTAATTAGATTGTAGATGGTTTTTCTTCTGCATTTATTGTGTCAACAAAGATAAATAATATAAATTTTAAACATATATGCAATAAAATAATAGAAGTTTATAGAGTCCTCAGGGAGGGAAAAATGCTTTGGGAGCTAACAAGGATTTTCTACAATGATACAATGGGTAAAATTTCATCATCTCATTATAGACACTAATCATCCGCTTATTTAGCTACTGATTTCTAGAAAGAAGAACACTGCTTTCTGAAGAAATTCTAAATATTTTGCATTTGAGTGTAGAAATATCACCTGTTATGTGCTTAGTATAGGGTCACTAAATTCCTCACTAAAGGAGAGAAATATGACATGAGTTTCTTATAATTTCTTATAAAAAATCCTTTTTTCTTCCTTATAACCCCCAGCACAGGGCGGCTAACTGAATTGGTATTTGGTTGGCCTGTGCAAATAATAACTGAAAATTTACTTATTTATTCATCAAAACTTTTATGTTATTTAATAGGTTCCAGGCACTATTATAAGAACTTTTCAAATATGAGCTTAACCCTCTAAGTCACTCTAGGAGTGAAAGGTTATTATTATTCCCATTCTATAGTTGGAGGAGCAGATTAACTCTAAAGATAGTTAAACATCCCTTATATACAGAATCTAAAAAGAAATGACACAAATGGACTTATTTACAAAAAAGAAACATACTCACAGACTTAGAGAATGAGCTTATGGATACCAGTGGGAAGGATGGGGGTAAGGGATAGTTAGGGAGTGTGGGATCCACATGTACATACTTCTCTATGTTAAATGGATAAAAACAAGTTTCTACTGTATTAGCACAGGTAACTGCTCAATGTTATGTGGCAGCCTGATGCGAGGGGAGTTTGGGGGAGAGTGGATACATGTATATGTATGGCAGAGTCCCTTTGCTGTCCTGAAACTAGCACAACTTTGTTAATCGGCTATGAAAGTGAAAGTGAAAGTTGCTCTGTCCTGTCCGACTCTTGGTGACCCCATGGACTGTAGTCCATGGAATTCTCTAGGCCAGAATACTGGAGTGGGTAGCCTTTCCCTTCTCCAGGAGACCTTCCCAACCCAGGGATCAAACTCAGGTCTCCCACGTTGCAGGCAGATTCTTTACTGTCTGAACCATGACAGAAGCCCAAGAATACTGGAGTGGGTAGCCTATCCCTTCTCCAGTGACTCTTCCCAACCCAAGAGATGAACCTGGGTCTCCTGCATTAGAAGTAGATTTTTACCAACCGATCTATCAGGGAATACACTATAAAATAAAAAGTTAAAAGAATAAAGACAGTTCAACTATCTTGTCTGAGATCAAGCAGCTGATTGATGTGAGTGATCATTTATCCTCAAGTTAGTAATTACTTGAGGATGTATATGATGTAGGAATGGGAATAACTTGAGTGTCTTATGGTAGGGAAGGGTTATATTAATACACATGATGACAAAGTTTTATGTTGAAATCTAACATAGCCACCAAAATAATTTTGATTATTTTTATTAAGGTGGGAAAGTTTCTAATAAAATATATATTAAATAATTCAGATATATAATTGAAACAAAGCAATATCAAAAGTTTGTGCAAAAATGGCCAAATATATAAAATAGGGGGAATTAAAAAAAGAAGTAAATATAACCAGATGTTGATGACAACTATATCAGGAGGAGTGAGACTATGGGTGATTTTAATATTTTTTAAATAACTTTCTAATTTTCCAAAATGAGTAGAGTGAATATTGTTGCTCTAAAATAAAAGTTAATTCATTTCCTTTAAGTTACCAGCTAGCAAGAAAAGTAACACATGTAAGGAGAAATGGCAATAAGATTTAGTATGTGCAAACATGATGCTTGATTTAATGGAGGCACCAATATGTGTGACCCTGAGCAGATATCTTAGGAACACTGACGGTCAATGAATTTATGGATGGTCACTGAGTCCTGCCAAAACTCTGCTGTCTGGGGAACAAGGGTCATTTCTTTCTTCCAGCGCTGAAATTCTCTGTAAGTCTTCTCACTTAGTAGAAGTGCAAAAATCAAAAAGTGCAAAGTAAGAATGAAAAGGGCTGGAGTAAATAGTACATTTTCAGCTAAAAGTTGAGAGAGAGCTTTAAGATTTGCTGGGAAAATATCTATGAAAAATAGAATGTATGATTTGACTATTAAATAGTCATTGGTTTGGTTGCTATTTCTGATCAAGCTAAAGTTCGGATGCATGCAAGCAAACCACAGCAGTATTTTGGTGGGAAAAATTCAACCTATTTCCAGTAAGGAACTGGATCTGTTTTTCTCTAGCCAGAAGGATAGAGAGCTGAAAATAGAAAAACTGAGAGTGGGTCGTTTGCCTGAAAGAAAAAATCCGTCTTTCCCAGACAAGAATGGAAGTCACCTTAGGGACTAACATGCAGGGGACTCTCTGCTCTAGGGCTGGGTTGAAGAGGTTGAGAGAGGTCTCTTAGACATACAGTGTAGCTGGAAGAGCCAGCTAAGAGTGTGGGTGTGCATGTATGAACATATGATTAAACCATAGTAACACCAGGAATACTGGGCCCAGGGGAAGAATGGAACTTTAACAGTTAATTGTCAATGACTCTGCAGAGAAGTCGGGTTACTTTTTCTTTCCTGGGTGAAGAGAACACTAACTGTAGGACTGTGGTAGAGATCCTTGGACTATAAACACATCTCTTTTCTAGAGAGGGCTGGACCAGCTTGGTGGGTTAGCTAGAAGGCTTCACTGACAAGACATAAACACACTAATAATTCATCAGCATGGGGAGGCCAGCCACCACGTTCAATGGCAGCACTGTTAGGCACCTATCTCTGTCTGGGACGAGTCTCTTTTCAACCCCCATCTACATGAATTTGTCTTGCCTTCCTTCCTTCACTGTCAGGCAAACTGAATTAATCTTCACACATGAACCCTTTAATTCTGTCCTTTTGAAGTTCAGAGATAATTGGGCTTCTTGGTAGCTTAGCTGTTGTTTTGGGCTTTGTTTTGTTTTACATTCTCTTCCCAAAACATGAATAGCCACAACTGACCCCTTGGGTTGAATAGACATTCCTCAAAGTCTTAGAGTCATCATGCAAGGAAGACTCCAGAGAAGAAGGAACAAGGACATTTCTAAAATCACTCGACATTACAACTGTTAAAAGGAAGTGGTTGCATTTTGTACTTTAGGTTCTTGAAAGGGTGCCAGCTGCCAAGGCAGGGAAGTTGTGGACCACCCTTCTAGACCCCTAATTCATACTTGATAACACTTTGTAACAATTCTGCTGTTGTTTCAAAAATCTGTTCTCTCTTTTCCCCTCTTTTTCCTTGGAGAATTTACCCAAATTTATATAGCTCCAGCTAGGCTCTCTGGCCTTCACTTTAGTCTCAAAATTCAACACTCAGTCCCAATGCTTTGATATTTACTCATAGATGTTCTGCTTTCTGTGCTGCTGCTGCTAAGTTGCTTCAGTCATGTCCATCTCTGTGCTACCCCATAGACTGCAGCCCACCAAGCTTCCCCGTCCCTGTGACTCTTCAGGCAAGAATACTGGAGTGGGTTGCCATTTCCCTCTCCAATGCATGAAAGTGAAAAGTGAAAGTGAAGTCGCTTAGTCGTGTCGGACTCCAGCGACCCCATCGACTGCAGCCTACCAGGCTCCTTCGTCCATGGGATTTTCTAGGCAAAAGTACTGGACTGGGGTGCCATTGCCTTCTCTGGATGTTCTGCTTACTTCAAATTAATAATGCTCATTACGTAGTCTGACAATTCCACCCCACCTGCATCAAATGTTCTCAATCTCATTTTGTGGTTTATTCTCCTAGACACCAGACACGAAAACTCAGAATTGCTTTTGTCTCCTCTCTTCTCTTCTTCCTATGATTAGACAGTTCCTAAGCCTCATGTTCTTCGTTTGATCTACTTCTTCGCTGAATTAATAGAACACTTTCTATCTAAACCAATAGTTAGTGTACTTACAAGAGCCCTTGTTTTATTAATTTTCATTTAGAAGTAGTGGAATTTTGATATTGTGTGCCACTTAGATATGCCACATAATATATCCAATAGCATACTAGCATATTAGCATTAGTTATAGCTGAAGCTGCACTATCTAAGCCCCATTTATTCAACTTACTGGGCTAACTAATGTTTTTTTGTTCCTTCTTACAAACATTTGCAATGATTCCTGTGGTTTGCCAAAAGTTCAATACTTATTTCTGTTTTCCAAGAGTCAGTTGTTTTTCTTCAAAAAACCTATTTATACCCCTTAAACTTCCTGTTATAATTATGTGGATCAATGAGGTATAAGCCCCCATCAAAAAAATGACTTGGTATTTGGAAAGCTAAGTGGAATGGTTTTGAAAGACTTGAAAAAAGTGAGTTGCTAAAAAATGCTCTTTTAACTTTTAATTCATAGAATAAATGTTGGTATGTTTTTCCCTTTTTAATGACTGCTGGTTTTACCTGATTTTTTCAATTAATTATATATAGCTACTGAAGCTGATCCTATAGCTCTGAAGCTTTTAGTGGGTGTCTTAAGGGATTACAGCACAGTGATCCCTGGCATGGGCTCTGGAACCTGTCTGGGTTTAAATCCTGTCTCTATTTTTAACTAGTTGTACTTCATTTTCCTCATTTGTAAATAAGGGTAATACCAATTTCTACCTCCTATGAGGGTCAAATTAGTTAATTCACTTTAAACAGTGCATAGCATGTAACAAGTTCTCAATAAATAGCATTTATAGGTAAAAGGGGGGAATGAGAAAAGTCAAGGTGAAGAAATGATCTAGGATAAAAGCCAAGCAATGCCCCTGATATCAACATGATTCACAAAGTAAGGAGCTATTTCAGCCACTTATCTGAGAAAATATGATCCAGAAGATAGTTCTACCTGCTGTAACTAGTAATGACAATAACAAAATAAATACAAATAATAACAGCATTTTCATGGCACATTAGTAATTCTTGAGTGTATTATTTTGATCTTTCAGGATAAATATGGAAATTAAAATAGGTCCCCAGTTCTAATCCTAGTTTTGCCACAAATTGCTTAAGTGGCTTCTGGCCAGCTACATTTCCTTTCTGGACTAATGGGCACTATTTGGGTAGTTGGAGATATCTGCCTGCCAACTTCATTAAGTATAGAGTAGCAGGGGTACAGAGTAACAGGTAGGAAAGAATGAATTAGAGAGTGACTGGGGGCTTAGAGTAAGAATTAAGTTATGACATGACAGCTATAAAAGGGAGTGTTTCATCTGAGGGCTTTTGGGTGGCTGAAATTTAAAATTTGTTGTTCAGTTGCTAAGTCGTGTCTGACTTTGTGACCCCGTGGGCTGCAGCACTCCAGGCTTCCCTGTCCTTTACGGCTCTCAGAGTTTGCTCATATATTCATTGCATTTTGTAGGCCATAAACCTGTTCATGACTTTAAGTCTGTGGTTCTGTGATTCACATTATATGAAAGGGAATGATGTGGGGTTTAAGTGACAGGATACAAAGCAGAGGAAAAACATAGAGGGGAGTGATCCGCATGGATCTGGACTCATTCTGCATCTCTCTGTGGAAAAGTCTAAGCAGAGAATGGCTCTTCTGCCATCTTGGGTTGGAATTGCTTCAGATTTAAAGGTGTTGAGAAGCTTGGCTGCCCGTTGTTCAAATAAGGTATATATGTCAGTGATGTCAACACAACGTGTTGAGGAAATGTTACATCTGTCTGCAATTGGCTACCTCTTGATAGGAGAAACACTGCTGGAAGCCTGGAGACCAGATGTTGCTTTCAATCACACAGAGGTCAAACAGCTTTAGATGAATAATGTCTGCACCTCCCCATCCCTGGCCCTAACAGAAATATGCAAGGTGATTTTGGTGGAATCATAATTGTTTTAGCTCATGTTCCTATTTTTCTTAGTGTATGACATTGCAGCCACTAGAACAGAGCAATCAAATTTGTGGCCCTTGGTTCAAGGGCTATGAAGAAGACATCAGAGCCAAGAGAGTCCAGTTCACAGGGTCACATGACCTACATTCCAGCCTGGATTTTGCCATTACAGATGTTGAAGGAGTCTGAAAATATCACTTGTTTTCTCTAGTTTCTTACACTGAGCAAAAATGAGAGCATTATTCTAAATGGCCTGTGTTATCCTTTCCAGTTTAATATTTTGCAATTATGCAGATATGAGGGAAGCCTGGTCTTGGCTAAGCCTTGGGACAACCACCTGGAAAATCAGTACAGTGGTGTTTCCAGAATGAAAACCTCCTCTGGTATTTCCTACTAGTCCATGTGGGAAAAAACAGTTAAAACAGCTGGTTGGAAACATATCCTGAGCCAGAGTGAGAAATGAGATTGTGAACTTAATTTTAAAGAACTCTCTAATTAAACCTCTTACAGTCAATAAAATATCTCATCCTTTGACTAAACCTGTGTGCTAGGGGGAGTTAGGAATGAATATCCATTTCAGGAGAGTTTGCTTCTTTCACATTTGTGAAGGTTTTCTGTTCAACCACAGTAAAAAAAGGAAAATATCCAGGCTTCTTTCCAATTCAGTTTCATGGCAATAACTGCTTATATATGGAGCATCCATTAAATGAGAAATTTCTTGCTTGGTGCTGCTAGTGATGTATAGGACACTGTGAAGAAAGAAATGGTTTGTCCCCACTCCTGAGGTTTTCTTCCATGACTAAGTATATCTCCTGGCTTCTTTCCACCCTATACATCACTCTCCATCAATGAATGTGGGAGATTTATGGACTAGTAAATTTGGGAAGAATTCGAGCCTTGACTCTGCCCTTATTCCTAGAAGTCCATCCCCTTGCATAAAGCGTTTTCTTTGGGTTGCACTGTCCTGCACATGTCTTTTGCTACTAAGTGACAAATAGAATAAGTGATACTGCAGTTTTCAGGTAATAATTTAAGAATCCTCCAATTTGTTTTCCATTGATGAGTGGCACTAAGAAATTAAAATCAGAGTGGAATTTAGGGAAGAGAATTATGCTTATGGCAAGCTTTTGGTGGGTCAAGATGTATGGTTTTTGGACATAGACTTCATGTAAGGGCAGGGTCTTTTGACATTGGTGATTGGAGGGTCATATTAGACTAGAGGAGTTTTTATAGCTATACAGTTGGCATTTAATGGCTCTGATCTGAATGAGAGTCTTAAAGACAGGTACACGGTACTTTGACCTTGGTGAGTGCTTGAAAATTTTGGAGGTTTTGTCCACAGGCAAAAAGCTACTTTTATATAGAGAGTTACATGTATGAGTTCAGAGAAGGCAATGGCAACCCACTCCAGTACTCTTGCCTGGAAAATCCCATGGGCAGAGGAGCCTGGTAGGCTGCAGTCTGTGGGGTCGTGAAGAGTCGGACACGACTGAGCGACTTCACTTTCACTTTTCACTTTCATGCGTTGAAGAAGGAAATGGCAACCCACTCCAGTGTTCTTACCTGGAGAATCCCAGGGACAGGGGAGCCTGGTGGGCTGCTATCTATGGGATCGCACAGAGTCGGACATGACTGAAGCGACTAAGCAGCAGCAGGAGCAGCATATGTATGAGTTACTTCAACTAGCCCATGTGGGTACTAGAAAGTTACACCTTGGGCCCATGCATGGTGTGGCTGAAGGGGACAAAGCCGAAACAATTAAAGACAAAAGTGACTCTCTACCAGTCTTGGCATTGATGGGCAGAACAATACTAGCTGCATTTAAAGGACATGACAACTAAATTCCATGCATGCTATGAAGCACTGACGTGGCTCTAGCTTCAAACTGTTAATAACAGGCCAGAGAAACAGCGTTGAATTGGCTATTATGAATCCCTTTCTGCATTTAGAAGTCAGGAGGAAACTGTGGAGACATAAACTCTGAATTCATATGAGTAGCCCATGGGTTCAAGAGTGGAAAATATTCAAAGAACACCTGGGAGAGTTTCAAGGTGATTTGGATATTTATAGGGGGACAGGTACCTTGAAAGATCATGCCAGAGCATGTATGGAGTTCAGGTCAGAGGAAACCATTGTTTTGAGGAACACTTGGGAAAAAGGATCTTGATTCCACTAGGTGCCTGAATGATTCCACTAGGTAGGTGCCTGAATGAACACAGTGGTAAAGAATCCACCTGCCAACGCAGGGGATGCAAGACATACAGGTTCAATCCCTGGGTCAGGAAGATCCCCTGGAGTAGGAAATGGAAATCCACTCCAGTATACTTGCGTGGAAAATTCCATGGACAGGGGAGCCTGGTGGGCTGCGGTCCACGGGATCACAAAGAGTTGGACACGACTGAAGCGACTTAGCAGCAGCAGCAGCAAAGCTTTAGGAGTAAAGACAAAGATAGAGGCAATGTATCAGAGGAAGAAGTGGTCGTGAAATAAAGGAAGATAATATCAGAGCCACTTAAGTTTGAGGAATCAAGGCACATTTCATGGAGCAGTTGGTGTTTAAAATGGATCTTGAGGATCATGTCATCTGCAAACAGTGAGAGTTTTACTTCTTCTTTTCCAATTTGGATTCCTTTTATTTCTTTTTCTGCTCCAATTGCTGTGGCCAAAACTTCCAAAACTATGTTGAATAGTAATGGTGAAAGTGGGCACCCTTGTCTTGTTCCTGACTTTAGAGGAAATGCATGATCCTCTACATAGAAAATGCTAAAGACTCCACCAGAAAATTACTAGAACTAATCAATGATTATAGTAAAGTTGCAGGATATAAAATCAACACACAGAAATCCCTTGCATTCCTATACACTAATAATGAGAAAATAGAAAGAGAAATTAAGGAATCAATTCCATTCACCATTGCAATGAAAAGAATAAAATACTTAGGAATATATCTACCTAAAGAAACTAAAGACCTATATATAGAAAACTATAAAACACTGGTGAAAGAAATCAAAGAGGTCACTAATAGATGGAGAAATATACCATGTTCATGGATTGGAAGAATCAATATAGTGAAAATGAGTATATTACCCAAAGCAATTTATAGATTCAACGCAATCCCTATCAAGCTACCAACAGCATTCTTCACAGAGCTAGAACAAATAATTTCACAATTTGTATGGAAATACAAAAATCCTCGAATAGCCAAAGCGATCTTGAGAAAGAAGAATGGAACTGGAGGAATCAACCTACCCGACTTCAGGCTCTACTACAAAGCCACAGTCATCAAGACAGTATGGTACTGGCACAAAAACAGAAATATAGATCAATGGAACAAAATAGAAAGCCCAGAGATAAATCCACGCACATATGGACACCTTATCTTTGACAAAGGAGGCAAGAATATACAATGGATTAAAGACAATCTCTTTAACAAGTGGTGCTGGGAAAACTGGTCAACCACATGTAAAAGAATGAAACTAGAGCACTTTCTAACACCACACACAAAAATAAACTCCAAATGGATTAAAGATCTAAACGTAAGACCAGAAACTATAAAACTCCTAGAGGAGAACATAGGCAAAACACTCTCCGACATACTTCACAGCAGGATCCTCTATGACCCACCCCCCCAGAATATTGGAAATAAAAGCAAAAATAAACAAATGGGACCTAATTAAACTTAAAAGCTTCTGCACAACAAAAGAAACTATAAGCAAGGTGAAAAGACAGCCTTCAGAATGGGAGAAAATAATAGCAAATGAAGCAACTGACAAACAACTAATCTCAAAAATATACAAGCAACTCCTACAGCTCAATTCCAGAAAAATAAATGACCCAATCAAAAAATGGGCCAAAGAACTAAATAGACATTTCTCCAAAGAAGACATACAGATGGCTAACAAACACATGAAAAGATGCTCAACATCACTCATTATCAGAGAAATGCAAATCAAAACCACCATGAGGTACCATTTCACGCCAGTCACAATGGCTGCGATCCAAAAGTCTACAAGCAATAAATGCTGTAGAGGGTGTGGAGAAAAGGGAACCCTCTTGCACTGTTGGTGGGAATGCAAACTAGTACAGCCACTATGGAGAACAGTGTGGAGATTCCTTAAAAAACTGGAAATAGAACTGCCTTATGACCCAGCAATTCCACTGCTGGGTATACACACTGAGGAAACCAGAAGGGAAAGAGACACGTGTACCCCAATGTTCATCGTAGCACTGTTTTCTAATAGCCAGGACACGGAAGCAACCTAGATGTCCATCAGCAGATGAATGGATAAGAAAGCAGTGGTACATATACACAATGGAGTATTACTCAGCCATTAAAAAGAATGCATTTGAATCAGTTCTAACGAGGTGAATGAAACTGGAGCCTATTATACAGAGTGAAGTAAGCCAGAAAGAAAAACACCAATACGGTATACTAACGCATATATATGGAATTTAGAAAGATGGTAACAATAACCCTGTATACGAGACAGCAAAAGAGACACTGATGTATAGAACAGTCTTTTGGACTCTGTGGGAGAGGGAGAGGGTGGGATGATTTGGGAGAATGGCATTGAAATATGTATAATATTATATATGAAATGAGTTGCCAGTCCAGGTTTGATGCACGATACTGGATGCTTGGGGCTGGTGCAATGGTAAGACCCAGAGGGATGGTATGGGGAGGGAGGAGGGAGGAGGGTTCAGGATGGGGAACACATGTATACCTGTGGTGGATTCATTTTGATATATGGCAAAACCAATACAATATTGTAAAGTTAAAAAATAAAATAAAAAAAAATAAAATGGATCTTGACGAAATAGCAGAGAATTTTAGGCTTCTTGTTCCAGAAGGACCATGGCTAAGTCTAGTGCAGAAGGAGGAGATTTGGAAGTCCTAGCACCATCTCTGGTTCCCAGCTTCCTTCTCAGCTAGTGTGGATTCATTTAAATGATACATTTGTGTCAGGTGGGCTTTTATTTATTTTATTTATTTATTTATTTTTTCAGGTGGGCTTTTAAAACAATCTCATTAAGGGTAAATAGCAGCCAGAAAAGGAAACATGGACATGTGTATTCTTCTATAATTAAAATGGATAACCAACAAGGACCTACTGTATAGCACATGGGACTCTGGTCAGTTGTTACGTAGCAGCCTGGATGAGAGAGGAGTTTGGGGGAAGATTGCACACATATATATGTATGGCTGAATCCCTTCGCTGTTCACCTGAAACTCTCACAGCATTGTTAACTGGCTATACTTCAATACAAAATAAAAAGTTTAAACAACAACAACAACAAAAAAGGAAGTAGAGTAGAACTATTCTCTGTTCTTTTCTGGACTTGTTCTTTCCCTATCCTCCTGCTATAACCCGTAGGAATTTGGAAGTTTTCAGGTGTGAGTTCCAGTAAAGTTAGAGATAAAATGCAATTACAGTGAACTCTTCTTGGTTAAATTGAGATTCTTGGATTATCTCCCTCATTATTTGTCAAAATAATTATTAGGTCTCAGCATATTTGTCTGAAATCAACAGAGAAACCCCCTTTTCCATGGCCCAATCATCTGGCATGGACAAATGTTTTATATCCTCCATGTTCTGATTTCTTATGCCAGATACGGGGACAGTGTAAATTTTGTGATGTTTTAAACCCTGGAATAACTTTGTTCTTGTCAGGATTATCTGAGAAATTTCCCTATTGCAATTTACCCCTAATATAAACCATTGGGCTTTTGCTATGCTTGCCTATAATAGGACTGGGACTTTGAACACATTGCTAAAAGTTAGTTTACAGACATGCTACCTTGGTGTGCTTAAATATGAAATATCTTAAATCCCATGAAAAAATACATGTTAGTGGATATCTACCAATGATAAGGGATAAAAGAGAAGTTCATCTTGCTCAGTTACATTGAGATTGAACAGATGATAGGAGGAAAAATGGCTCCATCAGCAAAGGAAAGCATGTTTGGGAAACAATGGAAAATCAACTTTGGCTAAAGAGTTGATTCTGAGTAGATGAGAAATAAAGATAAAATCATAAAGCTACCAAGAATAGAATTTTGAATTAGAAGAGTCTTAAAGTGGAATCAGTATAACTTTATTCAGATCAAATCTATGGAATTAGTAGGTATGTAACTTTATTCAAGTTAACATCATTTGCCTAGAGTTTGCTCATTTTAAAATGAGGCTTAAATAAAGTGAATATTATAATATGGGAAAATGCCAGGTGAAATTCAAATATGTATTAGGTGTTCAATGAGTAATCTTTAAATATTCTGAATCCAAATATATTCCCTCTTCTAATTTAATACATGAGGTACCTGGGGCTCAAAGAAATTAACTTATCTATTTAAGTTTTCAGAGTTAATAGTGGCAGAGATGAGATTCAAATCTACTTTTCTCTTCCTTCCTTGTCTAGTGGGCTTTTGACTGCATCATGTTTAAAGTGGCATGATTATTTTAGTAATAGCCTTAGAGATAGAAAGTTAGATTATGAGCACACCAGGGCACTTGAAAGATAAGGAAAAGAATTGTCAAATCACTGATGATTTTGGAGCTGAAGGGAAATGTGAGTCTGGTGATATGCAGGATGGATTAGGAAAAGGAAATTTTCTGGAAGACATTAATTTGTATTCCATCTGTAGGCTCCAAGAATATGAGGAAGGGGAGAGAGGCTCTCCCATTACCCAGAATGTGATCAGCTTCAAGCAATGTCTAGTTCATAGATGTAGTTAATAAATATGTATAATGAAAAATTTTGAAAGAATTAATTAAAAAGTCAATTGAATAAATAAATAAATGAAATATCTTCATGAATGAATGCAATGGTATTTTCATTACAAACTGGCCTTTCACTTTCTTCTCCTAGTTCAACAGTAGAGCGTTCAAATTGGGACCTGAAAGCTCATAAGAATATGGTCAATGTCTTCCAGGTTATTATTGTTAGGAATGGACTAATTTGACCAAAACCCATTATTTTTTGGGAGTAGATTATGATCCAGTAGATCCAGTCTAGTTAGGAGAATTAGATTCATAGTCAGATAGAATTGGATGTGAGTCATGGCGTGGTTGTAACACTTGCTGGGTGTTCCCTGGTGGCTCAGACAGTAGAGAATCTGCCTGCAAAGCAGGAGATCCAGGTTTGATCCCTAGATCCTGGAAGATCCCCTGGAGAAGGGAATGTCTACCTACTCCAGTATTCTTGTCTGGAGAATTCCATGGACAAAAGAGTCAGATAGAATTGGATTTGAATCATAGTTTTGTTGTAATACTTATTAGCTCTATGATTTTGAGTGGTGACTCAAGGGGAGGAAGCAGAGCAGAAGAGGGAAAAAATAGTCTACATAAGATGATTGACAGGGATTAAAAAAACAACAACATGCATTTCTAACCCATGGGGATTCCCAGATATGCTTATAATCAAAGTTCTTTCCTCTGGGCTGGGCTCTATTTTAGCTGGTGAGAGAAGAACCAGTAAAATATGAATTGTTCATCAATATAGCTCTATTATCATGGGAATGTGACAATATATTTATGTGTCCACATACACTGAGAAGCAGGAATATGTCAGTTTGTCACTTATTCATTTACTTTGCTTTACCTTTGTACCTTCCATTTTTGGACATGAAGCAGAAACCATATCCAAATAGAGCTCAGTTGTCTATTTATTACAAAGTTCTGGGGAGAGAATGTTCAGCAAAGAGAGATGTTCTCTCATTCATCTACATTCTCAGAGTGCATTCCACTTCCCTTGTCATGCTGAACTTGCTACCTGGTGGTTCAGCTGTTTGTTTGTGTTTTATCCTTGTTTTAACCTCAGTTTTCCTTCCCTCTTGGGCTTCCCCGATGGCTCAGATGGTAAAGAATCTGCCTGCAATGTGGGAGACCTGGGTTCAGTCTGAGTCTGGAAGATCCCTTAGAGAAGGGAATGGCTACCTACTCCAGTATTCTTGCCTAGAGAATTCTATGGACAGAGGAGCGTGGCAGCTACAGTCCATGGTGTGACAAAGAGTTGGACACAACTGAGTGACTAACACTTTCATTTTCCTTCCTTCTTACTGCCCATATCAGAGACATTCATGTCAGTTCCATCACTGATTTAAAGGAGAGCCTTAAAAGGTTCTATTTAGCTAAAAATCATTTTTATTTATGTCTTTTTAATTTATTGTTATAAACTAAGAAGAATACAAGGTATTTACTTGGTGTACCTAAATTTCTCCTATTGCTGGAGAATTAAAACATCTAAATACATGACTAGGGACCAGAGCCAACTGCAAGCATTCCACAATGGCAGTTAATTAGCTAAGCAAGGAAAGAGCAGGAAAGGACCTGGGCAGAGACACCCATCTCTTCTCTATGTCATAAATATTATAGGAAAAGAAAGGAAAAATTCTTCAAGTATTCTATGCTACTTAATGCATTTACTTCAAACTGTAGATGAGACTTTTCCTGATATGGTGCTTGTCTCATTTTCTTGACTTTTTCCCATAGAATTTTTCCCCTACTGCATCATAAGCACATTTAACTACTGATCATTTCCCTAATTTTTTTGCTTTTCATATAAGCTGCCTTGCATGTGTTTTCCCTGTCTGACATCCCTTTGGACAACTTAGTTTTCTGAGCCCATTTCATCAGTTGTTAGATAAAGAAAAAATTATCTACCTCATTGGGGCTGTCATGTGGATTAAATAAGATTATCCACATGATCCATGTTAAGGGCTCAGTTTCTGGCACATATAAGTGTGGCAATTTTTCGTTTGTTTCTTCCTTTGTCTGTTTGATGAATTTCTACTCATACCCCCAAGAACCATCTCAAATATACTTTTTGCTTTGAAACCTTCCCTGTTTCTGTTCAGGAAAATCATTGTTTTTATTTTGTGCTTCTGTATGATTCTGTCCATATTTACATTACACTCAGCTGGAATTTGGGGCTTTCCCCGGTGGCTCAGCGGTAAAGAATCTGCCTGCCAATGCAGGAGACACAAAAGACGGGTTCACTCTCTGGGTTGGGAAGATCCGTTGGAGGAGACAATGGCAACCCATCCAGTATCTTTGTCTGGAAAATACCATGGCCAGAGGAGCCTAGTGGACTATAGTCCATGGGGTCTCAAAGAGTCCAACACGACTTTGCAATGAAACAGTAACAACTGTCTTCCCCAAAGGACTGTGACCTTCTGAAATGGGCACTATACCTTGGTCATTTTATTTTTTCAACATCTAACACAGTTCCTTTGCAAATAAAAATTTAACTTTTAACAAATGATTTTTTGAGCAGATGAGTAAGTGAGTTAATGAGTGAATGAATAAATGAAAGGAAGATTGTAAAACAATGGACCACGGTGGAGTAATTGTTCCTAAAAGTGTAACTGAGTGACCATAGGTTTTGCCTAACTAACTGGTACCTCATTCTTTTGAGAAAAGTCAGGCTGTTGTTTTTATGAGAATGTGAATAGAATAAGTTAAGAGAGCTTACTGAGTTAAGCTCACTTTTCTAGATAAGAGGTGGAGAAGATGCACTGGGAGAACCTAATCACCTTTGATGGTGGGGACAAGAAGAGTAGAGAAAGTAAATAGAAAAAAAAGAAGTTAATAAAGGGAGAGCCGGCGGAGTCTGGGCGGAGGGAGAATTATGACAGCTGCTGGAAAGAGAAGAGATTTGGGAGAAGGTGGGGGAAAATTCAAAAGGCATTTTGGAAACTTTAAGCCAGCTCTCTTACCTATCTTTTGAAAGGATAAGACAGGGAATTGCTAGTGTCTCAGTGGTAAAGAATTTGCCTGCAATGCAGGAGACAGAGTTTGATCCCTGGATCTGGAAGATCCCATGAAGAAGGAAATGGCAACCCACTCCAGTATTCTTACCTAGAGAATTCCATGAACAGAGGAGCCTGGCAGGCTATAGTCCATGGAGTCACAAGAATTGGCCATGACTTAGTGACTAAATTACCACCCCATCCTGAAGACAAACCCCAATTTACCTATTCCTGAGACTAATAATATTTTTCTGTCATTTTCTCTAGAAACCCCCAGCTCAGAGACTGGGAATTCCTGAGAGTTGGCTCTTATCTAACAGTTGGAAATGAATTATCTGAGGAGATGCACATGCTAACAAAGCAAAAGACTTTATTGGGAAGGGACACCTGGATGGAGAACAGGAGGGTAAGGGAACCCAAGAGGACTGCTCTGCTACTTGGCTTGCAGTCTCAGGTTTTAGGGTAATGTGGTTAGTTTCTGGGTTTTCTCTCACTAATCATTCTGACTCAAGGTACTTGCTGGTGGCCTGTGCATCATTCAGCCAAAACAAATTCTAGTGTGCGAGTTTCTGGGAGGTTGGCAGGACGTATTGTATCCTCTCTCCTCCTTTTGATCCTTTTCAAATTCTTCTGGATTGGTTTTACATAATATGGGCTGGAATGTCCTCCGTCCTTTAAGTTCAGTTCAGTTCAGTTCAGTCCCTCAGTCATGTCTGACTCTTTGGAACCCCATGGACTGCAGGATGCTAGGCTTCCCTGTCCATCACCAGTTTCTGGAGCTTGTACAAACTCACATCCATCGAGTCGGTGATGACACTTAACCAGCTCATCCTCTATCATCCACTTATCCTCCTGCCTTCAATCTTTCCCAGCATAAGGGTCTTTTCCAATGAGTCAGTTCATCTCATCAGTTCAGTTCAGTGGCTCATTCGTGTCCAACTCTTTGTGACCCCATGAACCACAGCATGCCAGGCCTCCCTGTCCATCACCAACTCCCAGAGTTAACCCAAACTCATGTCCATTGAGTCGGTGATGCCATCCAGGCATCTCATCCTCTGTTGTCCCCTTCTCCTCCTGCCTTCAATCTTTCCCAACATCAGGGTCTTTTGAAATGAGTCAGCTCTTCACATCAGGTGGCCAAAATATTGGAGTTTCAGCTTCAATATCACTCCTTCCAATGAACACCCCAGGACTGATTTCCTTAAAGATGGACTGGTTGGATCTCCTCGCAGTCCAAGTCCAAGACTCCTCAAGAGTCTTCTCCAACACCACAGTTAAAAGCATCAATTCTTCTGCGCTCAGCTTTCTTTATAGTCCAATTGTCACATCCATACATGACTCCTGGAAAAACCATAGCCTTGACTAGACGGACTTTTGTTGGCAAAGTCATGTCTCTGCTTTTCAATATGCTATCTAGGTTGGTCATAACTTTCCTTCTAGGGAGTAAGTGTCTTTTAATTTCATGGTTGCAATCACCATCTGCAATAATTTTGGAGCCCAGAAAAATAAAGTCAGCCACTGTTTCCACTGTTTTCCCATCTATTTCCCATGAAGTGATGGGACTGGATGCCATGATCTTCATTTTCTGAATGCTGAACTTTAAGCCAACTTTTTCACTCTCCTCTTTCACTTTCATCAAGAGGCTTTTAGTTCTTCTTCACTTTCTGTCATAAGGGTGGTATCATCTGCATATCTGAGGTTATTGATATTTCTCACAGCAATCTTGATTCCAGCTTGTGCTTCTTCCAGCCCAGCATTTCTTATGATGTACTCTGCATAAAAGTTAAATAAGCACGGTGACAATATACAGCCTTGACGTACTCCTTTTCCTATTTGGAACCAGTCTGTAGTTCTATGTCCAGTTCTAACTGTTGCTTCCTGACCTGCATACAGGTTTCTCAAGAGGCAGGTCAGTGGTCTGGTATTCCCATCTCTTGAAGAGTTTTTCACAGTTTATTGTGATCCACACAGTCAAAGGCTTTGGCATAGTCAATAAAGCAGAAATAGATGTTTTTCTGGAACTCTCTTGCTTTTTTGATGATCCAGTGGCTGTTGGCAATTTGATCTCTGGTTCCTCTGCCTTTTCTAAAACCAGCTTGAACACCTGGAAGTTTATGGTTCACGTATTGCTGAAGCCTGGCTTGGAGAATTTTGAGCAGTACTTTTCTAGTGTGTGAGATGAGTGCAATTGTGCAGTAGTTTGAGCATTCTTTGGCATTGCCTTTCTTTGGGATTGGAATGAAAAGTGACCTTTTCCAGGCCCGTGGCCACCGCTGAGTTTTCCAATTTTGCTGGCATATTTAGTGCAGCACTTTCACAGCATCATCTTTTAGGATTTGAAATAGCTCAACTGGATTATCTTCGCATCAGGTAACCAAATATTGGAACTTCAGCATCAGTCCTTCCAGTGAGTATTCAGGATTGATTTCCTTTAGGATGAACTGGTTGGATTTCCTTGAAGTCCAAGGGAATTTAAAGAGTCTTCTCCAACACCACAGTTCAAAATCATCAATTCTTTGGTGCTCAGCTTTCTTATGGTCCAACTTTACATCCATACATGACTATTGGGAAAACCATAGCTTTGACTAGATGGACCTTTGTTGGCAAAGTAATGTCTCTGCTTTTTAATATGAGGTCTACATTTGTCATAGATTTTCTTCTAGGGAGCAAGCATCTTTTAATTTCATGGCTGCAGTCACCATCTGCAGTGATTTTGGAGTCCCCAAAAATAAAGTCTGTCACTGTTTCCATTGTTTCCCAGTCTATTTTCCATGAAGTGATGGGAATGGATGCCATGATCTTTGTTCTTTGAATGTTTTGTTTCAAGCCAGCTTTTTCACTCTCCTCTTTCACTTTCATCAAGAGGTTCTTTAGTTCTTCTTCACTTTCTGCCATAAGGGTGGTGTCATCTGCATATCTGAGGTTATTGATATTTCTTCCGGCAATCTTGATTCCAGCTTGTGCTTTACAATGGGCTTCCCTCCCTTCAGCCCCTCCAAAATTTTCCTGGTTAGTTTTCAGCAGCATGGAGTTCTTTATAGGGTCCTCCTGTTTTGAAACCACTCAGGCAAGCTGTAATCATCCTTCCTGGCCAAGATGGGCAGTTTCGGTTCCCTAACCCTTTTAGCCCTCTACATGGACTTCCCTGGTAACAGCTAAGTTTTCATCTTACCCTCCTTGATATCTCTGACCATGGCTTCTGAGGATGTGTCCTTCCCAAGTACCGCCTGAGAGGGCTTGTTCACTGACCTGTGTTGAACTTCAGCTTAACCATGTGCCTTCAGAACTGATTCCTGCCTGAGAAGAGGAACTATCTCTGCTACTCTGCCTTTGCTGTACTCCATATGATCCATCTTTAACCCCAGGTGGTGCTAGTGATAAAGAACCTGCCTGCCAATGCAGGAGACATAAGAGAGTCAGGTTCCATCCCTGAGTCAGGAAGATCCCCTGGAGGAGGGCATGGCAAAAGAATTCCATGCACAGAGAAGCCTTAGGGTGGCAACGAGTCGTACATGACTGAAGGACTTAGCACGCACACGCATACGATCCATCTCTAATCCAAGGTGAGTATTCACTGAATGTGTGGGGTAGTTGGGAGCATGATGCATGACATTTGCCTTCTTGGAAAAATTTCAAAGCATTAACATCAACCAGTCCCTCTCATAAAGCAATAAAGTAAATATCTTTTTATTACTAGCCTATTTCTGCTTTGTGACAGAGGAAGTAAAAATAGAGGAAAAAAAGTTATTTTCTCCTATGTACCATCCTATTATGTTGAAAATAAGTGAGCTCTGAAGGAAATAACTAAAATGTGATGTACTTGGTTAGTAGCTGATTCTTTAAATTGATCATGTGGCAGTCAGCACAATAACATGGGTGATTTTCCCATCAGTAGAAGGAGAATCACTACAGAAATATCAAAGGGCAAAGAGAGACCCAAGATTAACAGCCATAAACTCTTCTGAGTTTATTAGAGAATGGATTTCTGCAGGGGTTTGGGACAGAATCACTGATTTAGTAAATTATAAAATTACAAAATCAGACTGGTAACATGCTGAGCTGTTTACAAGCTAATGTTTATGAGTGAAAAGTAGACAACAGGGAAGAAAATGAATTTATATTGTTTCTGTACCCTATTGTATGATTTCCCAAAGGCTATCTTAAACATGACATGTATTTTCACTAGAGGAATAAGTGGGTGTGCTGGTGGATTTGTCTTAGGCCCAGCTCCTGGTGGTCAGTAAACAGGGGTTTCCTGTCTTACCTAGTATGATTCCAGAGAAGTAAGATCCTCTTGTGACACTTGAAACAGTAATGATTAATGCACCCCTTTGGAGTGCATTAATCTCTTTATGTGACCATCTCAAAAAAGGCAGTAATTTCTTCCTTGGTTTAGTAAGAGATTTTTGTTTCTAATACTAGAGCTCAAAGGTTTTATGTGTGTGGTAGTAATGATGAAAAGGGCAGAACATTGAATAAATAAATTGTAATTTTATCCTAATATAAAGTTATTTGGGAAATTGATTCCTAAAACTGACAGTTGAACTGTCAGCCCCAATCATTCAGGATATGTTTGATTAATTGATCTCATGAAACTGCTGGAGACAATACAAAATCAAAGATGCCTTCAAACTCAAAACAAATGATGGACCCCACAATAAGACAGGACAGAGGAACTAGGTCCTTATTGCGTGATTTTAATAACATTTTGCCCTTTGGCAAGAGTTTTCTCTCTAAATGAAACTCTGAACTTTGGAAATTGAAGTTGGGTAGGGAAAAGAAAGGGGGTTGGCTGAAGAGATCTTAGATTGTGTAAAATGACAGCTATTCCCACATGGCTGTCTCCAAGAGGCCTGACTTTGACGCTCAGCTGAAACATCTGCAGAAAATATGAAGAAAACACACCCACATACAACTCAGAAGAGGACCCTTCACATGTGGCTGTTGGAATCGTTAACCAAAAAGTCAAAGCAAGTCATAGGCCAAAAGTTCACTGTAAACATATGATCACAGAACTAACCCATTGCAATCCATGATTTGTGTCAGTGCTAAATAATCCCCATAAACAATACAAATAGAAACTTATTTTTTTCTGGTACTTTAGAACTTACAAAGCACTCTTCCTTTCAGAGGACTAAGGCTTTGAATTACTCTCCTCATTTTACACATGTGGAAGCTGAGGCTTCATGAAGCTAAGTCCTTTTGTAAAGTCATACAGGAGAGCCTAGGCTTATATGCAAACGTTCTGCTCACAAACCCTAGCTAATTACACTAATTTTTAGAACCCAATTAAACATTGCCATGATATATTACCTTTTAGAAAATTATATCCTAGAGTTATCTTCCAAAGGTTCTATTAGAGGAGATCAAAACTAATTAACTAATCTAAGGACTACTGAATCAGTTGATAAAATAAACCAGCCTTGCCCTCTCCATTTGTCAGTTTTAAACAGAGAGACTGGAATGAATGGGGCTGGGGCTTTAATGTCCATCTGGAAGATATCTTCTTTGCAACATTGCTGTATATCACCATATGGGTCAGAGAACCAGACTCATCATCTATATAAATATTGTTGTTAAATTACTTCTCATTGTGAAGGTTTGAGCCTCATTAGATCTAGAATAGAAAGAACACATTAGCTCAGTGTTTACAGCTAACTACTGTTTTCCATTTTAGATTTAGTGCAATAAATTTAGCAAACGACACTGAAAACAGCCCTTACTTGCTTGAAAGATATAATTGAAATGTATTATAGCATTGAAATATTACAACTGGATACAAACTTTATCTATTAGCAGTTCATTTTCATTAAAAGCTTCTAGTTTGGAGGACCCAATGGATACCACTTGGGAAGTAGAAAGAGTGAAATCATTAAGGATGCCAGTGACAGTGTTTTTTTTTTTTTTTTCTTTTGTAGTTGTTTGTTCTGCTTTGTAAAAGAGAAGGGTAAAGGGTTGAAGAATTTGAGAAAATTGCAAGTGAATATGTGAAGTCAGTTTTAAAAGGCTAGGCTCTGCCACTTGTAATATTTATGCTGTGACTGGGCACCAGGTTTAATATGCTGGAGGTCTGCTGATTGCACAAGCAATGGACCACTTGCATTTGCAATTAGCCACTCACACCCTTGTTTTTCCTCACAACCCAAGAGGTTGATTATGTGATTGTTGGTATAACAATTAGTATATGTGAAGAGAAAAACTCCCCAGAAGCCTCCTAAGAGTGTTTTTTCATTGAAAGCCTCAAACATGAACTAATTAGGTCAGAAAGCACAGGAGATGGTCCGCAACATATATGCTTGTTGTACGATAGAAATTGTCCCCTCCAACCAATTCTACATAGGGATGGTTCTCTGCTCCAGCCCAGAGCGGTGGTGGTGCTGGTGGTGATGGTGGGGGTGGTGTAATATAAAGGGAACTGGAAGCCATCCTATTCTTAGATACATCCTCCTCACTATAAACTGACACTGAAATTTTTAAACTACCTAGACAAAGGATAACCCAGAGGAACATACAGAAAATTAACCATCTTTCAGAATGACTCTTTCTCTTCCTCCCTCATTTCCTTCCTTCCTTCTTCCCCTCCTCTCTTCCTTCCTTCCCTTCAATTACATTCTGCTTCTAGAAGAATGGCAAATTAATAAAAAAAAAAAAAAAACAACAAATAAACCATGAACAGCTTTTCAGTATAAACACTTAGAAAAGTAGATAAAATAATTTAAAATATTACAAATATATGGTTGAGGTCACAAGAAAGAAAGGGCAATTTTCATATACTTACCAGCAGTAATAAATTGTTAACTATAGGAACCAATTTAGATGCTTGAGGTTAGTATATTGAAGGAAAGTCAGCAGAATTATAAGTAGAATTTGACAAATGCTTTGACACATAAGATTTTAATCCATTTCAAAAATCTAGGATTAATACGTTTAGAAAGTACCATTTAGGAAAAATTTATAGAGTTTTCAAACAGTGCAATTGAAAGTTTGATGTAATGGGCAATGGGCAATGCATATGGAACTTGCCATTCTGTATTTAAGAATCTGCATTCTTCAAACCTCGGGGAATCACATCTTTCTGACTCTTCCATATCACCTTATGGTGCCTCAGCCACTTCTCTTTGTTCCTAGCCACAAGCCTAATAAAGGATTTGACAAAGGGTGGAAAAAAAAGAATCTGCATTCCTCAGAAGTATATATGGAACTTTTATGAAAAATGACCACATTCTAGGCTACAAATATATAAAAAATAATTTTATAGACTATTTTCTCTGACAACATGAAATAAAAATACAGCTAAAGAGAGGAAAAATCTATCCTCTTTCCTCTATATTTGGAAACAAAAGAAAAACAGTAGAGTTCTAAATTATCTGTGAGCAAAAAATAAACTTAGGTGTGAGAAAAAATGAAAATATTGAGAACTGAATGGCAGTGAAACACTCACTTAAAAGCTAGAGGGATGCAGCTAAAGCAGCACTCAGAGGTAAATGTACAGCATTAAATGCCCTTATTAGAGAAGAAGAAAGACAAAAAACTAATGATCCTATTCCAAATAAAAGAGTTAGAAGAAAAGCAGAGCAAAAATAAGCACAATGGAATGAAGTGAGCTTAATGTAAGAATAAGAAATAATGCATTAGAGCAAAGTTATGTAAAAGAACGCCAATAGAACCAAAAGTTGGTTCTATGAATGATGAATAATAGATAGGAATAACAGCAAATAAAACTAATGAGAAATATAGCATACATGTTATATTAATAAATAATATTAACAATAAATACATAAATACATAATTAGAGATTAAAGAAATCCTAAGAATGTACTATAGTACGACTTTAGGATTAGAAAATATAGACCAAATGGAGAATTTCTTAGGAGAATAAAACTTTCCATAACTAACTAAAGAAAAAAACCAGGAAGCTTAAATAAATCTGTAAGTATTAAAGATATCAAACGGGTACTAAAACTTCTAGGCCCCAATTTCATTAGGTTCAGACGGTTTTAGGTGATTTTTACCAAAATGTCAATGAAAGTAATAATTACATAAATTCTTTCAGAAAAAAGAAAAATTTCACAACTAATGTAAGAGGCTAATATTACTAATACTTTATTACAAACCAATCAAAAACAATACAAGAAAAAATATAGACCAAATCTTACTTAAAAATATAAATACAAAAATATCAAATAGGGCATTGAAACATGTAAAATATCATGTATGAAACGAGTTGCCAGTCCAGGTTCAATGCACGATACTGGATGCTTGGGGCTGGTGCACTGGGACGACCCAGAGGGATGGAATGGGGAGGGAGGAGGGAGGAGGGTTCAGGATGGGGAACACATGTATACCTGTGGCGGATTCATTTTGATATTTGGCAAAACTAATACAATTATGTAAAGTTTAAAAATAAAATAAAATTAAAAAAAAGGTGAATGTTGGATTAATGAGAAATATATATCCAAAAATATTCTACATTTAATCAAAATTGTTTATCAAGTAAAAAAAAAAAAAAATCTGGTGAATTAAATTCAGCAGTGTATGTCAATGGAGAAGGAAATGGCAACCCACTCCAGTATTCTTGCCTAGAGAATCCCGTGGACAGAGGGGCCTGGTGGGCTGTTGTCCATGGGGTCACACAGAGTTGGACACGACAGAAGTGACTTAGCATGTATGCATGCATTGGAGAAGGAAATGGCAACCCACTCTGGTATTGTTGCCTGGAGAATCCCAGGGACAGAGGAGCCTGTTCGACTGCTGTTTATGGGGTTGGACAGAGTCGGACACAACTGAAGTGACTTAGCAGCAGCAGCAGCAGCAGCAGCAGTGTATGTCAAAAATTAATCACCATAAAAAGGAAGGTTTTATTCAAGGAATATAAGAAAGTTTTAACCTCAACAAATCTATCATTATAATACAACACAGTAGAAGAAAAAGTTTATGAACATTCTAATGAATTAATAAAAAAAAGCATTTGATAAAATTCAGCCTATGTTTATTAGGAAATCCTCTTAGTATACCATGAACAGGCATAAAACTTTGTAATTTATAAAAGACACCTATGAAAAATCTTTAGCAAATATCCTTGTTAAAAATGAATCTTTGATTGTATCCTATTAAAGTCAAGAAAGAAAAGTGTGCTTATTATTATTAGTTTTACTCTGCATTGACCAGTAGGTCCTAGGTAGTATGGTAAGATATGAAAAGTAAAACATAAATATTGGAAAGGAATAAACACTTACTCTTACATTATTGTAGAGGAGAAAAAATGATTCTACAAACTACTTGAACTAATAAGAGAGCTTAATAAGGTTGTTGGTAAGATGATCAATACATAAAAAGCGATGGTACTCTATGTATGAACAACAAATATGTAGCAAATGTAAATTAAAAAAAAAGGTGCCATTAAGAACAGCAACAACAGCATACAAAAATGTGTGCCTATGAATAAATCTAGCAAAAGATGGAGAATCTTAGGAACCTAAAGTCTTAAAGCTGAAAAAAGTAAAAGAAAAACTGAGTAAATAGAAAAAAGTACACCTTGTTTTTTAGAGATAGAATCAATACACTGTTTTGGATTTCTCCCACATTGATCTATAATTACAATGAAACTCCAACCAAATTGATAGTAGGATTTCACAAACTCTTCCTAAAATGTTTCATTGGAAAAACATAGAGCCAAAATAGCCATCAGAATCTTTAGAAGAAAAGTAGGGGAAAATTTGACTTGTTTGACAAAAAACTAACACTAAAGTGTAGATGGCAATGACATAGCAATAGACAAAGGGATTAGAAATAGAAAAAGAAGGCCCAGACTTAATTATACATCGGATAAGGTTTACAACACAAGGGGCATTACAGACCACTGGAGGAAGGAGAGACGATGAAAAAAAGTTGCCTCCCATCTAGAAAAAGTAAAGTTAGATCTCTCCCTAACATACAGAAATAAATTCCAGATGGAAACACCACCAAAATGTGAGAAGAAAAACTGTGAAGTGTTTAGAAGGAAATACAGGAAAGTATTTTTATAATATTTTGATAGGGAAGGTTATTTTAAGATTCAGAAAACATGAACCATTGGAAAAAAGATTACATTCTAACCAACATTTCTAATAAGTAACAATATATACAGAGACCAAGACACTGGTTTGGTAGTGATGGTGGATGCCTAGGAATCTGTTACTTAATGTTCTGTACACTTCAAATATTTGAAAAGACTCATAGTTAAAAATTAAAAACAATAAGGACTAAAAGATACTTTAGAAAATGTGGAATAGAGTATAGGGCAGTAAAGCTGGAAATGACAGCTTGTTTTTCAACCTTCTTGCTTCTCTCTTTCCTCCACCCTCCACCCTGCTAAAGTATCATTTATTCTACTTATAAGCACTTGCCTCTAGTCTCTTTCCAGTTCAGCTCAGGACACAATGCTTTAATGATGCTGAGATTATCTGAGGCTGACTATCGACAGAATTATGACTAAGAGATTCTGCTCCAAGTCCCTGGAGGCATTTTTTCTCTGACATACCAAGAAGTGTTTATCGGGTTTATGACAAAATATTTCTTAGGGGGTAGATGTATACTCATTTCCATAAATTGGCACCCAGTCACAGCAGGCCAATCCATTTATGAATGTTGAAAATGTCCATTCAGTGATAATTCAGCTTGTGAATTTGCACAGACAATTCCCAGAAGAGTTTGTTTGCAATTTACTTGCTGTGATCCTCCCACTTGGCCTCACCCTATGTTGCAATTGCCCCAAGTTGCCAGCCCACACAGCCCCATGTGGGTGAGGATGGTACGTGGTGAGGATCTCATTCCACCATTTGTTTTTATTATCTGAAGTCCTTTTTCTAGGACATCGGATTTCATAGGGAGGGTTTATTGTTTACACAGATTGAGCTTGCATTTTACTAGGTTCTTGGGCTCCCTATGCCATGAAAAAGCTGAGTTTACTGTTGAAGCCAGTCTGACCGGAGCTGCCCTGTTGACATGTGTGCATCCATGGAAGCGTGATGGGGCTGTCAGTTTATTGCTCTATCACCGGGAAATAGTCCCAAAGTACAAAGACAATGTAACATCAAGGTTAGTTCAGGATATAGTTGGACAAATACTGGCTTGACAGATGAAATCATGTGCAGTTATATGTACTACAGAGCCAACTAAACTTAACTAAACTATTTGGCTCATGATGATTTTCCAGGAACACTAGATGAGTTCAGTGACCATTTAAAGTTTATTTTCATAGTTGAATAAGGGAGCTTTAGGTAAGTACAGATATTAAAAGAACTCTAAACACTAATTTCTGAAATTCTAAACTGATGCCATCAGCCCGAGGTTTTGATCACTGCTGCAACACGGTGATCCATCAGGTCGGTGTGATGGACGCTGCTGGCACTCTGCCCTGACCACCTATGGTCACTTTAACCATTCAAGTGCTTCCTTCCCCTGGTTTTGATTTGTCTTTGTTGCAATGGCCCAAACCTGCAGAGAGATGGAACTGTTGGGCCTTTAGGACTTACTCCCACCATACTTCCAGGTGGCCCTTAGTAGATGACAGCTGGGGCTTTGACTTTCAGAGGCCAACTCCAAGCTTCAAATAGGATCACAATGATTCTGAGCAATATCTTACTCTTCAAACTTCCTCCAAGGGATCAGACTTCTTGCTAGTCTGTAGCCTGCATCCCATACTCTTTCAGTGACTTCTCCTGAGCAATAGACGAGAGATTGGGAATATAAAAATAAAACCCAGTAGCACACTTACTTATACCTGTCCTTAATGGTACATATATAGGCTTCCCAGGTGGCTCAGTGATAAAGAATACATCTGCCAATGCAGGAGAGACTCAGGAGATGTTTGATCTCTGGGTTGGGAAAACCCCCTGGAGGAGGAAATGGCAACCTATTCCAGTATTTTTATCTGAAAATCTCATAGACAGAGGAGCATGGTGAACTGCAGTCCATGGGGTTGCAAAGAGTCAGACATGGCTGAGCGACGGAGCACACAGGCAGGACACATACCTGGACGTATTTATCTCAGTCTTGGTCACTAGGGAACCCGGTAGAATACACAGATGGTTTATTAGAGCTTTTCAGAGATGGGGAAGAAAACTGAGGGGCCCCAAACTGTTGAGGTGGCTGAGATTGAATCTATGAGTTGGGAGGAGCCAGATGAGAGACTGAGGAAGATCCTCATTAGAGAATCTGAATGTTCAAAGAAAACATTAAGCAACTTCACAGGTTTGCCTCTGGACAACATTTATCTAAGTTATTGGATGATCACCTCAGTTATTTGGATTTATTTTGCTAGTGAAGACAATTGTAGAGTTCCTTGCTTGATACTATGCCCCTCTATGACTCTGCCTTACTTCAGAATGATCTTCATATGTGAGTTTAAATAAATACAAGCTTGCTGTTTCCTCCAGAGACAGACTTTACAATCCCCAGCTTGGTAGGCTACTTGGAAACATGTCTCAGAAATCATCTGGTTTGGGGAAACATCCATGTTTTATAAGGATGTAAATTCTCTTCCAGTTAGGGATCTAGTCATCTGAAGGGCACATTATGGGCTTTGGCCCATTTGAAGAATTCTGTCTTTGTTTATGGATACACATATAGTAAAAGTTAAAAGCATGACTGGAAATGATAAACACCAAGCCAAGATGGTGGTTACTTCTTGGTGGGAAGGAGGGAGAGGAATGTGGCTAGAGAAAGGTTCACAGAGATTCAGTTATTCATGTATATTTAATTTAATCTGGCTGACAGGAATATAAAGTTTTTTTAAAAAAATAGAAGTGTCCTCCAAACATTTTATTTCTTTTTAGAAAAATTTACTGGATTATAATTGATTTACAGTGTTGTATTAGTTCCAGGTATACAGCAAAGTAATTCAGTTATACATATACATATATTCATTATTTTCAGATTCTTTTCTCATATAAGTTATCAGAGAATATTGAGTAGAGTTCCCTGTGCTATATAGTAGGTCCTTGTTGGTTATCTATCTTATATATATATATTAATGCTAATCCCATGTTCCTTATGTATTCCTTCCCTTCTCAAGTCCCTTTAGTAACTCAGTTTGTTTTCTATGTCTTCAAGTCCGTTTCTGTTCTGTAAATAAGTTCAGTGATTGCTTTTCTGTTTCTGAATGAGAAAGACTCCAGGTGGAAGGGGTATATCCCCTTTGCCCTTTAGGTACTCTGTCTACCTTTCTCTATCAAAGACCCCCTTGTCCTCTGGCTTCTGGTTGGGTTTATGGGGAACCCACTGACAGAATTTGGGTTTAAAGGAGGGGCATAAGAGTGTGGAATGTGTTTTTTCACTTCCTTCTCTGAGGGCCTCTGGAGACCTAACTCTTGTAGGTCTAAAATCTCCATGTCATCGTCCTTGAAACAGGCAGGGCTCCACAGAAGACACTAAGTACTCTCCAACTAGGTGATTTGAAGACAGTTTAAAAAGGAGCTATTTATAAGTGACAGATCTTATAAATCTTATATAAGTAGATCTTATATAAGATCTTATCTTATATAAGTAGAGATCTTATAGCATCTGGTTCCAGAAAGGAGAGGTAAGAGAGAGGTGTTGCAACAGAATAAGAATTCTACTTTCCTTTTCTTGGCTTCTAAGATACATATGTGTTTTTTCAGTAACAAGAAAATTCTTCCTGGGTCAGAGATTGAGGAGAGGGTTTATACTTTCATCCAGCCTCCAAATTTGTCTTTATACATGTGCAGCTACTGAGACCTAAATCAGTTATTACTGTGCATCTACAATTGAGAAGGTAGTATGTTAGCCATCTTTGGGATACAGAATAGAGGAAAGATTTATCTCTGCTTTCGAGGTCCTTGCTATCTATCTGAATATGTAAGACATACATGCATGAAATCATCTGACTATAAATGAATCTCAGAAGATACGTATAACATACATATAATATATATTTGCACATTATGTATATATAACAGTCATGTATGGATATAAGAGTTGGAGCATAAAGAAGGCTGAGCACAGAATTAATACTTTTGAACTGTGGTGTTGGAGAAGACTCTTGAGAGTCCCTCAGACTACAAGGAGATCAAACCAGTCAATCCTAGAGGACATCAATTCTGAATATTCATTGATGTCGAAGCTGAAACTACAATACTTTGGCCACCTGATGTGAAGAGCCGATTCCTTAGAAAAGACCCTGATATTGGGAAAGATTGAGGGCAGGAGGAGAGGGGGACAACAGAGGACAGGACAGTCATATGGCATCACCAAACTGATGGACAAGAGTTTGAGCAAGCTCTAGCAAATGGTGATGGACAGCAAGCCTGGCATGCTGCAGTTCATAAGGGCAGAGTTGGATATGACCAAGAGACTGAACAACATGTATATAATATCTGATGCTTTCTAGCTATATTGTCTTTGGCCAGGTTGTTTAATTCTTCTGAGTTTTTGTTCACCTGCAAAAGTAGGGTTACTTTTAGGGTCAATATGATTAAAATGATAATTTTGTAAAGTTTATACACTTGCCTAGTGTACACCTCTACTTAGATGGACATCTCTACTAGACAGCTTAACTTTTACATTTAGCATTTTTCAAGTGACTTCCTAATTTTCTCTGCACTTCCAAATATCCACTTCCATGATAGAGCTCCCATTTGAGTTAATGATGACTTTATTATGTCAAAAGCCTCATCTTCCTATTTTCTGTTGCATCTCACATTCCAGCCCTTGGAAGATATTCTTGGATTTCCCTTCCAGTAAATCTCAAGTCCACTCACTTCTTACCATATGCACTATGGTCAGTGTGATCTAAGCAACCATTATCTCTAGTCTGGATCATTGGAAAGTTTCCTAACTAATCTACATGTTTCTATTTAAATCTCTTAGCATATGGCATGGTTGTCTCTTTTCTTAGTTTTGTTTAGATGGCTTAGAACTGTTGAAATTTAGATTCCAGAACTTTAACAATATTTTTGTTGTGGCGATCATTTCTTATTGGGAACCCTTTTTTTGACCATTTTCCCTAATTTGTGACTTTTATAGTTTTTGGTAAGGAAAACATACACCCTTGCCAGAAATCATGAAGAACTCATAGAGAGTCAGCCACTGAGCTCTAAAAATTTAAAATAACATTGAATGATTATGTTAATCTGGGTGGCTAGATGCTCTATCCCCACTTACTGAGAAATTTCTAAGGAGTGTTTCCCAATGAAATTCAGAAATTTGCTTAATAGTCTCTGTCTTGAGACATTCTTTTTCCTTCCAAATATGGATGATTTAAAGTTTTCTGTCACTAAAAGATTCTGAACCAAAACTCAGTCATGATATATCAATCAAACAAATCCTTATTCACCTTTGGACTATGTGTGCAATGTGTTTGATAAGCATTCATAGAGGACAATCTTTATTCAAGGTGCACAGATGCATGCAGATCTAATTCGGAGAAGAATATATTTGACCTTATCCTTGAAAAACTTACGTTTCAGTGGCAGAGACAGAAATGTACACAACTTACTTTAATATACTGCATAAAGATATGATCCATGTGTGTGTAGGTCATATCAGAAGACTAAGCAGCTATTAATGTCCATAGTATGGAAATATAATTAGCAAGATGATTCTCAATCAGAGTTCATTTACACTTTCATTGTGCAACAGAGTAATTTGCCAGTTTAACTAAAATGTTGTGATTTGATAACAGGTGTTGAAACAGAAAACTGTTAATAGAATCTGGGTCCTTGCCATAAAATGTAGAGGTTATGGAAATCCAAACACAGTTTACATTTTCTGCATGACACTAAAACATTTTTGAAGGCAGGAAAATTCTTTCCCTTAAAACAACTAGTCATTTGCCTAAAGAAATGACATGAAAGCGAAATCCTTATTCTAAGCTCATCTTCTCTGCGTGGATATGAGTGTGGACATACATATCTAAGCTGTGACATGTGTATCTCTCTCCTGCAGATTGGCATCCCCTTTCCTTTCTTTATTCTTTCTCTTTTAAGATATGAAATTGAAAGTGTTAGTCACTCAGTCTTATCTGACTCTGCAACCCCTTGGACTGTAGCCCACCAGGTTCCTCTGTCTATGGAGTTCTCCAGGCAAAAATACTGAAGTGGGTAGCTATTCCCTTCTCCAGGGGATTTTCCCAACCCAGGGATCGAACTCCGGTCTCCAGCACTGCAGAGTTTCTTTACCATCTGAGCCATCAGAGAAGACCATTTTAACATATGCTCTCTCATTAATCCCATGTTTCAGTTTTTCTGCTTGAGGAACTTGAGCCCAAGCTTATACCTTCTGTTATACTGATCCATTTCTCATATCCTTTCCATAGGTGCATTTCAAACAGTCACATGCTTTTCCCCTTCACCCCATTTCAGTCTAGAATTCCTCAAGTCTTCCCTGGAGCACAAATCTTTCGTAAGATCAATATGTAGTAAATTTGCCTTTGGGATTTGTTGATCCATTCCCAGCAAACCCAGTGATAAATGCTGCTTTAAAACTTGCTTTCAGCTCTAGATAGAGAATGAGTTCAATTAGTTATTTCCAAAGTGAGAGTTGATATTGATGCATGTATAATTTCATGTTATGAGATGATTCGTAATAAATCCTGTATCTTTGGAAGCCATTCACAGGAATTATCACTGCTTTCATTAATTTTATGATTTGTTTCTCTCCACCAAAAAGTTCACTGACTACATATTTAAAAGAACTTGAAAAAAATATAAAGCACAAAATCCAAGAGAAGTATCCATCAAAAAATAATTTTTTGTGTGAATAATATGTAAATTCACATCAGAGTTTCTCATAAATGGCAATGGTTTCATGGTAAATTAAAAAGTAGATTTAATAGATGCACAACATTTGGTAATGTTTAAAGAGATGACATGGATTCCCAATACAATACATCCTGTTAGAGGAGATAATAGATTGGAGCATTTTAACCCTCTCATTACAGATGAGAAAAGTTCCAAGTAGTGACAATAATGTTCACCCAATATCTGACTGCTCCCCTTCATTTCCTAGCCTTTCTTGTAGTTAATGTGGCACCATATGGCCAGTTCTGGACAATGTCCTGTGAATAAAAGTGATCCTTGCAGATCTGAGGGATTGAGGGTGGCCATGAGTTTTCTGTGCTCTCTTCCTCGGATGCGGCAATCCTGAATGTCATGTGTTGGCATCACCATAAATAAGATGGTGAAAGTGAAAATGAAGTCGTGAAAGCTCAGTCGTGTCCCACTCTTTGCGACCCCATGGACTGTATAGCCTATCAGGCTCCTCCGTCCATGGGATTTTCCAGGCAAGAGTGCTGGAGTGGATTGCCATTTCCTTCTTCCAGGGGATCTTCCCGACCCAGGAATCGAACCCGGGTCTCCCGCATTGCGGGCAGATGTTTACGGTCTCAGCCACCAGGCGGGTATCATCACATCACTGCTCTTGTTGACAGTGGAACAATGCCTTCTGCTGACTTCTGTTGGATGCAGAGTGTGAGCAACCGTCTTAGCTTGAGCTGCTATAACAAATACCATGGACTGGGGGACTTAAACCACATCTATTTCTGATAGTTCCGGAGGCTGGCATGTTTAAGATCAAGATGCCAGCAGATTCAGCGTCTGGTAAGAATCTATTCTTGGTCTACGGATGATCATCTTCCTGCTCTATCCTCACCTAGTTGAGAGAGAGAGTGCCTCTCTTGTGTCTCTTCTTGTAAGGGCAGTAATTCCATTCATAAGAGCTCCACCCTCATGACCTAATTTCCTCCCAAAGACCTCACACCACACTGGGGACCAAGGGGGCTTCAATGTAGGCCTTTTGGAGAAACACAAACATTCAGAGCAGCAACATGTAAACCTTCACAGTGTCCTGTCACTGAGATTTGGGGTTAGTTTGTTACTAAGCATTACTTGGCCTAATAAAAATACCTTCTGCAGAGAAATAATGCTTCCTGCCTGGATTTTTTCAACACAGTGTGCTGTGCTGGGCTGTGCCTAGTTATTCAGTCATGTCCAGCTGTTTGTGACCCTATGGACTGTAGCCCACCAGGCTGTTCTGTCCATGGCGATTTACCAGGCAAGAATACTAGAGTGGGTTGTCATGCCCTCCTCCAGGGGATCTTCCCAACCCAGGGATCGAACCCAGGTCAGACCCAGGTCAGATTCTTTAACCGTCTGAGCCACCAGGAAAGCCCAAGAATGCTAGAGTGGGTAGCTGATCCCTCCTCTAGAGGATCTTCCTAACCTAGGAATTGAACCGAAGTCTCCTGCATTGCAGGCAGATTCTTTACCAGCTCAGCTGCCAGGGAAGCCCTTTCAATGTACTATCTGAATTTAATGCGGATATTTACCATAGAATCAGGTTGCATGTCCTTTTGTATGGAAAAAGGAGGGAAACATGACACCTAAACTTATAAATAATGTCATTGCCAAAAAAAACTGCCTACATCTACATGGCTTATCATGATAATGAAATTAATAAGAAAAAGCTTAAAATAAGGAATACAAAGAATATAACATATTTTCTGTCTGATTTTTCTTCCTTTCTAAATATACTACACAGATGTAAAGGCACCTGGATGTGCTAGGACTCAAAATTGTGACCGTCTAATGTGGAAATTCAGCCTATTAACATGTACAAATGCAATGAGATTCATTTCCCTGCAGCTGTTTCTAATGCACAGTTCATTGTCTATCTCAATTAGAAGCTCATCTTTTGCAATACCATTTCCTTCTCTGTGGTTGATTTGATCAAACATCCTATTGTTTAAGCCAAAAACATAGCTTTACCAAATCAGCCATAGTATTGTTCAAAACTCATCATTCATTATATTATTCTTCATCAATGCTTATGATACTAATATCTGCAAAAAAGTAACTGAATCTTAAATGAAGCTTTTCAAATCCACTTGAAGTAGTTTGTGAACAGAGAGTTTTCTTTACTTCTTTTTTTTTTTTTAAAGGAAAGCAAAATGATTCAGTCTTGGATGGATCATGACAATACCAAACAGATGCAAATAAATATTAAAGTAATATATTTTAGGGTTGGCTCACAGCCCAAATTCTTTGCCCTAGAAAATTACATAAATGCTCTAGTGTGCATGTGGTTTATATTTAAGGTGTAATGAGCTGTTCAAATAGAGACGGGCAGGCAACCATATTAAAAATAAACATCAAATTTTAACAAAGACACATCCACTTAGTTTGCAAATAGTCCTAATGGTTTCAGTGTACTGCAACTAGTCCAGCCTACAACATCTTTGGTTGAAACCAATTTCCAGTTTCAGAGTCTTCCAGTTAAATTGTGATCACATTGTCAGAGAGAGAACAGTCTGTGATGAGAGGGTAGAAATAAGAGTAATAGGGTAGCAGGGGTAGGAGTACTTAAGACTGTCTAACCAAGGCTAGTGGATCAAAAGTCAGCCTCAATCTATGCGTGATGTGCATCGTAGTGGTATCTTCCTGACTGGTCCTGGGCACCTCCCTCTGGGTTTTGACACCAACTTCTTACACAGTACTATTTATAAAACCTTAGGGGAAACAATAAGTACACTCCTCTCTGCTAATTTTAGGTTTAAAACACATGCAGGATAGATTTCAAGTGCTTAAAGCATGCGTGTACACACACACACACACACACACACACCCCTCATATTCATCATCTTCTCTATTTATAATGGCAAATCTGCCCTGATATTTGCCTCAATAAGTGGTCTTTGTAACCAGGGAACTAACCTTGATTCTCAGCCCAAAGAAATGCTGGGATTCTGTCTTTGAAAAGATCAAAAGTGAGATCTATGGTTCCAATAAAACCCTATGTTCTAGTTTATAGTTTATAAACCATAAAATGTTAACTCTCCTTGGAGTCTTCCAAGTTTCAACCGAAAAAATGCCAACCGATCTTGAAATAAAACAGCTAATCTCAGAGTTTTACATTGCTGAGGGTTGACAACTTCATCTCTCTTTTTGCTTGCTAGAGACTAGGAGTTGGAAAGCAGTTATATCACCCACTTGGACTTGACTTACAAATAAGTAGCCAAAGATATTTTGAGTGGCAGGTTTCCAAGTTTGCAGAAACAAGATGATGAACCTAAACAAAACAAAACCTAGTTGGAATTATACACTCTAGGTCATCTACCACCAGTCAGTGCATTAACTAGATTTTCAAATTGGTTGATGATGCCAATATTTCTGTCAGTATGATCATTAAGGTAAGCCCTGTTTCCTATAATATCAAAATGACTTCAAATCCCGTCTTTGGTTCTTATGTTTCTTGTAGATTTTTCTTTCCAAAAATCAGATGGTACTTTTCACCTACCCATCGAGTGAAACTTTCCCTAACTATCTGAAACGTCTCTGGTTTCCAAAAACTACAATGAAAAACTTGTAAAAACATTTCAAGAAAAAGATAACATGGAAACATGGGCTAAAGTTTAGTCTGTCACAAAGATGAATTTCACATCTGGAATTTGCTTGGACCCACTTTCTGCAGGCTAGGACATGGAGGGATTTTGCAGAAAAATAAAGTTGACTATCCTAGGGTTATTTCATGGCATATCTGACTCTCTGATGTCTTGAAAGTGGTTGCATTATCTCAGACAGGAAATTCCACTATTTACCCTCTGACAAGGAGGAATCACAAACTTCTAAGCTTTTTGCATTTTACAAAGAGTTGGAGGCAGTGGGGGCTTTATAAGGCATTTGGCTGAATGAGTTGAGTCATTAGGCAGATAATTGGAAAAAAATCTGAAAGAGGTCAGTTTAAAGTAGAGGTGGGAAAAATATAAAAATAAGAATCTATCTAGAAATTTTACAGTTTTATTGTAAAACATTTGAGAATGGGAGAAAACTACATGGCTATCTATTATTAGGAAGAAGAAAAAATGTTTCATCCTCTGGCTAATAATTAAAATTGCCTCGTTGCTTGTTCTGTTAGATGTCTTTTTTTCATTGTTAAAGTAATATGTACCTTAAAAATTCCAAAGATATAGAAGTGTATGGAATTAATGATAGTTTTTCTTTTGTCCTCTACTTTTCACTTTTAACCATTACCTCTTTTCCTCATTTTAATAATGGTCAAAATCAAAGAAAGTACATATCCTGTAAACTTGCTACTCAAAGCCTTGTCCACAAACCAGTAGCATTGACATCCTAAGAACTAGGTAGAAATGCAGAATTTTAGATCATATTTTGGACTTATTGAATCAGAATCTGCCATTTTAATAAGGTCCCTAGTGATTTGTATGTCTATGTAGTAAAGTTAGCATGCATTGTCCTACAACCCTGAACTCTCACTTGTTGGAATCTATTATACAGAAATACAATACATACATAAAGCTACAAATATACATATACACACACACAAATATACATATGTGTATGTATATATATATATAAATATATATATATGTATAGGCTTCCCTGTGGCTCAGCAGTAAAGAATCTGCCTGCAATGCAGGACACACAGATTCGATTGCTGGGTCAAGAAGATCCTCTGGAGGAGGGCATGACAACCCATTCCAGTATTCTTGCTGGGAAAATCCCATAGAGAGAGGAGTCAGGCAGTCTACAGTCCATGGGGTCACACAGAGTTGGACATGACTGAAGCAACTGAGCACACACACACAAACATATGTATATATGCTTGTATTATATATTATAATATTTATATTTGGGCTTCCCTTGTGCCTCAGCTGGTAAAGAATTTGCCTGCAATGTGGGAGACCTGGGCTCAATCCCTGGATTGGGAAGATCCCCTGGAAAAGGGAAAGGCTACTCACTCCACTCCAGTATTCTGGCGTAGAGAATTCTATGGATTGTACAGTCCATGAGGTCACAAAGAGTCGGACACAACTGAGCAACTCTCACTCACTCACTCATATTTATATTTAAAGTGAACAAAATATTATATAGCCATTTGTAAGAGCAAAAAATTAGAAACAACCAAAATATCCATTATTAGGGAACAATAAATCATAATACAGTCCTAAGGTTGAACATAATACAGAGTGACGTCTTTCTTCAAGCCTCACCGATGCTCACCTGAGATCCACCTGATGCTTTGGGGCATTTCATTTCATAGCCAAAAAGCCCTAAAACATGTTTCACTAAATGGATGAAGATAAACAGATAGGTGAGTTACATCTTTCAGATATAGAATCATCCAGAGTCAAGTTTACCAATTACTTTTTCCAAATTGTATATTGTACAACTATATATAATAATTTTCAGGTTATATAACATATATGATATATTAAGTAATGAGTTAACAATGCTAAACTGGCACTTAGCATTTAACATTTATAGGAAATTTGGTATCTCTCTTGGGTCTCTAAATTCCTCTCCTCATCCAATCTCAGCCCCTTAGTTGATCAAGCACCATGGGATTTGCTTAGATCAAAAGGAGTCAGATCTACTCTCAAATGACAAATTGATGAAGAACCAGAGTGTGTGATCAGTTCCCTGGTGGAATCCTGTTTTCTCCCATTTTTGCTTTAGCTGTTACTTTGTGGAGTCCCTGGTGAACCAGGTATCAGTTCAGTTCAGTTCAGTTCAGTCGCTCAGTCATGTCCGACTCTTTGCGACCCCATGAATTGCAGCACGCCAGGCCTCCCTGTCCATCACCATCTCCTGGAGTTCACTCAAACTCACATCCATCGAGTTGGTGATGCCCTCCAGCCATCTCATCCTCTGTAATCCCCTTCTCCTCCTGCCCCCAATCCCTCCCAGCATCAGAGTCTTTTCCAATGAGTCAACTCTTCGCATGAGATGGGCAAAGTACTGGAGTTTCAGCTTTAGCATCATTCCTTCCAAAGAAATCCCAGCGCTGATCTCCTTTAGGATGGACTGGTTGGATCTCCTTGCAGTCCAAGGGACTCTCAAGAGTCTTCTCCAACACCACAGTTCAAAAGCATCAATTCTTCGGCGCTCAGCTTTCTTAACACTCCAACTCTTGCATCCATACATGACCACTGGAAAAACCATAGCCTTGACTAGACGAACCTTTGTTGGAAAAGTAATGTCTCTGCTTTTCAATATGCTATCTAGGTTGGTCATAACTTTTCTTCCAAGGAGTAAGTGTCTTTTAATTTTATGGCTGCAGTCACCATCTGCAGTGATTTTGGAGCCCCCCAAAATAAAGTCTGACACTGTTTCCACTGTTTCCTCATCTATTTCCCATGAAGACATAGGACCAGATGCCAAGATCTTCGTTTTCTGAATGTTGAGCTTTACTCTCTTCTCTCTTCTCTCACTCTCTTCTCTTACTCTCATCAAGAGGCTTTTTAGTTCCTCTTCACTTTCCGCCATATGGGTGATGTCATCTGCATATCTGAGGATATTTCTCCCGTTTATCTTGATTCCAGCTTGTGCTTCTTCCAGCCCAGCGTTTCTCATGATGTACTCTGCATAAAAGTTAAATAAGCAGGGTGACAATATACAGTCTTGACGTACTCCTTTTCCTACTTGGAACCAGTCTATTGTTCCATATGCAGTTCTAACTGTTGCTTCCTGACCTGCATATAGGTTTCTCAAGAGGCAGGTCAGGTGGTCTGGTATTCCCATCTCTTTCAGAATTTTCCACAGTTTATTGTGATCCACACAGTCAAAGGCTTTGGCATAGTCAATAAAGCAGAAACAGATGTTTTTTCTGGAACTCTTGTGCTTTTTCTATGATTCAGTGGCTGTTGGCAATTTGATCTCTGGTTCCTCTGCCTTTTCTAAAACCAGTTTGAACATCTGGAAGTTCACGGTTCACGTATTGCTGAAGCCTGGCTTGGAGAATTTTGAGCATTACTTTACTAGCGTGTGAGATGAGTGCAATTGTGCGGTAGTTTGAGCATTCTTTGGCATTGCCTTTCTTTGGGATTGGAATGAAAACTGAACCAGGTATAGCCTAGCCAATTTTGATACTAATTGCAAGGCTGCTTCTCCATGGCTGGCATTCTGCCTGGGCCACAGGGGTATTTTCAGGGCCAATGATACCCCTGCAATGTTACCCATCCATTTGTGGGCTCTGCAGGTTTCCCTTCACAGATTCATCTGTCCCTGAAACACATGTGCTGTATCTAAGTGACTGAGGTTCTAAAGCACTTCCTGCCTAATGGCATGATGATCTATGACTGTATATTTGTAGATCAAACTTCTACTTCTACAAGAGAGAAAAATCTCAAGAGACATTTTTTTAACTCATTGATCCTCCACTCTGGATGATCACCTTTATATAATGCTGTTACCAAGGGCCCTGCTTTCAGAGATGGAGATCAACTTGCATTACATGTGAAAACATCTCAAGGGGATTTCATAATCACCACAATCACTGAAGAGAGGTGGGGATGAAGACCTGAAGCCTAATAAGCCATAGAATGAAAAACCAAGTCCCCTGACTAAAGACTTCTTACCATCCTATTTGCATGCGTGTGTGCTAAGTCACTTCAGTTGTATCTGATGCTTTGTGATTCTATGGACTTTAACCCACCAGTATCCTCTGTCCATGGGATTCTCTAGGCAAGAGTACTGGAGTGGGTTGCCATGCCCTCCTCTAGGGGATCTTCCCTACCCAGAGATCGAACTTAAGTCTCCTGTGTCTCCTGCATTGGTAGGTGGATTCTTTACCACTAGTGCCGCCTAGGAAACCCTACTATCCTACTATTTACTCTTTTTTTCCCTTTAAAAAAAAAATATTGGAATACAGTTGATTTACAGTGTTGTGTTTTTTGTTTGCTTTGGTAGTTTTGTTGTTTGTTTTTTGGCAGTGAGGCTTGAAGTTCAAGCACTAGAATGTCTCCAAGCTCCATTTCTCCAGTACAGATTTGGCCTCTTGAATGTGTCTGTGTGGAGTCGGGCTCCAAAGTCTGAGTGACACACAATATATCTTATGAGCTGCCAGGGTCTGGATTCTCCATTCAGAGCACAATCTGAGAGCATCAGACACTCCTGCTGGGAAAGAGGAAAAAGACTGAAGTGTTCAATATTTTTTCTTAAAATGTAAAGTTAATGGAGCGGCCTGACTAATATGATGTATTTATTTTGATCTATAACATACCATTTGATATGTTAGAATGAATTTTAAATTAGCTACAGTAAACAACAAAGAAATGTATGAAGATCATTCTAGGAAAGGCTTTTTAAAAAAATAACCATAATAATTTTTCAATTTGATATGGAATTCAGATACCAGTAGAAGGAGCTATTGTTGGATGGGTTGGGTACATGAACAGATGCTTTTTTGGACAGGATCTGTGTGCAGTGTGGGTGGATTACCAAGCCATTTACAATTCATTACTGCATTGTAGGTATTCATATCCCTTCCATTTTTATCAGATCATGAGGCCAAGAATTTTTTTAAAAGGTCATTTAGCTTTCAGAAAACTATGAATTATGGTGAAAGCATTGTTCTTTTTCTGACTTTAATGTGCTCATTTAGAGAAAAGTTACTGGAACATACTTTTGCTTAAGCTCTGAATCTAACCCTCCTGCAATCCCTCACATAAAATAACTTGTCACTAATGACTTCTTGTAGTCTCTGTGCTTATTGCTGATTACATAAATATTTTCTTAACCTAAGATAGCATCCAGAGTAAAAGTATGTTTGTCATTTTTAGAATTATAATCAAATTGTGAAAACTCAGGTACTGACTTACCAGATGAATTAAGGTTGCTTTGGAATGCTTGAATCACTCAGAGGAGGCAGGAAGAATTTCAACTGCTAAATGTCAAGTATAGAAAAGGAAACCATTTAGTTTTTATAATAAAAAGAAGAAGATAGAACTGTTGTTGCATTGGGTGACTTTTGAGGGATACCTAAGGTAAGGAATAGCTACTGATCAATATAACGTAATAATATACAGTGAAAGTGAAAGTCACTCAGTCATGTCTGACTCTTTGCAACCCCATGGACTATACAGTCCTTGGAATTCTCCAGGCCAGAATACTGGAGTGGGTAGCCTTTCCCTTCTCCAGGGGATCTTCCCAGCCCAGGTCTTCTGCATTGCGGGAGATTCTTTACCAACTGAGCCGCAAGGGAAGCCTAATAGTATACAAGGAACCACTTATTTAAAAAAAAAGTAAAGGTTTAAGCACAACACTTCTTTAACTAGAGGTTGATTCTTTTTTTCTTTTCAGTTCTATTCCTTAAGAAATGAAAGCAGGAGCTAAGATTCAACATGGGAGGGGTTTAAGGATGGACTGATTTGATCAACATTCAATTTTATTTCAACATCTTGGAACAACCTTGTTCTTAGTAGTCATTACAAAATTATTTGGTTGCCATTATGTGTAATTCTAGAATTTGACTGTATGAATATCATAACCATGATTACATTAAAGAGAACATTAATAATGAGAGGTTGACAGTACAATTTTTATTAGAAATTGAGTCCAAACCAGGATCTTTTGGTCAAATGATTATTTAGGCAGGAGTTATGGTCTGTGGTCATCTTGGCTTAAGGCCGTTACATTTCATAAAATGAGTATCTAAGACTATTTTGCTTGTGATGAACATTTACACTGAAATATATATTAGGGAAAAACAATTTCTTGCATCATAAATCAATAATTAAAGTGCTTAATTCCCATTGATCTGTGGCTAAATGGAAAGTGGGCCAAAGCTGGAGATATGAATCTAGAAGGACCTTGAAGCTTTTCACTTTCCACTGTTGGTGAGTCACATAGAATGGTTTCTGTGCTCCAGTTTCCTCCCTTTTCTGAAGTTCCTATATCTCTGGAAGTGTGAGATGAGCTTGAAGAAAGAACACACTCCTATAATTTTTAAAGATTCAAGGTCAATAAAGTCAATAGACTATTGAAGGAGAACAGTAAATCTTAACTGAGTTTCCATTAATGAATAATGAAGAATGATTAATAAACTCTCAAGTGTCTGGTGTCTGACTATTCTAAAATTAATCTTTTTGGAATATCTTATGGTAAGTAAGAAAGAGTCTATTAGTGACGAGAAAGCAAACTAAAACTCAGCAAAGAAAGGCAACCACAATGACAGTGTTCTAGAATAATTACATTAAGAGGCAAGACAAAAATATCTATATGATCAGATAACTACTGAACAAAAGATACTGTAGAAAGCACTACTTTCAAACTGTAGTCCCTCAAGGCTCTTGCCAAAATTCACCTTGCAGGACTGCAGCTGGCCTGTAGGGGGCACAGCACAAGCTTTGGCCCCAGGCAGAGCTGCAGATACTCAAATCCTGCCTCTCAAGGTGTATGGGCCATGTGACCTTAAGATAGTCAATAATGTTCAGTCTTAGTTTCCACTCTTGGAAAAATGAGGATGATAATGAACTTAAAATAAGGTACAGTTGACTCATTTGTGGATGTTGTATTAGCAAATTCACCTACTTGATTACATTTATTCATATCACCACACCAATACTCAGCAGCCTGTTAGCGGTCATTTGTGGATGTGGACACTCACCGAGTGGCAAAAACTTTCAGTCTCCAGTCTCCAGCCTCCTGGGAACCATGTTCCCAGATTTTACATAAGAGGGTGAGAAGACACTTATTCAGTTCTCATACTGAAAACAAGAAGCCTTCCAGGGCATATTTAATGCCATGCTTTTTTCATTTTCATCCTTTTTGTTGATGATTTTGGTTTTTAAAATGGCCCAGACATTAGTACTGAAGTGCTATCTAAGTGTTCCTGAGGTTGTTTACCTTAAAACAATAACATGGGCTGCTATTCTATCAGCAAAATGGGTATATTTGGGGACAGCAATGAATTGCAATTTGGGGCATGCAGTCTATGGAAAACTGCAAGTAAATCTGGAGAACAAAGAAGAATGTTCTTTGATAGAGGAAAGGGAGTTGGGAGAGGATGTGATAAACAGAGACCATTGGAGGAAACTGGGAGTTTGAAGTGTAATGGGTTTTCATTGGCTGGGACGTCACTAGGCAAAGATAAATTCTTCCTTCATTCTGCTTGGTAGTAAAGTAGTAACCTTTCTGTTGGAGATGCAAAGGTGTGTCTCTTCCTGTTAAATCTACAATTGGCATCCAAGTGTAGAGCATGAGTGCTTTCCCTTCTGGCCTCCTGACTCCATTTTAAATGAGTTTTCTTTTTATTTATTTTTAAACTAAACACAAGAAGGCTGTGATGTATTCATTCTAATGAAGAAAATATGTATCTTAGGTAAATTTTGTTCAGGCATGAGTTACAAAGTTGTTGGCAGTGAGTTTAAGGTTAATGATTCAACAATATATATTGAATAAATTATCTTTAAGCAGAAACACATCTATGACAAGTTTGTATATTGGCTGGTTGATGAAAATCCTGTTATCAGAGGTTCATCTATATCTAATCCTGTAATTCTCCTAGAAGCAATTTTCTAGTACTATTTTATGCATTTTTAATATAGATGTTTATTTGACATTAAAAAAAAAAAGATTCTAAAAACCTGCCTAAACATCTCTTTTATATTATTCTGGAAACCTGGTCCTCACAATACAGCCCAGTTCCTCTTGCTAGGGACAATGGTTCAGTATTCTTAGTGACTTTAGAAAACATAACTACTGTGAATAATCAACCGTATATGAAGTATCTGTACATTTTGACTTTAAGCCTATTTTCAAAACTTAAATTCCTTACACCTAGCTTGGTAGACCTACAACATGTTTGTGTGAACCTGGCTTTTCTCCATTTTCTCAACTTCTGTCTGCTTCACTCCATCTTTTAGCCTTTCACACAATAGAATGAATCAGTTTCTTAAAACACATATTTATTAAGTACAGAATGTATACCAGGCATTTTGCTAAAAAATGGATGCCCTAAAGTTGCTTGGAGATTTATTGAGAAGATGGAAACATAAATATCAATTCAGAATAATACATGGTCAGTGCTGTGATGGATTATGGACAAAATTTTGTAGTAGCACGGGGATGAACCAGATGAATCTCTGGAAAAGAGGGGAACAGAGGAGTCACACAGGGCTTAAGACATTTAGTGAATAAGGCAACATTCACCAAGCCAAAAAAAAAAAAAAAAACTTAAAAAGAACAGGTCAAGCAGAGAGAATTTCATGCTCAACCGCAGAAAGGTGTAAAAAAGCATTGTTTTACAGTGATCAGTGAGGCTGCAAGGTTCACTGTGAAGTGGGGGAGGGGAGGAGGACTGGGGGAGAGGCAGAGAGTGCCTGGAGATGAGGTTGGGACATACTGTGAGGACCAAACATCCAGAATAACACAGTAGAGACTTTTAGGCAGGTTATTAAAAAAAAATGTTCCATAAACTCCTGTATTGAAATGCATAAGATGTAAATGTATAGGTTTAAAATGAAAGTAAAAGAGGAGAGTGAAAAGTTGGCTTGGAGCTCAACATTCAGATAACTAAGATCATGCCATCTGGTCCCATTGCTTTATGGCAAATAGATGAGGAAACAATGGAAACAGTGGCAGACTTTATTTTGGGGGGGGCTCCAAAATCACTGAAGATAGTGACTGCAGCCATGAAATTAAAAGATTTTTGTTCCTTGAAAGGAAAAGCTATGACCAACCTAGACAGCATATTAAAAAGCAGAGACATTACTTTGCCAACAAAGGTTCATATAGTCAAGGCTATGGTTTTTCCAGTGGTCATGTATGGATGTGAGAGTTGGACTATAAAGAAAGCTGAGTGCTGAAGAATTGATGCTTTTGAACTGTGGTGTTGGAGAAGACTCTTGAGAGTCCCTTGGACTGCACGGAGATCTAACCAGTCCATCCTAAAGGAAACCAGTCCTGAATATTCATTGGAAGGACTGATGCTGAAGCTGAAACTCCAATACTTTGGCCACCTGATGGGAAGAGCTGACTCATTTGAAAAGACCCTGATGCTGGGAAACTTTGAAGGTGGGAGAAGGGGACAACAGAAGATGAGATGGTTGGATAGCATCACTGACTCAATGGACATGAGTTTGAGTAAATTCCAGGAGTTGGTGATAGATGGGGAAGCCTGGCTTGCTGCAGTCCATGGGGTCATGACTGAGCGACTGAATTGAACTGAACTGAAAATATTTTTTCAAGTGTATACTCACATAACTACCACTTGGTTCAGGAGAATGAAAATTTCCAGCCCCTAGAAACTTGTTTCTGCATACATCCTTTCTAACCACAACCCTTTTCTACCATGTAAAGGTAAACTCTATTTTGACTTTCATGGTCATCACTTACTGGGCTCCTCTATCAACTTAGTACTGGTGGTGGACAGAATAATGCCCTCCCCTGCACCACCCCCAGGTGGCGCTAGTGATAAAGAACCTGCCTGCCAATACAAGAGACATAAGAGAAGCGGGTTCCATCTCCAAGTCAGGAATATCCCCTGGAGGACAGCATGGCAACCCACTCCAGTACTCTTGCCTGGAGAATCCTATGGACAGAGGTGCCTGGTGGGCTACAGTCTATAGGGTCACAAAGAGTTAGACACAGCTGAAACGACTTAGCACACACACACAGGCCCCACCTACCACCCAGTTTGGATGCCCATGTCCTAATCTCTGGAACCTGTAAACTGGTAACCTTGCAAGGAAAAATGGACTTTACAGACATGATTAAGGTAAGGATTTTGAGATGGAGAGATTATCCTGGATTATCTGGCTGGGTCCACATACTCACAAATGTCCTTATAAATGAAAGAGGTCAGCAGAAGAGTCAAAATAAGAAGTGATGAAAGAAACAGAGCTGGAGTGATCTGACAGCTGGAAAGGGGTGCCATCAAAGGAATGTAGGTGGCCTCTAAAAGCTGGAAGAAGCAAAGGATAGATTCTCTGTTTGAGTCTCCAGAAAAAACACAGCTTAGCTAATACTTTAATTTTAACCTTTAAAGACAGATTTCTGACCTCCAAAACTACAAGATAATGAATTTGTGTTGTTTTAAGCCACTAAGTTTCTGGTCATTTGCTTCAGCAGCAACAAGATGAGACTATACCAGCCACCTGTGCATCCCTAGACACTGACCACCTAAAAAAACATTTTCATTTATTTATTTTTGGCTCTGCTGGATCTTCATTGCTGTCAGGGTTCTCTCTAGTTGCAGTGAGAGAGGGCTAGTTTCTAGGTGTGGTGTACGGGCTTACTGCGGTGGCTTCTCTTGTTGCGGAGCACTGGCTCTACGGCACGCAAGCTTCAAGTTGTGGCATAAGGGCTCAGTTGCTGAGGCTGCCAGGCTCAAGAGCACAGCCTCAGTAGTTGTGGTGCATGGGTTTAGTTGTTCCTCGGCATGTGGGATCTTCTCAGATCAGGGATCGAACCCGTGTTTCTAGCATTGGCAGGCGAATTCTTCATCACTGAGCCACCAGGGAAGTCCCAACTTTGCCTACTTTTTAATGTTCTGTAACTGCAATTCTTGTTTCTTGTCTGGCTTCTTCTGAACTCTATATTGTTGACTTTAGACCATTTTTAAAGCAGGAAAGTGCCATGCCTAGATCTACATTTTCAAAGTTTATCTTGACATCAGTGTTTTGCCTTTAGCCTGGGAAGTTGAGAGGCTGGGGGTGGCAAGACTTGGCTAGAGGCAAATACAACAGACTTGGCAAGAAATGGCCAGTACCTAAAAAAAGACAGTGGAAATAGAGAACGGGAAAGATGACTCAGAACAGATAGAAGTTTATAACATAGAATTGTTAAGAATTAATGTCCAGGAAATTCCCTGGTGGTTCAGTGGTTTAGACTCCATTTTCACTGCCAAGGGCCTGGATTCAACCCCTGGCCTGGCAGAGAAACTAAGGACCCACAAGCTGCAGGCGTGGTGAAAAAAAAAAAAAAAGAAGAGTTGACATCTAAATACAGGCATACCTCATTTTATTGCACTTCGCAGTTATACTTTTTATAAGTTGAAGGTTTGTGGCAACCCCACATTGACGGTTGCCAACCCTACAAGTCCATTGGCACCGTGTTTTTCAACAGCATTTGCTCACTTTCTGTCTCTGTGCCACATTTTGGTAATTCATGCAATATTTCAAGCTTTATTTTGTTATTGTATTTGTTATGGTGATTTGTGATTGGTGATGGTCCATGTGACTATGGCAAAAAGATCAACAGTCATTTACGGCTCAGATAATGATTAGCACTTTTCAGCAATAATGTACTTTTTAATTAAGGTATGTATTTTTTTAAGACATAATGCTATTGCACACTTAATAGACTACAGTATAGTGTAAATATAACTTTTATATATATTGGGAAACCAACAAAATTGTGTGACGTGTTTTATTGCAATATCTTTATTGTGGTGGTCTGGAACCAAGCCCTCAATAGCTCTGAGGTATGTCTATAGGTGTAAGAGATGAGAGAACAGCTAAGAATAATTGCAAGCATTCTGTTGGGCAACAGTTTGGGTGAGGGTGGTGAATACAGGAGGGATAGTCAGGTTGAGGAGAAAGATAACAACTTGAGGTTGATACATTTGGATCCCAGGCTGGTGTATATTTCTAGGTGTTGAAAAATTTCTCCTGTGAGTAATATTCTAGCTGCTGGGTTGACCTTCATTTTAGGTCATGTAGATGTAGAGGGGGCAACAAAACCACTGATATATGAATCCATATTAAAATACAATGCAGATGTCCTACCTTATCTTCAATGGTGGGTAATTACCTTGTTGCTCAATGGAAGTTAATTTCTACTCCCTCTTTTCTGCTCCTATCACATAATAGGTGCAATTATATCTCTCACTCAGGGTGATATAATTAAATATCAGCCTTTGTAGAAGTGCATTTCCAGAGAGTCTTCTTACGCAGCTGATTTACGCACTTGTCAGGTTTATCACACTATAGATAAATGTTTTCTTCATGCAGCTTAACATAACAGGTATCTGCCTCCAAATGGGAGCGTTTCTAGATAGTCCAGGCAAAGGGTCCGTTTATTGCATCTGACAGCTTTATTGGTTTATCAGTTATTTGCTTAGGCAGGATTTTATTATATGTAAAATACTGACATAAATTATGGGGAGAGGAATTGATTTTTTTTCACATGGGTTTGACTCATTTTTCATTGTTTGTATGTGCCAAGTTTGATATTGCACATTTTCTCCTAGTGTGTCAATTTAGTTTACAACTTATTTCCCTGCTTCTACAAATACTGTTATTTAGTTCTCAATTGTTTTATTTTTGTGACTGCTTATGTTCTCAAACTAAGCCACCTATAGAGTTAATAAAAAAAATAGCTGTATACACAAACATAGATAAAACATAAAACTAATGAAAGTAAATAGATTGACTCTAAGAAAAATTCTGGATAATTCTCAGAATTCTTCTCTTAAAAATTAGGAGAGATTGAGTGCCATATCCTCTTCTGCCAGTTGGGAGAGAAACAAGGCTAGAACTTGGCTGGGATCAGCCATGTAGATAAGCATGTTTGGGGAGATCCAGGGGTTTTCAAAATAGAAAACAGCCTGGGAGTCATTCTCATGTGGACTGGCGTGTAGAAGTCTGGGTCTGGAAGACTCATTCAGCTCTCAAGTCAAACATGGCTAGGCATAGACAAAATGTGGTCAGTTGGTAGATCCAGATAGGCAGGTACTAAGCGTGGACAGTCAATGACAGATTGCACCGATTCAGTCATAGAAAGCAGCCAGCACTATGGGCAGGCTGTCAAAGCCCCTCAAATCTCCTCTACCACTTTTGTGGACCCACACTTTTCTACTAAAATCTTCAATGGGTTGCCTTTAGGATCCTGGAGTTGCTTCATCTCAATGGAGAGCCTAAAGTTCTCAGAAGTTTCACCTCCTCGGGGACATTACAAATCCCCTCCTATACCTTAAGCAGTGATAACAGGTTCAGGGTTACAAAAAGCCCAGCAACTATGAGATGGAACAAACTCCAGGGTACACTTTACATTCTGCAACTCCTTCTGAAATCAGACCAAGGCTGAACTTCAACTAAGATTGCACTGTTGCTTGACTACTTTCCCTTTCCTGTTCTGCTTCACAACTCCTGCATTGGTTCCTCTGAGGAACAGCCCCTTAATAAGGCACTTGAATTAAAAACCTTAGCTCAGAATCTGGTTCTGGGACAGACTGCCCTAAGACAACTAATAAACCAATAGCCAAGACAGCAGGGCTATAAGAACAAGGATAATGATTATCAGGATAATATAATAATAGCTAACCTTGACTGATTCTTACTCTTTCCCAGGAATGGTTCTAAATTGTTTTATATATAGTTTTTCCATTGGATTCTTTTAAGAGTTAAATGGGGTAGAGTTATTATTCCCATTTTACAGCTTAAAAAATTGAGACTGAGAATTCTCTTGTGGTCCAGTGGTTAAGACTCAGTGTTTTCATTGCCAAGGGCCTGTGTTTAATCCCTAGGTGGGAAACTAAGATCCCACAAGCCAGGCAGCATAGCCCCCCAAAATTGAAATTTAGAGATATGAAGCAACTTGTTCAATATCATATGGCTAAAAAATAAAAAAAGAACATTTTAGAGAGAAGTCGGTAGGATCATTGTTGCATATCAAGCATATAATGTTAGATTTTAGGATTATTCGTCTCTATTCCACCCCTCCACCCCCATCCCATTCAGAATATGTCTCGCTCTGAGCCTAGTATGTGGAGTGATGTAGATTTATCTATCGAAAAGATGAACTTGGGATGGGAAGCGACTGATCATTTCAGTGATTCTAGTTTGCAGCCTTGCAAATTAATCATCTTGTGAATATTAGGTAGCTCAATAAGAGACTCTGGATGATTTGGGGTAAATTCAATACTATTGTTAGAACAAAACAAAGGAAATATTGCTTGGTACCTAGTTGATAACTATTGAATGACCACATTGAAAGAGTTGTTATATTCAGGTGATTGATACAGGTAATGTATACAGTAAATAGAGAATGAGAAAGATGTTGCATGTTTGAGGAGTAGTGTCCAGGTAGAAATCTTGCGTTTTTCAACTTGCATTGACCATTGTCTCTGTAGGTGGTCCAGATGCTGGCTTGGGGCACTGTAGCACTGAGTCTAGAAGGGTCATAACCAGGAGTTTTTTTCATTATGCAAAAATTTTTGAATTTTTATTTACCTAATGGAAGGACAATAGATTGAACTAAAAAGTTTAAACCCTTTTATAGAGAACATCAAGATGTTTTCTTATCCAAAACAATGCTGTGTGGTCAAAGAATGCCAAACTGAGTCATAGTATTTAGTTTCTAGTCCACTCTGCTATCAAATAGATTGTTAACCTTGAGAAAGTCAGTTTTTATTCTCTCCAGGATCTGAATTCCAAGGTTGTCTTCTGTAAAACAAAATTAATAGGTGGCATTAGGAAAAGGTACCTCATCCCCTGTGACCCTTCACCTTTTTTACTTGATGAGAATTATACCTGTTTTGATATCAATGGCAGCCCACTCCAGTATTGTTGTCTGGAAAATCCCATGGACAGAGGAGCCTGGCAAGCTGCAGTCCATGGGGTCGCAAAGAGTTGGACACGACTGATCGACTTCACTTTCACTTTCACTTTCATATCTGATATCAGATCAGATCAGATCAGTCGCTCAGTCTTGTCCGACTCTTTGCGACCTCATGAATCGCAGCACGCCAGGCCTCCCTGTCCATCACCAACTCTCGGAGTTCACTGAGACTCATGTCCATCGAGTTGGTGATGCCATCCAGCCATCTCATCCTCTGTCGTCCCCTTCTCCACCCGCCCCCAATCCCTCCCAGCATCAGAGTCTTTTCCAATGAGTCAACACTTCGAATGAGGTAGCCAAAGTACTGGAGTTTCAGCTTTGGCATCAATCCTTCCAAAGAACACCCAGGACTGATCTCCTTTAGAATGGACTGGTTGGATCTCCTTGCAGTCCAAGGGACTCTCAAGAATCTTCTCCAACACCACAATTCTAAAGCATCAATTCTTTGGCACTCAGCTTTCTTCACAGTCCAACTCTTGCATCCGTACATGACCACTGGAAAAACCATAGCCTTGACAGCTGCTGCTGCTGCTAAGTTGCTTCAGTCGTGTCCGACTCTGTGTGACCCCATAGATGGCAGCCCACCAGGCTCCCTGCATCCCTGGGATTCTCCAGGCAAGAACACTGGAGTGGGTTGCCATTTCCTTCTCCAATGCATGAAAATGAAAAGTGAAAGTGAAGTCGCTCAGTCCTGTCGGACTCTTAGCGACCCCATAGCCTTGACTAGACGGACCTTTGTTGGCAAAGTAATGTCTCTGCTTTTCAATATGCTATCTAGGTTGGTCATAACTTTTCTTCCAAGGAGTAAGTGTTTTTCAATTTCATGGCTGCGTCACCATCTGCAGTGATTTTGGAGCCCCCAAAAATAAAGTCTGATACTGTCTCCACTGTTTCCCCATCTATTTCCCATGAAGTGATGGGACCAGATGCCATGATCTTCGTTTTCTGAATGTTGAGCTGTCAGCCAACTTTTTCACTCTCTTCTTTCACTCTCATGAAGAGGTATTTTAGTTCCTCTTCACTTTCTGCCATAGCAGTGGTGTCATCTGCATATCTGAGGTTATTGATATTTCTCCCGGCAATCTTGATCCAGCTTGTGCTTCTTCCAGTCCAGCATTTCTCATGATGTACTCTGCATATAAGTAGTGCCATCAATAAAAGTTTATGTAAGCATATCACTAATTTGTATCAATTTGGTAAACTAATTCATTGTATGAAATAATAGTGAGAAATGTAGAAATCATAAGAACACAGTTTAATGAATATTCAGAAAATAAACACACCTATGGAACAAGCACTAAGACTAAAGATAGAACTTACCAGCATCACTGAAGTGCTTCCATATCCTTTCTGCTGCTGCTGCTGCTAAGTCGCTTCAGTCGTGTCCGACTCTGTGCGACCCCATAGACGGCAGCCCATCAGGCTCCACCGTCCCTGGGATTCTCCAGGCAAGAACACTGGAGCGGGTTGCCATTTCCTTCTCCAATGCATGAAAGTGAAAAGTCAAAGTGAAGTCGCTTAGTCGTTCCCGACTCTTGGCAACCCCATGGACTGGAGCCTATCAGGCTCCTCCGTCCATGGGATTTTCCAGGCAAGAGTACTGGAGTGGGGTAGTCGTTAGCAAATCCCTCTCCTCAGAAGTAAAGATTACCCTGATTTTTAACACCATAGCTTAGGATTGCCTGTGTTTATACATAATAAAATGAAATCAAATTATATGTAGTCTTTTATGTCAAGCTTCTTTCACTCAATATTATTGATGAGATTTATCCACACTGAATGTAATTTTAGTTTATTCATTCTCTTTGCTATATAATAATTCTATTGGATGAACATAACTCAATTTATCCATTCCACTATAGGGGAAAAGCTGGTTAATTTCCTGTTTTTTTTTTTTTTAATATTACTTAGAGTGAAACTATGAACATTCTTTCTTATTTATTAGTGGAACATGTATGAGCATTTGTGATGGGTACATACCAAGGAGTTGAAAGGGTAGGCCCTAATGGTTGCAAATATTTAGCTTTGTGTATGTTTCCAAGTAGTTTTCCAAAATGATTGTACAGGAATAATGGACTTTACCATATAAAAGAAGGAACAGAAAGTCCCTGGGCACATCAGAATATTCCTTGACTGGCCAGCTGGTGGGTCTGGACTGGGGTGATTAGGACTTATTAAACTAGAGGAGAGGGCCTGGCAATAGAAATGAGAAAATCATGCATACTAGTGAGTAAAAGAATTTTTTTTCTGTGGGAACACAGGCAGCCTGCCAGGCAAAGAACAGGAAAGCGAGTCCATCTCCTATAAGTAACCAAGAATGAAACTCTATACCAGGGAGGCCATTACCTAGTTTGCATGGGCACCCAGAGATCTGGATCTCTGTGTTTACATTGACTACCTGACTAGGAGCCTTGACTCCCCTTGGGAAGGAGAACTGTCCAGAACAGACTAGTGAGCATTATAAATGCAAGCCCAGACAAGGGGAGACAGGTGGCTTAGGCCACAGATTGTAGATTAAGAATCTTGAGTTGGCCATAATCCATTTGGTCCAAGAATCAGAGATGTGGTTAATAAACAATTTGTAACAAGGAGTAGATAAAACCACTGTGGTTGTAATTGTTTGAGAATGTTCCTTATACTTTATTCTTCCCATAATTGCCTTTACTTAAAGTCTTTCAGCACATGAATAGCTTTTCGTGTGGTTTCTGCAGTATAGACTGTAGAGAGTAATTTGCAGACACAGCCAAGATAATCACTGGGGAGACACTGGTCACAAAGGATCTTAGTGTACCTTTGTCAATCCTTCAGATCTAGAGCTTTGAAGACAAAAAGAAAAGGGCAACTTTCAGAGAGAAAAGATTAGCAAATAGCAGGAATTAGGCAGAGAGAAGAGTAGGACCTGAAATAATATTTAGTGGGCTCTCTCCTGACTGTATTCTGCTCAAATTTATAATTCCTAGAGTATAGTATTATGCATTTTATATGGGCTTTTTTTTGATATTGACCTTCTTAGTACATCCAATAATATCAATGAGTTCCCACTGATGAATGACAGACATTATAGTTGATGATTGCTAGGTGCTTATAAAACCTATAGAAACAGGAAAAATTCAAAGAGAAGAGGGTGTCTGTAGGGTGGGTGTAGTGAGATGAGAAACTAAGGTGTTGAAAGGTGCTAATACTGAGAAGGGGCAGAGGTGGTGATTCAGTTCATTCCTTGGTTCTAGTCCTGAGAGACAGCGAAGGACAGGGAAGCCTAGCATGCTGCAGTCCACTGGGTCACAGCCAGACATGACTTAGTGACTGATTGCAGGCCTGCCTCCAGCCCAGGCAGACGGATTCTCCTGCCTGGGTTCTCAGCATTGGTTTTAGAGCTCAACTAAGACCTTGAAGTCATAAAGAGTATACATTTTCCTAATCTTATCTTCTATGCATATAGATCCCATTGAGCCTTCACATGGGGAAAGGGAGATAACTGAAGGACAGTATGATGGTTAATTTTATGTTTCAATTTGCCTGGGACCCTTAGTACCCAGACATTTGGGCAAACATTATTCTGGGTGTGTCTATGAGTGTTTGTCTGGATGGGATTAAAATATGAATCAGTAGACTGAGTAGAACAGGTTGTCCTCCCTAATGAGAGTGGGCCTCATCCAATCAGCTGAAGACCTAAGTGGAACAAAAAGTTTGAGTAAAAGGGATCCCCTCCAGCCTGACTGTATGCTGCTGCTGCTGCTAGACTGTATGAGCTGGGACATTGTTCTTTTTTTGTGTTCAGATTTGGACTGAAACCCTGGCTCTTTTTTGGTGTTGAGACTGAAAGCTTTTGGACTAGAATTTATACCATTGGCTCTCCTGACTCTCCAGTCTTTGGACTTAGTCAAGAACTATATGTCAGCTCTTCTGGTTCTCTAGTTTGCTGACTGCAGTTATCAGACTCTAATTGGAAGTTTTCAAACTCTAATTGAGAAATCAATTCCAAATAATAAAGTGTACACATACACACACATAGACACACACACACACACACAGACACACAGACACAGACACACACACACACACACACACACACACACACACATCTATCCTCTTGGGCTTCTCAGGTGGCTCAGTGATAAAGAATGCACTTGTCAAGGCAAGGGATGGAATGTGGGTTCTATCTTTGGGTCAGGAAGATTTCCTGGGGGAGGAAATGGCAACAAACTCCAGTATTCTTGCCTGAAAAAAGCCATAGACAGAGGAGCATGGTAGGCTACAGTCTATGGTGTTGCAAAGAGACGGACATGACTGAGCTACTGAGTGCACCTACACACACATCCTACTATTGATTCTATTTCCCTGGAGAATCCTTAAGTGATGCAGACAGGATTCCTCACTTTGACTTCCTGTCATCTCTCACTTGCTCAATGAAAATATGACTGCCTTTTAGAGCATTTAAAAAAGTATGTATATATATTTAGAGCAGATTTAGAGTCATAGAAAAATTAAGTAGAAAATATAGAGAGAATATACCATTTACCGCCACATATGCACAGCTTCCCCTACTATCACTGTCCCACATCAGAATTGTGCATTTGTTATAATGAATAAATCTGCATGGGCATGTCCCTATTATGAAAGTCTACACTTTATATTAGGATTGACTCTTGTTATATATGCCATGGGTTTTGACAAATGTATTATGAAATTTATGCACTATTATAATATCATACAGAATAGTTTCACTGTCTTGAAAATCTTCTGTGCATTCAACTTCTGTCTTCAAAGCTCATTTCTTTTTATCGTTGAATAAAATTCCATTGTCTGGGTGTACCACAGTTTATACTTGCTGACAAAGATCTGTACAGATAAAGCTATGGTTTTACCAGTAGTCATGTATGGATGTAAGAGTTGGACCATAAAGAAAGCTGAACACTGAAGAACTGATACTTTTGAACTGTGGTGTTGGAGAAGACTCTTGAGAGTTCCTTGGACTGCAAGGAGATCAGTCAATCCTAAAGGAAATCAACACTGAATATTCATTGGAAGGACTGATGCTGAAGCTGAAGCTCCAATACTTTTGGCCACCTGATGCGAAGAGCAGACTCATTGTAAAAGATCCTAATGATGGGAAAGATTGAGGGCAGGAGAAGAAGCAGGCAACAGAGGATGAGATGGTTGGATGGCATCACCCACTGAATGGACATGAGTTTAAGCAAACTCCAGGAGATAGTGAAGGACAGGGAAGCCAGCAGTCCATGGGGTTGCAAAGAGTCAGACATGACTGAGTGACTGAACTTACTGAAGAACATTTTGGTGGTTTCCAAATTTGGCAATTATGAATAAAACATAAGACATTCATGTGTGGGTTTTGTTGTGGACATAAACTTTCAACTCCTTTGGATAAATACTAAGAAGTGTGATCCCTAGATCATATGGTAAAAGCATGTTAAGTTTTGTAAGAAGCTATGAAACTCTTCTAAAGCGGCTGTACATTTTGCTTCCCCACAAGCAAGGCATGAAATTTACTGTTTCTCCACATCCTCACCAGTGTTTAGTTCTGTCAGTGTTTGGGAGTTTGGCCATTTCAGTAATGTGTAATGGTATCTCTACACACTACTGTTTTAATTTACATTTTCCTGATAACATGGGACGTGGAACGTATTTTCATGTGATTATCTTCCATCTGTACATTTTCTTTGATAAAGTGAAAGTGTTAGTTGCTCGGTCGTGTCTGACTCTTTGTGACCCTAATGACTGTAGCCCCCAGGCTCCTCTGTCCATAGAATTCTCCAGGCAAGAATACTGGAGTGGGTTGCCATTTCCTTCTCCAGGGGATCTTCCTAACTCAGGGATTGAAACCAAATCTCCTGCACTGCAGGCGGATTCTTTACTGTCTGAGCCACCAGAGAAGCCCCTTTCTTTGGTAAGTGAAAGTGAAAGTGCCAGTCACTCAGCTGTGTAGCAGTCACTCTTTGCAGCCCCATGGACTTCAGCCTGCCAGGCTTCTCCATCCATGCGATTTTCCAGGCAAGAATACTGCAGTGGGTTGCCATTTCCTTCTCCAGGGGATCTTCCCCACCCAGATATCAAACCCGGATGTCCTGTATTGCAGACACATCTTTACCTTCTGAGCCACCAGGGAAGACTTTCTTTGGTAAAGTGACTATCAAAAATCTTGACCTGCTTTTCTATTTTGGAGTAGGTGTTGGGAGAGAGTGTTTGTTTCCTTCATATTGAGACTTTTTATTTTAATGGATATCAGCCCTTATCAGGTGTATCCTTTTCAAATGTTTTTCTTATTTTGTGGCTTATGTATTTATTTTCTAATAGTGTCTTTTGAAGTACAGAAATTTTTAATTTTTATAAAGTTTTATTTATTACATTTTTTCTTATATGGGTCATGCTTTTGTTGTCAAATTTAAGGAATCTTTGCCTTTATAAACTTTGCCACAATTTTCTATTGTTTTCTTCTAGAAGGTTTACTGTTTTAGGCTTCATATTCACTCTGGAATCCATTTTGAGTTAAATTTTTGTATATGGTGTGAGATACTGATCAAGATTATTTTTTTTGCATATGTTTATTCCATATGCAAAAAATTAGTTCAGTACTATTTGTTGAAGAGACTATACTTCTCTACTAAATTGTTTTGCACCTTTGTTGAAAATTAATTGTGTATATACAGGTGGATCTATTTTTGAAATGTCATTCTTTCTCTACTATATTCTGTTCCTGCTCTATCTTTCTGCCAGTGTCACATTATCTTGATTAGTGTAACACTGAAATAAGTCTTAAAATCAGGAAGTGTCAGCTCTTTAACTTTTCTCATCTCTTTCAGATTTGTTTTTGTTATTGGTCCTTAGCATTTCCATTTGGATTTTAGACTCAAAATGTTAAGGGCTTCAGAAAGCCTGCTAAAATGTTGATTGAGAGTACATGGAATTTATATATCAAATTTAGGGGGCTCAATATTTTACACTGACACTTTTGACTCCTGGAGATGGAATATTTTGTATTTACTTAGATTTTTTTTTTTAACTTTTATTTAGCAATGTCTTATAGTTTTCAGTATATAGATCTTGCACAACTTTTGTCAGATCTGTCGCTAGTTAATATTTTTGCAAGTATTGTAAATTGCATTTTTTGTTTATTTCAAATTTTGATTTTTCATGGTTAGCATAAAGGAATACTATTGACTTTCTATATTTATTGAAAACATTAAATATTTTATTATTAAGTACTAATATTGAATTTTTAAATGTTCTTTCTGCATCTATAGAGATGATATACCTTGGTTGGTTTTAGTTCACTAATCTGATGGGTTACATTAACTGGTTTTTAGATATTAAAACAGCCTTTTATTCTTGGGAAAATTTCACTTGGTCAAAATGTATTACCCTTTTAATATATTATTGAAGTAAATTTGCTGCAATCTTGCTTAGAACTTTTTATGTCTATGTTTATTAGTAATATTAGTCTGTAATTATCTTTTATTTAAAGCCTTTGTCTAGTTTTAATACCATGGTAATGTTGCTCATAGAATGTGTTGGGAAGAATTGCATTTGCTATAGTTGTATGGAAGAATATATAGAATTGGTACTTATTCATTACAATTTTAGTATATCTCACCAGTGAAATCATCTGAAGCTGAGGTTTTATATGTGGAAAGGTTCTAAACTATATGTTTATTTTAAAAAAGATATAGGGCTACTCATTATATTTTCCTTATTTGAGCTTTTATAATTTGTGTCTTTTAAGGAATGTGTCCATTTTATTCAGTATCAAATTTATTGTCATGGAGTTATTAATAATATTCCCTTGTACTCCTCTCATAATCAATAGAATCTATAATAATGAACATTTCTCTTAATCCTAATTTTTTATGATAACTTGTTTCAGATTAATTTCTCTGGAAGATTATGTTTTGTTGATCTTCTAAAAGTCCAACTTTGGGTTTTGTTGATTTTCTCTTTTGTGTTTTATTTGTTTGTTTTCTATTTCATTGATTACTTTTTCTGATCTTTTTTTTTCTCTTCTGGTTACTTTGGCTTTATTTACTCTTTTTTACTAGTGTCTTTTTTTTTTTCCCCTAGTGTCTTATATTTAGATGACATTTTGATTTATTTGAGAGCCTTTTTTCTAATGTATCTGTTTCATGATGTAAAATTTCTTTCATTAACTACTTTGGCATAATCCCACAAATTTTGATATGTTGTATTTTCATTTTATTTACTTCAAAATAGTTTCTAACTTCTCTTTTGGTTTCTTCTTTGACCCATATCTTGTTAGAAGTATGGTATTCTGTTTCTAAATATTTGGGATATTTTCAAGTTATCTTTCTGTCATCAATTTTGGGGTTTAATTTTATCATGGTTAGAAAATGTGTTTTGTATGGCTTGAATTCTTCTAAACTTATTAAGCCCTGTTTTATGACCCATATTCTATGTTAGCAAATGTTCCATGCACACTCAAAAATAAGGCATTATGCTGTTGCTAAGTGAAGTATTTTATAAATGTCAATTAGATCAAGATGATGGTTTTATTCAGGTCTTCTATATCTTTTCTGTTTTCTGTGCATTTGTTATTAAGATAATATTATTGAAATCTGTTATACCTGTGGATTTGTCTATATATTATTTCAGATTTCTCAGTTTTTGCTTCATGTATTTTGAAGTTTTATCACTAGCTGCATAGATTTTGAAGTTGTTATACCTTCTTGATGAATTGATTCTTTACCATTATCAAATGATCATCTTTGTCCATGGTCATGCACTTTATTCTAAAATCTCCTTTGTTTGATACTAACATAGATACTCCAGCTTTCCTTTGATTCATATAAATATGGCACAAATGTTTCCATCCTTTTACTTCTAACTTGTTTATCATTTTATATTTTATGTGTGTTTCTTATGTTTAGTAGGGTCTTATTAGTTTCTGCAACTCTTTCCTCTCAAGTACTTCACAAGTGAATTCTGGCTGCCTGGATCTCCCTAAACTCTTAGCTCTGTTTCATCAATGCAGTCTGTTGGGCTCTACCTACATTATTCTCTATACTACCGTCTGGACGCTCTTTAAGACTGTAAGCAGAGGCAATCCGAGGGCTCATCTCATTTTCATCCTGTTTCTAGGGGATCACTATGCTTTGTTGACTAATACTTAACGTCTTGAAAAATATTGTTTCATTGATTTTCTCTAGTTTTCTTGGTTGTTTTGGGTGGGAATATAAATTTAGTCCCTGTTATTCCATTTTGTCTGGTAGCAGAAGTTCTCTACAGACTCTTATTTGAATATGATCACTGCTAATTCTGAGTTTTTGACTCTTGGAAAGAGTTCACCAGTTGCCTGATATTGACATCAAAGAACTAATTTAGTGGGACCTTCTCACTTCTTAACCTATCCCAGTCCCACTCAAGTTTTGTGTTGAATGTATCCTATACTGAAGTAAAATACAGCAAAAGTCTTTCTATTCCAGCCACAAGAGGGGAGACAGAAGACTTCTTAAGGAAGATGAGAATAATTTCCCCTTCGCTCCATCCAGCAGAGTTTTCTACCCAGGGTGATGTCCTTACTGTGTGTCCTCCACATATCTTTGAAGAATTCGGTTTCTCCCTGAATTGAAGTTGAAAGGGCTAATGTAGGAAGGAAGGAAAATGTGGGAAGGAAAGCTGAGGAGATTCTGACTAGATTCATCTGACTTTATATTCATCTCTGTGGGAAGAAAGATGTTAGAAAGGCTGGCTTCTCCACATGTGAGACTGTCTCAAGACTTGTGGGAAAATGGGCATGAATAGATTATTCAGATATACTTATGTGATAAACACACAAGATGATTTCTTGATATTCTGAACATGTTTTAGAAAGGGATTTGTACAGCCAAATAATGATAAAATAGATGTTCTAAATATGTCACAAGCTTAATATTGAAAAAGCATTTTCCCCCACAGAACACAGTTCTTATCTCTACAGTCAATATTTGATGCAAGTTCTTTGCTATTTCCTCATAGTCAGTCATTCGGAAAAAGGTGGATCTTCCTCTAAGTGATTTATCATCACAGATTTACTCTGCAACATTAGGAGAAAGATAAATTATGGCATAATATACATTTCAAACAGCCATTCTGTTGGCCTCTCAACGAAGTCAGAAGGATCAAAGCTAAGTTTTCAGAAGCACTCTTGTTTCTTCAGAAGTATGAAGGGTGATTAATATACTTTGCAGAAAACAAAAATACTTACTCTAAAAAGCTAAAGAGGGAGTAAAATGTAGCTTCTTATTTGCCTTTGTAAAGGAATCCTAATGGAAAAGTCCATTTTGGTTTTATGGAGGGGGGTGTGTGTTTATTGAGTGAATTGGAAATTTCATAAATTATAGTAGTCAATATGTAGAGAGAGTAGAATGAAAATGTATAGGCTGTGATTAACAGCAGGTAAGAAAAACCAGATGTTTTGGCAGAAATAAGACTTGGAGGAGGTTTCTACCAAAGCTACAATAGTTTCTCATAAGTAGTTGCCAGGGTGAGTACTAACATACACTGGCTATGTGTGATGGGCTGAGTTAGGACGTATCTAAGGAAACATGAGACATTCCTACTGTCCAGAAACTGCAATCCAGTTTGAGATATTGGTCAGAACCTTAAAAGGATAAGTGGCCCTAAATGTGAGTCTGAGGCATTCTGAGAGTATAATTAAAGAGTTGATTCTAGAAGAAAGAATAATGTTTGTATTAGTGTGTGCGTGTGTGTGTGTGTGAGTCGTATTTGACTCTTGTGACGCCATGGACTGTAGCCCACCAGGCTCCTCTGTCCATGGGATTTCTCATGCCAGAATACTGGAGTGGGTAGCCTTTCCCTTCTTGATCCAGGGATTGAACCCAGGTCTTCTGCATTGCAGGTGAATTCTTTACCATCTGAGCCACCAGGGAAGCCTGTTTGTATTCTTACTCTGGCTCAAAGTGTTGAGAATGAACTGGATATACAAACAGCTATTTACTGAGATACAACCACATGTTAAACAATGTTCTAGTATCTGGCAACACGGCCATTAAAATGAAGTTTAATTCTAGTGGAATTAACTGAATAGCTAAAACCTTAAATTCTAAAGGCAGAATCAAGCAGAATAAGTTTTGAAAACAGAGTTGGACAAACTATGCTTCTTTAAGAAAATACTCTCACACAGATTAAAGGCTAATTCAGCACCTTAAACATTATTGTTGCTCATATAGAAGATACTCTGTGCTCATCCTGACCTTCCTCCTGAAAAGTATCCATTCCTTCCACTTGCAAGTGAGAAAAGAGAGGTTCAGTCAAATTATATTGTGTAGCTAAGATGGGAAACCTTGGACTCAGATCCAAATCTATTTGACACCAATATCTCTGTTCTTCTCAGGACACTATGCTGCCTCTGGAATTGGAAGCCTTGCTTTGTTGGGTAATTTTTCCTGGGTATTTCAGCCAGTTTGTTGAAGGAAAGAAAGGAAGGTGTGAAAGGATGATCAGGTCGCAGGCCTCAGGCAAGTCCTTTTGTTGGCTGAGGAGTGTGGATTCTTGGCTTCTCACAGGAAAGAATTCAAGAGCAAGTCATAGTAAAGTGAAAGAAGGTTAATTCATGGAGAAACACACTCCATAAACAGAGTGTGGGCCATCTCAGAAGTCAAGAGAAGAGCAAGGGAACAGGTTGTTAGTTTTCAGGTTCTAGGAAATTTCATTGACTAAAGAGTAGGAGGATTATTCCAACTATTTCGGGGAAGGGTCAGAGATTTCCAGGAACTGAGCCACTGCCCACTTTTTGGCCTTTTATGGTTAACGTCAGAACTGTCATGGTACCCATGGGTGAGTCATTTATTATTCTGATATATTACAAGAAATGTATACTGAGGCTCAAGGTCTAGTGGAAGTCAACTGTCTACCATCTTGAACCTAGTTGGTTTTAACCAGCTAATGTTGTGTCTTCAATAGCTATGACTATGTCATTCTTTTAAAGGCTGTGTCCTACCCACTTCCTATTTCAAGTTCACCTTCAGTTCAGTTTCCCGTGCCCGTGAGAGTCCTCTTTCTTACTCAGGCTCCTTCGGAAAGGCATTACAGGTCTTCAGTTGTGGTCTCCTTGTACTTTGGGTCAAGGAGTCTAAAACAAGAGACAGAGTAGTGGGGATGACGGGAACCTTGCTGATCACTTCCGGAATGGGAGAAGTTACTGTGCTCACATTAGAAAGTCAAATGTAGGCCACAAGCCAAGGCATATTTTAAGTCTGTTATCTATCTAGAGTGCTGTATGATAGAGATTTGATTTCACTGGCCTCATGCCTGCTTAGGACATACTTAAATAAACATAAGACTTTGATGAGGGTTGATGTTTTCCCCAAAGCTGGTGGCAGCTCTTCAGTGGCAGATTGATAGGCTCTGTAAGGAAGACAGAAGGGACTCCATAGTGAGATGCTGGGGTGCGGATCCTTCCAATTCCAGACAGTCCATGTCTCTCTATTCTAACTCCATTCCACGGGGTCCAGGTCGGCTTTCAAGAAGCCATGCTTCAAAGGACCCAGGAGGCTCCTCAAGCTGAAAGGAGTCCCATGACCAGTAGGAATCATTTTAAGAGACTATAAATGTGTGACCTTGAGGAAAAGGTGCACTTCCTGAAGAGTAAAGAGCCCCCGTGGTAGCTGGCAGGATATTGAAGCCAGGAGAGTCTGACAGTGGCATCAAGCTGCGCTGTAAATCCCAGACATTCACAAGCCCCAGGCTGCAGAATCTCTCCCAAGTTTTGCTTTTGTTTCCAATCAATGGTGTTAACAGCTCTGCCAATGTTCAGCAATTGTGTGAGGAGGACAATACTCAGACAGAAAAATCAGTACAGTATTGTTTTATTTTTATGCCATATCCAGACAGAAAGATCACATCTATTCATTGTAATACATTTGTCATTTTAGTCGGAATAAATGCAAAGCTTCGAGAAAATGCTGATACCAGTTGTCAGAGAAAACTATTTACAATGGTCCCTCCCTTTCTTTCTTTAGGCATTTTCATTATAATCTTTTCAGCTTCACAGAGAGATGAACAAAACTCGTGCATGGAGTATAAAGCAGACGGCTGAACTGCATTGATTGTGCCCTCCACTTTTAAGGTTAACAGTGGGGGGAAAAAACAAACTGTTGACTTCAGTAGTTTTGGTTACTGTTTTCTGGAAGAGGGAGTAGCCATTTCTTTCCTTTTATCATGTCTCATTGTCTAGGTTCCTACATGAAGAACTTAAGTTCAATTGTTCATTCATTCATTCAGTACTTATGCATGCCAACTATGGCAAGACACTGGAGGCCCTGGAGATAAGGTGGTGAACGTGACCTCTGAGGTCTTAGAGGCTGGAGATCCTAGTGAGGAAGATAGCTCTTGTAAGGAAACAGGAAATCCTATTATCAAATCTTTTAAGGGTCTTTCAAGACAAAAGAACAGACATAGATCAGGCTGTAGATCTCTATCAGAGAGTTTCATACATCTCTCCACCATGTGTCTAGTGAGCTTAAAATAAACCTCTGGCTTTTGACCTTCCATTTCCGGCCAAAATACACTTATTTTTGTAAGTTTCAGTGTGAGTCACTTTAAGTGAAATATATGAAGGGAAGGAGTCACATATTGTTTACTCCTTTTTTACTTAATTTTGCCAGACATTTTTTTAAGATAAAGGAAACTGATGTATTTAGCTAATAAATATTAAAAGACATCCTTAAAATAATCTTTAAAACATCAGACAATTTTTTCTTAAGGGTTTAATACAGATTTTATTTATGTATGTCTTTTGTTTCTGATATCTTTATCACTGTACTGAGGACTAACCTCAGTTCTTTGGGTGGTTTTTGATCTAAATCCCTGATAAACCAGAATTTTCCAAACTTCAGTCATTTGTGCAAAACCGTAATTTTTTCCCCTGCATACTCATACTATGACTTTTCCTCTTTGTTTTATTTTATCCTGGTACCATATCTGCTATTACTTACTTGATATTCTACTGAAATTGACTTACTTTTTTTTTTTCACTTATGCTAATTTATTTCCAAAAAAAGGAAACTTCATGTGACCACCATAAATGAAGTGCCAGTTTTGTTTCCACATAATAACAGGTAATTAGAAAAACAAATAAAATGTAAACTGATATTCCTACATTCCTCCAGTTACTGGGAGACAGTGCTCTTTCTTTTTTAAAAAGGAAGATGAGTGCGTGATGGGTAGCGTTAAAGAAATACTCAAGCCAGCTGAGACTTATCCTGGAAATAAAAATAATGTTTTCTTTAATATGTGATTCCAGGCGTATAATGCCATGCCTGGCATTCTCTCTCAAGGTCATTTTCTGAACCGTTGGAGGCATTTCAAAGGGTCACAATATGCCACACTCTGTGCTCTGGTGGGAAATTCTTTGGCAGGTTTGGGAATCGGATGCCTTCCCCATCGCCAAGGGGCTTCTGTAGTAAATAGGGGCAGTGCTTATTTCAAACAATTCTTTCTTTCCCCTAAGATCTATAATAATTGACTTCACTCAACTATTCAGAGATATGTGATAATTTAAGGAAATCCATGTATCTTCTCAATAGATTTTAACACCTGCAGCTGGTGACATCTGTCACCACCTTTCTATGCATGCTTCCTGTCTTCATTATTCTTCTCTTTAATTAACAGTTTAATCCTTAAAAATAAACTTTATAGTATGTGGTTATGAGTGATTGTTTCCAGTCAGCATAACAGAAGGCAATAACACTAGATCATGCCTGAACTCCATCCAATAATAGAGTATCTGATGATAATGACAACAGGAAGTCATTTATCAGGCCTAGGTTTCTCCCATTTCATCTAGAAATATAAATATCTTATTTTTAATAGGGAGAAAGATGAGCTGAGAAGATGATGATGGATCAAGCGGGTGACACTGTGGACCAGCCAAAGCTTTTAAATATGACATTTTTCAAATCACAGGAGAAAAGAAGAGCTCAGAGAGGAAAAGGAGAGAATATCCAACTACATTAAAAAAAAAAAAAAGCAGGCCAGGCTGCAATAATTGTGCATCGCATTCTTTCCTGAGTCTAAGAACAAATGCAAAGTTTCTTCAGGTCTCTCCATCCTATGATACTGTCACATTTCAGAGAAACCCACTTCAAATCAAAGATGATTGTTGACAGTGAAGGGAAATAGTCAATTCCTACTACAAATTCATCATGTGGTATCTTTAAAGAAAAGCTTTGTGTTTCAGGAAAATAGTAAGTGCAGAGAAAGATTGCTAAGAATGACCCAGGTCAAGAAAGAGAAAGCCTATCCAGGTACATGTTAGTAAAATATGGGGACAGGTCCTGAACAGAAAATTCCATGCTGTAATAGATAATGGAGTGCAGATGATACTCTGTAAGTGTACACCATGACACTGAGATGGGGGATAAGATCATAACTTTAAAAATATAATCACTTAATAAAAAGTGGTTTCCTAAAGAAAGAATGTTTTGAGAAGTGTGAATGGGGAAGAAAGAAGTTTGGAGCTGGGCTAATGTTTACAGTATCTTTTTTTCCCGTTTAAAGAATAAATATCCCTCCAAATAAAGCAATATCTTTCTCAATATCTCAGCATCTTTTTCTTTTTCCAGGATTTTTGAACTTAAAATGTAAAAACAAACATGCAAACAAAAGACAAAAATTACTATGAGAGCCCCTGAGAAGAGTCAAAGAAGAATATTTTAGGAACTGATTTTGTTCTACTATTTGCCATACTGTATCTGCTCCTAGTTTGCAAAGAGCAGAACCACTGTAGAAGCTGATTCTTAACAGTTTTCTTTCTTTTTTTTCTTAAAAAGTTTTTTCTTTTTATTTTAATTGGAGGCTAATTACTTTACAATATTGTGGTCGTTTTGCCATACATTCACGTGAATCAGCCATGGGTGTACATGTGTTCCCCATCCTGACCTTCCCTCCCACCTCCCTCCCCATTTCATCTCTCAGGGTCATCCCAGTGCACCAGCCCTGAGCACCCTGCCTCATGCAGCGAACTTGGACTGGTGATCTATTTCATACAAGTTAATATACATGTTTCAGCAGTTTTCTGTGGTCTGCAGACTCACCAAGTGATCGAGAATAAAGGAGGGTGGATAACCAGTTAGAGGAAATCTTCAGTGGTAGGAAGGGATGGGGGGTAGTCGCTAAATTGTCTACTGATTTTTAAAAAGACACTATGCAAAGCTTTTGGTCAGAAAAACAGCCTCAAGCAAGCAATGCACTTTACATAAAGGAAACCTTCTCAGGAAGGATGGCTATGAATTTAATTATAAGCTCTTCTCTTTGCATAAATTTGGTTCAGTCTAAACAAGACTTGAAACATGGAACAATGTCCATGGAGTACAATTCACCAATTGTTACTTTTAATTATGTTCACATGCATAATTCATAAATACACTGCATGGACAAGAGGAGAGAAAAGATAAGAAGGAACAAAAGAGAAGAATTTTCCATCAAACAATTACTATATAAATAGACAACATATTTAATACATTAGTTAGCAAAGTGATTCTTTGTTCTTGCCAGTCTGGGGCTTAAAAATGTTAAAAGAATCCCCAGATATAACATTGTTACATTTTGCTAATGTCTCTTTTAAATGAAAGAAATGAGGATTATCATCCTTCATGAAAATAAAATAAGAAAATCACCCCCCAAATGTGGAAATAGACGTATGACATAGAATAATATTATACTATGTAATATTGTAATAGACTCTAATAGGAAGCTAAAAACATAATAGATTCTTAACACAGAAACATTTAAGAATGGCATTATTTCCTTGTTAGAAGAAAATGAGCCTTTTTTTTTTTTTGGTGCCAAGTACGTCATTTCACTTTGCTGCAAAATGTTTGCTTTGTTTCATCTTCTTACCAGTACATGCATCTTCCTAGGAAAGAAAGAAGTGATGTGGTCAGAGAGTTCAAACTATTTATTAAATGATATTTTTATGAAAGCATTTGATGTCACAGTTCAATCATAGTCTATTCCTGAGATGGCAAATATCAAATAAAATATTGCTTAGCAAAAACATATGTTAAACAAAGAATTAAAGCTTTGTGCTTCAGTATAAATTTGCATTCTTCCTGCAAATTCTGTTTTACGTAGAAACATCTTTTGGTTTATGGTGCATTGGAGGGCCCAGTAAGTAGCATCAGTCTTCCATATTTCAGAACCATCAAGACTAGACATGGAAATGGGCACATAGAGACCAAAATGTCAGTTTCCCTTCCAGCAGAGCTATTGGAATCTTTCTTGGGGTAGATGTGGCAACAGTGTTCTTCACACTGAACTTCAAAATTAGACATGTTTGCTCACCCATCACAAGTAGCACTCTCATTGTGGGCTCTTCCCCTGTTCATCAGTTGGAATCACTCTGTTAAACTGAGAGGCTGCAGAAAAATGTGTACAGCTTGTAGGCACTAGGTTATGAAAAGGAAGAGGAAGGCATGCTCAGATCCAATTAGGTACTTCACTCCTCTTACCTGGGAGCAGGGGTGGGAGGTGAGGGGTGAGACAGAGTGATAACCTGATAGAATGTCTGCCATGCAGAGATGATAGTCAAGCATCCATAGGCTGAGAGAAGGCTGATAGCCTTACCTTACAAGTTGTTAAAATGTCTAAGCATCCATACCTAACTTTCTGACCATACCTAATTTCATGTAGAAGGAACAATGTTAAGTACAGAATAATTGTTTAAATAAGGAAAGGAATATTTAACCCCAATTATCTTATGAAAATCTGAATCTATTTAAGGTAAAAATCAGTCTATATGTTATATCTAGGAAAGGAAACTTTTTACATAGAAATTCTTTTACTTTCTATGATCAGGGTTTGGTGTCTAATTTTCTTCTACTGTAAAATGGTGATAATAACAGTATATATATCATACGATTGTGTCATGTCAAATAAGTACAGTAACACATGGTGCTTTTAAAGAGTATATTGCTTATGGAAAGTGCTTAAGAAATATTAATGGATGACATTAATGTTGTCACCATCCTCACTATCACCACCACTTCAGCACCACCACCACCGTCCTCCTCCTCCTCATCGTCACCACCACCATGACCCTCATCATCATTATTATCACTTTCCTCATTTGAAGCATAGGTGAAAACCTGTGGATGAATGGCAAGGGCTTAATGGCAAGTGCATAGTCCATCGGAAGAATGACTTCCACTCATGATGTGATCAATAAGCAGTTATTCAAGACCCATGGCATGCCTACATTTTTTGTGAATATGCAAGTATGATATTTCTCTGTATAAAGTTTACAGTCTACATAATTGCACAATCTGCCAGTTCTCAGCAGAGTTCAGAAACTAGAGCTATACGTGAGCCCAAGGACTGAGGACATTCTAAAGGAAGCCGATGACACCACCCTTATGGCAGAAAATGAAGAACTAAAGAGCCTCTTGATAAAAGTGAATGAGGAGAGTGAAAAAGTTGGCTTAAAACTCAACATTCAGAAAACTAAGATCATGGCATCTGGTCTCATCAGTGGAAACAGGGGCTGAATTTATTTTTTTGGGCGGGGCTCCAGAATCACTGCAGATGGTGACTGCAGCCATGAAATTAAAAGATGCTCGTTCTTGGAAGAAAAGTTATGACCAACCTAGATAGCATATTAAAAAGCAGAGACATTACTTTGTCAACTAACGTCCGTCTAATCAAAGCTGTGGTTTTTCCAGTGGTCATGTATGGATGTGAGAGTTGGACTGTGAAGAAACCTGAGCACCGAAAGAATTGATGCTTTTGAACTGTGGTGTTGAAGACTCTTGAGAATCCCTTGGACTGCAAGGAGATCCAACCAGTCCATTCTAGAGGAAATCAGTCCTGAATATTCATTGGAAAGACAGATGCTGAAACTCCAATACTTTGGCCACCTGATGTGGAGAACTGACTCAATAGAAAATACCCTGATGCTAGGAAAGATTGAAGGCAGGAGAAGAAGGGGACGACAGAGGATGAGATGGGTGGATGGCATCACCAACTCAATGGACATGAGTTTGAGTAAACTCCGGGAGTTTTTGATGGACAGGGAGGCCTTGTGTGTTGCAGTCCATGGGGTTGCAAAGAGTGGGACACGACTGAACAACTGAACTGAATGGAACTGAAAGGAAGCAGACTTTCCATCTGACCTTGACAGTTGGTTGGATGTGTTCCCGAAGGATCAGCATGAGTAAAGGCAAAGGCTTGGAAAGAAACATGGGGGGTTAGAGGCTAACAAGGGGACTGAATTGAACAGATATTGTTTGTCTTAAGTCCTGGACAGAATTCTGAAACCAAAGTTTGTTCTGGAGGATTCAAGATGGAAAATACCACATCTTTCTACTCCTGTTGCCCTCACATGAGGCCCCTTCCACACAGCTTGATAGTGTCCATCCTGCCCGGAGCATTGTTCTGTAGCCCCATCCAAGCTTTTGCTCATGCTCTTCCCCAGCCCACTCCCTTCCTTTTTGCCCTTTGAAATTTTACCTCTCTTCTAAGGCCTAGATTTTGTCACCATTGTTTACTTGCTTCCTTTTTAAAAAAATATTTATTCAGTAAAGCTTTTTTACCCTACTTGTTACGTCATTATTATTATTATTTTCTCTTCTGAACTCCTAAACTAATCTGTGTATTCATTATTTGACAATATATCTGTAAAGCAGTCTGGTAAACTAGCAGGAACATAGATACAAGTTCTGGGCCAGACTATCTGGCCATCTGTGTAGCCACAGGCAAGATGCTTCATCTCTCGTGGCCTTAGTTTCCTCAACTAGAAAACGAAAGGATTGGTTTGAGTGATCTTTAATGGCTTACCCAACTTTGTTGATTTTCATCCTAGAATTTATCTATTGCCTTTTCCATGTCACTTTTATTCAGTTTTATGATAAATCTGTATTATTTTGGCCATAGGGCTTAAAATCCATCTAGAGTAGGGAATTTGATACCTATCCATTACTAATCCCACCTAATCCCTGTATTGTGATTGTAATCATGAACTAAACACCTGGTGAAATTTACTGCTACTTGCCTACCTATCTGCTGCTGCTGCTACTAAGTCACTTCAGTCGTGTCCGACTCTGTGCAACCCCATAGACGGCAGCCCACCAGACTCCTCCGTTCCTGGGATTCTCCAGGCAAGAAGACTGGAGTGGGTTGCCATTTCCTTCTCCAATGCATGAAAGTGAAAAGTGAAAGTGAAGTCCCTCAGTGGTATCCAACTCTTAGAGACTCCATGGACTGCCTTCTACCAGGCTCCTCCGTCCATAGCATTTCCCAGGCAAGAGTACTGAGGTGGGGTGTCATTGCCTTCTCTGATCTATCTGCTAAGTGTGAACTTAATCTCCCTGCCCCTTCCATTGCTCCCCAAGATGTCCTCCATCTCGTTTCTGTGTTAGCCAAGCCAAGCAAATATTTCATATTTCATATTTACTTTAGTGCATGTTGATACTTGTGAATCATAAACAATAAGATTTAATTAGCTATAACAAAGGCAAGCCTCTAGATGAGGGGCTGCCAAGGTGAGTCTATCATTTGTCCTCATTCAGCAAGTGTGCCACAGCTCTGTGAAGCAGTGCAAGAGAAGTAAAACTCCTCCAATCTAAATAAGACCTCAAAAGGCCACTTTCTATCATAGCTGATGTGTTTGTCTCCACAGAGTTTCTGCATTGGGAGCTGCCTTACCCCTTGGGCACCAAACACTGTCAGAGTTTAAGAGAGTTTTGTTTTTAATGCCACCTCCTTTTTATGCCAATTAGAGATAATCTCCCTGGGCTCTTAAGTAATTTGTCTGTGTAATCTCAGGCACACTGAAAAGAATCACAAATCCTTTGCGGATTGGAAGACAGTGGAAACTCCTCAGTCTTGGTTAGAAATTAGTCAAAACTTTTAAGACATCATGATGTCTTTTTTCCCCTCCCTTCTTTTATCAAATAAAGAAAGCTTTCTCTTCAGATTAATGCACAAATTAATTTGAAAGAGGTTCATGGGGAATTTTCTTCAGGCTTGTAACACACACATACACACACACACTACCCACAATCGAATAGTCTTAATGAGTCTAAGAATTAGAAACTTTTCCCAAGGAGTCAAAATGCTTTGGTTGAATTCTGAGAGGTTTTCACTTTCTCATGGCTCTTTATTATCCTAGATATTTAGAAGGATTACTGGCCAAGAGTTTATTAAGAACTCTCTTAACTGCATTGGGATGCAAACTTCTGTAGAAGGAGCGGAATAGAGAGACTTAATTAATTCCTGATTGATTATAATAATTACATCTTTTCACCTCACCTTTGTTTATTATTTTAAAACACCTGAAAATGATCCTATTGCTATTCAAGTACTAACTTTCACATAGAGGGATATCATTTTATGTTGACAAATTACCAGTTCTAACTATCTAAGAAAGGCCTGTTTGGTTAGTCCTATGCAAAAGAGAAAGTGGGTGAGCTCTGATCTAAGTGACATTTAGTATATGCCCCATGGCTACCATGGCCATGTCAAAGAGCATTACCCTGCCTGTTTCCTAGAAATCACCAGTCCAGAAGCATATTTTTGGCAGATCTGTTTGAGTTGAATTTCTTCATTCAAAATGTGAATTTATCTTGCTTTTGAGTCCTCAATTAAAGCATATCACCCCCTAAAACCCCAATTCTGCCAACTGTATCTGACAAAATTCATGAATTAATGTCCTAGTTTGAGCAATTGAGCATTCCTTTGCCTTTTATGGGGATATCTTCCCCTTCATCACTCTTTTCTATAAATATAAAACTAGTACTTTCATGCATACAATATGAATAATTTTTCTCATTTATTCAAATTCTACTTTGCAGTTCATAATTATTCCTTTAACAGATATTGAGAACTTATTATCTGACCCACCCTCATTCACAGTGTAAATGAACATCAGAAAACATGCCAAAACAGAGGGTCAAAAATATTATTCAACTTTTCTTTTTTCCATCTATACACACACAGACCAAGGAAGCTCTGCAGCCACTGCTGACATTATATTTTCTTTGTTTCTGTCTTTCTCTTGCCTCTTTTTTGTTTTTTTTTTTTGGTCTCCATGAAAGATTCTTGTTCTCATCTTACAAAAATGTGGGCTTGACTGAAAGCTATTAGGACTACAGAGTTTAGTAAGAAATTAATAGTATTTAATTTAACAAAAGCTTCCCAATGCACCAGACATAACCAGTTTAGAAGATGGAAAGATTCCATCTTTCCAGTCAAAAGAAAAAAAATTTTTATTGCTTAGAATTTTTTTAAAACCTTGACACATATTTTTAAGTGAAAAGACTGAATATTTTAAGTGTACAGAATTCTTCCAGATATAATTGTAGAATTGTTGCAATTCTAATTCATTGCATGGGACTATACTGGATTGGTGTTGGCACTTGACAAAGTGATTTGTCTATCTATCTCTTGTAGAAAAGAAGAGAGGAAGGAAATACACCAACATCTTGAAAATGATGCTACTTAAATATTTGTAAATTTGAAAGTAAACACGTTTGCCTTGTAGTTGTTTTCTGGTTGCCAAAGCAGAAATTTAAGGAATTGAACTAATTATCTACCTACTTTCCTGATTTTACATTTCTGCAACAGTGACGTGATGTAATGGAAGGCTTGATATACCTTGCTTGGCATTACTGAAAGGATCTTGGACACGTGGTCTTCTGAAGAATGTGCAGAGTGATTTGAGGCAGTGAACACAGAAAACAAATAATTTCAGGTCAATGCATAAGGGAATGCAAATCAACAGAAGACAAAAGAAGTCACTAAGGTCAGAGGATAGACATAAATTACAGAAAAGTTGTCTAGGAGATATTCAGTGACATTAACAGTGACATGCAATCTGTTGATTTCCCCAAAACTAATTTGCATGGGTTATTATCTCTTGAACAACCCTTGTAAAATAGGAGCTAAATGATGAAGAGACAGCAGATCACCTTCCATATGTGTTGCCCTTTTTGTGGTAGGAGGACAAGTGTGTGGAGTGTGGGATGAGGTATGTAGGGACCATGGTGTGCAGGCATCACAAAAAGGGGGGAATTTGTCTATCTTTAGAGGTTTTTTTCACTACAGGAAGGTTTTCAGGCAGATTTTTTTAGGTTGCTAGAACTGCAACTGTTTGTTCCATGTACAGACAGTGCTTTGATTATTTTCTATCTCAAATATCATTTGAAAAAAAAAAAGAACTTATCTAAGGAATAAAAAATTCAGCAGCAATTAATTAAAGGGAGAAAAATGGTCTGTTCTGTGATGTTCCACTCAAGAGAGCATATCACTAATATTATTTTGAAAGACAAAAAGTGAATCAATTTTTCTTTCCAAGCAAACTAAACAAAAACAATTTCACTCATGAGCTGAGATGCTAACTGACAGCTCCCCATGTAAAGGTAGGTTATACCAGCAGTGATGTCATTTCTGAGAAGTGATGCTCAAAATAGAAACACTCTCAGAACTTCAAATGTCTCCAGCCCAAGCCATCTCCTCAAATATTTCATGTATGAATTTTTAGGTCATCTGAAAGAATCAGAAATTTCTTTCATTTCTTTGTCTTTGGATTCCCAGGAGACCATTCAGTTTTATGTAATGCAAGAACACTGCAGTTTGGGGTGGGAAGTCTTCACTGCTCAAACAGGCTGCCTCTTTGGGATTTGTAGCACTGTTTTAGATTTCAGCTTCCTGCTTCACATTTCTGCTTGGGTTTCCTGATGTTTCACCATCACACCAAATGGCTTTTCAGAACAGAGTTCTGTTTAAGTACTTTCTTTTATTGAATGTGGTGTATTTAGTACAGCTGGATTACATTACATAAAACTATGTTGGCAAATTAATTACTAAGCATCATCTTGTCATGGCAAACTTATATGTGCACACATACAAATGCAATAAATCATTGATGTTGAGTAAATGAGTTGCTGTAAAACATGGATTTCTACAGTCATAGGAACTGTAATTACTTTGTCATCACAGAACTCTTAGGTCTGCCCAATAGTACACAACTGTCTGGACAGTCAAAGAAGCAGACAATCCAACAGTTATGTTGATATACATGAAACAAAAACATCAGATTGAATTATTCTCCACCCATCATCTCAAAACTATCAGGTCTCTTTTTGTCACAGAAATAACAGAGAGACGATATTGGACACTGTTTAGAGTTAAGCTTTTCTGAGTGGCAGGTATCAGTTTTTAAGATAATAACTCATGAAAGTATAATCACATCTCAAATAGGGTCATGGTTTTTATGCTTATTTTAGAATACTTTGTTTTCATGATTTCCAGAAACTAAAGATCACCAAACAAACTTGCAAATTATATTCTAAGAGTAATTACTTGTTAACAGGTATAAAATGGCAACTCAAACTGTACATATTTTTAAGTAACACAGATTGCTGTGCTGTGCTTAGTTGCTTTAGTCATGTCCAACTCTTTGTGATCCTATGGATTGGAGACCACTAGGCTCCTCTGCCCATGGAATTCTCCAGGCAGGAATACTGGAGTGGGTTGCCATGCCCTCCTCCAGGGGATTTTCCCAACCCAGGGATGGAACCCAGGTATCCCGCATTGCAGGCAGACTCTTTATCATCTGAGCCACCAGGGAAGCCCAAGAATAATGGAGTGGGTATCCTATCAATTCTCCAGGGGGTCTTCCCAACCCCGAAGTTGAACTGGGGTTTCCTGCATTGCAGGTGATTTCTTTACCAGCTGAGCTACCAGGGAAGTCTAGTAACACAGATTAACTGAACTTATTTAGCAAAATTAAAAACTCAGTATCAGTTTCTATGTATGTTTATCCTATTCAGTACTTCTAACAGCCCCCAGTTGTTGATAGAATTTTTCAGATGAGGACAATGAGGTACAGTAAGATTAAGTAAATTACCTGGGCCACATAACGAATGAGTGATGGGACTGGAATTCACTCTTAGGTGGTCTGCCTGCAAAATCTGCCCTTAGCCACTGTACTGGGCTTCCCCATGAATTTGGTCCTCCCTCATCCTAACTCCCTTCACACTGCCTTCCTTGTTTACCTGAGTTCCCACCAGATTATAAACTCTGGATGCAGGACTCTATACTGCACACGGCTGTGAATCCAGCCCTGGAACTGGGCCAGGCAGACAACAGGTTCTTAAATAAGTGTTGGATGAATAAAGGAATGAGTACTTAAGGCATTGTGAATTAAAAAATCTTTTTTATTAAAATATAGTTGACATAATATTGTGTTAGTTTCAGGTGTACAGCAAAGTGACTCAGTCATATATATATATATATATATTTGATATAACACATAATATATCTTCCAAATATTCTCAGTAAAGTTTGGAGAGATGAAGAGATTGGAGGGCCTCTTTTAATAGGTCAAAGCAAAGATAGGTAAATGCTAACCTTGTCTTTACACCCAGGCTAGTGTTGCCTGAAGATATGAAGACTATAGTTGATTATGTTCAGAAACAGATGGCCTGGGGGTAACAAAACCAGCCTATCAATTAACATGGTTGTGTAGGGTCAATGTGCAGAAGTAGAAGGGCCACGAAATAAAAAAGAATATTGTTCTCCATCATGAAACCCAGTGAACCTTGGGTCTTGGAAACTTGTGCTTGTTACATGCCTATGTGTGGTGTGTTGGAAACATGGTCGGAGTCAAAGAAGATGTCAGTAGACAAGGGAATTGCTGTAAATCATTGCTGCTCTTCATAAAGAGATTGTGGCTGATTTGTGAATGTCTGTTGATTTTGGTCCCTTGAGGCCCCAGGAGCCTCTGTCATGGGTCCTAGATTATGTGACTTATGGGCTACCCAAACAAGTAGCCTGCAATAAAAGAGAATTTAATAGACACAACTACAGTTCTGGGAAATACATCAAATTTATCTTTTAATAAGAGTTTAGATATCGTTTTCCCCTCATTAAAATGAGTGGGGAGAGAATGCATAGGAAATTAAACCAAAGTGTTGAGGTGTGGGGAGTGGGGTGTGACTTCTAGAGGCCTTCAGGTTTGCCCTTTCTCAGGGCTTCTACCTTGGAGCTCTTTGGAAACACACACACACACACACACACACATACACACAAAACCTTGCTCGGTAGATGAAGTCTCTTTGGATCCCCTTCACCTTAGCAGAGTTTTCCTCAAATTTGGGGCTGTTTCAGAGTCAAGAACTTTTATTTAGCTGGGTAACTGTGTTTGTGGAAGTCAGGAATGTTTTTTTTCCAAGCACAGGGGGAAAGAGTCAGGAAAGAAGATAAAAATTTCAAACATCTCATACTTCATTGGGAAAAATAAATCTTTATGTAGGCATTCTGAATCTTAAGAGCAGGAGTCAATTCCCCAAACTTTCTGGCTCCAACTCTATCTGATATGACTTTCTATACAACAGCCATCTTCATTCTTGATGTTGATTCAGCCCCTGGTGAGATCCTCCTTAATCAAATAGTTGCATAAAACTCTTCCTTCTCTACTGCTACTGCTTTGGCTGTCCTGAGTTTCTAATCTGTTGCTGACACCCTGCAGAGCTTCCTGCAACCCTGTCTTTTCCTCTGTTCCTCCCCATGCTTCTTCCTCATGCTGGTCCACAAAGACCGAGGGAAATGTCTGGTCAGTAGAACTGGTTGGAGGTGAGGGGTGAGGGGAAGAGGGCCCCTTCTCTTGCCTTTGTTATCACCACTCTGCCCCTATGTTTGATACCCTCCATAGCTTTCCTAGTCCCAACCCATCTGTTCATCCCTTCTGCTCATATTCTAGACCTCTCTCTGTGCCCGTCCTAGTATCTTGCTTTGACTTCTATAATTATATACCTGGAATAGCTAAGTCTGAGACTGTATTTTCTTTTATATAGTGAGAAAAAAACAAACAAAAAACCTTTTCTCTTTAATATAGCCTACCAGGACCTCTGTGCACACACACACACACAAAAACCTTTCCATTCCAATCCTCTTTCTTGGCAAGTACCATCAGAGCCATGTTTAAACATTGCAGAGACTGCTATTATGCTGGGGATGTGAGGAAAAGAAAGAGGCCAGGATAATATGTCATGTCTACCACTGGCCATTGAAGGAGGAAACACCAGACTGGAAGGAACACATGACAAGGAGAAGGAGACACATTGCATTCGGGGATTTTCTTAAGGAAGAGAAGGGCACCTGGAGAGTTGAGCTTAGACTGAGGCTATTCCAAAGGAGGTAAGGTGTGGGAAATCCTTACTCACTCCCTTACCCTTTACCCTGCTTTCTTCCCTGCCTCAGTCTGGGGTTGTGCTGGTGATGGATGAGAGGGGATGGAGGGGATGGAGGAGAGGGGTTGCAGTGCCCTCTTTGCAGCAAAAGTGAGGGCTTGAGAGGTCTGGAGGGCCTGAGAGACCTGGAAGCCATGGATCCTGTTAGAAATATTTTAGACATCCAGAGAAGAGGAATTCTCATATTGTGATCATCACAATTTGTTGATGTAGATTTTGAACTTTATATGATTATAGAATATATACTATGAGTAAACAAACTTCCTGAGGGCTTCCCTGAGAAACAAAATATGTAGCAGTTGTGCTGTCCTGAGTTCTAAACAGTTGGCTTTCCAGAGAAAAAAACATTTCTAACTCAGAGGCTGCCTGTGACAGGCAAAATAACACCGCTAAACAAGATGGCCCATGTATCATTGTGTGTAGTCTCTGGGTCATGTCTGACTCTCTGTCATCCTTTGGACTGGAGCCCACCAGACTCTTCTGTCCATGGGATTTTTCAGCCAAGAATACTGAAGTAGGTTGCCATTTCCTTCTCCAGAGGATCTTCCCGACCTAGGGATTGAACCTGCGTCTCCTGTGTCTCCTGCATTGGCAGGTGGGTTCTTTACCCACTGAGCCATCAGGGAACCCCATACCTCAAAAGAGATAGTACAGATTATTATTTTTTTGGATATATTATCTTTTTACTTCTGCATATACTTTTGGGAAAAGAACATTTTTCTTTTTAAATTATTTAAATATTTATTAAAATACTTAGATATTTATGATTATACTACCAATTTGGCTATTTTACTTAATATTTATGACTGTACTACCAATTTGCCTCTTTTGAGAAAAAAATTAATAGACATACTCCAGCTAATCAAGAGTTGAATTAAAACCAGGGGCACATTTATTATGAGGTAAGGCCTCATGCAAAGCCCCAGGCATGTAAAGTACATGAAAGATATTTAACCATACTGGTTAAGACCACTGTCTCTGTCCACTCTGGCATTAAATTGTGCCAAGTGAGTCTGGGTGGGCCTGAGCCATTTTTTTTTTTTCTAAATATGCATTCATGTTCATACCTAATACCTAATTTTTGTTCATTCTTTCAGCAAATATTTATTGAGCATTAACTATATGTCAGACATAATGCTAAGAATGGGGATCATAGTGAATCCTTTACTTTAGATATGCATCATTCCTCTGGTAAACCATATTTAGTAAATTGTTATCCAGCTTCTGTTTAAACTTTTCAGTAAGAGAATTTCCTATCTCACTTTGCTCTTCAATCAATATCCAACAAATACAACAAGAAATATATGGCTCAACAAAATGTATTCCACATTTCCACTGCAAAAGAGACAGAACTGTTAATGGTAACATTCTTTTTTTTTCTTTTAGTAGCTAATACCTAATTTTGTATTTGCAATTTGATATTCTGTTTCTTAAAGAGCTTCCCAGATTTTTTATAAGATTCATATTCTTGAAAATCTTGATCTGCTGTAATCAAAATCAAGAGGAGTATTTTTTAAATACTTAAACTGATAGTAAAGGTTCCTATGAGCAAAGAAAGAAGTAAAATGAAGTAGTTCTTTGAAATATGCTAAAACCTTATTAGAGATTTATAGATATTTCCAGAAGAATGTAAGAATATTTTATGTTATGTGGTGGAGCATTCAGAATGTTGTCTTTTTCAGGATTAGGCCACCAGTTAAGACCTACTTTCAAAATTCTTCTCCTCTCCTAATCCATTCTGAAGTCATTCAATCTGCAGGCCAGCTGGGGTTATAACTGCCTATTTACACTGAATAGTTTTCAGAGTACAGTTCATTGAAAGTTTTTCTTTAAATCTTTTCTACTCCAAGTGTGGTCCATGAATCAGCAACATCTCCTGGGAACTTGGTCAAAACTCAGAATCTTCTAACCCCAGATCTACTGAACCAGAATTTACATTATAACAAGATTTCTATGAATTTCTTCCACACCTTAAACATTGCTCTAAATGCCTGCTGCGGTTTTGAGATCAAGACTACTTAGAAATTGATTGTTTCTTTGAATTTAGATAAATATGATGATCTTCCTGTTGGAACACAACATAAAATTTATCCCAGAAGTCTGAGCCTTTTATGGTTATTATATTAAATTCAAAACTGCACACTCTGGTTAATTTCTTTTCCTCTCGAATTTCTGGTCTCCTCTCCTTTCTCCCCAGTTTTCAACATGAAGAAGGAGGTCTCTCGGTGTCAATCTTTCAATCTTCCATACAAAAGAATAACAAGCAAATCCAGTGGAAGGCGCATACTGTGTCTTATCCTTCTCCCTGTGGCTCCAGCAATTGCCAATGGTTTTCATGGCCTCTCTAATGTTTCTCCTCCTTTGTTCTCTAAATTGACAATGGAGCTTTTAAAAGTTGATATTTTCAGATCACAGAGAGGGCTGCAGTGAGGTAAGAACTGGGAGCAAGTTTGACATCTGACTTGTTCTGAAACACACATTCCTGCTTGCTCTGCGCTCCCACACCATATTGCTTATTCCTCTATTAGCAGTGCTTTTTTCCTTCTGTCTTTTATTATATTCATTATACGCCTGCCTCACCAACTGGATAATAAACTCCTTGGGGGCAAAAAGAATCCATATTCATTTTTTCCCTTCCATCACATCTACATTTAGTACAAAACCTTATAGTACTGCATGCTTAGTAAATTCATGTGTCAGAAATTTACTATATACATATCTGTGTATGTATTGCCAATATCTCACTTTTTAAAATTAGATTTGTGGTTGTGGAGACATCAATGATTATGACTTGTAGATTAGAGATAGGAATTGAGCAATAAGTCTTGGTTATTGACTAGCAGAATGTAAAAGTTATTATTTCCTCAGCCCCAGTTATAGCAGATGGACTATAGCACTCTAAAATTTGATCTAGTAGCATTCATTAAAATCTGTGAATGAACCAGATGGTAAAGGGTTGTACTGGGGAGAGTGAATTTTAGAAGTGATAAAACAATAATTTTCTGATAACTTTTTTTCTTTTTAAATTTTATGACCTTGCAGAGAGTTTCTCCCATCCTTCACGATTTCACATCATCTATAAGTAACAAAGAGACAAGGCGGCTTCCCCAGTTTAAATCTTGGCTCTGTTTCTTGCTAGCCCTGAAGCTGCTTTGTGTTTCCATTCATTTTTTTTTTTTTTTTTTGTAAATTAAAAGAAAATAAAAAACAATGATGAATTTTCACAGAGCAGTATCTGACACATAATAGGTGATACATACATGCTTGATGTTATTATTATCCTTCAATAAAAAGAATAAACACAACAATCCTGCAGTTCGGCTTAGAAGTGCAAACACCTGCATATTTTGAATATCCATTATGATTCTGAGGGTACACACTGACAGACAATCCCATCCATTCAGTCAAAACTTTATCCAGTGGGCTGAACACTATTTTTTCACAAATCTGGAGCTTCTCCGCGAGGCTATGAGTTCTAGTGTGTTTCGTTTTTGGTTCCTGTTCTTGGCTGACGTATGTGGCATCCAGCAAGCTTCCACCTCATAGTGTCCATGATCTTGTGTAATTCCTTTTTCCTCAGCATTTGTGGGTCATATGACTTGTTTCTAACCAATGGAATATGGCAAAGATGGTGGAATATCACATCTGGGATTATCTCATGCTATGACTTCTTCTTAGCAGACTGCAAAGGTCTCCTAGCTGGCTTGACAGAGTAATGAGCCATGCTAAGGAAACCACTTGGAAAAGAGGGATGGTCTTCCCCACAGGGCCTGAGGCACCCTCCAGGAAACAGCCAGCAAACAGCTAGGGCCCTCAGTCACACACCACGAGGAAATAAACTCTCCCAACAATCTGAATAAACATGGAAGCAGATTCTTCCCCGATCAAGCTTCCAGATGGGTAGCAACTCAGTCAACATCTTGATTGGATACTGTGAGATCCTGAGCAGAGGACCCACCTAAGCATGCCTGGATTCCTGACTCCCCAAAACTGTAACCCAATAAATGTATGTAGTTTTCAGTCACTAAGCTTGTGGTTGCTTGTTACGCGGTCATAGAATAGTACTCTGGTACAGTTACCAGCACAGAAGTGGGGCTCATACTTGGCAATGGGTCCAACAGTCTAAGGTCTTTGCTGTGTCCTGTTGGTTATTTTGCAATGATTGGGGACCTTTAAAGTGGGCTGCATGAGCTGATTGCAACTATTTTTAGGCCAAATTCCACTTTTCAATAAGCAGTTAGTATGGAGTTGTGTTGGAGTTAAAAAATAATTGTTCCTTTAATCAGGTTATTCTTTCAGTTCCTATTACTTTTTTTTTTTTTTTTTTTTAAGTAATAGACTTTTTTTTTTTTTTTTCTTTTTTAAGAATAGTTTCAGATCTACAAAAGAATTGAGAAGTCAGTATGGAGTATTCCCATAACCATTCCTCCCCTGAGTTCTCTATATTACTAACATCTTGCATTAATGTGGTACATATGTTATAATTAATGAGTTTGCATTGACATATTATTAAGTGTTTTGCCGGAGTCCAACTCCAGCAACCAGGGATTCAACCTGAAGAGATGGACAGTGTGGACGAATGAGACAGCCTCTCAGTTTACTATGGCTGCCAAGTCACTTCAGTCGTGTCCAACTCTGTGCGACCCCACAGATGGCAGCCCACCAGGCTCCCCGGTCCCTGGGATTCTCCAGGCAAGAACCCTGGAGTGGGTTGCCATTTCCTTCAATGCATGAAAGTGAAAAGTGAAAGTGAAGTCGCTCAGTCATGTCCAAGGCTTAGCGACCTCATGGACTGCAGCCCACCAGCCTCCTCCATCCATGGGATTTTCCAGGCAAGAGTACTGGAGTGGGGTGCCATGTTTTCTATAGACTGCCTGTTTATTTCAAGTTTAAGATTCTCTTTTATACTTTTACAAAAACATTAGGCCAGAGGTTTGACATTTTCAGTTCCGCCTCTCCCAGATTTATTATCTCCATAAATCATTGTTGCTCTTCAAACAGAGTTCCTGTTTCAGTGATTCTCTCCGAATTGGCCTTATCATCTATTATCTACCTCCTCTAATGTGTCCTATAGTTAACTTGTGATTACATTGTAGCTCATGCTACATTCCTCAGTTTACTACTTATCTTCCTAAATCCTGTTTGCCCCTAACATCCTGAGCTCACTATCTCTTAAAAAGGCTTCTAGCTATAGTGTCTCTAAAAATTCCTAACTTCTATAAGCTATAGTAAAATATGCTAACTTTACAACATTCCTTAAATCTTTAACTTCTAACAATTTTAATTATTTCTAAGCCCTAAATTCAGTAAACTCCTTTGCCATAAACATTCTCCTCACAAATAGGCTTCAAGGCTTCAGATATCAATCCCTCCCATGGCCTCAAGCTACGGCCTATGTGCTCATCCTGGAACACTCTTTTGTAAAAGTCCTTGAACAAATGTCAGTGATTAACTTTATGAATTATTTTCTGAGCACAACTGCAGAAGGCTTTGTGCCTTCTCATGGTCCTCTCAAGAACAATAAGCACCTTAATATTCCTTTTCAGTCAACTCAGCCGAGGAGAGGAAAAGACAAGTCAGAATTACAAGGCCTAACTCCTTCATCCCGGGATCCATGCCTGCAGAATGAGGAGAGGGGTCTGGGGACCGTGCCTCTATTTTGTCAGTAATGCCTAACGCGGCTCCCGACAGTGTTTATTAACTAGAGCATAACATTTATATGCATCATTGCAATATCTTAAAGAGTAGTTTTGGCACCATAGAAATCCTGTTCATCTTTCCTCTCCCCTCCATCAAAATCTATGGCAATTACTGATCTTTTTATTGTCTGCACGGTTTTATCTTTTTCCATAATGTGATACAGTTTGAATCATATAATATGTAGACTTTTCAGACTGGCTTCATTCACTTACACATTTAAGATTCCTCCATGTTTCTTAATGGTTTAATAGCTCATTTATTTTTATTGCTAATATTCCATTGTAAGAATGTACCACAGTTTGTTTATCCATTTACCTACTGAAAGTCATCTTGGTTGTCTCCATATTTGGCTAATTATGAATAAATCTGCTAAACTCGTTCAAATGCAAGTTTTTCTATGGGCAAAGATTTTCAGCTCAAAGAGTAAATATTAATATCTAGGAATTTGATTGCCTGATCATATAAAACTACTTTAGCTTTCTAGGAAACTGCCAACTTTCCTCCAAACTGACTATATCATTTTGCATTCCCACTGGAAAGAAAAGAAAGTTCCGGTTACTCCAACTCCTTGTCAGCATTTGATATTGTCAGGTTTTATTTTGAACCATCCTAATAGGTGTGTAGTAATACCACATTGTTTTAATTTGCAAAAATAATGGCATATAATGCTGAATACTTCTTCATATACTTATTTGCCATCTGTGAGGTGTGTCTGTTCTGATCTTTTGCACCATTTTAGTATTGAGTTGTTTTTCTTTCTGTTGAGTTTTAACTGTTATTTGTATATTTTGTCTAATAGTTCTTTATCAAATGTGTCTTTTGCAAATATATTCTCACAGTCTTTGGCTTACATTTTAATTACCTTAATGGTGTCTTTTGCAGAGCAAAATAATTTTAAATTTTGATTAGAAGTCATCTGTTTTCCAGTGTCATGACTGAATTGGGCTAGCCCTTCAATGGAGAAATTTCCTGGCTTTGAGGACTCTGAGAAAAAGTCAGCTACCCATACTTGCTCCTGTTGGTTTGCTTTAGAAACCTATTATATTTTGACGTACATGGAAGAACAGAAGGTTTTGTTAAAAACTTACATTTGAAACTCAGCATGACAAATATATAAGTCCCCAAATGGAAGATATATAAGTGGCAGTTTATTTTATGCTTTTCATGGGAATTTTTTCCAATAACTCAACTGTAATCTGATCATCTGAAGTAAAAGCACAGATAATTTCATTTGTGTTCCCAAGATTTAAATCACTTTGGCTTTTAAAGTAGTTTTTAGAGGGGAACTAAATAATTCACTCTAGAATCTTTTCTTTTTGGATAGTTATAAAGAAATGGGAACTTTAGGATCTAGTAATTGTTTAGACTTTTTCAGGTTTTGTTTTTCCTATTTAATTAATAAAAATTGTTGAAGGTTCACTGTGCCACCCCTTTACCTAAATCCCAAAATTTTTTTATGGCAAAAAAAAAAAAAAAAAAAAAGACTTTCATTATTTGGCTATAACTTGCTTTCCTAGCATTATTCACTCCATTTTCACTTTCCTCATACATATTCAGTAATACCCAAAGTTTTCAGTTGAACTGTGAACATTTTCGTGTACTGCTTTGGCTGCCTGAAATGTCCTTTTCACTTCACCCTGATAAATCCAACTTATCCTTCAAGGTCCATTTTAATGACCACTTCTAGCCAGAGTAGAAAGAGTAGACACTTCTAGGCAGAACTTAACCCTGTCTCTATTAGCTCTGATAACTTTTTTTTTTCAAGTTTGTGCTACATTTTTTCCTTGTGCTTTATTTAGCTTTTTTTTTTTTTTTTTTTTCCCACACCAGATGACTTCTGGAATCTTAGTTCCCCAAGCAGGGTTTGAACTTGTGCCCTCTTCAGTGGAAAAGTGGAGTCTTAAACACTGAACCACCAGGGAAGCCCCAGCTCTGATAACTTTTAATAGTAATTGCTTACCTGTCAGTACTCTCTCCTGGAGAGGCAGCTCCTAAAAGGAAGGGGGCATTTTACTTTTTTCTTTCATTTTCTGTCTTTTCTGTTTTTAGTATAATGTTTTATTCATTGTAGTTGCTCAACAAATGCATGTTGTAATATTAGAGATAGATGAAATATCTCTTGCAATCCTTATCTATTGCTAGAGAAACATCTGGTTGTCTATTGGCTCACAAAGACTTCATGAAGGCCTATCATAGAGGATAAAAATTTCTTTTCAATAATCATTTACTACTTTTATATGATTGAAGAAAAGAGAGTGGATTATTTTTCTCTTCCCTCCAGTTGTTCAACAGATTTAAATAAGTTGCACATGGATGCCAAGTAACGTGTAAGATACAACAGCAATTTTTTATTAGATAACTTTAAAAAGCAAAAGAAGTTGCAAGTGATGACTTTAGAGATCTTTATATTGGTGACATGATGCTATATGATGCAGTAAATAAAATTTTCTTTGGGAAAAGTGGGTGAGAAGATTCATTTTTGATTAATTCTCTTGTTAATACATGTCCTTCAAAGTACAACATTGGCCATATGCTTTATCATAATGTGAAAATACAAATAAATGACTTCAGATCTGGCTGCCTCATGATATAGTGCTCAGTACATTAAAGATAATCATAGGTACTTAATAAGTACTAACTGAGTCAATAGAGACAAATGAATTAATGAATTTAAGGGAGTTCTTCACATACTACATCCATTTTATATAAGTGCTACAGAACTATTTTTAGATCATCTTTCTCTTCAAGATATTAATGTGAGGTCAGAAGGGTTTAGATAGGAAGAGAATCATGAACAGTCTTATCTACCTTGTATATTCGGCCGTGCTTTGTGGATTGATTAACTTTCATGCAGAACGATGGGGGTGTGTCTGTAAGGACAACTGAATTGGCTGTGCTCATCATGGAGTATGTGTTCAGTTCTATGTCTAGTCTATCTCCAGTCTTACGATGTATACTCTGAGAGGTCCAAAAGGTTGATATGTGGTCATTACTTTGCAGAATTGATCCCTTAGTCACAGGGAACATAAAATGACTTTGGAAGAAGTAGAAAACCATTGCAGGAAAGAGCTGGAGGGGGGAAATATGGAAAGTAATTTGATTGATACTTTCTTAATCATTGACTTTCCAAATCATGGACTTCCCTGGTGGCTCAGATGGTAAAGCCTCTGCCTACAGTGTGGGAGACTGAGGTTCAATCCCTGTTTCGGGAAGATCTCCTGGAGAAGGAAATGGCAACCCACTCTAGTATTCTTGCCTGGAAAACCCAATGGATGGAGGTGCCTGGTAGACTACAGTCCATGGGGTCACAAGGAGTTGGACACGACTTAGCGACTTCACTTTCTTTACTTTTCTTTTACTAATCATTGTCATTGACATTGTCCATCTGACTCAAGTACATTGCTGACCCTTTACCCTCTTGTTTATTTATTCATTCATCTGTTCATTCATTAAACAAATATGAATTGACAACTATTATATTTTGTGTTTCTTGCTAGATGCAGAAGATATTCAGTTCAGTTCAGTTGCTCAGTCATGTCCGACTCTTTGCAACCCCACGTACTGCAGTATGCCAGGCTTCCCTGTCCATCACCAACTCTTGGAGGCTACTCAGACTCACATCCATGGAGTCAGCGATGCCATCCAACCATTTCATCCTCTGTTGTCCCCTTCTCCTTCCACCTTCAATCATTCCCAGCATCGGGGTCTTTTCTAATGAGTCAGTTCTTCGAATCAGGTGGCCAAAGTATTGGAGTTTCAGCTTCAGCATCAGTCCTTCCAATGAATATTCAGGACTGATTTCCTTTAGGGTAGACTGGTTGGATCTCCTTGCAGTCCAAGGGACCCTCAAGAGTCTTTTCCAACACCACAGTTCAAAAGAATTGCTTCTTCAGCACTCAGCTTTCTTTACAATCCAACTCTCACATCCATCCATACATGATTACTGGAAAAACAATAGCTTGACTAAATGGATCTTTGTTGGTAAAATAATGTCTCTGCTTTTTTTAAAAATTTTATTTTATTTTTAAACTTTACATAATTGTATTAGTTTTGCCAAATATCAAAATGAATCCGCCACAGGTATACATGTGTTCCCCATCCTGAACCCTCCCTCCTCCCTCCCCATTCCATCCCTCTGGGTCGTCCCAGTGCACCAGCCCCAAGCATCCAGTATCGTACATCGAACCTGGACTTGTCTCTGCTTTTTAATATGCTGTCTAGGTTGGTCATAACTTTCCTTCCAAAGAGCAAGCATCTTTTGATTTCACGGCTGCAGTCACCATCTGCAATGATTTTGGAGCCCCCCAAAATAAAGTCAGCCACTGTTTCCATTGTTTCCCCATCTATTTGCCATGAACTGATGGGATCAGTTAGTTTTTTGAATGTTGAGCTTAGTTTTTTGAATGTTGAGCTTTAAGCCAACTTTTTCACTCTCCTCGTTCACTTTCATTAAGAGGCTCTTTAGTTCTTCTTCACTTTCTACCACGAGTGTGGTGTCATCTGCATATCTGAGGTTATTGACATTTCTCTTGGCAATCTTGATTCCAACTTGTGCTTCATCCAGTCCAGCATTTCTCTTGATGTACTCTGCATATAAGTTAAATAAGCAGGGTGACAATATACAGCCTTGACTTATTCTTTTTCCTATTTGGAACTAGTCTGTTGTTCCATGTCCAGTTCTAACTGTTGCTTCTTGACCTGCATAGATTTCTCAAGAGGCAGGTCAAGTGGTCTGGTATTCCTATCTCTTAAAGAATTTTCCACAGTTATGACCCACACGGTCAAAGGCTTTGACATAGTCAATTAAGCAGAGGTAGATGCTTTTCTGAAACTGTCTTGATTTTTCAATGATCTAATGTTGGTAATTTGATCTCTGGTTCCTCTGTCTTTCCTAAATCCAGCTTGAACATCAGGAAGTTCACGGTTCACATACTGCTAAAGCCTGGCTTGGAGCATTTTGGGCATTACTTTGCTAGCGTGTGAGATGAGTGCAATTGTGTGGTAGTTTGAGCATTCTTTGGCATTGCCTTTCTTTGGGATTCGAATGGAAACTGACCTTTTCCAGTCCTGTGGCCACTGCTGAGTTTTCCAAATTTGCTGGCATATTGAGTACAGTACTTGCATAGCATCATCTTTTAGGATTTGAAATAGCTCAACTTGAATTCCGTCACCTCCACTAGCTTTGCTCATAGTGATGTGTTAGAGGCAATGTATTGTAAGGGGAAGAAAGTGGGGCTTACAAATCATCCTGACAATTTCTAACTCTGAGACCTTGGAATAATAATACCCTGTCACTTACTGTTATGAGAATCACCTGAGACTATGTAATACATAGATATAATTACATTAGATGTAATAGTCATTTCCTAAACACTGCAGTGCATAGTGTGGGGAAAGCTAAACTAACAGAATCTCAGCTAAAAGGAAGTGTGTTAACTTTTTATTGTTGTTCAGTTGCTAAATTGTGTCCAGCTTTATGCAACCCTGTGAAGTGCCCCATGCTAGGCTTCCCTGTCCTTCACTATCTCCTGCAGTTTGCTCAAATTCATGTCCATTGGGTCAACGATGCCATCCAAACAGCTCATTCTCTGTTACCCCCTTCTCCTCCTGCCTTCAATCTTTCCCAGAATCAGGGTCTTTTCCAATGAGTCATCAGCTCTTCTCATCGGGTGGCCAAAGTATTGGAGCTTCAGCTTCAGGATCAGTCTTTCCAACAAATATTCAAGGTTGATTTCTTTTAGGATCGAGTCGTATTTGATCTCCTTGCTGTCCAAGGGAATCTGTAGAGTCTTCTTCAGAATGGGTGTTCATACTAAGTTGTTTTAGTTGTATCCAACTTTTGGCAACCCTATGGACTGTAGCCCGCCAGGCTCCTCTGTCCATGGGATTCTCTAGGCAAGAACACTAGAGTGTGTTTCTATTCCCTTCTCTAGGGGGTCTTCCCAACCCAGGAATCGAACCTGCACCTCTTATGTCTCCTGCATTGGCAGGCAGGTTCTTTACCACTAGCACCACCTGGAAAGCCCAGGCATTCTCCAGAACAATAGTGATCTATTTTTTCACGTTATTCTTATGTCAGAGGCAACTACTTTCAATTCTTTTCGATTCTTATTTTTGGTATTTACTTTCTTCATGTTTCCAGGTAACTTTATTGGATTGGTATTTTTATTTATTCATTTTTTAAAGAAATATATTATTTAAAAATTATTTATTTATTTACTTTCGGACACATGACCAGGGATCAAACCCATGCTCCCCTGCAGTGGAATTTCAGAGTCCCAATCACTGGACTGCCAAGAAAGCCTCTGAATTGGTATTTTTAAACTTCAATTTTAGTCATTTTTTAATTATTTACAACTCTGTAAATTATTTTAAAAAATTCTTTCACTGTCCCTTTCACTCATGCATGGCTTCTCAATCTATCATTTCCCTAAAATAGTGTATTTTCATAGATCAATATGCAGAGTTTACATATTTATGGCTAAGTGAATGTTATTTGTAGTAGAGCCTCATAGCAAATTATAAAACTCTTTACTGTAAAACTCTTTTCTTGCATTTAAGAATCATTTTGCTTTAATACATTCTAGTTTTCTCTGTATCGATCCAGAATTTAACCTCAAATCCATGCTGATTGTCTAACTCTCTTCTCAGGAACTAGCACTCATTAGATACACATAGTTTCTTCTTCCTGAAGATGTATTTCCTGGAGACTTCTGACTTGCTTGTGTGGACAGGGTGCCCTTTATACATGTTGCCTATCATCCTGAGAAGTCTGACTATTATCCTGAAAACTGAAGTCATCTCTTTCTTATGGTGCATTCTTTTCCCTTTGTCTCATTTCAGTCTAGCACCAAAATATAAGTAGCTTTATTACTGAAAGGTATGTGGGGCTAGGGGGGCAGCGGGAGGTTCTGGCTGCTTGCCACTCAAAAGCCAATAAACAGGCCAGGTTGGTGCAAAGGAAAGTTTGCTTTGTTTCAGATGTGGCAATGGGGGAGAGGATGGCAGACATCTGTCCAAAGGCAGACTACCCCCATGACAAGCAGAGGATGAGAGCATTTATAGGCAGAGTCTGGAGAAGGGGGAGCTACACGCAGGAACAGCAGTCATCTTTAACAGCCATCTTCAAGTTGGTCTTCAAGTTGGTCTTCAGTGGTCTGACCAGCATCATCTTGAATGTTTTAGGTGCAGTTAATCTTCAGTTCCAGGGTCCATTTTCTCTCATTTCTTTGTGGTCAACTCTCAAAATTGTGGAAGCTCATGTCCTGGGTACAGTCTGGTCATCATATAGTTAACTTCTCCACTTGGGGTTTTAGTATCTCCAGGACAGTTCACAGTATATGGCTCAGAATATTACCTACAGCCCTTGAGAAAGAACTAAAGTTCCTTAACTATGCTTAATGACTACATTATTATTATTTAGACTCCTTAGACTGTTTTCCTTTGTTTCAGCATTTCTCACTTCTCTGATAAAACTTATTTTTTGAATAAAATTTCCCACAGACAAAAGGCAGACAGAGGACAAGGTTGGGGGGAGGGTCCTGCTCTGTTTCAGCTTCACAGGTCAAAAGTTATTTGTCACTTGTCTCTTCGGTTGTGGATAACTCTTGATGACTTTCCAGGATGAATCTGTTGCAGGAAGGGGGACCCCTTCCAGGGCCTGAGAGTGGGCTGTTATCTAACACTCAGAAATAAAATTTCCAAGGATACACACATGCTGACAAGGCAAAAGATTTTATTGGAAAGGGCACCTGGGTGGAGAGCAGTTGGATGAGTGAACCCAGGAGAACTGCTCTATCACATGGCTCACAGTCTCATGTTTTACAGTGATAGAATTAGTTTCTGGGTTGTCTTTGGCCAATAATTCTCACTCAGTCCCTCCTGGTGGTACACAGATCTCTCAGCCAAAATGGATTCTGGTAAGAAGGCTGCTGGGAGGTTGGTAGGACTTACGGACTAGAGCACCATCTCCCCTTTGGGATCCTCCAGAATTCTCCAGGCTAGTTTTCAGTAGCAGCATTCTATTCCTTATTGGGACTTCTTATTGTGAGACAATTCACCCAAGTGTTATCACTGTGCCTGGCCAAGGTGGATGGTTTCAGTCAATGGTTCCCTAACAATTATCTTCTTTGTTGGATCAGCATTCCTGGTGACTTTGATATTGTGGTGCTTCCACATTGGTGTGCATGTCCATTATGGCAGAGGATGGGGACAAGAGCATGGAATAAAGTCCACCAGCTCTTCAGTGCTCCAATCTGGAAGTTTCATCATGTCTTATGCTCCTATACATCATTGACCACACCAAGTTACCTGGCCATGCTGCAAGGGTGTAGAGAAATGTGTGCTTGGAAAGAGAGGATAACTGGAAATATGAATGTGTAATGTAACGCTCCCATATCTCTTTTGCACATTTCAGATTCTCCTGACTATCCAATCATTGCCTCTTTCTTAATCCAGCCACACTGTGATGATCAGTTCTGTGTATGTTCTAAGCAACTTTAGGAAGCATCAACATGGAGCAACTCAGCTTGAACTCGCACTGATGATTCTTGCTTCTGATTCTGAGCTCCTCAGACACCTGGACCCACTTGCCACTCATGCATGGGCCCCTGAAAGGGTCTGTAACTGAGCAGGACCATATTGGGTCTTCCTGGGACAGACCCCTTCCCTATATCCTCTGCTTTAGTTCCTCTCTGAAGTACCTATATAATAGTATCTGATGCACATTTCCTGAGTTGTTTTATTGTTGCTAAAATCCCCACCAAATGGAAATCTTTATCTACTTGATGCCCATAAGAACATAGCTGCCAGACCTACTGGAGCCTAAGGATTGCTAGATTGCTTCAGTCATTTCCAACTCTTTGTGATGCTATGGACGGTAGCCTGCCAGTCTCCTTTGTCCGTGGGATTTTCCAAGAAAGAATATTGGAGTGGCTCACCATTTCCTTCTCCAGGAGCCTAAGGATTAATAATGTTAAGCCCTGTGACACTGCCCTGTTACCTCACCATCAACCAATTAGAGAATTGTGCATGAGCTGATCACAAACTGTGGGACTCTGCTCCCTTACCTTGCCTATAAGATGCTTTGCTGAAACCCATCAGGGAGTTTGGCTCTTTGAGCATTAGCTGGCCCTGACTCCTTGTTCGGCACCTATGTCTTTTCATTCATTACAACCTGGTTTCTGTAGGTTGGCTTTATTTCATGTGGGTGAGTAGACCCGTTTTGGTTCAGTAACAGGCTGGAGTTGGCACCCTTAGGAGAAAGTCTGAGCAACATTTGACAGGAACTAAATGAAAAATTCTTGCCAATTTCTTCCCAGGATGGATTTCCTTATAATATCTCTTCCCGTTTCCCTAAATTTGCTCCCCACATCCCTCACTCCTACTCCTAGCATCATACTTCCTAATAAAATACTACTTGCCCTAGGCTTGGCTTTCTGGCTCAACTGGGCTAAGCTATCTTTTCTTCTTTCTTGGTTTACTATCATGTTTTGTCGGAAGAAGAGTGCTTCCTAAGAGAGGGTGCGTGAGAGATAAATTTTTTGTAACCTTGATGTCTAAAATCTTTTAATAGCATTTGATGAACATTTGCCTTTGTATGGAGCTCAAGGTTGCAAACAATTTTGCTTTGGAATCCTGAAGGCATGGTTCTCCTTCTAGCTTCCAGCTACTCAGCAATCTAAGATACATTTTGTAACCTCTTATGTAATTTGATTTTTATGTTTACATTTTCTAGAGGCTTTTGGATTATCTCTTTATCTCAGTTGGAAATATATAACTCAATGCTTTGGTAGGAATTCAATACTCTTGAGTTATTTTATTGCTGATTTTTTACTCCCTGTTTTCTTTGTGTTCTTTCTCTGGAAATCTTACCATTCAGATAATGAATATTCAAAACTTGTCTTCAAATTTTCTTACTGTGTGTGTGTCTTTTCCCTTCATTTTACATTCTGGGAAATTTCTTCAAATTTACCTTTCAAACCTTCTGTTGAATGTTTCATTTCTGCTCACAAATTTTAAATTTCTCAGAACCTCTTTTTCCTTGAATTAAAAAACAAAGTCCTTGTTCTTGTTTAAAGTTTACAAAATTTTTCTTATCTCTGCCAGCATTCTGAGAGTTGAGTGGGACTGAGTTAGATAGTCGTGGCTTAAGGTCTCAGCATCCTATATGCATCTATTTCCTTAACTCCTTTGTTATCAGTTCAGAATTTCCCTTCTGATCATGATTTGGTGTGTCCCATTCCAAAGAACGAGGCCAGGGGCGGCGGTCGGGAGGACCAACCCCATGTCCAAGGAGCTGTGGCTGTGTGGGCGCAGGAGGGCCTAGAGAGCTATCCCACGTTGAAGGTCAGGAAGGGCGGCAGTGAGGAGATACCCTTTGTCCAAGGTAAGGAGCAATGGCTGCGCTTTCCTGGAGCAGCCGTGAAGAGATACCCCACACCCAAGGGAAGAGAAACCCAAGTAAGATGGTAGGTGTTGCAAGAGGGCATCAGAGGGCAGACACACTGAAACCATACTCACAGAAAGCTACTCAATCTAATCACACTAGGACCACAGCCTTGTCTAACTCAATGAAACTAAGCCATGCCCGTGGGGCAAACCAAGATGGGCCGGACATGGTGGAGAGATCTGACAGAATGTGGTCCACTGGAGAAGGGAATGGCAAACCACTTCAGTATTCTTGCCTTGAGAACCCCATGAACAGTATGAAAAGGAAAAATGATAGGATACTGAAAGAGAAACTCCCCAGGTCAGTAGGTGCCCAATATGCTACTGGAGATCAGTGGAGAAATTACTCCAGAAAGAATGAAGGGATGGAGCCACAGCAAAAACAATACCCAGTTGTGGATGTGACTGGTGATAGAAGCAAGGTCCAATGCTGTAAAGAGCAATATTGCATAGGAACCTGGAATGTCAGGTCCATGAATCAAGGGAAATTGGAAGTGGTCAAACAAGAGATGGCAAGAGTGAATGTCGACATTCTAGGAATCACCGAACTCAAATGGACGGGAATGGGTGAATTTAACTCAGATGACCATTATATCTACTACTGCGGGCAGGAATCTCTCAGAAGAAATGGACTGGCCATCATGGTCAACAAAAGAGTCCAAAATGCAGTACTTGGATGTAATCTCAAAATGATCTCAGAATGATCTCTGTTCGTTTCCAAGGCAAACCATTCACTCTCACAGTAATCCAAGTCTATGCCCCAACCAGTAACGCTGAAGAAGCTGAAGTTGAACAGTTCTATGAAGACCTACAAGACCTTTTAGAACTAACACCCAAAAAAGATGTCCTTTTCATTATAGGGGACTGGAATGCAAAAGTAGGAAGTCAAGAAACACCTGGAATAACAGGCAAATTTGGCCTTGGAATACGGAATGAAGCAGGGCAAAGGCTAATAGAGTTTTGCCAAGAAAATGCACTGGTCATAACAAACACCCTCTTCCAACAACACAAGAGAAGACTCTATACATGGACATCACCAGATGGTCAACACCGAAATCAGATTGATTATATTCTTTGCACCCAAAGATGGAGAAGCTCTGTACAGTCAGCAAAAACAAGACCAGGAGCTGATTGTGGCTCAGACCATGAACTCCTTATTGCCAAATTCAGACTGAAATTGAAGAAAGTAGGGAAAACCACTAGACCATTCAGGTATGACCTAAATGAAATCCCTTATGATTATACAGTGGAAGTGAGAAATAGATTTAAGGGCCTAGATCTGATAGATAGAGTGCCTGATGAACTATGGATGGAGGTTTGTGACATTGTACAGGAGACAGGGATCAAGACCATGCACATGGAAAAGAAATGCAACAAAGCAAAATGGCTGTCTGGGGAGGCCTTACAAATAGCTGTGAAAAGAAGAGAAGCAAAAAGCAAAGGAGAAAAGGAAAGATATAAACATCTGAATGCAGAGTTCCAAAGAATAGCAAGAAGAGATAAGAAAGCCTTCTTCAGCGATCAATGCAAAGAAATAGAGGAAAGCAACAGAATGGGAAAGACTAGAGATCTCTTCAAGAAAATCAGAGATACCAAAGGAACATTTCATGCAAAGATGGGCTTGATAAAGGACAGAAATGGCATGGACCTAACAGAAGCAGAAGATATTAAGAAGAGGTGACAAGAATACACAGAAGAACTGTACAAAAAAGATCTTCACGACCCAGATAATCACAATGGTGTGATCACTGACCTAGAGCCAGACATCCTGGAATGTGAAGTCAAGCGGGCCTTAGAAAGCATCACTACGAACAAAGCTAGAGGTGGTGATAGAATTCCAGTTGAGCTATTCCAAATTCTGAAAGATGATGCTGTGAAAGTGCTGCACTCAATATGCCAGCAAATGTGCAAAACTCAGCAGTGGCCACAGGACTGGAACAGGTCAGTTTTCATTCCAATCCCAAAGAAAGGCAATGCCAAAGAATGCTCAACCTACCACACAATTGCACTCATCTCACACGCTAGTAAAGTAATGCTCAAAATTCTCCAAGCCAGGCTTCAGCAATATGTGAACCGTGAACTTCCTGATGTTCAAGCTGGTTTTAGAAAAGGCAGAGGAACCAGAGATCACATTGCCAACATCCGCTGGATCATGGAGAAAGCAAGAGAGTTCCAGAAAAACATCTATTTCTGTCTTATTGACTATGCCAAAGCCTTTGACTGTGTGGATCACAATAAACTGTGGAAAATTCCTCAAGAGATAGGAATACCAGACCACCTGATCTGCCTCTTGAAAAATCTGTATGCAGGTCAGGAAGCAACAGTTAGAACTGGACATGGAACAACAGACTGGTTCCAAATAGGAAAAGGAGTATATCAAGGCTGTATATTGTCACCCTGCTTATTTAACTTATATGCAGCGTACATCATGAGAATCGCTGGACTGGAAGAAACACAAGCTGGAATCAAGATTGCCGGAAGAAATATCAATAACCTCAGATATGCAGATGACTCCACCCTTATGGCAGAAAGTGTAGAGGAACTAAAAAGACTCTTGATGAAAGTGAAAGTGGAGAGTGAAAAAGTTGGCTTAAATCTCAACATTCAGAAAATGAAGATCATGGCATCCGGTCCCATCACTTCATGGGAAATAGATGGGGAAACAGTGGAAACAGTGTCAGACTTTATTTTTCTGCACTCCAAAATCACTGCAGATAGGGACTGCAGCCATGAAATTAAAAGACTCTTACTCCTTGGAAGGAAAGTTATGACCAGCCTAGATAGCATATTCAAAAGCAGAGACATTACTTTGCCAACAAAGGTTCGTCTAGTCAAGGCTATGGATTTTCCTGTGGTCATGTATGGATGTGAGAGTTGAACTGTGAAGAAAGCTGAGTGCCAAAGAATTGATGCTTTTAACTGTGGTGTTGGAGAAGACTCTTGAGAGTCCCTTGGACTATAAGGAGATCCAACCTGTCCATTCTGAAGGAGATCAGCCCTGGGATTTCTTTGGAAAGAATGATGCTAAAGCTGAAACTCCAGTACTTTGGCCACCTCATGCGAAGAGTTGACTCATTGGAAAAGACTCTGATGCTGGGAGGGATTGGGGGCAAGAGGAAAAGGGGCCGACAGAGGATGAAATGGCTGGATGGCATCACTGACTTGATGGACGTGACCTGGGTGAACTCCGGGAGTTGGTGATGGACTGGGAGGCCTGGCGTGCTGCGGTTCATGGGGTCATAAAGAGTCGGACACGACTGAGCAACTGATCTGATCTGATCTCATCTGATTCCAAAGAACATTTACTTTTACCTCTTTTCTGGGTAGCAGTACAAGAGTGACCATTTGTACAGAGCAAGGAAGGAGACCAAAGCCTCAGATTGTTCCTTTAACAGACTTTGCCCAATCTTCTGTACTTCGGGCATTAGCTTCTGCACTTCTTGCAGGAGCTTGTTTTGCCAGTTCCCAAGGCTTTGGACAGGCTTCCCCAATGGTTCAGCAGGTAAAGAATCTGCTTACAATGCAGGAGATTCAGGAGACTCGGGTTCAATTCTAGGGTCAGAAAGCTCCCCTGGAGGAGAAAATGGCAACCCACTCCAGTATTCTTGCCTAAAAAAAAAAACCCCATAGAGAGAGGAACCTGTCGAGTTACAGTCGAAAGGGTTGCAAAAAGTCAGACACTACTGAATACAAGGCTTTGGAGAATTACTTGGTGAAAATCTGGTTGGTTCTCAGTTTTCTCACTGCCACTGTAGAAGTCAGTTCCCTAGGTCTGCTATTATTTCCCATTGCCCTATTTGCTGCCCATCTTCCAACGTGTTGCCAAGATCTTATCTGACATCATTCTCATTCTTATAGGATTATAACTAAATAAAGATCCTTTTTACTGTTTTTTAGCTGGCTTTTGAGGATACTTTAAAGTAGATGGCTGTGTTCTATCAAGCATCTTTGCACAGAAGTCTTTAAATCGTATATTTTAAGGATTATACTTGTTTAATGCAATAATATCAAGCATATAGCTTGTACATTTTCTTTTTGGAAGAAACAAATATTTTGAAAACTCTAGTCAATGTTCAACTCATTGGTATAATAACATATATTACAAATGCCATTAAAATTGTAGATTTCATGAAGTTATGTAGAGGGACCATGCAAATTTCATTATAAAGAGGATTTGCTATGGGAATGTTTCTCAGTCCCAGCACTACTGACATTTTGAGCTGAATAATTAATTCTTTATTGTGGAGGATTGTTCTGCATTGTAGGATGTTTAGCAGCATCTGTGGCCTCCACATGCTGAGGTTCCAGTAGCATCCCCAAGTTGGAAAAGCTAAAATGTCTCCAGACATTGCAAATGTCCCCTGGGGGCAAAATGCTCTGACTGAGAACATTATGGTATGATATAGTGCAAAAGTTGGCAAACATATTCTGTAAAGGGTCAGATAGTAAATATTTTCAGCTTGGTGGGTGATACTGTTTCTGTCAAAGCTGTTCAACTCTGCTATTATAGAGTGAAAACAGCCACAGATAATATGGAAACAAGTGGGCATGGCTGTGTTCCATTAAAACTTTATTTATAAAACCAGGCAGCAGACCATATTTAGTCTTTGGATGAGAGTTTGCCAACTTTTGGTGTTGCACAAAGAGTAAAGCTTTGGGGGATAGAGCTGGATTTAAGCCACTTACTGGCTACATGATGTCAGGTAAACTTGATGGAAATAATAATGCCTGTTTCTCAGGGTTGTAGTGAGAATCAGATACAAACTTAAGAGAACATATGTAAGATATAATAATACTATTCACCTTTTCTGATCCTTATCAAATAAATACTGTTCATAAATAAAACAACAATCCCCTTTAAAATCAAATGTACCTTCTCCCTGCACCAGATGGTGAGCTTCTAGAAGCCAGCAAATGAATCAGGGATATATTTTTATGTCTTTGGTCCACCAGTGTCTGGCACAGTGTTCTTGGTTATGAAATATTTGATGAAGAAGCAAGTTAACTTGGTGTATTTTGTGCACTCAACGCAGTTTTATTTCATATTTATGTTTCTACTCGGAGAAGGCAATGGCAACCCACTCCAGTACTCTTGCCTGGAAAATCCCATGGATGGAGGAGCCTGGTGGGCTGCAGTCCATGGGGTCGCTAAGAGTCGGACATGTCTGAGTGACTTCACTTTCACTTTTCGCTTTCATGCATTGGAGAAAGAAATGGCAACCCACTCTGGTGTTCTTGCCTGGAGAATCCCAGGGATGGGGGAGCCTGGTGGGCTGCCGTCTATGGGGTCGCACACGACTGAAGTGACTTAGCAGCAGCAGCAGCAGCAGCAGTATGTTTCTACTATTTCTCAAGGAGAAACACATTTTCAATAACTGAAAAAATCTACTTCACCACTAATAGACATGTTAAAATAATTTGCCTGACAATTTATAGACCAAATGATTTTACAAATACTTGTAAAAAACATTTTGTACTTTGCCACAGACTCCAAAAGAGCTGAAATGAAGCATTTTTCAATTAAGTATATGCTATTAGGAGCACAAAAAAATTGTGATATGATTTTATTATATTAGTTACTAGAATTGATTATCTTTTAAGCATATTAGCATAAAATGTACTTCTTACTGTTCCTACCTAAATTAAAAAAACTGACCCTGCTTTTAGGGTCTAACAATTTACCTCAAGTATTTGCAGCAGTTTTTTATCCTGCTGAAATATCTACAATAAAATAAATATAAATATAAATAATTGAGATATCGAGACAGACTTAACATTCTGCTTCCTATCATGAAGCTGAATAAGTCAAAATAATGGAACTGAGTCAAGAGGTAGAAGACTTTGGGTTTCCAGGGCTATGACTAGGTTTTGAGTTTTTTTTTTAATGGCCAGACCACGGGGCTTGCGGGATCTTAGTTCCCCAATCAGGGACTGAACCCAGGCCTCAGAAGTGAAAGCCCTGAGTCCCAACTACTGGCTTGCCAGGGAATTCTTTAGATTTTGATCTTTACATATTCCCTTATGTCCAATGAAGTTGTGGAATGTGGACAATTTAAGATATTGCCAAGCCTTGGAAGAAATGAGTGACTTTACCCTGAAACAACTTTGGAGAAGGGTTTTAGAGGGAGTCTGCTAATTCTAGAAACTGCTAAGGGAGCTGAGTCCTGTCTTGGGAAGAAAGGAAAAATGTTGAGTGCTTCAAAGTAACTCTGATACCTTTTAATTCCTGAACTTGGAAACCAGTTTGGATACTGCTCACATTTCACTTTCACTGGTTACTTTCCTGTGGGGTATGGAAAGAAAAGAATAAGCAACACTACATAGGAGCAATGTAAGGCGTCAGAAGCCAAATTCATGGCAGGATAGCCCCACTGTGTGGGGAGGGTCCAGATCCAGATTGGGGGTGGATAAGCAAGGCAGCTGCTAAAGGCACTGATCTCCTAGTCAAACTACAATATTACAGTAAGAAAATCAGAAATATGATGCCATATTTGCTCATGATAATCTATACAGAGATAGTGGTGTGACCTATAGAAAATTTAAATTGCCCTCTCTCTTTCTCCTGTAGCAAGATTCCCAAGACCATCTTTGGGGTCTGAGGGCAGTGTGATTCCTTAGGCAAGAGTAGAAGTCATTTGTTTTCCCTTTCCTAGAAGAATGCATAGGCCTTTGTGATCCTAATGCCTAGGACAGTCCATGTTTCCCATGAGGCATAAGGCTCTATTATGCAAAGAACAGTAGAATGGCAACCTTTTTTGGAAATGGGGTAAGAAAAGTGGATTGGCCCATGAGATAGACAGACAGATACAGTGAAACACCTCCCGGAGCCTTCACTCCCACTCCAGAACCAAGACTGCTGACTGAACACAATTGATTCACTCTCCAAGAATTACCCTGACTAAGCAAAACTGTTTCTCTCATGCTTAAACTTCTCTTTTGTGGCAGCCTATATCTGATAACCTGGTCAATGTGGGTGTATGAACATCTGACCCTTCTACCTCCAATGGGGCAACTCTTCAGTTCTAGAAGCTCCTATCGCAACTGCCTCATAGTTCATCTTCCTCCTCTACTCCATTTCTTTCCTCATTCCTGACAGGTGTGGTTCCCAAGGGCACTTCTCAGTAAACATCCCACATGTAAATCTTAGGGTTTCATTATCTTTTTTTTTCCCCCTGTGGGACTTGACCTGCAAAAGTAGACTGTAGAGGAGTTCCAAGGAAGACTGTCATTTTGGAGCTCGTTCACCTACCAGCAGGAGCAATTGCATTTGTGAGCTTTACGGGAAATAGCAGTTATAGGCACTATGGTATTGGCTGATTGTTACTGGGTCCACTGATGGTGCTAGAGAAAGATGTTCAAAGGCTAAGAATGATTAATTACAAATAGAAGTTTAAGTGTGAAAGCCTAGGGGCCTCTGTGTTAGTTTACTAGGGTTACTATAAAAAAGCACTAAAGACGGGGTAGCTTAAATAACAAAAATTTATTTTTTCACAATTCTGGGGGCTAGAACTCAAGGTTTCAGCAGAGCTGATTCCTTCTGTGAAGGAATCTGTTTCAGAAAGGATCTGTTCCAGGCTTCTCTCCTTGACATGTAGATGGCCTTCATGTTCACACGGCATTCTTCTTTCAAAGATGTTTGTGAAAACTTTTCCTCTTCTTATAAGAGCAGCAGTCATTGGATTAGGACTCAATCTAATTATTATTATTTTAACCTAATTATATTTTTAAAGAGTGTGTCTCCAAATACAGCCACATTCTGACATACCAGGGGTGAGGATTTCATTACATGAATTTTTAGAGGACACAATTCATCCCCAAATCATCTCCCTGGCAACACAAAGAGATTTTCATCTCATCTATAGCCAACGGAATAGATCAAAAGAATGTTGGATTTTCAGCCATGACTTGTCTTCTGTGTCAGCATCATGGCTCTGATTTTAAAGCTTGTAACTTGGGATGAATACATCTAAATTGATGCACTTAAAAATGCCTGACTTCCTAGAGTACCGTGGGTCTTAGGAGTAGACTACTCCTCCTTGGCAAAGGCTGGTTCTTCCTACTTGCTTGAATATGTTGCAGAGAATTTTGCCTGCAAGATAATAAGGGATCTACTTTCACTTTATATTCTGTCTGTCACCTCAACAACAACATAAGGCAGCTGAAAATGAGCTGAGCCTGCCAAAGGAGGGAAGGTCGATACCCACAAAAGGTATAAGGATTAATCAGTATATACTGACAGGACCAGGAGAGAAGGCATAGCATTGAACTAGAGGAGAAGGCAGGTGTAAAGGATACTTTACTTTTATCCTCTACACTCAATACTCCTGACCTTAGAGGTATGAGATTTTTTCCCATGCCAAGCAATTTTCAAATTTGCAATGGAGACCAGGTGTCTTATGAATTTAACTCAACCCTGACACTAACTATCTGTTAGTACAGACCCCACAGGTTAAGGGGTCAGTCTCACAAAACTGCTTCTGTTTCAGATGCCAGTCACAAGTCCCAGTCATCTTCTGCATCTCTGACCTACCAGCTATGTACCATAGGTTACAACAACCACCTCCTTGGGTTCAACAGTTGTCTAGAGTGACTCATAGAACTCAGGAAACATTTAGTTACATTTACCAATTTATTATAAAATATTAGAATGCAGGAACAGCCTGATGGAAGAGGTATATAGGGTAAAATATTGGTTGAAGTGGGTGCTTGAAGCTTTAGTGCCCTCCCTGAACACAACTTCCCAGCACCTTGGTATATTTACCAACATAGAGGCTCATTAAATCTCATTGTTCAAGAGTTATTATGGAACTTAATTTCTAGCCTCCACAATCCTTATTCATCTCAGAAGCCAGTGGCAGCAGGGGTTAGAAATCCCATCTAATCCCATGGTTTTTCTGATGAAACCTCATCCTGAGGTTATCTAGGGGCTCCAACATAAGTCATCATATTAACATACATTCAGGTGTCTTAACAAAGTGCTTCTTACAAATTAAAAAAAAAAAAAAAAGATACTCCTGTCACTCAAAAAAGTACCAGGATTCCTGAAGCCTGGTGCCAGGAAACAAGGACAAAGAACAAACACATTTCTAATTATACCAAAGCAGAGCAGAACATACATTTGCATGATCGTTATTGATACGATAGCACTTTCCTGAATGCAGTATTTAATCCCTGCACAAGAATCCAGTGTTATGGACTAAAAGTTTGTGGCCCCCCATGAAATCCATACGTTAAAGCCCTAATCCCCAGTGTGATTGTACTTGGACATAGGGCCTATGAAGAGATGATGAGAATCAAATGAGGCCATAAGGATGGGACCCTACTCTGACAGTGGCGGTGATGTTGTAAGAGGGAAAGACACCGGAATTCTCAGTCTTGACCACTTCAGGACACAGCAAGAAGGCAGCCATACTCAAGCCAGAAAGAGAGCTCTCACCTGGAACCAAATTTGCTAGCATCTGATCTTGAACTTCCAGCCTTTAGAATTGTGAGAAAATAAGTTTCTATTGTTTAAGCCCACTCAGTCTGTGGAATTTTGTTATTGCCTCTCAAATTAAGATTCCCTGGGGAGGGTGTGAACCCACTGCTTGGTAGAACATGCATAGGACTGGATCTTGAGGGTGATAGATCAAGAAAGAAAGAAATTAAAGTTAGGTAAAAGAGAGTTTATTGCTATGGAAACAGTCTCCTGTGATACAGAATTCAAGGCTGGTATGATCCCAGGGGGTGTTATTAATATAACACTGAGTTGACCCTTGAAAATATGGAAAAGTGTTGGTACACTAAATGAAGCAGAAATGTCAAAACTTTTGTGTAGAGGAAAAGATCAAAAAAGTGTCAGGGAATTGAACCTGCTATAATGGACTTACTGTATATGGCCAGAAAATCCACTAATTGACTATGTTCAGTGGAAAAGTCTGAGGATACTTCCCTTACCAAAACGATAAGCAATCTGCTAACGAGAAAGCACCAGCATTCTTAAGAAGTACTAAGGGGGTTGTCCTTTGTAGGTCGGCTCTGATTTAGGGAGATGCTATCATGCAGTTGGGCTCCCTGATGGCAATGTAGATGATATGATTCTATAAAAATAAATGCCAGCTGATGATGCTTAACTGGCAGAAGCAAAGTGGGTGCATTTGTTATAATGATGAGTGAGGTCCAAGTGGAACTAGGGGGCCTGACCTAAAAACATCTATGGGTATGGTGAAGAGAGCTTGTTATTCCCTGCAGTGGTATAAATTGTCAGCCAACAAGGGTAGTGTTCAGTCATGTACAACAGAAGAAGACAAGGAAGGATGCTCAGCAGGTAGCAGACAATTGCTTCAGTCAAAATTCATCATCTCTTGATGAGCTTCCAAAACTGAGCCAGTTCTCAGAGCCAAGACCCACTGGGTCTTGGGGGATGGTGAGTGGTGGGAGATGGTGAATCCTTATCATGAAGGACCTTCTGAAACCACAGCAAGTATGCTCAGTCATGATTACTCCAAGGATCCCTCAAAGGCAACTATAATCATTTACTCAAATCCTCATATAATGAGAACAGAAGGATATAAATCCATTTTCGGGACTTTTAGATGTAGGATCTGAGTTGACAGGATAGGGTGCGGACATATAAGGACTAAGTCCAAAGAGAATCTGGACTCCGGTCTTCTGGTTTATTGGACTTCTGAGTCCATGACCAGGATGCCATTTACCTTTGGTCCCTGAATGAGTGCTTGGCATGGATATACTTGATAATTTGAAGAACTCCTGAATTGGTTCCTTATCGTGTGCTCTGATCGATTGACCAAGTGACCTGAAAAGCTGCCAGCGCTGAGTGAGACACAGAGCCATCAGGACAGGGCTCAGCAGCAGGTGCAGCCTATGATCAAAATAAATGATCCAGCAGACCTTATGGAATTAGAGATATATGTATTCGGGAAAGGCACTTGTAGTGCTTGACTAGTTGATCAAAGGATAGAAGCGGAAAATCCAGGAATAAGTGTTCTGGGGAGAAAGATCATTCCAACTAGCCACTTGGTAGGAATTTGATTATGTTGAAACTCTTCCATCCTGAAAATGGAAGGTCTTTATTTTGAGGGAAGTAGTCTCTCAAATTATTTTTTTGAGAGAAATTTTGGGTGTGAGTATACTTTTCCTGCCCACAAGGCTTTAGCCAGCATCACGGAGGACCAAACAGTTTGATCCAGTGGCATGAAACTTACCTAACCTTGTATTAGACCAAAAGACCTGTTCTATAGTAAAGGGAATGTGACAGTTAACACATCACCATGGAATCCACTATTATTATATAAACCATACCACCCAGAAACTGATGGCCTGATGGAGAGATGGGATGATTCTCTGAAGGCTAAGATGAGGTACTGGATTAGAGACTAATCTCTGCAGGGGTGAGGGGCTATTCCCCAGGCTCTAAATCATTGACTATGATACAGGGAGATACATTGTGGTTTCCCAAACAGGAGGAATACTTGGTCCAGGAACCAAGGGGTGGAAGTAGGAGTGGCCCTGATGTCATCGCAACCAATGATCCCTTGGGGAATTTGTGGTTTCTGTAACCCTAGGCTCTGTAGGTTTTAAAATTTCTGTGTCATAGAAGGGGAGCATTTCCACCAGGGCACAGTGAGTGTCCATTAAACTGTACACTATGGCTGCTAATCTATCATTTTTAGATCCTTGTGCCAAAGATAAGCAGACAAGGCACAGAATCACCTTTTCTGAATGATCAGGGATAACTGACCCTGAGTATTCAGAAAATGTAAAATTACTGTTGCACAGTGAGGGCAGGGAAGAATTTCTTTGGCTATGGGTGATCCACTGGGACATGGCCTGGCACACCCTTACCCATCTTGATGGCACTTGGACAAATGCCCAGGCATGAGAAAGGCATGTCAATACGAGGCCAGACCCCTCAAAGATGAGAGTCTTGGTTACCCAACTGAGTAAATTACCAAGAGCAAAAGAGGCACTAATCAAGGATACGAGGAGTCTAAAATGAGTGGCAAAAGAGGGAAAAGAGGAGCACCAGCTGCAGTGGTGGGGGCTGTGGTTGTCCTATTAACTTCATCTCGTAAATTACTTAAGGAAAAGAGATCAGTCCAATCCAGAAAAACCATTTTCTTTTTTTTTTTTTTCCAGAGAGGATGAGCTCTTTATATGAAGCAAATAGCACACAAAGAATAGGAGGTAGCAGATGCTGTGTTCTATCACCTTGAGTCCCCACTGGGATGGAGGACTCATTCTCCAGCTGGCAGGAAGGTTGGCCACTGATGGTCCATAGCTGAGTCCCTCTTTGGAGAATTGCTCTTCATTTGAAGGAGGTTGCTTTGTCCAAAGTTTACATTCCTTCTGTGGAGGGAGCTCATAACCATAAACGTATTGATGTAGGGGTACAGAACCAGGACCTTTGCCTTAGCTGGAACAAGTCTGAAGGGCCAATCTACCTCCAGAACTCCTCATCAGATGCGCTGAGGTGATTCCTGCAACGGATCACATTTCACCTTTTCCGTCTGCTGGGCCTCACCTCTCACCAGTGCTACTCATGAGTGTGTTCCCTGTTAAACTTCTGCATGGAAAGCTCAGAGTCTGTTTCCCAGGGAACCCAGTCTGTGATGGCTAGTAAAAGGAACTCTTAAACATACTTGCAATAAGCCTTTGGAAGTATATTCATGTTAGTTACCTCTAACCTGAGTGTGAGTGATGAATCCCACCCACTAAAAGGAAGCACTGGATGAAGTGAAGGAAAAACTGTGACTTGAAATATAATTCCAAATACATTTAATGATATGCTACTTTCAGCAAAATCTCTTCATTGGATCATAAAGAAAGAATATAATTTTTAAGAATGGAAAACCAGCTCACCTCTTCAAAAATTAAAGTTGAAATAACTGCTAAAGATACCTAACCCTTTGGGAGAGGATTCTAGAGGAGGGAGACTCAAGGAGTACTGATGATAGGTATATGGGTCCCAAGGTAACAGGGGCTTGGGCAGCACCTGTCCCTCCCCTATGCCTAGTTTTCTCTATGAGTATTTGCTCTTTTTCCAGTGTATGTTTGTTCTGGGAAGGAGAGAGTCCCAGCACTTACCTCCCAATGCTCCCAGCATCAGATAGTAGATCTTTCTGTAGAAGAGGGGAAAACAGCCCTTAGATATTTGGTTGATGATGTAATCCATCATAGAGAGGAACATGTACAAATCAGAAGGTTATAGTTACCCACATTTACCTGTGTGGACCTCCAGATTGAAAAAAAAAAAAAAAAAAGAATTGTCCTGCCTATGTTTAGTCTGAGGTCTGTGTGACCCTGGGGTCCTGGACTCTGAACACGGACTCACCCCAGAATAATAAAGAACCCAGAAGACCCAGAAGATGAAGTCCAATTGCCATAGAACCTTAGGCAATCTCTGGACTTTGAATACATCCCTGATGACAGCTTGCTTAGTTGTCATTCGTTTTTTTCTCAAAAAAGAATACAAAATGTGCAAAATGCTTTTAGTTTCTGGTTTTGTAATTGCAAGCCGGCTAAACGGTAATTTACTGTACTTTTCTGTTTGGAGACGCTACCGCTTTTTTAAAACATTTTCTACATTTTTCTTCATTTGTTGTCTTATAGTAGGAAATAATGCGCATACTTGAGCCTGCATTTTCATCACATTAGGGACCACTAGAAGAGTCTCTTTCCTAAAGAGGGAGGCAAGGATGGCGAGTAGGCGGAATGTGCTGAAAAACATGTTCCAGCGTTTGTCTCACCCACACAACTGGGAGGGGACTAAATGCTCTCTACACAGAAGCAGCTCACACGGTTTCATCTTGATCTACTCCACCTCCGTGCTGCAAAGTTTCACAACTGAGAAAAAAAAAGAGGGGGCCTGAAGTCTTTTTAACATGGATCATGCAGAGCTAGGTTATTTTTAAATTCGATCAAGACATCTGGCCCAGAGACCTTCGACAGCAAAACGTCTTCCCTCTTTCTTTGGTTTTTATATTTAGCATCCACCATAAGTAAGCCAGGGATAAATATAGTAAAACCATCTAGGTAATTCCACATAGACTCCACTTCATTTAAGTGTCGGAGGACCCTGTGGAAGCTGCTTCCCCTTTCTGGATATCACGGGGACAACAGGGATCTCACACAAACTCTTACCCAGGCTATTTTTTAAAAATTGACTTTAAAATGATACTTCTGCCTTGCAGATAAATGAACTTCTTGAGGTTCACTATGTCTTAGGATGAACAAGATCAATCTATGCCTCTCATGGTTAAATTTTAGCATTAGATGCTCTAATTGGTCTATGTGTCTAATTTTTCTATCCTTAAATTAAAAAGTATAGTTATATATACCTGTAGCTGGAACCACAGTCCCACTAGCTTTCCACAGGGGAACAGAAATGCCTTATCTATAAAGGGTTTCTAAAGCCTTTCGCTGTTACCTTTGCAAAAGAAGACTGGGTTTCTAGTGTGAGATCTCTACTAGTACCAGTGCAAAACAGAGGGACTGTCCTGACCAGAGGGAGAGAAGAATTGGAGTTTCCTCTTTTTTTCATGAATTTTATTAGCCTTGTTAAGTAGGGTCATCTGGGCAGCTTATCGAGATACTAGTTTGTAGATGAAATATGACCGTATCTCAAAGTCAAAGTAGACCTCTTAGAGTGGTGCTGGGGTGGGGTGCTCAGAGCCTCCTACTGCATCTTCCCATCTTCTTCCCTTTCTCAGATTGTTTCTGACACGGCTACTCAAGATTCTTGAGCACTGAAGAAGCACAGATACCCTGGAAAACTGTCTGGAAAAATTCTGCTCTAATTAAATTGTAATATCATATGGTGTAGTCCTAATAGTTCCATTATGTAAAAAGTTTAGACAGCAGAAGCCTCCTGGGAGGTGTGATTTGAGGAATGACAGTGATATTTCTGCTTTTGGGACCCTGCTAGGCATACTTCTTCCCATCACTATTTGGCATTTCTGTATTGGAATCACTTTGGGTTAAGGCACAGTTACTATTAAGGGTCCCTGTTAGAAAACAAAACAAAACTTTATTTGAAAGTATCACCATATTCTACTGGAAGCCATCATTCCATGTGGAATGGGGATATTTTCCATGATGAAACAGAGCTGGGATAAACCAGTCCCACCAGCAAAACTGAGAGTCAGGGAGAGACCCTTTTTTGATTGTGACCTTGTGAAGTCAGCCAGTGGACAGAGAGATGCTGATGTAGAGAGGGGCACGAGGAAATGGCTTAGACAAGAGACACTGTTCAATGCAGTTGATTCTGCAGCTATGATGGACCTCCCTGTGTAACTACACGGCAAAGGAAGAATTGGGCATTTTCACTAGAGAAGAAGTGAAAGACAAAAGCTGCAAAGAAAAGGAAGATGGTGGCATATAGCCCAGACTCTGTGTTATGATTTTGTCCAAGACTGGCCTGTTGATATTTCCAAGTGCCTAATGGAATGAATCGACATTAGTGAACTAATTTGTTACTGGTCCCTGCATAGCAGACTATCATTTGTGGGATAATGGCAAGCTCTCTTAAATATGCAGAAGGAGGTTGGATGACCGGACGGCTAGTTATCAAGAATTTCAAGCTACAGATTTATTAGATTTAGGGTAAGGTACTTCTTTTGAGTAATATTCTCTCTATTTCTTAAAAACTGTTATCACATTTGTTTTCTTGTGTCCGCCTTTATTGATTACAAATGTTCCCAAATGTCAAGACTATGGAAAATGACAACAAACTATCAATTCCTTAAGTTAACAAGCACCACATTTACTCCAAAAGATTACAAAGAATAGGGGGAAAAAAGAATCACCACACAGATGATTTGAATCATGTCGTTTATAAAGATGTAGAGAAACAGACTTTAGTTGGGGCGCAAGCTGCTTGAATTTGAATTTAATTTAAAGATGGACAGTTTTTCTACGGGGTTGGCATTTTGTCTTCCTGAAGCCAGAATAGATTTCATCCAGATGCTTCATGTTTTTGCCCTGAAAGCAAACATTTACATGGGAACTGAGCTGAAGGAACTGAACAAAGCAACCTTATAAACTCTAAATTTGGGTGATTGCATCACTGAAGTTCTAAACATACTATGAGTCAAATCCAGGTTTTATTTTTATTGAGCATTTGCAACTAATTCCCACCGATTAAAGACAATTTAGTCTCTTCTTTTTGGCAAATAAATCTTGTTCTGGGAGGATGACATGGGAATCACTTGTCTTCCCAACAGCCACACAATTTGATTCCACTGTTGCAATGGGAATGTGGAATGGGGGAAGGTTGTGCATTTGAGGAATTCATTAAGCAACTGAATTCATTAAATGTTGGGAGTAGATAATTTAGACCTTTTTTGTTAACATAATAATTTACTACTGTGTCATTTTTAGGGCTTGCTTTAGTCTCAGACACAATTTTATATTTATATTAAATTAAAATTATCTACTACTTATATCGACAAAAATATAAGAGTCTTAGTTGTAGTTATTGGTGGGGCTACAGAGTCCCCACCTTGCTCTTCACTAATCAACTTGAACAGTGTGAGGAGTGGGCAGAGGGGGAGATGTGACCCATGGTGGAGATGGTGCCAGTGTAAGGCAGGCAAGTTATGTAGAAGCTTAACTTTGAAGTTGGAACTAAGAAGCTCAGGTCTTATTTCTGATGATCTCAGGTATTTCTTTACTTTGGCTGTAAAATAATGAAGATGATATTCTTATTGTGAGTTCAGGAACAGATCAATATTTTAGAAGGTCCAGAACTGACACAATTTGAGTGTGCGTGCTCAGTCGCTCAGTTGTGTCGAACTGTCTGCCACCCTATGGACTGTAGCCTGCCAGAATCCTCTGTCCATGGAATTTTCCAGGCAAGAATACTGGAATGAGTTGCTATTTTCTCCTCCAGGGTATCTTCTGGACCCAGGTATCAAACCCACATGGCTCGCTCTCTCTTTTTTTTGCATTTTATTTTATTTATTTATTTATTTTATTTTTTAACTTTACTATATTGTATTGGTTTTGCCATATATCAACATGAATCATGAATCAAACCCACATCTCTTGCATCTCTTGCTTCTTCAAAAAAGAATATAAATATAAATTCTTATTGTTGTTCAGCCACTCAGTTGTGTCTGACTCTTTGCGGCCCCATGGACTGCAGCATGCCAGTCTTCCTTGTCCTTCACCATCTCCCAGAGCTTGCTCAAACTCATGCCCATTGAGTCGGTGAGCCCATCCAACCATCTCATCCTCTGTCATCCCCTTCTCCTCCTGCCCTCAATCTTTCCCGGCATCAGGGTCTTTTCAAATGAGTCGGCTGTTTGCATCAGGTGGCAGAAGTATTGGAGCTTCAGCTTTAGCCTCAGTCCTTCCAATAATGTTCAGGGTTGATTTCCTTTAGGATTAATTGGTTTGATCTCCTTGCAGTCAAAGGGACTCTCGAGAGTCTTCACCAATACCACAGTTCAAAAGCGTCAGTTCTTCTGTGCTCAACTTTTTTTATGGTCCAATACTCACATCCACACATGACTACTGGAAAAACTATAGCTTTGACTAGACGGACCTTTTTCGGTAAAGTCATGTCTCTGCTTTTGAATGTGCTGTCTAGGTTTGTCATAGCTTTCTTCCTTATACCCAATGTAAGCTCTAAGTTGGGTATAAGACATTGAAAGGGACCATTGCAATTAAAGGGCCTTGAAGCTTAAGCCTTAGCAACTTCATGCTAAATCCAGCCCTGCTTGTGCCAGTGTCACTAAGGGAAAGAATGAGGTTGCCCATCATCCATCAAAGAGCTGCCGTTTGTGCTGATGGGGCTGCCTTTCTGAGGGAGGCAGTAAGTTCTTCTCTAGAACTGGAAAGGGTGTAGTAGGAGATTGCTGTTTGCTGATAACTAAAGCTTGTTAACAGGAATTTTAAGCTGTTATCACATCATGAACCTCTTCTGATAAGGTGATCTCTGCTTTATAAACATGATTACTCCCAGGTACAAGTTTCTTTCCCAGGTGGCTCGGAAAGAATTACTCAGTGGTAAAGAATCTGCCTGCTGATCAGGAAATGCAGGTTCGATCCCTGCATTGGGAAGATCCCCTGGAGAAGGAAATGGCAACCCACTCCAGTATTCTTGCCTGGGAAATCCCATGGACAGAGGAGCCTGGTGGGCTACAGTCTATGGGGTCACAAAGAGTCGGACACAACTTAGTGAGCAGACAACAACAGAAGTTTCCTAGGTGGGAATATTTGAACTCCCATGTTCCGGACCATCTGCACGCTAGACCATTCAGTACTCTTAGGTGCCCAAGGAACATTTTCAACCTCATTTTGTAGGCATTGACCTGCTCAGCATCACAGAGTTGGATGTTGGATGTGCCCAACCCTGAAATCCATGCTTACTCACCACCCCTTAGTGCTGAGGGACTTCAATATTGGACAGTTTCTATAGGTGGTTTGAGCTCTCTGTGTGATCTCACCGATTAGCTGTTCATTCAGTCAAAGTGACATCACACCTCTTGGGATGATGCCCTAAACACACTTCCACTATGGAGGGTTGTGCCCTCCTTCCTGGTGTGATAGCTGGTCACTGGAATAAAGATATTTCCTCTGTTTGGGGCTTAGTCATGCCCTGACCTGGAAAAATCTCTACTTAAAAAATAATTTTAAATTCCTAGGGTCAGCAAATAACCATGAAGTGGTTACCATCAATTTCTTGCTGGTATATATTCTAGAATGGGCTTTCCAGGTGGCAGAGTGGTAAATAATCCACCTGCTAATACAGGTGATTCAAGAGACATGAGTTCAATCCCTGGGGTGGGAAGTTTCCCTGAAGAAGGAAATGGCAACCCACTCCAGTATTCTTGCCTGGGAAATCCCATGGATCGAGGAGCCTGGCAGGCTATAGTCCATGAGGTCACAAAGAGTCTGACATGACTGAGCACACACACACATATTTTAGAGCAGCGGTCCCCAATCATTTTGGCACCATGGACTGGTTTTGTAGAAAATGTTTTCACAGACTGGTGTGGAGGATGGTTTCAGGATGATTCAAGACATTACATTTGTTGTATGCTTTATTTCTATTATTATTGCATTAGTTCCTTCTCAGATCATCAGGTATTACATCCTGGAGGTTGGGGATCCCTGTTCTAGAGTATATCCTCATTCAGAGACTGTTTATTTTGAAAGTTCATTTTGTGGCCAGATTCTCTGGGGAATTATTATTAGTCCTGGGGAAAAAGCAAGAGAGTTCCAGAAAAACATCTATTTCTCTTTTATTGACTACGCCAAAGCCTTTGACTGTGTGGATCACAGTAAACTGTGGAAAATTCTGAAAGAGATGGGAATACCAGACCACCTGACTTGCCTCTTGAGAAACCTGTATGCAGGTCAGGAAGCAAGAGTTAGAACTGGACATGGAACAACAGACTGTTTCCAAATAGGAGAAGGAGTACATCAAGGCTGTATATTGTCACCCTGCTTATTTAACTTATATGCAAAGTACATCATGAGAAACGCTGGGCTGGAGGAAGCACAAGCTGGAATCAAGATTGCCGAGAGAAATATCAATAAGCTCAGATATGCAGATGACACCACCCTTATGGAAGAAAGTGAAGAGGACTAAAGAGTCTCTTGATGAAATTGAACGAGGAGAGTGAAAAAGTTGGCTTAAAGCTCAACATTCAGAAAATGAAGATCATGGCATCCAGTCCCATCACTTCATGGGAAATAGATGGGGAAACAGTGGAAACAGTGTCAGGCTTTATTTTTCTGGGCTCCAAAATCACTGCAGATGGTGATTGCAGCCGTGAAATTAAAAGATGCTTACTCCTTGGAAGGAAAGTTATGACCAACCTAGACAGCATATTATAAAGCAGAGACATTACTTTGCCAACAAAGGTCCGTCTAGTCAAGGCTATGGTTTTTCCTGTGGTCATGTATGGATGTGAGAGTTGGACTATAAAGAAAGCTGAGCACTGAAGAATTGATGCTTTTGAACTGTGGTGTTGGAGAAGACTCTTGAGAGTCCCTTGGACTGCAAGGAAATCCAACCAGTCCATTTTAGAGGGATCAGTCCTGTTCATTGGAAGGACTGATGTTGAAGCTGAGACTCCAATACTTTGGCCACCTGATGTGAAGAGCTGACTCATTTGAAAAGACCCTGATGCTGGGAAAGATTGAGGGCAGGAGGAGAAGGGGACAGAGGATGAGCGGGTTGGATGGCATCACCAACTCAATGGACATGACATGGGTTTGGGTGGACTCTGGGAGCTGGTGATGGAGAGCGAGGCCTGGCGTGCTTCGGTTCATGGGGTCGCAAAGAGTCAGACACGACTGAGTGACTGAACTGAACTGGGACTCACCAGACATAGGAATTGCATGGGACAGAAGAAGGATTTCTAAAAAGAGAGACAAAAGATTCTAACTCAGAGCAGGGCTCCTTTGTAGAGAAGTTCTCCTCTACACACGCTGCCTTTTTTTTCTCTGCTGTCCTTCAACTCCTCCTACTATCAAACACATACAGAGAGAGTCGTCATAGGTACTAATAAAAATGTCCACAAGGATCCAGTAGCGTTTGACTGCTTAAGTTTCTCAAAAGCCTTCTTAAGTCCTTATGCAAGAAGGGAGTTCTCTTTCTCCCAGATTCATCTCAACCAACTTCATGTTTAGAAGTGTGACCTGTTGAGACCAGCATGCTGGTCTGTTATGTGCTGGATTTACAGTGATTGAATACATATTTCTTTTTCAAAGCTGTTAAGAACCACATGGCTACTTACCCCAGAGGTGGGGCATTTTTAGAGATGATGAAATGGAGACTTTTGATTTGAAGGCTTGTGCAAAAGGAACAACTCTGGACTCCCTCAAAGCTCTCCAGTCTGGAAATTAAACTGAACTCACTCTCATTCTGGTGACTCCTCCTAGGAGCTTGGAAACAATAACTGTGCTAGTGAAGGCTTGGAATACATTGAAATAGGCCTGTCAAATGTCAGTTTATACAGGAGGTGATGCAGTATGTGCTGACATCATGTAATCAAAAGGAAAAAAAAATTACACCGTGTGTCTTGCCTGGGAAAAATAGACTGCAACTTAGCAAGTTGTATTTCATGTTCCCTGAACAGAGCTGCAATTCTGTCCTGTATTTATTCATTGAGTGCCTATTTAACTACAAAGTGGTGGTTTACAAATAATCAGAGTGTGAGGCTGTTTTCTGGGCTTTTAAAGACATCAGCTCTGGTAGATCAGATCAAATCCAACCCACCTCAGCAGGTACTAACTTGTTTAAGAAAACCAGCTGTCAACAGGAAAGGGAAACTCAGAGGGTTCACCAACTTAATCATCCCTTTGGCAGACCCTGGGAAATGTTCTGCCTGATTTTTCAGTGATGTGTTGGGCAAATGTAGAAAGGCAGCGCCTTCCATCAATCAGGAATCAATTATGAAGCTGATTGAGGTGCTGGTTTTTTAAATTACCCAAATAGATGGAGATTCAGGGAACAGCAGATACCTTAAGGAATTAACCTAAAAGAGCACACAGGGTAGGGATAAGGGGAAGAGGAGTTCAGAGAAAGCAATCGGGACTGAGAAACCTGCTTCTCTCCTCCCAGACTGCAGACAGAAGAGCATCTTCTCTGCTCCTGTCTCCCTGGAAACATTATTCTTCTGGTGGCTGCCACTGAGTGTTCTCCTGCAAGTTACCTGGCAGGGTCACAGGCAAAGCTATTACAGAAATCTGCTTCCTTCCTTTGCCCTCCCCTGGAACTTCCAGCCTTTCCTGGAAACACCTTTTCTAAATTTCTATTCCTTTCAGCTGTGCAGTGCACATGTCAAATGCCAACTCAATGAGATGGTCCTGATGATGTTTCTAAACATTTTTTGCCCATCTGGGAATTCACAAGGACTTTGTTCTGTAAACCCCCAATGTTATCAGCTTGGTGTCCAGTTGCCTAACAGTCAGCATTTTCCTGGAAGGAATTTTGAATGACATACCCTCCCCCACCCACTCAGCACAAAGGGATATTTTTGTTCTATTGAAGTATTTTTTAAACAGTTTAATTGCGAAATATAACCAAAAATGAGTAAGACAATGCCATCGGTATTAGTTAATGCAGGAAGCTTTCTGGCAGCAAGATGAGTAAAGTCATAATCAGTGTACCAACCAAGGGCTATTTTGCACTGTTTTAGTCGGTGGTTCCCTGATAGCTCAGTTGGTAAAGAATCCGCCTGCAATGCGGGAGACCTGGGTTTGTTCCCTGAGTTGGGAAGATTCCCTAGAGAAGGGAAAGGCTACCCACTCCAGTATTCTGGCATGGGGAATTCCATGAACTGTATAGTCCATGGTGTCACAAATAATTGGACATGACTGAGCGACTTTCACTTTAGTTGGTGAAGGAGGAAATCGGTGGGAAGGGACCAAGGGACGATTTCATTTTGACTCTGCTGATCTGCTCCGTGAGTGAAATCAGGTCCTTCTCAAGCATGATATGTCTCAAATTTGCAAGATGTTGCTTTGTAAGTAAATCAGGATGGCAAGTTTTTTTATCTAATAAGAGAACTAGACCAAAGTTATCAACAAACACAGCACCTAGACAGGACACCTCTCACTGCACAATTTTCATACAACTTACTGACTTCAATAGGAGGTTTATTAGATAAGAGAGAAGTTACAAGAGATGAGAAACAAGGTGGATATGTTATGGTTCAAATGGCTTGTATAAAAGGGTTAAATAGGAATGCTTGGTGGAATGCAGTTATAATTTGGCTTTAAAAAAATAATTTTCATTGGAGTATAGTTGCTTTACAATGTGTTAATTTCTACTGTACAGTGAAATGAATCAGCCACACATTCACATATATCCCCTCCTTTTTGGATTTCCTTCCCATTCAGGTCCTCACAGAGCATTACGTACTTCCCTGTGCTATACAGTAAGTTCTCATTAGTTATCTATTTTATAGTGTCAGTATTATATGCATGTCAATCCCAATCTTCCAATTCTTCCCACCCCTTCTTTCCCTCTTTGGTATCCATACATATGTTCCATAATGTGACCTCTAAGGGCATGTATTCAGAGGTCAGAGTGCTCAATGTAGAATCTAAGTCTTACGACTTTTCTGGCTGCATGACACTGGGTGATTAGTATTTTATCCCAGCCTTAGTTTCCTAAGTTGTCAAATAGGGGTAGTAATACAAATATCCGGAGAAGGCAATGGCACCCCACTCCAGTGTTCTTGCCTGGAGAATCCCAGGGACTGGGGAGCCTGGTGGGCTGCCGTCTATGGGGTCGCACAGAGTCGGACACGACTGAAGCGACTTAGCAGTAGCAGCAATACACATATCACATAAAGAATGATACATGTAGGGAGCCCAGTGGCTGGCACTTAGTAAGAACTCAGTAAATGCAAGCTGCTCCTGCTGTTATCACCAGTACTTTTAGTACAAGCGCTGCTGCTTCTGTGGGGCTTCTCAGAACTCCCAATATAATACTGAGTCCCTGAGTTTATAGAAGAAGCCTGCAGAGCTCAGCCTGTCCAAGACTTACCTAAATCACTAACACTTTTTCCATAGAACATCTGGCTGGATTCATGTTTTCTGGCCTACCATTTAGGAAATATTGTGACAGACGTATCCCCATGGGATCCTGACTCATAGTCTTTAACATTTGCTGGAGAAATTCCTCTCACTTCTCTCTACCTACTCAAATTCTCTGCATTCTGTTCAGCTCAACTCCTGTCCTGCCTCCAAGAGCCAGCTCTCACCTCCCTGGTCAGCATTCAGTTCCTTTCTCCGAATTCGGTTGGCCCATGTCATTTGCAATATATGTCTCTTGGATTTTTTCTTGATGTTGGCACTGTTTTCATAGATTTCTTATCACACTTAATTTGTCTTCTCTAACTTTATTTTACATAGTAAGTCTTCAGCTTAGCAACCCTTCACTTCACTGGCTAGTCTTAGATCTGCTGTGCTTGCTCAAGACCTAATTGAGTAAAGGTTTCCTGATGGTTCACCAGGTAAAGAATCTGCCTGCAGTGTAGGAGATGCAGGAGATGCCAGTTCAATCCCTGGGTCAGGAAAACCCCCTGGAGGAGGAAATGGCAACCTATTCCAGTATTCTTGTCTGGAAAATTCCATGGACAGAGAAGCCTGGCCGGCTACAGTCCACAGGGTCACAAAGAGTCAGACATAACTGAGCACACATGAGCGTGAGCCATCAGTAAACGGTTGGAGCCTTACACTGTACGTTGATTTCCCCTGCAGAGAAGTCTGAAGCCTCACTTGTCACCCTCAACTTCTTCCAGGGCCAGTGTTCTTAGTCTTTAGTCCAGCTGTGTTATCTCCCCTTCTGATGTCTTTCCTAACCCATAGGATGGTGTCTGTTATCAAACTCAAGTTTGACTGCTCACCTGTCAGAGACAATAATTGAGTAGCAAATGTTGGTAGAAAGGAAAGTTGCTTTAATCAGAAAGTCAGCAATCTAGGGAGAAGGTGGATTCATGCCCTAAGACTCACTCCAAAGATTCTGCTCAGCCATGACAGTTCTTAAAGGGAGAAAGAGGAAACAATCTCAGATAGTTATTAAGACTGGATGTCATAGTCTTCATCATTTTCCCATTGAATGCAGGACTTCTGACTTCTCCAAATAGTCCTTTGGATGTTATCTTGCCCGCATGGTCTGACTGCAAATTTACGAAGAGGAAAGGGGCTTCCCTGCTAACTCAGATGGTAAAGTATCAGCCTGTAATGCAGGAGATGCAGGTTCACTCCTTGGAGGAAGATCCCCTGGAGTAGGAAATGGCAACCCACTCCAGTATTCTTGCCTGGAGAATTTCACAGACAGAGGAGCCTGGTGGGCTACAGTCCATGAATTGCAAAGAGTCAGACACAACTGAACAACTAACACCAAGGGGAAGACTGTCAGTCATTCTTTAACTACTTAATTCTTCTTTAGTACTTCTAATCCAGGAAAGAAATCAACAGGTTAGACAAGGCACTGTGTACATTCAGTAAAGCAAAAATCAGGAGTAAAGGTTAAATGTTATCTAGGTTAAATGTTGATCTTATTTTTAGGATTAAGGTCTGAGAAAAACAGAGATGGACAAACAGAAAAACATCAAAAGAGCTGCTTACATATCTACTGTGCAAAAAGCTGATTTGTTGAGGAGACTATATTTCCCTTTTTATTATGTGTCCTTTTTTCTGAAGTCAATATTTCATTCTGTTCCTTGGTAATATATATTTTCTCTATCTTTAATTTTATTCTTTTCTTTATATTTCCTAGTGAGGCTTTGATTTATCCACATTTTATTGATTTACTGTGCCTGAAAACTATGTTGATGTAGGGAGTTGATTACAAGAATAGATGTAATACAAGTTTATTAAAGAGATTAAGAACACAGGCACTTGAACTAAAATAATCTGGCATTAACTGCATCCTTTACTAGCTGTGTGGCCTTGTATAAGTTAATTACACTCTACTACAGTCTTATGAAATGAGCCACCTGGTAGGGTTGCTTTCCACATTAAACAAGACAATGGAAGACCAGCAGCAGAGTGCACTCTGGAAGGCTCATAATCATGGCTCAGATTTAAGACACATTGCTGTCATCTGGAGCAGAAGCAGAGGGGGCTTTAGAAGGAGGAAGGATGTGAGCAGGAATTGCAGATGAATAGGAAGAGTTACCGGAGAAGGCAGTGGCAACCCACTCCAGTACTCTTGCCTGGAAAATCTCATGGATGGAGGAGCCTGGTAGGCTGCAGTCCATGGGGTCACAAAGAGTCAGACAGGACTGAGCGACTTCACTTTCACTTTTCACTTTCATGCATTGGAGAAGGAAATGGCAACCCACTCCAGTGTTCTTGCCTGGAGAATCCCAGGGACGGTGGAGCCTGGTGGGCTGCCGTCTCTGGGGTCACACAGAGTCGGACACAACCAGCGACTTAGCGGCAACAGCAGCAAGGAGAGTTGCAAAGACTGGTTTTACTGGGGCAGAGTGAGAGATGAGGTTGGTATCATAGATTGGAGACAAATAGTGGAGGGTTTTAAATCCAAAATTATGGAATTTTAGACAATGGAGAGTCACTAAACATTTCTAAACAAAATAGTAATACGATCTCGTCTGTGTGTTAGGAAGCTACCTATAGGAATACTAAGGAGGATGAATTGGAGCGGAGAGATCAATCAAGAGATTAAGCGCCACCATTCCCCTTTTTTTTTTTTTTTCCTGTTTCTATCCCCCTGCTTCAGTTTCTTTTTAGATAATAGGAGGCAATTTTTCATGCAACTTCCATTGATAATCCTTGATGAGACTCTCCTTGAACTTTTTAATCTTTCTTTATCTGACTAGGCCTATTTAGTTCATCTGGCCCAAAGAATGTGTCCAGAAACAAAACAGATCATACATTTTCTGTTTTATATGTAAGCCTCAACTCCCATTCTTCAAGAGATAGGAATACCAGACCAGCCTGCCTCCTGAGAAATCTGTATGCAGGTCAAGAAACACCAGGTAGAGCCGGACATGGAACAAAGGACTGATTCCAAATTGGGAAAGGAGTATGTCAAGGCTGTATATTGTCACCCTGCTTATTTAACTTACATGCAGAGTTAATGTGAAATGCTGGGCTGGATGAATCACAAGCTGAAATCAAGACTGCTGGGAGAAATACCAGTAACCTCAGATATGCAGATGACACCAGCCTTATGGCAGAAAGTGAAGAGGAACTAAAGAGCCTCTTAATGAAGGTGAAAGAGGAGAGTGAAAAAGCTGGCTCAAAACTCAACATTCAGAAAACTAAGATCATGGCATCTGGTACTATCACTTCATGTCAAATTCATGGGAAAACAACGGAAACAGTGACAGACTTTATTTTCTTGGGCTCCAAAAGCACTGAAGCTGGTGACTGCAGACATGAAATTAAAAGATGTTTGCTCCTTAGAAGAAAAGCTATGACAAACCTAGGCAGTGTATTAAAAAGCAGAGACGTTACTTTGCCTAAAAATGTCCATCTAGCCAAAGCTATGGTTTTTCCAGGAGTCGTATATGGATGTGGAATTTGGACCATAAAGAAGGCTGGATGCCAAAGAATTCAAGCTTTTGAGCTGTAGCATTGGAGAAGACTCTTGAGAGTCCCTTGGTTTGCAAGGAGATCAAATCAGTCAATCCTAAATGAAATCAACCCTGAATATTCATTAGAAGGACTGATGCTGAAGCTGAAGCTCCAATGCTCTGGTTACCTGATGCGAGGAGTCAACTCATTGGACAGGACCCTGATGCTGGGAAAGACTGAAGACAGGAGGAGAAGGGGAGGACAGAGGACAAGATGTTTGGATGGTATCACCAATTTAATGGACATGAGTATGAGCAAGCTCCGGGAGGTGGTGAAGGACAGGAAAGCCTGGTGTGCTGCAGTCCATGGGGTCACAAAGAATCAGACAAGACTGAATGAGAACAACATTTCCCAAAGCTGCTGTCCACTACTATAACTTTGCTTCAGAGAATCACCACTCCTTTCTTCCAGTCTGTGCAATGTGTTCTCAGTTGAGTGCTGAATTCCAAGGGTAAGTGCTTTATTTATACATGAACTAGAAAATGGATAATAAGAAAGATTTCAATAACTATCAGCCCCTTGGTTACAATAGATTCTTAACCTTAGGAAGCAGAACTGCATTTTGTTCTGAAGTCCTCTGAAAACAAAAATATATTTACACCAGATACGGTTGCCCAATGCAAACTTTCAATCCAGTTAGATGCACAGGAGTGTCTACTGATGACCTTGCAGCTGCTTGTCAGCACCTTCCTATTAAACTCTCAGTCTGCTTAAAATAGAGCACCAATACCTCTGGGCACCTCGCTTTTTGAAAAGCAAACTAAGCCATCAGATAAGACCATGGAGACCTGGGCTTTATCTAATGCTACACACTCTTTTTAAAATTGATTCACTTTTCTGCCAACCCAAAATGTCCATGAAATAGCCTAGCTGCTGCTACAAGAACAATTATTATTCCACCTGAGATGACTCATAGGGTCTCAAGGCCTTGCAAACATCCCTTTATACTGAAGATGGGTTGGAGATAAAGCAGACATGAGTTGGCACTTCAGGCAGACAACGATTGTCAGACATGCCACATTGTGACAGCTGGAGAACAGCCCCGTGGCCTGATGGAAGAAGACACTTCCATATTTCCTGGAGATCAGCATGCATGGAAATGTGCTAAATTTTGTCCTAACAGAAATACCATAAGGGTACAAAAGGCCTTCGAATCAGAATTGTCTGAATTTTCAAACTGACAGACTTGACGTTTATAAGCAAACATGGAAGCCTTGTGGAAACTTCAATTCACCTGCTGTATCTCTCCCTATAATCTAATGCCAAGGTTCAATTAACTGTAATTCATGGTGTACATAATTGCAACTCATCCAGAAGAGATTATTTTTTTGAGAGCTTCAAAATGAGAAAATGTGCACATTCCTTTACAGGTTTCATTGAAAGAAAGTTGATTTAAATAAATCCACAGGCACATATACTGTAGTGATTGATTCACCCCAAACAAAATGTACTATTGACATCTGTAGAAATATACATAGTAATTTATTTCTCAGATTACTATTATCTCATTAGTGATGTCATGAACTACAAGTAGAAATATCATTTGAGTCACCATTTTGCAATTTCTCTATAAAATTCCAGTTCATGTTTGGATTTATAAGACAAAAATGTGTTTTTAAGTCTGAACTAGATATATTTGTATTGTCTGGTTACAAATTAGTTCCCAGTGATTCATGAGGTCATCACAGGAAAATGTGAGAGATCCCTTTGGGGTATCATAATACTCTAACAGGGAAATAAGTATTAACATCTGAAGCCATAAGAGCAGGGACATCTATATTTCAAGGAAAACCTGACACCGGAAATTTCAATCCTATCATAAAAATGAGTTGCAACAAAATTACTCTCCAGGGTCACTGAAGAGTATCTCTGTGAGATAACTGAATTAGCCACTCAGAATGTTAAAGACAAAGGTGGATCTTGTTCAATCAAAATGTTTATTCTGCTTATTAGTCCAACTGAACACTTCTGTGAAATCAAAACAGTGTAAATGTTTGAACTAAATTTCAATTCAGTCAGAATGATCAATCTTTAGGCTTATGTTTCACACACAAACAATAAAAATATCAACATGTCTCTTATATGTATGAGTCTGGACACAAAAGGTAAGGACAGAATTACATCAAGTTTTTGACTTTGATTTCAATGAGTCACGCAAATCTCTGTTACAAAATGGAGGATCATAAGTAAGTTCATTGCAGATAAATGATTTCAGAGCAGCCAATACTCATTCTGCCCAAATTGCTGAGTTCCCAGATTATCTGCAGCCTTGACCTTGCCTCTGAGGGTTTACTTGGGTCTTGAGAGAGAGGACAGGCCTCCCACTATGGAGAAAAATAAACCAAGTCAGTTGGTTTAGATTTAGGTCTTAAAAAGTTCAGAGGTCCTCTGTGGCACTTAGGGAATTCCCAGCCCATTCTAGATTTGAGCCTTCAAAATACTGAAGGGTCCATCTGGTTACTGGATGAGAGCCATGGGAACTTACAGCCAAAGGCTACCAGGAAGTACCCTAGAAAAGACTCTAAATTTGGTTTTCATCAATCTGAATCTCAGTGACCTGCTTCTACTTTTAGCAGAGAAAGCTGACCAAATTAGAATGTTATTACTAGCAATCAAGGCAGTTTTTTTTTTTATTATTATTATTGCATTTTGGACTTTGGCTTCTGCCAAGGATTAGATGCTGAATTGAAATTAACCTCTCCTTTGCCCACAATCCAAGTGTACTTTTTTCTGCTGCTGCTGCTGCTGCTAAGTCGCTTCAGTCATGTCCGACTCTCTGCGACCCCATAGATGGCAGCCCACGAGGCTCTCCCATCCCTGGGATTCTCCAGGCAAGAACACTGGAGTGGGTTGCCATTTCCTTCTCCTATGCATGAAAGTGGAAAGTGAAAGTGAAGTCGCTCAGTCATGTCCAACTCTTAGCGACCCCATGGACTGCGGCCCACCAGGCTCCTCCATCCATGGGATTTTCCAGGCAAGAGTGCTGGAGTGGGGTGCCATTGCCTTCTCCACTTTGTTTCTACAACTTATGAATTACTCACTACAGTCTGCATTCATTAGCTTAGAAACACAGATCTGCCTATATAGTTCTTCAAACCTTCAATATTTCTTGGCTTCATATTTAATATACTTCCTTCAATATTTTTTGGCTTCAATTTAATACACTTCCTTCAATATTTCTTGGCTTGGTATTTAATGCACTTCTTAATCTGGCCTAGGCTTACACCTTTACCATCTCTTTTCACTTTTCTCAACACAAACTTGATTTCTTAGCTGTATCAGATTATTTGCTCTTTACAAATGACGTCTTTAGATGCCTTTGCTTGCATTGTTCTCTCTGTCATTGTCCATCGCATCACTGATATTCATCTTTCAAAGTCTATCAAAAATATTATCTACCTCCATACACATTTTCTCAACTCTCAGAGACAAAATTAATGAACTCCCTAGCATGGTCACTTTAATACTTTACACTTCTTCTGTGGCCGCTCAGTCATAGTAGCACTTTCCATATAAAAACTAGTGAGATAGGAGAGCTTATTATTTCCTGTGCTGAAAATTGTATTATTTGAGTTCTGTTAACATATCCTTGGGTAGGAAGTGGTCCGGGTGAACCTAACAGGTGGGGAGGTCTGAAAGTTCCTTCATGTTCATGATGAGTCATGCAAATAATTGTAAGTGAGATGCATAGGAAGGCAGAGCTAGGGGCTAAAACTTTCTACAAATGAGAAGAATGATCAGGAGGTTGTAGATGACCACACCAATTGAGCGCAAGAGTGACATATTTGCATGATGTGAGTTTCAAGAAAGCAGCTGTTTTGGCAAGAAGTGGGGCATAGTATTGGACTAGAAGTGGCAATGAGAATCAGAAAGGACATTCCAACATATGAGTGAGGCAATAAAAATCTCCACGTGAGCAGTCTTCAAAGCAGTACTTTGAGGACAATTGGGTTTTAGTTAAGACAAGAAATGAGAAGAATGTTCTGAGAAAGGATTATGGGTAGGGAGGAATATTTAACTGAGCAAGGTTTGAGAGGGAGGGGAAAAGAGAGGGATGGGTCAGATTAAATGCACCAACCAGGATCAAGACCGTGTCTGGGTTGGCAGAGTTGACTTTAAATGGCAATGGAGAGTATGGTGGTATGAGGCATAGCATGTTGGTCTTGCTATGTACCTGGACAGCTGGACAAATTACCATGATTTAAAAAGCTTTCCTCTGTGATATGATGGCTCACAGAACCAGGGCTGTCTGTGACTTCTTGGAGGTTGATGATTTACGTGGTCTAGAACTTAATCCTGGGTTTGCCTTGGGGTGTGTACAAATGCAGGCCAGTGGTGCACCTCACTGGACTTCTATCCCTTTGCATATAATACAAGGAGATTAGATCTAATAATCGTGGAGCTTGACTCTAGCTATTAGTCTACAAAAAGTTTTATTTTTCAGTGAGTTTAGGCAGTCTGTGTTTCTTAGGTTAATTTAACAATTGAAAGAGGGCTACTTCCTAAAGACTAAAAGAAGAATATATTATTTTCTTCACTTTCATGCAGGAAGAATTTATTATGCACTGATTTTGTGTCTCACTTGATGTGCTATGAAAAAATGTATATATTCTGTGCCCTGGAAGATCTTTCAAACTACTGGGAGCCATAACATATGCTCAGAAATAAATGGTGAATGCTGAAGACATATGCCTTCACACAAGCTTTTATAATGAGACTCCCCTCGCCCTGGTCCACTTCTTGCTTAGACAAATCGCTTAGCATTCACCATTTTTATTTGTCCTTCAATATTTTGTAGGGTTAATTGGGAAGTTCATGACCTTATGTCTAAAGTTCTTGAAGATTCTAGTGATAAGGTTGGATTTAAAGTGTCTTAATCTTCAAGCTGGTTTTAGAAAAGGCAGAGGAACCAGAGATCAAATTGCCAACATCCACTGGATCATGGAAAAAGCAAGAGAGTTCCAGAAAAACATCTATTTCTGCTTCATTGACTATGTCAAAGCCTTTGACTGTGTGGATCACAATAAACTGTGGAAAATTCTGAAAGAGATGGGAATACCAGACCACCTGATCTGCCTCTTGAGAAATTTGTATGCAGGTCAGGAAGCGACAGTTAGAACTGGACATGGAACAACAGACTGGTTCCAAATAGGAAAAGGAGTATGTCAAGGCTGTATATTGTCACCCTGCTTATTTAACTTATATGCAGAGTACATCATGAGAAACACTGGACTGGAAGCAGCACAAGCTGGAATCAAGATTGCTGGGAGAAATATCAATAACCTCAGATATGCAGATGACACCACCCTTATGGCAGAAAGTGAAGAGGAACTAAAAAGCCTCTTCATGAAGGTGAAAGAGGAGAGTGAAAAAGTTGGCTTAAAGCTCAACATTCAGAAAATGAAGATCATGGCATCCAGTCCCATCACTTCATGGGAAATAGATGGGGAAACAGTGGAAACAGTGTCAGACTTTATTTTTCTGGGCTCCAAAATCACTGCAGATGGTGACTGTAGCCATGAAATTAAAAGACACTTACTCCTCGGAAGGAAAGTTATGACCGACCTAGATAGCATATTCAAAAGCAGAGACATTACTTTGCCAACAAAGGTCCATCTAGTCAAGGCTATGGATTTTCCTGTGGTCATGTATGGATGTGAGAGTTGGACTGTGAAGAAGGCTGAGCACCAAAGAATTGATGCTTTTGAACTGTGGTGTTGGAGAAGACTCTTGAGAGTCCCTTGGACTGCAAGGAGATCCAACCAGTCCATTCTGAAGGAGATCAGCCCTGGGATTTCTTTGGAGGGAATGATGCTGAAGCTGAAACTCCAGTACTTTGGCCACCCCATGCGAAGAGTTGACTCATTGGAAAAGACTCTGATGCTGGGAGGGATTGGGGTCAGGAGGAGAAGGGGAAGACAGAGGATGAGATGGCTGGATGGCATCACTAACTCGACGGACGTGAGTCTGGGTGAACTCTGGGAGTTGGTGATGGACAGGGAGGCCTGGTGTGCTGTGATTCATGGGGTCACAAAGAGTCGGACACGACTGAGCGACTGAATATTGAGACTGAACTGGCCTCAAGATAATACAATTTTAATACCAGAGGCAGAGTTGGTGAAATACACACATAGCTTCCTCCTCTCCTTTCCTTTAACAGTTTATTTTCCTCTGAGAAAATCCAGAAGTAGGAAATGAAAAGATATTCCTTGGTTCCTGTTCACAGGTGGAGGAAAACATTCAGGTAGCTTGCAGCTGACTGATCCAAAGAACTGCTGCTTAGGTGACCAGGCACCTTGCTACTATCAAATCATAGCAGAGAAGCCCTAGACAGGGGTCATGAAACTTCTGTTTTAAATTTTGCTCAGACACTAATTCATTGAGTGATCTATGAAAAGTCACTTCTTGAAACTGGTCCTTCCCTCTTGGGAAAGTGAGAGATTTGGGATGGAGATTTTATAACCCTTTCCAGCTTAAATGTCTATTGTTCCAAAAGTCCACCTTTGAAGTGCTGGGATCAGTAGGCAACTGGCTTTTAGGTGTTTGAATGCCTTGGCATTCTGAGAACAGCTGATATATTGGATCATGTTCATTCAAATTCAAAATTCATTTTTTAATTGTAAAATTTTGTTCAGATATATTTTGGAATGATTTTTGTTCCTCTGCCTAGACAAATGTCTCTGGAAAGGGATAGAGCTGATAATTTAATGATACTGATAATTTATGCATAAGGTAGTTTTGTTTTGTTTGAAAACACATCCTTGAATCCCTGGAAACCTGAGGAAGAAAATGTAATATGTCTCAGAACAGACTCCAGGTGAGTTCAAGACCATCCGGCTATGAGGACATATGTGTTAGTATTTTAAACCAATTTTTCTTGGAGTATAGTTGATTTACAATGTTGTGTTAGTTTCTGCTGTACAGCAAAGTGAATCAGTTATATGTATATATATATTCACTCTTTTTTAGATTCTTTTCCCATATAGGTCATTACAGAGTACCGAGTACATTTCACTGTACTGTGCCATTCGACAGCTCATGGTTTGCCATATCCCACAGGGCACCAACTGGTAATCTCTGGTTAGGAAAATACTGCTAGTGAATGAGGTTGTCTATTCGGGTTACAAAGAAAGAGGCTGTGTCACAATCTGGCCATTTCTAATAAATGGTTGTTTTAATTCATTTACTTTACAGTTACAGCTATGTGTACAACTGTTTGTACCGTTTCTGTGTGACTTTAAAAGTTATTTAATTGTTTAGAACTTTCTTTCCTTCATTTGTTTAAGTAAGCACATCAACTTCATGGAGTTGTTGTGAGTGTTTTATAGATGATGTTTGAGAAAACATATTTTAAACTGTTAAACACCATTGACATGTGGGTTATTGTATCCAACTGGACACATAATGACTCAAACAAATTTATTTTGCTTTTGTAAGCCCTCAAAGACAATAATTTTTTCTACACCAGATTTTTTTTCTCATCATTGTTTTGCAAAGTGTAATCTATTCCATCTACTTTTGGTAAATTTGCCAATTTGGTAGCTTTGGATCAGATTGGACAAATTTTCTGTAAATCCATTCTGAGCAGGACCCTGTTATTGTTGGAAGCCCAGATTATTAATTGATGCTTGCAGCTGCCAAGACTTTACCACAAATGGAGAAATAACTGTGGAAATTAAACTCACACCTGAATTCCCTTAGATTTGTTCATTTAAATCTGATCCTCAAAGTATTTGTTTTACTCATTATGCTACCTAATTTGCCAAAAATAAATCAGGAGCCAGTCAACACTCAAATCCTGGGGTAATTGGAGTTTTCAGTGTCAGCAGTAATACCTGCTAGTTCTGCAAGTGTGGAGTGTGTGTGTGTGTGTGTGTTGGAAATATGAACTAAGAGGATTCCTTTTGCCTGCAATTGCAAATAGTATTTGGGAGTATTTTCAGCTCATCTGGAAATGGATTTGAAATGCTAAAATCTAGTAAAAATAAAAGGCTGTTTGTTTTCAAATACCAATCTTACCAGAAGAAAACAGGATGTTTTCAAATATCAATCTTACCTGAAGAAATGGACTGGAGGAATATATCCTAACTTATTGTCATAGAAATATGGGTAGTATCTTTCAAAATTAATGTATGCTTCTGATGCAACAACCTTAGGGGACAAGTCAGAGTGTGAATACAGCCATTAGAATAAGATGCAATAACATTATTCTGACATTAGTTACTTAATGATTCTTTATAAGAGTGAGTAAAGGAACAAACAGGCTTCCCTGGTGGCTCAGACAGTAAATAATCTGCCCACAATGTGGGAGACCTGGGTTTGATCCCTAGCTTGGGAAGGTCCCCTAGAAGAAGCCATGGCAACCCACTCCAGTATTCTTGCCTGGAGAATCCCTATGGACAGAGGAGCCTGGAGGGCTACAGTCCATCGGGTTACAAAGAGTTGGACATGACTAAGCACAGCACAGCACAAAGGAACAAACACACGACATGAGACAGATTTCATTGTGTTGACTTGATAGTCAGCAATGGTACCCTGACTGCTTGAAATCTGTGTAGTATTTTGTTATGAATAACAAAATGTTATTTTATTATTTTTATTTTATAATTATTATTTTTATGTTATAATAATTATAATGTTATAATTATTATTTTATGTCAGGAAGTAAATAAGAGGTGAGGATTCAAGCAAGTAAAATTCTCACTTACTCAGTAAAAATTGTTTAGGTATTGGAGGTTAGGGAGCCTGCTTCTTATTTAGGGCTCTGAACAGAGGGAACTTCACAAAGAGAATGATAGGCAGGGGATCATTCATTTCTGCCCTGTACTTTGTGAACTGGTTCTGTACTGGTGGTTTCTCCTCACTCATTCACCTAGTCATCAGCAGAGATGATGGAACAGCAGAGAAGTTGGGAGAATGGCTAAGGATTCTGTGAGTGCTCAGTCACTTCAGTGGTGTCTGACTCTGTGTGACCCTATGGACTGTAGCCCACCAGGCTCCTCTGTCCATGGGTTGCCATGTGCCCCTCTGGGGGATCTTCCCTACCAGGGATTGAACCTGTGTCTCTTGTGTCTCCTGCTCTGCAGGCAGATTCTTTGCTGCTGAGCCATCAGGGAAGCCCAAGGATTCTGACTTGTGGGGTTTTCCCTTGTACCACCGAAGACTTCTCATACACCAGCTGAGCATCCTACAATTTAACTCAATTCTGACATTATCTATGATCAGCTGCCACAGGTTAAGGGCTCAGTCTCACAAGACTGCCCTCCATTTCAGAAAGAGTGAAAGTGTTAGTCTCTCAGTCATGTCAGATTCTTTACGACCCTATGGACTATAGCCCTCCAGGCTCCTCTGTCCTTGGAATTCACCAGGCAAGAACACTGGAGCGGGTTGCCATTCCCTTTTCCAGGGGAACTTCCTGACTCAGGGATCAAACCAGGCTCTCCTGCATTGCATGTGGATTCTTTACCATCTGAGACCAGGGGAGCCTTATGAGCCACCAAGGAGATAACCATCACAAATCCAGGTTGTTATCTGTACTTCTGACTGGTGGGTTATAAATCTGAAGTTCCCACAACCCCTTCTTGGGTTGATTAATTTGCTAGAATAGCTTAGAGACTCAGGAAACCAGTTTGCTCACTAGATCATCCATTTACTACAAAGAATATTAATCAACCTTCAGATAAAGAGATACTTAGGGTGAGGTCCTGAACAAAGGAACTTCTGTTCCTATGGAGTTTGGGGCCTAACACAATGGTACATGGAAGCATTCTGGTTCCCCAACCTGGAAACTCTTAGAACCCAGATTTTTTGGTTTTAATGAAGGTCTCATTACACAGGCCTGATTAATTACATCATTGACTGTTGGTAATAATTCAATTTCAATCCCTTCCCCCTTCCCAGACCTCAGGGGATGAGACTGAAAGCTCCAGTTCTCAAATTACATGTTGGTTCCTTTGATGACCAGCTCAGTTTTAGGTGGGGTCTAAAAGTCATCTCATTCACCAAATAAAAGACATCTTCATGATTTTTATCACTTAGGGAACCTGAAAAGTTTTAGGAGCTCTGTGTCTGAAAAGAAGACAATGATACAGTGTATATTTCATACTATCACACTGGGCCTAGGGTCTTGGGTGTATCATAGGTGAACAAAAAGGAGAGGAGATGGGCCCTGTGGAGCAATGACCTTGAACCCCAGTAAAGTGGCCCAGCTGTGGTTGGGATGACACCAGTAATCTTGGCTACTTTTCCCTGGGGGAGGAAAGAGATGAGTGGAAGCCAGAAACAGGGCCTATGCTCAGGCCAGTGCCAACTGTGGGGGATAGGAGGGATGGCAGAGACCCCCCTGAGCACTCTGGAAGAGACAGAAATACTCAAGAAAATGTCTCTGCCTTAAAGAAGCTAATCAACCTGTGAAAGCAAACACCACATTTTTTTTTTGCACAGAATGAAGACAAAGAAATTCCTATACATTCTAAAAAATAGCATCCAAGAAAAATGTCTGTTTATATTTACATGCTTTAAATCAAAGTCTTTAAGAGGGATTGGAGGAAATTCTTAGTGGACAGGTTGGCATTTGGAGAGATGTATGAATATGTGCTTCTGCCATCATCTCCATTTTGGTTCCAAGATAAGGAAAGTATTTTCTGCAACAAAATTAATGGATTAATTCTGATAATGAGATATAATATTTGAAATGAGGACAGACTTAAATATTACAATCTGGTTAACCTCTTTTTTCCCCATAGAACATGACCTGCAGCAGCTAAACCAGGACTCTGCCCCTGCCCAGCTGTTATCTCGTTATTTATTTCAGCAGATTAATGCAGAGAACTGTTGCCCTGTTATTAGAAATGGAATGGTGATTTTAATAGAAGTCTTCATTGACACCCAAACTCAGATAGCATAATATGAAATGTTGTGATCCTCTAAGTGATTACTGTGATTCAAAATCAAGTATCTGTAAGATTTTCTGAATCCTTTCATTTTCATCCAACTATCTGGTTGTCATATTGATATTGGGTATAATTAAATGGCAGTGTCTGTGCTGCTTTCCACAAGGAGTCTGTTGCCTAGAATATATAGGAATTGTGAGGCAGCATGATGTTTCTGCCAAATGTGGAAGTGTTTTTAGATCAGACAAAGCAGACAGAGGCTCTTCATCCTATTGGAGTTTAAAGATTGTCCCATGCCAAGTGCCCTGTCCTCTCAGCTTTCCACTCTGTGCAGGGAATGCTGAAGCCCCCATCCTCACCCTAGACCTCCACAGTGAGTGATAAAAATCACTGAGATGATTCATGCTGAAGCCTCACACACCTGTAACGAGCAGGGCACACTGAAAGGAATTAAGCATCTCTGCAGAAACTCACTGAGGCAAAATCAGTTTTCAAAGACTGTTTGGAGACACTGTGACCTCAGAGTAATGGCCTTCCCGATGGAAGAAGCAACCCAGGACATGAGGGAAAACAGGGACTCTGGAGAGCAGACAGAACAATGAAAAATTAGCTAGGGAGGATCACCACTAAAATGAGTGAGGAAGAACCAGAGACTCTTGTTAAAATCCACCATACATTCTTTAATTATGTCAATTTTGTCTATTTTTCATTGAGTGTAGATTTTGTCACTGTCAGCAAAAACTTTTGATATCTTTAAAAGACCAAGTTAAAAACTTCTTTCAGGGTTTGTGAAAGGGGACACTTTCTCCAAGATCTCTGTCCATTAAGAGACAAGACATGATGCCTATAGTTGGCAAAGTCGGCTAAGCAGCTCCCCTAGAGCAGGGGTCCCCAACCTCTGGGATCTAATGCCTGATGATCTGAGGTGGAACTGATGTAATAATAATAATAGAAATAAAGTGCACAATAAATATAATGCTCTTGAATCATCCCCAAACCATCCCTCTACCTGGGTCCATGGAAAAAATTGTCTTCACGAAACTGGTCCCTGATGCCAAAAAAGTTGGGGACCATTACATTAGAGAATTCTGACTTAATGAAGTTTCCAGAAATGTAGGGAGAACAGGGGTCAGCAAGCTATGGCCTGGGGGCCAAATCTATCTTAAACAAAGTTTAATCAGAACACACCCATCCTCATTTATTTGTGTATTGTCCATGGCTGTCTTTGTGCTATGATAGCCAAGTTGAATAGGTATGGCAAAAATCATATGACCCACAAAGCTGAAAATATTTCCATCTGACCCTTTCTAGTAAAAGTCTGCAACCCCTTGTGATTGACTCACACAAAATGTTGCTTGTCACAAGCATCTACAATTAGAACCATAGACATCTATCTGTTGATTGTTTTCTGTTCATTTGCAAATATTCTTTGGGCACCTACTATGTGTCCCACTCTTCAGTTCAGTCACTCAGTCATGTCTGACTCTTTGCGACCCCATGAATCGCAGCACGCCAGGCCTCCCTGTCCATCACCAACTCCCGGAGTTCACTCAGACTCACGTCAATCGAGTCAGTGATGCCATCCAGCCATCTCATCCTCTGTCGTCCTCTTCTCCTCCTGCCCCCAATCCCTCCCAGCATCAGAGTCTTTTCCAGTGAGTCAACTCTTCGCATGAGGTGGCCAAAGTACTGGAGTTTCAGCTTTAGCATCATTCCTTCCAAAGAAATCCCAGGGCTGATCTCCTTCAGAATGGACTGGTTGGATCTCCTTGCAGTCCAAGGGATGGGATGCTTAAATGACTGAAAAAGACAAAAATTCCTTTCCTCATGGTGCTTACTTTCTCGTGGGGAGAGACAGACCATAAATAATAAACAAAATAAAAGTGACATTATTTGCTAAGTGCTGAGGCAAATAGGAGAGCAGGTGTACAAGGATGGGAGCCCTTGGAAAGTGCTGCACATGTGGAAGCCTGTTTGAGAAGGTGACATATGAATGAAGACGTGAAGGAACTCGAGGTTGCAGATCTGGAGGAAAAGTGTTTCAGACCAGGGAGCAGCCAGTGCGAAATTCTACGTAACAGCTTATGGGACCACAGGCTGGCTTTCCAGATGTGTGAAAATAATCTCCAAAGTCCACCCCCTAAACCCAAGCCAATTTTAATGACTCCTGCAGATTTTGATCTAGAAAGTCTAGGGTGGGGACCAGAAATTTGTATTCTGTGAAATGGGGGAGCATTTTTATTTTTTCAGGTGTCTCATTTTGGGAATCACTATCTAAATCAAAATCAGAGTGCCCTCCAAATAAGCTGAGTGTCATTCAGCCTCTGCTTAAACATTTCCAGTAATGGGAAGCTATCAACTCTTTGAGAAAGTTCATTCCATAAAACATTTATAACATTTAATTAATTTATTCATTTATTCAACAAAAGATGTGTAGCCTTCCTACTGTGAGTCAGGTACCGGGGATATGAGCAAACACGTTCTGTGTCTTCATTGTTTATTTTGCTTGTCTGTTTCCAATTGCAAAATGTATATGGTATTTTAATTTTAGACAGATTGGGGGAAAAATAAAACACATAAGAAAAAAGTTACTCTTTATCTTACAAGTAGCAATGTTAGTATTTTGGCATTTTTCATTTTTTTCTCTCTAGATTTAAAAATTTGAACTCCCTTTTTCAACTAATAGTTCGTTATGAATATTTCTGTTTGTACAAAAATTTTTTGTTATGTGCTTTTAAAATAACAGTTTAGTATTCTATTTTAGATACATATATATATTCCATATGTACACATTAGTGGAATATATATATATATAAAATGGCTATTTAGGTTATCTCAAAATGTATACTACTACCCCAAACTCTGCAATTAATTAATTAATTAATTTTATTTTAAGTTTTTTTCCAGCATTTCTAGTTATGTAGGTAAATAAATGTCTACAGGTGGAATTTCTGAATTAAAAGATATAGACTCTTAAGTCTTTTGAATACTTTGCCAAATTGCCTCTCCAGAAAGAATGATCCAATTTCCACCTCCATTTCAATTATATAAAAATATTCATATTTTCATACCCTTGGCAATACTTCTATTTTATTCTTTTTATTAAAAAGCTATAATTACTAGAAATTTCTTTTTTTATGCTGAGCTCAATTTTGCCTATTCAAATCTTCAATCGATTGATTTGACTTTTGTCTCCTGGAGTTTTGTGGGTAAGTTCAACCCCCAGTCTTTAAAATGAAATCTCAAATATTTAAAAATAATGATCATGCCTCTACTGTACTCTGACTCCAGTTAGATAATTACTTCTTTCACCCACTTTCTAGACTCTCTGTTCTAGGTAAGCCTTTGTTAATCAGTCTTTCTCTTAAAATGTGGTGACAAGGATTAACTTAAGACTGTCACTGAAAAACACTGACTTTTTTGTTTTGAGCAGGAGTCTTCTAATTGGTGTAGGCAAGGTAGGCATTAGCATTTCTTGGCAAACACGCCATCCTATTGGCTCTTACAGAGATTGATATGAACCAAAATTCCTAAGCATTTTTATGAGCAATCTCGTTGTCATATCAGGCATCTGCTGTACTTCACTACTATAGTTGTTTTCTGAGACCCAACTGAAGGACTTTAATAAAAATCAGCACAACCATTAATTCTAACTTGTCAAGTTCTTTAGAAAGCTGATTTCATCACCAGATGTGTATCTTATACAAACTTGATCAAGTTATCTCTTGAATGGTAATTAAGAAAAATACAAGCTCATGTCTATTGCAGAGTCCTGCCACACCCTATTAGTCTGTATTGATCCATTAATCAAACAGACTCTGGGTACAACACTGAGTCCAATCAGGCTACTTGAAGCTCATCCACTGTGTGTGTGTGTGTGTGTGTGTGTGTGTGTGTGTGTGTGTACGGTATTCCCATTGCTAAGGATGTACAGGGAAACTCTCTAAAAAAACCACAAACAAAATATTTTATGCTTGCTGAAATCAATGCATGGTATTTCCTTGACCCTCCTGCCTATGATTACTTCTTTTTTTCCTAAAATGGAAATTAGTTTGGCATAATGAGTCAGTTATCCATGTTGGATCTTTGATTTTAGCTTTACTTCAGAATGGTTAGGGTCAACATCAAGCTAAGCTTGATGCAGTTTCTAGTTTATAACTTTATTTCTCTATTTTGAAATGTTGAAATATTTGCCCATATCTTATCCGGAAGCTCTTGCTTTTGTACAAAATTAAGAATTGTGTTTTTTTTTCTCTTTCTATTTTTCAGCTTGCTTGGTGTATAGCTTATTTGGATCTGAGGGCTTTTATTCATTTCAAGCAAAGAGCTTTTTTTCCTATCCTCTAGATCTTCTAGTACCTTTAACTTCAGCTTCCCAATAACTTTTCCTGATAACTTTTCCCGATAAAGTGAAAGTACCTACACTTTCCAATTTGAAAAAGTCATTCTGCTTGATGAAGATGATTTTAAGTAGGACTTGAATGCATGTGCTTTTGTATTATTTCTTAACAATGTGTTATATATCTCCATTTGTAGGTTTAAACCTTTCTCATTTTAATATTATAATTTTAATGATACAATTCATTATTCTTGACACTTCTGCCACATGTTTTTAGCATATATGTGAAATGAATTGCCCTATCATAGTTGATCTCTACATGCCAAACAATTCAGATTATTGCAAAAATAGTTTAGCTCTGGTGATATTTATATGTGAATAGATCAGTAGTTAACTCAGGTTTGCTTTCTTATATGTGTGCTGCTTTTAAATAGTTTAAAAGCATTTTGTACTTTTGATCTTAAAACCTATATCTAGTCATAAAATTACATGGATCATGTTTAGCTTTATACCATTTATACTGTTCAGTATAAAAAGACAAAAAGATATGACACCAAAAGATGAGCCCCCCACCCACAAGGTCGGATGGTATCCAATATGCTACTGGGAAGAGCGGAGGGCAATTACTAATATCTCCAGAAAGAATGAAGCGGCTGGGCCAAAGTGGGAATGACACTCAGTTTCGAATGTGTCTGGTGGTAAAAGTAAAATCCAGTGCTGTAAAGAACAGTACTGTATGGGAACCTGGAATGTTAGGTCTTTGAATCAAAGTAAATTGGACATGGCCAAGCAAGAAATGGCAAAAGAAAACATCAACATCTTAGGAATCAGTGCGGTAAAATGGACCGGAATGGGTGAATTTAATTCAGATGATCATTATATTGACTACTGTGGGCAAGAATCCCATAGAAGAAATGGCGCATAGTAAACAAAAGAGTCCAAAATGCAGTACTTGAGTTCAACCTCAAAAACAACAGAATGACCTCGGTTTGTTTCGAAGGCAAACCATTCAACATCATGGTAATTCAAATCTATACTCCAACCACTGATGCTGAAGAAGCTAAAGTTGATCAGCTCTATGAAGACTTCCAAGTCCTTCTAGAACTAACACCAAAGAAAGATGTCCTTTTCATTATAAGGGATTGGAATACCTGGAGTAACAGGCAAATTTGGCCTTGGAGTACAAGATAAAGCAGGGCAAAGGCTTTCAGAGTTTTGCCAAGAGAATGCACCGGTCATAGCCAACACTCTTTTCCAATAACACAAGAGACAACTCTACATACAGCCATCACAAAATGATCAATACCCAAATCATATTGATTACATTCTTTGTAGCCAAAGATGGAGAAACTCTATAGAGTAGCAAAAACAAGACCTGGAGCTAACCGTGGCTAATTATCAACTCCTTATCGCAAAATTCAGACTTAAGCTAAAGAAAGTGGGGGAAATCTCTAGGCCATTCAGGTATGACCTAAATCAAATCCCTTATGATTATACAGTGGAGGTGACGAATAGGTTCAAGGGATTAGATCTGGTAGAGTGCCTGAAGAACTATGGACAGAGGTGGTGGCTCAGATCAGACACGAACTTGGGTGAACTCCAGGAGATAATGAGGGACAGGGAGGCCTGGTATGCTGCAGTCCATGGGGTTGCAGAGTTGGACACAACTTAATGACTGAACAACAACAAACTCTCATTTACTTGTTGGCCTATGCAATATGAGGTGGTGATGAATAGATGGAGACAATTGCATTTTCTTAAGGATAAGAATTATGTATATGTATATGTGTGTGTATATGTATGAAGATGAATAAATCCTTTCTCTGTGCTCCTTATTTGGGAGTTGCCATATTTTCTACAGAACTTAAAATATATATAAAACAAAACTAATTGGTTTTTTACTAAATACAGGAAAGGAAATTCAACCATTTCAATGTGAGAGTCATCTTAAAATAAAACAATGTAATATTTGACTATAGTTATTTCCTATGGTGATCCACCATTCCTATTTGCTAGAGACTGGGTAGTTTCCCAAGATGCAGAAATTTCAGTGCCCAAACTGGGAAAGTTATGTGCAAACTGGGATGATTCAGTCAACTTATCTTTATCCTAATTCTTCCCCTATGACTACCTTTTTAAAAAAGCTAAAATGGTTGACTATTCTCCAATTCTAAATATGACCAGTTTTTATTTGGCCAATTTCTTGTTTTAAAATATTAATTTAAGATACTATTGCTGGCTAGTCTATAGACTACTCTTTTATTTTTTTAAACTACCTTCCCTTCTCTCTTTTACTCATCAATTTTCCTTTCTTTCTTTCTTTTTTTCTCAATGAGAGAGCACCTGGACACAGAGTGTACCATTAATACATCCATTTCCATGTCCAGTGACTGTAAAGTGATTATTAATACCTCTGGATAATTAGTGTCTTTATTTTCATTGGGAAATTCATGCTATCTCTGTGTCTATGACCTATATTTTTGTGATTTAGACTCTGAACTGAAGAAAAAAAGAGGGACATAAGTCTTATGAAATACTTTTAAAGGCCAGGAGTAACCAACCCACCAGAAATTCTTGAAAGTGCCAGCATGATCTTGATGTTTTGTCCCCAGATGCCATCAGAATTGTGAATCCTTTATTGGTTAATGGAGCCAAGATTCACACAGGGCCCAGTTACATGTGTTGACTCCATCCATTCTGACTTACATGCCACTTAATATAGTAATCAATGGTTGCAAATGGGTGCTTATGTGCAAAAAGTCCATGACCGCCATGTTACATAACAATATCAAAAGACCTGTTAATAAGGTAGAACCTCCTCATTTCTCACTTGAAGAAACTGAGATCTAGAGAGACTAAGGAAATTTCCTAATATCAAAACTCTGGTTAGTGGCACAGCTGAGCTTTCCATCACCCAGAATCCATGGCCTCATTCTAGACTCTAAACTCTCAAAGGGGAGGAGCTTAGACAGAGTAATAAAGGCAAGATTGTTCATGATCCAGCCTCCTCATGGTCATTTCCAGTGGAAACAGGCTTGAACCAACTTTGTAAAATACCTCCTTTCACCTTCTTTGGCCACTTTGCAGCCTGAGTAGCTTACCAGTGACCAGCACTGGGGTCATGCTCTATGTGCTCAGTTGCTCAGTCTTATAGACTCTTTGTGACCCTATGAACTGCAACCCACCAGGCACCTCTGTCCCTGGGATTCTTCAGGCAAGAATTCTGGAGTGGGTTGCCATTTCCTACTCCAGGGAATCTTCCTGACTCAGGGATCAAACCCGCATTTCCTGCATTGGCAGGTGGGTTCCATTGTGGTCACTGTTTTCCTTATTTTTATTCTTGCTCACTGTTGCCCAGATTTGTCCCCTAATACATTTCTTGCTCTTCCCATCCTCATTCCCTTGGACATAAAATTTTAATTTATGGAACTCCCACTTCATCTAGGCTTGACGACTGCCTAGAGCAGTTACCCAATTGACCATTGAAAAGCAGAACATAACTAATGTGGGAGCTGTCATCCTGAAGTGCAGTTACCTTTATCCATTGCTTTTATTCTTGCTTACCATGTACTTTATTGTCTCTATCATAAAGCTTCTACATGACTGATAATTATTAGTTTTGTTGAACACAATATGTTTTTGAAGCTCAGCCCCTCTAAGTCTGCAATTTTCGCCCATCTTTCTTACATAGCAGAAAATTGCATATCTTTAAAATGTTTATTGAAAAAATCTTATGCTCTAATATTATTTTAATAAGATAAAATTGTAGCCTACAATTATTTTAAAATTGACTTTGAATTTTAGAATAGTTGGAAGTTACCAGAAAAGTTGCAAGAGAGCATAATGAGTGCCCCAGTGGTTTTTATTCCATTTTCCTCTGATGTGAACATCTTACATAACCATGGTGTATTTGTCCAAACTAAGAAATAAATGTTGGTGCATCACTCTTAACTAAACTACAGACTTTATTTGGATTTCACTGTTTTGTTCCAATGACATCCTTTTTCCTATCCAAGATCCAAACCATGGTTCCACACTGCATTGTGTCATAACATTTTCCTAGTCTTCTTCAATCTGTGATAATTCTGGAGTCTTCTCTTGTTTTTTAAGATCTTGACAGTTTTGAGGAGGACTGCTCAAGGATTTTGTAGAATGTCCCTCAATTTGGGTTTATCTGACATTTTTATTATGAGCAGGCTGGGTTTTAGATTTAGGGAAAAATATCACGGACATGAAGTACTGTTCTTATTAAATCCTATTAGGACTGCATACCTTCAACATGTTTTATCACTGGTGATATTGCCCTTCATCACATGGTTAAGGATGTATTTGCTGGGTATCTCCACTGTAAATTTATTATTTTTCCTTTACCATGCTCTTTTCCTTGGGAGTGAGTTACAAAGTCCAGCTCACACTCGGGGGAGGAAAAACTATGCTCTTGCCTCCAATCTTTTAAAGTATTTTATTTCTGCTGGTCAAGTTGCCTCATTTTGGAGTCTAAGCATCTCTACCACCAGGTGGACCACATTTATTTCCTACTCCTTTTCTAAACACTTTACTCCTTCCCTTGTCTTGTAACCAACTCCCTAAAACGTCTCCATTTTCACATATTCTTTCTTCTCTCCAGCATCAATCTGATTTTAATTTCTTCAGCTGAAACTTAGTGTGGCCTATCATGGCTGTTTTCCCTGATTCCCCAAAGTCTGAATTGAAAAATGAGGTGTGTTGGGCTAGGAAATTATTTATGAAGGAAGAAAGAAAGAAAATGTAGACTTAATAAATAAAAAGGTCAAATAACTCTCTTGATAAGCTAACAACTGATGAGAAAGCTACTAAGTAAATGTGATATAAGAATTTCAAGGCGTGTTCAGAGAGATGCAAAGATCTTTGTGGAAGGAGGCCTTCTTTATTAATCTTCTTACATTTGTTAACTAACACACTGAAAGGCACCAAGTTCATACCCAATACATCTTTGTTGTTTATAGAGATTTGTACATGTACATTGATAGAAACATATACCAATTTCTATATGACAGAAAAAGCAAAACTCTAGGAAAACCAAAGCACTGCTACATTGTAGCAAGACCTCCCAGAAGATGTGATGCTTCACTGTCTGGATTTAAATCCAAGCTCAACTACTTACTAGCTTTGTAATCATGGACAAGTTGTTTACCCTCTCTGTGCTGATTTATAGGATGAATATATTGTTAGCAATTATGATGCAGAGAAGTTGAGAGAAATAAGTGAGTTAATGCATATAAAGCTCTTAGTGGAGTGCCTGGCACATAACAAGCATTCGGTTAATATGATTTATTGTTACTGTTATTACTCATAAAGCTTTAGGTATAGAGCAAACCATGAGTTTTTTCATATATATAAGCTTTTAAAGTAGATTCAGGTTCATAGCTAAATTGAGAGGCAAGTACAGAGATTTCTCATGTACTGTCTGCCCCCTCACCTGTACAGCCTTCCACATCAACATCTCCCTTGGTTACCATTGATGAACCTACACTGACTCATCATAACTACCCAGAATTTACTGTTTACCTTGCAGTTTAGTCCTGGTATTATAGATCCTATGGTTTGGACAAACATGTAATGATATATGGAGCTTCCCAGGTAGTATTAGTAAAGAATTCACCTGCCAATGCAAGAGCTACAGGAGACACAGGTTCAATACTTGGGTCAGGTAGATCTCCTGGAGGAGGAAATGCAACCCACTCTGGGATTCTTGCCTGAAAAACTCCACGGACAGAGGAGTATGGTGGGCTACAGTTCAAGGGGTCGCACAGAGTTGAACATGACTGAGTGACTGAGCACACAAGTGTAATGACATGTATCCATCATTATAATATTCTACAAAGTATTTTCATTGCCCTGTGCTCTACCTATTTATCCTTGCCTCAAACAAGTTTGTTTGTTTTTTAAAGTAAAATCATTTCACAATAAAAATACCAAAGTTACCCAATGAATTAACTTCAAATTATTAATATTTAATTGTTTCTATGTAGTGATTAACCCCATTTCTCTCTTTTAAAGCAAAATTATCAATTTAATCCTTAAATTGATAATTATAAATTATCAATTTAACCCATCTTTTATGCTAAACTTTTTCCTGCAGTTTGGGTTCCATCGTTAAGATATTTTAAATAAAGTGGCTCTGCAAGCACTAAATACAAAATAAGATTCTGGCCAAAAGTTTTTGCTTTCTTTCACTTGATATAGGATAGCTCTAGGCATAAGCTGCTCCCTGATCTAGGTGTCCTGACTCTGGTCATCCAGAGCAAGGCAAAGGCCTGGACCCTGAGTTTAGATTATTGGATGACTTTAGCAGTCTGTAGGTCTTCCCCTGTGACTCAGTGGTAAAAAGAATCTGCCTGCAGTTCAGGAGACTCAGCTTTGGTCCCTGGGGTGAGAAGATCCCCTGGAGAAGGACATGGCAACCCACTCCAGTATTCTTGCCTGGAGAAGCCAATGGACAGAAGAGCCTGGCAAGCTATAGTTCACAGGGTTACAAAGAGTCGGATATGACTGAAGTGCCTGAGCAAGCACACACACAGCAGTTTTTATATCTTTATCAATGGTGATCTTTGCATAATTTGAAATTTTCCAAAAGACAGATTAATTAAACCATACATCTTTACCAATTAGGCCTCTTCTTCATTGATAAATATAGTCATAAATTATTTGTAGACATAGTTTTGAGATTAGCTACGAACAACTCTTTCACAAAGTAATTTAGTTAGTGAATTAAAAATATCACATCCGACTACAAGTAGCTGATCCCAAAGAACTGCTGAGTTGGGTTGCCATGTATTAGGTTCATTATGCAAATAGGCATCCCAAGAGGGCCATCCCAAAGACGATTAGCCTCTTTCACCTCTAATAACCTAAGATCTCCAGTTCGTGATGTGTGCAGATGAAAATATGTTCCGCCTGTGGGTAAGGGTGTTATTAATGCATAATTCTTTAGCTTCTTTCTCCCTACACTGGAATTCTATTTTGGCAAACCTCTTGGGTTCGGTTGTCAGAGAGATAAAAGTCTGTGTGTACTGCAGTAGAATCCGGAGTGAATCTTGGTAAATTTAGAGGGTCAGATCTACTGTCTTTATCTGTGGATAAAACTACATCTCCTCTACTCAGTTGTACTACTTTTTCCTTTTTGCTTTTTCTTCAAACTTTACACTTTTTATTTGGTATTGTGGTATAGCCAATTAACAATGTGGTAGTTTCTGGTGAACAGCAAAGGGACTCAGCCATGCATACACATGTATCCATTCTCCCCCAAACTCCCCTCCCAGCCAGGATGCCACATAATATAGAGCAGACTTTCATGTGCTATACAGTAAGTAGGTCCTTGTTGGTTATCCATTTTGAATATAGCAGTGTGTACATGACCTTCCCAAAGTCCCTAACTATCTCTTCCCCCTAGCAGCTGATTGTACTATTGATTGTGCTGCAAGGAGTCTAACTGGCTCTCCTTGGGTTGGAAACCTTTTAAATGGGATCCTTTGTTTCTGTCTGTAGATATAAATATGTCAAAAAAAGCCAACTGAAATTCAGACACAGCCTTGGGTCCAGGAGCTACCGATTCACAGGCAATGTTAGTCTTAAGCAGACTGTGCCTGTACATGGAAGAAAGTCAGCCAGGGCCCTTGGCAGGCTCAGAGAGAGTGTTACCATTTGGTGACTTGAATGGTCACTTCCAAAAATAAAATGTAATCTTACAGCCTTTTGGAAAGGTATTTGCTGGATGCAGGCATCTGCTGACATTGAGAAGGTGTGATAGTTCACAGGTCTGAAATAGTTAGTGTTCCCAGCAGTGAATCATCAGTAGCTTCAACCTTGGAAAAGTTCAAGAATGCTCTCAGCGTAAGTGACTGTCAATCCTGATGGGCAGGATTTTCTGGCTTTGCTGAAAATGGTTCAATTAGTTAGTGATTTATAAAAAAGTAAATTAAAATAAATGCTTTTTGCTCCATCTTTTTTTGCCCCTGAGAGTTCTGTTAGGAGTTCCCTGTCATAATGGAGGATTTGGGGATATGAAAGCAGACTGCTTTTCTTGGAAGGATCCAATACAGACAGCCTTTAGAGTATTTGGAAATTTTTGGCCACTTGATTCATCTCCTGTTGGTGGCAATATATGATGGAGCAGTGACCAGAAGCTGTGCTTTATATCTCTCTGGGACTTAAAACAATGCCAAAAGGCCAAGGAAAACACTGCATTAAAAATCCAGCCAGCATTTTAGAGAAAGAGGTGATTCAATTTCTTTTATTATCTATTTTAAATAATTTGTTGTACTTCATCCAAAGGTTTCCTTACCTTTTCTTTTTTTCTTGTATACACTACATTGTCATCTTCTTCATGGTTCTCTAGGGATCTGCCCTTGTGAATTGCTGCAGTCATCATTTCCAGATACTAAAGAATATGCCATGTTCACATTATCTTCTATTTCTTTGTGCTGAAGTCTGATGTTCCTTCGACTGACTCTTTCTCTGGCACTTTTCTTTTTCTTTTCCTTTACTTATGTGCTGTGCTGTGCTTAGTTATTCAGTCATGTCTGACTCTACTTTCTTCTTATTCTCTTGTTTATTGTTTTTCCTTCCAATAAGAGGTGATGCTAGTGGTAAAGAAACCTCCTGCCAATGCAGGAGGCATAAGAGACCTAGGTTTGATTCCTGGGTCGGGAAGATCCCCTGGAGGAGGGCATGGCAACTCACTCCAGGATTCTTGCCTGAAAATCCCATGAACAGAGGACCCCGGCGGGATATGGTCCATAGGGTTGCAAAGGGTTGGACACACCTGAAGCGACTTGGCACCCATGCACACACACAGGCCCTGTGTATTTGTGTGTTTACTTTTGATTCTCAGCCTTTAAGGATCATTCTTTTCCTCTTCTGATGTCTTTCATGGCCTGAAATACATTTGGTCAAACCTGGTCACAGAACAAGTTTCATATCTACTATCATAACTGTTTTCAAGGTTTCAAATCAATAAGAACTCTTTAATCTTGGTATCTCTTCTTCACAGATGGGAAACTGAGACCCTGACCGATCAAACAATTTCCCTGAGATCAGACAGTGGATTGCTAGAAGAGTGAGAGTTGAAACATAGGTTTCCTGAGTTCCAAGAGAAGTGATTAGCCAAGTGAACTCTCATTACTGAACATGTGGTCCCTGGACCAGCAGCATGGGCATCATGTGGAAATGGGTTAAAAATACAGATTCTTGGGCTCAGCCCCAGACCTACTGAATCAGCATTTGCATTTTATTAATGTCCAACATGTTCAGTTCAGTTCAGTTCAGTTCAGTCTCTCAGTCATGTCCAACTCTTTGCAACCCCATGAACCGTAGCATGCCAGGCCTCCCTGTCCATCATGAACCCTTGGAGTCCACCCAAACCCATGTCCATTGAGTTGGTGATACCATTCAACCATCTCATCCTCTGTTGTCCCCTTCACCTCCTGCCCTCAATCTCTCCCAGCATCAGGGTCTTTTCCAATGAGTCAGCTCTTCTCATCAGGTGGCCAAAGTATTGGAGTTTCAGCTTCAACATCAGTCTTTCCAATGAACACCCAGGACTGATCTTCTTTAGGATGGACTGGTTGGATCTCCTTGCAGTCCAAGGGACTCTCAAGAGTCTTCTCCAACACCACAGTTCAAAAGCATCAATTCTTCAGCACTCAGCTTTCTTTATAGTCCAACTCTCACATCCATACATGATCACTGGAAAAACCATAGCCTTGACTAGACGAACCTTTGTTGGCAAAGTAATGTCTCTGCTTTTTAATATGATTTCTAGGTTGGTCGTAACTTTCCTTCCAAGGGGTAAGCATCTTTTAATTTCATGGTTGCAATCACCATCTGCAGTGATTTTGGGGCCCAGAAAAATAAAGTCAGCCACTGTTTCCCCATCTATTTGCCATGAAGTAATAGGACTGGATACCATGATCTTAGTTTTCTGAATGTTGAGCTTGATTCATATGCAATTTAAAGTTTGAGCAACTTTGAACTAGACTCCTCTGTAGCAAATCTCCCTGAAACACACTCTGTAGCATTGATAGGTTTGCTTTGCATCTGTCAGGTTTCTTCTGAGTCCTGGCTACTCCTGGTAGAAGTCTGTATGAAGACAGACACAAGCTTTGGCCTTGGTTTCAGCATCTTAATTCTGAAATTTGAATTTCACATCAACTGCACTTGTGAAGAGTTTCAAGTGCAGTGACAAAGCAAGTGGAAATTCTTTCCTAAGCAATTAGTTTTCTCTGTGCTTACTTCTTTGCTGATTCAATTTAATATCTGCAAACCTATTGGTAAAAATAGAGGCATCGTTGCTTTAACTGTCTTTATCTGCTTCTTTGAATATATTGTCTGCCATTTTCCAAGTGCCTCATGGGATATTTCAATATCCAAAATGATTTTTATTGTTTTCCCAAACTGTAATAAAAGAGGTGTTATCGCTTTCATTCCCCTGACTGGATTTTAAATTTAGAGGAAGCGTAGCGCATGCATTTGACAAGGAGAGGTGTAACGTAAAATCTATTTGATACCAGAATTGAAATGAATCACTGGCATAGGAAACAGTGATGAATATTTTCTTGCAGAGAGAAAGTGTTGTCAGATGTAACCTCTATCATATCAGTTCATATATAAGGGACACGTTCCAGCTTAGGGTTTTAAAAGATAAGTGCTGAATAATCGTTAAAAATGGGTGTTAAAGGAATTTCCAGGTAGGAAAGAATAAAGAACAAAAATGAATCTTGAGGAAATAAAAAAAACACTTTTGAATATTTTTCTATCTTTTTTTTTCATTTTTCAGTTCCAAATAAACATCCTTTTCATATGAAAGACTCTCGAGAAGGGATTGTAATGCGAGGTGTGTCAGAGTCCTGCACATTCATGAATGTATCTGTGATTTGAGATTGAATTTATTTTATGCTCCTGAGTGTGTCTGCCAACTGAGAGGAGACCTACATTATTTAAGAAGATATGAGACAAGCTAGGGATGGTCCACAGATTGGCAGCCTCTGCCCACCGTAATTTGAACCTAGAATCAGTGTTTTGCTCAATATCGCAGCAAGCCTCAGCAAGTCAAGTTCCTGAAACTCATCTTCTATGATTTTTCTAACTCTACATGCCTAAAAATTAGGGTGAATGGCAAAATTAAAACTACCCTCCATCCAAAATTCACTAAACCTACTGCTTCTATCTCTGATACAGAGGAGAATCTGAATATGACTAATGCCTTTGGACAAAGGTCACAAATACGAGGCTTCAACATTCAGAAATATGCAGAAAAGACATCCCCCTAAACTTGCCAAAATATTTATTTAGTCACACACAAGTTTATCTGTTGTCAGTAACTCATAATTAATTAAGAAGTAGATGAGGAAAATAAAAACCCAGTACCATGCCTTGAAGAAGGGGGACAAGAAATAATGGCTGATGTGACCCTCACCCTCATCCCCTCATGGAATATTCCTCACTTGTCCACGAAGAGGAAGGTCATAATCATTCAGAAATGGTTTTAGACTCTGGCCATCAGCTAGGCTGACAGTTGTCCTCACACACATTCTCACTTTTGTGACCTTTTGGAGGGGGACCTTCCACTCCCCCTCCATCCTTTACTCCCACCTCTGAAGAGTTATTGCCTGAGTCTGCAAAAATTCTCTAGCAGTTATCTGTGATGATAACTTTACAATTACAGAAAGTGATACAACTTCTGGAAGGCAAGATAAAAATGCATCTTATTTCCACTTTGCCATGTTGATGCATTTACCTTACTTTCAATTTTGAAATTCCTCAACAGTGAGCAAAAGAATGTTCTTTGACATTTGTGGTGATGTTATTATTAACTCAGTCTTTACTGTTTAGGAGGTGCAAAATGATGCTATTTGAGAGGAAAATTTAAAATTCCCTGGCTTCTATTCATATATATATAATATATATATTTATATATACAACTTCACATTCAGAGAAAGAGGATAGTCTTAATGTTGAAGCCTCTAACAGAAAGAATATTTTTGTTGAAATCTAAGTCAAAAATTCACAGTGATTCCCAGTAGCATACAAATGATGTCTTCTATATATTTTACATTAAGGTATCCTAGAATACATTTATACTACTCTAATTACCTTCCTTCTTAGGAATTACTCTTGAAAATTGAAGAAAATATGTGTTAAGAATCATGGCTTCTTTGCAAACAGTTCAGGTGTACTTTTGAGGCATTTCAAGCAAAATGCATTTTGGAAGGCTTTGGTTTATATCTTTCATATATCATTTCTCCTTTTGAAGACTTTCATACACTTTGAAATCTCTTCCTTGAAAGAGAATAAATGAAAGATGATAGCACTCTTAAACATGAATGATTCATTGATGTTAAGCATAGGATTTTGGCTCTTGGGTGTATCTATAAAAGGGATATTTGAAGAGTGTTCCATGTCCCTCCCACCAGCTCTTCCTTTACTCAAGTTCTTCTAATGTTGGTTCTGAGCAAGTGCTACATTTATACTAGCATCTCAAGGTTCCTGTGAGAGAAATATTTCATGTTCAGTTAAGTCAGTTGTGTCCAACTCTTGTGACCCCATGAACTATAGCACGCCAGGCTTCCTTCAACATCTCCCAGAGACTGCTCAAACTTATGTCCATTAAGTCAGTGATGCCATCCAACCACCTCATCCTCTGCCGTCCCCTTCTCCTCCTGCCTTCAATCTTCCCAGCATCAGGGTCTTTTCAAATGAGTCAGCTCTTTGTATTAGGTGGCCACAGTTATGGAATTTCAGCTTTAGCATCAGTCCTTCCAATGAATATTCAGGGTTGATTTCTTTTAGGATTGAGTGGTTTGATCTCCTTCCAGTCCAAGGTACTCTCAAGAGTCTTCACCAACACCACAGTTCAAAAGCATCAGTTGTTCTGTGCTCAACTTTCTTTATGGTCCAATACTCACATCCATATATGACTACTGGAAAAACCATAGCTTTGACTATTACTAAAAACAAGGCTTTGTCAGCAAAACAATCTCTCTGCTTTTTAATATGCTGTCTAGGTTGGTCATAGCTTTTCTTCCAAGGAGTAAACATCTTTGAATTTCACAGCTCCAGTCACCGTCTGCAGTGATTTTGGAACCCAAGAAGATAAAGTCTCTCATTGTTTCTACTGTTTCCCCATCTATTTGCCATGAAGTGATGGGACTGGATGCCATGACCTTAGTTTTTTGAATGTTGAGTCTTAAGCCAACTTTTTCACTCTCCTCTTTCACTTTCATCAACAGCCTCTTTAATTCCTCTTTCTGCCGTAAGAGTGGTGTCATCTACATATCTGAGGTTACTGATATTTCTCCCAGCAATCTTGATTCCAGCTTGTGCTTCGTCTACCCTGGCATTTCTCATGATGTACTCTGCTTATAAGTTAAATAAGCAGGATGACAATATACATCCTCGACGAACTCCTTTTCCAATCTTGAGCCAGTCTGTTGCTCCATGACCAATTTTAACTGTTGCTTCCTGATCTGGTTACAGATTTTTTAGGAGACAGGTAAAGTGGTCTGGTATTCCCTTCTCTTTAAGAACTTGCCAGTTTGTTGTGATCCACACAATCAAAGGCTTTAGTGTAGTCAGTGAAGCAGAAGTAGGTGTTTTCTGAAATTCCCTTTCTTTTTCTATGATCCAATGGATGTTGGCAATTTGATCTCTGGTTTCAACATCAGTTCAGTTCAGTTCAGTCACTCAGTCATGTTCAACTTTGCGACCCCATGAATTGCAGCACACCAGGCCTCCCTGTCCATCACCAACTCCCAGAGTTCACTCAGACTCACGTCCATCGAGTCAGTGATGCCATCCAGCCATCTCATCCTCTGTTGTCCCCTTTTCCTCCTGCCCCCAATCCCTCCCAGCATCAGAGTCTTTTCCAATGAGTCAACTCTTCGCATCAGGTGGCCAAAGTACTGGAGTTTCAGCTTCAGCATCATTCCTTCCAAAGAAATCCCAGGGCTGATCTCCTTCAGAATGGACTGGTTGGATCTCCTTGCAGTCCAAGGGACTCTCAAGAGTCTTTTCCAATACCACAGTTCAAAAGCATCAATTCTTTGCGCTCAGCCTTCTTCACAGTCCAACTCTCACATCCATACATGACCACAGGAAAAACCATAGCCTTGGCTAGACGAACCTTTGTTGGCAAAGTAATGTCTCTGCTTTTGAATATGCTATCTAGGTTGGTCATAACTTTCCTTCCAAGGAGTAAGCGTCTTTTAATTTCATGGCTGCAGTCACCATCTGTAGTGATTCTGGAGCCCAGAAAAATAAAGTCTGACACTGTTTCCACTGTTTCCCCATATGTATTCTTTTTTCTAAGCGTTGAGACTAGGGCACTGAACAAGAAAAATAATCCCTGTCCTTATGAGGCTCACTTTCTCGTATGGGAATCAGAGAATAAGAAAATAGAAGTATTGATGTGGAAAAATTAAAGCAAGGTAAGAGAGAGAGGATGAAAACTATTTTAGATAGTGTGGTTAAAAAAAGGCTCCTTGATATCACATGCGGTTTTGTCTTTCTCTGTCTGACTTACTTCAAATATGCCAGTCTCTAGGTCCATCCATATTGTGGCAAGTGACATTATTTCATTATTTTTACTGGCTGAATAGTATGTATATATATACACACACCACATCTTTTCTATTCATTTGTCTGTCAGTGGGTATTTAGGTTGCTTCCATGGCTTGGCTATTGTAAATAGTTCTGCTATGAACAGTGAGGGCTTCTCAGATGGTGCTAGTAGTGAGGAACCTGCCTGCCAATTCAGGAGACATAAGAGATGTGAGCTCAGTTCCTGAGTCAAGATCTCCTGGAGGAGGGAATGCTAACCCACTCCAGTGTTCTTGCCTGGAGAATCAAGACAGAGAAGCCTGGTGGGCTATGGTTCATAGAGTCACAGAGAGTCAGACGTGGCTGAAGCGACTGAGCACACACACATGAATATTGGGGTGCATGTATCTTTCTGGGTTACAATTTTCTCTGGATATATGCCTAGGAGTGAGACGGCAGGATTGTATGTTTGCTATTGCTGTTTAGTCACTAAGTTGTGTCCAACTCTTTGTGACCCCGTGAGCTATAGCCCATCATGCTCCTCTGTCCATGGGATTTCCCAGGCAAAAATATTGGAGTGGGTTTCCATTTCCTCCTCCAGGGGATCTTCCTGATCCAGGGATTGAACCCATGTCTCTTGCATTGGCAGGTGGGTTCTTTACCACTGAGCCACCAGGGAAGCTGTATATGTGGAATCTAAAAAAAAAAAAAAAAAGTGATACATATGAACTTATTTTACAAAATAGAAATATGTATTTTACAAAACAGAAATATGTCTATTCACAGACAAACAAAACAAATTTATGTTTACCAAAGTGGGTATCTGGGGAAGGAGGAGAGATAAAGTAGGAGTTGGGGATTAACAGATACACAATACTATTTATAAAATGGTTAAGCAGTAAGGAACTATGGTGCAAAGAACTCTACTCAATATCTTGTAATAGCCTATAATGGGAAAGAACCTAATAAAATGTATATATATATATATGAATCACTTTGTTGAACACCGAAATGTAACACAACATTGTAAATGAATAGTACTTCAATTGAAAAAAAGAATAGGGAAAAAACTAACGAAAGGCTATTGAATAGATGATATTTGAGCGGATATCTGAATAAAAATTAAGAATGAGCAATGATGAACCATATAAAGATGTGGGTCTGGAAGAGTGTTCTAGATGGAGGGAACAACAGGTACAAAGACCCTGGAGGCAGGACTGAGTTTGGGGTCTTAGGGCAGTGCTCTACAATAGGAATATAATGACAGCCATACATGCAATTTAAAAAATTTTAGCAAGCACAATAAAAAAGGAAAAAATGCTTTCAAAAGTAAAAACAAATAAGTGAAATTGATTTAACTATATGTTTTACTATTTAAATGTGAAATCAAGTTCAGCATTATGAATGTAATATTTTACATTTTTTCATATAACTTTTCCCCAAATCTGGTGGCTATTTTATATATAAAGCATATCTCAACTCAGAATTGAAATGTTTATTGAATGTAATTGATCTGAATTTTGATTACATAAAATTTATAATTGATAAAATAAGTTCCCTGTCCTTCTCTGAAGGACTAGGAAGCCTGGCATGCTCCCGTCCATGGAGTTGCAAAGAATCAGACATGACTGAGTGACTGAACAACAACAGGTTCATATATCCATGTCTGGACATACCTCAAGGTTTTCTGATCATTAAACTGGTAGCCATTTTAAATTTAAATTTACTGAGAATTAAAATAAGAAATTCAGTTCTTCAGTCTCCTAGCAAACATTTCAATTACTCAAAAGGAACATATGGCTAATGGCTACTATAATGAAAAGTAAGAAGGTCAAACTGGCTGGAAAAGATCAGAGTATTTGGAGAGTTAGACAAAGGCCAGGAGACAGAAAGCTTAGGAGTCTTGGTGGGGAAATGTTTGGATTTCATTTGGCTTGTGCTTGAAAGTCTCTAAAAGTGTGCGAGTAGGTGAATGACACAGTCTGATGTGTGCCTAAGTAGATCTGCTCTGGCTTCAGTAGGAGAGAGAATAGAAACATGGAGACCCAGTCAGATCAGATCAGATCAGTCACTCAGTCATGTCCGACTCTTTGCGACCCCATGAATCGCAGCACGCCAGGCCTCCCTGTCCATCATCAACTCCCGGAGTTTACTCAGACTCACGTCCATTGAGTCAGTGATGCCATCCAGCCATCTCATCCTCTGTCGTCCCCTTCTCCTCCTGCCCCCAATCCCTCCCAGCATCAGAGTCTTTTCCAATGAGTCAACTCTTCGCATGAGGTGGCCAAAGTACTGGAGTTTCAGCTTCAGCATCATCCCTTCCAAAGAAATCCCAGGGCTGATCTCCTTCAGAATGTACTGGTTGGATCTCCTTGCAGTCCAAGGGACTCTCAAGAGTCTTCTCCAAAACCACAGTTCAAAAGCATCAATTCTTTGATGCTCAGCCTTCTTCACAGTCCAACTCTCACATCCATACATGACCACTGGAAAAACTGTAGCCTTGACTAGATGAACCTTTGTTGACAAAGTAATGTCTCTGCTTTTGAATATGCTATCTAGGTCGGCCATAACTTTCCTTCCAAGGAGTAAGCATCTTTTAATTTCATGGCTGCAGTCACCATCTGCAGTGATTTTGGAGCCCAGAAAAATAAAGTCTGACACTGTTTCCCCTGTTTCCCCATCTATTTCCCATGAAGTGATGGGACCAGATGCCATGATCTTCGTTTTCTGAATGTTGAGCTTTGAGCCAACTTTTCCACTCTCCACTTTCACCTTCATCAAGAGGCTTTTTAGTTCTTCTTCACTTTCTGCCATAAGGGTGGTGTCATCTGCATATCTGAGGTTATTGATATTTCTCCCAGCAATCTTGATTCCAGCTTGTGTTTCTTCCCGTCCAGCATTTCTCATGATGTATTCTGCATATAAGTTAAATAAACAGGGTGACAATATACAGCCTTGACATACTCCTTTTCCTATTTGGAACCAGTCTGTTGTTCCATGTCCAGTTCTAACTGTTGCTTCCTGACCTGCATACAAATTTCTCAAGAGGCAGATCAGGTGTTCTGGTATTCCCATCTCTTGAAGAATTTTCCATAGTTGATTGTGATCCACACAGTCAAAGGCTTTGGCATAGTCAATAAAGCAGAAATAGATGTTTTTCTGGAACTCTTTTGCTTTTTCTATGATCCAGCGGATGTTGGCAATTTGATCTCTGGTTCCTCTGCCTTTTCTAAAACCAGCTTGAACATCAGGAAGTTCACGGTTCACATATTGCTGAAGCCTGGCTTGGAGAATTTTAAGCATTACTTTACTAGTGTGTGAGATGAGTGCAATTGTGTGGTAGGTTGAGCATTCTTTGGCATTGCCTTTCTTTGGGATTGGAATGAAAACTGACCTTTTCCAGTCCTGTGGCCACTGCTGAGTTTTCCAAATTTGCTGGCATATTGAGTGCAACACTTTCACAGCATCATCTTTCAGGATTTGGAATAGCTCAACTAGGATTCCATCACCTCCACTGGCTTTGTTCATAGTGATGCTTTCTAAGGCCCACTTGACTTCACATTTCAGGATGTCTGGCTCTAGGTCAGTGATCACACCATTGTGATTATCTTGGTCATGAAGATATTTTTTGTACAGTTCTTCTGTGTATTCTTGCCCTCTCTTCTTAATAACTTCTGCTTCTGTTAGGTCCATACCATTTCTGTCCTTTATCGAGCCCATCTTTGCATGAAATGTTGCTTTGGTATCTCTAATTTTCTTGACGAGATCTCTAGTCTTTCCCATTCTGTTGTTTTCCTCTATTTCTTTGCATTGATCGCTGAAGAAGGCTTTCTTATCTCTTCTTGCTATTCTTTGGAACTCTGCATTCAGATGTTTATATCTTTCTTTTTCTCCTTTGCTTTTCTCTTCTCTTCTTTTCACAGCTATTTGTAAGGCCTCCCCAGACAGCCATTTTGCTTTTTTGAATTTCTTTTCCATGGGGATGGTCTTGATCCCTGTCTCCTGTACAATGTCACGAACCTCATTCCATAGCTCATCAGGCACTCTATCTATCAGATCTAGGCCCTTAAATCTATTTCTCACTTCCACTGTATAATCATAAGGGATTTGATTTAGGTCATACCTGAATGGTCTAGTGGTTTTCCCTACTTTCTTCAATTTCAGTCTGAATTTGGCAATAAGGAGTTCATGGTCTGAGCCACAGTCAGCTCCTGGTCTTGTTCTTGCTGACTGTATAACTTCTCCATTTTTGGCTGCAAAGAATATAATCAATCTGATTTCGATGTTGACCATCTGGTGATGTCCATGTATAGAGTCTTCTCTTGTGTTGTTGGAAGAGGGTGTTTGTTATGACCAGTGCATTTTCTTGGCAAAACTCTATCAGTCTTTGCCCTGCTTCATTCCGTATTCCAAGGCCAAATTTGCCTGTTACTCCAGGTACCTCTTGATTTCCTACTTTTGCATTCCAGTCCCCTATAATGAAAAGGACATCTTTTTTGGGTGTTAGTCTACAAGGTCTTGTAGGTCTTCATAGAACTGTTCAATTTCAGCTTCTTCAGTGTTACTGGTTGGGGCATAGACTTGGATTATTGTGATATTGAATGGTTTGCCTTGGAAATGAACAGAGATCATTCTGAGATCATTTTGAGATTGCATCCAAGTACTGCATTTCAGACTCTTTTGTTGACCATGATGGCCACTCCATTTCTTCTGAGGGATTCCTGCCCGCAGTAGTAGATATAATGGTCATCTGAGTTAAATTCACCCATTCCAGTCCATTTGAGTTCGCTGATTCCTAAAATGTCGACATTCATTCTTGCCATCTCTTGTTTGACCACTTCCAATTTGCCTTGATTCATGGACCTGACATTCCAGGTTCCTATGCAATATTGCTCTTTACAGCATCAGACCTTGCTTATATCACCAGTCATATCCACAGCTGGGTATTCTTTTTGCTTTGGCTCCATCCCCTCATTCTTTCTGGAGTTATTTCTCCATTGATCTCCAGTAGCATACTGGGCACCTACTGACCTGGGGAGTTTCTCTTTCAGTATCCTACCATTTTTCCTTTTCATACTGTTCATGGGGTTCTCAAGGCAAGAATACTGAAGTGGTTTGCCATTCCCTTCTCCAGTGTGCCACATTCTGTCAGATCTCTCCATCATGACCCAGTAGGAGATCATTAAGTAGGTAGGTAAGGGATGAAGGTGGCATGGTCCAATGCAGGAGGGAGAAGTTGCTGGTTTCAGGGTATATCCTGAAGTTTGAGTTGAAAGTAGTTGCTACTGGATTGTTTGCAGGGTGGGCAGCAAAGAGGAGTCCAAGGTAACTTCTCGGATTTGGGCTTGAGCAAAATGGCAACCCACTCCAGTATTCTTGCCTGGAGAATTCCATGGACAGAGGAGCCCAGCAGGCTATAATGCATAGCATCGCGAGAGTCAGACATGACTTAGAGACTAGACCACCACCATCACCAACACTATGAATGGTGGTGCTGCTGTTGAGATGGCTGTGACCAAGGTAGAAGGGAATTGGAGGGAGGGCATAATATGGACACATTAATTGAGACTTGTGTATTTAGGCTTTAGAGTGGACAGCTGAATTTGGAATGCAATGGGAAAGGTTAGGACTGGAGACATCTATCTAGTGGTACATGTTTAAAGTCATCTGAATGAGATCATGCAGGGACTGAGGTACACAGGAAAAGGAATGAGTTCAAGAAGCGAGTCCAAGGGCACTCTAAGATTTAATGTTGTGAAGAAGAGATGAAGTCAGCAATGAATAGTAAAGGTGGAATGAACAGTAAAGAAAGAGGAAAACTATGAGAGCGTGAAGTCTTAAAGCAAAGTTTAGCAGTCATTTTTGGCAAGGAAAATGTAGTGCATTTAAATAGGATATTTGAAGAGAGTTTAATAATGGGACATTTTACAGTGGTGTGATGAGAAGGTAGAGGAAGCCCAAGGAAATAATTTAGTTATCCAAAGAGAAGTCTTGACGTTACCACTGCTGGGTCTGAAGGGACAAGAAGAGAAAGAAAACAAGAGTGAGAGCAAGAAATTGAGAAAGAGGATGATAGAGATCAAGAAACAGAGACAGAGATAAACAGAGAGAACTTGGAGGAATCACCCAGTAGGATTTGAGGCTTTAGGTTGAAGGATACCAGTCTATGGTGCAGGAAACAAACAAGGAAACTGATAATCCAACCTCTCTTTTCTCCTGTATTCCAATGTTCTGACATTGGCTGAATCCATACAGAAGCCAAATCTTTCCAGAAGGGACCTGTTGCCTTAGTCTATGCATCCACCTCCCAGGGCAGAGTGTAGAATGGAGGTGATAAGGTGTGAATCTAGAGGGGACATACAAGATAACCAGCTTGCCAAGTGAAGAAAGCTGTTAGCAGGATTATAAATGAGGATGATGTGAAACAGAATCTGCCTGCAAGTTTTTTTTTTTTTTTTTTTTTTTTAACTTATATCCTAATTGAAAGATGCTTAACAAGAGACACCAGATGGCAGAATCTGGAGATTTTGAAACATTGTCCTTGTGTGCCTTCTTTCTTTCTTCCATCTTTTATACTTTCTTCTTCCCTACACATTCCACTTAGCATTTCATTTTTCTTTTTATTCACTTCCCTCTTTTTCTTTTTTTCCTCTCTTTTGTATTTTCATTCCCCTTCTTTTTTGTTCTCTCTTCTTTTCATTCAGTCCTATGCACTCTAGTCTTTACCCCTTGTTTAATGACTTGAGTTGGTGCATGGAAGCTTCTGAGAACAGCTTAAAAACAAAACAGTCTTTAAATGCCACTTACACCTTGGGAGAAGGAAATGGCAACCCAGGCCACTTTTTTCTGCCTAGATAATCCCATGGATAGAAGAGCCTGACAGGCTACTGTTCACGCACTTGCAAAGAGTTAGACACAACTGAGAACACAAAACTCATACCAACTTAGAATACAGAGAAAAAGCATCAGTATCCAAAAATCATATATGGATGGTGAGTAGACCTAATATCTCTGCATATTTTTATAATAAAAATATAAAATAATAATTGCTCCTTCATAGTTGAGTGGATGAGTGACATGAGCAGGTATGATTGGAAAAAGCTAAATGTATTAAGTTAGAGAAAAGCTCTATAGTAGAGTTTCACAAACTTGAGCAGGCATCAGGATCATGTAGGGGCTTATTAAGCCACAGATTTCTTGGTAACATTCCCAGAGTCTCTGATTCAGGAGAACTAGGGTGAAGACCAAGAATTTCCATTTCTAACAAGTTCCAGGGTGAAGTTGCTGCTGCCACTGGTCTGGGAAGAAGCATGGATATATAAAGAGAGCGAATACCAGTAGACCCTGACATGGGATTGGGAGTAGAGAGAGTAAGCATAGGATGAATCACTAGATGCTTTAAGAGGGAAGTGGGAGGATGGTGCTTTGACTAGTGATAAATTTTATGACATTCAGAGGGAGACTAATGACTTGCTAAGAATTGTGGGATGAGTAGTGATACAGACAGAAAAGAATTGCTAGGGTCCTATGGGTTTCAGTATGATGAATACATCCAAAACAACTGGCATATCAAGGGAGATGATTGCATTAAGGCAACTAATTTTGAACACCTCTTATGCACTTAGATGATCCACTATCTACTAGATTTCTCTATTAAAGTGTCTCATGGGCACTTTAAACTCAGTCTCTTCTAAAGTCTTCTTATCACCTCCCCTTCATCCTCAAGCCTCTTTTCCTTCCTACACTTGCCACCTGCATCAGTGACTCCACTAACAAAGTCAGAATCTAAGAGCCACTCCCAGATCCAATATTCCTTTCAATTTGTCTTCCTGTATATGGACATGACTGAGAAGCTGAACTGAACTGAACTGAATAACCTGTGAACCCAACTTGTGTTTTTCCCATCCCCTACTAATGCTGTCTCAGGTCAAGCTCTCAGCATTCCTCACCTGGAGGTAGACTCCTGCGTCTAATTGTTCCTCCTTGAATTTTTCAACCACGTTTTGAGGAGAGTTATGTTCTAAAATACAGATCTGATCTTACCCCTTTTCATCTCTCTCCTATGAGGTTTCATATGGTGCATGCAGTCTTTATGACAGGATACCTGGCTAGTTTCCTCATGCCTTCCTGCTCTCCCTGTTTCTTTATGCTTCCTCCTCAAATTTATTTTAGAGCAATAACAAATCATGCATGTTTCCCCAGTCACACCACATTTCCGCAAGCCTGTGTCATTTTCTTGGCCTGTCTATCTTCTGCAGTTATTCCCACAGTCATCTTCTTTCCTTTCCAAGCTCTGTCAAGTTTACTCCTTGAAGAAATCTGACCCCAGACAAAAGCAAAATTTCTCTTATGTGCTCCTTCTGCTCCTTGGGCAAATTTTAATTTATGCTATTAGTATATGACATGGTTGTTATTATGGTTTTATACATCCTCCCAGGTGGTGTTTGCTAGTAGTAGAGAACCCACCTGACAGGGCAGTTGACATAAAAGACACGAGTTCAATCCCTGGGTCAGGAAGATTCCCCTGGAGGAGGAAATGGCAATCCACTCCAGTATTATTGCCTGGAGAATCCCATGGACAGAGGAGCCCGGTGGGCTACAGTTCATGGGGTCGCAAAGGGTCAGACACGACTGAAGCAACTTAACATACATTCACTCATTGGACATTAATTTGAGCAAATCCCAGGAGATAGTGAAGGACAAGAAAGCTTGGTGTGCTTCAGTCCATGGGGTCGCAGAGTCAGACACGACTTGGAGACTGAACAAAAACAAAATCACTTTCCATGATGTCTGTTGCTTGAGGGGTGAAGTTGCAGCTTTTTCATCTTTCTATCATCATAGCTTAGAAAGGTGGTAAAATTTAAGCTATAGAATTATTTCAGGACACTGGGAAAACTTGTTCTAGATTTGGATTAAATTGAGATGAACTGGAGATTAAGAGGAAGAAGAACACTCAGGTCATCTGATTTTAGTTAAAATGTGTCAAGCTCTACTGAAGGGGATTCTGTGTAAGGGATGCTCTTGAACATCCCATCAGACTTTGCTCAGCTTTCATCTCATTGAATAGCATCAAGTACAAGTTCTTGAACCCAATTAAGTCTGCCAGCTGTCTTCTTCATGCCCTAGGCGATGTACTTATGTTCTTTTAAACACCATTTTCCAAGCGCTGTACTGAACACTTGGGTTGTTATGATCTCATTCAATCTTTCCAGTAACCAGACCATTACCCACAGATGTATCAAACCTCTCTGATTAAAGCCATGAACTCTAACCAGGTTACCAGGTCTTGGAGCAAGTTATTTAACCTCTATAGGCCTCAGCTTTCACATCTCTAAAACAGGATTATTAATAGCATTTACCTATACATTCTGAGACTTCCTGGAACATGCCAAGTGCTATGTAAGTGATTGTTAAAGAAATTGTATTGTTCGCTTCTTTCTAATTTCTCCATCTTCATTCTGCCAACCAAATGTTTCTTCTCACAGCTTCTCTCGGGAGAGGTGTTTCTTTCCCAAAAGTTATAGGGTTTGTCTGAAAATAAGGAATTAGATACCAGAAGGACTGGGATCTATTTCAGAGTCTGCTACTGGTGCCTGTGCCATCTTTAGCATATCATTAACTCCTCAAGTACTCCGATCATTCACAATGGGGTTGATATTAGTATTACTGTCTTTAAAGACTGTGGGAAGGTCTAATGAAAATATCCATATTATACATTCATATATATACATACAAATTAAAAGCTGTAAGAGACTAAAACAATGTTAAGTGAAGAACAATGATAGCAATAGCTATAAATGTAGCTTACACAGCTGACCTAGTCTTCAAATCACTCAAATAACTGCCATATTGTAGGAGTCCATTCCTACCACCACTGTCTGACTTTTCTGGGTTAGGGTGTCCCTACAGCTATATCTTACCCTCCCAACCAAATATGAAGAAATATAGACAACGATGGCCTGGAATCCATTTTAAGTTCTGGAATTCTTCAATCATCTCCGACACATGATTAAACACATTCAAGTATTACATGACACAGAAAGTAGTAATACCACATGTTCAATCACAGCTTTTGTCCCTGTTGACTCCTAGGAGCTTATTAACTCCTACACGACTTCCCTTTTCTTCCTCTTGTCCCACCCACACCAATCATTATTCTTCCTTCTCCTGAGTCAAAATAACATCTCAGGACTATAAATTAGTCCACATTTTATTTCCTTGGAATTCTTTCCCTTTTGCTAATCTTTACACACAAAAATTATGAAAGCCATTGGATCATTTTTAATCTTATTCAATGAATGCTTTACACTTATTTTAAAAATTTACTCCTCCTTTACGATTTTGATCACTGCTTGGTAGTTCCAACAGTTTTCAAAACTACTATAAATTTGAAAACTGTTATCTTGACATTGTTGAAAATTTTCTTTGGAAAATAGGAGGTGCGGTTTCATTTTATTCTTCAAGTTAGATTTTCCTTTGACTTTGAAGGTCACTCTGGGTCTTTTTTTTTGCAGCACTGGGCAATCTGTGGGGCATCTTTTCATTTAAATAATATTGCAGTAAACAGAGAAATGTCAGAGACCAGAAGGAGAACAACAGGGAAATATCACTTATGATATTCAGACAGATCTTCTATAGAGTTAACAGGTTTTAATTCTGAATAAATTCAACAGTGAGTTTTCCAAAAAAATGTCTGTCTCCCACTTTGATGATTATGATATACTTATAAATAAATCACAGTTGAATTCATAGACCCAAATTATTTATCGTAAAGAAATGAACATGGCAATATGCTTTCTATGCCTTTCCAATTAGAGTTTAGATCAATTTATCTTTGTGAAGATATTGCCTGGTTGAATTTTTTTTAATATATTATGACATGTTATTGGAGCCAACTAGCTGGAACACAAGGTTCCTGAGACTCAACATTCATTATTTATCCATTTATACTAATAAACCTTTATATCCCACATGTCCCCAGCTCAGATTTGAACAGGGCCTCAGAAGCACAACCTGCTTTAAATTTATGACACAACAGCAATTGCTTATGACAAAGAAGAATGACATAAATGTGCATCCATTTTCCCCCCACAGGAAGATAAATGATAAGATTTTTTTTTTTAAAAGAAATGGCATTCTGTCTCTTCTTAGAAGAAAAATTAGCCTTAAGAAAAAGAAACTCAATGATCATAAGCCATAAAAGCAAAAGAAAAATTGACTTTGGGATGTAGGATGGGATTGAGTCATAATATAGAAGTGGCTGGTCTTTTACTCCGAAGGGCAGAACCAATTGATTTCTGAATCACAGCTCTAAACTTGCTTTTCTTCTTTTTCTTTTCCCCTCCCTCTCCCCCAGGAAGAGAATGTAGGTACTAGGTGGCATGTCTCTTTTGATTTGCCACACTATGTCTTAATTATCAGTGCTCAAAGATCAGGCACTGGTACTTTCCAACTTCAAAGGCTTCAGCAGCCCGAGCAGCATGAGGGAAATCAGATGTGCCAGAATGCAGAGTGACAACAATATGGTGTCTTCATATTTTCGGAGTGTCAGCTCATTTTTTATTTGTGGCACATCAAAGTGAAAATGAGGACACGAGGAGGGTTTTACTCTTTGTTATTCTCTTAAGTGACAGCAATGTCTTCCCATTCAATGCCTAGGCCAGGGTACTTAAAGGACAGTGCTTCTGATTTTAATATGCCTCCTACTTACAGAACTTGGAAAAAAAATAGCTATGGATGATGAACTGGAACAGAAAAGTATCATGCTTATAAGGAAACATGATTAGAGATTCCAAGCGGATGTCTGGAGTGCTTTACACATGGCTAGGTATTCACGAGTGATAAGAAAGTAAGAGTAATGGTAGCAATAATAGCAGTAATTGCAGTGACAGCAGGAGCAGCTAATATTCATTGTTTGCAAGTTGTCAGACAGTATGTTAACCTGTCTATATATGATAGACTGGAGGCTTGTAGAGGTTAAATAACTTGCCTAATGTTATACAGTATGCCATGGAGTCAGGATTCTAACCCAGATCACTGGGCTCAGAGCCCACTATGGTGATTACTAACAGTTTAGTGGAGACATCCCTTAAAACAGAGTGTAGATTCTGAATTCAGTAGAGGGGGAAAACATCATAATAGTCAAAATTACACTCAAGTACTGTTAAATTGGTTAAAAGATACAGCATACCTTTAAATTACTGGGTGCGTATGTTCATCTGGAGGAGGGCGTGGCAAGCCACTCCAGTGTTCTTTTTTTTTGTAGTTCATCTATTTTTAATTGAAGGATAATTACAATGTTGTGCTGGGTTTTGCCATATATCAACATGGGTCAGTCATAAATATATATATGTCCCTTCATTCCTGGAAAGAGTAGGATGGAAATATCTACACTAACATACATAAAATAGACAGCCAGTGGGAATTTGCTGTATGACCCAGGGAACTCTAACAGGGGCTCTGTGACAACCTACAGGCGTAGGATGGGGTGGAAAGCAGGAGGGAGGAGCACTTCAATGTTCTTGCCTGAAGCATCCCCATGGACAGAGGAGCCTGGCAGATTACAGTCTGCATCTCTCTTGCAGAGAGAGGACACAACTGAAGCAACTTCACATACATGCACATGTGGGTAGAACTTCCCTGCATTGCTTATAAGGAATATTTATTAAATAGAAGAACATAATAGTAAGGTGCAATTTTAGATTAATTTTAAGATGCAAAAAACACAGTGAACATAAACAGTTGCATTTGCATGTATAGTATGGATGTGTAACTTGTGTGCATGTGTGTGCTAAGTTGCTTCAGTCGTGTCTGACTCTTTGCTACCCTATAGGCTGTAGCCCGCCAGGTTCCTCTGTCCATGGGATTCTCCAGGCAAGAATACTGGAGTGGATTGCCTTGCCCTCCTCCAGCGGATCTTTCTGACCCAGAAATTGAACCTGTGTCTCCTATGGCTCCTGCATTGCAGGTGATTCTTTCCTTCTTAGCCACTGGGGAAGCCTGAGTAACATGACTTCAGTGTAATATGAAGATGGTAATATGATGATACTGGATGTAGGTTTCTCTATTCTAAAGGAGGCTACGCAATATATAGGTTATAAACACAACATTTGAGTTAATTTATGGCCTCTTTTCCCCAAGGAAATGCACCTTTCACTTCAGTCTAATGAATGGTGTAACTAAGGGATGTGGAGGTTGGCCCTGCTCAGAAGCAAGGGCTTCAGATGATTCAAATACTCTAGTTCGCTTGACTCCGACTCCTCTGTGCCTTAGTGCATCTCACCGCAACTCTGTGTGCTTGAGAAATATTTCAAAGAATGTTAGGTAAATGAATATTTAAGGATGTTAAGATTTAAGGATGTTAAGTAGCTCATCTAAAGTCACGCAGCCACTAGATTTTAGGGATTTGCTGGAAAATCCTTGGAAAATCCTACTTCTGCTGTCCTTTTGTCAGGTGGCCATCATTCCTTCATCTGTGAAAGAGACAAGCTCGATAAATCACTCCTGGGAGAGCATGTGCCACGAGGATTGGCCTCTGATTCTCTAGGGATATCCTGTATGTATCAGCAAGGGGAGAAGATAAAGGCAGGGCTTGTTCAGCAAAATGTATCTCTCTTGTCCTATTTTCTGATAAATTATGCATGCTGGCTGCCTGGAATATTTCTGGTTGAGAAGAGAGGACACCCACCTCTTAGCATCTAAATTGAGATAAGAACCGTTGTTCTTAGATGTCATCACTGCCAATCAACCCTGAAATAAAAGAGGGAGTCCATTTCTAAAGGACCCCAGGGAAGTGGTGAACAGGTTGGTCCACAGAGCTTGACAGGTTTCTCTTTCTCTTAATTGAGGGCAAGGGAGAGCTTCACTATCGCTTTGGAACAAAAACAAGGAAACCTCACGAACCAGAGGGCTGAGAAACCTACGTAGATACTATCTGATTATTTCTTAACAACCTCTTAGAAAATTAAAAGGATTTTGGAGAAAAATCCTTGAGTCTGATGGCTGCCCACTAGGGTTTTGAATACTTCACTCATGACCTGATAAGAAGGGCCACTTAAGTATTTTCCATAAAAAGGAGGATATCACCCATGAAGTGTTGTCTTCTGATCCACGGGGCTTTCCTCATGCTATTCTGTCTCCCATAGACCCTTGGAGAATTGCATGGTGGATTGTAACCAGCTCCCCCTGGTTTCCAGCATGACATTGTGGATGGGGCTCATCTTTGAATGGAACCATATTCACCAAGATAGTTTTGTGTATAGATATCTCTCAGAACCTATCATTAACATTAGAACACCTTGGTTGACACATTTCTATGAGGGCATGGATGGATGCTTGTGTTTGTAACCAACACACACACAAATCTTGTTTTCTAAATCAGCTGATTTTTACCTCATCAAACCATTCATTCTCATGTGTTATCATCAAACACATACTGTTGTTGCTGTGCTGTGAGGAGTCACTCAGTTGTGTCCAACTCTTTGCGACCCCATGGACTATAGTCTGCCAGGCTCCTCTGTCCATGAAATTTTCCAGGCATGAATACTGGAGGGGGTTGCCATTTCCTGTTCCAGGAGATCTTCCAGACCCAGGGATCAAACCTGAGTCTCTCGCATCCTCTGCTTTGACAGGCAGATTCTTTACTGCTAGTGTCACCTGGGAAGCCTAAATATATATTGGGTTTTACTTACTTATATTTTTGATTTTTACAAATGGCTTTGGAGTATAGATCTCAACTTGTTTTTCTCTTATTTTTTCACCTACACTATATTTGTTGGACGGAGAAGGCAATGGCACCCCACTCCAGTACTCTTGCCTGGAAAATCCCATGAACGGAGGAGCCTGGTGGGCTGTAGTTCATGGGGTCACTAAGAGTCGGACACGACTGAGCGACTTCACTTTCACTTTTCACCTTCATGCTTTGGAGAAGGAAATGGCAACCCGCTCCAGTGTTCTTGCTTGGAGAATCCCAGGGACGGGAAACCTGGTGGGCTGCCATCTATGGGGTCGCACAGAGTCGGACATGACTGAAGCGACTTAGCAGCAGCAGCAGCATATTTGTTGGAACCATTTATGTTACTTCCAAATGCTTCCTAGTCTGCGTGGTATTCATCCACCACATTTTACCTATCCATTGCCTACAAATTCCACCACCATAAACAGAGTTGTAATAACCATATTTGTACTTATTTATGTGTGTGCTTGTTTGATTTTGTTGTTATTCAGTCTATCAGTTGTATCTGACTCTTTGTGACCCCATGGACTACAGCATGCCAGGCTTCCCTGTCCTTCACCATCTCCTGGAGCCTGCTCAAATTCATGTCCATCAAATCAATGATGCTATCCAACCATTTTGTCCTCTGTCGTCCCCTTCTCCTCCTGCCTTCAATCTTTCCCAGCATCAGGGTCTTTTCCAATGAGTTGGCTCTTCACATCAGGTGGCCAAAGTATTGGAGCTTCAGCTTCAGCATCAGTCCTTCCAATGAATATTCAAGGTTGATGTCTTTTAGGATTGAGTGGTTTGATCTCCTTGCAGTCCAAGGGACTCTCAAGAGTCTTTTCCAACACCACAGTTCAAAAGCATTAATTCTTGTTTGATAATTTTCTTAAAATATATTGTTGGGGACAGAATTGGCATATCAAAAAGTAAATCTAAATTTAATTTAATCAAGCACTGTCAGATTAGCACCTAGAATTGCTACACATGTCTATACTTCCACTACAATATAGCTTGGTTTGGATGCATAGTTTTCTAATGATTCATGGTGCTCTTCTATGGACTTCTTGTCCTGTAATCTGACATTTGTAAATTTTCCTCTTCTTCTATTATGACTACTGATATTTGATTTTTTTGTCTATATTTGTAGAAGTTCTTTGTTAATTTTAAAAATCATATGTATGTCATCTCAATCTGCCATCCATCTTTCAAGGTTATTTGTGAGGTTCTTTCTTGCCTTCATTATAGAGCAGGTAAAGTTAAATGGATTGGATGAGGAAACAGTCATCCTGAATTGCTGCCTAGGTGTTTTTTATTCCAGCCACAAATTCTTGCTTTGCTCTTCCTGGGGCGCATTTTTAAATAACTACTTTGAGTTGAGCCCAGAAAAACTCAGTGAGCATAGGCCCAGTCGCCACCATAAGTAACAGGTGCTTGCTACCCTGCTCTTTATCTCCTGCTCACTTGTGGCCTAGGATGAATGAGTGTGAGGAGTGTCCTTTCCTCAGTTCACTAGGCCCCTGCCTCCCCACCGTCATTTTTGGGATTGGTAAGTAACACATTGGTGATTTCACTTTCTTTGCATGAATGTATTGAAATGTACCTTCAATCAAAACAGCCCTGGAGTTTTCACCTCCCCAGGGTATGAGTTCAGATACTGAGAAAGATCAACCAACCCTGTGGGTATAATTTGCGCCACCTCACTCTGCAGGACACAATCTGTATAGTCTTAATACACCACCAAAGGGAACTCTGACACAGTAGGTTCTTCATTACCTTGCAGTCTAGGAGCAAAAGGTGACATAGTTCTGGACCTTGAAATGTAAGCAAAAATGTTTGCTTTTCCAGTAAAGGGTTGGAGTTTGTCAGTGGATCCTCCTTGCCTCCTTGCTCCTTGGATCCTGATGCATGATTGTCCATTGGCAACTCAATACCATTTTCTCCCTTTGATGCTCTTCCTGAGCTACTTTCCTCAGATTTCTTGCCAGCATAGTTTCCATATAAAGCCAGCACTTATATGAGATCTGGAATGCAGAAGAGAAGCAAAAGCCATTTCATTGGTCCTTGGACAGAAGTGAGCAGATCCATAGACTTCAGCAGAGGAGAGATATTTGCAGTGGTTTCTGGTCATTTTCCCTTGGAGATGGAACTGGCAACCCACTCTAGTGTTCTTGCCTGGAGAATCTCATGGACAGAGGAGCCTGACAGGCTCCAGTTCATGGGGTTGCACAGAGTCGGACACCACTGAGTGACTAAACATGTATGCGTGGTGGTCATTTTCTTTAGTGTCAGCAGTTTTGACGCTGAGCAGGGCAATCATGATCAGTTATTTCTGTAGTTCCTGCAGCTTCCTAATCCCCAAAGCTAGTTGCAAACTCGGAACCGGCAATGACTTATGCAGACCTCCATTCTTCCAGACCACCATCCTGATAATTCCATAAACACTGAAATCCCCTTTCCATTTAAAATAGCTACAGAAGTTTCTGTTTTCCCCAGTGGCCTTGACTGATACAAACAGAAAATGTGATGCTAAACCCTGTAACTTCCATCTCTTAAACAACCCTGCAGCAATATTCCAACCAGCTGAGAGGCTGACACAGAAAGATAGTACATTCTTGATGATACTGAGCCAATGGACCAGCTCCAAACTGCTTTATACTTTCACTGCTTTTTAATGCAAAGAAAAATAAAATGTATTTGTTAGCCATATTAGGTATGTTCTCATTTTTAAACAAAGCATTCCTAATGTTTCCCATTCCTCAGTTTCTCATCTGTAAACTGGGGCCACAGTGAAGTTAAGTATGTACAACAAAGGTGCTTAGCATATCACAACCACGTAAATGTTGGTGATTAATACTGAATAATTTTACTAGTCCTCAAATTAAAAAAAAGATACATCTCTTCTTTTGCATGGAATTTTCAAGAAGGAGAATAAATCATGTATATAGAATATGCTTTTCTAAATTCAAGCCTGAATAATCAGTGCTATTAGTGAATGCTAAGTAATAATATTTTTGGATGGATACATTTTATTGCATTGACAAATAAGTTTAGCAGAAGTATTACATAGAGATCTGTGTATGAACTGCATACCATATTTTCAAAACATAAGGAAGAGATTGAGCTTGAGATAGCCCTACGCAGTGTACAGAAAAACAAACTTTAATGTTATGGGTATAACTTTCTCTCCTAATGGAATGTTCTATAAATATTTCTCATTTCATAATAACTTATTTAAAATAGGGTGACCATTTATAAGTGTTCAGCTGGAGATCAAGAAAAAAGAAAATGTTGATTATATCTTGTCAACAGAGGATAACTCAGAGGTCATTATACTCCTTACTGTTCTATGAAACCAAGACTATAATCAGTGCTTAGGTTGGAAAAATCTATTTTCCTCACCCAGTGGTTTTACAAGCATAGTGTCTTTAATATGGAAAGGTATTTGGCTTGTCCAACTTCTCTAGCAGTGTTCATAAATCAAGATAATCAGTATCAGCAGAACAAACAAGAGGAAAATATTATGATAAAACAGAAGTGAGACGTGAAAGAATATTTTCAAAGGTACAATACTAATGAAAAACATAAAACCATTATTTTTTTTTCCAGAATGATTTATCTGCTCATGATGAATCTTTCCAAATTTATTTCACTCTCAGGATATTCAAGGACTACAAAGATGTATTAGTATTTTGGCTTTGGAGTCATAAAATTACTTGTATTTTCAAATCAAGTTTTACCTTGAGGTCTATATAAATAAAATTGTTTTATTAAGTGCCAGTGCTTCATAATTATCTTTGCATTGTTGCTGTAGAGTAAGTTATAATTTCTTCAAGAAGTCGAGGCTTTTAAAATGTGATTCAAATATTTGCTAATAGCAATAATAAGATCCTTTTTTTTTTTTCCTTCTTACCACCTTGAACAATATTCTGGTCTCGGTGGACTGATACCAAATTGACAAACCACAGTAAAATTGCTCATACACTGAACCTGGGAGATAAAACAGCTGAGTGACAGGTGGGACTAATCAGTTGGTAGGTTAAAAATCAAGATTGGATTTGATGAGGGGATTTCTTGGTCCGTGGTGCATTCAATCCTCTTTTCAATATACTGAAAAGTCATTTTATTTTTTATTTTTTTTAGCTAAGTTTGATTTTCATTATTCCCCGACCATAGGTCTGTCAATGTTCTTCAATGGATTGCCTTCTCACCGGACCTAATTCTGCACCTTACCTAGTGGCCTGAGGGGAAGATTCAGAGTTAACAAAATGGTAGGGAGAAAATTAAATGCCTGGGCTCCTGTGAAATCTTGCTTTGAAGACCTGCTGTTGTTATGTAAGTTCAGTTCAGTTCAGTTCAGTCCCTGAGTCGTGTTCGACTCTTTGTGAACCCATGAATTGCAGGACACCAGGCCTCCCTGTCCATCACCAATTCCCAGAGTTCACTCAAACTCATGTCCATCGAGTTGGTGACGCCATCCAGCCATCTCATCCTCTGTCATCTCCTTTTCCTCCTGCCCCCAATCCCTCCCTGCATCAGAGTCTTTTCCAATGAGTCAACTAACTCTTTGCATGAGGTGGCCAAAGTACTGGAGTTTCAGCTTTAGCATCATTCCTTCCAAAGAACACCCAGGACTGATCTCCTTTAGAATGGACTGGTTGGATCTCCTTGCAGTCCATGGGACTCTCAAGAGTCTTCTCCAACACCACAGTTCAAAAGCATCAATTCTTCGGTGCTCAGCTTTCTTCACAGTCCAACTCTCACATCCATACATGGCCATCGGAAAAACCATAGCAGTAGTTAGTTGAAAAAAAAAAAAGTAAATAAATAAAAATAAAAGTCATTCAGTGAGGAGGCATCAAGATGGTTATTTTCGTCTGGTGACAGACTTACCTCCTCTTCAGACCAGTTCTTTCCTGATCACCCATAGTGGTCATTTCCATTGTTCAGGCCACCTAGTCTGTGGCACTTCATTATTGCAGCCCTGGGAAACTGAGGCACTCTGGGCAGCTACACTGGTGGTTGAATGCAGAGAGCTTCCTTGGTGATGGAAACACTGAGGTGGGTCAGCAGGTGGGGGAAGATACACATGATGTTGCCTCTATAGGCACTGGGGGAGAGGGTGTGGGGACTGGGTGCCTTGTGGGTTCAGGGCAGCGTGAGGAATTGAAGACAAGAAGGCCTGGGCATTGCTGACACAAAGTCCTGATGTTTAGGCTGCCAGGGCTTAATCTTCCTTCGTTGACAAGGTTAATTTACTTAAAAAAAAGGCAACTAATAATTGTTTTTAAGAGCGTAACAGGAGAATGCTTGTGATGAAAACAGCCATCCTCTGCTCACCCTCACCCTTCCTCCCAGTAGCCACCACCTTCAACTCTTCTGGCTGTGTCCTCTGCTATTAAGTTCATCTTTTAAATAATATGTTTATATTCTTATTCTATTCACTCAATGAATATTTAATAAGGCTCAGTCCTAGTTGGAGGTACCCAGCAGTGAACAAAATAGTCCAAATTCACTGTCCCTGTGGAGCTGACATTTCCTTCGGTGAGGAGAGCAAGGAGCAAAATGAATAGGTAAATTGTGTGAGATGTAATAGTGCTACTACTGTGAAACCATGTCATACAAGAATGTGATATCTGAATTAAAAAACACACCCCTAAAACTGGAATTAAGCAAGGGAGTGGCTCATAAGGACATCTGAGGATGAAGACTGCAGAGATAGAAAACACAAATACAAAGCCCCTTAGATGGGGGTACGTAAGACATGCTTTAGAAACAAGAGCGGTGAGGAAGTGGAGTGAGCAGGGGTGGTAGTGAGCATGTGGCTGGAGAGGACAAGGAAAGTGCAAGGAAGGGTGATGGAGAGTCTTGAGCCCACCAAAGCCTTCAGCTTTCACTCTGAAAGATGGGAGCCATGGGAGGATTTTGAGTAGAGAAGTGACAAGATCCAGACCAGACAGGCTTAGCAAGAGCCTTTCTGGCTGCTGGTGTGAGATGAGATGGAAGAGGGGCTGAGCTGGAAGGAAGCAGTAACCAGGCTACTGTAGCCACATGGCCTAGAGGGTGAGGAATGGGGGAGTTTGGGGCATATTTTGGAGGTAGAGTTGGTTGGATTACCTGATACGTTGAGTTGGATGAGCTGATACATTGTGTGTCGGGGGTACTGGGAAGAAGAAAGTCAAGGATGATGCCAAGCTTTTTGGCTTCAGGAACTGAAGAATGGGATTTCCAGTAACAACACTGGGTGAGCTTTTATAAAAAGGAAATTCAAGGGGGAACAACATGGTCTAGGACAGTTTTAGTTTATCTGTTGTCATGATGGAATTAGCAGCAGCTTCCTTTCCCTCTCAAAAGCATCCCTGTTAGTCTGATTGTTATGGTTGCCTTGCTCTTAAGTGGGGATGTCAAGAAGGCAGAAGAGTGGGGGATTTGGTGAGAGGCTGTGCCAAGTACAGACTGTCAGATCTTTCAACATCTCTACCATTTGCACATCAAAATAAGTTTAAAATTCTTCAACATGTCACGTCCATTCTCCACTAGAGATTTCACTCCCAGGGTTCGCCATTTATTTATATAGTTAACAAACACAGTGAACTCATTAGGTGCCAGGCACGGTTCTAGGTAGGTTGTAAATAGTTACTGACTTTATCATCATAGTGGTTTTACAGGAGAGAAGAGTGGCTACAGAAACTTATGTTGAGAAAAAATAAATAATGTTATGAATTTTGAAAGCCTTTCCCAATTATCTTTCAGATCTCAGAGTCCACTGTTGTTGTTTAGAAATCATTTCATTCTTAATATATGGTATCTGATCCACTTTTGTAAAGACTTCTTGTCCCTAGTTTTCTAAAATGCCAAGAGCCTCAGCGCAACATTTTTGGGTCATTGCATTTTGTCCCTACAATTTGAAGACTCAAATGTGTCAGTCTGGGAAATTCATACTCATTTTCTCCCTCAGAATTTTTTCTTTTTTTCTTTGTGAACATCTTTTATTGGGTTTTTCCTCTCTCTTTTTATTTTGTTTTCTATCTTCTACTCTAGTTTCTGAAAAAAAAAAATTCTTAACTTCTAACTCTTTTCTCAAACATTTTATTTTGGCTTTTTAAAAATTTTTATTTTTCTCTCAAGAACTGTTACTTCTCCTCTGATTGGCCTCTTTTCTTAGCAATTTGTTTGTGTTTCATTGGTGCAATATTTTCCCTTATTTCTCTGGAGATGCTTATTTATTTTTGCTGTTCCTTTGGCTTCCTGAACCATTCTGTCTTCTTTCAGTAGTGCCACAAACTTTGGGGGCGTGTATTTGTGGATTTGATTTAGTCTCTCTGTGTCAGGATGGAGGCTTTTCATAAATGCCCAATGATGCTTAGTTTTCTAGTCATATCAAAATATGAGGCTGAAAGTTTGTGGAGAACTCCGTATACCTCTTGAACTTGTCTTCTACTGGAGGATGGCTTTGCAGTGAGGTACCCCATCCCACCCTTGCCTACCTCTTTGTCAAGGGGTTCTTCCAGTTCTTCAGAGAAAAATTCTGTCTAAGAAATACTGGACTGGAGGCTGGGGGCTAGCTTCCCACCGTCCAGTGCACATTTTCATTCTGTTTCCCTGTTTTAATCGGAATCTGACCTCCACTCCAGCCTACCCTCACTGTGCTTGGTGCACCTAATCCTGAGTCTCTCAGAGTATTTTTTCCTACCATCATTCAATACCACATAATTCCCTACCACTTGGATGTGGTAGGGACCTGGTTTTGTGGGCCAAGAGGGAGTTCCATAGTTCCAAACTAACATGCAGACTTTCCACCCATCTCCCAACTATGAATCCCTGGATGAAATCCCAACCCCACAGCAGGGTGAATGGACTTACTTTTCTTCTGTATTCTCTTTTGCAAGCAGCATTTACCTCTACTGGGTCTGCTTTTGTTCCTCCAAATTTTTAATACAGTCTCTCATCCCTTGTTGTCATCTTTCCTGGTCTCTTTGTCTTTTTTTGGATTTGATTGCTTTTTAAAAAAAGTTTATGTCTGTTTTTTCAGAGTTTGGAAGGGGAAGAAAATAGATCCATGCTTGCCATGCAGCTAATTGCCTTTTGATCTAAAACCTATCCACAAAAAAAATAAAATAAAATCCTATTTTGGATACACTGTTGAGATAGATAAAAACTACATTTTGAGTTACCAAACTTATGTCTCTGTATCTTGTAAGTTTCAACCTTCCCCTTGAGAAAAAAACAAATACATAAGCCAGGACAATATCTTATTGAGTCAATTTTGAAATGCATTGAAAGAAAAAAGAAAGTACTAGTTTAATTTTTTGTTTCAAAAGCATTCAATAATTCATGTAACTTGATCCATTATTTTAGGAGGAGCTAGCCCCTCCCCCCGCCAAATGTTGGTAGGTTGCCCTTTCTCTGCCTTTGTGCTAATTCTGACTTCTTCTGTGATAGTGGATCAGGTTGAGAGCAGTTTTCTATGAGCAGCCCACTGTCTTTCATCAGAAGTAAAGTTTCATGATGTATTTATTCCCACGCCTTTGCACTCAGGTGATGGGATAGTCGGTCTCCCTAGAGAGTTGACAGGGCTTTTGGAAGGTCAGATCAGAGCTTTAGGGGTCATTCAGATCATGATGATAAAACACAGGACTGAAGCTGTCTGCACAGCTCTCAATCCTGGCTCTTGGTTTTCACATGTGTACACATGATTTTTTTTTACCCAAATGGCATCATACTCAGTGAGACTGACATGCTACCTCCTGTGCTAATGAGGCACCTATGGTATCATATATACCATATGTGCCATTTTGCAAGTTGTATTTTCACTCAACTATTTGTTTTGGGGCTTTTTCCCATGTTGATTCATGGAAACTTTATTCATCACTTTTAACTTCTGAATACCATTCCAGTGAATAAAATGCCATATGTTATGTATTGGCAAGTTTTCTAGAGCCTCCAGGTGTCTCTCAACTTAAGAAGCCTGCAGAAGGATGTCTGAATCATGGACTATAAGAAAGGCTCCTCCCTTAAACTAAGCTTTCTAGTCCTTTCAGCAAGTTCTCCATTCTCTGCTGGATCCGGTGTTTCTCCTTCCTTGCCAGAACAAAGGTACCTGGACAGATGCCTTCAGATGGCCATCTCTTCCTTATTAATTGATGGGATTAGCAGGCAGTCAAAGCAGAGATTTTATGCACCCGTGTCTTGCAAATGTCACTGGGTGCTCAGGTGCCCACTGCTAACACTTCCAGGAAGTGGGTGCACTGCTGCAAATGGGCTCCTGCCCTTGATCACGGCCTCCAGTTGAGCTTGTGGGAAATCAGACACCAAGACATCATTCAGGGCATGTTTTGAGCAAGTTAACGCAATCATAAGACACAAATAACTGTCATCTGAATTGCTGGAATGGTTGTGAGGAATCACTAATTAAATAGATTGTAAAGCATTTTTAAAAATTATTATTATTTGCAAAAAGCCCCGTCAGAGAAATGGAGGCTTAGAGGCTGGCATCAGGTCAGCATGAAATCTCCTTCTCAGGAAAACAGACTCCATCTTGCAATTCATGAAGCTATGAAATTTCTAATTTGAGGATTTGTGAAAAGATGCACAATCTGTTGCTTCATACAGTCCATGACTGGATACGGTTTGGCCCATCTGCTCATTGGAGAATCACTTGGGTATGCCTTCTCTTTAGTATTTTATTTTCAGGTGTAGGTGTTTGGAAAAGGGAGTTACTAAAATTAATTGTATCAAGATGAGATACGTAAACTTATAAAGTGAAGCCACATGTTTAGCAATGCTAAACAATAGTTCTGTCCAGTTATCTCTGCAGAAAGTTCTGATTGGCACAGATATTTATTTACTTCTATGTATTAACCACCTTGCAATTAAGAGAGGAAACATTTTAAAAAGTATTTTGTACGGAGCTCAGAATTTGGTGAAGAGAATTTTAACAGTGGTGGTGAGCATTTCAAGAAGAGAGGGAGTTTCAGTTATTTAATTAACAAATGGTTTCTGTTTGCCTCCTTGATGTCAGATCTTGAACTGAATGCAGGGTTAGGAAAAACAAAGATCGTCTTTGCTTTTCTGGAACTCCAGTCTCCTGGGAGGCTCAAAAATAAATAATCATGCTAATGAGTATGTGATTTCAATCCTGGAAGTGCTATGGGTGGCTGTGCCATATGTCACTGTGAGGAATGACCTGGCCTGCAAATCAGGAGAGTAGGATACCTCTTTTGCCTTGAGATCTGAAGAGTCAACAGGATTTTAGATGGCCCAGAGGAGGTGGATGAGCAGTAGGTGTGAAAGCCTGTACCTGAAAGGTGACAACACCTTCAAAGCCCTTGTTGTAAGGCTGGGCTAGGGTTGGGGGACAGAAAGCCCTGCCACCTGTCCCCAGAGGGTGGAGAGAATGGGCAAGTGGGAAAAGAGGATGCCTGGAGTGTAAGGAGGAGCTGAAGGGGTAGGGCTTGCACTGAGGTTATGCTGAAGGCAAAGGGAAACCAATGAAGTCTTTGAATAAGAACACTTTGGTTGCAGAGTAAACAAGGAGAGAAGAGGCACTGGGAGCCCAAAGCAGCTGCATCTGTCCAGGTGAGAGTTATTTTATAATACACACTACACACCCATAGTGGTGAGGAGAGAGAGAGTGAAAGCAAGAGACCTGCAGACGTGTGTATGTGCATGTGTATGTGTGAAAGAGAGAGAGAGAAATGAGTTAAAAGCTTGAGGGGCTTGAATTTTAAGGTCGAAGCTAGTGATACCATTCTGATACAGTTATAAAATTTAAACTGGGTCCTCCCTCTTTGATATCAGGGTGGTTAATAGAGCAACCCACAAAGAGAATTATGATGATGAGCTTCAGCTACAATGGCTTATATATTTTTCTATCACTTTTCATATAAGAACAGCAAAACCAAAAGCTGAAATTTAGCTCTGCCATGTTCCAACCGTGTGACTTTGAGCAGTTTCTTAACGCTTTGAGCCTTAGTTTCTTCATTTCTGTTAACTGGTGTTAACAGTGTTCCATGAGTTGAACAACCAGTCAAAGCACACAACATGCGTGTCTCTGTGCATGTCTGTGTTTTTGTGCTTGCATGTGTATGTGTGGAGGACAGTGGAGGACAGAGGAGACTGGTGGGCTACTGTCTATGGGGTCGCAAAGAGTCAGACCCGACTTAGTGACTGAACAACAATAACATGTGTATGTGTGACTGTGTGCGTGTCTATGTATATCTGTGCATGTGTGTGTGAACTGGCTTCCCCTTCTCCTGGACATTGCACAGCAGGCATTCCCCACTGTCAGTGTGAACCCCTCCCTCTCCCTTGGTGATGTGGTCCAGGTCCACACCTTCTCTTGTTGCCTTCAGGCAATGGCTCCCCAATTTAACTCCAAGGAGAATTGCTTCAGGAGTGAAAGATTGAACTCAGACCTGCTTTTTCAAATGTCTTTGAGCACCTCTCTTTCATTGTGTAACTAATACTTTAAACTCAAGTAGGTCCATACAGAGATTCTATAGGAAAAACACTGACTTTGGAGGAGGCCCAGGTAGCTCTGGGCAAGGACTCAAGTCTCTTGGGCCTTGTTTTCTTTAGCCCTCAGGACCCAGGGAACTCAGGGTTAGAATCAGGGTCAACCCCTGCGTGGTTTGCAGATAAAGTCTGATTGGAACACAGCCACGTCCATTCATTTACTTATTGCTGAATAGTTGCCACAGAGACTGTAAATAGTTGCCAGTGGACTGTAAGCCCTCAAATGTTTATTATCTGGCCCTTCACTGACAAAGTTTGCCAACTGCTGAATTAGATCCTTGGTCTCAAACTTCCCTTTCTTCCTCTTCCTCTTTTGTGGTTTCTTCCTTCCCCTCCATCCCAATTACTTCTTTCTTCTATTTCTCTCTTTCTTCACATCTGACTCTTTCTACCAACAATATATTATATATTAATCAAAGCCTTACACAAGACAAAAATGGGACTCATCTATTTCAAAGGTGTGGATGCGGGGATGGTTTTCAGTTACTTCAATTTGAAAATCACTGGACTGAATCATGGCTTCCCTGGTAGCTCAGCTGGGAAACAATCTGCTGGCAATTCAGGAAACCCAGGTTCAATTCCTGGGTTGGGAAGATCCCCTGGAGAAGGGATAGGCTACCCACTCCAGTATTCTTGGGTTTCTCTGGTGGCTCAGATGGTGAAGAATCCACCTGCAATGCAGGAGACCTGGGTTTGGGAGACTTGGTTTTGATCACCTGGGCTTGATCCCTGTGTTGGGAAGATCCCCTGGAGTAGGGCATGGCAACCTACTCCAATGTTCTTGCCTGGAGAATCTCTACAGACAGAGGAGCCTGGTGGTATATTCTAGAATTTAAATCTTGACTCTTGAGAACTCTTTATAGACTTTAGAAAAATAGTCAAGTGAAACAATGTGACTTGCCACCTTCCCCCATCCCATCCCCTCTCCCCTACTGGCAAAACCCCTTCCTTTATTTGTTTTCATCTTCTGTTCCCCATGTGTTTCTGTCACCCGTGTAAGTCAGTCTGAGATCCCCAGTCCCTGCTACCATCTAGCTGCCCAGGAACCCTACCCAGGGCATGCACTTGACCTTTGCCCCCTATAGCAGCATCTGTTGTTCCAGGCTTTTCTGGATCTCATCTCTGAGGGAGAAATTTCAGGTACTCTCCTCAGTATCTGCTTCCTACTGAGTGACAGCTGGATAATCAGATACATTAAGGCTGTTAATTTTATAAAGACTGTTAATTTTTACTAATAGCTTAATGAATTTATTCCTCCCAGGTTACACATTTGTATTCTAATCAGGGCTTTCAGGAAATGGTGTGCTAGTTAACCCAGAGGAAGGACTTCATCGGAGGGAATGCAGGCCATATTCAGAGAATTTAAGAGGTATCTAGAGTAAGAAGAGCTTCTGGGTGCTGCTCACATCACTCTTTAAAAATGGCAATCCATTCCTCTTGTACTTGCCACTTCACTATTTCATGCCACTTTGTCAGATGAGTAGGCAGCGTCATATATTATGCTGTGTCTCTTCTACTTATAAGCCACGTGACCATGAGCATGTGACAGGACATTTCTGTGGCTCAGACTCTATCTGTACATTGTGGTGATAGGAGGAAATCAGCTTAGTTTTCTGCATATAAGGGTCTCAGTAAATGTTCCTTATTTTCCCATCAAAGTGCAATGCAGACCTCTTACGTTTGGGATAAGAAATTTTCATCTTGGTCTCATGCACAACAGGTTCACTGATTTAGAAGGTAAAACTTTTGGGGGGACCTTCTTGGTGGTCCAGTGGTTAAGACTTCACCTTCTAGTGCAAGGGGTGTGGGTTTGACCCCTGGTAGGGGAGCTAAGATCCCACATACCCAGCAGAAAAAAAAAAAATCAAAACATAAAACAGAAGCAATTTTGTAACAGATTCAATAAGGACTTTAAAATGGTTCACATAAAAAAAAATCTTAAAAAAAAAAACAAAACTTTTTTTGTCTTTTTCTCTTCTCCATCTCATTCTTCAAGGGGACAATCATTGAAATCAGAGAAGTCAAAGACACAAGAGACATTAGAAAATAAGGACTTGCTTCATTTACATCTCAAATGCAAGGAGAGCCTAACTGGTTTATTTAGGGTCATCAGAGGTCTAGTTAGCAGCAGATGTAGAGCTGGAAAGCAAGTCTCCAAATTCCCAGTCTCTGCAAGTCAGAAAGCAAATAGCACATTTCCTCCCCTGAAACTTCTATCCTATACCAAAGAAAATGCTGAATCAAAACTCCACCTTTGGAACAACACATGTAAAGAATTGCTCAAGAAACCTCCAGGACTGGTAAGGTGGCATATTTCATCCCATTTGGACCAGGGAAATGGTCAAGCCCTCAAATCCACTTAACGAAGCCAGAAAGTAGGTCATTGTATCTTGCCCATCATTTATCATCTGTTTCTTAAGTCTGTTTCTGTAACTAGCAATGAAACCTGACTTCATCACATTTATTATGGGATGAAAACTGAGCTTCTGTGTGTTGATGGCACAGATCTGGGGAGTTACCCTGCCCACTTGAACTTTAAATAGACCTCTTACCGTTTATGCTGTATTCATTCCACCATGCAAAGAGCTCTCTCCTCATTGCTGGAGAGCCTAACAAGAAAGTGGCCAGCTGCTTCAAGTAGCCCTAGTCTTGAGGGTAATAACAACCTAGCTGGCTGCGGGTCTCTCCTCCCACCCCTCTTTTCAATCCCCATGCAACTGTTTGAGTCTCTCCTTGCACCAGCTGCCCCACCCTCCCTTTCAAAAATTACTTTCAGTAATTACTCCAGCTCAAGGATGCTGTCCAATCTAAAAGAGCTAATGAGAACCAGTCCTTCAATCTAAACTGTAATCAGCTTATAACAAGCTCCCTTTTCCTGTGCTTCATTACTGTGACACAATCTATTTTTCATACCTCAAAATGATAAGGCAGAGTTGGGGGGAAAGAATCTCTATCACCAGGCTTGCATGAAAGGGAGATGGGCTTAAGCATGCAGAATTGATTTATTTGCATTCTTCTATTGCTTTGGTGGCTGCATCTTTGAAAGAAGTTAATATTGTATTTTTGATTTGGCCCTAAGAACAGCAGGGCCTGACAATCAAGCATGCTTATTACCAGCCAGGAAGGGGAAAAAAAATAGCCCAGTGGAGCTCAAGTGCATCATGATTTATTTGGACATGTGCAGACTTGGAGCAGAAAAGCATTTTAAATTCTGTTGGGGCATCTGCCAATGCTTTCTTTATCAGAGTGTTTGTTCTCCCTGAAATATGGATGATTGTTACCTGTAAACCTATTAGCTACTTACCTGCCTTACTTTTCATGTGTAAACTCTTCATTGTTCATTTCCAAAGAAAGAACATGGAGGGCGCCAGCCACAGGGGTAGTCACTAGGAGTTTGGGAAATCTGCTTGCCTAATATTGTAGAGTCTGTTGATAAACACCCAGGCTATTTTAATCTCCTTTCCAAGTTTATCCTCCTGAGTTCATTTCCAAACTGTCATGTTTTGCCTGGTGTGATTAAAGCCGGGCCCGACGAAGCGGCCGCATTCTCCTGGCATGATTTCCTAGGCACGGAGGCTGTGGCAGAGCATGCCTATTAATCCCACCCTAATGATTAAAGAGGCTGATGGGCTGCAACATCTGATGGGTTAATACCGGTAGCCGAGTTCTTGGGTTTAATCCAACTCAGGCATCACTTTGAATGAGACAGTTTGATGAGCTTCAGTAAGGCTGGGGCTGCTGTCATTGTCCATTTTAGTCTCCAAATACCAGGAAAAGATAAAAGCCTGTCTCAGTGGGCTAGACAGCTCCTAGGAGTTTGAATGTCAATAGCATAAAGATATCAAATGCAGATTTGAGTATTTTTGTTAAATAACTGTTAACGGGCAAAGAAACCACACAAAGAACCCTGGTGCACTATTTTACTAACCTCCCTGCCAAGAACAGGAAAAAAAAAAAAAAATAGAACTCATTAACCAGATTTTAAACGTTGTTTTTCACTGCTTTATCTAAAAATGTGTAAAACATGAGGTTAAATTGGAAAATCTTTTACCCCATCCCTTCATTGGTAGAGAATAACTGCATACAACTCATTTAAAGCTAGAGGCTCAACAATTTACTCATTAGACACAATAACCAGTAAGCTGGTATCTCCACTCAAGTGGGATCTTGATCAGACAATCAGGGAAGGTGGGTCTTGGCTGCCTCTCCATCCTCAAGAGCGCTGGGATCCAACTTGCTTTTAAAATTGCAAGGCTGTCAGAGGACCCAGATAGAGCATCTGCACTTCAGGCAAGTCCATAAATTAACTTCTAGTAGTTATGGCATTCTGAAAGAATGGAGCTTTCATTGGAATTCATGGTTCATCTGTTTCAGGAATGTTATGTAACCATGCCTGTTATGCAGGGAGAATGTTCTAACTCTCATGTTTGCAGAAAGGAATTTTTCTTGCCAAAGCAAGACTTTAGGTTATCATCCTCTCCTCCTTCTGCTTCCCTCCCTTCCTCCCTCCTGGACTCTTTCTTTTTGAAGGTGACCATATGAAAACATGTAAAGGGGAATGCCTTTAAATCTGATGCCAGGGGACAGAATTCATAGCCTCCTCTGGACTTTTCAATCAGGATTTTCTTGTATGAGTGTTAGATTTGAAGGAATTTGAGTTGGCTGGCAGAATATATGAATTTATACATCACTGTATTATTTTCTTAACGGATGTTGATTTCCAATATACTTAGCCTCTCTCATGTTTTATCCACCTGCCCATAAGCATCATAATTGTGAATTGTGTTGCAAGTAAAAATTCAGGTTGCTGTCATGCATATATGTTTTTACTAAAGATAAAAGTGAAAGCACCAGATTGTCTCAGGAATAATATAAATTTACAATCCTGTATGGTGACTTTCATCTTAGTCAACATATACACAATATGCAGTAAATCTTTATTTCTAACTAGGTACATTTATTGACACCTTCTGTATGCTGAAGAAGAATGCTAGGTATTGAGAATATCAGATGTGTAATGCTCAGTCTAAAAGCTCAAAGTCTCATCCCTGGAATCTAAATAAAGATTTTTCTTGATAATGTTAAGAAAAAGGGGAAATAATAATTTAAAAAGCCTACTCTTAAAGGTATACCTAAAGATAATATTCAGATTATAATTTGGGGAGATACATTTCTAGGTGATATAATGAAGCTAGTCAGTGTATCCATGAGTATTTAAAGATGTTTGCTTTGTTTGATGTCCAATTTAGGATTACAGTTTAAAGTTTCCCCAAATAAGCCAGGGAATATGTAAATGATTTTAAATACATACTAGCTTCAGTGCAATTTCTTAGGATGTAAAGACACATGAAGTATCCTTATTGTCAAGGACTTTAAAACCTAATAGAAGATATAGAAACACTGAAATCAAAGTTTAAATATATCCATATATTGTATTTATAAATATAGTTTAAATTAAGCTAATACATTTTTCAACAGCTAATGCATTTTTAAGTGAAAAAAGTTCAAAAGCGTACCTGGAAACTTATATTGATTAGAAATAGTTTGAGTAAACTGTTTATGACTTGTGGCAAAAAATGAATTCTGTGCTGATTGTACATGGAGGGCCACACAGAAGGTGGGGAAGACAATCAATAAGATGGATGCAGATCCATGTGCCCAGATTTTAGAACTAATATTTCTTGTGAGTTTCATTTTGTTTTCCTTTCTCCCATCTTTCCTACCACTTCTCCCTACCTCCCTCAAGACTTGGGTGTATCATGTGACTCATCTGTGACTTTTTCTCTTTAAAATTGCACTTTTGTAGAAGAATATTATTCAAAAAAATATATTTTGCTGTAGAAAACAGTCTAATTTCTTAAAAGAGAGTTTCATAATATACAATTTTATCATGGTAACGTTATCATTAAGAACACTTCATGATGTAACCTTATTATTGTTAATAAAAAGCTGAAATAGCACCTTAACATTTTCACTCAGTGTTTTTAATATGAAACAGTCATGGGCTAATCTTTCAGAGAGGGGCTTAATGACAATGGAATATTATGAAAATATATAAATATTATAATATAAATAGGTTCTAGTTAGCAAGCTTGCATCTTCTTGATGGAATATAAAAATAATCCTTTGGGGATTTATTAACCTGAGATCCAAGCATTAGTTATGGATTTTCTTCTGAGAGTTCATTTGATCAGTTTGCAAAATTAAGTTTTTAGCTTTGCCTTGAACTGAAAAACAAACTTTCCAGGTGGCCCTAGTGGTTAAGAACTTGCCTGCTAAGAGACACAGGTTGGATCCCTAAGTTGGGAAGGTCCCTTGGAGTAGAAAATGGCAACCCATCCCAGTATCCTTGCCTGGAGAATCTCATGGACAGAGGAGCCTGGTGGGGTATTGTCCACAGAATTGCAAAGAATTGGACACGACTGAAGCGACAACACCAGAATGAAACTGGTAACTTTGAAAAGGCAGAGAGAAATGGAATTAATAAAATGTTATTCATTGCTAAGATTTCTAATTTGGGCAATAAATTCACATGATAAATAAATTCAAGCAATAAATTCAAAGCAATAAATTCAAACAATGGCAATGCACCATTGTTTTAGGCCTGGGCATGGGCATCTGTGCATCTCATGTTTTCCATTTTTACGTTTATATCTCATGGTCTACTTGGTACTGTGGGGGTCATAAGGCACCCCAAATATGAGTGACAGGAGATGGTGAAAGAGGGATAGGGATGCAGGAGGAGGAAGTGGGAAGATACCAAGTACCTTGAGTAGTTTTAGAATTCTGCTTTAGGGTAATCAAACCAGAGGTCCACATGGATAACGATACTATAAGTAAGACTAGCTCTTGGTCTTAACGTATTTCTCAGTTCTGTTCAGGAACTGTCCAGGAAGATATCATAGAACTGGTGGCTGTGAGCTGGGAAATCAAAGAGCAAAATTTGAAAACTAGAAGACAGAATAAGAACATTCAAGAAAGAATGCACAGTGTATAAAGAAGAAATAATTCTGAGGAGTATTTGATTTACAAGTTGCAGACATCCTCTAGTTCAGTTCAGTTCAATTCAGTCTCTCAGTTGTGCCTGACTCTTTGTGATCCCATGGACTGCAGCACGCCAGGCTTCACTGTCCTTCACCAACTCCCAGAGTTTACACAGACTCATGTTCATTGAGTCAGTGATGCCATCCAACCATCTCATCCTCTATCAGACCCTTCTCCTCCCACCTTCAATCTTTCCCAGCATCAGGGTCTTTTCAAATGAGTCAGCTCTTCACATCAGGTGGCCAAAGTATTGGAGTTTCAGCTTTAACATCAGTCCTTCCAATGAACACCCAGGACTGGTCTCCTTTAGGATGGACTGGTTTGATCTCCTTGCAGTCCAAGGGGATCTCAAGTGTCTCCTCCAACACCACAGTTCAAAAGCATCAATTCCTAGATGCTCAGTTTTCTTTATAGTCCAACTCTCACATCCAACATGACTACTGGAAAAACTATAGTCTTGACTAGACAGACTTTTGTTGGCAAAGTAATGTCTGGTTTTTAATATGCTGTCTAGATTTGTCATAACTTTGCTTCCAAGGAGTAAGCGTCTTTTAATTTCATGGCTGCAATCACCATCTGCAGTGATTTTGGAGCCCAGAAAAATAAAGTCAGCCACTGTTTCCACTGTTTCCCATCTATTTGCCATGAAGTGATGGGATCGGATGCCATGATCTTAGTTTTCTGAATGTTGAGCTTTAAGCCAACTTTTTCACTCTCCTATTTCACTTTCATCAAGAAGCTCTTTAGTTCCTCTTCACTTTCTTCCATAAGGGTGGTGTCATCTGCATATCTTCTGCTTCTGTTAGGTCCATACCATTAGTGTCCTTTATTGAGCCCATCTTTATATGAAATATTCCCTTGGCATCTCTAATATTAAAGTTATTGATATTTCTCCCAGCAATCTTGATTCTAGCTTGTACTTCATCCAGCACAGCACTTCTTATAATGTACTCTGCATATAAGTTAAATAAGCAGAGTGACAATATACAGCCTTGATGTACTCCTTTTCCTATTTGGAACCAGTCTATTGTTCCATGTCCAGTTCTAACTGTTGCTTCCTGACCTGCATACAGATTTCTCAAGAGGCAGGTCAAGTGGTCTGGTATTCCCTTTTCTTTCAGAATTTTCCACAGTTTATTGTGATCCATACAGTCAAAGGCTTTGGCATAGTCAACAAAGCTGAAATAGATGTTTTCCTGGAACTCTCTTGCTTTTTCAATGATCCAGCAGATGTTGGCAATTTGATCTCTGGTTCTTCTGCCTTTTCTAAAACCAGCTTGAACATCTGGAAGTTCATGGTTCACGTATTCCTGAAACCTGGCTTGGAAATTTTGAGCATTACTTTACTAGCATGTGAGATGAATGCAATTGTGCAGTAGTTTTAGGATTCTTTGGTATTGGAATGAAAACTGACCTTTTCCAGTCCTGTGGCCACTGCTGAGTTTTCTAAATTTGCTAGCATATTGAGTGCAACACTTTCACAGCATCATCTTTCAGGATTTGAAATAGCTCAACTGGAATTCTATGACCTCCACTAGCTTTGTTTGTAGTGATGCTTCCTAAGGCCCACTTGACTTCACATTCCAGGATGTCTGGCTCTAGGTAAGTGATCACACCATCATGATTATCTGGGTCATGAAGATCTTTTTTCTACAGTTCTTCTGTGTACTCTTGCCACCTTTTCTTAATATCTTCTGCTTCTGTTAGATCCATAACATTTGTGTACTTTATTGAGCCCATCTTTGTATGAAATATTCCCTTGGTATCTCTAATTTTCTTGAAGAGATCTCTAGTCTTTCCTATTCCTATTATTTTCCTCTATTTCTTTGCACTGATCACTGAGGAAGGCTTTCTTATCTCTCCTTGCTATTCTTTGGAACTCTGCATTCATTGACCAATGTAGCAAGGAAGCTCTTTTATTTAGGAAAAACTTCAGCAAAAAGAGTGGTTTATAGTACTTACAGGATTTATCCATATTTACCCTTCACTGTGGGGCTCAATTAGCACAGACTATCATTGCTGTATATGATATACAAGAAAAAATAGTTGGTAATTATACTATAGACTGGAGGTTATCAGTACACATAACAAAATCATAAAGGTTTTGTGAGTTCACCATAATAAGTCACTTGGGGAAAAGTATGCTAAAACAATACACATGCAATCACTGATTGTTAACTTAAAAAAATAAAAAGAAAAAATCCTCATGAGTCAGCCAGAAACGTAACAGTCTTGCAGATTTTCTCTTTTTAGACCAAAGTGAATCCGTCTCTAAGAGGACATTCTCTGAGTCACACTGATAGAACATGCTGAACAGAGACAGGAGATGACACCTAAACAGTTTCTACCTCCTGGGAATGCTCAGCATGGAGCAGGAAAAAAAATCATGTTTTTCAATGGCTAATTCTGTTTTCGAGTTAAAATAAACTTGGAAAATTATCTTTTACAAGAGAAGCATGTTTTATTGTCATGAAAAGGCTTTTAACCACTTTTCACTCATAAAATTTGAAATGTTTTTAAGCATGGTTTTGGTTTGGAGTAATTTTTGCCTCCACAATTGTTCATGGTGAGAAGTGTAACTGTCTAGTGATTAACACATGCGTGTGTGCTAAGTTGCTTCAGTTGTGTCCAACTCTTTGCGACTCCATGGCCTATAGCCCTCCAGGTTCCTCTGCCCAAGGGATTCTCCAGGCTAGAATACTGGAGTGGGTTGCTGTGCCCTTCTCCAGGGGATATTCCCCACTCAGGGATTGAACCTGTATCACTTTACGTCTCCAGTGTTGGTAGTCCAGTTCTTTACCATCAGCGCCATCTGGGAAGCCTGATGATAAACACATATTTATTGAAATGCTTTCTACAAGCAATGTTTATAGAAATGCTTTCTATAACTGCTTTGGGTGTTATGAGTATTACAATAATTTATTTTACTTTGAAAATAACTCCTCCAGCCTTCTAGTGCTGCTGGATCTTCTTTGCTTTAGGAAAAGTGAGGAGTTCGTGCACAGACTATGCTGAAGCAAGCTGATGTAACAAGTGCTATGAGGTCAGGAGGTCAGGTTTCCTTGGTTCTGGCTCCAGGGATCTGAAGAGTGCTTCCTTCAGTTCCGTTCAGTTCAGTTCAGTCACTCAGTAGTGTCTGACCCTTTGTGACCCCATGGACTGCAGCATGCCAGGCCTCCCTGTCCATCACCAACTCCCAGAATTTACTCAAACCCATGTCCATTGAGTCGGTGATGCCATCCAACCATCTCATCCTCTATCGTCCCCTTCTCCTCCCGCCTTCAGTCTTTCCCAGCTTCAAGGTCTTTTCAAATAAGTCAGCTCTTCGCAACAGGTGACCAAAGTATTGGAGTTTCAGCTTCAACATCAGTCCTTCCAATGAATATTCAGGACTGATTTCCTTTAGCATGGACTGGTTGGATCTCCTGGCTGTCCAAGGGACTCTCAAGAATCTTCTCCAACACCACAGTTCAAAAGCATCAATTATTTGGTGCTCAAGTGCTTCTTTGGAAAGTTGCTCAGTTGTGTCCGACTCTTTGCAACCCCATGGACTGTAGCCTACCAGGTTCCACCATCCATGGAATTTTCCAGGCAGGAATACTGGAGTGGGTTGCCATTTCGTTCTCCAGGAGATCTTCCTGATCCAGGGATTGAACCCAGGTCTCCCACATGATAGGCATTGTAGGCAGATTCTTTACCATCTAAGCCACCAGGGAAACCGGAATGTTATGTTCAAAGTAGTTTATTTACCTTAGCCTTGACTTTTTTGGGAACAAAAGTTTGCCCCCGAATTTCCAGAATTTCAGTACTTTTTATTTCCTGGGTAGACTGGAGTGGTTGCTTATTCTAACAATACGTACTTAAAATGTCTTGATTTTGAAGCAAGTACTTGTCAGCCAGACCTATACTTTGCAACTGAAGAAAGGCACATGGACATGGCAAATTTAGCACACCTGCTCTAAAAGCATAATGAATTCCTCTCATCTCTCCTTTTCTCTTTTTCTTCATTTAAACTTCCATGTCTTTTATTTCATTTCTCACCTGCCCCCTACCGTTTTCAGGATGCTTTGGAGAGTACCTACCCATTCACTAAGTTTAAATATTGTGTTTGCTATATATATCTTTTAAAAGGAATTGTTTGTGGATCAGCTTTCTGTCACATAAAAAGTACAGATTCCATTTTAGTTGGATCTTCCTGGACTCTTAAACTTAGCACTGAAATCCTTCCTGGGAGACAGTATTGAATAGTGACTATAAATTTAGACTCTTGTGACTCCAGCTTTGTGATCACCTTTGTGCCACTTATGGCCTCAGTTTTTTGACCTCAGAGAGCCTAACAGCTTCAAACCTTAGTTGCCTTGTTTCCATTTCATAAAATGAAGACGTGACAGAGATGAAACGAGATAATCCACTTAAAATCCTTAATGTAGTTTCTTGCGGCTTCCGTGGTGGCTCAGATGGTAAGGGATCTACCTTCAGTGTAGGAAACTTGGGTTCGATCCCTGGGTCGGGAAGATCCCCTGGAGAATTGAATGGTTACCCACTTCAGTATTCTTGCCTGGAGAATTCTATGAACAGAGGAGCCTGGAGGGCTACAGTCCATAGGGTCATGAAGAGTTGGACACGCCTGAGCGACTAACACTTTCACTGATAGTAATTCTTCAGTTGAGTTGAATATTCTTTATCATCATCATCATCATCTTTGTCAAGGTGCCAAGTGGTGGAGGGTATCTTTTTGGAACATCAATTGTGCTTGAGAATTTAAGGAAAAGAATTAACTGATTTTACTCATAAGTAATTGAAAGTATCATTTTTACATTGAAACAAATGCAGCCCTATTGCAGAACAGAACACAAGTCATATGGATTTCTCAAAGTAAAGTAAGACTTAACATAATTTTGTACTTGTAACGGAAAGCCTCTGATGGAGTCTATTCACTTTCTTCCGACACTTGGGGTATTCTACTCCAGGGGAGATTTTGAGAGGTGCTGCTACTGGTTAACACAATGGGATATAAAAGAGCCACAATACACATACAGTGGCATATGTGGTGGATCTGTAATGTAGCAACTTAGCTAAGCTTGTGTTGCATTTCCAACAACTTCTTTTCTGAACAGTTCTGATTTAGCAAGGACTATCAGAGACAGTTTTGGGGAGATGTAGATGGTGCATATGGAGTGATCATATTCCTTTTTACTGGAGAGGTGTGTGGTAATCACGAGGCATCATTGCCATCTGCACCTGTTGTCATTTACCTGATGGTTCACCTGCTTGGTGTTGGGCAACAGCTGGACCCTCAGCATCTCCTTCTGGATCTTGTTTCTCCAGCTCCAGGTTCATGAGGAGAGGCAACCGCCTCTATAGCAGGTGCAACTGGATACATAATTTCTGAGGCCTGAATGTATAATGAAAATATGGAGCCTCTGGTCAAATATTATTAAGAATTTCAAGATGGCAACAGCAGAGCATGAAACCTTCTGTGAATAACCATAGGAATGAGGTCTCTATATCACAAAGCCATCTATTTTTTCACAGTGTTATTTCAGTGACACCAGTGGGGTTTCTCTATTTTCTCTAATTCCTTCACTGAGGTTTATTTATTTATTTTTAGTAGTGGGAATAATATTTGAAAATCTTTTTTTTGTTGTTGTTGTTTTTTATTTTATTTATTTATTTATTTTTTTTAAATTTTATTTTATTTTTAAACCTTAAACACTGTATTAGTTTTGCCAAACATCAAAACGAATCCGCCACAGGTATACATACACTCCCCATCCTGAACCCCCCTCCCACCTCCCTCCCCACACCATCCCTCTGGGTCGTGAGAAGACCCGAGACTTAACAATGAGAAAACTGCTGAAGATGACAAGATGTCAGGTCCTCCTTCAAGAACAAGGGGAGATTTGAGGAAGTGGAGAATGTCCTTTGGACAGACATGCAGGCCACTGAAAGAATAGAGGTGGGGGTCTAGGGCAGATGTCAGCACACTTTCCCTTGAGGGGTCAGAGAACACATATTTTAGGCCTTGTGGGTCATATGTCACTATTGCAACTACTCAGCTCTGGTATAGTACCATGAAAACAGCCATCCACAATATATAAATGAAAGAAAGTGGATCCATTCCAATAGAACATTATTTATTGACACTGAACATTGAAATTCATATCATTTTCATGTGCCACAAAATATTTATTGATTTTTTCCAGCCATTTAAAAATGTAAAAACCATTTTTAGCTTTCAGGCTGAACAAAAACAGGCAACAGACTGGAGCTTGCCAATCTCTTTTCTAGAAGCAAACATCCCTGATTGTGTTTGTCTAAACTTGACTTGGCCACTAGATCAGAGTTTATGGTGGGTCACTAGGCACTGGGGTCACTGAAGAGCTATCACAGTGCAGAATCCTGAGCCTCAGAAATCAGTATATTGAACAAGTACTCCAGATCAACCCTATGTAAAATAACTTTTTAAAACTATATATGTAGAATTTAAGTAGCCTTTTCTCAGATTCCCCCCTTTGCTTATGAGGAAAGAAAATTTGAACACCGGACAATTCTAAAGGCTGAGACAAAACTACACATATAAATATATTTGGACACATATCTACACCTTCATGTTTGGATAATATCCATCTAGGTACACACAAGTGTATGCCTAATGACATATGTATCCATGAAGTTGCTCAGTCATGTCCACCTCTTTGCGACCCCATGGACTGTAGCCCACCAGGCTTCTCCATCCGTGAGATTTTCTAGGCAAGAATCCTGGAGTGGCTTGCCATTTCCTTCTCCAGGGGATCTTCCCGACCTGTGGATCGAACCCAGGTTGCCCGCATTGTGGGCAGATGCTTTCCTGTTTGAGCCACCAGGGAACCCCTCAATGACATACAATGACATATGTATGACATCCCATATTTCTATCTATGAACATGTATGATTATGGATGCCCTGGTACATGCTCATGCAATACAACATGTACAAAATCTTGTTTTGCAGCTATTTAAGATAGTGATAAAAACCCAAATGTTCATTTGAGAAAAATAACTGGTTCCATACCATAATGCTTTGACATAGGACAGAGCAGAAATGATCATGTAACACTATCACCTCTGCTGAAGTTGGAGGTAGGGGAAGCAAATGTTATTTGTTCCAGGCTTCAAGCCTCATTAATATGTGTTGATGAGGTCCTTCATCACATCAAAGAAGTACCATCTTTTAGAGACAGTTGCTTTGAATAAAAGGTTTAAACATGGTTACAAAGTAAATTTTATTAAAGTATCTGAGCACACACATTCAACTATTATTACAAATATTACTCACTCATGGATTTTATAGTGGTCTGATTAATTTGAAATGATTTTCAGATGAAGGACAAGACCATTTAATCTCCTTAAAGTGCCATTCTTTGATTTTATCCTACCTTTTTTTTCCCCTTTAATTTGTATAGTTTTGCTTTAAACTTGACTTTCCCTTTCCTATTTAGAGAGATGTTCTCAAACACAAGACTAATTCCTGCTGGTAATGTTGCTCATTAGGAACATTTCCAGCAAGAGAGGTGAATGGTGCAGCAAATATCTCTTCATTTCCAGCATGGCAAATAATCTGTCAAGACAACACCCTAGCCAATTGTTTAATTGCGTATCAGGTTTAGGTGACAGAACTTGGACATGACATGACAAAAGGGCTTAGGAAGGGCTATCCATCTTCCTTCCCTTTAGAACAGCCGAGTCTTCAATAAAGACATCTGTTAAGTCTTTATTTCCTAAGGCATATAGAACCATCCTTCTTACCTTTCAATTAGTAATGGAGGAACTTCAAAAAGGTGAGGTTTCATTTTGATTTTTGCTATTGCTGGCAGGTTTCAGATACTTGGATAGTTTAATGGATTCCATCTCCTCCTCTTCCCTTTTTTTTTTTTAATTACTCTCAGGATGGTTTCTATTAGAAGTTCATTGGCTTCTTTTTCTTCCTTGCATGCAATTAATTATTTTTGAGATATTGGCCAGGAGAGAAAGAAAAGAAAAATCTTTTTGAAAAGATGATTTTTCTTCTCTTTTAAAAAAAAAAATAATAACCACCTTTTAGAGCTGCTGAATGAATTCATCTGAACTACACCTTCACCCGTCATCACTTGCAAATAAATTCTTCTTGAACTTAGTTTTGTAAAATTTTCATAAAGTTTAGAATGTGCCCAAGATTAAAAAAGGGTCTTTCTGTATTAATCCTATTTTTATTTTAAGGTTTGATCTATTTTTGGATCCTCTGCTTTTTAACAGTTCCTGAACTAGTTTGTATCAAACTAGAGGTTAAGATTTCCAAATTATTAATATATGTACATCTGGAGACCTGAGCCATGGTACTAGATACAGCTACTTGCTGTAAATGTGTTGGAATCTCCCCTCCTAAATGTATTTGTTCTCCTATTTCTACTTTGTGCAAGAGGAGACTAAGCCTTATTTTCTCTTTAACCTCAACCTGACCCTAGTGATCGCTATACACTAAATCACTCACCCATTCGTCCATCCATTTAATGTGTTTTACTAGGTACCCACTCTATGCCTTACACTTAGCTATTTACTGGAAAAATAATGGTGGGATTAAAACTCAGACACAGTCTTTTCCTCAGAGAACTTGGAGTCTAGTGAGGAGTAAGATACAAATTTTTAAAAATCTCACAAATAATTATATATTTTCATTGAAGGAGATGTACATGGGAACTTTTGACAGGACAAGTTTACCTGGTCAGGACAGGCAAGGAAGACTACCCCAAGGAAATGATGACAGAGCTGAGGAATAGAGGGTGAAGAAGAGGAAGAGGAAGACAGGGAGGGTAACTGGGGAAAAAAGCAATGGAAGAATGGAAACTAGAGAGGCAACGGACTACCCTTCCCCCACCTCCAAATCCCACATTAAAATAACAGCACTCTATTTTTATGTTATGTATGAGTTGGACTTGCACATGTGCTTTGAATAGTGGTGATGGAAGGATGGGTTTTCCTTGAGAACCACAGAGGGCTTTGAGTCCTAACTAGAAGACAATATAGAATAAAAACACCTGAAGATCCATTATGTTGGAAAAAGTGTGCCTTTTCATAAAACATTTGCAAGTGGGTTTCTATTTCTCCTCCCAGCCTATCAGTCTTTTTTCATTTGGATTATCTACAGGAAACATGTTTGATCACTTTTAACCAGTTAGGTAAACATGTTCCCACATCAAATCTTACATTGTGTCTCAACTCCTATTATTCTGGTCTTGGAAGAGTTAGGAAATGGCATATCTAAGATGTGGAGTAGGATATGTACCACATACATGAGTTTATGATTCAGGATGTGAGCTTGAATTAGAGCTTAGCTTAAATCCCAAAGGGCTTCTCTTGTGGCTCAGATGGTAAAGAATCTGACTACAGTGAGGGAGAACCAGGTTTGATCCCTGGGTCAGGAAGATCCCCTGGAGAAGGGTATGGCTACCCATTCCAGTATTTTTGCCTGGAGAATTCCATGGTCAGAGGAGCCTGGCAGACTAAAGTTCATGGGATTGTGAAAAGTCAGACATGACTGAGTGACTAGCTCTTAAAACACAAGTTTAGCCATTTTTCCCTCATGTTCTTCAGATAACGTCAGTGTAATGTGTCCTGAATACATATATATATATATATATATATACACACATATATATATTATTTTTAAAGGAAGAAAAGCCTTACCTTCTCACAGCATCTTTAATTTTAGAAAGACAAAAGGCAAGCCTGTCCAGAAATGGAGGCTTTCTTCTCCCATAATTTTCTCTCTTCCATTTTATTTTATTCCTAAGCTTCTATTTTAGTTCCTTTTACAATTTCATCTAGCCGGCCTTTGTTCTCGCACGCCCAGGGCTTGCAGGGGATGTGACCACGCTCTGCCTGTGGACCTTCAGCATTTAGCATTTTGCACTGTCGCCTCCTTGCTGAGCTAGGAAGCCTGGACCAGATTGGGAAGGAACACATGTGAGCACTTGTCCTCTGTTCTTGTCTTGGCTCCTCGCTCTGGCCATGTGTTCTAGGCAGGACTTCCAATTAGGGCGCCTGAAAGAAACGAGCAGATTGGAGGTGCCATGTCCTCCTCCGCCGCCAGCAGGGCTGGGGGTGGCATAATATGCCACCCAAAACTCATCAGGAAAGACTTGCTTCCAAGGAAGGAAAATGTGGCATTTCAGCCCCCAGGTAAAGGATAGAGGAACACATGGGAAGTGTGGTGGATCTGGAGCAGGGTGTAGATAAATCAGTGAATCCATATTTTTGTAATAAGATGACTATGTCCCAAACCTGAGTATAATTTTTGCTTGTAACTGTTGCATATGTTGAAGTGCTGTGTCCTTAAGTGAGCTATAAGGTCATTCAGCCTTCTTTTCCCTTAAGCCTTCTTTTTCTGTTGTTACACTCACTATAGGTACTATATGATTAATACAGGCATTAAACATTTGTAGGCCAGTATGTAAGTACCATAAATACAGATACTTGGGGTTTTGTTTGCTTCTATATCCTAGTGTCAGAATGGAACCTAGCATACCTAGCATGATAAGTACTAGTGTGATATCCAGAATATTTATTTAATTATCGATTCAGTACCGGTAGCAGCCAATCCAAAGATGTAAAAACAATCAGTATACTAGGATGACCATCAATTTTGATTACCTCTTAATGAATGTTGGTTGAATGACTTAATGAAATGCACTGTTCCCACATAAGTGCTGAATATATACTTTAAAATTGATTTTTGAGAACTTACTTACTTAAAATAGGTCTGTATGGATGTGAGAGTTGGACTATAAAGAAAGCTGAGAGCAGAAGAATTGATGCTTTTGAACTGAGGTGTTGGAGAAGACTCTTGAGAGTCCCTTGGACTGCAGGAAGATCCAACCAGTCCATCCTAAAGGAGATCAGTCCTAGGTGTTCATTGGAAGTACTGATGTTGAAGCTGAAACTCCAATACTTTGGCCACCTGATGAAAAGAACTGACTCATTTGAAAAGACTCTGATGCTGGGAAAGATTGAGGGCAGAAGTGGATGACAGAGGATGAGATGGTTGGATGGCATCATCGACACAATGGACATGGGTTTGGGTGGATTCTGGGAGTTGATGATGGACAGGGAGGCCTGGCCTGGTGCGGTTCATGGGCTCTCAGAGTCGGACACGACTGAGCCACTGAACTGAACTGAGTCATTTCACACACACTTACTAAAACGTGTATATGAATATAACTGCTACTGCTACTGCTAAGTCGCTTCAGTCGTGTCTGACTCTGTGCAATCCCATGGACTGCAGCCTACCAGGCTCCTCCATCCATGGGATTTTCCGGGCAACAGTACTGGAGTGGGGGTGCCATTGCCTTCTCCGATGAATATAACTATATGTATATAAAAAATCGTCAGCCTGTCTAATAATCAAAGACATACAAATCTAGCATATTGTATTGTTGTTTCTCTGAACTTCCAAAATGAAGACAAATAATGTTTCCTGGACAGACATGAACATGGTGAGTGAGCAGCTCTGGAGTCCAGTTATTCTATAGGTCACTCACTGTAGCCTGGAAAATGTTTCATTCACATTGACCTGTAACAGGATAAATGGACAAAATATTACATATACTCCACAAATTTTTAAAATACATTTAAGAGTGTTTTGCTAAGTAATTCCTCACGTAAATTTTATTGTAAAAATTATTTTATAAATGCACAAAGTTATACTTATGTTTATCATACTGTTTTTAATAATAATAAAAAAAATGAGAGGTGCTCAAAATGTTCAAAAACAGAGAATCACTAAAGACATTACCTTGCATCCACACTAGGTTATCCTGTCTATGCGGCACCTGATAAAAGAGACTTTGCACATTATAATAACATGCAGAAGTGATAAAAATTGATATTTATTCACCAAATTGCTATAGCAAAGGTGATCTAGCTACCAAAAGACCACATTCCATTCAGAAATTATTGAGCATAAAAAAGAATGACCCCCTTAACAAAACAGTATTTATAATTTTTTATTTTTGTTTGAAAAATACATACCTATAGTAATATATGAGATCAGATGGCACTAAATATAGAGTATCTGTGCTCTATAGTATCTGTAGTATAGTGTAGATATTACAGCTTTATCTATATATCCCTACATAGATAAAGAGATAAGGAAAATCTGAAGTAGTCTATCCCAGGATGTTTATGGTAGTAATTTACTGGGAATTTGGGTAATTATTTTTCTTTTTCTCTTGTTGTCTTAGTTAATCTGCATTTTCTAACTTTTCTACCATTACCATGCATTTCTTGTGAAGTTAAAAACGAATAATAATAAATGGATAGAGAGTATCCCTCTGGGATGTTGGTAAAGTGAAAGAAAGTGAAGTGAAGTTGTTCAGTCTTGTCCGAATCTTTGCAACCCCATGGACTTTAGCCTACCAGGCTCCTCCATCCACGGGATTTTCCAGGCAAGAATACTGGAATGGGTTGCCATTTCCTTCTCCAGGAGATCTTCCTGACCCACGGATTGAACCTGGGTCTCTTGCATTGTAGGTGGATGCTTTACCGTCTGAGCCACCAGGGAAGTCCAGAGATGTTGGTAAGAACTGGCAATCCTGCCTAAGGAAAATGGCACAGGCTTTGTACCTGGAGAGACCCCTGTTCCATTCCGCAGTCAGTTCTATGTGACCCCCAACTAACTCACCTAACCACTGGGGTAATACCTGAATTGTAGGACTAGTTTGAGGAGGAGAGACAATGTTAAGATTTTGACATACTTCCAGCACAGAGTAGACCCTCGGTCAGTTGTTATTGTTACTGTTATGAGGAGACAATTCCTTGAAGTTTGAGAGCAGGTATGGACTTTCGGTCTTTCTAAGCTCTGTGGACTAAAAAATATAGTCACCAAACTGAAAGTAGAGAGTTGTTTTATTTGGTGGGAATGTTTAAGACTCTGATCCCAGGAGACAGCATCTCAGTAACTCTGAGAAAACTGCTCCACGGAGGCAGGAGGGGGAAGTTAGGCTATACACAAGTTTGCAACAAAGGAAGCAGGCAATCTGTACCTGGAAGATCAGGTATCAAGTTGAGGAATTTAGCATTCTGTGTATGGGAAGATGCAAGCCTGTGAACTCACTGAATTCATTCCTTTCCTACGGAGCCCAGCTGTCTGGGGCCAGCCCTGTTTCCTTGTCCACCTTGCCTCTTGCATTCCCCCAGCTCCTTAGTAGTCATCCTGGTGGGTGGCAGCATCCCCTGATCACAGCTTTGGGAGCCCTCATTCACATTTGGTGGCCAGAGATCGCTGATGGCTGTGACATTTTTTGTTTATTGATATGGCAAGAGATTTTCACTTCACAGACTCATCTCCATGTGCCCTGATTGGAAACCTATCCATTAGGAAACCTGCTGTTCACACAGTGACACCTTGAGACAGGAGCCCTGTGTAAGGAAAAGGAACCAAGTCCTGAAATAGTTAAGGAGGTAGTTTAGGATTTTGAGTTTCCATCTCTAGATTTGGGTTTTAGTGCATATCTGCTCAAGGAGTCTACATCGTCTTTTGAGAGTAATAACCCCTCTTTGGGGTTTCCCCTGTGGCCCAGAGGTAAAGAATCTGCCTGTGATACAGAAGACAAGGGAGATGTGGATTCAATTCCTGGGTTAGGCAGATTTCCTGGAGGAGGGCATGGTACCCCACTCTAGTATTCTTGCCTGGAGAATCCCGTGGACAGAGGAGCCTGGTGGGCTACAGTCCATAGGATCACAGAGTTAGACACGACTGAAGTGACTCAGGACACATGCACGCAACCCCTGTTTGACAAACACATATATACACACACATATGAGATCAATGCATTTGTAGAACCAAGAGGTAATCTGTGTGTTGAATTATTCCCTTAAAGCTAAAATAATTAGAAAATGCACAGACACAGAAGGCTATATACACATATACCTGTGCACACACATACATGTACCTGACTACCTCCATTAAGCTCTGTTTTCTACTTTCACATATAACAGTTGATGATAAAAGGGGGCTGTGTCCTCATCCTCTTTGCATTCTTTGCCATGTTTCTGTGCCTCCTAAGAATCAAGATGATATTACAAGAATACTTTATAGGGACTAAATACATAATCCAGAAAGAAGAACAGGCTTTGTGGATATGAACTTGAAATTATTCTAACAAAGGTTTAGAATAGTGGGGACGGAGGGTCCTGCCCACTTTCTCATCTGTTCCCCTGTGGCAAATTACAGCTCTACAGACCAGGGTGTTTAGAGTCTGCTACTATGGAACAGAGTTGGCTTTGCTGCAAATTCCTTGTCTCTTACCTTTTTAACTTACAACTAAACTAATCAACTCAATTAAAATATAAAAGAGCAAACATCTCTCCAGATTTAAAAACAAAGTGCTGGGATATAGGCAAGATTATTATGTAGATAGGCTTCCCTAATGTTCAGCTGGTAAAGAATCTGCCTGCAATGTGGGAGACCTGGGTTCGATCCTTGGGTTGGAAAGATCCCCTGGAGAAAGGAAAGGCTACCCACTCCAGTATTCTGGCCTGGAGAATTCCAAGGACTGTACATATAGTTCATGGGGTCACAAAGAGTCAGACACGACTGAGCAAATTTCACTTTCACTTTCATTATGTCGATTGCAGATTTACAACTGTTTATGATTAGACATCTTTCAAAAACAATGTCTAAAAAGATATGTTAATACCAAAGAGGGAAGGTGTCATGCCAATTTTCTAGGCACAGTAAATTAATTCTGAACTGGAACTTAATATCTCCAACAAACAACCTGCTTGAAATCTTTTTATGGTGCTCTTATTAAAAGGTAAGTATCATTTGAGGAGGTAAGTATCATTTCAGAAGGGCTTCCCTGGTGGCTCAGATGGTAAAGAATGTGTCCACAATGCAGGAAACAAGGGTTGGATCCCTGGGTCGGGAAGATCCCCTAAAAGAGGAAATGACAACCTACTCCAGTATTCTTGCCTGGAGAATTTTGTGGACTGAGAAGCCTGACGGGCTATAGTCCATGAGGTCACAAAGAGTCGGACACAAATGAGTTATTAATACACACATCATTTGAGGAAATGACCATCAATGTTTAGCTCTTCTCTTAAAAAGGTCTTCCTTCTTTATGGCATGTATTTTTGGCTTTTGCAAAAAATAGTAATATTTCAGGACAAGTAAATAAAAAAATTCCTGGGACCCCTCAAAATGTATTTTGTCTGGGTGGGGGGGGTGCTTTATGATTAACTTGGTCTTCAGGTGTTTCAGTCTACATAAATTAGTTTGGGATAATGTGGTTGAATCCCAGAAAACAAAATTAATGTCTTGGCTCATGAAAATGTTGATAAGTAGTTAAAGCTTATATTTTATGACTAAATCAGTCTGAATCTGTTCTTAATCCCTAGTGTTCCCAACACATGTTCCATTCCCAGTTAGTCTAGTTCTTAGGTAATTAGAGTAATTCCCAATGGCAAGATACGCTTTACTCCCAGAGAAATTTCTTTAGGAGGAGAAGGGAATAGGGAATTAGAAGGCTTGGTTTCAAGATTCAACCCTGCCACTTGCCAGCCATAAAACCGCTGGTAAATAAACCACACTTTCTGAGGCTGAATTTCTCATCTTAATAGAGCTCTACTATAATACCTGTATCAAAGGACTGCTGTGAAGAATAATTTAGATAGCATATCAAAATTGTGGAGCATTATGTAATGTAAGGGCTGATTATAATTTAGTAAAGATTGGCCAATTGCATAGATTACATAGTTAACTTGATCAATTCTGCAGCTAATTGAATCAATGTAGATAGCAAACCATATAATCAAATCCTCAAAGAATTACCCAGAGTTGGGTAATTAAGAGTCCCCTTGGATAAAATATATTTTACCTTTCTAGACTGTTTCCTCATTTGAGAAAAGAAATCACTGCATTTGAAGATTTAAGGTCTTTCCCAACACTGATTTCTATGATGATAGAAACCATTTTTTCAAAAGTTATTAAGTCATTTTAAAGTAAGACATTTTTCACAGTTTTAATTCCTGTCATTTGATCCTTTTTGCAATAGAATAAAAATCTGCCGCTGAGATCTGTTGTGTTGGCATCACAGTGTCAAAGATACTCAATAACAGATAAATAGAAAGTGAAAACACAAAGGTCAGAGTGTCATTTGGGAAGCTGGCAGACAGCATGGTGCCAACCAGCTCTCAATTACAGGCCGATCTGGAGGTTCAAACGCATTGGTTTCATTTAACTCAGTGGGAGGCTGGTACCTACCACTGTTTCCTAAACTGCTTCTTCTGTGTCATCCAGGATTTCATGCTTGAAGTGGCCAAAGGCAGCTTCACCACCTGACTCTGGGTTGTAACTGGCCGTCCAACCCCAGAGGCTTGTGTATCATAACATTGCTTCACTGGGTGACTACAGAATTTCCACACTGCTACTATATCGTGAAACAGAGTAGCTGGAAATTAGATCCAGGGGATAGGAATGTTCTTATAGACCAATGAAGATTCCCTGTGGAACTGTTCTCTAGGAATCCTCAGTAAAATGACATGATTAGGATGCAAAACAAAAGGATTCTATACAATGAAGAGCTGGAAGATAGTGTAGCTAAGGTTTATTAAGCACTTGCTATGTGTCAGAAATTATTCTGTTTATTATGCACATCATTTGATTTGGTCCTCTCAACTTTTGTTTAAAGAAGGCATGGTTAGCCCCATTCTCATAAACAAATGAAGGAACTAAGGTGTTGAGAGGTTAAATAACTTATCCAAAGCCACACACATCTGTGCAATTTCCAACATGAACAAAGAGGCAGCATGGCAGCTAATTGCAGATGTGAACCAAACTTACAGTGTTATGTGTACTTAGCTACCCACAGTATTCCCTCCACTGTCTATACATGTGTGTGAATCATAACACCTTTAATTTCCTGACATCCCTGCACAGAGAACACTATACTCCTCCATAGTAGGTGTTCAACACCCAAGATTTCAGCCAGCGGCTATGAGCTTTTTTTCTTCCATAGGAAAGAAACAAGAATGACCAATTCAAGTTGATTTCATCCTAAAGGGACATGATAAAAGACGATTGATTCTTTTAGTTTCATGCCCTTTGGTACCATTTCAAAATTTAATACATCCTGAACAGAAATTGATTACAGCACACTTTGGTAGTTCAACCATCTTTCCCTAAGAGGAGTGTGTGTGTGAGAGAGAGAAAGAGAGAGAATTGGATGGGTATAAGCATGTGCCTATGTAACTGTGAGGTTATTTAAGGGGAAGTCCCCTTAGGGAAAAAAAAATGCAAAGACCAAATAGAATAAATAGATTTCCAAGAATGTCTCAGAAGTTTTGCAGTTATATTAAGATTGCTATTTATTGCAGAAAAGTGGGGCAGTATCGTATTATGCTCAGCATTTCCATGCAGAGTAGAGATGACTGACATCAGGACTTAATCATAGCACTTACTTTATGTCATGGAAAGTGATGTCAGTGCAGCTTGGAGGAGGTGTGTTCAAATGAGATTTAGTCCTTAGGGCAGCGATAGTTGTGGTATCACTCAAGTGAAAATCTAAACAAGTTCACAGCAGAACACATTAACTCTCTAAAGCATTATTTCAAGCTTTCTCTAAAATAAAAGCTCTATGAGAAGTTACTTTAAGTGTCTGCATACAAATGTATTTTCACCTTGGTGGGGATTAGAATCTAAGTTTAGAATGGAAAATGAGTTTAACTGAAACCTTTCAGCATCCGTGCTGATGGAGTCAGACCGACAGATACAAGCGTGTACCCTTTCAGGAGGCAGATCCCCACTGCTCTTCTGATGGCTGTCCATTGGGTATCACTCACAGAATGCATCTCCTTTAGCTCCACAACAGGGCAGCCTAGGAAGATGGGGAGTGGGAGAGATCAGAAGAAAGAATTGTAGCAGAATGGGAAAATAATCAGAGTAACATTTTAAATGACAATAGAGATTATAAAATTCTACCTATGAAACTGTGGCCAGTATATAAAAATTGAATGCACACTTGCTCAAGGACTAGAAATGCCATATGAATGAAAACATTGATTTGGTTAAATGGAAGGATTGTGGACAATTCTGATTCAGATTTACCTTTTCAGTTTAATATTGTTCTCTAAGTAAAATAATATAAATTTGAAGCAACTACATCTTCCACATGACTCTTCACAGTTATTTAGATGAAACTCACGTTTAACTTTTTTGACTCAAGAGAAGAAGCATGTGGTCAGGCTCTATCATTTGACAGAGAAGGAAATGAGGTTCAGTGTGCTGAATATACTTGGTTAGGTTCACATAAGCAGTGATAGCATGGATTTTGAATGCATGGGACACTTTCCTCGACACCAAGGTGCCCTCCTGCCATCCCTCACCATTGGCAATGCATCTCCTTCCTTCCTAATCTTTTATAGCCTCATGACTCCTATAGCGGGCTGAATCTGAATAATGGCCATATGAATGGATTAGGTTCTAATTCCTGGAAACTATAAAAGCCTACTTTATTTGGGAAAAAAAAGTCTCTGTACATGTGATTAAGTCAAAAATATTATGATGAGAAGGTAATACTGATTATGTTAATGAGCCATAAATGTCATCACAGGTATCCTTATAAGAAGAGATACAGGGACACTCAACATACACATAGAGGAGGAGATGGAAAGATGGAGGTTGCAGTGATGCAGCCACAAGCCAAGGAATGGCAGAAGTCCACAGAAGCTGAACAAATAACTTCCTTAGTGCTTCCAGAGGGAGGCTATTCTGTTCTTGATTTGGGAATTTATGCCTGCACTTTTTTTTTTTTTTTTTTTTTTTTGCTTCACCATGTGGTATCTGTGGGCTCTTTGTTTCTTAGTTCTCTGCTGCTGCTGCTACTAAGTTGCTTCAGTCATGTCCGACTCTGTGCAACCCCATAGACGGCAGCCCCCGTCCCTGGGATTCTCTGACCAGGGATCAAATCCATGCCTCCTGCAATGGAAGTTCCAGGTCTTAACCACTGGACTGCCAGGGAAGCCCCACATTTTGGCATTCAGATCTATAAGGGAATAAATTGCTGTTGTTTTAAGCCACCGTATTTGTGGTACTTTGTTAGGGCAGCCACAGCAAACTAAAACAACTTCAAAATATATTTCATTTCAATTTCCGTACTCTCACTTGCTATCTTCTCCTCTCCCCTCCACATGCTTCTGAGCTCAGGCAATCTGTCACCCATTCCTAATCGTGCTAGATTTTACCTCTTTTTTTTTTCCTCATTCCCAACATCTAATTAATTACAGTTCCTAGTGATGTTATCTTCAAAACAAGCTTCTTGGATCTTCACTCACTCTCCATTCCCAGAATTTTACCACCTTAAGATTTCTGCCATGTTCTCTATACTTCCTTATTCACTCTCTATTCCACCAACAGAATTGCTTTTCAAAAATGGCAAATTGGACACATATTCATGTGCTTAAAACTATCTATAAATTTAAGTTCACTAAAGCAGTGACAGAATGCAGGTTCTGGAGATGGTACCTCCTGGGTTTCACTCAGGGCTGTGCCACTTACTATGTGAATGTTGGCTGGTTACTTCTCAGGGCCTCGTTTCAGCTTCTGGATATTGAGGACAGTAATAATGCCTCCCTCATAAAGGGGTCATCAGAAATAAATGAGTTAAGACCTGTAAAGCATACAGAAGAATATCTTGGCCACCCAAGAAGTAAGCAGAAAGTTGTTATTATGGCTTGCAATAATAACAACTATTATATTTAAAAGAAGTATTAGCTGTTTTTAATATGTGCAGAACAACCAGCAGATTCTTTACATTCTTATCATGTCTCCCGTTACAATCTCATCTTCTGTCACCCTTTTTATTAGTCAAGGGAGAGAGAACAGAAGCAACAGAATATGTCTGTGTGTGTTATGAATAGATACAGACATATAGATAGATACAGATAGGTATAGAAAGGCATAGCTATAGTACACCTATATAGTTACAGATAGACATAGATATAAACATAGATATTGATAGATATAGCTATAGTACAGCTATCTATAAATTTGTGGTTGAGGTTGTTGTTCAGTCCCTAAGCCATGTCCAACTCTTGGTGATCCCATGGACTGTAGCATGCCAGGCTTCTCTGTCCTTCACTGTCTCTTGGAGATTGCTCAAACTCATATCCATTGAGTTGATGATGCCGTCCAATCATTTCATCTTCTGTCACCTCCTTCTCCTCCTTCCTTCAATTTTTCCCAGCACCAGGATCTTTTCCAATGAGCTGGCTCATCATATCAGGTGGCCGAAGAATTGGAACTTCAGCTATAGATAGATAAAGATACAGCTATAGAAAGAGATTTATTATAAGAACTTAGCTCATATGATTGTGGAGGTTGACAAGTCTGCAGATCTGCAATTGGTAAGCCCTGGAGACTCAAGAGAGCTGATGATATAGCTCTAGTCTGAATGCTGGCAGGCTTGAGGTTCAGTAAGAACCAATGGTTCAGTTCAAAGCCAGAGGCAAGAAAAGACCAACATCCCAGCTCAAAGGCAGTAAGGCAGGAGAAGTTCTCTCTCAGTTAAAGGCAGGTCAGCCCTATTGCTTACTCAGGCCTACAGCCAATTAGATGAGCCCCTCACACTGTTAGGGAGGGCAATCTGCTTTACTCAGTCTACCAACTGAAATGTCTAGCTCTTCCAGTCTCACAGAAACACTCAGAATAATATTTTACCCAACTGGAAAAGATCCTGATGCAGGGAAAGATTGAAAGCAGGAGGAGAAGGGGACAACCGAGGATGAGATCTTTGGATGGCATCACTGACTCAATGGACATGAGTTTGAGCAAGCTCTGGGAGTTGGTGATGGACAGGGAAGCCTGGGGTGCTTCAGTCCATGCGCTCACAAAGAGCCAGACACGACTGAGCGACTGAACAGCAAATATCTGGGCTCCGTGGCCCAGTGAAATGGACACAACATTAACTATCACACTTTCCTAACTACCGTCTGTGCCAGCTCAGCAAATATTTGGTGATTTCCTGAGAAATCACCTCATACTTTCTGTTTTCTTAGATGGTCCTTTATGCTTCTTCTATGTCCCTCCTTCTCTCTGGCCTGGAAAAGTCCTTTGTATTATTCACAAATGTGTTCAAATGTCACCTCCTTTTCTACTTGGCAATTCAATCCCTTCTTTTTTCACAGTGAGATTGGACTCATCATGCCCTGTACCACCAGATAGCACTCAATTCACAGAAATAATCACCTAGTGTTACAACTGGATGAGCAGCATCCACTCAAAGTCAGACCTTATGGAGGACAGGAACACAGCTTCCCATCTTATTTTTCTAGGAGTTTGAGTGACTGATCCAGTGCCTGGCACATTCAGTTCAGTTCAGTTCAGTCTCTCAGTCATGTCCAGCTCTTTGCGACCCCATGAACTGCAGCATGCCAGGCCTCCCTGTCCATCACCAACTCCCAGAGTTCACTCAAACTCATGTCTATCGAGGCGGTGATGCCATCCAGCCTTCTCATCCTCTGTTATCCCCTTCTCCTCCTGTCCTCAATCTTTCCCAGCATCAAGGTCTTTTCCAGTGAGTCAGCTCTTCACATCAGGTGACCAAAGTATTGGAGTTTCAGCTTCAACATCAGTCCTTCCAATGAACACCCAGGACTGATCTCCTTTAGGATGGACTGGTTGGATCTCCTTGCAGTCCAAGGGACTCTCAAGAGTCTTCTCCAACACCACAGTTCAAAAGCATCAATTCTTCTGTGCTCAGCTTTATTTATAGTTCAACTTTCACTGCCATACATGACTACTGGAAAGGGGATAGTTGTTCAATGAATGCTTGTTGAATTAATTCTTGGTTTCTTTGGGGAAACAGAAAATATGAACCTTAATGATAAGCAATGAGAGGTCATTAAGAGGAATTCTAGTTAGTACCAGCTTTACCACTCCTTAACTGAAGTTTTTCTCAAAAGGCAGTCTGTCGTTTATCCCCCGCAGAGGGAATCTGAGGACTGCCAGCCAGACTGCCATGGCTGAGTGAATCACTGTGATGGTGCCTAGGGAGAGAAGCAATCTTTGAAGCACCCAGGCAGTAACCTTTATTTAATGGGCAAGATGGAAATCAATGACACATATGGCATTAAGCAATTTTAGATTCTGGATTAGTTTTCAGTGATAGCTGTTGATCAAAAGACAAATAGATTTAAATAATCTTCAAATCATTTTTTTCAGTAAAAATCCCAGTGCATTTGTTGTATTTCTTAATAAAAATACAGTTATTTAAATTTGCACGCAGAAGGGAAAAAAGCAGTTGTGTAAACAGTTATCTAAAAAAAAAATGCATACACTAAATAAAGATCATAGACTGTGAAATATGGCAGATTGTCCCCTCTATATTTTTCTTGCCTGGATGAGAGATATGTCTATTATTATCTATTGCCTTATTCTAAACTTTAAACATCTTAAAGATATGCAAAATATTGGTGTGCACAAATCAAGAAGCTCGGAAAAAAATCTCTCTGAACCAAAATAAAGAATATGTGTTAGTAACACTCTGTATCACTCAGAGTTCAGTATGTGAAACAGAAACCACTTTAGACATATTAAGCAGAAAGGGATCTAATACAGGAAATTAAGGGCTTAGAAGATTGTTGTGAAGGCTGGCACAGTGGTTGTGAAAGGCCACCTCTGTGGCTACAGAAGAAGCAGCTCATTGACCAAGATGTGGCTTGGTCAGCTGTGGCTGCTGTGTGTATGCATGCTCAATCACTCAGTTGTGTCCGACTCTTTGAGACCCCATGGACTGTAGCTCTCCAGGCTACTCTGTCCATAGGATTCTCCAGGTAAGAATATTAGAGTGGGTTCCCATTTCCTATTTCAGGGAATCTTCCAGACCCAGGGATGGAACCAGCATCTCCTGCAATGGCAGGCAGATTCTATACCACTAAGCCAGCTGGGAAGCCCAGCTGAAACCACTGACTCCGGACACCCAGATGCTGGTGATCCAACACTGGAATGCATCCCTTATCACTGACATTTCCCTTGTCCTGTCATTTGACAGGCCAGACAGCAATAATAGTACAGCCTTAACTATAGACTCAACACAATACACCCATCAACAGTCCAAATTAACCAAGCTGTCCTTCAGTAGGTGATGGATAAGTAAACTGTGGTAATTCAGACAATGGAATACTTACCAGAGCTTAAAAGAAATGAGCTATTGGACCATGAAAAGACATGGAGGAACCTTGAATGCATACTACTAAGAGAAAAGAGGCAATCTACAAAGACTACATACTGTATGATTCCAACTAGGCTACATTGTGGAAAAAGCAACATTATGGAGTGAAAAGATCAGTGGTTTCCAAGGTTAGAGAGGAAAGGGTAGGATGAATAGTAGGATCACAGAGGTTTTGGGGAGGGCATTTCATTATGCTGTGTAATACTATAAAAGCTGAATACATGTCATTATATATTTGTCCACAGAGAATGTGAAACCAAGAGTAAATCCTACCATTAACTACAGACTGGGTGATAGTGATGCATGCATCAATGTAGTCCCATCAACTGTAGCAAATATACCACTCTGATGAATGATATTGAAAACAAGGGGAGGTTATGCCCAGGGGAGGCATGGCAGATACAGGAAATCTTTGCATCTTCTGCTTAATTTTGCTATGAACCTAAAACTGCTCTAAAACTAGTCTTCTTCTTCTTCTTTTTTTTTTTAAGGCCAACCTTAAATGTGTGTAATTTGTTGCACAAACTTTGAAGAGGAACTTACAGATCTATAATGTGTCCAAATCCTATATGTGAAAAATAAAGAAACTGACATTTTGTGCTGAGAACATTTTAGCTGGAAAAATAGCTGAGCTGACACATAAGATCAAATTGTCAAATTAGATTTTCACAAGTTAGACTCTTTCCCAGAACTTATCTTTACTAAATAATTTTTGAGACAAGCCACTGACGGCACAGGTCAAGAACAGGAGTGCAGCCCCCTTGGTTCCTTCCTTCCCCCACACCCACATAATCTGATCCCCATTAGATGAAGTCTAGCCAAAGTACACAGGTCACCTCACACAGCAGAGAACATCTGGGTTGTGAAATATCTCAGTTTTGTACCCCAGATGGTCGCCTAACTTGTATGACTTTTCCTAGGCATCCATGTCTCATAAATCCACAGATCCTAGGTAGGTCTACCTTAAATAGCCCTAAAATAGTCACATTCTGCTAAGAACATTCCATAGTTATGGATGCTCTTCCTAGGAAATATTAGTAACATATTTATGAAGAGTTGCAGCTATCACCATGAAAATATGAGTTACCAGCCCTCCCACTCTTTCTCTTTCCTTGGGATTATAACCCTTAGTAATGAAAAGAGAAACAGACTGCAGGCCAGCTGCTCTACGTCCTTCTTCCCTAGTATCAAACCTACAGAAAAGTTGAAAGAATAAAATAAACTCATCTAGATTCACTACAGATAACATTTTATGTTATCTATTCCTTCCTTTCTCTCTCTCTGGTGCCCATATATCTTAGATTGGATGTCCCTAAAACTGATCCTGAGATGAGGATTTCTATGAAAGTGATTTATTAAAAATGTGCTCACATGGGAAAAAAGGAAAGAAAGTTGGGGAGAGTAGGAAGACATTAAGAAAAGGGTGTGATTTCAGGCTAAAGTCAAGTTTCACTCTAATCCTATGTAGATTTCTTGGAACCATGAAGCCTTAAGTGTGGGAATTTAGATGGAAAAAGAAAAATTGGTGGATGGACACACAGAGATAGCAAAAGGGATATGGAAAAATAACCAATCTCACAAACAGTGTGTATGTTTGTATGTGTGTACACATAACCCTGCATACATACATCTTTTGGTGAATCACTTGAAAGAAAGTTGTAAGCATCTTTGACACTTCACTTGCAAACACTTCAGCTCTTATCTCCTAAATAAACAACATAACCATAATACCATTAATACATTCAAAAATGTTAGCACTAATCTAATGTTAATCTAATATAGATTCCTCATTCAAATTGCCCTAATAATGGTTTCTTAATTGTTTTATTTTTTCCTGATTCAGAATCTTACCAAAGGATCACACATTCCTGTAATTGTCATCTCTTTACCCCTCTAATCTAACACTGGAGTGGGTAGCCATTCCCTTCTCCAGGGGATCTTTCTAACCCAAGGATCGAAGCCAGGTCTCCTGCATTGCTGGTGGATTCTTTACTGTCTGAGCCACCTGGGAAGCTCAATTACTTGAAATTTTTTTTTTTTTTTTTTCTGATTCAGGGTCTACGGAAGGATCACACGTTCCTCTAATTGTTACCTCTTGACAATTAGGCTAGTTCCACCAACTTTTTTGACTTTTATGAAATTAATACTTTTGAAGTCTAGATTTTATAAAAGATCCCACAGTTTCTATTTGTCTGACTGTTTCCTTACAATCTGATGCAGGTTGAATAACTATGGAAAATACAAATAGGTGATATTTTGTTTTCTCGGAGTATCTTATCAGGAGATATACGAGGTCTGCCATCCCACTATTGGTGGTATTGTCTTATCACTTGGTTGAGATGTTCACCAGATTATGATACCCTGAAAGTATCATATGGCTTAAGCTGTTTTATAACTGTCTGGTTCTACACCACAGTTCTTTCCAAGCTCTCACTGACAATGTCTTTATCAATTTCTAATTCTCTAGTCATATAGTTTTGAAATCAGCAAACAGAAACAAAACTGTGTTCATACAAATCTACATATTGATGATCTGTTCTCTTGCCAATTTTCAACTTTCTTCCGTTATGCTGTTTCTCAGATATATTCCCTTATCTCCAATATGCAACCTAATTTAGTCCTTAAAATTTTGTCCCGTGAACTCTTGGAACAGATGGTATAGTCAACTCTTTTGTATTATAGTCAGATTTTTCTATTTCCATTCTGGACCTATTCGATAATAAGGTTGAATTTTTAAAAAGTATTTTAGCTGTTAATATAGTAGTTATAAGAAATGGATTTGTCATTTTTTCTCTTTAGTTGATATGAAAGTTAGTTTTCAAATAAAACTAAAATTTTAATTATGAGATTTAATGGTAGTCATCAATTTCACCGACTACCTCCAACTACAATTTTAACTGTTGATCCAAAACATAAATCTCTTCTGTGTTATTTAGATTTTGAGCAATGTTTTCCTATTAATATTTCACTTTTTTTTATATTCATAGGGTATTTTTTTAATTTATTTGTTAATTATCTTTGGATCCTGTATTAGTTTACTGGGGCCTCTGTAACTACACACTGGGGACTTAAATAACAGAAATTTATTGTCTCAGAGCTTGAACGCTAGAAATCTGAGATCAAAGTGTCAGTATGATTGAACCTGTTTCATGTCTCTCCCCTAGCTTTGATGCTTTGCTGGCAATCCTTGTATTCTTGGTTTGTAGAAGCATTGCCCCATCTCTGCCTTCATCTTCACATGGCATTCTTCCTGTGTGTGTCTGCCTCCAAATTTTCCTTCTTTTTATAAGGACACTAGTTATATTGGATTAGGATCCCATCATATTTCACTATGATCACATCTTAAAAGTGATTAAATCTGCAACAGCCCTACTTCCATGCAAGGTCACATTCTGAGGTATTGAGGGTTAAGATGTCAACATATGAACTCTGTTGGGACACAAGTTAGTTCAAAACAAATCTTTATATACACTCCTATACGCCAGGATATGAACTATTGCTTTATAAATATTTGATCTAGTGAAAGCATCATTTATAATGTCTTGCCTGAAGCCTTTCTTACTTAATTCTAATCCAGTTATTTTCTTGTAGAATATTCCATTAAAATTTCCTTTACACTTACCATCTGCTATGGTAAAATCAGATCTGTACTAATGTCTATAAACACTGATTGTGTTTATGTACTAATTGGGTACCATTTGTCATCAAGTGAAAGGAACCCATTTCATATAATCAGTGTTGGGGCTGAATCTAGGGCCACTAAAGATAGCATGAGGATATTGTCTGGGTTTCTTGCATTTAACTTTTTCCTGCTTTGACTACATTTTCAGACTAAAATTTTCCCCTTGGTAACCATTTTGACATTGCCAGATTCATGTTGATACCCTATCAACTGAGCAACCCAACTGGAAATAAAATGCATATTCTTTTCCAAAAGATCTCTTGCAGACTACTGGTTATGCATCTCGTTGACCAAGGCTGGGTCATATATTTGTCCCTGAACTGATAACTCAGTTCAGTTCAGTTCAGTCACTCAGCTGCGTCCGATTCTTTGCAACCCCATGAACCGCAGCATGCCAGGCTTCCCTGTCCATCACCAACTCCTGGAGCATACTCAAACTCATGCCAGTCAAGTTGGTGATGCCATCCAACCATCTCATCCTCTGAGTCCCCTTTTCCTCCTGCCTTCAATCTTTCCCAACATCAGGGTCTTTTCCAATGAGTCCATTCTTCGCGTCAGGTGGCCAAAGTATTGGAGTTTCAGCTTCAGCATCAGTCCTTCCAATGAATATTCAGGACTGATTTCCTTTAGGATGGACTGGTTGGATCTCCCTGCAGTGCAAGGGACTCTCAAGAGTCTTCTCCAGCACCACAGTTCAAAAGCATCAATTCTTCAGTGCTCAGCTTTCTTTATAGTCCAACTCCCACATCCATACATGACTACTGGTAAAACCAAAGCTTTGACTAAATGGACCTTTGTTGGCAAAGTAATGTCTCTGCTTTTTAATATGCTGTCTAGGTTGGTCACAACTTTTCTTCCAAGGAGCAAGTGTCTCTTAATTTCATGGCTGCAGTCACCATCTTCAGTGATTTTGGAGTCCAAAAATATAAAGTCTGTAACTATTTCCATTTTTTCCCCACCTATTTGCCATGAAGTGATGGGACCAGATGCCATGATCTTAGTTTTCTGAATGCTGAGTTTTAAGCCAGCTTTTTCACTCTACACTTTCATTAAGAGTCTCTTTAGTTTTCTTCACTTTCTGCTGTAAGGGTGGTGTCATCTGCATATCTGAGGTTATTGATATTTCTCCCGGCAATCTTGTTTCTAGCTTGTGCTTCTTCCAGCCCAGCGTTTCTCATAATGTACTCTGCATATAAGTTAAATAAGCAGGGTGACAATATACAGCCTGGATGTACTCCTTTTCCTATTTGGAACCAGTCTGTTGTTCCATGTCCAGTTCTAACTGTTGCTTCTTGACCTGCATGCAGATTTCTCAGGAGGCAGGTCAGGGGGTATGGTATTCCCATCTCTTTCAGAATTTTCCAGTTTATTGTGATCCACACAGTCAAAGGCTTTGGCATAGTCAAAAAGCAGAAATAGATGTTTTTCTGGAACTCTCTTTCTTTTTCGATGATCCAACAGATGTTGGAAGTTTAATCTCTGAAATTGATAACTGTAGCAGTGTAATTGGTGATGCTCTGGAGCTGCAAGCAAAGCTTGGATTGAGGAGTGAAGTGAAGTGAAAGTTGCTCAGTCGTGTCCGATTCTTTACGATTCCATGGACAATACGGTTCATGGAGTTCTCCTTGCCAGATTACTGGAGTGGGTAGACTTTTTCTCCTCCAGGGGATCTACCCAACCCAGGAATCAAACCCAGGTCTCCTGCATTGCAGGAGGATTCTTTACCAGCTCAGTCACAAGGGAAGCCCATCTTATTCAAAGGAAATCCATGATTTTTTTTTTCTTCACAAGAAATTAATGAATGCTGATGATACAAAACAAACAAACAAAAACCAAATAACTCACCATATGTTCACTATAGCTTATGTTTTTGCTTCTCATATTTTGATTGGCACTTTTAATAAATGAATATGTATGCATTTACACAAATGTATCTGAGTTTCATAATTTCTGCAGTGCTGTAGATAATCAAGTGGATGCAAATCTCCATATCTTGATTAAGAGAGTTTTCAAGAACACACCTCTCTGGGGCAAAGTGCAGTATGCTTTTATCTTGTAGGAATAACATATGGATTAACCAATACTTTGAGTACAAAAAGTACAATATAAACGTATCCTTTAATTATGCTTCTGAAAATAATGTCTGTGTTCCCTGTCTATTAGGAATAACATCAGGTAACAGAAGTAAAACCTAATGAAACAGAATGAAATTAATCATGCTGGGACCAAATAGAAGACTGAAGCAAAAGAGCTAGGCAGAGACTCTTTCTTCTTGGATACAAAACCAAATCCAAACATGAGTTCAACTTGCTAAAAAATAAATCACATCCACTTTCTTCACAAGCTTCTTTATGTATTGCAAAAAATGACCTTTAAACTACCTTGAGAGATAGCAGCTGACTAGAAAATTACAGTTATTAGCAGGATAACCAGAGATTAGAGTATTTAGAGTATTGTAAAAAAAAAATGCTAAGAGACAGATGTTAACAATTTGCAACCTTAAAAGACAGCTACAATAAAACCCTATATTGTAGTGTTTCTAAAGGATGATTGGGGATTCTTGATGATATACTGTACCTAGAAATCTGAATGTGGTTAAGTAACATTATCATTTTTCAGAAATTTATCATAAAATTTTGATTTAGAAAAGTCATAGAAAATGACTATGTTTATGATGTAGTCACCTCCATTCCAGAGATTTTTAAGTGTAATGTTTTCCTTTAAAAAAAATAAATAACTCAAATGCATACAATTTTTGAAAGACACTTTAAAAATAAAGACTATCTAGCTATTATAGTCTGTTCAGTGTTAACCCTTCAGTAGAAGGGCAAATACAAGCCTATATTAGGTGTTAACAATCTTGTATTATACTCATTGTGGTTATTTCCCTTCAATCCTGGGCCAATCATTTGATAATCATTTTTCTTTACTTCTCAGAGGGAAGCTCCAGAGAAATTTCTTCTGGGCAAAAGTGGGAGGAAAACATGAGCTCTGGCAGCAGGTGGATTTGTGCTTCAACCACACTATGCCCCTGAAGTCTGCAAAGACCACATAAGATCACAGTTAAGCTCACAGACTCCAGAACCAGCCTGATTGGGTTCAAATCCTGGTCCTGACTCTTGTTTGCTGTATGACCTTACTCCAATGACTTAACTTTCTATGCCAGGGTTTCCTCATTCCTCAAATGAAGATGATAATAATACCTGCCACTGCAGTTATGAGAAGTAAAAATTTTAATATTTGTAAAGGGCTTGAAACATTGCCCAGGGCGGGATTTGCTGTTAACCTGCTATTTGAAAGCTCTTAGATAACCAAACCCATTACCTCTTCAGTGAAACAGAATTGAAATGATGTCATGAGATGTAGTTTATAAAATGCCTAAATGTTTTACTTCGAGTGGCCATCCAGAGAATGATAGTTGATTTCCAACTGATGAGAATTTTCCGTGATGATAGCTGAACTTGACTCCAGGAGATAGTCTATAAAATGACACAGTTGTCTTCACTGAAAGCAACTTCAAATTTTAGTGTTGGCTCTAGGACATTCTCTTTCCACCACTGTTACCATATACTTTTAATGTTTACTATAGATTCATATCAATGTAATAAACCTTTATTAACTTATTTTGTGTATTACTCTCTCAGGTACTGAATTAGGAGGCAGATAAAAGGAGAAAAACATTTATTTGACATCCCTACTGGGATTCATATTTTGCTCCTATCCAATGTTTAACACTTATATGCTCCTTACTTTAGTTAATGTACCACCATGTCCCTGGTTCTTCAAAACCTTGACCTTCCTCCTTTCTGCCCTCCACATGCAGCCAACAGCTAAGCCTTGTCAAGTTTCTGCATAGGGCCTCTGCCCACTGCCACTGTCTCAGTCTTGGTCCTCATTTTCCTTTGCTTAAACTCTTGATGGAGCCTGATGAGCACCCCCAACACACACGAGCCCCACCTGTTTTGTCTACCTCAGCTTTGGGTGCAGATTAACAATAAGATATTGTTCAAATTCCTCAGAATAGCATTGGTTTCCAAGCTACCACACCAAGGGGCTTTTACTTTTTCTCTTTATGCATTACATGATTCCCTTGTACCTACCTTTCTGCTCCTCCTGTTAATGCCTTTACTTGGGCTATTTTCTTTACTTGGGCTGTTTTCTTTACTTGGGGGAATGTACCTACCTATTCTACAACCAAATCCTACCCATCTTCAGTGGGTGATTTCAAAACCTGTCTTTTTCCATGAAGTCTTCTCTGGTTTTCTCTTCTTCCTCTCTGCCCATTCCCTCTCTCACTATTGAAGTAATCTCCATCTTTACCTCTCTTACATCACTTATGTTAATCTTGTATCATATTTATTTTCTGCTGCTGTTTTATTTCCTACACTGTAAATTCTTAGAGAATAAAATATAGTCTGATTTATCTCAGTATCTCCATAATGCTTAACACAGTGAATATGAACACTCAAAACTACTTATTTAATGATTGAATAAATAAATGGGAAAAAAGAGTCATGGCATTTATCCTTCAAGAGTGCATAACTACTGAAGATTAGCTATTTGCCTATTTAACTATACACATACACACAACCTAATACACAAAGATGACTCAAAAAAGGTTAAAACAAACAAACAAACAAAACCTTGTGAGAACAAGATGGTGGAGGAGTAGGTGGATGTGGAGTACATCTCTCTCCATGGATGCATCAGGAAAACACCTTCAGACACAGAAGTGCATGCAGAACACCAGCTGAGAGCAGACAGGAGTACCTGACTGGTGGAAAAGAGTATATAGAACCACGCAAAACTTGGTAGGATGAAGGAACTGGGGGAAAAAAAGGAGCGTTAGTAGGACTGGACCTGCCCTTGGCCAGTGGGGGAATTGAAGCAGAGGTCTGACCTCCACATCAGGGCAATTGTCTGAGTCAGAGGAGAAACAGTGAAGGCTGAGAGTGAAACAGCTGATCTGTGGGAGCCTAAATGGAATGAGAATCAGACAGTTCTTGCTGCAGCCATATTTACCCTGGACAGGGACACATGGGAAGGTGCAGCAGCTGGGAGCTGGAGTTTAGGGATTGTGGAACAATCCCAGGGCGAAGGCTGCTGTTGACTGTGGAGAGAGGAATTGAGGGGATATGAGGGAGAAGCCTGTGGTGGGAAATGCCTGTGGAGGAAAGCTGGGCAACCTTGTAAGCAAGGTGATACTGCTGAGTCATGCATAGGGGGTGGAGCCATCACCAGAGCCTCTCTCTCCCCACATGCCAGCATCGGCAGCTGAACAATAGAAAGGCTGGGCCATCAAACGCCTGATGCACTGCACTACAGAGTAGGAGCCCACCCTGGGTGCTCCTTTAAGTGACTTACGTGCTGAACTACAGAGCAGGACCCCACCCACGGTACCCCTTTAAGTGCCTGATGTGCTGATCTACAGAGTAGGACCCCAGCCAGGGAGGGGGGCCCTCTAAGTGCCTGCTGTGTGACACAACAGAGAAGGACCCCAGGCAAGGGAGCCGTCTAAGTGCCAGAACAGGCGGAGTTATGGAGAAAGACTGGTCAAAGAGGATTTCTGATTGCCACCTACAAGAGGCTTGAGAAAAGACTCTGATAGGGCCAGAACTCCTGCAGTGGAGGCAGTCTGTGTCCCTGCACACTTGGCGCTGCCAGGGTCCCTGCAAGCCAAGCAGCTGCACCACCTTCATGCTCAACTCTCACTGGGGCAGAGCTGCCACAGGCAAAAGAAATCTTGCCTCTGTGCATGCAGGGTCACTTCCGTAGTGTCCGACTCTTTGTGACCCTGTGGACTGTAGCCTGCCAGGCTTCTCTGTCAGGGAGGGGAGTTTCCAGGCAAGAAGACTGGAGCATATTGGCCAATACTGGTTGCCATACCCTTCTAGAGAACTATATTCCCTGCTGCCCTAGCCGCCAACTCCCCTGAGTACCTGGTGCTGCCAGAACCCCTGCGACTCAAGCAGCTGCATCACCTCCACACCTGGCCCTCATGGGAGCAAACCCAAGTCCTCCACGGAAGCCCCAGGAGCAAATCCCTGTGGATGACCCACATGGAGAGGTGGAAATAAAACCACAGTTGAATCCAGGAGCAGTGTGGTTAAGGAAGAAGACCCCAAACCTTCCCACCAGATGTACAAGCTACAGATTAAATCCATACGATGAGCTAGGAAGACTCTCTGTCTATGGAATATATAAAAGGTCATTGAGAGCTCCCTCACACACACACACAAAATGCTCTAGTTCTGGTAGCTGTGGACATTGGAGGCAAGAATACACAGGAGTAGGACCAGATTAGAATCTGAGCTGCCCCAACAGCAGTCCCAGAGATCAGCACAGTGTTGGAGAGCATCCTGGGGAGGTGAGGTGAACTGTGACTCCCAACACAGGAAAGGATTCTGACAGCAGAGACTCAAGAAAAACATTCATTATTCTTATGTTTTAACTTGTTCTGTAGATTCTTTTGGATATTTTTTCTTTTTTTTTTTTTTCTTTTATTTCCACTTGGTTGTAGTTGTTGATTTTATTGGCACTATGAAATCTAATTAAGCTTCTGAGCTTTTTTTTCCCCTCAGTCACGTTTTTTATTGTTGTTATAAGCCTCTGCCTCTACATTGGGCTTTTGCAGTTCTGTGGAGTTTTGCTTTTTTTTTTTTTCCCTCTTTTTTAATTTTAATTTTTTAAACCTATTTTTATTTTTTCTACATTTATTCTTTTTTTTGCTTTTCCTACTGTTCTTTTCCCCTTGCAGTTAATCTTTAATGTATATAAATCTTCTTTATCTACCTCTATTTAACTTTGCATATTTATTCTTTCTTGTCTTTCCTCTTAACATATATATTGGTTTTATTTTCATTGCTTTATTCCCCAGTTGGCACCTTGCTTTAGTTTTGTTTGTGCTTTAGTTAGTTTTGTTCTTAAATGGTAAATATAAGTTTTGATTTCCTTTGTTTGCTGGGTTAATCTACTGTACTCTATTTCTTTTGGACGGTTTTTACTTTGCTCATGGGTGTATATGTATATATTCCATTATTTTAATTATTATTTTCCTGATTTTGTAATGCCATTTGTCTGGGGTTCATCTTTGGTTTCTCATTTTTGGATATTTATTTTAATCTCACTTACTGGCATAACAAACCACTTGTGGAATGTTCATTCCTGACCAGAGATCCTGAGCCTTTGGAGTGGGAGCACTGATTTCAGGACCCTAGACTGCCAGAGAACTAAACCTACGGAATATCAAATAGTGAGAACTCACACAAAGGAAACCACTTGAATACAAGACCCAGCATCACCCAACCACCAGTAGCACCCTGTGCAAGATGCCTCATCTAAACAGCAAAAAAACAAAAATACAAACCCAATCATCAGCAGACAGGATTATCACTTCACTCAGCCTTGCCCATCAGAGGAAAAACAAACAAACAAAAACTCAGCACAAATCTCATCGTCTACCAAGCTTACACAAGCCATTGGACCAAACTTAGGAAGGAAGAAACCAAAAGGAAGAAAGAATTCAACCTTGAAACCTTGGAAAAGGAGACCTCAAACACAGTAAGTTAGATAAAAAATAATGAAAAGGCAGAGAAATACTACACAAATGAAGGAAAAAACTAGAAAAACAAAAGTCCAAATAAATGAAGAGGAAATAGATGAACTACCTGAAAAAGAATTCATAATAATGATAGTAAAATGATCAAAAACCTTGAAAGCAAAATGGAAAAAATGCTAGAATCAATTAACAACGACCTAGAAGAATTAAACATACAGAGGCAAACAATACAATTATTGAAATTAAAAATACTCTAGAAGGAATCAATAGTAGAATATCTGAATCAGAAGAACAAATCAGTGAGTTGGAAGTTAAAATGGTAGAAATAACTTCTAAAGAGCAAAATAAAGTAAAAAGAATGAAAAGAACTGAGGATAGTCTCAGAGACCTCTGAAACAATATCAAACACACCAACATTCAATTTATAAGGGTCCCAGAAGAAGAAAAGAAAAAGAAAGGGTATGAGAAAAATTTTGAAGAGATTATAGATGAAAATTTCCTCTACATGGAAAAGGAAATAGTCAATCAAGTCCAAGAGGCACAAGAATCCCATACAGGATAAACCCAAGGAGAAACATGCAAAGACACATACTAATCAAACTAACAAAGTCTAAACATGAAGAGAATATTAAAAGCAGCAAGGGAGAAGCCACAAGTAACATACAAGGGGAACTCCATACTCTCATCAGTTGATCTTTCAGCAGAAACTCTGTAAGCCAGAAATGAATGGCAGGATATATTTAAAGTACTGAAAGGGAAAAAACAACAACCAAGATTACTGTACCAGCAAGGATCTCATTCAAAATTGATGGAAAAGTAAAAAGCTTTTCAGACAAGCAAAAGTTAAGAGAATACAGTACCACCAAACCAGCTTTGCAACAAATGTTAAAGGGGCTTATATAGTCAACAAATACAAGAGAAGAAAAAGATCTACAAAATCAACCCCAAACAATTAAGAAAATGGCAATAGTAACATATATATCAATATAACTTTAAATGTAAATGGATTAAATGCTCCAACCAAAAGACACAGACTGGCTGAATGGATACAAAAACAAGACCCATATATATGCTGTCTACAAGAAACCCACTTCAGACCTAAAGATGCAGATAGACTGAAAGTAAGAGGATGAAAATATATATTCCATGCAAATGGGAAGGAAAAGAAAGCTGGAGTAGTAATCCTCATATTAGACAAAATAGACCTTAAAATAAAGATTACAAGTGATAAGGAAGGACACCACACAATGATCAAGGGATCAATCCAAGAGAAAGACATAACAATTGTAAATATCTATGCACCCAACATAGGAGCACCTCAATACATAAAATAAACACTAACACACATAAAAGGAGAACTTGATAGTAACACAATAATAGTAGGAGACTTGAACACTCCACTCCACTAATGGACAGATCATCAAAACAGGAAATTAAAAAGGAGGCATATCTTAAATGATACATTAGAGGAGATGGAGCTCATTGATATCTTCAGGACATTCCACCTAAATGCAGAAGAATACACCTTCTTCTCAAGTGCACATGGAACATTCTCCAGGATAGACCATATTTTGGGTCATAAATCAAACCTCAGTAAATTTAAGAAAATTGAAATCATATCAAGCATCTTCTCCAACCACAATGCTATGAGACTAGATATCAATTAAAAGTGGCTCAGATGGTAAAGTGTCTGCCTGCAATGCCAGAGACCCGGGTTCGATTCCTGGGTCGGGAAGATCCCCTGGAGAAGGAATGGCAATCCACTCCAGCACTCTTGCCTGGAAAATCTCATGGACGGAGGAGCCTGATAGGCTACAGTCCAATGGGTCGCAAAGAGTCGGACACGACTGAGCGACTTCACTTTTTTTTTTTTTCTATCAATTAAAAGAAAAAAAACTGTAAGAAACAAAAATGCATGGAGATTAAACAACATGTTTCTAAATAACAAACAGTTTACTGAAGAAATCAAAAGGGAAATAAAAAAAATTTCTAGAAACAAATGACAATTTCTGGAAAACACAACAACTCAAAACCTATGGGATGTAGCAAAACTGGTTCTAAGAGGGAAGTTTATAGCAATACAATCCTACCTCAAGAATCAAGAAAAACTTCAAATAGACAACCTAATTGACACCTAAAACAATTGGAAAAAGAAGAACAAAAAAAAAACACAAATTAGTAGATGGAAAGAAATCATAAAAATCTGAGCAGAAATAAATGAAAAAGAAATGAAGGAAAAAAAATAAATATTAATAAAATTAAAAGCTGGTTCTTTGAGAAGATAAACAAAATTGACAAACCTTTAGCCAGACTCATCAAGGAAAAAAAAAAAAAAGAGAGAAGACTCAAATTAACAAAATTAGAAATGAAAAAGGAGAGGTTACAACAGACAAAGCAGAAATGCAAAGGATTATGAGACTATTATGAACAACTATATGGCAATAAAATGGATAACTTGGAAGAAATGGACAGATTCTTAGAAAAGTTCAATCCTCCAAGACTGAACCAGGAAGAAATAGAAATTATGAACAACCCAATTACAAACATTGAAATTGAATCTGTGATCAAAAATCTCCCTAAAAACAAAAGCCCAGGACCAGATGGTTTCACAGGAAAAATCTGTCAAACATTTAGAGAAGAGCTAATGCCTATCCTTCTAAAACTCTTTCAAAAAATTGCAGAGGAAGGAACACTTCTAAACTCATTCTACGAGGCCACCATCACCCTAATACCAAAACCAGACAAAGACAACACACAAAAAGAAAACTACAGGCCAATATCACTGATGAACATAGATGCAAAAATCCTCAACACAATTTTAGCAAACAGAATTCATCAACACATCAAAAAGCTCACACACCATGATCAAGTTGGGTTTATTCCAGGAATGCAAGGATTCTTCAATATATGCAAATCAATCAATGTGATACACCATATTAACACATTGAAAGATAAAAATTGTATGATAGTCTCAATAGATGCAGAAAAGGCCTTTGACAAAATTCAGCACCCATTTATGATTAAAACTATTCAAAAAATGGACATAGAAGGAACCTACCTCAACACAGTAAAGGCCATATATGATAAGCCTACAGCAAACATTATTCTCAATGGTGAAAAACAGAAAGCATTCCCCCTAAGATCAGAAACAAGACAAGGGTGTTCACTTTCACCACTGTTATTCAACGTAGTTTTGGAAGTCCTAGCTACAGCAATAAAAGAAGAGAAAGAAATAAAAGGAATCCAGATAAGAAAAGAAGAAGTAAAGCTCTTGTTGTTTGCAGATGACAAAATACCGTACATAGAAAACCATACAGATAGTATCAGAAAATTACTAGAGCTAATCAGGGAATTTAGCAAAGTTGCAGGATACAAAATCAACACACAGAAATCACTTGCATTTCTATATATTAACAATGAAAAATCAGAAAGAGAAATTAAGGAATCAATCCCATTCACCATTGCAACAAAGTATTAAAAGTATTAAATATCTGGGAATAAACTTACCTAAGGAGACACTAATGAAAGAAATCAAAGATGACATAAACAGAAGGAGAGATATTCCATGTTCCTGGGTAGGAAAAATTAATATTGCGAAAATGACTATACTACCAAACACAATCTACAGATTCAATGCAATCCCTATCAAATTACCAATGACATTTTTCACAGAACTAGAACAAAAAATTTCACAATTCATATGGAAGCACAAAAGACCTCGAATAGCCAAAGCAGTCTTGAGAAAGAAGAATGGAGCTGGAGGAATCAACCTTCCTGACTTCAGATGATACTACAAAGCTACAATCATCAAGACTATATGGTACTGGCACAAAAACAGAAATATAGACCAATGGAACAAGATAGATAGCCCAGAAATAAACTCATGCACCTATAGGTACCTTATTTTTGACAAAAGAAATAAGAATATACAATGGGGCAAAGACAGCCTCTTCAATAAATGCGGCTGGGAAACTGGACAGCTACATGTAAAAGAATGAAATTAGAATGCTTCCTAACATCATACACAAAGATAAATACATAAAGATAGACTCAAAATGGATTAAAGACCTAAATGTAGGACCAGAAACTATAAAACTCTTAGAGGAAAACATAGGCAGAACACTTGATGACATAAATCAAAGCAAGATCCTCTATGACCCACCTCTAATGGAATCTAATCATCTATTCCCACCATTATTGGAAATAAAAGCAAAAGTAAACAAGTGGGACCTGATTAAACTTAAAATCTTTTGCACAGCAAAGGAAACTATAAGCAAAGTGAAAAGACAACCCTCAGAATTGGAGAAAATAATAGCAAATGAAACAACTGACAAACGATTAATTTCCAAAATATACAAGAAGCTCATACAACTCAGTACCAGAAAAACAAACTACTCAATCAAAAAGTGGGAAAAGACCTAAACAGACATTTCTCCAAAGAAGACATACAGATGGCTAACAAACACATGAAAAGATGCTCAACATTGCTCATTATTAGAGAAACGCAAATCAAAACTACAATGAGATATCACTTCACACCACTCAGAATGGCCATCATCAAAAAATCTACAATCAATAAATTCTGGAGAGGGTGTGGAGAAAAGGGAACGCTCTTACACTGTTGGTGGGAATGTAAATTGATACAGCTACTATGGAAGATGGTATGGAGATTCCTTTAAAAACTAGTAATAAAACCACTATATGACCCAGCAATCCCACTCCTAGGTATATACCCTGAGGAAACCAAAGTTGAAAAAGACTCATATATCCCATTGTTTATTGCAGCACTATTTACAATAGCTAGAACATGGAAACAACCTGGATGTCCATCGACAGATGAATGGATAAAGAAATTGTGGTACATATGCACAGTGAAATATTACTCAGCCATAAAAAGGAACACATTTGAGTCAGTTCTGATGAGGTGGATGAACCTAAAACCTATTATACAGAGTGAAATGAGTCAGAAAGAGAAAGAAATATTGTATCCTAACACATATATACAGAATCTAGAAGAATGGTACTGAAGAACTTTTTCATGGGGCAGAAATGGAGAAACAGAACAGAGACTAGACTTATGGACATGGGGAGAGGAAAGGAGAAGGTGAGATGTATGGAGAGAGTAACATGGAAACTTATATTACCATGTGTAAAATAGATAGCCAATGGGAATTTGCTGTATAGCTCAGGAAACTCAAACAGAGGCTCTGTATCAACCTAGAGGGGTGGGATGGGGAGGGAGATAGGAGGGAGGTTCAAAAGGGAGTGGATATATGTATACCTCTGGCTGATTCATGTTGAGGTTTGATAGAAAACAACAAAATTCTATAAAGCAATTATCCTTCAATTAAAAGAATTATCCTTCAAGAAAAAGAAAAAAAGGAAAACAAACAAAAACTCTTGTAAAAACATCTTTTAAGCAAGTGTAAGGTAAGGAATGCTTCATTCTGACTGGGAAATTTGAAGGCAGTGGGACTTCTTAGGGGAGGTTAAATTTTAGGTGAACTTGGACGGCAAGGTAGAAGAAACAGTAGCTTGGAATCAAAGATACTTAATTCTGGGAGGTGTTGTCTCCTTTAGGAGAGACGCACTGTCAGCATCGTGGACCTAAGTTGGCTACTGCTTCTCCAGGGTCAAGAAGACCTGCCTCCCTCCTTAGGCAATAGAATGATTGACAAGACGAAATAAAGTTTTAATTTTTCCATTCTTAACTGTGGTGCTGAGAGTTGGGCTTCCTCTTCTAATGGATAATAGCACAAAATCACAAGCATGCATCATTTCTCATAAGATAGAGCAAGATTTAAAGGGTTTGAAGACCACTTCATGCATTTGTCCATTTGTATGCCTTTTATGAATTATCTTCTGGGACTGGAAGGGCACAGGACTTGCTGTACCAAATTTAAAGAATAGCAGTGATATTTGATCAACCTATCTTTTCCTAGAAGGAAGAATTTCCATAGTCAAATAACCAGGAAGCCCACTGTACAGAGAGGAAAAACTAGAGTCCCTCCCATTATTCAGAATGTTGAACACTAATATTTAAATCAAGACTGTATTTAATATTTAAATCAGTGCTGTATTCAGGAAGCAGTGTCCAGACTGGTCTCATTGGACTTGCTATCCATGAACTTATCTAAATGTTATGATGATGATACTCATAAGTACATTCCCCCTGGATGAGTTTTTCTTCTCAATATAATCTAAACTGAATTAGTGTGATAGAATTGCTTTCTTAATATTATGTGGGGACAACTGCATTATTGAATACTACATATTTTTGTGAACTATAGACTTCTCCCTTTACTCAGGGTAATTGACAGTTACTAAAAATTTTAGGAAGAGATGTGCTCATTCAACCACTTGCCATTTTGTTTGATGATGGCAGAGTGAGCTGAGAATCAAACTTCATATGTATCAGTATGATTTTTTAGTGTTATATCAAATTTAATTTTGAAAGAGTTAATTCATTTAAGGGTGATGATAGGACATGTAGGTTGACAAGCAGGAAAAGTTGAGTGGTGAAAAGCTACGCACATAAACATGGTGCTTAATCAGTAAAGGCTAACTTGAACTGGTAGAGAGGGGACCCACGAGGGCAGTGTTTCCCCTCTTACTCATCCACCTACCACAGTGGGGGCCACCAGGTTCCAAGGTGATATACACAGACACTCTTGGTTTTGAGTTGTATGATAAGCTCTATTATTTAAATATAAGGAAATCCCTTCTTTTTTTTAACTTAGTTTTTCAGTTGTGTTTTGGCCTTTTTCTACCCAAAGAGTTGAAGCAAATTTAATTTACCACAGCTTTCTTACTTATATATGATTGCTGCTACTGCTGCTGCTGCTAAGTCGCTTCAGTCGTGTCTGACTCTGTGTGACCCCATAGACGGCAGCCCACCAGGCTCCCCCGTCCCTGGCATTCTCCAGGCAAGAACACTGGAGTGGGTTGCCATTTCCTTCTCCAAAGCATGAAGGTGAAAAGTGAAAGTGAAGTCGCTCAGTCCTGTCTGACTCTGAGTGACCCCATGGACTGCAGCCTACTGGGCTCCTCCGTCCATGGGATTTTCCAGGCAAGAGTACTGGAATGGGGTGCCATCGCCTCATCCTGAGCTAAAAAAAAATTCTGTATGCCATTTAAAAAAACCCTCAAGTTAATATTTTACATATAATAATGATTTACAACTTGTAGTCGGACACGACTGAAGCGACTTAGCAGCAGCAGCAGTGGACTTCTAAGCATCCTAGTTATAGGATGATGATTATTTTTAAAAGTATTTTTTTAATTAAAAAATATATATTGGTTCCTGCAATCCAGGAGACCTAGGTTTGATCCCTGGGTCAGGAAGATTTCCTGGAGAAGGGAATGACAACCCACTCTAGTATTCTGGCCAAAAAAATCCCATGAACAGAGGAACCTGGTGGGCTACAGTCCATAGAGTTGCAAACAGTCAAATATGACTGAGTGACTAACATAGCTGATTTGCAATGTTGTGGTTAGTTTCAGGTGTACAGAAAAGTGATTAAGTTTACATAAACAAATGTCTATTCTTTTTTAGATTCTTTTCCCTTTTAGTTTATTACAGAGTATTGAGTAGAGTTCCCTGTGCTATACTGTAGGTCCTTGTTGACTATCTTTCTTACACATAATAGTGTGTATATGCTAACCCCAATCTCTTAAATTCTCCCTCCCCCCAACTTTCTCTTTTGATAAACATAAAATTGTTTCCTAAGTATGTAAATCCATTTCTACTTTGTAAATAAGTTCATCTGTATCATTTTTTAGATTTCACATGTAAGTAATATCATATGATGTTTGTCTGTCTGACTTACTTCACTTAGTATGATAATCTCTAGATACATCTAGAGAATCTCTAGATAATTTCTAGATACATCTCTGGATACATGTGTTATTGCAAATGGCATTATTTCATTCTTTTTTATGACTGAATAATATTCCATTGTATACAGGTACCATATCTTCTTTATCCATTCATCTGTTGGACATTTAGATTGTTTCCATGTCTTTGCTATCATAAATAGTGCTGCAATGGACATTGAGGCACTTCAATGATACATGCAGGCTTCCTTAGTAGTTCAGCTAGTAAAGAATCCCCATGCAATGCAGGAGATCTTGGTTCAATCCCCGGGTAAGGAAGGGATAGAGAAGGGATCTCCATTAGAGAAGGGATAGGCTGCCTACTCCAGTATTCCTGGGCTTCCCTGGTGGCTCAGCTGGTAAAGAATCCACCTGCAATGTGGGAGACCTGGGTTTGATTGTTGAGTTGGGAAGATTCCCTGTAGAAGGGAACAGCTATCCATTCCACTATCCAGGTCTAGAGAATTCCATGGACTGTATAGTCCATGGGGTTGCAAAGAGCTGTACACGACTGAGCGATTTTCACTTTCTTTCAATGATACATGCATCCTAATAATTTTTTTTTTGGTATAAACCAAGTATTAGAAAGTGAAGACTTTTTCTCCAAATAATAGAAACATTCCTCAAATGCTATGCAAGCTTGGCTGGTTGCAGCAGAGTCTCCTTTTTTTTTTTTTTTTTCTAGGACTAAAACACTAATCTTTAATATCTAAGCTTCACTGTAGGGGGAAAAGACATTTATGATGTCTTACGACATTTCCGTTTTATCCTGGGTACTCTTCTGTAAAACCAAACCTCATATCTAGAGTGGAATCTGGCTATATCAAAGAATCATTTTACAAGAATTTCTAAATCTGGAGTCTATGGAGTTGAAACAAAAATCCCATTTGATGGCAGGGGCTGTAAGATATAAAACTCATGTGCTGTGGACTTCTACATTCTTATGAAATGGAGAAATATTGTGCGATAGCATGATCTTGACATCTAGAACAATCAGAAAGAAGAGATGGAAACGAGGTGGCCTTAACATACCAGGTCACCATTGATCTTGGGTGCAGCGATATCTTTGTCTTTCCATCTGCTTGGGGTGCTGACTTTGGATTTTGCAAGTCATTATCACTTCCTTTCTACAGGAACATGTTGGAGGGTGTCCTTGTCAGTTGTAACCAAACCTCTATAAAATCTCTGACTTATTCTGAGAGTCAGGAAGCTGAAGATAGACATATGTATGGGGAAAGACTAGATGAGAGCCTTGGGATATGGAGGAAATGAAAATTGGTGGCCCTGCATAAGCTTGAAAGAGGGAGACCAGGTAAAAGAAAAATACCTGACTTGAAGCAAAGGGTCTCAAATGTTCCAATAGCCATCAGATAATCTCCAAAATATACAAACAGCTAATATAGCTCAATATCAAAAAACCAAACAATCTGATTTTAAAAATGGATAGAAAACCTAAATAAGCATTTCTTCAAAGAAGGCATACAGATGGCCAACAAACACATGAAAACAGGCTCAGTATCACTAATTATTAGAGAAATGCAAATCAAAACTCAATGAAGTATCACTTCACAGTGGTCAGAATATGAAAAAAATCTACAAATAAGAAATGCTGTAGAGGGTGTGGAGAAAGGGGAAACCTCTTACACTGTTGGTGGGAATATACATTGATACAACCACTCACTGGAAAAGGTCAGTTTTCATTCCAATCCCAAAGAAAGGCAATGCCAAAGAATGCCAAAGAATATGTGAAGGCTATATATTGTCACCCTGCTCATTTAACTTATATGCAGAGTACATCATGAGAAATGCTGGGCTGGAAGAAACACAAGCTGGAATCAAGATTGCCGGGAGAAATATCAATAACCTCAGATATGCAGATGACACCACCCTTATGGCAGAAAGTGAAGAAGAACTAAAGAGTCTCTTGATGAAAGTGAAAGAGGAGAGTGAAAAAGTTGGCTTAAAGCTAAACATTCAGAAAACTAAGATCATGGCATCTGGTCCCATGCCTTCATGGGAAATAGATGGGGAAACAGTGGAAACAGTGTCAGACTTTATTTTTTTGGACTCCAAAATCACTGCAGATGGTGATTGCAGCCATGAAATTAAAAGATGTTTACTCCTTGGAAGGAAAGCTATGACCAACCTAGATAGCATATCAAAAACCAGAGACATTACTTTGCCAACAAAGGTCCATTTAGTCAAGGCTATGGTTTTTCCAGTGGTCATGTATGAATGTGAGAGTTGGACTGTGAAGAAAGCTGAGCATGGGAGAATTGATGCTTTTGAACTGTGGTGTTGGAGAAGACTCTTGAGAGTCCCTTGGACTGCAAGGAGGTCCAATCAGTCCATCCTAAAGGAGAGCAGTTCTGGGTGTTCATTGGAAAGACTGTTGCTGAAGCTGAACCTCCAATACTTTGGCCACCTCATGTGAAGAGTTGACTCATTGGAAAAGACTCTGATGCTGGGAGGGATTGTTGGCAGGAGGAGAAGGGAACGACAGAGGATGAGATGGCTGGATGGCATCACTGACTCAATGGACATGAGTTTGAGTGAACTCTGGGAGTTGGTGAAGGACAGGGAGGCCTGGTGTACTGCAATTCATGGAGTCACACAGTCGGACATGACTGAGAGACTGAACTGAACTGAACCGAACAACCATTAAATGTCCATCAACAGAGGAATGGATAAAGAAGGTAAGGCACATATATAAAGTGGAATATTACTCAGCCAGAAAAGGAAGAAAATTGTGCCAGTTATGGAGATGTAGATGGATAGAGACTGTTGCACAGAGTGAAGTACATCAGAAAGAGAAAAGCAAATATCATATGCTAACACATAAATGTGGAATCTAGAAGAATGGGCAGATGAATCTATTTTCAAAGCAGAAATAGGGACATTGATGTGGAGAATAAATTTATGGATACTAAGTAGGGAAGGAGGATGGATTGGGAGATTGAGGTTGACATATGTACTCTACTCTGATGTATAAAATAGATAAGTAATGAGAATCAACTGTATATCACAGGGAACTCTACTAAGGTTCTGTGGTGACATAAAGGGGAAAGAAATTCATAGAAGAGGGGATGTATGTATAAGTATAGCTGATATACTTTGCTGTACAATAGAAACTAATGCAACATTGTAAAGCAACTATACCTCATAAAAAAAAAAAAAGCTAATTAGAAGACAGTCACTAGGAAAGAGTCCTCTGGGTAGGAATGAGGGGTGCAAGGCAATGGCACCCCACTCCAGTACTCTTGCCTGGAAAATCTCATGGATGGAGGAGCCTGGTAGGCTGTAGTCCATGGGGTTGCTAAGAATCGGACACGACTGAGCGACTTCCCTTTCACTTTTCACTTTCATGCATTGGAGAAGGAAATGGCAACCCGCTCCAGTGTTCTTGCCTGGAGAATCCCAGGGACAGGGGAGCCTGGTGGGCTCCCGTCTATGGGGTTGCACAGAGTCGGACACGACTGAAGCGACTTAGCAGCAGCAGCAGCAGGGCACTCAAGTGCCTATGGCTTTGTCCAAGGGTGGGAAGGGAACGTGAAGATTCTAAGGCAGTTCTGATGCTTAAGGACTGACTTGAGTGCAGGGCCATCTTCGCAGCAATGCACAAAAGAGGAGGACTAAATAAATATTGGTTAGGGTTTGGGAAATAATAGAAAAAAGCAATAGTCTTTCTTTCTCTCAAACCTGGAAAATGAATCAGCATCACCCACTGCTAGTAGATCCCGTTAGCCCTGAACTTGGTTAACAAATATGAAATCGCAAGAGAGCCAAGTAGAGTTCTACATATTTTTAGTGACAAAATGGGCATTTCTTTAGAGTACTGTTATTTCAGAATATGTTTACATGAAACAGAGAATATAGAAAAAATCATCCCAGATCAGAAAATAGAAATGCAATCTGAAGTGGGGGCTTGCCTGGTGGCTCAGTGGTAAAGAATCGTCTGCCAATTCAGGAGACACAGGTTTGATCCCTGGGTCAGGAAGATCCCCTGGAGAAGTGACTGGCAACTCACTCCAGTATTCTTCCCTGGGAAATCCCTTGGGCAGAGGAGCCTGGTGGGCTACAGTCCATGGGGGTCACAAGAGTCAGACATGACTGAGCAACTAAACAATGACAACAATATGAAGTAGATGCTGCGGCTAAGTTCTTCTCTGAGAAGTCTAATTACTAGTCATTGTGGGATTCTTGGGTCCAGCTGGACACTTAGCCTTTGTTGCTTGCTGCAAAGCAGATGAATGTTTCAGAGGGCAGAGTTAGGCGCCGTTTGTGTTTCAGGAAAGTAAAAGCTGTTCCGTTGCCAATCAACTGACGTGGAATTATGAAACACCTTATGATTTAGTTAAGCAAAAACTGCCAGAAAACTCCCTCCTAAAATTCACATCTTACCTTGGGAGATGAGGCAATACAAAGGTTTTGGTGCATAACATGCTTTAACTTTCTACATTAGGTTACTGCAAAGCCATAAATCAAGACTATTTTTCATTCTTCCCTCTGGTGGGCACCCCTCTGTCTGGCTACATCCTGGGGTGGAAGGCCTTTCCTCTACCCCAGATGTGTTTGGAATGCAGTAATTCTCTCACTCTTCTCTGTCACTAATTGCCTTGTCTCTTGAAGCAGGCAGTTGCAAGTTGAGTGCACAGGAGGATGTGACTATGAGGTCTTATTAAATCAGGGCCAGCCAGGTTAGAAGCTGTGACATAACTTATGTGTGACCCCGAACTTGCGTACCCAAATTCCTGAACCTGAACTCACATTACAGTTCATTGCATTAATTATGGTTGTATAATTAAAAAAAAAAGAAGCAAAAAACTTCAAAATATTTGACAAAAGAAGGGTCTGAGAATTTTACAGGGTTTCCCTGGTTTGGTTTATGTTCAAATGGTGAAGCATTTAATTTGTCCACTTTCTCTGGTCACCCCGTAGCTCACTTATCAAGAGAAACATCACTTTTCTCCATTCTTCAGAGTCTTTCTTCTCCTAATAGACTGAGTTTAAGAACATATTCATTTAAAATAAGTGGTAATTTAGCTTCCTTCACATTTGTATAAGATTAGCACACAAAGCCTAACCTATGCATTACTCATAACCATCCTGTGTGGTAGTAACTAGCTGCCAAGGTGAACAAGCCTGCTTTATCATGGTGGCCTTAGAAATTATAGGAGTCATATTCAGCCTAAATTCCTTTCTGGGGAGAAAAGGGCATGATAGGGCTTAATATACACACAAATAAATGGGAAGCAAGTTGGAAAGCTGAGCCTTTCTTTACATAGGGAGCTCTGTGCTATACAGATAAAGGGATTGCACTTCTGCTCTTATTAATCACAAAAGAGGTACATGCTTAGCCCAATAAAAAGTCTTTATTACTTTATTAGCATTTTTGGTGGCTCATATGGTAAAGAATCTGCCTGCAATATAGGCAACCTGGGTTCGATCCCTGGGTTGGGAAGATCCCCTGGAGAAGGAAATGGCAACCTACTCAAGTATTCATGCCTGGAGAATTCCATGGACAGAAGAGTGTGGTGGGCTACAGTCCATGGGGTCACAAAGAGTCGGACATGACTGAGTGACTAACACTTACTTACTTTCTTATACATTCTTTGTGCCTAGGCTTACAGTTTACATTCTTAAAGTGTTTTATATTCTCTCTTCTACCTGGGCTGAACACAAGTCCAATCTTTGTGATTTCACCAGATAACCCAATTAGCTAAAGAGGAGAGTGATGCTAGTCTCTCTGAATGGGTCTGCAGGATGCCACATACCTCCAAGCAAAAACCAAAATAGCTTTCTGAAGATCTGATCCTCTTATACCACAAAGTGCTAATTAGACTCATGGGATTTTTCACTCCTCTACTGGGTATTTCCTTTGTGCTAACAGTGTGCAGACAAAGTAGTAGGATTGCAGTTCTGAACCCCTCGAGGCTGTACTTGATTTTACCCAGAATTCCTCTGAAGACACACGTGATGAATGATGAGACCTGCTCTCCTGTCATAAATCCCAGCAAATAGAGGAGGGAGACCAGGTTGACACATCACCTTTGTGGACTGGGCTACAGACTCCCAGCTGATTTATCTGCCCATTTCTGCTCATTATGAAAGATAGAAATGGTTTAGCTCCAACATTTTACAGAAACATTTGGTCAGGGCGCACCTATTTCAAAAAGAGATGATTGTTTTCATTCCATTTATTATTCTCTAAAAGCCATTGTTCTTTTATCTAGAGAGGTCACTACCAGGCCTCCACCAACAGACCCTTTTTTGTTCTTAGAAATAAAAAGCAAAACACTGGAATTGGCTAAGCCCTTCTTTTCTTGAGAAGAAACTTGTATACAGGAAGCTCAACCTTTCCTGATACCAAGTGATGGTTAAAGTGAATAATGGTGAGGTATCAGGCAGATGTGTTCTAAATTTATCAGCTACTTTCCAGCTGTGTGATACTATTACTTTCCATAAAATAGTAATAATTATTAACATTGATATACAAGCATAATATGAATATATAGTCTATCTTAACATATAATGTTCATAATTATTAATGTTATTAAATGATAGACATTACCTTCTGAGACTTAGTTCTTCATCAGCTAAATGGCATTCATCATAATGCCTGTCTCCTAGAGTTAAATAACACTTGTCACATAGTAAGTGCTAAATAAATATTTGCTTTCACACACGAGCAGCATCTTCGCATTCCTACCAACATGAAAACCAACAGTATACAAGGAAGCAGATTTCATGATTTTTAGCCTTGATGTCTCTCTTCCATTAGATCTTGACACTTTACTACCCAGGAAACTGGAAACGGTCTACCTGGCTTGGGTTCATGCATACTTGGTCTTGCATTAAATGTTGCAATCATCTCCATTCACCTACAGAATGAAGTCCAGTTTCCTTAGTTTCACTTAACACATTTACACATCCTCATACTTGACCTCATTCACTGTGTACTTTTTTCAGCAATCTGTTTATTTCCCATGAGATCATCAAATTGCTACATTTCATTGAAATTGTGTGCCTATATATCTATTTTTTCCACTAGATTAGAAACTATCCAAGGGCAGAGATGTTCATATCAGTGTCTGATACTAAGAGGTGCTTGCACCATACCTGATTTTAAGGTAGTTTAAGCTTGGTGTTAGTCCCCACATGGTACAGTGGTAAAGAATCTGCCTGCCAAGGCAGGAGACACAGGAGAGACAGGTTCAATCCCTGGGTCAGGAAGATCCACTGGAGAAGGAAATGGCAACTCACTCCAGTATTCTTGCTTGGGAAATCCCATGGACAGAGGAGCCTGGAGGGCTACAGTACCTGGGATCACAAAGAGTTGGACACAACTGAACATACACACACACACACACACACACACACAAGCTTAGTGTTGGGATGGGAGTGGCTATGCGAATCTTTTTCATTATGTGTATGAGTACAGAAAAAGCAAATGTAATTACAGGTGATCCTCTATAAAAATATTTATAGATATGCATATATACACAGATTAATATATACATATATATTTCTTTGCTGTCTTAAATAAGCAGACATAAAGAAAGGACAGCCTAGTATCAATGAGCACACCTATCATCCAGATGTTGGTTTCTAATATTTTTCTCTAATTAAAGGAACCACAGATTCTTGGAAAAAATGACTGATTCTGGGATTGGCGCAGGAAAGTTACAAGATAAGCCTAAAGCTTCTTGTCGGTCCTAAAATAAGGAAGTGTTAAAATACATACACACACAATAAGAGGGGCACAAAAACAAATTAAAATTCCCAACTGCCAGAAGCTGGAATAATTTGACCAAAACATTATTAAGGTAGTAGCAGACAGCAATTCAAAAAAGAGACAAATATCTATGAGTCTCTACTGATATAAATAAATGCATAAATAAAAATGATAAATGGGAGAGAAGAGACAAATGTCCTGAGCACACTAATTTATGCATGCACTTCACCCTAAAGGAGTAGGATGGCATAACCCATCATTCTTTAAATGTGGGTTGTGTATAGAGACTTTCTCCTCAAAGGCAGAGTATGGAAAGGGAGGGGGGAAAATAGTGTAACTTTACAGTACAGAAACCTGACCAACACTACTTCAGCCAGGTGACTGAGGTCAACATCAGTAGTCATAAGCTATGTAGATAGTGTGTAACCTTGATATGATAGGGTGAAAATGGCACTTCTCTGCAATCTTCCTCTCTAAATCTCATAACCCCAGTCTAATCATGAGAAAAACCTCAGACAAACTCCAGCAGAGGAGCATCCTACAGTATTCTTGGCCAGTACTCCCTCAAACTGTCAATGTCATCAGTAACAAGGAAAAGTCTGAGAAGCTCTTGTAGCCAAGAGGAGTCTAAGAAGACATGATGATTAAATGCAATATTGTGTCCTAGATGAAATCCTGGAAAAGGAACAGCATGTTAGGAAGAAAATAAGGTAATCTGAATAAAGTATGGACTTTAGTTAAAACTGATGCATCATCTGTTCGTTAATTGTGGAAAGTACACCATACTGATGTAAGAGGCTAATAATAGGGGCAACTGAGTGCAGGATAGACGAGAACTCTCTGAACTATCTTCTTCATTTTCCTGTAAATCTAAAACTGGTATAAAAATAAAGTCTATTTAAAATGTCTAAATAGAAAAGTAAAAAAGCAAGTGAGGAGTAAAATCAGGATTATCTGACTAATGTAGAAGAAATATTACTTCTTTCTTAACAGAGATGCCCTTTTCCCTGCCATTTCTGTGAATCATCTAGGACACAAAACAACTCAATCATTGCCTCTCTCTTCTGCCTGATTATGTGTATGTGGATATGAATGGAAAGAAGATACATGGAATCTTTCCTATGATAAAAATAATATGTTTTAACACCAGTCACATTTTTAAATCAGAAGCTTCATGGCTTAATACACACTTACTCATCTTTTTTGTGCCTCAGAGGTGGTAGATTGCTTCAGAATAAAACCCAACCCATCTCCTTCCTAGCCACTGGTCAGAAACTCATTGAAGTGGATGATAAGCAAAAGCTTCATACCTTTTAACAGAAGTGCATCTATGGGCACAGAAGTTGCTGCTGACTCTCTGGGTGAAAAACAGAAGGGTTATGTGGTGTGGTCTGAATCAGTGGTGGGAAGGACAAGCAGGGTTTCCTTTTGAAGTAAACTGTCTTAACCTATGGATGAGTCTGCCTGCTACAAAATAATGGACATTCCTATTACAGACCAGGAAGGACTGGAGAAAGAAAGTGCAAATCTGTATCAAGTTGCATCATAAATGCTAACCTGAGTGTTTTCAATTTGGTCATCATTAAAAAAGGGAGAAGAATATTCCAGGACTCACTGATATTACCGTGCCTTTTCACCTGGAGCCCAAAAGATCTAGCAGAATCCATAAACTTTGCAGTGTTTCTAAAACAGATGATGTCTGCTAGTATGTCATGAGAAAGCCCCTAAACAAAGAAGGTTAGAAACCTAGGACCAGTTTCATCCACCTCATTAGAACTGATTCAAATGTGTTCTTTTTAATGGCTGAGTAATACTCCATTGTGTATATGTACCACAGCTTTCTTATCCATTCATCTGCTGATGGACATCTAGGTTGCTTCCATGTCCTGGCTATCATAAACAGTGCCGCGATGAATATTGGGGTACACGTATCTCTTTCAATTCTGGTTTCCTCAGTATGTATGCCCAGCAGTGGGATTGCTGGGTCATAAGGCAGTTCTATTTCCATTTTTTAAAGGAATCTCCACACTGTTCTCCATAGTGGCTATACTAGTTTGTATTCCCATGAGGTGGATGAAACTGGAGCCTATTATACAGAGTGAAGTAAGCCAGAAAGAAAAACACCAATACAGTATACTAACGCATATATATGGAATTTAGAAAGATGGTAACGATAACCCTGTATGTGAGACAGCAAAAGAGACACTGATGTATAGAACAGTCTTTTGGACTCTGTGGGAGAGGGAGAGGGTGGGATGATTTGGGAGAATGGCATTGAAACATGTATAATATCATATATGAAATGAGTCGCCAGTCCAGGTTTGATGCACGACACTGGATGCTTGGGGCTGGTGCACTGGGATGACCCAGAGGGAGGGTATGGGGAGGGAGGAGGGAGGAGGGTTCAGGATGGGGAACACGTGTATACCTGTGGTGGATTCATGTTGATATATGGCAAAACCAATACAATATTGTAAAGTTAAAAAATAAAATAAAATGTAAAAATAAATAAAATAAATTCAGTAAAATAAAAAAAAAAAAGAAAGAAACCTAGGACCAAAGCACTTAAGATTCAGCATCTCTTACTCCACATGGTTTGCAACTAAATATCAGCAAATTGCTCTGAAGAGACAGCATTCTAAGAAAAAAGAGGAAGAGGATGCTAAACTTTTGGCCAAGAGAGTGAAGGAGACCAAAGAAAAATGCCAGATATGAGATGTTCTAAGAGTAACAAATAAATAAGATCAAATAATAATAATAATACATGTTCACTCTAGTCCTTGCTTTGTCCAAACTGGTATTCTGGGTCACAAAGATGAATTCCCAATTTTCTGTAAGAGCTGACTTTCACATTACTCTTGGGCAGAAGTACTGTAAGAATTAGAATGGCCTTTAATATTTTGTGGAACAGTAATGAAGGTAGGAGAGGGCTTTCCTGGTGGTTCATTGGTAAGAATCCTACCAAGGCAGAAGACAGGGGTTTGATCCCTGGGCAGCAAGATCCACTGGAGAAGGAAATGACAACTTACTCCAGTATTCTTGCCTTGGAAATTCCATGGAAGAGGAGCCTGGTGGGTTATAATCCATGGGATCACAAAAGAGTCAGATAGGACTTCGCGACTAAACACTACCACCACCACCAGCAGCAACGTAAGTGAAAGAAGTCTGAGCACCAGTCTGCTTTCAATGGGTCTACACAGGGTTTCAGTGGGTTTTCAATTTTTCCTTAAACTCACATCAATAAGAATAAACATAGATGCCAGTACTCAGAAACCATCATGTTTCATCTAAAAACCTCTTATCTGTCACTGTACCCACAGTCAGTGACTTATTTCCTGGGCAAAAAAGCAAATGTTTTGGTTCAAGCAGAAATTGCTGAGGTAAGTCCTCTTCATCAGTTTGATAAAGAAGCCAAAAGTTAGCTTGTAGCTCTCAGGTGGCCATGCTCATAGACCTGTGCTTAATTTTATATATGTGTCTTGTGTCCTTGCTCAGAGATATCTTCATCTAAGTCCTTTTGATAAACAGTGGTGTGGGAGAAAGGCAGAGGATGTCTGCGTGACAGGGTGGTCCAGGTCAGCAAATTAATGTTCCTCCTTGGGGCCAGAGCTGGCTGGGAGAAGGATTGACTCTGACCTTGGGGGTTTTACACCAGAGGTGGTCCAGCAGAGAGGAAACAGAGGAAACTGTAGTGATTTTGATTGAGTTATTGGATGCATTCACTTTCCTGTGCAACCCATCCATGTGATTGGCTGAATGTCTTTGATTTGCAAACATTTATGGAGATATCACATCTTTGTCACATCTCTATAAACCTGTGGTGTGACTTCCCTGTCACATACTCAAGGGGTCTGGCATGTGCACATGATCAGTTGTGTCCAACTCTGATACCCCATGGACTGTAGCCCCCTGCCCTCCCCAGGCTCTTCTGTCCATGAGATTTCCCAGGCAAACCCATGTAAATGTATCCTGATGTGCAAGAATCTTTGGTTAAGATTTCATTCACAGCTACTTTCCTGGTGGTCCAGTAGCTAAGACTCTGAGCTCCCAATGGAGGGGACCTGGGTTTAATCCTTGGTCAGGGAACTAGATCACACATTCCACAACTAAAAGTTCACACACCACATCTAAAGTCCCCACATGCCACAGCTAAGATCCGGTGCAGCCAAATAAGCAACTATATTAAAAAAAGATTTCAAAAAAAAAAAAAAAAAAAAAAAAAAAAAAAAAAAAAAAAAGATTTCATTCACAATTTCTTATACCTATGCAGTTCCTTCAACTTTCCAAACCCTATATGCAAAACTGCAGTCACCCTCTGGCTCCAGCTAGTATCTTTTCCCATTTCCTTTCAGGCAAAACTTAATGACAGATTAGGTAAAGTTAAATTGCCTTGGAAAATCAACTCTCCTCAATTCTGCAGATGGAAGGGAGTCTGTGGTTGGGTGAAGGCAGTGAAGTACAGTAAACAGTAAAAGGTCAGAGCAGCACCAGCCATCTAAATGGCGAGGCCCTGGGGGAAAGGAAAATGCAAGCTTTTTGTCAAAAAATTATTAGAAAGTATGAAATGGTGACCACAGCCTCTTAAACCAAACATGCCTTTTGTGACCGCCCCATCACATGCCCAAGGGTTCTGGTGTGTGTGCAGCTCAGCTGTGTCCAACTCGTTGCCATCCCATGGATTGTAGCCCACCAGGCTCCTCTGTCCATGGGGTTTTCAAGGCAAGAATATTGGAGAGGGTTGCTGTTTCCTTCTCCAGGGCATCTTCCCAACCCAGGGATCGAACCTGTGCCTCCTGCTTCTACATTGGCAGGTGGATTCTTTACCATTGAGCCACCTAAGAAGACAAGGGATCTGTTGTAACACTGAATAAGCTTTGAATCTAGCCCTGTCTTTTCCCAAATGGGCAACTCTGGGCAAATTTCTCATACTCTTTGATTTAAAGATCTTCATCTGCAAAATGATAATAAGCTTATCTACTGGAGAAGGAAACAGGGTTGCAAAGAGTCAGACATGACTGATCGACTAACACACACACACCCTTTGTTTATAGAGCATTACATGAAACAAAGGCAAAAAACAAAGTGCATTGTATTGTGCAGGGAGCATTCAATAAACTGATAATGATGATAAGGACACTAATAATAATGAGACGAGCAAGAAGGGAGCGGCAGGAATCAGGGGTGGGGTTGGCGGCACTGCTTTATCCTGCTCTCAGCTCACCCTCCAGTGCAGACACAACAGGGGTGGGGGAGTCGTGGTCCCTTCTCTCCTCAGCGTCGAACACCCGCCTCAGCTGGCTGCCAGTTGTCAGCTCCACCTGCAGGCCTCAGGAGAGACCATCTGGACCTGGCATTTGACACCACTCACAGCATAGAAAAGACCAGAACTCAAGGTTGAGCAATAGCTCCAGCGGTCCCCTCCTTGACAAGGGCATGTGTTTCCATTTACAGCAGGCTTGTTTTTCGAGAATCCTCATCCCTCCCCACGCTTGGAAATTTCCTGAGGGCCTTATGCTTGACCTCCACACCTGGGGCTGCTGAGCCGGCTTCCTGCCGTTGCTGCCTGCCCTCTGGCCTGCCCGTCAAACCCCTGGTTGACCTCTGGAGGGCCAGACCGCATAGCGTGTGTGCCCTGTGGCCTCCTCATTTCTACACTCTATCTGACCCAACACCATGACGTCTGTATTTGCCCTCAGGCTCCCTGCCGAGTCTTTGTAGCCCTTTGCAGCAGTTGAACACTCTCCAGTTTTGGCGTTTTGCCCAGAACAGTGACCCCTAAGATGCCTGGGGTCTGTCCACCAATGCCCCATCACTCACTGGCAAAATGGAGTCCATTGACCCGTCCAGCCTAGCCCTGCTCTCTCAGCGGTCTCATTAGGACACAGAACACAGTCTACTGGAAACTTCTCCACCTGCCTTGATCTGGGTAGCTCCCAAGTGTGTGATCCCTTCAGTCTAACCACGAAGAGCATCGGTCATTCTGCTTTAGTCAAGGACACTGAAGAGAACTGTTCTCCCTCTAATGAGTCCTCCTCCCTTATCACTGCTTGTGGGAAGGCGAATGGTTGGGGCATTCTTTCCTTTGGGGTCAGCAAGAGTTCTCTATGAACATGCTTCTTTGTTCTTTGTGATTTGATTATATTCTTAAAAAAAAAGTCAAGTAGGCTTAGTGTCGAGTTAACCCTTTTGGGTTACATATTAGTTGACAATCCTTAATACCAAACCATTTATTCTTCATTTGGTAGGCATCGTGGCAGTGGGCCAACTGCAGTGAAAAGAGCAACGTCAATCTACCCAGGCTTTTCTTGGACTGAATATTGTGCTAGAACCATATAAGCTGCTCTTACTCATCAAGAGGGACTTAAAACTGAGCTAAAGTGACCCCAATGGCTTCAAATGTGTGTCTTCAGATACTGGAAAATGATTCCAAGCCATAGGCTTTTCTAACAAGATAAGTGGTAGTTACAGTGTAGTCTGGGCAATCTGATAGTGCACAGGTATCGCTGAGCAGTCTACAATCTCAAAGGGTCTCAAAATGTGATAATGTTGAAGTAACCTTACTTTACTCATCAGCAGCATTCAACACAGTGATCTCTCCTCCTTGAAACATTTTCTTCACCACACCTGCCCCACCCTGGGACATCATTTTATCGGTTTTCCTTCCACCTCTCAGGCTCATTCATTTCAGTCTCCTTGCTTTTCCTCCTCATAACCCAGACTACCACATTTTGGGATGCTCCTTAGGTTTATATGGGGGGAAATCTTCCATTCACCTCTTCAGAATCTCACTCCACTCTCGACTTTAACCAGCTCTATGGCCTGAGAGGCTGACTCTGTAGATTGCAACATGACTTCTGTGCATGTTACCAGTTGAATTGTGAACCCCCCATCCCAAATTCATATGTGGCAGTCCTAACCCCTAGTATCTCACAGTGTGGTAGACCTCACTGGGAAATAGGATCACTACGAATGTAGTCCTACTAGCATAAGTAGTCTCCTAAACCAGTGTGACTGATGATCTCATAAAGAGGGGACATTTAGATGCAGGGTGGCTCAGACGGTAAAGACTCTGCCTGCAATGTAGGAAACCCGGGTTTGATCCCAGGGTTGGGAAGATCTCCTGGAGAAGAAAATGGCAATCCCTCTAGTATTCTTGCCTGGAAAATCCCACGGACAGAGGAGCCTGGTGGGCTACAGTCCATGGGGTCACAAAGAGTCAGACACGACTGGGTGATTAACACTTCACTTAGATATATTGGGAGAGGGCCAAGTGACTAGTAAGGCAGAGGTCAGGGTGATGCACCTATTAGGCCAAACACAGAATTGCCATCATACCACTAGAGGCTAGGTGAGGGGCATGGAGTGGATTCCCCCTCAGTCCTTAAAAGCAGCCAAACCTGCCTTGACCTTGGACTTTATCTTCTAGAACTGTGGGATAAGTTTATGTTATTTCTTTAGTAAGTAAATCGCACAGCCCCTTTTTTTCTTGGCAGATTTGTTTCTTTTTGGTGGTGGTGGGGGAACACAGCTACATCCATTTATTTACTTATTTTAGTTATATATGGCTGTGTCAGGTCTTAGTAGGGCTTTCCTGGCGGCTCAGTGGTAAAGAATCTGCCTGCAATGCAGGAGACCTGGGTTCGATCCCTGGGTTGGGAAGATCCTCTGGAGGAGGGCATGGCAACCCAGCTCAGTACTTTTGCCTGGAGAATTCCATGGACAGAGGAGCCTGGTGGGCTACAGTCCATAGGATCCCACAAAGTTGGACACAACTGAGTAACTAAGCAGCAGCAACAGGTCTTAGCTGCAGCGTGTGGGATCGTCACTGCAGTATACACACGCTATTTGTGGTGTTGCAGGCTTAGTTGTTCCATGGCATGTGGGACCTTTGTTCTGGCGGATTCTTAACCACTAGACCAAATAGCTCAGTTGGTAAAGAATCTGTCTGCAATGTAGGAGATCCGGGTTCAATTCCTGGGTTGGGAAGATCCTCTGGAGAAAGAAATGTCAATCTATGCCAGTATTCTTGCCTGAAAAATCCCATGGACAGAGGAGCCTAGGGGGCTACTGTCCGTGGGGTCGCAAGAGTCGGACATGACTTAGCAACTAAACCACCACCACCAGACCACCAGGGAAGTCCCTGTCTACATTATTTAAGTCATCCAGTTTGTGGTATTTTGTTTCAGTGGCCCTGGAAAACTCCTGTTTCTAGTTGAATTTGGCCAGTGGGGACCTGGCAGGAGACTGGAGGGAAGAAGGTGCATGGATCAGTCTGTGTAGACCTTGGCTCCTCCTCTATGAGTGTGCTTTGGATTAGTTATATCCTGGCCTGAAGGACTGCTCACATGACTCTCCTATGGTTCTGACTACCTCTGTCTTCCCTCCAGCCTTCAGGCAAAAGGCCTGTATTACCAGCCTTTTCAAGGGATACAGCAGCTGAGTCCCTGCTAACCTTGAGTGACATGGTGTCCCTTGTGACCGACTGCCTGACATCTTTCCACTGTTAAAATCTATTCCTTTGTAAATAAATCTTCAATGCATCCTAAATTTGAATATGCTATCTGTTTGGTATTGGGGCACTGACTCAAACAGACCTTCTCTCTTTTCTACATGTACTCATTCTCTTTGACCACCTCCACCCTGTTCATGGGGCTTCCCTGATAGCTCAGTTGGTAAAGAATCCACATGTAATTCAGGAAACCTCTGTTCAATTCCTGGGTTGGGAAGATCCACTGGAGAAGGAATAGGCTACTCACTCCAATATTCTGGCCTGGAGAATTCCATGGACTATATAGTCCATGAGGTTGCAAAGACTTGGACTTAACTGACTGACTTTCACTTCCCTGTTCATAACTGTATATACTGTACTCAATACTTCTCCACTGAATTCCAGGCTTCTCTAACGGCCTACTTGTTATTTTCTCTTAGTTGTTAATAGACATCATAAACTCTTACATATTCAAAATCAAATTATTGACATTGTCCCCCAACTTTCTCTTCTTACAATGTTTCCTGTCTCACTAAATGGAACCTTCTATTCTTCCAGTAGCTGAGGACAAAACCTTTGAGTCACAGGTTATTCCAAGGTTATGTCTCTGGCATCTCACATTCATGTTCCATAGATGAGGAAATCCTCTTGAGTCTAGAGTAAAAAACAAACAAACAAACAAAAAACACCCAGTATGGCAAAATGGGAACCCTTGTATAGTGTTTGTGGGTATGTGAACATAGTGCAGCTGCTGTGAAAAGTATTTTGGTAGTTTCCCAAAAGGTTAAATATAGAACCACTATATAATGTAGCAATTCCACTTCTAGGTATATACCAAAAAGAAATGAATTCAGGGACTTGAACAGATATTTGTAAAAAATGCTTATAGCATGATTATTCACAGTAGCCAGAAGATAGAAACAACCCAACTGTTCATCAACAATAGCAAAAAATAGATAAAATGTAGTACATATATTCAATGGAATGTTATTCAGCAATAAAAAAAGATACAGTCTTTTAAAAGTTTGTATTGGAGCATAGTTGATATACAATATTGTGTTACTTTCTGCTATATAGCAAAATGAATCAATTATACACATATTCATATATCCACTCTGTTTTACATTCTTTTTCCATGTAGGTCATTACAGAGTATTCAGTAGAGAGTTCCCTATGTTATACAGTTCAGGTGAGTTCACTTCAGTCACTCAGTCGTGCCTGACTCTTTGCGACCCCATGGACTGCAGCACGCCAGGCTTCCCTGTCCATCACCAACTCCCAGAGTTTACTCAAAGTCATGTCCATTGAGTGGGTGATGCTATCCAACCATCTCATCCTCTTTCGTCCCCTTCTCCTCCCACCTTTGATCCTTCCCAGCATCAAGGTCTTTTCAAATGAGTCACTTCTTTGTATCAGGTGGCCAAAGTATTGGCGTTTCAGCTTCAGCATCAGTCCTTCCAATGGATATTCAGGACTGATTTCCTTTAGGATAGACTGGTTGGAGCTCCTTGCAGTCCAAGGGACTCTCAAGAGTCTTCTCCAACACCACAGTTCAGAAGCATCAGTTCTTTGGTGGCCAGCTTTCTTTATAGTCCAACTCTCACATCTATATATATGACTACTGGAAAAACCATATCTTTGACTAGAAGGACTTTTGGTGGCAAAGTAATGTCTCTGCTTTTTATTTTTTTTTATTTTTTATTTTTTTTTGTTGTTTTTTTTTTATTTTATTTTATTTTTAAACTTTACATAACTGTATTAGATTTGCCAAATATCAAAATGAATCCACCACAGGTATACATGTGTTCCCCATCCTGAACCCTCCTCCCTCCTCCCTCCCCATTCCATCCCTCTGGGTCGTCCCAGTGCACCAGCCCCAAGCATCCAGTATCGTGCATCGAACCTGGACTGGCATCTCATTTCATACATGATATTTTACATGTTTCAATGCCATTCTCCAAAATCTTCCCACCCTCTCCCTCTCCCACAGAGTCCATAAGACTGTTCTATACATCAGTGTCTCTTTTGTTGTCTCGTACACAGGGTTATTGTTACCATCTTTCTAAATTCCATATATATGCGTTAGTATACTGTATTGGTGTTTTTCTTTCTGGCTTACTTCACTCTGTATAATAGGCTCCAGTTTCATCCACCTCATTAGAACTGATTCAAATGTATTCTTTTTAATGGCTGAATAATACTCCATTGTGTATATGTACCACAGCTTTCTTATCCATTCATCTGCTGATGGACATCTAGGTTGCTTCCATGTCCTGGCTATTATAAACAGTGCTGCGATGAACGTCTCTGCTTTTTAATATGCTGCCTAGGTTGGTCATAACTTTTCTTCCAAGGAGCATGTGTCTTTTAATTTCATGGCTGCAATCACCATCTGCAGTGATTTTGGAGCCCCCCAAAATAAAGTTAGCCACGGTTTCCCCATCTATTTCCCATGAAGTGATGGGACCAGATGCCATGATCTTCGTTTTCTGAATGTTGAGCTTTAAGCCAATTTTTTCACTCTCCTCTTTCACTTTCATCAAGAGGCTCTTTAGTTTTTCTTCGCTTTCTGCCATAAGGGTGGTGTCATCTGCATATCTGAGGTTATTGATATTTCTCCTGGCAATCTTGATTCCAGCTTGTTCTTCTTCCAGTCCAGTATTTCTCATGATGTACTCTGTATATAAGTTAAATAAGCAGGGTGACAATATATAGCCTTGACATACTCCTTTCCTGATTTGGAACCAGTCTGTTGTTCCATGTCTTGTTCTAACTATTGCTTATTGACCTGCATACAGATTTCTCAGGAGGCAGGTCAGTTGGTCTGGTATTTCCATTTCTTGAAGAACTTTCCACAGTTTGTTGTGATCCACACAGTCAAAGGCTTTGGCATAGTCAATAAAGCAGAAGTAGATGTTTTTCTGGAACTCTTTTGCTTTTTCTATGATCTAAATAATGTTGGCAATTTAATCTCTGGTTCCTCTGCCTCTTCTAAATCCAGCTTGAACATCTGGAAGTTCATGGTTCACATACTGTTGAAGCCTGGCTTGGAGAGTTTTGAGCATTACTATGCCAACGTGTGAAATGAGTGCAATTGTGCAGTAGTTTAAGCACTCTTTGGCATTGCCTTTCTTTGGGATTGAAATGAAAACTGACCTTTTCCAGTCCTGTGGCCACTGCTGAGTTTTCAAAATTATTGGCATATTGAGTGCAACACTTTCACAGCATCATCTTTCAGGATTTGAAGTAGCTCAACTGGAATTCCATCACCTCCACTAGCTTTTTTCATAGTGATGCTTCCTAAGGCCCACTTGACTTCACATTCCAGGATGTCTGGGTCTAGGTGAGTGATCACATCATCATGATTATCTGGGTTGTGAAGATCTTTTCTGTATAGTTCTTTTGTGTATTCTTGGCACCTCTTCTTAATATCTCCTGCTTCTGTTAGGTCCATACCACTTCTGTCCTTTATTGTGCCCATCTTTGCATGAAATGTTCCCTTGGTATCTCTAATTTTCTTGGTGAGATCTCTAGTCTTTCCCATTCTATCGTTTTTCTCTATTTCTTTGCTTTGAACACTGAGGAAGGCTTTCTTGTCTCTCTTTGCTATTCTTTGGAACTCTGCATTCAAATAGGTATATCTTTCCTTTTTTCCTTTGCCTTTCCCTTCTCTTCTTTTCATAGCTGTTTGTACAATACATTATTTATCATTTTAATTATTTAATTCTTTAGTATACAATTGAGTGGCATAACATATATTCTCAACATTGTATACCCAATCATTCTCTTTTTTTCATAGCTATTTGCATGTTTGTGTTATACAGTAGCTTATTAGTTATCAATTTATATATAGTAATGTGTATATGTCTAACCCAATTGGCCATTTATGCCTTCCCTCTTCCCCCCTGGTAGCCATGATTATTAAGAATGAAGTTTTGATACATCCTAGAGAAGGGTATGGCAACAACATGTATTGGACCTGAAAAATATTACACTTAATAAAATAAGCCAGACGCAGAGGACAAGTATGATTCTGCTTACATGGAATTTTAGAAAAGACAAATTCATAGTTACAGAAAGTAGATAGATTGTTTCCTGGGGCTAGAACAAGAGGGAAAGGGAGAACTATTGTTTAATGCATCCAGAGTGTTTGTTTAGGGTAATGAAGAAGTTTTGCGTATAGACAGTGATGATTGGTATAAAACATTGTGAATGTATGTTATACCACTCAATTGTATATTAAAGAATTATATAATTAAAATAATAAATTATGTATTGTGTATATTTTACCACAATAAAAATAAATACAAATATACATATCTAGGATTTGACCCCTTCTCACCACTTCTACCAATACCATCTCTGTCCCAGCCACCTTGGCATCTCAAGGGTATTATGGTGGTAAGTTCTGTCTAGTCAAGGCCTTGGTTTTCCCAGTGGTCATGTATGGATGTGAGAGTTGGACTATAAAGAAAGCTGAGTGCCAAAGAATTGATGCTTTTGAACTGTGGTGTTAAAGAAGACTCTTGAGAATCCCTTGGACTGCAAAGAGATTCAACCAGTCCATCCTAAAGAAGATCAGTCCTGGGTATTTATTGGAAGGACTGATGTTGAAGCTGAAACTCCAATACTTTGGCCACCTGATGAGAAGAGCTGACTCATTGGAAAAGACCCTGATTCTGGGAAAGATTGAGGACAGGAGGAGAAGGGGACGACAGAGGATGAGATGGTTGGATGGCATCACTGGCTCAATAGACATGGGTTTGGGTGGATTCCGGGAGTTGGTGATGGACAGGGAGGCCTGGTGTGCTGTGGTTAATGGGGTCTCAAAGTGTTGGACACAACTGAGCGACTGAACTGAACTGAACTGAACCTATTCATGGGTCTCTGTGCTTGTATATTTGTTTCCCTACACCGTATTCTCCATACAGCAGCCAGATTGATTCTGTTGACATCAAGATAATTCACATTATGTCCTTCTTCTGATCAACATTTTCCAGGAGATTTCCATCTCTTTCAATGTAAAAGTCAACATTCTAATACCAGAAGATAAGGCTCTCATGGTTAGACCTCAGGCCACCTCCATGTCTTATCTCCTTTTATCCTCCCCTTCTCACTCTGCTGTGGGGACACCAGACTCTTTGCTGCTGCTTGAACACACCTACTATGCAACCTCTTAGAGGTCCTTACTCATCCTTTCAGTCATTTCTGAGGACTTCCCTGATAGCCTTCATGAAGTAGTCCTCACATTCTACCCCAAGATGCCCTTTCTTCGTCTCCTGGTTTACTTTCTTCATAGAAATATGCATGCAAAAGCACTTGTTTATTATCTGCATTTCTCTCCCCACCACCATCCTTTGTTCCCTGATGTCTCCTCTCAACCTAGAATGATACTTGGCCCATGATAGGTCCTTGGCAAGTATTTGGTAAAGAATGAATGAAGGCAAAAGCTATGCTTCTTCTGTTCCTGGCATGATAAATAATTAATAAAATGAATGAAATTTCCCCATTGTCTTCTGTTTCTGACACTTAGCCTATCTTTTTTTTTTTAATCAGTTTTTTCCTTAATTTCTTTCCATGTAAAGTAAAAACTCATGGAAGAGGTAAGACACCTCTTAAGGCAAGCTATGCCTCATTCTACCTGATCTGTCCTTACATCTCTAGCTTCACAGCTTGATTTTCCCCACTCATTGTTCTAGATCTCAGCAAGACTGGGCTAAACCTGAACTTCATCCGATGTGTTGAACTCTCCCCAACCCCTAACACTTTACTCAGTGTATTACACAGGGTTCTCCAGAGAAATAGAATGTGTGTGTGTGTGTGTGTGTGTGTGTGTAGAGTGATCTATTATAAGGAATTAACTTACATATGAGAGTTGAAAAATCTCAATATCTACAGTTGGCAAGCTGGAAACCCACAAGGGCCAATGACACAAGTCTTAGTCTGAAAACTGTAGGCTTGAGGCCCAAGAAGCGCCCCAAAGTATAAAATAACTGATGTCCCAGCTCAAACAGCCAACAAGGAGGAATTCTATCTCATTGGCAATGAAAGTATTAGTTGCTCAGTTGTGTCTGACTCTGAGACCCCATGGACCATAGCCTGCCAGGCTCCTCTGTCCATGGGATTCTCCAGGCAAGAATCTTGGAGAGGCTTGCCATTTCCTTCTCCAGGGGATCTGCCCAGCCCAGGGATGGAATCCCGGTTTCCTGGATTGCAGGTAGATTCTTTAATGTTTGAGCCACTAGGGAAGCTTTGTCTTATTCAAGCCTTCACGGATTGAGTGATACCATTCACAAAGGGAGAAAATCTGCTTTACTCAGTCTAGTGATCGGATTGTTAATCTCCTCCAAGGACTCTCTCAAAGACACACAGAATAGTGTTTGATCAAATATCTGGACACCCAATGATCCAGTCAAGTTGACACATAAAAAATAACTATCACACTCAATTTTAGCTTTCTCTTCACCTGTCAAACTCTAACTCCTAGATGTTAGTTGGGATGTTCCTCTTGGGAAATGGTCTCTAATCATCTCTGGTCATCTAAGACACTCATGGGGCAAACTGTTTCTTCCTATAATATTTTGTACCTCTGGATTCCGATTTCAAATTGGTTTAGGGAGCAGCTTTTTCTGTTTATGACTGCCTTCTAGAGCTTGGCACAAGGCCTGGAGCAGGGAAGTTGCTCCAGAAATATTTTCCAACTGCAAATGAACTGAGGGCCTGGCATCTCAGGTTCCTTTCAACTGAGAACATGAGCAAAGGATGCTGAGTAAAGGAAGAGGAAGGAGGCGGTAAAGCCGCCTAGTGTGATAGGATCTTGGAAACTCTAAGGCTAAATGGGGGCAGGTGGAGGAGGAGAGAGATAGAGAGTTTGAATTACAGGGCAGTTTTGAGCAACCATGACAAAATTCATAGCTTTAGGGAAACTTCCAAGAACCCAACTTCAGATGGGGCTTCAGAACCCTCATATATTAATTCTGACTCCACTCTTCAGTTCCAATGGTGGAAATGGGACAACAACTTCAATTACAGGGGCTTTGTGAGAAATACAGAATCCCAGGACTTACCTCAGACCTACTATCAAAATTTGCATTTTACTGTGATTCTCAGGTGACAGAAGAAGTGTGAGAAACTCTGAGCTTTGCTACTAAACATTTGCATGAATTGGGAGAAGATACTTGACTTCTAGACAGAAATATCTTATTTGTAAATTAGGGACAAATACTTAGAGTTGCTGTAACAACCAAATGAGATCCTTCCTTTTATTTGCAGTGTCTGGAATAGAGTATAATTTCAATAGGTTTGAGTTTTCCTTTCATTATGGAAGCCAGGGGTAAATGGCAGTGGATAGAATGGATCTGTGTTTGCTTCTCTAGATGCTGCCACAGGACTGTGCTCACCACAGTACTGACTTTCTTGGGCTCCTAAGCTTGCTTTTGCGGAGAAGGCGATGACACCCCACTCCAGTACTCTTGCCTGGAAAATCCCGTGGACTGAGGAGCGTAGTAGGCTGCAGTCCATGGGGTCGCTGAGAGTCGGACATGACTGAGCGACTTACCTTTCACTTTTCACTTTCATCCATTGGAGAAGGAAATGGCAACCCACTCCAGTGTTCTTGCCTGGAGAATCCCAGGGATGGGGGAGCCTGGTGGGCTGCTGTCTATGGGGTCACACAGAGTCGGACACGACTGAAGTGACTTAGCAGCAGCAGCAGCAAGCTTGCTTTTGAAGCTCCAGTGAACTATAAATATATGTAGAGAACACGGTCAGTACCACATGGTTTGCCCATGGTATCTATTAATATATTGATTCTTTACTCTGAATATTGCTTTCTTTTACCTTCTGGCGTCTACTTTGTATATTTACTGGATATTTACCAATATCTATTGGATACTGCTGCTGTTGCTGCTAAGTCGCTTCAGTTGTGTACGAGTCTGTGTGACCCCATAGACAGCAGCCCACCAGGCTCCTCCGTCCCCGGGATTCTCCAGGCAAGAACACTGGAGTGGGTTTCCATTTCCTTCTCCATTACTGGATACTAATCACATGTAAAGCCTGTGCTAAGTGCTCCTGTAGACTCAGAAGATTTTTTTAAAGAAGCAAAGATTCTCTTCTGAATGAATTTGTAATATATTAGAGGAGCCTAAACACATATAAATTAAGTAAGAAATTGAAAGGTGCCAGTCAAGCTGCTAGGAAAGTTAGAGAATGTAAATATTTCTTATTAGTATATACTTCATGTTTCTATAGTAGCTGTTGTCTCAGTATACTTCTCATCACTGAAATACATATTTAATAAAAGATATCTTGGTTGACTCTACAGAATTAATGTTCTCTTTCTAACAGTGCCTTTGTTTTGAGCAAGATTTATTCTCTTTCATATTAAAAAAATTGGAATTAATACGCTCTTTCTGAACAGTTCAATTTAATTACTACTTTAAAATTCAAAGAGAAACATCATTAAATATTAATAGGTCAATCTGCAAAAACAAATTTCACTGCAAGTTTGACTTAGGTAAATGGGAATTTGAGAAAGTATGACAGAGATTAAGAAGTAATAGAACTAAGAAGCAGTTTGCATTTTCTAGATCTCCATTTACTTATTTACAAAAATCTGAGTCTTAGGATTATGATTCCTAACAATTCTATAGGTGCAGGTGATATTAGTGAGAGAGGTGGTCTGGTATGATCTTCAGAAGGGAGTGATGGAGACGAAGGCAAACTGCATAGAGAGACCTGCTTTGTGTAAGTGGGCAGACATCGTGGGAGTCGAGTTGAACATGCCATGCAGGATGTCTAGAATGTCTTTTTAAAGGAAATTAGAAATTTATATTTTTGTGATATATTCTATTACAAATATTATTTTAATTTTAAGCATAATACAGGCCAAGCTAAGGTCTACATGCTAAATAAAGCCTCAGGCTTCAAGTTTGCAACTTTTCATCTCTACCAAGCATCCATGAGCAGTCAATCATCAATTGCAATTGACCGACAGAATCAACCACCACCCAGTGCTTTCCAGTCCCCAAAGCATTAGGCTCATTTGGAGCACATTTTACATCAGCAGGACCTACACTCCACCTGCAGAGACTCTGATTCAATCAGTCCTGGGTTGGCATCTGGCATTAGTAGGCTTTAAAACTCCGGGGGTGATTCTAATGTGCAACTAGTTTGAGAACTGCTATCTCAAGGAAACATTTCCACCTCCCCCACGGATGCCAGAACCTCTTCAGGATGCCAGAACCAGTCCCCAGGGCTGTGTGAGGCCTTCTTCTTACAAAGTTTGCCTTTGCCATCGTTCTGGAGCTTTTATTGGTGATGAGATGCTGAAGTCACAAATCTCTCCTTTTTTCAAGAATGTCATTGATTTTGCTCAAGAGTGGTTCACAGCAATGCTGTCCCCAACCTCATCCACACTCCATTGTTTCAGGTTTTCATTTTCCTCCCAGCTGCAGAGAGGGAAGGAGAGAATCAAGGAAGAAATCCTCCCACTATTTTTCAATTTTATGCTGCCTAAACAATATTTATAAAAAACCCGGTGGTAAATCTCTCATTTACTGTCAGTTTTTCTACTGTTTGGGTGTACTTTTTATATTTTTGCTCCCTTAAAAAATTGAAAACAAATTAAATTCAGCAAAATAGAAGATCCAGGGAATACAGCAAATAATTATTCCTGCCAAGCATGAGTATTTAGCACCTGCATGTTTGGGAAACATTCAAATTGGTTTGCTTTGTATATGCTGTAAAAGTGCTCCCTGGAGCTGAGGAAATCTCTTTTGAATTTATTTGTTATTTATGTATTTATTTGATTTTGAAAATATAGGCAACAGGCGAATTAGGTTAGGTTGCAAGGTCTCTGGGCGCGGCTATGAGATTTTTAGAATGTCTCATTTGGTCTGGATTTCATAGTGGAGTCAGGCTTGGGTTATTAATCTGCAGATCCAGGGCCGGATGGATTATATTAAAGTAAGACTTTGTACACTTTCATATAACTCATTTTTGTCACGCAGCATTATGTTTCTCAGTGGCTTAAGGTTCACAAATGGCTCATAAATATTTTGTGAATGAAGGTTTGGGGATGATAGTTTGTCATAGCCAGGATGAATTGATGTGAGAGATAGAAGAAAAGAGAAGTGAGCTGCAGAATTTTCATCGCTCCTCCATATCTCGGGAACTGATTTAGAGGCCTGAGTAGTTTCTCCTTAATTACTTCAGAGATGGTTTTGGAAAATGCAACTCTAAATGGAGCGCAGGATGATTTATAGCACTATTTTATGAGATGGAATTAAAAATTCAAACCAGAATATGGCACTGTGGCAGCATGGGGCTACTCATTAAGCGGCAGTGAATGCTGCCATTCATTTGACTGCACCTGCTCTGGGAGGAACACACTACTACCTGCCCATTTGACTGGGTTCAGCAGGATGGAATGAGAGATACCAAGATCAGTGATTGGAGAGAAATTCTTTGCGGGGAATTGAGAGACACTCCCCACTTTCTGAAATGAAAACAGCCAGCAGCTTAAACCATAAGGGATGATTTGGGGGATACCATGCTGCCCAGAATCCATACACACAGCCCTGCAACTTTAGAGCTTATGGCTCAGCTTCTTCATCTGTCAAATGGGGTTTGGTGGTGCTCATAGGCTGTTCTATAAGGATGAGATAAAATCATATTTGGAGAAACCAGTGGTGAGCTAGATAATGCAGTAAAAGTGTAATTTATAGTGTGTTTTTCTAAAATCCCCAAGGAAACTGTCTCAAGATCCTTTCATGCACTGTTAGCATGAAGCAGAACCGTTGCTACACAAGGTGGTGCTGTAAGCAGAGGGTGTTCCAAGAAGAACCCAACTTTGTAAAAATCAGACCACTAGCAACCATTTACTCTTTGTGGGGCTCTGGCTGTATGCACTGATTATTTTGTTGGACTAGTACTCACAGTCTACTCAGATGCGCAGACAAGATGCAGTTTCTTCATCACAGCTGTATCATCCTTGTGACCACCCTCCTGCTAAGTTGTGCAGATAGAGCAACTTAGAACCTTGAGCCTAATATAGGAACTGAAAACATCCCTTCAGGTTTCATAGGCCATTTTGGCCTATGGGCCAAAATGTTGTCTCTTAATTTCCATAATTTGCTCCCCACGACTTGCATCCATGCTAAGTCCCTTCAGTCATGGCCAACCCTATAGCCTGTAGCCTGCCAAGCTCCTCTACCCACGGGATTCTCCAGGCAAGAATGCTGGAGTGGGTTGTTATGCCCTCGTTCAGGGGAATCTTCCTGATCCAGAGATGGAACTTGCCTCTCTTACCATCTCCTGCATTGGCAGGCAGGTTCTTTACCACTAGCGCCACCTGGGAAGCCCAACACCCATCAAAAATGGCTTCTGTGATCTCAAGAGGGCAGGATAATGGTGTTTCTAAGGTGCAGGTGGAATCCTGTGATCCCTATACTCTCTGAGCGATGTCCTTCTCTATCTAGTCCCTTCCAGCATCTCTGATTGGCATAACTTGTGATGACTTTGCTCTTGCACTGCTGGGTTCAGTAGCACTCCTCTGTTACTGGGCCTCACCTGGTTCTTTGTAGTTCTCTTTGGTCTCAGCTATGTCCTCCTTCTTCTCCTGGTCCAATCCTGGTATGCAGACCCCTCTCCCTTCATCATCAGAGAGGCCTATTTTTTCTCAACTCAACTTCTTTGTTATCATCCCTCATGAACTGGCAGGAAGTTCTAGATCTTGCCTATACCTCACCAGAACCAAAAGAAGTCCACTAGCCATTCCTATGATTATCATGTTGGAGTTATCAATTATCTTTGATGTCACCACCTCTTCTCATCCACTTCTCATCAGGTTGGTGCAGTGACAGTCAATAAAAGCATCTTTCCTAGAGTTCTTTGCGCTTTTAAAAAAATATGTAAAACATATTCTCATCTCTGAGTTCAAATCTGGAGAGGATTTTAGACCCTCCTGTCTCATTACTGCCTTAGTCCTGAGAGCTGCAGGAGGCTGATTGGGTTTGTCTTTGTAGCACATCCTCTGATTCTGGTAAATGAGTCTATGACCTGCCTTTCATGGGTGGAAGGTACATCTCAGATACACTCGGAAAGACAGGTCAAGGTCTGAGCAAGTCCTCCAGCTTTGGTTCTTGATTTGCAAAAATACTTAACTTTTACAGGCTTTCTCAACAAAGCCTGGCTTCCCAGTCCATTGCCTTAGTGCAAAATCTCCTTTTAAATGCCAGAAACAGAAAATTAGTTATTTATTTTGATCATAACAATTCAATTCACAGTTCCTCAGGCTATGGATCAGCTTCTATTCTAGGTGCTAAGGATGCTGTTTAAAAGGAAATAGAATCTTTGCTTCCAAGGAGCTGTCACTAGCGGGAAGTGACAGATAAACCAAATGACTAAGCAAAATAAATAAATAAGTTAATGATATGTGGTATGAAGCAAAATAAAGCAAGAGATTATGATAGTAGGGGCTAAAGGTGGAATGCTGGGATTCACTTTAAAAATGACACATGAATAAGACCTGACAGAAGCTAGAGAGCAAGCCACATGAATTAACAGGGAGAGATGCTAGAGAAGGTCATGTAAAAATTAGAAGTAGAAATGCCTATTAATATTCTTCAAAATATCTCCATTACCTTGCCATCATCAATTCCAAAAAAAAAAAAATGCTTAATTTTAGGTGGAAATATCCAGACTGAATATTATTAAGAAATTATGCTTTCTAAAGTATCACAAGGGCTTCCCCAGTGTCTCAGCTGGTAAAGTATCTGCTTGCCCATGCAGAAGACACAAGAGAGTGTGAGTTTAATCTCTGGATTGAGAAAATACCCTGGAGAGGGAAATGGCAACCCACTACAGTATTCTTGCCCAGAGAATTCCATGGACAGAGGAGCCTAGCGGGCTATATAGTCCATGGGGTTGCAAAGAGTTGGACACAACTGAGCATGCACACACACACACAAAGTGTCACAAAGAAAATACCACATTCATACTTGAAAATCTTCTAGGAATTTTCATCACTTATATGACAAAATTATTCATTTATTCATGCAGAATATAATGAGTGTTGGGGATAAAAAAATGAATGTGATGTTGTCCCCGCTTCCAAAAAGCTCTGATTAATTAGGGAGGATGGACTTAATTATAAAAGCATGTAATGAAATCAATGCAATCTTGCTTGCATGCCAGCAAGAAGAGGCATTAGATACCTCCTCTCTTGGAAACAGACGAGGCATCTAACATGCCCTGGGTTGGAGTAAAAGCTCAGGAGAGGTTTCTTAGAGAAAGCAATTCCTGAGCTGTGTCTTAAGGATTTGTAAATATCATAGAATAGGATGACCTGAGAAGAGGCAACACCAGTTCATATATACGGATGAGAACCTGCAGGTAAATTAAAAATAGCTCTAAGTTGCTAGGAGTGAGGTTCAGGGCATGCATTGGAAAGAAAGGTGCCTGGAGATGTGGACAGATGAAGGAAAATTCTATTAAGTCCAGCTGCATTCACAGGCATTTCTTCTGTACCATAGATATCTGTAGCAGTTCAGTAACTCTGGCCTCAGCTCTACTTGAGCTATACTGGGTGTCAGCAGCATCCACTTCTATTCATCTAAAGTGTTTTCATCTCCTAAAACCTGATTGCAGCCTGCCATCTCTAGGCACCCCTCCTTCATTATATCTGTCTGGGGCAATCCAACAAATATTTGCCATAGAGCCTTAGTTTCCATTCATTTTAGTCCAGCGACTTGCTGCCTATTTTTTTCATTTAAATGTCTCATGCATGTCTATTTTCCTTTCACAGATTATTCATTTGAGGGCACCAATAATCTTATGTTTCTCCTACATGGTCCACACTGGTGCTCTACCTATAGTAGATGTCCAAAAGTCCTTGCTGAAAACATACTTTATAACCTCAGATCTATGCTGTCTAATATGGTAGTTACCAGCCACAGGTGGTTACCAAAACCATCCCCAATAAAAAGAAATGCAAGAAGGCAAAGTGGTTGTCTGAGGAGGCCTTACAAATAGCTGAGGAAAGAAGTGAAGCAGAAGGCAAAAGAGAAAGGAAAAGATATACCCAAATGAATGCAGAGTTCCAGAGAATAGCAAGGAGAGATAGAAAAGCCTTCTTAAGTGCACAATGCAAAAAGATAGAGGAAAACCATAAAATGGGAAAGAGGCAAACAATAAACTAGAAAATTTTCTTGAAGAAAATTGGAGATACCAAGATACCTTTATTGTGCAAAGATGGACACAAGAAGGGACAGAAATGGCAGGGACCTAAAGGAGGCAGGAGAGATTAAGAAGTGGTGCCAAGAATACACAAAACTATATAAAAAAAGGTTTTAATGACCTGGATAACCAACCACGATGGTGTGGTCACTCATCTAGAGCCAGATATCTTGAAATGTGATGTTAAATGGGCCTTGGGAAGCATTACTATAAACAAAGCTAGTGGAAGTGATGGAATTCCAGCTGAGCTATTTTAAATACTAAAAAATGATACTGTTAAAGTGTTGCATTCAGTATGTCAGCAAATTTGAAAAACAGCAGTGGCCATGGGACTGGAACAGCTCAGTTTTCATTCCAATCCCAAAGAAAGGCAATGCCAGAGAATGCTCAAACTACTGAACAATTTTACATATGAGCTAGGTGATGCTCAAAATCCTTCAAGTTGGGCTTCAGCAGTATGTAACTGGAGAAAGTCCAGATGTAAAAGCTGGATTTAGAAAAGGCAGAGGAACCAGAGATCAAATTGCCAACATCCATTAGATCATAGAGAAAGCAAAGGAATTAAAAAAAAAATCTACTTCTGCTTCATTGACTACACTAAAGTCTTTGACTGTGTGGATCACAACAAACTGGAAAATTCTTAAAGAGATGGGAATACCAGACCATCTTACATGCCTCCTGAGCAATCTGTATGCAAATCAAGAAGCAAAATTTAGAACTGGACATGGAACAGCAGACTGGTTCAAAATTAGGAAAGAAGTACATCAAGGCTGTATATTATTACCCTGTTTATTTAACTTATATGCAAAGTACAGCATGTGAAATGCTGGGCTGGATGAAGCACAAGCTGGAATCTAGTCCAGAGAAATATCAACAACCTCATTTATGCAGATGATATCACTCTAATGACAGAAAGTGAAGAGGAACTAAGGAACATCTTTATGAGGGTGAAAGAGGAGAGTGAAAAAGCTGACTTAAAACTCAACATTCAAAAAACTAAGATCATGGTATCTGGTGCTGTCACTTCATGGCAAGCAGATGGGGAAAAAGTGGAAACAGTGACAGACTTTATTTTCTTGGGCTCCAACATCACTATGGACAATTACAGCAGCCATGAAATTAAAAATGCTCACTCCTTGAAAGAAAAGCTATGACAAACCTAGACAGCGTATTGAAAAGCAGAGACATCAGACTGATGATACAGGTCTGTGTAGTCAAAGATGTGTTGTTTGTCAGTAGTCATGTATGGTTGTGAGAATTGGACCGTAAAGAATGCTGAGCACTGAAGAACTGATGCTTTTGAACTGTGGTGCTGGAGAAGCCTCTTGAAAGTCCCTTGGACAGCAAGAAAATCAAACCAGTCAATCCTAAATGAAATCAACTCTGAATATTCATTTGAAGGACTGGTGCTGAAGCTGAAGCCCCAATACTTTGGCCACTTGATGCAGAGTGCTGACTGATTGGAAAAGACCCTGATGCTGAGAAAGACTGAAGGCAGGAGAAGTGAATGGGGTGACTGAGAATGAGATTGTTGGATAGCATCACTGACTCAATGTACATTAGTTTGAGCAAGCTCTGGGATTTAGTGAAGGACAGGGAACTCTGGTGTGCTGTAGTTTTTGGGGTTGCCAAGTCAGACATGACTTATTGACTGAACAAGAGCCATAGGTGGCTAATTAAATCAATTTTTAAAATATGATTAAAAATTGAGTGTCTCACCTCATTAGTCACAGTCCACATGCTTAATAGCCCAAGAGTGGCTAGTGGTTACAGTGTTGGGTAACACAGAAAACCCTTCCATCGTTACAGGAAGTTCTATTGGCCATCACTGCTTTCTCTGCTGCTGCTGCTGCTAAGTTGCTTCAGTTGTGTCCAACTCTGTGAGACCCCAGAAATGGCAGCCCACCAGGCTTCCCCATCCCTGGGATTCTCCAGGCAAGAACACTGGAGTGGGTTGCCATTTCCTTCTCCACTGCTTTCTCTAGAACACTTAAAAAAAAAGTTTTGGGGTATAGGTGCTTTACATAGTTGTGTTAGTTTCTGCTGTACAGCAAAGTGATTTAGCTATACATATACATATATCCCCTCTTTTTTTGGATTTCTTTCCCAAATAGATCACTCAGTAGAGTTTCCTGTGCTATACAGCGGTTCTCATTAGTTACCTGTTTTATACATAGCCTCAATACCATATATATGTCAATCCCAATCTCCCAATCATCCTACCCTCATTTCCCCTGCTTGGTGTCCATACTACACTTGTTTTCTATGTTTATGTCTCTATTTCTGCTTTGTAAATAGGTTCATCTGACCATTTTTCTAGATTCTGCATGTGTGTTATGCGTGTTAATATGTGATATTTGTTTTTCTTTTTCTGACTTACTTCACTCTGTGTGACAGTCTCTAGATCCATCTATAATACTTTTAAAGGCATTTTCAGATGAGAACCACTTCAAGTAACTTTGGAATCACATATATAAATTGTCAAAAGAGAACCATTCAGTTTTATTGCACATGATGTTAAAACTATTGATAAAGCATTATAATTTGATTCCAGATAATTTATTTTTATAAGCTTGGCAATACACAAGATGTAGATATTTGTTGAAGAAATAAAACTGGTAGTGGTTTATTGATATTTACTGTGTGCTGAACACTATGCTAATACTAATATGCCATGTATATTGTATGCTATACATATTTTTTTTCAAAATAGGTTTGCCTTTTATTGTGGAGCACACATATCAGTGTATGTTATAGATTTTTATAATTTAATCTTCTTTAGAACAACTCTTTGAAATATGTATTATTAAAGGTGAAGAACCTGAGCTCATTCTGGTGAAACAATTTGCTTGGAATACACAACTAGGAAGTGAAAGTGAAAATGTGAACTCCTCTGTGGTGTCTGACTCTGCAACCCCATGGACCGTAGCCTGCCAGACTCCTCTGTCCGTTGAATGCTCCAGGCAAGAATACTGGAGAGGGTTGCCATTTCCTTCTCTAGGGGATCTTTCCTACCCAGGAATCAAACCCAGGTCATTCTTTACTGTCTGAACCACCAGGGAAGCCCATCGAAGAGTTGTTATTAAATCGCAAAGTCATGTCTGATTCTTTGTGACCCCATGGACTACAGCATGCCAGGCTCCATTGTCCTTCACTATCTCCTGGAGCTTGCTCAAACACATGTCCACTGAGATGGTAATGCTATCCAATCATCTCATCCTCTGTCGCCCCCTGCTTCTCCTACCTTCGATTTTTCCCAGCATCAGAATCTTTTCCAATGAGTTGGCTCTTTGCATCAGGTGGCCAAAGTATTGGAGCTTCAGCTTCAGCATCAGTCCTTCCAATGAATATTCAGGGTTGATTTCCTTAAGGATTGACTGGTTTGATCTCCTTGCAGTCCAAGGGACTTTCAACAGTCTTCTCCAGCAGCACAATTCAAAAACATCAATTCTTTGGTGCTCTGGTAAAAAAGATTAAATTATAAAATTGTATAGCACACCCTGATATGTGTGTTTTATGATAAAAACCAAATTCAATGTATTTTGAATACATATATATATGTGTATGGCATAAAATAAATAGACGGAACCAACATACAGTATATCTATATAGGACTTGTTGACCCTAAAGCCTATCCAGGGTATATTTCATATATATAAATATATATACACACATACACACACATATATATTCAGTATCAGTCATTGTATCTAAGAAATGTTATGATTTTCTGTATTTGCTTCTTTTTATAAAATAAAGACCTACAGATGTAAAATCATATTTCATCCTTCTCAAATCCATTTTGTCTCTTTTCCTTCTGCAAGTATAACTACTATACTGAAGTTTGCATGTGTATTTCCACCTATGTCTTGGTATTTTCACATATACACTATACATATACATATGTACATATGAAAAAAACAGAAATGTAGCATTCTGACAAATGTTGGTGCTTTTCTCACTTGTGAGGTAGAGATTAGGAGCATTTAAATGCTATTAAATGTAGCATTCTGACATTCCATTCAGTATTTTGTTTCAAGATTAATTCCATTTGATGCATGTAGCTTTGGTTCATTTATCTCCACTGTCGTGTATAATTCTATTGTGAGAATGCAGTATTGTTTATTTATTCATTGACTAACCTATTGATAGTTCTTTATGTTATTCCTCACTTTTCTTTATTATTACATGCCATGCTATCGAGAAGTACTGTCCTTAAGCATATTTCATGTATTTCTTTAGGATGAATATCTAGAAGCAATGGTTGTATGCAGGGTGTGTGGTTATATGTATCCACATGTTAGTAGACTTAGGTAAACTGTTCTCAAAATGGCAATTTCAATTTATATTCACATTGATGGCGCTTGAAATTTCCTAGTTTTGCACATTCTTGCAGTATTTAGAATTTTCAGGTTTTTTAGTTTTGTCATCTGAATGAGTATGAAATGGTATTTTATGTTTGTTTTAACTTTAATTTCCTTGGTCATAGTCAAGTTGAGCCTATATTACTGTACCCAGTAGTCTTTCATGTTTCCTCTTCTGTGATATGCCAAACCATAAATATTGCCCAATATTTCCATTCAGCTATTGATTTAATTTTCAGTTTGATTTGTGAGAGTTCTTTATATGTCTGGTTACTAATCATTTGTTATTTATGTGGGCTGCAACTTTCCAGCTTGTCTTTTCTTTGTTTTTTCGATTTGTTAGCAGTTTTTAATTAAATATAATAGTCAGATTTATAATTCCCTTGTCCATGGTTTGTATTATTGATATCATTGTTTGATATCTTGCTTAAAATGTATATATCAGTTCAGTTCAGTTCAGTCATTCAGTCGTGTCTGACTCTTTGCGACCCCATGAATCGCAGCATGCCAGGCCTCCTTGTCCATCACCAACTCCCGGAGTTCACTCAAACTCACATCCATCGAGTCAGTGATGCCATCCAGTCATCTCATCCTTTGTCGCCCCCTTTTCCTCCCAGCATCAGAGTCTTTTCCAATGAGTCAACTCTTCTCATGAGGTGGCCAAAGTACTGGAGTTTCAGCTTTAGCATCATTCCTTCCAAAGGACACCCAGGACTGATCTCCTATATATATGTGTGTGTGTGTGTATATATATATATACACATGTATTTTAACATTGTAAAATCTCATGTTTTTCCCTAAATGTTTTAAAGTTATACTTTCTACACTTAAGGCTTAGGTCAATTTAGATTTTATTTTTGTGTATGATGTAATATAGGTACCCAGTTTTGTTTTTTATATAGGTAACCAATTTAACTGAGTTTTGAATAGCCACCTCTGTCACCTCTATAATTTATCAAGTCCCTATATATGTGTGGGCTTGTTCTCTCTTCTTTGCTATTGGTCTCTTTGTTTGCTCCATTGTTTATAATCTGGTAATTTCTTATGGTGAATTTACTTGCTCTCTTTATTCTTTGAAATTGGTTTGGCTATTCTTGACCTTTTCTTTTTTCTTCTCAGTTTGTGGAACAGCCTGACAAGTTTTAATCCACATTTTTTTTTTTTTCATTCTGCCCAACTGCCTGTGTTTTGAGTCCCAATTTGGTAGTAACAAAATTGAGAAATTCATTGTATGCTGTCCCTGAAAGATAAAAGTCCATCTCAGGAAGGACGGTGAGCTAAAATCAGAAAATTAATTACTTTGCACAGTTAAGCAGGGTTAGAACTGAGTATCAGACCCACCATGCACAGGATGATGAACTGAGATCCAGGCAGGAGAATTGGGCAGGATATTGAGATGCCCAAGGTCTATGACAATTGCCTGGATACCCTGCAAGGGGGTGAGGTGGGACATTAGTTACTCAACAAAAAGCTAATTCAGAGTCATTATAACTAGAAATAACATTGCTCTAGTTAACAGCCATTCCCCAAAGAGGCAACTCCTCTCATTGTAATGAGACAGTATGGCACAATGGTGTAATCAGACCTTCCAGCTCCAAAGGGCATGGCTTTCAATTCTAGCACCACCATGAGTTGAAAGTCCTTAGGTGAGGTTCTAGATGCTCTCTAAGCCTCTATAAAGTGAGGATGATCCTAATTTCTACCTCACAAGTGAGAAAAGCACCAAGCAATGCACTTGGGAAATAACAAGTGCTCAAGTAATGTTATTTTATTCTCTTAAAACATCTACAGTCTATCAAAATGACCTCAAATACCAGGAACTGTGTTCTCATCCGTCCAGTATCCTCCTTGTCCTCTTCATGTGGGAAATTTGGGAATGGCAAACCGCTTCAATATCCTTGCCTTGAGAACCCCATGAACAGTATGAAAAGGCAAAAAAATATGACACCAGAAGATGAGCCCCCCAGGTTGGTAGGAAGCCCTAATAAGCTACAGGGGAAGAGCAGAGAAATAGTTCCAGAAAGAATGTGCATTTCCATTTTCTACACATTGAGGCTAGTAGCAGTTCATCACTGTGCTGGGGGCCAGGCCTACGATGCCTTATATGACATGTATGCCCTTTCTCTTCCAAGTCTGCACCTGGGCTCAAATCCTGACCACTCCCAAGTTCTTGTTTAGGGAAAGTGACTTAACTTCTTTTTGCCTCAGTTCTGTAAATGTGGCAAATCATAGCTAGGGTTATGAATATAATTCAGTGGGTGAAGATGTGAAAGCGCATGGGAGAATGTTCAACACATGGAAGTCCTCTATAAACACAGTTAAATAAAGATGAATAAACATGCTACACTACACCGTGCAGATTGTCTTGGTCAACTCCAGGCTGTGCCCCTTTTCGGTGCATGCCTGTGGAAAGCTTACTGAAAGTTACTCAGCTTCTCTCAACTCAGGTCCTTCTTTGTTAGCTAGGAATATAATGTCCCTCTCAGAGGGTCATTCTGAGGATTAGTAGAAATTTTGTATGTGAACTGCCTGGCACATTGGAACTCCCTGACAAATATAAGCTTTTATTATCACTTAACTCTTAGCATAGGATCACATGCTCAAAGCTTTGTTAACTTGGGGCTAATATTTGGGTCAAGGATGAGGGTGATAGCTAGCCAAAATTAATAGAAGTTCTATATTTAACAGATGTGAGGGGCAGAGCTAGTTTACTGGGAACTGAGAGAACCCGTCCTTTCTTTTTTATACCCCCTAACCTTCTGAAGACATAACCCATCACATCCAAATTGGGTGTGGCCAGGTGGTGGGATGGGCATGGGGCATAATCTGAAGCTTTCTTAGTTTATGTCCAAAGGCTATTTTACTTCCTTAAGAGTAGTGTTACTTCTGCTTATTCAACTTTGCCATGAGGAGGAGAGAAAGTTTTTTTTTTTTTCTATCTTGAGTCGCTATAGGCTGACACAGAAACATCTGGTTTTTCCTCTTTCTCTCCATACATCTCAGGATGGACATTCCAAGCTCCCTCCCAGATATATCTGAGAAGATGGAATGGGTTGAGATCATCCTGTGCCAGCCGCTTAACTAGGTCTGTAAGTTGAGAAAAGCTTGAGAAAAATGGAAAGGAATGAGAGTTTGAAATTGTTTTAATCTTCAACAAGTTAGATGTAATTACAAAATAAAACCTCAATATCACAGCTGTGGTTATCCACCCAAAAACAATCTTCACAGTTTGTGAATTCAGCTTTCCATTCATTAGTGGCTGTCCCCCAGTTAGTGATATGTTCTAATCATAAATGAATTCTTAATAGCCTCAAACCAAAGGAATTACGGCACAAAGGTCACTGTTTATTTTTAAATGGCTTTTTGTAATGTAATACCAAATATCTATGATAAAAAAATTTTACTCCTTCTGGAACTGGTTAGGGATAAAGAGGATACTTGCTTCAAAGCTCCAGGGAGACAATGGAGACAATGTCGCATTTTAGACAGTGCAGTAAATGGATGTCCCAAGAGTAGCCTATACTCACATCCACATAATCGCAGGCTTTTGTTTCAAGGAAAAGTAATCTGTAGCTCAGCCTCTAAGGGCCTGTATTAGCTAGAATATAAGATTGGGTTCTGTAGAAAAGACCAAATTAACAGTGACTTAAGCAGGATAAAAATTAATTTATTTTGAATCTTAAAATCCAGGCTGATGTGAAGTTCTGTTGCAGAACATAGTTCTCAGAAGTCCAAGTTACTTCATGACCGTCCTCTTCCTTGGTCAACAGTTGTCTAGATTCCAGCCATTAGAAGGAGGAAAGGAAAGACAAGGGCATACTCCTTGACTTTAAGTTCATGGCCCAGCAGCTCCGCACATCATTTGTGCTCACATGTCATTGACCCAAACATGGTTATGTGACACACATTCTGCAGAGGAAGCTGGGATATGTAGTCCTTATTCTGGGCAGACAAAATCTCAGCTAAATTCCTAATGGCCACAGAGGTTATATGAAAGATCACTTGAGAAGTCAGGTAGATTTAGTGTTCAGAGAGCCTGAAGACTTTGAACTGGGTACATCACAGGGCCTACCAGATGTTCACATGTTGAGCCAGCCGTTGAAGCCTTGATGCATCCCAGTAGAACTAGCCACCCCATCTGTTCCCAGAAGTTTATGCTTTAGCAAGAGGGTTTTCAGACAGTGCCCATAATTTGAACCCTTTTACGTATCTAGTCTCAGAGAAGGTGATGGCACCCCACTCCAGTGCTCTTGCCCGGAAAACCCCACGGATGGAGGAGCCTGGTAGGCTGCAGTCCATGGGGTCACGAAGAATCGGACACAACTGAGCGACTTCACTTTCACTTTTCACTTTCCTGCATTGGAGGAGGAAATGGCAACCCACTCTGGTGTTCTTGCCTAGAGAATCCCAGGGACGGGGGAGCCTGGTGGGCTGCTGTCTATGGGGTCGCACAGAGTCAGACATGACTGAAGCAACTTAGCAGCAGCATGTATCTAGTCTAGTAGAGAAGATAAGAGCTAAGGAAAAGTTATATGTGCCATAAGGAGATTTTAATCAAGGGTTAGGAAATTCAGGAGGTGAAGGGATCCTTCCCAAACAAATGCCATCTCTTCTCTGACCTGCTCATTTGCTACACCTTCTCCAATCATAAAGCCCAGGAACATTAGTATTGGGTTTCAGATGACCAGCAAAGATGGCAATGAAGGAGAGGTTGCTATAAGCTGAGCAAACAAAAGTGTGAAAGTTTCACTTTGGCTAGGACAGAAGCTTCTGAAGCTGAGAAATGACAGGTAAGACTGAAAAGGAAAGCAAGGAAAGCTGGGGTCAGTGTCTTCCCAGGCAGCTATTTTGACACTGGACAAATGGAATTCCACTTCCTAAGGGCACTCACTGACTAGGGAGAACATGAGATGTACAGACAGTTTCCTACAAGTAAGTATACATACACATTCTCCTAAAGTGGTCAGAGCTTAACAACATACTGCTTAAAGAGTCATATAGATGGTAAGAATATACTACTAGAAAATCACCTAAATTTCAGGATAATGGTAACATCTGGGTTTATTGTTGTTTAGTTGCTAAGTTGTGTCCAACTCTTTGTGACCCCATGGACTTGTGGCCTGCCAGACTCCTCTGTCCATGTGATTTCTCAGACTAGAATACTGGAGCGGGTTGTCATTTCACTCTCCAGGGGATCTTTCCAACCCAGGGATCAAACCCAGGTCTCCCACTCTGCAGGAAGATTCTTTAGCTGAGCCACCAGGGAAGTATGTCTGGGGAGTACTATGTAAATGGGATCAAGGAGGGACACTCAGGGGGTTATCTGATAACCCGGGTGGTGAGTACATGTATGTTAATTTTATTATTATTCTTTTAAATATACAGAAATGCTTAATACACTGCTGTGTAAGTCTGCATACATCACAATGGGAATCAAGAGCCTAAAATAAGGAGCCAGGAGACCTAAGTTCTAGGTCAGGCAGTTCAGCTAAGTATATGTACAATTTTTGGCAATTTGCTTTATTTTTCTGAGTCTCAGATTTATAATCTGCAATAATAGATTCTCTTGAATTCAAATTCTATATATTTTTATGAAATTTTTATATATGTTTGTTTTTGGACCACATTTTCACAGAAGTCATAAGATTCTCTGAATATTTGACTAGTATTTAGGGTGGTGGAATGTAACAATTTTTCTTTCTCTAGTTTAGAGGTGAGCTTTTTGTATATGATGGAACAGAAAGTAGAGAATAGAACATAATGTAAAATGATTTGAATAAGGGAGTTCAGGAGGCTGAATGAAGTTACTACAATATCAGAAATAGATGTGGTTAAAGATATAAGTAATTTCTTTTTTATGTGTTGGATCTAAAAGATGTTTAGAATGTCTCTGGGAGGATTTCTTTTTTGTTTATTTGGTTTTTTGGTTTGTTTGTTATTTTGTTTGTTCTGGGGAAACCAATTTTGTTAATTGTACATATGACATATTAATCTAGGAAACTGTTTAACTAATCTCTCTAAACTTCAGTTACTTTTTCTGTAAACAGGGGATAATACCACTTACAACATAGGATTATTGTCAGGATGAAATGGGATAATGTGAGCGTAGTGCTAAGCAGTTTCTGGTACCCGATGAGCATCCAATAAATGTTAGAGGTGATGATGATGATGATGGAGGAAGAGGAGGAGGAGAGGAAAATGATATGATAAAATGGAGGTTTCAACATTTTAAACAATGGAATATTTTCCAGTGAAAACTCTGGCATTTTAAAAGAGTTGTATTTGTGTGAATGTAAATAATTCAGAATAAACCCTTTTGGTCCCTCTGAAGTAAAGCACTTATTCCAGGACTATCAGGAGAGCTAAAAATGCCCCCCATCAAGCAAATGGATGCTGAGTTTTAGCTACCTATAACAGATTTTTGCAATATCCACTTTTCTATTGAAAAAGGTCTATTTTTGAGATGTTTCTGAAATGTTGATTAGGCAAATTGGCAATGTATCACCAATCCTTTATCCTTCTTATTATGTCCCTCTTTTCTCCCCCATGTCATCAACCTCCTCCTACCCCACCACATCCTCCTCTCCCTCCTCCTTCCTCTCCTCCTTCTTTCTTTATTATTTCCTCTTTTTCTTTTAATTCTATTCTTTCTCTCGTCCACTTCTTTATTATCATAATGATCAACAAGAGTAAATGACTTTTTTTTTCCCTCCTCAATATCCCTTCTTCTTTTTCTGGACCCCTCCCCTCCTTATTTCTTCCTTTTATATAGTTCAGGGGACCAAGACGTGTTCTTCCCACTCTTCCCCCAGCCCCAAGACACATGTAGAAACCTGGTTAAGCAAGATAACCTGGACTCCTAGACATGGGCGTCTGTGTAGAGTTGACATCTCCCACATGCAAGACTATTTGGAGACTTGTCTGGTGCATGAGACTTGACACGCAGAAGTTACAACAGAGGTAGGTTCTTATGTGTGTGATCAAATGTGTATGATCAAATCACAAGTAGGCAGAGGTTTCTGTGGCTTTTTTCCTCATGGTCACTTGGAAGAATGTTTGCAGGGAAGGAAAGAGTCTAAGACAAAAGGGAAGAATTGAAAGAAGGAATGGAAGAAAAAGAGAAAGGCTGAGGCAGAGACTTAGGGAGTGATTTAATAACAATTTTTGGCACTGGATTCAACATTTCTCAAGCCACATCTATGCAAAAATGTTTAATTTCATGACAAAATACATTTAAAAAAATTTTGAAAATTGAATATTTGAGTTTGTTTCTTCTCATTTATACCTCAGTATTTACTGAATAAAAATTTGAGGGAATGAATTAGCTTGTTAAAATTCAAGGTGTTAAGTACTGGCACTTAAATTTTTAATTAAAAAAAGATATGCAACATAAAATATATATGTCTTTTTCAGAGCACTCTTATTAGACATGGGTAGTTAGATCAACTAAATTTTTCGGGCTGGTCTCAATAAGTCATGTTCAGTAGACAACTCAATTTGAGATAAAATTTCTTATTTAAAAGAAGGCTTCTTTCTTGCTGTATGATTTGAAATGTGTACAGCGGCATCTTCATGTTGGTGATAAAGTTTGTCTTACTTGCAAACATCAGCAATGATGAATGGCATGAATAACTTGGAATACAGACCATAATCAAAGACAATGCAATAGTTCTCCCTTTTTTCATGGTTTCACGGTTTCAGTTACCTGTGGTCAACTATGGTCCACAAATATTATATGGAAAATTCCAGAAATAAGAAATTCCTAAGTTTTAAATTGTGTGCTGTTCTGAATTGTGTGATGAAATCCTGTGCCATTGTGCTCCTTCCCTGCAATGTCAGTCCTCCCTTTGTCCAGTGGCCCCATGCTGTAGAAGCTGCCATCCCTTTGGTACAGGAAGGCACACAGTATAAATGGAGTCTGGTACTATCCACGGTTTCAGGCATCCATTGAGGTTCTTGGAACACATCCCCAGCAGACAAGGAAGGACGGCTGTAAAGAAAATCAACAAAATCTGTTATTTTTCATTTGTTTTGGGCTTCATATTTAAATAAAACAAAGTGGATATGGTAAATATTTCACATATGTAAATACTGGTGTCACATTCCTATTAATCATGTAGTGCAACATTTGATATTCTCAATTAAAACCCTTAATTTGCCTGCTACACTGCCTGCGGTCCCTCGAGTAATTGCTCTCTTATTTTTCTGGATAACTTATTTAGGGAAAAATAAAATAATAAAATGATCTTAAAATGAAAAGGCCTGAAAATAGCACTCTTATTTAAATTACAATACTTCACACTCATCTGAGATTTCTTCATCTCTGCAATAACGCAGCTGTTTTCCTCAGGGTGTTCTCACAAGTTCATAAAGAAAAAAATTGTTATGAGCCTTCCCAAACCCCAAGGAAGGCAGCTGTGTTTTTGATAAACTGGGCTACGGTTTCAACACTTCAAGCTATAGAGAAATTTACACGGGAATTTTCTGCATTATATATCCATGAGCAATATATTTTCAACAGTAACAACATACACTGTATTTAGTCAGAGTTTACACGGCGAAGCGGTCAGGCTGAACACTGTGAAATTAAAAACCTGACCTTCAGCAGAAGCCTCTGCCCTAAACATACAGAATGTCACTCACTCTGACCTGTAGAAAAACGCCAGGGAAATCAGGGGAGGGTGAAGAGATGCTTGGGCTGAACTCCCCCATCAGATGTCCAAGTGTCACGTTTTTCCCCACATTCAGGAGAGGGGATGTGTCATAAATCAATGGCATTTTCCAAGAGTCTTAGTTAGGAAAAAGGGCTCGAGTGGTGGAAGAGTTGGGGCTCTGCCAATCCAAAATTCTCTTGTTTCAGAGGCAGGGCTGACTCTTCCTTGCTCTCTCACCTTTGCTGTCAAAGCACTTATCCTTCTGATTTTGGACAAGGAAGCGAACATCCCCAGACGGAACATATTTGAAAGTTTTCTGTGTACTTTTCCTAAGAAGTGACCTAGGTTGTGTCTACCCAACTGCAAGAAAACATGCGGGCAAAACACTAATCCATGTGTTCAGTTGTGGAAAGTACTTGCTTCTCCCCGACCTGCCCTCCTCCCTTTTAGTTGCCTTTGTCTCACTTGGAACAGCCTCTTGGATCATTCCTTCAGGCAGAGTCATCGTTCTTTGTCAGATCTGCTCTCTATCAAGCCAATTCTCATTTATTCAGTGCTGGTTTCTTCCTTTGTGCATCATTTATCCTGCTGACGTTTCTTTTACTTCCTGCTGCCCTCTTGGGCGTCTATACTACAGCCATTGCAATAGATTGTTCAAAGAAAAAAAAAGCCTACACTTTAACTTATTCTGTGAGCTATGTCTCTTTTCAGAACTCTATTGTTGTTATCATTTGCTTGCTTGTTCTAAGCAGGTAGTCATATTGTTATTACAAGTCTTCCCCAAGTTCATTTATTTAACACCTATAACATTTGAGCTCCTATTACGGATTATGTATTGGGTTATGTGTATGTGTTTTCTAATGAAGGGCACAGAGAGACAGATAAGGAAACAAATAACTGCAATATGTTGTGATGTACAGAATAAGAAAAGTAGCAACACCTACAGTGCTAGAACTAAGGGCATTTTTGTGGGGTGAAAAGGCATTTAATCAACCCTAGAGGACTGATAATCACAGAAGCAGCTAGCATGCTAAGAAATTCAAGTAAGCTGTGTCATTGAACCAGCTGTCTCACTTTAGTCTCCTTTTGTAAGTGAGGCTCTGAGAGATAAAATAATTTTCCAAAGGTCATAGAACTAGTAAATAGTAGAGACAGAGGTCACAGGGGTATCTGTTTCCAAAGCCCATTGTGTATCTTAACACCAAAAGACAGTTTTCCTTTGTTTTTTCATAAGTCTGGTTTTATATTTCTGTCAGTCCGAGAATTGAGGATACAAATATTTGTTGCATATTAAGAATAAGGATCACAGAAAACAAGCTTATGTTTACTAAAGAGAAAGGTTAGGGAAGGGATAAACTAGCAGCTTGGGATTAACAGATACACACTGCTGTATACAAAATAAACATCAAGGACCTACTGTATATCTTAGGTAACTATATTCAATGTGTTGTAATAACCTATAATGGAAAATAATCTGAAAAAGAATATATAGGCTTCCCTGGTGACTCAGTGTTAAAGAATCTGCCTACCAGCGTAGGAGACACAGGTTCGATCCCTGGGTTGGGAAGACTCTCTGGAGAAGGAAATGACAACCAATTCCAGTATTCTTGCCTGGGAAATTCCGTGGACAAAGGAGCCTGGCAGGGCATAGTCCATGGGAGCCGCAAAAAGAGTAGGACATGATTCAGTGCCTAAATAACAACTATATATATATATATATATATATATATATGAATCTGCTTACTGTAAACCTGAAACTAATACAATATTGTAAATCAACTATGAAGTGAAGTGAAGTGAAAGCCGCTCAGCTGTGTCCGACTCTTTGCAACCCCATGGACTGTACAGTCCAAGGAATTCTCCAGGCCAGAATACTGGAATAGGTAGCCCTTCCCTTCTCCAGTGGATCTTCCTGACCCAGGAATCAAACTGGAGTTTCCTGCATTGCAGATGGATTCTTTACCAACTGAGCTATCAGAGAATCCCTAAAAATCAACTACACTTTAATTAAAAAAAAGAATAATGTTCACTTCCAAATGTAGATGAAAGTAAATTCTGTGATTTGATTAACTTACTATATTAATACTTTTACTAACCCTTTGACTAGGGGTGAGGTTCACAATGTTGCATACCATAACTCCCTATGTCTCATGGTAGATATCACTGATCAAGCACTATCCTCTGGTCTGCTAATCCCAGGTGTAGTCAGGAAGGGTGACTACAATTGTATTCCAGGATCCACACCTACAAATCAACCAGCCTTGGCTTATGAGTTGAATTATTGAATTGTGTCCCCCTAAAGTTCATATGGGCTTCCCTAATAGCTCAGTCAGTAAAGAATCTTCCTGCAGGGCAGGAGACCTGGGTTTGATCCCTGGGTTGGGAAGATCCCCTGGAGAAGGAAATGGCAAACCACTCCTGTATCCTTGCCTGGACAATCCCATGGACAGAGGAGCCTGGGGGTGCTGCAGTCCATGGAGCCACAAAGAGTATAGTCCATGGGGCTACAACTGAGCAACTAACACTTTCAAAGTTTGTATGCTGAAGTCTGAGACCCCAGTACCTCAGGATGTAACCTTATTGGAGATAAACATAATTGGGTTAAAGCAGGCTGTAATAGTGGGCTCTAATCCAATAGTACTGGTTTCTTTGTAAAAAGGGAGAATTTGGAGACAGTCATGAACACAGAGAGATGTCATATGTCGATGAATGTAGATATCTACAAGTCAAGGAATACAGAGGGTTTCCAGCAAAACTCTAGAATCTAAGACAGAAGGATAAAACATGTCTTCCCCTACAGCCCTCAGAAGGAATTAAGCTTGCTCACACTTTGATCTCAAATTTCTAGCCCCAAGAACTCAGACAATAAATTAATATTGTTTAGCCCCCCAATTAGTGACACTTTATCATGGCAACTATGGCCAACTAATATGGCATGTTAGACAAAACCGTTTTCCCATTTCTATCCTGAGAAGATGGGCAAAAAATAAAGAAGTCAACTCCTCCTCTCCTCTCCGGCCATGATGATAGTATTCACTTCTAACATAGGTTATTCTCATCCAAATTCAGTTTCCTCATTGAATTCAATATAATGTATGATCCCACATGGCAGAATAAATGAGCAGTTAACACTGGGTTCCACCTATGTCAAATGTCCTTTATGCTAAGCAAGGCTAGTGTCTCAGGGAACAAATCGTAGCCCCACTAGTATGCAGAGACTGATTATATTCTTTAGAAGTATGCATCTGGGAACAGTGGAAGTCCTCTCTGGGCCAGTATTTCTCAGCCCCTGTCCAAACTGTATCACTAAGAAAGGGTACTTGTTCAGGCCAGAGGGAAGTACACCATGCCAGTAACCCTAATATTAGTCTGGATTCTTATGCACACCATTTCAGCAAATGATTATTACCACAATATAGAAGGATAACCATCAAAAGATGTGCAAGTAAATGTATCTGTGTGTATGTGTAATGCTATTTGAAAATTGGCCTATCTTATACGCTATTGTAAAATGAGTAAGTGAATGAATGAATAAGGCATGAGATGGTGCCAAAGAGCACAGGCTTTGGAATGGACAGAACTGGGTTTTAAGGATTAAGAGAGCTAGCATTTGGAAAATAAATGTTACTTTCACATTCCTTGCTTCCATTACCACTTTTCTTCAAGGACTGTAGCCCCCCTTTCATTAAACATCCTGGCTTTCATGGTCCTATTTCTAGCTTTGTCTAGAAGCTAGATTTCCGCAAGGAAATCTTGTCGAGGAAATGGTCGAGTAAGTCTCACTTCAGGTGCAATGATACTTTCTTCCTCTTTTAGGAAAGGATGATTCTCTTCAGAAACCAATCTTTTATAAATGAAGGTTTTATTAATCAATTATCATCTTGGAACAGATGAGTGCATCAGCAGAAACCAAGCATCATGTACTGCTTTAGTGATCAAAGAGTGTATTGGAATGACATGCACATTCCTTTATGTCTCTCGAGGTGCACGTTATTGTCATAGCCCCATATTTCCAACTCATCTGTGCTGGATGTCAACCCGTTTTGTTCCTCACTCTTCTAAATTGCCCTATTAACCAACTGGCCCTGAAGACACATTCATCAGTTAGGGAACTTTGGATAATATAGCTAACTATTGCTTGTGCCTTATGGATTCTCTCTCTGTGACAGTGGGGTTCTCACTAGTGTCCTACTTGAGTCTTTCTGGCTACTGAAGTATATGAAAAGATTTAGAGAATTAAAAAAATGTCCCTTGTCTTCCACTACATCATAGCTTGCTGCTGCTGCTGCTGCTAAGTCACTTCAGTCGTGTCTGACTCCGTGCAACCCCAGAGACGGCAGCCCACCAGGCTCCCCTGTCCCTGGGATTCTCCAGGCAAGAACTGGAGTGGGTTGCCATTTCCTTCTCCAATGCATGAAAGTGAAAAGTGAAAGTGAAGTCACTTAGTCGTGTCCAACTCTTTGCAACCCCATGGACTGCAGCCAATCAGGCTCTTCCGTCCATGGGATTTTCCAGGCAAGAATACTGGAGTGGGGTGCCATTGCCTTCCCCCACATCATAGCTTAAGTTCTTTTAAGTCAATTAAGTTGCTCAAAACCAACCTCAGAATACAGTGAGGCACTCAGTGTTTTACCAGAGGCAGGCAAAGATCAAGATTACCTTGATACAAACACGTGACCCTCTTCAAACTGTATTGGTTGACTTAGCCGCCATTTCCTTGCCAGCCTTATAGGTAACAGTGTCCTATAAAAAGTTCCTTTGGGTAGAGAAATTCCTTCTAATGTTTGCTGCTAGGGGACTTCCCTGGTAGCTCAGCTGGTAAAGAACCTGCCTACAACGCAGTAGAGCCTGGTTTGATTCCTGGCTTGGGAAGATCCACTGGAGAAGGGATAGGCTACCCACCTCAGAATTATTGGGCTTCTAAATCCTGCTTCCAAACCCTCTCCTCCTAAACTGGAGCTCTAGTTTGATTCTAGTGAGAATAAGTATGTTCTTTCAATATTTGAGACCTATACTCAGTTCAGTTCAGTTCAGTCGCTCAGTCATCTCCGACTCTTTGCAACTGCATGAACTGCAGCACACCAGGCCTCCCTGTCCATCACCAACTCCCGGAGTTCACTCAGACTCAAGTCCATCGAGTCAGTGATGCCATCCAGCCATCTCATTCTCTATCATCCCCTTCTACTCCTGCCCCCAATCCCTCCCAGCATCAGAGTCTTTTCCAGTGAGTCAACTCTTCGCATGAGGTGGCCAAGGTATTGCAGTTTCAGCTTTAGCATTATTCCTTCCAAAGAACACCCAGGACTGATCTCCTTTAGAATGGACTGTTTGGATCTCCTTGCAGTCCAAGGGACTCTCAAGAGTCTTCTCCAACACCACAGTTCAAAAGCATCAATTCTTTGATGCTCAGCTTTCGTCACAGTCCAACTCTCACATCCATCCATGACTACTGGAAAAACCATAGCCTTGACTAGACAGACTTTTGTTTGCAAAGTAATGTCTCTGCTTTTCAATATGCTATCTAGGTTGGTCATAACTTTCCTTCCAAGGAGTAAGCATCTTTTAATATCATGGCTTCAATCACCATTTGCAATGATTTGGGAACCCCCAAAAATAAAGTCTGATGGTGTTTCCACTGTTTCCCCATCTATTTCCCATGAAGTGATGGGACCAGATGCCATGATCTTCGTTTTCTGAATGTTGAGCTTTAAGACAACTTTTTCACTTTCCTCTTTCACTCTCATCAAGAAGCTTTTTAGTTCCTCTTCACTTTCTGCCATAAGGGTGGTGTCATCTGCATATCTGAAGTTATAGATATTTCTCCCAGCAATCTTGATTCCAGCTTGTGCTTCTTGCAGCCCAGTGTTTCTCATGATGTACTCTGCATATGAGTTAAATAAGCAGGGTTATAATATACAGCCTTGATGTACTCCTTTTCCTATTTGGAACAAGTCTGTTGTTCCATGTCCAGTTCTAACTATTGCTTCCTGACCTGCATATAGGTTTCTCAAGAGGCAGATCAGGTGGTCTGGTATTCCCATCTCTTTCAGAATTTTCCACAGTTTATTGTGATCCACATAGTCAAAGGCTTTGGTATAGTCAATAAAGCAGAAATAGATGTTTTTTCTGGAACTCTCTTGCTTTTTCTATGATCCAGTGGATGTTGGCAATTTGATCTCTGGTTCCTCTGCCTTTTCTAAAACCAGCTTGAACATCTGGAAGTTCACGGTTCACGTATTGCTGAAGCCTGGCTTGGAGAATTTTGAGCATTACTTTACTAGTGTGTGAGATGAGTGAAATTGTGTGGTAGTTTGAACATTCTTTGGCATTGCCTTTCTTTGGGATTGGAATGAAAACTGACCTTTTCCAGTCCTGTGGCCACTGCTGAGTTTTCCAAATTTGCTGGCATATTGAGTGCAGCACTTTCACAGCATCATCTTTCAGGATTTGAAATAGCTCAACTGGAATTCCACCACTTCCACTAGCTTTGTTCATAGTGATGCTTTCTAAGGCCCACTTGACTTCACATTCCAGGATGTCTGGATCTAGGTGAGTGATCACACCATCGTGATTATCTGGATCATGAAGATCTTTTTTGTACAGTTCTTCTGTGTATTCTTGCCACCTCTTCTTAATATCTTCTGCTTCTGTTAGGTCCATACAATTTCTGTCCTTTATCAAGCCCATCTTTGCATGAAATGTTCCCTTGGTATCTCTAATTTTCTTGACGAGATCTCTAGTCTTTCCCATTCTGTTGTTTTCCTCTATTTCTTTGCATTGATCGCTGAGGAAGGCTTTCTTATCTCTTCTTGCTCTTCTTTGGAACTCCACATTCAGATGCTTGTATCTTTTCTTTTCTCCTTTGCTTTTCACTTCTCTTCTTTTCACAGCTATTTGTAAGGCCTCCCCAGACAGCCATTTTGCTTTTCGCATTTCTTTTCCATGGGGATGGTCTTGATCCCTGTCTCCTGTACAATGTCACAAAACTCTGTCCATAGTTCATCAGGCACTCTATCTATAAGATCTAGTCCCTTAAATCTATTTCTCACTTCCATTGTATGATCATAAGGGATTTGATTTAGGTCATACCTGAATGGTCTAGTGGTTTTCCCTACTTTCTTTAATTTAAGTCTGAATTTGGCAATAAGGAGTTCATGATCTGAGCCACAGTCAGCTTCTGGTCTTGTTTTTGCTGACTATAGAACATCTCCATTTTTGGCTGCAAAGAATATAATCAATCTGATTTTGGTGTTGGCCTTTTGGTGATGTCCATATGTAGAGTCTCCTCTTGTGTTGTTGGAAGAGGGTGTTTGCTTTGACCAGTGCGTTCTCTTGGCAAAACCCTATTAGCCTTTGCCCTGCTTCATTCCGTATTGCAAGGCCAAATTTGCCTCTTACTCCAGGTGTTTCTTGACTTCCTACTTTTGCATTCCAGTCCCCTATAATGAAAAGGACATCTTTTTTGGGTGTTAGTTCTAAAAGGTCTTGTAGGTCTTCAGAGAACCATTCAACTTCAGCTTCTTCAGCATTACTGGTTGGGGCATAGACTTGGATTACTGTGAGAGTGAATGGTTTGCCTTGGAAACGAACAGAGATCATTCTGTCATTTTTGAGATTGCATCCAAGTACTGCATTTCAGACTCCTTTGTTGACCATGATGGCTACTCCATTTCTTCTAAGGGATTCCTGCCCACAGCAGTAGATATAATGATCATCTGAGTTAAATTCACCTATTCCAGTCCATTTTAGTTCGCTGATTCCTAGAATGTCGACGTTCACTCTTGCCATCTCCTGTTTGACCACTTCCAATTTACCTTGATTCATGGACCTAACATTCCAGGTTTCTATGCAACATTGCTCTTTACAGCATCAGACCTTTCTTCTATCACCAGTCACATCCACAACTGGGTATTGTTTTTGCTTTGGCCCCATCCCTTCATTCTTTCTGGAGTTATTTCTCTACTGATCTCCAGTAGCATATTGGGCACCTACTGACCTGGGGAGTTCCTCTTTCAGTATCCTATCATTTTGCCTTTTCATACTGTTCATGGGGTTCTCAAGGCAAGAATACTGAAGTGGTTTGCCATTCCCTTCTCCAGTGGAGCACATTCTGTCAGACCTCTCCATTATGACCCGCCCGTCTTGGGTGGCTCCACAGGGCATAGCTTAGTTTCACTGAGTTAGACAAGGCTGTGGTCCTAGTGTGATTAGATTGACTAGTTTTCTGTGATTATGGTTTCAGTGTGTCTCCCTCTGATGCCCTCTTGCAACCCCTACCATCTTACTTGGGTTTCTCTTACCTTGGATGTGGGGTATCTTTTCATGGCTGCTCCAGCAAAGTGCAGCTGCTGCTCCTTACTTTGGACGAGGGGTATCTGCTCACTGCGGCCCCTCCTGACCTTGAACGTTGAGTATTTCCTTTGGCCCTCCTGCGCCCAGGCAGCCACCGCTCCTTGGACATGGGGTAGGTCCTGCAGGCTGCCGCCCCTGTCCTCGGGAGGAGAGTAGCTCCTCTAGGCCGCTCCTGTAATTCCCTGGAGATCCAGTGGTTGGTTAGGATTCCAAGCTTTCACTGCTAAGAACTTGGGTTCTATCCCTCATCAGGGAGCTAAGATCACACAAATTGAATTGGATTGGATTGCCATTTCCTTTCCAGGGGATCTTTCCAACTCAGGGATAGAACCCGGGTCTACCTGTACTAAAAGTTGCTTTTCGATTATCTGAAATACAAAGTTAACTGATTATCTGGTATTTTTAAAATTTATTTTATTGAGATGCAGTTGATTTACAATGTTGTATTAATTTAATATCAATATATCTTATGATTACTGTTTTGCATAGATATTCATCTTATTAATAAAAGTAACTGAATTGGAAAAAGGTCGTTAAATACCATTATTTGTAGGAAAAAACAATAAAAAGCTGAAGATATAAATAACTAAGCCAATGTCATACTTTTTTGATATTTTTATATGAAGATGCTGTAAGAAGATAGCACTGCTTTTTCAAAAATGAAGAGGCTGTAAGGGTGTACTAACTTAACTGCACTCTTTCTGCACAGGCTGAATTGGCAGACAAAGCCCTTGGTTCAGGTTGCAGTGAGAGATGGACCAAACTCCCTTGGAAGGAGAGCTTAAGTGTGGCAGACACATCATAGCTGCGCACGAAAACTTTCCCTGCTCTAAACAAGTATGCCAATTGGAAACCTACCTGAAAATCTGCTGCAAAGCATACTGATGAAATCACAGGGTAACATTTGTAGTTTACAAACACCATTTTTTTTCGTCTATTCCCTCATCTCAATGAGATCACTATGTAGAGAGACAGAAAGAGTGACTACGGAAAAATATTGTTTTAATTGTCCTTTTAGAAGGCAGTTCAAGACACAAGCTAGTGAAACTAGATACGCTGGTGGAGAACAAGGATTTGAATTCGAAGACAAAGAGTTTAGGATTTCTACCCCCTTCCATCATCTGCAGCACAGCTCCATAAGACAGCAGACGAAGCGTTTGCTCCAAGACACTGCATAACATATGGTGAGGGAAATTGAAAAGGGCTAAATGGCAGACAAATACAATATTTTTTTCTTTTCAATTTAAGTGATAAATTGCTAAAAGAAATAGGATACAGTGCCTTTCAACCTTAAATATAAGGAAGATATCCTTCATAAAACATAGTGACTGATATTGGATACATATAAGGAGAATTTTTAATGATGTATGCATTTAGTTAAGGATACAAACATCATTTCCCAGTAGTTTAGAAAATAGGCAGAATACAAATTGTCAAGCCAAGAAACTTATAAATACAGCGAACTCTTCTGTTCTCAGATAAACTGTAAAAATAAATGAAGTCATCAATAATATCAAGGGCAATTTAATAATAATTTTCATTCAACATTTAATAGTTTCTAGATGGCTTGATATATCTGCAAAAATAAAGATGGCATATATATATATATATAAAATATGTATAAAATAAAAGCAAATGCTTAATTATTTTCTAGGAAAAGAAGCACAAATCTAACAAAACATGCAATTTAAATTTATCAGTTACACAACTAGAATCAGATATCATATAGAAGAATATTTTATTTAGCTATTTATTCAATTTGCTTCTGAAATTTTTTCTCATTTAGGAAATATTCACTTTTTTCTCTGCTAATTTTCTCCTTCCATTCATGTTTTTATATATGTACAATTTTTTGTTTTACATTATTAATTATTAGATGGTTGAAAATCTCATTTTTATTTTCTTTAACACAAGTTCACATATGGCTTTGCATAACTGTATTTAAAAACTTAAATGTCATTTTACTAAACCTGTAGCATCACTAATGTAAGTGTGATCAGTGAAACAGACTTTTATCTGTACTTTTCTGTGATGCTTTTCTTGAAAATAATATTAGTTTAGGGTTAGAACAGATTTTTGTGACCTTTAACAGCTTTGTAACCTTCAGCAGGAGACTATAAGAAACTCAATTTTCTTTATTTCCAATTTAGACTACCAACAGGCTTGCTGTGAAATTTAAATGGATAATGGTGAAGCACATAATTGTCTAGCACCTAGCAATTTCTCAACAAAGGCTAGTCAATAGTTTCTTTTCTCCTCTTCTTTCCTTTTCCTGATTCTTTTGAGAATATTGACTGTTCATTTTTTGTTGTTTCTTTTGATACCCAAGAATGGTGGAAGTTTAGTAGAATGCACTTGGGAAGAAATAGAAGTTTATGATTTATTTGATAAGCCTGCATGAGTTGATGCCATATAAAGTGATAGCTAAAGCCTCTGCTATGCAGGAATGTTACTGATGTAATAGAAAATGATTCTGGAACGAAATCAAGTCAATTTATCAGACATTGAGTGGCCCCTGAATCCTGTAGAAACTCATATGTGATGTGTACTTGGAGACACAAATATGAACAGGTCATAATCCTTGCCCTGAAGGTGCAACTGATTTCATGGAGATATAAAATAAGTTATAAAGTGTCCATAAAACAGAGCAAAATGAAAGGAATGCTAGATTGAGGTATAAAGAGTGAGATGAGAGAAAGGAAAACTTTGTTTTGATATGAATTTCAGCGAGATATTTCAAACAATTAGAAAAACAAAAAGACCAAAAAAAAAAAAAAGGCTGAATTTTCCCTATATTCTCACTTCACAGTGTTGGAGTTTAACTACAGTATGCATGCTATATAACTTGACACGTTTTAGGCTAACAGTGGTACTGTGAAAAGCAAACAAAAAAAGTGCCTCTATCGGAAAATAGGCTAATCTATTGATAAGATTCATGTAGATCAGCTGGCTTATTGGTTCATTACTTAAGGTGACCTGCGCCAAAATGATTTAGAGGTGATTTGCCATGTCCAGTATATGCAGTAACACAATAGGAAGTAATAGTAATAGCAGCAGTGGCTGGAATAGTAGTAGGGTGCTTTGTTGTTGTTGTTTAGTTGCTAAGTTGTATTTGACTCTTTGTGACCCCATGGACTATTCGCAAGTAAATGACTGTATTTGTTATTCTGTTAGGTTGGCTATATTATTGATCTGTTTTATTTATATTTTATTGAGTTCTAACATATGCTCTTTTGCATATTTTTATTGAGCGGTAACTCACCTACAAAAAAATGCACAGATATTGTGTGCTGTTCAATGCATTTTTAAGACTTTATTATTTTAGAGCAGCTTTAGGTTCATAACCGGAGAAGGCAATGGCACCCCACTCCAGTACTCTTGCCTGGAAAATCCCATGGACGGAGGAGCCTGGTGGGCTGCAGTCCATGGGGTTGCTAAGAGTCGGACATGACCAAGCAACTTCATTTTCATTTTTCACTTTCATGCATTGGAAAAGGAAATGGCAACCCACTCCAGTATTCTTGCCTGGGGAATCCCAGGGATGGGGGAGCCTGGTGGGCTGCCGTCTATGGGGTCGCACAGAGTCGGACACGACTGAAGTGACTTAGCAGTAGCAGGTTCATAACAAAAGTGATAGGAAGATAAGCAAAGCATTTTGACAATAGCATTTATCTGTGTAACTTACCTCTATATCAAGAATAGTATATTTTCATTAACCCAGAAAGTTCCTGAACCAACTCTGGAGACAAGCAGTGTTCTAATTTTATAAATATAGATTAGTTTTTTCTATTCTGGAGATTCTTCTAGGAATACCATTTGAAAAAATTTTGTACTCTTCTATGTCTGGCTTTATTCAGCATAATGCTTTTGCTATTTAACCATGTTGTTAGGATACTGATAGTTTGTTACTTTTCATTTTTGAATTGCAATTAATGATGTATCGATCAATATTTAAACTAGATTTAAAAAAAAAATTCTGAATGGTAGCATTTGCTAATTTCCAGGATTTAAACACTCTGAAACTAGAAAATTTCCAGCTAATAGCAGTTCATCTGTCATTCTGAAAAATTCCTAAAAGTTGCATCGTGAGCTCTGTGACCCAGCATGAAATGCCTCCAACTCCCACTGGGCATCCTCCAAGGTATGAATAGCCTGATTTTCTTATCAAGTCCACTCGACCTGAACATGCATGTTGCTTCTATATCTGCACAGTTATGGCTACAGCTCCTATGAATATCCTTATATAAATCATTGGGTAAACACACATTTTCATTGCTCTTGTATAAATATTCAAGAGTAGAATTGCTTAGCTTTTTATGGTAATTGGCATTATCAGTCTTTTCAATTTTAAACATTTTGATGTAAGTCGTTTCATATTTCCCCCTCTTATAACAGATAGTGATGGTTTGTATTTCTTATGCTTTTTGACCATCTGTACATCTTCTTTCATGAAGTGTCTCAGTCTTTGAACCATTTCTTTTTGTCTGTTATTGAGCTGTAGGATCCTTTACATACTATTTGCATGAGTACTTTGAGTACTCATGTATCTGAGTACATGAGTACTCATATATATGTAAACATACATATATCTATGTATATATAAACTTTACCTGTATAATATATTGCATCAGTTCAGTTCAGTTGCTCAGTCGTCTCCAACTCTTTGCGACCCCATGAATCGCAGCATGTCAGGCCTCCCTGTCCATCACCAACTCCCGGAGTTCACTCAGACTCACGTCCTTCAAGTCAGTGATGCCATCCAGCCATCTCATCCTCTGTCATCCCCTTCTCCTCCTAACCTCAATCCCTCCCAGCATCAGAGTCTTTTCCAATGAGTCAACTCTTCACATGAGGTGGCCAAAGTACTGGAGTTTCAGCTTTAGCATCATTCCTTCCAAAGAAATCCCAGGGCTGATCTCCCTCAGAATGGACTGGTTGGATCTCCTTGCAGTCCAAGGGACTCTCAAGAGTCTTCTCCAACACCACAGTTCACAAGCATCAATTCTTTCGCGCTTAGCTTTCTTCACAGTCCAACTCTCACATCCATACATGACCACTGGAAAAACCATAGCCTTGACTAGATGGACCTTTGCTGTCAAAGTAATGTCTCTGCTTTTGAATATGCTATCTATGTTGGTCATAACATTCCTTCCAAGGAGTAAGCGTCTTTTAATTTCATGGCTGCAGTCACCATCTGCAGTGATTTTGGAGCCCCCCAAAAATAAAGTCTGACACTGTTTCCCCATCTATTTCCCGTGAAGTGATGGGACCAGATGCCATGGTCTTCGTTTTGTAAATGTTGAGCTTTAAGCCAACTTTTTCACTCTCCTCTTTCACTTTCATCAAGAGGCTTTTTAGTTCCTCTTCACTTTCTGCCATAAGGGTGGTGTCATCTGCATATCTGAGGTTATTGACATTTCTCCCAGCAATCTTGATTCTGGCTTGTGCTTCTTCCAGCCCAGCGTTTCTCATGATGTACTCTGCATATAAGTTAAAAAATACATAAATATTTTCCTAGGTTGTGACTTGATCATCATTTTTTTTATGATGTCTTTTTTAAAAATTAAGAAACAATAGCTTTTAGAGCAGTTTTATGTTCATATCAAAATTAAGTGAAAAGTATAAATATTTACCATATAACCCCTCATTGCACACATACACACACACACACACAAGCACACACAGACATACACCTAACCACCTGTCTATTGACATCTCACATATGGTGCCTCTTGATAACAAAAGTTTTTGAAAAAGTCTTATTTATATTTTTTGGTAGTGCTTTCTGTGTCTAAGAAATCTTTACCTATTCAGAATCAGTAAATATATTTTATAATATTTTCTATAGAAGTCGTATTGCTTAATATTTTCTATTCTTCTCAATTAATTATTTCAATCTAATGATTCTGAAAGGTGAGAATGAGGGTCAAGGTACAATTTTTTTTTCCACTTCAGTCAGTTCAGTCACTCAGTCATGTCTTACTTTTTGTGACTCCATGGACTGCAACACGCCAGGCTTCCCCATCCAGCACCAACTCCCAGAGCTTGCTCAAACTCTTGTCCATCGAGTTGGTGATGCCATCCAACCATCTCATCCTCTGTCATCCCCTTCTCCTCTTGCCTTCAATCTTTCCCAGCATTAGGGTCTTTTTCAGTTCTTCGCATCAGGTGGCCAAAGTATTGGAGTTTCAGCTTCAGCATCTGTTCTTCCAATGAATATTCAGGACTGATTTCCTTTAGGATGGACTGGTTGAATCTCCTTGCAGTCCAAGGGACTCTCAAGAGTCTTCTCCAACACCACAGCTCAAAAACATCAATTCTTCAGTGCTCAGCTTTCTTTATAGTCCAACTCTCACATCCATACACATCCATACATGACTACTGGAAAAACCATAGCTTTCACTAAACAGACCTTTGTTGGCAAAGTAATGTCTCTGCTTTTTAATATGTTGTCTAGGTTGGTCATGGCATTTCTTCCAAGAAGCAAGCGTCTTTTAATTTCATGGCTGCAGTCACCATCTGCAGTGATTTTAGAACTCCCCAAAATAAAGTCTCTCACTGTTTCCATTGTTTCCCCAACTATTTGCCATGAAGTGATGGGACTGGTTGCCGTGATCTTAGTTTTTTGAATGTTGACCTTTAAGCCGACTTTTTCACTTTCCTCTTTCACTTTCATCAAGAGGATCTTTAGTTCTTTGCTTTCTGCCATAAAAGTGGTGTCATCTGCATATCTGAGGTTATTGATATTTCTCCTGGTAATCTTGATTCCAGCTTGGGCTTCATCCAGTCCAGCATTTCGCATGATGTACTCTGCATATAAGTTAAATGAGCAGGGTGACAATATACAGCCTTGACGTACTCCTTTCCCAATTTGGAACCAGTCTATTGTTCCATGTCCAGTTCTAACTGTTGCTTCTTGACCTACATTCAGAGTTGTCAGGAGGCAGGTAAGGTTATGTATCCAATTGTTATAGTATCATACATAAAAACAGTCTTTGCCCCGTTGAATTTCTTGGGCACCTTTGTTGAAAAACACTTGACCGCATAAGTTTAGGTCTAATTTTGAACCCTTGATTCTGTTTTGTTCCCTAATCCATCCTTATGTAAATAACTACTTCCCTTCACTTTTTATAGATTTATAAGTAGTCTTGAAATCAGAAGCAGTAGGTCCTCCACTTGACCACATATGTGAACTTCTTTATCCTTTGAATCTTTATATTTTACATACTTTAAAATCAAGTAGTCCATTTCTGTGGAATGATCTGCTGTGATTTTTTTTGGGAACATGTTCAACCTTTAGATCTGTTTGGGGAGAGTAATGTCTTTTATCCACTGGCCTAATCACTCAAGGTCCAGGTATCAGGCAAATAGGGACAATCCCTTATGCCCCCAGCTTCTTACATGGTGCAGTGGTTAAGAATCCACCTGCCAATGCTAGAATTGCAAAAGACATGAGTTTGATCCATAGGTCAGGAAGATTCCCTGGAGGAGGGCATAGCAACCCACTCCAGTATTGGAAAATCTCATGAACAGAGGAACCTGGTAGGCTACAGTCCATAGCGTCACAAAGAGTCAGACAGGACTGAAGCAACTTAGCATGCATGCACACGTGTAAGCTTTAAAATATCTGTTCTGCTTATATCTCTTAGTAGGTTTCATAGGTTTTCACACACTGTATATACAACCTAGTAATTTGTCAAAGGTGGAAGGGAAGCCTATACTTGGATACTTGGAGTTTCCTCTCTACATAAAATTTTCTCCCTGATATTCTGCTCCATAAACGTCAACGGTCTCAATAGCCTTGAAACTATAGTCTTGGCTTTCTTGGAGCATGGAAACTACTGATACGTGTTTGATTTCACTTCTTTGTGCTGTGATTTGGAATGTGGTGTCTGGCAGAAAATTCAGAAGAATGTGATTCTTACCTTCTGCATATATTTTCTCTCAAAGATTACAGACCTACATTCTGTTTTTCAATGCAGAAAAACAATTGCTTCACATATTTTTACCCAATTTTATAAGTATGCTGCTGCTGCTAAGTCGCTTCAGTCGTGTCCGACTCTGTGCGACCCCATAGACGGCAGCCCACCAGGCTCCCCCGTCCCTGGGATTCTCCAGGCAAGAACACTGGAATGGGTTGCCATTTTTATAAGTATAGTGGAAGGTCAAATGCGATACTCTTGACTTTGTCAAAGCCAGAAGCAGAAAAATGCCAATATGTGCTTTTTTTCTTTCAATAAAGATAATTTTATAGTTGTTTTTTGAGAGAAGAAAGTGTAGAAATCTCTTATCTTTTCTGTATTATTCATTCTGATATTGCTTTAGGATTATCTTTCAGTATTATGCTGACTTCAAGTGACATCTGTGAATATTTTGTTCTCTCTCTTATTTCAAATCTTCCACATATGTGGTAATTTCCCCACAAATTACTCTCTTACACAATGAACTTCTTTATGAACTTGCCTTGTCTTGTGCATTCAGGTTTTTGAGACCTCAATTGTTCACTCTATTATGATGAGTACTTTAGGGATGAGGTAGAGAACTCATTATGATTTTAGTGCTTTCACAGAAGAACTATGATGATAAAACTTGCAGGAAAAAGTAGCTTAATAAAGTATATTTTACAATTTCTATTTTTATGAAGCTATAATAGGATTTATTGTAAAGTTCCATAGAATATGATTAATTTTAGTCTGCACAGACCCAATAATTATTTTGAGATAGATTTAGTTGATTTCTCAACATTTAATTGGTTCAGCCTAGGATAGGATCTGTTTGATTTAGTTGCTAATAGAGTTTAAAACAATTTGACTATATTTCAGAATAAGGAGATAAGGTTCAGATATGATCATAATTCATGGATCACTGAATTTAGAAATAACTGCTAGTGTTTCAGTCCATCTTAATAGTTAATTTGGGTCTCTGTGTCATCAGTTCCATTGCATAATGATTTCTCAAGAAATATTGATTGAACTCACACTCTATGAAGAGATTGAACTCAAGAAAACAAGGAAATCAAGATTAAATTTAATATGTTTATATTAATTTTCTAGGGCTGCCTTAATAAAATATTATAGAGTGGCTTAAACAACAAAAATTTGCTTCTTGCAGTTTTGGAGGCTGGAAGTCTAAGACCAAGGTGCCAGCAGATTTAGTTTCTCCCAAGGCCCCTTCCCTTGGCTTGAAGATATCTTGCTTTGTCCTCACATACACGTGTCCTCTGAATACACATTCCTGTGAATCTCTTTTATTATAAGGACATTAGTCAGATTGGATTAAGTCCCCCTGCTAATGACCATGCTGCTGCTACTGCTAAGTTACTTCAGTTGTGTCCGACTCTGTGCGACCCCATAGACGGCAGCCCATCAGGCTCCCCCGTCTCTGGGATTCTCCAGGCAAGAACACTGGAGTGGGTTGCCATTTCCTTCTCCAATGCATGAAAGTGAAAAGTCAAAGTGAAGTCGCTCAGTCATGCCCGACTCTTAGCGACCCATGGACTGCAGCCTACCAGGCTCCTCCATCCATGGGATTTTCCAGGCAAGAGTATTGGAGTGGGGTGCCATTGCCTTCTCTGGCTTATGACTATATTTAGTCTTAATTACCTCCTTAAAGGCCCTATCTCCAGATTTATTCACATGGGGGCTAGGGCTTCTACATATGCATTTGAGGGGACACAATTCATTCCATAACTATCTGTATGCTATAGTTACATTCATATATGAGTACAGATTAAATAAGAAAAATAGTAAGCTATGAAATTTCTTCTCTTAAATTTTATAAACAAGGCTTAAGATTATTTTTGTAAAGAGGACATTATAATCTCATGATCCAGTGATAAAGATTTGAGGATACAAGGTAATACATAAAATATGTGAACATGCTTGGAAATTTAGAAAACATGATAGAAACATAAGGTATTTATCATTACATGTATTAACATTCAGGCCTTCTAAGCTTTCTTTTAGCTTCTTTTCTGGAGATGTGCTCTTGGGCAGAGTCCTTACACCTTAGTATGGATTTAATTCTGCATTTTTTCTCCCTTAAAAGTGATTTTTTAATCCAAATTATTAATTAGAAACCTCTGCCATCTGGTTATGTGTTTTGAGGGCAAGAAAGCCTCTAAATTCACATAAATTTATTTTATGTATAGACAAGTTTAGTCCTTTAGCAGAGATTTCAAGGACAGCATGTAGCTGAGAAAGAGAACCCAGGTATACAGAGGCCCTGGCTGTTAGAAAGCAGTCAGAAAATATAAAGAAAATTTAGGCAAAAAAGAGCAATATGGTATATAGATATAGATTTTTGGAATCTCATTCTTGAACAGTGAAATCTATCTCAGCCACTCAACTCAAGCCTGAGTATTCCCTCATCTAGATTTTGACCTTTTGTAAAGGTTATAAATCTATCACCTAGTATTACAATCTGGCCCATCATCATGCATATGTGTACTGCCCAGAGTTACAAATTCCTTTGATTTTTCTCTCTTACTTTTTTTTTTAACTTGAGAAACTTACTGTATAAACTTGGATATCTAGCTTCTCTTGAAAAATTGAGGTTATCAGTCCATGTCACAGGCTTAAGCATATGGAACTAAGCAGTGGTTACATCTTAAAAGTATGTACACTCTCTTGTTGGTTACTGTCTCAATACTTTTTTTCACCCATTCATATTATCTACTCAGACCCAATATCCATTTTAATTTTTAATCTTTTGATGTTTCAGTGATAGGGAGTTTCCACATCTGAAGACAGCTTGATTTGAACCATTCTCCTGATATGTACACTCTCCGATGATCTTAAACATTTCATTCTGTTACACCAAAGAAGAAAAATTATTGGCAACTCTCCCCAGCTTGGTCTAACTATGAAAACATATTTCTTATTTGGGGGAATTTATGCAAATGAAGTATGTTACATAGGGAGAAAGGATTGTGTCAGTTCTTTCTGAGCTAGCCCATTGCCAATTGTTATTTGCATATAACAAGCTCTTGGAAGCTTTACCATGATCTAGAGTACCTGACCTCATATGATCTATATCACTGTTGGATCTGACATGAAGGCCCACCCTCGCCTTTCTCTGGCCAGAGATTTCAACACTGGGTAAGGGATCTGCTGGATCAAGGAGACATGGCTCCCCAAAGCCCACACATTTTCCATGTGCCCCCTATTCTAGACCGTGACCCTAGAATCTCTTGCCCAAAAGACCCAGAGCCACTGTTCACACCTGCACAGGTTCATCTCTGGTTTGTCCTTTAAGGAAAACTGAGCCAGCACTGTGTTTACTCCTAGGCCTGAGGTGTGCCAAGTTTTAAATATGTGAAAGAGAGTTATGGACACATAAGAATAACGTCTTTTGTGGAGTAGGACAAAGAGAAAAGAGGATCTTATTGGTGCCAAGGATCTCCAGTTGTAGTATTTTCCTGGACCCACATATGTTAGGGGTGACTCCAGAACTTGCCTACATCTTCAACCTCAACACCTGCCTCTTTGCCTTCACTCAACTCTAGGTGGGCAGGTTTTCTTCCTGATCCACAAGCAGATCAAACTTGCTGCCTTTGTATATTTTGTTTCTTTTGCTTGGATTATACCCTCCCTGGTCCTGGTTGTTTCTGTGGCTGGTTTCTTTTAAATATTTGAACCTGAGTTTAAAAATCATCACTTTTCTAGACTTTCCTTTTTACCCCTTGCTATTATACTTATATTGTTCATGAGGTTCTCAAGGCAAGAATACTGAAGTGGTTTGCTATTCTCTTCTCCAATGGACCACGTTTTGTCAGAACTCTCCACCATGACCCATCTGTCTTGGGTGGCCCTACACGGCATGGCTCATAGTTTCATTGAGTTAGCCAGGCTGTAGTCAGATTGGTTAGTTTTCTGTGATTGAGGTTTTCAGTCTGTCTGACCTCTGATGGAGGATAAGAGGTTTAGGGAAGCTTCTGGATGGGAAAAACTGAGTCTTTTCTGATGGGTGGGCCATGATCAGTAAATCTTTAATCCAATTTTCTGTTGAAGGGCAGGGGTGTGTTCCCTCCCTGTCATTTGACCTGAGGCCAAACTATGGTGAAGGTAATGAAGATAATGGTGACCTCCTTCAAAAGGTCCCATGCAGGCATTGCTACACTCAGTGCCCCCAGCCGTGCTGCAGGCCACCACCCACCACGCCTCTGCTGGCCACTACTGGACACTCATGCGCAAGTCTGGGTCAGTCTCTTGTGGGGTCCTGGTACACACAAGGTTCTGCTTGTGCCCTCCAAGAGTCTGTTTCCCCAGTCCTGTGTAAGTTCTGGTGGCTCTATGGTGAGTTAATGGTGACCTCCTCCAAGAGAGCTTATGCCATACCCAGGTTTACTGCACTCAGAGTCCCTGCCCTTGCAACAGTCCACCGCTTACTCATACCTCCTCAGGAGACACTGAAATACAGTTCTGTCTCAGTCTCTGGGCGGTCTCTGGGTCCTGGCACACACAAGGTATGTTTGAGCCCTCTAAGCATCTCTGGCAATATGGGGTTTGATTCTAAATGGGATTTTGCCCTCCTACTGTCTTGCTGGGGATTCTCCTTTGCCCTTGAACGTGGGATATCTCCTCAAAGTTATGCCAGCGCCATGCAGCCATTGCTCTGGTGCCACACAGCAGAACTCCTTATTGACAAATTCAGACTTGAATTGAAGAAGGTAGGGAAAACCACTACAACATTCAGGTATGATCTAAATCAAATTCCTTAGGACTATACAGCGAAAGTGACAAATAGATTCAGGATTTAGATCTGATAGACAGAGTGCCTGATGAACTATGAATGGAGGTTCATGACATTGTATAGGACACAGGGATCAAGACCATCCCCATGGAAAAAGAAATGCAAAAAGGAAAAATGGTTGTCTGAGGAGGCCTTAAAAACAGCTATGAAAAGAAGAGAAGTGAAAGGCAAAGGAGAAGGAAAGATATACCCATTTGAATGCAGAGTTCCAAAAATAGCAAGGGGAGATAAGAAAGCCTTCCTCGGTGACAAATGCAAAGAAATAGAGGAAAACAATAGAATGGGAAAGACTAGAGATCTCTTCAAGAAATTTAGAGACAGCAAGGGAACATTTCACGGAAAGATGGGCTCAATAAAGGACAGAAATGGTAGGGACCTAACAGAAACAGAAGATATTAAGAAGAGGTGGCAAGAATACACAGAGTTCAGTTCAGTTCAGTCACTCAGTCCTGTTCGACTCTTTGCGACCCCATGAATTGCAGCACCCAGGCTTCCCAGTCCATCACAAACGCTCGGAATTCACCCAGACTCAGGTCCATTGAGTCAGTGATGCCATCCAGCCATCTCATCCTCTGTCATCCCCTTCTCCTCCTAACCTCAATCCCTCCCAGCATCAGAGTCTTTTCCAATGAGTCAACTCTTCGCATGAGGTGGCCAAAGTACTGGAGTTTCAGCTTTAGCATCATTCCTTCCAAAGAACACCCAGGGCTGATCTCCTTCAGAATGGACTGATTGGATCCCCTTGCAGTCCAAGGGACTCTCAGGAGTCTTCTCCAACACCACAGTTCAAAAGCATCAATTCTTTGGCGCTCAGCCTTCTTCACATTCCAACTCTCACATTCATACATGACTACTGGAAAAAACCATAGCCTTGACTAGACGAACCTTTGTTGGCAAAATAATGTCTCTGCTTTTGGATACGCTATCTAGGTTGGTCATAATATTCCTTCCAAGGAGTAAGCGTCTTTTAATTTCATGGCTCCAGTCACCATCTGCAGTGATTTTGGAGCCCCCAAAAATAAAGTCTGACACTGTTTCCACTGTTTCCCCATCTATTTTCCATGAAGTGATGGGACCAGATGCCATGATCTTCGTTTTCTGAATGTTGAGCTTTAGGTCACCATTTTCACTTTCCTCTTTCACTTTCATCAAGAGGCTTTTTAGTTTCTCTTCACTTTCTGCCATAAGGGTGGTGTCATCTGCATATCTGAGGTTATTGATATGTCTCCCGGCAATCTTGATTCCAGCTTGTGCTTCTTCCAGCCCAGCGTTTCTCATAATGTACTCTGCAAAGAAGTTAAATAAGCAGCGTGAAAATATACAGCCTTGACGTACTCCTTTTCCTATTTGGAACCAGCCTGTTGATCCATGTCCAGTTCTAACTGTTGCTTCTTGACCTGCATACAAATTTCTCAGGAGGCAGGTCAGGTGGTCTGGTATTCCCATCTCTTTCAGAATTTTCCAGTTTATTGTGATCCACACAGTCAAAGGCTTTAGCATAGTCAATAAAGCAGAAATAGATTTTTTCTGGAACTCTCTTGCTTTTTCCATGATCCAGCGGATGTTGGCAATTTGATCTCTGGTTCCTCTGCCTTTTCTAAAACCAGCTTGAACATCAGGAAGTTCACGGTTCACATGTTGCTGAAGCCTGGCTTGGAGAATTTTGAGCATTACTTTACTACCGTGTGAGATGAGTGTAACTGTGCGGTAGTTTGAGCACTCTTTGGCATTGCCTTTCTTTGGGATTGGAATGAAAACTGACCTTTTCCAGTCCTGTGGCCACTGCTGAGTTTTCCAAATTTGCTGGCATATTGAGTGCAGCACTTTCACAGCATCATCTTTCAGGATTTGAAATAGCTCAAATGGAATTCCATCACCTCCACTAGCTTTGCTCCTAGTGATGCTTTCTAAGGCCCACTTGACTTCACATTCCAGGATGTCTGGCTCTAGGTGAGTGATCACACCATCGTGATTATCTGGGTCGTGAAGATCTTTTTTGTACAGTTCTTCTGTGTATTCTTGCCACCTCTTCTTAATAACTTCTGCTTCTGTTAGGTCCATACCATTTCTGTCTTTTATCGAGCCCATCTTTGCATGAAATGTTCCCTTGGTATCTCTAATTTTCCTGAAGAGATCTCTAGTCTTTCCCATTCTGTTGTTTTCCTCTATTTCTTTACATTGACCGCTGAGGAAGGCTTTCTTATCTCTTCTTGCTATTCTTTGGAGCTCTGCATTCAGATGCTTATATCTTTCCTTTTCTCCTTTGCTTCTCGCTTCTCTTCTTTTCACAGCTATTTGTAAGGCCTCCCCAGACAGCCATTTTGCTTTGTTGCATTTCTTTTCCATGGGGATGGTCCTGATCCCTGTCTCGTGCACAATGTCATGAACCTCATTCCATAGTTCATCAGGCACTCTATCTATCAGATCTAGTCCCTTAAATCTATTTCTCACTTCCACTGTATAATCATAAGGGATTTGATTTAGGTCATACCTGAATGGTCTAGTGGTTTTCCCTACTTTCTTCAATTTCAGTCTGAATTTGGCAATAAGGAGTTCATGATCTGAGCCACAGTCAGCTTCTGGTCTTGTTTTTGCTGACTATAGAACATCTCCATTTTTGGCTGCAAAGAATATAATCAATCTGATTTTGGTGTTGGCCTTTTGGTGATGTCCATATGTAGAGTCTCCTCTTGTGTTGTTGGAAGAGGGTGTTTGCTTTGACCAGTGCGTTCTCTTGGCAAAACCCTATTAGCCTTTGCCCTGCTTCATTCCGTATTGCAAGGCCAAATTTGCCTCTTACTCCAGGTGTTTCTTGACTTCCTACTTTTGCATTCCAGTCCCCTATAATGAAAAGGACATCTTTTTTGGGTGTTAGTTCTAAAAGGTCTTGTAGGTCTTCATAGAACCATTCAATTTCTGCTTCTTCAGCATTACTGGTTGGGGCATAGACTTGGATTACTGTGAGAGTGAATGGTTTGCCTTGGAAACGAACAGAGATCATTCTGTCATTTTTGAGATTGCATCCAAGTACTGCATTTCGCATGGACCTGACATTCCAGGTTCCTATGCAATATTGTTCTTTACAGCATTGGACCTTGCTTCTATCACCAGTCATATCCACAGCTGGGTATTGTTTTTGCTTTGGCTCCATCTGTTCATTCTTTCTGGAGTTATTTCTCCACTGATCTCCAGTGGCATATTGGGCACCTACTGACCTGGGGAGTTCCTCTTTCAGTATCCTATCATTTTCCCTTTTCATACTGTTCATGGGGTTCTCAAGGCAAGAATACTGAAGTGTTTGCCATTCCCTTCTCCAGTCAGGATGGTGTGATCACTCACCTAGAGCCAGATATCCTGGAATGTGAAGTCAAGTGGGCCTTAGGAAGCATCAGTATGAACAAAGCTAGTGAAGGTGATGGAATTCCAGTTGAGCTATTTCAAATCCGTAAATATGATGCTGTGAAAGTGCTGCACTCAATATACCAGCAAATTTGGAAAACTCAGCAGTGGCCACAGGACTGGAAAAGGTCAGTTTTCATTCCAATCCCAAAGACAGGCAATGCCAAAGAATGCTCAAACTACCACACAATTGCACTCATCTCACAAGTTAGCAGAGTAATGCTCAAATTCTCCAAGCCAGGCTTCAACAATACATGAACTGTGAACTTCCTGATGTTCAAGCTGGTTTTAGAAAAGCCAGAGGAACCAGAGATCAAATTGCCAACATCCATTGGATAATTGAAAAAGCAAGAGAGTTCCAGAAAAAATCTATTTCTGCTTTATTGACTATGCCAAAGCCTTTGACTATGTGGATCACAACAAACTATGGACAATTCTTTAAGAAATGGGAATACCAGACCACCTGACCTGCCTCCTGAGAAATTTGTATGCAGGTCAAGAAGCAACAGTTAGAACTGGACATGGAACAACAGACTGGTTCCAAATCAGGGAAGGAGTACATCAAGGCTGTACATTGTCACCCCGCTTATTTAATTATATGCAGAATACATCATGAGAAATTCTGGACTGGATGAAGCACAAGCTGGAATAAAGATTGACAAGAGAAATATCAATAACCACAGATATGCTCATGACACCATCCTTATGGCAGAAAACAAAGAATAACTAAAGAGCCTCCTGATGAAAGTAAAAGTGGAGAGTGAAAAAGTTGGTTTAAAGCTCAACATTCAGAAAACAAAAAGTATGGCATCTAGTCCTATCACTTTATGGCAAATAGATGGGAAAACAATGGAAACAGTTACAATTATTTTTTTGGGCTCCAAAATCCCTGCAGATGATGACTACAGCCATGAAATTAAAAGACGCATGTTCTTTGGAAGAAAATCCATGACCAACCCAGATAGCATATCCAAAAGCATAGACATTACTTTGCCAACAAAGATCCGTCTAGTCAAGGCTATGGTTTTTTCAGTAGTCATGTATGGATGTGAGAGTTGGAATATAAAGAAAGCTGAGCACTGAAGAATTGATGCTTTTCAACTGTGGTGCTGGAGAAGACTCTTGAGAGTCCCTTGCACTGCAAGGAGATCCAACTAGTCCATCCTAAAGGAAATCAGTCCTGAATGTTCATTGGAAGGACTGATGCTGAAGCTGAAACTCCAATACTTTGGCCACCTGATGGGAAGAGCTGACTCATTTGAAAAGACCATGACGCTGGGAAATATTGAAGGCAGGAGGAGAAGGGGACGACAGAAGATGAGATGGTTGGATGGCATCACCAACTCGATGGACGTGGGGTTGAGCAAGCTCCAGGAGTTAGTGATGGACAAGGAGGCTTGGCATGCTGCAGTCCGTGAGATCACAAAGTCGGACATGACTGAGTGCTAGAACTGAACTGAGTTATCACTATAGGCCTTTTTATAATCTGAAATGATCTTCTAAAAGTGTTTGCCTATGTATTGTTCATCTTTTCCTAATGAAATACAGATGCCATAAGAGCAGAGAACTACTGGTCCTGCCTCCTGTGCTCTCCCCAGGGCCTAGCAGAGACTAATGCTCCATAATATTTGGTTAATAAATGATTTACTGGGAAATTGACTGAATAAATATCTTTTGTCTTGAAAAGTATAGAGACAACTGCATATAAATTTCATTATTGACATTCAACAGGATAGGCTCAGTTATGTTGTAGTAAGTCTGGTTTAAAACACCTTTCACTTTAATGTCTTGGCTACTGTAAATAGTGCTGCGAAGAGCTTTGTGGTGCACCTGCCATTATGAATTATGGTTTTCTCAAGGTATATACCCAGTAGTGGGATATCTGAGTCATATGGTAGCTCTGTTTTTAGTTTATAAACAGTAAGGAAGCTCCGTACTTTTCTCCATAGTGGATGTATTAACTTACATTTCCACCAAGGCAAGAGGGTTGCCTTTTCTTCACAGCCTCTCCAGCATTTACTGTTTGTAGATTTTTTTGATGGTGGTCATTCTGACTGGTGTGAGGTGATACTTCATTGGAGTTTTGAGTTGCATTTCTCTGATAATTAGAGAAGTTCAAATAAAAACCAAGACCAGGAGCTGACTGTGGCTCAGATCATGAACTCCTTATTGCCAAATTCAGACTGAAATTGAAGAAAGTAGGGAAAACCACTAGACCATTCAGGTATGACCTAAATCAAATCCCTTATGATTATACAGTGGAAGTGAGAAATAGATTTAAGGGACTAGATCTGAGAGACACAGTGCCTGATGAACTATGGATGGAAGTTCGTGACATTGTACAGGAGACAGCGATCAAGACCATCCCCATGGAAGAGAAATGCAAAAAAAGCAAAATGGCTGTCTGGGGAGGCCTTACAAATAGCTGTGAAAAGAAGAGAAGCGAGAAGCAAAGGAGAAAAGGAAAGATATAAGCATCTGAATGCAGAGTTCCAAAGAATAGCAAGAAGAGATAAGAAAGCCTTCCTCAGCGGTCAATGTAAAGAAATAGAGGAAAACAACAGAATGGGAAAGACTAGAGATCTCTTCAAGAAAATTAGAGATACCAAGGGAACATTTCATGCAAAGATGGGCTTGATAAAGGACAGAAATGGTATGGACCTAACAGAAGCAGAAGATATTAAGAAGAGGTGGCAGGAATAAACAGAAGAACTGTACAAAAAAGATCTTCATGACCCAGATAATCACGATGGTGTGATCACTCACCTAGAGCCAGACATCCTGGAATGTGAAGTCAAGTGGGCCTTAGAAAGCGTCACTAGGAGCAAAGCTAGTGGAGGTGATGGAATTCCATTTGAGCTATTTCAAATCCTGAAAGATGATGCTGTGAAAGTGCTGCACTCAATATGCCAGCAAATTTGGAAAACTCAGCAGTGGCCACAGGACTGGAAAAGGTCAGTTTTCATTCCAATCCCAAAGAAAGGCAATGCCAAGGAGTGCTCAAACTACCACACAATTGTACTCATCTCACACGCTAGTAAAGTAATGCTCAAAATTCTCCAAGCCAGGCTTCAGCAATACGTGAACCGTGAACTTCCTGATGTTCAAGCTGGTTTTAGAAAAGGCAGAGGAACCAGAGATCAAATTGCCAACATCTGCTGGATCATGGAAAAAGCAAGAGAGTTCCAGAAAAACATCTATTTCTGCTTTATTGACTATGCTAAAGCCTTTGACTGTGTGGATCACAATAAACTGGAAAATTCTGAAAGAGATGGGAATACCAGACCACCTGACCTACCTCTTGAGAAACCTATATGCACGTCAGGAAGCAACAGTTAGAACTGGACATGGAACAACAGACTGATTCCAAATAGGAAAAGGAGTACGTCAAGGCTGCATATTGTCACCCTGCTTATTTAACTTCTATGCAGAGTACATCATGAGAAATGCTGGACTGGAAGAAGCACAAGCTGGAATCAAGATTGCCGGGAGAAATATCAATAACCTCAGATATGCAGATGACACCACCCTTATGGCAGAAAGTGAAGAGGAACTAAAAAGCCTCTTGATGAGAGTGAAAGAGGAAAGTGAAAAAGGTGGCCTAAAGCTCAACATTCAGAAAATGAAGATCATGGCATCTGGTCCCATCACTTCATGGGAAATAGATGGGGAAACAGTGGAAACAGTGTCAGACTTTATTTTTGGGGGCTCCAAAATCACTGCAGATGGTGACTGCAGCCATGAAATTAAAAGACACTTACTCCTTGGAAGGAAAGTTATGAGCAACTTAGATATCATATTGAGAAGCAGAGACATTACTTTGCCAACAAAGGTCCGTCTCATCAAGGCTATGGTTTTTTCAGTGGCCATGTATGGATGTGAGAGTTGGACTGTGAAGAAGGCTGAGCGCCGAAGAATTGATGCTTTTGAACTGTGGTGTGGAGAAGACTCTTGAGAGTCCCTTGGACTGCAGGGAGATCCAACCAGTCCATTCTGAAGGAGATCAACCCTGGGATTTCTTTGGAAGGAATGATGCTAAAGCTGAAACTCCAGTACTTTGGCCACCTCCTGAGAAGAGTTGACTCATTGGAAAAGACTCTGATGCTGGGAGGGATTGGGGGCAGGAGGAGAAGGGAATGACAGAGGATGAGATGGCTGGATGGCACCACTGACTCCATGGATGTGAGTCTGAGTGAACTCCGGGAGTTGGTGATGGACAGGGAGGCCTGGTGTGCTGCTATTCATGGGGTCGCAAAGAGTCGGACATGACAGAGCAACTGAACTGAACTGAAATATCATATATAATGCATACATGTGGAATTTATAAAAATGCTATGGATGAAACTATTAGCAGGGAAGAAATAAGAAACTAAGATGTAGAACATGGACTTGTGAACACATCGGGGTCGGAGAGAGGGGGGTGAGATGAATTGGGAGATTGGGATTAACATATATATTTACTACCGAATGTAAAACAGATAGCTAGTAGGAACCTGTTGTCAAGAACTGGGAGCTCAGCTAGGTGCTCTGTAGGGTCCTAGATGGGGGAGGGGGGTTGGAGGGAGGCCCAAGAGGGAGATGATATATGTATACATATAGCAGATTCATTTCATTATACAGCAGAAAGTAACACAACATTGTAAAGCAATTATACTCCAATAAAAATAAATATATTTATAGCCAATAAAAAATTAGAATAAAAAAACACAGCTTTTACTTCTCATTCACCCTATATCACCACTGTGAGTTAGCTGCAGCTAGATCCTGTGTTCTTATTCTGGGACCCAGATTGGCAAATTCTTCCTTATCTGAAGCAACACTGATTGCCATGGCACCGGCACTGGGAAAAAGGAAAGGCAGCAAAGCACTGGCTGGCTATTAAAACATCTGCCTGGAAACAACCCATAAAGGGGCTTTGCTTAGAGTTTTGGTCAAAGCAAAGCAGTAAATGGTGATTAGATACAAAAATATCTATTTTTTAACAAAGTTGAATCTCATTAAAAGGAAAGGCTGTTTTCCTACATGTTTATTTTGTCCTATTTTAGTTTAAAAAGAATTTTAATTCTTTCAATTGATAATAACTTGGCATCTGATTCTTTTACCCTTTGCTATGTGATTGCTTCCACCAATATATTTAAACTAAAATGATGGAACATCAGGAGAATTATTCCCCTGCATACATATGGTTGTATAATGAAATTATTCCTGATGTGAAGAATAAGTTTGCATTTTTTGGCTGATCACAACTGGTGAAAACAGAGGGTCTGTATGTCTTAAATGAAGTATATTTTTTGAACTTTTGATAAGCGTGGTGTCTCTCACTTTTTCCCATATTTAAGTCAGCATTCTTTGTTATCAAGCTTTTCTTCTGCACACAGAAACAGCATCTTGAAAGTTCCCTTTTAACTTGTTATCTCTTGTGGTTCCTTTTTCTCCTGTTTCTTCCTAACTTCCAATTATCTGGTCATCTGACTGTGTAAACAATTTGGGTTTATGCACGGGATTTAGATATTTTTCATTAAAATCCCTGCACATTTTGTAAGAACAAAATAATTAAATCAGTACCTAAAATTAGTCCTTTTCAGATCTTTATTTTCCTATCTTTCTTTCTTTTTCACTTTAAGAAAGAGCTTACTTATTTTTAAAATTACTACAACCTTTTGAATCCAAGAGAACAATAAAGAATGTCTTCGAAGAGGAGTCCTTCAATATGTCTCTCTTTGATTAGAGAAAGTGTTGGCTCTATGTGACAAGCTGCCAGATGGTACCCAAAAGTATCTAAACTATCATTTTTGGTCAGACTATTGGATGTGACATATTTTTATAGGCAGTAGCCAATAGATCCCAGAGCTAGGTTTATTCTAAATAAGACTTGAGGAAATAGGCCATAATGAAAGAGTTGTCATATGATGTTTAAAGAGAGGTAATTTATAATATTCTCATGAATACTTACTGTCATGACAAATCAAGTATTTATAAGTATGCCTTACAGGCTTCTTTGGAAACTTTCCCACTTATGTAGAAAAACAGAGGTTTAATTTAATATCTATTAAGTCTCCATACATGCTAATCACTATACTATATGCCTTAATAAATTCATTTTATTCAATCCCTCTCTTCATCAACCCATGAAATACAGATTATGCTCATTTATCTCTTCTGTTTTAGCCAAAGAATAAGTGTATTTATCAAAGAGCTTTGCAGAATAAGAAGCACAAGGGGACCATCTCACAGTCCTAGTCTTAAGAAGAAGGATGACGTCCCTGGTGGTGTCTGAACAGTTAGAGTATCCAGGCCTGTGCCTCTGTTATTAAGTCTTGTCCTTAGATACCAGATTAACCAAGGATTTCTGATAAAACTCTATTACTTTACCACATATAAGTTCTGTATTGCTTACATAAAATTGTAGCCAGATAGAAACAAATGTCTTTTTTTTTATTACTGAATTTGTTTATTTGAATTGGTAACAATTTTCAGTACCTAATTTATAATATTAAAAATAAAATAAAAGCAATATCAATTTTGACCCTACCACTAAGAAAGAACTGATTTTTACATACTGAAATATTTGCTTCCAGTCTAATTTGTATATAGTATATATTATTGACATTATGTACATTTCAGTTTTTAAAAAATATAGATTTCACCATTTATAAAGTTTTATGCTCTCCTTTCTTCATTTAAAATTTCATAATGTGCAATTTTGCTTGACATTATTTTTTTTTTTTTTTTTTTTTTAATTTTATTTTATTTTTAAACTTTACATAACTGTATTAGATTTGCCAAATATCAAAATGAATCCGCCACAGGTTTACATGTGTTCCCCATCCTGAACCCTCCTCCCTCCTCCCTCCCCATTCCATCCCTCTGGGTCGTCCCAGTGCACCAGCCCCAAGCATCCAGTATCGTGCATCGAACCTGGACTGGCAACTCATTTCATACATGATATTTTACATGTTTCAATGCCATTCTCCCAAATCTTCCCACCCTCTCCCTCTCCCACAGAGTCCATAAGACTGTTCTATACATCAGTGTCTCTTTTGCTGTCTCGTACACAGGGTTATTGTTACCATCTTTCTAAATTCCATATATATGCGTTAGTATACTGTATTGGTGTTTTTCTTTCTGGCTTACTTCACTCTGTATAATAGGCTCCAGTTTCATCCACCTCATTAGAACTGATTCAAATGTATTCTTTTTAATGGCTGAATAATACTCCATTGTGTATATGTACCACAGCTTTCTTATCCATTCATCTGCTGATGGACATCTAGGTTGCTTCCATGTCCTGGCTATTATAAACAGTGCTGCGATGAACATTGGGGTACTCGTGTCTCTTTCCCTTCTGGTTTTCTCAGTGTGTATGCCCAGCAGTGGGATTGCTGGATCATAAGGCAGGTCTATTTCCAGTTTTTTAAGGAATCTCCACACTGTTCTCCATAGTGGCTGTACTAGTTTGCATTCCCACCAACAGTGTAAGAGGGTTCCCTTTTCTCCACACCCTCTCCAGCCTTTATTACTTGTAGACTTTTGGATCGCAGCCATTCTGACTGGCGTGAAATGGTACCTCATAGTGGTTTTGATTTGCATTTCTCTGATAATGAGTGATGTTGAGCATCTTTTCATGTGTTTGTTAGCCATCTGTATGTCTTCTTTGGAGAAATGTCTATTTAGTTCTTTGGCCCATTTTTTGATTGGGTCATTTATTTTTCTGGAGTTGAGCTGTAGGAGTTGCTTGTATATTCTGGAGATTAGTTGTTTGTCAGTTGCTTCATTTGCTATTATCTTCTCCCATTCTGAAGGCTGTCTTTTCACCTTGCTAATAGTTTCCTTTGATGTGCAGAAGCTTTTAAGGTTAATTAGGTCCCATTTGTTTATTTTTGCTTTTATTTCCAATATTCTGGGAGGTGGGTCATAGAGGATCCTGCTGTGATGTATGTCAGAGAGTGTTTTGCCTATGTTCTCCTCTAGGAGTTTTATAGTTTCTGGTCTTACGTTTAGATCTTTAATCCATTTTGAGTTTATTTTTGTGTATGGTGTTAGAAAGTGTTCTAGTTTCATTCTTTTACAAGTGGTTGACCAGAGTTCCCAGCACCACTTGTTAAAGAGATTGTCTTTAATCCATTGTATATTCTTGCCTCCTTTGTCGAAGATAAGGTGTCCATATGTGCGTGGATTTATCTCTGGGCTTTCTATTTTGTTCCATTGATCTATATTTCTGTCTTTGTGCCAGTACCATACTGTCTTGATAACTGTGGCTTTGTAGTAGAGCCTGAAGTCAGGTAGGTTGATTCCTCCTGTTCCATTCTTCTTTCTCAAGATCGCTTTGGCTATTCGAGGTTTTTTGTTTTTCCATACAAATTGTGAAATTATTTGTTCTAGCTCTGTGAAGAATGCTGTTGGTAGCTTGATAGGGATTGCATTGAATCTATAGATTGCTTTGGGTAGTATACTCATTTTCACTACATTGATTCTTCCAATCCATGAACATGGTATATTTCTCCATCTGTTAGTGTCCTCTTTGATTTCTTTCACCAGTGTTTTATAGTTTTCTATATATAGGTCTTTAGTTTCTTTAGGTAGATATATTCCTAAGTATTTTATTCTTTCCATTGCAATGGTGAATGGAATTGTTTCCTTAATTTCTCTTTCTGTTTTCTCATTATTAGTGTATAGGAATGCAAGGGATTTCTGTGTGTTGATTTTATATCCTGCAACTTTACTATAGTCATTGATTAGTTCTAGTAATTTTCTGGTGGAGTCTTTAGGGTTTTCTATGTAGAGGATCATGTCATCTGCAAACAGTGAGAGCTTTACTTCTTCTTTTCCAATTTGGATTCCTTTTATTTCTTTTTCTGCTCTGATTGCTGTGGCCAAAACTTCCAAAACTATGTTGAATAGTAATGGTGAAAGTGGGCACCCTTGTCTTGTTCCTGACTTTAGAGGAAATGCTTTCAATTTTTCACCATTGAGGATAATGTTTGCTGTGGGTTTGTCATATATAGCTTTTATTATGTTGAGGTATGTTCCTTCTATTCCTGCTTTCTGGAGAGTTTTGATCATAAATGGATGTTGAATTTTGTCAAAGGCTTTCTCTGCATCTATTGAGATAATCATATGGTTTTTATTTTTCAATTTGTTAATGTGGTGTATTACATTGATTGATTTGCGGATATTGAAGAATCCTTGCATCCCTGGGATAAAGCCCACTTGGTCATGGTGTATGATCTTTTTAATGTGTTGTTGGATTCTGATTGCTAGAATTTTGTTAAGGATTTTTGCATCTATGTTCATCAGTGATATTGGCCTGTAGTTTTCTTTTTTTGTGGGATCTTTGTCAGGTTTTGGGATTAGGGTGATGGTGGCCTCATAGAATGAGTTTGGAAGTTTACCATCCTCTGCAATTTTCTGGAAGAGTTTGAGCAGGATAGGTGTTAGCTCTTCTCTAAATTTTTGGTAGAATTCAGCTGTGAAGCCGTCTGGACCTGGGCTTTTGTTTGCTGGAAGATTTTTGATTACAGTTTCAATTTCCGTGCTTGTGATGGGTCTGTTAAGATTTTCTATTTCTTCCTGATCGAGTTTTGGAAAGTTGTACTTTTCTAAGAATTTGTCCATTTCTTCCTCGTTGTCCATTTTATTGGCATATAATTGTTGATAGTAGTCTCTTATGATCCTTTGTATTTCTGTGTTGTCTGTTGTGATCTCTCCATTTTCATTTCTAATTTTATTGATTTGATTTTTCTCCCTTTGTTTCTTGATGAGTCTGGCTAATGGTTTGTCAATTTTATTTATCCTTTCAAAAAACCAGCTTTTGGTTTTGTTGATTTTTGCTATGGTCTCTTTTGTTTCTTTTGCATTTATTTCTGCTCTAATTTTTAAGATTTCTTTCCTTCTACTAACCCTGGGGTTCTTCATTTCTTCCTTTTCTAGTTGCTTTAGGTGTAGAGTTAGGTTATTTATTTGACTTTTTTCTTGTTTCTTGAGGTGTGCCTGTATTGCTATGAACTTTCCCCTTAGGACTGCTTTTACCGTGTCCCACAGGTTTTGGGTTGTTGTGTTTTCATTTTCATTCGTTTCTATGCAAATTTTGATTTCTTTTTTGATTTCTTCTGTGATTTGTTGGTTATTCAGCAGCGTGTTGTTCAGCCTCCATATGTTGGATTTTTTAATAGTTTTTCTCCTGTAATTGAGATCTAATCTTACTGCATTGTGGTCAGAAAAGATGCTTGGAATGATTTCTATTTTTTTGAATTTACCAAGGCTAGCTTTATGGCCCAGGATGTGATCTATCCTGGAGAAGGTTCCATGTGCGCTTGAGAAGAAGGTGAAATTCATTGTTTTGGGATGAAATGTCCTATAGATATCAATTAGGTCTAACTGGTCTATTGTATCGTTTAAAGTTTGTGTTTCCTTGTTAATTTTCTGTTTAGTTGATCTATCCATAGGTGTGAGTGGGGTATTAAAGTCTCCCACTATTATTGTGTTACTGTTAATTTCTTCTTTCATACTTGTTAGCATTTGTCTTACATACTGCGGTGCTCCCGTGTTGGGTGCATATATATTTATAATTGTTATATCTTCTTCTTGGATTGATCCTTTGATCATTATGTAGTGACCATCTTTGTCTCTTTTCACAGTCTTTGTTTTAAAGTCTATTTTATCTGATATGAGTATTGCTACTCCTGCTTTCTTTTGGTCCCTATTCGCATGGAAAATCTTTTTCCAGCCCTTCACTTTCAGTCTGTATGTGTCCCCTGTTTTGAGGTGGGTCTCTTGTAGGCAACATATGCAGGGGTCTTGTTTTTGTATCCATTCAGCCAGTCTTTGTCTTTTGGTTGGGGCATTCAACCCATTTACGTTTAAGGTAATTACTGATAAGTATGACCCCGTTGCCATTTACTTTATTGTTTTGGGTTCGAATTTATACACCATTTTTGTGTTTCCTGTCTAGAGAATATCCTTTAGTATTTGTTGGAGAGCTGGTTTGGTGGTGCAGAATTCTCTCAGCTTTTGCTTGTCTGAAAAGCTTTTGATTTCTCCTTCATACTTGAATGAGATCCTTGCTGGGTACAATAATCTGGGCTGTAGGTTATTTTCTTTCATCATTTTAAGTATGTCTTGCCATTCCCTCCTGGCTTGAAGAGTTTCTATTGAAAGATCAGCTGTTATCCTTATGGGAATTCCCTTGTGTGTTATTTGTTGTTTTTCCCTTGCTGCTTTTAATATTTGTTCTTTGTGTTTGATCTTTGTTAATTTGATTACTATGTGTCTTGGGGTGTTTCGCCTTGGGTTTATCCTGTTTGGGACTCTCTGGGTTTCTTGGACTTGGGTGATTATTTCCTTCCCCATTTTAGGGAAGTTTTCAACTATTATCTCCTCAAGTATTTTCTCATGGTCTTTCTTTTTGTCTTCTTCTTCTGGGACCCCTATGATTCGAATGTTGTAGCGTTTAATATTGTCCTGGAGGTCTCTGAGATTGTCCTCATTTCTTCTAATTCGTTTTTCTTTTATCCTCTCTGATTCATTTATTTCTACCATTCTATCTTCTAATTCACTAATCCTATCTTCTGCCTCTGTTATTCTACTATTTGTTGCCTCCAGAGTGTTTTTAATTTCACTTATTGCATTATTCATTATATATTGACTCTTTTTTATTTCTTCTAAGTCCTTGTTAAACCTTTCTTGCATCTTCTCAATCCTTGCCTCCAGGCTATTTATCTGTGATTCCATTTTAATTTCAAGATTTTGGATCAATTTCACTATCATTATTCGGAATTCTTTATCAGGTAGATTCCCTATCTCTTCCTCTTTTGTTTGGTTTGGTGGGCATTTATCCTGTTCCTTTATCTGCTGGCTATTCCTCTGTCTCTTCATCTTGTTTGAATTGCTGAGTTTGGGGTGTCCTTTCTGTATTCTGGCAGTTTGTGGAGTTCTCTTTATTGTGGCGTTTCCTCGCTGTGTATGGGTTTGTACAGGTGGCTTGTCAAGGTTTCCTGGTTAGGGAAGCTTGTGTTGATGTTCTGGTGGATGGAGCTGTATTTCTTCTCTCTGGAGTGTAATGAAATGTCCAGTAATGAGTTATGAGATGTCTATGGTTTTGGGGTGACTTTGGGCAGCCTGTATCTTGAAGCTCAGGGCTGTGTTCCTTTGTTGCTGGAGAATTTGCTTGTTATGTCTTTCCCTGGGACTTGTTGGCCCTTGTGTGGTGCTTGGTTTCAGTGTCGGTATGGAGGCGTTTGATGAGCTCCTGTCAATTAATGTTCCTTGGAGTCAGGAGTTCCCTGGAGTCAGGGATTGGACTTAAGCCTCCTACTTCCAGTTATCGGTCTTAATTTTACAGTAGTTTCAAAACTTCTCCTTCTATACAGCACCACTGATAAAACATCTACGTTAAAGATGAAAAGTTTCTCTACTGTGAGGGTCACTCAGAGAGGTTCACAGCGTTACATGGAGAAGAGAAGAGGGAGGAGGGAGTTAGAGGTGACCCAAATGAGATGAGGTGGAATCAATAGTGGAGAGAGTGGGCTAGCCAGTAGTCACTTCCTTATGTGCACTCCACAACTGGACCACTCAGAGATGTTCACGGAGTTATACAGGGAAGAGAAGAAGGAGGCAGGAGACAGAGGTGGCCAGAAGGATAAAAGGGGGAAATGAAAAGGCGGGAGACAGATCCAGCCAGTAATCAGTTCCTTAAGTGTTCTCCACCGTCTGGAACACACAGAAATTCACAGAGTTGGGTAGAGTAGAGAGGGGTTAGGGAGGAGATACAGGTGACCTGGTGGAGAAAATGGAGAGTCCAAAGGGAGAGAGAGCAGTCAAGCCGGTAATCTCGTACACTAGTGAAAAATGGGTCCTGAAGATTGGGTTCTTAAAGGTACAAAATTGGTAACAAATACATAAAAACAAAAATTAGAAATCTAGAGTAGAGTTTGGAATTTCAAAAATGCGATGTTAATGAAAAGAAGAAGGAAAAGAAAGAGAGAAAAAACGAACAAAGAAAAACAAACAAGGTCGTGAAAGTAATAAAGAAACTACAGGTACAAAATTGATAACTAATACCAAACAGCAAAAATTAAAAATCTAGAGTAGAGTTTGGAATTTCAAAAATACAACGTTAAAAAAAAAAAAAAAAAAAAAAAAGAAGAAGAAGAAGAAAAATAAAGAGAGAAAACAAACAAACCAACAAAAACAATGTCACAAAAATTATAAAGAAAATACAGGTACAAAATTGATATCAAATACCAAAAAGCATAAATTAAAAATCTTGAGTAGAGTTTGGAATTGCAGATATACGATGTTATATAAAAGAAGAAGAGAAAGAAACAGAGGAAAAAAAAAAGTCACAGCAATTATGAAAAAAACTATAGGTACAAAATTGATAACATATATCAAAAGGCTAAAATTAAAAATCTAGAGTAGAGTTTGGAATTTCAAAAATGCAATATTAAAGAAAAGAAGAAAAAGAAGAAAAAAAAAAAACAAAAAAAAACCACGGTCAAAAAATTATAAAATATATATATGAAGTTTGCTGAAGAAGAAAAAAAAAAAAAAATAGGGTCTTTTTTTTTTTTTTTTTTTTTGCAAAGTAATAGTTATAAAAGTGAAAATTAAAGGACAATAGAGGACTTAAAAAAAATTTTTTTTTTTTAATTAAAAAAAAAAGAAAGAAAGAAAGAAAGAAAGATTGATCGTAAAAATAGTAAAAATATATGTAGGTCTTTCTCTGGTTTTGTTGTGAGTATTGTGGGTTCAGTTCATTTTTGGCAGTTCCTTAGTCCGACTTATATTTCTCAAGATCTATAGGCCCCTTCCTATGTAATCCGTAGTAACCACAGGGTTTTAATCTATGGCCTGTAGCTTCCAAGGCGTTTCCCTCTGTTATAGCTTCTTCTGTTTGCTGGTCTCTTCAGTGTCTGGTTCCCGCCGACACAAAGGGGACGGTGGAGGACCCTATTTTTTTTTTTTTTTTTTTTTTTTTTTAATTTAGGCTCACTTGTTCAGCCGCACTGTGGGGAGGGAGGGAGGGAGGGATGCTGCAAACAGATAACACTGGCGTGCGCTCGAAGTGCCTCGGCCACACTGGGTCTGCCCCCCCGCTCACAGCGCGTGTAACCTCCCTGCCCACACTGCTTGGGCTCTAGGTTGTTCCGCCGGGAACAATCAGAGGCCGGCCCTGGACTGAGCTCCCAGGTCCAAGCCGCTCAGGTTCAGGCACTCGGGTAGTCCTCAGAGGCGCAGACTCGGTTGGGCCTGCGTTTTGTGTTCTTCCCAGGTCGAGCAGCTCAGGTGATGAGGTGTTTGGCGGGCGCCAATGCTGCGACTTATCGCCTCCCCGCCACTCGGTTATCTGGGTGTAAAACCGGCGCACCTTCTCAGGCAGATATTGACCGTCCAGACCCCCAAGAGGTTTTAGTTAGCAAAGAAGCCTGCTTACAGTTTTATAGATAGTGTCTCTCTGGGGCTGCGATTGCCCCCTTCCGGCTCTGGCTGCCTGTCACCGGAGGGGGAAGGTCTGCAGCCGGCTATCTCTGTTCAGTCCTTTGTTCTGTGCGCGGGCCTGGCGGTGTCTTAGGTTAGGGCTGGCTTTTCGCGTGGTAGATATCCCACAGTCTGGTTTGCTAGCCCAAATTATTTCGCTCAGATAGGGCTCAGGACATTCGGCCCGATTCTTACTCTAAGGGACACAGCCCGTGCCGCACTTCCCTGCCCAGCCCCCGCTTGCTAATGCCGTGTGCAGGCGTCTGCGCTGCTTCTCCGCTGGGGGAGTTCCCGTAGGGCTCACAATCCGCGATTTTTGATTGTTTATTTTTTTTTTTTTCCCCCTCCCTTTTATGTTGCCCTCTGTGCTTCCAAAGCTCGGCACAGATTCGGCAGTGAGAGGGTTTCCTGGTGTTTGGAAACTTCTCTCTTTTTAAGACTCCCTTCCCGGGACGGAACTCCGTCCCTCCCTCTTTTGTCTCTTTTTTTGTCTTTTATATTTTTTCCTACCTCCTTTCGAAGAGTTGGGCTGCTTTTCTGGGTGCCTGATGTCCTCTGCCGGCATTCAGAAGTTGTTTTGTGGAATTTACTCGACGTTTAAATGCTCTTTTGATGAATTTGTGGGGGGGAAAGTGTTCTCCCCGTCCTACTCCTCCGCCATCTTGGCTCCTCCTCTTGCTTGACATTATTAATCAAATGTATAATTTCAACAATGTCTTTCATTTCTGAATATTCAACAGTCAATATATTGTTTTCTCCATTGTTTCAGAGATGCTATGCTGCTGCTGCTGTGCGTGTAAGAGAGAGAGTAAGACAAACATACATGCTCTTTACTTATTCATCTAGATATTCTCGGTTTCACTCCTATAACAAGTCGGATTTTCAAACCATGTATTTTAATTTCCTATAAAGGTATCATTCTCCAGTCATCCTTTAGTATTTTTTCTGCAATGATGATTCAGTTCAGTTCAGTTGCTCAGTCGTGTCCGACTCTTTGCGACCCCATGAATCTCAGCACGCCAGGTCTCCCTGTCCATCACCAACTCCCAGAGTTCACTCAGACTCACGTCCATCAAGTCGGTGATGCCATCCAGCCACCTCATCCTCTGTCGTCCCCTTCTCCTCCTGCCCCCAATCCCTCCCAGCATCAGAGTCTTTTCCAATGAGTCAACTCTTCGCATCAGGTGGCCAAAGTACTGGAGTTTCAGCTTCAGCATCATTCCTTCCAAAGAAATCCCAGGGCTGATCTCTTTCAGAATGGACTGGTTGGATCTCCTTGAAGTCCAAGGGACTCTCAAGCGTCTTCTCCAACACCACAGTTCAAAAGCATCAATTCCTTGGCACTCAGCCTTCTTCACAATCCAACTCTCACATCCATACATGACCACAGGAAAAACCATAGCCTTGACTAGACAGACCTTTGTTGGCAAAGTAATGTCTCTGCTTTTTAATACGCTATCTAGGTTGGTCATAACTTTCCTTCCAAGGAGTAAGTGTCTTTTAATTTCATGGCTGCAGTCACCATCTGCAGTGATTTTGGAGCCCCCCAAAATAAAGTCTGACACTGTTTCCACTGTTTCCCTATTTCCCATGAAGTGATGGGACCAGATGCCATGATCTTCGTTTTCTGAATGTTGAGCTTTAAGCCAACTTTTTCACTCTCCACTTTCACTTTCTTTTTTTTTTTTTTTAATTTTATTTTATTTTTTAAACTTTACATAATTGTATTAGTTTTGCCAAATATTAAAATGAATCTGCCACAGGTATACATGTGCTCACCATCCTGAACCCTCCTCCCTCCTCACTCCCCATTCCATCCCTCTGGGTCGTCCCAGTGCACCAGCCCCAAGCATCCAGTATCGTGCATCGAACCTGGACTGGCAACTCGTTTCATACATGATATTTTACATGTTTCAATGCCATTCTCCCAAATCTTCCCACCCTCTCCCTCTCTCACAGAGTCCATAAGACTGTTCTATACATCAGAGTCTCTTTTGCTGTCTCGTACACAGGGTTATTGTTACCATCTTTCTAAATTCCATATATATGCGTTAGTATACTGTATTGGTGTTTTTCTTTCTGGCTTACTTCACTCTGTATAATAGGCTCCAGTTTCATCCACCTCATTAGAACTGATTCAAATGTATTCTTTTTAATGGCTGAGTAATACTCCATTGTGTATATGTACCACAGCTTGCTTATCCATTCATCTGCTGATGGACATCTAGGTTGCTTCCATGTCCTGGCTATTATAAACAGTGCTGCGATGAACATTGGGGTACACGTGTCTCTTTCCCTTCTGGTTTCCTCAGTGTGTATGCCCAGCAGTGGGATTGCTGGATCATAAGGCAATTCTATTTCCAGTTTTTTAAGGAATCTCCACACTGTTCTCCATAGTGGCTGTACTAGTTTGCATTCCCACCAACAGTGCAAGAGGGTTCCCTTTTCTCCACACCCTCTCCAGCCTTTATTACTTGTAGACTTTTGGATCGCAGCCATTCTGACTGGCGTGAAATGGTACCTCATAGTGGTTTTGATTTGCATTTCTCTGATAATGAGTGATGTTGAGCATCTTTTCATGTGTTTGTTAGCCATCTGTATGTCTTCTTTGGAGAAATGTCTATTTAGTTCTTTGGCCCATTTTTTGATTAGGTCATTTATTTTTCTGGAGTTGAGATGTAGGAGTTGCTTGTATATTCTCGAGATTAGTTGTTTGTCAGTTGCTTCATTTGCTATTATTTTCTCCCATTCTGAAGGCTGTCTTTTCACCTTGCTAATAGTTTCCTTTGATGTGCAGAAGCTTTTAAGGTTAATTAGGTCCCATTTGTTTATTTTTGCTTTTATTTCCAATATTCTGGGAGGTGGGTCATAGAGGATCCTGCTGTGATGTATGTCAGAGTCCACTTTCACTTTCATCAAGAGGCTTTTGAGTTCCTCCTCACTTTCTGCCATAAGGGTGGTGTTATCTGCCTATCTGAGGTTATTGATATTTCTTCCAGCAATCTTGATTAGGGCTCTACAAAAAAAAAAAAAAAAAAAGCAACATGATAACATTGCTGTGACCTCAATAAAACCATCACATCAAGGAATTGTTCTCTGTATGGATAAGGTCTATGAAGTATATTCCTATTAGGTACTGGTAGTAAAGAAGAGATGGTTTATGTGGAATAGCCAGGATACTTTCTTTGACTAGCTAGTATTGCTCAATGCATCTTCCTCTTCCCCTAGGATAATGAGAAGTATACCTGGATTGGGTACTCAACAATAGCAAATACTTTCAGTCTTGATCTGCACTGTCCAGTATGGTAGCCATTAACCCCATGTGACTATTTATATTTAAATTAAGGTGAAATAAAATTTAAAATTTAGTTCCTCAGTCACACTAGCCATTTTCCGATTGCTCAATAGTCATGTGTCTCTGTTGTCTACTGTATTGAAAAGCACAGATATAGAATATTTCCATCATTAGAGAAAGTTCTACTGAACTGCACTGATCTACATTATGGATCAAATTATAAATTTCTAGATTCCTATACTTCTTTACCTTATATGTTAATTTAAACTACCTACATGGTTAGTTACTTATTATCACAACATACTTTTTTTATTGCTTTTAGAATTAGGTAGCATATAAATTGCAAATATATGATTAAATCTATCATGGCTTCCGGTCCCATCACTTCATGGCAAATAGATGGGGAAACAGTGGAAACAGTGGCTGACTTTTTATTTTTCTGAGCTCCAAAATCACTGCAGATGGTGACTGCAGCCATGAAATTAAAAAATGTTTACTCCTTGGCAGGAAAATTATGACCAACCTAGACAGCATATTAAAAAGCAGAGACATTACTTTGCCAACAAAGGTCCATCTAGTCAAGGCTATTGTTTTTCCAGTGGTCATGTATGGATGTGAGAGTTGGACTGTGAAGAAAGCTGAGCATGGGAGAATTGATGCTTTTGAACTGTGGTGTTGGAGAAGACTCTTGAGAGTCCCTTGGACTGCAAGGAGATCCAACCAGTCCATCCTAAAGGAGATCAGTCCTGGGTATTCATTGGAGGGACTGATGTTGAAGCTGAAACTCCAATACTTTGGCCACCTGATGCAGAGAGTTGACTCATTGGAAAAGACCCTGATGCTGGGAAAGATTGAGGGCAGGAGGAGAATGGGATGACAGAGGATGAGATGGTTGGATGGCTTCACCAACACAATGGACATGGGTTTGGGTGGACTCCGGGAATTGGTGATGGACAGGGAGGCCTGGTGTGCTGCGGTTCATGGGGTCACAAAGAGTAGGACATGACTGAGCAACTGAACTGAACTGAATCATTTAATAATATATTGCCATCCTGTCATAATTTCTTGTAATGTTGACACACAACCATTTAGGAGATGACAAGATAGGGTATCAGATGTACAAAGGAGATTACAATTTTTTATTATATCTAGAATTTATATATTTACCTGGTCATATTTGTATGTGCCCTGTCTACCTTTGTTTTTATCACCCTGCCATCCTCACTCCCCCCACCACATTCCAATCCAGTCTCATTTTCTACACTGTTTGTAATAAATCTGACTAAGTATAGACCTTACTCAGGATCATTACAGTGGGGCTGGAAATTATGAAGGTGCAAAGAGTCTGTGCTTCTGCCATGCTACCTATGTCATGATCATCACTAGATGTAACAGCAAGCAGTGAATATGAGAGAGAGCTTCAGAGAAAAGCAGTGTCAGCTTTGGTTGGGTAACATGGAATATTTTTATGCCATTTGGGACATTTAGGCTCAGATTGAAGATCTGAAAGCCACAGTCGTATTTTAGAATTTAAAATAAACTCATACCTATAGTTTGTACTGATTTGAGAAGGATTTGAAATAAACAACTCAATAGGGCATTTTCTTAGGGCTGGTAATGGCATTTTCAAAATGCTTGGATATAAATAAAGCAAACATACATTTCCGATGTCTAACTGTATAGTTGTAGAATGCTTAGCCATAAATCAGTGTAGACCACTTTAATTTCATTTCTTGCCTACATAATCAAAACATGAAGCTCCTTTTTCTTTAACACATAATTCTTTTCAATCATTACATAAATTGTCATATTTCTTTATAATGAAGTCAATGCCTAGGTTCAGCTATGATTTACAGATTGTGTAAATTATTAGCCATATGGTTGTTATACGCCATTCTGCTTACAAAATATGTTTTAAGTAAATATATCTATGACTATGAGAGGGGGTTATTCATTGCTATTTAGATGTTTTAAATATCTTCTCTATAGTAAGGGCAAGCACTTCCAGCTGGGTTCTATCATTTGTCCCAAATGCTTTTTTCTTCATGATTTTTATCATTCCAACCTACAAAAGTGGATAAGGACAGGCCTTCAGAAGGATAGATTCATACCATAGCTATCATTTACTATGAACATATTATACATTTTTGTTGGCATTTCTTTTTTTACCATTTTTAAGTTAGTTGGCTGAATTTTTCACTATTATATTTCCTAGGTGCTACATGGGTTCACAAAGAATCAGACATGACTGAGCAACTGAACAACAAGATGTACCGATTTAATAATAACACTTATGAGGGCTGGCGGAGGGATCAATTTCAATAAAAGTGACATAGATTGGTAATGAGGTGGCAACTACTTGATTTTTCTGAAAGAAAGTTGTTTTGGTTGGTGAACAACTTTGCTAAAAACTTATGAGTTGCTGTCCAACAATCTAGCTTACATGAGTTGGAGGCATTAGATCTTTTAAAGGGGTGTGTGTGTGTGTGTGTGTGTGTGTGTGTGTGTGTTGAGGACTGGATATTCAGGAGAGAGGAAGCTCTACATACAGACAAAATAATCTAGAGCTTGAGAAGGGTAACCTTGGAAACAATGAAAAAGTTAGAAGAGATGCAGAGAAGGGCATACAAGATGAGAATAGTTCATTCGCTTCCAGTTTGACTCCTTCATATCCCCCCAAATCTTCAGTAAATTCTACTTGTTCTCAAAAATCCTAGTAGGAGAAAAAATTTTGTGGAACTTGATAGAAAAGTCAAAGAGATTTTTATGGACATCACTAGACATGGGGTAAAACTGAATAATACCTTGAGATACAAAAGCCAGAGTCAGGATAGTTATGGAGTATAGGCCCAAGAATCAGTCTCTGCTGATACCTGTAGATCTAACACATTCATTGCACAAATGTGTCAATCAATTCAGTTATCCATACCCTTATTGAGGAAATTTAGTTTTTGGTAGTATTTTTATAGCACAATCAGTGCTATAAAGAATACTTTACATGCCTCTTTGAGCACACAGAATTTCTGTAAAGAATGTACCTAGAAATGCCACTTTTGGTTCATTAAAAAATTATTGGGTGTTTTCAAATTATCCTCCAAAATACATATATGGTGTGTTCCAAAACATAGTATAATTGTGTGCTTTGATTTTCAGCATATGAAAGTTCTTATTTACTCTCATTTTTGTGAATGCATGACATTATCTTTCTGATTGAATGTGAAGTGCCATCTTGTTGTTTTATTTTGTTTCATACTGAATGCTATGTGATTGGGAAAATTTACTTATCTTTATTGGCCATTGGGTTCCCTATTCTGTGTATGCCTCAATTTTTCTTTGGCAGACACTATTAATCATCTTCCTCCTAGCTATTCTTCAATTCTTTACCAACTGATTTTTATTTTATTTTACATCCCAATATACTCATTTAAACTTATTTCCTATTTTCCCTTGAGATTGGAAGTGGTCATATGACCCAACTCTGGCCAATAGAAAGTAGTAAGTATAAGTCATTGGGAATTTCAGACAGACTTTTTAAAAGGTGTGTTTTTTATTTTGGGCTTCCCAGGTGGCACTAATTGTAAAGAACCCACCTGCCAATGAAGGAGACAGAAAAGATGTGAATTAGATCCCTGGGTTGGGAAGATCCCCTGGAGGAGGACATGGCAATCCACTCCAGTATTCTTGCCTGGAGAATCCCATGGACAGAGGAGCCTGGTGGGCTACGGTCTATAGGGTCACAGAGAGTCTGAAATGACTTAGCATGTTTGCACATGTTTTATTTTAGTCCCTGGAACTTCCCTTCTGTTTTTTTTTTTTTTTTTTTTTTTTTTTTTAATTCTGGAACTCAGACATGAAGCCTGGAGAAAGGGAGGTAGTCTGTACTGTAAGAAGAAAGTGTATTGAACAGAAAAGAAGATGAGTTCTTGATAATCAGGTGGCTCTAGTCACCTGAATGGGTTCTTATCTGACCGAACTTTTCAAAGAAAACCAACCTATACTGGCATAAGCCTCTCTCCTTAAGTTTCTGAGATAGCAGAAGTCCATCTGAAGAATAAATGTATCGTGTTCTGATTTTTAATGAACTTGTTTTACTTTTTTAAAATTGATTTCCTAGAATTCTTTATATATTTTAGATAGAAATATTTTGTCAGTTATACTTGCCACAAATAGTTTCTCCCAAAGACAGGGGTCTTTGTTCTGGCTTTTTTTTTTTTTTTTTGCTAATTTCACCATGAGTACTGGCAGAGTCACCTTCCCTTACTAGGTCATGGGCCCATCTTCTATAAAATGAAGGGCAGAGAATCTCTAAGGCCTGGTGCAGCCCTATATTCCATAAGACCATGAACTTGTGCTTAATAAACACATCTCTGAATGGTAGAACAGAGCAGTATGATCCTCACAGCCCTTCATCTTTATAAAGCTCTTTCTGACCTGCAGATAGCTCACACAATGCAGACCGATTCCTTAAGATGCTATTTACAAACCATTCTGGATAGTTTTAGAGTGATCCATCTTTTTGGGCATGTAGTTGAAAATTTTGTACTACCCAAGAGAAAAAAAAGGGAAAACTAAAAGAACAAAAAACAAACAAACAAACAAATACTATGATATTTCAGCATATCTCCTTTAAACCCGAGGGACATACACTGTCAACAGAACTTGAAGAGAGCAAGTTCAATTGATACGTAATAGATGGAAATGAGTGATTCTTGATACATTTCATCAATATTCATTAAGCAATTATAAAAAGGAAATCTACTGAAGTAAATTAGTTTCCTAGCAGTCAAGTTTGGATTTTCTTTTAACATAGATTGTGGAGAAATCATAAAAGATAGACTAAAACAAACCAAATTAAAAAAAAAAAACAGCAAATAGATAATTTTGAGTGTTCTTTCTAGATGGCTCGTTTTCCATTATTACTGTGAAGAGAAAATGCTGATTTTTTAACAGGGGAAGACATATCTCTGCAGTTCACTTTTTCCTCCCTGCTTGCATAAAAACTTAGGCAGAAATTATCGTGATAAACAGCTGGGAAGAAGCTGGGAAAATAGTCTTGTGAAGTCACCTCCGTTCTTCCATTCTTCATTAAAGCCTACAAATGCAAGCTCTTAAATGTGCATTTCTTCTGCTGAAGAGCCTCATGCTAACTACTCTTGCTTTATGACAGTGCTCTGAAAGGGAGGAGCCTGTCAAGCTGTCTAGAGTTGCAACTCTGAAATTGGTAACAGGTATATGAGGACCCACAACATAAATCTACTAAGTTCATTCAAGCAAATGATACATGTGATGAAGTCTTGAATTCACTGAAGGAAGTAAAATAACAAAACAGAGCTTGTTAATCATTCCTGCTCTTCCTTTGTTCCACCTGTGGAAAATCTTCTAAGACATGCCTGCTTTATCTTAACCTTCATCCCTTAGTTCATTACTCTTCTTTATTTTTAACTCATAGGCCCTTTGGGCCCTAAAGTTTTCTAGAACCTAATTAAGGAGTCACTAATATAGGCACTAAGTGAATGGGATGAGAAGTCCTTGATCTTCAAATGGCAGTACTGGGTCCTTCCTCTTCCTTTTCCTCCCTGTAATTTATAAAGGAAGGCCACTGGTCTGTCTAGTCAAAGTTATGGTTTTTTCAGTAGGCATGTATCGATATAAGAGTTGGACTATAAAGAAAGCTGAGTGCCAAAGAATTGATGCTTTTGAAATGCAGTGTTGGAGAAGTTTCTTGAGAGTCCCTTGGACTACAAAGAGATCCAACCAGTCCATCCTAAAGGAAATTAGTCCTGATTATTCATTGGAAGGACTGATGCTGAAACTGAAACTCCAATCCTTTGGCCACCTAATGCGAAGAACTGGCTTATTGGAAAAGACCCGATGATGGGAAAGATTGAAGGCAGGAGGAGAAGGGGACCACAGAGGATGAGATAGTTGGATGGCATCACCGACTCGATGGACTTGAGTTTGAGCAAACTCTGGGAGTTGGTGATGGACAGGGAGGCCTTGCATGCTTCAGTCCATGGGGTCACAAAGAGTTGGACATGACTGAGTGACTGAACTGACTGGACTTCTTTCTTAGCTAGCTGCAGACTAGCTCCTGTGTCCCCTCTCCTTGCAGCAACACTGATTCAGTTCACACCATGCAATAATTTGGTTTCACTCCTTCAGAGCCACCGACACATTGCTGATCTACCAGGAGACCCATAATCCGAGATCCTTTTGGGGCATCTTGTCTCTCCACTGTGGCTACTTGAAGATGCTCATCTATCTACCTTGATTATGAGTTTTGTATACTTGAGATTTTCTCCTGCTATTAGGGAAACATCTCTGATTTTCTAGTCATGTGGTTTGGATGAAAGGCAGCAATGGGTTGGAGAGAACTGATATTAATTTATTTGTATTCCTGACAATGCAGTTAACTCCACAGCCCCTTCTTCCATAGGTCTAGCCTGGGGGTAATTAGACCTAGACCTGGAGCAAATCCTCCTTACAGGTCTCAGGCCCCATTGCTACTTTGGCTTTCATCTCAGGCTGTATTCTCACTGACGAAGAAGATGGTCTCAGTATACCCCAACTCACTGTATCCCATCTGAATTTCATTATCTCCCCTTCCTGTTGTCTGTCAATTATAAATACATTTATCTGAACTACAATTTTGGTCAGAGTTCAATAATTTCTTCTTTTCTCTGTGTGTTTTTGTTAGTTTAGTAGAGTAGTAATGATTTCCAGCTTGATTCATATGAGGTCTTTACATGGATTTGTTTAGTATATTGATTCTTTTTCTCTTGTGATGGTCCAATAGACAAAGTTTACATCCTGACCTATATTTTTAACCACCTGAGCTTACCAGGCATGCTCGTGGAGTGTTTCCAGTTCACTAGAATTTTCTAATGGCAGTTCTGAGATGTACATCAAGCTTGATTAAAAAAAAAAAGAAACATAAACAAAGAAACACCACCCCCCACCCCCACACACACATGAATCGCCAGTCCAGATTCAATGCAGGATACAGGAAGCTTGGGACTGGTGCACTGGGATGACCCAGAGGGATGGTATGGGGAGGGAGGTGGGAGGGGGGTTCAGGATGGGGAACATGTGTACACCCGTGGCAGATGCATGTTGATGTATGGCAAAACCAATACAATATTGTAAAGTGAAAAAAATAATAATAAAAAAATTTAAAAAATAAAAAGAAGAAAATTCTTGGTCTATTTTTTCAAGATAATTTGTTGAGTAATCCTTTCATTTCTTCCCCATAAGTTAACATCTCACAGATGCCATATTTGGTCTCCATGCTATCTATTCTGTTCACTTATGATTAAAGAAAAACAACAACTTGGAATGTGTACTATGTGAATAAGACAAATGAAGATTTCTGTCCACATGGAAAGGTTATTCTCCTCCATTTCAACCTCATACTAATTATGCACCAAAAGTACATGTTTTCTATTACAGTGGTTTTATAATCTGCTTTTATATCTGGTAAGGCATTTTCAATCTTCATCTTTTTTTCAAATGATTCTAAATATTCTTTCAAATGATTTTTAAATATGCATTTAGAATAATTTTGCTTTTGGAACCAACACATCAAGGTAGTAGTGAGCACAGAGGGAAGCCCATTTTATTAGAAACAGGGTTCATTTGTAAAATTTCATCTTTCCCTTCTGTTAAACATAGGTATTTATCTCTATTTATTGAAGGGTTTTACTCAAGTGTTTTAGTCAGAGTTCTTCAGAGAAACAGAACCAACAGAGTGTGCATTTTTGTAAAAAGAGGTTTATTATAAGGAATCGGCACACAAGATTATGGAGACTGGCAAGTCTAAATATATAGTGTAGGACGGCAGGCTGCAGATCCAGGAAGAGCCCATGTTACAAATCGAGTCTGAAAGCCAGCAGCTAGACACCAAGGAGAGCCAGTGGTGCATAGACAGTCTGAAGGGAGTCTGTTGCTTAGGGAGGTTGAGCTTTTGTTCTATTTAAGTCTTCATTTAATTGGATGAGTCCCATCTACATGATGAAGGGCAATCTTCTATTCACTGTTTACCAATTTAAATGTTAATCTCACCTCGATCCAAGTTGACACACAAAGTAAACCACTGCAGGAAAGTGTTTTTCATTTCAGTTCAGTTCAGTTCAGTTGCTCAGTCGTGTCCGACTCTTTGCGACCCCATGAATCGCAGCAGGCCAGGCCCCCCTGTCCATCACCATCTCCCGGAGTTCATTCAAACTCACGTCCATCGAGTCAGTGATGCCATCCAGCCATCTCATCCTCTGTCCTCCCCTTCTCCTCCTGCCCCCAATCCCTCCCAGCATCAGAGTCTTTTCCAATGAGTCAACTCTTCGCATGAGGTGGCCAAGGTACTGGAGTTTCAGCCTTAGCATCATTCCTTCCAAAGAACACCCAGGGCTGATCTCTTTTAGGATGGACTGGTTGGATCTCCCTGCAGTCCAAGGGACTCTCAAGAGTCTTCTCCAACACCACGGTTCCAAAGCATCAATTCTTCGGTGCTCAGCTTTATTCACAGTCCTCATCAAATATTGTGAATACGTTCTTAATTATATTTTTGTTTGTATTGTAATTTAAGATTTCTTACTCATATTGTGTTTTTTGAGTAGAACGTTCTAGCTTAAGTTATATATATATATATATATATATATATATATATAACTTGTAGAAGAATGTTTGGTGCATGGAAGTGTTTAGTAAATCTTCTTGATATGGATGTTTATTTTGCATATTAACCTCAGTACTTCTGTTTACAGTTTTAAAATGTTCATTTCTCTAGTCCTTTGTTTTATATCTGTAAATACTATACTCTGTAGATAAGTTTACTCTTCGCTAGTTCTTTTGCTGGATGCATTATTTCCATGTCTTAGTGGACTGGCTGGATTCTAAAAAAAAAAAAAAGAAAGAAAACTTGAATTTCAATAATATCAATGAGGGAAGTTTTGCACACAGGGTATGTGAAATTAAAAAACAGACTTTCAATTACTCCCTCACGTTCTCAGGCTCATTCCTTGTTGTTGTTCAATCACTAAATCGTGTCCGACTGTTTGCAACCCCATGAGCTATAGGCTGCCAGGCTTCCCTGTTCTTCACTATCTCCTGGAATTTGCTTAAACTCATGTCCATTGAGTTAGTGATGCCATCTAACCATCTTATCCTCTGTCATTCCTTCTCTTCCTGCTCTCAATCTTTCTTAGCATTGGGTCTTTTCCAGTGAGTCAGCTCTTTGCATCAGGTGGCCAAAGTATTGCAGTTTCAGCTTGAGCATCAATTCTTCCAGTGAATATTCAGGGTTAATTTCCTTTAGGATTGACTGGTTTGATCTCCTTGCTGTCCAAGGGACTTTCAACATTCTTTTCCAGCACCACAATTGGAAAGCATCAATTTTTCTGCACTCAGCCTTCTTTATGGTCCAACTCTCAGATCCCTATACGACTACTGGACAAAACATAGCTTTAACTATATGGATCTTTATCAGCAAAGTGGTATCTCTGCTTTTTAATGTGCTGTCCAAGTTTGTCTGCTGCTGCTGCTGCTGCTAAGTCACTTCAGTCATGTCCGACTCTGTGTGACCACATAGACGGCAGCCCACCAGGCTCCCCTGTCCCTGTGATTCTCCAGGCAAGAACACTGGAGTGGGTTGCCATTTCCATCTCCAATGCATGAAAGTGAAAAGTGAAAGTGAAGTCGATCAGTCCTGTCAGACTCTTAGCAACCCCCTGGACTGCAGCCTACCAGGCTCCTCCATCCGTGGGATTTTCCAGGCAAGAGTACTGGAGTGGGGTGCCATTGCCTTGTCCAGTCCAAGTTTGTCATAGCTTTTTTTATTTTTCCACACAAGGAGCAAGCACCTTTTAATTTTATGGTTGTAGTCACCATGTGCACTGATTTGGGAGCCCAATAAAATAAAACTTAACACTATTTTCACTTTTCCCCCATCTATTTGGCATGAAGTGATGAGAGACCAGATGGCATGATCTTAAATGTTTGAATGTTGAGTTTTAAGCCAGCTTTTTCACTCTGTTCTTTCATCTTCATCAAGAGGTTCTTTAGTTACTTTTCCCTTTCTGTCATTAGAGTGGCATCATCTGCATATCTGAGCTTGTTGATATTTCTCCCAGCAATCTGGATTCCAGTTTGTGATTCATCAAGCCTGGCATTTCACGTGATGTGCTCTGCATAGAAGTTAAATAAATAGGGTGATAATATATAGCCTTGATGTACTCCTTCCCTAATTTTAAACCAGTCACTTGTTCCATGTAAAGTTCTGTTGCTTCTTGACCTGCATACAGGTTTCTCAGGAAATAGGTAAGATGGTCTGGTATTCCCATCTCTTTTAAATACTTTTCACAGTTTGTTGTGATCCACACAATCAAAGGCTTTAGCATACTCAATGAAGCAGAAGTAGACTTTTTTCCTGGAATTTCTTTGCTTTTACTATGATCCAATGTTTGCTGGCAATTTGATCTCTGGTTCCTTTGCCTTTTCTAAACCCAGCTTGTGCATCTGGAAGTTCTCGATTCAAATACTACTGAAGCCTAGCATGAAGGATTTTGAGCATAACTGTACTAGCATGTGAAATGAGCACAATTCTCCAGTCGTTTGAGCATTCCTTTAGCACTTCCCTTCTTTGGAATTGGGATGAAATTGACCTTTTCCAGTCCTGTGTCCATTGCTTAGTATTCCAAACTTGCTGGCTATTGAGCGTAACACTTAAAGTGTCATCTTTTAGGATTTGAAATAACTCAGCTAGAGTTCCATCACCTTCACTAGCTTTGTTCATAGTCATGCTTCCTAAGGCTCACTTAACCTCACACTCCAGGATGTCTGGCTCTAGGTGAGTGACCATACCATTATGATTATCCATGTCATTAAGACCTTTTTTTAAAGTCTTAGGCTATAAAGAATTTGCCTGCAATGTGGGAGACCCAGGTTCGATCTCTGAGTCAGGAAGATCCCTGGAGAAGGGAATGGCTACCCATTCTAGTTTCTTGCCTGGAGAATTCCATGGACAGAGGAGCCTGCAAGCTACAGTCCACGTGGTTGCAAAGAGTTGGACACAACTGAGTGACTAACACTGTGTATTCTTTTATTATTATTAATTTATTTATATATATATATATATATATATATATATATATATTTGGCTGTGCCGGGTTCTGTTGCTGCAGACAGGCTTTCTCCAGTTGTGGTACAAAGGTTTCTCATTGCAGTGGCTTCTCTTGTTGTGGAGCATGGGCCCTAGGGTGCATGGGTTTAGTAGTTGCAGCTTGTGGATCCCAGGGCACAGGCTCAGTAGCTGTGAAACATGGACTTAGGTGCCCCACAGCATGTGGGATCTTCCTGCACCTGGGATCAAACCCATGTCCCCTTCATGGAAAGGTAGACTCTTAACTACTGGACCACCAGGGAAGCCCTCTGTGTATTCTTGCCACCTCTTCCTAATCTCTTTTGCTTCTCTCAGGTCCTTGCCATTTCTGTCCTTTATTGTGCTTGTCATGATTTATTCTTCCCCTACATCTTACCTAGTGTTTCTGAGTCTCAAATCTGAGATTCTGAAGGATAGTATGACAGTTCCTCACTGTATCTCTCCATTCAAGTATTTTCAGTCCCTTTCTTTGCTTCATAGATATCATTTTTCCATCTCCATGCTTTCATTACTCTAGAAATTAATACATTTCTAGGAAAACCTCTCTGTGTGCTTGAATTTTATTGTAAAAATTATTTGGTCTCAGGAATCATATGGTCTCAGGAATTAAGCTGATAAACAAAAGTGAACAAAGACTATCATTTTTATTAGTATTTTAAAATAAAGAATGCTATTAGCTGGCTACTTAAGATAGAAACCTTTAAGATGTGAAAACATTCTTTTATTCTTAATTCATAAAAGTTTTTTTTAAAATTAAGGATTTTGACTTTTGGGGGGAATCTTTTTATTATCTTGTTTTATTATTTGTCCTACTAAAGTATTAATTACATTAATATTTGCTGATATCATGTTATTAAATTTTCTTCCTTATTTTCTTAATCCTTTAGAGCTAATTGGTATTATCTAGATACTTCTTAGAGAACACAAAAATATGAAGAGGATAACCTGGACCATCGCGAAGCTCTTAATATAATCGAGAACCTGTTCAAGCAACAAAAACAACATTATTATCAAACAATAATAAAATGTAAGCAAAATAGATGTACAAGAAAAATGGGATCAAAAGAAGAAGCAATTAGTTACAATAGAATAACAAGGAAAATTTCACAGAATTGTTGTCATCTGAGAAGAATTTTGAACAATAAGAATGTGTTTTTCATTGTAGGAATGCAGAGCAATTATGGGCCTGCAATGATATCCTGGACTAAAGGAACAGGGAACCAGGAGTGTAGGAAAAAAAAAAAAAAAAAAAGTGGGATATATAGAAACTGGAAAATAACCTCTGTTGTTCTCTAAGGTATATGGAAGAGGAGATGTATTACAAAGCTGAGTTGGGGTCAGATTAATGAAAACCTTTAAGAATTTTTGTCTTTAAACCATGGGCATGGGCATTTGGACTTGTCAAATAGTTTTTAAAATAGTAACATGATCAAAACTCTGCTTTACAAAGATAAACCTGGGGAACCTTTAAAGGATGGGTTGGAAAAGTGAGATCAGAAGCTGGCAGCCTGTTAAAAAGCCATTGCAAGAGTTTAAAAAGAGATCAAACGAGTCCATACTAAGGCATCTGACATAGTACTTAGAAAAAAGGAAGGTTTAGAGGACTCACTCTGAATATATAATTGATAGACATCATAAACTGATTGAAACAAGAAATGAGAAACAGGCAGAAATCAGGAATATAGCAAATTTTCTAGCCTGAGTAGCTGGGAGAGGGCTTCAGAGTTTTTCCTGGGAAAGCAAACAAAAAAGGTGAACAGAAATGGGGAAGGTAATGCAGCATTAACGGTGAATACAGGTAAGGAAGGGCCATTCAAAGCGTCTCTGCTTATGGAAAAGAAATCATTTTCTATTCTTTGAAACGGTCAAATTTTCCCCTGAAGTAAAGAGTTCTAGCTTCATTAAATTGGTGCTATACTTAAGAAATTCTAAAATTTTCTGAAGAAAAGCTGGGAGATTGACCTGTGGTATAATGAGAAAGCATATCACAGATACATGAAAACACTGTCTCTTCAACAAAGATGGTGAAGCCTGAAGATAAGATCTGTGCACACATACACATACACACACTTGTAGAAGACCATGTGTGATGGAAAAACTGAATTAATAAGAATTTCAGTGTTCTTCAAGCCGGGTGAACACGGTGTTGACTTTCCTTTGGGATTACCACTGTTTTAAAATCAGGTTTACCTGCAACTGTGTCTGATTCTGCAACTTAAGCCTGTGCTAAGAAAAGGTAACCCCATGTTTCTTTTTTTCCATGCATTCACAACATAAAGAGACACCTACCAAATTTCTTTGGATACTTTAATAATGATCATGAATTGGTATACTGTTCTGACTGCCGCAGGATAACATAGAGTGACCCTCCCAGTAGAAGTGATGCTTATTGTTCTAATTAATGGCTGGTTTCTCCTGCAGGAGAAACAAGGGGCAATACAACTCCTCTTGGGAATGAAAATTTGGTAGAAGTTAAGTTTTGCTACTCTGATTTCTGAAAAAACAAAAAACACTTTTTAAGGTCAGTAATGTGGCCCCTAGAGAAACTAAACACAGGCAGAAATGGATTCTTTCCAGCAAGAAGTGTTTCTAACTCTCTGTACTACTTAAAGCATCTGTTTTCACCAAATGATTCATCCAGTCTGTCTGGATTGAGCTAATATAAATGTAGCAATGATTTGCTAATTTACCTTTATTGAATTCCTAATCAGAATGGCCATTCCCCTTTTCCCCCAAACCCTCAAGCCATTCGCCATTCTTTGGACATATCAACATTCCTTTCTTTTACCTTTCATCTACCACTCTTGAAATTTTCAATCCCTAACTAGATTAATTAGTCAAGAATTTCCTTAATGTTAATTGCATAACCACACTATAACTTTGTTAAAAACATTCTTGTACAATATTATTTCCCCAGGGTCCTACAGTAGCCTGGGAAAGACCCTGGAATGAAGAGAATCTGTGTGAGGATAACAGAATTTTGCCAGTCAGTCCAAAGATTTATGGATAAGAAGCTTCAAGAGATGTTTGTGGTTACCCCTGGTAGTGTTTGACAAAACCTGTGTTCTCAGAGCTCTCTGATCTTTAGATGGCAGACTATTAAGGCTGGGCAGATGTTACACAGCTACTTGCTGCTGAAGCCAGATTTTTGATGAGGCTCATTTTGAGTAAGACTCATTCCTTATGTAAGTCTTTAACAGACTTTCGATTAAGGTTCAGAGGAGTGGTATCCTAGCTGGTATGGCACCATGAAAAAATAATATGCTTGCTATGAAACAGATTACAGAGTTACCTTAATGATACCCAATTTTATTTTTACCAGACTCATTTATATACTTGAAGAATTACTGTAATCTTTTATAATCCTCTATTTTTGTATATTACTTCTTAGTTTATAAATCTCTGCACACACCTGATCTCGTTTAATCCTCCCATGACCCTAGGCAGTAGGCTTTATTAGCATCACGTTGCAGATGTGAATGAAGGCTCAGAACCATTGAGATTAAAGCAACTTCCCTAGGTCGTCGTCTTCTCATCAAATACTGTGCTCAGTAAACCACAACTACCACATGATCAAGGACCTAGATAGCCGGTACAAGCCTTGAATTTGCTTCAAGGAAACCTTGTGCCTAAGCTGAAGGAGTCAGTGTTTTATTTTATTTTATTAGGCTGTATGTTCCTCGGTTATGATGTTCTCATTGTCATGCATACATGTTTTCTCCCTTCTCTTCTTAGTTAGAAACTACTTACCCTTCTGGTCTCAACTGGGTTGTTGGTGGCTCTTGGAAGCTTTCTCTGGCTTTACTGACCCCAATACAAACAGGACTCCCCTAGTATGATGGACTTCTGTGTGATTATATGATTAATGTTCCCATCCCCTTTGAAGCACCTTGTATATCCATTGAGCAAGCGCGGTGTGTTTTCCCTCATTGTGATATCCCTGGGTCCAGCAGTTTCTAGCCCCTAGTAAGAGCTCAATATATATTTATTGAATGGATGAATGAATAACTAAGTCTTACTAGAATAAGTTGACCTATTTGTGAGAAAAGCAATAATTTTATAATCCAGCACTGGAAATGTCTTTAAAGACTTTCCCCTACTAAGCACATTTTCTTTTTGTGAAACAGACCATGAATCCAATTCCCCTGGTACTTCCACTATTTCATGGGAGTAAATGGAGCTACATAAAATTAGTTAAGTCAAGCAGAGGAGTATTTAAGAAGTTTCTGTTTGAGCACATAAAACTACATAGTTTCATCCAGAATGAATTAATGAATCTATCAAAGATGTCAAGTTTTTTTTTTTTTCCCCAGGAAAGTTAGCCAAAGAATCTCATACCAGGTGGATCAAATTCACTCCAAGTATACATTTCAGCTTGAGTTAAGAGTAAATATATCTCAGCTGGCCCAAAACATAAATGTCAACTTGTGAGGCATTTCTATGACATGCATAAACTTTTCCCTGGAGGATGCTAAATTATGAGCTGACGATCTGATTTTTCCATTTTGTCTTTGATGCTAATGCTATAGCTAAAATGCAGACATATATTGTTATTTTCAGGAAATCTGTCACAGAGTAGTTTAAGTAGTGAGAGTGGATTTCTTATCTTGGTTCATGCTTTAGATAACACTAACAGAACATTCAGTGAGAGCTGCTTCTATTCCCATTGTATAGGCAGCGTAAATGAGGCAGAGCACTTTGATGAGTTAGATAAGCAAAAAAAAAAAAAAAAAAAAAGCTTTTTGAGAAATGACTTTCTTTCATTGACCTGTGATAGGCTTTTCTATGAAATTTTCTCCTCATAAAAAGGTGGATTTGCAGTGACAGATTCCTTGTGGATTCAATGAAACAATACTGAGTTGCTGCATGAGAACCCCTATTGCTCTCATGTAGGCAGCCTCAAAGGAAGGGGAGAAACTAGGAATTGGTAGACCTGAGTTCAGGTTCTGGCTGACAGCAGATTCTTGCATGATCATTGGCAAATCACTTTACTACTCTTAGTCTCCTTGTTTACATCTATAAAATGAAGAGAATAAATGATGAGTGATTCCAAATGTGGATTTATTGCTGTGTTGCATCAGAATGAGTGGAGACTCTCCAAAATGCAGGTTCCTGGCTCTTACCCAAGACTTCACAAGTCAGAACCTTTGGGAGAGGAGTCAGAACCTGGGAACCCGTGTGTTTACCAGCTCCAGAGATGATTCTTATAAATTAATGAAATACAGATGGAATACTTCCAGCCAGAGATTCTAAGCTTTGTCTTCCACATTCAACAAATTAATCACGATCTATGTCTCCAGGGCAGCAGGGGGCACCAGAGAAGGTTACTCTGGGCTTGATACAACACAACTGCTGTTAGGATACACTGACTGGTTTTCTAGGCAATGTATGATTTAAAGGAGATCGCGATACATTTTAAAAGTCCATAAATGCCACAAAATAGAGATGAGACTTACTTCTGCCAGTGAGAGAGACTCATTGAAAACTTCTAAAGGGAGGACCACCATAAGCAACTTGTCTCAGCAAATGGCACCTTAGAAACTGTATCTCTTGTAGCAAGCTAGTGGATCAGCTAGAGGAAAGAGAGATCAGGGGCTACTCTGCTGATAAGCACCAGAACTAGGGTAGTGACCTACTATGTATAGCGAGTGAGAGGCTGTTAAACCAAAATCATTGTAACTTAGAATGAATGGTGGCACTTCAGAGGTTGTTGCTGTTCAGTCACTAAGTCAAGTTTGACTCTGGGAGTCCATGGACTGCAGCACGCCAGGGTCCTCTGTCCTCCACTATCTCCTGGAGTTTGCTCAAATTCATGTCCATTGAGTCAGTGATGCTATCTAACCATCTCATTCTCTGCCATCCTTTTCTCCTCCTGCCTCAATCTTTCCCAGCATCAGGATCTTCTCCAGTGAATCCACTCTTTACATCAGGTGGCTGAAGTATTGATGCTTCAGCTTTAGCAGCAGTCCTTCCAATGAATATTCAGGGTTGCTTTCCTTTAGGATTGACTGATTTGATCTCCTTACAATCCAAGGGACTCTCAAGAGTCTTCTCTAATAGAGGTATCATTTCTTTTCTCTAGATTTAAATATTCTATATAGGTTTCTTATTTATATATATTTCAGAACATTTGTGCTTTCTCATTATACCTAGATGTGGTGAGTGTCTGTGCATATATTTAAGCAAACAGTTTTTGTGGTATTTTGGGAAGAAGTAACCAGAACTGCTGCTAGAAATTCTAATGGGAACTTGGAAAAGTGATACTTTGAAGACTTTTATTTCTTCCATTTAAACAAATGGTTTGTAGTGAAGACATACTTTTCAGCATATTGTGTATAATTGGCTTTGTTTCCTATAACAAGCTTTAAATTTGGAAACAAGATAATGCTTGTTAGTTAAGACCTTTAGGCACAGTATTTACAAAATCAAAATGACAATTTTCAGAGTTAAAGTCTTTATATTTACAAAGGAGTAAGACTATATACTGGAGAAAGCAATGGCATCCCACTCCAGTACTTTTGCCTGGAAAATCCCATGGATGGAGGAGCCTGGTAGGCTGCAGTCCATGGGGTCGCTAGAGTCGGACACGACTGAGCAACTTCACTTTCACTTTTTACTTTCATGCATTGGAGAAGGAAATGGCAACCCACTCCAGTGTTCTTGCCTGGAGAATCCCAGGGACGGGGGAGCCTGGTGGGCTGCCGTCTATGGGGGCGCACAGAGTCGAACACGACTGAAGCGACTTAGGAGCAGCAGCAAGACTATATACTGAGACTAGAACTTTAGAAAGTTAATTCATGTTTGGATATTTAGCTCATCTTGGCTTTTGTCCTCCTTGTACCCTAAATGGACTGCTTATTCTGATAAAAATAATTGTTTTATGGATTTATGCTACTCTGTATAGTTTCATCTCAGTTTAATCTCTTAAAAATCCTGTTTGAAAAAAAATAATTGTGGATTATGAAAATCACTGTAAGTTGACACTGGTCTAACCTACTCGGCCACCAAGATGTCAGTTCAAGAACTAATGAAAATTGATATTTGTGATTGTACTTTTTTCAGGCAGTAGCATCCCAGCTGTGAGTCCTTGAATGTGTTCCAAGGGGTAGCATTTTAGGCAATATTGCTCACTCTGATAGAATGTCAACTGGAGAAGCTCCTGGCTTCTTCTTTGGTTCTGCCAGCATTTATTGAGATACCATTGTGAGTTCATTGCTATACCCAGTGCTTTCAGACAAAGAGCTATGAGCCGCTTGGAAACACAAAGCCAAGAGCAAGCTTCATTTGAAATTCCCTAGTTGAAATATGTGATATATTAAAGTTCACCGTGAAGGTCGTGAGCATTTGGATCGCCGACACTGTGACCTCACTGTATGGAAGACTGCTGCTACAGGAAGGAAGCTTACAAATGAGCAGCATGGATTCCACATTCTGCTAAAATCAAATAGGACCTTTCCCCTTTGTTGGATGCCTTCATACACAAGAAATAAGTCAGCAGGATGCCCATATTCATCCTTTTCACTCAGGTAACAGAGGGCTGGTTCTTGTCACTTTATTCAGCAAGAAAAATTTTACCACGAGGCAGCTCATTTTCTAAGAGAAAATAAAATCTTATATAACTCGAGACAAAAAAAGTAAACTTTTTATACATTTTAATGAAGGATTTCTATTTAAAAACGTATGCTTTTCACCAGAAGCTGCCCCAATAGAGAAAAAATATGGACTTTGGCATCAACCAAACCTCAGTCTTAATTCCAAATCCACCACTTACTAGTTTGACTGTTCATATTACTTATGCTTCAGTTTCTTCATTTATGAAATAGAGATAAGGACACAATCTCACAAGACTGCTTTATGTTTAAATAGGGAAGTTAGTACGCTTGTGTTGTGTAATTCCTAACCAAATCCCCAAATTGTCTCATAAGCTGATGTGTGTATGTGTGTGTACTTTTGTGTGCACATGAATTATTTATTTTTTTTTTATTAGTATGAGCTGGGAAGTTGGAGACCTGGTTTCAGGCTATCTCCACCTCTTTATGGTCAGATAACTTTTAGGAGAATTTTTACTCTCATTATCTCTCCCTGAGCCTCAGTTTCCCTGTCACTAAAATGTATATAATACTTCTTACCCCAGGTGGGTATTATGGTGACTAGTTGAGATAATCTGTGAGGACCTGGAACATTCCTTCTCCTTCTCCCTTTATGCCTTTGAAAAGAGAGAGAAAAGAAGAGCAGAAGAAGTTTAAATGTAGTATATTTCATGTTTGCAAAATTATTCCCTGATCATATCAAGGATGATTGTATCGACTATTGAGTGTGCAATGCTAAGTCTCTTTAGCGACTCTGTGACCCCACGGACTGTAACTGCCAGACTCCTCTGTCCATGGGATTCTTCAGAGTGGGTTGCCATGCCCTGCTCCAGGGGATCCTCCTGACCCAGGGATCAAAACCCTTATCTCTTATGTCTCCTGCACTGGCAGGCGGGTTCTTTATCACCAGCATCACCTGGGAAGCCCACCTGTTAATTACTTTGTCTGAACAGCTCCAAGAGCTTGTATGTATTATCTCATGATTCCTCACTCCAGTCTTTGAGAGATAGTGTTATTACCCCTGTTTTATAGACAGTGAATCAGAGATTAGATTACTAACCTAAGATCAAATGTAGGTCTCCCAGATTCCAAAGCCAGTGTTCAACCATTCCCTTTTCTACTTCCCTGACCATGTTTATCCTTTCTTTCATCATAAATGACATGGGATTTGCTGTTTGTCTATTTTTTTGTTTCTTGTCAGTATTTGGATATAGGTCAAGAGGACTATTGGGAGAAGGCAATGGCACCCCACTCCAGTACTCTTGCCTGGAAAATCCCATGGATGGAGGAGCCTGGTAGGCTGCCAGTCCATGGGGTCACTAAGAGTCGGACACAACTGAACGACTTCACTTTTACTTTCCACTTTCATGCATTGGAGAAGGAAATGGCAACCCACTCCAGTGTTCTTGCCTGGAGAATCCCATGGACGGAAAAGCCTGGTAGGCTGCAGTCCATGGGGTCGCACAGAGTCGGACATGACTGAAGCGACTTAGCAGTAGCAGCAGCAGCATCAAGAGGACTATTACCTTAAGAAACATGTAAAATATCATGTATGAAACGAGTTGCCAGTCCAGGTTCGATGCACAGTACTGGATGCTTGGGGCTAGTGCACTGGGACGACCCAGAGGGATGGTATGGGGAGGGAGGAGGGAGGAGGGTGCAGGATGGGGAACACATGTATACCTGTGGTGGATTCATTTTGATATTTGGCAAAACTAATACAATTATGTAAAGTTTAAAAAATAAAATAAAATTAAAAAAAATTATAGACAAGCCTAACTAAGCTGCTTTAAACTTGTAGTGAAGAAGGTATCTTTTTTTAGTCTGAGTATTTGATTGTTGTTTTTATAAGTATAAAATTGAGATGCACTTACGAAAAAAGATAGGATGGTGCTTTCTCATTTGTGACAAAGGTATCGGCTTGAAGAAGTCTTGCCCTTAAATGATTAGACAGCTTGTGTGACTAATAAGATTATTGTCCCTAAAGGAAAGAGGAACATTTTATGAATACAAGAGCACTCAATTAGAGTTTTAAATTAGAATGTAATTATATGTTTTTTTCTCTTTTCATCCTTTTTTAAGGAAGAAAAGGAGAGATTTTAATCTTTTGGGTTGCCTCATTTTATTGAAGACAATTTTAGGAAGTGTTTAAATTTAAGACACTGCTTTGCATCTTGCTTAATTTTGGACCTAGTCCAATCCCTGAAGAACTAGAACCAGATAAGTTTGCTTATACCTGACTTTTAAAATAACTGCATTTCATAATTCAAAACAAGGATGAGCTGTTTATATGGATTACTGCACTCTGTATAATAAAATTGTCGATATGCTTAGAGATGCACAGCATGTAATCAGGCACATAGGGAAATAGCCTATTCAACCTCTGAAACAAAGGATTTGCCTTTAAGACCATAGCTGTATAAAAGAATGCATGCTCTCCATGCTCTTTACTTAGGAAATAAACCGGAATGTGGGTAGTTTTCTTAATATGGAACCAAGTGTACGCTTTGTCCCTAAACACTTTCCTTTGTAGAGAAGACTACATGGATGTTAAAGACCAACGGAGTTATCTGTGAAAGTTCTCCATTTATCTGCCACCTGAACTGGAATAAAAACAACTCCATGGGCTTCAGATCTTGAGAATAGTAATGTAACTCTAAGTGAATTTCAACAACAATTTAGTCTGCTGCTGCTGCTGCTAAGTTGCTTCAGTCGTGTCCGACTCTGTGCGACCCCATAGACAGCAGCCCACCAGGCTCCTCTGTCCCTGGGATTCTCCAGGCAAGAGTACTGGAGTGGGTTGCCATTTCCTTCTCCAAATTTAGCCTGAAGAGGACTTAAAGACCCATTTGTGTCTGCATTAGTCACTCAGTCATGTCCAACTCTTTGTGACCCCATGGACTGTAATCCACCTGACCCCTCTATCCATGGGATTTTCCCAACAAGAATTCTGGAGTGGGTTGCCATGTTCTCCTCCAGGGGGTCTTCTTGACCCAGGGATTGAACCCACATCTCCTACATTGCAGACAGATTCTTTACCACTGAGCCAGCAGGGAAGCCCTATTAGTCATTTGTTTAACTTGGACCAATTTTCTCTTTTGGGTAAGTCTCTAGTCCTGTGATGTGGATTCCCTGCATGTTCTGTTCTATCCTCTGATTTTACATGCTCTCTGATAAGGACACTAGTGAAAGCTATCAGTTGGGTACTGCAATGTACAGAGTATGTTTGCAAAGACTTTACATTGATATACTAGCCAATACTCTTGATATTATGAGAGCAGGTCTTATTTCTCTGTTCTATGGTTGATTGGAGAGATAAAGTGACTTTTAGACCCCATAGCTATCATGCAATTGGAGCAGGACTTACCCACCTGCACTCTTAATCATATGATGTGTTAATTAATGCTTAGTCTTAAGTGTATGTATGCATTCATACATCAAGAAGATGTGGAAAACTAAAGAAAGGATATATGTATAGGTATAACAGATTCACTTTGCTGTACAGCAGAAACTAACTCCACATTGCAAAGCAACTATATTCCAATTAATTTAAAGTAAATTAAATTAATTTAAAAAAAGAGGAGATACTCTGCCAGTGTTCCTTGTAGTCATACTTATTGTCAGTCTCTAGCTGTGCTTTTTAAAGATATCTTGCAACATGCATTTGGTTAGAATAAGTTTCCTAGGATCCTAGAAACTCAGAGTTTGAAAAAAATGCTAAGTTTCATCCAAGAACCAATTGTCTGAATATACTCATGAGCAACTGAGGACCAGGAAGGCAAACAAACATACCACCACCAACAAAAAACTTTCTCCCAGATTCACTCAGAAAGTTAGTAGCAGAACTAAAATTAATGTTCTTTCGACTGTGGTTGAATCATTCTGCCTCCATATATAATGCAAATGATGTATTTGTATCTTTACTTGTTTCCAAGGACACATTACAGAATTTTTTTTTTCAAACAGGGAAAGAGAAATTACATTTCAAATGCTGTCTTTTTTTTTTTTTTCCTTTAAAAACTATATAGGGATTAAAAAGAATTCTTGTTGAGAAAATAATTATAGATGAAAACACAAATAACTGGAATACTATTTAGAGACATCTGAAACCATAGTAGGAGGCTGAAAATAACAGAATAAGCAAGTCACCGAATATAGGAGATGAAAGTGGTCTTAGAAATCATGCTGTTTAATGTTTCCCAAAGAATGACAGGCATAATACTCAGTGGGGTGACCAGAGGGTGTATGTGATAGCTTTTGGTGACAAAAACAAAATTTAATATTTATTTTAATTATATTAGCATACATATGCAAATGTATTTGTGTATAAGTATATATCTATTTATGCACATTTATGTGTATATATGGGCTTTCCTGGTGGCTCAATGGTAAAGAATCTGCCTACCTGCAAGAGATACAGGTTCAATCCATGGGTTGAGAAGATCCCCTAGAGAAGGCAATGGCATCCCACTCCAGTAGTCTTCCTTGGGAAATCCCATGGAAAGAGGACCCTGGTGGGCTACAGTTGATGGGACCACAAAAGAGTCAGACGTGACTTAGCAACGAAACAACATGTGTATGCGTGCGTGCGTGCTCAGTTGCTTCTGTTGTGTCTGAATATATATATATATATATAGGCTCTCGCTGTGGGCTGCCCTGGTAGATCAGCTGGTAAAGAACCCACCTGCAATGTGGGAGGCCTGGGTTCAATCCTGGGTTTGGAAGATCCCTTGGAGAAGGGCATGGTAACTGAGTCCAGCATTCTTGCCTGGAGAATCCCATGGACAGAGGAGCCTGGCAGGCTACAGTCTGTGGGATTGCACAGAGTCAGACATGAGTGAGCGACTAAGCACAGTAAAGCTCAGGCTCGTATTGTGTGCCAGGTACTGTCTTAGGAAATATGAGAAAATGGGATAGGTGATCATCGCTGCCATCCTGAAGATGATGTCAGCCCATGAAGATTATCCATGCAACCCAAGGACTCCTTTAAGTTTGAAATCTTCTGGCTCAGACTATACTGGGCCTTTTTACTGTTGCTCTTAACTATAAACCAAGCCCTCTCTTCAGGCTCGGGTGGGTAAAGTCCTTGTCTGGGAGGAGAGAAAAAGTGTTTCAACACAATCCAGGTTCTATCACAATAGATGGGCCTCATTACCCATTCTCAGCTTCATAGATAATGTAGTCGTGGATGGCATCATTGGTATAGTGAAGAATTGCTCAGGAGATTGTGTTGACATCTGAGATTTATTTTAATCCTTTTGCAGATTTTATAATGAGCATTGTAACAAAGTATGCCAAAGAATCATTACATATCTTATAAAATCTTAATAATACAAAAATTAGAAACGTTTTTCATGCATATGTTCAATTTGTTCAGAATCCACAGATTTCATTTCGCTGATTAGCACACAGTGCCCTTTGAGGGGACACAGCCTTTCAGAGGTCACAATTCCTGAACTGCTAAGCTCTTTTTTGGTTATGAATGTTATTTATATTCACAGGCTCTTACTATTAAGTTTTGCAGTTTGCACAAAGAAGACATAGAATGAATGCACATATACCTGTGTAAAAGTTTTCTTTTTTCCTCACTTATTTGCTAAATGTTTATTGATTGCCCACCTCAAACATAGTATTAAGTATAAAAAGAGGGGGAAAATAAGGCTTTAGAAATGAGGAAATATTTCCAGTGTGGTGTAGATGTAGTGTGGGGATTTTTTTGGAAAAGGAAATGATTCCCACCAGAGCAGGGGGTGAGCATAAACACAGGACCTAGGGTTAGATGCTCACCTATTCTTTTCCTGAGTCTATTATTTAATTGCTATGTGATCCTGGGTGCTGGAGACCAAATGTTTGTGTCCCTTCAGAATTCATGTGTTGAGACTTAATTCTGGATGTGATGATATTTGGAGGTGGGCCTTTGGGAGGTGTTAATCTTTCTGAGACTGATTCCTCATCTGGAATGTACCATGAATACCACCTACTTCGTTGTGCTATTGTGAACATGAAAGGGAATACTATACTCAAAAGTAGCCATCACAGAGAAGACATCCAATAAAGGTTTTTCCTCCTTCTGTTATTTAGTTGTAAGCTGTCAAATAAGTCAATTTTCCTCACAAATCAGTAGTTTGTTTTAATATTAATACATTCGCTCCATGAAACTCTTCATGGTCCTGACATGACATCTCATACAGTGTTCTTCTTTTATACTCCCCAGTTCCAACCCAGATCAGGTGTGTCTGTTCTTCTCCAGGATTTCTATTTTCTTGATCTTCCAGTCTTCCTTTTCATTCAAAAATCCACTTCTTCCCCTTCTTTTCCATAATTTTCTCTTTATTTCTTAAATGTTCCATTCCATTCAAGACACAGACAGACCAGACAGTACTTCCAAGCGCTCTATTTTTCCTGCACCTGAATTAAAGTACTCAAATGTTTTTAATTAAGAGACATTCTTGATAACATGAATGATAAACAATATTGAAAACATCTTAGAATTTCCCAAAATTCTTCCTATGGTTACATCAAGATTTCATTGGCATAATAGCCCTTATTCTCCTTGTACTTTTACCATTAATTCTCCATTCAGCCCAAGGGAATAGTCAGGCTTCGGGCCCATAAGCTTTTGTGAAAAACTTGCCTGTAAGCCCTTTCCACCAACTACCTTGACTATCCTGCCTGAACCATGCCTTCCTTCAGACATTCAGTATTTTGCTTTCTGAAATTAAAGTCACTGAAGCTATACAGTAAGGTGAGTGGCTGAGACAAATGCCTTAGGAACATGAGCATGCGAAATGTATGGAAGCACAGAGAATGAGAAGAAAAAGTTGTGGGGAAAAGTTCTGCAACTTTTTCTTTAATAAAATAGCCTCTGTGGCTACTGGACACTTACAATGTGGAAATCTGATTGAGATTAATTGTAAGCACAAAATACATACTGGATTTCAGGGACAGTTTCAAAAGAGGAATATAAAATATCTCATATGTTATTTTTAATTGATTACATGTTAAAAAGATGATATAGTCATGTTAAAAAGATAATACAGTCATTTTGATATCCCTAGGGATACTAAAATTCTGGGATTTCAAGTCTTTCATATAAAATGGCCTAGGATTTGGCTATGACCTATCCACATCCTCTTAAATATTTTAAATTTCTAGATTATTTATAATAGTTAATATAATGTAAATGCTATGTAAATGGTTTTAAATGCAATGTAAATGCTATGTAAGCAGTTGCCAGCATACAGAAAAATCTAAGTTTTGCTTTTAGGAATCTCCCAGAACATTTTTTCCCCAAATTTTTTCATTCTGTTGTTGGTTGAACCTGCATATACAGAACCTGAGGATATGAGGGTTGATTGTATTTTGGAGATACTGTGTCAAATGAAATAGATTATTAAAATCAATTTCATGTATTTCTTTTAATATTTTAAAAATGTGACTACTAGAAAATTTAAGATAGTACTTGTGGCTTTCATGTGTTTACCTTATATTCTACAGGAAGCCCTATTGTAGAAGATGAGATATAAAAGTTGATAGAAGTTCCATTTTTTAATGCCTCATAAACCAATGTATAGAGACGGAAATAGCAACCCACTCCAGTATTCTTGCATAGCAAATCCTGTGGACAGAGGAGCCTGGTGGGCTGCCACCTATGGGGTTGCACAGAGTTGGACATGACTGAAGTGACTTAACAGCAGCGGCAGCAGCAAACCAATGTAAAGACTTTTGCACTTGCTCTAAGTGAGAGGAAAGTCACTGGAGGTTTTGGGCAGAGAATGGCCATAATTTGCCATTTTATAACAGGGTCACTCTGGACCTTCCTTTGTAAGCTATAGGGGAACAACGATGAAATCAAAGAGATCCCTTGAGGGTTATTGCAATAATCCAGGCCAGAGATGTTGCTGGTCTGGGTAACAGATAGATGGTGAGAAGTGGTCAGATACCACATAATTTTCTAATATATTCTAAGTAAAGTGTCGGAGAGAGGGACTGAGAATTACTACCCAAAATGTTGGTCTTGAGAACCTATAAGTTGGATGTGAGAGTTGGACAATAAAGAAAGCTGAGTGCCAAAGAATTGATGCTTTTGAACTGTGGTGTTGGAGAAGACTCTTGAGAGTCCCTTGGACTGCAAGGAGATCCAACCAGTCCATCCTAAAGCAGATCAATCCTGGGTGTTCTTTGGAAGGACTGATGTTGAAGCTGAAATTCTAATACTTTGGCCACCTGATGCAAAGACCTGACTCATTTGAAAAGACCCTGATGCTGGGAAAGATTGAGGGCAGGAAGAGAAGGGGACAACAGAGAATGAGATGGTTGGATGGCATCACTGACTCGATGGACATGGGTTTGGGTAGACTCCGGGAGTTGGTGATGGACAGGGAGGCCTGGCATGCTGCAGTTCATGGGGTCGCAAGGAGTTGGACACGACTGAGTGACTCAACTGAACTGAAGGATTCAGTTGCCTTTCACTGAGGTGGAGAAAATAGGAAAGAGTAGATTTAGACAGAAGATCAGAATCTAGCTCTGTACATGTCAAGTTTGTGATTCTTACTGGACATCCAACTTGAAGTTTAAGAAGGCAGTTTGGTGTGAGTCAAGGAAGGGTCTTGGCATAATACCAGCTTTGGAGGATCTTCAATGTAAAATGGCATTTAGAACTAAAAGATTGACTATCATTACCAAGGAAATGAGTAGAGATAGAGAAGAGGCTAGAATACAAGCTTGGGGGCACTCAGAGAGTTCATGGGCAGTCACTGCAACACACCCTTTAGCATTCCCATCCATGGTATTGACTAATTCAGACTTACTTAGAAAGAAAAACACCATCATAAATTTTAAAAATCCTGTGTGTTTTGGGCAGATAGTTACAGCAAGAAATATATTAATCAGTATAATGAAAGTCATATTTTAAAAATATTCTACCATCTAAACATGAATCATTATTTAAATAGACAAGCTGTATTGCAAACAATTCTTAAAGATGTCCTAATTTTAGTCAATAATTTGAAATTCCAGTGATCCCAATATCATAGTATGCTATCAATTACCTCAGTGGGTGACCTTCTCCAATTTCTTAGGGGAAATTTTTAATTTTTAAATTATTTTAATTGAGCTACACAGTACTCTGAAAAGAGTACTTGCAAAATTAAAAAAAAAATGATAGGGCCTTAGAACTCTAAAATAATGAAAATTACTGTGACATGGAATTTCTGAGCACACATTATAAAGACATTTTCAAGGGCTCTTGACCTTGTCTTCTAGAAAATATGCTTCTTATATATTCACTTACTGCTGCATTTTGAATCATCACCTCTGAGATTTCCAAGTTTCTTTTTCACTTCAAACCTGATCAACATGTCCATTTCTTAAAAGTAAAGATTCCACAAAGGGATAGAAAGTAGAGGTTGAGTGACCAAAAGCAGAATAACATTATTCTGCTGCAGGACACCCAGGATGTGATGTGGAAATTTAGCTGCTTTTTCTAAGCATAGACACTGTATATTTTTATTTCTATTTATCTATCTAGAGAGTGTGTATGTGTAGTGAGAGGCAAAAGAAACCAGACTCTGGAGCTGTACTCAAAAGCTCAGGTTCTTCTATTCAACAATCATTTTAACCAAAGCAAAATTTTAGTGTTCTTTGTGCTTCAGATTTCTTATCTGTACAACGAAAGTAATGGTATCTACATCATAAGTGTTAAAATGAGTTAATACTTCTTAAACACTTTTAATGGGCTTCCCTAGTGGCTCAGATGGTAAAGATTTTGCCTGCAACACAGGAGACCTGAGTTCAATCCCTGGGTCGTGAAGATCCCATGCAGAAGGGCATGGGTACTCACTCCAGTCTTCTTGCCTGGAGAAAGCCATGGACAGAGGAGCCTGGCAAGCTGCAGTCCATGGGGTCATGAAGAGTCAGACACGGCTGAAGTGATTTAGCAAGCAAGCAAAGACTTTTAATGGTGCCTAGCCAAGCACTCTATAAATGTTAACTATATTATCTATCTGTTTATCTATCTCCCTATCTATCTATCATGCTTTGTGCTCTGAAAATGCTGTCATTAAGAACTGTATGTTCTCAGACTTAGAGACTTGTGATTACCAGGGGAAAGGGTAGGGGAAAATGATAGAGAGTTTGGAATTGACATGTACACACTGCTATATTTCAAATGGATAACTAAAAAGGACCTACTGTACAGCACAGGGAACTATGCTCAATATTATATAACAAACTAAATGGGGAAAGAATTTGAAAAAGGAAGCATGTATATGTATAATTGAATCATTTTGTAGGACACCTGAAATTAACACAACATTGTTAATCAACTGAACTCCAATACAGCATAAGAAGTTAAAAAAATAAGAGTGAGTTTTTATTTTGCACAAAGAAACCTATTTTAGACTGTGGATCCTCATTCTTCTGGGGATTCAGGAAACCGAGGATTCCTTAAACCCAGGTTTTGAGAAATTTTCCCCAATGCCCTATTCCTCTGGCAGTTAGTTATGATTCATCTAAATGAGTTTAATTTAAAGCTGTTCTTCTTCACAGGTCTTTTGATTCCTTTATATCACCAACTTTTGAGGCTTTTGTGCTGTATACCATACTGCCATTCCCTCCAGGGTCTTCCATATCCTCCAGGCACAATAAGAGACATAATTCAGTAGCTCAGGATGGAGAAACAGAGATCAAATTTACCCTCCTGCCTGGAACAACCAACAAATGTATACAATACATGACATGATGTTTTGTGGGACACTGGACATCAGACAATGAGGTTCAGTGGTCCCTTGGAAACAGGAAGCAACATGAGTCCTATGATTGCTCCAGTTTACTGTCAGGAGAGAGTTTCCAGTTCACAGAGTAGGGAAGTGGGGTCTAGCAGCAGAGTCTGACTCCCTGAGTTGGAGAGATGGATTTGAGAGTCTGTGGAAACCAAAGCAGCTAGAGTTAATAGGACAGAGTACTGGAGAAGAGAGAATTTCACATAGAGAGAAGACCAGGGAGCTTCACATAGTTCCACTCCAGCATTCAACTGAGTATTGATACACATATGCATGTGAAGAAATGACCCAAAGGTGGGAAAAGAACCACGTGACAGGACTGGACATGATAGTGATCTGCACTCTAACTAGGCTGGGACTAGCACCTGTTTGCATCTACCAGACTAGAAAACCTCAAGATTCATAGGCTTTGGCTAGAGTGTTTAGGGAGAGCTTGCCTCAGAGTAGGAAAAATTAGCCCTAGACTAAGCACTGCTAGGATCTCATATGATATGTCTTAAATGCAAGACCCCAAAGGATCAAATTTTTTTAAAATAACTGCATCCTGGAGCAAATCTCTAGATTATTCACAGTAATACAAAATCATCTGGCTCTGCAAAGTAATATTCACAATATTTGGTGTCCAATCAAACATGATTGACTATGAAAAAGCAGAAATATCAATCAACCAAAACCAACCCAGAATTGACACAGGAGTTACAATTAGCTCATAAGGACATAAAAGAGTTGTTAGATCTGTATTTCATAAATTAAAAAAATTAAGACATGGAAAGTACAACAAAGACTCAGGTAAAACTTTGACAGTTGAAAACTATAATATCTGAGATGAAATATATACTAGATGGTATTAATAACAGATTAGACATTGTAGGAAAGCTTGATGGCATATAAATAAAACACCCAAAATGAAAAAAAGAAAAAGAGCATCAACGAGTTATTGGGCAACTTCCAGTGGCCTCAGTTCAGTTCAGTTCAGTCTCTCAGTCATGTCTGACTCTTTGCGACCCCCATGAATTGCAGCAGGCCAGGCCTCCCTCTCCATCATCAACTCCTGGGAGTACACTCAAACTCATGTCCATCGAGTCGGTGATGCCATCCAGCTATCTTATCCTCTGTTGTCCCCTTCTCCTCCTGCCCCAATCCCTGCCAGCATTAGAGACTTTTCCAATGAGTCACCTCTTCACATGAGGTGGCCCAAGAATTGGAGTTTCAGCTTTAGCATCAGTCCTTCCAATGAACACCCAGGACCGATCTCTTTTAGGATGGACTGGTTGGACCTCCTTGCAGTTCAAGGGACTCTCAAGAGTCTTCTCTAACACCACAGTTCAAAAGCATCAATTCTTTTGATGCTCAGCCTTCTTCATGGTCCAACTCTCACATCCATACATGACCACAGGAAAAACCATAGCCTTGACTAGATGGACCTTTGTTGGCAAAGTAATATCTCTGCTTTTTAATATGCTGTCTAGGTTAGTCATAACTTTCCTTCCAAGGAGTAAGTGTCTTTTAATTTCATGGCTGCAATCACCATCTGCAGTGATTTGGGAGCCCCCAAAAATAAAGTCTGACACTGTTTCCCCATCTATTTCCCATGAAGTGATGGGACCAGATGCCATGATCTTCATTTTCTGAATGTTGAGCTTTAAGCCAACTTTTTCACTCTCCGCTTTCACTTTCATCAAGAGGCTTTTTAGTTCCTCTTCACTTTCTGCCATAAAGGTGGTGTCATCTGCATATCTGAGGTTATTGATTTTTCTCCTGGCAATCTTGATTCCAGCTTGTGCTTCTTCCAGCCCAGAGTTTCTCATGATGTACTCTGCATATAAGTTAAATAAGCAGGGTGACAATATACAGCCTTGACGTACTCCTTTTCCTATTTGGAACCAGTCTGTTTTTCCATGTCCAGTTCTAACTGTTGCTTCCTGACCTGCATACAGGTTTCTCAAGAGGCAGGTCAGATGGTCTGGTATTCCCATCTCTTTCAGAATTTTCCACAGTTTATTGTGATCCACACAGTCAAAGGCTTTGGTATAGTCAATAAAGCAGATATAGATGTTTTTCTGGAACTCTCTTCCTTTTTCCATGTTCCAGCGAATGTTGCTTAGCATGTATGTAATCAGATTCTCTGAAGTTGTGTGGTGGCAAAAAAAGCATTTCAAGAATAATGATAGAATTTTCCAACTTTGGTAAAAACTATAAACCCACATATCAGTCAGTGGGTATCTAGCCCAAGAGATATGAATAAAGGCTACATCAAGGCACCTAACAATCAAATTGCTCAACATCAATGATAAAGAGGAAAATCTTGTAGGTAGACAAAGGAAAAAGACATAATGTACAGAGGAACAAAGAACAAGGATTACAGAATTTTTTTTTCACCAGAAACAGTGTAAACAAGAAAAAAGTAGAGCAACATCTTTAAAGTAGTGAAAGGAAAAAAAAATACCATCAATCTAGAATTCTAAACTGAGTGAAAATATCTTCAGAAAGAAAACTGAAATAAAGATTTTTTTTTTCATATATAAATGATTAAAGTAATTATCACCAGGACTGTCAATAGAGTAAAAGAAATGATAAAAGAAGTCTGTAAGGTTAAAGAACATTTTACCAGATTTGGAAATATGGATCTATACTAATAATTGGAAAGCATCAAAGCCAATAACTGTATAGGAAAAAATATAAAAGAAATTTCATATTACATAAGTCTCTTTAAAGATAATTAATGCTTTAAGCAAAGTAATAATAATGTAATGTCAGTTGATAGTACATGTGAAAGTAAAATATATCACAACAATAACAGAAGGGTCAGGAAGAAGAAGGAGAAGGCAATGGCACCCCACTCCAGTACTCTTGCCTGGAAAATCCCATGGATGGAGGAGCCTGGTGGGCTGCAGTCCATGGGGTCGCTAAGGGTCAGGCACGACTGAGTGACTTCCCTTTCACTTTTCACTTTCATGCATTGGAGAAGGAAATGGCAACCTACTCCAGTGTTCTTGCCTGGAGAATCCCAGGGACGGGGGAGCCTGGTGGGCTGCTGTCTATGGGGTCGCACAGAGTCGGACACGACCGAAGCAACTTAGCAGCAGCAGCAGCAGGAAGAAGAAATGTCATTATGCTATGATAAGGTTCTTATGCAAATAGAAAGTTATATTATATCACATGAAGATAGACTGTGACAGGTTAAAATATACTATATACCATTAATTCTAAAGCAGTCACTCAGTTAAAAAGTTATATCTAACAAACCGACAACAAAGATAAAACAGAACCATAAAGAAAAGTGCACTATCCAATATATGATTTAAATAAGTGTAAGACTGCCCACTAGATTTTTAGAAATTCATTTTTTGATAACAGAAGAGTTCATTTTGAAGAAAGAATAGAAAAAAAAAAAAAACACATGGATAAGCTGTCTTATACTGATCACAGGGTATGGCTATCATCTTTGTACTACAAATAACCTGAAAATAAGAAACTTGCCTTAAGACTGTTTTATAAATTAGTTGGAATTCCAATAGGAAGTACAAGACTTGAATCAGGAAACAAGCCACTCCCTTCACTGGGCACAGCAGATTTCAAACTTAAGTGCTGAGATGCATTTCCAACATGCGGCATCTACATGAAGACAACATAGAGACTGAAGGATGTTGGCTTACAGAGATGGTTTTACCTTAAGCAGAATCAGTCTTACAACTAGTGGCTGTTGTTAGTTGCTAAGTTGTATCCAACTCTTTTTGACCCCTTGGACTGCAGCACATCAACTTCCCTGTCCATTATCTCCCAGAGTTTGCTCATACTCATGTCCATTGTGTCAATGATGCCATCCAGCCATCTCAAAATGATCTTAGTTTGTTTCTAAGGCTAACTATTCAACATCACAGTAATCCAAGTCTATGCCCCAACCACTAATGCTAAAGAAGCTTAAGCTGAGGTTCTATGAAGTCCTCCAAGACCTTCTTATAACAAGTATGTGCCCATTAAAGTAAATATAACTTTTATTCACAAAGGTGAATGTTAAAAACAAAAAGTGGATACCAACTACTTGCAGATTTCAACCAATTCTTGGAATAGCAAACATAGATGAAAGAATATTTCTTGAGAATCAGAGTGGAAGAATCTCATTTTGGAGCATTAAGAGTGAGATTGCTGTGGACAGGAGAGGAAATTGACCAGCCTCAGAGCCAGAAGGTGCAAGTAAAAAGTAGGATAGAAATCAAAGGTATTAATGCCAGGACTGTACATGTAGCAGGTGACAGGCAACGGACTTCTTTATTATTCCTTTCTGAAAAATATATGATGGCTAAGAGTACATCACGAGAAATGCTGGGCTGGAAGAAGCACAGGCTGGAATCAAGATTGTGGGGAGAAATATCAATAACCTTAGATATGCAGATGACACCACCCGTATGGCAGAAAGTGAAGAAGAACTAAAGAGCCTCTTGATGAAAGTGAAAGAAGAGAGTGAAAAAGTTGATTTAAAGCTCAACATTCAGAAAATGAAGATCATGGCATCTGGTCCCATCACTTCATGGGAAATAGATGGGGAAACAGTAGCTGATTTTATTTTTGGGGGCTCCAAAGTCACTGCAGATGCTGATTGCAGCCATGAAATTAAAAGATGCTTACTCCTTGGAAGGAAAGTTATGACCAAGCTGGACAGCATATTAAAAAGCAGAGACATTACTTTGCCAACAATGGTCCGTCTAGTCAAGGCTATGGTTTTTCCTGTGGTCATGTATGGATGTGAGAGTTGGACTATAAAGAAAGCTGAGCACTGAGGAATTTATGCTTTTGAACTGTGGTGTTACAGAAGACTCTCAAAGTCCCTTGGACTACAAGGAGATCCAACCAGTTCATCCTAAAGGAGGTTAGTCCTGGATGTTCATTGGAAGGACTGATGCTGAAGATGAAACACCAATACTTTAGCCACCTGATGAGAAGAGATGACTCATTGGAAAATACCCTGATGCTGGGAAATATTGAGGGCAGGAGGAGAAGGGGACGACAGAGGATGAGATGGTTGGATGGCATTACCGACTCAATTGACATGAGTTTGGGTGAACTCCAGGAGTTGGTGATGGACAGGGTGGCCTGGCATGTTGTGGTTCATGAGGTTGCAAAGAGTCAGACATGACTGAGTGACTAAACTGAACTGAACCGAAGTTTCTATGCCCCAGCCAAAATAATGAGTAATATACAGGGTTTTTTTCCCTCTGTAGAATTGGAAGGTATTGTTAGAAGGAAATAGTAGAAATAGTGTGAATATCATCCACCTAGAGAGAAATCCCTCTGTATTTTAGCATTTGAGGGAGGGTACCTCCATTGCAATGGTGACCTCATGCCCATTTAGCTAAATTAAAGCTTCCAGCAAGTAAAATCCACCCAAACCTACAGAGTCTTAAAAGCTTTTCTGTTGTTTATTTAAGCAAATTGCCTTACAATGTTGTTAGTTTCTGCTGTACAACAATGTGAATCAGCTATATGTATGCATATATGCCTTCCTTCTTGAGCTTCACTCCCACCCTCTCCCCAGACCCATCCCTCTAGGTCATCACAGAGCACCGAGCTGAGATTTCTGTGCTATATAGCAACCTCCTACTAGCTATCTGTTTTACACGTGGTAGTATATACATACATACACACCCACACACACAGACACATATATATGTGTGTATATGTATATATATATATATGTATACAGTGCTACTCTCTAAAATGTGAAAAGATATCCAAGGATCACCAGGCTTTTGAAGAAATAATCCACAAAAACAGAATAATTTATCAAAAAGAAAGTGAGGAGAACATAAAAGTATCTGGTTACTATTTATAAAATCTCAAGGGCATTTTACATCTGTAAATAAAATAAGGCTGCTACTATCAAGGAGTCATGAGAACACTAGAAAGAGCCCTGGTATATTTAAAATATATTTGCTAAAGTAGAAAGATGTCAACAAGAAGATTAGAAGACAATGTTTAAAAAGAAACAAAGGTCCCAAACTGTAGAACAAAATAGATGAGAAGTCAGAAAATATGAGAGAAAAAGTGAGACATATATTGAAGATCAACTAAGAAAAAAATTGAAGAAAATGAAAGGGGGAAACTATTAATGTGCCTGGAAGTACTTGGTACGTATTTGAATAATGTGAAAATCAGTAGAATCTGAACTGTTGAGGAACAATGTGAGGTTGGGCACTCATTTGGTCTATAGTTTGCAAATTCTTTTATATTTATTATGAATGCCTTTTAAAATTCAAAGATTGTTATAAAATAGGATATAATATACTATGAAATATTATCATTGGTATAGTAATTAGTATTCACTTCAGTTCAGTTCAGTCACTCAGTCTTGTCCAACTCTTTGCAACCCCATGGACTGCAGCACACCAGGCTTCCCTGTCCATCACCAACTTCCAGAGCTTACTCAAATTCATGTCCATTGAGTCGGTGATGCCATCCAACCGTCTCATCCTCTGTTGTACCCTTCTCCTTTTGCCTTCAATCTTTCCCAGCATCAGGGTCTTTTCCAGTGAGTCAGCTCTTTGTATCAGGTGGCCAAAGTACTGAAGTTTCAGCTTCAGCACCAGTCTTTCCAATGAACACTCAGGAGTGATTTCTTTTAGGATGGACTAGTTGGATCTCCTTGCAATCCAAGGGACTCTCAAGAGTCTTCTCCAACACCACAGTTCAAAAGCATTAATTCTTCGGCGCTCAGCTTTCTTTACAGTCCAACTTTCACATTGGTACGTGACTACTGGAAAAACCATAGCCTTGATTAAATGGACCTTTGTTGGCAAAGTAATGTCTCTGCTTTTGAATATGCTGCCTAGGTTGGTCATAACTTTTCTTTCAAAGAGCATGCATCTTTTAATTTCATGGCTGCAGTCACCATCTGCAGTGATTTTGGAGCCCCCAAAAATAAAGTTTGACACTGTTTCCCCATCTATTTCCCATGAAGTGATGGGACTGGATTCCATGATCTTTGTTTTCTGAATTTTGAGCTTTAAACCAACTTTTTCACTCTCCACTTTCACTTTCATCAAGAGGTTCTTCAGTTCTTCTTCACTTTCTGCCATAAGGGTGGTGTCATCTGCATATCTGAGGTTATTGATATTTCTCCCGGCAATCTTGATTCCAGCTTGTGCTTCATCCAGTCTAGCATTTCTCATGATGTACTCTGCATATAAGTTAAATAAGCAGGGTGACAATATACAGCCTTGATGTACTTCTTTTCCTATTTGGAACCAGTCTGTTGTTCCATGTCCAGTTCTAACTGTTGCTTCCTGACCTGCATATAGATTTCTCAAGAGGCAGGTCAGATGGTCTGGTATTCCCATCTCTTTCAGAATTTTCCACAGTTTATTGTGATCCACACAGTCAAAGGCTTTGGCATAGTCAATAAAGCAGAAATAGATATTTTTCTGAAACTCTCTTGCTTTTTCAATGATCCAGCAGATATTGGCAATTTGATCTCTGGTTCATCTGCCTTTTCTAAAACCAGCTTGAACATCTGGAAGTTCATGGTTCACGTATTGCTGAAGCCTGGCTTGGAGAATTTTGAGCATTACTTTGGTAGCGTGTGAGATGAGTGCAACTGTGTGGTAGTTGGAGTATTCTTTGGCATTGCCTTTCTTTGGGATTGGAATGAAAATTGACCTTTTCAAGTCCTGTGGCCACTGCTGAGTTTTCCTAATTTGCTGGCATATTGAGTGCAGCACATTCACAGCATCATCTTTTAGGATTTGAACTAGCTCAACTGGAATTCCATCACCTCAACTAACTGGAGCAGCGAGTGACTGAGAAGTGCCTGCACTTTGCTGGACCGGCCATGTGGAGATACCCTACGTCAAAGGTCAGAGAAACCCCAGTAAGATGGTAGGCACTGGAGTGGCTGTGAGGAGATACCCGACATCCAAGGGCTAAGGAGAAACCCCGGCAAGAAGGTAAGAGGGGTGAATTTGCATTTAGAATCAAACTCCATTCCTGCCAGAGATGTTCAGAGGACTCAAACAAACCTTGTGTACACCAGGACCCAGGGACTCCACAGAGACTGAGACAGAACTGTGTTTGAGCATCTCCTATGGACATACAGGTCGGCAATGGTCTGCTGCAGGGACGGGGCTCTGGGTGTGTGTATGGCATGAGCTTGGAGGAGGTCACCTTTAACCCCCCCAAGGAGCTGACAGAACATACATAGGACTGGGGAAAAGACTCTTGGAGGGCACAAACAGAACTTTGTGCACCAGGACCCAGAAGAAAGGAACAGTGACCCCACAGGAGTCTTGCCTGTGCGTGTCCGTGAGTCTGGCGAAGGTGTGGTTTGGTGGTGGCCTGCTGCAGGGTTGGGGCATGGACTGTAGCAGTAGATGCATGGGATCTTTTTTGGGAGTTCACCATTATCTTCATTACCTCCACTATGGTTTAGTTTAGTTCAGTTCAGTTCAGTTGCTCAGTCATGTCCGGCTCTTTGCAACCCCATGAATCGCAGCACGCCAGGCCTCCCTGTCCATCACCAACTCCCGGAGTTCACTCAGACTCACGTCCATCGAGTCGGTGATGCCATCCAGCCATCTCATGGCCTGTCGTCCCCTTCTCCTCCTGCCCCTCATCCCTCCCAGAATCAGGGTCTTTTCCAATGAGTCAACTCTTGGCATGAAGTGGCCAAAGTATTGAAGTTTCAGCTTCAGCATCTGTCCTTCCAATGAACACACAGGACTGATCTCCTTTAAGATGGACTGGTTGGACAATAGTTTGGCCCCAGGTAAATAGGAGGGAGGGAACACAGCCCCACCCATCAATAGAAAATTGGATTAAAGATTTACTGAGCAGGACCAGCATATCAGAACAAGATCCAGTATCCCTCTCAGTTGGTCTATCTCATCAGGAAGCTTTCAAAAGCCTCTTATCCTTCTCCAACAGAGGGCAGGCAGATTGAAAGCCACAATCACAGAAATTAGAATTAGCTTTCGAAAATATGTGCATGTGTGAGCTTAGCTGTTGTAGTGTCCGACTCTTTGTGACCCCATGGATTGTAGTCCACCAGGCTCTCTGTCCATGGAAATTCCCAGGCAAGAATGATGGAGTTTTTTCCATTCCCTTCTCCAGGGGATCTTCCCAACCCAGGGATTGAACCCTCATCTTCTTCTTTGGCAGGTAGATTCTTTACCACTGAACCATTAGGGAAGCCCCCTTTGAATCTATAGGCTACTGATTAAAATTCTCTTTTACACATCATCTAGGCAAGCTTTTTGAATGGAGTATACTGTATTACCTCATAAATCAAAAAATGCTCCCTGAAAAGTAAACTGAAAGTTTGTAGGCTGGGCTACTCATGCCACATAAAATTATGATAGAGTTGGTTTATGGTTGAAATTCTCTTCTTTTCTTGTCAATCATTCTCTTCTGATACTTCTCTCCTGATTTCATTGAAGAACAGGAAGAATTTACGCTACTACAAGCTGCTGAAATTTAGGTAACTGAAACTAGAGCACAATACAATTCATATATGATGATTCATTAATGAATAAGCTCATATAAATAATTTTATAATACCTATATTATGCTTTCTTGTTTCAGTTTTAAATACAAGCCAATTAAACGTAGGATCAAATAATAATACCCAATAAACTTACTCTAAAACCATAAATTTTGTTGCTGAGAGTGGCTTAGAAATCAGATAATGTAATTCAACATCCTCATTTTAGAGATCAGGAAATTAATTAAGGCCCATATTGATGATATCCATTCCTAATGGAAAAGCCAAGATTGGAGCCAACTTTTCTAAACACTTGCAAGAATGTTCATCCTGATAATTAAACAAAAAAATGGTGAATGTCTTATGAATTTTAAAAGAAAGACACATAAACTTATAACAAAAATTAGGTATTTCAGGAGAAATACAGTCTCGGAGGTGATCTCCCGTGTATAGAAGGTGTCAAGTACAGAGTAACAGCAATTAACAAGATAGAAGTGTATCATTTGGTTATTTAAATCAGATTTAGATTCTTACATGACATTGAGATGCCACTGGACTTTCTAATCTTGTTATAGCATCACCAAAGGGTATTTTATTTTCCATCTTACTTTCTACTTTTCTTCATTTAGTAATCTTTTAAGAGGAAAAAAAGTCTTGCTAAAATTGAAGTGAATACATTTAATGTAGTATAATCAGCTTCTAAATCTACTTAACTGGAGTCCCATCATGCATTTAGTATACTGAATGAATAGCCCAAATGGGAAACATATTATAATAAGGACTGGGTGAATTTCGTTGAGACAAACTTCACTTTCCTGAAATGTTTTTAAGCATCTGATTTTGTAGTCAAGTATAGCTCCATTTGCATACTCCCTTATTTGCATTTGACCTAGACACCTGCATCACTTTTTGGAGAGTCATGTTTCTATGGTACTTTTGAACACTTCACTGCCACCCCACTATGACAAAATGCATTTTGCTTGCTGGGGCTCTTTGAGGGGTGCACAGCATGATTATTTTTAACCTTTCACTTGTTTTCATTTAAGTTAGAACAAGTTGTTTACCTATATTACAAAGGAGTTTTGTTTTTCATAGGTTTACTTTGTCATCCAATTTTTAAAAATGACATGCAGTTAGGGAGACATGGGCATTTTCTCAAAATAGAATGCAAATGATACTTATTGATATCATAATTATTCATGTTCACAAAAAAGCTCCCCACTTCTGCTGTACTAATATTAGATCACAATTTTTTCTGTCTTCTGTGATGTGGAGGAAATAAACAGCCATAACTCCTACATCCTAAGCAGAACCTACCAGTTTCCCACTTCACTTTGCAAAACAACTCATCAGTTCAAATGCCTCTATTGTTCCCCATTTTATCCAACTTGAAAACCTGGGGTTTAGCTTTGATTCTTTTCTTTACCACTGTCTCATATCCAACCAATCATGAAGCTTGGTTGAATCTATCTCCTTCAGATACATTGTGTCTATGGTTTCTCCATCCCCAGTCACTGCCTTAATTTGAATTCCAACCTCTCTTTGCTGGATCATTTCAACATCTTTATTACTGTACTTCCTGTGTCCAACTTTCCACCTTTCTGATGTGGCAAACTTTCCAAAATTAAAATATCTCACTGTTGTGCTCAAAACACAAAAGGCTAAATGTCTTAATTACCCTTGGAATACAAATATAACATCTTCCATGATGTACATCTCTGCAAAATCTCCCTCGATAGTCTCTTCTGTTTCCTACTGACTCTTCTTTCTCATCTATTACTCTTTCACCACATGAAATTCCTTCTTAATGTACTGGTCTTCCATGTACTTCTGAATGTATATAAGTGCTATGCTCAGAATTCCCATTTTCTGATGTATGGCTTGTGGTGTATAGCAAGAAAGAGAACGGGTTTCAGAGTATAGGTGGTGATAGGGCTTCCCTGTTGATCAGTGGTAAAAAAAATTCACCTGCAATGCAGGAGATGCAAGCTTGATCCCTGGGTCAGGAACATCCCCTGGAGGAGGAAATGGTAACCCACTTCAATATCCTTGCTTATAAAATCTCATGGACAGAAGAGCCTGGTGGATTACAGTCCATGGTGTTGCAAAGAGTCAGACATGACTAAGCACAGCACAAAGCAGACAGGATCTACATTCCAGTTCTCCTACCTCTTATCTATGGGACCTCAGTCAAATAACAGTTTAGTTTTTTCATCTGCAGAATGGTGATAGTTATACTGTTTGCCTTACTGAATTCTTGAGAGGTTTATGTGTGTAAAGTATAGTGTCTGGTGCATGGTGATCAATGAATGCCAGCTAATGTCAATGATAATCAGTTCAATTCTGTCGCTCAGTCATGTCCGACTCTTTGCAACCCCATGGACTGCAGCACACCAGGCTTCTCTGTCCATCACCAACTCCCGGAGCCTACTCAAACTCATATCCATTGAGTCAGTGATGCTATCCAACCATCTCATCCTCTATCATCCCCTTTTCCTCCCGCCTTCAATCTTTGCCAGCATCAGGGTCTTTTCCAGTGAGTCGGTTCTTCGCATCAGATGGCCAAAGTAAGTACTGGAGTTTCAGCTTCAGCATCAGTCCCTCTAATGAACATTCAGGACTGATTTCCTTTAGGATGGACTAGCTGGATCTCCTTGCAGTCCAAGGGACTCTCAAGAGTCTTCTCCAACACTACAGTTCAAAAGCATCAATTCTTCAGTGCTCAGCTTTCTTTGTAGTCCAACTCTCACATCCGTACATGACCACTGGAAAAACCATAGCCTTGACTAGACGGACTTTGTTGGCAAAGTAATGTCTCTGCTTTTTAATATGCTGTCTAGGTTGGTCATAGCTTTTCTTCCAAGGAGCATGCATCTTTTAATTTCATGGCTGCAGTCACCATCTGCAGTGATTTTGGAGCAACCCCTGCCAAAATTAGGAATAATTATGTAATTATCATCAAAGGAACTCAAAACTCTTTAAGGACATTGTGTGGGGTCTCATAAACTGCCTAAAGCTGTACTTGATAGCTATGGCAAAAAGAAAAAGAAATATGTTTTTTCTCTACTATACCTTAAATAATCATCTAATCTTAAGTCAAATCTGTATAATTACATATAACATAATTCACCTTCTATGGATATCCATGGATAGCACTGAAAAATTGTCATCAATAAAATATCAACTGCTAGGTATTACTTAATTGACTAATAAATCATGAACTTCAGAGATCCACCATCTTGTACTTTCATTGGCAGGCAAAGAATCATCAGCAAGTTCCTTGTCCTGGAAAAGGACATCACAGAGACTAACTTCTAAGAGATACAAGGCATAATCATAGCTTTAGTCTGGAAAACTCCTGCTGGTTCCACACTCTGCCATTTTTACCCTGGCTAGAATATTCTGTTTTTCTTACTTTGCCTTTGGGTTCAGACCCCAGAGCCTTCCTGGTGGATAGTGTGGGTGGCCAAGAGGAACCCCTGATTTTAAAAGTTCTCTAAACCCTTCCTCCAGTGCTTATCCAAAGGTCTGCATGCTTCCTCTCTCCTCTACAACCTGGCAGTCGGCTCATGCTTTCACTTGCTTTGTCCTCAGAGTTCCCTTTGCTATTCAAGTGACCTTGTCACCCCTGGTTCCAGTACAGCCATCAGCGTCTCCTTCTCTCTAAGCCAGAAAGCAGGAGAAGGTCTCCACTCCTCTACTGTATTGTAAACTAATATTGTTTAAAATACAATATTTTGTATTGATAGTTCCCAAAAGAGAATGGCCAAAATTAATTGAGCAGGGAGCTGCACTGGGTAATAGCAAGGTCTCTTTGTGCTTTGTATCATATGATTCTAGGTTTAGAGGCATTGAATTTTTTAAAAAGTTAAAGGGCACACACATGCAGGAAATGAGGCTCTAGTTCTTCAGCATGGTCCCTAAGAACCTTCCTGGTGGACGAGATGCTTGGTCCCTAGGTGTTACATCCTCTTCTCAGCTGGCTGCTGGCTTGGAACCCTGACTTAAAGAACAATCATGAGTTTAAAAGCGGTGTGGGATTAAGGTATCTCACAATATGTCCTAGGATATGTGTTCCCAAGAGTCCTAGGGTCTGACTAAAATGCCTTAATGGTCACAGCAGACTAGGGTATGAAAGCAAAAGTGTTAGTCACTCAGTCGTGTCCAGCTCTCTGCAACCCCATGAACTCTAGCCCATCAGGCTCCTCTGTCCATGGAATTCTCTAGGCAAGAATACTGGAGTGTGTAGCGAGTCCCTTCTCCAGGATATCCTCCCTACCCAGGGATCAAACCTGGGTCTCCTGCATTGCAGGTGGGTTATTTACCATCTGAATCACCAGGGAAGCTTAGAGTAGGGTATGGAGGGAGGAAAGAAGAATGAGCCTTAAGCCTGGAAACTTTCATCACAGCTCTACCTTTAACAACTTACTCATCTGACAAATGTTTACTGAGCCCTTCATGTACCAGAACTGTGCTCGTGCTGCTGGAGATGATAGCATCTCTGTCTTCTCAGAAAGGGGCTGGGGAGTTCAGGTGGAGGGGAAATCACAAGATAATTTCAGTGAGAGATGATTCTATGAAGATATTAATAAAGCACTTATAAAATGAGTGATTTGAAGAGCCTTCTTAAATAAGGTGCAGCACTGGGGAGGAGGCATTGTCTTTACCAGGAAGATTTGGGGGAAAGTTTTCAAGATGGGTCGTTTGACCATCATAGTGGGCTAAACCAGGAAGGAAACTCAATATATTCAAGAGCCAAAGAAAGAAAGGTGGGTGTCAGAAGGAAGGCAGGTTCCAGCTCTTGTGGACCTTGTAGATTACAAGTTTTGGATGTTATTCTAGCATGGATTTCAGGTAAAATTTCATATGGACAAAGAGGTTGTAGCAGAGTGAGTCCAGTGGGGCCACAGCAGAATGACTGAAAGTAAACTAGAATAAAAACCCTACTTAATGACATTCAGTTAATTGGCTAATGTTCTGGGCTCTCAGATCTTATACATGTGTTTATCAGAAGACAAACTGCCTCCTACCCTTGTATCTTGCAATCATCCCTGGATTTCTATGTAGTTCGTTGGATGTGAGTGTCTGTTGTCACTTTCTTCTTTGTCTTCTACTCTTGAGATGGAGGTTCTGTTCTGCTGTTTTTGTATTCCTCTCCCGGAGCCTTCACCCAAACTCCAACTCAACATCTGGCACTCAGTGAAGGACTTCCTGGAGCTGGACTTCCTGCCTGCCAGCCGGGATTTCTGAGGACCACTGCTCTGGCTTCTCCTGCACTCTCTACCCTGGCAGCAGGGACCACACTGTCAGCAGTGCCTACCCTAATGAAGGGGAATCTGTCATGTTTCAGAGGAAAGAGTTCAGGCTTAGGCATAGCTCTGGTTGCTTCACTGCAGGGTTGTTGTAGGGAATGAATAGAAGACTATTTAAAACCCAAAACATAAAGTGCTTAACACAATGCCCAGCACAGAGCAAGATCTCAAGTTATGCTACTTTCTTTTTGTTCTAAAGTGAAATGAAAGGTGCTCATTTGTGTCCGACTCTTTTCGACCCCATAGACTATATAGTCCATGGAATTCTCCAGGCCATAACACTGGAGTGGGTAGCTGTTCCCTTCTCCAGGGGATTTTCCCAACCCAGGGATCAAACCCAGGCCTCCCACATTGCAGGCAGATTCTTTACCAGCTGAGCCACAAGGAAAGCCCAATAATACTGGAGTAGGTAGCCTATCCCTTCTCCAGGGGACCTTCATGACCCAGGAATTGAACTGGGGTCTCCTGCATTGTGGGTGGATTCTTTACCAACGGAGCTATCAGGGAAGCCCAGCTCCCAATCATACTCTGAGCCTGTCTGAGCTGGCCCCATCTTTCGGTAATTACCCAGATCATAGTCAAGGCTTCCTGAAATGAATATAACAACAGTAACAAGGATGGTTTATTAGGTTCTTATTATTTTCCAGGAATATCTAGGCATGAACTCATTCCAACACTAAAAGCATCTTTTGGAGAAATGCATCAGTGCCTTTGAATAAGTGAGGAAATTGAAGCTCAGAGAAGTTAAGTAACTTATCCAAAGTCACATAGTTGCTAAATAATGAAGCTGGGATTCCAGGCCATGTGTCATGAGTCTACTGTTAGTGCTCTTAGCCAGAGGTGCCTCCTAAGAAACAATATCAAGAGTTGGTCAACAATTTTGTCTCTGAGGAAGTACTCACATTGGGAGCTTCTGTAAAAAGTCTAAGCTCTGGTATTTCAAGATGTTATTTGGAGATAATGATACTTATTACTCGCAACACAATATCATAAAGATTAATTAGTGGATGTTGGTAAAACACTTTGGATATGAGTGATTTAGACATAATCACAAATCTTAACTCTCATTGATCTCCAGCATCCTTTTTATTTAGTATTGACCCAATATTATTGACCAGCTGGATGGCCATTAATCAGGCTGGCTCAGGTTTTACCATTTCCAAGTACATTTTTGAAAATCAGTGGTAAGGTTATTTCTGTCACAAGATACCCACAGTTCCAACTGTCATTTAAACTGAGAATTTGAAAGGTTAAATTAATTCAACCTTCAATGACACTTTTCTCGTACTTTTATTATAGCCATTAATACATGGTGGCTTAATTTATTGTGTATGTGTCATCCTAGATTCTTCCTTTGCACTCTTTAGAGCAGCAATTTCTTAGTTATGCCTGAAAGAAATGACTCCAGTAACAGCTACCTCAGCTAGTCATTAGTTGAATGTAAGAGATTGTGTAAAAGAGTTTGGGGTACTCAAGGTAGACTTTGTTGAGGTTTGGTTTTGGGAATGATACTTAAAGACCTTAATAAGTAATCTTGTAGATGTTAAGAGGCTAAATCACTCAATTTCTTTTCTCTTTTTGCCTGTTGCATACTTTCCTAGTTTAATGGCCATTGTGGCTGTTAAACCGCCATAATGGCTCAATGCTCAACATCTCTGCTTTTAAGGTAGACTTACATAGCCATAGCACAACAGAAGGGTTAAGGTCAGTTGTTCTTTCCTTCTAGGAAGGAAGAAGTGTGACTAAGAATCAAGTACACATTACATGTCAGCTTGTGTTAGTCATCATCAAAACTGTATAGAGCAATTATGGGGGAGGTTCTTATTGCTTCAGATTTGTCAGATGGGGAAACTGAGGTTGACCAAGATTGAGTACCTTGCTTAGGTCACATAGCTGGTAAACAGAAGAGCCTGGATTTGTAACCAGGTTTTGACTGGCTTCAATTCTTATAGATTTCAGCTACAATATAATTTCTTCCAAGGTTGGAAATCAATCAGGTTTTTCCCCTTTCTCATGAGAAAATGTTCCAGCAAACATGTAAAAGATACTAACAATATTAGGATCCCTTAAGTAACACTACCACTTAATTGCATTTTATTTTTCAGCTCTGTCATCCACCAAAATAGAGTAGGTGGAGGGTTTCTGTGTTGGTGCTGAGAGGAGCTACCAATAGGAAGCAGAGATGAATAGGAAGCAAATGTCAGTTGGCTTATTGTATCCCCTACATGAGACAATGAGGAGGAAATGGACAAATCTCAAGTTTTACAGAAGAGAAACAGGTTCTCCCTCTTGTACAGTGTGTGTTTGAAGTGAAACTCTGGAAACCAATTGGCAGAAAATAGTAAAGCACTGGAGGAGCCACATCTCTGCAGTGATGAGCAAAAAAGAAGATATGAGAACCTCCCTGTAAATATAATCACAACATCTTACACTTGGGAGCCCATGATCTTCTGAGAAAAACCTGCTCATGTTTCTACTTCTTCTTTTCATCCCTTCACTGCCTTCCACTTCTGTTCACCTCACCATCCCTTCTTGCCTACGATTGTCTGCAAGTGAAGCAGAATCACAGACCATGTCACCTTTAGATCCCTCAGACATCCAAGGAGACCAATCCATGATTCATCAGGCGAGAGGACCCCAACCTTTTTGGTGCTAGGGACTGGTTTTGTGGATAGCTATTTTTTCATGATTGGGAGTAGGGGATTGTGTGGGATGATTCAAGCCCATTACATTATTGTGTACTTTATTTCTAATCTAATGCCACCATTAGAAGAATTAAAGAGCCTCTTGATGAAAGTGAAAGAGGGAGAGTGAAAAAGTTGGCTTAAAACTCAACATTCAGAAAACTAAGATCAAGGCATCTGGTCCCATCACTTCATGGCAAATAGATGGGGAAACAGTGGAAACAATGGTTGACTTTATTTTTAGGGGCTCCAAAATGATGGCAGATGGTGATTGCAGCCATGAAATTAAAAGACACTTACTCCTTGGAAGAAAAGTTATGACCAACCTGGACAGCATATTAAAAAGCAGAGACATTACTTTGTCAACAAAGGTCTGTCTAGTCAAGGCTATGGTTTTTCCAGCGGTCATGTATACGGATGTGAGAGTTGGACTATAAAGAAAGCTGAGCATGCAAGAATTGATGCTTTTGAACTGTGGTGTTGGATAAGACTCTTGAGAGTCCCTTGGACTGCAAGGAGATCCAACCAGTCCATCCTAAAGGAGATCAGTCCTGGGTGTTCATTGGAAGGACTGATGTTGAAGCTGAAACTCCAATACTTTGGCCACCTGATGTGAAGAGCTGACTCATTGGAAAAGACTCTGATGCTGGGAGGGATTGGGGGCAGGAGGAGAAGGGGACAACAGAGGATGAGATGGTTGGATGGCATCATCAACTCAATGGACATGAGTTTGGGTGAACTCCGGGAGTTGGTGATGGCCAGGGAGACCTGATGTGCTGTGGTTCATGGGGTCGCAAAGAGTCAGACAGGACTGAGTTACTGAACTGAACTGAACTGAATGCCACCATTAATTTGATAGGAGGTACTGGTCTGTGGCCTGGAGGTTGGGGACTCCTTTTTTAAATCACTGCCAAGCAGATTATAACATAAATATTACTTTCCTTTTTTTTTCAATTTTTCATGACTCAAACTGCTGCTAGTGTACCCCATCCAGCTCTGTAATTGCCTAGCAGATTGTTAAAGGGTGGTTTCAGATTGCTACAGATGGTGCCACCTACTGCCAGTTCCTCAGTCCTTGTTGACTCTGCCAGTGGCCTTGGTCATGATCTTCTAACAGCTTGTTCAGGAGAGAAGAGAGAACCATGGAGACTTTCTGTTTACAGTTCCCACACATTCAGCAGCCAATGTCATATTGCCATGGATACAGTGGTGCAGGGGGGTGGGCAGTTACTGAATATGCCAACCCCATTTTCAAATTGGTATTCGAAGAAGAGTGGAAATATCTTATATATGTGGAAAAAAAAACTGTTAGAATGATCACAACAATATCTCTATCTCCAATCTTCAAGGCTGCAATAATTATTGATGTATTGCCTTGTTTAATACTATAGAGAAACCTGCTAAGATAATGCTGAAGCTGAATTCAATTGTAACTTGTAAAAGTGTCTATTATGTTTCTAGGCTATTATAATCTCCATATAAGCTAGAGTGAGTTATCAGATCTTCCATCATTTTTTCTTTATATAAATGTAAATCTCAAAAGTTTCTTGGAGGGTCCATGGGGTATGTTTGAAAGCTTTTTAAATAAAATCAAGCGTTATGCAACTACTCTTCATGATCTTAGTGATCATAATTGTTTTCCTCTTCCTCCTCCCTCATGCTCCTTCTTGACATGTAGGAGCATATTTTGAAAGAATCATGGTGAAACAGTAGCAAAGAAATTGCTCTTTGCAACCTATTTACCAAAAAATTCATTTGACATCTTAAAAGAAATAGAAATGACTTATGGTGAAGATACTAAGTATGCCTAAAGCACTGGTCTCTGTCAAATTGTAGGTTGTGCCCTTTACCTGTCTACACTGGCTACATAGGGGGAATTTTATGCAATTGCTCAGATGATCTAAGCCTCCGTCTGACTTTCTTCCAGATAATTGGAAAAAATACAAAGGCAATATGACATAATTGCTGGATAATTATGGATGCTTTTGTGCATCTTTTCATAGAGAGCACTATCCTGGCCTATAGTTCAACTATAAACTCTCTTCAGTTCAGTTCAGTTCAGTTCAGTTCAGTTGCTCAGTCGTGTCCGACTCTTTGCGACCCCATGAATCGCAGCATGCCAGGCCTCCCTGTCCATCACCAACTCTCTTAGGTGGTTCTAGAATTACTGAGAGAAAGTGAGAGGATGAGATCAAGAAAGGGAGAGAGAGGTGGGAGGGAGACAAATAAAAAGAGAGAGAAGGAGAGACAGACAGACACAGTCAGGAAAGTGCTATTAAAAAACAAAAAAATGTGCTGCCATCTTTTTGTTTCCCTTTGAGATACCACCAAAGAAACTAGTGATTTGACTCAGTGTTTAATTGATGTTATTATCAGAAATACATTCCAGATGAAAATTCTGTTTGTGATAAACACCTAGGAAATTCATTAACCAGATGGAATTTAGTCTCTCTTGGAACCTAACAGGTGAAAGAAAAAAAAGGACTTCATAAAAACAGAGAGCTAACTAGGGTTAAAATATTTTAGATGGCTATACTGACCATTATATTTAAGTGCAACAGTGGTAAGTTGCTTTAGTCATGTCCGACTCTTTGCAACCCCATGGACTGTAGCCTACCAGGCTCCTGTATCCACGGGATTCTCCAGGCAAGAACACTGGAGTGGGTTGCCATTTCCTTCTCCATGAGCCAACAGGACTGATGTTAAATATGTAAGAATTGCCTGGAACAGAAAATTGAAGAAATATTTTAAAATAATATTTAATAAATCAATGTAATGCATAGAATAAATACCTAAGAGAAAATATATTTATTAAAATCACCTTTGAGCCATTAAAATTCTGATGTGATACAAAAAATCTCTATGATACTGAGAAATTTCAATTTCTTTTAAAATTACACAGTCCAAAATTGTAAAACAATTCTGGCATTTGTAGCTGACAAATCATTAAAGTTTATCAGAGAAATAAAATTAGGCCAACATTTTGTCCATCAAACAAAATGTCTGTGACATTTTAACATATGACCATGAAGCTGGCCAAGTTTGAATTTTTTTTCTTTTTTCTTGTCCTGGAAGATATTTCCAGAATCTTTGTCCAAGTTTGTCTTTTTAAAGTGATATTTATTTGGGAAAAAAAGAAATGGAAACTAAAAGGTGTAAATAAATCAATTCCAAATAATTTTTTTTTTGTACGTATTTTATTTTATTTATTTATTTTTTTAAATTTTATTTTATTTTTAAACTTTACATAACTGTATTGGCTTTGCCAAATATCAAAATGAATCCCCCAAATAATTTTTAAGATTAAAAGAGAAAAAGGGAATGATGGGTTACACTCTTCCCCAATGTTTTTTTTTCATGTGATATGCTTTATGTGTATGCCACTTCTGCCCAAGGTAAAGTCAGAGACATGACAATGATGGCTGTAGGTCATGTTAAGGAGAAGGTCAATTGCTTGTCTAGACAATGTCTTTGATAACAATGAGCATTTCACATAGCCCAGAAAAGCACATCCCTTTCAGAAATGTAACTAGATAGGTGATGAGTTATTACATTACAAATAATTGGCCCCAGAATTAAAAATGGAAAAAAAAATTCCCTTCCCTAACTGGCTTATGCATCAAACTAGATTATCAGTTGCTCTTTCATAAGTGAAATTCAGGGAAAGGAGAATAATTCTAGCTTCAATGAAGATGATGCATTGTTAGAAAATGTATGAATATGCTTCATATTAACTACTGTATACTATATGAATTTTTATACTGACATCTTTTTATATTATATAATCTATGTGGACTAAGTGGTTTTCATGCTCAGTTTTATTTCTTGGTCCTTAGCCTCCTCCTTTCATTCTTAGATATTCTAATTTCTTACGGGACTCGCTGTCATTTATTTGCTTCCATTTACACTTTTACTATCAAGGATGTACCTATGTATTTATACATGATAAAACCTAAGCTTTTCTCTCCCTTTCAGTTTCTCCTTAATGCAAAGGTGAACTTTACTGGTAGTGAGTAGAATTCAGCCTGCAACAGCGTGCTGGAGATGGCTGAATTTAAGCTTCATCAGGCCACAGTGCAAGAATATCTTAACAAAAGAGTGTGTTTCATCTTGTCTTTTGATGAGCACAGCACAAAGTAGAAATGTTCCCTTTTAACACTGACTGCCAAATTTCTACACCGGCGCCCTAATTACACCCTTGCAACATGAAGGCGCGTCCATTTGCACATCAGTGGAGATCCTGTAACACACTGGAGGGTAGGCGCTGTCAAGTGAACCAAGAGTAGGTAAATGGCTCTTTTCCTTTTAATGCTTTTCCCTCAACAGTTTATTATGAGAAATTTTAAACACATAGAAAAGTTTGAAAGAATTTTTCAGTGAACACCTGAACACTGTCCACCAAGATTCTACCATGAGCATTTCACTACATTTTCTGTATCACATATCTATCCTTCTATGTATTTCTCTATCTGTACATCAATTCGTCTTATTTTTGTGATGCATTTCAAAGTGAATTTCAGTCCTGTTCCCTGAAATACTTCAGCTGCTATAATGGCTTAATGGTTTAATGCTGTAATGGTGATGAAGAAAATGGATACATTTCTCCCAACCAACTTTGAAAGAGCAATTTTAGAGAGAGGAAAAAAGGTAGAGCAAATTATTTTCCAGGAACAAAGATATGAAGAGAAATAAGTTTTGAGACACCACACAGTGTCATTTTATAGAATGCTATTCCAGTCCTGCTGGAATTTAAATCAAGATACCTTTTTTTTTGCCCTCAGTAGCAAGTAAAAATTGTTCATTATCAGATGTATGTGACACTCTTTAGAATCAGCAGCACATTAGTATTAACTTGATATCAAATGATACTTAAAATATGAGAATTGCCAGTGGATTTTGTTTTTAAACCATTGAGCAGTTATAGAAGAATTTTCATCATGCCTGCTGTTGAAACCAAATAGTACAGATGGGATGACCTGAGTTTAGAATGAGATAAAAGTTATCCTTTCATTAGACCATTGGTTTGCTAAAACAAGGAACATTGAATATATAACAAAGTAATTGAGACACTGGCTCATTTCTGTATATTACAATGTTGCTTTTAAGCTATGTAGTGACTTAACCTTACTTGGTAAGAGATGGTTGAGAAAGTTATTGAAGATTGGAATGTGGAAAAGGAGTGAAAGAAGGAATTCTGAATGGGAGATGCTAAAATAACACATGTAAAAGGAATTCTTAAAGTGGAACCAAAGATAAATTACAGGAAGCTGTTCTGAATCTACCAAATACATGAAATGAGAGATGATTTAACTTTAGGATGTTTCATGTTTCAGCAGTGGAAGAACTGATACTATAGAATGGGGTCAGAGCATAGTGTAAAATAATTGCAATATATGCAACCTGTGTAGCAAGTGAAGTAGATATACTTCGATCGCCTGGAGGTGGAGGATGATTGCAGAAGCTGTGGATATATCAGAGGTTGACCCTGCTACTGCTGCTGCTGCTAAGTCACTTCAGTCGTGTCCAACTCTGTGCAACCCCTTAGACAGCAGCCCACCAGGCTCCCCTGTCCCTGGGATTCTCCAGGCAAGAACACTGGAGTGGGTTGCCATTTCCTTCTTCAATGCATGAAAGTGAAAAGTGAAAGGGAAGTCATTCAGTCGTGCCCGACCCTCAGCGACCCCATGGACTGCAGCCTTCCAGGCTCCTCCGTCCATGGGATTTTCCAGGCAAGAGTACCAGAGTGGGGTGCTATTGCCTTCTCCAGAGGTTGACCCTAGGGTAAGTTAAAGGAGGAAGACTTAAAATTCCACTGGAGTTAGATGAAAAGCAAAAGGATTTCAGAAGGTAATATCGAAGGGAAAACTACTTGTGATGGTTGAAGGTGGGCAAGGCAAAGATAATGCTGAGAGAGAATGAGGCAGAAAAAGTGAGATATCTTCACCCTTTTCCTATGAAATACCATGGGACTGGATCTACACTGTTGTAGAACTGGAGTCCCTGAACTGTCTTTTACCCAGAAATTTCTACAAGTACATATTTATTGCTGAATAGATCAGATCTCACATCCTCCAGTGCATGTTTCTTTGTTCTTTCATCCATATAGATCTTGCTGTGTTTAGTGATAAACTACATCCCACAGCATCCCATCAAGGGAAGCTCACACAGAGGGTTTCTGGAGAGAAGAGAAAGGGCAGTGCTTATTCATTATGGATTATTTTGGTTAAACAGAGAAACATCACAAGAGAAGAGATCAGGAGGTATGTCACTTTTCTAACTCTGTAAAAAGACTGATTCACCTATGTTCACACAGCACATTAACTGAAAGAATTGGATTTTACCTTGACTTATTCCAACATTGTTTAGGGGACATGAGAGGCTGAGAAAAACAGAAGAGAAGGGATGGGGAATAAGAAATGGAAACATAAATGTAAAACATTTCATAGCCCCTTAAAATGTTTACTTTCTTTCTTACCATTATACAGGTATAGATATATATGTGCTAAGTCGCTTCAGTTATTCTGATTCTTGGTGACCCTATGGATTGTAACCTGCCAGTTTCCTCTGTCCACGGGATTCTCCAGGCAAGAATACTAGAGTAAGTTGCCATGCCCTCCTTCAGGGGATCTTCCCGAGCCAGGGATCAAACTTGTATCACTTAGGTCTCCTGCATTGGCAAGTGGGTTCTTTTCCACTAGTGCCATCTGGAAAGACATATAGCTACATTGCTTTTATTTTCCAGGCTAATCCAAAGACTTGATTTGTTATTACTGTGGATGTCCTTAGTCACCAACATTTTTCTTAAAAAAATTCTAAGGTCAAAAAAAAATCCATAAACTCTAGTATTATACCTTTATTCTCCCAATCTTATTTCAGCTTCAAACATTCTGTCATCCTCCTGATGACAAGCCATGGGAGAGGAGGCTTGTGTTAAATCCACTCAGATTGTAAACTGTTGATGGCAATTTGCAGAGTGATAATAGACAAATATATTCAATCCCTTCTTCCTTTATTCTTTCCATTTTAAATACAATGCACACACATTTTTATTAGAGACAGTTTAGAGAATTAGGGAATTAGCTCATTTAGATAATTTTCCTCAAGATTTCTGTGGGAGGGAAAAGAGATTGTCATTTGGAAATTTCTGGAAGCTTCCTCAGGGATTCCTGACATAATAAGTTCAGTTTTACCACCCAAGGACCACCGACCAATCTCAACTGCCATGTCTTCCTTTCTTTCTACTCCCCCTTGACATGTTAACTTCTTGCTTATCAAATATTTTCTACTTTTTATTAAGAACTGGTTTTAATTTCACTAAATGAGAATGTACTTCTCCTTTTTTTTTTTTTTAAACAAAAGTCAATGGTAATCTATTTTATAGTCACCTTTGCTGGAATCCATCTATTGTCTATTTGATAATAGAAGAAATCTGAATGTTAGCAAAAGCATAGTTTAAAATAGTTACAATCAATACATAGTAAATATAGCCCCCAGAGATTCTGAGAATAAAAATATTTCCTACATTATGCAAGCTCAAAGAAAAAATAAATTCCTTTAAATATCCAGAGAAAGGGATTAATGAGACAAATTAGATTCAGCAGTTTTCTGTTGGGTCTTTGCCAAAAGAGGATCAGTCATAGAAATGTATCTTTATTTTCCTATCATTAATGGGATTTTCTTATCAGTGTCAACAAAGTTCACAGCATTGTATAAAAGGTAAAGAGGCCATAAGGGTCATCATCAGATCATTTTAAAAAATACTAAATGGTTGGGAAACACTGATTTTTTTCCTTTGCTCTGTATTTTTCACAGCTTTATGTAATTTATTAATTCATCCATCCTTCCATTTATCTGTCCATCTGTCTGTCTGTCCATTCATCCATTCATTTGGCTAATATATAATAAATCTGAGGTATGTGCTAGGATTATAGACATAAGTGAGACATCCCCTGCCCTGAGTTCATAGTATAAAAAGTGCCCTATCTCTGAAATTAGGGATCCCTTACAGGGGTTCAAATAGGGTGGTTCCCCAAAGCCAGGGCTCTTCTTTCTGGGGCTTCAGTATTTCTCTAAGATTAAGTTATCAGGAGAACTAATTTATAGATAAATTAAACACTTTCATATATAAAACAAATACAGATATTTACTTGAATAGAGACAAACTTTGTGTAGATTTAAAAGGTTTGAATCAAGAAAGAACCTGACTGACATGTTATGATTCTGGAGAAGAAATGGCAGTTTGGGTCAGACCCCCAGTGGGAAACAATAGGTACAGGTGTGCTGGAGAAGGCTGTGGGGAATGATGCTCCCTGGGCAGGTGAAGCTAGCCTGGGAAGGGCCTCAATCAGTATGCTGATGAATTTGAACTTTGTCTCTGAGGCTCCAGGAAGTCACTGCTATGCAATCGAAACTCCCAGAAGAGTTTCGCTCTTCCAAGTAAGCTGATATCGGGCATTGTCTAAAACTTGCTGAGGCAGCAGAATAAATGAAATACTGTACTGCAGTCTGTGAGTCAGAAAACCTCCCTTCTGTTTCACTAACCATGTGAGTGAACTTGTGCAAACACCTTAGCCTTCCTGAGCCTTGGTCCTTTAACCATCTGCCCTTCTGCCCCCACAGTCATTTTGTGTCCCCGGGAGAATGTGCCATGAAAACCCCAGGTACATGGTGATGTACTGAACAACACATGGAATGTTTGTTAAACTGAGTCACCTCAACTGTGGAATAAAAGCATTAAATAAATATTTTCATGATTTTTTAAAGTGAATTTCAAAATCCAGCTTTTTTTTTTTTTTTAACTCACATAGCAGCCCTTAGTCAGAGGATTAAGGGTTCCTGTCCCTTCAAGGTTGTTAGTTCTCTGCTTTAACAGTGTCTGCATACAGCCTCCAGTGCAATAATTCGGTTGGAACTTAATAAATGCCTCTTGCATGACTGTCTTCCTATGGCCAGGTAGGTACCCTACATCTAGTCCTATTTATCTCTTGCCCAAACAAGTACAACCACCTTTTCTTCCTTTTCCTTGTTTCTCCAAGTCCAAAATGATACTTTGATCCTTGGCTCACTTTTTGGACTTGAGACTACTTAGATGTCTAGATCTTTCTATAAAGACATTCATTTTGGGGGCTCCTGAGCACTGTTATCTTAGTATTCTTTCACCCCATTCACTGATCTCATAGCAGGTAAATTCCCCTCAAGTTTCTTTCCTTTTATCATTTGTTCATTTATTTATCCAGATCCCAAGCATTAAATGTGTCCTTACATCGTACAGCACTAGAATCAGGGAAAATACTGGGACATTAAAACTTTTTGTCCCTGACTTGAATGAGGATAAACCAATTTGTAGGAGATGCTTGTAAAGTAGTACAAGAAGACTGGAATAAAGGTATGAACAAAGAGTTTTAGAAATTCCAGGCAGATACTGAGTAACTCTGCCTGGAACGATCTGGGTTAGCTTCACAAGTGAGTAAGCATTAAAGAATCTTAAAGAATAAAACTTGTTTGTTTATTTATTAATCTAGTCATTTATACTATAACTTGTTCCACAAATGGTTTCAGAGGGATCTAAAAATTACATGCTATCCTTAAAAAGGTAAGTGAGGAAATCAAGATATTTAAAACAATAGAAGAAGAAAACAAAACAAAGAACAGTGAGATTAGTCCACAGAAAGAGTAAGGTCCTTACACTTAGGGTCATAGATTTGGCTCTGAGCTAAATCAGAGAAGAAACATCTTCTAAGATGAATCACAGTGCGATTAAGACAAACACAAACTAGCTCTAGGGGCACCTCAACTATCACCGGTGCTGGCAAACATTCCCTTGGGGCCCACATAAAAAGAATCCTTGTGAAACATAACAAAGATTTTTGAAAATCACTACATTCAACAGAATAGCAAGCTTCACGGGTTTGATCTCACAACATTTCTTCATGGGAACAATGGCATAATATCCATGCTGAATTCAGTAAAAGTAATTCCATGTTGTCAAGTACACAACTGAGAACAATGACTGCAATTTCGCCAGGTGGGGCTGGCATGTGGAGCTGAAGAAGCAAGACAAACAATAGCAGAAAGTTGTGAAAGTATCTGGAGTGGCCTTGGAACTAGGCAGAGCTTGGCATGGCGGCAGCACAGGGTGTGTCTGGGAGCGCCGCTTTCCATCAGGATGCAACCCAAACCCCTTAGCAAGGCAGATGAGGACCCTGATAAGCTGGTTGTCTGCCTTTCCTGATTTAAGCATTGCCACACCTCATCTCCACCCTTGAACGAAAAGAGTCAATTATTCTGAGATCGTTTGGTTTTCATTTTCTGTATATTCTCATTCTCTTTCTTGTCTACATATTTTGTTCAGGTGATTCCTTCAGGCATAAAAGCCATAACCCACTACACACCTATCTCTACCTACCAAGTCTCTTTCTCTGCCTTTTTCAAAGCTTAGCATCTTCCATCAGTTTTGAAAAAACCTCTCAAGCTGAGTCTAACACTCCTCCTCTGGACCCCATGATGCCTTCTGTCTCTCTCCTTCCTGCCCCTCATTAGCTTTGTAATTCTGTCTGTATATCTTTGCTGCTTCTCTTTTCTGCCAGAAAATGATACAATTCTTTCTCGCTCATTTTTATTTCTCCACCACTGGGCAGAGTGCCCTATCTAAATAGGCACTCAATAAACATTTATTGAAGGAAAGAAGGAAGGTGAATGGGTGATAGGCAGGAGATGATACTGGAGTAACTGGCTGGGAAAAGCTTTCAGAAGACATCACATTCATGCTAATGACTATGGACCTTATTTTATAGGAAATGGAGAATCACTGAAGATACAACACAAAGAAGTTATTAGGGCAAGTCAATATTTAGGAAGAATAACCAGCAGCATTGTATGGGTAGACCCAGGGTGACAGACAGTTCAGTTTGTTCACCACCATCAAGTTCACCAAGTTCTTTCCTAATCAGCATTTATTATTTTTAAATTGGGATATAATATACATGGGCTTCTCTGGTGGCTCAGATGGTAAAGAATCTTCCTGCAATGTGGGAGAGCTGGGTTTGATCCCTGGGTTGGGAAAATGCCCTGAAGGAGGGCATGGTAACCCACTCCAGTATTCTTGTCTGGAGAATCCCCATGGACAGAGGAGCCTAGAGGGTTGCAGTCTACAGGGTTGCAAAGAGTCAGACATGGCGGAGCGACTAAACACATAATATACATAAAGGCCATCAATCTTAAATACACAATTCAAGGTATTTTATATATTTATGGAACTATCATTCTGATCTAGAGATACTCCGTATCTAATATAACATAGGAAATTTCATGTCCTCTCATAGTCAATATCACTCTCCAAAGGTAGCTGCTATTTTGATTTTTATCACCACTGATTAATTTTACCTGTTAGTTAACTTTATGTAAATGAAATTTATGCTGTTTACTGTTTTGTATCTGTCCTCTATGGTTCTACATGTGATTGTAGACCATTCATTTTCACTGATGCCTGGTACTCCATTTTATGAATGTATGAAAAATTTTAATCTATCTTAATGAATATTTGGGCTATTTCCACTTAGAGGCTGTTATGAATAAAGGTTCATTATTTTAATATCTTAAATCATTCCATGAGAAATACTTTGACTCTAAAAGGCAGTTATACTGCAAAAAGCTGTGGACTTGAAGTTCAGCCCTGGCTATGACAGTTATTAGCTTTTTAAAGTTGGCAAGTTATTTCATAACTCTATCTCAGTTTTATTTTCTGCAGAAGTGGAGTAACTCTTGGAACTCACTCAAGCTTGAAAACCAAGTTGGGTCAGACCTCCTAGTAAGTGGGATGGATGTCCACACAGATATCAAGAGGTGAATCTGATTCACTCACTATTGTGGCTTCAGAACCTGGTAGACATTAAAAGCCCCCAATCACTGAATAAGTAAATGAAAGTTAATAATAGTTGGCAATATAGCCCTTAATCTTTCCTGTCTAAACAAAAGCCTTTCTAGAAAACTTTTTAGTCAGATGCCAGACTATTATGGGACTCATGGCTAAGTGATTAAAATAATCATGGTACATAATCCTGTTTTAGAGGCTCCTGCATTTCTTTTAGTTGAAGTATGCAGTGTAGACATTGCCTAGTTCTTACTGTTTTCTTGGTCATTATTTCCTTAATGTAACATCCTGCAAATGGAGGAAATGTTGTTTGACCAGGTTTCGTGTCCTTTGGAGGACAACTCACTACTGACTCATAATTGAGAGCAGATGTCACTTCTCCTTGCCTTTGACCTTAAGGACCACTTTAATCTCCATTCCACCAAATGCATTTAGCTCTGCTTATTCTCTGTAAATGCTAGTAATATTTATCTAGTAGGTAGATTGGCTTGATATTAGTCAATTTGTTATCATGTCCTCCAGAAGTACAGTTTCTGTTACTGTTTGCTTAGAAGATTCTGGGTAGGGATGCTGTTATTGGTCATTTACTCAGGGCCAAAACAACTGTTGATTGAGTGGACAATGAAATCAGTTTTTGGACTCTCTTTATACTAAAAAACCTATTTGACGCCTATAAAAATATTTTTGCTTGTTTTAGAGGGAAACTTGCAGAGTCAGGCACGACTGAGCGACTAACACACACATACATACACTCTATGAATGCAACTGATTTTTTTCACATTATGTTAGATAAAGGGGGCATATTTATGATAATGAACAATGAAAATGTTTTCACTTTGTTAAATTTGAATACCTTTTCCTATATCCTTTAATTCTGGACTCTAATTTGACTTTTCGGAGAAGGACATGGCAACCCACTCCAGTATTCTTGCCTAGAGAATCCCATGGATGGGGGCACCTGATGGGCTGTTGTCCATGGGGTCGCACGGAGTCGGCTACGACTGAAGCGACTTAGCATGCATGCGTACATTGGAGAAGGGAATGGCAGCCCACTCCAGTATTCTTGCCTGGAGAATCCCAGGGATTGAGGAGCCTGGTGGGCTGCCATCTGTGGCATCGCACAGAGTCGGATACTACTGAAGCGACTTAGCAGCAGCAGCAGCAATCTGACTTTTAAGAAATATAATCGAATGAAGTGTGAGACTATGGAAGTCATTAAACTCTCTCTACTCAAGTACAGATTTGTCTTTCCGAATGCCTACTGGGCATCTACATTTGGATATACCATAAGATGCAAACATTTAACTCCTGGAAAGGAAGCTCTCCTTTTTATTCAAATTTGTCCCTTGTCTATTAACCCCTTCTTGTTGGCTCATAATAGTAAGTAATATAAACTAAAGAGTCTGTTTTCCTATACCCCACCCTAGCCATATCACTATTTTGAATCCATCACTCAATTCTGTGGTCCTGAATCTCTTATCTACGTCCATGACTCTACTTCCCCTTCTACTGTCATAACTCAGGCCCTTAGCATTATTCTCCTAGATTACCTCCTTTTTGTTCCTTGATTTTCAACAACAAATCTGTCCTACTCTACCCATTCTTTTTTTCAAAGCAATTAAAAAAATTCACATTAAATAACGACATTTCCTCTTTAAAATTGTTCACTGTCTTCTTGAAGCTTTCAGGGAACATTTAGCTCTCCTTTGCTGGCATGGAAGACCTCCTTGCATGAGGCGGCCCTAGCTTTGTGTTCCAGATTCAACCTCAGCTCTTGATGTTTGTCATTCCAACAACAACAAACTTCCTTAAAGGTGTTATGCAGTTGCCCTTGGGTGATTGTGTTTTATTTTTCATTTTAATACTTACACAGTGTATATATGAATGCATTCCATTATGAAAGATTTGAGCATACTCAACTAGGCAAAGTATATGTAAAGTCCCACTTCTTTCCACTCCCTCTCCCCAGTAATCTGTTGTTTCAAAACTGCCTTTATACCTACTCTCCTCTTTCTCAATGAGACCATGTTTCCATATTTTCTAGGAAACTCCATATCGTTTTTCAATTCTCGGGTAGAACATTGGCTAGTCTTTGAAGTCTTCCTAGATCCTTTTCTCTAAAAGAGATACACCTCTTTGGGCTTACATTTTAACTTGTGCAATCCTGTTTAGTTGAATTTGCACTTGTCCTGTAATTGATCAAGGAGATCAATAATTCCCCCAGCTAGAGCATAGATTCCTTGGAAAAAAATGAAGTCTTACTTGACTTTGTGCTCTCAAGTCATGCTCAGTAAATGTTTGTTGAAAGAATGAATGACCAAGGTTTTTAATGTGTCATAGAATCTGTTTGAAGGATGAGGCAAGAAATAGCCACAAAGGAAAGGACTTCTGAGTAATGGAAAACAATCTTTTCTCCACTGGTAAGCTCAGAATATTCTCTTTATAACACAAAGTCTTAAAGATATAAAAACCTTTCCCATTGCAGAAGAGAAGGCATTCACAGGGATTTAAAGAATGCCAGGCATTCTTGGTTCTTCTGTGTGGATTAATGAACTAGCAATTTGGAAAATAATTAGGAACAACAAATTCTTTCGTTATAGGTATGATGGCTTCTACGTAGCCCATTTGTCAAGCTTTAAATTCCAAGGTTTACATATGAAGAGTCTGAGGTATCTCTACAGTGAATCACATTAAATACCAGATGCTGTCAGTCTGGTTTGGCCTGGCTTGGGACACTGAAGATCAGAGTCATAAGGAGATGAAAAGAAAGAACACCCAGGGGCAGGTTGAAATGGCATCCTGAGCACTGTCTATGGATATTACCAACATCCTTGAATCACATTGGAAACAATGCAATCAGGACAAGATCTCTTCTGAATAGTCTTCCTAAACTGTTGTACTTATTTATGATTAAATTGATTTAGCTATATATGTAGAACTTATTCTGTAATGTGAAGCTATTCTTTCCAAATAATACTTTGGTTGTTCTTTTAAGGCCTTAATTTAATGAAATCCTAAGACATTATATCCAACAGTACCTGAAGCAATATGTGCAAATCATATTGTCTTGCTCTGCTGGTAACCTGATCAGGTAAGAACAGCCAAGTGATCTCAAAATAGGCCTTTTCTGTGCCTGCACAGTATATGGTTAAATTTTTTTAAATTATGTTAATAAAATGCTCTCTGTATTGCTACATGATAACAACAAATAGTCTTTTATTTTCAAGATGTATTATTTTCCTAACTAAATTAAATAAACTAATTGCATATATTAGTATATTATAATGGCATTAAAAAGAATGCCATTATAAAGAATTAAAAAAGAAAAAGAAAAGAGAGTGCAGAAACAAAAGATTTTGAGAAATGATAAGTCTAGGATGAATCGTTGTATGGATTGTACTAAAACGAGGGACAGTACAGGGAGGACATCAAGCAAGACTGTACTGTATGCAAAACATTGTTTTGCACTAGTGTAATTGATGCATTTTGTACCACACTCCATTAAAACTATAACAGCCACTAAAAAAAAAAAAAAAAGCAATATTGGAACATGGTGACAATGACATTTGATGAACAAGTTAGAACCGGAGAAGTTTTCATCAAGTCCTAAATATAGAATAATGCCTATTCAGTTCAGTTCAGTTCAGTCACTCAGTCGTGTCCGACTCTTTGCAACCCCATGAATCGCAGCACGCCAGGCCTCCCTGTCCATCACCAACTCCTGAAGTTCACGCAAACTCATGCCCATCGAGTCAGTGATGCCATCCAGCCATCTAATCCTCTGTCGTCCCCTTCTCTTCCTGCCCCCAATGCCTCCCAGCATCAGAGTCTTTTCAAGTGAGTCAACTCTTCGCATGAGGTGGCCAAAAGTATTGGAGTTTCAGCTTAAGCATCAGTCCTTCCAAAGAACACCCAGGACTGATGTCCTTTAGAATGGACTGGATGGATCTCCTTGCAGTCCAAGGGACTCTCAAGAGTCTTCTCCAACACCACAGTTCAAAAGCATCAATTCTTCGGCACTCAGCTTTCTTCACTCCAACTCTCATATCCATACATGACCACTGGAAAAACCATAATTCAGTTGTGTCTGACTGTTTGAGACCCCATGGACAGTAGCCCATGAGGCTCCTCTGTCCATGGGATTCTCCAGGCAGGACTACTGGAGTGGGTTGCCATTTCCTTCTCCAGGGAATCCTCCCGATCCAGGTCTCCTGCATTTTAGACAGACGCTTTACCATCTGAGCCACCAGGGAAGTCCCCTGGAAAAATCATAGCCTTGACTAAACAGACCTTTGTTGGCAAAGTAATGTCTCTGCTTTTGAATATGCTGTCTAGGTTGGTCATAACTTTCCTTCCAAGGAGTAAGCATCTTTGAATTTCATGGCTGCCATCACCATCTGCAGTGAGTTTGGAGCCCCCAAAAATAAAGTCTGACACTGTTTCCACTGTTTCCCCATCTATTTCCCATGAAGTAATGAGACTAGATGTCATGATCTTCGTTTTCTGAATGTTGAGCTTTAGGCCACCTTTTTCACTCTCCTCTTTCACTTTCATCAAGAGGCTCTTTAGTTCTTCACTTTCTGCCATAAGGGTGGTGTCATCTGCATATCTGAGGTGATTGATATTTCTCCCAGCAATCTTGATTCCAGCTTGTGCTTCTTCCAGCCCAAAGTTTCTCATGATGTACTCTGCATATAAGTTAAATAAGCAGGGTGACAATATACAGCCTTGACATACTCCTTTTCCTATTTAGAACCAGTCTGTTGTTCCATGTTCCATTCTAACTGTTGCTTCCTGACATGCATACAGGTTTCTCAAAGGGCAGGTCAGGTGGTCTGGTATTCCCATCACTTTCAGAATTTTCCACAGTTTATTGTGATCCACACAGTCAAAGGCTTTGGCATAGTTAGTAAAGAAGGTCTGTCTAGTCAAGGCTACAGTTTTTCCAGTAGTCATGTTATAGATGTGAGAGTTGGACTGTGAAGAAAGCTGAGCACCAAAGAATTGATGCTTTTGAACTGTGGTGTTGGATAAGACTCTTGAGAGTCCCTTGGACTGCAAGGAGATCCAACCAGTCCATTCTAAAGGACATCAGTCCTGGGTGTTCTTTGGAAGGACTGATGCTAAAGCTGAAACTCCAATACTTTGGCCACCTCATGCGAAGAGTTGACTCACTGGAAAAGACTCTGATGCTGGGAGGCATTGGGGGCAGGAAAAGAAGGGGACAACAGAGGATGAGATGGTTGGATGGCATCACCGACTCGATGGACGTGAATTTGAGTGAACTCTGGGAGTTGGTGATGGACAGGGAGGCCTGGTGTGCTGCAATTCATGGGGTCACAAAGAGTAAGACATGACTGAGCGACTGAACTGAACTGAGATGTTTTTCTGGAACTCTTCCTTTTTCCATGATCCAGAAGATGTTGGCAATTTGATCTCTGGTTCCTCTGCCTTTTCTAAAACCAGCTTGAATATCTGGAATTTCACTGTTCACATATTGATGAAGACTGGCCTGGAGAATTTTGAGCATTACTTTACTAGCATGTGAGATGAGTATAATTGTGCGGTAGTTTGAGCATTCTTTGGCATTGCCTTTCTTTGGGATTGGAATGAAAACTGACCTTTTCCAGTGCTGTGGCCACTGCTGAGTTTTCCAAAAATGCTGGCATATTGAGTGCAGCACTTTCACAGCATCATCTTTCAGGATTTGAAATAGCTCAATTGGAATTCCATCATCTCCACTAGCTTTGTTTGTAGTAATGTTTTCTAAGGCCCACTTGACTTCACATTCCAGGATTTCTGACTCCATGTGAGTGATCACACCATCGTGATTATCTAAATATCAAGAGATCAAATGAAAGTGAGAGAATTTAAAGAAGGAATTTGTGTCTTGCACCCCTATATTTGGTTTCTTTGAGGTTGTTAATTGAAAAGCTAATGCACTGAAAAGTAAATAAAAGTTAATCAATTACAACAGATATATAATAGGAAGATAAAATTATTGTCATGAAATATAGACAAGGTAGTTGATTAACCTACGTTCATGCAAAGCCTTGTGAAACCTGAGGTCTTTAGACTGCTTTGGGTTTTTTGAGCAAAAGAAATAGTCTCTGTTTACCTTCTCTATTTCCTTTTCCTTTTATTTAGCTTGAGCTTAAATAGCCACCATCTTCTTTTGATTTCCTAGAGCCAGGGAAATCATTTTCCTCAGATATATCAGGGACTCCACTGTCCCAAATTCCAAGTCCTACTCTTTTATCAGTTGGCCTTTCTGGGGTTTTTGACACAGCTGAATATTTTCAACTTGAAAATTTCTCTTCTTCTTGCCTGATCTGAGATCATTCTTTGGTGATTTCTCCAAACTTCTCAAATTATTAATATTTATTTTCAGTCTCTCTTACCAGCTTCTTTTCCTCAAAGCAGTGCTGTTATATTTTTATGTATTCTAGAGTCCTTTTCAGGTCTCCTCCACTGCCACCCTGCAGTTTGCTGAGACTGAGCCACTCCCAAGACTAACTGTCAGTTACATAACAGTGACATCCAAAATTCTCTGGCTTGTGCCTACCTCATTCCTGTGCTCTATTCTAGCATATTCTTCTGCCTACCTCTCAGATATTCTACATGGTACCTCATTGTCTTCTCAAAACCATTTTCTCAAGCCCAAATTCTTTTTTTTTCATTTATTTCTTATCAGAAACAGCTCCAGAGTTCACACAGTTGCTTAAGTAAAGCCAACTTGTGGCCATTTTGGTTTCTTCCTTTTCTTTCACCCACCAAACCAAAATGGCTGCCTACTTTTGTCAGCTCCACATGCTAAGGTTTGCTTTTAAATAGATCTTCCCTTTATCTCCCTTGCTAGTGTTTTAGCTCAGACTTGCATTATCTCCCACCTGCATTGATTTCTTAGGTCAGTCAGAATCACTACCCCCTTTGTGATTTTCCTGTTTTCTGTCCCTCCATCCACCCATTCATCCATCCTCTATGTTATAGCCAGAGTAATTTTGTAGAACTGCAACTCTGATCATATCACTATCCAGATTTTAAATCCTTAAATAGTTGCCAATCACTCTGTAGGTTAATATCCTAGTCAGTCAGTGCAGTAAGAGCAAAGGCAAAGAACAACAGCCACCTGCACCTTTAATTTCCCCTCCACACCCACCCTCAGGCACATATGACTCCTTCCTTCCATACCCTCACAGCCTCAGCATATATCTTATCTTGCATTTCTCTCTCTGTCTTGCTTTTGCACTCATTCTATTGCTGGGGAGCTGTTTGCACTCCTCTAGGATACCATTCACGTGTTTTCCCCTTTAAGAAAACTTTCCTGTGGGTTACTGTTATCTTGGCTGTCTCATGATCTTGTGCACATGCTCCTACCATCACAGCACTTACCAGACAGACGGTATTGTGACCATCTGTTTATCCACCCATTTTTCCCATTAGGCAGAGATCTTAACATTTTTTTCAGATGTGACACATTTCACAGATGACATTCAATAGTGCAACACATTTCCACCAGTATTCCTAATGTGATGGTTATAACTCCACTATTTTTTTCTCCCAGTCAAGAAACATGTTATAATAGGACTGAGAGTGGCAGATGATAATGACCTTGGGTCTGTCCATACACACATGCATATAAATATATTTCAGAATACATTTAGAACTCTCATACTCAAGTTAGACTGTCCAGGTTTGAATCTTATTTGTTTACTTACTACCCAAAATGAATCATTTAACCTTTAGAAGTCCCAGTTTCTTTCTTTGTAAAATGAGAGTTATAACAGTAAAAAAAGACTTTAAGTAGATTAAAAAAAAAACCAAAAACTAAATAACCTAATTCATGTAACTTGCTTAGTATGGTAGTGAGTACCTAAAGTAATCCTAGCAAATATTTGATATTGCTATATTTACTACCACCTGATATGAATTGATCAATTTCTCCTCCAATGGAACATAGTAACCCACTCTTATTTTCTTGCTACAGAATCTGACTTCACATGAGTTCTTCTGTGAAGGGAGAAAAATAGTTATCCTGAGACTTCTGTTAACTTCAGTTGCTATTGAAATTGAAAAAAAAATAATGCCCATAGCATTTGGGCAAAATGGAAAAAACAGCATCAAATACATATTGTTCATACAGTAAGCACTCAACTGTTCCTCCCTTTTCTCTAGGCAAAACTGCCATTCAGGGTTAAAGGAGAAGGCAGAGCTCTTCAAATTTTCTGAGGCAGAACTGTGTGTGGAGAATGATGATATCAGCCTTGTTCAGGAAAACAAAGAGAAAACCACTTCACCAGAAGAGGGTCCATCAACTTGAACACTGAAGAGAAAGAAACAAGCCTGATGATTGGAAAGGAAATTCTTTAAGTGTGAATTGCTTCGAGTACAATATAAACCTTGTCAGTTATGGGATTCCAGCTGTTGTTTTATTGCCTTTAATTTCCCATTAGTGGTTCAATGTCTGGGAAAGGTATCTGGCCTCCAGGAGGGGAAGTAAGGTCGGAACTGTTGTTCCTGTCTCTGCCAACATTTTGAATAGTGTTTAAATGAAGCCATTCAAAAGATCATCTTGTGCCTAATTCTTATAAGGAGTGTCTGTGGCTAAAATAAGCTCTTTAGATGCTTTCTTTCCCTCTTCAGTCTTTTTTCCTCTACACTCCTCTTACCACCACCAGAAAAAGAGATGTTGGTATAATAGGTACGAAAGAGTCATTATAATGTAGTAGCTGTACCTTACTTACCTAGGGTTAAAGGGCATGGAGTGTGTTGGGGTGGAGGGTAGGCTTTATCATCTGACCTTACCTATTCTGTTCCAATGAATTAAACACCTTATGATTGTGTGCTGCCAAAAAGGAGAATGTTCCAGTTGGGTGCACTGTGGTTCTACCACTTACCCAACATATTATTGTTTATCTTGCTGGTGGAATTAAGTTATATTTACTGAAACAGTAGAGTAAGATATTCCTTTATTGATCATTATGAAGACTATGGGTGTCTAGATTCATGCTAGCTGTAGACAGGAGGAGGATGAAAAATAGCATTTAAGCTAAGCTAGCTAGCTAGCTAGCTAGATAATTTTTGGACTTATAGTTAAATACCCTTACTTTATACCATCACACTAATTCTCAGAGCACCAATATGAGGCTTGTCATGTTATTTCCATTTGAAGTCAAGATTCAAAATTTCCAAGAAGTGGAGAGCATATAAACTTCAAGTAGAAGGGATAGAACTAGAACTCACATTTAATTAAATTTTAAAAATTCTGTGCTTTTATATCCTTCCAATTTTTCCAAAAAGAGGAAGGTAAAATTTTCTTCTCTTTTGAGCCTAAGAATTTTCACTGCTGAGAAACTTGAAGCAGTAAGAGAAAAAGCTATGTGCCTTGTCACTGATTCTTATGGGCTGGGGTCTTCAAATCTGAATTTACCACTGCTTAATGTGTGTGTCCAGAGGCAGTCATCCATGGAGTCTTGCAGGTCTGAACAAGAATTCCTTATTATTTGTATGTTCTATCAAAGACAGTCAGATGTCTATAGATAAGATCAAGAAGACTCCTTCTTTTCCTCATGTGCCTAATTTTCAAATCTTCCTGTGGGGTTTCTGGGGTCAGGTAATGAAATACAGGTGCATTCATTCCTCTGACTGCCACATTGTGATGGTTACAAACATTTGGTTAGAATATTCAGTACTTATAAATGTTAACCTTGTAATAGCAGCATTCTTATTATTCCAAACCCTGGAGTCAGGATTTCCTTGTGCTGAGCACTAAAATGATAAAATGAGCCATATTTTTTTTCTGTTTAATCACAGACACAATGGTCACCTTAAAAAGCCCAAGGGTTAAATCCATTGCAGTAAGATAATAGAATATATAGATGGAAACACACAATAGCAGTTAACACCTGAAAGGTGAACTTAATTCTATGAAAAATGTGTTTGAAGCTGTAGTTACAGAGCAGTCACTTATCAGTTTCCACTCATGGCCTTTATTTGGAAGCAGCAATCAGCAACTATTAACTGGGACATGTTTTCTATTAAGCAATATACAAATATTGTTGGTCCTGTATATACTATTCACCCTGACTGACTTAGCTTTATGCATTTCAACTATTTCTAGTTAATGGATGGGTTATTATGGTGTTTTGTTTTTAATCTTGCAATTTATACTAATGACATCCCCATTATAAACTCATTCCCCAGCTGGCCTTTTTTGAAAAATAATATACAAACAGTTACATTTTTGGCAATATTTTCTCCATACCATTCCATAGCAGATATCAAAAGTCAAAATACTGCAGTTTTTCAGAGATTACTGTCACGTATGGCCCCCATAGCAGGGTCGAGGCAGATGGTAATACAGAAGGGGCGGGAGACCCCGCCTCCCATGTTCTCACAAAACAGAGCAAAGCAAGCGTTACTTTGCCAACGCCTTGTAATATTTGGTCCCAAATAAAGTTGGACCTTGTCCTTCTGTTTCTCTATCTTTTCCCCACCTTCTGTGTGGAGTCCATGTCTCTCTCAGTCACCATGCTGTTATAAAAACTCTGCCAATACAGGCATGTGTACAAGGCCCAGATCATCAAATCCAGGCATAGGAGGAACCAACATGGCATTCTCTCTTGCCAAACCATTGCAGAAGTCAGCACCTCAACATTATGGCTTAAATAATTTTTCCAAAATGGATATTCTAAAATTCTCTTTATCAATAATTTTTGTTGATTCTTGATCAATCTGAAAATTTCTCTTTATCTCTAACTGAAAGTCAGGTCTACATGATAGGTAATTTTTGAGTTATATAAAATTTAATTAAATAATACAAGTAGTTAGCTCATGAGAGTAGCATCCTGAGAGATGGAATTTTAAGAGCATGATAAAACTTCTGTTATCAGCTCAAAACACTGATTTGCTTAAAATAGTGTATCTTCATATATATCTTCATACCTATAATCAAGGCATACATAGCCTTTCATGGTAGTAAACCTTACTATGATCCTTACAATAGAAATATGAATAGAAACCTTAATTTATAAATGTTTTAGTGGCATTGTCCTTGCCACAGCTACTAGCCTCTGTGTTGAGTTTTCTTAACTGTATGATTTGTTTCTTTTAAAGGACTCCAAAATATAATTTAAGGAAAAGGGGTAGTTTGAAATATTTCTCCACAAATTCCATCATTTTAGAGAGCAAACTTGGGTAAGATGTGCAGGTTCCTTATTCCTTTAAATAGAATTGTAGAGTGATGAAGTGGGAAATACAATGTGTAGCCCTGCCTGGCAAAAATTCTGAAGCAGAAAAAAAAAAAAAGAAGAAGAACTGATCCCAGTGTTTTCCCTTACTAAACTTCTTTTCCTTCTACAATTTTTTCCTTTGCTGTCAGTGATGTCATGCTCATTATGTATTTCATCCCTATCAAAAACTGCTCTTAAGATGCATCCACATCAAACTGGAGTTATACATTTTCCATTCAGCTTATGTTAAATCAGTCAATGTATGACCTCCCTTGAGAGAATTGCATTTTGCTCCTTATCTATAAATACTAAGAGAGAAGCTTTGAAAATCGATATAAAATCATCAAAGAGAGGTAATGAACCTTTAAAATATATTGTGTTTTCTTAAATTCTATCCATTCATTTATTCTTATTCTTCATATATATATGTAAAATATATAAAATATATTATATGTTTATTAAATATATATATAATATATAAATACATAATATATTTAAAATATGAGCCTGGTGGGCTGCCGTCTATGGGGTCACACAGAGTGGGACAGGACTGAAGTGACTTAGCATAGCATAGCATAGCATATATGTAAAATGTATAAAATATATATGTAAAATATGTAAAATATATTTATATGAATTCGTATATTTATATATATGAATTCATATATATATGAATTCATATATTTATATATATATATGCATGTCTCTGTGCTCTGGGTGCTATAGTAGGTGTTAGGAATCAATAAAATATGGTTCTTCCTGAAAGTGACTTACCCTAGCAATGTCGGAAATGAGGAAGTAAAAGAAATAATGTATCTGAAATAGATAATTATAGGTATAATTGTATAGCCTATACAGAGTGAAATGAAGATGAAAAAGAAGAAAGAGAGCAATCTAGGATATCTGATAAAACAAGTCAGGCCAAGCTTCGTGAATGAAGTTCTATTTGAGCACAGTGTTAGAAGAATTGTACATGTCTGCAGGAAAGCAGAAGGGTTATATAAGAGTACTCAAGGCAACAGGGTTGAAGGGACAGAGGAGGAAACGGTCTTAGGCAGAGAAGAGACGTGACCAGAATAGTTTTGTCAGCAGCACAGTGAAAATAGATTGAATAGAACAGGGCTGGGAGCACAGAACATCAGTAGTAAATACTTGAATCATCCTTTCCAACAGAAACTGAATATAATCAGTAACAACGGGAAAGCTAAGGGAGATTGAGTAGATAGAATCAACTGGATTTGGTCCTCAGTTGAATGTGGAGAATGAAAAAGCAGATTGGGAGAAATTTCAGGTTTCTGATGGTGGTTGGCATTTCACTGAGACAGGGAACACTATGCAGAGATCAAGTTCTGTAGGAAAAGATGAGCTAAGCTGACGGCATGAAATTAGGAGTGTGAGTGAGATATCCAGGGGGATTGCTTTGTAGACATTTGATTGTCTCTGGTGCTCAGAAGAAAGGCTGAGTCCACAAGTACAAATACGGGTCACCAGCACCAAAGGGTCAATGCTTCCTTCACAGTGATTGCCCAGCAAGCACTTGGAGAGTGAAAGAGAATGACTGTTGGAACACTGCTGAATGTAGGCATTTAGAGAGGGAAGGGAGTTATCACTGGAGAAAACCAAGAAGAAATAGTCACAGTTATGGAAGGAGAGGTAGAGGTGAGGGAAAGGAAGAGGAATTATGGAAGATAACAGAAAAGAGACTATAAAATGTGAAATTGTTAAATAAGAGTTCAAGTGACAAAAGGAAACACTTATACGGAAAGAGAGAAAGGGAAGGTGGGAGACAGGGAAAGAAGAAAGGAGAAAAAGGAGGAAGAGTTTGAGGAGGAGGGGAGAGTGAAGTAAGAGGAGGGGGGAGGAGGAGGAAGAGGAGAAGAAGAAGAAAGAAGGGAGAAGAAACACAGTAAAAATATTTTGTCCTTACTGAATTTTTTCAATGAAAGATCAGACTGGATGTGTATGTTGAAGTGACAATGATAGGAAAGGACTGAAAGAGCAAGAATAGAGAGACTGGAAGGAACACAATCACATTTGGATTTGGGACTTGTGTGTGTGACAGAGTGTCAGAAGATGAAGTCAGCATCCAGGCCATGCTAAGGAGCTTGAACTTTATCTCAAAGTTAACATCAAAGCATTTCAAGCAGGCAGAGATAATTTTAGGGCTGTGCTTTTGAAAGAGGGTTCTGACAGCTGTGTGGAGGAAGGTTGGACAAAAGCCAGCCTATGAATGGAGATCAGTCAAGAGGTTGGTGAGATCCTGGCCAGGGAAGATGAGGACTTTCATGAGGGTATGCAAAGTGGGCACCAACCCCATGACCACTCTTGCCCATTTTGTTATCTGCCTTTGAGATACTGTTGTTCTTCTGTAGATTCTGGTGTCCCCAAAATAGACATCGTTGTGAGCCACCAAGCATTTGTCTAAGTTAGCTCAGACGGCGGATATACACCGTTGTAACATGGTATGTTACCCTTGGCTTTCAACAGAAAACAGTTTTCTATTGTCCTTCTGCCTGGCCACAGCTGCAATCTTGAAGGAGGACTGCAGTTTCAAAGCTGGAATTTTGCTCCCCAGGGTGTGCTTTTCACCTGAGCCCTACGCATGGCAGGCCTGCAGCACACAACCTCTAGATCATACAAGGAGGTTCTATCCTAACAGTGTCTGCACTGTCCTTCTTCTGTCGTCTCGGGTTCAGACAGGTGACTGATATATTAAAAGCAGTGGTTCTCAACTAGAGGAGTGTCCTCCACTTGAGGACATTTGACAGTTTGGCTGTAACAACCAGTGGCTTGCTGTTGACATTTATAGACAGAGTTCAAGGATGCTGCTAAATATCCTACAGTGTACAGGATAGTCCCCTGAAATAAAGAATTATCTAGCTTGAAATGTCAAAACTGCTAAGGTTAAGAAATTCTGCTTTAAAGGATTGATATATTCATTTTCTTAAGATAAGTTTTTTTTTCTTATTACTTATTATAATAAGTGTATATTTGGGGTTATATATTTCCAAACTTTTATGAATCTGCTGTAAAGTGAAATGGAGAACTGAATCAATTGTTTGGATATGTCAAACAAAAGTTCTAAAAGAGTATTTACTCATTATTATTACTCTAATCACTATAAAAAATTTTAATGGTTCAAACCATGCATATAGGAGCTAAAATCTCCTCTTTAGTTGCATCTTGAGCCATGAATGGATAAACAAAGACTGAACCATGCAAGTAGATTACCTTATCAGATTTTGACTGAAAACATTTTCAAGGGCCATGTAAACTTTTCATCCATATATTCAAGCTCTGGGGAGCTGTAGAGGATAAATATTTTCTGTTGGAACAAGATCCAAAGAGCAAATGCCTTAACATTTGTCTGTGTGCATTGAGATTTAGGACACAAGTATAGGACACTGACTATATTGAAAAATAGTCATTATCCAGCAGCTTCTCTCTAGAATATTATCTTCGTATCTTTTTATTTGCTCAGGAAAGAGATTGTGTGCTATAAACCTCTCTTCCAAGATATTTCGAGGAAAGAACAAATTCTGGCAGAATGCAATAGACTTATGCCTTTATAAGATAGAAGACAATTCACACATCCCACAAATACTAAAAATGTACTAGGTTTTTATTAGAAGGATAATCTGTCTTCTTAGCAAAACTTCACTTCAGTTTTGCCCCATTCTGGCTTCCATTTTTTGAGCCATTATTTATGATATTTAAAAACAAAATTCAAACAAAACACTGCATTTGTCGTCAACTAAAGCCTATGTCAATGAGGCAGATATTTAAGCATTCATAATTCAAGCAAATGGTTAAAATGGAATTTTCTGTGAGAATTAGGTATTTTGCACTTAAACAAGCCAACTTTTTTGAATTAATATAAAGACCAACCAGTCCCATAGGAAATCTGAGAGGTATTCTGGGTTGGAGTTTAAGATCACTATGTTTTTTCGCTTGGCAGAATGATGACCAGAACTCTTTTATCCAAGTTGCATCTGAATATGCTTTTAAATGTCATCTTGGAATTTCTAGAAGGGCACACTGGCACCATATAATTCCTTTTGACTCTGAGTAGAATTACCAGTGAGAGGCAAATTTCTAAAAAGTACTCAAATTCCATTCTTCTAGGGTTAAATTTTTTAAAAATAAGAATACAATATGATCGTAGAGAAACCAATTGCTATTGATGGTTTTAGAATGCAGTTTTAACATTTATATGGTTATACGACTTCAAAATAAGAGGAGTCTGGCTGCCTGTTTATATAATATCAATAGTTTTCATTGTTAAGTACTCTCTGAGTTTTCATAATCATGCATATATGTTTAATTCCATTATCATATTAAAAGTGAATTATCTCTTTATGTGATCCTCTTCGCTACTAGACTTCCCTGGTGACTCAGTGGTAAAGAACTCTCCTGCTAATGCAGGAGATGTGGGAAGATCCCCTGGAGAAGGAAATGGCAACCACTTCAGTATTCTTGCCTGGGGAATCCTATGGACAGAGGAGCCTGACAAGCTATAGTCCCTGGGATCACAAAGAGTCAGACACAGCTTAGCAACTGAGCACGCATTCACACTTTCCTACTAGACTGTAGGACCTTGAGCTAAGGACTGTATATTAATTCATGTTTTCATTCTCATTGTCTAGTTCAACAATAAAAATGAATAAATGAATACAGAGTTGAAAGGTTGAAGATGGAACACCTATCAACTTTACCAGAAATGACATTCAATAAAACATCTTTTGGAAAATGCTAACTTACATCTAGGGATCTTCGATGTACTACCTCTAAGCCTTTAAGAGGAAGTTCATAGCCACTGGTGAGAAGAAAAGGAAAAAACAAAACATGAAAGTTGAGATTTTTGGAGTCAACTTTCAGAGTGAGTAATACGGATTTGGGAAAAAAAGATAATATTCTTAGAGAACTGTGAAATGGGTTGAGCTCAAATCTACAGCAAGGAGAAAAAAAAAAACAACAATATATAAAGATTGAGAATAGACTTTCTAAGCTAAACCAATGGCAAAATATCCAAGTTAACTTGCTTTTTACATTACTTCTTCAGAATTGTATGTGAAAGTGGACTTGATTTTTGTGGTGCCTAAGTAACCACTACCTCTGTTCTGTCTCCTCTTAAGACTCTCGGTCTCTTTTTCCACACAGTCACAGGAGTCCTTGCTGTGCTTCAAACATACTGAACACACATTCACTTCAGGGTTCTGTGTTGTCTTTTCCTTACCTCTGAAAAATTCTTCCCCAAAGTCACTTCTGTTCTGCTTTTTCAAATAACACCTCCACAAGGATTTCTTCTGTTTCTGAAATATCCTGCTGCTAATTCTTTCTTAATCTTATTTTTCTTAACTTTCTTATATTATGTATTTGCCTATGTTTTCACTTTTTTGTTTGTTGTTGCATTTTTTTAAATTTATTTATTTATTTTTTTATTTTTCTTAACTGGCACATAACCTTAATAGGGCACTGAGTCAGATGTTAAGGGTATGGTGATAAATAAAGTAGAGATGATATTTGCCCTCAAGTGCTTCCAGACTCAGAGGAACTAAGGTCTTTGTCTTCTGCTCCCTCAAGGAGAAACTTTGCAAGAAAACCATTAGTGATACTCTTGAATTGTCTACAAATTTGCCAAAGGTGTGAGAAAATTCTGGCCACTTGACTTCTTCAAAATGTTTTTGCAAGTAAAATGTAATCATGTGCATTTACCAGTTTTGAGAGAAAGCCAAAATGTTATAGGATCACATAATATTATTATTATTGTTTAACCAGTACTTATGTTGCATTTTAGTTGATATTTCTGAGCCAAATTAATAAAATAGGACCCATCTTTCAAACGAACAAATTGTCCTCCAGCATAGTTTGGTGCATTCACAAACACATTAGCAATTTTAGGCTCACCAACTTCTGGAATTCTAATGCCGGAAGGGACCTCGGAGATCACCTAGCACAACCCCTTCATTTTCGTATTTATGCTAAGGCACTAATTATTACAATTGACTGCAATGAATAGTGGTTGAGAGGCATTAGCAGACCCAGAGAAGTGCTCTGTGTACTTGGCCTCTAATTGGTGGTTACAACTCAATCTTGGCTCGAGAGAAGGAATTTCTTTTTCCTTTGCTGTAAACAGACAACCTTGGCCTACACTGTTTCTTTTCATGTTAAAGAGTGAAATGGGAAGAAGAGATTCTACTTTAGAAATGGTTTGACTAATCTTGTCTTTCTTTGCAGAAATACCTTTTGTTGTTTGGAGGAAAAGTCTGGACTGAAAATTTTTCATTTCAATGAGCTGAACCATCCTGATGTCAATACTCTGATTTCAAAATTCAATGAATTTCATGATCTAATTGAACAGTCAAACAGAGAGTAGTGCAGAGACCACACCAGAGAAATATGGATGTGTCCTTTTATTAAAATACATTTCAAAAACTGGAGCGTGGTCTTCCTTGATGAACCACTTTAAAAATCAACTTGTAGAAATGAGTGTAGGCATGTTAGTGATACTAATGTCTTTAAGAAATCTTTATGCTGTCCTAAAGAGTCCACTAAAAATTAAAAAAAAAAAAATACTTTGTCATAAGTTGCAAATGTAATTAAAGAGTCATTTAAGTTTTAAAAATGTTGGGGGGGGGTAGGAGTAAGGAGGAGACATTTTATTCTTGATTAAAGTCTTTTACTAAATTAAATTCAAAATGATGGAAGTCTTCTTTTAGTCAAAATTATCACACAGAATTTGCAGGTTTGACTTACATTTTTTATGAGAATTGGTTCAAAATTTTGAAATACATTAGCAAGAGCAAGATTAATAAATGGAACATTAAAGGAATATCAAAATAATATTTTTCTTGTATATAAGCTATATGTTATTGTTAATATATATTTATATATACTACATACTTAAAACAACTTTCAAAAAATTGTACTGTGTTTATATGGGCTTTAATTTCTACAATATATAGCATCTGGTTTAACTAACTCTTTCACATGGATTCACTCATCACCTTGTTATGGTGGACATGGACTAGACAATTTACCAAAGGCATTTTTGAGCAAAACTCACAGTTAAAACTGAATGAGGATAATAGCACTGATGAATTGTACCAGCATATGACTAACCACTCGAAGCAATAAACTGCCTTCGATATAGATCTGTGTTTAGTAATGAAAATGTAATCATAAAAGTATAACTCACACTGGAGTTTCTGTCTGCCAAGCCAAGTTACCATCAACAAACATGTTAATGCCTGACAGCATATTTCAGCACCTTAATGTCAGAAAATAAGAAAATGCCAAATTTATTCAGAACTCAATAGATTCCACCTACTTAGGCATATCTCAACTTGTGGATTGAATGTAATTTTAAAATTCTGATTGCTCAATAACTGATAATCATCTTTTAGAGAGTATGTGTTGTATTTAAGAGGCAAGTAGTAATTTGTAGTAAAGGTGGTTTTCAAAATGAAGTGTTTCATGGTTTTTAATATACTGTGACTTTTTTAACAAGGGTATTTTTTTTTGACAGAATTATTCTTTTCTTTCTCACACCCTGTGTAGTACCTTACCCATGTTTCAAGACAGATGTTTCTTATCATCAAGACTACTATATGTATACTTTCAGTCATTCAATCCACAAACACTTACTTTCTTCCTTTGCTAGTTCAGGCAACACTGTATTAGGTGCAAAGAATACAAAACTGAATAAAGCATTAATCCTCCCCACTAACAGCACAGAGTGGCAGGGTAGACATTTATGTAAATAGATACCTGTAATATATTTCTATACATAACATTAGTAAGTTATGAACAAAAATATTGGAACTTCAGGTGACAGGGAAACTCAGGACAGAAAGAAAATCCTATGAAGAAAAGGAAACATTAGCTTTAAATCTAGAGAAAAAATGAATTTTTTTTTCCAGAAAATAAGAGAAAAGTCTACTTTAGGTATAAAAAAGAAATAGCATGATTAAGACCCAGAATGTCTTGTGAAGGGACATTATGTCTAAGAAATTGTGAGAAGTTGAGCGAACCTGAACTGGAGAGGCCAGCTAGGAATAATGCAGGGGGAAGGTAGGTGTGAGATATTTTAAAGAGTCTTATATAGGCTATGCCAAAGAATTTTGATTTTATCCCCATAAAATGAAATATCACATGATATTAAAATACTGATTTAAATTTATAAGAGTTGTTTTTGTTTTTTTAACTGCCTCGTAAGATCAACATTTTCTTTCAAAGAATTGCTTTAACGGTCAGAATTTCATGGCTATGTAGGACATTCTGAGCACAAGATTACAGTGTAAAGGCACATGGCTGCTCTGAATGATGGCATCTGAGAGATCCACACAAAGCCCTGAGCCTTAATTTCCACAGTGAGATCCATGTCCAGAACAAGTTTGGAGAACTTTGGGAAGAATCCAGAAGGCATATCTCTATGGCTGCAGGCATAGTTCTACACTTGAATAGAGTAGGTATATGGCTGCCTGTTGAAACTTAAGGACATTAAAAGGAATAAATGTCCTAGGATATCTAACATCTACCCCTGGGTCCATTTCATTGGGCAAGTCATTGTTCACTGAAAACCCTGTTAAAGCCCAGGGATTATCCTCTGAGAATCTTAGCATCTATAGCCCTGGTCCTCTAAAAGACATCAACTGTTCAATGACATCTTGATCTGAAAAGAATGGTGAGTAAATTTGGATCTGAAGTACTGTCTACCCTACACTGGCCACAATAAGAGCATAGTGGAAAGTCAGAAGGAGACAAAGCAAGAGATTGCATGGGACGAGACAGAGGTGTGGAAAGGCTTTGGCTTCTCCTGGCATAATGATACCTGCATTTATTCTGGAGGTTTAGAAGCCTATCTCACTAAAAGTCAAGGAAATCAAGAGAAAAAAATTACTAAGAAAAATATTTGTGGCTAAATAAGGTATAGCTGTCTATGTAGTACAGGTGATAGATTTGAGTTTACTCCTCTTCCAAGACTGAAAGGCTCCTCAATCCTCTCTGTGCGCTAAGTCACTTTATTCAACTCTCTGTTACCCTATGGACTGTAGCCCTCCAGACTTCTCTGTCCATGGGATTTCCCAGGCCAGAATACTGGAGCAGGCTGCCATTTCCTTCTCCAGGGCATCTTCCCAACTCAGAAATCAAACCTGTATCTCTTGGGTCTCCTGCATTGGCAGGCAGATTCTTTACCACTAGCACTACCTAGGAAGCCCCTCAACCCTCTCTAGATTACTGTCATTTAGTTTGGGTGCCATCAGGTTTCTGTCATTGACTTGGTTCTATGTGTCCCCCTGGACTGGAAACATCTTTACTTTATAAGTTCATTAATTTATCTCCCTGAATTTAAAGCAACATTGCAGTTGCCTCCTTCTCCACTGTCCTGGAGATTTCCAGGTTTTCTGGCAGAGTCTGACCATCTGCTGGTATCCTTTCGTATGTGCTGGTCATGTATCTGGCAGCTGGCACTAGCCCTTCAGGCAGAATGTTCTAGCTCCCGGTGACCAGCAGGTACGTCTTCTCACCTTGAACTCTTCTATGCAGTGTGGTGCACCTGTAAGTGCTTAAGATAGGGTCTTCTTCTTCTGCATCCAAGTCCCGTGTGCCTTGCTTTTCTTTCCACCTGATGAGTCATTGCCTCCTGCTCTAGTTGCAGGTACAAAGCAACTGAAGACTGAACTCATTAACTGATCAGGCATTTGGTCCCAATGACTCCATCCATTCATTTCCCTGCCGAGTGTATGTATGAGGGGACCAGAGCAAGGGGTGGGGTGAGAGGGAGGTTCAGTAGCAGGATTTCAGAGCCCCTGTTATCACTTGGTATGTTAACATACATAACATATGTGCTAGAATAGTGGTTATTTTAAATAGATGACATTTATTGGATGCTTGCCATGTGCCAAGCATGTGTCTGTGTTTTGCATGATTTTTGAATCTGAGCTTTAAACACAGCACATACACCACCCTTAGAACAAGTTCTTCACATCTGCAGAGTGTCAGCCTAGATGTCTCATTTTCCTAGAGTTCCTTTGCTGGTTTCCTCAATAGATATCATCTATCTGTGTCATTTGGCGCAAAGTGGGAACATTGGCCCTCCCTTAACATACAAATGTTTGTGCGCATGCACACTCATGCACACATATACACACACACACACGTTTTCAATTTCCTTCTACACTGTGCTTCATCTGGGATGAGGCTGTTTTCGTTCCCCTGCAGAAACCCCATGCTGTTAACATTCTAATGCTCACTTACGAGTCAGTGAATCGAGCACAAACTATTTTCAGATAAATTGGGAGTTTTAAAAAGTGTATTCACAATACAACACAAAATGCCTAAGATATTATGACCCGGAGAATGAAGCTTTTGAGCAATGCCATAAATAAATGTTTTACTTCAGCATGTCTCACTTCAAAGAGCAAATTTAGAATATAAAGACACACTTCTATCTCCTAGAAAGCCTACTATCTAAAGAAAATGAAAAGCATAGATCCCATCTGCTTTCCAGATAACAAACCAGCTATTGTTCCTCCTACTTCTCCCCGCCCCTCAAAAAACTACTCTGTAAGGGATTCTTCATTACTATTTGCATAATTTGTTAACACCCTATTTTCAGTTCTCCTAAGGAATTCTGAATGACAGAAAAGTACATAAAAAAGCTTTCTGGATAGAATTCTGTGAAATATTCCTGATTTTATAAAACAGCTCTCATTAAAAAAAAGATAAAAATCATTTCTCTAGGGCCAAAGTACGTTCTCCCAAAACTCACCAAAGTCTCTTTCCTCTTTCACAGATAAGAGCCAAATCTTGGACACAACAGACCACTTTGATAAATGCAGAGTATTTCCTGAGCGGTAGGACGTCAAATCTGTAACATGTAATTTTGCCATACTTAGGTTTTGGTTTTTCATCAGGTCCCAAATTGTGTTTTAGATCAATATCAGCAAGCATATTGCTAAAGATCTTTGAAGAGTTAAAAAGATCATATGATACAGATAAAATTGGCATATTTTCTTGCATATATATTTAACTGTATTTAAACAAATTAACCACAGATTCAAGGCTTTTGAAATTTACAAACTTCCCTTATTGAGAAGCAATTAAAATAATATTACCTTGATATTCTTTGTTTTGCAAAGAGTTTTTAAAATCTTAAATATAAAATGTTCATTTTTCTAAATAATTAAAGTTTAAACGGGCTTCCCTCATAGCTCAGTTGGTAAAGAATTTGCTTGCAATGTGGGAGAACTCGGTTTGATTCCTGGGTCCAGAAAGATCCCCTGGAGAAGGGATAGGCTACCCACTCCAGTATTCTGGCCTGGAGAATTCCAGGGACTACATAGTCCATGGAGTTGCAAAGAGTTGGACACGATTGAGTGACTTTCACTTTCACTTTTAAGCTTTAAAAAACTATTACTCTATAACTATGTTGCTGCTGCTGCTGCTAAGTCGCTTCAGTCGTGTCCAACTCTGTGCGACCCCATAGACGGCAGCCCACCGGGCTCCCCCGTCCCTGGGATTCTCCAGGCAAGAACACTGGAGTGGGTTGCCATTTCCTTCTCCAATGCATGAAGGTGAAAAAATAAAGTGAAGTCGCTCAGTCGTGTCTGACTCCTAGCGACCCCATGGACTGCAGCCCACCAGGCCCCTCTGTCCATGGGATTTTCCAGGCAAGAGTACTGGAGTGGGTTGCCATTGCCTTCTCCATAACTATGTTATTATTCTAATAATATTTACTTGTATTATCTGAATAGTTTAAATTTAAGCCTCATCCTTCCATAAAATTGTCTTTTTTTTTTTTTTTGAGCCATAAACAGATTGAATGGCACCACATTCTTAGTGAGACCTTTAATCTGAGGCCTCTTATTTCTTTTAGTGATTATAATAATTGGTGTGATGGCCATACCTTCAAATGTACCTTTGTAGAAATAATATATTTGATTGGACTCGGCTGCCCTGAGATTTTTCAGCTTTATCATTTACTGTTAAGGAATTTTTAAAAAGTTGCTGCTTTAAATCCTAAACATTCTTTAATTCGCCAGCATGCCCGATTTCCTTTCATCTGATGACAAATTTGCCAGTTGTTTTCTGAGCTCATCATTTTCTTGTAATATACCTTGCCAAATGTTACCAGCAGCAAGAAAGCATGCCAAGTTTTCCAGTCTCTTCCCTTGGAGCTACAAATGTGTTAAACACATAGTCTGCTGCCCAAATTATTGCAGTTTTGGAGACAGTTTTGCCAAAGTTTCCACTGCTGCATTACCTTGTCATTGTCTTCTTGCTTTCAGTTAACAGCTTCCTTGTCACTCACAGACTAAACAGCAGTCATTGCCATATAATTGAGAGTTTTGTTTTCATAGCACTTCACTTTGTTTCTATTTCCTGTATTGGTCCAGAATGACTGAGTCACGGTGTGGTAAGAAGCAATCCTCCCAAAATCTCAGTGGCTTAGAACAATAAAAGTTTATTTCTCACTCATTCTGCATGTCTATCTGAATCTCAGGAGACAGTGTTCAAATATATTTCTCATCCAGAGACCTATGTTATGGAGTCTCCACTATCTACTGTGTCATTAACCCTCAGGGAAGAGGGAAAGGGATGTAGAATCAAGGATTGCCCTTTAAAATCTTCTGCCCTACAGTGGCCCCTATCATTTGGAAACATAATCAATTGTTCAAATATGGTCATATTGAGATGCTGAATTTCAAATGGTACAGGAAAATGCAAAGTTCTTTCTAAGCACTCCATGAATCCCTGAGTACTAATCTTCCCTTCATCTCTGAGCATTTGTGCATCTGTTCCCTCTTCATGGAATAGTCTTTCCCTTCTCTCCTCTTCCTTGTGAAGTCCTGATTCAAAATCCAGTTCACATGTCCCTCTGCTGCAAAACATGCCTCAATATGTCACTAAAGAATAGCCAAAATTTCCAGTGTTCATACATAAGTTTGCTCCAGCACTCGAGAAATTGCATTCTAATTATGCATTCACAAGATTCCCCCACTAGATTTTGGACTCTTTGAGAAAGTGATGGACATTTTATTAATTTTTCAATTTCAAGCACTTATACAGTACCAGGCATATAGGTGCTAAAGAAATTATTATGGAGTGAATGTAGTTTGAGAAACTGATTATAAAATACACAGTTGATTTTTTTTCTTCAGATTGAGACTTGAACAACACTTTTGACATCATAATTTTGAGTGGGGCTTCCCTGGTTGCTCAGCCTCCACAATGAGAAGCCTGTGCACTGCAAATAGAGAGTAGCCCTCACTCATCATAGAAGAGAAAGCCTGTGAGCAATAAGAAGACCCAGTAAAACCAAAAAATAAATAAAATTTAAAAAAATAATAATTTTGAGTGAAGGATTTGGCCTTGTTATTATTATTATTTAAAATGGTCTTTTCTTTCTTGCCTCTCCATTTGTCTTCTATTATCATAGACCAGGTTCTCAAAACACCATTTTGGACAATTTCAACAACTTATTAGCTAATGTACTTAGTTTGGTTCCTCATCTATTTCAAAGATAAGATAATCACTTCTCATCACCAAAAAGTTATCATTTTAGCCATACCCTGCCCAAGAACCCATAATGTTTTCCTATTATTTGTTAGTTTTGACTATTAAACTATTATCAACTATAACTCATTTTCCATCTCATAACCTATATCACATTGTCATCATCTATTCCCCATTAAAACCTCTTCTCCCCTTCAGTTTCAAATGACATCTCACTGATTTCAGGATAAAGTCAAAGCAACTTTACATGCTTTGTGAGATCCTTGTAGTTAGATCTTTTCTTCTTTTCATATCTTTTATTTATCCAGCAAACTACTTCCACACTCTACTGGAGCCACGTTGAATTTATCTAACTTCTTCAAGCTCATCATGTTCTCTCTACTTTCTAGATGCTTGATCACACAGTCTGAGACTTGTTCCCCCTCTTTCGAACAGGTAAGTTGTTACTTATCCTCCTGGTATGTGTTGGTTCTTCTGTAACTGAACTGAACTTGGTCAATTCACCTGACTCTCAGCAAAGCCAACCTATTGATAACAGGTTGTGTTTGCGAAAAATACAGCATTTATCACAGGATGCCAAGAAAGGAGAAAAGGCAGCTCATACTCAAAAGACTCAAACCTCCTGTTGGCTTTTAGGGAAGGGCTTTTAAAGACAAAGTGAAGAATAGGGTCATGCAGTATAAGATCATATCATGCACAATTTCTGATTGAAGGTAACCAGATGAGGTCACAGGAGTCAGCATTATCAGTCTTCAGGTTCCAGCTGGTCTGGGAGCTCCATGTTCATGGTCATCATGCAGTTAGGTTCTTCCACCTGGTGGGGATTTCAGCATCTGCCGAAAAACTCAAGGATATGGCTATTATCTACAGGACTTGAGGAGGAACTAAAGGTCCGTGATTTTGCTTTATGGCTAAAATCATTACCATTTCATGTCGCTTGACTGGTTCCCTTTGCTTCTGCATTTATTTTCTCCATTTTCTGAATAAATTTACTCTTTGAAATTCAGGGAAAGCCTAGGAGGCTAAAGCTTTTCTACAAACAAATGACAAGGGATCTAGGGGAGAAGGGGTAGTCTGTCTGTGGGAAAGATCTGCAGGGTGCTGCTTGGTTTCAGTTCCCTCAGAATGAGACCCTTAGTATGTTTTTCTCTCACTTTACAGTACTTGCCACACTTTACTTTTCTTATCCATTTAATGGTCTATGATTGAGGGATGGGCCATATCAAATATCTGTGATAACCATAATGATTAATATTTAGTAAGTATTTTTATGTCAGACATTTAGATAGAGATTTTATGTATTCTTGCAGAGACTGGTTTGGTAATTCATCAGATCTTTTTCCTCTATCTCCTGAAAATTCATCTAGACTACATTTCTCAAGTTTCTCTGTAGTTAGGTGTGGCCATAGGACCATATTCTAGCCAATGACAGGTGAATGGAAGTAATAAACTTTATTGCAAGATTGTGTGTTTATCTCTCATACAAGATCATCTGTGCTCTTTTATCTTTCCTTGAAAAGAAAAGCCTGAATAGCTCTGAGGAAGATTACCAGCCTGATCAGAAAGGAAATGGGTGGGGGAGGGACAAATTGCAAGATTGAGACTGACATATACACAGTACTATATATAAATTGGATAACTAATAATGACCTGTTTATAGGTATAGTGCAAGGAGTTGTACTCAATACTCTATAATGACTTATATGAGAAAAGAATCTAAAACAGAGTGGAGATTACATATATATAAATCCCAGTAAGACAGTAGGTGCTGAGAGAGGACATCAGAGGGCAGACAGACTGAAACCACAATCGCGGAAAACTAACCAATCTAATCACATGGACCTCAGCCTTGTTTAACTCAGTGAAACTAAGCCATGCCATGTAGGGCCACCCAAGATAGATGGGTCATGGTGGAGAGTTCTGACAAAATGTGGTCCACTGGAGAAGGGAATGGCAAACCACTTCAGTATTCTTGCCTTGAGAACCCCATAAACAGTATGAAAAGGCAAAAAGATAGGACACTGACAGATGAACTTCCCAGGTCAGTAGGTACCCAATATGCTACTGGAGATCAATAGAGAAATAGCTAGAGAAAGAATGAAGAGACAGAGACAAAGCAAAAACAACACCCAGTTGTGGATGTGACTGGTGATAGAAGCAAGGTCTGATGCTGTAAAGTGCAATATTGCATAGGAACCTGGAATGTTAAGTCCATGAATCAAGGCAAACTGGAAGTGATCAAACAGGAGATGGCAAGAGTGAACGTCAACATTCTGGGAATCAGAAAACTAAAATGGACTGGAATGGGTGAATTTAAGTCAGATGACCATTATATCTACTACTGTGGGCAAGAATCCCTTAGAAGAAATGGAGTAGCCATCATGGTCAACAAAAAATTCCTAAATGCAGTACTTGGATGCAATCTCAAAAATGACAGAATGATCTCTGTTCGTTTCCAAGGCAAAGCATTCACTCTCACAGTAATCCAAGTCTATGCCCCAACCAGTAATGCTGAAGAAGCTGAAGTTGAACAGTTCTGTGAAGACCTACAAGACCTTCTAGAACTAAAAGCCCCAAAAGATGTCTTTTTCACTATAGGGGACTGGAATGCAAAAGTAAAAAGTCAACAAACATCTGGAATAACAGGCAAATTTGGCCTTGGAATACAGAATGAAGCAGGGCAAAGGCTAATAGAGTTTTGCTAAGAGAACACACTAGTCATAGCAAACACCGTAACTCAACAACACAAAGGAAGACTCTACACATGGACATCACCAGATGGTCAACACCAAAATCAGATTGATTATATTCTTTGCAGCCAAAGATGGAGAAGCTCTATACAGTCAGCAAAAACAAGACCGGGAGCTGACTGTGGCTCAGATCATGAACTCCTTATTACCAAATTCAGACTTAAATTGAAGAAAGTAGGGAAAACCACTAGACCATTCAGGTATGACCTAAATCAAATCCCTTATGATTATACAGTGGAAGTGGAAATAGATCTAAGGGACTAGATCTGATAGACAGAGTGCCTGATGAACTATGCATGAGGGTTCCTGACATTGTACAGGAGATAAGGATCAAGACCATTCCCAAGAAAAAAAAATGCAAAAAAGCAAAATGGCTGTCTGGGGAGGCCTTACAAATAGGTGTGAAAAGAAGAGAAGTGAAAAGCAAAGGAGAAAAGGAAAGATATTCCCATTTGAATGCAGAGTTCCAAAGAATAACAAGAAGAAGTAAGAAAGCCTTCCTCAGTGATCAGTGCAAAGAAATAGAGGGAAAAAATAGAATGGTAACGACTGGATTCTCTTCAAGAAAATGAGAGATACCAAGGGAACATTTCATGCGAGGATGGGCTCAATAAAGGACAGAAATGGTAGGGACCTAACAGAAACAGAAGATATTAAGAAGAGGTGCCAAGAATACATAGTAAAACTGTACAAAAATATCTAATGACCCAGATAACCATAATGGTGTGATCACTCTCCTAGAGCCAGACATCCTGGAATGTGAAGTCAGGTGGGCTTTAGGAAGCATCACTACGAACAAAGCTAGTGGAGGTAATGGAATTCCAGCTTCAGTTCAGTTTAGTTCAGTCGCTCAGTCATGTCCAACTCTTTGCGACCCCATGAATTGCAGCTTGCCAGGCCTCCCTGTCCATCACAAACTCCCAGAGTTCACTCAGACTCAAGTCCAGCTTAGCTGTTTCAAATCCTAAAAGATGATTCTGTGAAAGTGCTGCACTCAATATGCCAGCAAATTTGGAAAACTCAGCAGTGGCCACAGGACTGGAAAAGGTCAGTTTTCATTCCAATCTCGAAGAAAGGCAATGCCAAAGAATGCTCAAACTACCGCACAATTGCACTCATCTTACATGCTAGTAAAGTAATGCTCAAAAATCTCCAAGCTAGGCTTCAGCAATACGTGAACCGTGAACTTCCAGATGTTCAAGTTGGTTTTAGAAAAGGCAGAGGAAACAGAGATCAAATTGCCAACATCCGCTGGATCACCAGAAATGCAAGAGAGTTCCAGAAAAAGCATCTATTTCTGCTTTATTGACTATGCCAAAGCCTTTGACTGTGTGGATCACAACAAACTGTGGAAAATTCTGAAAGAGATGGGAATACCAGACTACCTGACCTGCCTCTTGAGAAATCTGTTTTCAGGTCAGGAAGCAATAGTTAGAACTGCACATGGAACAACAGACTGGTTCCAAATAGGAAAAGGAGTACGTCAAGGCTGTATATTGTCACCCTGTTTATTTAACTTATATGCAGAATACATCATGAGGAAAGCTGGGCTAGATGAAGCACAAGCTGGAATCAAGATTGCCGGGAGAAATATCAATAACCTCATATATGCAAATGACACCACCCTTATGGCAGAAAGTGAAGAAGAACTAAAGAGCCTCTTGATGAAAGTGAAAGAGGGAGAGTGAGCAAGTTGGCGTAAAGCTCAACATTCAGAAAATGAAGATTATGACATCTGGTCCCATCATTTCATGGGAAATAGATGGGGAAACAGTGGAAGCAGTGGCAGACTTTATTTTTGGGGGGCTCCCAAATCACTGCAGACAGTGACTGCAGCCATGGTATTAAAAGACTTTTGCTCTTTGGAAGGAACGTTATGACCAACCTAGATAGCATATTCAAAAGCAGAGACATTATTTTGCCAACAAAGGTCTGTTTCATCCAGGCTATGGTTTTTCCAGTAGTCATGTATGGATGTGAGAGTTGGAATATAAGGGAAGCTGAGCAGAGAAGAATTGATGCTTTTCAACTGTGGTGTTGGAGAAGTCTCTTGAGAGTCCCTTGGATTCCAAGGAGATCCAACCAGTCCATGCTAAAGATCAGTCCTGAGTGTTCATTGGAAGGACTGATGCTGAAGGTGAAACTCCAATACTTTGACCACCTGATTCAAAGATCTGACTCATTTGAAAAGACTCTGATGCTGGGAAAGACTGAAGGTGGGAGGAGAAGCAGATGACAGAGGTGAAATGATTGGATAGCATGACGGACTCAAAGGAGATGAGTTTGGGTAAACTCTGGGAGTTGTTGATGGACAAGGTGGCCTGGTGTGCTGTGGTCCATGGGGTCGCAAAGAGTCGGACATGAGTGAGCAGCTGATCTGAACTGATATAAATATAACTGATTCACTTTGCTATATAGCAGAAAGTAACACAACATTGTAAATTAACTATACTCCAATAAAAATAATAAAAAAATAAAGTTATCAGTCCAAAAAGAGTACCCACTGGACTTCATAAGATCCAGAAATAACCTTTGAGGGAAGTCATGGAGGTTTTGGTTAATTTTTAATAACATCTATCATTTCTAAGCTAAGTTATACACACTTTTATTACATTCTATGCTATAAATATTAGCATTACTATTTTGTAGATTATTAAACTGACATTAAAAAGGTTAAGTAGCTGATATAAAGTGACACAGTAAGTGAAACAACTGAGATTAAAACCAACAGAGGTTGACCTCAAATCCCAAATTTTAATCATGATCATTCCCTTCTTTCTTCTACATAGTAAAACTGCAACAACAAAATCTAGATTGAACCATATTTTAAAGCTAAAGGAATTGGAAGAGTGAAAGTATTAGTCATTCAGTCATGTCTGACTCTTTGTAACCCCATGGACTGCAGCCACCAGGCTCCTCTTCTCATGGAATTATCCAGGCAAGAATACTGGAGTGGGTAGCCATTTCCTTCTCCAGGAGATCTTCCTGACCTGTGGATCAAACCTGGGTCTCCTACACCGCAGGCAGATTCTTTACTATCTGAGCCACCAAGGGTAGTATCAAACGAGTGAATCCTAAAGAAAATCAACCCTGATTATTCATTAGAAGAACTGATGCTCAAGCTGAAGCTCCAATACTTTGGCCACCTGATGCAAAGAGCCAACTCATTGGAAAATATCCTGATGCTGGAAAAGATTGAGGGCAGGAAGAAATGGGGGTGGGGTGTGGGTAGAAGATGAAATAGTTGGATGGCATCATTGAATCAGTGGACATGAATTTGAGCAGACTCAGGAAGGTATTGAAGGACAGGGAAGACTGGCAAACCGCAGTCCATGGGGTTGCAAAGAGTAGGAAACAACTTATCCACTAAACGACAAAACTGGAAAAGTGAAAGAAAGAGACTAAGGGAATAAAATCTTGAAACCCAGAATCAGTGGCATGCAGTTATAATCATTTAGCCCATAACCACAATGGTGTGATTACTCACCTAGAGCCAGGCATCCTGGACTCTGAAGTCAAGTGAGCCTTACGAAGCATCAATATTTACAAAGCTAGTGGAGGTGATGGATTTCCAGCTGAGCTATTTCAAATACTAAAGATGATGTTGTTAAAGGGCTTCACTCAATATGCCAGCAAATTTGGAAAACTCAGCAGTGGCCACAGGACTGGAAAAGGTCAGTTTTCATTCTAATCCCAAAGAAAGACAATGCCAAAGAATGTTCAAACTACTGCACAACTGCACTCATCTAACACACTAGCAAAGTAATGCTCAAAATTCTCCAAGCCAGGCTTAAACAGTACGTTAACTGAGAACTTCCAGGTGTTCAAGTTGGATTTAGAAAAGGCAGGAACCAGAGATCAAATTGCCAACATCTGTTAGATCACAGAAAGAGCAAGAGAGTTCCAGAAGAACATCTACTTCTGCTTTACTGACTACTCTAAAGGCTTTGATTGTGTGGATCACAACAAACTGTGGAAAATTCTTAAAGAGATAAGAATACCAGGCCACCTTACCTGACACCTGAGAAATCTGTATGCAGGTTAAGAAGCAACAATTAGAACCAGACATGGAACACCACACTCTTTCCAAATTGAGAAAGGAGTACGTCAAGGCTGCATATTGTCACCCTGCTTATTTAACTTCTATGTAGAGTACATCATAAAAAATGCTGTGTTGGATGAAGCACAAGCTGGAATAAAGACTGCTGGGAGAAATATCAATACCTTCAGATATGCAAATGATACCACCCTTATGGTAGAAAACAAAGAGGAACTGAAGAGTCTCCTGATGAAAGTGAAAGAGGAAAGTGAAAGAGGAAAGTGAAAAAGCTGACTTAAAACTCAACATTCAAAAAATGAAGATCATGGCCTCCAGTCCCATCACTTTATGGTGAATAGATGGAGAAACAATGGAAACAGTGACAGACTTTATTTTCTTGGGCTCCAAAATCACTGCAAATAGTGACTCAAATGGTGACTGCAGCCGTGGAATTAAAAGATGCTTTCTCCTTGGAAGAAAAGCTATAAGAAACTTAGACAGAGTATTAAAAAGCAGAAACATTACTTTGCCGACAAAGGTTTATCTAGTCAAGGCTATGGTTTTTCCAGTGGTCATGTATGGATGTGAGAGTTGGAAGATTAAAGAAAGCTGAGCACTGAAGAATTGATGCTTTTGAACTGTGGTGTTGGAGAAGACTCTTGAGAGTCCCTTGAACTGCAAGGAGATCAAACCAGTCAATCCTAAAGGAAATCAGTCCTGGGTGTTCTTTGGAAGGATTGATGCTAAAGCTGAAACTCCAGTACTTTGGCCTTTGTTGCAAAGAGTTGATTCATTGGAAAAGACCCCAATGCTGGGAAAGATTGAAGACAGGAGGAGGAGAGGATGACAGAGGATGAGATGGTTGGATGGCATCACCAACGCGATGGACATGAGTTTGAGCAAGCTCTGGGAGTTGGTGATGGACAGGGAAGCACGGCATGCTGCAGTACATGGGGTTGAAAACAGTCAAACAGGACTTAGCAACTGAACAACATTTGATTCTATGTGTCCATTTCATTCCTGTTTTAAAAACAATAGGCTTTGAGGCATATTTTGGGCATGCATGGATTGGGGAAATATCTCTAAAATATCTCTAGTAAAAACAGTATTTTCAGGTTCTAAGAGATTTTATGTTATAGGAGATATTTTAATTTAATTTAGACACATTAATCAGAATCTTATTAAACTGTGACTAGGAAAAGAAATCTTTGAATAAAAATAATCAAAACTGGCACCTAAAGAAAAATAATCAAAACAGGTCAGTTCATAATTACTCAGGTTCATTGCCATGTTTGTTTATCTCTAGGTTTTTTACTGTTAATATAACTGATGCATTTGATCAATATAATGAATCTATTAGCCAAGGTTTTTAAATGATTTTGTTTTTGTTTAGGCCCTAAATGTATAAATCTTAAAGGAAGTCAGTCCTGAATATTCACTGGAAGGACTGATGCTGAAGCTGAAGTTCCAATACTTTGGCTGCCTGATGCGAAGAACTGACTCACTGGAAAAGACCCTGATGCTGGGACAGATTTAAGGCAGGAGAAGGGCACAACAGAGGATGAGATGATTGGATGGCATCACCGACTTGATGGACATGAGTTTAACCAAGCTCTGGGAATTGGTGATTGACACGGATGCCTGGCGTGCTGAAGTCTATGGGGTCACAAAACGTTGGACATGACTGAACGACAGAACTGAGCCCCTCAAAATCAAAACGTGGAAAAATTCCCTTAAATAAGCAACAAAATTGTACTTATCCATAAAATATGACACTGTCATCAATTACCTCAATTCAGAAAATTTCTCATGATTAGAGAAATTTGATGAAGAAAATCCAGAGATATGAGTCAATATTAGTATTTTTTAAATAAAATTATACACTTTATTAAAGGTTGATTTTTATCCTCTGTCCATGGGATTTCCTACACAAGAATATTGGAGTGGGCTGCCATTTCCTTCTCCAGGGGATCTTCCCAACCCAAGAATCAAAACCAGGTCTCCTGCACTGCAGGTGGTCTTCACCGCTTGAGAATATCCACAGGAATCCTTAGGATAACCACACCTCATCTATTATTTGACAGAAACCATACGAGAGACCCCTAAACAATGAGAAATAATTATAAATTATGGTCTTGTTGCATAGCAATGAAAAGCTGTCCGCTGGGTTCAACTACTCAGATCTTCATTCAGTGAGGAAGCCCATGGAGCTTCCCAGAGAGAGAAAAGTCACGTGCAAACATAAAATAGGAGACAGGCGAGCAAAGCTGTTTTTGGACTAGCCAGTTGAAAGCAGATGTATGAATGTCTTTGTGCTGTTACTACAAGAAACAGAGGAATCGGCATACTTGAAGCCTGCCTGAATTTATGACACTCAGACTCATGAGAAAATGATTGTTGCTCTAAACCACAATGTTTTGGGGTAATTGTAGTGCACCATGAGATAACCAAAACACAGACTATAAATAGTCTATAATTAGATCCATAATTATGTCTATATTTGCAGCTAAATTTTTTAAAACTGTGAGACTGACACACATACACACACATATACAGGAGAAATAGCAGAAGCAAGAGTGTGCTTTAGGACAAGTTTCTGCATGCTTTGAAAGAAATTAGTTTATGTAAGTACTTATGGCTAAAGTGATGGTGGGGATGGTGATAGAAATGGGCAGAAGAACAGACCTGACTTAACTGCATGGGTTAAGGATACAGGGAGGATGCTGTTTAGAAGGATGCAGGAGTCGGGTTGCTCAAGACTTCCAACTATCTGCCCACAGCACAAAGAGCAGTACATTCAAGGGCTGCTGCTGCTGCTAAGTTGCTTCAGTTGTGTCCAACTCTGTGCGACCCCATAGACCTACCAGGCTCCCCCGTCCCTGGGATTCTCCAGGCAAGAACACTGGAGTGGGTTGCCATTTGCTTCTCCAATGTATGAAAGTGAAAAGTGAAAGTGAAGTTGCTCAGTTGTGTCCGACTCTTAGCGACCCCATGGACTGGAACCCATCAGGCTCCTCCATCCATGGGATTTTCCAGGCAAGAGTACTGGAGTGGGGTGCCATTGCCTTCTCTGTCAAGGGCTGCTATTCCCTCCCAACTCCTCTCTTTGAAACATTGCTTTCTTCACTTCTCTATCTCCCTATAAGCCCAGTACACTCTTATAACTCAGAGCAGTGTTACCAGCATGGTCATTGATCATCAACACTTGAGTACTTAGGAGAAAACCAAAGAGCACAACCAAAGCACGAGTCTGTCTCTGACCAATAATTCTCTCCACTGTTGCTTTTTTCCTCTATCTCCCTCCTCCAGCTAGATATGTCTTCTCCAGCTAGACAATAAACTCATTAGGTGCTGCCACGTCAGAACCTCTGCTTACCCACAATCCCCTGAACTGGATCCATTGGCAATCTACATGTTTAATAAGAAGTAGACCAGTTGATGATATTAGTTGCTCCCCTAACTCATGAACCTGTCACTTCTTTTCACATTATGCTCCCAATATGAAATCCACTACTTTCCAGAAAGCTCCAGCCTCAGGCATTGTTTATTTATAAACAGCATATTTTTGGAACCCAAAATCTGGGTGGTAGTTTGATCTGAACAACTGTTAACAGAACAGGGTAATTGTGACAGATTGCAGCAGATGCTGCCACTATGAAAGGTGACAACATAACTGTCCCAGAGGCACAGTTTTATTTGCTGAGAATCTTACCCTCCTGGAACACTGACACTGTCCCCTTCAGCCCAACCTTACGAGCGAGAGTGCTTTTCCAGCATGTTTGCTTGTCCCCATCCATGCTCTAGTCAGCTCTGCAGAGCATGGCCTGAGATTTTTTCATTTCTTCTATTAAAATGAAATCTAAAGTATGCAAATGCCTAGCCCAGAGGAAGAGCTGCCACTTTCATCTTCCAAAAAGTAAAAGAAAAGAGTGGTGAGAACAGCTACTCTAGATTTAATTCTAACCTACAAGGAAGGACATGTTGCAGAGGGGAAGAGGGATGGTGTGCTGAGTAATAGGAAAATTAGAAAATAGAGGTGACTGCATCTTCAAGTTGCTAATCATCAAATAAGAATATAGAGTATATCAGATTCAGACCTGGGCTTTTATACAAGCAGATTTCCAAAGGTTCTAAGAAAATATATAAGGTATATATCTCATTTTGGCTAGAGATTCTAAAGTAATGGGAGATTGAAATTCTTAAAATAGGTAAACCTGGAACAAAGGAAGAGAAAACAATATGACATTATTACAACTGCAAATATTTTCAATGATGGAGAAATCTAGAGGAACCTAGAGAGAAAGGTATTGTAAAAAAGGTGATCAATGTGGCCTCAGACAAACTTTTGACCTACTAGATGTTAAAATACCACACACAGAAGACAAAAAGGGGAATGCACAGCTTAAGACAAATTAAAAAAAAAAAAAAAAAGTGACAACTCAGGCAGGATTTGGCAAGAAAGCTAGGATTTTAGAATAAATGAAAGCTTGTAGAAATGCTCATAACAATTAAAAAGCCTTTGGATAGATGTGGATAATGAAGACTAATAGGAGAATCATTAACCAATGACAGAGCAAAATATTAATAATGAAAATATTAATAATAAGAGATGCTTTGCAGAAATAATTCCTGTAAGTAAACAGGAATTCAAATGTTAAGGATTTAACAAGCTATATTTAAATGAAATTGATATCTGATTCAGAGAAAAAGGCTCCAACAGGGCAGCCAGAAACTACTCTGTCCTCTGAGGCCAGGCAGAGTGCTAAATTGGAAGAAAAAACATGGTCAACCCAGGGAAAGTTGGAGAAGAAGAGGTTCATGGCTTCACCATCTGAAATGTCCTCTGCAGATCAACAGCATGAATAACCCTGAGATTGGGATGGAAATACAGATTCACAAGCTCTATCTCTGATCTGCAGAATCTGCCTTTTAACCAAATATCCTGAGACCCACATACACATTAAGGCTTGAAAAGCTCTGTTCTGGAAAAAATATAGATGGGCAAATAATTTGATTTTATACATGTCAATTCTGTATACTAAAGAATTCTGGGGTTTGACAGTAATCTCTGCAGAACTGAAAAAGAAATTATTCAAGAGATGGTTTATGCACACACTGAAGGGCTGTAGTAACCCTTGTTGCTGCTGTCTGCAGGAGCTGTGTGTGCTGTGCTCAGTGGTAGGACTCTTTGTGACTCCATGGACTGTAGCCCACCAGAATCCTTTGTCCATGGAATTTTCTGCATAAGAGTACTGATGCATTTTGCCATTTCCTACTCCAGGTAGTCAGATTCTTTACCACTGGGTCACCTATAAAGTCCATAGTAACAGGCAGAAGTCCATGAAGAACAAAGCACATAAACTACACCTATTCGAAAGCTATATTTAGGCAAAGATAGCAAGGAATGCCGTGCACCTTTTCTCCTTTTTTTTTTTGTAAGAGACAGTACAGCATAAGGGTTAAAAATATAGGTTCTGATACCAACTTACTGTATTCAGATCACAGTTTTGCCATTTACTGTGGACTTCCTTGGTGATGCAGACGGCAAAGGATTTGCCTTCAATGCAGGACACCCAGGTTCAATCCCCAGGTCAGAAGAACTCCTGGAGAAGGGAATGGCTGCCCACTCCAGTATTTTTGCCTGGAGAATTCCATGGACAGAGGAGACTAGTGGGCTGCAGTTCATGGGGTCACAGAGTTGGACAGAACTGAATGACAAACACTAATGCTGAACTAAATAACTAATAACTAAATAACTAGCTATTAGTTAAATAACTAATGTGTGATTCAACCAATCACTCAATTTTTCTGCATCTGTTTCCTCACCTGTAAAATAGGGAAAATGACGGTTTTATAATTGTGTCCAATGTGGGTTCTTTAGGTAACTGTGAGAATGAAATGAGTGGAATCAGTGAAGTGCATATAAAACCCTTTATACAACAAATGCTATATTTGCCACTTTCTATAAATCTAAAATTATTCCCCAATAAAGTATATTTTAGAAATCATAAAATAGTACTTCACATAAAATACTCAATAAATGTGAACTGTTAAAATTGTTTCTGCTTTCTGAGATGGTTTGATAGCATCATTGACTCAATGGACATGAATTTGAGCAAACTCTGGGAATAGTGGCTGCTGCTGCTAAATCGCTTCAGTCGTGTCCGACTCTGTGCGACCCCATAGATGGCAGCCCACTAGGCTCCTCTGTCCCTGGGATTCTCCAGGCAAGAATACTGGAGTGGGTTGCCATTTCCTTCTCCAATGTATGAAAGTGAAAAGTGAAAGTGAAGTCGCTCAGTCGTGCCCGACTCTTAGCAACCCCATGGACTGCAGCCTACCAGGCTCGTCCATCCATGGGATTTTCCAGGCAAGAGTACTGGAGTTGGGTGCCATTGCCTTCTCCGGGGAATTGTGGAGATGTGCTATATAGTCCATGAGGGGACAGAATCAGACATGACTTAGCAACTAAACACAACAAAAACTATAATTGTTAACTTTTAAAATTTATAGTTGGAATGCAAAAATCTAAGAAGTCAAATAGGGGCATATAAATCCTGAACTAGCAATACATTTTGGGTGAAGATTTAGAAGATAGAGGTATTATATTTTGAGATAACACAAAGCTGAGAGAAAGTTAAATTGATCCAACCTGGGCTGTACAGCTCCTTGTAGTCCAGTGCTTGAGCAGAGAGGGGAGAAGGGCTCTGTAAACAGGGGAAGGGGCATAAGCACAAGGCAGGCAAAGGGAGCAGAAATCCAATGACACTGTAACCACAGTTTTGAAAAAATCTTAAGCTAGAGAACGATTCTGATGAGAAAATTTCTGGCTCAAAGGTCAAGGGTGTTTTATAAATGGAAAAAAAAAAAAGAAATAAGCTAAGAGGCTCTTACTATCTGTAAGCACAGTGTGAACTGACCTGTCATTTAGCTACCCAAACACCAAAAAGTATGAAGAGGTTGAGCGTAAATACAGGGCATAAAGGTCCTTCTGATGTCAGCACTAATCAGAAGGACTTTGTGTTCTAGTTTTCATTCTTTGTTTTAGTGGGATATTTCCAATTTGAGATAAATATAGTAATGTGCTTGAAATTTTTATAACTGTGTCCATTGTGGGTTCTATGCATCCCGTGGAGGCAAAATAATACTGTTGGGTCAAGGCAAAATCTTAGAGCTGCTATTCACATTTACATTTTAGGTAGAGCAAGAAATTCATTAGACTTAAGTGAAATTTTTTCCCATAGATTACTACTAGCAAGCTCCTTGGGACCACAAATTAAGCGGACAGACACTGTGTGCCATCCAGGTGGTTAGAGCATGAGTTCCATCCTGATGGCCACACTCAGATCCTTTCAGTGGGCTGTGATATCCTTCAGTTTAAATGGGTGAAGGTAAGTGCTTTGGACGTAATGTCAGAAAACTGTCTGAAAGAGGCACTGGATCAAAAGTAGAACCTGAAATGGCAGAAAAAGGAAGCCAAAATAAAGTGGAAGGGCATGTAATTGTGTCCCCAGCATGAGCTTATAATTAGCTACAATAAAGGACAGAAATGGTATGGATCTAACAGAAACAGAAGATATTAAGAAGAGATAGCAAGAATACACAGAAAAACTATACAAAACAGATCTTCATGACCCACATAATCACGATGGTGTGATCACTCACCTAGAGCCAGACATCCTGGAATGTGAAGTCGAGGGGGCCTTATGAAGTATCACTACGAACAAAGCGAGTGGTGGTAATGGAATTCCAACTGAGCTACTTCAAATCCTAAAAGATGATGCTGTGGAAGTGCTGCACTCAATATGTCAGCAAATTTGGAACACTCAGCAGTGGTCACAGGACTGGAAAAGGTCAGTTTGCATTCCAATCCCCAAGAAAGGCAATGTCAAAGAATGCTGAAACTACTGCACAGTTGCTCTCATCTCACATGTTGGCAAAGTAATGCTTAAAATTCTCCAAGCCAGGCTTTAGCAATATGCGAACCGTGAACTTCCTGATGTTCAAGCTGGTTTTAGAAAGGCAGAGGAACCAGAGATCAAATTGCCAACATCCGCTGGATCATCTAAAAACCAAGAGAGTTCCAGAAAAGCATCTATTTCTGCCTTATTGACTATGCCAAAGCCTTTGACTGTGTGGATCACAATCAACTGTGGGAAATTCTGAAAAAGATGGGAATACCAGACCACCTGATCTGCCTCTTGAGAAACCTGTATGCAGGTCAGGAGGCAACAGTTAGAATAGGACATGGAACAATAGACTGATTCCAAATAGGAAAAGGAGTTCATCAAGGCTGTATATTGTCACCCTGCTTGTTTAACTTATATGCAGAGTACATCATGAGAAATGCTGGGTTGGATGAAGCACAGGCTGGAATTAAGACTGCCGGGAGAAATATCAATCACCTCAAACATGCAGATGACATCACCCTTATAGCAGAAAGTGAAGAACTAAAGAGCCTTTTGATGAAAGTGAAAGTGGAGAGTGAAAACGTTGGCTTAAAGCTCAACATTCGGCATCTGGTCCCATCACTTCATGGAAAATAGTTGGGGAAACAGTGGAAACAGTGGCTGACTTTGTTTTTCTGGGCTCCAAAATCACTGCAGATGGTGATTGCAGCCATGAAATTAAAAGATGCTTACTCCTTGGAAGGAAGGTTATGACCAACCTAGACAACATATTTAAGAGCAGAGACATTACTTTGCCAGCAAAGGTCTAGTCAAGGCTATGGTTTTTCCAGTAGTTGTGAATGGATGTGAGAGTTGGAATGTAAGGAAAGCTGAACAGAGAAGAATTGATGCTTTTGAACTGTGGTGTTGGAAAAGACTCTTGAGAGTCCCTTGGACTGCAAGGAGATCCAACCAGTCCATCCTAAAGGAGATCAGTCCTGGGTGTTCATTGGAAGGACTGATGTTGAAGCTGAAATTCCAATATTTTGGCCACCTGATGCTAAGAGCTGACTCATTTCAAAAGACCCTGATGTTGGGAAAGATTGAAGGCAGGAGGAGAAGGGGACAACAGAGGATGAGATGGTTATATGGCATCACCAACTCAATGGACATGAGTTTGGGTAAACTCCGGGAGTTGGTGATGGACAGGGAGGCCTGGCGTGCTGTGGTTCATGGGGTCACCCTGCTTATTTAACTTATATGCAGAGCACATCATGTGAAATGCCAGGCTGAATGAATCACAAGCTGGAATCAAGATTGCTGGGAGAAATATCAACAACCTCAGATATACAGATGATACCACTCTAATGACAGAAATTCAAGAGGAACTAAAGAGCCTCTTGATGAGGATGAAAAAGGAGAGTGAAAAAGCTGGCTTGAAACTCAGCATTCAAAAAAAGAAGATCATGGCATCTGGTCCCAACTCTTCATGGCAAGTAAAAGAGTAAAAAATTGGAAGGAATGACAGATTTTATTTTCTTGGGCTCCCAAATCTCTGTGGATGGTAATTGCAGCTTTGAAATTAAAAGACACTTGTTCCTTGGAAAAAAAGCTATTCCAAATCTAGATAGCATATTAAAAAGCAGACATCACTGTGTGAGCAAAGGTATATACAGTCAAAGCTATGGTTTTTCTATTGGTCATGCATGGATGTGAGAATTGGACCATAAAGAAGGCCAAGCACCAAAGAAGTAATGCTTTCCAATTTTGGTTCTGGAGAAGATTCTTGAGGGTTCCTTGGATAGCAAGAAGTTCAAGCCAGTCAACCTTAAAGAAAATCATCCCTGAATATTCATCTGAAGGACTGATGCTGAAGCTCCAATACTTTGGCCACCTGATGCAAAGAACTGATTCATTGGAAAAGACCCTGATGCTGGGGAAGATTGAAGGCAAAAGGAACGGGGGTGGGTGGCAGAGGATGAGATGTTTGGATAGCATCACCGACTTAATTTGGGCATGAATTTGAGCAAATTCTGGGAGCTAGTGGAGGACAGAGGAGACTGGAGTGCTACAGTCTGTGGGGTCGTAAAGAGTTGGACACACCTTAGCAACTGAACAACACAAAATATGTTTAAAGGGGAGTTTATAAACTCGGATTCTCAGAAGTTTGTGGTGTTTTCCAAAAAATGGTGTTCAAAAACATTTTAAAGTCAGTGCCCAATATTTTAAAAGCAAGAGACTTCACAGAAGGAAACCAGGTTTCAGATTTCTATTTCAATTTAGGAACATATCATACTGGGTTTGTGTTCCTTATTGGTCCATCAACAGTAAGCTGAGTTTCAGTCTGGTGCACTGTGACTGGTGCTCTAGAGCAGTGGGATTGGGGGGAGGGGCCAGGGAGGCTCAAGAAGGGGGATATACATATATATATATATATTTAATTTCGACTGATTCATGTTGTTGTAAGGCAGAAGCCAACATAGCATTGTAAAGCAATTATTCTCCAAAAAACAAACAAACAAAAAAAACTGTATCCAACTTAAAAAAATTATACAGTAAGCTGGGATTGTCCACTTCGTTAATTCCTATGACTTTACATTGGCCATCAGATCAGATCAGTTGCTCAGTCGTGTCCGACTCTTTGCGACCCCATGAATTGCAGCACGCCAGGCCTCGCTGTCCATCACCAACTCCCGGAGTTCACTCAGATTCATATCCATCGAGTCAGTGATGCCACCCAGCTGTCTCATCCTCTGTCGTCCCCTTCTCCTCCTGCCCCCAATCCCTCCCAGCATCAGAGTCTTTTCCAATGAGTCAATTCTTTGCATGAGGTGGTCAAAGTACTGGAGTTTCAGCTTTAGCATCATTCCTTCCAAAGAAATCCCAGGGCTGATCTCCTTCAGAATGGACTGGTTGGATCTCCTTGCAGTCCAAGGGACTCTCAAGTCTTCTCCAACACCACAGTTCAAAAGCATCAATTCTTTGGCGCTCAGCCTTCTTCACAGTCCAACTCTCACATCCATACATGACTATTGGAAAAACCATAGCCTTGACTAGACGAACCTTTGCTGGCAAAGTAATGTCTCTGCTTTTGAATATGCTATCTAGGTTGGTCATAATTTTCCTTCCAAGGAGTAAGCATCTTTTAATTTCATGGCTGCAGTCACCATCTGCAGTGATTTTGGAGCCCAGAAAAATACAGTCTGACACTGTTTCCACTGTTTCCCCATCTATTTCCCATGATGTGGTGGGACCGGATGCCATGATCTTCGTTTTCTGAATGTTGAGCTTTAAGCCAACGTTTTCACTCTCCACTTTCACTTTCATCAAGAGGCTTTTGAGTTCCTCTTCACTTTCTGCCATAAGGGTGGTGTCATCTGCATATCTGAGGTGATTGATATTTCTCCTGGCAATCTTGATTCCAGCTTGTGTTTCTTCCAGTCCAGCGTTTCTCATGAGGTACTCTGCATGTAAGTTAAATAAGCAGGGTGAAAATATACAGCCTTCACGAACTCCTTTTCCTATTTGGAATCAGTCTATTGTTTCATGTCCAGTTCTAACTGTTGCTTCCTGATCTGCATACAAATTTCTCAAGAGGCAGATCAGGTAGTCTGGTATTCCCATCTCTTTCAGAATTTCCCACAGTTGATTGTGATCCACACAGTCAAAGGCTTTGGCATAGTCAATAAGGCAGAAATAGATGCTTTTCTGGAACTCTCTTGGTTTTTAGATGATCCAGCGGATGTTGGCAATTTGATCTCTGGTTCCTCTGCCTTTCTAAAACCAGCTTGAACATCAGGAAGTTCACGGTTCGCATATTGCTAAAGCCTGGCTTGGAGAATTTTAAGCATTACTTTACTAGTGTGTGAGATGAGTGCAATTGTGCGGTAGTTTGAGCATTCTTTGGCATTGCCTTTCTTGGGGATTGGAATGAAAACTGACCTTTTCCAGTCCTGTGGCCACTGCTGAGTGTTCCAAATTTGCTGACATATTGAGTGCAGCACTTCCACAGCATCATCTTTCAGGATTTGGAATATCTCCACTGGAATTCCATCACCTCCACTAGCTTTGTTCCTAGTGATGCTTTCTAAGGCCCCCTCGACTTCGCATTCCAGGATGTCTGGCTCTAGGTCAGTGATCACACCATTGTGATTATCTGGTGAAAATCTTTTTTGTACAGTTCTTCTGTGTATTCTTGCCATCTCTTCTTAATATCTTCTGCTTCTTTTAGGTCCATACCATTTCTGTCCTTTATTGAGCCCATTTTTGCATGAAATGTTCCTTTGGTATCTCTGATTTTCTTGAAGAGATCCCTAGTCTTTCCCATTCTGTTGTTTTCCTCTATTTCTTTGCATTGATCGCTGAAGAAGGCTTTCTTATCTCTTCTTGCTATTCTTTGGAACTCTGCATTCAGATGTTTATATCTTTCCTTTTCTCCTTTGCTTTTTGCTTCTTTTCTTTTCACAGCTGTTTGTAAGGCCTCTCCAGACAGCCATTTTGCTTTTTTGCATTTCTTTTCTATGGGAATGGTCTTGATCCCTGTCTCCTGTACAATGTCACGAACCTCATTCCATGGTTCATCAGGCACTCTATCTATCTGATCTAGGCCCTTAAATCTATTTCTTGCTTCCACTGTATAATCATAAGGGATTTGATTTAGGTCATACCTGACTGGTCTAGTGGTTTTCCCTACTTTCTTCAATTTCAGTCTGAATTTGGCAATAAGGAGTTCATGGTCTGAGCCACAGTCAGCTCCTGGTCTTGTTTTTGCTAACTGTATAGAGCTTCTCCATCTTTGGCTGCAAAGAATATAATCAATCTGATTTCAGTGTTGACCATCTGGTGATGTCCATGTGTAGAGTCTTCTCTTGTGTTGTTGGAAGAGGGTGTATGTTATGACCAGTGCATTTTCTTGGCAAAACTCTATTAGTCTTTGCCCTGCTTCATTCTGTATTCCAAGGCCAAACTTGCCTGTTACTCCAGGTGTTTCTTGACTTCCTACTTTTGCATTCCAGTCCCCTATAATGAAAAGGACATCTTTTTTGAGTGTTAGTTCTAAAAGGTCTTGTAGGTCTTCATAGAACCATTCAACTTCAGCTTCCTCAGCGTTACTGGTTGGGGCATAGACTTGGATTACTCTGAGAGTGAATGGTTTGCCTTGGAAACGAACAGAGATCATTCTGTCATTTTTGAGATTGCATCCAAGTACTGCATTTCAGACTGTTTTGTTGACCATGATGGCCACTCCATTTCTTCTGAGGGATTCCTGCCCGCAGTAATAGATATAATGGTCATTGAGTTAAATTCACCCATTCCAGTCCATTTCAGTTCCCTGATTCCTGCGATGGGCGCGCTAAAGCGCAGGCGGCTGCGACGGGCACGCTAAAGCACAGGCGGCTGCGACGGGTGCGCTAGGCGCGGCCGAGAGGAGCCACCCCACGTCCGAGGTCAGGGGTAGAAGCCGGGAGGACCCCATGCCCAAAGGGCGGTGGCCAAGAGGAGTTACCCCACGTCCGAGGTCAGGGACAGCGGCCGAGAGTACCAGAGTGTGACGGCGCAGGAACGGCCGAGAAGAGCTACCCCGCATCTGAGGTCAGGGGCGGCGACGAGAGGAGATACCCCACGCCCCAAGCCCGAGGCCAAGGGCGGCGGCCGGGAGGAGCAACCCCATGTCCAAGGGGCCGTGGCTGCGCGGGCGCAGGAGGGCCTAGAGGAGCTATCCCACATTGAAGGTCAGGAAGGGCGGCGGTGAGGAGATACCCCTCGTCCAAGGTAAGGAGCAATGGCTGCACTTTGCTGGAGCAGCCGTGTAGAGATACCCCACGCGCAAGGTAAGAGAAACCCAAGTAAGATGGTAGGTGTTGCAAGAGGGCCTCAGAGGGCAAACACACTGAAACCATACTCACAGAAAACTAGTCAATCTAATCACACTAGGACCACAGCCTTGTCTAACTCAATGAAACTAAGCCATGCCCTTGGGGCAACCCAAGACGGGCGGGTCATGGTGGAGAGATCTGACAGAATGTGGTCCACTGGAGAAGGGAATGGCAAACCACTTCAGTATTCTTGCCTTGAGAACCCCATGAACAGTATGAAAAGGCAAAATGATAGAATACTGAAAGACAAACTCCCCAGGTCAGTAGGTGCCCAATATGCTACTGGAGATCAGTGGAGAAATAACTCCAGAAAGAATGAAGGGATGGAGCCAAAGCAAAAACAATACCCAGCTGTGGATATGACTGGTGATAGAAGCAAGGTCTGATGCTGTAAAGAGCAATATTGCATAGGAACCTGGAATGTCAGATCCATAAATCAAGGCAAATTGGAAGTGATCAAACAAGAGATGGCAAGAGTGAATGTCGACATTCTAGGAATCAGCGAACATGGGCCATAGAGATCTGAATTTTCACAGCTGAGCAGTACTTAATGAAGTCGACTCCAGTGCAACATAACTTGGCTGCAACTCCCTCTGCCATCATTTACTAGTGCTGCAAACTTGAGGAAATTCCTTAATATTCTCTTTGCTTTCATTTTTCTATCTTTGTTATGATAAAGCAATGATAGCTTCCTCATAAATGTGTACGAAGATGGAATGAATTCACTACATGCAAAGTCTGAGGAGGAGCTCCTGAGACATAGCAAGTGCTTTGTGAGTGTCTGTCATTCTGTTTGAGTTTGTGGCTCTTGGTAGGACAGGCTGCATGCTTTTCTTGTGGAATTCTCAGTGAAGTGTTGGAATCAGTATTGTTTCCTGCATCTGACATTACCATTTAAATACATGTTATGCAAGAGACACAAGTCATATTTCCATCCAGGCTTTGAAGCAATAGTTCTAACCCTTTATTAATATGTCAGATCTTATGACTAGTTAAAATGAAATAAAGGTATGGTTGGGGGTGTTGGGAAAAAGATTACCTGCTTCATTTTATAAGACTTTGATAATTAAGTTCATAGTGGAAACAAGACTCTACAATATTACAACCCTGGGGAAGCCAAAGACACCGCTGCTACAGTTTAGCCTGCTAACTCTGGAGACTAGCAGGAGGGAATCCAAAACAGAACTTCAGAGTGGATGGGAAGGATGATATTTTTTAAATGTCTATTAGAGCACTGAAGAATAACGTCAGGTCCCAGGAACCACTAAACCACCGTTTCATCATCTAGAATATTCCAACAAGTTGATCTAAAATGAAGCTTGAGTTAAAACTTCATTATCCTCTTGCTTAATCAGAGTAATTTTTATTCTTTTTTGTTAGTCTTATGAAAAAATGGAAAAATGAGGAGCATCCATTAGGACATCTATTAGATTGAGGGGTTTTACTCCATGAACAAAAGCTGGTTTTGAAATTGGTTATATCAGCTTCTGATTTGGTACCAGGCTGAACAGAGATAGCATGCACACCTTCTGACACCAGTTGCTATTCAGAGCAAAGCCACGATGCCCAGAAATGCCAGGTTTTTCACTCCCCAGTGCTTAACAGTCTCCCAAGGAAGACAGATGCATTTTCCAAGATAGTGGTTTCATCAAAGAAGAGCCGATAATGACAGATAAAGAGCTGCCTGGTAGCTTTTCCAAGGACTCTCTGAATACTAATAGGACTCGGCTTTTGTCTGAGAAGAAGCCTTTGTGGCCACTGATTGCCATGTATCATGAAACCTGGCCACTGATTGCTTCGCACGACATAATCTACTTTACCAACCATAGAAAAAGAATAATTAGATACATATGTTTTCATCATGGAAGGAAGCTGGATTCTGAAGTATGGACATGTGTACACAATAATGAAATATTTCATGTGTATGAGAAGTGATTTTCATTTTGTTACTATAAAGTTATTATAAAGTCATACAAGGTACATGTGGGGGGACAGAATGAAGTGAACTGGAATCATATCCAGGAAAGAAGCCTAAAACCCAGCCTGGTTTTCTATAAGTATATTTTAATGGGCCATCTTTTTCACATACATCCTGAACTGTGCAATTAAATTTTCTATGTTATATGGAAATATATGTTAATATATGTTAACATGGTGGTGGTTTAGTCACTAACTCGTGTCTGACTCTTTTTGATGCCATGGACTGTAGTCCGCCAGGCTCCTCTGTCCATAGGGTTTTCCAGGCAAGAATACTGTAGTGGGTTGCCATTTCCTCCTCATAACATTAATGCAACTTTAACATCTACATTAATATATACTGCTTACATTTTTCTCTATTTATAATACATTGCTCTACCTCTTAGACCTTTCCAATGCTTCTCTTCCTCTGTGTTGCTGTTAAATTGGGCACATGCCATACATTCAAAAATACATGTTGATTGATTGAATGGCAAAGCCAAGACTTTGGCTGTGGGAAGTGATTGGAAAAAAAGATAACAAGTTTCCAACAGAAGCAGCATTTTTGAAGGATTAAATGGTGACTTACTTAGAAAGTGCCTTAATTGAAGACAAAATAAAACTCAAAGGAAGCTTCAAAAGAGAAATGGAAAACTTTGATTGATAAAGAGAAATGTTTCAGTTCAGTTCAGTTCAGTCACTCAGTCATGTCTGACTCTTTGTGACCCCATGAATTGCAGCATGCCAGGCCTCCCTGTCCATCACCAACTCCCGGAGTTCACTCAGACTCACGTCCATCGAGTCAGTGATGCCATCCAGCCATCTCATCCTCTGTCGACCCCTTCTCCTCCTGCCCCCAATCCCTCCCAGCATCAGAGTCTTTTCCAATGAGTCAACTCTTCGCATGAGGTGGAGTTTCACTGAAACTGGAGTTTCAGCTTTAGCATCATTCCTTCCAAAGTAATCCCAGGACTGATCTCCTTCAGAATGGACTGGTTGGATCTCCTTGCAGTCCAAGGGACTCTCAAGAGTCTTCTCCAACACCACAGTTCAAAAGCATCACTTCTTCGGTGCTCAGCTTTCTTCACAGTCCAACTCTCACATCCATACATGACCACTGGAAAAACCATAGCCTTGACTAGACGGACTAATGCAAATAGAGGTAGTCTTTGAACCATATCTAATTTCCTTTTGACACGATGGATTAAGATAATGAATCAGATTAAGTATCTCAGTTCTTTGAAAACATTTATAAACAGATTTCCCCCCTTTATGCATGGTCTTTAATCACCATCATTGTTGGTCTATATGTAAAAACTTCTTTTAAAAATGGATAATGATAGTGATGTATGGTTGCCATATTTCCTGTCATTAGTCATAGAAAGCATGTTAACTAATCTCCTAGAACTGATGCTCTCCTCCCCATTCACTTGTGGTATCAGTGAAATATGTTGGGGAATTTGTCTGGAAACTAACTTCCCAGAAGAACTTCAATATGCTATCTGGTTGTCAGTCAAATGTCTGGACTGAGGTCACGAACGGCCAAGAGATCTAGATGTACAGTCAGCACTTTTTCTGAAATTATCTAAAGAAAAGTAAATGTCATGTCCACAGTTCCATGACTTGTACAAAAGCCAAAATGACTTTTATGTAAATACCAGCATCTTTGATCAGTTGATTAATCTTTGAATGAATGGAAATGCTGCCTCCCTTGTAATAGATCAGGGATGGACTTGCATTATTTCAGGGCTTACTCAGGCCCTCCTGTGTTTGGGTGGTTAATTTAAAATCAGCACACCAATGAAGTTCTTCCTAGAGAATTCATGTTATTGGAAGTGACCACCTTGTGAGTCATTGCTTCAATAATTGTTATAGGACAGGTCACAAGATATGAATCCTCTACCTTTATATTTATTTTGGAAAGGGTCAAACTTTGTATAGAGCTCTAACATCATTATATCATGGTCTCCTCAACAATGCTTTAAGTTAGGTGTGGGTATCATTTATACAAGAAGAAAAATGAAACACAGAGAGGTTAAGTAACTTGCTCAAGGTACACAGAGCCAGTGAATGTGAGAGATAGGATTTGAATCTAAATCTATTTTAAAAGTCCATGATGTTTATCCTTATTTATCTCTCATTAAATATATATATATGTATATTTTCAATTTTCTGCAATTCTATCATCATCCTAACTACATCAGCTTTTCATATTTATTAGTTCAGTTCAGTTCAGTCATGTCCAACTATTTTGTGACCCTATGGACTGCAACACTCCAGGCTTCCCTGTCCATCACCAACTCCTGGAACTTGCTTAAACTCATGTCCATTGAGTTGGTGATGCCATCCAACCATCTCATCCTCTGTAGTCCCCTTCTCCTCCTACCTTCAATCTTTTCCAGCATAAGGGTCTTTTCCAATGAGTCAATTCTTCACATCAGGTGGCCAAAGTTGCAACTCCAAGTTGCAGCTTCAGCATCAGTCCTTCCAATGAATATTAAGGACTGATTTCCATTAGGATTGACAGATTTGATTTCCTTGCAGTCCAAGGGACTCTCAAGAGTCCCTTTCATATTTATATGATTAACATTTATCCTGACTACATCCCATAGCTTCATGTGTTGTGCTTGAAAGTTATTCTTTCATCCTCATAACAACCCTGTAAGGTGAGTATAATCACTATAATTTCTATGCCATAAACATGGAAACCAAGGCATAAAAATGTTATCTAAATTGCTCAAGGCCATGTGACTAATAAGTGACAAACCAAAAATCGAACCAAGAAATGTGTGGCTCCAAAGTCTGTCCTTGTAATCACTGTCCTCAACTGATATACTCTGTTTGTCTTAAGCACAGACTTAGCTTTGACCTTGAGGTGTGCCACTCAGCATACATACGTGCATGCTAAGTTAGTTCAGTCGTGCCTGGCTCTTTGTGACCCTGTGGACTGTATAGCCTTCCAGGCTCCTCTGTCCATGGAATTTTCCAGGCAAGAATACTGGAGTGGGTTGCCATGTCCTCCTCCAGGGGATCTTCCTGACTCAGGGATCAAACCTTTGTCTTCTATGTCTTCTGCAATGGCAGGTGGGTTCTTTACCACTAGTGCCATCTGGGAAATATCATTCAGTATATTGGTATGTAAAATTCCAAGTAGACCTTCTTTGGGTCTTTGGGTGTTTCACTTCAAAATGGTTTATGTACTACCTGAATTAGACTGAAAAATAACATTTTATTCTGCTATACGTTTTGTATGTTGAAGAGACTATTTCCCCTGTGTCATAAAGCTGTTTCTCGGAAAGCCGATTTTTATCTATTCTATTATAAATACAGGTGATTCTTCTACAGAAATAGAATACATGCGATGTGGGCCTGCCAAATTATGCTTTCTGTTCAATATGAATTAATTACAGATGGTGTATGGGTCAAAGTGGGTTACAATACATCCAAGGTTTCACATTATTTTAGATAAAGGACTCAAAGTAACATCTTCATAGTGCTTTGAGTTTTAAAATAAATGGGCATCCTGCTTTCCTTTGAAGATCCTTTCACTAATCTCAGATTGCCATCTGAAATTTTAATTAGTGATTTAGAATGTGCTTACACAAAGAACCTTGTCCAAGCTGTCTGTTTCTGCCAAATTAAACTATTAAACTAAGTAACCTAATTAAAATCCTTTTAGCTTTTAATCAATATTTTATTTACATTCATATTTCCCAGGAAGCTTGATGAGTTTTCTGGATGTGATAGTTATTTCTCCCCCATTTATCAAAGGTCGTGTTTAAAGAGGGGAGTCTCTCCTCCAAGGCCGTGGAGGCAGGAGCCAGCAAGTGAGGATACCTTCGGTGCAGCCCCTCCTCCCTCCACCAGCCCTGGATGCTCAGGGAAGCTGATGGTGCACCTGCAGCTTCAGGAGAGGCCCAGGCTGCTTCTAGAGGAGAAGAGGAGTGATCTGACTGTCCTTTTACAAGCTCTGCTCTTCCCTCACACAGACCTTGGCCCCATACATGACAGTGACTGCAGCAACTGGAGATCACAGTGTACTGTCCAAACCAAAAGAAAAGAAGTGTTAGTCACTCAGTCCTCTACAACTTTTTGTGACCCCATGGACTTTAGCCCAACAGACTTCTCTGTCCATGGGATTCTCCAGGCAAGAATACAGGAGTCAGTTGCCATTCCCTTCTTCAGGGGATCTTCCCAACCCAGGAATCAAACCCAGGTCTCCTGCGTTGCAGGGAGACACTCTACCATTTAAGCCACCTATTCTCAATAGTCAAATAGTTTTATAAAACTTGTGAAAATCATAGCCTTTTTGTTCCCCTGTCACCCATGCCAATTTCCACTGAAACAAAATGTTCTTTTCCCAGAGGCAAACATTCCCAGCAATTTTTATAGATTTATGTATCAATATCTCTAAAAAGCATATTTACCTGATTTTTTCAAAATTAGACATATTTAATTTTTTAGATGTTTTCCTGAAACTCTCTTGCTTTTCCGATGATCCAGCGGATGTTGGCAATTTGATCTCTGGTTCCTCTGCCTTTTCTAAAACCAGCTTGAACATCTGGAAGTTCATGGTTCACATATTGCTGAAGCCTGGCTTGGAGAATTTTAAGCATCGTTTTACTAGCGAGTGAGATGAGTACAATTGTGTGGTAGTTTGAGCATTCTTTGGCATTGCCTTTCTTTGGGATTGGAATGAAAACTGACCTTTTCCAGTCCTGTGGCCACTGCTGAGTTTTCCAAATTTGCTGGCATATTGACTGCAGTACTTTCACAGCATCATCTTTCAGGATTTGAAATAGCTTAACTGGAATTCCATCACCTCCACTAGCTTTGTTCGTAGTGATGCTTCCTAAGGCCCACTTGACTTCACATTCCAGGATGTCTGGCTCTAGGTGAGTGATCACACCATTGTGCTTATCTGGGTCGTAAAGATCTTTTTTTTGTACAGTTCTTCTGTGTATTCTTGCCACCTTTTCTTAATATCTTCTGCTTCTGTTAGGTCCCTACCATTTCTGTCCTTTATTGAACCCATCTTTACATGAATTGTTCCCTTGGTATCTCTAATTTTCTTGAAGAGATCTCTAGTCTTTCCCATTCTATTGTTTTCCTCTATTTCTTTGCATTGATTGCTGAGGAAGGCTTTCTTTCCTCTCCTTGCTATTCTTTGGAACTCTGCATTCAAATGGGTATATCTTTCCTTTTCTCCTTTGCTTTTTGCTTCCCTTACTTTCACAGCTATTTGTAAGGCCTCCTCAGACAGCCATTTTGCTTTTTTGCATTTCTTTTTTTTGGGGATGGTCTTGATTCCTGTCTCCTGTACAATGTCATGAACCTCTGTTCATAGGCATCAGGCACTCTGTCTCTCAGATCTAGTCCCTTAAATCTATTTCTCACTTCCACTGTATAGTCATAAAGTGAAAGTGAAGTTGCTCAGTTGTGTCCGACTCTTTGTGACCCCATGGACACCAGGCTCCTCTGTCCATGGGATTTTCTAGGCAAGAGTACTGGAATGGGTTGCCATTTCCTTCTCCAGAGAATCTTCCCAACCCAGGGATCAAACCCAGGTCTCCCGCATTGTAGACAGATGCTTTATCATCTGAGCCACCAAGGAAGTCCTGTATCGTCATAAAGGATTTGATTTAGGTCATATCTGAATGATCTAGTGGTTTTCTCCACTTTCTTCAATTTCTGTCTGAATTTGTCAATAAGGAGTTCATGATCTGAACCACAGTTAGCTTCCAGTCTTGTTTTTGCTGACTGTATAGAGCTTCTCCATCTTTGGCTGCAAAGAATATAATCAATCTGATTTTGGTGTCGACCATCTGGTGATGTCCATGTGTAGAGTCTTCTCTTGTGTTGTTGGAAGAAGGTGTTTCCTATGGCCAGTGCATTCTCTTGGCAGAACTTTATTAGCCTTTGCTCTGCTTCATTCCGTATTCCAAGGCCAAATTTGCCTGTTACTCCAGGTGTTTCTTGACTTCCTACTTTTGCTTTCCAGTCCCCTATAATGAAAAGGACATCTTTTTGGGGTGTTCGTTATAGAAGGTCTTGTAGGTCTTCATAGAACTGTTCAACTTCAGCTTCTTCAACATTCCTGGTTGGGGCATAGACTTGGATTACTGTGATATTGAATGGTTTGCCTTGGAAACGAACAGAGATCATTCTGTCATTTTTGAGATTGCATCCAAGTACTGCATTTAGGACTCTTAATTGATTAAACTTCCCTTAATACAGTAAAGCCCACTGCATTATAAAATTTTATATATTTGTAGTCATCACTTCCAGAGTCTCCTGCCCTGCTCTGATCTCAGATGGTTGGTCTTTCTGAGTGACACACAGCTGACATTCCGAGGCCATGCTTCACCATCATGGGAGCTCTTTATCTCTCTGTGGAGTCAGGTCCCTGCTTTCTTGGATTTCAATCAGTGTCTTGGCTGGTACTATAATGTCTTGGGTAAGCGTTTTTCTATAGCTTCCTGAGAATAAGTACATGGAAGGCAAATTGACTCCAACATGTCTGAAAACTGTTTTCATTCAACCCTTGCACTTAATTAACACAGTCTTTGGGTATGGAATTTTAGGTTGATGTGGCAGACTGTATTTCCCCAAATAACTAAACCATCCCATCTCACAAGCTCTTAGAATATGACTCTGACATTCCTCTCACAGTGGTCACTGTTCTCTGTCCTTGAATCTGGACAGACTTATTATAGCTATGGAGGTAGTAATTCTGTGACCTTCAAGGTTAGGACATACCAGTTACAAAGGTTTCACTTGGCTTTTTGTTTTGTTTTGTCTTCCTTTGGTACACTTGGCTTTTGGAACCCAGCTAGCATCCTACAAGGAAAACCAGACCACCTGGTGGAGTCTCCCACATGGAGAGGAATCTAATCAGCACCAGCTCACCAGCCGTGTGGGTGAGGTCACTTGGAACCAGAACTTCCTGTTCTTTCGAGCTACCCCAAGAAGCAACCAAGTCATTCCTGCTAATCCTTATCCAAATTGTAGGTTTGTGAGCAAAGCACGTAACTTGGGGCTTGGGAATGGCTTGTCATGCAGCAATAGATACCTGGACAGTTGGGAGAAATAAGTCCATAGGAATTTGGAAGATTCTAGTCTTGTGTCTCTCAGCTTCCCATATTGCCATGATAAGCATGAAAGCATTCCAATTTGTTTCCCTTAATATTATATTTTTATGGAAGTTTTTAGAATCTGTTCTTTGAAGAAATTTCATGATGCTGGATACTAACGTAAGTCCTTTTTCTTAAATTGTGTTGAAAACTCGTTGAATGGGCCCATGAATCTTGGGAAATGACCTTTTATTAACTCTTTGATGATTTATTCTCTTACCTCTATTATTCTTTGCTGGGTGTCTACACAAATATTGAATTGCCAGGGCTGATTCCCTTACCCTCCTATCCTGTATTTTATTAGCTTTTTCTTTCCTTTTTAAATCTATCTTTCATGGATTGTTCTACTTTATGGGATATTTCCTAAGTTTTGTCATTCAACTATTATACTAATTTGTTTTAGCATAATTTGAATTCCCTAACATTTCTTCTTTGTTCTCCAATTTTTAATTCTGTCCTGTTTTTTATTTTTTTATGAGTGTACCATCTTTACTAACCTCTAAGATGGAATTAATGATAGTTTTTTTTTTCAAAAAATTTTCCCAGAGGGATGGGATGGGGAGGGAGGTGGGAAAGAGGTTCAGGATGGTGAACACATGTACACCTGTGGCAGATTCATGTCAATGTATGGCAAAACCACTACAATATTGTAAAGTAATTAGCCTCCAATTAAAAAAAATAAATTTATATAAAAAATAAAAAAAAATTTTTTTCCTTGTGTTCTTGTTCTTTTTAAATCTTCTAGTTAGTCAGTTCTAGAAAAAACAAACACATGTGTAAATATGCTATTTTTACTTTTGATTCTATAGATTAAGAAATAAACAAAACAGAATTATAATTTCCCTGCAAAGTCTGCCTTGTGTAGGTCTTGACCACCAACCTTAGAAAATTTTTTGTCTTGACCACCATCCTTAGAGAATTTTTTTTGGAAATCTAATGTTCATTCTCAGAAAATTTTTCATGTACCCTGAAAAAGTAAAATAAATATATCTTACATACTTTTTTCATGGTATAAGAAACTTTCTGGTAAAAATTGCCTACAGTACATTCTATGATATTTTTGATTGGGTTCTTTGTTAACTTGTATGTCCTTGATTGTCAAGAGTTAATTACCTTTTCATTGTCTCTACATCCAGGGCAATTTTATAACATATGCTTTGTAAATTCTCTTTGTTTCCTCTGCAACAATTTTCACTCTCCTCACTACTTACAGACTAGAAAAAAAAAAAAAATAGCCACACTTCAGAGCTATCTTCAAAGACCATCCCTTAGGATTTCCTTCACTGTAAATTACAATGTTCTTTTTATTTGGTATAAAACTTTTCATACAGATCTTCCAAAAATAAACTGTATGGGGGGTATTCTATGGCTAGCTGCTCTCAGAAACACTCTTAGAATCATCCTTCTTTGGAAGATTTCAAAGATTGAGGGAAATAATTAGATAACAGTTATTTCCATTATACTTCTCTTTTCTAACCTATGCAAAGTGGCTACCAATATATTTTATTTCTCCTGTTCTGAATTTCAAAAACACCTTTAAAACTCCTTTGAAACAAAAAACTACCCACCATATTTGCAGGAAAATGGAACACACAAAGCTAACCAACATGTTAGTTATTCTTTACAGTCATAAACAAAAATAAGTTATAGTATTCATATTCAATCTCTGCTGGTTGCTTTTATTTTGAATTACTTCAGGCTGGACAAAGAAGGGTTTGTGTCCTATTTCTCTCATTCCTTGAACCAGAGAAGTTATATCTAATCAATCACAGACTCCTATTGTAAAACCTCAGAATCTTTCTTAACACAGACTCTAGGGAACCCTGACAAAATGATCATATTATACATGTTAATTTAAAACCAATCCAGTTAATCTATACTTTATTCTATGTATCTTTAAAAAAGTCACAGATATAAATTTTTAAACATAAATTAGTAAGTGATTAATATTATTTAATGCCATTGTTTTTCCTTTTTATTGCCTATTAAATGCTTTTAGTTTACAAAGACTTCCCAGAAATTTCTCTTCCCTTAGTGTAAAAAAACTTTCAGAACCTTAATATTGTCACTGGTAAAATAAAGAGTGAACTGGACTAAGTTTCTCAGCTTTAAAAATAAGTGGGTCTATTCTTTGTGTCAAAAAGCATTTCATTTCAATTCAGTTCAGTTCAGTTGCTCAGTTGTGTCCAACTCTTTGCAACCCCGTGAATCACAGCACACCAGGCCTCCCTGTCTATCACCAACTCCAGGAGTTCACTCAGATCACGTCCATCAGTCAGTGATGCCATCCAGCCATCTCATCCTCTGTCGTCCCCTTCTCCTCCTGCCCCCAATCCCTCCCAGCATCAAAGTCTTTTCCAATGAGTCAACACTTTGCATGAGGTGGCCAAAGTACTGGAGTTTCAGCTTTAGCATCATTCCTTCCAAAGAACACCCACCCAGGGCTGATCTCCTTTAGAATGGACTGGTTGGATCCCCTTGCAGCCCAAGGGACTCTCAAGAGTCTTCTCCAACACCACAGTTCAAAGCATCAATTATTTGGCATTCAGCTTTCTTCACAGTCCAACTCTCGCATCCATACATGACTACTGGAAAAACCATAGCCTTGACTAGACGGACCTTTGTGGGCAAAGTAATGTCTCTGCTTTTTAATATGCTATCTAAGTTGGTCATAACTTTCCTTCCAAGGAATAAGCATCTTTTAATTTCATGGCTGCAGTCACCATCTGCAGTGATTTTGGAGCCCCCCAAAATAAAGTCTGACACTGTTTCCACTGTTTCCCCATCTATGTCCCATGAAGTGATGGGACCAGATGCCATGATCTTCGTTTTCTGAATGTTGAGCCAACTTTTTCACTCTCCACTTTCACTTTCATCAAGAGGCTTTTTAGTTCTAGTCAAAGAAAGTTAAATGTTGGAAGAGAAACTGTCAACTAAAAAATAATTCTCTGAACGAAATATCTCTGAAACTATTGTGCACATATAAAGTAGTAAGGATAATTATAGTTTCAAGTTACATAATTATATTAACAAATAGCATTTAAGCTGAATTAGTGTATCATCCATATTTTTGTCATTAGTGAAATATGACACTTTTTGATGGAATTAGTGGTATGATGTAATACATTTCTAAATGTGACTTTGTTGCTCAAACAGCAACTAGATTAAACAAATAAACAAAAAGCAAAACTAGAAAAATATCTGTGGCTAAATAGGGCAAAAGGAAGACATTTGAAGACTAGAATCAGGAAACACAATCTTCTTGGAACTATGCTTCTAATTTTCCTTCACCCCAGATACCATTCTACTCTGCTCTGACATGGTCAGCAGTAACATCTTGTTGGTAAGTTGCTAAGTTGTGTCCAGCTCTTTGAGACTCCATGAACTGGAGCAAGCCAGACTTTCCTATCCATCACCAACTCCTGGAACTTTCTCAAACTAATGTACATCCAATCGGTGATGCCATCCAACCATCTCATGCTGTGTCATCCCCTTTACTTCTTGACTTCAAACTTTCCAAGTCAGTCCTTCCCATCAGGTGGCCATAGTACTGGAGCTTCAGCTTAAGCATCAGTCCTTCCACTGAATATTCAGGATTGATTTCCTCTGTAACTGACTGGTTTGATCTCCTTTCAGTCCAAGGGACTCAAGAGTCTTCTCCAACACCAAACTTCAAAACCATCAGTTCTTCAATGCTCAACCTTCCTTATGGTCCATACTACTGGAAAAAAACAAAGCTTTAAACAGATGGACTTTTGTCAGCAAAATAATGTCTCTGCTTTTTAATATGCTGTCTAGGTTGGTCATATCTTTTCTTCCAAGGAGCTACTGTCTTTTAATTTCATGGCTGCAGTTACCAGCTGCAGTGATTTTGGAGCCCCAGAAAATAAATCTGTCACTTTTTATATTATTTACCCATCTATCTGCCATGAAAAGATGGGACCAGTTGCCATGATCTTTGCTTTTTGAATGTAGAGTTTTAAGTCAGCTTTTTCACTCTCCTCATTCACTTTCATCAAGAGGCTCTTCAGTTCCTCCTCACTTTCTGTCATGAGTGGTGTCATCTGCATATTTGAAGTTATTGATATGTCTCTTGGAAATCTTGATTCCAGCTTGTGCTTCATCCAGCCCACCATTTCACATGATGTACTCTGCATATCGGAGAAGGCAATGGCACCCCACTCCTATACTCTTGCCTGGAAAATCCCATGGACGGAGGAGCCTGATAGGCTACATTTATATGTAGCCTACATTTACATGTATGAGCCTGATCATGCTACATTTAATAGCATTTAGATGCTCCTAATCTCTACTTCATGATGTACTCTGCATATAAGATAAATAAGCAGGGTGACAATTCACAGCCTTGATGTACTCTTTTCCCAATTTGGAACCAGTCCATTGTTCCATGTCCAGTTCTAACTGTTGCTTTTTGATCTGCATATGGATTTGTCAGAAGGCAAGTAAGTTGGTCTGAAATTCCCATCTCTTTAAGATTTTTCCACTATTTGGTGTGATCCACACAGTCAAAGGCTTTAGCGTAGTCAATGAAGCAGAAGATCTAGATGTTTTCTGGAATTCTTTTGCTTTTTCTATGATCAACAGATGTTGGCAATTCAATTTCTGGTTCCTCTGCCTTTTCTAAATTCAGTTTGAATATCTGGAAGTTTCCAGTTCATGTGCTGTTGAAGCCTTGTTTGGAGAATTTTGAGCAATAGTTTGCTAGCATGTGAGATGATTGCAATGTGTGTGGTAGCTTGAGCATTCTTTGGCATTGCTTTTCTTTGGGACTGGAATAAAAACTGACCCTTTCCGTTCCTGGAGCCACTGCTGAGTTTTCCAACTTGGCTGACATATTGAGTGTAGCACTTTCACAGCATCATCTTTTAGGATTTGAAATAGCTCAGCTGGAATTTTGTTACCTCCACTAGCTTTGTTCATAGCGATTCTTCCTAAGGCCCACTTAACTTCACATTCCAGGATGTCTGGCTCTAGGTGAGTGATCACAACATCATGGTTATCTGGGTCATGAATATTTTTCTTCTGTGTATTCTTACCACCTCTTCTTATTATCTTCTGCTTCTGTTGGGCCCATACCATTTCTGTCCTTTATTGTGTCCATCTTTCCATGAAAAGTTCCCTTGGTATCTCTGGTTTTCTGGCAGAGATTTCTAGTCTTTCCCATTCTATTGTTTTCCACTATTTCTTTGCATTGATCACTTAGGAAGGCTTTCTTATCTTCTCTTGCTATTCTTTGCAGCTCTGCATTCAGATGGATATATCTTTCCTTTTCTCCTTCTTTGTAAAGGGAAGGCATTTTCCTTGGGAAGAAATGAAGAACATGATCCACTGAAGTTTACAAATCTCAATTTATAGAGAATCTGTCCTGTTGAGAAGAGGTGGAGATTAGGTTGAGCTTCCCCAGCAGTTTCTTAGATAGGAGGGGAAAAAATTTAAATAACTCAGTGTAGGCCAGCTCAGTGTGACTATTGTACAATACCCCAGGAAGTCTAACAACAACAGGAACTCAAATGAGAGAAAGGGAGATGATTAAACCACAGAGCCCCCAGGCAGAAATTAGCTTAGGAAGCTCCTAGCAAGATCTGTTTGTGATGGGCTGGGTATCACCTCAGGTTAAGTAACTGTCAAGAGAGTCTCAGAGATAAATTGAAGCATGTAAAATGAATGATGAACTTTCTCCCATACATACATTTTAGGCATACCTCACTGAAGAAATAGTCATGTTCCTGATTTTTAAAAATACTATCTTCAGTTCAGTTCATTCACTCAGTCGTGTCCGACTCTTTGCGACCCCATGAACTGCAGCACGCCAGACCTCTCTGTCCATTATTAACTCCCGGAGCTTACCCAAACTCATGTCCATTGAGTCGGTGATGCCATACAGCCATCTCATCCTCTGTCATCCCCTTCTCCTCTTGCCTTCAATCTCTTCCCAAATTAGGGTCTTTTCAAACGAGTCCACTCTTCGCATCAGGTGGCCAACATACTGGAGTTTCAGCTTTAACATCAGTCCTTCCAATGAACATCCAGGACCGATTTCCTTTAGAATGGACTAGTTGGATCTCTTTGCTGTCCAAGTGACTCTCAAGAGTCTTCTCCAACACCACAGTTCAAAAGCATCGATTCTATGCTCAGCTGTCTTTATAGATCACCTCTCACATCCATACATGACGACTGGAAAAACCATAGCCTTGACTAGATGGACCTTTGTTGACAAAGTAATGTCTCAGCTCTTTAATATGTTGTCTGCTGCTACTGCTAAGTCGTTTCAGTCGTGTCTGACTCTGTGCAACCCCAGAGATGGCAGCCCATCAGGCTCCACCGTCCCTGGGATTCTCCAGGCAAGAACACTGGAGCAGTTGCCATTTCCTTCTCCAATGCATGAAAGTGAAAAGTGAAAGTGAAGTTGCTCAGTCGTGTCTGACTCTTAGCGACCCCATGGACTGCAGCTTACCAGGCTCCTCCATCCATGGGATTTTCCAGGCAAGAGTACTGGAGTGGGGTGCCATTGCCTTCTCCGAATATGTTGTCTAGGTTGGTCATAACTTTGCTTCCAAGGAGTAAGCATCTTTTAATTTCATGGCTGCAATCACCATCTGCAGTGATTTTGGAGCCCAGAAAAATAACAACCACTGTTTCTGCTGTTTCCCCATCTATTTGCCATCAAGTGATGAGACCAGATGCCATGATCTTAGTTTTCTGAATGTTGAGCTTTAAGCCAACTTTTTCACTCTCCTCTTCCACTTTCATCAAGAGGCTTTTTAGTTACTCTTCACTTTCTGCCATAAGGGTGGTGTCATCTGCATATCTGAGGTTATTGATATTTCTCCCAGCAATATTGATTCCAGCTGTGCTTCCTCCAGCCCAGCATTTCTCATGATGTACTCTGCATATAAGTTAAATAAGCAGGGTGACAATATACAGCCTTGATGTACTCCTTTTCCTATTTGAAACCAGTCTGTTGTTCCATGTCCAGTTCTAACTGTTGTTTCCTGACCTGCCTACAGGTTTCTCAAGAGGCAGATCAGGCAGTCTGGTATTCCCATCTCTTGAAGAATTTTCCACAGTTTATTGTGATCCACACAGTCAAAGGCTTTGGCATAGTCAATAAAGCAGAAATAGATTTTTAAAAATACTATCTTATGTAGCATTGTTATATATCTTATGTAGTATTTTTATATATATCTTATGTAGTATTATATATCTTATGTAGCAATATGTAGTGTTATGTATCTTATATAGTATTTTTATGTAGTATTTTCATGTAGTATCTTTATGATTTTCAAAAATAGTGTCTTAAACCTATTTTATAGTAAGTATTGGTGCTATCTCACTCAGAGACAAACTCATACATAAGACACAAAACAATTACATTTAATTAAAGATGATTTTTTTTTTAAATTTTTTAACTGGAGGATAATTGTTTTACAGTATTGTGTTGGTTTTTGCCATACATCAATATGAATCAGACTTAGGTGTACACATATCCCCTCCCTCTAGAACTCTCTGCCACCCCCCACCCCATCTTATCCCTCCAGGTTTTCACAGAGCAGCGGGTTGAGCTCCCTGGGTTAATTCCAGATAATTCTTTAGCATGCAAAGCTAGCTGAAATTTTTGCTCTTAGGGTTAGTAAGTCTTTCCTTACTAATGGTAGATGTATAAGGTGTGGCAGTCTTTAGGGATGTTACCAGTATTTCAATTGTTCTGGTGGGATTCCAAATCTCTCATGCCATGTAACTTGCTTCAGTCACTGTAATGTAATGCAGAAGCTGAGTAGGAGTAAGGTGTTTCCTTTTGGGCAGTAGGTTTGGTGAGAGTATGTGGTAAGTCACATGCCTGCCTCCGTACCACAGTGAAATTCATAGATGCGGATGTTCTCTCATCTCAAGCCCCTGAATGAGCATGAGATGGGGCAGAGTTGCTGCCAAGCTAAGAAACCAATAGAGCAAGATTGAGAGACATATTTTGTTCTTTGAAGTCTCCCAAACTCAGGAATTGCTACTATAGCACCATGTAGCTTATTCTGGGGGATATTATAGCTTTCTCTAGCAGTTAGGGCAGTAACTGAATTGTATGATGCAGAACTAACAGCAACTTAACTATAGAGGTTATCAGATTGAAAATCACTTAACTCTAACATTACCTCTTCCCACTGCTCTACAGTCGGGTAAGTGCAAACCACTCTAGTGGCTGAAACTCTCTTTCCTACCACTTTTTGGACACTCCCAAGACTTAGAAATGAACAGATTGACCTGGGGTCCATTGGGGAAAGAGAATCAGCTTTAGTGATTCGATGTGAAAGACTAAATGGAGGGAGGGGTCATGCTTACTGGAATCCATGTTAGAAAAAAATGAGCATTTCTCTAAAGTGAGTTGTAGGGATTTCTAAATCAGTTCTGAGGTTTGATGATTCAGTAAGTTGATATTTTTGCATATTAAGGATCTGTTATGAAGTAAAACTGTAAGACCTACAAAGAAGCAAATTGCAAGAACAAAAGGGCCACCGAAGTCAAACACTCCTAATTATCAAGTCACATTATGTAGGTTTTGCACAAAGTCCCTTCTGTGATTTTTCTCAGATATCTTGCTAACTTAAACCTAGAAGCCTCAAAGATGGATGAATCTCAATAAATTGACACCATTGTGTTAAAACTCTACATTAACTACTTGTCATATTATTATATTTTGATGATTATATTATAATCATCAAAATTCCTTTTTTAGGGAGTCTGAAATGCAGTACTTTGGTGCAGTCTCAAAAATGACAGAACGATCTCTGTTTGTTTACAAGGTCAATCATTCAATATCACACTAATCTAAGTCTATGCCACAACCACTAATACCAAAGAAGCTGAAGTTGAATAGTTCTATGAAGACCAACAAGACCTTCTAGACCTAACACAAAAACAAGATGCCCATTTCATCATAGGGGACTGGAATGCAAAAGTAGGAAGGCAAGAGATACCTAGAGTAACAGACAAGGTTGACCTTAGAGTACAAAATGAAGCAGGGCAAAGGGTGAGTTTTGCCAAGAGAATGCACTGGTCATAGCAAACACCCTCTTCCAACAACACAAGAGATGACTCTACACATGGACATCACCAGGTGATCAATACTGAAATCAGATTGACTATATTCTTTGCAGCCAAAGATGGAGAAACTCTACACAGTCAGCAAAAACAAGACCAGGAGCTGACTGTGGCTCAGCTCATGAAATTCGTATTGCAAAATTCAGACTGAAATTGAAGAAAGTAGGGAAAACCACTAGACCATTCAGATATGACCCAAATCAAATCCCTTATGATTATACAGTGGAAGTGAGAAATAGAATCAAGGGATTAGAACTAATAGACATACTGCCTGACGAACTATGGACAGAAGTTCCTAACATTGTCCAGGAGGCAGTGAAAAAACCATCCCCAAGAAAAAGAAATGCAAAAAGGCAAAATGGTTGTCTGAGGAGGCCTTACCAATAGCTGAGAAAAGAAGAGAAGAGAAAGGCAAAGGAGAAAATGAAAGATACACCCATTTGAATGCAGAGTTCCAAAAAATAGCAAGACGAGATAAGGAAGCATCCCTCAGTGATCAGTGCAGAGAAATAGAGAAAAACAATAGAATGGAAAAGACTGGAGATCTCGTCAAGAAAACTAGAGATACCAAGGGAACATTTCATGCAAAAATGAGCTCAATAAAGGACAGAAATGATATGGACCTAAGAGAAGCAGAAGATATTAAGAAGAGGTGCCAAGAATCCAAAGGAAAACTATACAAAAATATCTTAATGACCTAGATAACCATGATGGTGTGATCACTCTCCTAGAGCCAGACATGCTGGAGTGTTAAGTCAAGTGGGTCTTAGGAAGCATCACCAAGATAAACAAAACTAGTGGAGTGGTGGAATTCCAGATTAGCTATTTCAAATCCTAAAAGATGATGCTGTGAAAATGCTGCACTCAATATGTCAGCAGATTTGGGAAACTCAACAGTGGCCACAGGACTGGAAAAGGTCAGCTTTCATTCCAATCCCAAAGAAAGGCAATGCAAAGAATGTTCAAACTACCACACAATTGTACTCATTTCTCAAACTAGCAAAATAATGCTCAAAATTCTTCAAGTTAGGCTTCAACAGTACATTAACTTAGAGCTTCCAGATGTTCAAGCTGGATTTAGAAAAGGCAGAAGAACCAGAGATCAAATTGCCAACATCCACTGGATCATAGAAAAAGCAAGAGAATTCCAGAAAAACATCTAGTCTTCTGCTTCATTGACTACACTAAAGATTTTGACTGTGGGGATCACACCAAACAGTGGAAAATTCTTAAAGAGATAGGAATATCAGACCACCTTACCTGCCTCCTGAGAAATGTGTATGAGGGTCAAGAAGCAAAAGTTAGAACCAGACATGGAACAATGGACTGGTTCCAAATTGGGAAAGGAGTACGTCAAGGCTCTGCATTGTCACCCTGCTTATTTAATCATGTGATTAAATACAGAGTACATCATGTGAAATACTGGACTGGATGAAGATCAAGCTGTAATCAAGATTTCCAGGAGAAATATCAATAACTTCAAATATGCAGATGACACCACCCTTATGACAGAAAGCGAGGAGAAACTGAAGAGCCTCCTGATGAATGTGAAAGAAGAGAGTGAAAAAGCTGGCTTAAAACTCAACATTCAAAAATGAAATTACGGCATCGTTCCCATCAATTCATAGCAAATGATGGGAAAGCAGTAGAAACAGTGACAATCTTTATTTTCTGGTGCTCCGAAACCATGCAGATGGTGACTGCAGCCATGAAATTAAAAGATGCTTCCTCCTTGGAAGAAAAGCTATTGCAAACCTAAGCAGCATATTAAAAAGCAGAGACATTACTTTGCTGTCAAAGTACCATCTAGTCAAAGCTTTGGTTTTTCTAGTAGTAGCTGAGTGTTGAAGAATTGATGGTTTTGAACTGTGGTGTTGGAGAAGACTCTTGAGAGTCCCTGGACTGCAAGATCAAGCCAGTCAATTATAAAGAAAATCAATCCTGAATATTCATTATAAGATGTGATGCTGAAGTTGCAACTATAGTTTTGGCCACCTGTTGGAAAAAGCTGAGTCATTAGTAAAGAACTCTATGTTGGGAAAGATTGAAGGCAGGAAGAAAAGAGGATGCCAAAGGACCAGATGGTTGTATGGCATCACCAACTCAATGGACATGAGTTTGAGTAGGCTCCCGGAGATGGTGAAGGATAGGGAAGCCTAATGTGCTGCAGTCCATGGGGTCGCAAAGAGTCAGACTCGACTGAACAACTGAACAACAGCAACATCTTATTAAGAAGGTGATCTAGCATGTTCTTAGAAAGCACTGGATCCATTTTATTTAGATCCTAGTTATCGTGTTGGAAGTAACAGTGCTTCTTTAATTCTGCATATAAACACATTGTGATTCATTCATAAATAGTCATGCTTTCCAATTTGTAATATCCACTTTTCCTTAGTAGCTTTCTGAAAGTTTCTTAAATGTGGTGTTCATCTTTTTAGACACTGCTTTTTTTTCAGATATATATTTATATTCCGTCTTGGTTCTAGAAACATTTGTAGAGTCCTTTTCTACTTTTCCTCTGTCTAGAAAACAGTCATAAGATCAATAAAAAGTTGGTTAATTGGATGGAATACAGAAGTTATAAAATTACATCTTCTCTTAAATCAGATAAATGAGACTGGAACGTTGTGTATGATGGCAATGCCTCTCTCAATGTGCATGTTAAATACAAATATGGAAACACTGGCACAGATGTCTTGGGATCCACTTCTTAATTATCCATACTTTTGTTTTCCAATATCAACTTTGAAATTCTACATACTCCCTACTATCAAGACTGCATGACTTTCTTGTCTGGGACCCTACAGAATTTTATTCATAGCTCTATATATCAAATGTTTGATTGCCTCATACATGTGTGTAGTTTGTGTTCCATTAGTTTGTGAGCTTATTAAGGTAATGACAATATCTGGTTTTCTTTTTTTCCCATGTGCCTGGTGCTAAACTCAACTCAGGGGAAGTGTTCAGTAACTGAATCCCAATTGAAAGAATGAATGCATGAGTGAGTATTATGTCTCCCCAACTATATGGCTTCTTAAGAACAAGAATGGTATCTTACACTTCATTGAATCTCTTCCTTAAATATTGTTTAAAATTGTCAAAATAGTTCATAAAGAACAAGAGAGGATGAGGAAAGAAAGTCACACCCAGAGTTTTTGTTTGTAGCATTTAGATTTAGGAATCTTAGCTATCCTTTTTCTTTGTCGATAGCAAGGGGTTGGGGGGAAAAGTTAGAATAACATATTGTAGAAGCCAAGGTTTCATTTATTAGAGTATTGGTCAGGTTTATAGAAAACGGCCATAAAGTTCTTTGAGACATCTCCAAGAGTGAGGTGACATCAATGTCCTCTTTCCTAGAATCTGGATGAGCTTATAATTGCCTCAACCACTAAGGAACACAGTAGAGAGGGCAGTATGGAACTTTCAAGCTGACACCAGGAAAGGCTTCTGCCTCTTTCACTGCAAAGCTTGTTGATGGGATACTGAACTGCCATGTACAAAGTCTGACTAGTCTGAGACTTCCACGCTGAAGAAGCCAAATGGAATTTTCAATACACATTGGCAGCTGGCCCTCAGCAGGCAGTCTGAGAGGCTACCCAAGTCAAGATTCCACATAACCTCAGCCCAAGCTAAAATCTGACTACAATCATCTGAGAGATCTGGATGAGAAGCCCCCAGCTTCACCCTTCCAAATTCCTCACCCACAAAACTGTGAACAACATAAAATGGTAAATCACTGTATCTTGGGGTATTTGTTGTGTAAAAATAAGTAGATTTCACTGAGTTTTTTTCCGTTGTTAATGTTCTTTACTGGACTTGTGCTCAGTTGTATCAGTCTTTGTGGCCCCATGCAATGTAGCCCATCAGGCTCCTCTGTCCATGGAATTTTCCAGGCAAGAATACTAGAGTGGGGTGCCATTTTCCTACTCCAGGGAATCCTCTTGACCCAGGGATCGAAATTGAGTCTCTTGTGTATCTTGCATTAGCAGGAGGATTCTTTACCACTCGCACCACCTGGGAAGCTCCTTATTGGACTTATCCTCTTAATACACTGGCCATTCAAGATTCAAACAACTCTTGCTTGTTCAGAGGATAAAAGTGAAAGTGCAAATCTCTCAGTCATGTCCAACTCTTTGTGACCCCATGGATGATACAGTCCATAGAACTCTCCAAGCCAGAATACTAGAGTGGGTAGCTGTTCCCTTCTCCAGGGGATCTTCTCAACCCAGGGATTGAACCAGGTCTCCCATATTGCAGGCAGATTCTTTACCAGCTGAGCCACCAGGGAAGCCCAGGAATACTGGAGTAGATAGCCTATCCCTTCTCTAGGGGAATCTTCCCATCCCAGGAATCAAACTGGGGTTTCCTGCATTGCAGGCAAATTCTTCACCAGCTGAGCTACCAGGGAAATGCATCAGTAAAATGATCTGAGGATAAGCAGTAAAATTATCAGAGGATAAGTCATCAATAAAAAATGAATTTTGTTAATATGGGAGCAATTCTAATTGGGAAGAGTTCTTAGGTCCAAACCTGAAGATCAGAATCTGTCACTTAGAGTGTGACTTACTCAAGTCATTTCAACTTCTTGGCTTCAGTTTATTCATCTGCAAAAATTGTTTTGAGATAGAAATTAAATGAATTAGATATTGGTAAAATTCCTTACATATCATAATGTGGTAGTAAATGTTCATCAACTGTTTTTCTGAGAGAAAAAATTCCCAATTTGTAGAAGCTGCCAATTTTTGTGGTGTAAAGAATCCCAACATGCACAATTTCATGCTGTTAATGTTACTGAGCACCAAGGTGGGAAGGATTGAGAAGTTTATTGAGATTTTCATGAATTATCCTAATTCCCAGCATCCTGACTCTTTTCTAAATTTTTGGAATTTATTATTTATGCTTTTAATTTGACATTTAATTGCATCTTTATTTTAGATGTGTTTGATATTTATATCTCATTATTTTTAATTTAAACATTATTCTGTAACTGATATTTATAGGTCTTATTTCTCAAGCTAGAACATAGGTTGTTTGAAGAGAAATTTTTGTATTGTGCTTCTGTGTCTCCATTGCATCTTGCCCTTTTTGAGTAGATGCTTGTTAAATAGTTTTTTGTTCCTGTTTTTCCAGTGTGTAAATAATGTTTAAACATTTCCCTCAATTTCTCATGCTGAATAAATTCAGCCTAATGTTTTTATTTACATTCATAGCTGGCAAACAGTAAGCCTATTTGGCTATTTTTCTTGTAAGGTGCTATTTTTTCTAAATGACATATGTCAGTTTTATTTACAGTTATTTTAAATTATAGATTTAAAATACAATAATAATTAACAAGGAAAGAGGTTGAGAAAATGGAATGTTTGGTAGAGTTTTATATTAAGATAAATTCTTCAGGAAATCAGTTCATAATGTTGCCTACTTTCTTCCAATATAAGTGATCAGATTGTAAAATACTGACGGAGCTGCAGGCTTAAAGAATCGTTCACCATTTCATTGTTTACAGGAACAAATGCTCAATCTGATTGCAAAATATGCTTCAGACAGCTGTTAAAAGGTTCTTTGGTTCATTTTTGTTTCTAAGAAAGGGGATATTAATATTGTTGAACGTTCAAATTATGCAAGTGACATTTATTGTAGAGCATAGTATTAATTACTAACTGAATCAATGAGAAAAACAAAAGGCAATTGTTTGATTCAAACTACAAGGTTGGGGAAATTTATATGTGTGTATCTGTGTTTATTTTCTATTACCCTAATATCTTGCATCAAGAGATAAGCCAGTATTCAAAAAATGAACTCGTTGGAGAAGAAATTGGTGCAATTCACCATCCTTTCCCAAATTGGAGTAATTTAGATAGAAATAAATTATAATGGTGCTTATCTCAGGCTTTTGAGCACATGCCAAAAACTGTTCATTATTTGTCCCCAGAGGGGATCAGAACAGTAATAATGGCAGTATCTGGGTGAAGGTAAATAGCCAAAGCATCACCACAAATGGCATTGATCGATAAGATTACTCATATTTTCCAGACCAAGAAAACTAAAAAACATAAATCATTTCACTTATATACGGATGCTCTAGAAAATAAGTAAATAAAATTTCCCCTCTAATGGTTGTATTTGCATTGAATGTGGATTTATGTGCTATTGTTTCTCAAAAAGAAAGAAAAAGTGAAACATCAGATATATGTAACCTAGGGGGACTTCCGTGGTGGTCCGGTAGTTAAGACTTTATGCTTCTATTGCAGGGGGCACAGGTTTGACCCCTGTTTGGGGAACTAAGATCCTTCATGTTGTGGTTTGAAGAGAAAAAAAAAATGTATTATCTAGGAAGTAGGCTGAAAATCATCAGTAGTACTAATATATTATATGCTGCAGAATAATACTTTTTTCAGAGCTATCACTGATCTTAAAATGTTTAATAAAGTGGAAGGCTAGTAATATTAATAACATGCGTTTGAATTTTATAAATAAGAGACTCCTGGGGAGGAAGAGAAGTCTATGGATACTGTAACTATTAGGAACCCAGAATCTGACCTCAAAGTGACTTTGGGAGGCAGAAAATTATCAGGAAAATATTGTTAGGTTTATCAAATATCCTTGTTCCCCTGAAGTAGGGCACAGACATTGGAAAGAGCAGATATGGAAGGGCAATACCAACTGAACAGTGACTAGTGGTTATCTTGTGCTGTGTGTGCTCAGTCACGTCTGATTCTTTGCAACCCCAGAGACTGTAGCCTGCCAGACTCCTCCATTAGTGGAATTTCCCAGGCAAGACTACTGGAGTGGGTTTCCATTTCCTACTCCAGGGGATCTTCCCAACCCAGGGATTGAACCTGTATCTCTTGTGTCTCTTGCAATGGCAGGCTGATTCTTTACCACTAGGGTCACCTGAGAAGCCTTATGGCTATCTTGGTGGTAATCAAAAGAGATTGATGGCTGCCAGAAAGGTCTCTTCAGTGTCTGGGATTCTTTGAAAGATCATTAAGGCAAAATGGTGTGTGGGGGAGATGAGGGGGGTTTCTTAGCTCTTAAGAATGTCTTAATTTGAATTTCATAGCAAGCTGGAAGCTAGAAGTTGAAATTTAGTTGGTTCCAGGGAAATAAAAAAATGCAACATTTCTTACATATGTCATTTTGTGCCCTGAGACTTACACCCACTATGTTGATTATAGCTATATGTGTTGTATGATTTCATGAGAAGTTTCTGTAAAAGCATGCTTGAAACTTTGATAATGATTCTTTTTGAGAAGTGGCATGGGATTGACAGTGGGATTGGACTCACTGTTTCTTGGCAAAATTTGGAGAGTGTTTACATTTATTAAACCAAGTACATGTGTTATTTCTAAATAAAAAATAAAGAATGAAGGCTTCCATAAACCATACATGTTTACATATTATATAATAACCATGTCACATTACAGGGATCTACATATATCCATATGTTAATATTTAAAGAAGTTAATCCTTTTTAAAACTCTGCATTAAATTACCACACTACAAATCTTAATGCTGTACTATTGTTGAATTTTTTTAAATGTTTGTCGTGGGAAGCAAATTGCTCGGTGAAGGGCATGTCTTGTGCTTAATAATAGACAAATGGTCTGTTTAATATGGCTGGAGAGAGAGAACAAAATATGCGTTCATTTAGCTGGTCTTAAATTTCTCTATATCTGTCTCTTTTCCTTGATCTCTCTTTCTGTCTCCCTACCCAGTATGCTGCTGCTGCTGCTGCTGCTAAGTCGCTTCAGTCGTGTCCGACTCCGTGCGACCCCAAAACTCTTTTAAAAAAGTGTCTTCTTTTGGTTTCTTGATTCTACTTTTGCTCTCACTTTAAAATTCAGTAGGCACAAAAATAATTTGTACTTCCAGGGACACTACTGAATGTGAAATGCCTTTTCAGTCAAAATGGGTTAATCATTATTCTTTTCTTGAATAAGGGCAAATGAACTGCCCATGCTTTTGAAATCAGAGCTAGAATATATAGAAATTTAAATAAACCTTTCATTTACACAAAAATCACTTCTCAACCAGCTCCTTTTCTGATGGAGAATGTATACTAGGCAACATCCAAATATTTCATCTACTCAACATGGATTCATGAAAGATTTTCCCAAAGTTGATTTTCAAAAGATTTCACATGCCAACAAAACATAAGCCATATTTAAGGAGAAAAAAAATGTTCTAAATGGACTTTTTAGTTTGTTTTTAGTCTTCTTACTAAACAGTTTTCTAATATTTAAATTTTAATTAAAAAGAGAAAAAGGGTTATTTTTCAAAGGTAACTTTTCCATTAAAAAAAAAAATCTTATTTTTAGAGAGAGAAAAATGAGAGAAATAAAACACCTCAAGAAATGGCAGCAAAGTATTTGCCCTTTGGCCAAGACACCAAATTGTCTTTTGGCCTCATTCTAGATACAAAACTATATCATCAAGCCAGTGGCAGGGATGATATGCTATGCATGCTCTACTTCTTAGCAGCCAACCCAAGTAAACATAAATCAATCAAAATTGATCACCACTGTATATCTGATCGAACTTGATTGGTCAATATAAGTGGCCTAGTAAAAGCCATCATGGTTATATCAGTAGGAAATCAGTTATGATTGATCAAGTTGATCAACTGGTAAGCTATTAGTTGACTAAATCTTATTTCTTTATCTGAGCTTTACAGACATAAGTTTTGACTTCTACCTTCTTGTGCAATGAGGAAAACATGATCAAAAACATATTAAAAGGCAGTCAATGCAATGTTGAGGATGTCTGTTTCTTGATCTGTGTGGATGGTAACTTGAATGTATTCACCTCCTGAAAATTTATTGAGTTTTATACTTAGGAAGTGTGCAGTTTTCTGAGTGTATGTTATACTGAGACTTTTTTTTTTAAGTTTTAAAAAAGTCAGTATCCTCTAAGATGTGTTGATGTGGGGATTTTTATCCTGAGGTGATGAAATTGATTGAAAATGACATTTTGATGCTTCTTCTATCATTATTTTCTTACTTGTGCCCAAAGTAAAGACTTTTTCCAACCAAAAGATTTGTTACAATTGCCTTTTTCCTATGTATGGTTTTATACTCATAGTCCCTTGAAATAATTTTCTTTAAGTTTGTCAAATTAATAGATAAGTTGATCTCTGTGATTACGTGGATCACTTTGATTTGGGTATTTAATTTCTAGTTCATGAGGCTTAGGACCCATTCTTGAAATTACTGTTTTCCAGGTAAACACAAAAGAGAGTAAATGCAATGAGGGCTCAACCACATGAATAGTCCCCACATATTCAAAATATCAAATTATTTAGAAAGATTGGTTCTTAAGTTCTGTGTGTTAAAAAAAAATTGTGATGAATGAAATCTTTCCATGGGATTTATTTTTTCCCACAAATTCTGATGTTTATAAGGAATCCCTTTTTTCCCCAATTTCCATAAATACTGAGACTTCTTCCCCAGAAATATATGCATACTTAAGGACATCTTTCATTTAGTATAGTAGTTTTTCACCTTAAAAATAATTGATTCCTGCATTTTGATCTTTCCTCAAAGGACTCAAATGTCTAAAATTTGCTAAACAAAAAGGTGAATAGAAGGAACAGTATGCATGGCAATGTGAAGTCGATTGATCATTACCATCAGTATTACCACAATGGCTATGTTTATTTATTTCTCTACCAAGCGAGATTCTAAGTATTTCATCTGTAGCCAATAAATCATTATATTAATAACTCTATTAAGTGATCACCACTATTGTATTCATTTTATAAGTTAAACAACAACAGAAGCAACAGCAAACTTGAGACCTGTAAGTAAGTGAAAAGAAAATGCAAGTTACTCAGTCATGACCAACTTTTTGTGACCCCGTGGGCCATAGTCCTCCAGGCTCCTCTGTCCATGGAATTTTCCAGGCAAGAATACTGGAGTGGGTAGCCATTCCCTTCTCCAAGAGATCTTCCCAACCCAGGGATTGAACCCATGTCTCCTGCTTGGCAGAAAGACTCTTTACCACCTGAGCCACCAGAGAAGCCTTTAATGATAACCACCAAATTGAGGATAAAGCAACTTCTTGGAAGAGGGAGAAGAAAGGATTGGGACAGGGAACATAGGAATGTCATAGCTCAATTTTTCCTTTCTTACACTAGGTGGATAGTGGTGCATGAATGGATGCTGTATCACTCTCATGTCTTTTGATTATCTATATCAGGAAGCAACAGTTAGAATGGACATAGAACAATAGACTGGTTCCAAATAGGACAAGAAGTATGTCAAGGTTATATATTGTCACCCTGCTTATTTAACTTATATGCAGAGTACATCATGAGAAATGCTGAGCTAGAGGAAGCACAAGCTGGAATCAGGATTGCTGGGAGAAATATCAATAACCTCAGATGTGTAGATGACACCAGCCTTATGGCAGAAAGTGAAGAACTAAAGAGCCTCATGATGAAAGTGAAAGAGGAGAGTGAAAAAGTTGGCTTAAAGCTCAACATTCAGGAAATGAAGATCACGGCATCAGGTCCCATCACTTCATGGGAAATAGATGGGGAAACAATGGAAACAGTGACAGACTTTATTTTTGGGGGCTCCAAAATCACTGCAGATGGTGATTGCAGCCATGAAATTAAAAGACGCTTACTCCTTGGAAGGAAAGTTGACCAACCTAGATGGCATATTAAAAAGCAGAGACATTACTTTGTCAACAAAGGTCCGTCTAGTCAAAGCTATGGTTTTTCCAGTGGTCATGTATGGATGTGAGAGTTGGACTGTGAAGAAAGCTGAGCACAGAAGAATTGATGCTTTTGAACCTTGGTGTTGGAAAAAACTCTTGAGAGTCCCTTGGACTGCAAGGAGATCCAACCAGTCCATCCTAAAGGAAATCAGTCCTGAGTGTTCATTGGAAGGATTGATGTTGAAACTCCAATACTTTGGCCACCTGATGTGAAGAACTGACTCATTTGAAAAGACCCTGATGCTGGGAAAGATTGAAGGCAGGAGGAGAAGAGGATGGCAGAGGATGAGATGGTTGGATGGCATCAATGACTCAATGGACATGAGTTTGAGTAAACTCTGGGAGTTGGTGATGGACAGGGAGGCTTAGCATGCTGTGATGAATGGGGTCGCAAAGAGTCGGACATGACTGAGTGACTGAACTGAACTATTATTTTGTGTCTGCCCACTATTTAAAAAAAAACAAAACACAAGGCACATAGGAGTGCGGAAGCACTAGTGTCAGCATCCACTATACCTATGTCTCTCACACTCCTTTGGGTATGTTATAGTTTAAAAACGTACACATTTAGTTACTTTAATGTAGAAAGGGTAATATGGTTAAAAAAAAAAGTGGTGCTTTTACAATATGCCCCAATATCAAAACACCATAGTAATTTTGGTTTTGTAGATTTTTGGAGCCAGAAAGAACACATCTGGTTTGTATGATGTTGAGGCCAAGTAACATAGGTGGTCTAGACAAAATTAAAATAATTCAGTTGGATTGAAAAAGACAACAACAACAACAAAAGCCATTTCAGGGAACAAAGTTTAGGATTCTAATGAAGAAAATAATAGGCTTTGGTGAGGATAGGGAAGATGAGAAGATAAAGGGAACCATCCAAGGGAAAATATTTTAACTGCATAGAAGTTTAAGTTGCTCACATATTTAAAACACTTAACAGATGAGAAGGGGACTAAAATAGATGACCTTCAAGTAACTTTTTGATTGGCCTCTGCCTCCAATCATTTTGAGAAACAAACAAAAAACAGTTAAATGAATAAGACATGTAAATCTCTCCTAGCTAGTGTTTAATATAGATTTGAACACACATGAGTAACACTGCAAATAGTTCAAAGGCACAGTAATTAATGAGAGGAAAATCAAATTCCAATTTGCTGACCTATTTGGTTATGATTCAAAAAACCATAAGGATTTATAAAAAATTCACTCAAGTTTACTTATTGTTAACCATGCAGGAAATGAGGGCATAGTCATAATTTAATGTCAGCAACTGTCCCATTTGGGAACAGTTGAATTAAATGTAGACCTTTAGACTTTATGCTGGGAGAAAGCAGAGAGAGATTGAAGGTATAAGTACTCTGGACAGATTTAATATGATCCCAGAGGAGGGAAAATGACTTTTGCTGAAGTAGATTAAGAGACTATGTTAAGTAAGTTACACTGTAATTATAGCTGTAATTGTATTCACACTACAACATGAATAGGGGTCCAATAAACCCATTCCAAACTCCCTGGATACCTCTTTCTTACTCCCAATCTGTACTGAAGATATTTCAGAATTTTTATTTTAGTTCAATATTGCTCAGTGATAAAAAGGAATGACTTTGTCAGTGACAGTGAGGTGGGTGAACACAGGCCCATTATACAGAGTGAAGTAAATCAGAGAGAAAAAAAAGCAAATATCATATATTAATGCATATATATGAAATCTCAAAAATGGTAGTGATGAACTTACTTGCAAGGAAGGAATGGAGACACAGATGTAGAGAACGGACTTGTGGCCATAGTAGGGAAAGGAGAGGGTGGGATGAATGGAAAAGGAGCATTGACATACATACAGTATCATGTGTAAAACAGATAGCTGGTGGGAAGTTGCTGTATAACACAGGGACCCCAGCCTGGTGCCCGGTGATGACCTAGATGTGTGGGATTGGTGAGGGAAGAGAGGCTCAACAAGGAAGAGATATGTGTATAATTATGACTGATTCATGTCATTATACAGCAGAAGCAAATACAATATTGTAAAGCAAATTTCCTCCAATTAGAAAAAATAAATGTAAAAAATATGATTAGTTTCAGGGAAGGGAAGGTCTTCTATTTGTCATGTAAACAGATGCCACTAAAAGTGTTTAATGTACTGGGGAAAAAATGCCATAGGATATTTCAGAACTTAACAGTCAGTCCAGAAATTCTTCAAGTGATTTAATTGCAGAAATTATTTTTGTTGAATGGAATGGTTTCCAGTAAGTCAGAAGAGTAAGGAAAATCAGTTGAAATAGGCCAAATGTAAATTCAACCAATTATTACTCAACTTAACAAAAACAAACAAACAGAAAAAACAACAATGTACTATTCATTATACAGATTCTGCCTGTGAAATGTGATATTGATTTTCTCTTGAGTTTTCATTAATGTTCAGTATCTCAATTAGATTATGAGAATGTTAGTATATAAATTGTAGTCTATAGTTTTGGGATCAAAATTGCCTAATGTACCTGTATACTGCTTCAAAATATTCTTACTTCCTTTTTACTTAAAGACCTATCAACATTTCTTTTGAGTTCAGTTCAGTTCAGTCGCTCAGTCGTGTCCAACTCTTTACGACCCCATGAATTGTAGCATGCCAGGCCTCCCTGTCCATCATCACCAACTCCCGAAGTTCACCCAAACTCATGTCCATCAAGTCAGTGATGCCATCCAGCCATCTCATCCTCTGTCGTCCCCTTCTCCTCCTGCCCCCAATCCCTCCCAGCATCAGAGTCTTTTCCAATGAGTCAACTCTTCACATGAGGTGGCCAAAGTACTAGAGTTTCAGCTTTAGCATCAGTCCTTCCAAAGAAATCCCAGGACTGATCTCCTTTAGAATAGACTGGTTGGATCTCTTGCAGTCCAAGGGACTCTCAAGAGTCTTTTCCAACACCACAGTTCAAAAGCATCAATTCTTCAGCGCTCAGCTTTCTTCACAGTCCAACTCGCACATCCATACATGATTACTGGAAAAACCATAGCCTTGACTAGATGGACCTTTGTTGGCAAAGTAATGTCTCTGCTTTTGAATATGCTATCTAGGTTGGTCATAACTTTCCTAGGGTAGGTTTAATATGAATGAACTCTTTTAGCTTTTGCTTGTCTCATGCTTGTCACAAAAGTTCATTATATCTCCTTCAGTTCTGAATGATAATCTTGCTGGAAAGCGTATCTAGGTTGCAAGTCTTCCCCTTTCAGTACTTTAAACATATAATACCAGTCCCTTCTAGCTTCAAGTGTTTCTGCCAAAAAAAGAAAAATCAGTTGATAGTCTTATGGGGGTTTCCTTGTATATGACTTTGTTTTTCTCTTGCTGACTTTAAAATTCTCTAACTTTTGCTATTTTAATATGATATATATTGGTGTGGGTCTATTTGAGTTCATTTTTTGAAACCCTCTGTGCGTCCTGTGCCTGGATATCTGTTTTCTTCTTCAATCTTGGGAAGTTTCTATCAAATACATTTTGACTCTCTCTCTCTTTTCTTTCTGGGATCCCTAGAATGTAAATGCTGGTACATTTGATGTTATCCCAAAGATCTCTTATCCTGTTCTTAGTTTTTTAAATGTATTCTCTTTTTCTGATTGAGTGATTTATATTATCCAATCTTCCAGATCATTTATGCATTCTCTAATAAAAGTGTGGTAGAAATGTGATATTCTGCCAATATATGTTGAAAAACCTATAGATTTGTTCTTTTAAAAAACAGGTTTTGAGTAGTATCCACCTGATTGCTGTCAAAATTCTGGGCAAAGCACCATTAGAGACAGCAAACTGAGCAAATAAAGACAACAATTGCACCTTGTTAAAAACATCAAATGTAAAGTGCCCTGAAGGAAGAATGTGTGTGGTGTCTTCTAGAAACAGAAAAAAAAAAAGTGTAGAAAATAATTAACCGTAGAGAGTTTGGTATCAGAGGAGGCAGATGATCGAGGTAGGGCCACATCATGTAGGATTTTGGGAGCCACCAAATGTGTTTGGATTTTATTCCAAATAAAATGTGAAGTCTTTAAGGGTTTTCAAGAGTGCCAATGCTATGATTTATGACATCTGAGTGTGTGCTTTTATCTTAGCCATATTTCTTCATAAAATATTTTAATAATAATTTAGCAGTTTGACTATTGTGCTCTTAAAATTTTACATGACTCTACAAATTTTTATATGCTATTCAACATTTGATAGTACTCATACACAACTTTCTTTACTTATTGAGTTGAACTTATTTAATAACTCAACAAACCATTTTAATACAAGTTGAAATTACTGAAAGTGCACACACAAACGCACACACATACACAGATGTACTGGCTTTTTTGATTTCCTTAGATACTCTCCTTAAAAATTTAATAAGCCAGTTGTATCCTACTGCAAAAACTGGTGTTAATAGCTCCACTAGCAAAAATTTATCATAAACATTAATATATTCTCATAGAAATATTTCCCTCACTTTGAGGCTAAAATATCAATATGCCAATAAATAATCGTTTTATGTTGCAAACTTTGAAAACACCATTGGCCAAACACATTTTAATAGGCCCATACTTGTTTAGATAGCATAAGAAACTGCCTATGAATTGTTGTGAGTGAGGAGGACTCAAGGGTATTTGGTTCCCCCAAATATTCTTAATTTGGAGCAATCAGGAAGCTAGTGTGCACCTTAAAGTTTATTTGTTCACTGTAAGAGAATAAAGAATAGGTTATTTAAGTAAGTGTTAGTTGCTCAGTTGTGTCTGACTCTTTGTGACCCCATGGACCATTAACCCACCAGGCTCATCTGTCCATGGAATTCTCCAGGCAAGAATACTGGAGTGGGTAGCCATTTCCTTCTCCAGGGGATCTTCCTGACTCAGGGATTGAACCTGGATCTCCTGAGTTGCAGGCAGATTCTTTAATATCTGAGCCACCAGGGGAGCCCAACTTAATGCTACTTAAGTTATTAAGATATCTTTTTTTAGGAGAGCATCAGATCCTGAGACACCATGAAAATTATGTTTTGTAGGCAGAGACTTTTCAAATAAAAGATCGTAAAGGAAGGGAAGGGCATGTAGGAGATTCTTCTTATCTCCCACAGTTGCCAAATGTGGCCTTACTTTTTGCAATATTTAGGAGTAATTTAATTTTTAAGTCAAGATTTACCGTCATGGATTTGATTACATTTCCTCTTAACAATATCATCAGTATTGCAAAACATTTTTATAGACATTTCAAGGCTATCCATCAGCAACATACTACTTATTTCAAGATTAATACTACATTTTATGTGAATTATACTTGGTGCCACCTCAAATTAATTTTGTTGATTCATGAAAGTCTTCAAAATTATAGTAAGTTTTCCCATTTATTTTGTAAAGTGGAAAGGTATTTAGAGATATTAGTAAGAATAGCTACATCAATTTAGAAATACAAGTAAGTATTTTGGTTTGGGAATCCAAGGTTATGAAAGCAAAACAAATGGTTGTAATCTCTTTGTCATTGTTCAGTATCATCTATTCTTTATTTTCAAAATAGGGACTAAGACATTGTGGAAAATATAGCTATTTCTTAGAGTGAACTTATTAAAAATGATTAATTTGAGTCTAATTTTAAGACCAAAATGTGAGGAATATATTTTGTTTGTTATCTTTTCTCACTACTTGATATCACATGATTAAAGACAAGACTAAAACCAGAACCAATAAGTGTATATATATATATATATATATATATATAGAGAGAGAGAGAGAGAGAGAGAGAGAGAGAGAGAGATTTGGGGACTTCATATGGTTAATTTGTGACTGATCCAATAAAATAGAATTAATACTGTGTTTGCCTTCAGTTTCAAACAATGTAAGTATTCTCTTTGATAGGAAAATGCTGACTTTTTCTATGTAAGATTGTGCAAAAGAGAATTCATTTATTAATTATCTCTGTCCTTAGAATTTCAAAGAATGTTAACCACTAGTAATAAATGAATGTGCTTGACTTTGTGAAGGTAAGCTTCCTTCTCTTCTGTAGACACTAGAGCATCACAAGGTCAAGTGGCAGATGGCTTGAGAGTTACATCATACACATATTACACAGCAACTGTGAATGAAAATTGCTGCACAAAATTACCCCCAAATTCAGCTTTAAACAAGGAGCATTTATTATATCACACAGTTTCTAAGGGGTGGGGAACTGGCAACTTAGTTGGGTAGTTCTTCCTGGGAGATCTCTCATAGGGTTGCAGTGACTATGTTATCCAGGGCAATGGACATTTGAAGGGTTGACTGGATCTGAGCATCCACTTCTAAGAAGATTATCTCACATGGAATTTGTCTGGAAATCTTTATTTCTTGTCACATGGGCTTCTTCATAGGACTGCCTAAGTGCCCTCAAGACTGAAGCTGGCTTCCCCCATCTGTCTCAGAGAAAGCAGGGCAGAAACAGTAATGTCTTTTATGACTTAACCTGAGAAGCTCCATCTTATCCCTTCTGCCATATTCTATTTATTGGTTATCCAGTTGTTGTTGCTGTTTAGTCACTAAGTCATGTCTGATACTTTTGAGATCCCATAGACTGTAATCCACCAGGCTCCTCTGTCCTTGGGACCTTACAGTCAAGAATACTAGAGTGGCTTGCCATTTCCTTCTCCAGGGGATCTTCCCAAGCCAACCCAGGGATAGAACCCATGTCCCCTGTGTTGGCAGGTGACTTCTTTACCACTGAGCCACTGGGGAATAACCCTGAAACAATATGGGAGGAAACTACACAAGGACATGAGTATCAGAAGGCAGAGATCATTGGGTATCATAGTAGAGGCTGAATACTACAAAACTGAAGGATACATTGTGGGGAGATTAGCTTCGTATACATTTCCTCTTCTTCCATCTCCTCCTTTTTTTTTCTCCTCCTCCTCCTTCTTCAGTATGAAAACACACAAATATTAAAAGTTCAGTCATAGTTAACCCTCAAATTTCAGGACACATATGTACTTATGTTCATGTACAGAAATGAGCTAATAGGCAAATGAACTTATTCATCTACAATTTAGCATAAAAAAATTTCCCATGTGCAAAACAAAGCAAAACAAATTTTGATTGAGACCCTGAAAAATAATCCACAAGGAAGCAAACATCACGCCCTATTTTACAAGCAAAAAAATCAAGCTGGTAATCTTTATCAAATTAATAATGGCATTTTTCTTAACTAGTTTTTGCTTGCTTGGTTAGCTTAAGGGTCTCTGAGTATTACAAAACATTTAAAATTTTATTTTAAGAAAATGATTCTGGGGGCAGTCCCAAGATGGCGGAGGAATAGGATGGGGAGACCACTTTCTCCCCCACAAATTCATCAAAAGATCATTTGAGTGCTGAGCAACTTCCACAAAACAACTTCTGAACACTGGCAGAGGACATCAGGCTCCCAGAAGGGCAGCCCATTCTCTTCGAAAGGAGGTAGAACAAAATATAAAAGACAAAAAGAGAAACTAAAGTTAGGGAAGGAGACCCATCCTGGGGAGGGAGTCGTGAAGAAGTTTCCAAACAGTTGGAAACCCTCTCACAGGTGGGTCTGTGGGGACATAACTGGGAGAAAACACACACACACACACACACAAACCCACAGAATATGCACCTAACCGCAACTGCCAGCAGAGAAGTAGTCCAGACGCTCACATCCACCACCAGTGAGCAGAGGCTGTACAGTCAAGTGCGGGCTACATAATCAGTGCTTAGGGTGAGGACCCAGCCTGAATGACCTGGGAAAAATCTGAGGGAGTTAACGTGAGATAGCAACCCAAACTGTGGGGTCGCCAGCGAAAAAAAAAGAGAACTTTCCTGCGAAAGGCTCTAAGGTGCAGCCTGACCTGCTCACAGAACAAAGGATTGAGCGAATACCAAAGGAGAATTAGCTGGCTCCGTACGAGCCCCTCCCCCCTCCCCCAGATGCAGAGAGGCAGGTGTGCAACAACCAGAGCTGGAAGGCAAGGGGCAATCTTGGTCCCAGAGACAGGCATCCTCCACCAAACTGTGAGCAGACTCCCAGTTACTAACCACATCTTCCTGGGATCCTGGACAGTTGACATCTGCCAGGAGGGTCACAACCTGAGATCAGCTGATGGCACACCTGAGACGGTTGTCTCACGGCACACCCAGGAAACCAAGCGTCAGGACTCGGGAGGTGATTAAGACACAAGGCCCACCTGGGACAGTGTGCTCGACAAACACCTGGTCGCCTTAGCTGCTTGGACCTGGGAAAGGCACAAAACACACACCCAACAAAGTTTGTGCCTTTGCAGAGTACCAAAGAACCTGAGCAGCTTAGAACCTGTGCACTTGTGGGAAGTGCACAAAACACAGGGCCTGATTTGGACAACACACCTGCAGAGTAACCTGGAGCCTGAGCAGTGTAGACCCAGGAAGCACAGGCCACCTTGAGCTGGGGCAAACCCAATGGGGTCTATACACTGCAAGCACCCTCCACACATGCTGGCAGTAACTGTTTGCAGTGTCCCTTCCTCCCCACAACACAATTGAACAAGCGAGCCTAAAGAGTGACCACCTTCACTCCCTGTTGCTCACTTGTGTCTGACTGTTTGCAACGCCATTGACTGTAGCCTACCGAGCTCTTCTGTTCATGGGATTCTCCAGGCAAGAATACTGGAGTGGGTTGCCATTTCATTCTCCAGGGGATCTTCCTAACCCACGGATCGAACCTGAGTCTCCTGCATTGCAGGCAGGCATTTCACCCTCTGAGCCACCAGAGAAAAAGGCAAAATGGCTGTCTGAGGAGGCCTTACAAATAGCTGTGAAAGGAAGAGAAGTGAAAAGAAAAGGAGAAACGGAAAGATGTAAGCATCTGAATGCAGAGTTCCAAAGAATAGCAAGGAGAGATAAGAAAGCCTTCCTCAGTGATCAATGCAAAGAAATAGAGGAAAACAACAGAATGGGAAAGGCTACACATCTCTTCAAGAAAATTAGAGATACCAAGGAAAAATTTCATGCAAAGATGGGCTCAATAAAGGACAGAAATTGTATGGACCTAACAGAAGCAGAAGATATTAAGAAGAGGTGGCAAGAATACACAAAGAAACTATACAAAAAAGATCTTCACAACCCAGATAATCATGATGGTGTGATCACTCACCTAGAGCCAGACATCCTGGAATGTGAAGTCAAGTGGGCCTTAGAAAGCATCACTACGAACAAAGCTAATGGAGGTGATGGAATTCCAGTCGAGCTATTTCAAATCATAAAAGATGATGCTGTGAAAGTGCTGTACTCAACATGTCAGCAAATTTGGAAAACTCAGCAGTGGCCACAGGACTGGAAAAGGTCAGTTTTCATTCCAATCCCAATGAAAAGCAATGCAAAAGAATGCTCAAAGTATCGCACAATTGCACTAATCTCACACACTAGTAAAGTAATGCTCAAAATTCTCCAAGCCAGTCTTCAGCAATACGTGAACTGTGAACTCCCAGATGTTCAAGCTGGTTTTAGAAAAGATGAGGAACCAGAGATCAAATTGTCAACATCTGCTGGATCATCGAAAATGCAAGAGAGTTCTAGAAGAACATCTATTTCTGCTTTATTGACTATGCCAAAGCCTTTGACTATGTGGATCACAATAAACTGGAAAATTCTGAAAGAGATGGGAATACCAGACCACCTGACCTGCCTCTTGAGAAACCTATATGCAGGTCAGGAAGCAACAGTTAGAACTGGACATGGAACAACAAACTGGTTCCAAATAGGGAAAGCAGTACATCAAGGCTGAATATTGTCACCCTGCTTATTTAACTTACATGCAGAGGACATCATGAAAAATGCTGAGCTGGAGGAAGCACAAGCTGGAATCAAGATTGCCGAGAGAAATATCAGTAACCTCAGATATGCACATGACACCTTATGGCAGAAAGTGAAGAACTAAAGAACCTCTTGATGAAAGTGAACAAGGAGAGTGAAAAATTTGGCTTAAACCTCAACGTTCAGAAAACTAAGATCATGGCATCCGGTCCCATCACTTCATGGGGAATAGATGGAGAAACAGTGGAAACAGTGGCTGACTTTATTTTTCTGGGCTCCAGAATCACTGCAGATGGTGATTGCAGCCATGAAATTAAAAGATGCTTACTCCTTGGAAGGAAAGTTATGAACAATCTAGACAGCATATTAAAAAGCAGAGGCATTACTTTGTCAACAAAGGTCTGTCTAGTCAAGGCTATGTTTTTTCCAGTAGTCATGGATGGATGTAAGAGTTGGACTGTAAAGAAAGCTGAGCACTGAAGAATTAATGCTTTTGAACTGTGGTGTTGGAAAAGACTCTTGAGAGTCCCTTAGACTGCAAGGAGATCCAACCAATCCATCCTAAAGGAGATCAGTCCTGGGTGTTCATTGGAAGGACTGATGTTGAAGCTGATATTCCAATACTTTAGCCACCTGATGTGAAGAGCTGACTCATTTGTAAAGACCCTGATGCTGGGAAAGATTGAGGCAGGAAGAGAAGGGGGTGACAGAGGATGAGATTGTTGGATGGCATCACCAACTCAATGGACATGAGTTTGGGTGAACTCCGGGAGTTGGTGATGGACAGGGAGGCCTGGTGTGCTGTGGTCCATGGGGTTGCAAAGGGTCAGAGACAACTGAGTGACTGAACTGAACTGAGTTTTGCTCCCTAGGTAGAAATTAGACACTGAATAGACTTGCAAAAAGAGGAACCCAAAATATAGAAGAGAGAACCACTCTGGAAGTAACATGTGCAACCAATTAAAACCTTCTAGAAAACATTGACTAAACATTGGCAGGGGCTGCTAGACCTTGAGAACAAGTACAAGCTGGAACAAGGAACTATCTGAAACTGAACTGACCCCAAACTGCCCACAACAGCTCCAAAGAAATTCCTAGATATATATTTACTATTACCACTTTTTAATTTTTTTAAATTTAAATTTTCATTACTCCATTATTTTTCATTTTATAGCCCACTATTACCTTGCAAAAAAGACCCTATTTTTAAAGCAAATTCCATATATATATATATATTTTATAATTTTTGTGATTGATTTTGTTTTGTATTTTTAATATTGTTTTTTTGAGAGTCTAACCTCTATATTTTTAATCTTTGCTTATTGGTATTTATTATCAATTTTGTACCTTTAAGAATCTAACCTTCAGTATCAATTTTCACTTAGGAGTGTGATTATTGACTTTATTGGTCTCTCCCCTATTGACCTCTCCCTTTTCTCCCCCAGCTCACCTCTATCTCCTCCCTCCCCCTTCTCTTCTCTACTTAACTTTGTGAATCTCTCTGTGTGTTCTGGACTGGAAAACACTTAGGGAAGTGATTACTGGCTAGATTGGTCTCTTCCCTTTTGACTTCACCACTTCTCCTCCAGGTCATCTATATCTCCCTCTTCCTTCTTCTTTTCTTCATTCAACTCTGTGAAGCTCTCTGGGTGTCCCTTGCTGTGAATTGTTTCACCATTAACCTAGATGTTTTATCATCTGTGCTATATGGATGGAGAAGTCTTGAGACTACTATAAAAATAAGACTGAAAACCAGAGGCAAGAGGCTTAACTCCAAAACTTGAGATCAGAGAACTCCTTGATTCCAGGGAACATTAATAGACTAGAGCTCACCCCAAAGCCTCCATACCTACACTGAAATCAAATTCCACCCAAGAACCAACAAGTTCCAGAGCAAGACATACCACACTAATTCTCCAGCAAAGCAAGAACACAGTCCTGATCATTAAAAGACAGGCTGTCCAAAGCCATGCCAAACCAATAGACACCCCAAAACACACTACTGGACACTTCATCGCAATTCAGAGAGAAGAGATCCAGCTCCACCCATAAGAACACAGACTCAAGCTCCCCTAACCAGGAAACTTTGACAAGCCACTAGTCCAACCCCACCCACAGGGAGCAGGCTCCACAATAAAGAGTAACTACCAACTTCCAGCCTACAGAAAGGGCACCCCAAACACGGCAGTATAAACAAAATGAAAAAGCAGAGAAATATTCAGCAGGTAAAGGAACATGATAAATGCCCAGCAAATCAAAGAAAAGAGGAGATAGGGAGTCTACCTGAAAAAGAATTCAGAATAATGTTAGTACAGATGATCTAAAATCTTGAAACCAAAATGGAGTTACAGATAAATACACTAGAGACAAGGATTGAGAAGATGCAGGAAATGTTTAACAAGGACCTAGAAGAAATAAAGAAATCAATCAATAATGAATAATGCAATAAATGAGATGTCTAGAGGGAACCAACTGTAGAATAATCAAGGCAGAAGATAAGATAAGTGAGGTGGAAGATAGATTGGTGGAAATAAATGAGACAGAGAGGAAAAAAGGAAAAAAGAATTAAAAGAAACAAGGACAACCTCAGAGACCTCTGGGGTAATGTTAAAAGCCCCAACATTCGAATCATAGGAATCCCAGAAGAAGACAAAAAGAAAGGGCATGAGAAAATACTTGAGGAGGTAACAGCTAAAAACTTCCCTGAAATGGGTAAGTACATAGCCACCCAAGTCCAAGAAACCCAGAGAGTCCCAGACAGTATAAACCCAAGATGAAACACCCAGGACACATATTAATCAAACTAACAAAGATCAAACACAAAGAACAAATATCAAAAGCAGCAAGAGAAAAGCAAAAAAATAACACAAAAAGGGATCCCCATAAGGATCAGATCAGATCAGTCACTCAGTCGTGTCCGACTCTTTGCAACCCCATGAATCGCAGCACGCCAGGCCTCCCTGTCCATCACCAACTCCCGGAGTTCACCCAGACTCACGTCCATCGAGTCAGTGATGCCATCCAGCCATCTCATCATCTGTCGTCCCCTTCTCCTCTTGCCCCCAATCCCTCCCAGCATCCGAGTCCTTTCCAATGAGTCAACTTTTCACATGAGGTGGCCAAAGTACTGGAGTTTCAGCTTTAACATCATTCCTTCCAAAGAAATCCCAGGGCTGATCTCCTTCAGAATGGACTGGTTGGATCTCCTTGCAGTCCAAGGGACTCTCAAGAGTCTTCTCCAACACCACAGTTCAAAAGCATCAATTCTTCAGCGCTCAGCCTTCTTCACAGTCCAACTCTCACATCCATACATGACCAGTGGAAAAACCATAGCCTTGACTAGATGAACCTTTGCTGGCAAAGTAATGTCTCTGCTTTTCAATATGCTATCTAGGTTGGTCATAACTTTCCTTCCAAGGAGTAAGCATCTTTTAATTTCATGGCTGCAGTCACCATCTGCAGTGATTTTGGAGCCCAGAAAAATAAAGTCTGACACTGTTTCCACTGTTTCCCCATCCATTTCCCATGAAGTGATGGCACCGGATGTCATGATCTTCATTTTCTGAATGTTGAGCTTTAAGCCAACGTTTTCACTCTCCACTTTCACTTTCATCAAGAGGCTTTTTAGTTCCTCTTCACTTTCTGCCATAAGGGTGGTGTCATCTGCATATCTGAGGTTATTGATATTTCTCCCGGAAATCTTGATTCCAGCTTGTGTTTCTTCCAGTCCAGCGTTTCTCATGATGTACTCTGCATATAAGTTAAATAAACAGGGTGACAATATACAGCCTTGACGAACTCTTTTTCCTATTTGGAACCAGTCTGTTTTTCCATGTCCAGTTCTAACTGTTGCTTCCTGACCTGCATACAAATTTCTCAAGAGGCAGATCAGGTGGTCTGGTATTCTCATCTCTTTCAGAATTTTCCATAGTTATTGTGATAACAGCTGATATTTCAATAGAAACTCTACAGGCCAGAAGGGAATAGCAGGACATACTCAAAGTGATGAAAGAGAAAAACCTACAACCCAGATTAATACACTCAGCAAGATTTCATTCAAATATGAAGCAGAAATCAAAAGCTTTACAGACAAGCAAAAGCTGAAAGAATTCAGCACCACCAAACCAGCTCTTCAACAAATGCTAAAGGATGGTCTCTAGACAGGAAACACAGAAAAGGTTTATAAATTTGAACCCAGAACAACAAAGTAATTGCAACGGGATCATACTTCTCAATAATTACCTTAAGTATAAATGGGTTGAATGCCCCAACCAAAAGACAAAGACTGGCTGAATGGATATAAAAACAAGACCCCCATATATGCTGTCTACAAGAGACCCAGCTCAAACCAAGGGACACATACAGACTGAAAGTGAAGGCCTGGAAAAAGATATTTCATGAAAATGGAGACCAAAAGAAAGCAGGAGTAGCAACACTCATATCAGATAAGATAGACTTTGAAATAAAGACCATCAGATCAGATCAGATCAGATCAGTTGCTCAGTCGTGTCCGACTCTTTGCAACCCCATGAATCGCAGCATGCCAGGCCTCCCTATCCATCACCAACTCCCGGAGTTCACTGAGACTCATGTCCACCGAGTCAGTGATGCCATCTAGCCATCTCATCCTCTGTTGTCCCCTTCTCCTCCTGCCCCCAATCCCTCCCAGCATCAGAGTCTTTTCCAATGAGTCAACTCTTCGCATGAGGTGGCCAAAGTACTGGAGTTTCAGCTTTAGCATCATTCCCTCCAAAGAAATCCCAGGGCTGATCTCCTTCAGAGTGGACTGGTTGGATCTCCTTGCAGTCCAAGGGACTCTCAAGAGTCTTCTCCAACACCACAGTTCAAAAGCATCAATTCTTGGGCACCCATCCTTCTTCACAGTCCAACTCTCACATACATACAATAAAGACCATGAAAAGAGGCAAAGAAGGACACTACATAATGGTCAAAGATCCAAGAAGAAGATATAACAATTATAAATATATATGCACCCATCCTAGGAGCACCTCAATACATAAGACAAATGCTAACAAGTATGAAAGGGGAAAATAACAGTAACACAATAATAGTGGGAGGCTTTAATGCTCCTCTCACAACTTTGGATAGATCAACCAAACAGAAAATTAACAAGGAAACACAAACTTTATATGATACAATGGACCAGTTAGACCTAATTGAAACCTATAGGACATTTCACCCCCAAACAATGAATTTCACCTTTCTCTCAAGTGCACATGGAACATTCTCCAGGATAAATAACATCATGGACCATAAATTTAGCCTTGGTAAATTAAAAAAAAAAGAAATAAATAATTTCAAGCATCTTTTCTGATCACAATGCAATAAGATTAGATGTCAACTATAGGGAAAAAAAAACTTTAAAATATAAACATATGGAGGCTAAATAACACATTTCCAAATAACCAATGAATCATGGAAGAAATAAAAAAGGAAATCAAAATATGCATAGAAACAAATGAAAAGGCGACAACCTAAAACCTATGGGCTTCAGTAAAGCAGTGCTAAGAGGAAGGTTCATAGCAATAGAAGCTTACCTCAAGAAACAAGAGAAAAATCAAATAAATAACCTAACCTAAAGCAACTAGAAGAAGAAGAAACAAAGGAGACTATAGCTAAAATCAACAAAACTAAAAGCTGGTTCTTGAGAAGATAAATAAAATAGACAAACCATTAACCAGGCTCATCAAGAAAAAGAGAGAAGAATCAAATCAACAAAATTAGAAATGAAGATGGAGAAATCACAACAGAAAACAGAAAAACAAAGGATCATAAGAGACGACTATCAGCAACTACATGCCAATAAAATGGACAACATGGAAGAAATAGATGAATTCTTAGAAAAATATAACCTTCCAAAACTGAACCAGGAAGAAATAGAAAATCTTAACAGACCCATCACAAGCACAGAAATCAACACTGTAATCAGAAATCTTCTAACAAACAAAAGCCCAGGACCAGATAGCTTCACAGGTGAATTCTACCAAAAATTTAGAGAAGAGCTAACACCTATCCTACTCAAACTCTTCCAGAAAACTGCAGAAGGTAAACTCCCAAACTCATTCTATGAGGCCACCATCACCCTAATACCCAAACCAAACAAAGATGCCACACACAAAAAAAGAAAACTGCAGGCCAATATCACCGATGAACATAGATGCAAAAATCCTCAACAAAATTCTAGCAAACAGAACCCAGCAACATATTAAAAAGGTCATACATCATGACCAAGTGGACTTTAACTCAGGGATTCAAGGATTTCACAAATCAATCAATGTGATACACCACATTAAAAATTTGAAAGATAAAAACCATATGATTATCTCAATAGATGCAGAGAAAGCCTTTGACAAAATTCAACACCCATTTATGACAAAAATTCTCCAGAGAGTAGGCATAGAAGGAGCATACCTCAACCTCAAAATAATAAAAGCCATATATGATAAACCCACAACCAACATTATCCTTAATGGTGAAAAATTGAAAGCATTTCCCCTAAAGTCAGTAACAAGACAAGGGTGCCCACTCTCACCACTACTGTTCAACATAGTTTTGGATGTTTTAGCTACAACAATCAGAGAAGGAAAGGAAATAAAAGGTATCCAGATTGGAAAAGAATTAAAACTCTCATTGCAGATGACATGATCTTCTACATAGAAAACCCTAAAGACACCACCAGAAAATTACTAGAACTAATCAATGAATACAGTAAAGTTGCAGGATATAAAATTAATACACAGAAATCCTTTGCATTCCTATGTACTAACAATGAGAAAACAGAAAGAAAAATTAAGGAAACAATCTCATTCACCGTTGTGATGAAAAGAATAAAATACTTAGGAATAAATCTACCTAAAGAAACAAAAGACCTATATATAGAAAACTATAAAACACTGGTGAAAGAAATCAAAGATCACACAATAGATGGAGAAATATACCATGTTCATGGATTGGAAGAATAAATATAGTGAAAATGAGTATACTACCCAAAGCAATCTTCAGATTCAAAGCAATCCCTATCAAGCTACCAATGGTATTTTTAACAGAACTAGAACAAATAATTTCACACTGTGTATGGAAATACAAAAAACCTTGAATAGCCAAAGCAATCTTGATAAAGAAGAATGGAACTGGAGGAATAAACCTGCCTGACTTCAGACTACACTACAAAGCTACAGTCATCAAGACAGTATGGTACTGGCACAAAGACAGATCAATGGAACAAAATAGAAAGCCCAGAGATAAGTCCATACACCTATGGACACATTATCTTTGACAAAGGAGGCAAAAATATACAATGGAGAAAAGGCAATCTCTTTAACAAGTGGTGCTGGGAAAACTGGTCAACCACTTGTAAATGAATGAAACTAGAACACTTTCTAACACCATGCACAAAAACAAACTCCAACTTGATTAAAGATCTAAATGTAAGACCAGAAACTATAAAACCCCTAGAGGAAAACATAGGCAAAACAGTCTCTGACATAAATCACAGCAAGATCTACGACCCACCTCCCAGCATAATGGAAATAAAAGCAAAAATAAACAAATGGGATCTAATTAAACATAAAAGCTTTTGCACAACGAAGGAAACTATAAGCAAGGTGAAAAGACAGTCTTCAGAATGGGAGAAAATAATAGCAAACGAAGCAACTGACAAAGAACTAATCTCAAAAATATAAACAGATGTAATGCAGCTCAATACCAGAAAAATAAATGACCCAATCAAAAAACGGGCCAAAGAATTAAACAGACATTTCTCCAAAGAAGACATACAAATGGCTAAAAAACACATGAAAAGATGATCAACATCACTGATTATCAGAAAAATTAAAATCAAAACCAGAATGAGGTACCATCTCATGCGGGTCAGAATGGCTGCTATCAAAAAGTCTACAAACAATAAATGCTGGAGAGGGTGTGGAGAAGAGGAAACCCTCTTACACTGTTGGTGGGAATGCAAACTAGTACAGCCAGTAAAGAGAACAGTGTGGAGATTCCTTAAAAAATTGGAAATAGAACTGCCATAGGACCCAGCAATCCCACTGCTGGCCATCCATACCAAGGAAACCAGAATTGAAAGAGACATGTGTAACCTAGTGTTCATCACAGCACTGTTTACAATAGCTAGGACATGGAAGCAACCTAGATGTCCAATGGCAGACGAATGGATAAGAAAGCTGTAGTACATATACATGATGGAATATTACTCAGCTATTAAAAAGAACACATTTTAATCAGTTCTAATGAGGTGGATGAAACTGGAGCCTATTATATAGAGTGAAGTAATTCAGAAAGTAAAACACTAATACAGTGTATTAATGCATATATATGGAATCTAGAAAGATGTCAATGATGACCCTCTACATGAGACAGCAAAGGAGACACAGATATAAAGAACAGACTTTTGGACTCTATGGGAGAAGGAGAGGGTGGGATGATTTGATAGAATACCATTGAAACATGAATATAACCATATGTGAAATAGATGACCAGTTCTAGTTTGATGCATGAAGCAGGGCACTCAAAGCCAGTGCTCTGGGACAATCAAGAGGGTAGGGTGGGGAGGGAGGTGAGAGGAGGGTTCAGGATGTGGGACACATGTACACCCAAGGCTGATTCATGTCAGTGTATGGCAAAACCACCACAATATTGTAAAGTAATTAGCCTCCAATTAAAATCAATTAATTTAAAAAAAAGAAAATGATTCCTCATTTGAGCATTTTTTTCTGCTAATTTGCATATTGGTAAGTTCCTACTTGGTGATGGATAGATAAATGATTAAATTAAGTCCCTGTGTAGAAACTTCTGTACATTTTTGTTTTTGTATGCATAGAAAAATGATCTTTAAAGAATTCTTCACTGTGATTCATGAATCTTCAACATCAGAATCACTAGCAAAGCTTATAAAAATGTGGAGGGGTGTGTGTGTGTGTGTGTGTGTGTGCATGCTAAGTCACTTCAGTCATTCTGACTCTTGTGACTCCAAGCTCCTCTGTTCATGGCATTTTCCACACAAGAATGCTGGAGAGGGTTGCCATTTTCTCCTCCAGGGGAACTTCCCAACCCTAGGATTGAACCCAAGTCTCTTTCTGTCTCTTACATTTCCAAAAAAGTTCTTTACCACTAGTGCCACCTGGGAAGCCCATGGATACTTGGGCCCCACCCAAATTCTACAGAGTCAGAATCTCAGGAGTTGGGCTGGGAATCCACATTTTAGCAAGTGCTTAGGTAGTACTTGGGCTTCCCAGGTGATGTTAGTTGTAAAGAATCTGCCTACCAATGCAAGAGACAGAGGAGATGTGGGTTAAATACCCTGGAGGGTCAGGAAGATCCCCTGGAGGAAGAAATGGCAATCTACTCTAGTCTTCTTGCCTGCAAAATTCCAAGGACAGAGAAGCCCAGAATCACAAAGAGTAAGGCACGACTGAGTGTCTAAGCACTAGGTGGTACCTGTGGATATAAATGTAGTTAGCTATTGAATTTTGCAATATGTTCTCCAGATTTCATTTCAGTTCAGTCACTCAGTTGTGTCTGACTCTTTGCAACCCCATGGACTGCAGCATGCCAGGCCTCTCTGTCCATCACCAACTCCCAGAGTTTACTCAAACTCATGTCCATTGAGTCAGTGATGCCATAAAACCATCTCCTCCTCTATTGTCCTCTTCTCCTCCTGCCTGCAATCTTTTCCAGCATCAGGGTCTTCTCAAATGAGTCAGCTCTTTGCATCAGGTGGCCAAAGTATTGGAGTTTCAGCTTCAGCATCAGTCCTCTAATGAACACTCAGGACTGATCTCCTACTGGTTGGATCTCCTTGCAGTCCAAGGGACTCTCAAGAGTCTTTTCCAACACCACAGTTCAAAAGCATCAATTCTTGTGTGCTCAGATTTCTTTATCCTCCAACTCTCACATCCATACATGACTATTGGAAAAACCATAGCCTTGACTAAATGGACCTTTGTTGGCAAAGTAATGTCTCTGATTTTTAACATGCTATCTAGGTTGGTCATAACTTTTCTTCCAAGGAGTAAGCGTCTTTTAATTTCATGGCTGCAGTCACCATCTGCAGTGATTTTGGAGCCCCCCAAAATAAAGTCTGACACTGTTTCCACTGTTTTCCTACTTATTTGCCATGAAGTGATGGGACCGGATGCCATAATAGCAAAACATTATTGTGCTAAGTCCCTTCAGTCATGTCTGACTCTTTGCAACCCATGGACAGTAGCTTGCCAGGCTACTCTGTCTCTGGGATTCTCCAGGCAAGAATACTGGAGTGTGTTGCCATTTCCTCCTCCAGGGGCTCTTCCTGACCCAGGAATGGAACCTGAGTCTTTATGTCTACTGTATTCGCAGGAAGATTCTTTACCACTAGCGCCACCTGGAAGTTCCTATTTGTTCTAGCCATGGCCCTTTGAAGACAAGATTTTCTTGCCTGGACTTGGGCTCCATTTTTCTAATAGAATCTTAGTGGAGAGAAGGGTGTGTTCCCTTCCCACACAGAATCACAGGCCCACGTGGTGTCTCCTTTGAGCGCCTGTAATCTCCCTCACTTTCAGCGGGAGGAGGAGGATCTGAAAGCTAGGACTCCGAGGCATGCCTCACAAGTCAAGGCAAGGCTCAAAACCATGTGTTATTTTTAAATGCTTTTAAATTTTAAAAGTTTTCCATTTTTCTTCAGTGGAAGTAATAAAGTGCCTTTGAATAAACAGTTATTTCTGTTTCAGAAAGTTGTGTGTTTATCTCAGTGTGGCCAATCAATGAATTCCAAAAGATTTATAATTTTTTTCTTCTATGGGGCAATCAAAGGCTAAATTCTAAAGGATTTGAAAATGTCAACTTGTAATACAAACTGGGTTGGCCCCAGGGCCTGAGATCAGAACCATAACTCACTGTGTTTACAAATTATATCATTCGGTCTGGTGTGCTAACTGTAAACTCACCGATAATTATAGTAGAGGATGAATTACAGTTAGTCTCTTTTCCTTTTTTTCCCAGTGTCTGAACTGTCATGACATATGGATTCTTCATCAGCCCTCAAATCACATTGAGGGCTTCCCTAGAAGCTAGTTTTGAAATCAATAGGCACCTAGGCTTTTAGATGAAATATGGAATTACTATAGACTTTTTAAGAGGGAAAGAAAATGATTTCACTAAATGAATTCCCTATGCTATTCCAGTCAGACATACACATATCTGTGGTCTTTAATAGAAAGGATAAAAATATAACATTCTGTTAGGTAACAGACACAGTAGGAAAGTCACTTTTTTCCCTCAGCTATTTGTTGTCCCTTTGTTATTCCTTCCCGACCAATTTTTGTGTTAAAACAAAACAAAACAAAACAAAAAAACAAACAAAAAACAACGCACTATTGTGTACAATTCTGAGGACACAATGGTATTTTTCTCTCTATTGCCTCTTGCTCTCTCTTTATCCACCTTCATATCCTCTTTCCCATCTGACCCTCTTCTCTTTCCAATAATTTAACATCCAAAGATGTGATATCTTTTTAATCTGGTCTAAGCAAGAGATGCTTACTTTAAGACTGTGCCAGCAGGAAGAAGGTGAGTTGCTCGTGGGTCTTCTAGGCAGACTGTTTCCCCTTGCCAGGATATACAGTCTAAGCAATGCACAAATCCCAAGCCGTCAAACATAACCACTGAGTTTGTGGTCAAAATTTTAGTAACCTTGATCATTTCGAGAGAGTAAAAAACATCTATTTGCTAATTGACCAAAAAATGTCTAGAATAAGCAGTATATTTATTTTTAGAACATTGCATTGCCTCTGTATTATATTGATATAGATTTGGATACAGATATAAGTATCATCATTTTTGGAAGGTTTAATAAAAGTGTCAGAAATAAATGGGCAAAGAGGACTAAGTATAAAAACAGACTGTATATTTTACTCTAATAAATATGTTAGCTGATGTGTGTGGAAGCACTATGCTTGTGCATCCATGTCAACCTGTGAAGCATGTACTTCTCTGCCAATACATTGTTGAGAATGATCAGCCACCATTTTTTTGGGTATCTGCCATGGATCCACACCTGACATTGTGGGATAAGTACTGTTAGAGATTGCAAATTCAGTAGAGGAAGTCCAACAGGAATGGAAAAAGAAAAAAATGAGATTTTGCAGGAAAATATTGCACATCTTTAGGTAGAAATAATGATACTTTTGGAGAAGGCAATGGCACTCCACTCCAGTACTGTTGCCCGGAAAATCCCATGGATGGAGGAGCCTGGTAGGCTGCAGTCCATGGGGTCGCTAAGAGTCAGACACGACTGAGTGACTTCACTTTCACTTTTCACTTTCATGCATTGGAGAAGGAAATGGCAACCCACTCCAGTGTTCTTGCCCGGAGAATCCCATGGACAGAGAAGCCCGATGGGCTGCAGTCCATGGGGTTGCACAGAGTCAGACACGACTGAAGCGACGCAGCAGCAATGATACTTTGCTAAAACATTCTTGGAAAACAATATATTTTGGGAATTTTGGTATCATATCTTAATGAGAAAACGGAGAGAGAAGTTATCATAGGAAATCAGTTTTATCGTCCTCCAATTCCCAACTGCTATGGACTAGCTCATCAACTGGCAAGACCAGGCAGAACCATCCAGAAAAAGTTAATAGTGAGTGAAGTCATTTTCAGAAACCAGCAAGTTAGATTTTCCAGAGTCCCTTCTGTCTCAATCCAGAGGCCATAGTAGCTAAAGGCTTCGCAGGGACCCAGGGAAGCTACCTGATGTGTACAGTCAGTTCAGTTCAGTCACTCAGTTGTGTCCCGCTCTTTGTGATACCATGGACTACAGCACGCCAGACTTCCCTGTCCATCATCAACTCCCTTAACTTACTCAAACTCATGTCCATCGAGTTGGTGACGCCATTCAACAATCTCATCCTCTCTCGTCCCCTTCTCCTCCTGCCTTCAATCTTCCCCAGCATCAGGGTCTTTTCCAATGAGTCAGTTCTTTGCATCAGGTAGTCAAAGTAATGGAGCTTCAGCTTCAGCATCAGTCCTTCCAATGAATATTCAGGATTGATTTCCTTTAGGATTGACTGGTTTGATTTCCTTGAAGTCCAAGGAACTCTCAAGAGTTTTTCTCCAACACCACCATTCAAAAGCATCAATTCTTCACCTCTCAGCCTTCTTTATGATCCAACTCTTATATCCATACATGACTACTAGAAAAACCATAGCCTTGACTAGACGGATCTTTGTCAGCAAAGTAATGTCTCTGCTTCTTAATATGCTGTACAGAATCGTTCTTTCACTTGTTTCTTTGGGTCTTAAATTCAGTCAGTGCCCAAGCACTCAACATCTGCCAAGGCCAAGGACTGAGTTATATTCTCTCCCTTCTTATGCCTGTATTTTATAATTTATTTTCTTCTTCAGGGTTCAGTCTGATGTTCATTATAATTTGACATAACGCATGAAAATTGTGATTTTTCCTTGTTCCCAACACTTTCCAAAACTGTGGCAATTGTCCTATTCTATGTCAGCAGTGTAATAATAGAGATTTCATCATATTTTATGGCGTCATTCATTTATGTAATGAATAATTCTTGTATGGGCTTCCCTGGTGGCTCAGATGATAAAGAATCCACCTGCAATGCAGGAGAGACATTCAGTCCCGGGGTTGGAAAGATCCCCTGGAAAAGGGAATGGCTACCCACTTCCGTATTCTTGCCTGGAGAATTCCATGGGCAGAGGAGCCTGGCAGGCTACAGTCCATAGGCTACCAAAAGAGTCAGACAAGACTTAGCCACTAACCAACAGCAACAAATGTGGGTATGCATTTTAAAGATAATTTATCTCAAGGCTACCCACTGGTGAATTTTCTTTCTCACGTTGAAACTGTTTTTTATTTGATTATCAGCTTGATTTTTTAAAATATACTAAATCTTCATAAATTCAATATTACTGTATTACTTTGACTTTCTTTTTTTTAATCTATAAAAAAAAGAGAGAGAGAGAGACAGCAGGGCTCTACCAGAACATTCTATGAATATTGATATTTCTCAAAAATATGCTCTTATTCTTTAGGCCTACTGTAATAAAAATATGGGAAGAGCTTCTGGTTCCTTTGAAAAAAAATCAATGAAAATATCAAGACAAGGCATAATGTCAAGTAAGTTCAATAATCAGGCCACAGTTAATGGCTAAAAAATCATGAGGTGGCAAGAATGAAGTTTTATGTCGGTTCAGGTTACTAAACAATGGAGCTGACTGATCTTCAACCAAAATGAAAATAATCTAAAATTTATTGTACATCCCATCAGCCTTTCTGAAAGGTCATCTAATTAACATTTTGCATTTACTCTACTTTTCACCTTGACCCAAAACACCAAAAATATGCTGAAGTCTATTTTACTTGAAATTCATAGTTATAGTGAATACAAATAAACTGAAAGCAAAAAACACAACAAGAAGGGAGCACTCTTCCTTTACACTGGGGGCATCAAAAGAGGTCATTGAGCAGACAGCTGGACATGAAGGTGAGGACAGGATGGGAGTTGTGGAGTGATCCATACCCCTTGATACAGACAAAGGCAAGTTAGTTCCGGAATTCTTAAATAAAGATACTCCAAGACCTAGAGCTGGAATGCTCTCTGGACAGAGATTATGAGTCTTAATTGTGCTAAATCACCTCAGGCTTATTTGTAGAATTGGCTGCACAAAAAAATTGGAGAAGTGAAATGAAGTGAAAGTCACTCAGTCATGTCCGACTCTTTGTGACCCCCATAAACTATACAGTCCATGGAATTCTCCAGGCCAGAATACTGGAGTGGGTAGCCTTTCCCTTCTCCAGAGGATCTTCCCAACCCAGGGACTGAACCCAGTCTCCCACATTGCAGGTGGATTCTTTACCAACTGAGCCACCAGGGAAGCCCAAGAATACTGGAGTGGGTAGCCTATCCCTTCTCCAGTGGATCTTCCCAACCCAGGAATTGAAATAGGGTCTCCTGCACTGCAGGCAGATTCTTTACCAACTGAGCTATCCGGTAAGCCCTATAAATTGGAGAAGATACTCTTATTAGAAAATACAGATACCAAGTGATCTGTTTCCTGTTCTGCTTATCATGATGGTCCAACTCCATCACTAGTGCTTACTCTCATAAATACTGAGTTGTTGCAAATAGTAAGGTGCTGGAGAGTACAGAAGGGACAATATACAGAAAAGGTTGATTAATAGGGGATGAAATGTTTCATAAGTACCTACTACTTCAACATGTTTGTGTTAGAGGTGGGATGAGGGGTACCAGATTGAATTTATTTTTTTTCTATCAAATAAATATTTACTGACTACCCAGTATGCACACCATGTATTTGTGTTAGCAGACAGAAAGATCAAATGATAAATTTGAATCCAGTCCTGGACAGCATTAATTTTTATGATCGTTTCAATTTCCATATAGTCAATAAGAGTCTGAAATGTGGTACTTGGGTGCAATCTCAAAAATGACATAATGATCTCAGTCTGTTTCCAAGGCAAACCATTCAATATCACAGTATTCCAAGTCTATCCAAAAAAGCTGAAGTTAAATGGTTCTATGAAGACCTACATGACCTAGAATTAATACCAAAAAAAGATGTCCTTTTCATCATCATAGGGGACTGGAATGCAAAAGTAAGAAGTCAAGAGATACCTGGAGTAACAGTTAATTTTGATCTAGGAGTACAAAAGGAAGCAGGGCAAAGATTAACAGAGTTTTGCCTAAAGAACACACTGGTCATAGCAAACACCCACTTCCAACAACACAAGAGACAACTCTACACATACAGATCACCAGAAGGTCGATACCAAATTCAGATTGGTTACATTCTTTGCAGCTAAAGATGGAGAAGCTCTATACAGTTAGCAAAAACAAGACTGGGAGCTGACTCTAGCTCAAATCATGAACTCCTTATTGCAAAATTCAGACTTAAATTGAAGAAAGTAAATAAAACCACTAGGCCATCAAGGTATGACCTAAATCAAATCCCTTATGATTATACAGTGGAAGTGACACATAGATACAAGGGATTAGATCTGATAGACAGAGGGCCTGAAGAACTATGGATGGAGATTTATAACACTGTATAGGAGGCAGTGATCAAAACGACCCCCAAAATGAAGAAATGCAAAAAGGCAAATGGTTGTCTCAGGAGGGCTTAAAAATAATTGAGGAAAGAAAAGAAGTGAAAGGCAAAGGAGAAAAGGAAAGATATATCAATCTGAAAGCAGATTTCCAAATAATAGCAAGGAGAGATATAAAAAAGTCTTCCTAAGTGATCAATGCAGAGAAATAGAGGAGAATGGGAAACACTAGAGATCTCTTCAAGAAAATTAGAGATGCCAAGGGAACATTTCATGGAAAGATGAGCACAATAAATGACAGAAATGGCATGGACCTAGCAGAAGCAGAAGATATTAAGAAGAGGTGGCAAGAATATATAGACAAACTATACAAAACAGATCTTAATGACCCAGGTAACCATGATGGTCTGTTCACTTACCTCAAGCCAGACATCCTGGAGTGCAAAGTCAAGTGGCCATAGCAAGCATTACTGTGAATAAAGCTAGTGGAGGTGAGGGGATTCCCACTGAGCTACTTCACTTCCTAAAAGATAATGGTATTAAAGTGCTGCATTCAATATTCCAGCAAGTTTGGAAAACTCAGCAGTGGCCACAGGACTGGAAAAGTCCAGTTTTCATTTCAATGCCAAAGAAGGGCAATGTCAGAGAATGTTCAAACTACTGCACAGTTATACTCATTTCACATGCTAGCAAGGTCATGCTCAAAATCCTTCAAGTTAGGCTTCAACAGTATGTGAATTGAGAACTTCCGGATGTAAAAGCTAGATTTAGAAAAGGCAAAAGAACCAGATCTCAAATTGTCAACTCCCATTGGATTATATAAAAAGCTAGAGAATTCTAGAAAAATATCTGATTTTGCTTCATTGACTACGCTAAAGCCTTTGCGCGGATGACAACAAACTGGAAAATTCTTAAAGAGATGGAAGTACCAGACCACTTTACCTGCTTCCTGAGAAATCTTTATGCAGGTGAAGAAGCAACAGTTAGAAACGGTCATGGAACAGCAGATTGGTTCAAAATTGGGAAAGGAGTATATCAAGGCTGTATATTGTCACCCTGCTTATTTAAATTATATGCAGAGTACATCATGCAAAATGCTGGGCTGGGTGAAGCACAAGCTGGAATCAAGATGCCAGGAGAAATATAAATTACCTCAGCTATGCAGATTATACCACCCTTATGACAGAAAGTGAAGAGGAACTAAAAAGCCTTTTGATGAAAGTGAAAGAGGAGAGTGAAAAAGTTGGCTTAAAGCTCAACATTCAGAAAACAAAGATCATGGCCTCGGGTCCCATCACTTCATGGCAAATAAATGGAGAAACAGTGGAAACAGTATCAGACTTTACCTTTTGGGCTCCAAAATCACTGCAGATGGTGATTGCAGCCATGAAATTAAAAGACATTTACTCCTTGGAAGGAAAGTTATGACCAACCTAGATAGCATATTAAAAAGCAGAGACATTACTTTGCCAACAAAGGTCCGTCTAGTCAAGGCTATGGTTTTTCCAGTGGTCATGTATGGATGTGAGAGTTGGACTGTGAAGAAAGCTGAGCACAGAAGAATTGATACTTTTGAACTGTGGTGTTGGGGAGAAGGCAATGGCACCCCACTCCAGTACTCTTGCGTAGAAAATCCCATGGACTGAGGAGCCTGGTAGGCTGCAGTCCATGCTAAGGGTCGGACACAACTGAGAGACTTCACTTTCACTTTTCACTTTCATGCATTGGAGAAGGAAATGGCAACCCACTCCAGTGTTCTTGCCTGGAGAATCCCAGGGACAGGGGAGGCTGGTGGGCTGCCATCTATGGGATCGCACAGAGTCGGACACGATTGAAGTGACTTAGCAGCAGTAGCAGTGGTGTTGGAGAAGACTCTTGAGAGTCCCTTGGACTGCAAGGAGATCCAACCAGTCCATTCTAAAGGAGACCAGTCCTGGGTGTTCTTTGGAAGGACTGTTGCTAAAGCTGAAACTCCAGTACTTTCGGCACCTCATGCAAAGAGTTGACTCATTGGAAAAAACTGATGCTGAAAGGGATTGGGGGCAGGAGGAGACGGGGATGACAGAGGATGAGATGGCTGGATAGCATCACCGACTTGATGGACATGAGTTTGAGTGAACTTCAGGATTTGGTGATGGACAGGGAGGCCTGGCCTGCTGCAATTCATGGGGTCACAAAAAGTCGGACATGACTGAGCGACTGAACTGAACTGAAAATCACTGTGAACATTGACTGCAGTCATGAAAATAAAGATACTTTCTCCTTGGAAGAAAAGATATGACTAATCTAGACCGCATATTAAAAAGCAGAGGCATCACTTTCCCAACAAAGGTCTGTATTGTCAAAGCTATGGTTTTTCCAGTAATCATGTATGGATGTGAGAGTTGGATCACAAAGAAGGCTGAGCGCTGAAGAATTGATGCTTTTGAACTGTGGTGTTGGAGAAGACTTTTGAGAGTTCTTTGGACTACAAGGAGATCAATCTAGTCAATCCTAAAGGAAATCAGTCCTGAATATTCATTAAAAGGATTGATGCTGAAGCTGAAGCTCCAGTCCTTTAGTCACCTGATGCAAAAGCTGACTTATTGGCAAAGACCCTGATGCCACGAAAGACTGGAGGCAGGAGAAGGGAACAACAGAGGATGAGATGTTAGGATGGCCTCACCGACTCAATGGACATGAGTTTGAGCAAACTCAGGGAGTTGGTGAAGGACAGGGAAGCCTGTCATGTTGCAGTCCATGTGGTCACAAAGAGTGGGATACGACTTAGGAACTGAACAACAACAACAAAAAAAGTGACCCGTTGGCAGAGTCTAAAATATTAAATTATTATTGTCTTAAATCTTAGCATAAATATGTTATCTTTCATCCTCACTCAATAACATCTCTCACACATACCCTGTGTTTCTGAACCCCCTTTCAGGCTTTTATCAAGATTTTCTCTTATGATCCATACCCATCTTTATTATCAAGGGAGAAATAAGGTTTGAATGGAGGTGGGAGTCATTATTCCTGCCAGTTCTCTCCTTTAGTATCTTCTCCCTATGGATTACTCTCTCCTAGACCTTTGTCTCCAGATTTATTTTTGTTTCTATGACTTCATTTTTAGAGCAGTTTTAGTTTCAAAGCAAAATTAAAAAGGAGGTACAGAGATTTCCCATGTATTCCCTCCACTCACATGCATAGCTTACCCCATTATGAACATCACTCAACGAAAGAAGACATTTATTATTATTTTTTAACCATGGATGCGCATTAAATCACCCAGTGTCTGTAGTTTACCTTGGGACTTACTCTTGATATTGTACATTCAATGGGTTTGGACAAACTTATAATGGCAAATATCTATCATTATAACATAATACAGAGTATTCCCACTGCCCTAAAAATCCTCTATGTTCTGCCTATTCATCTCTACACACTCCCTAACCCCTGGCAACCACTGATCTTTTTACTATCTCCATAGTTTTGCCTTTTCCAGAAAATCCTGTAATTGGGATCATACAGTATGTAGGCTTTTCACGTTGGCTTCTTTCATTTAGTGACATGCATTTAAGTTTCTTACATGTCTTCTCATGGCTGGCAAGCTCATTTTTTTAAAGTGAAGAATAATATTCCATTGTCTGGAGGTAACACAGTTTATTTATCCAATCATCTTAAAGGACATCTTAGTTGCTTTCATTTTTTTTTATTCTTTTTTTTTATTTTATTTTTAAACTTTACATAATTGTATTAGTTTTACCAAATATCAAAATGAATCCGCCACAGGTATAACATGTGTTCCCCATCCTGCTTTCAAATTTTAACAATTAAGAATAAAAAGGCTTATAAGCGTCCTTGTGCAAGTTTTTGTGTAGGCATATGTTTTCAGTTCCTTTTGGTGACTACCAAGATGTGTAATTGCTGGATAATGTAGTAAGAGTTTGGGTAATTTTATGAGAAACACCACACTGTGTTCCAAAAGTGGCTCTATCATTTTGTAGCCTCCAAGCAATGTCTGAGAATTCCAATTGCTCCATATCCTTGCCAGCATTTGGTGTTGTCATTGTCCTGGATTTGGGCCACTGGTCACCCGATACAAAGACCTGACTCATTGGAAAAGTCTCTGATACTGGTAAAGATTGAGGGCAAAAGGAGACGGGAACTGCAGAGGATGAGATAGTTAGATAGCATCACCCATTCAGTGGATTTAAGTAAACTCAGGGAGATAATGAAGGACAGAAGCGCCTGGCATGCTAAAGTCCACAGCGGTCTCAAAGAGCGGGACACTACTTAGCAACTGAAAAACAACAACTGGAATGCAGGTGTATCTCGTTGTGTAAATGCCGCTTTACAACTGCTTTCAACGTAGAAGAAGCTTCACAGAAGAGAAGGTGTTCTGAGTAGTGTCTATCTTCTAAACACTTAGCAAATAGAATCATTATCATGCTTCCCTATTACAATACAGACAATGCACTAAGCAGGTAACAATTTTTCTGAAAGTTAATTGACATTCCATAGGAGGGAGGGGCTAATGACAGAAGCCAAGAACAAATTACTAGTCTCCCAGATAGAAATAAGAAAGTTGTGTGCCTTGTTGGATATAACAGCAGAAACATTGATTTCAGGGTCTAATCATGGCTAATTGGTCAGCAGTTATTTCATAAGTAATTATCCTATTTTCTTTTATTCTTTCCTCACTTCTCATAAACTTCTACCATGGAGAGGCTGTCTCATAAATTCAAGCTACAAATCAGTTATGGGCATCAAAGATCATAAAAGTGCTTTGTAAATTGTAAAGTGATACCAAAATGTTAACATGACTACTAAATTCAAAAATGAGGGAACAGAAAAAAAGGAAGAATTTTGACTCCATAAAGGGGAGACATTTTCACTTCGGAGCTACGGCGAGACAAATTCAGATATGTAGTTGTTCTTTTCTAAATGATAGAATACATAGTGGGAGACAAAACATAACCAAATCAATTAAAAAATAAAGGTCAGTAAAAAGCAATCTCCCTGTGCTATCATCATCCAGATCAAGGTGGCCAGCACTTTTCACTCCAGGTGGTAATTCTGAGTCATTCTTCAACTTCCATCTTGCTATGCTGTCTGAGCTCATCTCCATTCCTTATGTGGAAGGGTTTTAAAACCAATTAAAATAAAAAATCACCCGAGAAAGTAGAACTCCTCTACCTACTAGCTGTTAAGTTTTTGTGAATGAAAATGGAGAATCTATGAAGGTGAACTGAAGGGCAAGGGGATGGAAGAATCACAGTGGAATCAATACAGCATCCTTGGCTTTAGGGAAAAGGGTCAAGGTGAATGAAGCACAAGTGTGATCCTTGCTCTTGGCAAGTTTTCCTCAGATCAGTGCAGGACATCTATGTGTAGCGACAGTATGTTCAGGCTATATAGCCTGAATGTGAACACCCATATCTGGGGCTTTACAAATTCAGGAGAAAATGTTAAGACTTAAAAGGCACAGAAGGATGTAGAAGCGAGGATGATTGGATGCTCAGAAAATACTCCTTTAAGAACGTAAGTCTAGAAAAACTGGATGTACAATATTTTACATTCTCACTTTATTTTCTGAATGTGAGTGAGCACTGAATATTTGAGGAAACTGGAATACTTAGTCAATGAATATTATAATTCATATAATTTCTTGGTCCCTGAAGATTTTCTTCTGGAACTTAGACAATTCCATTTGTCAAGTATTTTGGAAAATTTCTTAATTGGTTCTTTTCTAGTTTTAATTTTTATAGCTGGTGAGTGTCTCTGAAAACTTCTTGTGGTAAAAAATCAGTCAGCTGCCCTGGAAGTCTCCTCTTCCCAATGGAGAGCTGGTGCCAGGAGAGGGCTGTCCTCCCAGAATCTATTTGTCCAAGTCCCACTTCTAGCATTTAAGAAGTAAGGTCAAGTGTCTGAGTTCTGGTCAATCAAATATGGGCAGAATAGATGATCACCTTTTATAAATCTGGCCAAGTAAACCAAAACACATGTACAACCCTCTACTCTCTCTCTCCTTTTCTTTTTTCATGCTGGCTGGATGTTGTCTCCCAGGATAACCTCTGGAACTGTGTTTTGAAGGTTGAGTCAGTCTGGATCCCTCCATTCTAGATTCCAGCTGTGCATTGGACTGTGAGCAAGAAATAGTTCTCTATTTGTGTCCTGCTTATAATATGACTGTATACTTTTTATATAATCAGGTATCCTTTTGGTTCAAAATGGAATCCACTTCTATTTATTTTCTGTGTGGGGGTGATGGGAGGGAAATCTGCATGTAAGCCTTCTCTTCCCAAATGTTCCACCCAAATCTTAGGGCTCCAAAGAGCTGACACATTGCCTCCATGTCTGTAAATAGCACATAGTCAATGGCAGTGACTGATCTCAGATTCTTTACAGATACAGATTCCTGATCGCTTTTGCAAGACAATTTTAACAAACGTAGCACTCCTGTGATAAGATTCCCCCACCCCAACTCAATTTTCAACAAAGAATAAGCCTTCAACTTCAGAAGTTTCTTATTACACAGTGGTCATTCTCTAAAGGTCATTCATAGAAGGTAGTGGTAGCTATTATACAATTTTAATGAGATTCTGAAACACACATATAAAGGAAGACTTTTTTTTTAGATTTTTAGTTTTCTGTTTTGTTTTTAGGTAATGTCTTTTCTTTCTCCTCCTAAGCTTTAGAAAAATGATAGAGCAAGGGAAAAAGTAGCTTATATTTATTATTCAAATGTACTCTATTCAGAAAGATATGAGACACAAATAATCAGCAGGAATGAACATAACTGAAAAGAAAAGATTTTACTCAAATAAGTATCTAAAGCAAAAGGAAAAACTGACCAACAAATAGTTCCACCAGCCATGGACTATTTTCCAATCATGATTCATGAACGTCTTTAACAGAAGATATCTAAATGATTAACTTCATAGTGAGTCAATGACAATGTTCAGTCAAATAGAATGAACTTAAACTAAGGGACAGGGAAATTGCTCAAATCAAGAAGAAATTGCAAAAGCCACTGCTGTGAATCTATTTTGCAGGATAATTAAACAGATTTAAGGAAATGATGGGATTAAGAGACAGAAATTGAGAGGTCATCTAATCCACCGGCTTTTGAAAGCCAATCCTCTGATCTGTGCTGGTCCGAGATAATGTTTTCACAGTTAATGGCCAAATGAAATAAATTAGGAAAATGAATGAGTTCTTTCATAAAGAATTCAGCATAAATTATTGGCTTTTTACCCTACAATTATGTGCTTCCTAATTTTTATGCTAAAATGTTCTTTCTTTAAAGGAATTTTCATCATGATATTTTTATTGATGGTTGGTTTTGTTTCCTAGTATCTTTTACCAAAAATAAAGTAATTTTTTGTTACTTCATTAAAAATATTACACTGGTTTCTGAAATACTAGAAGCCATTCATCAAATTCATTATCTTCATTCAAGAAGAACTAATTTAAACTCTAAAACATAGGATTTTACATCATATTTTTTTTTTCAGAAATGAAGGAAATTTTAAAGCATTCCTGGATGATACTGGTCTATGTTAAAGACATTCTACCATTAGAAGCATATATATTTTTAACCTCTAATATTAATCCCTTAAAAAATTACAATTTTTTTCCTACTCAGTATCACTGAAATTTAGAGTTGAATCAGACACTTAAAAACATCTACTTGAACTGCTTCCTTTGATATAGAGATGGAGATAGAGGCACCCTACAGTGAAGGCTGAATCTGTATTATATGATTGGGTAATTACAAAAATATGTTCTTTTAAGTCTCATCCACATTCTTTCCCACATAACATATGGGCTCCTTTCCTCAATAGCAGATTCCACTTGCCAGGCAAAACCTTCCAAATTTTGGCATGCTTTGGCTTAATCTGAGTTTTGCCTAGACCATGTCTCTATTATAAAAATAATACTGCTTAATAGAACTTTCATGTCATTTGAATATTAAATTAACTGTATACTACTATACATGTACCGTGTAGAGAAGGCCTTCATGTGGGAAATGCTTGCCAACAGGGGAATGAGGATGCCAATGAGGGAGTGATAGTTGGGCTTATTTCAAGTGTAGAGGAAGGAGTAGAGCCAAGCTAAAAATATTTTTTTCTTAAAATAGGTTACACTTTGGAAAACAGCAATTTCTATTTACAACCAATACACAAATTAGAACAAGATATGGAAGAAAATAATTGAATGCAATTTTTAAACAAACTGAACTCCTCCACATTTCATATTATGATAGAATTCTGAGATGTTACAGAAAAACAATCCAGTTCTTCTAATGCACCATCCAACTCAGATTTGTGTCACTGGCAGTTTTGAGTCTTGAAAAAGTAGACATTTTTACCAAAGATTTCTGGAACCTGATTTCCTTTCAACTGTATATATAAACACAGAACGGTTGTAGGAATGCTACCCTAACACTGTTATTGTTTATAAATTAGAGAGGGGACATAAATGGAAAATATGAAGTGGGGGAAAATAAAATGCGAATTTGCTGCTGAAGTGTTGGCCCCATTATTTCTCTATTACCCAAAAAACAGGGCAAAAGTAACACTTTTCTCCTCGGTTGCTCATCTGTGAGGGCAGCGAGGGGGCCTGGAGAGAAGACTAAGTATATCTCAGTGGATACTAAAATTGTGCTTTGTCTCTTTGAAAATTGATGCGTGGGATTTTGGTAGATTACCAATTAATGCTTCTAACGTTCATAGAACTTGCTTCAGTGAAGCATCCTGCTAGCATGAAGCAATTATTATAGAAATGAAAACCTTTGTCATGCATTACATTACACGTACATGTGTGTCTGTGCTAAGTCATTTCAGTCATGTCCGACTCTTTGCGATCCTATGGACCATAACTTGCCAGGTTTCTCTGTCCATGGGATTCTCCAGGCAAGAATATTGGAGTGGGTTGCCTGGCCCTCCTCCAGGGGATCTTCCCAATTCAGGGATCAAACCCAGGTCTCTTATAGCTCCTGCATTGGCAGGTGGGTTCTTCACCATTAGCACCACGTGGAAAGCCCACATTACATGTACATGTGTATGCTGCTGCTGCTGCTAAGTCGCTTCAGTCGTGTCCAACTCTGTGCAACCCCATAGACGGCGACCCACCAGGCTCCCCCGTCCCTGGGATTCTCCAGGCAAGAACACTGGAGTGGGTTGCCATTTCCTTCTCCAATGCATGAAAGGGAAAAGTGAAAATGAAGTCGCTCAGTCGTGTCCGACTCTTCGCGACCCCATGGTCTGCAGCCTATCAGGCTCCTTCGTCCATGGGATTTTCCAGGCAAGAGTACTGGAGTGGGGTGCCATTGCCTTCTCCATTACATGTGTATACAAATGTATAAAAAATATATTTATGTTTGTTCCTGTAGCTCATCTATATAATCATGTCTTTAACTGAATAAACTTTTGGTCTTTTCCACTGTCTTTTTATATGCACGCAGAAGTGTGTCAGGGATGATTTGTAACCCTGGTCTATCCATCTCTGCCCCACTTATTTCAACTTCCTTGCAACAATGACTGAGTTCACCCTGTCTCAATTCTCACCAGTGTCCCCTTTCTTCTGGGTATTCACTGCCATCTGCTTCCTGATGTGGAGAAATTAATGCCTTACTTTCTGCCTGACCTGTCTAGTCCTGTCCATAACTGCTAACCTTTCCAACTCAATCCCTTATTAGAGTGGAGATTTTTCTCTTTTCCTTAATAATTACCTCCAGTCTTCTGTTCACACCAATGGTTATGTTCTCAGGGAGATAAAATTCCTCTTTTTTTTTGCCTTTTTAAATCTTTATATTAAACTTTATATTAAAGTATGCACTGTGAACAAATAAGTACATGTATGTCATAATTCTGGACACAATTTTGTTCACAGTTGGATATTTAATTGATAAGAATTCTTCTGTAAAATCTTAGCTAAGATTTAAGTGGGAGCTGCATGCAAGTAAAATCACATGGAAAGTAAAATCACGACGCAAGCTTTGGCAGTGTGTTTTTTGTTTGGGAACTGAAAATGTCTGCTCTTAGCTCACTCATTTGCTAAGCAAGGTGAAAATATTGAGCAGTTTTTGTTTTGTTTTGTTTAGCAGATCATCTTTTTTTGGACAAATATGTTTTGACATAATGGGAAGAAGGTTAGAATTGTTTCAGTTCCTAGTGCAATCTCTGCATTCCCTCTACATGGCACACTAGCAATGTTTAGTAAATAGCTAATTCTAGGAATTTTGAAAAACATGCTTTTATAGTAACATTCGTTATATTTATGGGCAAAAATATACCAGTTGCCAAAATTAACTTATAACGAAGTAAATATTATTCAGACACACATAACATCTCTTAATATGTAGACATCAGCATCTGTTATAATATTTTTCAGTTTCTGTTTAAAATTGACTGCTTGGAAGCCATGATTTCATAGAGTTGACATCACTACTCTATTCAGTGAATTGAGGCCAGGAATAGTGGTTATGCTGTATGTGTTTTCTGGCATTTGTAACCATGATCTAGTAGTGGAACAGTATGCTTCTTATCAATCAATTGGTTGAGAGAATTCTGTTGTTATTCTGAAATGTTTCAAGCAAATAGAAAAGCACAAGCATTCATGGTTCATCATATTCAAGCTGGCTTGACTCATGGATGAAGATGACTGACCACCAGGTTTAATGAAACAGGCTCCACAAAATGCTTTGGCCAATTTCTCCTCTCTTTGCTCCTTACTGTAATGAAATAGGTGCTGACAAGATATTAGCCTATGGAGTAAGGCAGCAAACATGGTGCCTTATGATCATGTTTGATATAAACATGATCATGTATGGCAGAGCAAGATTATTGAGTCCCAGATTCAGCTCCATTACATAGCAGTCATGTGGCTTTGCTCATATACATCTCTGAGCTTCAATTTCTCATCTCATGAAGAAAATAATAGTACCTAATAATTGCTCTGAGATAAATATGTCGATGTATACAGTATTTAGAGTAACACCCATCACATAGTACATACCATTGTTGTTACTGACTGTTTTTCTGGAAAAAGAAAACCAAGGCAATCTGACCATTTCCAATGGTCTGCTGCTGCTGCTAAGTCACTTCAGTTGTGTCCGATTCTGTGCGACCCCATAGACGGCAGTCCACCAGGCTCCCCCATCTCTGGGATTCTCCAGGCAAGAACACTGGAGTGGGTTGCCATTTCCTTCTCCATCCAATGGTCTAGTTCTATTCTATTTCCAAACATTAGAATTAAAGATTAATTTCTTTAAAATAAGGAGTTTTGTATTCCAGATTTGTCATGGAAAATCATTACACTTTTTCATATGACTCAAATCCCTATTAACTGCCAATATCCTGGAGTATGTTAACTTTTTTCCAGGTTTATGACAGGAATTATTTCATTTCATCACCAAATAAACTATGTATTATTATTAGCTCAGTGTCCAGTTGAGAAAACTGTTAAGAAGTTAGAGATATTATATGTCCTATCCTAAGCTACAAAAACAAGTAAATTGGTCAAGCTGACTCCAAAGCTTATTAACTAGCCATTCTGACACTAGAATTTATAGCCCTAATTCCGTGAACTTGTGTCTCCTGGAGTTTGCTGAGATTCATGCCCATTGAGTCAGTGATGCTTTTAACCATCTCATCCTCTGCTGCCTCCTTCTCCTTTTGCCTTTAATTTTACTCAGCATCAGGGTCTTTTCCCTGAACTTGGCTCTTTGTATCAGTTGGCCAAAGTATTAGAACTTCAGCTTCAGCATCAGTCCTTCCAAAGAATATCTAGAGTTTATTTCCTTTAGGATTGAATTCAATAAACAAACAAACAAACTGCTCAACAAAGCCTTGTGTAATGAATGAATGAATGGAGAAAATCCCTAACACAGTTATCACAAGCACTGATAAATATAAAACTAAAATAAAAAGACTCAGAAAGCTATATATAATAGCTTTTACCTCCATTTTCTTACTCTTCTACAATTAGTTTTTACTAAAAAGAAGTCTTTGCAAACAGAGGAAGTCTTCAACTTTCTTCTTTCTAGCTTTTCCCCTCTACTCTTAAGGTCTTTTAAATTTGACTAGGTGACAAAATTGAGTACATGCTTTCTTCTTTGACTGTCTCAGCTCTCCATTGCCAAATATTTCTTTGAAATCATTTTCTCAAAGATTCACTGTTCAAAACAAAATATTCTAAATAAAACTGAAATATGGCTATTGAACAGATGTTTAGTTCAGTGTCCTGGTATCTAGAACAAATTTAAGGAAAGCAACATGTTGATGAGAAAGTTTCAGTATGAAGTATCTTCCAGTAATCATAATTATAGAAGCAAGAATTTTTGGCAAGTGAAACTGCAGATTTGTTTATTGTGGTTTTGGTGGATATAAAAAAATATTAATAGATAGAATAAGGCAATTAATACCTTGTTTAAAGTAAAAGATTTTTTAGCACCAAATGGGGGAAAAAAAAAAAATTGGGTTCTGAAAGCTTCTGTATTTATTATACAGGAAAAACAAAATATTTTACAAGTTATTTGCTAATTTAAAAGACACATCCAAAATTTGAACTCTCCCAGGAACTTGTTCTGTAACATATGTGACTTAGAGATAAGAAATGTTTTAAATGGACTTCTCCATGTTCTCCAAAACAATTTCAACGTAGCTCAGCATTTCGTTATTAAACTCACATCAGGTTTGTGGGTGCTCAGACATGAAAGGAGCAAATTTTCAACAAGGTTGTGACCCTCTGTGGTGGGCTTTTTGAGACAATAACAAGGTTAAGTTCCCAGCTGGTACAGGTCTACTAGTGAACCTCTAAAGTAGGGTCACTGACCTGAGAGAGAGTCTTAATTTTATGTAAGTTAGAAAAAAAGAACACAAGGTGGAAAGTCAGGAGATGGCAAAATCTGGAATAAGAAATAGGCTCACAGGTGTGGGGCAGGATGGAAACCAGTATCTTGCTGGACTCTTATATAGAAAAGGGAGAAAGCAATAAGCAACAGAAGAGCCGTAGTGATCTGAATAGGGCCGTAGATGCCTGAGGCTGGGCCTATTTCAGCCCAATAATGAGCTTTTGGACTTGTGGAGTCATTTACTTGGCACAGCAGCCTGGAGCCCAAGGGCACTGTTCATTAGGAAGCGGGAACTTTACCTCAGGGTTGTTTGTGTTGGTCTTTCTTGCCAGAATGAATTGTTCATTAGCATCTGAGAGAAAACCACCCTCTCTCTAGATAAATGGTTTAAAATAAAACGTTGATTGGGGTTTGGGTGGACAAAGAGAAAAGATTGTTAAACCCTTTTGATAATAGTTGAGGGACAAATAAATCTGTGCAGCATAAATCAATTATAATCAGTGGGAGACTAACCTGATTTATCATTAAAATGGCAAATTAATTTGGCCCTATGTCTGGTCTAGTTCTTTGGGTTGACTTAACAATGTAATTGGCTAAACCAAGTGGTAATCCACTTGCTAATGCAAACTATCGACTATTAGTCTTATTGTATAGTCATGACACCTAACCACCACCATCAACCAGCCCAGGGATTCTCTAGCATTATGGAAACATACACTGAGGAGTGAATAAGAGGATAAAGGGTTCTGGAATTTGAAATTCCAAAGGCTTGGTGGATTTTTGAGCTGTGTAGGGGCTTTTACCTTGTCCCGGGTGATGTAGAGAGATCTCTTGCTTTTTATGGGGTCATTCAGGTTTAATAGCATTTAGGAATGATTTGGAAATTTGTCAGTAAAGGTATGAAAATGTTAACATGTTAACATGATTCTTTGTTTCTCCTTTTACTTTGAAATTCTTCAAAAAGTAATTTAGAGAGTTCAAAATATATGTTGCCTAGGGACTATAAGAAGACAGTTTAAAAAAAATAAAATGAAAAAAGATAACCAAAAATAAGCTTTCTTTCCAGATGGAAATTTTCATAGCTTGGAACGAAGTACACGGAAAAGTTTATATAACTGATTAGTGACAGGAAGGCTCAGAAACAAATCCTGAGCTACATAACGTTTACTCCCAGTGACATGGGCAATTCAAATTTGACTAACGTTTTCATAAAGTGTAGAAGCAATTGACTGTGGAAAATCAGAAAACCAACTGTGTCCTGGAGGTTCCTTTTAATTGAGGTTAACTGCTATGTTGCCTTAATTACTGAATGTTTCCCTAGTAGTCTAAGTAAATATTCCACTGGCCCTGACTCTGGCAGTATCCACTGAAATGTTGTAAAATTACCAATGACTGAAAGAGGGAACAACGCATTAAGATAGCCCTGTAAAGACTGGATTAGTTCTTATAAGGACCCGCTATTAATGATTTCTCATTCAACTGCACTGAGTGATTTGAGCAGAACATTTCTTTTTCCCAATATATTTGGACATGGAGACATACAGATGCTTTTACAACTCAACATGGCAAATTAATAACCATTAATAGGCACCCTTTTTTCCTCATCTCCTGATGTTTTATTGCTTCTTCCTTTTTTTTTTTTTTAATTAAAAAAGCTCTCTCATTACCAAATCTGCCAGGACCAAGAATCTTAAACCTTTAAACTTTTTCTTGTCCTAACAGCATTTGGAATCACTAAGCAATCAGGAATGCCAATGCAACTGTTCATTGTACCCACCAGCTGTATGAACATATTTTTTGAGAGCATCTTGTGCTCCTGGTTTTGATGTTAATATATTTCCAGTGCCTTGCTTCAAGTGAAAATCCCTATTTCCCTTTGCCCTAGGTTCATATGAATATATTCCAATGAACAATATAGCTATTATAACTCTTGGAAGGTGTGAAATTGTGTGAACATACCCCATAGTAAATTACTTTTTGTCAATTTAGCTATCCTCCATCTGTTTTACTTGGCTTAGGAGAAACGAAACTAACAGTGCCAAGCTTAGCAATTGGAGTTGACCACCTACAGAATCGGATTAAAGAAATGAGAAAATGATAGGCTTTTTCTCCAAAGTAAGTGTGCCATTTCCCCACAACAGAAAATAATGTTATGAATCAGCAAAATTTGCTTTATAATTTAGACTTGCAGTTATTTCCAATGACATATTTCCTGAACCGTGTCCCTCCTTTCTGATATTTGTAATTTATGACTTTCATTTGGGATTTTCATAATGAAAAACAATATTTAGATCATTTGAAGGTGTTACAGACTGAAGATTCAAATTGATTTCTTTTCACCAGGGACATTTTCTTGGAACACTAATTTCTCGACTACTTCATGTAGTCTCTGGATAACTGCCATTTATTGATTTCATACCATGTTTTCAAAAACTTAAAGTTTAGTTGTGAATTAATAAGGAATCTCCATGAGGAATTGAATAAGTGAGTATTTTAGGAATACGTATTGAATTGAGCAATTGTTCTTTCCTATGACTGTTGAAATGATGGTATGTTTTCTGCTTTCTATTATTTTAATGTAGTGAATTGCATTAATATAATGACATGTAATGTCATTTAAAAAATTTTTTTAATGGTTTCTTCTTGATCACAACACATTATGGTTTTATGAATTGCTGAGTTTAGTTTCCTAATTTAATATTTAGATTTTTGCATCTATGTTTACAATGAAAGTAGATTATATTTTTATTCTTGTATAGTTTATACCAGATTTAGATTTCAAAGATCAGTCTAGGCTGTGCTTTGGAAGGGGATTCCTCAATGGTTCAGATGGTAAAGAATCTACCTACAATGCAGACCTGGGCTTGATCACTGGGTTAGGAAGATCCCCTGGAAAAGGAAATGGCAACTCACTCCAGTATTCTTGCCTGGAGAATTCCCATGAACAGAGGCGCCTGGCAGGTTACAGTCCATGGGGTTCCACAGAGTCAAACACAACTAGGCAAATTAGCACAGCACACAGCTTTGGAAAGGATGGATATCCTTTTTTATTCTTCTCTGAACTACTTCAAATAAGACAGAAATCAGGAAAGTTCAGTGGGACTTGTCAATAAAACAGTTTGAAATCGATGTTTATTTGTTGCCTCTGTGTGTGTGAAAAGGTATGTATAATGTGGGAGGTGGCAATTTACTATAAATTCAATTCTCTGTTATTGTCTACTTAATTTATGTATGTTATATAATAAAATATAGCTAATTATGATTTTCAATTAAGTTATGTGTGTGTGTGTTTAGACGCTCAGTCACGTCTGAATCTTTGTGACCCCATGGACCATAGCCTCCCAGGCTCCTCTGTCCATGGGGATTCTCCAGGAAAGGATACTGGAATCCTTGCCGTGCCTTCCCTCCAGGGGATCTTCCCAACCCAGAGATTGAACCCAGGTCTCCCATACTGCAGGCAGATTCTTCACCAACTGAGCCACCAGGGAGCCCAAAAGTTATACATTTGCCTAAGTTTGCAAATTTATTGAAATTAGGTTTTTTTTTCCCATAGAATTATCTTTAGAATCTAAATATCTACTATATATGAAATTATGCACTTTTATGATATTAATTTTTCTTCCCTGTGTTAATATCACGTTTTCTAGCATTTTGTGTATATTTTAGTGTTTTTCTTTTTTTTTGGGGATGGCTTTTTAAGAATCACTTTTTAAAATTAATTTTTTGTGTTATTTGTACTGTCTATTTCTTTTTCTCTACTATAGCCATAAATTGTCTGCTGCTATCATTTATTTTGGCACATATATTACTTCAGGAGTCTTCCCAGGTGGTACAAGTGGTAAAGAACCTGCCTGCCAATGCAGGAGACCTAAGAGATGCAGGTTTGACCCCTGGGTGGTAAGATCCCCTGGAGGACAGCATGGCAATCCACTCCAGTATTATTGCCTGGAGAAACCCATGGGCAGAGAAGCCTGGCAGGGTATGGTCCATAGGATCACAAGAAGTTGGACATGACTGAAGCAATTTAGCACAGCATATATTACTTCAGATTTGGCAAGTGAGATTCTCTTCAAGTTAGTTCCCACATATTTTTGACATGTTTTCCTCATTCTTTGTTTTCTTGAATGAGTTATTTCTATATAACTCTACATAACAAAGGCATATCTTTGTTTTCTGGAATGAGTTATTTCTACAAGGATCTGTAGTTCTATTATTCTAAATACAATGGTGTTTAGAAGCCAAAATCAGAGTTCCTGAAGTTTTCATTAGAGTGTTGCTACTCTGGGGCAAAGCTATAGCAAATACATATGTGTATATACACATATGCACACATATGTATATACACATATAAAAACATATACACATGTTATGTATATGTGTATAAATATATGATTTACTGCTGCTGCTACTGCTGCTAAGTCGCTTCAGTCATGTCTGACTCTGTGTGACCCCATAGACGGCAGCCTACCAGGCTCCCCTGTCCCTGGGATTCTCCAGGCAAGAACACTGGATATGATTTACTATATGTATATATATATATATATATGTGATTTATTATGCATATATTTATTGCATGCATATAGACATGTATAAGAGGGGCCTCCCCGGTGGCTCAATGGTAAAGAATCTGCTTGCCAGTTCAGGAAATGGGGGTTCTATCCCTGAGTCAGGAAGATCCTCTGTAGAAGGTACTGGCAACCCACTCCAGTATTCTTGCCTGAAATCCTATGGACAAAGGACCCTGGTAGACTACAGTCCAAGAGGTCACAAAGAGTCTGACACGACTTAGTGGCTAAACAACAACAAACTATTTCTATATGTAATTAAATATCTATATATAAAGATGTTTAAATATGTATATATGCTTGCAAATATATTTATATATACATATATAAACATCTATATTTATTTCTTTAAATTGAAACCCATACGTTCAAAACAATACTTATAATTCCAATCCAGTAGCACAAATCTCATTCCAGTTTTTTTTTTTTTTTCATTTTTCTGTATTTGTAACTCCTTTCTCTAAATGTGAGAAACCTATCTCCTACTGTCCTTGGTATATATTTATGTATTGAATCAGTCCCCTTGTTTATAACCAATCTTGCATCACTGCTGCTGTACTGTCCACGAGCAGAAATTTTGCTCATTCTTCTCATACTCTGATGTCTTGTTGCAGGCCACATCCACCCTTAGTGTTTGGGTGCATTCTCTCCAGTCTGAGAGGCTTCAACCCTCAAGGCTGGATCCCTACTGGGAAAGTACCTTTCTCATCTTGCCCAGGTTCTGAAATCCCACTTGGACCTTTCTTTTGCATAGACTCTCTTTTCAGCCTCATGACCCCATCTTGGGATGCTCCTCCTATGTTCAGGCCCTCCCTGAACCCACTTGGGTTCAACACTGCTTTGGTTCAACACACATGCAGACACCTCTCAGTCACTTGGGCTCCACCCCTCAGACTGAACAGCCCCCTTGCATTGACATTTTCTTTACTACACTTGTGCTCTGATATTTTCCCTTAGGTTTCAAAAGCCACCACAATATCATCCCTCACCTCTCCAGTCCCATATGGACAGACTGCCTCCTGAGTCTGCTCAGCATCTCACATCAGGCCCCTTCCTGCATGGACATCCCTCCTTATCCTACCCTTACTAGGTAGCAACATCCTTGAATGTCTTCATCATTGTCTTTGGACTGCAAAGAAGCCACTGTGGCTGCCTCGACTCCTGCACAGACATCTGCCTTGCTCTATTTCATTCCACTGCCGTAGACTTATATTGTTCATCAAAAGAAAGAGAAGGGAACTAAAAACGAGAAAGAAGAAGAGCACAGTTAACATTTTTAATGATATATATTTAGTAAACTCTAAAGTTAATCTATGTCTTTATATTCCTTCCAAACATTTTTTTTTCTTTAAATACCCCTTCTCTCCTTCATTTATTAGCTTAATTTAATTCCATCTTATTATTAAATCTCATGACAAACATTCTTTTGTCATTATTATTATTATAATGATTTTTGCAATCAATGTTTATTGAGTTTATATGACAATCCATTTCTTCAGTCATCATTATTTATTCCATCCTCTTCTGAATTCTCAAGTTCTCACTTAATTTTAGTTTTTTTAATAAGTAACGTGTATGTGTAAGAAAAATTGTCAGCCTTAGTAGATTTCTTATTTCTTAGTTCATGTAGTTACAAACGGACACGACTTAGTGAATGAAGAACAATAATTCCTTTATTATGGCTTTATTTTTTTTCTTCCTGATATTTATATTTTAGTTTATCTTATAGTGTCAGTCTATCAGTAGTAACTTCTGTTAACGTTTGTGGATATCAAAATCTTTTTATTTTCTCTTGAATCTTGAATGATACTTTATCTGCATATAGATTATTAGGCTGCCACTTGTATGGCCCCAGTATATTAAAGATACCATCCTTACCTATTTGTCTGTGCTCTTATTTTTCATGCATTTTTTCTGTCAGTTATAGATGACATATAAAGACTGATGAATGATATGTGAGTGCCATCTTTAGCACTCCTGGCTTACATTTTCATAATTATTTTCTTTTTCAGTGGAAATTCTGTTTCCCTTTGTGTTCAAGAGTTCTTTCTCTCTTCCCTTTCAAAATATGATAGGTCATGGGAGTCTTCCATGATCTTGCTTATGATTATAATAAATGAATGATGTGGGTTAAAGCAACGATTTTTCCCTAAGTATATTTACAGTTTAGATGAAACAAGGGAAGATGGGATAGAGTATGGATATGCAGTGGTATTAATATAATTTATAGCCCAGCAAGGCATTAGGGCATTTGTGGGCTCAGACTTATCTTGATAACTTCTCTACCATCATGTTTTACAGATGATAAATTCTGATCAAAGCCAACTCTGCTACAATAAAAAACAAACAGTGCTTGTGTCTCCAAGAACATGTTACTGGTGCAATTTGAGAATATCATTAAAATGTATAAGTATATTTAAATAATTATTTTGTAACTTCTTAAATTTAGACTCACTCCATCTGCTTTAATTAGTAAGCTTTTTTAGCATGTTTAAAATATAGCGAAAATGTGACTAAGGTTTATTATAACTACACTGTACACCTTCTAAGTAATCAAGTACATAATAAACATACATAAATATGAATTATATGATGCAGCCATAAGCCAGAGATTCTACTAGAGTTCCTTGAATTTTGTTGAGCTTCTTTGACAAGAAATTGATATTTCTTTTTTTTTTTTTTAAATTTTATTTTATTTTTAAACTTTACATAACTGTATTAGATTTGCCAAATATCAAAATGAATCCGCCACAGGTTTACATGTGTTCCCCATCCTGAACCCTCCTCTATTGATATTTCAATAATTTTCCCAGAAAAATTTGCATCAAATTTGGAGTTTACAGTAGCCCTAACTCCCAAATCAAAACTCAGGTCATAATCTCTGATTTAGGAATATCCAGTTGTTTGTAGCTTACAGACAAAACTGATCCCGAATCGTCCCAGAAATAGAACTATTAAATTTCCTTTTAAGGTGACAGTATATTGTGCTTTCTGATCTTTCCATGTTTTCTGAAGTCAGTGATATCAATTTAAATTCTTGGCCCTAGGCAAAACAAATAGAAATAGAAGATATCTTCTTTATGCAAAACACAAAATTGCTGATTTGTATTGGAGAGACACTCTTTTCTTTCCAAGTTTCCTTGTTCTCCTGTTCCTCACCCACATTCTTTTGTTACTCACTTGGGAGAGATGTCTAGCCCCAAGGATTCTATAATATTTTTTCTAAATCCCTTTGCACTACTAGATTCATGCAATTTTAGCGTGAAATAGACCTCAGGGACATAAAGTCCTCTGTGAAATGAAATTTAAATCTATTTCTGGTTACTATGTTGTGACCCTCAACTTAAACATCCCTATTTCTTTCATTTGCTATCACACACACACATGCATACACACACAGACACACTCACGCACAGAGCCTTGTTTAGTATATGCTTATTTTTCAAAGTTAATGAGGTGAGTGTGTGACCTTTTTTTTGAAGCGTATTTGAGGAGAGTTTCTTGAAAGCTTTTAAGATAATTAAGATAGCTCATGGGTGTTGAGAATCACTATTTTTCATATGTATGTGTTCTTACTGAATCAACTTCTCTGAAATGTCGCTTGTTGTGAATTAATGTCATTTTGCACTCTTCTAATGCTTTCAGAATGGTATGGCATTTTACAAAATCAGAATAACTCATCTCAATGTAATAGGTAATGCATTTTATCCATTAAAAAGTGTCTCTTAGGTTAAAAGTGATGTTCACTCTAAACAAAGCCTTTAAATTTTTATGGATGCCATTTATTAAGACCTATATCAGAAATTAAAAAAAAATTTGAAGTTTCCAAACAAAACTTTATTTTATTTAACAAATAATGGGACATTAGCATTATTATTCATGAGACCTATTCTTGAAGGCTATTATCATTAAAGGATATACTAAATTTCATGAGTTTCAATTTAGGAGGGAAAAAGCTCTACTTTTCATGTAAATATCTTGATACTCATTAGGAATAATCATTGAAATGATTTCTTAAATTGAAGGATTGTGTTATAGTTAATGAAGCTTGCATTCAACAGTGCATCATTAAAGGCAAATGTTCTCATATAAAATTTCCTAGGTTATTAAAATACATAGCCTTAGTTGTACTGCTGCAGATGTCTGCTGCCAAATGTAACCTGGTTCCATCTATGGCCTTAGTACAATGTGGAGAATTTATATCAAATTATGTTAGTGCAGGTTCTAAAAGATAGTGGAATGTTCCTTTGTGGGGATCTCAGTAAATTGAGACTGAGCTCAGTGTGTGAGTTAGGCAGTCTATAATTCCTTTTTTCATATACATAAAATATGCCTTGATTCTGCTACAGAGCACCGTGGCTTTTCTTTTTTTTCTGTGCAGTGTGTAGATTTCTGTGCCTGTGTGGGTCATCTCTTTTATGATCAGTTGTGTACTCATGTCTAATCTCTGCTAAAGAAAGGAAGGCATTATCTCTGCTGCAGTGAAGCTCACAGGCTCTCTGTAATTTAACTCCAGGATCCTGATGGCAGTTCTGTTGCTTATTACCCTGTGATCTTGGACAAATTTCCTAAATTCTCTAAGTCTCAGTTTCCTCATATGTAAAAAGGATAGGGTATCCTCAGTTTTCCTGGGGCTGAGGGGATTCCCTAGATGCATATTTCTCAACACTAAAATTAGGAAAGTCCCAGACAAACTAGAATAAACTAGTCATACTAACAAAGAGGGAATTCAAAAAAAGTACCTTCCATTTGTATCATTTTTTAAAGATGAACTATAGGATGTTTGTCTTTCTCTGATTTATTTTGATGATGATGATTAGTTAATAAGAGAGTCATGTCTGACTCTCTTGACCTTATGGACTGTAGCCCCCCAGGCTCCACTGTTATGGGATTTCCCAGGCAATAATACTGGAGTAGGTTGTCATTTGCTTCTCCAGGGGATCTTCCAAACCCAGGGATCAAACCCGGGTCTCCTGCATTGCAGATGGATCCTGTATTGCAGGCAGATTCTTTACAGACTGAGCCACTAGGGAAGCCCTTGACTTACTTTACCTAGTATAATCTCTAAGTCCATTCATGTGGCTGCAAATGGCATTATTTCATTCTTTTTTATGACAATGTTATATTCCCTTGTACATATGCACCACATCTTCTTTATCCTTTCCTCTATCAATGAACATTTAGGTTGCTTTCATGTCTTGGCTACTATAAATAATGCTGCAATTAACTTATTTATAAAACAGAAATAGACTTTCAGACTTCAAAAGCAAATTTATGGTTACCAAAGGGGAAATGTTGGGGCAAGAGATAAATTAGGAGTTTGGGGTTAACAAATACACATTACTTATATAAAATAGATAATTGGAAAGGACCTACAATATAGCACAGGGAACTCTACTCAATATTCTGTAATAACCTATAGGGGAAAAGAATCTGAAAAGAAATAAGTATATGTTTATGTATAAATGAATCACTTTGTTGTACACCTGAAAATAACACAACATTGTAAATTGACTATGTGTGTGCTAAGTTGCTTCAGTCATGCCCAACTCTTGGCAAGCCTATGGACTGTAGCCTTTCAGGCTCCTCTATCCATGAGATTCTCCAGACAAGAATACTAGAGTGCGTTGCCATGCTCTCCTCCAGGGTATCTTCCTGATCCAGATCAAATCTGCATCTCCTATCTTCTGCATTGGCAGATGGGTTCTTTACCTGTAGTGTCACCTGAGAAGCCCAGGTCAGCTATAATATAAATACAATTTTTAAAAAGTCGCTTCTACCTGTGGTGTGTTGGAACCACTCCTACTCTTGATGAGAGCCAACTATTATAATTAGGAATTTTGTGGGCCAGTTTCTATATATTCAGAAATTTTGTGAACTGTTGGTGACTTGAAATCATCCATGCTGGGACTATTTCCACAATCAGCAAATGTTACAAACTAGAGCTTTTTTTTTTCTTCTTAGAGAATTAGCTAACTAGCATACCACCACCTACCAAACAACAAAGCTAATAAAATTGCTAACTGAAATAATCCATGTAAAATGCTTAGTGGAATGCATGATATAAGTGAAAGTGAAAGTCACTCAGTCATGTCTGACTCTTTGGGACCCCATGGACTATACAGTCCATGGAATTCTCCAGGCGAGAATACTAGAATGGGTAGCTTTTCCCTTCTCCAGGGGATCTTCCCAACCCAGGGATTGAACCCAGGTCTCCCACATTGCAGGCAGATTATTTACCAGCTGAGCCACAAGGGAAGCCCAAAGAATACTGGAGTGAGTGGCCTATCGCTTCTCCAGCAGATCTTTCAGACCCAGGAATTGAACCGGGGTGTCCTACATTGCAGGCAGATTCTTTACCACCTGAGCTATCAGGGAAGCCTGCATGATACAAAGTAAGTGCCAATTCAGCATCACTGCTTAGTCATTTATTATTACAATTATTATGAATTTTGCATTGGCATTCAATAAACATGTTAAAATGAACTGATCTCTGCCTGAAGGCATTCCCTATAAATTATTTCAATAGTTTTTTTTTGTTGTTGTTGTTGTTAAATTGCATCTAGAACATAGACTAAGTATATATTATAGGTCTTCAAACTGGTTTCTCTTTCTCTTTCTCCCTTTCTTATAAATTCCCTCTCTGTGAACCTAGAAAGATCTCTCATTTTCCTGCTGCACTATGGCTAGTCCTCAGACATTGCATGCCAAGCTTGGGGCAATGACTCTAGCTCCAGGAGTCCATGAAGAATTATGCATTGGTGCTGTGCATGGAGCATGGTAAACTGGATTATGCTAACAAAGTATATTCTGCGAGGTGGCCCCCTGTGAGGTGACTGAGACCACCTCTACATGGTTTGCCTCACCCACTGCCCAAATCTTCCCTGCATTTTTCCAATCCCCAAATACCGCTAGAAATTCCTATTTATAATCTCTGAGTTATTGAGTTTGACATCTTTTAAAAGCAAATCCATTCCTTGGTAAAAGTAACACATTAGGTCAGCAACCGAGTGCAAATTAGTTTATCAAGTTGCCTGTGTGTGTGCTCAGTCGTGTCTGAGTCTTCTTGACTCAAGAAAATATTCTTGCTTAAAGGAAATTGACCCAGGAAAGTGATGAGAGGAAAGTTCTGGAATTTGGGAGATTATAGAAGATGGCAGGTGTGAGTGGGGAAAGGGATGTCAAAAACCAGTAGGCAACAAGGTGGAATGGCACCCCACTCCAGTACTTTTGCCTGGAAAATCCCATGGATGGAGGAGCCTCCTAGGCTGCAGTCCATGGGGTCTCTAGAGTCGGACACGACTTCACTTTCACTTTTCACTTTCATGCATTGGAGAAGGAAATGGCAACCCACTCCAGTGTTCTTGCCTGGAGAATCCCAGGGATGGGGAAGTCTGGTGGGCTGCCGTCTATGGGGTCTCACAGAGTCAGACACGACTGAAGCAACTTAGCAGCAGCAGCAGCAGCAGCAACAATGGGGAATATTGATTCCTTGGATGGAGGAGTATAAATGAAGAAGGGAATAGTCAGTGCAAGAATACAGATGAGGGAAAATAATGAAAATACATGTCTCCGATTCTTGAATCTTGAGAACTAAGGGACCTCCTGAATTTTCAGAGTCTAGAAAGAAGGTCAAAGTCAAAAGAGTTAAAGTGCTACCAAACCTCTAACAGTTTTGTTAAGGGCCAACCTAGATCTTCAAACATAAAACTATATGTCTAAGAGGAAATATGTCTAAATAATTCTATCTCTAGCTCATTAAGAAATCTCAGATACACAAAATGAAGACACTCTGCCTGGACTAATGGAAGATGAAAGCATCCTAATTCCAACATATTAGATCATCATCTGAGGGTTTTGTCCTCTTTCCGTCTCTGTCCAGTTGAAGCCAGCAGGCATTCCCTCCTCCTGAGGAACAGATCAATCTCTTAGGATTGTCATGTTAATTCAAGCTGAAGAACCCTACTGGTCACCCAGCAAGACATTTCAAGAAGCGGTGTGTGAGCCCCTCAGTTCTTGCTCAGTGTTGGGGGATTTCCAGCTGATGTCTTTGATTGCTCTTATATAGATAATGTAACATCATAAAAGAGGAGTTTCTGTAGTAGCTTGCTTGCCATGAAAGGCTGCCCGTGGCTTCCCAGCATTCCCTGATGTGAGTGCTGATTTCAGAGTTCTCTGCAGTTTAAGACAGAAAGGGAAGGGATGAGTAAGGGGCAGAAGAGGATTTCTATACAGACCTAGGTCTTCCAAAATGCTGGACTAGAAAGAAGGGGCAACAGGAAACAGCATTCCCAATACTCAGACATGCATTAGACGCCCCGCCCCTCTTGTTTGTTTTGTTATAAAAATTCAATCTCTGTATTGAGCCAGGTGTTCTTTCCTGTATGTGTTATTTTCCCTGCTCTCTCTTTTCAATGGCCCCTTGCCTTTTAAAACTATTGACTGAAAGCTTTTCCCTTCCTCAGGTCAATTCACCACAGAAAGTATCTACTCGTGCATACCCAGTAGCATAACCCATCCACACCAGGGAACAAGCCGAAAGAGACCTAAAACTTGGTCTATGTGCTTCCGGAACTTCCATTAGAAGCAAATATTCATGGTGCATTTAAAGAAAAGTGAATCATTCAGTGATGTTACAATATCTTAATGTGACTTCAGGAAAGAAAGCTGAGAGGGGATAAAGACTTCAGACAGATGTTCTGGCCCTTTGTGAAAATGTTACTAATCATAAGATAAAAGATAATGAAAGTAGAACAAAATTTTAGGCAAGAGAAACCAATCCAGCAAAAGCACAGAGTTTGGAATAAACAGCATGTTTTGTTTGTCTGGTGTTTGTTCTTTTATACAATAAATATTTACCAAGTCCCTATCAGGAACCCAGCCCTGTTCCACGGAGTTGGGGATTCATCCTTGAAAATAAATCATTGTTCTCCTAGGAGCTGATATTCTAGTGGAGCCATTGAGAAAATGAATGATTAAGCAAAATAATTTCAATTAGAGATTAGTAGGATTAAGGAAAAATGAAAGGAAAACGTGCTCTTGGAATAAGGATGGCCAGGGAAGACCACGCTGAGAAGGTTATAAATTTGCTCTGACCTGAAGACTACAAAAGTACAAGGCACATGAAGCAGGGAAGAGCTTTTCAGACAGATAGACCAAGTAAATGCCTAATAACAGGAAACATCTTGGCAGATTAAAGTCAACCCTGATTGTACATTAGAATTACCAGGGGAGCTTTTATAAAAATGCATATAATTGGGCCCCACCTCCAGAGAACTTGTTTTAATAGGTTTGGGGTGGTGCCCAGACATGGATATTTTTAAAAAACTTCCTCAGGTTATTCAAATGTCAGCCAAGGCTGAGAACAGGTGGATTGGAGAACAGTGGGTCTAAAAGTTTAACATGCATCAGAATAATCTGGGAGGCTTGTCAAACCCAGATGGCTGAGCCCCACCCCCAGAGCTGGGGACCCAGTTTTTCTGCAGTGGGGCACAGGCATTTGCATTACCAGCAAGTTTCCAGCAGATGCTGCTGCTGCTGGTCTGAGTCCAAACTTGAAAACCCCTGGGTTCAAGAACAAAATGGAAGCTGATATTGAATGAGGAACAGAGGGATATGAAAGAAGCTAGAAGGATGGAGTTGGAACTTCTGTTCTAGAAAGGCATACATGCAGAGCTGAGCCACAGACACAGAAATAAAGAGGGTAGATGTGAGACTGCAAGGATCATTATGGATGTCAAAGGAGAGATGTAGAGCAGAAGTCCAGTCAGATGGGATGGCAGATGAGGATCCTGGAGGGCTGTTCTGGATGAGCAGAGATGGCATGACAAGCAGATGAAGATCTGGGACTCTTCTGAGTGAGCAGAATGTGGATGAAGAATGTCCCCTGCTGTGTCAGCAAACAAAAGATATTGTGGCCATCAAGCCATCAGCTACTGCAGCCACCCTGACTGACTGTGTACCCTGAGGGAATTCAGGATAGGAAAAAAAAGGAGGGGGGGGTACTGACCCTAGATGGTTAAGGTGCATAAAAAACAGATAAGTTTAGTGAGCCCAGATTCTTGCATGTTTTCATACAGACACATGTTAAATTCATTAACTTAAGCAGTCTGGTTTTTATTTGCATGCTAAGTTTCTTCAGTCATGTCTGACACTGTGCGATCCCACGGACTGTAACCTGCTGGGCTCATCTGTACATGGGATTCTTCAGGCAAGATTACTGGAGTGGGTTGCCATGCCTACAACCAGGGGATCTGCCTGACCCAGGGAACGAACCCAGGTCTCTTATGTCTCCTGCATTAGTAGGTGGGTTCTGTACCACTAGTGCCACCTGGGATGTCTGGGTTTTATTTAATTGACAACAATCTTTAGATGTTCTGACTCCCTGGGTTTTGTTGCAAAAACTACATTTCCTGGCTCCTCCTTACTTCTTCAGAACAGAATCTCAGAACTCTGACAGGCTATCTCCCAGGCTTAAGTCCTCAGTTTGCATGCTGAATAAAGCATAATTCTCAACTTTTATGCTGTGTATTTTCTGCAGTTGAGAAGAGAAAGGGATGAGTGAGGAGGAACACATGTACTAAAAAGAGGAAAAGATGCAAAAATATCAAGAGGAGCAACTTGGAGACTAATCTGGAGTTTGAGAGAATGGCCAGTTACACTGTCATCAGTTTATAGATGACATTGCAGCCACAGGACTGGATGACATCTTGGAGGGAAATTTGAGGTAGAGCAGTGAAACTAGAGAGAGCAGCTACCACATGTCTGAGGTCCGAAATCAGATTGATTATATTCTCTGCAGCCAAAGATGAAGAAGCTCTATACAGTCAGCAAAAACAAGACTGGGAGCTGACTGTGGCTCAGATCATGAACTTCTTATTGCCAAATTCAGACCTAAATTGAAGAATGTAGGGAAAACCACTAGACAATTCAGGTATGACCTAAATCAAATCCCTTATGATTATACAGTGGAAGTGAGAAATAGATTTAAGGGACTAGATCTGAGAGACACAGTGCCTGATGAACTATGGATGGAAGTTCGTGACATTGTACAGGAGACAGCGATCAAGACCATCCCCATGGAAGAGAAATGCAAAAAAAGCAAAATGGCTGTCTGGGGAGGCCTTACAAATAGCTGTGAAAAGAAGAGAAGTGAAAAGCAAAGGAGAAAAGGAAAGATAAGCATCTGAAGGCAGAGTTCCAAAGAATAGCAAGGAGAGATAAGACAGCCTTCTTCAGTGATCAATGCAAAGAAATAGAGGAAAACAACAGAATGGGAAAGACTAGAGATCTCTTCAAGAAGATTAGAGATACCAAGGGAACATTTCATGTAAAGATGGGCTCGATAAAGGACAGAAATGGTAGGGACCTAACAGAAGCAGAAGATATTAAGAAGAGGTGGCAAGAATACACAGAAGAAATGTACAAAAAAGATTTTCATGACCCAGATATCATGATGGTGTGATCACTGACCTAGAGCCAGACATCCTGGAATGTGAAGTCAAGTGGGCCTTAGAAAGTATCACTACGAACAAAGCTAGTGGAGGTGATGGAATTCCAGTTGACCTATTTCAAATCCTGAAAAATGATGCTGTGAAAGTGCTGCACTCAATATGCCAGCAAATTTGTAACACTCAGCAGTGGCCACAGGACTGGAAAAGGTCAGTTTTCATTCCGATCCCAAAGAAAGGCAATGCCAAAGAATGCTCAAACTACCGCACAATTGCACTCATCTTACATGCTAGTAAAGTAATGCTTAAAATTCTCCAAGCCAGGCTTCAGCAATATGTGAACCGTGAACTTCCAGATGTTCAAGCTGGTTTTAGGAAAGGCAGAGGAACCAGAGATCAAATTGCTAACATCCGCTGGATCATGGAAAAAGCAAGAGAGTTCCAGAAAAACATCTATTTCTGCTTTATTGACTATGCCAAAGCCTTTGACTGTGTGGATCACAATCAACTGTGGAAAATTCTGAAGGAGATGGGAATACCAGACCAGATCAGGGAATACCTGACCTGCCTCTTGAGAAACCTGTATGCACGTCAGGAAGCAACAGTTAGAACTGGATATGGAACAACAGAGAGTGGTTCCAAATAGGAAATAGATTACATCAAGGCTGTATATTGTCACCCTGCTTATTTAACTTATATGCAGAGTACATCATGAGAAATGCTGGGCTTGAAGAAGCACAAGCTGGAATCAAGATTGCCAGGAGAAATATCAATAAGCTCAGTTATGCAGATAACACCACCCTTATGGAAGAAAGTAAAGAAGAACTAAAAAGCCTCTTGATGAAAGTGAAAGAGGAGAGTGAAAAAGTTGGCTTAAAGCTCAACATTCAGAAAACGAAGATCATGGCATCCGGTCCCATCATTTCATGGGAAATAGATGGAGAAACAGTGGAAACCGTGTCAGACTTTATTTTTCTGGGCTCCAAAATCACTGCGGATGGTGATTGCAGCCATGAAATTAAAAGACGCTTACTCCTTGGAAGGAAAGTTATGACCAACCTAGACAGCATAGTAAAAAGCGGAGACATTACTTTGTCAACAAAGGTCCGTCTAGTCAAGGCTATGGTTTTTCCAATAGTCATGTATGGATGTGAGAGTTGGACTATAAAGGAAGCTGAGCACAGAAGAATTGATGCTTTTGAACTGTGGTGTTGGAGAAGACTCTTGAGAGTCCCTTGGACTGCAAGGAGATCCAATCGGTCCATCCTAAAGATCAGTCCTGGGTGTTCATTGGAAGGACTGATGTTGAAGCTGAAACTCCAATACTTTGGTCACCTGATGTGAAGAGCTGACTCATTTAAAAGGACCCTGATGCTAGGAGGGATTGGGGACAGGAGGAGAAGGGGATGACAGAGGATGAGATGGCTGGCTGGCATCACCGACTCAATGGACATGGTTTGTGTGAACTTCAGGATTTGGTGATGGACAGGGAGTCCTGGCATTCTGCGGTTCATGAGGTTGTAAAGAGTTGGACAAGACTGAGCTGAACTGAATTGAACAAAATGTATGAGCACTGGGTAGAAATAGTATTGAAGGGATTTAAACAAGCAAAGGATTTTGGTAAGATGACCATATATAGTCTGGAAGTTTATATTTTATTATTTCATACCTTGTTGTAAATGAACACATATGTGGATAACTTTCCTGAAGTAAAACAAATTACATGCATAAAAGCTCCTGTGGGTTTGATCTATAACCATTAGTTCCCTGGAAAACTCAGTAAACTGCAAGGCATGAGTGACTACAATTTTGGGTCATGTTCAATTTAAACACACTCCCATATTCTATAACACATTTGCAACATCAAAGGATAGGAAGCAGGAGAGATAATCAAATGTAATACTTGAATAGCCAAGTTCAAATCCTTTTACTATTTACTACTTATAAACATTTAGGAAGCCCCTGCCAGGTACTAATTTTTATATTAAACCTTTCCTCTGCTATCCTGTTTTATCCTTTTAACAACCTTACAGGATGGCTACACGTTGAGCACTTATTTAACAAAGAAAGTTAAGAGCCCAAGTCAGAGTCAGCAGCTGAACTTTAAATAAGTCATTTGTTCCTGTGAAATTTAATTTTGTATTTGTAAAGCAAATATTTATATTACAGCTTGGTAGTTTTGTTTTGCTTTGTTTGTTCTGTTTGTTGTGAGACATCATTAAATGAGATGTCAGTGTGAACTTGATGAACTGTTAAATGCAGATATCACTATAAAAACTTGCATGAATCCATGAATAGACCCTCACGATATTTCTCTGTAGCTACCTCGGTGGAGAGGTAGAATAAGGTATATTATGATTATGGACTTTATGAATTTAGGTTGATTTAGAATCATTAGAGAAGGAAATGGCAAGCCACTCCAATGTTCTTGTCTGGAGAATCCCAGACAAGATTTTCAGCAAGCTATATGGAAAGAGACCAGAAATACGGTACAGGGGAGCCTGGTGGGCTGCTGTCTCTGGGGTCACACAGAGTCAGACACGACTGAAGCGACTAGCAGCAGCAGAATCATTTCCAGTTCTTTGCTATGCCTGCTGGAAAATGACTTCGGCATCAAGCCTGGAATCATCTTTGCCGAGATGCCATGTGGCAGACAGCATTTACAGAACTTAGATGATGCTATCAACGGGTCTGCCTGGACTATCTTACTGTTGACTGAAAACTTCTTAAGGGACACCTGGTGTAAGTTCCAGTTCTATTCGTCCCTCATGAACTCCGTTACAGACAGCACAAGTACAACTCCGTCATCCCCATGCAGCCCCTGAACAAACCCCTGCCCTGAGAGAGGACTCCCTTTGTGCTACGAACCATCAACGCCCTGGAGGAAGAAAGTCATGGCTTTCCTACCCAAGTGGAAAGGATTTTTCAGCAAGCTATATGGAAAGAGACCAGAAATACGGTACAAAGGCAATTTGTTGCCTGAAACAGCACACACAACACACGACAGACTCTTGTTTTGTAAAACAAAGGATTTATCTTCACTTGCGAAAACAAGTTCCTAGGAAAAGTGTCTGGAGAAGGCAATGGCACCCCACCCCAGTACTCTTGCCTGGAAAATCCCATGGACAGAGTAGGCTGCAGTCCATGGGGTCGCTAAGAGTTGGACCTGACTGAGCGACTTCACTTTCACTTTTCACTTTCATGCATTGGAAAAGGAAATGGCAACCCACTCCAGTGTTCTTGCCTGGAGAATCCCAGGGACGGGGGAGCCTGGAGGGCTGCCGTCTATGGGGATGCACAGAGTCGGACACAACTGAAGCGACTTAGCAGCAGCAGCAGCTATGCTCTGGAAATAATGAAAAGAAGGATTAAAAGGATAAACTGCAATGAGGGCAGATTTCAATATTTAAAAATTAAGCCCATAATGGGATAAGCAATTGTCTCTATATGAGGCCTCACAATTTAAATGCTCAAAGTGTAAAAGCAGAGAATAATATTTACATTTCAAAGCAACAATTAACCAAATCGTCCTCAATCTTTAAAATGCCTGAGAAATCTGACCTTATAAAATATAAAAATAAAAATAAACCAATTCTAATAAGAATTGTTACATACTAGTGATAACGCACAAATTCATCTTAATTAATATCAAGGAACGATTCACTAGATGTTTACTGAGTCTGTGTTTCATCTAAATAAACTCTTATTTTCATTTCTAGATACATGCATCATTTTGCCAAGCTACTTAGAAAACAAGCTTCCATTTTGTTGTATTTGCATATAAACCAGAAGAGTTATTTGAAGAAGTATTTGAGTATTTAGCTGGCAATGATCAATAAAATCAATGGGATTTTCCTAATGTTCTTATTGTGTTTTGAAAGATAATTTCACAATTAGAAACCGCTTGTTTATATATTATTAACATATTTTAGGATACCGAGTAGCCTGATGCATTTAGTAAACACTTTCTTATTAGATATGCTGCTTGGTATGTCTGCTATACCATTCTAGATACTGTTTCTCTCATCCTCAATTTTTGTCTCCTTTCAAGCCTATTCATGGGTTGTATTGTTGTTTAGTCACTAAGTTGTGTCCTACTCTTTGCCCACCAGGCTCCTGTGTCCATGGGATTTTCCAGGCAAGAAAACTTGAGTGAGTAGTCACTTCTTACTCTAGGGAATCTTCCTGGGCCCAGGGATCAAACTTACATCTGTCTCTGCATTGACAAGTGGATTCTTTACCACCACATCACCTGGGAAGCCCTTTTACAAGATTAGGACAGGTAATATCAAAGAGGGCTTCCCTGATGGCTCAGATGGTAAAAGAGGAGGAAAATGGATTGGTGGGGACTGGGCTGCACAAAGGCACATGCCTAGAAAAAAAAGGCTGCTATATTTCACTCCAGGTTACTGATGTTAGGTGATCTAAAGGCTTAGTCTTTCCAAAACTATAATCCTTAAGAGAAGCCAGACTGCCAGATTGCCTTTAATACAATACCCTTGAATTTTAAATACTAGCAATGAATTCATACATTATAAAAGAATGGTCAGGTCAAATAAGTCACATATGCTTCCCAAATTTGGCCTGAAAATTGCCAGAAAAAGACTTCTGCATCCTCATATGTGGACCCCAGGAAGGCAGGGGTCAAGCTTGTCTGTAAAAGTCATTCAGTAATGTCCGACTCTTTGTGACCCCATGGACTATACAGTCCATGGAATTCTCCAAGCCAGAATACTGGAGTGGGTAAACTTTCCTTTCTCCAGGGGATCTTCCCAACCCAGGACTCGAACCCAGGTCTCCCGCATTGCAGGTGAATTCTTTACCAGCTGAGCTACAAGGGAAGGCTCAAGCTTGTTTACATTTATTATATTTACTATTTTATCTTCTGTGTCAAGCACAATACCTAGTACAGAGCAAGTGTTCAAATTATTTAATGGGAGAATAAATGATGACCCAATAGATGGAAGAGACCAGTATCATACCATCTGGAGAAGTTTCATTATTTCTTGATTTAAAGAAAAGCAATATGATATAATAAAAAGTGGACCTATCCAGGAGGAAGGGGATGTGGGTCATGGCTTTAAATCTGCCTACAACCCTGTATGCAGTCTCAGGCAATTACTTTACTTAACTTAGTGTCCACATCTATGAAATGCTGAGATTGGATTATAATGTTGGTTTTCCAAATGATGCTTCAAGGAGCCTTTAGAATTTTGGAGAGAAATGATTCAAGAGGATTCTGAAGGGATGAGATAGGTACCTAACACAGAGGAATTCTTCAGGATTTCGAGATTCAAAATAAGATTACATTGACTTTCTGGTAAATCGTGGCAGAGTACATATAATTATTTTTCTGCTTCTTCCCAGAACTTTAAAATGATAAGAAAAGTACTTTTTAAGGCATAAAAAATATGCAGAACAAGAGGGTAAAGAGCAATACAACAGCAAGAAGAAACTAGATACCAGGGATTTAGCAAACTCAAGAAGGTTTACTCCTAAGTCAGCTTTCCATTTTTATGCTAAGCATTATAGAAGTATTTGACTCTTTAGACTATGCCCTTGTACAGCTTTTAAAATACATTTTTAAAGAATGCATTAATATATTCTTTGTTTAAAATATTGTAAATATTGTTCTAATGTGAAAAAATTCTAAAGTTCTAATGTTAAAAACTATTGTAAACCCCTTCTCTAGAAGAATCCTCTTCTGGTGTTACTGACTGTTCTGTGATTGACCTCTGTACAGCAGGTTGTATGGTACTGAGTTGTGGGTATTGTACATCCCCTGAAGTTCTAACACAGTGTGCTGAATGGGTCCCAGCAACAATCTACAAATGCATCCTGTCAGGACCACAGTTTCCTGGAATCTTTGCTCACAAAAGTTAGCCGTGGAGTCTGGGGAAAGAAACCTAGCCCCCTCTCTGGTAATGAGTACCATGAAATTTCATTCTCATCACAATCATTGACAAATCTTCCATTTATAAAATGTCTATAAGAATTGGAGACCCAAGTCATTTGTTATAGTTATTCACTAATCAGGGTTTCAGAGCCAAGACAACTAGCATGGCCAAAGAATCATTTCTGATGAGATCAGCAACAGGAAAACTGAAGCCATCTCATTTTTGCAAATATCTAAATGGGGCTCACTCATCAATGTGTTTCAGATTCTTTCACAGCTTCAAATCTAATGGGCTGAGGCTGGGTTTCCTTGAGATAGCATTTCAGTGAAACACTTTCTAATTCATTTTACACAGCTCTTATTAGATTTGTAAGGAGATACACATTGTATAAGCACTCCATGGTCATTTGAGAGGGGAGTAGTTATGTGACTCATTTAACAGGCAATTACCTGTTTAAAAAAGAGACAAATATCCTGTGTCTGACAGAGGCTATGTCTGTGTGACATGAACCAAATGTTGAGACTGTTAAAAAAAAAAACTTCACTGAGGTTGGTTCTGAGCTCTTTTACAGAATTCACTGTTCTTAGACTTAGGTTAAAAATAGATGCTTGATAGAAGTGTTCTGTATCTTGTCATATCGACTGTGGTGATGATTATACAAATCTACACATGATAAAAAATGTATAAGACTACACATACACACTTAGCATGAAGAAGTGGTAAAATATGAATAAATTTGATGGATGTTATCAATGTTGACATCCTAGTTGGGATATTATACTATAGATTTTGAAGACATTACGATTGGGGAAACTGGATGAAGGGTATAAAGTATCTTTCTGTGATAAAACTGCATGTGAATCCACAATTATTTCAAAATATGAAGTAAAAAAAAAGTAACTGTTGCTAACTGCATGCACTGAGCCACCAACTCAGTCTGATGGCTTACCATCATTCCAATTATATGTCCTATGAGATAAGGATGGGCAAGTGAGCTTCACTTAGAAGAGCATCTTCCAAATGTTTTGTGTATTTGGCTCAGTGGTAAAGAATCCCCTTGCTAATGCAGGAGATGAGGTTTTGATCCCCAGGTCAGGAAGATCCCCTGAAGAAGGAAATAGCAAGCCACGTCAGTATTCTTGCTTGGGAAATCCCAGGGACAGAGTCTGGTGGGCTACAGTCCATAGGGTTACAAAAGAGTTGGACACAATTTAGTGACAAAGCAACAAATTTCAGGAAGGTCGTTGCTAGTGGTAGAATTTGGGTTAAGATGTAATTTTCTCTTTCTCCATGTCTCATGCGTGACTTGGGATTAGGAATAAAAATATCTGGTATCGCACCCAGCAATTAGTACCTAGGAAAAGTACTATGTTGTAATATACAGGTGGCTTTGTTCAGCTCTGAACCAGATATTAGATGATGACAGGTGATATCTGAAGGAGATATTGGACAGATAGCCCATACTCTAGACCATACTGATGGTCTTTATCCATGCACTTTGCCAAGTAATGTTGGAGACCATCTTATGTGAACGGAGCTTTGTTCCTGCTCTTTGACTCTAGTTTGGCCCTGTGGCTTGCTTTGGGCAATGGGTTGTTACAAATATAAGAAAGGAGAGGCTTGAAAAGCACTTATGTGGTTGAGTTTGTTCTCTTGTATTTAGGCCATTAAGAGACCAAGGCCACGTCAAGACTAGCCCACTGATCCTAAGAGGAGAATGAGAGAACTGTGGAGCAAAGCTGCTCAGTTGATCAGTTCTAGCCAAATTTATCCTGAAGTGGAGTCCCTGACTGACCTAAAGATCCATGGCTAGACCCAGCCCAAAGGAGCTGTCAGAGGGATGTGAGAGTTCTAACAATGACTGTTGTTTGAAGCCATGAGTTTTGAGGTGATTTTACATGCAACAGCTGTTGTAGCCACTAAAATTGTGATAGATGACTTAGTTGATTTCAGATAGGTGGCTGGTATCCGGAAGACTGAGATAGGAGTAGGAGGGGTAAATTTTAATATTTCAGACTCATCTAAATTAGAATACAAAGTAGCAACTTATTTACAGAAAATGGACAGATGCCAACTATTAGAGTTGAGGAGAATAAGGTCTGCTGAAGTCATGTTTGAGGTCGTGTTTGAGGAGCTATTTGAGGTCATGAAGATAACTTGATGCTGATACACCTAAGCTTTTCAATGAAATTTATTTGACTGAAGACTAGGTGAGGCTGAATCATTGGGGAGGGGTTAAGTGGCCCTCACCATAAACTCTACAGAGACAGGAGTCAGGAAGTTAGTACTGCTTCTTTCTAGATCAGGAAGTGGCACTTTTTTTTTTTTTTTTTCCTTCCTGTAAAGGGTCATATAGCAAATATGTTAAGCTCACTGCAGATGGTGACTGCAGCCATGAAATTAAAAGACGCTTACTCCTTGGAAGGAAAGTTATGACCAACCTAGATAGCATATTCAAAAGCAGAGACATTACTTTGCCAACAAAGGTCCGTCTCATCAAGGCTATGGTTTTTCCTGTGGTCATGTATGGATGTGAGAGTTGGACTGTGAAGAAGGCTGAGCGCCAAAGAATTGATGCTTTTGAACTGTGGTGTTGGAGAAGACTCTTGAGAGTCCCCTGGACTGCAAGGAGATCCAACCAGTCCATTCTGAAGGAGATCAGCCCTGGGATTTCTTTGGAGGGAATGATGCTGAAGCTGAAACTCCAGTACTTTGGCCACCCCATGCGAAGAGTTGACTCATTGGAAAAGACTCTGATGCTGGGAGGGATCGGGGGCAGGAGGAGAAGGGGACGACAGAGGATGAGATGGCTGGATGGCAACACTGACTCGATGGACTTGAGTCTGAATGAACTCCAGGAGTTGGTGATGGACAGGGAGGCCTGGCGTGCTGCGATTCATGGGGTCGCAAAGAGTCGGACACGACTGAGCGACTGAACTGAACTGAATTGAAAGCTTTATGGGCCATGCAATTTTTGTCATAATTACTCAATATGTTGGCTGCAGCACAAAAGCAAAGCCATAGGCAACATGTAAACAAATGAGGGTGACTGTTTTCCAATAAAACTTTGTTTACAAGAACACAGACTGGAAGAAATGGGCCCTATAGCTATAGTTAAAGTCCCTTTGATCTAGTAATTGGATTATATTATTGAATAAGGCATCTGAAATTAATTCTTTCTGAAAAATTTAAGAGAAATATGGCAAATATAAGGCATATATACCTTAAAATTTCCCCTTAAGCCAAAAACAGACATTATTAATCTTTCCCAGAATCCTTTGCCCCAGTTTAGGAACTGTGCTCTGAATTCTTCACAGCAAAGCAATATAGGCAGCTACTATCAATATGTCTGGGCTTCCCTGATGGCTCAGATGGTACAGAATCTGCCTGGAATGCCTGGAGTGCCGGAGACTCAGGTTCGATCCCTGGGTTGGAAAAAAGATTTCCTCAGAGAAAGGAATGGCAACATACACCAGTATTCTTGCCTATAGAATTCCATGGACAGGGGAACCTGGTGAGCTACAGTCCATGGGATCACAAAAAGTCGGGCACGACTGAGCAAATAACACACACACACAATCAATATGTCACTGGATATAAGCTACCTAAAAGAAATACAGCAAGAAATATAGTCTAATTTTAATTCAAAATTTGTTTTTTAGCTTCCAGGGGAGAAATATTACAGATTTAAAACAGTGATTGTGATTTTAAAAGCCAGATTTCTGACAACAAATCAGAGGTCTCTATAGTAAAATAATAATAATAGTAACATCAATTTGTAAGAATTGTTTCAAGTTAGATTATGTCAAAGCATTTGCTCTCAACCTGCACATATTTGTTTTGAAATTATGAAACTTGGATTGAGGAGACAGTAGGAGACATGAAGACTCACAGGAGGGTGCAACTGGTTAAGGTAACATCTGGAGTCCAGAACTGTAAAATGGGAGGATTGTTTGTAAAATCAGGTAGGTTCCATGTGGGATGCCCCATGCATTCAGCTAAGCCATGTGCCTGTGGACAAGGAGATACAGTGATGAGACAAATCGGATGTGAATTCTGGGAACCAGTCTCTAAGCTCAACAGACGTGAATATAATCTTTGCCACAGAGCTGTAATGGCTGCAGGTGGGAGAAAAGGTTTCAGGGAAAACTGCAGACATTGGCAGCTATTTTGAGAAAGTCTTTCAAAATTAAAAAGTATTTTCTCTTCATGATTCAACAAATCCAATATGCATTATTGAATATGGTTTTTGGTAGATTCACTAGCACACTGAGCCTAAATTATCAGGCACATGCTGACTCCTGAGCCAAATGGTTTAATTTCACTTTCAATTCCAAGATACCAGAGCTTGTAGCCAAAGCTGCTTGCAAAGCGGGCCTGAATGAGCTGCATCTGATGTAACCAATAAGACATGACACTGGCCTTCTGGACTAACAGTGGGATTTCTCTTCATCTCTACCATTCTTTATGGCACCATCGTCCCTTTGTAATGGCTTGTGAACAGCTTGATCGCTGTAGGCATTTCTCTAGCAACCTCTCCCTCCACAGTCCACAAGGAAAGCCAGCCTGGGAAGTTGCAATTAATCACATGATTTCAGTCTGCAGCCTGGGCTGGGGAGGAATTCTGATACTACCCCTTGAAAAGAGGTGGTAAGTGCTGGGTGTAATCTGAAGGCAAGTGGCTCAGGCATCAGCAGGGCAGCGTCATTTAACGGCACAAACTCTGAGCAAATACTGAGCTAATGTTTGGGGAACTGTATATGGGGTGAAATAATTAAATGTGTAGGGCTATTCCTAGAAAGAGTTCCCCCAAAAGACTTGGAAGAGGTAAAAAATGTAGAGCTATGACTTTTGAATTAGTCCACGGGAGTTTCTGACCCCTCAATAATAGAAAGTTTTTTTTTTTTAAGATAATATGTGTTTTATTTCTTTGAGCCCCTCTTTTGGGTAGGGAGGAGGTGGGGAGGCAAGAATACTGGAATGGGTTGCTATTCCCTTCTCCAGGAGATCTTCCCGACCCAGGGATCAAACCTGGGTCTCCCGCATTGTAGGCAGACGCTTTACCGTCTGAGCCACCAGGGAAGTCACTTAACATTCTTCTTTTTCAAGTAATTTATAGCAAGTAGTTCTTATTTGCAGTTACATTTTCTTTCTTTCTTTTCTTTTTTTTGACAGTGTTGCGCAGCATATGGGATCTTAGTCCCCATCTTGGGATCAAACCCATGCCCTCTACATTGGAAGCACTGAGTCTTATCGTTCACTAAGTCTTTTTAAAAAGTCTTAAGTAGAAAAGTACATGTTTGAGTGGACATGAACTTGGGCAAACTGCGAGAGATGGTAAGGGACAGGGAAGCCTAGTGTATTTCAGTCCATGGGGTTGCAAAGAGTTGGACATGACTTGGTGACTGAACAGCAACAGCAACGTATTTGAGATTCACATGCAGACACTACTATATACAAAATTGATAATCAACAAAGGACCTACTGTATAGCATAGGAAACTATACTCAATATTCTGTAATAACCTAATAGGGAAAAAATATGGAAAAATAGATATATGTATATATGTAGCTGAATTATTTTGCTGTACACCTGAAACGGACACAACATTATAAATCAAATGTACTCAAATATAAATATTTTTTAAGGTGCATATCTCCTCAGCATATTAAAGCCTGAGGTTTCTAGACAGAACCTGGAGGAGTCACCAGGACAAGCATTCTATTGATTCAACCTTTCAATAGAATTTGAGAAGAATTCTAATATTATTCTGCTTGTTCTGAACCCTCTCAGAGGGGAGCAAAGAAGAGAGGCTAGCACAGGGCTACAAGACCAAGAGTTAGGGGGAAGAATTAAAAAAAAAAAAAAAGCTGAAGTCCACGTGTGTGCAAGTCTTCTGGAGGAGTCTTTGCAGATGGCAGCTGGATTTTGTATATCATAAAGGCTTCTGTTAATTATGTTCCTCTTATGATTCAGGCACTTGTAGTCTAGCCAGCTAACAGAACATCTGTTTACAGAAAGGTGGTGAAATATGCAAAGTACTACTATTAATTAGGTTCCTACTCAACCCCTTTCATCTTCTTTCCAGACTGAAAGCTCAAGAACTTTCCTGGTTCTTTTATTAAGAGGAAAATGGCCAGCAGAGGAAAGATGTGAAATTCACTGAGTTTGAATGAAATGCAATAAATTATTATTGTGAGATAGTCTACCTAATTAATAATATTGTTAAATTGAACCTCAGTGTCTAGTTGACAGTTGACCTAGTATAACCTAAATGCAAAACAATAAAGCTTATCTAGGGAAACTCATGTTAAAGTTTATTAATGCTATTTTCCTCAGTCTGTATGCCTACTGGTAAATCATTTATTTTTAGTGATCGAGCCATTGCAGATTGAATATCCTACATTATGGTCCTTCTGTGTTATTGTAGGTTCGGGACACATATATCTCCATCTGGCTATATGTGATTTGACTGGCTAGATGGGACAACCACTTTCTCTGTAATGAAGTTTACTGTACAGAAATTCACAGGGAAATATTCTGAAAAGTTTAAAATGCCAAACATTCACATCCTTACTAATGATCATATGGTATTTTTCTCTCTCAAATCCTATAACTGTACATTTTAACATAGTTGTAAACACAGTGTGTACATATGGTTTTGTATTTTGCCTTCCTCACCTAACATATTGAATGCATATTTCCATAATGGGATACACAATACAATTTTAAAGCCCACAGACGGTTCAACATACTGATGTATTTAGTGAATATTTTAATACTTCTCTGTGCTCTGAAGCTACTATCCCAACATCTGCCAATTGGAAGTAATTTTTAACTGAATTAAATATGCATGTACTTGTTTCCCAGGACACAAGACTGGAAGATGCAAAATACGGTGTTTATACTTCTCACTAAGAGCCATTGGCTGTGGGTACCACCACTATAATTCTGAACTCCAAACCCCAAGTGCCTCACTTGTGATGGCAGAGCCACTTTGATGGTTCACATGTACTCTTGAAAAGGCATTATAGTTTCCCTCTTTGCCTGCATATGGCTCTCCATCTGCTACACACTGAGAACACTTAGTAAATTTCTGGAGACCCTTCACTGTCTTTGCAACTTTCTGGATATTGGTGGGTTTATTTTTTTGGTTGTTTTTGATTTTTCTTGCTCTGGTCCTAGCTGCTCTGACACGTGGGAAGTTACTGTCCTGAAGAGGGGAAAGGAATCCCTTTCCATCCTTGCAGCAATTATTTTGTTGATTCTCAACATAGAACAGACTTTTATTCACTCATTTCTTCAACAGAGAAGGCAATGGCACCCCACTCCAGTATTCTTGCCTGGAAAATCCCATGGAAGGAGGAGCCTGGAAGGCTGCAGTCCATGGGGTCGCTGAGGGTTGGACACAACTGAGCGACTTCACGTTCACTTTTCACTTTCATGCATTGGAGAAGGACATGACAACCCCCTCCAGTGTTCTTGCCTGGAGAATCCCAGGGACGGGGAAGCCTGGTGGGCTGCCATCTATGGGGTCGCACAGAGTCGGACACTACTGAAGTGACTTAGAAGCAGCATTTCTTCAAATGGTAATAATCACTTCAGATGGTGCTGGTTTCAGACAAGGCACTGGGGATGCCTGGTGACTGTATAGACATGGTCTCTTCCTCAGTTTTGCAATTGTCTTTTGTTACTTCACATTAGTAGGGTTTTTCTTTTTATCTGACTTGCTTTTTTTTTTTTTTTTTTCACTGTAACATGACTGCATCAACCCATCCTCCCAAAATGCAGTGAACTTCTCTGAGAATGATTGTACCCACACCACTGATACCTGGTGATACCCCGAGGGTGGCATGATACACTTTCTCTTCTATCAAATTAAATCTTTCCTTATCCAATACTTTTGTTTAAAGTTTGAGGATATCTCCAGCATGGCCCCTGAGCCTCATTTTTTAAATATAATTTAATCAACTTATTTCTTTTTGACCCTGTGTCTTCTCATTGCAGTGGCTTCTCATGTTGCAGAGCACAGATTTGAGGGTGCACAGGCTTCGGTAGTTGCAGGGCATAGGATCAGTAGTTTCAGTTACCAGGGTCTAGAGCACAGGCTCAACAGTTGTGATTCACAAGTTTAGTTGCTCCCTGGCATATAGTATCCCCCCAGACCAGGGATCGAACCCACATCCCCTGCATTGGCAGGCAGACTCTTCACCACTAAGCCACAAGGTAAGGTTTGAGCCCCATTTTTGAATGTATCAATGCACTGTCTGTTCGCTGTCTTGCCCATAAGTGAACAATGAGTGCCTATGGAAATACACAAAATCAGACCCTTTTTTGGAACGTCATTACCCATGCATAAATCTTTGTACCAAAAACTGTATGTAAGGTACCTCGATTTGAATATAAGTAATGCAGAGCCATGTGTTTCCTAAGTTAATATGTATGCAATATGCAAAAATGGCTAAAAAGAAGTGCTATAGAAATAAAATAGCTGTTCATATTCAGGATTTCTGAGGCTGGTGACAGTATCCCAGCAACCATCATTTTGTACTTCAAACAACTAAGTATACGTGGATTAGTCACAGAGGAAGTAGATGCAGGTCGAGAGGAAGACCATATGATAAATCAACCATTGAAAACCCTTGTGAGGAAAAACTTCCCATAAATGTCAGAAGGGTTCTGACATAACTGTATAGAAATACATACATAATAATCACTTTTTTGAGGTTTTCATCCCATGCAGAACCAAGATCTAAGTGATACAAATGCCATCTTCAATTATTTATTGATGATATATGTTTGAATGTTCTAACAATTCAGAGAGAATCTGCTACAACACGGGAGGCCTGGGTTTGATCTCTGGGTTGGGAAGAGATCGAGGACTCTCTGTGAAGTTCTTTCACCAAGAGGACTTGGTGAAGTTCTTTTACTCTCTTAGTCTCCCTCAACATTTTACATAACAAAGAGGAGCACCCAGGCTCCTGCCCTCCTTCAAAGAGCTCTTCATTCTTTTGTGAGGGTCTCAATTCACCCAGTGCACTACTGTGGGGATAAGATGATTTTCTGGAATGATTTAAACAGGTTGGATTTCTGGCTTTGTCTTGGGAAGATGGCCATCTTAATTTCAGTTTATTCCACAATGAAGGATAGCAGAATATGCTACACCAAAATATAATTGTAGGAGTTCAAATATGACACGTTGCAGTGAGTCCCTTTGGTTTATTGATTATTTTGAGCTATAGATATGTGTGTGCATGCATGCATGTTAAGTCGATTCAGTTGTGTCTGACTTTTTGCGGCCCTGTTGGACTGTAGCCCTCCAGGCTCCTCTGTCCATGAGATTCTCCAGGCAACAATACTGAAATGGGTTGCCATGTCTTCCTTCAGAGGATCTTCCCAGCCCAGGTGTCAAATCTGCATCTCTTATGTCTCCTGAATTGGCAGGTGGATTCTTTACCAATAGTGCCACTTGGGAAGACTTGCGAAATACAATAAATGCAGGGAGAGGTTATCTCTGAATTTTCCTTACTTACTAAAGACAGATCTTCCAAAAGAAATTCAACTGTCATAAATCCCCTCCACAGGATTTTCATCAACCAAGTAAGATTGACTCTTATTACAGGAGAAGAGTCCAGAAGTCAACAACACATCCAGACCAATTTTGTCACCAACTACCATCAGTTCAGTACAGTTCAGTTCAGTCCTCAGTCATGTCCGATTCTTTGAGACCCCATGAATCACAGCACGCCAACTACCATACTTCCCATCAATTCTTTGAAGGATCATTTATCTTTCCTAACAACCATTCACTCTCTCCCTAAGGAGTCTAAATACCTCCTCCCTAATTTTATAAAGATAGTGTTCCTATGTGTTAGTCACTCATTTGTGTCCAACTCTTTGTGACCCCTATGGACTATAGCCTGCTAGTCTCCTCTGTCCATGGAATTCCCCAGGCAAGAATAGTAGAGTGGGTTGCCATTCCCTTCTCCAGGGGATCTTCCTAACCTGGGGATTGAACCCTGGTGTCCTGCATTGGCAGGTGGATTCTTTACCTTCTGAGCTATCAGGGAAGCCCAGGAAGATGATAGTCTAAATTTTAAGCCACCTTGAGGAGCTACTCATTTTGCCCTGGTTATCACCCATGGATACACGAGGTATGCACGCGTGCATGCTAAATCACTTCAATTCTGTCCAACTCTTTGTGATTCTATGGACTATAGAATCCAAACTACAGGCGCCTCTGTCCATAGGATTCTCCAGGTGAGAATACTAGAGTGGATTGCCATGCCCTCCTCCAGGGGATCTTCTCTACCCATGGATCAAAGTCGTGTCTCCTGCAGCTCTTACCACAAATTCTTTACCCTTGAGCCACCAGGAAAGCCCATATGAGGTATATGTTTGCATAAACATTTGTTTGTTCTCTTATTCTAATCTTGTGGGCTTTTTCCAAAATGATGACTTTTGAAAGGATAAACTAGATATTTAAGGGGAATTGAATCTTCATGTTGAAGAAATGATTTAATCATGGACAATACTTATTTAATAATTACTGAATACCCTTGCTTGAAATTTTATGACATTACCCATATACAATAATGCTTTTTAGCTTGTTTCACAAACCCTTACAAATGATTCCACTTGTTTTGTTCCATCTCAAATTGCCCCATGCCAAGAAGGAAAACTCTACCCTGGAGACTGCTGTAACATATGCCTCCCCGAGTGGGTAACATGACAGTTGCTGTCATTTATGGTAAAAGCAGAGACAAAAGCAATACATTCCCCAAAGTGATAGGGCAGGAGAGGAAAAAGAGGATTTTAGTGTTAATAGGAGATCTGCCTGAAATAATTTGAATTCTGGTGGGAGAAGGATTTTGTGCTTTCTTCAGCTACTCCCTATCTTCACCTTCATAACTTCCCCCTTCATGTGTCTTTTTTTTTAATGAGAAAAAGTAGAAATTTATTAACATGTGCATTCCAATGCATACACATTGGAATACTCAGGGATGAGAAACCCAAAAAGGTGTTTAGAACTTATATACCTTATAAAGACATTCCCTGTAAGACATATACCATATAAAGATAAGAATTCAAGCAGTGCTTTATTTTTTGTTTATCTTGTGGGTCCAAAGGCAGCTTTCTTGAACTGTGATACAAGTAAAGAGATAACATGCATGCTAGAAGAATATTCTTCAGAGATTGTGAAAATGAGTTCAATTTATATGGTATATAAGCAAAGGAAAAGGGGGTTTCAGGCTTCTGGGTGGTGGAGGCAAGTTTTGGGAAAGCGGTCAGGAGAGGTGGTAAGCACGGTTGTTAATAAAGATTACTATACAGATTGAAGTCAGTGCCTTATCCTTAAATAGAGGGTTGTTAAGAGTCCTTCTCATCTTGGTACAGGAGAGGGAGACACCTTTATAAATGTAAATTTTATTTATAAAAGGAAAAATTTGTGTCCTGATTTTTCTTATTTTCTGGCATATAGTTGCTTTACAGTGTTGGGGGGTGGGATGGGAAGGAGGTCCAAGAGAGAGGGGTTATATGTATACAGATAGCTGATTGACTTCATTGTACAGCAGAAACTAATATCTTCATGTGTTTGTTAGATTCCTTTGAACACACAGCGGGAGTCAATCATAAAGAAAGAATAGAGCCTCACCCTTGGTGGATATAGAAATTGATTGTGTTATTGGTTATAAAAGAGAAGAGACCCTTGGGAAGGTGAAAAATTCCATGGAATTTAGGAATTCAGTCAAGGTTGTGAGCAAGAGATTAGCTGAAAGAGTGATGTGGAAACCCCTGTATTAGCAACTTAAAAAGATTTTTTTTTTTCTTCTTGACCAAGACTCTGCTATGAGTAGGAAGGGGTCTCCAAGTGAGGTTGGAGTCTAGAGATTACAGTGCAGGGGTCTTCAGGACTAAGACTAACATAAGTCATTCATGTTCCTGGCTACCCTAGTGGCTCAGATGGTAAAGAATACACCTGTAATGCAGGAGACCTGGGTTCGATCCCTGGGTAGGGAAGATTCTCTAGAGAAGGGAATGGCAACCTATTCCAGTATTCTTGCCTGAAAAATCCCCATGAAGAGAGGAGTCTGGCGGGCTACAGTCCATGGGGTCACAAGGAGTCAGACACAACTGAGCGATTAAGCACATTCACATTACGTTACTGAAAAGATACAATGTTAGTTAGATTGTAGTGGGCAAAAGTAGATTGGATATTTGACCAGCTACACAAACATCTGAAAATCCAGTGATAAGAAGATAAGAATTAAAAACAAGGCTTTATTTTTTATTTGGACTTCCTTGTAGCTCCCACTCCAGTACTCTTGCCTGGAAAATCCCAGGGATGGAGGAGCCTGGTAGGCTCCAGTCCATGGGATCGCTGAGTCGGACATGACTGAGCGACTTCACTTTCACTTTTCAGTTTCATGCATTGGAGAAGGAAATGGCAACCCACTCCAGTGTTCTTGCCTGGAGAATCCCAGGGACGGGGGGCTGGTGGGCTGCCGTCTATGGGGTGGCACAGAGTCGGACACGACTGACGTGACAGCAGCAGTAGCTCAGATGATAAAGAATTTGCCTGCAATTTAAGAGACCAGAGTTCAATTCCTGGGTCAGGAAGATCCCCTGGTGAAGAGAATGGCATCCCACTCCAGTATTTTTGCCTGGAAAATTCCATTAACAGAGGAGCCTGGTGGGCTACAGTCTATGGGGTCGCAAAGAGTCGGACACAACTGAACGACTAACACAGACACATACATTTTTTATTTACTCTGTAGGTCCAAAGGCAGCTCTTTTGAACCATGATACAAGTAAAAGGATAGCATGCATATTAAAAGAATATTCTTCAGAGATTGTGAAAATGAGTTCAATTTATATGAAATGATAGAAAATGAAACCATCCAAACATCAGTATTCTCATTCTTCTCTGAGGCATAAAATACCACAGCTTAATAGGAAAGTTATAAATGAGCTACAAGGGAGAAAAGAAGGAAATCTTCAGCCCCAGAGCAAGCTTTCTCTTTATTGTTACCCTGATAAAACTAGAATCTATCAAGAAAAATTACCATCATCACAAATTCTGATCATCCATGTTACAACCAGTGACGAGAAAAGAATGGCTAAGGACAAAGTTAAAAGATTTGCTTCAGATTATTAACACTCTTGCTTCATTTTAATATACAAATATGCAATAACAATTATGCAGCAATCCTTTGTAAATTCTAAACTGTACCAAGTAGTACATATTCTTAGCTACATGGAAGAAACAGGAAATAATTTTATTAGTAAGTGCCTCTCTCTATAGGGCAGCCTGTTTCTCTTCTTGCTCCTCATGTTGTAATATAGCTTGAAAATCTCCACAGTAACATCTAGACACATATTTCTATATATGATTAAATAGTTTTCATTTGTCTCACATATTTGTTTTATTTAATACATGGGCTTGTCAGTTATCTACATTTACTTGAAAATTAAATGGCACCCCACTCCAGTACTCTTGCCTAGAAAATTCCATGGACGGAGGAGCCTGGTAGGCTGCAGTCCGTGGGGTCTCTAAGAGTCGGACACGACTGAGCGACTTCACTTTCACTTTTCACTTTCATGCATTGGAGAAGGAAATGGCAACCCACTCCAGTGTTCTTGCCTGGAGAATCCCAGGGACGGTGGAGCTTGATGAGCTGCCGTCTCCGTCGCACAGAGTTGGACATGACTGAAATGACTTAGCAGCAGTAGCAGCAACACCTGTATACACGCACATACACACCTAAATTTCCAAACAGTTTCAAATAATTTAGGAAACATGGACACAGTTAGCACTAGTAAGTTAAAAGTAATGAGACTGAAAGCATTAGATGAGGGACAATAATTGTGCCCAAAAGATGGGACAAGATATTTTAAATATTCTGAAAGTCCAACTGCCTGAGAAGAAAGAATGATGTTTTGTATCCTTCTGTAGTTCTCATGTGATTAAAAAAAGACGTAAAAGACAAACGTGTCTTGATCCTTAGTTGATGCAGGTATTCATTGAGTTGCATCTTACAGAAAGACATTGATAGTGTGATTAAAAAGAATCCTACCATCCTGAGTAAAAGATCTAGGTACCAAGTGTATAGAAACACATGTCTATTTAATTTACAGTTTCTGGTGAAGGTCAGTGTGTACTGAAGTGGCAGCATACACATCTTAAATACTTCATAGGTGTAATCCATCAGAAATTGCTCTGAGAGGTCAAGCAAGGGGAGCACAGTTGTTAATACTTAGTGAACTAGGGAAGAACTATCTGTTTCATGTGCCTGCATGTGTTTTTCTCTCTCCTGCCACCCATTCAAATTCTCTTCCCTTCTGCACATTGAAATCTATTCCCAGGGGACATTTGACAATTACTGGAGTCCATATTTTTTGATTCTGTTGTATTTACATTTTAAGATTTGCCTTTAGTATGAAAAGAAGGGATTTTGCCTTTGTTATTCGTTCTTAGAGGGAGAGGAAGAGAGTCATCTGGGGTCAGGATGAGAAGCTTTCTTGATGGCTGCCTGTTTCTTAAATTGGCAATGACCTCAGTGCAATCAGTTGGATGACACATGAACCAGTAATGGAAAGACAAGCCAATGAGGCAGTTGCCCCTTCACCACTGATTAAGTTTTTTTTTTTTTATCAGAAATGTTTTAAAAAATATATTTAGTATGGATGACTGACTATCATCTCTATTATATGGTTAGGGGAGGTTGCATGAGTGTCAAAGATGGCGTGGAATCAAAATCTTGAACTTTTCTCATAGATTTTATTAGCTGAAGATATGTAATTTAATGCCTGTATTAATTAGATACTGTAAGAAAGAGATTTTGAGTTAACAATGGCGATAGTGCAGCAGATGGACCACAGTGTGGTTTAAAAGCGTCATTGGAACAGGGGGCCATAAGGTTCATGTCCATTTTGTGTCATTTGCCATCTCCACGACCATGGGAAAGCGAACCTAAGCCTTGGTTTCCTAATCTATAAATTGCAATTACACTTTCCCTCCTCTATGAGATCATTGTGACAAATACTTTAGATAATGTATACAAAGTGATTAATGCTACACCTTGAACATAGTAACTGTTCCAGGTAAATATTACCAACATCACCCTACTATGACTGTTATTATTTCATACACTTGCTCAAAAATACAGAAGATATGTAAGCATATGAACTTTCTGACGTGCAGCAGAATAAGTAAAAATTGGCATAAGTATTTCCTTTTTCATAATCTTTGCATAGTGATCATCTGTATACTGGATGCTTGGGGCTGGTGCACTGGGATGACCCAGAGGGATGGTATGGGGAGGGAGGAGGGAGGAGGGTTCAGGATGGGGAACACATGTATACCTGTGGCGGATTCATTTTGATATTTGGCAAAACTAATACAATTATGAAAAACAAAAAAAAAAAAAAAAAAAAAGGGAAATGCAAATAAAAACTTCAATGAGATATCAAAAAAAAAAAAGAAAATTTTTTTAAAGAGTTAAAAGTTGTATGTAGAATTGAGGTTATTTTCATGTTCTTTGACAGTTAGAAGCAATAAGAGCTTTTAATTTTTTTTTTTATCTTGGAGAACTCCATTAAATCAAATGCTTTGAAATATTTTATTTTTAAAAAATGCTAATTTGGAATTCTTAAAAAAGAATAACATCTAAAAGCTATCAGATGGCAGGCCAAAAGAAAACTGGGCATAGTCTTCAGAAAAAAATACTTTATACCTCATCCTTCATCTATTTTTGGTTAAGTTTCCATGGAGTTCTATCCTTGTGGGGTAATTGGACTATGCTGATGTCTGAGAAGCAAGAAAATAGTCTAGAAAACTAAATCTGAAAGCTCCCAAAACTGTCCTTCCTGAAGCATTCAAGAATGCTTCTCAGATTGGTATTCGATTGTCTGAATAATCACCTGGGACACTTGTTAAAATGCAGATTACTAAGCACTACAGAGGCCCCACTAAATCAGAATAGTGTCCCAATAATGTGCATTTTAATAGTCTCCTTATATTATTTAAAAACCATTTCAGTGAATGTTGGATAAATAAATACTTTCTTTGGATATTTTAGAGGAAGGTGCTTCTTTTACTAGTATTATTTTTAGAAGAAATAAAATGATAACCAGGTTGTTTCATCATTGTCATTCATGTTTGGCTTTTCCCATGTTGCTGAATATAGTCCTGATACCTGATAATACCCAGCAGTAGAAATGAACTTTAAATGTTGTGTGCCATGAACTGTAAAATTTAGAAGTGGGATTCTTGGGCAGAGTCTACATAGTTGCTTGTCCATTTTTGTGTCCGTTTGTAGCTCCTGTACATATCTACTTAACTGAAATATATTTAACTCAATGGGCCTCCCTGGTGGCTCAGTGGTAAAGAATCCACTTGCCATTGCAGGAGATGTAGATTTAATCCCTGGTTCAGGAAGATCACCTGGAGAAGGAAATGGCAACCCACTGTAGTATCCTCGCCTGAGAAATCCCATGGACAGAGGAGCCTGGCAGGCTACAGCTCATGGAGTTAAAAAGAGGCAGACTCAACCTAGCGACAACAAACCTTTAACTCAGTCTCAAACATTTAACTCACATTTAACTCAGTCTCTAGAATACTTGAAATCAGCACTGGGGATGTGTGGGAATCTCAGATAATAGACAGATTGAGACACAGAGAACATTAACTCTGTACAATTTTTAAATTAAATATTAAATGGTACATTAAAACTAATCTTCAAAGAGAGAAATTTTTTCATGCTCCCTGTAGGTTCTATCTCTTTTGCAATAGATATATTTGTGGAACTGGAAAACGGATGCTATGAAAACTGTGAATAGCCTTTTCAAATGTGGTGTTAGAGGAATCACTGAAAGAGGAGAAAGAAAGACTAGATTCCAGAAAAATAAAAGGAAAAGTACACATTAAAATGGCCTACTAAAATGATTTAGAAAGGACTTCCCTGGTAGCTCAGTTCATAAAGAATCTGCCTGCAGTGCAGGAGACCTGAGTTCAATCCCTGGGTCAGGAAGATCCCCTGGAGAAGGAAATGGCAACCCACTCCATTATTCTTGCCTGGAGAATTCCATGGACAGAGGATCCTGGTGGGCTACAGTCCATGGTAAAGAGTTAGATACAACTGAGCAACTAACACACACACAATAAAATTTAAATTTCTAAAATATGATTTCATACATTTTCATCTGTGCATTATTTTAATAGATCACCACCAAGATAAGCAAGAGAGTTCCAGAAAAACATCTATTTCTGCTTTATTGATTATGCCAAAGCCTTTGACTGTGTGGATCACAATAAACTGTGGAAAATTCTTAAACAGATGGGAATACCAGACCATCTGACCTGTCTCTTGAGAAACCTATATGAAGGTCAGGAAACAAGTTAGAACAGGACATGGAACAACAGACTGGTTCCAAATAGGAAAAGGAGTACATCAAGGCTGTATATTGTCACCCTGCTTATTTAACTTATATACAGAGTACATCATGAGAAACAATGGGCTGGAAGAAGCACAAGCTGGGATCAAGATTGCCAGGAGAAATATCAATCACCTCAGATATGCAGATGACACCACCCTTATGGCAGAAAGTGAAGAACTAAAGAGCCTCTTGATGAAAGTGAAAGAGGAGAGTGAAAAAGTTGGCTTAAAGCTCAACATTCACAAAACAAAGATCATGGTATCTGGTCCCATCACTTCATGGGAAATAGATGGGGAAACAGTGGAAACAGTGCCAGATTCTGTGTTTATGGGCTCCAAAATCACTGCAGATGGTGACTGCAGCCATGAAGTTCAAAGACGCTTACTCCTTGGAAGGAAAGTTATGACCAACCTAGACAGCATATTCAAAAGCAGAGACATTACTTTGCCAACAATGATTCGTCTATTCAAGGCTATGGTTTTTCCAGTGGTCATGTATGGATGTGAGAGTTGGACTGTGAAGAAAGCTGAGCGCCAAGGAATTAATGCTTTTGAACTGTGGTGTTGGAGAAGACTCTTGAGAGTCCCTTGGGCTGCAAGGAGATCCAACCAGTCCATTCTGAAGGAGATCAGCCCTGGGATTTCTTTGGAAGGACTGATGCTAAAGCTGAAACTCCAGTACTTTGGCCACCTCATGCGAAGAGTTGACTCATTGGAAAAGACTCTGATGCTGGGAGGAATTGGGGGCTAGAGGAGAAGGGGACGACAGAGGATGAGATGGCTGGATGGCATCACCGACTCAATGGACGTGAGTTTGAGTGAACTCTGGGAGTTGGTGATGGACAGGGAGGCCATTCATGGGGTCGCAAAGTGTCGGACGCAACTGAGTGACTGAACTGAACTGAACGGAACCAAGTTATAGTTGGGGTTTTTGCCAAAACTCCTAATTTCTTTGCAGTGGAAATCATAAAAGTTGAGAAGAGAAAGAGGGGGAGAGAGATAGAGAGAGAAGGGGTGTGTGTGTATGTGTGTGTGTGTGTGTGAGTCAAATGTTATAAACTCTCCTTTAAGGTAACTAATTTTACTTGAAATTTCCAATATGATAATGAAAAACTAGACCTGAAAGAGGGCATGAAAATGAAAGGAATTGCTGGGAAGTGAGATAAGTTTATAACATCAATATTTTTGAGCCCTATCATCAAAAAAAAAGTACTCAGAACACCATGTTTTAAATCAATAACATAGTCAAACAAAGTGAACCCTGCATGTGCACACACACACACACACGTGCATACACACACAAATAAACATATCCCTTTCTAAAGAGTATATTATCTTCCAAGAAAAAAAAAAAACAATAACAAGAGTTTCAGGGGATTGGAGACAGCTTTTTCTCATCCAAATCTCATAGTATTTTTCTCTGTTAGAGTACCTGAAATTTCTCTGCCTTATATTCCTTGATTTCTCTCCTTCTTAATATTGCTTTCTGGCCTTTGGACATGCCTTTGGCAGCCAGTCAACACATTATAAGTAAGGAAGCTTGAAAATGACTGGAAATCACAATTACTCCTTGTTGCTAGAAAAGTGAGAATACTTGTGATTAGGACTACACCGTATTCACTGTTTACCCAACTCTTGATTGCTGAGGAATTTGTTCTCTGGGCCTTAGAAATGGATTTGTGGTTTGCCTGATGAATTCAAAGCCACATGACCATATGCATTTTACATAGTCCCATCCATTGCTCTTCACCAAACAACTCCCAGACTTGGAACCATTAAGCTAATCCATTCTTCTCTTTTCACTGCTTATCCTGAGGGGTTAGCCAACCTGTACAATGTTCTCTTGTACAATATCTCCAGTATCTTCAGGTTACCAGCAAGCACCACAATCAATACTTTGGAAACCCACACCCACCTCCAAGTCCTTCCTACCCTCCCATGTTGTCACCTTTATATCCCATCTGTGTTACCTGAACTGGTTGAATACAGGTACGACTTCATCACAGAGATTCTTGAGGATGTCATGAATGTATCAGAATCTGAGATAATCCATAGATCACTTTTTTTAAAAAAATTCTTTTTATTGGAGCATAGGTACTTTACAATGTGCTGTTAGTTTTTGCTATATAGCAAAGTGAATGATCTAATATACATATATCCACTCTTTTTTTATTTCCTTTCCATTTAGGTCACCACAGAGCATTAAGTAGAGTTCTCTGTGCTATACAATAGGTTATCATTAGTTATCTCTTTCACACAGACTGTCCTACAGAGTTGAAGTCAGGAAGATAAAACATCTATCATATGTTAATGCATATATGTGGAATCTAGAAAAATGGTACTGATGCACCAGTTTACAAGGCAGATATAGAGACAGGCATAAAGAACAAATGTACAAACACCAAGGGGGAAAGAAGGTATGGGATGAATTGGGAGATTGGGACTGGCATATATGCACTGATTGATCATTTCTTAACACAGAGAAAATAGGCACAGCAATTTTTAGATGATGCGTATAGATTTCTCATTCAGTTCAGTTTAGTCACTCATTCGTGTCTGACTCTTTGCCACGCAATGAATCGCAGCACGCCAGGCCTCCCTGTCCGTCACCAACTCCCGGAGTTTACCCAGACTCACATCCATCGAGTCAGTGATGCCATCCAGCCATCTCATCCTCTGTCATCCCCTTCTCCTCCTGCCCTCAATCCCTCCCAGCATCAGAGTCTTTTCCAGTGAGTCAACTCTTCACATGAGGTGGCCAAAGTATTGGAGTTTCAGCCTCAGCATCAGTCCTTCAAAAGAACACCCAGGGCTGATCTCCTTTAGAATGGACTGGTTGGATGTCCTTGCAGTCCAAGGGACTCTCAAGAGTCTTCTTCAACACCACAGTTTAAAAGCATCAATTCTTTGATGCTCAGCTTTCTTCACAGTCCAACTCTCACATCCATACATGACCACTGGAAAAACCATAGCCCTGACTAGATGAATCATTATTGGCAAAGTAATGTCTCTGCTTTTTAATATGCTAGCTAGGTTGGCTATAACTTTCCACTGACACCCAGGGTTTCCTAGTACCATGATCATCAACATCACACTGTAATTTTATATTATGATCGCACTTTCCCACTTTTGAAAGTTCCCTTACTCCATTTGTTGATTTAACCTCACAATCAGTCATTCAGTTCAGTTCAGTTCAGTCACTCAGTCGTGTCCGACTCTTTGAGACCCAAGGAACCGCAGCATGCCAGGCCACCCTGTCCATCACCAATTCCTGGAGTTTACCCAAACTCATGTTCATTGAGTTGATGATACCATCTAACCATCTCATCCTCTACTCCTTCTATTAGAAGGTTGTCCCCTTCTACTCCTTCCTTCAATCTTTCCCAATATCAGGGCCTTTTTAAATGAGTCAGCTCTTTGCATCAGGTGGCCAAAATACTGCAGTTTTAGCTTTAACTTCAGTCCTTCTGATGAACACCCAGAACTGATTTCCCTTAGGATGGACTGGTTGGATTTCTTTGCAGTCCAAGGAATTAATTTCATGGTTGCAATCATCATCTGCAGTGATTTTGGAGCCCAAAAAAGTAAAAAGTCAGCCACTGTTTCTCCATCTATTTGTCATGAAGTGATTGGACTGGATCACTATCACTCATTAGCTTTGGCATTTACTAGAGTGCTGTCATTCCTTAAATGGGATCTCATCTATAATCATCACTCAGGCAAAAAACGGAGAAGGCAATGGCAAGCCACTCCAGGACTTTTGCCTGAAAAATCTCACGGACGGAGGAGCTTGGTAGGCTGCAATCCATGGGGTCGCTACTAGTAGGACACGACCCAGCGACTTCACTTTCACTTTCACGCATTGGAGAAGGAAATGGCAACCCACTACAGTGTTCTTGCCTGGAGAATCCCAGGGATGGCAGAACCTGGTGGGCTGCCCTCTATGGGATCGCACAGAGTTGGACACAACTTAAGCGACTTAGCAGCAGACAAAAAATTGTGTACAGTAGAAACTGCCCTTCAAAAATATCTTGAAAAGTTCATGAAAATAGCACAAATGATTTTGTGTTTATTTCCACTTCCTCATGAAACCAATCCAACCAGTTTTTTCCTGCTACATTGAAAAAGGTCACTATTTCTTTGAGTACCAGATGAAGTAATTTATAATTATTTGAAATTTTCTTGTTGAAAAACTATTATTAATGTTGTTCTTGTTATTTGCTGAATATATATACAGTTGAATTTTCACAAGTCTAATGCCACTGGAGTATTTCTACTTAAGGACAAGAAATATAGACCCAGTAAGATTAAGCAGGGCTTCCCATGTGGTGCTAGCGGTAAAGAACTAACCTGCCAATGCAGGAGACATATAAGACTCAGGTTTTATCCCTGGTTCGGGAAGATCCCCTGGAGGAAAAAATGGCAACCCACTAGTACTCTTGCCTGGAGAATCCCATGGACAGAGGAGCCTGGAGGGCTACAGTCCATGGAGTCATAAATAGTCAGACAGAACTGAAGAGACTTAACACCACGCACAAGATTAAGCAATTTGCCTAAAGTCACAGCTAGATACTGGAAGAAATGAGTTTATAGTTCAAGTCTCCTCATAGTAAATGAGGTTCTTTTTCTATTATATGGAAGTTTGTTAATTTGTTCCACCTCTGGAAACTGACTCCCTGGTAGTGTTTCCCAAGTTTCTGGGTTGAGTAGGATTCTTAAGCTGAGTCTTGGGCTAGCAAGTAAAATCATAATAATTATCGGTTTGCCATGAACAAGAGTAGACAAAGTGATATGCTTGCATTGCATTAAGAATCAGGAATAGTTCTTTTTTTTTGTCCTTCTATCCAAACACATGAAGATTTTAAACCCAAGAATTAAATCATGTCTTTCCCGTATGGTCTTTGCTAAATGAGAAGGCTTAAGAAACAAGAGGAAGCATTAACATAAAAGATAATTGGTTGACTAATTTTTAAGTGTATTTTTATGATGGACACATTCTTAAAGTATTCATTAACTAATGGAATTATGGCAGTGTGTGATTGCTATCTCTACAGAATAGGTTAAAAAGTGCAGAGTCATAATAGCCTCTTGTCTTTCAAAGAGCTGGGAGGTGGACCTGTCTCACTTGTCTCTACTGAGAAGGATCAAGGGTCTTATTGATATTCAAGGTTCTGTTCACAGAAGCTTCAATAAGCTGCCCCACTTAGGAGCTGCCCTGGAGGATGAGGGGAAGACAGAGGAGAAAATGCTGTCATTGCGTGCGGGAAGTAGCCATTTAGACAAGAGTAGAATTAAGTTCATGATTCCTGGTGGACTTATCTTGATAAAAATCTTTCACCCAACTTCCATCAAGGCTTCAAAGACCAAGATCTGTCAGTTCTCCAAACTTTTCTGGTAAATACCCTGCATGGTAGCCCCTGGGTATGCAATATGAGGGGACAGCACGAGGATAATCTTGTAGAATGCCTCCTAGGAGTTTCTTTCAGGAACAGGATTGGGTTCCCCATTCACTCTGATGTAAGAGGTTGACCACTTGCTCTAGTTTGATAGGAAAGGAGGGCATCTGTATCTGTAACAGAGAAGAGCAAACCTGACTCCATATTGCATCTATCCCTTTAGCTCTAACCTTTGTGCTCCTTTGCCTGTGGTTAGTCATACTGGCTCTGCATCTTTTGTAAAAGAATATTGCCTATAGTCTGAAATAAATAGGATAGTTTTGACCTTTAAAGGTATAACGTTTTCCCATTTTGTAGAGATTTAAAAAATTACAAAACAGAAAATACTTGTCTTGTTGGAGGTTTTTAGAAGCACTGTTGTCAGACCAACCTGGACAGTTGCAAGAACAAAGGATTCCTGCACCAAGAAATTTGCAACAAACACCTACACTGCCGGGAGCCGGCATATTGCATATTGAGTGCATATTGCATATTGAGTGCAGCACTTTCCACAGCATCATCTTTCAGGATCTGGAATAGCTCAACTAGAATTCTGTCACTGCCGGGAGCTAGCGTGAGGAACTCCGCCCATGGCAAAGGTCATGAGGAAGGGGGCTCAGCATATGCAAAGGCAGGATCGAGCCTCAGGAGTCCCCCTGGAAATTCTTGAGCATCTGCCCCCAAATCCAGAGTCTGCCTACTTTCTGCTTTGTGCTCTCACCTACACCTCTGACTTTACAGGGGGTTGTCCCCCATTACCTCTCTCTGAAAAAAGAGTTGGCTTACAGCTCCAGTTAATAATTCCTGGGTGTGACAGTGTTTAACTTACAAACTCCTTTGGAAATCCTCTAGCCTGCCTGAATAGGTTTTTCCTGCCACATGTGATTGTTCAGAGCCTCCCAACTGTGAGAGGCAGGAGATGTTCTAAACTGTCTAAACACAGATTCCTTTGAGTAGTTAAAAGATTGATTAGAAATTGTATTGGTGAAGGGTTTTTCACTTATTGGGCCAATGTTTGCTGCTAAGTCTCCATACTCCTTACCTACTGTGTCCTTGGCAGTGTATTGATTGATATAATGGGTGTATAGAAATGTAAGTAGTAGCCTCAATGTTTGTAATCTTGGATCCTTGAGTTAATTCTTTTCTTGATTGAGCCCACCTCACCTTTGCCCTATAGGAATGCAGCTTTGTCCAATGCTTTTTTGGAGGCTGGTGCCTGACTTTGGAATAATCACCTTTAGAGAAAGATAAGTTTCTTAAAATGTTAACAGGCCTCCTGGCCAGAAGATGATGTAAATCACCTGAACTTTTGCATATGATAAGTTTGAAAGCCTGGCTTTGATTAGGACCAGGAACTGCTGTCCTTGCCTGACTCCACCCCTTCCCCCATTATCCTCTATGCACAACTTAAGGTATAAAAACTACTTTGGAAAATAAAGTGTGGGCCTTGTTCACCGAAACTTGGTCTCCCCATGTCGTTCTTTCTCTCACCTTTTGGCTGAATTATTCAGCCTCTCTTCTCCACTGAATTTCCTCACTGAGCTATCCTTATTCTATTACTCTTTATATCTTTAATTAACATTTAATCAAGCAGTTGTTTCCTGATCCTCGCCAACGCCGTCCCCGCTTCGAATACTCTGTCTCATTTTAGTATAAAAGAAGTCTGAATTCTAACTCAGGTAAGATAGCTCTTGGGGACACAAATCCACCATCTTCGCATTCTGCTGGCTTTCCAAATCAAGTCATCCCTTCATTTATTGGCCTGTTGTGCAGTGAGCAGTACAAACTTGAACTGAGTCATATGTCTACTCTGGAACAGACCACAGAGCAACCTGATATTCTGCTGTCACCAGGTCCTTGATTTTCACTTCGCTCTGAGGAATTTTTTTTTTTTTCAATGCCTTTTACCCTTCCAAGGTATGCGACCCATTCTCCTTCACACTTGGGAAAAAACTCTAACATCCTAAGGTGCATTATTAATTTTACTAAGGGTTTGGGTGTCATAGATGGTAGCAGTGTACAGCAAGGAAATTTTCTGATTTTTCTGAATTGGAGACAACATAGTCTTGAATAATAGACATTAACATTCCTAAAATATTCCTCAGTTATTCTGGTCATCTGGATTTTCTCTCTGCATATTTTATCCCTTAGCTGTCTTTGCCTCCCTCATGGCCCTCTCTTCTTTGCTTCAGAAATGTCAAACCTAGGTCTCCTTCTGGGATGCTCTGCAAGGGTCCTCACCCCATACTCCTTGGTTGCCATCTGGAGTTCTTAAATTCCAAAATCCATTACTTACAGACAAATTTAACACTGATTCCCCATCATAAAGCAGGCTTTGTACTTATTTTGCAAATCCAAAATACACATGAGAAGCTTTTCTATCCCAAAGCACCTGCCTTTGAATTTCACATGTTCTTGGAATGTGGAAACTGTAGCAAGTTTTTATTTGTTTTAATAGTAATTGTTTCCCTTCTTGAGAGAGAAAGAAACAGAAAGACAGAGACAGGGAGAAAATTAATGTGCATTGAATGTCTAGGTAAGCACTTGGCATGATACTGAAAACTTTTAAATGGTTTTATTTTTAATTCAAATAACATAGTATATCTACCTCTTTTGAGGCTATGTAATTGGATTGTGAAGAAAGCTGTGCACCAAAGAATTGATGCGTTTGAACCGTGGTGCTGGAGAAGACTCTTGTGAGTCCCTTGGACTACAAGGAGATCCAACCAGTCCATCCTAAAGGACACTAGTCCTGGGTGTTCATTGGAAGGACTGATGCTGAGGCTGAAACTCCAATACTTTGGCCACCTCATGCGAAGAGTTGACTCATTGGAAAAGACTCTGATGCTGGGAGGGGTTGGGGGCAGGAGGAGAAGGGGACGACAGAGGATGAGATGGCTGGATGGCATCACCGACTCGATGGACGTGAGTTTGGGTGAACTCCGGGAGTTGGTGATGGACAGGGAGGCCTGGCGTGCTGCAATTCATGGGGTCGCAAAGAGTCAGACACCACTGAGCGACTGAACTGAACTGAACTGAACTGAACCAGGACTCCAACATATGAGCCCTGAATTCAGACTGACCAATTTCAAATTTCAGCCCTCACGTTTCTTCAAGATTTTAGGTGAGCTACTTAACATTTCAGATTGTTATCTAAAAGTAGAGACAATAATAATAACAAAGGCTTATTGTGAGAATTAAATGAGATACTCATGAAAGCAATGCACACAGAGCCTCTATTACTACTATGGCAGTTACCATAAAGATGGTGATCATGAGGATGAGGATTGTATTAAGAAACTGTGTCTCCACCCTCCAGGGAGAGAGACAAAACAAATGCTTACTTCAATTTCCATGAAATGATCACATTCTGGGTGATTAAAGCCAAAGAAGTCCAAAGATAACCCTGGCCAAAGCACCCTCACATTATACTATCTTTGTAGAGTGCCAGGTTTACTGAGGACCTATCAAGAAGGGGACCATGTACATTAGCACTAGTCTTGAGAGTTATACCCCAGAGCACTCATTTTTGCTTTCAGGGACACCCAGTCATAGAAAATCCTTTAACTTTCACAACTTCAGATATGTCTATGTCAATTTACTAACAGTTGCTCATTGCTAATAGGTTATGAGGAAAGGATAATGAAAGTTAAGAAAACAAGCATACAGCACAACTATCTAAACTTGACCCAAGAGAAGCACCTGGCCTTCTATTTAGCCTGTCCAGTCTCAGTTCATTTGCTCTGCCCCATCTTTTGAACCTATCAATGTGTGGGTGCACATAGCAAAAGGGACTTGATTGATGTGATTAATTCAGTCTTGAATATGCATTGGAAGGACTGATGTTGAAGCTGAAACTCAATACTTTGGCCACCTGACGCAAAGAACTGACTCATTTGAAAAGACCCTGATGCTGGGAAAGATTCAAGTTGAGAGGAGGAGACAACAGAGGATGAGATGATTGGATGGCATCATGGACTCAATAGACATGAGTTTGAATAAACTCCGGGAGTTGTTGATGGACAGGGAGGCCTGGCGTGTTGCAGTCCATGGGGTCACAAAGAGCCAGACACAACTGAACTGAACTGAGCTGAACTGAAGTAAGAAGATTGCTCTGGATTATCCAAATGGACCCAATGTAATCTCAAGGGTCCTTAAAAGAGGGAGGTGAGAAGGTCAAAGAGAATTACCATACGTAACAATGGAAGTGAGTAATTGGAATAAAGCAAGGAAGGGGCTGTGAGACAACTAATGCAGGAAGTTTATAGAAACTGAAAAAGATAAGGGAATAGGTTCTCTCTGAAGCTTCCAGAAGGAGTGCAGCCTAGCTAACACCTTGGTTTTAGATTTCAGATCACCAGAGCTGTAAGAAAATAAATTTGTGTTGTTTTAAGCAACTAAGCATGTGGTAATTTGTTAGAGAAGCAACAGATAATTAATACAAGATCTATCTTTATTATGTATATATCAATAACTTGTTCTTTTTTTTTAAATTGCTGAGTAGTATTCCAAGGTGTGAAGGTGCCACACAATTTGTTTAACCATTTACCTGTTGAAGGACATCTGAGTCATTTCCAGTTATTAGCTATTATGAGTAAACCTACTATGAACATTAGTATACAGGCTTTTGAGTAAATATAAATTTTCATTTCTCTTCAATGAATATTCAAGAATGTAATTTTTAGGTTGTAATTTAAGTACATTTTAGCTTTGTAAAACACAACAAAATTTTCCTCCTACTAATTTTTCTGAGATATCCAGTTTGAAAGGCACCATAAGACTAGCCTAAAATGCTTTTAACTACTTGAACTCTTACATACACGTTAAGCCCCAAAGTTGCAGAAGCAGGAAGCAGGATCCAATTTCTATATAATACTTACTAAGTATATACTTTCTAACTATTTCAGATACAGTATAGAAGAGGATGGACAAAAAGGAACCTCTAATATTGCTAAAAATAAGATGATTCCTCCCAAAGACCAAGATCTGGGGTCTAACCAAGGAAGTACTTTACTTCTCTGTAGGACACAGGAACCTCATAATAACTGCCTAGCATGATTTGATTATTGTTTTGAAGAAATGACTTGTGTGTGCCTCAGATTTCCCTTTTTTGAATGGACTTGCTGATTGCAGTAATTCTATCCACATTCCTCTATGGTGATGGTGGCAGTGGTGGTGGAAGAGAGAATATGAATTATCTTCTTAATTCACAGGTAACTGCATGACAAAGAGGCACATCCAGCCTTAATACAGAGGAATGCATATCACGTCTCCTGGAATTCAGATTTTAAACTGAGTTTCCTACAACATAGGACTTTGGTTTATTTCTCTTACAAGAGAAGTAAGTATGTACTGTGTCTGAGAACAATGGGATAGATTTTTGGTAATGGCTAAAAGAAGACTCTTGACAACTGCTAGATGTTGAAAACATCTAGCCCTGCCTCTAGATTCAACCCCTGAAAGCCCACAACCTTGAGACAAATGGAACTTGTTACCATCAAACAAGACTACTTGATGTTTGCCGAATCCTTTTTCCTTATCATTGTCTTCTGGACTTCACGTACATTGTTTCCTCTACTTAGAAGAGCCTTCTTTTTCACCTCATAGTGCTTAGAACAGGAGTAGAAGTGCCTGTCTGAAAACTACTGTAACTAGAAAAACAACGTGCCTGACCTTCAGTATTTGACTTCTCCTTAATAAATTTCATATGTACCATTCAAAAAATATATGTATTGGGGGAGGGTGTTCACTCTTTGAAATATGGCATGCTTAGAAATATTTCTCTTATACAAAGCTATCTACCATCATAAAATAAAATAATTTTCTTTATAGAAAAGATTGATGACAATTTTGTTATGTTACATTTTTATTTTGCATCAATTTTATGCTGGTTTTTACGCTAAAATTAAAAAAAAAAAAAACTAAAACATTTAAGTCATTCTTCTTGCTGTAAAGGAATTCACAACACGTTCCAGTACCTATAAAATGAAAATGATGCAGAATTTATAGAGTTAAGTCACAGAAGAAAAGCACTGAAGTTTTAACATATTCAATTATCCAGAAAAGCAGATCCATTTTGGTTTTGTTAATAGCAATGAAATTTGCATGCCACTCTTTTAATTAAAGCAGTTGAGAACACATGTTGTTCACTTCATGTCTATATATTTCCTCTGGGAACAAGGCAAACTTTATGATAAATCATAATGCAGATAATTTATATGTAAAACAATAAACCAATTCTCTACCCTAGAATTTTTCAAATGAGGTATTTTCAGATCACTGTCTGAGAGTCTCCCTGGGGACGAGAGTGGTGCTGGCTAGGACTCACCTCAGACCTACAAATGAATTTCCAATGGGGAGACATGTTTCATAAACTACTTGGGTAATATTTATATACACTAATTTTGGAAATCAGTTCTCCAATAGCAGAAGTCAATACACAATAAATGATTGGCGGGAGGTGGTGCAGACTTCTGTGGCGTATACTCAGAACTCAAAGGAAAGAATAACAGCTACTCCCAAAATCTCTCTGTGACCTACCAAGTGGCCAAAGATTGTGAAAACTTTCAATGCATTTCCCTCTAGACACTGTGATATGAATTCTCTCCTCCTCTAGAATCATGGCTCAAAAAGAGAATGATAATTCATACAGCCACAAATGAGTCAAAACATCTCTAGCTAGTCTGGGGCTTAAAAAAAGGGAGTTTTGAGAGCTTTGTTTTTGCTTACTGTAGTTTGCAAGACTACCATTGAAACTGGTGTGTGCTTGGAGCTGAGTCCAGTGGTTTCCTCTACTGAAGAGATCCTACTTCTCGTTCTCATTTTCTTTAGATAGATAGAAAGGAAAGAGGGTAGTGAAAATATCAAAAGGAGGAAAAGGGGAAAGGAAGGGAAAATACAAGGCAAGGAATGCTGTGGAGCAGTTTGCAAAGACTCCCTCAAGGACATAACATTGAAGCTGATGAAAATTCTCATCCATACCACGAACATTCTATCCACTCTGGGAAGTGGTAGAGCAGCATTACAGAGACTATGATCATCCATTTTCTCACCCAGTAAGTCTCCCTTATATGAAGAGATGCATTCATAAAAAATTTTTCAAATATGGTTTCTCTTAAAATAAAAAGAATGTTTTTAGATTGTCAAAGCATCACCTTGCTCCATTTCACTGAGCCATTGATATATGTGCATACCAGAAATAAACTTAGGGGAGGGGAAAACAAAAAAAACTTTACTTGTTTTTCAATGAATTTATATTGAATTTTCTACCATCTTCCTCTCAGTTTCATTTCCATGACTACAAAAGTGTTGCTATCCTAGTCAGGTAACTCGTGGAAAAAAATACACTCTCAAATCTCAGTTATGTTGCAAAGGTTTGATTTTTCATATCATGGGCCACTGAGGGATGCAAATCTGGTATAATTCTATTTCTAGGTTAGAAATGGTTGATCAAGGCAGGAAAAGAGTACAAGAAGAAACATGTACTATGTCTTCAAATGTCTACCCAGAAATGAAATGCATTTCATCAGTTAAGGTGTCACTTGACTTCAAGAGAGAAGATAGTATAATACAACTATGTTCTATAAGGAAGAAAATGAGGACTATTTGATAACTATTCATGACAACAAGCCCCAGTAAATTTAATATCTTCCTTTGCCAAGAAAATGAATTCCACCATGAAGCACTTTTAATTTTCCTTCTTCTTATTTTTAATTTCCCTTAGATAATGAGCCATTGATAGACATGTTACATTGAGACATCCTATAATTGTTTTTGAGTTTGGTTCACCATTCTTGTGGCAACACATATCAATAGCTCCTATTACAACTGTGGTTTTGTAAAATATTCCTTGCATTTCTTTATCATGCTACTGTAAAATTATACACATATATAATTTTTATATATGCATATATACATATATAATTATATATACATATATAATTTTATATATGCATATTATATATACATATATAATTTTATATACATATATAATTTTTATATATGCATATAATATATATACATATATAATTATATATACATATATAATTTTTTAGTAGATTATGCCTTCATAAGTAGAGCAGGAGTTAGTCATGTGAAGACAGAAGACAGTTCTCACAGTAAAGGGCTGAATCCTAGACATAGGAAAACTCAGCATTCAAGCAGATTGACTAGAAACATGGGACTTGAACCAAGAATTATAAGCAATAGCTTTTTGCTTGATGGGTGATAGAATTGGCCAAAGAATGGTAAGAAACCAAACCAGAGGTTTATGTAGAAGCTGGGTCATGGTGTTCCTTTCAGGTCTTTCTTATTCTTGGGATGATTATGATGCTGAAGAAGAAAATTAAATGCAATAACTCTGTCACAAAAATGTTTGGTAAATGACATGATCTTTAAAGTCATCTTGAAAGAAAACAAAGAACATGTTCAACCAAAATGACTTTAACCTCAGTTATGGAGCCACTGATATTATGGAAATTACTACTGGTATGTGGTTATGTTGCCCTAGGAACACTAAATAGTATGATCTGGTGGAAAGAGTAGACACATAAAAATTCATGCCCTATTCTGATTTTTGTCATTAAGTAGTTCCATAGCTTTAGATAGCCCAGATAAACTTTGTGTCTTAGCTTCTTCATAAATAAGATTGATGTTTTTATAGGTTTCTTATTGAATGCTTAAGGTTATGACATAATGGGTGTGGAAAGGTCCCATGAAAAATAACATTAAAATTAGCATAAGTAATCAAGGTATTCTTGATCCCCATGATAAACAATTCATAGGACATGCCATCAATATTGAAAATAATTAAAATCTAACATTTAGTTCAGTCCTTTTGTACTGATGAAATATTCTATTAGATTTTTTACAGTAAACTCAATCAAGACTATAATCAATTCCTGAATAAAAAATGTAATATTTAAAGATCAAGTCTTTCAAAAATTAAATGTAAACCAGAGCAAATTTTAAATAGTTCTTTTAGACATACATATGTACGTGTGATTTATATAAAAGTCTCTCATCATTATTGCTTTCATTTAAAACCTACTTCAAAATAATTAGGATGATCACTTTTGACTCTGGAATATGTCATTTTGTAAACTATTGCAATTTTCCATTAATTATAACTGTTGACCCTTTGACCAATCAGAATATTTCTTATCAGTTTAATTTATTTCTCAAGGATTCCATTTACTTTGTCAATAACCAAGATAAATGCCATCAGTCGTGAACTTTTATGTGCCATTTAATGAAAGTTATGCTAATCTGAAAGTTAAATCCCTTTTGAATTTTGTCTTCAAGATGCTCAACTGTACCTCTCAATCTATGAGAATCTTGGGAACCAAAAGTACCAAGAAGTGTGTGTGTGTGTTATGTAAGTAAAGGTGGAACCATCAGATCGCTCTATAAAATCTGATGTACTGATAAGGATAAGTCTTTGCTTAACTTTTTAAAACAAAATACATTCAAAATGTATATTTGTTGTTGTTCAATGGCTAAGTCATGTCCGACTCTTTGTGACCCCATGGACTGCAGCACACCAGGCTCCTATGTCCTTCATTATCTGCCAGAGTTTGCTCAAATTCATGTCCACTGAGTTGGTGATGCTATCCAACCGTCTCATCCACTGCTACCCCTTCTCCTTTTGCCTTCTGTTTTTCCCAGCATTAATGTCTTTTCCAATGAGTCAGCTCTTCGCATCAGAAGGGCAAACTATTGAAGCTTCAGCTTCAGCATCAGTCCTTCAAATGAATATTCATGGTTGTTTTCCTTTAGGATTGACTGGTTTGATCTCCTTGCTGTCCCAGGGACTCTCAAGAGTTTTCTCCAGCACCACAGTTCAAAAGCATCAATTCTTTGGTGCTCAGTCTCCTTTACAGTCCAACTCTCAGAACCATACATGACTACTGAGAAAACCATAGCTGTGACTATACGGACCTTTGTTGTCCAAGTGATGTCTCTGCTTTTTAATACAGTCTATGTTTGTCATAGCTTTCCTTCCAAGGAGCAAGCATCTCTTAATTTCATGGCTACAGTCACCATGCTGAATGATTTTGGAGTCCAAGAAAAGAAAATTTGTCACTGATGCCACTTTTCCCCCTTCTATTTGTAATGAAGCGATGAGACTGGATGCCATGATCTTAGTTTTTTGAGTGTTGAAATTTTACCCAATTTTTTCACCCTCCTCTTTCACCTTCATCAAGAGGCCCTTTAGTTCCTCTTCAATTTCTGCCATTAGAGTGGTATCATCTGCATATCTGAGGTTGTTGATATTTCTCTTAGTAATCTTGATTCCAGCCTTTGATTCATTCAGCCCAGCATTTCACATGGTATACCTCCCATCCCTCATAGGAAACAGCTGTTCTAGTTTTGAGTAATATAGATTAGATTGGGTTGTTGTAGGACTTCATAGAGATGGACTCATAATTCTTTGGCTCTGGTATCGTTTGCTTTCACTTAGTGTAATGTTCTCAAGATTAATCAATATATTTTTATGCATCAGTAGTCATGTTTTTTCATTAGTCAAATGGTATTCCTTTGTGCGAATATGTCATATGTTTTATAGCATTTGAGTTATTTTCTGTTTTGTCTGTCATTAATAATGCTGCTGTGAACATTCTATAAAGGGATTTTTGTGGATGTATATTTATGTTTCCCTGAGGTAAATATTTAGGAGGAATGGCTGGATTATATCTAAATCAAGATGGTTATAACATTTCACATTTCAACTAGAAACGCTTCATTCTAGTTCTCCATACCCTAACAGCATTTGGTGCTGTAAGTGAGGTGGCATCTTGGTTTGTGGTAACTTTAATTTGCATTCCCTTTTCATATGCTTATTGGCCATTTTTGCATCTTTCATGATGCTTTGATTCAAGCCTTATTTATAACTTTTTAAATTGTGTTGCTGTGCTAGGACTGAATTTTACAGAATTTATAAAAGACATTCTGAATATAAGGCCTTTTTTAGATATGTGTTGCAAATATTTCCCTCAGTATGAATTTTATGTTTTATATTTTCTTAATACTGTTGCAATGTTTTTGATGAGGAGAATATTTTTTTTTAATTTGGTAAAGTCTAGTTGTCAACCTTTATTTTTTATAGCTAGTACTTTTTATGTCTTCCACTAACATTCTGTTCTTCATATCAGGTTGTAAAGACACATCAAGTTGTAAAGACTCTCTTGTGTTTTAGAAAAGCTTTATCATACTAGTTTTTACACTTAGATCTGTGATGCCCCTTGAGAAAATTTATTTGATGTAAATTAGAGATCAGTGTTCAGACTTTTCCATTCATTTATCTAGTCATTCCAGTATTATTTGATGAAAAAACATTTTTCCATACTTAACTGACCTAAAACCTTGTTGACAATCAATTGACTTTATATTTGTGAATTTATTTCTAGACTCTACACTCTTTCATTGACTTATTGATTTACTCACATGCCCAAAACAATTGTCATTGTAACTTTATGGTACACCTTGAATTTAGGTAGTGTGAATCCTTCATTTTTTAATTTTTTTTATTTTCCCAGATTATTTTGACTTTCCTAGGTCCTTTGTATTTCCATATAGATTTTATAATTAACTGGCCAAACAATAAAAATTTCTGCTGGAGTTTTGATATTGCATTAAATGTGATTAGCTTGATGGTAATCAGTGTGTCAACTCTTTATCATCTGGGCTTCCCGGATGCATGTACACACCAGTTGGGACAGACTTCTGTAGTCTTCCAGTCCGGTACACACACTCTCTCATCTCTGTTAAGCTCTCAGTCCTACAGCAAACACTTTCTCCTTGGCCTTTGGGACTCAGTTCTTATCTGTGTAGGCACACCCCAACTCTCAGCCACTGGAAACTTCCATGCCTACCCTGGGTCATGCTGTTCCCTTAGTTCCATCCCCTTTGGCACCTTGTTTCACTATTTCCACCCCTAATATAGTCAAGTGTGTGGATGTGTGCTAAGTTGCTTCAGTTATGTCCAGCTCTTTGTGACTCTATCGACTGCAGCCTGCCAGGCTCCTCTGTCCATGGATGGGATTGTCCAGGCAACAATACTGGAGTGGGTTGCCATGTCCTCCTCCAGGGGATATAGGCAAGTAACCTTTTTTCTGAAAGATCACAAGCCTATGTTGCCTGCTGTCTAACATACTGAAATAACTGCCACAGAATATATCCAGTTTTATGATTGCTTAAGGTGAGAAGGCTAGTCTGGTATCAGCTGCATCATCATGGCAAGTAGCAGAATTATTGCAACTTACAGTTTTAGTCAGACAAATTGTTGCTGTTGTTCAGTCTCTAAGTCGTGTCTGAATAATGAACAAATAATAAATGTGAAATTTCTGAATTTCCAAAGGAAATACTGTATATCTCTGTAGCAGGGAGCAGAAAAGGAGTAAATCTCCATAGTTTTAAAAAAATTGATTTTAGGTATAGAACTGAAGTCATGCAATAAAAAAAGTGAGAGAGAGAGAGTTGAAGTGCTCCATTTTAAAATTATGAAGCGACAAGACTATGATCAGATGTTATTGCCAAGGAATCAGTGGGTCTCAAGCATGTATGAAAATGCCATTATATTCCTTGAATATCCATCTCTTGAGGGGAGAATTCCATAGACTGTATAGTCCACGGGGTCACTAAGAGTCAGACATGACTGAGTGACTTGCGCAGGGGAGTATCATTGTCATCACCGGCTCAATGGACATGAGTTTGAGTAGGCTCCAGGAGTTGTTGATGAGCAGGGAAGCCTGGTGTGCTACAGTCCATGAGGTCACAAACAGTTGGACATGACTGAGTGACTGAACTGAGCTGAGGGGACCATCACTTGCTTCTGGATGGGAGGGCATGCCTCAAAACTGCTAGGACTTCCAGTAACTGAAATTTCAGTAGGATTTCTATTTATGGATACTTTCTCAAAATGTTTTATGCCCAATTATCTAGATAATTCAGGATCCTTTTTTATGAAGTTATTTTTCCAGATGATAGAATAAAAATTGTAATCTTAAACTAGAATTAATTGAGTGGCCTTTCTATCTTCAACACTTCTCAGAAAATTTCCATGTTTAATTTGAAGAGCACAGGAATCGTATACTAATTTTCACTTCTACTCAAGAAAAAGGTTTAAAATATATTCATAAATTAAATTGCATCCATCATCTATTTCATAAAATAAAATACAATATCCTATTGTACAAATGGCAAATGAACTGGTTTATAATTTTTGTCTTAGTTTGTCCCCTGGAAGCTGACTCAAGGAGCAGAGGAATTCCTTCTCTGTAATTCTGATTTTGATTATGCATTATTATAGCTCCTTAAGAATATAAAAGATCTGTACATAGTATAGCTTACTTTTTTCATATGTTTAGTAACATAAAAGATTAGTAAATTTTCCTGATATATTCATTCGTCTATTGAGAATTTAAATCACATTAGGAATCCCTGCTTTCAATTAAATTTCATTCCCTATGCCCTTCAAACACCAGGAGGGAAAGTATTGGACAAAAGAAAAGTTTTGAGCCAAGAATGTAATCTCAATGTGTCTCATTATTCCATAGTTTTTAGTGTCTTTCCCCTCTTTTGTGCCTTAGAGACTTTAGTCAAGTTACATTTACACTTGCAATCTTACGGTCTATTTTAGATTTGTAGTTAGACCTGCTTTTTCAAAAATTCTGCTCACTCTGCAGTCATATATATTTATAGTGCTCTGGAGTGTAACTTCTACTAGAGGCATTAAACATATAGACTCAGGTCATACCCCAGACCATGTTGTCTGAGGTGTAGAATGCACAAAAATATTTGGTCATTTTAATTTGTTTTTGAACATGTACTCATTGGCTGAAATCTCAGCAAACCTGATCTCAAGTCAAAAGATGAAAAATAAGATTGATTCTCTCCCTATGTGAGTCCATATACTCATTGTTGAGAAATGTTCATGAAAGTGCCAAGGCTGGAAATTGGACAGAATCAAGTTTAGATATTTAGACAATTTTAATGTAATTTTTTAAACTGAAATCCCTATAAATATTTTATTTTCAAATATAATTAGATTCACAGAAAGGTCACAAATGCTGTAGAGGCACTGTCTGCTTTATGCCCCATTTTCCCCAATTATAACATGTTGCCTTAGTATGGCATGCGCTTAGTCACTCAGTCATGTCCTACTCTCTGCGACACCTTGGACTGTAGCCTGCCAGGATCCTCTGTCCATGGGGGTTCTCCAGGCAAGAATACTGGAGTGGGTAGCCATGCCCTCCTCCAGGGAATCTTTCCAACCCCGGGATCGAACCCAGGTCTCCTGCATTGCAGGCGGATACTTTAGTATGATAAGTATGTCACAATTAATGAACCAGTGTATATACATCGTTATTAATTGGAGTTTGCACCTTATGTAAACTTCTTGAGATTTTACCTGATGTCCTTTTGTTGTACCACATTCCCACAGAAGATTAATTCTGTGTGGGAGAACACTGCAGTTCCTTCAGTTATAGTGTCTCCTTAGGCTTTTCTTGGCAATGGCAGTTTCTCAGATTTTCCTTGTTTTAGGTGACCTTGGCGGTTTAAGGAGCAGTTGTCAGATACTTTGAAGACTGTCCCTCAAGGGCTTTTGTCTCATGCTTTTCTCATGATTAGACTATTCTCATGAGTTTTTAGAAGGAAGACTATGGAGCTTAAATGTCATTTTCATCACATCAGATCAAGGGTATGTACTAGACTACCAATATGAGTTACCACTACTGATGTAGATCTTGATCACTTGCTCATGTGTGTCAGGCTTCTCCACTTTAAGGTCACTTTCTTTCCCTCTCTTTCAAAACTGTCTGTTTTGAAAAGATGTCACTGTGTCCAGCCTGCACTTAAGAAGTAGATTGTTATTCTCTCCACTTCCTGGCAGGCAGTATCTACACAAATAACTTGAAAGTCTTATCCATGGGAGATTTGTCTGGTCTTTCCCAGTTGTTTTTTTCAGTAATTTATATCAGTACAGACCCATGGGTATTTATTTATACTTGGGCTATAGTCAAATACTGTTCATTTCATTGCTTAAATTATTCTGGTTTGTCCATTGGAAGGTCTTTAAGTTGACCTCTGTGTATACTTGACATACCCCCATCACTGAAGTGTTGTTGCTTCTCATTTTGTTGTTGTTGTAGTTGCTGAAATGTAGTAGAGAAAAGAAATGTTAGAAAAACATCCAAGTGAATAAAGATGTTGGAAAAATTTATGTATGGGTGAATATTTTTTCTGGATATGGGAATTTCATTATGAAACCAACAATAGATTGCCTTTGCAATGGTTCCAACAATACTGAAAGTTATGACATTTTTAGGAAATGCAAGTTTTTAAAAATATTGGGAAGTAACAGAGTAAGGAATGACTCCTTGTTCCTGAGCTTTGAGGCGACTCTCTGTACCTCTCCAGTTAACTGTCTCATCAAAACTTGGTATGTACCAACAAAATGTTCATTAAGCTGATCTCTATGAGATTTGATATAATAAAGGACTTTGTATGCAAAGTGTTATGGGGGCTCTGAGAGGAGGTAATATTGTTCCATCCTGAAGGTAGATTCAAAAATTCAGCTGTATGTAAATAGCACCTGCTTGGAAACAGAGGCACAAGACTGCCTGAGGTGTTCAACCAATAGCAGGAATTTGTTTACAGAATGGAGACGGGTTCTTCACAAAGAAGGGCCATTTTTGGGGTGTTTGTTTTTTGTTTGTTTTGCTTTAGCTCAAGGCTCTGGGATTAATTATGCACACAATTCCTGTGGTCTTTATTCCATTCTGTTAGATCAGCACTGATAGTTTACGAAAAGAAAGTCATCTTCATGATCCTTAATATCTTGCACTATGAAAAGTGCCTTTAGTCTTCTCCAAGCAGATTGAAATGCATAATTTTCCACCCGAATGGAGAAGAGGAGCAACAAGGATTATTCAAAACAGTGACTAAATTCCATTTCCTTCTGCAATTAGTCTGGGTTTAAGGATGTGGAGAGACAAATGCAATGATTCCCAAAGAACTGGCACTGTTTCAAGTGCTTTGAGAGATAGGAAAGGAATATGAAATATGTTCCAGGTATGACATTAACAGTTTGCTAATTGGAAGGTAAGATTAATACACTTGAAATGATAATTAATGGCTAATTTGTGTGGTAGTGCCCACCTGCCTACTGTGGTAGCTAATTAATTGTGGATTTCTTTTTGAATATGTTTTGACTCATAATAGGAAAGTTATAACAATTTGAAAAGAACACAAGCTAATTTCTTTGCTTGAGAATAAGAGGCTGACTTGTGAATCATTGTTTCCATTTTCTCCTTAGCATGGCCATTGTTGATATGAACTGTACACAGTGTGGCATGCTTCAAGATGTATTTTCCAAACTACGTCTTCAACCCAGTTGATATTCTTGAATATTTGTGATAAAAATATATACAATGGAATACTACTCAGCCATATAAAAAAGAAGCAACATGGATTTGCCTAGAGATTTCCTTACTAAGTCAGACAGAGAAAGACAAAAGATGCATTATGTTGTCTTCATGTGGAATCTGAAATATGATACAAATGAACTTATTTATAAAGTAGAAACAAACTCACAGATGTAGAAGAAATTTATCATTTCTAAAGGGGAAAGGTGGGGCAGGGATAAATTAGAAGTTTGGGATTAGCAGATACAAACTATATAAAATAGATAAATAATAAGGTCCTACTGTATAGTACAGAATGTGGTCCACTGGAGAAGGGAATGGCAAACCACTTCAGTATTCCTGCCTTGAGAACCCCATGAACAGTATGAAAAGGCAAAATGATAGGATACTGAAAGAGGAATTCCCCAGGTCAGTAGGTGCCCAATATGCTACTGGAGATCAGTGCAGAAGTAACTCCAGAAAGAATGAAGGGATGGAGCTAAAGAAAAACAATACCCAGCTGTGGATGTGACTGGTGATAGAAGCAAGGTCTGATGCTGTAAAGAGCAATATTGCACAGGAACCTGGAATGTCAGGTCCATGAATCAAGGCAAATTGGAAGTGGTCAAACAGGAGATGGCAAGAGTGAACGTTGACATTCCAGGAATCAGCGAACTAAAATGGACTATATTGGGTGAATTTAACTCAGGTGATCATTATATCTACTACTGTGGACAAGAATCTCTTAGAAGAAATGGAGTAGCCATCATGGTCAACAAAACAGTCCGAAATGCAGTACTTGGATGCAATCTCAAAAACAACAGAATGATCTCTGTTCATTTCCAAGGCAAACCAGTCAATATCACAGTAATCCAAGTCTATGCCCCAACCGGTAACACTGAAGAAGCTGAAGTTGAACGGTTCTATGAAGACCTACAAGGCCTTTTAGAACTAACACCCCAAAAAAGATGTCCTTTTCATTATAGGGGTCTGGAATACAAAAGTAGGAAGTCAAGAAACACCTGGAGTAACAGGCAAATTTGGCCTTGGAATACGGAATGAAGCAGGGCAAAGGCTAATAGAGTTTTAACAAGAAAATGCACTGGTCATAGCAAACCCCCTCTTCCACCAACACAAGAGAAGACTCTACACATGGACATCACCAGATGGTCAACACTGAAATCAGATTGATTATATTCTTTGCAGCCAAAGATGGAGAAGCTCTATACAGTTAGCAAAAACAAGACCAGGAGCTGACTGTGGCTCAGATCATGAACTCCTTATTGTCAAATTCAGACTGAAATTGAAGAAAGTAGGGAAAACCACTAGACCATTCAGGTATGACCTAAATCAAATCCCTTATGATTATACAGTGGAAGTGAGAAATAGATTTAAGGCACTAGATCTGATAGATAGAGTGCCTGTTGAACTATGAATGGAGGTTCGTGACATTGTACAGGAGACAGGGATCAAGACCATGCCCATGGAAAAGAAATGCAAAAAAGCAAAATGGCTGTCTGGGGAGGCCTTACAAATAGCTGTGAAAAGAAGAGAACTGAAAAGCAAAGGAGAAAAGGAAAGACATAAGCATCTGAATGCAGAGTTCCAAAGAATATCAAGAAGAGATAAGAAAGCCTTCCTCAAAGATCAATGCAAAGAAATAGAGGAAAACAAAAGAATGGGAAAGACTAGAGATCTCTTCAAGAAAATTAGAGATACCAAGGGAACATTGCATGTAAAGATGGGCTTGATAAAGGACAGAAATGGTATGGACCTAACAGAAGCAGAAGATATGAAGAAGAGGTGGCAAGAATACACAGAAGAACTGTACAAAAAAGATCTTCATGACCAAGATAATCACGATGGTGTGATCACTCACCTAGAGCCAGACATCCTGGAAGGTGAAGTCAAGTGGGCCTTAGAAAGCATCACTAGGAACAAAGCTAGTGGAGGTGATGGAATTCCAATTGAGCTATTTCAAATCCTGAAAGATGATGCTGTGAAAGTGCTGCAGTCTATATGCCAACAAATTTGGAACACTCAGCAGTGGCCACAGGACTGGAAAAGGTCAGTTTTCATTCCAATCCCAAAGAAAGGCAATGCCAAAGAATGCTCAAGCTACCACACAATTGCACTCATCTCACATGCTAGTAAAGTAATGCTCAAAATTCTCCAAGCCAGGCTTCAGCAATACGTGAACTGTGAACTTCCTGATGTTCAAGCTGGTTTTAGAAAAGGCAGAGGAACCAGAGATCAAATTGCCAACATCTGCTGGATCATGGAAAAAACAAGAGAGTTCCAGAAAAACATCTATTTCTGCTTTATTGACAATGCCAAAGCCTTTGACTGTGGATCACAATAAACTGTGGAAAATTCTGAAAGAGATGGGAATACCAGACCACCTGACCTGCCTCTTGAAAAATCTATATGCAGGTCAGGAGGCAACAGTTAGAACTGGACATGGAACAAGAGACTGGTTCCAAATAGGAAAAGGAGTACGTCAAGGCTGTATATTGTCACCCTGCTTATTTAACTTATATGCAGAGCACATCATGAGAAATGTTGGGCTGGAAGAAGCACAAGCTGGAATCAAGATTGCCAGGAGAAATATCAGTAAGCTCAGATATGCAGATGACACCACCCTTATGGCAGAATGTGAAGAGGAACTAAAAAGCCTCTTGATGAAAATGAAAGTGGAGAGTGAAAAATTTGGCTTAAGGCTCAACATTCAGAAAACGAAGATTATGGCATCTGGTCCCATCACTTCATGGGAAATAGATGGAGAAACAGTGGAAACAGTGTCAGACTTGGTTTTTTTGGGCTCCAAAATCACTGAAGATGGTGACTGCAGCCATGAAATTAAAAGACGTTTACTCATTGGAAGAAAAGATATGACCAACCTGGATAGCATATTGAAAAGCAGAGACATTACTTTGCCAACAAAGGTCCATCTAGTCAAGGCTATGGTTTTTCCAATGGTGATGTATGGATGTGAGATTTGGACTGTGAAGAAAGCTGAGCTCTGAAGAATTGATGGTTTTGAACTGTGGTGTTGCAGAAGACTCTTGAGAGTCCCTTGGACTGCAAGGAGATCCAACCAGTCAATTCTGAAGGAGATCAGCCCTGAAGGACTGATGCTGAAGCTGAAACTCCAGTACTTTGGCCACCTCATGGGAAGTGGAAAAGACTCTGTTGCTGGGAGGAATTGGGGGCAGGAGGAGAAGGGGATGACAGAGGATGAGATGGCTGGATGGCATCCCTGACTCAATGGACTTGAGTTTGCGTGAACTCCGGGAGTTGGTGATGGACAGGGAGGCCTGGCATGCTGCAATTCATGCAGTTGAAAAGAGTCGGATACAACTGAGTGACTGAACTGAACTGTATAGTACAGGGAACTATATTCAGTATGTTATGCTATGCTAAGTCACTTCAGTCGTGTCCGACTCTGTGCGACCCCATAGACGGCAGCCCACCAGGCTCCCCCATCCCTGGGATTCTCCAGGCAGGAACACTGGAGTGGGCTGCCATTTCCTTGTCCAATGCATGAAAGTGAAAAGTGAAAGCGAAGTCGCTCAGTCGTGTGCGAGTCTAGGCGACCCCATGGACTGCAGCCTACCAGGCTCCTCTGTCCATGGGATTGTCCAAGAAAGAGTACTGGAGTGGGGTGCCATTGCCTTCTCCATCAGTATGTTATAATAAACCATAAAGTAAAAGTATCTGAAAGGAATACACACAGACATATATATATACACACTTATATGTATATGTTAGTATATATACATATGTATTTATATGTAAGATTGAATCTCTTTGCTATATACTAGAAACTAACAGAAAATTGTACATCAACTATACTTCAATTAAAATAAAAGAGATAACTGATGTGGATACATGGTATCTGATACAATATAGCCATTTGGTGGCAGCTCCATAAGTATACAGGCTTCCCAGGTGGCTCAGATGGTAAAGAGTCTGCCTGCAGTGCCGGAGACCCAGGTTCAATCCCTGGGTCGGGAAGATTCCCTGGAGAAGGAAATGGCAACCCACTCCAGTATCCTTGCCTGGAAAATCCCATGGACGGAGGAGCCTGGCAGGCTTACAGTTCATGGGTTGCAAAGAGTTGGACATGACTGAGCGACTTCACTTTCACTTTCCACAAGTACACACTGACTTCACTGTCTTGCATGCTCTCAGGTGTGATGAAAGACCAACTGTTTCCCTTAAAATCACAGACGTAGATGAGAGATGTGAGTCAGTAGAGCTTGCTACATCAGCTGTTAAGAAAGTACCTCCATGAATACCTAGTATTCTGGGCTTCTCTGTAGCCCCTTCACTGGTGTCTTGTAAGACTCCTTTCCCCATCCCTCACAATAAGTATGCCGAACGTTTTAGGTCTCACTAGCTCCCATTAGTTCTACGCACCAGCCAACTCTCCATAGAAGAGAAAAACTAGAGCTGCCTGCTCCAACTCCCTCATCCCTCCACTTTATCTATAAAGGTCCCTGCAGTCCTACTCACTGTTTCCTTCTTTGTACATTTTCTCAGTGGAAAGGCCACCTGCCCTCCATCCAAAGTTGACATCTGCCTATGACACTGTACCCTTGTGATGAGTAATCCCGCTCTGCAGAATTCTGTTTCCTCATGGTTCATGTAGTGAACTCAGGTCAAGTCTTGCCTCTTCTATGAAGCCTCCCTCCTCAAACCTCTCAAAGGACTGCAGACCCATGACAACTCTTTCATTTTCCCATCACTTTGGTTGGTTCCTCATTGGACTGTTAGGTCTTCAAATGAGGAAGCATATCTTGTTTTCTAAGTGAATATTTCTCTGAGATTTTTATATTTATGATAATACTTAATAAAATTGTAATGAACTTTACTGTGGAAAGTTTAGAAAGCAGAAACACATATAAAGAAGAACATACAAACAATTATCAATACTCCACTTAACAGTAGTGATTGCTCTTCAATTTTATAAATTACCTTGTGGTCATTTTCCATCATCAAATTTATAGAAATAAAGTTCCATTTTCACATTAGTAAAATATATATAATTCTACATTCTCCTTTCTTGGATTGGCATTTATCATAATCAGTTTCTTATAGCACTATATTTCTTATATGACACTGTGTTATCCCTGTTTGTATTTTATGGACTCATATATTTATCTTGCTTCTACTGAAGTATAAAAAAATATGGAATATCTCTTTCTATAGCTTAACATTTCAAGAATTTTTTGCAAATTTTTACATATATATATATATATAAAAAGATATGATGAAAGTGTTAGTTGTGCTTTGCAACCTTATGGACTGTAGCTTCAGGCTACTCTGTCCACAGAATTCTCCAGGCAAGAATACTGGAGTCTGTAGCCATTCCCTTCTCCAGGGTATCTTCCCAGCCCAGAGATGGGACCTTGGTCTCCTGCATTGCAGGCACATTTTTACTGTCTGAGCCACCAGGTGTCCTTATATATAAATATTGTCCACATCTTTCAGGATGTATTTCCCAAAAGAGCAATACTGGCTCAAAGGTATATACATCAGAGTATACTGTTAAATATATTTAAGATTCTTACTATATTTTGCCACATAGATTTCTAGGAGTTAGCACCAATTCAAGTTTTCATCTTTATCATGGGAAAATATCAGTCAGTGGCTACTTGTCAGTATTAATGACTATTTTGAAGTCTTTGTAATATGATTGGAAAAATAGTATATGACTTTTGAATCAATAATGCTGCAAGTTTATCATATATTTTTGTTTATATACCTGTCTCTGTGAATTATGTTTGCTAGGTTTATTTTTATTTTTATTATTTGTTTATCAGGATCCTGGTAATGAACTTTTTAAAATTAAAACATAAACCTTTATTTTGTTTTTTTTAAGTTTATGACATTTTTATGTAGCTATTTTTTCTTTTAGTTTACAGAAATTCATTTTACCTCTTTTAATTTATCAAATACCTCTTTATCTCAATTAAGTAAATACACAATTATATGTGAAATCTGTATGGTTTAATTATTTGCATTTATCTAGAATTTTCTTTGGAGAATGGTGCTAGATAGAATTCTAAATAAAGTTTTTATTTTTATATAACTTAATGTTCATATTATCTATTAAAGAGATAATTTTTTAAGAATCTTTGGTATTTTGGTATATTAAATATTTGCCATGAAACTTATTTGCATCTTTAAAAGCTTATTTGTATCTGTATGCATACCTCTATAAATTGTATGTATAAATATAACTATATGCACTAAATGCATATATAAATATTATATAATAATATATGTTGATTGCACATTTACATATTCACAATTTTGTGTGAATGTGTATGTGCTTTCTGGGCTATCCATTCAATTTCATTGATCTAGTTTTCCCATAGTAATAAATTATTTTAATTATTATATAGCTTTTTGTTCAGTCTAACATAAAGGAGATGATAAGAAGCAATCAGACTCAGAATTTATATTTTATAAATTGTGGGAATGATGGTTAGATGACATAGAAGTAGAGGAAAATAATTAAGTGTATTAAGATAAAGGAAGAGGTTGATTTTAAATTTTACTCTTATATTGTGAAGTTACTCTCAATCTTGTCTATGTCATATATTTATTATTTAAATATATGCATGTGTAGTTTTTTTTTTTTTAAGTTTGAACACAATTTTAAAGTGTTAAGTTTTAGTTTTTCTTAATAGCAGCCATATTTCCTGTCCTCCTGGGTACTGTTGTAGTCCTTATGTGAACTGTAGTTTCCTCTATTTTTTTTTTTTTTTAATTTGGCTCAAGTGCACCTGTTCTTTTGGCCTTTGTAACTATAAAAGGGATATTTTTCATAAACACTTTTCATTGCCAGTACTGTAGGAAATGCAAATGTACCACATGGCATCTGCTTTGCAAGTAATTGGTGATAAAAAAGAAACAACAGCTTTATTATTATTTCCCCACTACTATTTCTTAAGATGAGACACGCTTCTTTACTTTCCATTGTGAGGATAATTCTCCACTGATTACCCTGACACTAGAAGAATTAAAAATGCCAACATTTAAATTCCCACTCTCTGCCCACTGAAGGAAAACAGAATCTATTATATCACACATAGTCCATCATTTCTCTAGCTGATGAGTCAAGTTACAAGGTGAAGAATTATAGGATGGCATTTGAAATTATTATGACACAACATGAATCCTTACAAAGATATAATGAAATCCATAGCCATTATTGCTATTAAAAAGTTCAAATACAAACTAACTGTTAAGCCATCTTTCCTGTTTGGGTTGACATGTTAATAAACATTAAGAATGATTCAGATTTAACTCTGAGATCACTTTAGCTGGTTTCAAATGGTGAAAACTGAGAAATGTCAAATCGAAAGGTTCGCTTTATGGGTTGACCATCAAGACAGGCTTGTGTCACATGATCCTTCTAGTTGGTGAAAGAAAGTCACTTGTTAAGACTGAAAATATGCTATGTAAGGTGAATGAAAGTGAGAGGAGGCAAAATCCTCTAGACTCTAAGCACTTTGTTAACACAAAAGTGCATTCACACAAAAATGGTTGCTGTTTACCAGAGCAAGGATTACCTCTTGGTCAATAAATTAAGCATCATAGTTATATTTCCTTTTGTGTAATATCAGCTAAGCATTTATGCAAAACACATGCCTTTACCTAAAACATTATGTTTACTGTTATGAAGAAGACAATTAAAATATAAGTATGAAGCCCTCAACTTTGTTGTTTCTCATATTTTTATATTTTTTAGTGGATGAACTGTCTAGTTTTGCTCCTTAATGTGATACTTTTCATTATCTCATCCTATTCACTAACTTTACATTGATTCAACAAGAGAACTTTTAAGAGATTTCCACAAGTTATTAATGGGAAGAAAATGTCAAAACCACTAACAGAAGAACATGTTTTAAATGTTTTATTCCAATCTGTCACACCCCTACTTTTTCACAGGTTTCTATTTTGTGTTAAAAATTATACCAGGGTCTGAAACTTGACATTCAGGTTACCAGGCTGTAAGAATTTTTGAGACAACAGTTTAAATAGTATGTTAGGTAATATGAGTTTTATTCTTTAGTCAAATGTCATTGGTATATTTAGAATGATTTATTTCCCTTCAGCACTAGAGAATTTGAAGATTATATACTCTGGCAGCCATATTATGTGATAAATCCAAGTAAATTTACATAACATTTCATAACTTCCTAATAGGGGAAGGGAGTTTACAAAAGAATTAAAGGTCCTTAGATAAAAGGTAGTACAAATGATCATATAAATTAAGATTTGTAATAATCACATTAAGGGAAGATTTAATTGAACTTTGGGGGAGGGAGTCATTGTAGAAGAAAGTAGAGACTGTGGAATTTAGCACTTCATTTGTACTCAGCTCAGAAGCAAAATTAAAACTGCAACAAAAATCAGCACATGGTAGCTGCTTCTATATTCCCTGTTCTTTATGACATTTTAGATGACATGCAATTTACTAGCAAAGAGTGATCTGTACTTGTCCATGAAAATGAATCTCAGGATTAGTGATGTCAGCACCAGTACTGAAAATTCAAAGACATGAAATTAACAAGGGTTCATGACAGAACAAGACGTTTGTACATGACTCCAAATGTAGGTATTCCTGGGGTCTTCCTTCCAGATCCCCAGTTGATTTCTGATCTCAACCACATCCCTGAGCTTCAGATATGAATCAGTCACCACACACACAATTTCATTGAACATCAAAGGGGATCTAGGCAGCTATGGAGAGACTGTAAATAGGACAGCAATCCAGCATGGACCCCATACCTTCCTGTTCTAAATGATAATACGTTTTAAAACACACATTTCCCTAAAATGTTCTACTTCATGTCACAATATTTTATATTCACAAATCTATACTAATTTGTAATTAAGTGGCTGAGGATTTAATTCATTTCTTCTTGAAACAAAATGTTGCCTGTTGGTAGGCAAAGGAATAGTTGTTTTTTACTGGTTTTCACAGGTATTGTTTTTAGAAATCAAAAATGAGCATAGAAAATAAACTGCACTTTTTCTTTGGAAATAAAGTGGCAATTTCTTGGCAATATTTTATCTCATTCTAATATTATAAAATCTTTAAATTGTGATAAAAATTAGGATGGATTAGATAATCCATCCAGGAAGCCTCATTCATGAACATTAAAGATGGAATGCTTAAAAGAAAATATTCATGTAGTTAATAACAAAGACATAAAACAATTTGAAGAAAGGTAGACCTGAATAAAATTTATAATACAATACAAAAATTGAAAAACATTGTAATTACATGATCAGAAAGTAGTAATAATCTTACTATATAAAAGGCTCATATATTAAAAGAAATATTGATATAGATAATTAAAATGAATGTGAAAAAAATGCAAATGCTTAATTCTCTAGAAATCAGATGAATGCAAATTAAAAAGTATATGGACCTTTTCAAATCCCCAGTGAGAATAGATGATAGTTTTTAAAGATAGTGTTAAAGTCAAAGAATAAGAGAAACTCTATAACATGCATAATAAATTATTTTACAAACTTTTGGAAGGTAATTTGGCAATGGAGAAACACATATTATCTAGTTATACTGCTTCTAGAAAATTAACCCATGGCAAATTGAGGTCACATTGACAGCCTTTTTATAAAATAGTGTTCATTGAAGATGTAATATTGAAAATAACAAAAGATTCTAAATGGGCCAAGAAAAGAGGATTGGAGACATTACAGAGTACTTATATGACAGAATATATTAAAAACTAACCTATGTCCTCAAAACATTAACATATTATTAAATGTATGTTTAAAAGTACTTCACATATACAACTTATTCATAATTTTTTGTTGAAAACTGAAATATACATTATTTCAAAAAATTTCTTTTAGACTCTGGGTAATATGTGTTATGTCACTTCCGTAAGTGGCTAAGATGGTAAAGAATCTGCCTGCAATGAGGGAGACTCTGGTTCGATCCCTGGGTCAGGAAGATCCCTTAGAGAAGGAAATGGCAATCCACTCCAGTATCCCTGCCTAGAGAAATCCATAGACAGAGGAGCCTAATGGGTTAGTAGCCCATGGGGTCGCAAAGAGTCAGACATGACTGAGCAACTACACTTCCACTTTCAATATGTGTTATATATATCTGTGTATATGTATTTGCAGATGTGTGTGTATAAATACACATGCACATATATATACATATACATATATAGATATATATTTATGTTTGTATGTATTGTTGTACTGTTATTAACTTGTATCTGATTCTTTGTGATCCCATGGACTGAAGCACACCAGGCTCCTCTGTCCTCCACTATCTGCCAAAATTTGCTCAAATTCATGTCCATTGAGTCAGTGGTGCTATCTAAACGGCCTCATCCACAGCTTCCCTCTTATCCTTTGCCTTCAATCTTTCCCAGAATCAGAGTCTTTTCCAATGAGTCAGCTCTTCACATCAGGAGGCGAAACTATTGGAGCTTTAGCATCAGTCCTTCCAATGAATATTCAGGGTTGATTTCCTTTAGGATTGACTGGTTTGATCTCTTTGCTGCCCAAGGCACTCTTAAAAGTCTTCTCCAGAACCACAGTTTGAAAGTATTAATTCTTCAGTGCTCAGCCTTGTTTATGGTCCAACTCTCACATCTGTACATAACTACTGAGAAAACCATAGTTGTGACTATACAGACCTTTGTCATCAGAGTGATGTCTCTGCTTTTTAATACACTATGTTTGTCATGGCTTTCCTTCCAAGGAGCAAGCATCTCTTAATTTCATGGCTACAATCACCATCCTCAGTGATTTTGGAGTCCAAGAAAAGAAAATCTGTCAACCATGCCACTTTCCCCCCTTCTATTTGCAAAGAAGTGATGGGACTGGATGCCGTGATCTTCGGTTTTTTTGAATGTTGAAATTTTAGCCAACTTTTTCACCCTCCTCTTTCACCCTCATCAAGAGGCTCTTTAGTTCTTCTTCACTTTCTACCGTTACAGTGGTATCATCTGCATATCTGAGGTTGCTTATATTTCTCCTGGTAATCTTGATTTCAGTTTTTGATTCATCGAGCCTGGCATTTCACATGATGTACTCTGCATATAAGTTAAATGAGCAGAGTGACAATATACAGCCTTGTCATACTCCTTGTCCAATTTTGAAACAGTCATTCCATGTCCAGTTATAACTTTTTTTCTTTTTTTTTGACCTGCATACAAGTTTCTCTGGAGACAGGTAAGGTGATTTGGTGTTCCCATCTCTTTAAGAGTTTTCCACAGTGTTTTGTGATCCACACATCAAAGGCTTTAGTGTTGACAATGGAGCAGAATTAGATGTTTTTTTCTGGAATTCTCTTGCTTTCTCTATGATCCAATGAATGTGGGCAATTTGATCTCTGATACCTCTGCCTTTTCTAAACCCTACTTGCACATTGGAAGTTCTAGGATCACACACTGCTGAAGCCTAGCTTGAAGGATTTTGAGCATAAACTTACTAGCATGTGAAATGAGTGCAATTGTATGCTAGTTTGAACTTTCTTTGGCATTTTCCTTCTTTGGGATTTGAATAAAAACTGACATTTTCCAGTCTCATGGTTACTGCCGAGTTTTCCAAATTTGCTGATATATTGTGTGCAGCACTTTAAAAACATCATCTTTTAGGATTTGAAATAGCTCAGCTGGAATTTCATCACCTCCACTAGCTTCCTAAGGCCCACTTTACTTCACACTCCAGGATATTTGGCTCTAGTTGAGTGATGACACCATTTTGGTTACAGGTCATTATGACCTATTTTGAATAGCTCGTCTGTGAATTCAGAAGACTAGAGATCACTTCAAGAAAACTGGATATATCAAGGGAACATTTCATGCAAGGATGTGTATGATAAAGGACAGAAATGACAAGAACCTAACAGAAACGGATCTTAAGAAGAGGTAGAATTTTAAAACAATAAAGATTTGAACCTGTAAAAAAAAAAAAAAAACAAGAAGAGGTGGCAAGAATACATAGAAAATCTGTATAGAAAATGTCTTAAAGATCCAGATAACCATGATGGTGTGGTTACTCCACACTTAACAAAGCACCAAGCACACACACACACACAACACACACACACATACGTATACATATATTCATCTATATGTGAGCACCTTTCACTGTCAATTCTTGCTGCAGTAATACACAAAAATGGTGTCTATTTCAATCATTAAACCCAAAGTTATTAAATAAATATTTTCCCTTTCTTCTACCCATCACTCTCACTCATCTATACTGAATACTCTGACTCTGTACAGTATTCCAGATATAAGCAGGAGGCTATGACGGTACCGGGACAACGAAGCAGATTAAATCTAGTATTTAACTCAACTTAGTTTCAGAGATAGGCTGCCACTCCTCTTGGCATCTAGGAAACCAGCAGCTCACACCTGTTCTAGTGCCTTTATTGGTCCTTTGCTGGTACATTCTCTACTTTGATACCCCTGCAAATATTCCAGATAGCTATGTCCAAAAACTCCAGTTCCTTCACAATGTTCACATCTTTTTTTTTTAGAAATAGGAAGCATTTTTATTTTTAAAAAACTTGTATTGGAGTATAGTTGGTGTACAATGCTGTGTTAGTTTCTGTTGTACAGCAAAGTGAGTCAGCTCTACATGTACATGTATCCATTCTTTTTAGATGCTTTTCCTATATGGGTCCTTACAGAGTACTGAGTAGTTTCCTGTGCTATATGGTGGGTCCTTATTAGTTATTTATTTTATATATAGAAGTATGTATATGCAATCCCAGTCTCTCAATTTATTCCACTTCTTTTCCTCAGTTAATCATAATTTTTTAATGTCTGTGACTCTTTCTGTTTTGTAAGTTCATTTGTACCATTTTTTTTAGATTCCACATATAGGTGATATCATCTGTTTGTCTTTCTCTGACTTACTTCACTCAGTATGAGAATCTTTAGTCTATACATACCACAGCAAATGGCAGTATTTTGTTCTTTTTAATGACTGGGTAATATTCCAGTCTATACCACATCTTCTTTAGTCATTCTTCTGCCAATGGACATTTAGTTTTCTTCCATGTCCTGACTATTGTAAATAGTGCTGAAATGAATACTGGGGTGCATATATCTTCTCAAATTATGACTAATTTTTCATCTAAAATGAATACCAGTCTTTTTATCTATCTGCAGTATCTTTCTTCCAACTGTGATTTTTTATAAATATTTTAAAGAGGAGAAAAGTAACTTCAGTTCATCTGGCAAGACAAGATGCTTCATGGTTGGTACTCACTCCCTGAAAATAAACCACCTTTCATGGAAAGGAAAAGAAAGAAGGAAAGGAAAGAGAAGAGAAAAAGGAAGAAAGATGGAGTACCCCTCAGTCTAAGTGAAAGTGTCTTTAGGAGTTTCAAAATGCTGATGTAGTAGAGGAAAACTAATCTGTCTTATATAATTTATAATTTTAAATACTATTTTCAGATTGGGTTAATTGGCTAAATGACCCTGCTGATAGGTAGCTAAACTCATAGACTTAATAGGCATTCCATAGCTATAACAAGCAGTCCTATCATGGTATACAGTTAGATGCTATAATAGGAATGCCTCCCCAAAAATGAAAAAAGAAGGGCAAACTACTCATAGCTACTAGTGTAAAACTCATGGGAGACATTCATAGGATCCAGAGAGATAAGTGAACATGTCAATATCAGGTAAAGAGGAACTTCTGGAAAATGCAAAATGCTTCAAAAGACAATGAAAAATGACTTACTGGCCATGTTTGAAAACACAAACCAGACTAACAATTCTAGCTCAAAAAACAAACAAACAAACAAACAAAAAAAACCGACTAAATATATTTCTATTATACTTAAGTTTTCAGTGTGGTCTACTACTTTTTTTATCTTTTCTTGAAAGCAAGGCAAAAGCAGATATCTATTTTTATAATGGGAATCAATGGAAGATCCAATGTATTCGCCCTCTAACTTCTTGACCATACTTACCGTGGCACATAGGCAAAAGAGCCGGAAGTAAGTATTATTAAGAGGGTTCGTTTTCAAAAATAGAATAATCATAGATGTTAAAACACATTTAAGCCTGAAAGCTGTAGTTTAAACATAAGGTGAACTTTAACAGTTAGTTAAAACAGTATAAAATTATCGGGAAAGCATTCGTTTTAGTTTACGTTTCAACTTCAAGAAGAAAAATAATCTTAAAATAGTCCCAAACATTTGGAGTACTTCTGAATTAGAATTCTTTGAAGCATGAAGATAAATTGATTCCAGGATGATTCCACAAAGGCACCCAAAAAGTCATAAAGCTGCTGAGTGCATACAACTGTTGAATGTTTAGTCTATGCGCTCAACACATTTTTTAGGCCCGAGATGATGGAGATTTTATTGCAAATGGGCAAGATGTTTTAAGTTAGGGTAAGGCTGTCATTTTGATATACTTGTGAGGCTTAATGTCTCTAATCCTTGAAAAATCCTTAAAATGCAAATGTCAACCACACCTAATTGGTTCTGAAGTTTTCATTCATTGAAAAGGATTTACAAAGAGTAAATGTTTCTTAACTAGTGCCCTGCATTAACTGTGTAAGTCAGTTGTGTATAAGCATATGTTAAACCTCCTAGTGTAATATAATTTTATTTAACAACTTGAAAATCCCAGAAGCATAATGTATTATCTGATAGAGCAATTCCTTGATGTAAATTTTCAGGCATTGCCCCCTTTTTCACTTTAAGAACTTGGTTTTGAATGAAGGGAAAAAAACAGTACAATAAAATATTAACAGCTACCCAGAATCAGTACTTCAAATACTTTCATCAAAATGTTAATTTGGAGTCATGATATCATGATAGTAATTAGGTGCTATATCTGTATCCAGAAATCTAAAATGAACTTGACATCCTTCTATGGAGAATCTTGGTCCACATCTCTGTTCCCAAGGAGCTGTTTGAGTGTAATTGCATGCTGGGTTCACACATGAGTTCCTACTTCCTACAAGTGCAAGCAGGAACTTGCACTTGGTTCTTTCCTTGCACTTTCTACTTGCACTTGGTACTTCTGCTACCTTTACATGGAATTACAAGTTTCCTCTCTTCACATCTCCTGATTACTTTATCAATCTTCCATTGATCCTTTTAATCTTCTCAGGGCTCAGTATCTCTTTTCTATAGAACAGCTTGTGTACCTCCCATGATTCCTTACAGGATCTCATTTCATGATGGTTGCATGGGGACCTATTAAACTGCTTTCATGGAAGGTATGAGATGCTGAAGAAGAGATGAGGAAACTGAAAGGAAAAGTAATTATGCATGGGCCCCATGGCCGTATGTATCTCTGGACATCAGCTATGTTTGGAAAAAAAGGAGGAGAATTCTGCCTCTGTCCACCTTCTCCCTTTTGAAGGAACAAGTTTTATATGTCTGCCTTGATGGTGCAGAATAAAGAACAGGAACTAAGGTCAGACTAATCTCAAATGTGACTCAGATCTTAGCTTTACTGTATTTAATTATTAATGGAACATGGGGTGAATCTCTTGAATTCTCTATGGTTTTCTTAACTATGCAATGTGGATAAAAGTTCATAACTTACAAAGTTATATTGAATATAAAACAACATAAATAATACAATTACATCTTTCATAGAATTCAATAAATGGTAGCTATTACTATTGTTATCATTATTGAACTCAATGGTTCAGAAAATGGTTGATTTTCTGAAAATGGTTTATTACCTGTTTGCCCAATATGAACTGTTTATGTAACCCTGATGCCAAGAATAGATGCAGTTTCATTTCAAGAATGACCCAATTTAATTGGCTCAAGTCCAGAACATGAGAATACACCTCAATAGGATGACTTCAGTGATTTGATGCTACTTTACTTCCTGTGCAAAAATGCTGACTACCATGTGTCAAAGTCTGTTTTATGGGGAGGAGGGGGAAAACAACCATAAAAATCCAGAGGGAAAGCACAGACCTGAAACTCCCTTAGATTTTTTTATTTCAAATCTCTTAATGTGTTCAGAGAGTTCAATACACTCACTGCTCATTGGTTTCCACTTGGAGTTGGTTCTTTCTTTTGCTATATTTAATATGGAAAATATACTTTCTCTAAGAAGAAAGTTGCCTCATATTTTCTAAGGTGTTTATTCAAAATTGATGCCTAATTGGGCTTCCTCCATAGGTAATCTGAATAGAAGAATGTATGCAGACAAAAAAAGGAAGAGAAAATGAACATCATACTTGACTCATCAATGTCCATAATGGTAAGTATTTGGGGATTGGTCTACATTCAAGAATCTTTAAAGACCCTCTCCCCACATCTTCCTTCATGGCATGCAGTGTAACCTCAGTATGAGCATCATCCAGAGTACCTTAAATTTTCTGGATGAAGGAGCTATGCCTGCAAATATGCCTGGCCAGATAGTTGCTGCTGCCTCAAAGCCTCAAACACCATCTTCTTCAGAAAAAGTCATCAACAAAAACGCAACTATACATCACATATTGATATTTGGAAATCCTTCAGATTTTAAATTTTGAAGCTGTTACTCCAGAGTTTCCTAATTTCTGCTGTCTCTTGACAGAAAATGTTTCCTGGTCGTTTCTTCTTGCCTCAAATACAGTTTCTTTAAGACTCCCGGTTTCAGTGGCTGAGAGAGGCAAAGGAGTTGTCACTACCGTTTATTTGCATCATCTTAGAAGAGACCTAATCCCTTAGTCAAGACTTGTTAGACTCCAATCGTAGCACAAATAAAGGGAAAATATAGAAAAAAAAAACACGTGAATATTTGGCAAGTGTTAACTGTATGCATATACTTAAATATATATACACATGTATATGGGTGTTCATTTATGTATAGGCATAAAAATGCATTAAGCTACTCTGAAAGTTTTGCAATCTATCATTAATCAGTAACAGCGGGGAAGTAAGTGGGATTGAGTGGGTAGTGAATGGGGATTTTTAAGATTTATTTTATGTACAGCAGTATAGTAATTTTTTCAAAAAGTATATTCATGTGTTGTTTTTAAAATTTTCATTTTTAAAGAGTAGCACTTACTTACTTCTCCCAATTGCTCATTTTCCACTTACTTGAAACCCAACTCTGTGTGACCATTCAATACAAACAACACACACAAATCTCAGCAGTGACTTACTAATTGTTAAATTCAGCAACCCCACTTGAATTTTATTTGTAATGATCTCCTGTAGCACCTGACACTGTTAAGAATATGACTGCTCTTTGAAACTGTTGCTTTATGCGTCCTTAAGTTCTGTTGCTTCACTCCCTACTTCTCTGTTTATCCCTCATTCTCTTCAATTTAATGCAATGTTTCTCATTTGTTTTTTAATTGAAAGAATCCATACAAGTTCTCTTAAGCCATAGATTCTTTTTGAGTACTTTTAAACAATATTTAGAGATTCAACTTCCAAGCTTTCAAGCAGAAAACTCAGAAATGGGCATCGTAGTTTATCATAATTTTCTGGACTGAATTCCTAATTATAAGATGGCACACTCCAAATCAATTTACAGTGTATAAATTAAGCTCTACATGTAAAACATTGATCACAAAACTGCTCTCCTCACAACTTTCTCCCAATGCCAGCTTTCATATCTCATTTATATCATAGATTCATCATCGAAAAGGGAAATATTAGTAATAATAAGTTCTTCTAATGGTTCATGTAAGGAAATTTTACATACATATAAAACTATATTATAGTTATATGTTTAGCTGTTATATATGGTTTTAGTTATACATAGTTATATATATATATATATATATACATATATATATATGTAAGCAAGGTTTAAGAAGATTTTTATTATAGTGTTACTAGACACTGATAATGGATACATTGTGCAAGAATTTGTTTCTCTTCTCATGTTTAGTTTCCTTACTACATGCATTAAATTTTATGAGTAATAGATTTAATTTCTGGGCTCCAAAACCACAGGAAAGTGACTGCAGCCATGAAATTATAATACACTTGATCCTTGGAAGGAAAGCTATGACAAATCTAGAGAACATACTAAAAATCAGAGACGTGATTTTGCTGACAAAGATCTATATAGTCAAAGCTATGGTTTTTCAAGTAGTCATGTACAGATGTGAGAGTTGGCCCATAAAGAAGGCTGAGTGCCAAAGAACTGATGCTTTCAAATTGTGGTACTGGAGAAGATTTGAGAGTCCTTTGGCCTGCAAAGGTGATCAAACCGGTCAATCCTAAAAGAAATCAACCCTGAGTGTTCATTGAAAGGATTGATGCTGAAACTGAAGCTCCAATACTTTGGCCACTTGATGTGAAGAACTGACCCACTGGAAAAACCCTGATACTGGGAAAGATTGAGGGCAGAAGGAGAAAGGGGTGACAGAGAATGAGATGCTTAGATAGCATCACTGACTCAATGGACATGAGTTTGAGAAAATTTTGAGAGATAGTGAAGGATGGGAAGTCTGGCATGCTACAGTTCATGGGGTCCCAAAGAGTCATGCACGACTTATGGACTAAATAACAACAGCAACCATAGTTATTCTGCTAAATTTCCTTTTTACTTCATGCTCTTCCTTCAAGGACCTCATCTTTTCTAAGTTGGATTGTAACAATGCCCATCATTGATCATCCTTGCTCCATGTCTCAATGGGATTTACTATATCCTTTTGCCATTAGAGTAATTTCTGTGAACACTTTTGTAGGACTTCCACAATCAGGACCATATTTCTTTTTCCAGCCTGATTCGTCACCACCAACTCTATGCTCTGGTCATTTCAAACAACATGTTTCTTCTTTTAAATCTTCTATACTTTTAATTATATCTGTCTCTTTGACTAATGGCCTCTTCCTTCTCTCCTCTTTTTCTATTGAAACACTTCAAAGTACATCTCAAAAGTGTGTCCCATCATTAGCAAGTTCTCGTGACACCTCATTCCATAAAACATCCATCTCATTTTCACCTCCACTGTCATTAACATCTACTTCTCTGCTATCTCTACATCATGCCTTCTTATATCCATTCATGCATTCATTCATTCAACCAATCCTTGCAGAGTGGATCTGCTCTGGTGACAAATCTGTGCTCAGCTGTCTTTTTAACACTCTTTAAGTTCCTGGAAGGTACTTCTGAGTTTTCTGTTTCCCCTCTTTCTACAGCCCAGCTCGTTCTCTGCATAGAATAGAGTTATCAAATGCTCATTGATCAAAGCAGGCTAGCATTTACAACTCTTTCTGAAGAGTTTATCTCCGTAAATAGAATGTCATAATTCTTCAGAAGGCTAGCTTACCTATTTGTAATTCAATTCTCTGTGTAGGTCAAAAGTAAGAACCTGGTTTCCTGTTCTCAGGGAGGCTTCCCTTATTGACTCCTATTTCTGTCGTATCTGTGAGGACATATTGATTAAAAGGATGCCTACAAGCAGGTGTCTCTATGGCATTATACGTTACCAGACCTGAAATTTTCAAAACATTCCATCAACCATTCCCCTGGCTATGCGCTCACTGAGCCACTGCGAAAATACTTACAACATGTTGAAATCTCCAGGCAAGGTTAACCACTCACATCCCTGGTCCAAGATGATGTTAGCTCTGACTTTTGAGTGACTCTAGTATTCCCTTAAATTTTACTAAATCTGTTTAAGGAAAGTGAGAAAGGGAAATGAGAGAACAGGAGAGAGTGATGTTGGTAAAGTCAGAGTGAGGGGCTAGAGGAGGCAGGGCTCCAGTGGAGACTTGGAGTCCTTGTTCTAACTCAATAGAGCTCAAAGAGGAAGGAGAGTTAGTGGCAACCTGTGTTTCACAGTCTGTAAATCATGTCTGCACTCTGCCAGCTCAAGATGTTTTTCAATATTTCTTTGAGTATCACCTTGTACTTTACACTTATCTTTTCCATGCAAAATGTTTAAAGTGTTTTTTCCTGTTTATACACATTGGCATATGCAGCTGCTGCTGCTGCTGCTGCTGCTAAGTCACCTCAGTTGTGTCCGACTCTATGCGACCCCATAGACAGCAGCCCACTAGGCTTTCCCGTCCCTGGGATTCTCCAGGCAAGAACACTGAAATGAGTTGCCATTTTCTTCTCCAATGCATGAAAGCGAAAAGTGAAACTGAAGTCGCTGAGTCGTGTCCGACTCTTAGCAACCCCAAGGACTGCAGCCCACCAGGCTCCTCCGTCCATGGGCTTTTCCAGGTAAGAGTACTGGCATATGCAAAAAGCCCCTAAATTGAAATTTTTTGAAAAAGCATCCTGCACAGACATTTTGAAGTTTTTTATATTCAAATACTCGTGTTTCTGAAACTTTCAAATATATAATTTCATATACTGTAATAATTCATTGGCCAGTAACTTTATAAGAGGAAAATGAGCAAATGCTCTTAAAAATAATGATAACCTTTCTTTTTTAGAGTCAAGTGCTGATATTTTTTTAAAGAGGCAGATAATATCATTTTAAAAACTGGATTTTTTTGGTCTGTGTGATTTCACTAGTTGGTGGTATGATTTTTTTTTGTAGTTACCATTCTTACATATATGATATAAATGCAAGGGTTTATTGTAAATTAACAACAGAGAAATAACTATGAGTCTGTAATCTGTAGATAAAGAAACAGCTATATAACTGCAATAACAAACACAAGTAAAAGAATTTCTCAGGGAAAACATGTTAACATTGGAACAAATTTATCTAGATTTCTAAATCTAATAGAATGGATGTTATTGTTTACTTTCATGGCCAAAAATATCTTGAAAATAAAATTTGATGATAAGGAAATATCAAATTAATTTTTGGCAATTGTGTATAGTTACTTTAATGCTTATTGTTGTTTAGTCACTAAGTCATGTCCAACTCTTTTGTGACCCCATGGACTGTAGCCCTTCAGGCTCTCTATCCATGGGATTTCCCAGGCAAGAATACTGGATTGGGTTGCCATTTCCTATTGCAGGGGAAATTTCCTGATCCAGGGATCAAACTCGCATCTCTTGTGTCTCCTGCTTTGGCAAGCAGATTTTTACCACTAGTGCCAGCTAAGAGGCACCTTATTAAGCACTTATTATATACCAAACATTATTTTAGACCTATAACTGTATTGCTGTCTTTAAATAAATCAGCTAAGGACTCCATCAGGTAGTTATTATTAATATCCCCATTCCATGGGTGAGAAAACCAAGGGACTGGGAAAAATTAAATGACTTATACAGATTCATATGGTTAGGACATGGTGGCCACTGGTATTTAAGCCAGGCATTCTAATTCCCAAGCCCACATCTGAACCACTGTCTTTGTGCATATGAAAGCCCATGCTCTTATTAGAAAGTGGTTACTAACTTTCTTTTGGTTTTGGAAGACTGAGATTGTCTTTGTCTCTTGCAGCAATGATTCAAGAGATGCCTGGACTAGACAGTCATATTCCCAAGTAAACAGTTTTATTGTCCTGCCACTTCCTTTAAAATATTTTAAATTACTCTCATAATAAACTCCATGTCAGTATATTACCTGGCAAATCATTGTTAAGGTATAATTTTAGACAAAATCTTTGTGTGCAAGAAATTAAACTTATTCCTACTGTTACATCTCTCTCCAGCACCCCTATCAGCTACGTTTCTGAAGTTCAGGTGCATCCCTACCAATGAATTCATTTAAGTTTCAAACACATAAGTGTTTACTCCAGGGAAGTGAAATATTGGTCACCCTGCAGAACTGTATTTTCAAAGCTGCCTTGGTGCTCCCTTAAGTTCTAAGTGAAATTACCTTGGCTTCCAAGAGTGACTGAGCTCATTGCAAAGTGGCACTTGAATCCCAACGCTCTTTTAATATTTTTGCTGTGAAAAGAAACCCCTCAGCAGTGCCTCCTTTATGTTCCCTCTTAACGCTGGAAACATTTTGCAGAGTTTATGAAATTCCCCACCGAGGAGAGTAAAATATTGCCTTTAAACAGGCCACATTTTAATGATTGAATAGATACTCAGCACATTGTAGTTGCTCAATAAAGCCTTGTTGAAAGGGATTAAGTTTTATCAATGGATCATTTCCAAGAAAAACATCTGTTAAGATTAAGATAATGCAAGTTCAAATTCAGGTGCTCCCTGTGTGGCATATTTAGGCCAGGTGTTGAGTAAAGGTACCTTAAACCAAAATGTTAAAAAGAAGAAAAAGAGGAGCATGTTACAACTAACTCAATCATGGTGATACTTTACTTTCTATCATAGTTTTCTATCACCCTGGAAAATGGGCAGACAGTACTGCCTTCATTCTACAAGGTGAAATAATGGAGACTTGGGACAGTAAGAGTGACATGAGGAAGATAAGCCAGTTAGTGCTTTATCCAACCTAAACCAGAGTGGGGGGAGATTTGACTCCAAGGGACCACAGGGTACTGCCACTCAGAAGAAAGTTCTGCTGAAACCAGACAGCCTTGTCCCTGTGCCAGACTTAGTCAACTCCACCCAAGCTTTCCCTCCCTCTAGACTTAATTACTCATGGATGGTACCATGCACATTTAAGAATCATGTGTGTGGAATTCATTACAATACAAGATACACTAGCTCAGAGATGCACTGCTTCCCTCAGAAAGGGGAAAGCATTCCCACAAATAGCAGAGCCTTAAGTTGCAGATGATGGAAACCCAAGAGCAGGGAGGAGCCAGGAATGAGGAGGTAGGAGCCTCAGTGAGTGGGTTGGATGTTTACTTGAACTCCTTGCCTCATTCCATCCATTTTATTACTAACCGGTGCAGGACAATGATTTTTACCTGTCTGATATTTCCCTTGGAGAGTTAGTTCATTGGGCAGCTAATAAGTTTTGGGGGATCTGAGTGCCCCTGAAGCTTAGACAGATTTTGTTAGAAAAGGATTCATCTTGCATAATTTTACAATGTAAATTAAGCTTAACTTTCAGTATGGTGGCTCAGAACTTTTAGTACTGGGAGATTGCTGGTCTGATGTGAAGAACTGAATTTACTGTGTGCTCAGCTGTGTGGGGGCTTTGCAGTATGCTGAAATGCCTAAATTGTTTGTGACTCAGGAAAAGATTAACCCCAGAATATGAACCCCAATATATATACCCCGATATATATAAATCTGAATTCTCCATTTTCCAAAATGTGTTGGACCTCCATTTAGAAAGTGAGGAATCAAGGTAGGAATCTAAACATATAGGAATTCCACTGCATCTGTAAATAAGGAACAGAGAAAATGAAGTTGTGTCTTTGAAAATATCTAGTCTGTTTTTAGAGAGCTAAATAAATGGAGCAAAAATGATTTATTGGCTTACAGAATTCTAGAGACCTTTAGGAGCACATAGGATATATAGTGCGTTTTCTCAGGTTAAGTCTCTACCAGTTACAAAGCATCTAAAACCTCACTGCCATAGGAACAGAATCAAAGTCTAGAAATTGGGACCTACAATCCAAGATCGAAAGAAATGATACCAGTACTAAGTAACCTGGTTGAGTCTAGAAACATTTTAGTCATTAACTCTTCTTTGGCTTCCCTCAATGTTAGAGGAACAACATTCTTAAGGCAAAACACCTTTGTGTAGGTGAAATAATTAGGTACTAAACACATTATAATTACAATTCCCACATATCTGGCTTCTGAGTAAGCAAGTGGAACAGAATGGAATACTAAAAGATAGTTAGTCAATGACTGGGATTTCAGCTGAAACCCTCTATTCAGTTCAGTTCGCTTAATCATGTCCGATTCTTTGCAGCCCCATGAACCACAGCATGCCAGGCCTCCCTGTCCATCACCAACTCCTGGAGTTCACCCAAATTCATGTCCATTGAGTTGGTGATGCCATCCAACCCTCTATTAGGACAGCTTTGAATAACTTTCCAAAGCATAGGTTTCAGGGAGTCCTGTTTAACTGCTAATCCAACCATCTGGGTCACTCTGGCTATTGGTACCTAGGAAAGAAATCACAGTGGAGCTACCAGCTATAGGGTAGAGGAGAATTAGGGAAAAATGACCTGGTTAGTCTGGGTGAAATAATTCTCATTCATTTTTCTTCAATAGAACAGGCATATTGAGCACCTACTAATAATACAAGGTGTAAGTCTAGCCACTTCAGCACTTCGACTTAGACATATATTTTACTCTCTCTGGATATAATATACACTCATAAATACTCATAATGAATGGCAGAAAGTAATACATTTCATAAAAATGTAATAACAAATGTGCTATGTCAGCTCAAAAGAGTCTAAAATCGCTTCCAATATGAGGATCACGGTAAGGCTTTTAAGCCAGAATTAAAGAAATGTTGAACATGTGAAGGAGCAGGCTATTCCAGACAAAAGGACTATTATATTAATGAGTATATTATATTATAAAGCAAATAATATTAACAAAGTCATGGAATTGAGAAAGTATAAAGTGGGCATAGGAAACATTATTTGGCTAAAGGGATATAGTGAGGAATCAAGACAAAATTTATGTAAGATCAAGTTGTTTATAATTCTTTCTTTAGGTAACTAGTGAAGGTTTTATGTACCAAATGAGGAAGTTATACAGGAACTATATATAGCATTTTAAATTAATATGGCAGTTGAGTACATTGGTGAAGCCTATCTTCATAGACCATGGTTATCATTTAAATTAGAGGTAACAAGGCAAAGTCTGGCTTCATGGTCCTAGGCAAAGACAAGAGACAATGACATCAGGCATTTGGGACACGTTTCCAGAGGCTGGTGGCACAACAGAATTTGAAAATCAGAGAAAGGGGAAGCTTTGAAAGGGAAAATGAATGAGCAGAGTCTCAGATAATGCCTTAGAGATCACAATTCAGATAATCTAACTCTAACAGGGGTTAGAAATCCAATCTTGAAGCCCAGGAGAGAGACCAAGATGGTAAATATAGATTTGAGAGTCATCTGCTGCCTAGATGCAATCACTGAAACTGACAGATCAGATGAGAGTGGTAAAGAGTGATTGCAAAAGGAAAAAGACAAGTCAAGGACAAAGACCCTAATGTCTTTCTTTTGGGACTGAAGATGTTGGATTTCTAAATAATCACCACTTCACCAAGTGCATTTTTTTCTTACTTCCAAAATGTATTAAGACTGTTTGCACCAAGTTATTGCTTGGTGGTAATGAGCATTTTACGTCTCTAGAGATCTGAGATTCTAGCATAGCCCTAGTATGCTGTGTATGACAATCAGTTCAGTTCAGTTGCTCAGTCATGTCTGACCATTTGTGACTTCATGAACTGCAGCATGCTAGGATTCCCTGTCCATCACCAACTAACAGAGCATGCTCAAACACATGTCCATTAAGTTGGTGATGCCATCCAAACATCTCATCCTCTGTTGTCTCCTTTTCCTCCTTCCTTCAAACTTTCCCAGCATCAAGGTATTTTCCAATGACTGGGTTCTTCACATCAGGTGGCCAAAGTATTGGAGCTTCACTTTCAGCATCAGTCCTTCCAATAAATACTCAGGACTGATTTCCTTTAGGATTGACTGGTTGGATCTCCTTGCAGTCCAAAGGACTCTCAAGAGTCTTCTCCAAAACCACAGTTCAAAAGCATCAATTCTTTGACACTCAGATTTCTTTATAGTTGAGCTCTCACATCCCTACATAGCTACTGGAAAAATAATAGCTTTGACTAGACAGACCTTTGTCAGCAAAGTAATGTCTCTGCTTTTTAATATGCTATCTAAGTTTGTCATAGCTTTTCTTCCAAGCAGCAGTTGTCTTTGAATTTCATTGCTGCAGTCACCTTCTGCAGTAATTTTGGAGCCCAAGAAAACAAAGTCTGTCACTGTTTCCATTGTTCCCCTATCTATTTGCCATGAAGTGATAGGACTGGATGCCATGATCTCAGTTTTTTGAATGCTGAGTTTTAAGCCAGCTTTGTCACTTTCCTCTTTCACTTTCATCAAGAGGCTCTTCAGTTCCTCTTCACTTTCTGCCATAAGGGTGGTGTCATCTGCATATCTGAGGTTATTGATATTTCTGCGAGCAATTTGATTCCAGCTTGTGCTTCTTCCAGCCCAGCGTTTTACATGATGTACTCTACACATAAGTTAAATAAGCAGGGTGACAACATACAGCCTTGATGTACTCCTTTTCCTATTTGGAACCAGTCTGTTGTTCCATGTTCAGTTCTAACTGTTGCTTCCTGACCTGCATACAGATTTCTCAAGAGGCAGGTCATGTGGTCTGGTATTCCCATCTCTTGAAGAATTTTCCACAATTTTTTGTAATCCACACAATCAAAGGTTTAGGCGTAGTGAGTAAAGCAGAAGTAGATGTTTTTCTGGAACTCTCTTGCCTTTTCTATGATACTACAGATGTTGGCAATTTGATATCTGGTTCCTCTGTCTTTTCTAAATCCAGCTTGAACATGCTGAAGTTCTTTGTTCATGTACTGTTGAAGCCTGGCTTGGAGAATTTTGAGAATTACTTTGTTAGCATGTGAGATGAATGCAATTGTGCAGTAGTTTGAGCATTCTTTGTCATTGCCTTTCTTTGGGATTACGATGAAAAGTGAGCTTTTTCAGTCCTGTGGCCACTGCTGAGTTTGTTGTTGGTTTATTTTTTTTTTTATTCCAAATTTGCTGGCATACTGAGTGCAGTGCTTCACAGCATCATCTTTTAGAATTTGAAAAAGCTCTACTGGAATTCCATCACCTCCACCTGCTTTTTTCGTAGTGATGAAAGTCGGCCTTCCTAAGGCCAACTTGACTTCACATTCTAGGATGTCTGGCAATAGGTGAGTGATCACACCACGATGGTTATCTGGGTTGTTAAGATCTTTTTTGTATAGTGTATGACAATAGTAATGGGGTTTATAATGGTGGTACCAGTACATCTGTGTGGATGTATTCTGTTGGGTGGGGGAAGCAATAGCCAGATTTTCTTCATCAAAAGTACTGGAGAAAGCCATGTAATGATTTCCAACATAATATTAACAGTATAATTATTAGTAGGTAAGTACAATATGTTATCGTTTACCCTTACAACATTTTAAGGTGAGAATTATTATCATCTATAGCTACAATGGAGACATGAGTCTCCCAGTAGGTCAATGTCTCTCCCAGCATCACTGAAATAGCAGAAAAGGATTCTAATGACTCATTCTGAAACTGAGATCTTAATTATTATATTTTCCTGCCTGGAGGTTATTTCTGAATCAATGATACATCATGGTCTGATAATGTATCTTAATATTACTATTTATCTATTCATTTATATTTGCTTTATTTAATTTAATTTTTAAATTTAATATACAGTAAGATTGATTTTACTGGTAAATAGTTCTGTAAACTTTAACATGTGTGTAAATTCCTATGACATTCACCATAATCAGGATACAGAACAGTTCCATTACCCACACATCTCATGGTTTTCTCCCTTAGAGTTAAACACTCCCCACCCCCAAGCCCCTGACAACCACTTATCTTTTCTCCACCACTATGATTGTATTTTTTTTGAGACTGTCTAATCTAAATGGAGGGTTTTTCAAGTGGCTCAGTGGGTAAAGAATTAGCCTCCAATGCAGGAGATGCAGGCAGACCCAAGTTCAATATCCTGGTTGGGAAGAACCCCCTGGAGGATATAATGGTGACCCACTCCCACTCCAGTAGTTTTGCCTGGAGAATCCCATAGACAGAGGAGTCTGGTGGGCTACAGTCCATAGGGTCCAAAGAGTCAGACATGACTGAGGTGACTGAGCATTCAATCCAAATGGAATCATAAGGTACATAATCTTTTGAGACTGGCTTCTTTCACTCAGCATAACATCTTTGAAACTCACCCAAATTGTTGTGTTTCACTAGTCTATTGAGTAATTTTCCACTGTATTTAATCCAGTTAGTTTATCCATTCATCAGTGGATGGACATTTTGTTTTTTCCCTAATTCTTGGTGATTATGGAAAGAACTACTAAGAACATTCTCATATATGTTATTATATGAACATAAGTTCTCATCTTTAGAGTAAATACATAGGAGTGGGATTACTGGGTCCTGTGGCAACTGTAATTAAATTATTATTATTGAATCATTTGAGTAAGGGCAACTTATTATAGCAGAAACAGCAAGCCATCTTGGTTATCTGTGAAGGAACTCTTTACAAAATATGTTACAAGTGAAGAAGAGTGGCTCACTAATATAGCTAATGTAACTTCTGTGGCAGACAGAATCCAGAAAAGAGTCAATTGAATCTCAAGAAATACACAGAAATCTAGACTATTCTCCATGATCTACAGGGAAGACAACCGAGACTCCCCTCCCCCCCCCATCCAATCCACTGTGACTTGTCACATGGTGAATTTTTATATGACTGAGGCCAAAACTAAGCTCCTTAACTCCCAGGCTATGGGAAAAACTATCCTGGAAAGAAAAATAACTCTTCTTTCAGGGAAAAACACAACCTTAATGCAAGTAAAGGTAACAATTGTACTGAATGTTTTAAAGATGTTCTGTTTGGGTCTTTAAGGATTTTTCTAATGGCATACATGTGTATATATAAAAATTTCTCTATTTTAATGTTCTGATGTTATAAACACTAATTTAAAGTCTTCTATAAATATTTAAATATGAGTGATGTCCTTTTGTAAATATAACGTCATGTAAAGAGGATGTGAAGAGTTGGTTCCATTCTGGGAATTTTGAGGTCAATATATGTAAAACAAATGTTAAATGCTAACCAAATATCCCACTATGTTAATGACTATGCCTCAAGTTACACTAAACAACATGAACTATAATAGCTCGTGAAGTCTATATATTTAAGAGCAATGTGCATCTGCTATCCATAGAGTAATTAGTATTACATATTGGCCCATTAATTTAATTATCTATGAAAAGCTTTAAGTTTTGCTGAGCCTCACACATAAAAAAATACTAAAAATTCTAGTATTTTTCCACTGAAGAAGAGAAGCATTAAAGAATACAGTGGTTGACAAAGATATATTTAAAGATGAAGTTCATTTCTACCTCAAAGATAATTTCAGAGAAGAGAAAAGTTAATTTAGTGAGAAAAAGGATAGCAGAAAAGGGCAGACAAGAAAACACTGGCCATTTTACAGAAATATTACCAATTAAGTACATAGTGACTGTGGACTTCCTATTTCAGCTTCCAGATGGTAAAAGCTTGGACATCTCCACTGGTCTTGACAGCTGGTAAACAGTTGAAGAGACTGAAAAATCAACAACTTTTCTTGGATCACTGGGCGAGGGGTGGATATGGGAGAAACCGTCACCCCCAAGATTAGAGATATAGAGTGGGGAATACAGGAGGCAAGGTTTCCTGGAGCAGAGACTGAGGAGAAGAGGAAACAGCAACAAGAACCAGTGTTGAGAAGGAAAACTGGAGCTCTAATCAACAAATTCTCAGAGGCACAATGAGAACAAATCTGAGTGTTAAAACCTCCAGGGGAACCCAATCATGAGAGTGCTCCACCCCCAGAATATTGTGAGATTTACCTCCATAAAACAACTGTGACCAAGAAAATCATCACAGGTTTGTGGCCTCTGAGAAGCTCCTGTGCTTTTAGGGCATGAGCCAGTGTCTAATTTTCTATCTGTCTAGCAAATGAGAATAAAGGAGACAGCTCCGAGGTGATGACGGATACTCTTCTACGTAGATTATTCATTCTCCTATGGTAAATAAAAATAAGTTGTCATTTATAAAAAGAAATGAGAAAGATGAAATCACCAGCTTAGAGAAAAGGCTGGAGAAGTGATCCAGGGCAAAAAGTAGAGACCCCAATAAAGAGAAGAAGATGTGGTACACAGACCACAAGATGGTGTCCTGGGACGATCTGGGACTCCATCCTCTCTCTGGTGACAAGAGGTAATCTTGATGTTTCTTGAGAGATCAGTTCTTTGCAGATTTTCTTGATATTAATGTGTGATCTACCAATTTAATATTTAATGTTGTTTTATCGCAAGTGAAATTGAAAGTTGCTCAGTTGTGTCCAACTCTTTGCTACCCCATGGACTATACAATCCATGGAATTCTCCAGAACAGAATACTGGAACAGGAATCCTTCCCCTTCTCCAGAGGATCTTCCCAACCCAGGGATCAAACCAAGGTCTCCAGCATTTCAGGTGAATTCTTTACCAGCTGAACCACAAAGGAATCGGGAAAAAAGGCACGTCAAGGCTATATATTGTCATTTTGCTTATTTAACTTACATGCAGAGCACATCATGCGAAATGCCGGACTAGATGAAGCACAAACTGGAATCAAGATTACTGGGAGAAATCTCAATAATCTCTGATATGCAGATGACACCACCCTTATGGCAGAAAGCAAAGAAGAACTAGAGAGCCTCTTGTTGAAAGTGAAAGTGGAGAGTGAAAAAGTTGGCTTAAAACTCAACATTCAGAAAACTAAGATCATGACATCCAGTCCCATCACTTCATGGCAAATAGATGGGGAAACAATGGAAACAGTGACAGACTTTATTTTCCAGGGCTCCAAAATCACTGCAGATGGTGACTGCAGCCATGAAATTAAAAGACGCATGCTCCTTGGAAGAAAAGTTATAACCAATCTAGACAGTATATTAAAAAGCAGAGACATACTTCTAGCACCACTATTCTTAAGCTAGTTGCTTTTCCAATGTTGAAAAACCTTGCCTAACTTCCTCAAATAAAAAATTGTGGAGACCAATGGGACTCAGTCCACAGCAGAGGTATGAACACTGGAAGAAGAACCCAAAGGGTCAAAAATCTGAAGGGATCAGGGGAAAAATCATATTAGGGATACCAGAGCAAGTATGCATTGCATGTGTACTCAGTCGCTCAGTCGTGTCTGACTGTTTACAGCCCCATGGACTGTAATCCACCAGGATCCTCTGTCCATGTGATTTTCCAGGAATAATACTGGAGTTGGTTGCCATTTCCTCGTCTAGTGAATCTTCCTGACCCAGGGATCAAGCTCTCATCTCCTGTGGTTCTTGCATTGGTGGGTGGATTCTTTACCACTGAGCCAATAGCAGATATTATTATTTATATTGTTTTTAACAATAATTGACTGACTCTATGAGATGTTGTTTCTCCATCTTTCCTCAATTATAACATTCTCTTTAAGTCAGATGTTGTAGGAATGGATGTCTGGTTTTAATTCACTGATTAGCAGAGGGCTGACATTTGTTAACACTATTAGGGTAAAATTTCATATTTGTGCCGGGGAGGAGGAGAGTAGCAAATTGTACAGAAAAAAAGTCATTCTCTCTACCCTCTGGAAATGTGATGCCATAAAGATCAGAGTGGTCAGTGTAAAAGTCTAGGCTGTTTTGAGAAATGTACATTCAGACTAGACGTGCCGACTGGATAACGGTCATGGGCTTCCCTGGTGGCTCAAATATTAAAGAATCTACAAGGTGGGGCACCTGGGTTCAGTCCCTGGATTGGGAAGATCCCCTGGAGGAGGGATTGACTACCTACTCCAATATTCTTGCCTGGAGAATCCCCATGAACAGAGGAGCCTGATGGGCTATAGTCCATGGGGTCACAAAGAGTCAGACATGACTTAGTGACTAAGCCGGAATGTGATTCCCACTCTTCTCAAGGACCTTATTTCTGATTGTTGGAGGGAGTTAATCAACCTTAAGAGGCATATTACCTTATTCATAGTGGAACACACATGAAAATAGCCAAATTTCAACATATGTGTACATTAATGTTCATATATCGTGCACACACATACCAGTGTGTATAGGGTAACTACAACTGTACTGAGAACCAGATGTAACCTTTACGAATGCTGTTTCATGGCAAATAATTATGTTATGCATTTTTTGAACTGAGCTGAAAAAGGAAAGTGTGTTTTTAATCTATTATCTCTCTCCATTTTTTCTGATCGTCTTTAAATGTGGGAGCTGAATTCAAACTCCCACATTTCTGAGAGTTACCATTTAAATTTTGTAAAATAAATCATGATATCCCTATCATAGTAAAGAAAATTCAGATATAAGTCTCCGCATTCCTGAACCCTAACAACATCAAATATATTTTTTCATCATTGTCCAAATTAATATATGTTTTCATAGCTACAACTATCATCTATTTTACTTCTTCCCCATCATAATTTTTCCTATGTTTCTGATACAATTTTTAGATTTATAATTTTAATGAGGAATTCATATTTTAGAACTGACAATTCCTCCCTCCCTGATTTGAAAAAGTATGTGGCATTTATTTACAGATAAATAATAATTCAGAGAATAAATGCAGCTCTAACATAGTGATAGATGTTCAATACTAAGGTCGTGTTGAAATAAAAGAGATTCTTGGCTATCTTACTACAACCAAAAGGACTGAATTGCCAGTCTTTGATTTGACAACTCAAATAGTTTAGATAGATAGATTTGGCAGTCAGATAGTTTAAAATTGATTTTTTGTGTAGGAGGTATTGAATTACATGCAACTTTAGGATACATATTAATACTATTAGATGTCTCTAAAACAATGTGAAAATCCACATCGACTGTCCGTTTTGTTAAATATAAGAAGGGAAAATGTACCTAAGTATATTTGTAGTTCACCCATCCCTAATCTCTTTAACACTGAGTGGCAAGATGCCCAAGAGTGCCTGGAGAAATGCTTTGAGAATCAGTTGGCCTTTGTACTTGATTCTTCAGCTAACTTTCTGGGTCGATGAGAGCTGCTATTGCGATTAGCCTTTCCTCTGACCTCATGGTCAACCACAATAGCCCTGGAGATTTCAGGAAGGGAAACTATTACTTTTAAGGTATCTGGACAAGGCCTGCATATGTGCAAATTAATAGAGGAACTGTGTTCTGTGCTTTATTCCTCTTTTTCTCTCTTGGTTACAAATTGTCCCCATCCGTATGTGACAGGCACATCTGGATACCTACTCTAATGGGTGAAGAAATGGATCTAACAGGAAGGGGAAGCCATATAATACTCCCCAGGAATGTCTAAAAGAGGATTCCTTGGTCTTACTTGGAAATTGAGAGTCTTAAGGGGACATCCTAGGCTGAAGGATAATTTGCTTGCTGGACATACCTCTCTTAGTTCAGAAGTCTGAAATATGTAGAACAAGATGATATTTACAAGGATGGGTCAAGAGAGTCATAATGCAGTATAGGAAGCACGGTTTTAAGTAGATGGCAATGATAGATTTGTAAAGGAGTTAAATTGGCTTCCTGTTCCCATTATTCTCCAGTCTCCCCATCTTGTGGAAGGGTGTCAGGCCATGAACATCCCTCTCTTCAAGTCTCCATCTGCTGAGACCAGAAGATAAACTGTCATTCAGTCTCCACGTTGGAGTTGTTTTGGATATTGTCAGCAACCACCAGCTCTCTCTATCCTTCATGGTGTTTTCAGATTTCAGTCAGGTAGAGTGTTCTATAAACTGTGAGAAATAGAGTTGAATTCAAGCAGGTCAATTCAATGACCCATGAATGACTCAGTCATTCAGTGACCCATGTCTGCATAAGCCTCATGTATAAGAAACTTAAGAGTGAATAGCAGAAATAATAAGGAAATAGTGACTGAGAAGGGAGGTATTAAGAGCAGGGTAGATGGAAATCTGGTGCTAAGGACTGTGGGAGGAAGGATGAAAACAGACCGAAATTAGAGCTGTGGTATATGTTAGTGGTGAGCTCTTGGCTGAGCTGATGCATGCAGTAAAGTTGGTGGAGGCTTAGCTGCTCTAGATAAGAACACAATTATAAAGGTTTTTTTCTGAGCACTCTTAGGTGGAGATATGTGCAAACCTGCCTCAGTAGATCAAGGAGAACAGGAGTGGCAATGCTAAATGATAGTCTCCAAGGAAGTGGAAAAATGAATTCTCATTATTTTCCTAAAGTCCCTATGAAAACAACATTCCTGAAATACTGTTCACTGTCTTCCTGGTCATACCCCCAAAAATTTTCATAATGAAGAGGATATGAAAATACCTTTGTTAAATATATTTTGTGTATTATAACAACCCTACTAAATTTCTACTTCCTAGAAAAAAAAATTGACAAATATCAGGAAAGTTGAATTGATAAAATAAGGATATTTTAATGAAGTACTGACTAAATACTCCAATAACATAATGAACTGATCATATAAAAATGTTATTTTGGATTATAGCTTTAATTAACTTCTATCCATCATAGTTGTCCTATTGTATGTGACAATATTTTAAAATGTAGAACATGCGTTTCATATTTACTCTTTGAGCTTCTTTAGTTTCCAAGGCTCATATAGAAGCTCAAGCCATGAAAACTATGACTTTATCATATGAACCAAGTACTCTCATGACAATGTACTTAGTGTGACAGTGGGAGTTACCATATTACGTAGGAAACGTTACATCAATATTTGGCAAATTAACTAAAGGGAATTGTAACAAGTATTCAAGTAGCACAAATAAATGTCTAATAAGTGAAAACATTTAAAGAGAGTTCTAAGAAGAGAAAAATACCTTTCCCTTAGTTATGCAATATGGGCAACTAATAAGAGACAAGGAATGAGTCATTAATAATAGGGGTCATTCCAGAAATTCTTGATGAAGTTCAGTTCAGTTCAGTTCAGTTCAGTCACTCAGTCGTGTCCGACTCTTTGCAACCCCATGAACTGCATCTCGCCAGACTCCCTGTCCATCACCAACTCCCAGAGTTCACCAAAACTCATGTCCATTGAGATGGTGAGGCCATCCAAACATCTGATCCTCTCTCGTCCCCTTCTCCTCCTGCCCCCAATCTTTCCCAGCATCAGGATCCTTTCAAATGAGTCAGCTCTTTGCATCAGGTGCCCAAAGTGATGGAGTCTCAGCTTCAACATTAGTCCTTCCAATGAACACTCAGGACTAATCTTCTTTAGGACGACTTGGTTGGATCTCCTTGCAGTCCAAAGGATTCTCAAGAGTCTTCTCCAACACCACAGTTCAAAAGCATCAATTCTTTGGAACTCAGCTTTCTTTATAGTCCAACTCTCACATCGATACATGACTACTGGAAAAACCATAGCCTTGACTAGACGGACTTTTTTGGCAAAGTAATGTCTCTGCTTTTGAATATGCTGTCCAGGTTGGTCATAATTTTCCTTCCAAGGGTTAAGTGTCTTTAAATTTCAAGGCTGCAATCACCATCTGAAATGATTTTGAAGCCCCAAAAAATAGAATCTGCCACTATTTCCACTGTTTCCCCATCTACTTGCCATGAAGTGATGGGACCAGATGCCATGATCTTAGTTTTCTGAATGTTGAGCTTTAAGCCAACTTTTTCACTGTCCTCTTTCACTTTCATCAAGAGGCGCTTTAGTTCTTCTTCACTTTCTGCCATAAGGGTGGTGTCATCTGCATAACTGACATTATTGATATTTCTCCCAGCAATCTTTATTTCAGCTTGTGCTTCTTCCAGCCCAGCGTTTCTCATGATGTACTCTTCATATAAGTTAAATAAGCAGGGTGACAATATACAGCCTTGATATACTCCTTTTCCTATTTGGAACCTCCATGTCCAGTTCTAACTCTTGCTTCCTGACTTGCATACAGGTTTCTCAAGAGGCAGGTCAGGTGGTCTGGTAATCTCATCTCTTTCCGAATTTTCCATAATTTTTTGTGATCCACACAGTCAAAGGCTTTGGCATAGTCAATAAAGCAGAAATAGAATTTTTTCTGGAACTCTCTTGCTTTTTCGATGATCCGGAAGACGTTGGCAATTTGATCTCTGGTTCCTCTGCCTTTTCTTAAATCAGCTTGAACATCTGGAAGTTCACGGTTCACGTACTGCTGAAGCCTGGCTTGAAGAATTTTGAGCATTACTTTACTAGCGTGTGAGATGAGTGCAATTGTGTGGTAGTTTGAGCATTCTTTGCCATTGTGTTTCTTTGGGATTGTAATGAAAACTGACCTTTGAAAACTGGCCACCAGTCCTGTGGCCACGGATGAGTTTTCCAAATTTGCTAGCATATTGAATACAGCACTTTCACAGCATCATGTTTTAGGACTTGAAATAGCTCAACTGGAATTGCATCACTTCCACTAGCTTCGTTCATAGTGATGCTTCCTAATGCCTACTTGACATCACATTCCAGGATGTCTGGCTCTAGGTGAGTGATCACACCATAATGATTTCTGGGTTGTGAAGATCTTTTTTGTATAGTTTCTCTGTGTATTCTTGCCACCTCTTCTTAATATCTTCTGGGTTAAGCCCATACCATTTCTGTCCTTTATTGAGCTCATCCTTGCATGAAATGTTACCTTGGTATCTCTTATTTTCTTGAAGAGATTTCTAGTCTTTCCCCTTCTATTGTTTTCCTCTATTCCTTTGCATTGATCACTGAGGAAGGCTTTCTTATCTCTCCTTGCTATTCTTTGGAACTCTACATTAAGATGCTCATATCTTTCCTTTTCCCCTCTGCTTTTCACTTCTCTTCTTTTCACAGGTATTAGTAAGGCCTCCTCAGACAGCCATTTTGTTTTTTTGCATTTCTTTTTCTCTGGGATGGTCTTGATCCCTGTCTCCTATACAATGTCACAAACTTCCATCCATAGTTCATCAGGCACTCTGTATCAGATCTAGTCCCTTAAATCTATTTCTCACTTCCACTGTATAATCATAAGGGATTTGATTTAGGTCATACCTGAATGGTCTAGTGGTTTTCCCCACTTTCTACAATTTAAGTCTGAATTTGGCAATCAGGAGTTCATGATCTGAGCCACAGTCAGCTCCCGGTCTTATTTTTGCTGACTGTAAAGAGCTTTTCCATCTTTGACTGCAAAGAATATAATCAATCTAATTTTGGTGTTGGCCATCTGGTGATTTCTATTTGTAGAGTCTTCTCTTGTGTTGTTGGAAGAGGGTGTTTGCTATGACCAGTGTGTTCTTGGCAAAACTCTATTAGCCTTTGCCCTACTTGATTCTGTAATCCAAGGCCTAATTTGCCTGTTACTCCAGGTGTTTCTTGACTTCTACTTTTGCATTCCAATCCCCTATAATGAAAAGGACATATTTTTTGCGTGTTAGTTCTAAAAGGTCTTATAGGTCTTCATCAGTTCAGTTCAGTTCAGTCACTCAGTTGTGTCTGACTCTTTGTGACCCCATGAATCGCAGCACGGCAGGCAGGCCTCCCTATGCATCACCAACTTCCGGAGTTCACTCAGACTCACGTCCATCAAGTCAGTGATGCCATCCAGCCATCTCATCCTCTGTCGTCCCCTTCTCCTCCTGACCCCAATCCCTCCCAGCATCAGAGTCTTTTCCAATGAGTCAACTCTTCACATGAGGTGGCCAAAGTACTGGAGTTTCAGCTTCAGCATCATTCCTTCCAAAGCAGTCCCAGGGCTGATCTCCTTCAGAATGGACTGGTTGGATCTCCTTGCAGTCCAAGGGACTCTCAAGAGTCTTCTCCAACACCACAGTTCAAAAGCATCAATTCTTTGGTGCTCAGCCTTCTTCACAGTCCAACTCTCACATCCATACATGACCACTGGAAAAACCATAGTCTTGACTAGCAGACCTTTGTTGGCAAAGTAATGTCTGTGCTTTTCAATATGCTATCTAGGTTGGTCATAACTTTTCTTCCAAGGAGTAAGCGTCTTTTAATTTCATGACTGCAGTCACCATTTGCAGTGATTTTGGAGCCCAAAAAATTAAAGTCTGACACTGTTTCCACTGTTCCCCCATCTATTTCCCATGAAGTGATGGGACCAGATGCCATGATATTCATAGAACCATTCAAATTCAGCTTCTTCAGCATTACAGCTCGGGGCATAGACTTGGATTACTGTGATATAGAATGGTTTGCCATGGAAAAGAATAGAAATCATTCTGCCATTTCGAGATTGCATCCAAGTACTGCGTTTTGGACTCTTTTGTTGACTATGATGGCTACTCCATTCCTTCTAAGGGATTCCTGCCCACAATAGATATAATGGTCATCTGAGTCAAATTCACCCATTCCAGTCCATTTTAGTTTGCTGATTCCTAAAATGTTGACATTCACTCTTGCCATTTTCTGTTTGACCACTTCCAATTTGCCTTGATTCATGGAACTGACTTTCCAGGTTCCTATTCAATATTGCTCTTTACAGCATCGGACCTTGCTTCTATCACCAGTTACATCCACAACTGGGTATCGTTTTCGCTTTGGCTCCATCCCTTCATTCTTTCCAGAGTTACTTCTCCACTGATCTCTAGGAGCATATTGGGCACCTATCAACCTGGGGAGTTCATCTTTCAATGTCCTATCTTTTTCCTTTTCATACTGTTCATGGGGTTCTCAAGGCAAGAATACTGAAGTTTGCCATTCCCTTCTCCAGTGAACCACATTTTGTCAGACCTCTCCACCATGACCCATCCATCTTGGGTGGCCCCACATGGCATGGCTTAGTTTCACTGAGTTAGACAAGGTTGTGTTGACATTTTAAAATATCTTCAGTAGAGTTAAAATTTAAATCCTCTTGTAAAACATCATTTGACAATAGGCTGAGTGGTCTTTACCAGCTGAGGTCAGAGAGTACTCTCCAGAAGACAAGAAGAATAGATAATTCTTTTATCTCAGTTATCTTATGCACACTGCCAAGCTTTCTGCATCTGTCTCTAAGCTGCATCAGAGCAATGTCTAAGAGATTTTGGATTAGCCTGAATTTGCTGCTTTGACCATATTAGTGTTTTTAAACCAATAAGTATAGGGGTTATTCAAATCTGTGTCCTTGAATGAGCTCAAGACCTTTTAGCAGGTAACTTCTAAGTGGTAAGAAATTTGACTTAATTAACGCTAATGGCATTGATCTTCAATGAGAATTTTCCTGTAAAAAAGTTAATTGTTAGTTTCCTTAAGAAAGAGCTCTAAAGTATAGGCCAGTGGTTCTCAGCAGGAGTCAGTTTTACCCCTCATGTGGCAACATTTGGAGACATTTTTGGTTGTCACAGCTAGGGCGGGGGTGCTCCAGGCATCAAGTAGGGGGAGACCAGGGATGCTGCTAGACATACTGTCATGCATAAAACAGCACACTCCCACACAAGGTATGTCCGAAATGTCTTCAGCGCCACTGTAGAGAAACCTTGATGGACCAGCATAAAGATAAATCATCGTGCAATTTGAGAGAACATACAAAAAATTAAAGTCACTTTGAAATTTTGATTTATAGTCATGAAAAATCCTGACATAATCCATTTCTTCTGTGCCTAAACTACTCCCTAATAATAAATTAGGCTACTTCTGATGCTGCATTAACTGCTTAAAATCGCTTGGGAGCTATTCAGTATGTGGCTACTTTGGTGTATTAAATACAGCCTTGGGGTATTTAAAAAGTGAACGGAACTTTCATAAGTACCTAATTTACAACTGAGCATTAAGAAAATCAACACATGTGAAAACGACATAAATGCACTAGAAAAGAAACACATAAACAAGCTTAAATGTTCAGAGGACACAGCATGACCCAAGCTAGGTGTGAGTGTATGTGTGATGAAGGGAGGGGGTCATTAGTTAGGAGTGGCCAGAGGTGAGTTTTGATGTGGGTTTAAAGAAAAAGAAAAGTGTAGATTAGTGAGGACATTCTAGTCATTCAGTAGCCCTTGTTAGTGCAAAACAGAAAGTGGTTAATTTCTAATTCAATTTCCTGAGGTTTTTCAACGGATAGGAATTGATGAAAGTGATTAATGTCTACTGAGTAAAAACAATTTAAAATTAAGTCATCTTTTGATACATTTTAAATGGATTTTTATTATAATGCTTATAATGTTCTGAATTCCTAGAATATGTTTGATTACCTTAAGGTAAATCTGTTAACTAAAAAGAAACAAAAACAATTTTTAAAAACATTTTGTAACTTAAATTTATATTGGTAATCTTCATTGAAAAGAATGGACAAGTTTTAAAAGTGGTCCCTTTAACCATGGGGGTTTAAATACAATGAGGATGATTTTTATTTTTGCTTTTCACAGATATTTCTGGATGAAAGAAGAAATTATAGCTCTAGTTGCTAGATCTTTTCCCTTTCTTGAAAATCCAGTGGAGCATGTTTTCTACATGCAAAGAGAGATAGGAGGTAAAATCAGACAAATTTATGAAAACCAGGAGATGTGCCACTGAAAAAATAATATAGTTAGAAATAGATATGTTATTTTTTTGTAAGTATACTTCATACATTAACTTTGGGTAGCAATAGTATTTCATCTCATATTAATATTTAATTTATTGTTTAATGTTTTATTTAATTCTTAGGCCGTTGGGAATTTCTAATTATTTAGTTCTAGCTAACTCCCCAAATTCTCAGTGAATTATCTCAAATTTAAAAAAAAAAGCTATATTTATGCCTAAGTATATGGTTAAATTTTACAAATATTTTGTGTGCTCATCAAAAGAAGATTTCTTCCATACACACAAGAATTAGGTCAATTAAAAGTTTCTGATCCTTGTTAATTATTGAGATCTTCAATATTCTTACTCACTTTATAGCTTCCCATTCTGTGAGCAAGTGAAAATGGCATGGTAAGTTTTTCACCATTTTTGCAGACTTCTCTACTATCTTTGTGATTCTGTAAGTTCCATATATGTATTTTGAAGTTTTGCATTGGGTATATTCACATTGCAAGTGAAAGTGGCTCAGTTGTGTCCAATGCTTTGCAACCCCATGAACTATACAGTCCATGGAGTTCTCCAGGCCAGAATGCTGAAGTGGGTAGCCTTTCCCTTCTCCAGGGGATCTTCCCAACCCAGGGATCAAACCCAGGTCTCCCTCATTGCAGGCAGATTCTTTACCAGCTGAGCTGCAAGGGAAGCCCAAGAACACTGAAGTGGGTAGTCTATTGCTTCTCCAGCAGATCTTCCTGACACAGGAATTGAATCAGGGTCTCCCCCATTGCAGGCAGGATTCTTTACCAACTGAACTATCAGGGAAGCCCCATATTCACATTAAACTTATGTTATATTCAAAATGTCCCTTTTTACCTCTGGACATGGAACAACAGACTGGTTCCAAATAGGAAAAGGAACATGTCAAAGCTGTATATCGTCACCCTACTTATTTAACTTATATGCAGAGTACATCATGAGAAACGCTGGGCTGGAAGAAGCACAAGCTGGAATCAAGATTTCTGGGAGAAATATTAATAACATCAGATATTCAGATGACACCACCCTTATGGCAGAAAGTGAAGAGGAACTAAAAAGCCTCTTAATGAAAGTGAAAGAGGAGAGTGAAAAAGTAGGCTTAAAGCTCAACATTCAGAAAACAAAGATCATGGCATCTGGTCCCATCACTTCATGGGAAATAGATGGGGAAACAGTGGAAACAGTGGCAGACTTTATTTTGGGGGGCTCCAAAATCACTGCAGATGGTGACTGTAGCCATGAAATTAAAAGACGCTTACTCCTTGCAAGGAAAGTTATGACCAACTTAGATAGCATATTCAAAATCAGAGACATTGCCAACAAAGGTCCGTCTAGTCAAGGTTATGGTTTTTCCAGTGGTCATGTATGGATGTGAGAGTTGGACTGTGAAGAAAGCTGAGCACCCAAGAATTGATGCTTTTGAACTGTGGTGTTGGGGAATACTCTTGAGAGTCCCTTGGACTGCAAGGAGATCCAACCAGTCCATTCTAAAGGAGATCAGTCCTGGGTGTTCTTTGGAAGGACTGATGCTGAAGCTGAAACTCCAGTACTTTGGCCACCTCATGTGAAGAGTTGACTCATTGGAAAAGACTCTGATGCTGGGAGGGATTGGGGTCAGGAGGAGAAGGGGACGACAGAGGATGAGACAGTTGGATGGCATCACCTACTTGATGGACATGAATTTGTGTGAAATCCGGGAGTTGGTGATGGACAGGGAGGCCTGGCGTGCTGCAATTCATGGGGTCGCAAAGAGTCAGACAGGACTGAGCGACTGAACTGAACTGAATTATGAAATACCCCTTCTTGCTTTAAAACATACTTTAGCTACGGTAGTAAAGGTGTTATATTGGGGTGGCCAAATGAACTTTTTGGCCAACCCAATACTTCTGTAACAGCAGGGATAATGTCTGATTTTGCTCAGCATCATATCTCCAAGTACTACTACAATAATTGGTAAGTGAAAAGACTTACGAACTATTTGTGTAAGGAAGGAAAGGGTTAAGAAGGGAGTATATGGATTCCCTGAAGTCTGTATCTATGATCTCATATAAATCAGGATTCAACAGAGAATTTCTTCCTAGAAATCAAAATATTCAAAACACTTGCACTAAAAACTCAAAGGACTGTTGAACAAATTTTAAGACTTAGAGTATATGGTATATTCATGGATTGAAAAGCAATATTGTAAAGAGTTTAATTCTCTCCAAATTACTGTATAAATTAAATACAATCTTAATAAAAATATTGTAAACTCCTTTTAAAACGCACATGGAAATGAAAAAGGCTGAGGATAGCCAAGGCAATATGAAACTACAAAGCTTGGAGACTTATAGTAAGATATATCAAGACATAATCAAGGAACAATCAATAAGACAGTTCCATATTGGTTCAAGAAAAGAAAAGTTGACTAATGGTACAGAATAGAGTCCAGATATCAGTCCACACATACCAACATCTGATTTATACCTAAAGGATACTAGAGTACAATAGAAAAGCTGATCTTTTCAATAAACAATGCTGGGTCAAGTTGTTATCCATATGGACTAAGAATGTGTTCCTTGGCCTCTGCTTCAATCCATACACAAAACACAATTCCAGATGGATTGCAGATCTAAACATAAAAGAAAAAAACAATAAAGCTTTTAGAGAACAACAAAAGGACATCCCTGTGACCTTGACATTGGCAAAGATTTCATAAACAGGACACAGAAGTACCCAACTATAAACAAGAAAACTAAAGATATATTTTTTAATTAAAAACTTGTGTTCATCCAAAGAGTTATGAGAGTAAAAATACAACTCAAAAAATAGTAAAAGTTATTCTCAATACATAGACTCGCCAATGAGTCATATCCAGAATAAAAAAAAAAAACATTCCAACAAATTAGTAAGAAAAAGACAGACTGCCCAACATGAAAAAAAGTAAAAAAAAGAAAAAAAAAATTGAACAGACTCTAAAATGTAGAGGATATTAAGTGACTAATGAACATATGAAAATCTGCTCATAGTTATTATTCATTAGGGAAATACTTATAAAAACCACAATGTGGCAAAACTACACACACCAGAGTAGCCAAAGTGAAATAGACACTCAACATCGTGTTGACAACAGCATGGAGCCACCAGAACCCTGTGCACTATTCATGAGAATGTTAGTGGCTATCTTCTCTGGAAACTGTTTGACAGTACCTTCTACACATGAAGATCCACAGAGCCTATGGTGCATCAGTTCCATTCCTAAGTGTATATGAAGAAGACAAGAGTCCATATGTTTAGCAGACCCAGAATGGAAGCTGCTCAATTGCTCATCAGCAGTAGAAAGGGTGAGGACATTCTCATATATTCATACAATGGAGTTGCACATCAGTGAACATGAAGAATGCACCCCTACATGGAAAATATAAATGAATCTCATAAACATGCTGCACAACAACAAAAATGCCAAACAGAAAAGAGCACACACTATGGACACATAGATGCTATTAATACTACGTATAAAATAGTAACTAATGAGAACATACTGTGTAGCAGAGGGAATTAAACTTCATGCACAGCCGTGGCCTGAATCAGAAGTCCAAAAGGCAGGGGATATATATGTATATGTACAACTAATTCATTTTACTAATACAGTAGATGCTAGCAAATATTGTAAAGAAACTATACTCCAATAATTTTCTTAACAGACAAAAACTAAGAATAAATCTAAGAATCATTTTTTAAAAGAGCATATACATACTATACTTATCTATATATTTCAGGAGCCCAACAGGACCAAGGTAATATATGGGTAGAAGGTATATCAGGATAGCATAAATAGCAAAGAACAGGGACTTAAAGGGAGCATCAGCGGTACTTTGATGGTACTGATAACATTACATTTCTCTGAGGGTTACTTACACATGTGGGTTCAGTTTGTGGAAACTGTCAAGCTGTGCACTTGGTATATGTCTGCTTTTTGTGTATGTGAGCAGTCTTCTGCATCCACAGATTCAACCAAGAACAGATTGAAACTATTTCTTAAAAAATACATGAAGTTCCCGAAAGCAGAACTTGAATTTACCATGCACGGGCAATGATTTAATAGAGTTTACATTTATATCATATTAGGTATTATAAGTAATCTAGAAGTGATCTAAAGTGTATGGGAAGATGTGTGCAGGTGACATCGTAAATACTACATCATTTTATGGGCTTCCCTTGTGGCTCAGCTGGTAAAGAATCTACCTGCAATGCAGAAGATCAGGGTTCAATCCCTGGATTGGAAAGATCCCCTGGAGAAGGGAAAGGCTACCCACTCCAGTATTCTGGCTTGGAGAATTTCATGAACTGTACAGTTCATGGGTTCAAAGTCAGACATGACTGAGCAACTTTCACTTACTTACTCACATCATTTTATATAAAGGATTTGTGCATCCTCAGATTTTGGAATCATTGATGTAGTGGGAAGTGGTGGCAGTGGGGGCTCCTGGAACTAATCCCCCTAGGCTACTGAGGGGTGACTATTATTCTTCAATTTAAAAAGCAAATAAATAAAGGAGGCAAAGTGCTTGGGTTGAGTTCACGGCTCCCTCATTTCATAAGTAAATTTGGGCAGGTAACTTACCTGTATTCTGCTTGTTTCTTCATATGGAAAATATCCATAAAAGAGCACCAAGTTTCCAAGGGTCCTTGTGAGGATTAACTGCCTGAATGCATTTAAGACACATAAAACACTGAACAAAGGAACCACTAAATTCACGGTTGCCAAAGAACGGCTCAAAGACACATTTAGCTAGAACTCACTGACGTTTACTTGCGTAAAAACAAGCTCAGTCATTTATAGATTGTCTCTCAGAAAAGTGTAGTTTTAAAAAGGCAAAATCCACATATGGTCTATGAAACAGATACTTTTATTTTGTTTTATCCTAGGGTAAGCTACCTAACTAAAAATATCAAAGAGGACAATTTCCCTTGAGCAGACTGGAGGTGTTACCAGAGAGAATGTGTATTTATATGTGAGTTTTCTAAGAATCCTATGTTTCTGGGTATAAGGCTTGTATGGTCCTTAGATGGCTTCACCTTAAGATGAATCTCCTGTTATGATTCTCAAACTCATATTCTGGACAATTTCAACTTCCAAAAGGGCTAAGTTGAATGGGTTTCAATAGCTGGCTACCAACTTAGAATAGTGGTTTAACAGTATTTTGAAGCACCTACAAATCAGATAGTAGAAAGAAGCAAGAAGTGTGAGAAACATCACAGTATCATAAGAAACATTTAGAACTCATTTTGTTGCCAGTCCTCTTAATTGGACTCACCTACCCAAAAGAATAGCCAAGGGGCAGTTTGGCTGACTTTAGATAGTCCACCAGCCTCCTCAGTCCATGGGGTTCTACAGGCAGGGACACTAGCATGGGTTGCAGTTTCTTCTCCAGGGTATTTCCCAACCCAGCAATCAAACCCAGGTCTCCACATTGCAGTCAGATTCTTTGCCATCCGGGTCACCAGGAAAGCACAAAGGAAAGGTTAGTTTTAGCTTAACAAAGTACAAACAACCTGGTGGTTTGCACTGAAAATGGGTTAGATGGTCATATGTAAAGCACTAGCTTAGTTTTGACAAGATGAACATAAGAGGGCATCTTATTTCTCAGGAAAAATAGCCTTATATGGTTTTTGGTGCCAGGGCTGGTACAAATTATCGTTTGTATTTCATTGGTCTCATTATAAGTGGACTATTACTTTGGGAAAAGTTGAATCATGTAATCACCTTTATATAGTCATAGGAGAAAATAATGTAACCATAGGTCTAGTTAAGACACATAGACATGTTGGGATTAATGCTATTCATTCCTCTATTGGATGGAACAGGTAATGGTCTATCACTACTGGGTGCAATATTTGGGCTTATATGTCTGGCTATAAATTCTTATTGCAGTGCTGGCGCTTAGTTGTGTCTGTCTCTTTGTGACCCTGTTGACTGTAGTCCTCCAGGCTTCTCTGTCCACGGAATTCTCCAGGGAAGAATACTGGAGTGGGTTGCTGTACCCTCCTGCAGGGGATCTTCCTGACTCAGGGATCAAACCCACATCTTTTGCATCTTCTCCATTGGCAGACAGATTATTTACCACTATGTTACCCAGGAAGCCTGATTCCAGATAGCAAATCCAACCACTGAAAAGATTGCTTCAAGTCCTTGGGAAAAGGCAATTAGGGAGGTCAGGATTTATAAGAAATAAGCGAGATGAAACAGGAAAAAAGATAACATGGGCACTTTAACTATTTAATGTGTTGAAGCAACAAAAGAAATAATATAGTAAGAAACTAGAGACATAAAATAAAAAACTATAAGGCTGTTATTCTGATCATAGGTTTTAATTCAAAAGTCTAAGAAAGAAGTTATCTACAACTGATATCATACAATTAATCTGGAAATATTTGAGACAACTTCTGGGCGGAAACTAAGGAGGCATTTTAGCACATGTTAGCTTCAGAACTAGATCTCCAGGGGGAATGGGTATCCAGGTTATAAGATCTATAGCACATTTATACTGAGAATTGTGGATCCATGGGAAGCATGCTCTGGAGTTGAAGAAGCCATTAAAATAAAAAAATGATCCTTTTCAAAGACTGATGGGTGTCTTTTTCTATACCTGGAGATCCCAGGATTGGGAAGATCCACTGGAAAAGGAAATGAAAACTCACTCCAGTATTCTTGCCTGGAAATCCCATGGACAGAGGAGCCTGGTGGGCTACAGTCCATGGGGTTGCTTGGACATGACTGAAGGGACTCAGCATGCATGTTGGAGAAAGATTGGCTACCTAATCCCTTATTCTTGCCTGGAGAATCCCAAGGAGAGAGAAGCTGGATGGAATACCACCCATGGGCTCACAGAGTTAGACACAACTGAGTGACTAGCATACACATACAATCTCCTGGCTATGTTTCATGTAGCAGAAGGTCCAGTTCTGTCCCTTTCATAATGGTAGCTTACACACTTGTTGGGCAAAATGGTGTATATGTGATAATCATTTGTTATAATACCTAACAGAATCAGCAGAGACATTACTTTGCCAACAAAGGTCCATCTAGTCAAAGCTATGTTTTTTCCAGTAGTCATGTATGGATGTGAAAGTTGGATTATAAAGAAAGCTGAGCACCAAAGAATTGATGGTTTTGAAGTGTGGAGTTGGAGAAGACTCTTGAGAGTCCCTTGGACTGAAAGGAGATCAAACCAGTCCATCCTAAAGGAAATCAGTTCTGAATTTTCACTGGAAGGACTGATGCTGAAGGTGAAACTCCTATACTTTGGCCACCTGATATGAAGAACCGACTCTTTTGAAAAGACCCTGATCCTGGGAAAGATTGAGGGCAGGAGGAGAAGGGGATGATAGAGGATGAGATGGTTGGATGGCATCACCGACACAATGGATGTGAGTTTGAGTAGGCTCTGGGAGTTGGTGAAGGACAGGGAAGCCTGGCGTGCTGCAGTACGTGGGATAGCAAAGAGTCAGACAGGACTGAGCAACTGAACTGAACAGAATCAGACTAAACCAAGGTTTACTCAGACAAGAAGTCTTTATATTGCTACTGCTGTTAGAAAAAAGAATCCAATTTACTACACACAGACCTTAAATTCTTTTATTCTCATTTTCATATGGGAGCTAGAACCCTTTTTTCCAGATGCTTACCTTCGGTATAAATTTCATCCCAGATGACCAAAACAATAACTTAAATAGCTATTTTGCAATCAAAAGTCTTATTCTTCCAAATCCTTGACTAACTGGATATTCAGTGCCTTTAGCTTCTATCAAACTAGAGAATCAGTCCCAGATTTCTTCCAGTCCTTGACTTCTGCTTTCTTGCCTACTGCCCACTCCTAGTTCTAACATCTGTAACAACTAAGGGCCAGAATTGCAAATGACTGAATCTGACTAATATAATCCAGAAATAAATAGACTGGATAATTTATAGAATCAACAAGAAATAGGAGAGCCATAGTTTTAAAAATGGGCAGAAACCAAATGCCACCAGAAATGAGGAAAACATCCCAAAATAGGAAAACCTGCCTAAAAATGGCATGACCATTTCTCCAGAAGGATGCCTACATGGTGACTAAGACAACCACTGCCACTGTCTCCACTATGATACTATCACTATACTGCTGATAAAACTACTGGTCACAGGAAGAGTATTTTTCAGTCCCTGCATTCCTGTGTCACTGCATTTCAACTCAAAATTAAAGGTGAAAACATCGAAGGGTCTGAAAGCAAATTTTTCATTTGTGTTCTAGATGCCAGGGATCTGGGAAAGTTGGAGATGCCAGTGGATATTCTACAAATATCTGAGAAGTTTCAGATTCTTGCAGGAACAAAATGACAGGTTTCTACTATACAACCTACAATAATTTTATGTAATAAATAGATACAACAAAAGGGTATATATACACACATATGTAAGGGTATATATACATACATATGAGGGTATATGAGGGTATATATACACACATATAAAGTTTGTTGTTGTTGTTGTTTAGTCGCACAGTTGTGTCCAACTCTTTGCAACCCCATGGGCTCCAGAACATCAGGTTTCCCTGTACTTCACCATCTCCTGGATCTTGCTCAAACTCATGCCCATCGAGTCAGTGATGCCATCCAACCATCTCATCCTCTGCCATCCCCTTCTCCTCCTGCCTTTAATCTTTCCCAGCATCAGGGTCTTTTCCAATGAATTGGCTCTTTGCATCAGGTGACCAAAGTATTGGAGCTTCAGCTTCAGCATCAGTCCTTCCAGTGAATATTCAGGACAGCTTTCCTTTAGGATGGACTGGTATGATCTTCATGCAATCCAAGGGACTCTCAAGAGTCTTCTCTAACACCACAGTTTAAAAGCATCGATTTTTCAGCACTCAGCCTTCTTTAGTGTCCAACTCTCATATCCATATATAACTACAGGGAAAACCATAGCTTTGACTAGACGGAAACTTTTTTGCAAAGTAATGTCTCTGCTTTTTAATACGCTGTTAGGTTTGCATAGCTTTTCTTGCAAGGAGCAAGTATCTTTTAATTTCATGGCTGCAATCATCATCTGCAGTGATTTTGGAGCCCAAGAAAATAAAGTCTGTCACTGTTTCCATTGTTTCCCCATCTATTTGCCATGAAGTAATGGGACCGGATGCCATAATCTTCATTTTTTGAATGTTGAGTTTTAAACCAACTTTTTCACTCTCCACTTTCATCTTTAGAAATTGGCTCTTCAGTTCCTCTTCACTTTCTGCCATAAGGGAGATGCCATTTGCATATCTGAGGTTATTGATATTTCTCTCTGCAATCTTAATTCCAAGTTGTGCTTTATCCAGCCCAGCATTTTGCACGATGTACACTGCATATAAGTTAAATAAGCAGGGTGACCATATACAGCTTTGATGTACTTCTTTCCCAATTTTGAACTAGTCCGTTGTTCCATGTCTGATTCTGTTACTTTTTGACCTGCATACAGATTTCTCCGAAAGCAGGTAACGTGCTCTGCTATTCCTATCTCTTTAAGAATTTTCCTCAGTTTGTTTTGTTCCACACAATAAAAGGCTTGAGAGTAGTCAATGAAGCAGATGTTTTTCTGGAATTCTCTTGCTTTTTCTGTGATCCAACAGATGTTGGTAATTTGATCTGGTTCCTCTGCTTTTTCTAAATCCAGTTTGAACATCTGGAAGTTCTTGGTTCATGTATTGTTGAAGCCTGGCTTGGAGAATTACTTTGCTAGCATTTGAATTGAGTGCAGTTGTGTGGTAGTTTGATCATTCTTTGCATTGCTCTTTTTGGGATTGGAATGAAACTGATCTTTTCTAGTCCTGTGGCCACTGCTCAGTTTTCCATGTTTGTTGGTAAATTGAGTGCAGAACTTTAAAGATTTGTACATCATCCATTAGGATTTGAAATAGTTCAGTTGGAATTCCATCACCTCCACTAGCTTTGTTTATAGTGATGCTTCCTAAGGCCCACTTTGCTTTGCATTCCAAGATGCCTGACTCTATGTAGGTGATCACACCAGCATGGTTATCTGGGTCATTAAGATCTTTTTTGTATAGTTCTATGTATTCTTGCCACCTTTTCTTAATATATTTTCCTTCTTACTTCTTAATGTTTTTTGCTTCTATTAGAGCCATACTGTTTCCGTTCTTTATTGTGCCTGTCTTTGCATGAAATGTTCCTTTGGTATCTCAAATTTTCTTGAAGAGATCTCTAGTGTTTCCCATTCTACGGTTTTCCTCTATTTCTTTGCATTAATCACTTAGGGAGACTTTCTTATCTCTCCTTGCTATTCTTTGGAAATCTGCATTCAGATGGGCATATCTTTCCTTTTCTCCTTTGTCTTTCACTTCTGTTCATTTCTCAGCTATTTGTAATGTCTCCTCAGGCAGCCATTTTGCTTTTTTACATTTCTTTTTCTTGGGGATGGTTTTGATCACCATCTCCTGTAAAATATCACAAACCTCCATCCTTAGTTCTTCAGGCACTCTGTCTATCAGATCTAATCCCTTGAATCTATTTGTCACCTCTACTGTATAATCATAAGGGATTTGATTTAGGTTGTACCTTGATGGTCTAGTGGTTTTCCCTACTTTCTTCAATTTACCATCTGAGCCACAAGGGAAGACTTACTTTCTTCAATTTAAATCTGAATTTTGCAATAAAGAGTTCATGATCTGGGCCAAGTCAGCTCCCAGTCTTGTTTTTGCTGACTGGATAAAGCTTCTCCATCTTCAGCTGCAAAGAATATAATCAATGTGATTTCAGTATTGTCCATCTGGTGGCGTCCATGTGTAGAATCGTATCTTGTGTTGTTAGAAGATGGTGTTTGCTATGACCAGTGTGTTCTCTTGGCAGCACTCTGTTAGCCTTTGCTCTGCTTCATTTTGTACTCCAAGGCCAAACTTGTCTACTTCTCCAGGTATCTCTTGATTCCCTACTTTCACATTCCAGTTCCTTATGATGAAAAGGACATCCTTTTATGGTGTTAGTGCTAGAAGGTCTTGTAGGTCTTCATAGAACTATTCAATGTTAGCTATTTTGGCATTAGTGGCTGGGGAACAGACTTGGATTACTGTGGTATTGAGTGGTTTGCCTTGGAAATGATCAGAGGTCATTCTGTTGTTTTTGAGATTGCACTGAAGTATTGAATTTCAGGCCCTTTTGTTGACTATGAGGGCTGCTCCATTTCTTCTAATGGATTCTTGCCCTCAGTAGTAGATATAACGGTCATCTGAATTAAATTTGCCCGTCCCAGTCCATTTTAGTTCACTGGTTCCTCTCACCATCCTCTATTTGACCACTTTCAATTTATGTTGATTCATGGACCTAACATTCCAGGCAAAAAGTCAAAACAATATGACACTGAAAGATGAACTCCTCAGGTCAGTAAGTGCCCAATATGCCACTTGTGAAGAGCAGAGACATAGCTCCAGAAAGAATGAAAAGGCTGCACCAAAGTGAAAACAATGCCCAGTTGTGGATGTGTCTGCTGGTAAAAGTAAAGTCCAGTGCTGTAAAGAACAATACATAAGGGTATATGTGTGTATATATATATATATATATCTATCTTCCAGGCTTTCTGAAAAGGGCCTGGAAAGCAGTATATTCTCCTTTTATTTAACTAGGTTTGAATATTTCATGCTTCTTTTCTCTTTTATAAATTTACTTTGACATATAGTCCTTACAACATTATAAGTTCCATTGGGAAGAGAATATACCTTATAAATCTAATTATAATCATCTTCTAAAACTCCAAACAGAAGATGTTGTACAGAATATGTCCCTGGTAAGTAATTATTGATTTATTGATTCTTTCTGTCAATGTCTCCTTGAACACTAATTGATTCATGAACAAAAAAAGAAAATGGCTGGGATATGAGAAGTAACCAATAGCTATGAAGAAAACTATGTGTATCAAGCCATGGATAAGTTCAGAGTGTGGCAATGAATCCAGTAGGCATGAAAAAGACTCATGGACTTCTTTCTTTGAAATCCAAGGAAAACATAAATGGAAATCAGAACCACTAAAGACTGAGAATTTTACCTACTTGTTTCATTTATTTGAAAACATACTCAGTATAACTACAATATCTACTCATTATAATATCATATTTAATTATCTTAATAACATAGAGTGGTTTTTTTTTTCCCTCCCAAAGAGCATAAGTAGAGGAAAAAGATGCTATTTTATCTCAGGCTAAAAATAGATTCACAGGCTGTTAGACACATATAAGTTAAACTTCTAGATCTAGACAGCTAAAGTAACTAAAATAATCTTGTAAAGTATGCTGTATTGGTTTACTTCATGGGCTCCATTTTTGTGCTTACTGTTTTGTATTAAATATTGATCAACAAAATTCTAAAGGTACCAATTCCTTTACCAATTTATTCTAATAGGAATAAGTATTATCATGCTTACTTTTATGCCTGCCTATCATTTTCTTTTTCCTTTTTGATAATAATAAAATAAGGACCCCAGATTAATTTTCTATCTTTGTGTTTTATCTCCTAAAATTTTTATTCATGCTCTAGGTTACATTGACTCTAACTGATATGCTTTATCCATACAACTGGGATAAAACAGTGGTAAGTGATTTCAGTAGCAGGCCAAAGTATATTTTTCAAGCAAATTCTGAGGGGGAAAATTCTTACAAAGAAATATATTGAACTCTTAAAAGCCCAAGAACATTTCTTAATTAAAATGTCATTGCTGAAAAATTCAATTATGCTTTAATGTTTACTCAGCTGGCTATATTGACATATAGAGATGTATTTCAACATGATGGCAATGTTGAACAGTCTACAATTTTAATATGCAGAACTTATTAGTGATTATGGAAAATAACTATAAGGCAGATCGGCAAAAGTCTAAGTAACCTAGGTCATGGGTAAAAATTTTAGGAGATAAAACACTAAGATAGAAAATTAATCTGGGGTCCTTATTTTACTATTATCAAAAAGGAAAAAGAAAATGATAGGCAGGCATAAAAGTAAGCATGATAATACTTATTCCTATTAGAATAAATTGGTACATGCATGCAAAGATGTTGAAAAACTAAACCTGGTGTGAAGAGATGATGTGTATATTGGAAGAGAAGAGCTATGCTGCTAACAACATGGTAACCACAGAAACCTTGTGTCTTCAGGAACAAAATGATTGGGTTACCCACGAGGGAAGCAAGCATGGACAAGGGATGTGGGAATGGTCTCGTGGTCAGTTGTGATGGAGATGATCAGGACCAGATATCCATATGTCCATCCTAATTCATATGCTAGATCCCTGGAGGATAGAGGCATAGAGAAATCTGCAAGGAAAAGGACATTATCTATTATGAGATAGCACTCTGTGCTCAAATGCCTCTAGAACCTCCTACCTCTGAGAAGCTGGAATGAATCTACTTAGCTAGAAGGCACTCCTAGCCTTTTTACTGAAAGTTCTGGTCCAGAGGTAGATTTCAGTGGTCTTTGTCATTGCTTCTTTTATCTAGATCAGCGCCTAATATTGGCTCTTTGGATCTCTGCATATTGTGAGAAGAGACACACAAAAGGGAGCAGAAAGATCCCTTTAACTTGGGCTTAGAGAAGATGTTGCCCCCCCTTCACTGATCTTTTCTGGTATATCTTTCAGACCATGTTTTCCACTTGGCCTTACAGAATTGGAGAGGACAAATCATCTAGGTCATTGGCTTTCAAGTTTGACAACAGGTTGAAATCAGATGCCTGGGCCTTACCTCCAAAAATTCCAATTTAATTGGTCTGGGTTAGTGGCCTGAGCATCAGTTAAAAAAATTCCTCAGATGGGAATTCCCCGGCAGTCCAGTGGTTAGGACTCTGAGTTTCACTGATGAGGGCCTGGTCGAGCCCTACAAGGTGCCGTCATGAAAAAAATAAAAATAAAACAACAACAAAAAGAAGACTAACAAAACTATTAAAAAAAAATCACACACAAACTCCTCAGCTGATTCTAGTAGACAAAGGAGAGGATAAGTGATTGAGATCAGGAGAAATACAATAGCTGCAAACAATAGAGTGACTGATAAGATCACAGCAGCCTAGAAAGTCAAGAAACAGACAAGAAAAAAGTGATGTAGTAGACAGAAAACCATGTGAAAGAACTTTTTTATTTCCTTGATGTGCCACAGAGTCCCACTTCTTACTAATTCTAGTTGCCCAATTTACTTTTTAACTCTGATTTAAAGTGAAAAATAGATGATTCCACCACAATCATACTTCTCTAGATATATGAGTGTTTGCTTATTGGCCTTTTTTCTTTTATTCAAAGATACAAACTTAGATTCATTTATTATTATCATTCTCGTCAACAAAATTAAGACTTGGTTAATATAAATAGAAAAACTACCTCTTGAAAGGGTATTTTTAACAATCACTGTAGGTAGTTAGTATTCTTCAGAACAACAACAAAAAAATTTAAATGTATAACTAGCATATCACACAGGAGCTGGCATTTATGATCAAGAAATAGCTTTGTAAGTCAGGAAACATGATGAGAAAAAAGAACTCTTCACATTAATATGCTTGGGAGGCAGAAAACTCAAAACAATGCTAAGTAGTAAAGGTGAATTAGTTTATATAAAATGGAAAATTTAGAGGTCAAGGAGATTTTGGTTACAGTTTGGTCAGGATCTTAACTCAATTTCTGTGCATTCCTCTCATTTCTGTCTTCTTCTCTGTACAGGCCTTGAACTCAGGCCAACTCCCCTTGAGGTGGCAAAATGGCAACAAGCAAGTAGAGGATATCCTTGGTTAGTCCTTTTTATTTGCAGCAGGAAGGAATCTTGTCTTCTGATTGTGCTCATGTAAGAGTCGTGAAGGTTCCTCCTACATTTTTACTGTAATCCCCAGCACATAGCTCCTAGAATTTTGTTTTCCTAAACTGAAACATGTGTCTGTCTCTGAATGTATCACCATGGCTGATAGGATGAAATAAACAAAATGGTTTGGGCAAGTCATGTTCTACTCCCAAATCAAAGAGTGGGACTAGACTTTCTAGAATCATAGGAGTCTCCAGATGTAATAATATTAATAATAATAAAATGAAAACAGAGGGAGAGACAGACAAAGAGAGGAAGGGGGCTAGACAGGTAAAAAACATATACATCAGAAACTTCCAGCAAGCACCCCATATAGGAACACATGTGGAAACCAATGTGGCTGGGTTAGAATTTAAATCTCGCCAAATAATTTTGTGTCTTAGGCTGAACAGGTCACTGTCAGTGTTAGTATGAGTATGTTCAACAAGATAATCTTGTTTCTAAGATTCTGTTCAAACCTGAAATTTCTCAACTTTGTGTCTCTAAAATATCTTGTGTCTTGAGCTACTGGTTTTCAGCCCTACTTTTTTGAGAAACATTGAAAGGAATAGGTCTGATTTATGGTTTGGGCAAAACTGTCAAAGGAGATTAAAGCATGTTTTCACTTTTCTTTAGCAATATGGGCACTCCTGGTCATTTTAGAATCTACTGATAGAGGCAACTCCTTGTTTCTCTTTCACTGTTTCCCTGTGTGCCTGACAAATCAGAGTGATTGCTCTGACTTGTGTAAGAATGGATTTTCCTATATTTGTTTTAAGACTTCCTAGAATGATTCACTTTGTTACCACAATTCTCTTGCATTTGCAAAATGTTATGTGACACTGCTAAGGTAAATTTATTGAGGCTCTTAATTTTAATTAGTTTTTTTCTCATATTTTCTCTGAAAAGTTAATCCTCTTTTAATGAAATTGTAAAATATAAGCAAATCTTACATGGCACTTTTATCACCTGCTCATTTGAGATCAAAAGTCCAACTGTACTGCTTTCTAAAATTATACCAAATATTAAGTGCATATTAAAATGGTAATTTTTATCTCAGATCAATGGCTGAGCTTTAATTTATTTGAGCAAAGTAAAACAATGCAGATAATGGCTAAAAGCCGCATTCAGCATGTTTTATAGTACAAAGATATTATTATAGTGATTTTATCACTGTTTGAAGTACAGTTGGAAGCAGATTCTTCACTTGAAAACTTAATATGTCTAAACTTTCCATCAGAAAAGAATCTGCCAAATAGCTTCTCCATAATGGAAAAGGGAGACACTCTCATATCTCCTCTAAGTTTTATGATGTAAAATTGTACCTGCTGCTACATTTTGATGATCGTTAAAATCTAGCGCTTGTGTGAGTTTTCCAGGTTAATAGTGTTATTACTTTAGCTCAGTGATAAAGAAAATATTTGTACTCTAATCTCTGTTCAAATTTTCAGTCTTATCTCTTACATTTAAGAACTGAATGTCAATTTTGGATCTATGAACAGTACAGGTGGATCCTCTATTTAGTTTGGTCACCCCGGTGCATATTTTCTTCTCTTTCTTCTGTATTTATGATCAAAGCACAGGCTCACTTTGTACCCTTATACTGACAATTTATAACCAGCTCATAAATGCCCCTTATCTTCTGATTTATGGTGGACTGCCTCCCACCCCCCGACCCCCAGCCACTTGCTGTCCCTGACTTCTTTCTCCTGGTTCCCATTCATTGCTCTTCTCAGGCGACCAGTGGAAATTCGTTAGCTTATGTACCTGTTGATAGAGGAAAGTCAGCATTTAAATAATGCTTATATTATCTCCAAACTCTTGATGCCAGCATACTGAAGGATGGAAGATAACTACTTGTGATAGTTTGGCCTGAGAACTGCTTCAAACATCACTGAACTTTGTTGACAATTTCAGGTAACACTCACCAGAGGAAAAATAAAAGGCAAAATGAGTTTTGGTAATGAAATTAATTGAGGGAAAGCCAGTCTAACTGTCAAAAGAGAAGAACCTTGAGAAGAAAGGCAGCCTCTAAAGGTCAATACACAGCGTGCTGTAATCTTTACCATCTGTGTTCAGGCTGGTGAAATTCTGAGACTGTCATATGCAGTCTTTTTTTCTGAAAATAACAGACAAGGGGGAAAAAAGACTTGCCCAACAGGGAACCTGGATATACTTAGCTGGATAGAAAACGAAAACACTATAAGGTATAAACTTAGGATGACCCTTAATTTTCCTTCCCCTTGACCTACATGGGTCCACAGATAGTTTCAGAAAAGTAGTACCATGGCGAATTGAAATAATTCCATCACCAATGAAATGTAATGTTATATTTACAAGGTGGAACACCAGGCAGCTTGACAATGTGAACATTCTCCATCGTCTAACTCTGTTCTTTGCTGAAGGTTAGAAAGGCTTTCTCCAATTTTTTTCTAATAGAAAAAAAAAATTAAAAAGTAAGTAGAAAATGGACTTGGTTTCTCTTTATATAAAGCTTTGACAGATCTATTAGAAATCTCAAATGTTGGGACTCTGTATATAGTGATGTGAATTTCTCCTGTTAGAACAAAATGTAGAGGTTTGATACAGAATTTTGATAAGATTTACCAAATATACCAAGTGTCATAAATAATTCCCTACACTCCCATGTCTATGAATATGTAGTGCTTTTGCACAAATGAGAAATGATTGAAAAAGAAAAAATTAAATTCTATATAATACTTATACATGTGGATATATAAATTTATATATTTGAATGCATATATTTATATATATTTATATCAACATATGTATTTGCATACACATATGTATATGTAAAAATTGCAAAACATTGTACACTATTATTTATTAGTTATATTATTATGCATCAACTATAACTGACTTTATTGAAAGTTTATGTATTTTGATTAATTAATAAAATATGAAATACTTTTCCTCCCATTATTATATATAAAGTCAAATGTGTTCAATATTGTTCTTGGAGTATCAATTTCCTTTTTCTAAAAATCTAATCCTTTAGAGATTTTTAGGTCTAGCTTTTCCACGGTATCACGTCTGTTTATTATCTCATCTAAAGACCTCATTTTAATGCAGATACCTCCGTTTATCCCCACAACATCCAGAATTCATGAATGATGCCCACATACTGTCATAAGATAAAATACTTTCCTTGTGTTCATTGGAGCTGTTTTAACCACAATAGGGGTGGCAGATTTTACAAAACACGCTGACATCTTAACTTCATAGATAAAGCCGAAGGTTAACTGATTCGTTTTTCCCTTCTGTGAATGCGTTGCTTTGTTTTACAAACAGGAAATAAGAGGTTAGTAGTCTCTGCAACATTTGTCACTGCCTCCACAGCCTTCCAGAAAAATAGGATCCATAAAATCGTAGACATAAAAAATAATAACACTCTCCAAATGCTAGTTAATAAAACGCTCCACCTCTTTAGGTGAAAAAGATACTTTATTTGTATTCATTAGAGTGACCCAACCACTCACTTGTATGCTTTATTATATCTCTCCTGTGTGATGTAATAGCTTGAACACATGAAAATAAAGCATGCAGATTGAATTGCTTCTCTCTCCACATATTTAAAACACAGGTAACTTTTGTTTCTCTTTTTCCCCACTGTTTTTTGGTTTCCTCCTCTTCCCCTCCCTCTTTTTCCTTTCTCTTCCTCCTCCTTGTTCTGCCCAAGGACTCCCCTCGTGAGCCATTCACTTTTACATTCTGGAGGCAATCTTGCCGGTTAAAGTTCCCAGCAGATTACACAAGTGGGTTAGGTTTATTTTCTTGTTGTTTCTTTGACATCATGAGTTACAAGTGACCTGCCTCAACTGGTTTATGTTGACTTAAAAGCCTTTTCTTTTTGGAAGAGTGCATTGTTTAATAACCGATAAGTTATAAAGAAATTTCAATTTATGAAAATAAAACTAGAGAATGAAAATCTGGGTCTAGGAAAAGAGAAATAGAGACAGAAGCTGTTTACACACAAGTTGCTAAATAGATGTCTCTTTCCTTCAGTTTTGGGAAAAGGAATCTCACCATTGACAAATGATACTGCTCTAAGCCTATTAGGTTGAATACGTCACTGTCAATCACTTTGCAATCCACAGGGCAATAATTCTCCATAATAACTGCCAACTCTAGTCAATGCATTTGCATCATTTTACTTTAGAGGCTTATGAAATGCAAATGCAAATTCTAATAATAATGCTTCTTATTTAATTAGTTCTGCTTGATGGATATTCTCTTTCTTCAGCAAAGTTTAAAAAATAAAAATTCCAGTTCCAAGCTTGATATGGCCATTTGCCCATTCTTTTTATTGCTGGTCCAACGGTTGAAGTTTCTGAGCAGGGAAAAGGGAGTCATGACATGAGAAATGAGACACTTTTTTGAAAGAAGGTGAACTCTACAGGTATCTTTTATTCACCATATTGTTTTAAACCCAGGGGAAAATATCATACTCACCTATTTTCAGCTAATTAAAAAAATCTTTGGGGAAAGGATATTGTGCTTCCATCAGAGGTCAGAGTCATCTGTTATGAATGTCCAGCTCTTACTGTACTGAATGTATGTACCTGTCTACCCAGCATCCTTCATGTAGGGAAAATACAGCTCTCCCTCACTCCATAGTAATTCTACTTACGCAAATGGTGGATAAGTGACACAGACCTGGCCAAGCAGGATACTTTATTAACTTGAGCACAGTTAGGGATAGAGGCTGCCTAGCTAGTTGCTTATGGTGCCAAGAATCTGTCCTACTTCTGTGGGAGGATATGCTTACTCACCAGCTTTCTATGCTTTTCCCACTATCTTGTGTGCTGTGGAGCATGAGCTCAAATGAGGATTGCCAATGAGGCTTAGTGAATGAGCTGCACTTTAGAACCCAGGCTTGAACCACAAGGCAGGTGCTCTCACCAGCAATTGGGAACAATACATGTCACACACACACACCATGTTAAGATTTTTTTTATAAGACATCCCAATCTGTCTTTATCACTGATGTGATATGGCACAGTCTTAAACTGATTTATCTCTTTGGGTTTAGGCAGTAGTAGTCTTTCTTTTTTCTTTTCCCTTTATAATCCCTTTAGAACTACATATCTTATATAAGTCCAAACGTATAGTTTGCAAAGACGTGAAGCTGCACTGGGAGAGCAAACTAGAGCTCTTCTATTTATTTATTTAACTTGTATTTCTTTTGCTGCATCTTCACATCTGAACTCTATGTGAGTCCCAGGATTATTCTATGGAAGCATAATGCTCCACTAAAAAAAAGGCTTGAAATACAAAATTAAGACATGAATTATTGGATGTATAAGGATCATGTTTTCAAGCTCAATCATTCCATGCAACATATTCCTAGGGCATCAATACTATAGCAGTCATTCTCTTCAGTAATAGGAATACATAGAAAGGAGTAGGTGAGGAAGAAGGTGGATGGATGACTGAAGTCAGGTAAGTATTGATGAAAGAAAGAATGGGATAGATAAATTTGGAATACTGAATAGAGTTGATGGCAATGACACAATTAAGGTGAGCTCTAATATGCCAGCAACGTTATAGGGGGTTCATAAAGAAAAGAGGTTGGTTTAAGAGAAAAGTAAGAATAACAGACATAGAGTCAGATAAATTTTATCAACTGCTTAACTTTTTGGAGGGATGGGTCTGTTACAATCAATTTCTTCCTTGACTTGCTATTATATTGACAATAGCCATTGCTAAAAATAAGGGTGGACCCATTTTGGGCATAAAGAAACTTCCCCCTACACCCATATGTGCTAATTTGTTTCTTGCCAAATCATGCCTTTTGAATCACGTAGGCTTGCACTAAGGGAAAAATCGGGCAGCTTGTTCAATGAGATGTATAGAAATATTCATGAACTCATGGGTCCATGACTTCCAGTAGGAAGTTTTGGTTTCTGCTTTCCAATTAACCTGTCCAGATGATGCTCAGAGGCTTATAGATTATGGAGATCATTTCAAAACACTCGGAGTAATTGCTTTTGTAGTTCAGATTCTGAATTTCTATTAGAAATTCCTAAATTGTTGGTGGAACAATAGGCAGAAAATATATATCTCAGTGCTCAAAACATTTACTGGACACAGGAGTCTATGTAAGTAGTTCTAGTGTCAGGGAGGGACAAACAAAGCATAAACAAAACCTGCAAATTACACTTAACCCCTCAGGGTAAATATGAACAAAGAATAGACTATATTTTTCTAAGGCATCTGGGTATAAACCTTTTCCCCCACTTTGCCAGAAACCATAGTGTTTATAGGCATGTTTTACTGGAAATCTGCTGCTTCTCACAATGTTTCCTGCACAACTGTCTTAGTAAAACTACATCTGGAAATGACAAGCACACAGTTGTAAATCTGGAAGTCAGTATGTTGTTATAATAGCTTGCAGCTACAATATGGCCGTCTTGCTGGATGCCAAAGAGCGTTACAAAGACAAAGCCCAGCTGCAGCTACTGAAATGAATGCTATTCTTTCTGAGGGGATGCAATGAGTTTTAAGAGGGTTATAATGTCTCTTTTCAAACTACCAAATGAACCAGAGTAGCACTGAACTTATTGTTTCCTGGACAAACCAGTTATTTTAGAGATCTTGACAAACAGATTGGATTGGCCAAGCATGATTTGTTGGATGGTGTGAAAACAGGTAAAAATCCATCTAGTTGCAGCTTCCTGGACTCAAACTGGTGTTAGGACCCATCTTATTCAAATGTCTGCCTAGATAATGAAGCTCCCTTCCCAAGAGTCATAATCTGTCATCTTCAGCATCTCAGCAGTTCTTGGTCCTAGATCACTAATGTAATGCATATAGGGTCTAAAAAAAAGCATCCGGTGGGTAAGTTTGAAGCTGACCCTTTGAGTGTTTGTTTGAGTTTTTTAAATTAACCCGGGCAAAGAATGATTTGTCATGATGGGAGATTCATCAAATTTCATTTTTATATAAAAGCCACTAGTAAGAAAGACAGTAATGAAAAGTAAACAGCATTTAATAATGAAAAAAAGTAAAATAAAAATTATGCAAATTCTCATTATTCATGTGGTAATTGATTATTGGTAAATTTAGACATTGGGCTTTGATTGTAACATATATATAGGTGAATACTGTTTATCTTTTAATATGGCTTACACTTTCACTAATGTCTCTAAGCCTCTGTTCAACAGGTGTATATTTGAAATAACTATAGTGTTTGTCTCTTCTTTATTCTGTTTCCAGCATGTTCTCTCTTCATTACTTTTGCCCCAAAGGAAGAGTAGAACATGTCTCTTTCTAAGTCCAACATTCTATTCTTATTTCATCCAATCCACTTCCAAAGAGACTTTTGTTTTCATTATTTATTTTTTCTCATATCTTAAATGTTTGAATTTCCTTTCTAGGCAATTTTCCCTTGCTTTCAATCATCCAAAAATCTCTTCTATTTGAAAGTGAAGGTGGTCAAACAGTACAAACTTCCAATTTATAAGATAAATATATTCTTTGGGAAGTAAATTCCAGCATAATAACTATAGTTAGAAATACTGTATATTTGAAAGTTGCTAAGAGATCAGTCCTGAGTGTTCGTTGGAAGGACTGATGTTAAAGCTGAAACTCCAATACTTTGGCCACCTAATGCAAAGAGCTGACTCATCTGAAAAGACCCTGATGCTGGGAAAGATTGAGGGCAGGAGGAGAAGGGGACGACAGAGGATGAGATAGTTGGATGGCATCACTGACTCAATGGACACGAGTTTGGGTAAATTCCGGGAATTGGTGATGGACAGGGAGGCCTGGCGTGCTGTAGTCCATGGGGTCACAAAAAGTCAGACATGACTGAGCTACTGAACTGAACTGAAGAGAATAAATCTTAAAGGTTCTTACCACAAGAAAAAAATTATAACTATGCAGGGTGATAAATGTTAATTTATTATGGGAATCATTTTGCAACATATTTATATCAAATCAGATGTTGTACACCTTAAACTTACACAGGCTATATACCAATTGTATCCCAATATAGCTGGAAAAAATTTTAATGAACAGTAGAGCTTTTCAAACAAGTGCTTTTGTAAGATCCATGAAGACAGAGACAATGTCTGTGGTTTATTGGTATTCCCAATATCTAAAGGAATGCTCAATAAATATCTGTCAAATAAAGAAATTAAATAAATAAATGAGTAAATAGATAATAAATGTGTGTATGCTACTTGCCTCAACTCCCTCACAATTTTCTGGCCGTTTTTCCTTTAGCCTATGCTAGATATCTGAAAAATCATTTTTGTCTACTAGATATCAAGTTGCCTTTCTATATTTCCCTCATCATTATTATACATTTGACACTGTGGACTCCCTCACTCCCACCAGCATTGTCCCACCAACACACTCAAACATACACACACACACACAATTTTAATGTCTTCTTTCCTAGTTTTGATGATGGGTCATTAGTTGGTTCTCATTCAAACTCATTTGCTAACTCTGACTTTCCCTAGATACACCTCCCCACTGGTTTCAACTCTTCTTGCTATTGAACTCAAACCTGTCTCCCTTCCCATTGAAGACAGTGAAGAATGGGAAGTTTAGGTAGGACTTTGTAGTTGGGAAATACTTTTCTTTGTGACCCCAATACTTGCCCTTCTTCTACCCCCACTCTCTACTTGTTTCTCAAATTGTAGCCCCTGTACAACTTGTGTCAACATTTTAAAAATATTGATTTCCAGGTCCTACATTAGTCCCCTGGTCCTACTGAAACAGAATTTCAGGGATGGGACCTCCAGAATGTATATTAAAAATGAAAACTCCTTGGATGATTCTAATTTGCAGCCAGGTTTGGGGACCACTGAACTATATATCACTGTATAGAAGCAGATAATTTTTTTAAAGAAGGATGAAAACTAACCCATTTTAAGGCCATGACACCTGGGTCCTTCATCGCAACTTACAACATTTTCTGCAGCCCTCTCTTCTCCCAACTTAACAGGAGTCCTGCGTTGAGTTTACTTATCTTCAGTGTGTTAAAGATCATTCATCAAGTTTCTCCCTTCACAATGAACTGATACCTCATTCTGAGTTAGTGGACTACCAAATAGTTTTCTCTCAAGTTGGTAAAAATATGATTATGGCTTTCTAGGGAAGTTTACTCAAGTGAGTGTAACACAGTACAGGCCCAAATTACATGATTTGCTAAGACTCTAATAATTCTACTTTATTCAAAAGTCTATAAATTTCTGCTTCGCTTTATCCTTACTTTTTTCTTTATACTACATTTTTATATTTCAAGCACAAATCAATATTTCTGCTTTTCAAAATGGAAATATTTTGCTTATAATATTAAACATATTAGCAACAAACATAAAATTGCTGCTAAGTTTAAGGGAGATAGTCATTATAAATGCATGATGCAGGAAAAATGTGATTTACTTACAAAATATACAAACATAACAATGGGAATAGATTATTGCCATGCACAAAAGTAATGACATTTCTATACATATCTGCACATGTAGAGTAGAAAGAGCAAGAAAAGCAAATAGAAAAACAAATGCTGTTTTTATTTGCTGTGCTCATTAATATTTGTTTTTTAATACACATATAATTTTACTCTGTGAGATCTCTGAGGAACAAAAGGTTAGTACATTCCTTGGTTCTAGTCCCGTCCACTCCCCAGTCCTGCTCCACCTTGGCATTTATCAGTGGAGTTCTCCTTGGAGGCCACGTTGTAGCATATCCCCTATGTGTGGAGAGAGGAAACACTGTTCCCAAATGTGGGTAAAACTAATGCTTTCCAAAGGATAATTTGGTCAAGACCCTACACCTTTATCATTAGATTTTTTAAGTTAGAAAAAGGAACACAGCAAGTTTTAAATAGTAACCCTGTCCATTCATTCTTATTTTGTACTTGTCATTCTTGGATTTGTTTTTCTGTTGTTCCTCCTCATTGATATCTGACCTGCGACATCAGAAAATAGAAGTGTGAAGTCACAAAGGTATTAGATGGCTGGCTAGACTGTAATCTTGACATTTGCAGTATGTGATTCAATCTTAACCGCATATGAGTTGCTTGCACTCCAGCAATTTCTGAAATTTGGGAGTTACTACCCATCTAGATGTAAAGGCCACCTTCTTCCCACTTTGGAAAATCTATATTTTTATTACCATCTTTACCTCTTTTTGACTATCTTCTTTTACTAGTTTGTTGATACTCTTCTTCCCAAATATAATATAATATTTAGAAAAATGTAAAAAATTCTAGTAAAAAAAGAATGACTCACAATATCATACTAATCATAATAAAGTTGTCCATACGAGCCCCAGTTAACATTTTTAATGTAATATGTCTATCCAGCTCTTTTCCTTCTTCATCTTTTAAGAGTTAAAATAATAATATATTTTTCCATGCTGCTTTACTTTCTTCAGACTTTTACTATAAGTATTTCCCATTTAACTAAAAACTCTCAAAAAAACTCTAATAACTATATGCTGCTGCTAAGTCACTTCAGTTGTGTTCGACTCTGTGCGACCCCGTAGACGGCAGCCCACCAGGCTCCCCCATCCCTGGGATTCTCCAGGCAAGAACACTGGAATAGTCTACTAAATGACAATAGCATAATTTATTTGACCATTTTCCTAATGGGGATATTTTGACTATTTCCAATAGTATGAATTGCATACATCTGACAGAGAACATGAAGGAACTTGAAGGTGTATATGCTTTTAACTGATTTCTTTTCCTAGAACAGAATCATGGATATAGAATCAGTGGATCAAAGACTACATGTTTATGGCCCTCCTTACACATGACTCTCCTCCATTTTCAAACACAATTTAAAGACTTTTACTGGTTGTTTTTGTTCAGTTGCTCAGTCATGTATGACTCTTTGTGACTCCATGGACTATATATAGCCTGTCGCACTCCTCTGTCCATGGAATTCTCCAGGCAGGAATACTGGAGTGGGTACCCATTCCCCTCTCCAGAGGATCTTCCCAACCCAGGGATTGAACCCAGGTCTCCAGCATTACAGGCAGATTCTTTACTGTCTGAGCCACCAAAGAAGTCCAAGAATCCTGGAGTGGGTAGCCTATCCCTCCTCTAGGGGATCATAATGACCCAGGAATCAGACGGGGATCTGCTGCATTGCAGGAGAATTCTTTATCAGCTGAGCTACCAGGGAAGCCCTGGGAGTCAATATTCATTTGTGAGACATTTTAACTAAAGGTAATAGATAGTAATTGAAGGGAAATTTTAAAGGAGAGGAGTAATATTTTAGAAATGACTGCTTCGAGGAGTTATTTTTTTTTCTTGATTGAATCATATATAACTTTGAATTTTACTTTTCTGACCACAGCAAACAAGCCAGGCCTTCCTCTGGTATAGAAAGTCTTCTGTGCCTTTCTTCCCTACATTCTCTTGTATTGACAAATCTAAAGGGAGTTTAGATCTCAATTCCCATTGTTCTGTTGCAAACATTCATGTTATCTGAGCAAAGATGCAGTCTTCTTTTTTACTTTCCTACTACTTGGTTTCTTTCAACTGTTTTCTAAACATTTTTTGTGCCCTATACTCTGCCTTCAGGATCTGTTTTCTTGCCCAGCCAAATTCTCTCAGTTCATTTGTTCATAGACACTTCTGAGTACTTGTGGATCATGTTAAACAGTCTTATCTAAACAGTGACCTGAGAATGATATTCTCAAAGGACTGTCCAGTGCCACCGTTCCACAATCTTACAGTGCAATTCCTTTAACCTGTGCTACAATATTGTTCATATTGTTCTGTCCGACAAAATTTTCTCTTTGTGAAATGGAGCTGAGTCTTTCTGGAAGCAGAACACCCCTTCTGGAGGCAAAGATATAAAGACTGTGGAAAAGCACTAATTTTGCAAGGGTGACTTTCTCTAAGAAGAACCTGCTAAAAAGTGACCAAGAAGATGGGTGACTGTGGCTACTCTTGAACATTTTTTAAAAGGAAAGATAAAATCTGACTCTGTATTGGATCTGTTTCTTTCAGCTTAACCTTTATATTTTGTTGTTTTTGGTGCAAGTTAAAAATGTTGCCTGTAGCCTGAAATATACAGGGTAACCCCCTTTCTCAAGGCTCTGATCTTTAAAGGTATAACAACTTTACCATTCATATAGAGATTAAAAGTTGCAGAATAGACCATTTGTCTTGTTGGAGGTTTACAAGAACATTATGACCTGACCTACAAGGAGAGCTGCAAGAACAAAGGATTCTGACACCAAGAAGTTTGCAGCAACCAACCACACAGTCTCCCCTTTCAGTGTGAAAGGAACCTAAATTCTTACTTGGGGAAGATTGTTTTGGGGGACACTGGTTCACCACCTTCTCAGTCTCCTGGCTTTCTAAGTAAAGTCACTATTGCTTGCCCTAACAACTTGTCTCTCGATTTATCAGCCTGTCATGAATCTGCTTGCCAATACAGGAGACTTAAGAGACCTGGGTTTAAACCCTGGGTCAGGAAGATCCCCTGAGGAGGGCATGGCAACCGACTTGAATACTCTTGCCTGGAGAATCCCAGGAACAAAGGAGACTGGCACACTACAGTTCAAAGGGTTGCAAAGAGTTGGACACAATTCAAGTGACTTAGCATGAATGATGAGCAGCATGAGTCTGGACTCTCCGCATGAACAGCTGATGGCAGTGAGATGGGTAAAGGGGGGCCTAAGAAACTAGGTCATTTTAAAATTTTCAAATTGAGAAAAATACCACTTTACTAGTGCAATTCTGCATCTAGCAAAATTTCTTAGGTAAGTTAGGAATTTTATAGCAAGAGTCACTGGTGTTCTGCTGGAGGACTTCACCTGTCTTCCCTGTAAATGACAGACTGCTGGAATGTAAAGCATTTGGTTTCTTATAAATGGTTTCACTCAGGGTGGAAGTCGTGATCTATGTTTCAGGTCAAAGGCAAGAACACGCTTTCCCCTATCTGTTTCCTGTCTCCAAGTGATCAATCATTTATTTCCCAAGGGAATTGTAGTTCTTGGGCATGAGGCCTGTTTTCCATTGGCTTCTATTATCATTTGCTAATTAGATTACAACCTAGTCTTTACCATACTCTGTGGCTTTGAGACCTTCCCTGGCAGTGTTTTTCTGTTAGCTTTACAAATGCTGCAGATCATGCCTTCCCTTGGCCTATTGTGTTAAACCAGGCAAAGTGGTGAACCTTAGATTCACATATGACTTTCTTATTGTTGGAGGGGACAGATAAAACGTTAAAATTAATCCTCCTTTATGTTCAGACGTGATTCAACTTTAGGAATATGCACTTAGGAAATTTTAGAGTTTCTGTCATCCTTACACTAATGCAGACCTTAAAATATAACTCTTATCTTGAATGTATATCTTGCTTACACTTAATAAAAATTTATTTTTGACATTGAATATGTCCACTGTGATGGCTAATTTTATTTTTTTTTATTTTTTATTTTTTTCAAAGAGTTATTTTATTTATTTTTTTAAATTTTATTTTATTTTTAAACTTTACAAAATTGTATTAGTTTCGCCAAATATCAAAATGAATCCGCCACAGGTATACATGTGTTCCCCATCCTGAACCCTCCTCCCTCCTGCCTCCCCATACCATCCCTCTGGGTCGTCCCAGTGCACTAGCCCCGAGCATCCAGTATCGTGCATTGAACCTGGACTGGCAACACATTTCATACATGATATTTTACATGTTTCAATGCCATTCTCCCAAATCTTCCCACCCTCTCCCTCTCCCACAGAGTCCATAAGACTGTTCTATACATAAGTGTCTCTTTTGCTGTCTCGTACACAGGGTTATTGTTACCATCTTTCTAAATTCCATATATATGCGTTAGTATACTGTATTGGTGTTTTTCTTTCTGGCTTACTTCACTCTGTATAATAGGCTCCAGTTTCATCCACCTCATTAGAACTGATTCAAATGTATTCTTTTTAATGGCTGAGTAATACTCCATTGTGTATATGTACCACAGCTTTCTTATCCATTCATCTGCTCATGGACATCTAGGTTGCTTCCATGTCCTGGCTATTATAAACAGTGCTGCGATGAACATTGGGGTACACGTGTCTCTTTCCCTTCTGGTTTCCTCAGTGTGTATGCCCAGCAGTGGGATTGCTGGATCATAAGGCAGTTCTATTTCCAGTTTTTTAAGGAATCTCCACACTGTTCTCCATAATGGCTGTACTAGTTTGCATTCCCACCAACAGTGTAAGAGGGTTCCCTTTTCTCCACATCCTCTCCAGCATTTATTACATGTAGACTTTTGGATCGCAGCCATTCTGACTGGTGTGAAATGGTACCTCATAGTGGTTTTGATTTGCATTTCTCTGATAATGCGTGATGTTGAGCATCTTTTCATGTGTTTGTTAGCCATCTGTATGTCTTCTTTGGAGAAATGTCTATTTAGTTCTTTGGCCCATTTTTTGATTGGGTCATTTATTTTTCTGGAGTTGAGCTGTAGGAGTTGCTTGTATGTTTTTGAGATTAGTTGTTTGTCAGTTGCTTCATTTGCTATTATCTTCTCCCATTCTGAAGGCTGTCTTTTCACCTTGCTAATAGTTTCCTTTGATGTGCAGAAGCTTTTAAGGTTAATTAGGTCCCATTTGTTTATTTTTGCTTTTATTTCCAATATTCTGGGAGATGGGTCATAGAGGATCCTGCTGTGATGTATGTCAGAGAGTGTTTTGCCTATGTTCTCCTCTAGGAGTTTTATAGTTTCTGGTTTTACGTTTAGGTCTTTAATCCATTTTGAGTTTATTTTTGTGTATGGTGTTAGAAAGTGTTCTAGTTTCATTCTTGTACAAGTGGTTGACCAGATTTCCCAGCACCACTTGTTAAAGAGATTGTCTTTAATCCATTGTATATTCTTGCCTCCTTTGTCAAAGATAAGGTGTCCATATGTGCGTGGATTTATCTCTGGGCTTTCTATTTTGTTCCATTGATCTATATTCCTGTCTTGCCAGTACCATACTGTCTTGATAACTGTGGCTTTGTAGTAGAGCCTGAAGTCAGGTAGGTTGATTCCTCCAGTTCCATTCTTCTTTCTCAAGATTGCTTTGGCTATTCGAGGTTTTTTGTATTTCCATACAAATTGTGAAATTATTTGTTCTAGCTCTGTGAAGAATATTGTTGGTAGCTTGATAGGGATTGCATTGAATCTATAAATTGCTTTGGGTAGTATACTCATTTTCACTATATTGATTCTTCCAATCCATGAAGATGGTATATTTCTCCATCTATTAGTGTCCTCTTTGATTTCTTTCACCAATGTTTTATAGTTTTCTATATAAAAGTCATTAGTTTCTTTAGGTAGATATATTCCTAAGTATTTTATTCTTTCCGTTGCAATGGTGAATGGAATTGTTTCCTTAATTTCTCTTTCTGTTTTCTCATTATTAGTGTATAGGAATGCAAGGGATTTCTGTGTGTTGATTTTATATCCTGCAACTTTACTATAGTCATTGATTAGTTCTAGTAATTTTCTGGTGGAGTCTTTAGGGTTTTCTATGTAGAGGATCATGTCATCTGCAAACAGTGAGAGTTTTACTTCTTCTTTTCCAATTTGGATTCCTTTTATTTCTTTTTCTGCTCTGATTGCTGTGGCCAAAACTTCTAAAACTATGTTGAATAGTAATGGTGAAAGTGGGCACCCTTGTCTTGGGGTCTTAAAGTCAGGAGACTTTAGAGGAAATGCTTTCAATTTTTCACCATTGAGGATAATGTTTGCTGTGGGTTTGTCATATATAGCTTTGATTATGTTGAGGTATGTTCCTTCTATTCCTGCTTTCTGGAGAGTTTTTATCATAAATGGATGTTGAATTTTGTCAAAGGCTTTCTCTGCATCTATTGAGATAATCATATGGTTTTTATTTTTCAATTTGTTAATGTGGTGTATTACATTGATTGATTTGTGGATATTGAAGAATCCTTGCATCCCTGGGATAAAGCCCACTTGGTCATGGTGTATGATCTTTTTAATGTGTTGTTGGATTCTGATTGCTAGAATTTTGTTAAGGATTTTTGCATCTATGTTCATCAGTGATATTGGCCTGTAGTTTTCTTTTTTGTGGGATCTTTGTCAGGTTTTGGTATTAGGGTGATGGTGGCCTCATAGAATGAGTTTGGAAGTTTATCATCCTCTGCAATTTTCTGGAAGAGTTTGAGCAGGATAGGTGTTAGCTCTTCTCTAAATTTTTGGTAGAATTCAGCTGTGAAGCCATCTGGACCTGGGCTTTTGTTTGCTGGAAGATTTTTGATTACAGTTTCAATTTCCGTGCTTGTGATGGGTCTGTTAAGATTTTCTATTTCTTCCTGGTCCAGTTTTGGAATATGTCCACTGTGATGGCTAATTTTATGTGTCAGCTTATAGGCTATGGTGGCTAGTTCTTTAGTCAAACACTAGTCTAGTTATTGCTGTGAAGTTATCCTCCATATGCAACTAATATTTAAATCAATTGAGTAAAGCAGATTGCACTCCATAGTAAAGATGGGCCTCATCTAATCAGTTAAAGGTCTTAAGAGGTCTTATACAGAGGTACCTTGCAGGAATTCTGCCTCTAAATTTCCTCTTAGAAATTATACCTCGGTTTCCAGCCTGAATATTCATTGGAAGGACTGATGCTGAAGCTCCAATACTTTGACCACCTGGATGTGAAGAGCCAGCTCATTGGAAAAGACCCTGATGTTAGGAAAGATTGAGGGCAGGAGAAGAAGGGGGCAATAGAGGATGACATGGTTGGGTGGCATCAATGACTTAATGGATATAAGTTTGAGCAAACTCAGGGAGATACTGAAGGACAGGGAAGCCTGGCATGCTGCAATCTATGGGATCATGAAGAACTGGACATGACTGAATGACAGAAAAACAACAACTTCCAGTCATTTGATTCCAGATTGCAATTTTAATGTTTGCTGAATTTACAGACTGTCTTATGGATTTTGGACTTTTAAGCCCCACTGTCAATTTACAATTTTTTAAAGTAAATTAATATCTATCTATCTATACACACACACACACACACACATATGTTGTGTGTAGAACCAATAAAACCAATATTTTATATATATATATATTATATATATAAAACATTGGTTCTATTTCTGAGGAAAACCCTGACTAATACACCCACTCTGACCTATTCACCTCCAATCATTTCTAAATTCCCCCTTAAGACCCTATTTATCAAGGAACTTTCCTTAAACACACTTTCTTAATCTAACAACCGATGTATTGATATATTAATCTCTATTTTGTCCTCGTATGGAGAGAATCACTTTATTTTTTATAAATGAAAAACTATCGGTGCCCTTAAAGACAGCAGGCATCACAAGGGAATAAAAAGTAGCCGAGCAGCTAAAGGCAAGAAGCATTTCTCTATGGCTCAAGGGAAACATTTATTACAAAAGGATTGTTGGCTGTAATCTATCTAAAACATATTTTCAAAGTATATATAATCTTGTTTACCCCAAATCTTACATATTAAAGATAGCATTTTGTAAGTTGGCTATGGAGGTTCTCTGTGGGAATGGGGGTATGGTATAAAGCATGTAACAGGCTCTCCTTTGAAATTTTTGTGAACTTTTCCGTCAGTTCTGGAAAGAGAACCTCCTGGGTGTGGCTCTGCTTCCGTTGCTTGCATAAGCTTCCCAGAATTTACTAAGAAGTACTCTCCTTCCATACACCTCCCCGAGTTCTCTTCTACCACATTTTGACTATTGCTGGACTCTTAGGGGAAAAAAAGAAGACAGAAAAGTGGGAGCTTTCTGGCTTAGAAGGCTTAGAGATGATTTCCATCTGAAAAACCAGTCCAGGTTTATTTTAAAACTTCCAAATATGCTGGATTCCCCAATTAGGACTGGTTTCACGGGATTGATTGTGAATTTCTTTTCAGGAGCCCTTCCAGGTTTGGCTATTTTTGTCTAACTCTGTAACACCCCAAACTTTTTCTATCATAGTCTAACTATGAGGTGGAAGACAAGAGGAATTCCCAGGAAAGAGTTCATTAACTTCTTGGCTCTAATTGAGCATCTCATTATAAGTGGTGTGTTGGGTAAATTTGGGTAGGGTAAATGTAAAATGAAGCCCTCAACATACAGATGAGCTGGACAACAAGATTCCAATTTAATTGAGAACACAGAATGAGACCTCCAGAACATAATGATAGTACCCCAGGATTAAGGAATTTCCCAGGATAAAGGTGCTAAAACTGGAAGATACCTGGGAAAACAGGAATGAGTCAGTCACTATAAATATCAGGCAGGAATTATACTGAATGTTCCATAATACTGAGTAAGCATCCAGGTGAGGCAGAAGATCTCCTGGAGTAGGTAGAAATCTAGGATTTTAGGACTAGGGAGAATTTGTTTAAGTAGAAGAAAGGTATTTAAAGGGGAAAACACAACAAGAATGGAAACCAGGCAAAATTAAGCCTAATATGTTAAGAAGACAGCAGGAAGCCCTGGCTAATGGGGACAACTGATGTAGGGGTAGGGGAAGTGTGATGTAAGCGTGGAAAGGCTGATTGTGGTCAGATCCAGGAACTTAGATTTTATTCTATTAACAATAAGAACCAATGGATTTTGAGCAGGGTCCTGTCATGATCTAAAGAATGTTTTAGTTTTAGGGTATTAAGAAGGTTGTATGGAAGATAGGACAGACTAGAATCTGAGAAATTAGATATTTTACTAATTAAAACTTGAGGAAATGATAACACAAATTAGTTTGATTGCAGTAGAAGTAAAAAGTAAGAACAAATATGAGAAACATATCAAACAAATAGTTGGCAGAATCCTATAACCGATTAGGAATAGAAGTGGATAAAGAAAACAGGATACCATCAGATTTTCTGGAGTCAAAATCACTATGAAATCATGGCAACTTGGGAGCCCATTCCCTTTTGGGGAAAGTTAATGCTCTTGGATTTCTACCTACTCCAGGAGATCCTTTGCCTCACCTGGATGCTTACTCAATATTATGTAACATTCAGTATAATTCCTGCCTGATATTTATAGTTAATGTTGTGGATCACAATAAACTGTGGAAAATTCTGAAAGAGATGGGAATACCAGACCCACCTGACCTGCCTCTTGAGAAATTTGCATGCAGTTCAGGAAGCAACAGTTAGAACTGGACACGGAACAACAGACTGGTTCCAAATAGGAACAGAAATACGTCAAGTCTGTATATTGTCACCCTGCTTATTTAACTTATATGCAGAGTACATCATGAGAAATGCTGGGCTGGAGGAAGCATAAGCTGGAATCAAGATTGCTGGGAGAAATATCAATCACCTCAGATATGCAGATGACACCACCCTTATGGCAGAAAGTGAAGAGGAACTAAAAAGGCTCTTGATGAGAGTGAAAGAGGAGAGTGAAAAAGTTGGCTTAAAGCTCAACATTCAGAAAACGAAGATCATGGCATCTGGTCCCATCACTTCATGGGAAATAGATGGGGAAACAGTGGAAACAGTGTCAGACTTCATATTTTTGGGCTCCAAAATCACTGCAGATGGTGACTGCAGCCATGAAATTAAAAGATGCTTACTCCTTGGAAGAAAAGTTATGACCAACCTAGATAGCATATTCAAAAGCAGAGACATTACTTTGCCAACAAAAGTTCATCTAGTCAAGGCTATGGTTTTTCCAGTGGTCATGTATGGATGTGAGAGTTGGACTGTGAAGAAAGCTGAGCACAGAAGAATTGATGCTTTTGAACTGTGGTGTTGGAGAAGACTCTTAAAAGTCCCTTGGACTGCAAGGAGATCCAACCAGTCCATTCTGAAGGAGATCAGCCCTGGGCTTTCTTTGGAAGGAATGATGCTGAAGCTGAAACTCCAGTACTTTGGCCACCTCATGCGAAGAGTTGACTCATTGGAAAAGACTCTGATGCTGGGAGGGATTGGGTGCAGGAGGAGAAGGGGACAACAGAGGATGAGATGGCTGGATGGCATCACTGACTTGATGGACGTGAGTCTGAGTGAACTCCGGGACTTGGTGATGGACAGGGAGGCCTGGCGTGCTGCGATTCATGGGGTTGCAAAGAGTCAGATACGACTGAACAACTGAACTGAACTGAATGCTCTTGGCTTTTAAGATGATATATTCCCTTGGCACAAATAAAGGAATTTAGCCTGTTGTTGCTAATACCTTTGGAGAAGGCAATGGCACCCCACTCCAGTACTCTTGCTTGGGAAATCCCATGGATGGAGGCGCCTGGAAGGCTGCAGTTCATGGGGTCGCTAGGGTCAGACACGACTGAGCGACTTCACTTTCACTTTTCACTTTCATGAATTGGAGAAGGAAATGGCAACCCACTCCAGTGTTCTTGCCTGGAGAATCCGAGCGATGGGGGAGCCTGATGGGCTGCCGTCTATGGGGTCGCACAGAGTCGGACACGGCTGAAGTGACTTAGCAGCAGCAGCAGCTAATACCTTTAATCATCTGGTGGTTGGCTTTGAGTAGATGTTTGGGACAGTTATCACTGGTTAACAAGCTAAAAAATGTATAACAATATTTCAGCTTAACTTTTATTTTTAGTTCACCTAAGCCATGGTAGCAAAATTATAAACTCACATTTTTGCACCAAGATTCTTTACCTAGGTATTATGCATGAATTTTTAGTATTTAAGGACAAAAAAAAAAAATGAGAGAGAGGAAACATTTTTGGACTTCAGGCTTTCTTTCCTGGTGGTCACTGAATTGTCAATCATATTCTCAGGTTCTATCTAGGTGGCTGCTGGAATGGTCTTCACGCTTTTTCAACTAATCATTATATGGTCAATGTCTCATTAAACTCTAACTTGCTTTGAGGCTTACGGTCTGTGGTTTCCATGACGCGTGGGGGCATAGAAACGTCTACCAGTTAGCCTAGGGTTCCAACTAGCTCAATTCATCTTGAGCTTACTCTTTCCTGGGGTATGTTTGTCTTCATGATGTTCTGGCTCCCAAAAGTGTGGAGACAGGGTCTCATTATCTGGGGGTCACTAATTGTCCATATATTTTTTGCACACGCACTGTCTAGTCCAAGGCCTCTCAAAGTATCTGTGATGAAGCATCATTTTCCCAGCTCCCTGCTTTGTTATGGTTTAACACTTTAAACACAAACATGAAGTCAAAGTGAAATTTTTAAAAGTGAAGCCAATTTGCTTTATTATATCAGAGTCAAGAGACATAAAATTACTGTCAAGTTGTTATAAATATTTCTCAATGCTCCTTCTCAATATCTCTACTTATCTCACTGAAGACTATTCATAGACAATGGGCCTCAATCCAGAATCTACAGTTTAATTGGCATAAAGCAGCTCCTCATTTTTGGCCTTAAAGTATATTTCCTGGTTGGGAATAGAGTGAAAAAGAAATCATGTATACTATCAAGATAAGAACAATATCTCAAGATAACTTGCCACACACTCAGTGTTAAAGTTCTGCTTCTCAAAGTACCATGTGCTCCCTCCCACCCCTCAGAAATATGAAACTATTTTGAAGTTATAAATTGAGTAAACTGAAACCTTAAGAGCCTAATACATTTCATCTATAAAATGTAATTAAGCATTCTCTCTGTGAGGATCCATGGGTACATGAAGCTCTCATAAAGAGATGTCTGTAGAACATACACCATGTTGTAGATGATTGGGAATGGTGGCCATTAATATTACCATGAAGAGACAGGCTCAAGGGAAAACAAAGTTAAGGGCAAAGGGATTCTGTAATCCATTTCAGGAAGTAGGTTTACAAAAGCAAGAAAAATCCAGCATACGTGGTATGTTTTTACATCTTCATCATAAAGCTCTAAAGTTCTTGCTAAGTGTAACCTAATTAATCTTCATCATACTTATGAAGATGAGATGGTTAGATAGCATCACAAACTCAATGGACATGGATTTGAGCAAACTGCGGCAGACAGTGAAGGAGAGAGGAGCTTGGCATACTGCAGTCCATGAGGTCACAAAGAGTTGGACATGACTTAGTGACTGCACAACAACAACAACGTACTTATGGGCTTCCCAGGTGACTCAGTGGTAAAGAATCTGCCTGCCAATACAGAAGATGCAGGAGACGCAGATTTGATGCACAGATCATGAAGATTTCCTGGAGGAAATGGCAACCCACTCCAGTATTCTTGCCTGGAAAGTCCCATAGACAGAGGGGCCTGGAGGGCTACAGTCCATGAGATTGCAAAGAGTTGGACACGACTGAGCACTCATTCATACACCTGTGCACACACACACACACACACTCTTATGGAGGTGTCATGGGCTAAAGCATGATCTAAAGCTATTGGATCATTAAGTACTGAGAGCCTCACCACTTCTGTGACTCAGACACCTATCTCCTAGACTGCTTTACCACTTGAAAGTTAAACGAGCTCCCTATATTTATGGTTTTAAAAAGCACTTTTGGATGCTGGAGGATTAAACATACTATAAGAGTGTCTAGATTGCAATAATAATATGATAGCTTATTCCTGCAATGTTAAATACCCCAATGTAAGGATATTCAATATAATCTAATACAAACAAATCTTTATGCTATCTTTCTTGTTAACTAAAAATGACACAAATTTAAATTAATAACTGATACAGCAATAAAACTGCTAAAAGATAGAATTCATTGTGCATTAAGCACCAGATTCTTTATTTAGGCTGGAAGTGATTATGTGATAATAGGATAAATGCTTTGCTAAGTGTATAAAATCCAAAATACTGTGTATATCATGGAGACACATTACATTTGCAGGGCATTAATTTACCTCATTATGTAATAAAAAATTTTTAGGTGAAATCTCAAGGAGAAATAACTTTTCTGAATAGAGCTCAAGATATGTTCATCCTAGATGAGAATCAGCATTTGGCATAAATTCCATGTCATCCACATGGCTTGTCTTGACCTTTAAAAAGAAGAAAGGAGTCAAGAGAAATCCAAGCACACCTTGGCAAAAACTCAAATATTCTGCTCACTCAAATTTTTTTTCCTAAGAAGAATCATATCTAATCCATAACACCTACAGCTGATATGTTTATCACCATTATGAAAACAGGTACTGCTTGAGTCAAAATAATGCATTGCTAAATTGAGAAAATTCATCAGAGTAAATAGCAACAGTTCGGTGATAACTACAAAGTTATTGGTTAACACACACACACAAACAGAAGTACTTTTTGGGTCAATACATTCTACTTTTTTGTTGTTGATTACTAAAGAAGGTATATCTGTTTTTATCGTGATAGCCTTTGTTTAATTAGGCAGGGAAATAACCAGAAACATAAATAAGTTGTTCAAGTCAAAAGCCAAAGAGTTAGCTTCTCCTCTCTTTGTTTCTATTACTCTCCCTACATCTAATTTTTCACTTCATCTGCCAATTCAACTATCAAACAGTTTCTAAAACCCATCCATTTCCTACTATCTTTGCAAAAATCTCAGTCCAAATCATCATCATCTCTTGCCTAAATTCTGAAATTGCCTCTCAGTTTGGCTCCCAGATTTCTCTCTTGTCGCATTAATGTCTGTTCTCCTTGTAGCAGCCAGAGGAATACTTAAAGAATGAAAATCCTATCCTACCTCTTCATAGATCAGTGACCTTCTAGTATGTTGAAATAAAGCTTGTATCATTAATTGGGTCTATTTTACTTCTCTGCTCAGATCTCATACCACTCTCCTCTCTTTTCTCTATGATTCATCAATGTTGGCCTTTTTCTTCAAATACTCCAAAATTTTCCCAATTTCAAGCCACCATACATATTATTCACTCTGTTGGATGGTTTCTCCTACATTCTTTCAAGGTTGGCTCATTCTCATAAATCATGTCTAGTCTCCTCAGAAATATCTTCCCTAATCACCTTATAGGATGTGACCATTTCCAGTTACTGTCTGCTGCTGCTGCTAAGCCGCTTCAGTCGTGTCCGACGTTGTGTGACCCCATAGAAGGCAGCCCATCAGGCTCCCCCGTCCCTGGGATTCTCCAGGCAAGAACACTGGAGTGGGTTGCCATTTCCTTCTCCAATGCCTGCAAGTGAAAAGTGAAAGTGAAGTCACTCAGTTGTGTCCGACCCTCAGCGACCCCATGGACTGCAGCGCACCAGGCTCCTCCATCCATGGGATTTTCCAGACAAGAGTACTGGAGTGGGTTGCCATTGCCTTCTCAGTTACTCTCTAACTCTATTCTATTATGGTTTTTGTATCACTTATTATTCTCTAAAATAGCTAGAAACTCAGTTGATTTGTTTATGATCTTTTTTCCTGGATCAGAGGCTCCAAGGGACTAGAGATAGAGTTTACCTTGCCACTGTTTATCTCAGAGCAGCACTATACCTGACACTTATGAGGCTCTCAATAAGTCTCTACTGGGTATATTCATTGACTAATGTATGTAGATTCTGATAAGCACAGTGCTGGCTGGTGAGGGTGCTTTCTGATCTGCCCACAATTGAAATGTGAAAGGACACGTATCCAAACTATTTGCATCATTTTAAATAAGGCTTAATCAAAGACCATTTTCAAACAAGCAAACTCACTTAGAAATGATTGGATTGGGAGGCCTTTGAATCACCTCTAGAGGCTTATGATTGACTGGTGACATTTCCTGCACCTTTCCACAAGAGTTCTTAATGTTACTACAATCTCTCATGGACCATTTCAGAATATGTCACTGTTTGGCATTTTTATTTTCATTCTATAAAATACATAAATCAAAAAAGATGTTGCCATCTTGGATGATCGACATTTTATCATTTCTTTCTGCCAGAGTTAAAAATAATGTTTCAACTGTTCCCCCAGGAGTATATTTAATTCTCTTGATAAATTAATGACTGGCCTTAGTCTCTGGCAGAATAAATGAAACTCTTCTTAATCTATTCAATTAATGAAATGAGCTCCTAGGTATGCTTGCTTCAGGATGCTTATAATGCAGGCAGTACATGGCTAGAGATGTAGATTCCAATAGGGGGAGTGGCCTGAATTATTTACAGCCAAATTCACTCAATTTGTCTTAAAATGTTTAAATAAAGCTGAAGTGAAACTAAGAGTTCATGTTGAGGAGACAGAAGAAAGTATCGCCTCAAGGGAAAACTGACACAGAAAAAAATGAAAAAAAAGCAAAACAAAAAATGACAAATGCATCCCAGATTGAGGTCTTCAAGAGGATCAAGTAGGAGGAGAGAATATATTTTGGTATCAATGTACATATTTCAGTTTTTTCTTGATTGGGAATCCCCTTAAGACAGATACTGCTTTACCTAGGTATCAGTTAGCATTTTCTCCTGTCCCTTTTTACATTTTTCTATTACTTCATACAGGACATACCTCCAAGGTCAGCCTTCTAACCAGAATGATCCACAAACTATTTAAATGTCAGGGATCAATGGCTGAGGAAGGGATGAGGAAGAGGAAGTGTGTGGGTGCACCTGGAATTTGGCAGCTGGATAGGGGAGTGGAAGGATCAGAATGGCAAGATCAAGGATGTAAGTGAGTGAAATATATAGTGCAGAACCCAGGCATGGAAGATTCAGGGGTCAGACACAGCCATAGTCTAGGTGGGGCACATCCTTTATGACTTAAGGAGATGGAGGCTGGTCAAGGTGTAGATCTGATATATGAAGACTCCAGCATGCGAGGCAGCAGAACCAGCCATTGTAGCGAAACAGAACAGGCTTGGCGATTTCTCACAAGGTACATTCAGAGTGTACTTATTTCTAAGGCCCATTCAGGGCCCCCAGGAAATCAGGGTGGTCAATAGAAAATTAGATATGTATCACATCTTCTTTATCCATTCGTCTCTCAATGGGCATCTAGGTTGCTTCCATGTCCTGCCTGTTGTAAATAATGCTGCAGTGAACATTGAGGTACATGTATCTTTTTGAATTATGGTTTTCTAAGGGTATATACCCAATAGCGGGATTGCTGGATCATATGGTAGTTCTATTTCTTCATTTTATAATGAACCTCCGTAATCTTCTTCACAGTAGCTATATCAACTTACATTCCCACCAATAAATTTCCCTTTTCCCACCATAAGGGTTCCCTTTACTCCACACACTCTTTGGCATTTATTGCTTATAGATTTTTGGATGATGGCCATTCTGACTTTTGTGAAGTGAGACCTCATAGTTTTTATGATGGGATATTACTCAGTCATAAAAAGGAACAAAATTGGCTCATTTATATACATGCGGATGGACTTAGAGTCTGTCATAAAAAGTGAAGTAAGTCAGAAAGAAAGAAACAAATATTGTATATTAATGCATATATGTGGAATCTAGAAAAATGATACAGATAACCTATATGCAGGGCATGAATAGAGATACAGATGTAGATAAAGATAAATGTCCATGTGAACACAAGGCGGGGAACAGGAAGGTGGAACAATTGGGAGATTGGGATTGACATATATACAATACCATGTGTAAAATAGATAGCTAGTGGAAAGCTGCTTATAACACAGTGAGCTCAGCTTAGTGCTCTGTGATAATCTAAATGGGTGGGATGGGGCAGTGGGAGGGAGGCTCAAGAGGGAAGGGGTATATGTATACATACAGCTGAGTCACTTCATTGTACAGCAGAGACTATCAAAACATTGTAAAGCAATTAGACTCCAATAAAAGAAAGAAAATTAGAAAGTAGCCTAAGAGAAATACTATATATATTATATCAAATAAATATTGTATAAAATAAATGAAATATTATTGTATATTGTTACATATTATATATGTGTTATATATTATAAGCATTATTTAACATATAAATATTATATAATTGTATAATATATAAATGTTATATAATTGTATAATTGTGATTTCCCCTCTCTCATGTTTGGTAGTTCTCCAGAATCTCTATTCTAGAGACTCTTGTAAGTATCTGTATGGTATTAATACCTGTCTGATACATTCATCTCTCTGTTCCATTTTCCCTCGTCCTTCTGGGTTCTCCCACAAATGGCTCTTCATCCATATTGTTGGGGGAATGGCCAGTAACTTAGCATTTTTACTTCTTATGTCTGTGTATTAACCATAATCTGACCCTTAAGTTAATTGTTCATTGCTAATATTTAGAGATACAATTGATTTGCTTATGTTGTTCTGTATCTTGCAACTTTGCTGATGCTTTACTAAAAAGATGTGTATTACTCTAAATAAAAAAACATCTGGCAAAAAAATATAAGGGAAAGTAGAAATACAGTTTACTTGGTTTTATTTACAAATATAGTAATTTTCAAAAGATCCATGTTTAGCAGTGTAAATCTCAAGTCCATGAAAAAAGACATATAAGAAGTGTCCATTTTTCTTCTTTAAATAAATAGAAATAATTATAAGTCTCCATCCTTACTGGGAAGTGAGATAGTCAATCATAGACATTATCATTCCTGTGCCCATTCCCTTGACCTGACTCCTGATCAGTTCAGACTAAATAATAGGATATTTATGTGATACTCAGAAATCAGGGGCAAGCATGCTGGCCTCCAGAGATCACAGTGACTGCTGGCATCCTTCTTGTTCAGGGATGTAGGGGTCCCTTGACAGCAAAGGGATCTGATGCTTCTTAGTTACATACACGGCCAGGAAGTCTTTGCTGAATCCTAGCTGTGTTCCTGCCACTGCTTGGGACACAGAATGGAACAATGGGAAAAGAAGAAAATCTGCTCTTTGTCTCTCTGGGAGAAATCTCTCCATCTGTTTTCTTTTCTTTATGAAAGTATTCCCACTTGGCCTCTCATTGTCCTCAAAATCCCTTAAGAAATCTCACCAATAAACTCCTTTTTAAATGTTCTTGCTAATACCAAAAACATGCCATAACCCACAATCATAGGTGATTATAGGAGCTGAGTGCTGACTGTTGGAGAGCTCCTTCCGTGCTCTCCTTAGGGGCTTGTTGCCAGTGAGAGCTGTCTGCTCTGTTCTGGAGAATGGTGGCCTCACCCAGTCATCTGCTGGGCCCCAGCTGGTCCACAAGGCATTTGGAAGGGGCTTAGCAGAGGAATTAGAATGGCCTCAGCCAAAGCTCAGCTGGGAACAGGCTGTCATGTGCCACTGCAGAGGACTCGGAGATCCGTGTGTTTTAAACTATCTGAAAACCTAATATCTAGTTTGCTTATAGACATATATGTTCTACTCTAATTTTTCTGGCAATTAGCAGAGCAACCTACTTTAGTCTTTTTTTCAATCCACCAGCCCTTTTCCCAACTACACATCACACACACACACACACACTTGTAGTTTCTTGTCTACCCAGAGCTAAACGGTAAGTAAATGCTTTCTTGATATATGTGTATGTACACATGCCTGTGGGACTTCCTAGGTGGCACTAAGCGGTAAAGAAAGAACCTGCCTGTCAATACAGGAGACAAAAGAAACGCAGACTCAATCCCTGGGTCAGGACAATCCACTGGACAAAGGCATGACAACCAACTCTAGTATTCTTGCCTGGAGAATCCCATAGACAGAGGAACCTGATGGACTACAGTCCACAGGGTCACAGAGAGTTGGACATGGATGATTGACTAACACTTTCATTTTCTTCACTTTCATAACATTAATGGGATCTGCAGGGGATTCCCTCTTCTACAATCTCTGTAAATACTATGTGGCTACTCTATAGGGTGGACGATAGTGCTTGGCATTTAATGGGTGAGATTTTATTTTATTTTTTCATGTAAGTGCATTTGGAGTATTTGATATTGGCCTGATTTTACTAAATCAAAAACAGATTTTGCAGGGCTCATTCTTAGTGGAGAATACAATTATTTTCTGAAGAATCTCATCCATTTCGTTAAAAGTAACACTCATTTTCTAATAAGCAAAGGATATAGAGGGAGGAATACTTCACAGTTCTAATATCTATACTTATGGAATCCTGGCCCTATACCCTTATCCTGAAAGACAGTGTTAGGTAGCTAGTTGGATATTAGCAGATCCCACCCCAAACTGGATGGGGTCATCTTTCTCTGTTCCCTCACAATCCCCCAACACCAGTGATAAGAACATACCCAGAAATTCTCCTTTTTAGTCAAGGACCACCAAGTTTCCAACCTTATCAGGACCAAGGAAGATAAAAATGCCAGCACAGGTTGGCACAGGTTCACCAAGACCTAAAAGGTGATTCAAAGTAATCTGGGGTTTTTAATGCTTTTGGGGTATTTGACATTTGCCTGATTTTACTAAATGAAAAATAGATTTCACACAGTCCATAGGGTCATTGAAAGTTTGGTAGAAACTTCTCTGCGCACTTCACTTTCTTTCCCCAGTTCCTCTCGAAGCTTATTTCTCGGGCTTATTTCTCTGCTTCTTCTACCCAGCTTTTTCCATGCACTGCAACAGTGAGCACCCCAGTGCTCTAGCTTTGCCTTTACCACAATCACTATGGAGCCCAAGCCGGAGACAGAGGAGAGGAAGATAATGAGGTCAGGATATTTATCCCACCAGCTCCTTCTTTAAAGAGTCACCTCTAACTGGCTAATCCTCAAAGTTTAAGGCTTCCTTATACCAGCCTTCTCCATATAACTCTCATGTTTGGAGTCCCAGTAACCACTCCTTTTGACACAACTGAGCGAGTAAGCACAGCACTGCATGGCCATTCCCTACCCTGCCTGGTGGGAACTGAAGTGCTAAGTCACTTCAATCATGTCTTTGTGACCCTACAGACTGTAGCCTGCCTGGCTCCTCTGTCCATTGGATTCTCCAGGCAAGAATACTAGAGTGGGTTGCCACGCCCTCCTCCAGGGGATTTTCTGACCCAGGGATTGAACCCGCATCTTCTGCATCTCCTACATTGCAGGCAGATTCTTTACCGCTGAACCACCAGGGAAGCCCATCATGCCTGATAAAAATATCTTAACAAAAATATCCCTTCATAGAAATACTTTGGGTGCACCATCTGTTTCTTATGCTTGCCAGTCATTTATTTTCATCCTGGGATCCAGCAAGATAGGAAGCAGCAGAGGAGAAGGAAAGGAAGCCTTCAATGGTCTGCATCAGGTCATGGACTGGTTCAATATGGTTAGTGTATGGCACTGCACAGGTTAATAAGCCTGTGGGATATTTTGGAATAGCATGTCTCTTCATGCTGTTTTGGAATAGCATGTTACCCTAGCTTGATTTACATTAAAGTTCAGGAGGCAAAGGAAGAACAATTTATCCCACTCTATTTAGACCTTTTTATTTGACAAATATTTATCAAGCACCCATTATGGTGGGTGAGGAGAAGGGACAGAAAATAAACAAGCAAAAATTACATCCCAGATGGTGATAAGTGCTCTGGAGGAAAATAGAGTTGGGAAGAAGGGGAAGCAGAGTAAAGAGGAGCAGATTGCCCACTTGAGACTCATTTTTCATGGGCAGCTTCACAGGAAGGGTGTCATTGGAGCAAAGACCTGAAGGAGATGAGGAGCAATTATGTGCAAAGCTGGTATAAGAGCACCATAAACCACAACCTATACTGATATTCCTCTAACCAGGGTGCCATTTGCAATTGTGTGGAAGTGTGTTGGTTGTCACAGTGATTGTGTCCGGGGTGAATAGAAGAGGAGCACTACTGAGGGTAATTAGCTGACGGACCCAAGGAAGCTCCATTATCTGCCATGCACAGGACAACTACAGACAAAGAAGATGAGTCCAACAAAAATACCAGTAGCATATTTGTTGAGAAACAGTGAGCACAAATATCAAGAGCAAAAGCCCTGAAGCTAAAGTATCCACCATGAACACACACACACACAGACACATTGTTTTCTTAACTAAAAGCAGAACTACTGAGATATCCACATCTTCACATCTCTCCTAGCTGCCCTAGTGCACAAGGCCTCTGGCATAGCTTGTATTGTGTATCTGTCCTCCCATGATGTATGCATTTTCTCCCCAGGGCTGGGGGTAGAGCAGAACACAAGAGCTCCACAGTGAGAGCGTCCATGGTTGTCCTTCAGACTTGAAGGTGAATTTCCTCGTGGTGACTGATTCATCCAGAAAAGACCAGCAGGAGGCCAAAGGTCTTGCCTATCCAATGCGCACAAGCAAAAATTGCTCTTTGCCTGAAGAGTTATTTAAAATAATAATTAAAAAATAGATGAAGTTCTATAATATAAAATACACCCAAAGATTCCATTCACTTTGCTAGAAAACTCTAGCAAACACTTCATTGGTAATTTAGACTTCAGAAATTTATGAACTGTGCTTATGGAGAAATGATGCATTTTGTGTATTCTCTCCACATATATATGTTCACGATTTTTTTTGAAATAAATTCATGGGGCATAGTTGCTATGCCCTTCAGATATACACTATAAATTTGTCCTTACTCATTTTAGTATAACTGACCAAGATAGTAGGATAAAAATACTAGGCTATACTATGATAAATTCAACTTAAAATAAACTTCTCATGGCTTTAAAATCTATTTCATATAATCCTCTTGTATGTTTGAGCTACTCTTCTGCCTCTTACAGATATATTACACTGTTCTTGTTCAGCCGCTAAGTCATGTCGTACTCTTTGCAACCCCATGAACTTCCGCACACCAGGCTTCCCTGTCTTTCACCATCTCTTTGAGTTTGTTCAAACTCATGTCCATTGAGTTGGTGATGCTATCCAATCATCTCATCCTCTGACACCCCCTTCTCCTCTTGCCCTCAATGGTTACCAGCATCAGGGTCTCTTACAGAAATCTTACATGTTGCTGCTGCTGCTAAGTCACTTCAGTCATGTGTGACTCTGTGCAACCCTATAGACGGCAGCCCACCAAGCTTCCCCATCCCTGGGATTCTCAAGGCAAGAACACTGGAGTAGGTTGCCATTTCCTTCTCCAGTACATGAAAGTGAAAAGTGAAAGTGAAGTTTCTCAGTTGTGTCTGACTCTTAGCACCCCCATGGACTGTAGCCCACCAGGCTCCTCCAGCCATGGGATTTTCCAGGCAAGAGTACTGGAGTAGAGTGCCATTGCCTTCTCCGAAATCTTACATGCTTGCTAATAATTCTGATGTTTTTTGACTGATGAAGATAAAGAGTATAGCCAGATAAGCAGCACATTTTTTTCTACATTATATTTTGCTGACCAGAATCCTTGAACAGGCATCAAAAAATGGCCTCCAAATAAGGTTCAGACTTCACTGCCTCTTATGGGCCTCTAGCTAGCAAGCCACACTATCAGCTAACTCTAGCAAGGGGTTGGCTCCAGTAAATAGAACTACTTTGGTTGACTGGACCCACTCTGTTTTACCAAGATGAGATAGCTTGTTGTAAATCAGGGGGCAAGGCCAGAGTGAAGGCATAAATAGAAAGAGGGCCCTGATAGCTTATCTCTGATCATTTCCTCATTTGTCAAAATCAAGACATTTTCTGTCCTTTGGTAACTGTTAAATAAATAACACCCAGTTAATGCTTGCAGAACTGGTTTATCAGAACCATCCTCCACTTCATTTCCTTCTCTAAATCTATACATCTTCCATGTCAGTGAAGAAGAGATTGGTCTCACTTTTGCTTTTGCATATTTAATCTGAGCTTATGATCAGTTCCTGAGAGAGGATGTTTAGCACTGATAACCTGGGAAACACTTTTCAACAAACCCTAGGGATGTTCCTATAAATATGCCAATAAATGATTTGGAGGTGCTTTGGATCTGGAAATCTAAACTACATTTTAACTTTCCTTCTTCATATTAGGTATAGAAACATGAACATACTCCTCAGGGCAAAATCTATTCAAGAACCTAAGCTTTCCTATGAGAGAGAAAGAGGAAAATCAGTGGTTTTACTTGGCAAAGGACCTGATTCTTTTAGTTGAGGGCTTTCATACAGCTCTGGGATAAAATGCTTGGTGGTTTGCACTGGAATGAGTAAATTCATAGCATAAAGAAGCTCTTTCTACAGTGGCTCTGCACCATTCAATTTAAGCATGTTTCCAGAATATTTTAACCAATGCCCAATATTTCCATGGGAAAACTGTTAAGACCTGATACTGTCATTACCCTAAATACTGAGGGAAAACAGTTTCAATGAGGTCAGAAGTTCTTCAGTAATACCCCATAATTATCTCCACTTTTGAAGTCTTTTTATAATTAACTCATACTTGTATTAACTCATAACTTATTATGGTTCTCATTTTATTCTTTATACTAAGGTTGTCTCTATGCCTGATCTTCCCAATTGGATTATAAATCCCTTGAGCTTTTTGTCATCTGTTTTTCCATGACACCTGCCATAGGGGAAAACTACTATAGATGCTCATGAAATGTGAGAGGAATAAATGAATTAAAAAATAGTCACGTACATGCTCAGAGTTATCACTATTTCAAGAATCTTGAAGAGAGATTACTACTAATAACTTAGGGTAGAGTAGCTGTAGGTAGAATAGATTGCTTTAGTAAATATAAACTTTCATTGAGTTAATTAGTTTTTAAGTGAAATTCAGTACAAAATATTTTCAGAAACATGGAGCGTTTTTTCCCAAGATGCTCACAATAATCCATAAAGATAATGTATTATCAAAGTAAATGTGTCATGGTCTCAGTTAAAATGAATCTTATTGAGGCAAGTATTGTATATCCTTCAGCTAAAGATTAACTGCGTATATTGTGTTTATATCTTAATGCTTCACATATAGTAGTGAAGTGTACTCAACAAATGTACTTATTTTTAGAATTTCTTATATTTTGGCCCTAAAATACATGAACCATCTCTTTAATTCTCTTCTTCTCTCAATAGAATAAATTCAGATTTGGGAGGCCTTTAACAGGGTAAATGCAACTAGATTATCCAGATGAGACAAGCCATCTGTGTGGAAAGAAAATGACCAATAACTTGTGATCTTGATAGAAGTTTGCCTCTTCCCCAGCCCTGGGGTCTGAGTGGTATGATTAATACAAGCTCACCCATGAGACCAGCTGGAGCATTGCTGGCAATAAGGAGGTGAGTGGCAAGGAAAAGGGTAAGAGAACTAGCCTTGTAGTAGATATCACCCCTGAGGAGGAGACACAATGATCCCAATTTCCCTGTCCAAGATCTAATATATGACTTGACCCGATCTGACTAGATATCTTCAATCTGACACATAGACAGGGATCCCACAGCAGGAATCTTTGGACACAAAAGACAGTTCTTTTGCAATTGCAGAGACTGTCAGAGGTCCATTTGGGCTGAAACAGGGCCCTGGTCTGAGGTCTGGAGTTCACAGGGCATATGCAGGTCCTGGGAGGGGAATTGCTAGTAACAGATAGCATTAGTCAAATGTTACTTGGCATCAAGAATAGTACAAAAGTCAAAGCAGATGGATACATGCCCAAGATTAATGAAAGTTAGTGGGGGAAAGCTACAAACCAATGACATAAAGTTATGGAGAATTATGTCTTACTAGCATCTCAAGTTAGACTTTGATCTGTTCCAGTACTGGATCTAAGCTGAGGACGTAAGTCTCAATGCTTATATATAAATAACCTAGTGACTGTGGCAGGAAAACTTACCCACTCTAAACTCTGATCTTATTTCAATTCCTAGTGTTTCATCTCAGCATTGGTCTCACATATTAAGACAGCTCTTGATCAGCCATGAGTATACTATTTCTAGAACACCAGGCCTACCTAAAATAATTTATCTCAGCAGTTATCATTTAAGTTGGCTGGGCTGATCTCCTGCAGTCTCCTAAGGGGTTTTGGCTACTGAACACTGATAGGTCAACCTTGTCATAGATAAGGTCATTTTCATGACCTATGTAAGAAATTGACACATGGAAATGATATGCAACTTGCCAGAGAGAAATTAATTGCAGGACTGGGAATACACTAGGACCTCTAATACTTTCTATCATGTAATGCTATTTTCTTTTTCATTTCCAAAATGCTTTCACTTTACCATGTTTGACAAACACTCATTCTAAACAAGGTTCTCTAATATATTTGCTGACTCTAAACAAACTCTGTTGCCAGTTCCAGGTTCAGTTTCCTTGTAAAAGAGTAAAAGTAAGTAATCACAATATTGGGATTTTTAATGAAAGAATCACTAAGCCAACCTAATTAAGGAAGGTCAATTAAACATAGCAATAAACCATCTGAAGTACGAAGAACAATTTTCTGTTTAGGAACTCAGGATACAGCAATTACGTGGTTAATTTGACATGTAAGCAGGAAACAGAGTCCAAACACAATCTTGTTTCTTAGACTTTCAAGTGTTACTTTACAATTTTCAGAAGCATTCATTCATAGGGGACTATTTCTCACAAAGTTCATTTCATAAATCACATAGTTGAGTCATATTCAGAAATGAATTTAATACAGTCTGCTTCCAACCTGTTGTTATCCTACCAAGCCCATCTTTTGCCTAATTCTTGATTTAGTATCCAACTGGGAAAATATCTAACTAATGTTCTTTTGAAAAAAAAAAAAAGCCAATTATCATTATTCTCTCCAAATCCAGAAAACTTTTATTTCCTAATGAAGTGGTGCTCAATATTTAGGGTTAAAAAAAAAAATCAGCTGTAGATGTATTAAAAATATCAATTACTGGGTTTTCCAAGAATTAACTTGATCAAAGGCATAGATAGTCCAAGAATCTTCATTTTAATAAACACACACTAGAAATTCTTTTGCATGAGTCCACAGACTATTTGAATATTCATCCTTTATGATACTAATGCTCTATAAAACAGCCCCCAAACTATTTCCATGTCCCTATAGGCTTCAATTTATGATAATAACCTTGGCTTGATGGTCTCGTGAAATAAAGATTAGAACAACCAAAAAACTTTCAGTTCTTCCTAATACTTTGTGATTTAGCTTATAGAGTTAAATAAAAGCCACAACATCTTGAAAATACATCTCCTTAAGTTTATTCCTCTTTACTCAGACAAAAGTCCAGAACCTGTATGTTTGAAATCTAATCTCCTTAATCATGTGTTTCTCTTGACTTGAGGTTTTTATTTACTACCTTTCTATGTCCCTTCAGAATTGATTATCGGGTGAACAGTTTCTGGCTGTCTCTGAAAGTTGATTTTTATGTTTTCTATAGAGTTGGACAGGCCCATCAGGAGTTAAAAGGATATTATACAGGTGGCTGAGAACAGACTTAGCAGGGATGTGAGAGAAAGTCTCACTGGGTACACGAGATTTTTTTTTTTAAAAATAGGGAATCGATGTAAACAGAACATTAGCAAAGTTTCCAATGGGTTCAGCAAGATCTCATTTCAAAAAAAAAGAAAAAATGATAGCAGACTTTTAGGCTGAGGTTTTCTGCCTCTTGAACTTGCAATAATACATGAAAAGTTAGCCGATTCATTTTCAAGACCGAACAGTAGTCACTGTGATCAGCTGGCTAAATGTTGCCCCAAAGAGTGTTTTGCAGCCTGCCATTCATCTCTCTTGTGAAAGTACCTGTTCTCAAAGTAGGGCCCTTGGTCAATCTTTACAAACTCTAGACCCATCTCTAGGATAGAGGCCAGGTCTGACTTAGTGCATCTGAAACTTAGACCCATTGAAATACCCAGATAATACCTACAACAGAGTTTATGATGGCTCTGCTTCAGATGCAAACAGCATCCAGTTCTGAGCACTTTCAAACCTACTGTAGGTACAAGGTGGTCTGGGACTTACTAAGGCAAGGTATCACAGCTCCAAGGGAATTGCCTTGCTATAGTATCTGTGCATCTCCAAAACAAGTTACATCTCCTAAGAGCCCAGGGACATACCCTTTGCACAAGGATCTCTGGTTTTTTAGTCCCTCTGGGTAACCCCAACAGAGTCCCCTTGAGCCCAAAATGGCATCTTGGGATGGCCACTACCTCAGAATCTTTATCTCTGTGCTAATGTGCCCCCTTCCTAAAAGTAGTATCTGAAAACTTCCACGTGCTATTTTAACTGGCCATCACTCCAAACTGCAGACCTGTGAGACCTCAGAGAATACTAAATCCAAGAAAATCCACTGCTTCTCAAACTGGATTATGTGCATCTCCAAGACTAACTGATAATGTGTCGGGGGCCTCTATAAGTCCGTGTGTGCTATTTCTGTCACATCCGACTTTATATGACCCTATGGACTGTAGCCCATGAGGCTCCTCTGTCCATGGGATACTCCAGGCAAGAACACTGGAGTGGGTTGCCATACCCTCCTCCAGGGTGTCGTTCAGACCTGGGGATCAAACCTGTATCCTTTATGTCTCTTGTTTCTTCAGGCCAGTTCTTTACCACTAGCACCACCTGGGAAGCACCCTATAAGTTCACAGGATTTAAATATTGCAAGATTTTCTGCAATATCAAACTTGCCTGAAACTTGTGAAGGCAAAATACATTTTTATGAAAGTGAAAGTCCCTCAGTCATGTCCAGCTCTTTGCGACCCCATGAACTGTGGCCCACGAGGCTCCTCTGTCCATGAAATTCTCCAGCAAAGAATACTGATGTGGGTTCCCATTTCCTTCTCAGGGAATCTTCCCGACCCAGGGATTGATCCTGGGCCTTCTGAATTGCAGTCTCAAACCATCTGAGCCACCAGGTAAGCCCACATTTTAAAATCAGCACCCAAATATGGAGTAGGTCACAGTATTTGGCTGGATTTTGCAAGAAAAATAAGATTACAAAGAAAAACCTTGCTTGTATTGGCTTCTTGGAGTTAAATAAACATGCTATCTTAAACATGCTATCATTCAGGGTATACGTTTAGAAAAACTTGAAACACTACACCAGTCTCCTCAGTTTGCAGATGAAGAAACTGAGGTCAGAGAGAGTATATCATTTGTTCAAAGTCAACAATTACTTGGTGTCAGAATATCTATACCCCTCTGCATAGGCCCCATTTTGTTACCACTTGCTGTCTCCTCTGTTTCTCCATAAACTACATGAAAGTCGATTCTTCAGATTTTTTTAAGACTTAAAATGCAAATAATCCCAATAAACATATGAGATCATATTGTGGCTCTAAAATTATCGACATGACTTATCCTTTTCCTCTATATTTTTATAGGGAAAGGGAGAGGCAGAATACAATGGGTCTTTAGGAGTGAACATCTTTGCTTTCACGTATGAACATTTGTGTATGTATGCATGTGCACATAGTTGGAGTGTGTGTATAGATATAAAATGTTTATTGGTCTAGGTTTCTGAGTTTGTCATAGGCATAAGGTAGAAGAGGAGCAACACAGCCCCAAACAGGGCTGAGTATCCAAGCACACATTTCCCCATTTTACAGTTTTGCACAGTATAATAGTAGTTGATATCATCCAAGTGTTGCCTACCTAACCTTGGCCTTTTCCTTGAAAAAAATCATGCCTTCTTGAGTATTTCCATCACTCATGTGAAAATATAGCTAAACATCTTTTCACTTGCAGCTGCTTGAAGTAATGGATTATGCCTTTGAACTTGCCAGTAAACTTCACGATCCCAGTATAAATATCAAACTTGTCAAACGTGCTTTCCAAGGAAGCCCTATAATGAAAAGCTTATCTGTTTGGGGGTAAGTTAATGCCTTCACTTGGCCTCAAAGTCAGAGCCTGAGAAAATTTTGCTTGTAGACAACTTCCTGCCAGCTATCAGGGGTCATCTCTGGCTAGGCCTGGAGTAGCTTTCACTGAAGTTTGGTCTGGACCACTGTCCTGCTGCCACAGAGCCAGGCATGCTCCCCTAGAGCTCCCCAAGAGCTCGGCACCTTCCTCTATACTTTTTCTTCTTCCCTTTGAGTCAGCACATCAGAGGATCAATGGAGTCTGCAGGCCAGAGCTACCACCAAAAGAAGAGAAAGAAGTTGATGAGGTTGGAACTATATATGGTGCTTAATGCTGTCAGACCCTTGATGGGCTTCCCTGGTGGCTCAGAGGTTAAAGCATCTGCCTGCAATGCAGGAGATGGGGATTCGATTCCTGGTTCAGGAAGATCCCCTGGAGAAGAAAATTACAACCCACTCCACTATTCTTGCCTAGAGAATCCCGTGGATGAAGGAGCCTGGTACTCTACAGTCCACAGGGTCACAAAGAGTCAGACATGACTAAGCGACTTCACTTTCACTTTTTCAATGCTATCAGAAGAGTGGGTGGAACAAATAATGCTCACCCTGCACATCACCAGGCCTTGGGTGGCAGCCAGTGGGGCCAAGGGCAGATTCTCTGACTCTGGAATATGATAGAACAGCTTGCAATTTCTTCTTTCTGGGTAATATAGATGGCAAGAAGGTGAAACCCTGAAAGAACAAAACCACAACTCGTGTCAAATTTCCAAGGGTCAAAAAATATTTTTTAAAGAGAAGTTAGAACAGAAATATTATTCAATGTAAGTAGTAAGAAGAATGACTTTAAAGCAATGGCCACACAAGTTTCATCCTTGTGAATGTTTATGTCTAACCCATGTTTTCATAAGGAAAGATTCCCTTCATCCTCACCTGGGCTATGGCATTCTTAGCAATCCCCACAGGCTGCCGGTCCTTTGGGCCACATCAAAGCCCTCTGGGGGAAAGGCCGGGGCGTTTTCTTTTCTCCCTAGGTAGTTGAGGAATAATCATAATGAGAACCTTCTGACTTTCCTTAGAAGTGAAACCCGTTTCTACAGTGTGCCCTAGAGACATCTTCTGTGGTATGACACAGAAGGAAAATTCAGCGAAAAATCGCTGACAATCAGGCTGGCCCCTCTGAACAAATGTTTCTACCTGACCCCACTAATAAAGATACCAGACCTGTTGTTTCTTTTTCTTCTTCTCTGTTTTTTTTTTTTTTTTTGGTCCTAACTACTTCTATATCTGTGGCCAGATGTATTGTTAAATTTCAAAAAACACTCATTTGGCAGTTTTGTACGGTGGTACTATAATGTTTATAAAGCCCCTGGTGCCAGTGTGAAAGTGACATGCACAGAGAGGCACTTTAAAGGGGGCATAAAATGAACAAAATGCATTACCAAATGCAATACTCAGTATTAACCACATTCATATGAGTTTCGTATTTGATCCAATAAACCTGTGGTGCCAGATGTAAAATTAGCCTGTAAAACTTTCCATCTACTTTAACCATTACTGTTACTGCTCTCAAATACCAACGTTCAAAGGTGGCATCTTACTTCAAAAAAATGAATTTAAAAGGTATATAATGCATATTAATCATGTATAGTAGGAGACACAAAATACTCAGGTTTTATCTATTCCTGAGTTGGAAAGATCTCCTGAAAGAGGAAATGGCTACCCACTCCAGTATTCCTGCCTGGAAAATCCCATGGACAGAGGAGACTGGCAGGCTTACAGTCCATAGGGTCACAAAGAGTCGGACAAGACTGAATAGGCATGCATTATATATGATGTGTGTATATATGTAAAATAATTACAATTTTTCCAACTATTGAGGAAAATGAAAAAGGTTCTTTCTTTCATTCTCAGTGAGACTTAACCTCATGTCAGAATGTGCATAGAAGCCAGGTTGCATGATCTCTACCATCCACAGTCACTTGGTCTGGGGATGGACGTGTGAATCAAACTACATCTCCCTTTGAGATGCATTAGTACAGGTTCACTAGTATCTTTGGGAAAAGACATCTGCCTCATTAAACTCGCATTTGTGAGGATGCTTGTCTGTTGCTGACAAGGGGCACCTTTAGCAGAGAGTCAAGAATGAAGCTGACTCAGAGTAAAGCAGAGTTTAAAAAAAAAGCCAATGCCTGAGAACATTATTTAAGCAGCTGGGTGCAGGTGTCCCTGTAGCCAGATCTTCCTTGGATTTTTCATAAAAGTGTGTTAATAAATCCCTTTCTTTGCCTAAGCAGATTGGCGTTAGATTTTCTCTCTTTCAACTGAAAGTGTACTGAAAGTGTACATCTTTACTAAAGTTCCACTAGTTTTCTCATGTTAATATGTAAGATAAATATTATCTTCATTTAACAAATTAAAACTTCAAGAGTCAGATGAAAAACTAAGTTAACTACCTGGCCCAAGACCACACAGGAAGTTTAAGGAACAAAATCTAAGTCTAAAATCTAGGTTATTAATATACACTTAGGGATTTTTAATGTAAGTTTAAATGTAAATATAGTTGGAAGGAAAAATAACTTAATGTAAATTTCAATAAATGAAAGATCTAAGTGTACATCATTAGTGGAAGAATCAAAACTGAATTTTAAAGGAACAGGAAACTGAAAGAAGTCTGGACAGACAAGAAAGCACATGATAAGAGCTGACATTCATTGAAGGCACACGGATGAACTGACTTCATTCTCCCCTGACCATTATTAGGTGGATACTATTAATATTACTATCCCCATTGTATAGACTAAAAGCAGAAGCACAAAGAGGTGTAACACCTGGTCCAAAATTACACAGCTGCTCAGTGCAGTCCTCCACATTTGGTTCTCATTTTATACAGGAAAAATTAGGAAGTGAATACTTAAGTAGAACATATCAATATTAGCTGGGCGAACAAATACTTGTTTTGGCAGAAATATTCTTCCAGAATCCCACAGTTCCTAGAATGTTGTTTGATAAAATATGTAATCAAATAAATTACTTTACCTTTGAGATTTTATGAGAAATTTGCTAATGTGTAGAAATGTATTATATAATATATACACATACTTTTTTTTCTGGCTGTGTCATGCACGGCATGCAGGATCTAAGTTCCCTGACCAGGGATCAAACCTGTGCCCATTGCAGTGGAAGCGTGGAGCTATAATCACTGGACTACCAGGGAATTTCCTAGAAATATGCTATAAAGAATTATTTTTCCACTGAGATATTCAGATGGGCAGAATATATCATATATAACAGCTTTCATCACTGAGAAGTTTATTTAGCAGAATCTGAAGTCCTAGGATCTTCTTATTTTAGTAAGGAAGGGGAAAAAAAAAAAAAAAACTATCAGAGCTTTCTTGCAGCCTATCAGAGATGTTCCTGGAAGTTGTTTGACAATTACAGACTTAGCATGGCAGAGTCTGAGGTACTCAATAGTGTTTCCACTAATTATTTAACCTGACACTTGATTATTTAGGTAAGTTCTGAAAATATAAGAGACAAAAATGGAGTACGCAAGAAGTATTCATAGTTGACATATCCGCATTAATAATCATTAAACTTCCGAGTGTTCATTGATAAGGGAAGTAGTAAAGGTCATTTAAGATACTTTTTTAAAGGAATACAGATATGAGTGGTCCTATGCTGGGTCCATTACTGATGGGCTCTGGCTTGTAGGCAGCTGTGCAAAGAGCTTTGTCTGAAAATCTTTAGATAGTTTTGTGTGACCTTACCCTAATTTCCCAGAAAACCTGGGCTGCCTTTTCCTTTGTAGGGAAGGTCAGACAGGGAACATCTTAAAAGAAGATAAAAGAGGTGCTGAGGAAATGAAGGGAATGCAATTCTTTCAAAAATTTGTCATAAAGCTACCTCCATGTGCTAAGAATAATATTATATTATAGAGGCCTGCTACTTTCAGGCCTTTTATGTTAAAATAGTAACTTTAAGGAGCTTACATAATGCCATTTTAACCTGCTGTCCTTCATTCCAGCTCTGGCTCTCTGACCATGATGGCTTCCCTGGACATGACAAAAAAAACAAACTGACTTGTGATAATGTTTATAACTGCATTATTAACGGCCCTTTCTGCTTCTGAGAGATGAAGTCATGAGGAAACCTTGACTAAGACTTTTTAAAATGTCCCAGTTAATTGTTCTAAGAGAAGTTAGAGCCAGCCTCCCAAAAGAAGAATTATTATGTCACAAATGAAAATAGACTTCTCTAGAAGATCCTTCTAAAAATTTGGAAGAGCAACCTACAATGCCATACATTTTTTTTTTATTTTTTTATACTCTGAGATTTTTCAAATATGAGGAAATATACTTCAAAGTTTACAGTTTATTTTTCCTTTTCATGAAGAGTGGCCATGATTTAACAAAAAAAAGAAAAGAAAATGAGCAAAGTTGTAACTGAATCCAATTTGAAAGCCTTGCTGTATGAAACAGTGTACTTGAATAGTTCTTAATATACGTAAAACATAATTTTATTCCTCTGTTCAGCTCAGTTGCTCAGTTGTGACTGACTCTTTGCCACCCCACGGACTACAGCACACCAGGCTTCCCTGTCCTTAACCAACTCTCAGAATTTCCTCAAACTCATATCCATGGAGTTGGTGATGTCATCCAGCCATCTTATCCTCTGTCATCCTCATCTCTTCCTACCTTCAATCTTTCCCAGCATCAGGGTCATTTCCAGTGAGTCAGTTCTTGGCATCAGGTGGCCAAAGTATTAGAGTTGCAGCTTTAGCATCAGTTGTTCCAATGAATATTCAGGACTGATTTCCTTTAGTATTAACTAGTTTGATCTCCTTGCAGTCCAAGAGACTCTAAAGGATCTCCAATGCCACAGTTCAAAAGCATCAATTCTTAGGCATTCAGGTTTCTTTATAGTCCAACTTTCACATCCATAACTACTGGAAAAACCATAGCTTTGACTAGATGGACCTTTGTCAGCAAAGTGATGTCTCTGCGTTTTAATAAGCTGTTGAGGTTGGTCATAGCTTTTCTTCCAAGGAGCAAGCATCTTTTAATTTCATGGCTGTAGTCACCATCTGCAGTGATTTTGGAGGCCAGAAAAGTCAAGTCTCTCACTGTTTTCACTATTTCCCCATCTATTTGCCATAAAGTGATGGGACCAGATGCCATGATCTTTGTTTTTTTAATGTTGAATTTTAAGCCAACTTTTTCACTCTCCTCTTTCATGTTCATCAGGAGGCTCTTCAGTTCCTCTTCATTTTCTGCCATAAGGGTAGTGTCATCTGCATATCTGAGGTTATTGATATTTCTCCTGGAAAACTTGATTCTATCTTGTGCTTCATCCAGCCTGGCATTTTGCAGGATGTACAGTGCATTTAAGTTAAATAAGTAGGGAGACGATATACAGCCTTGATGTACTTCTTTCCCAATTTGGAACCAGTCGGTTGTTCCATGTCTGGTTCTAACTGTTGCTTCTTGATCTGCATAAAGATTTCTCAGGAGGCAGGTAAGGTGGTCTGGTATTCCCATCTCTCAGAATTTTCCACTGCTTGTTGTGATCCACACAGTCAGAGGCTTTATTGTAGTCAATGAAGCAGAAGTAGATGTTTTTCTGGAATTCTCTTGCTTTTTTGATGATCCAATGGATGTTCCCAATTTGATCTCTGGTCCCTCTGCCATTTCTAAATTCAGATTGTACATCTGGAAATTCTCTGTTCACCTATTGTTGAAGCCAGACTTGGAGAATTTTGAGCATTACTTTGCTAGCATGAGAGGTGAGTGCAATTGTGTGGTAGTTTGAACCTTCTTTGGCATTGCCTTTCTTTGGGATTGGAATGAAAACTGACCTTTTCCAGTCCTGTGGCCACTGCTGAGTTTTCCAAATTCACTGGCATATTGAATGCAGCACTTTCACAGCATCATCGTTCAGGATTTGAAATAGCTCAGCTGAAATTCCCTCACCTCCACTAGCTTTGTTCATAGTGATGCTTCCTAAGGCCCACTTGACTTCGGATATTAGGATGACTGGCTCTGGATGAGTGATCACACCATCGTGGTTGTATGAATCATTAAGATCAGTTTTCATGTCATTTACAAGAAAAATAGCTTACTGTGTAAAAACTGTATATCATATATTACTTACTTCAAATTTTATTGTTTTTTTTTTGTTGTTGTTCCTTCCAAATGAAAGTACTTACTGTCTTGTAGGAAAAAAATATCTATCAGATCTTGGTATTTGGTAGATACCTTGTGTTCCAGAAATTACAGCATAGAATGAAACTCAGAAACAATGAGAAAAAATTAGCCATTGTTATTCCTATACTATACCTGTATAAGTTTTGGGTTATGCATATTTTGTCTCTTCATTGATGTGGGTAATGGAGGATAGAATATAATTGTATTCAATTCAACAATGCTGAATTCAATCTTAAGTCCTAGATCATTAGCTGACCACTACTTGTTGGCATTTTAAATGCTTTTTCCTCTTACAATGGGTGTTATTAGATTCTCTGGAAACCAAAATTCTATTAATTTGAGTTTTGAGAATTTGCCTAATAGACTTAGAAAATCAAGATTAATAAAATTCTGCCTTGCAAAAGATAAATCAAGCATAGATAATTATATTCATTTTAATAATTTGGTTTTATAATAGTATTTCATAAAAGAAATAAAAAGTACTTAGATTAGATTACTAATAGGTATCTCTACCTAATATACTGCAGATGCTAAAAGGCAATTTATTTAAAATATATGTGTGCATATATATATATATAAAGTGAAACAATTCTGAAGTAACAAAGCACATAATATAACAAAAGATCAATATTCTTGGAATATTTCTTACCACCTATATTTTGGTTAGGAAATTTTCTGTGATTTGCCTTTTAATTTTTTTTTGTTATGCCAAATGCATTTTTAAGACTAATTGTCTTCAACTGTAAAATGAATCACCAGTTTAACAATTTAACAGTTTTACAATTTTCTAGGACAAATAAGAAATATCATATTAAAAACTCACTTTTTACCATGATAATAAATATTTATGTCTATTATTATATAACCTATTTTCTTTTGTATTACAACACTTGAGTTTAATAATATTTCATATTCAAATATTAAAATTTATTGAATCATTTTGCATTTTGTCATTATGCATAGCTTCAAAACAATACTTTTCCTCTTAACACATGCTAGGTATTTTCATATTTTTAGCATTCTTAAAATTAATATATAATTTCAAAATATGTAAAAAAGATACTAAGATATATACTTTGCCCTTCTACTTGGTAAACTGTATTAGAGCTTTAGATTTTGTGTGTTCTCAATTTAATTATTTGCTTTTAGATTATCATTATTTATTATGCACTAGATTATGTTACATTAAAAAGCAGAGGCATCACTTTGCCAACAAAGGTCTGCATATTCAAAGCTATGGTTTTTCCAGTAGTCATAAACAGATGGGAGAGTTGGACCATAAAGAAAGCTGAGCGCCAAAGAATTGATGCTTTGAAACTGTGGTGCTTGTGAAGACTCTTGGGAGTCCCTTGTACAGCAAGAAGATCAAACCAGTCAATCCTAAAGGAAACCAACCCTGAATATTCATTAGAAGGACTGATCCTGAAGCTGAAGCCCAATACTTTCTGCAGCCCAAGCCACCTGCTGTGAAGAGCTGACTCATTGGAAAAGACCCTGATGCTGGGAAAGATTGTGGGCAGGAGGAGAAGGGGGCAGCAGAGGATGAGATGATTGGCTGGGATCATCAACTCAGTAGACATGAGTTTGAACAAACTTAGGGAGATAGTGAAGGACAGGGAAGCCTGTTGTGCTGCAGTCCATGGGGTCACAGAGAGTCAGACATGACTTAGCAACTGAACAACTACAGAAGTTATACAAAGTCTTTTAAAAGTCAGCCAGAAGATATTAACAGATGTTCAGCTCCTTTAAGTTTTTAAAACTCAAGAACAGATGATATCAGCTTCTCCTAGCTTTGAGCATTCTATGACTTGTAGAAGATTTCTAGCAGTTTCTACTGTCTATAATTTCAGGGAATCTTCTGAGTACACAGTTCATCTTCATTTTGATCTATAGTGTATTGTAATTTTGAAAAGAGATTTTATTTGAAAAACTGAATTATAAACTTTAGTGAAAATTCAACTGCAAGTGAAGCCACTAGTACCCAAAACCTCATTAAGGTGACCAGAGAAGGAAAATCACCTCTATTTACAACTGACCTCATGTATGTTCAGTCAAATATCACAGCTTGACAACCACTTCCTGCCTGGCACTGAGAGTGACATGCCACTCAGTGCCATCAATAGTAAAGTTAAAACCAACAAACCGCAAAAACCTGGAGTTTAGGCTTAATTATTTCTGCTTCCTGAATTTCTGTTAAATCTTCATATTTTGTTTTCAAAATTAATTTCTCTCACAACCTCACTTATTGCATTTTATTTCATGGTTATTTATGCAACTGTCCTATCTGTGCTGCTAGATTATAATTGTTGATGTGCACATGGAGGATTGTGCTTCCCCAGCCACATTGAGTCTGGTTTTCCGACTCAACACATTCCTACATAACTCCAAGAGTTCCATTAAAATTCATTCAGTGGAAAGTTATAAATAATAACACAGGCTACTCTTTATTGAACTAGCCATCAAGTGGAGTTATCAAACACAAGAATTAGTGTGAGTACTTGTAATCATCCCCCCCCTTCACTGTATATCCAAGAGGTAATCCATTTTTCTGCCTTCCAGAATAATTCCAGTGAAGATGTTTTGCATGCCCAAAATATCCATTTTTCGAGTTGAAGACAGGTTAAGATAAAGAACAATATCCATCATTCCCTTTACAGTAGCTCACAGCAAATGCTTGATTTAGTATCTTCTGAATGAATGTATATATAAATTACTATATGTATGTATTAGTTATATAGTGCTGCATAACAAATTATATCCCAATTTAGCAGCTTAAAACAACCAGCATTAACTCACAGCTTCTTTGAGTCAGGAAACTAGATTGAAGCTTAGCTAGGTTCTTGTGTTTCAAGGTTCCCAATGATGTTGCAATCCAGCTGTCTTACGAGGTGGCAGTCATCTTGAGACTCAAAAGAAGCAAAAGGATCTGCTTTCAAGCTGACTCATGTGGTTATTGGAAAGGTTCTGTTGGACTTGAGGACTTTAGTTTCTGATTCTGCCACGTAGGACAGCTCAATTCCCTCAGTATACATGACCCAGGAGAAAAAAAAAAAAAAATGAGAGACAAAGAGGGAGAGTGATGGAGGGAGATAGGTAGACAGGGAAGATAAAGGGGAAGAGAAAGAGAGGGAGAGAAAGAGACAGAGAAAGGAGCCACAGTTTATATCTTTTCATAACCTTATATCAGAATTGACTTTTTGGGACTTCCCTGGCAGTCCAATGGTTAAGACACCATGTTCTCAATGCAGGGAACATGAGTTCAATTCCTGGTTGGGGAACTAAGATCCCACATGCAAATATTGAAGCCAAAAATTAAAATTAAAAAAAAATTAAAACATTGGCTTCCCATCCCTTCTGCCATATTCTATTTCTGAGAAGGATGCAATAAGTTCAGCATATAGTCAAGGAGAGGATTACACAGGGTGTAAATAGTAGGAGGAAGGGAGCCTTGAAGGTCTTCTCAGAGGCTGCCTACACTTTCCCAGTGGTCAGTGGTAAAGAATCCCCCTGCAATGTGGGAGCTGCAGGAGACTCTGGTTCAATCCCCGGGTCAGGAAGATCCCCTGGAGAAGGAAATGGTAACCCACTCATGTATTCTTGCCTGGAGAATCTCATGGACAGAGAAGCCTGGCAAGCTACAGTCCATAGGGTTGCACAGAGTTGGACACAACTGAAGTGACTTAGCACACTTCCACTATTAATACAATGTATGTGAGATAAAATATTGCTCTATCATTTCCTCTTTCCAGTGCATTTTACTTAGGAATTAGATTTGGTACAAATCTTATTATCCTTATGTAGACTTCTTTTTTTTTTTTAGTTATTCATTATATTTCTTGTCTAAGGTGACTTTACTCACACATTTCATTTTTGGAGTTGGCTGCCACCTATTTTGTCTAGGGAGTGTTAGCTGCTACAGTTCATCTTTCCCCCTCAAGATTTTATTCATATAGTTGTAGACTAGACTGAACCTCTTCCTGTGCTAGTCTCATGAGAGTCAGTGTTTCACCCAGGTGAGAGGAGAAACCACAAGGACACTTGGGATTTAGGCTCAGGACACTCATAATGAGACTTCTGCAGCATCCTACTGGTCAAACACAGTCATGTGGCCAACCTTTCAAGAAGTCAAGAAAAATTCCCCATTTCCATTGAAATGGGAAACTTCTGGCCATGAAATTATCTTTCTCACTCTTTTCCCTAGTTGCAATATTTTATATTTCTTTCATGTTTAAAACATATTCACCCTTTCTCAGTTCAGTTCAGTTCAGTCGCTCAGTCATGTCTGACTCTGAATTGCAGCACCCCAGGCCTCCCTGTCCATCACCAACTCCCGGAGTTCATGCAAACTCATGTCCATCGAGTCGGTGATGCCATCCAGCCATCTCATCCTCTGTCGTCCCCTTCTCCTCCTGCCCCCAATCCCTCCCAGCATCAGAGTCTTTTCCAATGAATCAACTCTTCTCATGAGGTGGCCAGAGTATTGGAGTTTCAGCTTTAGCATCAGTCCTTCCAAAGAACACCCAGGACTGATCTCCTTTAGAATGGACTGGTTGCATCTCCTTGCAGTCCAAGCGACTCTCAAGAGTCTTATCCAACACCACAGTTCAAAAGCATCAATTCTTCAGCCCTTAGCTTTCTTCACAGTCCAACTCTCACATCCATACATGACCACTGGAAAAACCAAAGCCTTGACTAGATGGACCTTTGTTGGCAAATTAATGTCTCTGCTTTTGAATATGCTATCTAGGTTGGTCATAACTTTTCTTCCAAGGAGTGAGCGTCTTTTAATTTCATGGCTGCCGTCACCATCTGCAGTGATTTTGAAGCCCCAGAAAATAAAGTCTGACACTGTTTCTACTGTTTCCCCATCTATTTCCCATGAAGTGATGGGACCAGATGCCATGATCTTCGTTTTCTGAATGTTGAGCTTTAAGCCAACTCTTTCACTCTCATCAAGAGGCTTTTTTGTTCCTCTTCACTTTCTGCCATAAGGGTGGTGTCATCTGCATATCTGAGGTTATTGATATTTCTCCCAGCAATCTTGAATCCAGTTTGTGTTTCTTCCAGCCCAGTGTTTCTCATGATGTACCCTGCATATTAGCTACCCAACGTCCGAGGTCAGGAGCGGCGGCCGAGAGTGCCAGGCTGCGACAGCGCAGGAGCAGCCAAGAGGAGCTTCCCCATGTCTGAGGTCAGGGGCGGCAGCTGGGAGATGCTACCCCACACCCGAGGCCAGGGGCGGCGGCCAGGAGGAGCTACCCCACGTCCAAGGAGCAGTAGTTGTGCAGACACAGGAGGGCCTAGAGGATCAGTCACCCTTTCTCAAGATTTCCTCAAATCTCATACTGTGGTAATCAGTCTTGAAGTCCACAGTTTTGCTAACTGCCTCAAGTCTGGCTGCCTCTGAGGTTCCTTGAGTACAGATCCTAAGGTGTTGTTGCACTTAATCCAAAGATTTAAGAATTAAAAAGGCAAATTATCTGCCACTCATAGAGCCAACAATCCTAGTGAGGTAGTGACAGATTAAGAATAATAAACACTTGTCCAAAAAGGTGAAGAACAGAAGGTACACGAGCATGGACTAAGACAATCTCACTGCTATGCTTGACAGTTGGGACTGGTTGTTGGCTGAGCCACTCTCTCCAAGTGGCCTCTCTCCAAGAGGCTAATTGGCCTTCTTCACATCATGGTTGCAGGATTCCAAAAGGGCAAGAGAAAAAACCACAGGGTCTCTTGAGGTTGAAGTTTCAAAGCCACATACTATTATTTCTGCCACATTTTACTGGCCAATGCAAATCACAGGATAAATCTAAACTTCAGTTCAGTTCAGTTCAGTCACTCAGTCGTGTCTGATTCCTTGAGACCCCGTGGACTGCAACACACCAGGCTTCCCTGTCCATCACCAACTCCCGGAGTTTACTCAAACTCATGTCCTTTGAGTTGGTGATGCCATCCAACCATCTCATTTTCTGTTATCCCTTTCTCCTCCCACCTTAAATCTTTCCCAGCATCAGGGTCTTTTCAAATTAATCAGCTTTTAGCATCAGGTGGCCAAAGTATTGGAGTTTCAGTTTCAGCATCAGTCCTTCCAATGAATATTCAGGACTGATCTCCTTTAGGATTGACTGGTTGGATCTCTTCTCTGTCCAAGGGACCCTCAAGAGTCTTCTCCAACACCACAGTTCAAAAGTATCAACTCTTCAGCACTCAGCTTTCCTCATATTCCAACTCTCACATCCATACATGACCACTGGAAAAACCATAGCCTTGACTAGATGGACCTTTATTGACCAAGTAATGTCTCTACTTTTTACTATGCTGTCTAGGTTGGTCATAACTTTTCTTCCAAGGAGTAAGCATCTTTTAATTTCATGGCTGCAGTCACCATCTGCAGTGATTTTGGAGCAACAAAAAATAAAGTCAGCCACTGTTTTCCCCTCTATTTGCCAAGAAATGATGGGACCAAATGCCATGATGTTAATTTTCTGAATGTTGAGCTTTAAGCCAACTTTTTCACTCTCCTCTTTCACTTTCATCAAGAGGAGATGAAAGTGTTCTCTTTAGTTCTTCTTCACTTTCTGTCATAAGGATGGTGTCATCTGCATATCTGAGGTTATTGATATCTCTCCCCGCAATCTTGATTCCAGCTTGTGCTTCCTCCAGCCCAGAGTTTCTCATGATGTACTCTGCATATAAGTTAAATAAGCAGGGTGACAATATACAGCCTTGGCATTCTCCTTTCCTGATTTGGAACCAGTCTGTTTGTTCCATGTCCAGTTCTAACTGTTGCTTCCTGACTTGCATATAGGTTTCTCAAGAGGCAGGTCAGGTGGTCTGGTATTCCTATCTCTTTCAGAATTTTCTACAGTTTATTGTGGTCCACAAGTCAAAGGCTTTGTCATAGTCAAAAAAGCAGAAATAGATGTTTTTTTTGGAACTCTTTTGCTTTTTCAATGATCCAGTGGATGTTGGCAGTTTGATCTCTTGTTTCTCTGCCTTTTCTAAAACCAGCTTAAACATCTAGAAGTTCATGGTTCATGTACTGTTGAAGCCTGGCTTGGAGACTTTTGAGCATTACTTTACAGCGTGTGAGATGAGTGCAATTATGTGGTAGTTTGAGCATTCTTTGGCATTGCCTTTCTTTGGGATTGGAATGAAAACTGACCTTTTCCAGTCCTGTGGCCACTGCTGAGTTTTCCAAATTTGCTGGAATGTTGAGTGCAGCACTTTCACAGTGTCATCTTTCAGGATTTGAAATAGCTCAACTGGAATTCCATCACCTCCACTAGCTTTGTTCATAGTGATGCTTCCTAAGTCCCACTTGACTTCACATTCCTGTATGTCTGACTCTAGGTAGGTGATCACACCATCATGATTATCTGGCATGTGAAGATCTTTTTTGTACAGTTCTTCTGTGTGTCCTTGCCACTTCTTCTTAATATCTTCTGCTTCTGTTACATCCATACCATTTCAATCTAAACTTAAGGAAATGGAAATACTTTGAAGAAATCACTGCAGCCATCTTTGCAGATCATTGAACAAAAGAAGCTACTGGCCATCTCTGTCACAGTTTAGTGCCATAACTTAACAAGTAAAATGAGAATTTGAAGATTTTACTTTAGAAATTTCTAGTAATTAACCAGTATGGCTCTTCATAGTTCTACCTGTATATTAGCCTGGTGTCATCATGAGAAATGCTGGGCTGGAGGAGTTACAAACTGGAATCAAGATGAGCAGGAGAAACATCAACAACCTCAGATATGCAGAAGATACCACTCTAAAGGTAGAAAGCAAAGAGGAATTAAAAGCCTCTTGATGAAGGTGAAGGAGGAGAGTGAAAAAGCCAGCTTAAAACTAAATATTAAAAAAACTATGATCATGCAATCTGATCCCATTATATCATGGGAACTAGATGGGGAAAAAGTGGAAGCAGTGACAGATTTCCTCTTCTTTGGCTCTAAAATTACTGTGGATTGTCACTGGAGACATGAAATCAGAAGATGATTGCCTCTTGACAGGAAAGCTATGACAAACCTAGACAATATATTGAAAAGCAGACATCACTCTGTTGACAGAGGTCTGTATAGTCAAGACTATGCTCTTCCTGGTGGTCACACATGATTGTTGACAGCTGAACTGTAAAGAATACAGACTGCCATAGAACTGATATTTTCAAAATATGATGCTGGAGAAGACTCCTGAGAGTCCCTTGGACAATGAGGAGATCAAACCAGTTAATCCTAAAGGAAATTAACCCTCAATTTTCATTGGAAAGACCTATGATGAAGCTGAAACTCCAGTATTTTGGTCATCTGATGTGAACACTCAATTCATTGGAAAACTCTCTGATGCTGGGAAAGACTGAGAATAGAAGGATAAGAGGACATCAGATGATGAAATGGTTGGATGGCATCCCTTGTGCAATGGACATGAACGTGGGCAAACTTCAGGACATGGTGAGGGACATGGAAGCCTGGCATGCTTCAGTCCATGGTGTATCAAACTGTTAGACATGATAGGGTGACTCAACAGCAACAACAATTAGCCCAGTTTTCTTTTCCACTGGGATGCTGGCACAACCACATGCACCAAGGAAGGGATACAAGCATTTCAGAGCATATAGCAAAAAAAGTGAGATGGACGTGAATATTCTCTCAACCTTGCCATTTCATCTAACCATGACTTTGTCAATGGATTTTAGACAGCAATGTTCTATATAGCTTTAGGCACAGAAATATGGGAACAGAAGAAATCAGTTTTCAGACTGTAATCAGTTCAGTTCAGTTGCTCAGTCATGTACGACTCTGCGACTCCATGGACTATGGCACGCTAGGCCTCCCTGTCCATCACAGACCCCCAGAGTTTACCCAAGCTCATGTCCATTTAGTTGGTGATGCCATCCAACTATCTCATCCTCTGTTGTTCCCTTCTCCCACCTTCAATCTTTCACATCATCAGGGTTTATTAAATGAGTCAGTGGTGGCCAAATTATTGGAGTTTCAGCTTTAACATCAGTCCTTCCAATGAAAATTTAGGACTGATTTCCTTTAGGATGGACAGGTTGGATCTCCTTGCAGTCCAAGGGACTCTCAAGAGTCTTCTCCAACACCACAGTTCAAAAACATCAATTCTTTCGTGCTCAGCTTTCTTTATAGTCCAACTCTCACATCCATACATGACTACTGGAAACACCATAGACTTGACTAGATGGACCTTTGTTGTCAAAGCAATGTCTCTGTTTTTTAATATGCTGCCTAGTTTGGTCATAACTTTTCTTCCAAGGAGCATGCGTCTTTTAATTTCATGGCTGCAGTCACCATCTGCAGTGATTTTGGAGTACTCAAAAATAGAGTCTACCACTGTTTCCACTGTTTCCCCATCTATTTGTCATGAAGTGATGGGACCAGATGCCATGATCTTAGTTTTCTGAATGTTGAGCTTTAAGCCAACTTTTTCACTCTCCTCTCTCACTTTCATCAAGAGGCTCGTTAGTTCTTCTTCACTTTCTGTCATAAGGGTGGTGTCATCTGCATATCTGAGGTTATTGATATTTCTCCTGGCAATCTCAATTCTAGCTTGTGGTTCATCCAGTCCAGCATTTCTCAACATACACTCTGCATATAAGTTAAATAATTAGGGTGACAATATACAGCCTTGACATTCTCCTTTCCCGATTTGGAACCAGTCTGTTGTTCTATGTCCAGTTCTAACTGTTGCTTCTTGACTTGCATACAGATTTCTCAGAAGGCAGTTTGGTATTCCCATCTCTTTAAGAATTTTACACAGTTTGTTGTGATCCACATAGTCAAATTCTGACTGTAATAACCCATTGTAAATGGTTGACCGTAATTTGAAGGTCAAAGAAATAAAAGGGAAGTGGCTTAGCATCCCAAATCTGAAAAAAAAAACAAAACAAAAAAACCTGTCATGTACCATAACTGGTTTCCCATCCACATTTACCTACAGAGCCTATGTTTGTTCACATTTATTAATGTATGTTTTTGAAGACAAAAATCCACAACTAACACATTATATTGATAATATCAATATTAATTAGTGACTTTAGCTTATGTTTTTAAAATCCTTTACATGATTTAGTAAAAATCTCAAATACCCAGTGATACCCCATAAGATGGATAGATGGAAATTTACTGTTAAAAGTATTTGTAGTTATTAATTATGAGGAAATGTTTGATGCATTATATTAAAAAAATCAAGGAACAAAAGAGAACACATTACTTTCTTTCTTTTTATATTGCAGCTTTTTTCTTCAAATTTTTAAACAATTCCTTGAGTGCAGCTCAATATAAAACAGGAAAAAAAAAAACTTCCTACTTTGATTGTGCAGTTTGCTTTTATTAATTGAAATATCAATACAATAGAAGCAACTAGAATATTCTTATAGTTGCCACATTCCTTGATATGTTGGAATTACCCACTGTGCATTCAGGTCTGAAAAAAAAAAAGCTTTTTAAGATAATACATAAGAATACAGAAGAGCTAATGGAACTTGTGGGAATTATTCTTCCTAAGATTAGGAAAACCTAAGAACTAATCAGGGAGGAGCAGATTCAAATAACTTGAAAGTTCACCCTCCCCATCCTCACCCTTTCAATAGTACTTTTTTTTTTTTTTTTTCCTGAAAAAGGATGGGAAAAATGTTGAGCAATAGCTCTGAGCCATAACCTGGGAAGGGAGTGGGGACTTAGAAACGCAAGGCGGCACAGATCACAGGCATACAGCATTGAGCCTAGTAAAGACCAAAGCAATTACTCAGAACATGAACTTTAACTGAAGTGAGACAAAAAGAAGGACAACACTTCCCAGGTGGCACTAGTGGTAAAGAGCTAACCTGCCAATTCAGGTAGACGTAAAGAGACACAGTTCCATCCCTGGGTCAGGAAGATCCCCTGAAGGAAGAAATGGCAACCCACTATTCTTGCCCGGAGAGTGCCATGGACAGAGGAGCCTGGCAGGCTGCAGTCCATAGGGTTGCATAGAGTCAAACTCAACAAGCAGCTTAGTATACATGCAGAACATTACTCAGAGTCACAAGCAAGTTAGTATTAAGGCAGCTAGCAAGGAGAAACCCTTTTACTTTCCAGTATTCCCTGCAATTCACGGCAGTCAACAGCTACCCTGAATTCCTCAGGTGTCTCCATATGTGACTGCTCTTCTAACACCCTCTCACACCTTCCCAGATCCAAGCCAGCAAATCTCCAGCAGGCAGTCCCCTGGGTCAGTCCCACCCTGATCTGCTTCTGCTTTTACCTCTGCCAGCCTCTCAAGAACTGAGAATTTATGAACTCGATGTCAAAGTAATTCCTTTAAAAAATGCAGACATTAAGCATATATAGATTTATACCCTCTGTTTGTCCAGCAGGCAGAAACATGTAGGTAATGACTGAAAGCCCCTCACTGAATCTGCAGATGGCTCCACTAGACAGCCACAATGTAGCCACAGATAGCCCAATGGATGAGAGACATTTGGGAAAGGGAAACACATTTCTGGTTCCCTCTTCACAGCAGGTTGCTGGCTCTATGTTGACTTCTCCTTTTCCTTCTTCTTCTTCTTCTTTTTTTTTTTTTTTTTCCTATTTTTCTTCCTTTCTATTCATTTGATATAAGATGATCACCTTCTATGTTTACTAGGGAGAAGAGATTCTGGTTCAGTTGGTTTGGAATTCATGCTTCATGGAGATAATATAGCTGGGTTTGTAAGAGCTCTGGACCCAGGCTATCCAGGTTCAAACCCAGGTTGAGCTGCCTATAAGCCATGCAAATAATAATAGTACTACCTTAGTGGGCTGTTTTGAGGACTGAATAAATATATAGAAGCTTTTAACAGGGCCTGTTGTGAGTTAGCTGTTCTAATTGGAACTATTACTGCAAATCCCCCTCCAAACTTAGACAATCCCTAAGGCTGGAGCTGGATTCAGACTTGAGCTGAATAGCTTGCTTGCTGAGATTCTAACACTGAATAGTGAACTAATCACAACTTTGGCTGACTTTACCTAGAAGTGAAAAAATGGCATTTTCAGTTCTTAGATAGTATTTGTACCAGAGATAGATATTAAAATGAGTGGTAGAAATTTGTTTTCAATAACTTAAAAACTGAGTGCTGTTATCTGAGTCTGTGAATTGTGAAACTATTATATCCACTTCCCATATAATCATAATAAAATATATGAAAACTTTATTTGGAAGATGGGGTATGTGGTTCTTAGGTGAGAAAATTTCTTTGGGGAAGGTATATTTTTGTTGAAACCAAATAAGACTAGGGAGAGATACATGGCAGGTGATCAAGACAGAGTTGATGCCCTTTGTTCAGGCCAAGTAGTGAAAGAGGAATTGGAAATCTCTAAATGGACATATTTAGGCAAGGTTGGAAGCCATATCTAGAAGGAGTTGTTCTAAGAAACTAATATCAAACTGATAAGGAGAGGGCAGATACAAAGGAACTTGTAAAGCCTCCTCTAGGGTTTGGAATTAATTGAGACTGCAATGAAGAGTTTAAGGGTCAAACAGGAAATTTATTAAGTTATTTTAACTTTAAAATATCTAATTTTTATTCTTTACCTTCTCCTTTTCCCAATGGATAACTCATCTCTTTATTTTACTTGTCTTTTTTTTTTTTTTTTTTTTTTTTTTTGCTACAGGAGAATATACAAAAGGCATAAAATTAGAAAAAGGAAGAGGCATCCATAACTAGTAAAGAGAGATACTTCTGTGAGTTATTTTTTTTAACAAAAAAGAACATGAACCTGTTTTTAAAATTCCCTGCACCCCTGCTCAACTAGTGATTTATGTAGGAAGTCTAGCATCCTTCAGTTTTTTTTTTTTTTCCCCAGAAACAACTCCAAGGGAGACACTGCCAGAAAAAAAAAAAAAATTGACAGAAAGAGACCAAGTCCTCAGTGAAAAAAAAGAATTCAGAGAAAGGGGAGGAAGAATTCTGCCTGTATTCCCCAGTGAAGACTTCTCTTCCAGCTCTGACTTGTTTTGCATACTCTCTTATCCTTCTTCCCCAGCATATACATGTACACTTTTTTTAAACAAAGCATCTGTAAAACATTTGGTTACCAGGAGATTCAAACACATTGAGTCAAGTGATTGCCAAACAGCTTTATTTTTGCTCTCATACTCTATCAGAAGACCTTGTGATCATTCTGGGATGATGAAGAGAAACAGAAGGATTGAGGACAAACCATGAAGCTGTCTCTTAATCCTCCAGCCATTCTTACTCTATTTTTGAAATATTCTCATAAAGAGAAGGAAATGGATCCCTTTAGGAAGGGTTAGAATGATTTGTGGCAAATATATAAGGAGGTGGAAATGGGTATTCAAAACTTAGTTGTTCAGTTTACATTTCCTTGTGCTTTTCAAAAGGACAGAAAAAAAAGTCCTTTGCAAAAGAATAAAATGGTCAAACATGATCAATAGTAATACAATTTAATTATCAAACTTGGATGTCTAAGACAGTGCAGAAACTCATGGAATGGAGGGGGAGGGATAAAGAGCATATTTTTCTCTGTAACAAAACCACTTTCTTTGTCTTCACTCTGCATCAGCACCAGAACAGCCAGGAATCCACCTTGTCTCAAGACAAAGACCTATGAAAATCAATTGTGGTATATTTAATACTCATTTAAAATGTAAAGGATGCCATTGATATTATCTTAATGCTTTTTATTTTTAAATCTGGATTTGGAGTGTAGACATTCTCTCTCATATCTATTTATCCATCTATTGATGTACAAATTTTCAGTTTCCAGTTTAACCAACTTCTCTCAAACCTAATTTATCCATAAAATGTGACATCACTCACCCTTAGCTCTCCAATCATAGTTATTACGAAGTGTCTAACTTACTCTGCACAACTTTGTACATTCTCCCAAGGGTTTCAAGGCTGTTCCGATGAATCAGATTGCAACGTATGTTAGAACTGAAGAGGCTTGTCTAGTTTTCAATTTTTCTTCTCCCTTCTCCCCACACAATATTACATGAAATATCAAGGCAACCAATATATAAACAGATAAATGTTCCATTGCTTTTCCTGAACCAGGAGGAAAGTTCTAAAACTCTGTCCATTCAGCCTCAACATCCTCATACTTTAACAAATCCTTTATCAAGGACTTCCTTGCATTCTAAGGCAATTCTGAGGGAACCTGGGACTTCCCCTAGGAAGCACTAACCTGTTTCAACACACTCATTTTACTAATGAGGAATCTGAGATCCAAAGAAGCAAACTGATTTATGCAACATCACAGAAATAGTGACCAACTAAAACCAAGACTTTGACTCAGGGGTTTTAATACCAAATCCTGGCTTTGGGGGACATGGAAGCAAACTAGACATCCATCAACAGATGAATGAATAGAGAAGATGTGGTACATATATACAATGGAATATTACTCGGCCATGAAAATGAACAAATTTGAGTCAGTTGTAATGAGGTGGATAAACCTAGATCCTCTTATATAGAGTGAAATAAGTCACAAAGAGAAAAAACAAATACCATATATTGATACATATATATGGAATGAAAAATGGTACTGATGAACCTAGTAGAGAATGGACTTGTGGATACAATGGGGGAAGGTGAGGGTAGGGCCATATGAGAAAGTAACATTGACATATATACAGTATCATGTATGTATAGATTATGGGAGATTGCTATATAACACAGGGAGCCCAGTCTGGTGCTCTGTAATGACCTAGAGGGGTAGGATAGGGGAAGGGAGGAAGACTCAAGAGGGAGGGTATATATGTGTGTGTGTGTGTGTGTCTGTCTGCCTGTCTGTAATTATGACTAATTTGCATTATTGTACAGCAGCAATCAACACAACATTGTAAAGCAATTTTCCACCAATTAAAAACAAAAAATCCTGGCTTTTTTTAGTATAAGGTCATGGATGTAAAAACTATGCCTTTTATTCATTTTCAGTTCTCTTCCTTCCTCAAATTAAGATGTGAGGCTGACAGCGACTACTTACTAATTAGTTGAGTGTATCTAGCAAATCAGAGCAGATCTCAGTGAACCATTAGAGTATCAAGTATCACTGATTTAGATTTTAAGGAGACAACAGTGTGATGGAGTGATGGAAGTACAGAGTGATGGAAGTACAGAGTGATGGAATAGGGAGATAGAACCTAAAGTGAGAAAATGGGCTGGTTGCAAAAATTATCTATTAATACTTCTCAAAATGCACTAGCATTGCCTATATTCAAGCTGATGCATTAAATTTCAAATAAAATATGCTCTGAAATATTGTATCACTCACTGTGAGCTACTACTTTGTAATATGACTTAATTATGCTATCCAAAGTCATGAGAATGCCAATAACTGCAGACATATTCACATTCCAAAACTAAATAGAAAACATTGCTAAGTCAAGTATACATGCCCTTTGAATTATCTACTATTTTGGGGTAATTCTCAAATTGTTCCTCCTCATTAGCACTAATGTTCAAAGACTAATGGTAGAATTAGCTGAAGGGGAATAATCACATGTTAAAATAAATTCTTCCCATCTTTTGTTGCAAAAAGCACACTTGGATTCTAACTCATTGAAAGGTAGGAATTATAGAAAGCTACAAATACTTTTCACCAAAAAAGTCAAGTAAGTACTCATTTTTACACATCTATATCCAAGTGCTTTAAAAAGGAAAGTACATTTTAAAAATTTAATTTTAGATATAGCAATATGAATTTTTACTGCAAATAATTGTTTTTATCTAACTTTTTGATGTGTCATAATTACAAATATTTTGCAATCTCCATTGTACCATTTGGAAATCAACTTGGGTTATTACTATCAGGGCCATGTGTTTTGGATTTTCAAGAAGAGTTCTGACTTCTAGGGCAGTCCTGATTGCCAATATCCTGTCCTGTTATTAGGGCATGTGTTCCATGAATTTTCAACCATTTTTTGATAAGAAAATATTCACTCAGATCCCAGTTAAGTTGTTCTGATAATAGGTCACTCACCATTCCTGTTTTCCTCTCTTGGAAGTCCACTCAAGCAGAGTTTCTTCCAAAGCAGATGCTTTCCCCTAGGACAGGGAGGAGGGCAACCTGAACATTCCAATCTGTATGGAAGAAATATGAGGCATTCATTTCAAACTGGAACAACCTTAGAAACTCAGAATTCCACAGGGTAAGAAGAGCAGACACAGAACCATTTTCAAACCAAATTTTGCCCTTGTCCAAAGGTAAGTTGTCAGCACAGCTTTGGTCTTTCACTGACCCTAATCCCTGGGATGGTGCTAGAAGTCACTTGGGTCCCCCTAAGGGAGGCTTATTAGTGCTTCCCTCCCTCCCTTTCTTACTTAAATTGCATAAAAAGGCCATAGATTCCAAACTCTCTGGTGTGATAAATGTAGTGCAGATGGAAAACATAAGAGAGGTCAAAGTCGGTTGCCATCGGGCTCAGGGTGCCCTATTTTCATGCAAGTGAAAAAGATGACTCAGAAAAATACAAAACTATTGTTCATGTGGAACTGATGTTAAACTAACAAAACTTCTTTAATAAATAACAGAACTTGTCAGTGGTAAAACTTTCATCTAGCAGTTCACATGACTTTAAATACTGTTCAGCCACCCACATGTCATAAGCAGTATCAGTAGAAGTGAAAAATTGTTGCATGTTTTTCTCAATAACATGTATGTGTGTGTGTGTGATTGTCTTGAGTCTGACTAAATATGAACAAGTATACATTTGCTGTAAGCTAATGAATTAAAGTATATTATTTTTATTATTAAACTTATTTGTAAATTCCACTTGACAACAGGGTGGGGGGATAAAACAATTCCACCTGACAACAGGGTGGGAACATAAAACAATTCCAGAATTCAAATGGTTACTTGATTTGGAGTATTTTCCAGTGTGTTAAATCTGCTTTGGCCTTGATACTTATCATTTAGTGGCAATGTCATTGGCTGGGATCCTGATGAATTAATAGTTACTTCCTCCATGAGTTAGACATCCTCAAAGGTGCTCTAACTGCTATGGAATCTTCAAGTACCTACTTGAAATCTTGCCCAAGTGTTCTTATGATCAAAGAGCCTTAGGACCCCATAAACAGGATTTATCTTGGACCGTGGCTATGCAGCTGGTTACACAGCTGGGAAACAAGACGAAATAACAGTCAATCAATTCATTCTGGCCATTTCCATGATTACCACTAATTGCTCCAGCTGCACTGATATGTGGTGATCAATATTCATTGTAAAGATAGCAAAAATGAACAGTATGGATGCCCCTTTGTCTTTCATTTTACACATGTTGACCTTAAACACAGAATAATTCATTCAACCCACAGCACCTAGCTTCTAATATTCCCATTGCAGAATGCCACCATAGCAAATGCCTGCTAAAAACAAGGCAAAACAAAATCCTCTAGCAATATAAAGCCTTTAATTAGCGCAAAGAATAGTTTTGGGTGGGGGTGAATAGTTAGGTGGAAAGGATGGCAAAGTGCCAGTGTTTCAACATCTGCAGTATTGAGATGCTCAAAGTTGCATCCTAGCACAGCCAGTTGAGTCCCTGAACTTACCCCAAAAAGGAAAGTTGGAATTCTAAGAAGATAACTAATAAAGTAAACTCCAGTGGGAACCCAAGGAATCCGTCACACTACAGGACAGTAAGAGATGCCAGTTTGCCCTTATCCTTGGCTTCAGTCAAGCTACACTATGGAGGAACCACTGTCCCCTTTCTGGATTCCTTTTGTCCATAATGAACATACTCTCAGAGTTGGCTCTCTGGAGGCTTTGTGAGATGCCAGCCTCTGAAACTGGGAAGTCTACTGAGCCCATTGCCAGACCGCTCAGAGATTTTAGATTTTTCTTTTGGCCAAAAATGGAAAGAATAACTCTTCCTTGGCATCCTTGAAATCTGCCTTGAAACTTGAGCACACTTTTATCCTCCCTTAGAGAAAACCAGTGAGTTCTTCAAACACAACTCATTGTCTCCTATTTAAAAACTCTTGGGCATGTTGAATGGAAGAATGAATTTCTAATAGAGGATTTCTAAAAGTTAGATGAATAAGAGAATGAATGATTGATAGCCATGAGTCTAACAAAAGTTATATCTCTCTGTAATAAGAAATATAACTAAACATTCCTTTTAAAAATAATATATGGATTTTAGTTAAAGTTTTAACTGTCTTCCTGCGAATTAAAAAATGCTTAGCCATGCCAACCTAACTTCCTTTTTTTCCCCCTAAACTGCCTTAAGTTTCCAACATTCAGTTGTTAATATGCTTTTTCTTTTTTTCCCCCTAAGCAGAGTCCCCCATCAGCATTAGGTTTGAGTTTTAACTTTGACTTGGACTTAGTATATATTTTAAAACAATCACTTTATCACCCTAGGCTTCAGTTATTTCATTCATACCAAAGGTTAAGCTTATAAGCTTCACTTATAAGGTAGGGGATAGTTATTCATTTTGTGTTAAGAGCTCTTAGGACATGACTCTTTCCTGCTCCCTCGCTCCTCTTCATAATGGAAATCTTCTACCATAGCATACAGGTTGTTTAACACCAAGTATGCTCAGCAAATAGCTATCCAAGTCAATTTTTTTAATTTTTAAAAAAAATTTTATTTTTTATCAAAAGATAATTGCTTTACTATATTGATTTGATTTCTGCCATACATCAATATGAATTAGCCATAGAGTACATACAGTCCCTCCATCTTGAACCTTCCTCCCACCTCCCACCCTTTCCCACCCCTCTAGGTTTTACAGAGCCACAGTTTGAGTTTCTTGAGTCATACAGCAAATTTCCACTTGTTATCTAGTCTACGTACGGTAGTGTATATGCTTCCATGCTACTCTCTCTGTTAATCTCACCCTCTATCCAATTCAATTTAACAAGGGTGCATTGATTATAGGAGAAGTACATGATTGTAACCCTCATTATTACATAAAACTTTCTTATACTTTGCTATCACTTATATTATCAGGTTTTCATTCTTGCAGAACCTTATAACCCAGTTTATTAGACTAGGTTATGCCCTATGATTCTCGCCCTGAGTTCTCACACTTTTAGTGACAAAGCTGACCCAGGTGCTGCCTGTCACATTTTCCTTAGGTTAGTGTTTTCAGAAGAGCTGGTGTTTGGCTCCAGTGCTAAACTCAGAGAAGTAGTAGAGCCAAAGACCAGGGCAAAGGGCACCAGGGACTGGGGCTAGGAAAACACCTGAATTCTAGCCCCAGCACCATTTGGGAGTCCTTGGAGTCCATGTCACTCCAACTGGGGCAATAAAAAAGGGAAAATTAGGGCATTCCAACAGGGTGTGCCTTGGTTAAGAAAAAGGTCTTTGGTTGGAAAAATCTCATTACTATTAAGTGTGGCTGGGGTGGGGTGACAGTCTGCGTAAAACACAATGTTAGGGATTTCATCTACTATACATGCTACCTAGGAAACCTATTACATTCCCCCCTCATTTAGTTGTTCAGATAAGTCTCTGATGTGTTTATTAATGTTTCCATCTTACATTCTCACATATAGGGAAACAGAGACTCAGAGAATTTAGATTACTTGACAAAAGCCACATTGCTAATGAGTGATGGATCTAGGGTTTAAACTTGTATGTGACTGATTTCAAAGTTAATGTTCTTCATGATCACCTAATACCGCTTACCAAGAAACTGAATGGCCCACACAAGCACGTGTGTGCACGTACACACACACACACACACACAAATATGTGCCATAGAAAATGTGTGCACTCTTAGTTTCTCAGCATAAAAATAAATAAATGCTTGATGAGGAAATGGATTGAATAGACACATACAGGTGACAGTGTCCCTATGGTTGATCATGCCTCACACTGGTTCCAAAGTGTCTGAACCAACTTTCATGAACAAAACCTGGCCTCCAGCTGCCAATGAGTCATTTCAGGTCAGCTTTGGTGACAAAATACAAACTTCTGATTAGCTGCCAATGTCAAGTTTCCTTCCTAGGTTATTTTTTCACACCCTTTACGTCCATGCAGTGCAACACAAATACAGAGGTGAGAAATGCATTTAGTCCATTTTGAAAATGACTACCATGCATAGAAACCAGTATAAAGTAGAATGGTAGTCAAAACATGAAAAGTGTCACTATGAGAGAGTTGATAGCTGTTGGTAACCAATTTTATCTACAATCAGGTGACTTCACTCAAATAGATGTTCCTTTTCCAAAGAAGACTCCCTGCCTATCTAATAGAAAAGGGAATTTTATTTAGAACAGTACTTCTGCATGAATACTATCATCACACAAGTCCCCAGCCCAAGAGTTGATTACTTGGGTAACTAGAGAAGGGCAATCAGACTTCCTTTAACAGTTTGTGTGTTGCACTGAATTTCCCCTCAAATAGATTTCCTATACTGAATAGTTATAACCCATAGATTGGCCAGAAACATATCTATCTTTCTGTCTTGTGACATGGCTACCATTTCTCCTCTTTCAAAGAAGAAAGCTTTGTTTCATTTGGAAGTTATTACCCCTTAGATGACCAAATCCTGCCCCAAGATGCCTAATATTTACTTTGCCTTTGAAGCATAATAGTTAAAGTTATTTCCCCATCTGTATGATTTTTTAAAAACTTCTTAAACCCTGTCCAGTTATGACAGAGACCAAGATTCCACAATGTAAATGTACCTCATTAATCAACTCTATTATATGGGGGAGTAATGAACATTTTGTGATTTGACATCTGGTAGTGATTTACAGTAACAGAAACAGGAATTCCTAGTTTACAAAAGTGCACATGTATGATTTGATTTCTTTTAGTGTGTGTGTGTGTATATATATATATATATATATATATATATATATATATATATCCCCTACTGCTTTTCTTGGCCAAAAAAAAAAAAAAAAAATGGCGGGAGTAGGGGAGCTGTCTGGGTGGGGTTAGACTGTAAACTGCATGTAGATTTATAACTAACTAACCAGCTTAGAGTAAAATGTTGTGTGAGCTATGTAATGTGTAAAATCTGGTGTTTATGTAGCTCTCGGGCTGGCTTAATACCAGTTACTAGCGAGTGATATCTAAACATAAAATAATTTCTATATAAACTGTGGGTTTGTAAAAATGTAAGCACTATATTTTTGTGTAGTCTGAAAGAAGGTATTCTTTGAAATAGATTATTAATGTAGGGAATGATTCCACCCACTGTAGTTTTGAGGGTTTTTTTTTTCCTTTTTTTCTTTCTTGGAAGACTGATTAGGTACTTGGGTTTTTACCAAAAAGTCAACATGTACTTATAAAAATCCTGATATGTGATACACTGACTAAAATGAAATTTATGGTTTACTTCAGGTTGACTTTGCTACTGTGCAATGAAAGCTTTCAGTGAATGTATAGTCATTAGGAATGTGTAGCCTCCAACTAAGCCATTAGCATCCAGGCAGGTTTCTTGGTGGGATCACCTTACAACCAACACTGATTCTATGTTAATGATTAAATATAGATGGAAAAAAAAAGTACTCAGCTGGAGATGGAAAGAAAAATGAGATTAGAAAAGATTTTCAAATCATGGGAATTAAGCATTAATGGGTGGTTGTTTAGATTTCAGAAATGCAATACTCTCTTCTATAGTGGACTACTACAGAATTAGGTATTTATCCCTTTTAACAAATTCCATATGTAATGAATGGATGTGTCAGTGGTACAATTATGATGCTTATACGAAGAGCACTTTCAAGACGCCTTTACATATTCAGACCTCTTCATAATCCTCTTGTCAGTCCCTTTAGGTTGTTCAAAGAGATCTTTGATATTCAAAGAAAGGCCAGTTGAAACCAGAAGGCCAAAACAGGGACGGGTGGCTGAGTGGTGGTAGTGAAAAAAGTTGCCACCCAAAGATGGCCCAGAATTTGAGTCCAAATCCAGTGGGTTTTCTCTAGTTCCTATTACCATCCTACAAAAGCAAGTCCAAGCTGGCATGATACTTCTGGTAGTTAGTGTTCTGGAAAGAGAATAGTTTCCAGCTAGATCGGTTGTAACTCTTCTCTGTTTTACATGACAGTCTTCCATCTAAAAATGGCTTAAGAAAAGAAAGACAATATATTATCCCACCAAATGAAGATTCCAGGTGTATATCTGGAATGGCACCCTCAGGTGCCGTGGGATTTGGAGTTAATACATTTTCATCATGGTTCAGTTTCTCACTGTCCATCCCATCTGCCTTCAGCTGTTTTGGCTTTATCTTAGAGCTTTACATAAAGATTCTCAGGCCCACATGGAATATATTCTTTAGACATAGGCAAGCTGTGATCCTATCCTGCAAGCATGTTTTGTGGATCTAAATACCACAGATATGAGAAATCGTAACTTCATTAAAGACAGAGATGCTTCTGTCATTTACAGTTCTGAACAGTGCTCTGCCACAGTGCACTCTATAACCTAAACATCTCTCTTTTGTCTAAATCTCTTTGCACGCCAGGGAAATGCTTCCCCTCATCACCTCAAAATTATTAGCAGTTGTTCCCAAAGGCTGTGACATTTTTGTGAGCTGCGAGATGCTGATGGCACAGGAAGTGGGCATTGCCTTAGAGGGCAGGACTATTTGAGCAGTGGAAGTACTTGGTGAGAGAAAAGAAAAAAAAAAAAAATCATTAACGTGTCAGATCCTCTCAGACAACAGGAATGCAATAGCTTCAAGTGCTGCTAAGTTTTCATTTTCTTGCTTCTCTTTAAATCCCAATCCATGGTTCTGGAAGAATACATGAATTACAATATTTATGATAGCTGGACATAGTGATGGAGAAGGCGATGGCACCCCCCTCCAGTGTTCTTGCCTGGAGAATCCCAGGGACGGGGGAGCCTGGTAGGCTGCAGTCCATGGGGTTGCACAGAGTCGGACATGACTGAAGCGACTTAGCAGCAGCAGCAGCAGGACATAGTGACTGACAGATATTTTGCAATGTTAACCAATTCATTCATTCTTAATTTTGTACTTAGATTGAGGCCAAACAGAATAAAGCATGATATAAATTTTTTACATTAGCAACTAAATGGACATTAACTGCTGGAATAGTAAACAATTTTATTTTTATAAACATATTTAATAAGATTTAATTGCTTCAAAATTGGGTAAAATCTTCATTTAAATACACCCTTTGGTGTGTTAGTCACTCAGATGTGTCCAACTCTTTGTGAACCCATGGAGTGTAGCCCACCAGGCTCCTCTTTCGATGGAATTTTCCAGGCAAGAATACTGGAGTGGGTAGACATTCCCTTCTCCAGGGGACCTTCTTCACCCAGGAATCAAACCCCAGTCTCCTGCATTGCAGATAGATGCTTTACCATTTGAGCCACCATGGAAATATTGATAGGTATTTTGAACATTTTAGAAAAATTATTTTGGAAAATAAAATAAAATTACATATTTGTCTAATTTGAAAATTTACTCCACATTTTTGATGAAAATATACTCAGCAAAGTATATAAAATATCTTTAATGTATTTTGATTAAAGTGTGGTCTGATTACAGTTGCATTTTATTCTTAGCCTTTAATTGATTGAGAATGAGTTGAAACAATTTTTTTTTTATATTCCAGTCAATAAAAACAGTAGCACACAATGTGTTTTTAAATTGTTATTATTATGAAAGTATATTAGGCAGGATAGGTGGCTATAACATATTTCATTTAACCATTTATGCCAAAGTGTAACTTTAAAATATGTCTGAAGTGTACGTCTCCATTTGTGTTCTTAGCCCAGGCTCTGGAGGTGTTCAGGGAGTTTCTGCTCACACAATGTTAACACCAAGGCCAGCAGAAGAAGAGATTCCAGGAAGGAATGGAAGAAGTTTTACTCAAACAGGAAGTCCTGCAATTGAGTTTTATTTGTACTTCTGGCTTGATCTAGTCCAATCTCTGTTACTGTATACCTGCTGAAGACATGATTAATGCTGCAGTGAGAGAGTGGAACCAATAGTTTTAGATGATTAAATTTTATAGACTGAGGTACATGTAGACATTTCTAACACATGATTTTAGGAAAAAAAAGTGAATTTTTATGAAATGTTATGATATAGACATTAAAATGCTTTCAGATATCACTTGTAGAGATTTATTTTCAGTTGAAGAAGTTCTCTTGTTTGTTATACAAAAGGGTAAATAGAGATTAAGAACAAAGAAGCTAGAAATGTTTCCTACATCTTAATGGTTTCATTTACAACTTTCTCCACGGTTCATTTTCTGCCCCAAAGATTGCCTGACTGTGTGTGGACACAAAACTGTGAGCTAGATGTTTACATTATTGCCCAAAGAATTAGATTATCTCTAAAGAAATAAAATTCTGCAAGTACACAATTTAAAACAGTTTCATAGGACCCAAAATCAAGTAAAAACTTACGAATAATTATAATGTTGTATTATATTTTTGAAGTTTCATATTCTTTCAAAATGTCCTTACATCCATAATCTCATTTGCTGACGAATTTGGACAATGTGGTCAACCACACTGACTCATTTTCCTTTTCAAATAAAAAATAATGTCCAAAGTAAGATGGTGGGAATTTTTCCTGTTTGCTCTGCTGTTTTGGTAGTTTTTACCTTTGTAAATGTTTGTAAATGCTTTGACTGATGTGATACACACAGATACATGGCACGAGCTGAAGTGGTTTTAGCAACAATATTATTTTTCTCAGATATATATATATATATATATATATATATATATAAAGAAGAGTAAAAGATGTACTCTTTTTTAATTAAGAGATAAATGTTAGTACCTAAACAAAATAGGCTAAGCCAGAAATAAGGAGAAATAATAATGTTTCCCCATTAAAACCAAGGTTTCTTAATTTTACATTCCAAGAAGAAATCATTTCCATCACATAGAATTGGTAAGAAATTGATCAAAATTGAAACAAAATTGATCATTTTGATTTATGACAACAAAATAATTGTTAAAGTCTTTCTTGGTTATCTCTTGTGTCCCTGAAGATTAAGTACATGAAAGCTGCAAAGAGCTTTGAAAGAACTTACTAGTGGTTATCAGTATTGAATGTTACCAAATATTTGCCATCACCATGACTAACATCACTCTTCAAGACTGACAAACAAATTGAGCTTTTGGGCTTCTGAATCTTCCAAGACACATCAGTACAGTTCAGTCGCTCAGTTGTATCTGACTCTGCCACCCCATGGACTGCAGCACGCCAGGCTTCCCTGTCCATTACCAACACCTGGAGCTTGCTCAAACTTATGTCCACTGAGTTGGTGATGTCAACCAACCATCTCATCATCTGTCATCCCCTTCTCCTCCTGCTTTCAATCTTTTCCATCATCAAGGTCTTTTCCTGAGTCAGTTCTTCACATCAGATGGCCAAAGTATTGGAGCTTCAGCTTCAACATCCGTCCTTCCAATGAATATTCAAGACTGATTTCTTTTATGGTTGACTGGTTTGATCTCCTTGCAGTCCAAGGGACTCTCAAGAGTCTTCACCAACACCACAGTTCAAAAGCATCAATTCTTTGGTGTTCAGCTTTCTTTATGGTCCAACTCTCACATCCATACATGACTACTGAAAAACCATCGCTTTGACTAGACAGAACTTTGTCAGTGAAGTAAGGTCACTGCTTTTTAATATGCTGTCTAGATTTGTCATAGCTTTTCTTCCAAGGAGCAAGAGTCTTTTAATTTCATGGCTGCAGTCACCATCTGCAGGGATTCAAAGCACATAGTTATTTCCAATAAGCAGAGGTGGTTATATCACTGGTATAACTGGGTCACATGGATTTATAAAAGCTTGCTTCTTTGAATGGCATTGGATTCATTCATTCATTTACTCATTCTCTCTAGAAATCTTTATGAGCAGCAATTCCTTCAGTGAAGACTACCTTTTCTCAAGTAAGTCATACAGCTAGATTAAGCTAGTCATACAGCTAGTCATAAAGCTAGATTAAGAGAGAACCATCCCATTCTGTAGACATCTGACTTGCCCATATCCCAAACTTCAGACTTGAGAAGAAAGCAAAGACTTTGGCTGAGGCATAATGTTCCATTGAAGATGAAACTGACTTGGTGTGTTTTAGGTTTCTCCACTCTCCTAGAGGCTTTCATCATCTCTCCTTCCACCTCCCTTTTGATCATTCCAAAGAAGATTATGGGGATACTTCCAAATCTCACACTGTGAACATACTGTCAATCATCTTGTCCTACTGTGCAGTTGGCCAACTACCAACATGATTATGAGGTGAAAGGAAAATTTTTAAAATTAATTTTTATTGGAGTAGAGTTGACTTACGATGTTGTATTAGTTTTTTTTTTTTTTTTCTGTACAGCAAAGTGAATCAATTATACATATATTCTTTTTTTACATTCTTTTCCCATGTAGGTCTGGAGAAGGAAATGACAACCCACTCCAGTATTCTTGCCTGGAGAATTCCATGAACAGAGGAGCCTGGAGGGGTACAGTCCATGGGATTGCAAAGAGTTGGACATGACTAAGCAACTAACACACAGACACACACTCATGTAGGTCATTACAGAGAATTGAGTAAATTTTTCTATGCTATACAGTAGGTTCTTATTAGTTATCTGTTTTATAAATACTAGTGTGTATATGTCAATCCCAATCTACCAAGGGAAAAAAAATTATCATCCTTAGATTTCAAATGCCTTTTATTATTTAAAATAAAATATTGAAGTTGGGTATTTAATATGTGAAAAGCTCAATGAAGATAAACCTTTTACCCAGTTTCTTTATTTTTACATTAATTATCTCGATCTGTTATATTTTCTGCAGGTTACAGAAACAATGTTTCTCCTGTAGCCCTCAATTTCTTGATACAATTGCTATAAATTTAAGTACCAGAATGATTGCCTATTGCATACCCACCACTCAGCTTAAGCCAGATATGGAAGTTTGTCTTTGAACTCTGTAATGGAAATTAAGTGTTCATTATTAAACCTCAAAAGTGTTTATTAAAATGACATGATGATATGACAAGTATAAACCTTAAAAGCAGTGTTTATAAAGTAGGTGACCTCACACCAAGGTACTTCATTTCTCAGATCGTCCTGAGCTACTTTCTCCACAGCCACTGCCAGCCTCCTGCACTTTTGTATCTGGACACATGAAGAGTTTGGGATATGTGTGGGCTCCAGACATTTAAAAACAGGGACTGTATTGTAAATGTATAGGAATGCAAGGTATATCTGTGTGTTAATTTTGTATCCTGCAACTTTCTATATTCATTGATTAGCTCTAGTAATTTTCTGGTGGTGTCTTTAGGGTTTTCTTTGTAGAGGATCATGTCATCTGCAAACAGTGAGAGTTTTACTTCTTCTTTTCCAACTTGGATTCCTTTTAATTCTTTTTCTTCTCTGATTGCTGTGGCTAGGACTTCCAAAACTATGTTGAATAGTGGTGGTGAAAGTGGGCACCCTTGCCTTGTCCCTGATTTTAGAGTAAATGTTTTCAATTTTTCACCATTGAGGATAAGGTTTGCTATGGGTTTGTTGTATATGGCTTTTATTATGTTGAGGTACATTCTTTATATGCCTGCTTCCTGGAGAGTTTTTATCATAAATCAGTGTTGAATTATGTCAAAGGCTTTCCCTGCATCTATTGAGATAATCATATGGTTTTTATCTTTCAATTTGTTAATACGGTGTATCACACTGATTGATTTGTGGGTTTTTTTTATTTATTTTTAATTTTTTTTTATCTTTGCAGGTGCTTTGATTTGTGAATACTGAAAAATCCTTACATCCCTGGGATAGAGCTCATTTGGTCATGATTTATGATCTTTTTAATATGTTGTTGGATTCTGGTTTGCTAGAATTTTGTTGAGGATTTTTGCATGTATGTTCATCAGTGATACTGGCCTGTAGTTTTTCTTTTTAGTGTGGCATTTTTGTCTGGTTTTGTTATTAGGGTGATGATGGCCTCATAGAATGAGTTTGGGAGTTTACCTTCCTCTGCAATTTTCTGGAAGAGTTTGAGTAGAATAGGTATTAGCTATTCTCTAAATTTTTGGTAAAATTCACCTGTGAAGCCATCTGGTCCTGGGCTTTTGTTTGTTGGAAGATTTTATTACAGTTTTGATTTCTGTGCTTGCCATGGATCTGTTAAGATTTTCTATTTCTTCCTGGCTCAGTTTTGGAAGGTTACACTTTTCCAAGAATTTGTTCATTGGAAACAATCCCTTTCACCACTGCAACAAAAGAATAAAATACTTAGGAATAAATTTACCTAAAGAAACAAAAAAAACTATATATAAAAAACTATAAAACACTGATGAGAGAAATCAAAGATAACACAAACAGATGGAGAAATATACCATGTTCTTGGACTGGAAGAATCAATATAGTAAAAATGAGTATATTATCAAAGCAATCTATAGATTTAACACAATCCCTATCAAGCTACCAATGGTATTTTTTACAGAACTAGAAAAAATAATTTCAAAATTTGTATGGAAACACAAAAAACTTCAAATAGCCAGAGCAATCTTGACTAAGAAGAATGGAACTGGAGACTTCAGACTATACTACAAAGATACAGTCAGCAAGACAGTATGGTACTGGCACAAAGACAGAAATATAGATCCATGGAACCAAATAGAAAGCTCAGAGATAAATCTGCATGCCTGTGGACACCTTATCATTAACAAAGGAGGCAAAAATATACAATGGAGAAAAGATAATCTCTTTAGCAAGTGGTACTGGGAAAACTGGTCAACCACCTATAAAAGAATGAAACTAGAGCACTTTCTAACACCATATACAAAAGTAAACTCAAAATGGATTAAAGATCTAAACATAAGACCAGTAACTATAAAACTCATAGAGGAAAACAGACGCAGAACACACTCGGACATAAATCACAGCAAGATCCTCTATGACCCACCTTCCAGAGTAATGAACATAAAAACAAAAATAAACAAATGGAACCTAATTAAAATTAAAAGCTTTTGCACAATGAAAGAAACTATAAGCAGGCTGAAAAGGAAGCCTCCAGAATGGGAGAAAATAACAGCAAATGAAACAACTGACAAAGAATTAATCTCCAAAACATACAAGCAGCTCATGCAGCTCAATGCCAGAAAAATAAAAAACCCAATAAAAAAGTGGACCAAAAAACTAAACAGACATTTCTCCAAAGAAGACATACAGGTGGCTAACAAACACACAAAAAGATGCTCATTATCAGAGAAATGCAAATCAAAATCACAATGAGGTATCATCACACACCATTCAGAATGGCTACCATCCAAAAGTCTACAAACAATAAATGCTGGAGAGGGTGTGGAGAACAGAAAATCCTCTTACACTATTGGTGGGAATGCAAACCAGTACAGCCACTATGGCTAACAGTGTGGAGATTCCTTAAAAAACTGTAAATAGAACTGCCATACAACCCAGTAATCCCACTGCTGGGCATACATACTGAGGAAACCAGAATTGAAAGAGGCACATGTACCCCAGTGTTTACTGCAGCACTGTCTACAATAGCTAGGGCCTGGAAGCAACCTAGATGTCCATCGGCAGATGAATGGATAAGGAAGTTGTGTACATATACACAATGGAATATTATTCAGTTATAAAAATGAACACATTTGAGTCAGTCCTAATGAGATGGATGAAACTGGAGCCTATTATACACCAATACACTATATTAACACATATATATGGAATACAGAAAGATGGTAATGATGACCCTATATCCAAGACAGCAAAAGAGACACAGATCTACAGAACAGACATATGGACAATGTGAGAGAAGGTGAGGGTGGGATGAGTTGAGAGAATGGCATCAAAATATGTATATTACCATATGTAAAATAGATGACCAGTACAAGTTTGATGCATGAAGCAGGGCACTCAAAGCCAGTGCTCTGGGACAACCCAGAGGGATAGGGTGGGGAGGGAGATGAGAGGGGGGGTTCAAGATGGGGGGACACATGTACACCCATGGCTGATTCATTTCGATGTATGGTAAAACTACCACAATACTGTAAAGTAATTGCCCTCCACTTAAAATAAATTAATTAATTAAAAGAAAAAGACAGGGGCTGTAGACACTGGCTGACCACCTGCCCAAGATGGGGGCAGCCTGGATAGATCGTCCTGAAAGCTGGATGCTATTGGTTTGCCAGGATGCCCTGAAGCACTTCCAAGAAGCTTCTTGTGTGTGGAAGGATGACCTTCTTCCATCAAGAAAATTTTTGAGTGAAATCTCCCATTATTTACTTTGAGTTATCTCACAATGTAAGAATGAGATGGTGCTAAGTCAGTGTTCAGCAGCTGCAGTCTCCTAACTATATCACAAAAGTCTCTGGCACTTTGCCTTGCCCAAAACAGCTCTACAATAATGACTGCTGCTCTCCTTATTGTTGTAGGAGGAGACACACCATGGGATGTCTTCACCAGTTCCAGGGAATTGGATGGGTGCTGACTCACAAAAAGTGGGTGGTATAGGGAAAAATGGGTAATCTAGTTAGGCTTTAATGTATTCCTATTTGTATGGTAGATCTAAGTTTATTTTTTGATCTCTATCTTTCTTCAGTCCACACAATTCCTTTGCTCCCTATGTTCATCTTATAATACACACACACACACACACACACACACACCCCACCACAAACAACAACTGCCTACCAGGGTAAACTCCATCAGCTTCTGTCTCATGTATCTCCCTTAACTGTCCTTGCAGCCATAATATATCTCTGGATCCAAAGTGTCCCCCAGCTTGCAGGACATCACCCTTGCACATTCTGTTGCATAATCCCACTGACCCCATCCACGTTAGAATGACAGAGAGCAAGATTAGATCAGTGTCCTAGATTTTCACTCAGATATATGCAATTTTGTTGAAAACAAAAGACCCTTTCTTTAGTATCAATAGACACATAAGTAGGGAATTGTTTTCTCAAGGGTGTGAACCTCTGACCTATTTAGGCAGGAGGTAAGTAAACAAATGATGAAAGAAAAGTCTGCAAGCCTCTCCAGGCCCGGGGGACAGCCAGAGCTAGAAGCTTCTTTGAGGAGCCAAACAGCTGTGTGTGCAGGAGGTGGGGGAGGGGAGGTTGGAAAGCTAGGGGTGGGGTACTTGATCTTCTTGTTTCAGTGCTAGAGTCCTGGCATTGGCTTTGACTTTACTCTGAAGCTTTGGGCCCAATTCATTCAACTTCCATCAGCTGTGGATCAATTTCTAAATTGTTCTGGGAAAGCCACATAATGAAAACTTGTCAGTGAAGAAAAATGAGTAGCATCCGTTGTAGCCTGACTCATGACCAGTTACTAGTGGGGGTTTAATGTTCACCGGGTCTCCCTTAGTGGAATATTATATACACCACCTTCGTAATGTGCATGGTGGTGTGAATTAGCTTTTTGAAACTGCAAGAGAGCCTGTAATTTAGGGACTCGGGGCCATAACCACAGCAAAGGAAAGGATTAGGGTCAAAAATAGAATCATTCAAAAATATCATTGGAAGCATTTTTACCTAGTGTGAAGCTGTTGCCAAAAGAAAGAGCAGGCGGCATGCTCTTAACGCCTCCTTAGAGAACGTTAAATTCAGAAGTAGGGCTTTGAATTTGTCAATATGATACATAAAACCCAACATTCTATGGCCATAATTAAATCACTTTAAAACCTCAATCTAAAACACAATAACACTTTGTTCAAATTATGTGGTTCTGTGCAAAGGATATGAACCCTTCAAGGACATACATTTGGAAGTTCTGTGTTTGAGATATTTGGTAAATTCTGCTGGTGGATAGGTAAATTTTTTTAAAGATGAAATTCCATTGTATGCAAATGAAATTATTTCTAACTCCTAAATAGTTGACTAGAAAATGTTGAAAGAGTTTATATGAACTGGGTGGGGATGCGTTCCATGCATCTGTTCTCATTATTTCTAAAACATATTATGAAAATCAAATCAGTTGTTTGCATGTTTCCCTGATTGCAGAAACAGAAGGCAGGGCTGGAAGATCCAAGTGTCTTTTTGCATAAAAAACAGCCATAAATCTGGGGTCTCCTACTGAAGGAGAAGAATTATTCAAAGGTTACAAATTTGATCTCAAGCTAAATAGAACAACAACAACAAAAATATAAGATACTCCAGGTAGCATTAGAAGGCCTCAGTTATCCTGATTTATTTTGGACCTGGTTTTGCCTACTAAATATTGGGTTGGCCAAAAATTTCGTTCAGGTTTTCTGTAAGATGGTGTGCAAACCCAAATGAATTTTTGGCCAAGCCATGGCATACTATTAAACTCACTGCTTATGGACTCTGTGTTTAATTCACAATTAAGCCACACTGTAAATTGCAGTAACCTCCTATCTCAAGAAAGTATTTCTTTCTACCTGGAAATAGACCATCACTTTCTACTACTCAGCGTCATCCAGCTTCCTTAACTGGGTCTTGTTGTGCCTGATCTGGCCCCTGCTTTCCTCTCCAAGCTGATTTCCCAGGCCCCTCCTCCTCAATCCCTGGGCTTCATTCATCCTGGCCCTGAGCTGTCCCTAACAGATGGCAAGCTCTTCTGCACTTTCTTTTCCTCTGTCTGAAATACTGTTCCTCAAGCACTTTCTCATGACTTCTTTTTATTTCATTTAAGTCCTGGCCCAGTTGTTATTTTCTCAGAGATGCTTTACTTGACTACCTAAAGAAAGAGCCACTCTACACCCTGCCTCACTGTCAAACAGGTTATCAATTCTTTTTTCTTTACAGCACTTATCAGTACTAGACATCTAAGTAAAAAATGTATGTGCCATTCAATATTGTCTTTATCTCCATTAGAATGTCAAGTTCTGGAAGGAAGAACAATATCTGTGTGTGTTTTTTTTTTAATTCACTGCTATATTTTCACCACCTAGAATTGTAGTACATCAATAGACATTTCTCAAAATAGAGAAATGTCCATAAACAGTACAGAAAAGAGAACTCTGAAAAAAAGAGGTACACACAGGAATATTCATAAGGATAATAACTTAAATGTAGGGCCTCCCAAATCCACCAGATCATAATAATCATTTCAAATGCTGAAAACATGCATACACACCCCCACACACATCCTTGCACACAAATTCTTGGGACCATCTCAGACTTAGTAACTTAGGAACTTCAGAGAATAGCCCTGCCTTAATCTGCTCAGGATGCCATAGCAAATGCCATAGGTTGGGTATCTCAAACAACAGGCATTTATTTTCTGGGGGCTAGAAGTGCCTAATGAAGATGTCTGCTTTCTTCCTGGCTTATAGAAGGCTGACTCCTTGCTGTGTCCTCACATGACCTCTCCCGTTGCCTGGGAAGATAGAGAAATCTTTTGTGTTTCTTCCTCTTCTGACATGGACCTCAGTCGTACCAGCCCCACCCTTATGTCTCATTTAGCCTTAATTGCTTCTCTAAAGTGCCCATCTCCAAATACAATCACATTGTGGGTTAGAGAAGACTCTTGAGAGGAGATCAAACTAGTCAGTCCTAAAGGAAATCAACCCTGAATTTTCATTCAAAACACTGATGCTGAAGCTGAAGCTCCAATCCATTGGCCACCTGGTGCAAAGAGCTGACTCTTTGGAAAGGACCCTGATGCTGGGAAAGATAACGGGAAGAGGATGAGATGGTTGGATGACATCATCAACTCAATGGATGTGAGTCTGAGCAAGCTCTGGGAGATGGTGAAGGACAGAGAAGCCTGGTGTGCTGCAGTCCATGAGGTCACAAAAAGTTCGATATGAATAAGTGACTGAACAACAATAAAATATGAATTTTGAGGGAATGACATTCAGCCCATAACACCCCTAGGAATATATTTTAATAACATCCAAAGTTCTGTATAATTCTGAAGCCCTGGGAAGTCTGGGAAGCAGTACAGAAGAATGAACATGACTCCCTGGCTGTATAAAAAACACTGCCATTCTTAGTGGTTGAATGTGTCTAATGATATGGGGACACATCCTTAGGCAAAGATTTTCATAATAAGCTAAAGTTTATAGCATGTTGAAACAGAGACTACAAGACATAGAGGAAAGCAACCAAATTCTAACCAAGCATTTTTAAAAATTGAGAGGTTTCTGTGTTGAGTCAAATTTGCTTCTCAGTCTGATGGAGATTGACCTTAATAGTCTATTTATTGAACAGTCTAAACGGGTAAGGGGCAAAAGGTAGGTGAAGAGGAATTGTATTATTGCTTTCTTTCACTTTTGTCTTGAAACATGTCCTGTCAAATCTCCCTTCTCTAATCCCTGTGGCAGAGCTCAGAGCTTGCAAGGGAAGTCTAGGTATTATGGAAGCTGGGCCAGCTTAAAACTTGAACTGAAAATTCTTTTTTTATTTCTTTGGTCTGCCTCCTCCTGGTCTCTGGTTTTGGAAGTGAAAAGAGTTGTAGTTGCTCATCCCCTTTTCTCATTCTCTTATTTTTTTAGCTTCTCAGGGTTAGGAAGAATGGTGGGAAAGATTAAAAGGACAAAATTATTTTCCATTAGTGGATGTTGTGATCTTCCTGTGGCCATCAATGCCCCTCTGGGTGGCAACAAACTTGGTATCTGCTTTCTGTTTTGAAGGAACATAAGTGATTTCTGTCGGAGAAGGCAATGGCTACCCACTCCAGTACTCTTGCCTGGAAAATCCCATGGATGGAGGAGCCTGGTGGGCTGCAGTCCATGGGGTCGCTAAGAGTTGGACACGACTGAGTGACTTCACTTTCACTTTTCACTTTCATGCATTGGAGAAGGAACTGGCAACCCACTCCAGTGTTCCTGCCTGGAGAATCCCAGGGATGAGGGAGCCTTGTGGGCTGCCGTCTATGGGGTCGCACAGAGTCAGAAACGACTGAAGTGACTTAGCAGCAGCAAGTGATTTCTATAAGAGGCCCATTGGGTGACATTTTTGCTTCAAAGCTCTCTACTGGAGGGATGCTCTATTTTGATCTCTTGAAATTCTCTTAGCTTCTTCTATGCTGGCAAAGAATCTACTTGCAATGCAGGAGGCCTGGGTTCGATTCCTGGGTCAGAAAGATCCCCTGGAGAACAGAATGGCTATCCACTCAAGTATTCTCCTCTGGGATATCCCATGGACAGAGGAGCCTGGTGGGCCACAATCCATAGTGTTGCAAAGTTGGTGAGAAATGAAGCAACTTAGCATGCAGTATGCATTGGCAATATTGGGCTTCCTGGGTGGCGCAGTGGTAAAGAATCTACCTGCCAATGCAGAAGATGCAAAAGACGTGGGTTAAATCCCTGGGTCAGGAAGATCCCTTGGAGTAGGAAGTGGCAACCCACTGAAGTATTTTTGCCTGGGAAATTCCATGGGCAGAAGAGCTTGGCAGGTTATAAATATAGTCTAGGGGGTTGCAAAGAGTAGGACATGACTGAGTGTGTGTGTGTGTGTGTGTGTGTGTGTGTGCGCGTGCACACACACACACACACAGTGCAGTATTGGACCTACTGAGGGCATGAGATAAAATAGCAGATTGATACAGCAGATTTCAGAGTACTCAAATGTAATATTGCTTTATAAAGCTCAATTACTATAAATTTTATCCAATATAGCTGTTAAAATGATTGAAATAAGCACTCCAGTTCTGTTCTGTAGCATTTCAAAAAAAAATTGCACAGCAGAGTTCTCAGGTTGGGAAAAAGAAACAATCAGAAAACTGGATTCTTTAACATTGACATTACCTGGGCAAGGTCTCTAATAGATTTTTCCCCTCAACCTCCATTTTTAGCACTCTCAAAAAATTTCCAATAGCCACAAGTCCTTAACTTCAGCAGATGGCCTCTTTATGGACATTGGACTTCATTCAAATTTAACCTTTGAGGACAGCGCCAGCTCTATGTTTCTTTTGATATTTAAGCATTACCTTTTGTCAAAGACTAGTTTTCACTCCAGTCTGGAGTCTGTTATGTCAGAGGGGGACATAATGTGTGATTTTCTGCTTTCACCTTAACTGTAAAGGCGAACTTCAAATTTCAATTATAAGTAATAGTCTATAAACCACCACATAAAAATGTACAATGTTCATTCTGAATACTTAGTCGTATTCTTTCTCATTAGAGAGCCATATTGAACAATGGGACTTTGCTTGCACATGTTAATGAAAGTGCCATGCCTGTAAAAAGCCATAAAATGGGAGCCCAAAACAAAAGGCTTGAGAAATTTATATAAAGATTTTCGTTTTTATTGTAATCCCCCTGAAATAATGGTATACACAGTGCCTTTTAAACCCATGCCATGACTAAAGAGAGCAAAATTGGGAAATAATAGACTATTCTTTTATTCACACACTCTTTTTACCTCCATGCACCCTGGCACCACCCAACCTCATCAGCTAAGAATTCAACTGCAGCACTAATTACAAAATTAGGAATTAGAATTTGGACTTTTACAGAGTAGTTATATTTTCTATAAAAAAGAATTCCACAGGCATGAAATACAAAGAGCTGAATAAAAGATAATAATAGAAAATTAAGAGTGAGGGGAAAAATGCCAGATAGTAATCTTCACAGTTTTACAATAGATTGTGTTTAGCTGCAAAGAACAGAAAACTCTAGTACCTTAAATAAAGGAAAATCCTGGAGATGCAGCATGATATGATGCATGGCTCGATAGTGTCCTCAAGGACTCAGATTTCTTTCAACTCTCTATTCAGCCATTTGTCCTCAGAGGCTACTTTCCTCATGGTTATAAAATGGTTGCAGTAGTTCCAGGCATCCCATCAAGATCTATGGAAGAAAGACAAAGTCTGATTTTTTTATTGTTTGTTTTTTTTTTCCTTTAAATCAGTCAGGAAAACATTTTCTAGAAGACCCCTAGCCAACTTCTCTTTATTTCTCCATGGCTAGATTTGTGTCACATATGCATTTCTGGGACAGTGATTAGTCAAAGAAGTAGGACCACCAGGAGTGTATTAGAAAATTTCATGGGGGCTGCCAATAGAGCCAACTTCCTAATGAAACTAAAGACTGAGCAGAGGAGGAGGAAAATCTGAATACCTTTAGGGCTCTGCCAGCATGAACAAGGCAGGTGAGGGTAGGGAATAGTAGTTGGATATTAGGTCTCCAGTATCTGTTCTGTATTTCTCATTATTAAAAAAAAAAAAAAAAAGTTTCATTTTTCTTTTGAAAGAGTTTGAGCTATAAAATGTTCAACTTCTGGAACTATTTTGTCCACTTTTATTGAACACTATAGAGGTGAGGCCCCAGTTCACATGCTAGGGAAATTCAATACCTACTGTCCATATCTTGGTGGATATTGAAGAAGGAATTTCAATTTAGTTCTTCTAGCTGAGTCCAGCTTTTTTGTGCCAGACCTCAAGCCAACCTCATTGACTTCTGTAGCATTTTCACTGCTGACCTCTACCCTAGCCATATTTCCTCCAATCTTGAAATTCTTCCTTCTCTTAGCATTTATAATGCTTATCTTCCATTCTCCCTTTTTTCTTTCTTTGGTTCTATTTCATCAAACTATAATCATCTGTTCCTGAAGACCAAGTCTTTAGATCAGGTTCTCTACCTCTATTTTTGCTCCTTTAGAAATTTAATCTACTTTCAGGATGTAAATAGTCACCCCTAAATAGCATAGCTCAGAAATGGCTACTCCTGTGTTTTATATTTCCCTAGAGAAATTCTCTCAAATTGAACATAACCAAATTATTTCTCAAGTTATCACCAAATTGGTCTTCCCAAACTGGTTGGCTCTTCTGAACTTAACAGCCAGTCATCACTGGGGCAGAACTCAGACTCAAAACTTTGTATCATGATTCACTAGTTTTTACTCTGCTGTTTTAGTTGCTAAGTCATTGTTTTAGTCTGTAAGTTGTGTCCAAGTCTTTTGTGACCCCATGGACTGTAGCCTGCCAAGCTCCTCTGTCCATGGGATTTTCCAAGCAAGAATACTGGAGTGGGTTGCAATTTCCTCCTCCAGGACACTTTCCTGACCTGGGGATCGAACCTGCATCTCCTGTATTGGCAGCAGATTCTCTGAGCCATCTGGGAAGCCTCTAGTTTTTACATTAGTTTTTGGATTATTCAGCAGATTCTTCTGTCTTAATGTTTTGTACTAAGAAGTCCTTCACATTAACTTCTTAAATGAGATAGTGCATATAAAATACTTGACACCCATGCCAGCCAAGAAGTGAGAAATGAGTACATAATTATTCCTATTGTTGTTACAATTATACAGAATATCATAATTGGCTTACAGGGAAATTCTTTGAAGTATTCTTATTTGTGTGTCACATCTCCTTCTGCCAGCACTTGCACCATATTAACTTACTTATGATTTTTTTTGATTCTCTAATTCCTGTCTGATTTAGCACTAACATCAACAATACTCTATATAATCTTATATCCCAAGGTTTTGCTATTGACTTAGTGTAAATCTCTCCTTCTATAGAATCGATCAATTTTTCGTTTCTTCCTTTCTTGCTCTTCTTGCCTGCTTAACTCTACATTCAGGATTTAGTATAAACTGAGAATTTAATCCAACTGTGTCAGTGTATTGATGTGAAAACTAAGCACCACAGAGTTGTTGTGGGTCAAGTGGTCACTGAGCCTGGGCTCAAACCCAGATGCTTTGTCTCCCTATTCAAAGCTCTTTGTAATTCACCAAATCTATTAATGCAGCATGATATTGCTGCTGACATATTAAATTCATGATTAACTAACTCTACTGTTTTCTTATACTTGAAAGTGAAAATGTTAGTCATTCAGTTGTGTCTGATTCTTTACAATCCCATGGACTCTAGTCCACCAGGCTCCTCTGTCCATGGGATTCTCCAGGCAAAAATACTGCAGTGGGTTGTAATTCCTTTCTCCAGGGGATCTTCCCAACTCCAGGGGATCTTCCCAACCCATCAAATCCGTGTCTCTTATGTCTCCTGCACTGGCAGGCAGTTTCTTTACCATCTGAGCCACTTTTTATGTAGATGATTGCAAATTCATTTTTGCTGATGTCCTTAAACTTTTGACTCAAAATAGGGGATATTAACTTAGCCTCAATAAATCCTTTGTATTATTTACAGCTCAGTGTTATGGTCAACCAAGATCACAGCCTTATATCCAATCTTTATATATTTACTGCTCTTTGAAGCTAAATGCTATAGTGGACAACAATTCTTAGCACTGAGTAGGATTCTTTAACCACCTATAAACTTGATGTTTCCCCAGGACAGAGGTTAAGGTGCCTACTTTGGTTAGTCATAAATGATATAATTTTGTTGTACTTATATTTAAAGTAAACTAGTGAATCTAGCCTCAAATAGCTTAATGCAATTTTTACCTGACCTCATGGTCAGAATTGTGTATAATGTGGAATATAGTCACATAAGCAGTCCCAAAGGCACTTTTACCATGATTCTATTTTATAAACTAGGGGGAAAGAGGAGGGGTTGAGAAACAATAAAGAATCAGAGACTGAATCTACAATCTAGGACAGGCTTATCCATAGCTTCATGTCCAAAATGGATGTATCTATAGCTTTGGTCTTTAGCTTTCCCCAAATGATGCAAAGACTAATAATTAGATCCTTGTTATCTAAATCTGTAATTTCCTACCAACTTTCTCATTTACATCATAGTCTTCCTATTTGCAAAATGAGAATGGTGATCAGTTTAACTCTCAGAACCAAAGAAAAAGAGAGAAAGGAAAATGAGGTTAAGAGAACTGGCAGGAAGAGCATGCATGATCTTTGTTTTAAAAAGTTTTATGTTGTAGAACATCTGCATGAATTCAGACCCTATATATGATTTTATATCAGATACTGATACCTTCAACCAGGAGACAGGAAATATAAGCTATCCAGAATGTTGTCAATAAAGTCTTTCCAAGACAGAATCAAAATAGAAACAAGAGTAGGAAGACATAAATGAAACAACATCTTTATTTTCAATTACTTTGGCAATGTCTACACCACAAAATTCTTTATCAGCAGTCTCTCACAGTCACACTTAGATGTCGATATTGAGTCCATGCGTGGGGATGAGAGTGAGGGCAGCCTTGGTGGGAATGAACCAGCCAACTGTGATCAGCAGTATGGATACAGTTGCCCCAGAATGCTGCGAAGTGCAAAATTAGTTTGCAAAAGAAAAATTAGTTGTTCTTAAGCCAAGAAGATAATTACAAGTTAGCCATTAGCCCACATTTCTGATTGCACTGTACTATTCTGCTGATATACTCAGTATCATTTGGGTAAGATGTTGGTATCCTTCTTTAAGTCTTCATACATTATCTGGCTTCATTCTTCCTTCATTTGTTTAGGAATATTTGGCTATTAATGAAAACAAAACTGTCTCCAGAGACAGAAATTGTTTTCAAACAGTCTCTAAGCTGACTCTGACTTTTTGTAACTGCCTCTTCTGTTATTCATATCTCTGACCTATTTTGTTTAAGTGCATCATTGCCTCAAGGGAATCACTCTTTCTTATTATGACATGAGATCCAATTATCCAATGAGTCAGTATCACGCCAGATATTTTATATATATATATATATACACATACACACACACACGTTTTGCATGCAACTTTAGAAAGAATGAGTTAGTTTTCCCCTGAAAGATTCCTAATGGATTCTCTTATAAAAGTAATCATTCATAGCACAAATAATTTCTTATTTAAATTGTACCCTGACCCATCATATGTTCACTTAGTTCAGTTCAGTTCAGTTCAGTCGCTCAGTTGTGTCCGACTCTCCACAACTCCATGAATTGCAGCACACCAGGCCTCCCTGTCCATCACCAACTCCCGGAGTTCTCTCAGACTCATGTGCATCAAGTCGGTGATGCCATCCAGCCATCTCATCCTCTGTGGTCCCCTTTTCCTCCTGCCCCTAATCCCTCCCAGCATCAGGGTCTTTTCCAATGAGTCAACTCTTCGCATGAGGTGGCCAAAGTATTGGAGTTTCAGCCTCAGCATCAGTCCTTCCAAGGAACACCCAGGACTGGTCTCCTTTAGGATGGACTGGTTGGATCTCCTTGCAGTCCAAGGGACTCTCAAGAGTCTTCTCCAACACCACAGTTCAAAAGCATCAATTCTTTGGTGCTCAGCTTTTTTCAAGTCCAACTCTCACATCCACGTATGACCACTGGGAAAACCATAGCCTTGACTAGACGGACCTCTGTTGGCAAAGTAATGTCTCTGCTTTTGAATATGCTATCTAGGTTGGTCATAACTTTCCTTCCAAGAACTAAGTGTCTTTTCATTTCATGGCTGCAATCACCATCAGCAGTGATTTTGGAGCCCAAAAAGTAAAGTCTGACAGTTTCCACTGTTTCCCCATCTATTTCCCATGAAGTGATGGGACCAGATGCCATGATCTTTGTTTTCTGAATGTTGAGCTTTAAGCCAACTTTTTCACACTCCTCTTTCACTTTCATCAACAGGCTTTTGAGTTCCTCTTCACTCTCTGTCATAAGGGTGGTGTCATCTGCATATCTGAGGTTATTGATATTTCTCCTGGCAATCTTGATTCCAGCTTGTGCTTTCTCCAGCCCAGTGTTTCTCATGATGTACTCTGCATATAAATTAAATAAGCATGGTGACAATATATAGCCTTGATGTACTCATATCCCGATTTGGAACCAGTTTGTTGTTCCATGTCCAGTTCTAACTGTTGCTTCCAAACCTGCATATAGGTTTCTCAAAAGGCAGGTCAGGTAATCTGGTATTCCCATCTCTTTCAGAATTTTCCACAGTTTATTGTTATCCACACAGTCAAAGGCCTTGGCATAGTCAATAAATCAGAAATAGATGTTTTTTTGGAACTCTCTTGCTTTTTCAATGATCCAACAGATGTTGGCAATTTCATCTCTGGTTCCTCTGCTTTTTCTAAAACCACCATGAACATTTGGAAGTTCACGGTTCACATATTCCTGAAACCTGGCTTGGAGAATTTTGAGCATAAGTTTACTAGTGTGTGAGATGAGTGTAGCTGTGTGGTAGTTTGAACATTCTTTGGCATTGCCTTTCTTTGGGATTGGAGTGAAAACTGACCTTTTCCAGTCCTGTGGCCACTGCTGAGTTTTCCAAATTGGCTGTCATATTGAGTACAGCACTTTCACAGCATCATCTTTCAGGATTTGAAATAGCTCAACTAGAATTCCATCACCTCCACTAGCTTTGTTCGTAGTGATGCTTTCTAAGGCCCACTTGACTTCACCTTCCAGGATGTCTGGCTCTAGGTGAGTGATCACACCATCGTGATTATCTGGGTCATGAAGATCTTTTTTGTACAGTTCTTCTGTGTATTCTTGCCATCTCTTCTTGATATCTTCTGCTTCTGTTAGGTTCATACCATTTCAGTCCTTTATTGAGCCCATCTTTGCATGAAATGTCCCCTTGGTATCTCTGATTTTCTTGAAGAGATCTCTAGTCTTTCCCATTCTGTTGTTTTCCTCTATTTCTTTGCACTGATTGCTGAGGAAGGCTTTCTTATCTCTCCTTGCTATTCTTTGGAACTCTGCATTCAAATGGGAATATCTTTCCTTTTCTCCTTAGCTTTCCGCTTCTCTTCTTTTCACAGCTATTTGTAAGTCCTCCTTGGACAGCCATTTTGCTTTTTTGCATTTCTTTTCCATGGGGATGGTCTTGATCCCTGCCTCCTATACAATGTCATGAACCTCCGTCCATAGTTCATCAGGCACTCTGTCTATCAGATCTATTCCTTTAAATCTATTTCTCACTTCCACTGTATAATCATAAAGGATTTGATTTAGGTCATACCTGAATGGTCTAGCGGTTTTCCCGACTTTCTTCAATTTAAGTCTGAATTTGGCAATCAGGAGTTCATGATCTGAGCCACAGTCAGCTCCTCATCTTGTTTTTGCTGACTGTATAGAGCTTCTCTATCTTTGGCTGCAAAGAATATAATCAATCTGATTTCTGTGTTGACTATGTGTAGAGTCTTCTCTTGTGTTGTTGGAAGAGGGTGTTTGCTATGACCAGTGTGTTCTCTTGGCAAAACTCTATTAGCCTTTGCCTTGCTTCATTCCATATTCCAAGGCCAAATTTGCCTGTTACTCCAGGTGTTTCCTGACTTCCTATTTTTGCAGTCCAGTCCCCTATAATGAAAAGGACATCTTTTGGGGGTGTTAGTTCTAAAAGGTCTTGTAGGTCTTCATAGAACTGTTCAACTTCAGCTTCTTCAGCATTACTGATTGGGGCATAGGCTTGGATCACCAAGGCGTTGAATGGTTTGCCTTGGAAATGAACAGAGATCATTCTGTTGTTTTTTAGATGCATCTAAGTACTGCATTTTGGACTCTTTTGTTGACCATAATGGCTACTCCATTTCTTCTAAGAGATTCCTGCCCATAGTAGTAGATATAATGGTCATCTGAATAAAATTCATCATTCCAGCCCATTTTAGTTTGCTGATTCCTAGAATGTCTATGTTCATTCTTGCCATCTCCTGTTTGATCATTTCCAATTTGCCTTGATTCACGGACCTAACATTCCAGGTTCCTATGCAATATTGCTCTTTATAGTATTGGACCTTGCTTCTATCACCAGTCACATCCATAACTGGGTATTGTTTTTGCTTTGGCTCCTTCCCTTCTTTTTTTCTGGAGTTATTTCTCCACTGATCTCCTGTAGCATATTGGACACCTACAGACCTGGGGAGTTCCTCTTTCATTATCCTATCATTTTGCCTTTTCATACTGTTCATGGGGTTCTCAAAGCAAGAATACTGACGTGGTTTGCCATTCCCTTCTCCAGTGGATCACATTCTGTCAGACCTCTTCACCATGACCCGTCTGTCTTGGGTGGCCCAACACGGCATGGCTTAGCTTCATTGAGTTAGACAAGGCTGTGGTCCATGTGATCAGATTGGCTAGTTTTCTGTGATTATGGTTTCAGTGTGTCTTCCCTCTGATGCCCTATTGCAACACCTACCATCTCACTTGGGTTTTTCTTACCTTGGATGTGGGATATCTCTTCACGGCTGCTCCAGCAAAGCACAGCCACTGCTCCTTATCTTGGACAAGGTCACCCCTCCTGACCTTGAACATAGAGTAGCTCCTCTTGTCCCTCCTGTGGCCGCACAGCCGCTGCTCCTCAGATGTGTGGTAGTTCCTCTTGGCTGCTCCTGTGCCGTTGCAGCCTTAGTTCACTTAGGAAAAAGCAGTTATTGTTCAAATATTAATGTGATTAAAAGAATTTCTGCTTCCCTAATTTAATAGTGAACTAGTAAAATCATTTGTGTTTTACTTTTTGTAGTTCCTGTACTTCCTAAATTTAGAGGATCCATTACTTTAGAATGAGTTCAACAGAAAAGATCCATTTTAGTCATACTGATGATAGATAGTATCACCAACTCATGCAAACTCCGGAAGATAGTGGAGGACAGAGGAGCCTGGTGTAGTACAGTCCGAGAGCCACCGAGACATGAATCAGCAACTGAATAGCACAAGTCATACTGTCTGTGTGTGTATGTGCTCACTCAGTCATGTCTGACTCTTTGCAGCACCATGGACTGTAGCCTGCCAGACTCTTCTGTGCATGGAATTTTCCAGGCAAGAACACTAGAGCTGGTTGCTGTTTCCTACAGGGATCTTCATGACCCAGGGATCCAACCTGAGTTCCTTGAGTCTCTTGCTTTGTCAGATGGATTCTTTACAACTAATGCCACTTGAGAAGCCCTCATACTGTCTAAGGTTGCAATATATTTTTTCCACCCCTGAGAATATAGGATCATTCTAATTATTTCAATTCTAATAAAAATATAATTTTCACCACTATCAGAAAAACTACATATTCAATTGTCTATTTAGTTTGATTTCTGTCCCTCTTCCTTGTTTGTTTTAAATTAATTTTTATCATATTATAGTTAATTTACAATGTTATGTTAATGTCTGCTCTACAGCAAAGTGAATCATTATACATATATAATACGTGTGTGTGTGTGTGTGTGTGTGTGTGTGTGTGTGTATTCCCTGGAAGGAAAGTTATGACCTACCTAGACAGCATATTCAAAAGCAGAGACATTACTTTGCCAACAAAGGTCCATCTAGTCAAGGCTATGGTGTTTCCAGTAGTCATGTATGGATGTGAGAGTTGGACTATAAAGAAAACTGAACACTGAAGAACTGATGCTGTTGAACTGTGGTGTTGGAGAAGACTCTTGAGAGTCCCTTGGGCTGCAAGGAGATACAACCAGTCTATCCTAAAGGTGATCAGCCCTGAGTGTTCATTGGAAAGACTGATGTTGAAGCTGAAACTCCAATACTTTGGCCACCTGATGGGAAGAGCTGACTCATTTGGAAAGATTGAAGGCAGGCAGAGAAGGGGATGATGGGGGTTGAGATGGTTGGATGGCATCACTGACACAATGGACATGAGTTTAAGTAAACTTCGGGAGTTGGTGATGGACAGGGAGGCCTGGAGTGCTGCAGTCCATGGGGTCACAAAGAGTCAGACACGACTGAGTGGCTGAACTGAACTGATATATATTACACATATAATGCATGTACACATCTCTTTTTCAGATTCGATTCCCTTGTAAATCATTACAGAGTATCAAGGAGAGTTCCCTATGCTATACAGTAGATTCTTATTAGCTATCTATTTTGTATACAGTAGTGTATATATGTCTGGCTTCCCAGGTGGCTCAGTGGGTAAAGAATCCATCTGCAATGCAAGAGATGTTGGAGATGCTGGAGACATGGATTTGATCTCTGGGTCAGAAAAATCCCCTGGAGGATGGCATGGCAACCCACTCCAGTATTCTTGCCTGTGAAATTCCATGGACAGAGGAGCCTCTCAGTCTACAGTCCATTGGGTGGCAAACAGTTGGATACAACTGAAGTAACTGAGCACACATTCAATGTGTATGTCAATCCCAATCTCCCAATTCATCCCCTGCCCACTTTCCCCTTTGGTAACCATAAAAGGTTTTTTCTTTTTTTTTTCTACATTTCATACTAATTTCCACCCTAAGATCATCTCTACTAACTCAAAAATTATTTGGTTGTAAAATTTTATATTTGTAAAATATATATTTGAGAAGAATGCCTTGCTGAGTACATGTGAAACAGTGAACAAAAAGATAGAAGGATGGAAATTGAAAGGGAGGAAGAAGAAGGTCATTCTATGATGAAAGTCCTTGGGAATAGTGGTTACTTAAATTCATCTTTTCATTTGCTACCTTCCTTGGGGTCCTTTGTTCTGTTACAATCTCCTTGAATTGGAGAGTAGCTACTTAATATCTCTGTCACTTTGTGGTCCAGGACCTTAGATAATGGGAAGCAGACATTTATGATTTGCTTGCAGCCTGTTCATTGAAGTCAGTCAGATTCTAAATTAAAATTACTTTATTTTTCTCACTGCCTTTGCATCATCTCTGTAAGAACTTTTATTCTGAAACTTGATATTTGCCATTTGTCCCACAGCTGTCTGATGACTCTTATTTATGAAAAATTCTAGACCAGATTAGTCCAGGTAAAAATGTCAATCTCATGTCTAGTTTATATTTATTTCCTTGCCTCTCCCAAGCCCCAGCCCATATTGAACATGATGAACATAAGGGTAAAGATATGGTCCAAGTTGCTTCTTCACTTCTTTCCTCCTGCTATTTTTAACTCCTCTGGTCTGGGGGTCTAGGAGAAAGGCTTGGAGTCTTTTTAATTAAATTGAGATCACATTTTAATACTGTCTTGCGTGTACATACTTCCTGGCCAGTGTTGACTGGTAATTGGCAAGCTATAAGGACATGGATCACTAGTGAGGTGTATGTGTGTGTGTGTGTGTGTGTGTGTGCATGTTGCTGGGCATTTAAGGGGAGACTAATAGGGAACAGAGGCCCCTGGAATAATACCCTGCTTTCAGACTTTCCAGTCCACTACCACTATACAAGGCACCTCCTCTTGCAGTTAGACTCTGACATAGGAGGAAACCATTTCTGTTGAGTACAGGTAAGAATCATACATTTAACAAAAATGGATGCAATTCTCTGTTCTTAGCTGCCACTCTTGGCCTTGCCATCTCTCCCTACTTCCTCCTTTTACTTCCATGCAAATAGGTAAGAGGCAGATACAAAATTCTGATGGGACACGAGATGCCAATGTTCCCTTCTTGTCATCATTTCTATGTCTCTGTGGAAGTGATTCTCTGAGAGTCTTCTCCATTTGGCTTTTGCCTGGAGAAGTAGCCAGCTCCCTTCTACCACAAGAGAGGAAGGAAAGGCCAAGTTCGCTTCAGTTGGCTCATAGCTAAAGCTTCTATGATTCTTCTCTCTTTCTTCCATGTTTCCTCCCCTTTAAAGAGTGAGGGAAGAAAAGGAATAAAATGTCTGCAGACAACAAAATCTGTTTGGTAACCTCTTAGTAATTACACAAGGAAATAGCATCCCAATTATTCATTCTATTTAAACCTGTGATATTTGGTGTCTATTTGTCTTCAGCTCTACACTCCACTCATTCCAGAGCACTAGTCACAATTCTGCTCAATATCCTGACATCCGTGTTTCATTTTAGTTGCTGTTATGCTTGTTTACTTTTTAAAATTTTATTGAAATATAGTTGATTTACAATGTTGTGTTAGTTTCAGATGATAACAAAGTGATTCAGTTATATTGAAAAGAACCTTTTGAAGGTTCTTTTCCATTATAGTTTATTGCAAGATATTGAGCATAGTTCCTTGTGTTATACAGTTTGACCTTGTTGGTTATCTATTTTATATATAGTAGTGTGTATATTTTAATCTCAAACTCCTGATTTATCCCCTCTCTCCCTTTCCCCTTTGATGACTGTCAGTCTGTTTTCTATGTCTGTGAGTCTATTTTTGTCTTATAAATAAGTTCATTTATATCATTATTTTATGATTCCACATAAAAGCAATGTCATATGATATTTGTCTTTCTCTGTTTGACTTACTTCACTTAGTATGATCCTCTCTATGCCCATTCATGTTGCTGCATATGGCATTATTTCATGCTTTTTATGGCTGAGTAATATTCTATTGTGGTTATATACCACATCTTCTTTATCCATTCACCTGTTGATGGACACTTATGTTGCTTCCATGTCTTGGCTAAATAATGCTACTGTGAACACTGGAGTGCATGTATCTTTCTGAATTATAGTTTAGTACTTTTGAATTTTCCATTCAGTTTTGTTATCTTGTATTTTTCCCTTATAGCTGTACGGGAAACTATTTGTTTGAGTGTCAAAGCGTTTTAATGTCAATTTTCAAATAAATTTGATACTAAAAAATAAAAATATAAGGAATCCAAACTGATCCAAGTACATTTAAAGCTTAAGGACAATTGATAGTTAATGTCATCCCCAAAGCATCTTTTGTGAGTAAGAAAAAAATATCCATTGCATATATTTCACTTTTTACCCCCAAATCCATATAATAAGATGTCTTGACCCTAGGAAGATTCCAGGACAGGTAAGACTCATGAACTGATTCAGTTTTGTCTGTTAGAAACATAATGTGAGCAATTTAAATTTTATAATGACCATGTTGTCTTTCCTGCTGGCTCAGTCAGTAAAGATTCTGCCTGCAACACAGGAGACCAGGGCTCAATACCTGAGTCGGGAGATCCCCAGAGAAGGAAATGCCAACCCACTCCAGTATTCTAACCTGGGGAATTCCATGTACAGAGGAGCCTGGTGGCCTACAGTTCATGAGCTCACTAACACTTTGCATTGAGTGACTAACACTTTGTATTCTGTATTGTAATGACCATGTAAAAAAAGGAATACATGAAGTTCAGTTCAGTTCAGTCACTCATTCATGTCCGACTCTTTGCAGCCCCATGGACTGCAGCAGCCAGGCATCCCTGTCCATCATCAACTCACAGAGTTTACCCAGACTCATGTTCATCAAGTCAGGGATGTCATCCAATTATCTCATCCTCTGTCATCCCTGTCTCTGCATTCCCTCAATATTTCCCAGCATTAGAGTCTTTTCTAATGAGTCAGCTCTTCATATCAGGTGGACAAAGTATTGGAGTTTCAGCTTCAGCATCACTCCTTCCAATGAACACACAGGACTGGTCTCCTCTAGGATGGACTGGTTTGATCTCGTTGCAGTCCAAGGGACTCTCAAGAGTCTTCTCCAACACCACAGTTCAAAAGCATCAATTCTTTGGCACTCAGCTTTCTTTATAGTCCAACTCTCACATCCATACACTACTGGAAACACCATAGCCTTAACTAGATGGACTTTTGTTGGCAAAGTAATGTCTCTGCTTTTGAATATGCTGTCTACGTTGGTCATAACTGTCTTCCAAGGAGTATACATCTTTTAATTTCATGGCTGCAATTACCATCTGCAGTGATTTTGGAGCCCAAAAACACAAAGTCAGCCACCATTTCCACTGTTTACCCATCTATTTGGCATGAAGTGATAGGACAGGATGACATGATCTTAGGTTTCTGAATGTTGAGCTTTAAGCCAACTTTTTCACTCTCCTCTTTCACTTTCATCAACAGGCTTTTGAGTTCCTCTTCACTTTCTGTCATAAGGGTGGTATCATCTGCATATCTGAGGTTGTTGATATTTCTCCCGGCAATCTTGATTCCAGCTTGTGCTTCCTCCAGCCCAGTGTTTCTCATGATGTACTCTGCATATAAGTTAAATAAGCATGGTGTCAATATACACCCTTGATGTACTCCTTTCCCAATTTGGAACCAGTCTGTTGTTCCATGTCCAGTTCTAACTGTTGCTTCCTGACCTGCACACAGATTTCTCAAGAGGCAGGTCAGGTGGTCTGGTATTCCCATCGCTTTAAGAATTTTCCACAATTTATTGTGATCCCACAATCAAAGGCTTTGGCATATTCAATAAAGCTGAAATTGATGTTTTTCTTTTCTAGAACTCTCATGCTTTTTTGATGATCCAGTGGATATTCACAATTTGATCTCTTGTTCCTCTGCCTTTTCTAAAACCAGCTTGAACATCAGGAAGTTCAGAGTTCACATATTGCTGAAGCCTGGCTTGGAGAATTTTGAGCATTATTTTGCTAGCATGTGAGATGAGTGCAGTTGTGTGGTAGTTCGAGCATTCTTTGGCATTACCTTTCTTTGGGATTGGAATGAAAACTGACCTTTTCCAGTCCTGTGGTCACTGCTGAGTTTTCCAAATTTGCTGGCATATTGAGTGCAGCACTTTCACAGCATCATCTTTCAGGATTTGGAAGAGCTCAACTGGAATTCCATCACCTCCACTAGCTTTGTTAATAGTTATGCTTCCTAAAGCCCACTTGACTTTACATTCCAGGATGTCTGGCTCTTCGTGAGTGATCACACCATCGTGATTGTCTGGGTCATGAAGCTCTTTTTTGTACAGTTCTTCTGTGTATTCTTGCCACCTTTTCTTAATATCTTTTGCTTCTATTAGGTCCATACCATTTCTGTCCTTTATTGAGCCCATCTTTGCATGAAATGTTCCCTTGGTATCTCTAATTTTCTTGAAGAGATCTCTAGTCTTTCCCAGTCTATTATTTTCCTCTATTTTTTTGCACTGATCACTGAGGAAGACTTTCTTATCTCTCTTTGCTATTCTTTGGAACACTGCATTCAAGTGAGTATATCTTTCCCTCTTCTTTTCCTATCTTTCCTTGTTTTCTTTTCATTTCTCTTCTTTTCACAGCTATTTGTAAGGCCTCCTCAGACAGCCATTTTGCTTTTTTGCATTTCTTTTTCCTGGGGAATATACAAAGTCAGTTTTAAATATTTATTTTACCCATTTATTAAAAATATTATCTCAACTTTTAAAATATAAAGTATTATTGTGAGATAGCTTACTACATTTTTTATACAAAATCTGATGTGTATTTTACATCTATAGCACTTCTCCATGGTCATCTGTGACAAGTGGGAATCATGATAGATACACAGCACAGCTCTGGCCTAATCTGTTGCCCAGTTCACCACTGCACTTCAAAATACCACCAACATCAACCCTTTTGAATTCTCTATTCAGTTTTTATTTTTGTTTTTTTACTGAAGACCAATGATTAGAAGGAAGTGTGGTCTAGCCTCAACAGGGAAGAATTCCTTAGCTATCTTACCAACTTAGGTAGTGCATGCAAAAATCTGAAATGCATTTATGCAGGTGAGGAGTCATGTAACAACTGAATAGGCACATTAAATACAATGGTGGGTAGGAACAAACCTTGAACATGAGAATCAGCTATTGTACTAATCGTAGATATACTGTGGGAGGTGCCTGGCATAGGGTAAGCACTCAATAAATTTCTAAATTAAAATAGATTTAAGCACCAAATTGTCTTCATTGAAGGAAGAAATTGGTTGATCCTAAGTTTGTCAAGGTAAACTTCACAGAGAAGAAACTCAGTGTCAGAAAACCTAACTAGATGTGGAACTAGACTGTTGCTAAGGCAAAGAGCTGACTGACTGGAAAAGACCCCAATGCTGGGAAAGATTGAGGGCAGAAAGAGAAGGGGGCAACAGAGGATGAGATGGTTCGATGATATCGCCGACTCAATGGACTGGGTTTGAGCAAACTCCAGGAGAAAGTAAAGGACAGGGAAGTCTGGCATGCTGCAGTTCACAGGTTCAAAAAGAATCGTACATGACTTAGTGACTGAACAACATTTACACAGTAGTGATTTCATTCTCTTTAAGAATTATTCCAGTGGGGGAATTAATCAGGGAAAAAACTCGGGAAGTTTCTAAGTTCTCCTCCTCCTCCTGTGGATACAAGGAACATATAGCTACACACAGAGCAATTTTTCTAACAGAGATCCAGAAACTAGCTGGGCTTCCCCTGCATGTTGGACAAATGAGAAAACACACACATTGCAATGGCAGGCACTAGGTGCTCCCCAGAGACCAGGGAAGCCAGAGAACACAATTGCCTTCTCCTTACAACCTACCCCAAACACCAGCATCTCCTGGAATGAGCACGTGACTGTGCCCCAGATTTTATGGCTGCTTTCCCAGAAGTGAGTTCCCAGATGGCCTGACTCAGATAGCCAAAGGGACTTGCATTCATGAGTCCCACAGGACAGTAGTGAAAGTAAAAGCAATTCTTAACCAGCTCTCCTGCCAGGGCTTGTGGAGAAGGAAGAGGCAAAATCAACTATCTTCCAGTATTTCCCTGAAAGAAGCTTATCTGTATACTGTAAAATTTGCTCCAAGGGCTAGGCTTCTAATTTAATAGTCATCTCTGAACAGGGTGAGATCTTCCCCATGAATACGGAAACTGGTGGACAACTCTAACAATTTATCTCTATTGCTTGTTCCAATAATAAAACCAAGTCACCAATATCTCCCTGAAGTAATTTGCAACACATCTGGCAACTCAGTTTTTGCAGCAGGCATCCAAAAATGGGTGCCCCAAGTAGTTTGGCTCTAATAGCCAATGGAGATTGCATTCACTGTATAAAACAAAGAAACAATTCTTAGCAGGTGTTGGAAAACCCCTTCCACTATAGCAAAATATATGCATCTCCCAGGAAGGGCCTTAACTATATACTTTACCAGCTGCTACAGTATAGTTCAGTTTCTAGTCAGCTTTATCTAGATACTGACTGCAGTTCTCCTTTGGGATACTGACGTGCCTTAGCACACTCACAGCTACTGGGAGTCACAGAGAACAAAGAAAAAGTCTTGAACAGCACAAGAGTTTGAGAGACAACTAGGAGCTTGGACTAGATTGATCAACAAGGTACATCATCTTCTACACAGGACCATTCTGTCAAGATTGGGAAAGATATGTGTTTTATATAATGTGCAGAAACCAATATGAAGTGTCAACAAAAATTAACAGAATAATATGCTTTAAACAAAATAGCAAGATAAATATCCAGAAATAGATCTTAATAAGATTCAAGACTGCCTGGAGAAATATCAATAACCTCAGATATGCAGATGACACCACCCTTATGGCAGAAAGTAAAGAGGAACTAAAGAGCCCCTTGATGAAGGTGAAAAATGAGAGTGAAAAAGTTGGCTTAAGGCTAAACATTAAAAAAATGAAGATCATGGCATCCAGTCCCATCACTTCATGGCAAATAGATGGGGGAACAATGGCAACAGTGAAAGATTTTATTTTCGGGGGGCTCCAAAATCACTGCAGATGGTGACTGCAGCCATGAAATTAAAAGATGCTTGCTCCTTTGAAGAAAAGCTAGACAAACCTAGACAGCATATTAAAAAGCAGAGACATTACTTTGCCATAAAGGTCTGTGTAGTCAAAGCTATGGTTTTTTCAGTAGTCATGTGTAGATGTGAGATTTGGACCATAAAGAAGGCTGAGCACCGAAGAATTGATGCTTTTGAACTGTGGTGTTGGAGAAGACTCTTTGAGAGTCCCTTGGACAGCAAAGAGATCAAACCAGTCAATCCTAAAGGGAATCAATCCTGAATATTCATTGGAAGGACTGACTCTGAAGCTGAAGCTCCAATACTTTGGCCACCTGATGCAAAGACTTGACTAATTGGAAAAAACCATGATCCTGGGAAAGATTGAAAGCAGGAGGAGAAGGGAACAACAGAGGATGAGATGGTTGGATGGCATCTCCAACTCCATGGATATGAACTTGAGATAGCTCCTGGAGATGGTGATGGACAGGGAGGCCTGGCGTGCTGCAGTCCATGGGTTCACAAAGAGTTGGACACGACTGAGTAGCTGAACAACAACAATATCTTAATAAAATATAGATAAGCACTTTACCTAATACTTTAGAAAAATGGACATAAAGATGTTTACATAAATCAGGAGAGTAATGCATGAACAAAGTGAAAATTTCAATGTATAAATAGAAAATATTACACCAAAAATTAATCATAGAGCTGAAAAATACAATCACTGAACTGAAGATTCAGTGGAGGGATTCAACAGTCTAGATCAAATGGAGTAAAGGGTTTGGCAAACTCAAAGACAATGTAGTGGAATTTATCCAATTAGAATAGCAAAAAGAAGAAGTTAGTAAAATACAGTAAAGATAGTAAGGGACTCATGAGACATCATCAAATGGTCCCATATATATACATTGCAATGGTCTTAGAGGAAAACAAAAGAGAAAGAGGCAGAAAGCTTATTTAAAGGAATAATGACTCAAAACTTCTTTAATCTGGGAAAAGAAAAAGACATGAAACTGCATGAAACTGCAAAATGAAAGAGTCCAAAGGATCCACACTGAGAAATATTATAATGAAACTGTCAAAAATTAAAGACAAAGAGAGAATATTAAAAGCAGCAAGAGAAAAACAATGTTATTTGCATGGGAAACCCATAAGACTATGAGCAGGTTATTATTTTTTTTTTTTTAGCAGACTTTACAGTCCAAAGAAAGCAGCATAATATTGAAAAAAAAAAATCAACCAATTAAAAATATTCTACCTGGAAAATGATCCTTAAGAGTTAAAAAAAATAGAGAGCTTTCCAGACAAACAAAAGTGAGAATACATTGCCACTAGACCAGCTTTACAAAAATATTAATGGGTTTCTTCAAGCTGAAACGAAATGACAGTAGTTACTAATAGGAAAACATATGAAAGTATGAAACTCATTGGTCAAGGTAAATATATATTTAAATTCAAAATACCCTACTGTTGTAATAGCAGTGGATAAACCACTTATAATTTTAGTATGAAGATTAAAAGGCCAAAGGATGAGATGGCTGGATGGCATCACTGACTCAATGGACGTGAGTCTGAGTGAACTCCAGGAGTTGGTGATGGACAGGGAGGCCTGGCGTGCTGCAATTCATGGGGTCGCAAACAGTCGGACATGACTGAGCGATTGAACTGAACTGAACTGAAGCATATTTTTAAAAACTGATACAAATCAATAGCAAAAAATAAAAATAAAAAAAACAATTTAAAAATGGGCAAAGGACCTGAAGAGATATTTTTTTTTTCCAAAGAAGATATACAACAGGTCAACAGGAACATGAAATCATTTCAACATCACTAATCATTAGGGAACCACAAATCACAACCTGAATAAAATATCACATCTAAAAGACTAGAGATAAAAATGCTAGAGAAGATGTGGAGAAGAGACCACTGCTGCACTATTGGTGGGAAGTTAAACTGGGCAGCCACAACTAAAAATAGTACGGAGGTTCCTTGAGAATTTAAAAACAGACCTACTACCAGCAATCCTACTCCTGGGTATATATGCAAAGGAAATGAAATGTTCTCAAAGAAGTATCTGTACTCCTATGTTCATAGCAGCATTATTTATGATAGCAAAGAAATGGAAACAACCTAGGTGTTCATTGACAGATAAATAGATAGATAAAATGTTATATATATATATATATATAGTTGCTGTTCAATGACCCAGTTGTGTTTGACTCTTTGCAATCCCATAGGTTGCAGCATGCCAGGTCTCCCTGTCCCTCACCATCTCCTTGAGTTTGCCTAAGTTCATGTACATGGCATCAGTGATGCCGTCCAGCCAGCTCATGCTTATATATATATATATATATATATATATAATATGTATATTATACATATATACATATTATGTATACATATATACATATATACTTAGCCTTAAAAGAGAAGGAAATCTTGTCATTTGTAAGAGCATGGGTGAATGTGGAAGATATTATGCCAAACTAAATTAGCAAGACAGAGAAAAACAGATACGGCATGGTATCACTTATTTGCGGAATCTAAAAAATACTTTTTTAAAAGTCAAACTCATAGAAACAGAGAGTGCAAACATGGTTTCGAGAGTAGGAATGGTGGGGGGAATAGGGAGAGTTTGTTAAAAAGGTAAAATCTTTTAGTGAAAGATGAATAAAGTCTGAGGATATGATATATAACATGGTGACTACAACTGATAACCCTGTATTGTATAATTGAAATTTGCTAAAAGAAATGTTCTCACACACAAAAAAGGAAAATATGTGAAGTGATGAAAGCATTAATTAAGTCAATTTTAGGAATTTTATACATATATAATTATGATATATATATGTAGAGAGTATCACATTGCACACTTTAAATATCTTACAATTTTATCTTTCAAGTATTCCCCAATAAAGCTGAGAATAAAACTTATTTCTCAACTCCTCTACTGTTTGCATGATTTGCAGTTGCTAATATTATGGTCTTGCTCAGGGTACATGCGTCTCTACATAAACCCTGAGTTAGGGTCCCTATGTTGGTGATGAGTTTAAGTGGGTTCCTGTCTTTGTGTATGTGCTACAGGGCATTCACCACTCTCTGGGCATTAGCAAGTGAAAAAAATGCCTTCCTTATTTTTATGTGGCTGAAGAATGGACCTAGAATTAAATTCAAACAAAGCTTGGTTCCCTGGGCTCTGGATATCTACTTACTGCTCTCATGAAATTCTTTGAGTTCTCAAAATCATGGATTGGCTCAGCAGGACTGAAATTTTGGTAGTCTTGAATTGCGAGGTCTCCAAAACACACATTTTAGTATATTGTTATTCAGAGATAGCTTGATTTTGTTGATTGGTGGATATAAATGTGTTTATGTATATTCATATGTGTGTGTGTGTGTGTGTGTTAGTCACTCAGTCCTATCTGACTCTTTGATACCCCATGGACTGTAACCTGTCAGGCTCCTCTGTTCATGGAATTCCCCAGGCAAGGACACGGGAGTGGATTGCCATATGCTTCTGCAGGGTATCTTCTCTACCAGGAGAGCAAACCCCGGTCTCCTGAACTTCAGGCAGATTCTTTACTGTCTGAGCCACTGGGAAATCCTACATAACACAAATACTTGCTCAATTCATTGAATTGTTTTGCTTATTCTGTTTTTATTAATTATTTTATAATCTTTATAATAATGCTATGAAATAAGTAATTATGTTCTCACATTAGAAATGAGAAAACTGCTCATTCTATTTCATACTCAGATATGCTATAGAATGCAATGTCACACCCATGCTTCTACTGGGCTTGTTGAAATCATATTTCTCCAAGATAGTTTGGATTGAACTACGCTGGCCAGCACAGCATTTATTTCTCCTCATTATCACTGGCATCTTTTGGGACAAGAACTCAATGATTATATATATATTGCATAAACTAATGGATAATTATGTTTTCTTAAACGGAAACACATAAAAAAAGCAAACAAAATCAATGTCCCTTTAAATCCTACAATTAGAACCAGTAAAACAAGCTAGGAAATCTATACCAGATTAGTTTCCTTTGATTCCCCAAATATAACCCCCCATAGTAAAATTCTTCACCATGGCTCCCATGGGCTAATAATCTATGGGCTAAAATTCCTTTATCTTCTACAGAAACCTGCTCCTGAGGGCACCCCAAGATAGCTAGGCCTCTTAGGAGGTAAGTTCTCCTTTCAAATGCAAATAAGAACACAAGCAAACAAATAAACACCAGTTCCTAAAGCATCAATTTGTGGTCTCTGGTTTCTATCCTGAGTCTGTAAGATCCCTTGGAAAAGCGAATGGATACCCACTGCAGTAATCTTGCCTGGAGGGTTCCATGGACAGAGGAGTGTGCCCGGCTACAGACTACAGGGTCGCAAAGAGTCGGACACGACTGAGTGACTAACAGGTTGGAACACACTGATATCTGCTTTAAATACTTGCAGAGTAAGTAGACATTCATTAATATTTTAAAAGCTGTAAGGCTAAATAAATGAACTACTGGGAAGTGAACTGAGGTAAATCTTGTGTTGCATATTTTTTTTAGCTTGCATTTTACTTTAAAAAGCTGAAGATGTGCTATTTTTATATGTGAACACATTAATCCTTCCAAAGAAATGAACAATATGCATAATGACCAAACAACCCACAAAAATTGGAGAATCTAGTTTTCAAACAAATGTATTGACCTTAAGAACAGTATATTCAAAGAGAAACAGAGTTGTTTCTCAGGCTCTTGGCAACAATCTGCTAACATTTTAGCCCATTCCAATGAAAAAAGATGGTGCAGCAATATAAAAACAACAGCTCCATTAAAGTTAAATAGTTCTGAGCTTTACATTCTTACAATAATAATGTTGGCCTTTTGCCTCTGTTATAGCAAATGTATTAAATATTCATGCTGATATTTATTTTCTAAATGTAAAATGGAATTAGGATAACAAATAAAGTCTACCATCTGATGATAACATTGGATATATATTATATTTTTTGTTTCATAGGCTTTTACATGTTTGATTCAAGGTAGCTTACTGAATAATGCATAAACATCTTTAAAAATGTATTTCAATAGTTGAGGTTATAGTTGTTTGTCAGGTTCTCATCTTGAACCGAAAGTGTGATGATTTCCTTACTGTATAGAACAAAGCTATAAAGAAACCTTTAAAATCTAATCAGTGTTGAGTCAAAACATTTTCGTGATAGAGACCCTCTATCAGTGAGTTCATTTTTTTTTAAAGAAACCATGATATTGTCTACAAATGTTTGATTTCCTGAAGCGTCTTCTTAGGAGAGCTTTTGCTTTTTGTTTGTTTGTTGGTTGCAAATAATCTAGAAATAATCTAAAGTTCTAAGAAATAGATATATTTATAAAATTTAAAATAACAAAATAATATAAAGCTATGGAAGACAACATATCTATTTGCAATCACTCTGCTGTTTTGAAGGGATAATTTTTATCTTTCTGTTCATCATAAGCTAGTAGTACCTATATTTATACTTTACTTTGAGGCTAAACAGATACTGAAGGTTTAGCCTTTTTGCATAGGACTTTCTAAGTAGTAACTGTACGTACTATGGACATATTACGCTGCCACATTTTGGGTTCTGATTATCAGTTCTAAAGGTTCAGAAACAATTGTATAAACCTATCTTGTGATTTTTAATATTTGGTGGCAAACCACCTTTAATTAAATAAACTCATTAAAAACTATTGATAATATAAAATTCCATTTTATTAATTTTCACTGAGAAACATAACCACAAATTAGACTCAGGATGAACTACATAATCGACGAGTATGTTAGTCTCTTAGTTGTGTCTGACTCTTTGTGACCCCATGGACTGTGGCCCGCCAGGCTCCTCTGTCCATGGAACTTGCCAGGCAAGAATACTGGAATGGGTTGCCATTCCCTTCTCCAGGGAAGCCTCTCAACCCAAGGATTGAACCCGACTCTCCTGCACGGCAGGCAAATTCTTTACCATTTGAGCTACCAGGGAAGCCCAAGTGCAAAATGAAAATGCAGAGCCTTTTTCAAAATAATGAAGAACTTCAAGGCAGCCACAGTACAGCATTAAGCCAAGCTCAGGGCCCACCTAAAAGTGAGGCCCTTGCATAACTGCATAGGTCACAAGCCTGTGAAGCTGACCCTGATTAAACTCGTAAATCTACCAAAGATTGCTTAAGAGTATAGAGTTAGAGAAAGGGATCTGGTCATACACCTGTATTCCTGAGAATGCTGGTTAAATTTCTCTTTCAACTGTAACAAAGTATGTGGGAACACGTTAGCACTTCCTGCTGTCTTTCCTTCCTTATTTAGTTCATTTCTCTTCTGTAAGAGGAGGGCAGGCGGCTTTCTCCATTTTGTTACAATCCTGTTGTACTGCCAGCAGGTTTTCATGAAAATGCCCTGTCTTCTTCACGGGATTCAGTACATCACCTAATCTCATCAGATACACTTTTAAAACATGTATTAGTGTGTGTTGCATTCTATACATAGCAGGCTGGGTTTTAGTAGTTTCCATTTCAGAGGATGGCCTTTCTCAGTCCAATTCTGAAGAAACGTATAACTATCATTTCTGCACGGAGTAGGCTTCATTCATTCATTCAACACAGCTTTACTGAGTACCTGTCATATGTATTAGATGCTCTATTATTTAGCACATATTTTTCAATATATGTTGAAAAAATTTATGTATTCAACATGCTATTTAGTGTATGTTATTTTGAGAATTCAACATGGATATTTGTCTGTTATACCGGGCATATATTTTCATCGAGACATGTTTGTTCACATTAGCAAAATCCAGCTCAAACTGTGCTAAAAATAGATAGAGTGGTTTCAAGTGGCTGCATGTTTCAGGAATTCAAAACATGTCATCAGAACATCTTTCTTTGTCTCTTACTTCTCTTCCTTCTCTCCTCTTTCTCTCCCTTTCTGTCTGCTGTTCCATTTCCTATGAGTTGGTGTTATTGTCAAGCAGGATCCCTCCATGTGGTTGCAAAAATAGACTCAAGTACCTCCAGGTTCACATGTCAGAAAGAGAGAGCATCTCCTTTGTTTGACCATCCAAAATGATTATGTTGAAGGACTAATTGGCCTCACTCAGGTCACATACCTACCCTAAACCAATAACTATGCCCTTGGTCTGGAATATAGTTATTAGTCAGTTGTCCATGGGATTATGATTGACAATTCCACTGGGAGGTGAAGGGGCAGTTTACAAAAGGAAAAGGGAAGGGATTTGTTATCAAAGAAAGAAGAAGAAATTCAGTACAGATGGAAACAGTAAATGTCTCCACCAGCATGACGCAATAGAAGCCTATAGTTAAACGTGAAGAGAGGTTAAGTTTTGAAGTCTGAGGAAAGGTAGTATGTGCCACTAAATCTGTTGTCTTTAGGAATGTGGTTAAATCACTGTAGCCAGAAGACCTAATCATTTTGATTCTCAAGGAAAAACATGAAGCAAAAAGACCTACTTGTTCCAGGTTTCTCAGAGGAAACTAAAATGTTGACAATTCAGAAGAATCAAGGTATCAGTTTTGTCCAGTATTGTTGCATATATAAAGAGATGCTATTTAATGTTTTGACCTTGGTCAAAGTGTTTACCCTTTAGGACCTAGAGTTCCCGGTCTCTTAAGTGAGATGAGTACTCCTATTATACAGCCAGCTGTCAAAAATAAAAGATGTTGGAGGCCGGCAATCCCAGAGTTACAGTTATGTTTTGGGCACTGATACTTCCAAGAGTTGCATTAATTCTTATGTGCCTCTTAAGACACCTTCTAACTTCTCAAAGGGACCAGGCTTTCCACTTCTGACTCCCTATGAGGAATCCCCAAAACCATTTACACAGTCGCATACCCATTATATCTAACATTCTATAGACTTGATATTTCAAAGTACTTTTAAATTCTTAAATTTTACTCTCCCAATATGCAATAGTATTATTATATAAAGCTTTGTGAGTTGGCCAGAGATAAACGGCTCCTTAATGAACTTGTAACACGCATTATGATAGTCAGTCTTGTCATAATTCCACTTCTGCTTCACTTTATGTAACATAACATCATAGAACAACCACAGAGCTAGCTACTGTGCTCCACATAAAAAGATGTGGTCCTTCACCCTCAAGTACCACCCCTCCACCCACACCCACACTCCAGGAGTGTGACAGTGCACTCTGACCCTTATGACAACTCACTGGAAAAATGTTGTTCTTGTGTATATTCTTTATCAGTGGGGGCGATGGGACCCTCAAGCTTGTCTCCAAAGCTCCTCACTTGCATCAGAGGTCACTTCTGACAAGCATGATGACAGCTGATGATTACTCCAGCCAAGCAGAGAATTGAGGCCACTCTTCCTTCTGCAGCTTTGCTGGGCTGCTGAAGCAGGTTTATGAGACAGCAGACTCTGTGGGTAATTATAATTTTAAGGAAATGTTATAATCAAGGAAACCCTGAGATCAGTGAATCACTGAATCACCAGGAAATACAAAGACAACAAAAACAAAATCAACTCTATAAAAACTTGTGTTCACTTTAGTGTTGCCTAAATATTATGATCTTAGTGTGGATTCTCAGCCAAGGATGTTCCCCAAGATGTGGACATCTGAATCAAAGGGATGGTAATGATGTCAACTGACGATAAGTGTTGCTTGGGGAACTAACAGATAGCAGCAGGGCCTCCGTGGATAACAAAGACATTCTCAGAACATGGATTTGTCACAGGCATGACACCAAGGTAAAAGAAGAGGGAGAGTAATTGTATGGCATGTCATTTCTTTTTCTTTTTTTTTTTTTTTTAATTCAGGTGGATAGAAATCATTCCAAGCATCTTTTCTGACCACAATGCAGTAAGATTAGATCTCAATTACAGGAGAAAAACTATTAAAAAATCCAACATATGGAGGCTGAACAACACGCTGCTGAATAACCAACAAATCACAGAAGAAATCAAAAAAGAAATCAAAATTTGCATAGAAACGAATGAAAATGAAAACACAACAACCCAAAACCTGTGGGACACGGTAAAAGCAGTCCTAAGGGGAAAGTTCATAGCAATACAGGCACACCTCAAGAAACAAGAAAAAAGTCAAATAAATAACCTAACTCTACACCTAAAGCAACTAGAAAAGGAAGAAATGAAGAACCCCAGGGTTAGTAGAAGGAAAAAATCTTAAAACTTAGAGCAGGATGGAATGGGGAGGGAGGAGGGAGGAGGGTTCAGGATGGGGAACACATGTATACCTGTGGCGGATTCATTTTGATATTTGGCAAAACTAATACAGTTATGTAAAGTTTAAAAATAAAATAAAATTAAAAAAATAAATAAATTAAAAAAATAAATAAATGCAAAAGAAACAAAAGAGACCATAGCAAAAATCAACAAAACCAAAAGCTGGTTCTTTGAAAGGATAAATAAAATTGACAAACCATTAGCCAGACTCATCAAGAAACAAAGGGAGAAAAATCAAATCAATAAAATTAGAAATGAAAATGGAGAGATCACAACAGACAACACAGAAATACAAAGGATCATAAGAGACTACTATCAACAATTATATGCCAATAAAATGGACAACGTGGAAGAAATAGACAAATTCTTAGAAAAGTACAACTTTCCAAAACTCGACCAGGAAGAAATAGAAAATCTTAACAGACCAATCACAAGCACGGAAATTGAAACTGTAATAAAAAATCTTCCAGCAAACAAAAGCCCAGGTCCAGACGGCTTCACAGCTGAATTCTACCAAAAATTTAGAGAAGAGCTAACACCTATCCTGCTCAAACTCTTCCAGAAAATTGCAGAGGATGGTAAACTTCCAAACTCATTCTATAAGGCCACCATCACCCTAATACCAAAACCTGACAAAGATCCCACAAAAAAAGAAAACTACAGGCCAATATCACTGATGAACATAGATGCAAAAATCCTTAACAAAATTCTAGCAATCAGAATCCAACAACACATTAAAAAGATCATACACCATGACCAAGTGGGCTTTATCCCAGGGATGCAAGGATTCTTCAATATCCGCAAATCAATCAATGTAATACACCACATTAACAAATTGAAAAATAAAAACCATATGATTATCTCAATAGATGCAGAGAAAGCCTTTGACAAAATTCAACATCCATTTATGATCAAAACTCTCCAGAAAGCAGGAATAGAAGGAACATACCTCAACAGAATAAAAGCTATATATGACAAACCCACAGCAAACATTATCCTCAATGGTGAAAAATTGAAAGCATTTCCTCTAAAGTCAGGAACAAGACAAGGGTGCCCACTTTCACCATTACTATTCAACATAGTTTTGGAAGTTTTGGCCACAGCAATCAGAACAGAAAAAGAAATAAAAGGAATCCAAATTGGAAAAGAAGAAGTAAAGCTCTCACTGTTTGCAGATGACATGATCCTCTACATAGAAAACCCTAAAGACTCCACCAGAAAATTACTAGAACTAATCAATGACTATAGTAAAGTTGCAGGATATAAAATCAACACACAGAAATCCCTTGCATTCCTATACACTAATAATGAGAAAACAGAAAGAGAAATTAAGGAAACAATTCCATTCACCATTGCAATGGAAAGAATAAAATACTTAGGAATATATCTACCTAAAGAAACTAAAGACCTATATATAGAAAACTATAAAACACTGGTGAAAGAAATCAAAGAGGACACTAACAGATGGAGAAATATACCATGTTCATGGATTGGAAGAATCAATATAGTGAAAATGAGTATACTACCCAAAGCAATCTATAGATTCAATGCAATCCCTATCAAGCTACCAACAGCATTCTTCACAGAGCTAGAACAAATAATTTCACAATTTGTATGGAAAAACAAAAAACCTCGAATAGCCAAAGCGATCTTGAGAAAGAAGAATGGAACTGGAGGAATCAACCTACCTGACTTCAGGCTCTACTACAAAGCCACAGTTATCAAGACAGTATGGTACTGGCACAAAGACAGAAATATAGATCAATGGAACAAAATAGAAAGCCCAGAGATAAATCCACGCACATATGGACACCTTATCTTTGACAAAGGAGGCAAGAATATACAATGGATTAAAGACAATCTCTTTAACAAGTGGTGCTGGGAAATCTGGTCAATGACTTGTAAAAGAATGAAACTAGAACACTTTCTAACACCATACACAAAAATAAACTCAAAATGGATTAAAGATCTCAACGTAAGACCAGAAACTATAAAACTCCTAGAGGAGAACATAGGCAAAACACTCTCTGACATACATCACAGCAGGATCCTCTATGACCCACCTCCAAGAATATTGGAAATAAAAGCAAAAATAAACAAATGGGACCTAATTAACCTTAAAAGCTTCTGCACATCAAAGGAAACTATTAGCAAGATGAAAAGACAGCCTTCAGAATGGGAGAAGATAATAGCAAATGAAGCAACTGACAAACAACTAATCTCGAGAATATACAAGCAACTCCTACAGCTCAACTCCAGAAAAATAAATGACCCAATCAAAAAATGGGCCAAAGAACTAAATAGACATTTCTCCAAAGAAGACATACAGATGGCTAACAAACACATGAAAAGATGCTCAACATCACTCATTATCAGAGAAATACAAATCAAAACCACTATGAGGTACCATTTCACACCAGTCAGAATGGCTGCGATCCAAAAGTCTACAAGCAATAAATGCTGGAGAGGGTGTGGAGAAAAAGGAACCCCCTTGCACTGTTGGTGGGAATGCAAACTAGTACAGCCACTATGGAGAACAGTGTGGAGATTCCTTAAAAAACTGGAAATAGACCTGCCTTATGATCCAGCAATCCCACTGCTGGGCATACACACTGAGGAAACCAAAAGGGAAAGAGACACGTGTACCCCAATGTTCATCGCAGCACTGTTTATAATAGCCAGGACATGGAAGCAACCTAGATGTCCATGAGCAGATGAATGGATAAGAAAGCTGTGGTACATATACACAATGGAGTATTATTCAGCCATTAAAAAGAATACATTTGAATCAGTTCTAATGAGGTGGATGAAACTGGAGCCTATTATACAGAGTGAAGTAAGCCAGAAAGAAAAACACCAATACAGTATACTAACGCATATATATGGAATTTAGAAAGATGGTAACAATAACCCTGTGTACGAGACAGCAAAAGAGACACTGATGTATAGAACAGTCTTATGGACTCTGTGGGAGAGGGAGAGGGTGGGAAGATTTGGGAGAATGGCATTGAAACATGTAAAATATCATGTATGAAATGAGTTGCCAGTCCAGGTTCGATGCACGATACTGGATGCTAGGGGCTGGTGCACTGGGATGACCCAGAGGGATGGAATGGGGAGGGAGGAGGGAGGAGGGTTCAGGATGGGGAACACATGTATACCTGTGGCGAATTCATTTTGATATTTGGCAAAACTAATACAGTTATGTAAAGTTTAAAAATAAAATAAAATTAAAAAAAAAATAAATAATTCAGGTGGAGGTGGGGAAGAGAGGAAAGTTAAATAAATGATACACACTACCAGGAACCAACTAAGGAAAACTAAAAATAGACAGCTCCCTAAATAGAGTGTAAAGGCAGTCTGCAGCGTGGGATTCTGAAGACCACATCTCCTGGGGAATCTCGCCATGCTCTAAGAAGTCTTTGTTTTCTCCCTTAATGGATCCTGTCAGCACTTTAATATCCTTAGATATCTCCAATGGCACCAATGCCCCCGAAAGACCCATTGGCAGGTGTCCATGGGACAATCCTGTTTTCAGAATGGCCTGGTTCTTCCTGTGGCTTGCTCCTCACAGCCCCCTGAGACCAACAGGGATATTGTTTTCGCCACTCCCAAAAAGGGAACGGTCATAATTCCATTTCAATTTTTTTTTTGGCCTCAAGCTGCTGAAACTTGGTCAACACAGTCCAAAATAAATTTATAACATTTCATGAAAATAATTTTGTTTGTGTTAAGTAATGACGACAGAAATAGCACAGTACCTAATCCTGGCTTCAGGCTTAATTAAATCCGTTTTAAAAATTCTTTTACTACTTCCTCATGCTCACCAACACATTTGAAAAAAAAGTTTTCAGACTTGTCAAACCTGAAAATGCTCCAGTCAATCCTTTCTACTCTGCAAGATCAGACACTGGCTTCCATTAATTTTTTTTTTTTTTTCCTCTTTCCTTATTCATTCAAAGCTGCCTTAAGGCAAAATCATGAAGTCTGTGGCATTTGCCTGCAGGGCTCCTTTCTTCAACTTTCATCACTTTTTCTCTACTCTTTTAAGAGCCCTTGGCTTCCTTTCCTTCCAGAGTCAAGTGTTCTTGAACTTTCCGGCCTCTTCAGTAGTGAGAAGCCCTTTATTAACCTACAGCCCAGTTAGCTGCCACAGGAGCCCTGAAGGGGCAGGAACTGGAGAAAAAGCCTAAAGGGAAACCAGACACAAGCTGTGAAACTCTGGACATCTCAGTGGTTCTGAGTTTCACTTTTTCCATCTGTAAAATAGAAGAATACTTGCTTCAAAATTCTCCCTCATACCTGGAACCCACCACACGCACTCCCTCCCAGTTCATCCTCACCTCTTTGCCTCACCAGTTCTATTCTAGGCTAGTCTTCCCTTTTTCTCCATCAAGTCTCAGCCAAAAGTTTACTTCTGGGGAGATCTTCCCAGACCAGCATTCCTAAGAAGCCACTCCTCTCCCCACTGTAAACACCCTTTTATTTAACTACCACAATTTGGGATTTTCCTATGTCATTATATCAGTTTCCTTCTCTCTCCTTGTATGTGTGTGGGAGTCTTGTCTCTCCAATAAACTGTAGCTCCATTCATGAGGACAGAAACTATTTCTAGACCTTTCATCATCACTGCTCAGATTCTAGCATAGCACAGAGTATTTAGCACCTAAAGTCTAATAAACATGGAAATGTTTATTATAATTTATTAAAATTATATGGAAATGTTTCATTGAGTTACACAGGTTGTGATCCAACTTCCTGTCCCTTTCCTAGTGGATAAGGGAGGATGAAGTTTCCTCAATTCTGGCCAGCCAGATGGCGGAGTAGAAGGACATATGCTTATCTTCTTCTGTGAATGTTTGGGAGTCTCCAGCAGAGACATGGGCCAACAGTGGCCTGCTGTGGGGTCAGGGGTACTGGCAGTCCTGGGAAGTGTAGCATGTTGGCATAAGTCCTCTTGAAAGAGGTTGCCATTAGCCTTACCATAGATCCCAAGCCCTACCATAGATATATGGAAATCAATTATTAAGATCTTCCAAATTAGAAAAAAATAAACAGAGTCTATTTATTCAGTGTGTGCTATAGCTGGGGAGTCAGCCACCATCCATTGTGTCTGGCAAAGACGCAGAGGTTTTGAAGGGAGTGGGAAAGTTTAATAATGAAAAAAAGAAAAGATTTCAATATGCTCTGATTGGAGGTTGTTGGTATGGGGCAGCTGGACATAGGCTATCTAAAAGCAGAGCATACATGGCATTGGTTTGGGAGGCACATTTGTCTTCTTTGTGCTAGTCCTGAATTATTAGTGACAAAAAAAGAGAAGCTGGCACTCATTGACCAAGTCCTGATGCTCTGGGCTGATTTCAGAAGATGTAGGTCAGATTTAGATGTTAAGCATGATCTGGTCATTGTGTGTTTGTATGTCTCTCATGGGATTCTTTCCCTTTTCTTCGCATATTCCTACATACCTATACTCTAAAACAAAGTATGGAGGAAATATATAAATTAGCTCAAAATAAGCTATTAATTTAAGACAGTATATTGAGGCAGATGCATTTCAAAGAGAATTGGCATTTATTAGAGCAATCAAGGATGAATAAGAAATGATCAAGATCACTGTGGGGGGTGATATTTGGGTGCAAAGTATTGTATTGGTTATTCCATTCAGATTACACTATAGGAACAGCTCAGATTAGTTTTTCTCTTTAAAATATATGAATAATAAAAGGTCAAAACTTTCAAAAATATTAAACTAATTTAAAGGAGATGAAAAAAGAAACTTGATGCTTATGTGCTGATGCCTGGACACACCGGGTACTTTTGAGACTCTGCAGTGCCTCCATCCGGGTTGCTTCACCTTTATTCTCCTTTATCTGAGGCTCTGACCTTCAAGACAAACTCTAAGAGTCTCCCTCCTCTGTGCACTTATTGCCAACAATAGGCTCACAGCTCTTCAGCTGTCTAAATTCCTAAATCTCTTATCTATGTCACTCAAAACTTAATGGCATTTTTCAGTGGGCTACTTTTTACGTTCATGTTCTTTCTTATCAACTAAACTGTGAAGTTTCTGTGAATTTTTGTATCCACCACAGCAACTATAACATATGCACAATCAACTCATTTAACTGTATAAATGCCTTTGTTCTCCATCGATAACAACAGGAAAGACATGTATACACCACTATTTTTAAAATGGATAACCAAGTTCCTACTGCATGGCACAAGGAATTCTGCTCAATGTTATGTGGCAGCCTGGATAGGGGGAGTTTGAGAAAGAATGGATACATGTATACATGGCTGAGTCCTTTTGTTCTCCACCTGAAACAATCACAGCATTGTTAATCAGCTAAACTCCAATATAAAATACAAAGTTAAAAAGGGACATTGATAGATTAAATTAAAATTCAAAGGAAAAAATTTGAGTTTATTTTACTCTCTATATCTGGGTATAATTCAAATGGTATTTAGTGACATGGCTGTGGGTCAGGCCAGGTAGTTCAGACCCAGGCTTAATTGTATCATAAACATACATTTTCAGGTATATTTTAAAAATATCCCTAAACTTTGGGTTCCTCCTTTATAAAATAGGATGAGAATACATGCCCTATACAGAACATATTGTATATAAATATTGGGGAACCAGTAAGTGATCTATAAACATTAGTCTCCTTATGTTATTTTAAAATTAACTAAAATTATATATTAAAATTTGTTAGGAAGGATCTGTTTGCAGAAAAAAAATTGTATTTCTAAAAGCTGGGCTTTTATGAATGTTTGGGTTGTTTCTGAAGATGGAAACAAAGATTAAATATATATGTAGAACATATATTAACAATATAATTATTTACTAGAGTTGACTGCCAAACTAGAGGAGTCATGGTCCAATAAAAATGTAGAGAGGTAGATAGATATAGGTAAAAGAAATGTATATGTGTGCATTCCACTGTGCAGTGCTGTGCTAAGTCACTTCAGTCATGTCTGACTCTTTGTGACCCTATGGATGGTAACCGACCAGGCTCACTGTCCATGAGATTCTCCAGGCATGAATACTGGAGGGGATTGCCATGCCCTCCTCCAAGGGATCTTCCCGACCCAAGGATCAAACCCAAATTTCTTTTGTCTCCTCAACTGGCAGATGGGTTCTTTACCACTAGCGCCACCTGGGAAGCCAGTGTACCCCATAAGTACACATCAAAACTTCAGTGATGGTGGAGGGGTATCCTTTTCTTTTATGAGCCTCTCAGGCAAAATACTCACCCACTGATCAGATGTTAGTCTGGTAAAATAATAGACATCACTAAAATGTGGTTTAAAGAGCCCTGAACTTGGAATCAAAACTCAAGATCCAAGATTTACCATTTCCTAACTGTGTAACTATGGATAAACCACATATATTCATTCCGCCTTTTACCTCATTTGTAAAATGGGGGCAATGACACAATTGAAAAATAATAAAACACAAATATGACAAGACATCTGTTTCTATGATTGATGTGCTTATAGCAGACCAATATACACACAGAATAATTGGAAAAGTCAGATAGAATATATGTAAATATAATCTGTGGGAAAATATTGGAAAATTGCTTAGGCAGCCAGAATTTGAGGGAGAAGAATCCCAGGAAAAAAATGACAATCATTAAAACAAGCTCAATTTATACATGCTTCATTTTTAGAGCATTTGTTAATCTGTGATATTAGTAAGAGACTGTGAAACCAAGTGGAAGATAACTGCTAAAAACAGATGGGCCAACAAAACCTTTGAAAATATCATAGGGCTGGAAGACAAAAACTAGAGTCCAGGTCAATGAGGCATCAGGGTTTTTAGGGACTAACGGAATGGAAAATAAACAGGCATGGGAAGCAAGCCTGATACTCTGTACTCCCGGTAAGACATGTGCCAATTCTTTATTAAACAGTGTTAGAGGTTAAAAATCTACTAAAAGCAACTGAAAAGAAGAAGAGAGTTTTTGGCAATATCACTGGGTAAACAAAATTGGAATTCAGACTGCCAGGAAAAGAGATCCCAGAAAACACAGTCTTTGAATGGGGAAACTTGGCAAGCTTCATTCCAGGAATTGGAGGTGAAAAGTAGACCAAGACTTAAAAAGATTGCAAAATAGTGTTGGGTCACATCAGTTCCTGATTGAATTGAGGTGAACTCCCCCTATTCAGCTTTAGGATAGGGTGAATCCTCACTGCAGGGAAAACGTCATCTAAAAATCTACCTTATTTGACATTGACACAGCAGAGTATTCATTCAGAGCTACTATACACAACAATGAACAGCATCCCCAAATCAAGAAACAGCAGAGTTGTAAGTGAACTGGATGCTAGAGTTTTTAGGCACAGATCACAAATTGATTTAAATCAACAGCTTCAAAGAAAATACAGCAAAATGAAAGTTAGAGATTAGAGACCTGTGTCCAATATTCCATCAATAAAGTCCAGGCCTACCAAGAGATAGGATAATAAGACTAAAACCAAGGGAGAAAAGACAAGGGAAACAGGCACAAGTGATGCAGATCTTATAGTTAACAGATAAGAACAATAAATAATTATTAATATTTTTAAGAAAATTGAGAAAAAGATGAAAAAATAGATAAAAATTTCAGCACAGCAATTGCATAAAAAAGAATATTTGATATTTCATATGAGATTATCTTCTCTAGAATGGGGTCATACTTTCCTCTGTTGTTGTTCAGTTGCTCAGTCATATCAGACTCTTTGTGACCCCATAACCACAGCACACTAGACGTTCCAGTCCTTCACTATCTCCCTCCTCTACTAGTCATAAAAAGTGGGGCTTATTACTTACTACCAATAAGTATATAGAGTTGAGGCCATTTTTGTGAAGTTAAGTCTTTGTATATCCCTGGTTCTCTGCTATTGTTGAACATAGCCCTTAAGATCATTTGACTGAGACCAGGGAATTCCCACTGCTGAGTTTTCCAAATTTGCTGGCATATTGAGCGCAGCACTTTAGTAGCATCATCTTTTAGAATTTGAAATAGCTCAAATGAAATTCCATCACTCCACTAGCTTTGTTCATAGTGATGCTTCTTAAGGCCCACTTCTTTGCATTCCAGGATGTCTGGCTCTAGGTGAGTAATCACACCATCATGGTCATCTGGGTCATGAAGATCTTTTTTGTATAGTTCTGTGTATTCTTGCCACCTCTTCTTAATATCTTCTGCTTCTGTTAGGTCCATTCCACTTTTGTCCTTTATTGTCTGTTGGATAATCCATTGATGATCCATTGGATCATTGAAAAAGCAAGAGAGTTCCAAAAAACATCTACATCTGTTTTATTGACTATGCCAAGGCCTTGGACTATGTGGATCACAACAAACTGTGGAAAACCCTTAAACGGATGGGAATACCAGACCACCTGACCTGCCTCATGAGATATCTGTGTGCAGGTCAGAAAGCAACAGCTAGAACTGGACATGAAACAACATACTGGTTCCAAATTGGGAAAGGAGTACGTCAAGGCTGTATACTGTCATCCTGCTTATTCAAATTATATACAGAGTACATCATGAAAAATGCGGGGCAGGATAAAGCAGAAGCTGGAATCCAAGATTGCTGGGAGAAATATCAATAACCTCAGATATGCAGATGACACCACCTTTATGGCAGAAAGTGAAGAAGAACTAAAGAGCCTCTTGATGAATGTAAAAAAGGAGAGTGAAAAAGTTGGCTTAAAACTCAACATTCAGAAAACTAAGATCATGGCATCTTGTCCCATCACTTTATGGCCAAATAGATGGGGAAACAATGGAAAAAGTGACTTTATTTTTTGGGGCTCCAAAATCACTGAAGATGGTGACTGTAGCCATGAATTTAAAAGACTCTTGCTCCTTGGAAGAAAAGTTATGACCAACCTAGACAGCATAAGAAGCAGAGACATTACTTTGACAACAAATGTACGTCTAGTCAAAGCTGTGGTTTTTCCAGTAGTTGTGTGTGGATGTGAGAGTTGGACTATAAGGAAAACTGAGCACCAAAGAATTGATGCTTTTGAACCATGGTGTTGGAGAAGACTCTTGAGAGGCCCTTGGACTGCAAGGAGATCCAACCAGTCCATCCTAAAGGAAATCAGTCTTAATCATTGGAAAGGACTGATTCTGAAGCTGAAACTCCAATACTTTGGCCACATGATGCAAAAAACTGACTCATTTGAAAAGACCTTAATGCTGGGAAAGATTGAAGGTGGGAGGAGAACGGGATAACAGAGGATGAGATGGATGGATGGCATCACCTACTCTATGGACATAAATTAGAGCAGTCTCCTGGAGTTGGTAATAGACAGGGAAGCCTGGCAGTCCATGGGGTCACAAAGAGTCAGACACAACTGAGCGACTGAACTGAACTGAACTGAACAGGGCATTCCCAAGGGCTCAGTGCCTGGGGTAGGGTGGGGTGGTCACACTCTAACCTTAGTCTACTCAACTGTATGGGATTGAGAAGCATTTTGCTTTACTTTTTAGATGGTTCCAATTTAGTTTTTTCATCTCTCATCTCACACAGCTTCAGAATTCAGCCAATGTGTTGAAGGAAAACATGGCTCTATATATTAGAGGCTCTTAAGGTCTCCATTTTTATCTTACCAGCTTTATAAAACTACAAAGAATTCTGCTTGTTTGCCATTTCCCAGTTCTCTTCCCAGGACAGATCCTGGACTCTCAGACTGTTGCCCACACCAAGAATTTTCAAATTCCCCAGGAACAAAAGCAGTTACACATCATAAACTCACATTTCCTCACTTCTCTCTCTGGAATCTTGGCTCTTCTGGTTCCTGTTGTTTCATCAGCTCTTTGATGCCTTTAAGCAAATAATGTTTTATTTTATGTAGGCTTTGGGCTAATCTCAACAGAAGCAATTGTGTTTCTTCAGCTACTCCTTCCTGCTTGATAAGAGGAAGTGCCAAATATTGGCAAGAAAGCCAAGCAATTGTGAGTTTTATGCATTGCAACTGAGTTTAAATTGGTACAACTATTTTGGAAAACTGGCATTAATATGTATATCTAATGACATAACAATTCTACTAGCCTAAGAAAATCATTTATGTTTTCACCAAGGAACATGCACAAAAGCCTCTAAGTGGAAACAACCCAAATATCCATCCACAGCTGAATAGACATAGAAATTGTATTAAATTCATTCAAAAGAACAAAACTGCAACCACATACAACATGATGAATTTCATAATGTTTATTGAGAAAAATATCTAGATAAAATAATACTTGAAGTAGAAAAAGCATTGCAAACAGCAAAGCACCATGCATATAAGGGATTATTATTGCTGAAAATACACTAAATATAGTATGTTGTTATGCTCTGGGAATTTTATTCCATATAAATTTGACTTGTAAAATTATTTCCAAGTTTGATGAAAATTCATACATGGAGATAAAATATATTGAAAGAGGAAAACAAAAATATATTGGTTTTAAAATAAACTTAGAATCAAGACACTGCTAACAACAGTACAAATTGCCTTTCACTCCTCTAAACTATGAAAAGCTGCCAATGTGTTTGACATTCCACAGTTTTTATCTCTACTGCTCAAATGTGTAGCTTTGGCTTGATATATGTTTCTCAATTTTGTCACTTCTGTTTGAAAGTGTCAAATTCTAATTTGGACTGCTAGATCTTAAATCTGATATTTGTGGAGGTTCAGGAATGTCGTGGGTATATCACATGGCTTGTCTCAATGTTTTGACAATGACGAGTACCTTTTCCAGTGACCAGATGCTCCTGATCTCATTCTGTAGTTAGAACACTGCCATTTCCCCCTGCACAATATTACTTTTCCAAAGGGAATATTTTGAGAAAGATCTGAGACATAAAGACCTTGACTGAAGTTAAACAATGCCAGTGTTTACCAAGAGAAAAATCTTACTCTAAAGGACTACCTATAGTTGAATAAGTCTCATAAATAAAACAAATTATATATGAGGCTGTTTTGTCTCAAAAATATAAATTCTTGAGTTTTGAATGTCAGCATGCTTGGTAAAAGAAACTTGTCTAAACCTCAGTTGGGGGACTATTACACGTAAGAAGTTAAATATTTTTGCAGCCAGACCTTGAACTTACTGCTTGACACATCTGGAATATCACTTCTTAGTGCAAAACAGGCTGCTGAAGTTTTTAAGGAAAAAAAAAAGTCTTTATGTGGTGACATTTTAAAATCTAGGACTAAAAAAAAAAAAACCTCTTTATTTTGATGCAATTTCAAACTGACAGAAAATTTGCAAGCATAGTACAAGGAATTTCTATACACCCATATTTACCAATTATTTATAATAAAGTTAACCCCCTTATTTTGCCATGTTCTCTCTCACTTCCTCTCCTCTCTCTCTTTCCAGATATATTTAAAATATTTTTTGTTATCAAATAAAAACTGCCATTGGCAGGTAAGTGAGAGGTCTATTGCTCTACAGTTGGGAGATGAGGAATGTGTCTGATAGATGAGGCAGAAAATAACTGAGTAACCACCAGAATTAAAAAAGAAAAAAAAAAAACCCATAAAGTTAAATAAATAAAAACATTGGGAAAATAAACTTTCTGTTTTTTGTGGAGGTCTACCTTTCAAATAACACCTGCCTTGTAAGTAATTCCTTCTTAACCACAAATGAGACACAACTGTCCCTCTGAGTAGGCAGGGATAAAATGTCACATCGGGCCTTGAGAGAAAGAAAAGAACAGAATGACTTCCTGAGTCTATGTTTCAGAACAGAATGAAGAAATGTCATAATGTACATTAGGTGTGAAGCCAGAATATCACTGAAACAGTTGATCAGCAAGTGTAAGTGGGTGCTTAGCCATCCAAGTCGCAATTCCTGGTGCCACTCAGACATAAACAAAGATGCTTAGAAGTCCAGGAAGCCTGAAGTCAAATTTTAGCATCAACAAAGAGAGAACCATCGACTCAAGCAGTTGTTTGAAAAATGATGCATGAGCTAATACAGTTTCAGAAATCAGAGCCTCTGAGAACTTAAGAAAATCCATCAACCCACAAAGTACCACATGTTAAAATAAGCATCATGTCTCTTGCTATCATGGTTTAACTTCACTTGTTTTTGGTTCTGTCTTTTTTTTGCTTTTTAATTAGGTGGAGGATATTATTATATATATATTATATCAGATCAGATCAGATCAGTCGCTCAGTCATGTCCCACTCTTTGCGACCCCATGAATTGCAGCACGCCAGGCCTCCCTGTCCATCACCAACTCCCAGAGTTCACTCAGACTCACGTCCATCGAGTCCATGATGCCATCCAGCCATCTCATCCTCTGTCGTCCCCTTCTCCTCCTGCCCCCAATCCCTCCCAGCATCAGAGTCTTTTCCAATGAGTCAACTCTTCGCATGAGGTGGCCAAAGTACTGGAGTTTCAGCTTTAGCATCGATCCTTCCAAAGAACACCCAGGACTCATCTCCTTCGGAATAGACTAGTTGGATCTCCTTGCAGTCCAAGGGACTCGTAAGAGTCTTCTCCAACACCACAGTTCAAAAGCATCAATTTTTCGGCCCTCAGCTTTCTTCACAGTCCAACTCTCGCATCCATATATGACCACTGGAAAAACCATAGCCTTGACTAGACGGACCTTTGTTGGCAAAGTAATGTCTCTGCTTTTCAATATGCTATCTAGGTTGGTCATAATTTTTCTTCCAAGGAGTGAGCGTCTTTTAATTTCATGGCTGCAGTCACCATCTGCAGTGATTTTGCAGCCCCCAAAAATGAAGTCTGACACTGTTTCCACTGTTTCCCCATCTATTTGCCATGAAGTGATGGGACCAGATGCCATAATCTTCGTTTTCTGAATGTTGAGCCTTAAGCCAAATTTTTCACTCTCCTCTTTCATTCTCATCAAGAGGCTTTTTAGTTCCTCTTCACTTTCTGCCATAAGGGTGGTGTCATCTTCATATCTGAGATTATTGATATTTCTCCTGGTAATCTTGATTCCAGCTTGTGCTTCCTCCAGCCCAGCGTTTCTCATGATGTACTCTGCATAGAAGTTAAATAAGCAGGGTGACAATATACAGCCTTGACATACTCCTTTTCCTATTTGCAACCAGTCTGTTGTTCCATGTCCAGTTCTAACTGTTGCTTCCCAACCTGCATATAGGTTTCTCAAGAGGCAGGTCAGGTGGTCTGGTATTCCCATCTCTTTGAGAATTTTCCACAGTTTATTGTGATCCACACAATCAAAGGCTTTGGCATAGTCATATATTATTATATATTCTGTATACTGCTATGCAGTAGTGTGAAGTTGCCAACAGGTGAGAAGGAAAAAGAAGATTAAAGGCAAAAGGAGAAGAGGGTGAGAGAGGATGAGATGGTTAGATAGCATCACCAGCTCAATGGACATGAATTTGAGGAAACTCTGGGAGATAGCAGAGGACAGAGGAGCCTGGCATGCTATGTCCATGGGGTCTCAAAGAGTCAGATGCAACTCAGGAAGTGAACAACAATGAGAAGGAAAAAACTGAGAGACTAGCAACTGCAGAATAGCTGCAGCTGCAGAAAAGCCTCAGGTGTTAGTAACCATGAAAGCCATGCCTCAAAATTCTGGGGAGTTGGACGCCTAGCTTGAGTGCAGGATGCTGCCCATCAAGATAGATAATGAGAATGATGCCAAAGGACATGAGGGTAGAGATGTAACCTTCAACTCCTCAACATTGGTTCTGTCACTGGACACCTGCCAGGTGTCAGGATCTTCATTTTATCTTCACAACAAATCCACTTGCCAGAATAAATTAATTTATATTTTATAAATGAGGAAATTAAAGTTACATCCATCATGACTTGCCAGTCCCAGGTCTGGTGGGCTCTCCGCTGAGTTATGTTTCTTTGTTTGCCATTATAAATGTTTGTTGTAAATTTATTTGGGCATCAGTCAGTTCAGTCGCTCAGTCATGTCCAACTCTTTGCAACCCCATGTACTGCAGCTCACCAAGCTTCCCTGTCCATCACCAACTCCTGGAGCTTTCTCAAACTCATGTCCATTGAGTAAGTGATGCCATCCAACCATCTCAGCCTCTGTCATCCCTTTCTCCTCCCACCTTCAGTCTTTCCCAGCATCAGGGTCTTTTCCAATGAGTCAGTTCTATTTTTGCATGGGGGGAATTAAATAAGTTTCAATCCATTGAGTAGCATGTGGCTAGATGGTCTCGTGTAACTTAACTCTGTTGAGTAACACATGTAGATTTCTATGCTGCTAAGGGAAGCATTATTAAAACAATAGATGGCCTTTACATACAGTTCCTTCTCTGACTAATCTAAGAGTTGAATGAGTATTAATACATTTAGTCATCATAGCAACCCTAAAAGGCAGGTATTATTATCATCATTTCCATCTTGTACGTAAGAAAAATCAAGACAGAAATTGTCTAAGGTTACTCGGTATATTGGTTTTTGCGGGCTGCTGTAACAAGTGAAGCATTAGTCACTTGATGTGTCTGACTCTATGTGACCCCATGGACTGTAGCCCACCAGGCTCCTCTGTCCATGGGATTTTCTAGGCAAGAGTACTGGAATGGGTTGCCATGCCCTCCTACACAGAATCTTCCCGACCCAGATATCGAACCCACATCTCATTATGTTTCCTGCATTGACAGGCAGGTTCTTTACCACTGCGCCATCTGAGAAGCTGTAACAAAATACCACACTTAAACAACAGAATGGTTTAAACAGCAGAAATTCCTCGCATAACAGTTTTGGAGCCTGGAAGTCTGAGATCAAGGTATCAGGAGGAGCGATTCCTTCTGAGTACTGTGAAGGAGGATTCCTTCATGGCTCAGCTGGTAAAGAATCTGCCTGCAATGCAGATGACCTGAGTTTGATCCCTGGGTTGGGAAGATCCCCTAGAGAAGGGAAAGGGTACCCTCTCCAGTATTCTGGCCTGGAAAATTCCATGAATTGTATGGGTCGCAAAGAGTCAGACACAGCTGAATGACTTTCACTTTCAGTATGAGGGAAGGATCTGGTCCAGGCTTTTTTGGGGGGCTTGTACATGGCTCTCTTTTTCCTGTTTCTTCACATTGTTTTCCTTTTAAGTGTGTTTATATACAAATTTACTTTTCTTTAAGTACACTAGTCATGTTAAATTAGGGGCAGCAACAGACAGAATTGTGTCCCTCCAAAACTCATATGTTGAAGCATCAACTCCATTGTGAAGTATTTTGAGATATGGATTTAAGGTGTTAATTAGTGGTAAGTGAGGTCATAAGGGCAGACCTTAATTCAGTAGTACTGGCAGCTTTGTAAGAAGAGAGATATCTTTCTTTAGCCATGTTCATGAAACAAGAAAAGACCATGTGAAGATACAACAGGAAGGCAGCTGTATGCAAACCAGAAAGAGCCCTCACCAGAACCTGACCATGCTGACACCTGATCTTGAACTTCCAGCCCCCAGAAATGTGAGAAAATAAATAGCTATTGTTTAAGTAGCCCAGTGTGTGCTGTTTTGTTATGGCTCTCCAGCTGCTTATGCTAGGAGTCCATTCTACTTCAGTATGACCTGCTTTTAACTAGTCACCTCTATAAAAACCTTATTTCTAATAAGATCACATTCTGAGATAGTGGGGGTTCAACATATTTGTAATTAAGAGGTACAATTAAGCCCATACACTCAACTTATAAATTTCTGTCAAGACTCAAACCTATGTGGGCTCAGTTGAGAATCCTCACTATCACCCGCTCTGCTATACAGCCCACTGAGTCAAACAGGATCTTAATGTAACAACTATTTATTAAGCATCTGTTGTATACCTCTCTTTCCTCTGTCCCTAGAGTTCTTTTGTCTTTCCTGAAGAGGTTTTTCTTTGTTTATCTTCTCTGTTTGTGATAAAATGAGGCCTTTTATTCCTTATCACTGAGGACATTTTTCTTCTTGTTTTCAATTAAGCAGTGTTTCAGTGAAAATTTACTATGCAGCCATCACAAAAGATGCTTAAGTCATGATCCTTTCACTTTCAAATAAATCTTTAGCAGATCCTTGCTAGTCTTCTGCTTTACACTGGATATTTACATTCCCCTGAAATTCATATATTGAAATTCTACTCCACAGTGGAGCTGGTATTTGGAGGTGGGACCTTTGGAAAGTTATTAGGTTTGGATGAGGTCATGAGGGTGGAGCCCCCATAATGGGATTTGTGTCCTTATAAGTAGACAAAGACCTCAGAGCTCTCTCTCCAGCATGTGAGGACAAGGCCAGAAGACAGCCACCTATAAACAAAGAATTAGGCTCTCACCAGACACCTAATCTTGCAACCCCTTGCTCTTGGACTTCCCTGTCTCTAGAACTGTGAGATATAAATGTCTGTAGTTCATAGACACCCAGTCTATGGTATTTTGTTATAGCAGACTGAACAGACTAAGACATTCTTTTCCTACCACAGGACCTTTGCAAGTGCTGTCTTCCCTCACCATTGCATTCCTGGTGCCTGCCTCGTAGTTGGATCTCTATAAGCATTTGCTGAATATTGCTATTTCAAATGAATTTAAAATGCAGACTTGTAATAGCCTGTGATTACAAGTTTATTTGGTTTAAATGGACCTTGCCAGGCAAACCTACAAATACCCAACAAATAGAATTAACAGACCCCTTGTTCTCTAAGTGAAACTGTCTCTAGACACATTAAAATAGCCTTTCTCTTTTCATAAATACATTCATGACCCCAAAATAATGCAAGTTAAAATAACCCATGGGAAAGGCTTATCTTTTTTAAACTACATCTCAAAGAATGGCAGGATAGTACTTGACTACAAAATGTACAAATTTCTGTGGTAAATTAAGAGTTCTGCTGTGGACCTGTGGGTACATATTTAATACAGTTTAAATGAAAGCAATGTGTAACTGACTTGAAATGAAATTAAAATGCTACAGAAGTCATGTTCTCCCACAAATTTTACTGAGACTGTATCTGTGTCACTCTTCTCCCTGCTTCTAATATCCTTTTTCTCAGTCAGCCTTTTACACTGGCCCAAAAGACAACTTCATAAACACAGAGCTGACTTTGTCACTCTTCTGCTTCAAAATGATGGAACCCACTGCCAACAGAATATAACACAAAGGGTTTTTTTTTTTTTTTTTTTTTCCAGCTTGTCTTTTTAGACTGTCTGATTCATCCCCAAAGACTGATATTCTTATCCATGGTTCTGTTGAGCTGATATGAACCTTCACTGCACCCTCCTGCTCTGATCCCCTTTGTGCCCTGGGTCATTCATTGCATGGAATAAATGCCATCCCCTTTTCCAGTCCATCTGTGTTAATCCTCTCAAGATCCATTTGAGATGTACTTTCTCTGTGAAGCCTTCTTTGAACCCACCGTCCAACCCCGTCTCTTATTAGGAGAAACAAGCACTGCTTCATCTTCATTCCTCTGGAGACTTGCCTCTGTACATCTCTATCCCACTATTCCCCACTACTGCACAAGCAACTTCAGGATAGGCGCCATATCTTTCCCCATTTTCTGCATCCCATTAGGTGTGAGCAAACAAATTTCCACAGAGTAAGTGCTCAGTAAACATGCGTTGGAAGCAGAGAGGAAGGAAAGAAGAGACATCAAGAACGAGGGTAAGAAGAATGGATACCTAAAGACACTTTCAAGAAAAATCACACTTACCAAACCCTATACAACCATCTATGGGCTTCCCTGGTAGCTCAGCTGGTAAAGACTCCACCTGCAAGGCAGGACACCCTGGTTCAATTCCTGGGTTGGAAAGATCCTCTGGAGAAGGGATCGGCTACTCATTCCACTATTCTTGGGCTTCCCTAGTGGCTCAGACTATAAAGAATCCGTTTACAATGCGGGAGACCTGGGTTCGACTCCTGGGTTGGGAAGATCCCCTGGAGGAGGGCAAGGCAACCCACTCCAGTATTCTTGCCTGGAGAATCCCATGGACAGAGGAACCTGGCAGGCTATAGTCCATGGGGTCACAAAGAGTCAGATATGACTGAGCGACTAAGCACAGCACATGAGATGAGCAGGTGAGTTGAGAGTCATTTGCTTTTTCTTCCACAGATTCAGAAGGAGACCAAAGATGGAAAAAGTTAATTTTGATTAGTTATGAAGGAAGAGATAACCAGGTAAACAAGTTAAAAAATTAAAATATGGATTTTCTCAGATCTGTAAATTATTCCACTCAATAGTTGTTCATAACCAAGATTAAATATTCAGGTGGAAAAGAAAAATCCATCCATTCATGAAATGCATCCCCATACCCAGATGTTCAGCATGATAATAGACAAAACATCTAGATGACAGATTGAAATTTTTTATTGGCCATTTATGTGACTTGACACAACTGGTGATGTTATGGGTCTGGAGCTGTACATAAAAAATTCTTCATATATCTATCCTGTAGTTTCTACAGTAAGACACTTACCAGGAAAGAGAGAATGCCATTATAGTTGAACAAAGAGAAATATAAATGTAATTGCCTTTGAGTAGAAGATATTTAATGTCAATTCTAATTATTGATATAAGGATGTGTTAAGTTTCCACTGGGCACATCTAACAACAAAAGAAGAGTTTTTTAGTCCAAAGGCAGACCTAGTTTTCCAATATGGTTAATGCAGGGTAAGAGAGACAAACCTCTTCAAGTTGCTTGTATGTCGTGTAGTTTTCAGGGATTGGTTGTATGACTCTTCTGAAAAAAGTTTAATAAAGATTCTAGACTATCCTCACTGTCAATTATTTTTTCAAAGATGGTATAACATTATTCCCATCCCATAAGTTTTTCTCACATGGGGACTCAAACTCTTCTTAAAAAGATTTTGCAGTTACATTCCCCTGAATAAAAGTGACCTTGTAATTATGGCAGAAGTAAAGCTATGTGCCTCCGAAGTCTAGATCATGTGCTGGTTTAGTTGCTCAGTTGTATCTTTGCAATCCCATGGACTGTAGCCTGCCAGTGTCCTCCATCCATGGAAGTTCCCAGGCAAGAATACTGGAGTATGTTGCCATTTCCTTCTCCAGGGAATCTTCCCGATCCAGGGATTAAACCTACATCTCCTGCATTCATAGGCAGGAGATGACTGAGCTGACAGAGCTGCCAGCCCGAGGTCACATAAGATATGACATATGAGATTTTGTCTGGATTCTTTGAATCCCTTGCTCTTAAAACCCACCTACCACTGCATGAGGAAAGTCAAACGTCTATGGAGAAAAGCACGTGCAGAGAAACTGAGTCCCCCAGTACCAAATCCTGATCAAATTCCCAGCCAACAGCCAGAATCAATGTTCCAGCCTTGTGAGTAAGCCCTACTGAAAGAACACCTGAACATCTGTAATTATTGCTGCTACTGCTGCTAAGTCGCTTCAGTCATGTCCGACTCTACCGGGCTCCCCTGTCTCTGAGATTCTCCAGGCAAGAACACTCTACTTGGGGGCTAATTTTATACAGCAATCTAAACAAAAAAAGTCCTAAGAAGAAACAACATAGACAGCTTGGCTTCCAGCTTCATACCATCAGAAAGTAAATTCTTAAACTGTATAGTAGGCAGCATAATCCCTCCCTGCAAAGATGTTACATTCTAATCTCTGCAACGTGTGAGTATATTAACTTACTTGGGAAATGGAGTTTGCAGTTAAGAGATCTTGACACAATAAGATTATATTGATTTATTCAGTTGGACCCCCAATGTAATCACAGTTCAGTTCAGTTCAGTTGCTCAGTCATGTCTGACTTTTGGTGACCCCATGGACTAAAGCATGCCAGGCTTCCCTGTCCATCACCAACACCCAGAGTTTACTCAAACTCTTGTCCATTGAGTCGGTGATGCCATCCAACCATCTCATCCTCTATCGTCCCCTTCTCCACCTGCCCTCAATCTTCCCCAGCATCAGAGTCTTTTAAAATGAGTCAGTTCTTCCAATCAGGTGGCCAAAGTATTGGAGTTTCAGCTTCAGCATCAGTCTTTCCAATGAATACTCAGGACTCATTTCTTTCAGGATGGACTGGTTGGATCTCCTTGCACTCCAAGGGACTCTCAAGAGTCTTCTTCAGTACCACAGATCCAAAGCAATAATTCTTCAGCACTCGGCTTTCTTATAGTCCAACTCTCACATCCTGGAGAAAAACCTGCTGGAAAAACCATAGCTTTGACTAGTCGGATCTTTGGTGGCAAAGTAATGTCTCTGCTTTTTAATATGCTGTCTAGTTTGGTCATAACTCTTCTTCCAAAGAGCAAGTGTCTTTTAATTTCATGGCTGTAATCACCATCTGCAGTGATTTTGGAGCCCCCCAAAATTAAGTCTGTCACTGTTTCAATTGTTTCCTCACCTATTTGCCAAAAAGTAATGGGACCAGGTGCCATGATCTTAGTTTTCTGAATATTGAGTTTTAAGCCAACTTTTTCACTCTCCTATTTCACTTTCATCAAGAGGCTCTTTAGTTCTTCTTCGCTTCCTGCCATAAGGCTGGTGTCATCTGCATATCTGAGGTAATTGATATTTCTCCCAGCAATCTTGATTCCAGCTTGTGCTTTATCCACCCCAGCGTGTCTTATGATGTACTCTGCATGTAAGTTAAATAAGCAGAGTGACAATATACAACCTTGATGTACTCCTTTTCCTATTTGGAACCTGTCTGTTGTTCCATGTCCAATTGTAACTGTTACTTCCGGACCTGCATACAGATTTCTCATGAGGCAGGTCAGGTGATCTGGTATTCCCATCTCTTTCAGAATTTTCCACAGTTTGTTGTGATCCACACAATCAAAGGCTTTGACATATCAACAAAGCAGAAATAGATGTTTTTCTGTAACTCTCTTGTTTTTTCGATGATCCAGCAGATGTTGGCAATTTGATCTCTGGTTCCTCTGCTTTTTCTAAATCCAGCTTGAACATCCAAAATTTCATGGTTCACGTACTATTGAAACCTGGCATGGAGAATTTTGAGCTTTACTTTGCTAGCTTGTGAGATGAGTGTAATTGTGGGATAGTTTGAACATTCTTTGGCATTGCCTTTCTTTGGAATTGGAATGAAAACTGACCTTTTCCAGTCCTGTGGCTACTACTGCGTTTTCCAACTTCGTTGGCATATTGAGTGCAGCACTTTCATAGCATCAGCTTTTAGGATTTGAAATAGCTCAACTGGAATTCTGTCACCTCCACTCTTTTTGTTCATAGTGATGCTTCCTAAAGCCCACTTGACTTCACATTCCAGGATGTCTGGTTCTAGGTGAATGATGACATCATCATGGTTATCTGGATTGTGAAGATCATCTTTGTATAGTTCTGTGTATTCTTGCCACTTAAAATCTTTTGCTTCTGTTAGGTCCATACCATTTCTGTCCTTTATTGTGACCATCCTCTTCATTAAATTTTCCCTAGGTATCTCTAATTTTCTTGAAGAGATCGCTAGCCTTTCCTATCCTATTGTTTTCCTCTGTTTCTTTGTACTGATCACTGAAGAAAGGCTTTCTTATCTCTCCTTGATGGTCTTTGGAACTCTGCATTCATATGGGTATATCTTTCCTTTGCTGCTTTGCTTTTTACTTCTCTTCTTTTCACAGCTATTTGTAAGGCCTCCTTGGACAGTCATTTTGCTTTTTTGTATTTCTTCTTCTTGGGGATGGTCTTTTTTTTGGGGGGGGATGGTCTTGATCCCTGTCTCCAGTACAATGTCACAATGTCCATAGTTCATCAGGCACTCTGTCTATCATATCTAGTCCCTTATATCTATTTCTCACTTCCACTGTATAATCATAAGGAATTTGATTTGTGTCATACCTGAATAGTCTAGTGGTTTTCCCTACTTTCTTCAATTTAAGAAAATCACAAGAATCCTTGTAATTAAAGGGGGAGGCAGGAGGGTAGAGTCAAAGAGAGTTGAAGATGTTACCCTGCTAGCTTTGAAGATAGGGGAGATGATCATGAACTAAGGAAATTAGGTGGTTTCTAAAAGCTGGTGAAGTCAAGAAAGAAAATTCTATCTAGAATCTCTAAAAGGAATACAGCCCTTGATTTTAGCTCAGTAAGTTTGGTTTTCTCTTCCTTGAATTGATCCTGGGACCAGGACAAACCCTGACCAAAATCTCAACATAGATTCATCCAATAAGTACAATTTAGGTATGAAATAGAAAGGGCTCTAGGACTAGAGCATCCAGCCCTCTTGGTAGTGGTGGATCCCAGAAAGAACTAGTGGCTCTTTCACAGTCAGGAGATGACCGGAGACTGAGCAGGGAGTGGAACGCAGCTCTATAATTCTAAGGTCAGATTTGCTTTCTCTTCAGATACTTGTTTTCAGTATTTCTTTATTCTGGCCCTGACATGTGAGCATCTCTTTCTCTCAGTTGTCCTGTGTTGTTCTACTGTCTCTAGTTAAACAATAGATGAGCTCTAACCCCAAGTTCTGTTCAAGTATCTCAAAACTTTTAGTCTCAAGACTAAATTTCAGTCACTTAGTTTAGTCACTTAGTCATGTCTGACTCTTTGAGACCCCATGGACTGCAGCACTCCATGCTTCCCTGTCCATCACCAGTTCCTGAAGTTTGCTCAAACTCATGTCCATCAGGTCGGTGATGCCATCCATCTCATCCTCTGCCATCCCTTTCTCTTCCTACCTTCAGCACTATCTTACTCTCTTAAACATTATTGAAGGGCCCCCCAATTTTTTATGTGAGTGATAAATATTGATATTTGTGACACTATTAAATGGAGAAATTTTTTAAATATGTATTTAATACTTTAAATACAAATAACAATGATAATCATGTTCTAGTGAGTTAAATGGTGATGGCCCAAAATGCTAAGCCCATGGACATAGGTAAGCCCATGTCCTAAGGTCCAGAACCTGTAAAAGTGATTTGTCTCTGGAAAATAAAAATGTTGTCAATTGTTTTTTTTTGAAGTGACAAACATTCAAATCTGAATAACCATACTTTGCCATTTATTCTTTCATATAAAAATGGTATTATGTGAAAAAAAAATGAGGTTAGTTCAGCTCACAACTCAGTTTTTCATGTTTTTTTATGACTATCTCCCACCTAATAATACTGAGTATTAAAAAGACAAGGTCAAGAGTCAAGATTTAACATAATAAATCATTTTAATTTTCAATATTTCATCAAGGATATTCCAATTAGAAATTATTTTCTTTCCTCTTTTTTTTTCTTTGCTAATATATGACAAAGAAAATACAATATTTACTGATATAGATTGGTGCTGCAGCTTTGATTCATACTAGGTGGCAAGTTTTACTTAACATTGCCTTTGCACCATCCATGAAAAATGTTAGAATGAAATGGGAAAACGGCATTTTAGTAGCATTATAAAATTAGCTTGGGTCAAACTGACTCCTCAAGTCCAGGAAGCTACAGGTATCTACAGATTATTGAGCATTGCTTACATAAAGCAATGAGTCTTAACAAACTATGAGAAGGAGTTAGATCTTATTTTGATTACACTTCGTGAGATTTTTGCTAGAGAAGGATAGGATTTAATTTGCATTTCTCAAAGATGACAGAAAAAGTTTCTTAATTGAGAAAATGTTTGATGGTGCTATTTACAGAGAGTTGGGGACGGCTAAGAATATGTGAACAAGGAAATCTGAGTCATTTGAGACATGTTACACTTGAAGTGTTTGTGCGACATCCAAACAGAAGAGTTTCGTAAGAAATGTTACAAGTCTGGAGCTTAGAAGTGAGTTCTAGACTGGCTTTACATGTTTCACAGTTGGTAACGTATGGAAAGAATTCCATGCATTAAGGTAATTGACAATATCATATGGGAAGAGTGTATAGGAGAGGAAGAGAAATCTGAGCCAAACTCTGAACAATTCAAACTTTTAGTAATATTTAAAAATAGTTTATCTGTTGGTAGTGGGTTTCGGGACACTGGGACACAAAAAGAAAGGGAAAATCAGTCCTATACACCATTTGGAAAATTTCCAGTGAACACATATTTTTCTTTTCTTTTTGTTCTTCATGTCATTTAAAATGCAGCTTGGTGGTTTTGTCATATGTATATGCCAATGAAACATGCACCACAATCAAGAAGATGGGCAAATGAAAAACTTTCCTTCTTTCCTTGTTATCCACTGTAACTCATACTTTCCTATCCAACACAGGCAACTACTAATCTGCTAATATGTAATTTTATTCAGAAAAAAATTTAAAAAATAAATCAAACTAACCAAATATCTATGTACAGAAAAATGAAGTGACTAGGAATGAATTGACTTTCACAGGGTGATACAGCTTTTTAGGGACAGAAGAGGAGTAGAATCCAATTTTCATGACTTAAATTTTGGGAACATTATCATTACACAAAACCCCCTCCACTTTTTGATGTACTGTCTTGATCTTGATCCTTTTATACTTGACTCCTCTTAGATAGTATCCCTTTGGAAAATATTTGAGGAAGAATTTCTTCTCAGTAGGTTGTAGTCACTATTTGATATGTTAAGACACAGAACCTTCAGTTCTGACAGGTACTGGAGGCTGCCTTAGAATAGGTCTGTTATGATTGAGGAGTACACCAAAGATATCTCAATCTTCTATCAAGAATTCCCCACTGCATTTCACTTTCTTTTTCATAAAATAATTCAATAAACTTTATGCAAACCTGAAGTTTTCAAAGCTGCCAGTCTGAGAGCAAGACATTGTTTTTCAATGGGGAAAACAAGACAGTGTTTTTTCATAATATTGAAATCATATTGCTTCACAAATTATCCTTTGTTGGGTTTCCCCAGAAGAAAATTCTAAATTAAAGATTTGAATATAATTAAGTGTAATAGGGTTTCAGAAAAACATCTATTTCTGCTTTATTGACTATGCCAAAGCCTTTGACTGTGTGGATCACAATAAACTGTGGAAAATTCTCAAAGAGATGGGAATACCAGACCACCTGACCTGTCTCTTGAGAAACTTATATGCAGGTCAGGAAGCAACAGTTAGAACTGGACATGGAACAACAGACTGGTTCCAAATAGGAAAAGGAGTACACCAAGGCTGTATATAGTCACCCTGCTTATTTAACTTATATGCAGAATACATCATGAGAAATGCTGGGCTGCAAGAAGCACAAGCTGGAATCAAGATTGCTGGGAGAAATATCAATAACCTCAGATATGCAGATGACACCATCCTTATGACAGAAAGTGAAGAGGAACTAAAAAACCTCTTGATGAAAGTGAAAGAGGAGAGTGAACAAGTTGGCTTAAAGCTCAACATTCAGGAAACTAAGATCATGGCATCTGGTCCCATCACTTCATGGCAAATAGATGGGGAAACAGTGGAAATAGTGTCAGACTTTATTTTTTGGGGATGCAAAATCACTGCAGATTGTGATTGCAGCCATGAAATTAAAAGATGCTTAGTCCTTGGAAGAAAAGTTATGACCAACCTAGATAGCATATTCAAAAGCAGAGACATTACTTTGCCAACAAAGGTCCATCTAGTCAAGGCTATGGTTTTTCCAGTAGTCATGTATGGATGCGAGAGTTGGACTGTGAAGAAGGCTGAGCGCTGAAGAATTGATGCTTTTGAACTGTGGTGTTGGAGAAGACTCTTGAGAGTCTCTTGGACTGCAAGGAGATCTAACCAGTCCATTCTGAAGGAGATCAGCCCTGAGATTTCTTTGGAAGGAATGATGCTGAAGCTGAAACTCCAGTACTTTGGCCACCTCATGCGAAGAGTTGACTCATTGGAAAAGACTCTGATGCTGGGAGGGATTGGGGGCAGGAGGAGAAGGGGACGACAGAGGATGAGATGGCTGGATGGCATCACGGACTCGATGGATGTGAGTCTGAGTGAACTCTGGGAGTTGGTGATGGACAGGGAGGCCTGGCGTGCTGCGATTCATGGGGTCACAAAGAGTTGGACACGACTGAGCAACTGAACGGAACTGACGTGTAATAGGGAGGTGATTCATGGAAGTTCTGGGAGAAGATTCAAAAGTGAGACAAGGAAGGATACAAGTCAATAAACATATTTTATCATGCAGATTATCACTTTGGGCAACTGAGACTGTTACGCTGGGGAACTCTAGAAGACAGTGTAGATTAGATTTTAGGGATATCCCGTCTGAAGACTGAGGAAGTAGAAGTGTTTGTTCTCCTATCCCATCAGTCATTGCTGAGTACTTCCCCAAGAAACATGAACCTCCTGGAATTCCCTGCCTGCACTCCACACAGGTGAGGACCATACAAAAGCCCTCAGGTAGTGAATCACGGTTTCTTGTCGTAGGACACTTTTGATGTGTACTGGGCTGTGTTGTGACAAGGAGATATGCACAAAGCTCTGACGGTGTCCGCTAAATAAATCACATAATGGTTCATTTGAAAGAACAACTCAACTCTCGAAGAATCATGGGATTTTCATTTCTTCCTGTAATTTCACTACTGAAGCTGTAAGAAAGTTATAAAGCTAACCTATAAGCTTCTTGAGAACAGGATCCACATCCTGTTTGTTATTTTATCCTTTAAGGGCCTGATAATAAGCGTTCAACATTGTTGACCTGATTTTGTGATCAATAGACTGAAATACTTTGCTGTGAACTACAGTCAGATTAGCCATAGCTTTTTATGCTCTAGTGGTGAAGAACATACTTATCAGGCTGTTTAGATTGTAGCCAGACTCCATCACTTTTAAACTATGTCACTTTGTACAATTTTTTTAACCTTCTTATTTTGTTTCTAGTATATATTACATAGATATAATTTACATATGTGACTGTGTTGCTGTAAGGATTAAGTGCTATAATTTATGGAAAATAATTGCTATAATATCTAACACTTGTTAAAATGCATAAAAACTATGAGTTATTGATATCACTAATCACTTGAGAAATGGCTATTAAGATTGCCTAGCACTTAAAGTAACCATATTATGGTTGGTGAAATCAAACTTCACACATATGTGTGGTTATTATAAAATAGTTGTGATCTTGTCTGAGGCAGACCTGTCAAAACTGATCATTTTCCTCGATGAGATAGACATAACTTTACCTTGATCTTTTTGCTCTTTAACACTGTTTTTTCAAATGTTTAACTTATTTGGGGAAGTAGCCCTGTGTTTTGAGTTAGGTAGATATATCAACAGCAACCATTAAAGTAAGACAGTTTAAGGTGAGATTTCAAATATTATTTTCCAACTTTACAGATAGTAGATTTTATTATGTTCCTAAATACCAATCGTGCTGTCTCTTGGATTTTATTTGTGTACTTTCCATTTCTGTTATTGTGTCATTTATCTTAGAATTCAAAGTTAAATTTACCTTTTTACTTTAAACTGTTTGTTAAATCCCTAGCAGATAAGAAGCATTGTGCTGGAAGCTTGAGGTCACTTGAACCACTTTCTGGCTTCATTTATAGTACTGAACATATCCTAGGTAGAAGGAAATTTACTCTAGAAGGAATTCTCGCTGCATTCTCAAGAATATATTGCCAAAATAAATAATTTTCAGTATGTGGCACACAGCTTAAGCACCTTTTCTCTTGTTCCATCCCCAGTGGAAATGAAAAACCAGCAACCTTTGCAAATATTCTCGAAAATCATCATTGATTATCTTTATTTTGGCTGGGCCAGATGGTCTGTTGTCTTTTTATCTTTAAAGGGAATCTGCAAAATGTTGTAGAAATATTATTTAACAAGGGATAAGAAAACCTGATCTGGTCTTGGCTTTTCCTCTAAGTATTTGATTCAGTGATATTATAGACATTGTTAATAATATTTTCATTCAGTGATATAACTCTGGATCAGATCAGGAGTTTGGCCACATCTGAAAGAAAAACTAGGTAAAGATTGGAATATAGATTTATAAACATAGTCACCAACTGATTATTATACAGACAAAAATCTGAAATTCTAGAGTAATCTCAGGTGGGGAAAGAAGGACTAGCTATCATTCTTCTATATAGAGTTCTGAGGTTTCTATTAAAGGAAAATTGGGCATGTAGTATAGCAAATGAGCACAACAAGTTGTCAGTGAAAATCCTGTCTTCTTAAGGGTGGTCCAGTAAGCAGGAAAAAGGAGTCTGAACTTCACTTTGGCAGCTGAGGGTCAAGGGAAAAGATGGATGCCAAACAACAAGAAAGATGAACTATGCAGTACAAAGAATGCATCATCCAGAGACAAAATGGTGGCAGAGGGTAGAAAGTAAATGAGATTGAGAAAGCTTCTTTATAGGGCTCCCGAAGCAAAGCTGGCCTCATAGCTTGTGGAGGGATGGGGAAATGATGGTGTCTATTAGTTATCTATTGCTGTGTAACAAATTACCACAAAACTTGCCAGCTTAAAACAATAAACAGATATCATTCTCATAGCTTCAGTGAGTCAGAAATATGGGCAAAGGGAGCCCTTGGCTTACAGTGTTTCAACCGAGATGACAATGAAGGTGTTTCTCAAGGCTGGGATCTTATCTGAATATTCAAACATTAACAACTTGCAACCAAACACTATGGTGTTGGAAGGTTTTAGTTCCTAGAAAACTACTAGATTAAGGGCTTCCATTCCTTGCCATCTCTTAAGTGGGACCACCATTAATTCTTTGTTCTGTGTGCCTCTCCATTAAGCCAGTGAGGAAAAGTGTCCATTAGCGTGATGCCAAGCCAAATAATGGAAGTGATGATCTTCATTCCTACTTAATTCTGTTTGTTAGATGCCACGATGGATCTGTGTGTGCATGTGTGTGTGCACACTCAGTCAGGACTGACTCTTGGTGACTCCACAGACTGCGGCCGACCGGGTTACTCTATCCACGGAATATATTTTTCAGGCAATAATACTGGAGTGGGTTGTCATTTCTTCCTTCAGGGGATCTTCACAACCCAGGGATCAAACTAGCATCGCCTGTGTTTTCTGAATTGGCAAGTGGATTCTCTACCACTGTGCCACCTGGGAAGGATCTAGCTCATACTAAAAGACAGAGGGGAGTACACAGGTCATCAGCACAAGGAAATAGTGCTAACTGGGGGGTCATCTTAGTGTCGGTCTACTATAGGGAGCTAACATTTTATTCAGTATCTACTATGGCAAGTTGTAACACTCAAATAGTTACATACAATACTCATTTTCTTGGAGGTCCAGCTCTCAAGTTGTGTGGATTTCAGAAGCATGGAAACAGGAAAAACAACACCACAACTGAAATAAAACTTTCTTCCTTTCTTCACCTCATTTTTGTTTTCGGCTGTAAGAACACAGGGTCTAGATTAATGGCTCATCCAGTTCTTTGGTTTGGTCCTTTCAGGAATTTCCATTACCCTGTCATTGACACCTTTCTCAGTTTTCCAGATTCCTTTTTAATTGTGAAAGTTGACATTGTACTTTTCATAAAGGGTCTGCTTGAGTGTGACAAGGTTATGAAGAGTTACTATGGTCTAGAAAATGTACCAAATAAGATATCTACCAAGTAAGACAGTAGGTGTTGCCACAGGGCATCAGAGGGCTGACACACTGAAACCGTACTCACAGGAAACCAGTCAATCTTATCACATGGACCACAGCCTTGTCTAACTCAATGAAACTAAGCCATGCCCTGTGGAGCCACCTAAGACGGGTGGGTCATGGTGGAGAGGTCTGACAGAATGTGGTCCACTAGAGAAGGGAATGGCAAACCACTTCAGTATTTTTGCCTTGAGAACCCCATGAACAGTATGAAAAGGCAAAATGATAGGACACTGAAAGAGGAACTCCCCAGGTCAGTAGGTGCCCAATATGCTACTGGAGATCAATGGAGAAATAACTCCAGAAAGAATGAAGGGATGGAGCCAAAGCAAAAACAATACCCAGTTGTGGATGTGACTGGTGATAGAAGCAAGGTCCGATGCTATAAAGAGCAATATTGCATAGGAACCTGGAATGTCAGGTCCATGAATCAAGGCAAATTGGAAGCAGTCAAACAAAAGATGGCAAGAGTGAATGTCGACATCCTAGGACGCACCAAACTAAAATGGACTGGAATGGGTGAATTTAACTCAGATGACCATCATATCTACTACTGTGGGCAGGAATCCCTTAGAAGAAATGGAGTAGCCATCATGATCAACAAAAGAGTCCAAAATGCAGTACTTGGATGCAATCTCAAAAATGACAGAATGATCTCTGTTAGTTCCCAAGGCAAACCATTCAATATCACAATAATCCAAGCCTATGCCCCAATCAGTAACACTGAAGAAGCTTAAGTTGAACGGTTCTATGAAGACCTACAAGACCTTTTAGAACTAACACCCCCAAAAGATGTCCTTTTCATTATAGGGGACTGGAATGCAAAAGTAGGAAGTCAAGAAACACCTGGAGCAACAGGCAAATTTGGCCTTGGAGTACGGAATGAAGCAGGGCAAAGGCTAATAGAGTTTTGCCAAGAAAATGCACTGGTCATAGCAAACATCCTCTTCCAACAACACAAGAAAAGACTCTACACATGGACATCACCAGATAGTCAATGCCGAAATCAGATTGATCATATTCTTTGCAGCCAAAGATGGAGAAGCTCTATACAGTCAGCAAAAAAAAAAAAAAAAAAAAACAAAACTGGGATCTGACTGTGGCTCAGATCATGAACTCCTGATTGCCAAATTCACACTTATATTGAAGAAAGTCGGGAAAACCACTAGACCATTCAGGTATGACCTAAATCAAATCCCTTATAATTATACAGTGCAAGTGAGAAATAGATTTAAGGGACTAGATCTGATAGACAGAGGGCCTGATGAGCTATGGATGGAGGTTTGTGACATTGTATATGAGACAGGGATCAAGACCATCCCCATGGAAAATAAATGCAAAAAAGCAAAATGGCTGTCTGGGCAGGCCTTCCAAATCTCTGTGAAAAGAAGAGAAGCAAAAAGCAAAGGAGAAAAGGAAAGATATAGCATCTGAATGCAGAGTTCCAAAGAATAGCAAGAAGAGATAAGAAAACCTTCCTCAGCAATCAATGCAAAGAAATAGAGGAAAACAACAGAATGGGAATGACTAGAGATCTCTTCAGGAAAATTAGAGATACCAAGGGAACATTTTATGTTCCCTTGGGCTCAATAAAGGACAGAAATGGTATGGACCTAACAGAAGCAGAAGATATTAAGAAGAGGTGCCAAGAACACACAGAAGAACTGTACAAAAAAGATCCTTATGACCAAAATAATTACAATGGTGTAATCACTCACCTAGAGCCAGAAATCCTAGAATGTGAAGTCAAGTAGGCCTTAGAAAGCATCACTATGAACAAAGCTAGTGGAGATGATGGAATTCCAGTTAAGCTATTTCAAATCCCTGAAAGATGATGCTGTGAAAGTGCTGCACTCAATATACCAGCAAATTTGGAAAACTCAGCAGTGGCCACAGGACTGGAAAAAGTCAGTTTTCATTCCAATCCCCAAGAAAGGCAATGACAAAGAATGCTCAAACTACCGCACAATTGCACTCATCTTACATGCTAGTAAAGTAGTGCTCAAAATTCTCCAAGCCAGGCTTCAGCAATACGTGAACCATGAACTTCCTGATGTTCAAGCTGGTTTTAGAAAAGGCAGAAGAACCAGATCAAATTGCCAACATCTGCTGGATCATCAAAAAAGCAAGCGAGTTCCATAAAAATATCTATTTCTGCTTTATTGACGATGCCAAAGCCTTTGACTGTGTGGATCAGAATAAACCGTGGAAAATTCTGAAAGAAATGGGAATACCAGACCACCTGACCTGCCTCTTGAGAAACCTATATGTAGGTCAGGAGGCAACAGTTAGAACTAGGCATGGAACAAAAAACTAGTTTGAAATAGGAAAAGGAGTACGTCAAAGCTGTATATTGTCACCCTGCTTATTTAACTTATATGCAGAGTACATCATGAGAAACGCTGGTCTGGAAGAAGCACAAGCTGAAATCAAGTTTGCTGGGAGAAATATCAATAACCTCAGATATGCAGATGACACCACCCTTCTGGCAGAAAGTGAAGAGGAACTAAAAAGCCTATTGATGAAAGTGAAAGAGGAGAGAGAACAAGTTGGCTTAAAGCTCAACATTTAGAAAATGAAGATCATGGCATCTGGTCCCATCACTTCATGGGAAATAGATGGGGAAACAGTGGAAACAGTGTCAGACTTTAATTTTGGGGGCTCCAAAATCACTGCAGATGGTGATTGCAGCCATGAAATTAAAAGACGCTTACTCCTTGGAAGGAAAGTTATGACCAACCTAGATAGCATATTGAAAAGCAGAGACATTACTTTGCCAACAAAGGTCCATCTAATCAAGGCTATGGTTTTTCCATAGCCTTGTATGGATGTGAGTGTTGGACTGTGAAGAAAGCTGAGCACCGAAGAATTGATGCTCTTGAACTGTGGTGTTGGAGAAGACTCTTGAGAGTCCCTTGGACTGCAAGGAGATCCAACCAGTCCATTCTAAAGGAGGTCAGTCCTGGGTGTTCTTTGGAAGGACTGATGCTGAAGCTGAAACTCTAATACTTTGGCCACCTCATATGAAGAGTTGACTCACTGGAAAAATCTCTGATGCTGGGAGGGATTGGGGACAGAAGGAGAAGGGGACGACAGAGGATGAGATGGCTGGATGGCATCACTGACTCAATGGACGTGAGTTTAAGTGAATTCTGGGAGTTGGTGATGGACAGGGAGGCCTGGCGTGCTGCGATTCATGGGGTCGCAAACAGTTGGACACGACTAAGCGACTGAAATGAACTGAACTGAAAAAATGTACCTGAGCACAGTCATGGAATTTTGGAAAAATAAAGCATAAGCCACATTTTTGCACATCAAATAACTTTTCCATTTGTTATGAAAATTTACCCTAAATATAAGACTATGCAATAAAAATTAAAAAGAAAGAAACTATATAAGCAAGAAAAAGGGTTGAAGGAGAAGTGATTAGAAGTAAGAAGGAAGCAACTGAGGTTTACAGAGCAGTATTGTATACCAGGAAGGGTGCTGAGAGACATTTGACCTTGTAACTTCATTTTGAAATTTGAGCAATTATTTTTCAAAGGCTTTCTCATTTATTTTATATGCATCTCTTGTCTTTGAAAACGCTGTCCTTGTGTGTTCCTTGAATTTTCTCCAAATTTTCAATTACTATCGCATATCATCCAACTCCCCTCTTCATTCCCTTGAGGTTAATTTTGCAGAAAACATATCATATATAACTTTGATAGCAAATTCAACTTGTTTATATTTTTGCTCCCCTAAGTAGGATAAAATATTCCTTTCCAGGATCCCCATGATCACTGGGATTCAAATGAAATCATGAAAATCTGCAAGGAATTTACTGTTTTGCTATCTGCATGCTAATGCTGGCTGGAACTAGGGCTAAAATTTAGGTGATCGAGACTGTCATTCTTGTTTTTCATGATTCAGTGAAGGTCCCAATGTGTGTTGGAATATCCTTTCTCCAGTGGGTCAGCAGCCTGGCTGGACTCAATCATCGGTTCTAGCCTGGGTTTAATTCAGTAGCTCAGTATAGACACAGATTCAGTACATCATTTTTTACTGCTCTAAAACCAGTTTTCAAATAAATAACTGGCTAGATGATTTCCAGATGCTAAAATAAAAGCTATACAGATGCAAATATATTACATTTAATTTCAAGGCTGTTTAGGGTTTTTACTGTGCCTAGAGAAGACAGCTATAAAAAATGCACATCACTTTAGCAGAGCATACTTCATCAATTACTCCATTAACAATAACAATGTGGGAAATAATGGGTGAAATTGAGTATAATAATGTGATGAAGAAAATGAACATAAACAAGAAATGGTAATCACCAAGCAATGAATTCATATTGAATCATAGCTACCCAGAGTACTATTCAGGTCTTTCTTGAGAATATGATTGCTCTGACCACCAATCCACAGGATTTTGAATCACTTTTCTCATAATGAAGTTTTGAGAATTTTGCAATCATGCTCCTTTGCCCTGTCCTCCTTATGACCCATAGCATATTCTCCCAAGCTGACTCTATTCTTTAGTCAGAGAATAAGGATCCCTCCTGTTAATCAGCCCTAAAACATTGGGTTCATTAGCACCACACACTCTATTTCAGTACTCATATGATGTTAGGTGAAAATGGTTGGCTCCAAGGTCACATAGTTGAATGTACAAGCAGGAACCCAAAAGCAGAGAAGTTAGGGTACAGTATCTAGAAATGACATTCAATCAGAAATCATCCACCCACCGTGTTTAAAAACACTCAGATTAGATGGCATTGGAGGAAGGTCTCAAGATATACAATATCCCATGGAATAAAGGGTGAGTTTCACAAAAATTAGATTGATAATTTGTTCATGGAAGCCATGAGCTTAAAATGATATGATCTAATTATATGTAGGGCTTCACTGGTGGCTCAGCTGGTGAAGAATCTGCCTGCAATGAAGGAGACCTGGGTTCAATGCCTGGGTTGAGAAGATCCCCTGGAGAAGAAAACAGCTATCCACTCAAGTACTATGGCCCAGAAATTTCCATGGACCATCCATGGGGTTGCAAAGAGTTAGACACAGCTGTGTGACTTTCACTTCACTTCACTTCATTTCATTATATGTAAGGTTTTAAACTATGAATTCATGATGTTTCTTGAGAAGGTACAGAGGATAACTGTGTCATTGGATGGGGCTCCAAAAAAAATCTTTTAAAAATAGGACATTTGAATTACTTCAGAGTTCCTCTTCTAGGAGAAAAGTAGATCATAAAGAAGAGAAAAATAATCTAGCTTCATATGAATTTATTTGATAAAGCCAAGAATGTGGAGTCAACTGTCTTTTATAGTAATTATTTTAAATTGAATAAATTATGGAAACTCTTTGGTTCCAGCCATGTCTCTTGACCAATAGGGTAAATAATCATGAAGAGAGAAATCCACATAGTGTGGGAAGTGAGGGTGAATGGGAATTTGATTCCATCAAGACTGAAGCAGAAAGAATCTCTTAACAGTGATGTCAATCTGACAGTGTGGAAGAAGTACTTCTCCACACATACTTAAGGTAGGAGGAACTAGATACAAAAGTGTTGCCGCTGTTTTTTCATTCCTATAGTTTTTTTTTTTTTTTTTTAATTTTATTTTATTTTTAAACTTTACATAACTGTATTAGATTTGCCAAATATCAAAATGAATCCGCCACAGGTATACATGTGTTCCCCATCCTGAACCCTCCTCCCTCCTCCCTCCCCATTCCATCCCTCTGGGTCGTCCCAGTGCACCAGCCCCAAGCATCCAGTATCATGCATCGAACCTGGACTGGCATCTCATTTCATACATGATATTTTACATGTTTCAATGCCATTCTCCCAAATCTTCCCACCCTCTCCCTCTCCCACAGAGTCCATAAGACTGTTCTATACATCAGTGTCTCTTTTGCTGTCTCGTACACAGGGTTATTGTTACCATCTTTCTAAATTCCATATATATGCGTTAGTATACTGTATTGGTGTTTTACCTACACTTGAACTTGAAGCTTTCTCTTTCATTAGATTTCCATCTCATTGCTTCTCTTTCTGTATGTCCGTTCAGCCTGGCTTCATGTTGACAATGTATGGTTGTTTTATAATCCAGTAACTTCTCTTTAGTTTCCAGGTCTACCCACCTTCTTCGCCCCTTCTTACTAAAGTTCAGAGACCAGTAAACCTTGGCCTTGCTTCAGTATCCAGTATCAGCTCCTGATGCACCCGGTCTTGACTTCAACACCCCAGTCATCAGTTTGTCTAAGAAGGACTGCGTATGTTCTTGCAGAACCAGTTTGTGAGACCAAATCAAGTTCTCCCAAATACAATATAATCTTTGAGGATTCCACTGATACTTGCCTCTTTATGTTGCACCTTGCTGCATCTGAGAGAGCAATAAGGGTCACCAGTAGTTCTATGGAAACCATCAGACAAGATTCAACCAGTGTTCTTGCTCATGCCACATCTGCTCAGACTGGTATGTCTAATCCAGAAATACTGCTTCAATATGTGTAGACACTGTTTCTTCAGTACATAAAGGATATAGGCTTCATTAAGTTGGACAAAGTGAACTTCCTTAAATAGACCGTCCAAAACATATACCTTACTGTGAAAATGATACTCTTTGAACTTTTTTTTTTTTTAAACTTCAAATCCCACAGCTATTGTTTATTATAAAGATGATCCTAGATCCTCATGATGAGTTCATTTGCTGGATTTCTGGAAGTAAGCACAGGTACCAGGGCCTACAAATATTTTGGATTCAAAGTGCTGAGGATCAGCTGTCAGCAGGATCTGCTGCTTATACTGGGTGAGTCTTGGAAGTGTCATCCACATGTTTCTGGTAACAGGCCAAGAAGGCTTTGGAGACGGACTGGCAGATGGTATAAATCTGGGCCACGTGATCACCTCCCTTAACTCAGATGCAGATGTCCACCCCAGAAAATCGCTCCTTGCCCAGAGGCAGAACAAGCTTCAGTAGCTTATAATGCAGTGTGCATGGCTTGATCTCCAGAGGAATTGTTCACCTTGATGAAGGCATTGCTTCATTTGCAGTGCACCGTGGCTATGGCTGTCTTCTTGCTTGCATCTGAAGATCTTCACCAACTTCAGAGGGCCCTTGGATCACAGGGCTGGGGGTAGACAAGAGCTCCTCAACTCACAGTGCTATAACCAGAAAAGTGTTACATGTACACATCTTGTGCTTGCATGCTTTCTATCCTGCACTTGCTCATCAATTTCGTCCTATGTCTCCCAGGAAAGAATTCATTTGATGAGGGTTTTTTTTTTTGGTGAGGGTGGGGGTTGGTGAGCAGGAAGCATTGTGTAAAAATCACCCAGCAATGAATTAGGAGACTGGGCTTCCAGACCTGCTGATGCCACCAACTAGCTGTGTGACCTTGAGAAAGACATTTAGGTCAAGTGACTCACTTACAAATCAACAAGTTAAACTCAATCAACAAGGCTTCTTACAGCTTTAACTTACAATCGGTTTTTTTCAGAGAAGATTTAGTATTTTTCTGTTTTTAAGAATCTGTGCTTTCCAATTGGATGGATTAAAAAATGACAAGAACTTAGCTCAAGTTCTAGTGTGAGAATCTTTGCATCTTGGCTTGTAGTTTTCTCTTCCAAATTTTGTTCCCACCACAAAACACAAAACTAAGGAAAAATAAAATATTAATGGTTTCACATCTATGAAAAAGAAGCTTCCAAGAGACTTTCCATTCATGCATTCAGATTTACTGCACTGTGAACCAGTGGGATCCTGCTGCATTTATTTAAACTTCTGTCACCATCATTGTGAATATAGCCAGAAGTCTCCTGTGGGCTATGAGATGAAATGCTGAATGGCAACAAAAGTAAACAAAGCAACATCTCATTTCTATTCTCCTGGTTATACCATTGGTGTTTAATGACATAAAAAATACCCAGAAGCTGCAGTTGAGTTAAGCATGAGCATAAATAAAGTGACAATCCAGCAAGCTAGAATGTTCATATTCTAAATTCTACAATCAGATTCCTTTCTCTCCAGGCACCCTTCAAGGTAAATTTATATTTCTTCTCCCCTTACAAAATTTACTTTACCAGATGTCTTTTCTAAAATTGAAACTGTAGCTCAGGAAGCATAGTGAACCTTGGGTGAATTTCATCCTATGTACACTCCCTTCCACCTCTTCTGTGCTTTTTAGTCCTGAAGTGGGCTCTTTTCCTTCTGCCTCAGGAATAGAGCATCTTTTTGGACCTGCATGTCCCAAAGTAAGGGCAGTAACTAAGGATTAGAAAGATCTTAAATCTGAAACACTTTAATTGGCTAGTCTCTTATATATATATATATAGCTTAGTAATCAAGTGACCAGGGAATTGACTAGTTCTAACTATTCTAACTGGCAGTTTACCACAGTTAGAGCCAGAGTTGTCTAAGGTCTGGGAAAGGTGATGGGAGCTGCCGTGTACAGGTATCTCTAAGTTGCAGTGGCAATGCACATAGTGCATCAGGTGAGACATGAGTTGGGCAGGTCACTTGAGGTTCAGGTAAACAATTGTTATGAAAAATTGGACCAGAGTGGCATAATTGAGAGTCTGAACGAGGATGCCTCTGGCACAAGGGCTTAGGGTCACGGAACTAGACTTTCAATCATATTCCCAGGACTGATTAATTTTTTGGTTTTAGGAGAAAATTGCATTGTTCTGAATTTTTTTTCTCATCTGAAAATTTATTCATTTGGCTATTTATCCAAAAAGAAAGCTCCATTTAATATTTGTTTTAAAGAATGAATAGTTGTAATTAACAGATAAAAAAAAAAGGAGGAGTAAGAGAAAAGAAACATGGATATCTGAAAACACTCAGCAATTTAAAAGCCAGAAAATACTCCAATATGAGCAAACTGCATCCGCTTAAGAATGAGGCAGGTGAAGCTGGGACTATTTGTGAAGAACCCTTCATGCCATACTGCAGCATCAGAACCATGTGGGCTAAGCAATGGAGACAAACGGACTGTTTTTAAGTAGGGAAATAACGTGTTCAGGCACATAGTTTGCTTTATTGTTTGGAGCATGAATAATGATATGATGCTTTTTAACATTGAAGTTTAATTACTTAAGCCTCCATCTCTCAGATAAGAAGGGACTCCAACCCCTTTCTCCAGACCTACTTCCACCAATAGTCTAAGAATGATACAAGTGAAAGTGAAAGTCACTCAGTAATGTCTGGCTTCTTGTGACCCCATGGACTATAGTCCATGGAATTCTCCAGGCCAGAATACTGAAGTGGGTAGCCTTTCCCTTCTCCAGGGGATCTTCCCAACCCAGGGATTGAACTCAGGTCTCCCGCAATGCAAGTGGATTCTTTACCAGCTGAACCACGAAGGAGGAAGAGTGATATAACTCAGTCCAAAGAGAATAATCATGATTCTAAACAAGGGACTACAGGCCAAGGGGAAAAAAATGAGATAATCTGTTTTCTGTTGCCACTGCTTCTGTCACTAAAGTTGAAAAGTGGCTTTCTATTTTAGAGAAGTGGCTTCTTTAAATCTGATGTTTTCTCTGTTCACTTCTGCAAGGATCACGCTGCTTAATGTACAATTTTGTTTTAAGTAAAGAGGATGAAAAAATTGGTGGTTTCTGTCCAAGTTATGAGGACTCCATCTAACTTCATAGTTATACAGGGAGCTCCATACCACCATTAGCCTAATCTTTCAAATCTAATTATTTGTATGCATTTATACAGTCACTTCCCCAGGTTTCACCCCCATCCCCCCCAAAAAAATCTGGTATCATAGTAGATCCACAAATTCCCTTTGACCTTCCTACTTTGTCTTTTGAGTCTAAAAGTCCCTCCTCATATTCATTCCAATTTCATACCTATTTTCTGTTGCAGAAAGGGAGATATTCTTTGTGGAGAAAAATCAAGCTGTGTTAACACTGCATTTTAGATAATAGCCTGTAACAATTTCTCAAAGTGAGAGTAACCTGTACAAAACTTACATGGCAATGATTAATCAAAGAAATAGAGATTGCTTAGATTACTGAGTCCCTTCTTGATCCAATAAACGGAACTAAAGATGGTCTAGAGATGCATTTTTTAACACATTCTTCCAAAGGTTTCTATGGAATAAAGTGTCAGAACCACTCACAGAGCTGTTGAGGATAAATAGGCAAGCAATGATGAGGGTTGTTCCTATGATAGTGATTGTGGTAAAGGAGGAGAAGAGGACATGCGTGAGAATCATGTCAGATGTAGATTTCAGAGATAGATTTCATCTGTTGGTAGCATTCAGATTGGAGTCAAGTTGAGCTAGCTTTTAAGTGTGTATGGAATCACCACTCAGGAATGGTTCTCCCTGCAAATTCCCTCAGCTACTTTGCTTGCTGACTGGGCACAATACACCTGCATCCAATCAATTTAGCAGTTCTACAGAAGTGGGGTTTGGAGGCAGTTTTGATCACTCTTTTGGTCATACTGCAGCTACTTTATTTTACACTCATAAGCACTAACACAGCAGCTGGGATATAAGAAGAAGGCATCAAGGTGTGTGGATGTTAGGTAGACCCTGAGCTCGGAAAGCCAACAGGAGCAAACTGCTGTCTGCTTGAGATGTGAGCACATGTTGTGCAATTCATTGCGCTACCACATGGCCCTCCCAGGTACTGATGGCAGTGTCCTTAAAGCTCAGAAATCCTAAGCACATTGCCATGAGACCTCTTGTGTTTTTGAATCTTCAGTCTAAAACCACCAGCAAATATACAAGGGATCAACAGGGATGAAGACATGAAAGAACAGAAAACCAAGTGTCATGCATTAAGTCAGTAATGCCCACCCTTTGTTTTATGGGACACTACCCCTCAGGGAGTCAGTAGATTTGTCTCAACAGCAAACACAATAAAATAAATTGGTCAAATACAGGCTTGAACAAAGTTAACCAACTTTCTCTACTGCCTGACGCTTAGAATACTTAATGTGATAATGTGCACAGAAGCTGTAGGGTAACACTTAAGAACACACACCCTGGAGCAGGATTGCTGAGATCCAGATATTTGTTGGGCTACTCATAAGCATATTGATACTCTTCTGGCTTCAGTTTCCCTGTCTGTAAAGGTTAAATAATAATCATATCTACCTTATAGTGTTGTAGGAGAATTAAATGAGATAATGAATGAAAGGGCTAGGGTAATCCTTGGCACTTGATAAGTACTCAATAAAACAAGCTTACAAAAGGCAAACAGACAAACAAACAAAAGGGAAAACAGCACCTTGTGAACTGACTTGACCTAGAATGATTTGGGAATTGATAAAGGATGATTTTATTCGACTTCAAAATCACTACCAGTTTTGTGATTGTGACTGAAGGCATGAAATTAAAAGACGCTTGATCCTTGGAAGAAAAGCTATGGCAAACCTAGGCAGTGTATTAAAAAGCAGAGACATCACTTTGCTGACAAAGATTCATGTAATCAAAGCTATGTTTTTTTCCTTAGTCATGTATGGATATGAGAATTGGACCATTAGGAAGGCTGAGCGCCAAAGAATTGATGCTTTCAAACTGTGTTACTGGAGAAGACTCTTGAGAGTCTCTTGGACTGCAAGGAGATCAAACCAGTCAATCCTAAAGGAAATCAACCCTGAATATTCATTGGAAGGACTGATGCTGAAGTTGAAGGCATTGGAAGGACTGATGCTGAAGTTGAAGGGCCACTACTTTGGCTACATGATGTAAAGAGAAAACTCACTGGAAAAGACTTTGTTTGATACTGGGAAAGATTGAAGCAAAAGGAGAAGAGGGCAGCAGAGGGTAGCATCACCAACTCAATGGACATGAATCTGAGCAAATCCCAGGAAACAGTGAAGGACAAGGAAGCCTGGTGTGCTGCAGTCCATGTGTTGCAAAGAGTCAGACACAACTTAGTGACTGAACAACAACAACAAATAGAATGGTTATATTCTTTGCTATCATTTGAACTCCCTGAATATAATCATATTTCTTGGAGTCTTAAAAGTAGACCAGGAGAGAAAAATTTGAAAATACTCTTCTTTCAAACATATTTTGCTTCTCAAGAACTTATTTTTCTGATTTCTAAGTCAGAGACTGTAGTTTGAAAAAGGGTGGGATATCTATATGTGAACTTCATGGTCTATACTTTTTCTGTCTACTGAGAACATAAGAAAAGGAATTGATATCTGTTCCTTTCTGTATCTCTAACACCAGTCCTTAGTGCCTTGACTATTGGAAAATTAAGTAAATGCTTACTGAATAAAGTTTCTTACAGATATCTCTTTTAGCAATTTGGGTAATGAGAAAAAAATGTTCTTCAGTTTACTTTTCATAATTATAAAACTCAGACTCCTAGGTGAATGGTTCACAAACCATGGTCTATGGACCACTGGCAATCCAGAGTTAATTCCTTGCTTAGGTGACAACTTGAGAGGTCTCAGAGTAAACCAGATTGTCAAATATTGCCTATAGGAACTTAACATGAACGTGTATGATTCCTGTTAAATATCAGTCTTATCTCTCTATTGGAAAATTCATTGTAGGAAAATATACTGTGACAAAACAATCTTTTAATCAATGTGTGAACATTTGATTATTAGGACTCTCTGGATGTCTGTAGCATAGATTCAGTTCAGTTCAGTTGCTCAGTCATGTCCGACTCTTTGTGACCCCATGAATCGTAGAGTTATGTTAATTTGTGTGAAGCTATAGTTTTCAACTCTGTCTACATTTTAGAATCACAAAGTTGGGGAGATAGGGGAAAGGCTTTAAAAAGGTTTTGAAAAGTTAAAAGAATCTCAGAGATTCTAATTTCACTTATTATATCAAACAACTTGCTTATATCACATTTCATAGAACATTTAAAAGCAAGTAGTCCTTTCCTCCAGGGCTTCCCAGGTGGTGCTAGTGGTAAAGAATCGGCCTGCCAATTCGGAAGACGTCAGAGATTCGAGCTCGATCCCCAGCTCGGGAAGATCCCCACGAGGAGGGAACGGCAACCCACTCCAGTATTCTTGCCTGGGGAATCCTATGGAGAGAGGAGCCTGGTGGGCTACAGTCCGTAGGATTGTAAAGAGTCAGACACGGCTGAGTGACCAAGTGTGCACACATACAGTCATTTTCTCTAAAGGGAAGATTGACAGAGATTATTTAGGAGAATTTTAATCAAAAGAGTTGGTAAGAACATGAGAATAATTTACGGACTCCCACTGGGTGGACTGCAGTAGTACCTCAAGAAATGGGACCAAGAATGAAAACTGGGACATAAACACAGAGAAAACACATTCTTCCTATGTCTCTTTTTAGCCAAAGGCAAGTGAGGGCATCAGTATTCCTGGCAAAGGGCCCTGATGAGAGAGAAATAATGGTAGCAATGATGATGATGATGGTGGTGATGATAATTATGGAGGATATAAGAGTTAACAATTATCAAGTTTCCTTCATATAATGGGAACTCAAGTTTTTCTTATTTAATTCTTACACAATTTCCAAGAAATAGATATCACATGAGCATATCTAGTTTCCAATAAATACTTGTCACTGTTATTTTTCTCCTCTTCTTTCTATATACAATTTTGGATACTTTGATCTGTAATAACTTTTGAAACCAGGAGTCAATAAAATGAAAAATTCATGGATTTCATTAGGACATTAAAGGGGCTTCCCTGGTGGCTCAGTGATAAAGAATCCACCTGTGCTGCAGGAGATGCAGGTCTGATACCTGGATTGGAAAGACCCCCCTAGAGGAGGGCATGGAAACCCACTCCAGTATTCTTGCCTGGAGAATCACATGGACAGAGGAGCCTGGTGGGCTACAGTCCAAAGAGTCACAGAGAGTCAGACACGACTGAAGCGACTAAGCATGCATGTACACATAGGACATTAAAAGCTGATTCGATTATAAAAGTTATTTTTCGAATTATATTTCCTAGATCCTCCAGAAGACATGACTGAAAAACAGATACACACACACACACACATACATCCCTTTCTTGTGAACTATTGACATTGTTATTTATGAAAGCCCTAAGGAAAAAGTCAAAAAATTCTTTTTCTAGTTGCCTGGATTCCAGGTGTTCTCAAAATAAGAAAGATGTTCAGCTACACCGACCATGCAAGGCACTGACCCGACATCATGTGGAGCCCAGTGGTCAACCAGAACACCTGAATGAGGTTTGAATCCAGATGTCAAGGACTATGGCCAGAATGATTCACTTTAGGGAAAGCCATTCTGGCCCTATGTCTAATAGTTAATGTCTTTATATAGTTGTCATAGTAGTTAAAATTTCTCAATTATTTTCTGAAAACTGTGTGTAAGGGGAGCAATGCCTGAAAATGTCTTGGTTTTGCCTCTGAATCACACAGACCTTCCAGATAATCCATTTAGGAAATCTTTCTTAATTTTCTCATTTACCACTTTTGAACAATATAGAATAAATCTGTGTCCAGCTTTTGCCAAGACAATGCTCTGAGGGTTTCCAGTGTTCCCTGGGAATCATTACTTTGTTTTGGTTTGTTTGGGTTCAGAACCCTTGAGATGGCCCTGGAGTTTCAGGTTCATTTAAACTGCTGAGTCGGGCCTGGTTTCCATCTGCAACCATAAAATTGCTTTGGATTTCTCCAAACTCAGCCCAGGTTTGCTGAAAACTCATCTAAGAGTTGGCTAGGGTTCACTGAGAGGTTTGCAGATCTATTTGATTATTTAGTTGTTCAGAACCCAAATTTCTAAATTGCCAGGTGAGAACTTTACCTGGGTGGAAATTCTCTCATCTGGAGGCACTTGCTACACAAACCCAAGTTTAAAGGCTGCCTATTTGTAAGTGTTAAGATATTTGAAAGGGAAATACATTTCTCCAAATCTCAGAATGCCTCTTGAATTTTTCCTCAAATGAATAGCAAAAATATACATTTATCAAACCCTTTTTGTATAAAGTATGGGCCCTTATTCCCCGCTAGGGTCTCCTTTTTCATTGGAAGTTACTGAGATATGTTTTCTAATTTACTTGTGTGAATTACACTTGAGCAAATATGAACGAAGAGGAAAAGGGTTTGATTTCAAAACCAATTAAAGACTAACGAATGGCTGTATACCATGGTACATGTGGAAATATATGTGAGTCAATAGGGGTAGACAAATGTTGCTTTATATTTAAAGACAAAAGAATGGATAATGGAATATATTTTTGACATATGGAATTTTCTAGGAAAGTGGGATTTCATAGATTGAAAAAAACTGAGTTTCAAATTTTCAGAAGATTTAATAAAATTTAAATATTTGTCCTTTAAAATAAATTTTAGGAACATTGGCTACTTTGTCACCCTCTCCTTCCTCCAACAATTCTTGCTAAATCTAACTTAAACTCAGAAACTTCAGAATGATTTATATCCAAGACTCTGTCATCATTATTTTAAAACATGTTCTTCACTTGTTATAACTTTTGGAATGCCACTAATCAGTTGCTGTTTCTCCATGTCCAGAGTGAGGCATATGGCTAAAATGAAAGCTATGATTAAGATTTAAAATTAGTTTGAAATGATGATGGCTAACATTTTAGAAGATCATTTTGATGGATCACTAGTAAAATTTAGTTTTGATAGTACCAATATTTAATATTACTTTTTTACTAAAAATTCCAATATAGGTGTCATTGTTATAAATTTCACAGGTCAATAATAATTACATGAGAAAAATTAGAAAATAAGACAAAAGCTAGAAGGTAAGGCAATGAGCTATGTGGATAATAGACTGTTTTATTTATTTATTTATTTATTTGGTACAGAGAAACTATTTAGGTCATGCTAAGTGTGTTTATACACAAAAATGACATACATGCACATCACAAAAATTTTATACAGTCCATCCTGGTGGAATACTCCAAATACTATTAGGGAAACCTTTGAGAAGTTTCATAATTCTGCTATTTTTTTAATCTTTGAAACATAAAAATGTTTCCTATTCACAATGTGCTTATTAGTCCCAGTGATTCACACATAAAAATTCACTATTAAACCAGGGCATATTCCATGAAGCCAGTCTTCAGTGGTAGTTCTGATTCTAGAGAAAAGGTATTTTTCATGGCATAATTATTTTCATTTGTTTGGGCTCCCTATCCACAGCTGGTGGACGCATCATACACTGATTTCCTCAGGCACTTTGGGAATTAAAGGAATTGTCTAGCATTTTCACTCTTGATCTGGCTTGTAATCAGTGTCCCTGCTGGTTTGTGTGACACTCCCCAAATGAATGCAGACTTAATGTCATCCTAGTTTAGCCACCTCTGAATGCCTGTCACCCACAGTCTTACCCTCCACCCCAGGCAGGGACCTACAGAGCTCACATCGGGAGCCAATTTCTTTTTTTTTTTTCAAGCCAGGTCTTTTCATTGGAAAAGACTCTGATGCTGGGAAAGATTGAAGACAGGAGGAGAAGAGGATGACAGATGATGAGACGGTTGGATGGCATCACTGACTCAATGGACATGAGTCTGAGCAAACTCCGGGAGATGGTGAAGGACAGGGAAGCCTGGCACACTGTAGTCTATGGGACCCAGGGATCAAACCTGTGTCTGTAGTCCATGGGATCACCAAGAGTCAGACATGACTGAGAAACTGAACAACAACACCAACAAAAATGTGAACTCACTTGCACCAAAAGAGATTAGGAAGGAGATGTCTAAAATTAAAAATATCAAAAGCATTATCTTTGTCTTAAAATGTGTATAGCTGCTGAAGGATGTAGTTGGAAAGTATTTGAGCAAAGAGGAAAACAATCCACAATTTTGTTTGGTCTTTTAATCTTGTCTTTATCATTCCAGGAAAAAAATAAATAAGAATTACATTTTAAGAAATCTATGTAAAATTCAGGGTTACTGAATATGCTTATCTCATAGAGATACTTCCAGAAGTTCTGAACACATGTATACATTCTCAAGGGGCTTCCAAGGTGGCGCTAGTGGTAAAGAACCTGCTTGCCAATTCAGGAGGCTGAAGAGACACAGGTTCGATCCCTGGGTTGGGAAAATACCCTGGAGGAGGGCATGGCAACCTACTCCAGTATTCTTTCCTGGAGAACCCCATGGCAGAGGAGCCTGGCAGGCTACAGTCTATAGGGTTGCAAAGAGTCAGACACAACTAAAGCAACTTAGCATGCATGAATAAATTCTCTCTCCTTCAAACATATATTCCCTCCATCCATGATGTAGCTGACGTGGGCTGGATTATGTGTGTTCTCCCTGCCATCCCACTCAAAATTCATGTGTTGAATGTCCTAACCCCCATTCCCACAGAATGTTACTATATTTGGAGACTGACTTTTTACAGAAGTGACTACATTAAAATGTTTTTGTTCGGGTGGGCCCTATTCCAATCTGAGTGGTGCCCTTAGAAAAAGAAGAGGAAATCAGGATGCACACTCGCATAGAGGGACAATAGTATGAAGGGACACAGGAAGGGGACAGCGTCTATAAGCCAAGGAGAGAGGTCTGGGGCAGAGCTTTCCCTCACAGCCCTCAGAAGGAGTGAACCCTGCCACTGCCTTGGTCGCAGACATCTGGCCTCCAGAACTGTGAGAAAGTCAATTTCTGTTATCTATGCCACTAAGTCTGCAATATTTTGTATGACAGTCTTAGAGAATGAATACAATCAATGAAACTGCACTGAGCAATCAACCACATGGAAAGTGTACTAGATCGAGTAGTAAAAAGAATGCCAAGAAGATTTTGAGAGCTAGAAACACCAAACACAAAAATGAGATAATGAAGGGGGAAATGACGTGGTGTGAATGGAGGGGAAGTAACATTTGTAGAATAGCTGTAGATGGCAGCCCTCTGCAAGATGTTTGACATGGGCAATGCAACATAGAATACGCCAGCCATCCAGGGAGGCTAAAGGGTCCCAGTGATAGTTGTGAATACAGAATCTCTCTTCAGGAATCTTTTGAGAAGATCCAGGTGGGAGGGGAGGTGCTTAAGGACATTTACCTTCGTGGTTTTCCTGATTTCTGCATTGGAGCATCTTCCAAGTTGCTGGAAAGGCTAGGTGGCCATGAAGCTTCTAATCTCTTGTAATGTACAATGTGTAGGTCTCAGAGGTGGTCTATTTATTTATTTTAATAATTAAGTAATAATATTTCCCTTTGGCCACAGAGCAGTTTCTCCTTTTACTGCTGTATTTGCACCCAAAGGCCATTTCAAGTAAGAAAGGAGGTGACATCTTTCATCAACTGCATGGATCAGGTGCTTTTCTGACAAAACCATTTATAGATTTGTATGGATGCAGTCTGGCTTCTTCTCCAGCATCCTTGTCATTCTTAAGTTGTCTTATTAATCTCCCCATAGCCCTGTATAAATGTTACCAATCAGACTTTTATAGGCAAGATTAAGATCACATTTTAAGTAAGTAGCAGAACCTGGATTTGAACTCATAACTCTATGAATTCTCAATACGTACCCTGCCTCCTCACCCTGCAAGGATGGAAAGTGGGAAGAATTCTGGCCATTTAACTGAGCATAAGGCTCTTTGTCCCACGATGATATTTCCCTCTAGTAGGATTCTGATATAATCCCGCAGAGCAGTGGAGCTCAACCTTGCTGTGCATTAGAATCACCTGAAGAACTTTTAAAAACAGAGATGACCAAGACCACATCCCCAAAGTCTTGACTTCAGCTGGTTTGAGGTAAGCCAAGCATCAATATTTTTAGAGGCTCCTAGAAAATTCTAATAAATATTCATTGTTGAGAACTTCTACCATAAACAGAAGCTCTACAGAATCTGAGGGTAGGGGAAAGATAGGAGTAAAATATTACCTTCAAATTTCAAAGTAAATGAAATCTATTAAATAGAACTCATAATTAACTGAAGAGTTTCAATTTATTTAGCAAAAATATACAAGGAAGTCAAAAGACAGAAATCAACACACAATTGGCCATTTTTTCCCAGAATATTCAATTTGTAGACTTTACTAATCATTGTTATTGATTAGAAAAATATTAATATATTTTTCAAACCTTAGAAAAAATACGTAGATGCTCAAAACCCACATATGCATGACCATAGCTAAAATGCTTATCTTTGTTTCTATAAATTTTACTTCTTTAGAAATAAAAACCTCTTACTGAGGATTGTTTTTAGCAGCCTATTTTAAGGTCCTTCATCAAGCTTTATCCTACTGCCCAGCTCTTTTTCATTGTTCCAGATCCAGACTATTCATCTAGTGCTTCACTGAGAACTAAATGTTTTCTTTCTTCCTTAGGCTTCAAAACTGAAGTCATGGTTTCACTATTTGAAAAATCCCAAATTCAAACTGAACATGGATTTTAGTTCCACTGCCATGTTTAAACATTTTTTAATAGAAAATGCTTTACTGCCACTGATTCAAAGCCACAAACATGCTTTGAATCCAATTCAATATACTTCTTATTTGTTTCTGATTTTCTTTTTTTTCCCTTTTAATTATTATTAGAAGGTATAAATTTCCAGGAAAGCTTGGCCCTGACAAGGCTCCATTATTTGCACATGACAAGGTTTATCAAAAACAGTTGGATTTTTCTAAGAAGGCTTTTATGTTTCCTCCATAAAACATAAATAAATGAAAAGGATTAGACTGAGGAAACGGAGTATAATTCATCACCAATGTGAAACATAGTCAACCGGTTGCAGATGGATAAACTGAAGAACTTGGGACTCTGCTCCAGGCAAGCAAACCATCTTCCCTGTGCCAATAAGATGTCTTTAACTTCAGTAAAGGAACAGAGCCTGTTTTGTGGTTTGTGATGTCATTTAAATTTATTAGCCTTCTTTTGTTTTTCAGCATTTAGTATATACGTCTAAAGCTGGTTTTGACTCTTGAAAATCTATCATATTCTAACGTTGACTCAAAGATATAATAAGGTTTCCTCTCTCTCCCCTCCCCTTTTCTTCCCTCCTGTCCTCCCCACCCCCAAATAGAAAAAATAAAACAATAGGAAAACATACAAAACTCTGAGCACTGAAAAGGTAGCAGCTCTGAGCTGCCTAAAACACCATGTTCAGCAGCAGATTTGCTGGTAAAGAATCCGCCTGCAATGCAGGAAACCTGGGCTCCATCCCTAGGTTGGAAAGATCCCCTGTTGAAAGGAGCAGCTACCCGCTGCAGTATTCTGGCCTGGAGAATTCCATGGACTGTATAGTCCATGGGGTCGCAAAGAGTTGGATATGACTGAGTGGCTTTCACTTTCACGTTTATGTGCATAAATACAATTTCTCCCTACAAAGACAAAATCAAGTATTTTAGCTAGTCTAACCTAAAACATACTACTACTTTGGTTTATAGATCAGTCTCTCATTTTGTCTGCACTGCCCACCATGTAGCCTCATTCTTGGTGAAACAGAAATTCATGGCACAATTTCCCCCTAAAATCTGTCTGAACTTTCAGAAATAAAAGACTTTTCAAGTCCCATATTCTTTCCCTGCACTTCCATTCCTGTCTAATAATAATGGAGTGCTTTATAGTATATAAATCATATTTCTGTTTAAAAGTGACCTTCCCCATAACCTTTTTGTCTCTGCCTGTCAGCACATATTCTTCTAGTAATAATAAGCTTTAGCCAGGAACGAGGACTCAAAATTAGACTGATTCCAGGAACCACCCTAATGAAGGCTGGGATATAGCTTATTTTGAAGTTAAATAACTTACCAATTTCCCCCTCAAGTAGATGTGAACTGAATGAGTCATTTTAAAAAATAAAAAAGTTTACTGATAGCTTTGAAAAGGAGAAAAAAAAGCCAATAATTTTCAGCTTGAGAGAGCCCTCTGAAACTAACAGTGAAAATGATGTATGTTTACATCATTTTCTGCTAAAACCAAATTGGAAATCTATTATTTCTTTCTAATTCTAGCACAGCTTTTAGAAGCCATAAGGCATTAGAACTTTAATCCGCTGTCTTTTCACCTGAAATTCTTTTGATCCTAGAATTCTTCAAAATTTAAAATGTTATACTATAAGGAATCATTTAAGCAGGACACATTATATATTGAACTGGCATTTTTTTCAAGGTGTATTAACATTCAATTACCAAGCTTTAATACAAACACCTTAGGCATACAATTTTCTAATTTTAATATCTTCCCAATAAAATGTTTTCCATATGGCTGTCACAACTATATTATTTATTTAGAGAAAAATGATTCAAGTCTGAGCTCTTAGAGGGCTTCCCTGGTGACTCAGATGGTAAAGAATCCGCCTGAAATGTCAGAGACCTGGGTTCAATCCCTGGGTTGGGAAGATCTCCCGGAGAAGGGAACAGCTACTCACTCTGGTACTCTTGCCTGGAGAATTCCATGGAAGAAGGGCCTGGCAGGCTTCAGTCCTTGGGATTGCAGAGTTGGACACAACTGAGTGACTTTCACTTTCACTTTTTCTGAGCTCTTAGAAGCTGCTGCTGCTGCTAAGTCGCTTCAGTTGTATCCGACTCAGAAGCTAGACCCCCAGAAACATTTGAAACTGACTATCTGATAAATAGATGGAGATATATATATATATATATATATATATATATTCTCTTTCAAGTAAATGATTTCATTTTTAACCATTGGTGTAAATTTTATACAAATTTTATTTTGGAGTGAATCATAATTAAAAATAAAACAGCTTACTTTCAATAGGTTAATTTATATTTAAGCCTTTTCTACATTCGAGATTGGCTTATAACTGTGAGCTAGTTGTTTTTACCTAAATATACAATTAGGAAGGCATGCAAAGTAAAGGGTGCAGTGCCTCAGAATGTAAATGACTTCCCAACCATGGAAACTCTTTAGGACAGTTCTATCAAGGTAGAAATGAAGGAGGAACACGAGTTGCCTCCATGATCACAGAATCAAGCAATGTCAGCCTAGGCACAAATCTTGGAGATCATCTGCATGACCATCCCCTGGCTTGGTCCAGGAGATGTGGCTAGATACACCACAGTGAGAGGCAACCCAGGTCAAGGATCTGGGAAGATCCAGCAAGCTGTGTCTCCCCTTTGATACTCACCTTCCATACTGACACATAGTAGATGTTGGAATGCTATGAAGGAAAGGAGACCATTTACCTGTGTTGAATCCTATGTACTCCCCACTGAGTTGAACATAGAAAGTTTTGCATATGGTAAACCTTCCCATCTTTTCCTTGTATTAAAACAATTACCTAGAACCATGTTCAAAGGAATACTAATTTGAAATCCATCATTTTAAGAACAATGGAATGAAGTCCAGATAAATAAAATATTAACCCCATGTCTCATAGGGAACAACTTTTGAATCCTATCTTCAAAATTTCACACACCTTTACTGAATACTTTCAATAAAGAGACTAATTTACATACTACCTATACACAGGGGATCTCATTGCTTGTAACCCGCCCATATCCTTACTGTGATAGATTGAAGTGTCCTCGTGAGAAGCAGTTTATCTGGGTACCCATGGACTCTGGGCTCCATGAATGGTCATGGCAATTGTCAAAACATAAGCTTGCTAATAACATCCTATCTGATCACACACAAAGACACGTGGCTATATTCACTAGTAAGCTGAGTGCAATAGAAGATAAAAGACCTGAACTCATATATTTAGACCCTGCCTTTAATAAATATCATCCTAACATCTGGTTCATCGGCTGAGTTCCCCTGGGTATCTTCAAGTGGACCTCGCATCTCATTTTCTTTCCCTGAAGCTTATGAGGGTTTAGGAAGCGGAGACTGTGAAGAAGGTTCTTTCTTCTTCTCTTACTCACATCTGTGTATAACTTTAATTGCTCTCATATAATAGTGAATGAGCTCACAAGTTAACCTTATTGCTCAAAGCATTGTAGAGTACTGAGATCTGGAGATATTAACTACTCTGGCATGGGATTTGTCTGTGAGTTCAAGTTCAAAAGGGACCCTTGATGGATTGGAAGAGCTCTTAATGGTGAGCAGAAAGAAGCTGCCAACAATTGGTGGGCCACCATTCTGGCTGACCCTTATCAGCAACTTTCATCCCAGTCCTTTGACTGTCCACCAGGGACCAGGTGAGACAGAGTCAGGATCTGTGGAATCTCCAGGATTGAGTTTAAAAGGAGGATCAGTTGGCAGGTGGCAGTTGAATTATTGAGCTGTGCTCTCTTATTTGTGTCAGCAGCAAGCTATTCTTCTTTGTCTCTGTCTCAGAGACAAACTGCAGGCCTCTGGCCCATCAAAAACAGTGACGTAGAACTACAAAAAACTCTGGAGGAAAGAGAAATGGTGCTTCTTTTTCTTATGGACGTGATTGTTGATCAAATCACCATGTTTAAATATCAAGGCAAAGCAACACAGATGCAAAAAGCTCTACGGATCCTTAATCATTCATGGTGCTGTTTCTCCTCAATGCCAACACTAAATTTCTGCAGGATGTGTAATTTTTTAAGTGTATTTCTTTTTTTATTTTCCTTTTAAGTCAAAAATCTATTGTAGTGCTTCTCAAAGATTAATGTACATACCAACCACCTGGGGATCTTGGTAAAATGAAGATTCTGATTCAAGACGCCTGGGCTGGGATCTGAAAGATGCATTTCTGGAAAGCTCCCATGTGGTGCTGAGGCTTCTGATCAACCACACATTTGAAGGATTAAGGTTCCAGTGTATTATAACCATGGTTGAGTTGCTGCCATTCTTAGGGTAATATACTTGTAAGTCAATCATGGAGCAGCAGATTGACTTCACAAATAGTTGCTTTGAGTTGGCATTATAGGTAGAGAAGGTTACTCTTCTAAAGTAGGAAAGATCTTATTGAGGATAAATGGATGAAATGAGGACATTTCAATTCAAGCCCTTTCCTTTCATTTATCATCTTAACTCATGAACTTCAAAACTTTTCAATTAAAAATGAATTATAAAAGAAACACCATCACAGATAAGTTTCAGGTGCTACTTGCCTGAACTTTTACTCTCCTCTAAAAACCAATACTGCTATTATACCCCAAGGGCACCTCAGAATTCTTGTTTTGTCAACCTCACCTTTGGAAGATGGGGCCAAGTATCAGAAGGGTGATTAAGTCAACATTCCAATGAGTTTTGTATAGTTTTGAAATTAGATCCATTTTTATTCACTTCAGACAATATAAAGGTTAAACTCTGCACTTGAAAAATACAGTTGAATAATGATTACTTATCCCAGCCAGCCGTCCTGTAGATGTACTCTAATGTGCTGACTCAACCTCTTTATTTTGAACAAGTGAGCACAGTTTTCAGAAGCCAAATAAGGCATCTGGTTAATTAAGTCACTGAGTTAGTCAGATGTGTTTTAACTTTTGTAAGAAAGAATAGGAATGGTGATGGAAAAACCACAGAACTTCTAAGGATTCCTGGTAAATATGGCCTTAATCATTGACAAGAAGTAACCAAAAACCCAAGACCACTTTAATACATGCCAAATACCAACATAATGATCCTAAACCAAGATAACTTTCAAAACCTACTTTCATAATGTTCCTGATCATCTTTCCTTCCCACTATTACAGCATTTTAAAGTTGAGTCGGTGTGTGTTTCTGTCTCTTTTTCTAGACTATATGCTGTTCTAGATCAGTAAATTGATCCTATTAATCTAGGCATCTCTCTGAGAACTTAGCATGAAATCATATTAGTAGCTTAGTTCAGTTCAGTCGTGTCCGACTCTTTGCTACCCCATGGCCTGAAGCACGCCAGGCTTCTCTGTCCATCACCAACACCCAGAGCCTGCTCAAACCTATGTCCACTGAGTTGGTGATGCCATCCAACCACTGCATCTTCTGTCATTCCCTTCTCCTCCAGCCTTCAATCTTTCCCAGCATCAGGGTCTTTTCCAATGAGTCAGTTCTTCGCATCAGGTGGCCACAGTATTGGAGTTTCAGCTTCAGCATCAGTCCTTCCAATGAATATTCAGGACTGATTTCTTTTAGGATGGACTGGTTGGATCTCCTTGCAGTCCAAGGGACTCTCAAGAGTCTTCTCCAACACCACAGTTCAAAAGCATCATTTCTTCGGCACTCAGCTTTCTTTAAAGTCCAACTCTCACATGCATACCTAACAACTGGAAAAAATATAGCCTTGATTAGATAGACCTTTGATGGCAAAGTAATGTCTCTGCTTTTTAAAATACTGTCTAGTTTGGTCATAACTTTTCTTCCAAGGAGTAAGCGTCTTTTAATTTTATGGCTGCAGTGATTTTGGAGCCCCGAAAAATAAAGTCTCACACTGATTCCACTGTTTCCCCATCTATCTGCCATGAAGTGATGGGACTGGATGCCATGATCTTAGTTTTCTGAATGTTGAGGTTTAAGCCAACCTTTTCACTCTCCTCTTTCACTTTCATCAAGAGGCACTTTAGTTCTTCTTTACTTTCTGCCATAATGCTAGTGTCATCTGCATATCTGAGGTTATTGATATTTCTTCCAGCAATCTTGATTCCAGCCTGTGCTTCTTCCAGCCCAGCGTTTCTCATGATGTACTCTGCATATAAGTTAAATAAGCAGGGTAACAATATATAGCCTGATGTACTCCTTTCCCTATTTGGAAACAATCTGTGGTCCCATGTCCAGTTCTAACTGTTTCTTCTTGACCTGCATACAGATTTCTCATGAGGCAGGTCAGGTGGTCTGGTATTCCCACCTCTTTAAGAATTTTCCACAGTTTGTTATGATTCAGACAGTCAAAGGCTTTGGCATAGTCAATAAAGCAGAAGTAGATATTTTTCTGGAACTCTCTCACTTTTTCGATGATCCAACAGATGCTGGCAATTTGATCTCTGCTTCCTCTGCCTTTTCTAAATCCAGCTTGAACATCTGGAGTTTCATGGTTCATGTACTACTGAAGCCCAGCTTGGAGAATTTTGAGCTTTACTTTGCTAGTGTGTGAGATGAGTGCAATTTTGTGGTAGTTTGATCATTCTTTTGCATTACCTTTCTTTGGGATTGGAATGAAAACTGACCTTTTCCAGTCCTGTGGCCACTGCTGAGTTTTCCAAATTTGCTGGCATATTGAGTGCAGCACTTTCACAGCATCATCTTTTAGGATTTGAAACAGCTCGACTGGAATTCCATCACCTCCCCTAGCTTGTTCGTAGTTGTCTAACTCTTTGCAACCCCATGGACTGTAGCCCTTCAGGCTCATCTGTCCATGGGTGATTCTTCAGGCATGAATTCTGGAGTGGGTTGCCATGCCCTTCTACCTGGGATCTTCCCAACCCAGGAATTGAAGCAGGGTCTCCTGCATTGCAGACAGATCTTTACCAGCTGAGCTACCAGGAAAGACTGACAGAAAGAAAGGACCCCATAAATGCTTATTGAATTGAAGCTTACCCCAAAAGATATTTTTAACATAATTTTTCTTATTTATATAAGGAGAAATGACTTTGAGTTAAACTAAATATAAAACAAGATGTATCTAAAACAGTATTTTTTACATAAAATTCTATTTCATTGCTACTTTGGAAAGATCTTGGGAAAACTGTGGTCATGACAAAACACTTCCCAACCTGACCAGAAGGGACTGAACACTATTAAAAAGAGGACAATGGCGTTAAAGGATGAGAATCTTCCTAACAAAGGAAGGCAGTAGTAAGACTTTGAATTTTGGGGAGGTTTGAGTACTTAAAACTAGGCCAATGGAATTAAATGAAATTGGATCGACAAGACAATAACTCCTATGTGTCTAGTTAAAAGGTATGGTGGTTTTGCCTTTTATTTTCATTCGCATCTCTCTTAGAATGGCAAATAAATAGTGAGAAAAGGTAAAAGCACCCTTGACTTTGTTTTCCTTGTTATTCTCCAATTAGTGACCCATGCAGTAGACTCTCTTTTTATAAATGTGAGCTCTGTTTAAAAAACAAAATTTGTTCAAACACAAAAATTGTATGGTGAGCACTGGTTTACAAAAGTAAGATACAGTGCATGCATGTGTGCTAAATTACTTCCGTCATATCTGACGCTTTGCAACACTTTGGACTGTAGCCTAACAGGTTCATCTGTCCATGGGATTCTCCAGGCAAGAATCCTGGAGTGGGTAGCCAGGCCCTCCTCTCAGGGATCTTCCCAACCCAGGAATCGAACCTGCATTGGCAGGCAGTATGGTGTATTAATTTGTTTTAATTAAAAAGTGACAATCACATGAGGGTATGTCAAACATATATATTTGTGTAAGTCCTTCCCTGCGCTTCTGGTTTGCTCTCCTACCACAAGACCTCTCAATGAGACATTTGGTCAGTTTGGGATTCTTTACAATGAAACCTTCCTCGGAGTCTCATTGTAGAAACATAAACTGTAATGACATGGAAGAAAGATTTAGATAAAAGTGATAATAAACTGAGAAGCACCAAATGTTATCAAGAAACTTTATTTTCTTGAACTTTTAAAGAATGCATTGTGCTTTTCATGTTTGCATTTGTAGAGCACTGCTGGGAAAGGGGGCCAATGTTACATTTTCTGTTGGTAGATTCATTGCAGTTTATCAACACACATATATACAGAGACAATCCAACAGTTTAAGGAACATGCTCCTTACGTGTTTATGCTGGGTCCAAACTCTTTGTTCTTCATGTTTCTGGGGTTTATATTTGTTCAGTCTCAGGCTTTATTGATTCCCTTCCCTAATTCTGTTGATGGTTTAATGATGGATTAATCTGCTTTATGCATATCATTTCTCTAATTCACTAATAAAATGGAGCACTTTCTTTAACATGGTTTTTCAAAACTATAACATAATTTGTCTTTTCCTCATACTTTTGACATCGTTGAATTGTTTGATATAGATAGAAAAACAAAGTGGCATGAATTATTTCAAATGTCCTAAAAAGCTAAAACAAGCAAGCCTTTAATAATCCACAAGTCAGATATCATAAGGAAACTTACTTCTTTTTAAAGGTATGACCTCAGAGCCATAAACCCTTACCTTCCAAGGGTGTAAAACAAATTATAAAAAGACTAAGCCTAAATTCTCAAGGTGTTAAAACAAGTTTATATCCTAAGAATTGATTTTATTTCTGCACCAAGTCATTAATGTAGCCTTGTTTTACCTACTGACATGGTTCCTTAGTATGAACTATTAATGACATCACCATTAACTTGATTTTCATTTAATCTTTTCAATGTGTTAGTTTTTATAGCACAGAAGTTATATTTAGAAACTTGTTAGTGTCATTATCCATGGATTTTCTTTTCTGGACAAATCTCAAGGTAAATTTCTCTTCCTAATGTGAAAATTTCAATCCTCTTTTTACATCACCTTTTTCCCTCTCAGTCTGGAGAGAAGAAACAGCTGTCATTTCTACAGATTTGTAATATTGAAGTCTATGAAACATGCCTTATAAATAAATTCATTGAAAACTCTTTGAGAAGCAGTAAAGCTTTGCTCTGATTCTTGAGTCTAAACCAAGAATCTGAGTGATTTACAAACTGACCTCAGTTGAAAACCACTGCAGTTCTGTTGGTTTTCTCTTTCAATAATTTTGTAAAGCTCATATTCATATTCAGAGTTGAATAACAAAGCTGTTAAGCTCCTTACATGTCTATTTCTCTAGCAGTTGTACTGAATAACTTATTTAAGTCACTGCCATATTTATTGCACCACTGAAAACCTGGCATTTGTAAATATTTCTTATTTTTATGGGGTGATTATAGGGTGCTATGCCTTACACAAAATTCTCTTACAAGATTTTTCTATTCGTTGGCTAATACGTAAAGTATTTGGCATCCTCATTTTTTTTTCAAAATTCAAAAGATCAAAATTAAATTAAATTAAAAAAAGAACATAAGGACATTTCCAAACCAGTACGATATGAAAAATGAAAGTTGCTGTGCTCTTTTAATACTAAAGTTGACTAAATTCTCTTAAAACTGTCAGGATCTTTAGTCCCTCTCGACTGAGACTACAAATCCAGCAAACAGTTCAAATTTACCCAAGTTAAAATTTAGTCAAATCATAAAGGATTATATCCTATCTACTGCAAAATGCTGCCTGGAATTTCAATAACTACAGACACAACCTACACCTTGACCTCATTTCAAAGACAAAATTTCTAAAAGGATGATCTTCAAACTGAAGGACGGGTCCTAAATAACTAGCATTAATAAAATCTTTAGCAATTTAAGATATTCTATGCTATGGACCAAGCACAAAATCAGGCCAGAATGCATTTATAACATGTTGCATTTATCTTTTTTTTTTTTTATAGGTAAATTCATGAGAATATTTTTTTTTAATTTTATTTTTAAACTTTACATAATTGTATTAGTTTTGCCAAATATCAAAATGAATCCGCCATAGGTATACATGTGTCCCCCATCCTGAACCCTCCTCCCTCCTCCCGCCCCATTCCATCCCTCTGGGTCGTCCCAGTGCACCAGCCCCAAGCATCCAGTATCGTGCATGGAACCATTTATCTTTAAAAAATGTTTTTCTGGGTAATTATTTTTTAACACATTTTTTACTGAGACAATAGTCATAAAATAGTTTTTCCTTGTTGCCTTTATATTTCACAATTTTGTACTCATTTTTATTTTTTTCCAGTTATATTATTGTGTATGTGCTATACTTATTTTTATATGAATAAACTTTTTAATTTTGATATTTAACTACACATCTTGTGTATGTGTGTATGCTGTACACGGGTCAGGCTCAGTGCGAAGAAAACTACCAAGTCTGGATTTGAAAGTGAAATCAAAGAGGGGTAAATGAAAAATACAAACAGGAAGGAAATGATGTACATAAAGCAAAACAACTGTAAAGAGATTTCATTTTTTAATAAATTAACAACAAAACTCTTTACGTTTACCTTCCCCGCATCCTCAGCTGCCCTGTTATCTGCCTTCCTTGAAGAAATGATACATATCTCAAATCTTTGAATTTTTAATATGACTTCCTCATGGTGAAAGATAATAATTGAAAAGAAAATATTCATTATAAATCAAGTCAGTGTATCAGCCAAGTTATTATATCAGTCAGTGTTCCACAGGTAAACAGCCCACTCAAATGGGCCAACTGAAGAAGAGTTTCTTGGTGAAGGAACCATTTATAAAAGTGTTGACTAGTGTCAATGACATAAGGAAGTTTCAATGACCTTCAAAAGGGAAGGTGAAACGAACACCAGGGAGCAACACCTCATAGGGAGGCCTAAAGAGTGAAGAGAAAGGCAGAACAGCTACTAAGATCTGGAGAGAACTTTCTGGACAAGGGACACCTGGCACCGAAGCCTTGGCTCTGGATAGAGGAATACAACCATGGTCAGTCAGACCCAGAGCCAGGAAGGGAAAAAGCTAAGACAATGGGCACTGTTCTTATTCTCTGAAGTTTGTGCAAGGCTTGTTGAGAGCTACAGCTGACCAGAAGCCAGACAGCAGGGGCACCCAATGAGTGAAATCCACGGACACCCATTTCCCAAGATCCAGAGCCAAACAGAGTCTGATAAATAAGCTCAAGGATGTAATGCACAGCTTGACGACTGTAGTAGGTAATGCTATCTCATATATTTGAAAGTTACTACTAGATCTTAAACATCCTCATCATGAGGGGGAATAAATATAACTGTGTGGCAATGAGTGTTAATTAGACTTATTGTGATGATCATTTTACAATATATACAGGATGGGGAACACATGTATACCTGTGGCGGATTCATTTCAATATTTGGCAAAACCAATACAATATTGTAAAGTTTAAAAATAAAATAAAATTAAAAAAAATAAATAAAACATTATTAAAAAAAACAAATATTGAATCGCTATGTTGTACACCTGAGACAAATATAAGATTATATGTCAATTATGTCACAATTAAAAAAAATAGTTCTTATCCAACATAGGCAAATCTATAGAGCAAGAAAGCAGATTAATAGTTCCCAGAGGTTGGTAGGGGAGGGGCAGTGGGCAGTGACTGCCTAATAGGGTTTTCTTTTGAGGTAATACTAAAGAAGAGTGGTGCTATGCTCAGTCTTGTCTGACTCTTCGCCACATCATGGACTGTAGTCTGCCAGCCTCCTCTATTCAGAGGATTTTTCAGGCAAGAATACTGGAGCAGGTTGCCGTTTCCTCCTCCAGGGCATCTTCCTGACTCAGGTATCAAACTCACATCTCCTGTGTCTCCTGCATTAGCAGATGGGTTCTTTACCAGCTGAGCCTTTGGGGGAAGCCCATCATTCCTATAGAACAACTTACAAAGAAAGAAAGAAAGAAAGAATCCCTCCACCTCAAATATAAGACAATTCTGTTTTGTATTTGCCTTGAAAATTAGGAATTTTTGCTTTAAGTGGATCAAATTGATCTGATTAATAACTGATAACTGCTACTTAAATTGACACAAATCCAAGAACAATCCCATTGACCTGGATAAAAACATTTGCAAATTTGTGCAGTCTTTACAAAAAGGTCATGTGCACATTTCAAGCTTAGAGATTTTGCTTTAAAAAGCAGCTCTTCTTCATAATCTAGTCCTTTTCTACTAATTTTCCTTGATGGTAAATCAATTACATCATGGAAGTGTCTTTTTACTTAGAGTTCAGTAGCTGTTTCTAGCATGGGAATAGAGAGATTAAACATATTTGAGAATTAAGCTCCAATTTACATGAACTCAATTGTGGTTAAAGCAACTAAATAAAAGTACTGAAGTATAAGACTTTTTATGGCTCACATGAGGAAACAATTCCAAACCACTGTTTTCTCTAACAAGAAATTCCTTCAGTGTATTTTGGAAACAATTCTATAAATGTCAGTATGTTTTATGCTAATTCTTCATATACAATGCATTAATTTTATAGGGATTTAAATCATCAGGTTTTATTATTCCTTTTACATTGTGTATTTCTTTGAGAAGAAACATGACTCCTTGATTTATCTTTGTACAATACTTCAATTGTTGAATGGTATAGGGCTTTTAATAAAGCGATCAGGTACTGAAGAATCGAGTTCACTGATAACTTTTGTACAGATGTCAAAATGTAGACTTTCATCTGAGTGTGTATGCTGTCATTAGATGAATAATTTCCTTTAAATGGGGAGATGGTTGTTAGTGGCTTTAAGTTCCCTTCCAGGTCTGCCATTCTATTTTCCACTTACAACTTTGCATTTTTGATGCATACAAGCTTACATACACAGTCTCATTGGATACTGAATCCTTAAGATACTCCTCTAGGCCAGGAGGAGTGCCTTCAGGATTTTCCTTAAGATTTTCACTGTTTCACAACTGAGGAAACCAAGATTTACGAGATTTTCACAAGACCGAGAGTGGACTCAAGTTTACTTCTTCTAATTCTACAACTACCACACTACCACACTATAACTATCAAATCCGGAATTGTATATTATAAAGATGGATAAACACTCTTTACTGGTATTCCAGGAAAGATAAACCTGTAATACCTAAAAATTTCCTTTTAAGCTTTAGCCTCTGGATCAAAAAGTAGTTTAACATATTGGACTAAATTAAAGAAGACTAATAAACTAGGTTTATTAGTGAAAATAATAAACTAGGTTTCATTTTGCCAGTCTCTGTCTTTTATGGATGAAAACAGTCTTTATATTAAAATTATTTGTTAATATCTGCAAAAGCAAAAATTTACCACTGCTTAGATTTTAGCATATGACCTCTGAACATTGTATCATTTTCCTTTTTATAAAATGTAGAATTTCATTTTTCATGGAAGAAATGTAATGTGTACACTTTCCTTTGACTATATTTTACTGACATAGTTTGCAATATATATTCATGTTGTTTAATTTCAAAAGCATGGTATGATTTTCTTAGCTAATTTCTTCTTGCCAATCCTTTCAGTTGTTTTGTTTTGTTTTTTTCAGAGAAACAAATTCTGTTATCAAAACATTTCCATAGTTTAGATAACTTCCTTAAGCTACAGTCCTACAAAGGAAATTACTGGTAAAAGAGTTTGTGCATTTTTAAGACTTTTAAAAAACCTTGGTTAAAATTTTCCCCAGAAGTTCTGTGAAATTTATACTATGAAATACAGTTCCTGATGTTTCTTAATTCCCAATATCTTTGTCAATATTTTTAAATGTTTAATATTTGTCAGTTTGATAGTTGAAAATGGTTTCTTTTCATTGGCATGACAGTGATAATCAATGTTTTTTTTCCTGTCTGTGTGTACGTGCTGGTTGACTGTGTTCATTTTTGGGGTATGCGTTTATTTCATTTACTCTGTGAAAGATTTGGTTTTACATTTAGAAGTGTTTTTCCTAGTCATTATTATATAAATATCTATGTACACTTTCTTCTAGTCCTATGATTTAATTTTGATGTACATGTAATTTTAACGCAGCTGGAATACATCTTGGTGTATAAGCATTTCTGATTTTTCTCTATTCCTCTTTAAAGCTTATTATATGGATTGCAATGACAACATCATTTGTTAAAAAAAAATTCATCTTGAATTTAAAATGCTCTATTTATGACATATTAAATACTTATGTGTAAATGAATTTGCATAAATATCTGTCTTTACCATTAATCACATTTATAATTCTGAACCTACTCCCATACTGTTTATAGTTGCTTTATAATATATTTTCTTCCCAATGGAAAAAGTCTTGCAAAACTCTTTTTCTTTTAAATTATTTTTAGTTTTATTTTCAGAAGAAATTCAAAACCATTTTGTCATCTTTCATAAAAAGCTCCTTTGGGACATTAATCAGAATGATATTAAAGTTAAAATTGATTTGAGAAACTGGATAATCCTCTAGTTAATTAGTACTAACTAGCTTACTCATAGTAGTTCATTTATTTGTTTATTCATTCAACAGTTCTTACTTGGCTTTCCCCCCCCTATTCTCCCAGGACTGTATCTGACATCAAAATAGGCAGCAATCTGGGAAAACAGACTAGTTAGCTAGGAATTTTAGGTTAGTTCCTCACATTCATCAGTAATTCTTGATGGGGTCCTAGTGGTCCTCACACTTATGGGGGTATCAGAATCCCTTAAGGAACTTGATAAAAAGACCAATGTCAGAGCTGATTCAGTTTCAGGGAAACGGGGCCTCTGTTTTGTTAACCTCTCAGGGTGAGTCTTAGACATACCCAAGTTTTAGAACTATTGCCTTAAACAATCTCTAAAATTAAATGTCAGGGGACATTAAATTTCAGGTACCTTATTAAGGATAATAGTAATATTCATGAAGCACTTTTGTAAGTTCTTTTTCAAAGAATAAATAACTTAATTCTCATAACCAAATTATGCGGTGGCACTATTACTGTCCCCATTTTACAGGTTAGGGGCGAGAGGCTCAGTCAGCAACGTGCTGTAATATGCCTGCCGCGATGGCTGGGAACTATCACAGGCAGGAGGGAAACCCAGGCCACCTCTCTTGCCTTGATCTTTGTGCTACATCCTGTATCACCTCTACTCTTCTTCATTTAGTTTTATATGCATACACTTTTTAGAGCTTAAATACATGTATTTTTGTAAGAAGCTTTATACTATTAGCATAAATGGAAAACATTTATGAATTGCCAAATATAGAAAGTGCTTGTAAAAATAAATTCCACATGTGAAGCTCGCTCGATGCTATTGTTCAAATTTTGAGCCCAAGGCCTCCACTTTGTTTGTTTTTTAAAGGAGATTAATACGTGTGTTAAAAGTTTCATCCCGGATGAGCCCCCCCCCCCAAAAAAAAAAAAAGTTTCAAAGACTCAGTAATCTCAGGCTTAAACTTTCTGCTTGATTTAATTGCAAGGTTTAAAAGAAAACTAAAAGAACAAATGCATCCCTATATTGTTCAGGGAAATGTAACTGTGTGCCTGTATCTGAAATTACATTTATATGCGATATTTGATCCATATTACATGGTAACAATGGATCAGTGAAATAGCCAAAAAAAGTCACAAAGTAGAAAATATGGTGAATAATTGAAGAAAAGGCTTTAAAAACCTAAAAACAATAAAAGAAATCATAGAGTAAAGTCAGTTTATTTGATTGCAAAAAGTTTTAAACAGTGTGTACCCAAAAGAAAATAAATAAGCTGGTAATAAAATCAGAAAAATATTTGCAAAACATGTAACAGATAAATATTAGCATTTTCTAATGGAATGATATCATACAAATAATTTTAAAAGAACTAAATAAACGGAGAAATGAGTAAATAAAACTGTCAACAGTGCTTTTTTTCTGGATCATAGCTGATTTCTTTTGCTGCATTTCTATATTTTCCAGTTTATCTATTAGCATGTATTGCTTCTATGTTCTGAAAAAAATTTCTCTAATAAACAGCATTTTTAAGTGTAGAAATATAAATTAGCTTATAATCGGAGAACCACAGAAATAAGATTTATCAGACAAGATGCTTAACCTAACTGGAAAAAATACAAATCTTATGTTAAATCTATTAAGTATAGTTTTAAAATATCCATTAATAATATTTTGTTCTACATGAAAAATAAGGCAGATCCACAGAAAGGAAATGACATCCAAATTGATGAATCACTCTCTCTGTGTCTGTCTCTGTCTCTCCCTCTCTCTCACATACAGAGGCACACTACATTACTCTTAGAGAGGATCATGTGATTCACTAAAGCAATTTAACAGAGTTGAAACGCCTAGCACTAAAAGCTGATATAACACGTGTATATATCTCATTTGAGTCTTCTAAAAACTCTTGAGAAGTAGTTGGTAATAATCAATGTCATCCCATTTTTTAGAAGAGGATTCAGGCTCAGCAACTAGATCTAATGTTGTGTTTCTCAAATTGAGTATGCATTTACAATTGCCTCTGGAGGCAGAGGAGGATGTTTTAACAAAGCAGTACAAGCATCATAGATTAATTCAGCATCTTGGGATGAGGCCAAAGGAATTGATATAGCTTAACAGTGTCTCAGATGATTTACATGTACAGTCAGGATTATAAGTGAAAAGCAAAATTTCAAACATCACTTTCTGACTTAAGTTTCTGTGCTGATTTTATTATCCCTTTCATATAAGTCTCAAAGCATGTAGTATTTTTATAGGTATCTTATTTGGCATGTTTAAGATATTTTCTTATATCTGCAGTAGAAGCACACTTAAGAGCTTATGTTTCTTATTATTATGAATCTATTAAGGAAGTATTTATCTATAAGGCTAATAAAGAGATGCATCTAGTATCTATAATTTATGCCTCAGGTATAAACATTGATCAAGAATTTTCATTGTAAAAAAAAAAAAAAAAAAAAAAAAGAATTTTCATTGTAGCCCTTCTATCCAGAATCAGAAAATTTAAAATGTTGACAAATTTTGAAGTTAGAAGAAATAAAAATATTTGCCAGAGGTTATTTAAATATGTTGCTTTAATATGCTTTATGTATTCCACACTAAATTTAAAGATAGTTATTTTTTATTTTAAGGCAAAATATTTGATGCTTATTTACTACCCTGCCTTAGGGTTAAATTTTCAAAAATTTCAATAGCTTTCAGATGTTAATTTTTAATAACTATATTAACAATGAGTTAATAACCATGCTTAATAATTACTATATTAAATTATACATTCAAGCAAGTTTCTTCTTTATACATTATTGGGCAAGTAATAGTAATATTCACATTATTTTAACACATGCCTTGCCAGGCTAAATTCATGAAGCCCATTTCTGAGTCATTTGGAAGCTTTCTGTGGAAGAGCTGATGTTTGCCAATGGTGCTTCATTTTCTTAAATGTTCTGTAGTACCAACTAAGTAGTCTCAAAGGGTAGAGACCATGGAATTTATTATAGTTGCTTGGAAGACTTTCATTTCATCAGCAATATATTAAAAGATGTAACCAATGTCTTGTTTATGTTGCTAAAAATGTTTAATATGTACTGGCACCTGCAACATACTTTTGTGTAATGAAAAGATGAGTTAAAATACCTTACGTAAAAAGATCTGGTGAAACTATCATCTCATTTCAAAAGTTTAACAATCCTAAATTAATATACTACCAAAAAATTTTTTTTCTTTTATTTTTTCTATTAAAAATGTGGTCTCCTGTCCAAAATTAACAAGGAACCACTATAATATTAATAAATGGAGAGAGGATTCCTAAGAGAAGGAGGCAGTTTTGGTTATGGAAAGTATCTGGGTTCTGAGGTTAGTAAGAGTTAGGTTCAAACCTGAATCAAATGTTTGGAAGATGAAGGAACTTTAAGCACCTTTCTTAAAAGCTCTAGACCTCAGTATGTTAGCTTGAGAAACAGAGATAAAAATACCTACTTATGTGTGTTCATTGAGTATTACAAGATGAAAACCTTAGAGCAACTAGCATAGGGCTCAAAATGTGATGGCACAAAATTGTGTGGAACTTAGACTGAATTTTATTATAATCACATATCACCTTGCATTCTTTGTGATTTATTTCCCATTTTTCTAAATATGAGAGCAGAGGCCATGTTTTAATATATTTTTCAGTGTATGACACAATAAATATAATAGACAGTACCAAGCAATTAAAGAGATGAATATATTTATTGATGTGTTTATGTAAAGGATTCTCTTCATGTGATATTATTAAGGACAAAATGGTGGAAATAATTTTAAACTATAGTAAAATCTTAAACTTATGAAAAAAACTCTAATATAAATGTTTACTTCAAATGGAGAAGCTTTTTTGCATCTCTACATCTTTACGCTATTTATTTTTATTAAACTATAGCTGATTTATAATGTGTTTTTTTTTAATTTAATTTTATTTTATTTTAAACCTGAAACACTGTATTAGTTTTGCCAAACATCAAAATGAATCCACCACAGGTATACATACGCTCCCCATCCTGAACCCTCCTTCCTCCTCCCTCCCCACACCATCCCTCTGGGTTGCCCCAGTGCACCAGCCCCAAGCATCCAGTATCGTGCATCGAACCTGGACTGGCAACTCGTTTCATACATGATATTACACACGTTTCAATGCCATTCTCCCAAATTTTCCCACCCTCTCCCTCTCCAACAGAGTCCATAGGACTGTTCTATACATCAGTGTCTCTTTTGCTGTCTCGTACACAGGGTTATTGTTACCATCTTTCTAAATTCCATATATATGCGTTAGTATACTGTATTGGTGTTTTTCTTTCTGGCTTACTTCACTCTGTATAATAGGCTCCAGTTTCATCCACCTCATTAGAACTGATTCAAATGTATTCTTTTTAATGGCTGAGTAGTACTCCATTGTGTATATGTACCACTGCTTTCTTATCCATTCATCTGCTCATGGACATCTAGGTTGCTTCCATGTCCTGGCTATTATAAACAGTGCTGCGATGAACATTGGGGTACACGTGTCTCTTTCCCTTCTGGTTTCCTCAGTGTGTATGCCCAGCAGTGGGATTGCTGGATCATAAGGCAGTTCTATTTCCAGTTTTTTAAGGAATCTCCACACTGTTCTCCATAGCGGCTGTACTAGTTTGCATTCCCACCAACAGTGGAAGAGGGTTCCTTTTTCTCCGCACCCTCTCCAGCATTTATTGCTTATAGACTTTTGGATCACAGCCATTCTGACTGGTGTGAAATGGTATCTCATAGTGGTTTTGATTTGCATTTCTCTGATAATGAGTGATGTTGAGCATCTTTTCATGTGTTTGTTAGCCATCTGTATGGCTCCTTTGGAGAAATGTCTATTTAGTTCTTTGGCCCATTTTTTGATTGGGTCATTTATTTTTCTGGAGTTGAGCTGTAGGAGTTGCTTGTATGTTTTTGAGATTAGTTGTTTGTCAGTTGCTTCATTTGCTATTATTTTCTCTAATTCTGAAGGCTGCCTTTTCACCTTGCTAATAGTTTCCTTTGATGTGCAGAAGCTTTTAAGTTTAATTAGGTCCCATTTGTTTATTTTTGCTTTTATTTCCAATATTCTGGGAGGTGGGTCATAGAGAATCCTGCTGTGATGTATGTCGGAGAGTGTTTTGCCTATGTTCTCCTCTAGGAGTTTTATATTTTCTGGTCTTACATTGAGATCTTTAGTCCATTTTGAGTTTATTTTTGTGTATGGTGTTAGAAAGTGTTCTAGTTTCATTCTTTTACAAGTGGTTGACCAGATTTCCCAGCACCACTTGTTAAAGAGATTGTCTTTAATCCATTGTATATTCTTGCCTCCTTTGTCAAAGATAAGGTGTCCATATGTGCGTGGATTTATCTCTGGGCTTTCTATTTTGTTTCATTGATCTATATTTCTGTCTTTGTGCCAGTACCATACTGTCTTGATAACTTTGGCTTTGATTTATAATGTTTTGTTAGTTTTAGGTGTACAGCAAAGTGATTCAGTTATACATACATATATATGTATATATATTTAGATTCTTTCCCTTTATAGGTTATTATAAGATACTGATCTAGTTTCCTGTGCTATATAGTAGGTCCTTGTTGTTTATCTATTATATATTTATGCATCTCTACCATCTTAGATTTTTAGCTTTGGATAGTGATAGTTATTGATCCAATTAACTCTAAGTAGATGATAGGAGAGGTGTATTTAACTGCTACTTCCAGGGACCCATGTTGATGGACAGGAGGCTTGCTGTTATGATAGACTGCAGCGCCCGTCCAGTTTCTCTCCTTATCCCCATAGCCATACCCTGTGCCAAACAACTTTGGACTGCCACATTAATACCAGGGTCAACCACATCTATGACTTGCTTTGGCTAATGAGATAATTTTTTTAATTCCCCCCCCTTTTTTTTTATTTTTTATTTTATATTGGAACATAGTTGATAAACATTGTTTTGTTAGTTTCAAGTATACAGTGAAATGGTTCATATACAGGTATCTATTCTTTTTCAAATTCATTTAGGTTGTTATATAACATTGGGCAGAGTTCCATGTGCTATACAGTAAGTCCTTGTTGGTTATCCATTTTAAATAGAGCAGTGGGCAGGCACATGGCTAATAGGATTTTAGCAGATAGAATCCCAGCAAATGCTTGAAATGGGCTTGCATTCAGATTTGCTCTCTTGTGTCTCTGCCATTGCCGTGAAGATAGGTGAGGGCCAGCTAGTAGGAGGACAAGAGTAATGTGGAGTCCCAGATGCCTGAGCTGATAGCTAGCCGACAATCTCAGACTGTAACAAATCTCCTGGCAATTGGGGAGACCCAGATTCTATCCCTGACAACCAAATATCTGAGGAAGCCCAGCTAGATTAGCATAGCCACCAGCCAATCTTCAGCTTTCCCAAACATGTGAACACAAATTGATCATGTATGCCATGCATGTTTTGTGGCTTTTAAAATATAAGGTATTCTTATGGAAACAGGTAACTGTGATAGCTCTCTTTAGAAATTGTTTTTAAAAAGTGATGTGTAATTTGTTAAGTAATCTGTTATATGCCTTCTTTTTTTTAATTTTTATGAAAGCTTGTAAAATAAGTATAATAATGCCAGATTTTAATTTACAGTTGTTTTACTAGAGGTAGAGAAGGATGACTCCTGAGAGGACCATCTATCCGATGTGCAAGGTTAATTATCTCCACCTGGAACAAGGCAAGATCCTCCCCGGTGCCCAAATAATCTCATGGTAGTAAGATGAGCCTTTGTGTAAGAGCTAAATAAATATTTTCAAAGAATTAAGTCACATACAGTTAAGCTATGGACATGAAATTTTGAACAGATATTGATGCCAAAGGCATTTTTCTTTCACCCGACTTTTGTAGGTTTAAGTCTCCTTGTCTAAAAATAGCAACATATCAATCCATTAACATGCACATTCTCTCATTACTTTAAATCCCTCCATTCCCCACAAACTCCGAGTCTTGACCACTGGCCTGAATGCCAGACAAATATATTCTACTGCCTGTTAGACATTTCCAACTAAAGGTCAGTCGGGCACCTCCTACTTAACATATCCAAATAGAAATCCACTATTTTTCACTGAAAACTGAAGCTTGGATTTCCTGTCTCTGTGAATGACTCCACCCATCATGAAGCCAAGACTTGAGAGTCATTCTTCATCCTTTCTCTTCCTTTAGCTCGCCTCTCCCAAATCTTATAATGACTAAAGTGGTCCACACATTCCCAAAAACTATTTATCACCATTCTCCTGGCCTGCAGGAGCCCTGCTATTTGTATTTTAGTAATCCATATTGATCACTAAAATATCAAAGTCATTCATTTTCCACGATAATCTGGCTGGGGTTATAACACAGTCTCAGAGTAGCAAAATGTGGAGCTCTATATTTCAACAATAATGCCAAACATGTTGCTTATTTTTATGTTCCTGAATCCATGTAGCATTGAGAAGGGCATCCAGAGAACCCCAAGAAAGAAGGACTTCCCATCTTCTCTAACAACTAATCAATTCTTTTGAAAATCAGATTTTTCAATGCAAGGGTTAAGGGGATGAAAGGGGGTTTAAAAGTTAAAACACACCAGGAGTTATCTGGCACGAGACTCTTGAAGAAATTGTTAATGCCTAAATGTTCCATGCTTTTCAGTGGCCTGGTGCCTGAACTTAAACAGAACTTCAATAAAAGTCATACAGAAAAAATAAATGGAATGGAATCTAAGGAGCTCAGCAATTATGTTAGAAATGTTTATCTAAGGAAAAAAACTAAACATCAATTTTTAAATCCTTTTTTATTATAAAATATAAAGGGACTGAAAGTTTATCTCTAGATTGTGCACTGGGCAAATGAAATTCATATGTGTTGAATATACACTGATTTTTTTCAAATAATGAATCTGCCATGTGGGCTTATTCAGTTCTGCTCTTGCTGTGAAATCCTGAGTGCGCAGACTGTGTAGCCTTGGAGAACCCAGGAAGCTGAGCATATGATGGTCTTGACAGTGATATGCCTTTTTACAAATAGGTGCCTGTCTGCACATGTGAAAAATGTGAAGAAGCAACTAATAGAACTAAAATACTTAGTATAACAGATTCACTTTGGGTTTACAGTGAGCATCAAGCACTCAAATAGAATATCCTGATCTATTATAACTAGTGTGTGTATGTGAGGGGTGTGTGTGTGTGTGTGTGTGTGTGTGTGTGTGTGTGTGTGTGTTGAGAGGTTGCATAATGAAAGATAATATGCCCTTTATTGAGATATAGGAAGAGAAATCCAATTTTAGTCTTCATGTTAATAAAAAAGATGAAGTTTCTACACATTCAATGCTGTGACTCCATCATCAACAAAACACAGAGGATTACAATAGAAATAGTCAAAACCTTGCAGGGGCATAATATCAATAAAAGGAACTCATCCCAATCATAAGTGATCTGAAGCAATGGGCATTTGTGCAGCAGATATTACAAAAAGCAAGCTGTAGATTCTGTATCTAAAGCACAATGAGCATTCATAAAAGTCAAGTCTGATCATCTTCTTAAAGTAATATTGGTCCACATAAAAAGAAGTGACCTTCAAGAAGACTTTCAGCAAGTTGGCTAATACTAGAGAGGGAAATCAAGGTAGAGCTGAGAAAAGAAATCTCTTTGCTCAGTCGTTTCCAACTCTTTGTGACTCCATGGACTGCAACACTCCAGGCTTCCCTGTCCTTCACCATCTCCCAGAGCTTGCTCAAATTATGTCCACTGAGTCAGTGATGCCATCCAATCATCTCATCCTCTGTCATCCTCTTCTCCTCTTGCCTTCTATCTTTTCCAGCATCAGGGTCCAATGAGTCAGTTATTCACATCAGGTGGCAAAAGTATTGGATCTTCAGTTTCAGCATCAGGCCTTCAAATGAATATTCAGGGTTACTTTTCTTTAGGATTGATTAGTTTGAATTCCTTGCAGTCCCAAGGACTCTCAAGAGTCTTCTTCAACACCACAGTTCAAAGCCATCAATTCCACACTTTGCCCTCTTTATGGTCCAACTCTCACATCTATACATGTCTGCTGAAAACACCATCAGTCAGTTCAGTCAGTTCAGTCACTTAGTCGTATCCGACTCTTTGCGACCCCATGAATTGCAGCAACTCCAGGCCTCCCTGTCCATCACCAACTCCCGGAGTTCATGAAAACACCATAGCTTTGTCTAAATGGACCTTTGTTGGCAACGTAACATCTCTGCTTTTTAATATGCTGTCTAGGTTTGTCATAGTTTTTATTCCAAGGAGCAAGTGTCCTTGAATTTGATGATTGCAGTCACCAGCTTCAGTGATTTTGGAGCTCAAGAATATAAAGTCTCTCACTGTTTTCTTTGTTTCCACATCTATTTGTCATGAAATGATGGGATCAGATGCCATGATCTTCATTTTTTGAATGTTGAGTTTTATCCCAGGTTTTTCACTCTCCTTTTTCACCTTCATCAAGAGTCACTTTAGTTCCTCTTTGTGTTCTGCCATAAGGGTGGTGTCATCTGCATATCTAAAGTTATTGATATTTCTCCTGGCAGTCTTGATTCCAGCTTGTGTTTCAACCAGCCAGGCATTTCACATGATGTACTCTTCATATAAGCTAAATAAGCAGGGTGACAATATACAGCTTTGATGTACTCCTTCACCAGTTTAGAACCAGTCTGTTGTTCGAAGTCTAGTTCTAACTTTTGCTTCTTGACCTGCATACAGGTTTCTCAGGAGGCAGGTAAGGTGGTCTGATATTCCTATCTCTTTAAGAATTTCCAGAGTTGTTGTGATTCACAGTCAAAGGCTGTAATGTAGTCAATGAAGCAGAAGTGGATGTTTTTCTGGAATTCTCTTGCTTTATCTATGATCCAATAGATGTTGGCAATTTGACCTGTGTTTCTTCTGCCTTTTCTAAATCCAGCTTGTACATCTGGAATTTCTCGGTTCACATACTGTTGAAGCCTGGCTTGGAGAATTTTGAGCACTATTTTGCTACCGTGTGAGATGAGTGCAGTTATGTCATAATTTGAACATTCTATGGCATTTCCTTTCTTTGGGATGGGAATGAAAGCTGACCATTTCCAGTCCTGTGGCCACTGATGAGTTTTCCAAATTTGCTGGCATATCGAGTGCAACACTTTCACAGCATCATCTTTCAGGATTTGGAATAGCTCAACTGGAATTCCATCACCTCCACTAGCTTTGTTTGTAGTGATGCTTCCTAAGGCCCCCTTGACTTCACATTCCAGGAAATCTGGCTCTAGGTGAGCAATTACATCATCATGGTTATCCCGGTCATTAAGGTCTTTTTTATATAGCTCTTCTGTGTATCCTTGCCACCTCTTATTATCTTCTACTTCTGTTAAGTCTATATCATTTCTGTCCTTTATTGTGTCCATCTTTTCATGAAAGATTCCCTTGGTATCTCTAATTTTCTTGAAGAGATCTCTAGGCTTTCCCATTCTACTGTTTTCCTCTCTTTCCTTGCATTGTTCACTTAAGAAGGCTTCCTTATCTCTCCTTGCTATTCTTTGGAACTCTGCATTCACACTGGTATATCTTTCCTTTTCTCCTTTGCCTTTTGCTTTGCTTTTCTCAGCTATTTGTAAGGCCTCCTCAGACAACCATTTTGCCTTTTTGCATTTCTTCTTCTTGGGGATAGTTTTGAATACATCCTCCTATACAATGTTTGAATCTCTTTCTATAGTTCATTCAGCACTCTGTCTATCAGATCTAATCCTTTGAATCTATTTGTCACTTCCACTGTTAAATCATAAGGAATTTGACTTAGGTCATACCTGAATGGCCTAGTGATCTTCCCTACTTTATTCTATTTATGTCTGAATTTGGCAGAAGTAGTTCATGATCTGAACCACAGTCAGCTCCCAGTCTTGTTTTTGCTGACCGTATAGACTTCTCCATCTTCAGCTGCAAAGAGTATAATCAATCTGATTTTGGTATTAACTATCTGGTGATGTCCATGTGTAGAGTCATCTATTGTGTTGTTGGAAGAAGGTGTTTGCTATGACCAGTGCATTCTCTTGGAAAAACTCTATTAGCTTTTGCCCTGCTTCATTTTGTACTCCAAGGCCAAACTTGCCTGTTATTCCAGGTATCTCTTGACTTCCTACTATTGCTTTCCAGTCCCCTATGATGAAAAGGATATCTTTTTTTGGTGTTAGTTCTGGAAGATCTTGTAGGCTTTCATAAAACCATTAAGCTTCAACTTCTTCAGCATTAGTGGTTGGGGCATAGATCTCTAGTAAGAGCTAAATGATTGATGAGATAGCTGAAAATAAACACAAAAATATCATTATTAAATATAATTTGATGAATATAGTTATGACTAAGAATGTTCCTCCCCAAAGTTGTGAGGCTTAAATATTAATGTTGAATGTGAAAAAAAGAACTTAGTATAGTGATGTATGGTAAGTACTCAGTTAATGGTAAATATTTTTTTTTTAATTTTATTTTATTTTTAAACTTTACATAACTGTATTAGTTTTGCCAAATATCAAAATGAATCTGCCACAGGTATACATGTGTTCCCCATCCTGAACCCTCCTCCCTCCTCCCTCCCCATTCCATCCCTCTGGGTTGTCCCAGTGCACTAGCCCCAAGCATCCAGTATCGTGCATCGAACCTGGACTGGCAACTCGTTTCATACATGATATTTTACATGTTTCAATGCCATTCTCCCAAATCTTTCCACCCTCTCCCTCTCTCACAGAGTCCATAAGACTGTTCTATACATCAGTGTCTCTTTTGCTGTCTCGTACACAGGGTTATTGTTACCATCTTTCTAAATTCCATATATATGCGTTAGTATACTGTATTGGTGTTTTTCTTTCTGGCTTACTTCACTCTGTATAATAGGCTCCAGTTTCATCCACCTCATTAGAACTGATTCAAATGTATTCTTTTTAATGGCTGAGTAATACTCCATTGTGTATATGTACCACTGCTTTCTTATCCATTCATCTGCTCATGGACATCTAGGTTGCTTCCATGTCCTGGCTATTATAAACAGTGCTGCGATGAACATTGGGGTACACGTGTCTCTTTCCCTTCTGGTTTCCTCAGTGTGTATACCCAGCAGTGGGATTGCTGGATATAAGGCAGTTCTATTTCCAGTTTTTTAAGGAATCTCCACACTGTTCTCCATAGTGGCTGTACTAGTTTGCATTCCCACCAACAGTGGAAGAGGGTTCCCTTTTCTCCACACCCTCTCCAGCATTTATTGCTTGTAGACTTTTGGATCGCAGCCATTCTGACTGGTGTGAAATGGTACCTCATAGTGGTTTTGATTTGCATTTCTCTGATAATGAGTGATGTTGAGCATCTTTTCATGTGTTTGTTAGCCATCTGTATGTCTTCTTTGGAGAAATGTCTATTTAGTTCTTTGGCCCATTTTTTGATTGGGTCATTTATTTTTCTGGAGTTGAGCTGTAGGAGTTGCTTGTATATTCTCGAGATTAGTTGTTTGTCAGTTGCTTCATTTGCTATTATCTTCTCCCATTCTGAAGGCTGCCTTTTCACCTTGCTAATAGTTTCCTTTGATGTGCAGAAGCTTTTAAGGTTAATTAGGTCCCATTTGTTTATTTTTTCTTTTATTTCCAATATTCTGGGAGGTGGGTCATAGAGGATCCTGCTGTGATGTATGTCAGAGAGTGTTTTGCCTATGTTCTCCTCTAGGAGTTTTATATTTTCTGGTCTTACGTTTAGATCTTTAATCCATTTTGAGTTTATTTTTGTGTATGGTGTTAGAAAGTGTTCTAGTTTCATTCTTGTACAAGTGGTTGACCAGATTTCCCAGCACCACTTGTTAAAGAGATTGTCTTTAACCCATTGTATATTCTTACCTCCTTTGTCAAAGATAAGGTGTCCATATGCGTGTGGATTTATCTCTGGGCTTTCTATTTTGTTCCATTGATCTATATTTCTGTCTTTGTGCCAGTACCATACTGTCTTGATAACTGTGGCTTTGTAGTAGAGCCTGAAGTCAGGCAGGTTGATTCCTCCAGTTCCATTCTTCTTTCTCAAGATCGCTTTGGCTATTCGAGGTTTTTTGTATTTCCATACAAATTGTGAAATTATTTGTTCTAGCTCTGTGAAGAATGCTGTTGGTAGCTTGATAGGGATTGCATTGAATCTATGATTGCTTTGGGTAGTATACTCATTTTCACTATATTGATTCTTCCAATCCATGAACATGGTATATTTCTCCATCTGTTAGTGTCCTCTTTGATTTCTTTCACCAGTGTTTTATAGTTTTCTATATATAGATCTTTAGTTTCTTTAGGTAGATATATTCCTAAGTATTTTATTCTTTCCGTTGCAATGGTGAATGGAATTGTTTCCTTAATTTCTCTTTCTGTTTTCTCATTATTAGTGTATAGGAATGCAAGGGATTTCTGTGTGTTGATTTTATATCCTGCAACTTTACTATTGCATTGATTAGTTCTAGTAATTTTCTGGTGGAGTCTTTAGGGTTTTCTATGTAGAGGATCATGTCATCTGCAAACAGTGAGAGCTTTACTTCTTATTTTCCCATTTGGATTCCTTTTATTTCTTTTTCTGCTCTGATTGCTGTGGCCAAAACTTCCAAAACTATGTTGAATAGTAATGGTGAAAGTGGGCACCCTTGTCTTGTTCCTGACTTTAGAGGAAATGCTTTCAATTTTTCACCATTGAGGATAATGTTTGCTGTGGGTTTGTCATATATAGCTTTTATTATGTTGAGGTATGTTCCTTCTATTCCTGCTTTCTGGAGAGTTTTGATCATAAATGGATGTTGAATTTTGTCAAAGGCTTTCTCTGCATCTATTGAGATAATCATATGGTTTTTATTTTTCAATTTGTTAATGTGGTGTATTACATTGATTGATTTGCGGATATTGAAGAATCCTTGCATCCCTGGGATAAAGCCCACTTGGTCATGGTGTATGATCTTTTTAATGTGTTGTTGGATTCTGATTGCTAGAATTTTGTTAAGGATTTTTGCATCTATGTTCATCAGTGATATTGGCCTGTAGTTTTCTTTTTTTGTGGGATCTTTGTCAGGTTTTGGTATTAGGGTGATGGTGGTCTCATAGAATGAGTTTGGAAGTTTACCATCCTCTGCAATTTTCTGGAAGAGTTTGAGCAGGATAGGTGTTAGCTCTTCTCTAAATTTTTGGTAGAATTCAGCTGTGAAACCGTCTGGACCTGGGCTTTTGTTTGCTGGAAGATTTTTGATTACAGTTTCGATTTCCGTGCTTGTGATGGGTCTGTTAAGATTTTCTATTTCTTCCTGATCGAGTTTTGGAAAGTTGTACTTTTCTAAGAATTTGTCTATTTCTTCCACGTTGCCCATTTTATTGGCATATAATTGCTGATAGTACTCTCTTATGATCCTTTGTATTTCCGTGTTGTCTGTTGTGATCTCTCCATTTTCATTTCTAATTTTATTGATTTGATTTTTCTCCCTTTGTTTCTTGATGAGTCTGGCTAATGGTTTGTCAATTTTATTTATCCTTTCAAAAAACCAGCTTTTGGTTTTGTTGATTTTTGCTATGATCTCTTTTGTTTCTTTTGCATTTATTTCTGCTCTAAGTTTTAAGATTTCTTTCCTTCTACTAACCCTGGGGTTCTTCATTTCTTCCTTTTCTAGTTGCTTTAGGTGTAGAGTTAGGTTATTTATTTGACTTTTTTCTTGTTTCTTGAGGTGTGCCTGTATTGCTATGAACTTTCCCCTTAGGACTGCTTTTACCGTGTCCCACAGGTTTTGGGTTGTTGTGTTTTCATTTTCATTCGTTTCTATGCAAATTTTGATTTCTTTTTTGATTTCTTCTGTGATTTGTTGGTTATTCAGCAGCGTGTTGTTCAGCCTCCATAAGTTGGAATTTTTAATAGTTTTTCTCTTGTAGTTGAGATCTAATCTTACTGCATTGTGGTCATAAAAGATGCTTCGAATGATTTCTATTTTTTTGAATTTACCAAGGCTAGCTTTATGGCCCAGGATGTGATCTATCCTGGAGAAGGTTCCATGTGGGCTTGAGAAAAAGGTGAAATTCATTGTTTTGGGATGAAATGTCCTATAGATATCAATTAGGTCTAACTGGTCTATTGTATCGTTTAAAGTTTGTGTTTCCTTGTTAATTTTCTGTTTAGTTGATCTATCCATAGGTGTGAGTGGGGTATTAAAGTCTCCCACTATTATTGTGTTATTGTTAATTTCTCCTTTCATACTTGTTAGCATTTGTCTTACATACTGCGGTGCTCCCGTGTTGGGTGCATATATATTTATAATTGTTATATCTTCTTCTTGGATTGATCCTTTGATCATTATGTAGTGACCATCTTTGTCTCTTTTCACAGTCTTTGTTTTAAAGTCTATTTTATCTGATATGAGTATTGCTACTCCTGCTTTCTTTTGGTCCCTATTTGCATGGAAAATCTTTTTCCAGCCCTTCACTTTCAGTCTGTATGTGTCCCCTGTTTTGAGGTGGGTCTCTTTTAGACAACATATGTAGGGGTCTTGTTTTTGTATCCATTCAGCCAGTCTTTGTCTTTTGGTTGGGGCATTCAACCCATTTACGTTTAAGGTAATTACTGATAAGTATGATCCCGTTGCCATTTACTTTATTGTTTTGGGTTCGAATTTATATACAGTTTTTGTGTTTCCTGTCTAGAGAATATCCTTTAGTATTTGTTGGAGAGCTGGTTTGGTGGTGCAGAATTCTCTCAGCTTTTGCTTGTCTGAAAAGCTTTTGATTTCTCCTTCATACTTGAATGAGATCCTTGCTGGGTACAATAATCTGGGCTGTAGGTTATTTTCTTTCATCATTTTAAGTATGTCTTGCCATTCCCTCCTGGCTTGAAGAGTTTCTATTGAAAGATCAGCTGTTATCCTTATGGGTATTCCCTTGTGTGTTATTTGTTGTTTTTCCCTTGCTGCTTTTAATATTTGTTCTTTGTGTTTGATCTTTGTTAATTTGATTAATATGTGTCTTGGGGTGTTTCGCCTTGGGTTTATCCTGTTTGGGACTCTCTGGGTTTCCTGGACTTGGGTGATTATTTCCTTCCCCATTTTAGGGAAGTTTTCAACTATTATCTCCTCAAGTATTTTCTCATGGTCTTTCTTTTTGTCTTCTTCTTCTGGGACCCCTATGATTCGAATGTTGTAGCGTTTAATATTGTCCTGGAGGTCTCTGAGATAGTCCTCATTTCTTTTAATTCGTTTTTCTTTTATCCTCTCTGATTCATTTATTTCTACCATTCTATCTTCTAATTCACTAATCCTATCTTCTGCCTCTGTTATTCTACTATTTGTTGCCTCCAGAGTGTTTTTAATTTCACTTATTGCATTATTCATTATATATTGACTCTTTTTTATTTCTTCTAAGTCCTTGTTAAACCTTTCTTGCATCTTCTCAATCCTTGCCTCCAGGCTATTTATCTGTGATTCCATTTTAATTTCAAGATTTTGGATCAATTTCACTATCATTATTTGGAATTCTTTATCAGGTAGATTCCCTATCTCTTCCTCTTTTGTTTGGTTTGGTGGGCATTTATCCTGTTCCTTTATCTGCTGGGTATTCCTCTGTCTCTTCATCTTGTTTAAATTGCTGAGTTTGGGGTGTCCTTTCTGTATTCTGGCAGTTTGTGGAGTTCTCTTTATTGTGGCGTTTCCTCACTGTGTGTGGGTTTGTGCAGGTGGCTTGTCACGGTTTCCTGGTTAGGGAAGCTTGTGTCGATGTTCTGGTGGATGGAGCTATATTTCTTCTCTCTGGAGTATAATGAAATGTCCAGTAATGAGTTATGAGATGTCTATGGTTTTGGGGTGACTTTGGGCAGCCTGTATCTTGAAGCTCAGGGCTGTGTTCCTTTGTTGCTGGAGAATTTGCTTGGTATGTCTTGCCCTGGAACTTGTTGGCCCTTGTGTGGTGCTTGGTTTCAGTGTTGGTATGGAGGCGTTTGATGAGCTCCTGTCAATTAATGTTCCTTGGAATCAGGGTTTGGACTTAAGCCTCCTACTTCCAGTTATCGGTCTTATTTTTACAGTAGTTTCAAAACTTCTCCTTCTATACAGCACCATTGATAAAACATCTACGTTAAAGATGAAAAGTTTCTCTACTGTGAGGGTCACTCAGAGAGGTTCACAGCATTACATGGAGAAGAGAAGTGGGAGGAGGGAGTTAGAGGTGACCCAAATGAGATGAGGTGGAATCAATAGTGGAGAGAGTGGGCTAGCCAGTAGTCACTTCCTTATGTGCACTCCACAACTGGACTGCTCAGAGATGTTCACAGAGTTATACAGAGAAGAGAAGAAGGAGGCAGGAGACAGAGGTGGCCAGAAGGATAAAAGGGGGAAATGAAAAGGAGGGAGACAGATCCAGCCAGTAATCAGTTCCCTAAGTGTTCTCCACCATCTGGAACACAGAGAAATTCACAGAGTTGGGTAGAGTAGAGAGGGGTTAGGGAGGAGATACAGGCAACCTGGTGGAGAAAACGGAGAGTCCAAAGGGAGAGAGAGCAGTCAAGCCAGTAATCTCGTTCCCTAGTGAAAAATGGGTCCTGAAGATTGGGTTCTTAAAGGTACAAAATTGGTAACAAATACATAAAAGCAAAAATTAAAAATCTAGAGTAGAGTTTGGAATTTCAAAAATGTGATGTTAGTGAAAAGAAGAAGGAAAAGAAAGAGAGAAAAAAAGAACAAAGAAAAACAAACAAGGTTGCAAAAATTATAAAGAAACTACAGGTACAGAATTGATAACTAATACCAAAAAGCAAAAATTAAAAATCTAGAGTAGAGTTTGGAATTTCAAAAATACAATGTTAAAAAAAAAAGAAGAAGAAAAATAAAGAGAGAAAACAAACAAACCAACAAAAACAATGTCGCAAAAATTATAAAGAAAATACAGGTACAAAATTGCTATCAAATACCAAAAAGCATAAATTAAAAATCTTGAGTAGAGTTTGGAATTGCAGATATATGATGTTATATAAAAGAAGAAGAGAAAGAAACAGAGGGGGGAAGAAAAAGTCACAGAAATTATAAAAAAAAAAACTATATGTACAAAATTGATAACATATACCAAAAGGCTAAAATTAAAAATCTAGAGTAGAGTTTGGAATTTCAAAAATACGATGTTAAAGAAAAGAAGAAGGAAAAGAAAGAGAGAAAAAACGAACAAAGAAAAACAAACAAGGTCGCGAAAAATTATAAAGAAACTACAGGTACAAAATTGATAACTAATACCAAAAAGCAAAATTTAAAAATCTAGAGTAGAGTTTGGAATTTCAAAAATACAATGTTAAAAATAAGAAGAAGAAAAATAAAGAGAGAAAACAAACAAACCAACAAAAACAATGTCGCAAAAATTATAAAGAAAATACAGGTACAAAATTGCTATCAAATACCAAAAAGCATAAATTAAAAATCTTGAGTAGAGTTTGGAATTGCAGATATATGATGTTATACAAAAGAAGAAGAGAAAGAAACAGAGGGAAAAAAAAAGTCACAGAAATTATGAAAAAAACTATATGTACAAAATTGATAACATATACCAAAAGGCTAAAATTAAAAATCTAGAGTAGAGTTTGGACTTTCAAAAACACATGTTAAAGAAAAGAAGAAAAAGAAAAAAAAAAAAAAAACACGGACAAAAAATTATAAAATATATATATGAAGTTTGCTGAAGAAGAAAAAAAAAATAGGGTCTTTTTTTTTTTTTTGCAAAGTAATAGTTATAAAAGTGAAAATTAAAGGACAATAGAGGACTTAAAATTTTTTTTTTTAATTAAAAAAAAAAGAAAGAAAGATTGATCGTAAAAATAGTAAAAATATATCTAGGTCTTTCTCTGGTTTTGTTGTGAGTATTGTGGGTTCAGTTCATTTTTGGCTAGTTCCTTGGTCTGACTTATATTTCTCAAGATCTATAGGCCCCTTCCTATGTAGTCCGTAGTAACCACAGGGTTTTAGTCTATGGCCTGTAGCTTCCAAGGCGTTTCCCTCTGTTATAGCTTCTTCTGTTTGCTGGTCTCTTCAGTGTCTGGTTCCCGCCCTGACACAAAGGGGACGGTGGAGGACACTATTTTTTTTTATTTTATTTAGGCTCACTTGTTCAGCCACGCTGTGGGGAGGGAGGGAGGGATGCTGCAAACAGATAACACTGGCGTGCGCTCGCAGTGCCTCAGCCACACTGGGTCTGCCCCCGCTCACGGTGCGTGTAGCCTCCCTGCCCACACTGCTCGGGCTCTAGGTTGTTCCGCCGGGAGCAATCAGAGGCCGGCCCTGGGCTGAGCTCCCAGGTCCAAGCCGCTCAGGTTCAGGCACTCGGGTAGTCCTCAGAGGCGCAGACTCGGTTGGGCCTGCGTTTTGTGTTCTTCCCAGATCCGAGCAGCTCAGGTGATGAGGTGTTTGGCGGGCGCCAATGCTGCGACTTATCGCCTCCCCGCCACTCGGTTATCTGGGTGTAAAACCGGCGCACCTTCTCAGGCAGATGTTGACCGTCCAGACCCCCAAGAAGTTTTAGTTAGCAAAGAAGCCTGCTTACAGTTTTATAGATAGTGTCTCTCTTGGGCTGCGATTGCCCCCTTACCGCTCTGGCTGCCTGTCACCGGAGGGGGAAGGTCTGCAACCGGCTATCTCTGTTCAGTCCTTTGTTCTGTGCGCGGGCCTGGCGGTGTCTTAGGTTAGGGCTGGCTTTTCGCGTGGTAGATATCCCACAGTCTGGTTTGCTAGCCCAAATTATTTCGCTCAGATAGCGCTCAGGACATTCGGGCCCGATTCTTACTCTAAGGGACACAGCCCGCGCCGCGCTTCCCTGCCCAGCCCCCGCTTGCTAATGCCGTGTGCAGGCATCTGCGCTGCTTCTCCGCTGGGGGAGTTACCGTAGGGCTCACAATCTGCGATTTTTAATTGTTTATTTTTTTTTTTTCTCCCTTTTATGTTGCCCTCTGTGCTTCCAAAGCTCGGCACAGATTCGGCAGTGAGAAGGTTTCCTGGTGTTTGGAAACTTCTCTCTTTTTAAGACTCCCTTCCCGGGACGGAACTCCGTCCCTCCCTCTTTTGTCTCTTTTTTTGTCTTTTATATTTTTTCCTACCTCCTTTCGAAGAGTTGGGTTGCTTTTCTGGGTGCCTGATGTCCTCTGCCGGCATTCAGAAGTTGTTTTGTGGAATTTACTCGACGTTTAAATGCTCTTTTGATGAATTTGTGGGGGAGAAAGTGTTCTCCCCGTTCTACTCCTCCGCCATCTTGGCTCCTCCCCCCTTAATGGTAAATATTAAATGCATAGCTTTTATTTCATCATGGGAATTCATTGATTCTCTATAGACCCTTTGAGTGCTTAATAAAATCTTGAGATTAGATGAGTTATTTCTTTGGGTCAGCCAAATGTATTATTTTTAACTGCAACATTTACACCAAAATTTAGTAGCTTGAAACAATAATATTTATTAGATTATATTAATAGCTTTTGTAGATAAGGAATCTGAACACAGTCTAATTGGGGCCCTGACTCAGGTGTCTCACCAGGCTATAATCTAGGTGTTGATTCAGGATGCTCTAACAAGGTACAATAGACTGGTAGATTTATAAACAGTAAGAATTTATTTCTTAAAGTTATGGAAGCTGGAAGCCCAAATCAGGTGCCAGCATGGTGGGGTTCTGGGGAGAGTCAGTGACTGACTTGTTGTATCCACACATGACAGAAAATACAAGAGAGCTCTTTGGGGTCTCTACTTATAAAATGGCACTAATCCATTTCTGAGAGCTTAAGCCTTACAATCTACCTCCTAAAGGCCTACCTCCTAAGCCCATCTCATAGGGAATTAGGAGGTCTATGTTTGAACTTAGGGAGGACACAAATATTCAGCCAGTAATACAATCTCATGGTCTGAATGGGGAAGAAGCCACATCCAAGCTCACTTATACAGTTATTGGCAGAATTCAGTTCCTTGCTGGGTGGTTTGGATGGAGCATAGCAATTGTCCACTGGCCATTGGCTGGAGATTGCCCTGTGTTCCTTGCCATGCGGGCTTCTTCATAGGGTGCTCACAGTATGACGGCTCACTTCATTAATCAGGCAAGCAAGCAAGAACTGCCACTCGGGAGAAGTGCAAGCAAGATGGGAGACATGGTCTTCTTTTAAATCTAATTTTTGAGGTGACATCCTGCCAGAGTTGCACATTAGGTGAAAATCCCAGGTCCAGCCAACACTCAGGGAAGGGCGTTATGCAGGTTGGGAACATCAGGGGTGGAGACCACTAAGAACCTTCTTAGAAGCTGTAGACCACAGATCAAGTTGAGAAAACACTCCACAAACAGATCAAAGAGCTAGATTTCATTTCAGAACCTACCACCACCAAGGTGTTCTGTTGAAGCAAGCTGCTGGACAGACCTATCATGCTGCAGTCCAGGGTTTTTGGGGTTGACCACTTGGGTTTGAACCAGACTTCACATACTGTGTGATCTCAGAGATTTACTTGACCTGAAGTTTCCCATATGTAAAAACTGTATTTGTATAATACATACTTCTCATTAAGTGAATTAATGCATATAGATCTCTTAGAAGACTGCTGGGGAATAATAGCAATAAAGATACTTAGCTATCAGGGCTGCTGACAGGATTAAATGAGATGATGAAGGAAAGGTCTTAGCACAATCACCACATTCAATACATGGTATCTGCTATCATCAATGTCTTCATTTTCATCTTTAGAGAGGGGTGCCTCCTCCTGCTATAGGAGGTTGTTGTTCAGTCGCCAAGTCACGTCCAACTCTTTGTGACTCCATGGACCTAGGCCCCTAGGTCCCACTAGAGGGACACTAGACCTCTCTGTCCCTCACCATCTCCCAGAGTTCATCCAAGTTCATGTCCATTGAATAGGTGATTGTATCTAACCTGCTGTAAGTACCATTCCCCAATCTTCTTTCCTCAAGCTTCTATAAGAAGGGAAACTGACCTATGCAGGGTCAGTAGCACAACCTAAGGTGTCCCCAGTATTCACAGCAGTCAGCTTGCTCCTGAATCCCCGTGCTTCGGTGTCCCTTGAACAAGCGCTAATGAGAAAGATGGACAGATGTGTGCAGACATAGTAGGGAGACAAAGGGAGTCCATGACCTTCCAGGAAATTGGAGAGGACTTGGGTATCAGGCATGAATATGACACCAGCCAGGGAGCTCTAGCACACTCAAGCCACTGTGAGGGGTGATGGGCCTTCCAGCACAGTGGGGTGAAACCCGTCTCTAAACTTCTGGGATGAATGGAAACATTTTGAAAGATTTTGTTTGGAAACACGAGTTTCAGTAGACTCTTCTTGAGATCCCACTAGGAAATAGTGTTTCTGATCATTCTGCATGAAAACGAAATGGCGGTGTTTTTAGAAAAGGAATATATACTTGCTCTGTTTCTTAAACTCAAATATTCAAATAAATACTAGAATCTATGGTCTTTTTAAAGTTGTTTCAAGGCTGCAAAAAGAAACACAATAAAATGTGAATAAGGGCTTATGTTATATAGTCATCCACATAAGCAAATTGACTGGTAAGTATAGTATAGTATGATTATCATAATGTAGATCACAAACAGTATAAATTCAGGGAATTTCCTGCATTAGAGAACTAAGACTGTACATTAAGTGAGTTGCATCAGATACTTCATATGGTTTCTACAGGCAAAAGAGAGGTACGTAAATGGATGGTCTTGAGATGACAGGGAAAAGGGGGAAGTTCCACTTTGCATTGAATTCCAAGGGAACATATATTTAATGGTTTATTTTATGGAATAACAATTTCTCTTCTCTCATCTTCCCCAACTCAAACCACTCCCACAAATTTATTGGCAATCTTTGGTTTTGTGATGCTACTGACCTGGCACCACAGATAGCAAAGACAGATTAGAATTAAATGACAGTGAACCAAAGAAAACTTGTGAAGATTTGAGTAAATAAGCTTGGATAAGGCAGAGTAACTCATAAAATAAAACTCTTAAGGAAAAATAATATACATGTATATGTATATGCATACATATATATCACATATAAATGCATGATACTAATTCTGAAAGAATAGCAATATATGTGTGTGTGTATATAATAGCAATATACATATGTATATATATATACACACATACACACATATATATTTTTTTATTTTAACATTAAAAACCAATGAGATATGCAATTATAACAGAGAAAATGATAGGCAGTCCACAATGACATTTCAGAATCTTAATAGACAATGATATTGTTTGACTATTGTGCTTCCAAAATTTAGAAATAAGGAGTTTCCCAGTGATTCAGTGTAAAATGTCACCAAGTCTTAAGAATAAAAGGTTTTGAATAAGAAGAGTTTCTCTGAAGGAATGACTAAAACTCTCAAGCATTTTCAGAGAATTATACTTGTTCCTATACAATGCATAGACATGTGGCTTAAACAAACCCCTGGAGGGAATCTTGCTAAGTGTTGTAGTAGTGGAGACGATCTGGCCCCTGTATGTTTACATGATAGAATTTACTTCATATATTTACAAAGGGGCTTTCCAGGTGGCACAGTGGTAAAGAACTCACCTGCCAATGCACGAAAAGTACATTTGATCCCTGCATCAGGAAGATCTCCTGGAGAGGAAAATGGCAACCATTCCAGTATTCTTACCTGGAAAATTTCATGGACAGAGGAGCCTGGCGTGCTACAGACTATGAGGGTCTCAAAGAGTCAGACACAACTGAACACACACGCACAGACACACACACACACACATGCACAGACTTTCACTTAGTGCTCTGAAAAGTTCCAAAGAGCCCCTCAGTCTGATGCGGGGTCTTGGAAGAAGCCAGGGCAAGCAGGCGCCACCAGTACCATGGCAGAAATGGGGGCAGTGGCTTGAGGGTGGAGAAGGGGCACATTAAAGACCAGTTAGGAGTTTGACCTTGAGGCCAGAAGTCAGAGGATATGGGTCCTAACTTCATTGCATGTTTTTCAATTAGCAGCAGAACCTCTGAAAATTTAACTAACCTTGACAAGCTTCTTCTCCCTCATACTTCAAAGGGAATAATGAGATGTAGCAGATTTGTTGCATGAGAATTAAATGAAACAATATATGTGAAACCCTCACGACAGTACACAGGCCATTTGAAAGGCTTTATTAGGAGTCACCACTATTATCATGACCCCCTGCATTTTAGATTTAGAACCTATAATAGGAATATTACACAGAGTAGTTCTAAATCTAAAATGCAGGGGGTCATTGTAATGGTGGCTACTCCTAATAAAAGCCTTCAAATGGCCTGTGCCCTGTCTTGAACTGAATATATTAAGACTCACTCTTAGTATATTAAGAGCTTGGACTAATTTTGAAAAGAGCCAGGTTCAAAGGCCAGTTATGAAAAAGAGTCATGTGAACTTCCATGACTTTGAACTTTCCTAAGGCTCTTTTCCTTCATCTTTGAAATGATGATACTAAAAATAATCCCTTACTTATGGGATAGTTGGGTGGAATAAATGACTGTAAAGTTCTTGACATGGTAATTGATATATAGCAATCCTTAATAAATATTAGATGTTAATAAAAGTAATAAAATAACTGCACACATTATGTATTAAATATTTTTGAGTATCAACAAATGATTAGTAGGACAGAGCTAGTCCTTGCGCATATGGAATCTGTTGTCTGGTGGGTGTAATAAATAATAAACAAATCAGAAAATACCCCTTTTCCTATATTAAGAATCCAGATGAGAAGAATAATGAAGCACAGAGCTCCACAAGTATACTTAGTAGTAAAACCAATTTAGCCAGTGGGATTAGGGAGAACTTTCCTGAGAAACTAACATCTAAGCTGGGAGACAAGTGTGAGCAGGAGGTAGCTGGAGGCAGAGGCAACTTGTAAACATGTAGTCTGTGATGTGCGAAGATGGGAAGGTCAGCTTTGCAGGCAAGAAGATTCCAGTCTATCAGCAACATGTGAGCATCAGGGAAAAGAGCTACATGAAACTAACAAGGTGGAGAGGATTCAGAAACAATGGCTCAGTTGCTGGTGGTATATTTGGGAAGAAGTTGATGGATCAAGAAATATTTGGAGACAGAATCCACGAGACCTGGTGATTAAGACTCTGGGGCAAAATTTCAGCATAACTAGGAAAATGACAAAGTGTTAGTGAGCAGTTGGATAAAGGATGATGCTCTTTGCTGACAGAGGTGGTGGGGAGCAGGTAGAAGAGCAGATGTATAGTGGGGAAGGTGAGGGGTGTGGTAGTGGTGGGGGGGGTTGAGTTAAACATTAAGTAAACATGTAAAGAAAATATACAACAAAGATTTTTCAAATGACCATAATGTAAGAGGCAATACTTAAATGTAAGAGTTAGGAAAGTATTCCTTACTGAAAGCACCAGTGACTTTAGAGAGAGCTTGTGTCTGTTAATACCATAAAGTAGTTGAAGTTTTCTAAAGAGAAAATACTCTCGTAAGAGCAAGCACAAAGCTTCGGAGTTATTTTTAAAATTTCTGGACAACAAGGCTCCTCATAGACCAAAACAAGTGAAGCTAGTAGTATTAAAAATGCCTATATTCTTCAAAGCAAACATGTTCATTAATGCCTAGCAGCTACTGATGGAAGCTGCTATTTAACACAAGGAGCCCAGACTGGCACTCTGTGACAACTTAGAGGAGAGGGGATGTGGGAGGGAAGCTCAAGAGGGAAGGGATACACACACACACACACACACACATATATGTATGTATATATATATATACATATGTATATGGCTGCTGTTGCTGCTGCTGCTGCTGCTAAGTCACTTCAGTCATGTCCAACTCTGTGCGAACCCATAGACGGCAGCCCACCAGTCTCCTCCATCCCTGGGATTCTCCAGGCAAGAACACTGAAGTGGGTTGTCGTTTCCTTCTCCAATCATGAAAGTGAAAAGTGAAAATGAAGTTGCTCAGTCATGTCCGACTCAGCGACCCCATGGACCGCAGCCTACCATGCTCCTCCGTCCATGGGATTCTCCAGGCCAGAGTACTGGAGTGGGGTTCCATTGCCTTCTCTGGCATATGGCTATATATATATATATAGCCTATTCATATTTTTGTATGGGAGAAACAAACCAGCACAACATTGTAAAGCAATTATCTTTCAATTAAAAAAAAGGGCCTACTCAGTGTCACTTACTGCAGAAGGTACTTTCACATATTATCTAACACAATCCACATGCTAACCTCAAGAGGTAAATCTATTTTGCAGATGAGGAAATGGAAGCTCAGAAAAGAACAACAACCCATCTGGTAAGTAGCAAAACCAAGTGGTTTTGATTCCAATGCCCATGTTCTTTCTCCTTTATTACTTTGCCTTTTATTACAACAGGCATCCTAAGAAATTTCCAGAGGCTCCTATGCCACTATCTTCAATAAATGTATGGTGATTATTGGCTGTTTCTTTTGCTTCTTCATCTATCATCTATCTATTAGAAATAATAGCACCTTTATTTCTAATTGGGTAAATTCTTCTCTGACATGAGGTAGAATGGTTCAAGTGCCCATTGCTCCTTTAGGTAAGAAGGTAGGAGGGCTGGTGGCTCAGAATGAACTAATATAAAGCTTTCTTCTTGGAAATGAAATTAGGAGCAGAATGAGGCAAAGTCTGAAAACAGTGGGAGTTGGACCACCATCAAGCAGGCTTTTAAGTGGTTCCTGCTGCCTTGGTTCTTGCACTTCTAAGCATGCCCTTTGAGAGGCCTCATGATCCTGTTAGGCAGCCCACTTTGCTTCCAAGAATTTCCCTTTTGGCTTGTTAGGTAGATCCAGTTTCTGCTCTTTTCAACCCCAAAGGTCCACTGCAACAGTAAGCCCAGTCCTTGCAGAAGATTGAAAAGCTGTGTAGAAGGAGCTGTCCTGAGCCCTGAAGCTCTGGCTGCAGTGTGTTCTGTTCTGGGGTGCTAAGGGAGGAGTGAAGAGGAAACGTGTTCATTAACACAATGGAGTGCAGGAGTAAGGGTGTTTAATAAAGTTCCACAGGAGTGGTTCCGGACAGTGTCTAGCCTCTCTCCAACCTGGTTAATAAAGAAAGGTTTTCATAGAGCAATTAGGATTTGAGCAGAGTTTGGAATGAAGTGGTAGGAGTGAACTCATGGATGATTAGTTAGGAAGTTGCTTTTAAAGTACAGAGTTGTATGAAATTTCTGTGTCAGAGAGATGTATTTTACTAGGTACAAGGGCAAAAAGTGTCACTTAAATTCACCCATGTCTCGTGATTAGTAACCCACCCTGGATTCAACTGAGATGCTTTATAACAAAATATTTAAATATTTACATTTATCATAAGCCATTGGGTTTTTGAAAAATATTTCTCTTTAAAAAAGGTCTGGTTCTTCAAATAACTTCATACTCTTTTATTATGAGTTATATCCACCTCAGCCTATGAGACAGGTATTTTTCTGAGTTAATTTCCATCTTACTGGGAAGACCATTCCTACAGTTCCTAGTTTTTGAAACAAAAAAGTACTGCAAATTAGGTTAAAAAATAAAACGCAAAATCTCTAATGATTTAGATATGCCTAAGAGCTAAAAAAAGTGGAGAGTGAAAAAGTTGGCTTAAAGCTCAACATTCAGAAAATGAAGATCATGGCATCCGGTCCCATCACTTCATGGGAAATAGATGGGGAAACAGTGGAAACAGTGTCAGACTTTATTCTGGGGGGCTCCAAAATCACTGCAGATGGTGACTGCAGCCATGAAATTAAAAGACGCTTACTCCTTGGAAGGAAAGTTATGATCAACCTAGATAGCATATTGAAAAGCAGAGACATTACTTTGCCAACAAAGGTCCGTCTAGTCAAGGCTATGGTTTTTCCTGTGGTCATGTATGGATGTGAGAGTTGGACTGTGAAGAAGGCTGAGCGCCAAAGAATTGATGCTTTTGAACTGTGGTGTTGGAGAAGACTCTTGAGAGTCCCTTGGACTGCAAGGAGATCCAACCAGTCCATTCTGAAGATCAGCCCTGGGATTTCTTTGGAAGGAATGATGCTAAAGCTGAAACTCCAGTACTTTGGCCACCTCATGCAAAGAGTTGACTCATTGGAAAAGACTCTGATGCTGGGAGGGATTGGGGGCAGGAGGAGAAGGGGACGACATGATGAGATGGCTGGATGGCATCACTGACTCGATGGACGTGAGTCTCAGTGAACTCCGGGAGTTGGTCATGTTCAGGGAGGCCTGGTGTGCTGCGATTCATGGGGTCGCAAAGAGTCGGACATGACTGAGCGACTGAACTGAACTGAACTGAAGAGCTAAAAAAAATCCTTCACCTGCTGCTGATGGGTTGATATTCGTGGGCCATTTAGAGATCAGGAACAAACAGTGGTAACCTCTGTAAAAAGGATACTTCAAAGTTCCAAAACAGGGGGCAATTAATAGAAAAATTAATGATCTGTTATTAACTATGATTTCATAATTGCACAAAATTTGTGTATGACAGTGTATGATAACATTGTAAGAATGTGATACATTTGGTATTTTACATGCATTGTAAATGGGAATTTATTTCTACTAGGAGCTTACTTTTGATCAATATTTTGAATCAGTTCAGTTAAGTTCAGTCGCTCAGTTGTGTCCAGTTCTTTGCAACCCCAAGGACTGCAGCACTCCAGGCCTTCCTGTCCATCACCAACTCACAGAGCTTCCTCAAACTCATGTCCAATGAGTTGGTGATGCCATCCAAACATCTCATCCTCTGTCATCTCCTTCTTCCCCTGCCTTCAATCTTTCCCAGCATCAGGGTCTTTTCCAGTGAGTTGGAGTTTCACATTCTTTGGCATTGCCTTTTTCAGCGATTGGAATGAAAACTGACGATTTTCAGTCCTGTGGCCACTGCTGAGTTTTCTGAATTTGCTGGCATATAGAGTGCAGCACTTCAACAGCATCATCTTTTAGGACTTAAAATAGCTCAACTGGAATTCCATCACCTCCTCTAGCTTTGTCCGTAGTGATGCTTCCTAAGGACCACTTGTCTTTGCATTCCAAGGTGTCTGGCTCTAGGTGAGTGATCACACCATCGTGGTTATCTGGGTCATGAAGATCTTATCTTTTTTGTATAGTTCTTCTGTGTATTCTTGTTGCCTCTTCTTAATATCTTCTGCTTCTGTTTAGTCCATATGATTTCTGTCCTTTATTGTGCCCATCTTTGCATGAAATGTTCCCTTGGTATCTCTAATTTTCTTGAATAGATCTTTAGTCTTTCCCATTCTATTTTTTTTCTTCTATTTCTTTGCACTAGTCACTGAGGAAAGCTTTCTTATCTCTCCTTGCTATTCTTTGGAACTCTGCATCAGTTCTACATAAAAAATACTCTTCCAGTAACTCCTGAGAGGAAACCAAGGCCCCAGGTCGGTAAGAAATGAACCCTGCTTTCCAGAATCATACAGTCTACTGTATACAGTCTACTGGGGGTGGGAAGGTATATGGTAAATGACTGAAAGTATATAAAATAGGGAGAAGGTAATTACTTCTGTGGTTGGAGACCAAAGAAATCATTATGGGAAACTGCATCTGAGCTGTTCCCTCCACCTCCTTACACATTTCTTGTGCCTCCTATGAGGAAATAAAGAAAAAAACAACTGCTATGAAGTGAGGTGATCCTTAAAGAAATACCTGAGCAAGAAGAATGGGTGAGCCCAGGAGGAGAGAAAGATAACATATGGGACTTTTGCATGTTTGGAACCATCTCCCTCCAAGGAAAGGGAATGTAAGGCTGTACCCTGGGCGTGTTCTCTTTGTACTTGCAGAAGGAGGTACAGTGACTGCCCTCAAGGCTGACAGTGTGGGAGAAACTGACACCCAATATGGCTGCCAAAACGCCTGAGGCTCCTGCTGAGAAATGGGATGACACTGTTTCCTGCTTGGAAAGTAGGCACTATGCTTTTTCCTTTCTGCTCAGCTTTCAGATTAAAATGACCTGTTTGTGATTTCTTTTCCTTTCAAGTGTGCTACTAAAAGGTAGACATGTACCTAATGTCATTTTACAAAAGTATTTCAGAGAGTGGGGTATGCAATGTTCTTCATGTATGTTAAAGTGTGTTAGTTGCTCAGTTGGTGTCTGACTCTATGCGATTCCATGAACTATAGCCTTTCAGGCTCCTCTATGCCTGGTATTCTCCATGCAAGAATACTAGAGTGGGTTGCCATTCCCTTCTCCAGGGGATCTTCCTGACCAGGGGATTGAATCCAGGTCTCCTGCATTGCAAGCAGATTCTTTATCATCTAAGCCACCAGGGAAGTCCCTATGTTAGGGATATTCTATTCAGAAAAGCCTGAAAAGTACACACACAAAATAGAAGCTAAACAAAACGTGATATCAGCACTTTTGCCTGGTTCTGGCCCATAGTAGGCATTGGTGGCAAGAGCAGGAGTTTCACATGGCAATTGTAAGGCATCCCTTACAGTTCTGGGAACTGCCACCATTGCTGAGGACCTAATATTAGCTGACTCGGAAGATGCACCTCCAGCCCCTAATATGGCACCATCAAGTAAAGAGACCAGCTACCACTATTTATTGGAATATAAGCTATTGAGCCCTTTCAGTCAATCTGAGGACAGCAACATGTCCTCCTTGGAGGAAAGTCAGACCTTTGCACACACCAACCTCAAAGGAAACTCTGGCTTTATTTCATCACAGCTAACTGTATTCTGTGGAGCCAGGACTTCTGTCAGTGGCCTGGCTCTTGTCTTTATCTTTGGAGGGTCCATGACCATTTGGTCTCAGACAGGGGTGTGAGGGTTTACTGAACTAAGTTTTGTGCCAGCCTGAGATTCCCCAGTGGAGGAGAATCAAGAGTCTCTTGATAAAAGTGAAAGACAAAAGTGAAAAGTTAGCTTAAAACTCAACATTCAAAAAACTAAGATCATAGCATCCAACTCCACCACTTACCCACTTCATGGCAAATAGATGGGGACACAATGAAAACAGTGACAGACTTTATTTTGGGGGGCTCCAAAATCACTGCAGATGATGACTGCAGCCATGAAATTAAAAAATGCTTTCTCCTTGGAAGGAAAGCTATGACCAACCTAGACAGCATAGTAAAAAGTAGAGATGTTACTTTGCCAACAAAGGCCCATCTAGTCAAAGGTATGGTTTTCCAGTAGTCATGTAGGGATGTGAGAGTAAGACTTTAAAGAAATCTGAGTGCCAAAGAATTGATGCTTTTGAACTATGGTATTGGAGAAGACTCTTGAGAGTCCCTTGAACTGCAAGGAGATCCAACCAGTCCACCCCAAAAGGAAATCAGTGCTGAATATTCATTGGAAGGACTGATGCTGAGGCTGAAGCTGCAATACTTTGGTCACCTGATGTGAAGAGGTGACTCCTTGGAAAAGACCCTGATGCTGGGAAAGATTGAGGGCAGGAGGAGAAAGGGACGACAAAGGATGAGATGATTGGATGGTATTACCAACTCAATGGATTTGAGTTTGAGCAAGATCCAGGAGTCGGTGATGGACAGGGAAACCTGATGTACTGCAGTCCGTGTGGTTGCAAAGAGTCAGACATGACTGAGAAACTGAACTGAACTGAGATTCTTATTTCTGGAGTGTTCTGTTTAGAAGCACTCTATGGTTTTAGCTCATCTATTAAAAAATGCATGGGTCCAGAAGCCAAAAGATAGAGTTAATAAGAAGAGCAATGCAAAGTCCATCAGGAGAATGAATAGAAAATGGAAATATGGGTCAGGCAAGGCTGACTGATCCCTGAAAATGATGCCAGATTCTGGTGGGGGTGGGTGGGAGGTATGTATAAAAAATTGGAGACATACTAATTTTTTTCATTGCTTATTTGAAATTCAAACTTAATGGTCATCTCACATTTCATCTGGCAACCTTGTCTGTAAGATAAGGGCTATAATGGAAGAGACAGTGACTTTCTAGAAACCAAGCTGACACCAAGCAACTCAGACAAGAGCAAGTCGCATTGTAGCCTTCATCAAATACGGTGAATGGCTGAGGTAGATCTGACTCCAAGAAATTTGTCCCCTGTAGACTACATTCAGAATCCTCACCTTATCCTCTTGGTTGGTACTTTTGGTTCATTTTCCACTTCTTCCTGCTTCCCCACCCTCTCCACTGTCCACAATGCTTGGGTCTTCCTTGCAGATGGAGTCTGCTATGCTTCCCCTGACAGACTGTGTAGGACTGAAGGAGCTCTTCGGGCATCCTTTCCTAATTCTTTCCAGAATAGACATTATTTCATGTTTTCCTAAACTCAGCATTAGCTGGATCCTGTCCTCTAAAGAAGGGATCAAAGAATAAGTCATAGTTGGAGCACACTGGGGAGGAAGAAAAGGAGACCGGAAGGGCTGCAGTGATCGCATCCAAACCCAGAGATGGAAGATGGGAGAGAGAAAGAGGGGACCTGTCCTTTTTCCTCACTGTGGCTGCCTCAGTCAAATTCTGTGAGCATCTACTTGGGCAGAAATGGTGTTTGGAGGGCGGATAAAGCTTTGGCATGATATCAAGTGTTCTGTGTCACTCAAATGGTGTGACAATAACTGTGTAGTCAATCAGTCCTGAGAAATTTTACCCTCACCTCCAAAAAGAAGGAGATAAAGAGGAAAAGTGGCAAGAGTCAGACTAAGCATTGAAAGATGCACAGGACTTGAATTTGTTCATTTAAGAAATATTAATAGAAGAAATCCTGCAGGGTTACTTCTATTATTTAGGCAGTATAAGCCCATGCTTCAGTACCTACAAACATTCAAGGCTAAGAAAATATCTGAGACCAATAAAAATATATTTCTTGGCTCTAAGATATAGAGGAAAACTAAAAGCAATAATATTCAATGTTTTATCAAATATCTAAAAATACAATGCTATGTCAGTTTTGCAACTCAATTTGTGTCATAACATGGAATGTTTAAATCAAAAAAGCCAACTCAATAATCTCATCTTTAAAATTACCCAAATGGTAAAAGTTAAAATCTTTTCCATTTTTTCCCCAGTAGGAATATATTTAATACAGAATGTAAGTGTGTTAATACAGAGGTGGTTGTCTTTTTTTTTTTCCTAACTTATAGTCCTTGGTATATACTCTATTGATACCCCAAGTTTTTGTTATGTCTCCTCTTTAATTTTCTCAAAGATGGGAATTAAGTCATATTTTCCCTTTTGTATATTCATTATTATTTTGTCACTAAGTTGTGTCGAACTCTTTTAAGACCACATGGACTGCAACCCAACAGGCTCCTCTATCCATGAAATTTCCCAGGTGAGAATACTGGAGTGGGTTGCCATTTCCTTTTCCAAGGGATCTTTCCGACCCAGTGATCGAACCTGAGACTCCCACACACTCCCACATTGGCAAGTGGACTCTGAGCCACCTGGGAAGCCCAATATATAATATTCATTATATATGCCATCTGTAGTCCTTTGTTGTTGTTGTCAAAGAAAGTGAAAGTGAAAGTGTTAGTCACTCAGTCCTTATGATCCTATGGGTCTGTACCCCACCAGGCTCCTCATGTCCATGGGATTCTCCAGGTAAGAATACTGGAGTGGGTTGCCATTCTCTTCTCCAGGGGATTTTCCCAACCCAGGAATTGAACCTGGGTCTCCAGCATTGCAGGCAAATTCTTTACCATCTGAGCCACTAGGGAAGCCATATTCACTAATAATTTCTATTTAGGTTCTCAATTTTAAAACATATAAGCATTTAGAGTTATCACAAATACTTTAAAGGGTTTTTAAAAAATTCTTTGGTACAATCTTCTCATTTCACAGATAAGAAAATTGAACCCCAGATGACTGAGCTGACCTCAGTCATACACTGCATAAATGGCGGATATGGGACTCCAAATTGGATTTTCTCATTCTACTTCCAGAGTTCATTTCACCCCAGTACACACTTACAAATATTTCCCAGACACTTTTGGGGTTTCTCCAGTGGCTCAGAGTGTAAAGAATCTGCCTACAATGCAGGAGACTGGGTCTGATCCCTGGATTGGGAAGATCCCCTGCAGAAGGAAATGGCAGTCCATTCCAGTACTCTTGCCTGGAGAATCCCACAGACAGAGAGAAGCCTGAAGGGCTAGTTACAGTCCACACACTTTCCATCTTTTGCGAAATAAAAATGCTGATATTATTTGCAAACTGGTGTTGGTTCATCCTACTAATAAGATATAGTAACAATATTATTCTTACCTTTAATTCTTCTGCCCAGGCCCAGAATTAGCCATCCCAACTAACCTAAATGACAATTATCCATAATAAGGTGAAGATGATCACATTGTTTATTTGCAATCCTTCTCATTTTCATTTCAAGTTTAGAGTCATACCAAATGAATTTGGATATAAATGTATTTATTATTTCAGTTTGCAATTATTTGAAATTATAAAAGCAGGTATTGAAACAAAAGTCCTTTTGGGGGTGACTTTGATACAGTACATTAATTTTAATTACAACATTCATGATCATAATATGAATGTATCCTTTTCTTCTGAATTTTCTTATACAGAAATCTATTTGGCCAAGAATTTCTATAAAATCTTTAACCAGAGTACTTAAGAACTCTAAAAGAAGGTCAAGATTAACACAATAATAACTTCCTTCTCTTTATAAGAATATTTTAATGTAGATAAAATGAGAATATATTAGAACCAGAATTATTCAGCAGAATTTTTTTAGTCTGAGTTTCAGGTAGGCCTGTTTGTACTTTACAGTCCTTAAAATTTTAAAATAGTAAATAAAAATCTTTTATTGAAAATACATCCTACATCTTTTTTTTCTAGTCTGACATTAGAATTGTTTCTTTTCAGGTTTAAATTTAAACTACTTTGATTTCTTTTTGTGCTTTGTTAACTTTTAGTGACTGTAAAAATATAAGTATATTTTTTCTTTTTTTATATTAATTAATCAGAAAGAATACATTCTTATTAATAGAAAATATGTATTTAGGACCTTAAAACATTTGTTAATTCTTTCCATTTTTAATTTAAAAATATATATGTTTTTCTTTTTTTATATAATTAATCAGAAAGAGTACATTCTTATTCACAGAAAATATGTATTTAGGACTTTAAAATATTTTTTAATTCTTTTCATTTTTTAATTTTTAAGTTATGATTTAGGCTCATTGTTTTTAATATACAGGGATAAATATGAAAACTTAATTTCAGAAAAATCTCTATTTCCAATCCCAGTAACATTTCATATTCAAAAGTAGTTTAAGAACATTATTAGAATAGACCTTCAGTATAATATTTGACAGATGGTTGTGACTAAGGGAAAGCCAGCTTTGGAACTCTTCCACTAACGAGTCATAAAAGAAATGTCATCCCCTTATTCTTCATTTTGACTCCATTGCTTAAAATTTGCCTGTCATTTGTAATAGATTGTTAAATTTTCTCAGTTAATCCTTCTCCTAGCATGCATTAACCCAATCTGTGTTTTCAATATTTGGAAAGTCCAGGAAATTTCTTTTTAGGGTTATGAGCAAGACTTTAGGAGAACAAACAGGGTTGCAAGAAGTTATCTCTGTTTCTTAATAAAGTCAGCAGATCCCTACAATGCAAAGATATTTGGAGAATTAGGAGGCACCTTGGGAATTAGTGGAAGGATTGGTGTCTGACCAGTATGTTGGGGAGGAATGGCAATCTGTTTTCTTGTCCCAACATCTATCAATTAGTGATGGATCTTCAGTCTAACAGAGAGATCAAGTTCATACACTTCTGCCTCTTTAGAAGATAAATAAATAATGATTTTTAATATCCCCTAGACCAGATCTCAGGGTAATTTTTGATCTTCCCTTCCATCTTATCTATTTTACTCCTCTTCATTCTATGCTGCTTTGTCTGTAAATTTGTAGTGTTACCTTTTGGAGCAAATGTATTTTCTCTTTGCTCTATTCTCTTTAGAAAGCCTGAATTCTCCCAAATTTCATAAATGTAGACAGAAAGTGTCTTGGCATGTGTGAGTGTTTCCAAGTGAAAATGAAGTAAAAGTGTTAGTTGTTCAGTCATGTTGGACTCTTTGTGACCCCACAGACTATAGGCCACCAGGCTCCTCTGTCTATGGAATTCTCCAGGCAAGAACACTGGAGTGTGTAGCCATTCCCTTCTTCAGGGAATCTTCCCAACCCAGGGGTCAAACTTGGATCTCCTGCATTGCAGGCCAGTTCTTTACCTTCTGAGCTACTAGTGTTTCCAAGTACGGTTTCCAAACTCTGCTTTACAGAGGTCTGGAGGTTTCTCAGTCCCCCTAGGGACTAAAAGTTGTGTGATAAAAAGAAAAAAAAAAAAAGTTGTGTGATGATGGTAAGCAGGCAGGACTCTGTGTGTGTATGTGTGTGTGTGTTGAGGGAAATTCTCAAACAATGCCTCATTCAAGGAATTATCAGTATTATCATTAGAATTTTTCATATTAATTTGTCTAAACAATGAATTCATTTTTAAAATTAAAATATAATAAAATGTTTGGAAGCCAACTGTCTAAGGGGATAAAACCATTCACCAAAGAAAGCACTTTGAGAACAAGGTAACATTTTAGCTCTAATCCTAATTAGATTTCAGACCCAGGGTAAGTCACTTGATTTTCTTAACCAGCAGAGTACTCACTACAAAGTAAGGAAGCTAAAGAAATTATCTGCAGATTCTTTCTTGGTTCAGCACTAGACAATTATATGTGGAGTTCAGTGTTTTGTTCTTCTGACACATTCATATATTCGGTCATTGTTATTTAGAGGTGTAACTTTATGAAGCTGATTTTCAAATTCAGGACCAAATGTCTTCATTTGTAGAATTGTTGTCTAGATTTAAAGATTTCAGAAGTCTTTCAAAATTCTAAGATTTTATCATCATTTTATATGTTACTGCAAGTGTGTACTGTGCTGTGCTTAGTCTCTCAGTCATGACCAACACTTTGTGACCCCATGGACTGTAGCCCGCTAGGCTCCTCTGTCCGTGGGGATTCTCCAGGCAAGAATACTGGAGTGGGCTGCCATGCCCTCCTCCAGGGAACCTTGCCAACCCAGGGAATGACCCAGGTCTCCCGCATTGCAGGTAGACCCTTTACCGTCTGAGCCACCAGGAAAATCCAAGAATAATAGAGTGGTCTACAGGTACACAAAGGACAAAAGTAAAGTATTTGCAGTCTTTGCCTTTCCTCTGTATAAGATTAGGAGAATTCTATCTTAACTCTCTCATTCTCTCTTCCTTCTTATTCTTCTAGAAATTTCTTGCATTTGTAACTTAAAAAAAGAAAAAAAAAATGTAGTGAAGGGACTCTCAGGAGGCTGTTAGGTGAAGGGCAAAAGGGTTTTTTCGAGAAGCAGGTCACTGGAGCAAGATGCATGGGAACAGCTGTGGCATGTGAGAACAGTGAACCAGAAAGAAAAAAAAAAAGATATTTTAAAAAATATTTCTGGGATTTATATAGAAATATCTTGAGACATTTTGAAAGGATTTCATTGCAAATGTTAATATTTTTTATGCTGAAATACACCTTCAGGATTAAACAACAGAGTCTATAGCTTCATATGTGTTCTAGAAGGCAGTATTGTTTAGTAAAATAAAGATTAGACAAGAGTCTAAACTGTAACATAATTAAAAGTCATTTGGAGATTTCCAAAACTCACAATAGTCTTCCTGCTGTTCTATGAATTTCTCCTATCTACCTATCTGCAGACAAGGCCATGTGAATCAGATTTAATTTTTGAATCCATAAGGAACTGAACCATTACTCCTCAGTCTCTGCTTTTCTATCTCTCATCTCTCTAGCTCTCTCCCTCTCTCTCCTTCTCCATAATCTATCTCTGTTACTTTCTGCATATATAATTCAATCTTCTATCTCTGCCAAACAGCTTTCACTGGGTCCATTTGGATATAATTTCCTCATAGCTCCTGTGTTTATATACCTTTAGGTCCAGACATCAGCAACAATTAACCAATTTCTTTTGGTTCCAGTTCCACATCTGTAGGAGAGAGAATCTGGCCAGCCTTGCTAAGTCCAGGTGTCCACACCTGGTGTCAATCTCAGCTAGGCACTAATCGTATGTAAGAGTCTCCTTGGCTACAAAGCTCCAAAAAAACCTACAAAGGACTGTTAGTATTCTTCCACCCTTTAAGTCTGCCATTTCTAAAATGCAAGAATCCTGTATCCTTGTCACACACAAGCTGAAAAAGCCTTGTGCTTCCACCATCCTCCAATTTGCCATGTCATTAAGAATGGCACACAGCCCATTATCCCACAAGCAAACAAATGCATGCTCTGTAATAGGAAGAATCTGGACACTGAACCATAGATTCTCTTATTGCTGTAGCCTAGATCCACTGACACAGATTCTGTTCAGTCAGTTCAGTCACTCAGTTGTGTCTGCAACCCCATGGACTGCAGCACGCCAGGTTTCCCTGTCCACCACCAACTCCTGTCTGGAGCTTGCTCAAGCTCACATCCATTGAGTCAGTGATGCCATCCAACCATCTCATCCTCTGTCATCCCCTTTTCCTCCTGCCTTCAATCTTTCCCAGTATCAGGGTCTTTCCTAATGAGTCAGTTCTTCACATCAGGCGACACTTCTGTTTATATAAGCAGGAATTCTGCAGTGGCCACAAAATTCATCATTGCTTATCTTTCCCTTCCCATGTCCTAAGTGTTTTCTACCTGTCTCCAGGTGTTTTGTCTGTAACAATATCAGTAACAAGACTGTTTCTGAGCAAGCTATGAATGCCAGCTAATAATCCCTCCCAAAGAAAGGTGACTAACAGGTCTCACTGTCACCAAGGTAATGAAGGCACCTTGTCTAAAAACAATGAGGTGTCACCTTATTTGCACAGCCAGCTTTCAACATGCCTTGCCCTACTTCATCAGGGACTGATGGGGACTGAATTGTGTCCACCCAGAACTCTTATGTGAAGCCCTAGCCCCAAGTATGACTGTTTTCAGAGATAGGACCTTTAGAGAGGTAATTAAGCTTAAATAAAGCCACAAGAGTGGGACCCTAATCTAACAAGACTGGGGCCTTAACTGATAAGACAAAGAAGATACAGAGAGACATCTTTCTTTCTACTTGTGCAGAGAGAAAAGATCATGTGAGACACAGGGAGAAGTCAGCTGTACAGAAACCAAGGAGAGAGTTCCCACTAGAAACTAACCCTGACACACCTTAATCTGGAATCTGCAGCTTCCAGAATTGTGAGACAATACATTTCCTTTGTTTAAGCCGCTCAATCTGTGGGATTCTGTGATGCCAGCCCAGACAAACAGCATGAGACTGTTGACAAATGCTTGCAAACAAAAGAGTGGATATGTAATAGTGGCCCCTGCCACTCCCAGAGTGTATGATCAGTTTTTCTCCCTCAGTCAATTGCTGTGGTGGCATTAACATCTGATTTCCACTTAATTGATCTGATCAACTTTGCCCTGATCTGAACTGGTCACCAAGACAAGTGAAAGCCCCGGATCGACCCTGCCACCGTCTGCTGTTTTTCAGTTGTCTAGACATAGTCATAAATAGCTGGATGACTGCCCACTATAAATTTTTAATGAGAGATTTTGAAATTAGAAAAGGAGGGAAGCGATTGCAATTTATGACCTGGAGTGACTCAATAAGCAGGGACCCACCTGAAAAGCCAAAGCTGGGCATCCATCAGCTCCCCAACATCATCTGCATGCTTAGTTATGCAAGCCCAGAGCATCAATCCTATTCTTACTTCCCCTGTCACCCTGGACTCTTCCCAGAAAAATACCATGATACGTCCTCCTAATTCTTAGCTTATGGAAGGAGAGTTTTTAAATAATCCAGAAAGCATTGTATTTAAATCAAATGAAAATGATTTGGGAGCTTTCCTTTACTTGGACTAAGTAATTCTAAAGCAAGCTGGATCAATGACCAATCTTTGAAAATAGGAGGCAGATAGAGGCCTTCTCCCCAGAGACTATCTAAGTATTAAAAAGAATTTGAGGAAATGCACAGGCTTCTTGAAGCTTATTCATACACCTGTGCCTGCTAGGATGTTGTGCTGATGTGCTTAGTCATTCAGTCATGTCTGCCTCTTTGTGACATTATGGACCATAGCTCGCCAGGTTCCTCTGTCCATGGGCTTCTTCAGGCAAGAATATTGGAATGGGTTGCCATTTTCCTCCTCCAGGGAATCTTCCTGACCCAGGGATTGAACCCATGTCTCCTGTTCTCCTGCATTGCAGGCAGATAAAGAATCAGGGAAGCCCCTACCCCTACAAGATAACCTGTATCCCAGTTCTCTTATCTACTGTGGATTTGGGTTTTCTGAGCTCTGTTTCCATCTACATTTGGATATTCAAACAGCAATATACCTGGACTGTATTCTGTTAAAATGTGCTTACTGAATTAGTCTGTACAAGTCTGCAGTCAAAGAAAGATAAAACGTATTTCAGTCTACATGCAGGACTATGTGTATAATATTGTTTATGTATGTGTCATTTTCTTTTTCTTACAAAGTGGTAGTAGAAGACTTTTTTTTTTTAAGGTATCTGATGTATCTTTTACATAATGATCCTAGTGATTAACTGCTTTTTCCACTAGTTTTTCCCCACTGAGTTTCCTCTTAGAGGCAATAAAAATTATACAACTTAACATGTTTACCTTTTTTCTTGGCTCCCAGAAATCTTAAAACTAAATTATATTGCCTTAAGTTCCTGGAAACTGTCCTTTAATTTTCAAAGTTTATTTAATTATTTTTAACCTACAAAACATCTTTTTTTTTTTGGAATAGGCAAGACATAAATGATAAAACAGAAAAACTGAAGCCAGCAGACAATCTAGGCAACAAGACAAATGACAGATTTTAGAAGAAAAAAAAAAAAAAACACACTATTACTTCTAACATTGAGTCAGTAAAGTGGATGATATTCTTCTCTTAGTCAAGGATGATCTGAGATGTTTCACTATCAGTGGGGATATTCTTATATTCTTCCAGCTAACATGTACTTGGAATGCAACCCAATGCCAAAGAACTACTAGATGGATATTGATTTACAAATCAAGCAAGATAAAGTTTTGCCTTTAAGAGATGGTCCATTCTTAACTTAAGAGGCAGCCAAATAAGTAGACAAATAAAGCAGTACAAAAATGCTATGTCGGGATACACATAGGAGCAACTTTTGCATGTGATGTTTTTTAGTAGCTGAGCAGATATGCAACCCTCTATTCAACTCTCAGCAGCACAATCAGTGCTTCATTTTGTCACAAAGTCAGTCTTCCTAAAAACATGGCTTTCCCACTTAGCTTCTTTGATCAAGAGGGAAAGTTTCAATTTAACATTTGATAAGAAATATAAATGACCAATCGGAGAAGGCAATGGCACCCCACTCCAGTACTCTTACCTGGAAAATCCCATGGATGGAGGAGCCTGGTAGGCTGCAGTCCATGGGGTCGTGAAGAGTCGGACATGACTGAGCGACTTCACTTTCACTTTTCACTTTCATACATTGGAGAAGGAAATGGGTCCAGTATTCTTGCCTGGAGAATCCCAGGGACAGGGGAGCCTGGTGGGCTTCCGTCTATGGGGTTGCACAGAGCTGGACACGACTGAAGCGACTTAGCAGCAGCAGCAGCAGCAGAAATGACTGATGAAAGCATTTAAAAAGTTAATATCATTTAAAATAAAAGACTTACAAATAACAACTAGATGCTTTTCTCTGGCTACCAATTTTACAAAATGAACATGATTAGGGACTGATAAAAATGTGGGCAGTGGGCAGGGAGGAGCACTATCATCTACTGTCAATAGGAGGCAAATCTACAATAGATTTCCAAAGCCTTAACCATGTAAATAACTTTTGAGGCAACATCATTCTACAGATTCACTCTAAAGAAATAATTGGTTATATATGAGCTATATGTCAATAGCATTATTTATAATGATAAAAAATCGAATCAACTATGATATGTAAAATACAGTAGCTATTGGAAAGTGTAATGAAGAAGCATATTCTTCATCATTGAAAAACTTTCATGAAATTATTGAGTGAAAACAAAGCAGATTATAAAACAGAATATCTAATACAAATTGTGTATGTATATTAGGTAGAGATAGAAATAAAGGTAAATGGATACAAAGGTCTGGAAAATATATATTGAAACATTGTTCTCTGAAACAGTGTTCCTCAGAGGTTTTATGTGGCCCTTTAGTTTAACAATCCATTATACATTTTGTTAAAGTGCAGATTACAGGGTTTAAACCCCATCCTCAGAATCAGACTTTAGGAATGGGGACAAGGATTATATTTTAACAGTCCCCTCAGGAGATTATTATACTGTACAAGTGCAATCTACAATTTAGAAGGAATAATATTCATGCCAATTTCCATTAAAATTACTTTCTGATATAGAAAACAACTCAAAGGACTTTGCAAAGACCAAAGTGGAACAAATAGAGAAATAATATAAACAGTGCATTGAATTCTAACCCCCAGAATATAGCATGAATATCCATAAGTTCATATCTATAAAATTAAAGAACAGAGTGAATTTTTCCTTGTAAAAGAATTACAAATGATAAAGCAGAAAGAGAAAACTAGACAATCGTGATTAGGGAAATATCACTGTAATTATTGCAGACAAGATCAACTAACGTGTGCTTAACATCAGCTAATGTTAAAACTGATGGATAAAAGTTTGTGGAGGGATGATATATGTATGTATTGTATCAAAGTATGTTCCCTATGATATTTATGAATTACGAAAGGAAAGATTATAACTCTGTAAAGAAACCGGCAGATCCTACCTTACCTTTCTTTATGAGGAATAAAGGTTAACACTACCAAGAACAAGAAAATTCAGCATCATGAACCCTTTGATATGAAACACTGAGGAGAATATAACATCACTTTTGCCAAGAAAACTAAAACCTCATCATAACACGAGAACACATCAGATCCAAATTTACCAACAGAGTAAATGATCAGTATTCTTCTAAAGTATCAAGATCATGAAAGATAGGAAAGACTGAGGAATATTAGAGAATGGAGAAGACTAAAGAAAGATAAAGAAATTTGAGACCCTGGATACAGCCTTAGAAAAGAAACAGTACATTAGTGAAAAAAACTAGGGAAATCCAAGTAAGTTGCTGTTTAGTTAGTAGTACTGACCAAGGCTAATTCCCTGGTATTAATTGTTGTACAATGGTAACTTAAGATACTAACAATAGTGAAAGCTGGGTGAGGCATATGAGCAAATTTCATACTATTCTCTGCGGCTTTTCTGTAATTCAAAAATGCATCCAAATAAAAAGCTAGTATATTCTCTAGATTAGTTGTTTGTCAGTTGCTTCATTTGCTATTATCTTCTCCCATTCTTAAGGCTGTCTTTTCACCTTGCTAATAGTTTCCTTTGATGTGCAGAAGCTTTCAAGGTTAATTAGGTCCCATTTGTTTATTTTTGCTTTTATTTCCAATATTCTGGGAGGTGGGTCATAGAGGATCCTGCTGTGATGTATGTCAGAGAGTGTTTTGCCTATGTTCTCCTCTAGGAGTTTTATAGTTTCTGGTCTTATGTTTAGATCTTTAATCCATTTTGAGTTTATTTTTGTGTATGGTGTTAGAAAGTGTTCTAGTTTCATTCTTGTACAAGTGGTTGACCAGATTTCCCAGCACCACTTGTTAAAGAGATTGTTTTTAATCCATTGTATGTTCTTGCCTCCTTTGTCAAAGATAAGGTGTCCATATGTGCGTGGATTTATCTCTGGGCTTTCTATTTTGTTCCATTGATCTATATTTCTGTCTTTGCCCAGTACCATACTGTCTTGATAACTGTGGCTTTGTAGTAGAGCCTGAAGTCAGGTAGGTTGATTCCTCCAGAAGACATAAAGATGGCTAACAAACACATGAAAAGATGCTCAACATCACTCATTATCAGAGAAATGCAAATCAAAACCACTATGAGGTACCATTTCACACCAGTCAGAATGGCTGCGATCCAAAAGTCTACAAGTAATAAATGCTGGAGAGGGTGTGGAGAAAAGGGAACCCTCTTCCACTGTTGGTGGGAATGCAAACTAGTACAGCCACTATGGAGAACAGTGTGGAGATTCCTTAAAAAACTGGAAATAGAACTGCCTTATGATCCAGCAATCCCACTGCTGGGCATACACACTGAGGAAACCAGAAGGGAAAGAGACACGTGTACCCCAATGTTCATCGCAGCACTGTTTATAATAGCCAGGACATGGAAGCAACCTAGATGTCCATGAGCAGATGAATGGATAAGAAAGCAGTGGTACATATACACAATGGAGTATTATTCAGCCATTAAAAGGAATACATTTGAATCAGTTCTAATGAGGTGGATGAAACTGGAGCCTATTATACAGAGTGAAGTAAGCCAGAAAGAAAAACACCAATACAGTATACTAACGCATATATATGGAATTTAGAAAGATGGTAACAATAACCCTGTGTACGAGACAGCAAAAGAGACACTGATGTATAGAACAGTCCTATGGACTCTGTGGGAGAGGGAGAGGGTGGGAAGATTTGAGAGAATGGCATTGAAACATGTAAAATATCATGTATGAAACGAGTTGCCAGTCCAGGTTCAATGCACGATACTGGATGCTTGGGGCTGGTGCACTGGGATGACCCAGAGGGATGGTATGGGGAGGGAGGAGGGAGGAGGGTTCAGGATGGAGAACACATGTATACCTGTGGCAGATTCATTTTGATATTTGGCAAAACTAATACAATTATGTAAAGTTCAAAAATAAAATAAAATTAAAAAAAAAAGAAAAAGCTAACAAAAATGGCTAAGCATTCCTTTGATTCAGCACCTTTCAATTCTCACTAACATATTTATAACTCAAAAGAGCCAAAATGCAACCATCAAAAGCTCAAGGAGTGCCAGACTCTTAAAGGAATTTCCTTTAAATCAAGCTGATAATGCTTAGTTGAGAAAGTCAACTGGTAGCCAACAAATAGGAGAAGGAAATGGCAGCCCACTCCAGTATTCTTGCCTAGAGAATCCCGTGGACAGAGGAGCCTGGTGGACTGTTGTCCATAGGGTTGCACAGAGTTGGACATGACTGAAGTGACTTAGCAGCAGCAGCCAACAAATGTTTAAATACTAAAAAAGACAGTAAATAAACTATGACCAACCTAGATAGCATATTGAAAAGCAGAGACATTACTTTGTCAACAAAGGTCCATCTAGTCAAGGCTATGGTTTTTCCTGTGGTCATGTATGGATGTGAGAGTTGGACTGTGAAGAAGGCTGAGCGCCGAAGAATTGATGCTTTTGAACTGTGGTGTTGGAGAAGACTCTTGAGAGTCCCTTGGACTGCAAGGAGATCCAACCAGTCCATTCTGAAGGAGATCAGCCCTGGGATTTCTTTGGAAGGAGTGATGCTAAAGCTGAAACTCCAGTACTTTGGCCACCTCATGCAAAGAGTTGACTCATTGGAAAAGACTCTGGTGCTGGGAAGGATTGGGGGCAGGAGGACAAGGGGACGACAGAGGATGAGATAGCTGGATGGCATCACTGACTTGATGGACATGAGTCTGAGTGAACTTCGGGAGTTGGTGATGGACAGGGAGGCCTGGCGTGCTGCGATTCATGGGGTCGCAAAGAGTTAGACACGACTGAGTGACTGAACTGAACTGAAACCAGTAGAACTGAAAGAAAGAAGGAAGACCGTTTATCATTTTCCCCACCATCTACATCTGGCTCAGAAATTCAAAGCCTGTTTGAATGAGAATGCTAGATAGCCATATCTCCTTGAGGGTGTATCTCTCTGAGGCAGAAGGAGCCCTAGAGCGTCAATGGACATCTCTTGGGTCCTCCACTATTTGTCTGAAACACAAACAGGCTTCAGCAACCATGGCTGCACTTATGATGATGGGGTGCCCAGCTCATCAGAATTTTAGGACAAAGTCCTCAAGTTGGAAATGAAGCCTCTTCCTAATGAAGGGAGCTGAGCCTCCATAGATAACTTTAGCAGCCAATATCACTGAAGGAGTCTGAAGCAAGGAAAGAAAGACATGTCAAAGATACCATCTTGTCTGTGTCCACACATGAGATATCTCAGAGGATTTCCAGAAGTTACTAATAATACTGAATGGCAAATGCTGGTGACAGCCACAGGGGTATAGTTTATGTCTGTGTTCCTGGTATATGGGAAAGACCCAATAAATGTTAACTATTATTTTTTTATTGTTATCCCATTTGCACCCTCTGGCTAGGGATATCTGATCAAGCACTGCCCAAAGTTGGCCTAAGGTATTAAAGATGGCTTTGTAGGTGTTGTGTGAGCTGAAGGCAGCAGTAGTGTGGCAATCATAGCCGGATGTGCTCAGTCATGTCTGACTGTTTGGGACCTGATGGACTGTAGCCTGCCAGGATTCTCTGTCCACGGATTTCCCAGGCAAGGACACTGTAGCAAGTTGCCATTCCTCCTCCAGGTATCTTCTAGTCTCTGCATTTCCTGCCCTGTAGGCGGATTCTTTATCACTTGAACCATGGAGAAGCAAACAGAAACAGGGGTCCAAATCAGGGTGTTAGTTCCAGATTTTCATTAACTTGGACCGTAGCTTCTCTTCTCTGAGCTTCTTATCTCTTCTATAAATAACCACCAGGACTCTTTTCAGCCATAGAGTTCTTTACCTTTGCATTCTTTAAATTCTTTCATTTCTCTAACTCCTGAACATGACTGCACATGTTGTTGACCCTCTGCTAAATATCAATAGAAGATAGAATGAATTTACTAGAAATGCAAGTGCTCAAAGCTCACTACAGAGCTGTGGAGTCAGAAACTCCAGGGGATTGTGATGCTGGATAAAGTTTGAGAACCACAGAGCTCTTCTCATTTTTCAGAGAAGAAAACTGATATCCTGAAAAGAGATATGGCTGACTCGAAGTCTAGAAAACGTGCTCTTTTGGGGGCAAGACTTGAATCCAGATATACTTATTACCCTAAGTAGTAACAATAGTAATAGCTAACATTGAATAAACCATTTGTGTCAGATACTGTGATGAAGATTAAACACAAATACCACATTTAATCCTCCCAAAAGCTCGATTGGGTAAATACTATTTGAATTTTTCTATTCAGTCTTAGAACTCAGGTGTATATAGAGAGATTAAGGAACTCTTCAGAAACCAGATACCAAGCTGACAGTGTTGGAGCCAGCCTGAGCTCACTTACTGAGAGTCTAGAGGCTCTGTGCTGATGTTTTTATAACAGTGGCTCTGTCATGTCTTATGTCTATTTTACTACAAAGGTGATTCTTACACTGACTACACACACTCCAAGAGAAAAGCAAAACCAGAGGACAAGACTAAGCCTTCTTTGACTATTAATTTTTCTTAAAATTAATTTAAGGACATTTGTCTCCTTTAATACAATATTAATATTTCCTTGAATATTATTTTTTAAGATGTAAGGGAAATTTTTTCTATAAAACAGGCATTATGGCTTAACAAGTAAAACTTATTATATAGCTTTTTATGATAAAATGTCATGGTCTGTGCGCAGGCTGGAAAAGAATTTCCAGACATGAGGCAGAATGAGAGGAGAGTAAAGTTTGTTAGAGTGGGAGACACTGGTGGAAAAGCAGGCCGGCTCAAAGGAAAGCTGACCCCTCTTGCAGGGTAATAGCCAATTTTTATAGCCTCACAACAGAAAATTCCTACTGGAATGGTGGCATTAGGTGATTGGTTAATAGGTTGGGTATTTTAGTTAATACAGGGTCAGAGAACTGGCCAGTTTAGATCCAGAGGCTCATGGCAACAGTTGCTATGGGGCTCGTTCAGTTCATGAAAGTTTTGTTCTATGACCTTAGTACAGGGCTCCATGCCTGTGACTCAGGTATATAGGGCTCCGCATAAGACACAAAACTTTAAATCACATCTAACATGCAGGTAATTGCATCAACTCACCTAATAGCCAAATAGGGTTAAGTATCCAATCTTGTCTACATATGGAAATTCTACACGGAAAAAGTTTGAGAATGAAGCACCATATCACTAACACCAACCTGTCATTTTTATAATCAAGCAAGAACACTTAATGAAGCATAGAATATATTTAGTAAGTTTCTGCCCTTTCATATTTAAATTTTTGGCAGAGAACACCACAATGCTTGGCATACAGAACAGGGATTGAATAAATATCTGTTGCTTCTTTCATCAAAAGGTCTCACCTATTAGTTCACCTATTATTTCACACTCTATCTCCAGCTACTCAAAGTATGATCTTCAGACTAGCAGCTGCATGAGGTCAATTATGATACATACAGAATCTCAGACCACAGTTTCCTTCTATGGAATCAGATTCTGCTTTTTATCAAATCTCAGGTGATTGATATGCACAGTAAAATTTTGAAGGATTACTCATCTAACCTACCTACTCCCAGAGTTAATACTCTAGTCTACAAACTTGGTTCTTAAAGTGTGGTCTCTGGACCAAATGCAGCAGCAACTAACACCAAAACCTAAATGAATTAGAAAAAAAAAAAACCTAATGAATTAGAAACTCTGGAGGTAGGGCCAGAAATGTTGCTTTAACAAATCCTTTAGATTTCTTTTTTAATTTATGTTGAATATAACCTGGAATGAGAGAAGATTCTGGAGAAGTGGCAGAGTAGTAAGCACCAGGGATCTTCCTCTTCACCTAGACAACAATTGCACTGGCAAAATCTATCTGTTATAAGTATTTTGAACTCTGGAATCTATTGAAACCTTACAACATCCAGGAGAAGACTTGGAGGGTATATTTTGACTTATTTTGGTCAGTTCAGCTCTTAGCACAATAGCAGCTACCTATCCCAACCCTCAGCCACATGGCAGGCAGCTGTGCATGGTTCCTGGAGCAGCTCGCACACAGCTTGAAGGAGCCAGGGTGGGCAAAAAGGTCTCTGTCTTCTAAATATCAAGAATCTGTGCTGTGATTGCTGGTTGCTGCTTCAGATCACAGAGGGGCAGGTGAAGAAGCAGGTGGCTGATTTTGTTGCATTTTCCCTCATTGCTGCCGACTCCACTCCCACAGGCTGAAATGACTTCTAAGGGATTTAAAAGGCCAGTGCTTTTTGCTCACTCTTCATTTTTCTCTTTTCCCTTTTTGGGAACCAGACGTTAAAACACATGACATTCCAGGTGGCACTACTGGTAAGGAACCCACCTGCCATTGCAGGAGACATAAGAGATGCAAGTTGGGAAGATCTCCTGGAGGAGGGCATGGCACCCCACTCCAGTATTCTTACCTGGAGAATCCCATGGACAGAGAAGCCTGTCAGGGTACAGTCCATAGGGTCTCAAAGAGAACATGACTGAAGCAGCTGAGCATGCGTGCACAGGGAAAATTAGAAAGTGATTGTCCTAGTCCAGGAAAATACTCAGAAAAATCTGGGAAAACCTTAAGTTTACCACTCAGGCTGATCCTCAGCATAGAGACAGCCTAGAACAATACCCCTCCCCAACACCCAAGGGCAAAACCCAGCAAGCCATGAGGCAGGGAAAGCCTCTGACTTCCAGAGTTACCACATTATTAGATATGAATGTTCACTTTTGAACAAAAATCACAAAGCATACAAAGAAACAGGAGAGTATGGCCCATTCAAAGAAGAAAAATAGACGTCAGCAACTGTCCCTGAAAAAAATGTAATATCCCATATACTAGAAAAATACTTTAAAATGACTGTCATAAATATTCAAGGAACTAAAGGAAAACATAAAGAAAGTCAAGAAAAAGATGTACAAATAAAATAGAAATAGCAATAAAGAAATATAAAACATGAAAAAAAAATCTGGGGTTGGAAAGTAGAATAACTACAATGAAAAATTCACTAGAGGGACTCCAAGGCAAATTTGAGCAGGCAGAAAGAATCAGCAAACTTGAAGATCGGATAAGGAAAATTACTGAATCTGAAGGACAGGGGAAAAAAAGGGAATGTGAAAAGAGACTGAGAGATCCATGGAACATTGTCAAGTGGATCAGCATACACATTTTGGGAGTCACAAAGAAGAAAAGAAAAAGAAAGGGGCAGAGGGAAGATTTGAAGAAATAATTGCTGAAAACTTCCCAAATTTGGTGAAAAACATGAATATAAATAACCAAGAAGCTCAACAAATTTGGGAGTAAGATAAACTCAAAGACATCCACATCAAGACATATTATAATCAAAATCTCAAAAGACAAAGACAAAGAGAGAATCTTGAAAGCATCAAGAGAGAAGCAAATTGTCACATCCAAGTGTTCCTCAATAAGATTATTAGTAGATTTTGGATGAGAAACTTTGGAAACCAGAAGAGATTGTGCTGATAGAGTCAAAATGCTAAAAGGATAAAAAAAAAAAACCTGTCAATCAAGAATCCTATATCTGACAAAAACCCTTCTTCAAAAGCAAGGGTGAAATTGCTTTTGGATAGACAAAAGCTAAGGAAGTTTGTGATCACTAGACCTGTAAGAAGTCCACAAAGGCAAAATAAAAAGACATGCAAAGCCGTATGGAGATTAATGATCTCAATAAAGGTAAATGTATGGCAATTATAAAACCTACCATTATTGTAACAATGGTTTGTTACATTGTTTAACTGTTACATTGTAACATTTGTAACATATGTAACTGCACTATATTTTCTACACTATTCAAGAGACCTAAATGGAAGTGGAAGTGTTAGTAGCTCAGTCATGTCTGACTCTTTATAACCCCATAGACTGTAGCCCACCAGGCTTCTCTGTCCATGTGATTTCCCAGGCAAGAATACTGGTGTGCCATTCCCATCTCCAGGAGATCTTCTTGACCCAGGGATCAAACCCAGGTCTCTTGCATTGCAGGCAGATTCTTTACCATCTGAGCCACCAGGAATGCCCATTCAAGAGACTAGTACATTTAAAGAAAACAATACAACTACTAGTCTGAAAGCTAATATCATTGTAACTTTGATTTGTAACTACAAATCTTGTTTTCTACATAATAATTATAAGACCAATGCATTTAAAAAACTAGTATACTTTTAGGGGCACATAATGTATGAAAGAATAATTTTATGACATCACTAATAGAAAGGGATGGGGATAGAGCCATAAAGAGTTAGATTTTTTGTATATTATTGAAGTAAAGCTGGTATAAATTCAAATTATAGCATTTAACTTTAGGACACTAACTGTAACTTCCACATTACATTTATATAACCAAAAAGAAATGGCAATAGAACCTACATGAAAGGAAATGACAAAGAAGTTTAAACAGCTCACTACCTCAAAAAGCAATTAAAAATAAAAGAAGATAGTAATGTAAGATATGAGAGACAAAATGGTATAAAGCATATAGAAAACCAATACTAAATGACAGAAGTCAGTCCCTCCTTCTCAGCAGTTATTTTAAATATAAGTGGATTAAATTATCCAATCAAAAGATAAGAGTTTGGCAGAATGTATAGAACATGGTGTCCATCTACATGCTACCTACAAGAGGATCAATTTAGATACAAAGGCACAAAATAGGCTGTGAAAGGATAGAAAAAGGTATTTTATGTAAATATTTTCTTTTTAAGTTACATGTACTTTCTTGCAATTAAAAAAATTGAAAAAATCATCCTGGAAGACATTTATAAATTCCTAATGCTCGGGACTTAGTTCATACCAATTAAAATACAATTACTTAGACCAGTGGTGCTTGGCCCTGGATGCACATTAGTATTATATGGGAAGCTTTTGAAACATACCAATGCCTGAGTCCCACATCTCCAAAACTCAATTATTAGAGGTGAAGCTTGTACTTGGTGTTTTGGGTTTTTTTTTTTAATCTCTCTAGTACTACTTTGTTATTATCTGTAGGTGTACCATTTCCAAAACCTTAATTAACCTATTCTATTCTACTCTCTGACCATTTTCTCCTATGTTTTGAGCTTACTCCTCCTAGTACTCAAAATACCAGACTTACTAGGATCTGAGATCCATAAATACCTATTATCACACTGGAACCTCTGCCACATCTCTCTCTCCCCTACACCTCTCCTTCTCACTCTCTCTCTCTCACACACATACACATGCACTTCATACTTCTTACATTCTTCCCTACCTAGCTTAGATTTCATAGATCATTATTACAAATGCTCCTTTACATCCATTATCTATTCCCTTACCCTCCATTCTTCTGTACCTAGAAAAACTCCAAACCAAATTAAACCCCATTCCTTTCCGATTCTACAACAGTAATCAAATAGCTGAATTTTGCTGGAGGAAAACACCAGCCGTGTTGACTAGTGACTGGGCTCACTTTGTATTTATGATAGCAAATCTCCGGTGGACCCTTAGCACTGGTAAGCAGCCTTATAGTTGATTTACTCCCCTATCTCCCATAGTCCCAGGTAACATATTTCCTCACCCCTCAAACCTCAAACACCCCTTCTCTTCTACTCACTCAGTTGATGATTTGGCTTCTCATTTCACTGAGAAAATAGAAGCTAAAAAAGGGAATGCTTTTTCCTGCTGACCACCAACACTTCACCTGGCCTCCTCTGTACCCTTATGCTCTGCCTTTGTTCCTGCTGAGATAAATGAATGGCCTGGGCTCCATTTTAAGACCAATATTTCCACCTGTTCTCTGGATCTCATCCTACCCTCTCACTCAGAGGCCTTATGCTTGTAATTTTCTTGCTTCTCTATAGTGTCATTAATTCTCCTACTTTTGATCTTTACAATTGGTACACAAGAATGCTGTAAGACTTCTGTTAAAAATCTCTGTTTTGAACCCACATCTCTCTACACTCCTGAATCATTTCTCAGCTCTTCTATAAAACAAAATTTCAAAGTGTTGTCTATATTAGCTTTCTCCATCATCCTATCACCCATTCTCAAAATCACTCACAGGAAGCTCTGCCTCAACACTTCCACTATTCTCCTCCTACTGAAACTCTCTCAAGGTCACCAGTGACCTTTATGTAGGTAAACTCAACCATCAGTTTTCAGTCAGTGTCTTTCTTAACTTCTGAAGAGCATTTAGCAAAGCTATCCATTTTCCCCCTGGAAATATTTTCTTTCCTTGACTTTGGGAAAGTAAAATTTTATTGTTTTATTTTTACTTTAGGGTTCTTTCCTTCTTCTCTCCATAGCTGGACACTTTGAACTTCTAATTTCTAAATTTCAGAGGGCCCCATGCTTGAGTTACCTTCATGTATCTTCTCCACTTACTCCATAAATATTTCATCTAATTCCATGGAGTTAAATACCATTTACAAGACTGATGACTACCATATTTGTTTCTATAGCCCCAACATCTTTTCTACACTCCGGATTCCATTTCTAGTTGCCTTTCTGTGTTGCCTCATGGCTATTTAGGAAGCATCTCAAACCCAGCATATTTAAAGCCAAATGCTTAGCCTTTCCCCATAAATATACTCTTCCCTAACACTTTCCAACTTATTCTATGGCTAAACCACTAGTTCAGATACTCAGATAAAATTCATGGAGACAGGCTTCCCTGGCGGTCCAGTGGTTAAGAATCCACCTTGCAACACAAGGGATTCTCGTTTGATATGCAGAGCAGCTAAGCCCATGCACCGCAACTACTGCGCCAGTGCTCTAGAGCCCCCAGGCCACAACTACTGAGCCCATGCGCTGCGACTACTGAGCCCATGCACCTAGAGCCCGAGTTCCACAAGAGAAGCTACCGCAACGGGAAGCCCATGCACCACGATGAAGAGTCACCCTCGTTGGCTGCAACTAGAGAAAGCCTGCAAGCTGCAACAAAGACCCACTTCAGCCAATAAAATAAAATAAATTAATAAATATTTTTTAAAAATTCATGGAGACATCACTGACACTTCTCTTTCTCTTGCTGTCCAGATCTAATCCATGAACAAACACTGCTCATTCTAGTTTCAAAATATATTTCAAAGCTCTTACCAGACAGTCTTATCTTCAAGCCCTGGTCTGGTTCAAAGGAACCCCATTAATGCTTCATCAGTGCTTCATCCTGAGCAGTACAGATGTGGGTTTGGCATCAGTCCTGACTTTACCACTTCTGAGGTGTTTTACCTAAAGCAATCCACATCACGTTTGGAGTTCGATTTCCAGAAGTTGAACATATGTATACATATACATATGTGCATGTATGTATACATGCATGAAAGATAGATTGATCTCAAATATAATTTCTCACCAGCTCTACCATCTTCCATTCCATTCAATTCACCATCATCTTTGGCCTGGATACTTGACAAAGTCTTCCAAATTTGTCTCTATGCTTCCTCTCTTGTCCATCTCTACCACCATACTCTCCACTAGCAGTTTGAGTGTCCTTTTCAAATGTAAGTTACACCATGCTAAGCTCCTGTTCAAACTCCTCCAGTTACTTCCCATCACAGTTAAAATAGCATCCAAAGATCTCAAGACGGTCTACACCAACACCTAAAGATCCTGGTCTCGCCTACCTCACCTATTTTTACCACTCACTATTCTCCAGCTACCCTGCCTTCTTGATGCTCCTCCAATTCATCAGGCAAGATCGATTCATTTTATTTTGCTTCATGACACCTATCACTATCTAAAACTATATTAAAATGTATGCAAATATTCACTGTTTACTTTTTCCCATAAGTATGTAAGTTTCACGAAGGCAGGGATTTTGTCAGTTTTATCCTTCATTGTATCTCCAATGTGTTAGAACACTGCATAACACAGTAAATACTCAATGAATGTTTATTAATTCAATATATGAATGAACAGATGGTGAAAAAATCCCTGTACTTGAAAGGTTGATATTTGAAAGCTGCTTTCAGCTATGTTATCAACTTGTTTCTTTACTTCTTTTCTTTTTCCTTCAACTCTTCTAGTTTCCTCAGTATTCCCACTCTCAGGATGACATTCATTTTCTCCTCTTTCAAAGATTCAAACTTCCTTTAATGTAAAATATTACTGAGAATTGTCAAGGCTGGTCACCTATCTCTTTAACCAAAAGCTTGGAATCTTTGTAACCTCTAATATCACACCACTTGGTTTTCTGAACTGTCTCTTAGACACCTGAGTTCCAGAACTGAGTCCAGTCATATAATACTTCTGGTTTTATACTGTGATAAAACTCATATTCTTTCCTTCCTGCTTTCATGGCATAATTCTTTCAATTCATATTCTAAAACAATTCTAAATCACAAGTTTGTGACTCACAAAACTGGAACTGTGAAGAGACAGAAGAAAGGAGGTCTAGATATGATGAAAACCACTCTATAAAATTAAAAAGATGAACCTGCTCAATTTTTTCTTTTGGATGGAATTCTATAATCAAATAACTTTGTTCCCCTTAGTTTTCAATATATGCCTCCCATTGTCAACTTCCTATTCCATTTCTTCACCTTCTGAGTTATACACTCCACGTTTTAAAAGCTATTGACCTAAAACTTATGCTGTTGAGCTGTTCCTGTTAATGGACTTGATGCACACAAGGAAGGATACTCATGTTACTGGGCTTGATCTCCTTCTTTTGTTTCATTACAGAGGATTGTAAACAATCAATATGGAGTCAGATTAAGATGTATTAAGGTGAATAACAAAGCATGTTTGGATTCCCTTGTATTTTGTCAGCAGAGATGGTGAGACCAAGCTTTTACGAAATGGACACCTATCCGTGAATGACCACATGGTCACAGAAATTTGACTGTCAGAATCTACATCACAGAGAATGACTCAAGGAAATGAATTATTTTCTCCTGTCTTCCTGCTTTGTTCCAGAATGATGACATGTAAGAAATTAATCAATAGCATTTGGTGCAATTATAAGTTTAAAGGGAAAGACTTGTATTAATTTTATTAATAATAATTTGACAGAAAATACATGGAGTTAGTTTCCTCAAAACTGAACTGTGAGAGGACTCATAAATTGTACTGTCATTTCTTTCTCCAGCTTGTAATCCCTCATATTGCAGAAACGGTCTCACAATTGAACAGGTGTTTTAATAATAGACTGGAATTTGATTTAACATATATCCCTGAAATGTCTATTTGAGTGACTTAAAGCTAAAACCCACATTATAAGAATATCAAACTGAAAACCTACTGATCTAGAGAAGGCCTGTCTTTGGGCATGGGTGGCACAGGTTGTATCTGGGGCTTGACCCCAGGAGTGTAGAAAAAGTTCTCCTGTCCTCGAATCCTCCTCCACCTGGTTTGTACACCTCAAATTGTCTCAAATTTATTAATAGGAGATCTTCAATTTGCTGAATACTTTTGAAATATCCATAGCCAGTAAATTTCATTCATTATGTATTTTTATATCTGTGTCTGTGTGTCTTTATACGTACTTGTGTGTGTGTATGTATGTATGTATTTTCCTAAATTTCCATTTTCAGTATGATTGGCCCTTCTTCCTAAGACAGCACACACCAAAAGAAGTGAAATTATTGAAATCAGAGGCTGTGCATAATTTCAGGAAGCTTCCTTTAAAATGTTTTGTTGTCTTAGTCTCTCAGTCATGTCTGACTCTTTGCGACCCCATGGGTTGCAGCCCTCCAGGTTCCTCTGTCATGGAATTCTTCAGGAAGAATACTGGAGCAGGTAGCCATTCCATTCTCCAGGGGATCTTCCAAGCCTAGGGATCAAACCCTGCATTGCAAGCAGATTCTTACTGTCTGAGCCACCAGGGATTTTACTTCATATTTGTACTTTATGGGAGAGTCCCTTTTCTGACCAACCTACTTAAAATAACCTCCTTCACTCACTTTCCTCTACTCTGCTTCATTTTCATTATCACCATTTGATATTTGGTTCTTTGTGTGAGCATGTATTGGGAGACTCTGCCCAACAAAAGGTGAGATCATTGGGAAGCCATTCTGGGATGATTAGTTATTCGAACTTTCCTATCCAATCCATGTGTGCCTGGCAAGGCTCAGGGCTCTACATCAGGATTTGCAGGCATAATTGAAAAAGGGAGGTAGTCCTGGCTACCCATGGACTTTCCAGCCCTGGACTCCTAGCATAGCTCCAGGGCAATTAGTTAAAGGTCAGGGAGTCCAAGAGGTTTTGCAGAAGCAAGAAAAAGAGAACATGAGATACCCTAGAACATGCTTGACCTTTGTGATCTGGAGGAGAAAATTAGAGAGATTAAGGAACAGAATAACATACTTGTTTTATGGAGGGTTCTGCAGTCAGGTCTTCTGGAATTTAATGCTCATGCTTATGCTTATGACATTGAACAATGTTCTTAATTTCTCTGCTTCTCAGTTCTCTAATATGCAGAATAATTTATAATCTGCAATAACAGCAAACATGCTTATTTGTTCTTATTAATCTTATATATAATCATATTTATGATTAATATACAACTTGGAACAAAGCTAGTGGAGGCGATGGAATTCCAGTTGAGCTATTTTAAATCCTAAAAGATGATGCTGTGAAAGTGCTGAACTCAATATGTCAGCACATTTGGAAAACTCAGTAGTGGCCACAGGACTGGAAAAGGTCAGTTTTCATTCCAATCCCAAAGAAATTTAATCACAAAGAATGCTCAAACTACCACACAATTGCACTCATCTCACACGCTAGTAAAGTAATGGTCAAAATTCTCCAAGCCAGGCTTCAGCAATATGTGAACTGTGAACTTCCAGATGTTCAAGCTGGTTTTAGAAAAGGCAGAAGAACCAGAGATCAAATTGCCAACATCTGCTGGATCATGGAAAAAGCAAGAGAGTTCCAGAAAAACATTTCTTTCTGCTTTATTGACTATGACAAAGCCTTTGACTGTGTGGATCACAATAAACTGTGGATAATTCTGAAAGAGATGGGAATACCAGACCACCTGACCTGCCTCTTGAGAAACCTGTATACGGGTCAGGGAGCAACAGTTTGAACTGGACATGGAACAACAGACTGTTTCCAAATATGAAGAGAAGTATATCAAGGCTGTATATTGTCACCCTGCTTATTTAACTTATATGCAGAGTATATCATGAGAAACTCTGGGCTGGAGGAAGCACAAGCTGGAATCAAGATTGTTGGGAGAAATATCAGTAACCTCAGATATGCAGATGACACCACCCTTATGGCAGAAAGTGAAGAAGAAATAAAGAGCCTCTTGATGAAAGTGAAAGAAGAGAGTGAAAAAGTTGGCTTAAATTTTAACATTCAGAAAACTAAGATCATGGCATCCAGTCCCATCAATTCATGGCAAATAGATGGGGAAACAGTGGCTGACATTATTTTTCTGGGCTCCAAAATCACTGCAGATGGTGATTGCAGTCATGAAATTAAAAGACACTTGCTCCTTGGAAGGAAAGTTATGGCCAATGTAGATAGCAAATTAAAAAGCAGAGACATTACTTTGTCAACAAAGGCCCATCTAATCAAGGCTATGGTTTTTCCAGTAGTCATGTATGGATGTGAGAGTTGGACTATAAAGAAAGCTGAGCACCGAAGAATTGATGCTTTTGAATTAGGGTATTGGATAAGACTCGAGAGTCCCTTGGACTGCAAGGAGATCCAGCCAATCCATCCTAAAGGAGATCAGTCCTGGGTGTTCATTGGAGGGACTGATGTTGAAGCTAAAACTCCAATACTTTGGCCACCTGATGCAGAAAGCTGACTCATTTGAAAAGACCCTGATGCTGGGAAAGATTGAGGGAGGGAGGAGAAGGGGACGACAGGGGATGAGATGGTTGGATGGCATCATCGACACAATGGACATGGGTTTGGGTGAACTCCAGGAGTTGGTGATGGACAGGGAGGCCTGGCGTGCTGTGGTTCATGGGGTCGCAAAGAGTCGGACACGACTGAGCAACTGAACTGAACTGAACTGGAATCTATAAACCCTCAAATAATGGGTCATTATTGTTGTTATTATTATTATTAGCACTGCTCAAATTGTTACACTTCATCTGGCTGCTGCTCTCATTCTACCCCATTGGCTTCTTGGATCTGGAGAAATAATTTATTGGCTTTTGAAATCAATTTGTAAAATGTATTAAGGCTCTTTTGTGTACCAGGTACAGAGCTAAATGCCATGGAAAATGTGGACATGAAGAAACTGTTGCCTGACATCCACTTATGATCCGGTAGGGAATGTAAAAAATACTGGGGTATAAACCAAACCAAAGCAAGGCAACATTTGATAAATATTATGGGAGAGATATAAGCCCAGAGTCATGAGCCCTGTCAAAACAGAGCACTTCAGCTGTGGGTTCGTTTATTCATGGAGGCGCCAATCAGTGTGGTGAAAGGGGAGAGAAAGGGGGAACAGGAAAGTCATTTCAGACAGAGTCACAGATCCATTACACTGGAGGATACAGGAAATATTGAGGACAACTTGCATGCTATCAGCCTAGAAATCCAAGAGAAGATTAACAGAAAATGAATAAATGAATAGATAAATAAATAACAAAGCAGGAAAACTTGTTTGGGAAGAAAAATAATGCTTCCTCATCCAGATGGGCACTGGACCAAACATTTATGAACACCCTCTAAAATGAACTTTTGTCTTGGCTGAGTTTTCCACTATAAAACCATGTAAGTGTGGGATTGTATTTGCTTCCTCAGCTTCAATATTTACTTATCATTTGTATGCAGTTTTTTTTTTTCCTGTTCTGATAATATTGCCCTTGGGAACTGTCACCCACAAGCATATTTCCTCACTATGTGAGCTAACCCTGTTCTGTAAATGAAAAAGCACATTCTCCCACATTTCTCCCTAGCCAAACTCAGAGTCATCAGTAACTTCACCAAACCCAAGGAAGCACACAAGTCATTTCAAAGTCAGTTGAATAATGTTTGCCATAGATCATTCCTACTACTGGGTAACAGACATATGTTATAACTGTGATATGTTGGGGAGAAATTCATGATCAGTAGTTCTGGTATTTCTACCTCCAACTCTGTTGTGTGCACAATTGTTAAACTGTTAAATACAATTGTTAGTATTTTGAACTGTAATAGAATGTATATTGAAGCAATATCAGCTAGCTCCTGTGTGAGACACTCAAGCTAATTTTTCTTGAAAAACTGCATCCTTTTGTTCACCTGGGTTAATGATTTTTCTGTTCAAAACAAAACAAAGAGCACGTCCCAGAAAAAAGAAGTCACTGATCTCCTGCTCAAGCCTTTTGGGCTATGGTTAAGGAAAATCGGGGCCCCTGGGAGAACGCAGACCAGGTGTAGCATCATAGGATATTAGTTCTAGAGGCAAAGCGTAATCCATAGATGGGAAAATGGGATGGAGTGGTGAAATGACTAGCACAAGATATCATTATTATAAGTGTGTTAGAGGGAGCCTCACAACTAGAATCAAGATTTCTTGCACTGGAAATCCTAATTCTAAAAGAGGGAAACATGCAGACAAGAGAAAACCATGGAGGATATGAAGGGAACGGGGAGCCAACTATTTGGAAATATCTGTACTTAGGCACGGAGAAGGCAATGGCACCCCACTCCAGTACTCTTGCCTGGAAAATCCTATGGATGGAGGAGCCTGGTAGGCTGCAGTCCATGGAGTTGCAAAGAGTCGGATACGACTGAGCGACTTCCCTTTCACTTTTCACTTTCATGCATTGGAGAAGGAAATGGCAACCCACTCCAATGTTCTTGCCTGGAGAATCCCAGGGACGGGAGCCTGGTGGGCTGCCGTCTATGGGGTCGCACAGAGTCGGACACGACTGAAGCAACTTAGCAGCAGTACTTAGGCACATTTATAGCCAGATTATTTGTGGCTGACTAACTGAACTGAACTGAGACAAGATAGTGGCCCCAGCCCACTGGTGACCTCAGGACCCATCAGGGCAGGACATTTCATCGGAACCCTTTGATAGGCAGATAGTTTGTCTTTTCATGGAGCAAGAAATGTAGGTTAGGAAAGCTGGGTGAGTAATAGAATAGTTTTTCTACCAACTTTGTACAGAACTCCGTGTCCTTCCTACACTTGCTTTTCTGAATGCACAGAATTGCTGATGGCCTTTGTTCGCCCTGCAGTTTCACTGTGTTTTTAAAAATTGAGGTAGCAGATTGGAAGTTCTTGGAGTATCTATTAAGATCTTTTCCAGCCCTGAAATAATGGATCTGAGAGAAGGCAAGTCAGGGCCCTCTCTCCTTCTCTATTAGGAGATTAATGCAGAGGCACACACTCATCTGGGCAATCAGAGTTTACCCGTTATTCTTATCCATCTCTTCCCTGACCAGTTTGAATTTGGTCTCTAGTAGCATCAGCCTCTAGGATCTCATATTTTTTTTCTGCACAGAGGGTTGTTATGAAACCAGGAAAGAGATGGGGGGAGGAAATTGGCTGAAACATCCAAACGTAAGATTTTTTCCCCCAGGGCTTTCTCATTAATTTTCAAATGATCATGGACAAGTATTTAATAGGAACTTAACTAGCAGTACTGTACTTAAGACTTCACCTTCCAATGCAGGGGACACGGGTTCAATCCCCGGTCAGGGAGCTAAGATTCCACATGTCATGCAGCCAAAAAACCAAACCATAAAACAGAAACAATATTGTAACAAACTAAATAAAGCCTTAAAATTTTAAATAAGTAAATAATAAAAAACTACAAGCAAAGATATACTGACCATCTTTGGGGCACACATAAGCAACATAATAGAACACAGCTGTTAAGTAGCAGTATCTAAAAAGACTCAAAAAATCTACTATTTAGGTATTTGGGGGGAGTTTGCTATAATCGTGGTCTCTTGTTGGGCTTCCCTGGTGACTCAGTAGGTAAAGAATCTGCCTGCAATGCTAGAGACATGGGTTCAATCCCTGGGTTGGAAAGATTTCTTGGAGAAAGGAGTGGCTGTCCCCACTCCTATGTCCTTGCCTGGAGAATTCCTTGGACGGAGAAGCCTGGCGGGCTACAGTCCATGGTCTCTTGTTATGGCAGAAGACAGCGGTGGCTCTTTCTTTCAGATTAATGTCTTGTGATTCTCAGTCTACTTCAGTATAATGCACAGGAGAGTTTCTGGGATAAATAATTTCTAAAGACATTAACCTACCTTAACATTTCTTCCTGTGATAAAAATGAAACAGTCTGTATCTTGACAATGATGGCCTTTTGTTTAAAGCAGAGCCGAGTAACTTGCTCGGATGTGGATTTTAGTCTTGTTTAATGGAAAAACCAGACTAGATCCTTAATTCAACATCAAGGAAACAATAAACCTGGTTTGTTCTCTCATAGTGGAAGCAAATGTCCTATTTATATCTGTGATTATTCTGGCTGGTCTGCTTGATTACTTTCAGGGATAATAGAAGAAGCAAAGGGCAGGTTTGCAGAATTGACAAGCCCTCCTAATTAAAGACTAAATCAACCCATTACTCTATTCAAGGTGGAAGGGTTTTATACATTAACCTTTTCTTTCTTATGTGTTTCTTCAGTCAGATTCAGGGTTATTTGGGGGGCTCTCTTACACTACCTGCTGGGATTGTACATACCCTTCATACATCAACTATTCATTATGGTGGATTAACAGAGGTCACAGATTGTTTCCACTACCCTCATAGGAAGTGAAGTCCATTCTCAAGCCTTTGAATGTGGGCTGGCCTTCAGACTTACTTTGGCCAATAGCCTGAGTAATTTTTGATATTCTTTCTGGAAATAGCCTTTGTCAGACCCATCGGTTTATTAACTACTTTTTCTCCCATGTTTCCTCAGGCAATGTTTCACTATTTTCTATTGGGACTTAACTCCTCTTTTCCCCAACTCTCAAAAAAAAAAAAAAAAGTTCTCACTGTATTTTACACCTTCACCAACAGTCTTCTTGAGGTCCTTCCAGCTTCTACTTGCCCCAGTTCCAAAATCATTATTACTTTTATTTTTCACCATGGCAGCCCTTTATGTCCAGTACCAATTCTGTTTCATTTTTTGCTACTTAACAAACCAACCTAAAACTTAGTTTCCTTAAAATAGCAACTTTTAAAATTCTCTCTAACAAATCATGGGTTGACTAGGTTCAGCTGGGTAGTTCTTTTCCTCCACATAATCTCATATGGAGCTCAGCTGGGCTGGAAATTACAAGATGGTATCCCCGTAGCTGGTAGGTGATATGGTTGTCAGGCAGGTGCTCAGCTGGGGCTGATTCCCGGGGCAACCTAGGGATGGAGATTTTGTGGCCTTTTTTTATACACTCTAATCTTCAAATATTTTCCTTTTGAGTGCTTTTTCTAATTTTACCAAGCTCTTTCCTTCCATGTATGTTCTCCTTTTCTACATTAGCAATCCAGACATTCCCCACTCCACCACCATCTTCTTAGAACGTCTGGAAGATGTATCATCTGGAAATATCATTGGTCACTAATTTTATAAATATAACAATAAAGTGCATGACAGTAAAACTGTCATCAGTTGATAGTTGTGGAAGCCACATAATGGGTACATGGGGGTCAGCTATACTGGCTCCTGTACTTTTGTACATATTATAAATTTTCCATAATAAAAAGTAAAATAAGGGAAGTAATAGTAGGGATTGGGATATACTTTTATATACTAATCTTGTAGCAACCTCTAGCTGACCAGCAACACTCTTAGCTGCTTAATAATGTTTTAAACAAGTTTTAAAGCTCCTGGAATATATGGAATATAAACAAGATCATGCATGCCTGTCTGGGCTCAGTCATGTCTGACTCTTTGGAACCCCATGGATTATAAACCACTAGGCTCTTCTGCTATGGCATTCTCCAGGCAAGAATACTGGAGTGGGTTGCTATTTCCTTCTCCAGGGAGCCTTCCAGACTGAAGGATCGAACCTGCATCTCCTGCATTGCCTGAGTTGACAGTCAGATTCTTTACCACTGCACCACCTGAAAGGTCCTGACAAAATTAAACCCATATTAATAGGTTATAAGAATAAATAAACAAATAAATAAGAAAGAATAAACCCATATTAAATATATGGGTTTACCTGCTTTTAATGTTACAGGAGGAAGACATACTTCTTAATGTATATAATTGCTAAACCTTAGGTGGTATAACTGTGCAGTTTCAAATAGAAACATGAGTACTCACAGTAAATGGAAATGGTCTTTATTTGTTGCTGTTCAGTTGCCTAGTCATGTCCGAGTCTTTGCAACCCCATAGACTGCAGCACGCTAGGCCTTCACAGTATACTTGCCATGAGAACTCCATGAACTGACTTTATTAAATGATGGGCTGAATGGATCGCAAGCTGGAATCATGACTACTGGGAGAAATACCAGAAAACTCAGATATGCAAATGATACCATTCTAATGGCAGAAAGTAAAGAAGAACTAAATAATCTCTTGATGAGGGTGAAAGAGGTGAATGAAAAGTTGCCTTAAAACTCAACATTCAAAAAACTAAGATGATGGCATCTGGTTCTACCACTTTGTGACAAATAGATGGGGAAAAAGTGGAAACAATGACAGGTTTTATTTTCTTGGGCTCCAAAATCACTGTGGACAGTGGCTGCAGCCATGAAATTAAAAGATGCTTGCTCCTTGGAAGAAAAGCTATGACAAACTTAGCATATTAAAAAACAGAGACATCACTTTGCCAACAAAAGATCAATATAGTCAAAGCTATGGTTTTTCCAGTAGTCATGTACAGATGTGAGAGTTGGATCGTAAACAAGGCTGAGCACCAAAAATTGATGCTTTCAAATTGTGGTGCTGGAGAAGACTCTTGAGAATCCCTTTGACAGCAAGAAAATCAAACCAGTCAATCCTAAAGGAAATCAACCCTGAATATTCATTGGAAGAACTGATGCTGAAGCTTAAGTGCTGATACTTTGGCCACCTGATGTGAAGAGTTCGCCCATTGGAAAAGACCCTGATGTTGGGACAGTTTGAGGACAAGAGGAGAAGGGGGCTGCAGAGGATGAGATTGTTAGATAGCATCACTGACTCAATGACTATGAGTTTGAGCAAACTCCAGGAGACAGTGAAAGACAGGGAAGCTGTAGTTCATGGTGTAGTTCATGGGATCACAGAGTCAGACATGACTTAGTGACTGAACAGCAACAACAAACTATGAAATATTTTATACATAGAGACTTAGAATGCCCTTCATAATATGCAAAATCTGATACTGTTATTTATCTAACATGCTTAAGAGTACTTCTAGGGATATCATAAGCCCCACAATAGCATTATTTATTGTTATTATTAGCAGCAGCAGGAAGAGAGGACCTAGCTGACACTAAGTCAGTGTGATTCAGTGTAGGATCCTAACTATTTGGGGATGCAGTTGTGTATAGAATGGGGGGCGTATATTTGGCATATAAATGTATATTTGGGGGTCAGTGTATAGAATGAGGACAGTGACTAAAAAAGGCCCAGGCTCAAACAAAGACATATATTATCCTGGGAATTCCACCTAAGTCACAGAAACAAAGTCTTGGTAGATGACCCCAGACCCCATAGCAGCTAGGTCCTGCTATGATGTCTACTTACCATTTGTGGTCTGCTTTGTCCATCAAGCCTTCCTGGATGGCTCAGCGGGTAGAAAATCTGTCTGCAATGCAGGAGATACAGGAATCATGGGTTTGATCCCTGAGTCAGGAAGATCCCCTGGGAAAGGAAATGGCAACTCACTCCAAAATTCTTGCCTGGGAAATCCCATAGACAGAGGAGCCTGGTGGGCTACAGTCGATGGAGTCACAAAGAGTTGGACACAACTGAGCAACTAGGTGCCAGCTAATCAAGCTGGTAAAGTCAACAGGGAATTCACTGAAAAGCACTGGTGCCAGTGTCAGAGAATCCGCCTGCAGTGCAGGAGACCTGGGATTCATCACTGAGTCAGGAAGACCCCCTGCAGAAGAGAATGGCAACCCGTTCCAGTATTCTTACCTAGAGAATTCCATGGACCAGAGGAGCCTGGCAGGTTACAGCCCATAGGTGACAAAGAGTCAGGCACGACTGAATGACACACATACACACACAAATACACAATCAAGCAAACAAAGGAATTCATTGAAATGCATCACAGCAATGTGAAGAGCCACGGACCTGCATCTCCAAGGAGTCTGTGTCCTTAGGCCTCATGTTGCACCATAAAGTCACCATTGCTCTTGGATTTTTCTTTCTTTTGACTTTATCATCCCAGATGATGACTTAATGGAGAACTGGAGCCTAGAAAATTGTGGTTATTTTCTTTTATATATTTGCTTAATGTTTCACTCCAATATTAGATACAAATTCCTTGAGGTTAAAGCCAATGTCTATCTTTTTCTTCATAAACCTCTAGTACTTAGAACAGCAACTGACATATTTCCTGAATGACTATGTGTAATGACTTAAAGTTTACTAATGCTCTGTATTCACGGAACTTCTTTGGGTAACAGGTTTCAAAATGATTGAATAAAATCTGTATTTATTATTCACCATCTCAGTATCATAAGTTGATAACAGAGATCATCTTCCAAGATGTTATCTGAACAAGGACTCTTTCTGTTTGGATACTCTTCACAAATGGTCAAGTGAAGTATCATCAGTACAATAGTTTCTTAACATATCTTGACATGAGTTTTGCTTACTTTGCAAGAAAATAGAATTTTAACATATATTTATATTAGCATAGACATCTCTGTTTATATATCCCTATTTATCTATATACATATATATACACGCATTCAGTAGCCCTCTACTCTTTCACTTCTATTCCCACCAAATGGTAATTGGTTTTTGAAGCAATTAAATAATCAATAATCAATAATCAGTTAAAGTCTAAAAGGAGACACAGTTATGAATACAGCTTGGAAAATTCTATCAAAGTCCTAAGCATGACATAATCTCTTAAAAACATGCTGGCAACAAAGTTTTCTATAATACAATCATTGCCATTATTTTAATCTGCCCATAGCTATTAATATTAACTACTGTAATATTTTTATAGAGCTTTATAGTTTGAAAAGTACATTCACACAGTCATTACCCATTTGGTCTCACAATAATTCCACAACTAACCTCTTATTTCTGTTACAATAAAACCGCACTTATGGTATTATTGTTTCTGTTCTTCAGATGAAAACAGCTGAGGATGGAGTTTCTTGATTGACTTGCCTGGCATCATTAAGCTATTAGAATTCTTAATTATTTAAACGTAAGAGATTCCAAAGGGTCTTAATTACGTGTAAAGCACAGTTTTGAAAGCATTCATTTGTGCTATTACCAGTTTCTCTCATCTACATATCAAGAGAGACAAAGGTGATTCTAAGGTCACTTGGACTAAAAAGAGAGTTAAACACAGCTTACTGTGTAGAAGTTACAGAAGAATTAAGACCGCCTTTGACTCAGTTTTCTTCTTTCTGAACTAGCTTTTAAGAATTCCACCCCTCTAGAATTCACATCTGTTCATGACGTAATGCTATGGGTCAGCCTGGGTTCTGTCAAAATGAAGCCAGCATTACCAAATTCCAAATTACAGTATGTTTTACTAACCAGTTTTATAGACTAGACATTTCACTCAGGCAGAAAGGAATTCCCACTGCACTTGAGGGGTAGCAGAATCTCCAGAACAGGCTACTGGTTCTGCTTGGCTCTGAGCTGCCCACAGTCTCCAGGCACCCTAAAGACAAAGAGGCAGGAGAAATTGGGTGAGGAATGAAATTATGAAACCAACATTCTGGATTTTAACTGAACCTATTCACACCAAGTGGATGGCATGACCTTATACTCAGATGTAGCAAAGAATGTAAATCTAAAAATAAAATATCTTAAAGACAGAAAATTAAAATTGTGACAGTTAAAGAATAAGAATGCACATTAGAAGTCATATTTCTATTTGTGTGTTTAAGGCAGTTGCTCAAAAAAAAAAATTCTGAAAAATTAATACAATTATTCCATGCAGCTTAAATTATACCTGGTCTATGGCTTTACTTAGCAGAAATCACATCAAAATATTTTATTTTATTTATTAATCATCCCCATCAGTTTAGTCATGATTCTGGGGTAAAAGGAAAACCAGTAAGTAAAGCAGAAAGAAATTAAGAGGAGATGCAAGACTAACAATGTGATACAAAGTACAGGGCATGATCTGAGATCTTTTACAGACACTTTTATTCACACATTAAAAAATTACTGATGGATTTTTTACTGAACATGTTTATGTTTGTGTAATAAGGGTCCCAGAATTATGGTCTAAGACCTACACCTGCTATAATCTTGTTTGCTCATTTATTCATTTCTTGTCACAACTAATAGATAACTACTGCATGGCTAGGATGTGCCAAGCACTACATTAGGAACAGCAATGCAACAGAGAACAAGATAAAAAAGAAACCTGTCATAAGGCTCCTTGTATTATAATGAGAGAAACAGAAAAGTAATAAGCAACCACATGTGACATCATATCAGGCAGGAATAAGTGCTAAGAAGAAAAGTAAAGCTGGATCAGAATTTAGTAAGTGTGTAGGGTGGGCTGCTGCTGTAGGTCAAGTAAAGAAACGCTATCTGAACAGATGACATTTGAACAGAGTAGAGACTTAGTCTATTTGCTAGAGAACATCAAAGAAATTCATGGATGGGTCAATGAATGAACACAAAGCACTGCTGTTGATACCCAATCCCCAGGGCTGGATGGATTAATCACCAGGAAATTAATCAGTGTGCCTTCTCTAGGAGAAGGCGTTATGATGAGAAGCAACCTCCAAGAGAAGAAACTCAGAACATAGGCAGCAGCAATTAGGCTGTGATTGTTAAGTCCAGCATGACATAGTCCTCACATGCCACAGATTGTCTTTTATGGACTGCCCAGGGGCTGCTCATTTATGCCAGAGCCCTTGGGAGATGCTCTTTCTAAACAAACAAACAAACAAAAAGGGCTATAATATCCACGTCTCCAAAAATTTCTCTTTCACTTCTACAACTAGTCAAATAAAGTAACACTTGTACTGAGAAAGGGAATTTTATTTCATTTTATTTTGGAACCTGGAATAATTAACTTACTTCCAGAAGCCTCGGAAAATCATCACAGAAACATGGTTGTAGAAACCTGCTTGGCCTCTCTAAAACCCTCTTCCCCTTCTTCTTCTATTAATAGGATCTCTTTTCCTAGAGGGAACCCATCAGTATGGATCAGGTGGAGTTGAACCCACTAGCTGTTAACAGCAGCATTCGTTTGACCCAGTTAGGATCTGTATGCCTCAAACAAACTAATCAATAAAATATGGGCATGCGATACAAACTAGACATGCTAGAATCCTCAGCAGAATACTTTTTAGGAGTCATTAGAAAGTTCTACCTGTTTTCCTTAGACTGATTAAGCTAAAGAGATGAGTGTAAAGCTTCTCATTACTATTTGTAGCTGCATTTGAAGAGAAAATTATTAAAAGAGGGGAAAGAGAATCCCTGATGACATTTGTGAACCCCAGGATCCAGCTAAACCTGAAGACAGTTCTTTTCATACATGTCCCAGATGAGGATCAATAAATTTCTGGGTTGTTTAAATGTGAGTTGTATTACTGCCAGGAATAACTGAAAAGGATCCTACATAAACAGAATTGGGGAAACAGAGAAAATGTGACCAGTGACAAGAAAGATACCAGGAACATTGGTTACTAACAAAAGTCAACAAAATGGTCCATGCTATAAGAAGAAAGAGAACTGTGGTTGCCCCTAGTTACACATCAGACTCCCTAGGAAGTTCATGAAAATGACAAGAAATGGTGATTGGCATTCCAGGTATTCATTCTCTCAAAAGTCTACTGCAAAGAGTTGCTGTTGTTTTATTGTCCCTCTGAGGTTATACCTCTCAGACTGGTGTGACCCACACAACTGTAGTTTATTATTGTTGAATAAAACCACTTTCTTTGATAGTTAACATTTGCAGAGAGGGCCAGCAGCAAGTCATGGGGTATGACTTTCATTCACCACATGTTGAGTGAGTGCCAATCATAGTTGATGTCCTTTAAAGTCAACAAAAGTGACCACCAATATAGCATACTCCTTAGTCCCCATGAAAAATTTTAAAGGTAAAATCTGGGATTGGGAGGTTCCCAGGGAATAAGACAAAAACACAAAATGCTTTCTGAAGAATGCATATAAAGGCAAAAAGGTAACTTCGGTTAATTTCAACTGACTTGTGCATGGGTGTCTCATGGGGTATTTTTAGCATGAGCTGGGGGCACCGAATGTTTGTCCCTCTCGCTCTGAACCCTGTCCTGTCTCACTTTCTATTTGCCTGCAACATGGCCTCACACAATGACGGCACAGGGCAGGGCAATCCTGTGAATTCCATTCTTCCCCCTTCTCTAGGGACAGGGGTCTTTCCTTGATGGAGAGATTGTTCTAAAACCTCTTACACTGAAAAACTTTCCCTTAACACAAGAATGCTAGTAACACTAGTACCCACGCTTTCCATGATGACACACGAACGCTTTGATGAGATGTAGCACAAGTCATGGGAGACACTCTTTGCTCCCTCTGATTCCCCCCTTTCCTTGCCTCCAGATTTGCTACCCAGAGCTACCACCCTGCATTGAGGACATGGAGATCTGATATAGAAAGTGAACCTGGCAAAGGTTTCCAAGGAAAGGGTGAAGCAGAAGGTGGGGCTGGAATGGGGATGAGGTGGCAACTCCTTTGGGAATAAAACAATGGTGATTCTGAAGGAAATGTCTGGGGTCAAGAGGTTAATTCTGTGAGACAGAGTAACACAAATGGTACAGGATTTCCTACAAAAGGGGTATGAACACCCTATCTTCATCTGGACTTGATTTGTCCAACTCTGTCACTCTGCCACTGTCTCTTACACTCACAGTCTTGCCTTTTTTCATGACGAACCACAACACTAAGGAGACTTGATTTCGCTGCCCCCATTGTAACCAGGGATGAGGTTCTATGGGCAATTTTGGGCCTGTGACCAGCCTCCTCAGGGAATGGAGGAGGGCCCCTTCTTCTCTGCATCTGCAAAATATGAAAGAAGGCAAAGGTCTGAATGTCACTGAGTCCTCCCACAGGAGGACAAAGAACAGAGCTTCTCCGAGTCTCCTACGGGCACACACACAGTTCATTTAAACACATTCAAATTAACAGACTGTGTTGACTGAAGGGCGCATTTCTCTCTGTTTGGGATGAAAACTAATTTAAATGTGGTGGTACCAGGCTGTGAACACATTCCTACAAGCAAGTAAACAAATGTTATTGCCTTCGCTTAGACAGTCTTTCCCAATTAGGTTGATTATGGTGATCATAGCGATGTCTCCTGAATGCACAAGAATGTAGTAATGCTCAGATTTGTTATATAATATTTACAGACTCTGTGGTATAACTTCAGACGAATTAAAATATACAATCTTCTGTGTTTCCACGGACCAGGGGAATGGGATTCACATGTTTGCCAAAAGCAAGAGACAGAGCCAGCAAATTCCCTGACATTTAAGTTGATAAGAACCTTCTCTGAGAAATTGTAAACTCCTGCTGTAAATTGCTATTTTAAACAACAGAGAAACAGCTCATCTCTGTCACCTAGAAGTTTAACCCCAAATCACAATTTGCTCTTTGCTTGACTTTAGAAACAGTCTCTATCATTTTCTCCTAAGTGGGTCAACTTAAGAAAGCATACTCCATAAGAAAACAACTTACGTTACCTACTATTCAGCCTGATTATTCTATTATCAGACCCAAAGTGTTATTAGTGAGCAGATTTACTTAGATATTTCCAGGATTAAATATGGGCTTTACCATGTTTCTGTGACAGGTTAGAGATGTGTCAAGGTCACTAAAAAGAGAAACACAGTTTTTAGAACAGCATCTCATTTTACCAATATAATTTGTTTTTATTGTATCTGAATTGATGAAAAAGCACACATAGTAAAAGGGCAGTGTTGATCAATGCTAAAATTTTGGATGAAGAGTTTAACCCCTGGGGGACCCTGTTTCCTCATGTGAAATGATAGCTATCTTAGATGATCTCAAAGGTTTTTCTAGCCCTCACCATCTGTGGTGTTTGACTGTTAACACACTGATGCTGTGGGTGGTAGCTAGGTTGGGGGGACCAAGCCTGAGAATACTATTTCAGTATGACAGTCATTTGTGGTTATGTGAAAACAAGAGTAAGGAGTCTTCAAGGACAGGAAGGCAGACAGGACTGAAGGAGCTATAAATGAATGAAACGGAGATACACGCACAAACACATATATTAATACATAGAGTTTGGAAAAAATACTTGCAAAAATAAACAAATGGGACCTAATTAACCTTAAAAGCTTCTGCACATCAAAGGAAACTATTAGCAAGGTGAAAAGACAGCCTTCAGAATGGGAGAAGATAATAGCAAATGAAGCAACTGACAAACAACTAATCTCGAGAATATACAAGCAACTCCTACAGCTCAACTCCAGAAAAATAAATGACCCAATCAAAAAATGGGCCAAAGAACTAAATAGACATTTCTCCAAAGAAGACATAAAGATGGCTAACAAACACATGAAAAGATGCTCAACATCACTCATTATCAGAGAAATGCAAATCAAAACCACTATGAGGTACCATTTCACGCCAGTCAGAATGGCTGCAATCCAAAAGTCTACAAGTAATAAATGCTGGAGAGGGTGTGGAGAAAAGGGAACCCTCTTCCACTGTTGGTGGGAATGCAAACTAGTGCAGCCACTATGGAGAACAGTGTGGAGATTCCTTAAAAAACTGGAAATAGACATGCCTTATGATCCAGCAATCCCACTGCTGGGCATACACACTGAGAAAACCAGAAGGGAAAGAGACACGAGTACCCCAATGTTCATCGCAGCACTGTTTATAATAGCCAGGACATGGAAGCAACCTAGATGTCCATCAGCAGATGAATGGATAAGAAAGCTGTGGTACATATACACAATGGAGTATTATTCAGCCATTAAAAAGAATACATTTGAATCAGTTCTAATGAGGTGGATGAAACTGGAGCCTATTATACAGAGTGAAGTAAGCCAGAAAGAAAAACACCAATACAGTATACTAACACATATATATGGAATTTAGAAAGATGGTAACAATAACCCTGTGTACGAGACAGCAAAAGAGACACTGATGTATAGAACAGTCTTATGGACTCTGTGGGAGAGGGAGAGGGTGGGAAGATTTGGGAGAATGGCATTGAAACATGTAAATATCATGTATGAAATGAGTTGCCAGTCCAGGTTTGATGCACGATACTGGATGCTTGGGGCTGGTGCACTGGGACGACCCAGAGGGATGGAATGGGGAGGGAGGAGGGAGGAGGGTTCAGGATGGGGAACACATGTATACCTGTGGCAGATTCATTTTGATATTTGGCAAATCTAATACAGTTATGTAAAGTTTAAAAATAAAATAAAATTAAAAAAAAAAAAAAAAAAAATACTTGCTGTTAAAGTGAACATTTGTTGCAACATTTTTTTGCATAATATGTGTCTTGGGGGAGACAGCTCATTGTTCAGGGAAAAATGAGCCTCTTTGGGTATAAAAACTAAAGCTAGTTGTAGAACAGAAGCAAGTCAAGGGGTCTTCATTCCAAGTCCGAGCGTGTCCCTCACAGCTGAAAATTCTAGAAAGTGACCAGTATCAACAGAGACAGTTTCCTGAACAGCCTTGCAAATCTGATTTCTGTGCTGTCTCTTCTACTTTCTAGCTGTATGAACTGGGGCAAATGCCTCAAACTTTCTGAACCTCTGCCCTGGAAACTGTTGGTTGTGTCTATTACCAATGTTTGTGAAATGTTGGTGATGATGTCTACCTGGTCTTTCACCTGACTTGAACTATAAAGTTGGAAAGATTCACCAGTGTGGACTGAGGAGCATCCACACTCAGATCACAGATGGAGCCAGACAATGGAATGCCTTTTGGTTTCTAAAGAAGGTAGAACACAGAAACAGGTAGAATATGAAACGCCACCAACTTTAATAGCATTCGGCTCGGTACCAGACATCCTTTAGTTGATGGCATGCTTCATTCATCTGTTGCCTTTCATTACTAACCTGGAGCTGGATGACTGAGAGATTGTATGGTTTTGATGTTGATATCAATATAGTTTGTTTGTTCAATGATTCCTCATTCATTTAATAATCATCTACAAGCTGCCAGACATTCTGGAGACCTGTCCTAGAGATTTTGATTGAGTAGAATAGATGACAGCCACGTTTTTTTTCAAAAGCATGCTTGCCTGGAGAATTCCAAGGACAGAGGAGCCTGGCAGGCTACGGTCCATGGGGTCACAGAAGGTCAGACACAACTGAGTGACTAACACTTTCACTTCCAGATAACTCTACTGCAGGTGATCTGAAAATTCCATTTTGAGAAATTCTGGCCTAGATTTCTATGACTGAAGACCACCAGATTCCCTGGAACCAAAGTTTTTCAGTCCTTTCCCTGGCTTTTCTGTATTCTGCCCAGGTTCTTGCCATCTCTGCTGCTTCACTACTGTGCACATCCCTCAAGATGACTACAGACTGGCCCTGATACTAGCATTAAATTATACAAATAATAAATTACATGTGAGTTTTGCTACTCATTGAGGTGAAATGAATTACAGAACCTTTGGGGAATAAATGCAACTGAATCTGTGAATCAGCACAGCACACAGTGAAATAGAGGTCTGGGTAAGACGATTTGATCAAGGAAGACATTTACATTAATAAAATCACCTCAGAGAAGTTTTCATTTTGTAAGTCACTTTGTATGTAAAGCCGCAAGTAGCATTTAATTGGGAGCCATGAGTCCACAATGGTACACATCATGTAGGCAACACAGAGACCTAGATGCTATCAGATTAACAATAAACTATCATGCCTAAATATTTCATGATAGATCATATGACCTGCCTCTTGAGAAACCTGTATACAGGTCAAGAAGAAGCAGTTAGAACTGGACATGGAACAACAGACTGGTTCCAAATAGGAAAAGAAGTACGTCAAGGCTGTATATTGTCACCCTGCTTATTTAACTTATATGCAGAGTACATCATGAGAAACTCTGGGCTTGAGGAAGCACAAGCTGGAATCAAGATTGCCAGGAGAAATGTCAATCACCTCAGATATGCAGATGACATCAGCCTTATGGCAGAAAGTGAAGAACTAAAGAGCCACTTGATGAAAGTGAAAGAAGAGAGTAAAACGTTTGGCTTAAAGCTCAACATTCAGAAAACTAAGATCATGGCATCCAGCCCCATCACTTCATGGCAAATAGATGAGGAAACAGTGGAAACAGTGGCTTACTTTATTTTTTGGCGCTCTAAAATCACTGCAGATGGTGATTGCAACCATGAAATTAAAAGACACTCCTTGGAAAGAAAGTTATGGCCAGCCTAGACAGTATATTAAAAAGGAGAGACATTACTTTGTCAACAAAGGTCCGTCTAGTCAAGGCTATGGTTTTTCCAGTAGTCGTGTATGGATGTGAGACTTGGACTGTGAAGAAAGTTGAGTGCAGAAGAATTGATGCTTTTGAACTGGGGTGTTGGAGAAGACTCCTGAGAGTCCAACCAATCCATTCTAGAGGAGATCAGTCCTGGGTATTCATTGGAAGGACTGATGCTGAAGCTGAAACTCCAATACTTTGGCCACCTGATGTGAAGAGCTGACTCATTTGAAAAGACCCTGATGCTAGGAAAGATTAAGGGCTGGAGGAGAAGGGGACGACAGAGGATGAGATGGCTGGATGGCATCACTGACTCAATGGACATGAGTTTCAGTGAACTCCGGGAGTTCACTCCTGGCAATGCAGGGACGCCTGGCATGCTGCAGTTCATGAGATTGCAGAGTCGGACACAACTGAGCAACTGAACTGAACTGAATTAAACTGAAAGAAGTATTAAAGTATTTAAACATACTCAGTTAGTGAAGCTAAGATTAAGAAAGACTGCTAAGGTTAATCAGGTTAAGGCCAGGTTTTGAATCAAAATAATCAATAAATCAATGCATTCACAAACCTGTACTGAAGATACACATGAGCATTCTTACCTGTAGGTACCTAAGAAAACTATTCCATGGATACAGAAGCACAGCTGGAAAATAAATTGGAAAAAAACAATTTCTTATCTTTGAGTATTTTGTTTGATTTATTCCTTTCCATAATTGTAAAATGCACATGGGAGTGAAATTTATGATCCCCCTACATTAGAAAAGCATAATCTTAAGTTAGGGAAATGATGGGACCAACTGCTGGTTTCTAAAATGTGGTTAGGATGTGTATTTAAAGAGGACCTTATCAGGCCTTTATTCTATAAAACTGCTAGACAAATAAATCTGAGGCATCTAAGGGTAATGGCATCTTGAAAGATAATGGATATTCAATCTGGGAGATGGGAAGGAGATAAAACTTTGGCTGTGGTATGTTTAAAACAAAAAAAATCAGTTTGCCTGTTAAACTGCTGGATAGACTAGTCCCTATAAATTTTCAAAGGAGTGTCCTGGGTTTCATCCAAGAGGCTATTGCAAATGAGATACTCAGTGCTAAAACTCTCTGCAGCTCTTCAGAAACTTTAGGGCCGGTTCATGTAACATATACCTCATGCCTGGGGTTAATCACCAGTAGTTCTTGGCAGAATGAAATCTTTAATATAACTCTTAAGGCAACCCAGGAAAAGGTTGAAAAAAAACTTCACTAGATTTTAATTCAAAGATGAAGTAGACTCCTGATCTTATCCACTATCAGATATTTTCCAAATGTTAAAAGGAAAATTAGAGATAATTCTCATTAGCATTTTTGCTTATTTGTTTCCAGGAAGATTGAATTTCAGCTATTTCATTTACTGAAAGCATCCATTGTCAACCCATAGGACATAGGGTTTCAGTGAGATGCACTATGTGACTTAGAACATTCATAATCAATATCTCTATGCTTTTGAAAATTTCTCACATTTACAGAAAAAGGAATTTTTCATAAATACTACCCCCCCAGCCCAATAAAAATTTTCATTAGTGGTGAAAGAATGGAAAGATGTTCTTCTCCACTTTGGTAAAGTATAAAAAGCCTTCCCTCCTTCCTGTGTTCATTCTCTTTATGTCAACACGACATGGCTTTTCCTCCCATTAAGGGGTGGAATATATTTCCCCATTCCTTGATTCTGGGCTGGCCTTATAAGTGTTTTGGTCCAAAGGGATGTGATTGAAGTAACAGTGTGACTGTTTGGAGTCCAGACACTTGAAACTTTGCAGACTTTTTCTCCCCTCTTGGTCCCCTGACTCTACTATTAGATTAAGCCTGGCTAGGTTACCTGAAGGCTCAGATGGTAAAGAATCTGCCTGCAATGTAGGAGACCCAGGTTTGATCCCTGGGTGAGGAAGATCCCCTGGAGAAGGGAACAGCAACCCACTCTAGTATTCTTGCCTGGAAAATGCCACGGACTGAGGTTACAGAAAACCACTAGACCATCCAGGTATGACCTAAATCAAATCCCTTATAACTATACAGTGGAAGTGAGAAATAGATTTAAGGGACTAGATCTCATAGACAGAGTGCCTGATGAACTATGGACAGAGGTTCGTGACATTGTATAGGAGACAGGAATCAAGACCATCACCAAGGAAAAGAAATGCAAAAAAGCAAAATGCTGTCCGAGGAGGCCTTACAAATAGCTGTGAAAAGAAGAGAAGTGAAAAGCAAAGGAGAAAAGGAAAGATATACCCATTTGAATGCAGAGTTCCAAAGAATAGCAAGGAGAAATGAGAAAGCCTTCTTCAGTGATCAATGCAAAGAAATGGAGGAAAACAATAGAATGGGAAAGACTAGAGATCTCTTCAAGAAAATTAGAGATACCAAGGTAACATTTCATGCAAAGATGGGCTCAATAAAGGACAGAAATGATATGGACCTAACAGAATCAGAAGATATTAAGAAGAAGTGGCAAGAATACACAGAAGAACTGTACAAAAAAGATCTTCACTACCTAGATAATCATGATGGTGTGATCACCCACACTTATCTAGAGCCAGACATCCTGGAACATGAAGTCAAGTGGGCCTTAGGAAGCATCACTATGAACAAAGCTAGTGGAGGTGATAGAATTTCAGCTGAGCTATTTCAAATCCTAAAAGATGATGCTTATGTCAGCAAATTTTAAAAATTCAGCAGTGGTCACAGGACTGGAAAAGGTCAGTTTTCATTCCAATCCCAAAGAAAGGCAATGACAAATAATCCTCAAACTACTGCACAATTGCACTCATCTCACACTGTAGTAAAGTAGTGCTCAAAATTCTCCAAGCCAGGCTTCAGCAATACATGAACTGCGAAATTCCAGAAATTCAAGCTGGTTTTAAAAACGGCAGAGAAACCAGAGATCAAATTGCCAACATCCACTGGATCATCGAAAAAGCAAAAGAGTTCAAGAAAAACATTTATTTTTGCTGTATTAACTATGCCAAAGCCTTTGACTGTGTGAATCACAAAAAACTGTGGAACATTCTGAAAGAGATGGAAATACCAGACCACCTGACCTGCCTATTGAGAAACCTATATGCAGGTTAGGAAGCAACAGTTAGAACTGGACATGGAACAACAGACTGGTTCCAAATAGGAAAAGTAGTACATCAAGGCTGTATATTCACAGCCCAGTCACATTCAACAGTTCTGACATGTTTCTAATTACAAGCCCACAAGTATGTCTAGTTAAGTCCAAGAGAGCCTCACAGTTGACTAGTAGACTAATCCTCATTCATGGTAAGTAATGTCCGACTCTTTGTGACTCCCTGGACCATAACCTGCCAGGCTCCTCTGTCCATGGGGTTTTCCAGGCAAGAATACTGGAGTGGGTTGATATTGTCTCCTCCAGAAGATCTTCCCAGTCCAGGGATCCAATCCGTGTCTTTTGCATTGGCAGGTGGATTCTTTACCAACTGGGCCACCTGGGAAGTCCCACGGGCAGTAATAAATGCTGATTATTTAGGCCACAGAGTTTTAGGATTTTTGTTAGGTAATAGGCCTTTAATATAGTTTGTTGCATTAAAAAATAAGAAATTAAAGGTAAAAAAAATCAAAATCTGATTTTCGTTTTTCAAGAAGCTAAGATGTCTGCTTTGATTTCAGACTTTTCGTCACATTTGGTGAGGTTAGTGCCTGTGTTCTCTTTGCTTTGAACGTGGGAAGCACACATGATAATGATGACAATGGCACTGAGAAATTACAAGCTAAACAAATCTCAAAGAAATGTGGGTGGGGCTCATACGACGGGAGAAAACTTTGCATGCCTAATGATATTTTCTAAAAGGACTTTCAAATCTGTACCATACATCCAGGCCATGCATCTCATTATGCTATACATTTCATTAGGCTATAGGCTTCATTAGACATTTGAATCAAGAATCTCATTACACACTCCAGACACACATCTCATTATGCCATGCGTCTCATTAAGTTCCCAGCCAGGAACAGATGTAAAATAGACAAATTTCACCAAAGCTTTGATTCAAGCCCACATGGCATTCTCATCAACAACAGAGCAAGGGTGGACCAACAATTGGGTGATTTTTGAATGACACTTGACAGGGAGGAACCAGTTCAAGCAGGCACTGTTAACTGACCAAGGAGAAAAAATAGCCTGGTGTCAAATTCCACTTTGCTGTCCATTCTAGGAATGTGTTCCAAATGTCAATCAGAAATCACCTATCAGCGAAGAGCCGGAGATGGGGTGAAAGAGGGCATGTGTCTGTAACATTGTAATCATCTGTCATGAGGCAGACAGTCAACAAAGGGTAGCATCAATGTCACCTTGAGTTTGACTTTAGCAATTGTATCTGTTCTGTGTCCCCAGCTCTAATCAGTTGTTTGGCATCTTCATTAATGGGTCACTCGATGACATCCTTGATTAAACAATACTTCTTTGGTCACCAGTGATAAAAACCCAGCTCACACAAATTTAAGATTAGAACGTACTGAGGAGCTCAGACAGTGTGGCTGATTCCAAGCCCAGCTATATCTAAAAGCTGAGGCAACATCACTAAGACATGGATGGCTTCCTATCTCTCAGTTCTGCTTTGCTATGTGTTGGCTTAATGTTTAGCATATTTTTCCTCATGAGATGGTTGAAAGTGGCTCTAAGCTTTCATCATACTCATAGCTATCAATTCTAGCCAAAGATAATGTCTTTAAAAAGAGACAACTAAATTCGGGGAGTTGACTCTCATCACTCAGTTTGGGTCAAATGACCATTCAGAAGCCAATCACTTTGTATCAGAAAAATGAAATAATCTGAGTTTCCAGTTCAGGGTGATATACCTTCCTCTAAATATAACCATAGACTGAAAATGGAAGAAGAGCTGGATACCAAGGGAATGTTAGGTAGACAAAAACAACCCATGTCTACTTTGCTTACTCTGTCCTGGGGATACTTCTAGATCTGGTAAGAATTCTACAATATGTGTCCACTCTGAAAACTAGGGGACCTTCTCCATGGTCACATGGAAAATATTTGTCACTAATATTCAACTACGGGACATCTCTTAAGCAATTCAGGGCCTAAGTAAATATCACAGATGCTTCTTAGGCTCCTGTGATACCGTGAAATATTCAGTTCAGTTAAGTTCAGTTGCTCAGTCGTGTCTGACTCTTTGTGACACCATGGACTGTAGCATGCCAGGCCTAATCATTATTCTCGAGACTGTAGGCTGAAGTGAGTAAGCCACTTATAGAGAACATGATTTTGGGATGCCATCAAATCTTCTGTTTTGAAGGCTAAAGCATTTCTTCTAAATACCGGCTCATGCCTGAACATCTTTAGAAAAGGTTGAATTAAGAAACATTTTAAAAAACATGAAAAACACACAAAACAGGAGAAAGTACAGTTGACTTAATTCCACATCCCAGTGCAAATGCTATTTTGAGTGTCTTCTTGAGAAGAAGTTTGGGGCTGGGAAAAAGGAAAGGAACATCCTCAAGAATACTAAATAAATGATGAGCAGGATGGCAGGTAAAAAGACACAGAACAAAGAAGAGGAGGAGGAGCAGGGGAGAAAGTTAGATAGTACCGAGGGCAAATACCTCCACTGCAGGTAGCTCTCTGCAACTCTTAATAAACACAAATTTTCTCTCGTCTAAAGGGTAATGATTTTGGTAGATAGCACTATGGAGTGATGTCCAACCATAAGTTACTAAAGACTATTTTCATTGGATTTTCTAGACAGTTTTACTCTGAAAAAAGATGAACTATCCATCCAGTCTTGACCTTATAGATCCTTGGGACACTCCTTGCCTGTGAAAACATTACAGTTTAAACATTCCCTTCACATTCCTTTGAGATGAAGTGCTATATCACTGATTGTCCAAAGTAGACAAAGTGATTTCCTTTTCCAACTTAGCAGATTTTTTTTTGTCTAAAAAATCATTTGGCTGGAAGATATTAGAGCAGCAGAGAGCTTTAAGTAACTGTTATGGGTCAAATTTTAGCTTCATGTAGTAATAGACTCCCTCTGGTACCACATTTCACTGAAGCCAAAGGAATGAACTATATCTAATTTGCAGTTCGTTTTTACCCCCAAGAACACCTTAGAACTAGAGGAATTTGATATGTGCATGTTAATAAAAGCAAACTTTTACATACTTAAAAAACTCTCAAGTCTTATTTATTAAAAAATAATCAGCCACACCTGCTATCATTTAAAAATGAAACTTTTTGTTTGATAGGACTTATTTTTGAGCTTCTTTATTTGCACACTTTCAATTAAATGCTTGGGTCCATCACACCATTCGTGAAGGCAAAGGTCTTCTCCACTCTTTCTTGGCTTTTGGAAACACACCCTCATTCTTTGGTTCATTCACCAAATCTGCAGGTGATAAAGAGAGTTTGTGTCTAGTTAAAAACAAAGAATACATGACTCTAGTAAACATTTGATCTCACATTTGGAATCAGAAACAGGCTATCTTCCCATTTTTGTCTTATAATTTCAATTTTGAAATGAAAGACCGAGACTGTCATTACAGGGTGGTTCAGTGTCTCAGTTGTGTCCGGTTCTTTGCCACCCCATGGATTGTAGTCCCCCAGGCTCCTCTGTCCATGGGATTCTCCAGGCAATAATACTGGAGTGGGTTGCCACTTCCTTCTCCAGTAATTACAAGGACAAAGGTACAAATCAATATCTTTACCTGGGAGATTTGTCCCCTAACACATCTGAATATAAGGACACTTGATTATGAAAGTCTATGCATTCCAATCCTCCTCTTTGCATCCAACTTTATGAACAACATACAAATGGGCTTTGCAATGGATATTAATGATAGTGATACCAAGCAGGACTTTGTGTGGTCTCTGGGCATAAAAGCCTTTCTGTACTCCCCACTTCTTATTACAGGAAATAGGCTTCATTCAGCTTCGATGAAGGGCTTCCCTGGTGGCTCAGTGAGTGTAAAGAATCTGCCAGCCAGTGCAGGAGAACTGGGTTCAATCACTGGGTCTCGAAGATCTCCTGGAGAAGGAAATGGCAACCCACTTTAGTTTTCTTGCCTGGGAAATAGCAGGGACAGAGGAGACTGGCAGGCTACAATTCATGGGGTCATGAACATGACTTTGAGCAAACTCTGGGAGATAGTGAAGGACAGGGAAGTCTGGTGTGCTGCAACCCATGGTTACAAAGAGTTGAACATGACTGAGCAACTGAACAACGGCTTCTATGACTTCCACTGAGTTCCAAGAAACAAGTTCAGATGGTTGCTAATTAAGGAAAGGAGGGGATGCAAAGGCAAGGAAGGAAAAGTTAAGAAACAATAGTGCAGCCTTGGGGCAAGGTCTTGGTTTCCCCACAAGAGTTACATATAACAATATCTTTGACCTGTTCTGTAGATACTGAAACCCGCACTATGTAGGAGAAGTTAAGGGTATGTAGTTCATAAGCACGTAGACCCCAGACCAATGAAACCAGAAGGTTGATGATGCTGACTCTATTTACCTCACCAGAACCAATCATAAGAATGTTCATGAACTGGCCACACGCTCTTTGAACCATTACTATAAATCATCTCATTACCCCCTCTTGATTAGGGCACAATTTTGAGGGCTTTAGCCTGCTCTGTCCCCCTTTGCCCAGCAAAGCAATAAAGCTGTTCTTTTCTGTTTGACCCAAAACTCTGTCTCCAATAATTAATTAGGATTTGGTGTACATAGTAACAAGACAGCTCATGTATATCTGTGGCGGATTCATTTTGATATTTGGCAAAACTAATACAATTATGTAAAGTTTAAAAATAAAATAAAATTTAAAAAAAAAAAAGACAGCTCATGATCCCGTTTGCAAAAATATGCTTGGGAGATGATTTTTAAAGGACTTTCTCAAATGTCATAAGGATATAACATAATATCTATTCTTTTAATTTTTTAAGTGTACAACACATTATTATTCACTATAGGTTTAATGTTGTAAGGAAAAATTAGGGACTTTGCAGGCAGTAAATTTCAAGACAATAATGAAAGAAAACAATGGTCTTGGCGTTTGGTTGTCAATTTTATGCTTTTCGGGAGAGTCTATTAGCCTAGAACATAGTCTCTTGGTGGTCCCCCTGGCTCAAAAATAGATGTGAGTCTTTAACAAAAAGTATCTACTTCAGGGTTTGGGATCTTGTATTTCTGTGATATCTGCTTGTCACAAGAAACCGAGGATAACATTTTCCTATTTCCATTTTGTTGTGAAATTCTTTGCACTTGAATTTCATGCAGTATACACTATTATAATATTTAGATATTCAAAGCTAAAAAGATTTGCTCACTTGGCTCAGGTGGTAGCATATGTAGAATTAAAAAAAAAAAAAAAAAAGAGGCATTCTGACCTTTGGTTGAACAGTAGAACTTAAAATGCTATTGTTACAGTGTGGCATGGGGAAAGCATGATTTAAATGTAAATCTTTTATCTCCAAAACCATAAAAGACTATGCCTTGGAGGTATGAGAAAATGCAAGCTCTAATGTGGAGCATATAAAAAAAAAAATTAAAACATTCAGCATGGCACCAAATCTGCTTTTCTGAACTGCATTTTGCTCATAAACCACTTAGAGTCTATAGTATTGTATTTATATTTCAAATGAACTGTTCTTTAACCATTTAGTCTTTGGCTCCTTGACTTCTGGTTCTAAACCTCAAGACATCTCACTCCCTGTGAATCCCACCATTCTCCCCCTTTAACCTCCAAACTTCTGTTGTGCTTTTCAGCCTGCAGAGTGAAGGTCCTCATGGGCAGATCTACCCCCGGAAAACTCTCCAGCCAGGCTCCCACCTCCCTGAGTTGTTCAGATAGCCGGGAAGGACGATGTCAGTGAGGAAGGTCATTTCTCCGTTTTTATTTCCTTGACCTGCCCCTGGCTTTGAGAGAGAAGAAACACAATCCTGTCATTTGGACTAAGCTATAGGTAGGACTGGATTCATGACAGGTTTGTATATGGGCTACAGATTGGGCACAGCTGGAAGTGAGAATCCTGCCCAGATTCTGCTCACCGTTTTCCATATGGCTCAGTTGGTGCTAATCGTACCTTTCCAAGACCAAGTGTATGCTCCCTTTTAGGAATATCCTGCCGTTCCCTCGTGTTTTCACCACCTGCGGGCTTATCTACTCCTGGCACCAGTTGTCCAGACTATTTTCTCTGATACCACATGCAGACCAGGCAGAAGTCTTCTCTCCGTGCCACCAAAAGAAATGAATGTCTTGTGCAGCCCCAACTGGAATATTTCACTTGGGTCCAAGTTCTCTGGGAACAATCTGAACTAGAAACCATCTCTTTTGTGTTCTCAGAACTGGCAAATAAGTTTTTTCAGTAAACAAGTGAGTGTATTTCACATCCTTCTGAATTTTAAACTTTAACACTTTGTGTAACTTGAACTTTGTATAACTTATGTTTCTTGTTCCTCCTACCAGGAATCCGCTAAGAAAATACATCTTATTCCAACTTCCTCCACACCCCAGTTAGATCTGGTCCCTTCTTGTAAGTGCTTAGGCATCCAGTGCTTTCCTTCTTAGCCTTAGTGCAGCTAATTAAGTGATAATGCACATAATTGAACATTTATTGTTCTCCCAGCTAGACTATAAGCCTTTGAAAACAAAAAATTACATTTAGTTCATTTCTCACTGTATTTACAACATCAAGATGATGTGTGATTATATAAAAGGCATACTATTATATCTGTCAGATGAAAGACAGAGAATCAACCAATGATTTTCAAAGTGTATGTATGTTTGCTAGGCTTCCTGGTTTGTCTAAGATATCTTTAGTTACTTCAAAATCTTCTTTGAATTCCTCTTAAATCTCCACTTTCAGCTTTGACTGTCTTTCTCTGAATGTTTTACTATGCTCAGTGTTCTCTACTTAGAGTCCTTTATTGGGATGCTATAATAAAACATTCATGCATATACATTCACGATGATCTTAATACATTCCCCACATATATTCTTATGCACCCATAAAACTTTTCCCTGCATTCTGTTCTCATGACAATTAAATATAGCCCAAGTTTTTCTGCATCCCTAAAATATACAATAATATGCATCACAATTAGTCTTTCATCTCACACTGTAAGACCATTAACCGTGTGAATTGGGCCATCCCATTCTGCAGTTAAGGAATCTCAGATTCTGGCATACACAGCTGAGGAGTTATTGATTCACTCTGAACTATACTACAGGTCTCAAAGTACAACGTCATAATTTCTTCCTATAATAATTCCTTCCATAATTCCTTCCTTTTTTCTGTTCAAGCAATCACAGTCCTCTGCCAGATATTGATTGTTTCCAACTGAGTTTAAGAAACTTTTTAATTTCTAGAATGTTTTTTATAGATCTTTTTCATTTCTTCTATCATTGTATCTAAATGGTGGTGGTGGTTTAGTTGCTAAGTCGTGTCGGACTTTTGCTATCCCATGGACTTAATTTACCAGGCTCCTCTGTCCATGGGATTCTCCAAGCAAGAATACTGGAGTGGGTTGCCATTTCCTTCTCTATGTATCTAAATATTAGAGCCTTAAAGATCTTCCATGGTCATCTTATAAGAACTATAAAGAGGGAATTCCCCAAAGGCAAACAGATCACCCAAATTATTGACTATCACATATGATGAATAGATAATAATATCCTTAATATAATAAATGCACAGTAAAACTGAAGGTAATTAACTCTTGGATTAATTTTCACCCACAAAGTTTCCCTGCACTGGACTGACCTATAGAGAGGACTGCTGATTTCAAAATCGCCTTAAAACAATACTCAAGAGGAAAAACTGCACTCACATGAGAAATAAAAAGATGACATCAGAAGCAGACAACTTGCCCAAGACCCTTAACCTGATTCATATGATCCTTTATAATATTTTCTTGACTTCTTGGAACTCTGCATATGAATCAAATGATTTTCTATCATAGATATGATCCTATGCTAGTTTTAAAAATCATTCCAATTCATGGGTTTGTGCAAATTACCTGTGTCTAGCACTTTCTGGGTTATCTTGGTGGATTTCACCACTCTAAGACTTTAATTGGTTGACTCTTAGGAAATTTAACTTAAAAGAGAAAAAAATATATATAGTTATGTTCAGGCCACTATTGATATTACAAGATAAGATTCTGTCACCTTATCAATTAATAATACCTGCTCTGATCTTGGCCATAAATATACATTTTCCTCTATTACTCAAGTTCAATCAGAGCAACAAACAAAATTTCAACCAAGGAATAAAACCTCCCACAATTATGGGATGGATTCATGTAGTTAACATCAGGCTGTGCTAATTTAAATTTAAAGGCTTCTCTGTACTGGGAACAATTAAATCATTTCCCTGGTGGCCCAGACAGTAAAGAATCTGCCTGCAATCCAGGATACCAGGTTTAGATCCCTGGGTTGGGACAATTCCCTGGAGAAGGAAATGACAACCCATTCTAGTATTCTTGCCTGGAGAATTCCATGGACAGAGGAGCCTGGTAGGCTACAGTCCATGGGGTTGCAAAGAGTCAGACATGACTGAGCAGCTAACATTGACTGACACTGATCCTTAATATGTAAAGAGTATGTAAGAAAATATGAAAATTTTAAAGTTTATAATTGAAAAAAGAGGTGAGGCTGTAAATACCTAACAAAAAGAGGAACACAATAGGTCAGTAAACACAAAGGGAAAAATTCCTTATTGTGGGCAATCAGAGAAATTGAAGTAATATAAGAGAATGTGATATTGGGTTTTTTGGGTTTTTTAATGATTGCAGTTAATGATCAGTATGTCTTATGAGTACTTTCCTATTATTTTTGGTCAGATGACCACTACTTTTAGCAACTTAAATCAACAGTCATGAAAATATCTATATCTTACAACCTCATAAGCAATGGAGAGGGAAGTCTGATGCGATGCAGTCCATGGGGTTGCAAAGAGTTGGACACAACTTAGCGACTGAATAAAAAAAAACTTCATAATCCTTCTTTTAGGTATCTAGAATAAAAAGATTACTATAAATTTAAAGGTAAAAATTTATATAAAACACATATAAAAATGTTTTTTGCTATGATGCATTAGATCCTAGACTGAAAAAAGACTTTGAAAATTTACTGTGGATTAGATAAAGTGATATCAAAATTAAAGTTTCAAATTTTAAAGATTGTTTTGTCATTATGTAGGAGAAAGTTTTTGTCTTTAGGAATTACAGACAGTGTTTTAATATAAAAGCAGAATTCATTCTCAAACAATTCAGAAAAAAATGAAGGCATGTTTGAATATGCATGTGTGTGAGAGAGAGAGAGAGGAAGAAAGGAAGAATGCTGCTGCTGCTGCTGCTGCTAAGTCGCTTCAGTCGTGTCCGACTCTGTGCGACCCCATAGACGGCAGCCCACCAGGCTCCCCTGTCCCTGGGATTCTCCAGGCAAGAACACTGGAGTGGGTTGCCATTTCCTTCTCCAATGCATGAAAGTAAAAAGTGAAAGTGAAGTCACTTAGTCATCTCCGACTCTTCGCGACCCCATGGACTGCAGCCTACCAGGTTCCTCCGTCCATGGGATTTTCCAGGCAAGAGTACTGAAGTGGGGTGCCATCACCTTCTCCAAAAGGAAGAATAAACCTGGATAAAAGTTATAAGGAGTTCCTTATGCTTGCAACTTTAGTTGTCTAAGTTTGAAATTACATTAGAATAAAAAATAACCAAACATTATCTTCAATGTGTTATTTGAAAAGTGAGAAAAAAATAGAAACAGCCTGCATGTTAAAAAAAAAAGAAGAAAGGCTAATTCAGTTACGATATAGTTACATGATGGAAAATAATTTCATAGTTTCAAAGAAATTATAAAATGCTTACAAAATATTAAGAAGGGAAGAATACTGCAGAAACAATATAAATTATTGATTATTGATGGGACTACTAGTGATTTTTATTTATGTTATACTGTTTATTATTTTCCATATATTTAAAATGATGTGCATTAATATTATTTTTACAAAGGAAGATTTCAATTTCTAGTGTTCTTTTCCCTTTTTTATTATCTTTTTATTTATTTTCTAGGAAACAATAAATTGCTCACCTTGTCCTATAAAACCTTTCACTTGAAAAGCAAGATCAGGGTCCAATGATGTCCTAAAAGCCTACGTCTGGATGATATCATTATGCTTCTTAGATGTTCATTCAAATGTATTCTCTGTCTTTATGTGGTAAACTTGCAATGTGGGAAAATAAACATTCTTCTCTCTTTTCTAATAGGTCAGTATCACATGGACTATGCTGCTTCTTGACAATGGTGTTGTTTTCCATTCTGGACTCTTGATATATAGAATATTGGAGCACTGCCTTGGAGGCTAGGAAAACCCGTTTTAAACTTGACCACTTGACCTTGAGGAAATTTTTAAGTCTCTCTCAGCTTTAGTTTCATTACCCATAAAATTCAAATGCCAGTATTTACCTTCTAGGGTTACTGTAAAGACTAAATGGGATAATGTGTTCAGAGAAAGTTCCCTAGTACATCCTCAACTTGTGAGACATTAATGTGACTATTGCTTTCATCTCTTGATTTTCTAATCCTGGGAGGTTGCCAAGGAATTCTTCTTGCAATCCTGCAGGATAGATAAAGAAGAACCTGGAGTTCCAAAACCTTCACCTTGACTCTGAGTTTTCAGTCACTAAAGACTAGAAAGAACACAAATTAGGAAACTACAGTGTAATTACATTAATCCTCTTCAGGGTCCATTGAGTCATGTTTTCCCATGAGCTTCAAAACCATTCACCCACCTCTAAAGAAAGAGTGAGAGTCCCATTCAAAAGATGCCTGAAGCCTACAGTGATCAGACACAGTCATAGGCTATGTGTGACACAATGATTAATGCCACAAGGGTCTTGCTTTCAAATACCTCAAATCCTGGTGGCAGAAAGAATCAGGGAAAATGGCAGCTTGAGTTCAGTGCAAGTAAGTTCTATTAGGAACATGGTGGGTCTTCTAATCCAATTGTGGGAAAACAAAGCAAAGTGGGCTTCATAGGCAAGAAACTAAGCTGACGTTGTTGTGATGCAGGCATACCAGGTAGCCAGGTGCAAAAAGGCTTCCAGGCATGGGGAGCAGAACAAACAGGCACGAGGCTTTTGAGGAATTGCAAGGGATTGTGGGAAGGGATGGGAGGGGTGAAACATGAAGGGAAAACTGAGGCCAGTGAGGAAAGCTGCAGATTTTATGAGGAGACACTGTAAAGCTTAGAGCAGATAATGCAACATTTTCACTTTAGAAAAAATGTGTTGCAGGATCTGGGAGGATAAAAAAAAAGGACACAGAGGACTATAAAAACCCATAGAACCATTTTAGCAGAGAGAACATGTAAAAGAGGAAAGGAGGCTGAATTTCACCAGATAAAATAAGACCTCATTAATTTATACCCTGGTTGCTCAGTGGACTTCCCCGGTGGCTCAGACAATAAAGCTTCTGCCTACAATGCAGGAGAACTGGGTTCAATCCCTGGATTGGGAAGATCTCCTGGATAAGGCAATGGCAATCCACTCCAGTATTCTTGCCTGGAAAATTCCATGGACTGAGGCACCTGGTAGGCTGCAGTCCATGGATTCGCAAAGAGTTGGACATGACTAAGCGACTTCACTTTCACTTTACTCAGTGACAAAGAATCTTCCTGCCAACGCAAGAGACACTGTTTCAATCCCTGGGTGCAGAAACTCACTTAGAGGAAAAAACGGCAACCACTGCTGCCTTGAAAAGCCCACGGACAGAGAGCCTGGCTAGGCAACAGTCCATGGGATGAGATAAGACTCCAACACATCTTAGCGATTCAGTTCAGTTCAGTTCAGTCGCTCAGTCGTGTCCGACACTTTGCTACCCCATGGACCACAGCACACCGGGCCTCACTGTCCATTGCCAACTCCTGGACTTTACTCAAACTCAAGTCCGTTGAGTCGATGATACCATCCAACCATCTCATCCTCTGTCGTCCCCTTCTCCTCTAGCCTTGAATCTTTCCCAGAATCAGGGTCTTTTCAAATGAGTCAGTTCTTTGCATCAGGTGGCCACAAGTATTGGAGTTTCAGCTTCAGAATCAGTCCTTCCAATGAATATTCAGGACTGATTTCCTTTAGGATTGAGTAGTTGGATCTCCTTGCAGTCCAAGGGACTCTCAAGAGTCTTCTCCAGCATCAAAGCTCAAAAGCATTAATTCTTTGGTACTCAGCTTTCCTTATACTCCAACTCTCTCATCCATATTGACTACTGGAAAAACCATAGCTTTGACTAGATGGACCTTTATTGGCAAAGTAATATCTCTGCTTTTTAATATGCTGTCTAGGTTGGCCATAACTTTCCTGCCAAGGAGTAAGCATCTTTTAATTTCTGCAATCACCATCTGCAGTGATTTTAGAGCCCCAAAAAATAAAAAGTCTTCCACTGATTCCACTGTTCCCCCATTCCAGATGCCATGATCTTCGTTTTCTGAATGTTGAGCTTTAAGCCAACTTTTTCACTCTCCTCTTTCACTTTCATCAAGAGGCTCTTTAGTTCTTCTTCACTTTCTGCCATAAGGGAGGTCTCATCTGCATATCTGAGATTATTGATATTTCTGCCAGCAATCTTGATTCCAGCTTGTGCTTCCTCCAGCCCAGCATTTCTCATGATGTACTCAGCATATAAGTTAAATAAGCAGGGTGACAATATACAGCCTTGACATACCCCTTTTCCTATATTCAACCAGTCTGTTGTTCCATGTCCAGTTCTGTTATTTCCTGACCTGCATACAGATTTCTCAGGAACCAGGTCAGGTAGTCTGGTATTCCCATCTCTTGAAGAATTTTCCACAGTTTATTGTGATCCACACAGTCAAAGGCTTTGGCATAGTCAAGAAAGCAGAAATAGATGTTTTTCTGGAATTCTCTTGCCTTTTCGATGATCAAGTGGATGTTGGCAATTTGACCTCTGGTTTCTCTGCCTTTTCTAAAACCAGCTTGAACACCTGGAAGTTCATGGTTCACATACTGTTGAAGCCTGCCTTAAAGATTTTTGAGCATTACTTTACTAGCGTGTGAGATGAGTGCAATTGTGCAATAGTTCGAGCTTTCTTTGGCATTGCCTTTATTTGGGATTGGAATGAAAACTGACCTTTTCCAGTCTTGTGGCCAAGGCTGAGCTTTCCAAATTTGCTGGCATATTGAGTGCAGCACTTTCACAGCATCTTCTTTCAGGATTTGAAATAGCTCAACTGAAATTCTGTCAATTCCACTAGCTTTGTTCACAGTGATGCTTCATAGGGCCCACTTGACTTCACATTCCAGGATGTCTGGCTCTAGGTGAGTGATCACACCATCATGATTATCTGGGTCATGAAGATCTTTTTTGTATAGTTTTTCTGTGTTTTCTTGCCACCTCTTCTTAATATCTTTGACTTCTGTTAGGTCCATACCATTTCTGTCCTTTGTTGAGCCCATCTTTGAGTGAAATGTTCTCTTGGTATCTCTAATTTTCTTGAAGAGATCTCTAGTCTTTCCCATTCTACTGTTTTCTTCTATTTCTTTGCACTGATCACAGAGGAAGGCTTTCTTATCTCTCCTTGCTCTTCTTTGGAACTCTGCATTCAAATGGATATATCTTTCCTTTTCTCCTTTGCTTTTCACTTCTTTTCTATTCACAGCTATTTGTAAGGCCTCCTCAGACAGCCATTTTGCTTTTTTGCATTTTTTCTTCTTGGGGATGGTCTTGATCTCTGTGTTCTGTACAATGTCACGAACCGCTTTCCATAGTTCATCAGGCATTCTGTCAGATCTAATACCTTAACTCTATTTCTCACTTCTACTGTAAAGAATTTGATTTAGGTCATACCTGAATGGTCTAGTGGTTTTCCCTACTTTCTTCACTTCAGTCTGAATTTGGCAATAAGGAGTCATGATCTGAGCCACAGTCAGCTCCCAGTCTTGTTTTGCTGACCATATAGAGTGTCTCCATCTTTGGCTGCAAAGAATATAATCAGTCTGATTTCGGTGTTGACTATCTGGTGATGTCCATGTGTACAGTCTTCTCTTGTATCATTGGAAGAGGGTATTTGCTATGACCAGTGTGTTTTCTTGGCAAAACTCTATTAGCCTTTGCCCTGCTTCATTCCATATTCAAAGCCAAATTTGCCTGTTACTCCAGGTGTTTCTTGACTTCCTACTTTTGCATTCCAGTCCCTGTAAAGAAAAGGACATATTTTGGGGGTGTTAGTTCTAGAAAGTCTTGTTGCTGCTGCTAAGTCACTTCAGTCGTGTCCAACTCTGTGTGACCCCATAGACGGCAGCCCACCAGGCTCCCCCGTCCCTGGGATTCTCCAGGCAAGAACAATGGAGTGGGTTGCCATTTCCTTCTCCAATGCATGAAAGTGAAAAGTGAAAGGGAAGTCGCTCAGTCATGTCCGACTCTTTGCGACCCCATGGACTGCAGCCTACCAGGCTCCTCCGTCCATGGGTTTTTCCAGGCAAGAATACTGGAGTGGGGTGCCATTGCCTTCTCCAGAAAGTCTTGTAGGTCTTCATAAAACCTACCAACTTCAGCTTCTTCAGCATTACTGGTCGAGGCATGGACTTGGATTACCATGATATTGAATGACTTGCCTTGGAAACAAACAGAGATCATTCTTTCGTCTTTGAGATTGCATCCAGGTACTGCATTTCGGACTCTTTTGTTGATTATGATGGCTACTCCATTTATTCTAAGGGATTCTTGCCCACAATAGTAGATATAATGGTCATCTGAGTCAAATTCACCCATTCCAGTCCATTTTAGTTTGCTGATTCCTAAAATGTTGACATTCACTCTTGCCATCTCCTGTTTGACCACTTCCAATTTGCCTTGATTCATGGACCTAACATTCCAGGTTCCTATGCTATATCGCTCTTTACAGCATTGGACCTTGCTTCCGTCACCAGTCACATCCAAAACTGGGTGTTGTTTTTGCTCTGGGTCCATCCCTTCATTCTTTCTGGAGTTATTTCTTCACTGATCTCCAGTAGCATATTGGGCACCTACAAACCTAGGGAGTTCATCTTTCAGTGTCCTATCTTTTTGCCTTTTCATACTATCCATGGGGTTCTCAAGGCAAGAATACTGAAGTGGTTTGCCATTCCCTTCTCCAGTGGACCACATTCTGTCAGAACTCTCCACCATGACCTGTCCATCTTGAGTGGCCCTACACAGCATGGATCATAGTTTCATTGAGTTAGACAAGGCTGTAGTCCATGTGATCAGATTGGTTAGTTTTCTGTGGTTGTGGTTTTCAGTCTGTCTGCCCTTGGATGGAGAAGGATAAGAGGCTTATGGAAGCTTCCTGATGGGAGAGACTGACTGAGGAGGAAACTGGGTCTTGTTCTGATGAGTGGGTCCATGGTCAGTAAATCTTTAACCCAATTTTCTGTTGATAGGTGGAGCTGTGTTCCCTCCCTGCTATTTACCTGGGGCCTAACTATTGTGGAGGTAATGAAGATAATGGTGACCTCCTTCAAAAGATCCCATGCATGTACTGCTACACTCAGTGCCCCCAATCCTGCAGCAGGCCACCACCGACCCATACCTCTGCTGGAGACTCCTGGACATTCACAGGCAAGTCTGGGTCTGTCTCTTGTGGGGCCACTGCTCCTTTCTCCTGGGTCCTGTTACACACAAGGTTCTGTTTGTGCCCTCCAAGAGTCTGTATCCCAGTCCTGTGTAAGTTCTGGCAGCTCTATGATGGGGTTAATGCTGACCTCCTCCAAGAGGGCTTATGCCATACCCAAGTCTGCTGCACCCAGGGCCCCTGTCCCTGTGGCAGTCCACTGCTGACCCATACCTCCACAGGAGATGCTCAAACTCAGTTCTGTCTTAGTCTCTGTGGGGTCCCTCGGTCGTGATGTGCACAAGGTTTGTTTGAGCCCTCTGAGTGTCTCTGGCAGGAATGGGGTTTGATTCTAAATGCAAATTCACCCCTCCTGCCTCCTAGCAATTAGACAACAACAACAAATTAAGAAAATTGATGTAAGTCAATGTCAGTTGAAATAAAATTTACCTTTGCAAAAACAAACAAACAAAAAAGTATTTCAAGCAAGATATTACTGTGCAAACCAGATTGCTGTGAGCTGGTTTTTAAAGAAGAAACTTTCCCTGGTTTTGTTGAACTAGTAGAGTATACACTTACTTATCAAAAATGTCCCTGGATCATTCCAAATGAGTATTTTGTATTCATTAACACAGATGTGGTAGTTCAGTGATGTTAAAATTAAAAAAAAAAACCTCATTAAAAATAAGAAAAACTAACACTTTAGAAATTTTACTGGCCTCTCTCCAATACACGGATTTACTCTCCAAGCTTTAACTGATTTGCTAACTGAGGTTAGCAAGCAATTTTGGAATTGTGTAATCAAAATCTAAATTGATCTTAATGGCCCCAAAGAATTAATATGTCTGCTACAATGTGAGCAATTTATTCCCTTCACACCAGTAGATTCTGGTTCAGTGATTATTAAATTCTGGAGTATTTATAGGAAAAACATTCTATGAACAAGGTTGTCTTTTACATTTGCCTGTTTTGTTTGATTTTGTTTATTTTCGTTGGGTCTCTTCCATCTATAGTAACTCATTCATTTCTCAAACATGGGGCACAGCTATGTGCCCACACTGTGCTATTCATCGCTAAGTCATGGATGACCAAGTCTCCTTCAAAGGGATCGTCATCTGGTGAGGAATATTGGGGCATAAACAAACCCCGATTAAATGATGCAACAAATCCCATTATGGAAGTTTACTTCTGGGGTGATAGGAATACAGAAAGGCAAGAATCTAACTGTCCAGAGGATTAGTTTAGGGAAGGTTCCCCTAGAGAACTGACCAAGCAGCTTGATGAAACATTTGAGCAAATTTCTTCTGCATTTTTAGGCAGAAGGAACAAAGACATGAAATTACATTTAATGTGTGAGAAGGTATGACTAGTTGAAAATGGACAGAAATGTTTTATGGGGAAAAGATATGAGGGGAAAGGATAATAATGCCAGTGAGACATCTAGAAAGGAGTTTCTCATTCCAGGCTGAGTGTCTTGTGCTGTACTTAGTTGCTCAGTTGTGTCCAACTCTTTGCCACCCCATGGACTGTAGCCCATCAGGCTTCTCTGTCCATGGGGATTCTTCAGACAAGAATACTGGAGTGTGTTGCCATGCCCTCTTCCAGGGCATATTCGCAACCCAGGGATTGAACCCAGGTCTCCTGCATTACAGATGGATTCTTTACCATCTGGGTCATGTAGGCAGCTATTAATGCATCTTTCCCCTGGTGGCTAGGTGGTAAAAAATCTGCCTGTTCAGACAGGTGACGCAGGTTCAATTCTTGGGTCAAGAAGTCTTCCTGGAGAAGAAAATGGCAATTGGCTACAGTATCCTTGCCAGGGATATTCTATGGACAGAGGGGCCTGGCAGGCTACAGTCTATGGAGTCACAGAGTCAGACACAACTGAGTATGCACACATGAGCACACACACAGACACACACACACTAATTTCACACTGACTGTCCATTTCTCCAGCCTTGGAAAGTTGTTTATTTCAGTCCCATCATTCCCAGGAGATGCTGACCTCCTGACCAAATGACAGAAGAAGGATAGATTCTAGGATTCCCAGAAGTGAAGCCTGATGTCTTTTTTCATATAGTTTACTGGTTAATTAAATTATGCTCAGCATATCAGCTTTCATTACTTTGTATAGACCCCTCCGTGGACACTTAAGAATTAAAAAAGGGAACAGAAATTACATATCAATCATTTAAATTACACACACACACACACAAACACACACATATACAATGAGCCAAATAATTTAAAATATGAGGCTATGTGGTAGGAAACCCTATCCAAATTGTGCATGTGCCTGCATGTATGTGTGTGCACATGTCCATGTGCTAACTTTCTTTTGCACCCCCCAATCATTTAAACAGAAATAGTGTTTTTGAGATGCATTACCCCTAAAGAAAGATATTATCCCCAAAGTAAGATACTAACCACAAATATGCAGGGACTAACAGTTTTTGAAAACTTGATTTAAATATCAAGAGCAAATATTGGAAGACTTGGAGCAAAGAATTTATGTCATAAATCTCAGAGTGGGGAAGAAGTCAAGATAATGCAAGAGTTATTTCCTGGCCACCCCATGAAGGAGTTGAATCTTCTCACAGAAGAGAGAGGGAGGAAGAGAGAAAGCAGAGAAAAGAGCCTAGTGTGGGACTCCTGGGGTGGGATTCCTGCCTGAGACTGTGTCCCAGGGGGATCAAAGAAGCCTGAAAATATATCTATGTGGCTGCAGAAGAAATTTAGCCAGAGAAAAAGAAATTTTCTTAGAAAAGTCACACCCTTCTTAGAAAGCCAACCTATAGGAGACAGAGAAGCTGACAGGGCAGACCTAACTGAAGGAGGGCCTGAGAGTCTCCAATTATTCCATGTCTGTAGAGCAGTAGTTATTTGCACCTCCAGGAGGGATCCAGAAGAATCTGGAAGACCCAGGATTAGTTGACACTAATATTGGGACCAGAAGGACACAGAGCTTCAACTCAACATATGTGGCCACAGCAAGAGGAGTAGTGACCAGCTGAAGCCACACAAGTAAATGGTGGTGACCGCATTTAAATGATGACATTTAAGCTATTTCTGCTTAAATGATTCCGGGGTTGGGGGGGGTGAACAAAAGAAAGTGAACACATGGACATGCACACACACATACATGCAGGTATGTGCACAATTTTGGATAGGTTTTCCCACCACACTTCCTGCAGGACTGGCTACCTGCAAGGTGGTTGGCAGGTTGAAAGATGTACATGGACCAATATAAGCCTGGCCTCAACCCAGAAGCAAAAGGTCTAGAGAGAAGGGATTGAATTGACTAGGTAGCTACTGCAAAGTGACTGACTTTTAAATCCCAGCTGATTGACTGATGTTGAGGGGAGCTACCCCTAGCCCAGGGTCAGGGGTGGTGACCTAGAGGAGCTACCCCACACCCAGGGAGCGGGAGCTGCGCAGGTACAGGAAGGCCAAGAGGAGCTACTCCACTTTCAAGGTCAGGAGGGGCGACCCTGAGGAGATAATCCCTCGTCCAAGGTAAGGAGCAGCGGCTGCGCTTTGCTGGAGCAGCCGTGAAGCGATACCCCATGTCCAAGTTAAGAGAAACCCAAATAAGACAGTAGGTGTTGCGAGAGGGCTTCAGAGGGCTGACACATTGAAACCATAATCACAGAAAACTAGCCAATCTAATCACACGGACCACAGGTTTGTCTAACTCAAAGAAACTAAGCCATGCTGTGTGGGGCCGCCCAAGACGGGTGAGTCATGCTGGAGATGTCTGATAGAATGTGGTCCACTGAGGAGGGAATGGCAAACCACTTCAGTATTCTTGCCTTGACAACCCCATGAACAGTATCAAAAGGCAAAATGATAGGATATTGAAAGAGAAACTCCCTAGGTCAGTAGGTGCCCAATATGCTACTGGAGATCAGTGGAGAAATAACTCCAGAAAGAATGAAGGGATGGACCCAAAGCAAAAACAACACCCAGTTTTGGATGTGACTGGTGATAGAAACAAGGTCCATGAGCAATATTGCAGAGGAACCTGGAATGTTAGGTCCATGAATCAAGGCAAATTAGAAGTGGTCAAACAGGAGATGGCAAGAGTGAACGTCAACATTTTAGGAATCAGCGAACTAAAACGGACTGGAAAGGGTGAATTTAACTCAGATGACCATTATATCTACTACTGCGGGAAGGAATCCCTCAGAAGAAATGGAGTAGCCATCATGGTCAACAAAAGAGTCTGAAATGCAGTACTTGGACGCAATCTCAAAAACGACAGAATGAACTCTGTTCGTTTCCAAGGCAAACCATTCAATATCACAGTAATCCAAGCCTAAGCCCCAACCAGTAACATTGAAGAAGCTGAAGTTGAATGGTTCTGTGAAGACCTACAAGACCTTTTAGAACTAACACCCCCAAAAGATGTCCTTTTCATTATAGGGGACTGGATTGCAAAAGTAGGAAGTCAAGAAACACCTGGAATAACAGGCAAATTTGGCCTTGGAGTACAGAATGAAGCAGGGCAAAGGTTAATAGACTTTTGCCAAGAGAACACACCAGTTATAGCAAACACCCTCTTCCAACAACACAAGAGAAGACTGTACACATGGACATCACCAGATGGTCAACACCAAAATAAGATTAATTATATTCTCTGCAGCCAAAGGTGGAGAAGCTTTATACGGTCAGCAAAAACAAGACTGGGAGCTGACTGTGACTCAGATCATGAACTCCTTATTGCCGAATTCAGACTTATTGAAGAAAGTTGGGAAAGCCACTAGACCATTCAAGTATGACCTAAATCAAATCCCTTACAGTAGAAGTGAGAAATATAGTTAAGGGATTAGATCCTTAACTAATGACAGAGTGCCTGATGAACTATGGACAGAGGTTCATGACATTGTACAGAACACAGAGATCAAGACCATCCCCAAGAAGAAAAAATGCGAAAAAGCAAAATGGCTGTCTGAGGAGGCCTTACAAATCTCTGTGAAAAGAAGAGAAGTGAAAAGCAAAGGAGAAAAGGAAAGGTATAAACATCTGAATGCAGAGTTCAAAGAATAGCAAGGAGAGATAAGAAAGCCTTCCTAAGTGATCAATGCAAAGAAATAGGGGAAAGCAACAGAATGGGAAAGACTAGAGATCCCTTCAAGAAAATTAGAGATACCAAGGGAACGTTTCATGCAAAGATGGGCTCGATAAAGGACAGAAATGGTATGAACCTAAAAGAAGCAGATGCCACCTATTAAGAAGAGGTGGCAAGAATACACTGAAGACCTATACAAAAAAGAGCATCATGACCCAGATAATCATGATGGTGTGATCACTCATCTAGAGCCAGACATCCTGAAATGTGAAGTCAAGTGGGCCTTGAAAGCATCACTACAAACTAAGCTAGTGGAGGTGATGGAATCCCAGTTGAGCTATTTCAAATCCTAAAAGATGATGCTGTGAAAGTGCTGCACTCAATATGCCAGCAAATTTGGAAAACTCAGCAGTGGCCACAGGACTGGAAAATGTCAGTTTTCATTCCAATCCCAAAGAATGGCAGTGCCAAAGAATGCTCAAACCACTGCACAATTGCACTCATCTCACATGCTAGTAAAGTAATGCTCAAAATTCTCCAAGACAGGCCCCAGCAATATGTGAACTCTGAACTTCCAAATATTCAGGCTGGTTTTAGAAAAGGCAGAAGAACCAGAGATCAAATTGCCAACATCTGCTGGATCATCATAAAAGAAAGAGAGTTCCAGAAAAACATCTATTTCTGCTTTCTTGACTATGCCAAAGCCTTTGACTATGTGGATCACGATAAACCGTGGAAAATTCTGAAAGAGATGGGAATACAAGGCCACCTGACCTGCCCTTGAGAAACCTATATGCAGGTCAGGAAGCAACAGTTAGAACTGGACATGGAACAACAGACTGGTTCCAAATAGGAAAAGGAGTTCGTCAAGGCTGTATATTGTCACCCTGCTTATATAACTTATATGCAGAGTATATCATGAGAAACGTTGGGCTAGAGGAAGCACAAGCTGGAATCAAGATTGCCAGGAGAAATATCAATCACCTCAGATATGCAGATGACACCACCCTTATGGCAGAAAGTGAAGAGGAACTCAAAAGCCTCTTAATGAAAGTGAAAGAGGAGAGTGAAAAAGTTGGCTTAAAGCTCAACATTCAGAAAACGAAGATCATGGCATCTGGTCCCATCACTTCATGGCAAATAGATGGGGAAACAGTGGCAGACTTTATTTTGGGGGGCTCCAAAATCACTACAGATGGTGATTGCAGCCATGAAATTCTAAGATGCTTACTCCTTGGAAGGAAAGATATGACCAGCCTAGATAGTATATTCAAAAGCAGAGACATTACTTTGCCAACAAAGGTCCATCTAGTCGAAGCTATGGTTTTTCCTGTGGTCATGTATGGATGTGAGAGTTGGACTATAAAGAAAGCTGAGAGCCAAAGAATTGATGCTTTTGAACTGTGGTGTTGGAGAAGACTCTTGAGAGTCCCTTGGACTGCAGGGAGATCCAACCAGTCCATCCTAAAGGAAATCAGTCCTGGGTATTCTTTGGAAGCACTGATGTTAAAGCTGAAACTCCAATACTTTGGCCACCTCATGCGAAGAGTTGACTCATTGGAAAAGACTCTGATGCTGGGAGGGATTGGGGGCAGGAGGAGAAGGGGACGACAGAGGATGAGATGGCTGGATGGCATCAGCGACTTCATGGACATGAGTTTGAGTAAACTCTGGGAGCTGGTGATGGACAGGGAGGCCTAATGTGCTGCGATTCATGGGGTTGCAAAGAGTCAGACACGACTGAATGACTGAACTGAACTGAACTGAACTGATGTTCTCCTATACTACAGAAATGGGCCTCTTGAGCTTGGTAGACCTCAGTAATTTAGAAATAAATTATATTTTGTGCACCTGAATTCATAACTGCACAATTTCTCTTGAGGTCTCATGTACTCCATCTTCAAGGAGGCAAGTTAAACACCCAAAGAGATCTCTTCTGAACTAAGAAATATCAGAAAGCTTTGCTGATAGATGTAAAATCAAAGGAGAGAGCTTTGCCTTGGTTGTCAGTCATGAAATACTGTGAAATGATTGGGTCTGTGTTGAAATCAAACCAACAAGCTTAAGTTTATTGGCTCTTTCCTATAATTCTCTTAAAATTAGATTCACATGTAAGGTGGAAACAAAATGGAGATCTTAAGTTGTTTCTTGAGGAAAGTTGATTCCCCTCTAATTCCTCCTTCTAGATGGGAGAAAATTGGGGGAGTTGGAGTACATGGACACTTGGTTCTATCGTTGCCATGGGGGATCTGGGTGGAATGTTCTTTGCCCCAGCTATGGGAGTAGTCCACCTAAATATGACTTCCTGGGTCAGGAAGTTCCTTGACCTAGCAATCCCACTGCTGGGTATACACACTGAGGAAACCAGAATTGAAAGAGACACATGTACCTCAATGTTCATTGCAGCACTGTTTATAATAGCCAGGACATGGAACCAACCTAGATGTCCATCAGCAGATGAATTGATAAGAAAGCTGTGGTACGTATACACAATGGACCATTACTCAACCATTAAAAAGAATACATTTGAATCAGTTCTAATGAGGTAGATGAAACTGGAGCCTATTATACAGAGTGAAGTAAGCCAGAAAGAAAAACATCAATACAGTATCAGATCAGATCAGATCAGTAGCTCAGTCGTGTCCAACTCTTTGAGGCCTCATGAATCGCAGCATGCCAGGCCTCCCTGTCCATCATCAACTCCCAGAGTTCACTGAGACTCACATCCATCGAGTCAGTGATGCCATCCAGCCATCTCATCCTCTGTCGTCCCCTTCTCCTCCTGCCCCCAATCCCTCACAGCATCAGAGTCTTTTCCAATGAGTCAAGTCTTCACATGAGGTGGCCAAAGTACTGGAGTTTCAGTTTTAGCATCATTCCTTCCAAAGAAATCCCAGGGCTTATCTCCTCTAAAATGGACTGGTTGGATCTCCTTGCAGACCAAGGGACTCTCAAGAGTCTTCTCCAACACCACAGTTCAAAAGCTTCAATTCTTCGGTGCTCAGCCTTCTTCACAGTCCAACTCTCACATCCATACATGACCACAGGAAAAACCATAGACTTGACTAGATGAACCTTTGTTGGCAAAGTAATGTCTCTGCTTTTGAATATGCTATCTAGGTTGGTCATAACATTCCTTCGAAGGAGTAAGCGTCTTTTAATTTTATGGCTGCAGTCACCATCTGCAGTGATTTTGGAGCTCAGAAAAAGAAAGTCTGACACTGTTTCCACTGTTTACCCATCTATTTCCCATGAAGTGGTGGGACCGGATGCCATGATCTTCGTTTTCTGAATGTTGAGCTTTAAGCCAACTTTTTCACTCTCCTCTTTCACTTTCATCAAGAGGCTTTTGAGTTCCTCTTCACTTTCTGCCATAAGGGTGGTGTCATCTGCATATCTGAGGTGATTGATCTTTCTCCTGGCAATCTTGATTCCAGTTTGTGTTTCTTCCAGTCCAGCATTTCTCATGATGTACTCTGCGTAGAAGTTAAATAAACAGGGTGACAATATACAGCCTTGACGAACTCCTTTTCCTATTTGGAACCAGTCTGTTGTTCCATGTCCAGTTCTAACTGTTGCTTCCTGACCTGCATACAAATTTCTCAAGAGGCAGATCAGGTGGTCTGGTATTCCCATCTCTTTCAGAATTTTCCACGGTTTATCGTGATCCACATAGTCAAAGGCTTTGGCATAGTCAAGAAAGCAGAAATAGATGTTTTTCTGGAACTCTCTTGCTTTTTTGATGATTCAGCGGATGTTGGCAATTTGATCTGGTTCTTCTGCCTTTTCTAAAACCAGCTTGAACATCAGGAAGTTCACGGTTCACGTATTGCTGAAGCCTGGCTTGGAGAATTTTGAGCATTACTTTATTAGCGTGTGAGATGAGTGCAATTGTGCGGCAGTTTGAGCATTCTTTGGCATTGCCTTTCTTTGGGATTGGAATGAAAACTGACCTTTTCCAGTCCTGTGGCCACTGCTGAGTTTTCCAAATTTGCTGGCATATTGAGTGCAGCACTTTCACATCATCATCTTTCAGGATTTGGAGTAGCTCAACTAGGATTCCATCACCTCCACTAGCTTTGTTCATAGTGATGCTCTCTAAGGCCCACTTGACTTCACACTCCAGGATGTCTGGCTCTAGGTGAGTTGTCACACCATTGTGTTTATCTGGGTCATGAAGATCTTTTTTGTACAGTTCTTCTGTGTATTCTTGCCACTTCTTCTTAATATCTTCTGCTTCTGTTAGGTCCATACCATTTCTGTCCTTTATCGAGCCTATCTTTGCATGAAATGTTCACTTGGTATCTCTGATTTTCTTGAAGAGATCCCTAGTCTTTCCCATTCTGTTGTTTTCCTCTATTTCTTTGCATTGATCGCTGAAGAAGGCTTTCTTATCTCTTCTTGCTATTCTTTGGAACTCTGCATTCAGATGTTTATATCTTTCCTTTTCTCCTTTGCTTTTCACTTCTCTTCTTTTCACAGCTATTTGTAAGGCCTCCCCAGACAGCCATTTTGCTTTTTTGCATTTCTTTTCCATGGGGATGGTCTTGATCCCTGTCTCCTGTACAATATCACGAACCTCGTTCCATAGTTCATCAGGCACTCTATCTATCAGATCTAGGCCCTTAAATCTATTTCTCACTTCCACTGTATAACCATAAGGAATTTGATTTAGGTCATACCTGAATGGGCTAGTGGTTTTCCCTACTTTCTTCAATTTAAGTCTGAATTTGGCAATAAGGAGTTCATGTTCTGAGCCACAGTCAGCTCCTGGTCTTGTTTTTGCTTACTGCATAGAGCTTCTCCATCTTTGGCTGCAAAGAATATAATCAATCTGATTTTGGTGTTGACCATCTGGTGATGTCCATGTATAGAGTCTTCTCTTGTGTTGTTGGAAGAGGGTGTTTGTTATGTCCAGTGCATTTTCTTGGCAAAACTCTATTAGTCTTTGCCCTGCTTCATTCCATATTCCAAGGCCAAATTTGCCTGTTACTCTAGGTGTTTCTTGACTTCCTACTTTTGCAATCCAGTCCCCTATAATGAAAAGGACATCTTTTTTGGGTGTTAGTTCTAAAAGGTCTTGTAGGTCTTCATAGAACCGTTCAACTTCAGCTTCTTCAGCATTACTGGTTGGGGCTTAGGCTTGGATTACTGTGATATTGAATGGTTTGCCTTGGAAACGAACAGAGATCATTCTGTCGTTTTTGAGATTGCATCCAAGTACTGCATTTCAGACTCTTGTTGACCATGATGGCTACTCCATTTCTTCTGAGGGATTCCTTCCCGCAGTAGTAGATATAATGGTCATCTGAGTTAAATTCACCCTTTCCAGTCCATTTCAGTTTGCTGATTCCTAGAATGTCGACATTCACTCTTGCCATTTCTTGTTTGACCACTTCCAATTTGCCTTGATTCATGGACCTGACATTCCAGGTTCCTATGCAATATTGCTCTTTACAACATCAGACCTAGCTTCTATCACCAGTCACATCCACAGCTGGTATTGTTTTTGCTTTGGCTCCATCCCTTCATTCTTTCTGGAGTTATTTCTCCACTGATCTCCAGTAGCATATTGGGCACCTAACTGACCTAGGGAGTTTCTCTTTCAATATCCTATCATTTTGCCTTTTCATACTGTTCATGGGGTTCTCAAGGCAAGAATACTGAAGTGGTTTGCCATTCCCTTCTCCAGTGGACCACATTCTGTCAGATCTCTCCACCATGACCTGCCCGTCTTGGGTGGCCCCACGGGCATGGCTTAGTTTCATTGAGTTAGACAAGGCTGTGGTCCTAGTGTGATGAGATTGACTAGTTTTCTGTGAGTATGGTTTCAGTGTGTTTGCCCTCTGATGCCCTCTTGCAACACCTACCGTCTTACTTGGGTTTCTCTTACCTTGGGCATGGGGTATATATGGAATTTAGAAAGATGGCAACGATAACCCTGTATACAAGACAGCAAAAGAGACACTGATGTATAGAACAGTCTTGTGGACTCTGTATGAGAGGGAGAGGGTGGGATGATTGGGAGAATGGCATTGAAACATGAATAATATCATATATGAAACAAAAAAAAATAAAATAAATAAATATGACTTCCTAATGGCCATATGCATTATGCCCCTCATTACAAAACCTTAAACGACACTAGTGAGAAATGTTGCAGGTAGAGAAGCATCAGTCCTGTCTTAAAGGACAAGTAAAATATACGGTATCCTAGAGGTCTTTTCAATCACACTTTTATAATAAGCCCAACTACACCCTTTTGAGGTATAAAAAATCTAGGTTTGTTACCCAACATCCAATGTGCCATACAGGAAAATTCTATTCCATGCTCTAAATATCTGAGATGTAAGCTTATGCCAAGAAGAAAAAAAAGTTGTCAAAAAACCTCACATTACCCTGAACTGTACTGTGAAGAAACCAGGTCAAATAGTTGGCTCTAAAAACTTTTTTTTTTTTTTTTCAATGTAGTCATTGTGTTTAACTGGAAAAAACAAAATTGATCTCTACAAGTCAGGACATAGAAATAAGTGTGTAATTACTAATTATACACTTAGGAGTTTATTCTCCCCAAGATACACAGGCCCAACTCAGACCAAAATTAATCTGAGTTGCATTCACACGTGGAAGGGAAAATGGGCTCCCTGACTGTAGCTGCAAAAGTCATGAAATTCGCTTACAAGCCCATGTTGCCTCTTAATAATACTCCAATACTGAAGCTCAAGTTTGTTAAGGAGCAAAGACTCAATACAACTATTCACTGTGAAGCCTTCCCAGGAAAAGACCCCAGTGTGTATTGAATATTTTAATATTTTCTTAGAAATGATTAGTTTTTTAATTGCTTTAAGTAGGGGGAAAACAACCCTTCCAAACTTATTCGGGGAAAGAGTAAGTTACAACCCCTTGGATTTGGAGGTGGAATTGGAGCGTGGGTAGAAACAAGATTTTGACAAACCCTTCATTTTGCCCTTCACTTTTCAAGCACATTGAATCACGTATTTCTTAATGAATGAAATAATGAAATAATATACTGTAAAGAGTAAGGGGTGAGACTGTTGCTTGCCATTATTAATAATGGAGAGTTGGAGGGTAAAATCAATAGAAAGAAGGACACTCATGCTGTACTTTTTAAAATAGAAACCTAAATTGCCACTTACTGTACTTAAGCATATTTTAACTGAATTATTTTCTGCTTGTAGTTTAATACTCATTGGAGAGAAATTAGAAAATACAAGGAAAAAATTTAAACTCGCTTTTAAACTCCACCACCCAGACACTATCAATGTTCATATTTTCTAGTTTTTTTTACTATTTTAATTGATATACTTTATTTTATGAAGGTAGAATTTGGAATCTATGCCATTCTGTATGGCTCTTTTATGACAGTTAACATGCATTTTAAGATTCTATTAAACAAGCTGTGAAAACATTATTTTAAACAATTTGATCATTGGAAGCATTATCCTAATCTCTCTCCTTTTGTACTGTAAAGACAATAGACTGAAACGTTTGCTTTTGTATTAACTTTATATCAATTATCTGAGTATACTCCTATTTGTGAGGCCATTTTTATAGGTTTTCTCATTTTTTTTAACTGTTTTTAACAAATAATGCAAGGGCCTGGTGAGACAGACAGTAAAAAACACTGTGCCAATTCAATCTCCCTACTACCTTTTGTCCCCAGTTGTCTTCCTCAGAGACAGATTCATTATCAGTTTCTTCTACATGTTTTCAGAAAGATTTTAGCATGGAAATCTATTTTAAAGATTTTTGGTACTTTTTCATTGGCTTTTTCTCCAGCAAAATTCTTGACATTAATGGTACCAAGAATGAAGTCAAGTGGATACAGTATCGAAGGGTGATGGATTACAGTAGCTACTGGTTCTATTTTCCTTTCTCTTTCCTCTTCTTGGAGGAAACAAACAAAAGCCAAGGATCAAAGACAGGTCGATCATAGTAACCCCACCCTTCCCAACACTGAAATAGTTTCAAGCATCATCACCCAAAGGTGATGAGGGACCCTGATGGCTTTAATTTAATATACTTTTTTGGTAGTTATTCTTTTTTGCCAGTGGTTTTCTTTTTTAAAGTTTTTATTGGAGTATAGTAGCTTTACAATGTTGTGTTAGTTTCTGCTGTACAGCAAAGTGAATTAGCTATACTACATATATATCGCCTCTTTTTTTGGATTTCTTTCCCATTTGGGTCACCACAGAGTGTTGAGTAGAGTTCCCTGTGCCATACAGTAGGTTCTCATTCATTATCTATTATATACACAGTATCAATAGTGTGTATATGTCAATCTCCCAGTTCATCCCTCCCCACCTTTGGTATCCATACATTTGTTCCCTACATCTGTGTGTCTCTTCTTCTGCTTTGTAAAAAAGATCATCTATACCAATCTTTTCAGATTTCACATATTATGTGTTAATATATGATATTCGTTTTTCTCTTTATGATTTACTTCACTCTGTATGACAGTCTATAGATCCATCCACATCTTTACAAATGATCCAGTTTCATTCCTTTTCATGACTGAGTAAAATTCCATTACAGGCTTCCCTGGTGGCTCAGTGGTAAAGAATCCACCTTCCAATGCAGGAGATGCAGGTTTGATCCCTGGGTCAGGAAGATTCCCTGGAGAAGGAAATGGCAACCCATCCCGGTATTCTTGCCCAGAAAATCCCATGAACAGAGGAGCCTGGAGGGCTGCAGCCTATGGGGTTTCAAAAGAGTTGCACACAACTTACCAACTAAGCAAGAACAATAGCATTTCATTGTATATATGTACCACATCTTCTGATGGCTTTTATGTATTGTGATGGGGAAGGTGGACTTGGCTCCTTGCTGGCACCCTCCCCTGCAAGGCTGCATTCCTGGTGCAGCTTGTGGAAAGAATGAAGCCAAGTCAGAAGAAGCAAAACTCAGAAAGAGAAGAAAGCACTGAGCGGCATCACATGAATACCTACCTCTACCAGGTATGATGGTCAGTTACTAAAGTGAGTGAATCCATGTGATTTTTTAAACTAGTTTGACATGTGTTAGTCACTTGCAAGTGAAAGAAACTTGATTTCTACAATAAGAGATGCCCTTTTCATGTGTAAATACAACTGACCAGCCGTGAAAGGAACCAGTCCAGTATATATCAACCCTGATGTCAGAGAAAAATACATCTAAAAAGAAGCTCCCAGGAGGACAGTCTCTGTGAAACAACATACAGATTCTCACCAGATTTGGGAAATCAAAGCCAAATATACCACAAATGCTATGCTGTGCACCTGGTGTGTGCAGGCATTTGTGCAGAAAGGAAGATGGGAGAGCCCTTGTAGACACCTGATCTGGTGCAGCCTGCAAGGTAAAACTAGAGAGCTTCTGTGCTTTCAAGTGAGCCATATCTAGATTATTATTTTGAGTTTTGTGGGTTTTTTTTTTTTCACTTTACCTGAATTAGAGAAAGAATGTAGAGTAGCTACTTAGTAAGACTGAGCTCCAGAAACTTATGTTTAAATATAATTCAAACGAGGCTTGAATTAGAAGGTGGGGTGTATCCATCTCTGGCATCTAAACTAGTTCTTCCTGAAATTTGCACTTGGAGGACACGGAACCAACACAATGCTCATTTATCTATAGATGATGTGGATAGCCCTTGTCCTTGGAAATGGGTTATGATGGACTGAATAGGGAGAATCAACCCAGCTTAACAACAGTTTAATATATCTGCATGCACAAGCATGCTTACACACTGATGCACTCCCCTGCACACATACAAGCATGCACGTACACGTGGATGCTCACACACTTGCACTGATAAATATGCCAGACTTGTTAAGTCCGTCGGCCACCTTTGTGATGATGGCGCTCACTGTGGGAGAGGAAGAAAAAACTGGAGTCCAGCCTTAAGCTTCCAGAGTTTCATTTGAACTTGCATTTACACTACCAAAGAAAGAAAATGAAAAATGTGCTGGCACTTTGTCATTTCCTGACAATTAGTATTTGTAACAAATCCCCAGGTAATTTGGACTCATTAATGTTCAGATGCTCATCATCTATTTGCTCTCTTTAGTGGAGCAATTGAGGGTTGGAAGATCTAAAAATGCTCCCCACCTTCCCACATCTCCACATTCTGTCTTTTTTATATGAATTGTAGGAGCAAAGTAAACAGAGGGCTCTGTTAGAATTTCCCTTTTTACAAATGAGCCATAAAATTGTCCATTAATCAGTCTTTGCTCCCAGGGGCCAGTTTGCATTGTGAAGGTTTCCTTTTCCTTTTCGGATCCCCATTTTGTTGAAGAGATTACTCAAAGGAAAGGAAAAAAAATCACTCAGCAATAAGCCCCAAAGAATAGGCTTAGGAAAGCCAGCTTTTGTTTTTTTTTGTTTTTTTTTTTTTTTTTTAATAAGCAGCCTTTGGCCTGAGCCAGATTCTCATCACTCAGTGCCATTGAAAACTTTAAACTTTACTCTGCCCACTTCAGACTTAAAAATATAAAATATTCTTCCCCTTCCCAGAGGATACGGTTCTTCCACTTACTCCTACAGATACTACATGTAGGTCTTTAGCTCCATAAAAAGACCCCTCTGGATGTCTGGGGCAAGAATCCATGAGCACAGATATAAGGAAAACTTGGATGAGTTCACTCTGTATTTGGCATTTCAGGGCTTTCTCCAAGGTAATTGCTACAAGAGGTGTCAGTTCTGGCAGTTCATGCATTTATCTTTAGGGTATTTCCTTTAAGAGACAGAAGAGGAAATACAGCTCAATTTTGGAGCTGTTGGAGAGGAGAAGCGGCAGGAGGTATGCCTTTTGGCTGCAGCATCGTCATTGGTGGCTCACTGGTAAAGAATCTGCCTGCAGTGCAGGAGACCTGGCTTCCCAGGTTTGATCCCAGAGTCAGGAAGATCCCCTGGAGAAGGAAATGGCAATCCACTCCAGTATTCTTCCCTGGGAAATCCCATGGACAGGAAAGCCTGGCAAGCCACAGTCCATGGGATTGCAAAAGAGCTAGACACGACTTAGCCACTAAACAAGAACTACCTCATTGGGCAGCTGCTTACATAGACCAACCTGCCCACGTGTATTTTTCCGGTGAACCAGATTTCTTACCTTCAGCAATTCTCCTCCTCCCAAATACAGACACTCCACAAGCATTGTCAATACATAGGCTATTTAAAAATATTTATTTGTTATTCATTGTAAGTGTGATAATAAAAGAAAGAGATTGTGTAAAAACTGACTTAAATGGAACTGGAACAAAATAATTTTCTTTGTTTGGCTTGGGACTGCTGGCTTTTGTTAGCCTCTGAATCTTCCCTGCCCCTCTTCCTCTAGTTTTCCATTTGTATTTTGTCCTCTATTTACACTAAGCATAAAACTTCCATAAGCTGTCGTAAGGGATTTATTTATTTTTCTTTACCATTTTTTTTCAAGCTGAACTGTTTGTCTAACCTGGGGGGTTTAGGAGGGAACAGAATAGCCATCGAAATTTTTTATTTCTAAAGCACAGTCACCCTGAGGTTAACTTGGAAGCCAAACAGTATTAAAGTTTGTCTCACAAATGTTGGAACTAAATGGTGCTGTGTGCAGTGTCCTGTGTGAAATAGAGCTATTTCACATAGAGGGACCCCTTGTTGATCTGGGAGGTGGCATCTGAGTGTGACTAACCAGGAAGGCCCCTCCTTTGGTCATTAATGCTGTTTGGGTATCACTCTTGGTAAATTAAATACATTGGTCTGAATTGATGAATTGTTCCATAAATCTTCTTCTGAGAAAGTAGATGGGCCTCATAGTCATTCGTCTTCGTGAGAACTCCTCCAATAACATTGCACTTATGCACATAAAATTCCGGAACGTCTGGACTTGTATTTGAAGTGACTCACTCACACCTAGTGAACCATTCCTCCCCTTCAGAGACGGCAGAAGTGTGAGTTCTTTGAATCATTGATTTCCTTCGCACAAACATGTTGGATTTTGCTAACATACCTTAGGACTTTATTAGCCTACCTGATTTTATATGTCCTACAGGCTTTGGCAGTTTTGCACATTTAATTGAAACACATTGGTTTCCATAAAAGGAACTTGCTCAAATCAGAAAGGAATTTCTCATAATCTCTCTGATATTAACACTTGGACGTTTGACAGTACCTGCTGCATCCCGCGGCGCTGAATTTATGCAGCTCGGGCCTGACTTAGTGTCTGTTTCAGTCAAGCTGCAGGAAATCTCTTGGCTGTCCTGTGGATTAGGAGGAAGGTCAGGTGGGGCGGGGGCCGAATGCTGAGTCCAAACTGGAAGCCAAAATGACCTTCATTATGCATATTTTCATTGGCTCCTGCATCACCCAGGAAAATCATCCTAGAAAAGTAGTAGATGAAAGACCAGTTTCTGTGCCAAGTTTCTCACTGTGTCTGCCCAGACCTCACTGACATAGATGGGTTACAGGGTTAAGTGACTTAACCCTGACTTACCTCTTGGCTAGCCAACTACTGCTGGGATCCACTGTGAGGCAAATCACACCCCCCTTCTTTGAAACAAATGATGCATTTCAGGAATAACGTTTGCAACCCTGGCCTCATTCTCTGGCAGGACACTGGAAGCCAGAAGAGATCCCTGCTAGGACAAGGTGGTTGGTTAGGAGTAGGTGAAAATCTCAGATAATCCTTATTCCCCATGTAGCTGTTGTACTAATTCTTTCCTTATTGACCTCCATGGGGAGCAGCAAGGTTGTTCTTAAAGAACGAGGCAGGGTTGCAAGCTTACTCACACTTCAGTCAGCTGTACAAGGAAGCGCGTGCCTTCACGTCTCTGTCAGGGCACTAATCTTTCACAAAGCCATCCACATGCATGGAGAAGATGGGAGGATCACCCCAGATGTGATGCAAGTCAGCAATTCATGCTGTTTCTTGAAGCACTGGATAAATGTTCAGTTTTTCAAGTTTCTTCTCATCTCCACAGTCCTTTCCAAGAGGAGGCCTGGTATTTGGTGAAGGGGGCTGTGTAGGGTCACCTTGGGTGCAGACTGGTGATGGAAGGTGGCTTAGGGACTCTCAGTCTGATCCTCTCCTCTACGGTTGGACCACAGTCAACCCACCAGTCCTGGGAGACTTGATCACACTTCTGCTCAACCCAGTGCCTCCAGGTGAGGCTGTGAGTCTCACATGATCCTTGGACCAGGTGCTCAGGAGCTAGGGCCTCAGCCACTCCTCCTCACTGCAGCTCTATCACTGGCAAGTTCATCAGAAAACACCAGAGCATGTAGAAATTTCTATATACCTTCCTCAGAAGATTCTGAGAGCACAGCTCAATCCCTGCTTCCCTCTAACCTTGTGGATTCAGATGAAGCTGCCTCTGGCTAAAATGGTGGCAGGGGCCTATCTGGGTTTAAAGCACTGACAATTTTTTTTTTTTTTTAGAAGCCAGAATTTATTTCTACTTAAATAATGCTCAAACTTTCAGATGGTTAAAAGATCCCAAGATATCTGAGTTTAATTATAATATCAAAGCCAGGTGCTAGCTGTTGCTGTCCCTGTTTTGAAATCCTTAGAATGACTCTGAGCATTTCGATGACTCACTGATCTTTCTGGTCCAAGAGTAGTGTTTTCTGAGTTTCCTTGTCATCCATACAAGACCATCCCTCCATTGGTGAGAACAAAAACAATGCCAGAAGCAGTCATTGCCATTGAGAAGAAGAAAGGTAAATGACCAGAGAAGATATAATTCTGAACAGCAAACTGTTTAATCTGGTATAGAACAAACAGATGCACTTGTAGAATTTGTGTGAAAACCCTTTTTGCTTTATTCTTTGAAATCAGGTCCACTGACCACAAACTTGAATAGCTGGGATCTTATCAGGTCTTATATGGTTAAATGAATCTCCTTGACAACACACACCCTTCAAGATGTGGTTCACAACATCTTTTGAACCATCACATGCGTGCTAAGCCACTTCTGCCAGGCTCCTCTGTCCATGGAATTCTCCAGGCAAGAATACTGGAATGGGTTGCGTGCCCTCCTCCAGTGGATCTTCCCAAACCAGGGATTGAACTGAGGTCTCCTGCATTACAGGCAGATTCTTTACCATCTGAGCTACCATGGAAGCCTAATACAAATTTTTTAGAGATGAAACATCTGAAGTATTGTCAGTTTTGAGGGCTTTCTTTAAGGGAAAAAAAGAGGAAAAGAGGGGAGGAGGAATAAGGATGCAGTATTATGAATACAAAATTAGGTACAAAGATTAATTTTAATTTAAGTGAAAACTTTCAAAGTATAAAATTTTTAATGCTGAAAGTTATCATAAACATTTTAAGAACCAAGAAAAATATAATATTTGTGTTACATTGTTGTCTGGTGCCCATCTATAAGATTTTCCCCCAGTACTTAGGCTGTATGGTTTTTTTTTTATTGTTTTTTCATATGGTGATCATTTTTATTATATTTCATAGAGAGAATGAAAATATGAATTTAAGCCTACTGTGACAAAATTTGTTTGTAGTATTGATAGTTTAAAAAGTGAAATTCATCATTAAAGCATCTCATTGAGAATGTAATGTGTTTGTGAGATTACATATTGCCAAATTTCTTTTATGTATGAAAGCTTAATGTTCCAACATTTCAAACTGCCTTACTCAGTGACTTTCCTTAAATACTCCTTAACTGACACTCTCTAACCCAGTTTGCTGTTGATTTCATGCAGTAGTGGAATATCTGAATTTTGAGAATGAAAGTGTTAGTTGCTTGGTTGTGTCAGACTCTTCGCAACTCCATGGACTGTAGTCCACCAGGCTCCTCTGACCATGGGAATTCTCCAGTCAAGAATATTGGAGTGAGTAGCCATTCCTTCCTTCAAGGGATCTTCCTGACACAGAAATCAAACTTAGGTCTCCTGAATTGCAAACTGATTCTTTACCACCTGAGCTACCAGGGAAGCCTATTGAATCATAAAAAAACAGGAAAATAATTTCATTGTATGACTCATTTATAATTATATATGCTGCATCATTGAGTGAATTCCTGTCAGGATAGAATTTTAATTTTTTGCATATGTATCAATAATGATTGAATCCTGTATTAAATTTTTATATAAATGATAATAGAGAATCTTTTTTCTTTACAGACTAACTTCTGATCCTGTACCTTTCACATTCTGTTTTTCCTGTTTTCCCTACTGAGAACCAAGATATAAGAATTTTCTGTCTCTGCACTATGGTATCACAATAGCAGATGTGTCGGTGAATTATAACCCTGGCTATAATGCAGGACATTTGCATAAACATGCCTCCACAAGAAATGTCTGTGACTTTCTAAATATATTCCACTAACACCAAAGCAGCATTTCCCAAGTCAACTTACCCTCAACCATATCCCAGCACTGTCTAGTGATACCTGATCAAAATGGAATGTGCTATTAATATATTTTACTTTTATTTCTTTCTTTTCTTTTTTTTTTGCCCTTTCAGGCCCTGCAGCTCAAGTTTCATTAATATCACCATAAATTCAGCTTTTGGTAGAGCTTTCAAGGTGAATCATTTCAAACAACAGTGTTCCAAGGGTGGAGAAGCACTGGAAGCAATCTTGTTAGAGTGTGGATAATATAAAGAAGGATTTAAAAACTATACTAAGACTGATCAAAAGATAGTCTGCATTTTATTATTACCACAAACCAGACATTCTAACCAATGCCAATGATTAAAATATTCCTCCCCTCTAAAAAATATTTTGTTACTCTAAGTCTAATACAAGTGTTGTGATAATTATTGGGTTTTAATAATATGTATGTAAAGTTCAAATTAGTACACTTTTATTATGCATCTTTTCACAAACTTGCAAGTTTATTTGCAGGAGTACAAATTATACAGTGAGTTACCAAAACAGATTCAACTACAAATATTCCTACTATACATCTCTATTTAGAGATTTATTAAACATCTAAACTCAAGATTTTCAAATATGAATACCATATCTTCACCCCCAAACCTGCTCCATCCACAGTCTTCCTTATCTCACTCGATGGCAACGCCAACCTTCCAATGGCTCCAGTCAAAATCTTGAATGCATTCTCAGCTCTTCTTTCTTTACTTCCCACATCCAACCAGCAGATCCTGATGGCTCTACCTGTTAAAGTACATCCAGAATCCGACCTTCTCTGACTCCACCATAACTCCAGTATGAGTCCCCATGATCACTCACCTGGACTACTTTAGAAGATTCCATTCTGGCCTCCCATCATTGGATTCCGGTCTCCCATCATTGTTATCAGCCATTGGACCCTATGATTAGCAGTCAGAGAGATTTCTTAAAATCATATACCAGATTGCATCTCATTTCTGCTCAAAATCTTCTACTGACTCCCCACTTCTCTCAAATAAAAGTAAAAATGTACAATGATCTCAGCAGGTGTAGCTGTCTTCTCCTAAAACTTTGCATGAATTAAAGAAAGGTGCACAAATTGCAAAAATGATACATAAAATCTTTTTTGTACTAATAATCTTTCTAATAATGTATCCTAAGGACATGATCATAAATCAAAGCTGAATTAACATTTTATTTCTCACAGCACCGTTTATAATAACCACAATAGATGATGTTGATGGAGTGCTTATTACATGCCCTTTTCTAAATGCTTTGTACAAATTGAATAATTTGGTCCTCACAAACCTCCATAAGATATGTATTAACCTTGCCACCATTTTATAGAAAAGGAAACTGAGGCATTGACAACTAAATCGATTAACAAAGGTCATACAGGCAGGAAAAGGTATAGCCAAAATTTAAACTCAAGCAGTCTATCTGCAAAAATCCTGCTTTAAAGTATTTTGCCAAAAGAGCAAACAAACTAGAAATCATATAAATGTCCAAGTATACAGGTTTGGTAAATAAAATAATGTGTAATTCTAGAAACAATAAGCACACTGTCTTCTAAAACTTGAATGATATGAGAAAATAATAGTGATGATAAGTGAAAATGAGCAGATCATAAAGAAAGAAAAGCTATGACAAACAGACTGCGTGTTAAAAAGCAGAGATACTACTTTGCTGACAAAAGTCCATCTTGTCAAGGCTATGGTTTTTCCAATAGTCATGTATGGATGTGAGAGTTGGACTATAAAGAAAACTGAGCGCTGAAGAATTGATGCTTTTGAACTGTGGTGTTGGAGAAGACTCTTGAGAGTCCCTTGGACTGCATGGAGATCAAACCAACCAATCCTAAAGGAAATCAGTCCTGAATATTCATTGGAAGGACAGATGCTGAAGCTGAAACTCCAAAACTTTGGCCACCTGATGCAAAGAACTGACTCAGTGGAAATACCCTGATTTGGGGAAAGATTGAAGGAAGGAGAAGAAGGGGACAAAAGAGGATGAGATGGTTGAATGGCATCACTGACTCAATGGACATGAGTTTGAGCAAGCTCCAGGAGTTGGTGATGGACAGAGAAGCCTGGCATGCTGCAGTCCACGGGATCACAAAGAGTCAGACACGACTGAATGACTGAACTGAATTGATTCATCGCAAGGACTGTTGTTGAAGCTGAAGCTCCAATACTTCGGCCACCTGATGCGATGAGCAGACTCATTGGAAAAGGCCCTGATGCTGAGAAAGATACAGGCAGGAGGAGAAGGGGACAACAGAGGACAAGATGGTTGGAGGGCATCAACAATGCAATGGACATGAGTTTGAGCAAGCTCTGGGTGATGGTGAAGGACAGGGAAGCCTGGCTTCCTGGACTGCATGCTGCGGTCCATGGGATCACAAAGAGCTGGACATGACTGAGGGACTGAAAGACAGCAACAAGAATCTGAATTTAACAACTACACATATATATATCAGTTCAGTTCAGTTCAGTTCAGTCACTCAGTCGTGTCCGACTCTTTGCGACCCCATGAATCGCAGCACGCCAGGCCTCCCTGTCCATCACCAACTCCCGGAGTTCACTCAGACTCATGTCCATCGAGTCAGTGATGCCATCCAGCCATCTCATCCTCTGTCATCCCCTTCTCCTCCTGCCCCCAATTCCTCCCAGCATCAGAGTCTTTTCCAATGAGTCAACTCTTCGCATGAGGTGGCCGAAGTACTGGAGTTTCAGCTTTAGCACCATTCCTTCCAAAGAACACCCAGGGCTGATCTTCAGAATGGACTGGTTGGATCTCCTTGCAGTCCAAGGGACTCTCAAGAGTCTTCTCCAACACCATAGTTCAAAAGCATCAGTTCTTCGGCGCTCAGCTTTCTTTATAGTCCAACTCTCACATCCATACATGACTACTAGAAAAACCATAGCCTTGACTAGACAGACCTTTGTTGGCAAAGCAATGTATATAGATGCATACATATACACACACATAAACACATATACATTATACGTATATACAAAAGCAAATATAAAAAGGACATTTTAAAAAAGATTATTTCACAAAGGCCGAATTCCTAGATGACTGGATTTTCTTCAACATACTTCCTCTTATTTTATATATTTTCTTCTGCAATTGTCTTTATTTTACCACCAGTAAGGAAAACTTACTTAAAAACAGTTAAGCTTTTATGTCAAAACTGTTAATTAAATGGCTATGCAAATTCATAATAGAGTCATGAAGACTATAGCAATACATGATAATAGCATAACTGAAGTTTCCAAACTTCTTTCTTATCAAGGAAAATTTACAATTTTTTCCATCTAAATCCCAATGTTTAGGAGATCCTATTTACTTCAAAAGAATACTTTTAATTACTTTTACCTATTTAAGAAATACTTAAAGATATAGAACTGCAAGACTCATAGCTTTGCCAGAAATCTTAACAAAAACAAAAATAAATAGATTCTTAATTCAGTTAAATTAAACCTAATAGCATCACTAGTCTTTTTTAAAATGTTGAAAATTACTTGAAAACTCTCATTTCCACCCTTACAGAGAGCTTTAAATTCAGAAACACTTCTGAATGTAATAGTGATAAACTGTTAACTGAAAAGGCAAAGTATAAAATTGTTATTTCACTTGAATTTCTCTGTCAGTTTGGGATGCATTTGGCTTTGAGGAATAGAAAACTCACCAAGCAGAGCTGGGCACTATCAGGCATGCCTGTACAGACATGTGCTAATTCACTTCATCCTCACCACAACCCCAGGAGGAGATGGCACTCTCACAGATGGAGAAAAGGAGGAACAAGGTGGTTAAGAAACACATCCAAAAATATGAAACGGCAGATCTGAGATTCAACCCCAGGTGCTGGACTACAGAATCACTTCTTTTTTAACCTTCACTTTCACTTCTCACTTTCATGTATTGGAGAAGGAAATGGCAACCCACTCCGGTGTTCTTGCCGGGAGAGTCCCAGGGACAGGGGAGCCTGGTGGGCTGCCATCTCTGGGGTCACACAGAGTCAGACACAACTGAAGCGACTTGGCAGCAGCATCCTCTGTACAAAAAAGGGAAGGACTCCCCATGTTACCCAGGAAAGCATTCACCGTGACCTGAGTCTCTACCATGGTTCCTGCATGCAGGGAGCTTGTCAGAAACATAAGGAACCCAGAAGTCAGCGTATTTTTTTTTTTAATGGAAGCCATTTGGGACTCATGCTAACACAGCATTTTTTCTGTCTTTCTGTCTACAGTAAAATTGAGTGAAATGCCTTCCTCCTCACAGGAAAGAAACCGCAAATGAAACCAGGAGACACCATTGCTCTCCTAGGTGAGCTGTTTCAAGGGCAGGCAATTCCTGGTCCATCCATTACCATGTAAATAATTAAACACCCTGAGCCTGCAGCCGAAGCTAGGAGGTCTGTGGAGGCAATTTGCTGTAAATATGGGTGAGCACAAACTCACTCAGTCGTTAGCTCCTCCTAGTGGCTCTTTGGCCTTCAACAAGAAAGCAGCTGAGGTGTTGCTGTCCTTGTGGAAGGGAAACCCTGATGGATGATGAGCCTGAAGTTTCCTCTGAAGTGACAAGACTCTTTTTCACCTATCAAGTCACAGAACCTCACTGCTCAGTGTTAGCTGCTCTGGCCCTGAACATGGAAGCTGAATTGGTCAACTGATTGCATTTGCAAAGCCAGGACAAGGCATGCTATGGTCTACATAAGTGGTTTTTAACCTCAGATTGTCAGGTGACCCATTTTGTATCATGCTATTGAGTCCCAGCAGAGTTATTTTCTTTGCTGAAGGTAAATCATCATCATTCAGTTGCTTAGTCTGTCCGATTATTTGCAGCCCCATGGACTGCAGCACACCAGGCTTCCCTGTCCATCACCAACTCCCAGAGCTTGCTCAAACTCATGTCCATCGAGTCGGTGATGTTATCCAACCATCTCATACTCTGTCATCCCCTTCTCCTCTTGCCTTTGATCTTGCCCAGCATCAAGGTCTTTTCCAATGAGTCATCCTTTTGCATCAGGTGGCCAAAGTATTGGATTGGACCTTCAGCTTCAGCATCAGTACTTCAAATGAATATTCAGGACTGATTTCCTTTAGGATGAACTGGTTGGACTTCCTTATAGTCCAAGGGACCCTCAAGAGTCTTCTCCAGCACTACAGTTTGAAACCATCAATTCTTCAGCATTCAGCTTTCTTATGGTCCAACTGTCACATCCATACATGACTATCACAAAAACCATAGCTTTTAGTATATGGACATTTGTCAGCAAAATAGTATCTCTGCTTTTTAATACCCTGTCTAGATTTGTCACAATTTTTCTTCCAAGGAGCAAGAATCTTTTAATTTCATGACTGCAGTCACCATCTGCAGTGATTTTGGAGCCCAAGAAGATAAAGTCTGTACCTGTTTCCATTGTTTCCCCAACTCTTTGCCATGAAGTGATAGGACCGGATGCCAAGATCTTAGCGTTTTGGACGTTGAGTTTTAAGCCAGCTTTTTCACTCTCCTCTTTCACTTTCATCAAGAGGCTCTTTAGTCCCTCTTCCCTTTCTGCTTTTGTAAAGGTGTTGTTATCTGCATATCTGAGGTTATATATAGTAGAGACATGAAAAATAAAAAAAATATAATACATTGACAATTTACATTCGACTTTTAATTCTGCCTTGCTCTTAGATGTGAGTAAAGACATATATGCCATGCTTTAGTTTAATCACTTCAAGTAACATAACAAGGCACACCTATCAAAAAAAGAGGAGAGAAAGGAACAGGAAAAAAATAGTCTAGGAAAGTGTCCAGTTTCCCAGCTTGCCCTCCTGCTCAAGTCTCATGTGGAAGCTCCTTCATATTATGAACCGACAGATCACTCACAGACTGATGCATGGGTTCACCCTGCCCTAGACCTTCCTGGATTAGGTGAAGAAGCCTGTGTTTGAGTTTCAAGAGACATTGTGGCAATAAAGTAAACAGAAGGAGCTGAGATGTCAACAGAGCCTCCGTGCAGAGGGGTCATCATTAATAAACTTGAAAGCCACTTGAATAAACCTAAAACCCAAACTGAAATAGTCTACCCACAGGTAATCCAGGGCAGTGGCCATAGGCAAATCCAAATGGTATCAAAAAAAGTAATTAAGGGGATCTCTTTATTCTATTAGATTGCAAGTATAATCAAACGGGAAGACATTCCAGCTACCAATCTTGCTACTGTGAATCTGACCACTTCATTTCATACATGATCCATAATCCACTCCACACTAGGTAAAAGAAAAATGTACTATCCATTTTCTGATTGATGAACAGGGATAAAATTTCAACTCTTTTCTTTCCTAGGAAGCTGGCGTTGAGATGGCAAAGTTATTGCTAATATTTTTGCAATAGCATTGTTTAGAAATACAAAAACACATATGTGTTTGCCCATATGTGCTTTTGCAAACATACATACACACACTGCCCTAGGGCAGCTATAGCACTCTAAGAATAACTCATGCCATCTCAGAATCCTTAGAAAATCAGCAGCTACACTGGAAGATCTTTAATAAAGAAGATGGTGTCTAGAAGGAAAGTATAGACTCTGGAGTCAGAAATAAATCTAGGTTAGTATCCTTGCTCTACCCTTGAACACTATTTCCCCTTAAGCAACCTGATGACATCTGTAAGCTCCAGTCGAAAAGAGCACCACTAATCCCTAATTCACAAATCTGCCTGTGGGAATGAACTGATCCCATATATAAACTGCTTAACTGTGCCTGGCACAAAATAAGGCTTCAAAGTGCTTAGTGTCCTGCTAGTTTCTCTTCTTGACAAGTTCTTGTTCTGGAGGATTTTCAGGGAGGTAGGTCAAAGTGGACACACTCAGAAGAATACTAAGGTCTCTAGAATAGTCTTTCCCTTCAGATAGTACCGTTGACTGATTGGGCCCACCTAGTAAGATTTTTTTTAAATCATGCTTTGCAGTATTCTTGGGCTTTGTAGATCAATATTTTCCCACTAAACCCATACTTTTTTGGAGTCTGTGAATCTTTCCTAGATTTTGCTACAGGTCCTTATTCACTCACTCATTCATTTATTGATTAGCATGTGCTAATCTTGGGCTCCCCTGATGGCTCAGATAATAAAGAATCCACCTGCAATGCAGGAGACTGGGGTTCAATTCCTAGGTCAGGAAGATCTTCTAGAGAAGGGAATGGTTACCCACTCCAGTATTCTATCCTGGGGAATCCCATGGATGAGGAGCCTGGAGGACTATAGTCCACGGGGTCGCAGAGTCAGACACAACTAAGCAACTAACACACACACACACACGCACACACATGCTCATCTTATATTGGGAATATATGGCATCTAAGGCAGGCTTTATTGACTATGCCAAAGCCTTTGACTGTGTGGATCACAATAAACTGTGGAAAATTCTTCAAGAGATGGGAATACCAGACCACCTGACTTGCCTCTTGAGAAACCTGTATGCAGGTCAGGAAGCAACAGTTAGAATTGGACATGGAACAACAGACTGGTTCCAAATAGGAAAAGGAGTACGTCAAGGCTGTATATTGTCACCCTGCTTCTTTAACTTATATGCAGAGTACATCATGAGAAACGCTGGGCTGGAAGAAGCACAAGCTGGAATCAAGATTGTTGGGAGAAATATCAGTAACCTCAGATATGCACATGACACCACCCTTATGGCAGAAAGTGAAGAGGAAATAAAAAGCCTCTTGATGAAAGTGAAAGAGGAGAGTGAAAAAGTTAGCTTAAAGCTCAACATTCAGAAAACTAAGATCATGGCATCTGGTCCCATGCCTTCAGGGGAAATAGGTGGGGAAACAGTGGAAAGAGTGTCAGACTTTATTTTTTGGGGCTCTAAAATCACTGCAGATGATGATTGCAGCCATGAAATTAAAAGATGCTTACTCCTTGGAAGGAAAGTTATGACCAAACAAGATAGCATATTAAAAAGCAGAGACATTACTTTGCCAACCAAGGTCCATCTAGTCAAGGCTATGGTTTTTCCAGTAGTCATATATGGATGTGAGAGTTGGACTGTAAAGAAGGCTGAGCGTCGAAGAATTGATGCTTTTGAACTGTGGTGTTGGAGAAGACTCTTGAGAGTCCCTTGGACTGCAAGGAGATCCAACCAGTCCATTCTAAAGGAGATCAGTCCTGGGTGTTCTTTGGAAGGAATGATGCTAAAGCGGAAACTCCAGTACTTTGGCCACCTCATGAGAAGAGTTGACTCATTGGAAAAGACTCTGATGCTGGGAGGGATTGGGGGCAGGAGGAGAAGGGGATGACAGCGGATGAGATGGCTGTATGGCATCACTGACTCGATGGACATGAGTTTGAGTGAACTCCAGGAGTTGATGATGGACAGGGAGGCCTGGTGTGCTGCAATTCATAGGGTTGCAAAGAGTCAGACACGACTGAGCGACTGAACTGTTCTGAAGGCAGGCTTGGTTTCACCTTCTTGGAGATCATATTTTTGAGGAGGAGACAGATAGAAAAGAGATAACTAGGCATACAGTGGTTTAGTTATTGCTTGGGATATTTTGGTGAGTGTTGTGATGGGGCTGCAGGAGAACTTGCAGATGAAAGTGTTGAAGTGCTAGTTGCCATCCCAGAAGGGATGGTCAAGGAGGCCTCCAGGAGGAGGAGACAGTTAGGCCAAAGTAGATACGGACTGCCTGGGAGAGGAACAGATTGTGCAAAGGTACAAGCAGGAAGCAAAACCAGAGTAGCTGCCCATGCAACCTTCGAGATGAAACAACGGAGTATAGGGTATGTTGTCAGATTCTGGATTCTGCTCCACCATTCTAGATTCTCTGTTCTAGATTCTGGTTCACTTTTATAATCCTAAGCTCCTTCCTGAGGACTTAGTTGCATCATCTTTTCAGGATAGCTTTCTGTGGCTTTGACCCTGTGTATATATTTAAAATTATCTCATTTTATGTCAAGAGGTCTGTTTACTAAGATACAGTCTTTTTCCCTTAACTGAAAAAAATCAGAGATAAGTGTTGCCTGAATTCCTACTGTATTGGAACCATGTTCTAATTTCTAATCTATACAGGTTGTGTAACTTCTTTAGTCTTATTAACGAAAAAGTAAAACATGAGCTATGTGTCTGGATTTCCAACCTCACTGCAGGAAGCCCATACCCACTGCCCTCTTGTTGATACTGTGAATGCAGCCCCAAGTTAGCCGACTGTGTCCTCCTCACATCCATCCACTAGGGAACCTTCCTTCACACTCTCCAGGTTCACAGTGCTTCCAGAGGTAGACGCTCCCTTGGACATGAGCCCTCAAGTCTGCAAAGGTCAGCTCGGGGAAAGGTCTGCAAGGCTGCCTGTTTTGAGAGGAATTTCAGCCTGCCTTCCCTCTCCCAGGGCAGCACTGAGTTTTCTTCCAGCTGATGCCTTGGAAGGCACCCCATACCCCACCTTCTTTGTGAACCACATCCCACCTTCCTCTCCTCTTCTCTTATTATCTCCGCCTTCCCTCCACCCCACACACATCTTGTGCTGATTGACTTATGGCCAGGCATGCGTACCAGGGAATCAATCAAAAGATCAATTGATTGTTCCTGAGTGGAACAGCTCTCTCCTCTCCTCCACAAGGCTGCTGCCTCTGACACTTCTGCATGCCCAGACTCAGCCTATTTGGAAGCCTCCCATCTCCTGCTATCAGCCTGGACTGAGGCTGGGATCTGGGCACTCAGGGATCCAGCATCTGCTGGAGTGGAGTCCTGACACTCTGCCATGTCAACACTGGTTCGGTCCATTTTCCTTAGCACTTCTCCATCAAACCGGTACTTCCCCTGTTGTCTCTCTCTCTCCCTGTGTGAACAGGCTCCCAGTCAGAAAGGGTTCCCTGATGCCTTAGTTTCTAGCAGCACACTCCTTGCAGCCTTCAGGCTAAAGGATGCTGGATCAGCTCAGTCTTGGTTCACAAAGAGCGATTCAGTTCAGTACAGCCTTTACACAGGTTCCTTGCAGACTGTACCTGCCGACTTTGGCACTGTCTTTCTTTTTGATTTTCCTGACTACTTTTCCTTCTTCCTATGAGAGTAGAATGAGCTCAAGGGCCTGAGGGCATTCATGCATGTATTTCATTTGGACTTGGTTAAAACTTTTATTAAGCCAAATTCTTCCCCTTCTGTCTAGAAAAATGAATCCCTCTCTCACTGTCTCTTTTCCCACACTGATATTTCTTTTCTGGTTTTAGCTTAGAGATGGCTATCCCTTGATAACAAGGCTGCTGCTTACAGTATATCTCAACTCATGCCTATGTGTCCACTAATTAGGAAACACAGAAAACCACTAAAAAGTAAATGTAAAAGTCATCCATCTTTAAAGAGCAGGAGATCTCATTTATTCACATGTCAAAGTCACCCTTACAGTTGTTTTCTCTGCATTAGACACACAAAGAATAAACACATAGAAATAAGTAATTTGTTTTTTTATTTTATAGATACATAAAAGTGACATCACTTTATCCAACAATTTCACCTCTAGAATGGACAAAAGCATCAAAATGTGTGTATGAAGGTACTCATGATGACCATCACCATTTGCTCTGTGCTCAGTTGTGTCTGACTTTCTTTGTGACTCTTCATACTGTAACCCACCAGGCTCCATGGAAGTTTCCAGGCAAGAGTACTGGAGTGGGTTGCCGTTTCCTTCTCCAGGGGAACTTCCTGACCCAGGAATCAAACCAGCATCACCTGCAACTCCTCATTTAGAGTAGACTCTTCTTTACCACTGAGCCATAGAGGAAGCCATCACAAATTAGAGTCAATTTTAATTCCCAAGAATACTACATTGGTTAAATAACTTGTGGGATAACTGTGCAATGTAATACTACAAGAGTATTAAAAATACTGACATATATACATTTGAATTAATATACAAATATGGTCATAGAATATTGAGTATGTATAGAATGTTGAAACTTTTGAACTAATATCCAAAATATTAAAAATGCTTCTCTCTGAGTGGGGTTTTGTGAATAATATGCATTTTTAGCTTGTCTGAATGCATTAATCTTTTACAATTAACTTATGCTCATGAAAAAAGATAATAGGAAAAAAATGCATAAGAGATAATATTTTCTGTATCATTGTTTTTCTCAAAAATAACAGGTAATGGCACTAGGTACCACTGTGTAGGTAACTATTTCTCAATCTCAGCTCCTTTAGTTTATAGGGGTGGGGGTAATGAATGTGGCTCAGAGAAAAGAAGTACTTGCTAATTTATGAACGAGCCTGAACTAGAATCCATGTCCTGTTTCAAAGGTCTAAATCCTAGGCTGCTTTGCAGGTGTTATAAATCCAGGATCTTTAATGATAAATTATGAGTGCAATGTGTATATGTGTATGTGTGTGTGATACACATGGATACAAAATACTATATTATTATTTTAAAAATAGAAGTTTGAGTTTGGCTTATAAAATAATTTATATTAATAAATTATTTTAAAGAATTTATCACTTAGTTGTGTTTGACTCTTTGCCACCCCATAGACCATAGCCCACAAGGCTCCTCTGTCCATGGAATTCTCTAGGCAAGAATACTGGAGTGGGTTGTCATTCCCTTCTCCAGGGTTTCTTCTTGACCCAGAGATCAAACCCAGATTTCTTGTATTGAAGGCAGACTCTTTACCATCTGAGGCACAAAAGAATTCCCTATAAAATAATTGGTGGTTCTTTCCCTATGGACAGATCCTAATTGCCATTAAATTTTTGAATCTGAAAACCATTTTCTATCCTAATCTCTTCTCAACTTGCTCTATATCAGTTGTCTCAAACTGTGATCTATAACTGGTAGTATCTGCATCAAACTGTAAGAAATGCCAATTTTTGTGCTTTATCCTGACCCCATAGAATCAGAAACTAGGGGGTCATGGGGGGAGGGGGCACTTGTATTCAACAAGTCTTCTGGGTGATTCTAATGCCCACTCAAATTTGAGAACCTCTGCTTGATGTACATATAAGCAAGGTCAAGAGGCAAAACCAAGAGAAGACAAACACCAACCAACAGGAAAATTAGAGTGGTCATTATTTCTCATTTGTATTTTCCTTCCTCAAATTGCCTTTCTTTCTGCCTAAACTGCCTCCTCTTCCCCTAGATAGTCCCAAGTAATTGTAAAGAATGTGGATTCCAGCATCAGATTGCCTGGGCTTCAATCACAACTGTATCACATATTAGCTTCATGACTTTCAGCAAATTACTTAGCATTTTGTATCCCTTTCCTCATCTATAAAACAGAGTGAAAATCATACCTATCCCCTGGCACTATTGTACAGATTTGAGCGTCTGACTCTGGAAAATATATATAAGTGTGTATTAGCTATCTCTATTATTCTGCCCATGGCCCAAGTTACACTGTGTTTTGGGTCGATCCCATCAGAAACCAAATGTAGTCAGAGTGTCCACCATTCACATTCACATTTCTAGGTCTTGTATTTAGTGTCCTAGTTTTTCTAGATTGGTAATATAATTTTCTTATATTCCACTCTGTACTAATGATTGAATTGCATGTTAAGAGTTGAATTGCATGGGTGTGTGATTTGCTTCAGTTGCATCTGACTCTTTGCAATACCATGGATCATAGAAAGCCATGGGATTCTCCCATAAAGAATACTGGAGTGGGTTGCCAAGCCCTCCTCCAGGGGATCTTCCCAACGAAGAAATCTAACATTTCGATCTTACATCTTGCATCTCCTACATTGCAGATGTATTCTTTACCACTGAAGAATTGTATCCTCCTATAAACATATGTTTAAGTCCTACATACCTTGAATGTCATCTGATTGGAAATATTGCCTTTGCAGATTTAATTAAGATGAGGATGTACTGTATTAGAGTGGATTTTAGCCCAATGACTTTTTCTTCAAAGATGAGGAAGATAACAGAAACAGACACACACACACACAGAGAAAGAATCTTGGAGGATCTTCAGTCAAGTAAAGTCAAGGTTGTAAGGAACCATCAGGAGCTAGGAAAGGGCAAGGAAGCAACTACCCCCAGAGTCTTTAGAGAGCATAAACCCTACCAGTCCCTTGATTTTGGATTTTGGACTCCAAAATTATGAGAAAATAGAATTTTGCTGTTTTAAGTTGCCTAGTTTGTCATAATTTGTTATAACTGTCCTTGGAAAGTAGGATATTAATAGTCTGATATATGGGCCCTGCAGTGGATACATTAGTATCCACTTATCCAGAAGACAAGGTTTCACCATTTTCAGTGGTACAGAGAATAATCATGAGCCCTGGACTTGAAGTCAAAAGCCCTGAATTTAAATCATAATCCTAATACTTTCTAGCTATGCAAATCTATATCATTCCTCAGTTCTCTGAAATTAGTGTTTTAACATGTAAATTCACCAGATAAAGTACAGAACACCCAGTTACATATGACTTTCTGATCAATAACAAATAATCTTTAGCATAAATATGCCCCATGTAATTACATCTCAAGGAACATACTTACACTAAATAATAAATATTTATGTAAAATTTAACATTAACTGGGAGTGCTGCAAATTTTTGGGTTAAATCTGAAAACCCTACTCACATGAAAATACACTTAGGAATATCTAACTTGCACTCTTTTGCACAAACCACAGGGAAAATTGTATGTGAAAATGTCTGTTACTTTATAAGTACTTGATAAATGCAAATAATGATAAACCAGCAGAATAATCTTTGAGAGATTCAAGTAGTGAACAAAAGTTATTTCAGGAAGGAGCTCTCAGGCCATCACTCAGATTCTACTTGTATCCAGTTTTCATAAGCTTGATTTCTCTGGTTTAATTAGAAGAAGGAGGTTGAAGGTAGTGAGAGGTAAGATTGTGGGCAGTGGTCACAGACACACAGTTACAGATATATATATATAGATATATATATATATATATATATATATATAATTATGTATTTATAGCTGTATTTTATACTTGTTCTTTACAAGTATGTATACTTGGAACTAAAGGATAGAAAAAACAAGTATAAAGAACACACACAAATTAGAAAGCCATACTTGGAAAGCCATAGTTTGGGGTCAGTTAACATAGGGGGAAAAGCAACCTTATGCAGCAAGATAGCTCAAGCATATCATGCTTCCATCAATCACAGTACAGTGATTAATGACAATAATTACAACTCTGTGTCATCGGATAAAAGTCGACTTCTGTTTGTTATGCTGTCTTTGTGATAGCAAGGCTGCATGTAGCATTTGAGAAATATTTTTCTCCAAAACAGACATCTAAATATGTTTAGGCACAAAAGAGTGACCTTCACTCAACTGGACATGTTGCTCCACAATAGATAGAACATTAGCAAATTTTAAGAGTTATCTGGAGATATAGGGCCTTAATCCCAACTTTTGATGTGCTGGTAAAAAGTTCCAGGATTTCAGATCCTTGGGGAGCCCCTCAACTGACAAGGAAAGAGTGGTTACTTATTTTCCTCCACAGATAGCTGGTCTGTGAAGAGTGTTTTTAGATGACTAAGTCAAAATAGAAATATTGTGCAATTCATTAACTAATGGCTAGTATAGAAAAGTGACAATAATATAAGGTAAAAAACAATACTCTTAAAGTCTAATGGAATCATGTTTTTCCTACCTTTAAACAACAGAATTCAATTCCAAGCACAGTGCCAATGTTTATGAACCTAATATTTGCAGACATTTTCAATGGTTAACTATTGAATAAAAATAAAATGGAAAAATATAGTCTTTCAACTCAAGAGCTTAGTAAAATGACAAATAGGCAACCATGAGACCATCACAGACTGTTAGACCTATAATAAGGAAATTTTATAATTCAAGCCTACAGTTTCCAAATCTGTTAGATACCTTTTTTTTGTTTTTTTAATTTCAAAGAATCTCAGTTAATGTTCACTGGAACACACTTTGGAAAACATTGAACTACAGTATACACATTACTATTGTCTGATCCCCACCTAACTTTTTTGCATCATCTCTGCCCTCTACTTTCCAAATCTTTTGAGCTTGAGGCATGTTGGAATATTCATGATCAAGTTTTGGAAGCAATGATTCTACAAAGTGGGATGGGTATAACACAAGGAATATATTAAAATGTATTGTATATTAAAAAAACTCAGAATTTCTGTTTGTATTTAATCTAAATATTAAAATAAATTGTATAGCTATCTAATATGCAGACTAACATCTGTACTTATACATAATTTATAAATTATGTTTAGATAATGAGAGTCTACACCCAAAATATTTTTCCTAAAAGGGGTGTGCAATTCAAAATAAAGGGACCACTGCTCTAAAGATTTTGAGATGTCTTTTCTTATACTATTCCTATTCCCATTGCCTTTTTCGTGTTCATGTATAAGTCTATTCCACCAAACCACGAGTTCTTTAAAACATCTTTGTAGATCCCTGAGCTATTATAGCATTAGGGATTCTATAAAGATTTTTTTTAAATAAATTGACAAGTGAGCAAATGAATTCCCAAGCCTGGGTGCATTGTCTGAATCACACACAAAGGAAACCTGAAATAGAAAATTACATTACTGCCAATTTACATTCCTTCTTGCCAAATTCATAGCCTACCCAGCCAGATACTTTTTACCTTGCATTTATTTTTCAGAGAGGATAACTGGGAAATTTTCTCTTTATATCCATTCCTGTCTCATCTTCAAAGCTTAAATCGATGAGAATGGAGAAGATAATCCCAGCTAGAAATTAGAAGCTATGGGAACATGTAAAAATTGTAATTATTTATGGTGGAAAAGATAATTAACTGACAGATGCCTTGCCCTAATTATAACACTCTGTCAATTACTTGGCCCCATTTATCAAGATCTCCAACTTCTCCAGATCATTTTGCTGCTCAAATTAGTATGTACAGGGATATTTTTTTTTCCACTCCCTTCATTAGACTAATGTGCTTCTCCTCTTGGAAGTTTAGAAATGATTGTAGAATCTTGTTCCACTGCATAACACTTCCCCAGGCACTTTCTCATGTAAGAGAAAGGCTTTGAGATATCTCTCAAGATTATCCATGTCTGTATAGATTGATCATCCCCTATATACCTTAATTATATTGAGTTTAAAAAATGTAATATAAAGATATGTGCAATTATTCAAAGTAAAGACTAAAGAAAAAGAAAGGCCAGCAGGAGAGAATTGTGTTAGAGAAAGATTCTCTATTATTGACAAAACCTATGGAGTATTAAGAAATAAGAAGTAACACCCACATTGGTTTAAGATTTTCAGGATAGAATAACCAAGTCTAGGATTTTTTCATCTTTAAACTTACCTGTAGGAAAAAGTCAATGATTTTTCAAGGTCCTTTCAAACTGTTCAGGGAGGGGAACACTGGCTATGCCTGAAGATCACCAAGGATTCGGAAGAGACATGGTAGTGATTTACACATTTGTTTGCATTTTGTCTTATGCCACAGAGTGAAGAGAGGAGGGCTAGTTCTGTCTTGAATTATGACTTAGAGAAGGTATTGAGTTGTGGGTTGGTGAAATCACACCTAGAATACCATGGTCAAGTTGGGGCATCACAGCTGCAGAAAGAAGGCAGTACATAATTTGGAGGGAGTTCAGAGACAAGCAAGGAGAGTGATAAAGGTATTGGAAGACATAACTTATGTGGCAAGATTAATGCCCCAGACTATCTATCCATACACATAGCTTGCCAGAAGGATGACTAAGGTGATGACATGATAATACTTGAAAAGCATAAATAACCAAGGGGCAGGAAGATGACTAGGGTTGGAGATACTCATAACTTACAGGGATGAATAATTAATGTTTCCAAGGGCTGAAGAGGAAGGGTTAGTGTGAATATCAGAACACAACTGTGCTCTCGAAGTAGTTAATCAAAATGATTGGGATTTTTGTTGTTGTTTTGCTTTGTTTCACCATAATTATTTGTTGTTCCTAGATTATATGATGTACTGTAGAAAGAAGGAAAGAAATAGAGTTCAGGTAGTGGAGGGTAAACCCACAATTATTATGCCTTCCTGGGACCACAGTCTCTGGAAGGAATCTGCCTGGTAAAACTAACCAGATTACTTCTTGTAACTGTAATGCCAAAACTTCTGTGAACAACTAGGAACAGTACTTTTGACATTTTTCTGCAACACTTTATTATAGGTATATAAGGCCCGCTCAGATGGCTCAGTGGTAAAGAATCTGTCTGTCAGTGTTGGAGATGAGGGTTTGATTCCTGGGCCGGGAAGATATCCTGGAGAAGGAAATGGCAACTCCATGCAGTATTTCTGCCTGGAAATCCCCTGGACAGAGAAGTTTGGAGGGCTACAGTCCATGGGGTTGTAAAAGAGTCAGACACAGCATAACAACTGGACAATGTTTCAAAGTCACTCATCATTCTTTTAATAAATGCTAATCTTTAAAAACATAATTTAACCAAATATTTCTCATTTTTTCTCTTTCAAATATTCTTATCATTCAATGGTCAACAAATTTTCTTTTGTAAAGGATTATAAAATAAATATTTTAGGATATGCATGTCACATGGTCTCCATAAATAATCTGCTGTAAGAAAAATCAAGAACATGCAAAATACAAGCAAATGGGAGTGGTTGTGTTCTAGTAAAACCTTATTTATAAACACATATTTGAATATCACATTATTTTCATGGGTCATAAGATATTTCTTTTCTTTTGATTTTTCCAAACAACATTTTTTAAAAAATATTTTTAGCTCAAGGATGGTACAGAAGTAAGCAATGAAATGGTTCTTTCCACCTAATCAAATGTATGAGTGATATTTCCCATATTTCCAATCACATTACTTATTAAGACATTAAGCAACTTTGGATTCTAAAGTTGACATATTAAAATCTCTGAATTAAAGGAAGTTAGGGAGAAAATGTTCTTCAGCCACAATGGACTGACAGAAATCTATGGAAAGCAATGATGATGACTTTGATGCTGACAAGAAAAATATATCATCATTATGTGGAATTAACCTGAGGCCTCTGTCAGTTATCAACCACTTTTACTTCATAGAAATAATTAGGTAGTTTTCTCAAAAAGAACAAGGGGAATAACACATATAAATGTTCTCTGCCTACTCTACACTTTTCTTTATCCAGGTTTCCCTAGAAAAAACAATTTCTCCTTCTGTGCCACAAAAGAGGAATAGAAAATATTAATTCTTTTTCAGCCACTGTAAGGATATCTGTCCCCTGTAAGGATAATCAGTGGACAAGGCATTGTCATTTCCGTTTTCTTCTGAGTCACTAAAATATGGATGAAATGATACTAAAATATGAAAATTAAAGCTACCAAGAAGAGCTTTAGAGTCATTATTACAATTAATCAGATATTCCTATAAATCAGAATGTACATCAAAATGGCCAATTTGGAACACTGTAAAAATGAGTAACAATCTCAAAGAACTTTCAAGCTGAAATGGTCGTCTCGGAGGAATGACTTTCTTAAAATGATGCTTCCAGCTCAGATGGTGACTCACAAGTGAGGCAGCCTAATTGTATGTGCTATTTTGTCTGACAGAGAAAGCAATGGCTTTAGTTTTGTATGCTTTCAATTCACTTGAGTAAAAAAGGCACACAAATAAACACATGTTTACCTTTGCCACTAAATAGAAATGATTTTCCTTTTCTGCTTTATAGAGTTCAGTAAAAATAAGTTGGGGACTTCACAACTGCAACTTTCCTCAGCTTTATAGAACAGGTTTATCTTTTTCAATGTCTTTTAATAGGTTTACAGCATCAAAGCTAGCAATGTTTGATAAAGCCAATAAATAACTGCATTATAAACTTGAATGTTTATGTTGCAAAAAAGGTAACAAATTCACCCTTGGTGGGAGGAAACATTTTACAGTACATGCCTGAAAGGAAGGAGATGGAAACCAACTATCTCTTAACAGTTTTAAGGCTAGTTGAATTACTACCATTTTCTCAATCACATGAAGCAGTAAGAATTTATAATAAAAGAATATTGTCTCTGTGAAATGAATTGCAGATTTTGATCACTGCCTCTAGCTTAACCACATATTCCCTATCGCTACAGATAGCATGCAGTAAAATGAGAAAATATTGTAGATTCTGAAGAAAATGCATACTAATTTCGATAAATTTATATGGGTTACAAAATAAAATTTGATTAGTTTCCAAGTCTCTAGGCAAATAAATTGAAAAATACATAAACATGAAGATACACTGAAGTTTAAGAACAAGTGGGATGAGTTGATTCAAAGGATGATGTATTAAAACAGTGACACGACAAGAAGGTGCCCAGGAGAGTAGGGATCAAGAAGGTACAAAATACATGAATGCAGAGGATTGACCATGAATATTTTATGTCCTGTTCCACTTCTAGATGATCAGAGCCAAGACTGAAAAATATTGCAAAAATGAAGCTTTAGTCTAATGTTTAAAATTATAGGGTTGGGAGTCTGGATCCAGACCCAAGCTTGGATATTCACCTGCTGTACATCCTTGGGCGAGTTACTTAACCCCTCTGTGCCTCAGTTTCCTCGTCTGTAAATGGGAGGAGTGCATTCCACCCATGAAGTTATAATGAGGTACTGTCTTACATATTATACCTGTTTGGAAGTAAAAGCTAAACACATATTTGATAGTGAAATAAGAGTTTATCTTGGCCCTCCATTGTCTCTTCTCTGTTTATCAGTCAAGTCCCCCTAAACTCACAGCAGTCTTTTGCCCACCTTGAATCCCTCCACAGGCAGGTCCATCCCCTGTGGATCTGTTCCCTCATCCTTTCAATAACTCCTTCCCTTTCATCTTATCAAATCTTGCTTTACCTACATCAGTTTGCTAAATCTGATAAGCTACTCATGACTAACATCTTTGAAACTATGCTCTGGATAATCTTTACAATGCCAAAGTCTTTCCATACAGCATCTCATTTAATTTAATTTACACTGTGGGGTAAGGACTCTTCGTCATATTAGAGCTAAAGAAAGTGATGCTCAAAATTTAATAAATTACACAAGATCAGAAAAACAGCACCTGTCAGGGTCTAAATAAGCACTCGAGGAGCTGGGCTGGCCCAGTCCACCACAGTGTATCCACACACTGGAAATCAAATCTGGGACGATGTGGAAACTCATTGCTCTGGTTCCACACAAAAATTCTAACAAAAGCCTCTGCAGATGACCCTTCCACTCCAAATTCCAGTTCCCAGCACACTAATGGAGAAGTGTTGGAGGGAAAAAGAGAGTTACAGACTCTGCCCTCATCCTCAGATACTTACTTAAGAAGTCAGATGACTAAGTCTGCAATCCCCAAGTGTGACCATTGGTCTAATCTTTGCCTTTTCAGATTTTGAAAAGTTGTCTTCTCACTGTCACTGCATGCTGTAAAACCCCCACAACTCATGAATTCTGCTTTCATTTGGAAATGACTTCTCAGACATGAGCCTTCACACAAGTAGAGTCAAAAACAAAATTAAAGAAGTGTATATTACTCTCTTCCTCTGACAGAGATGCTGACCTGCAGAGGCCAGCTGGTTTAAGCCACCACATGTGAATGCACCCCACCCGCCCAGTTTTCTTTCTCTACATTCCTAGTCATTCATTTGCCTATAATTCATCATAGTGTGTTTAATTTAAAATTAATTCCCCAGCTAATTTTAAGATTTATGGCCCAGTCTTTGTCTCACAACACTGACTACACTGAGAAAGGAATTCAAATGAAAAATAATGAATCTGGAGTTTTAAACTGTCTTCACATTTTTTTTTTTTTTTTTTTTTTTTTTTTTTTTAATTTTATTTTATTTTTAAACTTTACATAACTGTATTAGATTTGCCAAATATCAAAATGAATCCGCCACAGGTATACATGTGTTCCCCATCCTGAACCCTCCTCCCTCCTCCCTCCCCATTATGAGTGCATTATCAGTCCAATAAACTAGGTCTTATTTTTAAATACATTGAAAGAAAATAAAAGATAGGCAATCAGATTGCATTTCCAGCAGGCCAAATTCTCAAGAGGCCCTGTATGTCTTTAATTCTGAAGAGAAATTACCTGTCCTAAGAAGAACCTGAAGGGAGGGATGGCCATGATTTAGATGTCTCCAGCGTGGGGTCCCTGGGGAAGACATTGTCAAGTATATCTGATGGGGAAAAGAGGATATTGAGACATGGAGTCATTACACAACCTGCCCGAGGACTCCACACCCCTGGAGAGACCCACCAAACCCCTCTCCCTCTCTCCTTCTACTCCTCCTCCAGCTCACAGGCCCATTTTTTGGTCTAAGACTTTTTTTTGACTTAGATAATTTTTGTACTGCTCCTTCCTCTTACCAAGTGGCTCCACCTCAAACTTCAGTCTCAGCTTAGATCCCTTTGAGGCCTTCCACAACTACTCTTATCTGATAGTAGAGCTCCTTTTCTGTTTGTTCTCAGCATGCTGTTTGTTTGCTTTATAGCAGTTGACTTTTATAAATATAGATCCACTTGGTTGTTTTCAGCCTTCCTCTTTCATCCACCCACTAGAATGAAAACTTGAAGAGGGTAAGACCCTGGCTCCCTTTCAATAGACTCCATTGTACACAAAGCACTGGTATGGCACCCAATGCATTAAAGGCTTCCAGGGAGTTGTTTTTTGTTTGTTTGTTTTTCTTTTTAATGCATAAAAGCAAAGAATAAACAGAAAAAAGAAAGGTGGGAGTGTTGAATGGGAAGGAGAGACTGTGCCCAAATTCTGCCTGACTGTAGGATGCTGGATTTAAACACCTTTGTATCCTCGGTAGAGAGCAGCTAGAATCATTTGCAGCAGATAGGAAAGTTGACATTAGGAGGGAGAGACATGTGATCTTGATAGTATAAAGCATTGGCAAGAGTGGAAAAGCAGGGTTTTAGGGACTTGCTCTCAGTCAGTGTTTAATCTGTACAACTGTTTTCCACCTAGGGGAACCTGTCTCATCAACAAGGCCAGAAAAGCTAGCCCCTTGGTCACTTGTGGCTCTTTCCATCCAATGGACTATTTGCCTTGCAGATGTGTTTATCACTCAGTCGTGTCCGACTCTTTGCCACCCTATGGGTTGTAACCCACCAGATTCCTGGTCCATGAAATTCTCCAGGCAAGAATACTGAAGTGGATAGCTATGCCCTTCTTCTTCAAGGGATCTTCCCAACCCAGGGATCAAACCCATGTCTCTTGTGCCTCCTGCACAGCAGGTGGATTCTTTACACTCTGAGCCACTTGGGAAGCCCTGCCTTGAAGGGATGGGGTGCAACTTACACTTTTGCATTCTTTCTTTTCCTTGAGTGGTTTTCTTTACTTCTTTTCTTTCATTCTTTCTCATCATTATTTCTGAGCTTTTAAGATGTTTGTATTTACTAATTATCTTATTCTAATTATTTTAAACAATGTAATTTTACTCTGTCTTGCTTTATTACTTTTTGATATCCTAATTGGCATTTTTCTATTAAAATATTAATAAGCCATATTTTGCCTAAAGATAATTGTATTAACTTGGGCTACTGTCACAAAATTGCATAGACTGGGTGGTTTGAGTAACAGAAATTTGTTTCTCACAGTTCTAAAGGCTGGAAGTCCAAGACCAGGGTGACAGAATGGTCAGCATGGTTGGGTCTCATATGAGCTTTCTTTCTGACTTGCTGACAGAGACCTTCTCATTCTGCCCTCCTATGAACAGGGGGGAGAGATGGTGTAAGCTTTCTGGCATCTGTGCTTATAAGGATACTAATCCCGTCGTGACTGTCTCACCCTCCTGACCTCATCGAAACCTAAGTACCTCCCAAGGGCCCTGTCTTCAAATATTATCACCTTGAGGGTTAGGGCATCAATACAGATATGTGAGAGGATGCAGTTCAGTCTTTAGCCCTGTTTAACCATTTTATGACCATTTCTATTTTTCTCTCTCTCTTTGACTCCTTAAATCCCTCTTTTCATTTTACATCATTTACTCATTAGTACAGAACTCCATTTAAAATTTCAAACCATAATTTTGGTTTTTCATGCTTCAAGAGTGATAAACAAGGCTCAGGATAACATATTTATTTGTTAAAATATTGTCAAGCAGGAAGATGCAGTGACCTGTCCAAGTGAGAATTCTTAAAGTATGGAGGGCCACAAAGATCACCTAAAGATGCTCCTCATATGGGATCTTCAGCCAAAGGGAAGCAAAAGCAAAGCCAGGCCAGGAGAGGAGGGGAGTTGTTGGGGATGGGTAGGACAGATGGTGTTTTCTCATTTGCAGTCAGAAGCCACAAGAAACAAAGGGAAATATGAGTTCAAATAATGCCTACTGCAAGTATTCCCAGTTGCCATATTTTTAAAGGTGCTTTTCAAATATTTTTCAGGAAAATCTCCAGACAGTTCTTTCAAACATTCTTTTGTGACCCAGACATATTCCTTTTATAATTATAAAAAGTATATAACTATTCACTCTCCCACTATTATGCCACCACAAATGTGTGTATCACCCAGCTTTCTTTCAACTTCTTTACCTCCCATCCCATTCCCATGAAAGGCATATAGTTGTGATTTGCAACTACAGGTTGGTATTAAGGGGTTATTACCAGAGAGGACTCAGTAACTTTTCAAAAGCTTTTCAGATATTTGAAGATCAGAATGCTTACATATAAACTGAGAAAAACATTTCTGTTACTTTCTGAGGTCATCACTATATGACCACGACTATATTTGAACAATAAAAGTATAGGAAGAAGAAAGAAAAATAGCAAGGCTAGATAAATACTCTAACCCCTTACACTGTTCTTTTTCCATGAAAATGTTTTCAGAAACTTTGAGCATTCAGTGTTAGAAAAAAACAATTATTATCCATCATGCCCTCTTCACTTGATGCAAAGATCCAACTCGTTGGAAAAAACGCTAATGCTGGGAAAGATGGAGGGCAAGAGGAGAAGGGTGTGATAGAGGATGAGATGGTTGGATGGCATCACTGACTCAATGAACATGAGTCTAAGCAAAATCTGGGAGACAGTGAAGGACAGGCAAGCCTGGTGGGCTGCATCCATGGGTCACAAAGAGTCAGACATGATTTAGTAACTGAACAACAAACAATGACAACCTCCCACCCCTGCCTATAGCATCCTTCTGTAAATTACAAAGTTAACCGAACAGTGAATGAGTAGATCCAAAGTTTGCTGACTATTCAACATAGAGTAAATTCGTTTTCAAGTTAAGAACAGCAACAAAATCCAGACTAACAAGATGTCTTGTTTTAATAAGTACTAAACATAAATGTAGGATTAATTGCATATTGTTTTAAGCCACTTAAATAATCGAATATCAGCAACAAAGGAAGCAATATAATTTGTCTTGTTAAAAAAAATAGCTTCATTAATGAGGCTAAAGCATGAACCATTAATTCAATGGGGTGATGGATCTATGAAGCTGCACAGATCATGTGAGGGCAGAGTATCTGCATTTTGTTCTCATCTTATATATGTTTCATCATTAAGTATTTTTCATAAACATAATAGAAATGGCTAAACATAGCTTTGTCAGCTGAAAAAATAAAACATATTTTATAAATAGCTAATGTACCATCAGTGATGTAACATGCTAAATAAGAGTGAGTTTTATTTTTCTCTCTCAAGCACACAACTAGATAAACGTGAAAATTTAATTCTATTGGAATTTGGGCTCTGTGCATCTTTGACTAAACATCTGGATTTTCTTTTAGCCAAATGCATTAGTTGCTTTTAAACCACATACAATAGGTAGATTTAAATAAATTTTAAGAATATAAGAAACAGGAGGATATATTGTGTATAAAGATGATTAGAAAGAAATTAGACTGGCATTTTTGTTTGTTCTATAAGGTTACTCTGAAAGTAATTAAAGCTATATATATATATATATATATATATATATATAATGGAACACATGCATGTCAAGGTTCAAATTTCAGCCTCTAGTCAGCCCACTCCAATATTCTTGCCTGGAGAATCCCAGGGACAGAGGAGCCTGGTGGGCTGCCGTCTATGGGGTTGCACAGAGTCGGACACAACTGACGCAACTTAGCAGGAGCAGCAGCTAAAAATTACCCTATGATCTTATGAAACTAACAAACCTTCTAGGCTTCAGATTCTATCATAAAGTAAAGATAATAGCGGTAACTCCTCTACAGATTTATGAAGATTTAGAAGATAATAGAGGTGGAAGTTTCGGTGTCTGACATATTATAAGTTTATGGTATTTTCTAGCTGTTATCAGTGTTACTGTCCTGATCATTGTCATCTTCCAGCTTTCTGCCAGGTTCATTTAAAAAAAATCAGCATTTTTACTTGAATTTACATAATTTCTGATCTTACTTTCCTAATAGTGTGATGGTAGTTGATAACACACTTTAGGAAAGATAAATAGAATATTTACATAGCCACAAAGAAATCTTGAATGCTACTACTCCTATATACAGATAAAAGTCTTTAACAGGGGTCTCTAGCCTCCAGGATCTACTGTCTGAGGATCTGAGGTGGAGCTGATGTAATAATAATAGAAACAGAGTGTACAGTAAATGGAATGAGCTTGAATCATCTCGAAACCATCCACTGGCAACTCAGTCCATGGAAAAATTGTCTTCCATAAAATCAGTCCCTGGAGCCAAAAAGGTTGGGGATCGTTAATTGAGAAGAGGGAAAAATCTGTGGACAACATGAAAAAACAAAAAAACAGTGATGAATCATGTTAGTAATTTTAAAGCAAATCAGGAAAAGTTTTCACTTTTATCCAGTTGTGTGCTTGAGAGAGAAAAACAAAACTCATTTTTATTTAGCACCTTAAATCATTGGTATGGTATATCAACAATTCATAACACTTTTTTTTTTAGTTGACAAAATTATTACATTTATAAAATTAAAAGCAAATCAGGAACATTGTAAACATTCATGGATGCGAATCGATGCCGTGTCTGCAGGCACTGCAAATATTTTTATGTTCACCATCTTGAACTTTTCTTTTTCTATCCGTGAAGAAGGAAAAGACAAAAGAATAAGTGGCACAATGACTTGTTCCTGATGGGGACACATTAAGTACCCTAGAAGAGCCTGTAAGAGGCCTTTGAATCCTTACTCAGTTGTGCTGGTTTATAAATCCCTAGGGATTAGCCGGTCATTGACAACTAAGCCTGGGAAATGCATTTGGTACTGGTTCTTGTTAATAAATGTTAAAAATACTTATCTAGAAAATTCAGTGCTGATTGGATAAAGATTTGAGCAAATCAAAATCCAACTCTAAAAACAGCTTTCAAGTTTGGGAGGTTTTCTATCTGTTTCCAAGAAAGCACAAGGAGAAGCATTAATTGCAAAGCACATTTAAATACAAAAGACTCCATGGAGCATTCACTACTTGCTTTTGTGAATTTTCAGGAGGGAAAAAAAAAAAACAACGGTCTTTCATGCATACAGTCTCCAACTACTCCTTTCCACTCAGAATTCATAATTACGCTTAATCTGCTACTCCTTTTGGCTCATTTACAGGTCCTCTTGGCAGGTAGTGAATGCAAAATCATTTTAATGGGGGGTCCCCTGGGAATAGAGCAAAAGTTTCCATCATTTACGGGTGGTTCACAATGGGGTATGGCCAGCTGTCGGGCGCCCTGAGCACGAAGACCACAGCTCCCTTAAAGCTGCCATTTGCACGTCTGTCTTCAGGTCAGCAACCTAGAAAGGAAGAGGCCACCTGTGAGAATGGGAAACCAGCCATCGAATGGACTGCCAGTGCCAAAGCCAGTCAGGAAAGTCCCAATGTGATAGGGCAATGCCCAGAGCGGGTGCACTCCTGTCTGCTTTCTTTTTGGCCAAGAGTTGCCCCAAGGGGCAAGTGTTAATGAGAATAAGGCTCCCAGAGATGGGAGATGCTTGGCTCCATCAAAGGGCCCATTCAAAGCCAAGCTGTCTCTACCACCCACTCAGGAGCTACCAGACCAGCTCAAGTTACTCTCCACTCCACATACCTTAAAGGTACGGTTACTGGCAAACCCACCAGACGGTCTGGAAGTAAAAGATAAAGCATTTCTAATTGTGTATGTTAGGTATCAACACTTTGTTGAATGCATTTTATCTGTGTGTATGTTCATTTTATTTTCTATTTAAAATAAACTTAATACTTCCCATTTCAAAGAAAGTTGTTTCTCTATCAAACTCATTTACTCATTCATTTGCTCTTTTTAATAAATATTCTTGAGTGGTTAAGGCATTAAATCACAAATCCCTTGTGCCTTTAAAAAAAAATAAAACTGTTATCAAAAAGATGTTTATTCTTTTAAAAAAGAATCTCTCAAGTTCCCAGCATTTTACAGACATACTCCATAGCTTTTTTATTACTTTTTAGGAAAAGCGTTTTCCAAACATAATGTATTATTGTTTACTCCTGATTTCTGTAGTCTTTTAACCTTATATATAATATATGTGTTTATATACATACACAAATGTTTATTTGTGAATTACTTATTAAGTACTTACTATGTGGTAAGCTTTGGACTAAATCCTGGGTGTAAAAGGAAAAGTAGGACACAGCTCAGACCTTCTGAAACACTACCAGAAAACAGGAAAATATGCTTGCGGACATGCTTGATGCTGAAAGCTATTAAAGATGCTAAAATTAATGTGTATTAGTCATAGCTCCGGGAGATGGTGATGGACAGGGAGGCCTGGCATGCTGCGATTCATGGGGTCGCAAAGAGTCGGACACAACTGAGCGACTGAACTGAACTGAACTGAAAGTCCAAAAGAAGAAGTAACACAAGCAAAGATGTTATTTTAAAAACATGCCTGACTTGCCCCCCACCATTAGGCTTTGTGTGCGAGCATGCTAACTCGCTTCTGTCGTGTCCAACTGTGCGACCCTACGGCCCGGCTCCTGCGTCCATGGGATTCTCCAGCAAGAATACTAGAGTGAGTTGCCTTCCTGACCCAGGGATCAAACCAGCGTCTCTTACATCTCCTGCATTGGCAGCCCAGTTCTTTACCACTGGTGCTACCTGTTACACTTCAGTTTTAATTGAAAAAAAAAAAACCTATCAATAGCAATGTTTCTAAATTTCTATCCATCATCTCTGTTTTATTTTGAGCTAACCCCTGTGACTGGAGGAGGAAATGGCAACCCACTCCAGTATTCTTGCCTGGAGAATTCTGTGGACAGAGGAGCCTGGTGGGCTACAGTCCATGGGGTGGCAAAGAGTCAGACAAGATTGAGCTACTGAACACAGACACAAGCTCTATAATTAAGTCATGATCAGGTCTCACAGTAACCACATGTTGATTGGGAGCCAGAGCTTCGGACTGTTCAGACAGGGAGGCCGAAGATTCTAATATGTATGTACATACATTAAAGCTTGAGACACTTGTAGTGAGCAGGAAGATGTCTGGGGTTATTTGCTTGGGTTCTTAGGTAGCTTCAGACCCAAGCAGTCAACATTTAACTAAAAAGAGAATAAGAAAATCCTTGATTATGAGAGCATGTTGTGTTTTTTTTAATTGTTTAAATTTTTATATACTTTTTAATAATTGTATTTCATTTACGGTTATTACAAAATATTGGCTACATTCCCCATATTGTACAATACAACCCTATAGCCTATCTTATACCTGTCTGACTTATTGCACTTAACACCTTCCAAGTCTATCCATGTTGTTGCAAATGGCAAGATTTCATTCTTTTTTTCTGGCTGAGTAATATTTCATTATATATGTGTGTGTGTGTGTGTGTGTGTGTATACACATGCATACCACATCTTCATTATCCATTCCTCTGTTGACAAACACTTGGGTTGCTTCCATATCTTGGTTATTGTAAATACTGCTGTTATGAACATCTTTTCAAATGCTTCTTCATACATAAGGCACACAAGTTATATATATACACACCCAGGAGTAAAATTGCTGGGTCGTAAAACCATTCTATTAGTTTCTTTGAGAAACTTTCATATTGTTTCCCACATCTGTACCAAGTTACATTCCCACCAACAGTGAATGAGGGTTCCCTTTTCTATACATCTCGTCAACACTTGCTATTTGTATTCTTTTTGAAGACAGTCATTTTGACTGGTGTGATATGATAGCTCACTGTGGTTTTGATTTCCGTTTCCCTGGTGATTAGTGATGCTGAGTATCTTCTCATGTGCCTGCTTGCCATCTGCATTTCTGTTTTGAAAAGATGCTTATTTAGTGCTTCTGCCCTTTATTTAATTGGGTTGTCTGTATTTTTTGATATTGAGTTATATAAGCTGTTTACATATGTTAGATATTAATTCCTCATCCCTGGGAAACTTACAGAAAACCAAATTCAAAAGAGAGTATAATTCTATATTTTCATTACAAGAAATGTTTATTGAACATTTTTAGGCTCTAGCATTTTTTTAATAATAGCTGACTAGAGGATATATCGGAGAAGGCAATGGCACCCCACTCCAGTACTCCTGCCTGGAAAATCCCATGGATGGAGGAGCCTGGTAGGCTGCAGTCCATGGGGTCGCTGAGAGTCGGACATGACTGAGCGACTTCACTTTCACTTTTCACTTTGATGCATTGGAGAAGGAAATGGCAACCCACTCCAGTGTTCTTGCCTGGAGAATCCCAGGGATGGGGGAGCCTGGTGGGCTGCCGTATGGGATCACACAGAGTCGGACACGACTGAAGTGACTTAGCAGCTTAGCAGCAGAGAATATATAATCTCAGACACAAACACAAATATTTCTAACCAACAGCAGTTAAGTGTTAACATCAGAGAATCTGGCTGAATAGCACTAGTCTTAAAATGTTTTTGTAGGCCTGAAATGGTATAAAAATAAAAAGTTAAACAAAAAAAAGAAAAAGTTCCTCCCTGACTACCCAGTCACCTTTCATTTCACTCACCTATTCATATTTCAATTCTCTGTATTCCACTTGTTAATATGATTTGACATGATTTCTGACTTTTATGTAGTCAGTTTATCTTTAGATGTCTCACCTTTCCCCTAGAATGTAAGCTTACTGAGGGCAAGGAACGTATATGTCTTACCTTTAGTATAAGCTAAAATTAAAACATTCTATTTCTAACTTGTAGGTTCCTTGTCTGTCTCATCCTATTTGTCATTGCCATTCTAAGCTAAGCCAGTTTCATGCTTAGGATGCAAATATTTAATTGGGCTACTTCCATTCTTACTCTGGTGTAGATTATTTACTGATTAGCAGCAATAGTAATCACATACAAATGCAAATCAGATTTTAATAATTCCTTTAAAAGTACAATAGCTTTCCTTTTGTTGCTATTGCTAAGTCACTTCAGTCGTGTCCGACTCTGTGTGACCCCATAGACAGCAGCCCACCACGCTCCCCCGTCCCTGGGATTCTCCAGGCAAGAACACTGGAGTAGGCTGCCATTTCCTTCTCCAATGCATTAAAGTGAAAACTGAAAGGCAAGTCACTCAGTCGTGTCCGACTCTTCGCGACCCCGTGGACTGCAGCCCACCAGCCTCCTCCGTCCGTGGGATTTTCCAGGCAAGAGTACTGGAGTGGGGTGCCATCGCCTTAGACTTAGGATAAAATTCATAGTCCTCACCACGGTTTGTGAGGCGGCTGACTGCCTCGAGATTTTCTGTTCTCCAATCTTCCCCTATTTTTGCTCAGCTTCACTTAAAGTGCTGTTTTCTGTGCCTCAAACACATTTTTCCAACATTCTCCCCCAATCATTCATACCTCTGCTCAAATGTCACCTCTATTAGTCTCCTTAATCTATATTTAAAGGGTTTTCCCCTCTCTATCCCACTAGCTCTTGTCCTTAATTTGAATCCTTTGAAAGTAAATTGCCCTTTTACCTCTAAACACTTTCTCTCCCATCATTACTTTAAATGATTTAACTTGTATTTATATGCCTGTTTGTTTCCCCTATGAGAAGGTAAGTGTGGGTTTGCCAGAATGTTCATCACTTTATCCTCAACCTAGGCACTTAGTAAGAGATCAATTAATTTGTGTGAAGTGAATCAACATTTAGTGCTTACTGTAAATGGCAACTATAATAATATAAATGAATATAATGGCTATTTTAGGAAGCAACTTTTTATACCTATCAAAGTCAGACCCAGATCCTTTGATTAGTGGGCTATACATTTATTAATGGTGACCCCAATTGTTTTATGAGATCATCCCTGTTCCTGTAATCCTAGGGTCACCTAAATGCCATCTGAGTATGTTGGCAGGCTTCAAAGTACCCATCGGTATCCCATGGCCAGAACCCCGACCCTTTATTTGAGTCAACCTGGAATCCAGCCAAGAACTGGCCCGACTGTTGCCACCACAATACTGTGGTTTCCGCAAATGCCTGAATACCTCTCAGGATGTTCTTGGCATTCTGGGAGAGGTTCATTATTTTCCCTTCATGGTTTGGGGCTGGCAGAAACAGACTCTGAGGAAAGCGTCACCGTGACATAACTTTCCTGGAAAATGATAGATTATTTTCTCTATTGCTCTTCTCAAGTCCTCTTTCAGAAATTTTTCCCACATTGGTGGGAGTAGGACAAAAACATCTGTGCTTAATATTCAAAAGCCAAGTTTTATGTTCAAACTGCTGCAATCCTACAGGGGAGTTCCCACAAGGGAAACCAGTAGCACCTCAAATCCCTTAACTCCTCTGGTTCCATTACTTCATTTTATGTACAGATATATATATCAAGGTCTCAAGGTCCTGTGGATGATCAGGTAAATAGACACTTGCCTTAGGAGGTAGGATGGCGCATTGGAAAGAGCACAGGTTTACAGTCAGGCAGATTTTGTTTCTAACCTTAGATCTACTACTGACTTTGACTAACAAGTGACTTGGGATAAGTGACTTAATCTTGCTGCCCTTTTGATTTTTCAGGGGTTTTCACATCTGCCTTGGAAGGATTTGGGGAGGATTATAAGAGGAGACAGATGTATGCCACCCAGCCTGGAGTCTGATATACTGTCAATGCCCACTGTTTAAGCATGCCTAGTGTGTTAGCCCAGAGAAGGCGATGGCAACCCACTCCAGTGTTCTTGACTGTAGACTCCCAAGGACAGGGAAGCCTGATGGGCTGCCATCTATGGGGTTGCACAGAGTTGGACACGACTGAAGCAACTTAGCAGGAGCAGCAGCAGCAGCAGTGTGTTAGCCTGGCACAGAGTAGGAACTCCATAAACATTTGTGGATGGTTGGGTGAATGAATGCCCACAAAATGTGAGCTCTGTGTCCCTTCTCCCACCAGCTTCAAACTCATTCCATCTACAAAACTTTCACAACAATAATGATAATGTGTGTTAAATTTTATGAATGTGAAGGACTTACAACTGTCAGGGGAACTTCTCTGGCAGTCCAATGGTTAAGACTCCATGCTTTCACTGCAGGAGGAGGCATGGGTTGGATCCTGGTAGGGGAACTAAGATCTCAAAAGCTGCACTGAAACATACAGAGAGAGAGATGCATCTGTGATAACTGCCAAAGAAAAATATCTAAAATGTATTAAGTGGAAAAAAGCAATATGCAAAACAGTATGTAAAATTGTATCAGGAAGATTTTAGAGATGGATTGACTTTGACTTTCAGAGATAAAACAGAAAACAAGCAAAGAGAAAAGAACACAACTTTTTTTTCTGTTAGCAAAAGCCTTAATTGGAAAGCCAAATTTCCTAGCAGATGGCACTTCCTGGGGGTTGCGGGGGGGCAGCGTTTAAAAAGAAGCAAACTAATTCACCATTAAATTAAAGTAAGATCTTCAATTAATATATAAACCTGGGACCATCCATCACAGTCACTTATTTTACTGAGTTGTCTGATATCTGAAGACAGCTTGCATAAACTGAACTGATGTGGCAGGTCATTATACCCACTGACAGGGACAATCGTTCTTCCAAATACATATGTATACACACGTTCAGTCGTGTCAGACTCTTTTCGATCCCACAGACTGTAGCCCACCAGTCTTCTCCGTTCATGGAATTTTCCAGGCAAGAACACTGGAGTGGGTTGCCATTTCCTTCTCCAGGTGATGTTCCCAATCCAGGGATCAAACCTGCATTTCCCAGCTCCTGCATTGCAGGCAGATTCTTTATAACTGAGCCACCTGGGAAAAGACCCTATTCTTCCCAATCTCATTGTTTATGGCAGAGACTTATGTATATTCCCCTAAATCTACATTCTCTTGTTTTCCAGGACACTACAGATAGACTACATTTTCCAGTCTACTTTGCAGGTAGATGTAGCTGTTGAGTAAGCTCTAGCCAACAGCAGGAATGAAATATAGGTATACTTTTTTTTTTTGTGCTTTGCAGATCTTTTTTTTTTTTCTTTTTAACAAACTGATGGTTTATGGTAACCCTGCATTGTCAGATAGTGTTAATATTTTTATCGATAAAGTATTTTTAATTAAGTAGTGTACTATTTTTAGACAATGCTATTATAGTGCACTTACTAGACTACAGTATAGTATAAACATAGCTTTAGCTTTTACGTCACTGGGAAACCAAAATGCGTGTGATTTGCCTTACTGCACTATTTGCTTTCTTGTAGGGGTCTGAAACATACCCTGTGATATTTCTGAGGTGTGTTTGTGTACCATTTTCTGTTATGGCCCACTGAAACAGCCCACTAAACATCTTCCATGTTTCTCACCTCCTCTTTCCAAGAATGGAGTCAGACTCAGGCTGATCTTAGAAGCTGCAGTATATTAAATATAATTTGTGCTCTTGTGTGCTCAGTCATGTCTGACTCTTTGTGACCCCATGGACTGTAGCCCACCAGGCTCCTCTGTCCATGGAATTTTCCAGGCAAGATTATTGGAGTCGGTTGCTATTTCTTCCTCCAAGGGATCTTCCCAACCCAGGGATCGAACCTGCATCTCCTGCATTGTAGGCAGATGCTTTACCTGCTGAGCTATCAAGGAAGCCCCATAGAGAAGTATAGAGAAGCTGCTGCTGCTGCTGCTGCTAAGTCGCTTCAGTCATGTCCGACTCTATGTGACCCCATAGACAGCAGCCCACCAGGCTCCCCCATCCCTGGGATTCTCCAAGCAAGAATACTGGAGTGGGTTGCCATTTCCTTCTCCAATGCATGAAAGTGAAAAGTGAAAGTGAAGTCGCTCAGTCGTGTCCGACTCTTAGCAACCCCATGGACTGTAGCCCACCAGGCTCCTCCATTCCAGGCAAGAGTACTGGAGTGGGGTGCCATTGCCTTCTCCATAGAGAAGCTACACTTCTCTAAAAACCTGGGTCCCAGAATGATTTCATGAAGATAAGACATTTCATCAACCCATTAATCTGCTCTGTTATATGAGCAAGAACTAACCTATTGACTGAGTCATTATATATTTTGGAGTCAATTTGTTAGAGAAATTATTGTGTTCTGTTAGTACCCTGCAAAGAAGCAATCTTTTCCCATCATTCATCCCCTATAGAAATAAAAGAATGCAAAATTAACCAATGTCAGAGTGGGTAACATAAGGATAATCCTTAAATTGTTTTTATCTTAGAATTCCTTATCCCTAAAACATTTGAAGACCAATTATGGGTGTTTTCCATCAATATTTGTTTTGTTTTCTCACATTTCATGCACCTCAATCTATCCTGCACTCAGCATTACTTTAGCTAATACTGAGACAAAAGCTTTTCATATTCATTTCCACATTTCTATTAACAGCTCTTAATTCCTTAACAGAGTTACTGTTCAACAAAAGTTATATCAATACAGATTTCAAAAATCTGCATTTTCTTCCTTTATGACATGTGATGAATTACTTGAGGGCATGGCTTAAGTCTCTTATTTAGGAACTTTGGGCCACAGTACATAGAGGGCCCTTGGTAAATATCAAACTTCTTGCAATCAGAGAAACACAGTTGTCTCAGGAAATACATTTTTGCATCAACTCAGTTTCTATACTTTGGTCAATCAGTGATACATTGTGGAGCCAATATTTACACAGGGATGAAGTAGGCTGTTTACGAAATGAGATAAATGGAAATGAAACAAAAGAAACCACCTTTGCTTTGATGAGTTCCAGGGAAGGCACACGCAACGCCACAGTGGTATTGAGTTGGAGGATGTGACCCCAAGAAAGGGTTTGTCCTGAACTGCGGGACACTTGACTCCTTGGGTTCGGGTCCAGATGCATTTACACATCTTGCTACATCTGGGATGGTCCTTTAAGGCTATTTTAAGACTCAGCAGCCTATAAGTCTTTTTTTTTTTTTTTAAGAAGCTTTCCTAAGCCTTTTTGTTACACAAAGAAAAAGCTGTTTCTCCAAAAATAAAGAGTTGCTGAAAGCCAGCAGCTTTTGATTTAACAGAAAACTCCAAGCTCATCGATTTTAATCAACATTAAATTGGGAGATTTCAGGATCTTAGATTTTGTACATTTCTTAACATCCAGTGTTTTAGAGAATATTTAATTAAATCAGCTAACCTGAAAAAAAAATAGAGTCCGGAGAAAATACAGAGAAATGTCTTTAGGCTTACATAGAGGATTCTTTTATTCATCGTGAAAGCTGTAGGTTCATGGGACTGTAATCCAAGAAAAATTAGTTCATTCATCTTTAACCATATGCATAGATTTGCTTCTTATATTTTACTTGCCTACACTAGTTTATAACTGTCAATCAACTTCTAAAACCTTGATTATGTTTGATGATCTTGGTAAGGTTAGCTGGCCATGTTATAAAATCCTCCTCAAAATCATGATATTTCCTTCAATGTTAATGTTCTCCACCAAAATATAATCTTCTTCCCAAAATTGTATAGTCTTACTTGCTGCAGGTCCCTGTGAGGGTCTTTGTAATAATTATGAACATAATTCACTTAAATGCTATATGAAAACCATTAGTTAAAAGAACTGTTGTTGTTGTTGTTTAGTCGCTAAGTTATATTCTATTCTTCTGCGACCCCAGGGACCGTAACCCGCCAGGCTTCTTTGTCCATAGGACTTCCTGGGCAAGAATACTGGAGTGGGTTGCCATTTCATTCTCCAAGGGATCTTCTCAACCCAGGAATCAAACACTCATCTCCTGCACTGCAGGTGAAATCTTTACCACTGAGCCACCAGGGAAGCCCCAGCAAAAGAATTAGTTAAATTTAATCAGTAAAAGGATTAAATTTGTTTTTAAGTTTTCTCATCCTTCTTGGCAGTTTTAATTATTGTGTTTCCTTCTCTAGTATGGCATAAAAATTATTTACTAACATTTGAAAGTCCTAAAATATTCTACATATTGTTCAGAAGTTGAATCATAGCTACAAAACACTTGCGAATCTACCCCAATTATGTGACTTGGTAACCACATGTGGGTGTGACTACATCGTCCCTCTGCTTTTAAAAACAAAAATGATCACAAATGAACTTTCATATATATAAATGATTTTTTGTGTGAAGGGTTTTAAATTTTATTTCTTTATTGAGTAAAGAATACCATTACATAATTTAAAAATTAAAAAATTTTAAGAGCTTTAAACGAACCATTTTATTTTCTTCCCTTTTCTAATGTATGTCCATACATTGTACCCACTGTTCTTCATTTCATGTATATTCTTCCAGAGTTTCTTTAGAAGGCACAAATACAAAATTCTTATTACAATTTCTGCATTTTTATCCTAAGAGCTACATACACCTCTATATCCTCATTCGTATCTGTAGCAAATAAAACACTGTAAATATTATTCATACTGTCCTAAAAAAATCTCCAAATGTTTTAATAGGAATGTATTTAGGTAAGGAGAAAACTGTGAAAACCTGAACACATGAACACATAATAAAAGGCAAAGACTAAAATGAAAAAAAAAAAAAATCCTATGGATAAAGAAGATGTGGTACATGTATACAATGGAGTATTACTCAGCGTTAAAGAGAATGAAATACTGCCACTTATAGCAACATGGGAGGACCTAGAGACTCTCATATTGAGTGAAGAAAGTCAGAGAAGGAGAAATACTGTATGACAAACATCCCTTATAAGGGAACCTAAAAAGAAATGATACAAATTAACTTACTTACAAAACAGAAAGAGACTCAAAGACAGAGACGGAACTTAGGTTGCCCAGGGGGAGAGGATGGGGGGAAGGGATAGTTAGGTAGTTTGGATGGACATGCCGCTATATACACACTGCTGTATTTAAAATGCATAACCAACAAGGTCTTACTATATAGCACATGGAACTCTACTCTATGTTATGTGGCAGTCTGGATGGGAGGGGAGTTAGGGACAGAATGTATATGTATGGCTGAGTCCCTTCGCTGTTCAGCTGAAACTATCACAGCATTGTTAATCAGCTACACCCCAATACAAAATGAAACATTAAAAGAAAAGAAAAAATTCTAATTGCAGGGCACAGTGGAAAAGCATCCGTTGTCTAGGGAGCTAGGTGACAATGAAGCTCTTGCAGGAGCTGCTGGCTAACCTTGAATGTGTGACTTAGATTCATTTATAAAATTAGGGTGCAAACAAGAAGTAAATACATATATATATTTTAAAGTTATTCAACCAACACTGAACTTACACTAGTCCACTGCTGAAGATACAGCCTTGGGTGCAATGGAAAATTCCCTCTTCTCATGGTGTTTGCATTCTAGTGGGAGGGGGTGAGTTACTTGAGATGGGTGGTGAGAAAAAGTCTCTGTGCAGAGACCAAGTTTTAGCGGGTTCATGAGGAAACCTGCGGGCAGGGAATGTCTGGTGAGGAGAACCATGAATATCAAAACAAATGAACGTGGCAGAAATGCTCAGGAGACTCTCCAGGTCTGGTAGGACCTTGTGGTTTGTGGCAAGCAGTTGGACTCTTTTATGAGTGCGATGGGAAGCCACTGGAGTTTTTTTTTTTTTTTTAAGGAAACAACATATTCTTTTTTCCTCCAGGATAATGTTTGTTAAGTGAATTCCTTCGAACCCTTTTGGTGACAGAATGCTCATATGGCAGATTTTGAGATAAAAAAGAAAATCTAACCTCCATCCCCTAGGTGGTGGGAGTCTCATGCTTGCTTTATAAAACACTATAATCAAATAACATCTGAATCTTGTCATCTAGGGTTATTTGTCTTTTTAACTATTAAAGTAACTCTTTAACCTTCAGTCTTTTCAATAGGGGAATTTGAAGAGTGAAAGGATAGTCAAAAACAAATGTCTTGAAAATTTGTGTGTTTTTCCTAGGGAAATAGATACATTTGTAGTCATAAGAAAGCATAGTAGTTCTCCAAGACTTGAACTGTATTAGTATACAAGATCTCTTCAGAAAATCTAAACTTTTCTATTTTACAACATATCTCAGGAGAGAAAAGATTTCCCCAAAATAAAATGTAGGTGTTTAAAATGCTTTTCTGCTAGGAAAGGATGTTTTTCAGTTTGTTGATAAGATAGATGTTACTGGAATATGCCTATAATGTTGATAACAAAGATTCGGTTTCATACATTAATCCAGAGTTACAAAATGTTATAAGTTCCAGAGCAAAAGGAACCGGAGGCATGAATTTCTCAAGAAAACAACAAAACATTCAAAGCATTTTCTAAAGGGAGTTTTAATTTATTGTCTGTTGGAATGGTTCAAAATAGGAAAAGGAGAACTGTCAAGGCTGTATATTGTCACCCTGCTTATTTAAATTATATGCAGAGTACATCATGAAAAATGCTGGGCTGGAGAAAGCACAAACTGGAATCAAGATTGCCGGGAGAAAGATCAATAACCTCAGATATGCAGATGACACCACCCTTATGGCAGAAAGTGAAGAGGAACTAAAAAGCCTCTTGATGAAAGTGAAAGAGGAGAGTGAAAAAGTTGGCTTAAAGTTCAACATTCAGAAAACTAAGATCACGGCATCCGGTCCCATCACTTCATGGTAAATAAATGGGGAAACAGTGGAAACAGTGTCAGACTTTATTTTTTTGGACTCCAAAATCACTGCAGATGGTGATTGCAGCCATAAAATTAAAAGACGCTTACTCCTTGGAAGAAAAGTTATGATCAACCTAGACAGCATATTCAAAAGCAGAGACATTACTTTGCCAACAAAGGTCTGTCTAGTCAAAGCTATGGTTTTTCCAGTGGTCATGTATGGATGTGAGAGTTGGACTGTGAAGAAGGCTGAGCGCCGAAGAATTGATGCTTTTGAACTTGGAGAAGACTCTTGAGAGTCCCTTGGGACTGCAAGGAGATCCAACCAGTCCATTTAAAAGGAGATCAGTCCTCGGTGTTCTTTGGAAGGACTAATGCTAAAGCTGAAACTCCAGTACTTTGGCCACCTCATGCGAAGAGTTGACTCATTGGAAAAGACTCTGATGCTGGGAGGGATTGGAGGCAGGAGGAGAAGGGGATGAGAGAGGATGAGATGGCTGGATGGCATCACCGACTTGATGGACGTGAGTTTGAGTGAACTCCGGGAATTGGTGATGTTCAGGGAGGCCTGGCATACTGCAATTCATGGGGTCGCAAAGAGTCGGACACAACTGAGCAATTGAACTGAACTGAACTGACTGATTATTACTTCTGGTATGAAAAGCATAAAATCAAGTCTCTAAAAACAAGCTCTGTTTTTATGAATTTGCTATAGTTCCAGAATCACATTCAAAAACTTGTGTTTTGGGTTTTTTTTTTTGTTTTTTTCTGATATCTTTGTACCTACTGTTCTTTCTTATTGTCATCCTTTCCCAGTGGTGGGTAGGAAGAAAGAAGAGGTACAAAAGGTTTTTTGTTTGTTTCACTTGAAGAAAAAAAAAAATTCATCTTTTCCCATGAGTAATCTCTGGCCTCAATCTAGACTACACTACAAACAAAATGGTCAGCTGATCATAAATGCAGAAAAATTTCTCTTAGGCCCCTGGATCAGTTCTCTATGTCACCTCAAAACTTCCCAATCATTGAACTATAATAGGTGGTGGCCCCAGGTCATAGCTAACTTCAAGCTCAATGCCATTCTGCATCTGAATCGTAGTCCCTTTTGAGAAGTGCAGAGTCTGAGAGTCAGATTCCCAGTTCCTTTGCACTTGACGTTGTATTGAGAATATATAAAAATATAGGTACAAAGGCAGACTGACTTTCCTTTAGAACAATTGGAGCAGCTAAATACATGATACAAACCAGTACTGGTACCATAAATAGTAACATGACTGGAGGCTTCTCCTACACTCAGACCAGAAATGGAATGCTTAAACAGAGGCATGTCTTAATTTGAGGACTTTTTCAGATGACCTCCAAATGAGTTGTGAATTACTAAAGAGAGATCCTCCTTTGTAATGCGGCAGAGTCACATATTAACAGATTTAAGAGAACAAGGACAGAGAAAGACGTTAGAAACCACAAGAAACCTATAAGATCAAACCATATTTATGACTAAAAGTATGAAGATGTAGGTGTAACTCCTTTAGCCTAACTCCAAGCTTACCAATAATCTCCCCTGACACAGCAACCCATGGGATTTCCTACTTGGAGAAAAGGTAGTGGTCAGTCTGTTACTTGTGTGGACACTTCCAACGGCTGCAGTTCTCATTGTGAATGACCACATTTGGCATCTGACTGTCCCCTCAGAACTTTCTTAGCTTGAGAATTATTGGCAAGAATAATACCACTCACCATCATGTACTAGACATTCCTACATTGGGTCAGGCGCTAAGCTAGGCACATGTAGTTCTGTTTATTTTTCACAATAATCCTAGAGATACTTTCAATTTTGTCACATTTTTTCTTTCAAAATTCAATGCACATACTATCCAAATATTACCCCAGATAGAAGATACTGAGACCATATCAAGCCAGGGCACTTTATGGTCTTTACTGAGATTTCTCTGTCTACATATTTTTGGCTCACATCACAAAAGTAGAAAAACCCATGCCATGTTAAAAGGTTGAAGGAATCACCACTTAGTAATTAAGAAGGAAGAATTTTAGCATGAGAGGTGACTTGGACAAGTTTATAATTCTAGGTAGATTTAAAACTTAAGATACCTAGTTTCATTTTTCCTCATTTTATTATGTTGCCTTCTAATCCAATATAAGGTTAGAGTTAGATTTCTTCTCTATTTAACAAAACCTGAGTTTCTCCAACTGGAGCATTTTTGCTTATCTGTTAAATGGAAATCTGACATAAAGATTTTATATTTGTATACTGGCTTGTGATGTTAAGTATGGTCATCAAAGCAAACACAAACTTTCAAAACTGATACTGAAGATTGTAGAAAGTAAGTTAAGACTGCAGCCATGAAATTAAAAGACATTTACTCCTTGGAAGGAAAGTTATGACCAACCTAGATAGCATATTCAAAGCAGAGACATTACTTTGCCAACAAAGGTTCATCTAGTCAAGGCTATGGTTTTTCCAGTGGTAACGTATGGATGTGAGAATTGGACTGTGAAGAAGGCTGAGCGCCAAAGAATTGATGCTTTTGAACTGTGGTGTTGGAGAAGACTCTTGAGAATCCCTTGGACTGCAAGGTGATCCAACCAGTCCATTCTGAAGGAGATCAACCCTGGGATTTCTTTGGAAGGAATGATGCTAAAGCTGAAACTCCAGTACTTTGGCCACCTCATGCAAAGAGTTGACTCATTGGAAAAGACTCCAATGCCCAGGATTGGGGGCAGGAGGAGAAGGGGACGCCAGAGGATGAGATGGCTGTATGGCATCGCTGACTCGATGGACGTGAGTTTGAGTGAACTCCAGGAGTTGGTGATGGACAGGGAGGCCTGGCGTGCTGTGATTCACGGGGTCGCAAAGAGTCGGACATGACTGAGCGACTGAACTGAACTAAACTGAAGTTAAGAGAGGGAAAAAATTGAGAGAAATGTGACATGAAATTTACCTAAGAAATAAGGTTCAGGGGAGATGTTGCAATAATAACAGAAAAAAAGTTTGATGAAATCTAATTAAGTCCCTCAATTAATGTTCAAAGTGGTGCTACAAAAGAATCCTCAATGGAAAGAGCCCTGGGTAATGAAACTTGCATTTGACCTCATCCTACTTCATATTCTCAAAGAATGGTGTACAAAGTTTTTGTTTTTAATATTGACAAAAGTTATATTGGAAGAAAAAATTATATAAGGAAATGACATGGACGTTGGAGGCAAACAGTCCTGCACTTGGTTCTGCTGCTTTAGAACAACGTGACTTAGGATAAATTTCCCTGTTCACAAAAAGAAGATAATGCTTTCCCCTGACCTCACCGTAGAACAGTACCAGGGAGCTTCAATCTATGAGTCAGAGACTTGAGCAGAGCAGAGTACATCTGATGCGGTAAGGATAATACCAATGACACAATTACTTTTCTGTGCTCACGTAGCATCTGGGATCTGGTTCGTACTCTCTAAGTTTTAATTATTTTCTCCTCTTAACAGCTCCTGAGGTAAGAAATAAAAGCTCCATGGGGTCAGGACGCTTTTCTAGTTTTTCATTTTCCTAGCTCTAATGTCTGCAGTGTCTTGCTGTTGTTCAGTCACTCAGTTGTGTCTGACTCAGACAACCATTTTGCCTGTCTTTTTCTTTGGGATGGTTTTGATTTCTGCCTCCTGTAAAATGTCATGAACCTCCGTTCGTAGTTGTTCAGGCACTCTGTCTATCAGATCTAATTCCTTGAATCTACTTGTCATTTTCACTGTGAGGGATTTGATTTAGCTCATATCTGAATGGCCTAGTGGTTTTTCCTACTTTCTTCCATTTAAGTCTGAATTTTGCAATAAGGAGTTCATGATCTGAGCCACAGTCAGCTCCTTGTCTTGTTTTTGCTGACTATATAGAGCTTCTCCATCTTAGGCTGCAAAGAATATATTCAATCTGATTTTGGTATTGACCATCTGGTAGTGAAAACAGGAGAGTACACAAATGTTAGAGGGAAAACAGTCTCTACAGTGTTTGCAAGGTACAGTTTACGTGACTTTAATATTGGATATGACAGCATAAAGGAGATAATATAGGGAACTTTTCTTTCCTATCAAAAGAAACTCTGGAAGTCCAGCAGTCTTAGTTGCTCAGTCCTGTCTGACTATTTGGGACCCCATGGACTGTAGCCCACCAGGCTCCCCTGTCCATGGAATTCTCCAGGCAAAATTACTGACGTGAGATGTCATTTCCTTCTCCAAGGGATCTTCCCAACCCAAGGACTGAACCTGGGCCTTCTGTATTGCAGGCAAATCTTTACTGTCTGAGACACCAAATAACCCTAAAATCTCAGGCATAGTTCCTTGGAACTGATCGTTTTCCCTAGACTGGGGTAAGCTAACTATGGCCCATTGCCTGTTTTTCACACAGTTCAAGATATAAGAATATTTTTTGCCTTTTTAAATGGTCAAAAAATCAAAAGAATGATATGTGAAAATCACAAGAAATTTAAGTGTCGGTCTCCATAAATAAATTTAATTAGAGGCCAACCACATCTACTTGTTACTTGTCATCTATGGCTGCTTTCATGCTACAATTTCAGAGCTGAGTAGTTGGGACAGAAACAATATGGCTGGTAAGCCTAAGATATTTGTTTTTTCCCAGAACAAGTCTGTCATCTGCTTTTAGACAACATATTTGCCTTATTAGTGGTGACCTAACCAGCGTGCAATGATGCCTTTGTTGTGGAATCATATGAGGAGGCCAGTACATTTTGTCTGTACTAACAGAATTTCTCTAATAACTGCATAATATTCCACACTAATTATCTATATCTATGTACCAACATGGGAGAATACTAATTGATGCAGGCTTTTAAGAAACAGGATATCGTAAGAAGAAGCTGATGCTTTGACTCTGAGCCTTTACCCATTAACTTTTTCTGGATTATTTATCTTTTTGAGATGAGGACTATGAGCTTTTTGTTATACATTGAACTTTGGCCCCATCCCAAATTCATGTGTTGAAGCCCAAACCCCCAGTACCTCAGAATGTGAATGCATTCGGAGAGTCTTTAAAGAGGGAGTTAAGGTTAAATGGGGTTTCCCTGGTGGCTCAGTGGTAAAGAATCCACCTGCCAATGGATGAGACATGGTTTCAACCCCTGGGTCAGGTAGATCCCCTGGAGAAGGAAATGGCAACCCACTTCAGCGTTCTTGCCTGGGAAATCCTATGAATGGAGGAGCCTGAGGGGGCTATAGCCCAAGGGGTCACAAAAAAGTCAGACATGACTTGGTGACTAAATAACAACAAAGGTTAAATGAGATCATATGGGTGGGTGCTAATTGAATTTGATTGGCACCCTTCTAAGAAGAGAACATTTGGACACACAAGAAGATAACAAGTATACATCCACAGAGAGAAGAGACCGGGTGAAGCAGCAGCAAGAGGATACATACCTGTAAACCAAGGAGACAGGCCTCAAAGGTCAGTGCTGCCTACACCTTGATCCTTGATCGTGCACTTACTTCCAGCCTCCCAAACTGTGAGAATGTAAATTTCTGCGGTTCAAGTCACTCAGTTTACAGTAATTTTTTTTATGGCAGACTTCACCCCATACACAAAATTATGCATATGATTTTTTTTGGGGGGGGGTGAGGGATTGGTCTTCTTGAAAACCACATTGTCCATGGGCTCCTAGTTTAAGAACTTTTCTAGAACAATTATTGGCTGTCATTATTTGATATTAACCTTGCTTAACTTGGAGTTGCAAACTATTTCTTAAACAGTTCTTTATAAGTTCTAGCAAAGGAGGCCTGAAGCTTATAAAAACTTGTTTGAAAATCAAATTTCTGTAATTCTTTAATTAAGCAGCCTCAGGAAGGCTGTGACTGAAGAAACAGATAAACCAGCCAGGTCTGCCCAATCCATCCTGGGACTAATGAGTGACAGACAGATGTCTCAGCCAGAGTTATAAAAAAAAATTCTCCTTCTTCCATCTGACCAGCTCCATCAGCTTTTAATTAATTCCCTATCCTTATCCTCAATAAGACTGGCAGTCTTTTAAGTCTGCTACTAGAGGAAAATAAAGTCTATGTCACTCTTTAGCTGGCTCTGTGATATTCTGATTTCTCTTTCTCTGTAGTTAAGGTTTTACATTTGTTTCCCTGTTTTGTCTTGTAAACTGCTTTAAAAAGAACAAGGTGCTCAAACGCCTGTGGTTTCCCAGGCCCTCTCATTTGCTCTCAGAATCTGAGGATCTCTTATTTATGCTTGGCAGCCATGCAACAGTACTTTATTTGTTTCTTTATTCCCCCTCTGTCTCTTGCATTTTGATCAACAACAACCTGTGGTCCTTTCCTATTTTCTGTGCCTGAATATTTTATCACTAGCTTTGATTGAAGGTCTTTTGATGTGATTTTTATAATGTAATCTATCCTTGGTTTATTGTATGTTTTCATCATCATTTGGAAAAGAGTGTTTTTATGTAGTGCTTTACAGTACCCACTATCTCCATTTTATTGTCAGTTTTTAACTCAGAAATGAAGTGTGAGAGATGCTATCTCTGTTCTGAAGAGCCTAATTAGAGAGGAGATGGCAAATATTTTTACTATACCATATTTCAATTTAAGCTTCAGCAAACTTCCAGATCTCACAGACTTCCAGCCCTTTAAAAATAATTCAGCATCATTTCTATGCTTAAGATATTCAAGTTGAGGCAGAGTAAAGCTTGGTGGTTAGAAACATGTACTCTGGCAGGAGACTGTATAGGCTCAAATCTCAGTTCCCTGCTACATGTAACCTTGGCTAAGTTTCTTACACACTCATTGCCTCAGCTTCCTCATCTGAATAATCCAGATTATCCAGATATTTAGATCTGAGAATATTTGGGTCAACCTCATAAAGTTGTTGTGAGTATTAACATAAGAATTAAAGATAGCCTGTCACAAAGTAAACACCATGGAAGGGTTTGCTGTGACCAAATCTGCGTAGTTTTGCTTATACAGGAATCATTTAACATCCTTATAACTCAAACTTGGCATCCTAGCCATGCAATCAGTGTTATTGAAGAGATAGACGTTAGCTAAATTTGTCCATGTGGTTCTATATTCCTGAATCTGGTGGGATCAAAGACAAAACTATTTTATTCTGAACTGTGTACCATAATGAATTACATTAAAAGGCTCTAGTGTATTGGGGGGATCTTGTTCCAGGTCATTCAAATTACGTTAAAGTTATACAAATCTAATAAGTTATCTTCCTCAGGATCCTGTTCTAAGACATTCAAATTGCATTAAAGTCATACAAATCTAAGATATTATTTTCCTCTGTTGATTTTACAAAGACTGACAACTAGGCTCCATTGCTTATTGGTAGGAATCAATTGGAAATTCTTATATGTTATGTTCTCATGCAATTTAAGATGCTTAGTCAATAGGTTTATAAATCTCTGAGAAGGGATTATATATAACCAGCAATATTTTTAAAAAGAACAAGAATGGGCAGTAAACTTAAAATAAGATGGTTCCCCAGCTGCATTATCAGGTGATGAGCAATGAACCCTCCTCTTTGGATAGTTTTCTCCAAAGTGGTCATTTTCTTTTTTTGGATACAGTAAGAAGAGAGTTTCCCCAGTATTCACAAATATTTTCTAAATAACGCAAAGATAACAAAACTGGGCTATCCGACACAATGAAATGAAAACTTCTGATGAATTTCTGAACTCATAGTGAACTCATAGTCTAATAATTTAAAAGACTTTTAAAGACTAGGTTAAATTTCACAATTGAAATATTAGCCCAAAATGAGTCAGTCAGGTCAGCTTCTAGCACTTTAGCTTCTGGTAAGTATCTCCTCAAGAATCTAGTTTATTCCAGACATCTTCAATCAGACTTTGTCTTTTGTTTCCTTTAGAAGTTTACTTGCTTGAGCAACATGTGAAGCTCTAGGTAGAAACCTTATAATTTAGTCACTAAATAAAAATATCGTGATATTATAACTTGTGGGCCAAAGCTGCAGAACCTAAGGGGTACGTTGCAAAACACAAAACATCTAGTAATGAAGGAAAAAATAGAGAGCTTGGCACTGAGTTTCCCACCTGCTTTCGGTTTCCATTTACCTTCTAGCCCCAGCCCCCTCCGGTCTGTGGCTCAACTGTGCACTTGGTAATATTTCGAAGTAAATTCAATGGAAATGTTCTTGCTCGTCGCTTGTGTCACCATCCTTTCCTGCCATGCCCACTTTCCTTCTTCACCTGGATGGCTGCTGCCATCCTGCCAACCTTATCTAGACATCATAAGTGAAAGAAGTGACACCCACAACAATGCCCTCTATTCTCTGGCTGCCTACTTGCCCTCTCTGATCTCAGAGAGCCTCTAAAAATCTGCAGGCTCGCACTCTTCAAATGGAGCAGCGGGAGAGCCCAGTGGTTCTACTTGGGGGTCTTGGAGTTCAATTTCTTAGATACAAATTCCAGCTCAGCCAAATTACTTGCTTGAGCAGTTTATTATAAAAAATATTTTTTTCATTATTTTTACCTAACATTTATGCCAAAGTCTCCTTGTCTGGGTGCTGTGCTTAGTTGCTCAGTCATTTCTGACTCTTTGTGACCCCATGGACTATAGCCTGCCAGGCTCCTCGGTTCACGTGGATTCTCCAGGTTAGAATACTGGAGTGGGTTGCCATGCCCTCCTCCAGGGGATCTTCCCAACCCAGGTATTGAACCCAGGTCTCCCACATTGCAGGCATATTCTTTACCATCTGAGCCACCAGGGAAACCCCTCTTTGTCTATAAAGTAAAGATAAAAATTATGATGCCTATAAAACATGCCTATGGTGTGTATCTTTCTTGTATGTGTACACACACACTTGTTGAATCTGAGCCAGATATAAATGACAATCTGAACAGTGGAATTCTTCTCAAAGGTATTGAACTTTTTGACTTGCACAACAGACCACTTTGGCAGCATGCTAAACTCGGAACTCCTTCTCAGAAAAGTGTTTTTAAATACATGAAATGAAATGTGTTTGGGGTTAATTACAAAAATCTGTTATATTTAATTACAACCACCAAAATATTTTAAAATAAATTTGCGACATAGTAATATTGTTTCTTTCTCATTAATTGATAAAATGGACTGACATATCTAACTACTGTTAATTTCAAAGAAGAGATAATATTTGAACAACACAATGAGATTGCTGAAGCAACAGTAATGCAATATGAAAATAACCACGATTGCTCTGGTACCAAATTCAAAAGCACTGCTGATACTACAGTGATGTGCTGCTTTGATGAATTATTGAAGGAAATGCTAAATTTCCATTAGAGGCTAGTGAAAATATAGATGTAATGGTTTCCTATTTAAGTTCCCAGATCCTCTTCATCTGAGGTTTAGGCATGCCAGTTTGAAGCTTAATTCATAAAAATTATAAAACTCCATAAAAAAATTCATAAAAAACTTCCATGAAGTTCCCTAACAGAAACCACAATCATGATTGTATGAAACTGCTAATTGTATCTTTTTTGTTTATGAGCTTTACAAGGAAAACCAGCTTCCACAAGAGGGACAAGTAATGATTGTCCAGTGGGGTTGATTTGGATTAACAGGTTGTGTTGTTTCAGAAGCAAAATGGCCTTTTCTGACCTTTCCTAATGGTTTCTTCAAGCATGGTCCAATTTAGAAACCTCCTACTTAATGGCTTAATTATTGCATTCAAAAAAAAATAAATATGATACTTTGGCTTTAGTTAGAGAGGAAATATGTCCCATTTACAAGGCTGGCACAGTGTCGAAGTGTGAGGCAATTTACACTAGAGAAAGATCTCTCTCCTTTGGGCTCAAGCCAATAATCTTGATAATGCTCCCTTTTATCTGAGCAAATCCTGTACCCATGCCCTGCTAATATAGTCAGCCTCTTTTAATTCTAATTTTTCCTTTTTAATATAATACTAAAAGCAAATAAAACTCTGCATTTCCAGTTCCTATCTAGACATCATGAATCTGCACTGTCTTGTGTGGGGAAGGTACAAGAGACATTCAGTATTTCAACCAGTTGAAAGTCTTCAACGGAGAATTCTAAATCATCTGTAAATTCTAAATTTATATTTTTCTTTTAGATCATTGAAATGAGAGTAGTTAGTTTATTTAAACTAACATGGTAACAGGACATGAAAAATGCAGAAGACTTGAACAAGTCTCTTCCTGGTAGGCAACCTTTGAACAAGTTTTGTTGTTGTGCTCAGTCATGTCCAACTCTTTGAGACCCCATGGACTGTAGCCCGCCAGGTTCCTCTGTCCATTGGATTACCCAGGCAAGATACTGAACTGGGTTTCTATTTCCTCCTCCAGAGGATCTTCGCAACCCAGGGATCAAACTCATGTTTCTTGAATCTCCTGCGTTGGCAGACAGATTATTGACCCACCGGGTCACGTGGGAAGCCCTTTGAACAAGTACTGTCTGTGAAAACAAGGACAGTGCAACATTCCTCACGAAGCTGTTAGAAGGAATCAAATGGATATTTTACAAATATCCATTATATAATTTGGAGAAGGGCATGACAACCCACTCCAGTATTCTTGCCTGGAGAATCCCATGGACAGAGGAGCCTTGTGGGTTACAGTCCATGGGGTCGCAAAGGGTCGGACACTACTGAAGAGACTTAGCGTGCATTATATAATTACAAAATGCCATGCAAATAGTAGCTCTCAGTACTGGAGTATCCACATTATTTCTTCAATTTTACTTCGTTGGTCAGAAACTATTGTATGTAATGGTAAAAAGTATGTAAAACTCAGTATAAAAATAATTTCATTTATTGGAAATGAAATAAGTAAATTTCAGAAAAGAGGTTTCTTTTGATAGATTGGGAACTGTCGAATCTTATAGAAATCTATAGAACATTTGAACTGCCAATATTTTAATATATCTGTTTAAATACTAGTATAAAAATGATGATCCAAGAGCTGTCCGACTCTGTGAAGACTGGCATAGACACTCCCAACTATCTACTAAGACTGTCAAGTGTAAAGTTTTAGAGGACATGTTTCGTGTTTAAGGATTGGTATCATATGCTTGGTAAAAAGAAGGAAATCTATTCTAACTCAGCTACTGTTTTTTTTTCCCCCCCAAACATCTGAAATATCAAACTGAATTGGGTTCTTGTTCAAGGTATTATGAAGGTCAGTTTTCTCAATACTCAAAAGCTGTGAGATCCATGGAGGAGTGCATAAAAATGCTATACAGAGGGACTGCACATTTACAAAATATATGACCCATGAAATCCTGGACTCAAAACAAAAAGAAGTTCCAGGTTCCCGAAATGATGAAAGGTAGAAATTTGTCCTTAATTATGGTGTAAATCTTAGTGAAGACATCTCTATTCAAATGGCATTCTGCTCTCACCATTCTGTTCATTAACTTTTCATTCTATGCAATGTTTTGGACTATTAATTCTGGTCAATAAGAACAGCTCGATAATTAGTTTTGCAGTGTTTGTCTTGTGGAGTTTTTCTTTTTCTTACTCAAAAGAGCTGGGCATTTATGAATAAACAGTAACAAGCTTAATCAAACTTATAAATGTGAGACATTTATAAGCAGAAACAAGAAACCTAAATAGCATTCATAATGCAATTTGATTTCCAAAGTCTTCTTTCCCATTATGTAGTATTATTAAAACTTAAAAATATGTCATAACAATGCCCTATAAACTTCATCCTAGAAATTACAATTGGGGATTGTACTAAGGCAAAAAAATAGACATCTAAGGCTATGATATATGATTATTTTTAAGTGATAAAACTTCACAATCTTTATAAGGGAGTCCTGCAATCTAAAGTTGACTTTAAGAAAATGAGGGTTCATTTCAGAAGAACTGTTTGAGGCATGTGCTTTAAAAAGCTAGGTTGTTTCCCCTTAAAATATAGTCTCTCTGATTTGTCACAGCTCATCTTTACAGCTAGGTCATGAGGCCAGAAGCTGAATGCAGGGCTTTTTCTACACCAGGTGGACCTTATTTTCACAGTCTCACATCCAGTTTGCTGTCTGTCATCACACAGACTTAATGTCGGGAACTGACAGGTTTCAAACATTGATGGACAAAACGCTGGTGGCTTCAGAAACTTGGAACTTGCCCAAAATATCCAAATCCTGCACGTCTGTAAAATCAGCCAGGAAAACAGGCTGTTTTGTGAAATGTCCACAGCCTCTTATTTTCACGTGCGATTTTAAAAAAATACCACAGGAGAGAAAACTGCCCTTTTGATATTTTAACCCATGAATGTTTTGAAGTTTCACCACCTGGCATTAGAATCTAGTTTCAAATAGGTACTACCCTTCTGCTAGAGAGACAGAATAAAGGTCTTCAAATGTATTTGGCACTTCGAAAATGTACTTTGAGAGTATTTTTTATTCACTTTGTTTCCTTTAATGCTTTTTTTCTATTTTTCTACAGTCACGATATTCAAGAGGGAATATGAAATTCACTTTCTACTTCAGAGAGCGTCATGACCTCTCAAATAAGCCTCCCGTCTGTGTGGCCTTGTCTACTTTTGTGACAAGTACCCAGAGACATGTATGTTTCAAAGAGATCCATGTTCCTATTTTGTTTTGTTGCCTACTGCATTTTTTTTCCTCTCCTATGAACTGAGGGAGGAAAAGAAAGTTACAGTAGTATTGGTTCTGTATGTCAGTAGTATGAAAGCTCTCATCTGATCTAACCTAGAGGAGTGATTTAATTTTCTTAATTATTCCATGCTCATCAACTGCCCATTTTTTGTAACTGGTATTGGAAAATAATAGAATGCACAAAAGCTGAACATTCCATACTATCTTGCCTTTCACTTATTTTTAATTGGAGTATAATTGCTCTATAATGTTGTGCTGGTTTCTGCCATACAACAACATGAACCAGCCATAAGTATAATATGTCCCCTCCCCCAGGAACTCCCCTCCCACCCCTCTAGGTTGTCACAGAGCACTGGCTTGAGGACCCTGTGTTATAAAGCAGCCTCCTATTAGCTACTGATTTTATGTATGGTAATATATATGTTTCAGTTCTGCTCTCTCAATTTGTCCCACCCTCCCCTTCTCCTGCTGTGTCCACAAGTCTGTTTGTGTTTGCATCTCTATTCCTGCTCTGCAAATAAGTACAAAGCTACAGTAATCAAGACAGTATGGCACTGGCAAACACACAAAAAAGAAATATAAAACAATGGAACAATATAGAAAGCCCAGAGATAAACCCATGCACCTATGGGTACCTTATCTTTGACAAAGGAGGCAGGAATATACAAAGGAGAAAAGACAGCTTCTTCAATAAGTGATGCTGGGGAAATTGGATAGCTACATGTAACAGAATGAAATTAGAACAATTCCTAACACCATACACAAAGATAAACTCAAAATGGATTAAAGACCTAAATGTATGTCCAGACAATATAAAATTCTTACAGGTAAACATAGGCAGAACACTCTTTGACATAAATCACAGCAAGATCCTCTTTGACTCACTTCCTAGAGTAATGGAAATAAAAACATACTATCTTTCAAAAGTTCTACTCTGTGTGTGTGTGTGTGTGTGTGTGTGTGTGTGTTTAATATACAATATAGAACCAGGGTGCGTCTACTTGAAATTCTAATGCTGAAGGAGAGAGCCGATTTCAGGATTTGAATAATTTCATTTAGTCAATAAAAGGATAAATCATTCTCCAACAGCTATTTTTCCTTGACTCGACTTTGGATTAAAAATTCAGTCCATCTCAGAGAAGCACTTATGCAAATATGGTGTTAGTGGTGCGGCTGATCACATTAGAGCCGCGGGTTACCGGATTACCTGGGTGGCTGTGATGAAAAGATCAGTCCGTTTTCATGCTGAGACGGAATGATGCAATGCATTGTCTCAAGTCATCAGCAAATGTCATTTTAATAGGACTACAAAACATTGTGGTATCAACCACCTGAAACAAATCTTCTGGATGTTTAAATACACTGATTCTTCCCTGGGGGCCAATGAAAGATGTAAAAAGAAACTCAAAAAGAATGACTTGATCTTAAAGTAGCAGCATCTAGACAGTAGAATTTTCCATTTGTTTTAAGCTGTAAACTAACTGATATGGCCAGAGGACGAGTGATGCTGAGGTTTTATAAGACTGTGGATGATTAACTCCCAAAAAACTTCAGTCAATTTTCAACCTGTGTGCTGGAGGCCTGGAGAACAGTGGAGAAGATTTTTTTAATGGCAGAATAATAATAATAATAAATACAGGTATGCTATTTATCCCTCTATTCCTGACTTTGAAAGAAAGAAATAGCTCAAGGCAGTGAGGAATACTGCTAATAGTAGTTATCAGACAACCTAGACTTCTGTAATTCTTAGACAATCAAATCTGGCATTTTCTCTATTAGAAATACTCGAAAATGATTTTGATGCCACACATGTGGTTTCTTGATCACAGTATCTTATGATCCTTCTAGAAAAAAAGAAAAAAAAGGCAGAACAGGCCCCAAATTATTTTAACACAAATTTGAATCCAACAGCAAAACTAGATGAGTACCCAGGATTGTTGCAGAATGCTACAGTAACTAGATAATAATTGTGACTTCCTTTTTAAAGAACCAGCCTCTATATACTATGCCTAAAACATGAAGATTTTCTTCTCTGTAAACTTCACAATCAGAAATTTTAAATTATGTTCATAACATAATTTGTGTTTGTTTTAATATGAACACATGTTAGGAAATTCTTTGGAATATATCAATACCTTTCAAAGTGATTAAAAGAACTAGGCTGAATTAAAATCTTTTTTTTCTTGACTTGAATTAATCAAATTTAGAAATATCTCTGTATGTGACACTTAAGAATTTACATAACCTGGGGTTAATGGAAATAAGGGCATCCTTTCTTTGTTACTCCTGTTTATATTATGTTTATTATGTTATTGTTTACCTTAGTTTGAGAACAAACCATGTATTAGCTTTACTTGGCTGATATCAGTAAATGTCTATTTCCTATATGTAAGGACTGAGCTTATTAATTTATGTAAAAGTGAAGCACTGCAGTAGCAGAAAAACATATAGCGCTGGCTTTTTAGCCAAAATAAGCTCTGTAGCATGGACATATTTCTACTACTGCCAAATAAAAAAGTGATGATTAAACAAAAATGATGGTATACAGAAAAGTGCATTTAAAACTTTTCAATGGCATTTCAGATGTGCTTTTACCACTTTACTTCAAATTATTAGAGACTTAGAACAGAAAAAGAGGAGAAAGTTATAGAGTAAAACAATCAATTTGATGGGTCTTTTGGGTGCCCTTTAAAAAAGTAATTTTAGGGCAGCCTTGCAAACCCTTACTGTTTAAGGAATACCATTCTATCACTTTCTTAAAAATACAGAAAAAGGCAAATATGAAACCACAAATGCTTTGGCTAGAACAACAGAGAACTTCCGTAAAGCCAGAAAAAGGAATCTTGCAAATGTGTCTGAGATTTCTGTTGAACTGCCCTGGCTGGAAATTTAATCAATGGGCTACTGAAGACAACCAGGGACTTTATCCACCTACTAGGAGTATCCCAAGTTTCTCTTATTTGGAGAGCCTCAGAATATGAAAGAGTTCTTGAAGTGTTCTGACTACAGATGAGAGTCAGTGGTCACCTTTTAAGCTATTTTGAGTTCAGAGTTATTTTGGATTTAATAAAACAATGCCATGTAAAATGACAAAGATTACATAAAGCATAATTCTGCAGAGACTTAGGGAAAAAATAAAAATAGCTTATTTTTTCTACCATCATGTGTTCTCCAACCTCCCTCCCTTTGTCACCTCACTTTGTGGATACATGTTTGCATCCACAAAAATAAAATATTCTCCTCAAAACAATCAGAAATGGGATATCTATGTGTTTGTGCTTGAGAAAACATGAAAATGTTCTCCTTTACCTTCTGTTTATTTAAATTACGCTAGTCTCTATGGGAGAACATTTTTGGCTTGTTACCTATCTTCCCTTTCAAAATGATGATCAGCTACTTTCTCCCACTGATGAAGATTAATTCCATATTACACTGTGAAAATAATAACATAATCTTAAAACCTAATGCAAGTTCTCTACTGACAACTGATTTTCTTATCTAACTCTTAGGAATTATTTAATGTAACTTATTCCTAATATTTTATTCTTGAAATTGTCCTAGTATATGGATCTTTCCTTTAAATACAGCACCTTTTGGCCAAGTGGTGGGAGGGAATCAATTGCCTAAGAGAAATGCACATTAACTCTAACTACCAGTACTATAACACAGCAATTTTATAAATCTTAACTAAAAAAAAAAAAAAAAACTTTCATTTTAACCACATCATTGTAAGAATGTGTTCTAAATTGTGTGAGTTAAAGAGATTGAAATTACCTAGATGGGCAGGACTGTGCTTTTAGGGATGATTCAGCACATGAAGTATAGCCATGGAGTCCATTGGAGGGTAGAAGGATAATCATATTGAAGAAAGTGCTTCCCCAGGCTTTCCTTGGGATTCTCAAAGTAAAGAAGAAGGTAGGAATAATATCTGGATTTCTCACTGTTTGTGAATGAATAAGATAAAGCTTGCTCAGGATGCCATCTGGCATAACATAGGCTTTGGAATTTGAAGGATTGGAAATTATTTTTTAATTGTATGGACCTATTGCCAACTTTTTATTTCAGTTCAGTTCAGTTGCTCAGTCGTGTCCGACTTTTTGTGACCCCATGAATCGCAGCACACCAGGCCTCCCTGTCCATCACCAACTCCCGGAGTTCACTCAGACTCACGTCCATTGAGTCAGTGATGCCATCCAGCCATCTCATCCTCTGTCGTCCCCTTCTCCTCCTGCCCCCAATCCTTCCCAGCATCAGAGTCTTTTCCAATGAGTCAACTCTTCACATGAAATGGCCAAAGTACTGAAGTTTCAGCTTTAGCATCATTCCTTTCAAAGAAATCCCAGGGCTGATCTCCTTCAGAATGGACTGGTTGGATCTCCTTGCAGTCCAAGGGACTCTCAAGAGTCTTCTCCAACACCACAGTTCAAAAGCATCAATTCTTCAGAGCTCAGCTTTCTTTACAGCCCAACTCTTACATCCATACATGACCACAGGAAAAACCATAGCGTTGAGTAGACGGACCTTTGTTGGCAAAGTAATGTCTCTGCTTTTCAATATGCTATCTAGGTTGGTCATAACTTTTCTTCCAAGACATTGCTATTAAGAACTATGTCCAGGGCTTCTCTGATGTCTTAACAGTAAAGAATCCACCTGCTAATGCAGGAGACACAGGTTCAATCCCTGGCCCGGGAAGATCCCACATGCCTCAGAACAACTAAGCCCATATGCCACAATTATCAGGCCTGTGCTCTAGAGCCTGGGAACCACAACTACTGAGCCCTTGTGCTACAACTACTGAAGCCCACACACCCTAGAGCCTGTGCTCTGCAATGAGAGAAGCCATCTCAATGAGAAGCCCAGGCAACTAGAGAATATCACCCACTTGCCACAACTAGCGGAGAAGGCAAGGGCAACCCACTCCAGTACTCTTGCCTGGGAAATCCCATGGACGGAGGAGCCTGGTAGGCTGCCGTCTATAGGGTCACACAGAGTCAGACACGACTGAAGCGACTTAGCAGCAGCAGCAGCAGCCACAACTAGAGAAAAGCTCACGCAACATTGAAGACCCAGCACAACCAATAAATACATAAAATTATTAGAAGAAAGAACTACATCCACTAACATCATCATTTCTAAATTGGTTCAGAATCAAGGATGTGCCTTTAAAGTCACCTAAGTTTCTTTTTAAGTCATGTTGCTAAAAACCAATGAAAATTTCATTGTGGGATCTTATCTCTTTGCCACTGTTCATGAACCCTTTAGGTGAGTGCACTCAGGCTTTGCATTCATACACCTGGATCATTCACTCACCAATTTCTTTACTCCAAAACTATTCAGTTAGGCTCCTGCATGCCAGCCCCTGAGCTAGCCACTGACAAGTCCTGGAGAGTGAGAACAGATACTATCTCTATCCTAGTTCATGGGCTAGTGGAACACAGCACTACCTCCATTTAGCTGCATGACCTTGTGTTAATGGCTTAAAAAAAAATGAGCTTGAGTGGGTGTCCTTTTAGGTAAAATGAGGATAAAAATGTCCTTGTTGCAGAACTGAGAGCCTAATTGACACCCAAATGGCATTCAACTGATGAAAGTTAGTCTCATCAAAGGTCATTAAATGTTATCAGAGCGAGATTTTTCTCTAGAAGGAAAAGGAGATAGAGAAGTAGAAGATTGTCCTTAAAACACTGTCAGTCTCCCTGACCCGCAGGGGGCAAAGACAGATGCAGAGGAGATGGCTATGGTACCAGTGCAGATAGATACTTTCCAGTGGCACCAACATCAGATTAGATGACCACAGGTATGTTAAACATGTCTGATGAATAATTTCACTAGTTATGGGTAGAAGTGCATAAAAGCACCTCTTAGAACTAAAATGCACAATTTGTCACAGGAAAATAGCCCAAAGAATTGAGATACAATCTAAATGGTATCATAATTGGGCTCTGGAATTACATTTTTGTTAAGGACTGTACAGCTTAGAAGAATCTAATAAAACATCTGACAAAAGCAATAGATTCTGGCTGTCAGCATGGCCTAGAGGCATGTGCTCCCACTGACTAGGAAGTTAAGATGTCACCAAGTCCTCATCCCTTCCCTTCACTTTAGCCTCTAAGAATTGATTGTGAAGTGGAATAAAGACACTGTCAAGTTTAAATTTTAAATAGATACATATGGAACAACGAGAGTTTTCTTTGGAAAATCTTTTACTCGCTTCCCAAGAAAACCACAATCAAGAAACCAGCACAGTCTTTACACAAATTGTATCAGGACCATTGATGCCAGCTGTATTCCTCTTCCACACAATGCACCATCTTGCAGAAACTTTAATTCCCACTGAAGTGAGATTCTAAATGTTTCCCAATGGGATTAGATAGGAATGCATTTTGCAGTCTCTCTCCCAGGACCTCACCCTCTCTATTATGATACTGTCCACAGCTTTAGACTCACAGCAATTCCCCCAAATCCACTTATGTTTGTATGAACCTTACTCTCATATTCCTTATTTTTAGAAAAGTATAATGATTTTTGAGTAGAAAATGGCAACCCACTCTAGTACTCTTGCCTGGAAAATTCCACAGACAGAGGAGCCTGGCGGGCTACGGTCCATGGGATGGCAAAGAGGTGGACATGACTGAGCGACTGAGCACATGATGTTTTCCAATTCATTCATTCACTTTTATGCAGGTCTTCACTAAGAACCTAGATACCAGGGCAAAGGGTAACAAACCATGGACAAATTAGGGATAGAAATTTAACTAATGTTGCTCAATAGACAGGGTTTTGTTTCTAAGGCAAACCAAACTCTTCCTTTAAGATTAATCCCATGTTTGTACAATGCTGCCCAGGGTTTCCTGTGCCCTGATAGACCACCAACCAGGTCAGATAGAGAAAGCAACTCACCTAGAAGTTGCAGGAGGGAAGGATGGAAAAGGTAAGCCCTGGTAAGGGAGGCACATTTCCTGTGGGGTTTTCAATCTTCTTCTGACTATAGATTTCACTGACCATGGAGAATGAAATGCTTCAACAAAGCAAAAGACACTGCAAAGTAGAAGAACATCTATCAGTAGTGCCATTTTCCCTTGGTTCCACCAACATGCATTTAGTTCTGTTTTAGCATAACCTATGACATGTGATCTCAAAGTTTCACCGAAGTCTAAAATCACTCACTTCAGTGCAGACTGCCCTTCATGCTATGCCATACATCTCACGACCACACCATCCTGAGAACATTTCCTTTAGATCATTCCTCACACAGGTCCTTCTTCTCATCTCTTTCTTTCAATTCCTTACAACTGCACAATTAGGTGGTTTCTATGCATCCAAATTAGGTTCCCTGCCACCATACACACACATATACACTTACACACTTGTACTAACACACACACACCAACCCCACCACCACCACCACCATCAGCTTAGTACCATGGACCACACTTGAGAATCAGGCAGCAGTTTCCTAAATACTGTTTTAACATCTTTCTCCCTTCTCCAAAATACTTGCCTGACTCTCAACTGTGATTTAGCAAAATCTAAAAGACTCTGATGCTGGGAGGGATTGAGGGCAGGAGGAGAAGGGGACGACAGAGGATGAGATGGCAGGATGGCATCACTGACTCGATGGATGTGAGTCTGAGTGAACTCCGGGAGTTGGTGATGGACAGGGAGGCCTGGCGTGCTGCGATTCATGGGGTCACAAAGAGTCGGACACGACTGAGCAACTGAACTGAACTGAAACTTAGTTTAACCGTAAAGATCCTTGGTTAAAGCCTTACCTGCTACTATTCCCTGTAAAAAATCTCTATTTTTTGTACAAATTTCATATTCTTTCCATTCTAGTCAGCTCAGTATTTCTGAACAAGCATCATATTCCCCCCACCCTATGTTATTTAAATTGATACCAATTCCCATATGTGAAAATCTTCCTGTACAGCCCTTCTGACAGTTAAAAACATTGATTATCTTTAAGGTCTAGTCTAGCACAGATTCAGACAGAGGAAAGGACTTAGCCAGGGATTATCACTCTTCCTAATACTTTCTGAGAGTCACTTCAGATATACAAAGCATTCTTCAAAGGAGTTTCAAAAATACTGTAACTTGTGTTTATTCAGAATCTGGTGCAATGATATTTTAGGGAGGTCCATACCTCCCTGATTTCTTAAACTATAAAGATTTAACTTTTTAAACTAATGTTGTTAAACATAAGGCTGGAAAGTAAGGTCATGGAAAAACTAGAATGTGGTAAAGAAAATATAAAAACTCTACTGGTCTCAAATAATTACATAGTTATCTTTTAATTACATCCCTAGGAGAGTGGGAGTAAGGAAATACAAAGAAATGATTCTTGGTCTAGACCCAATATCTTTTCTATAAAGAATGGTGGAAGACTTGGAATTATCATGGCCATTGAGAATCAAGAAGCCAGGACAGTAATAGAAAACCCCGCAGTGTGAAGACCACATGGCATGATGATTGTGTGCTGCTGTGAAACTGTAAAACTCATGCCCATTCATGAACTGAGCCTGCTGTGAAAAAAAATCAGATTATCAGAGGGGCAGATTTGTTTCCAGTTTGATGGGCATCCAGGGGATGAAAAAGGCATTTCTAAGCAATTAGAAATCGATAAAGAAGATATCATTGAATCCTTTCATTCATTGGTTAGTTTCAGAAGCTACGATAAAGACTAAAGTATGTACAGGTCCTGCTATCATGGGTTTTTGGGGCCTAGAAGTTGATGTATTACAGCTGAGATAGGAGGTGGGGTGCACTCTTAAAAAAAAAAAACTCTGGTACTTATTTCCAGACCTGGGTCCCATAGTAAAATAATAATAATAATAAACAAATAAACACACAAGAAATGTCTTGTCAATTAGAGAAGTGAAATTTGGCTGTGTCATGTCCTTATTGCTGCAAGGTAATGTTTGTCTATTAACTGATCCTTCCACTCTACCTACTACATCTCATTCCTACGCTTGATCTTAGCCAAAAGGCCAAGAAGCAATGCATCTCATTCTTTTACTATGCAAATAATATACTCCCAGATGAAATGTATAACGTGTTTTGGAAAATGAGGAGAGAAACCTGGTTGTATGAAAATTACCCCTTTTCCTTGAGTAGTACCATATACTGAATGTGCATCTTTACTGTACACTGGTTTTTGTTCTTTCCATGAAACAAAGATCATTCTAAAAATCTTTGCATATTTTGATATATAATCTCAATTCAACATTTTTACAAATATTTGATATAGTTCTTGCACACACATAAGTTTACACATACTTGTACAAACATATGCATGTACATATGTATGTATAAATACACATAAACACATGTATAAATGCACACATATGGTAAGGCAAACATAGCTTTTGCATATACAGCTGGCATTAGCTTCAAGATTTTAAAGAGAGATACTATTTCATATCAGTAAGTGAAGTGAAGTGAAAGTCGCTGAGTCACATACAATTCTTTGCGACCCCTGGGATTGTAACCTGCCAGGCTCCATTGTCCATGGAATTCTCCAGATAAGAATACTGGAAAGAACAGCCATTCCCTTCTCCAGGGGATCTTCCCAAATCAGGAATCAAACCCTGGTTTCCCACATTGCAGGTGGATTCTTTACCATCTGAGCCACCAGAGAAGACCAAGAAAACTGGACTCGGTAGCCTATCCTTTCCCCAGGGATCTTCCCAACCCAGGGATGGATGGAACCGGGTCTCCCGTATTGGAGGCAGATTCTTTACCAGCTGAGCTAATAGGGAATCCCTCAAATCAGCAAGAATGTAGGTAAATGGGCACTTATATTGTGCTGGCAAAAATAAAATTGGGGAAAACGTTCTGGAGAAGAGTTTAGCTATACAAATCCAAAATCTTAAACTGTGCAAGTCATCTGATACATTAGTTCCACTATTAGATATCTATTAAAATGAACACCAACATACAAATATGTATTTTAGAGATATCTGTTACAATGAGTCTATAGTAGATTCCATATAGTTATAATAAAGTACACTATGATAGTCATAAAATGCATTTATTTCTATACACATTCAAAAGGAAGATGTAGATATATATCTATTGACAGGGAAAGTTGTTCATGGCACACTGTTAAGTAAAAAAGGGGCTCTAAGCAGAATAATGTTAATTGCTAATATTTACTTAGTGTTTACTGTAAGAAAGGCATAGGTTCTGAGATATATATGTATACATACTTTATATACATATATTTTATATACAGTAACTCTTCTCAATCTCATTGATATTATCCCTGATTTACTAGGTTTGGGTGAAGAAATCACCCTAAAGACATGAAGCTGTTCACTAAAGATGAAACAGCTAGTAAGTGACAAATGTGATCTTTACACTGAGGCAGTCTGACTGCCTGAGACCACACTCTCAATCTCTCCAACATAATACCTACCTTTGTATAGATCCCTGTGGGATTTTGCTCATACATTCATCTTTGTATGTACACAGGCAGAGAGTAAAATATAGGATAACATCCATCATGATTTAGCACGATTATCCTTAAGTGACTGGAATTTTAATTTTTGTGTAGTTGTGTTTTCTTTAGTGAACAGTGCATTACTTGTGTACATTTTAAAGAGGGGGAAAGGGGCAAGGACTACAAATATATTCTGCTCAGTTGTAGCCTGGGTGCATGCCATGGGGTAGTCCTGCTGTCTTCCTGACCCAGCTGATGGACAGAGTGATTAAGGAGCTTCCATGGACCACAAATAAGGCAAAATATGGAAAATCTGCATTGTCTGATTGAGCGTTAAATAAATTTTATTTTCTCAGCTTCTGAGAAAGTGAGGCACCTTGCAATATTGAATTATTCTTCCTGGGCACTGACTTACTGCTTCCTTGTATGTGTGTGTTAGTCACTCAGTCGTGTCTGACTCTTCATGAACTCATGGGCTATAGTCCACCAGGCTCCTCTGTCCATGGAATTTTCCAGGCAAGAATACCAGAGTGGGTAGCCATTCCCTTCTCCAGGGGATCTTCCCAACCCAGGGATCGAACCCTGTTCTCCTTCATTGCAGGTGGATTCTTCACCATCTGAGCTACCAGAGAGGGCCTATTGCTTCCTCACAAAATGCTGCATGATGCCATGACCTAAAACTAATGTGATCTCTGAAAAAGCCTGTCATTTCCAGGGTCCTGGGCAGCTTTAGAAGCTTATGGTCTTGACACTTGTTTCCTGGTCCATTCAAAAGTGAAAATTTTACTCGGAATTTACATATAAGAGATTGCAAAATACCTTATTACAGTTTAGATTTTCTTTTCATATTTACCCAATATGGTTTGTTTTCTACCTTTTCAAATTCAGTAAGCCTTAAGGAATGCTGAAGACAACTGAGAAAAACATCATCTTTTATCTCTCTGGATGGAATTAATCCAGGTTTGCCATCTGTCTCAGAAAGGACCTTTACTGCTTTTGGTAGGGCACACCAATTGTGACTTCCAGTTTTATTAAGGACGTACATTTTTGTTTTATAAACTAATACAATTTTCTAATTATCTCCAATAAATCAAACTTGAAAATCTGTACTTTGGCAGAGTGAACAGCTGTAGGCAGATTTTTCTCCTTTCCTTCCTCCCTTCCTTCCTCCTTTCCTTCTTTTCTCTCTCTCTTCCTCCTTCTTCTCTTTCCTCTTTCTCCTTCTGTCTTTCTCTGCCTCTCTCCCTCCCTTCTGCCTCCATTTTTGCTTTCTTACTAAATGGCTATGCTTAGCTTTTATGCTATCTTACAAGAACTGTCCTACACGTAGATTACACAATGTGAGCACAGTTCCTTTGTAGTAAGTCTGTAACCGTACCCTGCTCATGCTATTGGGAAAAGCTACATTTTCAGAGACTGAAACGTTAGCCACCAGTGCATGCTGCTCTTGTCTGAGCTCTGCGATTGCTTCATTATTTCTCCCCCGAGGATTCAATGGATTTGGTTCAAGCACCATTGAACGTGATGCTGTATTAATTGCCCTGGAGGGTAGCGAGGCCTTTGAACTGTGGCTGTGAGGGATATTTTGCTGTAAGACATGTGTCAGCACTTGGCTGGTTAACTCTGGGGCTGGACTGTGCAGCATGCTGGGACCAAGGATCTGGAAAACTACTTTGCATCCTAATCTTACATCTGTTTCCCATCATGCGGCGAGATTGACTGGCTATTCTAACCGGGAAGCATCGTTCTGCAATAGCCAGAGTCTAAGTACAAATATTGTACTGTCAAAGAATATTAAGAATTCTCCATCATTTTTTCAAGTTCTCCCAAACAGCTGGTTGCATAGGTCAATGGGAGATGCAATGGATTAATTACCTGACCTTTTACTCTAAGAGGAATTGTCTGTGCATAAGTTATGTGTCAGCATTATGACACTGAAACTTAAATTGAAGATGATTCCTCCTTTTTCAATAAAAATAAAATCACATTTTTCATTGGCCTAATCTTGAACCCATTCTGGGCTCCACATACCACTCAGAGTTGATTCGTATTCAGTCAAATGTAGAATTACACCTCAAATATGATCAACACCTTTCTTTCAAAGAACACAGACTAGTTGATTCACCTGGAATAATTTCTTCTTTATTCCAACCTTCCTGAGTAGTAAACAGTCATTTCCATTGCAACAGATGTGGACAACTAGGAAAGTTCATAATGGCACGCAGTTGTTCTTGTTTAGTCACTGTGTGTGTCTGAGTATTTTGTGACCCCGTGGATTATAGCCCACCAGGCTCCTCTGACCATGGAATTTTCAAGGTAACAATACTGGAGTTGGTTGCTATTTCCTTCTGCAGGGGATCTTCCTGACCCAGGGATTGCACCCCCTTCTTCTGAGTTGCAGGTGGATTCTTTACTGCTGAGCCACCAGGGAATCCCTTAGTAAGTTAAATAATCCACATTGTACTTCTGAAGCTGTAATTATATTCCTAGACTTCTGAATAGCAGTTTAGTTCAATTTCCTCTGGATGATACATCCTCTCAAACAATACTGGTCACTCTTATTTATATCATTGAGTCACAAAGATCCACAGAGTCAAAGCTATGGTTCTCCCAGTAGTCATGTATGGATGTGAGAACTGGACCATAAAGAAAGTTGAGTGCTGAAGAATTGATGTTTTCAAATTGTGGTGCTGGAGAAGACTCTTGAAAGTCCCTTGGACTGCAAGGAGATTAAACTAGTCATTACTAAAGGAAATAAATCCTGAATATTCATCGGAAGGACTGATGCTGAAGCTGAAGCTCCAATACTTTGACCACCTGATGTGAAGAGCTGATTCACTGGAAAAAATCCTGATGCTGGGAAAGATTGAAGGCAAAAGGAAAAGTGTATGACAGGATTAGATGGTTAGAAAGCATCACTGATTCAATGGACATGAATCTGAGCAAACTCTGGGAGATAGAGAAGGACAGAGAGGAGACGACTGAAGTGCTACAGTCCATGGGGTCACAAAGAGTCAGATACGACTTAGCGACTGAACAACTCATGGCTTTGAACCCCAGGTTTACAATAGTTACAGATACACTTCATAAATGCATATCATGTACTTGGGAAGAACAGGGCAAACACTAAATTGCTATGGAAACATCAATTTTAAGAGAGTCATTTATTCTCAAAGTTCTGTGATAAAAAATAACTGTAAAATAATTCCCAGGTGCCTCTTTAGAACTTGAGCTTCCAAAGTATCTCTACATATCCTACTTTATGAAGGAAAGGGAAAGGTGATAGAAAACAAGACCTGGTAAGAGTCTTTCCATAGTGTATGCAGTGGTGGGGAAAGTGAATGTGTGTCAGTAAAGTATTTTGTTTGGAAAATTCAAATAGTGAATCATGCTTTTTCCTGTTTTAAGTTTTATTTGGAATTGATTGATGGGCTGACATATTGAGTTGTAGAAATACCTCCATATTTATGGTGGCAGCAGAACTAACAGAATGTGATGAAAATATGCTACTTTCCTTTATTTATTTATTATTTTATTCCACATTGGATTAAGTAAAGTCTTTGCAATCTGGAAATCTTGCTCAGAGAGACTATATGAACTCAAGACAGAGTCTGGGATAGATACTAATGTAGAGCAGGCCAGCAGATAGATTTTTAGTCTCCAATGCAGGAAGTAGGCCAATGTCTGTAGAGTTTTGCGTCTATGGATAATCCTCTCCTTCCAGATTTTTGAGGACCTTCTTTCTCAATTTTAGGGCAAAAGTTTCACTTGTTTGGTGTTAATTAACTTATATGCAGAGTACATCATGAGAAACGCTGGGCTGGATGAAGCACAAACTGGAATCAAGATAGACGGAAGAAATATCAATAATCTCAGATATTGATGACACCACCCTTTTGGCAGAAAGTGAAGAACTAAAGAGCCTCTTGATAAAAGTGAAAGAGGAGAGAGAAAAAGTTGACTTAAAGCTCAACATTCAGAAAATTAAGATCATGGCATCCGGTCCCATCACTTCATGGCAAATAGATGAGGAAACAGTGGAAACAGTGGCTGACTTTATTTCTGGGGGCTCCAAAATCACTGCAGATGGTGATTGCAGCCATGAAATTAAAAGATGCTTACTCCTTGGAAGGAAAGTTATGACCAACCTAGACAGCATATTAAAAAACAGAGACATCACTTTGTCAACATAGGTCTGTCTAGTCAAGGCTATGGTTTTTTCAGTAGTCATGTATGGATGTGAGAGTTGGACTATAAAGAAAGCTAGCACTGAAGAATTGATGCTTTTGAACTGTGGTGTTGAAGAAGAGTCCCTTGGACTGCAAGGAGATCCAACCTGTCCATCCTAAAGGAGATCAGTCCTGGGTGTTCATTGGAAGGACTGGTGTTGAAGCTGAAACTCCAATACTTTGGCCACCTGATGCAAAGAGCTGACTCATTTGAAAAGACCCTGATGCTGGGAAAGATTGACAGTGGGAGAAGAAGGGGACAACAGAGGATGATATGGTTGGATGGCATCACCGATGCAATGGACATGAGTTTGGGTAAACTCTGGGAGTTGGTGAAGAACATGGTGGCCTGGCATGCTGCAGTTCATGGAGTCGCAAAGAGTCAGACATGACTGAGCGACTGAACTGAACTGAGTCATCTGTTATTATGACTGTCAAAGTGGACTCATGCCTGTATAAAGTGTGTGCCCTCATTTACTGAAACTTGGCACTCTTTCTGTGTGTATACATGGGGGAAGTAGGCTTATTTCTGTGCATATGATCCATTATATAAGAAGTATATATTATATATATTTATAATAGTGTCCAATTTGTAAAGGGAGACTAAAAGTGTTGAGAAAAACAAGAGCCAATACATGTGAAAGTATTTTGTAGTTCTAAAGCATTTTGATAATGCGTGCTATTATTCCAAAGTAGCAAGGATTATCAAAGAAGTTAGAAATCTAACAAAGCCCTCAAGTTGACAGAAATAATGTGTCATCATAGGATATCCCATATATTTGCAATCTGTTTTGTGTTCTGTCTTGTACACACCATCATGGCTTAATGGGGAAAAAAATAAAAAAACATAGCTCTACCATTGCAAGGGTAAGTCATGTAACTTCTCTGAGCCTAAGTTTCTTTGTAGGTGAGAAAAAATATGATGTATACCATATATTATCACAAGCACTAAATGAGATGATGTTTGTAGAAAATTTGTCAAAAATAGTCTTCAGTAAATGTTTTCTATCATGTTGTTATTGTTATTACAGTTTCTATTACTATTGTTATATGTTACTGTTATAATAAAAAAACATTATTAATAGCTATAACTTCTTTTTAAAAATAAAGAACAAGTCAACATTATGGCTAGATTTACCATGATTAAACCATTTGTTTTCTATTTTCAGCAAGTGTGAATTTTTATGAAAACATAAAAGCTTTTATACAGAAAAAATACAAATACATATGACATGGAATGCCTGACAGATAATTCTGCTTTTACAAAATATTTAAGTATGAAGTACTAGAAATATTTTAAAATATTTGAAAGACTAAAATTTAGCATACTGTTCAGTTTGTCCTCCATTCAGATAATAGTTCATTATTTTGTTACTGTAATATTTGCAGTATGCAGTTGAAGTTACAATAAGTTGGCAATGAGTTCTTGGGGCAAATTAAATACATGTTAAATCAAACACAGGTTTACATGTTAAATATAAATATAAATACAGGTTTACATGTTATATATAATAATATAAAAATAAATTTTAATTTAAATATATCCTTCTCTCTCTTGTTAGATAGGTAGATAAATAGATACAGATAAGCTTTTGTCTTATTTGAAGTTTCATATATAGTCACAGAAGGTGCATATATAGCAAATGAGTTCATTATCAATTCTTCACTAGAGTTAATGGTAAGAATAGATGTGTGATGGACAAGATAAAGGTAACAATTTTTTAAAAAAAAAATGAATACTGAATACCAAAAAGATGTATTAACAAAAAGAATTGTAAATTTAAATGTTCAGTAGAATCATGATTAAGCCAATATGCTAAAGCCTACAATGTGTAGCTGCTTTTATCATCCAAAAAAAAAAAAAAAAACACTTTTTGTTGTTTTTAATAAACAATTTATTCTCCAGTTATCAATTCAGCCAATAGTAGAAGCAGCTCTAGAGCTGAGTCAGGAGGATCTTGATGAAGCAACCTGGGAATTGAGGCAAGCTTTTCACTAGCACAGACCAACAGCTTGGTCCTTGTCCAAAGCTGTCCTCTGTGGCCTGGGGACATGCCCATCACTCATTCTCCTTAACATAATATCACTCAATATTTTTGGATAGCTCTTTACTTCATGACATACTTTTTCATACAGTGCCCTATATTTCATCAAATTCTCATGACACTTCAGATAGAAGAAAACAAGGCTTAGAGACGTTAGAGGGTTTCTCAAGAAAATGGCAATTATCAAATTTGAAGATCTTTTCTTTTACGGCCTCTGAGATTAACCCAGATCAACTTGTACTTATTCTCTTCCTCACTCAGAGCAAAAAAACAAAAAGACCACTGAGGGTGAGCTCCTGTGCTTACACTACAGTCAGTTCAGTTCAGTCACTCAGTCATGTCCAGCTCTTTGTGACCCCATGGACTGCAGCATACCAGGCTTCCCTGTCCATCACCAACACCCAGAGCTTTCTCAAATTCAAGTCCATCGAGTTGGTGATGCCAATCAACTATCTCATCCTCTGTCAACCCCTTCTCCTTCTGCCTTCAATCTTGCCCAGCATCAGGATCTTTTCAAATGAGTCAGTTTTTCACATCAGGTAATCAAAGAATTGGAGCTTCAGTTTCAGCATCAGTCCTTTCAATGAGTATTCAAGACTGATTTCCTTTAGGATGGACTGGTTGGATCTCCTTGCAGTCCAAGGGACTCTCAAGAGTCTTCTCCAACATTATAGTTCAAAAGCATCAATTCTTTGGTGGTCAGCTTTCTTTGTGGTCCAGCTGTCAAATCCATACATGACTACTGGAAAAACCATGGCTTTGACTAGATGGACCTTTGCCGGCAAAGTGATGTCTCTGCTTTTTAATATGCTGTCAAGTTTTGCGTAGTTCTTCCAAGGAGTAAGCATCTTTTAATTTCATGGCTGCAGTCACCATCTGCAGTGATTCTGAAGTCAAAGAAATCAAGTCTCACTGTTTTCATTGTTTCCCCATCTATTTCCCATGAAGTGATGGGACCAGATGCCATGATCTTAGTTTTTTGAATGCTATGTTTTAAGTCAGCTTTTTCACTCTCCTTTTTCACTTTTATTCAGAGGCTCCTCAGTTTGTCTTCCCTTTCTGCCACAAGGGTGGTGTCATCTGCATATCTGAGGTTATTGATATTTCTCCTGGCAATCTTGATTCCAGCTTGTGCTTTATCCAGCCCAGCATTTCACATGATGTACTCTGCATAGCAGTTAAATAAGCAGGGTGACAATATACAGCCTTGATGTACTCCTTTCCCAATTTAGAACCAGTCCAGTGTTCCACATTGGTTCTAAATGTTGCTTCTTGACCTGTGTATAGGAGGCAGGTATGATGGTGTGGTATTCCCATCTCTTTCAGAACTTTCCAGTTTGTTGTGATCCACACAGTCAAAGGCTTTAGTTTTAGTCAATGAAGCAGAAGTAGATGTTTTTCTGGAATCCCCTTGTTTTTTTCTATAATCCAATGTATGTTGGCAATCTGATTTCTGGTTCCTCTGCCTTTTCTAAATCCAGCTTGAACATCTGGAAGTTCTCAGTTCATGTACTATTGAAGCCTCGGTTGGAGAGTTTTGAGCACTACTTTGCTACGTGTGAGATGAGCGGGATTGCACTACAGTAATCATAAGTAGGGCTTCCCTCATAGCTCAGTTGATCAAGAATCTGCCTGCGGTACAGGAGACCCAAGTTTGATGCCCGGGTTGGGAAGATCCCCTGGAGAAGGATATGGCAACCCACTCCAGTATTCTTGCCTGGAGAATCCCATGGACAGGGGAGCCTGGCAGTCTACAGTCCATGGAGGCGCAAGAGTTAGACACAACTTAGCAACTAAACCACCACCACCAATCAAAAGTGTGATAGCAGCAGTAACTACAAGGGACATGTGTGAGATTTTTGGTTTTTATCTTTGTAAAGCATATAACCCTGTGTCTGGCTCATAGTAAGTACTATAAAAGTGTTTTTAGGCAAAAATAAATAGAAAAAATATTTGAGTAAAAAAATAAAACTTTATTTCAGAACTCAAAACAGTTTGATGGATGTAACCCTTCTTATAACTCAAGACAGTAGTATATGGCACAACTGCTTAAAGAAGAACGTAAAAAAATATTTAATATGCCTGAGACCAACATTTGCACTGAGCACCAGATGCTCTTTATGGACCAAATTCTGAGGGGGTAATACTTCTAGAAATTACAGTGTATGTAATTGAAATCTTTGAAATCAACTGAAATTTTACTTGCTAAACCATATATAACTATTCTAGGATGCCTGATCTAGGTCGAATGTGCTAATTCTTCCACAACCCAGCCCCCTCTTCATGATCCCTGACTCCCCTGAGAATACACTAGAATCTACTCTAGTTGACTAGAGTTGACTAGAAAGACTTCTGCCAGTGTTTGCCCAGACCTCTCAGACAGCAAGGAGCAGTAACCTATCTTCATTCCATACCTGTCTTAGACATGACCACCAAGACAGTACACATAAATATGCTGGTCTAGCCAATGATTCTTTTAAAAATTATCTGGTACTGCCCTGTATCTTTTATCACATCTTTCTCCAGAGAGAGAATGTGAACATCCCTGTTCTTCTCTGACCATTCAAGTCTCACCCCATTGTCAAATCCTGAGTTAAATCATACTGCTCCTTGGAATTTTACCATGGGGTAGTGGAAAAGGTCAATTATGAAATCCTTGGTTCTACCATTTACCATCTATGTAAACTTAGGCAAACCCCTTTCTACCGTGACTATGGATTTCTTCATCTGTAAAATGCAAAATACTTAGAATATGTCTAAGTACTCCTGAAAAGGGATATAGAGCACATGCTAGGGCTTCAATAAAAAATATTTTAACAATTATAATTCAAAGAAGAGTTTATCTTTCTACCTCTTCAGAGTTTACCTAGCATTTATTTCTAGCATCTCTTGTTTGATGTTCTGATAGTTTAAAACTATGTCCACAAATCCTTTGACTTTCCTCCCATCGAGACATTGCATTTCATTCCCATTGCCTTGAATGTGGCTGAGTTTAGATTGGCTTTAATGACCTGCTTCTAATGAACAGAATGGAGTGCACACAATAGTCAGATTTCCAAAGCAGGGTGGAAAAAAAAAATGTAGAGCATCTCTCTGGCTCTCTGTGTCACCATGCTTTGCCCATGGAATGCAGTTACCCTACTGGGAAGAAGCTGATGCAACATGAGCAGGTTTACATGGGAGAAAATTGAGGTTCCATCTCCAGTCTTTACTGTACTCCCAGGTAACAGTCAGTACCAACTTGCCAGCAATGTGAAAGTAGATTCTTTGCACACAGTCAAGCTGCTCCAGCTGACACTGAGTGGAACAGAGACAAGCCTTTCCTACCAACCCTTTTTCAAGTGATAAATTCATGAGAAAAATAAATGATTCTTGTTGTCTAAAGCCACTAAAATTTGAGGTGGTTTCTTACAAAATAATAGGTAAAAGAAGCAATACTAGTGTTTAGTGCCATATGATAGAAGTAATCTTCTTATTGAATGGTAAGAGTTGACTCATTGGAAAAGACCCTGATGCTGGGAGGGATTGGGGGCAGGAGGAGAAGGGGACGACAGAGGATGAGATGGCTGGATGGCATCACCAACTCAATGCACATGAGTTTGGGTGAACTCTGGGAGTTGGTGATGGACAGGGAGGCCTGGTGTGCTGTGATTCATGGGGTCACAAAGAACTGGACACGACTAAGCCACTGAACTGAACTGAACTGAACTGAATCATCTTATATGGAGATGTGAAATCTTTTTGGAGAATTTAAGTGTCTGTATATAACACTACTCAGAACTTAATAAGTACTTTGTTATTATTAATTTCTTTAATTAATATGGACTTACTCCTATGACTAAGGGAATCGTTTTCACTTCCTTTGTTTGTTTGAATTGACTAGGTATTTATAGCTAGAAAAATAAGGCATTATAGCAAAAATGTTATTTTGCAATTTTTTCCTTTGAGATGCTTTTTTTGAAGTTGAGGTGATCAAAACAACTTTTAAGAAGCTGTTACTTAAGCTGAAAGTTACACTTTGAAAGATAGAAATTGCTTGTCACCCTGAAATATTTGGAAGAAAAAATATATAGTATTGGAAGTTTAAATACATAGAGGTGACATTTCCCATGATAAGAACTGTCTTTTTCATGTACCTGCCTTTGTTGTTCACCATTGATTATATGATTATACAGTGGAAGTGAGAAATAGATTTAAGGGCCTAGATCTGATAGATAGAGTGCCTGATGAACTATGGAATGAGGTTCGTGACATTGTACAGGAGACAGGGATCAAGGCCATTCCCATAGAAAAGAAATGCAAAAAAGCAAAATGGCTGTCTGGGGGGGCCTTACAAATAGCTGTGAAAAGAAGAGAAGTGAAAAGCAAAGGAGAAAAGGAAAGATATAAACATCTAAATGCAGAGTTCCAAAGAATAGCAAGAAGAGATAAGAAAGCCTTCTTCAGCGATCAACGCAAAGAAATAGAGGAAAACAACAGAATGGGAAAGACTAGTTATCTCTTCAAGAAAATCAGAGATACCAAAGGAATATTTCATGCAAAGATGAGCTCGATAAAGGACAGAAATGGTATGGACCTAACAGAAGCAGAAGATATTAAGAAGAGATGGCAAGAATACACAGAAGAACTGTACAAAAAAAGATCTTCATGACCTAGATAATCACGATGGTGTGATCACTGACCTAGAGCCAGACATCCTGGAATGTGAAGTCAAGTGGGCCTTAGAAAGCATCACTATGAACAAAGTTAGTGGAGGTGATGGAATTCCAGTGGAGCTATTCCAAATCCTGAAAGATGATGCTGTGAAAGTGATGCACTCAATATGCCAGCAAATTTGGAAAACTCAGCAGTGGCCACAGGACTGGAAAAGGTCAGTTTTCATTCCAATCCCAAAGAAAGGCAATGCCAAAGAATGCTCAAACTACCACACAATTGCACTCATCTCACACGCTAATAAAGTAATGCTCAAAATTCTCCAAGCCAGGCTTCAGCAATATGTGAACCGTGAACTTCCTGATGTTCAAGCTGGTTTTAGAAAAGGCAGAGGAACCAGAGATCAAATTGCCAACATCCGCTGGATCATGGAAAAAGCAAGAGAGTTCCAGAAAAACATCTATTTCTGCTTTATTGACTATGCCAAAGCCTTTGACTGTGAGGATCACAATAAACTGTGGAAAATTCTGAAAGAGATGGGAATACCAGACCACCTGATCTGCCTCTTGAGAAATTTGTATGCAGGTCAGGAAGCAGCAGTTAGAACTGGACATGGAAAAACAGACTGGTTCCAAATAGGAAAAGGAGTTTGTCAAGGCTGTATATTGTCACCCTGCTTATTTAACTTATATGCAGAGTACATCATGAGAAACGCTGGACTGGAAGAAACACAAGCTGGAATCAAGATTGCCGGGAGAAATATCAATAACCTCAGATATGCAGATGACACCACCCTTATGGCAGAAAGTGAATAGGAACTAAAAAGCCTCTTGATGAAAGTGAAAGAGGAGAGTGAAAAAGTTGGCTTAAAGCTCAACATTCAGGAAACGAAGATCATGGCATCCGGTCCCATCACTTCATGGGAAATAGATGGGGAGACAGTGGAAACAGTGTCAGACTTAATTTTTGGGGGCTCCAAAATCACTGCAGATGGTGACTGCAGCCATGAAATTAAAAGATGCTTACTCCTTGGAAGGAAAGTTATGACCAACCTAGATAGCATATTCAAAAGCAGAGACATTACTTTGCCAAAAAAGGTTCATCTAGTCAAGGCTATGGTTTTTCCAGTGGTCATGTATGGATGTCATGTATTGATGCTTTTGAACTGTGGTGTTGGAGAAGACTCTTGAGAGTCCCTTGGACTGCAAGGAGATCCAACCAGTCTATTCTGAAGGAGATCAGCCCTGGGATTTCTTTGGAGGGAATGATGCTAAAGCTGAAGCTCCAGTACTTTGGCCACCTCATGTGAAGAGTTGACTCATTGGAAAAGACCCTGATGCTGGGAGGGATTGGGGGCAGGAGGAGAAGGGGACGACAGAGGATGAGATGGCTGGATGGCATCACTGACTCGATGGACATGAGTCTGAGTGAACTCCGGGAGTTTGTGATGGACAGGGAGGCCTGGCGTGCTGTGATTCATGGGGTCGCAAAGAGTCAGACACGACTGAGCGACTGATCTGATCTGATCTGATTTACCTGCCCTCTCTCTTCCCTCAGTATACATTAAAGATATTGCAAGACTATGGGAGAGCCAAGTTTCTTCCTTCTATGAATACATTTCTTTTCTTTTCAACTTTATTGAGGCATTTTTAATATACACAAAGTCAAACATATTTAATGTATGCATCTTGGTGAATTTAGACATATGAGTACACATATGCATCATCAAAAATAACATAGTAAACATATCCATAGCTTCCAAAAGATTTCGTGTGTCTTCTCTCTTTTTGTTGTTGTTATGGTAAGATCACTTAGCATGAGATCTATCTCTTATTTCTTAATAAATTTTAAGTGTATAGAATTATGCTCTATATGTTATAGCAGATCTCTAGAACTTAAACATCTTGTATAACTGTACATTTATACTTATTGAACAATTCCCCATCTCCCTCTTCTCCGTCCCTGTCAAACACCATTCTATTCTAGTTTCTATGATTTTGACAGTTTTAAATACTTCATATAAGTGGAATCATGCATTATTTGTTGTTCAGTGATTGACTTATGTCATTTAGCATAATATCTTCTGTGTCCATCAGTGTTGCCACAGATGGTAGGATTTCTTTTTTCTTTTCCAGGCTGAGTAATACTTCATTGTATATAGATACCACATGTTTTTATCCATTCATCTATTGATGGTCACTGGGATGTTTCCAAATCTTTGCTATTAAGAATAATTCTGCAGTCAACTTGAGAGTGCAGATATTCCTTTAAGACAAATACATTTTCATATATGTACTACTGAATCACTTTGTTGTATGGTAGAAATGTACACAACATTATAAGTCAAATATATGTCCAAAAAAATTAAAAAATACACACAAAGAAGACAAACAAATGTTTTAAGTTAAACTATAAATGAAGTAGAGAGGTTTATATAGATTTAGAAAAAAAAATTAATAGCATATCAGCTCTAAATCACAGTAGTGAATATCCATCTACATTGTGACTATTCAGTACCCTGCACAAAGCTGAAGTTAAAATCAGGTACTACCAATCTGGAACTTACTGTACATTTTAAAATTAAGCAATCTTATACTGAGGCTAGTTTTTAAAGAAAAAGAAACTAGTTAAACTTCTCAAATCCCAACTGTCAAACAATACATTTATACTAACTTCAGAAATGTACTTTGGCAACCATTTAGGAAGATAGCTTACTTGAGGGACATTTAACAAGTCAATTGCAGAATAAATCCAGCAGATGAAATATAAGTGTTCTGCCTAACTCTGTCTTAAGAAGTTGCCTTGTTACAGATTTTTTTTAAAGCATTCTTGGAGTTCTCAGACCTTGAATTGATTTCCATGTTGATATTTAATCTGATTAAGCTTAAACCATCTGTCTATAAACATTTGGTAATTTTTTTTTCTCTAGCTTTAAAAAAGATCAGATACACAAGAATAAAATGTAATAAACCAACTTGTAGTAATTTTATTATATTGTGGTATTTTGGGATAATTTATTGCTTGTAGGAATTTAACCCATTTTAACAATGTTATATACTTATGGATATACATTTAATTTATGCATACACTCCATATATATCTGCACATACACACACACACACTGTAGTCATTTCTGACTCATCATAATAAAAATAAACTCAGTTGCTATTCTATTTTATAAGAACTTTTATTGAAGCTTAACTTTTGAATACTTCAATATTTTTTGATAAAGCTTCTTCAAGGCAATGCTTATATATTAGAAATCTTGTACCAATGAAAACCAAATTCAATTTTGCTATATTTACATTTCTTTTTCTCAAGTGTAAATGCAATTTTTTTAAATTTTGTATATAATGTCATATAGATTAATAGCTATGGATACTAAAAGCTTTTTAATGCACTCATATTTTTTAAAAAATAAATTACTACAATATTGAATGTATTGAACCATTTAAAAATGTCTCTATATTAAAACATATCTTTTAAATTTTCTTATAAACATATTTTATTTGAAGTTGACACAAGCTAAAAAATAAGGCTAAAATACACAAAAATATATTTTTCAGTGTGTTTGTGTGTACCTGTGCATGTGTATGTATATAAATAATTATTTCTCTATCTAATTGGTGGGACAATTATGGCAACTAAAGACTGAATGTGGAATGTCAGAATTATTTTTTTCTCTTTAAAATCCGGCTCACGCTGAGGTCATTTTAGGTGGGTTATAAAATGCTTTCTGGGTAGAGATTGCTGGTTTCTTCTCAGCCTGAAAAAGTTAGTTTTAGAATTCTGTTTAAACTGGTAGGAACTTTGGGTAATGGATAGGTTTAGTGTTTCCTAGGAAGAATGAAGGAAAAAAAATATTGTTAAATATACCTTGCAAAATAACAACCTGCAGACTAAGAAAAATCATAAAATTGAAAACACTGCCATTCAACTGAGTAAAAAAAAAATTACTTCATTCTCTCCTTAGAATGTTATTTGCATTTATTTTTATATTAAAAGGAAAAAATAACTACCACCCTCTGTACCAATAATGCATCTTAAGTAATTCATCTTTTTAAATGGTATTAACACCCACACAGAATTCATACCTTTATTTGTGAACAAACATTTACAAGGATCATTACTCAGAAGCTATTTGAAATATGAAATGATAAGTAAAAATAACACATTCAATTTGTGTATTTCAGTCATTTTATATGACCTTTTCTTTCATATCCACTTTGCTATGTTTCATTGCCAAAATAGAGTACCAAGGAAAAAAGAATTAACATTTCTAGTGTATTCATAAACTGGTTTGATCTTATATGCTTTGCCTGGTTTAACTGATGCTTAAAAAAAAAAATTTCCTTTCTCAAAAAAAAAAAATGGAGGAGATGAAAATTTACCTTTAAAGAAAGGAAAAATATGACCAAGGGCTTTATTGTTTGATTGGGACATCTATAAATCTCTAACCTCAGCTCTATGTTCTTCATACTTAGCTGTCATTTTATTTATCTCCTGACATTTCCTCCTAGTTCTACACTGGAGATTCCATAGTTGTTATAATCCCCTGAAACCTGACCCTTTGTCCCTATTCCCCAGTCTAAGCAGACAGGTTTTCTTCCTGCTTTTCCGAGCAGTACTCAGCAGTTAAGTCTCTCTGTTTTCCTCCACTGACTTCATGTGTGTCCATCCTCATCTTTAATTTCTCATCTCTCTGGAAGATTTGTCTTTTTCCTGCTGCTTGCTGATCCCTGTACCTGTGTTCTCCAGCCCTTCTTTTCTGCTGTTCTTGTCTCATTTTTATTTCTTTCTATTCTGTACTTGCTCAGATCAACTAGCTATAAAAATGAAAACTTTCCTTCTATCCAGGTACTTCAGTCTGTTGGTTTTTCTCCTACTGCCTTTGCACTGCCTGACTGTTTAAAGAGAAATCTATCCCTTCAATCCACACCTCCTTAAATATCCTTTTTTCTTTTAGCAGAGGAAATATGACCTTAGTCCTTATCTCTCTACTGAAGATCACTAATGACATGAAATCATGAATTCGGCCACAATATTCCTCAAGCCTTGTTTCCTTAACCTTGCTTGGACATCAAACGCTGAGGAAGAGAAGCCAAGTGTCTACAAAATGCATCTACATCTTCCAGAGTAAAGATTTATTTCTAGGAAGAAGTCTTCTAACTCTTGCATTTACATTTGGCTGTGACTGGTACTTGCCAATAAGATGTAAGCAGAAGGAAATAAGTCATTTTCAGATCAAGGGCTTTTCCAAGTTCCTCTCTCAATCAATAATAGCAAGGCCCTATGCTATCTGGTGCCTTGTGATGGAAGGAGCCTTTTCCCCAGTATCACTCAGCAACTATGATCACCCATTTTAGACTGCTAGGTGAGCAAGAAATAAATATCTATTATATTAAACCATTGAAAGATTTGAGTACATTTGTAACTATGCAGAGCCCATCCTAACAGAAGCAGATGATACAGATCCAATCTCCTCTGTCAAACACATTCCTCCCTAGAATTTTTGGATGTGTACCTTCCTGGCTCTTCCCCACTCTCTGATATTCCTCCCTAGTTCTCTCTGATTGCATCTTTTCCAATTCCAGATCCATAAATAAACTGATGAATTTGGGCTTTATTTTCTATCTCTAGGCAATAACCTCAGATATGCAGATGACACCACCCTTATAGCAGAAAGTGAAGAGGAACTAAAAAGCCTCTTGATGAAAGTGAAAGAGGAGAGTGAAAAAGTTGGCTTAAAGCTCAATATTCAGAAAACAAAGATCATGGCATTTGGTCCCATCATTTCATGGGAAATAGATGGGGAAACAGTGGAAACAGCATCAGACTTTATTTTTTGGGGCTCCAAAATCACTGCAGATGGTGACTACAGCCATGAAATTAAAAGACGCTTACTCCTTGGAAGGAAAGTTATGGCCAACCTAGATAGCATACTGAAAAGCAGAGACATTACTTTGCCAACAAAGGTCCATCTAGTCAAGGCAATGTTTTTCCAGTGGTCATGTATGGATGTGAGAGTTGGACTGTGAAGAAAGCTGAGCACCAAAGAATTGATGCTTTTGAACTGTGGTATTGGAGAAGACTCTTGAGAGTCCCTTGGACTGCAAGGAGATCCAACCAGTCCATTCTGAAGGAGATCAGCCCTGGGATTTCTTTGGAAGGAATGATGCTAAAGCTGAAACTCCAGTACTTTGGCCACCTCATGCGAAGAGTTGACTCATTGGAAAAGACCCTGATGCTGGGAGGGATTGGGGGCAGGAGGAGAAGGGGACGACAGAGGATGAGATGGCTGGATGGCATCACTGACTCAATGGACGTGAGTCTGAGTGAACTCCGGGAGTTGGTGATGGACAGGGAGGCCTGGTGTGCTGCAATTCATGGGGTTGCAAAGAGTCGGACACAACTGAGCGATTGAACTGGAGGCTCTCCTCTCAGCATTCTATTTCCTGTTTATCTGCCCATGGTTCCAATGACCACCCGATAAGCATGACCTCAAAATCCATACTCCTTGACTCCATGATCACATTTGCATAGCTCTACCCTGGTAGTTCAGGCTTTCCCAGTGGCTCAGCGGTAAAGAATCTGCCTGCAATGCAGGAGCTACAGGAGACATAGGTTCAATCCCTGGGTCAGGAAGATCCCTTGGAGAAGGGCATGGCAACCCACTCCAGTATTCTTGCCTGGAGAATCCCATGGACAGAGAAGCCTGCTGAGCTACAGTCCATGGGTCACAAAGAGTTGGACACAACTGAACCAACTTAGCACGTACGCATGCACCCTAGTAGTTCAAGTTATTATAGTTGCTTCTGTAAAGATAAAAACACATTTGGAGAATGTCAGAATTAGAACACTCAGTTTTGGAGATGTGTGACCCTCAACATCTGCTGTTCAAAAGTGGTCTAGTCAATGGACTGTTAAGTTCAGCTGACAGTCTTTTGATAGTAAGACTTTCTTAACAAACAAAATGATGTGTTGGTTGAGATTCTGGTACAAGCTCCTCATTTAATTTCAGATGAGCTATTTGATGAACATGGGTCCAGAGTGCCACCACTAGCATGGAACAGCTACCAGCCACCACCCCAGACCAAACTCTGGTTGGCCTGCTTGAACACACTGCTTTAGGCTAAATAAGATCATGTGCTAAATTTGAGAGGAAATACAATCCATGAAATGAGATTACTGCCGACTCCTACATATGAGATATTTATTCAGAGTGATACTGAAACCTGGCCTCGACTCTCCATCAGTGGTCTGGAACTGAGGTAGATTCTGACATATGAAATGGAAAGCAAAGTAAAATCTAACTAGCTCTATGCTTCTGGGTTAAAGATTTGATGATAATATTAACAGTTAACATAACTGATTATTTATCTTAGGTATAGGCAAAATCTATTAAATTATTTTTCTGCATCCTTTTGTTCACTTCTCATCATTATGAGAGGAAAGTGGGAGAAATACTAATGTGAATTCTTTCCATCCAAGATAAATATTCAAAGCTACATAGAAGCAAAAGAACACTATATTAGAATTATAGTCATCACAGCAATCGAATAAAATAGCTTTACCCCAACTAAAGGAAACTATCAAATTATGTTAAAATAGCTTTATTCTTTCATTCAACAAAATTTGCTGTGCATTTGCTCTATGCCAGATGTTTGTCAAAGCTATGTTTTTTCCAGTAGTAATGTATGGATGTGAGAGTTGGATTATAAAGAAAACTGAGCACCAAAGAATTGATGCTTTTGAACTGTGGTGTTAGAGAAGATTCTTGAGAGTCCCTTGGACTGCAAGGAGATGCAACCAGTCCATCCTAAAGGAAATCATTCCTGAGTATTAATTGGAAGGACTGATGCTGAAGCTGAAGCTCCAATACTTTGACCACTTGAGGCAAAGAACTGACTCATTGGAAAAGACCCCGATGCTGGGAAAGATTGAAGGCTGGAGGATAAGGGGATAACAGAGGATGAGATGGTTGGATGGTACCACCGACTCCATGGACATGAGTTTGAGCAGGCTCCAGGAGTTGGTGATGGACAGGGAAGCCTGGCGTACTGCAGTCCATGGGGTTGCAAAGAGTCAGACATGACTGAGTGACTGAACTGACTGACTGAGATGTTTGTCACTTGTAATGTAGGGGTGTAAGTTTAGTAACTCTCCTAAAGAAGCTTACAGTTTGAAAGGTGAACTCAGGGAACTTGAGACTATGTTAGAGCTGCCATAAGGATCTCCCTGGAAGCAATGCGAGATTCATTTAGGCTAACATTATAGGAACAAGAAGAATTCCAAAAGACAATGCCGAACTGAGTTTCCCTTTTCTAGGTGTTATTTGATAACACAAGTTATACATATAGAATATTTGTAAAATTCAGGCATATATAAAGCATAATATGTAAGTTCACTGTAATCTATTTACACATAGATAATCACTATAGACATTTGATTTATTCCCACCTGATCGTTGTCTATGGTTATACGTACATAATGCTTAAATAAAATTGAGACAATAGTGCATGCACTGTACTCTAAACTTCTTTTCCACTTAGTAGTATAGCATAAATACTTTCCAACACTGTTAAAATTCTTAGAAAATCTTATTTTAATGGTTGCATAATATTTCAGCATATAAGATATATGAGTCAAGGTTGTTGGTTTCAAGCCATGGAAACTGGCTCTTGATGATTTAAGGACAGAGACCTTTATTCAGAGGATATTGGGTATCTCCTAGACTCACTGAGAAGGTTGGAGACGTAGGCTTTTAAAATGGCATAAACGATAGAAGAAGTAGAACTAGTTTGGGGCCGACATGACTGCTTCCACCTTTTCTTTCCAGATTGTGCAGCTTCCAACCCAGAATTGCAGCCACTATGGGCCCAGAAACTGAATGTTGCTTCCAGTATTACCCTTTGCCTCTGCCAAAATAAATTTTCTACTGCCCATGCTTCTTTGAGTAACTAGTTCCAGTTCAAATTCCAGAGGGAGTGGATCTGATTGGCTGAGCTTAAGTCAAAGGTTAATATGCTATCAGGTGAGAACCACTGCTTTTAGACGACTTAAGAGAAAAAGTAGAGAATTAGTTTTAGAAACTGGGATAAGTGGTGATATTATCTCTTCCAAATAAATGGAGAAATAGATAATATTCAAGGATAAAAATGTCATTATCTAAATGATATTAATTCTCCCCAAACTTATCTATAGAGTCAATGTAATCTTAATCAAATTGTGAACAAGGTTTTGGGGATCCTCTATTTGGCCCCCTTAGTTTTCTGTGCATCCCTCTTCTAGGACCTATGAGTTTAAAAATAATCTTTTTAACTGTCATGCATCATGCTGCTCTGATATTCATTGTCTATAGCAAACTGATCATCAAAACCTTTTTAAAATTTTTTTAATTACCATAATTATTCCTCATAAAACAGCTAGCCTTACTTAGGTATTCTTTTCTTGTATTTCAAGTCTGACATTCACATTCAATGCCATCCAAAAGAAAGAGTTTCCAAGCCATAAAATAAAGTTCTCAGCAGAAAACACCATACACAAACTCTGCTGTATATGAACATATTATGCCAATCCCTGTAGCCAGAGGAGGGAAATCATATAGATTTGCTTGGATCCCTTGAATCAAGTGTTGGGGGAAAGGAAGCATGTCCATACAATCTGAGCAGCTGGAGTCATAATGAGAAGGAGAGAAGGGGAAACATCTGCCAGGAAAACAACTGAAGTATCCACTGCACTTAATTAGAAATTAACTGGAAATTAACTATTTTTGAAATCCCAAATGAAAACATTAATAAGAGAAATTTTTCATGTGTGAATATCATGTATGTGCTGCACATGGGCCAGCTCTGTGCAGGTGTGAGGGTGTCACGTGTGCATGCACACACGTGTGGAGACGGGGTATGCTGTTCCTCACTTCAACCCCAGCCCTGGTTTTCCTGTCCATGCAGTTAGGGACTTAATTTAAAATTCTTATTTTGTAGGGCCACCTTCCTCAAATACACTGCTGCACCGTTCTAATAAAGGCTCATTTAACCCCCCCCAAAAAAAAAAAATGATGATAATCTTTATTCTTTAGGAATCTTTTCTTTAGTGATATCACATACTCTTGATTACTGGTTCTCTTTTTATTTAATGTTCTAAGGAAGTGAACTTGAATATCAGAACTAGCATTTCAAGCCAGCAAAGTAATAATTATGCAATTTACTTTCACTAGCCAAATGCAATGGAATTCAAAAAGCCTCTTTTACTTTAGATGCTTTAATCATACTAATTTTTTAAACCATAAAACTAAGTACACAGTATTTAAGGAGACAATTCATTAACCTTACAGATGAGTTAGTAATAAAAAGCCAGTCTACAAATGGAAAAGAAAGTGAAGAAGAATCTTATATATTTAGATTTCCAGATTTCAGTGTAATTTCCCTCATCACGAATTATTTCCCGTTACTTGATCCTCACAAATTAATGTTTGCTAACTGTTTTAAATCTTGGGCAAATTATTGCTTTATGCTTAAATAACCATATTTAGAAATGCAATCTACATGAAACACAATGGTCTAGCGTCAGGTAATTAATGCAGCAATGTGACTCTAGGTGCTGTTATGCTGCAAGGCTATTGCTATGCAAGGCTAATTCCTGTTGTTTTGGCATCATAAGATGATATTGCACCTCTTTTCAAAGAGCTTATTTTTATGAAAATACACAGGCATTGGTTATAGGAATGAAATGTCATCAGACTTGAAAAACCCTGTGCAAACATTTTCAATGTTATTATCCAGCACAATAATACCACACTTCAAAATTAGCATGGTAGGCAGAATTATAACCCCTACAAATATATCCATGTCCTAGTTCCTGGAACCTGCAAAGAGGTTACCTTGTATGGCAAAAGGGATTTTACATCTCAGATTGAGTTAATGACCTTGAGATGGGGAGATTATCAATTATCTAAGTGGGTCCCGTATAATCCCATGAGTCCTTAAAAGCAGAGAATCTGGCCTGGTTGTGATCAGTGGGTAATTTCTACAGAAGCAGGATCAAAGAGATGCAACACTGTTGACTCTGAAGATGGAGGAAGGGGTCTTTGAGCCAAGGAATGTAGGCAGCTTCTAGAAGTTGGAAAAGAAATGGATTTTCCTCTAGAGCTTCCAAAAGGAATGCATCCCTGCCAACACCTTGATTTTAGCCCAGTGAGATCCCTGCCAGACTTCTGATCTCAAAAACTGTAAGATAATAAATGTGCTTTGTAGTAAGCCATGTAGTTTGTGGTGATCTGTTTCTGCACCAACAGAACCTTAATATACCAGCCAATACTGCAATGTCTGAAGTATATTCAAAATTTTACATCAAAATTGCTTTTCATTTAAGTGAGGTTTTACATACTTACTATTTCTCCTCCAAATTCCTGATTCTTTAGTTAGAGAAAAAGATAGGCTATATAAGATTTACTCTTCTTCAGAATCCTTTATTTCTCAATGCAACATGATTAATCATTATTAAGTAACTTTGAAATGTTCTTTCTTATCATTTCCCTTGAGGTTGACTACAGTACCTGATCAGCTGTTCTACTGCAGATTTGAAATGTACCACCCTAAGGGCTTCCCTGGTGGCTCAAATGGTAAAGAATCTGCCTGCAATGCAGGAGATCTGTGTTCCATCCCTGGGTTGGGAAGACCCCCTGAAGAAGGGAATGGTTACCCACTTCAGTATTCTTGCCTGGAGAATTCCATGGACAGAGGAGTCTGGTAGGCTATAGAAGCTGGGGTCGCAGAGTCGACCAGTATTGAGCGACTTTCATTACTACTACTGCTACTACCCTAAGGGTCAAAGTGACTACTAAAAAGCATCAGTCAGTCAACAAAGATGAACCACAGTTCTGACCTGTACCATTTACCAATTTTCCCAATGATGGAAAGAACAACCCTAGCATCAGAACTAAATTATATTGCAGAATCAGCTCCAACCAGACAAGGTAAAGTGACCTTACACACAAGGATCGCCATTTACCTATGGTACCAGCTGGGCTGAGACCGATGTTGACCACAAAACCCTGTTGCTATTGTCACTGTCATCTGAAGAAGGGCTGCACCCCAGTACCTTGGCTCCTATTTTGTTACTTCATTACCCACCTCACCTGCAAGACTTGGCCCACAGTGACCTTCATGCCTAGTCTCTTCTTAGTCACACCCTGTTTGCTGTTTCCAAACTGCTTAGATTCCCTTCAAGAAAATGTGTACAGAAAGTGCAGGTGTTTTGCACATATATGCATAAGATACAGCATGCATGTACATGTTATTGTGGGGTAACATGCAGTTGTAACACCTACCAGACTGAAGGCAGCTTTTTTATGGCTAGGTTCTGTAAGAACTGCTCTTCTTTCTTACACGTAGTAACAGTGTAAAATATACCTTCAAATGTACACTTATTTATGTTCATACCCTACCATACAGCACATACCAACTGGAAGAAAAACCCAGAGACCACAAGCAAGCACATATAAGTCTTGCCCTGGAGAGAGAGAAAATAAATTTTTATGCTACTCTGTCAGTCTCATTCATCACATCCATCAGGACAGAAGTGACAACCCCATCTAAATATGATCCTGTTCATAAAAACTTGCAAATTATTTTCCACAGTAAAAAATAACATGACAAGATTTTTTTCTGAGAGGGTGACAGAGAATGAGATTGTTGGATGGCATCACTGACTCAGTGGACATGAACTTGGGCAAACTGGGAGATGGTGAGGAACAGGGAAGTCCATGGGGTTGCAAAGAGTTGAACATGACTTGGTGACTGAACAACAACATAAGTAATACAGTATCCTTGTAAATAGTTAGCACAATACATAAAATTAGAAGATACTAATTTTTGAAAAAAAGCACAGAATCTCCTCAGTCTAAGATAACCACAAAGAAAACTTGTGCTTGTGGGCAGCTTTCTCCACAGACACATTTCATTTTATAAATGAGTAAATCTGATATTAAGATTTCTGGTTTTGTTATGGAAGCATTTCAGTTTTTAAATCCGGTTTGTGGTTGTTGTTTTGGATTCCTAGTCTTTTGCTCCTCTCTGATTGTACCCTTCTCCATGCAGTTGCATGTATGTATGTTTGTGTGTGTGTGGCTGTGTGTTTCTGCTGTTTTTTTTGGGGGGGTGGTGGTGCTAAAAGTGGATATTCAGAGAAGGTAAGACATTTGCTTTAGAAATACTTCAATAGCTTTTCAAAATGTAAAGTTTAGTCAGCTGACTAGTATTGATTAAGTTGAGGGTTATTGCTCTGCCTAGAGAAGAATGGTACAGGGGGCGAGTTAGTGGCTTTTAGATGGAGAGGAAATAGATTTCTAAGGTGAAGAAAGGAAGATCTGAAAAAGCAGAGGGACAGTGGAATCCAGTGGGATGCCCAACCAATGACAAGGATAGCCAATGGACTAGGAAGCATTTTGGCTTATATTTTACATTGTTGTCCATATTGTGCTGTCTCGGCTTATATTCTGCATTAGGCTGTGTTGCGATTTTTCTTCATCACCTGCAACCTTCAGTAAAAGCCTTCTACACTGTGAGTGGCCTTGTACTGTTAGAGAAAGCAAGGACTAAGGGCCTACACAATAAGGAAATATAGAGAAAGATAAGAAAGGAGGACAGTGGCAGGGCTGAATCTGAAAATTTCATGGAGACGGGAATGGAGTAAAGGGTGACGAGAAGAAACAGACTTCAGAGACCACTCAGGAATTTCAGGAAAGAAGTGGCATTGTAGAAATATGCCATAAGAATTGCATTTGACTATTAAAGGAAAAAGTAACCAGGAGAACCCTGGGGCCTGGGAACACTGAGCAGGTAATGTTTAGATGATAACTTCTATAATGTGAATTTACCTACGCAAAACTACCAATGACTGAGTCTTTCCTGGTATTCTAAGTACATATTGACAAATTACTCTTCAAATTATACTCCCATAAAATGTGTATGCCAACATCTGTTTTTATCATACCCAGAACACAAGTGAGTCATTTTTTCCTCTTTGTCAGTTTAGTAGGTAAAATATTGTGTATCCTGGTAGATTAGATTTTCAGTTGACTTTGGAAGAGGCTGAAAAATCTTTTATTTTTTCAATTTTCTGTGTTTATTCTACTGATAATTTAGATATCATAATTAAATTTCAAATAAAGTCTACATAATCCAGTTACCTACCCATAAGAATATTATACCACTTTTTAACTAATAATTTTATAAATGTAATAAAACTGGCTTCTTTTTAGAAGAACTAAACCCATATTGTATAATGAAAAGTAGGGGTTTTTTCCTACACAGCTAGCTTAAAAGTAATTAGTCATCACAACCACAAATTATTTTTTTTAAAGAGCTGGAAACTTTTTATTAGTATATGCTTTCTATTAGTATATGCATGAATATATGCTAAAAACTTGGAAACCCTGAGATAAATATGACCAACAGAATTACATGTGCCTTAATCCAGATGGAATTTCTTTTCTCCTACAGTCATGGTCTATCCTCTTTGGGTCTACATTTGAGGAAGAGATAGATTGAATTCTGCCCATTTGCTAGAAAGAATGTTTTCCTAGTTAGGAAATGGGCCAAGATGGATCTTCCACTGCTCAAAAACATGACACACATGATACTACCTGTAAGTATTCTCCTGGGATACAGGATGTGTTAGGTTGCTAGAAATGCCATTATAAAATAGCACCGACTGAGTGGCATAAATAACAGAAATTTATTTGTTACGGATCCAAGTGCTGGCAGGCTTGGTTTCTGGTGAGAGCTTTCATCTCAGCTTCCTGAGAACCACCTTCTCACCATGTCTTCACATAGCCTTTCCTCTACACGCACACTCCTGGTATCTCTTCTTGTTATTATAAGGAGGCCATTCCTATTGGATTAGGGCCCACACTTATGTATTCATTTAACCTTCATTAACTTCTTAAAGACCCTGTCTCCATATTCAGTCACATCAGGATTAAGGCTTTAACATATGAACTGGGGGAGAAGCAGCCACCATTCTGTCCATGACTCAGAAGCTCAAGTTTGACTGTGGCACACCCTGTAATACGTGGCTTGTGGTACAGTAGTAGCGCTGTTAGGTGTTCAGTCACGTCCGACTCTTTGCAATCCTGTGGACTGTAGCCCACCAGGCTACTCAGTCCATGGACTTCTCCAAGCAAGAATACTGGAGGGGATTGCCATTCTCTTCTCTAGGGACTCCCTGATCCAGGGATCAAAATTGGGTCTCCTTCATTGCAGGCAGATCGTTACCATCTGAGGCACCAAAGAAGCCTGGGATATGCTATAATTGTAGCATATTATTTTAAGAGATACAAAGCGGGGTCCCATTATCCCAATTACAGTGTAGAAGTGACATTTTGGTTTTCGATAAGAAATGGAGAATTCCATGTTGAGACATACATCAGTGAAATAAATAACATAATTCCAGACTGAGCCATAAAGCGGTAGAATTAAACAGGTATGCAAGCAACAAATGAAAGCTGTATGCAAGGTATTAAGCACAATCAGAATTAAAATTTTAAAAATTGCTCCCACATCCAAAGCCAAGTATTTCATTGTGATAACTGCAATTGAAAATGGCTTAAAAACATTGGGCCTGTGTATTGGCATATTCAGAAAACCAACCATCAGCAAACATTCCACTCAGGAATTTTATCTTTAGTTCCTTTTGACATTTGTAAAAGTCCCCTCCTCCGTCCTCTTTTTATTAATGAATTAGGGGCTTTCCACCTGCAAGGCAGCTTTGAAGTCACAATTCTTTCTAGAAGTACAGACTTCCTTCAGAGATTTCTTTCTAAATCCTCTTAGAGAATATGGTGCTCAGAGCTTTTGTTCTATACAATCACTCCCTGATGGGATGAGTGGACTCAGGACCAGGCAACCTGGTGCCTGAAGCCCCTCCCAGCACAGTCAAGCCCCAGCAGGTGCTGCAAAACTGGGGGGAGAAAGAGCTCCCCTCCTCTGAGAAGGAGCTGTTCTCACCAGCGGTAGCCTCATTCGAAAGCATCTCAACTATGTGCACCAAGTGTGAGTGTGTATATATGTATGACACACATACCCAAGAGTTATATATGTTCTAATTCATATATCTCTATTTTTCTCCTTTGAATTTCACTTACCATCTCATAGGGCTGTTACAGAAAAACAAACTGTTCTTATCATCTCTAAGCTTCTTTAAAGATGGAGTGTTCTTTTATTATACTGTTTAAGATAAGAATCAGTTTGGTATTTCCAAGTCATCTGAGCACTTTACACAAAAGTCTTGTAAATTATCCTTTTGCTTTATGAACTTTTAAGATCTCTAGACAATTCCAGAAACTTTGAATTATGTTCTTCGGTATGACTTTCACTGCTGCGAAAAGAAAGACTGAAATCATTAAATATTGGCCCAAGAGGGTTGGTTCTTGAAGCCAGACAGTTTCAAGGAGGATTTCTAACCTGATACGATATTAGTCTTCTAGATTTCTATATGATTTGTTCTCTGAGGGTAAAGCAAAGCATCATACTTTTTTGATATTCAGTTAAAGAATAAAATAAAATACTTTATAATCTTAATTGGAAACGCCAAGGATTTGATTGAATTTCTAACTCAGGGTGCTATTTTCTATTATTAAGAATGAGTTGTGCTACTGTTAATGCAGCAGAAAAGAACTCATCTTCAAAATATCCTGGGACCCATGAAATGCAAAACAGAAGTGAGCAACAGCCTATGGTCTGGGTGTCTGCCAGCAACTCTCACATCTGCTGTTTGGAGTGCCAGCATTTGGTCTGTGATTTGGAGACCCTTTCTTCAGAACAAGTTCTGTTTTGGCTGAACTTCCTTCCTACCTTTCCAGTAATTATTACACCTCATATAATAAGCTTTGGACTTAATGTTATTTCAAGTCGTATCGAGTGTCTCATATACTTGGGAAGACTCAAGTCATAATACCAGAATCTTCTGGATCACCACCAAAGTTTTTTGAGGTGATGGTATGTCATCCCTGGGGACTGGCCAAATGTTTACTGGGCACTCCAGAATTTTTTTTTTCATGTATGCTCCAAAATCACTGTGGACAGTGATTGCAACCATGAAATTAAAAGATGCTCCGTGGAAGAATAGCTATGATAAATCTAGACTGTGTATTAAAAAGTGGAGACATCACTTTGCTGACAAAGGTCTGTATAGTCAAAGCTATGGTTTTCCCAGTAGTCCTGCACGGATGTGAAAATTGGACGAAAAGAAGGCTGAGCACCAAAGAATTGATGCTTTCGAACTGTGGTGTTGGAAAAGACTTTGAGAGTCCCTTGGATTACAAGGAGATCAAACAAGTAAATCCTAAAAGAAATCAACCCTGAATATTCACTGGAAAGACTGATGCTGAAGCTGAAGCTCCAATACCTTGGCCACCTGATGCGAAGAGTTGACTTATTGGAAAAGTACCTGATGCTGGGAAAGAATGAAGGGCAAAAGAGAAGGGGGCAGCAGAGGATTAGACGGTTCAATAGTTTCACTGACTCAGTGGTCATGAATCTGACAAACTCTAGGACATAGCAAAGGACAGAGGAGCCTGGCATGCTATAGTCCATGGGGTTGCAAAGAGCCAGACATGACTTAGCAACTGAAAAACAACAATATACTATATTAGAGGCCCAAATGGGTTCTGCTTAACTTGACCATCATGTCAAAGCTTGACCATGTGTGTCAAAGCACACCATCTTTCAATAACGGATACATGTTGCAGGGAGAAAAGAATGATTCTTTTTTTCTTTATATGCCTGGGTTCTCTGACTGGGACCATGCAAATTAAACTGACTAAAGAAAATTTAGCAGAAAAAGAGCAAACAGACATTTTTGTTTTTCGGTCATAAGTAACTCAAAGGGGTGGTCAGAACATACAGCTCACATAGTTTCTGAACAATGAACAATATATTTGTAGAGAAGTGACAAAACAAAAAGGTTTTTAGACTTCAAATGGCGGCAAACGGTGAGAAGATAAATATTATCATTTTTTGGCCATGCCATGTATCTTTGGGATGGTAAATCTATCGGGAATCTAATGGGAAAATATGGGCTTCCCAGGTAGTGCTAATGGTAAAGAACTCTCCTGCCAATGCAGGAGACATAAGAAACATGGGTTTCATCCCTGGGTAGGAAGATCACCTGGAGAAAGGCATGAGCATCACAACCCACTCTGGTATTCTTGCCTGGAGAATCCCATGGACAGAGGAGCCTGGAGAGCCACAGTCCACAGGGTCACAAAGAATTGGATGTGACTGAAGTGACTCAGCATGCAGTACAATGGAAAATACAGGCTAGTTACTAAGAACTGTCATGTAGATTCCTCTGGTGCTGTCTTGGGGCTGAGAAGAGTCTAAAGTTATCTCTGGTGATTAAGAATCTCCTGACCTTCCTGATGGTGGTGGGGGGCAGAGAGTTGATTCTGGGTCAACTTTTTCTCTATTGTTTTCAGCTTAAAATAATTTATATGCCAGAGTAGCATATTTTGGGGTGGCATACTCTAACTCAGTCTTCCTAGTTGGAGCAGTGGTAAAGAATTCACCTTTCAGTGCAGGAGACATGAATTCAATCCCTGAGTCAAGAAGATTCCCTGGAGTAGGAAGTAGCAACCTGCTCCAGTATTCTCACCTGGGAAATCCGAGGGACAGAGGAGCCTGGTGGGCTACAGTCCAAAGAGACACAAAGAGTCAGACACAACTGAAGCAACTGTGTGCACGTGCATACACACACACACACACACACACTCTAAGTCACTTCGGTGTTATAATACATTTGTCAGATCCATAGATGTACAGTACCAAGAGTGAACACTAATGTGAAGTATGGACTTTGGGTAATAATGGTGTGTCAATGTACATTCACAAGTAGCAAAAATGTACCAGTCTAGAGATAAATGGGAAGGTTGATAGTGGGGGAGGCTATGAGTTGGGGGCTGGGGCAGAGTGTATATGGGAATACTGCCTTTTTGTTCAGTTTTGCTGTACACTGAACAGTTGTAAAGCTGCTCTAAAAAAAAAAAAAATTAAAATCTGTTAAAAAAAAAAACAGGTGTGGTCTAAGAAATATTTTGTTCTTTGTTCCTAGTTCCTGACACAGATCCTAAAACCTTTGGAATTTCCTGAGTGATAGGAATGTTTTCTGTTGTTCATAAAAAGGCTCCTTTTGATTATACTTGAGCTTATTCTAATATGATAACTTAAGACAGGATCCCTCAATAACCTCAGAATAAGACTGGAAACCAGAAAGAGCAAATTATTAGTTGAAAATTTCAGCCTCACCCACTAACCATTAGGGTTGGGAAGAGAGCTGAAGATTGAGTACAATTCTAAGATGGTAATATTCAGAGAACTTTCAGTTTGATGAGCACATCAAAGTTCTGGGAGGGTCATGGACCTGGAAAGACCATGGAAATTCCATGCCACACTCCCACCCATACCCTGATCTATGCATTTCTTTCATTTAGCTGCTGGTAAGCTGTCGGAGAAGGCACTAGCAACCCACTCCAGCACTCTTGCCTCGAAACTCCCATAGACGGAGGAGCCTGGTAGGCTGCAGTCCATGGGGTCGCTAAGAGTCAGGCACTACTGAGCGACTTCCCTTTCACTCTCCACTTTCATGCATTGGAGAAGGAAATGGCAACCCACTCCAGTGTTCTTGCCTGGGAAATCCCAGGGACAGAGGAGCCTGCTGGGCTGCCGTCTTTGGGGTTGCACAGAGGGGGACACGACTGAAGCGACTTAGCAGCAGCAGCAGCAGCAGCAAGCTGTATCCTTTACGATAAACCAGTGAATGTCAGTATTTTCCTAAGTTACTCACACCACTATAGCAAACTATCAAGCCTGGATAGGAAGTGGTTAGAACTCCTAATTCATAGTCTGTTAGTCATAAATACAAGTGTTCTGAGATTTGTGACTGGAATCAAGATGGGGGCAGACCTGTGGAACTGAGCCCTTTAATTTGTGGATTCTGATGCTAACTCTAGGTACATATGTCAGAATTTAATTCAGTTGGAGGACCCCCCACTTAGTGTTAGGAAACTTGAAAATCTCACACAGGAGATAATGCAGTTGAGAAGTGCTTGGATAAACTGAAATTGACATATGTATTAAATGCAACATTAATCTCACTGTATTTGGTTTTAAAGTATCAAAGACATACAAACAAAAAAGGCTCTTCGTGTTATATGGATACTCCCAAATCCAGATGAATAGCAAATGACAAACCAATGTGGTAAAACTCAGGTAGAAAGGAACTGGACAAATATTCTGTCTTGATTGAGCCCAGCTTAGCCCTTCTCAGATATTCACTTCCAAAGACTATAGACAGAAGGCTCACGTTGTATTGATGGCAACTAAAAGAATACAGAGGCCATTCTCTCAACATCCTTCAATGTTTTCCCCAGCAGTATTTGGCTCATAATAGTACCTTATGTATGCATAGTACACCTCATTTACAAGCATTTTCATATTCATTATTTCATTTGATTTCACTTATTTACTACCAGTACTGCTCCTGCATTTTGAACGTCATCAATCAAATTCAGAACTCTAGGTGAAACTCAGAAAGAAATTCATTGCTCTTTCAGGTGTTACAAATGAACCAGCTGGGTGGTCCCATTCATTCCTCTGATTTTCTGCTGTGCCCTTGCAAAACTGAAATTGTAATTTAAGAGGCATATTGCACAGCCTCAGAACACTGCCACAGAACATATTTCAAGCTCTATTTGCTTCTAGATTTTTAGCCTAAAGTAGAATGCAAATATCCCCTAGAATTCCCTTTATTTATGACTCAAAAAGTATGGTCAAAAAGGTCTCTGTAAATGACCAATGATGAAAGTGATTATTATCATACGTACTTAAGGTAAAGAAGAAAGGAAACGTTCTTGATGATTTCAAAAACTTCAAAAGGGAGGAAAGAAAGGGAGGGTCATTTTTAGATTACTAGGGAATAAAATAATATGCTTCTAAGACTAACTCAGTGAAAAGGAAGTCTAAATAAAGTGAGGCTAAAGAATATTTATCTGTAAAGGAGGTTATAACTAAATTTCTCTCCCTCATACTGAGAGAACCACTAAGAGTAGCTTCATGTTTGAGACAAGGAAAATACTGATAAGAGACTTTACTAAGCCATGAATCTAGTTCATGATATATACAAAACAAAGTGTTATAAACTGAGGCACAGATCTGGGTCCTAGAAAATTCCTATTCCTCTTCAAGCTAGCAAATAAAAAGCCCAAGAATCCAAGATTCCCAGCCAGTTTCTGGGGTCTCCTTACAAAATCCTTTGTTGGGGGTCCCCAAAACTTACATATTTTACAACAAATCAAAGTTAACCAAAAAATTACATGTATTATTAATGCAAATTTATTCAAATCATTCAAAATATATGTATTGGAAAGAGCCCAAATCTTTAGTTTTAAGAGTAGATTTAAGTTCCCATCAAAGTGATCAAAAGGACTTCCTAGGTGGCACAATGGTAGAGAATCTGCCAGCCAGTGCAAGAGATGCAAGAGACACAGGTTCAATCCCTGGGTCAGGAAGATCCCCAAGATAGGAAACGTCATCCCACTCCAGTATTCTTGCCTGGGAAAATTCCATGGACAGAGGATCCTGGCAGACTACAGCCCATAGGGTCACAAAGAGTCAGACATGACTGAGTGACTGAGCACAAAAAAGTGATCAGATCCAGTAATATTCCTGTGGTGGTGATGAAAGTTGCTCAGTCGTGCCCAACTCTTTGTGGATCCATGGATAGTCCATGGAATTCTCCAGGCCAGAATACAGGAGTGGGTAAGCCTTTCCCTTCTCCAGGGGATCTTCCCAACCCAGGGATCTAACCCAGGTCTCCCGCATTGCAGGCTGATTCTTTACCAGCTGAGCTACCAGGGAAACCCAATATTCCTGTATATTGCGACAAGGTCTGTATCTCAAAAGTCATGGAGAGGCTGCAGAAGCTAATTAAAAAGAATTAGAACATTAAGATTTAACCCAAGCTCCAAGCTACTTCTGGTCTCACAGATCTGAGTAGCTTTCCTTCTGAATGATGGTGAAAAAGTCATGTTCTTGGAGTTGTTCGGGGTTCAAACCCCAGCTCTGTCAATCAGTCTCAAATACCTAATTGACAATTGAATTCCATTTAGGGAATGAAATAAGATAATACCAGTTTATAAAGTACTAGCCAGTGGAAGAATTTTAATATTGTCAACTACAAATTGGTACTTGCCAAGAGCATTGCCAATGACTGAACAACAAAGGCATTTGCCATCTGCCTCTATGGAGTTGGAAAAAATAGGTGTTCATCCAGCCATGCACGGGGCCAGTCAATTGTCCTATTTGGTTTGCGCTGCTATAAAAAAATACCATGCTGTCTGTCTTATATATAACAGAAATTTATTTTCTTATAATACTAGAGGCTTGGAAGTCCAAGAAGGAGGTGCTGCTGAGCTGATGTCTTGTGAGATCCCACTTCCTGATTTGTAAATGGTTATCTTCCTGCTTTGTTCGGACATAACAGAGTGGGGAAGAGAATCCTCTGAGGCCTCTTTTTGTGCATGCTGCAAGCTAAGTCACTTTAGTTGTGTTCAACTCTTTGTGACCCTTTGGACTGTAGCCCACCGAGCTCCTCTGTCCATGGGATTTTCCAGGCAAGAATACTGGAGTGGGTTGCCCTGCCTTCCCCTGGGTGATCTTCCCAACCCAGGCATTGAAACTGCATCTTGTCCATCTCCAGTATTGACAGGCAGAGTCTTTACCACTAGCACTAATCCCATTACTAAGAGCTCTATGACCATGAGGACTCCATGACTTAACCACCTTGTTACTGAACTTGGGTCTGCTCCCCAGTCACACAGCAAAGCCTATCTATGGCTCCAGGTTGTGGTGAAGGAGAGTATAATATTTACTCCAGGGCACGAAGCGAAGAGAATAGGCATCTCATCCTCAAAAGACCGCAAACTCCCTGATGGCTTTTAGGAAAGAGTTTTTAAAGGGGACCTTTGAAGTGAGGTTTGTAGGGTGCGTGATTTTCTTGGGATTGGTTGGTGATGAGGTAAACAGGGTGATATTTCAAGAATCTCAATTATCAGCCTCTGGAGTCTGGAGTCTGGAGTCTACAAACTTGTGGTCAGTATGTAGTCTCCACCCCCCACCTTGGGGAGGGTCTTACATTCCACAGAACAACTCAAAAATATGCATCCGATTGTTAGGTAGATCCCTTGAGGAGGAACTAGGAATCTGTCTTATCCCTGAACGGTTCAAGCTGTCTTGTTTAACTGCTTTTCCTTTGTTTCTGCATTCCATCGCTTCTCTAATTAGTAACCACTTGAGTCTGCACTTTGGAACTTAGGGAAGGCCTAAGAGAGGAAAGCATTTTAAATCTACAAACAAGAGATGGGCGGCACAGAGGAGCTTTTGTATCCAGGAAAGTCCCACAGCTTTCTGTTTGGTTTCAGTTCCCCCTTTTCTTTGATACTCCCCAGTCCTGAAGGGAACGGTGGCGAGAGAAGAAACAGAATAAAGTTTTGGATGGAGAGCTTAATCATAAACTCAACAGGGGAACTTGATTTTTGGGGGAGACTGGGTTTTAATCTCTCAAAAGGCCTATCTCCTACTACCGTTGCATAAGAGTGAGGATTTTGACATGAATTTGGGGGGGGGCACAAACGTTCAGCCCATGAGATCAGCCATCTAAACTAAGCACAGCTGGGAAGCAAGAGGTGACACAGGACAATGTTGAACATATGGTTATTTGCACATTCCTGAGTGTCTACTAAGTGTCTGCAAGATGCTAGGCACTGTGCTAGGAGCAGGGAATACAAAAGTTAACAGAACAGAATTCTTGCCTGCAAGATATTTGCCAGCTGGTGGAACATTTAATATTCTAGGACAGATTTTTCAGAGTTTGTTTTATGGGTGTTCATGGGTTCTCTACCCAAAGGTTTGGAAAATCCTAGATTGAAAATAATAGCTGTTTTGTGTGCCAAGCACTAATCTAAGTGCTCTACATATATAAACTCTTTTAATTCTCAATATTGTTATCATTATTCTTATTTTGCAGACCCATACAGATTAAGCAGCTTGCTCAAGGTCACACAACAGAGTTTTTCAATACTTTGCATTTTGAATGTCTTAGACAAATTAGAGTATGTATATTTCCCAATTGTTTGATGAGGGAAAACTTTTTCTCCTCTAATGTAGCATTTCACAGGATCAATGTTTTAAAGGAAATATCTGGGAAAAAGTTGTGGAACAAAAGAATAAAATTTGTTTCAATTCTCCTTTGCTGTGTATTAACAGCTGCATTGAAGACATGGCTTATTTTATTCATTTTTAAAAAGTTTAAGTCCCAGGACACTGCCTAGATGCTCTAGCCTTTGTGCTCACATGCTATACTCTCACTTCTAACAGGTTTGGGAATCCAGATGGTAGACAAACAGGGTGCTGCGGAACAGAAGCTGAAGGCTGGCTTTTCAGGACACCTAGTAGCATCATGGAAATTGGGATCATTATTGAGCTGTAACTTAGAGAAGAAAATGAAATCTGACAAGTCTTTTTCATAACAAGATCAAAGAGATTATGACAGATTGTGAAAATACAGTCTTATTTTTCAAGCTGCTAATTTGTCTTCTCACCACTTCGCTGAGAAGAGCTTATGAGGGGCCCTTTCTTAGAGGAAGTGGTTGAGGATACCTTCTTGGCTGCATGGTTTAACCTCTATGAAAAAAATATGGCTTTTATTGATTCATGGTGACAAGGTGCAAAGAAGAAAAGGAACTTTAAAAAATGTATTTGGAATCTGAGTTTTTAGCATCACAAACACAGGTCATTGTGTGTTTTGTAAATGTAAGGTAGAATAAAAGATAGGGAATTGTATGTCCCTTATATTCATCATTCTAACACAGTGACTGTTGCTTAAATTGGAATGCTCTTTATCCTCCCAAATATAAATATGTTTTTAAAAAAGCAATGATAAAATAATAAAATTACTCATTACCTTAAACAGATTTAAGTCACTCTTCTTGTGCCTTGCACACTCACAGCACACTTTTCGATAAAGCTAAATTTCACAATAGTGTACTATAATTAATATAGTCCCTAATCTGTACAACAGTTTTAATAAAGGTCAGATTTGAGAAGGTTTTTTTTCCAAAAGCATTCCAAATGCATTACATATCTCCAACCAAGAATCATGGAATCACAATAATAATTAATATTCATAAACCCTGGTACTATGCACAAAATACAGATGTGAGGAGGCTGATAATGTTGATGGTGGGCAGACGAGAGGTCTGTTCTTCTATTCTCTCCAAGAAATATGAGGCAAGGTCTTTAGCAGGGTGGAGTAGGGACAGATGGAGTGCCCATTTGAGATTTATAACCAAAAATTTAGAGCAAAAATAGTCAGTAAGCGTGTATATTTTTTTTTCAGGAACATTTGACTCAGATGGAAGCGTAAAGTATGAAAGAGCTTTTTTAACCAGAGTCTGATCTTTTCCATGACACCTCTAGAAGAAAGAAAAAGGCAAGGGAGTTAAATATTTTCAAGGGAGTGTTGTTGTTATAGATAATAGAGTCCAATTTGATTACAAAGACAAATGAAGACACAAGATAGGATGCGTGGGAGTACCGGTGGTAGCTTTAATGGACAGGAGGTCTTCTGAGGTGGAAGCTATGGCCATGAGGGTCTACAGCTTAGATTAATGGAGAACTCAACTTTTGACCTTCACATAAATTATCTGAACTTCCCCTCACAAGGCCAAAAGAGAATTATTCTCCCCATTTTACAGTTGAGGAAAACGAAGATCAGAGGATTTCCAAGTCTTGTGCAAGATCACAAAGTAAAGAACAAGGGGAACGAGGACTGGAGCCCACCCAGGTCTTCCAAATCCAAACCCTGAACTCTTGACCCAAGAATAATGACATTTTTCTGAGAAGACATTTTATGGCATCTCTGCTGTCCACTTAGCTGACTTCTCTCAAAAAGAATGCCTTTTCTGGGAAGAGTCATAACAAGTAAAAGGTAAAAGAAAAAAGATGAATGCAATGCTGAGTGGTAGGCCAGCACGAGACTAAAATTATGTCTCTTTGTGAATGTTCTCCACACAATGTGAGGAATTTAAATTTAGGGATTGCAAGATTTAAAAAATATTTTCAATGCACCATCAGAGCGAGTCTGTTCAAGCGCATATCTTACTGCAAGATCACAGTACAGAGGAATAAGGCTAGTATGCAAATAGTAAAACTCATAACAGTGAGGAAGAGCTGCTCCTGCCATGTATCACTGGACCTCTCAGTTCAGGGACCTGAGTTTGAATTGCTTGTGTTCCTCAAGGTTACCAGGGATCCTTGAGAATGCACATGACAGACATATGATCAGAAGCACATGTGTGATTCCTGTCCATCCAAATAGACGATAGCTACACCACAGAAGAGTTTTCACTGAAGTGAAAACAAGGTCTATGTAATGTTTCCTGGGAAGCAAGTGACTTTCAGATAAGCAATTCCAAACTGAAAGTTGCTCAGTCATGTCCATCTCTTTGTGACCCCATGGACTATACAGTCCACGGAATTCTCCAGGCCAGAATACTGGAGCGGGTAGCCGTTCCCTTCTCCAGGGGATCTTCCCAACCCAGGGATCAAACCCAGGTTGCCCCACATTACAGGTGGATTTTTTACCAGCTGATGCACCAGGGAAGCCCAAGAATAAAGTGTATGGTAAATCTTGCCCAGATAAGACAGATATTGGGAAATAAATATAGCAATGGGTAGAACACAGAAATAAAACAGTAAGCTTTATAATCTATTCAATGTTTTTTATTTTACAAATGTAAAGATTTACTTATTTATGCCCTGCCTTATTTTTCAATAGAAATTCTGAGATACAAGAACTTTTACTGTAAGGTATAGAAATATACAAACAAGGATGCAAAACCAGAGCCAGGGAAAATGTACAAATGAGTAAAAAGTAAAGATAAGAGAGAGAAAAAAAAGTGGTTAATGTACAGGCTAAGAAGATATCCTTAACTGTGATAATAGATCTACAAATATGGTCTAAACTTCCTGGTAGCCAGCTTGGGGCAGTGGGTTTGGGAGTAGGGCGGTAGGGGTGGGGAAAGGTGGGAGGAAGTCAACTAAGCTATCTGTTTAACAACAAATATTTATGATTTGAAATGAGGTTTTCATAACTTTGAACTCAGAGTTTTTCCCCTCAGGGTTCTTTCTCAAATTCCTCCTAACACAGATGCAAGCCCCAGCTCAATCCTCACCTGGTTCTTAGACTGACCTCATCGAGGGCCAGCACCACCTGCAAAAAAAGGAACCTGGGAGAGCCAGATGTCCTTGCTCAACAGATGCCTTGGGCTCTGTCTGTGTGATGCCATAATTATCTCTGTTTTGTTTTTTGTTATTATCAATGCCCTTGTGGGTTAGCTGGTTTCTATACGATTTTTCCTAGGGCTTCCCAGGTAGCACTAGTGGTAAAGAACCTGACTGCCAGTTCAGGAGACATAAGAGATGTGGATTCGACCCCTGGGTCAGGAAGGTCCCCTGGAAGAGGAAATGTCAACCCACTCCAGGATTCTTGCCTGGAGAATCCCATGGACAGAGGAGCCTAGTGGGTTACCATCCTTAAGGTCACACAGAGTCGGACACGAATGAAGCAACTTAACACATACACACATACAACCTTTCCTGACACCCGAATCTTCTGGTTTGGGGGTCACCCTTCTGATTTACACATAGTCTTGGATTATACACTGATACTCAGGTTGGAGTCTCACATGTATCCACACCACTTCCTCGGGTCTGCTGGTCCCTTCCTCTTGGACAATGTGTCGATTTAGCCCTGATAATATTTCAAGGTCTTCCAACCTATACAATTTAAACTGAGTGAATTTCAAATATACCCTCACATTGAATTTAAAATCAATGACAACCCTCCATATTAAGAATATCAAGAGTCTTAGTGGATGACCAAAGTCATCAAGGAAAGCAAGTGAAACAAGATACAAAGGCCTAGGCCACACCCATGCCTTTCTTTCCTCCTAAATCAAAGGCTGCATTGTCACTGTGTTATTAAATATATTGATCTCATTTGTGTTGTCTGTAACATGGCTCTGAAGCTTGAGGACAGGTAGAAGACATAATCAAATTTGGCCCAGTGCCCAGAAGAGCATTGAGTGCACAGGCACGATGAATATTACTGATGATGAAAACTTACAAAGGGTGGGAATAATTTGGAAACCCTTCAGAGGAAAGCAACAAAGATGGTTATTACACAGTTGAAAAGTGATCTACACTTAGGAAAAGGTCCACAGAACTAGGCTATTTAGCCTATAGAAGAGGCAGTTAAGTGCAGCATAATAATAAATCCACACTTGTCCGCTATCTCTTATACAGAAGCTCATAAACAGCTCTTCTTCAACCTCGGTGATTACAGAACAAGGAAGGAAGAATGTAAGTGGAATCAGACATTTCAGCTCTCCTTCGAAAGTTAAACTTTTCATAACTAGATTTTGTTTTTGTGGGAGAAAAATTCTAATTTCTTCCTGCATTTTTTAAAAATAGGACAGCAGACTTGTATCTCCCAGATGTCTGCTTTTTAAATCAGAAATCTAGTTTGCTCACCAACTGCAATATTCTCCCATGTTTTTCCTATTTTACATATATATGCATTTAATTTAATATCAGACACCTGGTTAGGAAACAACAGGCACTTTATGTGTTTGATTTTGTGCCTGAAAACAGCCGTTCAGCCCAATTCCAACATGATACAGGAGTAAGAGTATCCAGAAAAGGCACCTTCTATCTAGTCCTTTTTAGCAGTCTGCTTAAATTTCCCAGATTATCTATTTTGAAGTCATAAATGTGCTAGCACCGGGAAACTGAACCTCCTATGAACCCATGTTATTTTTCAAGGTTGTTATAGCTGGATTTAGTTACTAATTTTTAATGGAGCAGGGACACATGTGTCACAGAATATAAACAATTTCTCCTCCTGCATAAATCACCCTTCCTCCATTCCATAGACTAACCCTTGGAACAGCTGGTATCTGAGGATGACCGTTTACTTTAGACTTTGTTCTCAAGTAGATAAGAATTGTCAAGCAGAGGAAACATACATATATTTGTGTGTGTGTGGGTGTGTGTGTGTGTCTTATATATGAAGACATCTCAGACACAGACATAAAATCTCCATGATATAGGCTTTATTTCAGTATTCAAGAGTATAAACAGGCCCATTTGGTTGAATTCAGTTTTGCTCAATTAAAGCTGAATTTATGTAATACCATCTAGCATTGGTATTGACATTTGGTGGCATTCAAGATGGTATTTACACTCACTGTTCTAAACGTCCATGCCACTATTTGCAGTAGGTTCAGGCCTCCAGCTCCCTGTTTGTTGAGGTTCACCTACCAGAGTTTAGCCCCATAAAGATTCCTGAAAGAGGCTCTTCATGCTAAAGCAACTCCATAGAAAGCTGTGCATGTGCAGCCCAGAATGTATCAGCCATCTGTCCAGAAAAATGTATCCATATGCTTCCCAGGGTGTTTGTTGAATTAGACTTCAGCACAAGCCTTCATCCTCCTGTTGGATAAAGAGCAATTCCTGCCCTTCCCCCCACCCCCACATCAAATGCATTATCCTAAAAGGACTTACTATTTTATTGTTTTCTCATATATAATTTCATTTAATTCTCTCAGTAACTCTCAGAGGTAAGTATCATTACCCTCATTTCACAAGGAAATTGAGGCTTAGGGAGATTGAGACTTACCCCAGCTCACATGACCAGTAAATGGCAAAGATCCTAAACTTCTAGGAAAGAGAATGAACCTTATTTACCTACACACACATACATGTGTGTGTGTGTGTGTGTGTAAGTGAGAAAGAGAGAGAGAGTGTGTATCAACAAACCATAAGGTTAGCAAATGTCCCTATCTTCTACCTCTTTGTTTGAATAGTTCAGAATTTAAAAAAAAAATACTTTTAATAAAAACATCAGGGTTTGATTAGGCAGTACTTTGAAGTCTTAAGAAAAGCCCAATAAATTGCAGATATATTAGACTCAACTTTGCAAATAGAAGAGGGGCCTTGCCCTGTAACTTTTTTGGCCCAAGAAAGAGAAGTAGTTTTTGTCTACCTCAAAGCTTCACCGGATCATTGTCACATTCTAAATGCATACTGGGAATGAGATGTTCTCATCTTGCCTTCTACTTTAAACTGCTCAGGTGCCAGCCAGGGAAAGCTAAAACTCCCTATTCATTCTTTCTTTGGCTTCAGACTCGGAAGGCTCCTGCCCTAGAACACTAATATATCATCTGACAAGGATTAAACAGCTACTACCTATTAACATCTTAGCACAAGCTACGTTAAATGTAACTAGCCAAATATATGGCAAGAGTTCAAGACTGCAAGCTCAGATAGATCATAGGATGTATAGCTAGAAATGTCTAGAGCCAGGATGGAGGGTGGGCCCAAGCTTTTTTCAGTACCTGTTCACAATGCCAGGAGTCAAAATGCTTGCCAGGCAATAAAACTGCACTGATAACAACAGGGAGTTGAGACAATCACATTAAATAAATGTGACTCAAACAAGTCACAAGAGCTAAAGAGGAGGGCATTGAATCTAAATTTCTTTTGCCAGTAATCTTGCTAATATCTAAGTTTTATTATGTAATTTTAAAAGAATGAAACCGGAACTATAATTAGTTGCATTCAATTTCTTTCATTTGTGCAGTATTAATTAACCCAGTCTGCCAGCATGATTCCTAGAAGAAATTTATGAAAGACTAGTAGTAAGAAGGGATGCTTATGTGTGCCACATCTATAGGTACAAGTGGACTTGACACATAGATTAAAAGCTCCTCTATTAAAGCTCCCAGGGACCCACAGTTTGAATAGGGATGTTGGATGCCAAGATCTAGAGTTGTATTATCCAATATGGCAGCCACTTGCCACATGGAGCTATGTAATATAAATTAAAATTAAATTAGTTTCTCAATCTCATTCACCTTTTCAAGGCTCACTAGGCACAAATAGCCAATGACTAACTTATTGGACAGCACAGATATACATGATTTCCTTCATCACAGAAGTTCTATTGGACAGCATTGGATCTAGAGTGTAAGATGTATGGTATGTCTCAGTCTCCAAAACTGCTATTTCTGGAGGTAAAGGGCAACTTGAATAGACAGAGAAGTCTAGAGTGGGACTGAATATTTATCCAGCCGTAAGAAAGAAGGAAATCCTGCCATATGCAGTGATATGGATAGAACATGAGGGCATTATGCTAAGTGAAATAACTCAGTCAGAGAAAAGTACTATATGATGTCACTTACATGTTAAATCTGAAAACAAAACAAGAAAACTGATTCCCAGAAACAGAACAGGTTGGTGGTTGCCACAGGTGGGAGGTAGGGAATGGGGATTTGGGTAAAGGTGATCAAAATGTATAAGTTCCTGGTTGTAAGTAAATTCTGGATTTATAATGTCAGCATAATACCTATAGTTAACAATACTGGATTCTACATTTGAAAATTGTGAAGAGGGTATATCTCAAAAGTTCTCATTGCAAGAAAAGAAATTGTAACTATGTGAGATAATGAATGTTAACTAAACAAGGCAATGAATGTGGTAATCATTTTATTATATATATATACATATATATAGACTATATATATATACATATACATAGACTATATATATATACATATACACTAGACTTCTCTGTCTCTATTCAAGTTGCCCTTTGCCTCCTGAAATAGAAGTTTTGGAGGCTGAGACATACTGTACATATATATATATACAATCAGTGTGCTATGCACTTTAAGCTAGTACAATACTATATGTCAATTACATCTGAATTAAAAACTGGGGGGAAAATAAGAATGCCAGCAGAGTGAGTTCCCAAATTCATGAAAGGCTAGGTATAGATACACATACTTTTAATATATATTCTCACTCAGCTTTAAAGTGTCTAAAGGGTTTTTTAATGACTCTGAACCTGTCCCTTACAACTATAGATTCAAGGGATTAGATCTGGTTGACAGAGCACCTGAAGAACTATAGACAAAGGTCTATAACATCGTACAGGAGGCGGTGACCAAAACCATCCCAAATAAAAATACAATAGGTAAAGTCATTGTTGGAGGAGGCCTGACAAATATTAACAGCTGAAAAAAGAAAAAAAGTAAAAGGCATAGGAGAAAGGGAAAGATACCCAACTGAATGCAGAGTTCCAGAGAATACCAAGGAGAGATACAACAGCCTTCTTAAGAGAACAGTGCAAAGAAATAGATGAAAACAAAACAATGGGAAAGACTAGAGATCTCTTCAAGAAAATTGGAGATATCAAGGGAATATTTCATACACATATTCATGCAAATAAAGGACAGAAATGACAAGGACCTAACCAAGGCAGAAGAGATTAAGAAGAGGTGTCAAGAATACACAGAAGAACTATACAAAAACAGGTCTTAATGACCTAGATAACCATGATAGTGTGGTCACTTACCTAAGCCAGACATCCTGGTGTGTGAAGTCAAGTGCACCTTAGGAAGCATTACTATAAACAAAGATAGTAGAGGTGTTGAAATTCTAGCTCAGCTACTTAAAATTCTAATAAATTATGCTATTAAAGTGCTGCTCTCATTATGTCAGCAAATTTGGAAAACTCAGCAGTGGCCACAGGACTGGAAAAGGTCGGTTTTCATTCCAATCCCAAAGAAAGGCAACGCAAAAGAATGTTCAAACTACTGCACAACTGCACTCATTTCACATGCTAGCAAGGTAATGCTCAAAATCCTTCAAGCTAGGCTTCAACAGTAAATAAGCTAAGAATTTTCAGATGTACAAGCTGGGTTTAGACAAGGCAGAGGAACAAGAGATCAGATTGCCAACATCCATTGGATCATAGAGAAAGCAAGAGAGTTCCAGAAAAACATCTCCTTCTGCTTCATTGACTATGCTAAAACCTTTGACTGTGTAGATCACAACAAAATGTGGAAAATTCTTAAAGAGATGAGGATAACAAACCACCTTACCTGTCTCCTGAGAAACCTGTATGCATGTCAAGAAGCAATGGTTAGAACCAGACATGCAGCAAAGGACAGTTTCCAAATTGGGAAAGGAGTATGTCAAGGCTGTATACTGTCACCCTGTTTATTTAATTTACATGCAGAGAACACCATGTTCTATGTAAGGCTGGATGAATCACAAGCTGAAATCAAGATTGCTGTGAGAAATATCAACAACTTCAGATATGCAGATGGTATCATTCTAATGGCAGAAAGCAAAGAGGAACTAAAGAGTCTCTTGAGGGTGAAAGAGGAGAGTGAAAAGCTGGCTTAAAACTCAACATTCAAAAAAACTAAGATCATGACATCCAGTCCTATCACTTTATGGCCAAGAGATGGAGAAAAAGTGGAAACAGTGATGGATTTTATTTTCTTGGGCTCCAAAATCACTGCAAATGATTGCAACCATGAAATTTAAAGACACATGCCTTGGAAGGAAAATTATGACAAACATAGACAGCATATTAAAAAGCAAAGATACCACTTTGCCAACAAAGGTCCATATAGTCAAAGGTATGGTTTTTCCAGTATGTGAGAGCTGGACCATAAAAAAGGCTGAGTGCCAAAGAATTGATGCTTTTGAATTGTGATGATAGAGAACACTCTTGAGAGTTCCTTGGACAGCAAGTTGATCAAACCAATCAATCCTAAAAGAAATAAACGCTGAATATTCATTTTAAGGACTGATGCTGAAGCTAAACCTCCAATACTTTGGCCACGTGATGGGAAGAGCTAACTCACTGAAAAAGACCCTGACACTTGGAAAGATTGAAGGTCTAAGGAGAAGGGGGCAGCAGAGAATGAGATAGTTAGATAGCATCACTGACCCAATGGACAAGAATTTGAGCAAACTCCAGGAGATAGTGAAAGAGAGAGGAACCTAGTATGCTGCAGTCCATGGGGTCACAAAGAGTCGGACGTGACTCAGCAACTGATCAAGAACAGCATCCAGTATTATCCACAAACTGTATCTGATAGCAAACTCCCCTACCAGCTCCCTCTGATATAAGGTCATGATGTAAGGACCTGATACTGCTCAGATCCATGTCCCTGTAAACTTGATCTTCCCTGCCTTGAGTCTTCGACTCCCAAAAGCAAGAACTTAATTAGCATAACTTCTCATTCCCAAAAAAGACTTGATTCATTTATCCTGCAGAACTATTTAATACCTCTTTATCTGATCTCTTGGGATTGGACTCTAGGACTTGCTTTAATTTAAATAAACCTTCAATAGAGTATTTTTCAAATTCAAGTATACTTGTTTTCCAAAAAGATGAGTTTCATTTCCATCCTTTGAAAATGAATATGCTTACAGGAGGGCTTCCCTGTTGGCTCAGTGCTACAGAATCTGCCTTCAATGGGTCGAGTAGATCACTGGGTCAGGTAGATTCCTGGGTCAGGTAGATCCCCTGGAGGAGAACACGGCAACCCACTCTAGTACTCATACCTAGAGAATTCCCAAAGGACAGAGGAGCCTGGCAGCCTGCACGCCATGGAGTTGCAGAGTCGGACACAACTGAAGTCAAGGAGCAGCAAGTTTACAGAAATCTTTTATAAAACAGTATCCTACCCAGGGCTTACAGGATAAACTCTGCATCATATACCTGAAAGGGAATGAAATGAGAGGAGATACCAGAAAAATCACTGCAATTTGGCCACCTACAAATGAGAATATGATATTATATGCCCCAAGGGTTATAAACTGTGATGCTTACCTTTGGAGGCCATAATTATCATTACTATTGTTATTATTCAGCCCTTCAAGGCTTACTACTCTGTATTCCTTCTTCTTATCTTCTGCAAGATGACAAACATCCGCCTAGATAATTCATTACAAATTATCCTACACAAACATCAGTATAGATAACTCATTTTTTTCCCCAAACAGACAAGACACTTTCTCACCATAAAACCTTTGCTCCAGACCAGTGGTCTGCAAACGAGTCAACTCTCACCCAGTGGCTGCTTTTGAATGGCCCACAAGCTAGCAATGATTTAAGAATTTTTATATGGTTGAAGGAATAATGAAATCAAAAGGTAAATAATATTATGGGATGTGTAAACTTACCTGAAAGCAAGTTTCAGTGCCCTTAAATAAAGCATCATTGGAAAACAGTTATGTTTGTTTCCGTACATACTTTCTATGGTTGCCTCCACACCACGGTAGCAGAGTTGAGAAGTGGCTGCATGGACCAGATGACCCACAAAGTCTAAAACATTACACTTTCTATCTGGCTGTTTCTAGTATATGTTTGCTGATTCTGTGCTAAAAGTTTCCTTCTTAAAACACCTTTCCTCACGTACCCTTTGCCTTATCAAGACCCAGTTCTAATGTCACCTTCACAGGATCATCTCCGTTAGCCAAGCCTAGGCCAGGAACTCTTCCCAGAGTTTCTCAGTCAACTTTCATGAAACAAATAAATTAGTATCACATTTCCCCCTTAAAGATGATAATATCCCAAGAGGCATTGGCACAGCATATACAATTTTTATTGCAATTTATTAACAGTGTTTTCTTGAGTGAAATAATTTAAGCTTTATTATGTTAAATAAAATATACCTACTAAAAATAGTAATAATGGTGGCATTTTACTTATACTTCACAATGTGCCTGGCATGATACTGAGTTCTTTACACAGAACATCTACTTAATTATATTACAACTCCATGAGTAAGATATGAGTATGCCCATTTTTACCGATAGGGAAAGTCGATAACTTGTCCAAGTTATTATAGCTAGTAAATGGCAAGAGAGAAATTTAAATGTACTTACACCGAGGATAAAGTGAACCAAAATCATAATATCTTTAAAGCAGAAAGTACATACTTCATTTCTAGACCAGGGTTCTCGAAGTCAAGTCCAGGAATCCCAAAGTCACTGATATTTAAAGGGGGTTCATGAGGTCAAAATTATTTTCATAAAATAGTACTAAAACTTTATTTACCTTGTCTACTCACATACTCTCACAAATGTACAGTGGATTTTTCCAGAGTGTACCTGACATTTCACATCACAATAGACTGAATGCAGAACCAGATATTGCTACCTTAAGTCAAACATTAAAACATTTGTAAAAATGTAAGCACCACTACTCTTCTCAGTAATTTTGTTTGTTTTGGAAAATATAACTATTTTTCATTAAGATTATGTTCTTTACATGAACACATAAAAATTTAGTTTTTAAACAAATTAATGAATATTTTTAATTTTTGGATATGTTAAGTTTGGATTGATATAATCCATATAACAAAAGATCTTTGAGGGTCTCAATAATCATTAAGAAAACAAAGTGGTCTGGTTTCAAGATGAAACAGATTTGAGAACTCCTGAGTAGGTAGAAGAGAATCACTGAAATTCTTTGAGGAAGGGTCCTGTGCTGTGCTTAGTCTCTCAGTCATGTTTGACTGCTTGCAGCCCCATGGACTATAGCTCGCCAGGCTCCTCTGTCTATGGTGATTCTTCAGGCAAGAATACTGGAGTGGGTTACCATGCCCTCTTCCAGGGGATCTTCCCAACCCAGGGATAACACCCAAGTCTCCTGCATTGCAGACAGATTCTTTACCACCTGAGTCACCAGGAAAGCCCAAGAATATTGGAGTGGGTAGCCTACTCCTTCTCCAGAGGAACTTCCTGACCCAGGAATCAAACTGGGGTCTCCTGCATTGCAAGAGGATTCTTTACCAGCTGAGCTACCAAGGAAGCTTCAGAAGAGGGTGAGACGGTAAAAGCCAACCAAGATCAGCAAAGCCATATACCGATCTGCAACTAACTACAGATATATGTCAGTCCGGATAGAATGAGAGAACTATTCAACTAGCCTGTACACTCATAAACAATATTAAATATTTACTTTTAAGCCACTGTGTTTTTAGGTGGATTAGTATGCATCAATAACTAACTATATAAAGGGTCATTATGAGAAGCAAATGAGGGCTTCCCAGGTGATGCTACTGATAAAGAACCTGCCTGCCTGTACAGGAGACATGAGACACAGGTTTGATCCCTGGTTGGGGAAGATCCCCTGGAGGAGGGCATGACAACCTACTCCAGTATTCTCGCCTGGAGATCCCATGGACAGAGGAGCCTGGGGGCTGCAGTCCACAGGGTCACACAGAGTCTGACACTACTGAAGTGACTTAGTACGCATGCATGAGAAGTAAATGAAATCTGAGACACAGTAACTATTTTATCCTTGGGACTTGGTGGACATGTTTTGCCCCTCTGTGGTTTCTGTCTTGCTTCCTTGTCATTCACACTCTGCCTGGGCAGACTTATTGCTTTGAGAACCTTCAGTCCAGCCTGGACACTCTCTCTCTAGTTCTCACTTCTTGAGAATCTTTTCTTCAAAACCACAAGGGCCATCACTGAAGATGCATTGTCTGTCTTTTCTGCCAGAGTTTAAGTGGGCGAGATATGTTCTGGAATCCCAAAGTGGAATCTTGCATCCATGTTCCCTCTGGAGCAATAAAAATTTGGTACCTAATCCCATGAGTAGTGTCAGATTATGTCTTCGATACACCATGGGTTGACTGAGCTCTCATGAACTGACAAATGAACCAGGATGATACACTCATTTTTTATTTTGATCAGCCCATCGACTACTGCTCATCTGGAATATAAGAAAGTCATTCAAAGGACTGCCTGGAGTAACTCCCTAAGTCTCTGAAACCAAAAGCCATAAAAATCATGCCTAACAGGAAGCCTTCAACATCTATAACATAAAAATGACTTCTAGAGAACACAAGCTTGGTTTGAAACAATTTCCCGGAGGGTACATGTTTTATCACTTATTTTCAGAGCTCTATACCCAAACGGTTCCTACCGTTCTTCACATAAGATCAGCCAACCAGATTTCCTTTAAAGATCTGCCTTAGCAGAGCTAGAGACATGATGCAGTCCTAACATCAGTCTTGTAAAGAGGGACAGACTCATAATGGATTGTAATTGAAATGGGAAGGCTTAGTTTTACAGATACTCAAATATTTAACTTAACACTGTTCCAAGATGTATAATTTAGAACTAAGCTGAGTCTGCAGTTTGAAATTTTCTTACTTCTGTGAATGAAATCTTGCTGTATTGGAGGTTTGTAATGCATGAGTGTGTTCTTATTTATTATTATTACTTAGGGTTAGAAAAAACTCAAATTAGTACCTGTCAGATTCATGTCATATTTAATTTATATATACTAAAAGCTTAGCAAAATTCATGACAAAGTTTGGTTGTTTTTTTGTTTTTGTTTTCCCCTGTAGTATTCTTGATCATCCTTCCAAAAATCTGTGACAAAATCAATAAATTTCTTTGAAAAAATATCTCTGGTCTTCAAAGGCCAATTTGTGTAGGACATTTCCCAAGATTAATTTCCCAGTCATATTTCTCTTCCTAAGAAAAAAAAGAGAGAGAGACAGATAAACAAGCAATCTTTCAGGCATTCAAATACTTGTTAGAGAAGAGTCTGAGTTCATGAAACACACATTTTGCAACCATGTAGAGAAACTATAGCTAGGTGTACAGACTTCTGTATTTGATAACTAAGGTTCAAAAACAAATAATTTCAAAGGAGTAGATTTGTTGTAGCTTTAAGAATATTTCTTGTGGCGAATGATCAGGTTGATAATGATACCACACATACAGGAAATGTTTTAAATTGAGGTCAATTTCTAGTAAGTTTCCATTTTATATGTGCCTGTGTGGTCTTTCTTATGCATCCATGGCAAAAAAGCTTTAGAACTTTCCTAAAAGTTTGCTTTGAAGGTAAACCCAAAATCTAGAAGAAAATGCATCTGGGAAGGACTAAAAAGATTTAAATATCATTTATCTTTCTGGCATTATCCTTCATCTGGTAAATTTGTTCCTGACTTTGGCCATCACAAAAGAGAATCATTTATTCTTTCCTTAAATTTTAAACTTTTTAAACTTAAACCCTCCAGTGGTCCTCAGCATTTTTGGCACCAGTGACTGGTTTCATGGAAGACAATTTGTCCACAGATGGTGGTGGGAAGCAGATTTGGGGCTGATTCAAACACATTACATTTATCATGCACTTTATTTCTATTATTATTACATCATCTGCATCTCAGATCATCAGAGATTAGATCCTGGAGGTTGAGGACCCCTGCAAAATAGTCAGAGGTGGCTGCCTTCTTCTTCATATCCCTCATCACTCATTCCATTGAATTATAGTGATTGAGGACAGTTTAAAGATACAGCCTAATGAAAGAAGAAATGGGCACATGTTTAATTTCAACCACAATTGGCACCATACTTAAATTAAAGCAGTACATTTTAACATGGCCAAAAGCTGCCTTATCAAAATTAAAATCAATTTTCTGCCTGCTTTTATTTTTATCTTTCTACCAAATACATCTCCAATTGATACCCTGTCTGTTATTCTACCTCTAACACTACTATGTCACAGTCATTTTCTACTTTATCAACACATTATTTGTACTTTTATGAACGTTAATAGTTTTACTCATTTTAACCCCAGCAGAGAAAGGTACATCTTGGGACAGATAAGTGTGAATGTCACAAACAGTTAGGGGGACAAAGAAAAAGATCTCCAAAGGGCAGTATGTTGATGTGATTTGTTAGGTCCATGCAAAATTTGTCCACATTATACTTTGAATTGAATCTGGATTTCAGTGTTCTCATGAAAAAGCGGTAGATCTAGAATAATGATTTGGCAATAAGCCTATTGAAATTGAATAATGGCTGCCAGTTTGAATAGGGCAGCTACTCTCTGGCTCACCACAGTCCTCACCATTTCCATGCTGTTGACTTTGCTCATTACCTTTCACTACTTCATTCCTACAGGCATTGGAGTTTGGGACTCCTGGTCTAGAGTGTGCAGTGGTACTTTCTGAAGCAAGCCCATGGAGGGATGGCCGTGGACAAGAACTTCCCATGAAAGAGGACAGGGAGATGCTAAGAATCAGCTGCACGCTCAACAGGATTTTGCCTGGGGATAGCCTGCATAGCTACTGCAAAACAGAAAGGCATGTGCAAAATAATTGCTTAAATAAAACTTTCTTCCTTGAAGATATGTGAAAATAAGTTTTTATTTTAATTATAAATAGAAAGCTCAAAATATTAAGAGATTTAAGGAGGATGACACTTTTATAGTATTCAAATGGAAATTACTAGCTAAAAAGCGAGACGGTAATCATCTCCAGTTTAGGAGTTGTAACTTTGAAATGAAAATAGCTCAGGCAAGGAATAAAAATGAACTATATAAGAAAAGTTCATCACAAAGAAAAGAAAATATAATTTTACTAGAATAGATGATTATAGCTTTAAGAAAAGAGAAACAGACCTAGAAATATATACATTTCTATTTAAGCCATTTGTGAAGCTATTTTATACATTCATCATCATCAGTTAAAGCACCTAGCAATGACTAAAACATCCAGCACTAAACCATCATCTTACAAGTCTGAAATATTATTTTGAAAGTATTAACACAACTTCTAGGTAGCTGTAAGTGTGAAAATTTAGAATGAGTTTGCGCATGAGGACATTTCAAATGATAGGAAACAATTTACTCATAGGTTGGCAAAATGAACCATCTCTAAGGTCATTTTAGATTTGTCTGTAGCCTGGGAGAATCCAGGAGGATGGAGTGAGTCCACTTGACTACAGTCTCCCTCCTCCCACTCTCCAGTCATGTCAAGACATTTGCTCAAGTTTTACTTTATAAGAACAGATAAGTTCTGCGATGGGCTTCACCCTCACCCTGTCAATACAGGGTCTCAAAGGCAGTAGATTGCAAATTGCCTGACTTAAATCTGGGGCAGAAGTAGCTGGGGGAAAACTGAGAATGAAGAGTCCAAAAACTAAGGCATGGTCTAGAAGGTAGTGATTGTGAAATTAGAGTCTGAGTCTCAGAGAACAAGGTCAAATGCTAGGTTTTAAAGGTAAGAGCTGAGGAGGAACCAACTCAGCCAGAAGAGTCAGGATTTATAATGTATTTACTGAGTACTCTTCTTATTCTTAAGCTGGGTGCTCTTCTATATTCTGCATGTACCTAGGACTTCATTTTAAGCCTCAATACCAACAATCTCTGATATTAGGAAATGGGCCAAGTATGTGCAACAAGCAATTAAAAATCTGCAGCAACAGAACAAGCAGAACAGCCACCTTAAGAAGACACTGGAAAACTGAAGTACTTCTTGACTTGTGTTAGTATTATTAATTCCTAGACTGATCCTAGGAAACTGAAGGTCACAGAAAAACATATGGTGGAAGAATCAGCAGCATCCAATAGACAGCATCTGATATGTGTTTCCTTTATACATCACTTAATATTTAGAAACACCTTTCTGCTATTATCTCCCTAATATTTCCATTAGGGGTGTGAGCAAAAAAGAGTGAAAATGACTTGTTCAAAGTTATAAAAGGCAGACCAGTAACAGAAAGAACCTTACACTTTCTAACCAATTCAGGACCTACATGCATAGGATTTCAGATGTGCTACATTAGCACTTAAAACATAACTTTCTAGAAAGTAATTATGAGCTGGCTCTGTGCCTTGGCTCTATACCTGAAATGTCCAATGGGACTCTGTATGCCTGCCAGTTTTGTGAAGATGAGTGTACAAAAGGATTTAACTGTGTGGCAGGTGGGGATGTGGAAGCAGGGTTGGGGAAGGGGAGAACAGCAATGAGACCATGAATACTACATACTACAGATACCATGCGGGAGAAAGGAAAGAAGGCAGTGGGAAAGGTCAGCCTCTAATGCCATGGGACAGGGAAAGGGTAGCATCAACAAAGATCTGAAAATAAAATAATAATATAAGCACTAATAGTAGAATGAACAATAAAATAAACAGTAAAAATGAAATGACAGCTATTCCTTTGGGTCTTATTGTGGAAGGGTGTTTAACATGTGCTCTTTTTCATTTTCACTCCAATTTGAAAGGCAAGTATCACCATTTTCTGGATGTGGAAACTGAGGTTCAGAACAGTGAGGTCAGTTCGGTCTACACAGAGATGAGACAGCGGAATCTATCCCTGAACCCAAGTTGGCCTGTTGAGGCCACAGTGCTCAGTCATGTCAACTCTGCAACCCATGGACTGTAGCCTGCCAGGCTCCTCTGTCCGTGGGACCTCCAGGCAAGAATACTGGAGTGGGTTGCCATTTCCTACTCCAGGGGAGCTTCCCAACCCAGGAATCAAACTCACATCTCTTGCATCTCCTGCATTGGCACACAGATTCTTTGCCACTAGCCCACCCGGGAAGTCCATGTTGGCACCATGGTCCATGCCTGAGTGTGAAGAGAAGCTCTGCGACTGCAAGTCCTTCACTAACTACCATCTATGGGTCCTACTGCAACTTGGTCGTGTGACAGAATAAATGTCTTGAATTAAAAATAGCCAGAGACTCCAAAATGGGCTAAACTGCAACTAAGGTAGACACTCCTTTTCAGAGAAACTGAACCCTCAGCACAGCCCTCTCTTCTCTCCCTGTAGAACTCAGGCCCACTGAGAAAAATTCAGCAAACCTGATTTGTATATCTCAAGTTGCAAGGATTTCCCAAATGACTGTGCTGTTTTCTGTTCTCTCTCGCATTTTGTAGTACAAAGGAAGTGCTTCAGTATGGCACGATGGTGGAAAACTAATTCCTTGAAAGTATACATAAAGCTTTTTGTCTAGAAAATACTGGATTGTGTGACAGAAATAAGTGTCTTGAATTAAAAACAGCCAGAGACTCCAAAACGGGCTACACTGTTGTTTCCTCAACAGAACACTGCTGCCCCTGCCATCTGTATCACTGACTCCCCAGCATAGGAAGCGTGTTTGGTGATGGAGAAACAGAGGTACTGGGGGAACAGGTGTCTGTCTTGGGAACAACAGTAGAGACAAAGCAAGAGCATCCTAACTGCAAATTTTGCTGGCATCCAAAATTTGTATTCACTTCCAGCCTCAAGTTTCATTCATTGATCTTTCCAGCGACAAAGACAGAAAATGAGGAACTGGTGTAGAGTGTTTTACAAGTAAGTCCATGTATATTGCCTCATTTTATAGTCATATTTTTTAGTCCTCATGGAATAGATCATAAACAGAAGCTCAGAAAAGAGTCCACGTAAAAGAGGAATGGATGCCCTTAACCTCAATTGTAAAAAATTTCCTGTAAGGGTCTTGTTATTCTCTACCCTGGTGGCTCAGATGGTAATAATAATAATAATAATAATCTGCCTACAATGCAGGAGACCTGGGTTTGTCTCCTGGGTCAGGAAGATCACGTGGATAATGGAATGGCCCCCCACTCCAGTATTTTTTCCTGGAGAAGTCCATGGACAGAGGAGCCTGGTAGGCTACAGTCCATGGGGTCACAAAGAGTTGGACATGACTGAGCAACTAACAAATTGTTCTCAGAGTTAAGACAGAAATAGTAAGCGGATGAAGGCAATCATATACCTGGGTCTTTTCTCAGTCTCAGAATAAAAAGTGGCTGAGTGAAATGGGAGATCCAGGGAAGACAGTAGCCAAACAGACAGCAAAATTCCATAATTTAGAGTTAATATTTAAATTCAACTCTGTCATTTTCAAATATTCTCTCCTTGTATTTCTCAGCAAAACTATGGGTTTTTGTGCTGGCCTTTACATTTATACCATTCTCTCTTCCCCACACAAACACACAGAAAAATCTTGCTTCTTTGTTATTTCGCAACCCAGCCTCTTGTTCCTCAAAAGCATAGTCCTATAAACCAGCAGCATTAGCCTGGCCTGGGAGCTTGGTAAAAATGCAGACTCTCAGGTCCACCTCAGACCTACAGAATTCAACCAGATGGCCACATAAGCAATTAAACTGGAAAGAACTAATCAAAAGTTTTCCTAATCTCTCCCTTTAAAGCAGGCAGACATGCCTTAAAGAAGACTAGTTTTGCCCCCTGCTTCTTCCAATCCTAGGTATTAGCAGTGAAAATACTCTAAATTGGCTAAATATAGGATTCTTTGCAGTTATTTCATGCTGAGGCTCAATTAAAAATCTTATGCCTCTAAGAAGCCCTTAAAGAATAAAACTCTTGACATTTCAGCAGGCCAGTGGGGGGATATTCTGAATCTTTTTTTCTGTTGGTAATGCTGGCTATCACCTGTTCTACTCAGGGGGTGGACACCATGGCCCACATCCTCTTTAAGGGCACAGTGTGAAGGGGAACATTCCAGAGGCAGGAAATCTGAGTTGTGGGAACAGCGGTCACTGCACACCTTGACACTGTGGGTTGTGATGTTGGACCTCAGTATTTATCTTTCAAAACAGGGGTGCTGAATGAGAATCAAATTTTTAAAGTGTCTCCCATAGAGCATTAGTTCTCATGTACACACATAGGTATGGATGTGCATACATACTGCATTTGCACTTCTGTCTGTGTCAAATTTGGGAAGATTTTCTTTTTTGGAGATTTAAAATACACTTGTTTGAAAAATCTTGCAATAAAGGAATAAACTTAAGAGTTTAAGCAAACTTTTCTTTAACTTTCCCAGAAACAGTTCATATCATCTCTTTTTTTCATGTTTATTCCTCAATGAATGTCTTGTGTCGGCAGACCACACTTTGGGAAAAGTTGGGCTAGAACAACTCTAAGAATTCTTCCAGCTCTTACTTCTTCTCATTTTATCATTTTATCTTTTCCTTGCAGAAACATTCTGCAGTGTTTTAAACTTGTCACCTATTGGTTTTCAGAGCATATTCATACTTATAATCCTTATTTGAATGCAGTTTGCATTAGAGCACAATGGATCCCATATGAGATATCATTGTTGCCTGTTTCTGCTTTCCATACACATGAACCCAGAACAATTAATTGAGTTGGTACAAATAACCTGTGTTACTCTTTGTGACCCAGTTGACATTGGCAAAGTGGACTTGTATTTGAAAACTGCTTTCAATTCAAGTTCAGATTCAAGGGGGTTATGCTGCACTTGGTCAACTATAGATATTGTTTTGAAATTAGTACACACGAAAATGTACCTTCAAACTGCTATAAATATCCTGTGTCAGTCCACATTCTGTCCCTATGAAGTTAGATATTTTTTCTTTACCCTCCACCATTTGTTTTATAAATAAGTATGTTTTTCCCCAAAAGATGTATCTATATTCACTGCTTTCATTGTTTTCCTCATGGTGTTTGGTCAGTCCAATTATGACTTTCATGACATAGAGACAAATGATGAAACACTTTTATATATGTTGTATGCATCCCAAGTACAGTTCCTTCCTTATGTGGAGCAATTTATTATTGAGTTTTCCTCTTGCACTTTCTCCCTTTGCTTTGATAGACACACACAAAAGTTTTCAGTAACTTTGTAGCAATCAACAATTAATCAAATTGTAGCTTTTCACTACAACAGGAAAGCTGAGTAATAAAAAGTCCCTGTAACTTTATGGGCACCAATAACCTCTGAATTAGGCAGGATGAAGTAGTGATAATCCTAATCAGATTGCTTATTTCCAAGTATAAACAGTTTCCTGAGAGGATCTTGAGTCCTATCTTCCTAGATCCGATATGAATGGTAGAAGGGAAGCAGGTAAGTGAGAAGGAAATAACAATTATGAGATTTATTTCTATGAAAGAAAATAAATGAAAGAATGAAGTTTTCTAGGACTTCTATAGTCTCAAAAACCTTTTGTCTAGCTATCTGGAAACCTTGTATTAAACTCAGCTGTCCCTCCCTCCTACCTGTGTGCAGTGCAGGCCTGGATGTGTGTTTATGACATGTAAGGGGCAGTATTTGAAGAAAGTCCATTGTGCGATTGCCCACTGAGCTCTTGTTGGCTCTGTGTGCGGCCAGATCAACCTCTCATCAAAAGAGTCTTTGTCACAAATCCCAGTGATTTCAATCATGAGGTTATTTCCCTTATTTTAAATACAAGTGTAAACATAATTTGAAAAGTTTCTTCTAACCTTTTAGAAGTGGTATGAGGGCCGATGTGAGATAGGGTTGGACAGTATTTGTATATAGAAAAAGAATATCGATTTGATTTTTTAAATTCTAAGACTTATATTACAAAAGGCTGCTATAACCCATGGTAATTATATTCCAATAATTCATGTAGTTATTCTGCCTTGATCTAATATGCTTCCCTGTTTTTCATAAAAGTCTAGATTAGCCTTGAAGGGCATATTTATGAAAAGTGTCTGATTGCTACCCATAAACATGTTTGCTAAAAATTGATTTGAGTAACTCACTCCCCATGTTTATTTTTTCCCCTTAGACCATACAGGTCTATAATTTAAAACTCACCTTACCTAGCGTTACTTCTTGAGTCAAGTCATACAAGAGAATGGCTCCAGGTGCGAGAATCATTAACTAAGGATATTAAAGCCATAAATAAGATCTTCCAGGATGTGTTTTACCAATGAAGAGTGTTTCGTATTGCCACCAATTAGCGCTAAGAAAATTAAACATCATTTACAAACAAGATTAAAGACATTTCTCCTTCCACAACCAATTAAGAAAATCAGAGGGAAATGTTTTGATTCATGCTCATCATATATATGTAAATATATCACATAATGGCTCATATTTAGCAAATATGAAATACCAAAATACAAATGAAAAATATTTTGGCATCTGTCCGGCCCTTGAGCTGGCTGGCACTAAGTGTGATCTGAAAGTGTTTGAGTACTGCTGTTAAACATTTAATGACAGGAATAAATTAATTAGAGATTATTTTTATCAGAATCACAGTGAACTTTTAAAAACATAGTGAGGGAGGGGCCTGTCCTGGTCACTGCCATGCAACAAAAGATGAGAAGAAAATAATTATCAAATAGTGGATAAAACTGAAGACATAAAATCAAGAAGATTCAATCAAAGACATGTTCTTTGATCAGCAACAGAACAAGGATATGGACTCACAAGTTCTGAGCAGGAAGAAAGGAGTTTAAACCTGCTGGCACCCATGTCAAGAATCCACGGGTAAGAGAGGTCAAAAAGAACCCATGCTTTAGCTTGGACCAGCACCATCTCATGATGCTGTACAGGAGGCTGGGGAAGAGCTAAAATAATATGCACATTCTCCCCAAGACTACAGCACATGTGAAGTTGCATACCTGCAGAAAGAGTACAAGAGCACACAGAGAAACCTAATTCAGTAACTGCATCTTCAGTATTCCATTGGATCAGAACTGGATCTTCAGCATCAGCATGGCATGGTAACCCCAACCCACTAAGACAAGATTCATACTGACTTGAAAATGAATGAGATCAGGTGGAGACAACTACAAATGATGAGACAGGAATAAATTAGGCAGAGACAGAAAAACAACCCCTAATCAACAGGATGATACAAATGAAAATTCCAAAGCAAATGATGGAATTAACACTGAGAAGGACAATAATGAGGCACTGGGTTAGTATACCCATCTTCCTCTGCAAGAAATGTATTGATACCCACCCTTGTGGCTCAGCTGGTAAAGAATCCGCCTGCATTGTGGGAGACCTGGTTTGATCCCTGGGTTTGGAAGAGCCCCTGAAGAAGGGAAAGGCTATGCTATGCTATGCTATGCTAAGTCACTTCAGTCGTTTCCGACTCTGTGCGACCCCATAGACAGCAGCCCACCAGGCTCCCCCGTCCCTGGGGTTCTCCAGGCAAGAACACTGGAGTGGGTTGCCATTTCCTTCTCCAATGCATGAAAGTGAAAAGTGAAAGTGAAGTTGCTCAGTCATGTCCTACTCTTAGCGACCCCATGGACTGCAGCCTACCAGGCTCCTCTGTCCATGGGATTTTCCAAGCAAGAGTACTGGAGTGGGGTGCCATTGCCTTCTCTGAAGGGAAAGGCTACCCACTGCGGTATTCTGGCCTGGAGAATTCCATGGACTGTATAGTCCATGGGGTCTCAAGAGTCAGACACGACTAAGTGACTTTCATATGGAGCATGTGTGCAACTTTAATGGCTAGTTTATTAATTTGAGAGTGTATGTATACATTGTGTATTTTGAGAAAACATGAAACTATGGTAGCAAGCCAAAACACATGCCATACTGAATTGCAGTGATATTAAAATATACATTGTTATCTTCAGAGTCAATGACGTGTGATTCAATATGCAGTTTGCCAGAATTTCAAGATAATTTGCCTGATTATGTAAGTATACTAACTGTTCATCAAGGGTATTAAGAATGCCCCATCATGTTACCATTTATAACTGGATACTAATGAGAGACAAGAAAACTCTACATAAAGAGTTAAGTGATTAAACTCAGTCTACAGCTTGCCAGCTAATTGAACTTGGGTGAGGTGAGTAGGCATCTCATTTTTTTTTTATCTGTAAAATTGATCATGTTATATGAATACCTTAAAGATGAGGATATAATAAAAGAATGGATAAAATACTCCTGTCCTCTGCCTCAAATCTCAAGAGAAGGAAAATAAGAAAGATGATATAAATTCACATCAGTGCTTAAAAACAAGGAACGCATCATTGGTATACCAGAGATATTGACACATCCTGAGATAAGAAGCTAATAGGCTCATATTAAGGGATAAGAAGGAGCAGAGAAACCACAAACTTGCACACATTCAAGACAAAAGAGTTTTTCCAGAAATTCCAGAGATAACTAAAGCTCAGGAAAAGTCATGTCAAGAGCAGGACAAAGGCATTGGGCAATTATTAGAGGAAGTAATTAAAGAACAGGATTTAAAATAGTTGGACAGTCTTGTCAGTCTCCTGCCAACCATGAAACAATGACATTTTCTCTCCATTTAAACACTAGAGAAATGTTTTCTTTAAAAAAAAGAAAGAAAGAAAGGGTGGGGGATAGCACAGCTGGGAGGGAGTCTAGAATGAGTGTTGTACTAGATTAAGGACTGATGCTAAAGCTGAAGCTCCAATACTTCGGCCACCTGTTGTGAAGAGCCGACTCATTAGAAAAGACACTGATGCTGGGAAAGATTGAAGGTGGGAGGAGAAGGGGATGACAGAGGATGAGATGGTTGGATGGACATGAGTTTGAGCAAGCTCTGGAAGATGGTGAAGGACAGGGAAGCCTGGCATGCTGCAGTCCATGGGGTCACAAAGAGTCAGACACTACCCAGCAGCTGAACAGTTCAGTTCAGTTCATTCACTCAGTTGTGTCTGACTCTTTGTGACCCATGAACCCTGCACGCCAGGCCTCCCTGTCCATCACCAACTGCCAGAGTCTACCCAAACCCATGTCCACTGAGTCGGGGATGCCATCCAATCATCTCATCCTCTGTCATCCCCTTCTCCTCCTGCCCTCAATCTTTCCCAGCATCAGGGTCTTTTCAAATAAGTCAGCTCTTCACATCAGGTGGCCAAAGTATTGGAGTTTCAGCTTTAACATCAGTCCCTCCAATGAACACCCAGGACTGATCTCCTTTAGGATGGACTGGTTGGATCTCCTTGCAGTCCAAGGGACTCTTAGAAGTCTTCTCTGACACCACAGTTCAAAAGCATCAATTCTTTGGCGCTCAGCCTTCTTCACAGTCCAACTCTCACATCCATACATGACCACTGGAAAAACCATAGCCTTGACTAGCAGCTGAACAACAAATAGATTAAGACCACTGCAGACCTTGGCAGCCACTGAAGGAAAGAAAAGTAGGAGGATAGGAGCTGATGCCAGCATTCCAGCATTCTCTGAGCCCTGTGCTCTGAAATTGAAGTCTATTATAAGAGCTCTGCTGAGGATGCCCTGGGTAGAAGGCCCAGGTCACTTACTAGAAGGAAAAGAGAGCCTCATATCTAGAAGACAATCTTGTCCTATACCTTCCCTCTTCTCTTGTGTAACTCCAACTGCAAATCTTGTTGTTGTGTAGTTGCTCAGTTGTGTACAACTCTTTGAGACTCCATGAACTGTTGTCCATGGGATTTCCCAGACAAGAATACTGGAGTGGGTTGCTATCTCCTTCTTCAGGGGCTCTTCCTGACCCAGGGATCAAACCCACGTTCCCTGCATTGGCAGGCAGGTTCTTTACCACTGAGCCACCATTGCAAGGTATTAAAAATAAAACCTAAAACCACTAACAGGCATCAAGATGAATCAAATACAAAGATAAAAATTTTAACCACAAATGATTAGAAATGAAAAGAAACTAAGCACATGAGAGACACAAAAGTCAATAAAAAAAAGATAATCTATCTCCTATGGGGAAAATTAATAGAACACTTGGAGAGAAATTCAAGAGGTATGCATAATAGCTGATTCACTTTGTTGTACAGCAGAAACTAACACCAACATTGGAAAGCAACTATACCCCAATTTAAAAAAAATTGAATAACATTGTTCATGATATCTCCTTGCAATCTTTTACTATCTCTAAGATTTATACTCATATCTCCTCTTTTTTTTTTCTAATAATGATCAGTCTAGGTAAGGATTTATCAATTTTATTGTGGTATTCAAAGATTCAGCTGTTGGTTTTGATGATTTTTCTCTGTTGTTTGTCATTTCTTGTCTTACTTATCTCTAGTCTTACCTTCATTCTTTTATTTATCTTATTTATTTTAGGTAAATTTGCTTTGGAGTGGGGATTGATTAGCAAGGAGCAAAGGGATAGAAAACTTTTATATCTTAGTGGTAGGGTAGATAAATAAGAATATACATTTGTCAAAACTCATGAGATTGTATACTTAAAATTTTTTCACACCACTGTATGGATTTATACATCAAAAAACTATAAACAAATGCAAACACTAACTGGTGAGTCTGTGTTTTGCAGTAATACAATTAATAATTCTGAGACTGTTCCATATGTTCTAAACTTGAGCAAATCAGTATTTATATTAAGGATAATGGAAGCAAGTTTCTTAGTTTTGGAGAAGAGAGTCACAAATATGGGAAATGGAAAAACAATGTGATGTTGTTTTGGACCTGGAGACACATGTCTCTAACTTACTCTAAAATGTTTCCCCCAAAATAATATAGCATGCTTGTGTGTGTATTTCTGTGTGTGTGTCTATGAAGAAAGAGAAGAGAGAGAATTAGAAAGCAAAACAAGCAAAATATAAACAATTGGTGAGTAATATACAAGAGTTCCTTTTTCCTTTTCTTGCATCTTTTTCTGAAATTTTGATACCATACAAAGATGAAAAATTACCCAAAAAAATCTCTGCTGTACAAATGAATGTTGATTTATTTTATTTTGCAACTGAGCGGTGTTCTCTTAGCTAGATAAAAGATGAATTTTTCCATGATAGAAAGGTAAAGAACAGAAGCTTCGGGCACATTCTCTGGGAAGAACATTGTTGAGATATGGTTGTTCTTGAGAAACCTAAAATAGAAAGCCTTCACCTTTTAAAGAAGATTTGCTGAGTGAGGTGAAAAAACAAGCAGCAGTGGGCACAGTGATGTCTGAAGCCACTTTAGGAATAATTTCTATAAACTTACTAGTAATTTTCCATGCTCTGGACAACAAATTATCTCTAATTTTCAGTCCTGAAAACAAACTGTCCTTTTTCTAAGAACTCTGTGACATGCTCATTCCCACCTTTTTCCTTTCCTAATTTTGGAACAAAGCAAGCTGTTATTAGGTTGTCTTTTTGCATTTATCAAATGAAAACCCCTGCTGAGGCCTTTCGTGATAATTGAAATGAAAGAAATTTTGTATATTGTTTTCTTTTTCATTTCTTTATTTCTTTTTTTTTCTTTTTGGTGTGTGCATGTAAAGGTAAACATTTTAAATTGCCACGATATAATTTAACTCCTTTCAAGATCTGACAATGTCTTAATAACAACATGATGAAGGAACTGTTTCAAGTTCCTGGCTTGGTTTAACTTTGCATCTAACTACTTATCTGTGTACTTTAACACAAATTCTATCATGCTGCAAAACATATAGTACTTTGGTTCTGACCTGTTTGAAACATGTTGACATAACATCAGAAGAAAGACATTTTCTGTTTTCACCTCATGACTGGCAGTGGGACTCTTCAGAAGCCCCTTGTGCCTGACTGCCATCTCTGTAAGTTTGGGTACAGCATTATAATCAAGCTTTTTTTAATTATATAGATTTCTGTTGGAGGAGTAGACTTCTTATTTCTAAAACATATACTAAAAATATGACTATGGAGCACTGGGATGACCCAGAGGGATGGTACGGGGACGGAGGAGGGAGGAGGGTTCAGGATGGGAACACATGTATACCTGTGGCGGATTCATGTTGATATATGGCAAAACCAATACAATATTGTAAAGTTAAAAAATAAAATAAATAAATAAAAATTTAAAAAAAACAAAAAACAAAAAAATATGACAATGACTTCAGAGATTAGCCTATTTCATTTCTAATAGGCTGTGTTTGGGGTACTACCAGATGTTAGCATATTCTTAATTCAAATCATCAAGTTCAATTACATCACCAGGAAGGGCTGTTGTGTTCTTCCTGTATTTGAGCTATTAATAAAATATGTTTTAAGTTTTCAAAATTGCTTGGCTTTGGAATGGGCTGTTGCTCTGGTGGGGCTGGAAATACAGGAAGGCAAGCAACATATTTGGACCGCTGAGGTTTTCTAAAACACATATCAAAATAAATTTTTATAGCTATTTTCCCTTTAATATTTGTCTCTGATGCAACACTGATTTAAACACTGATGATGGCCTTTTCCTTAAAACACATATAACTGGTTAATGACTGAAAACCACTTTAAATCATTGCAAGACAAAGAGGATACATGCACACATGAGTGTGCTTGTGTGTGTGTGTGTGTGTGTGTACACACTGTAAAGACAGTCAAATTCTTTTCTCCAATACAAAGCATTTCTACTCATGACTTGAAACCAGGCGAATGAACCCTATGGGAAGCATTTGCCCAACCTGTGCAGTAAAGTTTTGGCTGTGAAATAGCAGGGACATATGGAAATCATTTTCCTTACACAACACATGACTGAGATAAGTCACACCTAGGCAAAGGTTTCCACAGCCTTCAAGAGCTAGAGTTGTTCAGAGTGAAGGCATGGCCCTACAATTCTACTGCTTAAATGTCAGAGATCTTATGGGCCAAAGGGAAGGAGAAACTTATTTTTTCAGTCTTAAAAGAGATACATTCTGGCAGATTATTATTTAGTAAATTATTTTTAAGTGTACATATTATTGCTATTACAGCACCTTTTGATTTTACTGTCTTTTAATGGGTGCAAAGGTTATATTTCCCACTAAGGAAATCAGAAGGCCAATTTTACTGAAGTTATAGGTAAGAGGCAGTACTTCAAAAAGCTGCATGAAAAAAGCCTCTAAGGCAGAGATGGCCAATAGCAGTGCCAGTGTGAATCAGTTGTTGGTGGGAATTACCAAAAGCATGGACTAAGAAGGCATATGAAGCAGTATCCAGATTTCCCTCAAGAATTTAGACAAATGCTACATGGCTACAAGCTTAAGACTGTGTTCAATAGTAAATATATAGTGGTTTAGTTACTAAGTCGTGTCCGACTCTTTGCGACCCCATAGACTGTAGCCTGCTGGGCTTCTCTGTCTATGGAATTTTCCAGGCAAGAATACTGGAGTGGTTTGCCATTTCATTGGACTGTGTCTATTTTCAATTGCCAGGAATGGGTGGGCATGCGTGGATTGGCAATCTGATTGAAGTAAGGATCAATGTCAGCATGTCTACTGAAGAACAAATAAAGGTAAATGTCTGAATGGAAGACCAACCTGTCTCTGCCCAGACCTGCAGTTATGAGGCCAGCACCCCTACCTTTCTCTAGCAGAGCTGAAAACTTCAACCTTCTTTGTAAAACACGGAAGTATATAATGTGTGAATTTGGGACACAGTTTCAATTTTTCTATTGGTTTATTTTCAGTCCAGTTCTATAGCCAAAGGATCTTTAGTTATAAAAAAAAATAGTACAAAATAAGTTGGCACAACAAAAATAGATTAGCTTAGTCACTCAAGGAAAGAGTCATCTCATCAAGGAAAGTTAACAAAAATGTAAGTGAACCTAAGCAGCTTCTCTTCCTAGACTACAACTGAGTTAGAGTTTATGAATCCTAGTAAGACAACTGGGGCTTCCCAGATGGTGCAAAGGTAAAGAATTTGCCTGCCAGTGCAGGAGACACAGGAGACATGGGTTCAGTCCCTGGGTTGGGAAGATCTCCTAGAGGAGGAAATGGGAATCCAGTCCAGAATTTTTGCCAGGAAAATTCCATGGACAGAGGAGCCTGGCAGGCTATCATCCATGGGGTTGCAAAGAGTTGAATAGGACTGAGCAACTGAGCACAGAATGACAATAATTAGCTTAGCTGATTAGAGCATGTGCTAATGAGGCTAACGGCAACCCACTCCAGTATTCTTGCCTAGAGAATCCTGTGGACAGAGGATCCTGGTGGGCTGCTGTCCATAGGGTTGTACAGAGTCGGACATGACTGAAGCGACTTAGCATGCATACATGCATTGGAGAAGGAAACGGCAACCCACTCCAGTGTTCTTGCCTAGAGAATCCCAGGTACAGAGGAGCCTGGTGGGCTGCCATCTATGGGGTCACACAGAGTCAAACATGACTGAAGTGACTTAGCAGCAGCAGCAATGATGCTAAAGTCAGGGAGTTGTCCCCTAGGAGTCAGTAAGTGTTGAAAAGATAAGTAAATAAACAATTCCCATAGCCTTGACTTGGACCTTTAACTACAATCATTCTTTTCACAGAGGTCCATCCTTATTCCCAACGGAGACTGCATAGGGGCATGTGGATGGCTCAGAACCACCTTTAACCACCATAGTGTACAAAAGCACACATAATCCACTGATGGTGGATGCTCTTACAAGGAAGAAATTCTTATAACTTTTGCCTTTAAGCCCAATCACCTGTGCTCTTCCCCTGCCAATTATATATTGCTTTTTTTCTATACTAAAACTTAATTCAATAAGGACAATGAAATCTAGATGTAAGAGATCAGAGATAGCTTTAATTAAGCATCTATTATGTCCGGCACTTTCAAATACCTTATATGGGTTATGTTATTTAATCCTCACATCTGCCATTCTAGAGAATGTTTGTATGTGCGCAACCATATACTCTAACTCCAAAACTGTGTTTTCTGTATTCAGTTTTGTTCAGTCACTCAGTCAAGTCCAACTCTTTGCAACCCCATGGACTGCAGCACACCAGGCTTCCCTGTCCTTCACCATCTCCTGGAGCTTACTCAAACTCATGTCCATAGAGTTGGTAATGCCATCGAATCATCTCATCCTCTGTTTTCCCCTTCTCCTCTGAACTTCAATCTTCCCTAGCATCAGGGTCTTCTCCAATGAGTTAGCTCTTTGCATCAGGTAGCCAAAGTATTGGAGTTTCAGCTTCAGCCTCAGTCCTTCCAATGAACACCTAGGACTGATCTCCTTTAGGATGGACTGGTTGGATCTCCTTGCAGTCCAAGGGACTCTCAAGAGTCGTCTCCAACACCACAGTTCAAAAGTATCAATTCTTCAGTGCTTAGCTTTCTTTATAGTCCAACTCTCACATCCATATATGACTACTGGAAAAAGCATAGCTTAGACTATTGGGACCTTTGTTGGCAGAGTAACGTCTCTGCTTTTTAATATGTTCTCTAGATTGCTCATAACTTTCTTCCAAGGAGAAAGCGTCTTTTAATTTCATGGCTGTAGTCACTATCTGCAGTGATTTTTGGAGCCCCCCAAAATAAAGTCTGTCACTATTTCCCTTGTTTCCCCGTCTATTTGCCATGAAGTGATGGGACCAGATGCTATGATTTTCATTTTCTGAATGTTGAGTTTTAAGCCAACTTTCTCAATTTCCTCTTTCACTTTCATCAAGAGGCTCTTCAGTTCTTCTTCACTTTCTGCCATAAGGGTGATGTCATCTGCATATCTGAAGTTTTTGATATTTCTCCCGGCAGTCTTGATTCCAGCTTGTGCTTCATCAAGCCTGGAATTTCGCATGATGTACTCTGCATATAAGTTAAATAAGTAGGGTGACAATATACAGCTTGATGTACTCCTTCCCCAATTTGGAACCAGTCTGTTATTCCATGTCAAGTCCTAACTGTTGCTTCTTGACCTGCATACAGATTTCTCAGGAGGCAGCTCAGGTAGTCTGGTATTCCCATCTCTTGAAGAATTTCCACAGTTTGTTGTGATCCACACAGTCAAAGGCTTTGGCATAGTCAATAAAGCAGAAATAGATGTTTTTCTGTAACTCTTTCGCTTTTTTGACGATATAACAGATGTTGGCAATTTGATCTCTGGTTCCTTGACTTTTCTAAATCTTTTCTAAATCTAGCTTGAACATCTGGAAGTTCACGGTTCATGTATTGTTGAAGCCTGAATGAAGAATTTTGAGCATTACTTTGCTAGCGTGTGAGATGAGTGCAATTGTGCGGTAGTTTGAGCATTCTTTGGCATTGCCTTTCTTTGGGATTGGAATGAAAACTGACTTTTTCCAGTCCTGTGGCCACTATTGAGTTTTCCAAGTTTGCTGGCATATTGAGTGAAGCACTTTCATGGCATCATCTTTTAGGATTTGAAATAGCTCAACTGGAATTCCATCACCTCCACTAACTTTGTTTCTAGTGATACTTCCTAAGGCCCACTTGACTTCACATTCCAGGATGTCTGGCTCTAGGTGAGTGATCACACCATCATGATTATCTGGGTCATTAAGATTTTTTTGTATAGTTCTTCTGTGTATTATTACCACCTCTTCTTAATATCTTCTGCTTCTGTTAGGCCCATATCATTTCTGTCCTTTATTGAGCCCATTTTTGCATGAAATGTACCCTTGGTATCTCTAATTTTCTTGAAGAGATCTCTGATCTTTCCCATTCTATTGTTTTCCTCTGTTTCTTTGCACTGATCACTGAAGAAGGCTTTCTTATCTCTCCTTGCTATTCACTGGAACTCTGAATTCAAATGGGTATAACTTTCCTTTTCTCCTTTGCCTTTCACTTCTCTTCTTTTCTCAGCTATTTGTAAGGCCTCCTCATACAACCATTTTGCATTTTTGCATTTCTTTTTCTCAGGGATGGTCTTGATCACTGCCTCCTGTACAATGTCATGAACCTCCACCTATAGTTCTTCAGGCACTCTGTCTATCAGATCTAATCCCTTGAATCTGTTTGTCACTTCCAATGTATAATTGTAAAGGATTTGATTTAGGTCATACCTGAATGGTCTAGTGGCTTTCCCTACTTTCTTCAATTTAAGTCTGAATTTGGCTATAAGGAGTTCATGATCTGAGCCACAGTCAGCTCCCGGTCTTATTTCTGCTGACTGTAAAGAGCTTCTCCATATTTGGCTGCAAAGAATATAATCAATCTGATTTCAGTATTGACCATCTAGTGATGCCCATATGTAAAGTCTTCTCTTGTGTTGTTGGAAGAGGGTGTTTGCTATGGCCAGTGTGTTCTCTTGGCAAAACTCTGTTAGCCTTTGACCTGCTTCATTTTATACTCCAAAGCAAATTTACCTGTTACTCCAAGTATCTCCTGACTTCCTACTTTTGCATTCCAGTCCCCTATAATGAAAAGGACATCTTTTGGGGTGTTAGTTCTAGAAGGTCTTATAGGTCTTCATAGAACCTTTCAACTTCAGCTTCTTCAGCATTACTGGTCGGGGTATAGACTTGGATTACTGTGATTTTGAATGGTTTGCTTTGAAAACGAACAGAGATCATTCTATCATTTTTGAGATTCCATCCAAGTACTGCATTTCAGACTCTTTTTTTGACTATAATGGCTATTCCTCTTCTTCCAAGGCATTCTTGCCCACAGTAGTAAATATAATGGTCATCTTAGTTAAATTCACCCATCCAGTCCATTTTACTTTACTGATTCCTAAAATGTTGATGTTCATTCCTGCCATCTCCTGTTTGACCACTTCCAATTTGCCTTGGTTCATGGACCTAACATTCCAGGTTCCTTTGCAATATTGGTCTTTATAGCATTGGACTTTGCTTCCATCACCAGTCCCATCCACAACTGGGTGCTGTTTCTTCTTTGGCTCCATCTCTTCATTCTTTCTGGAGTTATTTCTCCACTGATCTCAGTAGCATATTGGATACCTACTGACCTGGGAAGTTCATCTTTCAGTGTCTTTTTTGCCTTTCATACTGTTAATGGGGTTCTCAAGGCAAGAATACTGAAGTGGTTTGCCATTCCCTTGTCCAGTGGACCACGTTTTGTCAGAACTCTCCACCATGACCCATCCATCTTGGGTGGCCCTCCATGGCATGGCTCATAGTTGCATTGAGTGAGACAAGGCTGTGGTCCATGTGATCAGTTTGGTTAGTTGTCTGTGATTGTGGCTTTCATTCTGTCTTCCCTCTGATGGATAAGGATAAGAGGCTTACGGAAGCTTCCTGATGGGAGAGACTGAGAGGCAAACTGGGTCTTGTTCTGATGGGCAGGGCCATGCTCAGTAAATCTTTAATCCAATTTTCTGTTGATGGGCAGAGCTCTGTTCCATCCCTGTTGTTTGACCTGAGGCCAAACTATGGTGGAGGTAATGAAGATAATGGCAACCTCCTTCAAAAGGATTTGGATCCTCCTTTCTGTATTAGGGTTTGAGAAACTTGAGCCCCTCAACCCTTAATTACTACTTGGGTAATTTATGTGACTTATTCAGCTTCTCAAAATCCAATTTCCTTGTTAATAATGAGGATATTGGGCTTCTCTTGTGGTTCTGATAGCAAATTATCTGCCTGCAATTCAGGACACCATGCTCAATTCCTGGGTTGGGAATATCCCCTGGAGAAGGGAATGGATCCACTCTAGTATTCTTGCATGGAGAATTCCATGGACAGACTAATTTGGCAGGCTACAGTCCATGAGGTCACAAAGAGTCAGACATGACTGAGCAACTAACATTTTCACTTTTTTCAGTGAGGCTATTAATAGTACCTTCCTCACTGAGGAAATGTTAAATTTAAATGAAATAATATTTACAAAGTTTAGCACTGTGTCTGGGATATGGCAGTATTCAAGATTCAAGAGAAAAGGGAAACAGAGGAGAGAGAAAGACAGACAGAGAGATAAGAGAATCAGGTAAACCAATTACTTCGAGAGTATTTTCATATTCTTGTATTCTGAGATAATTTTAATTTTAGAAAGTGTGTGTGTGTGTGTGTGTGTGCGCCCGCATGTGGCTCAGTCGTGTCCAACTCTATGCGACCCCATGGACTATAGCCTGCCAGGCTCCTCAATCCATAGAATTCTCCAGGCAAGAATAGTGGAGTGGATTGCCATTTCTTTTTCTGGAGTGTCTTCCCCCACCCAGGGATTGAACCTGGGTCTACCTCATTGCAGGCAGATTCTTTACTATCCGAGCCACCAGAGAAGCCCTTAATAAAAAATGGTGATGCCTAAAACAGGAGTTGGCCATCTATTTTCTGCAATGTGTCAGTTAGTAAAAATCTAGGTCTTTGGAGAAGAAATGGTCTCTTTTACAACTACTCAACTGTGCCATTATAGTGAGAAAATAACCATAGACAATTCTACCTGATGTGAAGAGCTAACTCATTGGGAAAGACCCTGATGCTGTGAAAGACTGAAGGCAGGAGAAGGGAACAACAGAGGATGAGATGATTGGATGGCATCACCAATTCAATGGGCATGAGTTTGAGCAAACTCCAGGAGATGGTGAAGGACAGGGAAGTCTGGCATGCTGTAGTCCACGGGGTCACAAAGAGTTGGACATGACTTAACAACTGAACAACAAAAATTCATGAACAAATGGACATGGTTGCACTTCAGTAAAGCTTTACCAAAAAATAAAAAAGGTAGGAAGCTGGATTTGTTCCACAGCCATAGTTTGCCAAACTCTGGTCTAAAATTTTGGGGGACTATTTGGTTCCATACCAATAATCTATTAAATTTAACTTTTCAAAGTGAAACTTTTAAATCCTAAATAATTTTTTTAATTTGGCATCAGAGAAGGCAATGGCACCCCACTCCAGTACTCTTGCCTGGAAAATCCCATGGACGGAGGAGCCTGGTAAGGCTGCAGTCCATGGGGTCACTAAGAGTCGGACATGACTGAGCAACTTCGCTTTCACTTTTCACTTTCCTGCATTGGAGAAGGAAATGGCAGCCCACTCCAGTGTTCTTGCCTGGAGAATCCCAGGGACGGGGAGCCTGGTGGGCTGCCTTCTATGGGGTCACACAGAGTCGGACACGACTGCAGTGACTTAGCATAGTGTTAACAGTTTTCTATGGCTGTCTTTCAAAGCTTCTTTGTTCTGCTCATAGAAAGATCAACTAAATTTGACCCTAATTACAATGCTGTTGGGAAAGAACAAGGAAGTAGGGAACAATAGATAAGTCTAAAAGCATTTACTAGGCAGAAAGAATCTCAGCATGCATCCTCTTTCCTATTTCCCAGATTTTAGGAATTAATAAATCAACATGATGGAAATGTTGGATTTTTAAATCAGACAACTCAGAGTGCAATCAGGGCTCATCTTCATCTTGGAAAAATTCAATGCTTGTTTAAGGGTTATGGAAATCTATGGATCCTCCCTTATCTCCTGGATATTTTTAGGTCTAAGCTCTAGTACCTGTTCTCTTCAGAACATTCTTAGTGCTGTTGGCAAGATTATAAATGACTTTCAAATGATGACATAGGCAGTGAGACTTAGAGAATGAAAACGGGAAAAAAATGCCCCAAAATATTTTTTGTATTATCTTAACTCTGATTTGTAGCCACTAATATCATTCTTACATGTACAATTTCTTTATATACAGTGGTTATTTTTCTAATACTTTTTTTTTTTTCTGGCCTTGGCAAAAAAAGCTTCTACTAAAGATAAGATGTAGTCACTTGTTCAATAAATTCCAATCCCATTTAACTTAGCTGTGTGACCCAGGTTTATATTAGCTAGAAAAACATGGGATACATTACTGAAAGAGAGAAAATTGAGAAGAAGAAGATAAGGAAAATATACAGGTTTTTGGTCAGAGTCTTCTACCTAAAGCACTTTATGTCTACAAGCTTGCTGACTGACAAATCAGCAATCTTTATTTTGCCGTCATTTTCTGTTGCCGTATAAATCTGGAACACTTTTAAAAAGGTGGAAGAATTTTGAAGGATTTTGGAATAATTTTGGCTACTTCTTCACTTAGCCTGCTTTAACAGAACTGCAAGATTCACAAAAGGAAAGACTTCATCATATCCCCCTATAAATCCATTCCTGACATCATCCCAAAGCTCAGGTGCAGGTTTAATTGTGAACTATCTGCTCAGAATAGCATCACGTTTATATCACTGAAATGTCAGTTCCCTGACACAGATGATGAGAAATAAGTGAGAAAGATGCTGGCTCCTCTGTGTGGTTTCATAACTACCTGGTAATGACCATCTGCTTTCCTTCTTCACCTATAAGATTCTTCCCATTCGTGTGTGTTTGAGAAACACAAGGATGTTTCTCCCCACTTGTGACAACTTGAATTTCTTAGCATCCCGGAAAATATGAATTTTAAATAATGCAATGCCAGTTGTAGAGCAAGAATGGCTAAAAAAAAAAAATCTTGATGGGAGCAATTTCTGGCAAGGTTATTCATTTGTTGCATCTAAATACACACATCCTGCCTCTCCAAATTCAAAAGCATAATAAGGACCTTCCATTTAGCAGAGGTCATAATGAAATCTAAGAGGAGTCCAGTTAATTAGTCCCCAACTGCAAAGGATCAACACGATTCAATTGCACTAAAAATCTGGTAAGTGCGACACATTGGACATGCACGTTTCATACTTGTGGCATTTTGAATGTCTTGGCAATTTTGTTCATAGATTATTTTATTTAGAACAATTAAATTGGTTTGGCATTGTTAATATATAACAAAGGAATATGCACGCACAAAGGAATTGGACTACAGGCCTCTTCACCTCCAGCTCCATGGCACCGGTTTGTGTGCATTCACAGGAAGGTGTCTCCACCCCCATTTAGCTGATCCGAACATGCTAGTATTGTTCCAAATTTTCAGCAATGTGGGTAGCAACTAAAACAGACATAAGACTTGAAAGAAATTTGCCCATATCCAGTGGAAATTAGAATTCAGGACAATAAGAACCATGCCAATTACTATTGACACTATACTTCTTTGAAGCCATTATACCTAGTTGATTTCACTAGGATATTAATAAAAGCAAGATGCATTGTTAAAAGCCAGTACTATGCCCAAACCAATACATCTGTATTGCTATCATGAGCATACCAAAAACATGATGATTAACATTTATATTTGTTTCCTTTTTAAAGCCCACTTTGTATTTAATATCTTCTTTAGTTTATCCAAACCTTGGCGACAGAAAGGGAAACCTGGCATGCTGCAGTCCATGGGGTTGCAAAGAGTAAAACACAGCTGAGCCACTGAACAACAGCAAACCTTGACTAATAGGATGAACATTAGTATTTCTTCTTCATTCATAAGCTTCCCTGTGGCTCAGCTGGTGAAGAATCCACCTGCAATGCGAGATACCTGGATTCAATCCCTGGCTTGGGAAGATCCCCTGGAGAAGGGAAAGGCTACCCACTCTGGTATTCTGGCATAAAGAATTCCGTGAACTGTATAGCCCATGAGGGTCGCAAGGAGTCGGACATGACTGAGTGACTTTCATTTTCACTTTAATCCATAAAAACACTATTGCCCAAGATGGTTCATATCACCTCTGTTCAGTAAAGTGTATAGTAGCAGGATTCATATTTGAATCATTAGATCTAATTTGGTGTTTTCAATGGAAACATCAGTGTATTATTCTTCTTACCAATGCTTAAAAGAGATGGAGTCCCAATATTTTACTGGCTCTTCTTGCTCTTCAAATAGTTTTTAATATTCAACAAACATTACCCCTGCACAGGCAAAAAACAATATATGCAACTACATACACCATTTCAAAGTTCAGTCCTCAACATGGGAAAAGAGATTTCTTCATATTTTGAATATTTTTTGTCACTTTAAACTCTATGCCACCATGAGTGCTATGGAAACACACAAACAAGGGAAACCAAACAGGAAACCCTCTATTTTTTTATTATCAGCAGGAAATTTAGCTCAGGAAGTAAAATAAAACCTTGGCCCTTCAGATTCCTTAGGGAATGGATCCTTCCAGAAAGTCAAGCTTTGGAAACCCCTGAGGGTAAACTCCCTTAAGTCCTGGAACTGTGTTATTTAATTACTTTGAATTGAAACATTCTGAAAATGGACAAGGCATTCCCTGTGTGTTAAACTGAGTTAGTTATTTCTTAATTAGTCAAAAGCATTTTAACGCTTATCATTTACTTTAATACTACTTAAATGTCCTTAGATTCAACGGAGGAATGTGGAACACTTTGGAAATTAATTGAATCATTCCAGTTTCTATGTGTGTGTGTGTTTTAATTGTGTTTGCCTTTGAAAGATTTTCTGTCACCTTCTTTGCAATCAACTCTCTTTCATTCCTTAATAAACTCTCTTCCCTTTTAATTTGCAAAATTGAGGGTAGATACTAAGGTGGTTAAAACTGTAGTAAAGTAGGAGCAAATAAGCCACAGGTAAAAACCTGAGAGTTCTTCTATGGATATCTAGAAGATGGCTTTACTAACAAAATAACACAAAACAATAGTAAATGCACCTCTACAGTCTGGATCCAATTAGATTTCTTAACCGGGCAGATGCAGTCTAATAGAGAATGGTTTAGACAAATTTAAAAGTAATAGTACAATAGACATGCATCTGAATTCAATGATAATTTGGGTCCTTCTTAGGGATTTGGAAGGAAATATGCCCATATTCAAATTTCTCTTGGAGTCGAACCTACCATGACGTGTTACTTTGAAGCTACCAAGTAAAATCTCATCAGTTAATGCATTAATTCAAGAAACATCCACTAAATGATAACCATGTGTAGGCAGTGTCTTGTGTTCAAGGTATAGCAAACAGAGCCACACTGAGATGCCTATTTCTTATCAAATTTTAATTAGTTAGCTGTTATGTATTTAGTTATCCAGTCATGTCAGTATTCATGAAGTGCCTTCTATTTCCAGGGATTATGCTAGGTCTTGAGGAATTAATGCTGAGTCTAAACACACATGGCCCCCAGCTCTCATGTAACCAATGAATTCTTGGGAGAGTTAGATAATCAAAAATCAACAAATATGTAAATACATGGGCTTTCCATGTGGCAAAGTGTTTAAAAAAAATCCACCTGACAATGCAGGCGATGCAAGAGATGCAGGTTCAATCCCTGGATAAGGAAATGGCAACCAACTCCAGTATTCTTGCCTGGAAAATTCATGGACAGAGAAGCCTGGCGGACTATAGTTCATGGGGTCACAAAGAGTCAGACATGACTAAACACACACACACACATTGTAAAAACACACTGTGCTCAGACAATGTACAAGAAGTCCTAGGCCCTCTGAGAGCATACAACTGGGGACGCTGAGTTTGACAGAGAGCACCCAAAGGCTTCTGCAAGGAAATGAGGTCAAGGTAAAAGTAAATGAGTTAACCAGGTAAAGGAGAGGTACCGAGCTGGTTGAAGAGAATCCCAGGCTGATGGAACAGCCCATGTATAAGCTGGGTGTGGGGCACATATGAGGCAAAGTGAATAGATGTATTGCTGATGCTCAGAGACTGAGCAAGAGAACGGAACCATGTGGCACTTGAGAGGCTGACCAGATGATAAAGGGCCTTAGAAACTTTGTAGGTCTCTTTAGATATTTTGCTTTAGCCTAGAGAATGAAAACCTATTGAAGCAACAATTTGTTTTCAAAGAACGTCAATGTGCAACAGAAAAGAGTGGTTTCATACAGAAATCTAAATGAATTTCACATTTAATATGAAATATGGAATAAGAAAACTTCTTTAAATGCCCTCATGATCACTTTAAGCCATTCTTCTGTGTTCCATGGATGTATTAATAACTGATGTGAACTCTATGCTTATTTTAGTCAAGCAAGTCATTTCTGTTTCATGTTCTCTATGCTAGTTCCTGTTTAGGAGAGCAGCAGCAGGTAATTTCCAGATGACAGTACAGGTCATAAGAAGCCCCTTCCCGATGAGAGCAGGAAGATACCAAGGACATTCCACTTTAACTGGAGAGGAAAGATGCCAAAAGAGCATCCCAGATTAGAGAACAAAATGGAGGTCCCCCCAGAAGAAAGTGGGATTGATGGATTATCAGATGAATTGAATACTTGGAAACGTTACAGATAAGCACTTAATAGATGTATTGGAGTGCTTGGGGAAAAGATTGCAGTAGGTACATATAAAACTCAAGCAAAATAAAAAATTAAGTGATTACGAACTTCAGGAAAAATAAAGGATTGTATGAAAAAAGAAATGTGATCATAGGATACTTCTTGGCTCAATAGAAGTCACTTCATATAAATATGTACAATCAGATAAAAGGAGAGATTGAACGTAGAGGAGGTATGTGTCTGTGTGGTATGAGATAATTAAATCTTCCCATTTATCTTTATAAATAGCTTATGTATATTCAATAGCTTATGTATAATACTGATAAAATCACTACAAGGATATTATTTAAGAATATGGATTTAATTTCCAGAAGAAACTGAAAGAGCTCAAAACGATTATCTCAAAGAAATGGGACGATTAAATTTTGAAAGAAGAAGGGAACTACTGTTTTTGTTTATAAACCTTATGAGACAATTGGATATTTTAAGGTATATGTGAATATTGTATATTGAATGTATAGCTTTCATACAAGCATATGATTACTTAAATTTATCTGTTCAGTGTGAACAAAAGTTTGGCTCACCAGTCAGACAAAATTTAAAACAAGTTAATATAAATCAACCTTGGAAGAATTTACTGAGATTTTCAAATGGCAACCCATTCCTGTATTCTCGCCTGGAAAAGTTAATGGGCAGAGGAGTCTGGTGGGCTACAGTCCATGGGTCACAAAGAATCAGACATGACTGAGCAACTGAGCATGCATGCACTGATATTTTCAAAGGTCTTTTCTTTCTTCATTTCCATTAATGTTTTTTTTCCTAGAGCAGCTTAGGAATTGCCAATACTTCTCTTATGGTCATTTTTTGAGGTGTGAGTTTAAATGTAAAATATTTATCTTGAAATTCTGCTAAGAGATAAGAAATATGGAAAAGAATCACATGTAGCTCCATTATTCTGAAACAGATACACAATGGTAAAATGTGATCCATCGAGTTCAGCTTCATGACTCAAATAGTCACAAAACTAGCAACAACTTTTGAGCTTGGGAAACATTTTCAAAACCCAAATGGCATGACCTCTCTTACACTTTAGAAATTATCCACATCTCTGGCTTATTGATGTTTAAAGACCAGAAAATTAAATGGAAACAGCAGAGAAATACTACTAATTATGTCTGATTAGTCGTAAAAGGTCCATGAGTGCACAGGGTTATTTGAACGGCTGTTTAAGACACTAATTCAAATTTATGAATTCTTTGGAGTAAAGGGCAGTACTCAAATCCTCATGATGTGTGGCTCGATGATAAAAGTATCTTCTGAGAGAAGCAGTTTGTGACAAAATGTACAATAATCAGTAGCTTTAAAATTTCTTTTTTCCCCTTATCATTAAAAAAATCATTCTATTAACCCAAGTAATTGGGAAATTTTGATAGTAAAAAAATCAAGAAATAGTATAAATTGCACTAAATACCATCAATACCAAACTATGTCCTTCATTTCATTTTGTTCCCTGTGTAAGGACATGCTTTAATACCCACATGCTAATCTTCTCAAAGCTGGAAGAGTAAGGAGAAGTGTGACAGGCCTGAGGACAACCTCAATGCGTGAGTCAACTGTCCAGTTGCAAACAACAATATCCACTCTGCTCACTTCAAGTAGAACAATAATTTACTGAGGGTGCAGGGAGCTTACAAAGTCTACTGGAAGCCAGAGAACCAGGTGTAAATGCTGTACAGGAGACCTGCTGGAAGTTTCAGTGACATGAGCCAATACAGAAATGCGATTTTAAAATCTCATCATATTCTGGGACTTCTCCTCAAAAAGCACTGTTGCCATCTCTTTACAGCACTTTCATAGCTTCATGGGCACTGCGTTGGCCTAGATATCCAAAACTCTACCACCACTGCCCCCCAGGAATCAGATGAGCCTACCAGCCCCTCACCAGATGAGTCTGATGACTATCACCTCACTGTGCTCAATTCTAAATTGAAGTCTCATGCAGCTCATTGGCTGGTTGGAGCCTAAATCATACTATAGGCCTGGGCCTGAGGCACAAAGGAAGCTGGGAAGTGAAACTCACTTGCAAGGGGGGAGGTGGGATTTACAACATAGAAAAGTCTTCAGACTTGAGAAAAGAGATAAAAAGATTCTGAGAAGCCAGAAAATATGACAAATATTCATTGTTAAATGTCACAATAAATATAATTGGTCAAATTCCCAGCCAATCAATGTATAAGGAGTTATTAGTAAACACGTTATAAAGCAAGTTGTATAAGGAAATGTTCAGGCCTATATTTAAAGGAGATACAATAATGCTAGTGAGATGGTCCAGAGCAACAGTATTCATGGGATACAAAATGGATTCTATGGTGAGTGTTCTTTCATAGTGTTATCATGGAATAATGATGGTATCAAATAATGTTTACAAATAGTGAAACTAACAAACAAAAAGCACCAAAAAAATGTTTGCTAAATGTTTTCTATTTCTTGGGCACCGTGCAGAATTATTTATTTGAATAAATAAATAGCTCATTTGTTTCAAACAACAGTGGCATTAGGTTGGCATTATAATTTTCCCATTTTACTGATGATGAAACTAGGGCTTAATGAAGTCAAGGAATTTACTGAGAGGAGGGTGGAGTTAAACTCTGAACATGGACAATCTGAAAAACACTGGGATTCTAGGATTAGAAAACCTGAGATTTCACAGTAGCTAGTTCTATCACTGACAGAACTGTATCCTCAGAGTCTTGATTTATTGATCAGTAAAATGGGAATTGGAGCTCCTGTCCTGCCTTTTCTACATGGGTATTTTGGAAGTCAAATAGGCAAAAGGACTCCATAACTTACAAAGTGCTATTATTGTTAAGGTGTTATTGCAGATCTTCTTCAGATCTTGGTTACTGTTATTGATTTAATATTGTGTCATAAGCATTTGTTGCATTTGTTCTCTAGCTCCCATATCCCATCCTTCAGGTAAAAATTTCTCCCTGGAGGAACCTCATCCTAACCATTCTCTATCATATATGTATGGAAATGTCTTCATCCCTAGCTCCAGGAACAAATACTGATTGGCTTCAATAAAAATTCCTGTCTGATTCCAATGACTTCAGTGATTGGCTCAGAGAGAAGCATGCTATCTAATCAGCGCTCACCTGTTAATAGAAGATTTGTGGGCTTCAGGGAATGAATCTCAGATGAAATTTTTCTCTTTCTTTTGTTTTTGATGTTCAGCCCCTCAGTCATGTCCAACTCTTTGCAATCCCACAGACTGCAGCACCCCAGGCTTCCCTGTCCTTCACCATTTCCTGGAGCTTTCTCAGACTCATGTCCATTGAGTTGATGATGCCATCCAACCATCTCATCTTCCGTCTTCCCCTTCTCCTACTGCCTTCAATCTTTCCTAGTATCAGGATCTTTTCTAATGAGTCAGCTCTTCTCATCAGGTGGCCAAAGTATTGGAGTTTCAGCTTCAGCATCAGTCCTTCCAATGAATATTCAGGACTGATTTCCTTTAGGATTGACTGGCTTGAACTCCTTGCTGTCCAAGGGACTCTCAAGAGTCTTCTCCAACACCACAGCTCAAAAGCATCATTTCTTCAGCACTCAGCTTTCGTTATGGTCCAGCTCTCACAACCATACACGACTACTGGAAAAGTCATAGCTTTGACTAGACAGACCTTTGTTGGCAGCGTAATGTCTCTGCTTTTTAATATGCTGTCTAGGTTTTTCATAGCTTTCCTCCCAAGGCACAAGTGTCTTTTAATTTCATGGCTGCAGTCACCATCTGCAGTGATTTTGGAGCCCCCCAAAATAAAGTCTGCCACTGTTTCCATTGTTTCTCCATCTATTTGCCATGAAATGATGGGACTGGATGCCATGATGTTCATTATTTGAATGCTGAGTTTTAAACCAGCTTTTTCATTCTCCTCTCTCACTTTCACCAAGAGGCTCTTTAGTTCCTCTACACTTTCTGCCATAAAGGTGGTATCATCTGCATATTTGAGGTTATTGATATTTCTCCTGGCAATCTTGAATCCAACTTGTGTTTCATCCAGCCTGACATTTCACATGATGTACTCTGCATACAATTTAAATAATCAGGGTGACAACATACAGCCTTGATGTACTCCTTTCCCAATTTTTCTCTTTCTTTTAGCATAAATAAGTCTGAGGTCTGGAACTTTTTGTTTCTATAAGAGGAGAGCTGGAGCCAGCACGGATCCATCTTATAGAGCCTGAGAAAAGGGCCACTATATGGATGGCAAGACAGAGAAGGAGAAACCAGGACTCCAAAGACACTGCCTAAATTTTGAACCCAGCAGAGCTGGAAGGCAGATCCTCCACTGGACATTTTAATTACACAGACCAGTACTTTTCTTTGTTGTTTCAACTAGTTTAAATTAAATTCCATGTTTACAACACGGTATTGCATGGGCTTTTGAAAATGATTTTTTAATCCTACCAAGAAATAATGATTATCATTCAATTCCTTGCTACTTTTTCCCATTTAAAGTATTCTAAATAAATTTCGAAACCACTCAACAATAACAGTAACATAAATAACATTCAAGGTTTTTACAAATGTGGGTGATTCCATGTATAAACAATGCATTTCCCACATTTGTCTACTAGATTCAAATTAAAATAGTAGAGTTGGAAGGAATCTCTTAGCCCACATACTTCATTATACGGATGGAGAAGCTGAGATTCATAGTAAAGTGACTTGCCTAAAACCCAGCTAATTATTTGCAAAGCTAGGGCTAGAATCCAGGTATTCCTATTTTTTATTGTTGTTGCTTATTAATTTATAACAAAGCAACTGCCGGATCTTCTTTTTGTTACCTTCAGATCAGAGCTTATGGCATAATCTTTTGAATCCCTTCAACGTTAAGAAATCTTTGTCCTTTGAAGATGGATTTGATTTTGGGGAACAATCAAAAATCATTTAGAGCCAAGTTCAGTAAATAGGTGGGTAATCAAACTAAGTAATTCATGTTTTGGTCCAAAAAGGGTGTAACACTGAAGTCAGGAGGCTGATTTTTTTTTCATGTAATTCATAAATCAGCTTTGATGTCATCATATTAAAACTGAAATTCCTTTGACATTCATTTTTGAGTTATATCACTCATAATTTGATTCTGTCATGTTCTCCTGACTTTAAAGGAGGCCCTGCTAGTATTTCTTTATAATTAAAGTAACAGCAAGGATATGGAAATTTTTCTTGCTTCAGTAAATGGAACTGAGAGAGAAAATAAATAATGCAATTTAATTTAACAATAATTTGTTGAGTGCATATTGTATATCAAGTACTACTGAAGACTTTGATAAAAAGAAAAGGCAAGAAATACATTTACTTGTAGCTCCCTATTTTAATAATGAGAAATTGAGGCTCACAGAGGTTAAGTCAACTTTGTAAAGATTCTTGATTCCCAGGCTAGTGATCTTGGGAAAGAACCAACATGTATTAACATTCCACCCTGACATAATTAAATGCAAAATAAAAGCAGTCTTGAGCCAAGCTAGAGAATAAATTGGCACCAAGAATTAACCATGCACACTTATAAGCATGACTTGGAATATGTAAAGTCGTAATTCCTGCTTAATTTCAGGGAATTAACTCCCTGAAATTAAATAGGAAAGCTGATATAGAACTGGAAAGATGAAGAAAGTGATATCTGAAAATCATGAAACACAATGGAAATCAGAAAATCTGCAAAAAGGAATATGGCATCTTGAAAAGTTGATTAGAAGAAAAGATCAGTATTAGTATTAGCCCAGTCGCTAAGAGTCGGACACAACTGAGCGACTTCACTTTCACTTTTCACTTGCATGCTTTTAGAAAAGGAAATGGCAGCCCACTCCAGTGTTCTTGCCTGGAGAATCCCAGGGACGGGGGAGCCTGGTGGGCTGCCATCTATGGGGTCGCACAGAGTTGGACACGACTGAAATGACTTAGCATAGCATAGTATAGCTCCAAAGAGGAAGACTGTTCAACCAGAGTACAAAAGTATCTTTTCCCAGATGAGTATACTCCAAAAAGTGAGAAATGATTTCTCAATAGTTCATGATTTTGAGCCCTTGTTTATGATTCCACAGTCACTATGCAATTTAAAGTTTCCTTTGGTTTCACAGATTGGTTTCCACTATAAAAGTCTCCAATAAATCCTCTCATTGCATAACTTCTCTGGACCCTGCCAAAGACCGGGTGCCTTACAAGACTGATTTCCCAAGGAGAAGGTTTACAGTGGATTGATAAATTGGCAGTCTCTGTCTCAGCTTAATCAAACCTATGGATTTGATACTCATTCTCAGTTGAAAAGTCAAACGGATGTCCAGACCCAGGGACAGAAATGAGCATTTCAAAGCAGATCATCTATTATATTTTCCCCAGTTATTGTGGACAAAATTACCATCAAACAGAATTACGATTTAGTGTATAAATATTTCCCTTGGCTTTGAATATTTTGCAAGAAAGGTAGAAATGAGTACTCCAATAAAGAGAAGACACAGGATGACTACCATGTATATGGAGAATGGAACATTCATGGTTTTTCATAATGAACAAATACACACATATGATACATCTGGGAATGGCAGGTGTCTGATGGTCAGATGGCTGTGTCTTCTCCCTAGCTTTCCTCCTTCCTCCCAGTACATGTCAGGAAACTCACAAATGTGACATGGCTTGGAAAAAAAAATCTCATGGATTATTAAATTAAATGAGCCAGATTCTGAATGCATACCCCACAGGAGAAAGGAGTGAGTTTAAATATATATATAAGATTGATATTCAGCTGTGATATGCAAGTGGGAGTGTAGTGAAGCAAGGAGGTAGTTAGCTAATATTTTAAGACCACCCCTATCTGTATACTGTAAAAATTTCCCTAAAGTGATTTTGACATGCTCCTTTATGTAGGAGAGAATCCTAGAATAGAAGATTCTGATTTTGTATAGAAACAACAAGCAGTGGTCTATTGGTAATGTGATACCTATCATGTAGTATTCCATTTAAAGTCAGGCATGTTTGTTTTAAATTATTAACCAACATTTAAAGACTGTGAACGTGGGATAACTTACTCACTGTGAGCCTCAGTTTTCTCATCTGCCAAATAGTTGCAATAATACATGTTACAGGATTTTGTGAGTATTAGATGACAATATACATAGAAGAACTAAAACAGTGATACTTACTAGTAAGGAGAAAATATCATCCATAACCTCTTCAGTGATTAAAATAGACGTATATAGAATCAACAGGAATGTTTGGAAGTTAAGATAACAGAGAGGAGATAAAATTGAGTTCCTAGTATAATAATATTCTTTACCTACTTACACATTTGAGCATCAGCATCCAAATATTCCATCAGGTAGGTTTTGTTTCTCTTGTGTGTCATGCTTGGCATAACAAAGCTTAAAATCTCTCAATGACTTCCTTTATTCCAGTATGGGAAGGGGGTGTTGGAATGCTGGGCGGAGTTACATAAAGTCATCATCCATGGACTAAGAGGAAATTATCTTTGTTTAATAACAACAACAAAATTAATGACACATTAGAGTTACAGGAGCATCTTTTGTGTGAAAGTTTTACCTATAAGATACACATAGCACAAAAGTCTTCCCCTTAACTTTAGAACTAAAGTCTATAAGAATTGAAATTAAATAAGACCATCAGCTAAATTCATATAAAGAAAATTTGCTGATTATTTTATTAGTTTCATGTGAAGACACTCCCTCTCTAAGGAAAATGGTTGCAAAATTTTTGAAAACACATATTCCAACTTCTGTTGTCTTTCAAAATTTAATTTGAGAAAATGAGATAATACAATTTTTATTTATCTTTAATACAATTTCTTAGTTTTTCTGACACCATAAAAGATTTTCAGTGCCAATTTTTATCTCAGAGAAAGTATGTTCAAGAAGAGTGATAACTATTGGTTTCATTTTATGAGACTATGTCATGATGTCAAATGGTACAAGAAGAGCGCATAAATATAACTTTGCAGTTAAGTTATATTTATTTGCATCAGTCAGGATCCCATTAGGAAAACCTGAAATCAATCTAGATACTTAAAGAACATGGAATATATCGTTGATAATTGGTAACACAGGTGATTAAAAAAATTTTTTTTTCTTTAAAGGCCAAAGAAGGGACTGTGAAATCACTGAAAGATTAGCGTTAACAGGAAGCCAATTCAGTCTGGCCAGAGAGATCGAAGTCATAACACTCTTGCTTTTTCCTTTTCCCCACCGTTTATAATATAACCAGTTTTTCTCAGTGGCCACATGTGCTCAGAAGTCAGAGGTCATTAAAGAATGGAAAATGTTTCCTGCGATGCACAGAGCAGAAGCAGAAGGAGCAGAGCAGACAGCAAACAGGTAAAGAATTAAAGTTCAATTATGAACACGGACACAAAAATCCTCAACGTAAGAAGTGTAATTAATCCAGCATATATTTTAAAACATCAGAATCAAATAACTTGATTAAGGTGTGCTACATTTATTCAACATCATAAATCCAATTTAATAAAATAAAAATTAAGAGAGTAAAAGTGGAAAACCTTAAATACCAAAAAATCATTTGATAAAATTCCTAAAAAACTAAGAATAGAAAGAATGGTTTCATATGCTAAATGGCACCAAATAGATACCTACAACTAACATAATTAATGATGTTATTTTCAAAGGATTTCCATTAAATCAAGAACACTATATGGATATTTTCTACTTCTATTAATTTAGAATTGTAATAGAAATTTTAATCACTTAAAAAAATAAAGAAGTATATGATTAGACAGTTATCCTGACTATTTTTACAGTAAAACCTAGAGATGCTATAAACTCATAAGAAACAACTAGTAAGAAAGTTTAACACATTGTAGCATTCAAGATAAACATCAAAATTTGTTAACTCCTTATACACTAACAATAACTAATTAGAAAACATAATTGTACTGAATAAAAGGAGATATTTATATTAGCCATGAAAACTAAAAAAATACCTAGGAAAATGTTAACAAAATTATAGAGGAATTTTATGTAGACAATTTTAAAAGTTGTCATAAAATGAGAATTTAATAAATACTTGTGTGCATATGCAATTTCCATGGAAGAAAAAAACTTGATAAGGTGTCAGTTCTCCACCACACTCAATGTGATTGCAGAAAAATTCCAATAGGATTCTTCATGGTTTTAACAAAAAGATTCTAAGATATGCATGAAGATATAACTGAACAAGAACACTCAAGACAATTCAGAAGATGGTCTATTCGATTCAATTCAGAACTTGCCTTATAAAGTACTAAAGGTTACTATGCATAGTAATTAAGACTGCATGGCATTGGCACAGTGACAGTCAAATAGATCAGTGGGTCCTTAAGTATATACTGTCATAAATATGAACGAAATTGCTAAACTGAGGATAAAGAATGGACTAGTCAGTAAATGTTGTTGGCACAACTGGCTTCCATATGGAAGGAAATATAATTATAACCCTATTTCACACCATGCATGAAATTAAACTCCAGATGGATTTAAAAACAAACAATGAAAAAGTAAAATTTAAGTTATTAAAAGAAACTATAGGATAAGATCTTAAGTTTTTACAACATAAGCATGAAGGATTTTCCCAGTTTATTTTATCCTGGTCTCTGGTCAAATGTCACCTCCTGGTCAAGTTTTTCATAAAGAATCTATAATAAAGAACCCTATCTATTATCCAGTATTATCTCATTGTATTTTATATAATTCAATGAACATTGATATCAAGCTTACTATGTGGTAGGCATTTTATTTCATATAAAATATATGATACATATTTATCATTATATATTTTGTATATATTTTATTACTTATTTTATTAAAATATAAATATGTGTCTATGAATATATAATATGGCATAGTACAATATGTATTTATTGTATTTTATTTTTATAATATTATTTAAATATGTACTATATATCCATGTTTATCACATAAACTACATATGTATATGTGTATAATGTATATTATCTATAATATATTATAGTATAATTAAATTATGCACTTAATGCTTCAAAACAACCCTACCAACCTAACATTGTTATCTTTATCATTTTATGAGTGAGGAAAATGAGGCACACACGTTAAACTTACTGCTGTCAGCTAGTAAGTGGCAGAGCCAGCATGTAAACCCAGGTGATCTAAAGCCTGTTCCCTTAACTCTGTTGCTAAGCTATCTTCTACTATTTTATTTTTCTTTATAACAGCTTTCATTACTTGTATATTTTCTATTTTTCCTACTACATTTTTTAGCTAGTATATTCTCCAGTGTCTGGAAGAGTACCTGGAACATAAACAGGTGTTCATAAATATATTTGAATGCATACTTTAAAAAGAGAGAGAAATTTTCTTTAAAAGTCATCAAAACTAGAACTCATAAAAAATGTGATAATCCTAACTCCATGAAAATGTAAAATACCTTTATTAGTAGCTATACCACGAGTAAAGTTTAAACGTAAGCAACAGAATGAGAGAAGATATTTGTGATGCAAATAACTAGAAATCAAGAAATATATGAAACATTCCTACAAATCAATAATAAGAAGACAAACATCCAATAGAAAAATGAAAAAAAAATTATGAACAGGCAATTCACAGGAGAGATAAAACAAATAGTCTGTAAATAAACATTTATTTATTTGTAAATAAATAAACAAATAAAAAAGTTTATTTGTAAATAAACTTTTTAAGGCCATGACCAGTCATCAGAATACTACAGAGTAGTTAAAATGAATATGTGAGTCTATGGATGAGTAAACCCCTAAAAAACCGATTCTTTCATAAATGACACCAATAATCTCTGAAAAAGACACACAAACAACTACCAGACAGCGCTAGTGAATTAACAAAAGCAAGGAGACTTTGGGAGGCAATCAAAACCTAAAGAAACGATCATAGAATGATTCTCTGTCTCTTGAGGGCACTGTCCTGAAAGCAGTGGTCATGGTGGCATGCGTGTGTGCTTAGATGTGTGGCAGCAGCTAAAATTTTGCTTGGGACAAGCATGAAAGAAGTCAGTTACAACCAGAGTTGCCAGAGAGCAAAAAGAAGTCTCAGAAACGAAAGAGCTAGGGAAGGGGCCACCTAGATCGTGTATACACAGCCTCTCTAGGCTGACCCCTGAACTAAGCTGACACGGACAAACTGAAAGCACTAGAAACTGGGGTTGAAAATTCTCACTAAGCTCAAACATGACATTCTGAAATTTGTGCCTAATCAAGTTCATTGGCTCCTAAAACAAGAACATCAATACTTCTTTTGGAGCAACTTGACAGAACCCAGAGTTAACAGTGCAGCTTTCTCAATATACCAAAATATTCACAGCATATATGTTAAAAACAAAGAAAGAAAAGTGTGAATTATTTCCAAGAAAAGATAATCAACAGATATCAACACTAAGATGACAAAACTATCAAAGATTTTAACGCATTAATTGTAATGATGATCACTAAGATGCTTTTTACCCGTGGTGTTGGATAAGACCCTTGCGAGTCCCTTGCACAGCAAGGAGATCCAACCAGTCCATCCTAAAGGAAATCAGTCCTGAATATTCTTTGCAAGGACTGCTGCTGAAGCTGAAACTCCAATACTTTGGCCACCTGATGCAAAAAGAACTGACTCATTGGATAAGACCCTGATGTTGGGAAAGATTGAAGACAGGAGGAGAAGGGGACGACAGGATGAGGTGGTTGGATGACATCAACGACTAGATGAACATGAGTTTGAGGAAACTCCGGGAGCTGCTGATGGACAGGGAAGCTCGGTGTGCTGCAGTCCATGGGGTCGCAAAGAGTTGGACACAACTGACCGACTGAACTGAACTGAAGATGATAAAGAAAAATAAACACGAAGTGAGTTAAAACATAGGAAGTCAGCAAACAAACTTTGAAAAAGTACTAAGACTATAATATCTAAAGTTTAAAAATTATTGAATAGGCATTAAAAAACTAGAGATGACAGAAGTGTCAATTAACTTGAATGTATAATCTTCAAAATAATTTAAAAACAGAAGAAAAAAGAGGTGAAATTGAAAAAAACAAAAAACCTCAGGACCTGAGACTACTGAAAAAAGGTTAATATGCAGGTAAATGAGTCCCAGTAGAGAGAGAGAGAATGGAGCAAAAAATAAATAAATAAATAACAGTTTGGTAGTTTTTAAGATATTAGATTTTAAAATCTTAAAAGATGTCTACGCAATGACATGACTGTCCCCAGCACTTTAGTTCATGACAGCCAAAAACTGGAAACAACCTAGATGTGTTTAACAGGTGAATGTTTAAATAACATAGCGGCTGAACTGAACTGAACTGAACTGATGCTATAGTGACAAGAAGCAAATCAGTGGTTGCCTTGGTCTAGGGACAAAAGGAAAAAAGGCATGGGGATCTTTTGCTGTAATGAAATGTTATATCTTGATATTGCTGGTGGATTCATGAGTGTGTACAATGAATCGTGTACTTTAAATGGATACTGCTTATTATGCATAAATGTAAACATGAAATAGATAAGAAAAATTTTAATGGATGAATGAGATATATACACATTACTATACTCAGTGAATATTTGCCATGCCATGTATGTGTCCAGTCATGTCCAACACTTTGTGACCCCATGGACTATAGCCCTCCAGGCTTCTCTATCTATGGAATTTTCCAGGCAAGAACACTGGAGTGGGTTGCCATTTCTTTCTCCAGGGAACATTCCTGACCCAGGCATCAAACCTGAGTCTCCTATATCTTCTGCATTGCAGGCAGATTTTTTTACCTGCTGAGCTATTTATAGTGCATATTTATATGGTTGCTGTTGCTGCTGCTAAGTCGCTTCAGTCATGTCCAACTCTGTGCAACCCCATAGATGGCAGCCCACCAGGCTCTCCCATCCCTGGGATTCTCCAGGCAAGAATAGTGGAGTGGGTTGCCATTTCCTTCTCCAATGCATGAAAGTGAAAAGTGAAAGTGAAGTTGCTCAGTCACGTCCGACTCCTAGTGACCCCATGGACTGCAGCCTACCAGGCTCCTCTGTCCATGGGATTTTACAGGTAAGAGGACTGAGAGTGGGTTGCCATTGCCTTCTCCATTTATATGGTACTTAATATCTAAATGAGAAAAGTAACCTAAAGAATTTGCTACATATCTGGAGTATGATGCCATCTATACAGAGTTTAAAAATACACAAAAATATCACTACATAAAATAGATACCGTTATATATATATTACATCTACACGAACACATATTATATATTAGATAAAACTGTATATGTGTTAGAATATAGTTTATGGATGAATATTCATTCAACAAATATTTGACTACAAATATTGCAGTTACCATCAAAATACACCAATGGTCAAAGTCCGTAGCTGCTGTCCTTCAGAAGTTTATGTGCTGTTACATGGGAACTTTACAGAGTAAACTTCATGACAGAGATTGTCTCTGTGGAGGGAGGGAGGAAGCGAGAAGGATGGGAGTGGGAAGAGTGACATGAGGGCCTTGAATTTCATAACAATATTTCTTTTTTTATAGCTTTAAATAATAATTTTAAATCTGAAGCATTTAGAAAAGGGTTAATATTTGTGCATTTTAAGTAGTAAATAGATAGGTGTTTATTATATTTGGTCCTTTGCCGTGTTCTGTATTTATTTTTAACATATAATCAAATGTGATAGAAATGCATTAAATCTAAGGACCTGAGAAATTAAATTAGGAATCTAGATTTAGCATTGATTGAAAGATAAATAAAGCTAAATATACACCTCCATTAAAACTTCATTATTCTCTTGGCTTTCATAGAGATAGAGAAGGAAAGACCACATAATATGAGAAATATTAAGGGAAATGTGTCTTTTATTATTTTCAAAAAGCACAGATGTCTGGGGAAATTCAAAAAGACAGACACCAAAATATTAAGAGGATAATTCTATATTGGCACTTAGGGAGCTCTTATTTTCTTTTTATTAACATGCTTATATATATTTTCTATTTTTAATGATGTGAACATCTATTACTTAAAAAGAGGTTTTAGGAATACTACTATGGCAAGCCACTCCAGTACTCTTGCCTGGAAAATCCCATGGGTGGAGGAGCCTGGTAGGCTGCAGTCCATGGGGTCGCTGAGGGTTGGACACAACTGAGCGACTGAGCGACTTCACTTTTCACTTTCATACATTGGAGAAGGAAATGGCAACCCCCTTCAGTGTCCTTGCCTGGAGAATCCCAGGGACGGGGGAGCCTGGTGGGCTGCCGTCTATGGGGTCGCACAGAGTTGGACACGACTGAAGCAACTTAGCAGCAGCAAGTATATACTGTGGTTATCTACTACCTGAAAAATGACAGCATATTCATATATTTTTTATTGGAGTATAATTGCTTTACAAGTTGTATTAGTTTCCACCATACAACAAAGTGAATCAGCTGTATGTGTACATATATAACCTTCTTCTTGTGTCTCCCACCCACCCAACCCCCTTTCCACCCATCTAGGTCAGCACAGAACACTGAGCTGGGTTACTATGTTATACAGCCAGTGCTCACTAGTTACCTACTTTACACATTGGACTGTATAGTATATTTAAATGTTGTGTGTAAAAACTCACCCCTATCTGCTCACATACAAACACATAAAAGCTGGCACCAGACATTTTACAGCATAGATAAATAATTGCTATAGATCTGAACATTATAAACAAATAAGAATTATGTATTATATATTCTTATATATGACTTTCATTAATGAAAAATCATTGCTTTCATGTTTTTCTAATACATTTATCATCCATCTTGAGTATCCCAAAAGGGGCTCAGTTCAGTTCAGTTCAGTCGCTCAGTCGTGTCTGACTCTTTGCAACCCCATGAATCGCAGCATGCCAGGCCTCCCTGTCCATCACCAACTCCCAGAGTTCACCCAGACTCACGTCCATAGAGTCAGCGATACGATCCAGCCATCTCATCCTCTGTCGTCCCCTTCTCCTCCTGCCCCAATCCCTCCCAGTATCAGAGTCTTTTCCAATGAGTCAACTCTTCACATGAGGTGGCCAAAGTACTGGAGCTTCAGCTTTAGCATCATTCCCTCCAAAGAAATCCCAGGACTGATCTCCTTCAGAATGGACTGGTTGGATCTCCTTGCAGTCCAAGGGACTCTCAAGAGTCTTCTCCAACACCACAGTTCAAAGGCATCAATTCTTCGGCACTAGCCTTCTTCACAGTCCAACTCTCACATCCATACATGACCACAGGAAAAACCATAGCCTTGACTAGACGGACATTTGTTGGCCAAGTAATGTCTCTGCTTTTCAATATGCTATCTAGGTTTTGGTCATAACTTTTCTTCCAAGGAGTGAGCATCTTTTAATTTCATGGCAGCAATCACCATCTGTAGTGATTTTGGAGCCCCAAAAAATAAAGTCTGACACTGTTTCCACTGTTTCTCCATCTATTTCCCATGAAGGTATGGGACCAGATGCCATGATCTTCATTTTCTGAATGTTGAGTTTTAAGCTAACTTTTTCACTCTCCTCTTTCACTTTCATCAAGAGGCTCTTTAGTTCCTCTTCACTTTCTGCCATAAGGGTGGTGTCATCTGCATATCTGAGGTTATTGATATTTCTCCCAGCAATCTTGATTCCAGCTTGTGCTTCATCCAGCCCAGCGTTTCTCATGATGTACTCTGCATAAAGTTAAATAAGCAGGGTGATAATACACAGCCTTGACGTACTCCTTCCCCAATTTGGAACCAGTCTGCTGTTCCGTGTCCAGTTCTAACTGTTGCTTCCTGACCTGCATACAGATTTCTCAAGAGGCAGGTCTGGTGGTCTGGTATTCCCATCTCTTTCAGAATTTTCCCATCTCTTTCAGAATTTTCCACAGTTTATTGTGATCCACACAGTCAAAGGCTTTGGCATAGTCAATAAAGCAGAAATAGATGTTTTTCTGGAACTCTCTTGCTTTTTCCAAAGGGGCTCAGTACCCCCAAAAAATCCCAAAGTATCCCCCAAAATATGAATATATTTTTCATATTCATATGAAAAATATGAATATATTTTTCATATTCATATGAAATAATATGAATATATTTTTCATATTCATATGAAAATATGAATATATTTTTCATATTCATATGAAAAATATGAATATATTTTTCATATTCATATGAAATAATATGAATATATTTTTCATTTCTTAAAACAAAATCCATTCCTTTATGTCACAAAGGTCTGACTATTAATAGATGCACTATTAAAATACTAAAATATAACCCCAAAGCAAAATGCACAATCACGCTAATTTTTGACCCAAGCATTGAATACCTTCCTTTTATATTATTACTATTATTGAAAATTATGCATAAGCAAAAATTTGAAGAAATTGATCAAACTGGATTCTAAATTTTTATTGAGTGGCACTTACAGGTGTTCTTTTATTCTCTACTCTTCTAGTTTCTAAATTCTATTGAATATGATTACATTGCTTCAATAGTAGAAAAATATAAAAATGATATTATATATGAATGAATAGAAAAAGAACCAGAAAGGTTCACAGCAAACCGTGAATGATGGTTACCTTTATTGAGAGAAATGAGGTGGGGAGAGAGGTATGCATATGATGATTTTGTTTTCTATATAATTTTATATTATTTAAGCTTGTTATGCAGAACATTATTTCATGCATTATTTATGTATTTTAAATGAATTAATTAAATTTTAAAATGTATTATTTACTTTGTATTTAAAGAAAATGAGTCTGTCTTGATTGTAGAATGCTTTGTCAATTTCATACAGAACAGAACCCATATGTATCTGCTCCGGTTTCTGCATTTTATTAAAGACAGGCTGGGGAAAGCATGAAACTTGTCCCAAGTAGCAAAGAATGTTGAGGCCAGGTTTGGGCTGAAATTCAATTTTGCCTAAGCCAAGACTGGAGCATTTCTATTTGTCTTTTAAAATTGTCTTCCTGAGTTAATGTGAATTTGCATTTGAAAATCTTTGATTTCTTTCTACCTTGAAGTCCATAAATATTCTTCAGATTGGGAGTAGAGGACAGGTTTCCCAACATCTTCATTGAGAATATACCTGAGTACGTCGATTTTTATTTTCTCCTTTTTGGAGAGAAGGTGACACCAGTTGGATTATTCTTTGCATATAAATCATAGTTTATCATAAGGTAACAGATACATATCTCTGTGTGAAGGAGGCAGTTAATTGCTTGCCATCCATCTCCCCTCAAGTCCAAAAGGAGCCCAGTCAGCATCACTGTCCCCAAGAGCAAACAGCATTTGTTTTTTTCCAAAGTAGTCATTTTCCTGCACAAATCCAAGCCCCCTAAAGTCATCTATTCTTTCTTCTTTTAAGAGCTACCTAAGTATCTTGCTCAATCTCCATTCTTCTTATCTTCAATGGGAGCCAACGATACATCTTACTTGGGCTACTTTTCCTTTGAGAATATCCACTGTCCCTTTAGTTTGGGACATTTGAACATTATTATAACCAAATCATAAGAGGAAAGATTTGAAGAGTAGCAGAAATTTCTACTTTTCTCTCTTTAAAGACAGAATCAAGCTTGCATTTCATCAACTTCAATCTCAAACACTGGAATTTTTCTATCTTCACTTTTCGGGTACTTGTTTCTCTTTTGTCTCCAAATGTTTTGACTCTTACCTGGGTGAAATGACTAATATTAAATACATACACGTATACACACATATAGATTCATATCTGCTCATAGGAAGTTTACAATGTCTCAATCAATTTCCCTTGAAAACATTCCTCATCCCCTTTGTGCAATCACCCTCCCTAACACAATCCCACTTGTGAGACCACTGACCCACATGTTTGTCAGGTGACAGGCTTTCCTGTTATTTTCCTGTTAGTTTCTTCTCTCCGTATTCTCGTTCCTTCATTTTCTTCCTTGTCTCTCTGCCTACAGCTGCCACTTCTAAAACTTCTCCACCCTTTCCTTCTTTACCTGTGTCCTTTTGTGGGCTGCTTTATTATCTGATACTGATGGATTCTCTACCTGCTCTGTTTAAACTTGTTTCTGGTCTGGGGCGGGTAAGAGTGCCTCCACCTCCTTATCCCCTTGCTATTGTCTCCTGCCCCAGGGCGAATGCTTCTCTTCTTTGCAAAGGTTGCACCATCCCCTCTTCCCACAATGGCTACCTTTGTGTTCAGAATCCAAGCACCTGAAACATCAGAGCAGGCTGCATACCACACTAATTCTGCCTGTATGGATAACAGTATTAGAATGATCCTGCAGCCGTGCCCTGTGACCTCCACAGTCAAGGTTCTCTTCTAAAGCATAACATTCAGTGGTATCAGAATAGCCCTGCTTGGGAACAGGACATCAGAGGAATCCATATCATTTCTTTCTGGAGCTCCACAATCTCTGATTCACATCTGAACCCTCAGGGAGGGCCACAGAGCTACTCCTTAAATACATACACAAAAGCAATGATAATTAGAGTTTCCAGTCTGTAATTTCAGTGTACGCTGGAATTGGTTCATATCAGAGCCAGTTGGTAAGTTTTCAGAACTTTTATGAGTCAGTTGACATCAGCTTGGCAGCTTGAAATCGGTCATGGGGGCAGTATTTATGCCGCCAAAACTGCAAATTTCACAAATCATCTTCCCCACGCCACCCCCTTTGAGGTCCAATTGTTAAATATTCACCAGCATGCCAAGGGGAGGACTCTGATAAAAATTTTCAAAAGGATGAAATCTTCATTTGCAGCAACATGAATGTGCTTGGAGGGCTAAGTGAAATAAGTCAGACTGAGAAAGACACTGTATAATATCACTTATATGTGGAATCTAAAAAAATGCAACAAACTAGTGAACAAAACAAAAAAGAAGCAAATTCACATATATAGAGAAAACAAACTCATGGTCAACTGTGGGGAGAGGGGAGTGGGAGGGGCAGCATATGGGTTGGGGGGGCAAAGGGTGTTACTATGTGATTATGTGAAATCATGTATGTGAAACTTTTGAAAGTTGTAAAGCATTATAAAATTTAAAGAATCTTTCATTCAAAAAAAATAAGTGGAAAAAATTATTCAAATATGACAATTTAGCTTTATAAAAATTCTTTGAATCTCATATCTAAAATTTTGCAGGACTTTGAAAGGCACTTGTTTCCAAGAGGGTTTATCTTGGGTTCTCTTTCATCCTAATATCTGGTCTCTTTTGCTTCCGATACTTAAGTCACAACAAGTACCTCACCAAAAATAAGATTATTAGGGACTTCCTAGCGGTCTGGTGGTTGAGAGTCCACACTTCCATGGCAGGGAGCATGGGTTTGATCACCGGCTGGGGAACTAAAATCCCACATGTGGCAGAGCCAAAATAAAAATTTTTTTAAATCTTAAAAATTACTAGTCATAGATGTCAGACGTCTCCTTTCTGTCTCCAGAGTTTATTTCCTGTTTTGCTTTTTTAGCCCATGTTTCTCCATTGCAGCTATTGTTTGAGGTTACCTGAGCTACCGTACTATATCAGGAAAAATGATCCCGTTGTCTGTTACTAACTTATTATCTTGATTCTACAGCATCTGCCTTGTCACATTTTACTGTAGCCCTTCCAACATCAGTTGACTCTTTTCTTCCCAGGCCATTTTAAGTAATCTTCCCCTGAAGCATTTTTATGACAACTTCAGTAACAGAGGTAAAATCAGTAAAGGAAGGCATCTTGTGGGTCTGAAGTTAATGAGAAAGAATTCAAGAGGCTGTGACACCAAGAGATAATGTCTCCAAAGAACTTTTCTGTATGTCACAACCAGGACTAGAACCCAGGTCTCCAAAATTAGTATTTGCACTAGTAAAGAAGCTTGCTTATTTTGATGCTAGAGTGCTTATAATTCAATCTGCTTTAACTTTCTAGAAGTTAGGCTAGAGATTACAACTACACTCAAAAAGTTCAGCCAAAAACAGAAAAAAAAAAAAAAGGAAACAAGATGTCTAGGTTCACATCTGGAATTCAGATTATTAAGTAACGTCATCAGGAATCTATCTTTCTCTTTATCCCCGGTATCTGTTTTCCTTGCGATCCTTCTCCAGTAGGCTCCTCCCCATGTGATAGTCACCCAAGAGCACCCAGCTCACCTCCTATCAGTTGAGGACAATCAAGAAAAAGAGTCTCTGGGAGGTTCTATCTGGTCTCACACAAGCCAACTGCCTTTTTCCTGGAGTCGCAATTTAGGGTCAACTCCATTTGTATCAAAAAAAAAAAAAAAAAAATCAAGGTGCTATTTTTAAAGACTAGAAGTAAAATAACAGGTAGACAAACACCACAGATAATCCAAGAGAGAGCCCTGATGGAGAATAAAGAAAATTCACATCTGCCGTTAGCACAGCTGCACTTGTGCATAGGGATGGTGCCAATACAGAAATGCTCCCGTGTCTTCCAGCTTCCTGGAGCTTCAGTAGCCAGAATAGACATTTCCAAGGTGAGTCGATTAGTAGAGTGAAAGCAAGAATGTTGTTGGCAGATGGAAAACTGATACTCTCCCAGTTCTCAGTGGCAGAAAAATCAACAAACAGTAGCTTTCTTAACTCTTGACGGTTTTGTTGAAAAATGTTTTCTTCCAAGTATCCTTTTTTCTTTAAATATCTCACTCCCTCATTTTTCACAATCAAGTAATTTCAGTGGAAATGGACCAAACAGAAGATAGTGGCTCTAGACTGACAGGATGATGAAATAGATGACAGCCTGGGTCTATCCTATTCCTAATTTCCATGATTTTTAAGAGCCCAGGCTGCTGACACAGAAGAGACAAGTAGGAAAAGTCTTTGGAACATAGACATGAAATGTGTCCAAATGCCTGATAGGCTACCCACCCACTCCCTGAACCTGCCCAGAAGGGGTATAAATTCTATAATCCAATCTTTCATTTGGTCTTTTTTCACAATAATGGGCTTCCTTTCTCCTGTGTAATTTGAGCATCATATATATATATCTTGGTCTATCAAGGCAAAGCAATTTTTAAATTTTTTATTTTAAAGAAAATATATTATTAAATAATAGAATATTCTTAAATAATATGACTCCCAAATGTGCTCTCTCTATATATGAATATGTAATGTTATATATAATGCAATGTTTTATATATATATACACATATATACACATATACATATATTGTATATATGTATATGTGTATATATATTTTATATACATATATATAATGCAATATATATTATTTAGGCAGATTCTTTACCATCTGAGCCTTCAGGGAAGCCCATATATACACATACATGTATATATAAATGTAGTGTAATGTCTAACTCTAAATACACAGAAAAATAGTTTTACTGAAGTGATCCAAAATATTTTGAGCCAGAAATTCTGGAGGTGCAGCCCAGCAACATGTTTTAACAAGCCTTCTAGATTATGCAAGCTAAGGTTACGAAATCATTGGGTTTTATCTTTTAATTTCCCCAAGCTTCAATTTCATCATTTGTAATATGTGCATACTACCTGTCTTGCCAGGTTTTCATTGAGGTTAAATTTGGCTGAAATTGTGAGTGTTATTATTAATGTCAATAATAAAATAGGACTGCATGTGAAAGTTGACAAGATGTTATAATGTGGGGTATAAATTGAAGTATTTTGTTGTGATACAAAGTGAAATATCTTATCCTTTTTTGCATAAAGGAGGCAGGTACTAGAAATCAAGATTGAGTGACAACATAAAATAATCAAATTCTCAGTGAAATACAGCAATAAAATGATTAGCTCAGTGTTTAACCTCTTTGGCAACTGCCTACTAAATTGTACCTAATACTACTATTGGGCTTCCCTGATGTCTCAGGAGTAGAATCTGCCTGCCAATGCAGGAAACGCAGTTTCGATCCCTGTGTCAGGAAAATCCCCTGGAGAAGGAAACGACAACCCACTCCAGTATTCTTGTCTGGGAAATCTCGTGAACAGAGGAGCCTGGTGGGCTACAGTCCATGGAGTTTCAAAGAACTGGACACAACTAAACAACAACAATAATACTACTGCTAAATTAATTTATCAAATTTACATTTTAAAAGTGATAAAGTAAAATCCTATGTTTCAGTTCTAGAATCCTCTTCCCCAGAACAAGATAGAGGTTGACTTAAGTATTCTTCTGCTCAGAGAAAGAGTAATGAACACAGATATTTCATGAATACCTTTTCTCAAGAAGACATAATCGCATTTCCATTCAATCGTAGTATTCTTTGAATCCATGAATGACTTTCCAATTGCCTGTTATCTCCTATTAGAATCCTATAAAATAGATGAAAATCCTTTTGCTACTATTAACTTTCATTTCATCTCAAAATCTAATGAAGAAACTGCTTTCATTCTAAATTCTGGCTAGATTTATATTGAGTTTTAGAGCCCTGGATAAAAGGGACATGAGAAGAAAAGCTCCAGATAGGGGATAAGACAAACATTAGGTTTCAATTAACCACCTGGAAATGTATCTTGCAGAACTACAGCATCCTTCTGACGCCAGCTGTTCATGAGGGACTCCCTTCCTTTTTTCCTCAGAGAAGAAATAGAATTTGTACTTGCTCATTGATTTGTAGACTCTCGAAAATGGTAATGAAAACTGAAGAGAATTTAGCTCAAGTGACCCTAGCTCGAGGAACAAAGAATTAAGACTTATTTATTTGTTTACTTACTTATTTCTATTCCTTTCATCCCAGACAACTGTTTACTTGAAGCACAAAATATCTAAATCACTGAAGCAGTTGCTATGCAGTGCAGAGTCCTCAATTCTAGTGGGTGACTATGGTTTAGCAAGTTAGGGAGCCTAATAATCTGCTTTTAGCAAATATTCCCTTCCCCTTGCCACTTACCCCAGAGGCTCTGATTCAGATCTGCAAATATTTTGAGAAACACTGGCAGAGAAAACAAGAGAACAGGCTTTTGAATCAGAAAACTATGGATTCAAGAAGTGGAAGGGTGGGCAAGATGAACAAAGAAATCCTGGGCATCATGTGCAGTGTGGTAACTAATGCTAATAATACTATATTGTTTATCTGAAGGTTGCTAAGAGAGTAAATCTTTAAAGTTCTCATCACAAGAAAAATAATCTTATGTAGTAGTGGATGTTCAGACTTATCATAGTGATCATTTTGCAGTATATACGTACTGAATCATGATGTTTTACACCTGAAACTAACATAATATTTTATGCTAATCGTGTGCTCAGTCACTCAGTAATACCCAACTCTTTGCAACCCTGTGAACCCTGGCCTGCCAGTCTTCTCTGTCCATGGGATTTTCCAGGCAAGAATACTGGAGTGGGTTGCCATTTTCTTCTGCAGGGAATCTTCCAGATTCAGGGATTGAACCCACAGCCCTGTCTCCTGCATTGGCAGGCAAATTCTTTACCACTGGGCCACCTATATATGCTAATTATATCTCAATTTTTTAAAAAAGAAAAGTACAAATTCATAGTTCAGTTCTACCATTTGCTAGCTGGGGCAACTTGGCTACCTTGTTTAGTAGCTGAGGCTCACATTCTGGCTCTATAAAACAGAATTCATAGTAATGTTACTTTAGTTATTGTTCTAACAAACTATATAAGGGAATAAATGCCCACATGCCTAGCACATAGCATGAGTTCAATAAACACATGTCTCCCCTGTTTGGTGGGCCTTTAGGAACACATCTTTAGATTTTAAAAAGAGATGCCAAGAAGGCAGGCACATGCACACACACACAAATCTTTCTGTGATTTTTCGAAAATTTCATAATGCAAATAGATATTCATAGATCACTGCTTACTTCTACTCTTTCACTATTTTCACTACTGTCTTGTACTGTTTTTTAATGGTGAGCATGTGTGTTTATGTATCTGTGAGCACAAGTGGGTCTTTTCTACACAACCAGCTATAAACTTTTGGAATCCAGGGACTGTTGCTGTTTTGTCAGAATTATCCAACAGTGCTGAGGATACCAAATGTGCTCAATGGACTTCCTTGCAGGTCCAGTGGTGAGGAATCTGTGCTTCTACTGCAGGAGGGATACAGGTTCAGTCCCTGGTTGGGGAGCTAAGATCCCACTTGCTTCATGGTGCAGCTGAAAGAAAAAAGTGCTCAATAAATCCATACCGCATTAATGCACTTGTTGCAGAAAATAATGCCAAAATGCTGGAGAGTTGGGTAACTCTCCTCTGCCCTCCACACTCCTAAATAAAAATTAAAACAACTGGATTAAACTATTCTCTCTTAAATGGGCCATGGTCTCAGGTAAATTTTTAAAAATCTACTGTACTTTTTTTTAATTTTTGAAAGCATTTATAATGATAATAGTAAATAATTAGTAATACCTTGGGTCTCAGATAGTTCTTGACAATTTTCAATTGTCTTTTATAATATTCAGCTTATGTCTACTATCTGAGGGATCAGTGATCTGAGAATTGAATGAAATCATCATAAAACATGAGGTATCAGTTGAGAACATCCTTGGGGTGAAAAAAAACATTCCACAGAAACAGGTAAAAACAGTCTGTCATCATATTCCAAATAAATGAATTAAAATGGAATAAAACTGTTTTTGTTTTTAAAGTCTTTGTTCTGTCTTTCAGGAGGGGGAATAATAAGTGAACAAATTCACAAAGTATCTATGGCAGCAACTTTACTCTGATTCTGAACAATCTGGACTGTGTATATACCCCATGATCATCATGCTATATTCTTTACAAAGAAATATCCAAAAGTTCTTCAGCCATCCCTACTCAGACCTCTAAGACTGTTCTGCCTGCTTGGGTCAGAAGTTGAGATATATAAACAGTCTTTCTCTGCTTGAACTTGAAAGAAAAATCAGTCATCTGTACATGATCTGTGTTAGAGCAAAATGCAATTTTTCCCTCTGACAATGTGTTTATGGTTGTTAAGTTATCTTGATTGCCAAGAAAAATCTGTTTTGTGTGGCAGGCTTTTCTGACTTAAAATGTCAGATGCCTCACCGCGCCCCCAACCCCCCACCCCCATATCGAGCCATCCTTTCAACTAATTCACAAATTGACTTGACTCTCAGCTAGGTTAAAAAAATAATTTCCTGAAAATTTAAAGTCTGGCACAATACTGCACTAAAAGTCCATTTATCTTGTCTATTTTTATAAAGCCTCACTGCAGCATCTGGCACAATGCCCACTTCCAGTAATAAAGGTCCCCAAGGACACTTGGCAAGACAGACTTTTCTCCCAAGACCCTGAAAATGATCCTGAGCTTCCTAACACATGAGTTAAAAGCTTGACTAAGATTTGTAATATTATCTTCTGTGTTATTTTTTTAAAGTCGGAAGTGGGTGAAAATTCTGTGGAGGTGAAGGGACCACAAAGACGGCAGGTCTCTGAGCTTCACCTCTGCACTGACTAAAATCAGGGGCTTACTGAGAGCTCAAGATTTCTCTGTTATTATGAAACATAATGGCTAAAGACTGTCTACATGGGGCAGCGCAATGATTCACTCTTGTTTAATTAACTACAACCTGTGTTAAGCTCTGTCCTCATCTCAATATAAACCAGGTTAATCTTTCCACTTTCCTGCAGGAAACTGCCATGGCGCTTGTTTATTCGACTCCCCTGATCTTGAGTAAATCCTTCCCTTCTCTTCCCTCCTCCCCCACCAATCATTTTGGGGGAAAGATTTCCAGCACTTCCAATCTAAGACTGATTGGGCTTTCCTGTTGATGTCAAGTTGAAGCATTCCACTGAAAAAGCAACCTCAAGACTTGACTTTTCTTGTGGCTCTGAGCTGAGCAAGTGATTACACCAAGCGTATCCCTCTTTCATTCTAGGAAAGAGAAATAGTCTATGAAGAATTGTTTGCTTGGAATGTTTTTCTGAGGAACTAAACACTTGTGTCAAAGACACTACAGACGTGCTCCATCCAGTTTGATATGATGTTTTCCCTTTTGTGACCACAGTTTCACTTACCAGATCCTTCTTTTAGCATGGGGTACACTAATGGAAAGTCACTTCATCAGTTCTGTGGCATTCAAATCAATGGCTATTTTGCCTCAGTGATTTACCTCATAAACCTAAATGTCATTTCATCAGTGAATTCTTGACAGTAAAATTATTGATACCGAATTCCAATGTGATCATAGAATTAGGTTGGCTTTTTTTTCTTTATTAAGTTTGGAATATTAAGAGTTTTTTTTATTATTATTATTAAATTAAGTGGTTTAGAGGAGTTTGAAACTCTTCTGAGGCATGACCAAGGACACAGTTCCATCTGTTTTGTTTTTCTTACTCATGACATAGCTGATTTTATTTTAAACATTGCATGCATTTCAGTTTAATTCTTCTTCATGTCTGTCAGAGCACATCATCTGTGATGTGTGGATAGTTAACCGTAGCACTTTGCAGGAAGATTCAGACAGAAAGTGAAAACAGCTTTGCAAAAGCAGTCAGCTAAAAGCAGAAGCTGAATGCTTATGGCACTGCTATATATCTGTTCTGTGCTGAGCAAACATTTTAAGGGCAACCTGTTGGTACCTGAAACCTACTGAAAGTTGTTCTCATCCACCGAGTAAATGTTGGATCCCTTTCTCCTGGACAAGCATCTTATGTCCCAGTGGCCGCCTCCTGTGTGGGTGTTTTGTGGCTGGAATGAAGGCCATGGACAGAGCAGCTTTGTAAATAGAGCCCTCCTCTGGGCATGCTCTTTTGTTTCCCCTCATTATATTTAGCTGTGCCAGTGCAAAAACCACTTCTGAACACTTTGATCTGCTCAATCTACCATGTTTCTCAAACTGGGTTACTCACTCACCTACCTTTCCCCAGACACACAGAGAGCAAGTAGGGTGCTGAGGTCAACCAGATCAGTGGGGTGTTTTTTCCTAGAATATCCATTTTGTTTGATGGTAAGAAATTTGGAATAAATCTGATACCAAAAAAAGCAAGCATAAATACGTGTATGTGTGTGTGTGTTAGTTGCTCAGTCATGTCCAACTCTTTGCAACCGCATGGACTGCAGCCCCCAAGGCTACCCTATCCATGAAATTTTCCAGGCAAGAATACTAGAATAGGTTGCCATTTCCTACTCCAAGGGGTCTTCCTGACCCAGGGATTGAACCCACCTCTCCCACTTCTGCATTGACACATGTGATTCTTTACCACTGAGCCTAGTGGGACTTGAAGGAAACCTCATTAATTATGGATACCGTAGATGAACTACACCTTCAGAGCACAAATTGACTTTCTTGTATTCCTACCGTGGGAAGATTCTTGAAGTTCTCTGAGCCCTAATCCTCTTTCAGAGCATCATCTTCTATTGCATTTTCAAACATTTAACTCCCAAGTACTAGCAGAAGTAAGATTGGGGTCACCAAGATACTGCATAGCTGAATTTCATATTAAATTATTTTGGTTGTAGTGCTCAGAATTTTCTAGCCCTCATATATCTTTAATATATTCCTTAAACTTCCACCTCCGTAAAAAGTGATCTTGTGGAAAAGTTCCAAACCACCATGGGTTCGACTTCACCTGAGATATAACCTGCAGGTTTTAACATTTACTCCATACTGATGGAACACAAATTATGAACCATAGAAAAAGTTTGGGGTCAGTTTTATGATGCTGGGTTTGTTAAGACTGACTAACTTCCAACATTTGGAAAAATATTACAGATTAGACTTTTTTGCTTTGTTGCATTAGGAATATTTCAAGTTTATTTTCCTTTTTTAAATTAATTACCTTAGAAGAGTTTGAAACTTTTCTGAGACATAACCAAAGACACAATTCCATCTGTTTTGTTCATGCAAGGTATACATGCAAGTTATAATATTTACTCTGTACTCAACTTGTAAAACACACATCATGAGTTTTGGAATTAGTTTGGGGTCTGTTTGATCATGTTGTGCATAGTAATATGCACTAAGCTCAAACATTTTGAAAATACTTCTGGACTATTCATTGCATCATGACTAAATATTGTAATCTATGCTTCAAGATTGTTCCTGTCCATTCTCTTTCAATGTCATTGTTCTTTTTCCATTCTACTTACAAAAAGAGATGCTCATGGGATTCAAAAACTCAACTGCTTTTCAAGGCCAGACAGGACACACAAGTCAATAAAGCTGCTAGGTAAGATATTAGATGTTAATCTAGTTATGATTTGATCAGCCATAATATCTCCTTGTTTACATAAATTTTCTGCAGGCCAAATAAAACAAAGACAATTGCCAAATTCACCCTGTAAGCCTCCAGCCTGAAACTTCCACCTAGAATGCATTTTTCCTCCTTCTTGATCTGGCTTCCTCCTATAACGTTTCATTCTAACCCCACTATCTTCCTGAGTAGCTCCCCAATTACTCCCACCTCCATCTAGCACAGCACCCGTGGCAGACTCCCATCTATGGCTGTGCAAATAGTACCTGGCAGGAGTATCAGCTTACCTAACAGGAGACACAACTGGTTGGGACAAGCCATGTCAGGCATTCTGTATGACTCTGCTTACCTGGTTTACCCATCCTAAATGGTGATTGGAATTACCATATGGAGTCCTCCAAGTTCAAGTATGTTCTAAAACAGTTCTTACAGGTTTTCATCCCAGGGCATAAAGGCAGTAAGAGCCATCATTGTGAATGAAAACCCACATTATGGATGGGAATTGCAGTCAGTTTACTAAGTAGTTATGGAATGATAGTCATCAATGTGTATCAAATAAATTACAAATGGAGAGCAGCTATATACTTCAGGTATCTGCTTCTCATTTCTCTTCCCCACAGAATTACCAGAGCCCTTACTGGGCATAGTTAAAAGAAATGATGCACTCCTAGTTCTACTTGATTGATTTTTTTAAATTTATTGGTAACCTAACTTGGAGATTTTAAAGCAAATTGCAGATACTGCTCTGTTACTCTGCTAATCAAGTATTTAAAGCTCAGATCTTGAGGACATGATCTAACTGCTGGCACCCTGGCAAGACAAACAGAAGCCAGTAAACCTGGTGAGCACAGTATCATGAGCACAAGGCTTGATGGGGAGAACCCTAGCTGGCCTCAACTCACTGGTCTAGAGTCCTTGTGCAGTACACAAACTGCACAACCATACATGTCAGCCCTGCACCTTGGATTTTGCTTTAACTGGTTCCCAGCTGCTTTTGAACTTCATATGTTTCTCTTAAGTGTACTTCTTTTCTTTTATATTTATGATATTTGAGTTCACATCAAAACATTATCCTTTGAGGGAATTTGAAACCTAACGGGAAAAATAACTCACTAACAATATGAGTAAGCATAGGTTAGGACAAAGGATGGCCTTGAGTGTGGCTGAACGCAGAGGAAGTCAATTTTAGGTTGCTGAAATGACCTGGTGCACCAGGCTATGTTTTATTTTTAATTGCTGGCCAGCAGTGTGGTTGATGATAGAGGACCTCATCTGGAGTGTCATCCATTCCCAGAACTAAACTGGAAGCTCCTTAGTCGCAGGAACAAGGCTCCTTCCTCCTTAGTTGTCCTCTTCAGGCTCTGGCAGAATCTTTCTGTATCAGGTATGGAAGCTTCATTATCATGGTCATCCCTCCTCACATCTAAAATATTCACCGAAAGTTTGTATCTGTATTACATTCTGTGTTTTCAGCTATGTTTCTGTGAGACCCTTTATTGAAAAACACAAAGTATAAAAAACTAGAATTTTAGCCTTAAAATATGAAGAAGTAAAATATTCTCTCTAAAGGGAAAGTAAGTTTCATTTTCTCATAATCAGATACCTTGACAAATATATGGAAATTGTTATACATCTCATCTATGCTAATTTTTTATGTTCCCTTCCTTTCAGTATAAATCTTCAATATACCCCTATGCCTTAGAATACCCTAAACAGCATCACATCCCATTAAAATAATGGAAGCCTTTTGCCAAAATGCAGTATTTTCCTCTGTTCCCAACATGAGTAGGTCATGTACACCACTGTTGTGTCAAAATCTTTAAAGGTAGTAAATTAATTGAATTATTCCTTTGCGGTGAATGAAGAACAGCAGAAGGCTCACTGCCACACGGCTGCTCCTTTCAAGTGAATACTTAAATCCCCTGAGCGCAGCAAGGAATTCCCTATAAACTAGACAAATAATACATCTCTGTGTGATACATATATTTTTATTATACCTGCAGGTAGACATTCATGTACTCATTCCTTTTACCCTAAAGCAGAGACATTAATGAACAAGATGAAGTTATAGCTCTCAAAATGAGGTAATTTCTTACTTGAATGACTGTCAATATAGGCCAAGTCCAGGAAAAAAAGTAGACAGGAATGAAGAGAGAAATAGTGTGGACATATTCCAGAAAATTCTTTCAAAAGGCCTGATTTCTTTGTTTTTTTTTACAAGAAATCGTCTGCCCTAAACTCTATGAACTTTGGCTGAATGCACTAAAAGAATGGCCATTGTTCTTTTGTATCTTAAAAGAAGAAAAAAAAGCTACCCCTGGATTTTGAATTTACAGTGTAGCTGAAGTCTGTATTATAATTTCAGCAGGGTTTTGATACTTAGGAAAAAATACTGAAATTATCCCATGAGATAGCAAACGCTTTGATAAGAAAATCAACATGGCATTGACAAGAATATGTCTAGTCTGACCAGGCTGATATCCTTGTGGGAGTTCTGACTGACCAAAAGAAGCTAGAGATACAATCAATCTTAAGTTTTAACAGAGTCTTTGATTCTGCCCCACACAACATACACATCAATTAAGTGGAAAAACAAGGTCTGAACCATTTAGTTATGAGGTGAGTGAAAAACCAGCTGGAAAGTCCGACCCAGAGAGAGGTTATCAATGGATCAGTGTCAACCTAGGGACACACAACAAATGGTGCCACAGTTCCTCACGGGTCAGCTCTGAACCTGTGGTCGTTTAACATTTCTATCAGTGACATAACGATTCAACAGAAAGATTCTTATTAAGCTCCAAAGGGTAAAGGAAATTCCAGATTCTTGGAAATGAGGCAATGAAATCCAAAGCAACTGAGTAAATTGCCAAAACAATCAGTTACGACTAGAATAAGGTTGGTGAAGTAACTCTGGAGTATTGAAGAATAAATTTTGCCAAAGGAAAACCAAGAAAAGTTAGGTATATATAAGTCTGGTGATAAAGAATTATTTAGAATTTGTCACAGACTTTTTCTTTGGTGGAAGGACTTTCAACTTTCACCCAAAGAAAGTTGGTGGAAAGTTCTTTGGGGGAAGAACTCTTTCATCCTTCCCCCATAGATTTTACTGTTGAATCTAGAGAAACTCTATATTTGAAATTTCTAGGGAAAAGAGGCAGAAGTGTGATGAGACCAGTATCAGATGGCTTTTTATTTTTTAAATGTGTTGTTCTTAAGTGTCTAAAACTAAGGGGTCTCAGCTTAAAGAATGAAGATTAGTCTCATTCCAAAAGCCTGATAAGCCTCTGTAAAATATTCATACAATGTCGATTTGCAGAGATCTGCTCCCACACATACCCACTCACACCACCTTACTCAGCACACAAAGCCCTCAGCCAATAACCTGCTCCTCAAGGAGACCAGGAGGACTCACCCCTCCCCCTAACTACAGGGAGGGAAATGAGCAGGGAAAATAACTAGACCTGGCACAATTTTTTAAAAATCAAATACAACACAATGATACAAAAAAGTAAAAGACCTGAGAGCAGATCTTTCCCCTAGTATGAAATTGTTTGGAAGACGTGAAGAAAATGTATTTTGGAGCCATAAAAATTGAGATAAAATATGAAACAACTAAAGATTCTGAAGTTAATCAACATGGAATGAGGCCTAGAGGAAGACTTAACCTCCAAGAATGAGAAAAGTGCTTATCAAGAGGTATAATAATTATTTGTTCTTTAAGCCCACTAAGAATGTGCGGTGGAAACCTCAAGTAGAAAATGAAAAAAATGAAGTTATATATGAATAACATCTTCCAAAATATGAGTATGTATGTGTATATGTGCATATATATATATACACACACAGACACACACACCTTCTAGATAAGGCAAATACAGCATTCTGTACCTGCACAAAATTTGAATTTGAGAGCATCAAAATCTCAGTCATCAACATAAATAGCATGTTAATGCAGTATCTTTAAAAAATCAAGATTAATGCCAAAAATCTACTATAAACAAAATATTCTAATTCTAAACAAAGAAATAATAATTCTAAATAAAGAAAGGATCAGCATTCCTGACTTTTCTTTCTCAGTCTCCAAAATGGCTAGGTAGCAATATGACAACCCAACGGCTTAAGTTGGTATACTCAGGAGTTTGAAAAATCTCTCTTTGGAAAACCCCCCAAACAATATGATTTTCACCCAAATATTTGGATATTGTGAGGTATCCTTAAAATGGCAGGTTTGTTAAAGCAAAGGTACATCAGACTTTAAGTTAGTTTTCCTTTTATTTTTTCCAGGAAATTTGGCTCAATGCCTTGCCTCTTGACTAAAATATTTCTAATGCAAGGCTGGCAAATCATGGATCGGCATATGTTCTCCTGATTTTCTGCTGAGCCCAAGGAAATAAAGAGAAAGAAATGATGCTATCTTTATTACAAATTGCCCTTTATAGCCAAGTTTTCTTTTCCTTTTCATTTAACATTAATATCATACTTATGTTTGGATTATTTAATCTTATAAATGTCTACTTCTTCACATTATTGCCAAGGACGACAGGTAGTTTTGTTTTTTTTTTTACAGTTTCCAGTTCCATTTTTTTTTTTCCTGTAGCACTGTAAATAAGTGAGTTATTTCCCTGAAATCACTCTTGTCAAAAGCAGTAAGTAAAATAAGATCTCAGATGAATATGAAAATCAGGTCTCTGACAAAATGTGATACTGTGCTGTAAGTATCTGTCTCTTAAACTTCTGATAATTCATAAAACATCAAACGATCTGCCTTAGATGTGAAATCTCAAGTGATTCCAGCATGTAAACTTGCTTAACTGCCATAAATTGAAGGATTTTAATGGGGTTTTTCCAAGTGTTAATAAATTTCAGTTTCAGCTGCTGTGTATCTCTCTCTTCTCTGTTTCTCTTCAACCCCTCCACCACCCTTGCAATTTAGATATTAACCTTCACATTAAATGTGTTTTCTCATGATGAGAATCATTTATGCTTGCTTGATCCAAACATTCCTTACCAGTGGAATAATTAGATATCATGTTGCTTCCATTCCTTTTTTGGATTATTAAGTAATCCCAGGTGGCAATAAAAACATAGTACTATGGATAACACAAATATGAGAATAGTGAGATACATTTCAATGTGCTTGAAAGTAAATGCTTTTTCAAATATGCTTTGCAGAATTTTCATGAATATAAAAGATATTCAATTGTAAGTGGCCAAGAAAACAAAACTGAATACACAATAAGGAGGAAATAACTAAAGCACAGTTTTCTATAGTACAGATGTATTTATATAGGTACACATTTACACTAGAAAATTGTTGCACAAACAAATATGTGTGTTTGTACCTATGTGCTGCAGAAATAGAGAAGTCTGGGAAAGGTACAATTAATTATGAAGACATTTGCTTACTCACGGTGTCAAATCAAATCATTCAGGCATAGGAATTTTATTTATTTGAGTTTTGCAGGGTGAATGTGCTAAATCATCAGGACTGACCAGGAAAACCACTTAGATTCTCAGGATAATATACAACCATCATTTCTCATGAGTCTGTGAAATAAAATCTAAACCCAAATCTGAATGCATCATTTTTCACAGAATTCTAATTTTGACAATCCAAGACATATCAACTCAAATAGGTAGTGGGATGAAGAGAAGACCAGACAAAGTATCTGCAGTTCTCATTCTTATCCTATCATCTGAATTTCAAGTTCAGAAGAATTGAATTGAAATCCTTCCTTCTTCTTGTGGTCTGGAAAATTACCTTCCTCCATCTCAAAAGAATTCCCAGATGACAATAAAGTACATATCTCTTTTCTTAGTAACAGAAAATTCAAAGGCTTTATGGATAAGGGTTTTGAGGCACAGATGGGAAACTACACAAATACAGAGTCAAAGTGGGGATGTTAACAAGCTCATAATTAGGGGATGATATGATTCATCTGCCACAGAACTTAATGCTTTCTTGGGTTGCATTAATGGTGGTCTAGTTTCTAGATAAGGGAGGTGATGATCCTTATCTATACTGCTACGTTCCAACCACTCCTGATAAATTTGCTTTAAGCAAGTTTGAAGGAAGCAATTAGCAACCACATCATATAAGATTAGATAAAAAGAGACTAGAAAACAGACACGATTGTGGGGTTGAAATTGTTAGAAGACTATAATAAGAAAGAGAGAACAGATCTGTTCTTCGTGACTCCAAAAGTGATGAAGTGAATTCCCCCACTAAATTTACTTCCAAGGTTCTTTCTATTTCTGGGATCCTCTGTGACTTCGATCAGGATCTTTGTCTTTCAAACCAGGTAATAATTGAATCTCTTCAGATATATGAGAAGCCTTATTGCTTTAAAAGGTTTCCATAGAACAATGTTTACTTATGTACATTGATTACCTATTCATTTAAAAGTCTACATTCTTTGCTGAGGTGGAAAAGAGCTATGGGTTACTCTTCAGGGAAAATCCGAATATACTGACATTCAATTTTTAACTTTAGGTAAGAATTGCAACTTTAAAAGAAGTGCTTATAAATAGAAGTAAGATAATTTTTTAGAAAATATAGGAAAATAAATAGAAATAATTTTAAGAAAGCTATTTCAATAGCCTTAAGAAACTAAACGCTCCAAAGAGAAAATTATAGGGAGATCAAGAAAGATAATCTTTGTGGAAATTATATTTGCTGCACAAATACAATGTTTTTATACACACCTAGACACACATTTAGTTAGAAAATCCTAATTGGCTGAAAAAAAGAAGCTAAAAAAAAAAAAATAACAGGTAGAAAAACTGAAATATTCTGAGAAATCCCAGTCTTTTCAATTTAAAAAATACCTTTAAAATATAGAAATGGAGTGCTTAAGATATAGTGGAAATTGAAGGGAAAGCTTATCTCATGCGAGAATGGAAGACAATGACATTGACAAAACTTTAAAGATAATGACACTTTCTTAGAAGAATAAAACTCAATGGACATGAGTTTGAACAAACTCAGGGAGATGGGGAAGGACAGGGAAGCCTGGCATGCTGCAGTTCATGTGGTCACAAAGAGTCAGACATGACTTAGCAACTGAACAACACAACAAAGAAAAATGCAACGAAGTTTCAATAAAATGGCTTTGAAATCAGCAAAATAGTAAAAAGTTTTGTACCTTGGTGGGCTTGTCCATGATGTGAGAAACCAAGGCACCACTTTATAGTAAAAATCCTCCTTGAAAAGATTGATTCTCACAAACAAGCTGGCAAGGATGCGCAGAAAAGGGAAGCCTTGTACGTTGTTAGTGGGAATGTTAGTTGGTGCTGCCACAGTGGAAAACACTATGAAGAGTTCTCAAAAAACTAAAAATAGAACTACCCTGCGACCCAGCAATTCTACTCATGGATATATACACAGAAAAAGAGCAAAAACACTAATTTGAAGGGATACATATACCCCAATGTTCATGGCAGCACTTTAAAAAAAGGAAAAATGTTGCCATTTACAGCAGCAGGGATGGCCTTGGAGAGCATCATGGTAAGTGAAGTAAGTCAGAGAGATAAATACTGTATGATATCACATGTGTGAAATCTAAAAAAACACACCAAACTAGTAAATATTATATAAAAGAATGAGACACAGATATGGAGAGTCTTCTCACAGAGGTTACCTGTAGGAAGAGGGGGAGGGGCAATATAGAGGTGGGAGAATAGAAAGTACAAACTATTGGGTATAAGATAGGCTCAAGGATGTATTACACAAGACAGGGAACATAGCCACTATTTTATAATAACTATAAATGGAAAATAACCTTTAAAGTGTAAAAAATTTTTTAATAAATTTAAAAAATAAGTCATGGGGATATAAAATATAAATAAAGAGAAAACCATCCAACTTAGAAAAATAAACAAAAATTAAAACAGTGGTTCTCACCTTGGATGGCCTCAAGGTTATTTCAAGGCATAGTTATCCACATGCCTTTTAAGATTGACTGTAGAATGACTGGATAATAATATTTCATTTAAATATGTGGTTATCCACTATGTGCATTTTAATATGCTATACATATACATAAATATATATATATATATATGTATATCATTATATAGTTATCTACTCCAGTACTTTGTCCACCTGATGTGAAGAGTTGACTCATTGGAAAAGACTCTGATGCTGGGAGGGATTGGGGGCAGGAGGAGAAGGGGACGACAGAGGATGAGATGGCTGGATGGCATCACTGACTCAATGGACGTGAGTCTGGGTAAACTCCAGGAGTTGGTGATGGACAGGGAGGCCTGGCATGCTGCGATTCATGGGGTCACAAAGAGTCGGACACGACTGAGTGACTGATCTGATCTGATCTGATCTGATATATACTATAAATATTAAAAAAAAACGAAGACCATGGCATCTGGCCCCATTACTTCATGGCAAATAGAAGGGGAAAAGGTGGAAGCAGTGACAGATTTCCTCTTCTTGGTCTTTAAAATCATGGCAGATGATGAATGTAGCCATGAAATCCGAGGACCACTGTGTCGTGGCATGAAAGCGATGACAAGCCTAGACAGTGTGCTGAAAACAGAGGCATTACTCTGCCAACAAAGGTCCACATAGTCAAGGCTATGGTCACCCCAGTGGTCACATACAGGTTGTGAGAACTGGACCGTAAAGAAGGCAGAGCACCAAAGAAGTGCCTTTCAACTATGGTGCTGGAGAAGACTCCAGAGAGTCCCTTGGACAGCAAGGAGATCAAACCAGTCAATCTTAAGGGAAATCAACCTTAAATACTCATTGGAAGGACTGATGCTGAAGCTGAAGCTCTAGTTTTTTGGTCACCTGATGGAAACAGCTGACTCACTGGATAAGTCCCTGATGCTGGAAAAGCTTAGGGGCAGAAGAAGAAGAGGGCATCAGAGGATGAGATGGCTGGATGGCATCACCAAGGCTATGGACAAGAACTTGGGCAAACTTTGGGAGATGGTGAGGGACAGGGAGGCTTGGGCATGCTATAGTCCATGGTGTCACAAAAAGTCAGATACAACTGGGTGACTGAACAACAACAATGTACTACTATCCATGTAAGCATATGCACCATATGTGTGCACATAGGTATATGAAATTCCTTATATCATACAGAAATATATATGATTTTTTAAAAATTTATACAGATGCTATTGTGATTATACAATATACATTATTTTAAAAGTATTACTAAATTCAACATAGCTTTTGGCCAGGCTGTTTTATGATTCCACCAATAATAAAATATGAGTACTATTACACTGGAGAGTCAAAAAATGTTTTAGAAAATGGCTCTTCATACTTAAAACACTTGGAAACCACACACTCTAAAGTTTCCTCCCCTTCCTATAAATGTCATTTCTAAGCTCTTGGAGACATACTAGAAACAGAATTCTTAGTATATAGTAAGTTTCCAATAAATAATAATTATAATTGATTATTATTTTTATAATAATTTTCCACCCTCTTGGCTGTCACTGCCTGTCTTCTCACATTATTTATAATAGCCCTGGAATAAAAACCATTTCACTGTTTGATAAGAAAGCTTCAAACCGAGCCTTACCTTTTACTGATCTTTTTAAAAGTTACTTGCCATTGGCAAGTATCCCATACCTAAGAGGGAACTCTCAAACTTCAATCTATGAAGACATCTTAGACTCCCTTTTGTTACTTGACTGGATATATATGGAAATATTTGTATAATTAATTATGATAGGAGACAGCTTGAATTCTTGGTTTATATCCTAATTTATCCACGTCTTAGACTAAATGAGTGACATCTATTTACTGAGGGCTTAAAATTAAGGCTCTTTTGAGTTGCGATCACCCACAAAAAACTGGCAAATGAGCCATGTTTCTCTAAAATTATGATAGACCTTCTTACGTAACATTCTTTTTCATTAAACTGCAATCCTTGAGAAATGTGTATGAGAGTATGTAATAGATGAGTATATATATTTTTTCTAAAAATAAAATATTTTTATTACTTAACTAGTAATTTTTCAGATTACATAGGAAAACAGTTTTCTTGTCACTGACTTTTAATATCTAGAATATTCTCATGTGTATAAAATTAGATGAGAGATTTGGCTCATACCCACTGAGTTGTATGGTGTGTTCCAGTCATCATTGTTGATAAAAATCCTTTTCTCCTATATAAAACTGCTGTGCATATGGTTGAAAAATATATCATGGATAATCAATATATTTTATTTTAAATATTATGCATAATGCCTTTCTCTAAATGTTTAATGTCCATTAAAATTCCCCTACCTATATAGTATTACATATACAGCATGACTTTGGAAAAGTAAATCCTTTTGAAACTAATATGTGTAACAAAATCATATGGTTCATTGAAAGGTCATGGAGTCCAATTCATTTTATGTTGACTGAACATAAGTTGGCAAAGCAGATGACTTTGAAAAAAACAGATGTGTGGTCTAGTTTAAAATAATTGCTAGTATAGCAGCCTGTGCTGCTTGTTTAGTACATGGATCTGGATATATAATAAATTATGTCCTCCAAAGAAAAGGTTCATATAGTAAATATAACACAGAATACAAATGACAATTTTGCCCTACAGTACAAAGATTATTTATAAAAACATTATATTTAATATTAAGTTTAAAAGTAGATTTCAGATCTTTACTTTTAAGTATAATCTGTTGATGTAGAAGTTTTCTGTTGTTTGACCAAAGTTTTTAAAGACATTTGACCCAGCTCAGTTCTTACCTCCATCCATAATACAGATGGAATATTATGCCACATATTCACATTCAGTTTGCTGTATTACTTCTTTAGAAATATAACACATCAGTAGGTTTATCCCATAAGTAAAATACATGAGACCATGTCCCCATCTAAAATAATGTCTGAAAATTGGGCATTAAAGATAGGAATTTGAATCTAAGCTCCACCTCTTCTCAAGTATATATGGTGTTGGGTTCTGTGTATAAGCATAAAGCAGATGGATTCTGTGATATCTAATATATATACTTGAGATGTATAATATATATACATCTTAGAAGCAGCAGATGCATTTTTGTGATCCAGTGATTAGAAATACCTGCTTCTTCAAAGAGTAAATGTGGGAAATAATACTGATATTATAGATAATGAAAAATAATTATCTATAAAAGTACTTGACAAAATATTTCTTAAAGTGTCTGAAGTAAAGTGAAAGTCGCTCAGTCGTGTCTGACACTTTGCGACCACAGGGACTGTAGACTGCCAGGCTCCTGTGTCCATGGGATTCTGCAGGCAAGATATTGGAGTGGATTGCCAATGCCTTCTCCAGGGGATCTTCCCAACCCAGGGATTGAACCCAGGTCTCCTGCATTGCAGGTGGATTCTTTACCATCTGAGCTACTAGGGAAGTCCTTTAAAGTGTGTACCACTTGATAATTGCTTTTCCTTTCACTAACTGGTAAAATGATCCTAGGAAACGCATTAATTTTGATCAGTCTCAATTTTATTATCTGAAAAATAAAGCAGTTGGGTTCTGTGATATCTAATATTCTATGATTCTTATAAGAAATAACATTCTCTAAACACAAAGAATATAAATATGCATATAAAATTTCTATACAGTCCATTGAATGAGTATCGGTGATTTTTTTAACACCAGAAGGTGGTGACCTTCTTCTAATCTGTATTCATCTGGAATCCTATTTATCTTCACTCTTTTAAGATTAATTTACAATCAAGACCAGATGGCTCAAGGCCACCCATTTTCATATCCAGAGCTGATTACCTAATTATAAAAATCTTCAAAAGAAATATCCTGGTCAGATTTGCAAATGCTTGCAGAAAGTATGAATATGCATATGAAATATAAAGAATGTATAAAAATGATGTATGCGTTTCAGATATACTTACAAAAATTGAGTATTTATATTTCAATATCATTGAGTATAACAAGATGATGTATAGAACATGACAATGCTTTAGACTTATGGTAGCTTTGTCACTTAATCTCTTTGACCATGGTCAAGTAAGCTGACCTTTTGGAGTCTTCATTTCCTCATCTCTAAAATGGAGATCTTGGATTAAATGAGCTCCAGGGATTCATCCAGTTCCAAACATTACATTGTCTACAAATGTGAGTACTCAGAACTTAAAACTGGACTTAAATATGGAGAAACCTGTTCTGTAATTTTCGGTTGAAAGTTTTCATAGACTTTTCTGTTGTGTGAAGTCCTGAAGGTATAGTATCTACTTTCACTGAAACTGATGAACTTAGTTACAATCAGACCATGGCTGGTAAGCTTTTAGAACCTGATGCCTGGTTTCTTCTTGTCAGACTTGGTAATAAAAAAGATTCCCGCTTCCTTTGTTCTATCCTTTCTTCTTCTTCCTGCTTCAAGACTATAAAGTTCAATTCGCTATTAGGAATAGCTGTTGCATTGGAAAACACTATTCTGCCTGAGGTAGACAAAGAATCAATGAGAGCTAACATTGTGTGATCCTGCTACATGCCAGGCACAGTTTGGAAAGTGCAGCATTTAGTATGGCATATTGTTATTACATACTAATTATTAAAAATTATTAATCATTACAACAACTCTATAGGGAAATGTTTACTAATCCCCCATTATCACAGAACAGGAAATGACTACTGGAAGTTCATAACTTGCAGAAGACCACACGGCTAGTAAGTGTTAGAAAAAGAACATTGAATTCCCTCTGTCCAGTTCTTGCCATGCCACCATTGTGTCTCAAAAATGAAGCAAACAGAAACCTCATAAACTAAAGCTATGCTACAAAAATAAGAGTCATGGACATTTTGTTTAATTACTTGGGATTAAATGAAATGCTTTCAATTTCAAGTCAAATTAAAAAGAATACAGCATATATTATGTAAAGCACACTTTTCTAAATTATGATATGTACATACAATGGATCATTATACATCCACCATTGATCCTGTCTTCTAAGACTACTTAATGATATACTCTGATATTAAAAACAAAACATAAACTATCCACATTAATACATCTAACATGCATAGAAAAACATGGTGAAAATGAACCAAAAAAAGGTACAAATGAATTAACAAACAGGTGTCAAGTGCTTATTTTGTTCCATACACTCTGCCAGATACTGGAAATACAGTGTGAATAAGGCAGACCTTGTTCCTACCCACATGGTACCTATTAATTAGCTTGATATTTCTGTGTAATAGGGTTATAAATGATTTTTATTTGGGCTCTTTTTACCTTTTTCTCATTTTCTAAATAATCTATAATATAAATATAATGTCTTTCATAATCAGGAAATAAAATAATTTCTCGTCTTTTACAGTAGTGTATAAAAGAGATATTTCTTTCTTTCTATTTTCTCTAGGCTACGCTATAGTTGCTGTTGTTCAGTCACCAAGTCACATCTGACTCTTTGCAACCCCATGGACTGCAGCACGCCAGGCGTCCCTGTCCTTCACTGTCTCCAAGAGTTTGCTCAAATTCATGTCCATTGAGTTGTTGATGGAAGCCAACCATATATACATGTGTGTATGTTTAGTCACTCAGCTGTGTCTGACTCTTGCAACCCTATAAACGGACTGTATCCTGCCAGGCTCTGTTCATGGGATTCTCCAGGCAAGAATACTGGTGTGGGGTGCCATTTCCTCCTCCATGGGATCGTCCCAACTCAGGGATTGAATCCACATCTCCTGCATTGCCAGGCGGATTCTTTAACACTGCGCCACCAGGGAAGTCCCAGCTACACATTACTATATTTATATATACATATATGCTTAATATCCACTATTTGGGTAGACTCCGTCAATTGGTGATGGACAGGGAGGCGTGGCGTGCTGCTGTTCATGGGGTTGCAAAGAGTCGGACACGACTGAGCAATTGAACTGAATATCCACTAACTCCTCAAACTCATGATTCTCCACAAATCCTAACTTTCCATCTCCCTAATTTTCATCATTTGTATGTTTTTGCCTGATTGAAATTAACTTAATAGAGCTGCTCATTCTCAAACGTCCACCCTTTTCTCACAACTTCTAATTATACATTCAATCCATCAATTTATTTGTGTCCTACCACTCCCTGTGTTCTGTTCATGCTTTTCTTTCATTCTTAACATAGAGTACATTAAAGATTTTTTTTTTAATGTATTGGACTCTTCTTAGATATTGTAGGCTTCCCAAGATCAGATTCAAGTCATTTTTTCAAATAACTGCTTCTAGAGAAAAAACTTTATTTTGTTTCTAAAAAGTTCAATTTCATAATCATAAATGAACCATAATTTTGAATTTTTGAATTAATTTTGAACTTTTTATACCTCGCAATACAAGAACCAACTTAAGTTCCAATGCCAAATGCAATGACATTGAGATTTTGTCCTGAGTAACTGTAAATGTCTATATGTATGTAGATTTCTAGTAAGTACTTTATGATAAAAGAATGTATTTAATTAAATTAGTAGAATAAGTACTTTAACTCAATGACCTCTTTAGTTAGTATTAGAATTCATATGGTGATTGCTTTAAAAACTAAATGTAATTGAAAGTCACTTTTAGTAATATATTTTTTATTATTCAAACAAAGGCAAGCACATATTTTAGAAAGCCAAGTAGTATGTGGAGTATAATGAAAAACAGCAGTCTTTGATTCAACTTTTGAATCTTTTTCAACAGAGGCAATAAATTCAACTCTCCTAGATATTTTTCTCTGTTGTATTGCTTTCATATTTCTTGATGCACTTTAAATTCCATTCTCTGATTTGTTAATTTTAAACATTATCCACTGACTTTCTCTACTAGAAAATACAGATATAACACTAAGCCAATCCATACCTTTATTTCTTCTTTTCATCTTGCTCATATTTTATATCATATTTTTATTAAATCAAAATTATATTAATCTTTTTATCACTATGTACATATTGATCATTGCTGAGCTAGATAGTAAATAGGATTATGTTTCCTTTTTGGTAGCATAGTGTGTTCTTTAGGAAGCATATTAATACTTGTGTCCTTTAAAAATTTGCTCTTTTCTTAATTTTTGAAATCTATCACTAATTTTTCCCAAACTTCCAACTGAATTTTAAAACCTCTCTTAATATTATTTATCACATGGTCAAATACATCCAGTATTATTAAGGGTATTTTTTCTTTTATTTTGTTTTGTTTTGCTTTCTGGAGCTTTCATTCTTGGAATTCTCTGATGTCTTTCTCCAATTTGGAATGATTACCATCAAGGTTTAGTACAAAACTACTATTCTGGCACCTCATGTACCATCTCTTCTGTGTTCAGTCCCACTGCCACATCTCATTTTGTTCTTCTTTCTTAATATGCAATATATATATATGCTTATAGATACATATAAGAGCATATATATATGTACATATACACTTATATACATGCTTATATATGGGCTTACCTGGTAGCTCCGCTGGTAAAGAATCCTCCTGCTATGCAGGAGACCCTGGTTCGATTCCTGGGTTAGGAAGATTGCCTGGAGAAGGAAATGACTATCCACTCCAGTATTCTTGCCTGGAGAATCCCCATGGACAGAGGAGCCTTATGGGCTACAGTCCATAGGGTCACAAAGAGTTGGACATGACTATAGCATATTCAAAAGCAGAGACATTACTTTGCCAGCAAAGGTCCATCTAGTCAAGGCTATGGTTTTTCCAGTAGTCATATGGATGTGAGAGTTGGACTGTGAGGAAAGCTGAGCGCCAAAGAATTGATGCTTTTGAACTGTAGTGTTGGAGAAGACTCTTGAGAGTCCCTTGGACTGCAAGGAGATTCAACCAGTCCATTTTAAAGGAGATCAGTCCTGGGTGTTCTTTGAAAGGAATGATGCTAAAGCTGAAATTCCAGTACTTTGGCCACCTCATGCAAAGAGTTGACTCATTGGAAAAGACTCTGATGCTGGGAGGGACTGGGGGCAGGAGGAGAAGGGGACGATAGAGGATGAGATGACTGGATGGCATCACGGACTCGATGGACGTGAGTTTGAGTGAACTCCGGGAGTTGGTGATGGACAGGGAGGCCTGGCGTGCTGCGATTCATGATGTCGCAAGGAGTCGGACATGACTGGGCAACTGAAGTGAAGTGAAGTGAAGCAACTAAGCGCAGAATAGCATGCTTTTATATATATATATATATACACACACACATATTCTTCAGTTCCTTTCTAAATTTTTAAAAAAATTTTAGAAAATACTTTTTATGTATTTGCTTTCAAAATATTGAATATCTGATATATATCTTTATTATTCCCACTCATTATATTAATATTTTGGTTGAGTATAAAATTATAAGTTGAATATCACTTAGAACATGAAGCAATTTCTTTTTTATTTTTTATTTTATTTTATTTTATTTTTTAACTTTACAATTTTGTATTGGTTTTGCCATATATCAACATGAATCCGCCACAGGTATACTTGTGTTCTCCATCCTGAACCCTCCTCCCTCCTCCTTCCCTGTACCATCCCTCTGGGTCATCCCAGTGCGCCAGCCCCAAGCATCCAGTATCGTGCATCGAACCTGGACTGGCAACTCGTTTTATATATGATATTATACATGTTTCAATGCCATTCTCCCAAATCATCCCACCCTCTCCCTCTCCCACAGAGTCCAAAAGACTGTTCTATATATCAGTGTCTCTTTTGCTGTCTCGTATACAGGGTTATTGTTACCATCTTTCTAAATTCCATATATATGTGTTAGTATACTGTATTGGTGTTTTTCTTTCTGGCTTACTTCACTCTGTATAATAGACTCCAGTTTCTATTTCTAGCTTCTGGCGCTAGTATTACTGACAGTCAAGGCTACTCGCATCCTCAGTCTTTTGTATATAATCTTTCTTGCCCCTCTACCTAGAACTTTCATGATTCTTATTGTCAGTGTTCTCAAAGCACACAATGATGTGCTTTGTTTAGACTCTTTTTCATGTATTTTTCTGGGCTCTCAGTAGGCTCTCTTTTCAATCCAGAAATGTAACTTTTAATTCTTGAGAATCATCTTCTATTATTTGTTAAATAATTTCTACCTTACCAGTCCTGTTTATTTTCTCTAAAATTACCTTTATTTGCATATTGGACCCCCTAATGAAAACTCTAGTTTTCTTTTCTCTGTTTTGTTCCTTCACTTAAAGTGTCATCTTCTACATTCTTTGGGATTTATTTAAGCTTCTTTTCCAAGTCCACTACCAATGTCTTCTAGTTGTCTGCTTTCATTTTTTTTCCCCTTCCTGCTTATGATAGCATTTTTTACTTGTTTTATTGATGCAGTAACTTAACTCTCTGAGAATGGTAAATATTGTTGGAGTTGCTCATCATTTCTTTTTGATCCCTGCATTGATTCTGATACCTCGGTGGTCCTTTTGTCTGTTTTGATCTCTGCTTTTTGCATTGGAGGTTTCACTCAAGTGTCTGTTAGGGAAATGAAAAGCTGAGAACAAACTCTAAGAACATGAAAGGTTTTCAAATGTAAAGTGGCCGGGTTCATTATGAGATTCCCAAAGGTTATTATCTATTCATTTTTTTACTCAAGAGCTCTTGCAGTTTATTCAGAGACATTAATCTGATTTCTTGAGACTGAGTAGCAAAAGTAAGTTATAGGTCTCACTTTTTGGTGTGTTTCTCAGAACATTGTACTGTGAGAATCTCTATAAAATGAAAATGATTCTGTTTATAGCCAACTAAGCGTTAGAGGGGCTTTCCAGGTGGCTCAGTGGTAAAGAATCTCCTGCCAAGCAGGAGATGCAGGTTGAATCCCTGGGTCAGAAAGATCTCCTGGAAAAGAAAATGGCAATGCACTCCAATATTCTTGCCTGGGAAACTCAGTGAACAGAGGAAACTGGTGGGCTACAGTCTACAGTATTGCAAAAGACAGACACGTCTTAGTGACTAAGCAAGTGTAGGAGACACTGAATTCTAGATCCCTTCTCTTAGAAAATCAAAGGAGATCAGTCCTGGGTGTTCATTGGAAGGACTGATGCTAAAGCTGAAACTCTAATACTTTGGCCACCTCACATGAAGAGGTGACTCACTGGAAAAGACCCTGATGCTAGGAGGGATTGGTGGCAGGAGGAGAAGGGGACGACAGAGGATGATGAGATGGCTGGATGGCATCACTGACTCGATGGACATGAGTTTGAGTAAACTCCGGGAGTTGGTGATGGACAGGGAGGCCTTGTGTGCTGCAATTCATGGGGTCACAAAGAGTCGGACATGACTGAGCGACTGAACTTAAACTGAAACTGAATGTATACTAATTTGTGAAAGGTTCCTCACTGTCATTTTATTTAGTGTATTCAATAATGATTTGACAAGTATATTTTATCCTTTTTTTACTTTTTCTTGTCAAAGAGGAAGAGAGATATATAGAATATTATACTTTGCAGGTTTTAAGCCAAATATATCAAAAATATCATCATTTCAATATATAATCAACATAAAAAGTATTAACAAAATAGTTAGTTCTCTTGTACTAAGTGTTGTTTACACTTGTAGCATTTCTTAGTGTGGGCTAGTCACATTCCAAATGCTCAGTCACTCCACGCAGCCAGTGGTCAACATATTGGACAGTTCAGTTCAGTTCAGTCGCTCAGTTGTGTCCGACTCTTTGCGACCCCATGAATCGCAGCACGCCAGGCCTTCCTGTCCATCACCAACTCCCAGAGTTCACTCAGACTCATGTCCATCGAGTCAGTGGTGCCATCCAGCCATCTCATCCTCTGTCATCCCCTTCTCCTCCTTCCCCCAATCCCTCCCAGCATCAGAGTCTTTTCCAATGAGTCAACTCTTCGCATGAGGTAGCCAAAGTACTGGAGTTTCAGCTTTAGCATCATTCCTTCCAAAGAACACCCACCCAGGGCTGATCTCCTTCAGAACGAACTGGCTGGATCTCTTTGCAGTCCAAGGGACTCTCAAGAGTCTTCTCCAACACCACAGTTCAAAGGCATCAATTCTTCGGCGCTCAGCCGTCTTCACAGTCCAACTCTCACATCCATACATGACCACAGGAAAAACCATAGCCTTGACTAGACAAACCTTTGTTGGCAAAGTAATGTCTCTGCTTTTGAATATGCTATCTAGGTTGGTCATAACTTTCAACAAGTATCTAAATCAGAGATCTTGACCTGGTGGCTTAACACCCCTTCAAGGTGTTGTTTGTTTATTTGGGAGAATTACTCTTGCCTTGTTCTATAGATTAAAATGTTAAAGTAATGGACTTCACATGAACAATTTCAGATTTCTAGATGTTCTTGAAAATGGGGTGGTTTTGGCAATTCTTGAAAATGGGGTGATTTTGTCTGTATTTTCATTGGGCAACCTATGATCAATCTGACTGTTTCTGTCCTGTTTGTCATACACATTTACAAACCATTTCACTCGTTGATATTACCAACTTCTCCCCTCATAGGGATTTGAGTTTGTTGTTGTTCAGTCATCCAGTCATGTCCAACTCTTTGCAACCCCATGGACTGCAACATGCCAGGCCTCCCTGTCCCTCACCCTTCCCCAAAGTTTGCCCAAGTTCATGTCCATTGCATCCATGATACCATCCAGCCATCTCATCCTCCGATGCCCTCCTCTCCTTCTGCCATCAAGCTTTCCCAACATCAGGGAGTTTTCCAATGAGTCGACTGTTTGCATCAGCTGACCCAAATACTAGACCTTCAGCTTCAGCATCAGTCCTTCCAAGGAGTGTTCAGGGTTGATTTCCCTTAAGATTGACTGGTTTGATCTCCTTGCTGTCCAAGAGACTCTCAGGAATCTTCTCCAACACCACAATTCAAAGTCATCAATTCTTTGGTGCTCTGCTTTCTTTACAGTCTAGCTCTCACAACTGTACATGACCACTGGGAAGACCATAGCCTTGACTATATGGACCTTTGTCAGCAGAGTAATGTCTCTGCTTTTCAATACACATTTTCAAAACAAAAATATTAGTTGTGTTTTTTTAATATATATTTAGTTTTAAGCCGGCTCTTTCACTCTCCTCCTTTGCCCTCATCAAGAGGCTCTTTAGATCCTCTTTGCTTTCTGCCATTAGAGTGGTATCATCCACATATCTTAAGTTATTGATGTTTCACCCATGTACTTTGATTCCAGCTTGTAACTCATCCAGCCTGACATTTCTCATGATGTGCTCAGGATATAGGTTAAACAAACAGGGTGGCAGCAGACAGCCCTGTCATACTCCTTTCTCAATCCTCAATCAATCAGTTGTTCCATACAGAGTTCTAACTGTTACTTCTTGACCCACATACAGGTTTCTCAGGAGACAAGTAACATGATCTGATAGTCACATCTCTTTAAGAGCTTTCCATGGTTTGTTATGGTCCACACAGTCAAAGGGTTTAGCATAGTCTATGAAATAGGGGAGGACAAGGCAATGGCAACCCACTCTTGCCTGGAAAAATCCCATGGATGGAGGAGCCTGGTAGGCTGTGGTCCATGGGGTCACTAAGAGTCAGACAGGACTGAGCAACTTCACTTTCACTTTCCACTTTCATGCATTGGAGAAGGAAATGGCAACCCACTCCAGTGCTCTTGCCTGGAGGATCCCAGGGACGGGGGAGCCTGGTGAGCTGCCATCTATGGGGTCATACAGAGTCGGACACGACTGAAGCAACTTAGCAGCAGAAGCAGCATGAAACAGAGGTAGATGTTTTTCTGGAATTCTCTTGCTTTCTCTATGATCCAGCGAATGTGGGCAATTTAATCTCTGGTACCTCTGCCTTTTCCAAACCCAGCTTGGACATCTGGAAGTTCTTGGTTCGCATAATGCTGAAGCCTAGCATGCAAAATTTTAAGCATAACCTTACTAGCATGGGAGACAAGTGCAATTGTCCAGTAGGTTGAACATTCTTTAGTACTACCCTCCTTGTGAATTGAGAGGAGTATTGACCATTTCCAGTCCTGTGGCCACTGCTGGGTCTTCCAGATTTGCTGACATATTGATTGCAACACTTTGATAGCATCATCCTTTAGGGTTTTGAATAGCTCTGCTGGAATCCATCGCATTCACTAGTTTTATTAACAGCAGTGCTCCCTAAGGCCCACTTGACTTCACAGTCTCGAATGTCTGGCTCTGGGTGATTGACACACCAATGTAGTCATCTGGTTCATTAAGATCTTTTTTGTAGAGTTCTTCCATGTATTCTTTTCATCTTTTCTTGATGTCTTCAGTGTCTACTAGGTCTCTACCATTTCCTTTGTTGTGTCCATCTTTGGGCAAAATGTTCCCTTCATAGTTCCAATTTTCCTGAAAACATCTCTAATCTTTCCCCTTATGTTGTTTTCTTCTATTTTTATGCACTGTTCATTAAAGAAAGCCGTCTTGTCTCTCCTTGCTATTCTTTGGAACTCTGCATTTAATTGGCTGTACTTTTCCCTTTTCCCTTGCTCTTCACTTCTCTGCATTCTTCAGCTATTTTAAAGACTCCTCAGATAACCACTTTGCCTTCTTGCTTTTCTTTTTTGAGGGGATGCTTTTGTTCACTGCTTCCTGTACAATATTATGGACCTTCATCCATAATTCTTCAGGCACACTGCTTACTAGATCTAACCCCTTTAATCTATTTATCACCTCCTCTGCATATTCATAGGGGATTTGATTTAAGTTGTACCTGTCTAGCCTAGTGGTTTTCCCTGCTTTCTTTAGTTTAAGCCTGAATTTTGCTAGGAGAAGCTAATGATCTGAGCAACAGTCCACTCTAGGTCTTATCTTTGCTGACTATAAAGCTTCTCCCTCTTCAACTACAAAGAATGTAATCAAGCTGATTTTGATATTGACCATGGGGTGATGTCCATGTATAAAGTCTTTTGTGTTGTTGAAAAAGGGTGTTTGCTATGACCAGTGCATTCTCTTGGCAGAATTCAGTTAGTCTTTGCCCTGCTTCTTTTCAGTTTACAAACTCATAATCTGGATTAATCCAGAGAAGTAATTTGTTATTCTATCTATAGATGGTGACATGATAACCCTTTCTCAGGACATCATCTTATTTGGGGTGACCCTGCTTATTTAACTTATATGCAGAGTACATCATGAGAAACGCTGAACTGGAAGAAGCACAAGTTAGAATCAAGATTGCCGGGAGAAATATCAATAACCTCAGATATGCAGATGATACCACCCTTATGGCAGAAAGTGAAGAGGAACTCAAAAGCCTCTTAATGAAAGTGAAAGTGGAGAGTGAAAAAGTTGGCTTAAAGCTCAACATTCAGAAAACAAAGATCATGGCATCCAGTACCATCACTTCATGTGAAATAGATGGGGAAACAGTGGAAACAGTGTCAGACTTTATTTTGGGGGGCTCCAAAATCACTGCAGATGGTGACCGCAGCCATGAAATTAAAAGATGCTTACTCCTTGGAAGGAAAGTTATGACTAACCTAGAGAGCATATTCAAAAGCAGAGACATTACTTTGCCAACAAAGGTCTGTCTAGTCAAGGCTATGGTTTTTCCAGTGATCATGTATGGATGTGAGAGTTGGACTGTGAAGAAGGCTGAGCGCCAAAAAATTGATGCTTTTGAACTGTGGTGTTGTAGAAGACTCTTGAGAGTTCCTTGGACTGCAAGGAAATCCAACCAGTCCATTCTAAAGGAGATCAGCCCTGATATTTCTTTGGAAGGAATGATGCTAAAGCTGAAACTCCAGTACTTTGGCCACCTCATGCGAAGAGTTGACTCATTGGAAAAGACTCTGATGCTGGGAGGGATTGGGGGCAGGAGGAGAAGGGGACAACAGAGGATGAGATGGCTGGATGGCATCACTGACTCGATGGACATTGAGTTTGAGTGAACTCCGGGAGATGGTGATGGACAGTGAGGCCTGGCGTGCTGCAATTCATGGGGTCACAAAGAGTCGGGCACAACTGAGCGACTGAACTGAACTGAACTGAAAGTTAAATCTTTTTCACTTTAGTCTATTTCCCCTTTATTCCTCCATGAGCCTATAAAACAATGACCCCAAATCCTTCCTCTAAAAACAACTCACATACTTATGGATGCTATGAATCTGGCTAATCTTATCTCCTCTCTTTGATAAAACCAAACTTAATTTTAGAAAATAAATTTTTAAAGTGGTTGTTTTTGAATTTTTAAAGTCTCTGAGGCTCTTTAATAACCCTAGAGTGATTTGTTTAGAATGAAACCTTTATTAAAAAATTAAATGCTTACCACTTGTCAGATTTCTGTAATAGCAGTGTAACTAAAATGAAACATGGAGAAATTACTCTGCTTATCATTCTCCTAAACTAGTATAAGATTGGTGCTAAAAGTATCAATAATTTTAACATATAAATCTAGACACAAAAGGGAACATTACACCGATACAAATTTCAATAACACATGAAACTAACTGATGGCAATAAAACCAGGATAGTGTCTACTCCCTAGAGAGAGAGAGTATATTAATGTGGAAAGGGCATAAGGGACCTTCCAGATTGTTGGACATGATAGATATTTGATGTAATGGTGATTACACAGGTGTATGTATGTAAAAATTTGCCGCTTGAGATTGCTGAAGTTTCACATTTTATTGTACATATGTTACACCTCAATTTTTAAAAAAGAAGAAGGAAGAGGAGGAAGAGAAAGAGGAGGAGAAAACAGTTCCTTCTTTTACTGATTCTTTGGTTTGTTTACTTGTTTTAATTTCCAACTAAGATGTATAGAGCTTTACCTGTCAAAGTGGAGTCAAGTAAGTGAGGTAATAAGCAAAGGAGCTCAGAGAGTCCAAAGACCTGGTGAGGCCCAAGAGAAGCATAAAGATAAAGCATACAGACTTGGAGTTGCTTGTATAGTAACGTCAGTTACTCGGCAAAAGAAGTAATGCACAGTAATTGGATCTTATATATGCTAAAACTTTGCGATCATCTAGTTTGAGAGATTTTAAAATCAGATTTTGTATCTACTTGTGCCCCAGGACATTCCGACAGTGACCGATGCCAGTAAACCTGATGTGTGACGAATATAAGCAAATTGCATTTTTTCTGGTTCATTTATTTTGTTTAAATTGTGCTAAGTACTTGAATAATTAGTTTAAACATGCACAGAGCCAATCAAAAGTAAAAATATCGCAAAGGAAAAGAGAAAATCTGTTTGTCTTTACTCTTAAGCTGGTAGTATACTGCATGGAATTTAGCATGATTGACCATTGTAATTGCTTGTTTTGGAATGAGTGAGAGCCACACTCTCATTCCTCTGCCACCACAAATATTAAGCAGTCACTGGAATGTCTCTTGTGGTGTGTTTGTGGGTTTATATCGTGTCACTTCTACTAGAATTGTAATCATTAATTACTTAAGAGTTCATTCAGTTTAAAATATTTTCCACTAAAATCCCCTTTCAAATAAATACTTGGAATAAAATGGAAAGTCAGGGACTTTTCAAGTGTGGCCTTAAAAAGCAAACTTTTAACTGTTTAATACCTTAAATTATATATTGTGCCTCTTTCAAATTCAGTGCATACACTGGGTTATTTTTCATTTAGGAATACAAAATTATTTCTTCCTCAATCCCATACCATTTTATTCATGTTGGTTCACAGTACTTCAAATGATTTTAAAAAGTCATTAAGACAGAAAGACCTCACAGTCTTTGGCAGCTAATCCTGAAACTTCCTTAAAATAAGCCTGTGGGGAATAGATTCCAGTACAAAATTGCTTTTAAGCAATATTTTTCTTTCTGATGATATTTCAACAATGTGAGTCGACCACTTTTTCATGTTATATGAAGAGTAAAAAAAGGGGGCAAACATTTTTAGATAAATTTCACTCTTTACATCCAAGTCTTTAAATATTTTAGAAAATAATTTATTTACTCTCACAGGAAGTAATAAATTGTTGCCCTCGAATCTAGGAAAAGGAGTAATTGAAAAAAGTTAGCTCTCTAGTCCTTTGGCAATCGATCGTGTAGTGTTGAGAAACTGTTTATATAAATGAGATATTTGCTTTCTAAGCTTTATTTACAGAGTTTGCCAGATGAGCATTGTACCCCATGAACTATAATTATGGATTTCCAGCTGTTACCAGAAATCTTGGTATGCACAGCTTTGGATGCCTGAAACATGTTTAAGAATCAGCTACTGGTAAGCCTAAAATAATATCAACTATTAGAAATTGGTAAACCCACTGAGAAATGGCTGCTGATCCATGAAGACTGAAATTACAGGGGTGGATATACTTTTAATAAGTCTTCCCATTTTTGTCTCCACTTCAGACTTGAATCAACTATACTTAAATGACCCTAAGTAGAGGAGACATTCTGCATTTGAAAGACCAACCATTACAGTAATTCAACGACCCCCTCTAGGAATGTATAATGATGCTTCACCATCCTTCTTTTTAGAATACTTTTCCTTATTTGTAATAAAAAGCCCTCCGGTTGCCACTGAAACTTAAGCTAGGTCTGTGATTTTTCTACTTTTTTGAGGAAATGTAATATTTTCTGGTCTTGTTTTTCACGGTCTGGAACTCGAACCTCCAAAACAGAGAAAGTACTAGAGGGTTAGAAGGCTCAGCCTTGGTCTTCCAACCACTGCCCCACACCACGCCCTCACCCCCACCTCCCCACATCCACCACCCCCCCCGCCCCCACAACACAAAAGCAGTATGTCACTTTTTCCTCAGTCTTCTTCTGGGTGTGCCTGCATGATTTTACACGACAAACATGAATGGATGATACCTTTATTGATTTCTGGGTTATGAAAATAAAGACTAGTAAAAGTTGAACTAAAATTGTCCGAGCAGTTGTCAATGCTGTCTCTGATCTTCTGTCTCTATGAGGATGAACTGGTGAAGTGTCAAGGTCAGAAGCCAAGTCAGGAGCTCAGTAACAAGGACAGAGGCCCAGGGAGCACTGAGACAAGTCCTCCAAGCTGGCCAGAAAGCAGAAGTAGACCTTTAGCCAGTACCTAAGATGGAGGCTTCCCCAGTGGCTCGGCAGTAAAGAATATGTCTGCAATGCAGAAGACCCAGGTTCCATCCCTGGGTCAGGAAGAACCCCTGGAGAAGGAAATGGCAACCCACTTCAGTATTCTTGCCTGGAAAATCCCACAGAGAGAAGAGCCTGGCGGGCTACAGTTCATGGGGTTGCAAGAGTTGGACACAACTTAGCAACTAAGCAACAAACAACAAAAAGGGAGGTGCTAGAGTTCCTTAAATATAGTCTCTTGCTTCAGATCAGGGTTAGTGCTCAGATCAAAGGCAACAAGTTTGTCGGTATGAATGCCATCACTCTCCTGTGGACAGGGAGGGGAGGGAGAGTCTAGAAAACAGGCCAGACCTGACAGAACTGTATCTGTTTACAAAGTAACAAAAACATTAAATATCCAATAGGATTGTTGTATAAACTATGGCAGTTCAAAGGTATATTGTGTAGTCATTCAATATTATGACTATGACTAAACAGCAGCATGAAAATGTATTATGATATGAAATATTTTCATTCACTAGGGCTTACATAACAAAATAACACAGACTTAGGGGGTTTGAACTGTAGAGATTTATTTTCTCGCCATTCTAGAAGTCCAAGATCAAAGTGTTGGCAGGGTTGGTGTCTTCTGAGGCCTCTTCTCCTTGGCTGCAGACAGCCACTTTCTTGCTATGTCCTCACATGGTCTTTCCTCTCAGCACACGTGTCTCTTTGAGTATACAAATATTCTCTTCTTGTAAGGATGGCGGTCAGATTGAATTAAAGCCACCTTCACAACCTCATTTTAAATTAATTACCTTTTTAAAGGGCTTATTTCTAAGTACAGTCACATTCTGAGGTATATAGGTTAGAGTCTCAGCATATGAATTTAGGGGTAACATCACTCAACCCATAGCATAAGCAAAAACAACAAACAAAAAGGAGTATACTAAAATAGGTTAAAGTGATATGAGCTCAAGCATTTACCAGGTATAAGGCTTCTTGCATATTCATTCTTTTAAGTGTCACAAGAACACCAGTCACCACTTAAAAAGAAGAAAACAAAGACTCAAGACTGTAAATAATTTACCAAAGGACCCTCAGGTATCAGATACAGAAACTGTAAGAGCCTTGTATGTATAATTTGAAAATTCATATTCTTTCTATGATGACAGATTATCATGTTGATGGGCTTAAGAACAGTTAAGATGGAGTTATTTGTTTTTAGAAAATGTATATTGTTAGAGGATTAATTTAAAACAAATAAAAGAGAATTATATAAATAAGTACAGTTGAAAATTAAATTTATGCCAAGACCATTTTCTAGGTATCGTGGTATCATGAATAAAAAGAGTCAGATACAGTCCAAGTTCTTAAGGAGAAGGTAAAATTAGCATGTGTAAACGCATAAACAGTTAAGAAACGTTAACTACTTAAGGGTCCTAAGACCAGAGAAGTTAATTAACTTATTTGTATCATGCCTATAATTAAATTTCTCAAAAGCCCTCCAAAATTTTTCTATATTTTACATCCGTATGCATTCTCTGTGTGGAGTGTTCATGCTCAGTCGTGTCTGAGTTTTTGAGACCCCACAGACTGTAGCCCGTCAGGTTCCTCTCTCCATGGAATTCTCCAAGCAAGAAAACTAGAGTGGGATGCCATTCCCTCCTTCAGGGGATCTTCCCTACCCAGGGATCAAACCCATTTCTCCTGCTTCTCCTGCATTCCTGGAGGATTCTTTACCACTAAGCCACCAGTGAAGGCTGTGTTCACTAAGTCAATTATATTCCTTTTGAATCTACCATGTTTCAGAGATGGATATATAGCTATGAATAAGGCAAAGAGGCTGCTTATGGCTTCCAAACTAAAGAATGCTTTTAAAAGTGCAATGCATAGGCTGTAATATTTAAAAGTTCCTTACAATGCTTGTTTAAAAGCACAGATTAAATAATAATAATGAATAAAATAAAAACACAGATGTCTTGGCCTTATCCAGACCTATTGAATCAGACTACCTGAAAGCTGGGTTTGGGAGTCTCTGTTTTTAAGAGCTTGCTTTCTAAAATGTGTGACCCCCTGGCCTACACGGAGATTCAATAAATGTGATGGGCCCTGTGGTAGTTTACCAAATTACTCCCAAATTTTTCAGGTTAAAACAACAAATATTTATTATCTCACTGTTTCCATGGATCAGAAATCTGGGCACAGTTTACCTTGGTGCCCCTGCCTTGAGATTGCTAACAAAAGTCCTAGACTGCAGTCTCATCCATGGGTTTGGCAGAAAGAAGACCAGCTTCCAAGCATATTTACACCTTTTTGGGGGATTCAGTGCCTCATGAGTTGTAGGATCGAGGGCCCTAGTTACTTCCTGAATGTAGGCCAGAGGCCCCTTAGTTTCTTGCCATAGAGTGGGCAGCTCATGACATAACAACTGTGAGCAAGCAAAAGCACAAGCAAGACAGAAGCCAGAGTCTGCATAACCTTATATTAGAAATGTCATTCCAGTGATCATTAGGTCCAGCTCATGTTCAAGGGGAGAGATTCCACAAGGACAAGAGCATCAGAATGTGGGAATAATGAAGAGCTATCTTAGAGGGGGGCCTGTTCTTTACTTTTGGAGATTCAGCAAAGAGCATGTAAGCTCAGACCTGAGGGATGAGTAACTGAACAAACTGGGAAGAAAGGAGAGGCAAAGGACCATTCCACAGGATAGAGAACAGGCTGTAAGAGCCCAAATTTCACTGCATTCAGGGAAACAATTTGTCTTTTAAAGGTCTTCGAAGGGTTCAGAAATACTATGCTTATGCTTATTTCTAGGGACTTGAGAAAAAAAAAATCTTATCTCAGAAAATTAAGGTTAAGGGAATTAAAAAAAAAAATAAATATGATTCCAAATATACCAAAATTGTTCCTGAAACCAAAACTTGCTCAGTTTCTGTTATTAATAAAAAATAAAACTCAAGCCTGAAAATAGTTTTAAAAATGTACTGGTAGAAATAAGCTGAGTTGTTTTCATCTGTCTTTGTAGTGACAGAGCCTTCCACTCACAATGCATCTTGCCTTCTTCGTCCCATTTCAGCTTTAATTCTCTGTCATGCAAACAAGGACCAGGTGTAGACCACAAATTAAAAGAAAAAAAAAAAAAAGACTGGGTATTCAGAGTCTTTGTTCCCTACTGAAAAACTACCTCTCCACAGAAGTGTAAGATTTCTTGCTTTTCCCTTATCCTAATCCGAGTGGCAGTGTGGATTGGAATACATTCATTTGGATTTTTCAATCTGTATCACATAACCTAAAATCAGAGCGGGGAATTGTGGTGTCTCGGGAGAGGGTCTGACCTCAGCATCTGGAAGTCTAAGGTTTGGCTGCTCTTGGCTTAGCCACTAATGTGATGAGTAAGCTAATTCAATTACCTTGCAGGGACTGTTTTCCAGACTCATAAATGAAGAGTTTGAGTGAGACCAGTAGTTCTCAAAGTATGGTCCCTGGATCAGTGCATTCATATCACCTGATAACTTAGTAGAAATACAAACTGGAGAGTCTCTGCTCAGTTCGGTTCAGTCACTCGATCATGTCAAAATCTTTGTGACCTCATTAACCGCAGCACACCAGCCTCCCTGTCCATCACCAACTCCCTGAGTCCACCCAAACCCATGTCTTCGAGTCGGTGAACCATCTCATCCTGTATTGTCCCCTTCTCCCCCTGCCCTCAATCTTTCCCAGCATCACGGTCTTTTCAAATGAGTTACCTCATTGTATCAGGTGGCCAAAGTATTGGAGTTTCGCTTCAACATCAGTCCTTCCAATGAACACCCAGGACTGATCTCCTTTAGGATGGATTGGTTGGATCTCCTTGCAGTCCAAGGGACTCTCAAGAGTCTTCTACAACACTACAGTTCAAAAGCATCAACTCCTCGGCTCTCAGTTTTCTTTATAGTCCAACTCTCACATCCATACATGATCACTGGGAAAAAAGTAGCCTTGACTAGATGGACCTTTGTTGACAAAGTAATGTCTTTGCTTTTTAATATGCTGTGTAGGTTGGTCATAACTTTCCTTCCAAGGAGTAAGCGTCTTTTAATTTCATGGCTGCAATCATCATCTGCAGTGATTTTGAAGCCCAGAAAAATAAAGTCAACCACTGTTTCCACTGTTTTCCCATCTATTTGCCATGAGGTGATGGGACCGGATGCCATGATCTTCGTTTTCTGAATGTTGAGCTTCACACCAACGTTTTCACTCTCCTCTTTCACTTTCATCAAGAGGCTTTTTAGTTCCTCTTCACTTTCTGCCATAAGGGTGGTGTCATCTGCATATCTGAGGTTATTGATATTTCTCCCGGCAACCTTGACTCCAGCTTGTGCTTCTTTCAGCCCAGCGTTTCCCATGTGTACTCTGCATATAAGTTAAATGAGCAGGGTGACAATATATAGGCTTGATATACTCCTTTTCCTATTTGGAACCAGTCTGTTGTTCAATGTCCAGTTCTAACTGTTGCTTCCTGACCTGCATATAGGTTTCTCAAGAGACAAGTCAAGTAGTCTGGTATTCCCATCTCTTGAAGAATTTTCCACTGTTTATTGTGATCCACATAGTCAAAGCCTTTGGCATAGTCAATAAAGCAGAAGTAGATGTTTTTCTGGAACTCTCTTGCTTTTTCGATGATCCAGCGGATGTTGGCAATTTGATCTCTGGTTCCTCTGCCTTTTCTAAAACCAGCTTGAACATCTGGAAGTTCATGGTTCATGTATTGCTGAAGCCTGGCTTGGAGAATTTTAAGCTTTACTTTACTAGCGTGTGAGATGAGTGCAATTTTGCAGTAGTTTGAGCATTCTTTGGCATTGCCTTTCTTTGGGATTGGAATGAAAACTGACCTTTTCCAGTCCTGTGGCCACTACTGAGTTTTCCAAATGTGCTGGCATATTGAGTGCAGCACATTCACAGCATCATCTTTCAGGATTTGAGACAGCTCAATTGGAATTCCATCGTCTCCACTAGCTTTGTTCATGGTGATGCTTCCTAAGGCCCACTTGACTTCATACTCCAGGATGTCTGGCTCTAGGTGAGTGATTACACCATTGTGATTATCTGGGTCTTGAAGATCTTTTTTGTACAGTTCTTCTGTGTTTTCTTGCCACCTCTTCTTAATATCTTCTGCTTCTGTTAGGTCCATACCATTTCTGTCCTTTATCGAGCCCATCTTTGCATGAAATGTTCCCTTGGTATCTCTAATTTTCTTGAAGAGATCTCTAGTCTTTCCCATTCTATTGTTTTCCTCTATTTCTTTGCGTTGATCACTGAGGAAGGCTTTCTTATCTCTCCTTGCTATTCTTTGGAACTCTGCATTCAAATGGGTATATCTTTCCTTTCTCCTTTGCTTTTCACTTCTCTTTTTTTCACAGCTATTTGTAAGGCCTCCTCAGACAGCACTTGCTTTTTTGCATTTCTTCTTCTTGGAGATGGTCTTGATTCCTGTCTCCTGTACAATATCATGAACCTCCATCCATAGCTCATCAGGCACTCTGTCTATCAGATCTAGCCCCTTAAATCTATTTCTCACTTCCACTGTATAGTCATAAGGGATTTGATTTAGGTCATACCTGAATGGTCTAGTGGTTTTCTCTATTTTCTTCAATTTCAGTCTGAATTTGGCAATAAGGAGTTCATGATATGAGCCATAGTCAGCTCCCCATCTTGTTTTTGCTGACTGTAACCAGCCTCTCCATCTTGACTGCAAAGAATATAATCAATCTGATTTTGGTGTCAACCGTCTGGTGATGTCCATGTGTAGACTCTCCTCTTGTGTTGTTGGAAGAGGGTGTTTGCTATAACCAGTGTGTTCTCTTAGCAAAACTCTATTATCCTTTGCCCTGCTTCATTATGTACTCCAAGGCCAGATTTGCCTGTTACTCTAGGTGTTTCTTGACTTCCTACTTTTGTATTCCAGTCCCCTATAATGAAAAACACACTTTTTGGGGGTGTTAGTTCTAGAAGGTCTTGTAGGTCTTCATAGAGCTGTTCAACTTCAGCTTCTTCAACATTACTGGTTAGGGCATAGACTTGGATTACTGTGATATTGAATGGTTTGCCTTGGAAACGAACAGAGATCATTCTGTCATTTTTGAGATTGCATCCAAGTACTGCATTTCAGACTCTGTTGACTATGATGGCTACTCCATTTCTTCTAAGGGATTCTTGCCCACAGTAGTAGATATAATGGTCATCTGAGTTAAATTCACCCATTCCAGTCCATCTTAATTCACTGATTCCTAGAATGTCCATTGTTCACTCTTGCCATCTCCTGTTTGACCACTTCCAATTTGCCTTGATTCATGGACCTAACATTCCAGGTTCTTATGCAATATTGCTCTTTACAGCATCAAACACTGCTTCCATCACCAGTCCCATTCACAACTGGGTGTTGTATTTGCTTTGGCTCCATCCCTTCATTCTTTCTGGAGTTATTTCTCCACTGATCTCCAGTAGCATATTGAGCACCTACAGATATGGAGCAGCCATGAAGAGAGACACCACATCCAAGGTAAGAGAAACCCCAGTAAGATGGTAGGCACTGAGAGAGGGGATCAGAGGGCAGACAGACTCAAACTACAATCACAGACAACTAGCCAATCTGATCACACTGACCACAGCCTTGTTTAATTCAATGAAACTAAGTCATTTCATGTGTGGCCACCCCAGATGGCTGTGTCATGGTGGAGAGGTCTGACAGAATGTGGTCCACTGGAGAAGGGAGTGGCAAAGCACTTCAGTATTCTTGCCTTGAGAACCCCATGAACAGTATGAGTCTCCTGTAGACCTACTGAATCAGAAGCTTGTAGTGGGGAGGAGAGGCAGTGGTGCTCTAAGCCTCACTAGTTTAACAGGTGATCTTGTTCATGTTGATATATGCATACATGTAAGAATCACTGAACAAGATAATCTCAGGTCTTTTGCAACCTGAAATCTGTAGGATACAAAAACTTCTAAGGGGTAGCCAAAAAAAAAAAAAAAAATAGAAATGGGAAAGTTTTCCAATAAAAACCAAAATCAAAGTTATTTGGGGGTTACCCAAATAAAGTAGAAACCATCACATAAACATTACAAGAAACAGCTCTGTGTGAATTTTTGTTATTTAATTTATTATGATTTATTATTTATTTATTGTTTACTATTTATTTATTGTTATTTATTATAATTTATTATTGTTATTTAATTTGTTGTTTAATTCCCTTTATTTAGTGGTACCAGCTTCCCTGGTAGCTCAGGTGGTATACCAGCTTCCCAGGTAGCTCAGATGGTAAAGAATCCACTTGCAATGGGGGAGACCTGGGTTCGATGCCTGGCTTGGGAAGATCCCCTGGAGAAGGAAATGGCAAGCCACTCCAGTATTCTCACCTAGAGAATTCCATGAACAGAGGATTCTGGCAGGCTACAGTCTATGGGGTCGCAAAGAGTCATACACAGTGGAACGACTTTCATATTCACACATTCCAGGTGGTACTAGCAGTAAAGAATCCATCTGTCAATGCAGGAGACATAAGAAACTTGAATTCGATCCCTGGGTCAGGAATATCCCTTGGAAAAGGGAATGGCAGCCCACTCCAATATACTTGCCTGGGAAATCCCATGGACAGAGGAGCCTGGTGGGCTACAGTCTATGAGCTTGCAAAGAGTTGGACATGACTAAGAGACTAACACTTCCACTTTCATTGTATAGACAAATATGACCAGTTCTAGGTAGATTCAGCACTTTGATGAAAGGTCACTGGAGAAGCTAGAATTAATATCTAGGTACCCTGATTTCTGGTTTATGATGCTTTCCTCTCTATAGGCTATTACTATCTCTGTTCCCAAATGTTTGGACTTGGTTACAATATTTTGTCCACATGTGTTCTCTAGAAGCAGAAACCAATTATTATAAGTATGTTGACTAAATTTTACCTCTACTAGCAATGTGATGTTTTTCAAGGATAAATCAATAAAGAACACAGCCATGAAACAGAGATATATGTGATTCCAATGAGTACTTGTCTTTTTTATACTCCTAAGCATGGTAGTTCCATTTTGGCTGGGTGCCCCCAAGCAAAGAGCCTCCCAGGTGGCACAACTGCTAAAGAATTCACCTGCCACTGCAGGAAACATGACTTTGATCTCCTGGGTCTGGAAGACACTCTGGAAATGGCAACTCACTCCAGTATTCTTTCCTGGAGAATCCCATGAACAGAGGAGCCTGTCCATAAGGTTCACAAAGAGTTGGACACAACTGAGCATGCTCACACACAGTCACAAGTAAAATTTCCTAAAGTTTTCATTCAAATTTCCATCTTTAAAAATGATAGTGTCATTAAAATAAGGGGAAACAGGAACCAAGTGTTTGGCAATTACTATTAGATCTTTGATGGTACTTGAAAACCATCTTCTCAAAAGATATAACAGGTTATAATGGGTAATGGTCTCATTTACTTCTAACTTTTATCAAGGTGTAGTAATAATATTATTAGAAGTGTAATAAACAAAACTCTATTCTGCAAGGCTGAGGAAATCTGAGGCCAGAATAGATTTTCTGACCTCTTTCATAAATGGAAAAAGATATTAATTAGATGTTCATGGCCACTTGTGCTCATTTGAGATCCCATAACCTCTGTCATAAGGATCAAGATCTTAACCTCAATGCCCTGCCAAATTCCTGCTTTCATAATTAAATTCTCTCTATCTAAATCTCCTTATAATTCAAGGTAAGTAAATGATTCTCCACTTCCTCTTCTAAATTAATTTTATAGCTTTATCATTTTTTTCATCAGCTTTTTCTCTCTCCCACTGTCTCACTCTTTTCCTCTCTCAAGAGTTAATGATTGCTGCTCTATACCATTTCTACACCATTCCTTAATTTGAAATTAAAAAAAAAATCATAAATAAACTGGCATATAATCTAATGTAGCCCTGGCTTTATGAACTCTCAAAACATCATTTGTAGGAGATAAATACTTGACAGTCATCAGCATATTTTCTTAAATCTTTTCTTTAAAATTCACTTTCAGGGACCCATCTTTAACTTCTTCTATTTTGAAAGGTGGTACTCTTTTCATTTGAGTCTTCTTTTCTCTCTTTCTCTACTTAGAAAGCTATTTAGGACCATGTGGGAGTATACTACAAGAAGAAGATATTGCTAGCCTTGGGATCACCGTGCCACCATGTGAGATTAGACTCTGCATTGTTCTCTGCAGGAAATGATAGAGCACATGTAGATTGCAAAGCAGGCCACTTGGTTCTGGTCTCACTCTCAGTTCTGTTAATAACAGGTACAGGCCCTGGCCTAGAATATTTATGTTCCCTGGACTTTTACCCCTTTTTCTTTAAAGAGAAAACAATTGAACTAATTCCTTTGAGCTCTGACATTTTTGTTAAATTCATCCAGCTGAAGCAGAAGCAATCTCGTAGTTCAGAAGCTAATACAGGAAGCTTCATGGGCTTCATTGGAGAGAGGAGGGCTTACGGGACAGTGTAACTGCTAGGGTTCCAAGGCCTCCATCCCAATCTTAAACATCACAACTTCCATTGCCTCTCAACTTCCACAATTATTTTATATACAGAGATTCCAAGAAAAGATTTATTTTAAAATGGGGTGGGGAGAGTTCAAATGCTAACAATTCTTTTTGAAAACTTCATGCTATGGAATAGAATAAAACTTAGTAGAACAGAATAGTATCACATGCTAGCAAGATAATGTTTAAAATCCTTCAGGCTAGGCTTCAACAGTACATGAACCAAGAACTTCTACATGTACAAGCTGGGCTCAGAAAAGGCAGAGGAACAAAGGATCAAATTGCCAACATCTGCTAGATCATTGAAAAAGTAAGAGAGTTCCAGAAAAACATCAACTTTATACTTCATCGACAATGCTAAAGCTTTTGACTGTGTGGGAATATCAGACCACCTTACCTGCCTCCTGAGATATCTGTATGCAGGTCAAGAAGCAACAGCTAGAACCAGACATGGAACAACAGACTGGTTCCAGACTGGGAAAAGAGTATGTCAAGGCTGTAAACTGTCACCCTGCTTATTTAGCTTCTATGCAGAGTACATCATGCAAAATGCCAGGCTGGATGAATCCAAGCTGGAATCAAGATTGACAGGAGAAATATCAACAACCTCAGATTTGCAGATGATACCATTTTAATGGCAGAAAGCAAAGAGAAACTAAAGAGCCTCTTGTTGAAGGTGAAAAACGAGAGTGACAGAGCTGGCTTAAAACTCAACATTCAAAAAACAAAGATTATGGCATCCATTCCCCTCAATTCCTGGCAAATAGATGGTGAAAAAGTGGAAACAGTTACAGATTTTATTTTCTTGAGTTCCAGTATCACTGAAGACGATGGCTGCAGCCATGAAATTAAAAGATGCTTGCTCCTTAAAAAAAAAAAAAAAAAAACACTATGACAAACCTAGACAGCATATTAAAAAGCAGAGACATCACTTTTCTGACAAAGGTCCGTATAGTCTAAGTTATGGTTTTTCAAGTAGTCATGTACAGATGTGAGAATTGGACCATAAAGAAGGCTGAGTGCTGAAGAAATATGCTTTCAAATTGTGGTGTTGGAGAAGACTCTTGAAAGGCCCTCGGACTGCAAAGAGATAAAACCAGTCAATCCTAAAGGAAATCAATCATTAGAAGGACTGATGCTGAAGCTGAAGCCCCAGTATTTTGGTCATCTGATGCAACCAGCCAACTCATTGGAAAAGTCCCTGTTGCTGGGAAGGATTGAAGGCAGAAGGAGAAGGGGATGACAGAGGATGAAATGGTTGGATAGCATCACCAACTCAGTAGACATAAGTTTGAGCAAACTCTGGGAGATGGTGAAGGACAGGGAAGCCAAGCATGCTACAATCCAAAGGGTCACAAAGAGTCAGACATGACTTAGTGACTGAACAACAACAATAATAACAAATGCAGTATCAGAATCATTCATATAATGAACTTCTTTCAAAGACAAAGTCCTCTTTATCTTTACTAAGCTACAAAATTTTTTAAATTGTCACATATTCTACAACTAGTATTGGCAAACTTTGTTCTGTAAAGAGCCCGGTACTAAAAGTTCTCAGCTCTGCAGGCCTAGAACACTGGGATTTTGTCTAGCTAGAATGCTCCTGTTGCATGATAGCAGCCACCGGCACTACCTAAATGAGTGGGTGTGGCCAGAGGAATCTAACCCTTGGGCTGTAGTTTATTGACTGCCCATAAAGATGAAAGAATTCAGCTTTTAAAATGTTGAGGCATGTTTGCTTATTAAGGAAAATTATTTGGAAATGTAATGAAGATTTTAGAACTTTTTTAAATGGCTATAGAAAATATTGTCTTATTGTTAGTTGTTTTTTTTTTTAATAAATGTTCAATATGTTAGTTTCTGCTGTACAAAAGAGTGAATCAGTTATTATGTGTATTGTGTGCTCAGTTCAGTTCAGTCACTCAGTCATGTCTATTTGTGACCCTATGGACTGCAGCACACCAGGCTTTTCCATTGCATCGGTGATGCCATCCAACCATGTCATCCTCTGTCATTCCCTTCTCCTCCTGCCTTCAATCTTTCCCAGCATGAGGGTCTTTTCCAATGAGTCAGCTCTTCATATCAGGTGGCCAAAGTATTGGAGATCAGTTTCAGCATCAGTCCTTTCAATGAACTGTCAGGACTAATTTCCTTTAGGATTGACCAGTTTGATAGCCTTGCTGTCCAAGGGACTGTCAAGATCTCCTCCAACACCACAGTTCAAAAACATCAATTCTTTGGTCCTCAGCTTTCTTTATGGTATAACTCTCACACACATGATGACTGGAAAAACCACAGGTTTGACTAGACAGACCTTTGTCAGTAAAGTAATGTTTCTGCTTTTTATATGCTATCTAGGTTGGTCACAGCTTTTCTTCTAAGGAAGAAGTATCGTTTAATTTCATGGCTGCAGTCACCATCTGCAGTGATTTTGGAGCCTAAAAAAATAAAGTATATTACTGTTTCCACTATTTCCCCATCTGTTTGCCATGAAGAGTGGTGATGGAGAAGACTCTTGAGAGTCCCTTGGACTGCAAGGAGATCTAACCAGTCCATCCTAAAGGAAATCAGTCCTGAATATTCATTGGAAGGACTGATGTTGAAGTTGAAACTCCAATACTTTGGTCACCTGATGCGAAGAACTGACTCACTTGAAAAGACCCTGATGCTGGGAAAGATTGAAGGTGGAAGGAGAAGGGGACAATACAGGATGAGATGGCATCACTGACTTTGCATATAAGTTAAATAAGCTGGGTGACAATATACAGCCTTGACCTACTCCTTTCGCAATTTGGAACCAGTCCATTGTTCCATGTCCAGTTTTACCTGTTGCTTCTTGACCTCCATATAGATTTCTCAGGAGGCAGGAGGGTCTGGTATTCCCATATCCTGAAGAATTATCCATAGTTTGTTGTGATCCACACAGTCAAAGTCTTTGGCATAGTCAATAAAGCAGAAGTAGATGTTTTTCTGGATCTCTCTTGGTTTTTCTATGATCCAGTGGATGTTGGCAATTTGATCTCTGGTTCTCTGCTCTTCCTAAACACAGCTTGAACATCCAGAAGTTCACAGTTCACGTTATTACTGAAGCCTGGCTTGGAGAATTTTCAGCATTACTTTACTAGCATGTGAGATGAGTGCAATTGTGCAGTAGTTTGAGCATTCTTTGGCATTGCCTTTCTTTGGGATTGGAATGAAAACTGAAAAGGTTCCAGTCTTGTGTCCACTGCTGAAAATTTGCTGGAATATTGAGTGCAGCACTTTCACAGCATCATCTTTTAGGATTTGAAATAGCTCAACTGGAATTCCATCACCTCCACTAACTTTGTTCGTAGTGATGCTTTCTAAGGCCCACTTGACTTCACATTCCAGGATGTCTGGCTCTAGGTGAGTGATCACACCATCATGGTTATCTGGGTCATTGAGGTCTTTTTTGTACAGTTCTTATGTGTATTCTTGCCACCTCTTAATATCTTCTGCTTCTGTTAGGTCCATACCATTTCTGTCCTTTATTGTGCCTATCTTTGCGTGAAATATTCCCTTGGTATGGCTAATTTTCTTGACGAGATCCCTAGTCTTTCCCATTGTAATCTCACACTATTAAGAAAGTGCTAGGACCCACAACAGATTTCTCAACCTGGGAATCTGGCAAAGGGACTGAGAACCCCCAGGGAATTTGACTTTGGGAGCTGGTGGGATTTGATTACAGAAGTTACACAGGACTGGGAAAACAGACTCTTAGGGGGCACAAACAAAACCTCATGCACACCAGGAGCCAGGAGAAAGGAACAGTGTCCCCAAAAGAGACTGAGCCAGACTTGCCTATGAGTGTCCAGGAGTCTGCGGTGGAGGCGTGGGTCAACAATGGCCTACCGCAGGGTCAAGGGCACTGAATACAACAAAGCATGCACAAGTCCTTTTGAAGAAGGTCACCATCATCTTCACGTTGTCTTCATGTGACCCCATGGACTGTAGCCCACCAGTCTCCTACGTCCATAGGATTTCCTAGGCAAGAATACAGGAGTGGGTTGCCATTTCTTTCTCCAGGGCATTTTCCCAACTCAGAGATCAAACCCTTGTCTCCTGCATTATCAGACAGATTCTTTACCACTGATCCACCAGGAAATCAGCCATATGTATACATATATCCCCTCCTTCTCAAGGCTTCCTTCCCACCCCAATGCCTAACCCCCATCTCACCCTTCTAAGCCATTATAAAGCACAGAGCTGAGCTCCCGGTGTTATACAGAAGCTAATAGATAGGTAGTGGAAAGCTGCTGTATAGAAAAGTTTGTTTTATAATTACATTGTGTTTTTTTCTTAAAATATAATAAGCAAAAATTTTAAAAATTATTTTATCTTATATGCTCATTCTTCCTTTCATTTCCCACAACACTTTAAAAATAAATAAAGAAAGAAACTCTGGTATGGTTTAAAATAATGTTGGCTGTTTTATTTTTTTTTAATTTATGATTGTTTCACCTTTCAATAATAACCTGCTATTAAATAGCTCACATTAATGTACCAAAAGATCAACTCTACAAGTAGCTGCTTCTATAGAATTCATTATGTTTCTTCATTATGTTTAACATATCCCCTGATGATCTATTATTTTTCTGTATTTTCTTTAGTCTCTAGGAAAATCTATGGCCTCCCATGGGATAAAATTCATTTTTAACTGCTGAGAAGACACAAAGGCAACATTTGTATTTGCTATAGAATGTATTATCTTTTGGTTGATTCATTTTTTAGCAAGCAGTTCAAGCATTTTCAACATATTTATTTCTCAATCTGTTTTGATGATTATGTAGGATCATGATTTCTGCATGGATTGATATCAAAAAGACCCATCTAAATGATACAACTTCTTGATAAGAATATTTGTGCCCTTAAAAAAAAAAAATACAGTATAGTGCTCACGGCAGACACTCAATAAGTATATATGGATTTAATGGAAGATGAGTTTCCCAATAGCATTATAAAATTAATCCTGAACTGATAACAGCCAAACCAAAGTCATAATAACTTCATCTTACAATCAAGTAGTTTTATTAAGTTTATATAATCAACTAAAGATATAAATACACAAGAAAGAAGATAAGGAATAAAAATACCAGGAAACCAAGCAACAGTATAAGATTTTCCTATTTCAATGTAATTGGGATAATAAACAAGTAAAGAATGGAAAAGTAGTCTTTACAACATTTAATCTTTCTAAATTAATTGGCTAATCAAACTGCCACAAATTGAGTAAAAATGAGAAAAACAAAAAGAATAAGAATTATTTGAATCTCTCTGACCACTTGTCAGTTGAAGGAGAAGCACAAGGCTTGGCTGACAACACAGCAGCGATTCCAGGACCCCAGTGCATTGACTCTCTGGGGGTGAAGAAAGTTTTCCGGTTGCATGGAGGCGTTAATTCATGAAAGCACTAATTTCACTTCTCAACTCAAACCTGAAACGAGGGATTTTATGACTGCCCATGAGTTTAACTGAAACTACAACTTTCACTCACCAATGAAGACACTGCTTATTTTTAAACTAGAGCAGAGTTTATACTTCTGACCCCTCCATTTTGACACCATACGCTTACAAGACTGAGGGAAACCGCCCACAAAATGGCGGCCACCGACTCCAGCTGTGCGTGTACCAACTGGCACTCCTCCCATCAGGAGTGGGCTCTATTGCCCCTCACCTTGAATCCAGGCTGGTCTTCTGCCTTGCTTTCCCCAAAGAATAGGGAGGAAGTGACACAGTGCCAGCTTAGCCCTTAAAAGAGCTACAAGTGTCTGCCTTTACTCTATGAATTCTGAGCCACTGTGTAAAGGGGCACAGTTATCCTCCCAAGACACCAGCTAGGAGGAAAGTTCACAGCCTTTCAGCAGTCCCCATCAGAGCTCCAGGAAGTCCAGGGAGGCTGTCTTGGACTTCCCCACCCCAGGTGTGCCGGTACTCAAGTGCAGCCCAGTGGGTGATCTCAGCTATTGCCATGAGCCGCAGGAGAGCTGCCCAGCTGAGTTCAGACAACACAGAGAGTTGTTCAGTTCAGTTCAGTCGCTCAGTCATGTCCGACTCTTTGCGACTCCATGAATTGCAGCACGCCAGGCCTTCCTGTCCATGACCAACTCCAGGAATTCACTCAAACTCAAATCCATCGAGTTGGTGATGCCATCCAGCCATCTCATCCTCTGTCGTCCCCTTCTCCTCCTGCCCCCAATCCCTCCCAGCATCAGAGTCTTTTCCAATGAGTCAACTCTTTGCATGAGGTGGCCAAAGTACTGGAGTCTCAGCTTTAGCATCATTCCTTCCAAAGAACACCCAGGGCTGATCTCTGGTTGGATCTCCTTGCGGTCCAAGGGACTCTCAAGAGTCTTCTCCAACACCATAGTTCAAAAGCATCAATTCTTAGGAATGCCAAAAAATCCACCAGTAAATTGTGGCATGATCTGTTACACTGTAACAAAGAACAGAAAAAAACACCACCCAATTTCAACTTTGCAGCTCACATTTTGGTGGCTAACTCTGTATTATCCCTAAAACCAATCTGCTGTCTTACCCCAAATGCATTTTGTTGAAACTTCATTTATTTTTCTACTTCATGATGGAATTTCTCAATTCACACTTACATACATGTGTGCTTGTGTGCACATGCGCACGTGCACACACACACACACACACACACACACACACAGTGTTTAGAATCAGCCAGGACCCATATGTGCTCTCCAATGCTGCTTTTATTCTCTCATTTTCTCTATTTCAAGGTGTCAGTTTAGTGTCAAAGTTAACTTCTCTTTTGATTATTTTCAAATTGTTTATAGAGCATGCCACGAATTCTGCTATTGCTCCAACAAATCTTTCCCCATAAGCAATTAGCAGTAACATGAATTCCCCAGGAAAAAAATTCAAAACAAAAAACAGAACTCCTATGTTTCTGTGTGAGTGCCCACTCAGTGGAAATGTGTGTGCTTTTTAACCTTCCATCTACAATAATTAAACTTGTCCATGCTTGTTGTAATCTTGTGATTTGAAAGGCTTAAAATAAAATTTAGCTGGCTCAATCCCCAGAATGTCTAAACTTTTCCCAGCTCCAAGAAGAATGACTTTTACACCCTCTGCACACATCTGTCCCCCATACTCTCGTGGTTAGCTCCCCCACCCCACACTCACCATTAATCCCTTAGGTTTCTCCTTGCCAAAGATGTTCTGTTGTTTGATAGAACACTAATCTCCAAGAATCTCAAAGTATCAGCTTACCTGTGAACGCCCAGAAACTGTCTCCAGCCTTAGCCTCAGCCCCTTTTATGTTTTCTTCATCTTTGAACAAATGCATTGCTTTCTGTCTGAGCATGAGGCTTATATTCTGTTGTGGTTAGGATGGATATTGACCCGAAGGCACATTGTTCCCTCATAACTTAAAGAAACAAGTTCAACATTCAGAATCTCTCAGTGACAAATATCAATTGGTAGAACACGTCACCCATGTGCAGGAAACTCAGGTAAACTCAGGGAGGAATCCTTTGTTAAATTAACCTGGAGGTTTTTGCCAAAAGAAAATAAGTCTTGGAGAAAAAAATAAATAAAAGGCGGAAGTGGGCAGGTAAAATGTAATGGGAAGAATTCCCTTTCAATATTAATCTCTTGTCATGGTTCTACACATACACAACAGGAGAGAAGGGAAGATCCAAAGAGAAAGTGCAAATTGACAGTCTTAAGGCCCCAAGTTTGGGCAATTTATTACCAGAAAAGAAGTTGAGCTACGAAAATGAAAAACTCCGTCCCTCGACAAATGTTAGGTCTAAAGCTACAGGATACCTTCACTGGAAAAGTGCAGCAGAATTAATAAAATTCCACGATATACAGCTGATGGATCCACTCTTACTGTATGTAGGGCAAGTTCAGTTTTCAGTTCTAACGAATGGCAAGGTTCTCAGGCTCTAACCTAAGCAACAACTGCATGAAGGCTTGTCTTTTGCTGGAAGGACATTTTTGACATTCCCTAACTTCAGGCCCACTGGTGAGGTGGGGATTAAAGGCAACATGAGAATGACCCACGTCCCCCTTCTCCCAGTTACAGCAATGCCCCTTAGCATCACCTTCCCCCGTGTGCACTGCCCAGCTTCTGCTGAAAGCTCTGGGCTTTACTTCAACTGAAACTGAGATTGTCTTTGGAACATTTATTTCATTGTTGTTGTTTAGTTGCTAAGTTGTGTCCAACTTGTTGCGACCCCATGGACTGTAGCCCACCAGCCTCCTCTGTCCATGGGATTTCCCAAGTAAGAATACTGGAGGGAGTTGCCACTTGCTTCTCCAAGGGATCTTCCCAACCCAGGGATCGAACCCATGTCTCCTGCATTGGCAGATGAGTTCATTACCACTGAGCCAATAGAGAAGCCTGGAATGCTTATGAAGGCTCCTCGGAAAACACCAGGATCTCACAACTTTCGTCATCATTTTGATGTTTGCTGGGGTGTTGGTGATCCGTCTGCCATATGTATCCTTCCAGGGTCTGTAGGGCTAATGGGGAGGCAGCAAAAGTGAAACACAATTTATCTGAAAATTCATCACCCATACCTGCTAACGGTATATACATTGTGGAGCGACTTGGCAGAAATATGACTTTGCCTGAGGTTCCAGGATGCCACCAATTCTGCAAGGTGGGAGCAGTCTGTCTGCAAAGGGGCATGTAGTGACAGGAAAGTGCTATCTTCTAATGCTCTACAACAAATTAGAAAGGCCTGGGAAGAAGAAAAAGAGAGGCCTGTGAGTAGAAGGTGAAACTATTTTGAGGGGAAATTAGAACGAGTTTAGGACACCTTCAAGATTCTTTCACCCTTTCCCTGTCTTATTTCCATGTAATGGTTAGGAGGCCACACCCGGACCACCAAGTTGTGTCTTGGGTACCTGAGTACCCTGAAGCTTGGACCAAGTTCAAAGGAGATGATTAAAGGAATGAGGGGATTGGGAGTGATTGACTGATGAGAAAAGATGAAAGGAGTCAAATTGAGGAAACTGACTAAGCAATAGCTGAGGGGCAAAATGATAAAAAGCTACAAATAGCTCAAATGTGCACACACCAAATAAATGAGATGAATTAGCAGAGGAAAGTTTTGGCTGAGAATTAGCAAAATCTTCTGAGAGAAAGTGTTCAATTAGCCCACTGATCGTTCGTGATGAAAGTGGAGGCTGGATCAGGAGGCGCTTTTTACAAGCAGGCTGAACCTGTGTCCAGAAGGCATCGGGTGGTGAATGCTTTCCCACTCAGAAGGCACCCTGACCTGGACAACCTACCAGAGCAAAATCTCAACAATTGAGACTAGTTAAATTACAAGTTATATGGACAACATTACTGTGTTCTGTCTTCATGAAGGTAACTGGTTACCATGCAGGAAGGGCAGTGAAAACCTTCAGAAATCAGAGAATCAAAAAGCCAGGTTTAATGTCAAACAATTGGCCACAAATTATAACATGGAAATTAAAGGCATCGTATCTCAGTGAACTAAATGAGGTGAGCTGCAACTGCTAGGACTTCTAATGAAAAGTGAAAATAATTGGAAAAAGACATTTCTTGTAAAGGCAGACTCCAGTAATGAGAACCAAGGCTGCTTTGAAGCTTTCAAACAATCCATCCTGATGACCTAAAAGGATGCCTTTTGCTTGAGGAAGTCATTTTTTTTACTTGTCCTAAAATTCCTAGTGTGACCTTGATGATAAAAATGTGCTAGCTTTCCAAAGAATTCTCCCCTATTTAGAATCTTAGAACAAAGGTTGATAGACATCTTACTTATAATTTGCATGAACATTAACCAAATAACTTGCAACATTAAATCCCCTTGAGTGCTGGATCAAATTCATCTTCCGGATGATTTTCCCCATTATTTTTAGGAAAGATTGAATTCGTAAAGTGTTTTATAGAATCTAATGAACTAGAATAACCATACCTTTTGGGGGCATAAGGTCCAGAACTTAACTATAATGCTAACTTATTTTTCCCATAAATATATAGGATTAAAGACAAGCTGGAACTTTATTGATAGATTAGTTATTTGATAGTTTTTATCCTACACGAGCTTCGTTTTTCTGATAAGTTGAACAAGTCTCTCTGTGATAAGCTTTGCCCTTTGCCCCCAGTTAACTCTGCACACCCCAATTTGCTCAGTAGTAAATTTTACAAGGGTCCTTTAGCAGAATTAATAATCATGAACCAGCTTTAATTTGAAATTGCCAAGTCCTGTGCTGCCATAAACACCCCCAAGACTTCTTCCAGAAGCATTTAATAATCCATTTCATCATGCTGGCAGACACAGGTATGGTTCTTTTGGAGTCTGGCCATTCCCTCCTGTGGTCAACCCTTTCCTCCCCAATCACTGGTAAATAAACCAACCCACAAATGTCTGGACATAAACATACTTTCTGTTGCATGTGTGAATGTTATTTTTTTAATTCTCTGATGATTACCTTTGATGTGTTCCTACCCTCCTCCTTCTCTATCGTTCCCCAAAGAAACTTACAATTCCTGCAGAGCTACACACACTTAACTGAAGCATCTTCTGAACGAGGGGTCTATTTCTGTTCTCACCAGCAATGTCAGCTTCCCACTTGTAGTATATAGTTCCACTTTATATCAATAGCAGAGAACAAGGTCTCAAAGCAAGGGGAAGCATCAGAGACCGTCACCTGAATTGCTGTCATATAAATTGAAGTGGAAGAAAGTCCAAAGATCAGAAAAGAGGCCTCAGCATCTGAAAGTTGAGTGGGGATCGGATATATCGGAGAAAGTTTTCCAAGATCAAGTTCTTGAAACGGCAATTACTCACCGCTTGGTAAGAAAGAGTAAGCACACGTGTGCTCACGGGGGCCTACAAAACGGTCTAGAGTTACACAGAAACATATCCGTGTACTTTTTTTGATGCTTCTCCAGGGACTATATTTTTATACAGCCCTCTTTTCTTATTACATAAAAATCCAGTAACTTATCCATATATTAATTGCCATTTGTATCTTGCCTAGATGTAGTAGGAATAAACGAAGGATTTTCTTTCTTTTTCATCTCAGAGTTATGTGCTGAATACCTTCACTTGTTTTTATTACCTTTAATTAGCTTAATAATCTTCAGATTTCCTTGTTGAATAACTGCTAACTTAATGTGTTGCCATAATGCATTTTTAAATTACTGCTTTAAAAAATTCAGTGCTGATTTTCAGTTTCCGCTCACTGTATTAATTATCTATAAATATGTGTGAGATTTCCTTCAGCAGATTTTTCACAATCTCCTTATTATCCCTATATAGACACTTTAAAGTGCTACAACAATTCAGAGTTCAACATCCCTGTAATTTACTCAGCCTTATAATTGATATTTATAAGCTCAGCAAACCTGGAAGGGAAGAGAAATATTAGCCAGGCCAAGTTGAGCTCAGAGACCTCTAATTTGGATCTAAGCGTTGAGATCTTGTTTGAGGAGGCAAAGGGGTCCACCCTCCTTTGTGTCCAGATATTCACCTCTTAAGACAGTTTCTCCTTTTGAGCAAGAAATATTTTCCACCTCCCCTCCTCCCTTCCCCTCCCTCTTTCCCCAGAGCTCCTTCATTCCTTTAAGCTTGAACTGAAAAGAGAAGTGAGCAAACCAGTTTGTGAGCTGTGTGCTAAGGATGGCTGGTTACTGGTCTCTTCTTAGAGCATGTATCGGGCAAAGGGAAAAATGAAATGCCCCAATGCTGTTGCAGGAAGGGGGACCCCTTCCAGTGCCCGAAACTGGGCTCTTGTCTAACACTCAGAAATGAATTGTCTGAGGAGACACAGGTGCTGACAAAGCAAGAGATTTTATTGGGAAAGGGTACCCAGATGGAGAGCATTAGGGTAAGGGAACCCAGGAGAACAGCTCTGCCACGTGGCTCACAGTCTTGGGTTTTATGGTGATGGGATTCATTTCTGGGTTGTCTTTAGCCAATCATTCTAACTCAGAGTCCTCCCTGGTGGTGCCCACCTTGTTCAGCCAAGATGGATGCCAGAGAGAAGGATTCTGGGAGGTGGTCGGACATGTGGTGTCTCCTTTTGACGTTTCCTGAACTCTACCTGTTGGTGGTGGCTTATTAGTTCTGTGTTCCTTAGCAGGACCTTCTGTTGTAAAACAACTCATGCAAATGGTTACCGTGGCGCCTGGCCAGGATGGGCGGTTTCAGTCAATGTGCTCCCCCTAACAGTACTAGGTCTGCCACTCATTTGCTCTACAGCAAAAAATGGATCACTTGCTGTCACATCACCTCTACTGTCTCAGCCATAGAATGGAGGTAACATTTGCCCAGAATAAAGCCTGGCACTGTTGTGAGGAACTGTAATGCTATAGACTCTGTGCTTTCAAAGCAGGAAAATGCTGTCAAATGCAGTCATAATTATTAGCGCTACTGATATGTAGGATCTGTGGGGAGCACTTCACCAGTGGTTCTCAAAGTGTGCACCCCCGTTCAGCAGCACCAGCCCCAGCCTACCTAATTTGAAGCTCTGGGGTAGGCCCAGCACTCTGTGTTCTCACAAGTCATTCAGGTAATTCTGATGGACACTAGTTGGAGAACCGGTACCCAGCATATATCTGCAATCCAATAAAGTGAACTTTGATTTCAAAGGGGTTTGATTTTTTTCATTAAGGGTAAAAAAAAGTGTCCCAAGTCATAGGAAAGGGAAAAAAGAGAAAATGGCAAATCTGCTTTCCTTTATCTGTGGGCAGTAGTGGTGAATATTAGTTAAAACCTTGTGTCCTACAATCAGACTGCCTTGGGTCAATTTTTTCTTTTTTTTTTTTTTTTTTTTTTTTGTGGCACTGTGCAGCTTGTGGGATCTTAGTTCCTTGACCAGGGATTGAACCTGTGCCCCCTGCCGTGGAAGCACAGGGTCCTAACAAGTGGACCCCCAGGGAATTACCTGCCTTGGATTGAATCTTGACGAGTTGGGTGGATTTTGGCAAGTTACCTAATTTCTCTGTCTCAGGGGCTCACCTAGGATATTGTGAAGTAAAAGAGCTTATCCATATTAAACTCAGTGCCTGAAATACACCAAGTGTTCTCAACTTGTTAACTACTATTATTTTCTAGATTTTGCTTTCTGGTTAGCCCACAATTGTGTATTTGACCCAACTGACTCCCTAATTATGTAAATAAAATGAGAATAAAGACAAAATTGTTCATGGTTTAAGTGTATATATACATGGTCATTCCATGTGCTGCTGCTACTGCTGCTAAGTCGCTTCAGTCGTGTCTGACTCTGTGCGACCCCATAGATGGCAGCCCACCAGGCTTCCCCTCCCTGGGATTCTCCAGGCAAGAGCACTGGAGTGGGTTGCCATTTCCTTCTCCAATGCATGAAAGTGAAAAGTGAAAGTGAAGTCACTCAGTCGTGTCCGACTCTATCGACCCCATGGACTGCAGCCCACCAGGCTCCTCCGTCCATGGGATTTTCCAGGCAAAAGTACTGGAGTGGGGTGCCACTGCCTTCTCTGGGTCATTCCATGCATACCCAGGCAAATTCACAGAATAATTCCAAATAGTCTTTCCAGTATTCAAGTACTGCAAATACCACTTCCTTTTCATTTGTTATTCTGATGCTACAGATTTATGAATTCCCACTGTGCCTCTCTGTACCTGTGAAAATGTTATCCAAACCCCCTTCAAGGAACAGAAGGCAGAGTAGAAAGAGAAAGAGAAAATCAGCCTAGCCAATTATTTTTATGAACACATACAGTCAAATTCAAATGGACAGTGTAGTGTTCCTATACAGAAAAGAATCTTCACGAATTCACCATTTAATGGAGAGCAGAAAGTCATTAATTTCATAAAAACATATGATGTATATTCATTAATCTATTTGTGAGGTGCTCAGAATTTTCCAGGTGCAATGCTCATTACTGGCATTAAATTCACTGCAACTGGCAGAAGCAGACAGTGAATAATACAAATAAATCCATGTGCGTGGAAAAAAAAAAGCCCTGGGAAATCTCCGAGACACTACAATTAAGGTAAGATAGACAGCAGCTCTTCTGAAGGAGGAGAATAAGCGGAATCAAGGGCTTTCAATATGGCTTCATGAAGGATTATTCAAAGATCTAAGGGCATAAAGAGAAACCCTGCGGGGAAAATGGAAAATACAGGTTGGAACCAAAGAGACTAGAGAAAGGATAAGGACAGAAAAAAGAATGTGAGAGAGGCAGAAGCTCAGTCAATGGCATTCTATCCTTGCCGAGAGAGGGAGCCATGGCAGGAGAATCGCCCCTTAATTAATACAGCTCGTTCTCAACTTACTAACCAGCTCTAAGTTCATTGGTAAGTCAGCGAGTTGAAACCCAGAAAACATTTTCCCATGGAAACATTATTCATGGTGGTTTGGCTTTCTGGACAGCCCACAATAGGGTACTGAACCCAAAATGAAATTGAATACAGAACCTAATCCTTAAAAATATGATTTCAACTGTATCTAGCCAGCATTTTTAATATTGTGCCTTTAGAAAAAAACAGTTCAAGTTCAAGTGTGGGGTGCATTGAATGAGTCCTGAGTTTTGGCCAACCCCTCAGCCTCTGTCCGCTCTGCCTACAGTGTTCTTGCCCAAATGACGTCATGGCTACACAAATAGCAAATTGTCAGAGAGGCCATTCCTGACCATCTTATTTTGAATTTCAACACCCTCCCTCCACTGCTCCTAATTCTCCTCCCTGTTTTTTTCTTTCCTCAGTAGGGCAGCATCCAACATGCTATTTATATTGACATATTGATTTACTTATTGATTGCCTCCCCTGGGAGAAAGCAGACTCAATGAGGGTAGGGATTCTTGTCTATTTTCTCAGTAATGTATCCCCAGAGCCTAGAGCAGCATCTAATAGGCAACAGGCAACCAAAACATAGGCTTCTCAGGTTGTACTAGTGGAAAAGAAAAAAAAAAAACAAAAAGTCACTTACCAATGCAGGCCACACACGTAAGAGACGTGGGTTCAGTCTCTGGGTCGGGACGATCCCCTAGTGGAGGAAATGGCAATCCATTCCAGAATTCTTGGCTGGGGAATCCCTTGGACAAAGGAGCCTGACGAGTTATAACCATAGGTGAGCTAAGAGTCAGACACCACTGAAGCAACTTAGTACACATGCACAACCAAAGCATGTATGTTGAACTTTATTTACTTGTTTATCTACTTATAAACTGGAGAGTGAAAGCTGGAACAGGGGCCACATAGACTCTTCTGGACCCATGAAAATGCACAAGGGAAATGAGTCCTCTAAAATCAATCTTTCCCCCAAATACTTTGAATCAGAGGGTTCAGGATGGGGAACACATGTATACCTGTGGCGGATTCATTTTGATATTTGGCAAAACTAATACAATTATGTAAAGTTTAAAAATAGAATAAAAGTTAAAAAGAAAAAAAGAAGAAGAAATGAATGCTTTAGGGAAGCACAGTTGGGAGAATGGCAGGAAATAAGAAATACACAATTTTGGAATTCTGCACTATGCATGCATAATCCTAGCCTCTGGGCACAAAAAAAAAAAAAAAAAACCTAAGTTTTTCTTCTCTCTCTGATACTCACATGACCTTGGACAAGACATTGACTACAGAATCATTTTTTCTCACTGTTTAACAGAAAGATGATGCTCTTTGTACCCTGCAGGTCTGTTGATGAAGACCAAGTGGGTAATAAATGTGACCGAGCTCTGAAACAATAAAGTGCATCCCAAAATAAAACAATCATGTTGCTGAAAGGGTGATTTCCGTAGACAAATTGTGAGATTAAATCTTTGCTGATCCTCTGTGGGATGCTGGGGCAGTATTTTTCTGAATATAGCAATCTATAGGTTACTCTTAGCTCCATAATCTACATATGAAAAATAGATAGGAAGGCTCAATGACACTATGATGTAAAAAAAACTTTTTTGAATTGCAACATTATATTTTAGTTCAAATATAACTTTCTTGGAGACAATTTCCCAGACACGTTGCTTAGTCCCTAAGTCAGGTCCAACTTTCCAACTCTTTGCAACCCCATAGATGGTAGCCCACCAGACTCCTCTGTCCATGGGATTCTCCAGGCAAGAATACTGGAGTGGGTAACCATTCCCTTCTCTGGGGGATCTTCCCAACCTAGGGATTGAACCTGCATCTCTTGCATTGCAGGTGGATTCTTTACTGCTGAGCCACCTACTTCTCTATCCATCAAAAATTTAATATCTCCTTGCTCATAATATCCATTTTCTTTTTTAAGATGTCAGCCATGGATAATAATATGAGGAAAATATATAATTTATTTGTTTACTGATTGTAGCCATGAAATTAAAAGATGCTTACGCTTTTTGGTATTTGATATCAATTTTGTACCTGTATTTTCTTTATAATTTTTGCGACATTGTTTTTGTTGGTTTGTTTGTTTTCTCTCTTTATTTTTCTTCTTCTTCTTCTTTTTTTTTTTAACATTGTATTTTTGAAATTCCAAACTCTACTCTAGATTTTTAATTTTTGCTTTTTGGTATTAGTTATCAATTTTGTACCTGTAGTTTCTTTATAATTTTCACAACCTTGCTTATTTTTCTTTGTTCATTTTTTCTCTCTTTCTTTTCCTTCTTCTTTTCATTAACATCGCATTTTTGAAATTCCAAACTCTACTCTAGATATTTAATTTTTGCTTTTATGTATTTGTTACCAATTTTGTACCTTTAAAAAACCCAATCCTCAGGACCCATTTTTCACTAGGGAACGAGATTACTGGCTTGACTGCTCTCTCTCCCTTTGGACTCTCCGTTTTCTCCACCAGGGCGCCTGTATCTCCTCCCTAACCCCTCTCTACTCTACCCAACTCTGTAAATTTCTGTGTGTTCCAGACGGTGGAGAACACTTAGGGAACTGATTACTGGCTGGATCTGTCTCCCTCCTTTTCATTTCCCCCTTTTATCCTTCTGGCCACCTCTGTCTCCTGCCTCCTTCTTCTCTTCTCTGTATAACTCCGTGAACATCTCTGAGCGGTCCAGTTGTGGGGTGCACATAAGGAAGTGACTACTGGCCAGCCCACTCTCTCCACTACTGATTCCACCTCATCTCATTTGGGTCACCTCTAACTCCCTCCTCCCACTTCTCTTCTCCATGTAACGCTGTGAACCTCTCTGAGTGACCCTCACAGTAGAGAAACTTTTCATCTTTAACATAGATGTTTTACCAATGGTGCTGTATAGAAGGAGAAGTTTTGAAACTACTGTAAAAATAAGACCATTAACTGAAAGTAGGAGGCTTAAGTCCAAACCCTGACTCCAGGGAACTCCTGACTCCAAGGAACATTAATTGACAGGAGCTCATCAAACGCCTCCATACCGACACTGAAACCAAGCACCACACAAGGGCCAACAAGTTCCAGGGCAAGACATACCAAGCAAATTCTCCAGCAACAAAGGAACACAGCCCTGAGCTTTAAGATACAGGCTGCCCAAAGTCACCCCAGAACCATAGACATCTCATAACTCATTACTGGACACTTCATTACACTCCAGAGAGAAGAAATACAGCTCCATCCACGAGAACATCGACACAAGCTTCCCTAACCAGGAAACCTTGACAAGCCACCTGTACAAACCCACACACAGTGAGGAAATGCCACAATAAAGAGAACTCCACAAACTGCCAGAATACAGAAAGGACACCCCAAACTCAGCAATTTAAACAAGATGAAGAGACAGAGGAATAGCCAGCAGATAAAGGAACAGGATAAATGCCCACCAAACCAAACAAAAGAGGAAGAGATAGGGAATCTACCTGATAAAGAATTCCGAATAATGATAGTGAAATTGATCCAAAATCTTGAAATTAAAATGGAATCACAGATAAATAGCCTGGAGGCAAGGATTGAGAAGATGCAAGAAAGGTTTAACAAGGACTTAGAAGAAATAAAAAAGAGTCAATATATAATGAATAATGCAATAAGTGAAATTAAAAACACTCTGGAGGCAACAAATAGTAGAATAACAGAGGCAGAAGATAGGATTAGTGAATTAGAAGACAGAATGGTAGAAATAAATGAATCAGAGAGGATAAAAGAAAAATGAATTAAAAGAAATGAGGACAATCTCAGAGACCTCCAGGACAATATTAAACGCTACAACATTCGAATCATAGGGGTCCCAGAAGAAGAAGACAAAAAGAAAGACCATGAGAAAATACTTGAGGAGATAATAGTTGAAAACTTCCCTAAAATGGGGAAGGAAATAATCACCCAAGTCCAAGAAACCCAGAGAGTCCCAAACAGGATAAACCCAAGGCGAAACACCCCAAGACACATATTAATCAAATTAACAAAGATCAAACACAAAGAACAAATATTAAAAGCAGCAAGGGAAAAACAACAAATAACACACAAGGGAATTCCCATAAGGATAACAGCTGATATTTCAATAGAGACTCTTCAAGCCAGGAGGGAATGGCAAGACATACTTAAAATGATGAAAGAAAATAACCTACAGCCCAGATTATTGCACCCAGCAAGGATCTCATTCAAGTATGAAGGAGAAATCAAAAGCTTTTTAGACAAGCAAAAGCTGAGAGAATTCTGCACCACCAAACCAGCTGTCCAACAAATACTAAAGGATATTCTCTAGACAGGAAACACAAAAACGGTGTATAAATTTGAACCCCAAACAATAAAGTAAATGGCAACAGGATCATACTTATCAGTAATTACCTTAAACGTAAATGGGTTGAATGCCCCAACCAAAAGACAAAGACTGGCTGAATGGATACAAAAACAAGACCCCTACATATGTTGTCTACAAGAGACCCACCTCAAAACAGGAGACACATACTGACTGAAAGTGAAGGGCTGGAAAAAGATTTTCCATGCAAATAGGGACCAAAAGAAAGCAGGAGTAGCAATACTCATATCAGATAAAATAGACTTTAAAACAAAGACTGTGAAAAGAGACAAAGATGGTCACTACATAATGATCAAAGGATCAATCCAAGAAGAAGATATAACTATTATAAATATATATGCACCCCACACGGGAGCACTGCAGTATGTAAGACAAATGCTAACAAGTATGAAAGGAGAAATTAACAATAACACAATAATAGTGGGAGACTTTAATACCCCACTCACACCTATGGATAGATCAACTAAACAGAAAATTAACAAGGAAACACAAACTTTAAATGATACAATAGACCAGTTAGACCTAATTGATATCTATAGGACATTTCATCCCAAAACAATGAATTTCACTTTTTTCTCAAGCACACATGGAACCTTCTCCAGGATAGATCACATCCTGGGCCATAAAGCTAGCCTTGGTAAATTCAAAAAAATAGAAATCATTCCAAGCATCTTTTCTGACCACAATGCAGTAGGATTAGATCTCAATTACAAGAGAAAAACTATTAAAAATTCCAACATATGGAGGCTGAACAACACGCTGCTGAATAACCAACAAATCACAGAAGAAATCAAAAAAGAAATCAAAGTTTGCATAGAAACGAATGAAAATGAAAACACAACAACCCAAAACCTGTGGGACACGGTAAAAGCAGTCCTAAGGGGAAAGTTCATAGCAATACAGGCACACCTCAAGAAACAAGAAAAAAGTCAAATAAATAACCTAACTCTACACCTAAAGCAACTAGAAAAGGAAGAAATGAAGAACCCCAGGGTTAGTAGAAGGAAAGAAATCTTAAAACTTAGAGCAGAAATAAATGCAAAAGAAACAAAAGAGATCATAGCAAAAATCAACAAAACCAAAAGCTGGTTCTTTGAAAGGATAAATAAAATTGACAAACCATTAGCCAGACTCATCAAGAAACAAAGGGAGAAAAATCAAATCAATAAAATTAGAAATGAAAATGGAGAGATCACAACAGATGACACAGAAATACAAAGGATCATAAGAGAGTACTATCAGCAATTATATGCCAATAAAATGGACAACGTGGAAGAAATGGACAAATTCTTAGAAAAGTACAACTTTCCAAAACTTGATCAGGAAGAAATAGAAAATCTTAACAGACCCATCACAAGCACGGAAATTGAAACTGTAATCAAAAATCTTCCAGCAAACAAAATCCCAGGTCCAGACGGCTTCACAGCTGAATTCTACCAAAAATTTAGAGAAGAGCTAACACCTATCCTGCTCAAACTCTTCCAGAAAATTGCAGAGGATGGTAAACTTCCAAACTCATTCTATGAGGCCACCATCACCCTAATCCCAAAACCTGACAAAGATCCCACAAAAAAAGAAAACTACAGGCCAATATCACTGATAAACATAGATGCAAAAATCCTTAACAAAATTCTAGCAATCAGAATCCAACAACACATTAAAAAGATCATACACCATGACCAAGTGGGCTTTATCCCAGGGATGCAAGGATTCTTCAATATCCACAAATCAATCAATGTAATACACCACATTAACAAATTGAAAAATAAAAACCATATGATTATCTCAATAGATGCAGAGAAAGCCTTTGACAAAATTCAACATCCATTTATGATCAAAACTCTCCAGAAAGCAGGAATAGAAGGAACATACCTCAACATAATCAAAGCTATATATGACAAACCCACAGCAAACATTATCCTCAAAGGTGAAAAATTGAAAGCATTTCCTCTAAAGTCAGGAACAAGACAAAGGTGCCCACTTTCACCATTACTATTCAACATAGTGTTGGAAGTTTTGGCCACAGCAATCAGAGCAGAAAAAGAGATAAAAGGAATCCAAATTGGAAAAGAAGAAGTAAATCTCTCACTATTTGCAGATGACATGATCCTCTACATAGAAAACCCTAAAGACTCCACCAGAAAATTACTAGAACTAATCAATGACTATAGTAAAGTTGCAGAATATAAAATCAACACACAGAAATCACTTGCATTCCTATACACTAATAATGAGAAAACAGAAAGAGAAATTAAGGAAACAATTCCATTCACCATTGCAACGGAAAGAATAAAATACTTAGGAATATATCTACCTAAAGAAACTAAAGACCTATATATAGAAAACTATAAAACACTGGTGAAAGAAATCAAAGAGGACACTAACAGATGGAGAAATATACCATGTTCATGGATTGGAAGAATCAATATAGTGAAAATGAGTATACTACCCAAAGCAATCTATAGATTCAATGCAATCCCTATCAAGCTACCAACAGCATTCTTCACAGAGCTAGAACAAATAATTTCACAATTTGTATGGAAATACAAAAAACCTCGAATAGCCAAAGCGATCTTGAGAAAGAAGAATGGAACTGGAGGAATCAACCTACCTGACTTCAGGCTCTACTACAAAGCCACAGTTATCAAGACAGTATGGTACTGGCACAAAGACAGAAATATAGATCAATGGAACAAAATAGAAAGCCCAGAGATAAATCCACGCACATATGGACACCTTATCTTTGACAAAGGAGGCAAGAATATACAATGGATTAAAGACAATCTCTTTAACAAGTGGTGCTGGGAAATCTGGTCAACCACTTGTAAAAGAATGAAACTAGAACACTTTCTAACACGATACACAAAAATAAACTCCAAATGGATTAAAGATCTAAACGTAAGACCAGAAACTATAAAACTCCTAGAGGAGAACATAGGCAAAACACTCTCTGACATACATCACAGCAGGATCCTCTATGACCCACCTCCCAGAATATTGGAAATAAAAGCAAAAATAAACAAATGGGACCTAATTAACCTTAAAAGCTTCTGCACATCAAAGGAAACTATTAGCAAGGTGAAAAGACAGCCTTCAGAATGGGAGAAGATAATAGCAAATGAAGCAACTGACAAACAACTAATCTCGAGAATATACAAGCAACTCCTCCAGCTCAACTCCAGAAAAATAAATGACCCAATCAAAAAATGGGCCAAAGAACTAAATAGACATTTCTCCAAAGAAGACATACAGATGGCTAACAAACACATGAAAAGATGCTCAACATCACTCATTATCAGAGAAATGCAAATCAAAACCACTATGAGGTACCATTTCACACCAGTCAGAATGGCTGCGATCCAAAAGTCTACAAGTAATAAATGCTGGAGAGGGTGTGGAGAAAAGGGAACCCTCTTACACTGTTGGTGGGAATGCAAACTAGTACAGCCACTATGGAGAACAGTGTGGAGATTCCTTAAAAAACTGGAAATAGAACTGCCTTATGACCCAGCAATCCCACTGCTGGGCATACACACTGAGGAAACCAGAAGGGAAAGAGACACGTGTACCCCAATGTTCATCGCAGCACTGTTTATAATAGCCAGGACATGGAAGCAACCTAGATGTCCATCAGCAGACGAATGGATAAGAAAGCTATGGTACATATACACAATGGAGTATTACTCAGCCATTAAAAAGAATACATTTGAATCAGTTCTAATGAGGTGGATGAAACTGGAGCCTATTATCCAGAGTGAAGTAAGCCAGAAAGAAAAACACCAATACAGTATACTAACGCATATATATGGAATTTAGAAAGATGGTAACAATAACCCTGTGTACGAGACAGCAAAAGAGACACTGATGTATAGAACAGTCTTATGGACTCTGTTGGAGAGGGAGAGGGTGGGAAGATTTGGGAGAATGGCATTGAAACATGTAAAATATCATGTATGAAACGAGTTGCCAGTCCAGGTTCGATGCATGATACTGGATGCTTGGGGCTGGTGCACCGGGACAACCCAGAGGGATGGAATGGGGAGGGAGGAGGGAGGAGGGTTCAGGATGGGGAACACATGTATACCTGTGGCGGATTCATTTTGATATTTGGCAAAACTAATACAATTATGTAAAGTTTAAAAATAAAATAAAATTTTAAAAAAATAATAATAAATAAAAGACGCTTACTCCTTGTAAGGAAAGTTATGACCAATCTAGACAGCATATTAAAAAGCAGAGACATTACTTTGCCAACAAATGTCCGTCTAGTCAAGGCTATGGTTTTTCCAGTGGTCATATATGGATGTGAGAGTTGGACTATAAAGAAACCTGAGTGCCGAAGAATTGATGCTTTTGAACTGTGGTGTTGGAGAAGACTCTTGAGAGTCCCTTGGACTGCAAGGAGATCCAACCAGTCCACCCTAAAGAGATCAGTCTTGGGTGTTCACTGTAAGGACTGATGTTGAAGCTGAAACTTTAATACTTTGGCCTCCTGATGCAAAGAACTGACTCATTTGAAAAGTCCCTGATGCTGGGAAAGATTGAGGGGAGGAGGAGAAGGGGATGACAGAGGAGCCTGGCGGGCTACAGTCCATTGGGTCACAAAGAGTCAGACATGACTTGAGTGACTGAACAACAGCAACAGCAATGAATATCCAGAAACTAGTGCACACCTGCCACTCAGAAAGCACTCAATAAATGTCAGTTGAGTGATCCAACTAATGTGTAGGTAAATGAATGAGTAAATGAACAATGAATGAATGAAGACATGAATGCATACACACGTACATACATACAGGCTCCAAGGCCACAGTCTTAATAGGAAAACTGAATCCACCTGGCCGTTCTTCCCATGCATGAGCTAACAACAAAATATCACAATGTTTGTATTCCATTTCAGCAAAGAGGTCTTTCCTGGTAAAAGTGTTAACCAGTGACTGATGAGAAGAGCTGAAATGATCTCTGGGTCCCTGATTTTGTCCCTACTTTTCATTCAAGCTTGTCATTCCCACAGGCTCAGACAAGTCCTGCTTGACTGGCTAAACCTGTCAGGCCAAGCCCTGTTTAATTACAGCTGGAGAAGCTGGCTCCCCATTCACAAGTCTATCTTCAGACAGGTTTGCCCAACAAAGCCCAGATCTGTGTGTCTGCTCTTGTATTCAGACTGACTGGTCTGTGGTGGGATGGGTGAAGGCCTCATGGGGAATTGGAAATATTAGAGTGAAGACCAGCTACAGAACTCTCACCCTACAGGATCCCAAGACCTGAATGACCACCAGGCAATGATATCTAGTAGAAAAATCAGACACTGTTGAAAATAAGGCTCAAGGAAAGGACACAAAGCATCAATTCCACCTTTCTCTGTAATGTAGCTTATTAGAAAGGGCTCTGCCTTGGGAGTCAGAGATCTAATTGATTTTGGACTCATTTACTTACTGTGTCATTTACAATTTTTTTTTCCTCATTGAAAAAGGTGGATAAAAAGATCTCTTCCTCAATCCTGTAGAGGTTAGAGGTATATGTAGTAACAAACATATAGTAAGAATTTTTAAATCAGGGTTATTATTATTTTCTGGATTATATGGTTTTTTCATAAGTCTTGCCATATAAATGGTTTGCACAGGGGTGTGTATATTCCTGGGCTTCCCAGGTATCACTAGTGGTAAAGAATCTACCTGCCAATACAGGAGACATAAGACAAATGGGTTCAATCCCTGGGTCTGGAATATCCCCCTGGAGGAAGACATGGCAACCCACTTCAGTATTCATGTCTGGAGAATTCCATGGACAGAGAAGTCTGGTGGGCTGCGGTCCATAGGGTCACAAAATGTCAGACACAAATGAAGCAGCTTAGCATGCACACACACATGTGTATATTCCTTTAGCTCAATGGTTGTCAACCTTGGCTACCCATGGTGGGGACCTAGGGTGCTTAAAAAGGATCCATGCCTGGGTGCTCCACTCAAAGATTGTGAAGAAATTGGTGTAAACTGCTACCTGGAAGTGGATTTTTAAAGCCTTCCCAGTTTATTCTACTGAGTAACAAGGTCAAGGACCACTGCTCTGTCTGAAAACTTCCCCAACCGAAGACTTAACACCAAAAACAGAAAGCTCTCTTCCTTTCTACCCCACAAAGTGCTATCAGAAGGACTTTCTAACAGAAAAGTAAGCCCTTGTGTTCTGCAATGAGTTTATGTGGAGATGCTCTTGGAGGGGTAACTAATTTACATTGATATTAGGATAGCAGAGACTCTCTGGAGCAAACTTTGAGAGAAGAAAATACAATGGGACATCAGGAGGGGACAAGGAACATGCAGCAAACCAATTTCCTGATTTCTCACCATTTCTTTGATCTGTTAGCAAACTCTGAACTTTGTATTTGATCGCCGTAGAGAACTATATCATCAGCCAAAATCTCTTCATTGTTTTCTCTTTATCTTTTTTATTTAAACTTTTTGACAATTGTCTTTTTTCTAATGGTAATTGCCCTTGGGTTAATTTTACCAGTTCCTTCATTTTGAGACATTTATGATTTTGTGGAGAAGGGAATTGGGAACAAACCAGTAAGATGTTTCACAATTTTGCTGAAGTTTTGCCCTGCATTACTTTACAAACATAAAATTACCTGTAACTCAGACTAGCTCTCAAATAGTAGTATACATAGTAATAGTAGTAATAAAAAAGCAAAATCAATCATTTTTGAGTGCTTACTCTGTGCCAGACACTATTGGAAGCAATTTGCATGTATTAACCCATTCAGTCCTCACAACAGCCTTATGAGCTAGATCATTTTTTAAACAAGTTGCCAAGTTCTTATAGTACGTGCATGTGTACTCAGTCACTATGTCTTGACTTTGTGACCCCAAGGACTTAGCCCACCAGGCTCCTCTATCCATGGGATTTCCCAGGCAAAAAATATTGGAATAGGTTGCCATTCTCTTCTCCAGAGGATCTTCCTGACCCAGGGTCAAGCCCACATCTCCTGCATTGGCAGATGGATTATTTTAGCATTGAGCTACCTGGGAAGCCATCCTACAGCTAGAAAGGGGAGTTAAGAGTAGGGTCACCCCCCACCCTCAAAAGAATATACAACACACAGTTTATTTAGAATTTCAGATAAACAATGACCAATTTTTTTGTAGTATAACTATGTCTCAAACGTTACATGGGGGACTTCCCTGATGTTGTAGTAGACGATTCCGAGTTCTCAATGTGGAGGCCTGGGTTTGATCCCTAATTGAGGAATTAGATCCTGCATGCTGCAACTAAGAGTTCACATGCTGCAAGGAAGAGTGAAGATCCTGCATGTTGCAACTAAGCCCTGGCACAGTCAAATAAATAAGTAAATTTTTTAAAAATTACATGGGCCATAATTTTTTAGTATAAGCGTGTTCCATGTAATATTGAGCACACATTTATACTGAAAAACTGGTCATGGTTTAGCTGAAGTTCTAATTGAGTGTCCTATACTCTGATTTGCTAAATCTGGCAACTCTAGTTAGGAGCCAAAGGCAAACCATCTCACTCCAGACCCCGTGCTGCCAGCATCATGCTCTGCTGTCTCTCCCTCAAAGAATGATGACCAGTTCCATCATTCTGGAGATTTGGGAACAGAAGTCCAAGCAGGACACTTGGCTGCCCCAAACCAGCAGCCATACTTGCCACCAGCCTCTGTCTCTTCCTTTCTGCAAGGGGGCTGGATGGAATACCTTCAGGCATAGCCCTGCTCCCAGTTCCTAACTGAAAGCATTCATGTCAGCCCTGCTGGGATCAACATTTTAGGATGTAGTATCTCGCAGTCATTTCAGCCATGGAGTCCTAGATCTGAGAAGCTGTCTATTTTCCCTTTCATCCTCCATCCACTGTGAGCCCCAGCATCTCAGTAGCTGGACTGCAGCCCAGACTTCTGTTCAGAGTGGTCATTTAGGTTAAATGATTTAGTGCATCTGCCCCTTCCAAGGTTGAGTGAGTCTTACTTACTAGGCAACTCCTCTACTCATCTCGAATTTTTGTCCATCATTAATTACTTCTGAAACCTCTGCCCCCAAGATACCAGACTTGGCCTGCTGGACAGAACCTTCTCTATGTAAGTCTGTCTTTATTGTTTGCCTGCCAGCTCCTAGCCTATGCCAATGGATGGCTTCTGCTATAGGTCTTAGTCCTATCCACCTGCCTTGTCCAGCTGCAAGCAAGCAGCCAGTTGGCCCTGGCTGGATCCCAAGAGAAGACAACATGAACAGTCTCTTCTGCCTGGCATCTTCTTAACCCCAAGTTTTATCCTCTTTTAGTGACTTCAATTCACTATTCTACAGATTTGGACCTCCCTCTGAGAGTTTAGAGTGCTTGGGGGTTTATAAGAGTAATGACAAGAGGAATACACAAAAGCTTTGTTTATCTCCAAAAAAGAAAACTCAGTGGTACGCAATAAACCTTGAGGCAAATATTAGGAGGGGAAAAACTATCCAAATTCAAGAACTACAGGAAACTTGGGTTGATTTTTTTTAATAACAAATCATGCCAGACAACCTAATTAGCATTTTGATGGCGTTATGACATGACTAGTTAATGTAGCAGTTGGTGGTAATATCCTGGATCTTTCCTTTAATGAATCATTTGATAGCATCTCATGAAATTTTTACTCACTCTTATCACTGTGTAGTTTGTTGCGATTTGTTCATTGCTTCTGAATAAACATACAGACAAACAAGTTTCCTGCCCAAGGGAGCTTACAATCAACAAGAAAAGTCAAGCAGAGAAGGGGTTCCCACAGGAAGGAAAATGAAACTTCTTACTACTGACACAGCCTGCTCTAAATTACCAAGTGCACTGGCCGTATCATCAGTCATCTCCACAAACACTTATTAAATGTTAATCTGCACATGGTGATGTGTAAGAACTCCAGGGAGTGAAACAGACATGGTCCATGCCCAGCAGGAATTGACAATCCAGAGAGCTGTAGTTATAAATCGGAGAAAAAAGATTGGGTTTTACTTCTCTTCTCCCCTCTTGCTGGGTAGCTCACTCAATTAGTACTGTGTTTGCCTGTAAAACAGTCATGATGTTTGCTGGGCTTGTTTTCCTACATATGCTTGGAAATACAGGAGTTGATTTCTGCAGGTTCTGAATATTTTTCCCCTAAAATTAATTAGATTTGCTTTTTGATTGTTTGTCAAATCTGAAGTCCTTCCCTGTAGAACTATGCCTTCATTTGGATTCTAATTTAATGTTTAACACCTGTTTGAGTATGTACTCCCGCTCATCTTTCAAGAGCAGATTTCAAAAGAAACTTTATAATAAAGTATATGCCCTTGCCAATGGTACATTAAGCCTTAATATAATTTACCTATGCTTCTGTATATAGATGTGTATAAACACCTCCATCCATAAGTACATATTACATGTAATATGAATACGTTAAATAACAATCAAGATTTATTGGGTGCTCCCAAAGTTTTAGGTAACTACACTGGCATACTTACCTTCTCATTCAGTCTCGCAAGACCTTCCAAAAAAACGTAAGGGTATTATTTACATTTCATAGATGAGGAAATGAAAACACAGAGATCAGACACCCAGTAAGTCCTAAAACTAGGATTTGAACCAATTGTCTGACTCCAGATCTAGGTTCCTAACTACCCCCTGTTGCTGTGACTGAAATTTTATTTTTAATGTCTGTATTTGCAAAATTCTACCTGGGGAATTTTGAGGCTCAACCAGTTTGAGACGCAAAGATGCCTAGTGTGCTGTCAGCTCATGACAGCCTCCTGATCACTTCTGTGGGACAGCTGGCCACAGCCGTCCCATCGCTGCTCAGCACCTCTTGGGCTGGGTTCTGCCCTCACTGCTCGCTCCTAGGACCCATGCGCTCTGACTGGCAACTTTCACCTTGAGAACACAGCTTCTCCCCTCACCCTGTATCCCTCTCACTATCCAAAGAATTCTCAAACACAATACAATTTGCTTTTCTGTGCTAGTGAAGATTTATGAGCGTACAAAGTGTCTACTAGCAGGCAATTACAGCCCACTTGAAAATGCCTTTGCAGAAAGCTGAAATCTGATAAGAAAGCAGAGTGAGATTCTCAGAGGGAGCCAGCCTCACATTCTGCTTTTCCAAAGTTCAAATCATCCCAATTTGGGAGCACAAGATCTTTGAACTTGCAGAGGTTGACTTTTGTGCTTCAATAGACAATACACTTAAACACTTTTCCGGGAACATAGCATGGGACCCTATGCTTCCTGGGTGGGACAAAGTAAGTCCCAGGTCCTCCAACCATCCTGCCCACCCAAGAGGCTTTCCATTGCTGCCAGCACATGGCTCTAACTAAAGCAATTAGAAGCAAGTAAGTCATCATGCTTTTCACTATATGACACCACAACCCCTGGCCCAAGTTAATTAGGCTAAGATTGTCACCTGACTCTTAGCTGCCATGTATACTCTGTCTAGTGATCCTTGAATCAGCTGCACATGAGAATTCCACCCAACAGGGTGCCTCATGCTGGATAACCACTAATGAAACTAATCAACTCTTCTCTCATTCTCTCTTTCTCTCCTTCCTTCCCTCCCTCCACCTCTCAGAGCATTTGAACGTGAGAAACAGTAGGAAACAGGAGAATAAAATGTACAATAGAGCCAGGAGGTAGCTTAGAAGAAAAGCTATGATCAACCTACACAGCATGTTAAAAAGCAGAGATACTACTTTGCCAACAAAGGTCCGCCTAGTCAAAGCTATGGTTTTTCCATTAGTCATGTATGGATATGAGAGTTGGACTATAAAGAAAGCTGAGTGCTAAAGAATTGATGCTTTTGAACTGTGATGTTGGAGAAGACTCTTGAGAGTCCCTTGGACTGCAGGGAGATCCAACCAGTCCATCCTGAAGGAAATCAGTCCTGAAAATTCATTGGAAGGACTGATGCTGAAACTGAATCTCCAATCTTTTGGCCACCTGATGCGACGAACCCACTCATTGGAAAAGACCCTGATGCTGGATAAGATTGAAATCAGGAGGAGAAGGAGATGATAGAGGATGAGATGGTTGGATGGCATCACCGACTCGATAGACATGAGTTTGAGTAAACTCCGGCAGTTGGTGATAGACAGGGAGGCCTGGCATGCTGCAGTTCATGGGGTCACAAAGAGTTGGACACGACTGAATGACTAAAGTGAACTGAACTGAATCTGCTGGCTTCTCAGGAAAATGTCCAAGAGCACCTCAGGATGACTTGTCACAGCCCCTTGGCTACCAGGAGGTTGACACAGTAAGGTCTTGGGAGGATAGGATCATTAAGACCGCTGCTCTGGACACATTCTTTCCAACTACATTAGCGGCATCTTTTCCTATACTAGTTTTCCTCTTATTTGGTTTTTGTTTTGTTTTTTTCTTCTTAATCCGGTTTGATTTCAACTCCTCTACAAACCACTCTGAATATTGCACCAAAAACAGAATCCTGGAATTTTCTGTTCCCTAGTTTTTACTGAGTGAAAACATTTTTCTCTCTTTTTATTCCCTTTTAATTATCTAGATACTAATGTATTTTGTTTGCCATTATATTCTTTTTACATTTAACAGCTTATGCTATTATCTTTTAACACATATACATAAGATACTAGAAATATTCTCTACTCCAGAGCATGTGAGAAAGAAAATATACCTATCTCCCAAACTGCACAACACCTTCCTATTCTTAGAACTTGGCTTAGATTTAGTTTTCTCTAAGATTGCAGGTTTGAATAGGAGAAGATAGCAAGCCTGTTTCAATTCATTTGGATCATGGTTTGATGAACCCATATATGTCAAAGTATTTAGTGCAGTGTAATGCTCAAAGTAGGGATTCAATAAATGCTTATACATTTTTGTTCCTCTGACTCAAAGGTTAAAAAAGGATGAGAGATTGACATTTTAAATGTCAACTGAAGTTTCTTTTCTTGAAAAAAATGTGACCCAATTTTCACCTGTAAGACTGAGTGACTAAGTCCCAAAACACTCACTGTCTCATTTTAATTTTTTTATATAAGCTATTCTAAAATATAATTCTTAATTCTAAAATGTACAGAGTAGCCTTAAATTAAGTTAATTGCTGGAATCAGTAGAAATATTTCACTATCTCTTTCCACTGTATTATGGCACACTAGTTTTAAAGCAGTTAATAGTTCTAGAAAATAATGTATTAGCAGTCAAAAATATGAATCAATGATATTACTTCAGTAGTATTTCAGAAGCATCAGGATGGTTGAATTAATAACATCCTATTATTTTATTATTGCATAAGAATTTATAGCCGTGCTGACACCACACCAGGACTAATTCTCCCTTTTATTGGGCTTTATTAGACAATGTATGGCAGGGCTTTTTCCAATGTCCCTGGGGAATCCCAGAATGACCCAGGCCAGGTCACTTTCTTAACCCTCACCCAGTAACACATTACTCTTTTGTCTCTCCAGGTTCACACAAAGTTCATGCATAAAAATACATGCCTAAACCAGAGGTCAGCCAATCAACAAGGTAGCATTTGAACACTTAAAACTTAAATCCAACTTATATTTGATAAGATATATATTATGGGCTTTCCGTTAGCAGCAAACTTTGACAGGGTGATCTATCTTTAGATTTATGCTTTTGAACACTGACCGGGTCTGCTTTTGTCTGGCTATACTGAACCTGAATTTGCTAACCTTTATGCCAAAGGTATATATATATATATGTGTGTGTGTGTGTGTGTGTATATATATATATGAAGAAACTGTCAATTGGTCATAAATTGAAGAAGGAATTACATTCAATGCTTCTTACTCAGCAAGAGGATTTAAGAAAGTTTTGGGTGACCGTAGTTTGAAAAGCTCACCCCCAACTGCCTTATATTGTGAGGTAAAGTTTAGATTTTGGTCTGCTATTGCCGTCTGGCTGTATGATACCTGTTTGTGGTCCAGAGGCAGATCATCTCAGCCACCTCCTCATGTAAATAATATTTACCAAACACCTAATATACACTAAACATGATTCTAAATATCAGGGATAATACATGGAGCAAGGCATTCTTTTCCTAGAGATCATACTCCAGTCTCCCTTTCTCACTCATGGATATAATTTACAGTACATTGATCTGGCCTTAGCCAGGAGTACAATGAGGAAAAGTTTCAAGCTTGTCATTTCCACTGTCCCTTGTTCCTAACTTTAGAGAAGCCTTTTTTAAAATTAAGTTTATAGACCATTCATATTCCAATATATTCAAACCTTTTCTATTTTCCTAGAATATAGCAATGGCCACTGCAAAACCATTATATTACTCAATTTCATACACTTTTATTCATGAAAGAGAATGAAATTGGACAGGTGTCATTTGGCTGTAATAAAATCTGAGATTCAGGAGAATGAGTACAGGAATTATTGTGATCAGCTCAACCAACAGAGATTCTTTCTTTCTACTCCTTCTATGTTTGGTTGATTTCTCTCAGGAAAACAAATATTAGTGTGTTTTCCTAAGAAACAAGACAAGCAGAAATAGAATAACATGCTGAAGCTTTAATAGATCTTATGAACCATCATTTCAAAACTTTCAATTCACATAGGAGAAGTGGTCTTTACCTGTGCTGCCTTCCGCCTCCTTCATCTAGCTAAATCCTTGTCATCAGGCAGCATTCTCCCCAGCATCATCTCCTCCAGCTCCAAGGCTAATTCCACGGCCCTTTGCTGTGTCCCCATTGGTCCTACATGTATCTACATTAGAACATAGACCATATCAGACTGACATTATTTGTTCATGCATCTATTTCCTAATGACACTGAAGGTTTTCAGTGGCAGAAGCATCTCCTCTTTGTTCCTCTCTGTATCTCAGCCTGCAGAAGGAGCTAATACGCGGCAGACTCATACAGTGCTTATAACCTGATGTGACCTGCTGGAGTTTATATGGTACAATTACAGCAGATCCAGGACTTACACACAGCACTCCTAGCTTGTGGTCTTGGACTCTTTCCACATCACGTGAAGGAGTAAGCGGGAAGAAAAAGTCTTATAAATTGAGAAGGGAAGTCTTTGAACAGTTTTTTTAGGACAAATTAATGAAAATGAGTGGGCAATTTTGCCCCAGAGCCTCTGCCACTCACGTGATCCCTTGACTGTTCAGCAGCTGTTAAAGATAAGCAACCTTGAGTCCAAAGAAATAGAAAGAGAACAACAATCAATATTTGTTGAGTACCTGCTATGTTCCTGGAACCTATCACATACTATCTCATTTAAAGCAAGGTTTCTATAGGATTCTGTGTTCTGATTTCTTTTGCTTTCATCTTTCCTGGTGAAACTCTTTTTAAATAGCTGCAAAGGGGTGAAAAATAGAATGATACCAAAAGGATTTGGGAAACCCAAAGTCTCCTGGCAGCCAATAAATGTGATAATGACCTGATAACCTGCTTAAAAGGTTATCTGATAACCAGTACAAAAAAGATCTTCACAACCCAGATAATTATGAAGGTGTGATCACTCACCTAGAGCCAGACATCCTGGAATTTGAAGTCTAGTGGGTCTTAGAAAGCATCACTAAGAACAAAGCTAGTGGAGGTGATGGAATTCCAGTTGAGCTATTTCAAATCCTAAAAGATGATACTGTGAAAGTGCTGCACTCAATATGCCAGCAAATTTGGAAAACTCAGCAGTGGCCACAGGACTGGAAAAGGTCAGTTTTTATTCCAATCCCAAAGAAAGGCAATGCCAAAGAATGCTCCAACTACCACACAATTGCACTCATCTCACAAATGGCAATCCACTCCAGTGTTCTTGCCTGGAGAATCCCAGGGACGGGGGAGCCTGGTGGGCCGCCGTCTATGGGGTCGCACACAGTCGGACACGACTGAAGTGACTTAGCAGCAGCAGCAGCAGCACACAGTAGTAAAGTAATGATCAAAATCCTCCAAGTCAGGCTTCAGCAATACATGAACCATGAACTTTCAGATGTTCAAGCTGCTTTTAGAAAAGCCAGAGAAACCAGAGATCAAATTGCCAACAACTGCTGGATCATGGAAAAAGTGAGAGAATTCCAGAAAAACATCTACTTCTGCTTTATTGACTATGCCAAAGCCTTTGACTGTGTGGATCACAATAAGCTGTGGAAAATTCTGAAAGAGATGGGAATACCAGACCACCTGATCTGCCTCTTGAGAAATCTATATACAGGCCAGGAAGCAACAATAAGAACTGGACATGGAACAACAGACTGGTTTCAAATAGGAAAAGAGGTACATTAAGGCTATATATTGTCACCGTGTTTATTTAACTTATATGCAGAGTACATCATGAGAAATGCTGGGCTGGATGAAGCACAAGCTGGGATCAAGATTGCCGGGAGAAATATCAATAACGTCAGATATGCAGATGACACCACCCTTATGGCTGAAGGTGAAGAAGAATTAAAGAGCCTCTTAATGAAACTGAAAGAGGAGGGTGAAAATTTTGGCTTAAAACTCAACATTCAGAAAACTAAGATCATGGTATCTGGTCCCATCACTCCATGGCAAATAGATGGGGAAAGACTGGAAACAGTGGCTGACTTTATTTTTCTGGGCTCCAAAATCACTGCAGATGGTGATTGCAGCCATGAAATTAAAAGACACTTATTCCTTGGAAGGAAAGTTATGACCAACCTACACAGCGTATTAAAAAGCAGAGACATTACTTTGTCAACAAAGGTCCATCTAGTCAAGGCTATGGTTTTTCCAGTGGTTATGTATGGATGTGAGAGTTGGACTTTAAAGAAAGCTGAGCACCGAAGAATTGATGCTTTTGAACTGTGGTGTTGGATAAGACTCTTGAGAGTCCCTTGGACTGCAAGGAGATCCAACCAGTCCATGCTAAAGGAGATCAGTCCTGGGTATTCATTGGAAGGACTGATGTTGAAGCTGAAACTGCAATATTTTGGGCATCTGATATGAAGAGCTGACTCATTTGAAAAGACCCTGATGCTGGGAAAGATTGAGGGCAGGGGGATGACAGAGGATGAGATAGTTGGATGGCATCATCAACTCAATGGACATGAGTTTAGGTTAACTCCGGGAGTTGGTGATAGACAGGGAGGCCTGATGTGCTGCAGTTCATGGAGTCACAAAGAGTCAGACATGACTGAGCAAATGAACTGAATGACTGATTCATCAATGATTGGATGAATAGAGCCCAGAACTAGGGTAAATACACCATAGATGCTTGAGAAAAAATAGGCGTATAGAAGGAATAAGACTAGGTTGAGGACTGACATGGTAAGAGGGAAAAATTCCTCAATCAACTTCTATTATGGGACTTCCCAGGTGGCACAGTGGATAACAGTCGGCCTGCCAAGAGGGGGCCCCTGCCAATTTGCCAAATATTTGATCCCTAATCCAAGAAGATCCCACATGCCTCAGAACAACTAAGCCTGTTCACGACAACTACTGAACCAGGGTGCCTAAAGCCTGTGCTCTGCAACAAGAGAAGCCATGGCATTGAGAAGCCAGTGCACAGCAGCAAAGAAGAGTCCCCAGTTGCTGCAGCTTCAACTAGAGAAAGCCCAGACAAAAAGCAAAGAAGACCAAATACAGCCAAAAATAAATTAAAAAAAAAAATTCCATATGACACAATATTGCTATGCCACCAATTTTATGCCATCAGAAACCACCTCTGGCCTACGCTAAAAGCAACAATAAAGAAGATAAATATTAGCATCCAAAAACACATGTTCTGTTCTTAGATCCCTCTCTCCATGAAGTTTGAATTGTTCTTATTGCATGAACTGTTGAACCAATTAGCAGTTTCTAGAAACCCCAAAGGCCTGTTTTGCACGTTATTGTTCCTCCTCTTTCCAACCCTCATGTACCCAATGATTCTAAGTACGCATTTTGAAAAATATCATTTCTTTTTATTCTGACTATATAGAAATGTGCTTAATTGGGCCTTTGTCATTTAGGGAAAGTGAACAGATGGAGGAAGGAAAATTAATAACTAAATTTCCCCACCTCATTGATTGAGCCCATCACAAAGAATATTAAAATGCTTGAGATTCCTTCTCATGCTTTAGAATATGATCCTAGAAACTACCAAGCAGTTTGCAGAATTCTTAAAGCAAAGCTATTCCATTATCAGTGTAACAAGCATGAACCACATCTTCAGTTTGAGAATCAAAGACAATCCATCCTTTGTGTTTTTGCCCAAATTTACTTGCTCCACCTCTACTCTTTCCCTCACCCCCGAAGCCTAGTACCTCCTATGAGTCTCCATTCACTGCTCAAATAACCAAGAATCACACTACTTTCTTAATCCAACATAGAGACCTATCTCTAAACACATCCTGAAAAGGGGACAGGGATGCCCCATAAATCTACAAGTCAGAGACTTCTAATATTTTATTTTAATGAAGTTTATTTGCCTATTGCACCTTAAAGTCTTTTATTATATTTTGTGAAAGTGAAAGAGTGTTAGTTGCTCAGTCATGTCCAACTCTTTTCGATCCCATGAACAGTAGTCCTCTCCCCTCCTCTGTTCATTGAATTCACAAGGCAAGAACACTGGAGTGGGTTGCCATTCCCTTCTCCAGGGGAACTTCCCGGGTCTCCTGCATTGCAGGCAGATTCTTCACTGTCTGAGCCACCAGGGAAGCTCACCTATTATGTTTTACTTCATGTCAAAAATATGCTGATTAATGCCACTAAAATGATTTTACTGTACCATGCATTGCACTTGAGAAGCTGGGGCTGGGTACAATTTTCAATGTTGCTGTCACATGGTGCTGCTGTTTAAAACAAACCCAACTCCTTACCAGCTGGCACAGTGACACTATCTACCATTTTCCAAACATGCAGATGGCAGGGTTGCTCCACCCCTGGACCCCCATAGTTAGAGCTCTTTGAACATGAACACCACGCATGGGGGAGGAGTGCAAGTGCTGGTGGACACCGAGGTAAGAGCCTAGCCTTAGTCAGGCACTGGGCAAAATGCAGGTCCCTCATGATACCCTGGGAGTTGGAGTTAGTTCTCAGACACGTTCCAGACTTGCCCTTCTCTCAAAATGGGTTGCCCCTCAAGGGACCTGTAGGAGCCCTTTTATGATGATTGTAAATGCAGAATAATATTCAACTTTTGATGAGTTCCAATAGTCTTTATATGTACATAGTTTTAAAAATCTCTCAAAAATTACAAAATAACCAGTCTGCCCCATTTATAGTCTGAAAAGTGAAAGTCTCTCAGTCGTGTCTGACTCTGCGACTCCATAGACTGTAGCCCGCCAGACTCCTCTGTCCATGGGATTCTGCAGGCAAGATATTGGAGTGGATTGCCAATGCCTTCTCCAGGAGATCTTCCCAACCCAGGGATCGAATCCAGGCCTCCAGCATTGCAGGTGGATTCTTTACTGTCTGAGCTACCACTACCTAGACAGCAAAAGAGGCGGGTGTATTTTGTATTGCAACCTCACTGGAGTAAAACATGGATAATGATATCTCACCTAAGTAGAGATATCACCCCAAGATACTCACCTAAGTATCTCACCCACTGTTGCTTTTGTTGTTATTGTTGCTTGGTCACTAAGTCATGTCTGACTCTGCAACCCCATGGACTCTAGCCTGCCAGGCTCCTCTGTCCTCCGCTATCTTCCAGAGTTCACTCAAATTTATGTCCACTGAGTCTGTGATGTCATCCAACCATCTCAGTAGGCCTCCTGCTTCTCTGGGAAGAACTAAGAGAGGAAGGACCAAGACTCTATTCAGTAAGATTCTCTTTAATAATTGTTAAAGTATCTTCAATAATTCATATTGGTCAAGTCTCTTCATCTTTTTGCATTGCTGTGGCTTTGCTCCTCAGACAGAAGTTATCATAACTTTCCCACCTAACTTCAAGTTTATTGTAAAACTGATGAGACATCAGATGTTGCAGGGCTGGAAAAAGTTCTTAAATGATCCTAATACAAACATAACATGATTATCCATGCGACCTTATAGCTCTCTCCAAGGAAACCTTTCCACTAGAAAATTGAAACTGAAGAGAAAGAAGCCTTGTTTCTAAGAACATACTTTGTTTAAAGTAGGAAACCACCCTCCTAGCAATGAGAACTCTAAGGATTTCATCATTATAACCCTTTTTCTGGAATCAAAACTGCCTTTTCTACTCACCCCTGAAGCCACTTCAATAAAGGCTCTTCCTAGTGGGCACTCAGAGGAAGTCATTTGTTTGATATATATATTTAATTTCATGTATATTTTTGCACCTCATCTGCAAATCTCACTTTCTATATTTATCTTGAGATTCTCTAATTGCCTGCTGATGTAAACCTATTTCTTCAAACAAAAAGAACCTGTGGACCCAAAGGGAGTGTCTTCAAAACCAGGGATAAACAGTAAACAAAAATCAAGGTCAAGGTCAAGGTTTAATCTCATCTTATTTTCTTTAAACCTGAACTTTATAGTCCGAAAAATACTAGAATGATTTTCCTTCTTCCTTGGTGAATTCATTACTGGATTGGATATATAACATCTTTGGCTTTGAAAAAAATGAATGCTTTAGATAGAACAAATTTGCTCTAAATCATTTTTCAAGATTTCCTGTTACTTCATCTAAAGCTGCTTCCCATTAATAATTCCTCAGTACAAAGCATCTAGACACACAGACACCATAATTAGGGAGATTTCAATTACCTATGTGAGGAGGCAGGTAATTGACAATCTAATTAGTCGCATTTCAATTACCATTTTTCTCTTCATTAGAGCAGTTAGTTAGAGAATGGTAAAGGTTTGTAAAACATTCCAAGGCCACAGCATTTTCGAGCTAGATTTACTAAAGAGTAAGGCTGGACCTTTCCCGAGACCAAAGGAACATAAGCAAGAGGAATGCAGTGTCCAAGACAGTTGCTGTGTTTAGAAACCAGACAAGCATATTGGAAGCTCATCAAGTAAAATTATGATTCAAAGCCCTGGGGTGGGAGCTGGCAAGTGATTCAGATAGGATTCATTCACTGTCCAAAGGAGAGGTTATTTGAAATTAGTAAACATTGTCATTTATGGAGTACTTCCTGTGGATCAGACTTCACATAGACACCTACCATGTGGCGTTCTCTCATTTTCAAATGAATGTCAACACGCTGAGGTTAATATTATCATTCCCATTTTACAGAGGAGGAAACTGAATGACAGATTATGCAATTTTCTGCATCCAGACAAATACTCCAGGTTCTGAATATTTCTGTTCATTTCCTGACCCAGGGAGGAGAACTTTGCTTTGGATCTCAACAGGCCTGGGGATAGATCCCAACTTCTTCACCTACCAACTGTCTCTCCCCAAATACTAAGCTCCTTTTCACCCTCATAATTTTTTTTTTTTAAAAAGTTACCTTTTCGTTGCTGCTGAATATAGGAAATTGGGTATAAATATGGACAGATGTATAAAAGTATCCACCTATACATACTGAGAGCTGAAAGTACCTAAAGGACAATTTCCAGTGAACTCTGGGTGATAATGATGTGTCTGTGCAGGTTCACTAATTGTAACAAATGTAGCACTTTGGTGCTGGATGTTGGTGGTTGGAGAGATTGCTCATGTGTGGGGATAGTAGCTCTCTGTACCTTCACCTCAATTTTGCTGTGAACTAAGTAAGATTATGGCATATGGTCCCATCACTTCATGCAAAATAGATGGGGAAACAGTGGAAACAGTGTCAGACTTTATTTTCGGGGGCTCCAAAGTCACTGCAGATGGTGATTGCAGCCATGAAATTAAAAGACACTTATTCCTTGGAAGGAAAGTTATGACCAACCTAGATAGCATATTCAAAAGCAGAGACATTACTTTGCCAACAGAAGTCCGTTTAGTCAAGGCTATGGTTTTTCCAGTAGTCATGTATGAATGTGAGAGTTGGACTGTGGAGAAAGCTGAGTGCCGAAGAATCGATGCTTTTGAACTGTGGTGTTGGAGAAGACTCTTGAGAGTCCCTTGGACTGCAAGGAGATCCAACCAGTCCATTCTAAAGGAGATCGGTCCTGGGTGTTCTTTGGAAGGACTGATGCTAAAGCTGAAACTCCAGTACTTTGGCCACCTCATGCGAAGAGTTGACTCACTGGAAAAGACTCTGACACTGGGAGGGATTGGGGGCAGGAGGAGAAAGGGACGACAGAGGATGAGATGACTGGATGGCATCACCAACTCTATGGATGTGAGTTTGAGTGAACTCTGGGAATTGGTGATAGACAGGGAGGCCTGGTGTGCTGCAATTCATGGGCTCGCAAAGAGTTGGACACGACTGAGCAACTGAACTGAACTGAACTGAAGTAATATCAGGTCTTCACTTGTGGCTTAGCTGATAAAGAATTCACCTGCAATGTGGGAGACTTGGGTTTGATTCCTGGGTTAGGAAGATCCCCTGGAGACTAGAAAGGCTATTCACTCCAGTATTCTAGCCTGGAGAATTTCATGGACTGTATAGTTCAGGGGGTCACAATGAATTGAACACAACTGATCTTCTTTCACTTCACTTCAAGTAGTATCAACATATATACTATCATGTGTAAAGTGGATGACTGGTGAGATGCTGTATAACACAGGGATCCCAGTCATGCACTCTGTGATGACCTAGAGGAGTGGGATCGGGGGAGAGGAGGGAGGCCCACAAGGGAGGGGACATATGTGTGATTATGGCTAATTCACATTGTTGCATGGCAGAAACCAACTCAACACTGTAAAGATAAAAAGCAAAAAATATCCTGTAATAAACCATAATGGAAAAGAATATTAAAAAACTAAATAAATGAAAACTTCAAGGTCATTGGTGGTATAGAGCTTCCTAGAGAAAATTGTAAGATTAGTCAAGCCTGTACCATCTCTTCGGAGAAGGCAATGGCACCCCACTCCAGTACTTTTGCCTAGAAAATCCCATGGATGGAGGAGCCTGGTGGGCTGTAGTCCATGGGGTCACAAAGAGTCGGACATGACAGCGACTTCACTTTTGCTTTTCACTTTCATGCATTGGAGAAGGAAATGGCAACCCACTCCAGTGTTCTTGCCTGGAGAATCCCAGGGACGGGGGAGCCTGGTGGACTGCCATCTATGGGGTTGCACAGAGTCGGATACGACTGAAGCGACTTAGCAGCAGCAGCAGCAGTACCATCTCTTCTCTGAGACTTCCATCTCTGTTGGCTACATCTTGTTCCATCCTGTGTCCCCTCTTTTGTCCTACAAGCTTGTCATTTTTTCATGCTTTCCAGATCCTCTTCCCCTTCCGATCAAGACTTTCCTGAATCTTCCAAGACATCTTAGAGAAAACTGGACACTTACAAAGATTATAGATCTTAACTTAATGTATATAGATGTCAGAAACATATTAATTTATTCCTGGGAAATATTAAAGGCTTAATCTAAAGGTCATCAGTCCCCTTGACCATAGAGTATAAGGAGGTAGTCTTAAAATAGGGAAACCAAGTCACCAAGATTCTGAGTAAGTGCTGTGCAATAAAAGTGTAATGCAAGCAACGAATACAAACCATGAACATTAATTTAAATGTTCTAATAACTACATTTAAAAAGAAGAAAAAGATAAAATTAATTTTTAAATTATATTTATTTAACCTAGCATATCCAAATGTTGTCATTTTAATGTGCAGTCAACACAAGCATTATTATTGAGATATTTTACATTATTTTTCTTTGGACCAAGTCTTTGAAATCTGGTACATATTTTACAACTCTGCTACTGCTGCTGCTGCTGCTAAGTTGCTTCAGTCGTGTCCGACTCTTTGCGACCCCATAGACGGCAGCCCACCAGGCTCCCCCGTCCCTGGGATTCTCCAGGCAAGAACACTGGAGTGGGTTTCCATTTCCTTCTCCAGTGCATAAAAGTGAAATGTGAAAGTGAGGTCGCTCAGTCGTGTCCGACTCCTAGCGACCCCATGGACTGCAGCCTACCAGGCTCCTCCATCCATGGGATTTTCCAGGCAAGAGTACTGGAGTGGGTTGCCATTGCCTTCTCCATTTTACAACTCTAGAATATCTCAGTTTGCACCAGCCATATCTCAAGTGTTCAACAGCCAGCTGAGGCTGGAGACTACATGTTGCTACATCTAGCACAGTCTAGATATCTTATGACATTCAATGCATTCCCCAATCAGCTACAGCCACAGAAAGGTTTTCTATCCACCCCAAGGGTGGATTGAGCTCCTCTGACACAGGATGGAATTCCAGTTCAAATGCAGGTGAAGATTCTTTTAAAAAGCAAAGATGACCATCTGCACCATGCTCTATTGCCTTTACAGTGCTTTGACATGCTGTATTTCTTTGGAGTTTCACAGCAATGCCACATTTTATAATTCCTATTTTTCAATTTAAAGTTCCACTGATTACTGATGGATTCAAACACCACGTTCTAGTCATGTGATTTTGAACAATCGACTTAACTTCTCTGAGATTCAACTTTCATGCTGTATAATAAAGATAATAATCTCTGGTATGGATGCTGATTGTGAAGATTAGAAAGAATATATATAAAGAATACAGAATAAATGGGTCTTCCTAGATGGCACAATGGTAAAGAATCCACCTGCCAATACAGATGATGCAAGAGACACAGGTTGAATCCCTGGATTGGAAAAATCCCCTGGAGGAGGAAACAGCAACACACTCCAGTATTGCCTGGGAAATCCCATGGACAGAGGAGCCTGATTGGCTACAGTCAATGGGGTCACAAAAAGTCAAACACGACTGAGCGTACACATGCACACACACGCAGAATAAATGCTCCAAAAGGGTAGTAAATATTCAAATTCTGCAGACTCCAAATCACATATTCTTTGCCTTGGCTCATGTGGTCTTCAAAAGCAGGTAGGTCTGGAAGATTTCACAAAAAAAGCAGAAGAAACCCAGCATCTGGTAGAGCAATGTCTAATCCAGACGAAGCTGTTTTTGATGCTATCATTGTTTTCTGTAAGTCCTTTGTTCTCAACTTTTCTACATAGTTCCTGACCTCACATTTTAGGTTCTCTGGCTTGGATGGCTTTAACCATGAAATACAGTCATCTGAGGGTGGTGGGAGGGGGAAGGGACTCTCATTTTGATATTAAACTTGATGGATCTGGATGACTCCACTCTGTAAGTGGTTAATTATCTACTCTTGGAAGTACCACTGGACACCCAAATTTTAGCCCAAAACATGGACTCCAGAATTGCTTGATACTGCGTCTACCCATTCCCACTCAATTGCCTCTAGGAATCAGAACTCTCCAGGACATTGATCAGCTCAGAACAAGTAGTTACCAGGGCAACCCTCTCTGGGTGGTAAAAATGTTCTATGGACTTAAAATCCTGGCACTCTTCACATTACTCCATGCAAGCACCTGCTTATTTTAACTATACATGAGTTTTGTTCTAATTGTAATAAAAACTGTAGCCACAGGCTTGACTCCTTTAGACTTTCTCTAAAATAAAATTTCCACCCTATGTATTAATTTTTGCATGTAGTTCATACAATTCCATTCCTGAATTTTTGACAGGCTTTTCACTACTCTTACAAGCAGAAAAGGAAGCCAAGATAACGTGGATTTTGAACTTTTATATTAATCATTCTAAAATGCCATCTTATTTATCATAACAGACTCATAATGGATGGCAGTAAAATGTAAGTTACCAGGAATAACCGAGATAAGAACAGAGTTTCAATAATGGGGCAGCTATTAGAAGAGGTAGGAGAGTAAATAAAGTCAAGGTTCAAAGTAGGCAAAATTAGGGTTAAGAAGTCCACACTCCACACAGGAAATCAGAAATCTAGGTACTCAAAATGAAAAGAAAAAAGTAAAAAGTGAAAGCGTTAGTTGCTCAGTCATGTCTGACTCTTTGTGACCCCATGGACTATAGTCCTCCAGGTTCCTCTGCCAATGTGATTCTCCAAGCAAGAATACTGGAGTGGGCAGCCATTCCCTTCTCCAGAGGACCTTCCCAATCCAGGAACTGCACCCGGGTGTCCTGCATTACAGGCATATTTTTATGATCTGAACCACCAGGGAAGCCCCAAAATGAAGATTAAGTATACTGACTGTGCAGCTTTTCAGATAAACTTCAGTTTTATCATTCTCTTGTGTTACTATTGTTTTTTAGATGCTCTGAATTTCTTGTCAATAGATTTGACCTGTAAAGTGCATAACTGTCCTTTACCAGATATTTCTTTGAATAATGGCATATACCAGACATTGCTCATCTGACCTGACACCCCAGCAGGACTGTTGTTTCTATTAATGGGTTTTTGTAGCCCTGATGATTCTAGATAATGATCCTAGGGTTCAGTTAACTGCAAATCTCTGGTCACCTTCTTGACTGAGAGGGAAATAGGCTACTTTCTCTCTCCGTGGGGAGGCTTAAAGTTGGCTAAGATCAAGCTGTGATCTCAGCTATAGAAGACTTCCAGAGCCTTCAAAGGATCAGCACGGATCCTCAACTACTGACCATGGCTCAAGCTAAGACCAGCTCCTGCTGAACTAGTATAGTTCCTTTCTCAAGTATAGCCTTGGAACTCCTACCTGATGAATGTGAGATTTTCAATGTGCTTTTTAGAATATGCTGTATGTTATTTTTCAAATGTGATTGAGCTGGGGACTTTCTTCCCTTTAGAAATACTTCAAAAAGGGAAGAACAAAAAGAGCAAATACATCCCCACCAACAAAAAGACAATGTTCGCTTAACCTTGTTCCTTCAAATGCCCACGGCTCCTTTGGTTCACCAACTGTCATAAATCTGCTCCCTCGGAGCACAAAAGCCTTCTTTGAGGTTCAGAGGTTGAGTTTTATCTGCCCCCAGGGATACAGGGTTGCTCTCCTCTGCAGTGGAGGGCTCTGGAGTACTGCTGTTGGCCTCTTTTGAGACAGGCTTGGTTTTCTAATGAATGACTTGTGAAATGAGTCCTGAGGCTCCCTGGGAGACAAACGATGTAGCCTTGTCTTCCTCAACTTCGAGCATCTGTCTATTGCACATCAAAGCAAAAGCAACACCTAAGCAAATCAATCCATCCCTAGAACTTCTGTAAAACATTAACTCCCCCGAAGCAAACAAAGAACAGGATGGTGATGTGACTCCCACTTTAGGTAAAGAAAAACAGTATTCCATTTGCATCCTGTTAAAATTATTTTCAGGTGGTGAATCCCTTCTCTTGCTTGGTGTGATGAAACCATTGACTAAGATCAACTTTTGGCTCACTTACTGCTGCTGCTGCTAAGTCACTTCAGTCGTGTCTGACTCTGTGTGACCCCAGAGACGGCAGCCCACCAGGCTCCCCTGTCCCTGGAACTCTCCAGGCAAGAACACTGGAGTGGGTTGCCATTTCCTTCTCCAATGCATGAAAATGAAAAGTAAAAGGGAAGTCGTGTCTGACTCTTAGCGACCCCATGGACTGCAGCCTACCAGGCTCCTCCATCCATGGGATTTTCCAGGCAAGAGTACTGGAGTGGGATGCCATTGCCTTCTTCGTTGGCTCACTTAAGGATTCAGTATTTCCAAGGTACTCTAGTAAGGGACACTGAGTAGGGAAATCAAGTACAAAGAGACAGTTTCCTAGGAAGAATTCTGTGCCATCAGGAGTCCTATTTCCAGGGTATTCATGTTCTCCAGTATTTTTTTCTAAATTCAATTATAACAAGTTTATAGGATTATAGAACAAGTGATAGGGGAAATTATATTGGGAGGAAAAGCTATTGTGCTTCTTGACATTCAAGCTTCCTTTACAAAGAGCTCAGTTATAGAAAATCATGGAAACTGGGGAGAAAAATAAATGAGCAAAGAAAAGACAAAGGCAACCCACTTGACATTCCCATTGGGAACTGAAAGATATTTGAAAATTAAAATGTTGAGATACCTTAATCTAAGCTGTGTTATTCTATTCCAATATATCATTAATGGACTAGATCCACTGAGCTCAACTCTTAGACTGTGTTTAATGTTTCTCAATCAAATGCACAATGGCCATAGTCATAGCTGCCAACTATAGAATAGATTAGATTGTTCTGTTTTGATAGCTGACATAACAAGAATAAAACATGAGCAATTAATAGTTATTTTGGTCATTTCATCAATCATGTGACTCCTCAATTGTTCAGCAATTGCCAATTATCACAGCTGAGAAAGAAGACTGAAATCCTCATAGAATGGTTGCTGCCAAACTATCATATAGGGCAAGTTCAATTTTTCTGCACCTACTTTCTATAAAATGTGAGGCCTACAACATTATTTTCCATTTCTGGGGACAAATTAAGAGTGCCCTTTCATCAGACTTTCTAATAAAATTTCTGGATATAGTCCAGATTTGTAGAAACAAATCTATTAGTAGGACTAATAGATTAGTAAACTAAAATTAAAAGTCTTGTACTTGTAATTTTTGAGTAATAAATATTTGTTACTAACATGCATCTCTTGTGTCTTTGGCATTGGCAGGTAGACTCTTTATTATTTTTCTTGTTTCCCAGTTTCGAGTCTCCGGCTTCATGATTCCTTTGTAAAGTTGGGATATGGCCACCTCATCTGCTAGATTATAGGAGTTAAGGGAACCAGAACCATTTCTCATGTGTCTCCTATTGGTCAGAGAGCCTGACACAGCACCTGGAACTCAGAGAACAGCCTAATGTTTTGTTGAATGAATGGATGGATTTAAAACCTAGACTGATTTTTATCAGAGAATTCCAAGTAATTTAGAAAGTAAGGATGATGGTGTTTGTCTGGGTAACTTTAGGATTATCTGGGATGAATAGCTTTGCCCAAATGAAATGACATTAGACACCTCTCATTTACCAAAAGAATAGAAAGCAAGACATTAAGATACCTCAAACTACCACGCAAGACTTATTGTAAATATAAATATATATGTATATGTATATATCAGGATCATTTGGATGTGAAGAGCCAACTCACTGGAAAAGATCTTGATGCTGGGATAGATTTAAGGCAAAAGGAGAAGGGGGTGGCAGATGATGAGATGGTTAGATAATATCACCAACTCAATGGACATGAATTTGAGCAAACTCTAGGAGACAGTGGAAGACAGAGGAGCCTGGTGTCCAAGGGGTCACAAAGAGTTGGACATGACTTAGTGACTAAAGAACAACAACAAAGGATAACTTTGGGGCTCATCCTCTGTTTGGCTCTAAAAACTAGGCTTTAGTTGGGAAGGCCTTTTAACCAGGGATAATAATTATTCTTAGAAGACTGTTTGACTCCTCATTTTAAACAATATAAAAATATTCAGGTGACTATAATCGTAACAAATCTCCATGATTATATTATGCACAATCAGTGGTATAAACTATAAGGATATGAGTGAAGAGATTACCAAGTAAAGTCCCCAAAATACACAGCTGCCTGTGTTGATGGGAAATTTGCCAGTCCCATTTTCTCACAAGCTTTCATTTTTAATTTTGCCCTATAGTATCTGCATCTGACTGGGGGCTTCCCTGGTGGCTCAAATGGTAAAGGATCTGCCGACAATGCAGGAGACATGGGTTCAGTTCCTGGCTTGGAAAGATCCTCTTGGAGAAGGAAATGGTAACCCATTCCAGTATTCTTGCTTGGAGAATTCCATGGACAGAGGAGCCTGGCAGGCTACAGTCCATGGGATCACACAGAGTCAGACACGACTGAGAGCCTATCACTTTCACTTTCATCTGCATCTAATATAAGCAGTTATAAACATTTTGGATCTTGACATTATAATACATGTAATGTTTTTCCTATCAAGCTAGAACTTTAATATACCAAAGGTTTTAATAATTCCTATGGTTTTTCCTGTGGTCATGTATGGATGTGAGAGTTGGACTGTGAAGAAATCTGAGCGCCAAAGAATTGATGCTTTTGAACTGTGGTGTTGGAGAAGACTCTTGAGAGTCCCTTGGACTGCAAGGAGATCCAACCAGTCCATTCTGAAGGAGATCAGCCCTGGGATTTCTTTGGAAGGAATGATGCTAAAGCTGAAACTCCAGTACTTTGGCCACCTCATGCGAAGAGTTGACTCATTGGAAAAGACTCTGATGCTGGGAGGGATTGGGGGCAAGAGGAGAAGGGGACGACAGAGGATGAGATGGCTGGATGGCATCACTGACTTGATGGACGTGAGTCTGGGTGAACTCTGGGAGTTGGTGATGGACAGGGAAGCCTGGCGCGCTGCGATTCATGGGGTCGCAAAGAGTCGGACACGACTGAGCGACTGATCTGATCTGATCTGATAATTAAGAAAACTGTTTTTCTAGGTGACTTAGCCCTCAAATGTATTCAACTTGGACACCTTTTGTTTATTTTCATTGCTTTTTTTTTTAAAGAAATAGCAGTTATGTAGTATCATTCTAGAAACAATTTGCATGATGCCTATTCTATATCAAGCCTTGTACTACTGTGCTGATGACCCAGGACTGCATAAGATAGACAAGATTCTAACAAGGTCTTACATGCCAGCAGGGAGAGCCAGACAATAATAACACAAGCAAGTTGTGTTAAGGAGATTCTCAGTACTGCCCAGAGTGAAATGAGATGGAATGAAGATGGGGGTTGGGGGCTGAGGACAAATGTCTGCCTTAGAAAGGGACTTTCCCAGGAAGTCACCGACCAGGAAACATACTTTAGGATAGACTTCCTGACAACCTACTGCTGAATTGAAAAAAAATGAACAATGTGAGAGTTATGAGCTAAGTTTGATTGGGGTGAGAATGAGGACTATATCCCGGGAGATAACATTTCAGATCACTCTGAAAAACTGCACTGAGGAGGGGGTAGAAAGTCAACATAAACATGACATTGGTGAAGGGGGAGAAATCCAATCAAGCACACATTTTTGTAGAAGGTTGCGTCTAGTCTTGTGAAGGCTACTCTTAGTCATGAGGAACAGATATCACCATGAAAAATTTTAGTGCTTTTCTAGATATGAGGAGCTGTAAGAATTGAAATCATAAAATCTTCTCCTGAAAATATCTAACTATTTGAAGGCCTATTCTGCCAGTTTTTCCCAGAGCACAGAATGTCTCATTCCTAATCTGCATCCTGAAATCCTTTCAGGGAGTGTTGAGGGTCAGCAATTGTAGCAGCTTGTGATTTAATCCTCGTGGAGGTAGAATGCAAATGGCAACCTTTAGCTGAAACTACTTAAGAAAATGTTCCTGATGCATCTTTTTTAAAAAGTATAAACCTGGCTTCAAACCCTGCAATTCATTGGAAGATAGAGAATGTTCCATATGAAGAGTATACCAGGTGGAGTCCAGTGATGCTATGAACACTGTGTTTTGTGTTAGAAGGTGGTGTTCAAACTGGAGTTTCCTGAAGTGTTGAATGACCCCTTACCCAAAGGCCCTATGTGAAATGGCTTTGCTCCTTCTTCTACCCACCAAATGCTTTAAAGTTTAGATGACTTCCAACTCCCTTATGATTTTTTAATTTTCTTTAGCGTTATAACCAATGTTTGCATAATTTGAGGCTCAGATAGTCTTATACTGTAGCTGTTCTGTGTGTTGCCCTTGCTTTCAAAACCAGTTTATAAACTCTTGTATAGATGTGCCTGCTGCATCTCCTAGCTGGGTCAGCCAAATACCCAGTGAAGGGCCAAATGGCAAATATTTATGTTTAGCAGATCATATATGGTCTATGGTGCAATTTTTTTCTTTTCTTTTTTCTAAACAGCTTTTTAAAGATGCAAAAAAAAAAAAAATTCTTAGCTCACAGCCCATACAAAAAACAATCTGTACTGGATTTGGCCTATGGCCATAGTTTATTGACTGTCTGGATTATTCTAGAACAATCTCTGTGACAGCTTTCTAAGAGCAAGACTTATTTAGGCAAAGAATAAGGACTTAGACACACTCACACAGTTACTTGCACACACACACCCCTACACAAGTACACATTCACACACCTGCCAGAGAAGAATTCCATTTGACGAAACAGATGGCACAGTGGTTCTTATCCCTGTCTACACATTAGATTCATTTAAGAAGCTTTTTAAAAAACACAGGCTCAAGCCCCACTACAAATGAATTGAATTAGAATGTCAAGGCAAGAACCCAGGCATCTGTATTTTTTTAAAGCTTATCAGGCAATTCTATTCTGCAGCCTGATGAAGGACCAGTGCTTTTGAGCTGTGGTTCTCAAGCATTGTCTTGCATTAGTCTCTGGTGCTTGGTAAAACTCATGTTGATGCTCCATCCTCTGAGTTTCTGATTAAAGGTAGGTCTGGGATGAGGTCCTAGAGTTTTTCTCTAATGATTTCCTAGGTGATTCTGATGTTTCTGGGCTTCCCCAGTGGCCCAGCGATAAAGAATCTATGTGTAACGCAGAAGTCAAAGGAGATGTGGGTTCGATTTCTGGGTGGGGAAAATCCCCTGGAGGAGGGCATGACAACTCACTCCTGCATTCTTGCCTGGAGAATCCCATGGACAGGAGCCTGGCGGGCTACAGTCCATAGGGTTGCAAAGAGTTGGACTGCCTCAAGCGATTAACACTCACACACGGCTGATGTTTCTGGTCTGGTGCCTGCATTTTGAAAACCATTATCATAGAGAATGAGAACGTGATCCAAGTGAAAGCGTTCCTCTAGGTAGGACTTTTTATATGCTTTATTGGTCAGGTAGTTGGTATTTGATTTTTTATTTTGTTTGTCCTCAATTTAGAAGTTTCTAGGGCTTGAGTGAAAGAAAGTTGAGTGAGTAAAAGTCGCTTAGTCACGTCCAACTCTTTGCAAGCCCATGAATGTATTTATATAGTCCATGGAATTCTCCAGGCCAGAATACTGGAGTGGGTAGCTGTTCCCTTCTCCAAAGGATCTTCCCAACCCAGTGATCAAACCCAGGTGTCCTGCATTGCAGGCAGATTCTTTACCAGTGGAGCCACAAGGGAAGCCCAAGAACACTGGTGTGGGTAGCCTATCCCTTTTCCAGGGGATCTTCCTGACCCAAGAATTGAACCAAGGTCTTGTGCATTGCAAGCAGATTCTTTACCAACTGAACTAAATCTGAGGGAGTAATTTGAAGGCAGGGACCATGTGAAGGCACAGAATAAATTCTTAATAAATATTTGTTTAATTTAAGACAAGGAAAGGGTTACCAGGAACAAGAGAGTGAGATGGCTTTGCTCCCTCATTGGAGAAAGGAGAAACCCTGAGTAAACAGCTGTAATACTTCAAAACTGCTTTGAACGTATCTCCCAGTAACACAGAGAATGCTTAAAACTGCAGTTGAAAGAAAACTTAGAAAACCTAGAAAGCCAACAAGAGCAGCCAATTTAGTTGGTTACATATCCCGGGCCCAGTATTGTGGGGAGGCTAACCAAAAGAGAAAATATAGCTTCCAAAAAAGTCAATGCCATGAATACTGGCAAAAATGTACTCTCTGTTGAAATGTTCAGGTGAGAGGGTCTTACATGCATAAAAAGTGAAAGTGCTAGTTGCTCAGTTGTGTCCACCTCTTTGTGACCCCATGGACTGTAGCCTGCCAGGTTCCTCTGTCTGTGGAATTCTCTAGGCATGAGTACTATCATGGGTAGCCATTTCCTTCTCCAGAGGATCTTCCCAACTCAGGGATCAATCTTGGGTCTCCTGTATTACAGGCAGACCCTTTACTGTCTGAGCCATCAGGGAAGCCCCTTACATGCATATGTAGACTCTACTTAATAATTAATCTAGAAATGATGTTTCAGATATTTCTCTTGTCATCCCTTATAAGAGAACCTGATTAAACTGCATTGCTCAAAGTGTGGTCCCTGGACCAGTTGCATTTCTACCATCTAGGAGCTAATTAAACAGGGTTTTGTTATGACTTCACTGAACCATAAGTACTTTTGTCTTCATGGACCTCTTCCTCCATAAAGAAAACTGAAAACTATATTTCTATGACTCTGCTAATATAAAGACAGGCATATTAATATTATGTATGAAAACATCTTCTTCAACCTAAAAGTATAATGTGCTCTTCAGATTTTCAGAAAAATCAAAACATTGTCTTGAGTCACTAAGAAAGTCTCTAGTGGACAAATTAGCCCTGATGAGAAACACAGAACTTTAGGCTCTCTAACCTGGATTTACCAAATCAGAATCCACATTGTACCAAAATCCCCAAGTGACTCAACAGCACATTTCAGATTAAGAAGCACTGTTTGGAAAGTTCACCAAGGTTACCAAACAAACAAAAGTAATTTTGATTTTTCTATATTTTCTGAATCCTAAAAATATGCTACCATGCACTCTACGCTACCACAGTCAGCTGCGCATCTCCAGAATTCCCATCAGCCTTGGAGCTGTGCTGTCTAAATGATGTAGAGCTCTCTATCAGGGTAGACAGAAAGGATATGAAGGGAATCACATCAAGATTCTTATCCTTTAAAATCACTGAGCAGCTGCAGAAGTATGGGATTCTAATAATCTCTCAATATTTCTGACTGCCCAGAATAGTTCACAGGAACCACTTGAAAACCTGACATTATTTTCTGGTATTACTGATGATTATGGACATTGTTGCATGATACTATTGGTGATTATAGGTTTGGATATCAGTTGAGGCACCCATTCTTTACAGACCATAGAATAGACTAGGGTTATATGTTATATATGTTCCAGTGTTTGGGACAGCTATTCTAAAGTTCCTTTATTTCAATGATCCTCAAGCTCTTCCGTGGTGAAATTTCTTTAAAATTTAGAAGTAAACAGAAATTAACTCAAAATAGTTTATAGACCTACATGCAAAACACAAATCTATAAAACATGTAGAAGGTAGAATAAGACTGAATCTAGGTGACCCTGGATTCAATGATGAATCTTTGGATACAATACCAAAAGCATGTGCCAGGAAAGAAAAAATTGATGTTAGACTTCATTAAATTTTAAAATGACTGCTCTGAACAAGACACTATTAAAAGAATGAAAAGAATTATGAATAGGGCTAGACTATTTGAAAAAACACATCTGATAAAGAATTGCTCTATACAAAGAGAACTTAAAACTCAACAATAAGAAAATAAACAACCTAATTTAAAAATGAGCAAAATGTCTAAACAGACACCTCACTGAAGAAGGTAGACAGATGACAAATAAACATATGAAAAATATGCATAACGTCATATGTCATTAAGGAATTGCAAACTAGAACAACAATTAGACGCAACCGACATAACTATTAGGATGACGAAAATCCAAAACGCTGGCAACACTAAATGCTGACTAAGATGCCATAGTCATCTCATTCCCTGTTGGTGGAAATGCAAAATGGCACCTCCATTTGGGGAGAAAATTTCACAATCTCTTTCAAAGCTAACCATAATCTTACCACACAATCCAGTAATAGCACGCCTACATTTTTATTGAAAGGAGTTGAAAACACATTCATCAAGAAACTCACACACTAGTTCAGTTCACTCAGTCGTGTCCGACTCTTTGCCACCCCATGGACTGCAGCACGCCAGGCTTCCCTGTCCATCACCAACTCCTGGAGATTACTCAAACTCATGTCCATCAAGTCGGTGATGCCATCCAACCATCTCATCCTCTCTTGCCCCCTTCTCCTCCTGCCTTCAATCTTTCCCAGCATCTGAGTCTTTTCCAATGAGTCAGTTCTTTGCATCAGGTGGCCAATGTATTGAAATTTAAGCTTCAGCATCAGTCCTTCCAATGAATATTCAGGACTGATTTCCTTTAGGATTGACTGGTTTGATCTCCTTGCAGAAAAGTAATTCTCAAGAGTCTTCTCCAACACCACAGTTCAAAAGCATCAATTCTTTGGCTCTCAGCTTTCTTTATAGTAAAATTCACATATGAATATTCGTAATCACCAGAAATTGGAAACTATTAAGATGCACTTCAATAAGTAAATGGATAACCTCTGGTACATCAATACAACAGAATATTACTCAGTATTAAAAAGAAATGAGCTATCAAGCCATACAAAAACACGAAGAAACTTAAATGCATATTGTAAGTGAAAGAAGCTAATCTGAAAAGGATGTGTTTAACACCATATGATTCTAACTATCTGATCATCTGGAAAAGGTTTTACAGCTCAGTGAAAGATCAGTGGTTTCCAGAGGTTTATGGGAGGGACAGAAGATTGAATAGGTGGAATAAATAAAATTTTAGAGTAGTACAACTATTCTGTATGATACTGTAATGGTAAGTATATTTGCATCCAACATGAAAAATTATGTTATACATTTGTCAAAATTCTTAGAACTATACAACACAAAGACTGAACCCTAATGTAAACTATTGTTGTAGTTGTTGATGCTTAGTCCCTAAGAGGTGTCTGACTCTTTGTGACCCCAAGGGCTGTAGCCCACCCAGGCTCCTCTTATCTATGGGATTTCCCAGGCAAAAATACTGGAGTGAGTAGCCATTTTCTTCTCTAGGGGATCCTCCAGACTCAGTGATCCAACCAGTGTCTCCTGTGTCTCCTGCATTAGCAAGCAGATACTTTACCAATGAGCCACCAGGGAAGGTTCAATGTAAACTATGGATCTTGGTTAATATGTATCAATATTGGTTCACTGGGCTTTCTTGACAGCTCTGCAGTAAAGAATCCACCTGCTAATGCAAGAGATGCAGGAGATACAGGTTGGATCCTTCGGTCAAGAGGATCTCCTGGAAAAGAGAATGACAACCCACTCCAGTATTCTTGCCTGGGAAATCCCATGAACAGAGGAGCCTGGCGGGCTACTGTCCAATGGGTCACAAAGAGTCAGACATGACTGAAGCGACTTAGCACACACACATGGTGAATTATCCTGAGAATCAAGTTTCAAACTCTTACCTATTGAATTCCAATATCTGGAATCTTTTCACTGTGCAAACCTTTTTCTCAATTCTGTGGGAATCCCCTAGCTATAACTCCTGAATTTCTGTGTGTGATATTTTATATTGGTACTATGTACTAGAAACATTTTTCCAACAAGATATTTACACGTTTGCTTTAAAATTAACATTCTCCTGACTAACATGTTTGTTGGTAATACATTTAAATGCCAACTTGACAACTTCCGAACATGCCTCAGTTCCAATAAGACATAACCTACAACTTGTTATTTTAGGGTATGGGCAGAACCAGGCCACAGCTATCATGGGGACAAGATGTGGTCAATATTAAAACAAGTAAAACATCTCTGTTGGGGATCCCAAATGGTAACATACGGTAAAAGAAAAAAGTGAGTAAAGAAATCAGTGAGTAAAGAAATCAGCAGCAATATCCACAAGACAAGCAAAAAAACAGAAATAGAGATACACCCACAGCTTGAGATGAATCCAAAAATAAACAGAAATAGAGAAAGAAGAAGACAGAACTCAAACCAGCAGGAAGTCACACTGAGATACTGTGAGATGCTGAGCTAGGCTGTCTCAACCCTGAGGCTTTTATATGCTTCCTGATGAGTCAGTTTACAGGTTGAAATATATAGCTGTATGCTAAGTACTATGCCAAATTATATTATTTCATCTAGTGGTCAAAGAAACCCAACGAAAAAGACAGCAGTGTCTCCATTTTACAGATAAGAAAGTGTGACTCCAAAAGCTTAAACAATTTTCTGATAATGAGTATTAGCAGAGACTCAAATGCAAGTTCTATTGATTTCAGAATTGGTGATTCCAGCCACTTTAACGTGCTACCTTGCTATTAAATATTAGGTGGTGATAGCTATTTGCTCGCATTTTTTAAAAGATCTGTTTCATTCATTTCAATAACACTAATGGCCATAGTTCAAATGGCATGATGGCCCTTTTCAACAACAACGCTTTAATTTGGTAGAGAGTGTGACCGGTTTCAGGATTGTTCCAAACTAGTCAAGCCTTTAGGTGATGCAGTCTGCTGGCAAAAGCAAGCACTCTGGCAGCAGTGAGAACCCCAACATGTTCCCCTTCTGTGCCCCCAGCACCAAGTACTGAGGCTTCCTGGAACTTAGAAAGTATTTAACAGATACTTGATGAAGGAACTGCTGTTTAGTTGCTAAGTCATGTCCCCATGGACTGCAGGATGCCAGGCTTACCTGTCTTCCACTACCTCCTGGAGTTTACTCAAATTCATGTCCTTTGAGTCCGTGATGTATTTAACCATATCATCCTCTGCCACCATCTGCTCCTTTTGCCTTTAATCTTTCCCAGTATCAGGGTCTTTTCCAATGAGTTGGCTCTTCGCATCAGGTGGCCAAAAAACTGGAGCTTCAATATCAGTCCTTCCAGTAAATATTCAGGATTGATTTCCTTTAGGATTGACTCATTTAATCTCCTTGTAGTCCAAGGGACTCTCAAGAGTCTCCCCCGCACCACAATTTTAAAGTATCAATTCTTTGGATTAAAATTAAGAAATGGAAAAGGTATTTTGGAGCTTTCCAGGAGGTACAGTGGTAAAGAATCTGTCTGCCAATGCAGAAGACACAGGAGACCAGGTTCAATCCCTGGGTTGGGAAGATCCCCTGGAGAAGGAAATGGCAACCCACTGCAGTATTCTTGCTTAAGAAATTCCATGGGCAGAGGAGCCTGGTGGACTGCAATCCATAGGGTTGCAAAGAGTTAGACATGACTGAGCTGAGGAGTACACACACACATTGATTCATCAGTGTATAACAAATGTACCATACTAATGCTAATAATAGTTGTTGCTGAGTTGATGAGTCGTACCCAACTCTTTTCAACCCTATGGATGGTAGCCCACGAGGCTCCTCTGTCTGTGGGATTTCCCAAGCAAAAATATTGGAGTGGGTTTCCATTTTCCAATAAGAGAGGGAGACCTTAATAATAATGGAAATTTTGTTCAACAAGTGTGGGCTTTCCTGGTGACTCAGTGGTAAAGAATCTGCCTGACAATGCAAGAGACTCAGGAAACATGGGTTCAGTCCCTGGGTTGGGAAGATCCCCTGAAGAATGAAATACTCCAGTATTCTTGCCTGGGAAATCCTATGGACAGAGGAACCTGGCAGGCTACAGCCCCTGAGATCTCTGAAGAGTCAGGCACGACTGAACATGTGCAGGATGTGTGCCCGTGTATACACACACACACACACACATAAAGATATATCAGTAGCATTATAGATAAATGAACTCAAAGTCAAACATACTTTTGTCAAATCTTAATTCCACCTACCATTTATTCAATGTATGACCTTAGTTAAGTTACACAATCTCACTGAGCCTCAATGTCCTTGTCCACAACATGAGCAATCATAATATCTGCCTATAATATCTGCCTCACATTATTGGACTGATTAAAATAAGATTAGACATATAAAGCATTAAGTACACTGCCTGTTGTATAGAAAATAAAGGAGTAAATAAAATAATCAGAAATAACACCTGATTCATCTTATTTTCTACATCACCTATAGTTTGAAAGATTTTTCTAAAAAGTAAATTTGCCATTTAATAGCCTAAAGATTATAGTAATTTTAACATTGAAATATACTCTCCTATGGTTTACATTAATATATCTATCTTATTTAGGGGATTAATTTTGTAATATAGGAAATAACTTTCTCAAGGAATGATAAACTAAAGCAGCAAAAGTAATCTCCTTTGCATCTCACCAATCAGGTATCTGTTCATGCTTTGAATTCCATCAATCCTCAATTCTTCAGGTTGTGGCAGGGCAGAAAACGGAGCTCTGATTTGTCAGTTACACTCCGTAGATATGAGGGCACACAGATAAAATCTATTAGGCCAGCAGGGCACCCATTAATGTCCCAGTGGCAGTAATTAAATCCGGATGGAAAAATAACTACAAATGTTTCCCCAAAACTGAACCAGATGTTTTGGCAACAGGATGAAGGCACAAACCTGAAAAGCTCCACATGCCACAGACAAAGGCTCTTCAGAAGCAGCCGTCTGTGAGCCGTGGGCTGCACACTGTCACCATCTCAACCTGCCGGCAACATTAGCAGCAGAGGGGTCCCCCCGTCCCACCCCGTGCGTACCTGCGATCGATCAGAGGCACAAACAGACAATTGGAAGAACCGTCAATTTATTAAAAGCACCTCTAATAATGAAGGAAAATGCGAACACATTTATATCTCCACGTGTGAGGCCACAATCGATTCACAGTGGCGCTCCAACTTAGTCATGCCTCATAGATCATCTTTCTAGGTAGCTCACACAGGATACAATTTCCTAATTAATAGGCAGTAAAAGTATTAATTATCGCCATATTCATTTAGTGTTCAATTAACAAATGAAAACTTAAAATGCATTTCCACAGCTGGTCAAAGGTGACCTGAGGGAACCCTAAATAACCAACATCATTTTCATTCTTATTTCTTTCTTTAGATTGTTGCTTTTATTTTTTTTTTTCTCTCCCTATTTTGATTCCCTTAAGACATCCACACTGGCCTATTTCCCTTCTCAGCACATCATTTAAATGTCTTGACAAACTGTTTTCCAGTGAGGCAGAGCTCACTCTTGCGCTGGTATGTATATCTACCATGAAGCTATCATGATATCCTGTCATGAAATGAGATGAGAAAAGTTATTTGATCCGTGGAGACTTAATAACGGCTGCACTGGTTTCCATCAGCAAAGGCCAGCAGCAGAGGGTAAGAGGAGACCGCAATCAGCTGGACTTTAATTCAGTGCAGTGTGCCGACCTGAACATCAAGAAGGCAGAAATAAGAAGCTGGCTAGCCACTGCATCCACACAGCACCGTGGAGCACAGCAGAGTGACACCAGCTACCATCTCCTTAGGCTGGTGAATTTCACTCTGTCAAGTCAATTGCTACCCTGGTACCTCTCTTATGAGTGTTAATTTATCTCCAGTGTTAAGGAGGTTAACGACACTGTTATTTTCTCTGCTACTGAGCTTTACTGCATGTCTGCTGGATGATATTCCGAGTAACCTCATCAGAGGAAGGAATCACAGAGAAAACCTTCTTGAACAATAAATAACCTTTAAAAATAACATGTGCTTCAGAGAGAGGAAATAAAGCAATATAATGTTAATTGTGGAGACTATGGAGGAAATGTTTTTCATCCATCAAAAGAGACAGCATAATGGCAGCATGTTCTCTAAAGCACAGTGTTACCCAAAATCCTACATGAAGGACTGAAGTTGTACTTTCAAGTGGTCCCCATCAATTTGAACTGAAATTTCACTAAGGTAAGAGTTAGAGATATTTTCTATTTAGCCTTCAGAATTCTTTTTGTTTTATTTTTCTGTCAAATACTCCAGAGACCTGAGCCTTTTACAGTGAAGAGGCATAGATAGGAAACACATCACCTTAACTCTCTTGGTACCAAAAAACCATATATTCCAAATCTAAGAATTTCCTCAGGTGATCAGCTGAATAAGCCTTCTGCCACTCGCCCCACTGTCCCAAACTCCCTGCTCTCAACTCATGATTTGTGTTGGGATTTGTGGATCTGTTAATAGCTAACTTTCTAAATTTTATGTGTATAAGGATCCACGGAATTATAATCACAATTGGGAATATTAATTTTAAGTTATCACCTAATATAACTAGAGAGACAGGTTGGAGTCCTCTGTGGCTCTCCAATATGATGATTCTCACTGAAAACACTGTTCTTGAAATTCTTTGGGAGATAACCACTTCATTATTCTATAGTTAGACTTCTTTTTCCCCCATAAAATCCTGACCCTGTAGCATGGTTTTAAATTCTACCCACAGAGAGAAAAATATCTGCTGTTCATGAACTTTTACTGACTGACAAATTTCCAAGTACTGCATAGCAAATGATTCCCAATGTAAACAGCAGTGAACTGTGAATAAAAATGCCAAATCACCTCTTCGCCTTTTAATGTTCTCTAACCTGAGGAACAAGACTGAGTTGGCTGAAGCATGTGTTAAAATGTTTGCATTGAGGTATATGCCTTCTACCAATGGAGACTAGACATGGGAATTCACCCACCTCAGTCTAAGCCAGTGCTGAGGTCAGAGTCAGCTCTTTCAGATATCAATTCTTTTAGAAAAAGCAGATCACTTATTTTTGCTCCTCTTCACTCTTTCTCATCTTGCATTACCTGTACTTCTTCCTCTTTTGGAAGTCCTTTCCACAAAACAACCCGTAATTCAATCGCCTTGTAAGTGTAACATTATAAAGTTAGCTGTTGTTCAGTTGCTAAGACGTGTCCAACTCTCCGACAACATGGACTGCAGCACACCAGACTCCTCTATCCTCCACTATCTCCCAGAGTTTGCTCAGATTCATGTCCATTGAGTCAGTGATGCTATCTAACCATCCTCTGCTGCCCCTTCTCCTTTTGCCCTCAATCTTTCCCAGCATCAGGGTCTTTCTAATGAGTCAGCTCTTCTCATTAAGAGGCCAAAGTATTGGAGCTTCAGCTTCAGCATCAGTCCTTCCAATGAATATTCAGGACTGATTTCCTTTAGAATTGACTGGTTTGAGCTCCTTCAAGTCCAAGGGACTCTCAAGAATCTTCTGCAGCACCACAAGAAAAAAGCAGCAATTCTTCAGTGCTCAGCCTACTTTATGGTCCAATTCTCACATATATACATGACTACTGGAAAAACCACAGCTTTGACTAAACGGACCTTTGTTGGCAAGTAGGAAACAACAAAGATGAACTAAAATTCTGATGCTGAAAAGTCAGCTGGGTTTTCTCAAAGTGGTTTCCTCCTTTTCTCCAACTTTACAGAATACAATTCAAACTTTCATACATCTTCTCAAAACTATAAAATATTTTATGTCATGGACTTCTAGAATTACTCTTAAATAGTCAATATTACCAATATTAGCTCTGTGCCTCCCAGTAGCCATGTACAGACACATATACATATACCTAATATGAATCAGTAGCCACACACAGACATACATATTTATATATAATTTTTGCCCTGGTCTTTTGACAAACAACTCTTTGAGTCATCTATTTTTTTTTATTATCCCTTCCGTATGGACAATGGTTTCCATGGCATAAGGAAATTAACAGAAGTTGTAACCGAAAAGGAAAAGGCTTGGCCAAAGTTAATTTAATATCTGTCAGGTGCTTTAGACTCATGAACTCTTATTACAACAAGAAGAGGTATAAACACGCATACCCTGTGACCACACAAGGATACTAAAACTTAAGAGAAGCCGGGTAATTGTAGGGATTGCACAGCTGTTAGGGTTGACGGAAATGACTTCAAAGCTTGTGCTCTTCATACTCTCAATTTTGTGCACCTTGCATTGTTATGCCACACCCTGGGAAGCAACCAATATCTCCAGGCTAAATGTTAGTGCTGACATCAAATATTTCATCTATTTTGACATTAACCCTGAGCACCTATAGGAATGTGTTTGGGTTGTGAGTCACTGTGTTTTGAAAACTATCCACATCTCCCTGGTAAAAATTAGAGATACAAAGATTAACTTAACATGTCCATTAGTACTTTGTTTTGTATGGTATATTTTTTCCTATGGGACCATCACAAAATATGCTCTTGGTTGTAAGCACAGAGAGCCACTTGAGTTCATTTAAGCTCTTGGGATTTGGAAGGGTAAAAGCTAAACAAATTAAAAGGAGAAGGTAAAAGGTCAGGACCAGGAAACAGAAAGGAGGTGAGAGAGGCTGGAGGTGAGAAACAATTTGGGAAGACCCTTGTCACCACTGCGGCTGCACAACTCTGCCACCACTAAATGCAGACCGCAAGGTGCCCACCACTCTGCTGGGCTATACTGTCTGCAAGCAAGATCGCCTACTTGACATTCAAAGTCCTGCATGAGCGGATTAGACTGGCTGAACCTAGGTCGCCTGCCCTTCCTTCCATTTGGCCTTCATGGGATGGAGAGAAATTGGATTGATTCTATAGTAAAATGATGACACAGCCTCCCACCCAGAGTTGTGTAACAGAGAATCACCAAATCCAGAAAGGGATTCTTCTGCAACGCAGGTTTAAAAAAAAAAAAAAAGACAAATATCCAACTAACCTTGAAAGACTCTTCCAAATGGTTCTATTCCCTGTAAAGTTCATTTGTATGTACTTGATTGAGTAACAACACTGGGAAATGAATAGTGCTTTCTTTAATTCCCAAGTCTCTGTTTGTTTTTCCTTCTTTTTTTTTTTTTTAATATATCAATGTTTATTATCAGATTTTTCCACCAGTATTACGAGTGACCAGTGTGATATGGGCAAGAGTCTCCTAAGGGTTCAATTTATATCTCTTTTCAGTATTTCAACCTGACCATGAAAAATTATTGCTCTTGGAAAAATTAATACCCAGAAGGGAATTGTGATCTGATGGAGCTGAAGATGAGTACTGCTTTCTGATATATGTTCTGTCACCTACTCTGAACTCTGTCTCCCATCACTGCTCTGAGCCCATCTCCTATATTTGTGAATTAGGGCTAGTAATACTCCGGCAGGTCTCTGGGAGTGAAATGTGATAGAACCCAACAGATAGTAAGCACTCTATGTTTATTAAAGGTACGTTTATCTTTTTGCAGGATTGTATCCAATGGCTATAAGCTATTAATCATCATAATTTCCACCCATAACTACTTCATGCTCTTAATGGCAACTTGATATCCTAAGTATTCTCAACTGGCAGTTCAGAATAGGGTTGCCTTTACTGGGTCTTAGAGCTTAAACCACAACTATAAATTACATTCATCTCAAGCTCTTACATGACTGAGATTCTCTCAAAATGAATTCATTTTGCCCCAAGGTGCTTCATCAATGGATAAACCATCCTGGTCAGGATTACAAGTGTCTTTGTAGCATTTGGATAAGCTGATAGAGTAGAAGTCAGGCACAGAGAAGTGGAAAGCATATTTCCTATCCTCTTGGCAGCTTACAATTTGGTTGAAGAGCAATCAACAAATGCAGACATATATACAGTCATACCAATAATGTTAGTTACACATTTGTGCATACTACCCAACAAGGCGGTTTGACCTCAAGGACTCAGTGATCATTAGTCTAGCATAAGCAGGAAAGAGGGAGGTTAGAATTCACAGAAAATGTTGTTTCTTTAAAAGATAGTTAAAGGGAGAGTACAATTTGAATAAGAGAGGAGAAAAAGAGAAGTTTAGCCAAGTAATACAGGATAAGCCGGGGCTTCTGTGATGGCTCGGCAGGTGAAGAAACCACCTTCAATGCAGGAGACGTGGGAGATGCAGGTTCAGTCCCTGGGTTGAGAAGATTCCCTGGAGAAAGGAATGGCAACCCACTCCACTATTCTCGCCTGGAGAATCCCATGGACAGAGGGACCTGGAAGACTACAGTTATGGGATCTCAAGAATCAGAAACAACTGAGCATGAGCACAGGAAAAGCTAAAGTAAGATGGAACAGGGATGTTTCAGTGTGTGCTGGCAAAAACGTTTTAAATGTACAGAGCAATTGTTGAGGCAAAGAAATCCATGGAGTTCCCCATCTCTCACCTCTAGAAGGAATTTCCTGTCTTTTGATTTTATACCCGAAATTAGTATTGATATGTCCTCTGGTCCCATGACATTCTTGGTAACATCTCTCATCTTGAATTAATATATTGACCATAACCATCAAACTATTTTTGAGTCATATTGCTACACTTTATATAAATTTTCTTTGCCTGTTTTGCACATGCATGTCTCAGATTGCCCAGTTTTTTAAAAAAAATTGTTGTTCAGTCACATCTGACTCTTTGCAACCCCATGCATGGACTGCAGCATGCCAGGCTTCACTGTCCTTCACCATCTCCTAGAGTTTGCTCAAACTCATGTCCACTGAGTGGGTGATGCCATCCAACCATCTCATTATCTTTTATTTCCCCCCAAATAGCTCTAGGATCCCTGGAGATTTTCCATGTCTCCCTCCCCAGGACTTTTCTAAGTCTCTGAGCTTCCTCATCCATAAGAAAAAGAGTATTGTAAAAGGACAATATGGAAGCCTCTCAGGGACTTTAATTTAGATGCCAGAGGGTCCTTAGTAAACAGTATTTTGTGAGCCTCTATTTGAAATGTTATTTTTATGATCCCACCTATGGTAATAGTGCTGCCCCTGAAGTATTAGAAGTAGGTGGCTAATTTTCACAGTGATTCAGGCCATAGCTGTTGGACTAGGTGTTTATTGTCCTGACTGCATCAGATGACTGCCTATTGTTTTTCTAAGTAGCATCATAAACGTTTTTCCTTCTCTTGGTGCATTTTATTTTCCTCTCTTGGAAAGTCTACTTATGCTTAGTCTCTTGGTACTAAAGGTCTACCTTTATCCCCAGTCCCCATGATAGTCACATTGAATGGGCATGGGATCCTTGAGGAGACTTTTTTTCTGAGTACTAATTCCAAATTTCAAAACATTTCACTTGAGAATTTATTTTCATACTATTTACATCACTTGACCTTTAAAAAATGGTTATGTGAAGTAATTTTGCCCGTGCCACCCCTTGGATTAATGAAATTATGCCACTTCTATTCTAATGGATTTAATTAAGACTTTCTGGGCATTTGTTACAATAGCAAAGGAACATTGAAAAGACAGGGCAGAATTACTCTCATGGTCACAGAGCAAATGTATACATGACAGTTGTCAGAGATGCTCTTAGATGACACCAGAGCTCCATCAAGGTTTACTGCATTAATATTGATGATGGAGCCTCTGAGACTCAGACAGGTGGCCATGCTCACTAACAATCTCATTTAATGAGCCCTAAGGATCCTGGAATAAAAGCCCTATATTCACAATTCAATTTGTTCATGGCCTCCAAAAGGCATGGAATAATGACAAGTGAAACAAGAGCAATATAGATGCCACAGCAAGGAGAAAACACAGAATCCAAGAAAATGGGTTGCTTCTTTATGTTGTATGTCTATTACTGAGAGCTTTCCTGGTGACTTAGATGGTAAAGAATCTCCTTGTATTATTATATTTTATTGAAATATGGTTGATTTACAATGCTGTGTTAGTTTCAGGTATACAGCATAGTGATCCAGTTTTATATATATATATATATATATATATATATATATATATATATATATCAGTTCAGTTCGTCTCTCACTCATGTCTTACTCTTTGCAACCCTGTGGACTGCAGCATGCAAGGCTTCCCTGTCCTTCACCAAATCCCAGAGTTTATTCAATCTCATTTCCATCCAGTCGGTAATAACATCCAACCATCTCATCCTCTGTCAACCCCTTCTCCTCCCGCCTTCAATCTTGCCCAGCACCAGGCTCTTTTCAAATAAGTCAGTCTTCACATCAGGTGGCCAGAGTATTATGGTTTCAGCTTCAGCATCAGTCCTTTCAAAGAATACTCAGGACCTTTAAGATGGACTGGATGGAGCTCCTTGCAGTCCAAGGGACTCTCAAGACTCCTCCACCAACACAGTTCAAAAACAATATTTCTTTGGTGCTCAGCTTTCTTTAGAGTCTAACTCTCACACCCATACATGATTACTAGAAAAACCATAGCTTTGACTAGACAGACCTTTGTTGAAAAAGTAATATCTCTGCTTTTAAATATGCTGTCTAATTTGGTCATAGCTTTTCTTCCAAGGAGCAAGCATGTTTTAATTTCATGGCTGCGGTCACCATCTGCAGTGATTTTGGAGCACAAAAGAATAAAGTCTATCACTATTTCCATTGTTCCCTCATCTATTTGCCATAAAGTGGTGGGACCAGAGGTCATGATCTTAGTTTTCTGAAAGTTGAGTTTTAAGCCAACTTTTTCACTCTCCACTTTTGCTTTCATCAAGAGGCTCTTTCGTTCCTCTTCCCTTTCTGCCAGAAGAGAGGTGTCATCTGCATATCTGAGGTTATTGATATTTCTCCCAGAAATCTTGATTCCAGTTCATGCTTCATCCATTCCAGCATTCCACAGGATGTACTCTGCATATAAGTTAAATAAGCAGGGTGACAATATACAGCCTTGATGTACTCCTTTCCCAATTTGGAACCAGTCTGTTGTTCCATGTCTAGTTCTAACTGTTGCTTCTTGGCCCACCTATAGATTTCTCAGGAGGCAGGTAAGGTGGCCTGGTATACCAATCTCTTTAAGAATTTTCCACAGTTTGTTGTGATCCACACAGTCAAAGGCTTTGGTATAGCCTATAAAGCAGAAATAGATGTTTTTCTGGAACTCTCTTGCTTTTTCAATGATACAATGGATGTTGGTAATTTGATCTCTGATTCCTCTGGCTTTTCTAAATCCAGCTTGAACATCTGGAAGTTCATGGTTCACGTAATGCTGAAGGCTGGCTTGGAGAATTTTGAGCATTACTTTACTAGCATGTGAGATGAGTGCAATTGTGCGGTAGTTTGAGCATTCTTTGGCATTGCCTTTCTTTGGGATTGGAATGAAAACTTACCTGTTGCAGTCCTGGGGCCAGTGCTGAGTTTTCCAAATTTGCTGACATATTGAGTGCAGCACTTTCACAGCATCATCTTTTAGGATTTGAAATAGCCCAACTGCAATACCATACTTCCACTAGCTTTGTTTGTAGTGATGCTCTCTAAGGCCTGTTTGATTTCCCATTCAAGGATGTCTGGCTCTGGGTGAGTGATCACATCATCATGGTTATCTGGGTCATGAAGGTCTTTTTTGTATAGTTCTTCTGTGTATTCTTGCCACCTTTTCTTAGAATCTTCTGCTTCTGTTAAATCCATACCATTTCTGTCCTTTATCAAGCCCATCTTTGCATGAAATGTTCCCTTGGTATCTCTAATTTTCTTGAAGAGATCTCTAGTCTTTCCCATTCCATTGTTTTCCTCTATTTCTTTGCATTGATCACTGAAGGAGGCTTTCTTATCTCTCCTTGCTATTCTTTGGAGTTCTGCATTCAAATGGGTATATTTTTCCTTTTCTCGTTTGTCTTTAGCTTCTCTTCTTTTCACAGCTATTTGTAAAGCCTCCCTAGAAAACCATTGTGCCTTTTTGCATTTCTTTTTCTCAGGGATGGTCTTGATAACTGCCTCCTGTACAAAGTCATGTATTTCCATCCATAGTTCTTCAGGAACTCTATCAGATCTAATCCCTTGAATCTATTTGTCACTTCCACTCTATAATCGTAAAGGATTTGATTTAGGTCATACCTGAATGGTCTAGTGGTTTTCCCTATTGTCTTTAATTTCAGTCTGAATTTGGCAATAAGGAGTTCATGATCTGAGTCACAGTCAGCTCCTGGTCTTGTTTTTGTTGTCTGTATAGAGTTTCTCCATCTTTAGCTGCAAAGAATATAATCAATCTGATTTCAGTGTTGACCATCTGGTGATGTCCATGTGTAGAGTATTTTTGGAAGAGGGTGTTTGCTATGACTAGTGCATTCTCTTGGTAAAACTGTAAGCCTTTGACCTGCTTCATTTTGTAGTCCAGTCAAATTTGCCTGTTACTCCAGGTATCTCTAGACTTCCTACATTTGCACACCAGTGCTCTATAATGAAAAGGACATCTTTTTCAGGTGTTAGTTCTAAAAGGTCTTATAGGTCTTCATAGAAGTGTTCAACTTCAGCTTCTTCAGCATTACTGGTTGGGCATAGACTTGGATTACTGTGATACTGAATGGTTTGCCTTGGAAACAAACAGAGATCATTCTGTCATTTTTGAGACTGCATCCAAGTACTGCATTTCAGGCTCTTCTGTTGATTATGATGGCTACTCCTCTTCTTCTAAGGCATTCTTGTCCACTGTAGTAAATATAATGGTCATCTGAGTTAATCCAGTTTCTGTTGATGGGCGGGGCTGGGTTCCCTTCCTGTTGTTTGACCTGAGGCCAAGCTCTGCTGGAGGTAATGAAGATAAGGCAAGCTCATTCAAGAAGCCCCATGTTAGCACTGCAGCAGTCAGTGCCCCCAGCCTGCAGCATGCCACCATTGCCCCAGGCCTCCACTGGAGACTCCTGGATACTCACAGATACTCATATATAGACATATGTATGTGTGTGTGTGTGTGTTGGAGAAGGAAATGGCAACCCACTCCAGTATTCTTGCCTGGGGAATCCCAGGAACAGAGGAGCCTCATGGGCTCTTGTCTATGGGGTTGTACAGAGTCGGACATGACTGAAGCGACTTAGCAGTGGCAGCACCAGCATATATATGTATGTATAGAGGAAAACAACAGAATGGGAAAGACTAGGGATCTCTTCAAGAAAATCAGAGATACCAAAGGAACATTTCATGCAAAGATGGGCTCGATAAAGGACAGAAATGGTATGGACCTAAGAGAAGCAGAAGATATTAAGAAGAGATGGCAAGAATACACAGAAGAACTGTACAAAAAAGATCTTCACAACCCGGATAATCATGATGGTGTGATCACTGACCTAGAGCCAGACATCCTGGAATGTGAAGTCAAGTGGGCCTTAGAAAGCATCACTATGAACAAACCTAGTGGAGGTGAAGGAATTCCAGTTGAGCTATTCCAAATCCTGAAAGATGATGCTGCGAAAGGGCTGCACTCAATATGCCAGCACATTTGGAAAACTCAGCAGTGGCCACAGGACTGGAAAAGGTCAGTTTTCATTCCAATCCCAAAGAAAGGCAATGCCAAAGAATGCTCAAACTACCGCACAATTGCACTCATCTCACACGCTAGTAAAGTAATGCTCAAAATTCTCCAAGCCAGGCTTCAGCAATATGTGAACCATGAACTTCCTGATGTTCCAGCTGGTTTTAGAAAAGGCCGAGGAACCAGAGATCAAATTGCCAACATCCACTGGATCATGGAAAAAGCAAGAGAGTTCCAGAAAAGCATCTATTTCTGCCTTATTGACTATGCCAAAGCCTTTGACAGTGTGGATCACAATAAACTGTGGAAAATTCTGAAAGAGATGGGAATACCAGACCACCTGATCTGCCTCTTGAGAAATTTGTATGCAGGTCAGGAAGGAACAGTTAGAACTGTACATGGAACAGCAGACTGGTTCCAAATAGGAAAAGGAGTTTGCCAAGGCTGTATATTGTCACCCTGTTTATTTAACTTATATACAGAGTACATCATGAGAAATGCTGGACTGGAAGAAACACAAGCTGGAATCAAGATTGCCAGGAGAAATATCAATAACCTCAGATATGCAGATGACACCACCCTTATGGCAGAAAGTGAAGAGGAACTCAAAAGCCTCTTGATGAAAGTGAAAGAGAAGAGTGAAAAAATGAGCTTAAAGCTCAACATTCAGAAAACAAAGATCATGGCATCTGATCCCACCACTTCATGGGAAATAGATGGGGAAACAGTGAAAACAGTGTCAGACTTTATTTTTCTGGCCTCCAAAATCACTACAGATGGTGACTGCAGCCATGAAATTAAAAGACACTTACTCCTTGGAAGGAAAGTTATGACCAACCTAGATAGCATATTCAAAAGCAGAGACATTACTTTGCCAACAAAGGTCTGTCTAGTCAAGGCTATGGTTTTTCCTGTGGTCAAATATGGATGTGAGAGTTGGACTGTGAAGAAGGCTGAGCGCCGAAGAACTGATGCTTTTGAACTGTGGTGTTGGAGAAGACTCTTGAGAGTCCCTTGGACTGCAAGGAGATCCAACCAGTCCATTCTGAAGGAGATCAGCCCTGGGATTTCTTTGGAAGGAATGATGCTAAAGCTGAAACTCCAGTACTTTGGCCACCTCATGCTAAGAGTTGACTCATTGGAAAAGACTCTGATGCTGAGAGGGACTGGGGGCAGGAGGAGAAGGAGATGACAGAGGATGAGATGGCTGGATGGCATCACTGACTCGATGGACCTGAGTCTGAGTGAACTCCGGGAGTTGGTGATAGACAGGGAGGCCTGGCGTGCTGCGATTCATGGGGTAGCAAAGAGTCGGACACGACTGAGCAACTGATCTCATCTGATCTGATACATATGTGTGCATCTATTTTTTTCAGATTCTTTTCCCTTATCAGTTCAGTTTAGTTCAGTCTCTCAGTCGTGTTGGAGTCTTTGTGACCCCATGGACTGTAGAACATCAGGCCTCCCTGTCCATCACCAACTCCCAGAGTTTACTCAAACTCATGTCCATCGAGTTGGTGATGCCATCCAACCATCTCATCCTCTGTCATCCCCTTATCCTCCCACCTTCAATCTTTCCCAGCATCAGGCTCTTTTCAAATAAGTCAGTTCTTCACATCAGGTGGCCAAAGTACTGCAGTTTCACCTTCAGCATTAGTCCTTCCAATGAATACTCAGGACTGATTTCCTTTAAGATGGACTGGTTGGATCTCCTTGCAGTCCAAGGGACTCTCAAGAGTCTTCTCCAACACCACAGTTCAAAAACATCAATTCTTCAGAGCTCAGCTGTCTTTATAGTCCAGCTCTCACATCCATACATGACTACTGGAAAAGCCATAGCTTTGACTAGACAGACCTTTGTTGAAAAAGTAATATCTCTGCTTTTAAATATGCTATCTAGGTTGGTCATAGCTTTTCCTCCAAGGAGCAAGCATCTTTTAATTTCATGGCTGCAGTCACCATCTGCAATGATTTTGGAGCCCAAACAAATGAAGTCTGTCACTGTTTCCATTGTTTCACTATCTGTTTGCCATGAAGTGATGGGACCAGATGTCATGATCTTAGTTTTCTGAATGTTGAGCTTTAAGCCAACTTTGTCACTCTCCTCTTTCACTTTCATCAAGAGGCTTTTTAGTTCCTCTTCACTTTCTGTCATAAGGGTGGTGTCATCTGCCTATCTGAGGTGATTGATATTTCTCCCAGCAATCTTGATTCCAGCTTGTGCTTCATCCAGCCCAGAGTTTCTCATGATGTACTCTGCATATAAGTTAAATAAGCAGGGTGACAGTATACAGCCTTGATGTACTCCTTTCCCGATTTGGAACCAGTTCCCCTTATAGGTTATTACAAAATACTGAGTATAGTTCCCTGTGCTATAGAGTAAGACCTTATCGGTTATTATTTTATATATAAAATAGGTATATTTAAAATGTGTATGTATGTTAATCCCATCCTCCTAATATTATTCCTCCTACTCCTTCCCCTTTGACAGCCATGAGTTTGTTTTCAATTTCTGTTTTGTAAATAAGTTCATTTGTATCTTTTTCTTTCAGATTCCACATGCCAGTGATATCTTATGGCATTTGTCTTTCTCTGCAGGGCTTACTTCATTTAGTTTGATAATCTCTATTTCCATCCAATAGTGCCATGTTGCTGCAAATGGCACTATTTTTTAAATACCTTTCCACAGAATTCTCTGACCTGTTTTGTTGTTCATGTTTAAGTGCTATTCTCCCCAAAGATTGGCCATCAACTGCATATGTGTTGAAGGAGGAAAATCTTGCCTGTCTTATATTATTTTGTATTCACTTTTTTCACTTAGCATAAATTGAAGCCTTATCGTGATGCAATCAAGCTACATTCTGCCCTTTCCAAACTGTAGAAGAAAAGTAAAAAAGAAGAAAAAGAGGGATTGAGTTTGAGGGAGATGCTTGTATATCAAATGCCCAATTATCAACACCTACCCACCCATTTGTTAAAATGACACCTTGAGTACCCCAGGTATGTTAGTTCTCTTCTGCAGTGTAACCAATTACCTCAAAACTTAGTACTATGAAAGGAAAACATTTATCACATTCCCCATCCCATGCACCCTAGCTGGGTGCTTCTAACTCAAGGTCTCTACAGAGATTGCCTCTAAAGTTTGATTTGGGGAGAATCTGCTTCCAAGCTCACTCACCTGGTGTTGGCAATTCTTAATTCTTTGCTAGCTGTTGGACTGAGGGCATCAGTTTCTTGTTGGCTGTTGGCCAGAGACCCACCTCTTTCAGTTCCTTTCCATATAAGCCTCTCCACTGTCATACCATAGTGTGGCAGCTGGCTTCCTTCAGCTGAACACAAGAGAGCAAGAACACAAGAGAGAGTGCTGAAGATGAAAGCCATGATCTTTTTGTAACTTGATCTAGTAAATGACACCCCATCACTTTTGCCATATTTTATTTGTTAGCATCAACAGGACCAGCCCACACTCAAAGGGCTATGAATGCTAAAGAGTAAGGATTTACTGCAGGCCATGTGAAAGGCTATCTACCACAGCTACATATAGACCTGGAGATGTTAAGAACATCTTCTTGCCAATAAAGAGATAAAGATTAGAAGTAAAGTTCTCAATATATTCAATGAAGCTGAAGTGTTCCTATGTCCTGGTTTTCCCAAGAGAATCATGACTTGAGCCTACTGTTCTGGCATGACTATGAATAAATGTCCCCATTCACTTTCAAAATTGCCCAAATTTGAATGATATATTATATCTAAGCTATTCAATCAAACTTTCTTTACTTATGTTAATACTCTGCACCTGTGTTGTTCAAAATGCAGAAATGTATAATGACTGAACACGAAATATAGCTAGTCAGATCAGATCAGATCAGTCACTCAGTCGTGTCCGACTCTTTGCAACCCCATGAATCGCAGCATGCCAGGCCTCTCTGTCCATCACCAACTCCCAGAGTTCACTGAGACTCACGTCCATCGAGTCAGTGATGCCATCCAGCCATCTCATCCTCTGTCGTCCCCTTCTCCTCCTGTCCCCAATCCCTCCTAGCATCAGAGTCTTTTCCAGTGAGTCAATTCTTCACATGAGACGGCCAAAGTACTGGAGTTTCAGCTTTAGCATCATTCCTTCCAAAGAAATCCCAGGTCTGATTTCCTTCAGAATGGACTGGTTGGATCTCCTTGCAGTCCAAGGGACTCTCAAGAGTCTTCTCCAACACCACAGTTCAAAAGCATCAGTTCTTCGGCGCTCAGCCTTCTTCACAGTCCAACTCTCACATCCATACTTGACCACAGGAAAAACCATAGCCTTGACTAGACAGACCTTTGTTGGCAAAGTAATGTCTCTGCTTTTGAATATGCTATCTAGGTTGGTCATAACTTTCCTTCCAAGGAGTAAGTGTCTTTTAATTTTATGGCTGCAGTCACCATCTGCAGTGATTTTGGAGCCCAAAAAAATAAAGTCTGACACTGTTTCCACTGTTTCCCCATCTATTTCCCATGAAGTGGTGGGACCGGATGCCATGATCTTTGTTTTCTGAATGTTGAGCTTTGAGCCAACTTTTTCACTCTCCACTTTCACTTTCATCAAGAGGCTTTTTAGTTCTTCTTCACTTTCTGCCATAAGGGTGGTGTCATCTGCATATCTGAGGTTATTGAGATTTCTCCCGGCAATCTTGATTCCAGCTTGTGTTTCTTCCAGTCCAGCATTTCTCATGATGTACTATGCATTATAAGTTAAATAAACAGGGTGACAATATACAGCCTTGACAAACTCCTTTTCCTATTTGGAACCAGTCTGTTGTTCCATGTACAGTTCTAACTGTTGCTTCCTGACCTGCATACAAATTTCTCAAGAGGCAGATCAGGTGGTCTGGTATTCCCATCTCTTTCAGAATTTTCCACAGTTTATTGTGATCCACACAGTCAAAGGCTTTGGCATAGTCAATAAAACAGAAATAGATGTTTTTCTGGAACTCTCTTGCTTTTTCCATGATCCAGCGGATGTTGGCAATTTGATCTCTGGTTCCTCTGCCTTTTCTAAAACCAGCTGGAACATCAGGAAGTTCATGGTTCACGTATTGCTGAAGCCTGGCTTGGAGAATTTTGAGCATTATTTTACTAGTGTGTGAGATGAGTGCAATTGTGCGGTAGTTTGAGCATTCTTTGGCATTGACTTTCTTTGGGATTGGAATGAAAACTGACCTTTTCCAGTCCTGTGGCCACTGCTGAGTTTTCCAAATGTGCTGGCATATTAAATGCAGAACTTTCACAGCATCATCTTTCAGGATTTGAAAGAGTTCAACTGGAATTCCATCACCTCCACTAGCTTTGTTCGTAGTGATGCTTTCTAAGGCCCACTTGACTTCACATTCCAGGATGTCTGGCTCTAGGTCAGTGATCACACCATCGTGATTATCTGGGTCGTGAAGATCTTTTTTGTACAGCTAGTACAATTGAGCAATTGAATTTTAAATTTTATGTAAATAGCCCTATATAGTCAGTACCGCTGTACTGGACAGAGTAATACTGTGTGGTTGGGATTCTCCAGGCAAGAATACTGGAGTGGGTTGTCAGGCCTTCCTCCAGGGGATCTTCCCAACCCAGAGATTGAAACCAGGTCTCCGCATTGCAAGCAGATTCTTTAACATCTGAGTCACCAGAGAAGCCCAAGAATACTGGAGTGGGTAGCCTATCCCTTCTCCAGGGGATCTTCCTGACCCAGGAATCAAACTGGGGTCTCGTGCATTGCAGGCGGCTTCTTTACCAGGTGAGCTACCAGTGAAGGCCACTCAAAGGCTAGCCTTCTTCAATGGGTTAGAGAATCTGAGGTTGAAATTTGTTCAGTTTGATCCCCTTCTGCTTAATGTGGAGATATGGAGCATATCATTTTAGCTCTCTAGACATCAAATGAGGAACACTCATCTATAAAAAGAGGTCAAACATCTCAGAAGCTGTGATTTTACCTCTTCTCCTTTCTTGCCATTTCAGTCACTTTGGTGAGAACACTATCTTCGGTCACTAATTTTCCACAAACCTGCTTTTGCTAAATTCATGGATGACCTCTAATTTGACATTCCCCATAGGAGGAAGCACAAGCTGGAATCAAGATTGCCAGGAGAAATATCAATAACCTCAGATATGCAGATGACACCACCCTTATGACAGAAAGTGAAGAAGAACTAAAGAGCCTCTTGATGAAAGTGAAAGAGGAGAGTGAAAAAGTTGGCTTAAAGCTCAACGTTCAGAAAACGAAGATCATGGCATCTGGTCCCATCACTTCATGGCAAACAGATTGGGGAAAAGTGGAAACAGTGGCTGACTTTGTTATTCTGGGCTCCACAATCACTGCAGATGGTGATTGCTGCCATGAAATTAAAAGATGCTTACTCCTTGGAAGGAAAGTTATGACCAACCTAGACAGAATATTAAAAAGCAGAGACATTACTTTGCCAACAAAGGTCCATCTAGTCAAGACTATGGTTTTTCCAGTAGTCATGTATGGATGTGAGGGTTGGAATATAAAGAAAGCTGAATGCTGAAGAATTGATGCTTTTGAACTGTGGTGTTGGAGAAGACCCTTGAGAGTCCCTTGGACTTCAAGGAGATCCAACCAGTCCATCTTAAAGGAGATCAGTTCTGGGTGTTCATTGGAAGGACTAATGTTGAAGCTGAAACTCCTATACTTTGGCCACCTGATTCAAAAAGCTGACTCTTTGGAAAAGACCCTAATGCTGGGAAAGATTGAGGGCAGGAGAAGAAGGGGACGACAGAAGATGAGATGGTTGGATGGCATCACTGACTCAATGGACATGAGTTTGAGTAAACTCTGGGAGTTGGTGATGGACAGGGAGGCCTGGTGTGCTGTGGTTCATGGAGTGACAAAGAGTTGGACATGACTGAGCTACTGAACTAATAGGTTTTTTTTTCATTTTTACTTTGCATTGGATTATTGTTGATTTAAAATGTTGTGTTAGTTTCAGGTGTATAACAATATGATTCAGTTATACATATACATATATCTCTTCTTTCTCAAATTCTTTTCCTATTTCAGTTCAGTTCAGTTCAGTCACTCAGTCATGTCCGACTCTTTGCAACCCCATGAATCACAGCACGCCAGGCCTCCCTGTCCATCAGCAACCCCTGGAGTTCACTCAGACTCACATCCATCGAGTCAGTGATGCCATCCAGCCATCTCATCCTCTGTCGTCCCCTTCTCCTCCTACCTTCAATCTTTCCCAGCATCAGAGTTTTTTCCAATGAGTCAACTCTTCGCATCAGGTGGCCAAAGTATTGGAGTTTCAGCTTTAGTATCAGTCCTTCCAAAGAGCACCCAGGGCTGATCTCCTTTAGAATGGACTGGTTGGATCTCCTTGCAGTGCAAGGGTCTGCAAGGACTCTTGAGAAGACTCTCAAGAGTCTTCTCCAACACCACAATTCAAAAGCATCAATTCTTTGGCGCTCAGCCTTCTTCACAGTCCAACTCTCACATCCGTACATGACCACTGGAAAAACCATAGCCTTGACTAGATGGACCTTTGTTGGCAAAGTAATGTCTCTGCTTTTGAATATGCTATCTAGGTTGGTCATAACTTTCCTTCCAAGGAGTAAGTGTCTTTTAATTTCATGGCTCCGGTCACCATCTGCAGTGATTTTAAGCCCCAAAAAATAAAGTCTGACACTGTTTTCACTGTTTCCCCATCTATTTCCCATGAAGTGATGAGACCAGATGCCATGATATTTGTTTTCTGAATGTTGAGCTTTAAGCTCACTTTTTCACTCTCCACTTTCACTTTCATCAAGAGGCTTTTTAGTTCCTCTTCACTTTCTGCCATAAGAGTGGTGTCATCTGCATATCTGAAGTTATTGATATTTCTCCCGGCAATCTTGATTCCAGCTTGTATTTCTTCCAGTCCAGCGTTTCTCATGATGTACTCTGCATAGAAGTTAAATAAGCAGGGTGACAATATACAGCCTTGACGTACTCCTTTTCCTATTTGGAACCAGTCTGTTGTTCCATGTCCAGTTCTAACTGTTGCTTCCTGGCCTGCATACAGATTTCTCAAGAGTCATTACAAAAAAATGAGCAGAATTCCCTGTGCTATACATTAGGTCCTTGTTGGTTATCTTTTTAAATATGTGTGTGCCTGCTAAGTTGCTTCATTTGTGTCTGACCCTTTGGGACTCCATGGACTGTACCCCACCAGGCTCTCTTGTTGATGAGATTCTCCAGGCAAGAATACTGAAGTGGGTTGCCATCCCCTCCTCCATTTTAAATAGTGTTTAACTGTCAATCCCAAACTCCCAATTGATGTTTTTAAATCTCATCTTTTAAATTCTGATCATTCCTGGGTTTTGAAGCATTTTTCTCATGATGTCTGTAACATCAATCGCTATTGCTCTTCCTTTCATCTCTCTGGTTGGTATTTCTCAGTCTCCTTTATTTCATCTCTTTCTTTCCTTCCTAGCATCTAAATTTAGCAATGTGAAAAGAGTATGTCAATTTTAACTTCATGATGTATTTCAATTCAATTCTTTCCATTTTTACTGCTTTCAGCATAATCCAAGCCATCAACTTATCCATCATCATGGTCCTTTAGTTGGTCTGATGGCTTCTGGTCTTGGTTTTTCCCATTCAGCAAACAATGATCTTTATAAAACACAAGTAAAATCAACTTCACTCCACTTCTTAAAACCATTAGAAATGGCCCCCAAACACCACATGATCTGGCTTCAGCCTTCCAAGAGTTTCATCTCATGCCATTCCTCCTGACCTCTAGTCGAATAGGACTTATTGAAGTTCCTCAGATATACCACTTTCCTGGACCCGTGTCTTTGCCTGGTTTGTTTTCTCTACTTGAAATATCCTTCCTGGATTTGGCTAACTTTTTTTTTCTCTCTTCCAGCTTCAAGTCTTAACTTGTAAAAATCACCCCTTATAGCATCATCCCCAAAGAAATTCAGAATATTCTCATCTTTTCTTTCATAACATTTATTATAGCAATAGTTTTATTCATTTAATATATGAACTTCTCTAGACTATAAACTATTAGTTACGAATTTTATCTGTCTTGTCTTGTATCATACAAAACATTAAGCACAGTGCCTGACACATTCTAAGTACTTAATAAATATTTGTTGACTGAATAATTTCCTTCCATAATGTAGTGCACCATCTGGCATTTGTCTCAGGAACTTTTTGAAATGCCTCTGAGGATAAGCTGATGTTGAATTCTCTTTGATGATTCATCTGGGTACTTGAGTCAAGCTCTTTCTAATCTCTTCTTAAATTTTCGGCAGTTCTGATGCTTGGAGAGTTGATGAAGGTTCTCTGGTGTCCAGGAGGATAAAAGGTTCAGAATAAAGGAATTCAACCTAGGTATAGTCATACTGTGTCCATGGTTTTGTCCTTTTAAGATCATGTTCCCAGCTCCAAGAGTATCACCAAGCAGCTGATAAGAATAATATGCTGAGTACTTGTTGAGTTCTTAACTCAGCCTTCAAATCCATCGGTTTCTTGTTACTTCTCTGGTCATCCCATTCCAGGCTGGACTTCTATCCTTGCTTTCTTTTTCTTCTTGAACAGTTTAATTGATTCACTTGGCTATAGACCTTGCTGTTTTGAATTTTATATGTGATTAATTTTGAACTTAATAGCAGGATACCTAGACTACTTTGTCATCTTTTCTGCCTCTATCTTCACCCTCCTGTCCCACTCCATCATATTCTAGTAGGTTGCTGTTGTGGGCAGCCTTGATTTGTTTCGGTATAACCAAGCCTTGCCTTCCCACACTCAGTCTCAGCAGGTGACAAAAACAATGCCTGCAGAATTCTTCCTCACTCATGTAGTATAAGGCTTTTGGTTTCATTAGTTCATGGATAAAAACTAATTCTACTATAAAATCTGAGTAAAAACCCATCAGTTTGAGAGGTGTTGGGAAGGAGTCTAATTCTAGCAGTTGATGGCACTCTCCAGGGAGGCTTTGCCTTCTGTGTTTGTGGCATTCTCTTATCACTTTTAAACATCTTCTATAGTTCATGTCACATAAACTCAAGGTTTCACAATCCAGAGAGTCTCTGAGATTCTTTCCCTCTTAATATTTCTGTCTGTGAATGCCGACTTTCAAAGACTCTAGAAAAGTCCACTGCTTTGTTGTTATAAATTCTCATTCTTTTGCTATAAAGGGCAAGCTCTTATTTAGAGAATGTTTCCAGAATAAATCTTCCATCCTCTTTTTATATTCTACTACTGTAAAACCACATTTCTGTAGAAACACATCCATATACATATTCATTAAAAATTCCATTAATACAAAACTGTCTAACCAGCATACATTCTCTGTTACTCAATACTACTGTTAATAAGATTTACAATTCCCTGCCCTGCTGAGGTCCCTGCCCTTTAGCTAACAACACTATGTTGAGGTATCAAGTGTATCAGTGTTTGACCTTGAGCATCATTAAGCTTCATGAATCTCAGTTTCTATATCTTTGAGATGGACATAAATAGCACCAGCTGCTTCAGTGTGTTATATAACAGGATGGGGCTACCAAATGAGAAAGATGTTGGAGAGTATTCCCTAGTGGTCCAGTGGCTAAGAATCCACCTTCCAAGGCCAGGGATGTGGGTTTGATCCTTGACTGGGCAACTAAGGTCCCACATGCCGTGGGCAACTAAGCCCATGTGCCACATCTAGAGAAAAACTGTGTGTCATGATGAAAAACCAGCACAGCCAAAATAAGAAAAAAAGGAAAATAAAAAGATGGAGAATTATGCCAGCTTCTCTTACATCCAGGTGTGGTGGCCAGTCACCTTGGAGAAGACCTTTATTCAAAAAAGTGTCTTCTAAAAGTCTGATTTGTAGTTATATGAAAGTAGAATGAATAGATTCTTTTTGTCTAGGACAAAACGTCTAACAAAATCTTGCATGGCTCAGTCAAGACTACCTGTTCTTGAGACCTCTGCCATAAAAAGTCAGTCATTATGGAGAAGCAGATCAATCTGAATTAAGAGTCCCAGGTCTTTGGGAAAGGATAATCCAAGACTCACAATCCCTATTCACAGAGATGCAACATAGAAGAGTCATGTCAGAATGGACCAGGGTAGCACTCAAGAGCTAGGGTCAGGAAAGAAAGAATGTTAGGCTGGCACATTGGTAGCCTTTGGGGCACAAGAGCTGAGCAGTGAAGTATGAGCTAGGGAGTTCCAAACATGTACACAAAGTGGATCACTGCTGTGGCCTTGGAAAGGATAGAGTGAGGTACAGCAGCAGGGAAGCCTCATCTATGGATGCTTATGACCAATCTTTAAAAGAAACACTCTTGGGGTTCCAAGAAACAACAGATCCCGTTCTTATGCTCTCTTCTTTTTCCTCCTCCTTCTCAACCTCCTACTCTCTTCAACACTGTACAAAGCATGAAATCCCTTTCAACTAAATAGGCCCCAGTGCTCTTGGAAAAGTTTGAGGTGGTAGGCTTCATAAAGAAAGTACTATATTCCAGGTGAATAGTTCAGGTAAGCAAAGAAGCAAGTAATTTAAAAACATATAGAGGGGATGATATTTATACCTTGAGCCAGTAGAGAAGATCATACCGTTTATAATACTGAAAGATATATAAAAAGTAAAAGATATATAGAAAGTGTAAGGTATATAAAACAGTATAAAACACAAGGGCTTTCCCCAGCTTTTGCCTGTGACTTTTTCCTGAGGCCCAATATATCCCCAAATTAGCCCAGATCATCTGAAGGGCTGTCAGGGATCAACCAAGATTTTAAATAAAAATGAATCTTAAAAAAAAAAAAAACTTTTAAAAGTACTTAGAACTCTCCTTAACTCTGAAATAAGATGGTGTTAAGGGGATATTTCCAAATTTGCTGGCATTTTGAGTGCAGCACTTTCACAGCATCATCTTTCAGGATTTGAAATAGCTCAACTGGAATTCCATCACCTCCACTAGCTTTGTTTGTAGTGATGCTTTCTAAGGCCCACTTGACTTCACATTCCAGGATGTCTGGCTCTAGGTGAGTGATCACACCATCATGATTATCTTGGTCGTGAAGATCTTTTTTGTACAGTTCTTCTGTGTATTCTTGCCACCTCTTCTTAATATCTTCTGCTTCTGTTAGGTCCATACCATTTCTGTCCTTTATTGAGCCCATCTTTGCATGAAATGTTCCCTTGGTATCTCTAATTTTCTTGAAGAGATCTCTAGTCTTTCCCACTGTGTTGTTTTCCTCTATTTCCTTGCACTGATCACTGAGGAAGGTTTTCTTATCTCCTCTTGCTATTTGTTGGAACTCTGCATTCAGATGTTTATATCTTTCCTTTTCTCCTCTGCTTTTCGCTTCTCTTCTTTTCACAGCTATTTGTAAGGCCTCCCCAGACAGCCATTTTGCTTTTTTGCATTTCTTTTCCATGGGGATGGTCTTGATCCCTGTCTCCTGTACAATGTCACGAACCTCAGTCCATAGTTCATCAGGCACTCTATCTGTCAGATCTAGTCCCTTAAATCTATTTCTGACTTCCACTGTATAATCATAAGGGATTTGATTTAGGTCTCAGTCTTCATTCCAATCCCAAAGAAAGGCAATGCCAAAGAATGCTCAAACTACCGCACAATTGCACTCATCTCACATGCTAGTAAAGTAATGCTCAAAATTCTCCAAGCCAGGCTTCAGCAATTCGTGAACCGTGAAATTCCTGATGTTCAAGCTGGTTTTAGAAAAGGCAGAGGAACCAGAGATCAAATTGCCAACATCTGCTGGATCATCGAAAAAGCAAGAGAGTTCCAGAAAAACATCTATTTCTGCTTTATTGACTATGCCAAAGCCTTGACTGTGTGGATCACAATAAACTGTGGAAAATTCTGAAAGAGATGGGAATATCAAACCACCTGACCTGCCTTTTGAGAAACCTATATGCAGGTCAGGAGGCAACAGTTAGAACTGGACATGGAACAACAGACTGGCTCCAAATAGGAAAAGGAGTATGTCAAGGCTGTATATTGTCACCCTGCTTATTTAACTTCTTTGAGGAGTACATCATGAGAAATGCTAGGCTGGAAGAAGCACAAGCTGGAATCAAGATTGCCAGGAGAAATATCAATAACCTCAGATATGTAGATGACACCTTCCTTATGGCAGAAAGTGAAGAAGAACTAAAAAGCCTCTTGATGAAAGTGAAAGAGGAGAGTGAAAAAGTTGGCTTAACATTCAGGAAACGAAGGTCATGGCATCTGGTCCCATCACTTCATGGGAAATAGATGGGGAAACAGTGTGAGACTTTATTTTTTTGGGCTCCAAAATCACGGCAGATGGTGACTGCAGCCATGAAATTAAAAGACGCTTACTCCTTGGAAGGAAAGTTATGACCAACCTAGATAGCATATTCAAAAGCAGAGACATTACTTTGCCAACAAAGGTCCATCTAGTCAAGGCTATGGTTTTTCCAGTGGTCATGTATGGATGTGAGAATTGGACTGTGAAGAAAGCTGAGCACCGAAGAATTGATGCTTTTGAACTGTGGTGTTGGAGAAGACTCTTGAGAGTCCCTTGGACTGCAAGGAGATCCAACCAGTCCATTCTAAAGGAGATCAGACCTGGGTGTTCTTTGGAAGGAATGATGCTAAAGCTGAAACTCCAGTACTCTGGCCACCTCATGTGAAGAGTTAACTCACTGGAAAAGACTCTGATACTGGGAGGGATTGGGGGCAGGAGGAGAAGGGGATGACAGAGGATGAGATGGCTGGATGGCATCACCAACTCGATGGACGTGAGTTTGAGTGAACTCCAGGAGATGGTGATGGACAGGGAGGCCTGGCATGCTGCGATTCATGGGGTTGCAAAGAGTCAGACACGACTGAATGACTGAAATGAACTGAACTGAACTGAAGGGGATATCTGCGACATGAACGTCACGCTAAGCAATAACATAAACTAGCTCAGAATTTGCATGGCAAAAGTTAAGGCAAGGCCTTTATAATAATCTCCCAGTTCCCATGGAAATATTAAGAAATAATGGGGAGCAGTCAAGATACCACTGTCCCCTGGGTGCTGTACCTTTTCTCTGATGGGAAATGGCTCCCATCTCCTATGTGTCCATGAGAGATTAAAGTTTGAGATCCAAGGATTTCCAATCTTAGTCACGTTTGGGTCTTAAACTAGCTTCCCAGCTACAGCCCCCCTCCAAACTGTTTCACAGAGACCACCATCGTTAGCCAAGCTCCTGCAGCCACACTTCAGACAAGGTCTCTTCTTCGGCATCATGATGTAGCCCAGCCTTTTTCTCTCCATATAACAACATAATTTGTCTCCTCTTCATTTTGTGTTTTCATTGTTCCCTTTCCTTCCAAATCAATATAACCCAACTCTTCTTTTCTACCATTTTCCACACTAATGGTCCTCTGTTATGCTTACACCCAAATTCCAGTTTCTAAAATCAACTTCCTGTCCTACAGGGTATTCTGAAATTGTCACCTTGGTCTTCTCATGGCAGCTTATAATGGCACCTGGCATATATCATGAACGTCATAAATATTTTTAAAATTAACTATTTTTCTCAATGAACCCAGTATATAAGATGCTGTTACTTAAGAATATTTAAGAATATTCAGCCTTGCTGTGACACTAGTCATCTTTTTCAGAAACATTTGTTGCCTTCATTCTCCTTTCTATTTAGTTGCAATTTCTATTATTATCAATAATAATGATTGCTATATATCATTTGTTGATTTATTTACATACCACCTAGTTATTTGCTTCTGCCAAAGAACTTAAGATGACTTATAAGAACATCTGAAATACATATCATAAATTTAAAATAAGTGGAAAAAAGGAAAACAAGAGTACAGGAGTAACATGGGCTTTGAAAGAAGGTGAATACAAAGCCATAGCATAAGAATCTCTCCAGCTGCTCTAGGTAAGTCATTAACTTGACTTGAAGGTTCCTAGCTACCAGCCCCAAAGATAAACCCAATCACTTTAACAATTCATAATATTTTAAGAGTAAAACAAGTAACTCAGAAGAAACAATTATTCGTGATTATTGAGATCAGACAGGAATGTCTCACTTGGGGGTCACTGAAGAGTTCAGTGTCATGCAGTGAACCACATCCCCACAACAAGCTTGAAGGGAGCACACAGAAGTTTTATAGGACTATTTGAACAGCATTACTCAGTGAAAGCCCATGGCATCTTTCACAAGGACAGTGGAGAATAAACATCTTAACAGCCCACCATATAAATGTTACGGTGCAGACACAGATCTCTGGTGATCTGACTTAATCCAGAAATAACTATAAAGATCTAGAAGAACATGTATAAAGATACAGAGCATCACTTCCAAGAAAAGTTCCTTAGAGACTACTTTTCTCAGCTGAATTTTTACTTAGAATTGAGTGTCAGTTGCTACCAAATGAGAAACCAGCCTCTGGTCAGGCATTGTTTAGTTGGCATTGTTTAGGATCCTCAGATCAACCCCTCAGATGAGTATTATTATTCATATTATGTTAATGAGGGAGCTGAGGCTCTGAGAAATTAAATAACTGCTCCAAAGGCTGGCATGCTCCATTGCAAATAGTCAGACATGACTGAGTGACTGACCACCACCACAAAGCTACCACAGCTAAAGAGGAAGGTAATAGGAATTTGAAACATGAGGCTTGGTTCCAAATTCATACTTGCTTTTTTTTTTTAATTATAAAAATCCTCAAACATTCAGAAAGACATAGAGATTAATATAGCAAATGGCCATATACTCACCTACGATTAGACAGATACTAACATTTTCCCCTCTGGTCTACACCTCAAATGGCCTCCTCTTAGTGCCTCTTTGGTATCTAAGAGATGGAAACAGAGTAACCAAATGGACTATAGCTTTTTTCCAGTTGCACCAGTAGAGAAATTTTCTTTCTGTCTTCTTTTGTAAATCTCTAGTTGCTCCAAATGGCTTCTTGGGCTGCATTATTTAAAATATAAACTAATACAATTATGTAAAGTTTAAAAATAAAATAAAATTTAAAAATAAATAAATAAAATAAAATATATTGTGCCTTTTTTCCTTTGGCTTTCATGCAGACACAGTTGGAAACTAAAAGCTTAATACTGCCCTAGAGAAGAAAAAGCTCAGCTGTTGGTTCATCTGCCAACTTCTGATAAGGGTTAGTGCCCACTGCCCCTCCTCCACCCGCAAAGAATCCCTTGCAAATCAAAATAGTGTGCCATTGGCTATTGGGGGCCGGCGTGAGGCACTCCGCCCATGGCAAAGGTCATGAGGAAGGAGGCTCGACATACGCAGGGGCGGGATCGAGCCTCAGGAGTCCCCCTGGAAATCCTCGAGCGTCTACCCCCATAACCAGAGCCTGCCTACTTTACTACTTTGTGCTCTCACCTACACCTCTGACTTTACGGGGGGCTGTCCCCCACCACCTCTTTCGGAAAAGGAGTTAACTTAGAGCTCCAGTTAATAATAATTCCTGGGCGTGATAGGAGTGTTTTAACCTACAAACTCCTCTGAAGGTTCTCTAGCCTGCCTGACAGGCTTGTCCGGCCACATGTGATTGCTCACAGCCTCCCAACTGTGAGAAGCACGAGATGCTTTAAACCTTCTAAAAACAGGTTCTTTAGAAAAGTTAGAAAATTATTAGTATAAGTGTAATGGGCTGATTAGAAATTGTATTGGTGAAGGGTTTTTCATTTGTTGAGCCAATGTTTACTGCTAAGTCTCCACATCCCCTGCCCTTACACACATTAAAGAATATATAGAAGAAATAAGTATTAACCTTTGATATAAATCACGTTAGACCTTAGGCTAAGTAAATTCTTTCCTTAACTAAAACCCAATACACCCTCACCCTATAGGAATGCAACTTTATTTGGGTGGCGTCTGTTTTAAGAATTATCACCCCTGGAGAAATAAGTGTCCTGGTTGACTGACCGCTGTCACAAGGAGAGGGTCATAAATTGTCAGCAGGCCCCCTGGCCAGAAGATGATGTAACACCCCTAAGACCTCTGTATACATTTGTATGAAGCACCTGACTTTGATAAAAGTCAGGACTGCTGACCCCGCATGACTTTTGCATAACATCTCAGTGTATAAAAGCAGACCATGGAAAATAAAGAATTGGGATCAGTTCCTCGAAAGACTGGTCTCCCCATGTCTCTCTCTCTCACTCTGGTTGAGTCTCCATCTGGAGCGCAGAACCCACCATGCTTACTAATTATGCCTGGGCTTCTAAGATCCGACCGGGGAGGCCCCAGTGTCTCCTCTCCTTCGGGAGAACGGAAGGACGCCTGCGGCCTACGTAAGTGGTGCAAGCTTCTTGTCTTGAAGTTTTATTGGTCCCCCGCGTAAACCAAGCTACTCAGCCTCTTTTCTCCACTGAATTTTCCTACTGAGCTATCCTCATTCTATTACTCTTTATATCCTTAATTAACGTTTAATTAAGCAGTTGTTCCCTGACCCTTGCCTACGCCGTCTCTCCTTCGAATACCCTGGATCAGCTGGGGCTGGACCCCGGCAATTGGCCACTTTTTTCTTTAGCTTGGCCAAATGTGAACCAGACATGATGGGAGAACATCTATTTCAAGGGCGTCATTTTCTAAGGAAGTGGGTCTTTTTATCTAAATCTAATAGTGACAATTTTAATTTAATAAGTTACAGTGGATTCAAGATCTCACAATCATGAGTAAAGTGCTGATCTGAAACACATTTCTCATCTTCTTCCACATTTTATTTAGTGTAGACATTCTAGGCAGCCAGAAAAAAGTAAAATAATTTTTCTATACCAAAAATAAATTGAATTTCAAAAGTAAGAATGAAAAATGCTTCAGTCGGCCAACCCCTTAACTCACTTGTTAATACCATGCTGAGAGGCTAAAGACTGTTCTAGGAAGAGTCGTAGTAACACTGACAAAAATATTCATACGTATAGATCCTGTTCAAATAACTGATATGAAACTAGACAAAGTGACTTAGTTGCTACTTCATTTAAAGTTCTTAAATGGTATAGCTTTATTCTCATAATTTTCATTTGGACAATTATGTCTAAATCACCATAAAATTTAAAGCTTGTGAATACAATTCAATTTGAGTTGTAGTCCTGAGTTCCAAATTTCCTACTTTTGGCAACCAAAGAGTAACAAGAAATATCAACAACAATCTCTCAAAAAAAGTCAATTTGCTCATCAAGTTATGTGCACCAACTTATCTCACCAAGTACTTGAAGTCTTTTTTTTTTCCTTCCACCAAATTTTAAAAATTGGCATTTAGCTCAAATTTTTAAAAGATTTTTTCAAAGCTCTCTTAAAGTTTGCTTGTGTGACCTCAAATAATTTTCTTTCAGACCCTTTTCCCTTTCCAGGAAGACAGTAAGTGCTTAGACTTAGCACCTAGGAATGATATACAGTGGGAGCCAGACAAAGCATGCCTGAGTGTACTGAACCAGAGACATAAAACAATTATGGATCATTTGGACAAAAAAAAAAAAAAGAAAAAGTCCACAATTTTTATGTGATCATGTGTTTCCTGAAAATTTCAATTTGGAGTCATAAATATTTGCAATTAGGAAGTCCTGAGTGATCTTAATGATTAATTTTCCTTCATTTTTTGTAGAACTGCACACTGAGGCCAGAAAGTTGAAGTGGTTTATCTCCAATCACATGATATGTCCATGGCAGTCAGCACTTAAAACAAGCCCCTTGACTGTGCATCCCTCCACAAACCCTGCGTTGGGTGTCTGAATTTCACAGACAATACTTCTGTTTCAATAGATGGGGAAACAGTGGAAATAGTGTCAGACTTTATTTTGGGGGGCTCCAAAGTCAATGCAGATGGTGACTGCAGCCAGGAAATTAAAAGACACTTACTCCTTGGAAGAAAAATTATGACCAACCTAGATGTCATATTGAAAAGCAGAGACATTACTTTGCCAACAAAGGTCCATCTAGTCAAGGCTATGGTTTTTCCAGTGGTCATGTATGGATGTGAGAGTTGGACTGTGAAGAAAGCTGAGTGCCGAAGAATTGATGCTTTTGAACTGTGGTGTTGGAGAAGACCCTTGAGAGTCCCTTGGACTGCAAGGAGATCCAACCAGTCCATTCTGAAGGAGATCAGCCCTGGGATTTCTTTGGAAGGAATGATGCTAAAGCTGAAACTCCAGTACTTTGGCCACCTGATGCGAAGTGTTGACTCATTGGAAAAGACTCTGATGCTGGGAGGGACTGGAGGCAGGAGGAAAAGGGGGCGACAGAGGATGAGATGGCTGGATGGCATCACCGACTCGATGGACGTGAGTTTGAGTGAACTCCAGGAGATGGTGATGGACAGGGAGGCCTGGCGTGCTGCGATTCATGGGGTTGCAAAGAGTTGGACACACGACTGAGCTACTGAACTGACTGACTAACTGAACTGACTTCTGTTTTCCCCTTCTCCTCATCCTTTCCTCTTTCTCCTTCTTTTTCTTCTTCTTCTTCTTAAGCTGTGTACTTTACCCTGTGTATGGAGACAGAGATTCAGCTCTGGTTTAACTCACATTGAAATGACTTTTTTGTTCAGAAAGAATAAATCTATTTGTTTTAAAAGGCAGGTTTATTCCTCCAGTTCTTGCAGAAGCAACCATTGCCCTTCTATCTTTATTTGACCCAATAAAAAGATGGTAAAACCAGGTCAAATATTTTTAATATCTTCCCTCCCCAAAAGCACACACACACACTCACATACACAAAACACCCACACTGGAGCAACAAAACTGATCACTGGAAGACAATACAACAAGAGAGACAGAGAGAGTCTTCTATCAAGGGTAGTAAAAGTTTTATTTCATCAACAAGTTCACACCCCTGAACTTTGGTTGATCCTGCTCTAAAATCCTCCTGTTACCATTTCTTAGTACCCCAGCTCCAACTGGACATTGGATATGGAGCAAGAATCTGTCCATTAAGGACACTGTGCCTGTAATCAAATACTAAGACAGTATTATCTCAGAGAGTACACTGGTATCACTTTCTTGCTCTTCTTAAGTATTCATAGCTAAATGATTTATGGGCACACAAATGGATGTAATGTCCTATAATATATAAGAGGACTAATATTTAATGTATTTCTTTTTTACTTTGTTTGAATAAAATCTCCCAAAATACTCTTAGCAAATGATCATTAATTATGTGCATTGTCAAATGCTCCTGGGTTCTAATAAGCAGGCCTCAGAATTTACAGTCCCCAGCTCTCTGCTAGAGCCCATAAATCCAATGTGGGTGACAGTACTCAATAAAGTGGTCCCATCACCAGAATAGAGGCATCAAATCGTTCACGTTTGGATACACCACCGATTTTTTTTTTTCAATGCCTATAACCTAAGCAGAAAATACCCTTTCCGGGATGTTATTTCAAGGTAACTCCCAGATTATCTGAGTTATTTTTTTAATAGGACTCTATGACCCACAAGGGCTAAATTTGGCCATAAGCCTGTGTATTTTATCAACTGCATCTTTGGGATAGATGGACTACCAGGGACAGAGATGAAAACCACAGTGGTTTCTTGGGGAATATTTATCAGCAAATATATTTAAAAAAAAAAATAAAGATTTTAGAGGGAAATGTTTAAATAGAGCTGTGACTTCATAGTTAATTTACTTAGTCTTCAATGTCTTTGTGAATCCATTATGCACTTGGGATGTCAGAGGGGTCTACAAATTACTAAGTTGTTTGAAGTTTGCTGCTTTCTGAAGTGGCTTTGGTCATTTATTTTCGTAGAAATGTTATTTCTTCAACTTGCAAGGTATGTAATAGCAAGGTCTTTTGAGACAGCTGTCTGAAAAGAAAATGATTATCCATGTTTCTAAAGAAAGATGACTTGTTCTTTATGTGAAGTCCTCTATGGAACATTTAGCATTTTAAAAATATGAAAATACCAAACTTCAGTTTTCAAAGTCTGTAAGAGATGTCCAGGCAAAATGAGAGAAGTGCAGAAAAAATCATTAGAAGAATGAATTTTTCTGATCTGAGGTAAAGAAGAAAAAAATGCAATGTACTTATTCTGGAATTCTTTTTTATCTGAAAACCTCCAACTACCTTAAATTTAAAAAGAGCAATGGAAGAAGGTGTTCTTGTCTCACTATTTGAATATCAGGCTGAATATTAAAGAAATATTTGGACGTTCAGTTTAAGCTTGAATTAATGACTGAGTATAGCAAGCTAGATATTAGTATTAGGGTAAGTGATGAATCATACCAAGGGTTGTTTTTTTGTTTTTTTTTTTTTCCACTTTGAAAAATCTGTCCTGTAGAGGTTTAAAGTATCCAACTAAGAACAGGAAAAGTCCCTATACTTCTCAGCCTTTTAAATGTTGGAAACTGCAGAACAGAACATAAATGGTGATCCCTGCCACTAGAGATTTCATCTAAAAGATACCCGTCTAGTCAACCTCCGACCCGAACTAACACACAATGCAACACCACCACAAAAGAGGGAAATGCATGCAATGCTACAAAAGAGAAAGAAAAAATTGGAACTACCACCTGTCCAAAAAGTTCAAAGAAAATGGAATGGAATAGAGGAAGAGAAACAAACGTAAGACACCTAGATCCAAACATAACAATTTGCAGTTGGGGAAATAGAGCCCTTGGGGTATGGAACACAGGTTTCTTGATTCTCTGGCCCTTAGACAAGGCTAAATCTTTGTAAAGCTACATTGTACGGCAAACCACAAATTACCTTGGCCCTTAAGTTCTTAAGTCAATTGCCAACCTTTGGCTAGAACCCAGCCTTCCAGTTTCTCTTTACTGAATAACAGGCCTTTCCTGGTTTAATTTGGGTATCATTTTCTATGCTGGTATCACCTCCATCCTAAAAGGAGAGACTCCTACCCCTGAAACTGAAGGAGCTCATCTTACAAGCAAGATACAGTTAACATATTTCTGCTTCAAAGACATGAAGAAATCTCCCCAGTGTGACAAAGACAGACCACTCCTCCCACCCCAGGAAAGCAGTCTGCTCTGGTTTCCGGGATAGACAAACCTCTTTCTTGCAGCAGGCAAGAATGTATTACCATTGCCTCATCTTCATGTCATTTGTCATTATCTGTTTCTCCCATTCTTTTGTTTCTTAATTTGTTTCTTTTTATTCTGAGTAGAGGTCAAAATAAGGAATTTCCTGGTTTCTTGAAATTTCATCTATTGTTTAGCCTTCTCTGGGTCCATTCAGGGATCCTTTAAGGAAGCTGCTTTTAAAGTCTGTGCTAATCTGCCTGCATCACTGGCTTGACAACTTGCTTGGTTTTAGAGGGATTGTGTTAAAGTGATTTGGTACAGTAAGTAAGTCTCAAGGCATGGTCACCATTGTTTTTCAAAAAGCATTTTGTTTCTGAGCTCTTTGATGGTTGAAGTTATTTATTTGGGTTTGAGGGTGTACTTTTAGAATGGGAAGAGGGGTTATAGGGGTCAGATATCCTCATTAAGGAAGGAATTAAACATTAAAAAAGAGCAACAGGGTAGAATTTCTTATTTTCTGAGTGATTCACCCTTCAGGAAGGAAATATTTGCCTCTCTCTAGCAGAGAGAAATTGTTTCACAATGTTCACAATTGAAACTAAGGTAGAAAACAAGATTAAAACTAGACATATCTGAATTTAGACATTTCCGGCAGATTTTTTTCTTTTGATTCATACATTAATGATCAAGAGGTAGGTTTGGAGCATGTGATGGGACAGGAAGGCATAAATAACTTCTGTAGAACGGAAAAAAACAAATTGTGAAGGTTCAAAAGATACTTTAAAATCAGGGTTTTCTCTACCTTACCTAGGAAGCAGAGAACCCCTTTTGGTATAAATTGTTTAAATACTGCAGTCTGCCTGCAAAACTTGTAAATGTCAATTTGTTTAGAAGGATAAGATCAGAATGATGATTCTACCTCTATCATGTGCTCCCCTAAAGTGGAGACTCACTAACAAAAGCATCTCAATATTTTGGCAAGTAGTCACATCTGGCAATTTCATTAACCCACGAGTATGTCATTTGGAAATGGATCCAGATGTTTCAGGAGAATTTGTATTGGATCTGAAAGAATCTGAATCCTCTTGGCGAAGTGCTATTTTGTAGACTGATATCAGACCCTCAAGTTGCATCCACATGAAAGGGCTCCGATTTTGTTTCTGTGTGATTTAGATCCATTGGAAAGGTAAAAATTCTTTTGCAATAATGTGTACTCCATCCTGATGGATCTGAAGACTTGTTCTTCTGGCTCCTACAGACCACCCATAAAAAGAAAAAAAAGAAGAACCATCCCTAGACTTTAATGCCAAGTGTAAACTTTTACTACTTTATTAGATACTATGTCCTCACAAAAACTGGCTATTCCCTGCTGAACTAAACCAAAAGAAGCTTTTACTAATCTGAAAGTCTTAAGCAAGTGCTCTAGCACATCCCCCTTCTCATCTTCTGAGCAGATTGTATTACAACAATTCTAACCAATAAAATGTCTAGCACTTTAAAAACTCCTTCTAAAAGCAGATTATGTAATCATTATTATTAATCCAATCTCGTTCTTATAAGCTCTTAATGAAAAGGAAATTGTGTTTATTTGGACTTACTGAGTATTAACAAACTACCCTCCCTATGTTATGGTTTCTGGCTATTCCAGGAAGCAAGAGAAGAATTTACATTACTCCCACTCTCCCTGACCCAGGGATCTAATATGCATCCCTTGCATCTCCTGCATTGGCAGGCGGCTTCTTTATCACTAGTGCCACCTGGGAAGCCCACAAACTCTAGGGCTTTGGGCAAACATCATTCATTCAGTTTCTTCATCTGGAAGTAGCAATTATAATAGTACATACTCAATGGGATTTTTCTGAAGCAAATGGGATTATTTATATAAAGTTCTTACCATGGTAAGTGTTCCAAAACTGCCACCTATAATAACATGTGTACTTAAAACTACATCACTTATTCTTCCTTCATGCTTCACTTTACCTTTATCCACACTTTATCTACAGCTCATATCTTTCACTCAGACCTTTAAACTCTTGACCACAACACAAAGATTCCTTATATACTCATTTCAGAGCAAGTGAAGCAGTCCCAGAATTAAGCCATGGGAAACTTGACATGTCCCTGTACCCAACTACCTGAGGTTAACTTTTTATATTCTGTAGATCTTCCTTAGTTCTCAGAACAAATCTATGAGATGAATACACACACTCACAGACCTGCAGACAGCTCTACTTTAGATTGCAGATTTCTCAAAAGACTTTCCGGCCTACAGATCACTTTGAGAAACTCAAAAGAAAGCTCATGAGAATCAACTCTACAAAGATGGGCATGATGGTCACGGCCACATCCAGACATGTTTGAAACATTAAAGGTTGTAGATGTGAACTGAATTAATTTTCTCTCCAATTCTTTGATGCTGTAAAGGCACAAAGTCTGTTACTATCTTCCGCACTATATTATCAGAGCCATATATCTTAGAAATAATAAAATAAAATTCACCATTACCGATAGTAATAATTTAGGACCCATCCACTGTTCCCTATAGATAATGCAGCTGGTTTTAAAATCACCTTAAGAAATAGCTGGTGGCTGCTTCAACCCTGTCAGATGACTCTAATTTTCTTTTATGACAGTGTCAGACTTGCTATATTGCAGGAAAGTGATCTACATAATATAGATTCTTGATGCCACACATATTACATGATCAGCAAATTTAGCGTGAAAAAAAAAAAAGCAATATCTCGAGTGGGTGCAGAAATAGCAGAAGGGAAGTAGAGTGTAGCTACTACTAAGAGAAACTATGAGAGAAAATTTATAATGTCCTAGGACTGGAGCTGCTTCTGTCTCAGTGGGGAGTGGGAGTACATACATCAACATGTACTGGAGTGTTCATTAAATATTCAAATATCTGTGCCCCAGTCCTCGAACCATTGAATCAAATCTCCTTAAGTGATTCTTACACATACTTAAAATTGGGAATTACTAATGTGGGGCCAGCTACAGTCCGTAGGATCTTGAAGAGGCGGACACAACTCAAGCACAGCACAGCACAGCACTATGGGGCTTTTTTCCCTAATGAGGAAATTTTGAGAAATGGGAAACTTTCAGCATGTGCTGAGGTTAACATAGAATGTTCTTTACTCTTTGATAAAAGGGAGGAAGACATGGGAGACACCTAGGCTCAGCTGCCTCTCCCTCACCTCTGCTCCTCTGCCACCTCCCCTTCTGTGGTTTGCCAGTCTCCAAGTTAGTGTGAGGATCAGGATTTTCAGATAGGATTTCAAGACAGTGTAAAGTGATGGGGGAAGCTTTGGGCTCAGAGATGTGGAGTTAGGGTAGAAGTTCTCATTCTTCTCTGTGGCCTTGGATAACTGGTGGACTTCTTACGACCTTCAGTTTTCTCATTTGGTGATCTAGAACTAATTAGGATGGTTCTTTTTTAAAAAATGTATTTTACTTAAGTATAGTTCATTTACAATGTTGTGTTAATTTCTACTAATCACAGCAAAGTGATTCAGTTATAAATATTATATATATACATATATATACGTTTTCACATGCTTTTCCACTATGGTTTATCACAGGATATTGAATATCGTTCCCTGTGCTCTACAGTAGGACCTTGTTGTTTACCTGAAAGTGAAAGTGTTAGTCGCTCAGTCATGTCTGACTCCTTGCAGCCCCAAGCACTGTAGCCTGCCAGGCTCCTCTGTCCATGGGATTCTCTAGGCAAGAATACTTGAGTAGGTAGCCATTCCCTTCTCCAGGGGCTCTTCCTGACCCAGAGATCAAACCCAGGTCCTTGCATTGATGGTGGATTCTTTACCATCTGAGCCACCAGGGATCCATCTTGTACATAGTAGTTAGTATCTGCTAATCTCAAACTTCCAATCCATCTCTCCGCGCTCCTCATTGGCATATATTTATGTTGGTTTATGTTCAGTTCACATCCAAAACCCTTAGTGTTCCAAATGTGTCTGTTGCAGCTTTGACATCATGCTTACCTTTGTAGACTTGATTTTCATGAGCTTTCCTTTGAGTTTCTCAAAGTGACCTAGAGGCTCAAAAGTCTTTTGGGCAAACTGCCGTATGATCTAAAGTACAACTCCCTTCAAGTCTGTGTGGATTCCTAACTTGGGTGTGTATATTTGTATGCGTGTGTGTTAATGTAAGGAATAAACAAACAAATAGACAAAAGTTAAAGTGTAATCACAAAAATATCTGGGAAAGTTTTATGAGATTGTTTGCTATGAGAAGTATAGATGGAAAACCAACATAACACATAATCACATATATGTGTGTGAGAGGTAGACGGAGAGAAAGATAGAGTTTCTAGATCCCAGGTCCATCTAGAAGTAAAGAACCTGCCTGACAATGTAGGAGATATAAGAGACCGAGGTGCAATGCCTGGGTCAAGAAGATCTCCTGGAGGATGGCACGGCAACCCACTCCAATATTCTTGCCTAGAGAATCCCATGGACAGAGGAGCCTGGCGGGCTACAGTCCATGGATCACAAAGAGTTGGACACGACCAAAATGACTTGGCATGCACACACACAGACATAGATATAGATATGCAGGTAAGTGTTTAACTAGCTGCTTTAGGGAAAAGCACTGGTTCATAATGTTTGCTAACTTCCATGGTGTAAATATTCCCATAAAGGCTGATTTAAAGGTAGCAATGCAACTGAACACACAAAATCTGCTTTCCTGAGCTGGCAGGCTCTAACACACACCTGCTATATCTACTTCTCTCAATTTTTCTTTGTCAAAGAGAAAGATTTAGCTAGCTGACCTCAAAGGTGTTTCACATTTAACATTATGCTTTCTCTATTTACATACACACACTATAATTAATTGATATAGCTTGAGTAGGAAAGTAGGTGGTCCACAGTGCCTTTAATCCTACTGAAAGTAAAAAGTTCATCAAAACAGAGATGTAAAAGCCACCGCACAAATTTAAGGCTTTGAAATCCATGGCTTCTCCCTAGATTTCTAACCCCTTTTGCTTGCTGAAATGGATCTTCAATTTGCCAATTTATCATTGGAATCACCCCTTCCCATAGGATCTGCATATTTTTATGAGTTTTTTCTATCAAAATGATTTTCTTTGTTTCAGATGTTAAAGTAAGACATTTTATTCCATACCCCACCAAAAAGAAAAGGGGGACAAAAGTTAATTGTATCTGAACCAAAGTATAACTATGGCCTTATTAAAGAGGTGTAGTTATAGGCTATTGATCGCAGCACACAGGAAAAGCTTGTCATGTAAAGTCAAGAGGTTAATGTAATTACAAGAATGGGCAGCAGGATCAGCTGTAGCCAGAAGTGGCGAATAACTAAAAGCTGCTTTAGAGACACATAATATTGTCAAAGCATAAATAATTCATCCTAGCATTCGAGAAGAAATTACTCCTCTGTTCCAGCATATTATTCAGCCATTAAAATCTTGCCTTCTAAAGATTTTTGATGTAGTCATATTTTCAGTTCTAAGTCATTCTGAGGCATGCCATCTTCATTAAGGCTCATATTGTGTAGTTTTCAAAGTACTGACATTGAAGAGGATGTGGAATAGATCCACAACTTGTTTAATAACCACAGTGCAGTTAGATAAGAGGGAAGAAGCTGGGAGGATTTAGGCTGCATCTAGGAGCTAAGTAGGGATGAAGATGAAGCGCTGTGGAGTGGAATTCTTAATTCTTTGGCTGGGCCACGTTCCATTCATTCTAGTTCCTGGCTGGCACCAAATTCTTGCTGATCCGATGCCTAAAGCATTTCTCGAAAGTCAAAGAAGTAGAAGAGGCATGAGAAATAGTGATGGGTCGTGGGCCCCACACACTCCTTGTCATATTCACATGTCAGGTTCTCACTGACTCAGATGAAATTACTCTGACAATGTGGTTTGAAATTGAATCTGCTTTTTTGCACGTTTTCTTTCAGTCTGTGCATTTAGAAACAAAGTTTTGCACATCCATGGCCATTGGCTACCTGCTGTTCTCTCAAAATCAATAGCCAACTGCTGTCTATCTCAACAGTGATTACAGCTGTTATTACTACGTGTGTGCTCAGCATGTGAAAGGGGGCAAATAAAACTAACAGAAGAATGAATATAAACCTGAATTCACAGACCCAAAAGTGACCTTGGAGGGACAAACATTAATTTCACCCCAAAATCCATTCTCTACTCTTCTCTGTCTTGCCCTAGGCCCCAGGAGGATAAGGCCAGGATCCTTGAGCCTCTGGCTCCTATTTGAGGATCAGCCAATGAGAGACCCTGTGGATCAAAGAACAGGAAAAGGAAGATTGGAATATTTCTTCCTTGTCTGCTCCCTCCCTACTAGGGTTCACTGTGGAGGTGGCTGTGACCTCTATAGCGTCTTCGTAGGGAACTTTTTTCACATTTCTAGTTCCTTTCAGTTTTGGTAGCTCTTTTGTCATACCTTGCTCCTGCAGACAATTAAGAGTGTAATACCACTGCAAGTCTTGGAGCATTTCAGCATCTTAGGTTGGGTCTTTATCAATAGTCCTTTTATTGTGAGTGTTAGTTGCTCAGCTGTGTCCTACTCTTTGCAACCCTGTGGACTGTAGCCTGCTAGGGTCCTCTGTCCATGGGACTCTCCAGGCAAGAATACTGGAATGGGTTGCCATTCCCCCCTCCAGGGGACCTTCCCGACCTAGGGATCAAACCCAAGTCTCCTGCATTGCAGGTGGATTCCTTACCATCTGAGTCACCAGTGAAGCCCAGTCCTTTTATTACAAGTCTTCAAAAATTCCAGTGCAATGAGCTGTACATTTTTGCCACAGATCCTGACTGATACATGCAGCTAGGCTAGAGGACACCTCCTTCTTAGTATATTTTCTAGAAGAAATGCCTTATCTACACTTCTTAAAGCATCATAACAGGGGCTAAAGTCATCATAAAAAAACTTTGAGAAAGTCATGTCAAAACAAGATTCTGAAACACAGTGAAATTCTAAGAAAATCGAGGTATCTTTTTCAATATTCTGGGTCATACTTTCAAACACTTGATTATCTTCTAACCATTACTGCCATCAGATCAGCTTCCTCCCCAGCCACGTGAGAAATGGACCTCGCTTCTGCTTAAATGCCAAGAATGCTAAGGCCCCCACCAAGGGAGACAACTGAATATCCCATGACTGGGTGAGCCCCACTAGTGAGACACTACTCATTGTATATTTCAGTTCCTTGTATATGACTCATTGTGTACACTGAATACTCTTCAGTTCTATCATTTAGAGGGGTTTTTATGCTTTTAAACCAAGACTGTTCCTCTGGATTGTTCCTGACAAATTTGCAATGAAATAACATAATCTTTATTATAAGGAAAGAATAGAAAGTATTTATTTAAAATGTCTGAGACATTCGCATCCATGAAGCTTGTCAACCGGAGTGCCCTGGGCGATAAATGATGCAGCAGTTATACTGAGGTTCACCTCAAATTCTGTCTAGCTACTCTCCACAGCACTTGCCAATATTTCTACTTAGTATTGAAATAAACATGTCAGCCTCAATTTCATTTTTTTCTCACCTGCATGCCAGGTCCATGAGCCTATTGAATCATTTTCATTTGAAACACATATCATAAATTTCTCTATATTTGTATCATCCTTAATATCTGGTGAAACCTACCATCCTCTTTCACTGGGATTAATATTGATATAATAACCTCACTGCTTCCATTCTTGCCTCCCAATAATCCCCTCTGTACACAAAGTAGCTAATGTGACCTTTCTAAAATGTAGATCAGGTGACATCATCTCTCTCCATTAAATCCTCCAATGGTTCCCTTGATCTACAAGGCTTCTATGTAAACTTCCTTTCCTTGTTCCCCTGACTCGTGACATGCTAGCCTTGTCAACCTTCTTTCTAAGCTCAAACACAGTTCCTTCCTCCCTTGTAGTCTTTTTGTCTTTCTTCCAAAAACAGTCAGATCCCAATCTTTACAGAGCTGCCTAGGTTTTACTATGCAAATCTCAACTTAGATGCCGCGGCCTTAGGGAGAGCTTTGTGACCACTCTGCAGTGCTCCATGCTTGAGCTGTGTGTTCCATCACATTGTACTATGTGATTTTCTGCCAGTATTTACCACTAACTGAAATATATCATTTATTTGTACTGTCTTCACACTTACAGAATGTGAGCTCTGTGAGATCAGTAATTTTGTCTATATTATTTACTCCTTAGTCCGAAGTTCCTAGAATGCCACCAACCTGTAGGAAGAATTCAAAAAGTTTTGTTGAAGTTGACTCTCCTGTCTACTGCAATCGATAGAGAGGCAGAATGGTGTTGCCTCACGGTTATTATTTTTTCCATATATTATCAATTAGTTCTTCACCTTATGCTCACATTATTTTGCCTCCCTCCTAGAAAATATCAGCTAATCCTTAACCTGCTCTGTTCAGGGGTAGAAAATGCTAGAACTTGTGAAACAGAAGATTGTTTTCATTTTCAATGAATGTCTCACAAGGGATTTTTAAAATGTTGATTCTTATGTGTAATACTAACCTACTTGTCTAGTAAAGAACATGGTATTTTTCAACCAGTCTATTCTAAAGGAGATCAGTCCTGGGTGTTCTTTGGAAGGAATGATGCTAAAGCTGAAACTCCAGTACCTTGGCCACCTCATGCGAAGAGTTGACTCATTGGAAAAGACTCTGATGCTGGGAGGAATTGGGGGCAGGAGGAGAAGGGGACGACAGAGGATGAGATGGCTGGATGGCATCACTGACTCGATGGACGTGAGTTTGAGTGAACTCCGGGAGTTGATGATGGACAGGAAGGCCTGGTGTGCTGCAATTCATGGGGTTGCAAAGAGTCAGACACGACTGAGCAACTGAACTGAACTGAACTGTCTAGTAAAGAACATGGAATTTAAAAATACAGAAAAAGGAGCAAAATGAAGGAGAGGTGATGAGAACCAAAAAAAAAAAAAAAAAAAAACTGAGATACAAGTACTTCCCAGGATGAGTAGATCCACCAAACCAGGGGAGAGGAGGGAGAAGAGTGCTGCCTCTGTCTGAAAACTTCAAAATCAAAGGTTACCATGAAAGGTTGGACATCTTCTGATCTCACTGTCTACTCAGACACACTTTACTTCAGTGTCCAGTGGGGGAAGTTATCTCTGAATCAGAGATCTATTTATTAGCTCTTGAGCAAGTTATGTCACCTGGCTGAGGCTCATTGTCCTCATCTGAAAATAAAAAGGGTGATAATATTTGCTTCCCTGTACAGGACTGAGGTGAGTCAGATGATCCGGTGTATGTGTAAGTGCTTTGTGACAAATCAATCGATGCACAAATGCACATCATTGCAATCATTGGTGCTACAAGAGAGAAAGATGACTTACAGACACAAGTGGTAGAAACCGACACCAAACATTACAAGGCATATGAAGGGCGTTCCCCTAATGCTGAACATTTATAGAGGAAAACAGAGAGGAGGACATACCTTTGAAAAGGAGTGCTTCCCAGGAGGCTCAGTAAAGTGGTAAAGAATCCACCTACCTGCTAAAGCAGGAGACATAGGAGACACAGGTTCGATCCCTGCATTGGGAAGATCCCCTGGAGAAGGAAATAGCAAGGCACTCCAGTATTCCTGCCTGGAAGATCCCATGGACAGAGGAGCCTGGCAGGCTACAGTCCATGGGGTCACAAAGAGTCAGACATGACTGAGTGACTGAGCACGCACACGCACACACAGGAGCTAGGAAAGCATGGTCTAGAGGATTTTCAGAGAACATGGACTTGAAAAAAGACCTGAAAAAGGAACGAGTCCTCCTGTAGTATACAGAAAGAGAAAATGATGGTTTGAGGGAAGTAATGACTGCCAGAGGTCAGCAAGTTTTTAAAAAGTTGAAGCAGAAGCAAGTGTTGGTCACATGATTGATTAAGTCAGAGGTATATGGGAACTTCCACTTACCTGAAAGCCAGGCAGGTTTGTCTGATAGAAGGACAAAAGCCAACGGTGTAACAAAAGATGACATGAATGAAACTAGAGAGAAACTAAATAGTGGAAGGGCTTAGAGATGGTAAGTAGGTCTGGAGGCAGGCAAGGGCATGATCAAAAGAATCTGGGACCACTGAGAGTGCTAACACCCTTCTGCAGCAAGAGAAGAAGTGGGGCGGGATTAAGGGGGGAGAGCCCTACTGCACTTTGTCAAGTCAGGTCACATCTGGAGAGCTGGGTTTTGTCTCAAGTGCCACATTTTTCAAAGGACATTGACTTGAAAATACCCAGATGGGGCTGGCTGGACTGAAGAGGTGAAGAAAAAGTATTCCCTGCAAGAATGGAAAGGTCTGGTTATACATAACCGAGAAAAGTCAAGAAATGAGAAGCAAACTTCTTTTCTGTTTGAGTTGATCTCAGCTGATTTCACAAGATCAAGGAAAATTCAAGTCTTAGCAGATGCCACCTGATTGAGAAATCTAAGTTGTGAAGTTCACTTACCTGGCAGCCAGAAGACTTGTATTAATTCCAACTTTACCCCGACTTGTGGGTGCATCACTCACTTTTGAATTTCTAATTCATGTACTTTTTATAAATCTAATTAGACTAGAAAATCTCTAAAATGTTCACCTAGCTGGCTAAAGCAGAAGCAGAAGAATTTGTCTAGGGTGATAAGTCTAGTAGTTCATTCCCAGAAATATTGATTAATCTCCCAATCACCCTCATTTGGATTTACCTAAAAGAATGCAAAACAGAACATCAGAAATGGGATGACTTTGTTCTAGTGCAAATTGGGCAAAATAATCAACTCTGCATGGTATGTTGAAGCCCAATTACCCAAGAGATAGTCACAGGTTAGAACATCTCATTGAAAGTGTGGCTTAGAGATAGGGGAGGTGGGAAGCCAGAAAGAAAGATGCTACTTCTGTTCAAACTGTGTTCAACAGAAGCTCTGTGTTCTGGACTAAAAGTTTGCTGCCCCCTCCTTCCCCTTAGTTCATATGCTGAAACTTTACCCCCTAATGATGGTATTTGAAGGTGGGGCCTTTGGGAGGCAATTAGATCTAAATGAAGTCATGAGGGTGAAATTATTGGTCTTAAAAGGAGAGGAAGAGAGACCAGAGCTCTCCTCTTTCTCTGCCAGGTGAGGACATAGTGATAAGTCAGCCACTTACAAGCCAATAAGAAGGCTCTTTCTGTGAACCCAACCATGCTGGAAGCTTGATCTCAGACTTCCAGCCTCCTGAACTGTGAGAAATAAATTTCTGTTGTTTAAAGTCAGCTAGTTTATAGTATTTTGTTAGAGCACCTTGAGCTAAGACATCTAGTGTTTCTTAAAGCTCCATGTCATTACTTCTCAGAAAAAAAAAAGAATAAAAAGAGTTCTTACACTGTTTGTGGGAATGCAAACTAGTACAGCCACTATGGAGAACAGTGTGGAGATTCCTTAAAAAACTGGAAATAGAACTGCCTTATGATCCAGCAATCCCACTGCTGGGCATACACACTGAGGAAACCAGAAGGGAAAGAGACACATTTACCCCAATGTTCATCACAGCACTGTTTATAATAGCCAGGACATGGAAGCAACCTAGATGTCCAACAGCAGATGAATGGATAAGAAAGCTGTGGTACATATACACAATAGAGTATTACTCAGCCATTAAAAAGAATACATTTGAATCAGTTCTAATGAGGTGGATGAAACTGGAGCCTATTATACAGAGTGAAGTTAGCCAGAAAGAAAAACACCAATACAGTATACTAACGCATATATATGGAATTTAGAAAGATGGTAACAATGACCATGTGTACGAGACGGCAAAAGAGACACTGATGTATAGAACAGTCTTATGGACTCTGTGAGAGAGGGAGAGGGTGGGAAGATTTGGGAGAATGGCATTGAAACATGTAAAATATCATGTATGAAACAAGTTGCAAGTCCAGGTTCGTTGCACGATACTGGATGCTTGGGGCTGGTGCACTGGGATGACCCAGAGGGATGGAATGGGGAGGGAGGAGGGAGAAGGGTTCAGGATGGGGAGCACATGTATACCTGTGGCGAATTCATTTTGATGTTTGGCAAAACTAATACAATATTGTAAAGTTTAAAAATAAAATAAAATTAAACTAAAAAAAAAAAGAGTTCCATGGTCAAATTAATTTGGGAAGTGATAGATTCAACAAAATAAAAGAGATTTGTTTACTGCAGTATTTATCAGCACCTTTCATTTGTTCAAGGGTCTTGTGACTCAATAAGGACATTGTGCAAAGCAGTTTCTTTTTTCTTTTAAACCACAGAGGGGACCTTCCTCCACATAACACCCACCACCTCCCCCTTGCAAGCATTTTAGGGGAAGGAGTCTTTCTCAAACACCACTTTGTAAAACCCTGGGGAACTCTGCCCCTGGTTTGGAGTATAAGAGCATTCAACTCTGTGGAAATAGAACAAGAATCCCTAAATCAAACACTAATTAAGCACCTACTGTTTGTCAATTGCTGTATTGGACATAGACACTAAAACCTATTGTCACTATTCCCAGAGGTTTTCAAGATACTGAGAAAATAAAACTGGCACACATCAAAAGTTAAATACCTGTATAAGACTCTCATTTGCTAAGTGTCAAAAACAGCTGACTGACATGGACTCTGAGTCCTGCAGGAGTCCAGAAGGCTTTCCATAACTTGTGCAGTCAGTGAGGGGGCTTCTCCAAGATTGAAGTTTGGTGCCCTTCCTGGAAAGACAAGAACCAGATTGGCTTTTAAGAGTCAGACCTTTAGTAGAGAGAGTAGTTTGATCAAAGGACCAGGCAAACACCAGGGGTATGGGGGGATATTAAAGACATGAGTCTGAAGCTGAAAGCTCGGGAATAGAGAGAGAATGCAGGGTGATGGGGGGGGGGTGATTAAAAAGAGACTCAATACTAACTATAGGATATCCAGCCCCCAACCTACAAGCAATGGCAAGATGCTGAAGTTCTAGAGCAAGTGTGTCACAAGATCAGAACACTCATTCACCTCCAACTTCTCAGAGACAGAAGGTGCCAACTCCTCACTAGCCCTCATTTTAAGGCAAAGAACTTTCATTTCTGGAGTGAAACATTCACTTGCTTTCAGAAGGAATTCAGGGAGAGGGTGAAGAGTGAGTTTCTGTTTTCTCTCTTCTGGCAAATAAACAATCCTTCTGGTGGAGGGAAGCGCTCCGTGGACTATTTTTAGCCTCCTGCCAGTGGTGCCCTGGTGATAGAAGACATAGCTGTGTTCTAAGAAAAGATTCTGAGATCCTGCACCGCCAGCTCTGCACACTTTTTAAGTAAACATTCTAAAAATAATACAATAAACTTATAGAACCAGAAGAAACAAGCTGTGAATTGCAAGGTGATTTAAAGCATTTTCTCATTCATTTTGGAGATTTCTTATTCTTTGGAGAATTTCAGCCAAGAAAAAGCCACCATTGTGTCTAAAGGAAGGAGCTGCAGAAGTTTGGAGAGATCTGCTTCTGAGTTATTTTTATGGGAACTGGATTGCAACACTCAGGACCCTTTCCTTGTCCATCGGGAGCCTCTCCTTAGTGAAGAGCAGGGCAGCATGGCCAGGAGTGGTGTTTCATGGACCCTCCTTGTGCCCAGGCTCTGCCTGATCCCTAGAGGTATCTCAGTGACTTGACGTTGATGATGGGGATGGAAATGGAGCAGAGAGAGAAATGACTGGTAGAATGACCAGTAGAATGACTGGTCCTGTATTGTCCACTCTCCAGCCTCATCCTACCCCATCACCATCAGCCTCACCTACCACCTGTTCAGTGATACTGTAGGACCATCAAGCAAGTAAGCTCTCTCTCCCACAAAAGTTTTCTTAAGTGAGGGAGTCAGGGAGAGGGGTCATCTAGGCTGTGATATAATAGGAAAGATATATTGGTCTCTGATCCGAGTCTCTGATCCTAATGTTGTAGCCACAAGTTCCAGGAAACAAACTCACTCAGGACAATGCAGATGGTGGAGTGCAGTTTATCACACCAGCGGGCCCAAGACAGAGTCTCCTCTTAGCCAAGGACCCCGATCAGTTTTTGTGAAAATGTTATATACCCTAAGTGTACATGCTCAAACCCACCTCCCCAAATTCTCTGAAACTAGTCTGAACAAAGAAAAAGAAAGATACAAAGTTAACCAGTGATTCGTATGCCTTAAGCCTATGTAGTTAACAGTGGACAATTATCAATAGGCTTGTGGTCACACCCCAATAAGCAAAATAGAATTTATGATTCTATTCAGTTACACAGATAATTAGGGTATTCTTTTAGGCAACGGAGAGTCTAGGTATGAGTCCTGGGGCTCTTCCATGGGGGTCGGGGGGCAGGGGGTCTGGTTTTCCAGTTGGTATGTAGTTTCCATAGATACTGGGCATATAGCTCAAAGTCCACAGTCCGGCCCAAGATGGAGTCCTGCTTTCAAGATGGAGCCTGTTCTGTCTGTTTCCTCCTTCACTAACACAGGGTCCCCTTATAATTTCCTGAGTGATTGGAGTGTCTTTTGTCCTAATGACTTGACACTTAGTGGGATCCTAGAGAAGGGTTGGTCATTGGAAAGAAATCATGATTAGAAGCTTGGGATTTTCAGCCCCGATCCTCATTCCTCTGAGAAGGGAAAAGGGTTGAAAATTAAATTAATGGTCCATCTTACCTACTTGATGAAGCCTCCATAAAATTCTGAATACTATGGGGTTTAGGAGCTTCCTGGTTGGTGAAAAGATCCACATACTGGGAGGGTGATGAACTCCAACTTCACGGAGACAGAAGCTCCTGTGCCCAGAACCCTCCTGGATGGTTCATCTGGCTGTTTATCTGCATCCTTAATCATGTGTGTGGGTATGTGTGGATGTGCGCGTGCTAAGTCACTTCAGTCATGTCTGACTCTTTGCAACCCCATGGACTATAACCCACCAGGCTCCTCTGTCTGTGGGATTCTCCAGGCAAGAATACTGGAGTGAGTTGCCGTTTCCTACTCTAGGGGATTTTCCTTACCCAGGATTGAACCTGTGTCTCTTACATCTCCTGCACTGGCAGGCGAGTTCTTTACCACTACAGCCACCTGGGAATCCTTTAATCATATCCTTTAATAAGTGGGCAAACATAAATAAGTTTCCCTGAGACCTAGGAGCCTCTCTAGTAAATTAATCAAACCTGAGCAGAGGGCATTGGGAAACTGATTTGTAGCCAGTGGACAACAGTTGTGGGTAACCTGGAGGCCTACTGTTTATGATTGGGATCTGAAGTGGGGGGCAGTTTTATAGGACTGAGCCCTTAACCTGTGGGATCCGATCCAGAGAGATGGTGTCAGAACTGAATTAAGCTGCGGGACACGGTCTTGTTGGCAGGGGAAAGCCTGCACACATCCAGTGACCACAAGTGTTAGAAGTAAAGGGTTCTTATAAGCAGGAAAGAAAAACACAGGAAGAAAAACCTGGCTTTTTCCCTAAATATTAGGGAAGAACTGGATTTTTCCTGATACAGATGTCAAAGCCTTACTCTTGGGGTGAGACCCTTTGGTTACTAGTTCAAATATATTTACAAGAGTTACTTTAGACATCAGTGTTTTTTGTTTGTTTGTTTTTCCTATGAATATCTCTAAATATTGTTTCCAGATAAAATACCATGTGTCCATATTGGGAAGACTTCTATTCAATTTATATATTTTTTTATTATGAGATTCTGCAGGCCCTATATACTTTAGTTAACCTAACATTTAGGAGATCTTTCTTCTAGTATGTTTTATCATAAAGAAAAAAAAAAAGGGCTGACGTTGCTAGGCAAGTAAAATATCAGACATTCTGAAATTGTTTTCCAGACTTCTCTGCTGATCCCCCAGAAAATCTCCAGTTCCACTGAGTGCTAGTTAAAAACCACTGCTGCCTTAGCCTCTTACTCCTCCTTCTTGCAAATGTCACCAGCCTCCCACCCAGAGAGGAGAGCCATCCTGGCAAGGGCATGTGCTCAGCTTCATGAATGAATGAAATCGAATGGAAAATAAGAATGAAATCCATCTAGAACAGAAAACAGACCATTGCCTGGATATTCAGCTGTCACTCCCCTCCTTTTTAAATGAAATGCCATCAACTCTCCCCCTTTGAAGGAAAAGTCTGAAAGTCAAGCGCTTTGCTTTTTTGGGTTTTGCTTAGGCTAAATAATGCAATCAATCCAGCCTTGCCCTGGAAGAGAGCATGGGGCGACAATATCCAATCCCATCACCAATCCAGCCAGCTCCATCAAGACAGAGCCTGACGTTCCCCTGAAAGCTCATTTATGGAAAAAGACAATCAAGCCAGCCTCTGAGGAGCTGCCCCCAGGGGAACTTTTGTGTCATTACCTTGAGAAGAAAGAAATTCACCTTGAGCTGCAATAAACTGACATTCTCGCCATGGTGTTATGTGCCTGACTGAATGCAGTGAAAAATAAATCCAAGCTGCCCGCCATCTATCCGCTGATGGCTATGTGGGAGCAAGAAGGCAGGAAAGATGCTGTTATATTGTTGGGACACGTGGCATTCATCTTCCTAAGATGATGAATCAGGAGACACACTATTCATCCTGTGAGAAACAAGAATCTATGAACCAGGGAAGAAAACCAGTGGCTCATTATCATTTCAAAACCACATACAGAGCAGGGGGTTGAACTAGAAAATACAAGGAACTGAGATGCAGCGCAAGAATTCCTGCCCTCTCTTTGAGAGCTTGACAGAGTGAATAAATCTTCCCCATTGAAGACACCAAGCAGTCCCCATGGAAAAGGGAGTTGGGGAGTGCATTTGTACTCCCTGAAGTTCCAGAAGCATCTTTAAGGCTATTCATCTATGGGAAAACCCAGATGAAAGATGATCTGGTTTGGAGTGGCTGCTGGAAACTGTGTTGAGCCCTTTTCTCTGTGAGTGCACAGGCACAGTGTCAGCTGCATGTTGAGGAGGCAGGACAGCAGGTACTGAGCCCCAGGTCCCAACACTTCACAATTCTCTCTGAAAGGGGCTGGCCTCTGACCTCACTCAAGAGTGGATTTTCAGGCAGATGATTTGGGAACCTGCCCATCATCTGAGAAAGCCGATGCATTAGAACACAGAAAGCAAGTCACTGAAAATAAATGAGAAGCAAAGTGGAGAGTGGAGGCTAGAAGACCAGCTACTAGTCACCCAGGACAGTTGGGGAACAGAGTCACCAAGTGATGCAGAGTCCACTCAGGGATAGTCACTATGAATGATGATACAACCAGAGAGAACGGAGACGGCTCTAGCCAACCAGGATGGAAGGTCACTCTAGTTATGGACACTATCAGGAGAGAACATGAGAGTAACTTCATTTTAGCTCTTCTCTCCATGAGGAGTGTCTGTGTGCCTATTTCCTCATCCAACTCTGGAGTCTGGAAAAAGAGTAGAAGTTCTTGCTCCAATTGGGCAGAATCTCAGGTCAAGATTAGCCTTATAGGAGTGGAAGCTCCTTTGCAAATGGCATGATGCCAAAGGCTCTCCTAACTAGAGACAGAAAGACGATTATTGGATAAGATGGACCTGCATTTGAGTCCAGACTATGGTACTTATTTAACCTCTTTAAGCCCCACCCTTGACTTCCCAGGTAGTGTTAGTGGTAAAGAACCCACGTGCTAAAGCAGGAGATGTAAGAGATGTGGGTTCCATCCCTGGGTTGAGACGATCCCCTATAGTGGGGCATGGCAACCCACTCCAGTATTCTTGCCTGGGAAATCCCACGGACAGAGGAGCCTGGTGGGCTACAGTCTATGGGGTCTCAAAGAGTAGGACACAACTGAAGCGACTTAGCACTCACAAGACCCACCCAATTTTCTCACATCTGAAATAAGAAGTAGACTTCTATGTGGGGTGACTAGGAAGATTCAAGGAGAGAATATAGGCTTATAAATATCATTGCAACTCACAGGGAATCAGGAAGTGTTGTGCCATGTATGATTTACCTGTATTTATGTAATTATTTCCTTCAAAGTAAGAGTGCCCAGCACAGAAAATAATTTTCAAAATGTGCTAATGTATTAACTTCTATGATTTTGTCCCTTTTTCTTTCTTGGCTTACAATTTGCACTATTATAGGAAGCATGAAAAATACAATTGGAACAAGAATATGAAAAATGTTCAATATCACTAATTACGAGAGAAAGGCAAATCAAAACTACAATGGAATATCACCTCACACTGGTCAGAATGGCCATCATCTAGTATTCTATAAACAATAAGTGCTAGAGAGACTGCAGAGAAAAGGGAACCCTCCTACACTGTTGGCGGAATGTGAGCTAGTGCATCCACTATGGAGAACTGTACAAAAATTCCTGCAAAACCTAAAAATAGAGCTACTGTATGATCCAACCATCTCATTCCTGGACATATATTTGGAAAAGATAAAAACTTTAAGTTGAAGAGATAAATACACCCCAGTGTTCCTAGCAGCATTATAAATAATAGCCAAGCGGTGTAAGCATGGATGAAGAAAGTTGTGGTATTTCATTCCTTTTTATGGCTGAGCAGTATTCCATTATATACACATACATATATACACACATGGAATATTACTCAGCCGAAAAAGAGAAGGAAGTAATGTCATTTGCAGCAACATGGATGGACTTAGAAATTATCACACTAAGTGAAGTAAGTCAGACAGAGAAAGACAAATATCACACAGTATCACTTGTATGTGGAATCTAAAAAAAATTGATATGAATGAACTTATTTATAAAGCAGAAATAGACTCACAGACACAGAAAACAAACTTCTGGTTACCAAAGAAAAAGGGTGTTGGGAGGAAGGGATGAATTAGAGTTTTGGATTAGCAGATACTACTATATATAAAAGGAGCGTGAGAGGCCCATGGGGTTGCAAAGAGTTGGACACAACTGAGCAACTTCACTTCACTACATACAAAATAGATAAACAACAAGTTCCTACTATATAGTACAGGGAACTATATTCATTATCCTGTGGTAAACCATAATGAAAAAGGATCCAAAAAATATACATAAATACATGCATATATATATCCTAGACTTCCCACGTGGCTCAGTGGTAAAGAATCCACCTGCCAATACAGGAGATATAGGAGACACTGGTTCAATCCCTGGACTGGGAAGATCCCCTGGAGTAGGAAATGGAAACCCACTCCAGTATACTTGCCTGGAAAATTCCTAACAGCTTGTCTGGTAGGGATTCAGTAGTTTTTTTGGCTTCTTTGTGCAATAGAAAGAAATCCCTTTGGCACTGATTTCTTTTGTAAAAATTGTTCTTAAATTTTAAAGAAAGAATATTTGACATTCTTTTCTGTCTATCTTCCTACCTCTTTATTAAAATTGAATTTATAATTAATATACAATAAAATTGTCTTTTTCAGTTGCGCAGTTCTGTGAATTTTAACACATGTGTAGATTTATGTAAATGTGACAATAATCAGGATACAAAACAGCTCTTGCACACCCAAAAATTCCCACATGCTGTTTCTTTATAATCAACTCTTCTTCACCTCTACTCCCTGGAAACCTCTGATCTGTTCTCTGTCACTACACTTTTAACCTTTTGAGACTTTCATATGAAAAGAATTATGCAGTATATAGTCTTTTGAAACTGCTGTCTTATTTCACTCAGTATAGTGACTTTGAGATCCAGCCAAGGTGTTCTATGTGTCAGTAGTCCATTCCGTTTTATTGCTGAGTAGTTGCCCAAGATATTGATATATAATAGATTGTTTACTCATGCACTGCAAGATAGTTGGAATTTGTCCATCATTTGGTGATGAGGCATAGAACTGTAAACATTCATGTTCAGCTCAGTTCAGTTCAGTCGCTCAGTCGTGTCCGACTCTTTGTGACCCCATGAACCGCAGCACGCCAAGCCTCCCTGTCCATCACCAACTCCCAGAGTCCACCCAAATGCATGTCCATTGAGTCGGTGATGCCAACCAACCATCTCATCCTCTGTCGTCCCCTTCTCTTCCTGCCCTCAATCTTTCACAGCATGTACATGATTCTATATGAATATTAAGTTTTCATTTCACTTGGGTACATTCCTAAGAATGGGATGGATTCTGAGTTATATGAGAAGTGTATGTTCAACTGAAAAACTATTTTCAAAATGGTCATACTATTTCACATTCCCAACAGCCATCCATGTATGAGCATTCCAGTTGCTCCACAGCCTCACTGCATCTCTTATTTAGGTATTTATTTTTAGTCATTCGAATTGGTATGTAGTAGTGGCTCATTATCTTTCTTTCAAAAAATGTAATTTTCTCTTTCTAGGGTTCTATTTTATACTACCGAAAACCACATCTTCTAACTCCCTAAATTCCTGGACAAAGGAACCTGGCAAGCTACAGCCCACAGGGTCACAAAAAGTTGGACACGACTTAGAGACTGAGCACGCACGCACACACATATATATAACTGAATCACATTGCTGTACTCCTGAAACTAAAACAGCAATGTGCTGTCTTACAAGAACTTAATCTCAATTTAAACAACAAAAAAAAATATAATTGGAACCAAATAGAGCTAGTATCACTGCCCTAGAGACCTCATGATCAAATTATTTCATAATTAGCCAATAAATACAGGCTAAGTTTTGTGGAGCATGAGATAGGATCAGATCACAGAGTGAATCTACCTTAGGCGAGATGTTTAGAGAAGGCCTTGCAGAGGAGGTAACACCTCTCTACTATGTCCTGAATGACAAGGAAGAGGGGCCCCTGAGAGCACGGCAAGGGCCTTCCAGGGACTGGGGAGGTGTGGCTGCAACGCTCCTGACCCAGGCAAGAACTTGGCACATTTCGGGACCCTGAGGGGAAGTGGAAGAAGAGGGAAGAAGAGGAAAGGGACAGAGGGCAAAAAACTACCTCAAGTAAGGCTCCAGCAGTGGATAATAACCACTGAGGGCCTTGGGTTCCATTCATTCAAATAAATATTTCTGTGTGCCTACTATGTGCTCTTCCAGACTCCAAATGTCTGAATTTAATGAAAGAGTAATGAAAAGCCACTGAAGAGTTTCATGCCTGAAAGAAACATGATCTAATTACACTTGAAAGTACCATTTTGATTGCCCAGTGGAAAATCAGTAGGCAAGCAGAAAAGGAATGTAAGGGAGCAATTAAGAAGCTCCTGCTGTAATTCAGAAAAGAGTGGAAGGTGGCCTGGACTGGGGCCATCTTGATAGAACTGCAAAGAAGTGGCTGATTGGTAACGTATTTGGAGATGAGCAGATATGACTTGGTGATACTGAATGTGGAGAGACAGAAAAGCATGAAGAATAATTCTACTCTGAGACTAGGACCCCTGGATGACTGGGAGAGGGCCAGGTTTGGGAAGAAAATTAAAAGTGCTGTTTGGATATGTAAATTTTCAGATATTTGTCAGATAATGAAGGAGATAACTCAAGTGGGCATATCTGTGTACAGCGACTTGATGGACATAATTAGGAGTGGTTTGAACATATATGATATGTAAGGACAAGAATAAATGTAACTATATGGAAAACATGTAGAGAGAGAAAAGGCAAAATGTAAAAACATTTATTTCCCCATTCCCTCACTGACCCTAAGAATCATTTTAAAAATAATGTTTGCTCTTTGGCAAAAAGAAGAGATCTCATTATTAGCAGCTTGATTTTTTTAATTACCTGCCTGTGTAAGGTCTTCTCCCATATTTCTTTTAGGAGAGTCATATATTTGATTCATGAATATGCTTTCTATATTGAGGATATATACTTTTATTACTTATATTGTAAATCTCAGTTTGTCATTTGTCTTTTAAAATCCTTTTAAAACTGAGTTTGTTTCTACTGTTTTTTCAGTAGTATTTTTTTTTAATAGAGAAATTTAGGCTTTTTTTCTGCCTTTCATACAATGTTTAGCTCATTATGAAGGTTTTAGAATAAAAATATAAAACATAGAAGTTTAGTTCAACATTGTTTATAATATTTAAAAAAACTAGAACACTTCAGTTCAGTTCAGTCGCTCAGTCGTGTCCGACTCTTTGCGACCCCATGAATTGCAGCACGCCAGCCCTCCCTGTCCATCACCAACTCCTGGAGTTCACCCAGACTCACGTCTATCGAGTCAGTGATGCCATCCAGCCATCTCATCCTCTGTCATCCCCTTCTCCTCCTGCCCCCAATCCCTCCCAGCATCAGAGTCTTTTCCAATGAGTCAACTCTTCGCATGAGGTGGCCAAAGTATTGGAGTTTCAGCTTTAGCATCATTCCTTCCAAAGAAATCCCAGGGCTGATCTCCTTCAGAATGGACTGGTTGGATCTCCTTGCAGTCCAAGGGACTCAAGAGTCTTCTCCAACACCACAGTTCAAAAGCATCAATTCTTCAGCGCTCAGCCTTCTTCACAGTCCAACTCTCACATCCATACATGACCACAGGAAAAACCATAGCCTTGACTAGATGGAACTTTGTTGGCAAAGTAATGTCTCTGCTTTTGAATATGCTATCTAGGTTGGTCATAACTTTTCTTCCAAGAAGTAAGCGTTTTTTAATTTCATGGCTGCAGTCACCTTCTGCAGTGATTTTGGAGCCCAAAAAAATAAAGTCTGACACTGTTTCCACTGTTTCCCCATCTATTTCCTATGAAGTGATGGGACCAGATGCCATGATCTTCGTTTTCTGAATGTTGAGCTTTAAGCCAACTTTTTCACTCTTCACTTTCACTTTCATCAAGAGGCTTTTTAGTTCCTCTTCACTTTTTGCCATAAGGGTGGTGTCATCTGCATATCTGAAGTTATTGAGATTTCTCCCGGCAATCTTGATTCCAGCTTGTGTTTCTTCAAGAGTACATAAAACATTGATTTGTTAAATATGTCATTTCTTTGGAAGGAATGATGCTAAAGCTGAAATGCTTTTCCAATTTTAAAAATAATGTGTGCCTCTATTTACCATTTACCCTACTAAATACTTTGTGGGGAAAAAAAGAATATAAAACATCATTGTAGGTAGGATGATTCCCTTTTTGGAAAATTTTTTTGTATTAACCACTATATTTTTATCTACAGCTATTTCTATACTTCCCTGGTGGCTGATACGGTAAAGCGTCTGTCAACAATGTGGGAGATCCAGGTTCGAGCCCTGGGTTGGGAAGATCCCCTGGAGAAGGAAATGGCAATCCACTCCAGTACTATTGCTTGGAAAATCCCATGGACAGAGGAGCCTGGTAGGCTACAGTCTATGGGGTCGCAAAGAGTCGGACACGACTAAGCGACTTCACTTTTTCAAAGAATCTGCCTACAATGTAGGAGACACAAGAGATGTGGGTTCCATCCTTGGGTTGGGACGATCCCCTGGAGAAGGAAAAGGCAACCCACTCCAGTATTCTTGCCTGGAAAATTCCATGGACAGAGGAACCTGGTGGGTTAGAGTCCATGGGGTAGCAAAGAGTCAGACATGACTGAGCAAACTCACATTTCTTTAATAATAAAATAACCATTTTATTTATGTGTCTATTTTATTTCCCAATTAATTTTTGAGCTTGTATGTTCTCCTTGTGTGTTATGTACTAAAAAATTAAGTCAAATTTTAAACACATTAATAAGAGATCATTTATGATTTTAAAAACTTTACTACTAAGGATGATTAGCCTTTCTTTAGCACATAATATATGCTAGAATTTGGCACATGTGTATATCAATTTGGAAGGATAGAGAACTAGCAACAAATATATCAGTGAACACAGAATGAAGTTATCACTGCCTTTCACATAATTGGCAAGTCAGACATTTTGCTGTTGACTGTCTTTCACAAAACTCTTCCAGCTCTTTTCCTGGGGCCATCAGGCTGGGAGCTTTTCCTCTCTTTCATGGCCAGGGGCAAACATTTCAAATAATCCAGTATTGACCTTGACAGCATCCTACCCACCTTTTTTCTCTGCTCCAGACAGCTCTAGGTACCCAGAACTCAGATTCTATTACCTACAGAGACCTCTTATACCCTGCCTCCAGCCAGAGTTCTCTCTGACAAATTCCCTCCCTACCCTACAGGGGTCTTAGTTCTTTAGCACAACTGCCTTTATCTAGGAATCATACAGAAGGCAAAGTGATTCAATTAATTTATTCTGAAGTATTAATAGCTGACAGGCTTTTGATCTTTCAGGAGCTATTTGCATTGAAAATAAAATTAAGATGTAAAAGAGGAGGGAACCCTATAACAAAAATGGCGCTTAGTGGTGGAATGCCAATTAAAGTGAAGAAATCCAGGCAGATGCCTGTGGACTGTTCTGTTTTGGCTTAGGGTCTAGCTGGAGGAGAGGACAAGAAAGTGAGTATGTTGGGGGTGGGGGAGGGGGCCGAGTGGGGTGAGGACAGTTTGGGGGAGAGGAAGGGAAGGCCATTTTCTTTATGATGCTATTGATTTTGCCATGTCTTCCTTGTCAACCTATATATCCTCAAATCTCCACATTTGGTCTTGTCATATTTTGGCTTTTTTTGTAGACCTTTTTTCCCACTTCAATGGCCGTGAGATCTCTGGCAACAGAGAGAGACCCAAGAAGGGAAGTGGGCTCCTTGTGCCTTTCTATACTCGCCACAGGGAAGGTCAAGGAGACACACAGAGCAAGGAAGCCCCAAACCATTTCACGGATTTGTGCTCTGCTACATCCAACCTCACATTTCCTGTCTCCAAAGAGTCTCACCATATCCTAAGCTGGCCAGGCCTTGAGAAAACTGAGAAACCACACTGTCTTGATCCAAAGAAATGGAGACATAAGGTTGACATTTTTTTCTTCCATTAACATTCAAGTATTTTAATGAACACCAGATTTTAGTATTTGTTCCTAGGGGAGGATACTTGAGTTTTCTGTGGCTTGCTTTATTTTTAATATTTAAAAATCTTTTCCCTCAATGAGGCACAACCATAATTGCATTTGTAAGAAGTAGGTTGTATTCAGTTAGTGGAACTGTTTTGTAAATGTGGTGACAAAAATTAACTTCATGTTCCTTTTGCAAAGTACTTTTCTCTTTTTTTTTCCCTTAATTTGTCAAGACCTGAAGGTTTTTAAGACAACCCAGATGCGGTAATGTGTGAATACCAATGCATAATAACTTATAAGAAGCCATCTAAGCAGGTATATATAAAGGAAAACTCATGTGCAATAGAAAGGGTATTCAAATTGCTCCATCTAACCACAAAGAAAAGCAAATCATTCCCAAAGTATAAAGTGGTTTAAAGACAGGGAATTGAAAACTAAATTTGAAGCTGACATCTTGACAGTTTCATGACCTAGTTTCAGGCACAAATCTATACAAGAGTGACAAATGAGGGAAAAGGAGAGGCAGATGGAAGGAGCCAGAAAAAAAAAGAAGAAGAAGAAGAGAAAAGGTGATGCTATAGAGGGAGAAAGAAAAGCATTAAAAAAAAAAGAATAAAATACAATATTTTACATCAACTATATTTCAGTTGGGCTTCTCTGGTGGCACAGACAGTAAAGAATCTGCCTGCAGTTCCGGAGACCCTGGGTTCCATTCCTGGGTCAGGAGAGTCCCTTGGAGAAGAGAATGACTACCCACTCCAGTATTCTTATCTGGAGAATTTCATGGACAGAGGAGCCTGGCAGGCTACAGTCCATGGGGTCATAGAAAGTCAGATACAACTGAGCTTCTAAGCATAGACAGTCAGATATAGCTACTAAGCATCATACTTCAACTGAAAAAAAAATGAGATAGTATAACACAATATAGCAGACAGACTGCCTTAAAGCAGTTCTTTGGTAGGTGATCAAAACATGAAATAAATGTTACATGTTTAAATATTTATTATATTTATTGTTATATTTATAAATAAAAATTTACATTTTTTAGTACACTGGTGTCCAATTCTCTGCCTACCAAAACAACAATCCAGTGAAAACTGCAGGAGGTGAGAAAAGTTTTAGGCTTTTGCTTCCAACTTCTTAACACCAGGTACCCCAAATATATGGAGAGATTTTAATGATATATGATATCACAATGAAGGAGATGAACTTCTCAGGACCCTGATTCAGAGTTTATGGTTGCTGTATCTTAAATCTGTGCTTTTCTTTTGACAAGTAGATCACTTCCAACATTCTTTTTTATTTTTTTACTCTCAATTCCTTTGGGTTAGAATACAACATCGGACCACAAAATCATCAGAGAAAAGAAAAGGACTACAGCATTGCTTGGGGTTTGTAACAGTCTGTATCTCAGCTTTCAGACCAACCCCACATGCCCACTACTTTTAAGTACATAAAGGTTTATTGGAAAATTACTACTCTTAGTCCCATTTTCTGTGTGTCTGTGAACCTCCTACTCAGGATCTCTATCCTGAACTGAAGTGAAAGTCCTTCAGTCATGTCCAGCTTTTTGCAACCCCATGGATTGTCACCTGTCAGGCTCATCTGTCCATGAAATTCTCCAGGCAAGCATACTGGAGTGGGTAGCTGTTCACTTCTCCAGGGGATCTTTGGCATAAACCAACTGGATAATTGAAATCTGAAGAATGTTCTTTCAGGTGGGTGTTTTTAAAACATTTAGATGTTTGTTGATAGAAGACTCTTAAGAGTTGCTTGGACTTCAAGCAGATCCAACTAGTCAATCCTAAAGGAAATCAGTCCTGAATATTCATTGGAAGGACTAATGCTGAAGCTGAAACTCCAGTACTTTGGCCACCTGATGCAAAGAACTGACTCATTGGAAAAGACCCTGATGCTGGGAAAGATTGAAGGCAGGAGGAGAAGGGGGCAACAAAGGATAAGATGGTTGGATGGCATCACCAGTGATGGACATGAGTTTGAGTAGGCTCTGGGAGTTGGTGAAGGAGAGGGAAGCTTGTCGCAAAGAGGCAGACATGACTGAGCAACTAAACTGCACTGAACTGATATATACCTGTATCAAGTTTCAATTTAAGATACTCCTTTTGGTGGGAATATTGCTAAAAGCAATGTTCCAAGATGGTCAAATTTAGCTATGAACTGATCCCCTGTGGACACAGATTTATAGTAAATTAAAGGACTGATTGAAAAGAATCAGGTATATGTTATAGAATTAATTATATGCAGTCTTCTAGCAAACATGCAGTGTATAAAGAGTGGCTAATACATAGATACATCTGCAGTGTACTCTTGCTGTTTACTGCTATAATTTCTCACTAACAAGTTCTTAGGTCCCACCCTGGATTGTTAGGGAACATGATAGTAAGCAGTATTTTTAGAATGCTCAGATGATTCTAGTACAGATGGTTCTGAGACCAAATTTAACTCTAGATTTTTATAATTGTAAAGTCAAAAATGAACTTATGTAATTTTTTGCCTCTACTACTTAGAGTTCGACAGCATTTTTATTTCACTCATGCTTGAATGGAGACTCTATGGGGCTCAAACATGCTTCCCTGGTGGCTCAGTAGTAAAGAATCTGACTGCAATGCAGGGGACCGTCTGCAATGCAAGAGATCTGGGTTTGATCCCTGTGTCAGGAAGATCTCCTGGAGTAGGAAATGGCAATCCACTCCAATATTCTGGCCTGCAAAATCCCATGGACAGAAGAGGTGTGCAAGCTACAGTCCATGGGGTTGCAAGAGCTGGACCTGATTTAGCAACTAAACTGCCTAGAGTTCAGCAGTATTTTTACTTCACTCATGCTTGAATGAAGAAGCTACGGTGTTCAAACATGGTGGTCAAAGAATTCAGTAACAGGTCCTATCCTAAAGAATCCACTGGAGTTTAAGATTTGCATTTTGATAAAAGTAGAATTGGTTGGATCCCTCCCCCAAGAATCTGCTTGCCTCTAAATAACAAAGATACAAAGGTCGCAGAGAGTCCGACAAGACTGGGCAACTGAACAACAACAACAGCAAAGGCGTTCCCCTGGGGGAAACCAAGACTGCATTCTGTTCTTATTACAGAGTCAAACATGCATTCCTGATTCTTAGAATAAGCTTAACTGAGGCTAGATTACAGGAAAGACAAGAAAAGTACTGGAGGTGACCTCACCACAAGTGCATACATCAGCCAGATAACATTAGGCCTAAGGGTCACAGAAGAGAGAAAAGGGATGTCCCTAGTAGGGTGTGCCGGAGAAGGCAATGGCACCCCACTCCAGTACTCTTGCCTGGAAAATCCCATGGACAGAGGAGCCTGGTGGGCTGCAGTCCATGGGGTCACCGAGGGTCGGACACGACTGAGCGAATTCCCTTTCACTTTTCACTTTCATGCATTGGAGAAGGAAATGGCAACCCACTCCAGTGTTCTTGCCTGGAGAATCCCAGGGATGCGGCAGCCTGGTGGGCTGCCATCTATGGGGTCGCACAGAGTCGGACTCGACTGAAGCGACTTAGCAGCAGTAGGGTGTGCAGGTAGTCCTGGAGCCAGCCTGGAAAGTTACCCAGTACTGCATGCATCCTAGTTATGGAGGAGGATGCATAGGCAGCTATCCACCTATAAACAGCAGGGGTGGGTCTCCCAGACATCGGTCATGATACCACAGCAGCAACAAGATGACAGAAGGCAAGTCATGCCTGAACGAGGCAAGTTCCCAACATCATCCTAAGTTTGGGCTGCAGGCAATTGGCACTGGGTATTACAGCTTGTGGGGCAGCAATGCCCAGGATTGATGTATGGACTTTATAAGCAAACCTGCAAAACCATAGATATTTTAGGGGGATGGAAGACTTAAACAGACTGTATCTCCTAACATCAATCAGATGAGGTTTTGGAACCAATGAAAACTGGGGTTTAATCCACTCTTTACCCTAAATAGAGAAGGATGGGTAAACTGGTTTCATCCATATTGTTGTTGTTGTTGTTTTCCTGTTGACTATTACAGAAATCCACTCAGCAAAGGAAACCCTGAAGACTTTTAGTTCCTGAGTGACAGCTTTAAATGCCCAAAATTCCTTTCATTCAGTTCAGTTCAGTTGCTCAGTAGTGTCCGACTCTTTGTGATCTCATGAATCACAGAACGCCAGGTCTCCCTGTCCATCACCAACTCCCGGAGTTCACTCAAACTCACGTCCATCAAGTCGGTGATGCCATCCAGCCATCTCATCCTCTGTCATCCCCTTCTCCTCCTGCCCCCAATCCCTCCCAGCATCAGGGTCTTTTCCAATGAGTCAACTCTTTGCATGAGGTGGCCAAAGTATTGAAGTTTCAGCTTTAGCATCATTCCTTCCAAAGAATACCCAGGACTGATCCTCTTTAGAATGGACTGGTTGGATCTCCTTGCAGTCCATGGGACTCTCAAGAGTCTTCTCCAACACCACAGTTCAAAAGCATCAATTCTTCAGCCCTCAGCTTTCTTCACAGTCCAACTCTCACATCCATACATGACCACAGGAAAAACCATAGCCTTGACTAGACGGACCCTTTGTTGGCAAAGTAATGAAGTTCATAGTTCACATACTGCTGAAGCCTGGCTTGCAGAATTTTGAGCATTACTTTACTAGCATGTGAGATGAGTGCAATTGTGTGGTAGTTTGAGCATTCTTTGGCATTGCCTTTCTTTGGGATTGGAATGAAAACTGACCTTTTCCAGTCCTGTGGCCACTGCTGAGTTTTCCAAATTTGCTGGCATATTGAGTGCAGCACTTTCACAACATCATCTTTTAGGATTTGAAATAGCCCAACTGGAATTCTATCACCTCCACTAGCTTTGTTTGTAGTGATGCTTTCTAAGGCCCACTGGACTTCACATTCCAGGATGTCTGGCCCTAGGTGAGTGATCACACCATCATGATTATCTGGGGTGTGATGCTCTTTTTTGTGCAGTTCTTCTGGGTGTTCTTGGCACCTCTTCTTAATATCTTCTGCTTCTGTTAGGTCCATACCATTTCTGTCCTTTATTGAGCCCATCTTTGCATGAAATGTTCCCTTGGTATCTCTAATTTACTTGAAGACATCTCTAGTCTTTCCCATTCTGTTGTTTTCCTCTATTTCTTTGCATTGATTGCTGAGGAAGGCTTTCTTATCTCTCCTTGCTATTCTTTGGAACTCTGCATTCAGATGCTTATATCTTTCCTTTTCTCCTTTGCTTTTCACTTCTCTTCTTTTCACAGCTATTTGTAAGGCCTCCCCAGACAGCCATTTTGCTTTTTTGTATTTTTTCTCCATGGGGATGGTCTTGATCCCTGTCTCCTGTACAATGTCACGAACCTCAGTCCATAGTTCATCAGGCACTCTGTCTATCAGATCTAGCCCCTTAAATTTATTTCTCACTTCCACTGTATAATCATAAGGGATTTGATTTAGGTCATACCTGAATGGTCTAGTGGTTTTCCCCACTTTCTTAGATTTAAGTCTGAATTTGGCAATAAGGAGTTCCTGATCTGAGCCACAGTCAGCTCCTGGTCTTGTTTTTGCTGACTGTATAGAGCTTCTCCATCTTTGGCTGCAAAGAATACAATCAATCTGATTTTGGTGTTGACCATCTGGTGATGTCCATGTGTAGAGTCTTCTCTTGTGTTGTTGGAAGAGGGTGTTTGCTATGACCAGTGCGTTCTCTTGGCAAAATTCTATTAGTCTTTGCCCTGCTTCATTCCGTATTCCAAGGCCAAATTTGCCTGTTACTCCAGGTGTTTCTTGACTTCCTAGTTTTGCATTCCAGTCCCCTATAATGAAAATGACATCTTTTTGGGGGTGTTAGTTCTAAAAGGTCTTGTAGGTCTTCATAGACCCTTTCAACTTCAGCTTCTTCAGTGCTACTGGTTGCCCAAAATTCCTTTCATTAATAGTCTCCAATTTATGCTTCAGAAATGGAAGGGTTGTTATTTTTAAAAGATATGCTATGATTTAGGGTGAAAAAAATATGTATGTCTTCCAGGTTAAGTGTTACATAGCACACGGTCATTACTCAAATGCCCATTCTTCTGGTTATGCTTTTTCTACTTTTTTTTAGCAGGACTAGGGGTATCAGGGAGCTTTGATGTTTCATGTTTGTGAACACTGCACATGGATTTCAGCTCTAGCCCTAACACATTCAGGCTTTGATAAGTAGTATCTCAGTGCATCAGTCCAATGTTTAATTTCAAATTCCATTTAATGTCCTCCCAAGGTGTTTTCAAAATGAGTGAACTGAGATTTCATTTATTTGTAATTTGGGCTTTTTAAATCATTAAGATAAAATTTGTCATAACAAAAATGAACAACTGGTTAAGATAAATGTCTTGTCTGGGACTCAGTACACTTTTTCTGTAAAGAGCCAGTAAGTAAATATTTGAGGCTTTGTGTGTTATATAGTCTCTCTCACAATTACCCAGATCTACCATTGGACCATGAAATAAACAATGGTAATATACAAATAAATGGGTGTGACTGTGTTCCAATAAAACTTTATTTTCAAAAACAGGCAGTCGGCCAAGTCAGTTTGCTGACTCCTGTTCTAGCCCTCATATTCTGCCACAGATACTTTTGTTTTGCTTTGCTGTGTTGTGTTTTACAACTTTAGACTTGCATAAAGACAATAGATTTCAGAAGACAGAAGTACAGCCATTATTAGAACTGTGAAATGCCAAGTTCTGTTCAAAAGCATCTGATTGTTAAATGAACAACAAATTAAGTTAGTTTAGTAATCAAACACTCCCCCATGTTGAGGAAAAAAAAAATCACAAAGGAGAAACATACACCATGGTAAACTCTTGGTATTGAGAACTTACAATAAGGATCTGATAAATCTATAGCCTAATAATAAAACCACAGCCATGCACACAGTGAAAAGGATGATGCTGTACAAAAATCATAAAGGAATTACCTTGTTATATGAATTGATGAATATTTGAAATGTGTATGTTAGTCACTCAGTCATGTCCAACTGTTTGCGACCCCACGGACTGTAGCCCACCAGGCTTCTCTGTCCATGGAATTCTCTAGGCAAGAACACTGAAGTGGATTGCCAGTCCCTTCTCCAGAGGAACTTCCCAACCTAGGAATCGAACCTGGCTCCTGCATGGCAGGCAGACTCTTTACCGTTTGAGCTACAGGGAAGTCTACATAAAGTCACAACAAGCCCAGTAAGCAACAAAGCTGTGTCTTTTGACTGCTGATTAAGCCCATAAGTTCTTGGGAATGATAGGTATAAACAGCAAAAGCCAAAGAGTGAAGCAAAAAAAAAAAAAAAAAAAGAACCCTCTTACTTTGCTCTGGTCTCTTTCCATGGTAAGCACTCTCAAGTCCAGGAAAAGGTCGGAAGAGAAACTTATCTGTTAAAGAAGCCAATGGTTTTTCATTAGCAAATGTCATTTCCAAAGATAATATGTTGATTTAAACTTTCAACTTTCTTCAGGTTATATTTTTTTATAGGTCTACATTTGAGTCAAGGCTCTCCTTAAAGCAGTGAATACGCAAATGGGGAGGGAGATGTGGCTGTTCTGTGGTTTCTATCATAATATAAACATAAATTCCTCTTGCAATTCTCCACTTTGTAGATCAGAAAAGTAGTTTAATTCTAAGTTGAAAAATAAAATGATGAATTCCTAGCAGCTTGTCTGCTAAGAATTCAGTAGTTTCTTTGACTTCTTTGTGCAATAGAAAGAAATCCCTTTGGCACTACATTCTTTTGTAAAAATTGTTCTTAAATTTTAAAGAAAGAATGCTTGATATTCTTTTCTGTCTATCTTCCTACCTCTTTATTAAAATTGAATTTATAATTAATATACAGTAAAAGTGTCTTTTTCAGATGCACAGTTCTATGAATTTTAACACATACATAGATTCCTTTAAAAACATGACGTTTAAACATTCCATTTAAAACATGACAATAATCAGGATACAAAACAGCTCTTGCACACCCAAAAATTCCCACATGCTGTTTCTTTATGATCAGCCCTTCCTCCACCTCTACTCCCTGGCAACCTCTGATCTGTTCTCTGTCACTACACTTTTAACCTTTTGAGACTCATGTAAAAAGAATCATGCAGTATATAGTCTTTTGAAACTGCTGTCTTATTTCACCCAGTATAGTGACTTTGAGATCCAGCCAAGCTGTTCTATGTGTCAGTAGTCCATTCCTTTTTATTGCTGAGTAGTTTCCCATTATATTGATGTATCATAGATTGTTTACTCATGCACTGCAAGATAGTTGGAATTTGTCCATCATTTAGTGATGAGGCATAGAACTGTTGTAAACTTTGTTGTACAAGATTCTGTATCAATATTAAGTTTTCATTTCACTTGGGTAAATTCCTAAGAATGGTATTCTGAGTTATATGAGAAGTGTATCTTCAACTGAAAAACTGTTTCTAAAATGGTCATATTATTTCACATCCCCAACAGCCACGTATGAGCATTCCAGTTGCTCCACAGCCTCACCAGCATTTGCTACTATAGGCAATTGTTTTCAGTCATTCGAATTGGTGTGTAGTAGTGACTCATTATCTTTCTTTCAAAATATTTGATTTTCTCTTTCTAGGCTTCTATTTTATACCCTTACTAAAAACTGCATCTTCTAACTCCCTATTTTGTTCTGAGTTCTACAGAATCTATGCCCTAAGGAAGATCGCACTTAATCCTTCAACATTTTTTCTTTTCTTTCTATTCCTGATGCTCCAACCTGATTGTAGAAGCAATTCCTATTTTACAAGGAACAAACTCATTTGATTAGGTCGTGCTAGTAAGTTAACAGAGGGTGAATCACCCACTTTGGAGCAACACCCCTATTTGCCAGGAATCAGCCATGTTGATTCAGGTGTGTGTGTGGTGTATTTTAAGAGCAGAACAGCATTGTTCCAGAAAGGTAAGGCACCTACAAATTAAATCAAGGCTTGACATCTAACGCAGATTTCTAACAAATACAATGCATCTCCCTGTATGTTGACAATCCGTATAATAATAGGGTTATGCAAGTAGCTAAGCACCAGAAGGACAAACTTGTCTCTGCATATCTAATATTTGGGTAAAGAGTCTGTGGGGGTAATTAACAATGGTAATAATGAGAGGGTGTAATTGGAGACTTAAGTGCAAGGATTCATTCTGAAAACTGCCAAGACAGAGTTGGTGGAGAGAAGACTGAAGAGAGATATGATGCTGAGTGACCAGGAAATGACAAAAATCTAGGTTTGGATCCATTTCCTTCAATATTCATTCTTTTAAAGTAGGTAGCCTTGAGGGAGCCTAAAAATGGACATAGAGTAATGGGAAAGAGAAGGGCTTTGCAGAAGTATGAAGGTGAGGATGGGAAAATCAATGTTATGAGAATACCCATGGGGTGTTGTAAGAAAAGTGTATTTTACTCATTGGAAGTTTTCAAGATTGTAAGTAATATATAACTTAAAGAAAATAGTTTTAAAGAGGGATAACTTGAAAGCTTAGGATAACTCAGAGAAGGTAAGAGGAAAGAGGGGAAACTTACTGAGAGACTCTTGAAATAATCTGGACCTAAAATTGTGATTCAGATTCTGCTTTGTCTCTTGTCTGGCCAATCGCAAGTGTGTTAAGTTGCTTCAGTCACTTCTGGCTTTTTGCAACCCTGTGGGTGGTGTCCATGGCTCCTCTGTCCATGGGATTTTCTAGGCAAAAATACTGGAGTAGGTTGCCATTTCCTACTCCAGGGAATCTTCCTGACCCAGGGATTGAACCTGAGTCTCTTACTTCTCCTGGATTGGCAGGCAGGTTCTTTAGCCCTAAAGCCACTTGGGAAGTCAGTCTCTAATCCCTCTCTATTTTGTCTTTACATTCATATGAGCCCTACTTCAATCAGCACCTTGTTTCTTCACTCTTCAATTACTAATGGTTCCATGTGAGAGAGTGAGTTTGCATGCTCAGTTGTGTCCGACTCTTTACAACCCCATGGATGGTAGCCCACCAGGCTCCTCTGTCCATGGAGTTTTCCAGGCAAGAATACTGGAGTGGGTTGCCATTTTTGTCTCTTGGGATCTTTCTGACCAAAGGATTGAACCCAAGTCTCTTGTATCTCCTGCACTGGCAGGCAGATTCTTTTCCACTGAGCCACCTGGAAAGCCCCTGTTTCCATGATGACTAAACTTTCTCTCCTGCACAATGTTTGAAATGAGTATCTCATGTAGACAACATACATATAGATAACATTTAGACGGTGAAGGGCAGAGGCTTAACAAATTTTTATCAAGAATAATTTCAGTGTAAATTTTTTATTTTGCACTTAATTTTCCATTATAAGGGAAATTCAAGTTCAATGTGACATGTGTCAGCAGAGCTCCTAAACCACTCTTCACTAAATATATTACAACAGCTCCACCCCTCCCCCCAACAACAACAGCAAAAAACCTTAGAATAGACTAAGGACCCTTCTTAAGACTACTTATTCTTGACATATTTGAAGAGAGGGAGCTGCTAGAATCTGAACATTCCCAGGGTCAGGACCTAAGAATAACATAAAGTCTGTAAAAATGGCTAGACTAAAAATTCAAGGATTTAGCACAGGCCTTGTAGGTAGTAGTTACTTAAAGTGTACTTCCTAAATTGAATTGGATCTCACCATTTTATTTGATGTAACTTTTTTTTTTTTCTGCTCCATTTTCTTCCTCACTAGAAGAACAAGTAAAGATGAGCAGTTAGAGAGAAAAGGTTTTTGAAAAAGAAAAACGCTAAGCAACTAGCTGTTGAAATCTTAAATGGCTATAAAACTCTTGGCTTGTGGAGACACAATTTTCATGACATCTTAAGATGAAGCACTGCATGGTATGTGTATAAAACTCTCTGGGTGGTGAGTTTGATGATACACAATCAACCTTGCCTTTATTTAGATTTCAGAGGGAAATTTTTCATCAGAAATTCTTCTGATTGGCTCCCATTGTCAGTTTTTTATTCACTCTTATTTTCTACCTCTATCTAAGTAGCTAGAGGCAATACAGAAGGGGATAAATCCTTGAATTACCTTATCTTCTCTAGACTCTGTTTAATTGTATGCTTTTGACTAACATTTACTAAATAACTACCAGGAAGTCAGATAAGGTTAATACCACTTTCTAAGCACTTCTGGGCAGTACCACTTTACCATTCAGTCATTTCATCAATCTGTAACTCAATCATTCTACATTTTCTGAATGAATCTGCCCATATAACTGATTAGAAACAAAGAGACCCAAATTAATGTATCTGATAAGAAGTGTATTGGCATGATCTTAAAAAAAAAAAAATCTGAATGAAAACTAATCTCATCAGTTTGGAGGTAAGGATGGCAGACTTAGCTACTTTATATATATATACATATGCATATATATAATAGTCTAAGATGAGTGAGTGAGGTACTATGGGAAGGAATACATTATATCCATCTGCAGTTCGTCTCTCCCTCTGAAAAGGATATCACATCCAGGGCTTCCATACGAGATAACCTAACCAGTACCAGATTGACCTGACCAACCCCCACTGGTAATGATATCTAGTTTTCCTACTTAGTAGGGAGTATGTTTTTAATTGACTACATTTTTAAAAGCTTCTACAGGATCAGTTATATCATTTTCAGTGTTATGGCTACAAAAAAATTTAAAAAAAAAAAAAAAAGCTCCTTTTTGGAAAATCTTAACATTTCTTATTCTGCTTCTATTGTCACAATCTGAGTTTGACATTTCAGAAGAGTTACAAAAAACTATACCCACCCTGTGCATTTTTCTCTTTTCCTTTTCCCATCTATCTGTATAATCACACATCTGCATATAATCCATCAAAAAGATTATCAAACGTAACCCTGGGAAAAGCCAGCGTAAGTGTAATTTCACAAATATTTACAGGCTTTGTCTGAGGCTTTGCATATGGACATTTACCATTTTCATTTGTGCCAAGTTTTGGTTATATCTGGATGATCAGATTCTAAAAGAAGAATGAGAGAAATATAGGTTCTAACAGAGTCTGCTACTCATCTGAGACATGATCTTTTACAGAGGACATCTTGAATCCCAGTTGCTACTTCTATAAATGTGGAAGTGAGACAACTATGCCAGGTAATCCTCCAAGCTCCTTTCATCAGCAGTAGCCTAAGACTCCAAAGATAAATTTATTTTTGCTGTCACCAATCACCATGCAATTATATGCATGTTTAACAAACAAGTCAAGACAGAAGCACAGTTTCATGGCGCCATGTTCTCCCTTGTGCTCTGGTGTCCCTGTGTAATTCCCAAGTGTAGTCTGTCAACCAGAGAGGGATCCCTAAATGACATCTCACACTTTGCTCTTTGAGGTTCTTGAGTTCATTCTTTTACTTCCCGGCTGCCTCCATTTCATAATCTCTACAATAGCCAGGTGGCCTCGTCTAAATTACGTAGGGTTAATTAGTCACTGTTTATTTGTAAGCCTCAGTCATCTCTGCTTCTAACATCTGCTTCTTGTATTCAGTGTTTAGCATCAATCACTGTTCACTGTTGCCTCTGATGAGGTAGATTGGTCATCAGAGCAAGGTTCAGGCAAATTTTAAGGCGGTTTTCTTCACATTGGCACACTAAACAAATATTTGCCAAAAAATGACTGAATTTGGTTAGAGAGAATTTAGAGACTCCTGTCAAGTCCATGGTTTCTACTAAATTTTGTATTAAATGTTATCTGTTAATGTTATTTACAATCATTGCATGGATGTAATAGTGGTAAAGAAAGACAGTACCATGTTTTACAGAGTTCTTTTAGTATTAGCTGCAACAAATGACTGCCTAAATAGCTGGACCCTAATTTTTGTGTATTAATTTTGTAACCTGCAACTCTACCAGACTCAGTGATAAGCTCTAGTAGTTTTCTGGTAGCATCATTAAGATCTTCTATGTATAGTATCATGTGATCTGCAAACAGGAACAGTTTAACTTCTTCTTTTCCAATTTGGATTCCCTTTACCTCTTTTTCTTCTCTGATTGCTATGGCTAGGACTTCCAAAACTACATTGAATAAAAGTGGTGAGAGTGGACATGCTTGCCTTGTTCCTGATCTTAGAGTAAATGCTTTCAGTTTTGTACCATTGAGAATGGTGTTAGCTGTAGGTTTGTCATGTATGGCCTTTATTATGTTGAGGCATGTTCCCTCTATGAGTTGGGCCCTCATTCCTACCTTGGCATCCTATTAGGAAAGAAAACTCTAAGACTGATCCTGAAGAGATTCTTATCTTGGGAAAACAAACAGATCTTACCCCTCTCCAAAAAGCTTTTGAGGGCCTATGAGGCATCTTGGCTGCTCACTGTACAGGGGAGGGTCTTGACCAATTTCCCAAGTGTAGTTTAGTTAAGGTGTCTTCCAAGAGGAACATGTAAAGATGATCCTCAAGAAATTTTAGTCCTGTCTATCATAAATATGACTCAGGATGGCAGTCCAAAAAGATTTGTGTCTACTCCCAACAATAATGGGGTTGGAGTCCTTCTAAAAGGAGAAATCAGGAGAGAGAATAAATACTAAATGTATTTCTAACACTATGAAGATGGCTTAAATGGATAATATCTGCCATGTCAATTTCAGACAATAGCTGAAAATATTTTCAGCTACTCCACCCATTACTCTTAAGTAAAAGCCATTTTATCAAACACTGATGGACTTATTATTTGCTCTATGTCTTGAGATATTAGAAAGAAGTTTGAACTCCAAAGAATCAGGTCTGAACTAGCAGCTGATAGTGATTCCATGCTGCTTTCCAGAGAGGTTCAGCCACGGCTCAGGAATTCAAACACAAGTGGAAGTAGGAACTCTGCTTGTCTCAACATCAATAAACTTGTCTTTATAATGAAAGACAAGACTTGTTTGCCAGACCTAGAAGAAAAACATATCTGTTTTGTGTATTGCAGAAAACTGGTCCATGGACAGTGTCACGAAATGAAGGCAGAGGCCTTTCATGCCAGAAAGAAAGGTCTAATGAGACCCGAGGTTGCTGGCTGTGCGAGGGTCGCCTGATCTTAGCAAATGCTCTCAGATGCTGCCTTCAAAAGATTAACTGTTTTTTATCCACCACCAACTGTCCCTTTTTAGCTAGTCCTGAAATCTATTTAAATTTTTCCAGTCACATTTCTGGGGTTTGATATCAAATCAAGACAGGCTAATTGATGCTGATTTGGAACTTATACAAAACAGGAAGATTGCATACCTTTTCCATATGATTTTTTTACAGGAAAAAAAAAAAATCTTAACCTGGCTTTGTTCACTTATAAGTGAAATCTTGAGGTTTATTTATTTATGTTTGTCAGTTCCTCAAAGAGAAAGGAAGAGCGAGGGGAGAGAGAGAAGCTGATTGCCTTTGCAGTGTGAGTTTCATTAAACTATTCTAAAATGGAGCAAAATGATTTGTTTCAAAAAACCAAAATGATAATGTATCTAAACTCTCTTGGTAAGCTTGGTTGGCTGGGTATAAGAGAAAATAATTTAATTAGGAAAAGGAACCAGGAAATTGCATTAATTTAGTGATTTAAGTATGAAAATGAAGGTGAAAAAAAACAAAAGTACATCAGCCAGATGCATTTTTCTATTCATGAAAAACACCATTTTCTTGTTTCTCCTTTTGGCATTCTGAAAAGCTCACATGAGCTGAGTAGGGAGATCTGATCTCATTAGAAGCAAGAGCTTAAGCCAGGTAACCACAGTGAGCTTATTCTTATCCCCCTCTTGTTCGAGACAGTCTCTACTTTAAAATTCAACTATTCTGTGTTTCACCTCTTTCATTAGAAGCATGAAAAGCAGACATCAGATCCCCGAACTCAAGACAGCAATCGCTTGTATGTCCCTGAGACTGGCATAAGTTAGTTCAGTCGGCTAGGACCACAGAGTGTAATGGTTAGAGCACAGGCTTGGGGAGCATAAAAAATCCCAATTTAAATTCTGACTCAGTCACTACCCTCTGGTTGAACTTGGGGAAAATGTGTGCAGTCACCTAATGGAAGTAATAAGTCTCATATCAGAAGGCCATTGGGAGGATTAAATCAAAACAGAGTTGGTCACTTGTGAGTTGTTACATGGTACCTGGCACATATGCTAGGCTCCAAGTTTGGTGATGCTAGTGGGATGTGTATTGTTTTATGTCATTTTAGACAGGAGAAAGTCAGAGATGCTATTCTAATCCTTGTTTCCATCTTATCAGTATATAAATTGAACGCTTCTCTTCCAGTCATTGTTTAGAGCAAACAGAGAAGTTTTGCTCCCTTAGTCATGAAAAAAGAAAAAAAAAAAAAAATAGAACTGTTATTAGAGGTGCCCAGGAAAAGTAAGAAGAATATAGTAAATGTACTAATGATTGAAATAAGAAGAATCAAAACAGGAATAATCAAAGTTTTTCCTTTGTCCTAATTTAATGAAAAATAAACACCAGAGACAGATTTCACTTCAAGACAAAGATAGCCAAGTTTCTCACTTCCTAAACACTTTCTAAGCAATATTTACTTTCAGGCTGAACTTTGTTTTTCCTTAAGGAGGGTCCTCAGAATCATCAGCTTCGAGCTGCATAAGACCCAGATTCACTCTTATGAAAGTTGTTTCTAGTTACATTTCATCATATTCCTTTTGCTCCTCTTCCATACTAAACTGTTGATTTAAATTTTGAATGTGAAATTTGGAATCTGATGTGCAAAACAAACAAAAGAAAGTGATCATCTGATTAACTGGCAAAACTCTCACACTCCCAAAGCGCTGACATATGTTCACTCAGCAATAGAACAATACATCACATTTGGGTATTGCTTGCTTAGTTATAAAGTATCATTTTAAAAAATTTTAATTGAAAAATAGCATATACATAAAAAAGTGGGCAAACCATAAATAAATAGCTAGGTGGATTATTAGAAACTGAAGGCATTCTTGCAACAACCACCCATGTCTAATTAAATAAACAGCATTACCAACTTCCCAGAAAGCCCCCTTATACTTTGTCATATGCTTATTTCCTCCATCATTTTTTAACCTGGAAAATTCAACCTTCAAAGAAATAAAATAATACAATCAACACGGTACACATTTCAACTAGATTCATCAACCATTAACATGTAGCCATATTCCCTTGTTCCTGCAACCTCCTTCCCACTCTTCCTCTTGTTTAACCATTTAAGAACCACTCTTAACCCTAAAAATTTCATTTTTTCCTAAGAGAAGAACATTTTCCCACATAACCACACTACTGTTATCACAATAAGTTAAATATTGATTCAGGGACATCATCTAATATCTAGTCCCACTCAAATTTCCCAATGTCCCCCAAATTTCCTTTTTAATTTTTTCTCCATCCATGATGGAGTCAGTGTTTTATATTACTATTCTTCATGTTTATTTGGTCTTTCTCACTCTATAACAATCTCAACACTGTTTCACTTTGGAATATTGAAAACTCAGAATACCTAACAGAGTGTCTTAGAGCACATTTTCAAATTGGGTCTTCTGACTTTGGGCTTCTCTGATAGCTTACCTGGTAAAGAACACACCTGCAATGGAGGAAACCCTGGTTCCATTCCTGGGTTGGGAATATCCCCTGGAGAAGGGATAGGCAACCCACTCCAGTATTGTTGGGCTTCCCTTGTGGCTCAGGTAAAGAATCTGCCTACAATGAGGGAGACCTGGATTCGATCCCTGGGTTGGGAAGACCCCCTGGAGAAGGGAAAGTCTACCTACTCCAGTATTCTGGCCTGGAGAATTCCATGGACTCTATAGTCCATGGGATCGCAAAGAGTCAGACAAAACTGAGCAACTTTCACTTTCACTTCATTCTGACTTTGTTGTCATTCATATGTATTATGCTTACTCCTAAAGGTGGTGACCTCAGATGCCCAGGTAAGAACAGCTACTTGGTTATGAAAACTGTAAAATAAAAATTCAGGACTTCTTGTTCAAAAAGCAGGGGGAAATTCTGTTTAAGAAAATAAAATATACACTTCTATCTTTAAAAATATTTTATTACTATGAAATGTAATAGGGATAGCAGTAATACATAAGAAATAACATAAACTTGTAAATTGTAAAAAAAACAAAAAAAAATGGGGGGAGTTCCCTGGTGGTACCCCTGCCGATGCAGAGGATTTGGGTTTGATTCTCTGGTCTGGGAAGATTCCATGTGCTGCAGAACAACTAAGCCTGTACAACAACTACTGAGCCCACACTCTAAAACCCACGAGATGCAACTCTGGAGCCCGTGTGCTGCAGCTACTGAGCTTGTGTGCCACAAGTACTGAAAGCTGCACACCCTAGAGAACACACGCTGAAACTCCTGAGCACGCGCGTTTGCAGCCCAAGCGCCACAAACGGAAAAGCCACCACAGTGTGAAGCCCGTGCAGCACAACAAAGAGCAACCCCTGTTCGCTGCAACTAGAGAAAGCCCGCACAAAGCAACAAAGACCCAGCGCAGCCAAAATAAATAGCATCTAAATACATACATACAATTTTTCAAATAAATAAGTTTTGGTGTCATATTTTTATATAATAAATAGTAATACAAATAAAGCCAATACTTTATGGTATCTTGATGGATCATGAAATTTTTCTGGCTCTTTTTTGCCTATTTATTTATTAGATCAAATTTATACTTTTAGCAACTTTATTCTCAATCAATAAAATTGAAAGCAATCATTTTTGGCAAGTAAAATATAGCAGATTTTAAAAATAATTTTTGACGTTGAAAAGGACTTTATGCTGATACAACTATTATTACAGCTGTTAAGAGTACTTTATATGCTTCACAATATTGGGATACATTTTTGACAAGGTATTTTGAAAGACAAAATTTTAAAATATCTAGATTGACGATTCTTGAGAAACAAATTTTCTAAAAAGATTTAACTCTTCATACGTATCCATTCTGTGGATTTGCCTGAATCCACTTGCCATTTGCCTGAATTTAATTTTAAGTGTAAATTTACACAATGGCATATTAATGTTTGCTCTGACATTTTATGTAACCTGCAGAGCTCATATGCATGCGGGCATTCTCAGTTCCTTCAGTTGTGTCCAACTCTTTGTGACCCTATAGACTGTAGCCCACAAGACTCCTCTGTCCATGGGATTCTTCAGGCAAGAATACTGGAGTGGGTCGCCAAGCCCTCCTCCAGGGTATCTTCCTGACCCAGGGATCAAACACAGCTGCCTGCCTCTCCTGCATTGCAGGTAGATGCTTTACCCACTGAGCCACCTGGGAAGCCCCAGAGGTCATATTAGAAACTAAAAACGGCTTCATGGTGTGTATATAATTGAAAAGCCTATTTTATGCATTATACCACTGTATTGTTACTTACAGCAAAATATTCTTCATAAAATTGTTTTCTTGTTAACAAATGATTCATTTAAAGCTTCATATGAAAATAGCACTCTTTTCTATCCAATGTGATAATTTTTTAATTTAATTTCTAAATTTCTGAATTTTGGTTTTGCAATGGTACAGAAGTTTTCAACCACAGAGATTCTAACATTTTTGAAGAATTCTAATAACTCATAATATGTTGTGTTGCAATGTCCATGGATACACTACTGCTCTGTAGTAATTTATGGACAAAATTTACAGCTTGAGCACCATTAGTTCCTGTCCCAATTGTATGTAGCCAAAAGGCTGTTAATCTCATCACTCCTTTGAGGATCGACAGTACCCTAGACTACTCTGGGCATGCATGTGGGCACTGGGCACCAAGGTCAATTGCGCAACACGTAAGCTGCCCATCACGCCTCTGCATCCAACCACCTGAGCCCATACATACTGCCAACTAGAGTACCTTCTCCTCCCACAAGCATGTTCCATTGTCCCATCACATTTCATATAAAAAACACAGAATCAAAGTTAGCAGGATTAAGAATGTCAAGACAGAACAGCAGAGCATTAAAGCAAGCTCAGAACTCTGAGAGTGGGGCCCTGTGACTGCACAGATCATATACCCATGAAGCTGACTGACCCCAGGGACTGGGGAAACTGTTCCTAAGAAGGTCAGACAGGCACACTCATCAGTTCTACAACAGGGTCCACAGCCAGCTGGAACATCAAAGACCAGCAAGAAAATATCTGCTTCCAAGAACTCCGTGGACTGCTGCTGTAGGGCAGAGGGTCTCACACTTGGTCTGCACCAGGGTAACCTGGAGGGTGATTAAGAGACAGGTTGCTGGGCTGAACCCCAGAGCTCCTCACCTAGTAGGTCTGCGAGGGCTGTGAATTTGCACTTCTGGGTTAAGCTGATGTAGCCACTGAACTTTAAGAACCACCGCCATAGGGCATAATGGCTCTGATTTGCTTAATATTCCATTTTTGTTAAGAGAGAGAGAAATCCAGATTTTATGAAAAATATTTCAGTTTTTTCACATGCTTTGAATGAAATCTTCCAATTGAAAAAAAAATATTTACTCAAAATTTTCAAACTCCAAATGAAACATATGTGTAGGTGGAATTTGACCTGAGCGCTCTCAGTTTATCACTCTCCTGCCAGAAATTATGTTAAATTAAATGGAAATAACATTCAACATCTTAATGTTGAAAAGTCTATGAACAAATTGGGTCAGGGATACAATTTCTGAAAAGCCATCACCAGTGAAAGTAGAACTGCATAATTTATTCTTTTAGATAAAACTGCTATTATTATTCCCCTGGACTCTAGGAAAAAACAGAAATTATGAGTAAAGGCATAGATATTTTCAGACTGGTTATTTAAGTAAAAGTGAAAAACACATTATACAAATTAGGTGATGGATTCCCCACCGTGGGTAGAAGTTACAGATAGAGATGTACTGGCTTTGCCTCATTTTTGTCTGAGATGTTAAGGGCTGTTTCACATGAAGCCATCTGTCTCCTACACTTTCAACTCCCTTTGCTTCCAAGCCCGAAACTTTCCTTTATCACAAATACAGTAAGTCCTGTACATATAAACAAGTTATGTTCGAAGAGTGCCTTTGTAAGTCCAATTTGTTCATAAGTCCAACAGAGTTAGCCCAGGTACCCAATTAATACAATCAGCTATATAGTATTATACTGTATGTAATAGGTCTATAATACTTTTCACACAAACAATACATAAAAAACACAAAAAATAAAGAAAATTTTTAATTTTACTGTACAGTACCTTAAAAAGTATCAGCAATGTCACTGCTGCTTTTACACCTGCTTCTGAATATCCTGGGTTTGAAATAAAGATACTGTATTACTGAACTCTATACAGAACTGTACTGTATACAGAAGCACAACCACCTGTGGGTGCACACATGTGACAATGCACACCAGACATATGAGCTAACTTATGTAATTGGATATGAGAACACAAATTTGCATTTTGGAAGTTTGCAACTTGAAGGTTGGTATGTAGGGGAATAACTGTAGCATACAGTTGGCTGCACAAATCCAATATTTAACCACTCTATTTAGGACTGGGGGAAAAGGAATGAAGGCACATTTTTCATGAAGTGAAAAAACTACAGCTGAATTCATTTTACTTAGCAGCAATTAAAACACATTTGTGAATTTATAAATATTTTGTAGCATGGTTCAGCAAGTGTTTCTAATTTGAGCAATGACAGGTGTTTGTTGTTTAAAATAAAAAGTGATCCTGGGGTCTTTTACTTAGGATTCAAAATATGTCACGGTGGAAGTATGAAATTGAATGCAAGCTACATTTTCTCCAGAAACCAGTTGTGATATGCCCTGTTGAGTTAATTCTGCCGTATGTCAGAGTAACACGGGAAAAGTACCTACTATGTGTCAAGATCTAGTTCTCCTACTTGCAGTTAACCTTCGGAGCAATTCTGAGACCTAGGTCTTAGTAGTCCCATGTTATAGATGAGGAAGCTGAGTTCGGAAAGGGTAAAATGACTTAGCTAAGGTCATATGGTCAAGAGGAAACAGAGATGAAATTTGAACACAAAGCCTGGATCTTACCCATCAAATGGTCACATTCATCAACCCTAGCTCAGTTGAAAACCTGCAGGGGCTGTCCCACTAGATCAATGTCAGTCTTATACACAGTGTATGGGGACTGGGGAGCCAAGGGCTTCAAGTGAACAGTGATCCAGGTTCCATCCTGTGTTTGTTTTTGAGAGCTGATTGCAAAATTAAATCCTAGACCGTGAAGTCAGACTGTATTCAAATCCAGTCTTTGTCACTCAGTACTTTACAGCCTTTGGCAAACTGCTTAGTTGCTCAAAGCCTCAGTTTCCCCCCTTGGTAAAATGAGGATGATAACGGCACATATCCCAGGGAATGCACTGAGAATAAAAGGAGATGATGAGCATAAATCACTGGGCAACATTGTGACTGCTCAATAAATCTGGGTTATTATGATATTCTTTCATTTAAAAGGATCTTTGGGAGCCCCCTCATCTCCAAATATCTTATCAACCCAAGACCCACATCTGAAGCCACAACAGCACAAGTTCAGCAGGTCACTGACTCCCACTTTTAAGAGTCAGTTCAGGTGTCATTTCTCCCAGGAAACTTTCCTGAACCTTCCATACACATTTGCCTAGCATTCTACTTTTCATACGCTGTATTATATTCCTCTGTATTATGATGTTTACTAATGCGACGTTTGCTCTACTTAGGCTGTGCGTTCTCTGAGAACAGACCTTCTTTCTGTCTTACCCACTTTGGGGTAGATCCACAAGTACTGGGTCTTGCCCTAACTGGTTGGCCCAAAGCCCTACCTCTGCAAAGCCACCCCTCTACCAGCAAAGCATTTCTGGGAAACTGGCAGGCACATGGCCCTGCTGAGTTCTGTGAACTCACCTGCCTCTTCCACTGGGTGTCACTTCCCCTTGTCCACCCCAGTCATCACCCGCCAGTTTCCTTGGGAACACTCTCAGTAACAAAACTGAGTCTATAAACAAGAGGAAAGAATCTTTGCTGTCTGGATTTTGCTTCATTATAGGATTGCCCATGACCACAGTGGAGTAGGAACAGCAGAAAAATGGGATTGATTCAGATTAGGCAAAGGCAATACAAGGGGGCATTGCCTGCAGACATTAAAAATAATAAAACCAATTAGAAATCAATCTGCATTTTAAATTTTTTTCTTTTTAGCCACACTGCACAGCTTGTGGGATCTCAGTTCCCTGACCAGGGATTGAACCCATGGTTGAACCCAGGCCACTGGCAGTGAAAACCCTGACTCCTACCAGTAGACCACCAGGGAACTACTCAATCTGCTGTAGTCTATTACTATGCACTGGCAATTTCAACAGTGCTAAACTACTGCTTCCTGAAAAGCATCTTCAGTTGAGCTAAGTTCTGCACAACTCCTGCAGTCATTGTAGAGTTTTAACAATAATAATAAAGCAATAACATTAGCAATAATAATAATAATATAAGCTCCAAACTAGCAACTTCTGTTACTTATCCTTTAATAAACATGGTAGCTACACAAAAGTTAATTCAGAGAACTCCTCGTTTTACAATCTCCAAACACACAGATTCAGCGTGTAATTTCATTTGAAGAGTTTGAAAGTGTTTGGAATAGGTCCAGCTCACTAAGACTGTAGTTTGTGTCTTCAATTCCCTGATTGCTACATATTCCTGCATTAAATGATAGGTTCAAAATAATGACAACAAGATGATTGAACAGATAGAATTTTAATTACTTCAATTTTTCATTATAGATGACCACTGGAACTTTTTGCGTTTGAAATTTAAAAATAGAATAAAGCACAAATTGTGGATTTTGCTTGGTAGATGCAAATTTTAGTTTATGTACTCAATATCGTTCTGAATTTTAATTTTAGTAATATCATTACATTGAATATTTTTAATTGTTTTGCTAATGAATGAAGGCAGATCAAGAATGATTATTGCATGAAATTCTAAATTAAAATCCGAAAATCATAAATTATTACTGAAAACAATTTTATTGAGTTAGGAAGTATTAGTGATCTACTACGGGTGTCAAATATATTAGGAATGCTGTGAAAAGTAGTATTCCCTGGACCCTGATATCTTACAAAGAATGATCTTTCAGATATTACTGAAAACCAGAAATCTATATTATAGACTATACATATAGAAATCACATTATTGAATATATGTATATTGCTGAAATATGTTGTACAAAATATATGATGTTACTAAAATCCAGACTAGAAGCAACAAAGTCTAAGCTGGAGACAGAGATCAAACCCTTACTTCCTGGTCAAGCATGTCCTGCTCCTCACTCTCTCCATTCCTGTTCCCAGGGTTTCTGGGCTTTGGTGCAAACATTCCTGAGGAGCCTGCCTCACCAGCTCTCCCACACACCACTCGCACAGCTTCAGTTCATGCTGGGACCCCTCTGCCTTTGTAACCATTTCAAGTGTAGAGCCCAACAGCGAGTAATACAGCCCCTGTTAAATGGGTAAATGAAAGAAAAAGATATGTGAAATTAAACCACTCCAACATGAGTGTATGTAATCATTTCTATTTTCCTCTTGGGTGGACAGTGAGGAAATTGATGTGCGTGGAAAACAAATAAATTACCTATGGTCACAGGCTCAAATAAAGTCCTGATGAGTGGGTACCAAGTGGTAGCTCAAAGACTCAATATCCTTCTGTCTGATGGGTTTAGTATCTTCAGTATATGGATTCCTCAACTGGCATTTGTGTCTGCATCAAACCCTGAAAAGGAAAAGAAGATGGAGAATCAGAATGGGAGTTTTTTTATGGGTCAGTGTTAGGAGTGACATATTATCATTTCTGTTCACATTCCACTGGCTAGAACTCAGCCTTGCCTGCTGTGCTCAGTCGCTTCAGTCGTGTCTGACTCATTGTGTCCCTAGGGACTGCAGCCGGCCAGGCTCCTCTAGCCATGGGACTCTCCAGGCAATACTGGAGTGGGTTGCCATGCCCTTCTCCAGGGGAATCTTCCCTACCTAGGGATTGAACCAGCATCTCTTAGATTTACCACTAGCGCCACTTGCAAAGCCCAGAACTCGGTTAAATGGCCACAACTACCCTCAAGGAACTTGTAAAATGTAATATAACTGTATATTCAAGAAGAAGAAATAGGCTTGGCAAAAAATTAGCCATCTGCTGCCCACAACACCCATGCTCATTCTTGTAGTCATCGCGACGTGACAATATCGCAGCAGCAGCAGTAGGAAAATAATGGCAGACAGGTGAGCAGGTAGGACCATGTACTACTTCCACAAATAGAAGTGTTTTTTTTATCTTTTAAGGTTAAATGGAAAAACCACATGGTATACCTTCAAATTGCTTCCTTGTTTTTTTTCATTGTTTCCTAAAAACTCCACTAGACATATCCATTTCATTGTCTAAAAATAAGTTGTATAGGCCATCCTATACATAAATGTGGTCATGAGCAAAATATGTCCTCTTATCTTTACAATATGGATATAAGACTCATTGGGGCTTTATTTTGTAATTATCTAGTAAGTGGAGTGAATCTCCTACTTCATTTATGAAACAATGATCTTCAAAGGAAATAAATACAAATTAATCTGTATAGTTCCCCTGCTTGTTTGGAAGTTGAGCCCTATTGAAAGTCACTCTCCCAGGTATTTCTTAGGTTCTCCAGGGGTAATAGCATCTGGTGTGAACTCAGCAACAAACACACTTCTTGCTTCACTGCTTTAATGTCTTAGCAAGGCACCTGGCCACTGACTATAGCCAAGAAACCCCTGGAGAAATACTGTTCCACCATGTTCATCAATTCTCCACTGTTGGCAACTCTAAACCCTGGATGCCAAAGCTGCGCTATGCACCATGGCACTGTTTGGACCAACACTCATGACTATTTCATGATCACATATCCTTACTTTCTGGCTTTAGCACTTGTGGTACATTATAATAGTTTTCAGGAAACATTTATTCACTTACCCCACTCCCTCATGACAGGAGAATATGTCCCCATCTATTTACATGGTTTTAAACATGTGGTTTGCTTTGACCTCATGGTGGGTGAATGGACTGTTATACACTTTGCTCTTGAATTCAACCGTGTAACTTATTTCTACCATTGAGATATTAGTTTATAAAGCATACATAGAAGTCTGAAATGTGCTTAGCATTTTAAGATAACTTATAAGCAGATTATGAGTTAAGGGCCAGCTTTCATCATCTGCTGTGATCTCAAAATCAGTCTTTGAGGGTGAGCCGGGGTGATAGACACCAATCCATCCATTCCATTTTTTTTTCCTCTTCCTTTGTTTCATTCAGACACCCCAGGACCAAACCAATCAAAATGAAACAAGGACCTGAATCCAGTTTGGGACTCAGCTTGGATCTCTTTGTACGTTTAGTTAACAGTGACCTGTCCACATTCTTCACAAGTCAGCTTGTAGAATTTCTTAAAAATGGCATTTTTAAAATAAAACTTTTGAATGAGTTCTCACTATCACCTTCAAAATTCAGGCTTAAGATTTCTTTTGAAAGAAACATTTACTGGAGTTTTCTCTGATTAAGCTTTCATGAATCATAGGTCTTCCACATAAGCAAATGCTCCCTACAGGGTTAGTCGGGTCTTTGCTGGCAAATATTTTACAAAGGAGGCATTTGTTTCAGAAATAAACATTTAATTTGGATGAATTTTAATAGTCACAGTGCTTGATTCTGATGAAAATGTTTACTAGCAGCATTTCTGCTTTGGAACCATTTGTTTCTATTATTTTGACAGAAATAAAATTTGGTTGGTTGTTGTTTGAGATGTGAAATGGTTTTGTAAGCATTTCAGCTTGATGCCCAGGCAGGCAGTCACAATAATTCTTCTCCAAATAAATGGGAGCCACTATTTTTCTATTCATTACTTCAATAAGAAAAGTTTAACCAGTGAAAGGATTTGCAAAACACTGCCTTGTAAAAACCTTAATGAAAATTGCAACAAAAGTTAGTGCGCTGTAAATATTTTTGCAAAGGTTTGGGCAATCTTTTCTTTCTATAAATACTTGTCTACACAGTAAGAGAAATTAAAAGCCAAATGAGAAAGATGTGTTGTCTCATTTGTAGTTTTGAACAGCAAATATTGAATTTAGCAGAGGATCTTCCTGTGCCTTATGTGTTATACATAAGGTGGAAAAGTAGAGTAAATTTCATGCCAACATATTAGCAACATAAAGGTGACTTCTGTAATTAAATCATTTTTTTAATCATCAAAATTGAAAATAAGAGAAAACAACTTCTGAAGAAGTCCAGGGTCAATCAGCTAAATAAACTAAAGTCATTCAGTCAACTAGCATTGATTGGATTTTAGCAAGATGAAATTGACTTTGCTCCAACTCCACCCACTTCACAAACTAATTAAAAAAGCACATCAGCAACATCTTCAATCAGCTAAGGAAGATAAGTAGGCTTCAAAGCAATCAACTACAAAACTCTGTCAAGAACAGCAATAGATCCTCAGAGAATTTAGGAGAGTTTTCTGAAAGTTACTCACATCAATCAAATAAAAAAAACTCAGAGCCATGCACTTGTATTTTGGGGGGACGTTCTTGGACAATGTATTGGCCGACTTATAACTAAAAGAAAACCACACATCAGCAGGGCATATATTAGCATCCAAGATCTCACTCAACTTCAGTCCACCTAAATTCCCATCAAGCAAGAGTAATAACAATGCTTGGATCAGAAGGGCATGAAGGGTCATTGAGCAAATCATTTAAAATGTCTAGAAATGTACAAGCTCCTATAGTCCTTAAATAGAATAGAGGATTATTAGATTACCTTTTGCAAGGAACAGTGACTACAGGTCAGTAAAAGACCTTGCATTGTGAGTGTCTCATTCTTTTTACCATCCAAAACACCACAGACCATTCTGTTCATTTTTTGAATAAAGGAATGAATAAAAGAAGCCCTTTGAGGTCATTTAATAGCACAAGAAATGTTTTCATCTATGTGTTTTCAGTCTCAAAGTACTGAAAGTCTAATTTTTTAAATGAAAGGTATCTTCCTATTCAAAACTCTGTGCTGTTGACAAGTCTAGCAAAAAGATTCAGGAAAAGTCTGAAAATATTAATTTCTTTAACTTTTGGATGATGTAAAAAGAAAGAAAAAGGAGTTTGGAAAAAAGAAAAAAAAGACTAAATTACACAGGAGACTATGCATGTCTAATATGGTGTTAAGTTTTCACGTCATTCTTATTGGTGTTTAGTGAGAGCCATTGCTTTTCTCTATCTTAGGTGTCTTTTTAAAATTTATGTCCACATACTCTATTCAGAATTATTGTTACTTTATACATGCAAAAGTATTTCTAAACCTTTCAAAAAATAAACTTCCATGAAATACCTTGACTCAGTGATTGTAGGACTGCATGAGGGGATAATATGTACAGCTGGGGTAATGTGAGCCACTCAGGGTGCCTCAGAACAGAAGCCATGTGCCAACTAGCATGAAAGTACTTAAATATACAACTGCTACAGTAATACCAGTGTGTATCTGCTAAATATCAACGCTGCCTTTCTTTTCTGTCAATGTATAAACATTCTGGAATTCAGAAATGCATACGTAGGAACCCAGAAAGTTAAATTATACATTGAATTTTAGAGCAGAAAGGGATTCAGAAGCACAAATCCTGGCTTTAGAATAAGGAGTCATGAGTGACATGCTTGCACTCATAAAGCTCTTTGTGGCAGAATTGGGGCTAGATCAAGTACTGAAACTGTACAATATTCTTTTTCAACAGCTCAAGGAGAGAGTACCTATTACACTAAGTAGATTTTCTATCACACTAGTCAACAGCTGGTGGAAAATCAATTTCAGGCCATCAACCAGAGAATTAAAAGTCTTACTGAAGAAGTGAAACATTACTGGTTCTTATGAAAATACAAACTTCCTCTACATCCCACTCCTCCATCAAGGCATTCAGATAGATAATAATGAGAGATAATAATACCAAAAGAATGGCTGAAACAAATGGAAAACAATACTTTCATGGGTTTTCTTTGTAGAAATGCCACAGGAAATTAACCAGTGAATCACATTTCACTTCTATTTCACTCCTTCAAGAGGCATGATGATCTTACAGGGAGAGCACCATTTTCAGTGGCAGATGGATACAGTGAAAATCTCAGTGTGGCCACTTCATAAATAGCTAAAATTTTAATTTAATTATCAGTATTATAGCTATCGGAGAAGGCAATGGCACCCCACTCCAGTACTCTTGCCTGGAAAATCCCATGGACGGAGGAGCCTGGTGGGCTGCAGTCCATGGGGTCACTAAAAGTCAAACACGACTGAGCGACTTCACTTTCACTTTTCACTTTCATGCACTGGAGAAGGAAATGGCAACCCACTCTGGTGTTCTTGCCTGGAGAATCCCAGGAATGGGGGAGCCTGGTGGGCTGCCGTCTATGGGGCTGCACAGAGTTGGACACGACTGAAGTGACTTAGCAGCAGCAGCAGCATTATAGCTATCTAGCTGTAAGATAGTGATAGAAATAATAATACTTGTAACCTGATTGTTGTAGAAATTAAATAAGAAATTTATGTATGATTCATAAGACATCAGCCTCACCTGCCTGTGGCTACAAAATGATGTTGCATTTTCTTTTCATGTCCAGACTGTTAGTATCTGAACTAACTCCTGGCAGACAACCTCCTCAAAGTTTTCTGGGTGTTTCTCAGCATCTTGTCTCCCACCTGCTCCAGAGTAAATCTGTTAGCTTCCTCACCTACATCTGCCCCTATGCTCGGACAGTCCCCACAATAGCACTCCTCTTCTGGGCAGCTATTTTTTTTTTTTTTTTGGTCACACCACTTGGCATGCTGGATCTTAGTTCTCTGACCAGGATCAAACCCATGTCCCCTGCATTGGAAGCATGGAATCCTAACCACTGGATTTCAAAGGAATTTCCTGGGCAACTATTTTTGACTCTAGGTCCCCACTGCCATCCCCTTGGTTTTATCATGAGCTTACTGCTCAACCCAACTTCCCACATTACAATTGGGAAACGATTAGGGACGGTGTGATTTACTCCCAGTTTAATTGAGGTTTAGGTTTATAGGAAATAACACAATGGCTAGCATCTCACATGCCCCAAATCTTCCTTAGCTCTGCTTTTTAGGTCAACACCCATTCTATCCCTCAACTTGCCTTCTTGAACAAGGGCTCACTAATTCTCCCCACTGGAAATGCTCCAAACATTCCCATGCCTAGAGTCCGGGACCACCTTCACTTTCCCACCTGGGGACCCATAAAAGAAAAATGTCCTCCTCACCAGTCCAAGGCCAGTTCATATCCAGACCTAGAATTTCCTCCTTACAGGATAACTGACAGCAATTAACCCTTTGTTCAGGGCAAAATGACCACCTAACATGTAAGGTCTGGCCTGATGTCTCAGTTCTGACATGCCCTGGAGTCAAGGGGATATTTTCCAAAGCCTTGAATATTTAGTCTTAAATAACAACACATGTAGGACAACAGTTACTAAGACATGCCCAGCATTTTTAAAAACATTGTCAAAGTGTTTTTTCCAAAATGAAATACAAAAACATGACAAAGTATACCTCACTCATGCCATGGTCTGGTCTCACATTCTAATCTCTTGTGAGCAAGACGCAGTGAAATGCAGCCACACACAGGATCTAATGAAAAGGGAAAAAAAGAAGAAGAAGAAATGGATTTAGAGATAAATAATAGCATTACCCTAAAATAAGAAACTTCTTACAAACCTGTAAGTAATAGACTTTCAGCTTTAAAAGACTAGTGCCCCTTGGGATATAGTAATATTTGTGGCTATTGTTATTTATGATTATAATTAGTATTCATAGGAAAAGTGGAAACAGTGACAGATTTTATTTTCTTGGGCTCCAAAATTATTGTGGATGGTGACTGCAGCCATGAAATTCAAAGATGCTTGCTCCTTGGAAGGAAAGTAATAGCAAACCAAGACCCGACATATTAAAAAAGAGACATTTTGCCAACAAAGATCCTTGTAGTCAAAGCTATGGTTTTTCCAGGTCATGTATGGATGTGAGAGTTGGACCATAAAGAAGGTTGAATGCTGAAGAATTGATGCTTTCGAAATGTGATGCTGGAGAAGACTCTTGAGAGTCCCTTGTACAGCAATGAAATCAAACCAGTCAAGCCTAAAGGAAATCAACCCTGAATATTTGTCAAAAGGATTAATGCTGAAGCTCCAATATTTTGACCATCTGATGAGAAGAGCCAGCTCATTGGAAAAGACTCTGATGCTGGGAAAGATCAAGGGCAGGAGGAGAAGGTGGCAGCAGAGGATGAGATGGTTAGATAGCATCACCATTCAACAGACATGAGTTTGAATAAACTACTCTTGGGAGATAGTGAAGGACAGGGAATCCTGGTGTGCTGCAGCCCATGGGGTTGCAAATAGTCAGACACTACTTAGTGAGTGAACAACAAAAAAATAGTATGCAGTAGTTAGTTTGCAATATCCAAACTAAGTAAACAGAGCTCAGACACCAAATCTTAGGTGATAGTCTTGGGGGCAGGGAGGAAATATATGCATTACATTACAAAGTCATGGGACAATAAGATAGAGTTGCTATTTCTTAAGTGCCTATTACCATGCATCTGGCCATTACAACTATTTGCTGTCATACAGGAACCTTAAATGTTGGGCATCAGTCCCATTTTACATATGAGGAAAGCATACAAGTTGCCTAAGATGACCCAGGTAGTAAATGATGGGGCTAGAATTGATGTCCAGTCTATTTGACACAAAAGCCAATTATCTTTCTAATCTTCTCAACACATTCTTCTATCTGCCCAATACCTAGACAGACAATGCCTGATGATGAAACATGGTGATACTGAACATGAGAAAAATGAAAAAAGACAAAGAGTTTTGATAGCTTTCTGATGATTCTCATATTTAGCATAAGAGTATGTATTCAGGGTAATGACAGAAGATTTCTTTTTTCCTTGAATTTCAGTGCAGCAAGACACATGACATGGATTCATTGTTTCATTCCCTCAAGTCATTCACCCAGCATTAGTTAACCAGCTACCTCGTGGAGAGCCATGTTAGCAGGCACGAAGATATAGACAGTAAAAAGAAAAGATTTCTAAGATTCTGTTCATCGTTGAGTCTAGTAGGGGAACCAAGAGGGAAATCAATTAAGTACTTGGCATTTTTAAAAACATTGCCAGCAAGATAGGCTCAAGGTGATGTGGGGTGTCATGTAGCTCAGACTAAGAGGATAAAGAAGACCCCTGTGAGGCACTGACTCAGGAACTTGAAGGATGATGGGCATTAACCTGGTGGACATGGTCTATTAAGAGAATAAACGGCATAGGGGAGGCACTAAGGTATGAAAAGGCTTGGTGCATTTGGAACACTCTAAGTAGGTCTCTTTGAAACTTTGACAAGTGGTGCTTATATCTTAAGGCTTAGTTTCTTCACATTTGAATCAGAAGTAATAAAAGTACCATTTTATTTTGTAGGAATGGATGTTTAATTTGAGCTAAAGTAAATTTGTGCTTAGCACACTTTTTGGTCCTTAGCACAGTCTTCATAAATGTTAGCTCTTGTGATCATGGAGAACTTTGCAAGTCAGGTGGATATGCCTTTGGTGAGCTGTAACCAAAAACCATCTGGGTCAAACTGATTTACCAATAAAGAGAGACTCTAGACTTCTGATCTGAAAAGCACCAGAGTAAGCCAAGCTTTCAGGCATGATTCAGTTGGAGATACAGCCTATGGAAAGCTGCTGCTGCTGCTGCTAAGTCACTTCAGTCGTGTCCGACTCTGTGTGACCCCATAGATGGCAGCCCACCAGGCTCCCCTGTCCCTGGGATTCTCAAGGCAAGAACACTGGAGTGGGTTGCCATTTCCTTCTCCATATGGAAAGCTAGTAAATGCTTAACCACTGGATCTGGAAGTAAGGAGGAGGGGGAAGAAGAGGAAAGAGGAGAAAAGGGGGAAGGAGAAAAAGAATCAGTAGCCCTGATTTTTATTTTTTGCAATTGGAGGAGGAAATGGCAACCCACTCCAGTGTTCTTGCCTGGAGAATCCCAGGGACGGGGAAGCCTGGTGGGCTGCCGTCTATGGGGTCGCACAGAGTCGGACATGACTGAAGGGACTTAGCAGAGTTCCATGGTGTGAATACTTCCACTGTGGTCAGTTTATGTTTTAAGCTACAAACATAATGTTAACCAACTCACAAGATCCCTGAAAATTTAGCAATTGGCTCTCATGAGCTAGCTGGTATGAACCAGCTCCAGGAGAGCTGGATGCAGCTTGGTTTCTTTGAGATTCTTTTCACCTATGTGTATCACTATACTGAGGATGACTTTTCTCATGATCTCAGAGTGCCAGAGAACATGGTACTTTTTCTTCATGCAGGGGTGGGGGTGGGTAGGGTTCCAGAAAGATGGCTTCACTTGCTATGGAAAAGGAGTCTCAAGTTTCACTTTGATTGGACCTCCCCTGACACAGTCCTTGTGTTAAGGGTTTATGCTGATTCAGATCCTCTAGGGTAACTGTAGCTGGGGATAGGTCATGGGTCCATGCTTAGCTTCTCAGTCGTGTCCTACTCTTTGTGACCACATGGACCGTAGACAGCAAGACTCCTCTGTCAGTGGGATTTCCCAGGCAAGAATGCTGGAGCGGGTTGCCATTTCCTCCTTCAGGGGATCTTCCCAACTTGGGGATTGAACTAGTGTCTCAAATGTCCCCTGCATTGGCAGGCAGGTTCTTTACCATTGAACCACCTGGGAAGCCCAGGGATGAGTCAATCCCACTTAGATGACATAAAGAGAGGTCATAGACCTCATGTTAGGTGCTATTAGGAAGAGAACCAAGGGAGAATGAATTCTGGTTGAACTACCAACAAAAGCCCAAGGAACAGCCGAGGGAGTTTACACTATATAGCAAGGGTGATGCAAAGATCCTGGGAAGACATATCATTGGAAATGTAGTCTTCCAACATCAGATCTTTATTTTAAAAACTTATTTAAAAGCTGTTGTTTCTAGCATCATGGCTGATTACACCAGGGAAAAGTATTTATTATGTTAGCTCAGGTTTTAACTTCAGATATTTTATAAATAGCCAAGACCTAAGTTATAAAAGAGGCAATTTACAAGGATCTTCTCATTTTACAAATGAGAATTTGTTTTGATTCTCCAGGTTTCTGGCCATTTTGAGGTGGAGAAAGATGAACTCAATTAAACCTTAACTGAATAGTAAATGAGGGGGTGATTCTATTATGTCATCTACAAGATAATGCATAAGCAAGAAGAACCTATAGGGCAATTAGCTTCCTGAGAGACTCTAATATTTCAATAAGTCACAGAAATAAATTCTGGGCTATTAATTGCAATGTTCTCTTATCCACAGAAAAACATGTGCATGTATGTCTTCTTGCCTTTTTTCTATCCAGTTGTTCTTGAACTTCTTTGCAACTTTCCAGCCCCTCACATTTGCCTCTGGCTGATTTTAAATTATGCTAATTGGAAGAGGGAAAAATGCTAGTAATGGAATAAAACAGAATGCTATTTCTTATAGCATCTGGTGCAATCTGAGCCATTTAAAAGTGCATCTTATGGAATAGAGATCTGAATAAGCAATGCCAGTCTGATTACAAACAACATGGGTCTCATTAGAATACGTCAATCTGATTGCTAGGTAGTGATACACTGCAGATTACTAAGCCATAATTGCCTCTTACACATTATGGGTATAATATATAGTTTCTCTGGGTGCATGTTAAAGTTGCTTTCTAGCATGGCTATCTTTTCCAGCTCTGCACAAAGCAATGTCTATGTTCTACTAAGTTGATTTTAACTGGGTCCTTAGGTCCTAATTCTATTTTCTTCTAAGTATTCATGAAGTTTTCTACAGCAGTGTTGTAAACAAAGAATTATATACAGGGAGTTTGCCAGAAACAAGATATGTCAGGGGTCTATTACCCATTCAACTGGGAGCAGTCAATGGCTCAAGGCACTTCCTCCAAAGGGGAAGGGTAAAATCACTGAGGCTAAAGCACACGACATAGCTACAAGTCTTAATTAGGTTGTTGATTTAAGTGTGTGGGGTATTTTTTCATTGTCAAAATTCATTTGGTTCTTTATTATGTCTAGAAGAATTCAGAGATTTAGCCCAGATCATGACTGGCTCACAATGGCCATTTCATGACTTAAAACCTCCTACATGGGTTCCCAAATCAAGGCTCGACATTCACACTTTCCAATAACACAGTCTCTCCAACTTATGCTCCTACCTCACGCCAAAACTGGCTCTACCCCAGCCAGAACTATAGTCCCTAGACCACCAATGAGCAAAAGGCAAATCTCTGTGCAGCCGAAAATCCAGGTAAGTCCCTGGACTCTGCGTTAGGGGGTATGGAGGTAGATGCACCATGAGCTGGGAGTCAAGCTACAAGAACTCAGAGTCATGCAATGTGGGATGCATCTGTGGTCCTCTCCAGTTTTCTCATCCGAATCCCCAGTGAATAGATGTCTAAATTGTGTTTCCGATAATTTTCATTCTATGGAGATGCTGTTGTTGTTGTTTAATTGGTAAGTCATGTCAGACTCCTTGCAACCCCATGGACTGCAGCACGCCAGCCCTCCCTGTCCCTCACCATCTCCCAGAGTTCATCCAAATTCATGTCCAAGTTTATGGCCATTGAATCAGTGATGCTATCCAACCATCTTATCAGCAAGAAGATAACAAGAGGGTTTTATTTTCAAATGTGTTAGGAAAAAGCTTAAACAGGCAAAACTGGTTTCTTTCCCATGGGACTTCTTAGAGTCTTTAATGTATTAAGTTAAAATGCTTTATGATTCTCCAAAAGGGATTAGTGAAATACATTACTGTTTTCCAATCTTATTTGATCATAGAATCCTTCTGGCCCCAACCTACCGTCTATTTAATAATACTCATCAACATTTTATCAACCTAATGATGTATCTAAATATTTATGTACTCTCTATGGTGTCACATTTGGACAACATGGCTCGTTCACATGGTCTAATTGGCTCATGTAAACATCCACTAGAATTTTCTTTAGAACTGATCACAATGAATTCTCACAAGACCCTGACAAAGAAGGGATCACCCTGACAAAGAAGGCTCTCGTTTTAAAGATGAGTAAACTGAGTTTCAAGGGGGTTAAGGGATTTGTCCAAGGTCACACAGATAGGGTCCACATAAAATCTGTGAACTTTTTTAATCCATCATGCTCAGTCTCTCATTTGGTTGATTTTTCTCTCATCTTTGGACTCATCTCTTTTTTTCCTATTTAGTTAGTAACTAGCCTCTTTGTCAGAGGCCATCATCAAAATGAAGAATGGCATTTGAGAAATGTTGTCCATAGCTTTTATGCTTAGAACATGAAAATGATAATTAAATAAAATCACCACTTCCTCTCCCACTATATATCACAGGTGGTATCTGAGCAATAGTAGATGACACTCTGCTTTTAGTGAAAAGGAATCAATGGAAATTAATTATCACGAAATACAATGTGTATGGTGAACACTGTACCTAAGGGCTTCCCCGGTGGCTCAAATGATAAAGAATCTGCCTGCGATGTGGATGACGTAGGTTCAAGCCCTGGGTTGGGAAGATCCCCTGAAGTAGGAAATGACAATCCATTTTAGTACTCTTGCCTGGAGAATTCCATGGACAGAGAACCCTGGTGTATTATAGTCCATGGGGTCTCAGAGTCGGACATGACCGAATGACTAACACTTTCACTTCTGACTTTGGAAATTAATTCTCACAAAACACAGTGTGGAAGGTGAACACTGTTCTTAAGGCATAGTTTGATTCACTGGAGTTTATAAAAAATAATTAACATGACAAATCAGACAAAAGTAAGCCATCTGGCACCAGAATAGGCAAGTGGTGTTTAGGGAAGAATGTACTGACTAATATACCTGTTCACAATGGTGTGTGGCATCATCAAATGGAATATACCCACTGGACAAATTGATTAATTAGACAGGAGGGGGCAACCCGTGTTTATCAAAAGGTATGGTGGTGGAATAGAGGTGGCAAGCAATCTCTGGAGTTCAACTACCTGTCTAAATTCCAACCTTTATTAGCGGGGTGGCCTCAGACTAGTGATCCAATCAACTTATGCCTTAAGTGTTTTCATCCATAAAATGGGCCTGAGTGCTTCTATCTGTCATAAGCTATTATATATAAATAAACAGAGTTCAGTACATGGCTAGCACATGGTTTAAGTGTTCACAAATGTTTAAAGGACTGAAATCCTCTGAGACTGCACTTTAGCTCTAATTCTTCAGAAGTCTCAGAACAAGCCTTCAGGTCTTGTCCATCTGGGAGACATCAAGGGGATAAGCTGGTTTTGTGCAATAGTTGTATCTTTACTTGGAGGAAAAAATAACACCTCAAAATTGTTGCTTGGATTAGAGTTTATTCTATGTCCCCCCCTTTCTTCCTAGGGAAACTGAGTGGCTAAGGCAATTTAAACCCTAAAAGGCAGGCACTTTTGTGTACAAACAGGAGGTTGTAGGTAGCCAAAGTTGTCTAAGTAGAGATCTGTGATGCAGAAAGGAAAATACAATCCTTAAAGCATCTAGGTTGACAAGGATGAGAATGCAAATGTTGTAACAAGTCTGAACATTGCTTGTGCTTGTCTGCATCTCTGGGAAATGGCTACAGGCACATTTATGGGAGATCAAACAACGCCTTTAGATGCACGTGACTTCTACAGGAAGTTTTCCCTGACCCCCACTAGGTGCATGGGGCTCCTGTACTCGTGATAGAACCTGGCTACCTGCTCAACTGTTTTAGTTCCTCTTCCTATGCACACTGCCCAGCCTCCAAAGAGATTAGGTCCATGTGATTGGGTTCTGGTCAGTGAAGCAGGGAAGCAGGGATATAAGCCCTTTCCAAATCTGACCGTACAGTCTGCAGCACCAGCTTCCACATTCTCTTCCCCTTATGTGGTGGCCTTGGACATCATGTGTGGCAGCCTCACAGGAGAGGAACAGTTTGGATTCCTGAGTCACTGCTTGGAAAGTTGCCAGGAAGGTCCTCTGAATCTTCTCCAGGCTGTGATGTGAGCTGGAAATCAAACTTAAGTGCATCCAGCAGGAAAAATAGGGGTCAGAAGTTAGCATGCATTACCCTCAAATAATGTAAAATCCCACATCACACTTACACTGAAATTAATCTCAAAATTATTAAGATTACATGTGGCACTCTACTAGCTCATTCTAAAAAATGTAAGGGAAAATACTGATGATGTGATGGTTAAGTTTATGTGTCAGACTGACATGCCACAGGGTGCCCAGATTAAACATCATTTCTGGGTGTGTCCGTGAGGGTGTTTTCAGTTGAGATTAGCATTTGAATCAGTGGACTCAGTATGTCCTCCCCAGTATGGGTGGGTATCATCGAATATGTCAGGATATGGATGGAGGAATCCCCACCTTCCTCTTTTCCCAGCCTCACTCTTTCAGCCGAGACATTTCATCTCATTTTCTCCTGCCCTTGGACATAAATTTACACCATTGGCTCAACTGGTTCTCAGGCCTTTGAGTTTGGGCTGAATTATACCCCTGGCCTTTCTGTATATCCAGTTTGCAGATTGTGGAACTTTTCAGTCTCCATAACTTCATGAACCATTTTTCTCATAAAATGTCTATTTATCTATATTATTATATCTCCATATGCGTATGTAGTCGCTATGTCATGTCCAACTCTTTGCGACCCTTGGTCCATAGGATTTTCCAGGCAAGAATACTGGAGTGGGTTGCCATTTTCCTCCTCTAGGAAATCTTCTCAACCCAGAGACTGAACCCTCATTTCCTGTGTCTCCTGTATTGCTGGCAGATTCTTTACCCGCTGAGCCATCAGGGAAGCCCTTGTCTCCATATAGAGGAGACATATCTTCTATTACCAGTTGCTTTTCTATCTTGTTAAACAAGTTGTGGAGGAAATGTCAAGCCTAGTCTCTTTACAATCACAAATACATTCCCAATTGCTCTACATTTCAATACAGCTGATTCTAGAGAGGTGTTTCAGTAAGAAATAAACACAAAGTAGCCAGACATAGCCCAGATTCTTTTCATTTCAAAGCCCATGTTTTAAAATGTCACTGTTAACACTAAAAGGCACATACACCCCTGCTCTCTGAAACCAGCTTCACTTAGTTTTTTCATTTATTATAATAAGTCTTTGAGTCTGATTTTCAGTTAACAGTGGCTTAGTCAATGGTAGCTTGTTGAATGAAATAATATCATGAGGAGAACATTCATTCTTAAAACTGTGGCCTTTCATATTCTTATGTTCCACACCAATTTGATGAAATTTATGAACCATCTCCCCATCATAACACACATATAATCATTAAATCTGCATCATGTTTTAGGAAAACTTTTGGAAACTTGGAGCTCCAGTGGTGTATCCTCAAGGGTCTATGTGAATGTTGCTCAGTTGTGTCTGACTCTTTGCGACCTCATGGACTGTATAGTCCATGGAATTCTCTATGCCAGAATACTAGAGTGGGTAGACCTAGACTTTGCCTTCTCCAGAAGATCTTCGCAACCCAGAGATCAAACCCAGCTGAGCCACAAGGGAAGTCCAAGAATACTGGAGTGGGTAGCCTATCTCTTCTCCAGGGGATCTTCCCAACCCAGGAATTGAACTGGGGTCTACTGCACTGCAGGTGGATTCTTTACCAACGGAGCTATCAGGGAAGCCCCAAGGGTCTATGGATTCTGGATTAAAGCCTTGTGGTAAGGATGCATAGCTGGTCACTTGGATCAGTAGCAATGGTATTAGAGAGGGTGCAGAACTGGGAATTTTAAAGACAATTTATATCACTAGCGCCTCCTCATCAAAGCTACTGTTTGTTGAGTTCTAGCTAGATGCTAGACACTGTGCTAACATTTTAATATATTTAGTCTTTATAAAAGCTCTTGGCATTGTAATTGCCATTCCACAAAAAAAAAAAAGAAAGGCCACAGGGAAATTAGGACACATGCCCTAGTATGATGAGTAAAAGGTGCAGCCTGAAGTCCAACCAAAGTTTGGTCTTAATTAAATGGGATACAGGATCTTACGGAATCTAAGTTAGATTTCTAATACATTGTTCTCAAGGGCAAGGGCCATTTAGATGTCAAAATGCTTTTTATTTTCCAAATAAGTATGCTTAGAATTGAAGATTTTGTGTTCTAACCAAATGACAACCAGCAAGTAATTAATTTAGAAACATCATGCATGCAGTAAAAACTGTTGAAAAGAGACAACTAGATTCCAGGTTTGTATACGGCAACTACTTTATTATTTTCAAATGCAAACTCTTTGCATTTAGTTTGCTATTTTACAATTTACAAACTAGGTATAAAAGACCATAAATAAATGACATAAGTTATGTGTACCTAAAGTTCATGAAGGGAAGAAAAATACCTTGACAAATTAAAACAAAATAGAAAATCTCTATGTCTAACTCAAGAGATTGTTCAAATTTTGGAAAATGTATGAACCAAGCATTGTTCTGTTAATTTCTTCTTCAGTATGAACTAAATTATAATATGCCTTATACATTCTAATTTTAACCACAGTCCTTGCATATTCCAACATACTTGGAGTGATACAAAAAAATAAATGTACTCTTCAGTGTGTATCAATGCTTGATGTTGTTTGGAGAATGTTTAAGAAGTGAAAATATTGCTTCTAGAACTTTCCTTTACTTGTCAGAATTTAAGTGTCTTCAGACAAATATTGAGGCTATAAGTGTGTATGGATTAATACACATATCCTTCACAGATTGAATACAAGAGGTCTCAAAAACACACACACCAGCAATGTAGCGAGCATAACCTTTCTTTAAAATAACTTTGTAAAACACACCAAAGCGTTTCATTTTTAAGATTGTTAAAAATAATTTGGGGCCAGCAAACACATGGTGAAGCTACTTAATTTGGTGCAGGGGAACAGCTTAATGCTGCCTAATGATTTAGCATCTGAGCATGACTTAGCATCTGCATTCACTAGGGCAGCATTCATTCTTGGGACCAGATATAGCCCCTGAAGTTGGTCTCCTGCCCTGACCTCTGGGGAAAGAAAACCCGCTCAGAGATTCAACCTCATTTCTTTATACATATTTTTTTCAGGCATCAATGCATAGGCACATCCCTTTAAAAATATATTAAAGTCCCCCAAAAGGGGTGAATTAACTTTGTCACTCTGGCATAGTTATGAGAATACAATGCCATACACCCTGTCAGAATGCAATAAATATTTATTGATGATTTTCTCTACTTATTCAACAACATAGGGTTTAGAATTTTTTCCCCATTTTTCCCTGATTTGATGTTATAGCTTATACAAATGGCCACAGTTTCTGCAACCATAGCTTAGAATAAGCAAGGCAGCCACTCCGATTATGAAAAATGGCAGTATGTTGGCTGGAGTTTGGTATATGTATTAGACCAAAACTGAATCTTCACACACTGGACCTCGGATTCCAGGAGGCTGATGCACCTTTGAGGGGCAGAGAACTTAGCTGCATATTCACAATGGCGGAACTTTCCGTGTACACTGGGAACCTGAAGTTGCTTGAGGCCATTTCACCCCAACTATGCTAACCTCAAGAGTCACTGGCATGTATTTTTCTGTGACACTGGGAGACAAAGTATTAATCCAGGACACATCATCTTGAAGCTGACACACACATCTACGTTCATCTCCGAAAGTATATGAATTGCATATATTTGTTCGCATTCAACAAGTCCATTTATGCAGGAAAACAAAGGCTACTTGTATTCCACTGGGGGGTACCAGACAAATTCCATCCCCTTCTCTCCCTCCACCAAGCAACTGGTGATTCAGATGAGGAGTTCAATCAGAATTTGTGATTTCGATGCTGGGTTGTCACCTGCATGGATTTAAATTTTAAAATCACTCCACCGCTAAGGTGAAAATGCCTCTGTCCAAAGCTGTAGGATGACTTATTAAGGTTAGGGTGGCTGCTACAAAATACACATTTAGATACAGGACATTTAATGCTTCCTGGCTGTCGTTCTAAGGGGACGGGGCATGGTCTCCAGGCCCACTGTCTCATGTGGCTCTTCATCTCAGAACAGGTGGCAAACCAGACCCCTCCATGGGTAGCATTCCACAACATTCACAGGCAGTTCTAAGCATGAGGTTATATACTCATACACACATACACACGCGTACACACAGGCACACCTATGTACACACATCAAAAGAGATAGTCAGCTCATAGTTAGTCTAGGAAAAAAATATATTTATATCACTGTGATGGCACACCCTGGGTATAACGTTGCTTCAGCAATGCATATCATAGGCAGCTCACGGACACTGGCTTTGTTCTGCGTGGTGGCACCTGATCTGGTGTCCATGGTAAAACCTGTAGCCTTCAGTCATTTGCTGCCACACCAGTGCAGCAGGGACGTACAGGAATGAGATATGGAAATACATATAAATAAAACCAAAGGAGTTCAGGAACAAGGGCTCTGCAGAGTTGGTGCTGCCAGACAGGACATTCCTCAGTGCAATGGGAGAACAGATGCTGAAGCTTGAATGTTTGCTGTTTCTTTCACCGGGAAAGAGGATTTGAAAGTCAGAAACATATTCTTTTCATCAATGAGTATCGTTTCATCAGTGTCTTTGCTCCAGAACTGTCATAGTAGAAGCAGAAGAAACACGTTCGGGAGGAATTGAGGAGGATGTGTTTTGTTTGCTCCTGTGGGCTTCAACAGGAAGGGCTGTGAGGCCAAGATAGCAGAATCTACTCCCTGTAGAGAAAAGAACAAGACTTCAGACAAAACAGCAACTGATCTTGCCAGCCAGTTGTCAACCCATGTAAGTACAGAGATGACTAGGTAAGGAGTTCAGGAGGAAGATCATAAATTCTTACTTTCCTCTTCTGACAAATGATAACTAAAATAACAACAAAAAAAGTTTATTAACATCTCAATCATTACAACTCTGAGTAAGATACTATTCATTTACCTACTATGTGGATGAGGACATGGAACCACAGAGAAGCTAAACAACTTGCTTGTGCTCATACATTTAGAAGTAGCAGAGCTGGAATTAGAATCTACCCAGTCTAAGCCTACAGCCAGGCTTTACCTACTATGGGAACAGTTTTTCTTTGCAATAAAAATTCTGACCTGTTATGGTTCATTTGTGCAAGAAGGACTTAGAGTTAGTGAAAGAGTGCACATTGTATTATTCTAAAAAGTCCCAGTATTTTCAAAGAGGAAACTGGTATATTCTGGGACACATCTGGAAATATCCCAATCCATCAATATTCAACAATATGATTGAAAAAAAAAAATGCCAACCATGAAATAAAAAGCATTAGGTATTTTTCACAAAGAGAAAGTGACTTCTAATGAAATATCTGATTAGTAAAAGATCCATGAAATATGCACCTAACAGGTAGAGAGAGGAGACCCAGGGTCATGGGTACAGTGAGGGGGGTCTTGAGACTGAAGCCCACCAAGAGCTAATAAGCCACAGTTGCCCTAATAACCTAGATTCCAATGAGGCTGGCACAATGCAATGGAACCACTGTCCTCTCGGTCATCAAAGAATTGACTCAAACCAAAAGAAACAATTCCTCTTCTTTTCTTTTGATAACTTTCCAACAAGACTGTTAATTGGACTGTAAAGACAGTGGTCATGTTAAGCTGTTGCTGGCCTCAAGTGTACAGCAAAATTAAGACCAATGCATCTCATGACAGATAATTTCCCTTGTTTTATCAAACCCATTTATCTGCTTGTTTTGTATATGTGCATGTTTATTGTAGGAGGGAGATACACAAAACTGAGTTTCTTGGTGGTAAATGACCGTTATATAAACTTGCAGAAAATACTTTATTTGGAGAAGGAATAATAAAATTTTCAGATAGATATTACTTCTTAAAGTTATAAATGTGGGTAAGGGCATAACTGCCAAGCCACTTGTCAACATCATTCATTTGTGACAATTATGAAAAAAAAAATGAAAGAAAAAGGATCAGATTTATTTTTTGTACTGTTTTTCCTCTGGAAGCCAGTAACTCTGTCAGAGAGGTATGTATTTATTTACATGAAGGACAAAGTGGATTCAAATTTGACCTCTAATGGAGAATAACAAACTCCATAGGGATATGCACACGTTTTGAAGGTGATTTTCTTTTGCTCCTAGAAACCCCACCCTTCGAGGAGAGAGGTGTCTCAAAAACACATTTATCTCCTTTGTGTCTGCCAACTTCTTTCTTCACTAAATACCTAGATATAAATATATTTGTAATATTAAGTAGGCTATCTGGAAACTCAGTGTGTATATGAAAAGGACAGGAATTGGAAATGAGAAGTGTGGGAATGTGGAGACTTAAATCTAGCTGATGTCAGAATGAAAGGGAGAAAAATAAACCTCTTCTTCTTTGAATTCAAGCAACCTCTTTATGGTGGAGAATTGACTGAACAGAGACCAGACAAAGCATGTGGTCTGTGTGGGATCAGAAGTGAAAGATGTGACTTTCATGGTGACTAAATAAACAAAAGCATTGTTCCTTTGAGTCATTCATGAAGACATCAAAGTGTCTTTACCAACCAGTTCTTTTCATTGCAACGGGGTCTTGCCCATTTCACTCTTTCCAATTATAAAATAACGATTTCCTACATTTCAAGGCTGAATAACACAGGAGTGATCTTCCACCTTTTGTATAGATACGCACTTACCCCCAAACCCTCATAAACCCACTGAAAGTGAACAATCTTCACCTGGATGGTTCCCGACCACTGAGCTTCATTTCACCCTGCTGCAGCCTGTTGCAACAAAACATTTGGCTTCACAAGTGAAAGACAGGTGAATAACACTTGGGACACGTTGGAGGAAGACTACACTTTTCTTCTATGATGTTCAGTGTGTTCTGCATCTGAGCATGACATTTATACAACAACACCATGTGTTGGGAAAGGTGTTTCTATTGAAGTGTCATTATCTCTAATTTACAGGTGGAGGAACGGAGTTATAAAGAAACACACGGTGAACTTCCCAGTGTCAACATCGCGGTTGGCTTTGGAATCTAAGCTGTCTGGATGCCAGAATCTAGCTCCACACCCTGAGAAATAATACAAACTCCTATTGTCCTCAATCTCTCTTCCAATGTGGGTAGCTTCCTGGAAGCAGTGTAGTTCCACTTTTACTGTTACTGGATATTATTTTAGCCATTTTGGGGCCTTTCCATTGGCCTGGACTCAAATTCAGACAATGAGTCAAAATTAAGATTCAGAGGGCAACCTTTGAATGAATTTCATATTCTACTTTTCTCTCAATTCCCATCTGAACATTGCCAACATACCTGCTGAGATGTAACAAATCCACTCCAACATAGTATGTAACATTAACGTGCTAGGATATTTTAGAATTGACACACTCTATTTTTGGTTTTGTTTTGTTTTAATATTCTACTTTGAAAGAGACTCACAGATTAAGAAAACGAACTTAGGGTTGGTTGCCAGCAGGGAAGGGATAGTTAGGAGTTTGGGACAGTCATGTACACATTGCTATATCTAAAATGGATAACCAACAAGGTCCTACTGTATAGCACATGGAACTCTGCTCAATGTTATGTGGCAGCTTGGATGGAAGGGGGTTTTAGGGGAGAATGAATACATGTATATGTGTGGCTGAGTCCCTTCACTGTCCACCTGAAACTATCACAATATTGTTAGTTATACCCCAATACAAAAGAAAAAGTTCAAAAATATACAAATATTCTGTTTTGACTATGTTTAGAAAAATACCTCAAGTCTTAAGCTGTTGATTGTAAGAAAGCAAAACTTTAAATTATTCAATGTATGCAAGGTAACATTCTCTTTTTACTCATAGGATAACACTATAATGCCACCTTATTTGAATCGGACTATGGGAATTGAAAACAAAATACCCCACAGCTTTACAGAAGGAAAGAAATATATAGTTTCTTTTTTAAAAAGCAAGCGATCCCCTCACATTTGTCAACTCTTAACATGAATATCCAGAACTCCTAAACTTCAGCAGAAGTGGTGATAAAACAAAAATTCTTGGAGTAGTTTAAAAAACAAATTTCACATTCCTTCTGAACAGAAAAGCTTTTACAACTAATGTTGCAAAAAGGTTTTTACTAAACTGTCATGATTTGACAGCATCAAATTTAACATTTCTTGCTCTATAAGAAATAGCTTTCAGGATAAAACCAAGGTGGGGGAAAAGGTCATTAAAATCAACCAAGCTCTTGTTTAAAAGTGATAAAAGGGAAGAGTTTAGAAAGTTAAAATCTGTCCAGTCAAAAAAGTTAGGCTATTTGCTTCTAGGAATGAACATAATCATTTAAATTCACATGTTTTAAGAAGAAAATTCCGGAATTAAAGCAGAAGTACCTAAGGCTACTGGGCTTGATGGGTGAAAAGTCTGATTTTTTAGTTGGTCACTTTCTAATAATGAGTCAGTCAAGGTGACTTCCAAGTCTCACTGTTGCCATCTAGATAGGTCTCTCCCAGCTGATCTCGTTTGGTATCGGGGGCACTAGGGCAGGCCAGGAACATGGCTGGGCATGTATTGGAGAAAACCACACTCCAAAAGGAAACATGCACCCCAATGTTCACAGCCGCACTGGTCGCAATAGCTAAGGTGTAGAAGCAACCTAAAGGCCCACTGACAGAGGAATGGATAAATATATACAATGAAATACTATTTGGCCATAAAAAGAATGAAATAATGCCATTGGCAGCAACATAGACGGACCTAGAGATTATCATACTAAGTGAAGTAAGTTAGAGAAAGAAAAATACCATATGATATCACCTATATGTGGAATCTATAACACATATCATATGATATCGCTTATATATAGAATCTAAAATTAATGATGCAAATGAACTTATTTACAAAACAGAAACAGACTCACAGACTTTGTAAACAAGCTAATGGTTACCAAGGGAAAGTGTGAGGAAAGGATAAATTAGGAATTTGGTATTAACATATACACAGTACTATCCAGGTGGCTTAGTGGTAAAGAATCCGCCTGCCAATGCAGGAGACACAGGAGACTCAGGTTTGATCTCTGGGTCAGGAAGATCCCCTGGATGAGGAAATGGCAACCCACTCCAGTATTCTTGCCTGGAAAATTTCAGGGCCAGAGGAGCCTGGCAGATTGTAGTCCATAAGGTCGCTTAGAGTTGGACACGACTGAGTAACTGAGCATGTTTCAAATAGGAAAAGAAGTATGTCAAGGCTGTATATTGTCACCCTGCTTATTTAACTTGTATGCAGAGTACATCATGAGAAACGCTGGACTGGAAGAAGCACAAGCTGGAATCAAGATTGCCGGGAGAAATATCAATCACTTCAGATATCCAGATGACACCACCCTTATGGCAGAAAGTGAGAGGAACTAAAAAGCCTCTTGATGAAAGTGAAAGAGGAGAGTGAAAACGTTGGCTTAAAGCTCAACATTCAGAAAACGAAGATCATGGCATCTGGTCCCATCACTTCATGGGAAATAGATGGGGAAACAGTGGAAACAGTGTCAGACTTTATTTTTTTGGACTCCAAAATTGCTGTAGTTGGTGATTGCAGCCACGAAATTAAAAGACGCTTACTCCTTGGAAGGAAAGTTATGACCAACCTAGACAGCATATTCAAAAGCAGAGACATTACTTTGCCAACAAAGGTCCATCTAGTCAAGGCTATGGTTTTTCCAGTGGTCATGTATGGATGTGAAAAGCTGAGCGCCGAAGCATTGATGCTTTTGAACTGTGGTGTTGAAGAAGACTCTTGACAGTCCCTTGGACTGCAAGGAGATCCAACTAGTCCCTTCTAAAGGAGATCAGTCTTGGGTGTTCTTTGGAAGGACTGATGCTAAAGCTGAAACTCCAATACTTTGGCCACCTCATTCGAAGAGTTGACTCATTGGAAAAGACTCTGATGCTAGGAAGGATTGGGGGCAGGAGGAGAAGGGGACGACAGAGGATGAGATAGCGGCTGGATGGCATCACTGACTCGATGGACATGAGTTTGAGTGAACTCCGGGAGCTGGTGATGGACAGAGAGGCCTGGTGTGCTGCGATTCATGGGGTCGCAAAGAGTCAGACACGACTGAGCAACTGGATTGAACTGCTACTGCTGCTGCTAAGTCGCTTCAGTCGTGTCCGACTCTATGCGACCCCATAGAATCGAACTGATGCATATATAAAATAACCAACAAAGACCTACTATATGGCACAGGGAACTATATTGATCATCCTGTGATAAACCATAATGGAAAAGAATCTGAAAAAAGATGGACACATGTATATGTATAACTGAATCATTTTTTGGTATATCTGAAACTAATACAACACTGTAAATCAACTATACTCCAATCTAAAATTTAAAATAAAAAATTAAATTTAAAAAATGGTATGGTACATATCAAATACTCAAAAAAAAAAAAAAAAAAAAAAAACAGGAAATGAAACCAATGGAAAAGACCTTCCAGAACTCCTCAACTGAAAAAAATCCTCCAAAGAATGGAATACATGCAGGCCCAATAAGGTTAGAGATTATTACCCAGTACCCAAAAGATGCTCAATAACCATTTGTGGCAGGAATGAAGGGCACCAAAGGGCAAGAGGACCCACACAGTATGAAAGAAAGCACAGCAAATGGAGGTCTAGATGCTGTCCTGACCTCATATGGTTTCTATTTCAATTCTTCCTGGAAGAACAGGAGAGAAGCCATATTACTTTGGGTCTGCTCTCCCACTGAAATCTCAACCCAAACTACCTGATCAACATGACAGATATTTACTGCTCAGTGTTTCGAATGAGATAAAGTTAAAAAACACTTTCACTAGAGAAAGACTCATTGCTGGTTCTTTTGTCTTACCTTGTAGATTTGGGCTTGCTTCTTTAAAGGAGGAAAGTATGAAAGTTCCCTACACAAGATTGTCACAATCCACTATCCATAAGGTAGTTACGAGAAGTTTGTAGAGTTCCCAAATAAGACTTATATGGCACAGCCTTGGGCCCAAAGCCCCTGATTTGCCCAGGAAGGGGGTATGGTGTTGGGATTTATTATTACTATTATTATTTTAAAATCCACTTTCCTCCTCTCTCCAGCCCCTCATGTCGTCATAATCCACCAGGTGGCCGGAGCACAGGGCAGCAACATTGACGAATCACATGACGTTCACTTAGGTTTTATCCATTGTACGAACCAAGCCTTAAAAGTTACAACCGGGTCCTTTAAAAAAATGGTCCTGGGCATGGTCTTCATTCCAGTGAAAGAAGGATGGACTGTAGTTTATGCCACAAACAAAATACTACGGTTGTAATTCCAAATGAAGAGACGATCGAGGATGTCTCAGAGAAGCTCAGCGTCTGGCAGCAAATACGGCGTTGAAACTTGGAGGCGGTGGTCTATTTATATAGGTACATGTATTTTACAGATTAGTGATGGACGGATGTACTTCTGAGAAACAATTTGTTCCAAGTCTAATTCAAATGACGGTTGTCATTTCTGTAAGCCCCACGGTTTCAGCAATCTGTACACCAAGCAACGCTGCAGATTTTTTTTTTTCCTTTAATTTCAGAGGGCGAAGACGAAGTAAAAAAAGTGCAGTTCTTCAATTAAAGTGCATGGATGAGGTAAACTAATTTCAAGAGTTTTGAGTTTATTCAATACTGGCTCAGACTGGAACCATTCTGCCGTGTATCTGCTGCATTTGGGTTCTCATTGCCTGGACGCTGCTCAAGACCTTATTCTGGTGTGTGACAGCCGTGATGCCAATCCTGGCCAGGTCACTGTAAGTAGGGGGAGAAAAAAAGGAGGAGAGGAAAATATGATGAGGGCCGAGAATCTCTTCCGGGCTTCATGCAGACACACATTTGAATCAGCCACAATTAATACAGCACAACAAGGCAGGTGTATTAAAATGTTTAATTAAGCAATTGAACGCAACAATGTAGGTGCTTTATAGAGGCTGTGCAAAATTATACTCAATCAATCAAAATGAAAGGCATTCAAGTTTTCTTTAAAAAAAAATGAGTAGGATGATTATGCAGCTCAAAGCAAAAAAAAAAGGAAAGGAAAATACTATTAAATCTAGATTTACCCTTTGTGTTACATCGCTGAGTACTTACTCCTGGTTCATGTGCACCACAGCCTCTAGCGTGGTATAACCAGCAGCAGTGAAGTTATCCTTATACCGGTCCATTTTAATGGCTTGGAGCCAATCGCCTACTGATACCACGGCGGAGAACTCGGGGGAACTCGGATCCAGCAAGGCAGTGTTAGGTCTGGAAATGGAACGAGAAAGTATAGACAGACAAGAATTATCAGTGAGATAACATGACTCAGAAGTCAGATGGTCCAAGACAGGGGAGGGGAACCAAAGTACCAAGAACGGACTTTAGATAGAATCACCAGCGACAAACGTCATCACGTTATTTTTCAAAGCTGCAAAAGCATGTCTCAATCACCCTACTTGTTTTTAACTTCATTTCCTGCATTTGTTTTATGTGGATCTCTTAATGCAGTAAGGATCAGAGCAGGTCTTTTAACAACCTAGCCTGGGGCAAAGGTTGGGGGGCGGGGTGGGGGGTCGGGGCGGCCCTTGTTGCTGAAACTGGCTCAGTCTTTGCAGAAAGACAGTCCCTGCCAGGACAGAATATCACAGACTTTAGTTCAGCAGCTATGGAAACCTTAGTGAAGGATAAGTAAGGAAAACTGAGAGCTTGCAACCTGCCAGACTTGATGGAAGCAGAGAGAACACTGAGAGTTCAAGTCCGGCATGTTTCCAGCCAGGTTTGCAGGCAGGCTCAGTTCATTCAAACAAACGGGACAGCAGGGAGTTAATCCCCTCTTTAATCAACCCAGCCTGACCAGCACGTGTGCCAAGACTGGCAGGAAGAATGGCCACTTTGATCACTGTTTGGATTGTGGAATGTGCTTCTCGTCTTCCTTTGCTGGGGCTCCTAAAGAATCATTTCAACAAATTCTAAGCACTTCTTATTAACTTATTTATTAGTTGACGCATTTCTCGGGCCAGGTGTTTCACATTAGATCACCATCAAGAGCAACTAGAGTTCAAGGTAAGTGATCTGTCCTCCTTCACGAGATTGATAAACAATAAATAACCTATTCATGGAAAATATTTATTAAGTGAATTACAGTCATCTTGATCATCAAACTACTTAATAATCATAGGATAAACATTAATAGGGTATTTTATACACCTTCACTATAATTTCCTGCATTGCAACCCTGCTACTTATTAAATTCTATTTTCTTAAACTTCCTTTCTATAGAAACTACAGAATGCGGTTGCTCTTAACATTTTGATCTGATTTTCGTCCTGTGACTATGTTCCTTGAACATGAACATCTAAATCAGAATTATATTATCATCCTGAATTTTCAACCAAAAAAATCCTTTTCTTGTAAAAAAAAAAAAAAATCAAGCCTATCTAATGGCCTAACTTTCTACATAGTAGAATTAATCCAATCCATTTTTCATTTTAATTTTTACCTGTTGTTTTGATTTGCATAACTTCTATTTTATATAAATATACTAACAAAAACTTGTTTTATCAATCAGTTCTATCCAAATAATAGCTTGTTTATAACCTTTCTCTTTGTCCACTATATTAATTAAATAAAATTTTCCGGGTAATATTCTACAGATTTTTATGGTAAGAATAATCAAGATTTCATTCTTTCCCCAATTTTGAACCAGTAACAAATATGGCCACATAGAGTTTGAGATATTAGTGTTGAATGTTTACCAGCAATGTTTGTTAATGGACAAAAAAAAAAAAAATAGTTTGCATTTACTGCTAACTTTAACCAAGAGCAGTAGAAGAGCAACATGGAGGCACTACGTACCTGACAAGGTTAAAATGACCTTAGAATGAAAATATCCTTACTCAGTATTAATTAATTCTAAGGGTCATTCTCAAGCTTATTCTGGAAGCCCTTGTGCTCTTTCTGGAACACTGTGACATTTGCCTAATTTTGTGCTGAATCACATACCACGCTGTACTACATCCCATTATCAGCAAGCAGTAAGAAGTATCAAAGCTCTGTAAGTACTATCAACAAGAAAAATTCAGAAGTGAGAAAAGTGTATCCAATAACTCAGTTTGTTCTACCTTTTGGTGCAAAGCACTATACAGAGTTAGCATGCTACCAGGAGAAGCCTCAAGTACCAAAGAACTGGACTTGGACCTTCAGACAAAACACATGGGATCGGGAGCTGGAGATCTAAAAGTTGGGGGAGGTTTTCCTTGGAACAGAAGAAACTAGTTACACCTGGAAAAGAGGTCTTAGCGCCATCTACTTTCCTCCTCTTGGGGAAGAGAATAACCAAAAATAGGCCAGAAATGATGGGAGATTTTATTTTAGGTCACTTGCAGTATCTTTATCTTCTCTCTGGACTGAAATGCTTCTTTTTTGCTCTTTCCAATGAAGTGCATATATGTGTGTTAAGTCGCTTTAATCATGTCTGACTCTTTGCCGCCCTATGGACTGTAGTCTGCCGGGCTCCTCTGTCCGTGAGAGTCTCCAGGCAAGAATAATGGAGTGGGTTGCCATGCCCTCCTCTAGGGGATCTTCCTGACGCAGGGATCGAACTTGCATCTTGCGTGGCTCCTGCATTGCAGGTGGATTCTTTACCTATGAGTCACCAGGGAAGCCCCTTCCAATGAAGTAACTATTTTATGGGTGGGCCAATCATTCTAATTTTAAAAACTTTTCTCAAATATTCATCTGCATGTTTGTAACTTGATCCTGTTTCCTTCTCCTCTTGAAAGACTCAGAAAAGAGCAACTTTAAGAACCAAAACCGGTGAATTCTCTTGCCTCAATTCACATTTTATTGACTCAGAGCTGTTTTGGAATCCTTATTTTTTGTTCCTATGTTTCTTCCCCTTTCAAAATATAGCATCTAGTAGCCTGACTATCTTCCAAAAGTACATTTTATCCCTCTAAGTTGTCAGTTACAGCCTCACAAAATAAGCACTTGTGCTTTTCCTTTGCTGTTTTTTTAAAAACATTTGTTTTTCTGACTTTTGTTTGAGGCCTGACAAGTACAAGGCTCTTCAAAACGGCGAACAGAAAACTACCTGAAATACTCCACTCAAGGAGGAAGAAGCCACCCAGGTTGCAGACCTGTGATGTGGCCTCTGACTAAAAGCCAGAAATTAAAGTGAGTAACCCTTGCATGCCACCGCTGAGGTATTCTTTCACACATCACTATTAAGAACCAGGGCTGACCTGGAGCTCTCGGTCCCTGTCCTCTTCAAGCTGTTGGGATTGCGGATGAGTTTGTCCAACATGTTGACAATCTGCCCGAATTTTGGCCTGTCGCTCCTCTCCTTCTGCCAGCAGTCTAGCATCAGCTGGTGGAGCGCGATGGGACAGTCCATTGGAGGGGGCAGCCGATAGCCTTCCTCGATGGCTTTAATCACCTAGCAAAAAACAAAAAAACAAAACCCACAGAATGGTATGTTAGTTTGCCAGGCAATCTGTTGTTAGAGGTTTACCCTCCTGCTCAGCAAGTTCCCTGTCCATTAAGCTGCCAGCAAGCTTGAGCATGGGAACGGCTCCAATTCTTTCACAGAAGCCAGAGCTGGACCTGAGCATTGCTGGCAGCAGGGCAGGGAAGCCAGCCGTTGCTATGAGGGGTTCTCAAATGGCAGACAATGCCCATCAGGAACTCCAAAGTGAAGATGCCTCAGGGTTCCAAGGTGGTTAGAACCCAATCAGACCAACCACATGGTGTTGGCCTGGCCCCCAGAGACCCAAGGGCAATGACCTTCTCTGTTCTTCTATCAGCTAAATGCTCTTAGCAAAAGAGATTCTAGCTTAGTTAAAGGCTTTAACGACATTCCTTAGGATGCCTCCAAAATGAAAGTCCTTTTGCGTCACTTTAAGCCTGTGTCTTCTTTTATTTTTTTTGGCCACACTGCATGAGATGCAGAATCTTAGTTCCCTGACCGGGGATGGAACCCATACCCCTTGAAGCATATCTTAACCACTGGACCACAAGGGAAGTCCCAAGTCTGTGTCCGCTTGCTCAGACAGCTGATGGGTCAATACCAGAGCCTGTCTTCCAGTTCAGAAGACACTACTTCTCTTAATTAGCACATTCTTCAACCCCTCCAGATGCCCCACCATTTTTACTTTTGGAAGACCAAAATACATAATTTGCCAATTCTGTGTCTCTTTCTTGGTCTCAGCTGATCCTGCTAAAGATACTAATAGACAGATTAAAAAATATAAAAATAATAATTTAAAAAACCTTCTTTGGGGGATTTATATTTCAAGGGGACCCTGACACATCTAAGGAAGACAGTTATAATGGTAGGTGAAAATTGCCATCAAGAGTGGTCCTCCTGCCAAATAAGTCATTCCATAGGTTTTCTTCTAATTCTGACTTTTCTAATTGTCTTCACAGATATTACAATATTTTTCTCATTGAGTTTTCTCTAAACCCCTGTTCTTCAGGGTGTGAATCCCAGTAACAGTATGGTAAGCCTCCTGCCCAGGTTAAAGAGGGGAATTACTTCTTAATTTCTTGGCTACTCATAGCTTTGTTTATGAGTATCTTATATGATTCTGGAGGTACTTTTGTTTGAGGATGTTTAAAAGTTTTGTTTGTTTTTAAATCAGTCCTCCCACCCTCCCCGCACCCCCGTCCCCGCCAAAAAAATGATAGTTCCTAGTTCCAACCACCACTGGCTGCAGCCATCTCAATGATCATGACGGAGTTCCCCTGTGGTACATCTATTACTGCTCAGTGATCAGCCTTCAACAGAAAATAATCAATTCAGCTGGGTCCAGTTTCTATACAGCAGTATTCTGTGGTTCTTTTTAACCAGGATACTGTTTCCGTGTAACAATTATCTTGTGATTTATTAAGCCCTCTGAATCCTTTTCTCCCATGTATTTTTGCCAACCTCCTACCGTATTCATCTTAATTTACTCCTTCTAAAGCAGACTTCTATATGCTAATTCACTGAGCATGCTTCTATTTATTTCTGGCAATATTAGGTCAGTTTGACCCTTTGACTTTCTTTTATCTTTCCAGGTGCATGGTGTTGACTCTAGACTTGATGAAAACATTTTACATTGAATTGATGGGAATGTGAGCAACACTGGGCTGACGCCAGGTGAACACAATTTGTTATAAACCCTCAGACTGCTTAGTATTCTTGCACTAGCTCCCTATCCAATGCCAGCTTGGAAGATGGCTTGTGGGTGAACAAAGCATATTTTCTCAGTTTACTGCTAAATGTTTGGGGCTGGGGGCTGGAGGGAGAGAGACGATTAAAACAAACTTGATGAAAAACTTGATAAATTTAACATATTTTTAACAGTTACTTTGACTCCATTCACCATATGCCAAATGAATTCTCCCATGAAAGTAATTCTCCAGTTACATTTCCTATTGATTGCTGTTCTACACAGACTCCAACACAGAGAGAAAGACATGTGAATAATAGATCAATAATATTTGTGGGGGTGAATTGGCTTCAGATGCTTTTACATGGATAAAGGCAGACAACTAAAAGTTTAAAACAATGAAATTGTTTTAATATAATATCAGATCAGATCAGATCAGTCGCTCAGTCGTGTCCGACTCTTTGCGACCCCATGAATCGCAGCACGCCAGGCCTCCCTGTCCATCACCAACTCCCGGAGTTCACTGAGACTCATGTCCATCGAGTCAGTGATGCCATCTTAATATAATATAGAAACTGTCAAAACTAAGTCTGAAAATATTTATTTAGGGTGGGAAAAATGACATCTTTAGATATTCTGCTTTTATGAGCACTTGGCTGCTGCTCTCAACTTAAATAAACACAAACTTAAACTATACAATAATTAAATAATACAGACACTATTCCTTCTTTGAGGGCTTCTCTGGTGGCTCAGTAGCAAAGAATCCACCTGCCAATGCAGGAGATGCAGGTTAGTACCCTGGGTTGGGAAGATCCCCTTGAGAAGGAAATTGCAACCTACTCTAGTATTCTTGCCTGGGACATCCCATAGACAGAGGAGCCTGGTGGGCTACGATTCATGGGGTTGCAAAACAGTCAGACACAACTTAGTGACTAAACAACAACAAACTCCTTCTAGGTTGTTGGCCTTTGTTTCTCTGCATGTCTCTTACTCAAAACCAAATGTTACTACAAGAAAGGTAGTTGCAGGTGTCTTCATAATCACATCAAACAGTAGATTACACATTGCTCACTTTCGTAGTCTGTCTCTGTGAGAGTTGGACTATAAAGAAAGCTGAGAGCCCATGAACTGATGCTTTTGAACTGTGGTGTTGGAGAAGACTCTTCAGAGTCCCTAGGACTGCAAGGAGATCAAACCAGTCCATCCTAAAGGAAATCAGTCCTGAATATTCCTTGGAAGGACTGATGCTGAAGCTGAAGCTCCAATACTTTGGCCACCTGATGCAAAGAACTGACTCACTGGAAAAGACCCTGATGCTGGGAAATATTGAAGGCAGGAGGAGAAGGGCACAACAGAGGATGAGATGGTTGGATGGCATCACTGACTCGATGGACATGAATTTGAGCAAGCTCTGGCAGGTGGTGATGGACAGGGAAGCCTGGCATACTACAGTCCATGGGGTCTCAACGAGTCAGACACGACTGAGTGACTGAACTGAACTGAACTGAGTCTGTCTCCAGCCTGTAATTATCTATCAGTTATGCTAGCGGTTGTCTTTCTTCCTATTTGTTATGAACCTTCCTTTATAATTTATAGGTACTACAGTGTCAAAACTACCATTCCTCTTAATCTGGTCAGAGAATTCTTTTTGCCCCACTGGACACAGAGTGCATTAGCTTCTGTATTGCTCTAAACATTCTTCTACTGATTAAGCAACCAGAATCCTATTTCTTGAGTGCACCTGGTTTTTCACTTAATTGTCAAGGTTTTGCAACATCCTGTTGTTTCAAGACAAGGCAAATGGTCAGGTAACATTCCACTTCAGAGAAAAAAAAAAAAACTTTTTCTAAAATAGTTTTTATTGATGAATTGAGTATCACCCATTCGTAAACACACTAGATGCTAATATTTCACTTCACCCAAAAATATTAGGAAAGTTTTAAAAACGACCATTTCATTTTGTTCTGATTTCCAACCCTTCTAGAACTAATACTTTCCTAGAAATAGCTAGTAAGTGTCCTAAGAAGACCCCCCTGGTCTAGGTTTTTTTTGTTGTTTTTTTTTTCTTTCTCACTGGAGATGTTTGTAATTAAATTCTATTACTCTGGAATCTTATTAGTGTCATTATTGAATGCTTTTCTAAAATTGCAGGCACTGTGGATACTCCCATACGAAGTAGTCCAGATGGTACATTTAAAGGGATGTGCATAATTTACAAAGGGTCATTTAGTGAAGCTTTATTTTAGAGTCCTCAAGGGGCAAGCTCTAATTACAATTTTGCCAGCTTTAAAATATTCACTGGTTTTCTTCCAATAAAACTTTCATGTCAATTTCACTGCATGTGAAATGTGTTTTTCATACATCCCTGCATTTTCTTAACACTCAAAGTTTAATTTTGTTTCAGTATGAACTTGAAAGCTAACCAACTAAAAATACTGTTCCAGATCACTAATCAGTTGAGCTATGCATCTATCTGTCTTATCAATCTATCTCCCACACTATACTATTTAGGCTTTGTAGTTTTGATCCTTGAAATCAATGACCATAAGTTTTAGCTAGATTGCTAGACGGAGAAGGCAATGTCACCCCACTCTAGTACCCTTGCCTGGAAAATCCCATGGGCGGAGGAACCTGGTAGGCTGCAGTCCATGGGGTCGAGAAGAGTTGGACATGACTGAGCGACTTCACTTTCACTTTTCATTTTCATGCATTGGAGAAGGAAATGGCAACCCACTCCAGTGTTCTTGCCTGGAGAATCCCAGGGACAGAGGAGCCTGGTGGGCTACCGTCTATGGGGTCACACAGAGTTGGACACAACTGAAGCGACTTAGCAGCAGCAGCAGCAGATTACTAGACACGTTTGTATTAGGACCCTAAAGTTTAATGTATCAGTTCACACTCAACACTTACTCCATCATATGGTAACATGAAAGTGAAAGTGAAGTCGCTCAGTCGTGTCTGACTCTTTGTGATCCCATGGACTGTAGTCTACCAGGCTTCTCTGTCCATGGGATTTTCCAGGCAAGAGTACTGGAGTGGGTTGCCATTTCCTTCTCCAGGGGATCTTCCTGACCCAGGGATCGAACCCAGGTCTCCTGCATTGCAGGCAGACGCTTTACCCTCTGAGCCACCAGGGAAGCCCATTAACATGAAACTTCCTGCATCTCAAAAAACATATCTTTCAGAACATAAAGACTCACATCTTGATTGGACATGTCCCAATAAGGTCTCTCTCCATAGGACATCACTTCCCACATAACGATCCCGTAGCTCCATACATCACTTGCAGATGTGAATTTACGATAGGCAATTGCTTCTGGTGCAGTCCACCGGATAGGAATCTTGCCACCCTGTGAACATCCAAGCTCTAGATTATTCCCCAAGTACGTTGATGTGCCCTTTTAGTTCCTGAACGTTACAGTTTCTGAATGTTATTACTGTGTGCCAAGCAGGACAACAGCATTCCTGAGGTGGTTTTCCAAACAACCACAAGATACTGGTTTATTCTAACGAAAATGTTCCAGGTTGAGACAGTTCTCATATGTTTGCTTAAGTTATGGGGAAGTAAACAACTAATCTCCTTAATTATTTTTTTAAATATTATCTGGGCTCTGCTTAAGGCAATACTGTAGTAGAAAGGATATTTCAAGTTTTACAAAATACACATTATCTGTGGTGTATACCAACGAACGTGCAGCTGAGAGTAATTTTGACTTCTTGTTGGATTCTCTTACCCAGCAGCACAAAACCAATACTTAGTACTGCTTCAGAAATCATGAACTAAGGAAGTTAAATATGAATATTTCTATATATTCCACTGTCATCCAGCTCTGACAGAACACGAGAAACATGCCTAACTTAGCTAGAAGATAATATGTTGAACAGGCTCTTAGAGGAAGTCAAATAGTACCAGATGCTAGAGCCATTACTGATTTTAATGGAGGGAGGGCGGGATTTTGATTATTTAATTTTCTAAAAAGACACCTGCAAAAATGGTAAAGCAATTGAATATTACCCCCCAAAAGTTTAAAGGTCTCAAATGTCTCTTGTTGATTATGCGTATGTGCAAGGTATTTTTAATGGAGTTTCAAATTTCTTAGGGTTCCATCTGGGGAAATTAATTCAACTTTAATTCAGACCCTTAAACTGTTCAAGAGGACATCATTTAAAAGTCTTCTTTGCTTCATTAGGGCTACTAAAGAGGGCAATAAACTGTACCATAAATTTCATTGATTCACTATACTTCACACCGTTATTACATTTATGCTTGTTCCATGCAGTGAGAGACACTTGTGCTGCCTTCCTTAAATATTTTGGCTATATAAATGTATTATTCGAGAAGCTTCTTTCTGCTTTCCCTTCTCCAACTACTGGGGGAAATAAAAAGTCTTTAGCATTGACAAAGGCATATTCTTTGCTGAATGAATGGACTTAGAATTTTGGAGAAGGTATGTGTAAGAATCAAAACTACAGCCATAGAAATGGAACACTACCAGAAAACATGCTCGCGCGCGCACACACACACACATCAAACTATATCAAAAAAAATCCCTAATGCTTACTATTACAGATGCAAAATGGTTAGCATTAAAGGAGGAAAATGGCTGGTCTGCTTCATGTTGATTTTAACAGTGTCAGCCCTAATGGCCAATAACTTTTATGATTCTGTGTTTATTCCATTAGTATCTTATATTCAGATTGTCCAGCTAAGATAGCAAAGCCATTAACTGTATACTGATAACTCTTCACCATGCCTTAATCCCGGCTTATCTACTAGTAGTAAAATGCAGGCCATTAGATACTGGGAAACCTTGTGTAGTGTAAATGTTTTATAAATCCTGTATATACATTCTCAGATTCGGTAGGCAGCTGACTAGAAACACTGTTCTGTCTTGTTTAAAATAAGATTTTTTTTTAAATAATGAAAAGGAACCATGTATAAAATCTAAAACAAACTAACTGGAAGAAAGGAAGGAAGCAAAGTAGATTAAGTGTGAAAAAATACAATAATGTGACGCTCTAAACTGTGATCATACATCTAGAGCGTATTTCAAAATTTCTCTTGGAAACATGGTTTTAAAACGGATGCATGGCTATGAAGAGGCTCTGAAGGATGAAGTAACTTATAAATATCATGAAGGGCTTAAACATCAAGTGAGAGGAACAGTTTCATTAGAGTCAAAGCTCAGAGGTCACAAACCCTTCTTACCCTGGTGGTATATGCTGCTTCTGGATCGTCCTCTAGCACTCGGGACATGCCAAAATCAGATACTTTGCAAACCAAGTTGCTATTGACCAGAATATTCCGTGCAGCCAGGTCTCGATGGACATAGCTCATATCAGATAAATACTTCATCCCAGACCCAATGCCACGAAGCATGCCCACCAGCTGAATGACCGTAAATCTGCCATCATTCTTCTGCAGAGGAAAGGAATGAGGTACAATCTCATTAACATTAAGCCTAATTAATTTTCACAAAGCATTTATTATTTGGATCTTTTTTGATATCTGTATCCGGTGTGCAGTGAAATTCAATACGATTTCCGGGCCTTTTGGACCAAAGTCACTAATTCATGAGTAGAGTATGAGCAAGGAGCTGGGTTTGCTTCCTGTGATAGATGGAAATTATCCAACTGTAATGAATCTATGGCTCCAACAACCCCACAATACAAAAATAAATCAAATGCTACCCTCCTTGAACATGGACTATTAAAGAGCCTTTAAAAATCACATCATTCTCTATTTCTCCTCTTCCTCCTCTGCCCCATTAAAAAAGGTCTGTGTACAACCAAACAGAGCACACATTCAGAGTGTGTTAGAGTTTTCGAAATACCAACATTCTTGGGTTTAATATAAAGTAGTTACATACCCTGAGGAATGCATCCAAGGAGCCATTCTCCATGTACTCTGTTATGATCATTACTGGTTTACCTAGAGTTTCCAGAAAGAAAAACACAAAACCCTTGATGAGCACTGCAGTTAATGAGATAAAAATGGGCTGTGCACAATTTTCCTGCCAAGACACCTGTCTTGTGCGATCTAATTTAATTAAAACAAGCCAAGCTTATGCCTCAGCTGTGGGGAGCTAGGAATGAAATATTAAAAGGACAAGTAGGTTTAAATTCCATCTGGAAGGTTAACCCTTTGGGTGGCTTGTTGACAAGGTCTTTAACTAAAGTGGCCTCCAGAACCCAGGGGCATGTGATGAGTATTTGCTCTCTCAAGGAAATGGAGAAGAAGATAAATGACCCATTTAAAGGAAAAAAAAAAATCTTTAGGATAATTAATTAATTTTGCCCCCAGAAGAGACAATTGTGCAATGCTAAAGGAATCAATGAACAGAGAAAAGTTTGGTTTTTTTTTTAACCTATTTAGAGAAACCCAAGTTTCCAGGAGCAGTAGCTATGCTGAATACTTCATTACCTGGAACTCATCTTAAAGCTCAAGCAAGTACAATCTTAGCTTTTCCCCCTGCCTCACTTGGGTCAGGGGCTATAGTCTTTCTTTTCCCTTTTCCTATCTATCAATATACTCAGTCTATTTGCTTCTTTAAGATGCCAACCTCAGCAGCAGCAACATCACAGGAAAGGGTCAATAAGTGGTTTCAACCTAGCAGCAATTTTAGTTCAGGACTGGAACATTTGTGCACCCCAGTCCCCTTTGTAAGCAAAGAAATCAAAATGATTTTAAGTTTGGAGAAGTAGGGGCACACTTTCATTTCGCTTTCGTTTTCTTTCTGAGGACCTTAGGAAATCAGGATGGTTCTTTAGTTTCTTAATCCCTGGCAATGGACTCAAGGTCTGAAGTTCCTTCTTTCTAAAGGTATTTGTAGGGTCTCAAAGACTCAGACATGACTGAGTGACTTTCACTTTCACTTTTTCTTTTGTGGGAGTGAAGAGGGAATCAAAAGTAAATCTTTGATATTTTACTAAGGCTAGGGGTAAAGCCAGAGAAGGCAATGGCAACCCACTCCAGTACTCTTGCCTGGAAAATCCCATGGACGGAGGAGCCTGGTAGGCTGCAGTCCATGGTGTCGCTAGGAGTCGGACACGACTGAGCGACTTTGCTTTCACTTTTCATTTTCATGCATTGGAGGAGAAAATGGCAACCCACTCCAGTGTTCTTGCCTTGAGAATCCCAGGGACTGGGGAGCCTGGTGGGCTGCTGTCTATGGGGCCGCATAGAGTCAGACACGACTGAAGCGACTTGGCAGCAGCAGCAGCAGGGGTAAAGCAAAGAGAATAGAAGCGAGTCCCTGGGAGGAAAATAAAATATTAGTTTGATAAGTCAAACTAATTTTTGACTTATCAAAAATACTCATTGTCGTCCTTGTGGTTATGAGTTAATCATGGAAACTGGACTGGGATGTGTCATTGCCAGAAAGTCCCCAGAATTATTCTAAACGGATACATTTTCCACCCTACCCCTATCAAATTAGACTCTCTACTGGTATAGGGAAAGAGAATATGTCTTCATTTCAAAGGCCAAATTTTATTTATTTTTTTTTCTTTTCTTTTATTTTATTTTTATTTATTTATTTATTTTAATTTTATTTAATTTTATTTTATTTTTAAACTTTACATAATTGTATTAGTTTTGCCAAATATCAAAATGAATCAGAGCAGAAGTTTTTAATATCAGTGAAGTCCCATTTATTAATTTGTTTTTTGGTTATGCACTGGGTGTTGTGCCGAAGAAATCTTTCCAAGGCAAACATGTTGAATTAGGAAACAACACCTTGGACGTTTTATTTACAAGGGATGAAGGAAAGCGGACGGAAGCAGCAGGAATCTCGGTGTAGACTAAAGGATGAATAAAACCACTTCTAATCTCTTTTCCCTTGACTGCTGGGAGAGGTCCCTGACTGCCTTGCCATCCTCTGTCAATATAAATAGGAAGCCCTGAGTCCTTAGACTCACTGACCCTCTACATCCGTGACCACACAGAAACAAATGCATCTAAATGAGTTTTAATGAACCTGCCTCAATCAAATGCTACTTTGTCAACTCATGAGAAAGGGTGATTCCCCTGGCGGTACATTAACACCTACTTCCATTTCACCAGGCCCCTCTGGAAATGTGGGGAAGACAGCACAAGGTTCTAAAGAGAGGCGGGTAGTGGCGAGAATTTATAGTCTCTGTCCATTTACAAAGTTACTCAAGGAACTCAGACTCTCACTTCACCTTTTCACCCTTACACCTCCCTAATCTGACAGTTGGCATCATCTTCACAATTTTTCTACATTCCTTTTCCTGTTTATTAAAAGTATCCATTTGTCAGAATCTATGAGCACTACAAGATAAATAAAGATGAATGTCTGCATCGGCACAGAGGGGCTTATAAAATGGGTCCCAGTTGGACTCCTGGGTGGAGGCATACCCATCCCCAGAACAGGCAGGGATGTCATGGGGAAGGGAGAGGTGGGAGGGGAGGGGTGGGGGAAGGGGATAGCTCCTCTGGTGGAAATTTTAAATCATTTTAATTCAGTGACAACTGCATTATGCAAATGCATCCAGTCGTTTATAACAGTTACAGCTGTAATAGGTACGGGTTTTAGAGAGGCAGGGTGGGATTTTAGCACAAAGATCTCCTGTTTCTTCTCTCTTCTGCAGAGGTGCTACAAAAATCACTGTCTGCCCCAGGAAAAACACCCCAAGCTGAACAGAGCCTCCTTGTGAGAAAATGGACCTGCAGAAGTAAGGGAATGTTATCTTTTAATTAAAGAAGTGAAGGGCTCCGGGCAAGCCCAGATGCCACCGGCTACAAAAAAAAAAATGCTGTCTGTAAAACTAATCTTAAAAAGCAAATAGAGCTATTCTATGCTAATTATAGCCTTCACCTTCGGTGGAAAATTATATACCCTTAGCACCAAGGTTCCTTTTTTAAAGGATTCCAAAGCTGGGGGAAAGATGTACTTCTTAAGACATAATAATACCAGTTAACACTTAAGTTTTTTTTTTTTTAATTTGCTATATAAGCATTATGCCATACACCCTAAATATTTCATTCAAAACAACCTTGTAAGGCAAGTTCTATTTTTATCTCTATTTTACAGATGAGGAAACAGAGAGCTTGAGTAACCAGTCAAGACCTCACAATTTACTAGCAGAAGATGGTGTGCAAATCTTTGGTCACTAGGCCAAAGAGACTCAAAATGTGGTCCCAGGGACTACAGCATGGTTGACCTTGAGCTCTTTAGATCGTGAGCTCATGGACCCCTAACCACTGAATCAAACCTCTGAGGATGAGGTCCAGGAAAGTGTTTCAATGAGTTTTCCAGAAATCTGATATATGTTTAAGTCTGAGGACCCCTAAATGAATGTATATTTGCCACAACTTTCTAGTAATTCCTTATTTTCCCTGCCTAAAGATTGTGTAGCCTTGCACATTATTGACCTCTTTGCCCCAGACCTAATGTCCAGTGTTTATACTCTTTGAATCGCCCCCACTTCACCCACTGCAGCCACCACTCTGCACTGGTTGATGGAGGACGCTTTTCCCAGGCACCTGGAATCAAATGGTACACTGGCTTCCTGGAGACGTAGCCCCAGGCTTACACGATCCTTGACTTGTAGTAACTGTAGTAGGTACTAAGACTTCTGGAATATAGCCACCTTCAATAGGAACCATTTCACCTGCCTTGTTCATGTGGTGCTTTATAAGTGGGTCTTAGCCAGCCTTACAGATGTATTCAGGGTTTGCTTCGCAAAATGCATCTGTTGAGCTGTGTCATATTTTAACTGAAGCGTGGTTCACGGGCTCAGCAAATGCTAATGGACTAAAAAAAGGAAGGTTCAACCAGGTGTTACTGGAAATAGGTGCTGAACTGCAACTGTTATAAATCAGGCCGAGCAGACAAGCAAATCCCCCAATATAACAGATTTCCAGGATGCACTCCCCGCATCTGGAACCAAAGCTTCAAGCACAAGGTGTGGCGAAGTTCTGTAGTGTTTTATAGGAAAAGTACTTAAAATTTATTTTGCTTACCATCTGCTTGCGCCTACCCTGTGACAATCAGTTTGGTCTAGCAAACATTTGAAAGATGGTGAGGCATACTAAAAATCTGCAATATTAATTTTGCTAAAATCTCACACAAGCTGCTTTGGAAATAGAGTATCAGCCTACACCACAGACCCATTTAGAACTGACTACAAGATTAATGACTTGTCCTGCACTGATTTCCTCCTATTAGCAATCAGTGGGTCTGTTCCATCTGTCATTTCCCTGGAAAGAAAATGTGTGTTTAATTTGCCAGTAACTTCTAACTTGGCTTTGTAAAGGGAGCGACCCACGTACATTTGGTGACAACTCCTTCCAAGTGAATGATATTCGGGTGATCAAACTGTCCCATGATGCTGGCCTCGCTTAAGAAGTCCCTTCTCTGCTTGTCTGTATATCCAGCTTTCAGTGTCTTGATAGCCACATAGATTTCTCTTTTGCCAGGCACTTTGAGACGCCCACTGCATACTTCGCCAAATTCACCTTTGAGAGAGAAAAAGAATTGACTCTGAACCAGAAACACATTAAAAGTGAAAGAACAATAGCTAGCATTTGTGGAGTGTTTCTTACACACCGAGCACTGTGCTGGTGTTTTATGTAGATTAAGCAAATTTCAGGTACACAGCTATTTACATATATAGGCACACACAGTATATTCATAAGCCTTTATATAATCCACGTATATCTATATTTAATATTCACAAAGAAAACAGGCTTATAGATACAGACTTACCAACTCCTATGACTTTTTCAATCTTAATGCAGGATGCGTCGATTTCTTTGGCAAATTCTCGAACTGCTTGATTGGGATCTTCATACGTAAAGGGATCCACGTAAGTTCTAACACCTGAGTAACAGACATGCAAAACATTGGCAGGAGACTTCTCTGCGTGTGTGCTAAGTTGCTTTAGTCGTGTCTGACTCTTTGTGATGCTACGGACTGTAGCGCGCCAGGCTCCTCTGTCCATGGGATTCTCCAAGCAAAAATACTGGAGTGGGTTGCCATTCCCTCCTCCAGGGGATCTTCCTGACCGAGGGATCGAACCTGCCTCTCTTACATCTTCTGCATTAGCAGGTGGGTTCTTTACCACTAGCGCCACCTGGGAAGCCCGAACACTTTTCAGGAACTACTAATAAACTGAAATTCTCTGGATATAAAATACTTGGCACAGGAACAGTTTTCTTAGCATGAGAAAAATACCATAGGAAAATGTTTAAAAGTCTCGCTCTGTGTTTTGTTAGCAGGTAAACAAGAATTGTTTGCTACGTAAGAGGCTGTAGCTCTACAGAGTTCCTGGAACGCCTTCACACTTCAAGGATGAAATTTTAAAAACCACCTATCCCGCGGAGGGAAAGAGAGTCTCCACAAGGGAATTTGGAATGTGTTAGCTAAACATTGTTGTCCTGGGGACTTCCCTGGTGGTCCAGTGGTTAGGACTCCAGGCTTCCAGTGCAGGCAGTGAGGGTTTGATCCCTGGTTGGAGAACTAAGATTTCCGCAAGCCATGTGGCACAGCCAACAAATAAATAAATAAATAATTGAAAGCAACAAAAATGACTTAAAAATATATATTGTCCCCAATCAGCTGCTCAAGTCCTATCCACCATCTCCAGCTTTCTTCCCTTAGGGAAGATACAGAAACTGTTTCAAATGGTCGTGCTACAAGCTGTCACGTTTTGCCCCATATCCACCAACAATTGATAACAGTAAGCAAACTAAACCTAGGTTAAATGGACAAGAGGGATAATTAATCTACTAGTTGATTTGAAAATGCAAACTCTATATTGGAGTTCCACTTTTATTCAATTTTGGAAAGAAGGTGCTGTAAGTAAAGACACTGAATTTCACCTGGACGCTTCTGCTGAAGAAAATACTGTAGCTGAATCATGAATGCTTTGAATACCAGGAAGGGTAGGTAATTCAGCCACACCCTACAGTCACTTGTAAGCTGAATTCAGAATGTGAGCACTTAGGCAGCCAGAGATGTCTGGGACAAGATGCATTAGAAATTAGTGGGAACTTTCCACTGGCATTCACACCTTGCCTCTCCCTTCTGGAGCTCCTGGAGCTTTGGGGCACTGAGAGATGTAGGATACAAGTTGGCCCGATCTCTTTGATTTCCCAAGACTGTCAGTTTTGTCCTCATCTCAAAAAAAAAAAAAATTACATCATTTTTGTTATTAAAAATATATACTGCATGCAAATGAGAAAGTGTGGTTTTAGCAAAGGACCAAGATGAACAAAGGGAAAATTACTGGCTACTCCATGACCCTTCATCACTTGGTATGCTCTAGCCAAAAAAATCTTTCTCAAGATTATTCCTCCTGCCTCATCCCCTGCTAACAGGATAGCTATTAACCACTTGGTACTATTCAAATGTAAATTAGTTAAAATGAAATAAAATTAAAAATTCACTTCCTCATTCATGACTAGCTACTTTTCAAGTATCCAACAGTGTGTGGTCACTGGTTAATGAATTGGATGGTGCAGATAAAGACCTACCATCACCTCAGCAAGTTCTACTGGATGGTACTCCTGAAGAGTCACTAACCACTGTCCACTTCAGTCTTCTATCTTCCTCAAGTCATTCAATTCTTTGAATTTACTCTTTGGAGCCACTTGGAACATCAAAATAACTAAAGTCCACTAAAAAAATATTGACAGTCTTGATTTCCATAGCACAAATTCTGCCGTGTGTGTTCAATTCCTTGTTGTATTTGTCCCCAAAATGTTTACTTCAGAAAAATTGTTACCTGTTAAATCTTGCCACCAAGCTACAAAACTGAGCCAGCTACCAAAACTTTTTCAGGGTGGAGCATAAAATAAGGGAAAAAAGCATTTAAGGAAATTCCCCAATCTCCATCTTTAATCTCACCTTAAACAAACACCAATCACCTATTTTAGTTAGATATGCTGAAGTATATTATTTGGATAATTCCATGAACAGAATACAATATTAATAGCCAAACGAATATTATTTAGACATTTCTAAACTGAAAACACAAGAAATGCTCTAAAAATAAAATTACTTTTATCCCAATTTTCTGTACCTTGGTTCAAATGTTTCTCTTCATCTGCTTCTTGTTTTGCTTTACTGTATTTACTCCGTCTATTAAAAGATAAAAAATATATATATTTCCAGAAGCTGTAAACCACAAGTTCTTTGCTACCATAAGTCAGGTAGTGTACACATTTCACAGATGAGAAAACTGAGGTTTATGAGAGGTAAAATAATAGGGTGAATAACTTGGAACCTTGATATTAATAGTAAATAATGGTTTCAAATACAAGCAGAGTCCAGAGTCTCTACTCTTAACCACAGGATTAAACTGAGGTGATAAAGCAAATATTTTATAATATAATGAGAATTTTAAATCTTCAGGAGAAATGTATTGTATTGAAGATAGATTATAATTTACTGGCTAATTTCCCCACATATAATTTCCCCACTTAGTTTCTCTAAGTTTGGTATCGACATGTAAATACTGCTGCATTGAAAATGGCTAACAAGGTCCTACTGCAGAGCACAGGGAACTCTGCTCAATATTATGTGCAGCCTGGATAAGAGGGGAGTCTGGGGGAGAATGAAACAGACATATGGCTGAGTCTCTTTGCTGTCCACCTGAAGCTGTCCCAACATTGTTAATCGGCTATACTACAAACCAAAATAAAAAGTTAAACAAAAAATACGTTTCCCTTGGTGAATTCTGCACAAGGCAACAATGGTCAGGATGTGATAAGTAACAGTAAGCCCTCTTGCTTTCACCACAATAATCACTACCACACACACACACACACACACACACACACAAAACCTCATTATCTCATTATCGTGTTATATGATATCCTTAAAACAATAGTTTTGTGGTTATTGGCTTCAATTGCTGCATACAAATTCCTAAATTATTAATGACAATTTAAGAGGTAAATATTTGCTTCATACTGGATTATATTCCTTAAGAGTTTGTAGAAAATACTGCAAGAGTAAAAATAAGTTTCCATTTGTAGCTAATTCTTTTTTCTAAAAAACAGTGTATGGTCCTACGGTTGGCATTCTACTCTCAATGTCCCATAGGAGTGATATCTGACTTGGTTATAAAAAGTCTTGGGAAAAAGAAACCTGGAGTATATATAAAGCTTTACTCAGTAATCTTGATACATCATACATGTACACATGTGTCTGTGTGTGCAGGCGTGTGTGTGTGTGCTAAGTTGTTTTAGTCCTGTCCAACTCTTTGCAACCCTATGGATTGTAGCCCGTTAAGCGCCTCTGTCCATGGGATTTTCCAGGCAAGAACTGGAATGGGTTGCCATGCCCTCCTCCAAGGGATCTTCTCGACCCAGGGATCGAACCCGCATCTCAGGTCTCCTGCATTGGCAGGTGGGTCCTTTACCACTAACACCACTAGATACCTCGTGTCTACAGGTATATATATTAAATAAACTGGAAAATCAACTCAGTTGATATTAGAGCTCTCTAAAGTTGGGAAATGAGACCACATTAGTGAATAAAATATGTGCATTTATGTTTCAGCCAAAAATGTCAAGTTTACATTGCAGTTTATAATCATCTTGTAATTTTCTTAGCGCTTTAAAGATGAGGTCAGTCAAGACTCTTACATATGTGGAAACTAAAGCTCTGTGGTGACAAAGGATTCCCTGATGGCCACGGAGGGTCGAAGCAGTGTGGTCCTGTCTGAATCCGATAACCTGAACCCCTGCCCTTTGAACAAGCTGAGAAGAGCAGGACACTCATGGAAGAATGGAGGCCACACAGACCAGAGAACAGCCCAATAACAGTCACGTATCCCAGCTCCTCACCCACATTCCTCTCCAAATTGTCAGCAATGCAGGAAACAGCTCTGCAATCAGACCCTCGGAGCCTACAGATGTTTCTCCGTGTGTATAATTCCCTTGCAAATAATAATACCTTGCCTTTTTACACTGCATTTAACTTTTCAAAGTGCTCTCATTACACATATTATCTCCTCCCCTAACTGTTTGCAAAGCAGGGACCAGCTTAGTAAACACAGACCTCAGACCTCTAGAAGTTACTAGAGTTCACTTCGAAGGCAAGTTGTTCAGTCTTAAATAGCAGCTTGCATTTTCACTTTGCATTTAACCTTTAAAAGAACCTTCATATCTGTTATTTCATTGCATCTTCTCAACAATCCAATGAAAGCAGTCTGGCAGACAGACACACGCTCAGTCCCACTGTACAGATGTGAACGATGGAGGCAGACGGGCATGACTCTCCAGCAAATATAGGAGTGTGTCTGCCACATCCAGCTCACTGCCTCTCATAGTGGAGATGAAGTTACATGATGATATCTGGTGAGAGTTAATTATAAGTAATAGCACATTTCATATCAGTAAATCCACTTAAATTGGATTCCACTTGCTCTCAAAAGCCATTGCTTCATCAAAGAAGCTAAACAGGCTTAAACAACCTGAAATCAGACGCTTGTATGAAAGATGTGGTTCCCTCCAAGCCTCCCCCCTTTCCTCTCCTTTTAAAGGAAATACAAGCGTGTTAGGTCAGGGACTATGAAAACATTTTATGTCAGGGAAACGCGTGGCTAGGTCCCAAGGGTGCGATAGGGCCCTGCCAGCCTGGGAGATTGTATCTTATCAGAGCTCCTAAAAGCATTATCTAAAATTACAAGTATATCTTTTAAGCCACTTTAGATCAAGAAACTGATCTGAATTTCTTTCCTTTAAAGAAAAAGAAAAAAAAATGCATTGTGCAAGGAAGCTTTTGTCCCAACTTTAAACTGTCAGTGAGTTCGTCAAAAACCTTGATAGATACCAGAAGAAAGAACAGTCTCAAGAAGCCTAGGAGTGCTGATTTCCATCAACACATTCATGAAATCTGTGTAAAGCCAGAGGAAACGCAAAACGGCAAGAATCATTCATTATGAGGTTGACCCGCCAGTCCCTTCCTCATACTTCTAAACACAGAAGGAGGAAGTAAATTAGAAGAGAAGGTGTATTTTTAAAGAAACTTTACTTGGAGTGTTACTTGGAAAAGTCTCTAGTGGAGTACAAGGAATGCTGACAAAGAAACACAAGGATTACTGTTCAAAGGCTAATTGTAGCCTATTAGCTACTTAATAATACCTTGAAAACTAAAAAGCCTGAGTCCTGCTCTCCCTTTGTCACCTGATGACCCTTTCTCCTTTGGTTCAGGGTAGGACAATGTGTCCGTTATTGTCCAGAGAAAGAAAGCCCACTGGAGCTTATCACTGGGTCAGCCAGCCCACAGGAAACCACACCCATCTAAAAGGGTGCGAAATTGACATCTGAGGCAGATCACCTGAATGACAGAAGGGAACCTTTGTGGAAGATTTTCTAATTATTGAGATGTGGGCAAGCTGATTAAAAAAAACAAACCAAAAAAAAAATTGGTAAAGAGGGAGTGGTTTATGAGTGAATGCTCCAGAAGGAAATATAAAACCTTTCAACTAAGTTAAAGGGACTTATCTGCAGGTGAAACTTTGAAAGCTGTGAATAAGCCCACTGGAATTGGGGTCTTAACAGACAATGTCCAGGAACAGCAGGAGCCCCTGGTGCTGCCCCCCCCCCCCCACCCCCCACCCAACACGTTGCTCCTGGCTCCTTGACTATCCGATAAAACCAACAAAATAGTGGAGGGAAGTGTGGCAGGGCCCCCACTTTTATGAAAATACTAACTTCCCTGATCAAGTCGACAGATTTGATTGATGGAGTTCACTGTTCCAAAACTAATTAGCAAAAGGTAAGTAATTTATTCAGCTAAAGTGCAAATTAAAGAAGATAAAGCAATGTAATAACTAGCATGGCTCCAGGAGGACCCTTTCCAGCGTTTAATGGCATCGCCCACCAAGATTCATGGAAGTCATCCTTCTTTTTCCCCTTCCTTAAGCTGTCATTGTTCCTGCACCAAATGATGGCTAAATGCTCTTCACAAGCAACATTTTGAAATGGGTGGAAGTGAACCGTACGATTGCACACAAGTTGTTTAGAAATGTTCCCGCAGTACCATCTGCCCCCTAATTGTAGAAATTTACATGACTTCATCAGAGCCAATTTAGGCTAACATTTAAATGTATTCATTCTTATGTGATCATAATATTCCAATTAGGACACCAGGAGAGATAGATAGAGACCGAATGGTAACTGTTTTAGCATTATGAAAAGAGTTTCAGCTCCAAAGAGGAAAACTGTAACCTTCAGAATACAACACCAACTTGCAAAGTCTGACTTCTTAATAGCATGCATTAGAAACACATTAAATCACAGAACACAAATGTACCAACATCACATCATGGAGGAGACTCCTGAAGCTCTGGTTCGTTACAACTGTCAACGTTAGCATTTGATGTAGGTCTATTTTCCAGTTCAGAAGACATTAACATAATCTATCTAGACGCAATATTGGAAGTCAGGATAGATGGACTCCTGTTCTGATCAAGCAACTAACTAACTAGCTGTGTGACCTTCTGCAGTTAACCGTTTAACCTCCTCTCCAGGCCTCAAATTCTTAACATACAAGATGCCAGCAATTTTGTACCCTGAACCATCCATGTCCCTCCTTTACAAACTGTGCCACAGCCATTTCATTTTTTTCTTATCATCAATTCATTACTGAACTTCCTTGGTGGTACATTGGATAAGAATCTGCCTGCCAATGCAGGGGACCTGGATTCCGGCCCTGATCTGGGAAGATCTCACATGCCTGGGAGCAATTAAGCCCATGCACCACAACTACTGAGCCTACATCCTGCAACTACCGAAGGCCTTGTGCCTAGAGCCCATGTGCTGCAACAACAGAAGCCAGGGCAGTGAGAAGCCCGAGCACTGCAACTAAAGAGTGGCCCCCACTCTCTGTAACTAGAGAAGTCTGTGCACAGCAACGAAGACCCAGGGCAATCAAAAAAAAAAAAAAAAAATCAATTCATTATTTTTTCTTTAATTCAGGTAAGAGGGGTACTTTATAACCCTAACATAACTAGAAACCAGGCAGCACTAGCAATGATCAGAAGATCAGTATAAAAGCCACCTATGGCTGGTTATCAGGCAATACTTGTGTCTGATCACCAAACTGTCCTTTAGAAAAGAAGGACTCAACTTGCATTCTAGTCCTTTCTTAAAAGTGTTTCTCATACATACTAAACAAAAAAAAAAACTATTTGGGGAAGACACACTAACCTAAAGCAACCTAAAATAAGACTATTCAGGACACTTCTGAAGGTAAACTGATGGAGTCATTAACACAAAAGGGTAGGGGGAGTTGTCAGAGGAATTTAACACAGTCAGTCACTAGGATCATTAGTCCTGAGGTTATGACCTTATCATTGCATTTTATGATGTCATTGCTAACAGTCAAAATTCAATTTTAAAAGCAATAAAGCAGTTACACTGTGGCAATCACAAATATACACCTACAGGAGTATAAAGAAATGGTGCCGTGTTGCTAATGGAATGTACATATGCGGTCTAGGAGAAGATTTCTAGGGACAACATCACATAAATACAAGAAATGCTGCACCTCTAACAACCCCAGATGGTAGATATAATTACATGCTCTGAAAAGCTGACAGAATCCTTAAATTATAACTTATATGATAAGTGACACAGGAAGACACTGATCAAAGATGCTTATAAAAAATGTAAGTTAATTTCCTCAACATAATGTGGATGGTAAAAACATATAATAGGTCTAAGTCAACGTATTCTGTATATCATTTTAAATAAATAAAATTTATAAACTTTGAAATCTGATATTTTCACTGAGATCCCCAAATGTTTACATTTCCAAGTTGGTCAAACGGAAAAAGTGGATCTTCTCATTGGAGAAATCAGAGATTAACTCTGATATGCCTAAAGCTCAGGCTTATCAGTATAAAGTAAATACAGTGAAATAAAAAACAATTGTTATATAGTAAAAAAAAAAACACACACAAAAAAAACCCTAGCAAGACACTGGCTATGAGCCTCAGGACATGTATTTTTTTTTAATGACAAACTAGCATTTTTCTTTGAGCTAATCATAAGGACTAAAATTTTTGTCACTATGTGGGTCTCTGCTCATTTACATCTTTAACCTCCCCTGTCATCATAGGAGACACGAGGGTATGGGGAGTCACCGTATCAGCGGTAACATCTCTTGCATCCAAATTGCTATCAACCTTCCAGGGCTTCCCTGGTAGCTCAGATGGTAAAGAATCTGTCCACAATGCAGGAGACCCAGCTTCAATCTCTGGGTTGGGAAGATCCCCTGGAGAAGGGAATGACCACCCACTCCAGTGTTCTTGCCTGGAGAAATCCATGAACAGAGTAGTCTGCCAAGTTACAGTCCATTGGATCACAAAGTGTCAGATCAACTGACACTTTCACTTTGCATCCGTGGCTCTAGGAGGCAAGAAGCAGCCCCATTCTTTTCCAGGCAAGGATGTTTTATCTGTTCCTTTCCCAGATGGCTGACTGCAGTGTGGGTTTCAGGCATACCATTTACCATCTTTCATTTGTACTCTCACTAAAAGCAGGGACCAGATTTTGGTCTGCACTATACCTGTCTCCTTTCTCCTCACCTGATCTTATTCCATTCAAACATCTACGGTCATCATGACAGAGCACACAGCCTGCACGCAGAAAAGAATCAGCTGAGTGTGCATCCGCCACTGCAAAGCCTGTCAGCTACCTGGCTCCAGGCAGCCTTTCCGTGACAGCTTTATGTCTGACACTAAAGAAGAATCAATAGGAGGCCAAAGGGTTGACATTTCATTTTCTAAAAAGTGATCCATTGAGGACCAATCACCAAGCAGTGTTTATCAGCCTTGGGAAGTGACTTATTTTTTTTAAATGGGGAAGAAGGTACAGGAATCATGGCTGGGTAACTTGACAGGCTCAATTCTCTAAGGTGGGGACTCATAATTGGAAATTCGATCAATCCTGCCTTAAATAATAAAGTGTTCAATAAAAGCAGAAAGGAAATTAAGTCATCAAGCTTGTGATGCTATTTTCTATAGCTACAGATTTTAATAAACTTGTCTTCCTGCATTACATTTTCATCTGCTTTTCCTTTTTCTTTTTTTGTCAAAGAAGAACATAGGGAAAAAAACACACTTATAACAAGGTGAACTATTTCTAATTACTCCCGTCTGACTGCTGTATTTAGGGCAACTTAAAATGCAAAAAACAAAGAAAGTCATGCTAAAGGAAATCTAGACTTACAACTAGAGAATTCTCCCAACCAAAATCTTGGTTAAGACTCAAGATGAGATCTGCTGTTGTTCAGTTGCTCAGTCATGTCTGATTCTTTGCCACCCCATGGCCTGCAGCACGCCAGGCTTCCCTGTCCTTCACCATCTCCTGGAATTTGCTCAAACTCATGTCCATTGATTTGGTGATGCCATCCAACCATCTCATCCTCTGTCGTTCCCTTTCTACTTTCTATAAGCAAGTGTTATCTCACATGGTTCTGAGCATTCTAGGGAGTTGAATTTCAGTTAAGTATTTTTTTGAGGTGGCAGTAATGAATGATTTTATTCCTCTTTTAGACTTCTAAATGCCTTTATTTTCCAATGACACAAGTCGTTTATATACAATGTAAAAACTCCAAATATAGAAATATGTAATGAAAGTAAAAGGGCTTCCCTGGTGGCTCAAACAGTAAAGAATCTGCCTGCAATACTGGAGACCCAGATTCCATCCCTGGGTCAGGAAGATTCCCTGGAGAAGGGAATGGCAACCCACTCCACATCTTTATTTTCTAATGAGAGAAGTTTTTATACACACTAAAAATTTCAAACGCAGAAATATATAATACCGAAAGCAAATGCCGATGTACTTTCAATATACTCCTCATCCTGCTCTATCAGCCCTGCTGTCAGATGGACATAGATTAAGGCGTGTAGTTTTCATATGTGTATGGCCCGGCATGTGTATATGCACAAAGTCAAATGGCAGTGGACGAGAAAGAGGTCCATCTTGAATGACTTACAAAACCAAAAGCATGGGGAGGAAAGAACTCTGGGAATTCAGATTCTGTTCAGGCCAAGGTGAAGTTTCCAAAGTCTAAGGTGTACTATTATACAGAGGGCAGTGGGCATGTCCAGATGTCTGTCGGTGTGTGTTGTGTATGACAGCGAGAGGACTGAATGTGGTGGATTTAACTTCTTCAAGACAAAATTCAGTGCCGTACTCCAACAGACTGTGCATCACAAAGAACAAACATCGTGACAAATGCAGGTGCCCACGCTCAATAAGGAGCTTTTCTATACTATGTGAGCGCGATGATGATTGAGCTCTATATTCCAGGACACTCTGGAGAGTGACAATAGATACATGATATTAATAAATACGTGTGACAACTCAAACCACCCAGGCAAACGAAGATGCATGGTCATCGTCCTAATTATAAGTACCATAAAGTGAGAGAAAATCATGGTGGCTGGCCCAGGCCAGTGGAAATAGCCAGAGGCAGTGTTCTGATACCAATGAGCTGGCCAACCAAAGAGGCAGAAAGAGTGCCAACAGACAGTGGCCTGAGGCCAAGCAAGGCTGTGGTGGTCCAGTAACAGATCTACTGCTAAAGCAACAGGGTGATTCTGGACAAGGACTACAGTTTTCTGAGTATCAGTTTCCTCTTCTGTAACATGAAAAGATTTATAACTAAGATGATCATATTGACATCCTGGGTTCTACATTTTCTCTTAAAAGCCCCACCTTATCAAACAGTTGATGGCAAGGGAGGGTGAAGGTTGGAGAAGGGGAAGATTCCCACATGTGAGACAAAGAAGGTCTAGATGTGGACGCACACTGAAGACGGGCAGCTGCCCCCCAAAACCCCTCCCATTCTTCTGGAGGCTCCAGGCAGTGTTAAAAGTAGGTGGAGACAACGACAAGGTAAGAAAAACTGGGTGAAAAAACAATATGCTGTCAAACTCGTTCTAGTTCTCTTTTCTAGACTGTTTTTCAAGTACCAAGTTAGACTGCAAACTCTCATAGAGTAAGTAATTGCTGTTTTAGTTCCTTTTCCAAGAACAATGCCATGCTCACAAAGCGCTCAAAGGGTATTCTCTGGAAAAGTCTCTGGCTTTCCCTATGGGAAGATGGAGCACAGAACCTGCTTCCTTGCTTTGGTTACTGTTATTATGAACCAGTATCTTGTTAAACTAGCACTTGTGTGCTGGATTATCTATTTTGCCTATCAAAACTCTCCTGTCAATAGCTCTTAGAGACAGGTATTTTATTACCCTATTTCACAAAAAAGGAAACAAAGCCTCAGAGAGGTGAAGTACCACAGGTGACAGATGGCAGAACTCAAAGTTGAGGTCCAAGTTTTCTATGTTTTTTTTTTTTTGGCCTTTGGCCATCAGTCCAGGCTTAAGAGAGGTATAAATATAACACCTTTCAGCCTAGAGAATCTAGAAAGCTCCCAATGGCCTGCTTTCAGTTTGGTTCCCTGGAGTTAGCTGGGTCTTTCTAGGACTCTCTGCAGTGAGGGCTGCCACCAGGGTCCAGCCCACAGCTCCAGCAGGGGTGTAGGGAGATCAAAGCAAAGAGGAGCGAGTTGGCAATGCAAATGCTGTGTTTATGATGCTAATCAAAAGACTCAGCTTTGTGTGGAGGAGACAAAAAGCTCCCTCAGAAAAACTGGGAAGAGGGTGGGGACAGTGAGTGGCTTTAGTGCTTACCTCCTGCTGATGACAAAAGCTGCGATGAGAATAACCACCAGGACCACGCTGCCCGAGACGGAGACCAGCAGGACAGTGGAGTTGGCCCCATCTCCGATGATCCTGGAAGGCACTGGCAAAGACAGTTACACAAGCATCACCTTGGGTGAGGTCCCAAGAGTTAGAACTTCTGACTGTCACAAGTTTTGACTCTCTGAAACCATTTGAAAGACTCACGGCCTACTCTGCTCTTCATGAAGTATTCAGGCAACAGCATTTTCTTTCTAAGACATCCTTAATGAGACAAAAATACTCTTTTCATAATTGTATGAAAAACTTCAACCAGAAAACTCTTATGAAAGCCTATGGTAAATATTTCCACTCATTGCCTTTTCTTCTTTTCCTTTCTACTCTCAGCCTAAACTCTAACTCAAGGATCTGATGAATTCCTTAGTGAGAAAGACACTTGGAAATTTCCAAAAGGACAAGTATTTTTGAATGATCCTCTCTCCCCCTACACACACCCCAACTAGTTAAAAACCTGCCCATTATTGCCCACTTCCTCCTTGAAGCCTTCTAGGATAATCTCAAAGGATATCAAACCTCTTCAGATTTAATTCTGAATTTTCTGGGTTTTTTTTTCTTATTTTATTTAATCAGTTCAGTTCAGTTGCTCAGTCGTGTCCGACTCTTTGCGACCCCAAGAACTGCAGCACGCCAGGCCTCCCTGTCCATCACCAACTCCCGGAGTTCACCCAAACCCACGTCCATTGAGTTGGTGATGCCGTCCAGCCATCTCATCCTGTGTCATCCATTCTCCTCCTGCCCTCAATCCCTCCCAGCATCAGAATCTTTTCCAATGAGTCAACTCTTCTCATGAGGTGGCCAGAGTACTGGAGTTTCAGCTTTAGCATCATTCCTTCCAAAGAATACCCAGAACTGATCTTTAGAATGGACTGGATGGATCTCCTTGCAGTCCAAGAGACTCTCAAGAGCCTTCTCCAACACCCCAGTTCAAAAGCATCAGTTCTTCGGCGCTCAGCTTTCTTCACAGTCCAACTCTTACATCCATACATGACTACTGGAAAAACCATAGCCTTGACTAGATGGACCTTTGTTGGCAAAGTAATGTCTCTGCTTTTGAATAGGCTGTCTAGGTTGGTCATAACTTTCCTTCCAAGGAGTAAGCTTCATGGCTGCAATCACCATCTGCAGTGATTTTGAAGCCCCCAAAAATAAAGTCTGACACTGTTTCCACTGTTTCCCCATCTATTTCCCATTAAGTGATGGAACCAGATGCCATGATCTTAGTTTTCTGAATGTGAATAAAATCAATTTCTAGAACTGGTGTAGAGAATTCTGTCCCAGTAGCTTCTTATCTACGAGGCTTGGTTTTGGTTTGTTGATTTTGAAGGGGAGTTATCTTATGTATATTGCTTATTCAGAGGTATGCCCTCTATTAACATTTTGAATCAATCATCCAGTTGGTACAACTCACAGTGTTGAAAGATTGATGTAGTTGTCTAGAGGGCCTTAAAAAATAATAATAAAATAAATGTTCTGACTTGTTTTGAACAGATTTCTAGAAATAAACAGGAGAGAACAACAATAAAAACTTGCTGCCTTCTCTAATCTTCCCAGGGAGAAAACTGCCCAGCTTAATGTAGGATAGTTATGCAACTGTCAATTAGTCAGTTTGGCAATCCTGTTTTTCACAGTTTATAGAAGGTTTAGCACATGAGAAAAATAAGATATTTCTCAATCATGTGAAAAAATAGATCAGATACTAGCATGAAAAATGGTCTTTTCTAAATACCAAGAGGTGTTACAGATATTGGCTATCTAATTTTAAGCAATAGCCTCTGAAACAAAATGTTTGCTAACCAAAAATTTTGTACAGTCTCTTAGATTTCAACAGAATAGGCTTTGCCCTGGATTGTACAAAGAATCTCAGAACTCATTACCTGTGTTGGTTGTGACTTCCAGGGGCTCGCTGAAATCTCCATAGCCAGCTGCTGTCCTGGCTCGGACATGGAAAACATAGGAAGTCAGAGGGTTCAGGCCTTTGATATCTGTGTTCCTGGCGGCCGTCCTGACGATCCGATAGCTTCGTTCATTCTGATCCTACATTACAAGAGGATAAGATGAAGGAAGGTGGCAAAATAAATCCTCCACTTACTCCAGACACAATATTAAAGCAGCTGAGCCAGTCCACTCAGAGGCTGAAAGTAAATGGAGATTGATGAACTCTAAACACTATATTCGGTTCAATGTTAGAAGTACTATTGTGACTTAGATGTTGAAAGAAATGTGAAGTTCAGGTATGATTGCTATTGACATTGACCATATCCAGATCTTCTTTTTTTAAAAGAACATTAGATGATGGTTGGTGGCTTTACTCACTCCACACCCAGCAATTTAACAGAAATAACAGCTGTAAGAAGGTCCCTTTTCTGTTTTCGATTTTCCATCTAGAAAATGTCAAAAATGTTATAATCTGGTTTCAATGGGAAAAAAAAGGCCTGTCCTTTTCCTGCTTTTATTAAGGAAACCAATAAGTGATTATCTTTAAAACGGAAAGAGAAGACAATTGTTCATTTTCTCGACAACCTTGAATGCAGACAGATCTCTTCAGAATTCTATCCTTAAAGAGCTGAGTTATTTGTAAAAATAATGTCTTTCTCTAACTTTAAGAGGCTGCAGAATGTAATTTTCTTTCCCCGATTTTCTATTAAAAGTCATCAAAATCCACACCTTGATTCTGAATAGCAGTAATCTACTTAAACAGATCATTATTTCAACTTTTATGAGTCACTCTCCCTGATAGAAGGTTTATAGATTAGACCTTGTTAGCTATCTTGACTTTCATGACTAGAAAGAAAAAATACAGTTATATTAGAACATAATGTACATAATGTATTTTTTCTATTTTTTTTAAGACTAGCAACTTCATGCATAAAATTCACAATTGGACTTGACTGGACAGCCAAATACATTTGGCTTTGTGATTTACTCGTATTCCAGAATTTGTAACTGGCCAAAAGCTATAGAGAAAAAGAGAAGAAGGAAGGAAGGAAGAGGGAAGGAGGGTAAAAAGGAGGAAGTGTAGTAGGGAGAAAGGAGAACCTTATTCATTCAAGTAATACCTTCTCATAATACTTGACTTCATACTCCAAAATCACCCCATTGGGCCGATCTGGTTCCAGCCAAGCCAGAGCGACACTGTATCTCGTAACTTCTTTAGCCTGGACCAAAGCAATGGATGAGGGTGCTATTGGGACCAGAAAAAAAGAAGACGATATCTTACATTAGTGGGGAAAAAGTGGTGGCATCAGTCAGTAATATCATCTTATCTTAGAAAACTGTGAAGTATTGACTTACCTTCCTCCAGATCCCGATTTTCCTCATCCCCAGTTCAAACACATCCCATTTTATGGTTCTCTCCAGTATTTGAGGGGCATATGATCTGTCTTAGAAAGACAATCTCTAAAGTAAAGTCTAATAAGTCCACAGTCCTACAGTGTCACCTCTACAGCTTCTGTAGCCATTCCTTAGAAAGGCTAAGGTATAGAGGATGCTGGGGCTTCCCTAGTGGCTCAGCAGTAAAGAATTTGCCTGCGAGGCTGGAGACGTAGGTTGGATCCCTGGGTCAGGAAGAGCCCCTGGAGAAGGAAATAGCAACCCACTCCAGTATTCTTGCCTGGGAAATCCCACTGAAAAAGGAGCCTGGTGGCTACAGTGCATGGAATCACAAAGAGCGGGACACGACTGAGCGACTAAACAGCAACAATAGAGAATGCCACCTGCTTGTTTCCTTGGTGACTCAGATGGTAAAGAACCTGCCTGCAATGCAGGAGACCCAGGTTTGAATCCTGCGTCGGGAAGATTCCCTCGTAGCTACCCACTCTAGTATTCTTGCCTGGAGAATTCCATGGACAGAGGAGTGTGGCAAGGGTACAATCCACAGGACTGCAAAGAGTCGGATTCAACCGAGCACCTAACACGATACTATACTTTATCTGCTTGTTTTTTTGCAAGCCATAAAAGCTTTTGGAAAATCTCCTCTTAAGCTCAGAGTAACTGCATCTCATCCCACCTCCAAAGTATCGAGTGTTGTCTTACTGATCTTTAATTTTATACAAGCAAGAGACAGTGTAACTCTTCCAAGGGTACTGCGGGGAATGGCCGAAGGCAAATAATTTACATACTTTCCAATATAGAAGTACCGCTTAATTATAGTAAAGAGTTTCCAGTTTGAACCTAACCATACAAATAATGAAGAACACAAATAAAGCCACAATAGTCTCAGGACATAGTTGGCATTTTCCAACTATTTTACAAGAGTTGAAATACTGCTTCTGCCTGTTGAGTAGAAAACCTTTCCATTAAGAAGGACAAAAAAAAAAAAACTGTCCTCCACTGGGTGTTTTATCATAGTGGGGAGAAAAAACAGCTTTGAGATTTATCAACCCATGCTGACTAACCCCTTACTTCGGCACTGTGGTTGTCACATCTCCAGCCAGTTGTCATCAAGCTCTGTGGTGACTGACTGGCACAAATGTGCCATCTCCAGGGAAAAGAGGGAGCATTCACGAAATGCGCAATCTTATCTAACAAAGCTGGTCTGCAGAACCAGAGATTAGGGGTCTTCCTAAATCAAACGTATGTTTTTTATTCATTCTTGAATTGTGAATATATATGAAAACAAGCTGCACGTGAACTTGAACAGACTCTGGGAGATGGTAAGAGACAGGGAAGCCTGGCGTCCTACAGTCCATGGGGTTGCGAAGAATCAGACACAACTTGGCGACTGAACACCAACAACAACATGAAAACAAACATCCAAAAATGACCACTGAGGAACCAGAGAGTTGTGCCGGGTCATCTTCCTGCCCTTCCCCAATACACACAACTTCCAAATCCTAACTCAGAGGGAAAAAAAAAAAGAGAAAAAGTAAAATAAATGATCTGCAAGTGGAATGGAGCTGGCTGCAATCCCACCTGACCATATCTGACAGGTTCGCTGGTGGCAAGGGACACAACCAGACCCACCAGAGTCATATGTCACACAAGGGAATCTTCCTGCTAAAGCTCATTCAGCAGAGTACCTCTTGGAAGTGGCTATCTAACAGCCTGGCATATCTTTTAGAGGTGTCTGGAGATGGTAGTGCACATGCGCACATGCACACACACACACACACACACAAACACACACACTCTTCCCTATTTCTTCTTCTCCCCCAATCCGTTCCCAAAGCTATTCCAGATTGGATCTCAGGCATAAACGCAAGTGAAGTTTCGATACAGTGAACACACATGTCCTCCATCAAAGGCAACTCAAGGTTAGTAATACCAAACTGAGTGAACAGAGTTGCATGCAGCAGACATATGGAAACCACCAAACATCTGAAGAAAATGAAAACCGGAAATGTGCTCATTAGCTGTATTAAGGTTCCCTACCCCCAACAGACACACACACACACACACACACACACACACACACACTTTCTCTCTCTCTTCCTTTACGGTTGACACAGAGCCATTGTCCAGCGCAATGCAAGGAGTGATTTGCTTAAATGTAGAGGCAGCAAGGAGTTTAGGACGGTTGCCTGGCTGTGAAAAGCCATTTCACTCCAGGTAATAAATATATTGCCTAACAGAGCACTTTAGCATCCACTCCATAAAAAGGGGCTCTTTCAACTCCGATAGTCAGGATGGGGAAATGAAATAGAAAAGCGAGGCTGTTAGAAAGAAAGCAGGAGGGAGGAAAATCATAAAGTTATAATGTGAACTTATGCTCAGAAATGTTCTGGGTCAGAGCCTGATAATCGACAGATTTCTTGGGAAAGAATTGCCTGGCTGCCCTTGGAGCGAGTGCACTGATTAACTAAGATGGTTTCTCTCTGGCTGGGTTATCCCTGAACTACTGTATGTGGGAAATGAACCTGATTTCCAATTCGGGAGTTGAAGCGGCAGTGTTCCTGTGCCCATTCAAAGGGAATATGAGCTTCACCGGAGCTCTCACAAAATCTCAGGCAGGCTGTTAACAGTATCATTGTGTTAACTAATAGAATATTCCTAATGCAACTGCACTTGGAGAATTCACAGGCACAAATGTGAAAGTAAACCAGGAGAGTGTCTACTGACTCAGCTTTTGTAATAATGGAGCAAGATGAGATTAAAAAGGAAAGAAGAATAAATCGTGGTAATTGACAAAAAATATGATGCTGTGTGTCTGTAAAGTCTGAATTCTTTCCAAACAGATGTTTTTCAGAAGAGCATTTTTATCAGGCCATGGTGACAAAAGCAACCCATGACCAACTGAGATTGACAATCAGTCCTAAAACAGGAAAACATATGATAATAGTAAATAGGGCAGCCATTCCTCCCACTGGGAGAGAGCTTCTCCGGCAAGAACAACAGTTTGGGAAAAACTGGGCTTTGTCACACTGCCACTTTGGAGAGAAGAGGCAACTTGGATGTCCTCCATGTTACAAGCCACCTAAGGGTTCTTTCCTCGCCTGTCCTAGCCTGCTTCCAATACAGCCTCCAACTCTACATCTGGAAGCCATCACCATGCCTTGTGTGCCTGCCTGCGGCTCATTTCCCTGGAGGAGGCATTCGGCAATGGCATTTCTCAATCATTTCCCTCCCCCAGTGGTTCCCAAGCACCAGTCTTCTCATGCCACCCATGTAATTGCTGCCACATCCCTTCCCCTGCAACTTGGACTATGATTCAAGTAACACTTTTCTTAAAATGACACACTTTATCTCTCAAAGACAACTTCTCACCACAGTTATCACTTGCAATTAATGGCAGGTAACCACAGAAATATAAATAATGCATCCATAACAATGTGCAATAATCGTGTAACTGACACAATGTTAAAAAAAAAAAAAAACAACCTAAATGCTCTTGTGTCTCTATGCTTTGCCAAAGAAAAAGAGATTAGCCAGTGTTAGAGAAGCATTAAGGGTGATCCTGACACCAATTTGGGATTTTGGCCTTGGGGAAATCAGAAGAACTGAGAGAGAACTGAAAATTTTCACACAGGGAAACTCAGAACTACATAACATTCCATCTAGGTTTTCCCTAAAACTCATCTCTGATGCCACCATTGGTGGGTTTCCACAAGCTGGTAAACACGGCCAAACTCTACTCAGTTTAGAAGTGTTTCAGATTCTGAGTCCTAAAACCTCAGAGGTCTGCCCTTTGCTAACAGAATTAGAAGAGGAGATAATAAACTAATAAAATAATAGTTTGAACGTTCATCCCAAATACCTGGTTTAATAGTAGCTTTGACAAATCAATGCCTTAGTTCAAAAGAAGGCTTCCAATCACACTGTGAATTTTGGTCAACATAAAAAGACCATGCAGAAAAAAGGTCCTGCTTGCCTCCCAGTGGGCCAATTTACATTCCCAAACCTAAGGAAGGAAGGCAAACTTGGCTCTTCCTCCATACTGACTCATCCACTAAGCACAAACTTAAGGAGCACCAATGAAACAAGGCCAAGATGGAAAAGGGCAAACAAAGCTAAATCAAATACAATCTTTGGTATCCAATTAAGTGCTATCTTATCCTTTAGCTTCTTAACTGAAAAAAAAAATGATGGAGAATTTTTTAATAGTCTTACAGAGAAGGCAGGCTTCCCCAGTGGCTCAACTATAAAGAATATGCCTGCAAATGCAGGAGACGCAGGTTCGATCCCTGGGTCAGGAAGATCCCCTGGAGGAGGAAATGGCAATTGACTCCAGTATTGTTGCCTGGGAAATCCCATGGACAGAGGACCCTGGTGGACTACAGTCACAAAGAGTTGGACACAACTGAGCAAATGAACTTGCACACATACACACACAGAAGGCACTCTTTACTGTCAACCCAGAGAGTCCGTTTTCTAAAACTGAAGAAACAGTTCCTGCTAGCATTCGTATCCAAGTTTCCTCAGGGCAATGGGGAGAAGCAAGAAGTGGGGGCTTCCTCATCATACTACTTCCTCAGACGCACCATACGCCTGCAGAAGAGTAAGAAGCTGGGAGGAAGCTGAGAGTTGATGTAAGTAGGCTCATTAAAAAGAAAAGGCACATCTTAGACTGAAAGGCATTCTTCTCTACCCACAGACTTCCTTCATAAAAGAGATGTTTGCTTTAAGGAAACTCTTGTGCCCCTGGACATAAGCAGGCTTCCTTTAATGGCTAATATTTTGACAGAGCACACAACCAGAAGAGCTGGTCATGCTAGTTGACAGTAGTATAGAGAATGATGACAGATGGAGGCAAAAATCACAAAGGCAAGAACTCCTAAAGAGTATTTTCTAAAGAAAGACTCGTGATCTAATTTAATGAAGCCCTTAATTTTTAAATTTTTGAAGCAGAATTTTCAATGTCTATTTTCCTGTCTTGAGATGAAAGTGTCTGAGACCACCTTTACCTAGTACTCTCAAGGGGATTTCAGTAGTTTTGAAACCAAAACATGGCATCCATTTCTTCTTCTTTTACTTACAAATTATGCTGATACAACCATTCAATCCTTGTGCAGTCATTCTACACAAGTCCTTTAAGTCTTTGCTTCTGGAACTTAATTTAAAGTAGACCTAAACTGGCATTTATGTTTAAAAACTTTAAACACTTGGCTAGGCGGTAAGTGGGATAAGAAGCCAGAAAGTGGAGGGCTACATTGTGGATTACAGAGAACCACAGAGGATTTCAATTTAGGCTGGGGAATTGTGGTCAAGATTGATTTGTTGGGCAACAGAGCTGCACACGTGACTGGAAAATTCAGGAAACCAGCAGCACCTTGGCTCTGCACAGACTCATCTAAGGACGTGTGAAATGAGGAGAAGAAGAAAAAGCCTCCTGATCCAGATGAAGTCTTTATTTTACTAATTTGGTGAGGGGAAAAAAAAAAAAATCAATGAATTGAAAAAGAATTTTGGATAAAATTCCAGGTTTGAAATTTATTAGCTGACACCTTGGACAAGTTACTTAAATTTCCTCATCTCTGTTCACCCATTTGTAAAACCCCTTCTTCCCAGATGCAGGCATGTCAGTTCTTAAAGAGTACGCCCTATACACACAAGGCTTATCTTTATATGTCCACTATTCAAGATCTTATCTGGCATACAGTGGTGCTCAATAAATTTGTCAAAGGAATAAAAGTGAACTAAATGTTGAAACACATCTTAAAAAAGCCCACCTCTTTGTAGCCAGCAAAATATTTTCTAGATATAATGTAACCTAAATAAGTCATCCTTAAAACAACTTAATATCTGCACCTGTTTCAGATGACCTTTTGTGGGTTCAGTTTTGCTATTTAGGTTAACAAAGATATTGACAATTATGAGTGAAGCAAATGACAATTCTAATTTTAAATGGAGCCTCTGTTTCCTAAGGGGTTTATAATGCTGCTGAATTTTTTTTTAACATACAGGCTGTAAAATGTCATTCAAAAGTAAGTTAACATAAAAACTAGTTTGCGCTACACCTGTTACAGACGGCATTTTGAGAAACTGCTCTTTCCCTGGATGAGGATGTTGACAATCTGTTCGATATTTCTCCTCTGTATCTGGAGGGCACATGTAAATAGTTTTCCAGACTTCTCATCTACAAAGGTGAGTGGTGTTAAATTCCCTTCAAGTTAGAAACCTTAATCCAGAAACAGCCCCAACAGCCCTCTAGTTTGACAAGACCAGAGTTATCTCCAAAGAGACAGTGTTTGTAGTTCAGTCGCTAAGTCCTGTCTGACTGTTTACAACCCCAAGGACAGCAGCATGCCAGGCTCCTCTGTCCTTCACTATCTCCCAGAGTTTGCTCAGATTCATGACCATTGAGTTGGTGATGCTATCTAACCATCTCATATTCTGCTGTCCCCTTCCCCCTTTGCCTTCAATCTTTTCCAGTACCACGGCCTTTTCCAAGACACACTAGTGTAAGCAAAGTCACCGCCACAGGCTGCCCTTAGTACTGTATCTATCCTTGAAACCGCAGGCAAAGCACATCTTTGATGAAGTCAAGGGAACAGAGTAGGGAGCCCTCTGCAGTTAGGGTGGAAGCAACAAGGTTACGTGTGTGAAAGAGACTGTCTTTCTACACACCCTCTGGAAGCAAGTAAAATGGTAGGAAAACATCACTTTTTAAAGCTGGAGCAACAACCCAAGAGGATCGAAGGAAACTTTCACTGAAGCTTGAGTTTGAATGGTCTGAGCTTTCCTCTAGGAAGCCATGATAAATTCTCTCCCCTTCAAACAAAATTTCACATACCCCTGAGAAACTGCAAATGCTTTTGGCATGGAATCCGCCTGGGCTATGTACCTGTGATTACATTTGGTTTGAGAGCAGACCACAGTGCATCTGGGAGGTACAGGAGGGTTTTATCTCTGTGTGTGTTTTGGATAAACAGACACAGCATAGATTCCGGGCTCCATCACGACTTTCTAACGGTTGTGCATCTCACAATGAAGAATTACAGGAGGTGCTTTGATGTCAAACAGAGGTGGCTTCTTTTAGGAAAATGGTAAATTTAACCTTCTTTGGTTCAAAGCTCAGCAGTTCTTCCTGCACCCCACTGATGTGAATGCTGCAATTTTCTTTTATTCACTTCCTCAATGACTTGCCATCAAACACCTACAAGCCATTTCACTGCAGCAGTTTGGTCCTTGTGACACCCAGATAGGATGGAGAAGAGAAAAAGAGACATGGGGAAAAGAAAGGGAGGAGGGAGTCACTACAGTCCTTCACCTGTGGGCTGAAAACTCTTTTCAAGGGCCGCGCATCACAAGCATTGAATTAAAAACCGTTTAGGGGACCTTGGGTAGGGAAATAGCTGAAACAGACACACTGCATTTCACTACTGGCTCTAATTAGGGCGGGGGAGGAAGGAGGAAGGCAGGAAATAAACAGAAGCAACAAAAAGTCTCCAGCCTGTGTACAAAGAAGACTGGAGACAGCCCTTTACGGACCTTAAGCAGCCTAAAGTAAAGGATGACAGTGGTTCCCAAAGCCCATGTTTTGGAGGGAGATGAAGTCTTAACCTCAGCACGGTTTTTTCTCCCTCCCCAGGATCTGAATTTAAAGAGGAGATGTTTACTTAAGGAGGTCTTTCCCTGATAAGAAAAATAAACCCACAGCATATACATATCTCTGCTTAATACAAATAGCATATTCAAAATGAATTAGTTGGAGCTTAAGGTGGTTTTTGTTCCCTCTTTCTATCTCATTTCAACGCCTCAGCTCTGATTTGCTCTTTATCAAAGGTTGGTGCATTTTAAAATGCTGTCAAGCATCAAAATTAAATGCTTCAGAGCACTAATGATATCCTTGTGATTAAGGGCTTTGCCGTCACAGAGATGCTAAGAATTCGGGTGCTAATATTAATTGCTGTCTTCCACATCTCACTAAGGGAAGGAAAGGATTCCTCCTCTGAGTTTTGCACTATAGCGACGGTACCAAACACCAGTGAGCAAGTTTTATTTTTTTATATTATACTTCAGTAGTTTACAGCATTCAACAGTGCACAGAGTGCTTTCCCAGACACACTATCTGGTCTGAGCTACATTCAGTCAATCAGCTGGGTTAGTTAGCCCTCTGCTAATCCTTAGGTAAAAATCATTAATGACTGAATTCCTATCCACCCTCCCTTGAACATCACTGATGTTGTAAGAAGTTAGTTCTGCATCCCATAGCTCACAGCTGCTGTATCATTAATAACCACCTAAGCACATTTTCTCATAGTCAAGAATTGAAAAACAGACAGACAAAAGGTATGGAAAAATCTGATTATGCCAAAATTGATACGGAATTATTTTCCTATTCAACAAGAGACATGGAGCCAAATTCTCAATTAAAGTCTTCAGAAGACTGAATTAAATGAAGTTCATTTATATTTAAATATGGAAATATTAATATTAATTAAGCTTATACTTAAAATGTATGAGGGATGCCCTTTTTTTCACATAAAATGATTTCCAAGGTCAGTATACACAGAACCTATTTTAAACAAATAAAATAAAGCAGAGTACAGTAACATTCACTTAAGGATATAACAGACTCGTACTTCCAGGGATGGTCAGGATCTGATTTGGGGAACACTAATGGCACTTTCGGAGAAGGCAGTGGCACCCCACTCCAGTACTCTTGCCTAGAAAATCCCATGGACGGAGGAGCCTGGTAGGCTGCAGTCCATGGGGTCACTAAGAGTCGGATACGACTGGGAGACTTCACTTTCACTTTTCACTTGCATGCATTGGAGAAGGAAATGGCAACCTGCTCCAGTGTTCTTGCCTGGAGAATCCGAGGGATGGTGGAGCCTGATGGGCTGCCGTCTGTGGGGTCACACAGAGCTGGACACGACTGAAGCGACGCAGCAGTAGCAGCAGCAATGGCACTTTAAGTGATTTAAGAGCAAGACTTTACAAAGTGTTTTACTCAGACTCTACTTATTTCTGTACAGAAATGAGTAGCAGATTGTCTCAGACAAATTTTTTGATACAGAGCTATTACCCAAATTTTAAATAATGGAATGTGATACAATTCTTAGCTTCACATTAAGTGTTTGCACACAGAAGTTGGAACTTTTCAGGTGGTGCTAGTGGTAAAGAACCTGCCTGCTAATGCAGGTGACAAAAGAGTCAAGGGTTTGATCCCTGGGTTGGAAAGATCCCCTGGAGGAGCGCATGGCAACCCACTCTAGCATTCTTGCCTGGGAAATCCCGTGGACAGAAGAGCCTGGTGGACTACAGTCCAAAGAGTCGAAGACAGTTGGACACAACTGAAGTGACAGCACTTGTGCACGCGCACACACACACACACACACACACACACACACACACACACACACAAATACAGAAGCTGAAGGTCTTCAAATTAGCCTCTGGCTAACTGCACAAACATGGGAGCTCCCTTCCAATAAATAACTGTGTCTGGGATGGAGCTGTTAAGACAAGGATTACATTTCTTAGACTTTTTCATGTGTAGGATGGTTCATATGTCTGAATTCTGGGCAATGGGGTGTGGGTTGAAGTGGTGACTCCCCTTGGGACCCTCCATCCTCTCTGACCCACCATCTGCCAGCTCCATGTTGGTGCCCAAGTCCATCTCAGAAGTTCCCCATCGACTGTCCCCCTCTTCACCACCAACTGCATGTGACCTGAGTAGTTAAAGTGGAGCCATTCAGGAAAAAAAAGGGTCATTTTTCATATATAGATGGCCTGAGATTTATGATAGTTCTGGTTTGATTTCTAATTTTTTGACTTTATGATGCTGTGAAAATGATGTGCATTCTGTTGAAACCATACTTTGAACTCTGGATTTTGTTCTTTCCCTGGGCTGGTAGATGTACTCAAAGAACTGTTCGGTTTTTCACTTTCAGTATTCAATATAATTACATTAGTCAATCAACACTTTATTATAAAACAGGCTTTGTGTTAGATGATTTTGCCCAATATAAGTGTTCTGAGAACATTTAAGATCAGCAAGGCTGACCTATGATGTTTGGTATGTTAGGTGTATTCAATGTATTTTCAGCTTACAATGGGTTAACTGGGGAGAAGCCCCACTATAAGTCAAGGAAGAGCTATAATAACATCATACAATAACTACCTAAAATAAAGTATAGGAGTATCATGGCCGACAGAAGATGGAGCTGCAGTTGAAAGCTGCCTGGATGGCCTCCCTCTTGGAAACCCCAGCTCCTGGGCACTCACAGTGATAGGAGAGTCACTCATTTCTGAGACACTGGCTGAGTGCTGCCATGGCATCAGCAATGACAGGAAAAGACTGCAGCTTTGCAGGAATGCAAGACATAAGCACAGCCCCAGGTCTCCTAACAGACTGAATTCTGAAGAATCATGAAATGTTAGGCTAAAAGATTCACCTGAGCTTGCTTTAATATGAAATGAGAAAAAACAGTGGAATTCTCAAAATGGCTTGGTTTAGTTTTCCTTTTAGAAAAAAAACTTTAGTCTTCATTGTATGGAGAAGGCAATGGCACCCCACTCCAGTACTCTTGCCTGGAAAATCCCATGGATGGAGGAGCCTAGTAGGCTGCAGTCCATGGGCTCGCTAAGAGTCAGACACCACTGGGCGACTTCACTTTCACTTTTCACTTTCATGCATTGGAGAAGGAAATAGCAACCCACTCCAGTGTTCTTGCCTGGAGAATCCCAGGGATGGGGGAGCCTGGTGGGCTGCCATCTATGGGGTCGCACAGAGTCGGACAGAGTCGGACACGACTGAAGTGACTTAGCAGCTTCATTGCACAGTTGACAACTCACACAAGTAAAGATTTGGGCCATGTGAATCAGAGTTAAACAGAGAAGAATGGGCACATGAGCAAAAAGATGCTTTTGGTCTCCTCTGCAAGGCACTTTGACATACTCAACGTCATTTAATCCTTGCAACTCCCTGAAATTCATAGTTATCATCAGCACCTTTGATTTTCTATTTGGAAACTCCTGGAGCATAAAGTAATGAAATGATGCAACCAAAGCTATAAAGTGAGATTTTTAAACCCAAGTCTGCCTGACTCAAAAGTATTGTAATCCTCTCTATCACATGTCTGTAAAAACATACACACAGAAATAGTCAAGCATTGTTTTAAATCTCTTGAATGGATTAATTCATATAATTTCACAAATACCCTCTGAGGCAAGTACTACTATTATTCCCATTTTACAGATTAGAAAAATAAGGTAAAGAGAGTTTGAACAACTTGTTACAAGTTATACCTTATGTGGTGAATTCAAAAGTCAGGTTCTAGGAGCCACAGTTTCACCCACTGATCTATAAAATCCTCTAGTTCTAGTCTCTACCCTCCTTTCACTGACAAGAAATTAGGGATCTGATGGCTAAATGCCATCTTCTTCCACAGCATCTGCTGCATCAGTAACAGGGCAAATCTTAGGTCTGGTATATGTTAGGTTCAGGGCCATCTATGTACACTGCTGGATGCTAGAAATCCAGAGATAAACTAGATATATGACGTTTGTTAATAGACAAAGTATAAAGCTTTGGATGACTAATCCCCTCATATTAGAACTACCTACAGAGCTAAGAAGAGAATCAGCTGAAACTGAAAATTTAATTACAAAATGAAATAATAGTATTTGAAGTTAGGGAAAAAGTAGAAGCAAAAGGCAGGCAGATTTCAAGAAGGTTGGTGGTGTTCTATTCTTTGACCTGCTTACTGGCCACATAGATATTTGCTTTGTGATAATTTATTGATGATATATTTGTCTTGTCTATTTTTCTATATGCATATATATTTCACAATAAAAAGGTTAAAAAACAAATAAAAGTGCTAGCTAAGAGTATACAAGTTGGAATATTAAAATTAATAACAAAGATCCATTCATAATTTTTAGTTAATGCTTTGGGGTTAAAAAAGAAAAAAACTAAAAGTTCCATAAAACATTCAAGTTTTTGCAAATTAGGGCTTTTATAACTTTTTAATCACTATGTTGAATACCTGAGCCATATAACAACAGCTGTCCTACCCGGTGGCTGGGAAATGGTAAAAAAAAAAATATGCCTTCAATACAGGAGACCCAGGTTCCATCCCTGGGTCAAGAAGATCTCCTGAAGAAGGTACTGAATTACTCACTCCAGTTTTCTTGCCTAGAGAATTCCATGGACAGAGGAGCCTGGCAGGCTACCATCCATGGGGTTGCAAAGAGTCAGACATGACTGAGAAACTAACATTTTCACAGTAAAGTAAATGTGTTCTTTAAAGGCCTATTTTTCTTTTTAAAATAACTATCTTGAATTAGCATTCCTACATGGAGAGTCATATGATGAGCTGTAGAATTACAAGTGAACAATGTCTCAATGTGAAACCAAAGCCACATCCCCAGAATTCACTGGAGATGACTTCGGGGGAATCCAAGTGTTTCTTATGTAGCACGTGTGTCTTCTGTTTGGTCTGAGAGCTGCTTGTTTTACTTTCTGTTTGCTTACTAAGAAATTTGTTGGCAGGTTCTGTCAAAGATAGTCCAACACTTGCCAACAGAAACATAGCAGGATTCAGTGTATATTTCCTGTTAAGTTAGAATGCCAGTTTGAGGCAAACAGGAAAACAAGTCTTTCCACTGGAAGGCGATGTATAAGAATCTCTGAGCAAGACACCATTTTAAGATAAGAGAACCGTGTAAAGCTAGAAGCAACAGAAAAAATTAAATAAATACTTTTTTTCTCTCTCAGCATCTCTAGGAAGATGAATCTTCTCATTGCATCTCAGTATGCTGGAAAGTGTCTTGTTATAAACTCTTAGTTGAAATTATTTTATAGATTTCTTGCTTAGATAAAACAAAGAACCCTAGGCAATATATTCCACTCTATGACTGACAATGCCCTCCAAAATTAGTCTGGAATCCGAAGGATGGTGTCAAGGAAAAGTGTTCTCCTATTGAGCAGAAGTACAGCATAGAGAGTGGGAAAGGTTTATCTGCTGTGAACCAAGGCTTCTCTTCCTTTAGCTGTCAACCCCACTGGAGAGCTTTAGGCATCCCAAATCTGGAAAATAAAAGCTGTGCTGTGGGCTTCAGGTTCTTTTGTTACTCAGACAGCTGCTAATCGTCCTGCTGTGTTAGGAACCAATGAGACAATGCTGTAACATCAAGCTTTCTGACATCCACGGCATCTAGATGTGTCCCCAATTAAAGATGTATTAATCACAAGGACTCTAAAAGCCAGGATGATAGATGCACCCAGTAAATCTTTGCTCTTGCCTTTTACTTTCACACTCAGGTTTCTACATTTACAGGCAGAAATGCTTAAAAGCCTACTCCAGACACTGACCAATAAAAAGCCTTGTTCATTACTCTCTATCAGATAGATGCTTGATGATTTCCCACGAATGCCTGAAAAGCCTTTCAGAAAGAGGTAAGACATTGATCATTCTGCTAAGAGTCTGTCTGCTTCAATAAATAGATCCACTGTGGCTGTTGTCATCTTGACTTTTTAAGTGTGATAACTAATTCAGGAGGGTGGCTTTGCCACTTGCTACAGGGACATTCAAATCATCTGTGTCGTTAAAAACAACAACAACAAAATGCCCTTAGATAAACCTAGGAAACCTAGTATTAATAATACTAATGATGGGCTTCCCAGGTGGCGCTAGTGGTAAAGAACTACCATGCACAAGACTTAAGAGATGTGGGTTCAATCCCTGGGTCGGGATAGATCTCCTGGAGAAGAAAATGGCAACCCACTCCAGTATTCTTGCCTGGAGAATTCAATGGACAGAGGAGATTTGAGAGCTACGGTCCATAGGGTTGCAAAGAGTCAGACAGAATTGATGTGACTTCTCACGTACAATACTAATGATACTAATAATCTCCTTAGGTCACGGCCCCAGTGAGAGGGAATAAATTATGACACAGATACCTGGAACAACAGAAAAGGGTATGGATTGGATGAAGCCCCTTGAATTTTGTGCTTTGAAATTTATGTTAATAAAAGCCTCAAGTTACTTTTTCACATTGGTTTCCATTTCACAAGGGCACTGAAGATAGCCTTATTAAATTCTCCATCAAAGGGCATCATCCATGTCATTTGTTATGAATCCTCATAAGTAAGCTGGTAATCAACCACAAAGCAAAGAAAAAAATAGCAAAATAAAAGCAGAGAGCCTGACTGCTTTATCATAGAAGCTAATAATCCAATTTCTCTCTTTTTTTTGTCCTTACATATAATTTTCATAGAAGGCATCTAATTACTATAATACAAAATAAAGAGAAAAAGCATCAACACATGAGGCTCATGTAACCTCAAAAAAGCAGTGTTCACCACTCTGAGTTATTGCAAATCTTTTCAAATTAGATTCCTATTTTTTTTTTTTTTTCTGAGATTAATGAAACTTGAAAGAGACAAGTATAGTATTTGCAAGGTGCCAGGTTGGTGCCAGCTCAAGGAACTGAAGTCCTTGGCTTTCAATGAAACCTGAATATATCATGAATAACTCCTTCCCCATCGCTGTCTCAGTGATGGTCCACTGTCTTCCCAGTCGAAAGATAGGAAGTCAATTAGCGTCACTTATGATGTGAACACCTATCGACTAAGACCTGGACTGAGACCAATTCCATTACCACAGCCACTCAATGGCTGCCAGATGATCAGGCCTTGGACCACTTATGATACAGTCCAGATAGAGGAAGGTGACCTAAAGACAGAAAGGCCCAGGGTCCCATTAGTCATCTGAGCCATCACCCAATTCCCCATCACATATACAGTTGGAACAAGATACCGGTTTTTCCTAATAGTTACTTTAAAAGACCACATGAGCTGTTCAAAAAAGAAAAAGTCATGGTGGCCCTAAATTGATGATATAAACTCCATAAATGGTAAGCATTTCCAGCAGTCATTGTTATTTTTATCTTTGAAACTACGTTTTAATAACTCATCTTTCTTTCTGTTATTGCATTTTGAAACACATAGGCAGAAAAGAGAAAGAAATAGAAATGAAAAATATCTGACAAAGAATAAAGTGGAACATGAAATTACAGGCTATAGATGATCAGTGACAGGCTGAGACAGGCAGAGGAAACATTCCAATATGATTCTGGTTGCAAATCTAGCTCCAAATGTTGCCTGGTTAAAAGAACAACTAAATACTGAGAAGTGATGGCCATGGACCATTCTACTTGTAGAGTAGACTGCAGTTACAAGTGGGAAGAGAGAGAGACAGAGAAAACCAGAAGGAAGACCAATCAGGTGAAGACCTGAGCCTCTCCATCTTATTTTCAGTCTGGTTTCATTATATGGATCGTGGTATGGAAGTCTGGGAAGGTTCTGAACACAGAGAATCAAAACTCAGGGAACAAGATCCACGAACCACAGCATGCTGAGGAATTGGGGTTTAGTACTACCTAAGGCGAGTGGCCGAGAGGAGATACCCCATGTCCAAGGTCAGGAGAGGTGGCTGTGAGGAGATATCCCACATCCAAGGTCACAGAAAACCCAGTTAGATGGTAGGCACTGAGAGAGGGCATCAGAGACAGACAGACTGAAACCACAATCACAGAAAACTAACCCTAATCACATGGACCACAGCCTTGTCTAACTCAATGAAACTATGAGCCATGCTGTGTAGGGCCAACCGAGACAGACGGGTCATGGTGGAGAGTTCTGACAAACTGTGGTCCACTGGAGAAGGGAAAGGCAAACCATTCCAGTATCCTTGCCTTGAGAACCCAATGAACAGTCTGCTGCTGCTGCTGCTAAGTTGCTTCAGTCGTGTCTGACTCTGTGCGACCCCAGAGGTGGCAGCCCACCAGGCTCCACCGTCCCTGGGATTCTCTAGGCAAGAACACTGGAGTGAGTTGCCATTTCCTTCTCCAATGCATCAAAGTGAAAAGTGAAAGTGAAGTTGCTCAGTCGTGTCCGACTCTTCACGACCCCATGGACTGCAGCCTACCAGGCTCCTCCGTTCATGGGATTTTCCAGGCAAGAGTACTGGAGTGGGTTGCCATTGCCTTCTCTAATGAACAGTATAAAAAGGCAAAAAGATAGGACATTGAATGATGAACTCCCCAGATCAGTAGGTGCCCAATATGCTACTGGAGATCAGTGAAGAAATAACTCCAGAAAGAATGAAGAGACAGGGCCAATGCAAAAACAACACCCAGTTGTGGATATGACTGGTGATAGAAGCAAGGTCTGATGCTGTAAAGAGCAATATGGCATAGGAACCTGGAATGTTATATCCATGAATCAAGGGAAATTGAAAGTCGTCAAACAGGAGATGGCAAGAGTGAACATTTTAAGAATCAGCGAACTAAAACAGATTGGAATGGGTGAATTTAACTCAGATGACCATTATATCTACTACTGTGGGCAAGAATCCCTTAGAAGAAATGGAGTAGCCATCATAGTCAACAAAAGAGTCCAAAATGCAGAACTTGGATGCAATCTCAAAAACGACCAGAATGATCTCTCTTGGTTTCCAAGGCAAACCATTCAATATCACAGTAATCCAAGTCTATGCCCCAACCAGTAAAACTGAAGAAGCTTAAGTTGAAAGGTTCTATGAAGACCTACAAGACCTTCTAGAACTTACACCCCAAAAAAGATGTGCTTTTCATTATAGGGGACGAGAATACAAAAGTAGGAAGTCAAGAAACATCTGGAATAACAGGCAAATTTGGCCTTGGAGTACAGAATGAAGCAGGGCAAAGGCTAATAGAGTTCTGCCAAGAGAACACACTGGTCATAGCAAACACCCTCTTGCAACAACACAAGAGAAGATTCTACACATGGATATCACCAAAATCAGATTTATTATATTCTTTGCAGCCAAAGATGAAGAAGCTCTATACAGTCAGCAAAAACAAGACCAGGAGCTGACTGTAGTTCAGATCATGAACTCCTTATTGCCAAATTCAGACTTAAATTGAAGAAAGTAGGGAAAACCACTAGACCATTCATGTATGACCTAAATCAAACCCTTTAGGATTATACAGTGGAAGTGAGAAATAGATTCCGGGGATTAGATCTGATAGACAGAGTGCCTGAAGAACTGTGGACAGAGGTTTGTGACATTGTACAGGAGAAAGGGTACAAGACCATCCCCAAGAAAAAGAAATGCAAAAAATGAAAACAGCTGTCTGAGGAGGCCTTACAAATAGCTGTGAAAAGAAGAAAAGCAAAAAGCAAAGGAGAAAAGGAAAGATATATTCATTTAAATGCAGAGTTCCAAAGAATAGCAAGGAGAGATAAGAAAGCCTTCCTCAGCGGTCAGTGCAAAGAAATAGAGGAAAACAACAGAATGGGAAAGACTAGAGATCTCTTCAAGAAAATTAAAGATACCAAGGGAACATTTCCTGCTAAGATGGGCTCAATAAAGGACAGAAATGGTATGGGCCTAACAGAAGCAGAAGATATTAAGAAGAGGTGGCAAGAATACACAAAAAATCTATACAAAAAAGATCTTCACAACCCAGATAATCATGACGGTGTGATCACTCATCTACAGCCAGACATCCTGTAATGTGAAGTTAAGTGGGCCTTAGGAAGCATCATTATGAACAAAGCTAGTACAGGTGATGGAATTCCAGTTGAGTTCTTTCAAAGCCTAAAAGATGATGCTGTGCAAGTGCTGCACTCAATATGCCAGCAAATTTGGAAAACTCAGCAGTGGCCACAGGACTGAAAAAGGTCAGTTTTCATTCCAATCCAAAAGAAAGGCAATGCCAAAGAATGCTCAAACTACTGCACAATTGCACTCATCTCACATGCTTGTAAAGTAATGCTCAAAATTCTGCAAGCCAGGCTTCAGCAATACTTGAACCATGAACTTCCAGAAATTCAAGCTGGTTTTAGAAAAGGCAGAGGAACCAGAGATCAAATTGCCAACATCCACTGGATCATCGAAAAAGCAAGAGAGTTCCAGAAAAACACCTATTTCTGCTTTATTGATTATGCCAAAGCTTTTGTGTGGATCACAATAAACTGTGGAAAATTCTGAAAGAGATGGGAATACCAGACCAGCTGACCTGCCTCTTGAGAAACCTGTATGCAGATCAGGAAGCAACAGTTAGAACTGGGCATGGAACAACAGACTGGTTCCAAATAGGAAAAGGAGTACATCAAGGCTGTATATTGTCACCCTGCTTATTTAACTCATATTCAGAGTACATCATGAGAAACGCTGGGCTGGATGAAGCACAAGCTGGAATCAAGATTGCTGGGAGAAATATCAAATACCTCAGATGTGCAGATGACACCACCCTTATGACAGAAAGTGAAGAACTAAAGAGCCTCTTAATGAAAGTGAAAGAGGAGAGTGAACATTCAGAAAACTAAGATCATGGCATCTCGTCCCATCACTTCATGGGAAATAGATGGGGAAACAGTGGCAGACTTTATTTTTGGGGGCTCCAAATTCACTGCATATGGTGACTGCAGCCATGAAATCAAAAGATGCTTACTCCTTGGGAGGAAAGTTATGACCAACCTAGATAGCATATTAAAAAGCAGAGACATTAGTTTGCCAACAAAGATCCATCTAGTCAAGGCTATGGTTTTTTCAGTAGTCATATATGGATGTGAGAGTTGGACTGTGAAGAAAGCTAAGCACTGAAGAATTGATGCTTTAGAACTGTGGTGTTGGAGAAGACTCTTGAAAGTCCCTTGGAATGCAAGGAGATCCAACCAGTCCATCCTAAAGGAGATCAGTCCTTGGTGTTCATCGGAAGGAATGATGCTGAAATTGAAACTCCAATAATTTGGCCACCTGATGCGAAGAACTGACTCATTTAAAAAGATCCTGATGTTGGGAAAGATTGAAGGTAGAAGGAGAAGGAGACAACAGAGGATGAGAGGGTTGAATGGCATCACCGGCTCAATGGACATGAGTTTGAGGAAACTATGGGAATGGTGATGGACAAGGAGGCCTTGCGTGCTGCATTCCATGGAGTCACAAAGAGCTGGACACAACTGAGCAACTGAACTAAACTGAAGGAAGCCTACATTTTATTTATAGTGAAATCATTCTTATCCAGTTTCTTGATGGCTATGTAGACAAGCACAAAGAAGTGACTGGTAAGGGGAGAGTAGTGATACAGAGACTTTGGGTTAGATTACAGCCAGAACCATGTGAAAATGCTTCATATACAAATGGTCACTACATGCTGTGCTCTCAAAAAATGTAGCCATGACATGATATTCTTGCAGTCCTCATATTGGAAACTCTATCTCTTTTGGCCATTCTTTTCAAAGCTATGATAGAGGTTAAGAAAAGGAGCATAATTTATGAATAGGGATTTTAAGCTTGGGAATCAGCAACCATAAAATTATTTTTTTTTAATTTTGGGGTATCAGCCAGAAACCAAACTGCATGTTCCAGAGTTTAAACTCCTATAGGCATTATAAGACTGAGGCTGAGAACTGAGATGTAAGACTTTAAAATGTTATTAAGGCCAATGGACGTCTCCAACTGGATTTGTGCTTGAGAATCCAAGATGACTTTTGTAGTCATAAAGAATAACAAAGAATGTTATTAGGAAAGTTATAACTGTTTTAGGACCTGATTTTTTTTTTTTTTTTTTTTAGCTAGAAGGTTCACAGCATCTCATTGGGGCCTTTCTAACACAACTTGCTAAAGTGTAAATTTCAATATTACTAGCTCCACCCCGGAGTCAATCTATAAATACTGAAAAGGCCTCATTAGAACATCTCACCCAGAAATAGTCCCATGGTAGGGTCTCTAAGAAAGATATTGGAACAGGGTTCCAGTACACTAGGGGCTGTTTTATGGATTTTATTTTATGTGTGTTCTAAAATCAGAAGGGAGAAAGAAAAGAGAAAGAGAGAGACAAGAAAGAGTGAAGGCCATCATTCAAAGAACCCACACAGTTAAGGTTATACCCTTGAAAAGTTAACAGTGAGATGCTTCCCATTTATCAAGCTCCCCAAACAATACATTTTTACATTATATCAAGATGCCTTAAATATATTACCAGTCTCTTAGAGTCACACCTTAATGGGTCGACTAACCAGCAATGATATATACAAGGAGCGCTGTGAGCACAGCTAACGTGTTTTAAAACCTATGACCGCTGTTCTGGTTACAAAACAACACTCAGTGTTCACAGGGCAAGATTCTGCTAGACTTGTACTTTTTGCTTTCAGTGAAAAACAAAACAATAAAAATCCTGATTACATACTGTAACGGCAATCCTATTCCTATTTTAAATGGGAAGAGATGTGATACCATTAGCAATAAGAACTCCCAAGTCTCCAAAAGCACCTTCCTAGAAAGTTTCCTAAAATCTTGCGCTCTAGAATCAGGATCAGTTTCATCAGGTTTCAGTTCAGACAAGGGCTCCACCAGCAACCCTTAGGATCACCTGCAACCTTCATATAAAAAAAAAAATAAAGTCTTTGATTATCTTAATGGAAGGAACATTCGATTAAGCTTTCAGCTCGTTGCATATTCAAAATCACAGGCCTGTTTATGTTTGCCCTGGCTTTGATAAAAGGACATGGAGGAAGCTGTGCTCTCATCCACCTTCACACTATTATGCTCAAAATACACACTTACTATGCTAAAAAAAAGGGGGAGGGTGGTTCAGGAGGCAGATTTATGGCTTGCAGTACGTTATCTAGACAACAGCAACTCTCCAGGGAGCCATTGTGAGCTTGCCCCTTTCAGTGTTTGCTCTAATGGATGGATGTTATCCAACCCTGTTACATACAGCGAACCTGTTGGAGACAGGTCCCAATTTAGCACCCACTGTAAAGTGGAAGCTACACATTTAAGTCTTGTCTGCACAAAAGTGGAAGCAGTGACAGATTTTATTTTCTTGGGCTCCAAAAATCAATGTGGACAGTGACCACAGCCATGAAATTAAAAGAAGTTTGTTCCTTGGAAGAAAAGCTATGACAAACTAGACAATGTATTAAGAAGCACAGACATCACTTTGCCAACAAAGGTCCATGTAGTCAAAACCATGGTTTTTTCGGTAGTCATGTACGGATTTGAGAGTTGGACTGTAAAGAAGAATTGATGCTTTTGAATTATGGTGCTGGAGGAGACTCTTGGGAGTCCCTTGGACCAAAAGGAGATCAAACCAGTCATTCCTAAAGGAAATCAACCTGAATATCCATGGGAAAGACCAATGCTGAAGTTGAAGCTTCAGTACTTTGGCCACCTGATGTGAAGAGCGGACTCATTGGAAAAGACCCTGATGCTGGGAAAGATTGAGGACAAAAGGACAAGGGGATGGCAGAGGATGAGATGGTTAGACAGCATCACCGACTCAATGCACATGAGTTTGAGCAAACTCCGGAAGATATGGAGGACAGAGGAGCTGCTGTCCATGAGGTGGTAAAGAGTCAGACACAAGTTAGCCACTGAACAACATGTGCACGTGACACGGACAAAAGGTCCCTAGATAAGAAACTTTTAAAAACACCAACTCCACAGCCTTCGTCAAAGAGTCTTTTTGACCAAACTGCCTAAGAAATTCATGTGCATAGATGGTCAGTAGGAAGATGCCAGGCAAAATGGAGTGGCCCACCCTTTCTCGTGTTCCCTCTCTTCCCTTCCCTTCCAAGGTGTGTGAGCTAGTCACTGTCGTGTTCATCTTTTTGTAACTCCATGGACCATAGCCACCAGGCTCTTCTGTCCATGGGAATTTCCCAGACAAGAACACAGGAGTGGGTTGCCATGCCTTCCTCCAGGGGATCTTCGAAACCCAGGGACTGAACCCAGGTCTCCACCTGCATTGCAGGTGGATTCTTTATCAGCTGAGCTACCTGGGAAGCCATTCCAAGAATGATAGTAAATTCCTATCATTTTTCCCTATAAGATATCTTAGATAGATTCTGTTTTAGAAAGTAGTTCCCGCGTTTTGTCATAAAGCACCTAAAGCACAGGAGAGCCACCATAGAGCTCCTCGAGCATAGGCAGACCAATGTATCAGAATAGAGAAAGAAGGAATTTAATGTCAGAGCTGTTTCTTCAGCTATGAATCTGTATTGGCAGCCATTCTGTTGAATGTTCAGAGATTCCAGCACTCTGGGTACTAACCTCCACATGTGGGACCACATCTTTAGTGACATTTCCCAATGAAAGCCATGGCTTCATGAGACAAATGATGTCTGGGATCAACTCTCTTTTCCTGTCACTGCAGTTTTGCAGCAACCTATGGAAATGTTTGGGGCTTCCAAGGTGGCATTAGTAGTAAAGTACCTGCCTGCCAATGTAGAAGATGTAGGAGACGCAAATTTGATCCCTGGGTCGGGAAGATCCCCTAGAGGAGGGCATGCCAACCCACTCCAGTATTCTTGCCTGAAGAATGCCCATGGACAGAGGAACCTGGCGGGCTACAGCTCATAGGTTCACAGAAAGTTGGACACGACGAAATCAACTTAGCATGCATGCACGGAAACATTTTGTTTTTTAGGCTCAAGTTAAGGAGGAAAACAAATGTTTGTTGTGTGTGCACACGTGTGTGTGCACATATGTACCTGTGTATGTGTTGGGGGTGAGAAAAGTAGGCAGTGAGAGAAGATCCATTATAAAGAAGAGAGGGATTTTTAAGACTTATAGAAATAGCTAGGTAAGGCTTGCCTATCTCGACAGATTAAAGTATAAAGAAAAAAACAAAACCCTCATCAATCTAACTGAAGACAACACACAAAATGCCCTCTTACTGTATACCAGCCTGAAAACAGCACAGGGACCCTGAGTTTCAGAGAAGGCTCTGTACAGTGGGGTGACAGAGACAGGTGTTTTAATTAGTCCCTGCAGATTTAAGATGTCTCCATGCAGGATTAGTTCTGCAGCACAGCTCTTGGTTTTCCCGATGTTTAAAGAAAAAAAAAAAAAAACAACTCTTTAAAGACATCAGTATGGGGTTAATGGTAGCCTTGATAAAAGTTTCTCTGGATCTCTTTATAGATGCTTAATTGCAAGCTGGACACTAGAGAGTCTCTTCTGGCTCCTCTGAGGAGACATTCATTCAGCCAGTGGGAGTCGCAACTAGATAATTTAGAAGCCCGTCCAAAACCTTTGCTCGCCCTGTGCTGTGTATGTCTCATCTCAGTAGGGTGCTTATTTCCAAATCTCTTGACGGTTTCTCCATAGGGTGTAAAAGTTGGCAGTACTGTCCGAAGCAACAAGCATACAGCACTGAAGAATGAAAAACCCATCAGCATTAAGACTGTCGAGTGTTTAGTGAATGCTGGGGAAAGGATTTCCGTTCTCACAAATGAACACGTGTGTACGCTTAGGTAGGACAGAAGGAGAAAAAAAAAAATCAGGAAAAATAATGTTCTCGGTTCTGGATGTATAAATAAAACTTTTATTTTCTTAGAGTGAAATATTCATCTCTTTAAAAATACAACCCAATTTTTACTTATATGCAGTAATTACCTCTCAACTCTATAGACATACTGTTTGTGCTGTTCAGTCAACCTTGAAGCTGGATAATTTAGGAGGTTCCTTTGGAAGGCTTCTATTTTTTTCTCCTCACCAGGACTTGTGACTTCCACCTTGAATACAAATTCATGGACTCTCGTGCCACATGCAAGAAGCTGTAACATTGTCTACCCTATTAGTTTATTTTATTCTTCATTATGATCATAATTAGTGAGCTTGCTTGTGGCAACAATATTCCACAGACATGAAATTATTTTATGTGTAAAGTTAGAATCAAGAGATTGTTCCTTTAAAAAAAAAAAAAACTGTATTGCATGTTTTAAATATGTACATTTCCTAGGCATTACGAACTAAACCAGAAGCCCTTGGTTGGATCAGAAATGTTAATGAGAAAACCACAGCCAGGCTTCTCTGAAGGCCATTGTGTGCTTGTTTAGGGCTACAATGACCCTGGTACAGAAAAGACTCCCCAACCAGCTTCCACCTTTAGAGGTCCTATGGATTGCATACCAACCATTGAGGATGTATAGCCAATTTTTCAGCAAAAGTTCTCAATAAAATTGATTTATAATTTGTTTGAAAAATTTTGAAATGTGCCTTTAGGAAGATTTCTGACTTATAGATTTCACTAGTTTCATCAAGTGATTTTTTCCTTTACATTTCTTAGGAGTAAGAAAAAGAAAAAACATCATTGACTTGAGATCAAAGACAAACAAGACATCATCTCAGTGAGGGAGCAACCTTAAAAAGCAGCAAAGAGGATTATTTTTTCAAAATGCTGCCAGCATCTAGGAACCATACCACAGAGCTAAGAGAACCAGAGAACCAGAGAACCAGAGAACCAGAACACTGCCTTCTCAGAATAGTCCACCACGTGCCACGTTCCATATTTAAACCTGAGTGTCAGTGGGGAAAGATTTGTGTCACAAGAAAGCAAAGGCCTGTTTGAAATCCTAATTGTTCTTGTGAAATCTTGTTCATAGAGTCAAAACCTCTAGAAAAGAGGTTGTCCTGTTAAATATCATAGTTGTTCCAAATGTGAGATGAACCTAAATGTTAATCCACCTCATCCTTTGCCAGAATAGTTTCTGACAAATGACCCCAGTATTTCAGTATCTCTCACTGGTCCTTTTCAACTACAGTAGAGGGGTAGCGATTTGAAGTAAAATTTCCAAATAATGATTTTAAACTTCTTTTAAGGCAATATTAATTGGATATCTGCTAGAAGCTGGGCATGTGATTTCACATTTAGTCTTCACCTTAAACGTGAGGATGAAACAAGATGATATGATGTGGATAATGGTTAAGAATGTGGATCCTGGGATTTCCCTGGTGGTCTAGTGGTTAAGAATCTGCCTTTGTTTGGGATGAATATATATATACTGTTATATTTAAAGTGGATAACCAACAAGGTCCTACTGTACAGCACATGGAACTCTGCTCAATGTTATGTGGCAGGCTGGATGGGAGTGGAGTTTGGGGGAGAATGGATACATGTATGGACTTCCCAGGTGAGGCTAGTAGTAAAGAACCTGTATGCCAATGCAGGTTAGAAGAAAGAAATGCAGGAGGGCATGGCAACCCACTCCAGTATTCTTGCCTGGAGAGTCCCATGGACAGAGGAGCCTGGCAGGCTACAGTCCATAGGGTTGCACAGTCAGACATGACGGAAGGGACTTTGCGCCGATGCACATGCAGATACATGTATATGTGTCTGTATGGCTGAACCCCTTTTCTGTTCACCTGAAACTATCACAACATTGTTAATGGGCTATACCCCAATACAAAATAAAAAGTTAAAAAAAAAAAAAAAGAATCTTCCCTCCAGTGCAGAGAACCTAGGTTCAATCCCTGGTGAGGGAATTAAGATCCCACATGCCATGGGGCAAGTAAGTGTGCTCACCACAGCTAGAGAAAGCCCATATGCCACAATGAAAACCCAGCACAGCCAAAAAAAAAAGTAAAAAATAGAATATTTACTCTAAGAGTCAGTTACTTTCCAATGCAAGGATTGGCTCTGGCCAACTGCTTGACATTGTAAAATAAGTCCTTGGGGGGACAGAGCCACACCCATTCATTTACATATCGTTTGTGGCTGCTTTTGCTTTACAATGCAGGGTTGTATACTTGCAATGTCCTATCCTCTCGATTTCGTCCTCCGGAGCAGGGATCAACAGACTTTTTCTGGAAAGATCTAGATGGCAAATATGTCCACAGGCATCTCTGCCAAGGGAACCGCACTCTGTTGTGGTTCTGGAAAAGCAGCCTTAGGCAGCACACACACAAGGGAGTGGACCTTTGTTTCAACAAAATTTCTTTATGGACACTGACATTTGAATGTTACATAGTTTCCAAATTTCATAAAACATTATTAGTAGTATTTATTATTCTCCGCCCTTCAGAAATAAAAGAAAGGAAAAAAAAAGATTCTTAAGGGGTTTCAAAGTGGGGGAATCAAGATTTGGGCTCTGGTTTGCCAAACCCTGCTCTGGAGCACTAACTCCAGGAGATAATGAAGGACAGGGAAGCCTGGTGTGTAGCAGTTCATGCAGTCACAGAGTGGGACATGACTCAGCAACTGAACAACAGCCATTCCCACAATCACCAGGACTGTGTTTTCTGCTTGTTAATTTGATCTTAAACCACATATGAGGCCCACCCAGAACTGTCCCTCACCCCGAACAATAGGCCAGAACCACTCCAGTACGACACACTTCATCACCTTACCTATTAAGCCAAACCGGACTTTCTGAAATCTCTACTTTCTTCCTGTTTGTTTGCATGTCTAGGCATACTTGCACAAGAGCCCCTTTACCAGACAACTGCATGCATCTAAGAGGCAGGATTTTACATGCTGAAATTAAGAAGGCGTGCAAGGGCTCTTTCCAAAGCCCTTCTTCATTTGATATGCATAATTCTGTAGATTCTTCCCCTGAAATCACACCAAAATTGTCTAGGCTTCAGACCCCACAAAACCTGTTCCACTCCACCACGCCTGCAGCACACTGCCTCACACAGTTGCTCTAAGATGCTTCCCTTTCTTCCACCATCTCCTTAAAGCTGTCCTCTCACTATCTGTAAGACAGGTAGCAATTATACCCAGTGGGGATGAGAATTCCCACTGCTCCCCATTATCTCACTCAAATAACATAATATGTCTAATTAAAAGACGGCCAAGAAATAGAATGGGAACAGAGCAGTTGAGTAATAAGAGACAGTATGCCTCTCGTAGCTGGTTATTTTCTTTTCTCTACTCATTATTTTGGTTTTATTAACTTTATCACTACTTGACAAAAGAGGGTTCACTGGTTGTTTTTACTGTAAATAAATGTGTTAATCAACAGATGGGTGCTGAATATCTGTGCTGTGCACTCATATGCGTGCCGTGTACTGGCATTACAATGAGGTTCCTGCCACTTTATCATCGATGTGGTATTTTCTCACAGTTTTCGTAACAGTCCATCCTAGAGAACAAGGCCAGTCTGACAAGCAGCACCAATTCATCTGACGGCGAAGCCCCTAGGATTCTCTACAGGAGGTCCCCGAAGGGCCTTTTATAACGGTCTATCCTCTGACAACAGCGCTGAGAGCCCTGCATTCCCAGCACAGAGTGATGGAACCCAGCAAAGACAGGTCGGCGATGGAATGCTGAAAGGTAGACCTTGCTATGAAGTCATGAAATCTGTTTCTCAAATATACCACTAGACCAGAGTTTCTCAGTCTTGGCACTATGGACTGTTCAGACCAGATAATTCTTTGTTGGGGGGAGGGCGGTATCCTTTGCATTATAGGATGTTTAGTAGCATCCCTGGACTTCATGTGGTAGATGCAATAGCTCTCTCCCTCCTCCTAGCTTTGACAACTGAAAAACGTCTCCTGACATTGCCAAACGTCTGGGGGAGGGACGTGGAACACCGATACCTGCGGCACAGACAGCCTGGAAGGACTGAGGAGAGGCAAGATTGAGATGCATTCTGACAATTCAGCTGAAGCACTTTTGGAATGCTTCCCCTCTCTTGGAATGACCTTAAGAGCCAGTTTCGAAACATTATAGGGAAACTAAACTTTCTTCAAGCCCATTGCTTATGGCTACAATTTTTGGAATCACAGAATTTTAGAATTAGAAAGGATCTTAGAGATTAGCTAGGTTCAAATGATTATGCAATCTACTGAGTATCGGAATTCATCCAAATCCAGTGTTGAGAGATGTTTTGTCACCAGGACAGGACAGTTGCACCTTAGAGAGGTTATCAGATCTATTTCCTTGTAAAGCGTGTCTAGAATAGCAGCATATGCAAAGTACAAGTCAAAAGTACAGGTGTCCTGGATACACTGTGGGGTTAGTAGAGAATATGAGCCACAGAGCTTCACCAGAACTTAAACAAAACAGCCCAGAGCATAGTCCAGCCCCAGAGCTGGGGGACTGGTGGGGGTTTAAGGGATGCAGAGTGGAAACTGGTTTGGTGGTAATATTCAGGTCTACTGCTGGCTGCCATCAAGGAATTTTTAGCAAAAACATCCACATTTTTGTTGCTTGGTCAGGAAAACCTTGTTTCATTTATACAGCATTTCTCTCTCCTAGGGACACATTCTGTATTCATTTCCCTGAGATGGTCCACTTAAGTAAAAGTAAACTGAAGGAAAGTCATCTAGAAAACAAATCACCCGGCAGTCAGCCTATACATTTTTCATAAGCATCAAAACCATCTCTTCCTAAACAAAAGACGGAACAGTTACCAGAGGATGCAAGATGCAGGAAGGAAAACAGGAGTTTTCAAGGGAAATCTCATTTTGTTCCTTTTGGACTGCAATGGAGTGTAGGGAGAATGTCCATTTTCCTTGTGTGATCTTTACCTACAGGACCACTTCAGCGGCAGCCACATTCCCGCTCCTCTTCCCAACCTTCCTTTATCTTCTTGGCATGAGGCAGGGGGTGGGGTAACGGAGGAAGAGAATTTGGGAGCAGTCTTATGTCCTCAGGTCAACCCTTGCTGCTGTCTGATCTGCCTCCTGGGAGAGCATCCATTTGGGTGACCTGAGCAGAGCAGGCTTTGTCCTGGCAGGGAGCCGGCAGTCAGCCAGCTGGGCTACCCTGTCCCTGGGTGACACAGGGTAAGTGTCACCAGAGTCAGTCCTTTTGGCCACAGATACAAAGCTCACATCCTTTCATCAGCTCATCAGCAATAAAGCTGGCACTTTTGAGTTCCCTTTGCCTTGTCCTGCCTTTTATTTCAATTGGGTTTGAACTCAGGAGCGGAGGAAAAGGGTGCTATTAGCCCCTTAAGACACCAACTGTAAGACTTGGGGTTAGGATGCCTTAAAATAACCACATGAGAACACCGATCCATTCACACTCTATATCCCAGCTACTTTCACAACTACACCACATTCTCAACTACAAGATCAAAGCCCAATTAGACTGCCATCTCTATGCTCAGATACTCAGAATCTGGTCTCACAAAAGGCACTAGTTATCTATTAATTTTAAAGAAAGCAACTTCTTCCTTTTGGGAGCACGATTCTCCCTGGGTTCAAGCACTGACTCTGCCACGACCTTAGGTGAATCTCACCTTCACAGTGCTGTTCAACTGAGACGGTCTCAGTGATGGTGATGATAAAACCAGGAATTCTAGGTTTTATGTTTGTTTCTAAATATGTTACCAGTGAGAGAAAGAACCCTGTGAAAACAGGACAAAAATTGCAGAATCCATGAAACTAGGTGGACTCTAGGTGGTTAAAGCTAACATGCATTTATTCTATGTATTCCTTATAGAGTGAGACATCACTGCCTATAGAGGTCCCTAAGGAATTTAATTTAATGAAATGATCAGAATGACAGCAATTAGAATATAATTGTGAGTAAGTAAATATGCATAGGGGAACTTTGATAGAGTTTATGGCTGCTACATTCACCCGGAATTTTTAACCTACATTATTAATTTGCACTACTATGAAGAAAGGGTTTGTTAATCAAAAATAAACCATCCCCATGATTCTGAATTAGTAAACGCCAGATTGCAGCAGCGTAATGAGGCAATGCTGTGCACACAGACAACTCTCTGCTAAGTGGAAGCTCTCTGGCCGGCCACATAGGAGGTCTCCTTAATGAAAAATTTCTTTTTAATTTTGAACCTCTTCCCACCATTACCCTTCAAGAAAATTAAAATAAGGAGCTAGAATTTTGTCTTATTCAGCAAACCTTCTGGCAGGACGGCTTGCCGTGGCAGAGAAAATCTCTTTGTGTCAGAGGAATTCCCTGTTCACCTCTTTCTGAGATCTACATTTTTAATAAAACTTTGACTTTGTTTCCTTCCCTCGCATAACATTTCTGCACATTTTCTTCTTTTGGAGGATTTTTGGCTGGTTTTCCTTCTGTGCTCTGTGCCTCCTGGCTTGGTAGGGGTTGACATAATCCCTTGGCTTGAATCCTTAGGTACACAGACAGAGAAGTCTCCCCACAAAATCTATGGGAGCCAAGCCTGTCCTCAGCACATCTCCCAAAGGCTACCCTCCACCAAACAGAATGATTTCACCTTGTACAGCTGAGGCTTCAAAAGGTTCCTTCCTAGTATTAATCCCGTTAAGAACACAGAGTCGAGATGTACTGGTGGGAAGCCGGAAAGGTATGAGGGGGGCAGAACATACTGACTGAATCATAAACCAGATTCTCCAGGGGTTCGCAGACCACCTTCCAGGCTCCCTGGAACACAGACTTTAGACATCCTAGGTTTCTGAGGGTCTATGGGCAATGTTTCCATTGCCTTCTTCCAAAAGACAACTAACAAAAGGCTGCCATTCGGAGTCCTTATGACGCTATCAAAACCTCCTAAATCATACTACCCATTGTAAAGAAATAAAACTGGTGACTATACAGTGTTCACATCCTGAAAGTGCAGAAATAAAAGGCAAACACATAACCAGAGGACCTGTTCACACCACATATATTAAAAGACTGGTCACATCTGTGTAACCGAAACTGCCTTCCGGGAAGGTCTGCCATTTCAGAGCCAGTTCAAAATCCCGCTCCCCACTTCCCGCCCCATTCTTAACTTTTTATTTATTCTAGAGAGTTCAGGGGAAAGTGAGAAAACAATGGCTTGATATTGGAATACTGGAATAGTTCTCACTATAGAATCAATTAGTACAGATATATTTTACTTAACTATTGAGTGCACTTATTGAAACATTCATTTTAGAGAGAAGTAGAGCAAGAGGCAACAGGGTTCTTAGCAATTTATAATCCTTTCCCAGTGAAGTGTGTTGTTCTTAATAGCTTCATAAAAGGATAAACCATTGTCCTCTCTTCCTCCACCCCTTTAAATCCCCAAAAACAAATAACAGGGAGCCGGCAATGTGAAACATGTGGTAGAAATCCAGAATGGAAAATTAGTATGAGAACGTATGGAGACTGCTTTGGGGGAAGAATGGGAGTAAGTGGGTCAGGGGCAGAGCCTAGAAATCTAGATTCTCATTCACACTTCGGAAAATCTGATATTCAAGACTGGATAACAGTTCTGAAATGAACTCAGCAGAAACACTCCAGGAACAGAATCTATTTTCTAGTCATCTGCATTAGAAGAGAAAGTGTGCAGGAAATGAGGCAAATTAACTCTCCTCTCCCACCTGTCCAGTGTGAATGTAACTATGAAAGCGGCTCCAAAAGTAGGATGCGTTTGAAGGAAAATTTTGTCAACCACACAGATCAAGCTCCCCATTAAACCATTCATTGTTCACAGGCTTATAGGGTAATTCTAACAAAGACCTATGTCAATATTTAAAAAAAAAAAATCAAAACTACAGCTGCTAATGTTTTTGTTGGAAAATACAAGTGTAGCGCTCTGAGTTGCTAAAAATCAATTTTGTATTCCTAAATAATCTGTAAATGCACTAATATCCAACCATGACCTTGTGATTAAAAAGGCCCAAGACACATCCCTTACATGAGAAGTCCAGCATAGAGTGACCCAATTCACCGTCTTGACCCAATTCATCTGTTTTCAACCAGTGTCCTAGACTTCATGTAATCTCCACCACCTAGTACAATGCATGCTATACAGTTGGTACCCAAAAAAATATCTGCTGAATGAATAAACATCCTTCTAAGTATTGTTTGTATTATAACACAACTCACACATTTACGATTAGATCCCTGTAGTTCTTCTTCAAGGGCAGAACTTAAGCAACAAGCACAGATATCAACATAAGCTCTTTCTCTGTACACATTTAGATCCTACAATAAAGTGGATGTGATTCCTACCTGCTTGGTTGGTGGTCACAGTGACGGACACGGATTGGTCTGGGCTAGGGTTATACTTGGACACACCATTCACTGCCCAGATTTCAAACGTGTAGTTGGTATGAGCCAGGAGGTCAGTGATGGAGACCTTGGTGGTCTTCAGGCCGTTCTGCTGTGGGGTGTAGTGGACCCCACTTCCACATGGTCGGCACTTGCTGGAGTCACCTGCTCCACACTTCTTGCACACGACATTGTAGGAAATGTCCTGGCGGCCACCCGTGTTCTGAGGACTGCTCCATTCCAGGTTCACAGAAGTCTCATTGACATTTGAAATCAAGTTGAGAGGAGCAGATGGTGGGCCTGGAGGAAAAAAAAAAAAAAACCAAAACATACTATCAAACCAAGAACTAAAATGAGCCTTTTGGAATCTCTCAGAACTTATATTCTTTTCTGCAGCTATAAGAAATAAGATGGGCCCATTTAGCAAAGAAAGCCAAAAGCAAATTAAGCCAGCAAAAATCATTTAAAAGAGCAATATGACAGAAGGCTGTCTACGTGAGTGTCATTCTCTTTTCTGTACAAACAAACGCAGCACTGACCAGAGATGTGAAGTAACTCTATATCAAATAGGCTCCAAACGGCTTTCTCTATGAAGTGACCTGGCTATTTTTCTCATAACTTGTCTAGCCTTCCTTACTCTTATCATTTGAAAGATGTGTATACAACTGTGTTTCTAGTTCCCAGGGCTGTTGTAGGACTCTGGTAAACTACTAGTTATATACCATTTTTGAAGATAAATGATGATTCCTAAGTACAGTGTGTTATCAACATGGAATAAAATTAACTAAATGGCATAGATATCCCTCTTCCGTCCTACACGGCAGTTGAGAGTTAAGCTATTTGTGGGTAATTAGTAGGAACTGGTTTAGCCTGGCTGCAGAGAAGTCAAAGGTACAGTTGCTGAGAAATTGCAACTCCATGGCAGGATTGTGCAAAGGTGCCCAAATCTCCACGGCCTGATCTTCAGCTGACCAGGGCTACACCAGGCCCTTCTCATTTCTACTGACATCAAAGGTTTCCAAAATATATCTGGTGGTCATGATTCTTTTGAAACAGAACTGATTGCAAACAACATAGTACTTAGTTTAAAAATAGTAACAATAAATAAGAGCACAGAACCCTCTCGATTCTTCCTGTAGATTAGTCTCTAGGCCATTGTTATGAAACAAGCTGCCTTCAGGGAGAAGAATCAGGATGGGAGAGAAAAGAGGGGATTTTCCTGATCTGACCTGATTCTAAAGGTCTAAAAGATGCCTGCCACACTCTAATGAAAAATATTGATTCACTGCAACAACTGGGAAGTTCTCTTTTTGCTTCCCTCTTTCCCATTTTGGTCTTCAAAGAGCTGAAGTAAGTATCAATGAAAAATTGAGACTTCTTGCTTATTGTTTCTATTCTACTGCTAATTTACTTGTAATCATTGCTTTCAGGGAAATCTGTCCTTGTTACTCAGAAAAAGAAAGTTAAAAGGAAGTAACTGGCAGGCTTCCTTATCTAGTCAATCATAATGGAATATACTGTCCCAGACTAGCCATTGCCAGAGAATTGGAAGAGGTAACTTTATGAAGGAGGAGTCATACCCAGTATTACTCAGTTCACAGTCACAAATGGCTAAAGGATTTTGGTAGTAATATTAAACAAAGGTAATTCATCTCCTTTTCTTCTCATACAACTTAATTGAAGACTGTAACAGGGTAGGCAGGACCTCCCAGTTTCCCTTGGAGACTAATTACTGACAACCTCTCTCTCTTAGTGTTAAGACTTGATTCCCATCCTAAGAACCTTAAAGGAAAAACAGTGCTGTAAAATTCGTTAAAGGACAAGACTGCCCCCACAAAAGTCCTCAGAAAAAAATGCACAGATTTCTTTCTCATTTAGATTTTAAATTTATCCCTTTGGTCCTTAGTAGAGTGAGTATTAATGTTTTGTTTTATTTTTTAATAACATGATTAGAGCTATTTGAAATAAAAGACACTTAGGGCCAGATAAGATGTTAAAGATCATTTGGCTAAATAGTTTCATTTTATAGATGAGGAAATTGAGAGCCAGAAAGTGGAGCTGATAATACTGAAAGTTCGTGCAATCTAATTAGTAACAGAGTTGGACTAAAATCCCAAAGTACTAACTCCCACACAGTGGGGTTATTTCCACATTAAGGATAAAATAACAAAATCAGGAGCTTCCACCAAAGTTTGAAAGGCAAAGACAGGAAAAAGGACCAAGTATCTTCAATTTTGTTCAAATTATGAGATGTTTCTTGCCATCTGCTAGTCTGCTGCTCAAGTTGACCACAGCTTGGTTCATAAAATGGGTCAAGCCACTGGTTCTTATTTTGCTGTGACTTTCAGGGTTAAACAAGAGTGACTCTTAAATCCATTAACCTCCTTGACAAGGTTCCTAGTCCACTTTCACATGGGAAAATGTGACACAATGAATCAAGCACTGCAGAAGCAAAAAGTCAGTAATTAGTATGTAGGACGGGACATGGCAGTGTCTAAACAGAGAAGAAATGGAGCAGAAAACTAAATGGTCACAGGACTCAGAGATATAACACTGCCACGTGAAAGAAAAAAAACAAAGATGCTGCAGGGTTTCAACATGGAGGGCTGGCATGAAAGCAAGACACAGTCCAGAACAGCCTTCTTCCTTTGGGCAGTGATTCTTAAAGAATCTACCCTGGAGCAGGTGCTCAAAGGAAGACAGAGAACTAGTAAGCAAGCTCAGAAGTTCAACGCTGCCTCCATGAATGGTTTGGTAAATTTGTACTGCATTTATTTCATGTTTTGTTGACACAAGGAGTGGTGGCACCATGGTGGCATAGTAGCAGTTTGAAAATTGGACTGTAACTGGAGATTTAAGGTGGGGGGAATGAAATAAAAGAAATGTGCACCCAATATGATTGTTGGCCTACATAAGCTTGGGAAAAGACACCTGGAAAAGGATTTTATAAATTAAAAAAATTATGGTATTGTATTGTATCTGTGTTTTCACTTTTTTTGAAAATTCTTGCCAACTAAAAGATGGGAAATACATCATGTGTGTTTTCATATATAAGGAAAGATCATCTCTTCCTCAGAAAGGAAGGCACGTTATTCTCAAGAAAATGAGAAAAAAGCATGGACTTTAATACAGCCAAAAGTCAATCTGGATCAAACAGTCATCCTTAGCAGCATCTTAAAATAATTATCTATAGAGATGACTAAAGAGTAAAAAATAGGCATCCTTAGCAACATGAAGAGTTCTTTCAATAAACACAAGGCATCCAGAAGGGAAAACACTTACATTTTTACATAGTTAAAGTTTACATTATTTTGTCTTTTTTTTTCTATAAGTACTAAAACCGAGCAGGAACTATGGACTGATCCCTGTGGCCCCTGCATGCAGTTTATAGGAAAGTTTTAGCCAGCCTCCTGGGCCTTCCTCAAGTTCCAAAGAGCAAATCTAATCAGAGAAGAGAGAACGCACAGAAACAATGGAAAACAGTCAAGCAAGAGAAAATAGTAATCATTTGGCCATAAAAAAAAGTCAAGGACATTTAGTTCCTCCTCAGTTCAGTTTAGTCACTCAGTCGTGTCCGAGTCTTTGCGACCCCATGGACTGCATCACACCAGGCCTCCCTGTTCATCACCAACTTCCAGAATTTACTCAAACTCATGTCCACTGAGCCAGTGATGCCATTCAACCATCTCATCTTCTGTCATCCCCTTTTCCTCCCACCTTCAATCTTTCCCTGTATCATCATCTTTTCAAATGAGTCAGTTCTTCGCATCAGAGGGCCAAAGTATTGGAGTTTCAGCTTCAGCATCAGTCCTTCCAATGAATATTCAGGGATGATTTCCTTTAGGATGGACTGGTTTGATCTCCTTGCAGTCCAAGGGACTCTCAAGAGTCTTCTCCAACACCACAGTTCAAAAGCATCAATTCTTTGGCACTCAGCTTTCTTTATGGTATGACTCTCACATGTCACATGATGTGATGGCTCATGAAAAAAGCCATAATGGAAAAGCCATAGCTTTGACAGGATGGACCTTTGTTGGCAAAGTAATGTCTCTGCTTTTCAATATGCTATCTAGGTTGGTCATAACTTTCCTTCCAAGAAGCAAGTGTCTTTTAATTTCATGGCTGCAGTCACCATCTGCAGTGATTTTGGAGCTCAGAAAAATAAAGTCTGTCATTTTTTCCCCATCTATTTGTGATGAAGTGATGGAATCAGATGCCATGGTCTTAGTTTTCTGAATGTTGAGTTTTAAGCCAACTTTTTCACTGTCCTCTTTCACTTCCATCAAGAGGCTCTTCAGTTCTTCTTCACTTTCTACCATAAGGGTGATGTCATCTGCATATCTGAGGTTATTGATATTTCTCCTGGCAATCTTGATTCCAGCTTGTGCTTCTTCCAGCCCAGTGTTTCTCATGATGTACTCTGCATAGAAGTTAAATAAGCAGGGTGACAATATACCTTGACATAGTCCTTTTCCTATTTGGAACCAGTCTGTTGTTCCATGTCCAGTTCTAATTGTTGTTTCCTGACCTCCACACAGATTTCTCACGAGTCAGGTCAGGTGGTCTGGTACTCAAATCTTTTGAAGAATTTTCCACAGTTTGTTGCGATCCACACAGTCAAAGGCTTTGGCATAGTCAATAAAGCAGAAATAGATGTTTGTTGGAACATCTCTTGCTTTTTTCGATGATCCAGTGGATGTTGGCAATTTGATCTCTGGTTCCTCTGCCTTTTCTAAATCCAGCATGAACATCTGGAAGTTCACAGATCACGTACTGATGAACCCTGGCTGGGAGAATTTTGAGCATTACTTTGCTAGTGTGTGAAAGTGGAAGTGAAGTCGCTCAGTTGTGTCCAACTCTTTGCAATCCCATGGACTGTAGCCTACCAAGCTCCTCCATCCATGGGATTTTCCAGGCAAGAGTACTGGAGTGGGTTGCCATTTCCTTCTTCAGGGGATATTCCCGATCCAGGGATTGAACCCAGGTCTTCCACAGTGTATGCAGATGCTTTTACTGTCTAAGCCACCAATAAGGGCACTAGTTTGTGAGATATGTACAATTGTGCGGTAGTTTGAGCATTCTTTGGCATTGCCTTTCTTTGGGATTGGAATGAAAACTGACCTTTTCCAATTCTGTGGCCACTGATGAGTTTTCCAAATTTGCTGGAATATTGAGTGCAGCACTTTCATAGCATCATCCTTTAGGATCTGAAATAGCTCAACTGGAATTCCATCACCTCTACTAGCTTTGTTCGTAGTGATGCTTCCTAAGGCCCGCTTGACTTCACATTCCAGGATGTCTAGCTCTGGGTGAGTGATCACACCACTGTGATTATCTGGGTTGTGAAGATCTTTTCTGTATAGTTCTTCTGTGTATTCTTGCCACCTCTTCTTAATATCTTCTGTTTCTGTTAGGTCCATACCATTTCTGTCCTTTATTGTGCCCATCTTTTCATGAAATGTTCCCTTGGTATCTCTAATTTTCTTGAAGAGATCTCTAGTCTTTCCCATTCTATTGATTTCCTCTATGTCTTTGGATTGATCACTGGGAAAGGCTTACTTATCTCTCTTTGCTATTCTTTGGAACTTTGCATTCACACTGGTATATCTTTCCTTTTCTCCTTTGCCTTTTGCTTCTATTCTTTTCACAGCTATTTGTAAGGCCTTCTCAGACAACCATTGTGCCTTTTTGCATTTCTTTTTCTTGGGGATGGTCTTGATCCCTGCCTCCTGTACAATATCACAAACCTTAGTCCATAGTTCTAAAGGCACTCTATCAGATCTAATCCCTGGAATCTATTTCTCACTTCTACTGTATAATCGTAACAGATTTTGATTTAGGTCATACATGAATGGTCTAGTGGCTGTCCCTACTTTCTTCATTTTAAGTCTGAATTTGCCAATAAGGACCTCATGATCTGAGCCACAGTCAGTTCCCAGTCTTGTTTTTGCTGACTGTATAGAGCTTCTCCATCTTTGGCTGCAAAGAACATAATCAGTCTGATTTTGGTATTGACCATCTGGTGATGTCCATGTGTAAAGTCTTCTCTTATGTTGTTGGAAGAGGGTGTTTGCTATGACCAGTGTGTTCTCTTGGCAGAACTCTATTAGCCTTTGCCCTGCTTCATTTTGTACTCCAACGCCAAATTTGCCTATTACTCCAAGTGTTTCTTGACTTCCTACTTGTGCATTCTAGTCCCCTATAATGAAAAGGACATTTTTTTTTTGGTGTTAGTTCTAAAAGGTCTTGTAGGTCTTCATAGAACCGTTCAACTTCAGCTTCTTCAGTGTTACTGGATAGGGCATAGACTTGGATTACTATGATATTGAATGGTTTATCTTGGAAACAGATCATTCTGTTGTTTTTGAGATTGCATCCAAGTACTGCATTTCAGACTCTTTTGTTGACTATAATGGCTACTCCATTTCTTCTAAGGGATTCTTGCCCATAGTAGATATAATGGTCATCTGAATTAAATTCATCTATTCCAGTCCATTTTAGTTCACTGATTCCTAAAATGTCAATGTTCACTCTTACCATCTCCTGTTTGACCACTTCAATCTCCCTTGATTTATGGACCTAACACTCAAGGTTCCTATGCAGTATTGCTCTTTATAACATTGGACTTTACTTCCATCACTAGTCACATCCACAACTGGGTGTGTGGTTGCTTTGGCTCCGTCTCTTCATTCCATCTCTTTATGTGTTCCTCCTTAAAAGTGGAATACCTTCCTAAATGATATCCTTGAGTTCTGCAGATACAAACCCTCATCATGTAGAAGAAGTTAACTGCATGGTGACCATAAGCACTAGACCTCAGACCAGCTGGAACCAGAAGATCGATGACTGAGATTCTGGATACATTACCCTGTTACCTCACCATCAACCAATCAGAGAACTGAGCATGAGCTGATCATTTACCCCAAGACCCTCTCCCTTACTGTCTTGAGAAACTCTTCCCTCAGTGTTTTTGAGTGTTAGCTCTCCATTCTGCGCACTTGGTGCCTGGTTATAAATGCTGTACTTTCTTTCACCACAAATTTGTGTCAGTAGATTTGCTTTGCTGTGGGTCAGGCAAGCAGGCACATGTTTGGTTTGGTAAGAGCATATCTAGATATTTAGGAATAATTGAATTTCTGACGAATGATTGCCTTTCTCATCAGAAATATGCCAACCTCTTAATGTCTCCAATTATATATATGAGATTTATAACTAAGAGAGATAAGCATACTATTTAATTTTCTAGTTTCTATATTGATGTCACATCTAAACACACACCAATATCAGGGAGCTGTAGGTCATTGTGAATTATAGCGTTTTATGTCTTCCCAAACTGCCCCACTACTGGTCTGAATGTAGGACTGGCAGTTATCCTGCTTATATTATTTCCTATTTCAGGGCAGCTATCAATATTTCTGGTTCTCTTTGGAACATGAAAGGATAAAAAGGTCTTGTTCAAGCTGGTTTTAGAAAAGGCAGAGGAATCAGAGATCAAATTGCCAACATCCGCTGGATCATCGAAAAAGCATGAGAGTTCCAGAAAAACATCTATTTCTGCTTTATTGATTATGCCAAAGCCTTTGACTGTGTGGATCACAATAAACTGTGGAGAATTCTGAAAGAGATGGGAATACCAGACCACCTGACCTGCCTCTTGAGAAATCTGTATGCAGGTCAGGAAGCAACAGTTAGAACTGGACACAGAACAACAGACTGGTTCCAAATAGGAAAAGGAGTACGTCAAGGCTGTATATTGTCACCCGGCTTATTTAACTGCTATGCAGAGTACATCATGAGAAACGCTGGGCTGGAAGAAGCACAAGCTGGAATCAAGATTGCCGGGAGAAATATCAATAACCTCAGAAATGCAGAGGGCTTCCCTGGTGGCTCAGAGGTTAAAGCGTCTGCCTGCAATGCGGGAGACCTGGGTTCAATCCCTGGGTCGGGAATAACCCCTGGAGAAGGAAATGGCAACCCACTCCAGTATTCTTGCCTGGAGAATCCCATGGATGGAGGAGCCTGGTGAGCTATAGTCCACGGGGTTGCAGAGAGTCATACATGACTGAGCAACTTCACTTTCACTTTCAGAAATGCAGATGATACCACCCTTATTGCAGAAAATGAAGAAGAACTAAAGAGCCTCTTGATGGAAGTGAAGAGTAGAGTGAAAAAGTTGGCTTAAAACTCAACATTCAGAAAACTAAGATCATGGCATCTGGTCCCATCACTTCATGGCAAATAGATGGGGAAACAGTGGAAATAGTGGCTGACTTTATTTTTCTGAGCTCCAAAATCACTGCAGATGGTGATTGCAGCCATGAAATTAAAAGACACTTACTCCTTGGAAGGAAAGTTATGACCAACCTACACAGCATATTAAAAAGCAGAGACATTACTTTGTCAACAAAGGTCCATATAGTCAAGGCTATGGTTTTTCCAGTGGTCATGTACGGATGTGAGAGTTGGACTATAAAGAAAGCTGAGAGCCGAAGAATTGATGCTTTTGAACTGTGGTGTTGGAGAAGACTCTTGAGAGTCCCTTGGACTGCAAGAAGATCAAACCAGTCCATCCTAAAGGAGGTCAGTCCTGGGTGTTCATTGGAAGGACTGATGTTGAAGCTGAAACTCCAATACTTTGGCCACCTGATGCGAAGAGCTGACTCACTGGAAAATTCCCTGATGCTGGGAAAGATTGAGGGCAGGAGGAGAAGGGGATGACAGAGGATGAGATGGTTGGATGGCATCACCGACTCAATGGACATGAGTTTGGGTGGATTCTGGGAGTTGGTGATGGACAGGGAGGCCTGGTGTGCTGCAGTTCATGGAATTGCAAAGAGTTGGACACGACTGAGCGACTGAACTGAATCAAACATATATTTGATAATTGTTTCTATTACAGTTTGTATGATAGCAGAATTGATGTCTTCAATATTTCCTGGTGTCTCCTATGATCCCTAGTTCAGAGCAAGCTCAATAGCTGTTTGAGGAGTCATGAATGACTGGCTGGAACAAGGTCCTCTAATGCATCTTCTGTCCCTCCACCTACAGTGTTATTTTAAGCCTGTGAATTAATACAGGCTTTTCTGGACTAAGCCTGTATTAGCCAGCTTTTCACATACAGATTCATTACCATTAAGCCCTGTAATGGAGCATCTCAATGTAGCTAGTTTAATTCAAGTTTCTCTTTGCTACAATTTAAAAACACACTGAACAAGTGGGAAGGGCTATGCATCATATAGAGGTGGTGACATCTGTTGGGAAGGATTGTGGAGCCACATAATTATTCAAGAAATACTTATTGTGTCCAGTTTTACTTACCTGCTCTAGAAGAAGGAAAAAAAGAAATATTCTGATTCATTGTGATACCTCCCTGGATAGTTGAGGGAAGGGGCATGGAATTAAAGAGGGAAGGAAGAGACTACAGAAAGTTAAATACGGATAATGTGAGCCTCAGGAGAATGGCAATGTAAGCATTCTGCCCTCTTCTTGTTTTTATAGCTCCATAACCAGCCAGTATGACTGGAAATTTAAAATGTGGGCTCTGTCAATCTAAGCTTTGTTAATTTGACACTGTTTTTTATGACCTTTCTTTTTCCATCTTGATTTCAGGTGATGATTTCTTCAAGCAAGCAACTATGGCAAACTTTATCTCTGAAGCAAGTTAATTTCATGGGCCTTTTCCTTATTAGCTTTTATAGAATTATGGTTTTTTTTTTCTTTCAACTTTACTTTTACAAGCAAAATTAAGGCAATTTTAAATACAAATCAATCAAGTACTGAAGCATATTTAAAGGGATAATAAATGTCCTCCCTTTACATTTTTGGCTCTTTTTGTAAAACCTGCTTAATATTCATATACAAGCCTAAGGTTCTATCTTTCTTCATCAAAGAATGGGTCTGGCATGCTTAGCTATTTCAAAGTTCTCATGTTTAGAATGCCTTTCACATTTTAAAAATAATTTAGTGACATGGCTAATAGTTGAACTAACAGAAGCAAAATTCAAATGCAATAATCCTTAACTTACTAATCCTTGATAACAGTGTTCAACAAGCTTCTCTGTAAAGGGTCAGATAGATAGTCAATATTTTAGGCTTTATGGGCTATATAGTCTCTCTGGCAAATGTTCAATTCTGCATGGCTCTTGAAAGCAACCACAGACAATACCTAAAAAATGGGTATGACTGTGTTCCAAGAAAATTTGATTTGCAAAAACAAAGGCAGTTGAATTTGATTTTCAGGCTTACCAAGCCCTGCTACAGAGAATTTGATAGGAGCAAATATCCTCTTCCTAGAAAGATTATCACTAATGATTTTGCACAGAATTCTAGGGACTTCAAGCATACTCTGAACTAATCTAAGAAGATTGCACTCATGATTTACACACTTATACAAGGCCTCCCAGATCGTGCTAGTGGTAAAGAACCCGCCTGCCAATGCAGGAGGCCTAAGAGACTTGAGCTTGATGCCTGGGTCGAGAAGAGGAGGAGGAGTGGAGGTTGAGGAGAAAATGGCAACTCTCTCCAGTATTCTTGCCTGTAGAATCCCATGGACAGAGGAGCCTGGTGGGCTATAGTCCATGGGGTCGCAAAGAATCAGACACAACTGAACAATTGAGCTCATATGCACGCACAGGTCAGATAACAACTATGGCTTCTAAAGTCCAAGTTACACTTATATTTTGTGACTAACAAAGGAATAAAATGCAGTATATATTATGGTTTATGTTTCGGTTTTCTCATTGCTCTAAAAGCAATGGCCCCTGTATTTCTTGCCACTGTGGATAAATTTAATGAATATCCATTTGCTTCGCTGGTGTGAAATACTTTCTGTATCGCACAGCAGGTACTGGTGGAAGGTGCTACAATGGTAATTATTATTTTCTAGTGGGATGTCAACTTGCATTCAGCTGACAGGAGTTTGACAGCGTGAAGTTCCCAAGAAACCATAGCCAAATTACAGCAGAAGCAAAGGACTACTGCATCATATCATGTTACATCATAAAAGAAATTTTGATCTTCCTTAACCTACCACATACTTTCCTCTGGGAAAAGACAAGCTTTCACACTATCTAGAGGAATTAAGCGAATGTGACATTTAAGAAGGGCAATATTCCAAGCATCAAAGAAAATTCTAGTAATTCCACAAAACGTAATTCTTCCCTCTTGTGGATTAGACATTCCTGAGTGAAATTCCTGAGTAGTTTAGAAAATATGCTTGATGGCTTATGCCAGGATTTAAAGTAGACCGTTTAGGGCAACCTGATGTTTAGACATTCACATGAAGTCTATAGGAACCTTAATAAAATCATTCAAAAAGGTCAGCCAACACTAAACCCAAAGCCAAAAAATGCCTCCAGTGTGAACTAGGCGTTTGGTGTAAACCATCCCATGGAAAGTCTAGGCCAGAGTAACTGCCGCTGGGCACCTTACATACCTTACTCCAAAGTCACAATTAAGGTAAAATTCACTTCTTTGTTCTGAAATTTCACTTCAGAAAACTGAAATTTCAGCAAAAGATGGACACCTGCTTTGAGAAACTCATTTAAAAGTATGTTCTGCCAGGGACCTCTCTGGCCTGGCAGTTCAGTGGTTAAGACTTTGCCTTCCAATGCAGGGCATGCAGGTTTGATTCCTGGTTGGGGAGCTAGGATCCTACATGCCAAAGTAAACCAAAAAAACCAAAACATAAAAACAGAAGCAATATTGCAACAAATTCAATAAAGACTTGAGAAAATGGTCTACATCAAAAATCTTAAAAAAAAAAAAAAAAAAAAAGTAGGTCCTGCCAAAGTATTTAAATCTTTATGTGCCACAAAAACCTGAAATTTCTGTTTCTTACAACTGAAATGAAAACGCCAACAGACTCCAGGACCAAGAGGTTTAAAATAAGTCATTTTAAAACTCACATTGTTAGCAAACTCAAATTCTTTAAACTTGATAGCTGTACCTGGAATTCTGTCCCCTGGCTTCTTCCTTGCCACCTGGGTCTCAGCTGAAATCTCAGCTCCTTGGTCCTGACCACTCCCTGCAAAGTAAAATCCTTCCCTTTCCTCTGTTTTACCCTATGATATGCTCTTTTTTTCCCCTCTTTCTTGTAAGAATTTTACATTATCTTGTGTATCATTTATATTCCCACCATTAGAACAGAAGCTCCATGAGAACAACAATCTTTTTTTCTGATTTTTGAGAGTCCCCCAGCCCTTAGACAGGAGTCAAAGGTGTAGTAGGCGCTTATGGAGAATCTGCTGAACAAATTAATGAATGAATGATGATTCCTTAAGCCCAGTGCAGCTCACCCCTCAGAAGTGTCAATACCATGGCACTCGGGTATATCACAGCACAAAAGCTGATGAAGAAAAAAAGGCAATCATGTGCTAAAAGGTTTTTTTTAAAAGTCCACAACCAGGGCTGGCAGATAGCTGATAGGACATCAAAGGAGCTCTTGTATAAAGCCATTTCCAAATCTATCATAGACTTTTCATACTGAACTGATTTTTAATCACCATTTTAAAAGTCAGTGTTAAAAATAAAAAAATAAAATAAAATTCAGTGTTGTTGTTGTTCAGTCACTCAGTCATGTCCAACTCTTTGCGACCCCATGCACTGCAGCATTCCAGGGCTCCCTGTCCTTCACTATTTCCCAAAGTTTGCTCAAACTCATACCTCTTGAGTCAGTGATGGCATCTAACCATCTCATTCTCTGTTGCTCCCTTCTTCATCTGCATTCAATCTTGCCCAGCATCAGAGTTTTTTCCAATTAAGCCAGCTCTTTGCATCAGATGGCCAAAGTATTGGAGCCTCAGCTTCAGCATCAGTCCTTCCAATGAATATTCAGGACTGATTTCCTTTAGGATGGACTGGTTTCATCTTCTTGCAATCCAAGGGACTCTCAAGAGTCTTCTCCAACATCACAGTTAGCAAGCATCAATTCTTCAGTGCTTAGCCACAATCACAAAAAGATAACCAAAATGATAACATGGATCACAGCTTTGTGTAATTCAATGAAGCTATGAGCCATGCCATGCAGGCCACCCAAGAAAGTGGAAGTTATGGTGGAGAGTTCTGACAAAACATGATCCACTGGATAAAGGAATGGCAAGCCACTTCAGTATTCTTGCTTGAAGAACCCCATGAAGAGTATGAAAATTCAATGCCTGTGTCTTGAAATTAATTCTGGATGTGGAAAGAAACATTTTCCCAGAGCACAGACAGAAATGTAATTTGTAAGTGATCAATTTCTTGAAGCGCTCCTGTCACCCTTCTGATACACCGAGGCAACTAGTGCAAGACAGAGCTTCTGAGGAAGAGGTGCCTTGGGTCTTGAGTCCCATAAGGCTTCATTAATCACGGACAACTTTTTGACGGTCAATAAGACTTCAGTGCCTTAGCTGTAAAACCCTCTAACCCTTCAGATCAGCCTTTGTTAATCTCTCTCCAGCTGCAAGACAGGTTATAAGGCAGAATAAACAGTTGGGGTGTGTAAGTTGTGACTCAAACAAAGTCGTGCATCCTCCCTGACAGCTGTATATGTTGTCACTGCTAATTGCCTTCTCTCAGCCTTTTCTGCTGTGGGTAAGTTTACATGAAAACGGCTGCTGGGACACCTCTTCTGAAATGTAGGCACAGGGCGTAACCTTTTATCACAGCAGTTTATGCATTTAACAACGGCTAGAGCCAAAGCAGAATGGCCCATTATTAAAAATCTGAGTCTTGCAAACACATCAATCCTTTATTGCTGTCCCCAAAAAACCTTGGGTTCCCAGTCGAGGTCACTCCTTACTGAAATTTTGCTACCACTTATTTTTCAGTATATCTAGTATTTTTTTTTTTCCAGTCTATACCCAGGAACTGTTTGCTTTTTCTTTACCAATTAACTGTGGTTGAATTTTCTCTAAGATGACTAGTTTATGGCTGAAGTGCTCTACGCAGTCAACTCTCAGTTATCCAGAAAGAACTCACAATAAGGAAGCCCATGAAAAGTAATTTAAAAAAAAAGCATGAATATTTTGCTTTAGAATTAGCTAGCATGTGAATTCACCTCTTGCAAAGTTCTTTCTCATCCTTAATCTCCTATGCTCCCCATAATCACATCTGGTAGAAAAGTATGTGTTACCCGAAGCAATCTGATGAGCAAAAACTAAGATAGGAGAAGTGAAGCAACTCACCCAAATTCACCCAGTCAATAATGCGCGATGATAGGATCAGAAAGCCTGATTCAAAGGCTAAAAGGATCCCCTTCCCAGAGATATGCACAATCCAAAGGAAAAAAATGAAGTGTATCTACACACTCTCTGTGGCCCCAGCTGGGACCTCTCACATTTCTCCTGGCTGTTCTGCCCTTCAGGCTGACATTTACTGGCATTACTTCCTGTCAGGTGTTCTGGTCTTAGCTGAGATGTGCTGTTTGCCTGGTTCCTACATTCCCGTCCAGAGCAGGGGTTTTTATTAAAGGCTCTTTCCTAGGTGGAAGGTCACAGGAGGGTGGGGGGCAATTCTACCCATGCAACAGGGCTCTCCCCTCGGTCCATCTTCTGCCAAGCTGTAGAGGGCTTGTAGAACAAGAGTCGGCTATGACGGCAAAATCAAAATGCTGATAGCAGAGAAGGTATTCACTTCTCACCCCAGGGGATCTCAGGAAAGTGCCTAATTGACCTTGTTTCACAGAAGCATGCTGTGCACAGCCAGGGTATGACTTCCATGAGTAGTGTCAAAGATGCTACCCAGAAATGACAGGGCCTGGGTGATAACAAACCATTCTTAATTATTCACGGTGATGGAAAAATTTTAATAACCTGGCTAAATGATACTGGCAGTTGAGTCAAGTCTTTCACTTGGGCTCACAATCCTGTCCCTTAAACATGTGCATTTCCCAGCTGAATCTACAATGTACTATTAATCCTGATAAATAATCTGTATAAAACCAGAAGTAGGTTGGAGGATAAGATGGAGGCTAAATGAGCATTTTCAAAAGATAATTCAATAAGATGATATCTGATCTTCCTTAAATAACCTAGAACTTTTAAAATTTTACCAAATGGCAAGTGATCAGCCTGCAGCCCATCTAGTGCTTTCCATTAAGCACACTTGGTGTTTCTCCTCCCCACCACCATCCACCCCATATCCGTGTCTTTAGACAAGAGTTAGGCACTTAATTTCTTTAGAGGTAATTTTTCCTATTCACAGTCAAAATGCTACAAGGTAACCCAAGAGGAAGAAACAAAGATGTAGTTTACTCACTAACTGATATCAGACCTTGAACTAAAGCTGTAACTAAAAAATCAATGGAATGGATTGAATGGTTGCATATGAATCACGAAAATGTCTTTGGTTGCTTTAACCAGCTTTTATGGTCCAGAGGACAGACACATTTGTTGGCCTATCAACTGGCTTAACAGGCAGTGGACCATATGTTCTGCCTTGAAAACCATGTCTCATGACCTGGCAATGGGGAGGAATTGATGTCTCAGTTTGCGTTTTTGTCCTATGACAAATGAAATGTAGCATGAAACTGCACTCTAATATTGCAAATTTGATAAATGACATGAAATAACCAAATCTTAGATACAAGAATTTTCATAAAAATATGTTCTAAAAAAAATGATTACCTGGATAATAAAATGTGAAATGGTTAGGGATCAACCAATGGATCTTCTGAAACACTTTCATGGACAAAACTTTAGGAATATTTGGCCTTTATTCTCACTCTGCTACTAACTGATTTGTCACCAGAACTAACTGCATTCTCATTTATCAATTTCATATAAATGTCCTTCCTCCAATCATTATATTATTAGTTACTTGTAGTTCTAAAGCAAAAATAAATATGCTTTGGGGTGGGAGAAAATGTACTTTACTTGAAGCCAAAGACTACCTTTTATCCTATGGTTTATAACATCAAAGCTTTGTGTTAGACACCCCTCCACACATCCCTTAGCCGATGTGAGCATGTAAATCTTTGGGGGTAGAAAACTGAACTGAACATCAGTGGAACCTTCAACGGCTTGCTTGAAAATGGATATGAGATTTCCAAAATTAAAGCACTTAAAATCTCTCTCTTCTCCTGACCTTGGAAACAAGTAAGGACGATGTTATTTTAATTTGCATTCAAATGTTAACAGCACAGTCACACAGCACCACTGGGATCTACACTGGGTTTCCACTGAAGATTGCTCATCATTTCATTATGGTTCATTATGTTGATAACTGTCAGAAAGCATTAGAAGTGAGGGGCTTTGACTAATAGAACTGAAATGGTAATTTTAAAACAATACACTTTCTGGAGGAAATACAGTGCTACAATAAATTCAATTAGAAAAGGCAAATGTAAAGACAGAGTAAGTGGTGTTTTACTGTTTGGAGCTGGACTGTTTCAATTTCTTGATAACCTATACCTATAGAAAGCTTTCTCAAATCAAGACCTTTCCTCATAGATCTTGGTAAATGTGCCCTCATTAGCACTAAGCTCCTCCAGTACAAACTGTGTTAAAAGCTGTAATTTTGGAATATTTTAGGCCATATGAAAGTATCAATCAATCACTCTTTGTTTGTTTGGCATAGCTGATTGAATTATTCAAGGGTGTTCACTTACAGACAGATTTGTGAAGGCCCTTTGTGTTAGCAATCTAAAATAAGCGAAGTCGCTCAGTCTGTCCGACTCTTTGCAACCCCATGGACTGTAGCCTACCAGGCTCCTCTGTCCATGGGATCTTCCAGGTAAGAGTCCTGGAGTGGGTTTGCCCCCAGTCATGAGGCCCTAATAAGTTTCATCAAACAAGTTAAATAAAGACCCCACAACACAAGAACTGATTTCCAATTGAAAAGGATGGAAAACTACTTCAGTAATGGTGCTCAGAAGTCAAAGAGGCAAAATAACAAATTAGTTATTTTGTTCTAGATATACAAAGCCAATCTGCTTCTGCTATAAGGCATTTTTTCAATACCTTTTGAAACACAAGAAAGAATCAGAAAGTTACCTTAAATCTAATACTGGTTTGGTCTCCCAAAGAGGGAAAAGAAGACTCACTAGAATCATTGAACAAGCAACTGAATGACTAGACATCAAGGTCCTGCACTGGTCTCTTAGCACTGCTGATCACCAGACTACATTCCTGACTACAAGGAAAGGTACAGAGAATGGAAATGAGATCTGGAAGGGAGGGGTTGCTGATCAGCAAAGTTAAAGGACATTAATCTCATTAACAGAAATCACACTTATTGGTCAGAATGGCCATCATTAAAACATCTACAATAATAAATGCTGGAGCGGGTGTGGAGAAAAGGGAATCCTCTTGCACTGTTGGTGGGAATGTAAACTGGTGAAGCCACTATGGAGAATAGTATGGAGGTTCCTTAAAAAACTAAAAATAGAGTTATCACATGATCCAGCAATCCCATTTCTGGGCATATTTCCAGAAAAGATGAAAACTCTTAAGTTGAAAAGTTATAATACATGTACCCCAATGTTCCTAGCAGCACTATTTACAACAGCCAAAATAAGAAAACAGATGAATGGATAAAGAAGATGTGTGTGTATATGTGTGTGTATATATACACTGCTGCTGCTGCTGCTAAGTCGCTTCAGTCGTGCCCGACTCTATGAGACCCCATAGACGGTAGCCCAGCAGGCTCCTCTGTCCCTGGGATTCTCCAGGCAAAAATACTGGAGTGGGTTGCCATTTCCTTCTCCGATGCAGGAAAGTGAAAAGTGAAAGTGAAGTCACTCAGTCATGTCCAACTCCTAGTGACCCCATGGACTGCAGCCTACCAGGCTCCTCCGTCCATGGGATTTTCCAGGCAAGAGTACTGGAGTAGGGTGCCATTGCCTTCTCCGGTATATATACACAGACATATTTAAACGGAATATTAGCCATAAAAAAGAATGAAATGCCACTTGCAGCAACACAGATAGACCTAGAGATTATTATACTAAGTGAAGTAAGTCAGAGAGAGACAGATAAATAATACCATTTATATGTGGATCTTAAAAAATGATACAAATGAACTTATTTACAAAACAGAAATAGAGTTACAGACATAAAAATCGAATTTATGGTTATCAAAGGGGAAAGGATGGGGGGAAGGATAAATTGTGAATTTGGGATTAACAGATACACACGACTATACATAAAATAGATAAACAAGAGGGGCGTACAGTGTAGCACTGGGAACTATATTCAGTATCTTGTAAAAACTCACAATGGAAAGGAATCTGAAAAGAAATATAGATATATAACCAAGTCACTTTGCTATACACCTAAAACACTGTAAATCAACTATACTTCAATTTTTAAAAATCATATTGAAATTTCTTCTAAGAAATGATTCATGAAATCAAAACCCCTTCAGCTTAGATGGCATCCTTGTATTATGGACGTCTGTCTTGCTGGCAAAGTCACCAAAAACCCTGTCGACTTTTTAATTGATACGTGTGTCTGAGAACACTGACATTTTCACTCTTTGGCTGTAACCTAGTAATCTGTGGAGGCTACAGTGCCTGTGTTTGATTATGCAACTCCAAACCAGGAGATTTTCTTCACCTGAGGGATAAAGGAAGTACTCAGTTTCCATTAAGGGAGAATGTTCATAACCTTTGAAATATCTCCACTAGAGATACCACTGAACTGAAGAAATGGCCTGTAAGTGACAGGCATTGAAGAGCACATCTCCCATCACGTGTCATCCAGCAGAGAGGCTCTAAATTCCTACTGCCTTAAGATGGTCCAGGCTCCCCGGGTGGCTTAACGGTAAAGAATCTGTCATTGTGGGAGACTTGGGTTCTGTCCCTGGGTCAGGAAGATCCCCTGGAGAAGGAAATGGCAATCATTTTCTTGCCTGGAGAATTCCATGGACAGAGAAGCCTGGCAGGTTACAGTCTATGGGGGGGTCACCAAAAGTCAGACATGACTTAGTGACTAAACAACAAAACAAAGACAGTCCACCACAACAGCAGCATCTGGGGACTTGTGAGAGATGCAGAAAGTCAGACTTGACCTCTCCAACCAATCCTTAGGTGACTTCACATGATTTCTATGCACATTCACCTTTAAGAAGCATTGTTAAAACTCTCCATTCTAATGGGTATGGATTATTTTCTTGAATTATGTGATGCCTCCATTGAAACCCTGCCTATCTCACTCATAGCCATTTATGTCCACCTAACCAGAGGCTCCAGCCAAGAAGTCCTCCAAGAGATAAAGTTTATTCGCCATTAAATTCTCTGAAGTTTTCCAGCAATGCTGATGGTGTGAAGAACGTCTTAGGCGTTTCCTTCTAAGTTAGCCAATACGACTTGTATTCACCTGGTCTAATCATTCGCCAAGTGAACAAAAACCTGATTTTACAAGCCAGTGGAGCAGTCTCTCTCTTTGGCTAGAAGAATGAGTCTCAGAGAGTGTGTTTTATTTCTTCATTAGTCTGCCGTCACAGTGAGCGATCACTAAACGCAGGGCTGCATAAGAATGTTGGGGTTAAAGACAGCATAATGAACAAAGAAGGTCCCTGATTACCACGGCTGTCAGCGCAAGGGAATTGGGTTTGTCACCTGGCTTAACCAACTGGGAAGAGCTGATTAGAGGCTGGAATCACTTTGAAAGGATCCTTGATGTTTATGTTCCTTTCCATCCCCACATCTTGTCAAGAGAAGCCAATAAACCTGGGGGTGGGGCAAAGGGGAAGGGCTTCATTTTATGGGTTATTTGAACAAAAGGTTCTCTGAGAAACTCCCACTGTCATCTCTACTGAAAAATCTGCTACCGTACTGTCTGTCCACTGGAACTTTCTGTGATGGGAGACATATTTTCTAGAAGTGCCATTCAGTATGCTCACCACATGTAGCTATTGAGTCCTTGCAATGTGCCAATTAAAATAGGCCTAGTGGCTAATATGTTGGACAATGCAGGTCCACTATTCACCAGGATGGGAGAGATCTAGAGGAAGAGCCACGGGCCAGAATGGATTCTAATTCTGCTGGTTAATTCACTAGTCCATCCATTAGCAAACCTCACAGATTAGCCGTATCTCAGAGTCTTAAGAGTCTTTTGTGTAGTTAATATTTATCAAATTAAAAAAAAAAACAAGCAAAATTTTAACTTCATAGAGGAGTGATCTCAACCTTGTCTGTACAGTAGAATAAGGAGGGCAACTTTTGAAAATACTAATGTCTGAGTCCTACCCTCCAGGGCTTTTGGAGTACCCTACAGCCATTGGTAGCTTAATACTGTAGTCAAGTGAGAAAATCTCTTTAGAGGGGCAATGAGATGCATGGGCCATCTGCTGCGGAGGTAGTTTGGAGAAGGGAGTGACCAGCTGGGAATAAAAGAAAAGAAAACAATTATTAGATCCATATCTTGTGCCAGACTTTTCCAAATATCTTGTTTAATTTTTAAAATGACTCCACGGGTAGTTAGTGAGAATCCCATTTTACAGATGAGTAAAGTGGGGCTTTCATTCCGTCTGCCCTCTGATGCTGGCTTGAAACTCAACATTCAAAAAACTAAGATCATGGCATCCGGTCCCATCATTTCATGGCAAATAGATAGGGAAACAATGGAAACAGTGACAGACTTTATTTTCTTGGGCTCCAAAAATCACTGCAGATGGTGACTGCAGCCACGAAATTAAAAGACACTTGTGCCTTGGAAGAAAAGTTATGACCAATCTAGACAGTATATTAAAAAGCAGAGACATTACTTTGCCAACAAAGGTCCATCCAGTCAAAGCTACGGCTTTTCCAATATGGCTTTTTCCATGATCCATCACATCATGTATGGATATGAGAGTCATACCATAAAGAAAGCTGAGCGCCAAAGAATTGATGCTTTTGAACTGTGGTGTTGGAGAAGACTCTTTAGAGTCCCTTGGACTGCAAGGAGATCAAATCAGTCCATCCTAAAGGAAATCAGTCCTGAATATTCATTGGAAGGACTGATGCTGAAGCTGAAACTCCAATACTTTGGCCCTCTGATGCGAAGAACTGACTCATTTGAAAAGACCCTGATGCTGGGAAAGACTGAAGGTGGGAGGAGAAGGATACAACAGAGGATGAGATAGTTAGATGGCATCACCAACTCGATGGACATGAATTTGAGCAAGCTCCAGGAGTTGGTGATGCACAGGGAAGCCTGGTGTGCTACAGTCCATGGGTCTCATAGAGTCAGACATGACTGAGAAAACTCAACTGAACTGTAACTAGGGCTTGAAGAGATTAAATAGCCTCGCAAGTGTGTGGTGTTAACATCAGTACCATGTTTCCTCTTAACTCAGAGTCAGAGATGAAATAAACCCAAGGATCCCATTAGGAAAATGTCAGACAATCACATGTTGCTTTGGTGCTTTCATGGGTCTCTTATCAATGACCCAAAAAGCCATTTTTCTTTCATTGTTGAAACCAGTCTCTGAAAAATGCAGAAGTTACTTTAGTGTTAAAACTTTCAGGTCTAGCCACAGGCAAAATCAATATTTTCCTTATCTTATTTGCATAGTTAAGGTAAAGCTGACAATTTAATTCCTACAAAAACATAAAATTTCAAGGGTTCAGAAACCACTTGTACACATATGGCAAATGTGCCAGTAACTCAGGCATGTACCAACTTTTGGGGTCTCCCTAAACTCCCACATGGCAAGCTGAAGGAATTGAGTGATCGGCCCATGGTCCCCTAGGATGCTAGACAACAGATCAGAATCTTAAGACTAAAAACACCTGGGAGAAAAAGCCAGGTTGTCTTGCCATCAGAGGAGACTTTTATGAGGTTCATGACACAGTCAGTTCAGTTCAGTTCAGTCGCTCAGTCAGGTCTGACTCTTTGCGACCCCATGAATTGCAGCACGCCAGGCCTCCCTGTCCATCACCAACTCTCAGAGTTCACAGAAACTCACGTCCATTGAGTTGGTGATGCCATCCAGCCATCTCATCCTCTGTCATCCCCTTCTCCTCCTGCCCCCAATCCCTTCCAGCATCAGAATCTTTTCCAATGAGTCAACTCTTCGCATGAGGTGGCCAAAGTACTGGAGTTTCAGCTTTAGTGTCATTCCTTCCAAAGAACACCCAGGGCTGATCTCCTTTAGAATGGACTGGTTGGATCTCCTTGCAGTCCAAGGGACTCTCAAGAGTCTTCTCCAACACCACAGCTCAAAAGCATCAATTCTTCGGCGCTCAGCTTTCTTCACAGTCCAACTCTCAACTCAGTCAAGCCCTGGCCTAGAGAAAGACTTTATCTGTTTGAAAAGTAGGAGTTGGGCTGCATGATGCAAATTGAGGGCAATTAGCACACTGTTGTCCCACACAGTCCCTCTGAGTTTGCTACTGTGACCTAAAATCACAACTGGAGAATCATTGGAGAATCAACTGGAGACAGAGGAGGGTTTATTATTAAGCTAATCTCACACAATGGAACAGTAGAGAAGGATATTTAGATTGGAAAAGAAAAAGGCTGGGACTAGAGCATATCAAATCGCCCTGGCATCCAGGGGAAGCAGGTAGTCTGCGGAAGGAACAGAGAAAGAAGATGAGGAAATCTTTGCCCAGTTGTGCTCACACCTAAGGCTGGCCCTAATACCCTTCCTTCTGGAAGTTTGTGCTTGAGCTGGGGAAGGGGTAAGAGTACCTCCAAATAAACAGAAACTCTGCAAGAGTCTTGTGGTCTTACAGAGCCATCACTCAGCTGGGGTGGACACTGGGGCTGGCAATTACTCTCTAAAATGAAGATAATATCTGTCTCATATATTTGTTATCTTGTGAGCCCTATGATAAGGTTAATGGAAAGTGTCTAATACATTACCTGGATGTGATGATAAAAAGGTTGCTGTTATCATGATTATAATTACTATCATCTCTGGTTATGAAAGGAACTCCTGCTACTGCTGCTGCTGCTAAGTCGCTTCAGTCGTGTCCGACTCTGTGCAACCCCATAGACGGCAGCCCACCAGGCTTCCCGGTCCCTGGGATTCTCCAGGCAAGAACACTGGAGTGGGTTGCCATTTCCTTCTCCAATGCATGAAAGTGAAAAGTGAAAGTGAAGTCGCTCAGTCATGTCCGACTCTTAGCAAACTCATGGACTGCAGCCTACCAGGCTCCTCCGCTCATGGGATTTTTCAGGCAAGAGTACTGGAGTGGGGTGCCATTGCCTTCTCCGAGGAACTCCTGAGGGTAGGACAATTTCAGCACAAATTTGGGACTGCCCTGAAGTTTCTCCACCTGCTCCTTTTAAATGTGGTCCTTGACTGGGCAAGAAAATGCCTCCACCACTGACCCAAATACCTCCAAACCAGAAAATACTCCTGTCTGCGGTGTTATTTCCAGGCCACCCAAGGTAGACTATATAGTAGTTAAGAAACAAAATAATGGAAGTCTTAGTGATAGTAAAACCTAAAATCTATCAACTGGCATGATTTTATGCATTTTACACAGTATGTAAACAACGTGAAGTGTTGAGTAGGAGCAACCGTGAAGGAGGTACTATTATTAATCCATTGGACAGATGAGGACACTGAGACTTAAAAGGTTCCAACAGTCACCTGGGTACTAAACAGTGGGCTGGGAAACAAAGCCAAAACCTGTGCAAAGCCTCTGTGCCTGGCCACTTGATTCTGACCCTCAAAACACAGACTTGGCCAATGAGAACACAAGGGCACCCAGGTCCACCACTCCCTCTTCTGGTCAAGGTCATAGCCATTGCAGGATTTATGAATCCCAGAGTGTGAATGAAATTAATAGTAACCTTTAGGACCACTGTCCATATAAAGTGTGAGAAAGAGTTCTCTGTTCCCTTGCATCCCAAGGTGCCAACCCCATTCATTCCTTACCCCAGCATGTGTTCAGTGCCCATCATTCAACAAGCATTCACAAGGATCCAGGCCTAAATGTTATGAACACAAAACTATGAGGAAAGAAGAAAAGTAGTGAAGGGAAATGACATCGCAAGCCATGAGGTCAGCACACAGAACTGAAACCACCTGCCCACACGTGATCCCATCCTTTACCGCTTTCCTGTGCAGCTGTCAAGCTTCCCAAGAGTCCGTGATGACATGTTAAAACCGTTTATAAATTCCCATCTCAGCTCTAATTACACTGTCACACAACCCCTGAACATACCATCTCTGCTACAAAAACTAGTCTGTCGGCAGCTGTGCGTTCCGAAGGCAACAAACTCATGAGAATGAGCCATTCTTTTCCTAAGCATTTCTCCTGCTCTGAGTGAGAAAAGATGCACGTTTGATTTCATTTGCCCCCCTGCACCCTTATCCTGGGAGAAGGGCTTACAAGTGCCCCAGTGATGGTAATGGAAGCTGCTGGCATCTAAGACATGGGAGATGAGTATACAACTTACGGGTGCAGGGCATGGAGGCAGCATCGTTGTCCGCTCTGAAGAAGCCTCGGTCACAGGTACACGACGTTGCACCTTCCCAGACAGAGTAGCTATGTGGTGGGCACTTAGCACAGGCGGCATCCGTGGAGAGGGCCTTGTAATATCCAATTTTGCAAGCTAAAGGGAAGCATAAAAAACAAACCAATATAAACCCCTGGTTAACAAAGCAAAGCAAGATGTCACTTCCTTGATTCAGAATGAGGTATTTTTTGCTAATCTCACCAACTCAATGGACATGAGTTTGAACAAGCTCTAGGAGATGATGAAGGACAGGGAACCTTGGCGTGCTGTAGTCCATGGGGTCGCAAAGAGTCGGATACGGCTGAGTGACTGAACAACAAGTGAGCATCTGGCTGGAGATGCAGGTAAAACAACCCAAAATATTTGTTGATAACAACCACACTTTAACAATCTTTAACATGACTGGTCAGGTGGCAAAGCCCTATGAAAAAAATTTTCTTAAAACCAGTTGTATCAATAAAATCACACCTAAAGTTTACCCAAGTGCTTCCTACATGCTTATATGCACAACATTGTTTGATCTTTACAGCTCTCCATTTCCACAGGCACTGTTATTAACCTTACCTTAGAAATGAGGAATACCAGCTTTGAGCAGTAAATTGTCGGCACCAGACCACGCATCTGGTAAATGTCAGGGACCAGCTTTGACTGCAAGTGTTCGGCCCCCAAAGCCTGTACTTTTGGCCCCATGCTATGGAATCTAAGAGCATGGTCTTGAACCAACCAGTTGGAAGTGCAGCTCAGTGCCAACCAAAAATTGGTAGGTGATTATTTCTTAATTATAGCCAAAGTGAAAGACCAACATAAGCAACCAAGCATAAAAGAGCTGGTAAGATGTAGATCATGATTTCAGGGGAAAGTAATATAAACTACCCACAGAACATTTTGGAATATATGTTAAGATTTTTTTTTAAGATCAGCAGATACTCTGTGTTTATTTTCAACTTCATAAAACCCTCCTGTTTTCCCCTTCCTCCATTTTTCAACACCTCCCTCCCTCTGCACACACAGCCCAAGTGACTGGTGAGGAGAACATGGACCATATAGTCCCTCATGCACCTGACACACTTTCCATGACTTCATCTTTATAAACATCATGCTGACACTGAGGACTGCTTTGACTAATGTGGAAAACCTCAATAATTCTGGGAAACCTCACAATAAAAAATAATTAATAGGGTCTTGCTCTCCCTTTTTCTCTCCCCTATGCCCTTCAAGATCACCTCCCAAATCAGTCTCAACCTCACATAAAAATTGAACCACACCATCCGTATTAAACCCACAGTGACAAGGCCATTAAAAATACAGTTATTTTATAAGACCAGAGGTACCATTAAAAATGTGACAGTTACTCACAATCTTTCCAGTATGATTCACTCTCAGTTTTTTTTCCCATTTATCACATACTTTGGGTATTTTCATACTATCAAAAATATCAGCTGGGAGAAGGCCCTTTTCCATCAGCGTGACCACCGCAAGAGACCAACCGTGCCAGCAGTCAGCAGATTTTACTCAAACCAGAAGATAAAAAGAGATCCACAGAACTGTGTGATTCTCTGAGAGATATGGCCACATTCCCCATCTCGTTACTCATCCGTCAAGCATCCGTATGGCTTCCAGTTGAAGTCTGTTCCTCCCTCCAGCACATCCTGTTGGTATTTTCTTAATCATGCTCTGCTAACGGGCAAGCGGAAAGGGAGTTGAGCAGAAGCTCCAGAAAGGTCCACAGTGACTTCACCATTATTAACTAATGTTGTTTATGGAACTTCCTTTAAAGGGCCAAAACTTTATGATGTGTATAGCACCGACGATAAAAGCACTCGGAGATCAATCTCTCCCTTATTTGCTTTTGTCTTTCACTGGACCGGAGCATCTTAGAAAAACAAGTTGCCCCAGTGGCTGAGATTTATGGTGTCTCAAGTTTATACACATCATATCATTAGACAAGGTTCAACATGCAAGGTGCTTTCTGGTCACACTTAAAGATGACCCTGCATTTTCGATTAAAATAAAAAAGTCCAGCTTTGGCGGGAAGAAGCACTGAGGGTTCAACTTGACCCTCCCACTTCAAACACAATGGGTTCTTGAACTTGACACAAACTCACTGGGTCACATGTCACTCAGCCAGTCACAGCCCACAAAGGCAACTTGTGGAAACTGGTTGCTCCGTGCTGGGACTGGCCAAAGCGATAAATTGCTTTTATTTGTTCACATCTGGATATTGGAGGAAAGCTTTCCACGTTCCTGACTGATCCTTGTGAACATTCATTCATCAGGCAGCAAATGTAAAAACTTAAAATGGGAGTGGAATATTGAAAACAAAAAAATTGGTCTATGACTGATTTGCTGCAATGTGAAAACAGAACACATTTAAAAACTTGTTAAGAAAAAAGGCATGCTGCTTCCGCAATGTCTATTCTGATAAGAATACTTTCAGTTAGAAAATTAAATTCCTAGCTGACAAAAATAAAATTGAAGGATGTCCTGAATTTCTTAAATTTCAAAAATTAGTTGTGTATATGCATGCTCATTTAAGGAAGAAGTGAGTTTTCAATTTTATACTTCTTTTCTGTTTCCTTGAAGCTAGTTTATTAATGTTACCAAGAGTAAGTATTTGTGAATTCATTTGAGGAATACTGAATTTTATATCTACTGGGGATACTGAAAGCTGCTGTTCTTGAAACACACTGACTATTTTTACTCTCTTTTCCTCTTGCTTTTATAAGCAAGAGTATAAAACACAAAATTGTCATTGTGCAACTCTCAGCAACCCTTGCTACCCTTAACACATTCTTTTGTCTTCAACTACATTAAGACCATGTTATTAATATTTCAGGATTCTTAGAAAGGATCTCTCAAAATATAGTAGTAGTTTTTCATGCACACAGCCATTTCACTGCCTACACTCAAAATGACCTTCTAAATTGATGGCTGAGTACATTTCTTTGCTCTGTGTGGTTCACAGCCTTGCAGCATTTGCTGCATGAATGTGTAAGTACATCCCATGTTTATTCGCCACTTATTTGCATCTTAAAATCTACACTGCATCTTCCATTCTAAACAAAATCTCCATGAAACGTGTATAGCAAGCATTGACATGTGCTATGCTTTTCCATCATTCTCTTTTAGGTGCAAACTATTCCACTACAGTTTTGAAGGATAGTGACTTGGTAAGTGGGTTTGGAGAGAGCACACCCAAGAGATGCTTTCCTTCTGCCCTCTTGCTGGTGAAGATTCACTAGATGGGGTACAGTAGAAGGAGTGCTTTACTTGAGCTCATATATGCCATTGCGGGAAAATTAGTTCACATATGCCATGCAAAACTTTCTTTTCCTTTAGCTTTGCCTTAATAATTTTTTTCTGCTGCCTTTAAATAAAAGAAGATACTAATAAATGAGAGTGCAGAAGAGAAACAAAAACTTTTCTATCATTGCCTCACTCAATACCATGCAGTAGCAGGAGAATCTTCTGTACACGTTTCCCTGTGGAATACAGCACTTACATAGAACTACTTTTGTTTAAAAACAGTAACAAAATAGTTCTTAAGGCTAGGTAGTATCTGCAGGATTTCTTAGTGTATAGATGAGGTATGGACTTCCCTGGTGGCTCAGACGATAAAGAATATGCCTTCAATGCAGGAGACTCGGGTTAGATCCCTGGGTCAAGAAGATTCCCTGGAGAAGAGAATGGCTACCCACTCCAGTATTCTTGCCTGGAGAATTCCATGGACAGAGGAGCCTGGCAGGCTACAGTCCATGGGGTCACAAAGAGTCAGATACGACTAAAGGACTAACACACACACACACACACACACGAGGTGTACTGCTCAATTTAAGGAACTAGTCATTACATATAAATATTTAGTCATTTTTCTCCTTTTTTAGAGAAATACAGAAAGATTGATAGTACCTGATTGCCTTTATAGTTCATCTTTTAAGCTATTTTATAAAAACTTGCTAATGATCATATCAATTGTGATGAGATAGCAAGCATTCATTGAGCATTTATAATGTTTACATGCATTATTTCATTTAATCTTCACAACAATCCTGTGAGATTGAAGCTTTTCATTTTCCATTTGGCAAATGAAACAATTGAGGGTTTGGGGTAACTTGTCCAGGGTCACACAGTTAAGTGGTGGGGTCAACATCAGGTTCTTCTAAAAGTTTTCATGTAGTTATACAAAGTTATGACTGACTTCAAGCAAAAATGTGACATTGATATAATTGAGTGCTGGGGAAACAGAGGTGGTCCTGTCTTCTGTTTGTTCACCCCCAGGCCATCCGGTTGCTACCTTCATCAGTCACATATCTGTAACCCACTTTCCAGGTCCACATCCTTCAAAGCTGCCCTGTTTAATAAGGTAACGACTGGCCACAGGTGGCCCCGGGGCACTTGAAATGTGCCTGGTCCGAATAAGTGTGAAATACACACAATATTTCAAAGGCAAGAGATGAGGGTTTGATCCCCAGGTCAGGAAGATTGCCTGGAGAAGGAAATGGCAACCCACTCCAGTATTCTTGCCTGGGAAATCCCATGGACAGAGGAGCCTGGTGGGCTACAGTTCATGGGGTCACAAAGAGTCAGACACGACTCAGCACACACACACACACACACACACACACACACACACACACACACACTTCAAAGCTTTAGTACTCAAAAAGGAGAAATAACAATAATTTTTATATTGATTATATATTGAAGCAATATTCTGGATATGCTAAGTTAAATAAAATACCATTAAGTTTAATTTAACTTTTTAAATTTTACATTTTTGAATTTAGCTACTAAACCCCATACACTATATTTCTATTGGGCAATGCTATGCTAGAGTCTGGACTATGAAGTCTTGTGTGTGTATGTGTGTGTGCGTGTGTGTGTGCGTGTGCGCGCACAAGTGAGAGTGCGCGCGCACAAGTGAGAGTGCGCAACTCTCTTGCAAATGATGGGGTCTGACTGTGGTGGGGGATTTAACACCATCACCCAAGGACTTTTATTCAAACTGACCCTGAGCCCACCTCTGGGAGGCTGATTTACTTCTATTTAAGCACTGCTCTTAGGCAGCTGCCTAATTTGAAAAAAACCTAATTTGTGCTAAAGTACTAACAAATAAACATTAATGTGTTAAAAATTACCTTCCTAGGTAACGAATTTGCATTTTAATTTGGAGTCTCCAGAAGGTCAAAGCTGAAATTCCAACAGTGGCTCCCTTGGGGAAATCTGAGCCGTTTATACAAACTGATTCTGGGGGAACATTTTGCTCTGGGAGGCTTATGGGTCCCTCTAACTGTATCGTGTGGGTGGGACACTAGGCACACACTTCCAGACTTGTGGGCTTCGCTGATAGCTCAGTTGGTAAAGAACCTGCCTGCAATGTAGGAGACCCCGGACAGATTCCTGGGTCGGGAATCTCCGCTGGAGAAAGGATAGGCTATGACTGAATCGACTGAGCATGCATGCATGCAGACCTGTACTACAGGAAGTTCTGCCTTTTGTGTACTGAATATACAGTAGCTTCAATATGCTTAGGAATTTGTTTTAAATATATCAAAGTTAAGTAATGACCATTACACCAAGTTGAAAGTGAAAGCGTTAGTCACTCAGATGTGTCCGAATCTTTGCGACCCCATGGACTGTAGCCCACCAGGCTTCTCTGTCCATGTGATTCTCTGGGCAAGAATCCTGGAGTGGGTAGCCATTCCCTTCTTCAGGGGACATTTCCAACTAAGGGATTGAATCCGAGTCTCCTGTTCTGCGGGCAGATTCTTTAACCTCTGAGCTATCAGGGAAGCCCACAAGTCTGAGCCACCAGGGAAGATATTGTTACCAAGTTAGTTTCAGATTAATTGATTCACTTGTTAAACTGTATATTATATGATGGACTGCAAGAAGATCCAACCAGTCCATTCTAAAGGAGATCAGTCCTGGGCTTTCTTTGGAAGGAATGATGCTAAAGCTGAAACTCCAGTACTTTAGTCACCTCATGCGAAGAGTTGACTCATTGGAAAAGACTCTGATGCTGGGAGGGATTGGGGGCAGGAGGAGAAGGGGACGACAGAGGATGAGATGGCTGGATGGCATCACTGACTCGATGGACATGAGTTTGAGTGAACTCCGGGAGTTGGTGATGGATAGGGAGACCTGGCGTTCTGTGATTCATGGGGTCACAAAGAGTTGGACACGACTGAGCGACTGAACTGAACATAAGAGGATTTCTCAAGAGTAAAGAAATCTGTCATAGAAAGTTTCTGGGGACTTCCTTGGTTGTCTAGTGGTTAAGATTGTGTGCTCCCAGTGCCAGGGACAAAGGGTTCAATGCCTGGTCAGGGAACTAAGATCCTGCATGCCACACAGCACAGCCAAAAGAAAAGAAAAATACATACAAAAATAAAAGTTTAAAAACATAAAAACAAAAATAAAATGAGGTCTCTAAAGAGGGTTTCTGGGGTTCCTAGGTGGTGCTAGTGGTAAAGAACCTGCCTGACAATGCTATCGCAGGAGACGTAAGAGACATGCCTTCGATCCTGGGTTGGGAAGATCCTCTGGAGAAGGAAATGGCAACCCACTCCAGTATTTTTGCCTGGAAAATCCCATGAACAGAGGAGCCTGGAAGGCTATAGTCCTTGGGGTCACAAAGAGTTGGACACGGCTGAAGTGACTTAGTAGTGGATAGCAGTGGGAGAGAGGGTTTCTGCTTTCAGATTTTTGCTAAACTGTGCAATCTCCAGCCATCTTTGGGGAAGCTGTGAACAATAACAGATCCCCCACAATACAGATGGGAAAGCTGAGGCAGAGAGGTTAAAGATGTGCCCAAGGCAAGGTTGCTTTTCTAACCTAGGCAGTGTAGTTGAATCTATAAATCAGGCGTATAAATCTCTTCTCATGCTTTTGAAAGCTATAGGTAAAGATGCACAGTTGTTACAGGGAAATGGGGCTATGCTTTGGGACCACCCGACTCTATTTCATTCAGAAATAGCAAAACAGTGGCAAAACCACACTGTCCTGTCATCTGCCTTCCACAACTGGTTTTCCTGATACATGTTTGAATTGACTATTTTAAGAAAATTTCCTGATCATCTAATCCAGGAGTAGGCAAACATCTCTGTAAAGAGCTCTCCTGCGCGCTCAGTCGCATTCGATTCTTTGCAAAACCATGGCCGCCCTGCCCATAGGATTCTCTGGACAAGAATACTGGAGTGAGTTGCCATTTCCTCCTCCAGGGGATCTTCCCAACTCAGGGATTGAACCTGAGTCTCCTGCATCTCCTGCAACGGCAGGCAGATTCTTTACCACTGAACCAGCTGGGAAGCCCTGTAAAGAGCTAGATAGTAAATAATTTAGGCTTTGCGGGCCAAGGGGAAGACCAAGGATATTAAGAAGGTACTCGTATAACAAGATAAAATTGTGAGAAATTTTTACAAGTTTTTACTGATAGAATTCAAAATGTAATAGTAACAATTAAGTGCTATTTGCTCATGAGAATGGAGTTCCTAACTGGAGGGATATTTTATACAATTGGGGTTCAAAGAAAGTGTTCCTTATTATTAAATCAATTGCAAATGCCATCTATAAAAATCATTCTTAGCTCTTAGATCATAAAAACAGGTGTCAGATCTGGGGGTCACACTTTGTCAACATTAAATCTAGTGCAACATATTCCTTTTTGAGATGAATGACTTGACCACCCCACTTCTTTTGCAACATACGAGGATCAAGCCTGGAATCCAAGGTTCCTAAATCTCTGTTATTCTGCAGTGTTTCCTGGAGTTCCAAGCAGCTACTAATCTGCGACATGATAGAATGCAGAGGCAAAGGGAAGGCAATTGAGCAAAATTACTTGAACAATAGTTCAGAGATAAGACAGAGCCCAGGTTCCTCCTCCAGGGCTATACAGGACAATCGGATAGACATCTCTGAGTTCTTTAGGAACGCAGGTCCCCACCCAGATGGAAAACAGAACTCCAGAGACCCCAGCCTGATTGGAATCAGAAAGTTAATAATTATGATTCCTGGAACACTACCTCACCACTAACCAATCAGAAGAAAGTCATACACCCTGCAGCAATCACCCCAAACACTGCCTTTCAAAAACCTTCCTGGAAAACCAAATTAAAAGTAAATGTCCTTAATCTAGTACTGAGTCAAATTACCATACCAGGAGGTAAGATAATTAATAAAAAGTTTATTCTTTTGTACCAATGGTTTAAGAAAGGGATGCAGCCTGATTTGAGAGTTGATGTGCTGATTAAGTGAGATAATAAATATGAAGTGAAGCACAGTGTCCAGTGTGTATTAACTGCTCATTAAAAGGGTAACTTATACTACAGTAGGATGTTTAACAGGTTGAAAAGGTGCAGATAATCCATACATTTAAAAACATATAATAAATATATCAAACTCCAGTTTTTGTCTCTTTTTTAATAGAACTGGATATAATTTCAAAACCATTGTGAAATAACATGTTCAGTGTTTTATTTCCCTTGTTAACATGACATGGAAAACCTTGAATTCTGGCTCATAGCACTGGCAGCTTATTTGGACAAGATCATTTTATTTTAAAAATATGTAAACACATTTTTAAAATTAAGTAAATCACTGAGTTGGGTTTTGAGGTTTCTTTTTTCTATCAATAGTTGATGAGACAGACGATCTCCTACAGCAAATCACAGTTCCGTCCTATTTTCTACCCTCTATTTCCTTCCATTGTTTCCACTCCTACCTTGGAGTTAGCTTTCATAAAAATAGACAAAGAGGGGAAAAAATTACAGAAAAATCTACACCAAAAATTGACTTGCTCTTTCGAGAACAGAATGCAGTATAATCCCATAAATAGGTAGGTAATTCTAAAATGTCAGTCGTAGCCGGTTTTCACATAAGATGCAATAAATCCTCTAGAAGCAAGTTCACATAAAGCCTGCTAAATTTAAATTAACTCCATAAAAAGTATTGAACACAAGCAAAAAGAATGCAATAGAGAAATGACTTATTATTTTCCCTGCCTGCCTCAAAAACAGACAGTCTAATTACTTGAGGAGCTATTTCTCTTCGGAGAATTTGCTGGGATTCAATGTGAACAGCAGAAGTTCCAAAGAAGACAAAGTGGAAGTTCCAAAGAAGACAAACACGGAGGAGAAGAAAATTAATTAGTAGACTCAGCATAAGACATTATTCCACTACCAGAAACTGCTTAGAAGAAGCCCTCCTCTGAACACTCGTAAAGGAACTGACTCAGATGAAGGCTGCTAGCTCTAATCTTTGGCGGTATCAGTTTGGGATTCTCTCTCAGGGGAGAATTGTTAAGAGCGCCAACAAAGGCAGTTAGGCTTCCAAATTTAGATGTAAGTGACTTGACTGGTAGGACAAATGAAGAGCTTCAGTATTCTTGAAAGAGACTAGAATCTATTCTAATCTTAAAGCCCAGAGGTTACTACCAGAATTGATCACGCTGAAGCTAGAAACTTCAGCTTGACCTTTACAATTTTCTAAGATGTGAGTTAATAATACATATTTATAATAAATCAGAGCAGAGAACTGCTAGACATAAATAAGTTATTTCAACTTTATAGGGGACAACAATGTTAAAATAGAAGGCAGCATGCAAACTATGCAAATCACTACATACATATTTAATATGTAGTTTGTTAAATAAAGATTCTTTACTCTCACCTCTAACCTTTGTTCTTATGCTTCCCCTCAAGACACTGAACATTTGCTATGTTTAAAAAAAATCATGGATTTCAATATTGCCTTCAAAAACAATTAGACTGTTTCAAGGAAACAATCTAATCCCCAGAGGTCTACAAATTTTGTGGATATTTTCTTTTTATTTCAAACTAAATTTCACATATCCATAACCGTGACTTTCTTTGGTAAAATTTGAGATTAAAGATTGATTTCTTTTCAATTTATTGTTCCAAATTTATTGAAGATATACATATGAGTGTGTTGAGCAGAACTTAAAAGATTTATTTTTATAAGTCTTTCTTATTTCTTACTTTTCTAATATATAAAAGTTTATATCGGGGCTTTCCCAGGTGGCTCAGTGCTAAAGAATTTGCCTGTGAATGCAGAAGATGCAGGTGATGTGAGTTCAATCCCTGGGTTGGGAAGATCCCCTGGAGAAGGAAATGGCAACCCACTCCAGTATTCTTGGCTGGAAAATTCCACAGACAGAGGAGTCTGGCGGGCTAGAACCCATGAGTTTGTGAAGAGTCGGACATGACTGAACAGCTGAGCACACATGCACAAAAGTTTAAGAAAGGAAACAAGTGTAAGGTAAAAAAAATTACAACCATCTATATATTTCTTTATATTATTATAAAGAAAAAATATCAAGAAAACCAAATATTGAAGATAAACTAAATGTAGAAAGGGTATAATTATGTTTTTACTTTTTAATATTATCATTATGTTGTCATTGTTTAGTCACAAAGTCATGCCCAACTATTTGCAACGCCATGGACTATAACCCGCCAGGCTCTTCTGTCCATGGGATTTCCCAGGCAAGAATATTGGAGCAATTTGCCATTTCCTTCTCCAAGGATCTTCCTGACATAGGGATAGAACCCGAGTCTCTTACAATGGCATGCGGATTCTTTACTGCTGAGCAGGCAGCTTGTGGGATCTTAGTTCTCCAACCAGGGACTGAACCTGAGCCCTAACATTGAAAAAGCTTAGTCCTAACCACTGGATGCCAGGGAATTCCCTGTGTTTTTAAAAACATGTAATCCCTGCCTTGAACTTGAATATAAAATTACTGAAAATATATGGGTTTATATAGCAGCAATAAATGCTACTATATAATGCTCCATCCTCACCACTGATAATACATTAATCACAGTGATGACATGCGACTCTGAAGCCATTAACACGGAACTTGATTACCCCTGGCATTTCAAAGAAGGACCACCTTTTTAACGAGTTGTGCTATTGCCTTCTTTGCCCCTTGATATTTGGGGTACATAAAGACTAGTGGTTCATTCATTACACATCCACTGATTTCAAATACAAGGTCAGAGCACTGAATAAAGGAAGCAGCTATGTTTTCTTTCACGCCTCACACTCCATCGTCTGAATTTAATACTTGAATCATTATGTAAAAAAGTCATCCATTAGTAGGTATGCACATCTGTTCATTCATTTGACCATTCATGTTCGAACAAACATTTATTAATTATTATTATAATACTTTTGTTGAGCCTTTATAATAAGAGTATTAGTAACACTGATAGCAAGTATTTGTTGAGCACATACTAAGTGCAATAGGGTTGGGAAATGTGAAGCTGTTGCCTTCAGGAAGGGAGCAGACCATGGCTCACACTCCCGTCTCAATGATGCTCTCTGGTAGAGGGCATCCTTTATGGGGGCCTTTCCTATGCACCTAACCCAAGACTATCTGCTTATAAGAAGGAACTTGAGTAGAAAGACGGCATCTATAAGAATGGGTGACCCTTTAAGTAGAGTGTTCCTGAAGGAAAAAGAGTTTGGTCACAAAGTTGGTTCTACCCAGAAGAAAATAAAACAAGACTTAGTGACTGCTAGCCAGGGACAGATCATGGTGGTGGGCGCTCTAAGTTTTTATCTGACTGATTTAGACAAGTCCCCTCTTTTTAGGAGGATCACAGCCCAGTTAGGGATTCTCTCATTAACTCAATGTACATCTTACACTTGCTATTTCTCCATTTAGAAGCAAAGGTTATAAGGGAACGAATGAAATATATTCCAAAGCCAAGGCCAGACCAAGAGAAACACATGTTAAATAATCATTTGATTAACTCCGACAGCGTCGCCACTCATTGTCATCCAAACGACTTGCCAGCCTGAATTGTCACAAATCATGATTTATGTGGCTGAAATGACTGCAGTAATAACTGCTCAGTGCCCCCTCGTCTTTTTTGTTATGTTGACGGGGCCGGAGGAGCTCAGAAGAAGAGGAAGAAAAAGAAGCTTTACAAGATTCACCATTGCAGTTATCACCGATGCATGCAATTCTCTGCTGAGGTTTTTGATTGTGGGTCTCTTCACATTTACTTCTTGAATATTATTGTATTGTATTGAATAGTTTGAGGGAGTTTTAAAATTCTGAGTACTCATGACTAAAAAGGGATTTATACAGAATGGATATGATTGGGTTAAACAGTTGTTTTATTTTTGGTATTGCATGTAGTAGATCAATGATTTTATTTAACTATCTGCCAGAATTGAGTATTATAGATGTTTAACTATTTCAACATTGCTCACATCTGAGGAGAGCAAAAACAAAATCCCAAGGAACTCCTTCCAGAGGCCTAGTCTAGACTAAGTGAAATTTATGGGGCATATGCACCATCTGTTTTTGGTGCGGTATACAAACAATACGAGAGATTAGAGCAAGAACCATGACTTCACTATCATACAGAATAGTGTAAAAAACAAATATCGCAGATTAACATATACATGTAGAATTTAGAAAAATAGTATGGATGAAATTATTTGGAGAGCAGAAACAGAGACCCAGACATAGAGAACAAACATATGGATACCAAGGGGGAAAGAGAGGTACGATGAATTGGGAAACTGGGATTGGCATACATACACTAACTACATATAAAATACATAAGCAATGAGAACTGACTATACAGCACAGGGAAGTCTCCTCAGTGCTCCGTCGTGACCTCAATGGGAAGGAAATCCAAGGAAGATGGGGTATACATATACGTGTGGTGGTTCACGTTGCTGAACAATAGAAACTAACAACATTGTAAAGCAACTAGAGTCCCATAAGATAAAATAGTGTACCAGCACTATACTTTCTAATCGGATAGTGCTAATACCAACTCACTCTCTCCCACTGACTCAGTTATACTCCTGCAAGCTGCAGGGCGGGGGATGGGGTGGATTTGATCATTTATCTAATGGTTTTTGAACACACCAGGTTGACAGATCAGGCTCCCAAGAAATCAGTTTGAAGTGCTAGCAGGAATACTAGCTAGCACTTAACTTAACTTAACTTAACAGGGAGAGCCCACGTGCATCCACCTGGGCAACGAAGACCTAACAACCGGCCTGGGCTCACCTCTGGGTAGGAAAGCAGCCAAGCTGCATGTTCACGGATCTGAGCTCCACAGCACTGGGACAATCTCTTTGCTTTCATCAGATCCCCTCTAGTTAAAGCACAAAGAGCAGACCTCCTTTACAGTATATGGTCCTTACAGTACGGCAGGTGGGGCTGGTCAGGGCCAGTCTCCAGTCCTCCGTACAGTACAACAGGTCAGGTAGGCCCCACCCTCAGGGGCTCTGGGAGGTTCTTTGGCTGAAAGTGTTTTGGCAGACTCAGCTTTCTCTGTCATCAGTTTGAATTCATGGGAAAGGGCAAGACGCCAAAAGTGCTTGCAGGTGAATTCTTTGTCCCTTTCAAGTGCATCTGACTTACACAGATGACTTATATGGGTGTTTATCTTATGTTGGGAAGGATTATCAGTTAGGTCAGTAAATCTCTTCCAGGTATAAATTATAAATCACAAGCAAGAATGCCAGGGGAAACAGAAGTCATAATCTGTTTGTATCTCATCCCAAATATCAAACACAAGTAATCACGATGAAAACAAAAACAAGCTAATAAAAACAAAAACAAGACTATGATGCTGACAAGTTCCCACAGTGTTGGGTCATGAGGAAAGAGTGGGACAACTTTTGTGTGTAACATATAGATGGGGTGACAGTGAGGAATAGAACAAATCAGGTTTATTGACAAATACAAAAGAACTGAATTTTACCAACATAACCTAAATTCATTTCAGACAGACAAAAGTCCTTATTGATCTAAAACAAATTTCTGGAGTAACTTTCAAAAATGATTATAAGCAGCATGGGAAACAAAACTTTTTGTTAGGATTCTACAGATATTTATAAGACTGCAGCCAACCTGGATTTTGGGAAATAGTTTAATTTCTTTACTAATTACACTTCCTTTCTGTACATCACAAAACAGTTGAAAATCATTAAAAGTCCCTCGGAACAGCTGTCAAAAGTAGATCAGTTTTGTGTCTGGAAAGCGGAGACCAGAAAAGCTGTATTTTATTTATTAGAATAGAAAACTTTTTCCTAGGCCTGAGGCAGGATCATTCTGAATGAGGTCCAGATTTGAAGACGTTAAAAAAAAAAAAAAAAAATGAAGTCATAAATCCTCCTCCCAGAAGAGAAGAAAAGGAAAGCATTAAAAAAATTTAGCAGGTGGGTGATCATCTCCACGAACAAAATGAATTTTTTTTTCCTCACGGCTATGTCAAGGTTACACTTGGTATGTCAGAAACACGACCGGGAATTCATTCCTAGCATATGTAGAAGTGCATGAAATGAGTCCAAAGGCCAGGCTGTGGGGGGACAGACCTGGGTTCCAGTCCCAGCATTCACCAACTGAAGGTCTCTGGGCCTCCATTTCCTCTGAGGACACCAGACTACATAATTTATAAAATCTCTTTTTAAACTTCGAAAGTTCTACGTCTATACTCCTCCTGTGATCTGATAGACACAATGATTCTGATTGCCAAGCACCAGGCTCCTCTGTCCATGGGATTCTCCTGGCAAGAATATTGGAGTGGGTAGCCACTCCATTCTCCAGGGTATCTTACCGACCTAGGGATTGAGTTCATATCTCCTGCATTGCAGGCGGATTCTTTACCAACTGAGCCACCAGGGAAGCCCTGTTTTAATACACACTAAAGTAATTTACAATTTGGTTCAAAGGCTGTTCAGCAGATGAGTTCAGAATATTTACCTTCCTTTCCAGGCCTGATGAGGGCTCAGCCACTGAACTCAGTACCTGAGCTCGGCCACTTACCAGTCATGAGAACATGAGTGAGAGGCTGTGTTATGGGCTTATCTAAACAACTTCTCCCCATAAATTCATAACTTTAAGCTCTTTTTTTAAAAGATTTTTTTGATGTGGATCATTTTTAAAGTCTTTACTGAATTTGTTACAATATGGTTTTATGTCTTGGGTTTTCGGGGGGGTTTTTTGGCCTAGAGGCATGTGGGATCTTTATTTTAGCTCCCCGACCAGGAGTTGAACCCACACTCCCTGCATTTGAAGCTGAAGTCCCAACCACTCCACCAGGGAAGTCCCCATAACTTTACTGAATTTTCTCTTACCTCTCCTAGCAGAGATTTCTAAGCATCCCTGTGTGCTTTTTCCCACTTACTTAAATCAGAAAAGAGAATGAAGAAAAGAAAGCTTGTGGGTCAAGGTTACTCACTCCACATGTACAGTTGAGCAGCTACATATGCCTGGCACAGGAAGGGGATGACGGACGGGGGGGTGTGTACTATGAAAAGGCAGACACTCCAGTGGTGCACACATCAACATCATTACAGGGGAACAACATGGTGAAGTAAAAGGGATGGGCGGTAGTGGTGGAGAAGGGGCTTAGAGCTGGTCTATTTAGGGTCTCAGTTGTAAAGAACCACCTGCCAATGCAGGAGACATAAGAGACATGGGTTCAATCTCTGGATCAGGAAGATCCCTTGGAGGAGGAAATGGCAACCCACTCCAGCATTCTTGCCTGAAGAATCCCACGGACAGAGGAGCCTGGCGGGCTACAGTCCAAAGAGTTGGACATGATTGAAGTGATTTAGCATGCACACGTGGGAGGTGGGGGGTAGGAAGCACTAGTAGAAGCAGGGTCACCAGTAAGGAGGCTGTTGAGGGAGACCAGGAAGAGATGATGGTGACCCGGACTGGGGTGGGGGCAGAGGAGCTGGGATCAGTGCTTGGGTTCCAAGTGAGTGACATAAAGGACTCACTGTGCTCTTCACTATGGTCACAAAATATTCCTGGGTGTGAACTTAAGATACCAAACAAGTGACATAAGGAGCAAATCTTGGTTTCCCCCTTGTCTCTGTCCTTCTACATGAGTCATGTCTAGAACCACCTGAGCAGACTGGGCCATCGCTCCCACCGCAGATGACACAATACCGCCTGCTAACACAATGGTCTCTTTGGGGATGGTAATCAGGTCCAGGGTTCTGACCACTTAGAGGCGCCACACCTTGATAGCTACTGCATGATGACGCTCACTTACTCTAAGGAACCTGCCTAGGGGCCGGATTCCTGAGCATGACACAAACTGCAACTAGGAATGCAACTGACAAGACATTGTCAACAGCAGCAGAAGGAAAGGAAGAGCTGTTAGGTTTTGAGTTGACATTAAACAGATGTTGGTGTGGGCAGGCTCTGTAGGTTTCCAAGTGAGGTCTTTAATTTCCTGTTTCAGTACAGAGCTGATGCTGACCTAATTGGGAGACTGCAGACAGCTAGCTGGTTTCCAGGAAAACTGAAAAGATGAGAGTAGAATTTTCAGATCTGGTACCTTTTTTCCTGATAGTTCTTGTGGTCATATAGCTCAGTCCTTAGCCCACAGTGCAAAACAGTCATTTCCAGCTTATAAGAAAAAAGGAAATGCCTTGGTTGCTGATACCAGCCACAAGAAAAGCCTCTCTCTTACAGACTGCCTTCTCACTCCCACCTTCTGCACAACTATCATGCAGTAATAAACTGTGTGTTTAGAGGTTCCTTGCCCATCTCCCCCTGTAGAATGCATCCTCTGATCAACAGCAGTGGTAAATGTGCCTGTTCTGTTTGCGATGGTATCTCTAGCACCGAATATAGCATCTTATATTGGTAACTGTCCAGAACATATTGGCAGACTGGATAAATGAATAGATGAATTGCCTTTAGCATCTAAACCTTGATGATCAGCCCTAGAAGGCTAAACACATGAGCAGACCACCCTTGACTCTGTGAACCAAGGTTTGTGTGTTAGTCACTCAATCATGTCTGACAATTTGTGACCCAGTGGACTGCAGCCCACCAGGTTCCCCTGTCCATGGACTTTTCCAGGCAAGAATACTGGAGTGGGTTGCCATTCCCTTCTCCAGGGGATCTTCCTGACCCAGGGATGCAACCTGGGCCTCCTGCATTGCAAGCAGATTCTCTACCATCTGAGTTACCAGGGAACTAAAGCTTTATAAAGATCATTTTGGGCTCCTTTTCCTGTTCCTATGTTTATTGGTCACTGGGACTCAGATTTCCCTTCAAATAGCCTGGCAACATTACAGCTTCTGCTGAAAGTTGCCCAAAGGGAAACAAGACAATCCCAACCCAAGCAAGCAAGAAGGTTTGCTGATAAAACTTTAAGGGTGGGGGGTGTGGGGAGGCAAAATTTGAATGTTCTCATTTAAGTACTTGGCACTCAAAGCAGTAGGAAACCCATGGTTCAGGTCACCCACCAGAAAGTGAATCCAGAGAGCTGCTTCATTTTGGAAAGTTAAAATGGTTAGATATAAAAAATGGGGAGAAAAAAGCAATAAATGTTGGAAGGGGCAGGGCTGGTGAGGGGAGAAATAAGTCATAACAAAGGCAGCCTTGAGGCCTCGGGCAGATAGGAGAAGAGATAAGTCTCTTGGCTAAGTTAGTCACACCCACCTACACACAATTCTCTTGGCAAAGGTTCCTTTACTAACAAAGCAGGCACATGTTTTAAACAAAACATGTGCAGTGTAACAGCTAGGGTGCCTATAAATGTAGTTTTAAATTAAAAAAAAAAAAAGAAAACATCAAAGGGGGCAGAATATAACAAAACATGATCCAATACAAGAATACTGAGAGTATTAAGAGTCCTTATGGCCGCAAAGAAAACTCAAATTTCCTCAATGTACTTTAAATGATGTAGTTTTTAATAAAGGGTGTTTGGACCTTGAGTCAAAGACTGCAGAGCTGACATTCACTCCAAATGCACTGTGAGGTGGGAAACACATGGTGATTCAGAGCAAGAATCAGAGGGAAAGAGAGAGGGAGAACAGGAAGGGACATCGAGAAAACTCATTTCCTTTTCTTCAGCTCTTCAGGCTAATCCAATGGAACATCTTTCTTCTGAACCAGCTATAAAGACATCCCACCTAGGAGACTGGTCTTGGAAGGTGTTAATGCTGCTGGCATTGCCACTCAAAGTTTACACAACTAACCATCCCCTAGGAAAGGAGCCTCTCAGGGTTTAAGAATAAAAGAATATGAAAAGATCTGGGCCTAGTGGTAGAACAAACAAATTTATCTTTCAAATGCAAGGCAAAGATAGCATTCTAAACTCCCAGACCAAGTAAACAAAAGCAGGCTACCTCTAACACAACCTAGAGTTCCAACCATATTCTTTCTAACTCCTCAACCAACATCTTTTTACTTCCACTATAGTTTCTCAGTTTTTCTGTCTCTCTTCTTTTAATTATCTACATTATGCTTCCACTTCTTTCATTGATAATCATCTAGATTTCAAGGTAATTTTTAAATACCCGTTTTGAGTAATAAATAAAATACAATGTCACACTGATCATCTCATGGCTGTTTAAAATCTTTTGAGATATCCCACTATGTACTCCATCAAATTCCAACAGAAGAGTCGAGATACTCAAAAACCTCATATCCAGCCCCAATTTGTCCCTCAGATATCCTACACTTCAATCATATCAGATTGTGTAGCATTTGTTCTCACTTGAATGGTTTACACATTCTCCATCACTTTCAAATAAGAAAATCTTAACCTCTCTTCTGCAGAACAAAAACGTGTTGTCTACAATTTCAGTGGACAAGGAATGCTGCCCACTATCAAGCAATCAGCCACGGATGACAGTGTACTCTGTGGGGAAGTCAGGATGTTGAAAAACATGATACTAAACCTGAAACAGTTAAGATATATATCTAAGGAAGAGTTTTGATGGGCCCACACTCTTACATCTTCCCATACATAGACAAGCACTCAATTGTTAACTTAAGACGTCTATCTTTTGTGGTCAGCAATAACCTCTTGCTGTTCGACTATGTAGTTTTGGGGGGTTTTTTTTTTGTTGTTGTTTTTGTTTGTTCTTTTCAACGGAAACTCATAAATCCTGGCTCCTCCCTTACCTCTTCAGTTCCTTAGAGCTATCTGAGAGGCAGTCTCCTGGGTTATGGTCCTCAGTAAAGTCCCCCAAATAAAATATAACTCAAAACATTTAGGTCACGCATTTTTCTTCAGTGGACACGTGTAAGCCTAAATAAAATTAGCCAACACCTCTTCTATCAAGCATTTCTCTACATTCAGGAATTAGAGCTCAAATTTATCTTATGTTCACTACACTCCTCTCTATCTTCATTTTATTTACATATATATTTAGTTCCCTATTTTGCAGGGGGCAACCGGTAAACCCAGAGGACATTCTTATCTTTAGACACACACACATACACAAAACCTATCTTGGTGAAAACAGGTGAGAGTTCTAAATTTACTAGTCAAGTGTTTTGAGATTTTCAATTCTGATTTCTCTTCCCCAAAATCTAATCTTTGAAAGCTCATATAATCTCTGACTTTTCTTTTTCCTATGCATTTGTGACTCTGAACAAGTGAAAATCAATAATCCTTGAAATCCATGTTTTATAATATGACATCATAACATTTGATGAAACCTCACCTTCAATAGGAATTATTTCAAGTTATACAATGATAAAAGGCTACTACACATTCAATAACTCTTTAAAAAACATTTCCATTTTATTAACTATGTAGCACCTGCATGTATTTGAAAACTAAATTGTGAGAGACTCCATATAAAACAAGGTTTGGCCTCATCCACACAGCATTAACCAGACATATTTTGAAGTAATTCCTAGCCTATTCTCAACTCCACAGACTCTGTGGTGTACTACTGTGAATGTCAATCAAGTAGCCATTGCTTGGCCAAACTTCAAGCAGGCAACTTTACTTCTAAACTTGTCCTTGAATGAGGAAATGAAGAAAGCTCTATCCAGGAGCAAGCCAACAGTTCTGATGAGATGTTGCAGGATACAGAAAAAGTGGAATTGAAAGTAGTGCTAAGGTTTCTAGACCAAAAACCTGAGAGAAAAGATACCATAACCAAAATAGAGACTAGAGGAAGATGAGCTGGTTTTGCAAGGAAGGGCATGAGGTCACTAGGTGGTCATTGGATCTGAGATGTTTGAATTGAGATGTTCAGGAAGCAATTGGAAATACAGGTCTGGAGGTCAGCCAACTAGAGGTGGAGATTTAGAAAACATCTGCAAAGAGAAAAAGAATCACAGGAGTGGAGACATTGTGGGTTCAGAAGAAGTTTAGGAAAGAATCTTGAAAATATCTTTCAAAGGCAATTGGAAAAAATATTGAATTAAAAAGGCAAGACAGATAACAGAAAGGGAATTGGCATTTATTGGCCACCACCAGGGAGAAGGAAATGGCAACCCACTCCAGTGTTCTTGCCTTGAGAATCCCAGGGACAGGGGAGCCTGCTGGGCTGCTGTCTATGGGGTCGCACAGAATCGGACATGACTGAAGTGACTTAGCAGTAGCACCAGGGACTAGGCCAGGTACTTAAATATGTGATCACATTTAACCCCCACCATTTTCTTTTGTTGCCGGTTATGCCCATTGTGTGTGCAAGCACCTGAAAATCTCAGTGTCCACTGTCACAGATCAAATGCTACATTCACTGTGGAAGAAACAGGATGGTGCACGAAGAAAGCTAAAGGAGATCAGATTTCACACAGCCAAGGAAATTATTAAGGAGGATAGGCATAGGGAGAGACTTGGATTGTCAACATGTCTGTATTCTTTGAGCAGAGTCTCTGGTGAGGGATGGGGGAGCCGCTAAATTTTAAGATTGGTCCCGTTGATAAAATACAATGAGTCCAAGTAACAATACTTATGCAATGACCAATCTAGAAATTACATTAAGACAGTAGGTTAACTGTGAACAAGTAAGCCCCCTATTACAGGGATTTAAGCCCAATCAACATACCCAATAAACACCCACTCCAACACATGGCTCTAGCAGGTCCACCACACTTCACTGACTTATGTTCCATTTTCAGTTTTATCTTCTGAAAGTCTGATCATATGTTTAATTTCTTAAAACCCAACATCCCCTGCCATAAATTGAAGGTGATAGTAAAAATAAAATTCTGTTACATTATTTTAAAACTGTGCATCACCACCTAGAACTTGAGAACCTCAATGTCATCAATAGGGCTCCCAAAGGATATATTTCAATTGAGAAAAACGAGGTGCCCAAAACAGGCTTGACTGGGAGAGGCAATAAAATATTTATTAAGCTGTGGATGGGAGATCAGATGCAGAGAGAATGGCTCCAGAGCCAAGACTCTCGTCACTCCTACGTGCTGCCTTCTGCCAGGGGCTCCCCTCCCTCCTCAGCACCAGAACTCCGCAAGAATTTAAGCAGTAAACCCACCAGATTCTGCCTGAGTGCACTTTAATGCCAGGCTGCTGGGTGGAAGAAAGAAACGTGAAACTTGAGAAAGTGTAATCATGTGTAGTCAATAAGGTAAGTGGTAAGTTAAATGATCATTTCTCCAGTGTTTGCCTTTCTTTGCAGGTGTTTTTACTAAAATGAGAATGAGAATATAGCTGTACGTCATCATGACCCACTGAGTTAGACTTACAACTAGTCTTACATGAGGATGAATGGTACCTGGGAAGTACAACGGTCACTTCTGAATGAAGCCTATATCAAATGAAAAGGCAAACTAGAAAAGGTAAGGCGATGCAGTCCTAGAGAGTGACCTTTCAGAATTTCCCAAATGCTTAACCATCTACATAAAATTTAAATACATCTTAATGGCTTTACTTAAGCTAGAAAGACACAACATGTAAGAAATTTGTACTTGGACTTCTCAATACTTACAACAGCTCAGGGTCCATTCAGATTACCAAACACAACCTGAATCCATTGCCACATAAAAGATCTTTCTTAGCATTTCAAAGACAGATTTGATTTGATCACATTTAATGGCTATTGCCAGTGAATTACTACAAACAGGCTCATATTTGAGATACACATTTCCCCAATTCAGAGATTTAAAACAAAGCTTTTCGAATAATGATTATGATTTTATAACTCTTTAAATTTCCCAAACTGCCCTATCTATTGTCTGATTCATGTGAGATAAATGGTGAAGGAGAGAGGAAAAACAAGGCAAATTCCATAAGTCTATAAATATGTAATTTTACAGCTTTCTGAAAGAGCTTACTATTTTCAATACTCACCAAATTACATGCCCATGATAGAAATTTCTATTTCATAAAAGAATGTGATAAAAATTGATGATGTAAACTAGACCCATCTGTCAAGTAACGTGGCATTCACAGTGGCCTCAGGGCAAAGCGGCTGCAAGACGTGCATCCCCGATAACGTGTACATAGAGAGGACCTTCATTAAGCTGCATGAAACCTACCATTGAGGTGGATGAACACTGGTGCTAGACCGCATAAACGACATATATATTAAGTTAAAAGGTAAATTTTCTGACTCGTGGCCTGGATATTAGGGCTGTGGTGGAAAACGAGCTATCATATGCTTCTTAAATTACCTTGCAGTGAAACAAGATAAGGAGGTGACCGAGGGATGTGTCCTCTACTTAGCTCCATTAGTTCCAGCGGTGGGAATGCCCATGCTCCTGGCTTCCGCTGAGTTTCCTCAGCAGCAGTAGGATGACTCAGGGGTTAAGCACACAAGTCAGACAGACTCAAAGGATGGAGCTGATGCTCAACAATGAGATGTGAGACTTAACCCTCAGCTGCACACAACATTGCGTGAGGAATACTGGAAAACTGCCCACCAAGTATTTGGCAGGGCACTCAAAACACATTGCTACCAGGCTGCCCAGAGGGCCTCAGCAGGAAACATAAACGGGGAGCCTATATCCTCTATACAGAAGTGCGTCTTCCTGAGAGTGACATTTCCTGAAAAAACCTTGCCAAGGAAAGTGGCTAGGAGTGAGGAAGGAAAAAAACCTATGGAGTGCTTTTAGGTGTGCATCCCCCAAAATGCTCTTTACAGCTCGGAATTAGATACCGTTTTCCCCATTTTATTTTCTAGATGAGAAAAGAGAGTTTCAAACAAAGGTTCCAATTAGTTAAAAATGGCCAGAGCGTAAGTCAAATTGAGGATTGCCACATTCTAAAAATAACTATAACTAATATTTATTGAATGATCATGGCTCAGAATCTTACAAGCATAATCTTGCAAAGTACTTGAGACAACCTGATGAATAAGAAAATGTATGAACTCTATTTTAGACTAAGGAAACTGAGGCATGCAGAGTTAAGCAAGTGCTGGAGTGTGGGTAATAAATTTTAGTGTCAGTATTTGAACCAAGGAAATATAATTCCAGAACCATGCATGTCTCGAAAGCTTCTCTTTCCCCTGTGTGCTCAGGAAATAATAGGATCCAGAGTGAAGAAAAATTCACACATACCTCCCCACACCCACACCCACCCACACTCACTTTATACACACACATATATCACATATACACACACACATACCCAATAGACGCACGCACATACACACTCATTTAAAATGGGAAAAACTTTTAAAAAGTTAAAAGTCCCAGCCTACTAATCTGCTTTGGAATAGCATAAGGAAAAAAATCTAGAATGGTGTGGTTCAGAGAATTCTTATTAAAAACATGTTCAACTGTCTTTGGTTAACGTCCTATGCACAGAGCCACCAACTCAGTCTCTCCTTGAAAAATGTGAAGAGAAAGGGAACAGGAAAGGAGAAATACTTAACCATGATGCAGGGAAGAGGCAGCTGAAACGATTGAATGTATTATCCAGCTGGCCCTACTGGTAAAGAACCTGTGTGCCAAGGCAGGACACAAGAGACATGAGTTCGATCCCCGGGTCTGGAAGATCCCCTGGAGGAGGGCATGGCAACTCATTCCATTATTCTTGCCTGGAGAATCCCTTGGACAGAGGAGCCTGGCGGGCTACAGTCCATGGGGTCACAGAGAGTCAGATATGACTGAAGTGACTTAGCAAACATGCATTCCTCAAAAGATACCCTGGACAGATCTTGATAATGTCCAGATTTAGGACAAGACCAGCCCCACAGTTCGGAGGGGTCACTGCTCAAGATGTAGCCCTGACCCTCCGCCCTCCTCCCTGCCTTAGAAGTGTACCGCCAGGCTGGGCAGCCCCCGCACAAGGGAGGCCCACAAGGGTCTGTGCCCCACTCACGTGTGCTCAGAGTCACAGACCCTGGAAGCCCATACTGCCTCGGGACCATTCCTCAAATCCTTCCAAAGGAGACAAGGCAAAGTTGGCAAGAGTCGGTGCCATAGATATCAACGGCTTATACTTATCCCACAACAGCACTAGGAGTTGGATACTATGGTTATCACCATTTTACCAAAGAGGAAACTGAGGCACACAAAGATGAAGTAACTTGCCTGTCACATAGCTAAGCTCTGGATGGGATAGCGTGTATAGACTGAGGCAATTTGACTCCAGAGCTCTCAAGTGAAAGCATTAATCCCTCATGTCTGACACTTGGTGACTCCATGGACTGCAGCCCACCAGGCTCCTGTCCATGGAATTCTCCAGGTAAGAATACTAGAGAATTTCCTCTTTAGGGCATCATCTGGACCCAGGGATCAAACCCGGGTCTCCTGTATTGCGGGCAGATTCTTTATCATCTGAACCGCCAGGGAGCTCTTGAGGCTGCCCTGCAAACCCCTTCTTTTCATATTCCTTCCATTTCTGAAGCTCAGGAGCAGAGACAGGGAAATTCTTTCACATATTAAAGGTGTTTAGACACCTTTCCCAGGCCCTACCCCCACCCAGTTACTCCCTCTTCCCTCTCTCCTCCTTCTACACACACGCAACACAAACCTTATCTGTTGTTTAAAACACAGAGCTCTGCCTGTCCAGCTCACCCTTGTGTAAATGCAGGGAGATTTCCGATATGGAGGCCTGTAATCCCTCAGCAAAACTCTGATATGGGTCTCTTAGGTGAAAGAGCAAACATATTAGCTTTACAGGAGAATGTACTTATTGAGTTAAAAATACACAGACGAGAAAAGGAGGAGTGACCAGAATGGAATAGCAAAGAAAATCAACCTACTTGCAGGCCAGATAACCACCTCCACAGAAAGTCTGCATTAACCATTACATGCATTAACAACAACAATAAAATCAAACCCAACAATTAAACCTCTTATCTGCTCACTTGCCTAAAACTCCCAGTCACCTCCTTTGGTCACTTTATTCTTATTCCCTTTGAATCACCAGGGCCAGCCTGAACACCTTTTTTATTATGATACTATTATTATTATTATCTGATTCTTGCAGTGCCTGCTTACAAATCACTTGCACAAACAGTACCTCATATAATAAACTGAATCATCGGTACAACCCAGAAAAGCTGGAGTTTGCCCATTTCCCAGATTAGGAAATAGAGCTTTAGGGAGGTTACCCAGCCCAGAGAGCAGGAAGCTGATCTCCAGATTCTATAATAAATCCACTGCTGCTCCCATTTCACCTCTTTTGGTCCCTTTGATGGCCACCTCCACACCCTTCTTCCTGCATCCCAGCCTTCTGGTTCTATGTTCTTCTGTGTCATCCCCAAATTGCTACATCCCAGAATTTCCAACAGTGTTTACTCACTCATACAACTAAAGGCATGATCTTAGCCTGGATCAGATATGCCCCTCTGAAACAACCAGATCAAGAATCAAATCAGCTCGTGCAGTCTCAAATAAATTAAAAGCAGAAAGCATTAAAAACCATCTCCATATGCTCCTCCACGCTCACCCCTCCCCGCCAAAAAGGGAGAAAATATACTTCAAGAATATACGCAATCTAGTACGAGTGGGTCTCACTGAGTGATGGGACTGTAATTTTCTTCATCATGATACTTTATACTTTCTAAATTTTCTATAATTAATATATTTCACATACTGACACTGGAGGAAAAATCATTTTTTAAAATGTTAAGCCATGAAAACATTGAGATGTCATGTCGCTTGAGGAAGGAAGGAAAGGGACTTATCTTGCAGGGTCATGTGGGGGCTGTGGAGAAGATGGGGTGAAGGTGGCACCCACTATCCCTAGAGCACACGGTGGGGCAGGCTGCGTGGACAGCTCCCTCTCTCCACCAGAGGCTCTGACTTCTGGGAACCAGCCGCCCCTCCCTAAGGGCTGCCAACCCTTTCCACATCTAAACACGCTGACTTGTACCAACAGAGAATGCCTATCCTTTAAAACAAGTTTAAAGACTGTTTGGATCTCGCAGAGAGGGGGTTGATTATCCCTTAGGCAGAGCTAATTATTTTGACCTAATGCTTTGAGATCCCCTGGTATCAGATCTGACTCAAAAGCATCTCAGAGGTCATCGTACCTGGTCTTGAAGCCCAGACTTAAAAGCAACATTTGAGATGCTGCCAAAGGGCATAACCTCTCTAACTCTCAGTGGCTCCACATTCACAGCACTGAAGGTGGCAGAAATTTCAGTCACCAGCTGTGACAAACGGAGCTTTTAGACCCCAATCCAACAACTGGGCAAACCCACAAATATGGTTTCCTCAATCTGAAGACAGAGCTCCAGAAATGGAAAATGTGTTTTAACCTGAGTGTTACATTCACAGGAGGAAGTCTGACCTCCCACAAACCCACTCATGAAAAGGGAGAAAAACAGATTCAGAAAGTGAAAGCATTTCAAGTGTGATATTAACTGAATGTCAAAATAATAAACACGCAAAGCAGACAGGCCAGAAGGAGCAAGTAATAAATCAAAACACTTGTGGGAATCGGACCTCATTAGGTTTGAAAAAAAGAACACTGTTTCACAAACTGGCTATTAGCACAGGGCTCTCTCTCCCTCCCTGCTTTTTTTTTTCTCTTTCAAAAAAAAATTGGGACGAGGCCCAAATCTTTAATACGTAATTTCTTTCCTTATTGTACATGTCTCAGCAAGTCGCCATCAGCTGTTATTTGTTATTAAGGATCTGTGTAAACATAAAGCCAGGAGACTGACTCATGCAGCAGAACAGGAAGAGAAAGGATTTGATCACACTGTTACTTTCAACTGCCTTCGTGTTAGGCATCATCCATTAGGGAGAAGATGGCAGTTCACAGTGAAGCATTTGAGCGCAGTTGGAAGCCAGTTCTAGAATGAAACAACGCAGCAGCAGGTAACCACAGATGCATGGAAAGACTTAGGGATGGGTGAAGATCTGAGCCTGGCATGGACAGGAGGTGACTCACACAGTAGAATCCTGCAGGGGAAGAGGGACACGGGGGGCCCTGGGCATCCTTCTCAGAAGGAGAACAGCTGCTAGGAAAAGCTGCTGGGCTCAGCATCCTTAAACACGTGGGCTGAGGGCTTGATGTTTATGATTTGGGAATGGGGGACAGGAGAAAGCCTGTTTTCCAGCTCCACTGGGTACTCCACAGCCCTGGGGGAGCCAGGAAGGGAAGAATTATAGCAGGACATTTGCAGTCAGCAGGAAGACATTTTTTTATTTTTTGTCCAGAAAGTAGTACATCCTACACTCAGCCCAGAATCCACTACTCTGCTGTGTTATGGGTAAATGCGATTCTCTGAGCACCCGCCTCCATTCCCGGGTACCCTGGAAGTCCTTCAAACGCCAGTTGTAAGTGGCTGAAGACAGAACTGACACCTCCAAGGCCTGGGAACTAACTTAAAAATGTTAATTTGGAGTCACATGATCAGCCCTGTTGTACCCAGCTACAATCAAGTTAAGAAAAGAATGAGTTAAGATACGACTGCTTCAATTGCAGCAAGTAAGTATGTTCTAAGACAACTCAGGGTTTCCCTGGTGGCTCTGGCAGTAAAGAATCTGCCGGCAATGCAGGAGACTGAGGTTCAATCCCTGGGTTGGGAAGATCCTCTGGAGAAGGAAATGGCAACCCAATGTAGTATGATAATCCCATGGACAGAGGAGCCTGAGAGGCTACGGTCCATGAGTAGCAAAGAGTTGGACATGACTGAACAACTTTCACTTCACTTCAAGACAACTCAGGAAATGTAAGAGACACAGCTTCAATCCCTGGGTCGGGAAGATCCTCTGAAGAAGGGCATGGCAACCCACCCTAAGTCCCTTCAAGGACATGACTGAAGCGACTTAGCACACACACACAAGACAACTCAAGAAAGCAAGGTCAAGAAAAAACAACTACTAGAAAGTCCAGCGTGGGCTTCTAACCATGTGCATGTGTGTGTGCGCAGTCGTTCTTGACTCTTTGCAACCCCCTCGGGCTGTAGCACGCCAGGCTCCTCTGTCCATGGGATTTTCCCAGGCAAGGATACTGGAGTGGGTAACCATTCCCTTCTCCAGGGGATCTTCCCAACTCAGGGATCAAACTTGCTTCTGAATTTCCTGCATTGGCAGGCAGACTCTACCACTGAGCCACCTGGGAAGCCCCCTTCTAACCAAACTTAGTATCAAAAACTGCAAAATTAGAAAATTAACATTCAACTCTCTATTACATAAGCCTACACCACCAAAATCTAGCTAGAAAGTGTTCATACTGGGATTTATTACCCTAGTATAGATTAACAGATCAACCAGTTCAATGTCTCTGAAACACTAACCATTTCTTACATTCTTCAAAGCATTAGACTTGTTTCTGTTTGCAAATGCCATGTGTACTTTTTAAGGTTAAACAGCCAGGATGGTTGGGACTCAGAATCCTCTTTTAAAGAAGTTTGCATTGTATTCTTTTTATAAGATTTTTAGCAGCCCTCAGGCAGGAATTTCATAGTAATCACAAATCAAAGTAAAAGGAAAAAAAGATGTTCTAATTCAAGATTGAACCATGATAGAAATGAAAAATATAAAAATATACTTCTGGTACAAATTAGTACATTTGTCTTACAACTCAGGGCAGGTTTTTAATGATACCCTTTTCCTTCATTGATTTTTTTTCATTTTCATTTATTCTTTTTTTAAAGAGCAAAAAGCAATCACAGTTATATCCATTTAGTTGTAGCACACCTATATCTGATCTAAACAATTTTTATGTATCTAGATATAGACAAAAACACTTCATCTAGATGTGTATTTTATTTTTACTTTTTACACTGCAGCTATTCAAAAGTGTGAAAGTCGCTCAGTCATGTCCAATTCTCTGTGACCCCATGGACTATATAATCCATGGATTTCTCCAGGCCAGAATACTGGAGTGGGTAGTCATTCCCTTCTCCAGGGAATCTTCCCAACCAGAGGATCAAACCCAGGTCTCCCACATTGCAGGCAGATTCTTTACCATCTGAGCCACCAGCTATTCAAACCCAAAGAGAATTCTGTATTTGAACAAAGGCCAGGACCTGGTGGTCCTGTCAGCAAAGTAGAGACTGAAGGACAAATGTTTGCTTAATGAAGGGACAGATGAATGAAGAGAGACTGCATGCAGAATTTCCCAATGAAAATTTGTCAAAGGAATTTCCTGGTGATCCAGTGGTTAGGGAGCTTCCCAGGTGGCTCAGTGATAAAGAATCCACCTACCAATGCAGGAGACATGAGTTAGAGCCCTGGGTCAGGAAGATCCCCTGGAGAAGGAGATGACAACCCACCCCAGCATTCTTGCATTGGAAATTCCGTGTACAGAAGAACCTGGTGGGTTACAACTCATGGGGGTTGCAAACAGTCAAAAATGACTGAGCAACTGAGCACGCAGCAGTGGTTAGGGTTCCAAGCTTCCACTGCACTGGGCCCAGGTTTAATCACTGGTCGGGGAACTAAGATTCCACAAGCCATGTGGAACAGCCAAAAAACAAATCAAAGGAAAGGGTGTCAGAAGCAAGAACCTCTAGCTGCCATCACTGACCCTTTTCCTTTTTCAAGGTGCAGCCAATGCTCTTTCAGAGAGGAACCCATTGAGACAAACCAACCGTATTACAGTGTTTGCAAGGGAAATTTCAAACAACCATCGACTGTCACCAAGATAGTTAAATGCATCCTATTAAAAGATCAGAAAAGTGGATCAGTTGAGATTCCACAATCAATTCTGCTTGTTGGCCACCTGTAATTTCCTAAGTAGGCACATGCTTTAACCAAATCCCTTCTCATTCTAAAGGCAGGTTATTAACTTCAGTTCCTGCTTAAGGAATCAACACTTTGAGCCAATTTATGAGCTTCCAGGAGATCAGCGTAAAAATAAAGCAGTCATGTCAATACTGCCTGCTACGTTTCATTTGAGCCAAGCAAAAGGCCTTGGTATGGAAACTAAGAGGAAGTTCCGTTTAACAATGAATATGCCCTATAGTAAACTTGAGGGCTCGGTGGTCAAGAATCTGCCTGCATTGCAGGAGACAAGCGTTCGATCCCTGGGTTGGGAAGATCCCCTGGAGAAGGGAATGGGTACCCACTCCAGTATTCTTGCCTGGAGAATCTCCTGGTCAAAGAAGCCTGGCAGGCTACAGCACAAGGGGGCAGTAAAGTCGGACATGACTGAGCACATAGTAAATTCATTATTTATCCTATCATCTGGCAGCTCTACTTCTCTAAACACTGGCATTTTTTGGTCCAAATATGTAAACAAATCATAAGGCCTTATTGGTTTCTCGTTCTGTTTGTGGCCCTTCGCTGAATGTTTGAATGAGGAAATGGAGACAGTAGCAGTCATCACCCCTTGCCCCTGCCTCCCACACATGTCAATAAAGGACACAGACACGTACTTGATTAAGGGGGTTGATGACTCTTAAGAGAAGAAAGCTGTTGTGCTCAAAGCGAATGTGTGAGAAGGGTTATAAGTCTTCTATTCTAAGATGCATGAAAATCTCCTAAGGGATACAGACTGAAAAGCTGAAAGAAAAACAATCATGACAAATCAACAGTACCTTTTCTTTCTTTTTTTTTTTTTTTGGTTTTCAAACAACTGATTTGTCATTTTCTCTTTTTGCTTAAATAAAGCAAATCCACCTTTAAATATAACCTCCAGGTCAACTTTACTGGGAGGCTTTATTTTTTTTCTTCATGCCTTAATGGTAGAACAGAGGTTTGAGTAAACATCACAAATCTTCATATCAACGAAACATTCCATTTAGCTGAAGGAAATATCTAGAGTCTTCTATGCTCAGTGGTTCTCAATGGCTAGAAGGGAGCAGGCAATCAAGGACTATATAGTGAATGAGCAAGAAAAGAAACCAAATCCTTCCTCCACTCTTTAAAGTCTTCCAAAAATCTAGTGTCCTCAGGCCCAGGCATGATAGTTAATTCTCTATTCTTAGCTCAAGAGGTGTTCATTTCTCTCCTACCACCTTTATTATCCCAGTTTTATCAAGTTCCTCTTCTCCCTGAAAACCTTTCCAGATAACTCCAGTCAACTTTCCCTCCCCCCACCCCGATCTCCATAGAACCAGCATTTAATATCTTATCAAACATTTTGATGACAAAGAGCTAAAAGGCATCTTGTAAAACACTTATTCCAGCTAATTATTTTCTACATGTGGGAAAGTTAAGAAACTTGCCCATGATCAGATAACTGCATACTTTCAAACAGAGATTTGAACCTCAGTGTTTCCACCCTAAAGTACTCCTCAAGAAGACTATAGACCTTTTGGGGAGCTTGGGCTTTAGATGAGAAATTACTTTAAGTAAATGTACTGGTAGTTTACCCTTTCACTGAAAGCTAACCATTATGTTCCTTGCATAAAGTTGCTCTGCAGTAGATCCTCAACCTTTATTTCCCCAAACCCCATTAGTTCCTAAATTAGAAAATCCCTATCAGATATGCAGATGACACCACCCTTATGGCAGAAAGCAAAGAATTAAAAAGCTTCTTGATGAAAATGAAAGAGGAGAGTGAAAAAATTGGCTTAAAATTCAACATTCAGAAACTAAAATCATGGCATCAGGTCCCATCACTTCATGACAAATAGATGGGGAAACAGTGGAAACAGTGAGACTTTATTTTCTTGGGCTCCAAAATCACTGCAGATGGTGACTGCAGCCATGAAATTAAAAGATGCTTGCTCCTTGGAAGAAAAACTATGACCAACCTAGACAGGATACTAAAAAGCAGAGACATTACTTTGCCAACAAAGGTCCATCTAGTCAAAGCTGCGGTTTTTCCAGTCTTCATGTATGGATGTGAGAGCTGGACCACAAAGAAAGCTGAGTGCTGAAGAATTGATGCTTTTGAACTGTGGTGTTGGAGAAGACTCTTGAGAGTCCCTTGGACTGCAAGGAGATCAAACCAGACAATTCTAAAGGAAATTAGTCCTAAATATTCATTGGAAGGACTAATGCTGAATCTGGAAGTTCCAATAGCTTGGCCACCTGATGTGAAGAACTGACTCATTTGAAAAGACCCTGATGCTAGGAAAGATTGAAGACAGGAGGAGAAGGGGAGGACAGAGGATGAGATGATTGGATCGCATCACCAACTTGATGGACATGAGTTTGAGTAAGCTCCAGGCATTGGTGATGAACAGGGAAGCCTGGCATGCTGCAGTCCATGGGGTTGCAAAGAGTCGGACATGACTGAGTGACTGAATTGAACTGATTATAAAATATAATTTGGTCAAATCTTTCAATTTGACCAAATCAAACTTCTGAAAAGGATTTCTATAATCCCAATTTAGGACGATTCAAAGTATAATATGAGAACATGTATCCAACCAGAAAAACAAAGACACATTGAAAGAAAGCATAGCATCATAGTTTAGAGTGTAAATCAATAGACAGACTTCTCAGGTTGAGTCCAGACTCCACATTTACTAGCCGTGTGGCTTTGGGCAAGTTGCTTTGTTCTCTGGGCCTTACTTTCCTTATCTATGAAAAAATGAATAATGACAGTCACTACCTTCACCAGGTTGTAAAGCTACAAAGAAATACTGCAAGAAAAGAGGTTAACATAGAGCCAGATTCTCAACAAGTGTGCATGGTGACCTTAACACAAATGATTTAAAGCAATGGCAGAAAATTAAAAAAATAAATAAATAAAATAAACAAGATATACTGCTATATACCCAAGGGCCTATGAGTGCATTTGTGAACCACTGTTAACATTCATTCATGCAAGCTTCCATTCATTCACTCATTCATTTCAAGAGCAAGTACATACCAGGCTCAGTTCTAGGATTCTGAGGATTCAAGAGGGAATTAACTAGACCTGATCTCCCTGGTGGCTCAGAGGTTAAAGCGTCTGCCTCCAATGTGGGAGACCAGGGTTCGATCCCTGGGTTGGGAAGAGCCCCTGGAGAAGGAAATGGTAACCCACTCCAGTATTCTTGCCTGGAGAATCCCATGGACAGAGAAGCCTGGTAGGCTACAGTCCATGGGGTCGCAAAGAGTCAGACACGACTGAGCGACTTCACATCACCTTCACCTTTGATCTACAGAGGTTACACTGTGATTGACAGCTAAAGCCAAGAATGCTGGACCGCACCCTTATTCCACTAATTTAACCATGGCTGCAAACACTTCTTTTGAAGCTGTATTCACAGCAGGATTACTCATGAAAAGAATTTGTTACAATGCAATCACTCATTGTTCTTGAATTAACAAATACATATAACACAGCATGATCGATCTCCTTACCTACCACAATCCTGTCTATAAATTATTTGATTTCCAAAAATGAAATCCATCTTAAAGCACACAATTATCCAGTACCAAGCACATCTGAAAAGAAGACAGGGATTTTTAAAAAGGCAATCCCAAAATTTTCAAGTCATAGCAGCAATATATTAATTCTATAACACTGTCAAGGTGACCACTTTCAAGGATCTATTTGCATAAAAGTCTCTGTATGGGCGCTCTGAAATAAAATCATGCTGTACTTGAGAGTTACACAGACTTTTGTGTAAGTACACTGCTCAGCAAAACTGAATGTCTAGCATACAGCAAGCACAAAATGAGTAATTTATTGAATTGAACTAAGAGTCTAAAACATACTGGAATGAAATAGATGTGTGAAAAGGGTTATAAGTCTTCTATTCTAAAACACAAATGAAAATCTCCTTAGGGATACAGCTCTACCTGTAATTTATTTCTACATTATTCTTGTGTGTAATATTATTTTTGGCATGTTAATGTATTGTCAAAGAATTCCAATCTAGTGACATGACAAAAGCTGTATTTCATTCTGGAATGTAAAAAGTGTGAAAATCAATTGAATTATATATCAATGACAAGCAATAAGGATAACCAGTATATTCTGGGTAATGTCAACTTTTCCAAAATGATTAGCAGCCTAGAGCTATTAGATTAATTACTAGAATTTTATTCTTACTTTTATAATCATTTGGATTTGCTGAAGGGAGATAAAGACTCAAAGCCCTTTTTACTCCCCTCCCCCAAAAGAAAAAAGTGATTTGCTAGATTCCACATAATTCAGATGATTAACTTCTTTTCTTGGCACTTGACTAAACCCCTGAGTTTATGCTGGAAAATAAAATAAGTGCTGAAAGTTGAAGTCACTCTTTGATCTAGTAAATAAACCCACAGAAAATTTACCCTCAATTACACTCTTTAAATTTATGACATATCTAGTACTGTAACAAGATGGTGACAAATAGTGATTTCTTACTGAAAAGACATGATGCACTCTGTGATCAATAGGCCTCTTAGAAACAAACAAAACTGCAGTGACATTTTTCTTTTTACATTGTTTATTCATTCATCTCAGTGATCATATATGGAGTACCAGGACAGAATAGAACTCTGGGTACTATATTTCAGGGACTAGAAGAGATGCAATGATAAATGGAAAATACACTGAGGCCTGGAAGAACATAGATTCTGACTGAACTGTCATGTACAGTTGCATAGGTTGTTCACTGCACAAAGGCATCAAACTGAAGGGGAAACTGAAAGGAAAGTGGAGTCTGAAATACAGCTAAAATGCTGCTTACCACGCTCTGGGCCTTGAAACAAGACCATAACAACTAGTAGTAGTAGTAGTAGTAAGAGCTTATTTTTACTGAGTAGTTACTATGTTCCAGACATGGTTCAGGTGCTTTGCAAGTATTTACACGTCTAATCCATACAACCGCCTGTGGAGGAAGCACTATTACTACCTGCATTTAATGTACAAGTAATCAAGCACAGAGAAATAAGTTGATTTGCTGAAAAGTCAAACAGGTAATAAGCAGTAGGGAGCTGACTCACTGACTCACTGCGCCGTGAAAAGAATGAATATGTTAATAGAAAGTATAAGCAATATTAAGAAGCACAATCAAAACTCTCAGGAGAGTTCAAAGGGAAAGCTGCTGCTTGAGAGGGCCTTGAAGGACGTGTCTAACAGTGACAGGCAGGGAAGCCTGGTGGGCAGTGGAATCCTGTGGACAGAAGCCCTGAGGTTGCTTCTTACAGCACTGAAGCATTAGAGAGAAAACATGAAAGACTCTGGACCACCTTGCCCTGCAGGGTCAGAGGTCAAAGTCAAGGGTGACTTCAGAGCGGGAGGGTCACATGATCAACACTCAGGGTTAGGAAGATGAATAATCCCAGCCTATACGTTTCCCATTATAATTATATAATCCAGCCTACATCATAAAGGCTGGATGGGCCTGGAGGACCAGAGAGAAGAGGGAACAGACTTGTCATTATGCCTAAATACCACTTCATTTATTAGTACTTGTCCATTTTTATGAGATACTTTTCTTAATTAATAAATTCAATAAATACTCTCTATTCATAGCAAAATATCCAGCCACTGCTCTTGAGATGACTCAAGTTTCCACGTGCAAAACAAAACAAATATACATCCAACTGGTGATAAATTGTAGCTAGTGAATCAAACCTCCCTTAGTTGTCTTGATATCTGATATAGGATCAATACATATTTTAAATATTTTGGCCAAGACAACTTAAATTACCAAATAGTCACACTTCTGATTAACACATTATTTTTTCCTCCTTTTGTAGAATATGACCTTTTTAAAATGTGATTTTACATTCAATGGGAATTCAGCAAGCTTTCTATACCAATCTGTGCTCTCATTATAGGATCAGAAAAATAAACAAGAGAATTTTTACTGAATCTGAGTGGGAGAGGCAATTACTGTTGAATTATAATAATCTTAAAATTATAAGGGATCAGAGTAGTTATTCCGGTCCTTCTCTCCAGTGTGGGATACTTGCTGAGGCTTCTCTTACTAAAGTCTCCCTCTAGTTTCTACTTAAACATTTTCCATGGCATAGAGCCGCTTCTCTTTGATGGGTTGGCTGTTCAGACCTGTAAAACTTCACTAACACGGGCAGCAGAGGGAGATGACTCCCAGGAGACTAGATCTAAAGAAAGTGACCAAATTCATGTCCAAAATATCATGAAGAACCAAGTCTTGATTGGGGACAACATCAAACTCTCAGAACTCCCAGCTAGAAGCAGCTAGAGATAGCATAATCAGAAGGTACCACCCTGGCAGTTGGATAGGCAACCCACATTCAAGTTCCTGATGATTCAAAACAAGATTCTGTAGGATTGAGAAATAGGGCGCAACTCTTTACGGGAAGGGATCAGCAAGCGCATCCACAGAGGATTTTGGGGTTCCAGCCAAAGGTGCTGGTCCCATTGGGGAACTGGAATGCCGAGCTGGAAAGAGAAAGGAGTAGCTGGTGTTTCTGGGCCAATAAAGTCCGTGGGAAGCTGCATCACCACAGACGTGAAGATGCCAATAATCACTCCAAGCAGGACAGGAATGCAGCCTATAACAGCAAAACGAATCACCTACCCAGGAAGCAGGTGATTCTAATGAAGCACTTTCTTGTCTTGCACTGCCAGGAGAAAGGAAAAGGCAAGTCCCACCAGACAAACAGAGAAACATCATTCTGCACTGAGGCAAGGACAGCAAGAGGCCAGAGGATGGGTACAGGGGTGATGCCAAACCTGACTTCTGGTTTTCTGTGTGTATTTCCTTCTCTCATTTTCCAGATGCTCTATAATGAACAGGATTTGTTTCATAAATAAAATGTGATAATTCATTTAACAGGGGAAAAGCCATCAAAACTAACATGCTTTTATTTTTTCACATCACTAAGAGATGAGTTGCGGAAAGAAGGATGAATGTTAAAGGTTTGAGGAAATGCATGCAAGGTTTCACTGTCCTTGGAGACACTATTTCCAAATGACAGGATCTTCCAGTTTAAAGCCAATGTGTGCAGGAACGCTTCACTGAGAAAGACAGAGGCCAAAGGAATTGATGAAGGTGGGAAAGAAAGGATGTAATGTTTTTCCATATCCCATCCATGCAACTGGAGAAATAACTTGCAGTGTTTATCTTAAAACTAAACTGCATAATTAATATCCCATGGTGAGCAAGTCGGTTCTAGGAGACAAGTGCAGGGAATGTTCGTATAGGCTCTTGGATGGCCCAGTTTAAGGGTGTTAAATCTCTGGAGTGTGACAAGATGAATTTTAAGGCCACAGAAACAATTGATTACACAGCAATCAGTGAATCAGTGCATTTAACTCATAAAGAGGGAGAATTAGCCAACCCTTCAGGAATTTGAAAAGCTGATTTCTGAGAGTGGACATGGTTTAAAGCCCACACATAGTCCATGACGTCCTTTTCCTTTCCAGTTGCTGAAGCCCTGAAGGCATACTGTAAAACTATTAAGAAAACAGTAACTCAGGGATTATATGAAGCAATCAGCCTCATCAAGCTCACTTTCACAATGCCTTTATGAAAGGCAGTGATTCTCTGAGTTTCAAAAGCAATGATGTTCGTTAGATAGTAGGAGAGAAAATTTAAAGGAGATTTAGAGGCAATAATGTACTTCAGGTGACTATACTATATAATCATTTATATCAAAGAGGATCCTTTATATTGGGCTTCCCAGGTGGCACAATGGTAAAGAATCCACCTGCCAATGCAGGAGATGCAAGAAATGTGAGTTCAATCCCTAGGTAGGAAGATCCCCCTAGAGCAGGAAATGGCTCCAGTATTCTTGCCTGGAAAATTCCATGGACAGAGGAGTCTGTAGGCTACACTCTGTTAGGTCACGAAAGAGTCAGACGTGACTGAACACACACAAACACATACATCCTTCATATTAGAGTGTAGTTACAATCAGCTATCACAGATAGCCAATGAATCCTATCTTTGTTTAAAATAAGCTTAAAAGTTAATTGCCTTTTTTTTAGGATGAAAAGAAAGCATCTGTAGGCAAAAGCCTTAAAAGAAGTTTTATCACATGCAAGTGCTAATGAGTAAAACTACCTCCACTTTGGAGTTCACTGCATTAATGAGGATTGTATGGAAATCATCATATGATCTCACTGAAGGTATGCTGTTTCTCATTGTTTCAAGCTTAGGTAAGCATGTTATCTCAAAACTGTCTTTTTCAATAATATCAAAGCCTCTAAAACTGCACATTTTTCAAACCAACAGTTATTAGAAAATAATTAAGCCTATATTTGAAGATGTTGCTTAAGGATATCCACAATGTTAGTACGCCACGCTGAAAGCAACCTAAAATCCCAACAATAGAGGACAGGTAAAGAAAGTGCGCCTTATCCAAGTAACAGAAATCTCTGTAGCCCTTAAAAGCCGTGTTATGAAGTTGTATTTTATCGTCATTCCATATGATGGGTAACTCGGTGAGTGTGCGTGCCTGGGCACATACCAAAACCTGGAAGCACAGAAACCAAAACAGTAAGTCTGACTCATTATGTGGTGACATTATAGATGATTTGGCCAGTCTTTTTTACTTGCCTACGGTATTACCATATTTTTCTACAAAAAAACATGAATTTCTCATGATGTTTTTTCTTTTCTGATCACAATAACTTTGTGATTCATCAGTTCCTTTCAACATGCTTTTAAACCATACTTAGGTACTCCAATAAGTAGAATGCCCCACGGTACACAGCAGCTATGAAAGCGAAAGTGGAAGTGTTAGTCATTCAGTCGAGTGGGCCTCTTTGCAACCCCAAGGGCTGTAGGCTTCTCTGTCAATGGGGATTCTCCAGGCAAGCGGGTTGCCATGCCCTCCTCCAGGGGATCGTCCCAACCCAGGAATCGAACCCAGGTCTCCCGCATTGTGGGCAGATTCTTTACTGTCTGAGCCACCAGGGAAGCCCTGTTTGAAGTATAATTGACTTAAACCATTACATTAGATCCTGGTGTACAACACAAGGATATTTCTATACATCACAAAATGATCACCATGACAAGTCTAGTTACCATCTGTCACCATGCAAAGATATTACATTATTATTGACAATATTCCCCACCCAGTACATTTCATTTCTGTGACTCATTTATTTTGTAACTGAAGTTTGTACCTCTTTATTAATTTATTATATACTTTATTAATCTGAGCCTCAGTTTCCTCATCTGGAAAATGAAAAGCATGAATTAAATAAAGGACTTCCTTCCAGTTTGAATATTCTTTAGCTCTAAGAGGAAAGACATCCCACTTCACCAAGCCACAGTATGGAAGAGGGTTTCTGTCAGCAATAGAACCAAACCAAACTAGTCTATCTCGCCATCAGGCTAAGAAGGGAGTGCAAAAATAGCCTCCAATATGTCTCTGTTATTTACAAGACTAGGAAGAAATCTTTTGGAAAAGTTACTACTCAGCTTGTGTGCCTGTGTGTGTGCTTAGTCATTCAGCCATGCTCGACTCTTTACAACCACATGGACTGTAGCCCACCAGGCTCCTTTGTCCATGGGATTTTCCAGGCAAGAATACTGGAGTGGGTTACCGTTTCCTCCTCCAGGGGATCCTCCTGACTCAGGGATTGAACTGGTGTCTCCCGCATCTCCTGCAATGGCAGGCACATTCTTTACCATTGTACCACCTGGGAATCCAACTACTCAGCTTTGTGTTGTGTTAGTTGCTCGGTCGTGTTTGACTCTTTGTAACCCCATGGTCTGTCCATGGAATTTCTAGGCAAGAATACTGGAGTGGGTTGCCATTCCCTTCTCCAGGGTGTCTTCCTGACCCAGAGATCAAACCAGGGTCTCTGGCATTGCAGGCAGATTCTTTCCCGTCTGAGCCACCTACTATATTTCCTATGTGAAACATTTGTGTATAGAAAACTGGTTTGCATGTTAAATTAATGACCTCCTTTATCAATTAGCATTGTGTTGCAAGCAACAGAAAACCTGGTTGTAAATGATTTAGGACCCCCTCTGAAAAAAAAAGAATTTTTGAGACTTGCATAACAGAACAATTCAGGATACAGCTGGTGTTAGGTGTTGAAAGTGAGCCATTTTCACTGAAGCCGCAAGGTAGCAACACGAGGGAATGAGGGTGAATAGCTGTGTAGGTACTGAAGGAACCACGTAGGCCACCATTTCCAATGCTGACCCCACCTTTTTTCTCCTTGCACCCAACTGCAGAAATGAATTGCGTTACAAAAGATTCCATTGCCATTTTTTTCCTGCACTCATTTGCAAATAAATACGCTATTTGAACCAGCATAAAAGCACAAATCCAACATTTAGATTATTAAAAGCACATCCTCTTTTTAGATTGATTTTCCAGGTAAATAGCCCTTGGGTTTATCGTACCACCTCTGAGAAATTAAAAGTTATTCGGTTCAGCTATCCTCCAGTTAAGAGGAGATGATGTTCTATCTTATGTAGACTTGGGTCTATGCTTATAACCTCCCTCTGTGCTGTGATTCAGAGTCAAAATAAGAATAATTTGCTCAGTAATACATTCTATGACAAGGTCTTCAGCTTTAACAATTGCAAAGTCACATTTTCGTCTTTGCCAGGCCATCTGAAATAATACAAAGGCCACCCACTGACAGAGGAATATTTGCCAAATCTTGGAGTCAATACAGGACATTGTTTACATAAGTTTATAACTCAGGCATTTAAAATGTTCTTCTTACCTTGTAAGAATGCAAAGCAGATTCCATATTGTTAAGTTAACTTAGGAGGATGTTTCTTGATTTCTAACAGTTCTTACCCAGGAAAAGTATGGCACAGAGTTGGGAACTTAGAGGCTGGAGCCAGTCTACCTGGTTTCAAATCACTTTGAGTAGCGGTACAGAACCCCGGGCATCCTTCCATGACTCAGCCTTCCCAACTGTAAAATTGGGATGATAACACTCTACCTGCCTGATAAAGCTGTTTTAGGACTAAGTAAGTTAGTAGGGAACTTGGTTGATGGTCACTGTTACAGACGCTTTTGTAAAATGTGAGTAGTTTCTTCCAGAAGACATCCCCATCTCCTCCTATAATTGGTGCCTATTGGGGAAACAGATGAATCTAACTTTGTGATGCTATGGTGTACATTTGCATGCATGAAAGTGAAAAGTGAAAGCGAAGTCCCTCAGTCGACTCCGACTCTTGGCAACCCCATGGACTGCAGCCTACCAGGCTCCTCCATCCATGGGATTTTCCAGGCAAGAGTACTGGAGTGGGGTGCCATTACCTACAACTGCTGCTGCTACTGCTAAGTCACTTCAGTCGTGTCCGACTCTGTGTGACCCCATAGACAGCAGCCCACCAGGCTCCCCCATCCCTGGGATTCTCCAGTCAAGAACACTGGAGTGGGTTGCCATTTCCTTCTCCAATGCATGAAAGTCAAAAGTGAAAGGGAAGTCACTCAGTCGTGTTCGACTCTTAGCGACCCCATGGACTGCAGCCTACCAGGCTCTCCGTCCATGGGATTTTCCAGGCAAGAGTACTGGAGTGGGATGCCATTGCCTTCTCCGATTGCCTACAACTACAGGATCCTAAACCTGGGCTACCTACCCTATAGGAAATATGCAACCTTTGTAACAAGGACTATCCTACTATCTTGGAATCTTAAGAGCTGTAAATTATCTTACAGTTTGTCTAGTCCAGACGTTTGCCATTGAGATCAGTATCCATATCTGAGGCAACTGAACAAGTGAAGAGAAGATCTAGCCTGTCACAGTGATTAGAGGATGCCACAGGTATCTACTACCCAGGGACTCCTCAGGACACCAAATGCCTTGCAAAGTGCATATCCACCATGTACAGGATGGATTCACAAGCCTTGATAAATATTGCACTCAGGGAAGAATCGTCCTGCCCAAAATTACAATGGTGCCCCTTTTAAGAAACACAGGGTCAGACTTCCCCAGTGACGCAGTAGAAGGGAAAAAAAAAAAAAGAAATGAAAGTGCAATTTGCTCAGTCATGCCCAACCCTTTGCGACCTCATGGGCTATTACCCCACCAGTCTGCTCTGTCCATCGAATTCTCCAGGCAAGAATCCTGGAGTGGGTAGCCATTCCCTTCTCCAAGGGATCTTCCTGTCCCAGGGATTGAACCCAGGCCTCCCATATTGCAGGCAAGGAATCCTCCTGCAAATGCAGGGGACACAGGTTCAATTCCTGGTCTGGAGAGATTCCATGTGCCACAGAGCAACTAAGCCCATGTGACACCACTACTGAGCCCATGCTCTAGGGCCCGCGAGCTGCTTACTGAGCCGGCGAACTCCAACTACTGAGCCCCATGTGTGAAGACCCTGTGCTCCCCAACTAGAGAAGCCACCACAACGAGAAGCCCACACGCAGCGATGAAGAGTAGCCCCTGCTTGCTGCAACTAGAGAAAGCCTGCACATAGTAAAGAAGACTCAGGGCAACCACAAAATAAAATGAATAAATAAATTCAAAAGATTAAAAAGAAAAACAAACACAAAATCTCCAATCTCTTACTGCAAGAAGATACAGTTAAATGCCATAGGGTCATCCAGCCAGTGTGAACATCTGCTCTAAAAGAGAACTCATCTTCTCAAAAGTCATCACGTCCACTTCGGTCCAGTTCAAAATATCAGATGGGTCTTTCCTTATACTGAGACAGTACCTGTCCTCTGGTCCTCGTTTTGTTTCCACGTGGCCCAAAGAATAATTTGAAATGAACAAAATGAAACTTACCCATTCTCCAAACCAATATAAAATATTTACACATTATGATGTCAAAGTCGTGGCTCTAAGAACACCAGATGCTTCTAGAACAGTGAATCTGTCATTTCACATTTTTTCTCCCTCAGTTAAAAAAAAAAAAAAAGCAAAGCATCACAACTCAGAGGTGCTGCAGTGAAACGCAGCTTTTCCTAATGAGATTAATAATAAATACAGTCTCAACTAGATCCTCATTAACAAGCGGGATCCCGATTTATGCCTAGCTCAACCATGCCTGTGCACTGACTCCAGGCTGACTATCCCACTGCCTTTAGCTTCTATGTTTAAGATATACACAAGTAATGAGAAAGCTCAATAGTGTAATTATGGAGGAGAGCAACATGGCATCTGCGCCTTCCACCCAGCAGAGACAGGGAACAGCCCACATTCAGAGAACACATCCACTATGGACTGGAGAGTCATTTATGTGACTGGGAAAGCAATGGAATGAGGTTTCAGAGTCAATTTCCTTGTTGTGGTTGTTGCATTTTTGTTTTTACCGAAGTCTAGCAAATATACAGAAAAGAAGTGTCCAAATCCTAAGTGAATAATCTAGAGCCAGTTTTAATGGTGAAACCTTTCAAATTTGCAAAGTAAAAGCTAGAGTCTCTGCACACTTTCCGCAATGCTAATAAAAGATGGAAAACTATCTTAACTTTATGTATCAATTATAATCCTAAAATCTGCTAAGAATAAGAGGAAAGAGAGAAAGAGATATAGTCAGAAAGAAAGGAAAAGAGAATACATAGGCTAATATCAATCGGTTATTTGTTAAAAATTCAAAATAAAAATAATACAAATTTCTATTTACTCTCAAATTTCTCAAATCTATTTACTCAAATTTCTATTTGCTCTATTTTATTGACCACTGAATAGATGTCACTTCCTAGCAAGACTTACATTGTCTTATTTAATCCTAAGGATACCTACGGGGTGAGTGAAAGTCGCTTAGTCAGGTCCAACTCTTTGAAACCCCAATTCTCCAGGCCAGAATACTGAAGTGGGTAGCCTTTCCCTTCTCCAGAGGATCTTCCCAACCCAGAGATCAAACCCAGGTCTCCCGCATTGCAGGCCAATTCTTTACTAGCTGAGCGACAAGGGAAGTCCAAGAATACTGGAATGGGTAGTCTATCCTTTCGCCAGTGGACCTTCCCCACCCAGGAATCAAACCAGGGTCTCCTACATTGCAGTCAGATTCTTTACCAACTGAGCTATCAGGGAAGCCCTACCTATGGGGTAGGTGTCATTATTCTCCTATTACAGAGGAGAAAAAATAACAGAGCACTAAAGTTAAGTGCCTAGAGGTGGTAGTCACCACTGTAAGTGACAAAGCTGAGATTAAAATTAAATTCTTATTCCAAGGCCCTGGCTCTTCATCACCACAATTAACAAATAGAATGTAAGAAACTTTTAGCCAAAATTTACTGTCACCTGATAGGGTTTTTTTCACAGATGCAAAGAGAGTTTATGGATTTTTTTTTTTTAATCTACAAATATATTCAATATTCATAATATTGAATAAACACCCATAAACACACATCTGAAAGAGATATTTGAAGTCATCTAACAAAATTCAAAACCCCTTCTCTCTTGCTGCTACTGGAATGGGGTGCCACTGCCTACAACTGCTGCTGCTGCTGCTAAGTCACTTCAGTCGTGTCCGACTCTGTGCGACCCCATAGACGGCAGCCCACCAGGCTCCCCCGTCCCTGGGCTTCTCCAGGCAAGAACACTGGAGTGGGTTGCCATTTCCTTCTCCAATGCATGAAAGTGAAAAGTGAAAGGGAAGTCACTCAGTCGTGTCCGACCCTTAGCGTCCCCATGGACTGCAGCCCACCAGGCTCCTCCATCCATGGGATTTTCCAGGCAAGAGTACTGGAGTGGGGTGCCATTGCCTTCTCCACCCTTCTCTCTTAGAAATGTTTAAAATATCTCATAGCATGCTTAAATTATGTCCACTAAAACTGGCATAAAATAAAGATGCTTACAATCAACATTATTATTTTTCTGTGGCCTAAAAATTCTGATCAATGTTGTAAGATAAAAATCATAAATAAGAGGTCTAGTTTTTAAAAAGAAGGAAAAATATATAATTGCTTGTACCTAAAAATATTGGTTCTCTAAAAAGTCTAGAGAATTAACTGAAAACCTGTTAGTATTCACAAGACAGTTCAATAAAAAGATTGGATGCAAGATAAACATACAAAAATCAATAGCTTTCCTGTAGATCAGTGATAACCAGCCAGAACATATAATGGAAAATACTGGGAAAACTCAATAGGTTTCTATATCTCAATCATTATCTGCAGTAGAAGTCAACGATCCTTTTGTGGGGCTAAGGGTTCTTTTTTAGTATATCTATTTTTTGAAGTTGCAATAATAGTTGTGATTTTTCACAAGGTCAGACATTACTTCTCTTTAATAAATGACTTTGTTTCTCTAATAGAAAAGCAAAGATCCAACAATGGTTCAGTACAATTGCTGAAATCAGTGTAAAATTCTTGCCTTATCAAGAACCCATTTAAGAATTACTGAAATAGTTACAGCAACAACGTTCTGTAAATAAGGATGCCAGAATCTTTCCTGAAGGTTAGAATAAATGATGTAATGGGGTCTGGTTAACTGGCACCCCACTCCAGTACTCTTGCCTGGAAAATCCCATGGATGGAGGAGCCTGGTAGGCTGCAGTCCATGGGGTCGCTGAGAGTCGGACATGACTGAGCGACTTCACTTTCACTTTTCACTTTCATGCATTGGAGAAGGAAATGGCAACCCACTCCAGTGTTCTTGCCTGGAGAATCCCAGGGATGGGGGAGCCTGGTGGGCTGCTGTTTATGGGGTCGCACAGAGTCGGACACGACTGAAGTGACTTAGCAGCAGCAGCAGCTTAGTACAGTAAGTGTCCTAACGGAAGACCATGTGAGACCCTCAGGTGGTGTGTTTCAAACTTTTTTAAAGCTTTTCTTTTTAATCTCGCAATGATAACGTTCTCATTTTTCCATCAACATGAGTTTCCTGGTGCAAAAATACCACACTTTTATAATGTTTTACTGTAGCCCTGCATTAGGCTAATTGAAAACTCGAGGATAAACAGAGAAGCAGTTCCTAAATTAACTGCTTTAAAAGAAACCTGAATGTTCAAATATTACTTTCAGCTGCATTTCTTTGCTGGCACCTCGTTAGAGAACCAAGTAATGAAATCTCAATTTCTCCCATTAGTTAATTAGCACCTTTGCATCTTAAGTACTGAAAGTGTTACACTGTTAATTACCTAGGAGTCTGCTCTCAAAAATCAGTGGCTGCTTATGTTTTTTTTATTTTTTCTTATGCATGGGTTTACACAATCCTAAAAAAAAAAAAAAAAAAACTATAGTCTTCCATGTGCATAGGCTAAATGTTACAAAATGTAGTGTTTAACAGCTAAAGGTGAGTTCAAGTCAACTAGTGCCCCTGTATTGATCTCTTATTTCTCCCAACACTTTTCTTCTAATCCTCTCCATAATTACATGAACTGCAAGAGCTTTCCTGACGCTGTCAGTTCCTCCTGCATCCATTTTCAAATGGCTAGCAGAGAAGCCGTCGGGCACTAGATCAAATTGTCAATGTTCCCCACTTGGGGCAATTGACAATCCTCTTGAAGTCTCCTGGCACATCTGTCAAGAGCCTCCCAGGGTTCTTCCAAACTCTTTCCCCTTGGAAGAGAGCAAGGAGGGTGGAGGAGGCAGAAAGGTATTGATCCATTCTTTTAACATGCTAATTGGCCCGGGGGACTGCTTCAGTCATTGCCAAACTGGACACTTCAAAAGGAAACTGTTTTTCAAAGTGGAGATGTCTTTTTCAAACACTTAAAACTGAAAACAAATGAATCTAAGCATCAAGTTCACGGTACAATGTGAAGGAGGTTGGACAAACAGAAATGCGGAGAGTGATACATGCAGACAGAGAGTGATATATGCAAAAGTGCCCTTTTCATTCATTAACTGATGGTAACAAGAAGTTTAAAAGTTTGAAAGAGACTTTAAACTTCTAGAGCCAGTGTGTCTCCCATGAACAATTAGGATATAACCTACTATGTAGATTACAATATTCCTTGGGAGAAGAATAAACACTGATATAATTAAACTGATATAATATGGTAATAGCATCAATGTTGATGAATGCTTGGACATCTCCATAATGGTGAAAATGGAATAAAACTGTTTGTTTAATTATACCTCTAACTGGCAACACACCATGATGGCTAGATGGGAAAAAAAAAAAAGTAGGGTGGGTAAGAGCACCATTATTAAAGGAACTTTGTCTACCGTCTTTGCTATCAGTTTATTATTTCATCAATGAAACACACAGTACAGATAAGACTGCAAGACATAATTAAGTGCATAAGGTTGCAAGTATTGTTAACGCTTGTAAAATTAATTCATCAAACATGATGATTTGCTCAGTTTTCAGGTCATGTATTTCTGGGGATATATTGTTATCTGTGAATGGTTATTAACAGAGAAAGCCATAGAAAAGAGAGATGGCAGCGTTGGTAATGAAGAAGCCCCTGTGGAAGGCAAGAGCTGGGAAACTCAGCATCTCAAATCAGGGAAGTTCTTAAGGACAAAAGCCCATGAGAAAAGCATTCCTTACTGAGCTGCGTCTTAACTGATCATGAGGTTGGCCCATATTTACCTGCCATGGTATTATGGAGGAAATCAGTATTCTGTTAACCCCTGACCCCTCGGATTTGCAGCAGACAAAGGACCAATCTGGAGGCCTGGGAGAACACCGCCAAATGTCAAACAGCAGGGAAGCGATTGTTACGGAAACAGTTGGCTTGGGCACAGCCAGCTTTATTGGGGCAAACTTCTATTCACAGAAACAAGCCATGAGGAGATAACGCCATAAAATATGAACCAAATGGAACCTTTTGCCTTACTTCTAAATTGTTGGCTTTATGGGACTTCATGCTGAATAGTATGAAAAAAATCCAATTTGCTTTGAAGCGCATTACTCTGTCTAACATCCTAATTATTGTTTACATTGCCATTTGCCTTCTATTAAGAATTGAATAATTACCCAGCACTTCATAGTTTAAAAATACAAGCAAACAGGATTATCTGGGTAATTAAGAAACTGTACCGTAGCTTTGTACCACTGTGGAAAATATCTGTACATGGAGGGGGAAATGATAATTATCAATCAACTTACTTCAAATGGTATTTTCAGGATTCTGAGCAATTGGAGATCTGTAACTTATTAAGAAGAGGTTAGTAAGATCACCTTTGAGAAGTGTGAGTCTGTTTAAATCCATCCTTAGAAACAAGAGCCAGATAAGCAGCTGAATTTTCTCATCCACTAATGACACGACAGAACATACCAAGTACAGAGCCTTCTGCTGTTCTTTAATCCTAATAATCCATCCCAAATGGACTTTGAACAGCAGCATCATCAAATTTTGTCAGGCCATGTGGAGCTAAACCAAAGCTCTTCCACAGTTAGATGTTGTTTTAGCTGACCCTGCCTACACTTAATTACACTGCAAAGTCTGGCTCTGCCCGTTTGCTGCCCTGTGAAATTAGTTCGAACTCAAAACTAATTGAACTTCAAAAACATTTCATGCCAAGTCCTCTTCTTTTAGTTTATAGAATACATAGGATCAGGGCCTTCTGAAGACAGTACTATTTTCAAGATGAGAGTGAAGTTTGTTGGGTTAAATATGTATTGTACTCGCATTTTCATTCTGAGGGAACAAAGCAAAGGTTAAGTAAATTTGGAGACACTGGTGGGATGGGAATTCAAAAGGCAACATTCAACCCAAAGCGAATACACATACAGAATAAGGAACAAAATTAGCGTCAATACAACTTTGAAAGAAATGTATGTGGGACAGGAGTGAATATAAAGGATTTTAATCATGATTTTAGGTATGCAATTGGTTGTCTTCATTCATAGATGTATGACACTAACATGATGAAAATACCAATGATTTGTGCAATCTACACTTTCAGGATTTATTTGTTGAAGGGGTGAATAGGTTCCCGCCTACGAGTGACCTAACGCCTATATTTTCAGAACTTTCTGAGATCTGACAATTCTTTCTCCAAGAATTTTATCTTTTTCCTTGACAATTTTTGAAAGCCCTTTGTTGGGCCACTTCTAAGCATTCCTAGCATAATCTGCACAGTGCTATCTCCTCCCTCCTCAGAAAAAAAAACAGGGAGATTCCTGCTCAAACTGTCAGGAAACAGACAAGCCAAGGGATTCACCAAGACTAGGTTCCTTTCCAAAGGTCAAAATAAAATGAGCAGCAGGAGCTTGGATTGTTTCACTTGGGGCTAGGGGCCCCAGGAACGACAACCAGCCACACTGGGGGAGGGCCGGCGGGGTGGGGGGGGGTTGGCGGGGTGCACAAAAGGGGCCCTGTGCAAACACCCCAGTCTCCGCCTTCCACCCCCAATCTCTGGAAGCATTCAAATCAAAACCGAATTAATTTGCATGGTGTCTAAATCATTGGGTTCTGCATAAACAGAAGGAGATTTTGGCTGGAGTTTCCAAAGGAAGCTCTCTAGCCTTTGTGAAAGGGGGAAATGGGTGTGCTGTTTTGCATGAGGGCGCATACAGAATATGCAAACGAGGGATCTGCTGCCGGCAAAAAAGCAACCCTAGGCCGACAGCTGACGACCCGCATTCACCCAGAAATCGCTCTGGGTCTCCAAAGGGAGTTGTCAACGGCACCAACCTGATTGTTTCCCCAGAAGCCCAAATAGACCCTGAATATTCATAAAATGTCCATTTAGTCATGGGACTATTAATTACCCTCCAGATCATGGGACCCAGTGACCTCACCTGCTCCCACCCTCACCGCAAATGGCCGAGAGGTACCAGCTGTAAGGGAGAAAGGTTTTACACCCTCAGTGAAAAAGATACAGTCTCTCAGGGTCCCATGGGCCAGCTGAGGCTTTCCTTAATCATTCCTTCTCCCAAGCACAGTAAAACTAAAGAGAGCACTGAGGCATGTTATTGGACACAGATAAACCGTTTTTAAAAAGCTAAGAGCTACAAATTGCTGCCTGATTTTATAGAAACATCTAAAGGGTAGAATAAATGTCATCCTTCTAAGCTACCTAAATCTCCGCGATTCTGAAAGTTTCCAGAGCTTCCTGATCTATTTTGATTCTAAAAGTGTCTGCAGACAGCCCAGGTACACTTTCTGCACCTACAGGAGAAACAAAAAGTTGACACTTTTTGTGCAGCACTTCTCAAACTTTTGGGTCTCAGGACCCCTTTACACACTGTTTAAAAAGACTGAGGATGCCAAAGTGCTTTTGTGTACGGGAGTTAAAGATACCAATACTTACTACCATTAGAAACTGAAACTCAGATGAATTTATTTAAAAGTACTGATAATTAAACCCATTACATGTCAACACAAATAACATATTTTGATGAAAAAAGAACCAAATTTTCTAAAACTAAATTAGTGACAAGAGTGACATTGTTAATGTCTGGCTTAATAGAGGATGGCTAGATTCTCATATTTGCTTCTCTATTTAATTTGATGAGATATCATATATCAGGTAGCCTCTGGAAAACTCCATTCATGAGAAAAGGGGAAGGAAAAGGCAAATAGCATATTAAAGTTTTGACCTGTAGACCACAGGAAAGGGTCTTGGGGGAACCCAACTGAGCACATTTTGAGGGCCACTGCAGTTAGCTGAGGAACAGAGGACCTGACCAATAGAGACAAGACCAGTCATTTCATACCGCCCCCTACACTTGGATTGCCCTCAGCTCTCCACTCAAAAAAACTGCTTCAAAACCTAAACCAGTTTCCATTGTTGGACAAACAATGACCAAATAGCCTATAGTGTCACCATATTTCTATTGAACAACAAAAAAAATAACAGTAACATTTTCTACTTCTTAGGCGCTTAATGATTCTAGGCACAGTGCTAGAACCTGTATATATACATGTGTATGTGTGACAAGTCACTTCAGTCGTGTCTGTCTTTTTGTGACCCCGTGGACTGTAGCCTGCCAGGCTCCTCTACACATAGGATTCTCCAGGCAAGGATACTGGAGTGGGTTGCCATGCCCTCACCCTTACATGTGTGTCTCATACATAATAACATACCATTGTCACCAATTTGCAAATATAGACTTGAAGTTAGGGAGGTTAAGTTAGTGACCATGATCACCCACCTAGTTAAGTAGCACACCTACAAACTAAATTCAGGTCTCAAACTCCAAAGGCAGATCTTAGCCATTTTGTACTAGTAATTATGTTAGCGCATAGACTATAGAGATTTTTGAACATCCAGGTGTAGAGATGGTTCATAAATATAATGAAAATAGCTAAGACCCAATTGAAGTAGGAATTATAAACAAGGAGTTCATTAATACATGTCACATGCAAAGATTCTGATATATCATGCTGACTCCATGATATGTTACTCCACCAAATAAATGTTTAATATGAAACAGGCCACAATTCCTTCTGCATTTATTTATTCATTCAGTCAATGAACATTTAATGAGACACAACCATGCTCCTTAATTGTCAGCTGTGTTACTTGTCTGGCTGTCCTGCACTGAACTCCTTCTGTATATATGCTCATGGTCAAGAAGGTTTATTAAAATTATCTGTCCAAGAAAAAGCCAGAAAAATAACAAAGCAAGGTTAACCATTCAGTTTTTTTTTAAGTATATGTATGATTGACAAGTTAAACTGTTGGTTTAAAAATATTACTAGAAAAAAACTAAGATTTCCAAACTATCCATCGAAAAAGAAAAAATTAAATAAAGTATGATATATTCACACTACAGAATATTAATTATCAATTATGAAGGATGGAGAAAAGTTATATTCTCTAATATGGAATGATGTCCAAGATAAATAGTCAAATATCATAAAAACAAGATGACAAGAAGATGACTCCATTTCAGTTATTTTTTAAAATACACTGTACAGATATATTTGGGTTATCTACTAAATCATAAAGACTGATAAATCAGAAGTAAGCTGGAGTAAGAGTTTCAAGCATACAATTCTTTTGCAATGTTAAATTCATCAATTAAATGCAAAAAAAAAAAGCCCCCCAAAACCTAAGTATTAAAATTCAATGAAAGTCAAACATATATCATGACCACCTCTGCTTTGCACAGTAGTAGCTGAAAAGCCATTTAATCGGTCTTTCTCCTAAAGACTCAAGTCTTAACAGAATAATTATGTCTTAATTCATTTTTGAAAAGTACAAGGAAGCTCAGTCAGATTAAAATAAGTCATCAAATCTTAAATACCAGATTCAAAAATCCCTAACTGAGATAATTCCTACATGATGCTTTAGTGAATCCAAAATAGACCATTGCCTGATTCACTCACAAAAGAAGCCTGGTCACATGTAGAAGGGAAAATAAAAAAGTATAACAGAAAAAGGACAATAATTAAACCCTGCTCTTCTCGGATATAAAGAATTGCGTCTTTCAGTGATCACAGCCATGCTTCAAAGTCAGAGATAAAAGCAACCATGTGATTTAAGCAATTGATTCTTAAAGACATGATTCAAAGGTGGAAGAAAAATTTCAAAAGTGGAAAGAATATAACAGCATCTCTCTGAACTATATTTTAAATGCATCCTTTCTGGTACTTCTTTCTCCTAAGGTTCTTCTATAATATATTAGAAAAACAAAGTAGTCATTTTTTTAAACACAGACCTCTCTCTTTTTTCAGAGCATGAATATGAAATATTTCTATTTTATAGCCATCAAAGCATTTCCATCTTGTTTTTTCTCAGAAGAGCTTTTAAGAAGCTTTTACTGATATGAAGGCATCATATATGTAATAATACATAATAGAGGTCCCTAAGTATATAGGACCCCAAACAATTTACAGCAAAATTATATATTTAAGCAAGGGTTGATTCCTACCCAGTTTAATTTTGTCACAGTTGTGATTATTTGTCCTTAAGTGACTCCATAAGACTGTTTTCTTTTTATTAGTATTATTTTTATACATGCTCTCTGAATATGCTGCTTATTACTATTTCACAAAGAGTAAATCTGTGACTTCCCTTTCATTTTTCAGCTTTTTAATTAAGCAAAAAATAAGGTAATAAAGAATCTTTTTGTCTCTTCCTCCAGCTTAATACTTTTGAAGTAATAAAAATAATCCTGTAAAACATCTGGAACATTCCCTCATAGAGGGGCAGGATTCGTACTAGGGGAGAGGGAGACATGTCTGAGGTGGAATTTTTTCTCCTTTCTCCAACTAACTAGAGCAGTTTTTTATCCTCTGCACCCCATCACTAGGCAAGTTCAAACTACTGCTAATGCCAGCCAGACATTGTCCTGCAGGAGACAAATGAGTGGCTTCCACTCTTTTTTTGTCCTGCTGAGACAGAGCCAAATCATTTCAGAAAATGTTATTCTAGGGGAGGGTGAACTTGCAGCTGCTGCAGAGGGCAAGCCCGCCATCGCCCTGCCACTCTTGACACTTTTGAGGGGGCTCCTCGCCCTCCGTCTGCATTTGCATGTACTGCTTGGAGGTAAGAACTCCAAGAGGAAGTGTCCCTCTGTCTTCGAGGTCTCTGGAGGATTCTGGCAGATGATCAGGGTTAGATTCAAACAACAGCATACCCCAGGCCCCCACCCGCCCTGGCCATTTTTGCCCAGGGATCTTTTGTCAAACATTTAAGATCTTAATCAATCTTCACTCTGACCTCCCAGACCCCAAGGAAGATGGATGAGGAAGTAGGTGACCTTTCACCTGTCCTTCTATTTGTCCTGCCACAGAAGACCCATTGAAAAGACAATTGGGGAGGGATCTGCTGCCAGAGTTCTGAAGACTTGCCCATTCTCTTTTATATCCTTTCTTAAGCTCCCTTTACACCCTGGTCTTTCTTGTTCCGCTCCCAAATCACTTTTCTTTCACTCAAAGGAAAAGTTCTCTTTCCTATAGCAGAGGGGGAAAAAAAAAAAAGATACTCTCCAAATATCATTTTCAAATGATCCTTACTCTTTGTTAGGGCAAACGCAATGCTTCCTATCTTTGTCCTTGACTTCTAAGAGTGGCTCGAAGATGGACTTCCCTTTTACCATTTCAACTCAACACCCTTAAAAGTCAATAGCTATGACCTTGATAAGTGATAAAAGAAGCTAGCATTAACATCAGTTTAATGCTTTATAATCTAAACAGTGATTTTTTTTTTACCAATTTTACATGACTGTGTCCTCTAAGTCTCTAAGCTAAGTACAATTATTATCAACCCATTTTATAGATTAACAAACAAAGGCACAGAGTGTTTAAGAAACATGCTCAAGGTCGTGCAGCTAAGTGACCAAACTGAGACACATTTCCTTATGTGGATGTTTTTCTGCTCTACCTAGCTAATCCTGATACCCCAGTAATGATGGCACATGCCTGTGTGCATGCGTGCGAAGTCACTTCACTCATGTCCAACTCTTTGCGACCCCATGGACTGCAGCCCTCTAGGTTCCTCTGTCTATGGGATTCTCCAGGCAAGAACACTGGAGTATGTTGCCATTTCCTTCTCCAGGGGAACTTTCCAACCCAGGCATTGAATCCACGTCTCTTATGTATCCTGCCTTGCCAGGCAGGTTCTTTACCACTAGCCCTACCTAGGAAGCCAAATGGTGGCACAGATGGAAGCAACCATTTCTTATTACTCTTAAGATGTTTACAGACTTGACTTATCTCTTAAAAAAAAAAAAAAAAAACTCACTCAAGTTTGGGATTTAAGAATTCTTAGGATTCAAGTTTTTTCTTCCTCCCTAAATTCATCAGAGATTCTTAACTGATAGTGTTTAAAAACAAGCAGTGCAAGGTTTTGTGCAAAAAGTGTCTTCTTGAAAGATTTAATCTTTCTACAAGTAGCAAAGGAAGTACGTGGATAGCACGAGAGAGTGCAAAGAATGAAGATTCTCAACAATAGCTTAATCAAACTTCCACTTCCATGAAATATCTAGTCTTGTGTTAGGAATAGTTTGCTCAGAAATGGACTGAACCTAAACCGTGCAGCCTCAACCTTTCTATGAATCACGTGATGATGAACTGTATTCCTAAGATTATTTCCATAAAGCCATCCACTACCATGTTCAATTGCCTTTACATTCACTCCCTCCTCCATCTTTTTCTCTTTTCCTTCTAATTTGGGTTGTAAAGATGTCAAGGAGTTTCACAGTGCAGCAATGTATGAGTTACTGGGCTGTGTGACAATTGGAAATCAATGACATTAGATACAGAGAGATGTACTGATGCCAGAAACATGAACATCTGAGCAAAAATGGAAGACAATGTGTTTTTTAAGAAACATATATGTAAGAATCTTGATATGTTAAGATGTGCAAGTCTTGTCCTACAAAAATCAAGAAGGAAGAACAATTTACTCTAAGATGCGAAGCAGTATTATTACCCTATTCATTTCACTCTTCCCACTATGATGATTATAATTTAGGTGCCAACAACGCACTCATATTTTTCTAACATTAACACTGGAATATACTTCAGGGTTTCCATTTGGTACAGCTTACCTAGTAGTTGCTAAGTAAGAAATTAATCTTTGTTAAAAAAAACACCTTGAAATTCAAACGTCTAAATGTTCAACTTTACCTTTTGACTCAAAGTCAACAGAAAAGGTTGCCAGTCTTTATCCTGTTTTATATTTTCAATGCATTTAAAAGACATTCATTGTTAGCTACTTCTAGAAATAACTATATCACATCAAGAAGAACACTTATGATCTCTTATAACTCTATGACACCAAACTACCCTAAATGCAACTTTCTTTAGGTTATAACTGCTGATTTCCAATTGGTCAAGTGGATTGCTCTATAGTCAATCCCACCTGTCATTAAAATGGTTGAAATGCCAGACAAATTGTTTGGCAGTCAGTTATTTCGGGCTCTTTAATCACCAAATCAGATGAACCATGTGGTAGTGTAGTCTCCAGCTCAACAATCACCCCGAGAAAAGATTAATCTGATCTGTTCCAGAGATGGGACCCAGAGTTACACGCTTTAGTAGTAACCGTAATAAGACTGGCGGCAGCAGACTATTGATAACCACTGAAGATAAATGCCAAGCAAAAATACAAGTCTTAAGATAACTGATTTTTGCAAGCCTTAATTCACACGTGATATGAGCAATCCATATAAATATGGAATACTCCCAGCCTTTACTCAAAAACAAAGCTAATATAAGAAGTCTGCAAACTCTCTCCAAAAGGGGAAATAAGGGAAGAGGGAATTGCAGACAGGGTTAAATGAGAGGAAAAGAAGTCACCTTAGTAATATGATAAACAGTCATTAACATGACCAAAAAAAACCAAACAAACCTGGATTTCTTCAAAAACTCAATAATCAAAATGGATCACAATTTACTACTACCTCTGACCACAGATCCAATAAGAAGACTCTTACTAGCTCTTTATCACCTCCTCAGGGAAATTAAGAGGTCTTTCATCAAGATTCAGTTCACTTGGAGATCCCATCAATGGGAGCTCAATGGAACAGAAGGCGCGTGAAACCCTGTCGCTCCACTTTGCTGACCCATGTCTACACTACTCCACAAGGCAGGAAAAACTGGACTTTCCTCACACAGTTCGATTTTAATCAGCAGGAGGAAATTGGAACAACAAACCCTAATTTGACATTGAAATCATTCACGGACATATCCACAGGAGGAGAGATGTTTACTAACAGGGGAACCAGGGTTCGAAAATGTGTGGGTCCTCTTGAAGCAAGGATCAATCAGCGCCCTTTCTTCAGCTTGTTCATTTACATTTCAGAGGGCACATCAAGCCGGTTCACATCTAAGTGCCTGTTAGCAAATGTGTTTGGCCTTCTGCTGATTACAGCAGCATCATTTATTTTGTCAGTGTTAGAATCGTCTTAGCTTTGCCACCTGGAGCTGTAGCACTTACTCATTAGACCCCTCTGTCCCACCACATCCCACAGGGGCTGCTAATTACTGGCTTTACTCCATTTAGTCTCATCTCTGATTTAATTACGTGCACTAAGCCCTAATGAAAAGTACAATATGGCTCTCCTTACCTTGGCATTCTCCATTCCGCTCTTCATGCCCGGCATTGCATAGGCAGTTGCCAATGGGTACCAGCCATTCACCATCTGCCCCGCAGTACATTTTTGGCACATCCTTCTCTTCAGAGTTGTTGACACAGGAGCCTCGAACTTCCACCAGGGAAGAAGTATCAGCGCCTGTGACGGTGTCCGGAAACTGGGCCAGATTGCGAACGGTGAGCGGACACTTCTTGTAGAACACGCGGACCGATACCAAGGCGATGCAGGCCCCCACATCCTGAAACGCCAGATAGAACCCCTTTTTGCTCAACGGCCCCACATCCCGGATCTCCGTGTTTAGCTTCATGATTCGGTCGCCAATGTCTACTTGGGTGAAGCTCTCGTCGGCTGCGATGGTGTCAATTTTGGCAAACTGGCTCTCTCGGATAAAACGCTCTTTGTCATTGTCTGATTCATAGTAGTACAGGTTAAACGTCTCCTTGCAAGTGCCCATGACACCTGGAAGACTGTTGCAGTCCCTCAAGGTGAACTTGATCTCGATGTACACCCTCTGAGCCCCTTCCCGTGTGATCCAATCAGTTCGCAGCCAGTTATTCTGGCTGGGCTCCATCACGTTGCAGACTTGGTAGGTTCGGATTGGTGTATTTTTTTCATCCATAATACTCACTTCCTCCCACTGCAAAGAGCCAAAGGAAATGCATCAATTGCAAACATTTCATCATACAGTGATTTATCACTTCTGTTTTCCCCTCATAGGACAGTGATGATTTTTGTTTCAATAAGAAGAAAACTACCCAGCACCAATTCCTCATCAAGAACCCAGCACCAATTCCTCATCAAGATTGTACTGTATTGGGGAGTTATTTTCATTGTTTCACTCTTTTGCCTAAAATTCCAGAGGTATTACTAGATTGATTGCTTCTGAGTTCTCAGGCAGTTCCTGGTGGTGGTCTAACAACCTCAAATTCACCTATTACAACAGCTGCAATTTCAAGTGGCAACAGTTCAAATTTACTCATAAATGAAAAACTAGGGATGTGTATTGTTCCAACAACTGAGCAGAAACCTGCAAATTAAGAGCAGGAAGAGCAGAGTTTGCCAAAGGAAGACAATTATCAGTTAATTAGTGGTGCTCCTGTCAGAACTTTGGTCTCTAATACCTAAAAAAAATGGCAGTCAATTTTGTTTTTTCTTTTCTTTTTGGCATTGTCATAACTCTTTAAAGGGGTAAAGAAAACCTCACTATTCTGGTTTCGGTAATCCTCGAAAGATAGAGAGTAAACTTTATGGTTGGATTTCTCAAATACACCGTCATTTAAAATAGTAGGACACGTTTCAAGAGCATGTATTCAGTCCAAAAGTTTGTATACTGTTCTTGTTTTTAAAAGAAAGCCACATTAAGTAAACATGAATGTACATATGCATTGCTTCTAAATAGTCTGTGGATATTGAGAAAAAAAATACTAAGTGGTATTTATGATGGAAAGCCCAAGAAAATTAAAGTATGGTAGGGGTTTCTTTCAATCTACTTTGTAACATCAAGATTCTCACAGTGGGATAATCTGAGTTCAGCAAAATTCACTGTGACTAGCATTCTAGTTTCATTTTCGCTGTGCTTTTAAAACAATCCTAAAAGCAGCAAGATAATTTGGGGGCTCCTACCAGACTAGTAGGCAGCCTCCAATTCTTCATTAGCATCTACAGTAATGGCTTTATATAGAGCTGGTATAAATCAGCTTAAATATCTAACACATGAATATAATTAGAAGAAAAAATATAGTTTAAAAAAATCATATTCTATAATAGCTCCACTTAAAGCTCCATTCAATCCAATGAAGTACATAGAATCATAATGTATCTTTTAACAGGTTTCCCATCTGTGCATTGGAAAACTATTAATGGATAGAAATGTTACTATGTGAAGGGCCATAATACATAAAATTCTGCATCCCTTTCATCTGCCACCATTATGAAAGTTGGAACTGAAAGAGATGAGTGCCCTGTGGTGATTAAAATTTATTTTTATCCACTAAGCAATAAATCACCAGTAATTTACTTATTTGGGGAAATTCATGTAAATCCAAAAATAGATCCCCACCTTCAAAAAAACCTACTCAGCATGCTTCTCATCTCAGAACAAAGGAAATATGGAAAAACACATTTATCAATGTAAATGAAAGCACGTAGGGACATCTCCACAGTTCATACAGATAATTCAGATCTAATTCAGATTTTCCAGCCAAACTTAATTGTCTAAACACATTGATCAATTCACCAGAACAATGACAAATCTCCCCTTAGTTTTGCATTTTACAATCAGTGTCAGAAACTCAATATTCTCCTTTAAATGACTACTGCCAAGAAATTAGTTTTTTGCTACAATGTTGCCATCAGGAGTCATCACTTTCCATTATTTTCATGTTCTGCTTAGCTGTTCTAATGGAAAAATGAAACCATAACTCATTTTTGACCTGGTGGTATTGTCAAATAAGGTTTCTTTTTAAAGATAACAATAACAACAAACAAATGTATGGCATTATTGGTCAAAATTATAATTTCAAATTTCCAACCAAGGTGTGAACTGTTCTAAGGATAAGTAGAGATTTCAGAATAATCAAAAAAAAAAAAAAACTCAAATATGCTTTTACACTAAAGAAAGAACTTTTAAAAGCCAATCCATCTCCTACTTGGTAGATATCCAATTTATCCCTTCATTCTAAGTCTGCAAATGTCATCTTTATTACAAAAGCTAGAAATTAATTAAACTTTATAATTTGTCACATAATTTTTCAAAGGCTACTATATATTTTAGAAGGACTAATTTTCTTACAGACAAGTTCATTTCTTACCTTTCATAATAATACTTAAAACATTACACATACATGGCATTTCAGGAAAGGGAAAGAGAACATTCTATATCCAGAAGTCCACATTCTGCCCATAAAAAGTTCTAGGTTGTGTATAATCAGCTAGGCACAGTATTTTTTTTAAGGGACATCAAGACAACCAAAAGAAGTTTTGTGTCTAGAAAAAGTGATCAGATGGTCTTTCAACAGTTCTCAGGAGCTGGGGTGTGGGGAAGGAGATGTCTGTGGCATATTAAATTACAATAAAAGCTTTCCAGAAACAAGACAGACCATAAACTATACTCAAAAAATGTGCTACTCCTTGCTTTTAAATAGGTCACATGTACATTGAGTGTAACAGGTCAGGTCCAAAATCATGCTAGATATGTCCTCTCTTTAAACTTGGGAACAATCAGTAAGAAAAATAAAGCTCATTATATTTTTTAATGCAAGTACTGATACCTTCATTCTCAGTTTTGCCAGCAGTTCTAACACTTTCAACCTACAGAGCAATACCCCTGGTGTAGCATGGGAAAGCCTCCTTGAATCAGTGACCTTTCCAGGGTATAGGATTAACAAGAGTCTGACTCTCACAAGATAAAGCTGTACCTTTCTTCGCATTCAAAGGATGAGGGCAATTGCCTGCAATCAGCGGTGAATACAGCCTGTCTACACTGCCAGAGACCTGCCAATCACTCTCCCTCCCATTAAAAAAAAAAAAATGGTTTTGAGGGCAGACTAGAATTTTTCAGCAGAGACCAACCAAACCAACTGCAGTCAAGTTCAGGCTGAAAAACAGGAAGGCAGGGCAATCTCCATTTTATTTCAAATGGATGACAAGACTGGCTTTGGAAAAAAACAGCCTAAAATTCTCCTTTTTCATGTCTGCTTTCTTGCCTTATTTGTGGCACCTAACTTCCAAAAGTTTCTATGAATCTTTGTTTTTTTTCAACCCTTTATTGTTTATTCAATGGCCAGGTGTGAAGCGCCACACTGTGCGCCGGCATTACAATTTTTGTCTGATAAGGACTCCTAATCTTTATTGCTTTTAATCAAATGACTGAGTCATAGACTATCAAGCATGTAAAGGTAGGATGATATGCTTAATTCTTAAAACATCTGAGAGTTATTTCAATTTGGCAGAAGCCAGAGTTACACGTTGTACTGATTCCTTTCCAAAGCTGATTCATTCTGACCTGTTATTGAGGTGTTGGGGACAAGGGGATAGGGTAGGAGAATGTGGCTATCGACCTAATTCTATTCTCTGAATCTTCTGATATAGGCAATGATGGCAAATTCAAGAAGAAATGAACAGTGATGCACCCTCTCATACTTTAAGAATCCAGTCTCCCAGAACCCCAAAGATCCAAGATTCCAAATACCTTAACTGTCACATTTAGTACCAACAATGCATAATCATGGGTTTTTTTTTTCTTTCTGTATAGACGTTGCCCCTGGTGCAACACCTATGCAGGTTCATAAGGCTTTCTCTCAGTGTGCAAGTGAACAGCAGCTGATTTAAGGTCCTCATAGCAAGTTACAGAGCCCCCCACTGCTCACACACAGCACTAAACCTGCTTCTGGTACAATTGGAGATGTTTTCTCTCTGGTATCTTTATTTATTCATTTTCCTCATCTGGAACAGAACAATTGCTTTAAAATTAACCCTGTCAGGATTTCACGGCTATCACAGGAATAGGCATAAATTCTAATTTGGTCCCCAGATCATATTTCTTGTCCGTGTTTTAGTTTTAAATGGGCATCTAAGGCGATGCCTCCACCAGTCTCCTAGTTTTGAAACCCCTTTCTGCCCTTTTGGATTCCAGTTCTGCCATGACAGAGCTATCCAAAGGGAGTATAGGATTTCTCCAACAAAGCGTAATTCACTTCATAGGCCATGGTGGAAATCTGACCCCCTGGCCACAATCAACAAGAATCAAGCCATTAGGATTCTCAGAAAGTTGCTAATCACTCCTTTTTACCCTGTGGATCAGAGAGCAATTCGAAAAACTTACCCCTCCTTCCAGAGGGCTGGCTATCCACCCAAGTTCTCCCTGAACAGATCTGGAATCCAATAAGGTAACTGCAAAAAAAAAAAAAAAAAAAAGAAAAGAAAAGAAAAGAAAACCAAAGAAAAATAGATTAATTTCCAATTGCAAAAAGCCAATACTACAAAAAACCATTTGCCTGAGCGTTTCCATATGTGCCGAGGGTGTGCATATCCAGCTCTGATCAAAACCTAAACTCCGTCTCACTTATGTAAATAATCATTACTCACTTGATCTTCTCCCCTCTTTAAATCTGCAGGTTCTTATTTATTTAACTTGCTTAGCATTTAAAATTCCATCCCAGGACTCAGTTGATTCATTTTCTAAAAAGGATGAATAGAGAATCTCAAGTACAATTCAAAAAATAAATATATCTATGTAAGGCAGTTACACTCCAGAGCAAAATCTGCATTCATCTCTGTCTGGTATCTGCTAGAGTTATTTGTTTTTGCAAGTTTCAGATGACCGCATAACTCATCATCATGGTGACAGAGCCACAAGTGAATTCTATCAGAGAGTACTCAAAGGGTCATGAAAAGGCTCTCTCTCTTACCATTTTTTTCCCCTCCACCACCAAATAAATAGGCTCTGGATGTGGTATCCACTGTTTTTTCAAATATCAAAGTTTCAGAAGGGAGCGATGGCAGACGTGTGGACTTAGGATGCAAATACACTTTAAGTATTCGCTTTCCCAGGTCTTTTTTTTTTTTTTTTAACTTTACAGTATTGTATTGGTTTTGCCATATATCAAAATGAATCCACCACAGGTATACATGTGTTCCCCATCCTGAACCCTCCTCCCTCCTCTCTCCCCTTAACATCCCAGGTCTCTTTGAGGACAATCGGAGACTACTCCTTTGGCCAGGAGGAAATCACTGGTTTAAATTTGAGATATGGAGGAGAGCTGCCGAAAAGATTTACTGTGCTTGTGCTACACCTATGATGAGCATGCATCCAAGCTTAGGACCACCGGGAGGTCGACTACACAGCCGTCGCACCCCGCCCAAGCTGAAACAGTCCTAGGCACAGAGGGCATTGAAAAGGACGCCATGAATTCCTGAACTCTCCCCATTCTCTTTCCCACCGAGAGCTGCAGGCCTGGGGTCGAAAGGCCTATCTCAAAGAAACCACTGGGTTATTAATTTGATCAGCGAAGATAACTCTTTGGTCTGGGGGAGGGGTGGGAATGCGAACCCTTCATTCTTGCTCCAGCGTACCCCAACTCTGTCTTGCCCCCCGGCTCCTGAATTCTGCCCACCTCCCCATTCATTTCACCCCGACGTCAAAGTAGTTAAATCGAGCCTCTTTCTCCTGATTTTCCTGAGAAGTCTGAATTCCTAGGGTCTCTTAATTATTTTAAAATGTAGAGCTTTCCCTGGTTTGCTCCAGCCCGGAGCTGCGCCCCCCTCCTTTCTCTCCTCTCGGTCCCTAGAGAAAAGCCCGCTACATCCATTTGGATTTATGTAAGGTGGATTAGGGACACAAAGGGAACAATAAGACCCAATTTACAAAAAAAGGGAGGGAGTAGAAAAGGAGGGTAAAAGGGAGAAAAGAAAACGTGATGGGAATAAAAAGCAACAAAATGAATTAATTTTTAAGGGGGAGGAGGGATCGGAGAGGGGGTGACCCCCCCTTTCGACAGCAGCCTACAGCTCCATCAGCGCCTTTTTTGTCTAGGTTTCCCAAGTTTTCCTTCCAAAAGAAAAAGCAAGGGGGGGAAAATCTCTACGTTTGGTGCAGAAAGGTCTTGAGGGACGTCCTAACAAGAGTGCGAAGTAGTCAGGAGAACGCGGGATCCAGGATTCGGCTCAAAGGAATGACTCTGGGGACCGAGGGGGCAGGAGCGACCGAGACGGCCCTTCTGAAGGAGGGAGGAGACCAGGAGGGTGAGAGAGCGCCCCTTTCCTCCCAAGCCGAGCCGTGTCTGCCGGCAGGTGTGTGAATCTCTGGGAGCCTCCGTCTGGCGAGCTCTGGGTACCGGCTGCCCAGCTGAAGCTAAGTTGGTTTTTGGCTCCCTCCTTCGGAATAGGGAAAATGATAGATCGTACGGGAATGGATGGACGGATCCTGGAGAGATAGACAGACTGACGGATGGACGGATGGGAGGATGGGGGAGGGTGGGGAGGTGGAGGAGTAGACGAGACGGATGCGCGCAGGCTCGAGGGCGAGCATCACCAGAACACACGCGCGCCCAATCGGGGCACTCGAGCACAGGCACACAATTGTCCGCGTCCACGCGGGCACCCGCGCACCCACATCCACGCATATGCGCCCGCGCGCAAACACACACGCGCACGCAACTCTCCTTTCTCTGAGATCATTGGAAACTAAATGATCAACCCCCACCTCCACGACACAGGCACACACACACAGTCCTCCCAGCACGTCCAAACCGACGCGCAGAAAACTGAGCACCCGCACGGAAGCAGTCGGTCCCGCACGTTCCCTCCAAACTAACCAGGGGTACAGTTCTGGGGGCCAAAAGCTAAAACTCGAGTACATTCAACTTGCCAGCGGGTTCCCCAGGTCTGCGGGTGACATAAGTAGCTTGGGGCCCCCTAGGCCGACAATCGCACCCTCAGGGCGCGGGGCCCCACTGGGAGAAACGTGTTTAACGCCGGGTGCTAGAAATCAGGTCACCGGCGCTCGCCGAGCGGCGCCACGACCGCTGTGCGGCGGAGGCTCGGGAGTCGGGTCCCGGGAAGCGCAAGGCTTGGGAAACTTCGCAGAAACCAGAGCTCGTACGGCTTTCGCAAGAACCCGAGAGCACCACGATACCCTCAAGGAGCTCGAGGCTTCCTTTCCCTCTCGACCTGAGGGGAGTCGGGAAGTGGTAGTAGGAACAGGTCCACAAATTTTATTTATTTGTTTTTTTTTATCTTGGCGTTGTCTCCTGTGCGTCCCCTCGGGGCGCATCCACGGGCTGCCCTCGCCTGTGGATGCCGATAAACTTCGTCCTTTCGCTACAAACTTGGGCAACCCCTTCACACGCACGGGTCACCGCCCCGCAGCAGGCTGCCCGGCCGCTTCCCGCGGTCCCTTCGCGGTTCCCCCTCGCTCCAGCTCCCTTCTCGGGAGTCAGGGCGCACTGCTCGCTCCGGGATCCCCCCGCACCCTCCGGTCTCGCACTCCCGGGGACCAGTCAACCGCCGATCGTCGCTTCTCTGTCCCAAACCGCAGAAAGGTCGCCCCGCTCTTACCTTCATTCGCGGGATACACCCTGGAACCGGTGACAGCGTCGCAAATCCCAAAGAGAAACGAAAAGAGGACAAAATAAAAAATCCCAGCCATGGTTCGTCGATGCCAACGCTGCTCCTGCCGCTTCTATCCCAGTGGAATAAATGCTTAACTTAGGAGTGCAGCAGGCTGAAGACATTGCCAAGGGGGTGGGCCCGACCCGTGACGTAGGCCCGCCAGTCCGGGGTTCTCGGCCAATGGTAGCGCAGACGGCGCTGCATGGCCCCGCCCCTGATGAGCAGAGCCAGTCCCGGAGCCCCGCCCCCTCTGGGCTCGGCGGGGCGTTCAGTCTCCCCGGGATTGAGAGGGAGAGTTTTGCCGCGTCCCTCCCCCGCTGGAGGGAAGCAGCGGGGTCCCCTGGTCGCCTCTCAGGGTTCCAGCCCCTGAGCGGCCGAAAGAGCTTTGAGAGACTCTGAATTGGTTAGGGTAGGGAAGGTCCGAAGAAAGGTTGGGCACCCCGTGTTCCTCCCCGGGCGGTTTGAGATGGAGGAAAACGCTCTTTTATTGCCATAAAAAAAAGTATCAAGTTGACCTGCCTCTTTACTGTTGCTCTTTTCTGAGGGTTGAAGTGTTCGCGTCCCGTGCGCCCCGACTAGGACTGCACAGTCACTCCTGTGCGCCGCCACCACCGCCGCTCTGCTACCTTGCCCCGTTTCATGCCTTTGGGGCGCATCTCCATAAGAAATGCTCTTTGGGGAGTTTTGGGATTGGGTTATTTCTTTATCCCAGGCTCCTAGTTGCCTGGAAAGCTGGACCTAATCAGCCCCCAACGTCGAGTGCAGCGCTCGGCCAGAAGCAAGGCTCTGTCCCTGTCTCCGGGGGCTGAACGAAAGACTTCGTAGCAACGGAGAAGTCCCCTGGGGAACCATCTCCGCACTCAGCCGTAGAGGCTCCCCCCTACCCCCGCCCCGGCTCGGGACAGGACTCCCCACGGGCAAGACGCCCGGAGGTGGCCTTTACTGCCGGGAATCGACTGTGTGCTTCCCGGTGTGGAGTCCCTGGAGCCAGGCCTAGCAAGTCTGGGGTGCAGGGGGTCGAAGGGAAGAGCTGATGAGGGAGTGCGGGGAGCAAAGGTAGTGCAGACGGGCCGCCCACCGAGCTCAGGAGCTGCCCCGAGCGGCGGCTGCGGCTCTGCGCTCAGGGTCGCTTCCCCTGCGCTGGTCCGGACACCTCTCGCCGCCGCCAGGAAGACGGTGTGGGCGACAGGACCCGCAGAAATCCGCGCAGCCGCCCCTGCTGGAGTGCTCGAGTGTCCCTGTGGCCCTTCTAGGGCAGCCGGCAGCACTGGGCCCAGATTTGTCCCCCGATGCCCCGGCCGCGGGCTCAGCAAACCGAGCGCTGCCCAGAGACCGCAACGCAGCAGGCGGCCTGGTGCCCGGCCCCCGAGGCAACTCTCCGGACGTTGGAAGACGCCCCGTTTCCTGACTTCGTCTCCCCTCTTCCTTCCTCCCAAATTGCCCCTCCTCTGACTCCCCGTGGGGTGAGGCCGGGTTTTCCTCCCGAGCCTGGGTCCCAGCGGGAGGGTCCGTGACCGCCGGGAGGTGGAAGCTCCTTTCCCGGCTCCGGTGGCGGCTGAACGTGAACCAACCGCGCCACCTGCCGGCCATGAAAGGAAATGCGCGGCACCCCCCACCCCATCCCACCCCCGCCCCCGGAAGGGCAAGCGGACAAAGACAGCACCACGTAGCCCGCCGAGAGTAGGTATGTCGGTTGGCTATCTTTTCACCCACCCTTCCCTGTCCCGAGCCCCCAGGCCACACTTGTGGAGCTGTGGCGGGAGGCCGTGGAGAGGACCCGGGAATCCTGTCGCACTTTGGATGGCAGAAGACGAAATCAGAAAGCGTTTCAAGGAGAAACTCATAGTCAGTATCCCAAGGGTAACCTGAATAGCTGCTATCCCTGAAAAATCCTAGATAAAGCGGGAAGGTGCAGGAGAGAGGAGATCTTGTCCACGGTTTCAGGTCATCGGCTTCCGGAGCACATCGTGTCTCCTCTACTTGTGCAAATTTAGACCCGGGATAATAAGATGGGCAACTTTTACTTGAGCGCTGCTGGGCGAGGCGCTGGGCAGTAGCTGTGTGAGCCTGGTGGCTTGGAGGGATACAGCTCGTGCGGCTGCAGACGTTCTGATTTCTCCGTGAAAGACCTGCTGAAATGTCACAGTCTGAGGAAGTGCATTTCAGTCATTGTAGATTTTACATTGTGTAGATTTTACACAAGTAAAAGGGGGCAAAGAAATGCACACTTGGGATATACATATGTGTGTGTGTGTATGTATAAATTATTTAACAACTATACGAAGTCCTTTAAAGGAATGCATTTCTAGGTTCTTTCATGCCCTGAGTTTCTAGGAAAAGGAGATGAATATTGATCCCTGTCATTCTATACACAGATGCAGAAGATAAAAGAAGCAATCTGAATTCTTTTTAAAACGTTTTTGAAACAATAGTTGCTAGTTGCCTCTCTGCAAGATTTGATTTTTGCATGTATGGGTAGTTGAAATGGGAAATTGACTGCCTGCCTTCTTAAAAACAGTAACATTTCTAAGACTTGAACCAACCCTTCCCCCCTACCCTATATGCACACTGAATTTTAAAATCTTTCTGGCTACAGCTGCCTGAAAGCAAGGCTTCATTTGCTAGAGGACATTCAGTGACTTCAGTCCCCTTTTTTCTTCCCATTTCCCTTTTCAAGACCCAAAGCAGCCCAATAATCTGGAAACCCAAGAGACAGGAAATGCTAACTTGGAAAAACTCAACTATAACTTTCTCTTTAAAACAGTTCTGGGCTGAAGATCAGAAATGAGCTGTTGCATACTGAAGTATTTAGGATAAAAGTATATGATAGCTTGGCTTTCTCTAGAAACAATCCAATAAAAAAAATGGAAAAGAAAGAAAAAGTATAAAGGAATAAATAGATAAAACAATATTGGAAAATTTTGGTGTGTTTTTAAGTGCTGAATAACGGGACTCGTGAAGTCATTACACTATCCTTTCTATGCTTATGTTTATTCAGTGTTTTCCATTAAAAAGTTGTAGTACAATTTAAAAAAAAAAAGGAAAAAGAAATGTTAGTCACTCAGTTGTGTCTTACTCTTTGCGACCCCATGGACTACAGTAGCCCACCAGGCTTCTCTGTCCATGGAATTCTCCAGACAAGAATACTGAAGTGGGTAGCCATTCCCTTCTCCAGGAGATCTTCCAAATTACTCTATCCATTGTGACAACCTAGAGGAAAACTGTCCTACTCTAATAGACACCATTCTTCCTTTAAAAAAACAGGGCAACAATGAAAAACAAAATGAAAGTGGTCTTAGTCCATCAATGGACCAAATAGTATTGGTCCATCCACCTTCTATGCAAACCCCCTGCTTTATTAGAAAACACCTTGGAGTTTTCAGACACTTGAGAGTACTTATAACAAATCAATCACTCAATGAAGTCACAAGCATACAATAGAATACTACATCAAAAGCACCTAAAATCACCTGCTTTTAATATAAATTGGCTTGCCTTGAGTAAAACTAGCCTCCTAACTGCTGTGAGAAGTTGAGAATACTTTGAATCCAATAAGAAATATGTCAAAATATATAGTCTTATAAGCTTAATGAAAATAATAATTTAATAATTTGAATTTTTGATAAAATTTTTCCTTTTTTTCATTGCCTACCATAAAAATTTGAGCTACAAAGTACATTTTAAATGCTTATTTGAATGAAGGCTGAATTTCAAAAGTATCTTTAATGTGTAAAGACATTTTAAAATAACTCCAGGTTTCTTAGAATTTCTATCTCTAAGTGGAGGGCCAGTTTTACCCAAGTAACAAGACCTTTGGACAAATAAGCAACAAGAAAGAAAGTGCGTGGAAGTCTAGAGAAACGGTCAGAATGAGAATAGAAATACACTCTGCCTTTTACTAGATGCTCTGCCAGAGTATCTAGCTAGTGTAGCTGGACTTCCCTGGACTTCAGTCCATTTACTATAAAATGGAGCCTCCAACAGTGCTCCAGTGGCTTCCTGTCATTGCCAGAACCAGGATTTTCAAGAGTGAAATCCTTACTTTGGCATTCTAACAGCTCTTTTATTAGCTGTGTGTCTCTGGGTAAGTTACTTTAACCCTCTAAGATATGGTTTTCTTATCTGTGAACTGGAGATAGTTACATGATGCTTCTGAATATTGAAAAAATTTTGTAGAGCAGATTGTATGGTATTCAGCTAGTGGTTAGTAGCTACTACTACTTTCAAATAATATTTCATTAGTAAGGATTAATATTTATTAAATGAGCAATCATTTGTTCAGCTTGAACCTTCTCTTCCACAAGGAAACCAAGCTCTGTGATTTACCTTTTGCTCTCCATGAGGGGAGGAGGCTTTATTTCACCAACTCCTGGAGTAGGTATGGAAATAAATTCTAAGAGTTTCCTTTCCTTTTACTGTTGATTTATTACAGCTCACACTTGACTGCTGTGCTTAGTCACTCAGTTGTGTCCAACTCTTTGAAACCCCATGGACAGTAGCCTGCAAGGCTCCTCTGTCCCTGGGGATTCTCCAGAATACTGGAGTGGGTTGCCATCCCCTCCTCCAGGGGACCTTCCCAACTCAGGGATCAAACCCAGGTCTTCTGCGTTGCGGGACAGATTCTTTACTGTCTGAGCCACCAGCGAAACCCATGAATACTGGAGTGGGTAGCCTATCCCTTCTCCAGAGGGTCTTCCTAACCCAGGAATCGAAGTGGGGTCTCCTGCATTACAGTTAGATTCTTTACTAGCTGAGCTACCAGGGAAGCCCCTTAACTCTTGTATCCCTACATGATTCAATAGGATTTCAATCTAGGGATTGTAGCTGTCTTCAGAGGTAATATTTCAAAAATAATTAAATGAAGCAAGGTGTAAGGAATCAAAAATGCTACCACCAAGTCAAGAAGTTGGTCATATTAAATAACCTAAGCTCTAATGAAATATCCACTTTCATCACAAAAAATGCTCCCAACCTCACTATCACCTGAAATATAGTGACCTAAAACTCCCAGGAAACTTAGTTGGAGATTTCGTCTTTAAATGTAAAGGCTTTGATACTATTTCTTGTTAGCCCTTGACACCCGAGGGGGAAAGTGAGCCACAGAGCTCAGGTCTTGACTGTTCAGACGGGTGAGATACCAAGACACAGGAAAAGACCTTCAGAATCACTGAGGCAGAAAAAGGCAAGAAAGATAGGATGGGGAATATTACTCAGCCATTAAAAGAATGAAATAATGCCATTTGTAGCAACATGGATGGACCTAGAGATTGTCATACTGACTGAAGTAAGTCAGAGAAGGAGAAATACCATAAAACACCCTTTACTGCAGAATCTAAATAGAAATGATACAAATGAAATTATTTACAAAACAGAAACAGACTCACAGATTTGGAGAAGAACTTATGGTTGCCAGGAGGAATGATAGGGAGAAGTGTCAGGGAGTTTGAGATTGACATGTATACACTGCTGTACTTACAATGGGAAACCAACAAGGCTCTATGGTACAGTACAGTGAGCTCCACTCAATGTTATGCGGCAACCTGGATGGGAGGGAAGTTTGGGAGAGAATGGATACAGGTATATGTATAGCTGAGTCCCTTTGCCGTCCACTTGAAACTATCTCAACATTATAAATGGCTATATGCCAATACAAAATAAAAAGTTAAAAAAAAGAGAGAGAGAAAGGATGGGAATTTCGAGTTCAGTTCAGTTCAGCAGCTCAGTTGTGTCCAACTCTTTGTGACCCCATCAACTGCAGCACACCAGGCCTCCCCTGTCCATCACCAACTCCCAGAGTTTACCCAAAAACTCATGTCCATGGAGTCGGTGATGCCATCCAACCATCTCATTCTCTGTCATCCCCTTCTCCTCCTGCCCTCAATCTTTCCCAGCATCAGGGTCTTTCCAAATGAGTCAACTCTTCGAATCACATGGCCAAAGTATTGGAGTTTAAACTTCAACATTAGTCCTTCCAATGAACACCCCAGGACTGATTTCCTTTAGGATAGACTGGTTGGATGTCCTTGCAGTCCAAGGGACTCTCAAGAGTCTTATCCAACACCACAGTTCAAAAGCATCAATTCTTCTGTGCTCAGCTTTCTTTATAGTCCAACTCTCACATCCATACATAACCACTGGAAAAACCATAGCCTTGACTAGATGGACCTTTGTTGACAAAATAATGTCTCTGCTTTTTAGTATGCTGTGTAGGTTGGTCATAACTTTCCTTCCAAGGAGTAAGCATCTTTTAATTTCATGGCTGCAATCACCATCTGCAGTGATTTTGGAGCCCAGAAAAATAAAGTCAGCCACTGTTTCCCCATCTATTTCCCATGAAGTGATGGGACCAGATGCCACAATCTTAGTTTTCTGAATGTTGAGCTTTAAGACAACTTTTTCGCTCTCCTCTTTCACTTTCATCAAGAGGATCTTTAGTTCTTCTTCACTTTTTGCCATAAGGGTGGTATCATCTGCATTTCTGAGGTTATTGATATTTCTCTGGCAATCTTGATTCCAGCTTATGTTTCATCCAGCCCAGCATTTCTCATGATGTACTCTGCATATAGGTTAAATAAGTAGGGTGACAGTATACAGCCTTGACGTACTCCTTTTCCTGTTTGGAACCAGTCTGTTTTTCCATGCCTAGTTCTAACTGTTGCTTCCTGACCTGCATATAGGTTTCTCAAGAGGCAGTCAGGTGGTCTGGTATTCCCATCTCTTGAATAATTTTCCACACTTTATTGTGATCCACACAGTCAAAGGCTTTGGCATAGTCAATAAAGCAGAAATAGATGTTTTTCTGGAACTCTCTTGCTTTTTCGATGATCCAGCAGATGTTGGCAATTTGATGTCTGGTTCCTCTGCCTTTTGTAAAACCAGCTTGAATTTCTGAAAGTTCACGGTTCATGTATTGCTGAAGCCTGGCTTGCAGAATTTTGAGCATTACTTTACTAGCGTGTGAGATGAGTGCAATTGTGTGGTAGTTTGAGCATTCTTTGGCATTGCCTTTCTTTGGGAATGGAATGAAAACTGACCTTTTCTAGTCCTGTGGCCACTGCTGAGTTTTCCATGTTTGCTAACATATTGAATGCAACACTTTAACAGCATCACCTTTCAGGATTTGAAATAGCTCAACTGGAATTCCATCACCTCCAGTAGCTTTGTTCATAGTGATGCTTCCTAAGGCCTACTTGACTTCACATTCCAGGATGTCTGGCTCTAGGTGAGTGATCATACCATCATGACTATTGGGATCATGAAGATCTTTTTTGTATAGTTCTGTTGTGTATTCTTGCCACCTCTTCCTAATATCTTTTGCTTCTATTAAGTCCATACCATTTCTGTCCTTTATTGAGCCCATCTTTGCATGAAATGTTCCCTTGGTATCTCTAATTTTCTTGAAGAGATCTCTAGTCTTTCCCATTCTATTGTTTTCCTCTATTTTTTTGCACTGATCTCTGAGGAAGGCTTTCTTATCTCTCCTTGCTATTAATTGGAACTCTGCATTCAAGGGTCAAGACTTTTCTGAAACTCTGTCTGGTGCTGTATCTGAATTTGTGTTCAACTCTAACAAACACTTCTCAAGTGCCAAAGATCACATGTTTAAGATGTAAAGTTGTCTTTTCAGCCCAGAGCAGGCATGGCACCCACACGTGGGGGTGGGCGGACCCAGATGGAACCCAATAGAAACCATCAGGGAACTTTGTTCTCCCGGGAGCTGCAGAGAGCAAGGTGGAGAGGAGAAAACACCCAGTCCAGTTCCACAGCGACTCTAGAGGCCAAGAACAAAACATTTTTCAGAGACAATTCACCTCTCTTCAGAAGAATGCAGAGCAGATCATTTGCATTGTTTTTGGCTGCACTGGGAACATAAGTCAAACATCAAAACTATTTTATTTTTCAGGCATCAAAGCCATGCCCTGGAAGAAATGTAAAATGCTTTTTACTTGGACCTCCTTTGATAAAATACCTTGGAAATGGTGTTCACTCATTTTTACTCAAAATGCCAATGTAAAGCTGCAAGTTACAATCACTAAATATTTTAGCTATTAAATATTGTAATGTTTAATAACCATGTTGATTTGTGATTATTAAAAGAGCCTTTGGAATTAAAAGTGTTTCATGATTAAAAACGAATAATAATATATAGGATCTCCCACATTGCAGGCAGAGTCTTTACTGGCTGAGCCACCAGGGAAGCCCCAGTATATATAGGAATATCCTCCAATTAAAAATAAATTTAAAAAGTATTGGGTTAGCATAAACTGGAACTTTTTTTTAGCTGTTTAAAAGAGAAGTAATTTTCTGGTTAAAGAACCAATTTTCAGGAAGTACAGCAACAGCCATTCCTCCCCCCCTCTTTTTTTTAATTTTTATTTCTGAAAAACTATGTGTAATTGCAGTGAAATGCTGCAAGTAAGAAAAATAGCAGGATCATAAACATAATGTATGATTTAGTGTATAATGAGAATGCAAGTTTGGAAACCTAAATCTCTTTTCCTTCATCATCGTCTAAAGCATTTGTATAATGCTGGTACTCCAAATATTTATTTTGTAATTTCAAAAGATCTCTGAATATTCTAAAGATGTCTAAAATGTCAGATATATACTGTGAACAAAACACTGTTGCCTGCCAATTCAGTAAAAAATGAACGTCATTGGCCATTGAGTCATCAGCCACAAAACTGCCTCCAAGGGCACACCCTGTGGGGGATTTAGGATAGAAAAAAGCAGGAGGGCAGTCTTAAGATGGCAGAGGGATAGGACGGGGAGACCATTTTCTCCCCACAAATTCATCAAAAGAACATTTGAACGCTGAGTAAATGCCACAAACCGACTTCTGAATGCTGGCAGAGGACATCAAGCACCCAGAAAAGCAGCCCATTGTCTTTGAAAGGAGGTAGGAAAAATATAAAAGATAAAAAGAGAGACAAAAGAGGTAGGGATGGGGATCCATCCTGGGAAGGGTCTTTAAAAAGAGAGAAGTTTCCAAACACCAGGAAACACTCTCACTGGCGAGTCTGTGGTAAGCCTTGGAACCTCAGAGGGCAACATAACCGGGAGGAAAAATAAATAAATAATTAAAACCCACAGAAAACGTGCCCAATGGTAACTCCCAGCAGAGAAGCAGTGCAGATGCCCACATCCGCCACTAGCAAGCGGGGGCTGGGCAGGGAGGCACGGGGTGCATTTCTTAGAGTAAGGACCAAGCCTGAATGCCCTGAGGGCAAGGGAACTAACTGGAGATAGCAAACCAGACTGTGGGATAGCTATCCTGGGAAAAGCCCTAACTTAAGACACTGCCAGACCCGCTCACAGAACAAAGGACTGAGCAGAGCTAGCCAGCTGCGGACTGGCCCATCCCCCGCCGGAGACAGGCAGGTGAGGGCAGCCAGAGCTGGAAGGGGGTAATCGCGGCCCCAGAGAGGCATCATCTACCAAACTGCAAGCAGGCTTCGTTGCTAACGAAGACTTCTTGGGATTCTGGATGGTTGACATCTGCCGGGAGGGTCACAGCCAGAGATCAGCTCCCCAGAAGAGACACACGGCACACCTGAGAAGGTGCGCCAGTTGTACACCCAGAAAACCGAGTGGCAGGGACGGGGGAGGCGATAAGTTGCAGCGACCACACTCGCCAAGAACCTGGTCACCTGAGCTGCTTGGACCTGGGAAGGGCACAAAACGCAGGCCCAACCGAGTCTGCACCTTTGTGGAGTACCTGAGTACCTGAACCTGAGCGGCTTAGACCTGGGAAGTACATACAACCCAGGGCCGGCCTCAGACAGTTCCCGTCAAAGAAACCTAGAGCCTAGGCAGTGTAGACAGGGAAAGCACACACGCCATGAGCAGGGGCAAACCCAGTGTGGCCGAGACACTGTGAGCACATGCCAGTGTCATTTGTTTGCAGTGTTCCTCCCTCCCCACAGCACGACTGAACAAGTGAGCCTAAAAAAGTGTCCACCACCGCCCCCTTGTGTCAGGGCGGAAATTAGACACTGAAGTGACCAGCAAACAGAAGAAGCTAAAATAAACAAAGGGAACAGCCTTGGAAGTGACAGATGCAATTGATTAAAACCCTGTAGTTAGCACTGACTACATAGGAAGGGGCCTATAGATCTTGAGAAGTATAAGCCAGTTCAAGGAACTATCTGAAAATGAACTGACCCCACACTGTCCACAACAACACCAGAGAAAGTCCTAGATATATTTTTACTATTATCATTTTTTAAATTAAAAAAAATTTTTTTAATTTTTAAGTCCTCTATTACTCCTTTAATTTTCATTTGTATAACCTATTACTTTGCAAAAAAAAAAAAAAAAGACCATATTTTTTAAAGCAAACTTCATATATATATATTTTATAATTTTTGTGACTTTGTTTTTTTCTTTAATATTGTATTTTTGAGAATCCAACTTCTACTCTAGATTTTTAATCTTTGCTATTTGGTATTTGTTATCAATTTTGTACCTTTAAGAATCCAATCTTCAGTACCCATTTTTACTTGGGAGCTAGATTACTGGCTTGACTGCTCTCTCCCCCTTTGGACTCTCTTTTTTCTCCACCAGGTCACCTCTATCTCCTCCCTCTCCCTTCTCTTCTCTACCGAACTCCGTGAATCTCTTTGTGTGTTCTGGACTGTGGAGAACACTTAGGGAACTGATTAGTGGCTGGATCTATCTCTCTCCTTTTGATTCCCCCCTTTATCCTCCTGGCCACCTCTGTCTCCTTCCTACCTCTTCTCCTCTGTGTAACTCCGTGAACATCTCTGAGTGGTCTAGACTGTGGCGAGCACATAAGGAAGTGATTACTGGCTAGCTTGCCCTCTCCTCTTTTGATTTCCCCCTCTTCTCCTCCTGGTCACCTCTATCTCCCTCCTCCCTCTTCTCTTCTCCATGTAACTCTGTGAACCTCTTTGGGTGTCCCTCACTGTGGAGAAACTTTTCATCTTTAATCTAGATGTTTTATCATCAGTGCTGTATGTGGAGAAGTCTTGAGGCTACTGTAAGAATAAGATGAAAACCAGAGGCAGGAGGCTTAAGTCCAAATCCTGAGAACACCAGAGAACTGCTGACTCCAGGGAACATTAGTCGATAGGAGCTCATCAAACGCCTCCATACCTACACTGAAACCAAGCACCACCCAAGGGCCAACAAGTTCCAGAGCAGGACATACCACACAAATTCTCTAGCAAAACAGGAACACAGCACTGAGCTTCAATATCCAGACTGCCCAAAGTCACACCAAACCCACTGACATCTCATAACCCATTACTGGACACTTCATTGCACTCCAGAGAGAAGAAATCCAGCTCCACCCACCAGAACACCGACACAAGCTTCCCTAACCAGGAAACCTTGACAAGCCACCTGTCCAACCCCACCCACAACAAGGAAACTCCACAATAAAGAGAACTCCACAAACTGCCAGAATACAGAAAGGCCACCCCAAACACAGCAATATAAACAAGATGAAAAGGCAGAGAAATACCCAGCAGGTAAAGGAACAGGATAAATGCCCACCAAACCAAACAAAAGAGGAAGAGATAAGGAATCCACCTGATAAAGAATTCCGAATAATGATAGTGAAAATGACCCAAAATCTTGAAAACAAAATGGCATCACAGATAAATAGCCTGGAGACAAGGATTGAGAAGATGCAAGAAAGGTTTAACAAGGACCTAGAAGAAATAAAAAAGAGTCAATATATAATGAATAATGCAATAAATGAGATAAAAAAACACTCTGGAGAGAACCAACAGTAGAATAATGGAGGCAGAAGATAGGATTAGTGAGGTAGAAGATAGAATGGTGAAATAAATGAATCAGAGAGAAAAAAAGAAAAATGAATTAAAAGAAATGAGGACAATCTCAAAGACCTCTGGGACAATGTTAAATGTCCCAGCATTCAAATCATAGAAGTCCCAAAAGAAGAAGACAAATAGAAAGACCATGAGAAAATACTTGAGGAGATAATAGTTGAAAACGTCCCTAAAATGGGGAAGGAAATAATCACCCAAGTCCAAGAAACCCAGAGAGTCCCAAACAGGATAAACCCAAGGCAAAACACCCCAAGGCACATATTAATCAAATTAACAAAGATCAAACACAAAGAACAAATATTAAAAGCAGCAAGGGAAAAACAACAAATAACACACAAGGGGATTCCCATAAGGATAATAGAAACTCTTCAGGCCAGAGGGGAATGGCAGGACATACTTAAAATGATGAAAGAAAATAACCTACAGTCCAGATTACTGTACCCAGTAAGGATCTCATTCAAATATGAAGGAGAAATCAAAAGCTTTACAAACAAGCAAAAGCTGAGAGAATTCAGCACCACCAAACCAGCTCTCCAACAAATGCTAAAGGATCTTCTCTAGACAGGAAACACAAAAAGGGTGTATAAACTTGAACCCAAAACAATAAAGTAAATGGCAACAGGATCATACTTATCAATAATTACCTTAAATGTAAATGGGTTGAAGGCCCTAACCAAAAGACAAAGACTGGCTGAATGGATAAAAAAACAAGACCCCCTATATATGTTGTCTGCAAGAGCCCCACCTTGAAACAAGGGACACATACAGACTGATAGTGAAGGGCTGGAAAAAGATATTCCACATAAAGAGAGACCAAAAGAAAGCAGGAGTAGCAATACTCATATCAGATAAAATAGACTTTAAAACAAAGGCTGTGAAAAAACACAAAGAAAGACACTACATAATGATCAAAGGATCAGTCCAAGAAGAAGATATAACAATCATAAATATATATGCACCCAACATAGGAGCACCACAATATGTAAGACAAATGCTAACAAGTATGAAAGGGGAAATTAACAATAACACAATAATAGTGGGAGACTTTAATACCCCACTAACACCTATGGATAAATCAACTAAACAGAAAATTAACAAAGAAACACAAACTTTAAATGATACAATAGAACAGTTAGACCTAATTGATATCTATAGGACATTTCACTCCAAAACAATGAATTTCACCTTTTTATCAAGCGCATATGGAACCTTCTGCAGGATAGATCACATCCTGGGCCATAAATAGAGCCTTGGTAAATGCAAAAAAATTGAAATCATTTCAAGTATCTTTTCTGACCACAATGCAGTAAGAATAGGTCTCAATTACAGGAGAAAAACTATTACGAATTCCAACATATGGAGGCTGAACAACATGCTGTTGAATAACCAACAAATCACAGAAGAAATCAAAAAAGAAATCAAAATATGCATAGAAACGAATGAAAACGAGAACACAATAATCCAAAACCTGTTCAGTTCAGTTCAGTCGCTCAGTCATGTCCGACTGTTTGTGACCCCATGAATCGCAGCACACCAGGCCTCCCTGTCCATCACCAACTCCCGAAGTTCACTCAGACTCACGTCCATCGAGTCAGTGATGCCATCCAGCCATCTCATCCTCTGTCGTTCCCTTCTCCTCCTGCCCCCAATCCCTCCCAGCATCAGAGTCTTTTCCAATGAGTCAACTCTTCGCATGAGGTGGCCAAAGTACTGGAGTTTCAGCTTTAACATCATTCCTTCCAAAGAAATCCCAGGACTGATCTCCTTCAGAATGGACTGGTTGGATCTCCTTGCAGACCAAGGGACTCTCAAGAGTCTTCTCCAACACCACAGTTCAAAAGCATCAACTCTTCGGCACTCAGCTTTCTTCACAGTCCAACTCTCACATCCATACATGACCACAGGAAAAACCATAGCCTTGACTAGACGGACCTTTGTTGGCAAAGTAATGTCTCTGCTTTTGAATATGCTATCTAGGTTGGTCATAACTTTCCTTCCAAGGAGTAAGCATCTTTTAATTTCATGGCTGCAGTCACCATCTGCAGTGATTTTGGAGCCCCCCAAAATAAAGTCTGACACTGTTTCCAATATTTCCCCATCTATTTGCCATGAAGTGGTGGGACCAGATGCCATGATCTTCGTTTTCTGAATGTTGAGCTTTAAGCCAACTTTTTCACTCTCCACTTTCATCAAGAGGCTTTTTAGTTCCTCTTCACTTTCTGCCATAAGGGTGGTATCATCTGCATATCTGAGGTTATTGATATTTCTCCCAGAAATCTCGATTCCAGCTTGTGCTTCTTCCAGTTCAGTGTTTCTCATGATCTACTCTGCATATAAGTTAAATAAGCAGGGTGATAATATACAGCCTTGATGCACTCCTTTTCCTATTTGGAACCAGTCTGTTGTTCCATGTCCAGTTCTAACTGTTGCTTCCTGACCTGCATACAAATTTCTCAAGAGGCAGATCAGGTGGTCTGGTATTCCCATCTCTCTCAGAATTTTCCACAGTTTATTGTGATCCACACAGTCAAAGGCTTTGGCGTAGTCAATAAAGCAGAAATAGATGTTTTTCTGGAACTCTCTTGCTTTTTCCATGGTCCAGCGGATGTTGGCAATTTGATCTCTGGTTCCTCTGCCTTTTCTAAAACCAGCTTGAACATCTGGAAGTTCACGGTTCACATATTGCTGAAGTCTGGCTTGGAGAATTTTGAGCATTACTTTACTAGCGTGTGAGATGAGTGCAATTGTGTGGTAGTTTGAGCATTCTTTGGCATTGCCTTTCTTTGGGATTGGAATGAAAACTGACCTTTTCCAGTCCTGTGGCCACTGCTGAGTTTTCCAAATTTGCTGGCATATTGAGTGCAGCACTTTAACAGCATCATATTTCAGGATTTGAAATAGCTCAACTGGAATTCCATCACTGCCACTAGCTTTGTTCATTGTGATGCTTTCTAAGGCCCACTTGACTTCACATTCCAGGATGTCTGGCTGTAGGTCAGTGATCACATCATTGTGATTATCTGGGTTGTGAAGTGCTTTTACAGTGTCCCCAAAACCTGTGGGACACTGTAAAAGCAGTGCTAAGGGGGAGGTTCATAGCAATACAGGCATACCATTGAAACAAGAAAAAAGTCAAATAAATAACCTAACTCTACACCTAAAGCAACTAGAAAAGGAAGAAATAAAGAACCCCAGGGTTAGTAGAAGGAAAGAAATCTTAAAAATTAGGGCAGAAATAAATGCAAAAGAAACAAAAGAGACCATAGCAAAAATCAACAAAACCAAAAGCTGGTTCTTTGAGAAGATAAATAAAATTGACAAACCATTAGCCAGACTCATCAAGAAACAAAGGGAGAAAAGTCAAATCAACAAAATTAGAAATGAAAATGGAGAGCTCACAGCAGACAACATAGAAATACAAAGGATCATAAGAGACTACTATCAGCAACTATATGCCAATAAAATGGACAACTTGGAAGAAATGGACAAATTCTTTGAAAAGTACAACTTTCCAAAACTGAACCAGGAAGAAATAGAAAATCTTAACAGACCCATCACAAGCACGGAAATTGAAACTGTTATCAGAAATCTTCCAGCAAACAAAAGCCCAGGTCTAGATGGCTTCACCTTGAATTCTACCAAAAATTTAGAGAAGAGCTAACACCTATCCTACTCAAACTCTTCCAGAAAATTGCAGAGGAAGGTAAACTTCCAAACTCATTCTATGAGGCCACCATCATGCTAATACCAAAACCTGACAAAGATGCCACAAAAAGAGAAAACTACAGGCCAATAACACTGATGAACATAGATGCAAAAATCCTTAACAAAATTCTAGCAAATAGAATCCAATAACATATTTAAAAGATCATACATTATGACGAGGTGGGCTTTATCCCAGGGATGTAAGAATTCTTCAACATCTGCAAATCAATCAATGTAATACATCACATTAACAAATTGAAAAATAAAAACCATATGATTATCTCAATAGATGCAGAGAAAGCCTTTGTCAAAATTCAACATCCATTTATGATAAAAAAAAAAAACCCTCCAGAAAGCAGGAATAGAAGGAATATAGCTCAACATAATAAAAGCTATATATGACAAACCCACAGCAAACATTATCCTCAATGGTGAAAAATTGAAAGCATTTACCCTAAAGTCAGGAAGAAGACAAGGGTGCCCACTCTCACCACTACTAGTCAACATAGTTTTGGAAGTTTTGGCCACAGCAATCAGAGCAGAAAAAGAAATAAAAGGAATCCAAATTGGAAAAGAAGTAAAACTCTCACTGTTTGCAGATGACACGATTCTCTACATAGAAAACCCTAAAGAATCCACCAGAAAATTACTAGAGCTAATCAATTAATATAGTAAAGTTTCAGGATATAAAATCAACACACAGAAATCCCTTGTATTTCTATACACTAATAATGAAAAAAATGGAGAAATTAAGGAAACAATTCCATTCACTATGGCAATGAAAAGAGTAAAATACTTAGGAATATATCTACCTAAAGAAACAAAAGACCTATATATAGAAAACTATAAAACACTGGTGAAAGAAATCAAAGAGGACACTAATAGATGGAGAAATATACCGTGTTCATGGATCAGAAGAATCTATATAGTGAAAATGAGTATACTACCCAAAGCAATCTATAGATTCAATGCAATCCCTATCAAGCTACCAACAGCATTCTTCACAGAGCTAGAACAAATAATTTCACAATTTGTATAGAAATACAAAAACCCTCAAATAGCCAAAGCAATCTTGAGAAAGAAGAATGGAACAGGAGGAATCAACCTGCATGACTTCAGGCTCTACTACAAAGCCACAGTCATCAAGACAGTATGGTACTGGCACAAAGACAGAAATATAGATCAACGGAACAAAATAGAAAGCCCAGAGATAAAACCACGCACCTATGGACACCTTATCTTTGACAAAGGAGGCAAGAATATACAATGGAGAAAAGACAATCTCTTTAACAATTGGTGCTGGGAAAACTGCTCACCCATTTGTAAAAGAATGAAACTAGAACACTTTCTAACACCATACACAAAAACTCAAAATGGATTAAAGATCTAAATATAAGACCAGAAACTATAAAATTCCTAGAGGAGAACATAGGGAAAACACTCTACGACATAAATCACAGCAGGATCCTCTATGACCCACCTCCCGGAATATTGGAAATAAAAGCAAAAATAAACAAATGGGACCTAATTAAAAGTAAAAGCTTCTGCACAACAAGGGAAACTATAAGCAAGGTGAAAAGACACCCTTAAGAATGGGAGAAAATAATAGCAAATGAAGCTACTGACAAAGAATTAATTTCAAAAATATACAAGCCACTTCTGCAGCTCAATTCCAGAAAAATAAACGACCCAATCAGGAAAGTTATGATCAACCTAGATAGCATATTCAAAAGCAGAGACACTACTTTGCCAACAAAGGTTCGTCTAGTCAAGGCTATGGTTTTTCCTGTGGTCATGTATGGATATGAGAGTTGGACTGTGAAGAAGGCTAAGTGCCGAAGAATTGATGCTTTTGAACTGTGGTGTTGGAGAAGACTCTTGAGAGTCCCTTGGACTGCAAGGAGATCCAACCAGTCCATTCTGAAGGAGATCAGCCCTGGGATTTCTTTGGAAGGAATGATGCTAAAGCTGAAACTCCAGTACTTTGGCCACCTCATGCGAAGAGTTGACTCATTGGAAAAGACTCTGATGCTGGAAGGGATTGGGGGCAAGAGGAGAAGGAGACGACAGAGGATGAGATGGCTGGATGGCATCACTGACTCGATGGACGTGAGTCTAAGTGAACTCCGGGAGTTGGTGATGGACAGGGAGGCCTGGCATGCTGTGATTCATGGGGTCGCAAAGAGTCGGACATGACTGAGCGACTGATCTGATCTGAATCAAAAAATGGGCTGGAGAACTAAACAGACATTTCTCCAAAGAAGACATACACACGGCTAACAAACACATGAAAGATGCTCAACATCACTCATTATCAGAGAAATGCAAATCAAAACCACAATAAGGTATCATTTTATGCCAGTCAGAATGGCTGCTATCCAAAAGTCTACAAGCAATAAATGCTGGAGAAGGTGTGGAGAAAAGGGAACCCTCTTATACTGTTGGTGGGAATGCAAACTAGTACTGCCACTATGGAGAACAGTGTGGAGTTTCCGTAAAAAACTGGAAATAGAACTGCCCAGCAATCCCACTGCTGGGCATACATACCAAGGAAACCAGAATTGAAAGAGACACATGTACCCTAATGTTCATCACAGCACTGTTTATAATAGCCAGGATGTGGAAGCACCCTAGATGTTGCTTTGACAAATGGATAAGAAAGCTGTGGTACATATACACAATGAAGTATTACTCAGCCATTAAAAAGAATACATTTGAATCAGTTCTAATGAGGTGGATGAAATTGGAGCCTATTATACAGAGTGAAGTAAGCCAGAAAGAAAAACACCAATACACTATAATAACACATATATATGGAATTTAGAAAGATGGTAACAATAACCCTGTATGTGAGATAGCAAAAGAGACACAGATGTATAGAACAGTCTTTTGGACTCTGTGGGAGAGGGTGAGGGTTGGATGATTTGGGAGAATGGCATTGAAACATGTATATTATCATATGTGAAACGAATCGCCAGTCCAGGTTTGATGTATGATACAGGATGCTCGGGGCTGGTGCACTGTGATGACCCAGAGGGATGGGATGGGGAGGGAGGTGGATGGGAGGTTCAGGATGGGGAACACATGTACACCCGTGGCCCGTTCATGTCAATGTATGGCAAAACCAATACAATATTGTAAAGTAATTAGCCTCCAATTAAAATAAATAAATTTATATTAAAAGAAAGAGAAGAGTCTTGCACAGAGCAAAAAAAGAAAAAAGCAGGAGAGTGGCCCGAGGTAGTTCAGATGCATATCAAAGGAATAATTTCAACATGCCCAGGATCTTACATCTTTCCATACATAGAAAAGCACTAAAATAAAATGATTAACTCAAGATGTCTGGGTTTTGTGATTAGCAGTGATCTTTTGATGTTGGACAAAATGTTTTGTTTTTTTGCTTTTTTGTTTGTTTCAACAAAAACTCATATATTCTGGCTCTTCCCTTACCTCTTCGGAACATTTCCTCAGAGCTTTCTGAGAAGGTCACTTTCCCAGCCTATAGTTCTCAGTAATTCCCCAAATAAAACAGGATTCTCAGCTTTTAGGTTGTGTGTGTGTGTGTGTTTTAGTCAACACTAAAATATAAATTCTTTAAATGTTTATTTAATTAATGGAACTTTTATAAGCATATTTATAGAGGAAATGTTGCTTCTGAAATTATGTTTATATTTTATCTGTTTAACCTAATCATTTATTTTAATTAATAAATATGGAAAACCTTTTCCCTAAAGATTATGCCTCTTTGCTATTTATTCAAAAGGACTAAAGGGGAAACTCAGTTAAAAACTCCAAGAAACAGTATGTACCTTTTTCCCCCCTGAATTATTTGAGGCCTAGTGTAAATCACTAAAACCTTATTAAAATCAATTGAATGCTAGTAAACTCCCTATTTTGGGCTTCCCAGGTGGCTCAGTGGTTTAAAAAAAAAATTCTCCTGCCATTTCAGGAGACACAAGAGACTTGCGTTTGATCCCTGAGTCAGGAAGATCCCCTGGAGAAGGAAATGGCAACCCACCCAAGGATTCCTGCCTGGAAAATCCCAAGGACAGAGAAGCCTGGCAGGCTACCATCCATGGGGTCGCAAAGAGTTCGACACGACTTAGCAACTAAACTACCATCACCACCACCACCACCACCAAATTCCCTGTATAAAGAAACATAAAATATTTACAAAACATAATACAAAAGTGAGATTCATATACATGATTTAGTTAGAACTGGCATTATTTGGACATAGAATATTTAAAAACAATGAAAAATTCATATGAAATAAATGCTAATTCAGGAGTCTATGCACAAATCCACATCATATACAACTTTAAAATATACTAGGCAGCCCTCATCCACTTCATTATATGTGGAATCACTTTTTCTTAGATCATGCCTATATCTGCACAAATAAACTGGCTGAAATTCAGGCTAACAATGAGTTATTTAAAGTAGGGAGGTGAAAAGAAATTCAGTTATTAACGGATCATTTGACTCAAGCTGACATTTAAAGTTTATCAATTGGACCATTTGTTTTTCTTCTTATTCAATTCTATGTGTACATATCCCAGGCTTTCTTTCAGTGGCGCAATCAGAAAAAAGTTAAAAATTAGGCATTACCACACAGAGAATGGTAGTCCACTGCCATTTCTTATTTAAATTTTTGCCTTTTAAACTTTAAACTTTTTATTTTGTGTTGGGGTATAGCCACAGATTAACACTGTCATGGTAGCTTCAGGTGAACTGTGAAGGGACTCAGCCATACATATATATGCATCCATTTTGGAAGAACATCCTTAAGCATCTCTAGCTGGACTGGAGACTAAGTCTTCCCAGTGTGGGATAAATCTTTCTTCTATATAGAATATTTGTACTTGATAAATAGTATAGGATTTATCTCCTGAGACTTGATGCTCCACTCTGACATTCAGGATTAACATGTGGGTTAAAATATATGACCTGACTTTTCAGTCTTTATCTCTTGTAGCTCTGAATTAAAACAAATTTGAACCAAAACATACACAGGTGATTATGAGAGGTATTCTAATATGCATGAACTTTGAGAGTGAGGTCCCACTGCAGCAGCTTTAACCCACCTATTTATATGACATTAGGTACCTAGGTAATTGATCATTGGCAGGAAATTATTCAAGTCCCTTACATAAAATAGTCAGCTGACTACAGTTCAGTAAAGTTGGGCCCCATTTCCTCCATGTGTCTCATTATATTCTCATCTGAAATTTTATAGTTTTCAATCAGATTATCTTTTAAAATACTTTGATAAATGCCTAGTTGTATCTATACTGCTTAGCAGGTCACCCTGGTTAAGTGACTCTGAGAACTAAATTTACTGTGCAGAAATAACTGCACAGATTGAACAACTAAGGCAATGAGGAAACTCAAGATGCTTTGGGTCTTGCCATTTATAGTTTTCTTTAGCAAAACAGTTCTTGTGCCACCTTATAATATGTATTTTTATGTTATAGATATCCATCTATTTATAAACTTGGGTACTTGTTTTAAAACCTGACTTTGATTAAAAATAAAACTAGTTGGCTTTAAAGCTTCTCATGGTTGCTAAGCCTGGAAGGGTTTTGTGATTTAAAACCTTCCTCTTGCAGTATTCTGATTGAATCTGCTCAGCTCTTCTGTTTTTTCCATGTCCACCTACACACAGCTGTCCATCTCCCGGCAACCATTTTGCTGTCAGTCAAGTGACAGCCTTGGATGGAAGCTTTGTGTGCTAAGGCCTCCTGAGACCCAGAACTACATTTAGATAGAAAAGGGTGGTGGTGGTGGTGGCAGGGGGAGGGTGGGGAAGACGTAACTAATTCTTTAAAAGTTAGTCATGAAGAGACTACCAGAGGGAGGGTTTGGTCCACAGTTCTACAGAAACTGCTTTCTCAAACACAGGCAAAAATGCAAGCACATACAAACACCAAACTCCCACATCTGTAGCCCAGCATCCAATGTGATGGCAAACACTTTGGGAAGGCAAGCATTCCAAGGCTTGTTGATGCAAAGAATAAAGCTCCTTTGCTGAATTTTATCGGGGGTTGGTGCAATAGTTTCTCTCTTAGTATGAATGATCAGAGGGTCTAGCTTTTTCTTTCTTGGATTGACTGAGTCTTAGCTGACCTGTAAGTACTGATATCTCTTCATAAAATTACCTGGGAACACTTGTTTTTGCTAACTGGAAAGTAGCTGAAGGAATCTTATGCTTGTGACTTTGCACGGACTGTATCTTGTATAATGTAATGTTTTAATATTGGAAGGAGGTTGCATTCTACAATATGAAGTCCTGCCATTGAGATGTTTCTGTTTATACATTAGATTACTTCTCTGAAAAGTCAGATAGGTCATTAGCACAAATTACAATTCCAATCTCGAGAAAGAATGCCCGGGTTAAGATGTCTTACTTTAATTACTTCTATTTGGGGCCATCTGCATTCTGATTATGAATCTCTAAAATTTAGCATCATATTTCCTGATCAACTAAAGTTGCAGGATGTTTAAACAAAATGCTTCAAGTTTACAATAACATTGCTAGGAAACCTGATAATCTCTAAAAATAAGCAGATTAATTTTCACCTTATCACAAGAAACAAAGTATATTTGTCTGTTTCAATTAAGAAAATATTTAACATTTTAAATACTTAATACATTATAATACTAAATATAAATATGAAATACATGGTAGTTTATTATAGTTTACTTTTGCATTAGTTATACTCAAGTTTTACTTTTACTATGTGTCTATTTCTAGCTTTTGTTTTCTGGGAGATAAGATGTAAAAGTAAAAAGCAAGAAAGGTATAAATTTGAATATTATGGCTTATCATCATGTATAGATTACCTATTTTGTTGTGGTTCCTGGAGCACAGTCATTTGTAACAGTTGGGTTTCTGGTCTACCAGGAAAAAGGCAGGCAGTAGTTTTTCAGGGGGCAAGAGTGTAACCAATAAACCTGAGCAAATACTTTTATAACCCTGGAGCTTATTTGGGATGTTAACACAGATGGTTGGCAAATCCATGGGGAATGTTTGAGTAAATGTTTGATTCACCAATGCCTTAAACCTGTTGAGTACAAAGCTAATAATTACCAAGAAAATAATTTTGTGATTCTTTTTTCTGAACGCAGCTAATCTTCAAAAACAGTGCTTCTTTTGATACTCAGTATAAAAAAATAAAACTAATCTAAATGTAAAGATTTCTGGTAAAATATGCATACACATAACTAGGAGTTGTAAAAGTAGGAAAGTCTTTAACTTTTGAATTAAAGTCATATTATTGATTATTTTCAGTTTATACATATCCTCATTCAAAGATAATTTACCTATTTATAATTCTGTAATATGTTTTGCTCTTCATGTTCTGATGAAATACACATGCATAATTTAAATCTAATATCACTTAGAGTTGAACTTTTTTGACAGTTGATTAATTTTCAAACTGATTTAATTGGTGAGAACAAATGAAGTAGTACTTAGAATTAATATTTTAACGCTCTTAGAAACCCCCAACAAATTACACTTGCTTGTGGATAGAAATAGGCTTTTAGTAAATTGTCTTCTTAGTAAGATAATACCAAGAATAATATTGGTCTTTAGAATTCAATTTGGGTTGGTTTGGTGTATTTTAATATAAAGTGTACTTGGAGATTATCTGTACAAACATCACACACACATATGTACACATGTAGGCACAAACTCACAGAAACCCAGAAATACTCTTGGTAAGCCATTAGATTCATTATCTCTGAAGAATATGCTTTCAAGTAATACCATCTTGCCTTCTAACTCAGAATAAAAGCAATTTATGTAAAGAGAGGGAAGGATGGTTGATTGTTAAAGAAAAAAATAAATTCCCTAAAGATTGACATCTGTATAAAATTGCCTCTTGAAACTTCAAAATAAGTTATTGATTTTCTCTTTCAAGTTCATATTATTGAATTTCTCCTTAATTCTTTCTTCATCATGGAAAACTTACATTTTCCATTTATGTTCAAGGTATTTAATTTGGGAAATAATAACCATAAAAGTGAATTTCAGTAGACAGTCATACTGTGCATGGAGTGGTGTTTTCCTATATATATATATATATATATATATTCATCAGTGAATCAGGTTATAATTAACCTATGCTATAAAATGCAACTAGCTGATGGTAAAAAATTTCCTCCAAATTTTAGACGTTTTCTTCTTTTCTGTGACAACATAGGATTTACATTGACTTTCCTTATGGGTCTCATTAATTATAGCCATTTGGGGAATAAATGCAAAAATTTTTTACACAATTACTTGCTTCCTGCCAAACCAAAATGAATGGTCTTTAACCAAATTGGACAAATGTGCACACTTTTGTAAACAGAGAATCTAATCACATTCCCCATTTTCTCTGTAGTCTACTTTTGATTTCAGGAGCTTGAAGCCTGTCTCCAAATGCTACCAAAACTAGCTTCTCCTTTTAGATGATTATTTGACTGCCCCCAACATAGAGAAGGTAGTGGCATCCCACTTCAGTACTCTTGCCTGGAAAATCCCATGGATGGAGGAGCCTGGTAGGCTGCAGTCCATGGGGTCACTAAGAGTCGGACACGACTGAGCAACTTCACTTTCACTTTTCACTTTCATGCATTGGAGAAGGAAATGGCAACCCACTCCAGTGTTCTTGCCTGGAGAATCCCAGGGACGGGGGAGCCTGGTGGGTTGCCATCTATGGGGTCGCACAGAGTCGGACACGACTGAAGTGATTTAGCAGCAGCAGCAACATAGAAAGGAATAAAACCCAAAACAAACACAAATAGCTTAGCTATTAGTTAGCAAGTGTACTTAAAAGTTGGATGGTTTAGAATGTTTAAATTTGTGATTAAAATGAGGTTCAGGGAAACTAATGCTTTTACACATTTTCCCTGTTCTCAGTTTTTGTCAGGAATCAAGAAAATTTAGAATTGTCTGACCTTTGAAACATACTGTCAGAATTAAGCATTGTATAAAAATCTATTTCTTCATGGATGTAGCATAATAGACTCATAGAAAGATTTAACATTGAAATGTTTGACCATTTCAGAGTAATCTGGACTGCCCATGATGTGATTTGTAACTTTACTGAGACCCAAATTCAAATTATGCATCGATGGCTGAAGCAGGAGAGTCATTTAGTAAAAAGACTCTAACTGTGCATCAATATTCAGCTTCATCTCAACTCTCATGTTTTCTGTTCTTCAAGTCACACACAGTAACTCTACATTTATCACATTCTAGGAGGGAAATGGATGCTCCAGTGAAAGCCTCAGTTTCTTCATCTGTAAAATGGAACTAGTAATATTGCCCAGTTCAGGATTGTTATAGGAATTCAGTGAGATGCTCTATATTCAGTCATAAGCAGAATACCTTATGCATGCACATAAGAATACCTTATGCACACAGGCATGTGCACACACACACACACACACACACAAACTGCTTCTTTGCCTTTGGCTATCACAAAGTATGAGTCAAGACTTCTTTCCTATATCTGAAATTTACATGGAAGTAAAGATATAATTCAGAATTTCTCTCTCCCAAACACAGATAACAAAATCTTAACTAATGCAATGTAGAGTCTGTTTATAATTTAACAAAGCAGAACAAAAATCAAACAATTTAACTCAGGGTACTACAAAAACACCAGTGAAAGAAATACCATATTAAGAAAAACAAGAATCTTAGACTCTGGATTTTTGGATATTGGACAAGTAATCACATCTCTTGATGCCTCAGTTTTTTTTCTCATTGGTTCCTTTCAATGCTAAAATAATATAATCCTAGTTGTACCAATTTTCACACTTCTTCCTTGAGGAAGACTGAAGCTTCACATTCAATCACTTCAAAGTAATTACCTACTATTCATAAACAAAGCAAACATCGAATGGGTCATATGCAACTTGATGCTTTTGTTTGTAAATCCTAATTTCTGTAAAAATTCCATAAGGAAAATCGTTAAAACCTGTTTTGCATTTTATATAAAAAAGCTCTATTTTCCAAAATTACATGTTAAAAAATTCAAGCCTATTAAAGAAATATATGTAACACTCTGTATATTTAACTTTTGTTTTAATGCTAACCTTTATTGTGTTGATGAATGCAAGCTTATGAATTCATAACTCTTTGCAGTGAAGGGTCTTCATAAATAAAACAACCCACTTAGATCTGCATTTTCCAAATAGCAAGGCAACAAGCAAACCAACAGATGGATGCATTTTTAATTAGTCAATCTATTGCTATCTTTTAGTTAGAAAATTTTCTTGTAGGTTGTAACAAAATCTTTTATTGGGAGCAAAAATAAGGACAATCTCAGAATGACAGGTTTCCTAAAAGAATTTATATTTCAATACTTTGATAACCTATTCACATTTTCTATGGTGATAAATTAAACTAAATTATTGGTGGAAAAACAAATCAAACAAAATAATTTGAGGTTATTGTAAATCTGAGACATGAATAAAATTACCATCAGAATCTAGTTTCTTTCATGTTTACAGATTTTAACTGTGTTAAGTAAGCCTGTATGATCTAGTTCAATTCAAGACTGTTTTTGCAATATTGTAAAGAATAATTTAAAATATTATGCTTCAATTTTTCATTTGCATTATACTAACAAATAACGAGAAAAAAGATGCTCTTAGTTTTGGAAAAATTGCTGTAAAAATTAGAAGATAATATTCATCAAAAGAAGCCAGATGAAAAATTGTGAAAGGTTTTCAGAGATTATATTGGGTGGTTCCCAATTTTAAAAGCTGTCTTTTTATAATAAGAAAAAAACAGTCTATCAGATTATCTCTTCATATGCACAGGATAACGGCAATGGAGAAGTGAAGTAATTATTTCCATAATTTAGGCACTTAAAACTTTCTTCTGAAATATCCTAATGATTGATATGATAATTTTGACTGAATTAGTCAAATTACTCTTTCACAGTTTGCCTTCTCATTACATGACTACATACAATCTAAGTGTGGATGTAACATTTATAAATTCAGAACACTAAACTCATAGCTTACAGCACCTTTCAAGATTCATCCAATTATATATAATCACTTACTTTTTGGCAACATAGATAGTAATAATTTGTCATTCTTTTTTGTGAAAGCACCTATTTAGAACTTTTTCTCTGGGACCCCGTAGCATGGCTCTGCAAAAGATTTCAATGTGCAACGTTAGACCATTAAAACCATAAGACTCTTGCCAGCCTCTGTGGCACATAAATACATGAAATATAGTTAATGCAAAAATTGGGCTAGGAATTGAATGAATAATGAGTTAAGCAATATTTTATCAGTCCATTTAATAATGTCAGGATAATGCATGCTTCTGCAGAAGCTACCAAAAAAAAATCATTTTTTTTTAATTTCCATAGAAATTCAATGGAATTTTTCTATAACAAATCTGGTGATAATTTGTGTAATTTTTTCATTTTAATTGATGATATTTTTACATCTTTATCAGTTAAAAATATAGTATAAAAGGTAAGAACAAGTATACAAAATTTCCGAATGATCTACTAGTAAATTTAAGTTCAGAAACTGAGAAAGACTTCTGCAATCTAACCTCATTATTTTGATGAAAGTTATATATAAAACGAGTTGTACCTTTGGAAAGTGAATAAAGAATATATTTGTTGATCATGCCTGGGAAAATGCTTTAATATTAATATTAAAAGAAAGAAAGCAGAAGGCCTGTTTAGCTTAGTTTTCCTTCTTTTTCACTGAGATGAAGAGATAAGTTTCAAACTGGAAAGGGAAGGAAAAAAGATTGAACATCTAATTAGTCTCTATATTAGGTGGCAGGCTACCATGATAACTAAGGCAGATACAATTTTCCCAGGATGAGGGAAAGAAAGAAGAACTATAGGTAATTATAAATCTCCAAGTACAGTTCAATTCTTCTGCAGGAAAATAAAATAACTCACAGGTATGATTGTAGTATAATGACTGATAGCTTTCAAGATACCTTGAGGATGGATGGGATATGAAAAAAGCGGCAAGCTGCAAATGATGTCTTGGTATTTGAAAAGTTAAAAGGTTGAACAGAAATTATAAACTAGTAAGACCAATAATGAACTCTGAAAAAATGTTCTAATATAGTCTTAAAAGCTTGTTAAAAACATAGCTTGGGAAAGTACAGAGAAAGAAGAGGTGATCACTAGGCCTCAGAACTGTTTCACTGAATTCAAATCATACCTCAATGCCTAGAAGATATCTGGCCATTGTCGGCATACAATAAACAGTTACTGACTTCTATTCTTTTCTGGTAGAATAGTTTGATCAGATAACGCCATAGTGCACAGTGCATCTTGATTTTAGAAAAACAGTTGACAAAGTCTCTTTATTAATGGACACGATGGCTCTGTCTAGTTCAACACATTTATCAGTAGTAAGATGACATTGAAAGCAGGTTTATCATGCCTCTGACTGGCACACAACTGAGAAGCATGGCTAATGTACTGAGTGAGAACCAGGGAAAATTACCTTGGAATAAAGCACACGAGCAAAATTTTACAAATACAAACATAAAGCCTTGGTTTTTGATTTTTAAAAGATCAGTTATAGAAGTCTGAGATAAAGAAGCTATAACTTCCTAACAGCTTATGTGAAAAAAGATCTATTAGGTTGAGTGGATGAGAAATTCAATATATGTGAACAACGGGAAAGAGAAGGTAACGACACAAGCACAGATGTAGCCTGAAGAAACCAAACTCTTGTGTCTGGATGAAGAGGTGCAAGAGGTTTACTGTCTCTACAGAGTGTGCACCAAATTTGGAGTTGGAGGTTCTTTTCTGGATTCCTCATTTTTGCAGAGACATTGACAAATGATGAAAGTCTGGAGGAGGGCGGCAAGGATGGTTGAGCCTTGAGGCCATGACTTATGAGAAATTGTTGAGGGGAGTGGGTAATGTTTAACAAAGAAGCTTAGCTTAGCAGACCATGACAGCTGTCTTCAAGTAAATGGAGGGCTACCATGTGGAAGAGAAGTACCTTTACTTTACTTTTTTTCCAAAGGCAGCACTAAGATTAGTGAATAGATTCTATGAAGGCTGCTGATTTCTTGCCAATGTAAGGAAAAGCAGTTTTATAATTTGTTTTTCTTTATCTGATGTTCTGTAAAGCAGGGCCCCCAAGGAAAGACATGAGCAGAACCTGGTTAATCCTCCATCAGCATTGCTTTAAGAGGGAATTCCTTTGTTGACGGGAAAATCGAATTCTTTAACTCTGAAGAGTATTTATGAAATGATGGCTAAAACAAGCAAATTGCTAGGCAATCCATAAAGAATTAGGTATGGAAATTCTGTGTGGATGCCAGTTATTGTAAATGTCTGTAAGGATTAAGAATGCGGTTCTAATCAGAGGGGAGATTTAGAAGAGAAATCTATCATCTAGAACAGTGTTGTCCATAAAAATATAATATGGAACACACGTATGAGCCACATATGTAATTTTTAAATGTTTTACTAGACAGTTTATAAAATAAAAAAGCTAATAATAAGTTTTATTTGATCCCAGATGTCTGAAATATTACTATTTCAATGGAGAATCCAAATTTTAAAATTAACTGAAATAATTAACACTCTTTTATTCATGCAAACTCTTTGAAGACCTTTGCATATATTACAGTTTCTTATGGCACATCTCAGTTTCAACTACTCTTGTTTCAAGAGCTCAAAAGCCATATGTGGCAAGTAGGAGCTAAAATCCCTAAGCATGGCTAGTTAAAGTAAAATAAGTTTTTAGTAAAATCAGGAAGCACTGTAGAGGTTACCAAGACATTCCAGAAACATGGCCAAAACGAAGGTAAAACTGCAGGATGTTTTCTTCTGGCAATCACAAGAGGTATAAGAGCCAGGAATACAGGTGGAGTTTGACTAAACAGCCATTTGAGGCTGAACTGCACCTGCCCCACTCCTGGTTGCTTTGGCAACCAGACTCCCTCCCCATGCTAATGACATTATAATGAGAACATCCACATGCAAATGAATTAAGCAGTAATTACAGGCAGATCCTTGCTTGTTCTACTAGCTCCACTTAAGGGGGTGGTGGTTGAGAGAGTACTTGGGGAGAGTTTGGTACCACACTGAGGAGATGGCAACAGAAAAGGATTTGACTTATGAAATAAAATGGTCATCTGGAGCCTGTACATCAGGCAACAAAGTCATGTAGCCACATATCTGTGTTGTCCCGTATTTTCTGCTTTTCCTGATGTTACCATCACTTAGGGAGAGACAGACCACCCGGGGAAACAGGGCAAAGAAAAAGGAGACAGCAGCAACTTCACAGGAAGGCCAGGTTTAGGGAGAAATGACGACCCCTTTTTCTACCCCTCACCAACTTCAAAATAAATTGCTTACTAACTGCTCCACCTTTTAACCCACCCTTGGGGAGCTATACTGACAAATATTGAAACTCTGGGAAAAGATAAAACGGAGAAAGAAAGCCTGTCCTTTTCTTGGGTCTGGTTTGCTCTTAATTGCTTTTTATAGTTTCCCCAAGTAGATCAGAGTCATATATTAATTAATAGTGAACCAGTTGAATGCTAAACTTTAGAAGCTTGATAACCCTGGAAACAAGAAGAACTTGGTTGATGTTCTATATATATATGCTATTTATATATATATCAAGATGCTATTTTCAGAAAATATTCAGCAAGTGATAAAGCAATTAGACATGTATAAAAGAGTATATCACTTTGACTACCATACCAATAAGTACAATAATATTAACAGTGTACATCAGTAATAGCTGCAAACATGGGTTTATAAAGGAATAATATATCATTCTTTTCTTTTGAAATAATAGAGAAGATTATAATGTATATAGCGCTTTACTACATGCTAGGGACTGTTCTAAGCTACATAGCAACTCTATAAGGTAACTGTTATTATTAGCCCATTTTACAGATGGGGAAATAAAGTAACTTACCTAAGTTCGTTAAGTGGTGAGACAAGAACTAATTCCAATTAGCTTGGCTCCAGAATTCTCCAATATGTTACGAAGTATCTAAGATAGAATCTTCAAAAAGGTAAACCAATTTTTGTTAATGATTAACAGATCAACCTTTTTTTTTTTTTTTGCTGTCTATTCAATAGAACTACTAATTAATCCAGTGGAATTATTTAATCAGTTACAGCATTTAGAGGAAACAATGGGATACAGACTAGGCCAATTTGGCAGTGGGGAGTTCACATAGAACCTTAAAGGAAAATGGTGGTAAGGGCTCAATTGTTAAGGAATCTTAAGACAAAGAGGCTCTAGAAAGTTGTCTTTGAACATCTTAGATGTGGAAGTATTTGAGGAAATTTAATTTAGCAGCAGAGTGTCAAACTAAGAGGGAAAAGAGATTTGAATGTTGAGAGCAATGAAACCATCATGTTTTTACCTAAGTGCTTTCATGCAAATAAATACTGTGGTGACAGAAATAAAGAAAATAGTCAGTGAACAGAAATTTTCAAGGAAAAGAACTCAAGTGAAACTCTGGATAGTGGATGAAGTGGGAAACCTAAGGAAAACAGAAAAGTAATAACTCAGTGTTAAAAAAGAAAAAAATATATATATATATTTTTGTGGTATTCTTTCAAAAAAGAGAATCCTAGAATGACGTTGGGCACAACTTTAAAAACACTTTATCTGTGGATATGGGATTCTACAAAAACTGGGCTTTTACCAATTGTCTAGGGGCTTCCCACATGGCACAGTGGTAAAGAATCTGTCTGCCAATTCAGGAGACACAGGAGATGTGGGTTCCATCCCTGGGTTGGGAAGATGCCCTGGAGGAGAGCATGGCAACCCACTCCATTATTCTTGCCTGGAACATCTCATGGACAGAGGAGCCTGGTGGATGACAATCCATAGGGTTGCAAAGAGTTGGACACGACTGAGCATGCGTGCATGTTTTTTGGATGCTGAAGTTAGACAAACAGAGTGTCAGAAGTAAGTGTGTTAAAGGGGAGTACCTCTTATAATTGGGAAGAAAAGGAGATTTTTAAGTTTTTGGAATCATCTACTTTTTGTTTTACTTTATTCAAAGTATAATCCCAAGTTCCCCATAAGACTTTTTAACAAATGAAATCACTCATTATGGAAATTTACCTTCTGCTTTTATCAACATTTTCATATATCTATATACATAGAGCTAACTAGAATTAGAGGCGTTTACTACATAAAAATGTTCAGATTGTTTTAATTTAGTGTAAGTTTTTCTAAAATTATGCACACTCACTGAAACTTTTAAAATAGTGTATATGCAAGAAAATATCCCCATTCATCACTGAAGTTGCTTACCCACAGCAAATCTAATGTAGGCATTAATAATGCATCCTTTTTGGCAAATGTTAACATTATATAAAATTCAGGAATCTAAGTATTGACTACAACATGCTGAACTTGGTTTCATTTAATTGATTTTAAGGACCTTTATTTCTCGAGTCATGGAATAATACCTTGAGGATTTCAGAAATTTTAATCATAAAGCTTTATTATGTTTTATCTATAACATTCTTTCAAACTCTCTTTTCAGCCATTCTATGGAAAAGTACTTATTGAAAATGATTTACTGAAAAAGATTATTTGTGCAATGCATACTAAGATACTCTGTGTAAAGCACTTAATTTGAATGAAATATTTTACATTACAACTGATGTTAGAAGATCATAATTACACACATAAAAAGTCTTCTTGGTGTTCTTCTTTTATCTATTTTCAAAAGAACATGTGGATTTCATATATATTCTAACATTTGCACTTTTTTTTCCCTTTGAGTCCCAGGCACTATGTGAAGCGGTAAGAATACTGTACGGACCAAGTATCAAAGTCCCTGTCCCCTGAGAGGCCACTTTTAGTGGGGGAGAGGGACAGTAAAGTGAATGAACAAATCCCATCATGCAATAAGTGATAAAGGCAATGGCAGCTGAAGGTGGAGCCACATTATTGTTACGAAGATGTCAAAGAAGTCAGCTCAGGAGGTACTATATCCATATATGGACTGTGTTCTCTGGTATGTCCTCAGTGTCCACATATGCAATGTATAAATTACATTTTCATGCTCTTTATCCTGAGTTAAACCCTTACTCAACAAAGTTAAAATGTCAGTCTCCTAGTGCCTTGTCAAAAAGGAAGAGCTATTTAAAGTATTGATTAATTTATTTTAGCATAACCTCTTACTTGCATTTGATCTGGTTATTTATATTATAGTTTAATTCTAACAAGAAAACGTGGTTTATAGAAAACATGTATTGAATCCATTCTTTTGTCCTTAGGTTCATATTTTTTTGACTTATATTTTAGGAACTGAGTTGTATACACTATTTTTGTAACTTGAATAACATAAATATGTTCTTAATACTTGCTAATAATCACGTGTTTGATTTTGCTTTGCTCCTTTTCCCAACCTACATTTTGGTCCACAATTCATAAATGAGCACTAAATCAGAATTTTCCAACAAGCAGAGTAAGAACTTGTCATTTCCACTGGGTAGTCTCTACCATTAATATCCATGACAAATATAAAATATTTTTATTGAATCAATGCCCCCAGATAAGAGTTGTTTCAGGATGCAATACAATACTAACATTGTACCAACTCGGGGAACTCAAGCTAGAGAATACGTTTAGAAATGGATACAATAACTTGACTACAATATAAATTAACTCTTTGTATGTGTATGGAGAATGAAAGAAGAAACAAGAATAGCTAAAACCTAGGAAGAAAGTGATTAATATGGACATATTCAAAAATGTGAGAATGGAGATGAAAACACTGTACTATGCAATTGCATATTTTCCCAGGTAAACTTGAAGTGTCAGCTTCAGGATATGGCTGGTATTTTCATAGGATTGTTTCCCAACACTACATTATATTCAGTCATTCAGAGTCTCAATTATTTTGCATTCAAACAAGTTGCTGCTTTGGAGAACTGTCCTTTATTTGTAACTTAATGGATTCATATGATTTAGTAACAAATATACCTAGATGTACTGCAAATGAGCTATTTATACTATGGTATAAACAAGCCTGGGCTTCCCTGGTAGCTCAGTGGTAAAGAATCCAGGAGGCTGCCAATGCAGGAGACACCAGAGACTCAGGTTCAATCCCTGGGTCTGGAAGATCCCTGGAGAAGGAAATGGCAACCCACTCCAGTATTCTTGCTTGGGATATTCCATGGACAGAGGGACCTGGCGGGATATAGTCCGTGGGTTCACAAAAAGTCAAACACCACTTAGCGATTAAACAACAACATAAATAAGCCTACAATATGAAGGGTCAGCACAGCTTTCAGAGTGTTAACCTGCAAAATCATTCTGAACAAGCATAGGACTTTCAGGCTACTGATACCCTTAATTTAAGTGATAAAATTGAACTGCTTAGCTTTATGTTTTTTTGATATGAGCTACTCAATAATTTCCAACCTTGTTTCTTCACTCTGCATGTTGTCTTCAATTTTGTTATACAGTCTTAGGAAATATTAAAAACAAAATAAAAGTAAAAGCCTTTAATAGGTTATTAAGCAACTCGTGTTTTAATATTGAATTAGTCCCTGTGAGGGCTAAAGAGGCACTAGTACCCATGGCCTCTGCACTTGAGAGTTTGTAATTTTGTTGGTAAGATGAGATAAAAACAAATTGTTTACAGAAGTTAAATAACAAGAGAATATCATAGAAGTTTAATTTTACTAATTCTAATGTTAAATGTGTGTGTGTGTCTTCAGGCCATGTGGCACTTTGAAATTAAATGAAAAAGCACTTTGATATCCATGACAGGTTGCCATCATACAAGTGATGTGAAACCATAGCTTATTTATTTTTCTCGCTCCTCTTAACCCAATCCATATTTTATATATTTGAGATGATTACTTTAAAGGCCTGTAAGGAAAACTGAGAGTCGAGGAAGTAAACCTGGGCTTATTCTCTGTGTCTCTGAGCAGTTGCCCCCATGAGTGCTTCTGAGCACCCATGGGTCCTTGCCTGGGCCCTGTTGCTCTGACCTCCTGGAACAGCATGGTCGCGCTAACCCAGTTTATGAGATGCAACAACATCTGGTGGCATCTGCATCCTTGTTCGGCTCTGACTGTCACTCTCTGTCACCAGATGCATTGTCCTGAGTGGTGGTTGTGGTGTGCGATAATAAAGACGGCATTAGCAAACGTTGGGGTGGGGTGGGCAGAGGCATTCTTGAACCTCCCTGGGCAGGACAGCAAGAAAGGGGAAGTGGCAGGATGCACAAAAGTGCTGATGCCAGAAGGCCTGACACGCTGCAGGCGGTACGTGACTTCTTGTGGCTTTTGCCTCTTGTTGGGTGTGAGGTATGTCAGAGTCATGATGGATGACTTTCAGCTCTTTCCCATTATATCATATCTGTAAGAAATCCCCTCTTCCTCAAATGTCTTTTTGTTCCCCTACCCTGAGCTGCAGATGGCATCTACCCACGCATCCCCATTGTGGGAAGCCTACAGAGGACTCCGCCATTCTTCTGGGGATCCTGCTCACGGTTGAATTGCTAGCATTCAATTAAGACTCGAAATTATGGCTTTGGGCAGTTTAACCTCTTTTAACACAGAGTAATGGTAGTTTCTGTGACCATTTAGGAATTTCCAGACTTGCCACTGATACATTTCATTACAATCTGAAAGGAGAGAATCAGTGGGTAAAATCAAAGTGATTGTTTTTTCTGTTCACTTCAGAATGAAATTATTCTTTAGAAAGAAAAAAAATTATCTTTGTGAATAAAGCCATTTGTATACATACCTGAATTCCTCACAGCATGCAAAGGGATCTTTCTATTATAAAATCCAGCCTAGGAATATTGATATTAGATGCAAAGGTTAAACATACATGAGCTGAAACAAAGCTGCTTCTTTCTTTTTCTCTTTAGCTCAATGGAATAGATTTTACATGTCTGATTTATGCAGCAAATACTTTTACTTAGGAAAAATTGCAATAATGAGTAATATGGAAAGGGACAGACTGATTATATACAGCCTTTCCTATAATTTGCTTATGATTGTACCAATCATTATATAAAAGAGAATGTAAGCTGTAGTTATGGATAAATCAGTGAATGAGCACAAGGATTTCTTCTGAATTAGAGAAAAAAATCAATATGTCTTCTGGGTTGCTCCCAAGTTCAACATAACCTCTATGACATGAACATGGTGTGGGCTCAGACAACTCAAATGGAACATTCCAAACTAATGTTCAAATATTTGTGGATTGCAGTGACATTAGTTCGAGAGAGACCCACAGATTCTAGGAAAGCTCAGGGTACCGGTAAATTGGGTTTAGAGAGTAGGATCAAGGTACACACCTTGATGGCTATCAATGGAATGTTAGAATTCCCAGGAAGCATTCCTTGTGTGCACAGATAAAGAATTAAATGACTCTTGGAAATTCAGTATCAGGAGGAACACTTCAGTTAAAAGGAGAGATAAGAAAGCAATCAAAATAGGAGAGTTAATGAAAACAAGACAGGAATTTGTCAAACACTTGAGGAAAAAGACGAAGAGTCATGGATGCAGTTAAGTACAAGGCTCTGGATCACTGGCTGAGAAGACTAATGATTTTTGAAGGCTGACCTTGTGAAATGATAATCCTATCTACCCCAGGGACAACAGGAAAATTATAATATTTAACACTTTCATGCTTACTATGTGCCAGAAACTCTTCTAAGTGCTCTGCATTTATCCAACAACCTTTTGAAAGATAGGTACCAAATCTATTAATAATTTAATATGATATCTTTCATAGCCTCCCACATATGTGCATTCTCTTAAGGCACTGTTTCCAAAATTAGCGAATCGTATGATTCCCTGTTGTTCATTTGCTCAGTTGTGTCCAGCTCTTTGCGACCCCACGGACTGTAGCAGACCACGCTTCCCTGTCCTTCACCATCTCCTGGAGTTTGCTCAAACTCATGTCTGTTGAGTCAATGATTCCATACAACCATCTCATCCTTTGTCGTCCCCTTCTCCTCCTGCCTTCAATCTTTCCCGGCAACAGGGTCTTTTCCAATGAGTCAATTCTGGGTGCTATTTAAAAATACAGCATCTTAGGGCCCTCCCACAGAGGTCTTATTTGGGCTAAGAGCGTTTACTTTTAACAAGTAACCCAGATAATTTTTTTATGCTCAGAACATTTTGGAAAACACTGACTTTAAAAGTTTTTTAGATTTCTTACATCAGAAGTCTAGCAAAAATTTATACTTCAGATATATTTTAAGCAGTGAACATTCAAAACGCATCTTTGCATGATTGTATGAGCACTTTGGATTGTAGAATATTACTAAAGAAATGTAGTCTAAAGTTCAAGGGTAACTTGACAATGGATAAAAGGACTTTCAGGTAAAAGTCTTGCCTGATGGCTTTTATTAAAGTTCTTAGAAATAAATAAATTATAATGAGTACAGTGCTCATTATGAAATGGCCTCATGACATACTGTAAGTCTTGTCACAGTGTGGTGATCAAAGCTGGCTTCTGAGACCATAATAATGACCAGGGCATCTTTCTCATTGAACTAGGAAATATCTAAAAGAGGATTTTGTGTTCTGTTGAAATGTCACACTACACAGTTAAGGCAAGCTCAAAATCTTCTTCTCTATCACCTCTACAACGTCTAGAATTCTGACTTGATTTAGCAGGACTTTATGAGTCAAAAGGACTAGAAAAGAGGAGATTATTTTTTTTCCGAAATTCTGACCATAGCAATTCTCCTATTCAAAACAGTTATTTGAGCATCCAGAGAAAATCACTATATATCTGTCTTAGTTTTACAGGAGAAAATGGAGGTATAAAGGTGGTTGAAAATCACTTCTTTTGTAAAGGCCATAATTTGTAAAAATCAAATAAGTTCCAAGGTAAAAATGTTATCAGTAAAGTGCTGGGCTCTCAGAAAATCCACACACAAAAGAAAATGTAGCTGTGTGGGTTCATAGAGCTGCCAAGCCATTTCTGGGCATCAGATCCCTAATCATGAGAGGGATGCAAGAGTGAAATAACCATGCAGGGTACCATTTCATTCTAACAAAAGGTTTGGGCTGGAGCCCAGTCACTAAATAATGAATCCAAAAAATCAAGCTGAATATTTATCAAACTTCAAATTTTCAATCCATGAATTTGAAGCATCATTATAGTAAATGGATTATGAATTTCTGATTGTCACCCAAGAAAATTTGTGATTTGATTATGTTTAAAGAAAATATAAGCTTTATCTCTTAGTAAAAATGTGCCCATGAAACCAAAGGACAAATGGAGAAAAAATGGGAGGACCATATAATACACAGTCTCTCAACTTCTGCATTGTTGGCATTTTAGGTTGAGCTCTTCTTTTTTGATGAGGATTCTGATTTGTGTGTTGAGGACATTGAGCAGCATCTTTGGTTTCTACTTACTAGACCCCTGGAGCATTCTCCACCCTCCTGGGCAATCAAAAATATCTCTCAACATTGCTGCATGTGCCCTGGTAGCAGGGAGCAGGTAGGGTTATTCCTAGTTGAGAACTACTACTGTTGTATAAGCACCCCTCCGAGGAAGGCTATTCCATTTTACCAAACTGCTGTATTAGTTTCTCAAGAAAACGGTCTCAAGAGTGTTTGTGATCAATGGTAGTACAACACTATTCTTTTTGGCTAGGATACAGTGTCTTTTTTTTTTTTTTTTTTTTTTTTTTTGCCTTAACATTTCTAAAATCCCTGAAAATGGATTCAATAGAAGCCTCCAAAGCATTCTGTCCATAGCAAAGCTAATATAAATGCATGAATGGAGGAAAGAGATTTTCCTTAGAAACTGCAGATGCTGCAGGAAGTGGCCTCACTCTTCAGTTGTTGTTGTTTAGTTGAGAAGTCATATCCAACTATTTTGCCATCCTATGGACTGTAATTGTGCGGTAGTTTGAGCATTCTTTGGCATTTTCTTTCTTTGGGATTGGAATGAAAACTGACCCATTGGAAAAGACTCTGATGCTGGGAGGGATTGGGGGCAAGAGGAGAAGGGGACGACAGAGGATGAGATGGTTGGATGGCATCACTGACTCGATGGACATGAGTCTGGGTGAACTCCGGGAGTTGGTGATGGACAGGGAGGCCTGGTGTGCTGCGATTCATAGGGTCGCAAAGAGTCGGACATGACTGAGCAACTGATCTGATCTGATCTGAACTGATCTGATGGACTGTAACCCACAGGCTGCTCTGCCCATGGGATTTCCAGGGAAGAACACTGGAGTGGGTTGCCATTTCCTACTCTGGGTTATCTTCCCAACTCAGCGGTCAAACCCAAGTCCCCACATCTCCTGCATCGCAGGTAGATTCTTTACTGCTGATTCAGTGCTGCACTGTACTTAGTTGCTCAGTTGTGTTTGACGCTTCCTGACCCCATGGACTGTAGCCCACCAGGCTCCTCTGTCCACAGGGATTCTCCAGGCAAGAATACTGGAGTGGGTTGCCATGCCGTCCCCAAGGGGATCTTTCCAACCTAGGGATCAAACCCAGGTTTCCCACATTGCAGGCAGATTTTTTTTGACTAGTTTTCTCTTGTGGCTCAGCTGGTAAAGAATCCACCTGCAATGCAGAAGACCTGGGTTTGATCCCTGGGTTGGAAAGATCCCCTGGAGAAGGGAAAGGCTACCCACTCCAGTGTTCTGGCCTGGAGAATTTCATGGACTCCATAGTCCATGGGGTCGCAAAAGTTGGACACCGATTGAGTGACTTTCAATTTCACTTTCTTTACCTTCTGAGCCACCAGGGTTGCCCAGGGAAGCTGATTCAGTAGCCCATACTTATCCTTCCAACAAATAGTACAGGATTATTTGCTACTGGGAAACACATTTTTATTTTGCTTGTTTTACTATACTTAAAGCTAAGAAGACATAGGCCTCAGTGTCTTTCTAGGTTTATTTATAATGTCTTGTATTCCCTTCTTAAACATAGTCCCTTGTATATTCCACTCAACACTAGTTTTCTTCTACTTCAGACTGCAATTGAAACCTGTGTGGCAAGGAATCTCATGTCCTTGAATAGCGCTTTGTTTTATGTAGGTAGAGGCTGCATTTTGCTTGCAGGTGAAGTAAGCACAGAAAGCTAGTAAAGCTAGCCTATTAAACATGTAAAGAGCCTTGGTCAGAATACAAGTCAGATAATACTCAGGATCGAGAATGATAGGAAAATACTGCTCTTCGTAATAACTTTACTATATTAGGAATAGCCTCAAAAGGAATGCTGGTACATTTAATTTGTTAGGGACATTAGCGTCATAGAAGTAGATTGTCCAAAATTCATGTTATTTTTCAAAAAATATGTTCAATTATTATATCCATATTCTAAGAGTAAAAAGTACGTATCTGTTAATGAAGATATTTATAAATCAATATTATTAGCAAGGCTTCCCTGGTGGCTCAGCAGTAAAGAATCCACCTGCAATGCAGGAGACACAGGTGTCAAGGGTTGGATCCCTGAGGCTGGAAAATCCCCTGGAAGAGGAAATGGCAGCCCACTCCATTATTCTTGCATTCTTGCATGGGAAATCCCATGGATAGAGGAGTTTGGCGGGCTACAGTGCAAAGAGTCATACACAATTTAACAATTAAATAACAACAAAATCATTAGAAAATGCAATGTTTCCTAAGTGTTTCTTTTTTTTTTTTTTTTGCTACAGAGAATCAAGTAAGCACTTTCAAAACTAAGCTATCTAAGCAAACTACCTTGAATCATACATTTGTCTTTGTCCTGGTAGGCTGAATAGAATCATGGATTATTAATTTGCTATGTCTCCTCTTTCTGCAGCTATGAGCTTGCATTTCTGATAACCATCTGCTCTCACGTGTTCCCTGTCCCACTCTGTGTCACACGCCCTCTCCCCCACCCTCTCCCCTACACCCTGTTGATGTAGAATGGTAGAAAAGAGTTGAGTTCATTGGCTTGAATGAGATGAAAGCTCTTTAAGGTCAGAGGCAGAGACACATTTTTAAAAGACTGAATTACTTAAAATTACATGCATGCAGTAAGACTCTCTAAAAGAGCAGTGTCTAAGAGTACCAAGAACTTTTTTCCCCCCAAGAAATCAGCAGTTGTTATTTAGTGTAGAGTACTACTTAATATTCACTTCAATCAATGTCCCATCTCTACTGATTGCTTCTCTGAGTGGCATACACCCAGGGCTCCAGCAATAAATATTTAATAAAGGGAACTCCTTCTACTTTTTCTTTCTTTTTCCCTTATGCATTAAATGAATTACATGATTTTAACAAGCAGAGCTGCTCTCTCAAATTCTACTATGTCAATATTTCACACTCCTGATAACTCTCTCTGTACTGGGTTGATTTACAGTGAAACATTTAGAAAGACTGAAGTTTTGGGGGTGGATTTGGACAAGGAGGGAAAAAACACCCGTAAAATTTAGACACTTAGTTCACAAAGTAGAAAGGTTCTTCAGCATTGGTGGGCATTGCCCCATATTTGGTTATTTCAATGGTAGGGCATAGAAATTTTGCTTACTGCAGAGGGGAAAATAAAGATATTTTACTGGCTTTGTGGAGGGCTTGATTTCCCAGAGACCTTTTTTTTTTTCCCCTCCTTTTCTTCTTTTTCTTTTTTTGGTAGAATTCTCTGTGTGCTGAAGACATTCTGTTCTGGTGAGCTCTGCTCTTCTTATTCATGGCAATTACGTTCACATCTTTGATCTTGGATGAGATCTCTTGTGCATATTTTGTTCTATTTATGTCTTTGATCTGGTTTCTTGTGATTTTTTTAAGGTTGTGTTTTTACTCGAAAGACATTCAGCCTACAATATCTAAAAAGGAAAAAGAGGTGGAATTTATTTTATCCATATGACATTGTCTTTTTAGGCATATGGATAAATTAGACTATGTACCTCTCAATGCCTTCCTCCAATATGCTGATAATTTGTGTTTTTCAGCTGTCCTAACAGTGAAAAGCTCAACAATCAGATGGATTGCAGCACAGTTGATCAAATTCAGCTCAACAATTTTGCAATCTTGCTATTGCATTTGTCATAAAAGAATCAAATCGATCTTCCAATGATATGGACTGTGATATAGCTAGAGAATAGTAAGAGAATAAATTCATAGAGTTCTTGCTTATGGGTAGCTTAAGGAGTCTTATTTATTTGTTATCACTGTGATCATTTTATTTAATATGAATTTATTTTCTTGTTTATGTAACATCATTTATATTCAGGTTTCAAGAATTCACCCAGGTAGCTTTAGGGTGACATGTATTACTAAGGGGAGATTAGGTAATCAGATAACAGCTAGCGGCCGCTGTAGTGATGGCAAAGTGCTATGAATAAGGGGGCCGCGCGGGACCTAGGAATGTACATGACAAAAATTGGTCACCATGGCAACATCTGAGCAGTGGGAGACAGGAGCTGAACTGAGCAACACGGAGCTGCAGTGGCCTGATTGAAAAGAACTGCCTATAATTTAGCTTGACTGACTTGTTATGTAATATGTTTTTTGTACTATGCAAATGACTATAGAAATGTGAGAATCCAAAACAGTCTATAAATTTAGACTGCAATAAAAAACATACACCTTTCTTTGAAAACGAGGTTAGGAATTCCAATTTGTAGCAAGCAAGCCAGCAGGTTTTTTGTTCCTAATGATCTTAGACTGTAAGCATTATCACAGGTATTTCTCTACAAAGCCATGTCAGTGAACAGGATTTCCATATTTTAGAAGCTTATTTATGTAAATGTTAAATATCATTTTATAAATGCAAGTAAAACCAGAATTAGAAGGCAAAGAAAAGTGGCACAAATATAAGAAATTGTAAGCTGAATAGCTCCATGGTGAGCTTCATCATAGGAAATACAATTCAGTACAATTTTTCTTTTAATTTCTTTCTAGCGAGTGTTTGCTCCTTGAATTAGTTAGATAATTGTCCTTATTTTCCTTTTCAATTGGTTTGTGAGGCACAGAGTTAGTTACACAGATATAAGGGATCTCAAACATCCATGTGATCTAGCAGACAAAAGCTGACTAGTGTTTTTCAGTTTTATGCGTAGGCTAAGGGAACTGGAATATATGTGGATTAAGGACAACATGAATACAACCTATTAAAAGTGTTTTAGAAACAATGATACCTCAGTCAATATATCTTCTAAGCATGGAATCCCTTCTTGAGACTCAGCAGTGTTAAGAAAACAAGCACTTTATATATCACTTAAGCAGAATGATGAAGAATCATATAGTTTAAGGGCAATATCTCTGCTAAACTGCGCATGTGTTAATGATAATATACTTATTAGTAGCTGTAGAAATAGATCTTAAATTTACTGTGCATTTTGTATGTGCCAGGTGGTTTGTTGCCTTGTCTAATCCTCCTAAAAGTGTTGCAAGGTAGAAACAAACATTCCCCAGTTTTGCAGGTAGAGGCTTAGAGAAGTTAAGTAATTTGCCCAAATTACACAGATAGTAAAATTTCTCTGATTAGAACTTAGGGCCATCTGGTTCCAAAGCCTTGTTTTCTAAGCATCGTTCCTTATTACCGCGTATTCAGATTACTTCTTAATAAGGTCTTTCTTCTCTATTCCTATTACTAACACTTTTCTCTGCCCAGATCATGCCATATCAATTTATTGCAGCCCTTCCTTGATGAATCCCAGTTTCCAGTCCTACACCCAGACACTGGGAACTTAACCTCTTTGTTTTTTAATCTGAAACTCACAAACTTGCCTCTTATAAATTTTCTAAAGTTTTCTTCCCTCATGATAATGTGTCACTTAGACTTTCCTTCTATTTTATTTGGCTAAACTAGATTAGCAAGAAGAATTTGTCTTTGTTTAAGTCTTGAATGTCCTCATTCAAGTAATGTTTGTGTATAGATACCATGAACGGATCAGGAAGTAAAAATGAAGAACTGGCTAGGATTTAATAGAATTCAAAACTGACCTAGGCTGGAAGCAATGCGTCAGAGGGTTTCTCTCTTCTTGTGTCTGGTTCCTGTCACTCAACATCATATTTGTGATTATTCTTCGTGTTGCTTTGTGTAGCAGTAGTTTGTTATGTGCCATTTCTGCACAGTATTCCACTGTCTGATCATTCTGCAATTCATTTATCTTGGTTGTTTTCAGTTTGGGGCTAGTATGAATATTCTAGCATATGAAAAAATATATGCTCACATTTCTTTAGGTGCTATAGTTGGTGGTCCATGGGAAAGGCATCTAATCAACTCTTGGCAGTAAACACTGCCATGGAGTTTTCAAACATCATTATACCATTGGCTTTCCCACCAGCAAACAACACAGGAAAATTCCATTTGTTTCACATCTCAGCAACAGTTGGTGTGGTCAACTGTTTTAATTTTAACCATTCAGAGGTTGAGAGGTGGTACTGTTTTTGATCACTATTGAGACTAATCATCCTTTCACATGTATGTGGCCCGTACATACATATTTTATAAGGTACCTTTTCAGGTATCTTATTCAATTTTTCTATTTGGCAATCTGTCTTTCCCTTATTGATTTTTAAAAGAGTTCATTTTAAATCATAAACCAATGCATTGACAAATTATTTACATAGGAAACTATTCACTCTTTCTCTATTTTTACCTTCTTTCAAGATCTTTATCTGTTTTCTTCTTTTATGGAATTTGGGTATTAGTTAAACTACAATCTAGTCAATGATAATAAAAATTCCAAGATGCAGTGGCTTAAATATGGTAGAAATGATATCTTTCTCATTTATCCATCTAAATAGCCCAGGATGTTGAGAAGCTTGACTGTGTCAGGGGCCAAGTCTCAATTGATGTATCTGAAATCTTGAAAGTATTGCTTTTGTCCTGAAGGTAGTTTCATCACCATTTTCAAACTCAGAGTGAAAAGCAAAAGTGTTAGTTCCTCAGTAGTGCCTGACTTTGCAGCTCCTGGACTGTAGCCCATCAGGCTCCTCTGTCCATGGAATTCTCCAGGCAAGAATACTGGAGTGGATAGCCATTCCTTTCTCCAAGGGATCTTCTTGACTGATGGATCAAACCTGGGTCTCCTGCATTGCAGGCAGATTCTTTATCATCTGAGCTGCCAGGGAAGCCCTTTCAACCTCAGACTCAAGGGTAAAAGGAAGAGAGGTATGGGCCTTCTCCTTTATGGGTAAGGCTCAAAGGTTACATACCTCAACTCACATCCCATTAGCCAGATTCTAGCTTTATGGCCAAACCTCTCTACTAGGATAAAGGCTGGGAAATATACACTTAATCTGATGCTGGCTTTACTTATCTAAAGCCCCTATTTTATGGAATAAGGAGAGAAAGAATATTTTTGATCTTTGCCATCACTTGAACTGCTAAATCTCTAATCTCTGAATTTAGAGACTAGGAAGATTTATTAAGTAGGCACCTCCAGTGTATTTCTTCAGTTTACAAGACTGGAATCTGAAAAGTACTTGATACCCCTTGCAGGTAGCAGTCCCCAAAGGGATAACATTTCAAAAGTATTCTCCTATTGTATTAAGAGTTTGCTTAAAAATTTCACATGGAAAGAAAGTCAGATATATTTAGATTGTCAATTAGGGTCACATCATTTATAAACTTGGAGGAGGTCATGGCAACCCCCTCAGGTATTCTTGCCTGGAGAATCCCACGGACAGAGGAGCCTGGCAGGCTATAGTCCATGGGGTCGCAAAGAGTCAGACATGATTAACACACTGGGTGACCTTATTTAACTGAATTACCTCTTTAAAACTCTATCTCTAAATGCAATCACATTTTGAGGTACAAGGGGTTAGGATTTTAGTAAATGAATTTGGAGAGGAACACAATTCAGCCCATAACAGGTATAGAAATTACACTAGTTGACTATGGTGGTGTTAGTGCCTACACAAATAAATATTTGTTGTTGTTGTTGTTGTTCAATCACTCAGTCATGTCTGACTCTTTGTGACACCATGGACTACAGCACGTTAGGCTTCCCTGTCCTTCACTGTCTCTAGGAGTTTACTCAAACTCATGTCTGTTCAGTCAGTGATGCCATCCAACCATCTCATCCTCTGTTGTCCCCTTATTCTCCAGACTTTTATCTTTCCCAGCATCAGGGTCGTTTCCAATGAGTTAGCTCTTCCCATTGGGTGGCCAAAGTATTGGAGCTTCAGCTTCAGCATCAGTCCTTCCAATGAATATTCAGGGTTGATTCCCTTTAGGATTGACTGGTTTGATCTCCTTGCTGTCTGTCCAAGGGACTTCCAAGAGTCTTCAACACCACAGTTCAAAAGCATCAATTCTTCGGTGCTCAGCTTTCTTTATAGTCCAACTTTCACACCTATACATGACTAATGGAAAAATCATAGCTTTGACTATATGGACTTTTATAGGTAAAGTAATGTCTCTGCATTTTAATACACTGTCTGTTTATCATGGCTTTTCTTCCAAGGAGCAAATATCTTTTAATTTCAAGGCTGCAGTCACCATCCACAGTGATTTTGGAGTCCAAGAAAATAAAGTCTGTCACCGTTTCTTGTTTCCCCATCTATTTGCTATGAAGTGATGGGACTGGATGTCATGATCTTCAGTTTTTGAATGTTGAGTGTTAAACCAGCTTTTTCACTCTCTTCTATAACCTTCATCAAAAGGTTCTTTAGTTCCTTTTTGCTCTGTATATCTGAGATTATTGATATTTCTCCCCACAATCTAGATTGCAGCTTGTGCTTCATCCAGCCCATCATTTTGCATAGTGTATTCTGAATATAAGTTGAGTAAGCAGAGTGACAATATACAGCCTTGTACTTCTTTCCCAATTTTGAACCAGTCCGTTGTTCCATGTCCAGTTGCTTCTTGACCTGCATAGAGACTTTGCAAATAAATATTGACCAAAGACAATATTAACACAAATAAATATTAACCAAAGAAAAAGAAAGGTTTACAAGATAGTCCAGTCTAACAATTTTCAATCAGGTTTTACAAAGTCTATATAACTTTAGAAACAATTTCTAAAATTTTCAGAGAGTGACATCAAGATGACCAAATAAGACATTCCTTACTTATATCTTCCACCCAAATAATTTGGCATCCATCCATGGACAAAGGTGCCTTTGTGGGAGCTGAGGGCTCCAGATGGGGAGTGAAACATTTAGTCCATGAATGAAAAGAGAAACTTTGAGAAGACAGCTGAACGGCCGATTGTGATCCCAGCTATACACCTGAAAACAGCTATCTGCCTCTGAGGGCTCAGTTACAGACACTTTTGGCTTTGGTTCTGTCACCAGCACCATAAACCCAGGACCCAGAAGGAATCTCCACCCACCTATGTGTCAGGTAACAAGCTTGCAGACTTTGGTCCTGGCTGTGGACCCAGAAGTGCCTCATGAACTGGCTCCAGCCCCTCTCCCCTCTGGGAGCGCATGGAGAACACTCTCAGACAGTTATCCTTAAATGAGAAAGCTCTTGTGAAATTCCAGAAGTCCAGTGAGAAATTCTAGCACCGTGATGGGGGAGAAAAAGCAGGAAGAGATGCATTAGAGAGGGTAAGCAGGAAGAGATGCATTAGAGAGGGTAAGAAAAACAATCTCACTTAATTTAAATCAAAAACAATTTGGCTTAATCTAAATAGCACCTTCCCCAAGGTGGCACAGCTCTGTACCAAGAGAGTCTTTTTTGGCTTGTGATTTCTCCTGTAGGGCAAAGTGAGTGAGCACCTGGCTTCCCCAGCTTTGCCAGTCACTGCCTAAAAGGGCTATTTTTAGTTCTGTGTTGCATTCCTGGGGGCATAAGTAGTTGGCAGAACAGCAGCCAGGGCTCAGAACACAAAGTATAAAGTGGTAGTGGATTCCCATAACCACATCAGAGACTCAATGAGAAGACCTGCCCATGATCCACCAGGAATACTTTGCCTACTGATCCCCCAAGCTGATCCACAGGCATCTCCAACACTCCTTATTACTTCACTCACATACCTCTGTATTGTGCCTGACTTCTTGTATATATTCCAGACGGTGGCAAAAGCAAGATTTTGCAGATAGCTAATAACAGAGCATGCCCAAATATGCAGGCCTGGAAGAGATGGTTCTTGGGAAAGCAAAAGAGAGTTTTCAGCACATGGCCTGGCTCTAAAGGATCTGTTGTTTTTCATTGCTAAGTAGTGTCTAATTCTTTGCAACACCATGGACTGCAGCACTCCACACTTCCCTGTCCACTAGCTCCTACTGTGGACTGTTTGCTCAAACTCATGTCCATTGGGTCAGTGATGCTATCCAACCATCTTGTCCTCTGCCACAAGAGGGAGGGAACAAGAAGTGTAGAATAAGTATATCTACAGAAGGCCTGAGAAAGTCTCAGAATACCTACCAGAGATGATGGAAGGTATTTCTCTCCTAATATCAGTCAGTAGAGACTGGAGGATGTGACGGCTACTTTAAATGTGAAGGCAACAATGCAAACCTTTAATGAACATGAAAAATCAAGGAAACACCATGAGTAAATATAATAATTTCTAGTAACATACCTTAAAGACATGGAGATCTGTGTTTTACCCCACAAAAAAATTCAGAATAGTTGTTTAAGGAAGCTCAATGAGTTACTAGAAAACATAGGAAGACAATTCACTGAAACAAGAAAAACAATACACAATTTTTTTTTTTAAGTTTAGCAAAGAGATAGAAACTGTAGAAAAGATCCAAACATTCTTCTGAAGCTGAAGAATACAATGAATGAAATGAAAATTAGTAAAACAGAGAGCATCAATGCCAGAATGGATCAAGCAGAAGAAAGAATATGTGAATTGGAAAACAGTATACTTAAAATTATCCACTCAGAAGAGAAGAAAGAAAAAAGATTGAAAAAGAATGAATAAAGCCTACCTGATCTATGGGATATCACTGTTAGAAAAAACCTGAGGTTGATGGAGCCCAAAAGAAGTAAGGAAGAAGGCAGAAAAAATCTTAAAGAAATAATGGCTGGGAATTCCCCAAATCTGGGAAGAGATTTAAACATTCAAGTTTGTGTAGCTCATAGATCCCCAAACAAATTCAATTTAAAGATGGTCTCTCCAAGACACTTATAATATAATAAAATACAGTAAAGTAAAAATGCAAGAAACATCATCATCATAAAAAAAAAAAATCAAAGAGACAATCTTAAAAGCAGCAAGAGAAAAGAAGCTTTCAATTTACAAGGGAACCCCCTAAAGCTATCAGTGATTTTCTCAGCAGAAACCTGACAGGCCAAGATGGAGAGGGATGATATATTGAAAGTGCTGAAAGAAAATAAAATTGCCAGCCCAAAATATTCTATGCAACAAAGTTGTCCTTCTGAAATGAAGGAGAGAAAGACTCTCACAGACAAACAAAAGCTGAGGGAGTTCATGACTGCTAGATTTGATTTGTAAAAATTGCTGGTCTTCCCAGGTGGCTCTAGTGGGAAAGAACCATCTTGCCAATGCAGGAGATGTAAGAGATGTGGGTTTGATCCCTGGGTGGGGAAGATCCCCTGGAGAAGGGCATGCAACCTACTCTAGTATTCTTGCCTGGAGAATCCCATGGACAGAAGAGCCTGGTGGGCTACGGTCCATAGGGTCACAAAGAGTCAGACACGACTGAAGCAACTTCAGAAATAAACAAACAAACAAAATCATTCTCAAAGGGATCTTCAAACTGAAATTAAAGGATAGTAATTAGTAACACAAAAACATAAAACACAGTGGTAAATATAAGTATATTGTCAAATTCAGAATACATTAATATGTGATGAGTTAACTACTTCTAGTATAAATGTTAAAGAAAAAAATTATTAAAAGTAACTGTAGCTACCATATTTTTAAATAAATATATAGTATTAAAAAAGTAAATTGTATCATTAAATATAATATATGAAAGAGGAGATTAAAAGTATAAAATGTTTTTTATGATAAAAGTTGTTATTAGCATAAAATAAATAGTTATATCTATAGGATGTTTTAAGCCTCATGGTAACCACAAGACAAAATCCTGCTGTAGATACACAAAGATAAAATGAAGGAAATCAAAGCACACTCCTATTGAAAATTATCACCTCACAAAGGAAGACAGAGAGATTAGAGACTAGAAGAAAGGAACATGAGCCAGAAAAAAATAAGATTAAGATTAAATTTGTAAGCCCTCACCTATTAATAACTACTGAGATCCAACCAGTCCATTCTGAAGGAGATCAGCTCTGGGATTTCTTTGGAAGGAATGATGCTAAAGCTGAAACTCCAGTACTTTGGCCACCTCATGCGAAGAGTTGACTCATTGGAAAAGACTCTGATGCTGGGAGGGATTGGGGGCAGGAGGAGAAGGGGACGACAGAGGATGAGATGGCTGGATGGCATCACTGACTTGATGGATGTGAGTCTGAGTGAACTCCGGGAGATGGTGATGGACAGGGAGGCCTGGAGTGCTGCAATTCATGAGTTCGCAAAGAGTCGGACATGACTGAGCAACTGAACTGAACTGAATGTAAATGGATTAAATTCTCCAATCAAAAGGCAAAGAATAGCTGAGTGGGGAATAAAAAAAAAAAAAAAAAAAGATGAGACCTGACTATACATTGCCCACAGGAGACTCACTTTAGCTTCAAGGACATTTACAGGCTCAAAGTGAAGAGATATAAGGAGATACTATGTGTAAGTGGAAACCAAAAGGCAACAAAGGTAAGTATGCTTATAGCAAATAAAATGGGACTTAACTCAAAAGCTGTAACAAGAGGTAAATAGGGCCACTATATAATAATAAAGGTGTCCATTCATCAAGAGAAGACAATAGTCATAATTAGATATGCACTGAACATGGGAGAACTCCAAATATTTTAAGCAAATACCAACAGGTCTGAAGGGGAAAATAGACAAAAATGCAATAACAGTAGGGGACTGTAATACACTACTTCACTAATAGATAAATCACCCAGGCAGAAAAATCAGTAAAGAAAGGGAAGATGTGAACTGTACTTTAGACCAAATGGATTTAACAGATATATGGAGAACATTCAATCCAAGAGCAGCAGATCACATATTCTTCTAAAGTACAAATGGAGCATTCTCCAGAATAGGTCACATATGAGGTCACAAAACAAGGGTCAGCAAATTTAAGAAGATTTAAAACATGCCAAGTATCTTTTATGACCACAGTGGTATGGAAGTAGAAATCAATAGCATGAAAAAAACCAAAAATTTAATAATATGTGAGAATTAAACAATACACTCCTGAACAACCAATGGGTTAAAGAAGACATCAAAAGGGAAATAACAAAAAAAGGAAATTTAAAAAAATCTCCAAACAAAAATGAAAAAAATGATATGCCAAAACTTATGAGATACAGTAAAAACAGTTCTAAGAGGAAAGTTCTTATAAACACCTACGTTATAAACATGTGTTCTTATAAACACCTGCATTAAGAATTTTATTCAACCATAAAAAAATAAGGAAATTCTGCCATTTATGACAACAGAAAAAGACAAATGCTCTGTGATTTCATTTATGTCTGATCTAAAAAAGCTAAACTCAAAACAGAAAGTAGAATGGTGGCTGTCAGGGTTGGGGGAGGGGTGAGGGAAAAGTGAAGCTGTGGGTCAAAGTGTTCAAACTTTTAATTATAAGATGAATAGGTTCTGAGAATCTAATGTAAAGCATAGTGATAATAGTTAACAATACTATGTTATATATTTGAAAATTAGAGTAAATTGTAAATATTCTTACTACACACACATGCACAAAGTAATTACATGAGGTGAAGGAGGTGTTAACTAACCCTATTGTGGTAATAATTTTGCAATAGATACATTTATGAAATCATCACATATACATCTTAAAGTTATACAATGTTATATACAAAGTATGTCTCAATAAAGCTGGTGGCAATTTTTGTCCAGCGTTTGCAAGTTTCCTTTCTTCCCTTGTGAACTTGGATATGAATGTTTGTAGGGATTATCCCTTCTTCCCCCATTCTTACTTAATTACAAAGGTTCTTTGTGTATTACTGAAGATTCCAATCACCAACCATTACTACATTCCTGTGCAAAAGTGCATTGCTACAGCCAAGAACACACCTACATTAACTGCAGGCTTAAGAGTGAGAGCAGAGGTTTCTTCTCATACCTGTCAACCAGGCTGTGTTGGTTGTAGACTTGAAGGTATTGATAGGGTTTCCTATGGCCAGACAAAGAAGACCTGGGGCTTGTGATAAGAACTTTTCATGCTGTGAGTTTAGAAACCAGGATATGAACTCGGAATTAAGATGAACATAGAAACCAGAACTCTGAAATGAGGTAATTAATATGAGGGGAACACTGAGACCCCAGGACAAATGCAAGGAAAATAACAGGGGAGCGGGTACTGAGGATGAGGAGAAACGACAGTGGTGGACAGGGAGAGCTGGGATGGAGAGAGTGGATATTAGCCATGATGATGGAAACAGGGCAGATGGTGATCCTCTTTTGTCTTTGTTGTTCTGCCTCACCTCTCTCTTGCCATCACTGACAAGTAGAGAAGAAGGGAGTTTGGAAGAGTGGAAGGTATATATGGCTGGAAAGGAAAGAGAACTGTAAGAAATACAGTAGCTGAAAGAAAGAGGGGCTGATCTAGAAGTGGAAAGAACAGAGAGATTTTGTAGCAATGCAGCTGGGGTTGTCATCCTTGTTGTTGCTATTGTTCAGCGACTCAGCGGTGTCCAACTCTCTGTGACACCACGGACTGCAGCACTCCAGACTTTCCTGTCCATCACCATGTCCTCGAGCTTGCTCAAACTCATGTCCATTGAGTCAGTGATGCTATCCAACCATTTCATCCTCTGTCATCTCCTTATCCTCCTGCCTTCAATCTTTCCCAGCATCAGGGTCTTTTCCAATGAATCAGTTCTTTGCGTCAGGTGGCCAAAGTATTGAAGTTTCAGCTTCAGCATCAGTCCTTCCAGTGAACATTCAGGACTGATTTTCTTTAGGACTGACTGGTTTGATCTCCTTTCAGTCCAAGGGACTCCCGAGACTCTTCTCCAATACCACAGTTTAAAAGCATCAATTCTTCAACACTCAGCCTTCTTTATGGTTGTCATCCTAGACAAACCTAAATGTAACTTTTAGTTGCCATCTCATCATAGTGAACCTACATAATCTTTCAATCATTTATACTTTTCTGTTTTTTTTTTTTTTTTTTTTTTTACCAGAACCATGGTGATGTTAGGGCTTTTCAGCCCTAACTTTAGATAATGTTAGGTAAAGAACCTGCCTGCCAATGCAGGAGACAGAGGCAGTTTTGATCCCTGTGTCAGGAAGATCCCCTGGAAAATGGAATGGCAACCCACTTCAGTATTCTTGCCTATAAAGTCCCATCAACAGAGGAGCCTGGCAGGCTGAAGTCCATGGGGTCACAAATAGTCAGATACAACTGAAGCAATTTAACACGCGTGGTAATGTGCTCATTCTTTCAAAAAAAGGAAAATAACATCACAAATTAGGGCAGAAGTAGTTTAATTAAATTTAAATTTATTTAGAAGTTATGAGACTCAAAGCCCCTTTTGGAAATTTTTTGTCATATTTAATTCTGAAAAAGCACATATAACATTGAAAAATTACAGAAATGGATGAATTTGTTTTCTGTGACTATTTTTCCTTATTAGATATTACAAGAAAAGAACATGAAGTCATTCAAATATAAAACTATTTGAGCTCTCTCCATGCATGTATATTCTTTTCATTTGCATCTCTATGTATACTTAGTGGATCAGTGTCAAAGAAGCTCATTCTATGCACAGGGCCATATTCCCATGGGAGCCATTACCTACATATGGAAAAGATATAATTCTAAACAAATAACTAAGCCATCGCCTAATTTTTCTTTTGTTTCCTCACTCTATTGCCTATTTGTATGTCTACACTGAATGCTTCCTGGAAGAAAAGCACCATGCTAGCTAGCAGTGATCAGGTTTTACCTGGTCTGAAGAAATGCTCTTTGCCCTTCAGCAATTTAGGAAGTAAGTGGGGTGACAGCCATCCCAATTCCCAACCCATATGTCAGGGGAGAGGACTGTCATATGGCTACATAATAATGATCACTCTGTAGAGGTTCTTTGCTCTGTAGGCACAGAACTCTGTGGCCTGCTCAGACTCGACATATATTAGATTTGCTGTCTGGAAGATCTGTGCCATCTGGGACCTGGTGGAATGGGCCGAGAGGATGACGCAGGGTAGAGTTTCTGTGTTTCTGTTCAGGCAGCTGAGCAGCAATGCTGCATGTGTTTTAGGAGCCTCCTGTAACAAGGGTCTTAATACACATGGAATTGGAGATGAGAGGAGTTCTCTTTCCTCTGAGTAGACCTAAAGGGAAGGTGAGGTGAAGTTCCTGGAATAGAAGATACAAAGTGAGGGGACAGAAATGAACACAGTTTTATAAATTAGCCATTGTTTGTACATATTTACAATGCAGTCAAGGTCTAAGAAAGAGGGAGAGGAGGTAAGTCTGCTTCTTGTTCACAGGCTTTGGAATAATTCATTCAGAAAAGACTTAAAAAAAAGAAAAGACTTATAGCTGGCAGAATGCCTGGTGTGTACCAAGTACTGTCCTACATTCTGGGTGAACATCAATGAGGAAAACAAAGAAATCCTCTGCTTTTCTGGAGTCTATGTTTTAATGGAGAGAGCTGCAAAGCAAGAGAAATAAATAGGTGTGTTATATATTGTCTTAGAAGGTGACAAGTGCTATGGGAAAAAAAGAAGTTGGCTTATGGGATGGAAGGTCACGGGAAAGAGTGACATTTGAGCAGAGACTTGAAAGAAATGAGGGTGGTAAGCCACAGATATAACGGGACAGAAGAAAAAAGAAGCATAAATGCCCCTGGGGTGGCAGCAAGAAAAACAGTAAGAAGAAGGCCCAGAGCAGGATGAACAGAAGGGAGGGCAAAGGGCTGACATTCAGAAAGGAAATGGAAGCCAGACTATGTTGGTGCTGCTGGACTCTTTGACTTTTACTCTGAGTCAAGAGGCAAGGCTCTGGGGCATTTTGAGAAGTAAAATATGCTCATGCGTCCAAATATTTGATAAGCTTATGTTTCAGATTTAGTTCACAGTGTGTTGGGGAATTTTGCCCCTGGTGCCACCTAATGAAGGGCCATGGCAGGCTGGGAGCAGAGAAAGGATTTAGTTGGCACAGAGTCTTAAATGTGGGGAGTAGCTTGATCAAATGTTTTGAGAAGCATTAGAAACATGATTCAAGCCTCATCTTTAGTGAACATCCCCAACCTCTACAAACCACCCTCTGGAAAATAGCATTTCCCTGGGGTGGTTTTCTACTCTTAGAAGCCTGAAGTGCTGGCAGGTGCCTTTATTATATCTCCTATAATAAAATAAAGTGCTTTTTCAGGGAGGAAGAGTTGTCTTTATCTTATCTGGTACTGTACCTTAGTGAAAGGAGTTTGGGTTCTTTCCTTTTCCTTTTGCTTTGAAGGACAAAAAGGAGCAGAGTCCGAAATGACTAAATGTTTGAAATGGAGATGAGGGTGGAAGAAGGGGACTTAAAATCATACTATTTGGTGACACCAAACATATGCTTCTCCTGAGGCACAGAATAGTAGGACACGGACTGTGTGACCATGTCATAGAGTTAAACAGGTGTCAAGAAGGTAACCCAGGTAGTCACAAGAGCTATGGAAGGAGTTGGAGGGGAAATGAGTGAACTTAGGTGACAATACAGAAGCCAAAGCATTACCAATTGGTATTAAACTGAATAAAATGTGCTAAGACAGGATCTCCTATTTGTTACAGTGCTTTCTGAATATACTAGCATATTCATTGCTTCAGGAATGCTCCAAAGTCTCAATATCCCTTTATGGGTTGATTCCCATTGGAATTTCCTTTTTAAACAACCTAATATCTTAAGTCTATTATTATATATATATATATATTTATTTTAGTGCTGAAAAAAAAAGAGAGCAAGGAACCTTCCCTCTTATTTCTAATTTTTTATTTGTTTGTTAAGGAAGAAAATACCTAAATATTTTATACATTCTATGAATAGCTGGCAAACATGTTCCATTAAGATCCAGGTAATTATTTTAGGCTATACATTCTCTGCTGCACTAGTTAGTTCTGTAGTTGTAGTGTAAAAGCAGCTGTAGACAGTGTGTAAGTCAATGAGTGTGGCTGGGTTCCAATAAAACTTTATTTATAAAAACAGGCTGGGGGCCAGATTTGGTGCTACAGCCAGAGCTGGCCATTTCCCAAATTACATTACCATTTTTAAAATCTGCCTCTGTTGAAGATTCTTTTACTTACAACTATCTGCTGTTCAGTTGATGTGATTCATTTTCATTCATATTCTGTATCATATTTTACACTTAAATGTAATGATTTTAACAGCATAAATTTTAAAATGTTAAAGATTTTCTTTTTTTTTTTTTTAGGTTAAATTTCAATCTTCTGTGAACTTTTAGGATAGGCACAAGCAGTGGCAAAGTTTTAATTGTCCACTTTCTCTTCCCTGAAGGAAATAAAATTCATCATTTCTTGTGTCATTTTTATGCCACAGCAGCTATGTCATCACTAGTTTTCCATTGCAAATGTAATAAAAAAAACTGAAAATTAATTTTCTATCGTTTGAATCACTGTCCCGATGCCTCAATATGGTGCTAAAGTAAAACTGTAAAGTTAATGGAATATTATAATCTGCAAGATGCTCTTTTGTTGAAGAAGGAAAATTGGCTCATCCTCTATGGTTTGAAAGGTTTATAGCAACAGGACCAACTAAATCAGCAATTAACAGTAAAAACACCAGATGAAAATGGCTCGGTCCCAAGCTTTTCAATCGAGACAATAGAAATTCCTATCGAAATACTCGAAGGTTCTCTCCATCTCATTTTTTTTCTCCTTTGTCTGATGTTTAATGCTTAGGTAAACAAATGCCTTTGGTTCTAAATTTTGCATTGGAAAAAAAAAAATCAGTATTAAAAAAGAGCAACATTTATTCTTTGCCTGCACGGGAGTGATTAAAATGTTGACAGCCTCCCAGTGTCCCCGAGCTTTGTGACAGTTGCCATTGCTACTGAGCGCAGCCGTAGAGTCCGGACAGGATTTATTAGTAAACTGCTCTGCTGGGCCACCGACGCTCTGCCGCCATTTCATACTAGCATCTGTTGCTGTATTTTAAAGCTTTATTCCACAAACTTTGACAAAGGCAAATATTCCATACCATACGTGTTTGCTCCTCCAATGGACTGGTATTTTATCAGTTTTCCAGGACAGTGATCATAAGCTTTTGTTTCTAGGAATCGATGCTGCATTTTGCCCCCTCCCACCTTTTGTTAATAGCAGGAACACCTTCACTTCTTGTACAATTTGTGTTTAGGAAATGAAAATTACAGTGCGTTGAAGTGTTTCCTTTTTGGCAGAAGGGAGAATGAATGCCTCTATCAAGCCTCACCACATACGACTTCCAGCATCTTTTAGGCATTTTCAGTTGGTCCCAATTTGTGGAGACAGCCCTAGTCACACGTCATCCCCTGATGTCAACAGCTTCAAATGGGACTGTACCAACGCTACAGAGATATCCATTTAAAAAGAGAAGCATGTAAAATCCGGATTTGAAATTCTATAAGGAATTCAGAGAAAAGTCTAGCTTTCAGGTCATCACCTAGCTAAATGAATAGGCGAACTATTGCATCAAAAAAAAAAAAAATCTAAAAGGCAACCAAAGGAAGTCTTGCTCACTAATGCCTGAAAATAGCTCCGTGTGGAAAGGTATGCTTTTAGACTAAGAAAGCAGAAAAAACTAATTAGACAAGAAGCAACCATGAACAAACATGTTAGCAGAATCAATAACTGGAACTGATCAGCTATTTCTTTAATTGTGCCAGCTGGGCGTCTGTAATGTGCTTAGCAGAACATAATTACCAGTTTCCATCCCATAGCAAAGATCTTTTCTTTTTTTCTTCCTTTTACATAAATACTGGGACTATGCCATTTAATAATAATAATAACAATTTTTTTAATTTATTTTTATTTTATTTTATTTTTAAACTTTACATAATTGTATTAGTTTTGCCAAATATCAAAATGAATCAGCCACAGGTATACATGTGTTCCCCATCCTGAACCCTCCTCCCTCCTCCCTCCCCATTCCATCCCTCTGGGTCATCCCAGTGCACCAGCCCCAAGCATCCAGTATCGTGCATCGAACCTGGACTGGCAACTCGTTTCATACATGATATTTTACATGTTTCAGTGCCATTCTCCCAAATCTTCCCACCCTCTCCCTCTCTCACAGAGTCCATAAGACTGTTCTATACATCAGTGTCTCTTGCTGTCTCGTACACAGGGTTATTGTTACCATCTTTCTAAATTCCATATATATGCGTTAGTATACTATATTGGTGTTTTTCTTTCTGGCTTACTTCACTCTGTATAATAGGCTCCAGTTTCATCCACCTCATTAGAACTGATTCAAATGTATTCTTTTTAATGGCTAAGTAATACTCCATTGTGTATATGTACCACAGCTTTCTTATCCATTCATCTGCTGATGGACATCTAGGTTGCTTCAATGTCCTGGCTATTATAAACAGTGCTGCGATGAACATTGGGGTACACGTGTCTCTTTCCCTTCTGGTTTCCTCAGTGTGTATGCCCAGCAGTGGGATTGCTGGATCATAAGGCAATTCTATTTCCAGTTTTTTAAGGACTCTCCACACTGTTCTCCATAGTGGCTGTACTAGTTTGCATTCCCACCAACAGTGCAAGGGGGTTCCCTTTTCTCCACACCGTCTCCAGCATTTATTGCTTGTAGACTTTTGGATCGCAGCCATTCTGACTGGTGTGAAATGGTACCTCATAGTGGTTTTGATTTGCATTTCTCTGATAATGAGTGATGTTGAGCATCTTTTCATGTGTTTGTTAGCCATCTGGATGTCTTCTTTGGAGAAATGTCTATTTAGTTCTTTGGCCCATTTTTTGATTGGGTCATTTATTTTTCTGGAGTTGAGCTGTAGGAGTTGCTTGTATATTCTCGAGATTAGTTGTTTGTCAGTTGCTTCATTTGCTATTATCTTCTCCCATTCTGAAGGCTGTCTTTTCACCTTGCTAATAGTTTCCTTTGATGTGCAGAAGCGTTTAAGGTTAATTAGGTCCCATTTGTTTATTTTTGCTTTTATTTCCAATATTCTGGGAGGTGGGTCATAGAGGATCCTGCTGTGATGTATGTCAGAGAGTGTTTTGCCTATGTTCTCCTCTAGGAGTTTTATAGTTTCTGGTCTTACGTTTAGATCTTTAATCCATTTGGAGTTTATTTTTGTGTATGGTGTTAGAAAGTGTTCTAGTTTCATTCTTTTACAAGTGGTTGACCAGATTTCCCAGCACTACTTGTTAAAGAGATTGTCTTTAATCCATTGTATATTCTTGCCTCCTTTGTCAAAGATAAGGTGTCCATATGTGCGTGGATTTATCTCTGGGCTTTCTATTTTGTTCCATTGATCTATATTTCTGTCTTTGTGCCAGTACCATACTGTCTTGATAACTGTAGCTTTGTAGTAGAGCCTGAAGTCAGGTAGGTTGATTCCTCCAGTTCCATTCTTCTTTCTCAAGATCGCTTTGGCTATTCGAGGTTTTTTGTATTTCCATACAAATTCTGAAATTATTTGTTCTAGCTCTGTGAAGAATGCTGTTGGTAGCTTGATAGGGATTGCATTGAATCTATAGATTGCTTTGGGTAGTATACTCATTTTCACTATATTGATTCTTCCAATCTATGAACATGGTATATTTCTCCATCTGTTAGTGTCCTCTTTGATTTCTTTCACCAGTGTTTTATAGTTTTCTATATATAGGTCTTTAGTTTCTTTAGGTAGATATATTCCTAAGTATTTTATTCTTTCCATTGCAATGGTGAATGGAATTGTTTCCTTAATTTCTCTTTCTGTTTTCTCATTATTAGTGTATAGGAATGCAAGTGATTTCTGTGTGTTGATTTTATATCCTGCAACTTTACTATAGTCATTGATTAGTTCTAGTAATTTTCTGGCGGAGTCTTTAGGGTTTTCTATGTAGAGGATCATGTCATCTGCAAACAGTGAGAGCTTTACTTCTTCTTTTCCAATTTGGATTCCTTTTATTTCTTTTTCTGCTCTGATTGCTGTGGCCAAAACTTCCAAAACTATGTTGAATAGTAATGGTGAAAGTGGGCACCCTTGTCTTGTTCCTGACTTTAGAGGAAAAGCTTTCAATTTTTCACCATTGAGGATAATGTTTGCTGTGGGTTTGTCATATATAGCTTTGATTATGTTGAGGTATGTTCCTTCTATTCCTGCTTTCTGGAGAGTTTTTATCATAAATGGATGTTGAATTTTGTCAAAGGCTTTCTCTGCATCTATTGAGATAATCATATGGTTTTTATTTTTCAATTTGTTAATGTGGTGTATTACATTGATTGATTTGCGGATATTGAAGAATCCTTGCATCCCTGGGATAAAGCCCACTTGGTCATGGTGTATGATCTTTTTAATGTGTTGTTGGATTCTGATTGCTAGAATTTTGTTAAGGATTTTTGCATCTATGTTCATCAGTGATATTGGCCTGTAGTTTTCTTTTTTTGTGGGATCTTTGTCAGGTTTTGGTATTAGGGTGATGGTGGCCTCATAGAATGAGTTTGGAAGTTTACCATCCTCTGCAATTTTCTGGAAGAGTTTGAGCAGGATAGGTGTTAGCTCTTCTCTAAATTTTTGGTAGAATTCAGCTGTGAAACCATCTGGACCTGGGCTTTTGTTTGCTGGAAGATTTTTGATTACAGTTTCAATTTCCGTGCTGGTGATGGGTCTGTTAAGATTTTCTATTTCTTCCTGATCGAGTTTTGGAAAGTTGTACTTTTCTAAGAATTTGTCCATTTCTTCCATGTTGTCCATTTTATTGGCATATAATTGCTGATAGTACTCTCTTATGATCCTTTGTATTTCTGTGTAGTCTGTTGTGATCTCTCCATTTTCATTTCTAATTTTGTTGATTTGATTTTTCTCCCTTTGTTTCTTGATGAGTCTGGCTAATGGTTTGTCAATTTTATTTATCCTTTCAAAAAGCCAGCTTTTGGTTTTGTTGATTTTTGCTATGACCTCTTTTGTTTCTTTTGCATTTATTTCTGCTCTAAGTTTTAAGATTTCTTTCCTTCTACTAACCCTGGGGTTCTTCATTTCTTCCTTTTCTAGTTGCTTTAGGTGTAGAGTTAGGTTATTTATTTGACTTTTTTCTTGTTTCTTGAGGTGTGCGTGTATTGCTATGAACTTTCCCCTTAGGACTGCTTTTACCGTGTCCCACAGGTTTTGGGTTGTTGTGTTTTCATTTTCATTCGTTTCTATGCAAATTTTGATTTCCTTTTTGATTTCTTCTGTGATTTGTTGGTTATTCAGCAGTGTGTTGTTCAGCCTCCATATGTTGGAATTTTTAATAGTTTTTCTCTTGTAATTGAGATCTAATCTTACTGCATTGTGGTCAGAAAAGATGCTTGGAATGATTTCTATTTTTTGAATTTACCAAGGCTAGCTTTATGGCCCAGGATGTGATCTATCCTGGAGAAGGTTCCATGTGCGCTTGAGAAAAAGGTGAAATTCATTGTTTTGGGATGAAATGTCCTATAGATATCAATTAGGTCTAACTGGTCTATTGTATCGTTTAAAGTTTGTGTTTCCTTGTTAATTTTCTGTTTAGTTGATCTATCCATAGGTGTGAGTGGGGTATTAAAGTCTCCCACTATTATTGTGTTATTGTTAATTTCTCCTTTCATACTTGTTAGCATTTGTCTTACATACTGCAGTGCTCCCGTGTTGGGTGCATATATATTTATAATTGTTATATCTTCTTCTTGGATTGATCCTTTGATCATTATGTAGTGACCGTCTTTGTCTCTTTTCACAGTCTTTGTTTTAAAGTCTATTTTATCTGATATGAGTATTGCTACTCCTGCTTTCTTTTGGTCCCTATTTGCATGGAAAATCTTTTTCCAGCCCTTCACTTTCAGTCTGTATGTGTCCCCTGTTTTGAGTTGGGTCTCTTGTAGACAACATATGTAGGGGTCTTGTTTTTGTATCCATTCAGCCAGTCTTTGTTTTTTGGTTGGGGCATGCAACCCATTTACGTTTAAGGTAATTACTGGTAAGTATGATCCTGTTGCCATTTACTTTATTGTTTTGGGTTCGAATATACACCGTTTTTGTGTTTCCTGTCTAGAGAATATCCTTTAGTATTTGTTGGAGAGCTGGTTTGGTGGTGCAGAATTCTCTCAGCTTTTGCTTGTCTGAAAAGCTTTTGATTTCTCCTTCATACTTGAATGAGATCCTTGCTGGGTGCAATAATCTGGGCTGTAGGTTATTTTCTTTCATCATTTTAAGTATGTCTTGCCATTCCCTCCTGGCTTGAAGAGTTTCTATTGAAAGATCAGCTGTTATCCTTATGGGTATTCCCTTGTGTGTTATTTGTTGTTTTTCCCTTGCTGCTTTTAATATTTGTTCTTTGTGTTTGATCTTTGTTAATTTGATTAATATGTGTCTTGGGGTGTTTTGCCTTGGGTTTATCCTGTTTGGGACTCTCTGGGTTTCTTGGACTTGGGTGATTATTTCCTTCCCCATTTTAGGGACGTTTTCAACTATTATCTCCTCAAGTATTTTCTCATGGTCTTTCTTTTTGTCTTCTTCTTCTGGGACCCCTATGATTCGAATGTTGTAGCGTTTAATATTGTCCTGGAGGTCTCTGAGATTGTCTTCATTTCTTTTAATTCGTTTTTCTTTTATCCTCTCTGATTCATTTATTTCTACCATTCTGTCTTCTAATTCACTAATCCTATCTTCTGCCTCTGTTATTCTACTATTTGTTGCCTCCAGAGTGTTTTTAATTTCACTTATTGCATTATTCATTATATATTGACTCTTTTGTATTTCTTCTAAGTCCTTGTTAAACCTTTCTTGCATCTTCTCAATCCTTGCCTCCAGGCTATTTATCTGTGATTCCATTTTAATTTCAAGATTTTGGATCAATTTCACTATCATTATTCGGAATTCTTTATCAGGTAGATTCCCTATCTCTTCCTCTTTTGTTTGGTTTGGTGGGCATTTATCCTGTTCCTTTATCTGCTGGCTATTCCTCTGTCTCTTCATCTTGTTTAAATTGCTGAGTTTGGGGTGTCCTTTCTGTATTCTGGCAGTTTGTGGAGTTCTCTTTATTGTGGCGTTTCCTCACTGTGTGTGGGTTTGTACAGGTGGCTTGTCATGGTTTCCTGGTTAGGGAAGCTTGTGTCGATGTTCTGGTGGATGGAGCTGTATTTCTTCTCTCTGGAGTGTAATGAAATGTCCAGTAATGTGTTATGAGATGTCTATGGTTTTGGGGTGACTTTGGGCAGCCTGTATCTTGAAGCTCAGGGCTGTGTTCCTTTGTTGCTGGAGAATTTGCTTGGTATGTCTTGCCCTGGAACTTGTTGGCCCTTGTGTGGTGCTTGGTTTCAGTGTTGGTATGGAGGCGTTTGATGAGCTCCTGTCAAGTAATGTTCCTTGGAGTCAGGAGTTCCCTGGAGTCAGGGTTTGGACTTAAGCCTCCTACTTCCAGTTATCGGTCTTATTTTTACAGTAGTTTCAAAACTTCTCCTTCTATACAGCACCACTGATAAAACATCTACGTTAAAGATGAAAAGTTTCTCTACTGTGAGGGTCACTCGGAGAGGTTCACAGCGTTACATGGAAAAGTGGGAGGAGGGAGTTAGAGGTGACCCAAATGAGATGAGGTGGAATCAATAGTGGAGAGAGTGGGCTAGCCAGTAGTCACTTCCTTATGTGCACTCCACAACTGGACTGCTCAGAGATGTTCACGGAGTTATACAGAGAAGAGAAGAAGGAGGCAGGAGACAGAGGTGGCCAGAAGGATAAAAGGGGGAAATGAAAAGGAGGGAGACAGATCCAGCCAGTAATCAGTTTCCTAAGTGTTCTCCACCGTCTGGAACACACAGAAATTCACAGAGTTGGGTAGAGTAGAGAGGGGCTAGGGAGGAGATACAGGCGACCTGGTGGAGAAAACAGAGAGTCCAAAGGGAGAGAGAGCAGTCAAGCCAGTAATCTCGTTCCCTAGTGAAAAACGGGTCCTGAAGATTGGGTTCTTAAAGGTACAAAATTGGTAACAAATACATAAAAGCAAAAATTAAAAATCTAGAGTAGAGTTTGGAATTTCAAAAATGCGATGTTAATGAAAAGAAGAAGGAAAAGAAAGAGAGAAAAAATGAACAAAGAAAAACAAACAGGTCGCGAAAATTATAAAGAAACTACAAGTACAAAATTGATTACTAATACCAAAAAGCAAAAGTTAAAAATCTAGAGTAGAGTTTGGAATTTCAAAAATACAATGTTAAAAAAAAGAAGAAGAAAAGTAAAGAGAGAAAACAAACAAACCAACAAAAACAATGTCACAAAAATTATAAAGAAAATACAGGTACAAAATTGATATCAAATACCAAAAAGCATAAATTAAAAATCTTGAGTAGAGTTTGGAATTGCAGATATATGATGTTATACATAAGAAGAAGAGAAAGAAACAGAGGAAAAAAAAAGTCACAGAAATTATGAAAAAAACTATAGGTACAAAATTGATAACATATACCAAAAGGCTAAAATTAAAAATCTAGAGTAGAGTTTGGAATTTCAAAAATACAATGTTAAAGAAAAGAAGAAAAAGAACAAAACAAAACAAAACAAAACACGGTCAAAAAATTATAAAATATATATATGAAGTTTGCTGAAGAAAAAAAAAATAGGGTCTTTTTTTTTTTTTTGCAAAGTAATAGTTATAAAAGTGAAAATTAAAGGACAATAGAGGACTTAAAATTTTTTTTTTTTTAAATTAAAAAAAAAAGAAAGATTGATCGTAAAAATAGTAAAAATATATCTAGGTCTTTCTCTGGTTTTGTTGTGAGTATTGTGGGTTCAGTTCATTTTTGGCTAGTTCCTTGGTCTGACTTATATTTCTCAAGATCTATAGGCCCCTTCCTATGTAGTCCATAGTAACCACAGGGTTTTAATCTATGGCCTGTAGCTTCCAAGGCGTTTCCCTCTGTTATAGCTTCTTCTGTTTGCTGGTCTCTTCAGTGTCTGGTTCCCGCCCTGACACAAAGGGGACGGTGGAGGACACTATTTTTTTTATTTTATTTAGGCTCACTTGTTCAGCCACGCTGTGGGGAGGGAGGGAGGGAGGGATGCTGCAAACAGATAACACTGGCGTGCGCTCGCAGTGCCTCAACCACACTGGGTCTGCCCCCGCTCACGGCGCGTGTAGCCTCCCTGCCCACACTGCTTGGGCTCTAGGTTGTTCCGCCGGGAACAATCAGAGGCCGGCCCTGGGCTGAGCTCCCAGGTCCAAGCCGCTCAGGTTCAGGCACTCGGGTAGTCCTCGGAGGCGCAGACTCGGTTGGGCCTGCGTTTTGTGCTCTTCCCAGATCCGAGCAGCTCAGGTGATGTGTTTGGCGGGCGCCAATGCTGCGACTTATCGCCTCCCCGCCACTCGGTTATCTGGGTGTAAAACCGGCACACCTTCTCAGGCAGATGTTGACCATCCAGACCCCCAAGAAGTTTTAGTTAGCAAAGAAGCCTGCTTACAGTTTTATAGATAGTGTCTCTCTGGGGCTGCGATTGCCCCCTTACGGCTCTGGCTGCCTGTCACCGGAGGGGGAAGGTCTGCAACCGACTATCTCTGTTCAGTCCTTTGTTCTGTGCGTGGGCCTGGCGGTGTCTTAGGTTAGGGCTGGCTTTTCGTGTGGTAGATATCCCACAGTCTGGTTTGCTAGCCCAAATTATTTCGCTCAGATAGCACTCAGGACATTCGGGCCCGATTCTTACTCTAAGGGACACAGCCCGCGCCCCGCTTCCCTGCCCAGCCCCCGCTTGCTAATGCCGTGTGCAGGCGTCTGTGCTGCTTCTCCGCTGGGGGAGTTACCGTAGGGCTCACAATCTGTGATTTTTAATTGTTTATTTATTTTTTTCCTCCCTTTTATGTTGCCCTCTGTGCTTCCAAAGCTCGGCACAGATTCGGCAGTGAGAAGGTTTCCTGGTGTTTGGAAACTTCTCTATTTTTAAGACTCCCTTCCCGGGACGGAACTCCGTCCCTCCCTCTTTTGCCTCTTTTTTTGTCTTTTATATTTTTTCCTACCTCCTTTCGAAGAGTTGGGTTGCTTTTCTGGGTGCCTGATGTCTCTGCCGGCATTCAGAAGTTGTTTTGTGGAATTTACTCGACGTTTAAATGCTCTTTTGATGAATTTGTGGGGGAGAAAGTGTTCTCCCCGTCCTACTCCTCCACCATCTTGGCTCCTCCTCTAATAATAACAATTTTTTAAACTGAAAAATTAGTGTAAAATGAGACATCTCATGTAAGATAATATTTTATGAATTATTAGGAGGAGGCCAAGCAAGGATATCAATGATGCTAATAAGAATGTGAGCTATCAAGGAAATGTAACTAATTTCTTAATTTAAAGGCCATTATGGGCTCCGTGTTCAAAGCTGCATTATTAAAAGTAGGGATAATTTTCTTTGCTATTATAGCATGAGTTCCATAGTTTGTTTGCATTTGTAGAGCTATGACTGATTTGAGCCCAAAGCTTCGGGCCTACTGCAACTTGAAGGACCATGGAATACAGTTGTCTGGTACCATTAGGAGGAATTAAGACAGACTATGAGTTGTGTAAATGAAAAAAGAATAGAAAGTTTTCACTAGTTAATTCAAAGGAAAAAAAAAATCCTGGCTCAGTTGATTTGTACAACTTTTTTTTCCACAAGTGACAGCAAAAGAATGGTTTGTAAGCATGTAATAGACTGGAAAGACCAGTATTTTAAAGTCCACATTAGCTGTGTAACCAAAAAAAGCTTATCGTTCCTGACATATTGCTGTGGGAAACTGGCCTCTTTAGGGCAGTTGTCACCTGGAAAAGTGACATGTTATGGAAAATATGTACATAGGGGATAAAGGGCAAGCCAGAAAATACTGGAAGATTCCAATAAAAGTAAGGATTTTCTGATGCTTATTCAAAACCTAAAATGTCTTTTTCTGGAAGGAAAATGTCTCCTCAATTTATTTTGAACAGAATGAAAGATTCAATAACAATAAATGCTTTGGTACATTTGTTCCAAATGTAAAGAGCTTGTTGGTAAAAGGAGGGGAAAAGAAAATAAAATAGACATTCAAGTGACAAAAGATTTGAGATCCTCTTTTATTTTTTCTGAGTTCCGCTGTTATCAATGAAATTAGAAAAAGGAATGCTCTACCCACTAGGCATAACTCACTAGTGCTACATTGGAGTTCTTGATACCTGGGTTCTACCAGCTCTGGAGAATGGCTCCTGTTTCTTTCATGAAGTCCGGGAAGGAGAAGCCGTGCACCATTCCCCTTAATTACCAACAATTAAGTTCTATTCAATTACATTTGGTTCAGTTGAGTACTATCTAATAAATCTTTATTGTGCAACTACCAAAAATCAGTCTATTGTAAGCAACTCATCTTTAGAGTCCCATCACCTTTTAGTCCCAGAGGAATCATGAGTTTCTTTTTTTCCAGGCAGAGTAAAATCAGGCTATTCCTACTTGGCAGCAAAGAAATAAGTTACTGTGAATCTAGGAGCTTCTGACCTTGGTGTTGCTAGCTAATTTGGCTTCAGCAGGAATGAGGTGAGAACCCAGTTCTCACACCTTAATTTGCTTTATGACTTTGCATAGGTTATTTGACTTCTTTGGGGGTTCATGAGTCTTATCTGTAAAATGAAAGTTACAAGATTTATTTATCTCATAATTCTCTTTTAGAGGGAAATTTTAAAAATTACAGAATAGCACTGAGAATAATATAATGAACACCTAGGTTCTTACTATCCAGAATTCACAACAGTTTATGGTTTGTAATATTTGCTTCTAATATATTATTTTAACATTAAAAAATGGTGAGTAATATGTATGTGAATACCAGCTAGAAAATGGAAAAATGGGTATTCTAAGTTTATTAGACTCAGGTTGAAATAAGAGACATATCTGTTTACCATATGGTGAGACTTTGAATTAGGATGCAGAAAGTGGGAAATTTAGTCACCATACTGCTCCTGTAGGTCCCCAGGCTCAAATGTCTTAATAGAGAAATGGCCTTTGTAATCAAATTTTGCAGACACTGAATAGTTAATTTCATTAGTCCACAGGGTGAGGCATAGAAAGAAGTATGAGCTTCAGAAAAGAATATAAAAGCATTTTTCATACCACAGAATTTTCAAAAAGAAAAGCCTATATACAGTCTTAGTTTGGAGGAGGAGTAACCGTGGTTCAGATTTCACCTTCTTAGTGACATCAAATATGAAGATGGTCTATATCTTCTTTGTCCATTATGGCAAAACACTAGTCACTTGTGAATATTGAGCACTTGAAATGTGGCCACTGTAACCAAGGGACTGAATTTTAATTGTATTTAATATTGATTAATTTAAATTTAAGAGCCACATGTAGCTCATGGCTACCATGTTGGAAATTAAGCCAGCCATTCTACCTGTGGATCTAAATCACAGGTCTGTTACTTGATGTTTCACTTTTAGTAAATTACTTAATCCCTCAATTGCTCTGTTCTTTTTTCTATAAAATAGGAGTTTTTGATGACTTTAGCAAGGGCTCAGAAAGGTGCTTGGAATGTGGTAAGTGCTATATGAGTGCTTTGTTATATTTATTAATGGGAGTGAACATTTTTATGTTTATCTAGCCATTCAGATTTTGTGTGTGTGTGTCTGTGTAATTTCTTGCATATAACCTTTGCCCATTTTCCGGTCTGGTCATTTGTCTTTATCTTATTGATTCACTCCAAATGAAACTGACTTAAAAGAAAAAACAACAACAACAACAAGCTCTCTGCTAAAGAATTTTAAAGTGAATGTATTTAAAATGCTCAAAAGGAAATGAAGGAATGATATCTACCAAAAGTACAGTATTTTATAGGTTATCTCTAATAGAAGTTTCAAAAGAAGAGAGTGTGGAGGGAAAAGATAAAAACTGAGCAATTTACAGAATTTAAAAAAAAAAACAAAGAAACTTGCTTTGAATATCAAAATAGTGTGCTTTGAATATCAAACAGGTAAATCAAGATAGATCCACACATAGAAACATGGCAGTGAAACAAGAACAATAGAGAAAAAAAAAAACCCAATCTACCAATATCCTGTTGGATTTTTGCTTGCTACACATTTTCACTGGGTTAATTATTTTTTATAGCTGAAATAAATAATAATTTATTACTCTTTATTTTGGTGTGAATCTGTAGATGGTAAGCTCTCTTAGTCTTTGTATGTTAAAGAACACCTTTCTCTCCCACCCCTGCCCAGCAAAATATGAAGTTCTAAATTGGTCATTTTTACCCCTTAACCTGACGCAAAGAACTGACTCATTGGAAAAGACCCTGATGCTGGGAAAGATTGAAGGTGGGAAGAGAAGGGGATGACAGAGGATGAGATGTTTGGATGGCATCACTGACTCAATGGATATGAGTTTGAGTAAACTCCGGGAGTTGGTGATGGACAGGGAGTCCTAATGTGCTGCAGTCCATGTGGTCACAAAGAGTTGGGACATGACTGAGCAACTGAACTGAACTGAACTGAACCCCTTAATACTATGAAGGTATCAGTTCCTGGTCTTCTGGTCTCTATTAGGGATAATAAGAATTCTTTGTCAATCTAATGGATATTTACTTTAGATAAAGTATAGAACAATAATTAATGAAAATACTATTGTCTCTTCCATAATACTAACAAAACCTATAAGGTACTCACATGTAAAGTAAAAGATGTGTAAGATCTTTGTGGAGAAAATTATAATACTTTCCCAGACGACTTGAATAGCTTCATATTTAGCTCATGTCAAAGGATATGTATATATATTCACTGAATATGTGTAAAAAGATATAAATTCTACTTAAATTTCATTCAATTCCAATAAATGTCTCAACATTTTTTAGTAGAATTTTCAGCAAACTTATCTTGTAAGTGTGATGGAAGAGCTAAGGGTTGAAAATAAAACAATTTTGAAAAGGAATATTAAGGATAAGAACACATCCTATAAGGTAAAAATATGTTATAAAACATATAGTGGGCAAAGAGAGACAGAAATTCATGGAACAGTATAGGAAACCTATGTTAATGTTATTATCTGCCTTAGCATCAGCTTTCTCCTTTGGTTTGGAAATTAGTTTTGCAGTTTCATTTCAGGGAAGTTTTGGTTTCTGTTTTATTTTTGTTTTTCTATTTTTTGTCTTTAGCAGTTTTGTAATTTTGAGTTTCTTCCACTGAAGTCTTTTCTTTCTAGGTTAGAACTAGATCTTAAAATACAATCTGGAGGGACCTGTCCTGCAGCAATGCCGAGGGTGTCACAGATCCATTGTGGTGAGCAGCTTGATTCCTGATCACACAAATGCCAGGACACAGCTTCTTTTAAAGCCTTGATCCCAGAACTCTGTAGGTCAGCCTTTTTTTTTTTTTTTAATTAATTTGTCTCTTTTCACAAGCCAGTGAGCCTCACCAGGCTTATCTTCAGACCCTGAGTTCTTATCATCCACTTTGCAACCTTAGTCCTTGTGTGTGTGTGTGTGTATATGTGCTCAGTTGCTCAGTCATGTCTGACTTTTTTGCAAGCCCATGGACTGTAGCCCACCAGACTCCTCTGTCCATGGAGTTTTTCAGGCAAGAATACTGAGACGAATTGCCATTTCCTCTTCCAGGGAATCTTTCTAACCCAGAGATTGAACCTGCATCTCCTGCATTGGCAGGCAGATTCTTTACCACTGTGCCACCTGGGAAGCCAGTAATCTTAGTTCTTACCACCTTTCATAAATTGAACATTCAACCCATACTGCTGGCTTCCAGCAATAGAGCCCATCAGACTAGGGGTTTCAGCTCTATTGTCCGATCCTTAACACCCCTTTCTGCTTTTCATCAGTGGATATTTCAAGTTACGAATTTATGGAGTCATCCTGCATAGAGGTCTCTGGATTCTAGCAATTCTTTTCAAAATTCACTCACATTAAAATAAGAGATTATGAATTCTTGTCTTTTAAAACCATCTTGAGTAGGAATAAAGTAAATGTCTAAGTGATCATCTAAATTGAATTCTAAGCAGATTCAACAAATTCTGCTCTTGGCATCTTTGCATATGAAAGTATTTGATGAAAATAAAAGCTACATACTCATGAAGCCATAAAAAATGGAGTATCTGCCCATTTTCAGCTCCTGACTGTCTCCTGGCTAACCAGCACAGAACACAAGTATCTGTACTTGACAGTGGTTTTCAGACTGTATTCTAGAAAGTCTGTGGAGGGCAAGTTGAAGAGCTCTTTTTGTTTTTTGTTTTGGGGGTTCCTGTGTAATTTTTCATTTTGGAGACAATTCCACTGCTATAAGGGCTTCCCATGTGGGGCTAGTGGTAAAGAATCCACCTGCCGGAGAAGGTAGATGTAAGAGGTGTGGGTTTGATCCCTGGGTGGGGAAGATCCCCTGGAGGAGGGCATGCCAACCCACTCCAGTATTCTTGCTTGGAGAATCCCATGGACAGGCGAGCCTGGCGGGCTACAATTCTAGGGTCACACAGTCAGACATGACTGAAGAGACTTAGCATGCACACATGCACCCACTACTATGCTGCCGCTGCTGCTGCTAAGTCGCTTCAGTCGTGTCTGACTCTGTGTGACCCCAGAGATGGCAGCCCACCAGGATCCCCCATCCCTGGGATTCTCCAAGCAAGAACACTGGAGTGGGTTGCCATTTCCTTCTCCAATGCATGAAAGTGAAAAGTGAAAGTGAAGTTGCTCAGTCGTGTCCGACTCTTAGCGACCCCATGGACTGCAGCCTACCAGGCTCCTCCGCCCATGGGATTTTCCAGGCAAAAGTACTGGAGTGGGTTGCCATTGCCTTCTGCGACCCACTGCTATAAATGTGTTTAAAGATTCATGGCCTCTGGTAGAAATCAATCCATTAATTGCTAGCTATAGTAGAAGCTTGATATTCTCCAGGATTATAGTAATTCTTGAGGTAGTATTTGCAAATAACCACTACACAATTGATGTTCTTATTTTTCTTATTTGCAGAGTGATCACAATAATAACTATATCACAGCTTGTGGTGGGAGTTAGATGAGATCATATGTTGAAAAGAGGGCACAGAGCTACAATAAGAGGAAAGTTGGCTGATGAGCAAATCGTTCTCTAGCTCAATGATTTTCTCTTGTACACCAGTATAGCAGTGGAACTATCTCTAAAATGAAAAATTACATGGAACACCAAAACAAAAAACAAGAAGAGCTCTTCAACTTGACCTCCACAGACTTTCTAGAACACAGCCCAAAACCCCTTGGCCTGAGATTTCTTCACTTTTTCTAGAAGAATCTGCAATGCTATACCATCAAACTTCCCCAAGTAAACACATCTCAAAGAGATACTTCCATTCTTAGTGAATAAAATATCCACAAACTCTAATGCAGCTCCAAAAACAATAAAGATCAATAGAGAAGTCAATATGTATTTATGAAGTACAATGCTGTGTTTATACCTGCCCCAAGGAATTTAAAGAGTAAGATGTATAGCATACATTTGAATTGCTATTTAACAATACAAGACAAGAATCCTCAGTGGCAATCTAGAGGAACAGATAAATGCTATAGGAATTCTGTGGTAGAAGAATTCAGGGTGGTGGCTCTGGGTGAGCTCAGGATGCCTCATGGAAGTCACAAGACTTAAGGATTCTGCTCTGGTGGTGAGCGATGCTGATAGAATTGGCACGAAGGTAGCAGTGCTTAAGGGCTTGGTCTCTGGATCCAGGCTTCCTGAAGACAAATTCTGATCCTGACTTATCCTATTTCCATGATCTTGGGAAAATTAGCCCCTCTGATTCTCAGTTTTCTCATCTGCAAAATGGATTTTAATAACAGTACCTTCCCTAATAGGGCTGTTGTGAAGATAAATGTTTCAATTTGTCAAGTGCTCAGAGCAGTGCCTGACATCTAAGTAAGCACTGTTCCAGTGTTTGTTCAATAAAATAAATTAGGATTTGAAGAGTGTCTGACTTGACTAAAATGAAACTGCTTTTCTAGAGCTCTATTCAAAGCACTCAGGGATAGGAAAGAGGCGTTTTTCTGAGTCTCCAAAACAGATGGGCTTGATTTCTTCTGCTGCTAAGATTCTTGGCTATTTCTAGACACATATGAAAACCGTGAACTACAGAATGATCTTGAAGCTCCTCTCGCTTGCTCAGTGGTTTCTGCAAGCTAAATTCGTGTAGATGGAACAGACAGCAAATTTAGGTTAAATGCAGTATTCTAAAAGCCTGATTCCTTTCATGAATCTGATCCTTGTGGAGTAAGCTAAGCACGCGTGTCTTTGATAACAATTGCTCCTTCTGTTGAGATGAATTAGCTCTTCCAGAGTCCCAGGGGACTACTGAACATGTTACCTTTTCCAATTAGGAGCTCTGAAAGAAGTTGCAGTTTTTGGATTCTATCATTTAAATTGTTCTGCTCTCTTGTACTAAATGTAATTTGGCATAAGTAGAATTGGATGAGCTATCCTGTCTATCTTAAGTATCTATCACCCAAGCGCTGATTTGAAATAGCAACCAAAGAGATAAAGAACATAAATCTGCCATGTATGTGTGAGCATGAGGGCTTGGAGGTAGGGCAACTTGAAGCCATGTCATTGTCAGCTAAGACAACAAAGATCTTTCAAGGGTTACTTTCTAGCACCAAATTACAATCTGTCCAAACAGAGAAAATTAAATTAGATGACTTGTAAATTAAACCTCTTCCACAAGCAAGATTGTGCTGCCCTGAAAGGAAGTATTACTCTCAGGCAATCAGCAGCTTCAATATCATGACAGCTGGATCTGCTGCTGAATGTAGAAAGTCATTCAAAAAGGTTGTCCTCATCTCTGCCCCCAGCTCCTAGCACACTCAGAGAGAATGACATTGGCATTGGCATACTGTTTGGAATCATAGTTGGTGCAGACCCATCTGGGTCTCAGATATTTGGTGTGATCTTCCTTTAGAATGGTATTTGCAAGGTTGGTCTTCCATATTTGTAGGAGGCCATATTAATAGCATGGTATTAGAGGTACCATCCAAAAGTGCATTTTCTTGAGGATGGTTTTGATCACCACCTCCTCTACAGTGTCATGAACCTCTCTATCCATAGTTCTTCAGGCTCTCTGTCTAACAGATAAGTCCCTTGAATCTATTTGTCACTTCCACGATACAATCATAAGGGATTTGGTTTAGGTCATACCTGAATGGTCTAGTGGTTTTCCCTACTTTCTTCAGTTTAAGTCTGAATTTGGAAATAAGGAGTTCATGATCTGAACCACACTCAGCTCCCAGATTTGATTTTGCTGACTGTATAGAGCTTCTCCATCTTTGGCTGCAAATAATATAATCAATCTGATTTTGGTATTGGCCATCTGATGATGTCCATGTGTAGACTCATCTCTTGTGTTGTTGGAAGAGGGTGCTTGCTATGACCAGTCCATTCTCTAGGCAAAACTCTGTTAGCTTTTGCCTTGCTTCATTTTGTACTCCGAGGCCAAACTTGCCCGTTACTCCACGTATCTCTTGACATCCTACTTTTGCATTCCAGTCCTCTATGACAAAAAGGACATAATTTTTTGGTGTTACTTCTAGAAGGTCTTGTAGGTCTTCATAGAACTATTTATCTTAAGCTTCTTCGGCATTAGTGGCTGGGACATAGACTTGGATTACTGTGATATTGAATGGTTTGCCTTGGAAATGAACAGAGATCATTCTGTTGTTTTTGAGATTGCACCCAAGTACTGTATTTAGGACCCTTTTGTTGACAATGAGGGCTACTCATTTCTTCTAAGGGTTTCTTGCCCACAGTAGTAGCTATAATAGTCATCTGAATTAAATTCATCCCTTCCAGTCCAGTTTAGTTCACTGATTCCTAAAATGTCAATGTTAACCCTTGCCATCTCCTGTTTTACCACTTCCAATTTACCTTGATTCATGGACCTAACCAGAGAAGGCAATGGCAACCCACTCTGGTCCTCTTGCCTGGAAAATCCCATGGACAGTGGAGCCTGGTAGGCTACAGTCCATGGGGTCGCTAAGAGTCGGACATGACTGAGTGACTTCACTTTCACTTTTTACTTTCATGCATTGGAGAAGGAAATGGCAACCCACTCCAGTGTTCTTGCCTGGAGAATCCCAGGGAAGGGGGAACCTGGTAGGCTGCCGTCTATGGGGTTGCACAGAGTCGGACACGACTGAAGCGACTTAGCAGCAGCATGGACCTAACATTCCACATTCCTATGCAATACTGTTCTTTACAGCGTCAGACTTTACTTCCATCACCAGTCACACCCACAGCTGGGCATTGTTTTTGGTTTGGCTCAGCCTCTTAATTCCTTCTGGAGCTATTTCTCCACTCTTCTCCAGCGGCATGTTGGGCATCTACAATGGGAATATTGACAGACTTTATTTTCTTGGGCTCCAAAATCACTACAGATGGTGACTGTAGCCATGAAATTAAAAGACACTTGCTCCTTAGAAGAAAAACTATGACAAACCTAGACAGCTTATTAAAAATCAGAGACATTACTTTGCCCACAAATGTCTGTATAGTCAAAGCTATGGTTTTTCCAGTAGTCATGTGTAGATGTGAGAGTTGGACCATAAAGAAGGCTGAAGAATATATGCTTTTGAGCTGCGGTGTTGGAGAAGACTCTTGAGAGTCCTTGGCCAACAAGGAGATCAAACCAGTCAATCCTAAAGGAAATCAGTCCTGAATATTCACTAGAAGGACTGATACTGAAGCTGAAGCTCTAATACTTCAGCCACCTGATGCAAAGAGCCAACTCTTTAGAAAAGACCCTGATGCTGCAAAAGATTGAAGTCAGGAGAAGAAGGGGATGACAGAGGATGAGATGGTTGGATGGCATCACTAACTCAATGGACATGAGTTTGTGCAAGCTCCAGGAGATGGTGAAGGACAGGGAAACCTGGCATGCAGCAGTCCATGGGGTCGCAGAGAGTTGGACATGACTGAGTGATTGAACAACAACCAAAGATGCTAAGCTCCAAAATATCTTCCCCACTGCTCTCTGTCAGTCTCACTGGACAGTTGTTTATGCTAGTTAGGTTAGGGAAGCAGTTGACAAACTTTTCCTGTAAAGGGTCAGGTAGTAAATATTTCAAGTTTTGTGGACATATGGTCCCTGTTGTAATTACTGAACTCTGCCATACAGCTAGTGAAAGCAGCAACAGGCAATATGCAAATAAATAGCTGTGGCTGTGTCCCAGTAAAATTTTATTTACAGCAAGAAGCAGCTGGCCAGATTTGTTCTGACCCTCTTTGTAGACAGAAAGAAGTGGCTAGTTACATAATATGGGGCTTCCCAGGTGGCTACGTGGTAGAGAATCCACCTGCCACTACAGGAGCTGCAGGAGACTCAGGTTTGATCCCTGGGTCAGGAAGATCCCCTAGAGAAGGAAATGGAAATCCATTCCAATATTCTTGCTGGTAAATCCCATGGACAGAGGAGTCTGTTCAGCTACCAGTCCATGGGGTTGCAGAGTTGGACACGACAGAGTGACTGAGCAGACATGAAAACACTTACATAAGACAATTAGAGGATTATCAGATATCTCTTTGTAAACCTGGAAGCTAATAGTTGGACAATGTACATTCACTTGTAAATCCCAAGATTTCTATAAATAGTAAGGTATCCTTCAGCTGGGAGGGGGAAAGAAAACATTTTCAGATGTGCAGAACTTCAGAAAGTAAACCACCAAAGAAGTCTCTTAAATATCTGAGGAATTACTTTAGCCAATAAAAATTAATCAGGTTGGGAATTCAAGATGGGGAAAGACAATGTAAGAAGCAATGATGAATTGTAAAATGCAGAGTAAGTAATAATAATAAATTCTACGTGTTAAAAATGAATTTTTATAAAGGAGTAGCTATACTTTAAGAGAAAATTTAATAACACCCTGATTAAAAGCAACCGTAATCAAAAGAATTTGATCATGGCAGATTATTAGAAAATATGGCATTGAAATTCTGATATTGATGGATATAATTGAAATCTAAAGTAGAGAAATAAAGGCAAGTTCATGTGAAGATGTACATGATAAAGGTAGTATGACAGGTCAATGAAAAATGATGGATTATTCAATATAGCTTTGAAACAACTGGCTAGCTATCTGAGAGAAGCTAGTGAAGGATTTTTATCTCATATACAAAATAACTTGCAGAATGACTGAATAGCCGTGTAAATTTAACACAACAAAAGGAAATACATGCAAATATTTGTTAAACTTCAAGGTAGAAGAGCCCTCATAAGCAAGACAAGAAATTCCATTTTTTTTCTTTAAACAATTAACAAGTTTGAATCTATAAAAATATAAAGGTTATATGTGAACAGCATAGCTGAAAGATAGAGTGAGAGTAAATATTCAGAAGGGTGTCCCAGATGACCACAAAATGCAACAAAAAATATGATTTAAAAAAACACTTTAATAGGTTCTGACAGGTCTGCCTCTGATTGTAGCACTATTTAATTCCTACATATAACTTGAGCTCTGATTCAGGGAGATAACTGCACATGTAAACAAACAAAAAGATGCAAAGAAAACAGCAACATATACTACAAAAGTAAATGTTTTCTTTTCTCCTTAACTAGCATAAACAAGGTTTTTGCGTCTTAGAATCTCTGAAAGAAATCATCTAAGCTCCAATGCATAAAGATGGCCCTCCCCCCCAAACCCCACTCCCACTACACACTGACATATGTAAAGGCTTTATCAATCTTAAATTAAGAATATAGGATTGGGGAGGGAGGTACACGAGGGAGGAGACCTATGTATATCTATGGCTGATTCATGTTGATATTTGGCAGAAACCAACAAAATTCTATAAAGCAATTCTCTTTCAATTAAAAAATAAATAAATTTCTAAAAAGAGTATAGGAAAAAAATCACAAGACATCTGAAAATACTCTGAAGTCCTATTATGACTCTCAGGACTAATCAGAGAAATGAGATTAGCTACTTCTATATGAAATCAATTTAAAAGAAACAAACAAGCAAAAGTTAGAAATTATAAAACATATACTATTAGGACTTGCCTGGGGTCCAGTGGCTGAGACTCCCTACTCCCAAAGTAGGGGACCTGGGTTCAATACCTGGACAGGGAACTAGCTCCCACATGCTACAAATGATCCTACATGCTACGACTAAGATCTGGCACAGACAAATAAGTAAAATAAAAATATATACTTAAAAAAAAAATATACCATTGATACAAATCCTTCAGATACTGAACAATAAAATGGGAAAGAAGCAAGTCAGGGAAGACTGGATTTCCACAGAAATTTAATTTTAAAATGAAATGGAGGCAGCAAATAGCAGATTGTCTAAGGCAGAAAACCAGTTTAGATTTTAGAAGATTAAATCCAAAAATTTCCCTTTCCTAAGACAAGTAAGCACTCAGAAAACAGAGCACCCACATACCTTTCCTAATCAAATCAGATGAAAAAATGCTACAGCAGATGACTAGGTTAAACAAAATAATGCACTAAAGAATAGGAAGGTATACAGCATAAAGATTATAAATAAAGTCAGTATGTCATAATTTGTATATAAATAATTATTGGAAAAAGGGTTATAAATCTCATGAAAACATGAAGATTCTTAGAATTTTACATTTACCAGAAATTTTTGAGCAAAGATGAATCAAGTGTGTCCATTTGATTTGTTTACTCCTATAACCTTCATTTATTCCTATAAAATTATGGTTGGTAAGTTCAGGAGATAAGGGAATTAAGTTTTTCTAAGTGTATGAGCCTCTGTGAAAAGCATTCAAAGATGTTATTTCCCATTTGTTAGAGAAACATATATATATATATATTTCAAAGGTAGTTAGCAGAAAAATTGAATGTATTCTTTTAAATCACAATGTATTATTTCCAAATAAGACTTGAGTAATATTACCAATGAGACTAAAAGGAGAAACCATCAGGATGCACATTAAAAACAACAAAATAGGTATAAGAAAGAAAACAGGGCTGGAAGAAAGGAGAAATTGGCTTTGCTTTATTTAAATAAGTTTATTTAAAAAGAAAATGGATAATACATATTTGGTTATTAAAATTAATGTAGATAGGCAAAACTCATCCATTAAAACACAAAAATTTCAGATTTAAGACACACACCTAAAATAAAATGCTGTAGAAAAGTTTAAAAAGAAATGAGCAAAGACATGCTAGCACAGAAAGAAACCAAAAATAGTGCATCTATAAAGTTTCTCTTTTCTCATTTAAAAAACAATAGCCTCAAATTAGATACAACCTGGCGTTGAGCTATAAGAAACTGGCTAAATAATTTCTGGCACAATTACATGATGGGATGCTAAAACTTAGTGCTGAAGATGCAGTAATAAATTAATAAAGTGAATTACAAAACAATGTGATACTGACATTAACGTGAGTGACATTTTAAAACTATACATCATCCTTAGATCACGTCAGAGAAAGGTCCCTGAGTTAGTTCTTTGCTTCATAAATTGCCTGGCAGGAGTGAAACCAGTTATATGACTCTCCTCAGACTGAGAGTCTCCATGCAAGAACACAAGGTAATATAAATAGGCTGGGTATAAAAGAGGAAATGAACTCTATCCAAAAGAGATGTAGAAACAGCCCATATGGAGGATAGCAAACCCAAGCAAATCTCTCTTTTAGAAAGTAAAAATGCTAAAAGCATTTAATGAATTAAGAATAGATGTACAAAGAAATGGCCCCAATCTGTTTCTTTATTTGGCTCAGCCAATCTTTGTCCTGGAAGCATTTGATTCTGTAAAGACTATACTTATGATGAAACAGTTTCTCTAGTTACACTGTGTCCCTATGTAGCCCTGAAACAAGTCCTAGTTTTCAATAGTACTCTGTGAAGTTTCTTCTTTCAGACCTTATAGAGCTTGATATATACCTATGCACAATATAATCACATTTCTGATAAGCATAAAGAAATATCTGGAAGTCTATGCACTAAGAAGTTGTGTGGTTAATTATGAGTGCTGACATTGCTCCTGATTCTAATTTACCTCTTGTATTTGTATTGTCTAGTTTTTCTATAATAAATATGCATTATTTATGCAATAGAAAAGCAATAAAAGGTACTTCAAAATTAAATTTAATTTAAAGGCAAATTAATTTTATAAATGAACAACAATGCTTTCCAAGCCATTTGGTAATAGGCTTATATGTTTTAAAATTGTTCATATTCTTTGACTGAGTCATTCTACTTCTGGGAATCAGCCTTAAGAAAATCATCTTTGATACAGAAAAAGCTTTACAAAAAGTTGTTTGTCAAAGCATTATTTATAATAGTTGAGAGATGGACGCAAACTAAATTTTTACTATAAAAAGTTTGGAAATGCCATTTAATGGAATATTCTGAAAGATAATACCAATATGAAATAATATGGAAAACTGCTTATGAAAGAGTGAAAATCACAACTAGGGGTAAAAGTACTATTTTTGTAAGAAAAATTTTATAACTACATATTTACAAAATAAAAGTTATAGAGAGTAGAAGTAATAAATATCACAGCTTTTCTTTTTCTCCCATGATGAAATTTGACTATAACTGCTCTCTTCCCCAGTGGTAAGATGATATAAATGTGAGCTTCTTAAAAACACACTCAGACCATGTTCTCATGTCTACCCAGAGACACAAAGCTTCCTGACCAACCACCAATCCCAGCGATGCCCAGTTCATCCATCTTTGGCTAGTAGACCCTGCTTATAGAACTAACACTGTTTGGGAATAGGAAAGAGATTGATGTGAAGAAAGAGGTGTTGACCTAAAAAAAACTTCCAGTTATTTCTCTAGCAAAATGGATTTATTCAGGATCAAAAGAGAATTGTAATTCTGGGTCTGTGACCATGGCAAGCCACATGCAAGTCCCTGCAGAGCAAGGAAAGGAGAACTTTTTATAGAGAGGAAAAGAAAATCAGGAGGGGCAGTAATAAACAAAAAGCCCATGGCTTTTCATGGGTTAAGTTGTAGCCAGAAAAGGAGTCTTATTTTCTTCCTGTTGGGCTTGGCTATCACAGTAGGGTGTGAGAGTTCCTGCTTCTGATCTCCCAACTCTTATTCAGTGGAGATCTCTGTTTACTAAATTTTTCAAAAAGTAAACCTGTCCTATAATAGGAAGCGCTGTGTCATCTATCAGCCTCACTCAAAGATGAGAGTATGTTACCACAAGGGCAAAGCTTTGACACTTTTCCATTTCTCTGCATTTGTCCCAGAGTGCCATCTTGCCCCAAGGCCCAGAATGCCAACTAAAGATGAGGTTTGTCCCACATGGAATGAAGGAAGGAGTAGCAGTTGGTTTAACTGGTCTTCTTTAGGACTTGCTCCCCAGGTACCCTTGATGTGTCCAGCTCATAAATATTCATAAAAATTTATTAAGCAACAATTCATTTATATTCAGTCTCTTTCTACAGTATTTGAGTAACTAGTATGTGGCATGCATTGCACTGAGCAGATTATCCTTGACCTCAATATTATGGGAAGTCAAAACTTAAATAAAAATCTCACATAGTGGCTGAACATTGACAGGGTATTTGATAAATTTAAAAACAATTTTTGGCAGTGTGAGTGAAAGTGAAAGTGTTAGTCACTTGGTCACGTCCATCTCTTTGTGACCCCATGGATCATAGTCTGTCACACTCCACTGTCCACAGAATTCTCCAGGCAAGAATACTGGAGTGGGTAGCCATTCCCTTCTCCAGGGGAATCTTCCTGGAGAAGACTGGATTCAGGGACTGAATCCCAGTCTCCTGCATTGCAGGTGGATTCTTCACTGTCTGAACCATCAGGGAAGCCCTCTTGACAGTGTTAGCATTTAACTATATCTTGAGGATTTTTCAAAGAAAGAGTTCTTATTCTCCGGAATACAGGCTAAGGTATATAAGGATAAAATGTGATATTTGGAGAGGAATAAAAGGTACAAAAGATAATGCATCCATATGGTGCTAATGGTTAAGGCAGGAAGAAGGAAATGGGAGTTCATTGTATTCCACTTTGTATATGTTTGAAAATTTCCCTAATAATTTTTTTTGTAAACACCAAGAAGACTAGATACAATTAAACAAAAATAATTGCCCAGAAATGTGAAACATTTTGAACTGAGGTGAATAATTTGAAGGAAAAGAATATAAAATTAGGAAAATGAATAGCAAGGAACTTGATCTGGGTTGAGACCTCAAGGAGGTCTGATCTAGTGATTCCTTGACTGACTTGTGGAGAAGAAACTATTAATCCAGTGAAATATTGGAGGAGGAAAAACATTTTAACCAATGGGACCCACCCGCATCCAGACGATTCAGTTCAGTTCAGTTTAGTCACTCAGTTGTGTCTGACTGTTTGCTAAAACCCCATGGACTGCAGCACGCCAGGCTTCCATGTCCATTACCAACTCCCGGAGCTTGCTCAAACTCATATCCATTGAGTCAGTGATGCTATCCAACCATCTCGTCCTCTGTGGTCCCCTTCTCCTGCTTCAATCTTTCCTAGCATCAGGTTCTTTTCCAATGAGTCAGTTTTTCACATCAGGTGGCTGAAGTATTGGAACTTCAGCTTTATCCAGACCATTAGGTGCAGGGAAGTGCTCAGAACACTCTAGAACTAAAAGAAGGATGAAATATGAAAAACAGTGTCTCAAACTACTACAGCTAGTAAGATTAGCTGTAGAGGTCAGACAGGGCCAGACCATGCAAGGGTTCTCTAGTCCAACATAAGGTTATGAGTTCTTGTCCTAAGAACAATAAGAAGCTATTAAAAGGACTTCCCTGGTAGTCCAGTGTTTAAGAATCCACCTGCCAGTGCAGAGGACACAGGTTTGATCCCTGGTTCAGGAAGATTCCAAATGCTGTGGGCCACAACTACGGAAGCCCATGAGTCCCAGAGCCTGTGCTCTGCAATAAGAGAAGCCGCTGCAATGAGAAGCCTGCACACCACAAATGGAGAGTAGCTCCTTCTTGCCACAACTAGAGAAAGCCTGCACACAGCAATGAAGACCCAGGGCAGCCAAAAATCAAACCAAAAAATACTTAAATAAATAAATTATAAATATTAATAAATAACAATGTGTTTAAAAGAAGCCATTAAAGTTTGGGAGCATAATCCTATTTCCAATTTGCAACGATTACCATAGTTATGATGAAAAGAACAAATGAGTGTGCTGAACTGTGGGTGTGTGTGAGAAGACATAGGAAGTCCTGGTAAGACATTAATGTAATAGTGCAGGTGACAGATAATGACAGCCTTGTGCTTTGGGTGGAGGTGGGGAGAGGTAGATGGCTTTGAACGATGTTTGGGGGTAATGATCACATGATTTAGTGATGGATTAGATATGGAGGACTCAGGAAAGGTGAAATTACAAGGATGACTGGCCTAATGCTTTATGCTACAAAGATAAGTTAAAAAAAAAAAAAGACTCTATCTTAAGAGAATTTAGAGCCAATGGGTTGGGACAGGAGGGATAAGCAGTTTTGACCCAATATGGTAAATGCTAAGATAGAAGTAAGCCCAGAGTGCCAATGGGAACATATAAAATATAAGTAAACTTACACTAACCTGGGAAGTAAGAAAATGCTTCTCAGGAAATGTCCAGTTAAGCCTAATCTAACAAATGTGGGTGAGAATTGGTAGGAAAAAGAAGGTGAAAATAGTGTTCCATCAAAGGCGATGCTAGGAGTCAAGAAGCAGAAGATGAGAAATAGCATGAAGTTCAAGATGGAGACCAGCTTGAGGCAATCAAGACTTTCAGGGTACAACACTTAGGAAGGTATTTCTTCTGAGGTGTACTTGTATGATCCTGACAATTAGCACCTCCTTAAAGTTTGCATCCTAGACACCTTGCTTACATTACCCTCATCCCTGCCCTAAAGATGTGCCTACTTACTGATGTCTATGTCTGAGGCAAACAGTAATAGGAGGAGAGGCGGCAGCATTGAGATGAGGGAGGTCTTGTTTTGTGCCCTAAAAAATTTAAGCTTCATTCTATGAAGTGAAGTTACTCAGTCATGTCCAACTCTTCGCAACCCCATGGACTGTAGCCTACCACACTCTTCCGTCCATGGGATTTTCCAGGCAAGAATACTGGAGTGGGTTGCCATTTCCTTCTCCAGAGCATCTTCCTGACCCAGGGATCAAACCTGGGTCTCCCACATTATAGGCAGACACTTTACTGGCTGAGCCACCAGGGAAGCTTCATTCTACAGGGATAGGAAAACATCAAAGGGCATCATGTGTGAGAGTTAAAGGTCAGTTCTATATTTTTGATAAATCTTTGGGTGTAGACTAGACAAGGAGAGAAGATGAAGAGAATTCAGAGAGACCTGTTAAAATGTTATTGCCTCATAATCCAAGGGGCAGATGGCAATGGCTTGGTTGGGATGATGGTATATGATAGAAAAGTCTACATAGTCATTGGATATTTAGAAAACCTTGGAAAAGAGTCAAAGACAACTTGTAGGTTTTGCAGTTAGATGATTTGCCATTTATTGAGATTTTGTACATTCATATGTGCACACACACACACTCACCTTCCTATGTTTAGAAAGCCACTGAACTATTCACTGGATTCAACCACCATATTTTCCAATTATACTGCCCTGCTTTGCAGAAAAAAAAGCAAAATCAAAACCCCAAACTTAGCACCTGGTCTACTTTATGCACCACAGCTTTTATCCTGAAACATTATGGCCATGAGTACTTTTAAGACTTGAGTTTAATTTTAAAAGCAGTAGATGGTGGAGGGTAATGATTTGCTGTATGAAAGAATCACTTTTCTTTTTAACACAAATAAAGATAGGTTCGTGACTGTAAGCTCTGTAAGATCCAGTAGCATGTCTATTTTATTTAAGATCACATCCCCAGCAGGTCCTGGTATGGGGTTGGTACTCACATATTTATGGAATAAAAGAATAGTATTTTAAGACCAAGGGATCTGTTAGGTTTTCGGTGAAACAAGCTGGCCCCAAAATTCAATGGTTAACAACAATCTGGAAGGAATTCTCAGTTGCTACTTTATCATTCCTGGCAGTATATAGAACAGTGGGTCGGGAGGACACAAGAAGAAGCATCCAATGGATATTGGTTGAATTGCTCTGTGTCTTGCTGATTTGAACTGATATTGTTCTCGTATATGTTCCCTTAGGTCAGTGAGATCAATTGATTGTGGCTGGGCTCAGCTGGGGTTGGTGCCAAGGCATGGACACAGTTCCAAGTTATCTGCAAATATTTCAGGTTTCTGTTTGTGTCACGTTTGCAAATATCTCATTGGCTAACGAAAGCCACATGCCCAATGCCAATGACAAGGGACAGAGGGAATTCTTTAATTTTAGTTGAAAGAGCTATAAAATCACATGGCGAAAGTTATAGATGCAGAGAGGAGTGAAGAACTGGAGCTAATAATTTATTACATTCATATTCTTGGTCACAATCATTCATATTCTTACCACTTGAAAAATATACTCACCTCCATCTCAAGACCTCCAAAATCTTATCCAATCATAGTAACAAGCTCAAAGTCCAGGATTTCATTATTTATATCAAGTACAGATTTATTTTCTTTTAATCTAGAGATGTATTTTTTTTCACTTTTTAAAAATTAAACCTTTTTAAATATTTTTATATTTTCAATTTTAATTTTTTTCTTTTGGGAACATTATGGTTAATGTTACAAGTCCACTTGGTTGGACTGTGAAGTGCCCTGACATTTGATCTGGGTCTTCTCTCCAGGGTGTTTTTGATGAGGTTGACATTGCAATCTGAGTAAAGCAGTTTGCTCTCTCTACTGTAGAGGGTCCTCATCTGATCAGTTGAAGACCTAAATAGAATTAAAAGGCTGAATAAGAGAAAACTCCTGCTTGACGACATTTGAATTGAAATATCAGCTGGTCCTGGGCCTCAAGCCTGCTGGCCTTCACAGTAAACATAGTCCATCCTCTCTCCTGGATCTCCAGTTTTCTGACTCATCCTGTAGATATTCACAACAGCATGATGCTCCAAGAAAACATGAAATCATATCTTACAGCAGTACTTCCAAAATGTTCCATGCCCATTGTAGTCATTTGGGGCCACATGTACAGATCCTCTGAATTGCAGAATAATCTTTTCTGCCCCCTATGGTACATTGGTGTTGTGGTTCAGTTGCTAAGTTACATTCGATTCTTTGTGACCCCATGGACTATAGCACTTTAGGCTTCCCTGTCCTTCAGTATCTCTCAGAGTTTGCTCAAATTCACTGCTCAAACTCCGTTGAGTCGGTGATGCCATATTAATAAAAATATTGACAAACGCTTTACCTCCACACCTGTGCTGGCAGTAGCTAGCACAGGGCATGCTACAGAAAAAGCACTTAACTGATTCAACTGTGGGTTGAATTATCCTGTGCCTTGTTGATATGGTCTTACATTTGTATCCCTGATAAGAGTCAGGCAGACCTCAGTCTGAATTTGGACTCTTCCCTCACAGTTATGTGACCTTGAGCAAAATATTTAACTTCTTTGAGATCTAGTTTCATTGCCTGTAAAATCTGGGATATAGCGCCCACTACACAGGGTTATTATAAGATTTAAAGGAAATAGTGTGTCAAGCATGTAGGACAATTTGTGATACAACGTAGGTACTCAGGTAATGAGAGCTGTTACCATAGTAACGATGATGCTGGGGATGTTGGTGATGTTAGCTCAATCTTAACCACTGGAAGAAACAGTGAAAGAGCTATAAATGAACAGTAATGATGGTGGGGGAACATTTTCAAAAATAAATATTTTTTACTCAACATCAAATATCAGTTTTATTCCATCTAGTAGAAAAGGTAAAGCAAAACTGAGGTGTGCTCTAAGTCCACTAAGAGGTGCTAACTTGAGTGAATGAAACCATCAATATTCTCTTTCCTAAGTCTAAGTGTTAAATGGAAATCCCAAGTCTTACTCATATTTCCTAAGTTAATTATGAATCAGATATAATCAATGATGTTGTAGGGAAAACACTAAAAATAAAACAAATGAGTCTAGAGGGATAAGGCTTTAAACAGAGCTGTGAGAGATGGAAACCACCAGCATCATTTTTCTCTTTCCATTTTCGTGAGAACATTTTAAGATTTTTTTTTCTTTTCCCCTAGGCTTGCTTATCATTATGGGAGAGTGATAATATAAAATAATCTTCTCTCAGCCCTCGAGCATCTAATGAAAATGTACAACCTTCTGCTGTCAGTACAGCAAGGACATCAGCAGGCCGTGTCCTGGAAAGAGACCATTCTTTGCCACCCTCTATATCCATTCAGTCTGAGAAAACATCACTTTAACCTCAGCCCACCAACAAGGGCTGTACTGTCCATGTTATCAAATCCACGTTATCAGTTTTTAATCAGTAACCTCCATTTCCGAAACAGCTCATGTCTGTCACAGAAATGCTGGCTGGATGATGACTTCAAACATATCTTTAAGTTTCCTGCTTCCCAATAATTCAGGGCCATTTTATGATAGCAGGAGCATATCACTGCATATCTGTCTAGGCAGGATGTGCCCCTGGGAATGACTGACTGTTGAGGAGAAATCCACGCCACCTTCCCCAGCCCCCACCCCCACCCCAGCCTGGTGGAAACAGCGCAGGATGGTTCTAATGAAACAAATTCATAGGTCTTTTTAGTTTTTTTAAATCAATTAATTAATTTATGGCTTCGCTGGGTCTTCATTTCTATGTGCAGGCTTTCCCTAGTTGCAGCAAGCGGACTACTCTTTAGTTGTGGGGTAGGGGGCTTCTCATTGTGATGGTGTCTATTGTAGAGCTCAGGCTCTAGATCGTAGGCTTTGGTAGTTGGGGCTCATGGGCTTAGTTGCCCCTCAGCAGTGGAATCTTTCCAGACCAGGGATTGAACCTGTGTCCTCTGCTTTGGCAGGTAGATTCTTAACCACCGAACCACCAGGGAAGTCCAAATTCATGGGTCTTAATGAATGCAAATATGGCCTATCTGGGAAACTTGGGTAACCATAAACTGTGCTTATTTTCCCTGCCTGAATGTGGAACCAAGTAAGAGGTTTATACCTGCCTTAGGTGTGGAGAAGCCACAAAATTAGACCCACACACTTGCTGAGGTTCAGGCTGGGTGGGCCCTTCTGAGGCCTGAGCTGTAATGCTCGTGGTGTGGAGGGACAGAGCAGAAGGCTCTGCCTCAACGCCCCCAAGAAAGAGATGAAGAAAGGGCTGGTCTCTGCATACCCAGGTTCTCAGCCATGTCTCCTCAATCTGAGGAATCACCCATGGATGCTGAGTTGATGGATCTACATTCAGTGGAAAGAAAACCCTGAAGGGTGAAGGATATCCTTTTCCCTCGAACAGCCTTGGCGGGGTTTTTCAACCTTGGCACTAATGGCAGTTTGGACCAGATGCTTCTTTGTTGAGGGGCTGTCCTGCCGACATAGAATATTTAGCAGCATCCTGACCTGTACTCACTAGACACTAATAGAACCCTCTTCCCATGTGATGACAAACTTAAAAAATATCTCTGCCACTTTTGGGGTTGATGGTAAAATTATCCTTGATTGGGAACCACTGGCCTAGACTCCAGTTCTGTTTGCAATAAACTGGTTATTTCTGAGCACTCATTTCTGCTGAGCACTCACTGTATGCCAGACTGGGGCAGGGGAAAGGCAAAGAAGACCTAGCTCTGGCCTTAATTAGCTGGGTCTTATGGACCCACAGAGAAGTGTCTAAGGAAACATCTGGTGGTGTTGTGCCCAGAAGCATCATGAGAATTTGTGACGGTTCCCAGCCATGGGGAAACCCAGCTTGGATCAGGAAAATCCAACTTGACCATGTGGATGCTGATCTGTCATTTCTTCCATGGTGAACCGCCTCTTAGGGAAACACATTTCTCTGCAGTCTCTTCGATTTCTGTTTGGAGAACGACTACTGCATTGGGGCTTGACATTCAGAATGTATGCCTGCAGCCCATGAAATTTGTTTTCTCTCTGAGTAATGGGGCTCTTCCACCCTGACTCTCTATGGCATCTGTGAGATCAAAGCCATTTGTTTGATGACAAATATTAAAGCTTAAACAACTTAATCTTGACAGAAGGCAGAATCTCTAAGGGGAATGCAGAGAGTTTAAACAAAAACAACTCACTAATGACCTCATCCCAGTACGTTTGGAATTTTATATACCAAATAGAATTAATCATTCACTAATATGATTGCTATATATAGAATATTATGTCATTTTTTTAAGGAAGTAACTTCCCATTTTTATTACCTAAATATGGGAGAAGATGGTGACCTCAATGTAAGGACCTCACAAGGGAACTTTTTCTATGGTACCTTTTTTCCACAGTTGTCAGACACCTGGGGGACAAAAAGACATTTGGGCTTGATGTTATAAAAAATAATTTTAGAGCAATAGGGAGGAAAATAGTGTCCTTTTATAATAATAACTCTCACAGTTTTTTAGGGCACAGGTTGTTTTCACGAAAGATTCCCTTTGTGCTTTCCCTCTTTTCAATACATGGACACATTGCCAAAAAAAAAAAAAAACCCACCAGGAATATATCTTTATTTTTAAACAAGATGCTAAACTGAAAAGAAGGAAGGATAAGAAACTCACTAGGAGTCAGGACACCTGAACCTCAGGCTCAGATCTACTTCTGTCTATGAGATGATCTTTAAGCAGTTTCCTTGTTATTATTATAAGATTCTATCTCTAAACCTGACTTTTCTTACCATATTTATTTTTTAATTTAATTTTTATTTTATATTTGAGTATAGTTGAATCCCTGGTGTGTAGTTGATTTGAGTATAGTTAGCTTCCCTAGTGGCTCAGATGATAAAGCGTCTGCTTGCAATGCTGGAGACCTGGGTTCAATCTCTGGGTCGGGAAGATCCCCTGGATAAGGAAATGGCAACCCACTCCAGTACCCTTGTCTGGAAAATCCCATGGACAGAGGAGCTTGGTAGATTACAGTCCTTGGGGCCTCAAAGAGCTGGACACGACTTCACTTTCACTTTCATGGTTGATTTGCTATGCTGCATCATTTCAAGTGTACAGCAAAGTGATATGGTTATATATATACTGAGCTTTCTTACTTTAAAACAAAGGGTTTGGGAGACTTCCCTGGTGGCTCAGTGGATAAGAGTCTGCCTGCCAACACAGGGGACATGGGTTCAATCCCTGGTTGAGGAAGATTCCACATACTGTGGGGAAACTAAGCCCATGTGCCACAACTACCGAGCTCATGCTCTAGAACCTGCGAGCCACAACTACTGAGCCCACGTGCCTAGAACCTGTGCTCTACAACAAGAGAAGCCACCACAGTGAGAAGCCCGTGCACTGTAACAGAGAGTAGCCCCTGCTTCGCCGCAACTAGAGAAAGCTTGCATGCAGTAATGAAGACCAAGCACAGCCAAAAATAAATAAATTTTTTTAAAAAACAAAGGGTTTGGGCAAGATAAACTCCAAATTCTCTTGAAGTTATGGAATTCTATGAGTCTAAGGAGATAACAGTTTAAAATGTTTTTCCTAATTTTGAATAACTCTATTCCTGCAATAATGTTTATTCATAATCTACCCTGTCTTATGCTGGATTTCAGGCACTAGAGCTACAACTAAAAACAGACTAGAAATTTGGGCAAGAAAATAAGTACAGATACTGTCTCATGACAAATATCAAGGTCTAAAAAGACTACCATGAAGAATCCCATAATGGTATATACATTATTTTTTTCAAATAGTCTTCATATTTAAAATTTAAGAACTTATCTATCACATTTAGGCATCTTGAAATATGAAAGAAGTCTGCTCTCTGCTCTTGATAAGAGAGCCACTAGAATGAGGTAGAGTAAATCCTGGTAAGGCAAACGGGTGGGAAATATTGTGTTTTATAAGAAAAATGTATAGACCAAGAATATATGATCTTCATCCACAGTTCTTAGCCCAGAAGTTCCCAAAACTCTTGGTATTTCATTATCGATAAAGAACAATAGTATACTATGTGGTCTCTTGTCTTTGGATCCTGAAAATGCTTCAGGAAAGATAACTTTAGATCCCACCCAAGGGTGGGACTGATTGCTGCAATCACCAACCCTGTGATTTGGGGGTTGAAACTTTCAGTCCCATCCTCTGATTTCCAGGCAGGAGAGAGGACGGTGCAGGTTGAATCAACTGCCACTGGCCAATAATGTAGTCAATCATGACTATGTAATAAGACCTCCATTAACAACCCCAAAGGACAGCTTCTTATCTTTTCTCAGAGAGCTTTCATATTGGGGAATGAGAATGCTGCTGCTTACCACCCAGCTGTGTCCGTGTTTCATAGGAACATGGGTTCCTTTGTTTGGGACCTCACCCTATGTTTCTCATCATCTGGCTGTTGATTTGTATCCCTTAATAGCTTTTTATAATAAATCAATAATCTAATCAGTAACAAGTTTTCCTAAGTTTTATGAGCTGTGCTAGCAAATTAATCAAACATAAGGAAGGGGTCGTGAGAACCTCTGGTTTATAGGCAATTGGTTAGAAGCACAGGTAACAACCTTGAGACTAGCCTTGGAAGTAAAGCGTGGTCTTGTGGGACCGAGTCCTTTACCTATAGAATTGAATTGAATTCTATGTCTGGGTAGATAGTGTCAGAATTGAGTTGAATTCTCAGACATCCTACTTGCATCTGAAAATTGCTTGTTGATGTGGGGAAGTCTCTTTCCATGGAATTGGGTCCAGGAATCCTTTGCAGGGTGAACAAGAATGCAACCAAGCTTATACTTAGTTTCTCCAATCCCTGGCCTGGGTTTCCCCAAGGCTCATTCCCCCATCTTCACCTCCACCCCGTTGACACTCTGTGTGTCTGTCCAGGGAAAACTGAAATCACCCCATCAAACATCTAGACATACATACATACAACATACATGTACACATGGGCCTGAGCGCTTACAAGTGGCTAGCTAAATCCATAAAGAAATGCCAGAAAGAGAGCATCACTTTTCCAAACTCAAAAGACTGAATTTCACTGAATGTGGTAGGGTAAAACATTTGAAATTTAAAACCCCAAAAGCTTTGTACAGAGAAAGTATATGCACTTAGTATAAAAGGACTGTAAAACTTATTTCCAGTCAATGACAGTGAATCTTACACAGAAATCTTGGTTGATATTTTGGCTGATTAGACAACCCTGGAATTTAAAGTGTTATTCTGTATTGAGTACAACATTTTCACATAATGACTGAGGGTGATTTTTCCTGTGTAAAGACGGAAGATTGGTAGCTAAATTTGGAGAAAAATGTTATTTGCATTATGGTGTCACTTGCAATATAAATTAATCTCCTTTGAACACTGAGATCCTTGGTCATGCTCCTAAGTGGCATTTATTAATGTTCTTTATCATGTCCAGGAAATAGTAGTACTAAGTGAGGGTGCTTCTTTTCAGTGGAATGAAACAGTGTAAGAGGGGCAAAAAGGGTGTTTACGGCCCTCCTGTGCATGCTAAATTTCTTCAGTTGTGTCTGACTCTTTGCAACCCTACGGACTGTAGCATGCCAGGGTCCTCTGTCCATGGGATTCTCCAGGCAAGAATACTGGAGTGGGTTGCCATCCCCTCCTCCAAGGGATCTTCCTGACCCAGGGATTGAACCTGCATTTCTTATGTCTCCTGCATTGGCAGATGTTTTCCTTACCATGAGCGCCACTTGGGAAGCCCCATTATGGCTCTCCCAGCAATGCTTCAGAAAGGATTCCTAGAGATATCAAAATATAGGACTAACTCATTTACTTTTCAATAATAAAAAGTAGGTATAATTTATTTTTTGAAACTTCACTTAATTTGAACCCCTAATTCTATTGTTAATCCCTGTCAGTTTCCCTTGTAATTACAATCTGCTAAAATTTCAAACAGGAGGTTGTGAATATCTTTTAAATTCTTTTGCATTTGCAAAGAGCTGTTATTCAGGCAAGCTGAATTCCACCAACAGGAGGAAACATGGAGGCAAGGAGTCAAGCAGACCAGACATGGCGTGAGAATGTTATAGGGATAACCCCACAGGCTGGGATGTCATTCCTAAAACATACCTGATACTGTTCCCTCATCCTGTGTCTGAGTGATCCTAAGCACAGTTTTTAGAATTCTTTGCAACCCAGGCAGCTGTGACTGTTTGATTATCCTGGGCACCAGAGATAAAACTTATTTCTCATTCTTTTTTTTGGGGGGGATGGGAGAATTTGTGAGATAAAAGACAAAGTCACAGCCAGCTGGATCAAATATATTTCTGAATACTCACTAAGCAGGTGGCCCAGAAATCCTGTTCTGAAAAATGCCTTAGACACAAATTTTACAAATGAAAAAGCTAAGTTTCACAAGGGTGTGCCTTGACACCAATATAATTGATGACAACCATAAATAGCATGTTTCAATGGCATCACCATGTATACCAGCCCACCCATCAATCAGAAGCATGCATCTGCATTTTAAAATGTGCTTATAATTGCTTATTATTCAAGTTTACCGTTAGGAAAGCACTCTTGGTCCTATATACTGTGAGTAATTGAGTCTCTACTATATCTTGTTAAATGATTTGCATGATCTAGACCCTGAGGTCCTACCATGACATTTTCCTCTTTTCCCATTACTGGCTATTCACAGCATCCAAAGACATGACAGAGGCCCCAACTGTGACACCCTGGATCACTGCCAGGCCCCAGGCATTGAGGCCACGCTTGCTGCAATTCTCTTTGGCTAAGTTAGACACATACTAAAATGGATACAAGGATCCCAAAGAAATTGCATTGTAGGACACTTAAACGAAGGCAAGTGAACACAAGGTGGACAAGGGAAAGCTTTCAAAACCTTGAAATTGAATTTGGAGTCACTAATACAGCTGGGAAATGATAGCACTGAATGTCTCAAGGTCACTGGCGACAGAGAAGGGGGCTTTATTTCAAAGAAATTGCCCTGCCTGCCTAGATAAAAAGGAGACATATACACAGCAAAGAAAAGGAACAGCTGCTACAGAGCAGTAGCAAGAGGGAGGCTGCCAAACAAATGATCAGTGGGGAAGGGAATGAAGAACACCACACATTTCTGCCATCATTGGGCCAGAATAGCTCTCATGTCTCACTCACAGGACAAAAAGTAGGCTGGCTCCAAATGTCTGTTTAGACCCAGTAGAGCCATGTGTAAGAACGGGAAAAGCTGGAGGATAATATGATGTTTTCCACTGTGCCAAATCAGTGGCTGTAATACACCTGCTGCCACTGGCTCATAAAGGCTGAAGCGTGTTTGCAGCCATTTTGGACCACATGGTTCCCACAGTCAGATGCTCCTCCCCAGAAACATCTTCTACTACCTGTGGATCAGACATCTAGCAACTTCCAGGAGACAATATAAACAGACTGAAATCTTCCTTGCTTCTGGAGGGGATATAGATGATACTGCAGAGCCAAGATTTTCTCCTATGCTTTCTGCTGGAAAATTTACTGTTGTAGGCCTCCCATTAAGTCTATGATGTGTTTTGAGTTCATTTTTTTGCCCGTGGTATAAGACATGGTTCCCACTTTGAATTTCCATATGGAACTCCAATCATTCCAGCACCATTTGCTTAAAAGACTATCCTTTCTCCAATAAATTGCTTTTTCAACTTTGAAAAGAATCAGTTAGCCTATATGTGTGCGTGTCTGGTTTTAGACTCTATTCCATTCCGCTGATCTATACCTTTATCCTTTCGGCATTAATTCATTGGTTTGATGACTAGTTTATAGCAAGTCTTGAAAACAAGTAATGTGAGTGGTTCAACTTTGTTCTTTTTCAAAACTGTTTCGACTGTTTTAGTTCCTTTGCCTTTCCAAATGCATTTTTAAATCATTTTGTTGATTTCCACACACAAAAAAATATCTATTGGGATTTCTTTACTGGAATTATATTGGATTTATACATTATTATTATTAGAAATTGCTTCATGAATTCAGTTCAGTTCAGTCACTCAGTCATGTCCAACTCTTTGTGACCCCATGGACTCCAACACACCAGGCCTCCCTGTCTATCAGCAACTCCCAGAGATTTCCTCAAACTCATGTCCATCGAGTCAGTGATGCCATCCAACCATCTCATCCTCTGTTATCCCCTTCTCCTCCCAACTTTGATCTTTCCCAGCATCAGGGTCTTTTCAAATGTGTCAGTTCTTCGCACCAGGTGGCCAAAGTATTGAAGTTTTAGCTTCAACATCATCCTTCCGATGAATAATCAGGACTGATTTCCTTTAGAAAATCCAAGTCCAAGTGATTCTCAAGAGTCTTCTCCAATACCACAGTTCAAAAGCATCAATTCTTTGGCACTCAGCTTTCTTCATAGTCCAACTCTCACATCCATACACAATTACTGGAAAAACCATAGCCTTGACTAGATGGACTTTTGTGGGCAAAGTAATGTCTCTGCTTTTTAATATGCTGTCTAGATTGGTCATAGCTTTTTCTCCAAGGGGCAAGCATCTTTTAATTTCATGGCTGCAGTCACCATCTGCCGTGATTTTTGAGCCCCCCAAAATAAAATCGTTAACCTATGTAATGTGTGTCTCTCTAAATAAATCCAGTTCTCACCTATCAGTTTATCTCTCACTGAATTCTTTCTGTGATGAGACATTGAGAACCTGAGGCTCAAGGTTCACTGACAGTTGAATCTTCCATCATCTTGGACCCAGTTGGTTCTAACCAGTTTTTGTCATATAATGTTTTGAGACCAGGTGTGTGATCATAATTAAAAGACAGTGACTTCAAGTTCCCAGTCTGGATTTTGATTGGGTTCAAGTCTCAACCTGAGGTGTGCGGTTTCATCACCACACATACTATTAGCTGACTCTTTGAGTCAAGAAAAAATATTTTAAAATTATAATTAGCCGCTCCTTAGAAACTGTCACAGGTGCCTTGCCACCATGCTTATGTTCTGTTAAAGCAAACTTACATCTAGTTCAGGGGCTAAGTAGAGGAAGAAGATATCAGATGCAGATATAATTATATGGGACAAAGGCATCAAAAAATGAGAAAGCATAAACTAGGCATATGCCTAATGGAATGGGCAGAAGAGTAATAGGGACTCTGAGCAAGCAGATAAAAAGAGGAAGATCATTGTGCCGTTCACTACTCATTATAAAATCCCAGCAGGACCTAAAGGGAATGACTGTGTCTGAATTTGTTAAGTGGAAGATAGTTTGCTGCTGCTGTTGCTGCTAAGTCGCTTCAGTCGTGTCCGAATCTGTGCGACTCCATAGACGGCAGCCCACTAGGCTCCTCTGTCCCTGGGATTCTCCAGCCAAGAATACTGGAGTGGGTTGCCATTTCCTTCTCCAGTGCATGAAAGTGAAAAGTGAAAGTGAAATCGCTCAGTCGTGCCTGACTCTTAGCGACCTCATGGACTGCAGCCTACCAGGCTCCTCCATCCATGGGATTTTCCAGGCAAGAGTACTGGAGTGGGGTGCCGTTGCCTTCTCAGGAAGATGGTTTAATGGACAGTAAATTATGGAATTACTGGGAAAGGTAATCTGAACAGGAATAAGGTCAAAGATCTAAAATTAAAGTTTCCTGCAGGCTCCCACACAGAGTTAAAATTCCATTAAAAAAAAAATCCTGTTACAAAAATATTTTTCATATTAAACCATGCTTCATGGTCTTGCTTTATGAAATTACATCTTATTTGCTTTAAGGAGATCACTTGCCTGTCTTCAGCTAACTAAATTTTTATTACCACTTGAGAGCAGGTGAGCTCTCTTAGAAAATCTTGAGCTTATACACATTGGATGGTCCCATACTTTCATGCTAATTTTTCTATTATTACTCTGTATTTTATCTTAGCACTGCAAGGACACTCTGACCTCTTAATTCCTTGAGGGCTACAATTAACCAGAAACACTCTTGACTGAAAAAGGAATTGAATGGGAACTCTTCACAGGTCTTTGGTCAATCACTCAAGAAAATCTATTTCATTTAAGTCATTCCTGGAAATTTTTGAATTACTTAATCATGTTGTACACCCTTTTGCTTCCCTCTCATGATGCAAAGACACACATGTTAATGTGAAAGAAGCATATCCACTTACTAAAGAAATCAAATTTTTTAAGTGACCAATGTCTTAGTTGTAATACTGATTTCTTGTTCTTTCTTTATGAGACCTAAGTAACACATTTACATTCATAAATTATTGAAATTCTATACGATTAGTAATAAAAGGTCCTTCTTAGGAAAAAAAAAAGTCTTCCCAATGGAAAGCAAAAGTTTTGCTTGAAAAGTGTAGAAAATACATTCGCTTAGAAAAATGAGACAGAAAGTCCATTGTGTTGGACAGAACACTGGACCAGACTCATAGGCTCAACACTTGTTTGTTACTTATAAGTTGTATAATATTGGACGAGTCATTGACTATTCCTGGACCTTGAATATCTTTGTGACATGAAATAGAGATAATAATAATGATTACCTCTTGTAACTGTGGGACTTCCCAGGTGGTGCTAGTGGTAAAGGACCCACCTGACAATGCAGGAGACTTAAGAGGCATGAGTTCGATCCCTGGGTTGGGAAGATCCTCTGGAGGAGGGCATGGCAACCCACTCCAGTATTCTTACCTGGAGAATTCCATGAACAGAGAAGCTTAGGGGGCTACAGTCCACAGGGTCACAAAGAGTTGGACATGACTGAAGTGATCTAGCATACATGCATGCAGCTGTAGTCATGATTAAATGAAATAATGCATGAAAAGGTCTTGGTAAATACTCTAATACTCTGTAACTGTAGTCTGTCTGTGTGTGATTGTTTATAAAATTTTAGGTCTGCTCGGTTTTACTGTCAAATCCCCATCCAGACTATACTGATGAGAAATCTGCCTTCATGCTGGCATATTTTCTACAACAGCTGTAATTAGGTTATTAGGAGTTGTCATTCCTCCTACCCAGTGAGAATGACTGGCTGTGTGTAGGCCCTCAAACCCTCCAGGGAGGAGAAGTCAGGGGGCTGGGTGGACGGTGAGAGACATTGGCCCCATAGTACATCACGTCCTCCATCTCAGGCCGTGACAGCGTTCAACTCCAAAGAACATCAAGCCAACTATTTCTTTCATCTTCAGGGCAGGATGTTGGCTGCTTTAAGATCACAGATGTTATTTATAGGGTTGAGAGCAAAAATGATCAGACACAGTAATATGTTTTCATCAGCTTTTGCAAGAGACCCCTCCATCCACACCTTCCCCTTCCAGCATATACCCACTGGTTATGTACCAAAACATGCCATTAAAGAATAAGCTTTTCTTTTTGCTGACAAACAAAATCAGATGCTAATCAATAGGAATTCAGTTGGCAGAGACTGTCTTGCTCATCAGTGAAATTACATCTGGAGCTTGTTGGCTTGATGGTAAGAAACCCTTCTGATGGAAAGCTAAAATGAAAAAATATGTGCTCTGTCACTTATCATAGGAAAATGTAAACAACCATAACATTCAATCAATCAAGCACACAAACAAAAAGCCCCTCAGTTGTTAGGGTGTTACAAATCAATTTTATCATTCTGTGCCCCCTTCCAATAAAATGTGAGTAAATAAAATATAATAGATTTGTTTATTCAAAATTTAAATGTTCTTCATTGGTGATTACTCTCAAGAATAGTTGAGGCTCAAATTGGTCTGTCCTGTTGTTTTTGTGACCACCTGTTTCACTCAGAACTACCACTTTCAGTCATATTCAAAGAAGTTACCATCCTAGTTCTGTAGCTATTGTTTACCCTTTAAAGGAAACACACAAAACATTAGCATTTCCTAACAATAAGTCTCCCTAGATGGTCTCAGAAAGGTAGAACAGAGTCATTGATCAGTGAAGATCCATCCGTCAATTTGTAGTTCAAGGGTGGTTTTGACAGTTTTGACAGTTTGATTAACCAAACTCTTAACACGTGAAAAGGACATTGCTTCCCCATTCTTCTTGCCACCAAATGTTGTGAAGACAATAGAGAAAAACAAACAAGCATAAGCACAGTCTATAATAGGATCGTAATTAAACAGGATATAATAGTATTTCTCCAGAGAAGGCAATGGCACCCCACTCCAGTACTCTTGCCTGGAAAATCCCATGGGTGGAGGAGCCTGGTAGGCTGCAGTCCATGGGGTCGCTAAGAGTCAGACATGACTGAGCGACTTCACTTTCACTTTTCACTTTCATGCGTTGAAGAAGGAAATGGCAACCCACTCCAGTGTTCTTGCCTGGAGAATCCCAGGGACGGGGAGCCTGGTGGGCTGCCGTCTATGGGGTCACACAGATTCGGACACGACTAAAGCGACTTAGCAGCAGCAGCAGTAGTATTTCTCTCAGAAATATTTCTAACTTCACTATAAAGTGTGTTTTGTTTCCTTCAGATAAATACCCAGAAGTGGTACTGCTGGACAGTACCATAGTTCTATGCAAGTTCTATTTTTAATTTCTTGAGGAACCTCCAAACCGATTTCCATAATGACATTATCAATTTGCAGGCCCACCAATGGTGTACAAGTATTCCTTTTAATCCACATCCTCACCAACACTTGCTATTTCTTGTCTCTTTGATAATTGCCATCTTAACAGGTAGATGGTGATAACTCATGGTGGTTTTGTTTTGCATTTTCCTGAGGATTAGTGATGTTGAGCATCTTTTCATGTACCTATTGGCTCTATACATCCTTTTTGGAAAAAAAAGTCTATTCAGTCTCTTTTTGCATTTATTAATTGTTTTGTTTTTCCTTACCAAGCTGTATGAGTTCTTTGTATATTTTGGATATTAACTCATTATAGGATGTGCAATGCAATGTGCTCAGTCACTCAGTCATGTCCAACTCTTTGTGGCCCTGTGAACTATAGGCTCACCAGGCTCTTCTGTCCATGTTCCAGGCAAGAATACTGGAGTAGGTTGCAATGTCCTACTTCAGGGGATCTTCTCGACCCAGGGATCAAACCTATGTCTCTTGCGTCTCCTTCACTGTCAGATGGATTCTTTACCACTAGTGCCACCTATGTGGTTTGCCAATATTTTCTTCCATTTCACAGGTTGTCCTTTCATTTTGTTGAGACTTCCTCTGTTGGGCAGAAGCTCTTTAGTTTGATGAGCCATTATCTCAAAGAAATATCTGTATGGAATTCTCCAGGCAAGAATACTGTAGTGGATCGCCATTCCCTTCTCCAGGGGATATTCCCTACTCAGGGATCGAACCCAGGTCTCCTGCATTGTAGGCAAATTCTTTACTATCTGAGCCACCAGGGAAGCCCATGTGAATATATACATTCAACCTTAAAAAAGAAGGAAATTCTGTCATTTGTTACAAGGTGGATGAACTTGGAAGGCATTATGCTAATTAAAATAAGCCAGGGAAAGACAGATAAATACTGCATTATATAATTTATATGTGAAATCCAAAATAATGAATGTATAGAAACAGAGAGTAGAAAAGAATGTGTAGAAACAGAGAATAGAAAAGAATGTATAGAAACAGAGAGTAGAAAAGTGGTTGCTAAGGACTGGGGTTTGGGGGAAATAGAGAAAGTTTGGTAAAAAGTAAAGGATACAAACTTTTGTCTATAAGATAATAATTGCCTGAGGATCTAAAGAAAACAGGACAATAGTTGATATCACCATCATATAATTGTAATTTTCTAACAGAGTAGAACTTAATATTCTCATCAAAAAAAGGTAAATAGGTAAAAATCTGAGGTGATTGATGTGTTTATTAACTCACCATGGGTTTATGTATTTCACTGTATATACCTATATAAAAGCATCACATTTCATGCTTTAAATATGTTAAAATTTTACTTGTCAATTATATCTCAATAAAGCTGAAAAAAAGAAAAGTGTTTTCAATTTGTCAAGCTTTAAATAGAATGTTGAATGCTTTGGGCTCCATCCTTCTTTCCACCCTTCTTCCTTTCTCCCTTCATCCTTCCCTCCCTCTCTACCCACCTTCCCTCATCCTTTCTTCTTGTCTTGCTTCTTCCTAGCTGAAGGGTCGCCAAATGCTTTGACATATGTCAATTTACCTTACCTTCACAGATATCCTAGGAGATAGGACCACTAGAATGATATTTGGGTATTACAAATAAGATTAGTGATTTTTTTTCAAGGTGAACCATTTTATAGTTGACACATCTGACATTCGAACTCAAATTTCCTGACAACTAATGCAAGATCTCTTTTTCAGCATTTCTGACCACTCAGTTGTTAGGTCTTCCCCTGTGACTTGGCCTTCCCTTGTGGTTCAGCTGATAAAGAATCTGCCTGCAATGCGGGAGACCTGGGTTCGATCCCTAGGTTGGGAACATTCTCTGGAAAAGAGAATGGCTACCCACTCCAGTATTCTGGTCTGGAGAATTCCATGGTCTGTATCATCCATGGGGTCGAAAAGAGTTGGATACAATGAGTGACTTTCATACATGTGTCCCTGTGGCTCAGATAGTAAAGAATCTGCCTGCAATGCGAGAGACCGGGGTTCAATCCCTGGGTCAGGAAGATACCCTGGAGAAGGGAATGGCAACCCACTCCAGTATTCTTGCCTGGAGAATTCCATGGACAGAGAAGCCTGGGGGGCTACAGTCCATAAATCCCAATTACTATTTAATTTAGATATTAATTGTCTGTCCGTTAGTCAATCCAACCCATACAGATGCATTGAGTAGAATCAGTTTAAGTGTGAAAACCTAAGCAAGCAAAAAAGGATATTGAAAACGGTTTCAAAATTCTGGGAGAACTACTAAAAATATCAACAAGAATAAGCATTTTCTAGCTTAATCTTTCATATAAATAGATGCTACTGCTGACAGTGTTTCTTCCAGAGCTGGACTTCCCACTGTCAGCAAGACGCACGCTGAGATATTTACACTGATCATGTTTTACATTACACCATCTACATCCTCCCTGGCTTTCTCAGCAGTTTCTGAGCAGGATGGGATAAAAAGCTGGTATCATGTAGCTATGACCTCAAAAGCCCCAGGCTGGGCATTGTCAATATGGCATGTTTTCCAGCATTTGGTTCTTTGAATCCCTGCCTTGACAACTATACAGACTGCTATACACTGGTTTGTGTAATTTAGCACCTCCCCATATTAAACTTATAGACAAGGACAGAGGACACACATTAAAACTGAGTTTCCAATTGTCCTCACCCTGCACAGTCAGTATTGATTATCTCCTTGCCTGTAATAAACCAAGAAGGACCACCACTGTGGCTGGCCTGGATGCCCCAGTGATTTAGACTCACTGCAACACCATCAAGTTGTGTGTGTGTGAGCTCATCACTGCTTTCAAGTGTTGGGGGAGGTTATCAATACTTTCAAGAATCTGAACTTCAAGTATATAAAAAGCATTTCTTAGGAAGGAGAAACAGCGAAAAGGAAAGAGAAACAAAAGGGCCTACCAGAACGAGCAGAGATGGTTAGGTTTGCACAGAAGTTAAAAACTTAGAAAATGAGTCTTACAAAGTCTGATATCCCTCTTGGACCATTCATTTCCATTCTCCTCTCTTCCTTTGCTTCACTTAAAGTTCTTCTTCAAAGGCTCTCACCTGTTCAGTCTCTCAAAAACCTCTGCTTAGCAATATCTGTACTGAAATTCACCATCAATGGTGAGTTAGCCAGGAGCCACAGGCTGCCTTTCTTATCTTCAGACTGATGCCGAAGCAAATTTCTCTATGTGCTTTGCACTGAATGCAACCTCCACTCTCCAAATCTTGATGATTCCTTCTGTGCCTCCAATGCCTTGTTTGTGTTCCTTTCATAGCATTCGTTTGCTCTGGATATGTTATACAAGCTGTTGCTTACATTCTGTCTTCCCCCCACTCTTAGTTCATAACATCCCTAAGGCAATGACTGTGACCTTTTAGAAAATCGAGTTTGATATATTCGGACATTGATGTAGACATAATGTATCTCTGAAATCTCGAACAGTGGTGCTTAACAGGGCAATTCAGTCCTCTGAGCTGGAGATAAAGATGGGGGCATTAGCCATATCTGGAAACATTTTTGGTTGCCACAACATTCAGGGGAGGAATCCTAGTTGCAACTAGATAGTAGGGGGCAGGGCTACTGTTAAATGTGCTACAATGCACAGGATAGCTCCCCACTAGAAGGAAGTTATCAGGCTTGAAATGTCAATAGTGCTGAGGTTGAAAACCCTTGCTAACCAAGCAAACTATCATCCCCAAATAAATCCATATATATGTCTCCAAATGGGTTGTTTTTCTTAGGTAGACCTGACCGACATATCTGTCATGAGCAGCATCTTAACCCAACCCATAACATTTCCATCATACAATATCTTCTTTCCCCAGTCTTAGTTCATTTAATCTTTATAATCAGTTGTAAAGTTTACTAGGTAGATTTTATTCTTCTGATTTTAAGGAACTTGAGACTAGTAACTAGTCTCTAGTTACTAGCAAAAGATACTAGTAACTAGCAAAAGAAAAAGGTGGGTAGCAGAGGATGAGATGTAACAGGTAATCTGTAAAGATTTTGAATAGTGGTGTTATTGAAGATGTTTCCAGAGAAGATGATGGCACCCCACTCCAGTACTCTTGCCTGGCAAATCCCATGGACGGAGGAGCCTGGTAGGCTGCAGTCCATGGGGTCGCTAAGAGTCAGACACGACTGAGGGACTTCACTTTCACTTTTCACTTTCATGCATTGGAGAAGGAAATGGCAACCCACTCCAGTGTTCTTGCCTGGAGAATCCCAGGGACAGCGGAGCCTGGTGGGCTGCCGTTTATGGGGTTGCACAGAGTCGGACACAACTGCAGTGACTTAGTGGCAGCAGCAGCAGCAGATGTTTCAGATCAAACCAGTCAATTCTAAAGGAAATCAACCCTGAATATTCATCAGAAGGACCGATGCTGAAACTGAAGCTCCAATACTTTGGTCACCTGATGTGAAAAGCCAGCGCATTGGAAAAGACCCTGATGCTGGGAAAATTTGAAGGCAAAAGAAAAAGGTGGGTAGCAGAGGATGAGATGGTTAGACAACATTACCAACTCAATGAATGTGAATTTGAGCAAACTTCAGGAGATAGTGGAGGACAGAGAAGCCTGGAGTACTGCAGTCCATGGGGTCACAAAGAGTCAGATACAACTTAGGCACTGAGCAACAATGAAGGTTTCATACCTAAGAAGCTGGCAGCAGAACTTGAATCTAGGACTTCTGACCCTGTAGTCATGAGAAAAAAAGTAAAGACACAAAGGCATAAAAATTCAGGGCATGTTGGGAGATCAGCCAGCAGTAAATGCCGCTAAATCCTAGCATACAAGAAGGTGAAATTGCCCCTTAAGCTAAAGCTGAACTGGTTTGAGGTCAGATGGTTGAGGCTCCTGAATTCTTTTTAGGCATTTTGAACTTAACAGAAGTGAAGGGTTGGGAATAGATAGCAGAGTTGTTGGTTAGAAATTTTCTTTGGAAGGATCTGTCTGGCAACTGATGGGCTGCTTGGAGAAGGAATCATTTGGAAGGTAGAGCAGTTTTTCTGGTCCCATTTGTGACCACAAGGGCTGAATGACAAGCAGGCATATACATCAACTCTTAAAAGTTGCTAGAAACTGTCACAGTCCGCTCCAGAGAACGTCTATGTGTTTAGAGGGCAAATAACCACCCTCTGGAAGTTTTTGTACACACTTTGTGTCTGTGCTACCACACACTGAACCAAAGACACAAACCCTTGGACTTCACATTTAAGACCAATAACCTAGACGTATAGAATCTATAGACTTACATGTGCCAGATGGAATTGAACTATTTCCAGAATTTGAGCAACCTGTTGAGACTTCTTTCCACTTAAACTCCTTGAGCCTTTCTGAATAAAGTGACCCACTGCTGCCTCTTGGAGGATGAGGATTTAGAAAACATATTATAGGTGAAGGTTATCAGGGGGTTTGCTCTCAATAAATCTGAGCCTGGTTTTGAGTTTTTAGATGAAAAATATTCTAAGCAGCTAGAATTTCAGGGGGGCGGATACATGTTCTCAAAAGAATAATATACAAACATGGCTCAGGAGCCTCCCACCAGTAATACCTGGAGTGAAGTGTATTCTTCCTGAATGCGTTTCTTCCTAACCTCCCACAGATGAAACAGAAGCCAGTGTCACCTGCGATCTATTTCTCATATAACTAGTGGTGACAGCTTGTTTTGCATTTTTTTGGGCCTTCTTTTTAAACATCAGACTAATCCATCATGAACAGCAACTGCTTTCATTGTATAGGCCTTTGAATTTAAGAATGCCTAATTTGTTTATTTAAATGAAAAAAGTTTCCAAAAGAAAGCAGAAAAGCTAAGAGAAGGTTTAGCTTCTCCCTGGCAGCCAAATATTCATTTTGCCTCTGGGATCTCCATTTTGAGAGCTGTCAAGGCAGAATTATTTTGTAAAAAACCTCATTTAGAGGAAGGGTCTCTACTGAATGGCCAGAGGACTTTTCTGCTGGTCACAGCCATTCTGACCTTCCAGTTCTTTGGGCATTTTTACAGCACAGCATTTCTCCCCAAATCTCTTAGTATTTGAGCAAATATTTACTTCATACATCATTGCTTTGGTTGTGGCATCTAGGATAGAACTGGAAATGATTTAGACAAAAGAGATGATACTCATCAATGAGTATGTGTCTCTCTTTTGAGTTACAAAAGCTCTCAATTCTTTTTTTAAGTTTATTTTTAATTGGAGGATAATTGATTGACAATGTTGTCTTGGTTCCTGCCATACAAAAATGTGAATCAGCCATAAGTATACATATGTCTCCTCCTTTGTGAACCTCCCTCCCACCCAGAGTACCAGAGAACTTGGAAGCAACTTAGGTGTCCATCTACAAATGAATGAATTAAGAAGCTGTGGTACATATATACAATGGAATATTTTTCAGCCATTAAAAAGAATGAATTTGAGTCAGTTCAGTTCTAGTGAGGGTGATGAACCTAGAGTCTGTTATACAGAATGAAGTAAGTCAGAAACAGAAAAAAAACAACAACAAAAAAAACGGTACTGATAAACCTATTCGCAGGGCAGGAATAGAGACATGGACACATAGAGAACAGCCTGCAGACACAACAGGGGAAGGAGAGGGTAAGACAGACTGACAGAGCAGCACTGAGACATATACATAACCATATGTAAAACACAGGGCATCTCAATTCTTTTATACTTGTTCTTCAGTACTGGCCTGGAAGGGAATTCCTGAGGCAAGACTTGTCTTTGTGGACATGTCACAAGAATGTTCCAGAACATTGTACAGTTGAATTCCTGTCTATGTGTACTTCCTTTAGGAAAGCATTCTTTCTGTTTCAACACAAAACTTCAGGAAGACTTTTGTCAGGATATACCTGGCATACTGAGGAAAATCAAAAACAAACAGATCTGTGGATTATGTGTCAACAATTAAGAGTTTGCTGCTGCTGCTGCTGCTAAGTAGCGTGTCCGACGCTGTGTGACCCCATAGACGGCAGCTCACCAGGCTCCTCCATCCCTGGGATTCTCCAGGCAAGAACACTGGAGTGGGTTGCCATTCCCTTCTCCAATGTATGAAAGTGAAAAGTGAAAGTGAAGTTGCTCAGTCGTGTCTGACTCTTAGCGACCCCATGGACTATAGCCTACCAGGCTCCTCTGTTCATGGGATTCTCCAGGCAAAAGTACTGGAGTGGGTTGCCATTGCCTTCTCCGAAGTAAGACTTTACTGAGTTCCTATTAAGTGCCATTCTCTGTAAAGATTATACTGAAATGTGACCTGCAGTTATACTGTCCTTAAGAAGTTTAGGTGTGTTGGAGGGCAACATGCAAATTTACTCAAAAAAATTGCAGAGGGATAAACAACAGTGTCTGATCAAGGGAGAGGAGATACTTGATATGGGGATTAAGTGTGCTTTTATAACTTAGAGCAGAAGGAGGTAAATGAAGGTTGACAAGCTCAGAGAATATCTCCTTGAAGAGATAACACTTGAACTAGATTTTAAGTCTTAGCATCTGAGTATATTACAGTGAGGAGATGTAATTTCAAATTTGGAGAGGAACACAAGCAAATAAAATGCTGAGAGGACACAGTAGTATTACACACTAAGAAAGTGGCATATAGACAGGAAGTCTTTCTGACAAAATTCAGTTCAGTTCAGTCACTCAGTCATGTCAAACTCTTTGCGACCCCATGGACTACAGCATGCCAGGCCTCCCTGTCCATTGCCAACACCCGGAGCTTACTCAAACTCATGTCCATAGAGTCGGTGGTGCCATCCAACCATCTCATCCTCTGTCGTCCCCTTCTCCTCCCACCTTCAATCTTTCCCAGCATCAGGGTCTTTTCAAATGAGTCTGTTCTTCGCAAGGGGGCCAAAGTATTGGAGTTTCAGCTTCAGCGTCAGTCCTTCCAATGAATATTCAGAACTGATCTCCTTTAGGATGGACTGGTTGGATCTCCTTGCAGTCCAAGGGATTCTCAAGAGTCTTCCCCAACACCACAGTTCAAAAGCATCAATTCTTCAGCGCTCAGCTTTTTTTACAGTCCAACTCTCACATCCATCCATGACTACTGGAAAAACCATAGCCTTGACTAGATGGACCTTTGTTGGCAAAGTAATGTCTCTGCTTTTTAATATGCTGTGTAGTTTGGTCATAACTTTTCTTCCAAGGAGTAAGCATCTTTTAATTTCATGGTTGCAGTCACCATCTGCAGTGATTCTGGAGCCCCCCAAAATAGTCTGCCACGTTTCCATTGTGTCCCCATCTATTTGCTATGAAGTGACGGGACCAGATGCCATGATCTTAGTTTTCTGAATGTTGAGCCTTAAGCCAACTTTTTTACTCTCCTCTTTCATTTTCATCAAGAAGCTCTTTAGTTCTTCTTCACTTTCTGCCATAAGGGTGGTGTCATCTGCATATCTGAGGTTATTGATATTTATCCTGGCAGTCTTGATTCCAGTTTGTGCTTCCTCCAGCCCAGCGTTTCTCATGATGTGCTCTGCATATAAGTTAAATAAACAGCGTGACAATATACAGCCTTTGCACACTTCTTTCCCAATATGGAACCAGTCTGTTGTTCTAGTCCAGTTCTAACTGTTGCTTCCTGACCTGCAAACAGATTTCTCAGGAGGCAAGTGAGGTGTTCCCATCTCCTGAAGAATTTTCCACAGTTTGTTGTGATCCACACAGTCAAAGGTTTTGGCATAGTCAATAAAGCAGAAGTAGATATTTTTCTGGAACTCTTTTGCTTTTTTGATGATCCAGCAGATGTTGGCAATTTGATCTCTGGTTCCTCTGCCTTTTCTAAATATAGCTTGAACATCTCATTTCATGTTCTGTTCACATTTCATGTACTGTTGAAGCCTGTCTGGGAGAATTTTGAGTATTATTTTGCTAGCGTGTGAGATGAGTGCAATTGTGCAGCAGTTTGAGCATTCTTTGGCATTGCCTTCTTTGGAATCGGAATGAAAATTGACCTTTTCCAGTCCTGTGGCCACTGCTGAGTTTTCCAAATTTGCTGGCATATTGAGTGCAGCACTTTCACAGCATCATCTTTTAGGATTTGAAATAGTTTAACTGGAATTCTATCACCTTCACTAGCTTTGTTTGTAGTGATGTTTCCTAAGGCCCACTTGACTTTGCATTCTAGGATGTCTGGCTCTAGATGACTGATCACACCACCGTGGTTATCTTGGTCATGAAGATCTTTTTTATATATTTCTTCTGTGTATTCTTGCCACCTTTTCTTAATATCTTCTGCTTCTGTTAGGTCCATACCATTTCTTTCCTTTATTGTGCCCATCTTTGCATGAAATGTTCCCTTGGTGTCTCTAATTTTCTTGAAGAGATCTCTAGTCTTCCCCATTCTATTGTTTTCCTCTATTTGCATTGATCACCGAGGAAGGCTTTCTTGTCTCTTCTTGCTATTCTTTGGAACTCTGCATTGAAATGGGTATATCTTTCATTTTCTCCTTTGCTTTTTTTTTTCTGACAAAACCTAGATTTTAAGTAGAGTAGAGTAGAATACAAGATTGCAGAATTTAGCGGGAACAAATTGAAGCCCCTTGAAATCTTAACAGAATAATTTGGATTGATGTCACATGTAATCGAGTTATTATAGATTTTTGGCAGGAAGATCCATGACGAAAGCAGCACCGGTGTACAAAGTTGATTCGTCAGAGCATCGGTTGGGAGATAGGTTAGAGAAGGGCAGATATACAGCACTTGTACAATGACTTGAGCTCACATTCATTGAAGAGGAAGAAGGAAGGCAGGGATAACCTGAGATCCCTATTGAAGCCTTGGTGACTGATTGAGGGTCAAAGGATTGAGCATCATTGAAGGTGACTCCAAAACTAGAGGTGGGACTGTTATAGTCCACGGAAGGAGCTCTTCCACAGGTTCAGGAAAAAGCTCCTGTCTCTTTCCCCAGAAGAGCTCTCCTTCAGTCTTACCCTAAAGAGAATGCAGAATGAAGAAAAAAAATCAAATGCAAAAACTAGCTATGATTCTCTCAAAACTGTTAGAAGACTAAAATGGTATTTCTGAAGAATAAGTCCTTTCAAACAGAATACATTATTGATTTTATGGAGCACTTGATTTAGTTCATTTTTTAAATTCTGTTATAGCAATGTCAGTGTATATAATTTTTGATAAATAAGATCAGTTTAGAGATAAAACACAGCACTTCATTCTTAATGCTTCCTATTCTTGTAATAGAGCTCTTGACTGCATAGGAACCAAACCTCTTCCTTGGTCTACGTTGTCATAGCCTCCTTCCACCTCTTATATCCTTATAATGGGCTTCCACAGTGGCTCAGATGGTAAAGAATCCACTTGCAATGCAGGAGACCTGGGTTCAGTTCCTGGGTGGGGAAGATCCCCTTGAGAAGAAAATGGCTATCAACTCCAATACTCTTCTGGCCACAAATACCAAACCCTATTTCACATAATGCACTGAGAACTGAACAGGCTTCCTTTGCAACTACCACTCACAACTCTTCCTACCAAGGATCCTTACATCTACTTTCAACTGGGACAATCTACTGATGTTATTCATCGCTCAGTCATGTCTGACTCTGTGACCCCAAGGACTGTAGTCTGCTAGGCTCCTCTCTCCATTGGGAATTCTCCAGGCAAGAATATTGGAGTGGGTTGTCATCCCTCCCCCAAAGGATCTTCCCAACCCAGGATTCAAACCCAGGTCTCCCGCGTTGTGGGCAGATTCTTTACCATCTGAGCCACTGGGGAAGCCCAAGAATACTGGAGTGGCTAGCCTATCCCTTCTCCAGGAGATCTTCCCAACCCAGCAATCCAACTGGGGCCTCTTGCATTGCAGGCGAATTCTTTACTGGCTGAGTTACCTCAGAGGCCCTAGGTGGCGCTGGTGGTAAAGAATCTGCTTGCCAGTGCAGGAGACACAAGAGACAGGTTTGATCCCTGGGTGGGGAAGATCCCCTGGAGTGGGAAATGGAGACGTTCTTCATTATTCTTGCCTGGAAAATTGCGTGGACAAAGAAGCCTGGTGGGCTACAGTACATAGGGCCACAAAGAGTTGGGCACAAATAAACTGCTGAGGACACACACAATCTATTGCCAGTTAACTAGAAAGTAAGCTAACATACAATCAGTGTCTTGCTGTGCTTTGTCTCAATTCTTTTCACTCTAATCCAAGGAAATCATCTGTATGAAGTTGTTTAGTCTCTAAGTCGCATCTTTTGCAACCCCAGGAATGGGAATAAAATGCTTGGAACGGACTACTCTGGCCTCTTGGGCTACATAAGGCAGTAGAAGGTAACTTTGGAAATAAATACAGCTTTTTACACATAACAGGCTGCATTCAAATATTTACATGCCTCTCCTAATTGCTTATATTTAGTGTGTTGCTGAAACTGCATGTCTATCCCATTGTTCAAACACCTTCCCATAGGGCCTTTTAATGGAATACCTTGATTGCAGTGACTTTTAATTTATGAACTTTCAAATCAAATTAACGACTTCCCTAATAGGAGAAGAAGATGAGCAGAACCAAATAGTGTAGAGGAAGAGCCCTAGGTTTGGTGCAGAGATTGAACCCAAGAGCAGCTGGAATACTCAAGGTAATTCTGATTTGTATTGATGGTGTTCTCACCTGTATCTTCTGCTTTAGCAATTCTCTTTTCTGATTTAATCCAAGAGAAAACTGCCCTTAAATATGTGGGCAAAATCTAGTCTGTAGACATTGTAGCTAAGCTTCTTCCTTGTGGAAATGCCCTTTGCCCAAATGAATCTCATCTTCAGCTGCTGAGTGCCAAGGTGGCAGCTATAGTAGCGAAGCTCAGAACATGATCTCAGGCCAGTTGGGAAGATGACCGAAGTCTGAATTCTGTCTTTGCTATTTGTTAGCTTTGGGATTTTAGTACAATCACTTAATAGTTTCAACTTGATTTTTCTGTAACATTAGGATAGTAATAACTACTTGGTTGTTGTGAGAATTAAGTAGGAATATATGTAAATAAGAATGTACACAAGCATCCAATAAATATTTAGCACTGAATAAAATATTACAATTTATCATTGCACCCTGTGGCCTCTCTATGAACCTGAGGAACATCTTTATCATGATAAATGCAAATACCTTAAATTTTTTCTGGAGAAAAGAGAACACATGTTATTTTTCAGCAAAGTCCCTCTTATTACTGTATGTATGTTGACTAATAATAGAATCAATCTCACAGCTGATTTCAGGTTAAGAATTATTGGATATTTTAATAGTTTTTCTTTTTAGTCCCTGACCCACCCACCAACCCCCACCCATCCTCTAACCTAGTTAATCAATTCTCTGTCACAGCCAGTTTTTCCTTAAAAAAAAAAAAAAAGTGGTTTATGGTTCCTTTAAGATTTTGTGAAACCATGAACCTCTCCAAAGAATGATGCATCCAAGTGTACAAAATTTCTTAGGTCATTTTTCGGATTAACAGACTCCCCAGATCTCATGTAGGTACCTTCTAGATGTCTAGGGTCTCTAGGTTGAGAACCCCAGGCCCGAAATATTTTTTTCAATCTAGATGACTCTTTCCTTTTTTCTCACCTTCACGCTAGTTTCAACCCTCAGCATCTGTTGCCTACATACAACTTGATCTCCAGATTCGTCTGTGTTATTCCGTCTAGCCAAGCACCACACTGCTTATTGAATCTTTTGTCTCTAAAATAACATTTTGTCACTTAAATTGTTTAAAAAAATTTTTTTTAGATTTTTGATACACAGCAGTCCTCAAAACTTTACTATGGATAATGAACTGAAGAGATTCTGAATGTAGACCTGGCGTGGATTCCTGTGATTTACATCAAAAAAATGCATAGTGATTCCAACACTAGCAGTCCCAGATCACACTTTGAGAAACAGGATCCAAGATGATCTCTTGGGGCTAATCTCCTCATTCATCATTTGTTTAAGCTTGCCACTGTACTTTTACTAACTGAGTATGTTTAGAACTCATCCTTTGTTTTCAGTCTACCAAACTTTACTTCCACAACTTTGTTGAAAACTGTTTATTCTCTATTGCTCAGTACAACTACCTCTCTTCTATGGCTTTTTTAATCATCAATTCCCCTAATAAAAATGCATTCACACCCTATCCCAATGCACCATTAGAACACATGGTAGACTCTCCCTGAATTATTGTCAATTGAACACAATTTGGGCTTGGAGAATGGCATGGAGTAGACTATATTCAATGGAGAAGGCAATGGCACCCCACTCCAGTACTCTTGCCTGGAGAATCCATGGACGGAGGAGCCTGGTGGGCTGCAGTCCATGGGGTCGCTAAGAGTCGGGCACGACTAAGTGACTTCACTTTCACTTTTCACTTTCACACATTGGAGAAGGCAATGGCACCCCACTCCAGTACTCTTGCCTGGAGAATCCATGGATGGAGGAGCCTGGTGGCTGCCATCTATGGGGTCACACAGAGTCGGACATGACTGAAGTGACTTAGCAGCAGCAGCAGCAGCAGCAGCAGCAGACTATATTCAGGCCCTAAGATCTAGGATTCTTTTGGATCCTTCATTTAAAAACTGTAAGACATTGCAAAAATTGCTTGCATCTCTTTGAGAAGAAAAAAATAATGCCTTCTTTCCCTGGTAGCTCAGATGGTAAAGAATCTGCCTGCGATATGGGAGACCTAGGTTCAATCCTTGGGTGGGGAAGATGCCCTGCAGAAGGAAATGGCAACACACTCCAGTACTCTTGCCTGGAAAATCCCACAGACAGAGGAAACTGGAGGGCTACAGTCCATGGGGTCGCAAAAAAAGTTGGACACAACTTAGAGACTAAGCAGCATATGTGCAGAAGCCTTTTTAAGATTGTAAATTTTAACAAAAGGTGTTCTTTTTGAGCTTCTAGATTTAGTTTTATAAAAAAAAAAAAACCAGCTGGTAATAGAATGACAGTTCTTCATTTACTTTCACTAATCAATTTAGATTCATGAAGTCAGCGCATGTTTTAAGTGCTTCATGTACCATCCATTTCCTTCCTGCTACAACGTCAACCAAGTTATGGATCTTACCTCTCCTCTCGAGATTTCCCCTTTATTTGCATAGAATTTCCCCTTTCCTTAGAAAAGTAAAGCCTAGCATAATCTGCTCTTTGTCACAAAATTTATTGAAATACAGACATAGTGTGTAACTACCCTCCCAACTCCCCAAACTACACAATAAAATGGAATTGATTAGTGATTGACTTCAAAGTGAGTAATTGAGCTTTAATGGGTTTATAAAAGGGATTGAAATCAAGGCAATAAATTAAAAGCAAAATAAAAGAGTAAACAAGAAAGGATGTTTTACAACTTGGTTCCATTACAGTCCATGCTAACCAGATTAAAAAGTAATTGCCATGTCAAGAAAAATTATAGTGGCCTCTGCAAAATGAAAGAGCAGCGGGCTCTTTTTGTGTAGGGTGTAAAACAGACAGAACGGAAAGGAAAGGAGTGCAGGGCATGGGGAGAGTGCAGACTACTTTTTCCTGATGGTCATTATGCTTTCAATATCTGAAATCTCTTTATAGAAACAGACATTATCATCAGCATATGCTAATGAGCAGATGGATTTCAACTGAACTCTTTAATGTCTTCTATTGTCTTTGTATTGCTTATCAGGGTATACTTATGACTGTGTGATTTATATTTTAAAGTCCCTAAATCAATGACATTGAAAAGACAGAATATTCTCAATAATTTATGAGGGTTTTTTTTAATAGTTTTTTTTGTTATTATTAAAGAGGGTTATATATTATCTGAAATAAGAAGCACTGATGATTGGAGACTCAAAAGCCACCATAAAATAGAGAGATTTCATAAGTAAATTGGATGTAGTTATGTGTCTACAAGCCTTGATGATACGTCATGGGGCACTTAGGGAATTGAATGCCCAAGACCACAGCTCATTATCTCTGAGAATTCGTGGCTGGCTGGTGAGAAGCCTAAAGAGTGGCAAAGGGCACATGTAGCAGCAATTTTTAAAAATAACTGTCACTAAAATCTCCACAGCCTGAGAACCTATTCTCAAATACATCTGAAAAGATATAAGCACCAAGATTCCAGATGGAGTATCCATTGATCAATCTGATAAGCAAAGCTATGTGACTTGAAGTGTATACAGGGGATTGTGCGTGTGCAAGGTCAATGGCAAAGAATTGGAATTAGCCAAACTTCTCTACAGACACATCTATGCATTAGTTGGGACTTCCAAGCTAGACTGGGAACACTTGTGTGAGATTCCTGGAAGAGACAAGGTAGCCTAATGCAGAATCTATTATGAGATAATATGAATGCTTTCCAAGAGTGCTAAGATCAGCTCTCCAAGAGCTGGAGAATCTTGACCACTAACAAAGTCTTATGAATCACATAGAGATTGGTCACATCAGTAAGAAAGGAGAACAGATCTGTTTGTATTATTATTATTTACTAAATGAGGACTAACATTAGCTCGTATTGTGCATTTACTTTAAGAATCTGTAATCTTCGCTAGATTGAGTTTAATAAAATAATTAGGCAGATGTTTAGATAATAACACAGATTAATCACCCCCTGAAAGATTGGTCACTATTGACATTTAATATCTTTTTTATAATCCTTGAGTAGATCTGGGACTCCAAAGTCATATGATAGAGATTTCTTTTTTTTGTATTTGTATTTAAAGAATTTAATGTGTTTAATATATTTTCCTCTCTTCAAGCTCTATTTATAAAGCCCGTGACCACAAAAGAAAAGGCATGGTTCAAATTGATTTAAAAACTTGGAAAAAATTTTATGTCAAGTTGAAGAATTGTTTATCTTCATTTCCATAATGCAGTTGTTTCTAGTTTGAGTTGTTTTAATCAAATTTATTCAGGCAAAGTTAGCCCAGTTGCTTAGAATTATTACAGGATTCAAAATACATATATGTACATTTTTAATTTTGCAGATACTACAAAACAAAACATTGATTTAGAAAAAGATCAATGATTTAATTAAAAATGAAATAATATAGGACCTAGTAGAAAAAAGAAAAAAAAAGAATGGTTCTTAAACATGCTAAGATATTCATTAAATTCACCAAAGATAAAATAAAAGCAAAATAAAACTACACTGGGTAGGATATTTTCACACATCACAGTGACAAAAATCCAAAATTTAATAGCTTGCTTAGTTTGAAAATTGTGGGGAAACAGAAGTATTTGACCATACCTAGAAAAAAAGAAATCAGTGTGAAAGCTTTATAGAGTTTATACCATAGATATTTTCAGGCATGAGTAATAAATATTTTGAGGGTAATTCATTGTGTAATGGTTATAATTGGCAAAAAACAGAAACAACATTAATGTCCATCAAGAGAGTACTGATAAATCATGGTAAATTCATATAATGGACTACTATGCAACTATGAAAAAGAGATAAAGAATGAAATCAATCTCCAAGATAGATTGATAACAATAAAATAAGCAATGTGAAGAATGGCTTATATAGGAAGATATCTTTTGTGTACAAATGAGTAGAAATAAAACTGTAACTTCATACCTGCATGTATGTACCTAGAAACCCTGAAAGGATATACAAACATTCATTGCAGATACATGGACAGGTAGAAGAAGTAAGACATGCTTTAGAGTTCTAGTACAGTGTATTTTAAATGACAGCAACAAATCATTTTGCTGTTTTGCTTATGATAATTGAAAGGCAGATAAATCTTAACTTCTTAATTTTGTTAGGTTTTGTTACTTTGCTAATTCAAACTTAGATTCTTCACCTGTTTCAAAGTGTACTTAATTTGATTCAATGGAATATTACTCAGCCATTAAAAAGAATACATTTGAATCAGTTCTAATGAGGTGGATGAAACTGGAGCCTATTGTACAGAGTGAAGTAAGCCAGAAAGAAAAACACCAATACAGTATACTAACGCATATATATGGAATTTAGAAAGATGGTAATGATAACCCTATATGTGAGACACCAAAAGAGACACAGATGTATAGAACAGTCTTTTGGACTCTGTGGGAAAGGGCAAGGGTGGGATGATTTGGGAGAATGGCATTGAAATGTATATATTATCATATGTGAAACGAATCACCAGTCCAGGTTCGATGCATGAGACAAGGTGCTCGGGGCTGGTGCACTGGGATGACCCAGAGGGATGGGATGGGGAGGGAGTGGGAGGGGGTTCAGGATGGGGAACACATGTACACCTGTGGCGGATTCATGTCAATGTATGGCAAAACCACTACAATATTGTAAAGTAATTAGCTTCCAATTAAAATAAATAAATTGATATTAAAAAAAAATTGACTCATTCATTGCTGGTCCTAAAGATTCCTCTAGGAATCTAAATTCCAGCCCTTTCTTAGTCTTTCATGAAGCCAACTTATTGTTCTTTAAAGACCCACACATACATAATTATATATGGTAGAGTGTATGTTCAGTTGCTCAGTCATGTCCACCTCTTTGCAACCCTATGGACTGTAGCCCACAAGGCTCCTCTGTCCATGGGATTTTCCAGGCAAGAATACAAGAATGGGTTGCCATTTTCTCTTCCAGGGAGATCTTCCCAACCCAGGAATTGAAGTCATGTCTCCAGTGTCTCCTGAAATGGCAGGTGGATTCTTTACTCAGTGAGCCACCCAGGAAGCCCATGTATAGTAGACACCTATTTTTTGTGAGGATATGTTCAGGAGGCCATATTGAACCCCCATCTTTGCAAGTGTAGAACAGTCTGCCTTGTTCTGGGACTTTCTCCTGCATCACATTTCCACTAAGTATCTCCTGCATTCTACACATATCCCTACTCCACAAAATAATCTTTACAATTTCTGATAAACATTCATCTCTCCCATGATGATCACTTCTCAGTTTAAATTAGTCCCTGAGGTATAACCTTCCAGTACCCTCTACTTTTCCTTTCTAATATTTGCACTTCCCAAGTTATTTCTGTGATTATCTCTTTAGTGCTAACCCTTGGCCCCCAAATGTAAATTCTATGAGGGCAGAGAATATGTCTGTTTTGTCTCTGCAGCAACCTCTAAGCTTAGCACAAAGTCATTCAATCAATATGTGTTGAATTAGTGAAACTGTTATAAATGTATAACAATGGAAATTTTTATTATAAATAAAGTTATTATTTTTATTATTAGCTGCTGCTGCTGCTGCAGCATCGCTTCAGTCGTGTCTGACTCTGTGCGACCCCATAGACAGCAGCCAACCAGGCTTCCCCTCCCTGGGATTCTCCAGGCAAGAACACTGGAGTGGGTTGCCATTTCCTTCTCCAATGCATGAAAGTGAAAAGTGAAAGTGAAGTCGCTCAGTCATGTCCGACTCTAGCGACCCCATGAACTGCAGCCTACCAGGCTCCTCCATCCATGGGATTTTCTAGGCAAAAGTACTGGAGTGGGGTGCCATTGCCTTCTCCGTATTATTAGCTAGTACATAACAATGCATGGAAGGCAACAAAATGTAGTATGAGGTTGCATTTCAGGCAGATCTGAGTTACTTCAAGTTAGCGTTGACATTAGCACTTAATCCTTAGGCAATTTGAATTTCCTAATCCTCAGATGTTTTTTCTATAAAATAAAAAAAGAAAAGCAGTGATAGTAGCCATAGAGTTATTTTGAGGATTGAATGAAATCAAGAATGCAAAAAACAGCACAATGTCTGTCCCAAGGCAAGAATTTGACTATATAATCCATTACGGTTATTATTATTGTTCTTGAGCTTAAGAGTTTGGCAACTAGTGCTCTGTTGTTCCCAGGGATATTTATTAACTTCATATGATTTAAATTTATGGCACAGGAAACTGAAAAAAACTTTTTGGGCCTTTGACTCCCTTCCCAAACAATCAAAATCAAGAGCTGTTGTTGTTGTTGTTTAGTCAATAAGTCATGTCTGACTTTTTTGTGATCCCATGGACTATAGCCCACCAGGCTCCTCTGTCTATGAGATTTCCCAGGCAAGAATATTGGAGTGAATTACCATTTAAAGATCTTCCCAACCCAGGGATTGAACCTGCATCTCCTACATTGGCAGACAGATTCTTTGGCACTGAGTCACCTGGGAAGCCCCTAAAACAAGAGTATTAAGTCTATATATTAAGTGTATATATTTATATATATAGGATTGACTGTAATTCACTGATATTCCCTGAATTACCTAGCAATTAATTGATGATTATATCTTAAGATATGTGACTCCAAATGAATATTTTCAACATCTAGGGTGAGAATTTTCTATGCTGAAAAAGTTATTCCTCTATAAGGGATTAATTCCACATATTTCCTTTATTAAAAGTAAAAGTATAATATTTCAGAAATAAGTATTCAATAGAGTTCTCTAATAGAGTAAATTAAAGTGGATTGTAATTTTACTATTAATATTTGTATTGACCCTTTCCAGGAAATCATAAACACTGCGTTAAGAAAAGAAATAGAACCCAGCCCCAAATTTTTGTCTTTCCAGGATATACAGTGGTAAAGAATCTGCCTGCTAGGGCAGGAGATGCAAGAGACATGGGTTCATTCCTGCAGTTCAGTTAATTTCAGTCACTCAGTTGTGTCCAACTCTTTGCAACCCCATGGACTGCAGCACACCAGGCTTCCCTGTCTATTGCCAACACCCAGAGCTTACTCAAACTCATGTCCATAGAGTCCATGGTGCCATCCAACCATCTCATCCTCTGTTGTCCCCTTCTCCTCCTGCCTTCAATCTTTCCCAGCATCAGGGTCTTTTCAAATGAGTCTGTTCTTCGCATCAGGTGGCCAAAGTATTGGAGTTTCAGCTTCAACATCAGTCCTTCCAGTGAATATACAGGACTGATTTCCTTTAGGATGGACTGGTTGGATCTCCTTGCAGTCCAAGGGACTCTCAAGAGTCTTTTCCAACACCACAGTTCAAAAGCATCAATTCTTTGGTGCTCAGCTTTCTTTATAGTCCAACTCTCACATCCATACATGACCATGGGAAAAACTGTAGCCTTGACTAGATGGACCTTTGTTGACAAAATAATGTCTCTGCTTTTTAATATGCTGTCTAGTTTGGTCATAACTTTTCTTCCAAAGGAGTAAGCATCTTTTAATTTCCTGGCTGCAATCACCATCTGCAGTGATTTTGGAGCCCCCAAAAATAAAGTCTGACACTGTTTCTCCATCTATCTGCCATGAAATGATGGGACCAGATGCCATGAGCTTTGTTTTCTGAATGTTGAGCTTTAAGCCAACTTTTTCACTCTCCTCTTTCACTTCTATCAAGAGGCTCCTTAGTTCTTCATCACTTTTTGCCATAAGGCTGATGTCATCTGTGTATCTGAGGTTATTGATATTTCTCCCAGCAATCTTGATTCCAGTTTGTGCTTCATCCAGCCCAGTGTTTCTCATGATGTACTCTGCATATAAGTTAAATAAGCAGGGTGACAATATATAGTCTTGAAGTACTCCTTTTCCTATTTGGAACCAGTCTATTGTTCCATGTCCAGTTCTAACTGGTGCTTCTTGACCTGCATACAGATTTCTCAAGAGGCAGGTCAGGTGGTCTGGTATTCCCATCTCTTTCAGAATTTTCCACAGTTTATTGTGATCCACACAGTCAAAGGCTTTGGCATAGTCAATAAAGCAGAAGTAGATGTTTTTCTGGAACTCTCTTGCCTTTTTGATGATCCAGCGGATGATGGCAATTTGATCTCTGGTTCCTCTGCCTTTTCTAAATCCAGCTTGAACATCTGGAAGTTCACAGTTCACATACTGTTGAAGCCTAGCTTGGAGAATTTTGAGCAATATTTTACTAGCATGTGAGATGAGTGCAATTGCACGGTAATTTGAGCATTCTTTGGCATTGCCTTTCTTAGGGATTAGAATGAAAACTGATCTCTTCCAGTCCTGTGGCCACTGCTAAGTTTTTCAAATTAGCTGGCATATTGAGTGCAGCACTTTCACAGCATCATCTGTCAGGATTTGGAATAGCTCAACTGGAATTCCATCACCTCCACTAGCTTTGTTCATAGTGATGCTTCCCAAGACCCACTTGACTTCACATTCTATGATGCCTGGCTTTAGGTGAGTGATTACACCATTGTGATTATCTTGGTCATGAAGATCTTTTTCATACAATTCTTCTGTGTATACTTGCCACTCTTCTTAATATCTTCTGCTTCTGTTAGGTCCATACGATTTCTGTCCTTTATTGTGCCCATCTTTGCATGAAATGTTCCCTTGGTATCTCTAATTTTCTTGACGAGATCTCTAGTCTTTCCCATTCTATTGTTTTCCTCTATTTCTTTGCATTGATCACTGAGGAAGGCTTTCTTATCTTTCCTTGCTATTCTTTGGAACTCTGCATTCAAATGGGTATATCTTTCCTTTACTCCGTTGCTTTTTACTTCTCTTCTTGGTCAGGAAGATACCCTGGAGAAGGAAATGGTAATCCACTCCAATATTTTTGACTAGCGAGTTCCATGGACAGTGGAGCCTGGCAGACTACAGTCCATGGGGTCGCAAAGAGTCAGACATGACTGATCACACAGATAACATTTTTTTGTGAGTCTGTGAATTTTCTTTTGTACATATTCTTCTTCAAAAGCAAGACCTAACCACAACTGCAAATGTGTTAAGAGAAGATGTGAAGTAGTGGTTAAAGTCAGAACCTGGATTCAGGACATTTTTTTTTTTTTGATTCAGGACATTTAATCCCAGCTCTACCAACCACTTTCTAACTGTGTGGCCTTAAGCAAGTTTTTTAAAACCACACTGCCCTTCAGTCTCTTTGCCTGCAACATGGAGTTAAATGAAGTTATTTGGATTGTTGATTATATGAGGCAAAGCACCTAAAAGACTACCTGATAAAGAAATGCTAAGTGCAGACTCTTATTTCCATGTGAGAAGTCTTATTACTTACCTATTTCTGTAGATCAGACGTCAAAGCCACATTTACACATCCAGGAATCACAATCCAGACCTGAACACAGTTCTTTTTAATTTTTTAAAAATAATTTTATCTATCAATTTATTTATTTGTGGTTGCATTGGGTGTTTGCTGCTGCATGGGCTCTTCTCTAGTTGCAACAAGCAGGAGCGACTCTCTAGCTGCGCTCAGGCCTCTCATTGTGGTGGCTTCCCTTGTTGCAGAGCACGGACTCTAGGGTGCAAGGGCTTCAGTAGTTGCGGCACACAGGCTCTGTAGTTGTGGCTTCCAGGCTCTAGAGCTCAGGCTCAACAGTTATGGCACAGGGGCTTAGCTGTTCAGCATGTGGGATCTTCCCAAATCAGAATCAGAAATGGAATCTGTGTCTTCTGCACTGGCAGGTGGATTCTTTACCACTGAGCCACCAGGGAAACCCAAACAATTCTTCCATCTCTAAGATTCACATCTGTATTTTGTTTGTTCACTTTTTTACGCCAGTTGTTCCTTAGTCTAACGGATGTATTCTCATCCTGGGCGATATTGCATTAAAGATGCAAAATTTGAGTCTTTAGAAAGAACCAAAAATTTGTAACTATTAAAATGGTTTGTGACCTTTGGAAGGGTCATTATATCATCAGCAGATAACAGTATATCAGAGCTACAGATATACAGTATTAAAATTTCATATTGTTGTGCTTAGTCATTTAGTTGTGTCTGACCCTTTGCAACCCCACAGACTGTAGCCTGCCAGGCTCCTCTGTCCATGGGGATTCTCCAGGCAAGAACACTGGAGTGGGTAGCCCATCCCTTCTGCAGAGGATCTTGTGGACCCAGAGATGGAACCAGGGAATCTCCTGCATTGCAGGAGGATTCTTTACCAGCTGAGCTACTAGGGAAGTCTTAAAATTTCACGGATGGGAGCAATTGAAGGAAAAATATCTAAAAAAGCTGTTTAGGGGGATGATAATGAAGACAAGCTGAGAAACACTACTCTAAGGGTAGAATGGGGTCACCTATTTCAGAGTCTCACCCCATGCCTGATGAAAAGGACATGCCTGCCTCTGTTATCCCCAACTCCTCACCTTAGAAAGTCTAGGGTGAGGCCGCGGAAGTCTCATGAACACCTGAGGACTCCCCCCTACCCCCAGTCTGTTCCAGGTCCTCTGAACTCCACCAGCTCCCACACAGCCCTGGATCACGGCTGCTCTTCTCCCTGCCTGCTGTTTGGTGCTCTCCTCTCTCAGTGGATGTTCCATTGAGGGCAGCATCACCTGGAAGTGCTGTGATAGGACCACGTGCTGTAGTGTCACTGCTCAGTATTAGGTGGGTTTCATTATTTTTAAAAGGGAGACAGATAGGATTTCAAGGCACATACCTTGGAAAGGAAGTCACCCCCGGAAGAGCAGACAAACGATGTAAAACAAGTGCTTCTGCTGGTTCCCTTTTTATTCCCCCCCAAGAGTGAACTAAAATCATTTTTTATAATCAGCTTTTCAAACTATTCAGTTGAAAATATTCAGGAAAGTTACATTCTGTGAAAAAGAATGTGGGGCCTATTTAAAGAAGAGCACCAACGTTTCAGGCAGGGCCAAGGGGTCAAATCTGCCGGGAATATACAAGCCATGACAAGAGCTCTTTCCGGGGACAAATCTGAGGCTGAGTCCCAGGAGACTGGGTTTAAGTCATGGGTTGGCCGCCATCAGCTGAGAACCTTGGGCAAGGTCCCTTAACCTCAGGTGGCCTCAATTTCCTCCTCTGTGAAGTGAGGGAATTGGAGTAGAGGGTTTCTGAAGTCCCAAGTAGATCTAAATTCTCTTTTCATTCAAATTAATCATCAAAGGCCACCAGGCAGATAAATTCCTGGTGGGAAAGGGAGAGCTGAGCAATTAACCAGAAAAGGAGAAGATATTCTTGGTAGCAAACTACAAAATTATTAGCTGTTTTTTTCTTCTTTTGAGTTTTCACAGAATGGGAGAATGTAAGAACAGAGAATTGCAGGAAGCATCAGGATAAGGGGAAGAAAAGGCTACCCCCCAAACCTAGTCGGGGACCCAAGTGGGTAGGGGGGAGGCTAAGACACCTATTTGGGCCAGAGAGCTGGAAGAGGCCAAACCCAACTGTACTTCATAGCAATGCATAGTCTGTATGCAAGTTTCAAGTTTTTTTTTCCCTATCTGCCCTTGCTGGAGGGCTCAAAATGTTTTTACACTGTGGTTAAAGCAGGTCTCAAGCATCCCTGAAGCCAAATCCCATGTTTAAAAATTAAAGAATAAATTAATTTAAAATATCATGTATGTATGCACACATATACACATTCATATTTCTATAATTATATCCATGTATATACCTATGTAAGGAGGACATGTCAACCCACTCCAGTATTCTTGCCTGAAGAATCCCCAGGGACAGAGGAGCCTAGCAGGCTACAGTCCATGGGGTCACAAAGAGTTGGACACAACTGAGTGACTAAGCACAGCATATACCTATGTGTTAGGAAAGACTATGCTTTCCTTAGAGACCAGATATATTTTTACCTTATGAAATGCTGTCAGGAAGCATTTAACAGGAGGCTTCCTGTGTGCTGTTTTGGATCTGTCAGGAATTCTCTGCTCCTTATTAATTCCTGAATATTTAGGAATTAAGAGGAGAGGCAAGCCTTTCACAGGACTGAGGAATCCAAGCATTTCCTTCATTAGCGTTTCTATATGGTGATAAGTACCCTCTTCCTTCTTGTGAACCATATGGTAAAAGTGATTGTTTACAAATCTCTCTCTTTAATATGGATTGCCTATGTTTTGTAAGTCTGGAATTTTAATATTTATCTTTTCTGAGAATAACTACTTTGTAAGACAGTATATATGCCCACACCATGTTGATTAAAACACCTTTGCTCCATCAGAGCTCTGGTCCCTGTATCTGTCTCTCTCTCTCTCTGTCTCTTTTTCAGGCTGATCCCCTGGAGTGCAGAGGCTCTCTGAGTTCACTTTCCTGCTCGGGCTTCTAAGACCCTCTCGAGAAGGTGCTCTGCGCCTTCACCCCATCGAGAGGGCGCCTGAGGCCTTCGTGAACAGAGCAAGCCCCATGCAGGGGCTTTACTGGCTTTCTGTGTAAACCAAGGAATATCAGCCTCTTTCTCTCCTTTACTTTCTTATCGTCGACTCCGGACCACCAGGTTCCGGTCCATTAAAGGACCTCAACAAAATGCAAAACTGATCACTCTTGCTTCTGGGCTTTATCACCAGAAAGATGGGAGCCAGTATTCATATCTCACCTTCAACAGTGTGGTTCTCTAGGCCCTGCACATCTACATTCTGATTCCATCCACTCCTCCCCACGACCCCATCTTCCCTTCCCCTAATCCTAGCCCTCTTATGGGGCTCTAGTCCCAGTCCCAGCACAGTTGCCTTTCCACCTGGCAACTGTAGGGAGCATGTTAAAAGCTATTCACCTATTCCTTTTGGGGATATTTGCTTGTGATATTGTTTAGTAACACAACCCATTTTCTGTAATTGCTTCTCCTGCCACTTGTAGCCACAACTGTCTACTCAATTCCACTTCATGCCTTTCTATTTGTATTTCTCCTCTGTTCATGGAATTTCCCAGAGAAGAATACTGGAATGGGTTGCCATTTCCTTCTTTCTCCAGGGGATCTTCCCGACCCCGGGACTGAACCTGTGTCTCTTAGGTCTCCTGCATTGGCAGGCGGGTTCTTTACCATTTGTGCCACCTGAGAAGGGCCCAAGTCATTTGTATTTAGTGATCCATGATTTTTATCCACTTATATTTTCCCATTTTATAGTAAAGATCCTTATTAGACATGAAAAATCATTGGTGAAATAAGGTGGAGAATCGATAGCCAAAATTGAAAAACGTATTTTAACTTTTCATGAAGAAAATTTCAGATATAAATAAAAATAGGATCCCCATGTATCCAATCTCATATTCCTCAATTAGGAATTCATGTCGAATCTTGCCCTGTCTATAAACAACCATTATAGAATGTTGCCCCACTGCACTGTTTTGAAGCAAATCTCATTTGTCATACCATTTCATTTGTAAATGGCTTGGTAAAAATCTCTAAAAGAGAAGGATTTTCTAAAAATAAAATTTTAAACAGGAAATATAAATTGGCTGTGGAGAGGACAGATAAGTCAGGAGTTTGGGATTAACATATACACATTACTATATGTAAAAGAAATAAAAAAGGATCTACTATATAGCCCAGGAAATATATTCAGTATCTTGTAATTACTTATAATGGAAAATAAAAAGAATATATACACATTCATATGGTTTTTCCTGTGGTCATGTATGGATGTGAGAATTGGACTGTGAAGAAAGCTGAGTGCCGAAGAATTGATGCTTTTGAACTGTGGTGTTGGAGAAGACTCTTGAGAGTCCCTTGGACTGCAAGGAGACCCAACCAGTCCATTCTGAAGGAGATCAGTCCTGGGTGTTCTTTGGAAGGAATGATGCTAAAGCTGAAACTCCAGTACTTTGGCCACCTCATGCAAAGAGTTGACTCATTGGAAAAGACTCTGATGCTGGAAAGGATTGGGGGCAAGAGGAGAAGGGTATGACAGAGGATGAGATGGCTGGATGGCATCACTGACTCGATGGACGTGAGTTTGGGTGAACTCCGGGAGTTGGTGATGGACAGGGAGGCCTGGCGTGCTGCGATTCATGGGGTCGCAAAGAGTCGGACACGACTGAGTGACTGATCTGATCTGATCTGATGCATGTATGTATAACTGAATCATTTTGCCATACATCTGAAACTAACACAAAATTATAAATTAACTATCTATACTTTATTTATTGAATGCTTCCCATATGCCATGCCTTAAATATTAATTTATCTAATAAATGTAATGTCACATAAAAAGAACAGAGAGTATTATAGGTAGGGCTTTTGGCGCAAAACTAGTGATTCCAGAGCCATGAACAAAAACACCAATAAACTCAAGATAAAAAGAAATTTTCCAGTAAATTACTTGCTTATGAAACTGGGGAATAATAGGATTATGCTAAGCAATGATTAATAACACTTGAAATTTGGTTTTGTAACAGGTAGAGAAAATTTGACTACCTTAATAGCATGAAAACTTGTCCTCAAACCACAGTGCTACACAACAGTAGGGCTTCCCAGATGGCACAGTGGAAAAGAATCCAATCACCCTGCCAATGGAGGAGATGCAGGAGACTCAGGTTCCATCCCTGGGTCAGGAAGATCCCCTGGAGTAGGAGATGGCAACCCACTCCAGTATTCTTGCCTGGAAAATTCCATGGACAAAGGAGCCTGGCAGGCTACAGTCCATGGGGTCACAAAGCATCAGACACAGCTGAGCACACACACATATATACACACTGTACACACACTAGAAGACCAAAATTTAAAAGTCTGACAATGTAAAATGCTGGTGAACAAGAAACAGTCCTTCCTTAGATTGCTGGTGTGAGGTAAAATGGTAAAAGCATCTTGAAAACCTGCTTGGTGGGGTCCTATAAAGTTAAACATAACACCTACCCCACAGCCCAACAATTGCACTCTTAGGTATTTACTCAAGAGAAATAAAATCATGTCTATGATGAGAATTGTTCAAGAATGCTCAGATAAGACTTTTCAAAATAAAGAAAACCTGGAGACAACTCAAAGGCCCATCAACTGCACGATGTATAACATATCCATACCATGGAATTCTACTTAATAATAAAAAGGAAAAACTGATACATGTTGAATAACAATGGGATGGTTACTCAGGTAGCCATCAGATAAATTTGTCAAAATTCATCAAGCTATATACTTAAGATCTATGCATTTAAAAAACTATAAACCACACTATAAATGACAATAAAAAATAACTTCAAGAGAAAACTAGCTTATCTGGAAAAATACACTGATTCAGGGCACAAGGTAGAACATGAACTCTTATTTTCCTTTCACTCTTTTACTTCCTGTCCCATGTGAGGCATTGGTGTCAGTGCACCCTGACTTTAGAAAAAAGAGGAAAATTGCTCCACAAAATAAAATGAGCATTTAGGAGGGAGAAAACAAGACAGGAAAGAGAAGGGGAGAGATGGAGCCCAAAGCCAGGTTTATGGGCTGAAAATACACCTTCCTGGCACCCTTTGATGTTTAATAAAATTTACTGAGCAGGAAGATCTTTACAAGTGACTTTATTATTGTTCTAGAGACCAATAGTGAGTCTAGATCTCACTTTGAAGACGAAATAATGAGGAAGAAAAACAGCTCAAGAGGAAAGTAGAGTCCTAGAGGCAGAGGAGACAGGAGCATATATATAAAGAACAAGTACAGGGTTTCAGGCTTCCTGGGCTGTGCAACTGATCAAAGCAATTTCAGCCAGAACTCAGGGGATGTGGAGGCTTCCCAAAGGAGATGTGGGTTAATGTATGACACCTAATTGTACCTAGCTTTTCTTACTTCTTTGAATTATCCTTTTTTTGTGGTCTTCAATTATGTTCTTCAAGGGTTTCAATTATTTTAATAGAGTTACTTTTTAAGAAAAAGTTATGCTTGATAAGGATTACATATATGTAAGATTATCTAAATAATTCCCTATCATAGCATCAAACATCATTAAAATGTACATATGTATTAAATATGTACATTTTGAGGTGCTTAGATATATGCATAGACTTGTGATACCATCACTGCAAACAAGATAAAAGACATGCCTATCTCCTCCAAAAGATTTCTTGTGTTCCCTTTCTTTGTATGTGTGTGTGTGTGTATGTGGGAATGTAAGAACACTTGGTGGGAGATCTACCAACGTAACAAGTTTTTATTTAAAAAAAATTTTGGCAATAAGAGTTTATTTTTAATTTGAAATTAAACATAAGAACTATTTAAAAACCGAAGTCATGTCTTTTTTCCTTTCTGTCCTGCATGCTATGTATGCGTGCTAAGTCACTTCAGTCACGTCCAACTCCTTGTTATCCTATGCACTATAGCCCACCAGACTTCTCTGTCCATGGGATTCTCCAGGCAAGAATACTGGAGAGGGTTGCCATTTCCTCCTCCAGAGGATCTTCCACACCCAGGGATCAAACCCACATCTCTTACATCTCCTGCATTGTCAGGCAAGTTCTTTACCACTAGCACCATTTGGGGAGCCCTTTCTGTCTTGTTTAACAATCAAATAAACACATAATATTTGCACATCACTGGAGTTTTGCACATCACAGGCTCTAGAGCAGATTTCTAGAACTTACCCATCTTGCATAACTCCAACTTTGTACCCATTGGACAATTCTATTTTCCTCTCCCCCCATCTCCTGGCAATCATTCTTGTACTTTCTGCTTCTATGAGTTTGATGATTTTAAAATACTGCATACAAGCAGAATCATCTTTGTGTTTTCTTTAAAATTGTCGGCTTTATGTTTCTTTTCCTGGACTCTTTTCATTTTTTAGCTTCCTATAGACTGATACCATGAGACAGCCTGGCTTAGTCCTGAATCTCTCATTGAAAGCATTTGCACTCATCTAATTAACTGACCCAGTGAGTGCTACCCACACAGCAGGACAACTCTCTCTTTTCTCTTAGATAATTGCACAGTGCCACCATGACACTGTCGAGTTTATCATTCACAAGATTATGGAGTAAGGGGTGGAAATTCTCAATGAAAGATTATCTATACACTCAGAACCCACCTTTATTTATAGCACTTGAAAACACAAAGAAATGCAAAAAAAAATTTTTTTCATGTACACTGTTGCCATTCACTGACCTGCTGGTTAGATCCTCCCATAAAGGAGCCATTTATGAAGGAGAGACCAGGAGTTTTATGTCAGAAGGAGCCTCATAAGCCTTTTATACTTGAATTTAGCGTTACTGAAGGGCATATTAACAACAGTAAATCTTGGCCTCAATGACTTCATGGCATCACAATAAAATAGTGTAAAAGATTTTTTCAGAAGGCAAATAAAAACTGATCAGAGACCATTAAAGGCAGCTTCCACCACCACATTTTTATTGTTTTAAGCTCTTTTCTTGGCATGTCAACCATTAATGAAATGAACACATTTCAAATATTAGACAATTCTATTTGCACCAAAGAGTCCCCTCTTACATAAAACTGAAACTGAAATCATCTTATGTCTAATAGAAACAGACATGTATTTAAAATGAGAAGTGGTGGAAGTGGAAAACCTATAAAAATGGATTTTATTTTTATAGGAAATAGAAGTAGTAGAAAGTCATTTTTTTTTAAATTTTTCAGCCTTTATTTTGTTAAGATTTTATTATTCATATTGTTATTTTTAATTTACTTTTATTTTTTGACTGTGCTGCACAGCATGTGGGATCTTATTTCCTTACAGGGATCAAATCCATGTCCCCTGCTTTGGAAACGTGGAGTCTTTTTTAAAGAAATTACCTAATTGATGGGATTCTGGCTTATTTTATTCACTTCTTTACACTTACATGAATTGTCCAATTTTCCTCCAATAAATATTTTACTTTCACAATAAGATAAGAAAAATGAAGAATGGGCAAATTATGATACATTTATTTAATTAATATGTAGAGTTGAAGTGATGGGGTTTACTGCATGCATCAGATCTGTCTTCTCCTCTGGTTGGGAGGAAGCCTAACAAAACATCCCTAAAAAGATAAAGACTAGTCTGCTCTGGAACCTGTTTGAACCTCAGTTTCCTCATACATAAAATGGGGGAAATGAGAGTACCAATGTGATAGGATTGTCAGGACTGAATGACGATCTATGAAAAGCACTTAGTACGAGACTTGACACAAAGCAAACACCCATCACAGCTCAGTTCTTATTAGTAGTTCTACCAATAAGGCTAAGCACTTCCCTGGTGGCTCAGATGGTAAAGACTCTGCCTGCAATGCAGGAGACTTGAGTTGGATCCCTGGGTTGGGAAGATCCCCCAGGGAAGAGAATGGCAACCCACTCCAGTATCCTTGCCTGGAGAATTCCATGGGCAGAGGAGCCTGGTGGGCTATATAGTCCATGGGGTCACAGAAGGTTGGACACCACTAAGTGACTAACACTTTCAAAATTTGTTTATTCTTCCTGCTTTAGTTTAGAGCACTTTCTTTTTTTTCTGTTTTTAATTGTTTTTGTTTTTTACTTTTTGTTTTATATTGGAGTATAGCCAATCACCAATGATGTGATAGTTTCAGGTGGACAGCAGAGGGACTCAGCCATACATATACATGGACCCATTGTCCCCCAAACTCCCTTCCCATCCAGGCTACCACATAACATTGAGCAGAGTTCCCTGTGCTGTATAGTAGATCCTTGTTGGTTATCCACTGTAAGAATAGCAGTGTGTACATGTCTAAACTCCTTAACTATCCCTTCTCCCCATTCTTCCCTGCTGGGAATCATAAGTTCGTAGAACAGATTTCTCTCTTGAATGTTTGTCAATAGCTAATCTCATCACAACTTTTTTGTAGGATATGAAATTATTTGCTTTATAGAGTTTTATTGGGCTTCCCTGGTGGCTTAATTGGTAAAGAATCCACCTGCAATGTGGGAGACCTGAGTTTGATCTCTGGGTTCAATACAATAATTGTACTGAATACAAGAAAACATACACATACATACAAATATACACCCAGCACACAATTCTGTGTAAAAGTTCAGTGATTTCATTTGGGAAGTCCAAGTCTGGAAGGAGGGTGGTTGAGAGATCAAAGACAATTGACTAACCAGCAACCACCAAGGGGGCTGATCAAGGACTGTATGAACGGCAGCTTCCTATGCCTTGGGTTGGGTGCCTTAGGTCAGGGCAGGTCAGCAAGACAGACAATAAGTGCATGTGCGTGAAGCAGAGGAAAGTGGGGAGAAATAGGGACCCACATATTTAACCCCAGTGATGTAGATGACTACAGAAGATGCTCAAGATCTTCCCTGGGGAGCTGCACACACATCTGGTCCAGGCCTGGAGAAGATGAAGGAGGAGATTCAGGAGGAAGCACAGTTGTGAACATTGGTGCTGATCTTTGCCAACAAGGTAGACCAACAACAGGTCACAATATCCAAGGACTTTAACAGCACCTGACAACTTACATTGACCTCAGAGAGCCATGGTTACTGCTTCACATCCATCTTCACAACCTTAAGCACATTTTTCTTGAGACCTGTCCTAACCCAGATACTCTGGGAATGGGGTTCCTGGATACAAGGTTCTAGTTAGCTAAACTGGCAGCATAAAAACCCACCCCAAGTGGCCTTCTTTGTAGATGCAGATCCTTGTAGATCCAATGTTAATTTTGATCCAAGCTCAGTTAATTTCTAAAACCATTGGCTCTAGATTTAATTGACAAGATAGAAGGATGATTTTCTTCGTTTTTCACAGTGATAATCTCAGACTCAATGAAATTGATCACATCTCTAAACCTCAGCAAAGAGAAGTTCAGTGCAGGGATGACTGAAGGGCAATCAGTCTCTCATACCCCCACAGCAGTTCAGTTCAGTTCAGTTCAGTCGCTCAGTCATGTCCGACTCTTTGCAACCCCATGGACTGCAGCACACCAGGCCTCCCTGTCCATCACCAACTCCCGGAGTCCACTCAAACTCCTGTCCATTGAGTCGGTGATGCCATCCACCATCTCATCCTCTGTCGTCCCCTTCTCCTCCTGCCCTCAATCTTTCCCAGCATTAGGGTCTTTTCAAATGAGTCAGCTTTTCGCATCAGGTGGCCAAAGTATTGGAGTTTCAGCTTCAACATCAGTCCTTCCAATGAATATTCAGGACTGATCTCCTTTAGGATGGACTGGTTGGATCTCCTTGCAGTCCAAGGGATTCTCAAGAGTCTTCCCCAACACCACAGTTCAAAAGCATCAATTCTTCAGCGCTCAGCTTTCTTTATAGTCCAACTCTCACATCCAGCCTTGATTAGACGAACCTCTGTTAGCAAAGTAATGTCTCTGCTTTTGAATATGCTATCTAGGTTGGTCATAACTTTTCTTCCAAGGAGTAAGCATCTTTTTATTTCATGGCTGCAGTCACCATCTGCAGTGATTTTGGAGCCCAAAAAAATAAAGTCAGCCACTGTTTCCCCATCTATTTGCCATGAAGTGATGGGACCAGATGCCATGATCTTAGTTTTCTGAATGTTGAGCTTTAAGCCAACTTTTTCACTCTCCTCTTTCACTTTCATCAAGAGGCTTTTTATCCACACAGTGGTTTTCAAACAAATCACCAGAGGTGATCACTGGTCCCACAATAGTTTCTCAGTTCTATGTCTGAGGAGGGCACCAAAAATGTACATTTACACCAAGTCCCAGGTGATGCTGATGCTGATACTGATGTTGATCCAGGAACCCCACCTGAAAAACCACCACTCCCAGTGATGGTTCAGAACCATGTTCCGCTTCTTTAGGGAAATTCCCAAAATTCAGATATTTGTGCCCACTCCACATCACTGAGTCAAGTATCTCCATTCGGAGAAGTGGGTGTGTATTTTCTTTTTTGAAAAAGTTTTACAAATGACTGTGATATGCACATTTATTTTAAAATTACAGTTTTGGAACTTTTGTAGAGCTTATTTTCAACATGTTAATAGCTGTTCTTGGAAAGAAAGGAAGCTTCTGTAACCAGATATGGTGTGAAACATAGAATTCAATAATGTTAAGCTGTTTTCTATGCAGAACAAATATATAGCTGCTACTTACATAGCAGTTGGTGATATCAGGCACTCTGCATGATTAATTAACTGAAACAGCAACCCCATGTAGAAAGTACAGTCATTTTTATTCCCATTTTCCAGATGGGGACACTGAGGTGTGAAGAGGCTAATAACATGCCCCAGGTAATAGCTAATAAGTAGGTAAGCCAGGATAAAACCCAGGATAAAACTCAGAGTGAAATCTTGACACCATGCTACAAAAATTTACCCAAGCTCTTAGACACAAAAAGTACCTAGAGAATCTCCATGAATAATATGTAGTCTTTTCCAAACTTGTTTAATTACAGATCATTTTCCCCATGCCCTTTTTGTTCTGGAGAAGTTTTCAGATCCAGTGTGCCTGGTTCATTCTAGGAAGCATTGCTTTACAAATTTTAATATTCATTCTTGGATTAAACTAGATTATTTAAGTGTTAGTCATTCAGGCAAGAACATTTTAGCGTTGAATAAAACTTATCTACCTAATAACTAGGCTCTGGTGAGGAGCCATTAGCTAATATTATGAGCTACAATGAAAGCATCAGCCTATGGAAATCATGAGGGTTTTTGCATTTCACTGCGTCTTGGTTGTGTGGTTCCAGGCTTGGTCCCAGAAATAAATGTGCCTTTTCAAAGCTGAGCATCTGACTTGTTTTTATCTCAAAGACATTATGACTCATATAACTCATTGTGATTTGCCCCTAGATTTTGCTACTGAAAGATAGCTTCCGCTCTTACAAGCATGTAAGGCACTTATTATTAGCAATAATTAATACTAAAACAAAGACCTTTTAAATCAGAGACCAAAATTTTCTAGTAAATGACCTTGGTAACTGAGCAGGGAATGGGGAAGGGACAGTGGTGGGAAGACAGGGTTGGTAGAAATTTTATCTCAAAAAGCAAAATTAAAATTATAAAAGTTTATGCTGTCTAAATTTAACATACTTAGACACTATGCACTGATTTATTAAACAAAACCCAAAGGTTATGCTGATGATCTACTTGGCATTTTATTCTGATAACATTATATGATAGCTTAGTAAGACATCTTTCACATTTGACTTTCATAGTAAGGTGTAGAAGGTCATTTCTGCAGAAATATTCAAGAGCTTCATCGATTTTCCCAAGGGCTTTTCTTAATCCTTTGATATTCAAATCTTTCGCTTTTGAAGTGTACACCAGTGATGTCTTCCTCATCCACTTCCCCTTATTTAGTTGTTAACTAACCTAACTCTGCCAGACTCTCATTTGCCACTGGCTTGTAATTCGAGAGGTTATCTATTCTGACTTTTACCTCCTTCCTGAAGTCCTGCATCTTTTTTCAAGATTTGTTAAGTTCCCTAGACAAAGCACTCTGTTTTCATTGAACAATTGCAATCATCAGGAAGAGATGAGGATTCACCTGGTGAGGTGCTAGGGGTAAACAAGGAGACCCTTTTTCAGAGTGGGCACTCATTAGTGAATATCTTCAGGCATAATTTGCTTTCCTTATGCAACTCTTTGTTAATGAGAGGGGACTTCATGAATGAATGCAGATCATAACAACCCTTTGCATGTAAAATTTCATCCTATGTATGTTTGTGTTTTGACTTCATCCATGACTTCATTTATGACCTGACTCTTGTATTCCTTTTATCTTTCTCAATCGATTCTAATTTATGTCATTTTGTTCTGTTTTTGTGTGTGTGTGTCTTTGTAAACAAAAGCATGACACTTTTCAGAAGAGGTGAAAGTGGAATAAGAGGACTAAGTAAGTAAATATTACACATTTTACATCATCTCTTCCTTCACACTGTTATTTAGAGCCACATTTCCAAGGGTTTTGACTGACACCCTTCACATCGTGATGCCTTTGAACTGTGACATAGTAACCAGGCACCATTCAAGTTTTATATATCCAGTTAAGCTTCGTGACACTTGGTTTAAGAGCCTGAACTCTCATCCTTCTGCTTCTGTTTTCCAAATATTTACATAGATCTTTATATTGTTTAAATGTGAGTTAGGTCCAGCTGTCAGCAGTTGGGACAGCCATATCTAGAGGAAATGAAGTATAAAATGATTTATTCTGGCTCTTTGTCCAAAAGGCAAGTGAGAAACATTTGAACAAATACATGTAATCCTCACAGCTAATTATGATTTTTCTCATTGCAATTTTAATTATTTTTTTAAATCCACACTTTCTTTCATCCCTCGTGGCAGTTTCATTGTCATTAAAAGTACTGCTCTATTGTGTGTATTCTCTATTCATATTCATGAGGTCCCGACCATTCAACCCACAGTAATTGAGTGGTCTGATTGGCTGAATGTCCCACAGTGGTTGAGAGTGATACTGATTAACAAAAGGCACCAACGCCTCTGCCATGATAGGAAGTATAATTATGTGGGACCCTAAACGGGGACTCCAATCATTTGACAATGCCCATCGGACTCACATAATGTTAGTACATTATCTATCATCTTACTATTATTGAGTAGTATTTAATTATTCTCTTTTAATGGAGATTATCCCCAATAAATATGTCTCATACCTATCAATCCATTTTTTCTGGGTTTTCTAGAGAGTGTGTTTTTTACTGAGTATAGAAGTCAGACATTAGTATATCTAAAATGGCTATTATCAAAATTGGTAAAATATTTTCAGGAACATTGCAGTCCATATGACAGTGCTAAATTTCATGTAGATTGTTTTACTGCAAGCTGGTGACTAGGACTGTCTTTTTTTCTCATGGTTTCTTGCTTTGAGCTCCAAGGGAGATTCCTTCTTCTTCTTTTGATACCCTGGAGCCATGTAATCTTTGGTACAACATTTAACTTCTCTGGATTTCTGATTCCTTATCTGTAAAATGGGAGAGTTTGGGGAAAATGGTTCTGAAGACTTTTTCCAGCTTTAGAACCCTGTGATATCATATAAATGAATGGCTATTATACTTCATGAATGGGATTTTGTCAGGATATCACAGCCTGCATGGTAGTTGATACAGTAGACTTCAAAGTGGAATCCGTGGACATCAGAGGCATATAAAACCATCTCCTTGAGTGTGAGAAAAACTCTTTAGAACTTTATTTATTTGCATCTAAAAATTATCTTTAAATATTTTCTATTATGTATTTATGTTATATATACACTGAGATTAATGAGAACAATATATTTCAAACACTGTACTAAGTGCTTTAACATTATTAATTTTATGTAATCCTTAGAGGATTCCATGAGGTGGACACTCTTACCATTCTGATTTTATTTATGAGGAAATTGAGACACAAAGATTGTGAAAATTGCTCAAGATTATACAGAGTTGAAATATTCAAAGTGAAATGTGAACTCAGGTATGAGTTAACCTCCTACCCAGCTACCATGCAATATTAGTTATAAAATACAAAATAAACACACAAATAAATCAATTCTTGTACTATAGGAGGTGTCAGACTCTAAGATGACTGCGCACCCCACCTCACTATTATCCCTGATTCTTCTGTTCTCAGGCTACATAATCCTCTCTCCCTGAGGGTGGGTAAGACCTGTGACTTAATTTTAAGGAACAGAAAAGGCCAAAGGTGAGGATTTGCCACTCCTAAGATTTCATTTGCCAACAGATTTGCTCTAACAGGTTCTCTCCTTTGGTGGCTCTGAAGAAGCAAACTGCCATGCAGTGAGCTGCCTATGGAGAGGGCCACGTGTCAGGGAACCAGAGGTGGGGGTGGGGGCTTCTAGGAGCTGAGAGTGACGTCCAGCCAATAGCTAGAAAAAAAGTGAAACTCTCCTTCCTACAACCACAAGGAATCAAATGCCTCCAATAAAGTCACACGAGTGAGGAAGTGGATCCTTCCCCACACTAGTCTTGAATGAGACCACAGCCCCAGCTGAGACTTCAGTTGCTGCCTTGCACAGGACCCAGACTCCTGACCCACAGAAACTGAGATAATAAATGCACATTGTTTTAAATGTTTAAGTCTGTGCCAATTTGTTACACAGCAATAGAAATCTTTTACAGGAAGAACCTGCTCATGTTTTTAGCCTAAAATTTTCCTGAACTAAAGAACTGAGTTTGCAATATTAAAGGATTTTCCAAGCAAGATTCATAAGATACTTTCATAGACATATTCTTATAAAATGACTGAATCTCGGGGATAAAGGGATCGTTTTACACTTTTTATGGAGAGAGAACAAATCACTTTAAAAAAATAAAGGGTTATCACAGACCATACAACAGGTTCCCACTAGCTATTTTACATGTACACACAGTAGTATATATACGTCAATGCTGTTCTCTCAATGTGTCCCACCCTTTCCTTCCACCTCTGCGTTTACAAGTCTGTTCTCTTTGTCTGTGTCTCTATTCCTGCCTTGCAAATGGATGGGGGGCTGGGGGTGGAAGGCTCAGGAGAGAGGGGATACATGTATGCATATAGCTGATTCACATTGCTGTACAGCAGAGACTAAACACTGTAAAGCAATTATACTCCAATTAAAAAAATAATAATAAAGGCTTTACCTGGCACCACACTCTAAAGGCCACACTACCATCTAGCTCACTCAGGTACACTATTCAGCCAGTATCTGAGTATTGGCATCAACAATACAGAATATTAGAGAGAGCTGTGAGGGCTTTCTTCCCTATGGGCTGAGCTGTCTCATCATGAGGAAAAAGGCTCAGGCATTATTTATTAAAGAATGTATTTAGAGAAATAATTTTTTAATAAATGGTGCCAGCACAACTGTTTATCTATGTAGAAGCAAATTAAATTGGACCCCAATCAGACACTGTAAAATAGTAAATTCTAGACATTTGTATGACCGAGAAAAAGACATACTGAGATATACACCATGATGGTTACTTATAACTTCAAAGAAGCAGTCATAGAGAAGGCAGAATAGAAGAGATTGCCTTTGTATGTCTTTAAATGGCATGAAATAACTCATTAACATAAGTATATTTCAATTTAGTTTGAAATATATTTAGTAAAAGTTTAAAATAAAAAAGAACAAGGTTTATTTTGCTTCCTTGCTTAAAAAAACACATACACGTTTCTCTTCATTTTGTGCGTGCTGTTTTTATTCACTTCATTAGAATTTGCAGATTGCAAAAGAAGTTCTTGGTTATGGAAACAAGTCAATCTATACAAAGATGTTCTCTTCTTTTTCTCAGTCTGCTGACTGACAACCCTCCTTGTTTCATTGTCATTGGAAACTCTTAAGCATATATTTTTCTAACTTTATATCCACACAAGCATAGAACATAGTGGGGGAAAAATATTTGGAAAGTAAGGTGTGGGAACTTAATGTGCTTATTACTGCTGGATATCCCTACTTCTTAATCCTTTCAGTGGATGGAGCTAAGAATTAAGAGTTATAAATTACGAATTCATTTTGATACTTTCAGATGCAGGGGTATAAGAGCCTTTCTTATCTCTCTTCATTCACATGTATATCTCCTGCAGTTAGAATGCTGACTTCTAATAATATCAATGCATTTATTTATTTGTTTTGTTCTATAATACATGCAAAATTGTTTCATATTTACAACACTAATACTATTATCAAAACAAACCTTCTAACTAAAGTTCAAGGTTTCTTTGCAATTCTTTTTAACCTTAGACTATAACCTATTAAGGGTATACAATTAGATTATTGTGTGTAAACATCTATTTGGATTAATTATTTTATCTGTGTGATTATATTATCAGTTTGAAATATAGTTAGCTTCATTTATTTCTGCATACATTAAATTTTAGAGTTGGCCCTTTTATCTTTTTTATTTACTGTGATTTTTGAGCATGTAAAACATTTGCACATTTTGAAGGTCAAAACTATATAAAAAACATGCTGGAGATATCTCACTACAAGCCCTAGTCATTCTTCCATGTGACTACTTACTCCCATAGATGAAACCATTTTTTGTCAAATCTGAATCATCCATCCTACGTTTCCGTTAGCAAAAATAAAAGCCCACATGTACACATACAAAATTATTGATAATTTTTTTTCTGTTTTTTCTTGTATAAAACATAGCATAATATGTGTTTTATTTTGTACCTTGTTCTTTTATTTGACAATTTGTTCTGGAAATCATTCCATATCACTTCACAATGGCTTTCCTCATTTTCACAACATTATGATGATGCACCATAGATAATAGATGTTCATACAGTGATAAATTTTATCTGAATTCAAATAGAGATAAATTTTAAAGTCCTAGCAGGAAAGAAAGAGGAAATGGAATGTCAGAATGGTTAGCAAGTATAGGTACACTGCAGGTGCACTAGGAATGAACATGCTAGTGGGAACCACAGGATTTGTGACCAGAGGTGTGAGTTTTTATGCCTACAGTTCTTAGGTCTGTTTGAGGCAGAGAGTTGAAACTTAGCATCCTCTCCTCATATAATAAGGTCAAGATCCTCAAAGAACTGTACTCTATAAAAGGATAGACCAGAGAAATGTTACTCATTGGCTTAGACGGACAACCAGAAACTTTGTTTGCCTAGACATTATACACTCTTGTTGTTTAATAAGCCTTAAATGAAGAATTTAAATTAAAAATTGATACTTGGACAGTAATAGCCAAGGTAGGTCCTAGGAAAAGTAATATAAAACTCATTCTTAAGATATAGTTCCCCAAAAAGGTCACAAAGGATATTCCCAGGGGAAGGTTATGCTATGATAAAAGTAATTACAAAACCTTCTCAATAAATAGCAGGACTAGAATCTAATGAACTTCAGATAATAGAATAAAAATTGAAAGGGAGTATCAAATAAGGATATTTAAAATGATTGAAGGCAGAAAAGAGTCAAGAGTCTAAAAATGTATGAGCTATCATAAACAAAATACCAGTAGAAAAAGAGCCAAATGATACTTCTAGAAATAAAAATCTAAAGTCCTTGAAATGAAAAATTTAGTAAATAGGTTGAACATAATGATACAAAGAGAGAAAACTGGAAAATAAATATAATTACACAGAATGAAGTTCAGAGAAATAAAGAAATAAAAATTATAAAGAAGAAGTTAAGGTATATGTAGAATCCATTAGTGGCATTTCTGAAAAAAAGAGAGTAAAGATAATAAAAAAAAAAAAGGTAATTTTCAAAGATAAGAATGAAACATTTCCAAAACTGACCCAAGAAATTAATTCTTAAATTAAGGAAACAAAATAATTTGCTTTAAGGACAAATGAATAGTAATCCATACCTTGACTTCTAGTACTACACTCCAAAATACCAAAGGTAAAGGTCAATCTTAGAAGTAATGATAAAGAAGATGTGTGTGTGTGTGTGTATGTGTGAGTTGGTCAGTTATGTCCAACTCTTCACAACCCCATGGACTGTAGCCCACCAGGCTCCTCTGTCCATGGAATTTCCTAGGTGAGAATACTGCATTGGGTGCCATTCCTTTCTCCAGGGGATCTTCCCCATCCAGGAATCAAACCCAGGTCTCCTGCAATGCAGTCAGATTTGATACTGTCTGAGCCACCAGGGAAACCCATAAAGAAGATAGATTCAGTCAGTTCAGTTCAGTCGCTCAGTCGTGTCCGACTCTTTGCAACCCCATGAATCGCAGCACACCAGGCCTCCCTGTCCATCACCAACTCCTAGAGTTCACTCAGACTCACGTCCATCGAGTCAGTGATGCCATCCAGCCATCTCATCCTCTGTCATCCCCTTCTCCTCCTGTCCCCAATCCCTCCCAGCATCAGAGTCTTTTCCAATGAGTCAACTCTTCGTATGAGATGGCCAAAGTACTGGAGTTTCAGCTTCAGCATCATTCCTTCCAAAGAAATCCCAGGGCTGATCTCCTTCAGAATGGACTGGTTGGACCTCCTTGCAATCCAAGGGACTCTCAAGAGTCTTCTCCAACACCACAGTTCAAAAGCATCAATTCTTTGGCGCTCAGCCTTCTTCGCAGTCCAACTCTCACATCCATACATGACCACAGGAAAAACCATAGCCTTGACTAGACGGACCTTTGTTGGCAAAATAATGTCTCTGCTTTTGAATATGCTATCTAGGTTGGTCATAACTTTCCTTTCAAGGAGTAAGCATCTTTTAATTTCATGGCTGCAATCAACATCTGCAGTGATTTTGGAGCCCAAAAAAATAAAGTCTGACACTGTTTCCACTGTTTCCCCATTTCCCATGAAGTGATGGGACCGGATGCCATGATCGTTTTCTGAATGTTGAGTTTTAAGCCAACTTTTTCACTCTCCACTTTCACTTTCATCAAGAGGCTTTTTACTTCCTCTTCACTTTCTGCCATAAGGGTGCTGTCATCTGCATATCTGAGGTTATTGATATTTCTCCCGGCAATCTTGATTCCAGCTTGTGCTTCTTCCAGTTCAGCTTTTCTCATGATGTACTCTGCATATAAGTTAAATAAGCAGGGTGACAATATACAGCCTTGACATACTCCTTTTCCTATTTGGAACCAGTCTGTTGTTCCATGTCCAGTTCTAACTGTTGCTTCCTGACCTGCATACAGATTTCTCAAGAGGCAGGTCAGGTGGTCTAGTATTCCCATCTCTTTCAGAATTTTCCACAGTTTATTGTGATCCACACAGTCAAAGGCTTTGGCATAGTCAATAAAGCAGAAATAGATGTTTTTCTGGAAATAACTTAAAATAAGAATGACTTTTAAAAAAAGCATTATCAGTTTTAAAAGCATTTTAAGAGATGCAAAAAAGCAATACATCATGCTAAAAAATATTATAAGAAAATTCCAAACTGATATGCCTCTAATAACACAGGCTCAAAAAAGTAAAGCAAAAATTGAGAGAGACATGAGAGGAGATTAACAAATCCACACTCACAATGGGAGATTTTAACATAACTGTTTTAGTAATGCTGCTGCTGCTAAGTTGCTTGAGTCGTGTCCAACTCTCTGCGACCCCATAGACAACAGCCCACCAGGCTCCCCCATCCCTGGGATTCTCCAGGCAAGAACACTGGAGTGGGTTGCCATTTCTTTCTCCAGCGCATGAAAGTGAAAAGTGAGAGTGAAGTTGCTCAGTCATGCCGGACTCTTAGTGACCCCATGGACTGCAGCCCACCAGGCTCCTCCGTCCATGGGATTTTCCAGGCAAAAGAGTACTGGAGTGGGGTGCCACGGCCTTCTCGGTAAAGGTAAATTGGAGAAGGAAATGGCAACTCACTCCAGTGTTCTTGCCTGGAGAATCCCAGGGACGGGGGAGCCTGGTGGGCTGCCGTCTATGGGGTCGCACAGAGTCGGGCACTACTAAAGTGACTTAGCAGCAGCAGTAGCAGCAAGATAGAGAAGAGGTAGGGAAGACTTGGAGAGCAAAACTATTCGAGGCCTAGAGAAAAGCTTAGTGGATCTCCTTAAAGTGATAGGGAGACCAGTGCAGTTGGAATTCACTAGTGAAGGAGGAAAGGCAGAGAGAGTATCGCATGGCTGAAAAGGATCATTAGAAACTAGACTACTGCTTGCAAATCTTTTTTTCTAATGAAGCAAAATTTGGGGTTTTATCTGAAAACAATGGAAAGGCACTAAGAGATTTAAGAAAGGAGGCAGACATGACTTGATTTGGATGAGGAAAACTTGTCTTTTATGCTGCAGGGAAATTGGATGAAATCAGCTAAGAATGGAGATCGGAGATCAGTTAGGACCCAAAGTCGTATTTCAGGCAAGAGATGATGGGGCTTTGGACTAGGATGGGAGCAAGACGGAGTGAAAATAAAAAGGAATAGATTAATGTGAGAGATATTTAGGAGATATTTACAGGATTCAGCCTTTCCTTTCCATAGTAGGAGGAAGGGCCAGAAGTGTCCAATTTGTTGAAATGAATAGATAATAAGTAATACCAAAAAAGAAGACCACCAGATGTAGTGTTCCACAAACAGGTTGAAATTTTTCTTGCTTCTAGGCCCTTTGTTTGGAACACTGAACTTCTTGCTTTTCTTTTAAATATACCACTCATCTCCTGCAAGACCCAGAGGATGTCTGATTTCTTCCATTCATAGTAATTTATATTCCTACAGCATAATCTGTCCTTTACAGTTTCTCTTAATTGTTGCAGGAATAGACTCAAGCCTGAAGGTCTACTAATGAGACAAGATGCTTAGCAATGTGAACCTGGGAAGCTGAGTGTTGACTCACAGTCAGCACTAAGACATTTGCCAAACATACCAGAGTTGTTCTGTTACTTGAGTCTAGCAACAAGGCGCACATATACCCGCGGTCTCCAGAAACACTGAGAAGGGACTAGAGACTATAAAACCCCTATTAAAATGACAAAGAGCTTCTCAAAGGACCTATGGGTTTCTTTCCCTAAGTGGTAGTAGCAGCAGCTTCTGGGCACCTTCAATTGAAAGCTGCCCTCTCACTTGCTCTGTGCAGCAGCCATCTGTGCATACTTAATTAATTTGTTTACCCATATTAAAGGAGCTCATATTCTTTTTGTGTCTTTTGACATTTTAAGGCTTCAGCTGGTGTTAAAAGAACTGCTGAGGGATTTACTCATGTGCAATCAAATCCTTGGAACTGCCTGCAACTTTAAACCATTTGGGTCTCTACCTATTTATCCAACTGATTAGTGATTCTTCTTTCTCCTTCCATGTCTATTAAGTTTGATAGTCTCTAATTTTTTGTTGTTGTTGTTGATAATGATTATAGTTACCTTTATGTTGCTTCTTTTTTGTGATAACCGGGAGTGATTCATTAATTGGAAAGCATCATGCCTGGGCTCAAATCTCTCCCAGTGGATTTCCATCATACTTAGAATGATAATGATGGGTTATAAGACCCTGGGCTTCCCTGGTGGCTCAGTGGTAAAGAACCACCTGCATTAGGAGGCATTGTGCATTTGGTAGGAGATGTGCATTTGATCTCTGGGTCAGGAAGATTCCCTGGAAAAGGAAATGGCAACCCATTCAAGTATTCTTGCCTGGGAAATCCCATGGACAGAGGAGTCTGGCGGGGTGCAGTCCATGCGGTTGCAAAAGTCAAACATGACTTAGTAACTAAAACAACAACATAAGACCCTACCTAATCTGACCTTTGACCATGTCTTGTAGCTCATTTTCCCTTTTCCTCTTAACTTACCATACTCTAGCCAGGTCGCTTACCTTCCTGGAACACAACAAACACATACACCCCTCAGGGCCTTTGCAATTTCTGTCCTCTTTACTGGGAGACTCTTCCTCCAGTATTGACGTGGATGACTATAGTGAATATCCCAGATGTCCGCTAATCTCTGGTTCTCTTTTACTTCCAGATACACAAAGGATTACTCTGATGCTAGACCAATGACTTGTGAACAGAAGAGGCATGTTACTTTTAAGTAAAGGCTTTAGTTGAATTTAGTTGTGCTACTTGACTCTCCAGCCTTCTGCCCTCTTGTCATGGGCAGAAAGGCCACCTATTCTAGGTGGTACTGCTACAAGTCGGCAGAGCCTGTCAGCCAGGATGACTGCATGATGGCTACAGAATCCTCAACCCAAGCCGGACATCACTGTGGGTGAGAAATTCTCCGTTGTTATTTTAAACCACTGAACAACTCCTTTGTTGTTTTAAACCACCACTGAAGTTCTGTGGTGGTTGGCTACTCCAACATAACCAAGACTTCCCTGATTGGTAGATCTCATTTAAGTCTTTGCTCAAATTTCATCTCGTCAAAAGATCTTTTTATCCAAAATACATGTCTTCTCTCTATTTCTCTCTGTGTATCAACTTGGCTTTATTTTTCTTCACTAGATCTATTTTCCTCTAGAAAATAGAATGGAAGTTCTATGAAGGTAGGGAATTTGATTTGCTCATTGATGTACTAATTAACGTTAAGAATAGTCCCAGGAACAGAGTAGATAACCGATAGTTATTTGTTGAATACATGAATATTTATTGTAAAAAGTAAAATATTACAGATAAGTTGAATTTAGAAAGTAAACATGTAATTCTCTCTCCCAGAAATAATTACTATTTTTTATAGTTTTTTTCTAAATCATGTTCCATTTGTATACTAATTCATGTCTAACTACATGGAATATACTGTGTTTTTTTTAAATTAAAATGGAATATGCTTTCCTACATAAGTTATTCTGAAACTTGTTTTCCCATATAACAATTACTCATGGATGGTTTAAGACAATGTTTAAAGATTTCTCACTCTTTTAAACTACTCAACAGAATTCACCTTCTTAATAACTGTTAGTTTCCCAAGTTTCTGAAACCTATTATTCATCTATTTCAAATAAAATTTGTTGCATTCCTACCTTTGCAGGATATGGATATTCAGCTATAAGTAAGAAGACAAGATTCTTACATTCAAGGAGCTTATGTTAAAGTTGTAAGAGACAGAATATAAGCACAAGGAAGTCAAAATACGAATACTTCAGGTGGTGATAAGCCCATCCAGGGACATAAAAATGAACATGGGAATGTGGTAGAGAGTGACTGAGGACAAAGATGGTCACAACAGTTTTCTGGAGGTACTTTTAAGCTCAGCTCAAAGGTGAATGGGAGCTAGCTCTGTATATATTCAGGGAAGAGAGTCAGTTCCAAGCAAAAAGGCACTTCCGAGTAGACTTGCCATGTCTGAGGAACAGAAAGACCAGTCCAGCTAAAGTGTGGTTTGTGAGCAGAAGCATCACATGGAGCAAGGTCAACAAAGAAAGCAGTGGTAATGTGGTACTCATAGTGGAAAAAAGTGAAAGTGTTTGTCCTTCAGTTGTGTTCGGCTCTTTGTGACCCCATGGACTATAGCCTACCAGGCTCCTCTGTCCATGGGATTCTCCAGGCAAGACTACTGGAGTGGGTAGACATTCCCTTCTCCAGGGGATCCTCCTGACTCAGGGGTCCTACCCAGATCTCCTGTGTTGCAGGCAGGTACTTTACCCTCTGAGCCACCAGGGAAGCCCTAAGCTTAGTCGCTCAGTTGTGTCTGACTACTTTGTGGCCCCCACAGACTGTAGCCTGACAGCCTCCTCTGTCTATGGGATTTCCCAGGCAAGAATCCTGTAGTGATACGCATAGTAGGTGGTGGTAAAAAATATAACTGACATTCTTAGTTAACAGAAATACATACAATTTCAAGGTAAAATCCTACTAAATATTCAGAATGGGAAAAATTTCCCATTTGAGTCTCTACTTATAGCATTCCACAAGACATATTGAATCCAAAGTCTGAGCAGAACCTTAGAAGGTTTCAGCTCTTTTATAAGGCACCGTTAAGGTGGCCATAAAATGTTTAGCCCTTAAAAATATTTTCTACAGCTCAGCAGTATGTCTGAGATAACTTTAAATGTTAATGAAATGTTTCATAAGTCCACTGTTTTTGAAGGCTGTTAGGAGTTTAAGGAACTTCTTAAATATCATCTCATAAAAAAAAAATCTAACTTAAGATTAACTTACATGGAGAAACTACATCACAGCAGACCTAGTATATGACTCGAATTCAATCATTATTTTCTTCTGAAAAGGAGACAGGATTGATTCTGTTCTGGCCTTAAGTAGGTACTTGAAAAGATCTATTTTTTTTTTTTTTTCAAATAAAAACATATCAGTGGGAATAAAATTCTTTATAGCCTATAATTCAGGAGCGAACTTTTATGGAACTCTTTGGCATTGTGGATATATGTCTGATGGAATCACATATAACTGAAGAATCTAGAGTGTTTAGTTCCTGGTGATCCATTAGGGTAAAATTTGGGGCAGTGGAAACCCTACTGCTTGACACATCCTTCTATTCAACTTTAAGCAGGGAAAGGGAAAGAAAAGCAGCACTTTCTCATAGACACATTTTTTGTTTGTTATTGTTAATTATTTATTTAATGTGCTTTTTAATTTCCTATGATGACAATGTTCTGAAGTAACACTAAACAACTAAGGGAGGAGTTATAGAAGTTTAATCCAGAACATTGAAGCAGAGTAGCTGCTTCAGGAAAGTCAAATACACTTACCTTGAATTCTCTGGTGGTTCAAACAGTAAAAAATCTACCTGCAGTGCAGGAGAACCAGATTCGATCCCTGGATCAGGAAGATCTCCTGGAGAAGGGAGTGGTAACCCATTCCAGTGTTCTTGCCTGGAGAATCCCATGAACAGAGGAGTCTGGCAGGCCAGAATCTATGGGGTCGCAAAGAATCTGATACAACTGAGCAACTAAGCACACACACAAATTCATAAAATCTTTCATTTCTCTGGGAGAAGTTCATGTGGATTTGCCTTGTTTAATTAACTTCCTTTAGTATACATTACCCCTTTCACACTGGGAGATGTATGTGAGTTAAATCAGGGCAGCATGACAGTAGTTTCGTCAATGCTGAAAAAGCAAATTGCTCCTTTCAATTACCCAATTCCTTTCTTGCTGGGCCAATACACACAATCAAGTTAAAACTTACAGGAGACATAAATGTCATTCCTTCTTCCCCAAAGGATATTCTGACTAAGAACTCTTATTTCCCTTTTGGTTTGGTTTGGTTTTGCTGCTCACATTGAAGTAATGAAGGCGACATTCATCGTCCCTTGCCATTTAATAGAGGTAATAATTGCTAGCTAGCATGGACTGTGATGCTGAAACCAAGAAAAAGCCTTTTCAATCATGGCCCCTGCATTTCAATCCAAGCCCCCGCTGTAGAACACTGGAGAACAAGGTGTAAATCAGTTTAAAAACATAGTTCTGCATTCAAAGCATTGTGGTTTACAGCTCTCAAATGACCTCCATCTATCTTCCTTAGCTGTAGAGGTGTATAATTGAACTAAAGAGAGCCTTGAGTAATGAGGTTGAGAGTGGCAGCTCCATTGCTGTAGCTTAATAGTGTAACTGCCGCATGGTTTTTTATCTCCTAAAATGTAACAAAATAGTCCAGGAGGCCTGATTCTTCAGGGTGACACTTGCTGAGAGTCTATATTTTAAAATAAAAATAGGTTTTTTATAAGCCCCAAACTATAAATCTCTCTCTACAAGAGAGTTCCCCAAATACAATTATGTAAGCCATTCTCTGCTGGAGCAGAGACCGATATGAATACATGCAATAAGCTATACTTCCTTTTGTGGGGAAATCATTTTTAAGCCTTTATTTTTCTTATGCAAAAAATGGCTCCTTTTGGGGGGGTTGGAGAATGATAACAGTCTCATGTTATGTACTGCTGGGAGCTATAGCCAGAAGACACGTTATTTCAAGTTTTCTTTTTAAGAAAATTTTATTTGGTTTAATCAAGGAAACTCAGGAGATATTGCTTTTAGAGAATTATTTTTTCCAAGGAGCAGTTCACTTGCAAATGTATATATATTTTTTCTTTTCAGTATATATATTTTATATGCATTTATCAGGACCCAACCATACACAAATTACTGTGTGAGTAGTTTAGCAGAGCCTAAAAACTGAACAAAGACATAACTACCTCCTCTTGGACTCCTCTTGGAGTATATTATTGACTGAACATTAAGAATGAGCTTATTAACATAGTCATTTCATATGCATAACTAGGATACCATGGATGACTTTAGGGGTTCTTAAATATCTGTTGTCCCCACAAACTAGACCCTAAAAACTGAAACAACAACAACAACAACAACAAAACAGTTTGCTGACTATGCTTGAAATTCTATCACTTGGATATTCAATCCAATTGCACAAGATATTCCTGGCTAACATGAAAACTTCACTAGCAGGAGTAAATTATTAACTAATAGTAACGGCAACAACTAATATTTGCTGATAGCTTACAATGTTCTGTAGAGTTCTAAGTATGGTATATCATGAACCCTTTTCATCCTCAAAACAACCTATTACTTATCATCATTTTACAAATGCAAAGAAACTGAAGCAAGAACAGAGAAGTTAATTTGCCCAAAGTTGTAATTAATGTAAGGCAGAGCCAAGATGGTCTGACTTCAGCATCATTGGTCCAAATCAGTCTATTGGTGTGGATAAAATGATCAGTTATATTAGTGGGAAGAGACAAGGAGAACTGGGAGCATTGAGAGAGATGATGCTGGCACTGTACAGAGACTTCCTTCAGCACTTAAAACTCAGTCCAGGACTGGGAGTGGGACAGTCTGTGCTGCACACCTTGGTAATACCACCAAATGTTCCTTAAAACTAATACCATGTCACTTACACCATTGTATGCTTTGTCGCTCAGTCATGTCCAACTCTTTGCGACCCCATCAACTATAGTCCACCATGCTGCTTTGTCCATGGGGATTCTCCAGGCAAGAATAATGGAGCAGGTTGTCATGCATTCCTCTAGGGGATCTTCCCAACCCAGGAATCTAACCCAGGTCTCCCGCATTGCAGGCAGATACTTTACCTTTTGAGCTACCAGTGTGTTGCAGAAAGCCGTTGAGGTCAAAATTATTTTTATCATGATACATGTTATTTACATTTTCACTTTGTTGATATTTCAGTGATGATACAAAAGCAAATGGTGGTCAAATGGCTGACTGCTGCTGCTAAGTCGCTTCAGTAGTGTCTGACTCTGTGCACCCCATAGATGGCAGCCCACCAGGCTCCCCCATCCCTGGGATTCTCCGGGCAAGAACACTGGAGTGGGTTGCCATTTCCTTCTCCAATGCATGAAAGTGAAAAGTGAAAGTGAAGTCGCTCAGTCGTGTCCAATTCTTAGCGACCCCATGGAATGCAGCCCATCAGGCTCCTCCGTCTATGGGATTTTCTAGGCAAGAGCACTGGAGTGGGGTGCCATTGCCTTCTCCAACTCAGCATAAATGAAGGCAATGGAACCAAACATTGAATTCTTCTCCAACACACACTTACAATAAAAACGTGCCAGTTTCACTATGGACTGACCTTAGTGAAAGCAGTGAAAATTATTATTATTATTTTTAATATTGACCATAAGTCCATGTACTTTTAAAATAGTTTCTGTAATAAATGGGGAATATGCATAAAGCACTTCTGCTGAGTAACCAAATTTCTATGGTTGCCTTAAGGAGAAACACTCACATGATTATGTAAGTTACAAGCAAAACTAGCCACATTTTTTCATAGAATACTTTTTTCACTTGAAAGAATGACAAATGCATCAACTTGGATATGGTAGATATGTTATCTAAAATGAACACCAAGGAAAGTAACTGACAAGATTTGATGCCAATGTTAACATTTGAGACTTTAAGTGAAAGTTAAAATGCTGGAAAAACTTGTATTGGCTTTTGGGAGCTTCTCAGCTTCCTAACAGTTGATGACTTTTATGAGGAGCTCAGTGGTGGGACCAACAAATGCGACTTTTTAGCATTGCATAATAGAACATGTCAACAATTAGAAGATGTGCTTACATACGTATCCCAATGTTCATGGCAGCACTGTTTACAATATCTAGAACATGGAAGCAACCTAGATGTCCATCAGCAGATAAATGGATAACCAAGTTGTAGTAACTATACACAATGAAACATTCAGTTCAGTTCAGTCGCTCAGTCATGTCTGACTCTTTGCGACCCCATGAATCGCAGCACGCCAGGCCTCCCTGTCCATCACCAACTCCCGGAGTCCACCCAAACCCATGTACATAGAGTTGGTGATGCCATCCAACCATCTCATCCTCTGTCATCCCCTTCTTCTCCTGCCCTCAATCTTTCCCAGCATCAGGGTCTTTTCAAATGAGTCAACTCTTCGCATGAGGTGGCCAAAGCATTGGAGTTTCAGCTTCAACACCAGTCCTTCCAATGAATAAGGACTGATCTCCTTTAGGATAGACTGGTGGGATCTCCTTGCAGTCCAAGGGACTCTCAAGAGTCTTCTCCAACACCACAGTTCAAAAGCATCAATTCTTCAGCACTCAGCTTTCTTCACAGTCCAACTCTCACATCCATACGTGACCACTGGAAAAACCATAGCCTTGACTAGACGGACCTTTGTTGGCAAAGTAATGTCTCTGCTTTTGAACATGCTATCTAGGTTGGTCATAACTTTCCTTCCAAGGAGTAAGTGTCTTTTAATTTCATGGCTGCAATCACTATCTGCAGTGATTTTGGAGCCTCCCAAAATGAAGTCTGACACTGTTTCCACTGTTTCCCCATCTATTTCCCATGAAGTGATGGGACCAGATGCCATGATATTATTTTTCTGAATGTTGAGCTTTAAGTCAACTTTTTCACTCTCCTCTTTCACTTTCATCAAGAGGCTCTTTAGTTCTTCTTCACTTTCTGCCAAAAGGGTGGTGTCATCTGCATATCTGAGGTGATTGCTATTTCTCCCGACAATCTTGATTCCAGCTTGTGCTTTTTCCAGCCCAGCCTTTCTCATGATGCACTCTGTATACAAGTTAAATAAGCAGGGTGACAATATACAGCCTTGACGTACTCCTTTTCCTATTTGGAACCAGTCTGTTGTTCCATGTCCAGTTCTAACTGTTGCTTCCTTATCTGCATACAGGTTTCTCAAGAGGCAGATCAGGTGTCTGGTATTCTCATCTCTTTCAGAATTTTCCACAGTTTATTGTGATCCACACAGTCAAAGCAGATGAGGCAATGGCACCCCACTCCAGTACTCTTGACTGGAAAATCCCATGGGCAGAGGAGCCTGGAAGGCTTCAGTCCATGGGGTCACTGAGGGTCAGACACGACTGAGCGACCTCACTTTCACTTTTCACTTTCATGCATTGGAGAAGGAACTGGCAACCCACTCCAGTGTTCTTGCCTGGAGAATCCCAGGGATGGGGGAGCCTGGTGGGCTGCCGTCTACGGGATCGCACAGAGTCGGACATGACCGAAGTGACTTAGCAGCAGCAGCACATAGTCAAAGGATTTGGCATAGTCAATAAAACAGAAATAGATGTTTTTTCTGGAACTCTCTTGCTTTTTCGATGATCCAGTGGATGGAAACATTACTCAGCCATTAAAAACGAATGCATTTGAGTCAGTTCTAATGAGGTGGATGAACCTAGAGCCTATTATACAGAATGAAGTAGGTCAGAAAGAGAAAGACAAGTACCATGTGTTAATGCATATATAGGGAATCTAGAAAGATGATACTGATGAACCCATCTGCAAGGCAGCAATGGTGACACAGATCTAGAGAACAGACTTATGGATACAGTAGGGGGAGGAGAGAATTGAGACAGTAGCACTGAAATACATGCATTACCATGTTTAAAAGTACTAGGTTGGTGCAAAAATAATTTTGGTTTTGCATTGTTGAACTTTGCCTTTTGATTTTGGAACACATTCTTAAATAAGTGTGGTTATGTTATTTTAAAAAGATGTCCTTAACTCATTGGTCCATTTTTTCTAGGTTATCAATGCATAATGTTAGATGAATGATGTTACAAAGCCATGCACAATAAGCATGAGTCATACAGAATCATACAATGTATGACATTAAAGAATCATTCATGAGTGAGAGATCCATTAATGGTGGATCTCTGATGGAACAGAGTATGAAAAGCACATGGATATGATTTAAAATTCCACACTGAAACTAATCTTGAAGAAACTATCATCTGTTGAACTTGACTAATGTGTAAAAAAAGAAATTCACAACTATTTGAAAAATCCATTAAAATGCTTCTTGCTTTTCCAGCTACATACCAACATGAGGCTGAATTTTCTTCATATGCCTCAATCAAAACAACATATTGCAACACATTACAGAAGCAGATATAAAAATCCAGCTATCTTCTATCTAGTCAGACATCTAAGAGGTTTTCAAAAATGTACAACAATGCTGTTATTTTTCAGTTGGGGGGAACATAGTTATAGATGTCTTATCTATATAGTTGTAAATTGAACCATGAACTTCCAGATGTTCAAGCTGGTTTTAGATAAGGCAGAGGAATCAGAGATCAAATTGCCAACATCCGCTGGATCATGGAAAAGGCAAGAGAGTTCCAGAAAAACATCTATTTCTGCTTTATTGACTACACCAAAGCCTTTGACTGTGTGGATCACAATAAACTGTGGAAAATTCTGAAAGAGATGGGAATACCAGACCACCTGACCTGCCTCTTGAGAAACCTATATGCAGGTCAGGAAGCAATAGTTAGAACTGGACATGGAACAACAGACTGGTTCCAAATAGGAAAAGGAGTACGTCAAGGCTGCATATTGTCACCCTGCTTATTTAACTTCTATGCAGAGTACATCATGAGAAACGCTGGGCTGGAAAAAGCACAAGCTGGAATCAAGATTGCCAGTAGAAATATCAATTACCTCAGATATGCAGATGACACCACCCTTTTGGCAGAAAGTGAAGAAGAACTAAAGAGCCTCTTGATGAAAGTGAAAGAGGAGAGTGAAAAAGTTGGCTTAATGCTCAACATTCAGGAAACTAAGATCATGGCATCTGGTCCCATCACTTCATGGGAAATAGATGGGGAAACAGTGGAAACAGTGTCAGACTTTTTTTGGGGGGGGGCTCCAAAGTCACTGCAGATGGTGATTACAGCCATGAAATTAAAAGACGCTTACTCCTTGGAAGGAAAGTTATGACCAACCTAGATAGCATATTAAAAGCAGAGACATTACTTTGCCACCAAAGGTTCATCTAGTCAAGGCTATGGTTTTTCCAGTGGTCACGTATGGATGTGAGAGTTGGACTGTGAAGAAAGCTGAGCGCTGAAGAATTGATGCTTTTGAACTGTGGTGTTGGAGAAGAGTCTTTCGATTCCCTTGGACTGTAAGGAGATCGAACCAGTCTATTCTAAAGGAGATCAGTCCTTGGTGTTCTTTGGAAGGAATGATGCTAAAGCTGAAACTCCAGTACTGTGGCCACCTCATGCGAAGAGTTGACTCATTGGAAAAGGCTCTGATGCTGGGAGGGATTAGGGGCAGGAGGAGAAGGGGACAATAGAGGATGAGATGGCTGGATGGCATCACCGATTCAATGGACGTGGGTTTGGGTGAACTCCGGGAGTTGGTGATGGACAGGGAGGCGTGGCATGCTGCAATTCATGGGGTCGCAAAGAGTCAGACACGACTGAGTGACTGAACTGAACTGAATGAGTTTATTGTTACTTTTAAGTGAATTATTAGTAAGTAAATAAATCTTGTTTTCTGTTTCAATTTTGAACACAGTAAATATCAATAGATGTAATCTACATAAAAGTCCTTTGAAAACTGCAATATTTTTTTAAGAATGTAAAGGAATCCAGAGACCAAAATTTTTAGAACCACCAGAGCATCTTTTAGGATGGATTTGGCTTCTGACAATAGAATGTCCAACTGACAGCAGTTCAATGGATAGAAAATATTATTCTCTTTGATGAGTTTGAGCTAACTGTGAGAGTTAGAGGGAACAGACCTCCACACAATCCTGTCCCCTCAACTTCTGATATCCACTGCAGGTTTGAAGGGTTTCTAAAACCACCCTTAGTTTCAATAATTCACTAGAAGAACTCGCAAAGAAAGCATACAGGTGAAAATCAGCCAAGGCAGGTCCAGGAAGTGGAAATTTCAGACATCCTCTCCCCATGGAGTCAAGGACAGTGATAACTTCTCCTGACCACTATGTGAAAGCACCTACATATTCCTACCAATTAGGTTCAGCTCACCCAAGGCTCAGTGCCCAGAGTTTTTGTCAGAACTCAATCACTCACTGCCCATGTGGCTGCTTTTCACTTTCCAACCATTCCAGAGATCAGGTTGATACATTTCATCTCTAGTCCACCCAGAGGAAGAGCTGATACCATGATCTTGACGCAAAATCCCCAATGTAAACCACATTACTATACAGCTAAAAACCAAAGCCCCCAGACAAACAGAGACACTTAAAGCAAGCATGACAGGACTGGTTCAGCATGTTAGTGATTGTCTTAAGGACCCAGGGTCTTACGTTTACTCTACCACCATCAGTGTGTTGGCTTTTTCTCATTCTTGTCACTTGGCTGGTACATAGTAGCCCCATCCAGGGGATTTTGTCCTCTCACAGCACTTAAAGGGGTCCAGGAATGTGTGTGGGAGGTGTGGGAAGAGGAAAAACATCCCCAGAAGCCTCCCAGTAGTGGTGAGAATGATGCCCTCGGAGCTTCAGAGTGCACCTGAGAAATGCTTCCAGTGCTTCTGATGTCATTTCCTGGGGAAGCAGGGGGGTGATGGTTGGCCTGGGATGATCATGACTCATCTCCCACTGAATTCATTGCACTCACAGCAAAATCAGTAATTCAAAGCAGGAAGGAGAATCGCTGTTGTGCAGAAGAGTTTTCTTGAAGGTTAATATGCATACAAATCTCCCCAGGGACTTTGTTAAAATGCAGATTCTGATCCAATAGGTTTGGGATGGAGCCTAAGCTTCTACATTTCTTAAAAGCTTCCCCATAATTCTAACGCCAGTCTCTGGACTGCTCTTTTGGTAGCAAGGAATTAGGAGACAGTGCTTGCCACAGAGAGGCTCATGCAGAAAATCAGTGTGGCTCCCATATGAACAGATTTGTCCCTTGAGCCACTACTCCATGGATTAAACTAGACCATAGGGTTATAGATGATAGAATTTCAGATCTATTTATAATAGTCACTATAAAGAAGGCTGAGCACCAAAGAATCGATGTTCCCGAATTCTAGTGCTGGAGGACACTTGAGAGTCCCTTGGACAGCAAGATCAAACCAGTCAATCCTAAAGGAAATCACTCCTGAATATTCACTGGAAGGACTGTTGCTGAAGCTGAGGCTCCAATACTTTGGCCACCTGGTGCAGTCAACTCATTGCAAAAGCACATGATGCTGAGAAAGATTGAAGGCAAGGGAAGAGGGAGACAGGATGAGATGGTTAGATAGCATCACGGGCTCAATGGATATGAATTTGAGTAGACTCCAGGGGATAATTAAGGACAGAAGACGCTGGTGTGCTACAGTCCACAAGGTCACAGAGAGTCAGACATGAATCCGCAACTGAACAACAACACAAATGTTATAGATAGAATTTAGAGGTTTTTCTGTACCAGGATTTTACACTTGCTCATTTAATCTTCCTAACAACTACATGAAGCAGATATTCTTTTGATCCCTATTGTCTATCTGAAGAAATAAACACTGAAAAAGTTTTGGTAAATAATTCTCAGGGGCAAGGCTTGAAACCAAATCTTTTGGCATCCAGATCCTAAATGCTATAACACTAGAATATCGGCAGTCACTCTTATTGAATAGGTTTAAAAACAAGTGGACATACCTGAGATTTCATAGTTAGTGACAGAGATGATCCTTGATCTCTACCCTATTCCCATGGTCCTCCTTCTGTCCCCCCACAACCCCCATCTTTCATGCAGTTTATCAGCCTAACTCCTACTATAACACACAAAAGGATTCTAGTATCAGTTCAGTTCAGTTCAGTCGCTCAGTCATGTCTGACTCTTTGCGACTCCATGAACCACAGCACACCAGGCCTCCCTGTCCATCACCAACTCCTGGAGTTCACTCAAACCCTTGTCCATTGAGTCGGTGATGCCATCCAGCCATCTCATCCTCTATCATCCCCTTCTCATCCTGCCCTCAATCTTTCCCAGCATCAGGGTCTTTTCAAATGAGTCAGCTCTTCGCATCAGGTGGCCAAAATATTGGAGTTTCAGCTTCAACATCAGTCCTTCTGATGAACACCCAGGACTGATCTTTAGGATGGACTGGTTGGATTTCCTTGCAGTCCAAGGGACTCTCAAGAGTCTTCTCCAACACCACAGTTCAAAAGCATCAATTCTTCAATGCTCAGCTTTCTTTATAGTCCAACTCTCACATCCATACATGACTACTGGAAAAACCATAACCTTGACTAGACGGACCTTTGTTGGCAAAGTAATGTCTCTGATTTTTAATATGCTGTCTAGGTTGGTCATAACTTTCCTTCCAAGGAGTAAGTGTCTTTTAATTTCATGGCTGTAATCACCATCTGTAGTGATTTTGGAGCCCAGAAAAATAAAGTCAGCCACTGTTTCCACATCTATTTGCCATGAAGTGATGGGATCAGATGCCATGATCTTCGTTTTGTGAATGTTGAGATTTAAGCCAACTTTTTCACTCTCCTCTTTCACTTTCATCAAGAGGCTCTTTAGTTCTTCACTTTCTGCCAAAAGGGTGGTGTCATCTGCATATGTGAGGTGATTGATATTTCTCCTGGCAATCTTGATTCCAGCTTGTGCTTCCTCCAGCCCAACATTTCTCATGATATCTACCTTCTATTTGAGATAAAACATATTGTTTCTAAACTGAGTATCCCATATATTTATCTTTTAAATATAATTTGACTTCTTTCTACACCTTCCCATCATGTTTCTGAACCTGACAGAAATTGCAATTCCTTTAAGAAATATGGGTCCTAAGAAACTGAACACAAATAAGTGCCCATGGCACGGGCTTTGGGTTTTTCAGTTGATTTGTCTGCACTTGTTCCCTTTTATTCATTTGCTCATTCCTTCTTTCCACAAGTATATGTTGAATAGCCTCTGTGTGCCAAACATCATTCTAGATGTAGACAATATGGATACATCTTAAAATAGTTTTTAATATCAGTAGAATAAAAAAATATTTTATTGAAAAGTTTGTCACTGTATTGAGGATGGTTCCCCACCCTTTTAGACATAGTCACGTTTTGCATAGACTTCAACCAAGGAATAACCTACAGGGAGGGCTACTTCAACTATACCTTCAACAATCTTTCCCCAGACACTGATTCCTACAAAAAGTAGGCAAAATGGACAATAAAGGAAAGGGTGTGGTCTTTCTCAAGGACACAACTATGTATGAAGCTGTTTATTGCAGCATCCTTCTCTAAAAGCAACATATGTCAAAAATGACTAGTAGCTTGTATGTCTAATGATAGAGAAATGCTTAAGTAAATGATGGCATATCACCTTGATTGGCTTTTATATTATAAAACAATTACAAAGAATAATGAATTCTAACAGCATTATGAAAAATATTTAAGACATGAAAAGTATGGCAGGTGGTTAAGATATATAATACTAGGTGGTAAGCATTATATTATTTTCTATATTGTTGCATGTTTGATGTAGTTCAAAATGAAAACAGAGAAAAATTAACTAATGAACTGAAAAGCAGATATGCTTTGCTAAAGCTCTGTAGTGTAGAGAATTCATCCTACCCATTCCCATCCCCACTAGGACTGTCTTAATTCTAGCCTTACTACATCTTGCCTAGGTTATGGTAACAGTTCCTTTACTCATCCATGTGTTTAACTAAAAAAAATTGAGTAGGCTCTGGAGCTACAGAAATGGAAGACTTGTACCTACCCCAAATTATGTAGACTAGGTTTAGACACTGTTGCTTAGTCTCCCAGCCTCTGACCTCTATCCTGCCTCTAGGAATGAGCTTTCTAAAATACTACTTTGATCATGTTTAGACTCCCTTACAGGTTAGCCACCGCCTGTGCATAAAGTCCAAAGTCCTCTGTGTAATGTACACCCCCTTCTCATATGACTGCTGTTTGCTTTAGTTAAATCTGTTGCTTCTGCTCTTCATCCCAACCTAAGTACCACCTCCACTAAACATCATGCCATTCAATGAGTGCAAAGGACCACCATCTGCTCACTCACACTTGTACTGCTCTTCATTTTCACTCAGAAGACTTCAGAGCCCTTACTCACCAGGTCAGCTATAATTTAGCTCCAGAATTCACCCCAAGCTGAGTCTTCTAGGATGCCTCCCTCCCTCCAGACTGGGTCAGCTGTTCCTCTCCCCCAGTATTCTTCTCATTAGTAAACCAATACTAACCAATGTCATTGTGATTATTATTCTGTACTTCATTTATCTACTAATTAATGATCATCTTTGGGACAGGGACAGTATGCCTCATTTCAGACAGAGTAGTGACTACACAGGGATTTGGAATCATAAAGCTTAGGTTTGTATCCCAACCATCTGGTTACTCTAAAATAACTGAGTTACTGCGTGTGATTAAATAAGATAATATAGGTACAACATATAGGGATCACTCAACACATTTAAGCTATTATTATTTCTATTGCTTTTTAATCCTTCTTCTGTCTCCATGGTAAATAATAAATACTCAATGTGCAATTGATGAATGAAAGCATGAATGAAGTAAATAGTTACATCCTAATTTGGGGATGATAGCTTTTGATCTGGACATTTTGGCTGCTGCCTTTGTTCTTTGAAAAATACCTGGAAAGGGCATCAGAAAGAGAAGAAGCCATTGAAAAGGAAAAGATTATAAGAGAGGAGAATGATCAAGGGAAAGAGATATTGGTGGAGATTCACAAGTTGGGGCAAGAAGGAAAAGAAAAAAAAAAATGGAAGAGGATAATTGGAAGGTAATTTAGACTTCTGAAACTCGCTAATTATGGTGTTGTCATTTCCTATTTGCGGTAGAAACTTGTGGAATTATCTGTACAGCACTGCCCTCTCTGCCCCTTTCTTCTTCCAGGAAATGTCTGTCTCTAATCTCTGACCAAACTGGTTTGAGATGGGTTCCTGACCCAGGCTGAGTCAATGAGCCCAGAGTTGTAGCATATAAGATCCGTGACTATGTGGGTCACTGTATTCGTGCAGACTGGAGACACATAGGCTGCCATTCTGGGAGGACAGAGAGAAGAATCAGATAACCCTGACATTCAAGGAATTGTTTCTCATTGTTTCAGATACTCATGTTCCCATGAACCCTGTCACTCAGGCAGTCCATGAAATAAGCAAGCCTGAATCCTTCCACTGACTTCTTTTTGCTTATACTGGTTGAGTTTGGATTTCTATCACATGCACTCAAAAAACTAGTAACTAAATTTTGTCTATTTGGATTCATTTATGCCTCCATATATCTTCTGTTCTACTCACTCTAAACTACTCTGCATACCCTTAGAAAAATAGCTCATGCATTTTCATATGCCTTTGCCCTCTTCTAAACTGCTGTTTCAGTTCAGAATTATTTTTCTATGAAGATCCTTTCTTTCCCCAAGGCTGAAGTCCAATACCACCTACTGAACTAAACCTTCCTTATCACACTTCTCATAGCACACACCCCTCTGTGCTGCAGGCAAAGGATTCCATTCTCGCCCCAAGAGGAACAGATACAGCAGTGGGGTTGGCCAGGTGTCATGTGATGCACACACTTAAGCAGAACAAAGAAGTATATACCAAGTCCAAAACAGGAAAAAAAAAAAAAAAAAAAAAACAACCTCCCAAAGACTTTTGCCCAGCACAGACTGCAAGGACTCTGTATCTATAAGGAAATGATCTAGACTCAAGGCATATTCTCCTGTAACCATTGTTGTTGTTGTTCAGTCACTCAGTTGTGTCCAACTCTTTACAACCCCATGGACTGCAGCATCCCAGGCTTCCCCATCTGTTTTTGCTCCAACTCATGTCCTTTGAGTCGGTGAAGCCATCCAACCATCTCATCCTCTGTTCCCCACCCTCCTTCTCCTCCTGCCCTCAATCTGTGACCATGCAGGGTCTGAAAAGACTGCGTGTCTGCACCTACCTTTTCCAACACGGATTCTATGGCTTAAGACATGATATTCATAGGAAGCAATCCCACAGCAGCCATGGAATGAAACCAGCCTCTGGGCTGTACATTCTTTTCTTTTGGAGGGGAGGGGGGGCGGCTGTACATTCTAAGTGAAACTTTTTGTACAGGACAGTAGAGGCTTTTAATTTTTTTTTTTTTTTTCAAAAGCACCTACCTTTATGGACTTCTATTCTTTTTCTAATTACCTCTCTTTTCCTGGCAAACCTTGATAACCTAATATAGCGGTCCTCAGAAGAGCCACAAAAATTATCATTAAAATTGATTAACAGCAGTCATTTCCCAGGTCCCAGGGAAAATTAAGTTTATAGATACCATCTTTTCCATTTTGAGTATTCCTCCACAACTTTCACAGAACCTTTGGTACCTGGTCTCATTGGTCACTACTACACTGTAGTTTACTGTGATGTCTGATTTAGTGCAGTCTTATTTATTCTATAATATAAACTTGATTACCTCATGGAGTTCTTTAAAAATCTCATTACTTTGGGTGGCTGTGCCAACTGAAATTGTTCGAAACACAATCCTAGTGGAGCCTATTTTAGCTGTTGTTCATTTCATTTAGCTTTCTAAATATTTGTATGTTTTACAGGAATTGCCCCAATGCTAAGGGAGAATCAAAGTGGTGGAAAAATTATAATCTGGAAGATTTCTCTTCTCCAATACTTTGGCCACCTGATGCTAAGAGCCGACTCATTGGAAAAGACTCTGATGCTGGGAAAGATTGAAGGCAAAAGGAGAAGGGGGCAGTAGAGGGATGAGGTAGTTAGATAGCATCACCAACTCAATGGACATGAGTTTTAGCAAACTCCGAGAGATAGTGGAGGACAGAGGAGCCTGGTGGGCTACAGTCCACGGGGTCACAAAGAGTCGTACATAACTTAAGCCCTGAAAAACAACAGATTTCTCTGCAAGTCTTCTGACTTTAAATCCTCTTCTGTTTCCTCCAGTTGCCTCTAGCAGGAGCTTTAGAGAAAGATCTAGAAAGGAACTGGTCTTCTTCCAAAGCAACTCCATCACCTTCCACAGTCAAATCTCTGCTCCTTATTGGGATGGGCTTATCACAACCAGGTAATCATTGGACGTGGTGATGTCATAATACAGTGCAAATTGAAGGGCGTGATTCTCCAGAAACAACTTACTCTAAGAGAAGAACAGATTTTTTTTCAAGGAGGTAAGAAGCTTTGTATCTTAAGAAGCCACATCAGGTCACGTAGGAAAGACACACTTCAGGACCAGAAAAGTCAGAGGAGTATGCAAGGCAGGAATTGTCCAACTGAATGAGCTGAATAAACTAGGTATTCCATATTTCGTAAGAGAGCAAGACCACCATTGGTGTATCCAGGGAATTGGAGGCACAAACAAGGAAACAAGTGGACTCTCGTTAGCAAATGCTGTAAATGCTTCAGTAATTTGGGCTCTGAAAGTGTCCTGCAAACTTTCCACTATAGCCAGAGCCCTTTCTTCAAGTCAAATCCTAGGGAATGATCCAACCAGAGCTATTCTATGTGAATCAAGAGGTGATGACCTAAAGTTTCTGTTCTGGTTTATTTTATGTTGTCAACATGACTAGTGTGTCAACCTTACCACAGAGTGCCCAGATATTTCATTAAACATTATTTCTGCAATGGTATTTCTGGATGAGATTAGCAATTGAGTCAATAGACTGAGTAAAGCAAATTGTTCTCTCCCATATGGGTGTACTTCATCTATTGACGCCCTGAATAGAACAAAAAAGGTGAGGTAGGAGAGGATTCATTCTCTTTCTTCCTGATGATCTTTAAGCTGAGACATAGGTCTTCTGTCTTCATACTGAGACTCAGACTGGAACTTAGACCATCAGATCTCTTGGTTATCAAATGTTTAGTCTCAGACTGGAAGTATACCCCAGCTTGCTGACTGAATATTTTGGAATCTCTCAGCCTCCATCATCATGTGAGCTGATTCCTTATAATCAATCACTTATCACTTGGTTCTGTCCTGGAGAATCCAGATTAATATATCCCCCTAATCTCCCTCCCCATTTCCTCCCCTACTCAACCTCCCCAGAAGCTAGTTATAAGTGTATTCAGGCAGATTTCTGCATGGAAGCTCTAGCCAAAGAAATGTGATAAATTCCTAGAATATATACCAGTCCTTCATGTCAAAGCAGCTTCTGGCATGAGGATTACACTAGGATTTACTGAACTTGGTTCATCTATCTTCCTGGATTGCCTTTGACTGCCTGTCAACCCTGGAAATTATTTACCTCCCCAGAGTTTAGACTAATCCTTAGTTTTCTCCCTTTCATTGCCACACTGCTTATTCACCTGTCACATGGCAACTATATTTCTTTTAGCTTCAAGGAGTCTACTTGCTTTGAACCTACTGGGCAGATTATAGGGTCTGAGTATCTTAATTTCTGGGAATTCCACAGCCTCCTTTTAGCCATTGGAGAAATCTGGTCAACAGCTTTTCATCTTTTCAACTTGGTTTGTCTTTCATTTTTCTTTAAATCTGAACCTATCACTATATAAACATAAGGATAGAAGTTATGGGTTCACAGCATAATTTTCCCAGTATGGCTCTCCAAAGGAGAATCCAGGTGGTCACCATAAAGTCCAGAAATCAGGGGTCTAGAAGGAGAGTTTTCAGTTCTTGGTGATATTGGGGGATAGGAGGTGAGTGTTGGACCCTGTTGTCAAAACAGAACCCTGTTCATCAGTCTTTACCTTCCTTACCTCTGGCACCCAGGTCAAGCCATCACAGTTCTGTCAGTTCTACTAACTCAATGTCTCTCCAACTGCCCAATTTTTCTCTCTTTCCAGTGCTACTATAGGGAAGTCACAGCTCACTTGAGGATTAGGATCTAAATGGTTGAGGCTTGATGTAAGTCATGCAGAGTTAGGATTACCTTGGATAATTGCTCAGGAAGACACCCCCATGGAGAAAGACATACTGCCTCTCAGCAAATTCAACACAGTTCATTTTGTCTCTAGTGTTGAAACAAATTGTTTTTTCTTCAGTTAAGCAGTAGACGAAGATATTGATTTGTATTTAGGGGCTGCGTTGGGTGAACACACATACATATATGAACACCAGAATGGCATTTAACTTGATGAGCTGTCTGGGCTTTCTCTGGGGGGTACATACTCCTTCTACAGAATGGATGAGTAGAACTGCCACTATTTCTCTTTTTTAAATGCTGTTTCTCAAGACTTCCCTGGTGGTCCAGTGGGTAAGAATCCACAGGACTTGGGTTTGATCACTGGTTCAGGAACTAAGATCCCACATGTTTCAATCCCATGCACTGCAACTCCTGAGCCCACGCACTTCCTCATGCTGCAACTGAGGCCCTATGCAGCCAAATAAATAAATCAATAGATACTCTTTTTTCAAAAAGAAGTGCCATTTCTCTGTGTCTGACTTTTTCTCCAATTCCCTCCTCTCACTTTGTCACTTCAAGCATATCACTGAACTCCATTAAGCACACGACAGGACTGAACTGTGTTTATTTTAAGGCACCCACATCTCTTCTCTGAATGACAATGAACGTCTTCCAAATAGACTCTCATCCTCCAATAGTAATTTTCCTCAAAACGTTCACCACGTTGTAGTCAAAGTGATACTCAAAAGCACAGATGTGACCGTGACTCACTCTCACTTCCCTGCATAAAATCTTTTGACTGCTTCTCAGTGTTCTCAGAATAAACATGACTTCTCCAGCATGACATCAGAGCCCATTACTATCTTCTCCCTGTTCTTTGCATGTCTCGTCTCTCAGCACTTTTCCACCTATCCTGCTGCTGCTTCCAATGAAATTGGACTACCTGCACTTGTAAAAGGGCAATACTTCCCTTTACCTCTGGGCCTTTGCACGTGCCTTCTGCCTCTACCTTTGCCTAACTAACTTCTTCTCATCCTGGAGATTCAATTTAGACAACATCTCCCCTGGAACCTTTTCACATACCTATAGTACTGCCATCTCTCCTACTGGCTAATCTCTTAACATTCTTTTTCTCTCTCCCTCTTTGATTTTTTGGCCTCACTGTTTGGCATGTGGAACTTCTCCAACCTGGAGAACCAGGGATCAAACCCGTACCCCCTGCAGTGGAAGCGCGAAGTCCTACTCACTGAGCCACCGGGGACGTTTCTAATCCATGGCTGGCCACTCGAGGTCCCCAGCAAAAGCAATCACTTCATATTTTTAATACTCCAAGGAAAGTGATAGATTTAGAAACTGCTTTGTTCCATGGGGCCATGTTGTTGATTTGCTTTCCTGTAATGCCAGCTCATTTACAGCTCAACAACAATAATTATTTTAATTACAACAGCAATAAAAACAATAATGTTTGCAGTGTACATACCAGGCCTCTTTTAAGATATCTATATTGGTATGCAATAAATATATTCATTTATACATATGCATGTGTCTATATGGGAAAAGGAAATGGCAAACCACTCCAGAATTCTTGCCTAGAGAGTCCCATGGACAGTGGAGACTGGCAGGCAACAGTCCCTGGGGTTGCAAGAATCGGACACAACTTAGCAACTAAACCACCACCACCATATGTCTATATATTTTATACATTAAATCTCTCTGTATGTACTCTTTTAATATGCACAGAATTGCTATTATATTCTCATCTAACAGATGGGGAACCTGGGTCACAGTTGATGAATTAACTTGCCTGATAGAGACAGAGAACACACAAACTGCTTTTCAGTAAATCCAACGCAGTCAGTCTTCCTTCCACTGTTGGAAGAAACTGAAAAAATCAGGATGTTCGCCCAGGATGTCTGGTTCAAGAACGTGCTCAAGCAATGTGCACTTGGCATCTCTCATTTGTTTGAACTAAATTCTAGTAGAGATTGCAACTTGCCATTCTTTCCAATTGATGGTTACCACCTACCCTGCTCAGTGGAAGTCCATGCTGCCTTGAAAAGAGAACATATTGGGAGAAAAAAAGCTTTAACCTTAAAAGACTTATTATACAAGCACAAATAAATTGCTCCACACGCACCCCCATCCCAGTCACCATTGTGTTTACAGTAACCAGGGGCCCTTTTTACCCCAACAGTCTCTGTTTTAAAAAATTGTTGAATTCCACCCACGAACCATGCTGAACATTTCCCTGGACTCCCCTGGTCCAGGCATTATGCTATTTGTATTCATTAAAACTGATTAAGGTTTTCTTCATATTTATCACCGGTTTGACTTCCATAGCTGAGGCTTACTCTGCTATCAGCAGGATTCCTCTTTTCCTTTGGAAATTTTCAAAGTGAAAATGCAAGAACACAAATGAATTCTGGCAGCCAGAAGTCCTTAATTTAGTGTGTGGGTTCCAGTGAGAGGAGAGGAGCTATATTTTAGGATAAAACAATTAGATAACCCTGAATTAAACCTATGGTATACTCATCACATTCTTTTCCTGGATTTATGTGCAATGTAAATGCACTTGACGTGATCCAATTATATCTTAAGTTCCTGGTTGCCAACGCTAATCGAATAACAGAAGTGCAACACGCCAGTCATATTTACAAAACTTGTGTAGAGCTATTAAGCCCAGAAAGGGCATCTTACCTCTAATTGTGCATTATGGGCCATGTGGCCCCTACAAATCATAAGGAGTAATCATTAAAATGTTAAAACACAATTATGAGTTCAACAAAAGGTAGGGACTCTCCATTACATTTTATTAATATTGAAGGAGCAAGAAGAGCATGAATGGACCCAGGCCATAGCATCTTTTTTTTCTGGTCTGTTGTGTGACTCCAACCTCAGAACCCTTACTTACTCTGATTAACAAATACCTATCTGAACAGTTTCAGTACAGAGAAAGGCATCCTTCTTGGGATTTTTCTGTTAGAGTAAGTAGAAGACTTCAGTTTAAGAAGAATATTATGTGTATATTCAGGGCCTTTCAATTTCACATCTCAGCAAACTGCCCACTTTGGCTGAAACAATGGTTGTCACCTGAAGTTTGAGATGTGCTTGCCCTTTGCAGGTACACAGGGTTGCTATTAAGGCTTCCCTGATGGCTCAGACAGTAAAGAATCCACCTGCAATGTGGGAGACCTAGGTTCAATCCCTGGGTCAGGAAGATCCCCTGGAGAAGGGAATGACAATTCACTTCAGTACTCTTGCCTGAGAATTCCATGAACAGAGCTACTGTCTATGGGGTCACAAAGAGTCGGACATGACTGAGCAACTAACACTTTCACTTTTTTTTTTTTCATGGTTGTTACTAATACTTATTGGAGAAGGCAATGGCACCCCACTCCAGTACTCTTGCCTGGAAAATCCCAGGGACGGAGGAGCCTGGTGGGCTGCAGTCCATGGGGTCACTAAGAGTCAGACACGACTGAGTGACTTCACTTTCTCTTTTCACCCTCATGCATTGGAGAAGGAAATGGCAACCCACTCCGGTGTTCTTGCCTGGAGAATCCCAGGGACAGGGGAGCCTGGTGGGCTGCCGTCTATGGGGTCGCACAGAGTCGGACACAACTGAAGCGCCTTAGCAGCACTAATACTTCTAAGGATGTCTTGCAGGCTGTTCCTCTTCAGCACTCTGCTACCAAACGTGCCTCAAGGAAAAGAGAAATCCGACAGCAAACGTCACTTTCTGGAGTCCATGTAAAGCTTTGCTTGGGTCTGTATATAAAGACAGACACAGGCACGGTGTTGCTTTTCTCAGAAGTGCATTCTTCCTTTAGCTTGTACTTCTTCACTAGAAGAAACTTTCTTTTTCTCCTGATGATGCTTCCTGAGTGACTTAGATTCAAAGAAAATGAAGCTCTATAATTTGGAAATAAATCCTTCCCATCTTTCAGACTTGGCAGTAATCTTACCTTTCTGTCCCTTAAGCACCTGGCTATTATAAATTCTCGTTAGTCTGATACTCTCCCTCCTCTGTTAGAACCTTATTCACTTTTCAGGGGTTTGCATCTTCTCTTTCCAACTAGACCATGCACTCCCTGAAGGTAAGGTCTGGTGTGTTTTGCATCCCCGCAGTGCCTAAGCTCAGCACCTAACACATCACAGGCCCCTGGTTATGACCTTTGATGAATGAATTTGCTAGGAATTAATTAGTCAGGAAGAGCTACTGGCTGAACACAAATGTAAGCTCCAACGTGGAGCCACTGTGTCTTAGATTAGGGCTTCTCACGCTTGACTCTGCACATCGCTCACCTGGGGATTGTGTTAGAAAGTAACTTCTGATTCCTCGGACTGTGATAGTGCCTGAGATTCTGTGTTTAGCAGGGAATGCCAATGCTGTTGTTTTGAGGATCTCACTTTGAGTAGCAACATCTTAGACATGAAAATTAGGCATGAATAAATCATTTAGAAACCATTTCTTTGCTTTCTATGCTTTTTCAGAGGCATACATGGATCACATTTCTGGTTGATGTGAAGCTATGCCACTTAGAGACTTATAGAAATATTCAATAACCAATAAAAGGTCTTCTGTACAATAATAATAGCTAGTATGGCAAGGTAATTCACTGAGGTATAATTTGCATCTGTTCCCCTTTATTTTTCATTCATTTGTTCTGAGCAGGCAGTCAAGCTCACTCAAATTCTTTACTTCTGAGACTTTGAGAAGCAGAGGGTGGGAGAGTCAGGGCTGCTGAAGACAACACTTCCTGTCTCTTTTGAAATCTGAGTGATTGAAAAGATCTTTGGGGAGGGGGAAGGGAGGAAGAAGTCTGAATGATTGATAAGATCTTCGGGGACTGGGAGGGAAGGAAGAAAGAAAAACAAGAAGAAACTTGTCTCCAGGCTTGAGAAAAAAAAGCAAAACTGTATATCCCATAAATTTAAGAACTACCTGGGAGATGTGACAGAATGGCTACAAGTGGCAGCAAGGGGGCAAGACACCAGGTGTGGGGCTCCACTTAGCCAAGAGCCTGTGCTGTGGGATTCCTGGAAGCCACAGTTTTCTGGGATTCCTTGGGCTCTGAAAATGGGCATCTCAGTAAGAGCCAGAGTAGATTAATGCCTGGAAGGGTCTCCAAAGCTTTGGAACTGCATAATGGCACCATCACACAAATACGCTGAATTCAATAATTGGCTAAAAATGTCAAAAAGGAAAAAAAAAAGGAAGAAGATCATAATAATGTTTGGGACTACATGACTTAGCCTCAAATGGTAAACAAGTGGGTAAACACATTTCTTGTTAACCTAGCAGATGGAGTTAGGAACTGGGTTTAGTTTGATCTTAAAGAAATAAATCAGGGAGATGTTTTTCCTTTAACCAAGTGTATAAAGCAAAATTCATCCTTGATGAAACATCTGTTGAGTGATGATTTAAAGATGAGGTGAAATCATGTCACCTCACCACGCCTCCCCCCCACCCCGACCCCAGCAAACACAAACCTTCCTCAGTCAGCTTTCAACTCTCCAAAGGCTTCTTATTCCATTTAGAATAAAATCCGAATTATTTTCCATGAACTACAATGCTCTGTGCTCTACATTTGCACCATCCAAGATGGGAGCCATGGCCACATTTGGCAACTGAGCACTTTGAAATATGGCTGGTCTAAAATGGGATGTGCTGTAAGTGGAAAATGCCCAGCAGGTTTCAAAGAGGAAGGAAGGAAAGATGGAAGGAAGGAGGGAGGGAGGAAGGAGAATATATTCATACATTTCTGGATAATATCATCTGCAGTGATTATGTGTTACAATGATGTGTTGGATATATTGGGTTAATTTCACCTGTTTCTTTTTAATTTTTAAAAATGGAGCTGCTAGAAAACATGACATTGTATATATAGCTCACATTTTACTTCTGTTGTATCACACTCTTCCCCAGGCCCTGTTCTCACTAGACCTCACCTCCCACTTCTCGTTCCTTGGTTTCCCTGCAGGCATCTGCCAACAGAGACAGGGCACAGTGTGGTTAGCTGTGTCTAGAAGCTGTTCCCCACAGATTCCTGCCTGGCTTTCTCATTTTATTCAGCTAAAGCTCTGCTCAGAAGTCACCTCTTCAGGGAGACGTTCCTTCGTCATTCCATTTAAGCCAACTCATATCCTTCTCAATGTCCTGGACCTGCTTTGCTTTCTGCACACAGCCTTATAAATATTACCACTTGTTTCCTGTCTCACCCCACTAGGATGTGAGTGTCAGTTTTCTTCACCAATATACCTGCAGTTACTAGGAAAGTGCCTGGTGTATAGTGGGTGCATGATAAATATTTCCTCAGTGATTACATTAAGTAGTGATTCAAAGTGAGCCCTTGCAATAGACTAGTCATTTTGCCCATAGCTTTAAATGCTTTTTTTTGTACATAATTCTCACAGTCTGACCATCTTGTTGTTGTTCACTCGCTGAGTTGTGTCAGACTCTTTGCCACCCCACGGACCTCCAGCACCCCAGACTTCCCTGTCCTTCACTATCTTCCAGAGTTTGCTCAAACTCGTGTCCATTGAGTCGATGATGCCACCCAATCACCTCATCCTCTGTCTTCCCCTTCTCCTCCTGCCCACAATCTTTCCCAGCATCAGGGTCTTTTCTAATGAGTCTGCTCTTTGCATCAGGTGGCCAAAGTATTAGAGCTTCAGTATCAGTTCTTCCAATGAATATTCAGGGTTGCTTTCCTTTAGGATTGACTGACTGGTTTGATCTCCTTGCTGTCCAGAAGACTCTCAAGAATCTTCCCCAGCACCAGAGCTTGAAAACATCAATTCTTCAGCACTCAGCCTTCTTTATGGTCCAACTCTCACATCTGTACATGACTACTGGAAAAATCATAGCTTTGACTATAGCAACCTCTGTTAGCAAAATGATATCTCTGCTTTTTAATATGCTGTCTAGGTTTCTGATAGCTTTTCTTCCATGGAGCAACTGTCTAACCATAAGTAAATACCATTTCAATCCTAATTTTATGAACAGAAAAACAGGCTTAGCAAAGTTAATAAAAAATAGTTTAGTGTGTCCCAAACACTTTCCATGGACTTGTTTCTTAAGTCCTGAGAGGTGGGCACTATTATTTTCCATTTTTACAGGAGGGACTCAAGGCATGGTTGGATAAGTAACTTGCCTGAGGTTATGTAATCAGCATGTGGCAGGACTGAGAGATAAAGCCAGGCAGATCTCCCCCAAGAACCCAAGCTCTCCTGCTCCAGGCCAAGTTCACACATCAGTGAGTGCAAAGCCTGTCTGACTAGCCTCCTGCTCTCTACCCTGGATACACACATGATGTAACCTAGCAGGACTCCATGGGATTTTCCCCAGGGCAGACCCCTCTCCCATATCCTCTACTTTATCTCCTCTCTGAAGTACCTAGATAACAGTATTTGATGTAGATTTCTTGAGTTGTTTTGCAAATATGAACACCCCCTACCCAAGGGAACGTGTTAACTACTTGATGACCATGAACACATAGCCCCTGTAGCACAGGCCTCCTGGAGCCTAAGGACTGATAAAGTTCACCCCTGTGACACCACCTTCTTCCTTCATCATCAGTCAGTTCAGTTCAGTCACTCAATCATGTTCGACTCTGTGAACCTATGGACTACAGCACACCAGGCTTCCCTGTCCATCACCAACTCCCAGAGCTTGATCAAACACATGTCCATTGAGTCAGTGATGCCATCCAACCATCTCATCCTCTGTCCTCCCCTTCTTCTCTCGCCTTCAATCTTTCCCAGCATCAGTGTCTTTTCCAATGAGTCAGTTCTTTGCATCAGGTGGCCAAAATACTAGAGTTTCAGCTTTAGCATCAGTTCTTCCAATGAACATTCAGGACTGATTTCCTTTAGAATTGATTGATTTGATCTCCTTGCAGTCTGAGGGATTCTTAAGAGTCTTCTCCAACACCACGATTCAAAAGCATCAGTTCTTCAGCACTCAGCTTTCTTTATAGTCCAAACTCTCACATCCATACATGACTACTGGAAAAACCATCGCTTTAACTAGATGGACCTTTGTTGGCAATGTCTCTGCTTTTGAATATGCTGTCTAGGTTGGTCGTCTCTTTTCTTCCAAGGAGCAAGCGTCTTGTAATTTCATGGCTACAGTCACCATCTGCAGTGATTTTGGAACCCAAGAAAATAAAGTCTGTCACTGTTTCCATTGTTTCCCTATCTATTTGCCATTAAGTGATGGGACCAGAAGCCATGATCTTAGTTTTTTAGAGAATTGTGCATGATCTGATCATGCAGCTAGTAACACCCCCTCCCTCACCTGGCTTTTAAAAATGCTTTGCCAAAACCATTCTGAGAGCTCAAGGCTTTTTGAATGGCCATGTCAAATCCTTGCATGGCCTTGCAATAACCTTTCTCTGCTCCAAACTCCGATGTTTCAGTTTGTTTGGCCTCACTTTGCACCAGGCACACAAAACTTTCATTAACAATGATCACCTTCTGGCACTTCTACCAATGCTTACCCCTTCTTAAACTCTCTTTCCATTATCCAAATTCACTACCTAAAAAACTGAAGATCTAATTGAAAGAAAGCATAACAGTGTTAGTCGCTCAGGCATGTCCAAGTCTTTGAAACCCCATGGACTATAGCCTGCCAGGTTCCTCTGTCCATGGGATTTTCCAGGCAAGGATACTGGAATGGGTTGCTGGTCCCTTCTCCAGGGGATCTTCTTGACCCAGGGATCAAACAGGGGTCTCCTGCATTGCAGGCAGATTCTTTATGGTCTGAGCCACCAAGGAAGTTCAAAGATCTGGTTAGGCTCCTCAAAACTTAAATATGCTTCCCTGTACTTTCTCTTTTTGTGAGTACCACTAATTTGCCTAATTTTCCAGTGCTAAAATCTCACAGGCATTTGTGGCTTATTTCTCTCACTTGTTGCTCCTCCTTAGATAATTTACTCTTCCCAATGTTTTGCTTTTCTGTCTTTCTTTCAATCCCTACTGCCACCCACCAGGTTCAGGATTTTGTCAATGCAGATCTGGACTTTGGGTAAAAATGTGTTAATTTTTCTGCTTGTTGTCACTCTCTCCTCTTTAAACTCATTCTGATGAATGATGGAAATGTGATGGAAATGAATGATGGAAATTAAAATTAAAAGATTTCCATCCGTTGCTGTCTTTTTAAAAGTTTTAGTGTGTTCCTACTGCCTGAAGGATAAAGTCCTTTGAAGTTCATCCATTCAATGTCATTCAATGTCATTCCCAGTTAGGGCTAACCTGTTTTTCAAACCTTATGTCCCACCACCACCATATCTGACCTTCTTCTGCAATCTGGCTGCTTTATTCTCTGTCAGAAAAACATCCTTTGTATCGTCCCACCTTTGCACTATTACTCTTGGCATCTTCTACTCAATGTACATTTCACATTCTTTAATACATTCCAACTCAACATCAAACTCTTCTATACAGCTTTCTTTTGGCATCTCAGTTTGAAATGTCATCCCTTCCTTAAGCTCCTTTACCAAATAATGTTTGTCTAATTTACTCATGAAATTTCTCAGATTAAACTTAGATTCTTTGCACTGAAGTTTTAATTCCTGTTCCGTTGCCAAGCATCTCAAGCCATGTGTCCAGTAAATGTTCCAACAAAAATAATTTTGGAATTATCTATGTTAATAGGGAGCATTCAATATCAGAAGAATTTCAGAATGAAAGATCATATTTAAGTTTGAGAAACTGGCTTTTTTTTTTTTTTAACCTCAGAGATGCTTTGATTTTGTGTGATGGTTTATTCATGAAATGTTCCCTTTCTCCCTATCTCCTTCTGTAACAAGATTGGAATCAGAGTGATCTTATTAATAAATTGTTTTTTTCTCCACTCTAATAAAACTGAAAAAAAGTTAGTGGATGTCTTATAGAATATTTTTCCATTGTTTTCCCTTTCACTTTTATGCAAATGAAAGTTTTGAAAGCTAAACATTGCAACATTTTGTTTACTTATAGAAACAAAAGAGTTTAGAACCCAAATTGTTCAGCTTCCTAATTTCACACACACACACAAAAGTAAAGATTAGACACAAAGCCCATGGCCAATTCAGCATCTGAACCCAGATTTTGTGAATCCCAGGACATACTCTATTCTACCTTACATGTGTGCTAAGTCACTTCAGTCATGTCTGACTCTTTGCAACCCTATAGACTGTAGCCTGCCAGGCTCCTCTGTCCATGGAATTCTCCAGGCAAGAATACTGGAGTGGGTTGCCATGACCTCCTCCAAGGGACCTTCCTGACCCAGGGATCAAACCCGTGTCTCTTGCATATCCTGCATTGACAGGATAGTTCTTTAGCACTAGCGCCACCTGGGAAGCTTGTATTCTACCTTACCACTTCTCACCTGGAAGCCTCCATCTAATGATTGATGGATCATCTAAATTCATCTTATAGACATATTTTGCTTCAGACCTCTGATTGTAATCTTGCAACATTAATCATTTGCAGTCAGTATGCAATTTACACAGCCTACAACAAATTTCCACATACATTATTGAATGTAATGTTCACAGAAATGTCGTCAGCTAGCTTAAAAGCAGAAGTGAGATGGGCCTCAAGAATGTGGATGCATCAGACGTGGCTGTTTAAGAAGTCCCTTTAGAACAAATGTATTTCTTCTTGACTCCTTGATCAACAAAATGTATCAGGTATCTATTTTGTGGAGATATTACTTGCCCACAAGGCTCTGAGACAAAATAGCCATGCTACGTGACAGGGTATGCACGTAAAATGTCAAATTGTGGTTCTGTACATCAGTAGAAAAGAAAGTTAGGTGCTGACATTTATTGTAAGCTTCTTCATAGAGGGGAGACTCAGGCTGTACCTTGGAGCCCCAGCAGGATTTATGTAACAGTGATGCCCAAATGGAATGTGTGCATTCATTCTGTTTTTTGTATAAAATCTATACTTCATAAGGCATTCTGATATTCTTTAGCCCATTTAATCCTTTTGAGATCCTGACACTTTAAATGAACAGTTCTCTTGGGGTTAAGAGAGACATTGTAATCTCTGAGTATTAGCCATTCTATAGAAAATTCTGTCGACTGCTGGCTTCCTCTATTAAGGTGAAATTAAATTCTCAAAAAGTAGGGCATGGATGGGGGAAGGAGAAGGGATTGGCTATGCTCATTGTAGCCCAGGGTCCCTTGGCTCAACTTTGTCATTCTAATGAGGCAGTCACCTTCTAAAGGCAGTAGGTTTAAGCCATGGAATGGAGCCTGCTGGTGTTAACTGTATATACTAAACTCATGTTACATTACCAAAGTGCTGGGTCAACAATCAGAAATGAGTTCCTTCATCTTTTATTAATGCGAAACTTGTCTTGTTCTTGGCTAGAAATGCCAGGATGAGGTGTCATTTTGTAAGATGTCTATTTCATGAGTTAGGTTTTTGGAAAGGACTTTCAAAAAGTTTATGGCAGAATAAACAACCTTTCCAAAACTGGATAGGGCTTCCCTGATGGCTCAGATGGTAAAGCGTTTGCCTGCAATGTGGGAGACCTAGGTTTGACACCTGGGTCAGGAATATCCCCTGGAGAAGGAAATGGCAACCCACTCTAGTACTGTTGCCTGGAAAATTCCTTGGATGCAGGAGCCTGGTAAGCTATAGTCCATGTGGTCGCAAAGAGTCAGACATGACTGAGCAACTTCACTTTCACTTTTTTTCTAAAACTGGAAGAGCTTCAGACTAGTCTAGAAATGGTTACCTGCCACTTTTCATATTAATTAAAATGCTAGTTACAATTTTTAAAACTTCATACCTGTAACACACCATTAAAAGAAATAAGTACTACCATCTTTATTATTATATTTCAATTTTGTACATTGAGCAATCCACAGAAATTCCATATTATCGTTGACCTTTATACTTCAACTTGACCCCCAGGCTTTGTGTACTCTTGTCTCCTACACTTCTGGGGCTGCTCCTGTTGACATAGCTATCAAATGGCTAGCTATAGGGCTGGTTTCTATGGTTGCAGAGCGAAAGATGCATTTTCTATTATATTTTTTTAGCACAATGTGAGCAAGAAGAACAGCCAAGCCTGTTGGAGAAATTTCAAATAGCAAATGCTGATATAGTGCCAGGAATTGAGAAAGGGTTGGAAAACAGAACCACAAAGCTGGACATGGATGGGTATGGGATTCAGAAGAGAATAGATCAGGTGTCTGGTGTGCAGGTGGCCTGAGCCAACTTGGATGTCCTGGAGCAGAAGAGCCAGCACAGGATCCAGCATGAAGAATAAGCCCAGGTCCTTGGATTAGTAATGGTTGCCTTAGCCAGGCTCAGAAGTCATGACTTGAACGGCAAAGGAGCACTTCTCTATAGGTTGATCCTTGGAAAATAGTCATGAAAAAAGTCAGTTCTTGGCTGTAGGAGGGCTGAGTGAAGCAGAGAGCAGATGATTGAGTGAGACCCCATCACCTACTGATGATGGGTCACAATAGCCAATTTGTGTATTGAGAAAAACATAATTTGTACCCTCTCTCTATGGACTGCTTTTACTTCCAGCCCAGATCCACTACACAGGTGTGATTAAAATGTGGTGGCCCATCTTATTCAGAGAAACACCCATACTATGGCCAATCTTCAATGACTTCATGTCAGGATTTCCCAAATGGCTAGTGATATTCCAGACTTGAGCTAAGAGTGTGGTTCCAGGGGGAAATTTAAGGACCATATTACTTAGTACACTGGAATTGTAATTTACTAAATAGGACATCAGTGCCTTGTAAGAGTTAACAAAACCTCCCCAGTGCCTTGCTTAGTTATACTGGAATAATAAGGCTACCTATCCCTTTTAATAAATGGAATGCTAAGATTATGATGTAACAGACATCGAAACCCTACTGCACAGTCACACCCTGATAATAGTTTTGCTTCTTTATTAACACTGCTTTAAGACAGAGGGCAATAACATTCTTGAGAAACATTGATGGACATTTTTGAGATTATGTTAAAGTAGACAACACATTCATATCACCTCAACAGTGTTAGAATTTTCATTACAAGAAAAAAAAAGCTGATCACTGGGAAACTATACATGATATCTAAAGAGAATTTTCTTATTATTTCCTTTTTCATGTTACAAATGTATGAGAAATCTCCTTTAAGGGCAAACTATTGACTTAAGTTATAATTTAGATTTCTAGGGCTCTGGGGAGCTTTCAGGCAAGACAAATCAGTGCTTTTCATTTCCTTTTTTGGTACATCAGCCAAATATACTGAACACCCATTGTGTGCAAAGGCTTGTGTTCAGCCAATGCCTTCCTTTGCTTAGAAACAAAAAATAATCCATAAATGGGCTTCCCAGGTGCTGCTAGTGGTAAAGAACCCGCCTGCCAATACTGGAGACACTAGAGATGCGAGTTCAATTCCTGAGTTGGGAAGATCCCCTGGAGAAGGGCATGGCAATCCACTCCAGTATTCTTGGCTGGAAAATTCCACATACAAAGGAGCCTGGCAGGCTACAGTCCATAAGTCCACATAAGAACCAGACATGACCGAGCAGCTGAAAAATTATAAATAAGAAAGGTATAAAAATGATGGTAAGCAGCCGTACACAGGACTCGCCAGACCACTGTACTGCAGGGCATGGGGGCACCAAAGTGATAGTGATGGAAGGTCATGCCACATTGCTGCCATCTATATGGCACCTAGAACCAATGACACATACTTTGGACCAGAGAAATATCAAAGATTAAGAAAAAAGAGAAACTGTCCTTGACTGAACAGCTGACCCTAAATATGATCTGTTCCTCAGAAGAACTGACCCTCCTCCACTGAAGCCCCTTTGTATTTGTACTCCTGGGGGAATCACACATTTCCTCTGTTCTCAGTGTCCTTGCTAACCCTGGTTGTATCCTTCACCCCTGCAACAGTGTGGGGGGACCATGGCCATGCAACTTCAAAAAAGTAAACTGTTATATATTGAGGACCATTTAGGATTTAGAGTCAGACAAAGTTAGTGAAAACCCTTGATACATTTCTAACTTAGAGGAAATTGAGCAAGTTTCTTAACCCCTCTGTGTCTCAGTGTTCTCATCTGTAAGATGGGAACACTAACAGCTATCACATAGCATTATTATGAGAACTTAATGAGAGGCTATGTGGATCAGAGGTAGCCTGGCATATACTGAATTATCACTGTGTGTGTGTGTGCTCAATTGTGTCCAGTGCTTTGTGACCCCCTGGACTGTAGCCCACCAGGTTCCTCTGTCTATGTAATTCTCCAGGCAAGAATACTAGAGTGGGTTGCCATTCCCTTCTCCAGGGGATCTTCCCAATCCAGGGATCAAACCACCATCTCTTTCGTCTCCTGCATTGGCAAGTGAATTCTTTACCACTATACCACTTGAAAAGCCTAATTATCATTAAAGGATAGCTGTTATACATTGACTCTTTGAAGGGAAAATATGCTTGAAAGCCATACTTGTCAACTTAGAAATGAATTTATAGCAAACAGCCCTTTTTTCTTTTTTTTGGTTTTGATACTTAGGTGCATGCTCAGTCTCTTCAATTGGGTCTGACTCTTTGTGACACTATGGACTCTAGCCCACCAGACTCCTCAGTTCATGGGATTTCCCAGGCTAGAATACTGGAATGGTTGTCATGCTCTCCTCCAAGGGATCTTCCTGACCCAGGGACTGAAACTGAGTGTCCTGCATCACATGCAGATTCTTTACTGTGGAGCCACTGGGTTTTGAGGAAAACCAGTCAAATACACCTGTGAGGATGAATATGCAAACAGACCATGGCCAGATTATATATAAATATAGACCTCTGACCTACAACCCACAGTGACTAGACAGGAAAGCAACCATTCTACAGTAATCAGTCCAAGAAGTCAAACTGTCATCTGGAACAACTAGTCCACAGAGACCAACAACAGTCCCTGTGACCATCAGCTCAAAAATGAAACAGGGCACACAAAGCCAGTGCATTGGGACAACACTGAGGGATTGGATGGGGAAGGAGATGGGAGAGGTGTTCAGGATGGGGGACACATGTACACCCATGGCTGATTCATGTCAATGTATGGCAAAAAAAAAAAAAAAAACCACTACAATATTTTAAAGTAACTAGCCTCCAATTAAAATAAATAAATTAAATAAATTTTTTAAAAGTTCATTCTTGATGAATAATTAACAGATTCTCTAATTTTTGCCCCACCTTCTAACTTAGAGCCAACTGGACGGAGCCAAATATGTACCTCTAACCAGCCATGTGGAACTTCCTGTTTCTAGTCAGCCTGCCTCCGGCTTCCTCAGGCCAACAGCCTCCAGTCAGGGCACATCTGAAGCCTTCTCTTGTGTCTCTTTTGTTCACTCTAAAGCTTCCCCACTCCTCTGCTTGCCTTTGAGTCTGCCAAATGGAAGTGGTGGTGACAGACTCCCTTGCTATGAAAACTCTAAATAGATAGCCTTACTTTTTCTCATCTGAGTGGTCTTCACTTATTTCCACACAGCTCGCAAACCACAGAGCTAGACTGTCATAATCATGGTTAGCAACTGAATCTGCTTTGGGCTCACTGCTATAGCCCCTGTCTAGCACAGTGTCTGATGGACAGAGATGTGAATGAATGAGGAGAAAGTCCTCTCTTCAAAACCAGTAAGGTGGCTTCCAGCATACAAGTGAAGGAAATGAAAAATGTGAAAAAGGAGGGGCTTTTCTTATTTGAGGAGGTCATTTAGGTAAAAAGAGCCTGGGAAAGATGCAGCTCTTCCATGATGTGACCATTCAGTTTTGCTCTAATCACTAAGTTCTGGGAGCCATGTGGGTCCCTTATCCATAACAGTTAAGACAACAGTAATGCCCACTCGTGAGGGATTTCTGAGGCTTTAGTGAGATCTGGTGCATCAAAAAACTTGAATGAGTGTCTGAAGAATGAAGGTAACTTGCTTTTCTCTTGTATCCTAATGTCCTGTTGACATTTGTTACTATATGTATAGACTGTTGACCCTTGAACAACATGGGTTTGAACTGTGCAAGTCTGCTTATACATGGATTTTTTCAATGAAGAATTACAGCACAACACTATCCAAGGTTGGTTGAATCTCAGAACTATGGATATGGAGGGCTAAGTGGAAAGATATACTTGGATATACTCTTTCAATGGTGTGGAGGGTGGTTTTTCCAACCCCGACATTGTTTAAGGGTCAGATGCAAAATTTTTAAAATACATAGCTTGAAAAAACAAGACAAGCCATTTTTAATTTGGCAATGCTGTATATATATATTGATTATTTCTTTGAGATATACAAAGTAACATTTTATTTGAATATTCCAATTGGGTGCATATTATTAATTCAACAATAAATAACATTAACATTATGGAAATAGACTTTTGACACATAAGAGACAGAATTGCCTAATGTGGATTTGAACATAATTTATTTCAGTTCAGTTCAGTCGCTCAGTCGTGTCTAACTCTTTGCAACCCCATAAAGTGCAGCACACCAGGCTTCCCTGTCCATCACCAAATTCTGGAGTTCACCCAAACTATGTCCATTGAGTTGGTAATGCCATCCAACCATCTCATCCTCTGTCGTCGCCTTCTCCTCCTGCCCTCAATCTTTCCCAGCATCAGGGTCTTTTCAAATGAGTCAGCTCTTTGCATCAGGTGGCCAAAGTATTGGAGTCTCAGCTTCAACGTCAGTCCCTCCAATTAATAACCAGGACTGATCTCCTTCAGGATGGACTGGTTGGATCTCCTTGCAGTCCAAGGGACTCTCAAGATTCTTCTCCAACACCAGAGTTCAAAAGCATCAATTCTTTGGCACTCAGCTTTCATTATAGTCCAACTCTCACATCCGTACATGACTACTGGAAAAACCATAGCCTTGACTAGATGGACCTTTGTTGACAAAGTAATGTCTCTGCTTTTTAATATGCTGTCTAGGTTGGTCATAACTTTACTTCCAAATGTCTTTTAATTTTATGGCTGCAATAACCATCTGCAATGATTTTGGAGCCCCCAAAAATAAAGCCTGACACTGTTTTCACTGTTTCCCCATCTATTTGCTATGAAGTGATGGGACCAGATGCCATATTCTTAGTTTTCTGAATGTTGAGCTTTAAGCCACCTTTTTCACGCTTCTCTTTCACTTTCATCAAGAGGCTCTTTAGTTCTTCTTCACTTTCTGCCGTAAGGCTGGTGTCATCTGCATATCTGAGGTTATTGATATTTATCCCAGCAATCTTGATTCCAGCTTGTGCTTCTTCCAGCCCAGTGTTTCTTGTGATATACTCTGCATAATTTATTTAGTTAGCAAATGTTTATTGTGAACCTCTATTTGCAAAGCATCATAGTAGGCATATAAAGTTACGTAAGAGACTGGCCCCTGCCACGGAGAAAATTTTTTTAAAGCTTTCTCATGAAAGCAACTCAAGTTCAGTGTTGAATGAGGAAAGTGGTAACTGATATGCCACTGACTGCAAAGCGATGAAAGACTGCTTCCTGTAGTGATAAGGAGAGATCTCATATAGGAAGATATGAGTTTGTGTGTGAGGTTGATTAGGGCTTTTAATACAGAAATAAGGAAAGGGTGTGCTAAAAAGAGGGTGAAAGAAAGAGGTCAGAACAAGCAGGAATGTGCAACAGACTCCTTTGTTATATACTTCAAAACACTGGCACCTCCTTCCTCATAGCATTTATTACAACTGTAATTAATTTACTATTTGAGCATCTTTTAAAATGCCTCCTTGTAAAACATAAGCTTTGTAAGTGCAGGGACTATATATGCCATATTCACTATTATATACTTAGTATCTACACAGTTTTGGAAGTATAACTGATGCTCAATACACACTAGTCAAATGGAAATGGAAGGTACTTGTGAATGGCTAAAATGTAGGGTTAATATACAGAAACATAAGTGATCCCCTCACTTACAACTTAATTTTGATTCTGGGTAAAAAATGGCAACTTCCTCTAAAATAAATGAAAGTTAAACTCAACACATGTAGGGATGTTTTAAATGGAATAGTTACAAATTGAGGTATGCTAATATAATAGTCTTTCATTTTTTATTAACCTGTATGCAGGCCAAGGAGATCCAACCAGTCCATTCTGAAGGAGATCAGCCCTGGGATTTCTTCGGAAGGAATGATGCTGAAGCCGAAACTCCAGTACTTTGGCCACCTCATGCGAAGAGTTGACTCATTGGAAAAGACTCTGATGCTGGGAGGGATTGGGGGCAAGAGGAGAAGGGGACGACAGAGGATGAGATGGCTAGATGGCATCACTGACTCGATGGACGTGAGTCTGAGTGAACTCCAGGAGTTGGTGATGGACAGGGAGGCCTGGCGTGCTGTGATTCATGGGGTCGCAAAGAGTCGGATACAACTGAGCGACTGATCTGATCTGATCTGATCTGATGCAGGCCAAGAGGCAACTGTTAGAACTGGACATAGCAAGACAGATTGATTCAAAACTGGGAAAGGAGTACATCAAGGCTGCATATTGTCACCCTGGTTATTAAACTTATATGCAGAGTACATCATGAGAAATGCTGGGCTGGATGAAGCACAAGCTGCAATCAAGATTGCCAAGAGAAATATCAAAACCTCAGATATACAGATGACACCACCCTTATGGAAGGAAGCAAAGAGGAGCAAAAGAGCCTCTTGATGAAGATGAAAGAGGAAAGTGGAAAAGCTGGCTTAAAACTCAACATACAAAACACTAAGATCATGACATCTGGTCCAATCACTTCATGGCAAATAGATGGGGAAACAGAGGAAACAGTGAGAGACTTTATTTTCTTGGGTTCCAAATTCACTACGGACAGTGACTGCAGCCATGAAATTAAAAGAGGCTTGTTCCTTGGAAGAAAAGCTATCACAAACCTATACAGCATATTAAAAAACAGAGACATTAGTTGCCAACAAAGGTCTGTCTAGTCAAAGCTATGGTTTTTCCAGTGGTTATATATGGATGTGAGAGCTGGACTCTAAAGAAAGTTGAGCACCAAAGAATTGATGCTTTTGAACTGTGGTGCTGAGAAGACTCCTGAGAGTCCCTTGGACTGCAAGGAGATCAAGCCAGTCAATCCTAAATGAAATCAATCCTGAGTATTCATGGAAGGACTGCTGAAGCTGAAGCTCCAATACTTTGGCCAACTGATGCAAAAAGCTGACTCATTTGAAAAGACCCTAACGCTGGGGAAAACTGAAGGCAGGAAAAGAAGGGGATGACAGATGAGATGTTTGGATGGCATCACCAACTCAATGGATATGAGTTTGAGCAGGCTCCTGGAGGTAGTGAAGAACAGGGAAGCCTGGCATGCTGCAGTCCATGAGGTGGCAAAGACTCAGACATGACTGAGTGACTGAACAACAACAACAACTTTTTATTAATGAACTCAGCTTAGTTTTGGAGCCCATATTTCTGCTTGCTCAGTCACTCAGTTGTGTCTGACTCTTTGTGATTCTATGGACTGTAGCCCACCAGGCTCCTCTGTCCATGGGATTTCCCAGGCAAGAATACTGGAGTGGATTGCCTGTTGCTTCTCCAGAGGATTTTCCTGACCCAGGGATCGAGCTGTATTTTTTGCATTTCCTGCAGTGACAGGTGAATTCTTTACCACTAGCACCACCCCGGAAGCCCCATGTGTCTTCTTTGGAATGGGAAAAAAAATACTGCCCATTCAGGATAATTAAGTTCATTTCTGATTTGACATCCAGCCTCTGCTGGAATCCCATGGACAGAGGAGCCTGGCTGACACCTTGGCTGCAGAAGAAGGTCCAGAGCACAGATTCACTCATTCTTGTGCTACCACCCAATTCCCCCTGGCTCCCACTGACCTCCAGGTGAGGTGTACTTCACCTTTCCTGACCTTTGATGGCAGCCTCTGTTGTCAACACCCTAGTGTTGGCTGGTGCAGCATACGAATTAGTTTGGAGTGATCTCGACTCAAATTGCTTGCTGATGCTGCTGTATTCTTTAGGCTTAGTCCAGTCCTCCAGCCAAATGTTAGCTTTGGACTGTCCCATGGCTACCTCTGCTATAATATTGCACCATGACTCTTGAGACAAAGGAGAGGAGATACAGCTCGGCTCCATACACACTGCCAGGGCCACATGAGTAGTTCTATGAATGAACTCTATGAATGGACTCTGAGAAGACTTTGTGTCCCTTTGGTGCTAGGACAGTGGGGAAAGTTTATGCCATCCTCTGGAATCTTTCTTCTCTGCCATGATGAGCATGGCGACCTTGAGTTAAGGCAACAGACTGTCATGATGTAAGCAGGATGGATCATTTAGCTACAGCATGATGGCAAGCTACATAGAGTTAGCCAGACCCACAGACAATTTTGTGAGAATAGGAAATAAAAGATGTTTTAAATTTATGTATTACCACAACATAACTTAACCTACGCTGACATATTACAGTGTACTATCCAAGTCTTTTATTTTCTGTATTTTGATGCTTCTAAATGTGGCACCTTGCTGACCCTGAAAGACTGCCCCTTCCAGGGTAGCCAATTCCTAGAGATGTAGACAAATCACCCACAAGCATTTTTTCAAATGCAAATCAGCTAATCCAAAACCCAGTTCCAAACTACCTCCTTTATTGGCTCTTATAGTCAGAACCACTATCCATCTGCCCTAATCACCCCAGGGTCAGGTGCTAAACAACTAGGAACAGACTCTTCCCCAGAGCATGCTGAATTTATTTCAACTAGCCAATCCTAAACCCTGCTTGCTTACCCTGCTTCACCAGTTCCTGTTTATGGAACCCACATGAAAGTCTAGGACCCACAATTCTCCTCCCTTTCTGAACAACCACAGTTCTTTATCCTGTGCACTCCCCCAGCCATGGAGTGGCATGCCACAGTCTCTAGGAAACTGTAAGTAACAAATTATCTTTTCAGCAGCAATCATTTTCTTATCTGTTGGCCATACTCTATCTTGTTTTGTGTTGGTAACTATAGTTGAAAATATAGAATGACTATTTTCACCAATAGGATGGTGAGCAACTTGACTGTAGACACACAACATACTTTTCTTTAATTCAGTGTTTGTCATATAATAGGTTCTCAATAACTACATATTCCATGAACTAATGGCAATAGCATAATCAATACGGTCAATTTATTTTCTTCAAGGTAGGGGCATAGCAATGATAAAACCTTTAGGAATACCCACATTTGAAGGTGGTTGGCAGAAAGCAAAGGTAAACAAAATTCCATGAAGAAAACTATTATATCACAGATATAATAGTCACAGAGTCACAGATGCTAGACAAAGAATTTCAACAAGAAATGGTGATAAATATGCAGAGATGTTAAGGCAGGTGGTAAAGAAACATAATAGCAATACTGAACCTAAGTATTGAGTATTGTGGGTACTTTGAGGCAACATTGATGGACTCATCATCATCATCCTGTCCCATGGTCAATTTGGGAAATACACATTGCCTTTGGTAGTTAAATTTTAAGATCAATATGTAATGGATCATATTACAAGCATGCGAATTAAAACGTTTAAGTGGGAGACAGACAACAGACAGATGAAACACAAATAAATGCACTTACAAATTGTGGAAATTGCTCTTGAGGAAAATGTGCAGATTGATATGACAGTGTCATAAAAGACTAAATTTAGATTGCTGTCAGTTTCCTGAAGTGACATTAAGGCTGAGGCCTACAGAACTAACTATAACTTAATTGAATATATTAACATATCTAACAAGTGAAGTTAGGTGTACTCAGCCATGGAAACACAGAGATGAAGGGTCACAGAGGAGAGGTCTTAGTCTCCAGACTTGGGGTGTGGCCATAGCCATCACTAGCATGCTAACAGATGCAACTTTCCCCTGGAAAGATTTCCACTCTTAACCCTTAGCCTCAGCCATTAAACCTTAGCTTCAGCCATCAGACTTTTAATTCATCTACCACCCCCTATTCTGAATCCATGCCAAAACTTCTGATTATAATTTGGCTTCCCATGTGGGTCTGTTTAGGGCGGAAGGATGCACAGATCATGTGAACCTTGAGTTATTTCTGATTCCTAATGGTAGGCTCTCATGGCTAATTAACAAAATAAGTTCTGACTGTGATTTGGCTTTGCATAGAAATGACAATGGGGAAAAAATGATAGAAACAGATATTTTGTTTCCTCTGCCTATTGAGTAGGTCACTGCAGACAGACAAACTGGTGTGCAGATTCCTCCCTGAAACTCAGTATCATGGAAATGAGCTTCAGTTAAACAGCACTTTGGGTCCTCATTCTCAAGAGATCCCTGAAGCCTCATAATAGTCAAAGAGCCTTCAAAGCGGGAAAATTGACCTTGGGACACAAGTGACCTACTTGAGAAGTCCTATCTCTCATTGGATGACAGCTATTTCCATCTTTCCACCAATCACTTCTTCAACTACCAGGAAAACAATGGGGGTAAAAGTCTAATTATATATGCTCAGATAGTTGCTTGGCATTACAGAAGCTAAAATAGAGATTAGATGAAAATATCACCTGTTAAGATGCTTTCAAGGCTCTTAGATGAGATATAACCTAAGGTCATTCCAGCCTCTGAATGAATGAATGAATAATGATGTGTTTTGACTCAAGATTTTTCCTCCCTTTTGATGACTGAGACTGACTAGGTGCTAACATTCTCATTCCTTCAGATGAGGTCTTTCCCACATCCTTAGGATGTGTTCTTCATATAAATAGACTTTATCAAGGATCATCCACATGTCTCTCAGAAATATTCTGACACATCAGGATCCCAGCAGAGAATATAGCTTGGACCCAAACTACCCTGCACACTACACAGTAGATCCCAGTTCACTTCAGTTGCTCAGTCAGGTCCGACTCTTTCTGACCCCATGGACTGCACCATGCCAGGGCTCCCTGTCCATCACCAACTCCTAGAGCTTGCTCAAACTCATCACCATCCATTGAGTCTGTGATGCCATCCAACCATCTCATCCTCTGTCCTCCCCTTCTCCTCCTGCCTTCAATCTTTCCCAGCATCAGAGTCTTTACCAATGAGTCAGTTCTTGAAATCAGGTGGCCAAAGTATTGGAGCTTCAGCTTCAACATCAGTCCTTCCAATGAATATTCAGGACTGATTTCCTTTAGGATGGACTGGTTTGATCTCCTTGCAGTCCAGGGGACTCTCAAGAGTCTTCTCCAACACCACAGTTCAAAAGCATAAATTCTTCGGTGCTCAGCTTTCTTTATGGTCCAACTGGAAAACCCATAGCTTTGGCTAGATGGAACTTTGTTGGCAAAGTAATGATCCCAGGAACAAGGCTAAATAGAAAAGTTTAAAATCTAAGTAAGAAAGTAGCTCATCATGTCCAACTGTTTGCAATCCCATCAACTGTGGTCCGCCAGGCTCCTCTGTCCATGGAATTCTCCAGGTAAGAATACCATTCCCTTCTCCAGGGGATCTTCTTGACCCAGGAATCAAGCCCAAGTCTCCTGCATTGCAAGCAGATTCTTTACCATCTTAGTCACCAAGCAAGCTTGATGGTAATTACAGAATGTATAGAAGAAGAGGCAAGGCTGGATAACAGAGATTAAGGAATTAGGACATTGATAAGTTGGTTGAAGGTACGTGTAAGTGGTAAGAATCAGAAAATTGCTGAATGGTCAGTTTCATATCTGGGAAAAAAATTGAAAGTTGAAATGAAAATTTCCTTTTTTTCTCCAGAATGTCCAAGTGGTGGATGGTTCCCATGGATGTTGGCAGATGGTGCAGACTACTGAATTTCACTTTCCTAGAGTAAAATTCCTAGGGCTTGGCGGCATTACACTACGTCCATCCCTGATTCAGTAAGTGGTAGCTTTTATTACTGAAAGTGCTCTGTCTTATAATGTATAAATGGTAAAACAGCAGCATACATAATGCAAATAGATGTGTGAAATTAATCTCATATGGCACATGAAGAGGCAAGAGATGCCAACACAAATCACCACTCTAGAGCCCTGATGTCTTGCTGCCCTTGGAATCAGTGACACAGATTTTGTTACAGGTGAAACTGCAACATAACAAGATCCTTCTGGTGGGTTTGGTTTTTAAGTCCTCTTGGATGATCTATTTATAGCACATGATGCTGAATTCTACGTGCTGAGTAGTCATCTCTGAATATAGGATATTTTAATGATTCCCATCAATATTTAAAGTTCCATTCAAGTGGATAAATATATGGCTATATATTTGACTTTATTCCTTTCTCTAATATATGCTAAAACTTGATATAATAAAACTTTATACAGCACTGGTGACCCTTCAGTTTTGAGTTAAAGTTTATGTAGTAGAGACATGAAATTGACTACAGGTTAATGCTGAAGTTATTTACGTTTAGTAGTGGTAGTAGTAATGATAATGATAAAGGCTTACATTTGTGGAATGCTTACAATGTGCAAAGTAGCTGTCTAAATGCTCCAGGTGCATTACCTTCCCTCCATCCTTCCAAAACCAATAAGCAGGTACCTTTATTTCCATTTTAAGATAAGAAGCTAAATCTTCACTCTCCCAAAAATGTATGTGTAGAAATAGAAATCTGAATCCAAGCCTATCAGACCTCAGAGCCTGGTTCTTGACTTAATATTGCTCCTCTTTTCTTGACAAAATGAGACCAAATATCTCCAGTATTATTGTTTAGCTTTAGGTCCCATTTTTGAGAAAACAGAACCATTTAAAATCTGCTAAGCTTAATCAGTAAATATTTCTTGAACATCTAATATGTGTTCAGCAAAAAGAAAAAGAAAAGTATAAGAAATGATCAAATAAGTCAGATTTCTTACTGTTAAGCCACTGCGGAAGCCCAAACTTGTATTACATGAAGTAAAAACTAGGAAAAAGGGCTCAACAATTATATTCCTGCCAAATGAGTTTTTTCCCTAAATTAGTAGTAACTTCAGGCATAGGTAAAATAAAATTCTGTGTCTTAAAAAACAGAAAGCCTTGCTGATCATCAAGTTGGTGTAAACCCAAGCGGTGTCTCACAGTGAATAGCTGATCAACAAGACTTTTCTTAACTAACTTTCCATGTACTGCTAAATGAGACATCCTTTGGCTACCATGACAAATAAGGCAGAATTGAGTAAATGGCTGGCATGTGACACAAAGGCGGCCATGCCCATTTTGTCAAAACCCTACCGTAGATTCAGCAGCAAAACCCCCAGGCTGAAGAATCTGAATGAACACAACAAAGGGTGAATCCACTCCTGAAAGAGCAACTGTAATCCCATCTCAGCTGGGGTTCATTAGATTTAAGGACTAAAACAGTCATATTTTCTGAAACACACAGTAAGAAGAAAAGCCTAATTAGAGAGCAAAGGGTAGAAGTTTAGCAGCTCTAATAAATATGATGTGCTGAATGTATTATCTATTTGGCAGAAAACAAATTATGGAGTAATCTGTAGTATTCAGACATTCTAATTTGTGGCAGCCCATTCGAGGAAATGCTTCAACCCAGCATCCTGAGATCATAAAACACATTTTAACAAGTGCAAGCATACACTTCTGGAATGGAGAGAGACCTTTAAGGAATGACTATTTTCTGGAATATATTGAGACCATTTTAAAGATTAAGTACTATTAATGTGTGTAAAACATAAATACTATTCCAGGAATTTGATATTACAAATGATGGGGGAAACATCTCTTTCTGTCTTTCTCCTGAAATACATGGAAAATGGTTCATTGGAACACTGTTTATTGGACTCGTTTGATATTTGATCAGTGTTGCTTAAAAATCCTTCAGTTGTTTTTTGTTGCACTCAGATACCCAACGGTCAGCTCTCTGATCCCATTCTTTCCCTAACTCTCCCTACCAATTAGGCTTCCACAGCAGTGTCCTACTTTATGGTACTGTATGGATGTGAGAGTTGAACTATAAAGAAAGCTGAGCGCCAAAGAATTGATGCTTTTGAACTGTGGTGTTGGAGAAGACTCTTGAGAGTCCCTTGGACTGCAAAGAGATCCAACCAGTCTGTTCTGAAGGAGATCAGTCCTGGGTGTTCATTGGTAGGACTGATGTTGAAGCTGAAACTCCAATACTTTGGCCACCTGATGCGAAGAGCTGACTCATTTGAAAAGACCCTGATGCTGGGAAAGATTGAGGGCAGGAGGAGAAGGGGAAAACAGAGGATGAGATGGTTGGATGGCATCACTGACTCAATGGACATGTGTTTGGGTGGACTCCGGGAGTTGGTGATGGACAGCTAGGCCTGGTGTGCTGTAGTCCATGGGGTCTCAAAGAGTCGGACGTGACTGAGCAACTGAACTGAACTGAACGCTACTTCCGGGGTTGAGCAGAACACTTTTAGCACTGGCTTCTTGTCTTTATCTGAAAAAAAAAAAAAAAAAAAAAAAGAATTTTCCACAGATCCTGCTTTGTTCTCATGGTTCAGCTGTAGTATCTCTTCTGCAGGGATGTCCTCTCTGACCACTCTTTAGTGAAGTTTGCCACAACACTCTCCTGCTCCCATTTGCTTCATGGCACTTATGACTATCTGAAATTAACTACTAGTTTATTTACCCCCTGTCTCTCCTATTAGGAGGTGTGTTCCATTGAGCAGTGACCTTGTCTTGCTCATCATCTTTGATCTCCACTATCAAAAACAGGACATGGCAGATGGTAGGTGCCCACCATATTAATATAAATATGAATTAGTGAGTGAAAAAAAAGATATAAATGTAGGTAAATTTTAGTCTAGGAATGTGAAAAATAATACAATTTCACAGATGTGTTTTTTCACAAGATGTATTTTTGTTCATAATTTGCTTAGGAAAAATTACTTAATAGTGTCAGTGCACCAAGTAATATCTTCTCATGTATAATTGCAAAACCTTGCCTTTGACTGGCTTAAAAATGAATAATATCTTCTTGTGTATAATTGTAACAACTTGCTTTCACAGGTGTAAAAACCGACTGCAAGTTCATCTTTTTCTTGCCAGTGGGAAAATAAGGTCCAGATTGGCCCCTATTGTTCCAGCCACAGCACATCAGAGACAAAACCAAAGTTTGGATTCAATGAGTTGATTTCCAAACCCTGAATTTGTCTTTCCACAATTCTCTCTGGTTGGAAATACACAAAATGGATGATAATGAAGAAATAGTCATACAATATCTCAGAGACTCGGTAATAAGGATAGTTAGTAAATTTGCCTTGAGCTATGAGTTTTTAAAAAGTATTGGTTTTTTATTCTTTTGTAAACAAAGTGAACATTCTCTTGCCCTCTATTAAAATATATGCAAATTAAAAAATTGATTCGGATTGTAATACTTTTTGTCAACTTAAATTAACAAAATGACTTTCAGTGACTGAAAGATAATCAAGTGTTCACATTAAAGTATAATTACTGGGCAGTTTGTTGTTAACACAATTGCTATAAACTGAGACATTCCACTAAATATGTGCTTGGTATACAAATCACATTTGTCTAAGTTACATATAAAATATACTATTTCCCACCATCATATTATGCTGCCTTTGTGATTACAGAGAGAGGCAAATAATGAACTACTTCTCATACATATAAAGCCAACTCCAGTTGCTTATTGGAAATGCTAGTAAGTTGGTCATTTTTCTTCATACCACTCACAACATTTCAATCACACAGGTACCTAGTGACAAGCATTCTGCATATCTGCAGAATATCCTCAAGCAATAGCTATAGGAAGTCTCTGGAATATTTATCTCATGCCAAGACAAAAGACTAACATGAGTTGTCATTTTTATTGACTTCACAAAGATCAATAAAAATCATTACATGCTTAAAAGTTTCAGTCCCTTTGGAAGTCCAAGAAAACAGACTCAATTTGTTTTGTGTCTTATCCCTTTACCTCCTTGATTATACCTGATACTGGCAAATGCTTTTTCACCATATATACTCCTACCTGCTTTTAGCTCTAGTCAAGGTTCATATTCCATCTTGCATTCAGTTCAGTTCAGTTGCTCAGTTGTGTCCAGCTCTTTGCGACCCCATGGACTGAAGCATGCCAGGCCTCCCTGTCCATCACCAACTCCCAGAGTTTATTCAAACCCACGTCCATTAAGTCAGTGATACCATCCAACCATCTTGTCTTCTGTTGTCCCCTTCTCCTCCCGCCTCAATCTTTCCCAGAATCAGGGTCTTTTCCAATGAGTCAGTTCTTCGCATCAGGTGGCCAAAGTACTGGAGTTTCAGCTTCAGCATCAGTCCTTCCAATGAATATTTAGGACTGATTTCCTTTAGGATGGAGTGGTTGGATTGCTTTCATTAAGGGGAGCATATTCTTGGAGAAGGTTTAGGTTTTGCTCATTTTAGCACACCTTGTGGTCTGAGGCCATAGCTACGTGCAATTGATTTGACTGTTTTAGCTTTGTGGAACCTCTAACAAGTTAACATAAACAGTTAGCAATTGGGCAATTTACTATCTTACCAATAGTAAAAATGTAGTCACTATGAACAAAGCTAGTGGAGGTGATGGAATTTCAGTGGAGCTATTTCAAATCCTGAAAGATGACGCTGTGAAAGTGCTGCACTCAATATGCCAGCAAATTTGGAAAACTCAGCAGTGACCACAGGACTGGAAAAGGTCACTTTTCATTCCAATACCAAAAAAAGGCAATGCCAAAGAATGTTCAAACTACCACACAATTGCACTCATCTCACATGCTAGTAAAGTAATGCCCAAAATTCTCCAAGCCAGGCTTCAGCAGTACATGAACCGTGAACTTCCAGATGTTCAAGCTGGTTTTAGAAAAGGCAGAGGAACCAGAGATCAAATTGCCAAAATCCACTGGATCATGGAAAAAGCAAGAGAGTTCCAGAAAAACATCTATTTCTGCTTTATTGACTATGCCAAAGCCTTTGACTGTGTGGATCACAATAAACTGTGGAAAATTCTGAAAGAGATGGGAATACCAGACCACCTGACCTGCCTCTTGAGAAATTTGTATGCAGGTCAGGAAGCAACAGTTAACTGGACATGGAACAACAGACTGGTTCCAAATAGGAAAAGGAGTACGTCAAGGTTGTATATTGTCACCCTGCTTATTTAACTTCTATGCAGAATACATCATGAGAAACGCTAGGCTAGAAGAAGCACAAGCTGGAATCGAGACTGCCGGGAGAAATATCAATAACCTCAGATATGCAGATGACACCACCCTTATGGCAGAAAGTGAAGAGGAAGTAAAAAGCCTCTTGATGAAAGTGAAAGTGGAGAGTGAAAAAGTTGGCTTAAAGCTCAACATTCAGAAAATGAAGATCATGGCATCCGGTCCCATCACTTCATGAGAAATAGATGGGGAAACAGTGGAAACAGTGTCAGACTTTATTTTTTGAGGTTCCAAAATCACTGCAGATGGTGACTACAGCCATGAAATTAAAAGACACTTACTCCTTGGAAGGAAAGTTATGACCAACCTAGATAGCATATTCAAAAGCAGAGACATTACTTTGCCAACAAAGGTCCATCTAGTCAAGGCTATGGTTTTTCCTGTGGTCATGTATGGATGTGAGAGTTGGACTGTGAAGAAGGCTGAGCACTGAAGAATTGATGCTTTTAAACTGTAGGATTGGAGAAGACTCTTGAGAGTCCCTTGGACTGCAAGGAGATCCAACCAGTCCATTCTGAAGGAGATCAGCCCTGGGATTTCTTTGGCGGGAATGATGCTGAAGCTGAAACTCCAGTACTTTGGCCACCTCAAGCGAAGAGTTGACTCATTGGAAAAGACTCTGATGCTGGGAGGGATTGGGGGCAGGAGAAGAAGGAGACGACAGAGGATGAGATGGCTGGATGGCATCACTGACTCGAGGGACGTGAGTCTCAGTGAACTCCGGGAGTTGGTGATGGACAGGGAGGCCTGGCGTGCTGCGATTCATGGGGTCGCAAAGAGTCGGACATGACTGAGCAACTGAACTGAACTGACTATCCTGTTGAAGAATGAGACTTCTAACTCAAAATGAGTCACTTCAGTGCTTCAGCCATGGCCATCCTAGGTCAGACAGCTGATCAACAGCAGACATATGAGTAAGCCTAGCCAAGATGGACAATGCCACCTAGACAATCCACAGTTGATCCCAGAAGTGTAAGCAACATAGATTTGCTATTATCTGCTACTGGGAAGTTATGTGGTTACTTGTTATGCTAAGTCACTTCAGTCATGTCCGACTCTATGCGACCCCATAGACGGCAGCCCACCAGGCTTCCCCGTCCCTGGGATTCTCCAGGCAGGAACACTGGAGTGGGTTGCCATTTCCTTCTCCAATGCATGAAAGTGAAAAGTGAAAGTGAAGTCGCTTAGTCGTGTCCAACTCTAGTGACCCCATGGACTGCAGCCTACCAAGCTCCTCCGTCCACGGGATTTTCTAGGCAAAAATACTGGAGTGGGGTGCCATTGCCTTCTCCGTACTTGTTATGATGTACTATTATAATATCTAACTGATACACTTAGAAAAATAGAGATAATAATATAACACATCACCATATATCAATCACTCAGCTTCAACATTTATCTATAGATGGCCTGTCTTGTTTCATATACACCTCACATTCATCTTAATATTTTGAACCAAATGTCAGACATATACTTTCAACCATAATGCTTCAGTCTGTATCTGTAAAAGATATTCTTTTCAAAAATATATATAACCAAATGCCATATCACATCAAAATAATAATAATCTGTTAATATTATCAAATGTCCAGTGAGAATTACAAATTTTTGCTTATAACAGTTTTTATAGTTGCAGTGTTTGAGTCAGGATACACATCTGTAACCTGTTATGTCTGTTAAATGTGTTTTAATCTATAAGTTTCTCCAACTTTTTTCTTTGCAGTTTATTTGTGAAAGAAACTAGGTCATTTGCTCTTTAAAATTCCCACATTCTGCATTTTGTTGATCACATTCCCATGGTGTTATTTACTATGCTCCTGGTCCTCTTTTATTTCCCATAACTGGTAAATTTTTAATTGAAGTATAGTAGATTTGCAATATTATGTTAGCTTCATGTGTCCAGCATAGTGATTCAGTATTTTTACAAATTATACTCCATTAAAATTATATGATAATGGCTATAATTCCCTGTGCTGTACAATATATCCTGGTTGCTTATCTATTTTATGCATACTAGTTTGTATCTCTTAATTCCATATCCCTAATTTCCCCCTCCCTCCTTCCCTCACCCTTTTGGTAACCAATAGTTTGTTTTCTGTATCTTTGAGTCTGTTTCTATTTTGCCTACACAATCATTGTATTATTTTTTAGGTTCCAGATATAAGTGCTATCATACAGTATTTGTCTTTCTCTAACTTATTTCACTAATCATAATATTCTCTTAGGTTCACCACATTGCTGCAAATGGCAGAAGTTTTTATTGCTAAGTAATATTTCATTATATATATATACATTTTATATATATTATATATTATATATACATTATATATACATTATATAATTATATATATACATTATATATATATATATATATATATATGCTTAGTCGTTCAGTCCTGTCCTATTCTCTGCAATCCCATGGACTGTAGCCCAGCAGACTCCTCTGCCCATGGGAATTCTCCAGGCAAGAATACTGGAGTGTGTTGCCATTTCCTTCTCCAGGGATCTTCCCAACCCAGAGATCAAACCCAGGTCTCCCACACTGCAGGTGGATTCTTTACCATCTGAGCCACCAGGGAAGTATACATACATCACATCTTCTTTATTCATGGGTTTGTTGATGGAAATTTGGGTTGCATCCATACCTTAGCTACTATAAATAGTGTTGCTATGAACATTGGAGTACATGTATCTTTTTGAATTTATTAATTTATTTCCAGGTACTTTCCAGGTATATTTCTAGGTGTTCTCATTTATTTCCAGGTATATACCTAGAAATAGAATTGCGGGATCATATGGTAGTCCTAATTTTAGTTTTTTTGAGGAAACTCCATACTGTTTCCCATCCTGCATAAATTTACATTCCCAGTAACATGTACAAGTGTTCCCTTTTCTCCACATCCTCTCCAACATTCATTATTTGTAGACTCTTTGATGATAGCCATTATGACAAGTATGAAGTGATATCTCATTTTTGATTTGCATTTCTCTAATAATTAGTGATGCTGAGAATCTTTTCATGTACCTGCTGGCCATCTATATGTCTTCTTTGGAAAAATCTCTATTCAGGTCTTCTGCCCAATTTTTTTAATCAAATTGTTTGCTTTTTTGATATTGAGTTCTATGAGCTGTTTTTATATTTTTGATATTAACCCCTTGTTGGTCATAGCATTTGCAATTATTTTCTCCCATTCCATATGTTATCATGTTGTTCTGTTGATGGTTTCCTTTATTGTGCAAAAACTTTAATTTTAATTAGGTCCTATTTGTTTATTTTTGCTTTTATTTCTTTTGCCTTTTGAAGCAGATCCAAAAAGGTGTTGTCAGAGGGTGTTGTGTTTCTGTTTTGTTCTAGGAATTTTATGATTTTAGGTCTTACATTTAAGTCTTTAATCCATCATCAACTGTTAATTTGATCTAAGGATTCAGCTAGTCTCAAATTTCCTTTTTAGGCAGCAATATTTCAGAGTTGGTTATAAATTTATTTTATATCACATGGGGGAGCTTATCATGTCTGGTTCTCTCTTTTTGAGGTGTGAATACTAAGAAAGGGGTTCAGGTGTTACCGGTTATCTATCCTTTTAAGAATCTCCATCATCATTTCATCTAACAGTCTTAGTAGCTTTTAATAGTTATCTAATCTATTTATTCATTCAGAGATGTCAATGGTGATATTTTAATTGTATTATCCCTTATGCATTTATTACCTAAAATTTGTCTGTGAAAAAGAACTTTATCTCCAGGACTAGTTAAATATTCTAGGGTACAGATTGCATAGACTTAATTCTTCTCTTTGATTGACCAGTTTTCAGAAGAATAAATTGGTTCCTACAAATTCTCTAAATATGATTAATGAGTTTTAGTGTTTTGAGAATCATAATTAACTCAGTGATGTTAGCTTATTTTGCATATTTCAACCCATCAAAATTACATAGGCATTTTTTTAAAAGGAGGAAAATTTTATAAGCATTATGTTTTAATTCTTCTGTATCACCACTTCTAGTATGATTTGACTTCAATCAAGCCTATCTTTAAAGAATATCATGTTAGGACTATTAATTCTATTCTCCTGTTTTTTAGCTGTAAAAGTATGTTCTATTTGTAAGGAAAATCATTCTGCTGTCAATCAGTTTTCTGGATATGCATTGTGAGCAGCAATGTCTTCTCTTGGGGATATTTTAAAAAATTATCTATTCAGAGAACTTGTTAATTGACTTAATATTTATTGAGTGCTATATAATTCAGACATCATCACCATGGCATGTCACACAAGGGAAGATTTTGTTTTTTTTCTTTTTATTTAGAAATCTATTTGGGCATTATAATTCTAAAGAAAGTGCTAGGGAGAAGATCAGAAATGATGTATGCATTTTTGTATGTGTGTGATTCCAGTGAATAGAAGCAATTGATTTACAATATGACTTTAGACCCCTTTAAGATATTATGACCCCCAAGGTCAAAGAACTCTAAAATTTCCAAAATTTGGTCCTGGCAAAATTTAATTTATTGCTAAAGTGGTGAAATTTAATTTATTACTAAAGGGAGGCAAAATAGAGGACGTAAGCTACTTTTTACACCTCCCTCTATCAGGAAAAAAAACATGGTAAGTGGAAACTGGCTGTTTATTTATTTATTTTTTTTAACTTAAGTATAGTTAATTTTAGGGAAGCTCCCTGTTGGCTCTGACAGGAAAGAATCTGCCTGAAAAGCAGGAGACCCAAGTTTGATCCCCTGGAGAAGAGAATGACAACCCACTCCAGTATTCTTGCCTGGAGAATTCTATGGACAGAAGAGCCTGGCGACCTACAGCCCATGGGATTGCAAAGAGTCAGACAGCTGAGCAAATAAAACTTCACTTCGTAGTTAATTTACAATGTTGTGTTAGTTTTAAGTGTTCAGCAAAAAAATATAGACAGATAGATATATTCTTTTTCGGATTCATTTCTATTACAGGTTATTCAGTTCAGTTCAGTTCAGTTCAGTTGCTCAGTCATTGTCTGACTCTGCAATCCCATGTACTGCAGCATGCCAGGCTTCCCTGTCTATCACCAAGCCCTGGAGCTTGCTCAGACTCATGTCCATCGAGTCGGTGATGCCATCCAACCATCTCATCCTCTGCCAAACCCTTCTCCTCCTGCCTTCAATCTTTCCCAGCATCAGGGTCTTTTCCAATGAGTCAGTTCTTTATCGAAAGATATTAAGTATAGTTCCCTGTGCTATACAGAAGGCCCTTGTTGGTTACTTATTTTATATATAGTAGTGTGTATCTGTTAATCCCCAAATCTTAATTTGTCCCCCCCGACCCTGCTATCCCCCTTGGTAAATTTGTCTTCTATGTCCCAGTCTAACATCTGTTTTGTAAGTACATTCACTTGAATCATTTTGTTTTACATTTCATATATAAGTGATATTGTTTGATGTTTGTCTTTGACTTACTTAACTTGGTATGATGATCTCTAGGTCCATCCATATATTGCTTCAAATGGCATTTTCCCATCCCTTTTCATGGCTGAGTAGCATTCCATTATATATATGTAAGTATATATACCACATCTTCTTTACCCATTCATGTGTTGATGGACATTTAGGTTGTTTCCATGTCTTGGCTATTGTCTGGTTCTTAAAATGCAACTTACTACCCTCTCCTATATCAGGATACTCTCATAATGAGTCTAGCTTCATTTTCAATCCTTTACCTTTCCTATTTTGAAGAGACATTTAGCTAACAGGATCAATTTATACCAGTTCATTTACCAGTGTGCCATTTTGTTCTGAAAAGCATTATATTTCCTCTCTGTAAAGTGTAGCTCATTTAACTCTATACTAAACCTGTCATGAGACTGAAGTGATTCAATTTTCCTTTTGGGATTATAGGCAGACATTTACATAAGCAATATGTATTTATTGTAGAAATATTGGAAAATACTAAATAAAGAGCACACAGAATAAAAATCATACCACTCTGGGTTACTGCTCTTACCATGCTGAGGTTTTCTTTCCTGTTCTTTTTCAAATGTAATATCAGTTTTTGACCATCTGCCTTAATTAAGTACTAATATTAGATGACAAATAGTATTTGAAGCTTTGCTAGTAGTCAGTGATACTTCCTCCTTTACATATAATTACAAGGCTGTCTCATGATAAAACCTAAAATGTGTCGTTTGGATACAGAGGGAAGATCTGGGATGTAGGTAGAAATTTCAGAAAGTGCAGTTTGAATCCGACTTAAGTGAATTTGGCTTTTCTAACATTTTAAGATCACAAATAACTGGTATGCTCTGCCAACTTGTACTGATTTGTGAAAAAGAATTGTTAACTTTTAATAAATTTTAAAGCAAGGAGACTGCCCTCAGACTGCCATTAACACTGGCTGTGGTGGAGGTATTTACACTCTGGAAACTGCTGAATGCCATAACCAGAGCTTCCTACTCTATCTCCAGCATATCCTCACTTAGAGAGCTCAGGAAGGTAATGCATATGGCTGAATCTGACCAGGTATATAAGAAGTGGGAGTGGTCCAGACTGTGGCAAACTGGAGCGTTCTCTCCACGTTTCCATGTGCGAAAGTGTTTTTCAATCTCATGATTTTGTGGGAAAACCCAGAAACATGGGCTTTTTAAAAGCGTGAAATGCTCTGAATTTTAAAACACTCTTACAGAGAGGGAAAAAATTATCATTGAAAGCTAAATACAAACTATGGGCCCCCAGTTTTCAAATTTTGATGACAAATTGTGGTTTCTTTTATCTGGCTATATTCTAGCACAGGATGAGTGTTCTCTTGTCAGGCATGGTATAGAGAGGATTCTTGCTTTGAATAGGGATTGACTTCATGATCTGTCCATTTCTTTCCATTCAGAAGGTCCTTCCCAAATCAGAACCTCCATTACTTTATGACTCTTTTATTTTGTGGGGGCACCAATCATTTACAGCCACACGATATTCAATTGTGGCTATGTCAAACTCGGCTAGCTTTTGCATCAAAGGATGCTAAGATTCTGGGAGGTGTGGAGACTTTTGATATTATAGAATCTTAAAATATCAGGGCTGGCAGGGGCTTGATAAATCAATCAGCCTAAGGGTTATTAACCCAGAATCCATGACTAAGACTGGATGGTAGTTGTGAATCCCTTGAAGTTTTCTAAGAAAAAGGTCCATGGATTTTACCCACCACTTAAGTATCTATGATCCCCAAATGAGTAAGAACCATCCAAGTATCACGCTTTTCCAGTCATTCAACAAATATTTATTGAGTGCTAGATATTTGTGAGATTCTATGAATAAAAATTAGCAAGCAAGCAAATAGACACCATTATCTCAATTTAAAGCATAAAAGAGAAGACGCAGAACTAAATAAGCGATTATAATAAACCATGACTATCCTGTAGCAAAAGAAGTAAACTGGGTAACTATGTTTCCTGGGAGGAGTTGGGTGAAGTATTGTCAGAATGGAGGATTGGAAGAAGTAATATTTAAGTTAATATTGGGAGGATGAATAATAACTAACTGATTGAAGAGGTGATAATCCCCCCAAATAGGTTAAGAATCAGAGGATATATATTATGCTTTCACTTAAGAAACTGAGACCCAGCAAATCTTTCTTAAGTGAACAGAACTGAGCAGATAGTAAAGAAAAATTCAACAGTAGGTGTGTTAAAAAACAATGATATCACTTTGCCAACAAAGGTCCACATAGTCAAAGCTACAATTTTTCCAGTAGTCATATATGGATATGATAACTGGATCATAAAGAAGGCTGAGCACCAAAGAATTGATGCTATTGAACTGTGGTATTGGAGAAGACTCCTGAGAGTCCCTTGGACAGCAAGGACATCAAACCAGTCAACCCTAAAGGAAATCAACACTGAGTATTCATTGAAAGGACTGACGCTGATGCTGAAGCTTCAATACTTTGGCCACCTGATGCAAAGAGCAGACTCATTGGAAAAGCTCTTGATGCTGGGAAAGATTGAGGGCAGGAGGAGAAGAGGGTGACAGAGAATGAGATGATTGGATGGCATCATTGACTCAATGGACTTGAGTCTGAAAAAACTTCAGGAGATAGTGAAGGACAGGGAAGCCTGGCGAGCTGCAATCTGTGGGTTCACAAAGAGTCAGACATGACTGAGTGACTGGACAACAACAAAACAAATAATGAAAACAGAGGCCCCTCTGTTGTAGAACACTGACGATGCTCATTTGCCTCTCAGCTGGGCTTATCCACTTATGTTGGCAATTGGGAATGAAATGTCCCAACATCATGAGGGAGATCAATCAACCCAATGGGGCCAGTTTTTCCATAGATTATGGTTTGACTGATCTGGCCTCTTTCTTTGCTACTGGAATTGTTCCTGCCCCTACTTGAGGCTTACTCTTAACCCATCATGTGGTTAAGCAAGAGATATGGAACTTAGTGGCCCCTACCTTTAGGGTCCCAAATCCTTTCCTTGTGTAACCAAGTAGAATCCTCCAGGGATTTCCTGGAACAGGCCTCCTCATGACCTCCACCAGCCTCCTGTTTATAGAAAAGCTTTAGTGTCCCACACTTCCCTTATGTCTCAAAAGTCTGGTTCAAGAATTAATATGGAATCTAAAATATGCCACAAATTAACTTAGCTCTCTATATAGAATGTATTCAATTCAATATATGTATTGAATGCTGGGTTTGTTACTGAGAAACATTATTTGTGTAATCTGAAATTCTAAAGGACTTTTGAGGGGAGCACTCTACTTAGACTTCTTGACATTTTTCTCCACATCAGGTCTTTTCAGCCCTGTTTTTTAAAAATGCAGTCATATAAATATTCAGTCTCTATTCTTTTTCTTCTTCCTCATGACACAAACTATATGTTACCCCCAAACCTTTGGGGTACTCACTGTTAAGGAAATAAATATTAATAATAATAGTACCTGTATGTTACATAGGAGAAGGCACTGGCACCCCACTCCAGTACTCTTGCCTGGAAAATCCCATGGACAGAGGAGCCTGGTGGGCTGCAGTCCATGGGGTCTCTAGGAGTCGGACACGACTGAGCAACTTCACTTTCACTTTTCACTTTCCTGCATTGGAGAAGGAAATGGCAACCCACTCCAGTGGTCTTGCCTGGAGAATCCCAGGGACGGGGGAGCCTGGTCAGCTGCCCTCTATGGGTCGCAGAGTCGGACACGACTGAAGTGACTTAGCAGCAGTATGTTACATAAAACTTTTTCTGTTGTCTTTTAGATCATTGGTTACTAAGCATCCAGAGACTCTAAAGAAATGTTTTGTTCACCTTCCCCCAAAACAAGCTAAAATGTTTGGTAACAGCCTAATTTTGGGTGCTCATGTAACTTATCCCAACTGGGACAGTTTTCAAAATGAGAGCAGGGGAGGGACTATGAAAAATTACACTGGTCAAGAGGTATAAATCAGAATACACACTCACTTTACCCTTAACTCTAGGCAATTGAGACAGAGAGGTACTTAATTAACTTCCTGAAAGCTGTATGAGGGGAAATCCAAGAATAATCATGATGCTTTTTTTCCTTGTTTTTTCCCCACCTGGTGAGATAAAGGAACTCACACACTGTAGTTGAATGGTAGCCCTGAGAATTGTTGAATGTGAGCTTGTTAAGGAAAAGGGTCTTCACAGATATAATTAAGGTTCTTGAGATGAGATCATCCTGGATTATCCAGATGGACCCTAAATCCAATAAGTGCCCTTATAAGAGACAGAAAAGGAAATGACACTAGCAGAGGAGAAATCCATGTGAAGAGAGAGGCAAATATTGGAATTATGCATCCATGAGCCAAGTATCCCTGGAGCTACCAGAAGTTGGAAGAGGAAAGGAAAGAGTCTCCCCTAGAATTTTTGGAGGGAACATGGCATTACTGACACTTGATTTTAGAATTCTGCTTTCAGACTATCAGAGAATAAGTTTCTGTTGTTTTAAGCCATCAAGTTTGTGAGACTTTGTTACAACCACCTTAGAAAACTAACACACAGGTCCATCCTAAAATAAGGAACAGAAGAATGCTTGGAAGATTAATGTTCATTGAAGTCTGGGGTTACAGAGCTTGGTGCCTGCCCCATGCCTCATCAAGGAGAGGAAGAGAAAGCTGCAATCAGAGCAGTGTGCGCTTTCCACTTTCACAAAGGGCAAGCCAAGGGTCATGCTGTCTTTGGACTAAGTGAAGACTTCTAAGGAAAACCAGGTGAGACTTGTAAGGAGAGGGCCATTGGCAAGAGACTGCAACCCCAGGCATGTTCTGTTAGGGCCAAGGCTGAGGAAGTACATTAGCATTTACTGCTATGTAACAAATTATTCCCCAACTTAGCAGTATAAAGAAGCAAACGTAATATCTCACAAAATTTCTAAGGCTCGGGGTTTCTTTGAGGTTGCACTCGAGTTGTCAGCTGGGGTTACCATCATCAGAAGTCTTGACTGATCTTTAGGATCTGTATTCATCCTCATTCACATGGCGGGAGTTTCCCTGTTGGCTCAGCTGGTAAAGAACATGCTTGCCAATGCAGGAGACACAAGAGACACAGATTTAATCCCTCTGTCAGGAAGATCCCCTGAAGAGGGAAAAGGCAACCTGCTCCAGTATTCTTGCCTAGAAAATTCCATGAACAGAGGAGCCTGGCAGGCTATAGTCATTGGGATCGCAAAATAGTCAAACATGACTGAGCACACAAACACACATTCATCCTCACCCACATGGCTGTCAGAAGGCAACTTCAATGCCTCAGCTTATTGGCCTTGCCATAGGGTTGCTTCATCTTGGTAGGTGACTTTCCTTGGAGCAAGTCATGAGACAGAGGAAAAGACCAAGATGGAAGCTGCAGTGTGTTTTATAACCTAATCTTGGAAGTGATGTAACATTATTTGTCTTGTGTTCCATAGTAACTCTGGTACAGTGTGGTAGGAGGCTCCCCAAGGGAGTGGGGATCACTGGAACACATCTGACTAGTTATCAAAGGTAGAGTTGTAAGAACCCAGGGAGAATGGTCTGTGGGCATCAGGGATTGGTGTAGTCAATAGCCAAGAGAGAATTACAGATGGTACCTGCTAAGTAAAAGAGCCTCCACTTTTTCTCTTTAAAGCCTTAGTCCTGCTATTCCCCTCCCTGAGAAAGTCAAAAGCAGCAGAGATAGTTGAAAAGAAGGTAAATCAAAGAAAAAACAGTCCAAAAATGCTCTTTACTTCATTGATGTTCAGCAGAAATACAGGAGAGGGATGACCTGATGGGTAAGTAGAATGAATGTGATCAGAAGGTAAAGTTTTGTTTGTTTTGTTTATTATGTAAAAGTAGGTAAGAAGGCATAGAGTCCAGTTTCAGTAGCTGTTCACCTTTTGCTCCACTTCTCTTGTTCCTGGACATTTTCTCTTTCCTTTGCCATATTCATCTTCTCTCATCCTCTACAATGTCTTACCTTTTCTGACAAACATAACCCAAAAGTCTTCCTCTCTTCTGAACTTATGGTAAGTTAGAGCCTGGAGTCCAAACCCGAGGCCCTCATGCTTATCTCTTCCATTATCTGGAGGGTCCCGATTAATGTCATTGTTTACTGTCCAGGTTCTAAAAAAGGAACAGGAGAAAGAAAAGGACAAGTCAGATGATGGATGTCAGCAGGCAGGTTCAGATGTAGCCTCCCTGGACTAGGAAGGGAGGTTATGGGCAACTTGTGCTTAGGCCCAGTGAGAGTTGGACTATAAAGAAAGCTGAGTGCCGAAGAATTGATGCTTTTGAACTGTGGTGTTGGAAAAGACTCTTCAGTCCCTTGGACTGCAAGGAGATCAAACCACTCATTCCTAAAGGAAATCAACCCTGAATATTCACTGGAAGAACTGATGCTGAAGCTGAAGCTCCAACACTTTGGCCACGTGATGCAAAGAACTGACTCATTGGAAAAGACCCTGATGCTGAGAAAGATTGAAAGCAGGAGGAAAAAGGGAGGACAGAGGATGAGATGGTTGGATGACATCACTGACTCAATGGATATGAGTTTGAGCAAGCTCTGGGAGTTGGTAATGGACAGGGAAGCCTGGCGTGCTGCAGTCTGTGGGTTCGCAGAGTCGGATATGACTAAGTAACTGAACTGACTGTGCTTAGGCTTGTCCAATACGCAGTAGTGCTGAAAAGCCCGGGAGAAATTTCCTATTCAAGGTGCCAAGATAAATCAGAATAGGCTGAACAGTGAAAAGAATTACAAATGAAAGACAAGAGTGGGTGTTCATCCCAGATCTGCTCCTAATTTGCAATGTCACCTAGGTCAACTCATGTCATCTCTCTGGTCTCCACAGTCTTCTTTTGCAAAAATCAGCAGGTGAAATTGACAAGTGAATTCCAAAGTTCATCTCAAACAGCATCTTTAGATCTTTTTATTACCATTGCTATGATTATTGTTACTATTAATGCTATGTGCTTAGTCACTCAGTTGTGTCTGACTCTTTGCAACCCCTTGGATGTGGCCTTCCAGACTCCTCTGCCCATGGGGATTCTCAAGGCAGGAATACTGGGTGGGCTGCCATGCCCTCCTCCAGGGGATCTTCCCAACCAGGGGTCAAACCCAGGTCTCCCACATTGCAGGCAGATTCTTTACCATCTGAGCCACCAGGGAAGCAACTACAAATATTATCATTATCCTAAGAAGCCTTTTTAATGTTTTTTCCTAATCACAGGTATGGAACATACTTGTGAGCTGCTGCATGTCTATCTATCAGTGCTTATATGTAAAAATGAGCAAGGTTTTTCAGTCCCCAAGAACTAAAATTTGCCCTTTTAGGGATATCACCCCCATTAAGAATGTATGATCTAGAATTTATAAGGTAAAATAAGGTAGAAACTAAGGCAGAAATTAATTTTTCAAATTAATAATTTGAAAAAATAGAGAACAATAAGATTATGAAACTGTTAAGTCAAATAAAGTGAGGTTCTGTTTTTATTGCTAAGTGAAAAACGTTGAGTATATGATACAGTAACATGTATGATGATACAACCCCATTTATATAAAAACAAAATTTTAAAACACTGTGGTTTTATATACCTTCTTATGTGTGTCTCTCTGTCTAACTTTCTAAGTGAAAGGTATCATGTCACACACCAGCTCTGTGACCTTGAGCAAGCTTCGTATCTTTCCTGTGCTTCAGGTTGTCCATTCTCCCTCATTAGTGAAAGAGAAATAGTAATGGTAAATGCTTTCTGGGATTTTGTGAAGATGTATAAGTTGATCTAGGTCAATAGTTCAGATTATATATGGAAATTGGTAGGTGCTTTAGGTTTTGGTATTATTCTTTTCTCTATATTTATTGAAGAGAAAAAAGTCTGGAAAGGTATTTGCCAAACTATGTATGGCAATTATCTCAGGACAGAAAAGGATGATTGGGTAGAGAGCTAAAGGTTCAATGTCACCTTTTACCCTGAAAAAACTTAGAACTGTTAAACTATAAATTCAGAAAATATATTCATGTGATACGTAATTTTAAAATATAAAAATAAAATATTTGCTCTAAAAGACATGTCCTCTCAGTGATAACCTTCTATAAATCTTCTAATACTTACTGGACCTTTATTGCCACTTATCATCCATCTGCTGATACTAACCCTTGTTTTATAATCTTGTACCATGAGTTTTCTATGTAAAAGTTTTGTCTTTCCAAGTAAATTCTTAGCTACTTCAATGCCAGCACTTATCTCTCACCTCTGAAACCCCACCATGATAAGTGTGATGTGGCAAATATGGTCAAAATCTAGGTTAATTTATGAGCCACCTCTTAAATCCAGACACACAGAATAGACCAACTCATTTTAACTCAGCTTAGGCACTAAATCCTCAAGTTTCCTTTACCATACTGGCTTTTCCAAGTCTCTAACAGAATCCCTACTGCAACAATCTAGCTTCTAGGTCTCCAATAACAGTAATAGTCAACAGTTAACTTTTCAATAGTTCCTATAAGTATCAGCCAATGTTCTAGTTTAGTTGTTCTCAAACTTGTTCTTCAGCCCCCTTTATATTCTTCCTTGAAAGGCTACCAAAGAGCTTTTGTTTAAGTGGGTCACATCTATCATCATTTGCAATATTATAAATTGAGAAAACTTCAATTATAAACCTGAGAAAACTTCAAAATATCCATTTGACAATGAAAGTGTTAGTCACTCAGCCATGTCCTATTCTTTGTGATTGCATGGACTGTAGCCTGCCATTCTCCTCTGTTCATGGGATTCTCCAGGCCAGAATATTGGAGTGGGTTGCCATTCCCTTCTCCAGGGCATCTTCCTGGTCCAGGAGTCGAAACTGGGTCTCCTGTTTTGCAGGCAGATTTTTTTTTTTATTGTCTAAGCCACTGAGTTTCAGATAAAATGATGATAAACATGTCACATTTATATTTTAATAAAATAATATATCTTTAAGACAAAAAATAGATTTCTGTAAATCTCTTTGATGTCTTAATAGAACACATCTGGGTTTTTCCATCTTTTCCTGCATTCAGTCCATTGAGACATCACATGGCCTCTTAAAAACTTTACTGTACACTCATGAAAGAATAACAGGGAAGGGGCATATATCATCCTAATACTGTTATAAAAATAAAAGGAGAGTTAAAAGGTAAATATTTCTTAACATTATTATGAAAGTAGTTTTGAGCTTGCAGATTCCTGAAAAAATCTCAGGGACCCCAGGGAGTCTCCAGGCCATGCTTGAAAAGATCACAATGGCTGTTCTAATTTAATCCTCAAAAATATTCTGAAAAGTGAATAATATTTCTCTCACAGACGAGGACAGTAATGCTCAGGATGGTCAGGGAAGTTGCCTCAAGTTTACTGCGATTAGTATGTGGAAGAGTCAGGATTGGAGACCAGACTGAAACCCTTAACCACTAGGCTAAATGGCCTTTATTGTAGCCTGTGCCTACCAGCAGGTCCTGCTACACTAACCATATTGAAGTCAGTGATTGCCTTTGTCTGTCTTACTCACTTAACAGTTTCTTATCTGTCTACTTATCTGTCTCCCTACTTTAAAGTCACCATTCATAATTCATCTTTGTATCTCTTTTCCTGACAGTTTCAAGTAATATAAGTTCAGTGAATGGATGAGTAAAAGCATGAGCTTTTTTACATTCACACAAGTAATATATGGACTGAAAGATAACTTCTTCAATGGTTACTCTGACTCCTACTACTGCCCCAACTATGTGACACATGACTCCTTGTCTTAAAGTTAGGAGTAGATATAGGTAGGGTAGCCTGTGCAGTAGATTCTAGAATAAGTGCTGCTGGAAATGCAGTCTGAGGAAGGAGAGATGGAAGGCTGTTTCAATACCCTGCCTATGATTCAGAAATACACCAGTTTATTTGAAGTCCACATTCTTAGCAGAATATCATTTGCTTTTTCAGTATTAAGTTTTTGTCAGATGGCTCCAAATTGTACATCATCTTCGGTTTAGAAGGTCTGTTCCCAGGCTTTCAGTTCAACTCCATAAGTATCTCTGGGTCCTTTGTGCATTCAGTTGTGAACATCAATTATTTAACAGAACCAGAACTTCAGAAGTAGGAAAGACAATCCTTGAGCTCATACATCTGACAGTATTTCATTACAGTCAACCTCATTCAAATGCCAGTGTTAGGGGACAAACACTTGGTTTATACTTTATGGTGAACTGATTGTTGAGAGTGATATCTTGTACATCACCACAAATATGGGGGTCTGATGCCAACCACAAGGTGAAGCATGGGGCTGTATGGGTTGGAGCTTTAATCACGAGAACTGCATTTTAGCTCGGCCATTGTTTTACCTTCCCACTCTCATGATTTCTAAAAGAACATGTGCGTGCGTAAAACTGACACGCAGGAGGAGGAAGAGAAAGAGGAGGAACATTACTTTAAATCAAATAAGCTACCAAATAATTTACTTCTCCATGTTATTCTCAAAGAATATGCTGAGTCCTCTCCTGTCAAATTCTTCTTCTCACTGCAAGCACCCTGAGTGTTTTCTAAATCTAAGTCATGTATATTCAGACCTGGAAGTACTCCAGGGTCAGCAGGAGTTTTGTTAATCTCATCCTTCTGACAAGGAAGGAGCCCAAAGGAACCAGAGTGCAAGGTGATCAACTTTGGCTAGATGAAGGTGGATCAGCCAAACTCAGAGGATCTAGCAGGTCCAAAAGTTGGCGTAACTGTAGTTATGACAACCTTTCCAGCCCATACACTCTTACACAATCTCAGGACAGAATTGAAGCCAACAAGGCAAATGTCCCTCCCACAGAGAAAATCCCTCTTTGTGGGAGCAATTGCCCTCAGTACCTAAATCCAGATGCTTTACTTCCATTTGCAACACTTTTATCACCTCCTGCTCTGCAAAATATGAAATGATGACCACAGTCCATTTAGGGTAAGCAGAAACATCCTCTAACCAGAGACAAAAGAGTGGAGCCTCTGGATGATCACCTACTAGGTGACTTTTCCTAAAAATACAACTCATAACAAAAAGACGAAGAGTAATGTGATGCAGAGATATGGTAAACAGAAACAACCAACTAGAAATAAATGACTTGGAAAAGCATTATTTGATGAGAAAGTGTTGTTAAATATTAATAAGAAAAAATATGTAAATGATTTCTGCTTTATGATAGTAATTCACTTAAATGTAAATAATCCAAGAAGACAGAAAAATGAGTGGATATTTTCATAGGAAATGGTCATTTAACAAAAATGCACATTACTTATATTTTTACCTTCTCCTAAGATACAAGACATACAGTCATTCCTTGCTGAACAGTTTTGTTCTGAGCAATGTGTTTTGGAACAGAGAATGTATGTGATGAGTAATATGACCTTTTATACCCTATTATCTGTCTCTTTTAAAGTTCAACAGATGTATTACCACAATTAAATATTTCCACCTAAAATACCAATTTGGGGGGAAATTACCATATTCATTATGAAACCTTCCCACTTTCTAATTTCTCTTGTCTGGAAAGATCTGAGCATCCTATATTTCTGATATGGTCCAGAGTTTTGAGCCACTGGACCACTCCTTCCAATAAGAGGTGTTTCAATAGAGCACTCTTGGGTGTCTGTTAAACTATACACTCAGACAATATCCACACACCCCAACTTCTGATGATTTTCCTACTCTTCCATTTCAAACCTCACCCCTCACAGTGGACTTAATGCTTATCCCTGCCTTCCTAACCATGATCCTGCTGCTCTGTTGCCTCAGTGAGTCAATCAAGATGCTGAAGCATAAAGAACAAAATGACTCTGACTGATTTCAGTAGAAAAAAATAATATTCAATGTATACTGAGTAGCTTGTGGAAGCTCTGAGATGTCTGAAGGTCTGGAGATTATGTAGTGAAATCTAATGTCTAAAATCATGGTGCAGAACTAGTCTGGTGAAGACAATTCTGCTACTCCTATCTTGTACAAGCAATACTCCGGCACCGAATAAAGGATGCTTCTGTTACAAGTCAATATGGCTGAGCCTGTGCATAATTTCCACCACTGCCATGTCCCATCACTATTCAGTAAGTATCAGGGCAGCTGGGCAAAAAAGTTTCTGACCAATCATAAGATGGGGTATCTTGACCACTTGATTTTGGGGGTTTCCCCAAGGCTTATATGGCCACGTGCTACGTGCTACATGCTAAGTCACATCAGTCATGTCTGACTCTTTGTGACCCCATGGACTGTAGCCCTCCCAGGCTCCTCTGTCTATGGGATTCTCTGGGCGACAATACTGGAGTGGGTTGCCATTTCCTTCTCCACATATGGCCACACCCTCTAGTAAATGCCCATACTAGCAACAGAGGCAAGCAACACTGGATTCCAATGCATTATTCTTAAAAGAGGGACGTTTGGACCAGACAAGGGCACAAGGAGACATTAATAAACTAGTTTCTGGTCCTTTTTATCCATTCTTCTTTTCTCTCAATTTCCCTTTACTTTTATCTAATTTCCTTTTTATAGCAATTAATCATAGTTATGCTAGTAAGTAATGGTGGACTTCAGCTTCTATAACTTAATCAAGACAACAGACCTACCAGTCCTTTCATTAGGATTTCATTTCAAGACACATCCCCACCATCACACAGCTCTTCTGCTGAAGCGACACCAATGAATCATAGTGTTGGAACCTTGTTTCTTCTTGGCAGAGTTTGAGTTTGAAGGTGATAAACCTCTGCATTTTATTACTCCAATCCCCATGGCAGCAGCAAAACCTTGGAAGCACTGGTTAAGAGAGATTTATGGATTTCCTGAATGACTGCATCTGGTTTCCTAGGATGGCTTCTTTCTCTAGATTAGTTTTAAAGAATCAACATATAACTCATACATACAACTGACGAACCAAGGAAACAGGGGCAACAGGAGAAAATAAGCAGATAAGCCCAAATCAACTCTTTTAGGACTTTTTAGTTGCAAGTAACCCAACTCAAAACAAGTTAAGCAAAAATTGGAATTTTTTGATTTACATGAACTGGAAAGAATATGGGTGAACTGGCATGTCTGAACCCAGGGACTCAGATGATATTTCCAGATTGTCTTCTGCCTCACAGGTTTGCTGCTTGCTATGGCTGGTTTCAGGATGTCACATCTGTGTTGTGGATATTGGGGAAAGCATGGCCACAGAAGCCTTAGGTTTACATTATCCCACCTTAGTTATTCCACAGGGAAAGGGGAAGTCTTAATTTTCCCAAGATCTGCCTAGAAAATCTCAGGGAAGGACTGATTGGTTTGGAGTAGGTCACATGCTCATCTTTGGACTTATCACTATGGTCAGGGGGAAGAGTCATTTTGATTGGCCTAATTTGTGTGATATTCTCATATCTGTGGCCCAGGAATGGGAGTGTATAATCGGAAGCCTCACTCTAACTACCTAATGGAGGGAAAGAGTGTTTCTTCTGAAAGGAGCATCATTCAATGAAACAAGATTCAGTTCTAAAAGATAGGGGGTAATGCATAGTGACACAATGAAATGTCAAGACGTCTGCTCTGTGGTGTGTTGGTAAAACTTTAACTACCATCCTCCTCTCCCACAAAAGAAGCCCTGACTTGTAGTATTTGCCAATCTCTGTTGAGTGAACATTGCTACCTTAGCTAGAGTCAAGCTACCCATGTGACCTCACTGGATGTAGAGTTGGGAAGATAATCACAACAGCATGCCATTTTAATTTTTCCCCTAAACAAATACAACATAAGTAAGTAACACCAAGAGGCTAAATCATGGGACAATGCAGTAAAGTAATCGGAAGCAACAAGTTTGAGTACTTTTTTAACCTTTGTTTTTGATATAATCTATTTAATTGAAAGTTTATATAATTCATTAGATTTGCCATGTTCAACAACTGGTTCAAAGATTGCCTGAAAATTTAACACATGGCCATGCAAGCTGGCTCCAGCACACCACGTGAGATTAAAAGAAAATTAGTCCTCCATTCATCGCACCCTCCTTTCCCTCTTGGTGTCCATATGTCTGTTCTCTGTCTGTGTCCCTATTTCTGCTTTGCAAATAGGTTAATCTATGCCATTTTTCTGGTGACTGAGACAGTAAAGAATCTGCCAGCAATTCGGGAGACCTGGGTTTCATCCCTGGGTTGGGAAGATCCCCTGGAGGAGGGCATGGCAATCCATTCCAGTATTCTTGCCTGGAGAATCCCCATGGACAGAGAAGCCTGGAAGGCTACAGTCCATGGGGTCACAAAGAGTCGGACACAACTGAGCAACTAAGCATTCGCACATACTATTTTCTAGATTCACATAGATATGTAAATATGTGATATTTATGTTTTACTTTCTGATTGGGATTGACATACATACACTGCTATTTATAAAACAGATAGCTGAGGAGAACCTTCTGTATAGCACTGGGAACTCTACTCAATACTCTGTGGTGGCAAACAGGGGATATAAGTATACGTATAGCTGATTCACTTTGCTGAATATCAGAAACTAACACAACATTGTAAAGCAACTAAACTTCAATAAAAAAATAAATTAAAATCTTTTTAAAAGCAAAACTAGTCAAAATATGATGTCAAATTAATCGAAATTGTCACAGACACACAAAGATAGAGGCAGTCACAGTTAATATACATAACAAATACTCTATCCAAGATAACCCTGAAGTTCCTTCCTTCCTTCTCCCCTTTCTCCTTCCCTCCCTTCTTCTTGCCTTCCTTCCAGACTTATTGATAGCTTACTATGTGTCTAGCACCTTATCAGAGATAGAGTTGTAATATGGTGTGTAAATACAAGTACCACCATAACAGACCAGATGAACATATGTACATATGTCTTATACAATACATCTGAAATGTTGCCATTATTAAAAATATTATGTGTCTTATAATTCTCACCATCTGTAGGATGTGTATTTCTTATTGCACAGATGGCTTATCTTGAATTATCCATAAATTTCCTTAAAGCAAGAAGAATTTTTCCTATTTTGGGTCGTATGGCCTGAATTTTGAAAACCCTTCCCCAGAAATTATTATACATTGGCAAAGACATCTGGTCACTTACCTGGTAAATATAAGACTCCCCACAAAGTCCACTCCGACACATGGTCCCATATGTCAGATTTGACAAAATAGGTCTTGCAAAGCCAGAAGGTACCTGTTGGAGTGCTTGAATCCTCCCACGTCCTGTATGCTCTAACTTCCTCAACTTCTTCCCATCTACACAGAAGTCTCTTTTTGCTCTGGCCCCACAGCAGCCTAAATCTATGCTTTCTTGTTTCATTTGTTCATAAATAAGCCCAGTGATTTTTTTTTTTTTTGATTCTTTTACATGATGTCCTCAAATGCTCTTCTAATCGCAAGTTTATTCCATTATCTAGAGTTATTTTCCTGCTATATGCATTCCTGTTTCTGATTTCTAGATAGACCTTTGGAGAAGCAGTGGGTTCTCAGTTCCAGCTGAAGTGTGCGTGCTAAATTCCTTCAGTCATGTCCGACTCTTTGGGACCCCATGGACTGTAGCCCCCCAGGCTCCTCTGTGGGATTTCCCAGGCAAGAATACTGGAGTGAGTTACTACTTCTTCTAGGAGATCTTCTTGACCCAGGGATCAAACCTGTAACTCTTATGTCTCCAGCATTGGCAGGCAGGTTCTTTACCATTTTTTACCACTAGCGCCACCTGGGAAGACTGGCTGAGGCAATTGAGGCCAAAGATTAAAGACAAGTTCTGGTTTTCTGTGTGTTTCTTTTCTAAGAATCTTAAAATAAAGCAAAGGAATTGTAAATCTCTCTCAAAACTTTGCATGCCCCTGCCCCCACCCCCGCAATAGGCTTCTCTGGTGGCTCAGCTAGTAAAGAATTCACCTGCAATGTAGGAGACCTAGGTTCGATCCCTGGGTGGGGAAGATCCCCTGGAGAAGGGAACAGTTACCCACACCAGTATTCTTGCCTGGAGAATTTCATGGACTGTATAGTCCATGGGTTTGCAAAGAGTCAGACATGACTCAGCAATTTTCACTTTTCTTTTTCCTCCCATAGAGTAGCATTTCTGGACTTACTGTATAGCTAAACAACTTATCTCAAGAGTTGGTTGAGAATTTCCATCTTTTCCAGGGAAATAAGGATAGCAAAGATGTCTGAACCTCTCAAAATCTAGACCGCAAGACCTAAAGGACCCTAGGTTTCCACAACGGGGTATAGATTTGGGACTTGATTGATGTCCCAGGACAAAAATTACACCTTCATGTGTGGATACAAAATTTTTTTTGCATGCTTATTTTATGCTCATCTTCACAAAAGGGTAGAAATGGAAACATGTTTGACTGGGTAAAACTAGAGGACACATTTGTTATCAAGGAATAATGGATATCAAAATGAACTTCCAAGGCCCATCACGCAATCAATAGATCTCTACTTTTCCTTCCCTTCATATTTTCAGTTTTTAGTAGCAATAAATACATTGGTGCATGAAATTTACTGGAGTCTAATGATCAGCTGGCATTTCTGACCAGAAGCTGAACTGAATAACCTCATCCCTTCCCCACTGTCATCAACTCAGACAATGCTGCAAGCGTGGTTATTAGTCCCCAAATGACATTTAATTATAGTTCTAATTGGAGGTCTCACGGTTATTCTTCTAAATTGAGGTATGCTTTGTGAGGTCTTTGTAAAATGATTCAAAATCCATTAAGCAGTTGAAGAACATTGCATTTGTGCTTTTGGTTTATCTCTCTGGGTAACAGAAACTGCTTGGCTTAGATTTCATTTTCTAAACCTTTTCCTTCAAACTTAGGAAATAACTGAACTATGTCCTTCATTGCTGAACCCCAAATGCATCAGAAAAACATCATCTGCTGAAAGGTATTTTCTACAGAGAGAGTCAAGTGTACATGTAGCATATGTGCAACGAAATGTTCGTTCTGCATCCTGTTTGGATTCTAATAAGACACAAGAGTGAAGAGTCTGACATATGGTTATGAAGCTCATCAAAAAATGTTTTGGATGTTGCATATTTATTATTGCTCATCATATTATCACATACTTTCTTTTTGTCTTTCATTTTCTCATAAATTCTTTTTAATAACTACTTCTTAAGCATTATAGTGACCATTTTTCCCTAATAAAATTGTTTTTATGCTATTATTTTGCATAATCCACATTTTTGTGCTCTTTTTGATGAAAGTTTCTGATATAAAAATTGACTGCCAGTGTCTTGTGTTTCATTTCAACTTGTCATCTTTAGACACACCAAATTATTTATACAAAATGATAAATTTTTAATGTATTTTTTCTCTATAAGCTTCATGGGGAAAAAAGGAAGTTATCTATCTTTTACTAATGAGTCCTTATTATCTAACATGAGTTTGATACTCAGTTCAGTTCAGTTCAGTTGCTCAGTCATGTCCGACTCTTTGTGACCCCATGAATCGTGGCACGTCAGGCCTCCCTGTCCACCACTAACTCTGGAGTTCACTGAGACTCACGTCCATCTAGTCAGTGATGCCATCCAGCCATCTCATCCTCTGTCATCCCCTTCTCCTCCTGCCCTCAATCCCTCCCAGCATCAGAGTCTTTTCCAATGAATAAACTCTTTGCATGAGGTGGCCAAAGTATTGGAGTTTCAGCTTTAGCATCTAGCCACTCCAATACTGGCTGAATGACATTTGGCTGAATGCATATAGGTTTGATATTTTGTAATTATGTTGAACTGCTATATATTTATTTATGGTGTGCAATAGTCAGGATAATCAGTGTCAGTTTTTAAGTCATTTCTTCTGTATATATATATATATTTTATCTGCTCTATTTAAGATGAATTTTAAGATAAATGGAGGCTAAGATAGAAAATAAAATGATTCTACTTAAAATATTGTGAAACAAAAAGAATGTGGTTTCCTTGGCAGAGAATTTATACTCAGAGGATGAGTTTTCACATTAAAAAGAAGAAAATTTTGCACCTGCTGGTTCCCTTTTGTCTGACTCTTTATAAAACATTCAAATGATTTTTTTCACCACTTACTCTGATGATGGACAAGTCTCCACTTTCTGAACCTGTGAAATGGGGTCAAGAGTCATATCTCTTCCATAGGGTTATTGGGAAGATAAAATGAAATCAGGGCTTCCCTGCTGGCTCATACAGTCAAAGAATCTGCCTGCAATGTGGGAGATCTGAGTTCGATCCTGGGTGGGGAAGATCCCTTGGAGAAGGGCATGGCAATCCACTCCAATACTCTTGCCTGAAGAATCCCATGGACAGAGGAGCTTGGTGGGCTACGGTCTATAGGGTCGCAAAGAGTCAGACATGACTCAGTGACTAACACACACACAAAGTGAAATCAGAGACTTGATTCTTTCTACCTGGGCCAACCACATAGGAAGGACTCCCCACAACGCAGCTACTATTTTGCTTCTCTTTCCTACTCCCTTCTCTGCAGCACTTGCTTCCTGACCTGGCATGATCAACAATCATGGCAGACTGTGTTGTCCCAGGGACCGATGAAAGTGCTTCCCTGTATCTCTGGTTGGAGGTAAGAATAACAGATGATCTGCGGTGAAACAGAAAACCAATAGGCTCAAATCAAGAGAGGAAGGTTTCCTTTTACCTATTGGCAACAATACCTGGGCAATTTCAGGCATCTTGAAAGTGTGTTGCTTCTAATGGAATCTCCAAGTAGCTATCTTTTTTTTAAAAAAAACTCAGTTATAAAAGAATGTGAAGCCCTAATTAGCCCGGGGAATTCAGCACTATTGGAATGACGCAGTTAATTCTTGCTCCAGCCTCTGCATCTGCCATTGCACAAACAGGATTCCAGCGGCATCTGCCCAGAGAGGCTGCAAGATCTTAGCTCCCCACTTTGACAGCTTTGCTGACAGTTTACAAAGCCAAGGAGCCCAGAGGAGCAAAATGGAAAAGATTATTTGAAATCTGCTTCTGTGATCAGCAGTGACTTCACAGGAGGAAGGGCATCTTGTCCTTCCCAATCCCACATAAACATTCAGGCAGGTACACAGGAGAAGGACGTGTAATTTCCTCCTGGCCTTGTCAGATCCCTGTTGTCTCTGCTTCTGACAGCTTTGGTCTCGTGGCTTAAGGAAAACGAGGCTTAACACTTTCCCTGTAAATCAGGAAAGCAACTGGTGCCCCTGAGGGGCTGAGCAAAAGTGGGATTAAATTGTAACCCAGAGGCTTTATGAAATAAACTGAGAGGGTAATTTACAATAGTGACATTTTTCATCTCTAGGAGGATTATGCCTACAGGTCCTGCCAGAAGGACCACGTGACAATCTTCTTTGCGTCTGATCAACCCTGAGACCATAGAATAGTTGATCTCCTCTTGTTAATTTGAATGAAGTGACCAACCATTTGCCATAGAATTATTTCCCTTCTCTAAATAAACAAAATCTTAGAGACCTGGTCATATTTAGATATCAGAGATCAGAAAATAGACTTTGGGTCTTCATTCTGTTTTCATTGTCCTTGGATAGAGGAGACCATGGAGGGTGGTACAAATCTTGGGATTTGAACTCAAAAACCTGGTCTTGAGATGCACGTTTACTTATAAATGTGTGATTTTAGATACGTTACTTAAATTCACTGAGTCTCTGCCTCTTCATCTGTAAAATAAAAATGGCAACTGTCCTTACTACCAACACCCCAGATTGCTGTGAAACGAAAGTAGTGCAGGAAAACTGGGACTGAAAGTAGAAAGCAAGTAGATCATCACTGCTGTTATTAAGAGTGAAAATTAAACTGTTTTCTTTAAGTAAAATATAAACATTTAAATTACTATTTGTTGATCAACTTTTAATAACAGATAGTTTTCAAACTCTGAGAAATAATAGTATGAATTTTAATTTCATCACATATAGCTGATTGACTTGGGGTACGTGATCTAACATTTCTGGGGTCTCAGCTTCATCATCTGTAAAGTGGGACAGTAATAGTGACAGAGTTGTGACGAATAATAGTGACGGAGTCACGGGGGTTCAGTGATGATACACATATCAGGCATCTGGGCTGAAGTCAGTTCTCTTTGCCTGTTACCTAAATGACACTGATGTGGGCCCGTAAGACAGTGCCAGTGTTACAAAGAACAGCTGTTTTGTAAACGTGAAAACAGGTAACAGTTCTCCCTATTCAGACTCTGAAATACCATTTTCCCTCTTCCACTTACCCCTCCTTCAAAACTAAATGCTAACTGCTTATCCTTGGCAATCACAACTGAACAAAAAAAATCTAAGCCATAACAGTGGACCAGGGGGCCAGCATGGAAAAATTAGGAAAATTTTCTAAAAAGTTCAAAATGCTTCCAAAAAACTAAAAAGATATGGCCAGGCTGAGACACTCAACTCCATCAGTAATTGTAGGACGTAAGTAGATACTTACACACCATAAAATGGCTTTGTTATTCCAATAGATATTATGGACTCTTTGTTGTATGATGATGTGGGAAAAAACTCAATCATTTTTATCTCGACATCATCCTCTGTTTTGTTTTCTGTATTTTCAAGTTCTGGAAAGACAAAGCATTTTCATGTAGCTTTGTTCTCTGACATGTTGATGTAAAGACTGCACCAGGGCTAGTCCCCAAATTCAATTTCTGAGTTCATTCACATTTACTCCTAATAAATTTAGCTAATTCAATTACTTGTGCTGTTTTTAAATGGCAGGCTGAAGTAATTTGCTTAATTCCAAATTTGATTATTCTTTTTATTTAGAGGCAAATTTGTGGAAAATCTATCACATCAGTGCTGGTTGTGGGTGGGTTGTGGGGGTGGGGGGGTGGTTAAACCATTAATGAGATTAAATCAATTGGCTTTTAGATACTTTTCTTGTTGGTATGCAACAAGTTAGACCATTTTGGCACAGGAAGGTTTGGCCTTGCCTACATGGACAATCATCTGTCACCCTGTTCTTAAAACTTTCTGCTGATCTTGAGTGCTCTTAGTAAATCTCTGTTAGTGTTTATGAAGTATTTAACTCTCTCTTTTGAGAATTCCCTTATTAGCCTCTGCTAGTCTATCCTATAGTGTTTAGATTTGGGGTCAGTGATGATTGCCAAAGAACAGAAGTTAGTGATTAGTTCTGAGGGAGGAGGTAGGCAGAAAAATGAAATTTCTATCAGAATTTCAACAATTTGAAATGTTTGAAAGGGCAGTGCATAGAAACTTCCAGCCCTGCAGGTCATCTTGCTGCTGCTGCTGCTGCTAAGTCGCTTCAGTCGTGTCCTACTCTGTGCGACCCCATAGACGGCAGCCCACCAGGCTCCCCTGTCCCTGGGATTCTCCAGGCAAGAACACTGGAGTGGGTTGCCATTAAAGACTGAATCAATGCTGACTGCACTTTTTACCTCCTTTGGACACCGCAAGAGTGTTTTGGGCTTTTAAAAGCAGCATTTTACAAAGTAAAAGAAACTGCTAAGGTAAGAAAGGAGAGTCTTTCCTGTAAGAGTTTGGATTATTTTCCAGTCTTAAAACATCTTAGGAATAATGGCATAGGAGTTAAAAATTCTCATTAAGGGTATGCATGGGTATGGTTTAGATGAACAAAATCTGTGACTTAAATGGCTAATTTTCCTTAGAACCTGATGGTGTGATGACAGCCAAGATAAGGATGACCTTGAAGGCAAACTTGTATGTACGTTGCCTTTTGAGTATCCTTTCACATATAAAAGAAACTTTTTTTTTTTTACTGTTTCCAGATCTTTCATTTTTCTATGCTTTTGAATTGACAGTAAAAAATGTCACTTAGGATGCAAAATCTTCTTAAAAAAGAAATCATAGCTATGTACTTGGCTTCTGGGGTAGAAAGATAATAATGATACCCCTACTAGTGGTGGAAATAGTTGTGATGGCAATTAACACAGAGTGCTTGCTACATGCCAAACACCCCAAAAAGAAATTTCAGCTGGCTATGGAGCTGACTTTGAAGCCTCTCACAAAGTTTGGGCTTGGCTGGGCTGAAGTTGTCACTCAGGTTGAGAGGGAAGAGAAAACAGACAGAAACCACCATACCTGAACAGTGGCAGTAGACACACAGGCCAGGTCATTCCCACTGCTTTACAGACATTACAACATCCTAGAAGGTAAGTACTCTAGATCACAAATCCCAACCACAGTCCTGAAATCCAAAAGATTCTGAAGCACAAAAGGGTTTTATTGGTTCTGTGGTCAACTCATTTGACTCATTTGACAGCAAGATCTTACCTGAGTTGATGTGAAGCTGATTTACAGTCTTTATTCCAGTTGGTGTGAATATCCAAATATTTCACTGCAGATACAGCATAATTAGAGGGTGTCTGTGCAAACTCAGCGAGCATCTATGTAAAATACAGTATGTGAGCATCACGAACTATCTATCATCTTAAAATTCTGACATCTGAAATACTTCTGGCTCAAAGATTTTGGAAAGGGACTGTGAACCTAATTTATAGATGACAAAATTGAGGTTTTGAGAGGAGATTTAGAAAACTTCACAAGGTCAGAGAGCTTTGGTGTACACAGTAATTTCCTCAATAAAACATATGCAGACCAAGCAATTACTGGTGGAACTGGGGGGCAATTGGTGAGGGTGAGGATCATGTGGGGACAAAGTTAGGGACTTACTTTTGTTTTCTAAACCTTAACCACTGCTCTGACTGTAACCAAAGATTATAAATGGAACAACACAAAACAAACATAATCAACTCCAGTGGCATGATCTGTGATAGCAAGGAGTGGATTATAAATCCTGCTTGAACACTTCAGTAAGCATCACTGCTGGGTCTGGACAGTTTTCATCACTCAATGAGAGCTGTTTCCCTGTAACTTATACTCATTCATCCTAGTTTAAGCATCTGAAGGACAGGGATAAGGAAAGAGATGACTCTGAGTCATTTGATTAAAGATTTTTTTTTTATTTGAAGGATTAGGAAACCTACACAAAATAGCTTCCAGAGTGGGGGTGAAGAGGGGTTCTTAAAAGGATACAGGATCATCTTGGCTAACCTGATTCTGGACTTTCATAAGCTGGAATAACATCAATTGTTTTTGTCTCCATCACTTTCTCTGGGCTTCGCTCTCTTATCTCTTCTCCCTAAACATTTGGTTCTTTCTTGTTTTTACAGGCTGGATTCATCCAACAGACTCCAGTAACACTAACTTGCCATTAAGCCAACTCTGATCTTGTAGCCAGTTCCACTGTCCACAGCCATCTGACCAGAGTCTCTTTCTTTGGGTTTTTGAGAAAGGGAATCTTAAACATGTGACCCCTGGCACAATTGGTTGGATTCAAGACAACAGGGTCTTCATATGTAAATATGGCCTCCAAGTTAGCCTTATTCAGCAGGTGTGTGTTTCTGGTCTAAGTGCTGATAGGAAGAGGGGACCAGGGCTAAGCCGTGCTCTAAAATTACATGTCCAGTATTTGTGCCAGGCATTCTTCTGGAGACTTTGCCTTCTCTAGCACATTATTATTATTTTTTTTCCTAGAACAACACAACACAAATTCACTCCTCTTTCACCTTACAGATCTTCAGCTATCTTATCCCACCTAGGTGCTTGCAGGTCTGAAACACCCAATGTTTCTTTCATACAGCAAATTCTCTACCAGCTACTCTCCAGCTGGCCAGTGCTGCAGAAACAGTTAATAAGTTAAACTTCAAAAATCATGTTTTAACCCTAAATGGAGCATTTTCAGTTATGACAGAACACATTTATGTTTTCCAATCATGAAAAGTTTCAGATTCTACAAATGACTTCTGAGTAGGTATCAATTCCGCTTGTAGACATTTATAGATGATGGCATCTGGTCCCATCACTTCATGGGAAATAGATGGGGAAACAGTGGAAACAGTGGCAGACTTTATTTTTTTGGGCTCCAAAATCACTGCAGATGGTGACTGCAGCCATGAAATTAAAAGATGCTTACTCTTTGGAAGGAAAGTTATGATCAACCTAGATAGCATATTCAAAAGCAGAGACATTACTTTGCCAACAAAGGTCCGTCTAGTCAAGGCTATGGTTTTTCCAGTGGTCATGTATGGATGTGAGAGTTGGACTGTGAAGAAGGCTGAGCACCGAAGAATTGATGCTTTTGAACTATGTTGTTGGAGAAGACTCTTGAGAGTCCCTTGGACTGCAAGGAGATCCAACCAGTCAATTCTGAAGGAGATCAGCCCTGGGATTTCTTCGGAAGGAATGATGCTGAAGCTGAAACTCCAGTACTTTGGCCACCTCATGTGAAGAGTTGACTCATTGGAAAAGACTCTGATGCTGGGAAGGATTGGGGGCAGGAGGAGAAGGGGACGACAGAGGATGAGATGGCTAGATGGCATCACTGACTCGATGGACGGGAGACTGGGTGAACTCCGGGAGTTGGTGATGGACAGGGAGGTCTTGTGTGCTGTGATTCATGGGGTTGCAAACAGTTGGACATGACTGAGCAACTGAACTGAACTGATAGATGATCTTTGGACTTCCCTGTTGGCCCAGATGATAAAGAATCCACCTGCAATGCAGTGTACCTGAGTTCAATCCCTGGGTTGGAAAGATCCCCTGGAAGAAGGCATGACAACTCACTCTAGTATTTTTGCCTGGAGAATCCCCATGGACAGAGAAGCCTGGCAGGCTACAGTCTATGCGGTTGCAAAGAGTCAGACATGACTGAGCAACTAAGCACAGCATATAGATGATCTTTACAAAATTTTACATTCATTTTTTAAAAAATAATAAAATTTCTGATATATTATGACAAAATACAAGTGAACTATTTTATAATAAGAAAAAAATCCTCAAAGTCTATTTTATTCTCTCTTGCTTAGACCACATTCAGACATCTGCATTACCACAAAAAAAGATCACAATAAAAAAATGTATATTTTGCTTTAACTTTTTGAATGGGTCACAGGCAGGTGCTTGCTATTACTGAGGCTTTGCTACTTCTGGGTCATATAAAGAAGCTTTTGTGAAAACAAAAATGATTGTTTTGGTGTCATCTTACTCTGGCTTACTCTAGAGGTGAATGAAGTCTTAAGAACAGAAAAAAAATAAATAATTGCTTAAATGGCCTTGAAAACCTATCTCAAAGAGCTTGCAATTTGTTACCAGGTGTTCTCTTGGCTCTCTTGGTAAAAGCTTTTCTCTCATTCACTTGTTTATTCCTCCAAAGCTTAGTTTGTCATTTAAATCAAAATGATTTAGATGAAGTACTTGATCCGTGAGAATAAATTTACACGTTTTCTCCTGCACAGAATATCTTATTTTTTAAGGTGATAAACTTAAAAATATGTTCAGTTCAATACCTGTGCTTCTCATTTCTCTTTCTAAATGATAGCACGATGTTATGTCATCTGCTGGTAAATCACTGCAGCATTTCATTCCAGAGGTGACAGGATTTTTAATGGTCCAGAAAATGACAACACGTATATCAATCCCTGCACATCTCACCTGCACTCAGGTACAAGGCAATGTGGCCTCTTCACTGGCTTTTCTCCTCTTTTTCCCTAATGAGTCTGGAAGGAACTGTTTTGGGTTTCTTTGCTTAAGATTCCTATTGTCTTGCTTTAAGGAGCCAAAAGAGATGAAAGGTCAAAATTACAATAAGTATATTTACTTATGCATGTGTGAGACTTGGCAGATTATGCTGTGAGTTAGCAATTATTACCTAGTAAAAATGGTTATAGTATCGAATTAATGTGGATTGAAGAAACTCTGTAGCATATAAGGCCAGTACAAAATACTTCTCATAAATATAACATGTTCAATTTAATTTTTAAACATTCTTGGAGTTAACATGACTACCTGTCAAGGTACCTGGAATTGGGGAAGTTGGTGACGTTGCTTGATTCAGCAAGAATCCTCTTGTGTGTTGAACTATCAAAACGTCCTTGCAACGAAAGCCATGTTTAATACCATACTATATTTGCCTGATCAATAGCTGGGATCAATCAAGTTTAAGTGCCATATATTGATGAATATTTTATAAAGAAAAGGATTCGATAGGAGACATTCATGTTCTGTATGTAGATATGACCAAGAAAATATTATGAAAAGTTAAAAAGAGAGAGAGAGAAAAGTACAGAGAAGTCTGCTATCTTTCCCCAGTTATTCCGTATCCACAAATTTCATAAATGTAAAAAAAGAGAATGTGTTCTTGCATGCATTGTCCACTTTAAATAGAAAAAATATAGGGAACAACATATGATATATTCAATAACAGGGGATGGAAATATAGGTTCTGATATATCAACATAATAGGAAAATATGGAGTAAGAAAAACATGATGATATAAAAAATATTTAATGGTATGATTTAGTAAGTGATGAAAGTAGGTTTGTAGAGTATTATGTTATATTTTAGCATTTTAGTAGAGACAATATATGTACTCTATAATTTTTATACATGAGTATATGTGTAAGTGCAATTATAAAGAGATATTTTCTAAAATGTTAACAGTGGAGATCTCTGGATGATGAGATTATCAGTGATGGCTCCTTTCTTTTTGTTTCTGGTATTTATATTTTACAAAAGGAGAATGACATATTACTTGTGTAAATAAGTTGAAAAAATTAAAATCAGGAACAAAGCAATAAATGCATTATGATCAAACAAAGGAAGGACACAAACCAAAATGCTAATCATGGTTATTCCTAGGAAATGGATCATGAATGCTTTTATTTTCTCTTTCACTAGTTTATGTTATCAAAGTTCTCCATAATAAATATACATCAGCTTAGAAAAAAAGTTAAAGAAGATGTGGGTAGTCTGTATTTCTCTGTTCTCAGTGACCTAAATTAGCAACCCATGATAATTATAAAAATAATAAGCAGGATTAACTGTAAGATGTAATAAGGAATTTGCTTACAGGATATCAATTACCACAGGAAGAAACATTTCAGCACTTGCTTTGGAGCTAAGCCTTCCCTGAATTCTCAAATAACAAAAGATAGTTTCTTTTTTTAATGTGACTTTAACTTCTCGAGCCATGGTTCACACACCCATGACTCATGTGGTCTCACGTTGGGAGAAAAACTGATATGAGTTATGTGAGATGAAAGCTAAAAAGAAAACAAGGTATAGCTATTGACCTTGAGGAGGTTACACTTTGTTGAGGCAAAATTTGACTACAGTAATGATTAGGGTTTTATATGTGGCTTATGGAAATTAGTTATGTTAGGAGGGCATAATTAGACAGCATTTCAAAGTAACAACTAAACAAGGACATATAAATAAAGCAAAGACCAGAGCGAGGAAGAGAGGAGGGTCCCATGTTACCTTAAGGAGACTCACTGCACTGCTTAAATCCATTGTAAGAGGGTCAGTCAACTTTCGCTGACTTAATGTCATACCCAAGAGAATAGGAGATGGGATGTGATTAGGTTCAGAACCATAGAAAATATGCCAAGATTCACACTAATGTGAATGCACTTCTTTCCTCTATAAAATAAACATTTGCTGAATACCACCTTTCATCACTTTTAATCTGGAAACTTGAGGCAATATGCCAACTAAAACAATAAGGACTTCCCTGGTGGTTCAGATGGTAAAAAAAAATCTGCTTGCAATGCAGAAGACCCAGGTTTGATCCCTAGGTCAGGAAGATCCCCTGGAGAAGGGAATGGCAACACACCCCAGTATTCCTGCCTGAAGAATTTCATGGACAGAGGAGCCTGGCGGGCTACAGTCTATGGCGTCGCAAAGCATCAGACATGACTGAACCACTAACACTTTGATTTTCATCACGATCACAGACTCATTTCACTTATGCTTTCATTTAAAGAGTTTTTTAAAAATTAGTCCAAAAATAATAATGGATAAATGCAGAACTGAATTCTGGAATGAATATATAGCAAAGACCAGAGCAAGGAAGAGAGGAGGGCCCCATGCTACCTTAAGCAAAATTAAGCAAAATTTAATTGAGTGACTACTAGGGGCTCACATGGTCCTAGGCTCTGATAGAACAAAGTGTCTAGCCTTCTAGAGCTTACATTCTAGTGCGTGTATATGGTGAGGTGTGTATGAAAACAAAGATGTCTTTATGGTATATGCTTTCTGTGATAAGTACAACGGAAGAAATGAGATAGGATGAAGAGAATGATATCATGATGGGAATCAGGAATATGATCATCTGGAATGGTGATTTTAAGCAGAGATCTGAAGAAAATGAGGAACAAGATGATCAGATATCTTAGAGTATTCTAAGCAGGGGGAACAGCAAGAAAGAGGTCCCGGAGATGGAGGGGTGCTTCATGGGTTCCAGGAATGCTAATGTGATAGGAGTGAGTGACTAAGGGATAAAAAACAGGAGATGATTCAGGAGGTGAGGAGAATAGAATTGGCCTTCATGCTAAAGGGTTACGAAGGCCTTAGATGTTAAGCAGAAGAATGACTGGATCTGACTTGGGTTTCAGGAGGGTTGCTCTAGGTATTATGCGGTGAGTAGACAGTAATGAGTACAAGGGTGAAGACAAGACTCGGGGAAGAAATCCAGTTAGGAGGCTTTTATAAAGTTCTGGACAAGAAATGTTGAAAGCCTAGACCATGGCAGTAACAGGGAGGAAAGTGAGAAGAGGCTGGAATCTGGATAGGTTTGGGGGATTTGCCAGTATATGTGGGATGTTAGAGGGGCTTCTCTGGAGAAGGCAATGGCACCCCACTCCAGTACTCTTGCCTGGAAAATCCCATGGACGGAGGAGCCTGGTAGGCTGCAGTCCATGGGGTCGCTAAGAGTCAGACATGACTGAGTGACTTCACTTTCACTTTTCACTTTTCACTTTCATGCATTGGAGAAGGAAATGGCAACCCACTCCAGTGTTCTTGCCTGGAGAATCCCAGGGACGGGGGAGCCTGGTGGGCTATGGTGCATAGAGTTGAACAAGACTGAAGTGACTGATACACTGGCACGTGGGATGTTAGAAGAGTCAGGAGTGCCTAGAAGGGTATTGGTCTAAGCAATTGAAAACTTGGGCTGCCAGCTATTCAGGTGAGTTGGAGAGAAAGAAATTTTGTGTGACTTCTTAAAATGAAGCTAAAGACTTTAAAGGCATTTCCCAGTTTGTAACAACTGGGTTGCTCTCCAAAGTTCACATTCAAGGGTACTGTTCTTAGACTCTGGCAAGAGGGGTCCTTGCCCAAGGCTCTGCTCCGGTTTTCCTTCAGAGAAAACCCTACCCTTCCCCATGGGGTAAGTGGTCCATGAAGCCAAGGGGATATACCCATCCAGAGTCCACCCTTCTTCTAGAATATGCTCCAGGTAACCAGAACTCCCCAATTCTCTGCTCAATGGCCCCAAGCCCACTATCAGGGCTGGTGTGAGCTTCTTCCCATGGCCCTCCCTCTGGAGCAGACCACACTCTGGTAACACCTCTCTAAACCACTGGTTCATGTTTGCAAGGTGCTTGGACAGAACTGGGTCTCCACATAGGTAGTCATGAGCTCCTCAAGATGCAGCTAGAGTCTGGCATGAGAAGAAGGGGTCAGGAAAGTGGGCTGATTGCCCCAAGTTGGGGCACAGTTTGTTCTTCTTGCCCTACCAGTTTAGAACTGAGAGTCAGCTTTCGAGATTATAATGGTATAGAAACAGAACTGATTTTCTTAACAGTCCATGAACTTGATTTAAAATATAAATTTCAATATTTTTACTGCATATGCATGCCACTGTGCAGGTGTGGGAAACTTACAAATAGTATTAAATAGGGTCCTTGTCTTTAAAGGTGTTCCTGGGTCAGTCCTCTGTCTTACCAGACATTGTGAAGCCTCCTGTCTTGGGAAACACCATGAGCATGTTAACATCTCCATGTAATAATTGCCTGACTTCCTTCTTTGGTTCTCTCACCAGCCTGTGAGCTCCTGAAAGGCAGGAAGTATGCTTTAGCCCTCCTTAACTCCGTGGAATATGACAGAATGACAAGCTGATGGGTAATGTTTACAGGGGAAAGGAAGGGCAGGTAGGGTAGGAAAGAATATGGAAAGAAATAATCTGATTATCAAAGACCTAGTAGAAGAGATTAGACAGTATAGTGTCACCCATAACTGGAGGGACGCAATGATGCATGCTCCAGATAAACTATGTGAAATTCTAGGGCAGCTCAGCAGTGAACATGGCCCTTTAATGCTTCCTACTGGAGTGGTTCAGTGGCCAGACCATACAACTGACCTAGGATGAGTCAGGTAACCTACCTGTGCTGGTCCTCCATCTGTAAAATGGGGCTCATCCTACCTCACAGGGGTGTGAAGAGGATACATGAGATAATATATGCAGAAACTCTTTTACTTTTTTAGAAGAAAGACACTATATAAACCTAAGGTATTATTATCATTCATTTTAACTTCGGAATAGCATCATCCTGTCATTTTTGATTCCATAATTACAATACATCAGGTAAGCATGGATTTAAAATCAAGGGAGCACTGTACAATGAAGGGAGACATGAAAACTTTGTCACATGAGAACAGCCCTGACAACTTCTAAAGTGCCTTAGGGCTGCATCTATTTCCATATTAATGTAAGCCACATACATCATTAAAGAGAAATGCAAACGTGTAGTAGCGGCTAGACTATCTCTCATTTGACAGATACACAAAAATCATCTGTTCTGGCTTTGTAAGAATGACTAACCACTAGCAACAAGCTTTCCTGCTTGAGACAAGGAAGTGAAAGCGCTTTTCGTTTGAAGCTGTGAACCACTACTGCCCGGCTGGGACAATCAGAGTTCCCTGATTCTAAAGAAAAATTTGAAATCTCGCAATACTTGACATCTAGTTTCCTTTTAGATAACCATGCAGCCTGGTCTTGAAGGTTTATTTGATTGTTTGTTTTAATATGGCAATTCTTAGAAGCTCTAAATTCTAGATATTGCAAGTCTAATACCTTTTATAAAGAAAATATTTTATTTTTATTTTTTTAATTTGGATGTGGACCATTTTTAAAGTCTTTATTGAGTTTGTTTCAAATATTGCTTCTATTTTATATTTGGGTTTTTGGTCACCAGGCATATGGGATCTTAACTCCGCAACCAGGGGTCAAACCTGCACCCCCTGCATTGAAAGTGAAGTCTTAATTACTGGACAACCATGGAAATCCCTAAAGAAAATATTTTAGACAGTTTTGGTCAACAATTTTTTTTTTAAATCTTTGTTTGCCTTTGTCCCTACAAATGGGCTTCCCTGGTGGCTCAGACAGTAAAGAATCTGCCTACATTGCAGGAGACCTGGGTCCCCACAAAAGCCCAAATATTTCTGTTAAGTGGGATAAAAGGAAGCTCTCTAGTGTAACAATTGGAGACCTTAGTTTTACATTGAGTGATCTCAGCCTTATTTCCCCATTATGTCAAAAGCTAAGATGGGACTGAAGTCCTGCGGTCCTCTAGCTTGGTCAACAGAAAAAGACAATACCCTGTTTAAGACATATTGATGGTGTAGGGACTAGAAGAAAGACCACCTTTCCAGCTGCCTTTCAGTCCTTCCCTGCACCATCCTTACTCAACTGTGTTTTGTGTGTCTGAAGTTATGCTTGGAATGACCATCAACTTAAATGATATAGGAGAAGATGTCAGTCGCTTCTTGCCCTGGTGGAAACCAAGAAGTGTTATACAGCTTTAATTAACAAGGAGATGTCATTGTTTCAGCTGGAAATCAAGGTATAGACCCCGAGGTGCCATTTTGGCATTCATTGCAGAGACTGTACGGTAGGGCCACCTCTGATATTACTTAGGCAAGACAGTGATGCTGAGCTGAAGTATATGTGGGAAGTGAGGTGAGAGAACTCCTCAGAAGTCAGTGTCTTCACAAGGACTCTTGGTACCTGCTCTGCTCTGTGAGTCAAGCCCAAGATGCTACAATTGGCCCCTGTCATGCTTCTGTCTCTTTCTGCTGAACCCTGTGGGTCAGAGGCCACCTGTTCTTGAATTCAAGCACTGGATATATAATGTATATTGAGCATCTTGCCATCAGAGCTTCAGTGGATCAGGAACAAATGTTTCCCTTGGCCTAATTGATGGGGGGAAAAGTTATTCCACAGTGAGTCTGCTGAAGATATATATGGAACAGAAAGCATGTGGATTTTATCCTTCAATTTCCTCCCTTATTTTCTTATTTACAAAATTCAGCAACAGGGTTCCCAGGTGGTAAAGAATCTGCTGGCCAAGGCAGGAGCTACAGGAGACACAGGTTTGATCCCTGGGTCAGGAAGATCCTTTGGAGGTGAAAATGGCAATCCACTCAAGTATTCTTGCCTGGAAAATTCCATGGACAGAGGAGCCTGGTAGGCTACAGTTCATGAGGTCACAAAGAGTTGGACACAACTGAGCTTGCAAACAAGGAATGACTAGCTTTGCATTTTAAAGGGGGGAATAATGGGGGAATTGATGCTTATTTGGATTTCTTTTATAGATGACCTCATAAACTGCTCTTGATTAGAAAATGGTATTAGTAATAGATCAGGGTTAAAAAAAAAAAATCTGACGGTATAGTCTAAGTATTCTCCACTGATCTAGATATGAGATCCATTAAACTCATTACATGCCAGACATGGTGAAAGGAATGTTGACAAGCATTTTTTCACTCACTTCTTGTAATCTTGTGCTGTAGCCTCCATGATAGGTATGAAAACTCAGATGAGTTCATAAATTCCACAAAAGGGATTGGAAAGTAGGACTTTTGATTAAGGAAAATTTCTCCAGCAACTGGAGACCAGGTAGGATGGGGTGGTAAGGAGGAGAAGAGGCTTAAATCCTAAATGAAACCCAAATATATCTCGAAGGCCTTGAGATCAGTCTCTATCCATTGATGCATTGCCCAGGACAGCTCACATCTGATCTCATAAGTCTTGACAAAGAGTCTAAATCTTAATATTTGGTTTTCTGTGCGTGCTAAGTCGCTTCAGTCATGTCTGACTCTGTACAACCCTATGGACTGTAGCCCACCAGGCTTCTCTGTCCATGGGGATTCTCCAGGCAAGAATACTAGAGTGGGTTGCCCTGACCTCTTCCAGGACATCTTCCCAACCCAGGGATCGAACTTGCATCTCTTACATCTCCTGCATTGGCAGGAGAGTTCTTTACCACTAACACCACCTGGGAAGCCCGAAAGAGCTGTATATGAGCTTAAATAACACATGACAGAGTGAAACATCCTAAAATTCCTAAGGACACATCCATCTGCTGAGAGACTCCACGGTAGCTGCTCTGACACAGAAGGTTCTTTTTGCATGTTTATCTGTCTATGTCAGTTTCTCTATGTGTGCATTTCTTTGTGTCTGTATGACTTTCTTCCTTTCTCTGATTCCACCATCATGCCACTTGCCCCTCCTGTTTTCCCACCCAGCCATTCCACTCATGTAATCCACTCCAGCTCATGACCCCCGGCTTCCTGCAGAGCCCCCAGGGAAGTCTTATGAACGCTATTAATCTCCTGGAGAAAAGGCCCTGGAATTTTAGTGAATCAAACTCTCCATCTCATTATATAGGTTAATAAGCTCCTAGAGCATGTTCAGATCCTATGAAATATTAACGACCTGACACAGAAGTTGTAGGCTGAGGATATCTGATGCTTCGAGCAGTAGGAGCCTTTGCCAATTGAATCCATCAGAAATTAAAGCAAAGCATTTTTAAATGTATAATAAAAATCAGTGGGAAAATATTTGATTACTAAATGTCTGATATAGGAAGCAAGTTGTGGACAGAACATGCATTGCCACTTAAAAAAAAAACGATAGATGTCTAAATATACACGTAAGCTTCTTCCTAGGGAATAAATGGCGTGTGTTGGTTATACAGAACAAAACAGAAAGTCAAACTGGAAGTCAAGTAGTAAGTTGTAAGGTTAACGTTTAGTGACAGCCGGTCTTTGCAGTGTCTGATAGGCAGTAGGTAATATAAATAGCAATTACCTTCCAGTTCAGATTTTGGTAGAAATCAGGTATCTTTTTGAGAGTGCAGCTCTAAAGCAAGGCTCCCACAGAAGCTTTCAAACAATAGAGAGGTTTGAACACAAAACCAAAGTTCTTTTGGCACAGATTGTGACAGTATGGGTTCCTTGAAAATCAAGGTAGATTTAGTGTTTATACCCTAGTGTCCGGCACCAACCTCTTAAGTTAAAAATAGCAACCCTGAGCACTGAAGAAATCAAAGAGTTTCTCTCTTTTCTTAAGGGGCTTTTCTTTTCTTCTTTTTTAATTCTTCTTTTTAACTCGATTGCTGCAGTATTGCCATCTGAGGAGGGATACCTTAACTGGTCCAAGTAGCATAAGACAGAAGCTGAAGCTTTCTGGCAAATTCAAAACTATGCAATCTATTTACCAGTGTACCATCACTTTGCCCAGATAAGCCCTCCACAGCCAGGTATCCTCCCTACTTACAAATTCCTGAAAGGATTCCCCAAAGGACTTTCCTGGCCAAGGTTTTTCAGAGTCAAGGTCAAAAGTCACCGGTTTCCTGAAGTTTATATAGCCTCTCTGTCAAGTCAAAATTCTTACTTTTGGGGGAATGATTTGAAGACTTTCATGACTATGCAGGCTCCCTGTACATTTGAGAAGATCCGAGATTGTTAGATATTAATAATATCTTTCTTCTTATACAGATTTTAGAAAATGAGTTCCAGAATAAAAAGTTTCAAGAAAAGATGACAATAAATTACAGTACATCAAGCAGATTATTAAGCCATCAGCTTAATAATCCTGGGGCTCTAGATCCCCAGGTCAGGGAAAAATAGTCATGATACTCTAAACTCCTAATGGCAGGGTCCATAGTTCATAGGCTGACTCCATGATCTATGTTTGCAGGTAGGGAGAGCCATGTAATACAGCGCTAGGCCATGAAATACAGGCGGAAGTATCATGGGCAATGCTAGAAGGTCTGAAAGAGTCTTCTTTCCTAATAAAAGACACTATAACTTGCATCTGCCTTTTGTCCCTGCCATGAATACAGATTCTGTGCCCAGAGACACAGCAACCATTTAGAGACCATGAGGGAAGTTTCAAGACAGTGGTAGACATGCCACCTCTGACATCATAGAACCTATCTCCTTCCAGGTACTTTATTAGGTAATAAGCGAAAGATGCTATTTTCATTAAAAGAAAAAAAGTCATAACTATATGCGGTGATGGTTGTTAACTTACTCTGGTAATCATTTAGAAATATGTATGTCCCATCATTTTATTGTACACCTAAAACTAATACAGTGTTATATATCAGTTATATCTCAATAATATATAAAAGATACATATATATATTTTTTAAGAAAAAGAAAGAAAACAATCTCTATTTATCCGATCTACTCTGTGATGGTTTTCTACTTCTTGATCCAAACTCATTCCTAGAATGGATCCAGTGCTCTGCCTAATACTTAGCAAGATGCATTACAAGCAGCAACTTGGAGTGAAAACACAGGAAACTAGCTTAATAACAATCATTCTAAAGCATCCTACACCCACATCAGTTAGCTTCCTGAACTTTAGAACCACGTACCACACTACCTGGGATTCCCAGGTGGCACAGTGTTTAAGAATCTGCCTGCCGATGCAGGAGCCGCAGAAGACTCGTGTTCAATCCCCAGGTCAGGAAGATCCCCCGGAGAGGGAAATGACAACCCATTCCAGTATCCTTTCCTGGGAAATCCCCTGAATAAGAGGATCCTGGCAGGCTACAGTCCACAGAGTGGCAAAGAGTCAGACATGACTAAGCACGCATGCACCAGGTAACCAGGTAACCGCCACACTACCTACAGGGTATCACTCAGCACATCAAACTCTTTTTGCACCAATCAGAATCCTTTTTGTCCTTAAATCTGCCCCTTTGGGTTTCTAATTTCAATTAATGGCGCCATAGTCCCCCAACTGTTGTACCACACTCAACTGTGCTCACCACACTCAGTTGGGCTTAAGCAGAGCTTTAAGGTCTTCATCAGAGACCAATAACCCTTTCAGAGTATTTTCTTTTTAAATCTGGAGACCAGTCACACAATAAGCTGAGAAAAAATCTAGTGACTTGTGTGACTTGTGGTTCTCTCATATCCCAAACTCAAGCATCAAAAAGAAGAAAGGAAGAATGAAGCACCCACCCCATGCTGTCTGGCTCACCCTGGTACCATTGCCCCCTTGGCTTCAGTAAGAGGAATCCTGGAGAGGGCAGGGAAGATGGGAGAAAATTCTTTCTCAACAAGGAGCTATGTGGGGACCCAAATATTAAATATATGTTGTTGTGCTTTGTTTTATTCCAAAGTACACAGCTTAATTCTATGCACAAAGGACATTCATATAAGTCCCTCCTTAATTAGGACTCGTCATTTGGAAGTGGTTGAGACCCAATTCCTACCAGCTATCGCAAATAAGGAAAATGCTTTGGTTCAACTAAACGATTCATGACAAAGGTGGGAGCACAGCTGGCCCTAGGGCTGACTGGAACCAGGCATCAACGTACCTAGAACAGGCTCTCCAGTCCCCTTCATTCTCTCAGGGCAGCAAGACTGCTTCACACCACAACTCTGGGCCACCAACTTCTCAACTCAAGCCTGGAGAGGGAAGGGAGGCTCTCACCCTACTGCAGTTCAATCAAATCCAAAGAAAAAGGCAGTAGGAGTTTTCTGGGGTCTTTGAGGGCAATCTCTGTGCTCATAAAGAACTCTTTGCAACTACTTGGTTTCTAAGATATTCAATACACTGAAGGAATGAAGTATTTTTTCTTTAATCTTTTAAGTTCAAACTATACATCTTATTCTATCTATAACTCTAATAAATTTTTAAGGGGTACTTTACAGTTTTGGCAGTTAAGTTCCTTGAAACGGTCTAAACCGCATTTAAGAATGTGATAGATACGATTTTCTTTTTAAGTACTTCAAATGCTCGGCTAACAAGCAAAACTTTCCCAAGGACCTAAGCAGTTCTTATAAATCTAATAAATTAAAGTTTTAAATATCATGACCCTAAAGTTCTCTTAAATCTTCCAATACTGTTTACAAACTCAGCCAACTTCTCTTGGCAATTCCAACTTTAAAGTGTTAGTCTGAAGTCAACCACTTAATTAGAAATTTAAACTAGAATCACATGGCTAATTACAAGGGTGAATAGGCCAGAATCTCTTAAACATTAAAAACACTTCACAGATATTGAAGTTCTATTAGCAGACATATTGGGATTGTCTTAAATTCAACACAGAAATGTCAAAAGTGTGGATTTCACTTACTTCATCTTCTCTGTAGGTAATTCTGAAAACGTCCAAGGTTGGAAAACACTTACCTGATAAGGAAGCAGTTTTATAATTCCTGGCCAGAGTTACCTTCTCACTGGATGGTCTTTCTCATTAATGAGAGGTTTAAGTCCATAATGAGTTTAGAAGCTAGAAACTATGAGTCCTTGCTTTCCTTTCTCAAAGTCAGTGATCCAGGGATGGTAAACTCAGGCCCCACAGATGGGATCCATTTGGCTAACAGAGACTCCTGAGGAGAGCTAAATGCTTACTTAATTCATTTGTAAATTTCTTCACCTGTTTTCACCAGATTTGAATCCAGGGATTCAGTAATCTCTCACCTAGACTGCTCATCCCTTGAATGGATTCAGCTAATCTATGTAGGATTTAATTTCTGTCATGCCTGCTGATGGGCCACAGCTGGGAAGGCCATTTAAAAACAGGATGAAGGAGAGTTTTGGCTGATTTGGTCCCATGCTCATCCACTGAGCTTCTTTTAATTTCATGGCTGCAATCACCATCTGCAGTGATTTGGGAGCCCAGAAAAATAAAGTCAGTCACTGTTTCCACTGTTTTCTCATCTATTTGCCATGAAGTGATGGGACCAGATGCCATGATCTTCATTTTCTGAATGTTGATCTTTAAGCCAACTTTTTCACTCTCCTCTTTCACTTTCATCAAGAAGCTCTTTAATTCTTCTTCATTTTCTGTCATAAGGCTGGTGTCATCTACATATCTGAGGTTACTGATATATCTCCTGGCAATCTTGATTCCAGCTTGTGCTTCCTCCAGCCCAGCGTTTCTCATGATATACTCTGCATATAAGTTAAATAAGCAGGGTGACAATATACAGCCTTGACATACTTTTCCTATTTGGAACCAGTCTGTTGTTCCTTGTCCAGTTCTAACTGTTGCTTCCTTACCTGCAAACAGATTTCTCAGGTGGCAGGTCAGGTGGTCTGGTATTCCCATCTCTTTCAGAATTTTCCACAGTTTATTGTGATCCACACAGTCAAAGGCTTTGGCATAGTCAATAAAGCAGAAATAGATGTTTTTCTGGAACTCTCTTGCTTTTTCGATGATCCAGCAGATGTTGGCAGTTTGATCTCTGATTCCTCTGCCTTTTCTAAAACCAGCTTGAACATCAGGAGGTTCATGGTTCATGTATTGCTGAAGCCTGGCTTGGAGAATTTTGAGCATTACTTTGCTAGCATGTGAAATGAATGCAATTGTGCGATAGTTTGAGCATTCTTTGGCATTGCCTTTCTTTGGAATTGCAATGAAAACTGACCTTTTCCAGTCCTGTGGCCAAGGCTGAGTTTTCCAAATTTGCTGGCATATTGAGTTCAGCACTTTCACAGCATCATCTTTCAGGATTTGAAATAGCTCAACTGGAATTCCATCACCTCCACTAGCTTTGTTCCTAGTGATGCTTCCTAAGGCCCACTTGCCTTCACATTCCAGGATGTCTGGCTCTAGGTGAGTGATCACACCATCATGATTATCTGGGTCATGAAGATCTTTTATGTACAGTTCTTCTGTGTATTCTTGCCACCTCTTCTTAATACCTTCTGCTTCTGTTAGGTCCATACCATTTCTGTCCTTCATTGAGCCCATCTTTGCATGAAATATTCCCTTGGTATCTCTAATTTTATTGAAGAGATCTTTAGTCTTTCCCTTTCTATTGTTATGCTCTATTTCTCTGCATTGATCACTGAAGAAGTCTTTCTTATCTCTCCTTGCTATTCTTTGGAACTCTGCATTCAATTGGGTATATCTTTCCTTTTCCCCTTTGCTTTTCACTTCCCTTCTTTTCACAGCTATTTGTAAGGCCTCCTCAGACAGCCAGTTTGCTTTTTTGCATTTCTTTTTCTTAGGGATGGTCTTGATCCCTGTCTCCTGTACAATGTCATGAACCTCCGTCCATAGTTCATCAGGCACGCTGTCTATCAGATCTAGTCCCTTAAATCTATTTCTCACTTCCACTGTATAGTCATAAAGGATTTGATTTAGGTCATACCTGGATGGTCTAGTGGTTTTCTCCACTTTCTTCAGTTTCAGTCTGAATTTGGCAATAAGAGGTTCATGATCTGAGCCACAGTCAGCTCCCAGTCTTGTTTTTGCTGACTGTATAGAGCTTCTCCATCTTTGCCTGCAAAGAATATAATCAATCTGATTTCAGTGTTGACCATCTGGTGATGTCCATGTGTAGAGTCTTCTCTTGTGTTGTTGGAAGAGGGTGTTTGCTATGACCAGTGTGTTTTCTTGGTAGAACTCTATTAGCCTTTGCCCTGCTTCATTCTGTACTCCAAGGCCAAATTTGCCTGTTAATTAAAAGACAGTTACTGCTTGGAAGGAAAGTTATGACCGACCTAGACAGTATATTAAAAAGCAGAGACATTACTTTGCCAACAAAAGTCCATCTAGTCAAGGCTTTTCCAGTAGTCATGCATGGATGTGAGAGTTGGACTAGAAAGCTGAGCACAGAAGAACTGATGCTCTTGAACTGTGGTGTTGGAGAAGACTCTTGAGAGTCCCTTGGACTACAAGGAGATCCAACCAGTACATCCTAAAGGAGATCAGTCCTGGGTGTTCATTGGAAGGACTGATGTTGAAGCTGAAACTCCAATACTTTGGCCACCTGATGCGAAAAGCTGATTCATTGGAAAAGACCCTGATGCTGGGAAAGATTGAGGGCAGGAGGAGAAGGGGACGACAGAGGAGGAGATGGTTGGATGGCATCACCAACACAATGAACATGAGTTTGGGTGGACTCCAGGAGTTGGTGATGGACAGGGAGGCCTGGCATGCTGCAGTTCGTGGGGTCGCAAAGAGTTGGACATGACTGAGCGATTGAACTGAACTGAACATCCACTGAGCCAAGTGCGCTGAACATCTTTTTAAGCACCTTTTGTTTGCAAGTCCACAGAGAGGGTAGGGAAAGAGGAGAGAGGAGTGAAATCACTGCTTATGGAACCCCAAGCAGCTCCTGCAATGGTTCCCCCTCCACCTACCCTACTCACCCATTCCCCAAAGTGTCTTCCACTCTGCAGGAAGTGTTAATTTTCTCAGAGGCAGACCTAGATTGCCTGCTTCTTTCTGAAATCCTTCCATTGACCTTGATCATCAACGCTTGTGGATCTCGACCAAGAGCCATCAGTGGCACCCAAGGCCTCCATTGACATGGCTGCTGGGCCCCTTTTCAGCCTCGTCTCTTGCCATGTTTCCTGCCATTTCTTATCTTTCAATCCTTCTGACAGATACAAATTATTACATTACCTATAATTTACTAATTCGGGCTTCCCTGGTGGCTCAGTACTAAAGAATCTGCCTGCCAATGCAGGAGACATTCCCAGACTGGTAAAATTCCCTAGAGAAGGAAATGGCAACCCACTCCAGTATTCTTGCCTGGGAAATCCCACAGACAGGGGAGTCTGGCAGGCTACAGTCCATGGACTTGCAAAGAGTTGGACACAACTTAGCGACTAAACAATAACAACAATTTACTGATTTATAAGGCTCTACAAAGGCTATGAGCTTTTATGCCTTTCTTCTTCATATACTCCAGTCCCTCCACCTACAAACCCAGCTCTTCCTGCCAAGTTTGCTATTAAACTTCCATTCACACTCCAGGACTCATTCCCTTGACACCTCTCTGCCCTCTTCAGGGGCCCACAGCATTTCCATGCTCCATTATAACACTCATCACAATACCGGCAATTATTCATCAGCATATCAACTTGCTAATTAGAACACCCATTCTTTAAACACAGGAATATATCCTATTTTTCTTTGTATCACTAGCAACTTCCACAATACCTCGTATATAGGTGATCACAATCGAGAGACCTCCATTGTGAAGCCTCTGGAACTAATTTAATTGTGAAATGTGAGAAAAATAATACATGTTATCAGTTCAGTTCAGCCGCACAGTTGTGTCTGACTTTTTGTGACCCCATGGACTGCAGTACACCAGGCTTCCCTGTCCCTTACTGTCTCCCAAAGTTTGCTCAAACTCATGTCCATTGAGTTGGCGATGCCATCCAACCATTCTCATCCTCTGTCACCCCCTTCTCCTCCTGCCCTCCATCTTTCTCAGCATCAGGTCTTTTCCAATGAGTCAGCTCTTTGCATCAGGTGGCCAAAGTACTGGGGTTTCAGCTTCAGCATCAGTTCTTCCAATGAATATTCAGGGTTGATTCCTTTACAATTGACTAGCTTGATCTCCTTGCAGAGTAAGAGATTCTCAAGAGTCTTCTCCAGCACCACCGTTCGAAAGCATCAATTCTGCATTGCTCAGCCTTCTTTATCCTCCATGTTTACTGCACAACCAAAGCTCATGACTCCCTATATGTGTGCTTGCAAGACAGAAGAGAATTTAGGAACTATAGTTAAATCAATGAATGACCACAGAACTGACAGAAATCCATCAAGGACTTAAGAATTAAAATCCTTATAGGCACAAGCAAGTTGGGGCATGAAATATTCAATGCCTTTAAATTTTTTTATATAATTTATTATTTAGATAGGTGGTGCAACAAACTGACCAAACATTTATTCTGTTAAAAAAATACGCTTAGGAAAAAAAAATACGTTTAGGAAAAAAATTATACTTGAGTTCCAAATGATGTGTCATATTTAATATAACTTTTATTGAACTATTATTCACTTGAACTATTGAACTATAATTTCAATAGTTGAACTATTATTCACTGCCTTCATTTGTTTTCACTGAAAGTTGTTGTTTATAAGTTTTCCACAAATGTAAGGCAAATACGGTTTAGCATGGCTAGTAAAATGAATGAACAGAGGTCAGATGTTACATAGTCAGGCCACCCAAGATGACTTTTTTCATGCTCACTGTACTTCCCCTGCTTGACCAGGACCTGCTTCTCCTACACCCTGCTCACATGATTGACTTTCCTACATACTTGCCTCAGGCTCTAGCTAGTGATTCTTCTAATCCAAGGGGAGGCGAGGGCCATGCCCCTCTGCTGGTTTCCCTGGTTACTGATGAGCCAACCTGAGGTCAATTCCCCCTATAACTGGTAATTTCCCCTTTCCCTCCCCTCCCCACACCAGCAAAGACTCTCAGCATGTCCTGTCCCTCATCCACTGCACATGGTGGGGAGTTACTCCAGGAACGCACTTCAAATGTGTAAGATTCCCCATCCATTAAACCTTGATGTCTCTGTTGCTGACTCTGGGCTCTTTCTTCAGGTTTAAAGCTGGGCAAGTACAGGCCTTTTAAATCCCATCTAAACAATAAAATTGTTGCTGTTTAGTCACTAAGTCGTGTCTGACTCTTGTGACCTCATGGTCTGTAGCCTCCTAAGCTCCTCTGTCCTTGGGATTTTCCAGGCAAGAATACTGGAGTCAGTTGCCATATCATCCTCCAGGGGATCTTCCTGACCCAGGGATCAAACCCACATCCCTCCTACATTGGCAGGCAGATTCTTTATCACTAAGCCACTTGGGAAGCCAAATAATATTAATAGCAAATACTTAAACGGTGCTTACTACGGGCCAGGTATTATTCATCATATATTAATTAACTTACTCCTAACCAAAATCCCAGAAGATAGGTACTACTAATTTTCCTCCTTTAAGGAGTGAGAATCTAAGGTATAGAAAGGTTATGTAATTTGCTTGTGCCTCTAAATAGACGAAGCTTACCAGTTTTAACACTTGGTGCTCTGTCATGAGATGGAACCAAGTAAAAACAAGCCAGGAAATGAAAACAAAAATAGAAAGAATGGATGGGGGAATCCAGGAAAAGAAGCTTCTAAGGAATAAGACCCTTTCATGATGGTATTTATTAATATTGCTTGCTGTCTGTGGTCTTATTTGGATGAACATGGTCAGTTTGGTGAGAGTACTCACACAGGCGCTAATGAGGGAGGACCAGATCTTAATATTTGACCAGACCCATTCACAGCAGCCCATGTAGGATAGCTGTCTTCTAGAGGGTTTGCCAAAAGCATCATTAGCAATCCCAACCACTCCCTCCTGAACAGGAGGATTTATATTAGCTTTAACTGAATCAACTGGTTTTAGCTGGGATATGTTACACCAGCAGAGACCAGCTTCCAGCCTGTGGTGCCCTTGGCTAAGCATCACTATCTCTCCAAACACTTATCTTGTCCTGCCATTGCAGCACTGTCACTAAGAGTCCTGCATCTCCTCGCCAGGGTCAGAATAAGAGGGAATGTCAGAGCATGAATGGATCCCTGGTTTCTGACTCTAGCAACTTCTGTCCATTTCTTTGTTTGAGTCAGTTTTGTAGTTCCTACAGAGCTGAAAGACTGTCACTCAAACTGATCACTCTTTCTGTGGTCAGTCCAAGCTTGTGACACAATTGTTAGCCAGCAAGACAGGAACAGTAAAGTCGCTCTTGGCTCGGCTTCTAGCGTCAGGACTCTTTGGGATGGGTCCCTACACTTGCAACATCAGTTGGCACCAGGAACTGAAACGTGAGGCAGGGAATTAAGATTTTAGAAAATGAAGAGAGAGCTTAGGGAACAATGCCGTCCTGTTTTAATCATGTGCTGGCCCGTGGCCCTGTTGTCTCTTTAGTTTGAGAAATAAGTCTATTTCCCTGGTTACAAATGCAGGGTGGATATGCCTTTATGGGTTGTTAGGATGAAGAATGCTGTGTGTGTGTATGCGTGTGTGTTGTTGTTGTGTTTGAAGGAGGCTGTACAGATTTCTGTAATTAATAAATGCCACGAACTGATAACTATACTATTATAAGTTGTCTCCTTTCTTGCTCTTGGACATATTTCCTTATATTTCTTAATTATAGTCCACTTTGAGAGTATATTGCTTGTAAGACTTACTGAGTGATTTTGTGCAAATATCTTATTCTCTTGCCCTTGGTTACTTCACATATAAAATAACGGGTTTGTGGCAAATTGTCTTCATGATTTCTTCTAGCTTCACAGTTCTACAATTTGAGATAATCAATAAATGCATGCTGATGTGTTAGAAATGTCTTCCATTTGCAAAACATTCACCATCCAAGGACTAATTTGTTTAGAAATAACCCTCTCCAGGGAAAGGAAGAAGTGTGTCACACTATTTGTGATTAGCTGTTTGCTGATGTTTCTCTGGCTAGATCCTAACACCAAGTCAATTGGCTCTAAAGGTTGCTGATCAAGCATAAAGCAAGAAGATAGCTCCTCTGTTAAAGGGAGCATATAGGTATCTTCCCAGGTGGCACAGTGGTAAAGAACCTGCCTGTCAATGTGGGAGACACAGGAGACGCAGGTTCGGTCCCTGGATCAGGAAGATCCTGTGGAAAAGGAAATGGAAACCCACTCCAGTACTCTTGCCTGGAAAATTCCATGGAGAGAGGAGCCTGGTGGGCTACCGCCCATGAGGTTGCAAAGAGTCAGACATGACTGAGCACGCACTCACGTGCAGGGACAGAGAAGGGGCCGCCCCACTTTCCCCCATCTGTGCACGTTCATTTCTACTGGAGCATCTAAGATATTCACTGGACAGTCCATCACTAGATGTCTCCCCTCTGGAATGGGTGAATGTTCTAGAACTGCATCCTCTCCTTTAGTTTTCTGATGAACTCAGATTCAAAGTTAACCCTCTGATCAATAAAGACCTTTAGCAAAAGCTGCAATGACTTACAAAAATGGCACCATGGTGTGCTATCCTCCTTCTTGGCCATTGTGATGTGATTACTTTGCCTTAATAAAGAAGTGATTCTGATTCTGACCGCGTTGATTCCAGGGACAGAAACAAAGTGCACAACATTCTTCTGGAGCCTGAGCCTCTGCCTTCGCTAGTTTGGCTGCCTTCTCTCCTTTGGACTTCTGCTTTATACACTTCTCACAGCTCTGACACCTCTATTCAATATGTCTTGTCATTCTTGGCCAATAACATTGGCCTTATGCCAAGTCAACCATCCTCTCAAATCCTAGGTGTCCCATCTCATCATGTCTTCCTTTTATCGCTTAATAAAATGCAGTACTGTCTGACCGATTTTGTGTGTGTGTTTCTTTGTTCTGTCCTACAAATACAAACCTCTTCCAACATAAGAATGGACCATTTTCTCAACTATGATATTACTTCTTCTCACTTTCCTACAGCTAAGGAAGATTCTAAAAAGAGATTTTTTTTTTTTTAGTTGTGTGGCTCTTTATTCCCTTTGAATATATTCAGTCACTAAGAGAAGAATTCTTCTTTATAAACCCATCAATCTGCTTAAGAACCTCATCTTCCACTGGGACACCCTGTCTCTTATTAGGAGTATTTCAGTTTGCACTAAAAACCAGATGTTCAGCTTCTCACTCTGCTTCCTCCATTAACTTCTGAGCCAGGAACTCTGTACTGTTGAGTCCCTTTTGCCATATTACCCACTGGATTTTTAAGATTAGATTTGAACACATACATATGTATAAAATGTTTAGTATGATATCATGTACAATGTTTTTTGGTTTTTGTTTTTGTTGAATTTAGTGCAAGTTTTTTCTTCTTTTTCATTTTTCTCAGTCCCCTCTCCATTCTACCCACTGTTATTCTCACAACATCTTTCCCTTCCACCCTGCTCCTGTATCTCACTGAAACCACATATACAGATCCTTTACTGTTTCTTCATGTTTATGTAGTTATACAAATATGAATATACAAATATCAATATAGCAGAAGTTAAGGCTGTATTAGCCAAGGTCTCAGCAGAAAATAAATGGCAACTCTCAATTAAGATCATTCAAAGAGAACCTAATAATGGGATTACTTTAAAAAGTACAGAGTATCAGAAAACTGTATTGATAATTTATACTGATTGGAGCTATACCTTAGGGCCATTAACATCCCTAAGACAAAGGAACAGAGGGAGTAGTTTTCAGAAATTACAGGAAAGTCATAAAGAAAGGGCTGTCTTGAGAGAAGCTGTGATATTCAGAGATTCAGCCAGTCCTGACTTCTGCCTCCTGCCAGGAATTCTGATTGGCTGCCAGGAAGTCATCAGTTTCAGAGAACCCAATGGTCTGGTCCATAAAGATCAGCCTCTCAGGGTGCAGATCAGAGTAGAAAGGGTCGAGAGTTGATGTGAAGGTGAAGAATGGAGACTCCCACTTAGGATTGTCTTTGTTGCTGTTATTTGTTTTCTAAAAATGAGACTATGTCATTCATACTTTGCTACATCCACTTTTCTCCACAACACTTAGCAGATATCCTTCCAAATTACTTATCATAGCCTCCATTTATTCTTTTTAATGGCTGCAAAAGAGTTTGTGATGTGGAAAGTTCCAAATGTATTCAAACTTTTGCCATAATGAACAATGTTGGAATAAATGTGTAAATATGTGTTTGCATGTATATATGGATGTCATGTATGCGTGTGTGTGTGTGTGTGTGTGTGTGTGTGTGTAGTGAGACAGAGAGCTTTCCACAGGCTCTAACTTTTCACATTAGCAAAGTACATGAGTCCCCTTTCCCCTTCATCCACTCTGGAAGTAGGTGTCAGTCTTTTTAATTCTTAAGCAATGCCTCATTTTACTCTATCTGGTATGTTCCTAATACCTACTGAACTTGAATATGTTTTCCTATGTTTGTTGGCTATTTGGGGAGACAATGGGATTTTCTAACCCATGGGCTCTTTGCTGGTGGCCTTTTTTAGGACTGTGATCCTCTTTTTGATGTTTGTGTTCAGATGGCCATGTCTGTCTCCACCTCTGTTCCCCTCTGTGGACCAGTTTTGCCAGTGATCATATTTTTATTTGTCTACATACTTTGCTTTCTGTCTGTTGGTGTTAGCCTTCTCTCTGGTGTCCATAAGCAAAGATGAGGAGTTTATTCTCTTTGGTGTGGGGACTGATATTCCAGTTGGACTTTGACCTAAAAATATTTTCCTTCTTTTCAGCATCATACAGATGATCCCTGAAGTAGTAGCTCTAAGGCATTACTTACTTACAGCCATTTCTCTTTGTCCGCTGTTTTGACTCTAATAGCATTGAAGCTTCACTCATTTGAAATGAATCATAAAGAATAGAAGGGAAACAATACTCTGTGGCCACCTGTTGTGAACTCCTGTGCCTCTGTCACCTCACTTATCTTACCCAGAACCTTGAGAGAGATCAAGGCATAACGAGTATGAATGTGAATCCAAATCAGATGAAGATCTTGTTAAAATGCAGATTCCTAATCAGTGGGAGGGCCTGAGAATCTGCATCTCCAGAAACTCCCTGGGGTGTAGAGGCTGCAGAGCCAGGGACCCCTACTTAGAGTAGACAGACGACAGATGATAGAGGCATCAGTAGATTAAGCAGCCTACAAGTAGACTGCTGCTGCTGCTGCTGCTGCTAAGTCACTTCAGTCGTGTCCGACTCTATGCGGCCCAGAGATGGCAGCCCACCAGGCTCCCCCGTCCCTGGGATTCTCTAGGCAAGAACACTGGATTGGGTTGTCATTGCCTTCTCCGACAAGTAGACTAAGCTATTGTGTAACTAGTAAATAGAGAACAATAGTCAAACACAGTCTGCCTGAGTCCAACCTCCTGAAATCAAGCTGACCCGTCAGAAACCTTGTGTGGATGGCAACAGTTCACTTGTCTTTATTCTAGAAGATTCTAAATTCCTCTAGGGTAGAGGCTGTTTTGCTTGTCTCAATGCCCCTGGTCTTGCATGGTGTCTGGCACACAAATACTTGTCAAACAATGAGTGGCAGATTAAGCAAAAATGTGTGAGACCTGCAATAGACCTGCAAATTTCAAACTCAACTGTGCACATCAGAGGCAGCAGGAAAGAAACTTCTAGCACCTGGGCCCAGAGCAGAGAACCCCTGATCTGGAGCTCTCCCAATGGAGAGTATCGCTTTGCTCTGAGTATCTTTCCTAACTACCTCCCCACTCAGTAAGTCACTGAGAAACTAAGACCATGAGGTAGTTCCCAGCCATTGACCAGCAGCACAGGAAAAGATCATCCTCTTGGGGGTAAAAGTAGGCAAGGCAAGACAAGGTGAGGTGTTGTCTACAAGAGTTTCATTTGGGTATTTTTCCCGGGTGGCTCAGATGGTAAAGAATCTGCCTACCATGCAGGAAACTTGGGTTTGATCCATGGGTCAGGAAGATCCCCTGGAGAAGGGAATGGCTACACACTCCAATATCCTTGCCTGGAGAATCTGATGGACAGAGGAGCCTGACAGGCTACAGTCTTTGGGGTCACAAAGAGTTGGACATGATGGGTGACTAACATTGCGCCTCTGAGTACAGATTCAGTAAAGCAGACAGAGCCTTGGCTTCACGAAGCTCACAGAGAAGCTTTTTAGCAAAGCCAAGAACAGGATAACAAAATAATGACAACCATTTACAAGACCACTCCAGGTCTTGTGTAAGGACCTGGCCCCTCACATACATTATCTCATTGTGTTTAATCATCACAGCATCTTCCCTGCAGTGGACGCCCTCCTCAGTTTGAAGATGAAACACTGAGGCACAGGGATGGTAAAAGTCAAACAGGTAGTTAGGCCAGAATCAGGATTTACATTAAAGCCCATCCAGTTCATTCTGGTTTTCCTTTAACAAGAATTAATTCCGTGCCTGTTCTGGGCTTGGTAACGCACTGTGTGTACAAAGCAAGTCTTCTACTACAGTTGGATAGTTTTCCTTTTCTCCCTTATTTTTGGAATCAAAGTTAAGTATCTCAGGTTGGTTCCATCTACTTATTTAAATTAAAGAGAAATAGAGAAAGACACTAATTGGATATCTCATATCCCCCAACCACATTATTCCTGAGTAAAATAAAACAACAACATATTATTTCATTTGAACCAACTTACGTGGATAAACGGGCTTCCCAGGTGGCTTTAGTAGTAAAGAACCCGCCTGGCGATGCAGAAGACATGAGACATGGGTTTTATCCCTGGATTTGATCCCTGGAGGAGGCATGGCAACCTACTCCACTATTCTTGTCTGGAGAATCTCATGGACAAGGGAGCCTGGCCATCTACAGTCCATGGGGTTGCAGAGTTGGACACAACTGAAGTGACTTAGCACACTCACATGCATGTGGGTAAAACTAGAATTGCCAACTCCTTCACAAAGAGGTGGACACCATATCTGTGTGTGTGTTCGAGAATTTTCTGGGAGCTTTTAAGAAACTTTATTTGGTAATAATATAACGCATACTGAATAAGTGAAGAAATTTCTGTCCTTATCTATATTAGTACAAGAACTCAAAAGCGGTGAAGCTGTGTGGGAACACACCCTCTCTCCCCCTCCCGGAACTCCCTCAGGGTAGGTTGCGAGGAGGGGTAAACTATTAACTTCCAGTGAAAGGAAGCTTAAATTACAATGCCAGCCCTGCACGGTGCAAAATTTGCCGGTGGCCTTCCTGGAGAAGAATCCCCATTGGCTGAGTCCAGCTGGGAAATTGGGAGCAGCGGTGCAGGAAGCCTCACTCAGCTCTCTGGATCCATTATAACCTTCTGCTTTGTGAACCACAGGCTCAGACGCTGAAGCAGCGGACCTCGCTGAGGCCACGCCCACGTCCTTCTCTTATCTTTTCCCCAATGTGGTCGAGTAACCACGGCGACAGGGAGGACCAGGACCGGTGGGAGGAACAATGCTAACCGGGTGTTTGTTCTGTCACTGTGTTCCACTGGGTGGCAAAGAGCTTTACAATCAATATAGTTAGAGACATCAAGTCAATGTTTTCTGAAGGCAGCTCACGGGAAGAGAAGGCGATGCTCCTGACTCAGGACGACCCGTGAATCTGTCCAGGAGTCACCCAGCTGCGAAAACAATCTGCCTTTCAAGTCACTGATAAATTCTTTCCACTTAATCTTTATTTAAGGAACAGTGTTAATTAGCTGCGACTATCTCATGTAATTATCTTAAAACAGAGTTGGTACTGAATGCTGATAAAGGCAATCTCAAGAGACAATAGTAGGTTTTGTTAGTTTCAAGTATATTATTTACACTAAACAGAGATGAATATGGTGAAATAAGAATTTGTTGACATTGTCGTCCATGCTCCAGATTGAAACTAGAAGTTAAAATGATGATATAGGAACTTCCTACATGCTCTAGGTGACTTGCAGTTGCTTTTTCTGTTTCCAGATTGCATTTTTTTTTTTAATTTGGGGCATTTTTAAATTAACTCTCTCCAAGTAATTTGTCAGTAAAATACTTATTGCGGATATGCATCTTCTGCTACTGCTGCTAAGTCATGTCCGACTCTGTATGACCCCACAGACATCAGCCCACCAGGCTCCCCTGTCCCTGGGATTCTCCAGCAAGAACACTGAAGTGGGTTGCCATTTCCTTCTCCAATGCATGAAAGTGAAAAGTGAAAGCAAAGTCGCTCAGTCGTGTCTGACTCTTAGCGACCCCATGGACTGCAGCCTACCAGGCTCCTCCATCCATGGGATTTTCCAGGCAAGAGTACTGGAGTGGGGTGCCATTGCCTTCTCTGGTTGTGAACAATACACAAAAATACAAGACAGGATCCTATCTCCCAATGAAGAGATTATAATTTACTTGGGGTGTATGGAATATGTGTGCAAATCTTAATCAGAGATACTTAGTTACCTTATCTGGGCAATAACTTTTACCCTTGACTCCCATCAAGACTTGAGAACATTCTCATCATTTGCAGATAACTAGAAAGAGGAATGGAGTAGGCAATGGCAACCCACTCCAGTACTCTTGCTTGGCAAATCCCATGGACGGAGGAGCCTGGTAGGCTGCAGTCCATGGGGTCGCTAAGAGTCAGACACGACTGAGCGACTTCACTTCCACTTTTCACTTTCATGCATTGGAGAAGGAAATGGCAGCCTACTCCAGTGTTCTTGCCTGGAGAATCCCAGGGACGGGGGAGCCTAGTGGGCTGCCGTCTCTGGGGTCGCACAGAGTCGGACACAACTGAAGCAACTTAGCAGCAGCAACAGAAAGAGGAAAATCTCCATTTCTCTGGGAACATTCAGTTTTTATATATTACTTAATTTTTTTCATTTGGAAATCATGGCAGAATTAAGTTGCACAAAGGTCTGAATAGGTCATAATAATGGGTTAAAACTAACAAGGTTGACTTTAACAGGAAGTTCTGTGTTTCAGGCGGCCCTTGTGGCTCAGCTGGTAAAGAATTCGCCAGCAATGCAGGAGATCTGGGTTCAATGCCTGGGTTCAATCCCTGGCTTGGGAAGATCCCCTGGAGAAGGAAAAGGCTACCCACTCCAGTATTCTGGCCTGGAGAATTCCATGGATACAGTCCATGGGGTTGCAAAGAGTCAGACAGAACTGAGCGACTTGCACTTTCTGTGTTCCAGAGGATTGATGAGATTCCAGGCTCTGTGAAACCAGAGATGGAGCATGTCTATTTCATCAAGGATCCATTTCTCTAGCACCCAGCCCAGTGTTTCTGACAGAGTTAACACTAATAAACATTTGCTGCATAAATGAACTTGTCCAAGTTACACAGTCAGTAAGAAGATTTCACAATGGTTGATTTTAAAGCAAAGGAAGTATTTAACAAGGTGGAAATGCCTGAAAAAGTCTCACTAAAGAGAAAGACTTGGTTAAAAAACAGGCTTTCAGTTCACTCCAGAGTACTTTTCTGTTAACAGGTTGACCTACACTGGATTGAAACCCATTACTGAGTAATAAAACTAAATTTTTGGTTCAGGACGGGCATTTCTAATGTGGAAGAGAAGGGAAAGCAAGGATGCATGGATGCATCTAAGGTGGAAAGAAAGGGGAAAGAATTTCTCTAAACTTTTATTTCTACCATACAAGTATAGATGGTGTGATACACAGAGCATATAAATGTAATATATTGAAATATTGTATGTGTGTTAGTTGTTTAGTCATGTCTGACTCTTTGTGACCCCATGGACTGTAGCCTGCCAGGCTCTTCTGTCCATGGAATTTCCCAGGCAAGAATACTGGAGTGGGTAGCCATTGCCTTCTCTGGAGATCTTCACAACCCAGGGATTGAACCCAGATGTCCCACATTGCAGGCAGATTTAGTGATAACCAAAATATCTGGAGCAGTGTTTCTCAAGAAAGGAACTTGGTGGTGGGTTAAGAAAGAGAGAAGAGTTTAGACAGAGTGGCACTAATGGTAAAGAACCCGCCTGCCAGTGCAGAAGACATAAGAGACCTGGGTTCAATCCCTGGATCGGGAAGATCCCCTGGAAAAGGGAATGGAAACCCATTCCACTATTCTTGCCTGGAGAATTCCATGAACAGAGGACCCTGGCGGGCTACAGTTCATGGGGTCACAAAAAGTTGGATGCGACTGAGCAAGTAACACTTTCACTTTCATAGGGAGAATAGATTAGGCCAGTAATGTGGAAACTACAAGTAATTTGGTCTGGCTACAGGACAGGGTGCCTGCAGGAGGGCAGGGAAGGCTGAGGCTAGAGGAGCAGGCAGGAGACAGCTACAAAGAGGATTCTGCTCAGCTAAGGAAAATGTAATTTATGCTGAAGAAATACTCATCAGAACAGGTAAAAGAAAGCTACTAAGAAGTGATCAGGAGAGTGGGAAGATAGGGAAGAAACATTGCAGAAGTCAACTCCCCACCACAGTTAAACACAATAATAATGAACAAGAAGATCATATTTGGTAGGGAAGATGTCAGTGATTTTTTTTTCTCTTATTTTTTGGGGATGGGGAGCACTAAGATCTTGGGCTTCCCTCTCGACAGTGGTAAAGAATCCACCTGCCAATGCAGGAGATGCAAGAGACATGGGTTAGATCCCTGGGTCAGGAAGATCCCCTGGAGAAGGAAATGGCAACCCACTCCAGTATTCTTGCCTGGAAAATCCCATGGACAGAGGAGCCTGGCGGACTACAGCCTATGGGGTTGCAAAAGAGTCAGACAGGGCTTAGCAACTAAACAACAACAGCTAAGATCTTCGAATAAGAAATACACTTCCCATGGCAACTCATAAATCAAACAAATTTTTCATGAAAATTTTGTATTAACAATAACAGTGTATATTGTTACCATGTGCAAGGCACTCTGTCACCTTTTTTCTTCTATTGTGTTCTGTTTATTTTTAAAATTCTAGTTGAAGTCTCCTAAATTGATCTCCCACAGAAGTAATGGCTGGTGACGAATAATTTGAAAATGATTACATCAGATCACAGTGAATGTGGAATATGGCAATCATGGCAGATTCTTCCACATCTAAAGATAGTAACGTTTTCTGTTCTATCTATTTTATATGTCCTGCAAGCTAGATTTGACTTTGCAAAGCCCAGATGATAACACTAATATATGTATGTAAATAAGTTAAAGTAAGAATTCTACTCAGTCCGGTCTCCACTTCAGTCTCAGACCCTTTCTAGAAATGTGTTTTAAAAAAACACTCATCCTGGTAGTTGTAAAACTGCTTTGTGAAACTTCTTGTTTCTAAACGCATAGGAACAGTAGCCAATCACAAATATTTTGAGGAACTGTGGAGGTGCTGGGAGGGAAAGGAGAGTAGAGTGTCTAGATTAAAAGACTTCATTTTGGGAACTTCCCTGGTGGTCCAGTGGTTAAGACTCCATGTTTCCACTGCAGGGATTGTGGAACTGATCCCTAGTCAGAGAAGCAAGATCCCACATGTTGTGTAAACAAAAAAATAAGTAAATAGAGCCAAAATTTTAGAAATATATTATAAATAAATAAAAGACTTCATTTTAGATAATGAAAACCAAAAGCAATCCCCATATTTCAAAGAAAATCATGAATGATTTTTCTCTGTCTTAGAAAGGAATTCTTTTATGGGTCAGCTGGTAAAGAATCTGTTTGCAATGTGGGAGACCTGTGTTGGATCCCTGGGTTGGGAAGATCCCCTGGAGAAGGGAAAGGCTACCCACTGCAGTATTCTGGCCTGGAGAATTCCATGGACTGTATAGTCCATGGGGACACAGAGAGTTGGACATGACTGAGAGACTTTCACACTTTCTAAAATCACTTCTTGAAATAAATGAGACGAAATGGAGACGATTCAACACTTCAGTTCTCCATAAACTTTTTGTGGACTGGATAGGGCAGACCTGGATTCAATAGATAATAGAAATCTTTCAGCTGACTTCTAGAAACAAAAGGATTATCTGATACATCATTGCTTCTGAAAAACATGCCAACAAAACACATCTAACCAGGAGGCTTTTTCCACTGTAGCCATGCACTTCTGTCCCCTTATGTTAGTCCTACGCTTTACGTGACAGGTTTGTTCTTGCTGAAGTCAGTTGCATTGGTATTACTGTTAGAGAGGAGTTCCTTTTTTATTTTTCCCCACTCTTTGATTCCATAACGAGGGAAATTTTTTCCCTCCCACACTCTCCAAACATCTCTCCTCTCCTTCATTCATTGTGCCCTTTGGGAAGTAGTTTACAAATGGAAAAATTGAGAGGAAAAGTGCTGGTTGGCTCAACTTTACTTTTCTGTCTTGGATAAACATACCTAGTTCTGCCCTTGAAGGACCTCAGTGTCTGTGAGGAAAGGTTCTTGGGGCTTCTTGGGGCTATGTCGTTGTGTCTTCACCTAATAGCTGCACCATCAATGAGGCTACGGTTAAAGTCTAGTCCTTCATCCTGGCTTATATCATTATGAAAGTGATATTCTGACCTCAATATTTGCTCTTGGTTTTATTTTCAACTTATTTGGAAACGAGATAGGAAGGAGGGATGCTAATTACTGAGTCTACTTTTGTACACTCCTGTAATTTTAATTACATTATTTAGTTCAACATTACTTAAATAGATGAAATGTAATTGGTATTGTTTCAATTGAGTTGAATATGTTGAAAAGACTTGACAAAGGTAAGTCACCTAATAAATGCTACTGACTTAAGTATGAGCATGACAACTGCAAAAGTTCATTTAAAATTAGAAAAATCTAGAGTTCTTTATCCATATTACTCCTCTAGTGTCTTACAGTTATTGTTTTCAATTTGAACAAACTGAAACTGGAACTCATGTGCTATGCTTTTAATGATATACTTTTTACAAGACAAACCAAACACAGAATTCCAGCCTGCGTACCCAAATAGAAACGAAAAAGCCTTGACCTTTCATTAAACAAACAAACAAAAAAAGACAAGAGTTGCACATGCATGAGTCAAACAACATGTTTATCTTTTTTAAAAAATAATTTTTCTCTTTAATATTCTTAAACAATATATATTTTGTACCAGGAAACTTCTATAGTTTTTGTTTAAAGGCTAGAGATTTTTTTTTTTTTTTTTTGGGGGGTAGGGGACAGTGCTTTGAGAATATAGCAAAAGCTATGGATCTCTTTCTGCCATAGAGATTATACACACACAAAGTCATAGCTCATGGATCTCATGAATCCTGCCTTTGATTGAGTTCCTTGAAAAACCTCCCATCTCTAGGTGTTATTGATGGCTAGACTAATATTTGCCAACATTGCAGGATAACCATCAAATAAAATAAATGTTATCTAAAGCCAAAGAAATAGAAATTTGACAGCCACTTTATTTTGAGCTCATCTGCCTATATATCTAGAGGGCTATTTGAAGGTCAGGCACCACATTTTAAAAGGATACTCAAAAACCAGAATTTACTTAGGAAAAAAATGTCTAAGATAATGCAGGATGCAGAAACTATGACTACTGGCTGGGCAGGTTTATTATAAGGAAAAATAACTTAGGGATGAAGGAGAACTATCCATGTTGACGGTGGACTGGGTTGAAGGCATGCACTATTCTGTATTGTTGGAGCAGGTTAGAACATGGAGCAAGACACCTAGCTACTCTCAGGCAGGTGGGGACTTTGTGTGAGAATCCCTCCTGATGGAGGAAGGAGTGATTAATAAACTAATCAACAAGCATTGATAAAGAGCCTACTATCTTCTCATGATTTTAGATTGCCTATCTCTTCGATGAGGTATAATTGTGTTTTAAATCATTCTCTGGAGTTCTGAAAAACTGAATGTACAATGTTATAAAAATTGCTTTTTCACTTGCATAGATAAGTTATATATTATTCTCCATTTTTTTAAAAGTTATGTAAGTATTTCAGTCAAGGGCTTCTATAATATTGCATTGATTTTCTAGGTATTGTGTTCTTGATTTGTCTATTCAAAAGAATTTCTTGATTTTGCCCCATTTTCTGGTCAATTCTTAAGCATAATGATAAAACCGGTTATACTTTGCTTTAGAAGCTCACCAGTCTTTTGATCTGCACCATAACCTTTTTTTTCCTCCCACTGTAACCCCATTTTCATGGAAATATTGCTGTACAGAAGAGGGGATTTATTCTTATTTTTACTATTTTAATTTTCCAGTGGAAATTGGATCATACCAAATGCTTCCCCTACCCCTCCTTCCTCCTTTTCTCTTATCTCTTTCCCTGTCTTTCCCTCTTTCCCTGTTAACTTGTGCCCAAATTATTCCCACATAACTGTTTAATCAGGACTAGCTACATAATTTTCAGAGTTCAGTATAAAATGAACATCCAGAACCCCTTGTTCAAAAATGATTAAGAATTTCGAGATGGAAGCAGCAGAGCATTAAACCAAGCATATGCACATGCTGTTCATCCATGAAGCCAGCCCCATTTATAATTACAAGTCATTTGTTGAGTGACTTCTATATTCTAGGCACTGGGAAAACTAACATCCATTGTCTCATTTAATCTTCCCTGAAATATTGTAATCTTAATTTTGTGAAGAAGAACACAGAGAGTTATTGGAGAGAGAGTTTTATAAGGTCATAATCATATGAAGTGGAGTTTGGGGATTAGAACTCATGCCTTATTATGCCAGAGCCCCTCTCAATAGGGAATTAGGAGAGACGGAGAGAAAATGTGAACAGCTGAAACCATTAGTTCCCTCAAAGTTTTAGCAAATAGCTGCTCTGCATGCATAAAATCAGAGCATGTTAATTTCCAGGGAGTCAAAGAAACATACAAATATGGACCCATACCTTTTAGGCATATGCAATAAAGTGGAGAATGATATAACATGAGGATGATGTTTTTATCACTCATAAAATAATCTTGGTGTAGTAAGAATTCTGCTACTGAGGAAAGGTCAAAAGTCCATTCCATCAATGCATTCTGTCAAACAGGTCTACTCTCCCCAGCTCAGCAATGGCATCCAGACTTTATTCCAGTCCTCCTGCCTACCTCCTTCCTCCCAGAAAGATTTGACTAGTCGTAAGAGTCACTCCTGCCAGTTCCCTAAGCCCCCTTTTCCTTACTACAGAGGAAAAGCAACTCACTGGATTGGTGGGTAAAACATCAGTCCACATATGGGAGCTAAGTAGAGTCCATTTATCTAAAGGCCATACTCACTGAAGATTGATTCTTTTTGTTCTACACCTGTCCTGGACAAGAGGTGATCTTAGATATTTATTTCTTTTCAGACTAAAACTGTCCTTGCATGAATTCTTTCTTGAGGTACAAAGTTAAAGCAAGCCTTGTGGCTACACATGTGAAATAATATTTTCCTATCAACATTATCAGTAATAAAACAAATTAAAAAATCTTCATCTCTTGATCTTTATCATTTACTTATGAATGCTATTGTACTAGAGCAAAAGAAAGAATAGTACCCTTTGTCTTCCCAGTGATTCCCTATCCACACACACACATATATACTCATATAAACATTCTTCTTTCCCAAACTCTTAAAAAATATTGCTTTATTCAGATCTGTCACTCAGAACTGGTGGATACAAAATTTCTTCCATAGCAATTTGTCCATTCTGTTAAGTAGAGTCCTAAATCAGAGAGACTTGGGCTTCTGGACTGAGCTCTTTCATTAATGGGTTATCAGGCTTTGCACAAAGTACTCCCCATCTGTGAGCCTCCATTTTTTCATCTGTAATAAAAAGTGGCATCTGGTGATCTGGAGAGTTTTTTCCACCCCTGGCATTCTCTGAATCACTCATTCAAGGTCAGAGTCTCAGAATCTTTAAAGATGGCAGCCCACAGGATCCCATAGCAAATTAATCTGAACTGATACAATTATGTGACAGGAATGGAAGAGAAGACTTCAGCTAGCATGTACACTTAGCAAATGTCATTGGAACATAAAGTTATCTGAACAGGAATGACTTGAAGGATGAAGACTTAGGGCAGCACACATGAATGTTGTTGTGATGATTCAGGAGGAAGATATTTTGATAAAGACTGGATTGACCTGTACACACTGCTATATTTAAAATGGATAACCAACAAGGACTTATTGTATAGCACGGGGAACTCTGCTCAATATTCTGTAACAAGCTAATTTGAAAAAGAACGTGGCTATTGTTCAGTTGCTAACTCATGTCTGACTCTTTTTGACCCAAGGAATATAGTATGCCAGACTTCCCTGTCCTTCATTATCTCCCAGAGTTTGCTCAAATTTATGTCCATTGAGTCGTGATGCTATCTAACCATCTCATCCTCTGTTGCCCCCTTCTCCTTTTGCCTTCTATCCTTCCCAGCATCAAGATCTTTTCTAACAAGTCAGCTCTTGGCATCGGGTAGCTAAAGTATTGGAGCTTCAGCTTCAACATCAGTCCTTCCAGTGAATAGTCAGGGTTGATTTCCTTTAGGATTGACTGGTTTGATCTCCTGTCTGTCCAGGGAATTCTCAAAACTCTTCTTACATGTATATATAAAATTGGATCACTTTGTGGTAAACCTGAAATTAATGCAACATTGTTAATCAACTATTGGTGGTGGTTGCTAAATCATTCATGTCCAACTCTCTGTGACCCTATGGACTATCGCCTGCCAGGCTCCTCTGTCCATGGGATTCTTCAGGCAAGAATACTAGAGTGGACTGCCACTTCCTTATCCAGGGAATCTTCTCAACTCAGGGATCAAACCCAGGTCTCCTGCATTGCAGGCAGATTCTTTACCTACTGCACCACGAGGGAAGCCCTAATCAACTGTATTCCAACATCCAAAACAAAAATAAAATAAATTTTTTTTATTCCAACATCCAAAATAAAAAGTTTTTAAAAAAGACTGGATTTCATTGAGTTTCCAACATCACACAGCATAAGTGATCAATTAGGTTTTCAGGTCCAGTAATGCTATCTTCTTTGAACAGATTAATTAATCACTTTAATCACCCACTTTTTAGATATTTTGTGGGTGGCAGGCAAGTTTCTATGTCTTGGATTAAATCCATGAACAAGATAGAGTCTCTTCTAAGGAGTATATATATTTTAGAGAAAGTAGAGTAGAACCCAAGAAGGAGAAAGGACCGAGCAGAGGCTGGGAAACAGAGAGAGGCTTGGCTGAAGTTTAATGAATGTGGACAGTGTGATGGTTAATTTATGTGTCAACTTCACTGGGTCACAGGGTGCCCAGATGTTTGGTCAAACATTTTTCTGGGTGTTTCTGTGAGGGTGCTCAGAGATGAGATCAAGCTTTAATTAATCTGTGGGCCATAAATAAAGCATACTGTCCTCCACAATGTAGATGCGTGCATGCTAAGTAGCTTCAGTCATAGCTTCTCTGCAATGCCATAGATTGTAGCCCAACAGTCTCCACTATCCATGGGACTCTCCAGGCAAGAATACTGGAGTGGGTTGCCATGCCCTCCTCCAAAGGATCTTCACCCTGGGATCAAATCTGGGTCTTCTGCATTGCAAGCAGATTCTTTACCATCTGAGCCACCAGGGAAGCTCCCCACTGTGTGGATAAGCTGCATCTAATCAATTGAAGATATGAACAGAACAAAAATCTAGCATCCTCTGAACAAGAAAGAATTCTTCAGAAGACTGCCTTTATCTGCAACATCAGTTCTTTTTGGGTCTGCAGCAGTTGGCTTTTGGACTCAAATTAGAACATCACTTCTCCTGGTCTCTAGCCTGATGATCCTTGCTATGCATTTTAGGCTTGTCAGCCTCCATAACTGAGTGAACCAATTCCGTATACTAAATATCTTTCTCTATAAACACACATCCTATTGGTTCCATTTCTCTGGAGAACTCTGACACAGAAAGGGACAATAAAAATGAGGTGGAGAGATAGGGGCTGTGCCAAATGGGTCTTTTTGGACACGGTTTGGAATTTGTATTTTAAATAAAGGGTTAAATTGTAAAGGGTTGGCATTGGAGGGTTTTTAGCAGAGGAATGTTAATATCTGGTGTACCCTGAGCTCACTCAAGCTGCTGTGTGGAGAGTGCATTGAGGGAGGCAAGCATGAAAGTGGGGAGACCAGAGACAGAGTTACTACAAACATCCAGGCAGAAGATGATGGTATATTTAATGGTTAGGCAGATTCTTTGGAATTAATCAGAAATTGCTCATATTCTGGAAATATTCAGGAGTGAGTTCTGACAGGACTTTATATTTTGGATTTTACGTTTTCAAAAAACAAAGGATAGTTTCTACTGTCACAAGAATACATAAACAGCAGATAATGAATTTGTGACTCTGGCCCAGAAGGAATGAAAGTCACTATGTAATAATATACTAAACAAAACAAAAGTAAAGTTTGTGCTTATTAATGTAAAGAAGAGCTAAGGATCGGAGAAGGCAATGGCACCCCACTCCAGTACTCTTGCCTGGAAAATCCCATGGACAGAGGAACTTGGTGGGCTGCAGTCCATGGGGTCGCTAAGAGTCAGACACAACTGAGCAACTTCACTTTCACTTTTCACTTTCATGCATTGGAGAAGGAAATGGCAACCTACTCCAGTGTTCTTGCCTGGAGAATCCCAGGGATGGGTGAGCCTGGTGGGCTGCCATCTATCGGGTCGCACAGAGTTGGACACGACTGAAGTGACTTAGCAGCAGCAGCAGCAGAGCTAAGGATAATCAAAAAGCCCATGATTAGTCCATGCACCTTTGATAACACCCATGACCCAGTTTCGTCATCTACAGAATAAGTACACAGCAGACAAGTTGTCGTAAAGATTAATACTTGCATTGGGCTTCCCTGATGACTCAACAGGTAAAGAATCCATCTGCAATGCAGGAGACCTGGGTTCAATCCCTGGGTTGGGAAAATCCCCTAGAGTAGGAAATGGCAACCCACTCCAGTATTCTTACATGGAACATCTCATGGACAGAGTATCCTGGCAGGTTACAATCCAAAGGGTCACAAAGAGTTGGACATGACTGAGCAACTAAACACAGCACACACAGGACTTAAAAAACTCCAGGCATGCAGTGAGCATCATACAAGTCTCACTTGTTACTATCATTGCTATCATCATCATCACCATCATCATTAGCCATAATTGGTAAAAATCAATTTTACCATAATTGGTAAAAATCTGGGTAAAATCCAACTAAGAATCAAAACCCAAACACTGTCCCAAAGTAAGCAAGAGTTCTCTGGGTTAATTCTGAGCACACATTAAATAAAAGCTTATGTGAACAGCACAGACATACTCATACTGAGAACCATTTTCCCAGTAATAAATACGTCAGCCATCATTGACTCCTATACACACAAAAAACAGGGTAAGCAAGTTCTCAAGTGGGCTGGAGAACCCTTAACCCTTAGACACCATTCTGATTAAAAAAAAAAAGAATTACTTAGAATAATGATAGTAAAATCAATCAAGTACCTATGGAGTACAGTGCACTAGCCTCTTTACATTCATACATACTCATTTACTGTATTGATAATTTAAGTAAGGACCCAACAGGATTCTGCATCAGAAATGAAGAAACCAGGCTTAAAGAAGTTGGGCATCTTACACAAAATCGCATGCTAGTAAATTAAAGACTCACACTTTTATTTCAAAATCCATGCTTTACATATAGGATTGGAAAGAATGGAAATTACTTATAAAGAGAACAAGAAACCTCATTTCTTGGTTAACAGGAGGGAAAAAGCCTTATCTGCTGTGCTCCTTCAAATAAAGATTGAGAATATGAAATACAGCCTCTGACTTTGCGCTTCACTGGACAGAAAAGCTGCCATAAACTAAGGCAAGAGCCCTCAGACATTTATTCTGCCTCAGAGGTTCCATCACCCTTCCTCCCTTCCTCTCCTCACTTCCCAAATAACAACCACAAAGAAAAATAAACTGTCAGATCACACCTCCACCCTTCACACACACACTCAGATGTACACCCCTGACCCATTGGGTGGAGTGGACGTATCACTTTGGGGAGTAGGGGAGCAGTCGGAAGGAAGAAGGGCAGGGAGACTTAATTAGACTTAATCACCCAACTAGGTGCTTTGTCTTTTTTCAGTGGATACTTATATCCACAAAGAGCTTTTACTTGATGTAACAAAGATGGAGCGTAATCACAACCTGGTAGGAGCTGGAAAGACTTTTCCTCTTTGTGATCAAGAAATGTTTGGTTGAATTTGGAGCGAGAAGGCAAGATCAGTAACTTTCACTCCCTTCTGAATGGTTGGTAAGAGGAACTGGGCAATGGTGATTTTAAGACGGCACAACATCCTTTGATTTGTTACTTGGTGCCTTTGGGCATTCAGCTAGAAACGGGGCTGTAGGACATGTGAGCATGCGTCTTCACAGGCAGGTCCACTGGGAACTCCCGCTGGGGGTGTGCGGGGCACCAGGTCAGTCCTTATTTGCCTGGACATGGCATTTGGGAAATATCATACAGCCTCTCACAGTCCCCAGTTAATTGAAGCAGAAACAAACTGTTCCAGGGCTACTCCAGCCCTGTTCCTCCTTTCCTTCAGACCTTGCTACTCAAGCTGTGACCTACAGACCAGAATCACGGGTATCACTTCAGGGCTTGTGAGAAATGCAGAATCTTGGGCTCCACCTCAAACCTGCTGAATTGGAATCATCATTTTGACACGAACCTCAGATAATTCATATATAGTCACATTAAGGTTTAAGGAGCATTACCTTGGATCATTATGGGACAAACTGGGGTCTTTTAAAGTGGGCATCACTCCCAGCAATAGGGTGGTGAAAGATGCAAAAATTCTTCATCAGCTGTAATCTGTGAGGGGCCAAGAAAAACACCAACTCCTATTCCACCTCTGCTCAAGAATGTGGTAGACTAAAATGATTGATCTGTCAGTAATAAGTAAATTGGCTCACTAACCATTGATTAAAACAATATGCAGGTGAACAGAAGAACAATCTTATATATACCACTCTTCTAAAGATGGTTTGAACCATTGGTACCAGAGATGCAAGTTACCCAACAAACTGAAAATCATCACCTTTCTTCTTCCCCCAGGAAATCAGCAGGATGGTTTTAAATGGTAGTATCAACACCTCTGATGCTCCACTCTACATGGTTTCTAAAACATTCATGATTATTACATAACAAAATCAGTACCACAAAATAGGAAACATGGAAGATTATTATAGTTTTCCAGATTAGTGTATGTTTTATGATGGGGTAAGTAGAAAAGAAGGAAAGGAGGTTTCTACATGTGGATGATGGAAGGAAGGACAAACCTCAGGGCAACATCTCTCTGAACAGATGTAGGTAGGATGATATCAGTACATGCAAGCATTTATAAGACACTGATACACACTATCTCATCTTACTCATACAGAAGACATAGCCGTTATCTTTATGGATCCCACCATTTTACCAACAAAGGAAATAAACAAGGAGAGGTGAACTGACTTGCCTAAGTTGACAAAATTAATAAACAGTGAAGTCAGTCCTCATAACCAGTTAGATAAGCAAAACAAGAGTATTTTACACTGTACAACAAGAGGAAGTGATGTGTCTGACTCTGCCACTGTAAGGACTGTAGCCCACCAGGCTCCTCTGTCCACAGAATTTTCCAGGCAAGAATACTGGAGTGGGTTGCCATTTCCTACACAAGGAGATCAGGAATTGAACCTGCATTTCTTGAATCTACCTGCCTTGGCAAGCGGATTCCTTACCAACTGTGCCACCTAGGAAGCCCTCAAGAGGAAGTGAAGAAGAGTAGAAAGTAGAACAGGAAAGAGAATAAAGGAAAGGAAGGAACAAGGGAGGAAGGAGAAAAAGGAAAGATAGAAGGAAAACTGTTCTTTATTGTAATTTTAAAACAACTTTTTTATTGCACTTTTCTGACATTTTGACTAGTCATTATATCTCCCTTGCCTTCTAAAATGATCTTTTGCAACTCAGTTCTACTTCTTGTCATTGTTACTTGACATAAAAATATTTTTAGGAACTCTAATTACTAATTACACAGGAGAAGAAAAAAAATTCCAAAAGTTTGATAAATGTGCACATTTAGCTCAATTGGTAAAGAATCCACCTGCAATGCAGGAGACCCCGGTTCTATTCCTGGGTCAGGAAGATCTGCTGGAGAAGGGATAGGCTACCCACTCCAGTATTCTTGGGCTTCCCTTGTGGCTCAGCTGGTAAAGAATCCGCCTGCAATGTGGGAGACCTGGATTTGATCCCTGGGTCAGGAAGATCCTCTGGAGAAGGGAAAGGCTACCCACAGTACTCTGGCCTGCAGAATTCCATGGACTATATAGTCCATGGGGTGGCAAAGAGTCAGACATGACTGAGCAAACTTCACTTTCACATTTTAACTAAACTTACGATGCACTCAAAATCAAAGTGCTCTCCAAAATCTCATTTCTGCCACAGCTTGTAATTTTAGCCAGTGTAAGGCTGTTTATTTCAAAATTTTGATTGCATTTTTAATTGGGGTATAGGTGCTTTACAAGATCCTGTTCGTTTCTGCTGCTTAACAAAGTGATTCAGCTACATGTATACGTTTATCCCCTCCCTCTGGGAACTCCCTCCCACCCCCTCATCCCACCCATCTAGGTCACCACAGAGCTGTGCTATACAGCAGGTTCCCACTAGCTGTCTATTTTATCCATGGTAGTGTATATATCAGAGAAGGCGATGGCACCCCACTCCAGTACTCTTGCCTGGAAAATCCCATGGACGGAGAAGCCTGGTAGGCTGCAGTCCATGGGGTCGCTAGGAGTCGGACACGACTGAGCAACTTCACTTTCACTTTTCACTTTCCTGCATTGGAGAAGGAAATGGCAACCCACTCCAGTGTTCTTGCCTGGAGAATCCCAGGGACAGGGGAGCCTGGTGGGCTGCCGTCTCTTGGGTGGCACAGAGTTGGACACGACTGAAGCAACTTAGCAGCAGCGGCAGCAGTGTATATATTTCAATCCCAATCTCCCAGCCCATCCACCCCCAATTCCCCCGTCCCCTGTATCCAGTATGTTCTTTATAGCTGCGTCTCTATTCCTGCTCTGCAAATAGGTTCATCTGTACCATTTTTCTAGATTCCACATGTATGAGTTAATATATATTTGCTTTATCTTTGTAATTTACTTCATTCTGTATGACAGTCTCTAGATCTATCCACAATCGGACCTAATTAAACTTAAAAGTTTTTGCACAGCAAAGGAAACCAGAAGATAAAAAGACAACCCTCAGACTGGAAGAAAATATTTACAAACAAGGCAAGCGATGGGGATTAATCTGCAAAATATACAAACAGCTCATGTAGCTCAATATCAAAAACAAACAAACAACCTAATAAAAAAAATAGGTGGAAGACCTAAACAGCTATTTCTCTAAGGAAGACATACAGATGGCCAAGAGGCACATGGAAAGATGCTCAGCACCAATAATTAATAGAGAAATGACTGCGTTTTATCTTAATTGATTTTGAGGTTCATGTCCTCACAGTGGTAATTTGGGATTTGACCTGAAGAGGGAGAAACATGTATGAAAGTATTTAGGTGCCATGTTTGTTGCTGGGTTGTGTTATGTTGTTACTGTTCTCAGCACTTCCATTGATAAGGAGCATTGAAATCCTAATCCTCTAGAAGGTTAACACTAGAGAAGACCTAAGAGGTGCCCTGTTTCAACCAAGGTATTTCAAGATGAGGAAAGCAGTGGCCGAAAGAGAGAACCAGGGATTTGTCTAAGATTCTACAACTACTCAGCACTTGAACCCAACTGTTCAGATTACATAATAAGAAAAATAATATGTTAACAAACTGAAGATCCTCTTTTATTATTGGAATGTTGGCATAATCACTCTGACCTCTCCTTGTTAAACCAATCCATTTTTTTTGTTTTTCTTCCATGGTCAAAATAAATCATTTTCATATCACCAGCTTTCCAGGTGGCACAGTGGTAAAGAATCTACCTGCCAATGCAGGAAACACAAGAGGCTCAGGTTACCTCCCTGTGTTGGGAAGATCCCCTAGAGGATAAAATGGCAAACCATGCCAGTATTCTTGCCTGGCATATTCCACAGACAGAGGAGGCTGGTGGGCTACAGTCCATGTGTTATAAACAGTGAGATACGACTGAGCATGCAGGCAATGTTACAAAATGCAATCCTCTCCAAGGATAAAAACAAGAGCCCCTCATTGGCTTCTGCATCTTTGCATCTTCCAAGCAAAGGAAGATCTTGCATCTTCCAAGATAGGGAAAGACTTTTGACTGAGACACTTGCACATTCTAGTCTACCAATTCTGGAATTTGGAGTCTGATAATAATTTTATGTCCTCAGCACCTGGCAAAAAGGCTTGGCATTGTATTAGTTGCTAAAAGTAAATAACTTATTTAATGTTTGCAGCTTTATACCTGGTAGAATGCCCATTTTACAGAGGAGAAAACAGATTCCCCAAGTTAAAGTCAGTTGCCCAAAGCAACACAGAATACAATGGAACCCTGATCGAAACCTGAGACCTGTGGCTTTGCTTTGTAATGGGTAAAGTACAAAAATTACATCTTGATGAAGGGAATGAGCAAAGAATCAGATGAATAAAAGAATATGTATTTTACCCCAAGGTCAGGATGCTGCACCAGCCACTGTAGAAAAGCAGTCAAGGAAAAAATCTGTGCCAGTTTGATATCTCAATTGTTTGCTAGAATCGTTTGAAAGGAGGTGAAGCTGCCAGAGGGAATCACCATGAGAGATACTGACAGGGACCCACAAGAGGAGCGTTGCTTTCCTAACTTCTGCTACATCAAAGTGCCTCCGAAGAATGCAGGGACTCCATCTCATGCTCTGTCCCACCAGGGCAAGTGGCCAGCTGCCAGGCTGCTATAAATCTGCTTTTTAATTTAACCTTCTACTTCTCTCTTGGCCTCACCATTGGGATTGCTGCACAAACAAGGAAACCACAAGGATCCCCTCTGATTATTATCACAGGAAGAAATTCAGAGGATGAAATAGAAAAGACAAAAGCAGCAGTGGGGGCAGGGGAAAGGCTTGTTTCTGGATTCCAGGAGGGTCTTTATAAATAATTGAGAGAAAGAAGCAGGCTAAACTGAAAATAAACGTAGCATACAAAATTATCAGTGTTACTCTACAAGGGAAATGTTTAAATACAGCCAGAATCCTTGGAACATAACCAGAGGACTCCTGTTGTCTTGGATGCAATTCACAATAAATGGCTCCTGTGACCCCAGCGTGCCAATTAAACAGTTTGTCTTTGCCTCAACCTTAATTTGGCAGACAGTTCTGTTGTAAATCTGTGTACTGGGATGCAGGAAAGTTGTTTCTCAGCTGCACCCCCCAGAGTTTACTCTTTGCTCAACACAAAATGTAAATATGTCATTGCGTTGACTGGAGTCAAATGAAAGATGCCAAATAGAACAAAATATTCAAGTCCCAGATTAATTACTGCTTGAAATGTTCTAATTTACTGCCCATATTTTGTGCATCAGAAGAAGCAAAGGGATCTGTGGCCCTTGCAGCTGCTGAGCTACTTCAAAACTTGGAAGGGAGAAGTCTGGACACTCAATGGAGTTGTCCTTTTGTCAAGATTACATTTCTAGAAAATGTCTTTTCTGAAAACTAGATGATGTCCATTAAGAGCTAACATGCTATTGTGTTCTAAGTACAAAATTCAGTAGCCACTGATGTAATTTAATCTTCCAAAGGTCAAGAATCGTATTTAAATGTATTTTATAACATTGTTTTGCTATTTATTGACTTGGGGATTAGCTATGAGAAACTTAAATGGCTACCAGCTAGCTGGAATTAGGTTGGCAGATTTTGGAGGATAGTTCCACTGTAAGAAACTCAAAAACACTCTCTAGAACTCAGAGGTCCTTATTCTGTACTGTAGGTAATGATGATTCTCTTACTGAAAGAAAAACTGGATGACTTCCACCAGACCACCTAAGCGTAGCAGCTGCAGTGAATGCTAGAAGACAGCTTCAACGGTGTGAGCCCTTTTACAATATTGGACTGAATCTCAAATTTCTATGCAATCTGTTCTCATCCATAACCCAAAGTCCTGATTTGGGACAGACATGAGGGAGGATAATCTTGAAGGAGGAAACAGAACAGGCTCCGTCTTGAAACCGGAACTACATCTTGGACAGGACTGTGGATTTTGAGCTATATGCCCAGTATCTATGGAAACGATGTACCAACTGGAAAACCAGGCCCCGCCCCCCTGGAAGGAAGAGCCCCAGGGATCTCCATCACCTAAGAGAATACCCTAATTATCTGTGTGACCGAATAGAATCATCAGATCAGATCAGTCGCTCAGTCGTGTCCGACTCTTCGCGACCCCATGAATCGCAGCAGGCCAGGCCTCCCTGTCCATCACCAACTCCCGGAGTTCACTCAGACTCATGTCCATTGAGTCAGTGATGCCATCCAGCCATCTCATTCTCTGTCATCCCCTTCTCCTCTTGCCCCCAGTCCCTCTCAGCATCAGAGTCTTTTCCAATGAGTCAACTTTTCGCATGAGGTGGCCAAAGTACTGGAGTTTCAGCTTTAGCATCATTCCTTCCAAAGAAATCCCATGGCTGATCTCCTTCAGAATGGACTGGTTGGATCTCCTTGCAGTCCAAGGGACTCTCAAGAGTCTTCTCCAACACCACAGTTCAAAAGCATCAATTCTTTGGCGCTCAGCCTTCTTCGCAGTTCAACTCTCACATCCATACATGACCACAGGAAAAACCATAGCCTTGACTAGACGAACCTTTGTTGGCAAAGTAATGTCTTTGCTTTTGAATATGCTACACTCTATTATACTTATTGGAGTATGACCACAAGCATATTGCTAATTGTCCACTGTTAACTACCTAGGCTTAAGGCTTATGAATCACAGGTTAACTTGGATTGTATCTATCTTTTTCCTTTGTTCAGACTAGTTTCAGGGAATTTTGGGGAGGTGGGTTTGGGCACGTTCGCTTAGGGTATGTAAGGTTTTCACAAAAACTAGTCGGGGTCCTTGGCTAAGAGGAGACTCTGTCTTGGGCCCACCCGTGTAATAAACTGCACTCCTATCTGCATTGTCCTTCTGAGTGAGTTTGTTTCTTGGAACGCATGGCTCCAACAGTCTAAACTAGGCCTGCCTTGTAGTATAATCCAGCATTCTAAAATCATTCTTTAGGTAGGTCGCCATCTGCTTGGGAAATGGATGAAAAGTGACAATAATAGGTGAGCTGCACCAGACAATACTACTTATATAATTCCCTCTGCTTTAAATACATTTTTATTTTTGAAAAGTTATATTTTTGCAGAAAACTTGCAAAGACAGTACAGAGTTCCTGTACATCCCTCAGCCAGTTTATCTTGAAGTCTAGTTAATAATCATGAATCAGTGTTATTTCTTTCTTTCTAATGTACCACAGTCATGAATGATAAACTGATAAACTGGCTGAGGAATATACAACAACTCTGTACTATCTTTGTATGTGTTCTGCAAAAATATAATTTTTCAAAAATAAAAATTGAATTTTCTGCTAATATCCTTTTTCTGTTCCAGGTTCCCATCCTGGATGTTTCATTGCATTTATTGGTCTTGTCTCCTTTATCTCCTCTGGGCTGTGACAGTCTCATCTTTCCGCATCTATTGTTTGGAAGTTAGTCTCTAAATCCAGTTCAAAGTTGAGGGGAGGGGAGATGACTAAATTTTATCTCCTGGAGTAGGTGGTATCCATGCACATTATTTTGAATTCTTCTATAAGGCAGATTCATCTTTTCCCACTCATTTATTTATGCATTCAATTATTTATTTATATCACTATAGACTCATGTATATTTATTTTATACATTTTTTTCTCATGTATATTTATTTTGTACTTTGGGTTATAATTTCACACTTAGTTATTTTATTTTCTTGCTCAAATTCCAGCTTTGGGCTTTGGGAGCTCTTTCAACTGGCTCTTGTGTGACTTGATCTGCCCCTACCTACCCTTTAATTTTTTTTAGTACGTCCTTGCTTTCTGGTCCTACAAGTTACTCCAGGATCATCTTATATTTTCCCTGTCCCAACCCTAGAATCAGTCATATCTCCATGAAACTTTGGTTTCATTTATTAACGAACAGAATTTTGAAAGCAAAATCTGGGTGCTGTATTTGCATACTCATTGCTATTGGGATATTGTTGCTTCCAGCTAACAGAACTAGGTCGTATATGTGTATATATACCAAGGCATGCTGTGCTGTGCTTAGTCTCTCAGTCATATCTGATTCTCTGCGACCCCATGGACTGTAGCCCACCAAGCTCCTCTGTCCATGTGGATATTCCAAGCAAGAATACTGGAGTAGATTGCCATGCCCACCTCCAGGGGATTTTCCTAACCCAGAGAATAAACCCAGGTCTCCCACAATGCAGGAGGATTCTTTACCATCTGAGCCACCAGGGAAGCCCAAGAATACTGGACTGAGTGGCAGATTCTTTACCAGCTGATCTACACGGGAAGCCCTCATCTGCTTATATATTATGTTAAACATGAGTCTGTGCTGATGTCCCAGATCCTGAAGCTAATACCACATGGTATGTTCTGATAGTCTCTGATTTTGCTCATCTGTAACTTCCCTCTCAAGAGTGAGAAGTTTGGTTCTTACTATCGATTATCTATTTATGTGTTCAGTCTCTGTACACGTGTAAAGCATTTCAGAATCGCTAACCCATATCACCAGAAGGAACAAATTTACCAGCTAGAAACCAGTGTATCCTTAACAGTTCCAGGTCAAACCTCTGCTTCTCAGAGTCGCTTAAGTCAGCTCCTCTATCTTCCCCCTCTTCTGTAAAGTTATGTCATGCATTTGTAATCCAGTGAGATTTATATGCCATGGTCTAAACACCATTCTGGTTGTTGGTAGGTAGGGGGAGATGGGAGAGTTTGTCCTTGTTTTCTTTAGCTGCATACATTAAAGTTCACACTTCGTGATTTGCAGTTCTGTTGCATTGAGGGAATTATTTTCTTTTCCTTTTAATTATTTTAATTGGAGGATAATTACTTTACAATATTGTCATGGCTTTTGCCATACATCAACATGAACCAGCCACAGGTATACATGTGTCCCCCCATCCTGAACCCCCCCACCTCCCTCCCTCCACTCTATCCCTCTGGGTTGTCCGAGAGTACTGGCTTTGGGTGTCCTGCTTCCTGCATTGAACTTGCACTGGTCATCTATTTTACATATGGTAATATACATGTTTCAATGCTATTCTCTCAAATCATCCCACCCTCTCAAATCATCCCACCTTTATCTTCTCCTACAGAGTCCAAAAGTCTGTTCTTTACATCTGTGTCTCTTTTGCTGCTCTGCATGTAGGATTGTCATTACCATCTTTCTAAATTCTATATATATGCATTAATATACAGTTTTTGTGTTTCTCTTTCTGATTTACTTAACTCTATATAATAGGCTCCAGTTTCATCCACTTCATTAGAACTGACTCAAAAGTGTTGCTTTTTATAGTTGAGTAATATTCCATTGTGTATACGTATAACAACCTCCTTATCCATCCATCTGCCGATGGACATCTAGGTTGCTTCCATGTCATAGCTACTGTAAGTAGTGCTGCAATGAACACTGAGGTACATATTTCCCTTTCAACTCTGGTTTCATTGGTGTGGATGCCCAGCAGTAGGGTTGCTGGGTCATATGGCAGTTCTATTCCCAGTTTTTTAAGGAGTCTCCATGCTATTCTCCATAGCAGCTCTACCAGTTTAAAACACATTCAAGCTTCTACAATGAGCCAGGACAGTAGGGGTAGGTTTTGAGAAACATTCCTAACTTATTGGAGACCTGCCCCATCATCCTTATTACAATACTAAGGAGAACTTAACATCCTATCCAGGAGTGCTGTGAAAATATACATTCATGTTGGTATACCACTCAAGAGGAAGGTGAGAGAGGAGAAGCTAAAAATACTAAACATTAGGAGCTGAAGTACATTACATAAGATGCTACAGAAAAATCCAAACAAACTTTTTGGCCAACTCAACAGTATCCCAGAAGAACATGATGTTACTTTTTTTATTATTAAACTTTTTATTTTGTATTGAAGCTTAGCTGATTAACAGTGTTGTGATAGTTTCAGATGAACAGCAAAGGGACTCAGCCAGACATACACGTGTTGTTGTTCAGTCAATCTCTCATGTCTAGCTCTTTGCAACCCCATGGACTGCAGCATCCCAGGCTTCCCTGTCCTTCACTATCTCCAAGAGTTTGCTCAGAAACTCGTGTCCATTGAGTCAATGATGCCATCCAACCATCTCATCCTCTGTTGTCCCCTTCTCCTCATAGATGCAATTATTATTAAATAAGTTTAATGCGTCAAGGTGAAGGGCACAGAGTGTAAAGACAGTCACTGAAGCAAATGTCCACATTTTCACCTGTCAACCAAGCACTCTAGGTTGTTCTCTGAGAACTGACTCCACAGAAAACACCTCCAGGTGCTTCATAAGCTGATCCCTCTCCTCCAGGTGGGCCTATCCAGGGTGCATGATCATGCTCCATGTCTCATGCATTTTTCACTCACACTGTTCCATACCTTCCTGCTTTGGATGTGCTAAACCTTCTGCCTGAAGATCCTTGCTTCTGTTTTAAGTTTTGGCCACAAGTCTTGTGGGATCTTAGCTCCCAGATCAGGGATCAAACCCGCACCCCCTGCATTGGAAGGCAAAGTCTCAACCACTGGACTGCCAGGGAAGTCCCAGTGAGTACTTATTGAAAGATTATTTTGTGCCAGGCTTTATATTATGTTCTCTTGGGGAACACAAAGATGTATTAGTCATATTCCTACCATTGGGACCTTGTAATCCAGAAGGGAACCCAAGGCGTATCCAGAAAATCTAAGGTACAGGATTTGCCTAAAAGTAGAGAAGCCAAGAGTACATATGAACAATGGCTGGGATGTCCACAAGATAATCTAAGGGATGGACCATGAAGAAAGAAGGCTTGCTGACAATATTGGATATTTTGCTTACAAGGCATGAGTAACCAATGAGGTGAGGCCTGCATAACAGACTGAAGAGGTTGTATATTTTCTGTAGCCAGTGATGAAATATCAGAGGTTGTTAAGCATAAACCTTAACTGTGAATTTCACTCTCTTAGTAGAATAAATCAGGAAATACTATATATTATATATGAATGTTACTAACATCTTCAGTTCAGTTCAGTTCAGTTGCTCAGTCGTGTCCAACTCTTTGCTACCCCATGAATCGCAGCACAGCAGGCCTCCCTGTCCATCACCAACTCCCGGAGTCCGCCCAAACCCATGTCCATCAAGTCGATGATGCCATCCAACCATCTCATCCTCTGTCGTCCCCTTCTCCTCCTGCCCTCAATCTTTCCCAGCATCAGGGTTTTTTCCAATGAGTCAGCTCTTTGCATCAGGTAACCAAAGTATTGGAGTTTCGCCTCAACATCAGTCCTTCCAATGAACACCCAGGACTGATCTCCATCTTAACCTTGTCAATTAGAACACAAACTTCTTGAGGGAATGGGTTTGGGATTTCTATTTTTTTTTTAATCCTCCATAATACATATTGAATTATAGCTAAATGGTGGCTTCTGAATTAGTGAATGCTGAAATTCAGCAATGATAATAAGAATAATAGCTGCTGATATTTATTGAGTACTTATACTGTATACCACATGCTGTGTGCTGACAGTATTGCTCTTAGACCTGGGCATCCCCAGGTGGTAAAACATCTATGGGGCAAGTGCAGGTACGCTGTCAGAGCCTGCACCAGTCCCTAACCCCTAAACCGCCCACAGTCCTGCCTTCATGCTCATCCTCTGAGTACCAAGACCCAGAAATTAACTGCTCAGATGGTCTATACGCACATCAAGGTCCAGCTTGGCCCTCTTCCCTAGGTTCCTTCTCCTGAAGCTGAGAGGCAGCCAAGGGGAAACTTTGTTTTTTGGTTATTGGGCTGGGGGTGGGGATGGGTGAGCAATAGGACAAAGGGCAACTAGCAGTGGACTGGGGAGGGATGGCTCCATGGGTATCACCTTGAGTCTCACAAATACATTACCAACAGGCCAAGCGCTCGAATTATCACACTTAATTCTTAAAACAGTCCTATAAGGTGTCCACATTATACAGAGGAGCAATAGAGAGGTCAGGCAGCTTGTTTAAGGGAACAAGGCATATAAACAGTGGAAGATGCGATGCAAACCCCGATCTCTTTAACTGTGAACTTGAGGCTTTAACCATTACACTACACTGTACCGTCTTGTCCAGGGTTGCCATGTTCCATGACTCCATTTCCCGTGGTTTTCAATCAGTGTAATTCTGGAGCAGGTCACTGTACAACCAGCGTGTCTGTACCAGAGAGCCTGGCTGTGAAAAGAGCAATCGCTGATTCACAGCATTCAGCCTATTCACTGTGCTTAGCCTCGTTTCTCACCTGCCACTCTGGCCCCTTTTCTCTTTTGGATTTGTCCTCAGCCAGCAGCGTGGGCTCCAGTATTCACAGCATCTGCGCTCCTCAGCTCTCTAATGCACATGCGTGTACTTGAGACTCCATGTGTCTTTCAATCATGAGGTTTAAAATGGGTAAGCTCATTCCCGGCAAATGGCAGGTATGCCTCTCCAGGTGGGAGGGCATGACATTTCTGCCGCGTGCCACCTCCTCCCCCCCTCAACTCCCCCACAAAGGAGTATTTTAATAGAAGGTTAATGGAGGGCATGCAGAACAAAAAGAAAACGCTGTCATCATTATTCCATGTTGTACTCTAATAGAGGTCAGCTCTCTCTCGGATTTTTTCCCCCATCCATCCTTAAAATGAATTATTTAGCCTATGAAAACAAAACTAGTTTATTTATGATGACAGAGAAGCTGTAAATGTGCTCCTGATCTGTGCATTGACTAATTAGATTAATTAAGCCAGCATGCATTTCAGAACAGGCAGGCAGGTGGCAAATAACATTTGAGATGATTTATATGATATATTCCATCAAGCTCACAGTTGATAAATAATATCACATTCATTCCATTAAGATATCGAAGTGGAAAAAGAAAATAGTGCATTCTTGGCTCTGGGCTGTTATCAAAAGAACAACTCTTGAGGTTACTACACTGAACATTATTTACTCTGCTCAAAACGGCAGCCGAAGGGTGGGGGGGTGTGGAGGGGGTGTGGAAAAAGCCAAATCTCAAACTCAAGTTTGTCTCCTTGGTCCCTTTCATCATGCAAAGGTACTACTTTGCCTGGCAGTAGAATTGAATTTTTGAAATAGAGATGAGATTTGAATGTCAATTAAGTTGTTGCTGCTTGCTACCAACTTTTGCTAGAGGCTCCCATACTCTGGTCCTGTACTAACCAGCCAGCTTCCAGTGTGTACTCTCAGTAAATGAGTGTGAAATTGGCTGAATAGAAAATCTTCCTTCTGTGGTCTTCAAACTTCAGCGTGCCTAAGAATCACTGGGAATGTTTGTACAAGTGCAGACTCAGGTCCTACTCCCTGTGGGTCTGGATGGAGCTAGTAATCTGTATTCCTTTAATCAACACCTTGGATATGGATATAACCCCATTCTAACAAGCTCATGCACAAGAACTGAATCCTGGAATGTGACCTGTGGTTTTTCTGGATTCTCAAGTTCATTGAATATATTAGACTCACTTGAGTTGTCAGCATTTCTCAGCATATAGTCGAAGGACCATCTGCATTAGAATTTCCTAGAGAGGCATGGTGAGAATTCAGATTCCTGGGCTTCACTTAAAACCTACTGAATTTGAATTTGTAAGAGTTTTACAAGACAGTATGCATGTTAGCAAACTACCCAGGTGACTCTGATGCATACTAAAATTTAAGAACTACTGCCTTAGAGAAATGCTTGATGTAGGTGTAACAAAAATTGGCAGTCTCCTCCCTGTAGTCATGGGTTTGCTTAAAAGATGGAGATGTATGTCTTTCTCTGTCTGGCTCAGTAACCTCTCTAAGAATAGTCTTAGACCTAAACAGAAGGTAGTGCTGGAATTGTCTGCTCTCCAGGGTTACCTTTTAGTTTTCTAACCCTTTTTGGTTTATGCCCTGGGGGGCTCTGCAGAATTGCTACCACCTTGATGAGGACAATTCTGGAGTTGCCTCTAGGTCACTGGGAAAGCTGTAGTTAAATGGGAAGTCCCCTGAGCTACTGCCCCTGGGATATAATGGTATGTCATGCAGGTGCCATGGCAAAGACTAATAGCAGAAATTGACATGTGAGACAGACCCCAATCAAAAACTGACATCCTCCCCAGCCCAGGAAGAGATGATAAGCCTTCCTATTACAGCAGAATGGCAGGCAAAGAGGCAAAAGAGAAATAAGCAGCAGCCAAGTAACCCGGGAAAGGCACAGCCCATACTTTGCAAGCATATCAGACAAAGCAAAGCCTTTATCAAAGGCCTATAATAAATCTTTATTTAACCTTTGTGATATCAGCTAATGAGAGAATAATCTGAAAAGTGTAACAGATTTAAGATGTTATCATCTGAGACCAGGTCAGACAAGGATGTGATGGATAAATGAGAACTTTGGAACCTGGGAGGAGAGGACTTTGCTCAAGACCAGAACACACTGACTAAACTCATCATTCGTTCTACAGTGAGAAGGACTAGAAATTGATTTCAGAGCTTCTTTTATATGCTTAATGATTCTTGGAATAATTTATTTTTCCCATTGCTGTATATTGTTTTCTCCTTCCATTGTGTAGATTCAATCAATAAATCCTTTTTATCTTAGTCCCCAAAGAAAGACTCTTGTCTATGTATATAGGGACCCTTGTTATGCAGTTGTGCCTGACTCTTTGTGATCCCATGGACTGCAGCATCCAGGGCTTCCCTGTCTTCCACTATCACCTGAGGTTTGCTCAAACTCATATCCATTGAGTCGGTGATGCCATCCAACCTTCTCATTCTCTGTCGTCCCCTTCTCCTCCTGCCTTCAGTCTTTCCCAGTATTAGGGTCTTTTCCAATGAGTCAGGTCTTCACATCAGGCTGCAAAAGTATTGGAGCTTCAGCTTCAGCATCAATCCTTCCAATGAATATTCAGGGTTGATTGCCTTTAGGATTGATGGGTTTGATCTCCTTGCAGTCCAAGGGACTCTCAAAAGTCTTCTCCAACATCACAGTTCGAAAGCATCAATTCTTCAGTGCTAAGCCTTCTTTAAGGTCCAACTCTCACATCTCTACATGACTACTGGAAAAATATAAGGGCCTTAGATGGATGAATCCTCCTTGATGGATACAGAGAGGATCCCAGTTCCCAGAGTGCACCAAGCCTTGTCCACAACATTCCTCTGGAGCATCTTTCTGAATGAGCGAGCTACGTCTTTGTAAAAGGATGATCTCATTCAACTCCGCAAAAGTACATCCTAGTGCTGTGCTGTGCTTAGTTGCTCAGTCATGTCTGACTCTTTGTAACCCCATGGACTGTAGGCCGCCAGGCTTCTCTGTCCACGGAATCCTCCAGGCAAGAATACTGGAGTGGGTTGCCATGCCTTCCAGGGGATCTTTCCAACCCAAGGATCAAACCCAGGTCTTTCACATTGCAGATGGATTCTTTACCTTCTGGGCCACCAGGGAAGCCCAAGAATACTGGAGTGAGTAGCCTATGCCTTCTCCAGGGGATCTTCGCAACCCAGGAATTGAACAGGGGTCTCTTGCATTGCCGGCAGATTCTTTACCAGCTGAGCTACCAATGCCAAACCTCAAAAATCATTTTTGTTAAGATGATCTTTCTTAAACCATAATTTCCAGATTATATGCAGGTAAATAGTTTTCCTTCATAATGAAGTTTCTGTTAGCAATCAGTTCTTGAGTGGTCTGCTCTGCTGTATCTCCTTGTTACTGTGGCTTGCTTTACCTTAGACCATCTGACAGCAGAGGCAAATGAAACAGGCCCAGTTGGGGTTTTGATTTTTTTTTTTTTTTCTATCAAGGGCACATGATTTTGTCATATCTTCTCATTTGCTGATCTCAGTAGGCTCCCATCTCCTTATGACTTTGTGTATGTTTTAAGTTTTATTTTATGTTCTTCCTGTTTCTAAGATTCTAAGATGACTCTTAAATGTCTAATAATAAAAGCTGCAGAAGTTAGGTTTATTTAAAAATAAGTAGAAAATGTCAACTATAGCTATAGAAAGTACATTGCTAATCCGAAGGCCATTCATTCTTACTATGATTGAATATTAAATTTAGCTATAAACTTCCTTGAAGCCAAAGCAAACATGAATGTAAGTTGTGTTACATAATTCTTATTATTTATAGAAAATATCTAGCAATCATCTAAGGTGTGTTTGTGTGCTAAGTCACTTTAGTCATGTCCAACTTTTTGTGACCCTATGGACAATAGCCCGCCGGGCTTTTCTGTCCATGGATTCTCCAGGCAAGAATACTGGAGTGGGTTGCCATGCCCTCCTCCAGGGGATCTTCCCAACCCAAGGATCAAACGCACATCTCTTATATTTCCTGCATTGCACGTGGATTCTTTACCACTAGCACCATCCAGGAAGCCCTATTTAATTTATAAAACTATTTTTAATCAGCTTAATTGAGGTATTATTTATATACAGTAAGTTCACCTATTTAAAGTTTCACTTCAACAAATGTTTGTAATTATGTATGTAATCATTATCGCTGTCCCTAGAAGCTCCATCATCCTAAACTGTTCCTTCTGTCTCTTTGCTTTGCCAGCAATCTCTTCTCCTAATCCTTGGCTCTGGAAACTTTTCTGCTTTCTATCACTGTATTTTTGCATTTTCTACTCAGTTTAGTTCAGTCGCTCAGTCATGTTGGACTCTTTGCGACCCCATGGACTGCAGCACGCCAGGTCTCCCTGTCCATCACCAATTCCCAGAGTTTACTCAAACTCATGTCCATTGAGTCGGTGATGCCATCCAACCATCTCATCCTCTGTTGTCCCCTTCTCCTCCTGCCTTCAATCTTTCCCAGTATCTAGGTCTTTTCCAATGAGTCAGTTCTTCACATCAGGTGGCCAAAGTGTTGGAGTTTCAGCTTCAGCATCAGTCATTCTTATGAATATTCAGGACTGATTTCCTTTAGGATGGACTGGTTGGATCTCCTTGCAGTCCAAGGGACTCTCAAGAGTCTTCTCCAATCCACAGTTCAAAAGCATCAATACTTTGGCACTCAGCTTTCTTCACAGTCCAACTCTCACATCCATACATGACTACTGGAAAAACCATAGCCTTGACTAGACAGAACTTTGTTGGCAAAGAAATGTCTCTGCTTTTTAATATGCTGTCTAGGTTGGTCATAATTTTTCTTCCAGAAGCAAGCATATTTTAATTTCATGGCTGCAGTTGCCATCTGCAGTGATATTGGAGCCCCCAAAAATAAAGTCTGTCACTGTTTCCACTGTTTCCCCATCTATTTGCCATGAAGTGATGGGACTGGATGCCATGATCTTAGTTTTCTGAATGTTGAGCTTTAAGCCAACTTTTTCACTCTCGTCTTTCACTTACATCAAGAGGCTCTTTAGTTCTTCTTTGCTTTCTGCCATAAGGGTGGTATCATCTGCATATCTGAGGTTACTGATATTTCTCCCCACAACCTTATTTCCAGCTTGTGCTTTATCCAGTCCAGTGTTTTTCATGATGTACTCTGCATATAAGTTAAATAAACAGGGTGACCTATACAGCCTTGACATACTCCTTTCCCTATTTGGAACCAGTCTGTTGTTCCATGTCCAGTTCTAACTGTTGCTTCCTGACCTGCATACAGGTTTCTCAAGAGGCAGGTCAGGTGGTCTGGTATTCCCATCCTCTTTAACATGTCATGCAAAGATGGCCACAATAAAGGACAGAAATGGTATGGACCTAACAGAATCAGAAGAAATTAAGAAGAGGTAGCAAGAATACACAGAAGAACTGTACAAAAAATGATCTTCATGACCCAGATAATCACCATGGTATAGTCACTCACATAGAGCCAGACATCCTCAAATGTGAAGTCAAGTGGGCCTTAAGAAGCATCACTATGAACAAAGCTAGTGTAGGTGATGGAATTGCAGCTGAGCATTTTTGACAATATCATGTAAATGGATTTATACCATATATGGTCTTTATATCTGTTTTTTTCAATTAATGTAATGCTTCTGAGCATTATAGAGGGACAAATCACATTATTTAACTCATTCATTAGTTGATATAAAATTTTTTCCCAATTTTTGGCCATTACCAATAAAGCCACTGTGCTTCCCTGGTGGCTCAGATGGTAAAGAATCTGCCTGCCTTGTGGGAGACCTGGGTTTGATCCCTGGGTTGAGAAGATCTCCTGGAGAAGGGAACAGCTTCCCATTCCAGTATTCTTGCTTGGAGAATTCTGTGAACAGAAAAGCCTGGCAGGCTACCGTTCATGGGATAGCAAAGAGTTGGACACAAGTGAGCAACTTTCACTTAAAATAAAACCACTAGGAATTTTCATGAACAGGTAACTGTGTAGACAGACACTTTTACTTCTCTTGGGTAAATATCTAGGAGTTGCTCCACACCTTTGATATGCTTGGTATTGTCAGGCTTTTTAGCTATTCCAGTGGGTGTTGGTTGGTATCACTGTGGTTTTCATTTGCATTTCCCTAATGACTACCAATAGTGAGTATCTTTTTGCATGCTTATTTGCCATTCAGATATCTTTGGTAGTTTCTGCTCAAATTTTTGCACACTTCTTATAAAGTTGTCTGCCTTCTTATTTTAAAGTTGTGAAAGTTCTATGTATTCTGTAATTTACATATATTCTTGATTCAGTTCTTCATCAGATATATGTTTTGCAAACATTTTCTGCTAATCTATTACTTGCCTTTTTATTTCCTTTACAGTGTCTTTTGAAGAATAAGTGTTTTAATTTTGATAAAGTCAACTTATCAATTTTATTTTAGTTCACACTTTTTGTATTTCTAAGAAATATTACCTAGTCCAAGACACAAAGATTTTCCCTTATGTATTTTGTAGAAATTTTATGTCAGTCCAACCTACTTTTTCCCCCTTATCGTTCCCTTCTGTTTTCTTTCAATTTCAGTTTATTCTTACTATTTGAGTGAAAGGGAACAGTGCTAGAATTAAGGAAATCCGAATAAAGTACGGACTTGAGCTAATAATAATGATCTATGTTGGTTCATTCATTATACAAACACACCATACAATCTTGTCAATTTTTCTGCAAATTTAAAACTGTTCAAAACACAGAGTTTATCTTTTGAAAAAAGAACAGTGTTTTCGGAACACTGGACATGTCTGAAACACCTGGGTTACACAAATATTCCTGTTTCTCAATTTTTCTTAGCTCCAGTTATGTTTGCCTTCACATGTTTGAAGACAAATAGAAACAGTGGGATGAAGAATTACCATTGTGTATTGCCCTACGGAGATGCAGCCTGGTGAGAAGAATGTGGTGAAAGAGCATGGTACATGCCAGACGGCAGCCCATAATTTATGATAATTTCCTTGTTTATTTTTTAAAGCAACCAACTTCCCTATAAAAGAGCCCAAAATTATATCATTTCTTTCTCTTTTTAGCTTATTAATTCTTCAAAGCTATAAACCAAGCCTTCTCATTCTTATTTGCAGCACAAAGTACCTTGTACTCAGTAAATAGCTCTGGTTTGAATGAATGCCATAAATAAAGGCATTGATGAACATAGAGCAGTCTATGCATCTAACATAAGAAAATATGTAATAGTCAATTTAGATTCTCATCAATTAAACATAACAAATGCTTGTTACATCCCCTAAAAAATTAACTGTTGTTAAAATTACTAAGGCAATTAAGTCTACATCATGAATTTATCATAATGAAAGAGCTTCTCTACCTAGAAGAAAATAAAAGGTTTTTCAGTTCGACAAGCAAAAAAACCCCATATTTTGAAAGATTACTTTTCATCTTTTTGACATCCTTGTCACTCAAAGCCAGAAAACTTGATTTAGGGGTTTCAAACTCTGTCACTTAGAACAAATTTCGTGCTGTGGATATCTATGCAAAATTTCAGTGGTAATGTTTTCCTGGCCAAGTTATTGCAGCTTTCATAAGAGAATTTTCAGCAGAGACTCGGGCAGGTTCTAAATGTAGAAGATTGAATATTGATGTAATGTCAAAAGAGTTCCATAATTAAAGGTGTTTCTTTATAGCATATCCCTCCATCTATTCATTAATTCAACAAATATTTATTGGGCACCACCTATATGTCAGACACTGAATGAGCAAGGCTTTTCTCTTTCCTGAATCAGATAGTAGCAATTGAAAGAATGAATGAGCACCTAAATGAATAAGAGATGCCTCCATATTACTGCACTGCTTCAGAGCCCACTGAGGGTGGTTAATGTCAAGGGAAAGATTGAAAAGTATCCAAAAACTTACTGATTTAGAAAAGCTTCTTTTCCTTTCATGATCTCCACTCCTACGATTTTCAACCCAGAAAGAGAGCTGAGTAATCTTCTGCACTCTTGCCTTGTTCTCCTGTCTTTCAGTCACCTCCTCCAAACACCAAAAGGGCTTTCCCTTCCTGTCTGTTAGGAACTGCTCTTATGTCATATCCATCTTTTGGGAGACATGAGACAGCCTGGTCTCTGTTTTTTATTGTTTTTTTTCTGTTGGTTTTCTCATTTAAACTTATGTAGAATAGAATGTCGGAGAAGGTGATGGCACCCCTCTCCAGTACTCTTGCCTGGAAAATCCCATGGACGGAGGAGCCTGGTGGGCTCCAGTCCATGGGGTCGCCAAGAGTTGGACACGACTGAGCGACTTCACTTTCACTTTTTCTCTTTCATGCATTGGAGAAGGAAATGGCAGCCCACTCCAGTGTTCTTGCCTGGAGAATCCCAGGGACGGGGGAGCCTGGTGGGCTGCCATCTATGGGGTCGCACAGAGTCGGACACAACTGAAGCGATTTAGCAGCAGCAGCAGCAGCAGAATAGAATGTATAGAAACTAAATAGTATAATGAAACCTCATGTATCCATCACATAATCCCCCCTAAACCATGAACCCAAGGCCAGATCTACACCTTCATCCACTACCCCGTCCTTGTACTATTTTGCAGCAGATCCCCAGCACCAGATATTTTCAGTTGTACGCTGGACTTAATAACAGAAAGATTAAATGAAAAGACTTCAAATTTCTGAAGGAGGAAGGAAAGTGCAAAGTGGTTCCAATAAAAATTATTTGCTTACAGTAGGATAACCTGAAAAGTGAAAAGGTTAATAAAATCACCTGCTTTGAAGGGAAATGGCTGAATACAGCCCTAGGAAAGTCAAGGTCTAGGGACCAGAGAACAGTCTGAACTTTTTGTTTTTGATCTGTTTCTATCACTTATCCTTGCATTTCTCTCTTTATTTTCTTAGTTTATCCTCAAACATACTCACTCTTGCCTGGTGGCTCAGTTGGTAAAGTATCCACCTGCCAAAGCAGGAGACCCGGGTTCGATCCCTGGGTCGGGAAGATACCCTGGAGAAGGGAATGGCAACCCACTACAATATTCTTGCCTGGAGAGTCCTGTGGACTGAGGAGCCTAGTGGGCTACAGTCCATGGGGTCGCAAAGAATCAGACACGACTGAGAGACTAACACTCCCCATATGGAAGGGACCATATGACTGTAGAGCCATCTCTGAACTTACACACTAATAAGCCCATGACTCTGGAGGGAAAGACAGAGTCATCCCTGCCAACTTCAGTCTAAAAAACCCAAGGGGGTATTCCCAATGGTCCCAGTTGAAATTATATGCTTTTTCCTTGACCTGTCACTGAGTTCAGAGGAATAGAATACTCTGATGCAGCTTTGGCCACACGTACTTCTCCTTCACTGGTATTAATGGGGTGGGTACAGAAGGAAGGAAGGAAGGAGGCACAAAGACTATATCTTAAGAAGGAGAGGGACCTGACATTTATTGGGTTTCTAAAATGTGATAGGCGATACCATATTTTTTTATAAACTAAGAATTCTTAAAAGATAAATATAATTATTTGCCTTTATGATCCTTAGAAACATTCATTTTTGTTTTATGTCTTTATTTAATGCCATGCATAGCATGCAAGGTCTTACCTCCCAGACCAAGGATTGAAGCCGTGCCCCTGCATCAGGAGTGCAGAGTCTTAACCACTGAACCACCAGGGAAGTACCTATTTGCATTTTTGAATGAAAGAAGGAAAATTCAGAAATTATGCCGTTTGCCCAAACTTTGGCTCTTTTGGTATACCCATTTCTACCACTTGTGCTATTCCTGAGTTACATGTTTTAAAGTATCTCATGAGCACACACTGAGTAAAGACGATGTTTCAAGAGAGAAGAGATTTTGATGGTTGTGAAACTTAGACCCAGGAGGCAATAAGAAACCACATAACCTTAAGCAATTTACTTACCTTCTTCTCCATGCCTCAGTTTTCTACTGCGTAAAGTCGTTGTAATAATAACCATGTAGGTTGCAAAGATTGAGAAAAGAGATGTATGTAAAGTACCTCATACAGTGCCTGGCTTAACGTAGGAAATAAGTAAATGGTTGCAATTAGTAGTGTAACTACAGCTCAGTGCTCAAGGTGAGTACAAAGAAATGATTATCAAAAGCAAAAAGAACTCCAGGGTCACCAGCTGTGATAAATTTCCATGACTGTGAAATGCAAACACTGTATTTTTATTATTTCTTAAAAGGTAAGACCCAAAATATACAAAGATGCTTTTATTATTTTCTATTACCAATTGCATGAACTTTCCCTCAAATCTGGGAACCTACTGGAAGTTCAACAAGGGAGGATAACAAGGTTACTTACTAAAAAGGGAAAAACTGAAAACCACAAAAAACCTCGCCGACCTAGAAAGAGAGATGTTTGAGTGGTTTTGTCAAATTAGGGTAGATATCATTTCCCATTTCTGGTTCTTGTTTGAAAGGGAAGCCGATGAAATTGGCTTAAAGAGGAAAATCATCCCAATGAATGGTTTTAGCCTTTTAAATCTAACATCTAATGATGTGACAACAGCATCTCTATTTGCTGAAGACCAGAGAACTGCCACTGCCGTTACAGCTGGAAAAGTTTGGCAGTGAAAATAGAAAGAAAATTCTGAATGAATACCACCCTAAGAATATATTCAATCTTCTAGATAAAACTGTCTCTGCCTCCATTTACAGCTTGCCAAACATGATTCTTGTCATGAAAGATACAACTCACTCTAGAAGGGAGTGTGATAGAATGGCTCAAAGAAATTTAAGTCAATGGAATATAGAAATTTCAAACAGTTCCATTGTGAGGTTTCTGGAACCTACAAATATATGGTGACAGGAAGATGCAGATGGTCTTAGGTATATGTGGCACCTTTCCTAGCTGCAGATACTTGTGCTAGCCCATGGAGGAGGGTGAAGTACTCAACATTAAAAAACTAAGATCATGGCATCTGGTCCCATCACTTCATGACAAATATAAGGGGAAAGGGGGGGAACAGTTACAGATTTTATTTTCTTGGGCTCTCACTGTGGATGGTGACTGCAGCCATGAAATTAAAAGATGCTTGCTTTTTGGAAGGAAGCTATGACAAACATAGACAGCATATTAAAAACCAGAGACAATCACTTTGACAACAAATGTCCACTGAAGCTATGGTTTTTCCAGTAATCATGTATGGATGCTAGAGTTGGATCATAGAGAAAGCTGAGCTCCAATACTCTGGCCACCTGATGGGTAGATACGACTCATTGGAAAAGACCCTGATGCTTGGAAAGACTTGAGGGCAGAAGGAGAAGGGAGTGACAGAGGATGAAATGGTTAGATAGCATTGCCGATTCAATGGACATGAGTTTGAGCAAACTCATGGAGATAGTGAAGGACAGGGAAGCCTGGCATCCTGCAGTTCATGAGGTTGCAAAGAGTCGGACACAACTTAGAGACTGAACAACAGCAACAAATTCTATGGAATTGAATTTGTTTTATCTCTGATCTTGGCCAGATTGAGTCATGAAAATTTACTTAACAACCTGAACCACAAAAATAGAAAATCTGATAGGGGTGGTCAGGTAAAGCAGAATGTTTTTTATTTCTTATTTCTTTCTACTATCCCTTCTTTTTGTCTTCTGCTGCTGCTGCTGCCGCTAAGTCACTTCAGTCGTGTCCTACTCTGTGCGACCTCATAGACGGCAGCCCACCAGGCTCCCCCATCCCTGGGATTCTTCAGGCAAGAACACTGGAGTGGGTTGCCATTTCCTTCTCCAATGCATAAAAGTGAGAAGTGAAAGTGAAGTCGCTCAGTCGTGTCCGACTCTTAGCGACCCCATGGACTGCAGCCCACCAGGCTCCTCTGTCCATGGGATTTTCCAGGCAAGAGTACTGGAGTGGGGTGCCATTGCCTTCTCTGTTTTGTCTTCTAGTGAAGGTAATGAAAGAGGAGATCTGCAATCCACAGAGGCACCCATTAGCAAAGGCATTCTCTGTTTTCATAGTGCTGTTTGTTAAGTCACTTCAGTCATGTGAGGCTCTTTGTGACCTCATGGACTATAGGCCACCAGACTCTTCTGTCCATGGGATTCTCCAGGCAAGAACATTGGAGTGGGTTGCCATTTCCTTCTCCAGGAGATCTCCCTGACACAGGGATTGAATCCAGGTCTCCTACATTGCAGGCAGATTCTTTACCATCTGAGCCATAAGGGAAGCCTGGAAGAATTATTAATATTTATCCAAATCTGTGATCCTAAAAGGAACAAGTTCCTTTAAAACTCTGTAGGGTGAGCAGGTAGGTCTTGATTCCATGCTGACTTTTAGTGCTTCTCAGATAATGAGGAATTTCCGTTCAAAGTACTGCAGTCCTGAAGGAAAAGCCTGGGATCAGTCTTATTTTGACCTAATCCCTCATCTCTCTGGTTATTCTCAGTTCTTTCACTCCTGTTTTTATTCTGATACCAGGCTGTTTATCTCCAATTTGAGCCCTGGCAGTGGTGATGTCCACACTGGGGGGGCCAGATGATTCCTTTTGTCTCTCAAATTTTCTCTGATCTTGGCAATAACCTAACTCTGAGTTGCCTGGGCAAACTGCTCTATGCTTCCCACTCTTCCCTACATTTCAAATCTTTTTGAGCTCATGGCCCATTGAGTGGTCAAGTGTTAAACATGACTAAATAATATTGGGTTTAGCTACAAATTGGTAAGGCCAAGCATGTACTTTTATAGTTCTTTTATTCAATAATGGCATTACTAATAGTTTCTTTAAATTTTTTATTATGGAAAATATCAAAAGCACATAAAAGTAGAATGGGATAATGAACTCCCTTGTACCATCAGACAGTTTCACAATTACTTTTTAAGTTTATGACTATAAAAATAGTTGCATAACTAGCAAATTACTTCAATACCTTAACAATTACATTTTGACTAAAGCCACATTTGCAACTTGGCAATGTTGGCAGCCCTGCCTTTCAAGATCGTGTCCTGCCTTGCTCAGTTATAATGGGCCATTCCTCATAGCAGATTTAGCCTGAACTGCTTAAGCAAACCTACCAGAGATATTATGTGTTTGCTCTGTTTCTTAAAAATAGAAGGTGATTTAAAAGGTCATAAAAATGTTCATTCATGAGGTCAGTGCATGTAGTTATCCTTTTTGTCTCTGATAGCAATTTGGCAGGAGAGCATGTTTATTGCCTCTGATCTCAACCATAAAAAAGCCAGGGAGGTAACACAAACCATGCCAACCTCCCTTCATAATTAATTACACAGCCCATCCATGAGCTTATCTAAACATATTTAGAAGCCATTTCTATTTCTAGCCTGTACGAGTTCTGCAGGAGCCTGGTAGAGGCCTTGGAGACAGCAGTTGAAACAGGAGGTGGTGGGACTGATAAACAAGCACACATTTTACCCCACTAACACAGTTTTGGTGAAGTGGAATTCAAAACCGCACCGCAGAATTAGCAGTTCTGCCAGTACGACTTTCTCTTTATTACTAACGAGCTTATCACCTCAACCAAAAAATCTTCACACAGTCAAAGGTAAAAACATCTTCAAAAAAACTGAAGTTACTCTCAGGTATTTTATAACTCATAGCACAATCCAGACTTGCTGGAGATAAGATATGTATATATAAGAGCTCTTCCTGTGTTTAGCTCCAATAACCTTAGTCTGGACATTTATCTTTACTAACTTAAAGGGGAATTTTATGTATGTGTAAATCATACATACATATCACATACATATATCATATAAAGTATGTATATACAGATTTTTAAGGTAAAATCAGACATACTTGCTGGGTTATGTTGCCACTTGAGGTTAAAAAATATTTTTTCTAAAAGATCATTTAGATGCGGGTCACTTTCAATGTCTTGATTTAATTTGTCACAGTATTGCTTCTGTTTTATTGTTTCTGGTTTTTTGGCCAAGAGCATCGTAGCTCCTGGACCAAGGATCAGACCCACATCTCCTGCATGGGAAGGTGCAGTCTTAACCACTGTAATGCCAGGGAAGTCCCTAAAATATAGTTCTGAAGATGATGTATTTGCATCTTCTAAAAGGTTCATTGGTTTTAGGGAACTTCCCTGGTGGTTCAGATGGTAAAGAATCTGTGTGCAATGCAGGAGACCTGAATTTGATGCCCGGGTAAGGAAGATCCCTTGGAGAAGAGAACAGCAACCCACTCCAGTATTCTTTCCTTAAAATATAGTTCTGAAGATGATGCATTTGCATCTTCTAAAAGGCTCATTAGTTTTACAAGCAAAACCTTTGGCGCTGCCCCAGAAGTTGGTCTGTGTTCCCTTCTTTACCTCAGCCTTTTCTCCATGTATCACGTACCCGTCTTTAGTAGGATGCGGTGGAGGAGTAAAGGGCTGTCAGGAGATAAAACTGAGGTGACTGTAGGCATAGTTCAGTAAAGCCTGAGTCCAAGAAGAAGAGCCTACCATACTGTCAATAAGTTATGAAGGATATCAGATAAAAAGAACAAATATCGATGCATTCTGTGTGATTGCATTTTGTATTGAATCAGGTTAGTTAGAAAAAGTAAAAGATAAGAAGACTAATAACGTCTCACTTCGAGGACAAATTTCACATCCTACAAACTTCCCCAAATCAAAAATTTATTCATTACAACTTGTGTTTATGTTATTGTCACTTAAAAGTTCTGTTTTTGTAGATGCATCAAAATAACTGTCACCTGTCCCCAGGTTTAGCCTGGAACCATGTGAGCTTGAAAAAAGGCCTCCCAGGTAGCTCAGTAGTAAACAATACACCTGCCAATGCTAGAAATGCAGATTCAATCCCTGGGTGCAGAAGATCCCCTGGAGAAGGAAATAGCAAGCCACTCCAGTATTCTTGCCTGGAAAATCCCTCGGACAAGGAGCCTGGTGAGCTATATAGTCCATGGGGTCACAAAAGAGTTGAGCATGACTTAGCAATTAAACAACAACAATGTGGATTTGAATGGGATAGGAAGGCATCCTTTGAACCAAATGCAAAGTTTTGTTTTGTTAACAGATGTTTTTCCTTGAACAGTGTTTGATTTTCTTAGCTGACTCAGTGAATTCCTCTCTAGGAAGCCAAAGGCTTCCTTAGAGTCTGGAGAAGTGTAGATTGTCTGTCCAGGTGTTAACTGGGGCACAATCAGTTAGACAAAAGACAAAACTGAATGGCAAGGAAGGTCAGTTTGCAGCTTAATCAGAGAGGGAACTGTGACTCTGAAGCTGTCAAGTACACTCTAAGGCTGAGACTCTATGCCCCTAGGGAAAGAAGAACAGAGGGCTGTGTTCCTTGGTCCACTCCTGGAGAACCACTGTGACCTACATAAGCATCTGATGGCAGTATGCTGTAAGGCATCGCCTCACTCTTGTTTGGGAAGGGCTTAGCACATGCTAAGCCCTTTGCCTGAAATGTTCTCATTTCCAAAACAATCCCTCCCCATCCTGTAGATTTCAACTCTTGCCCAGAGAAGCCATTGTCAGTGTGAGCCAGGTTTCTTTAAGCATGCACAGAGCTCAGGTTATAGACCATTTACTTTGCTCACAAGTTACTTGTAAATGCTTCAGCATACACAGTCCATTTGTGTGTCTTAGTTTTTATCTTAAATATGCTTCATTCATAGTTGAATGACCTTAATATAAAACACCCTCACTCAGGGTGTGATTTTTGTTGTTGTTCAGTAGCTAAGTCATGTCCAACTCTTTGTAACCCCATGGACTGCTACACATCAGGCTCCTCTGTCCTTCACTATCTCCTGGAGTTTGGTCAAATTCATGTCCATTGAGTTGGTGTTGCTATCTAACCATCTCATCCTCTGCCACCCTCTTCTTTTGCCTTCAGTCTTAGCCAGCATAAGGGTCTTTTAAAGCTCTAATAAAACTCTACACTCCAGGGGCAGCTACACAAAGTTGACAAGTATCTCTAATTCACCAGAGGGCTTGATGTTCAGCACATTGAATTTCTCATTGGTTTAATGAGTAGTATTTTTTAAATGCGGATTGGCTAGAAATCTCATACACCTTCTCCTGCCTCTGCAGAAAAAGGACAAAGAATTGAGAGGTTGCAGTAGCATAAACTTTTCAGAAGTGTGTCAAATGTAGGCGTCCATCTCGTTCAGGATCAGGATGCTTACAGAGGCTGTTGACACCTGAATCTTGCTGTTGAAATGCTGTCACATTAATTCCAAGTGGACTTTTAATACAGCATCTAAGAGTCTTGATGCTCAAAATGTAGTCTCGGAACAGCAGTGTCAGCCACACATGAGAGCTAGCTGGAAATGTAGACTTTCAGGCCCTTTCCCTGAAATTAATGAAATTAAAAGATGCTTGCTCCTTGGAAGAAAAGCTATGACCAACCTAGACAGCATATTCAAAAGCAGAGACATTACTTTGCCAACAAAGGTTCGTCTAGTCAAGGCTATGGTTTTTCCAGTAGTCATGTACAGATGTGAGAGTTGGACTATATAAAGCTGGGGCTGGTGCACTGGGACGACCCAGAGGGATGGAATGGGGAGGGAGGAGGGAGGAGGGTTCAGGATGGGGAACACATGTATACCTGTGGCGGATTCATTTTGAGATTTGGCAAAACTAATACAGTTATGTAAAGTTTAAAAATAAAATAAAATTTAAAAAAAAAAAAAAAGAAAGCTGAGCACCGAAGAATTGATGCTTTTGAACTGTGGTGTTGGAGAAGACTCTTGAGAATCCCTTGGACTGCAGGGAGATCAAACCAGTCCATCCTAAAGGAAATCAATCCTGAGTGTTCATTGGAAGGACTGATCTTGAAGCTGAAACTCCAACGCTTTGGCCACCTGATGTGAAGAGCTGACTCATTGGAAAAGACCCTGACGCTAGAAAAGATTGAAGGCAGGAGGAGAAGGGGACGACAGAAGATGAGATGGTTGGATGGACATGAGTTTGGGTAAACTCCAGGAGTTGGTGATGGACAGGGAAGCCTGGTGTGCTGCAGTCCTTGGGGGTCAAAAAGAATCCAACACAATTGAGCGACGGAACTGAACTGAACAGGCCCTTTCCCAGGCCTACTGCATATGAACAAGATCCCCAGTGATCTCTCTGCCCATTGACGACTGAGAAGCTCTGCTCACATTCAAGGACCAAAGGTTGGGACTTCATGAACCTTACAGACGAGGTCGTATGAATTCATTTGTGTTTCTTTATGGATGCCAGTTTACAAGTCTTTGTGTGACAGGATTCCATCTGAGGCTTACTGTCACTGTAGCTGACATATAGTGGGGAGGAGGTAAGTGGGGAGAATGCAGTCTCCACCAAAATTAATTTTTGGAGCCCACCTTTACCTACCGTAAATAACTTTATCACTGCAAACTAGCAAATTGGCCTGGGTCAGTCTATAGCCTTCTCTTTCCAGCCTGTCTCTGTTTACAATGTTACATTCCATGTGTGATTATTTAGTTAATGTGTGTCTCCCTTATACTGTAGGCTCCAAAGTGCATAAGCAGGTTTCACTTTTTCTGTAGTTAAGTCTCTACCCTTGCTACTAGTAGATACTCAATAAATATTGTTGAAGCAACAGAAGGTTTATGATATTTCTTAGCAGGCAGGGAGAATACATTTAAGCTTTTATGGGCTTTTCAACTTTGAACTGGCTCTTGGGTGCTGAATGAATAACTTCCAATGCAATTTGCCACCCAAAATCCAAACAAACATTTCCCAAATACCCATCTTGTATACCTCTAGTTCTAGTACAGCGAAGTTCAGGGTTTGGTGAGTTATTTATAAAAGTTTTTCTTTTTTGCTTTTTTTTTTTAATATTTTTGCTTATCACTATTTGGTTGCAGCTTGCTAATCAGGTATGTACATATTTAATCATCACAGAATGAATAACAACAGTGTTAAAAGGAACGTTGACAAATTGTTTCCTGACTTCAGTACAATGTTCTGGGCTCAGAGTGGCAGACAGCCATTTCATCAGAAAGCAAGGAAATCCAGCCAGTGGCAACATACGTATGCCTTCCCTCACTTCAGTCATGTGAAATAGAGAATTTTATCAGAAATATATAATCAATTTAAGCTTATTTTATGCAAATTATACCCTATTAAGGAAGCTTGTAAGCAAAATCTCTGAAAACAAGATTCTGCAGGATTTTTGGCACTGCTGTGACAGACAGTACTAAATGCCAGCAGACTTGCATATTTAAAATACTTAATGATGGAGAGAAAATATAAAATTAATTATCTTGGTGAGAAAAAAACTGCCAGACAGATAATTTATTTAAAACTATTTTGGAAAATTGTTACATAAAACATTTCTAAATAAGAGCAATTGATCTATCTAATAATAGAAATTGGACCTTTACCAAAATGGTGGCAAATTAAGATTTATATGGAGCTCCAATCCAAACAATAGATGAAATAACTTGTACCTATAATACACAATTGATTGTTCATGAATCTATTGGGCCATAAAAATGGCTTGGCAGCCCGCATTTGCAAATTCTAATAGCTTCTATGAGTATTATTGGAGGAAAGTCAAATATCCTTAGTGTTATAGCCGTGCCTTCAAAGGTTATTTTTCAAAGAAAGGTGCTGTGGTTTCATATGGTGTGATGATTAATTTTATGTGTCAATTTGACTGGACCACAGGGTATCCAGACATTTGATCAAATAATGTTCTGGGTATGTGTATGAGCGTGTTTCTGGATGAGATGACATTTGAATTGAGTAGAGCAGATTGCCCTCCCTAATGTGGATGGGTCTCAACCAATCACTGAAAACCTAAATAGAAGGAAAAGACTGAGTAAGGGGGAACTTTGCCCACCTGATGACTTGAGCTGGGACATCAGTCTTCTCTCACCCTCAACTAAAACTTGCACCAGCAGCTCTTAGCCTTTTAAACTCAGACTGGAAACACACCAGCAGCCCTCCTGTGTCTCCAGTTTGAGGACTACGGATGTTGGGACTTCTTGATCTCCATAATTGTGTGAGCCAATTCCTTACATTCCCTCTCTCTCTCCTTCTCTCACTCTCTCTATACATGTTACATATGTTGTATATATTTTATCTATTATATATGAATTTTATATGTATACATTATATACATATATATCTGGATTATATCTATATATATGGGCTTTATATGTATACATTAAATTATATATAGGCATATACATAACATATATATAAACATCATATATGATATATAAAACTATCTTATATGTTGTTATATATAATATATATTATATATTTATTATATATGCTTTTTTTTTTTTGCATTTCTTTTCCATGGGAATGGTCTTGATCCCTGTCTCCTGTACAATGTCACAAACCTCATTCCATAGTTCATCAGGCACTCTATCTATCAGATCTAGGCCCTTAAATCTATTTCTCATTTTCACTGCATAATCATAAGGGATTTGATTTAGGTCATACCTGAATGGTCTAGTGTTTTCCCTACTTTCTTCAATTTAAGTCTGAATTTGGCAATAAGGAGTTCATGATCTGAGCCACAGTCAGCTCCTGGTCTTGTTTTTGCTGACTGCATAGAGCTTCTCCATCTTTGGCTGCAAAGAATATAATCAATCTGATTTCGGTGTTGACCATCTGGTGATGTCCAGGTATAGAGTCTTCTCTTGTGTTGTTGGAAGAGGGTATTTGCTCTGACCAGTGCATTTTCTTGGCAAAACTCGATTAGTCTTTGCCCTGCTTCATTCTGTATTCCAAGACCAAATTTGCCTGTTACTCCAGGTGTTTCTTGACTTCCTACTTTTGCATTCCAGTCCCCTATAATGAAAAAGACATCTTTTTTGGGTGTTAGTTCTAAAAGGTCTTGTAGGTCTTCATAGAACCGTTCAACTTCAGCTTCTTCAGCATTACTGGTTGGGGCATAGACTTGGATTATTGTGATATTGAATGGTTTGCCTTGGAAACGAACAGAGATCATTCTGTCGTTTTTGAGATTGCATCCAAGTACTGCATTTCGGACTCTCTTGTTGACCATGATGGCCACTCCGTTTCTTCTGAGGGATTCCTGCCCGCAGTAGTAGATATAATGGTCATCTGAGTTAAATTCACCCATTCCAGTCCATTTGAGTTCGCTGATTCCTAGAATGTCGACATTCACTCTTGCCATCTCTTGTTTGACCACTTCCAATTTCCCTTGATTCATGGACCTGACATTCCAGGTTCCTATGCAATATTGCTCTTTACAGCATTGGACCTTGCTTCTATCACCAGTCACATCCACAGCGGGGTATTCTTTTTGCTTTGGCTCCATCCCCTCATTCTTTCTGGAGTTATTTCTCCACTGATCTCCAGTAGCATATTGGGCACCTACTGACCTGGGGAGTTCCTCTTTCAGTATCCTATCATTTTGCCTTTTCATACTGTTCATGGGGTGAACCATGAACTTCCTGATGTTCAAGCTGGTTTTAGAAAAGGCAGAGGAACCAGAGATCAAATTGCCAACATCCGCTGGATCATGGAAAAAGCAAGAGAGTTCCAGAAAAGCATCTATTTCTGCTTTATTGACTATGCCAAAGCCTTTGACTGTGTGGATCACAATAAACGGTGGAAAATTCTGAAAGAGATGGGAATACCAGACCACCTGATCTGCCTCTTGAGAAATTTGTATGCAGGTCAGGAAGCAACAGTTAGAACTGGACATGGAACAACAGACCGGTTCCAAATAGGAAAAGGAGTTCGTCAAGGCTGTATATTGTCACCCTGTTTATTTAACTTCTATGCAGAGTACATCATGAGAAATGCTGGACTGGATGAAACACAAGCTGGAATCAAGATTGCCGGGAGAAATACCAATAACCTCAGATATGCAGATGATACCACCCTTATGGCAGAAAGTGAAGAGGAACTAAAAAGCCTCTTGATGAAAGTGAAAGAGGAGAGTGAAAAAGTTGGCTTAAAGCTCAACATTCAGAAAATGAAGATCATGCCATCCGGTCCCATCACTTCATGGGAAATAGATGGGGAAACAGTGGAAACAGTGTCAGACTTTATTTTTGGGGGCTCCAAAATCACTACAGATGGTGAATGCAGCCATGAAATTAAAAGACACTTACTCCTTGGAAGGAAAGTTATGATCAACCTAGATAGCATATTCAAAAGCAGAGACATTACTTTGCCAACAAAGGTTCGTCTAGTCAAGGCTATGGTTTTTCCTGTGGTCATGTATGGATGTGAGAGTTGGACTGTGAAGAAGGCTGAGTGCCGAAGAATTGATGCTTTTGACCTGTGATGTTGGAGAAGACTCTTGAGAGTCCCTTGGACTGCAAGAAGATCCAACCAGTCCATTCTGAAGGAGATCGGCCCTGGGATTTCTTTGGAAGGAATGATGCTAAAGCTGAAACTCCAGTACTTTGGCCACCTCATGCGAAGAGTTGACTCATTGGAAAAGACTCTGATGCTGGGAGGGATTGGGGGCAGGAGGAGAAGGGGACGACAGAGGATGAGATGGCTGGATGGCATCACTGACTCGATGGACGTGAGCCTGGGTGAACTCCGGGAGTTGGTGATGGACAGGGAGGCCTGGCATGCTGCGATTAATGGGGTCACAGAGAGTCGGACACGACTGAGAGACTGATCTGATCTGATCTGATCTGATATATGCATGTTATATATGCGTGTGTTATATATTTATATATGTTTATATATAAGATAAGTACAATGTATTTGCATAAAATCCCTATAGATTTTTGTTGTAGGTATAACAAACATACATATAAAATCCACATATATATATAGGGGCTTACTGGTGGCTCAGTGGTAAAGAATCTACCTGCAACGCAGGAGACACGGTGGTCTAGGAAGACCCCTTGGAGGAGGGCATGGCAACCTACTCCAGTATTCTTGCCTAGAGAATCACATGGACAGAGCAGCTTGGTGGGCTTCAGGCCACAGGGTCTCAGAGTTGGATATGACTGAAGCAACTTAGCAAGCATGCACATATATATATATGTATTATGTAAATATATATATATATATATATATATCTCCTATTGGTTCTTTTTTCTACACATGGCTTATTCCAAGATAGTTCTTACATAAAAGGGCTACTTTTATCATTATTTTATTTTGGGGGTTGGAAATTTCGCTTTGTTTTCAAAACCAGACACATGAGAAGAGAAATGTGCAGGACAGAGATCCATACACTGTAATAATATGTGTATAAAGTGATTGAAATGGTTAAGTAAGGAATACTGTATTATGAAAATGTAACATTTTTCTTAGACTTTCAACTTCACATAGGGAACTTACCTTACATTTGAAAAGTATGAAGCTATAAGGTTTTATTACTTAGAGATATTTATGCACGTAGGTCCCTGAAATGGAAAAGCACACATTTTATCACCTTGCTCCTATAACTCCAAACTGTTGAATAGATTTAGTATTTTTGAAATGAATTAAGACCACACATAGGCAATTTAAGCCCCAAAGCTTGTGATTTCAATAGGAATGAGAAGAATAAAATGGTGATGGAAAGATTTTCATAACGCTAGGCATGCGCCCTTACTCTGAAAGAGTAGATGTGTAACACAGAAGTATAATTTAGACTAAGAGTGCAGAAAGAAAGTGAAATGTTGGAGAGCAGAAAGGGAGCTTTTCATTTTCTGGAGCCCAGGTCTTTCTCTTCCTAAAGTGGAGGTGGTCCATAATATAGATCATCTCTTGGGACCATAGGGGTAGAAAAGGCCACCTTAGACCTAATTCCCTCAATTATTTCTGAGCTTGCAAATGCCATAACCAAAGAGGTTGCTCAAGCCTTTCCCCCAGACTTACTTGCCTAAATAGGAGAAGATGGTTTAGTTATTCTACTGTAATGTTAATTTATGTAACAGAGCTTCACAGCCACACAGACTAACAAACAGGAATGGAAACTAGTCTCACTTTTTTTCTCCTTTGTACATATTTCCATTCTTCATTTCCTGGGATAGCACCCCTGCTCTTTTGGGATATTACAGATAAAAATAATGACAAAATAAGTCTTTCAGAAACTTCAAATGGAACTACACTACATAACTTGTATTTTCAGAGCAGCAGAGTAGACTTAGATAAAGAAAACCTAGGTTCTAACCTTACCCATTTAATTTTGATAAATATTCATAAAATGCCATCTATGCAAGATATCAACATAAACATCAAGCTTACATAAATGTTGATAGGAAAGATGACAAAGAGGTCAAAGGAGAGAAAGTGCATGGAAATAATTATAACACAATGAGATATTTACAGCCATATACTAGATACAGGTGGTTTTAAGAAGAAAACCATCATTTCTGTTCAAGTCAAGGAAAGGCTTTGCTAAAGAAGCAGGCATGTTAACAAGAGTCTTTCTAAGCCCTGCATTTACACTGAATGTGAAGCTGATATTTGGTGGCTGAAGCATTTGTTCTTCAAGTCAACTTTTCAGTCTTTCAGATTTCTCTTTCCTCCAAGTATTCCAATGCTGATCGTTTTTCTTTTTCTCTCATGCCTATTCTTTCTTTTCTAAGCTTTCAGTCAACATTGATTATGCCTACCATACCAAAGATTATAACTGCATGCCTTTTCTAAAATATTGGCCTGTTTTGTCACATGGTCATATGTTTTACAGATAAGCAAAATGCATGCAATCAAATTATGCAAATGTAGACCAACTTTGTTTTTTATCCATTTTAAAGCAGTTTCCACCCCCCCCACCCCAATTTTTTTTTTTGCTTGGCTTTCCACTCTCTAACATTTGTCTCAACCCCACAGGTAAATCCTTATTCCTATGCAGTTCTACTTATTTTCCTCTTTATCATATAATCACACACACACATACAGTCATACCTTTACAATTCCCTGATTGTTCTACAAAAGTTAGATTAAATAGTTTCCTCTATCTTGTTCTTATCATTCAAAAGTACTATAGAAATTCCTCTAAGTCTCCTAGTAGAACTCCAAATCATCCTTTTTAACACTATAAAATATTCCATTGTGTAAATGCAAAATGATTTTGTCAGTCATTCCAATAAACACAAGGATTTTACCTCAAGAATTTTGCTGCAATAAATGTTGACATCCATATATCCTTGGATGTTTTTTCTCTCTTTGATATGGATTCCTAGGTTTAGAATTATTAGGTCAACACACATACACATACACCATTTTAATAGATATTTCCAAGCAGGTTGCTTTCAAAAAAAAATGTTTTAATTCACACCACCAATGTGTGAGAAAATATTATTTCTGTATTCCTGTCAGTAACATATGTTTATAATTTTTTCAATCTCTAGGAATTGCTTTCTTCTTTTTTTCACTCTATTTAAAATTGAATATGTAAAACATTTACATGATTCTAAAGTCAAAGCAATATAACTGATAACATTCAGAGAAGCTACATTTCTATCACTGTCTGCTTCATTCTGTTGCTTACTTCCCCACAGGTAATAGCTTTTATTCCTTTTTCATTAATTCTTTAGTATTTCCTTTTCAAATATACTTATTTGCATTTTTATTTACACATTTAACCCCTTTTCTTTTACAAAAAATTCATATAGCATATACATGTTTATGTACTTTGTGTTTTCCCTTAAATTATACCCTGGTTCTCATGCTATATGAGTGTGTAAAGAACTTCTTAATTCTTTTTTTATAGCTACATCGTATTACATTGTCTGAATGCACCATAGCTTATTCAACCAGTGACCAATTGATGAACATTGGTGTTGATTTCTATCTTTTGCTACTATAAAAAAATTCCACAGTGAATAATCTTGAGCATAAGTCATCTCATCTTCATGCACTGCATTTTTAAGCTAGATTCCTAGAAGAAAGATTTCTGAGAAAAAGATTGCTGTACAGTCGCTAAGTCATGTCCAACTCTTCATGATCTCATGAACTGCAGCACACCAGATAAATGCAGATATATAATTTTTAGAGATGTTACCAAAAACCCATCTATAGGGGGTGCACAAGTTTTCATTCCCACAAAATATGAGAGTGACTGTTTCCCCATAGCCTTACCAAAATTTTCTATTTCCAAATGTTTATATTTCTATCAAACTGACACATGAAAAATGACTATATAATTTAATTTGGACTTTACCAGTTATGAGTGTGATTAATGACCTTTCCTGTGAATTCCTTGTTTATATGTATGATTCATTTTTCTATTGGGTTATTATTCTTCCCCCTCTTCAATTATAGTAGCTATTTATGTTTTAGTGATAATAGCCCTTTGTATAAATTTAAATGTTTTTAATTTTTTTTTACTTTGCCTATCATGATTTTAATCATCCAATTTTAAAAATGTAACTGCCGCTGCTGCTAAGTCACTTGTGTCCGACTCTGTGCAACCCCATGGACTGCAGCCCACCAGGCTCCTCCGTCCATGGGATTTTCCAGGCAAGAGTATTGGAGTGGGGTGCCATTGCCTTCTCTGAAAATGTAACTGGATCTAATTATTTTAAATGTTTATGGATTTTGAGTTATGGTTGGTAAGTATTCCTACTTTCAGTTTTTAAATGATTCATCCATACTTTCAGGAGCTGTATATTCAGATTTTTGCATTTAGATCTCTATTCAATTTGGAATTTATCCTGGTACATGGAATGAAGTACAAACCTAATTGTATCTTTTTTAAATATCGCAATACCATTAATTTAAAAGTTGAACTTTCCCCTAAAGATATGAATACCATTTTTTTCATGCTTGCTAAGTCACTTTAGCTGTGTCAGACTCTTTGTGACTCTGTGGACTGTAGACCACCAGACTCCTCTGTCCTTGGGATTCTCCAGGCAAGAATATTGGAGTGAGTTGCCATGCCCTCCTCCAGGGGATCTTCCCAACTTAGGGATCGAACCCTCATCTCTTACATCTCCCACACTGTGCGGTGGGTTCTTTACCATAGTGCCACCTGGAAAGCCTGAATGCCATTTTTATCAGATACCAAATTTCCATTTGCACAGGCTAAATTCTACACTCTATTCCATTTGTCTATCAGACACAAATGTCATACTCACATAAAGGGTTTATAACATAGCAGCATCCCTGCCACTGAAATCCTTACTTTGAAAAATTCTTCTGACACTATCTTTGCTTGTTTATTTTCCATGTAAAGTTTAAAATCAACTTGGATAGCATCATTTAAAAATGCCTTAGTGTTTTTATTGGGATTATATTAAATTTACAAGACAAATAAAGAAGAATTAATATCTTTATGATACTGAGTCTTTTTATCTAAGAGCATTACAAGCTTTTCCACTTGCTCAAATCTGTTTGGGGTCTTTCAGGAATATTATAGGTTTTTCTCATTTAACTTTTGGAAATCTTGTAAATTTTTATGACTAGGTATCCCATTTTCTTTGTTGCAATTTTCATTTGGGTCTTCTATTACATCATATAACTTTTATATATACAAAGCTATATTGATTTCTATGTACTAATGCTATATCCTGCTTTTCTATTACATTCTTTTGTTTGTAATAGTTTTCCTATTATTCTCCGGCATTCTTCAGATAATTCATTTCAAAAGTTTGCCTCTTTTTTTCCAATTCTTATGCATCCAATTTCCTTCTCATCTAGCTTCTAAAGTCATGAATTAGGGTAGGACATATTTGGGGAAGGTGAGTAGCATTTTAGAAATTCTGCCTACTACAATCCATGCTCCAGTTGCCAAAGATTCACATAGCTTCTAAATGCAAAATATATTTACAGCCTCTCAAGGTTTCCAAGGGTCTCGTCCGATAATAGTATCACTCAGAGTCTAAAAAAATCTCATCTAAAGCTCATCAACTCAAAGTTCTAAATCTCATCATCTCAATCATCTACATCAAGTGCAGTTAAAGGCCTTGACCTCAATTTATCTTCTACTGTGAACCTACAGAATTTTAAAAAATGAGTTATTCACACTTAACATATAAAGGTAGGGCAGGAATAGGATAATAGTTACAGATAGTCAGATTCAAAAAGGGGTCAGTGGAGAATAAAAAGTAATCACTAGTACAAAGCAGTTTTGAAATTCAGTCTGTCCAACTTTTTTAGCTGTCTAGATTTCTGTGATTCTCAGCTCTAACCCCTGTGCCCTGGGCTTCACCCTCTATACCCTGGTTTGCCCTTAGACCCATCCTTCCTTCTTTCATGCAATTTAAACTGAGTTTTATCAGTCTGACTCCAATCAGGAGATGGTTGGGTCTGAGAACCTTTGAAATTTCCCTGTGCCTTTCAGTCCAACCTGGCTGTATTTCTGCTGGTACAAAATTCTCAAGAGACTTGTGGGTATGAATTTCATGGATGTTCACTCCATTAGATGAAAGGTCCTTCCACAGATCATCTGTGGATAATCTTTTCTCTATTTTTAGTTTCTACTGAGATGACTGAGAGACAATGTCCTTAAGCTTCCCAGGGCCCTCTCATTTGATGGAGAAGATCTATGACCTCAATCTCCTGCCCCTGAGTACTCTGAGCTTTTGCTCTTTCAGAGTTTCAATAAAAAGTTTCAGTGAAATGTTGTATAGCCACAACCTTGGCTTTTTCTCAAGCCTTGCTTTTGGAAGCAATTTCTTAATTTTAGTTTCATCTACTATATGGAAAAATTGATAATTTCCCAAATCATTAGTCCCTGGTTCTTAAAGTCACAAGCCACACATGTCAGAGAGAGTTCACAAAATTCATAGAAATTCCAAGATGATTTGGCCTTGGAAAATATTTAAACCTGTGATTCTCAATGGGGGGCCATATTGTTCCCAGGGAATATTTGACACTTCAGTGAGAATCACAGGTTTGAATATTTTCCAAGGCCAAATCATCTTGGAATTTCTATGAATTTTGTGAACTCTCTCTGACATGTGAGTCTGAGTGAACTCCGGGAGTTGATGATGGACAGGGAGGCCTGGTGTGCTGCAATTCATGGGGTCGCAAAGAGTCGGACACGACTGAGCGACTGAACTGACTGAAATATATGTGTAGGCTTCCCTGGTGGCTTAGGGGTAAAAAAATCCATCCACCAATGCAGGGGACACGGGTTTGATCCCTGGGTTAGGAAGATCATCTGGAGAAGGAAATGGCAAATCACCCCAGTATTCTTGCCTGGAGAATCCCATAGACAGAGGAGCCTGGCAGGCTACAGTCCATGGGGCTGCAAAAGAGTTGGACATGACTTCACAACTTACAACAACAACTATATGTGTGGTCCTCATAATGCGAGGGAGGAAGGAATGGGTGCTCCTAGTTTCTAGTAGGCAGAGGCTGAGGATGCTACCAAATATCTTACAATGCACAAGAAATCTCTCTCCCCTCAACACAAATTATCTGGCCCTAAATGTGGAATAATGCTGAAGCTGGAAAACTCTGACGTAAACAGACCCCTCTATTATTTTTTAATTCTTTTTTTAAACTGACAGAATCTTTTATTTTTATACATTTTTGGCCTGAAATTTTTTAATAAGGTATAGTTGATTTATAGTGTTGTGTTAATTACTGCTGTACAGCAAAGTGATTTCAGTTATACATGTATAAACATTATTTTTATATTCTTTTCCATTATGGCTTATCCTAGGATATTGAATATAGTTCTCTGGGCTATACAGTAGTATTCTGTTGTTCATCCATCCATATATAAAAGCTTACATCAGTGTGCCTCTTTCTTATCTACATATTTCCCCTTCCCACACATGCCTCTAGAGCTACTGTTTCACAGAATCTTAAATTCTTCCTCCATTTCCTAATCCTTTATAGCATCACTTTGTCTTCTTACCTGACTTTTTGAATTCCTCCATCCTGTGTACTTTTGGTACATTTTTTACTTCATACGGCCTTTTTCTGAGGGTGGGAAAGGGGGGGACAATGAAAACACTAAGAGTAAAGCTTAAAACTTTTTGTTTTCTAATAGTACGTGTATCTGTTTTATTGCCCAGTGTCTTACCACTTGTCTTTTCTGAATGTATCTCTGTCAATAACTCATCTCTATGAAAGAAGAGAAGATGTTTTATTTATTTAAATTCCTAAGAATCCTTTATATGTCAGGAGTTCAGTAAGTATTATTGGTAGAGGGGGACAAATTGTTGAAATCCTGCTGTGATTAAAATCTTCATTCTCTTTGGGATTCTCTGAACCAGCAGCTTGACAAACCCCTTTATTTTAATGTTGAAAGTACATAGGTCCAGAGAGGTAAATGATCAGCCCAAGTCACAAAGCTCTACTGTAGCAGAGTCAGAATTAGAACCCAATATCTGGTCTTTCTGTCACCCTGCCTTTGCAACTATAGATCCCTCAATCGACATTTGGTGCATAGGCAAGCCACTCATTCTATCTACGTTTCTAAAATGTTTTTCACAATTAGGAAATTAATTAAAAAGATAACATTTCAAAATTAAGAGTAAAAACAATATTTCACATCAGCTAATGAACAACACTCATATTGCGAATGAACAGCACTCCCACAATCCTTGTTCAAATGTGTGGCCTTTCAGGTTAACGTTAGAGATCTTGAGCTGCTTTTCCATTCTATCAGCCTCTCACCTTACACTTTAGTTTCATCAAGTTAGACAACCCACATTCACAGTTAGGGCTGTTTAAAATGTCAAACAGTTCCACATATTCAAATAAAACATAGATCCAGAAGCTACAGACATTTTGTGTGTGTGTATGTGTGTGTGTGTGTGTGTGTGTGTTTGCCACAGTCTACTTTGCACCAAAGATTATTATCCAAAGATGGAAGGTTAAATATTTCAACTTGGAAAATAATGACAAGTGGATTTTGAATCCCCTCTTTGTTGTGTTTTCCATTCCCTGTTCTTGCATATATGTTTTGTGTGGGTGTGTGTTTCCAGAATCCCAAATTGGGTGTTTTGGCACTGAATTTTTTTTTTTAATTTAGAAAACAGACAAACTATTAGTGATTAAGCCTTTTACACCATAATGCTGGCATTTGGAGAAATTTTGATATTTATAATACAACTTAAATGAATAGTATGCCAGACCTGAAGACTGGTCTATCCTAGATATTAAATATGATTGAGATACACAATTTATACACTCATAGAACATGAATTAGAATCATAACTGGTTTGATTAGCATTACATTTTTTAAAGTTTGTGCTTCTTTTTCTCAACAATCAGAATACACTAGGGTGGAAAAGCAAAGGACTGATCTGACTGCCCATTTCTGCTCAGAGTTCAGTAGTGCTTGCTCTAAGAAGAGGCCACTTTGAGAATAAGGGACTTATTCATCCACCTGCTGAGACCACCAATAGCAGAGGACCCTTATCTGTGAGCCCTCTGCCTCAATGTAAAGGTAATGACTCTTTCCAAGGGCAGCCTATATCCAACGTCTGATCTACATGGTTATAAAAACTTGGCCCCTTTGCTTAGACTTAAGACAGTTGGTGGCTCAGAGGGTAAAGCATCTGCCTGCAGTGTGGGAGACCCAGGTTCAATCCCTGGGTTGGGAAGATCCCCTGGAGAAGGAAATGGAAACCCACTTCAGTACTCTTGCCTAGAAAATTCCATGGACCGAGGAGCCTGGTGGGCTACAGTCCATGGGGTCGCAAAGAGTCGGACACGACTGAGCGACTTCACTTCACTAAGACAATTGTGAGAGTTTTCTCTGGGCTTTCCCAGTGTCTCAGTAGCAAACAATCCACCTGCAATGCAGGAGACATGGGTTCAATCCCTGTGTTGGTAAGATCCCCTGGAGGAGGGCATGACAAGCCACTCCAGTATTCTTACCTAGGAAATTTCATGGACAGAGGAGCCTGGTGGGCTATGGTCCACAGAGGTTGCAAAGAGTCTTCTGTCATGGATATGACTGAAGCCACCAAGCACACAACACACACAAAAGCCATCTCTGGTCCTCCAGAACACTCCAGAAAGCCAGCTGAAGTCATCAATAGCACTATTACCTCCTGCCTCCCTGACCCCACTTCCTCCCGTTCTGTGTCATAGATGCCAACCCCCACAACACTCCTTCATAAACACAGTGAATGATAACGTCCCCACCCTCCCTGAGAGTGCTTCCTGGGTTCTCCAAAGTGGAAACATGTACTTGGGAACTGTTTTTTTTCTACGTTCCTTTTTGTGAATACTGGGTCCAGAGCATCTTTGATGAGATATATAATTGTATTCCTTTGACATATTTTTCGGTGCTGAACAAAACAAAACAGAGTTTTCTGCCCCATAAGTAGCAGACTACGACTAGTTAGGCTCTGGAATTGACCCCCTGGTGGTCAAGCTCCTGGACTGTACCTCTAACCTTGTCCAAGTTATGATTTTCTGAGCTCTCAAGGAGAGAGAATACAGCAACCACTTCAGTATTCTTGCCTGGAGAATCCCATGGACAGAGGAGCCAGGAGGGCTATAGTCCAGAGGGTCACAAAGAGTTGGACACGACTGAAGTGAATTAGCACTCAGGTGGCGCAGTTGGTTAGGAATCTGCCTGCCAATACAGGAAATGCTAGAGACTCGAGTTCCATCCCTGGGTTGGGAAGATCTTCTGGAGAAGGAAATGACAACCCACTCCAGTATCCTTGCCTGAAAAATTCCATAAGCAGAGGAACTTGGCGGGCTACATTCCATGGAGTCACAGAGCATCAGACACGACTGAGCACACATAACCAACAACCATAGTATTTTGAGGTCGATAAAATGAAATAGAACACCTCAGGCACATAGCACAAAGGAAGCTCTCAGTAAATATTTGCTCTATTTTCTCTAATGTCTCTTCCTACTTGGCAAGAGCTGGTTCACACACTCTGACCTCAATGGTCTCAGTAACTGTAAAGCACAATATCTGCTGCCATGCCACTGATATCATATGACATCCAATCATATCCTTTGATAAAGGGATACTCATACTCATACTACTTTTTCTCCAAACAAAATATTTGTCATTAAATTTTATAAGCTTGTCAACCATATTGTTACTGGAACAGTGCTTTGTTTTTGTTTCTTTTACTTTTTGCCAACAAGGAGAGAAATTCTTAGTGGCCTTTTCTCAGCCTTCAGAAATAAAATGTGTCCACTGGATAGTGGAAAGCATGATTTAATGGTTGTTCTGAAAAAAATATTGATAAAACTTCTAGTGTGTTGATCATACTTCAGCATGATTTGAAAAGCTGATGGCCCTATGCCACTATTTGACAAAGTTTTATATCAGCAAACAAGGGCTGACATCTCAAAGGAAAATGGAAGGTCAGCCCAACAAAACCAGATTTTCAGACATCCCGTGTCCTTATTTGCACTTTGCTTTTACAGCTCATGAAAATTCATCACGTTTAGAAATTATTATCTCAGCACATGCAGCGTCACATTCTATATTCTCATCAAAGCCCTGTTCACTATTTGTATTTACGATGTTATTCAAAGTTGTAGTATTTGCTTGACTATTTTCATCACTTCTTTCATGCTTCAGTTAACAACTTTTGAGCCACTGATCCATTTCTGTGACTCAGGAATATAACACCTTAGAAAAGGAAGAATGAATCGTGGGAATCTAACAAATATAAACAAGTATATGTAAATGAGGTGAGAATGAGTTAGACAAAGTAAACCACACCCTGTTTATTGAATGAACCAGCAGGGAGGAAAAGGCCACTGCAGTCCTGGTAGAATAAGCTGAGTCTGTCAGAATATAATCATTAACCATACCTTTCAAATTCAGCAATGTCTGTGAATAAATCATTTCTTGGCATTTCCTCTGAAGCCCTCACTCTGCCTGCAGACCATATATGATGGACTTCTGCATCCACAGAGACCAACAAACCACACTCTGAGATCCTTGTTCTACCAGAGCTGCTTCTGTAGCACTCCCCAGGTGAAGGCGCTGGTATCCATCTTGCCCAAAGTCAGGTGTTCCAGAGAAGGATCAGATTTGCTGTTTGAGTTGTAATTATGACAATGTGCAGCTGAATCTCCTTATTCTTTGTGGAAACTTTCAGTAGTACACAAGACAGAATACAGGGCATCAATCGCCATCAATTGCTATTTATATCAATTAGTTTAATTTGTGAAGTGAATCCAATACTTTTCCTTACATTTCTGACTTGTTCACAAAATATAATAGATGATGGCTGTAAGAATCTGTGTAAAATTTAGCTATACTCAAAAGGATTCTTCCCAAAATTAAGGATACCTGGGCTAAAAAGCCTTGTGCACCTCAAGGATTCTGAATTCTAGCTCCTAATCTGCAAATCATATTAATATATGATTGCTGTTGTTTAGTTGCTAAGTCGTGTCTGACTCTTTGCCACCTCATGTGTAGCCCACCAGGCTCCTCTGTCCATGGAATCGTCCAGGCAAAAATACTGGAGTGGGTTGCCATTTCCTTCCCCAGGGGATCTTCCAACCCAGTGATGCCAAGCAGGGCCCTGTGGGACTCCTGGACATGGAGCCCATTTTTGCCTGCCATTCTTTGAAGGCAATACTCCAGCCTCTATGACCTTCTCCAAGTTCCAAAGGGCAGAAGAAGCAAAAGTCTCTCAATAGCGCCCAACTCTTTGAGATTCCATAGACTATAGCTGGTCAGGCTTCTCTGTTCATGGGATTCTCCAGACAAGAATACTCTAGGGGGTAGCCATTCCCTTCTCCTGGGGATCTTCCCCACCCAGATATTGAACTCAGGTCTCTCGCATTGCAGGCAGATTTTTACCATCTAGAGATATTAACAGACGACTTAGCCTCTTTTTAATCTCATTTGCTCCTGCTTTATGAGAAAGGGAATAGATGTAGTTTTCTGGTGAAAAAGCAGATGTCAGAGAAGCATTCACAGAAGAATCTTTCTATGAAACCGAAATCCCAAGAATGTTCAAATACATTAATTTATGGCTACTTTCAATCCTAAATATAATAGCCCAAATTCATGGCTATTGAAATAAAAGTTAATGCCTAAAATGGCAATATGGTTTCTCTTTTCCTCTCATCAGTTTAGTTCCTTCTTGATCTCATGCCTGGTAGGAAGAGAAATTTTTGGCCCCTAACAGTATACCACATGAGATCAAAGTGAGTGAGAGGTTAGTTTGTCCATCTAATGGATGCTAGGAGCCACTGCTGATGGTCACCCCATTTTAAAACCAGAGAGTACAAACCTGTGATATGGATGGACCTGGAAGACACTAGTCACAGAAGGACAAATACTGCAAGATTCTTATACGGACATCTAAAGTAGTCATAGAGATAGAGATCAACACTAGAATGGTGGTTATCAGGGCATTTGCTAAGTCGCTTCAGTCGTGTCCGACTCTGTGCAACCCCAGAGACGGCAGCCCACCAGGCTCCGCTGTCCCTGGGATTCTCCAGGCAAGAACACTGGAGTGGGTTGCCATTTCCTTCTCCAATGCATGAAAGTGAAAAGTGAAAGTGAAGTCGCTCAGTCGTGTCCAACTCTTAGCGACCCAATGGACTGCAGCCTACCAGGCTCCTCGGTCCATGGGATTTGCCAGGCAAGAGTACTGGAGTGGGCTGCCATTGCCTTCTCCTATCAGGGCATAGTAGGAGGAAATATGAGGAGTGCTGTTCAATGTGTAAAAAGTTATAGTTATACAAGAGGAGTCAGTTCCAGAGACCTGCTGTATAACATAGCGCCTGTCGTCAACAGTAAGGTACTGTGTAGTCAAAGGTTTGCTAAAAGGGTAGATCTCATGTCAAGTGTTAAGTTGTTCTCACCACAAAACAAAGCAGAGAGACATAGAGAAACTTTTGGAGGCTAAGGGTTATGTTTATTACCTGGATTGTGTGTAAGTATATACATATGCCCAAACTCACCAGATGGTATATATTATTCATGCACTTTTTGTATACCAGTTATACCTCAATAAACTTGGTAAAAAAGATGGGGAGTGACTACCTGGGTGGTCCAGCATCTAAGACTCCATGCTCTCAAGGCAGGGTGCCCAGGTTCGATCCCTATCAAGGAACTAAAAGATCCCTCATGCAGCTACTAAGACACAGCATAGCCATATTAATTAATTAATTAAAAACTACAGGGAGATGGGTAGACAAGAAAGTGCATTCTCTGGATGTAACCTTGTAGGATCCTGGAAAGTTGGATCAAGGTTACAGGGGCTGAGAATTAGAAAAGACAAGCAGAAGTGGCTCAGGACAGATGGAACTCCAAGCTTCCCCAGAGTAAAGATGAACTGTGTTTGGAGTGAAGACGGAGACCAGATGAGTGTCAGGGTGGCAACTGTGGACACTTCTTTTGATGCTGTGCTCATAATCAAGTAACAGGGCTGTGATCTTGCTGGAAAGGATCCTGATCACATGGTGCTCAGTGGTGGAGAGGCAGGTTCCACTCACTAAGATGAACCATGTTTTTGAGGAAGTACCATTTTGGGGAGACTGATCTCCTGGTCTCTCCACCCAACCTGTGCTGGGTGAGACCCAGCTTTAGGCGCCTCAGCTTTCCCTCAGCACCTGGTTCTGGTCCCAGTGGAGGCCAGAAATGCACTTCACACATCACAGCCCATGTTTTCCAAGGAGATTTTCACCTAAGGCTGGAAGGTAGCTTTTTTCTTTTTTTTAAATTGAATGTGTCTGTATCAACAGTGGATACATTTTAAAAATTGCATACCTAGAAGAGAAAATAAAATTTCTTCCCAGAGCAAACATTTAAAGCACGTAACACAACTAAACGATGTTTAAACATGTTTATGTGAGAGGCAGAAAAAGGTATCATTCTTTCTTTAGCAGGAGTATAAAAAGGAAAATTCACTTTCTGGTTATAAAGACTTCTCCTCCAAGCCTCAATTAATAAAGTTGGAATGGGAATAACTCTCTTTGTGTCACATAAACCAGAACATTTTTAAGAGGAGGCATAGAAAAAATAAAAGAGAAAATGACTTCCATCTCTATTGGCATGTGTGTTTTTTAAAAATTGTCTTCACTCTGGTATGAAAGTGTCATTATATCTGTGCAGGATGACAAATTTCATTTTAGCTTCCTTATCTCGTCATATATTCATATAGTGTTAACAAGTCATTGTTTCTCCAACTTGATAGAGACAGCCACGAAAAATTCAAAATAATCATAAAAATCAAGGAACTATGGTGCTGCAATATTTATAGCCCTGACAGGTACCCTGCTGCTTTGAATGAGGTCTCTTACATGTGCCTTCTATGCTTCTAGCTATACCTGGCACAAATAGCTCATGTTCTAAACTCTCAAGCCATGGGTGGATGGCAATTGACGTCAGATCAGTGACAGCGGGACTCCCCCCACCTGCCTCACTCACACCGTTCTTTCTTTTCCCACTTGTATCCTGGATTACTTTATTTTTATTGAAGTATTGTTGATTTACAATTTCATGTCAGTTTTAGGTATACAGTAGAGTGATTCATATACATATATGTATATGTATTCTTTTTCAGATTCCTTTCCATTATAGGTTATGACAAGATATGGAGTATTGTTCCCTGTGCTCTACAGTAGTTCCCTGTTGTTTATCAATTCTGTATATGTAGTGTATATCTATTTATCCCAAACTCCTACTAATTTCTCCTTCTCCCACTTTTTCCTTTGGTAACCGTAAGCTTGTTTTCTACACACATTTCTTTTGTTTCAATGCACATATAAGAAATTATCAAATGCCAAATAGTTTTAGAAATGCTAGGGCAGAAAAAGAGCATCATTGGAGAAAAACCTTTATGTGGGAATTCAAAAGTGTCAGCTAAGGGAAGACCATGCTCTTGCTGAGGCTGACTTTTGTGTTAATATGAGTGTGTGCTTATACATGTGTGTGGGAGAGAGAAAGAAGAGAAAACAAGAAGGAGTGTTGGTCGAGGCTGAAAGCAAAAGGAAAATTGCTTGCAGAAGCAGAAATCAGAACTGATATAACTTGAAATGGTACAAGGGCAACCAGAAGGAGTCTACTAATTAGTCACTAGAGTCAGGTAGAAAAGGATTAAATAGAGGAAAACGTTTCAGGCTGACAGAAAATGTCCAGAGAAAGCAAGTCAGAGACATGGTTACTCTCACAGGGAAATATGGTCATGGAAAGTCAAAATAACTACTTAAAGGATAATACAGTTTGAACTGAGAGAAGACACTAGAAAGCCTACATAGAAAGGAATGCCTTTTGCTTCTGACCAGGAGAATGAAAAGAAACCCAAGGAAGTTGAAAGATAACAGGAATGAGAAGAGAGAGAGGAGATTCTGGAGACATCTCTACCTGGGTTGAAGGCCCAGATAGGAATAAGTCAGGAAATAAAACACTGGAAATTGAGATAAGTTGAATTCATGAATGCCATCATGACAGAAATATATACCTACCAAGACACAAGTGCCCCAACTTTATTCAGTTCAGTTCAGTCACTCAGTCATGTCTGAGGGGGGTCTCAAAGAGGGGGGTCTGAGGGGGGTCTCATGGGGTCTCAAAGAGACCCCTTTGAGACCCCATGAACCACAGCACACCAGGCCTCCCTGTCTATCACCAACTCCGGGAGTTTACCCAAACTCATGTCCATTGAGTCGGTGACACCATCTAACCATCTCATCCTCTGTCATCCCCTTCTCCTTCTGCCTTCAATCTTTCCCAGCATCAGGGTCTTTTCAAATGAGTCAGCTCTTCACATCAGGTGGCCAAAATATTGGAGTTTCAGCTTCAACATCAGTCCTTCCAATGAACACCCAGAACTGATCTCCTTTAGGATGGACTAGTTAGACGTCCTTGCAGTCCAAGGGACTCTCAAGAGTCTTCTCCAACACCACGGTTCAAAAGCATCAATTCTGTGCTCAGCTCTCTTTATAGTCCAACTCTCACATCCATACATAACTTTATTGCAACCTGGAAAAATATGGTTCTTCCCACCAAGCTCTCTTCAACCATGTGTGTTATTTTGAAAACCCACTAGGCTTGTAGGAGGCCAGGTAAAAAGAAGAGATGAAGTCAATTTCCTTTCCAATTTCTCTTATTTTTGAAAAATGTTTCCAAGATCTGATTTTTAGAGGAGAAACTCCTGAATCCTCCAAGGGTCATTTAGCTGCAAAAAGCAGGGGGCCTTCTCTGCAGAGTGCTCTGGGCCTGTTTCACCACCTCCCTACCTGTGTGGCTCCATGTTTGGAATATCTTTTGTTCTGTTCCAGCCACTTTGGAAGGTCCCAGCAACTGCAAGCCCAAATTAGAGCCTTATGGATGTGGGGATATTAGAAGCAGAACAATAAGAAGAAATAGTATACTTCTATTCAAACCACAGTGGCCAGACCACCTTCCATAATTAATCGTAAATAAACAAAGCTATATCACTGTTTAATATTCCATGGATTATAGGACTCTTATTAGATATTCACAGCCTATATACCCTGGTAAAATGTCATGTTAACACTACAGGTTATTCCTCACTAGCTTATCAGTGGGTTGGAGCCATTTGGGCCAGAATTCCCTGAGGTGGGATGTCTTTCAAGTCATAGCATGAATTTCATTGCCCCAGATATTTCATCTTCTGTCCCAACTGTCAAGTCAATAAGCATAAAACCCATTTGACCAGTCATTCTCACTGTCCGATTATTTAACCTAATTTAATCTTCTATAAATTCCATAGGTTGAGTCTTAGGTCTTCCACCTTTCTGCCCATCCCATCCTCTACTCTTAATGTTTGTAGTTAGTCAGTTGGATTGATGAAGTATTTGAGGAATAGCTCAAAAACTGCTTTTGTTTTTCATAATTGTTTTCCTTTGGCATAAACATGTTCAGTCTATTTTTTAAAAATCATCTAATTTAGCTGATCTGTGCTTTATAGACCCTCCTGTAACACTAATTTAGTCCCAGTCTTTTCAAAGGAGACACATCTAATATCCAGTCATGTAGAAATCTTTTATGTAAAAATGCAGAGGAGCATTCCTGAATGTCCACTGCAATGTTATTTTCATTGGTAGTTTCTTAATGTTAGTGATGACTCCTTCGATCATCTTTTTGTTGTTGCTGTTTAGTCACTAAGTCATGTCTGACTTTGCTGTGACGCCATGGACTGTAGCCTGCCAGGTCCCTCTGTCCATGGGTTTTCCCAGGCAAGAATACTGGATTGGGTAGCCATTTTCTTCTCCAGGGTAGCTTCTTGATCCAGGGATTGAACCCACATCTCCTGCTTTGCAGGTGGATTCTTTACTGCTGAGCCACTGGGGAAGCCGCATCTTTATGTTACCTGTTAGAGAAAATGAAGTCACCAATTCTTTGTGGCTCCTTCAAAGGCTAGACGCTGCCAGGACAGAGCTTGTTTCTCAATTTTCCAGCTTTCTTTCTCTGCAGCTCTATCCTGCAAAACCTTATATTCTAGGATTTTTATTTTAAAAAGAAAGATACAAGCTCTGCAAACGCTCAAGCATCAGCTTTGATAGCACTGTGGGAGCACATTAAGGAAGTGTTATAAAGCAAGAGACATATATCCTTTTATGTGTTGCATATAATAAGGATTACTGATTAGTCTAACTCACTGAGGCAAATCACTGCATAGTCTTAAAGGTCTACTGTTCAGTGCACCATAATTAAATTAAAGTTAAAGTACTATAATTATTTAGAACCAGAATGCCATTTTTTTTTTTTACTGACTTTGTGAACTCATGGGCTCCAACGAATGCAGAGATAAAATAGCATAACACAAGTTGGCTATATATTATCTTGTCGATCTTCTATTTAGAATTAAATTACTCGTAAGTTCAGAGGTTAGTAAGAAACAGGAGAAATATCCTCTATATAATAGTAGCTTTATGTTGGCTGAATTGAAATATAAATGGAGAGTATTAATGTGATTATTTACGCACGGTATGCAAGTCTAAATACGCACATGCACACATAATATTGTACTCAAATAGTCACCTCACCTTTACTGATGGCCTTTTCATGACAGGAACTATGCTATGTATATGAGGAGGGCATGACAACCAACTCCAGTATTCTTGCCTGGAAAATCCTATGGACAGAGTAGCCTGGTGGGCTCTGGTTCACAGGGTCTCAAAGAGTTGGAAACGACAGAAGTAACTGAGCACCCACCGACACAGCATGCAGAGATGATATAATCTCAATTTGGGTAACTCAGAGACAATGGAAATCCTAGCATGACCAAATGGAGCTCATTTATGATGCTGCCTCATCATCACCCCCATTTCATCCCAATCTAGTCTTTCCCAACATTTTCAACTTGGTGAATGATTCCACTCTCTATTCAGCTGCAGAAGCCAGAAACCTAGGAATTACCCTTGACTCCTACTTTTCCCTCACCCCCATGTTCAGTTCATTATTCAGTCCTATCCATTTTTATCTTCTATATGTCTTTCTTTTCCTTAATTCTGACACCCATATTATAAAACCAGACCAAACCTATATCACACCTCATCTGGGATGTAGTGATAATTCTGACTTACCTTCCAGCTTTCACCCTTCTCCCTGAAGTGTTCTTAAAGCAAATATGCTGATGCTACTTCCCTGCTTAAACACATCCTTGGATCTCTACAGCCCTTAAGGAAAAAAAAAATTCTTTAATGTAACTCATGAAACCCAACCTGATTTTGTCCCCTCTGTCTCTTCAGGCTCACACTGCATACTCTCTACTTCTCAGTCCAAACTGACTTCCCTCTGCTGCTTTAATGTATGTTATATGCTCTTACCTGCCTCAGGACCTTTGCACATGCTGCTTACTAAGACTGACTGGACCATTCTTCCTTCATCCCCTTTTGCCTAGTTAATACATAGAAATACAATCTTGCTATTACTTCCTCAGAGAAGCCTTCCTTGATCCCACCCCTGTTATATGCTCTATAGCATCCTCTTTTAACTCTATCAGTTCAGTTCAGTCGCTCAGTCATGTCCAACTCTTTGCGACCCCATGAACGCAGCATGCCAGGCCTCCCTGGACATCACTAACTTCCAGAGTTCACCCAAACCCATGTCCATTGAGTCAATAGTACTTAGTTTATAAATATACATTTACACATGTAGTCCTCTGGTTATTAGTTATCACTCTTCAGTTCAGTTCAGTTGCTCAGTTGTGTCCGACTCTTTGCGACCCCATGAATCGCAGTGCACCAGGCCTCCCTGTCCATCACCAACTCCTGGAGTTCACTCAAACTCACATCCATTGAGTCGGTGATGCCATCCAGCCATCTCATCCTCTGTCGTCCCCTTCTCCCCCTGCCCCCAATCCCTCCCAGCATCAGAGTCTTTTCCAATGAGTCAGCTCTTCACATGAGGTAGCCAAAGTACTGGAGTTTCAGCTTTAGCATCATTCTTTCCAAAGAACACCCAGGGCTGACCTCCTTTAGAATGGACTGGTTGCATCTCCTTGCAGACCAAGGGACTCTCAAGAGTCTTCTTCAACACCACAGTTCAAAAGCATCAATTCTTCGGCGCTCAGCTTTCTTCACAGTCCAACTCTCACATCCATACATGACTACTGGAAAAACCGTAGCCTTGACTGGACAGACCTATGTTGGCAAAGTAATTTCTCTGCTTTTCAAATATGCTATCTAGGTTGGTCATAACTTTTCTTCCAAGGAGTAAGCATCTTTTAATTTCATGGCTGCAGTCACCACCTGCAGTGATTTTGGACCCCAAAAAAATAAAGTCTGACACTGTTTCCCCATCTATTTTCCATGAAGTGATGGGACCAGATGCCATGATCTTCGTTTTCTGAATGTTGAGCTTTAAGCCAACTTTTTCACTCTCCTCTTTCACTTTCATCAAGAGGCTTTTTAGTTCCTCTTCACTTTCTGCCATAAGGGTGGTGTCATCTACATATCTGAGGTTATTGAGATTTCTCCTGGCAATCTTGATTCCAGCCCATGATTCTTCCAGCCCAGCATTTCTCATGATTTACTCTGCACAGAAGTTAAATAAGCAGGGTGACAGTATACAGCCTTGACGTACTCCTTTTCCTATTTGAAACGAGTCGGTTGTTCCATGTCCAGTTCTAACTGTTGCTTCCTGACCTGCATATAGGTTTTCTCAAGAGGCAGGCCAGGTGGTCTGGTATTCCCATCTCTTTCAGAATTTTCCACAGTTTATTGTGGTCCACACAGTCAAAGGCTTTGGCATAGTCAATAAAGCAGAAAGAGATGTTTTTCCAAAACTCTCTTCCTTTTTCTATGATCCAGCAGATGTTGGCAATTTGATCTCCGGTTCCTCTGCCTTTTCTAAAACCAGCTTGAACATCTGGAAGTTCACGGTTCACATACTGCTGAAGCCTGGCTTTACTAGCGTGTGAGATGAGTGCAATTGTGCAGTAGTTTGAGCATTCTTTGGCATTGCCTTTCTTTGGGATTGGAATGAAAACTGACCTTTTCCAGTCCTGTGGCCACTGCTGAGTTTTCCAAATTTGCTGGTATATTGAGTGCAGCACTTTCACAGCATCATCTTTCAGGATTTGAAATAGCTCAACTGGAATTTCCTCACCTCCACTAGCGTTGTTCATAGTGATGCTTTCTAAGGCCCACTTGAATTCACATTCACTTGATTACAAATTCTTAAGTGTAGGAACCTTGTTTTGTTTTTTTTTTTTTCTTTCATTCTCCCTAACCCCAGCACTTGGCAAAATGCTATGTTTATTTTTGACCACATTATTTGATTTTTACTCTGACTTATCTGTAATTGAAAAGCCTCTCCAATTCTGTCCCCAAATACAGAAGGGGACAAATCTTCAATTTCTTTGGAAAATAAAAAAGAATAGGGGAAACATAAAAAGTGTACAAAGTGGAAGTAGTTTCTTATTCTATGTATTTTGATGATCAGGAAAAAAGTGTCATTGACAAGTTATGATGCCTGGAATTTGCACACTTGGAGACTCTCCTTTGAGTTGAATCATTTTCTGGAAACTCAAATCAGGTCGAAAATTTGTCACCTTAATTAGAATCACTAGTCCACATAAATCCAACAGGCAACAGAAAACAGATTCTAAAAAGAAAGTGGTCAAAAGGCAGGTAATTTTTCATCAAGGAGGAAGGATTTGAAACTCAATGAAAGTGTCAAAGCTTAAGACAATAATACTTGGGAAAGGCTGAGGCACGTACTAAAACTTGCCCATCAAGGTAGTAGTCAAACTCCCCACAAGGGGGCGTGCGTAATCATAGTTGCGTAACCTATAAAAATGAATCATCAGTGGTCCCTGAGTATCATTCAAAGATAGGTCAATTTGGCATCCACAATAATAGAATAGCATTTAATCTACTCAAATATATTTTAACCATCAAATAAACAGCACATTTGTCATGTAAAACAAAACTTAAAACTCTTTATTCCCATCCGTCTCACTCTCCATTTCATTCACTTGCCACAGCTGCTTTGGCACCCCACCTTCACATCTCCACGCTCCCTCACATTCTGACAAACCCAGATCTTGGAGACTTTCTTGTGTCTTTACCCCTCTCTTCTCTGGCTCAGCTTTTTACCATGTAGATAAATTTATCTGAGATCTCTGGCTGCTCTTTTCCCATCCTCCAGCTCCTCCAAACATCAGGAGCTAACTCAGCCAGCATAAATTTCACTTCCTTAGAGTTTGAAAGTAGAAAAGAGACTAAAAATATTTATTAAATAATGATACATTATTTAAAATTGCTGTTATCACTCCCCCATTTACTGCTAGAAATTTATAATCTTATACTTGGCAAAATTTTTTTTTTAATTTTTTTTTTTTTTAAGAAACCTTTGCTTTCTATTTCCTAACTTACGAAGTAAGCTTCATGAACTTTCATGCTTTGGAAAACTATAATTTGTCCCTCTTTGGGGTACTGGTTTCCCTGGTGGCTCAGACAGTAAAAAATTTGCCTGCAATGCAGGAGACCCAGGTTCAATGCCTGGGTCAGGAAGATCCCCTGGAGAAGGACATGGCAACTCACTCCAGTATTCTTGCCTGGAGAATTCCATGGACAAAGGAACCTGGCAGGCTACAGGCCATGGGGTCACAAACTCAGACACAGGTGAGCAACTAACACTTGGGGCTTTGGAAGATGAAAGAAGGGGATACAGACCCTCTGTGGCCCTTTAATCTTGTACTTTTTGGATAAAATGTTCCTGAGTAGGACATTATATTCAAGAACTCTGGGGGTGAGAAAGCAACAGGAGGTATTAGACTCCATCATAAGAAGTCAGGGAAGATGCCTACAGAATTGTTGATGGAAAGAAGGATGCTAAGGACAGTCCACCCAAGCTGTCATTTTGCTTCTGCTGGGCCAGGGCATAGAGGTATCAGAGAGGAAGCTCTGTAAGTCTAAGGATTAGTCACTCAGTCATGTTTGACTCTTTGCAGTTCTGTGGACTATAGCCCGCCAGGCTCCTCTGTCCATGGAATTTTCCAGGCAAAAAACTCAAGTGGGTTGTCATTCCCTTCTCCAGGGTATCTTCCCAACCCAGGGCTCAAACTCAGGTCTCTTGCATTGCCAGCAGATTCTTTACCATCTGAGCCATCAATAATTAATAAGGTTGTAGAAAATTGCCTTGGGATAATAAATTCAAAATTGAGGATCCAAAATAGTTATCACCATCACTATACACAGATGAGCTACATATTTTCAGAAAGAAGAGATGGTCCCTTGATGAAACCTCCTCTAAAGGTCTGGTTGTCCTGGGCTCAGCCATGAAATTAAAAAACACTTACTCCTTGGAAGAAAAGCTATGACAAACTTAGCATATTAAAAAGCAGAGACATTACTTTGCCGATAAAGTTCCATAGAGTCAAAGCTATGGTTTTTCCAGTAGTCACGTATGCATCTGAGAGTTGGACCATAAACAAAGCTGAGTGCCGGAGAATTTATGCTTTTGAACTGTGGTGTTGGAGAAGACTCTTGAGAGTCCTTTGGATGGCAAGGAGATAAAACCAGTCAATCTTAAAGAAAATCAGTCCTGAATACTCATTGGAAGGACTGATGCTGAGGCTGAAGTTCCAATACTTTGGCCACCTGATGCAAAGAACTGACTCATTAGAAAAGACCCTGATGCTGGGAAAGATTGAAGGCAGGAGGAGAAGGGGACAACAGAGGAGGAGATGGTTGGATGGCATCACCAACTCGATGGATATGAGTTTGAGCAAGCTCCAAGAGTTGGTGATAGACAGGGAAGCCTGGTGTACTACAGTCCATGGGTTCACAAAAAGTCAGACATGACTGAGCAACGGAAGTGAACTGAACTGAACTGAAACCCTCCAAGTAATGTAGATTTCAAAGGAGCCCATGCTTTCTGCAGTGAACACATTTAACGATTTTCTCATTTGATACCTAATGAGATTCTTCAAACTAATTGCAGGCTTACAGAATTTTGAAAGAATTAAGAAAATAAACCATGGCAATGATCCCATGCTGCAGAAAATTGAATACCATACATTTGGTCCCAGAAATCTTGTCTTAAATAGGGTGGTAATCAAAGACTCATCAAATTAGTTAAAAAAGCATTTTAACAGAGAAATACTCCTTCATAACAGAGTTTCACAGCTCTGCATATCTTGCAGACAGACCTGGCTACTGAAAAGATCAGTTAAATGGAAGTTACCAGTGCTACATTTTTAATTTACATTTCCAGTGAAATTTCTGGTAAAATACTTACAGGTTGGCCTCCATTAGATCATGGACTTTCATTACCCAGAAAAGCCTAGGAAATATATCCTAGCATTTCTCTAGTTTAATTATAGACTGTTCTACTCTCTACATAACCATAATGGTTTTTGACATGATACTTCTCTAGTACAATATATTTGAAATAAACAGCATATGTAATCTCATTCCATTACAAACTCTCACATTAAAAAGTAAAATGATGCTATTCATCTTAACTTCCAGGCTTATTCTTCAAATTATTTTTTAAAGAAAAAGAGAGAGAGGGGGAAAAAAAAAGAAAATGAAGGGAAGGAAACCTGCTAATGGTCTGAGATTAAATTTAACAGCTGTTGAGAGGCCATTGCAGCGAATCTCTATAACTTAGTAGGGAGACTTTATGTGGACAATTGCACAATCAATTGTTTTGTTCTTTAATAGGATGCGAGTACCAAAAGATAAACTATTTGGGTTCAAAGGGCAGTGAATTCATTAAAATAAGTTCCTAATAAAAGTGATTCAATCTTTGTATTTAGCTTTTAATACAAAAAATTAATTAACATTTGCTTTATGAGACCTGACCTCCCCAGGGAAATATAATCAATTTTCCCAATATAGGGTGGATTCCGCAGAAGACATAATTTCTTATTGTGATGCAAATCAATCATGTCAGTGGTGCAGGGGAACTGTAAACGATGTGCAAAACTATTAAACTCTAGGCTCTTTAGAAGCCACTTGTCAACGCCATAGTATATAGATATACACTTAGAGTGGGGACCGTTTAATTATAATATTGATTAACTTATTGCAGCTCTTGGCATAACACATGGTGATGGTGTGCTATCCAGAAGGAATACAAGCAACCTGAAAACACATCTAAGGTTTTGCAAATCCAATTTCACAAATTGTGTTAATTATAGCAGCATGATCAATGCCTCAACTGCAAAGACTGAAGAAACATGAATATTTTAGTTTGAGGACTATAACTCAACAACAAAGCCTAGATGATTTTAGTCCATTTTTAAATCTTTTTATTTTGTTCATTTGAATCATTCCTTTTTATTTTAGTGTGTCCTTGATTTTTTTTTATTGAGGTAAAATTCACATGACATGAAATTCACTATTTTAACCATTTTGAGTGTATAATATGGTATATAATATTATTTGCAATGTTCTACAACCATCACCACTAATCCCCAAACATGTTTGTCACCCAAAAAAGATAAAGTTTCTGTTAAGCTTATAAATGGAATCAGGCTTTTCGTATCTGTCTTCTTTCATCCGGAACACTGTCTTCAAGATTCATCCATGTTATAGCATGTATCCGTATTTTATCCCTTTTATGGCTGAATAGTATTCCATTCTACAGATATAACAAATCCAAGGTCATGAACAAGTTGAAATTTTCTAGTTCCATGGGCTTTATATTTACTGTTCAAACCCCTAAGTTTTAAAAAGAAAGCAAGAACTGTGGGTCAATTTAGTGCACATGATTCATTTCCATTTTGCATCCAGACATGTTTGATTTTTTTTAACTGAATGCTTCAACAGCAAACTCCTCAAGTGGAGTTATAAACAGGAGAGGTAATTTTTTTTTCAAAATATAAAAAGAAAGGAAAAGGATGATATGAGATAAAAGCACGTGAGATTCTTTATCAAGTTGGAGCTGACAAGATTTATACATTCAAGAAAAAGTTCAACTCCCCTGGTGATATCCATCCCACTTTTCCATTTATCCCTCATTTTGCTTAGTCATGTGTCTTTAACCAAATATCTACTCAATATGTATTTGTCAGATTAATATTATCATTGTAAATGATGGGAATGCCAGCTTAGTCTATAAATTACTCCATTCCCCTCTGGACATGAACAGAAGAACATCAAGGATATTATCATAAATCCTATCATAAATTAAAGACACTAACAGTGCTTTGAGTTTGTAAATCAATGAGACTCTCATTTAATGGCTTCTGTTTTCTTTATGAAGTGCAAAGCATCATTTGTGAAAGTGAAATAGATGGTGATGGGTCTAAAGTTCACACCAGATACTGCTCTCTGTGAATGACATTTAATAATTACAACAGACCATGAGACAACAGCTTTTAAATTCCCATTATACAGATAAGAGAATGGAGTCACAGAAAAACAATATTGATTAACATATCCCAGGTCTCACTTCTGGTAAGTGGTAAACAGGGATTTAGTCAGTCAGATCCCAGAGTTCGTGCCCTTAACCACTACACTAATCCCCTTAAGTTGAGTTTATAATTATGAATTTATGGATGCAGATCTTTGTAATTGTGTGGATTTTCTCCTCCAAAGCTCTTCAGTCCAGATATGGGCACTGATAATATGGAGATCCAGATTTGGAATTTTGACAGGCAGATGTATTAGCAAAATAAGAAGGTAGAGAGTAGGATGAATAAGAAGAGAATAACTGCAGTGATGGACCCTAGACACTAATTTGGGAAGAAAGGACAGGCAGGAGGTGATTGGGCAGTGGTGAAGAAGGACCTGCAGGTCTCAGTAATACCTTAGAGCTGGGACTGTGTGAGTAGCTAAGTGAGAGAGCTTTTTGGGTAAAAGATGGTGCTCAGAAAGTAGGGTCTTTGAGTGCAAGGTCTCACCTGTGGAACAATTTGGCCCTAGGTGTGAAAGTCTGAAGTCAGTTGGAAATGATCAGCTGGAAAGATTTCACGACTTGAGAGTGCAGACTGTTGAACTGGATGTCCACGTGGGTTTGAATCTGGTGAAGTGAAGGTGTCTGAGCAGTCAAGCCTTGAATCCATTCACTGTTAGTCTGCTCAGACCCTTTGTTTCCATCCGTCCTAAAGACTTGTCCTTTGTCTTTGTGGCTTATTTAAGAGAGCTAACCTAAAATTATTCCTCACAGTGTTCTTACAGTTGGGCTTCTGTGAATCCAAAAGATCTCATTTTTCAGCACTCCAATTCAGGGAGGAAAAAAGAGATGCACGAAAGTTTATTCATGGTGTATTCTTATTTCCAAACATTTTCTTCTTGAACTTGCCACCTGGGACAGTTCTGGCTTAAGGAGTAGGGATATGAGGGCTCTGAGGGTTTCTAGTCACAATTTTATTACAATTTGTTTGTTTTCTCTATTACCAGACTCAGGAGTCTCTATAGTAAGAAGCTTGGTAGGGAAAGCACGCTTTGAAGATTTTTCTTTCCCTCCCCTCCCCAGCCTAGCCCAACATGCATTATTTACTTAAAAGCCTAAGCCATTAGCCACAGCCCTCTCAGTAAATACCAACGGTTTGTCTTTCCCACAATTTTAAGGGACTAGCTCTGTGTTCTCCCCGGCATAGAGAGAAAGGGACTTGTCCTATAAAATTCAGTTCTCATGGAACCATGGCTGGATACTTGAGAAATTTCACGTCCTGAGAGAAACATCACTTCAGCTAGTCTAAACGAAAAGCCTTGGCGAACATTTTCTGAAGCTCTGCCCTGCTCCATCATACCCTCACTTTGGAGACATATCCAAGAATCCATACAGACCATGTGTGAGCCAGCAAGCCCTGAGGGGACTGGCAAACCTCCGCAGCCACACACCAAGCTGACAGGAACCATCTGACAAGCAGGATGCACGTGTGCTCAAGAGACGAGAGCCATACGGGAAGAGCAAAGGAGGTGAACATCACCCGTCGCTCAGAGCCAAGATGACAAATCAGTCAGACCCAGGGTAACATGGAGAAAAATGAGCCACGTCCCTGCCACCCATGACCAGTCACCAGCATCCACATACGACTTCCTCACCCATCACAGACAATCATTCCTACATAGCCTGACTGGGGAGGTGAGCTTTCAACAGACAGGGCTCCCCATTCCACCATCACTGGGATACCTGAGAAGTTTATCCCAGGGAAAAAATTCACAAATCTTTTATCATTGATTGTCCTTGGGTGGTGGGGATTCCCTGGTGACTCAGACAGTAAAGAATCTGCCTGCAGTGCCGAAGACACAGGTTTGAACCCTGGGTTGGGAAGATCCCCTGAAGAAGGGTATGGCAACCCACTTTAGTATTCTTAACCTGGAGAATTCCATGGACGGGGAGGCTGGCAGGCTATAGTCCATGGGGTCACAAAGAATTGGACACGACTGAGAGACTAACCTTTTCTACTTTCATCATTGGGTGGTAGATGTATGGGGAACTGGTATTTCCTTCTAATTTTCAAATTTTCTATTTTTATCTAATAAGCATGCATATTATAAAAGAATTATAAGCTTATTTACCCTTGACTCCCCTTACCTCCAAATAAGGTCTTTTTAATGATTTTATGTATAAGTTAGGACAGACAGGAAAGCACTTCTAGCAAAACCTGACTCAGGATTTCTGGCCAAAGAAGGTAGGCTTCTGCAGTGACATTTCATTCTATTGAAGTAGTGCCCCTTCCTCCCAGAGGGGTCCCTCAGTGAACTGGAATGTTCTCAGCACAGGGGAGACACATGAGAGAGAGATTATGACAACACCAACTCTAACACCTGTCAGAAAAATCTTACAGTATTCCTTGGGATATTTAGACACCTTGCCTTTAAGATGGAGAAGTCAATGGCACCCCACTGCAGTATTCTTGCCTGGAAAATCCTATGGACGGAGGAGCCTGGAAGGCTGCGGTCCATGGGGTTGCTGAGGGTCGGACACGACTGAGCGACTTCACTTTCACTTTTCACTTTCATGCATTGGAGAAAGAAATAGCAACCCACTCCAGTGTTCTTGCCTGGAGAATCCCAGGGATGGGGGAGCCTGGTGGGCTGCCGTCTATGGGGTCACACAGAGTTGGACACGACTGAAGTGACTTAGCACCAGCAGTAGCAGCAGCCCTTTAAGAAAGTGTTAGTTGCTCAGTCATATCTGACTCTTTGCAACACCATGAACTGTAGCCCACCAGGCTCCCCTGTCATGGAATTCTCCAGGCAAGAATACTGGAGTGGGTAGCCATTTCCTTCTCCAGGGGATCTTCCTGACCCAGGGATCAAACCTGGGTCTTCTACATTCCAGGCAGATTTTTTTATCATCTCAGCCTCCAGGGTATAAACTAAACTGAATCAAATCCTCCTTACTCCACCTCTACTCAAATTGTTTTTGATCACTGGCTAGCAACGCCCACCCCACCATGTGTGAGACGCCAGCTTTGGGGAGCCAGATTTTGTTTTTATCATTTTATGCAATTCATTTACCTAAGACTTGACCAATTTATCTATGCTCAGTAAAGGAAACATTTCTATCTTCATATCATGGTTTGAGGTTGGATGCTCAGTAGCTTCAGTCGTGTCTGACTCTTTACAACCCTATGGACTGTAGCCCACCAGGCTCCTCAGTCCATGGAATTCTCCAGGCAAGGATACTGGAATGGGCAGTATCCTGGAGAAGATGCCTTCTCCAGGGCATCTCCCTAACCCAGGGATCCATCCTATGTCTCCTGTGACTCCTGCATTGAAGGTGGACTCTTTAGAGCTGAGCCACCAGGGAAGTCCTTGAGGTTGGGGAGAAGATGAAAAAGAGCTAGAAATAAAGTTTAAACAGACAAATACTTAAAGGAAGAAAAAACATTCATTCAAAATGTATTCAAACTTCCTAAATCTAAAGTATTCTGAATGCTAATCATCTTCAATTCTGATATAACTAATATATGACCTGACATCACCCTCCCTACCCCTAGAAAACAGATGCCAGGAGGAGCAGCAGGTGTACATACAGGGCATAGAAACTCTTGGATATGGAAACTTTGAAAAAGTTTTAGTAGAATGAGACCTCTCAAGATTAGAAATGCACCCTTTTTATTAATTTAGTACAACTTGATAGTCATCCTCCTTATCTCTGCCACAGGGGAGCTGTTTCTCTTTAAACTAGGACAAATTTACATAAATTAAAATCTTGCTTTGTTAAGCTTTGAGTTTCAGAGGAGAAGGAAGGGAGATCTATTAATAATCTACAATCTTAGGCATATACTGTGGGCTGGTACTGCAGGCTGGTGGTATTTGATAAGGGCATGTACCTCGCTTTATTTTTGTCAAACCCTCTGACTTGGGAACACGGAGGTTCAGTGGCCAGTGACTTGCCCAAGGTCACTTAAGAGACAGGCTCAAACTCAAGGTCTGTTTGAGTCCAAAACCTCTAACCCCTTTCTCCTTTAGCAGTCTTAAGGATACTTAAGGGTATTTTCCCCATGTGTGCCAATGACTAGGATGATTGGAATTCTGAATCATGTGCATTTAGCCTTATGAAAAAAAGGAGATAATACAAGAAAAGTAAGACCACTGCATATAACAAATTCAGTAGGTTTGCCTAGCCTGATGGCTGACACCTTCAATATGAACTTCTCTTTTCAAATACTTATCAGTTATCTACTCTATTATTTAAACATTTTAAAAACATTCTAAGTTATTTCTCTTTCAGATATAATAACTTTTGAAAGGACTTTCTAGTATATCTTAAACATGTAGGCTTTCTCCTTCAGAGCTCTAATGACTTCTATGTAAAACAAATTCATTCACATGCTCTGAACTTATTCCCCTTGCTCCCCATTTTCACTCATTTAGAAAAGTCTAAGCCAGGTTTTCAAAGTGGCTTTTCCTAGTTTTTCATCTTTTGAGATTTAAATTTTTAATTTATGTCTTTGGTACCCCAGGCCTTCTCGTTTCCTAATTTATTTTTCACTTACTTCAAGCCATCAACATATCGCTGCCCTCAGGTTTGATTTATACTGCCTGGGAACATAATCCAATCATGAATCTTCCTTGGGAATGCCAACATGGCGTGAGAGAGAGAGCTTACTTTAATGATCTTTTTAGAGTAGAAAACAAAAGGCAAAGAAATCAGTGGAACTTTAAAAACACTATTAAGCAAACCGACTAAGCCTATAGGAACTTCAAAAACTTGGCTTGTCTCTAAATTCAAAATTGAAAGCAACAATCCTTTGAGCTATGGCTCTTTGCTAGTCTCTCATTTTTATACACATGAATTGGTATTGACCAGTTGAAGTTATAAATGAAAGACCCAAAATAACCACCTTTTTTTCCCACCTTCATTCCAGATCCTGTGTGCATCTCCACTGAACCCAGGCGCTTCTTGTTTTACCTGACCAGATGAACATATCCAGTCCTGTGTGCTACGCCTCACTGATAACCGAACACGATACCTTCTGAGTCACATGGTGTTTGTGTTGGTTCTTCACGTTGTCAGTCACAGAACTCAATGGTGGTGATTCATCTAAGGAGAATATTTGTTAGCCGGAAGTTGTGGTACCTCCCAGTCACAAGCAAGCCTTAGACAGGGGAGGAACCAGGGAGTCTCCAGGGGCATAAGCTGTAAGAATTCATAGATCTTCTAACCATGCTCTATGTACTGGTTGAAATCCTAACTTTTTTATGTGGTGGAGTATAGCAGGTGCCTTCCCCCTCTCAGTTTAGGTAATTGGTGGGGGGCCTGGTTGAAAGACATCAGGATATATCTACCCAGAGTCTAGATACTCGGTGGGGTTTGGTTGAAAAGATACTGAGAAATATGCGCCTGGTTAAAAGAATCTGGATGAGGGAGGGAAAATACCAGGACTCCATTGAAAGACACCGAGGTGGCTCCATTGTAGAAAGATTCCAAGTACCTAGTTAGCTACAGAAATTAAATCTTGCTTTAAATATTCTGGCCTACCTGGTGGCACAGGAGGTAAAAAATCTGCCTGCAATGCAAGAGACCCGGGTTTGATCCCTGGGTGGTATCCATGGATCAGGAAGATCCCCTGGAGAGTAAATGGTAACCCACTCCAGTATTCTTGCCTGGAAAATTCCATGGACAGAGGAGGCTGACAGGCTACAGTTCAAGGGATCCCAAAGAGCCGGCCATGACTAAGCAACTAACACTTGGCTTACCATACTCAGATTCAAAGACTCTTGGATTTGATGTCTCTTTTTTTCATAGTTAGATTCTCGGGGAAACTATCTCATTAATCCAGCTGGGACAGGTGACTACCCCAAGTCCTTGAGTGCACTCATAGTCACCAACAGTCAAACCTTAGATCCTGGTACCTATGCCTTGAGAAGGGAAATTTACTGTGCCTGGGAGGCTTCTCTAAGAAGTATCTTGTAAATGCAGGCTTCATGCCAATGCATTCACCACTGAATCTTCTGAGGCTGTCTGAAAGGGTGACTGTCTAGGGAACATCTGAGGTTTAATTTGTAAAGACTAAGTTAGTAAATACAAAATTAGCATACATAATACCAATCAATAGAAAAATCTATTTTTACTTAATTTGCAAATATCAATAGTACATGTACTGTGTACAAACACTATGCTATATAACATGGGTCTATTAAAAAGGAACTGATCCCTGCCATCCAAACAAGTGTTTTCTGCTATTGACTTGAAAATCTTAATTCGTGGTCATTTATCCTTTCAACAAATATTTATTGAGCTCCTACTATATAATAGTCTCTGTCATGGTTCTAGGGGATTCAGTAGGGAAGACAGTGGCAAAAATTTCTGTCCTCATGAAGCATTCATTATTAGATAAGAAAAGTCAGTCATGACTGAGAGATGGATCCAGGTCTTGGCCTTATCTCTTAATGGCCAAGGGGCACATTTCTGAATCTCTCTGTTGTTCAGTTTTCTCATTTTTAAACTGAGAATGATAATAGTAACTTCTCACAGTGTTGGCATAAAAGTGTATCTATCATGTACAAGAGCTTCTATAATTGCTATCATCATCTTCATTATGATCACTATCATTATGCAACTCTTCAGAAAGATTTTCAGTCCCTCTTACTCTGAGGTCAATGCTAGCAATTATCCCTCCCTCTACCCAATTCCACCAAAAAGCTCTTTTTAACCAGACTGATAGAACGAAGCATAGGAATTTTATTTACTTACTCATTGGGTGTTCAAGGGACTGTATTAGATATTGGGTTCACCAATAGCAGATGCTGAGATGGAGTTTGGGATTTAAGATGTTTAGTAGGGATCAACACCTGTGAAAATAAGAGAGAAGAAGCAGAATTGAACAAAACTGCTCAAGCCCAGTAAATTTCTGGCCAACCTCAGGATGTCCTGAAGCTAGTACTGTCCATTAAAATGTCCCTATTTGAGACAGGATGGCTAATTTTTTGTATCTCCGTGGCTTTCCTGGTGGCTCAGACAATAAAGAACCAGCCTGTGATGCAGGAGACCTGTGTTCGATACCTGGGTCAGGAAGTTGCCCTGGAGAAGGGAATGGCTGCCCGTTCAAATATTTCTGCCTGGAGAATTCCATGGGCAGAGGAGCCTGGTGGGCTACAATCCATAGGGTCACAAAGAGTCGGACAAGACTGAGCAACCAACACTTTCACTTTCCCTGGGATTAAGAACCATGTCCACTACTGTCACTCACTAGAAATCTGCAGTATTTAGCCAGGATGTCTCCATGTCTACCACAGACTTAGTAAAGCTTGAATAAGGAAAAAGAAACATAATATCAATCCCTAAAAAGTTACAGTTTAGCCAAGGAAAGGCCATGTGGATAATGGTAACAGAAAATGTGCTCAGACAAAGAGCTACTAAGTCTTATGAGACTTCATTTAATAGAAAGATTACTTCTGGCTGAAATAAGAACACAAAATAATAGTGTTTAACTCTTTAGGCTAAGATGATGTTCAAAGATGAATTGAACAAGAAATTAATAAACTCTTGCATGATTAGTGTATTAGTAGTTCTCATTTAATTAAATTGGATCACTTTAATTAAATTGGCATGAGAACATCTGACAGTCTGTATCAGTGCAACTCAAAGTACAGTCCACACACTGTAATGGTCTACAGACAAGTTGTTACCAGCTCTTAACTAAATAAGTACATAGAGTAAGAGTAAACATTTAGAAAAGCTTTTTTTAGAAATTTCCCATCTATTAAATCTTACAGTAAAAAACTTTGCACTTGTATTTTGTACATCTGGTGTTGTTGTTTTTTTTTTCTACCTTATTTTCAGGGTAATTCATTTTATTGTACTTTCTCACTCTTGCTTGGAGAATTCCATGGACCAGGGAGTCTGGCGGGCCACAGTCCATAGGGTCAGGAAAAGTGGGACATGACTGAAGTGACTGAGCACACAAACAAAAGGGTTAGTCTGTGATGGATTCGACTTTTAAAAAATAGATGCTTTTTTACCATGTAATTTAAGTCACTGATCAACATCATTTATGTCTTATTTTCACACATGAATTTAATTTTCTAAAAAATACATTTTCTTAAATTTAAATTTATTAAATCATAAACCATGACTTTTCTTACAGTCATGATTATGAATCTTAATTTGGGAGTAACTGTGTATCTCACTTAATAAATGAGTATATCCCCCTACAAATTGCCTAGAAAGAGAATTAATTTGTGGTATATATGTGGTATATATTAATTTGTGGTATACATAGAATGAGAATTAATTTGTGGTATATATATATATAATTTGTGATATATATATATAAATTAATATATCACATGCTAGTAAAGTAATGCTCAAAATTCTCCAAGCCAGGCTTCAGCAATACGTGAACCGTGAACTTCCAGATGTTCAAGCTGGTTTTAGAAGAGGCAGAGGAACCAGAGACCAAATTGCCAACATCCGCTGGATCATCGAAAAAGCCAGAGAGAGTTCCAGAAAAACATCTATTTCTGCTTTATTGACTATACCAAAGCCTTTGACTGTGTGGACCACAATAAACTGTGGAAAATTCTGAAAGAGATGGGAATACCAGACCACCTGACCTGCCTCTTAAGAAATTTGTATGCAGGTCAGGAAGAAACAGTTAGAACTGGACATGGAACAACAGACTGGTTCCAAATAGGAAAGGGAGTACATCAAGGCTGTATATTGTCACCCTGCTTATGTAACTTGTATGCAGAGTACATCATGAGAAACACTGGGCTGGAAGAAGCACAAGCTGGAATCAAGATTGCCGGGAGAAATATCAATAACCTCAGATATGTAGATGACACCACCCTTATGGCAGAAAGTGAAGAGGAACTAAAAAGCCTTTTGATGAAAGTGAAAGAGGAGAGTGAAAAAGTTGGCTTAAAACTCAACATTCAGAAAACGAAGATCATGGCATCTAGTCCCATCACTTCATGGGAAATAGATGGGGAAACAGTGGAAACAGTGTCAGACTTTATTTTTTGGGCTCCAAAATCACTGCAGATGGTGACTGCAGCCATGAAATTAAAAGACGCTTACTCCTTGGAAGGAAAGTCATGACCAACCTAGATAGCATATTCAAAAGCAGAGACATTACTTTGCCAACAAAGGTCTGTCTAGTAGTCAGGGCTATGGGTTTTCCAGTGGTCATGTATGGATGTGAGTGTTGGACTATAAAGAGAGCTGAGCACAGAAGAATTGATGCTTTGAACTGTGGTGTTGGAGAAGACTCTTGAGAGTCCCTTGGACTGCATGGAGATCCAACCAGTCCATTCTAAAGGAGATCAGCCCTGGGATTTCTTTGGAAGGAATGATGCTAAAGCTGAAACTCCAGTACTCTGGCCACCTCATGCGAAGAGTTGACTCATTGGAAAAGACTCTGATGCTGGGAGGGATTGAGGGCAGGAGGAGAAGAGGACAACAGAGGATGAGATGGCTGGATGGCATCACTGACTTGATGGACATGAGTCTGAGTGAACTCTGGGAGTTGGTGATGGACAGGGAGGCCTGGCGTGCTGTGATTCATGGGGTTGCAAAGAGTCGGACACAACTGAGTGACTGAACTGAACTGAACTGAATATATATACCACAAAATAACATATATATTAATTAATTAATATATTAATATATATATGCACATTATATATATATATACTCCCACCTGGGAAGCCCATATGTGTGTATATATATATAGTGTGTGTGTTTATATTTAGCACAGAGGTTTTTAATATTTATTTATATTATATATATATAATATCTATATAATACTACATATAATACATATGTGGATCTTAGTTGTGGCACTCAGGATCTTCAGTCTTGCATGCAGGATCTTTCTGTTGTAGCATGTGTGATCTTTAGTTCCAAAATTCAAACCTCAGTTGCAGCATGTGGGATCTAGTTCTCCAACCAGGAATTGAACACCAGACCCCCTGCACTGAGAACATGGAGTCTTAGCCACTGGACCACGAGGGAAATTTCAGCACAGAGATTCTTAACTGCCTGAAATCCCTGGAGTGATAAGAATGTCATATGTATGATAATGAGATGACTGGTGGTTGGGACCGGTTGAGGGGGAGGGTGGAGTTCCCTTGATAGTTACAGGATGGGAGCTGGTCACCAGAAAGCCTATGATTAGGGAGTTGGAACCATTAGCACCATCCTTGACCTCCATGGAGGGGAGAGGGGCTAAACATTTACTTAATCACCAATGGCCAATGACATAATCAATCTTGCCTACATAATGAGACCCCCATAAAACCTCTTGAAGCGTTTGAAGAATTTCCAGGTTGGTGAACACATGGAAGAGCTGGCAGTTTGGTCCCACATTCTCCCACCTCCACTCTGCTTTTTCATCTCCTCCATTTGGCTATTCCTAACTGTATCTTTTATAATAAATATACAAACCGAAGTTAAGTGTTTTCCTGAGTTCTGTGACTTGCTTTATTGAATTAGAAAATTTGTGAACAAGGTGATGGGAACTTCTACATACATAGTAAACCAAGCAAATTCAGAGGATCTTGGACACCTCATTTGTAGCTGTCATCTGAAGAGGGGGCACTCTTGTGGGACTGAGCCCTTGACCTGTAAGGTTAGTGCTAACTCTGGGTACTTAGTGTCATAACTGATTTAAATTTCAGGACACCAAGTTGGAGCCAGAGAATCAGATCATTAGAGAATTTGTTAGTATTAGAAAACAGCATGCATTTGGTGTCAGAAGTGATGTCAGATAACAGACAAAGCTATTTTATGAGTCCAATTTTCTACTAACTTTTATTTAATTATGAGGTATTCATATGTATATGACATTAGCAGAATGAAATAAAACCAAATGAGAATGCAATAAATTCCCTAAAATAGCATTGGTAGAGAAATACATTTCTGATAAAATATTTACAATCTTCAAAATAAGTCACCAAGCATAAAGAAATATCATGATTTTAAAATTTTGTCCACAGTACCCTCAAGCTACAAAAGAAACATAAAGAAAAATGAACAGAGCAAAATGCACTGAGATGAGAAGTTGCTCCTTATACAGAGCCTGCCCCAAGGTATTTCAGAGTAGACGATTCTGCCATAATATCTGTTTCCCTGGATTTTATGGAAATTCCCAGCCATCATAAATTATTTGTGTTTATGTTAGAAGGAAGATAATGCAAACATCATACAACTATTGAATTAAAATCCAGCATACAGACAACATTAAGTTAGTGAGAATATATTTGTAAAAACAGATCCTTTTTTTTTTTTTTCCAAAAATAAAATATACTGGAGTAGGGGGTAAGATGGCAGTGTAAGAAGTCTCTGAGCTCCCCTCTCCCAACAAACACATCAAATCTACAACTACATATAGGGCACCTCTTGCTGAGAATGACCTGAAGTCTATCAGAATGGTTGTCTGACAACCAAGGCTATAAAGAAAGAATCATAAGGTGTCTGGTAGAAAGGGAGGAGAAAGACATATCTGTAATATGTGAGTGATAAAACTAGATGAATTTCAGACCCAGAATCTAAGAAAGAGATCATTAAAAATAATCATTCTCTGACACTGAAGTTGTTGAACTTTAATATCCAAAAAATCAAATTAACTATAATTACTGCAATTTGGATATTGATGACTTCTAAAATAAATATCCTCCCTTGTTTTCTATTACTCATCCTTTAAAAGAATCTCTAATTTGTAAATAATGTAAAATAAGCCAAAACCTTGGCTACTTTAATAAATCATTAGGATTTTGTTGCCAGGATATGAAGTTTGTGTATTGAACTGAAAACAGAAAGAAAAAGACTTGACAGTAAACATTAGTTTATGTGTATCAAGTATTGGTTGATAAAGATCAATATTTAACCCTATAGGAAACATTGTATGAGTATATATGATAGACACTCAATAAATTAATTGCTTAATGTGTGACTAAACTAATTAATAAATTAATTAACATTCTTAAAAAGGAGATTCTCCTACAGAAATAATTTCTTTGGAAAAACTGTCCTCCGGCTTCATCTAATTTTCTTGAGGGATGAATCTTTGCTTACCAAGAAAGTCTTCAGTTTACAGTTGAGTTTTCTGAATGAAACTAATCCCCATAACCTAGATCTTTTCCTGAGGTCTAGTCTATCTTACAAAATAAATGAATAAACTGATATTTTGCATTTGTATTGGATTTTTATGTTTGGTGAAAATCAATTGATTTCCCAAGATCTGACCATAAGATAAAAGACAAAAGTTGCTCCAGAATAAACAAGTTAAAATCATGAGCCCTAGAGAACCTTGAGAGTCCCTTGGACTGCAAGGAGATCCAACCAGTCCATTCTGAAGGAGATCAGCCCTGGGATTTCTTTGGAAGGAATGATGCTAAAGCTGAAACTCCAGTACTTTGGCCACCTCATGCGAAGAGTTGACTCATTGGAAAAGACTCTGATGCTGGGAGGGATTGAGGGCAGGAGGAGAAGGGGACAACAGAGGATGAGATGGCTGGATGGCATCACTGACTCAATGGATGTGAGTCTGAGTGAACTCCGGGAGATGGTGATGGACAGGGAGGCCTGGCGTGCTGCAATTCATGGGGCTGCAAAGAGTCGGACACGACTGAGTGACTGAACTGAACTGAACTGAGAGAACCTAAAGTAGAAATTCATTTATGAAATGCAACCTGGAGCAATCACCTGGACTTGTCTACTCCTCATCTTCATCATCACTAGCATATTTTGCACACATACATGCACAGACACATACACTCCTATTAGAATAATTCTGACCTGCTCACTTTCCCTCTTCTATTCCAGTTTAACCCCTAAAGAGATGATGTTAAAGCCAGAAATGCTTTACAACACTTTCCTAGGGAGAAGAAGAGTGATAAACTCTAACTGGCTGCTTGCCATTGTTGAGAGGAAAGCCAGAAAATATCTGATCAACACTTCCACAGTGTTGCCCAGCTCTCTCACTTCTTTATGGGCTAATGGTTTATGCCTGTCATCCCCTGAATGTCACGTCAATCTTTAGGTTGACAGAAGTAATGATTTAGGACTTAAGTAGATCCTATCTTTTTAAAGATCCAATAGAGTTGTAGATCTTAGAAAGGATAACTTATACTCACCATACTCAGAAAATATTCAACTATCCCTTTATAACTCTTTCATAAAGAGTTTTCTTTAGGCAATACTTTAAGCATTTTATAATTACTGAATAAAGGTAAACATCTCAATACCTGAGTTCAATAAAATTTGCCAACCAAATTTTATTTTTTTACAATAAAAATAATTTAAATTTTTTACACTAAAGTGTAACTCCAAGTAACTTTAGTGTTTTAGAGTAATTGGTGGTGAAAATCAGAAGAATTCGTTGGAATTTCCAAGACTATCAAGGAATTAAAATCCCAGATAAGCTCAGCATGTTTGTAATGGAGTGAAACTTCGGGATTAGTTGGTTTTGTTGTTCAGTCACTCAGTCGTGTCTGACTTATTGCGACCCCAACAACCGCAATACGCCAGGAGTGATTACAGGAATGGCGTCTGCCCAGGCAAACATTATTACTCCTGTTTTCCTGTGTTGTTCAGTCACTAAGTTGTGTCCAACTCTGTGACCCTTTGGGTTGCAACAAGTCAGGCTTCCCTTCCTTCACTGTCTCCCAGAGTTTCCTTAAACTCATTTCCATTGGGTTGATAATGCCATCCAAACATCTCATCCTTTGTCCCCCTCTTCTCCTCCTGCCTTCAGTCTTTCCCAGCATCAAGGTCTTTTCCAATGAGTCGGCTCTTCACATCATGTGACCAAAGTAGTGGAACTTCAGCTTCAGCATCAGTCCTTCCAATAACATTCAGGTTGATTTCCTTTAGAATTTACTGGTTTGATCTCCTTGGTGTTCAGAGGAGACTGAAATCTCAGGAGGCTAAATGTCACACAGTGTCACACAGCTGATAGGTAGATATCAAAGAATGAAGCCAGACCTAGCTGGGGTCTCAAATCTCATATATTCTCCAGTTTCTCTGGTAGGGAAAGGGGAAACAGGAAACAACATTTGAATATAGTTAGCGTGTCAAAGATTTAGAGAATTCAGATGAAAAATCTGTGGATTTGGTTCATGAAAAGAAAAGCAGAGTTCTAAAGTGCTTGTTTGTTCAATTTATTCCTCCTACAAAATAAACCCTAAGTTGGGGAATAAGCATGATTTTTCTCGGCCTCTATTAGAATGTATGTTGTTTGGACGACAATGAGAATATATACTCCTAAAATTCTGGTCCCTCTGATGTTTTCATTGATTCTTTCTCTGATCCCTTATGTCATCCTTCTTCCCCTTCCCCTACATCCTTCCCTTCTTCCTCATCTCCCTCTCCAGGTGCATAACTACCATCACTTTCCTCCCATCAGGCACACACCCTTTTCAACACATCCTATATTCTGGGAATTTTCTGGATTAATTTTTTCTCATAAAGTCCAACAGAAAATGAAGAGAAAATGCAAAACTGACCCTCCGTTTTAGCTGTGGGAAAGCTTCTTGTTGCTAGGAAACCAACAGTAGGTGCTAACCATCCTTCTCTAAATGAGGGCAGTTCCCAGCAGAATAATTCTTTTTGTGGAAGAACCTAGACCGTGATTTCACTTCTTATCTCCAACTGACTCTGTCCACATGTATGCTTTTATTCTTCAATAACAAGCAGCAGGAATGATTAAAAATAATTTTGGAGATGTGAAATTACACCTTTGAGGAAGATCAGAGGAGTTGTGTAACATAATGTAGTCATAAGATTGAAGGGTCTCTAAATATTCAGATCATTATTTCAGTGGGGGTGCTGTTCTGCATGGAGTAAAACTAGAAAATCGTTTAAATCATATTTGGGTTCAATATATGATGGAAGGATTATTGCTGGAAGTTTTTACATTTCAACTGATATAGGCATATGGATAGATGGAAGTATTTAAATATGATGTTGTCTGTACACAGCATGTCATTACTTAAACCATTAACAAGGCACATCCTCTGAGTTGATTTTCTTATGTTTTTTCTGTCACAAACATATGTTGTAAGTTGTTTGCTCGAGTCGGGCCTGGAAGAAGCTAAACTTAGAGATCTAGGATTATATCATTTAAAAGTGAGAGAAAGGATAGTAGAGGACATAGGACTTTAAGAAAGAAATGATTTATTCATTCATTGAACAATTACTGGCACATCAGTTACATGCCAGGCTCTTTCTAGACGTTGGAACAAAAAGGTCTAACCTCTCAGAGCTTGTGCTTTGGTGGGAGAGATGATTAATAAACAAGATAATTAAGAAAAATATATGTTGGATAATGTTATACTAAGAAAAAAATAGAGCAAGACAGGGAGATATATGAAATGTCAGGGTAGGTGCTGAAAGGTGAATTTTAAATTAGAATCTGATGAAAGTGAGGGGGAGAAATATGCAAATGTCTGGGGGAAGAGCATTCTGGGCAGAGTGAACAGCAGTTGAAAGGCTATGTGGTAGGAGTGTACCTGACTTGTATGCAAAATAGCAAGGAGGTCAATGAGGCTGCCAAAAAGGTGATGAGAATGGTAGAAATGAAATTGGTGAATTACAGTGTAGAGAGGGTAGATGCGAGAAGATCTTATAAAGCTTTAGTTTATAACAAGAACTTTAACATATTCGTCTGAAACAAATGCGTAACCCAAGAGTCAGTACTCACAGAACAATCATATGCTCTTCTACATATCCCAGTGTCCCTTGCAGGTGGTTCATGTCATGTGCCTTGCTCTGAGCAAAAGAGATGTTTATCACTTCCAGGTCAAGCCAGTAATGGACACTGTGCGTCCTTCATATCTCTCTGCTCTCCTACCATTGTCCTTTGAATTCCACTGTTCCAGATGAAAAGGGATAGAACCATCTGATCCACATCAGACTTCATCTGAATGAAACATAAAGCTTTGCTACCTTAAGCCACTGAGGTTGTTAGGGTACATTTGTTTCTGCAGCAGGGTCTGGCCTGCCTGACCAATATACTGGTAGATGTGGTATTATTCACTTCATTTCAGTTCAGTCGCTCAGTTGTGTCTGACTCTTTGCGACCCCATGGACTGCAGCGTGCCAGACCTCCCTGTCTATCACCAACTCATGGAGTTTACCCAAACTCATGTCCATTGAGTTGGTGATACCATCCAACCATCTCATCCTCTATCATCCTCTCCTCCTCCCACCTTCAATCTTCCCCAGCATCAGGGTTTTTTCAAAGGAGTCAGCTCTTCGCATCAGGTGTCCAAAGTATTGGAGCTTCAGCTTCAGCATCAGTCCTTCCGATGAATATTTAGGACTGATTTCCTTTAGGATGGACTGATTGGATCTACTTGCTGTCCAAGGGTGGAGAAGGCAGTGGCACCCCACTCCAGTACTCTTGCTTGGAAAATCCTATGGACCAAGAAGCCTGGTAGGCTGCAGTCCACGGGGTCGCTAAGAGTCGGACATGACTGAGCGACTTCACTTTCACTTTTCACTTTTCACTTTCCTGCATTGGAGAAGGAAATGGCAACCCACTCCAGTATTCTTTCCTGGAGAATCCCAGGGACAGGGGAGCCTGGTGGGCTGCCATCTATGGGGTCGCACAGAGTCAGACACAACTGAAGCAACTTAGTAGCAGCAGCAGCAGTTGTCCAAGGGACTCTCAAGAGTCTTCTCCAACACCACAGTTCAAAAGCATCAATTCTTCAGCACTCAGCTTTCTTTATGGTCCAACTCTCACATCCATACATGACCACTGGAAAAACCATAGCTTTGACTAGATGGACCTGTGCTAGCAGAGTAATGTCTCTGCTTTTTCATATGCTGTCTAGATAGGTCATAACTTTTCTTCCAAGGAGCAAGCGTCTTTTAATTTCATGGCTGAAATCTCCATCTGCAATGATTTCTGAGCCCCCCAAAATAAAGTCTGACACTGTTTCCACTGTTTCCCCATCTATTTGCCATGAAGTGGTGGGACCAGAAGCCATGATTTTAGTTTTCTGAATGTTGAGTTTTAAGCCAACTTTTTCACTCTCCTCTTTCACTTTCATCAAAAGGCTCTTTAGTTCTTCTTCACTTTCTGCCATAAGGGTGGTGTCCTCTGCATATCTGAGGTTATTGATATTTCTCCTGGCAATCTTAATTCTAGCTTGTGCTTCATCCAGTCCAGCATTTCTCATGATGTACTCTGCATATTATTAGAATAGTTTTAAGAAGAGGACTGAGATTTTCTGCCTTACATTTAACTCTAACTGCCATATTAAGAATAGTCTATGAAGTTGTGGGAAGCCAATGGAGGAGGGATGGGGTGAGGGAGCAGCCTGCAGCACTGGTCCAGGTGGAAAATAGTGGTGGCAGAGCAAGAGTTGTAGCAATAAAATTGGCAAGAAGTAATCAAATTCTGGGTAAGCTGCTGATGGATTGTGAGGTGTGATAGAGAAGAGACACAGAGGGTTTAAACTGAACAAGTGGAACAATGGAGTTGCCATCCATTGAGATGGGGAAGACTGGGAGAAGGGGAAAGACCAACCTGCAATTAGAGATGTCTATTCAAGGTTACGGTTTTTCCAGTAGTCATATACAGATGTGAGAGTTGGACCGTAAAGAAGGCTGAGCACTGAAGAACTGATGCTTTCAAACTGTGGAGTTGGAGAAGACTCTTGAGAGTCCCTTGGACAGCAAGGAGATCATACCAGTTAATCCTAAAGGAAATCAACCTTGAACATTCATTGAAAGAACTGATGCTAAAGCTGAAGCTCCAATACTTTGGCCACCTGATGCAAAGAGCCGACCCACTGGAAAAGACCCTGATGCTGGGAAAGATAGAAGGCAGGAAGAGAAGGGACAACAGAGCATGAGATGGTTGGATGACATCACCAACTCAATGGACATGAGTCTGAGCAAACTCCGGCAGATGGTGAAGGACAGGGAAGCCTGGAATGCTACGGTCCATGGGGTCACAAAGAGTCTGACACAACTGAGCCACTGAACAACAGCAATTCAACAAACAGACTGAATTCAGAATGTAGATGCCTACACATTCAAAGTAAGAATATGGAGTAGACATTTGGATGGAAGCATCTGAAGTTCCAGAGAGAACTTAGTGGTACATGTTGTGTTTGAAACTCACTGGCATATAGATTATTTTAGTCATGGGACTGGATAAGGTCTCCTGAGGAATGCGTATTATTGAAGAAAAAAGAAACTTAAAAATATCATACGTTGTGAAAAAGCATACAAATTCTAGAAATTATTTCTAGGTCAATTGCTGTTGAAAAGCTTCATCTAGAAAAGTAGGCAGATGCTATGCTGAAAAATACCTCAGCAAATCCTTTTCTCATCAGTATTCTGAAGCTGGGAAACAGGATTTACAGTGACAATAGACTTAGAGCAGTGGGTTTTCACCTGTGAAGTAGAAGTTCTACAAAATGCTTATATGGGACAGAAGTGTCTGTGTGGAGAGAATGAAAGTAGTGTCTGCACATAAAGAAGAGCCATTACTGATTGGAATAGAAATCATGTGTTAAAATGATGCCATGTCTCACAGTCAGGCATCTTAGCACCTGAACCCTGACTACGCACCATTGGCGACCTCATTCTTATGCTGATCACACAGCAGCATGGCAAGAAAGACCATGCTGCTTCTTTCTAGGGTCATCTCTAGAAGAAAACAAGTGATGTCTCCATTCTGATTTGATTCTATTTGCATATGAACTTTCCACCCTTCTCCTCAAGGTAAGGAATCTGAGTATTCATTAGATTAAACAACACAAATATATGTATGTGTTTGCAACTGTGTGTTTTCAGAATAAACTCAATGCTATAATGAACAAACTTATTACCTTATTAGCTGAGTACAATTTGTTGTTACTGTTCAGTCACTCAGTTGTTAAAAGGTTTATTTTTAATCCTATCAAAATCCAATTTCACATTTGATAAGTAGCCTTCCATGTAATGGTTCTGATACACAACTCCACCATTTTCTAGGGCCTCAGAATTTTCCATTAAGACCTTCTACATCCAGGCAGGGAAGGCAAGAAGACAATGAATGTGGAAATTTCACAGGGGTTTTCAAGGTATTAGTCCTAGAAGGACTTCCATCCATATTTCACTGGCCTGAATTCAATCCATGGCCTCACCTAAATTCAAGGGCAGCTGGTAGAGGTCACCTAGCTGTGCATAGAAAGAAGAGGAATGGATTGGGTATCTAAACGTTCTCTGTGATTGTGTAAACTGTTGTATTACTATCTGAAGTCTGACCCACATCTTGGGTAGATTTATGAATCTGAATTCCAAATCCAATCCAAATCTGTGACAAAACAGACTCAGACAGAAGTCTCATTGAATTCAAGATTTTTCATCTCCATTTTCACTAGCTGTAATATTGAAATAATTTCTCTTTAAGAATGTGATCTTGGAACTGGTGCAGGCATTTATCAACTTACTGTTATTAAACAATTAAACAAAGTTATTGAGTTTCTTTGATCAGACAATTTTGAGCACTGAATATCTAAAGGTAAATAATAAACAATCCCTGTCTTCAGTGAGGTAACAGTTGAACAGGAGGAATAAACATACAGAGCAGCATTACAGGTCTCAGAGGAAGGTATGAAAAATTAACTCAAATTGGCACAGCACATTTTGAAACAGAGTTCTGAAAAAACGTAAAAAAGAAGATGATGCTTAAAATGAAAGTAAGAAGATGAGAGAGAATTCTCCAGGTGGAGAAGAAAAGGAAGAGAATTACAGAAGAAGGAAATCACACAGCACATCAGAGTTGAGCTCCGAAGGAAAACCTGAAGTGGCAGGTTAGTGTGAAACTGTGAGGGGGCCTTAGATGCTGAACTAAGGAATTTAGACCTTGTACCACAAGCCAAGAGGATCCATAAAGAGATGAAGAGTGACAAGGTTCAATTCATAACTTAGAAAAAGCATTTAGGCAAAGAGAGGCAATAGATTGGAGCTGAGAGGAGCAGAGACACCCAGCAGTTAGAAGGCTATTGCCATCACACACATAGGGATGGAGAAAAGATAGGCTTGATACAGAAACCTACTTTGAAACATAAAATCAATAGGCCTTGATAACTTCGTAGGCAGGGGTCAGGCAAGGAAGAGAGGAGAGCGTGAAATCTAACGCATTTTCCTGTTTCCCTATTCACTGGCATGGTGCCTGGAACGTAGCGAATATTGCTTTGTTGTTTCTGCCCAAGGGAAGTGATTTCAGAAGATTAAGAAGGTTTTTAGTTATAAAATAAATTCCTTTCTCAAAAGCTCTCTAATCCTGAAAATTTATTTAATAAGGGTTTAAAACCTTTCATTATAACACACTTTGTTGTTGAGGCTGCCGGGAAATGGGCACTCTTGAACATCCCCAGTGGGAGTGTACGTGGGTACAAGTCCAACTAAGGGTGATTCGATAATACCTATTAAAATTACAAATGCATACAGCCTTGGACCCAGAGATTCCATTTCTGGGAAATTCTCCTACAGATAAATTTGTACATATTCAAAATGGCTTATGAAAGAGTTTGTCATTGCAGCCCTGTTTTCCACAGGAAAAGACTGAAACAACTCAATTATTCCTAAATAGCAAGTTGATTAAATAACTTATGGTGTACTCATAAAATGAAATTCTGTGGGGATAAAAATAAAAAAGAATAAGTTTATTTTCTATGTATTGACAAAGATCTTCAGAATGTATAAAGTGAAGAAAGTAAAATGTGAACTTAATATGGCGCCTTAGGAGTAAAAGGAGAAGGAAATGGCAACCCACTCGAGTATTCTTGCCTGGAAAATCTCATGGACAGAGGAGCTTGACAGGCTACAGTTCACGGGGTCACAAAGAATTGGACACGACTGAGCGACTTCACTTAAGGAGTAAAAGGGGGGATAAGAAACTGTATTTATATTTGTCTTTTCTTTTATACTCATTAAAAATTCTGGACTGATGCAAAAGAGAAAAGAAAAGTCTTTAAATCATATATATGCATTACTTATTCAAAAAATTGAAATAAAAATAGTCTCCTTCTACAATTGTTTAAAATATAAAACACTCCCCCACTCCCTGTTTATTTACTATTCACAATCCTAGATATTACATTGACTTAAATTTGCATCAATATACACATAATATCAGATTTTTCATAAGACCAGAAGAGGAAGGGAAGATAGAGGAAGCAGAGATGACAAATCCAGAGAACTCTGAATGCCTGAAGAACTAAAATAAGGGGGGTACCATAATAGAGAAATGTATGGAAGAAAGTGCGTCACCAAACAGAACTCTTATCTGCTTTATAATATTGCAATATATTTAAAACACACACATACTTTGTTGGGCTATTTATCACAAAGATGCTGTTTCTTTAGGGCTTTTTCACTGGCTATGACATGCCCATTAGTTAATCAGAAGTACAGGCAAAGTTTTTCAGAATTGAAATATTAATAAACCTGAGGTTTGTGGTTTCTTGAAATTTTCCTCTAGGTGTTTCATAAAAATTGGATCACATTTAAAAGTAAAGGTAAATTTGCCTGGACTCTGGCAATTTACCAGCTACAAGACCTTCATCTGAAGAATATTGATAGCTAAATCTGTTTGAAGGCTGGTGTTTGGCCATTATCTGCGGACTCAAGAAAATTAATTATTCTTACCACACTAGCACAATTCCTGCAAGAAGCCATGGCCTATCTGAGTAATAGATTTTTCACGTTCAGTTCAGTTCAGTTAGGTCGTTCAGTCATGTCCAACTCCTTGTGACCCATGGACTGCAGCATGCCAGGCCTCTCTATCCATCACCAGCTCCCGGAGTCCACTCAAACTCATGCCCATTGAGTTGGTGATGCCATCCAATCATCTCGTCCTCTGTCGTCCCCTTCTCTCACCTTCAATCTTTCCCAGCATCAGAGTCTTTTCAAATGAGTCAGTTCTTTCCATCAGGTGGCCAAACTGTTGGAGTTTCAGCTTCAACACCAGTCCTTCCAATGAATATTCAGGACTGATTTCCTTTAGAATGGACTAACTGGATCTCCTTGTGGTCCAAGAGACTCTCAATTGTCTTCTCCAACACCAAAGTTCAAAAGAATCAATTCTTCGGCATTCAGCTTTCTTTATAGTCCAACTCTCACAACCATAAATGACTATTGGAAAAACCATAGCCTTGACTAGACAGACTTTGTTGGCAAAGTAATGTCTCTGCTTTTTAGTATGCTGTCTAGGTTGGTCATAACTTTCTTTCCAAAGAATGTCTTTTAATTTCATAGCTGCAGTCACTATCTGCAGTGATTTTGAAGCCAAGAAAAGTAAAGTCAGCCACCGTTTCCACTGTTTTCCCATCTATTTGCCATGAAATGATGGGACCAGAAGCCATGATCTTATTTTTCTAAATGTTGAGTTTTTTTTTGTTTTTTTTTTTTTTAAATGTTGAGTTTTTAAGCCAACTTTTTCACTCCCCTCTTTCACTTTCATCAAGAGGCTCTTTAGTTCTTCTTCACTTTCTGCCATAAGTGAGGTTATTAATATTTCCATATCTGAGGTTATTGATATTTCTCCTGGCGATCTTGATTCCAGCTTGTGCTTCATCCAGCCCAGCATTTCTTATGATATACTCTGCATATAAGTTAAATAAACAGGGTGACAATATACAGGCTTGACGTTCTCCTTTCTCGATTTGGAACCAGTCTGTTGTTTCATGTCCAGTTCTAACTGTGGCTTCTTGACTTGCATACAGATTTCTCTGGAGGCAGGTCAGTGGTCTGGTATTCCCATCTCTTAAAGAATTTCCCACAATTTGTTGGGATCCACACAGTCAAAGGATTTGGCATAGTCAATAAAGCAGAAGATGATGATTTTCTGGAACTTTCTTGCTTTTTTGATGATCCAACAGATGTTGGATGTTTGATCTCTGGTTCCTCTGCCTTTTCTAAATCCAGCTTGAACATCTGGAAGTTCATGGTTCACACACTGTTGAGGCTTGGCTTGGAGAATTTTGAGCATTACTTTGCTAGCATGTGAAATGAATGCAATTGTGTGGTAGTTTGAGCATTCTTTGGCATTGCCTTTCTTTGGAATTGCAATGAAAACTGACCTTTTCCAGTCCTGTGGCCACTGCTGAGTTTTCCAAATTTGCTGGCATATTGAGTGCAGCACTTTCACAGCATCATCTTTTAGGATTTGAAATAGTTCAACTGGAATTCCATCACCGCCACTAGCTTTGTTCGTAGTGATGCTTCCTAAGGCCTACTTGACCTCACATTCCAGGATGTCTAGTTCTAGGTGAGTGATCACACCATCATGATTATCTGGGTCATGAAGATCTTTTTTGTATAGTTCTTCCGTGTATTCTTGCCACCTCTTCTTAATGTCTTCTGCTTCTGTTAGGTCCATACTATTTCTGTCCTTTATTGTGCCCATCTTTGCATGAAAAGGTCCCTTGGTATCTCACATTTTCTTGAAGAGATCTCTGGTCTTTCCCATTCTATTGTTTCTTCTATTTCTTTGCATTGCACACTGAGGAAGGCTTTCTTATCTCTCCTTGCTATTCTTTGGAACTCTGGATTCAAATGGGTATATCTTTCCTTTTCTCCTTTGCCTTTAGCTTCTCTTCTTTTCTCAGCTATTTGTAAGGCCTCCTCAGACAACCATTTTGCCTTTTTGCATTTGTTTTTCTTGGAGATGCTCTTGGTTTCTGCCTCCTGTACAATGTCACAAACCTCTGTCTATAGTTCTTCAGGCACTCTATCAGATCGAATCCCTTGAATCTATCACTTCCATTGTATAATAGTAAGAGATTTGATTTAGGTCATACCTGAATGGTCTAGTGGTTTTCACTACTATCTTCAATTTAAGTCTGAATTTGGCAATAAGAAGTTCATGATCTGAGCCACAGTAAGCTCCTGGTCTTGTTTTTGCTGACAGTACAGAGCTTCTCCATCTTCGGCTGCAAAGAATATAATCAATCTGATTTCGGTGTTGACCATCTTGTGATGTCCAAGTGTAGAGTCTTCTCATGTTGTTGGAAGAGGGTGTTTGCTATGACCAGTGCATTCTCTTGGAAAACTCTATTAGCCTTTGCCCTGCTTCATTCTGTACTCCAAGGCCAAATTTGTCTGTTACTCCAGGTATCTCTTGACTTCCTACGTTTTCATTCCAGTCCCCTATAATGAAAAGGACATCTTTTTTAGGTGTTAGTTCTAGAAGGTCTTGTAGGTCTTCATAGAATCGTTCAACTTCAGCTTCTTCAGTGTTACTGGTCAGGGCATAGACTTGGATTACTCTGATGTTGAATGGTTTGCCTTGGAAACAAACAGAGATCATTCTTTCATTTTTGAGATTGCATCCAAGTACTGCCTTTCAGACTCTTTTGTTGACTCTGATGGCTATTCCATTTCTTCTAAGGGATTCTTGCCCACAGTAGTAGATATAATAGTCATTTGAGTTAAATTCACCCATTCCGGTTCATTTTAGTTTGCTGATTCCTAAAATGTCCATGTTCACTCTTGCCATCTCCTGTTTGGCCACTTCCAATTTGCCTTGAGTCAAGGACCTAGCATTCCAGGTTCCTATGCAATATTGCTTTTTACAGCATCAGAATTTACTTCCATCACCAGTCACATCCACAACTGGGTGTTGTTTTTACTTTGGCTCCATCCCTTCATTTTTCTAGAGTATTTCTCCACTGATCTCCAGTAGCATATTGGGCACCTACTGACCTGGGGCTTTCATCTTTCAATGTCCTACATTTTTGCCTTTTCATACTGTTCATGGGATTGTCAAGGCAGGAATACTGAAGTGGTTTGCCATTCCATTCTCCAGTGGACCACGTTTTGTGAGAACTGACCCATCCGTCTTGGGTGGCCCTACTCAGCATGGCTCATGGTTTCAATGAGTTAGACAAGGCTGTGGTCCACATGATCAAACTGGTTAGTTTTCTGTGACTGTGGTTTTCAGTCTGTCTGCCCTCTGATGGAGCAGGATAAGAGGCTTATGGAAGCTTCCTGATGGGAGAGACTGACTGAGGGGGAAACTGGGTCTTGTTCTGATGGGCGGGGCCATGCTCAGTAAATCTTTAATCCAATTTTCTGTTGATGCTTGGGGCTGTGTTCCCTGCCTTTTATTTGACCTGAGGCCAAACTATGGTGGAGGTAATGAAGATAATGGTGACCTCCTTCAAAAGGTCCCTTGCACACACTGCCGCACACAGTGCCCCCAACCCAGCAGCAGGCCACCTCTGACCCACACCTCTGCCAGAGACTCCTGGACACTCACAGTCTAGTCTGGGTCAGTCTCTTGTGGGGTCGCTGCTCCTTTCTCCTGGGTCCTGGTGAGCACACAGTTTGTTTGTGCCTTCCAAGAGTCTGTTTCCCTAGTCCTGTGTAAGTTTTTGTGGCTCTATGGTGGGGTTAATGGTGACTTCCTCCAAGAGGGCTTATACCATAGCCAGATATGCTACACCCAGAGCCCCTGCCCCTGCAGCAGTCCACTGCTGACCCATACCTCCTCAGGAGACACCCAAACACAGTTTTGTCTCAGTCTCTGTGGGCTCTCTGGGTCCTGGTGCACACAAGGTTTGTTTGAGCCCTCTGAACATCTCTGGAATGTATGGGGTTTGATTCTAAATGCGATTTTGCCCCTCATACCATCTTGCTGGGCTTCTCCTTTGCCCTTGGATAGGGCATATCTCCTCAAAGTCACTCCAGCACTGTGCAGCCCTTTTATATCACTTATATTTTTGAAGATTCCTCCATGATCCTAGAAGACATTCTTTAATAATACTTCTATCTAGAGATGGATTCCATATCAGCAACTCAAAAAAATATTTATTCTCCCCAAAAGCTAAGTTGCTTACTTTGTTCATTGGATAAGTAACTAAGTAGCATACAATCTAACAGGAAGTAGGAGACAGCTAGTAAAGGAAGAGTCTGTTAATTTGTCTCCTTACTACACCCAGAAAGTCTCTGGAGACCATACCAAAATGGAAGACACTTGTTGATAATCTTGGATCAAAATCAACAACCTGGTACACCCTGCTAGTACAAATAGTACAACTAGTTTTAATTACTCAACTCAACTTTGCCATCTCTATCAGCATTTATTCTGCAATTAAGAAGAGAGCTTTTACCATTTGCCATTCAGCATACGTTTTTTTTCTTTCCTGCTGTCAATGGTGCTCAGTCACGCAGTTGTGTCAGACTCTTTGTGGCTCCATGGACTGCAGCCTGCCAGACTTCTCTATCCATGGAATTTTCCAGGCAAGAATACTTGAGTGGGTTTCCATTTTCTTCTCCAGGCTGCTGTCAATAAGACCACTTATTATATCCATTTTCCTCTACCACAAACTGCTCTGACCTTTCTCATGAATTTCTGGAGGACATGCTTGTCACCTCACAGAAGGGGAACCCTGGTATTATCTGTCCTTAGCACACACCCTCAGAGCATGGGGAAGGAGACACAGTGAATGTCATTTCCACAGATGGCCTGTTGAGAAACCAAAAACCTACGAACCTCGACTAATGACTGTTCTCATGAAGTATGGCAGATTTTGAAACCTCCAGTTTCTCTTTTGCTGTTTCTGCTAGGAAGCCTCCCACCACCCATCTGCCCTTACTTTAGCTTGTACTGTTAAGCAGGAGGAATTGCTGACCTGGGACACAGTGTAATTATTTTGATATTATTATTATTCTTTCCTAAGAGAAATTAGACTCTGGTTCTGATGAAGGACAGGGATGAGAGGAGAAAGAGCTTCCAGATTGTTGAGTTGGATTGGGCTCTTCTGAGTCTCAGAGACCTGTACCTACTCATGCTGATATATCTAGGTAATATCCCCAAGTAGGTCAAGTGAGCTTTTTTTTTCCTGTTGTAAACTATTGTGAAGCTTCAGAAATTTCTTCTTAAATCTCATTCCTCCATGCTTCCTCACCATAGTTTTTTTGTTGTTGTTGTTTGTTTGTTTTTTGCTTTATAAATTGTTTAGATTTCAATCAATCTGGTCCACTGGAAGATGATTTTTTCAAACACAGAGACCACACCTTATACATCTGTAGCCATCAGAAGCCACCACATATCCAAGGCATTGAGCAAGCAGTAGGTTTTCATAAAATATCTGCTCCTATCTTTAGAGCCATACATCAGGAATCATTCCTCCAATATTAGTATTTACACCTGCACAATAACTTAAAGATAATCAAGTCTTATAAAATTCCTTACTTTTTAAGTCAGATATTTCTAATTATATTTTAAACATCCATCTCTTTTGTCAGTATATTTGTAGCTTTAAATGTGACTGCAGTTTTATCTGTAACATTTATTTATGATATAGTTGTTCGTATTAGAGACTGTTTGACACTTTTTTTAAAAAAAATTGAAAATCTCTGGGATGGCAGACAATCCTTACTGCATTAGTTTATTTGGATGAGAAAGGAATGTTAAAACTTCTTCCCTTAAGTTTATTGTAGCTGCTCCTGTGATTCTTAGTCTTATCAGGAAATCAATCAATCAAACCATAAATTTGGTTTTACAAAAATTGTTTGAGGGAAGAAAATGATCTGAAGGAAATGATAAGCAAAAGCATGGCTTACAGAGTGAATTTTGCATCTATGGGGCCATTCATTAATGCAGCAAGATATGATGAGCATGTACTATACAACAGGACTGTTCTTGCTTCTTTGGAACTTCCTACATGCCAAGAGAGACTGACGTTAATAAAATATTAAACACATTTAGGCATAAATTAAATTTTTAAAATTAAACTGTACTTAACAGTTTGAGGGATTAACTAACACTCTCCATTCATTCTACTAAACGTCCTGACTAATGTTCATGCTAACTAATACTGATTACTCTGCCAGGATGGTCTCCTTCTTTTCTGTTACTGTAAATTATGTCATATGCTTTCCAAGACTCAGTTGTGTTTGCTCCAAAACCCACTGATGCCAGTTGCATCGTTCAGTTCAGAGGCTCAGTCAGGTCTGACTCTTTGCGACCCATGAATCACAGCATGACAGGTCTCCCTGTCCATCACCAACTCCCAGAGTATACTCAAACTCAGGTCCATTGAGTCAGTGACACCATCTAACCATCTCATCCTCTGTCATCCCCTACTTCCCCTGGCCTCAATCTTTCAAAAAGCATCAGTGTCTTTTCCAATGAGTCAGCTCCTTGCATGAGGTGGCCAACTATTGGAGTTTCAGCTTCAGCATCAGTCCTTCCAATGAACACCCAGGACTGATCTCCTTTAGGATGGACTGGTTGGATCTCCATGCAGTCCAAGGGACTCTTAAGAGTCTTCTCCAACACCACAGTTCAAAAGCATCAATTCTTCGGAGCTCAGCGTTCTTTATAGTCCAACTCTCACATCCATACATGATTACTACAAAAATCATAGCCTTGACTAGACGGACCTTTGTTGGCAAAGTAATGTCTCTGCTTTTTAATATGCTATCTAGGTTGCTCATAACTTTCCTTCCAAGGAGTAAGCATCTTTTTATTTCATGGCTGCAATCACCATCTGCAGTGATTTTGGAGCCCAGAAAAATAAAGTCAGCCACTATTTCCAATGTTTCCCCATCTATTTCCCATGAAGTGATGGGACTGGATGCCATGATCTTAGTTTTCTGAATGCTGAGCTTTAAGGCAACTTTTTCACTCTCCTTTTCACTTTGATCAAGAGGCTCTTTAGTTCTTCTTCGCTTTCTGCCATAAAGGTGATTTCATCTGCATATCTGAGGTGATTGATATTTCTCCTGGCAATCTTGATTCCAGCTTGTGCTTCTTCCAGCCCAGCATTTCTCATGAGGTACTTACTCTGAATATAAGTTAAATAAGCAGGGTGACAATATACAGCTTGATGTACTCTTTCTCCTTTTTGAAACCAGTCTGTTGTTCCATGTCCAGTTCTAACTGTTGCTTCCTGAACTGCATATAGGTTTCTTAAGAGGCAGATCAGGTGGTCTGGTATTCCTATCTCTTTCAGAATTTTTCACAGTATATCGTGATCCACACAATTAAAGGCTTTGGCATAGTCAATAAAGCAGAAATAGATGTTTTTCTGGAACTCTCTTGATTTTTCGATGCTCCAGCAGATGTTGGCAATTTGATCTCTGGTTCCTCTGCCTTTTCTAAAACCAGCTTGAACATCTGGAAGTTCATGGTTCACGTATTGCTGAACTGTGACCAGTAACACTGAAGAATCTGAAGTTGAATGGTTCTATGAAGACCTACAAGACCTTTTAGAACTAACACCCAAAAAAGATGTTCTTTTCATTATCAGTGATTGGAATGCAAAAGTAAGAAGTCAAGAAACACCTGGAGTAACAGGTAAATTTGGCCTTGGAGTACAGAATGAAGCAGGGCAAAGGCTAATAGTTTTTTCAAGAGAACACACTGGTCATAGAAAACACCCTCTTCCAACAACACAAGAGAAGACTCTACACATGGACATCACCAGATGGTCAACACTGAAATCAGATTGATTATATTCTTTGCAGCCAAAAATGGAGAAGCTTGATACAGTCAGCAAAAACAAAACTGGGAGCTGACTGTGGCTCAGATCATGAACTCCTTATTGCCAAATTCAGACTTAAAGAAAGTGGAGAAAACCACTAGACCATTCAGGTATGAACTATATCAAATCCTTTATGATTATACAGTGGAAGTGAGAAATAGATTTAAGGGCCTAGATCTGATAGACAGAGTGCCTGATGAATGAACTATGGACGGAGGTTTGTGACATTGTACAAGAGAAAGGGATCAAGACCATCCCCATGGAAAAGAAATGCAAAAAAGTGAAATGACAGTCTGAGGAGGCCTTACAAATAGCTGTGAAAAGAAGAGAAGTGAAAAGCAACGGAGTAAAGGAAAGATATACCCATTTGAATCCAGAGTTCCAAAGAATAGCAAGGAGAGATAAGAAAGCCTTCCTCAGCAATCAATGCAAAGAAACTAGAGGAAAACAATAGAATGGGAAAGACTAGAGATCTCTTCAAGAAAATTCGAGATACCAAGGGAACATTTCATGCAAAGATGGGCTCAATGAAGGACAGAAATGGTATGGACCTAACAGAAGCAGAAGATATTAAGAAGAGGTGGCAAGAATACACAGAAGAACTATACAAAAAAGATCTTCATGACCCAGATAACCATGATGGTGTGATCACTTACCTGGAGCCAGACATCCTGGAATGTGAAGTCAAGTGGGCCTTAGGAAGCATCACTATGAACAAAGCTAGTGGTGGTGATGGAATTCCAGTTGAGCCTTTTCAAATCCTGATAGATGATGCTGAAAAGTGCTGCACTCAATATGTTCAGCAAATTTGGAAAACTCAGCAGTGGCCACATTCTAATCCCAAAAGCAAATTCCAAAGAATGCCAGTTGCATAACTTATTGTAATTAAATACCTTTAGATATGTATCATACAGATCTATGAAACATGAGCATGAAAGTGTGGTTTCCATGAGAACTATAGGAATGATACAGACATAAGCAATAAGGACAAACTACTGAAAAGGTTATTAAATTAAATGTTGGTCAGGCAACTGTAAAAGACTGGGGAGAAAAACGTAAAATGCAAAAGATTTACTTTCTGATTCCCTGTCATATGTCTTTCGCATGTGTGCTAAATCGCTTCAGTCATGTTCAACTCTTTATGACCCTATGGACTGTAGGCCTCCAGGCTCCTCTGTCCATGGGATTTTTCAGGCAAGAATGCTAGCATGGGTTTCAGTTTCCTTCTCCAGCGTATCTTCCCGACTCAGCGATTGAAACTGCATCTCTTACATCTCCTCGTTGGAATTGGCAGGCAGGTTCTTTACCACTAGGGCCACCTGGGAAGCCCTCACATATCTTTTAGTTCTCTTGAAAAAAAAAAAAAGAAAAAAACTGAAAGACGTAGATATTGCATTTTGTGTGTTGTTGATACAAAAGATATGATGGATGACTTCAGTCAATAAACCTAAACTCAAACAGAAAAGTGAAAAGTGAAAGTGAAGTCACTCAATAGAGTCCAATTCTTTGTGACTCCATGGACTGTAGCCTACCAGGCTTCTCCGTCCATGGGATTTTCCAGGCAAGAATACTGGAGTCCCTTGCCATTTCCTTCTCCAGGAGATCTTCCCAACCCAGGGATTGAACCCGGGTCTCCTACATTGTAGGCAGACTCTTTACCGTCTGAGCCACCAGGGAAGTCCAAACTCAAACAGAAGACCTGCTTCTACATCATAAGATTGGGCAAAAGAGATGTATATTTACATTTTAATTTAAAGTAGAATATTTAAATATTTCCCTCCATTTCACGGCTTTAAGAGACTTGATTAACCAATTACCAGTCCTGGACAATTCAGACAAAAATGTTTCCTCTGAGTATAAAGTGTTTGTCATGTATGTCCCTGAGGTTTAACTGGATATGTTTTCTCTTCGGCAATTCCATCCAAAGAATAATCCAGCATTCAGTGACTGGGGGAAACCTACTTGAAGATTTATAAGCAGTGAATAGCAAACTAATTATAAGAACTACATAAGGTTTACAGCACACACAAAAAACTTTTGAAATTTTTCTTAAAGTGTTTGCCATACTTCGGAGAAGGCAATGGCACCCCACTCCAGTACTTTTGCCTGGAAAATCCCATGGACAGAGGAGCCTGGTAGGCTGCAGTCCATGGGGTCGCTAGAGTCGGACACGACTGAGCGACTTCACTTTCACTTTTCACTTTCATGCATTGGAGAAGGAAATGGCAACCCGCTCCAGTGTTCTTGCCTGGAGAATCCCAAGGATGGGGAGCCTGGTGGGCTGCCGTCTATGGGGTCACACAGAGTTGGACACGACTGAAGTGACTTAGCAGTAGCAGCAGCAGCCATACTTACTGTTAATTTTTTATTACCTTTCAGAACTTAATGCAATGCAGAAAAGAGTTTATAAAACTTTATGACTGCCTGAAAAGTATATTTCTAATATCTTCTAGGATCAAACAGGGATCCTAACTCTATTACTCTCTTAAGGATTCCATCCTTGAAATTACTGTTATCTCTAATAATGTTAATTTTTCAAATAAATGATGGATGGATGTGTGTGCTCAGTCATGTCCGATTCTTTGCAACCCTAAGGACTGTAGCCTACCAGACTCCTGTCCATGAGATTCTCCAGGCAAGGATACTGGAATGGGTTGCATGCCCTCTTCAGGGAATCTTTCTGACTCAGGGATCAAACTGGCATCTCTTATGTCTCCTGCATTGGCAGGCTGTTTCTTTACCACTACTACCACCTGGGAAGCCTAATATAAATAAATGGAAACATGCAATTTGTGATTTTTATTAATAACTATTAAAATATTCTAGAAATATACACATTATACCAAGTAAATCTAATAATCACTTAAAGTTGTGATACCTGCTATAAAGGAAAATAAAATGTGAAAAGTTTTCCCTTAGCAGAAGAGCCCACATGGGGATCAGGATGTCCATGGAAGGCTTCCTTGAAGAGGTAGCATTAAATTACAGCTCAGGTGAAAGGAATAGCATGTGCAAAGGTCCTGAGGAGCAAGAAACTGACTCTGTAAGGAAACAATAATCTCTGTGGGTTTCCCAGGTAATTCAAACAGCAAAGAATCTGTTTGCAATGATGGAGACCTAGGTTTAATGCCTGAGTCGGGAAGATCTCCTGGAAGAGGACATGGTAACCCACTCCAGTATTCTTGCCTGGAGAATCCCATGGATGGAGGAGCCTGCCAGGCTACAGCCCATGGGGTTGCAAAGAGTTGGCACAACTGAGCAACTAACACACACACAGTCTGTGGATCCAGGTTGACAGGAACAGAAGGAGACCACTGAGAGGTGAAAACAAGGAGATGGAAGAGAAGGAAGATGAGTGTTTATAAAAGACTGATGCAGAGATAGATGAGAGAGGGTGAGGAAGCAAGATCTCCTTAGTTGCTATAACATGTAGCCAGGTTCCCTTTCAACTACATGAGTATCCAGATAGTTACATGGTAGGAAAAAAAAAAAAAAACCTGAGGTCAGATGAACTACTTCCTTTCTTCTGTCAAAAATAAAAATTCAGTTCAGTCCTATTTGCTGGAGTGGGGCTTCCCTGGTGGCTCAGATGGGCAAGAATCTGTGATGCAGAAGACCTGGGTTCAATTCCTGGGTCAGGAAGATCCCCTGGAGAAGGGGTTGTCTACCCACTCCAATATTCTTACTGGAGAATTCCATGGACAGAGAAGCCTGGTGGACTCGAGTCCATGGGGTGGCAAAGAGTCACACACAGCTGAGAGACTAACACTTTTCACTTTGACTCTTGGACAACCTGAGTTATATACCAAGCACAACTCTTCTGCAATCAGATTATTTCTGCAGTTATCCCACTGTAATCCAACTCTCCCACTTGACACATACACAAATAAAACCATTCTTTTCAGCTACATCAAAACCATTTCCGTTCTACGCAGCTCCTGCCTTCACTAAAACCGTCCTCCACGTCACTGTTCCCCTCCCCCGCTCAGCTCCCTGCCCCTACCACTTCCTGGCCCTCCTACCATTCCACCAAAAAAAAAAAAATTACCCAGGCCTCCAGCCAGGAAAAGTTGTTAAACCCTGTCCTCTGCAACTTCACAGCACATTTGCTTTAATACCAAAAGAGGATTCATCTTGGCCAATGAGACACAAATGAATATGCAGTGATTCGCCACTTGCTATAAAGCACTGCCAACAATTCCCACTGCTGTGTTCTCTTCTGTTTTTTACAATCAATTAAAAAGGTTCAGTTCATTAGGGGCATGTTTCTTTCCCCCTCCCGAAAATGGAAAGACGAAACGAGCAGCCCTCAGAAGTGGGCACAACTCTTCTGAGAAATACCCAGCAGACAGAGCTTCTTACAGTAACACTTGATTTTAATGGTTCTTTAATGCAGAATTGACAATGGAAACCCCCACTGAAGCCCTCACAGCAGCCTCAATCACCCTAAATAAAAATGACTGCATTGCCAAGATAGGTCATCACCAAGATATCTAAGCCAGCGGAGAGAGAGGGGGAAAAGAAACCCCCTCCCTGTGCTTCCGGCATAAATCCTCCCTTCATTCCTGCACCCTCTAATCCAGCCCCCATTTCCTTATTTAGATGAGCATCCCTTATGCAGTTAGGGAATTACTCCTCCGCAGAGTCTCTATAGGTATCAGCTTTCTGAGAATTGGATTGTTCTTCCCAGAAACCAAAGGGAGCCTCGCTGGTTTGAATGCTCGCTTGTGGGTGAGCCAAGGGGTTGGGGGAGGCAGGTCTCGACTAACCAGCACGACATAGCTCACAGAAGTGCTTCACATCCACTCAGCACCAGCAGCAGATTGAAGGTAATGTTTTCAGAGGTTTTCAAGCTGCTGGGAAATTGTGGGTTTGAGAAAGGTTCTTTAAGCCTTTTGAAATTCAAATTCCATTTCAGCAAAGATGTTGAAATGGGAAGGAGAGGAATGGACAAAGGCCTGAGAATTCACCCATTTATCACGGCCCCTGTTAGCTCCCCCTGCCCATGCCAAGGCCTGTCTGATGGACAGCTGGGTTGCACTGCTAAAGCCCCACCAAGGGGCGGGTTGGGGGAGAAGTCACAGGGACTGGGAGAGCTGACATTAGAAACAGCCGGACTGAGAGACTGCAGTCGTGAGGCTGGGGGGTGGTACCAGGCTGCTCGGTAGCGAGAGCCAAGAACAAATTCGGGTAATGTTAACACTGTTTTCTTAAGCAAGAGAAGTGTAAGGAGCAGCAGTAGTATGGGAATCACACAGAACAAAGTCTAGGCGCTCTGCAGGCTTACCTTCTGGGGCATAACATAACTGTTCATGCTTGAAGACACTGCAGGGGAATATCTGGCATCCAGTTAGTGCTAGGGAATAATAAGGTAGCAGGTGGGACCAGGCAGGACATTGAGAAAGTCACAAGGTAGGAATGTCCTTCAAGCTCAAATAAACAGGAGGTAAAAAGTCAAGTTGCTTAAGGACTTTGTCCTTTAGACAAAGTGGTCGATGGGGATGTACAGTATATTATTAAAGACATGCACCCTGATGGGGCTTCCATGGGCATCCCCAGATGGTCCAGTGGTGAGGACTCAGCGCTTTCACTGACAGGGGACACAGCTTCAATCCCTGGTCAAGGGAACTAAGATCCCACAAGCTGCACAACGTGGGGCAGGGGGAAAACATGCACCCTGAAATCACACAGCCCAGGGCTCACATTCTTCCCCTGCCATCTGCAATTCAGTGGGACCCTCAGTGAATTACTTCTCTGTTAAATGGAACAAGTGGCAGCATCTAGGTCATCAGGATACCTGTGTTAAATATGACCCATGCAAAGCACTAAACCCATCATAAACACTTCAATTTTTTGTCTGTTAAGGGCAACCTGATGCCACCACCAATACTTCCCAAACACACAGGTTTTCATAGTCTCCTATCCTCAAAAGTGTGGCATGTTTTGAATATAGCTTTGAGGGTTCCCACGCACCTGCAGTGATTACAAAGGTTCCTTGTTCCCTGTTGTCATTAATTTTTCCATTTAATTTATCATTTTCCAAATCCTTCTCAGGCTAGCTGTAACTTGATATTAGATGTTGATTGGGGGGAAAGGGGCTGCTCCAGATGAATGAGTTTTACCTTGGGATAAGCAGTAAGGCCATCTATAATGACTGATGGATCATCTGGGTTGTAGTCTGGTCAAATACACAGAGTTCCAAGTAAGGTGGAAATACACCAGAATAGTCTTATCCTGTCTCTGATTAAGCAGCATAAAAGGGAAGGAATTTATGGAGAAATATGATGTCTTTTATTAGAAGAGGAAGAAGAAATGGGAACACAGTCCCTAATGTTCAACAACGCGGCGATCTTCTATGAGTATGGCGATCTTCTAAGAGTATGGCTATGGAGCCTAAGGGACACAGCAGTGTACCACGCAGCACTGCTTTCTCCCACATCCAAAATTACTAAAATAAAAAGTCGCACTCTTTAATACCAGCCTAAGAGAAGTGACAATTACAAAACTGAAGTATTTTGTAACTGCGTAATTATTTAACACGTATCTCCAAATAACTCAAGTTGTTTATAAAGAGGCTAAAAAACACCAAAGAGAAAATTTTACTCAAATAAAACCAGAGGGGTTGGCTGCTAATTTTTAACTCACTTCTCTGATGTGGCTTGGCAGTCCCTAGAATAAATCAATGCTAGATGACATCATGGAGCCTATAGCATCCTTTATCAAAATCTTAACCATTTACCATGCTTGGATTTCCCATTCCATGGACAGAGTATCTAAATCTCCTTTCAATAGCCATCCTGGGAATGGTCACCCACCCTCTGATTGTCACAAACTATATATTCTGAAAATCCAGTTAGAAAGGAAAGCAGAGAAGAAAGGAATGAGACCTACTGTCCAGATTTTAATCTAGAGCATCTATCCAATCAGTGACTCTGGATATCTTGGTTTTCCTCTGTGGAGAAGTAAGTAGGGTTGGGGTAACAGACCTAGACTATAGGGACCTGTCTTCACATGCAGGTAGAAGGATGAGAGGCACACATCACATTCACCCCCTTCAACTAGACCTGCATGACCTGATGTGTTCCCCTCTCCCTCCCAGCCTCTCAGCCCTGTGCTACAGTAGAGGAACTTCTGTGTGGTTACTCATCTACCACCCACTCTCCTCTCCAGTTCACACATGCCTTTCCTTCTGCTTAGAGCAATCTGTTTCTTCTCATCACCTGAGTAAGTCCTGCTGATTTTTCTGATCTCAGTTTAGAAATCACTTCCTCCAGAAACCTTCCCTGTCCCTCCAGTTAAGTGTCATTACACACCCTTCATATGTGATGCTCTAGCAAAATATGTACCCTCTATCTTAGCACCTATCATAAGTCTAGTAAGACTTTTGGCTGCGAGATATGTAAGTCAACTTAAAGGGATATAGGCAATATACAGATTGTGTTATTTTACATAATCTAAAGGCAGGATTTTTTAAAGTCATAACTATCCTTGATTTTACTGAAAGACCATGGAGGAGGTGGGGGAAGGGGTTCCCAGGTAAAGACAGGATTGGAATCAGACCTTAGGAAAGGACTAGAACCAGAAATTGCTAGTTGATAGAATTCCTTCTCCCTCACATTTTTTGCTACCGTCTGTATATCTATTTCCTTCCTGTTGGTTTCTGCACACCAACTTTCTCCACTCTCTAGCCACAAGGAAGAATATAAGAGGTCATGGCTTTAGCCAACATGCAGAAAACTAAATGTCCCTGAATGACAATCCCAAATTTCTTCCATAATCCTTTGGACTCTATTTAAGTTAGGCATCTAACAGAAGGCCCATTATAGAGACAAGAGCAATGGCTTTATGGGATAAACTATTACCCTCCCCCAAAATATATAGTACCATATTATTTGCAATTGCCTACTTTCTTGTCTATATCCTTGATTATTAGTAAGCATTGCACAATTAAGTCAATCTACCATGTCTGTCTTATTCACAATTGTATTCTAATGAAATTGTGCCAGGCACATTAAAGATGCTCAGTTTGTGATAAAAAAGAAAGAAAGAGATACCTGTATAATTCTCTCCATATCAATCAACATTTCTTTTTCCTATCTTTCAAATCCATTTTGACCCTAGGCTCATGTTCACAGAGTAGGTCAACCATTACCACACAATTTGGATTGTGATCTCCTAAATTCCTTGTATATTTTAGCCTCAATTAAACTCTTCCTATTTCCTCCATAAATACTCCCAGGGACTTTACACTTTATATCTCCAAACCTGGAATAATAAAAAAAAAATTATTTATATCATATTATATTGCACACATAGTAATAGGCATATCTCATCCTTTTTGTCTAATCTTATAACACTCTATATTTTCCCTAGTTCAGTTCAGTTCAGTTCAGTCGCTCAGTCGTGTCCAACTCTTAGCTAGGAAATATAGGAAAATCTCGTTCAAGATTACAGCTAAAATAATCTTAGTCCATCTAAATCCAAAACTTAATATCTTTCTACTTTCTAATCTTTTTGCTCATGCAGTCTACTAGGATGAAATATTCTCAAATCCAGTTACCATTGCTAAATATATTTCTGTGTTCCCAGAATCTAGCATATTTTACATTTCATATAAGCATATTAAGTATATTCAATAAATATTTGTTGAGGAATGAAGAATCAGTGAATGCTTAGGTGGTCTCTTTTGGGATAAAAGATACATTAACCATGAGTGAAGTTTTTCCAAAGTCTAACAACTCTGTTGGAGAAGGCAATGGCACCCCACTCCAGTACTCTTGCCTGGAAAATCCTATGGACGGAGAAGCCTGGTAGGCTGCAGTCCATGGGGTCGCTAAGAGTCGGATACGACTGAGAGACTTCACTTTCACTTTACACTTTCATGCATTGGAGAAGGAAATGGCAACCTGCTCCAGTGTTCTTTCCTGGAGAATCCCAGGGATGGTGGAGCCTGGTGGGCTGCCGTCTCTGGGGTCACACAGAGTCCGACACGACTGAAGTGACTTAGCAGTAGCAGCAGCAGCAACAACTCTGTGTTCTTTGTATGCTAACAAAATTAACTCAGATGGAGACAATTACATTAGTAGTTCTACAAAGCTGACTTAGCTGGAGGACTAGCTTGTATCAGATAAAATCTCTAAGAAAAAAACATAAAAACTGCATACAATATAAGACAAAGCAAAATAAAACAGCAGTTACTTAAGACTTTGGAAGAAAACCGAAGTATCTAAGGCTTAAGAGCAGAGATATCAAAGAAAAGAGAATCTCAGAGAAAGGAGTCTAACACATTACAAAAACTTCTCCAAATAGTCACTTATTAACTTTTTAAGAAAAGCTAAGAGGAGCTTTCAACTATCCCACAAAGCTAGGGAGAAAAAAAATGGCATTCGGGGCCTGCCAAGGAGAATGGGCTCTGGTTAACATTCTTGGTTTTTAGTTAAGATTCCTGAATAGCAACATCCTAGGAATTAGAGAAAGCTGAAAATAGAAAATTCTTTACAAAATTTGAATCTAAGCCTTGAAGTATCTCAATACCTAATTGGATCAAGATGATCTATGCATATGCTGACTTTCTACAAGAAATAAAATAAATGCTTTCTGGAGGTATAGGCATATATATATACATGGAAAAGTTATAATTAATCTCAAAAAATGAGGGAAGATAAGAGCAGAAGTCAATCAAATAGACAGCAAATATACAACAGAAAAAAAAATAGAGAAAATTTCTTTAAAAATATTAATAAAAATAATAAATCACCAGAAACATATAGCAAGAAAAAAAAAGAAAGAAGGCACAAATAATATCAGGATAGTAAAAGGGAACATCATTATAGATCCTATGGAAATTTTTAGAAAATATTAAGAGTTATTTTTGCCCATAACTTTGAAGTCTTAAATAAAGTGCGAATATTTTTGACAATTTTTACCTAGTAAAACTGACACACACAAAAACTAAAAATCTAGACAGCCTACTTTAATTAAGTAAATTTATTTGATAATTTCAAAATTCACCTATAAATAGAACCAGAGATCTTGATGGCTTCATTGGTAAAATTCCTCAAATATTTAAAGAGGAATCAATACTCTTGCCTGGAAAATCCCATGGATGGAGGAGCCTGGAAGGCTGCAGTCCATGGGGTCGCTGAGGTTCAGACAGGACTGAACGACTTCACTTTAGCTTTTCACTTTCATGCGTGGGAGGAGGAAATGGCAACCCACTCCAGCGTTCTTGCCTGGAGAATCCCAGGGATGGGGGAGCCTGGTGGGATGCTGTCTATGGGGTCGCACAGAGTCAGACATGACTGAAGTGACTTAGCAGCAGCAGCAATGTCAATATTAAATAAAGTCTTCTAGAAATAGAAGAATATTTTTTTTAATCTTTCACAACTTTTCTAGAAGGTAAGATTAACCTTGGTGCCAAAACTTGAAAAGGACATTACCGGAGAGAAAAATTATAGGCAAATTTCTCTTGTGAATTTTGATATGGCAATTTAAAATAAATATTAGCCAATTGTACTCAGTAAAAATAAAATCAAGATAACACATTATTACCAAGTGCGATTTGTTACAGGATGAGTTTTTTTAAAGGATGAGTTAAAATTTTAAAATAAATCAAATTAATTCACCATATTGGGCTTCCCAGGTGGCTCAGTGGCAAAGAATCTGCCTGCCAAGCTGGAGATGTGGGTTCATTCCCTGGATCGGGAAGATCCCCTGGAGAAGGAAATGGTAACCCACTCCAGTATTCTTGCCTGGAAAATTCCATGGACAGAAGAGCCTAGCAGGCTACAGTTCATGGGGTTGCAAAGAGTCGGACATGACTGAGTGACTAAACCACCACGATCACTCCTTGCTTGGCATCAATAAACATATATTAAAATGTGTTCAACATCATAAAACAGAGAATCTCAGTGGCAAAAAAAGAAAGAAAAATTAAAACTGACAATACTAAGTATGGGAAGGTTTCCTGAGCACTTAGAATTTTTGTATCCTACTGATGACAACGTAGACTAGTACAACCATCTAGTTAAACTCTGACAAGACCTACTAAAATTAAACCTATTGTGGTTAGCAAGTTCACACGGATTCTACTGATTTGAATATAAATGTACACCAAAATACAAGTGTAAGAATATTTACAATAGCATTATTCATAGTGCTCCAAGACTGGAAACAACCAAAACATTTATCAACAGTAGAATGGATAAATAAATTGTGGTATAGTAATTGTATAATGTGTCACTTCATATCCTCTGGGAAGCAAATAGAGTTCTGAGTACTCAATATTTATTAAGAGCACAGTAATGCCCATGACACAGAAGAAGCAGAAGTAGGCAGGGTATATTTGAAAGGCAATGCAGGCTTAACATTTGTGGAAGTAAGGGAGAAATAAGAAAGTTTAGGAAGGGAGGAGCTTCAGACTAACATGTGTCTCTGAGAAAGTCTCAGCTAGTTCAGTGGGAAGTTCTTGGGCAAATAATGTCTATGGAGCAGTCTCACACTGAACAGAAATCCTGCAGCCTAATTCTAGGCCCCTCCTACTATGCTCAGTCATTGGTTAGATACTGCCCATGGGTAGCATGTCCTAGGTTTGAATGCTGCAGCCAATCCCAAAGGCACTGTGGCTGGAGTTGTTGTTGTTGTTGTTCAGTCACTCAGTTGTGGCCAGCTCTTTGAGACCCCATGGACTGCAGCATGCCAGACTTCCCTGTCCTTCACTCTCTCCCTGACTCTGCTCAAACTTATGTCCATTGAGTCAGTGATGCCATCCAACCATCCTCTGTCATCCCCTTCTCCTCCTGCCCTCAATCTTGCCCAGCATTAGGGTCTTTTCCCATGAGTCAGCTCTTTGCATCAGGTGGCCAAAGTATTGGAGCTTCAGCTTTAGCATCAGTCCTTCCAATGTATATTCAGGGTTGATTTCCTTTAGAATTGGCTGGTTGGATCTCCTGGCAGTCCAAGGGACTCTCAAGAGTCTTCTCCAGCATCATGATTTGAAAGCATTAATTCTTCAGCGCTTAGCCTTCTTTATGATCCAACTCTCACATCCATACATGACTACTGGAAAAGCCATAGCTTTGACTATATGGACCTTTGTCAGCAAAGTAATGTCTCTGCTTTTTAACATGATATCTAGGTTTGTCATAGCTTTCTCCAAGGAAGTGAAAGTGTTAGTCGCTCATTTGTGTCTGGCTCTTTGTGACCCCATGGACTGTCCATGGGATTCTCCAGGCAAGAATACTGGAGTGAGTTGCCACTCCCTTCTCCAGGGAATCTTCCCGACCCAGGGATTGAGTCCAAGTCTCCTGCATTGCAGGCAGATTCTTTACCATCTGAGTTACTAGGAAAGCCCGACATCTTTTAATTTCATGGCTTAAGTCACTGTCCACAGTGATTTTGGAGCCCAAGAAAATAAAGCCTGTCAATGTTTCCATTTTTTCCCCATCTATTTGCCATGAAGTGACGGGACCAGATGCTATAGTCTTAGTGAATGGAGGTCATTGGCTAACTGCACTCCTCAAGGCTGTGCTTACACCTCCATGGCTTCTATATAACAAAACACTGTAAAACCAACACAAATATACAAACTACTATGAAATACAACAACCTGGAAAGTTGTTTTTATGTTTGTAAGAACAAACATAATATTGAGCAAAGTAAGCCAGTCCCCCAAAGCACTTATTGGATGATTTCATATAGGCGGAACTCAAAAACAGTCAAAAATAATTTATGGTGGTTTTTGTCATTAGTTGCTAAGTCATGCCCAACTCCTTTGCAATCCCAGGGACTATAGCCTGCCAGGCTTCTCTGCCCATGGAATTCTCTAGGCAAAAATAATGGAGTGGGTTGTCTTGTCCTTCTCCACGGGATCTTTTTGACCCAGGGATTGAATCCATGTCTCCTGCATTGCAGGTGGATTCTTTACCACTGAGCCACCAAGGAAACCCAACTTATGGTGGTAGAGGTCAGAATATTGATTACCTTTGACCAGAGCAAATGAATAACTGGGGCTGTTATAGCCTATACATAACAATCTGGGTGATGGTTACACTTGTGTTAGCTTTGTAAAAATTCATTGATCTACACAAAATGATTTGTGCCCCTTTCTGTATGTATTTATGTCACACTTCAGTAGAAACAGCTCACTTTTTAAAAAGTGGCATGGGAGGATAAAGGTATTAAGAGAAATAAATGTGATAGAAATCCAGGAAACAAAAGCCCAAGAGAATAATGGAACTGTAAAATGTAATGAAATATGAAGAGAATAAAATACATTTATTTTGATATAAAAAAAGACTCAAGTAATTTTACCAAAATATTCTATAATTATTAAACCCCTATTATTAATGGGAAACAAGTGACATCTTGCTGCATTATTTATTTTCATAAACAGCTTTTGATGGGTAAATAGGTACTGTATTTTTATTCTGAAAAGGATTGTGCAGACCAATATTAGCTTAACACAGCACTTCTCGACTTTTTTCAGGCTGACACAAGTGAAAGCTTAGAAAAACTACCATTGTGGTATTCCCTTTAATTGAGCTTGCATAATTCTTTGCATAATAATTGATTACTCGTTACTCAAATTTCATCTTTATAAAGTGCTTCCCCACACTCAACATGCAGTTTCGTTTTTCCCTTGGCGAAACCATATGTAGTAATGGTCCCAAAATGACAAGAGAATGGGGATAGAATTGGGAAAATATATGGACTATATGATTGCAAGTATAGGAGGTATTTTAGAACTCACAGGAAGTATCTAGACTCATGTAACCTAGGAAATATTCAATCAACACAGAAACATTAGAACCTATTACGTGCTAGGTTTTAGGTGTTTTCTCACTTCTGCATATCTCCATAAGCTGGATATGAATTAGCACAAATAGAACCAGTGTGCAGGAATGGAACAAGTACAGGACTGGGGATGCAGCTGAACTGAGTTTTGTTCATACCTCTGGTGTTAGATTTCTATGCTATGAAGGAAGTGATTAAACTTAATGGCCTGCCAGGTCCTATGCTGTAAACTAAGGTCAAACCATATGATCTCTAAGCTATGTTCTGGCAATTTTGCATCCTGGATTTTGATCTTACTTATACCCTTGTTGTTGTTGTTGTTCAGTTGCTAAGTTGTATCCCATTCTTTGCAACCCCTTGGACTGCAGCATGCCAGCCTCCCCTGTCCTTCACTATCTCCCAGAATTTGCTCAAATTCATGTCCATTGAGTCAGCAATGCTCTCTAATCATCTCATTCTCTGCCACTCCCTTCTCCTTTTGCCTTCAATCTTTCTTAGCATGAGTCGTTTCCAATGAGGCAGCTCTTTGCAGTAGGTGGCCAAAGTATTGGGGCTTCAGCTTCAGCATCAGTCCTTCCAATGAATATTCAGGGTTGATTTCCTTTGGGATCAACTGGTTTGATCTCCTTGCAGTCAAAAGGACTCTCAAGAGTCTTCTCCAGCATCACATTTCAAAGTCATCAGTTCTTTGACATTCAGCCTTCTTTATGGTCCAGCTCTCACATCCATACTTGACTTCTGGAAAAACCATGACTTAGACTATACTGAACTCTGTGGGCAAAGTGATGTCTCTGCTTTGTAATACACTGTCTAGGTTTGTCATAGATTTCCTTCCAAGGAGCAAGTGTCTTAATTTAATGGCTCTAGTCACCGTCCACAGTGATTTGGGAGCCCAAGAGACTAAAATCTGTCACTGCTTTCACTTTTTCCTCTTCTATTAATATTTGCCCTGAAATGATGGCACCAGATGCCATGATCTAAAATTTCTGAATGTTGAGTTTTAAGGCCTGCATTTTCACTTTCCTCTTTCACCCTCATCAAGAGGTTCTTTAGTTTCCTCTTCTCATTCTGTCATTAGAGTGGTATCATCTGCATATCTGAGGTCTCACCTAATTTATCTTCCTTTTCTTTTTAGCAAGATAGTTGTGGCAGATACTCTATTTGGTCTTCCCTTTCTTTCTTCTCCACTAAAATACCATTTTGTTCATGTATCTCCCCCTTCCCAGAAGGAGTCAAGAGAAAGTGAACTCATCCTAGCTTTAGCTATCACACTTAATTAGTTTAAACCATGGTGATAATAGCCTTCCTCTCTTCAGGGTTTGCTTTAGACATGGGCACATGGCAGAATGCTAGTCAATGAGACTGGGAGTTATCTGTTGAGAGGTACATAGCTAACCACAGCCTTTTATCTTCTGGGCTTTCTCATCTGAATGTGACGTCTGGAACTGTGGCAGCCATCCTACACCACTGAGGGAAGCCAGCCTGAGGTGAGTGACAAGCTGATACAGTGCAGAAGGTGGAGAGGTGCTGGCTACCAAGTCCCTGGGTTCTTGCTAATATCCCTCAGCTAAAGATTGTATTGCATCTTGATTCTGCCGTACCTCTGGGCTCCTTATTCTGGGAGATTGTTTATTTACTTATTGTCAAAGACAGTTTCATTATATTTTTTCTTACTTGCTCCCTAATTTGTACAATGGGTAATCATTTTTACTATACAGAAGGGTTGTAAGGTTGAAGGATAATTTGCCTATGCCAGGGCCTGGCAAATAACTTACTATACTTATATTAATATATGTATTATGTATAATAGTATATAATATGCACCATGTATACTATAGATGGGAGAAGGCAATGGCACCCCACTCCAGTACTGTTGCCCGGAAAATCCCATGGATGGAGGAGCCTGGTAGGCTGAAGTCCATGAGGTTGCTAAGAGTCGGACACACTTTCACTTTCCACTTTCATGCATTGGAGAAGGAAATGGCAACCCACTCCAGTGTTCCTGCCTGGAGAATCCCATGGACGGAGAAGCCTGGTAAGCTGCAGTCCATGGGGTCACACAGAGTCAGACACGACTGAAGTGACTTAGCAGCAGCAGCAGCATACTATAGATAATATATGCAACATAAGATATACTGTATACACTACATAAAATATGTGCTATATACCATATATATGCGTGTGTGGATGCATGCTCAGTTATTCGAAGAATCAAGTTCCACTCTTTGCAACCCCATGAACTGTAGCCCACCAGGCTTCTCTGTCCATGGAATTCTACAGGCAATACTGGAATGGGTAGCCATTCCCTTCAGAGGATCTTCCCAACCCAGGGACTGAATCAGGGGCTCCTGTGTCTCCTCCATTGGCAGGTGAATTCTTTATCACTAAGCCACCTGGGAAGCCCTATGTATCATATGTAATATGTACTTTATAATGATATATATACTATATAGATAATACATTATATATATATATAATCATTAAATTTATAGCATTTAGTACACATAGTACCAATAGCAAGGAGAAATAAGAAAGCCTTCTTAAGTGAACAATGCAAAGAAATAGAGGAAAACAATAGAATGGGAACGACTAGAGATCTCTTCAAGAAAACTGGAGATAGAAAGGGAACATTACATGCAAAGATAGGCACAATAAAGGGAAAAAAATGACAAAGACCTAACAGAAGCAGAAGAGATTAAGAAGAGCTGGCAAGAATACACAGAAAAAAATTTTAAAAAAAAAGATCTTAATGACCCAGATAACCACTATGGTGTGATCACTCACCTAGAGCCAGACATCCTGGAGTGTGAACAAAGCTAGTGGAGGTGATGGAATTCCAGTTGAGCTATTTCAAATTCTAAAAGATAATACTGTGAAAGTGCTGCAAATGCCAGCAAATTTTGAAAACTCAGCAGTGGCCACAGGACTGGAAAAGGTCAGTTTTCATTCCAATGCCAAAGACAGGTGATGCCAAAGAATGCTCAAACTACCTCACAATTGCACCCATCTCCCTGTGTTGGCAGGTGGATTCTTTACCAGTGAGCCACCAGAGAAGCCCTTACTGTTGGGCAAAAGCATCTAACACAAAACCTATTTATAATAAACTGTTGAATATCTCATGTAACTGATTGAATGCTCTACTGAAAGAGAAAAAGACAGAATGGTTGTATGGGTACAAAATGGGTTTAAGTGCTTTGGTTCTTTATCTTGGGATCACGTGGCTGATCAAAAGCTTCAGCTCATGACTGTTTCCTGGCATCATTAGAAAGTTTTGTACAGAACATTACTAGTCCTAGAAAGGAGCAAATTCAAAATTTAGCACATCATTTCTGCTAAATGAATATCACTTTTGCATCATTGCAAAGTTGGTAGGTCAAACCATGGTAGGTTGGAGACTCTGTTGTCTTCCCCTGAATCACACACTGGAACCTGAAGAGAAGCTGAAGAGATGCTTGACATCTGGCAAACTATACTTCATTATATAAGAAGCTCTTGTATTCGTGCTGAGAGGATGATTTCACAGGCTATTTGACTGGTATCTTATCTGAACTTCCCTCACTCCTCTCTCTTGGCACTGTCTGTCTCTGTTGTCAGGAGCAGGACAACACAGACAGCCTCACAGCATCATGTTTTGTTTCAAGGTCATTGGGTATAAAATGAGTAGGAGCATTTCCTTGGGGTGTGAACGGTATTAACTGTAAGAGTGGATGTTTAGACTTACAGATTGTACTGGGCCAGCACTGAGCACTGGATCCCAGTGGGAAAGGAGCCTATGTGCATGCTCATTTCGTGTGTATTTGTGGTACTTGTTGCCCTTTAATATGCAGGGACCTCTTCTTGTCTGTGTCTCAGGGTAGGCCTGTCTTCTGGGGTGGACAATGTTTTCATGTAAACATGGGTACAATAAAGGACAGAAATGGTATGGACATAAAAGAAGCAGAAGATATTAAGAGGTGGCAAGAATACACAGAAGAACTGAACAAAAAAGATCTTCATGACCCAGATAATCATGATGGTGTGATCAGTCACCTAGAACCAGACATTCTGGAATGTGAAGTCAAGTGGGTGTTAGGAAGCATCACTACGAACAAAGCTAGTGGCGGTGATGGAATTCCAGTTGAGCTATTTCAAATCCTAAAAGATGATGCTGTGAAAGTGCTGCACTCAATATGCCAGCAAATTTGGAAAACTCAGCAGTGGCCACAGGACTGGAAAAGGTCAGTTTTCATTGCAATTCCAAAGAAAGGCAATGCCAAAGAATGCTCAAACTACCGCACAATTGCACTCATCTCACACACTAGAAAAGTAATGCTCAAAATTCTCCAAGCCAGGCTTCAGCAGTACATGAACTGTGAACTTCCAGATGTTCCAGTTGGATTTTAAAAAAGCAGAGGAACCAGAGATGTAATTGCCAATGTCCATTGGATCATCAAAAAAAGCAAGAGATTCCAGAAGAACATCTATTTTTGCTTTATTGACTATGTCAAAGCCTTTGACTGTGTGGATCACAACAAACTATGGAAAATTCTTCAAGAGATGGAAATACCAGACCATCTGATCTGCCTCTTGAGAAACCTATATGCAGGTCAGGAAGCAACAGTTAGAACTGGACCTGGAACAACAGACTGATTCCAAATAGGGAAAGGTGTACGTCAAGGCTGTATATTGTTACTCTGCTTATTGAACTTATATGCAGAGTACATCATGAGAAACACTGGTCTGGATGAAGCACAAGCTAGTATCAAGATTGCCAGAAGAAATATCAATAACCTCAGATACATAGATGACATCACCCTTATGGCAGAAAGCAAAGAAGAACTAAAGAGCCTCTTGAAGAAAGTGAAAGAGGAAAGTGAATAAGTTGGCTTAAAACTCAACAGAAAACTAAGATTATGGCTTCTGGTCCCATCACTTTATGGCAAATAGATGGGGAAATAGTGGAAACAGTGACAGACTTTATATTTTTGGACTCCAAAATCATTGCAGATGGTGACTGCAGTCATGAAATTAAAAAACGCTTACTCCTTGGAAGAAATGTTATAACCAACCTAGACAGCATATTAAAAAGCAGAGACATTATTTTGCCAACAAAGGTCTGTCTAGTCAAAGCTATGGTTTTCCAGTAATCATGGATGGATGTGAGAGTTGGACTATAAAGAAAGCTGAGCACCAAAGAATTGATGCTTTTGAACTGTGGTGTTGGAGAAGACTCTTGAGAGTCCCTTGGACTGCAAGGAGATCCAACCAGTCCATCCTAAAGGAAATCCATCCTGAAAATTCATTGGAAGGACTGATGCTGAAGTTGAAACTCCAATACTTTGGCCACCTGATGTGAAGAACTGACTCATTGGAAAAGACCCTGAACCTGGGAAAAATTGAAGATGAGAGAAGGGGATGACAGAGGATGAGATGGTTGGATGGCATCACTGACTCAATGGACATGAGTTTGGGTAAACTCCAGGAGTTAGTGATGGACAGGGAGGCCTGGCGTGCTACACTCTAAGAGGTCTCAAAGAGTCAGACACAACTGAGCGACTGAATTGAACTGAACTGAACTGAATGTTTTCACTTAGTAGAATCACCACCTTTATGATTTCCACTGTTGCTCTGTACCAGTTTTTCTGTTACCCACTATATTAGTTTTCTATTGCTGAGGAACCTATTATCACAAACTTAGGGGCCTCAGCTAAGCTGAATTCTCTGCTCAGAGTATCACAGGACAGAAATCAGGGTGTCACAGGTGTCTCTGTCTCATTAAAGGTTGGTGAACTCCTCCAAGCTTGTTCAGGTCATTGGAGGAATTCACTTTTTGTGATTATAGAACTGAGGTCCCCACTTTCTTGTTGGCTGTTAACTAATACCCATTCTCAGCTTCTAGAGGCTGTTGCCACCTCCTGTTACATGGCCCTCTTCACAACATCATAATTTCCTTCTTTAAGGTCAACAGGAGGCTCCTCCTAATCTACTATGACACTGCAGACATAAATAACATAATGTAGTCTTGAGAGTGACTATCCCATCATGCTCAAGGGAAGAGGATATATAAAGAGCATATTCTCCAGGAGGTGGGACTCTTAGAGGTCACCTGAGAACTCTGCCAACGACATTTGTTTAGCACTTTTTTCTTTAAATCAACTCACTTTTTAAACTTGAACAGATTTGTAAAAATCTATACCATATACTTTTTGGCTTTATACCATATATAGCTTATACCATATAGATTTTGGGTTTCCCTAGTGGCTCAGCTGGTAAAGAATATGCCTGTAATGCGGGAGACCTGGGTTTGATCCCTGGATTGGGAAGATCCGCTGGAGAAGGGAATGGCTACCCACTCTAGTATTCTGGCCCAGAAAATTTCACAGACTGTATAGTCCATAGGATCGCAAAGAGCCGGACACTACTGAGTGACTCACATACCATACATTTAACGTGCTAGGTTTGTGTGCATGTTTAAATATGTCTTTATATTGGGGCTTCCCTGGTGCCTCAGATGGTAAAGAGTCTGCCTCCAATGCAGGAGACCCGGGTTTGACCCCTGGATAGGGAAGATTCCCTGGAGAAGGAAATGGCAACCCATTCCAGTATTCTTGCCCGGAAAATCCCATGGATGGAGGACCCTGGGGTCACAGAATCGGACATGACTGAGCAACTAACATACATATATTCACACACACACACTAGTATAAATATATAATAAAAATAAGAAGTTTTTATCAGTATATCCCCTAAAATTATGTCATTTCCCTAAGGCTCATGTGCCACATCGGGAAATACTGCCCCTAGGAATGACAGTAAACAACCACTTGTTGAATATATGATAATTAAAATAGTTTTAGACTGAAGGACTTTGGTATCAACGAAACCAAATAATATATTTACATTTCTACAACTGTGTAAATCTTATTTATTTTGAAGATTATTCATCAAAATATACCTTTTTGTTTACTGTGAAAGAGAACGTGACTTGTGGCTAACAGTGTCCATTGGTATATGGAATTTTCTGTCCTTTATGACTTAGGATAAAAGTGGAAAAGTCTAGTAGGTCAGATATTTCCTTATGTGTTCAATATTTATTATAGTGCCATTAATCTGTGTGGATCACAATAAACTGTGGAAAACTCTTAAAGAGACGGAAATACCAGACCACCTAACCTGCCTCTTGGGAAACCTATATGCAGGTCAGGAAACAACAGTTAGAACTGGACATGGAACAACAGACTGGTTCCAAAGAGGAAAAGGAGTACGTCAAGGCTGTATATTGTCACCCTGCTTATTTAACTTACATGCAGAGTACATCATGAGAAATGCTGGGCTGGAAGAAACACAAACTGGAATCAAGATTGCCAGGAGAAATATCAATAACCTCAGATACGCAGATGACACCACCCTTATGGCAGAAATTGAAGAAGAACTAAAAAGCCTCTTGATGAAAGTTAAAGAGGAGAGTGAAAAAGTTGGCTTAAAGCTCAACATTCAGAAAACAAAGATGATGGTATCTGGTCCCATCACTTCATGGGAAATAGATGGGGAAACAGTGGAAACAGTGTCCGACTTCATTTTGGGGGGCTCCAAAATCACTGCAGGTGGTGACTGCAGCCATGAAATTAAAAGACGCTTACTCCTTGGAAGGAAAGTTATGACCAACCTAGATAGCATATTCAAAAGCAGAGACATTACTTTGCCAACAAAGGTCTGTCTAGTCAAGGCTATGGTTTTTCCAGTAGTCATGTATGGATGTGAGAGTTGGACTGTGAAGAAAGCTGAGCGCCGAAGAATTGATGCTTTTGAACTGTGGTGTTGGAGAAGACTCTTGAGAGTCCCTTAGACTGCAAGGAGATCCAACAAGTCCATCCTAAAGGAGACCAGTCCTGGGTGTTCATTGGAAGGACTGATGCTGAAGCTGAAACTCCCATTCTTTGGCCACCTCATGTGAAGAGTTGACTCATTGGAAAAGACCCTGATGCTGGGAGGGATTGGGGGCAGGAGGAGAAGGGGACGACAGAGGATGAGATGGCTGGAAGGCATCACCAACTCGATGCACATGAGTTTGGGTGAACTCCGGGAGCTGGTGATGGACAGGGAGGCCTGGCGTGTTGTGATTCATGGGGTCACAAAGAGTCGGACACGAGTGAGCAACTGAACTGAACTGAAATCTCTTGTATAATCTTTATGGCACTGAAACACTTCCTACAACAAAGAACAATCAAGGTCTGATTATTTTCATAATCTAACTCTTAGTCACTGCCCAAACATCTTTGGCTTCACATAAAATCTGCAGATAACTGTGTTGGCAAATGTGCATATAATACATATACAGATACATGAAAGAAGTCACATCTCTCTCTTTGGACTGCTCTGCAGACTTATTGTCCTGTAACTCACTTATCTGACAGTCAACAGGAGAACTGCTTATTCTCATCTTCAAGTGTTTGCCTGGTTTTGCCCGTTGCTCCATAACAAACCAAGTGGTGACTATTGGGGATGGAGGGGAATTTTCCACCTAAAACTGATATGCTGAACCTTTTTTGGCTTTGAAAGTTTTCCTATCCAGACATATAGAGTAGGAAATGACAACCCACTCTAGTATTCTTGCCTGGAAAATTCCATGGACAGAGGAGACTGGTGGGCTACAGTCTATGGGGCCAGAAAGAGTCAGATACAACTGAGTGACTGAGCACACACACACAACCAGATAGAAATACTCTTGACTATGTATTTTTACTACTTGTCCACTGAGAGGGTTGCCCTTGGCATAAACTCACCTCTGCCTGTTCATTCAATGGAGATGATACGAAGGAGGTCAATATATTTTAGTGTTAAGGGATGTGAAGCCACATTTGAGAGCTATTGTCTCTCTGCTGATATGCTTCGTGTGAACTGGTATAACTAATCCTTCCAGTCCTCAGTAATCTCCATTTTTTCCTAAAATTATAAAGTGCATATAGCCTGAAACACTTTTTTAGAGATGTTTGTCTTTCTATATTACTTAAATATTTCCTACAATCATTTCTTATTACTGCATATGGATTTTTAGTTTCTGAAGTGACCATTTCTTGAATTTTGTTCCTCTTTTCTCAGTACCTGAACAGAACAAATCATGGAGCACTTTTTGAGTAAATAGCTGCTCTTAGTAGCCAGTAGATGGTTATAGCAGGGAGGAAAAGCAGTTTCAAACAAATGTAGCTTCCTAAATAAAATTTTGAAAATGGCTAATTTTAAAAGCAAGCTTTGGAACAAGGATATATTATACAGCACAGTGAAATATAGCCACTGTGTTTTTAATAATGTTAAATGGAGTATACGATCTATAAATATATTGAATAACTATGTTGCACAACTGAAACTAACACAGTGTTATAGGTAAACCTCAGTTCAATTAATTAACAAGTTAAAAAAAGGAAGTCTATCTTCTTTGACCATTGTTTAATGTTCTTAATCTTTATATTTACCACATTTTAGTATATATGTGAATGAATGTATACATATATATATGTGAATGAGTGCATGTGTGTATATATATATATATGGATATATATATATATATGGAGATTTATATATTTTCAATCATAATTAACTATATATACTCTATACTATGTATTTTTGTTATTGTTGTTGCTCTGTCATGTCCAATTCTTTGCAACCCCCTGGACTGCATGCAGCATACCAAGCTTTTCTGTCTTTCACCATCTCCCAGAGCTTGCTCAAACTCATGTCCATCGAGTCAGTGACGCCATCCAATCATCTCATCCTCTGTCAACCCCTTCTCTACCTGCCTTCAATTTTTCCCAGTATCAGGGTCTTTTCTAATGAGTCAGCTCTTCGCATCAGGTGGCCAAAGTATTGGAGCTTCAGCTCCAGCATCAGTCCTTCCAATGAATACTCAGAACTGATTTCCTTTAGGATTCAATGGTTTGATCTCCTTGCAGTCCCAGAGACTCTCAAGAAGTCTTCTCCAACCACAGTTTAAAAACCAATTCTTCAGCGCCCAGCCTTCCTTATGGTCCAATTCTCACATCCATACATGGTAACAGGAAAACCCATAGCTTTTACTATATGGACCATTGCTGACAGAGTAACGTCTCTGCTTTATAATATGCTGTCTAGGTTGGTCATAGCTTTTCTTCCAAGGAGTAGCCGTCTTTTAATTTCATGGCTGCAGTCACCATCTGCAGTGATTTAGGAGCTCAAGAAAATAAAGTCTCTCACTATTCCATTGTTTCTCCATCTATTTGCCATGAAGTGGTGGGACCGGATGCCACCATCTTCATTTTCTGAATGTTGAATTTTAAGCCAGCTTCTTCACTCTCCTCTTTTACTTTCATCAAGAGGCTCTTTAGTTCCTCTTTGTTTTCTTCCAGAAGGGTGGTATCATCTGCATATATGAGGTTGCTGATATTTCTCCCTGCAATCTTGATTCCAGCTTGTGTTTCATCCAGCCTGGCATTTAGCATGTTGTACTCTGCATATGAGTTAAATAAACAGGGTGACAATATACAGCCTTGACGTACTCCTTTTCCTATTTGGAACCAGTCTGTTGTTCCATGTCCAGTTCTAACTGTTGCTTCTTGACTTGCATACAGATTTCTCAAGAAGCAGGTCAGGTGGTCTGCTATTCCCATCTTTTTAAGAATATCCCACAGTTTATTGTGATCCACACAGTCAAAGGCTTTGGCATAGTCAATAAAACAGAAATAGATGTTTTTCTGGAATTATCTTGCTTTTTCAATGATCCAATGGACGTTGACAATTTGATCTCTGGTTCCTCTGCCTTTTCTAAATCCAGCTTGAACATCTGGATGTTCACGGTTCATGTAATGTTGAAGACTGGTTTGGAAAACTTTGAGCATTACTTTATTAGCATGTCAGGAGACTCAGGAGATGCAGGTTTGATCCTTGGATCAGGAATATCCCATGGAGATGGAAATGGAAACCCACTCCAGATTTCCCAGCATGGGAAATCTTATGAACAGAGAAGCCTGGAGGCTACAGTCCATTGGGTCGAAGAGTCAGACACAATTTAGCGACTAAACAACAAGACTGATATAAGTGATCTGAGCACATTTACAGCAGACCAGGCTAAGTTATAATGATTGGAAGACTATGTGTATTAAATACATTTTCAACTTACAATGGGTTTATCAAGATACAGTCCTATACCATTAGTTGAGGAAGATCTGTAGTAAATTTACAAGGTTAAGTACAATGGTTATGGAGCAGGTGAAGAAAAGTGTACAATATTACAGTTCATTTCACTCTGTGCACACATACATGAATTCTTTATATCAGCAACTAATTGAAAATTGGATGCTAAAATTGCAAATACTTGTAATGGTGCAAAATATTAAACAAGATTTAAAATAAAGTTGATATTAGTGATGTTAAATAACACAAAAATAACACACAAAAGGGATGCAATCAGCAAAACTCAGGGGGGAAATTCTATTGGGCAAGCAAAAGTGGTTTCTTCAACAAACAAAATGAAAAGGAGAAACAGAGACAGAAAGAGGAACATCTAAAAGATTAAAATAGACTTAAAAGACATTGTAACGAATTGCAATGTGTGGATGGAATTTTGGTTCAAACTATAAAAAATGTATGTTAACATTTGAGACAATTGGAATCATGAACATTTGCTAGTTATTGGTTAATGTTAAGGAAATATTGTCATATTTTAAGCGTGATAGTGAGAGTGTGGTTATGTTAAAAGTTTCTTATCATTTAGAGACTCTATTATTTATAGATCAGATTGTATGAAAAGTGGGATTTACTTCAAAATATCAGGTGGGGGATAGAAGAGTGAGATTAAAATAAGATTGGTCAAGTGCTGATCAATTATTGAAGCTAGATAATAGGCATATGGGAGTTCCATACACTATTCTGTCTACTTTTGTATGTTTAAAATTTGCTATAATTAAAAGTTTTTTTAATATATATATTAAATAAAATTTTAAACTAATTTAACTTAATTTTATTTATAATTTTGATATTTACTCATAATTTATGTTTTCCTTTTAATCTCCATAGATAATTTTGAATAATTTGAAGGTAAATTAATTGTTTTGGAAAATGAAAGTAATAACTTTAATTGTAAAAATTGTTAATTTACTTGAATTTACATTGTTGATGAAAATGTTTTCAAATAGTGGAAGCTTAGAATACATATACATGTTCTTTTTTAATCCTTTATATTCCTGAGAATGAGTACAAATAGAGAATATGATAGAAATGGAAAATACAAAAGGGGAGCTCAAAAAAATAAACAATGAAAAGAAAAACAGAAATTTTCCAAAAAGGTGATTTTGCTTAAGTTTTTGAAAACTGAAAACAATGAAAGAAAGTGGACCTGTGTTCAGCATAATGCACATAAAATTCATGAAGAGGATGGTATACATTTGATATAATAATTCATCAAAACAATGAAAATGAGCAAAATGATCCCTGTCATTATTAAGCCCTCTATCAGAACAGATCAGATAAGACCTGTATTTTCATATCCTTTACCGCATGAAGACTGAATTACTCAACAAGATAATGAAAATGGCCAAGAACCTTTGACTCTTGCCTGGTTGGGAAGTGCTGGGAAGGAGGGCAACACCTCCTGACATTAAGTGGTATATAGGCCCTTCTAGAAAACAATTACAAATAACAACAATAAGTTCAAAACATTATGTTTTATTTTATAGGAGTTCAAAATTAAAAAAAAAGAGTAGTGTAAAGGTCTACTTTTGAAAAATTAGAGAAGGCTCATGGAGGGAGGTGAGACTTGTCTGAGCTTTGGTGGAAGAAATAATTTCATTAGATGAAATGAAGGAGGAAGGTCATTTCAGGCACAAGAATCCACAAAAGCATAGATGTAAGAATGAGGAATCCAACAGTCTAGAGGATTCCAGTTGATGGAGACAGGCCTCAATCAATTTTACACCATGAGTGCAAATTTAAGGTGGATTAGTCTGGCCCTGCTAAGTTCCTTGGTCAGAAGCTGAAATAATACAGCTGCAACATGGCAAGCAGAGGAAATGAAATGGAAGCCTATAAACCATGAAGTGTACAGCAGGAGCCCAAATTCAGCAAACTAGGTACAGTTTTATTTTGGGGCTATACCGCAAAGGTGACTTAGGTAGACCCAAGGGCCAGGGTTCTGCATGCACGTGTGCGGGCCCTTAGTGATTATTAACTTCAGAGGAAAAAAAATGTTACATAGCCCAGCAAGTAAAAATGATTAAGGTATTCCTTGTAGCTATTTCTGTATGTCATAAAAACAGCGGGATTTTTTAGAATGGGCTGATATTCTTTATCCCAGTCCTCCCTTAAGGGAATTAAAGAGCTGAGACCTGTAGGAATTTATTGGTCTGATGGGATGAAAACGCAGCACTGAAAAGAGCACACATGTTCCCAGGGACTCATTTGAGTCTATATCTAAATGCAAAGCCTGGCCTTATTTTCTGAAACCAGCATTCTGGTAGACTGTTTAAGAGTTAAAGGATTATAAGAATAAGTCATTGATCTCCCATTTCTAAGGTTAACAAAGAATTTCATATTAGTGAAACCAAACATTGCCCTTAAACTGACAGATTTTAAGCAGAGGGAAAGAGGGAAGGTGCTTTTGTTTGTTCTGTGATCATTTGAAAGCTGCATGACATTCTTGAAAAGAAAAGAAAGAGAAGACATTCAAACTTATGAGTCCCTTTCCAGGCTCTCCTTGCAAAAGGCAAATTAGAAATTACCTTGGATAGAGTGTACAAAATGGAATGACCCAGGGCTCTTTGCAGGGTGGCCTAACTTTTAAATTCCAGCAGCATGATTTACTGTGTACTTAGGGGGGAAAAAAAATTGTTCTCAGTGAGAATGATTTCAGGTGAAAGATGAGGTACTTACAAATGAGATAGTTCTATTCCTATATTGATGAAACCAAGCTAAACAAATATTTTACAGCCCTTTTGACAAAAGGGCTTTGGACAAAAGATTTTGATTAGAAGAATTGCAGGTAGCAGTAACCTGCACTAATGAAGAGAAGGCTCCTCCATAATATAAAGCAACTGAGTTTCAAAACAAATATACCAAACTTTTGCATCTCAATGAGTATTGCCTTCCTCTCAAAGGAATTACCTTGGGAAGCTGGAAGCTTCAATAAAGCTGCAACAGTTTCTTAAAAGAGTTTCCATCTCTTCTGTTCAAGCCTTCAGGGACAGCAGTCTATTGTTTTGACTATCTTCAAAAATGAGAGAACTTCAGCACATAAAAATAGAGTTCTATTTCTGAAAAATAATTAAAGTCCATTGAAAGCAAGTCCATAGACTAAGAAGGTGATTAAGCTGAGTAGTAATGTTTTTATTTAAAAAATAAGTTGCAAGTGGAATCCAAAGGTGTGACTTCTAAGTGCCTTTGAAACTGGATCTGGAAATGGTTTTTAAGAATTACCAAAATGTAGGATTCATTTTGATATTTGGCAAAACTAATACAATTATGTAAATTTTAAAAATAAAATAAAATTAAAAAAAAAAAAAAAAAGAATTACCAAAATGACTTGAAGGAAATGTTAGACTTCTAACAATTTTGAAGGGAAAAAAGATCCATCTTAGTGTATCACAGACATATTTCACAGTTAAACATACTAATATTCATGCAATCATTCCGAAGTAGCAATATGCATCAAAATATAAAATGGTCATGGCCTTTGGCCTAGCAATTCCACTTCCAAGACTCTCTCCTGAAGACGAGCAAAGAAGTAAACAAAAATATCTATGTAAACAATGTGTTTCTGAATGGATGTAAAATGAAAAACAAACTAACTGTGACCAGTCAGGAATTAGTTAAATAAAATACACCATAATCACAGTAGAAGTTGTTAAAAAGGATGGTGTATAGCTGGGAGGCCATACAGATTTCATGTCATTTGTCCACCACAATCAAATACTGTGTTGAGAAGGATGCTGAGACTGATTTTAATCTCACAGAAAGAATGTTGTTATCGATTAGTGATGCCTGCAGCAATTTAGAATAAAGGAAATGGTGACACAGTGCTTAGGTTCTTGCCATCCCTGACACAGCTACCAGTCAGGGTTAAAACAGGTAGTTCAGTAGAAGAAATTTACTACAGAGAACTAGTTATAAGTGTCGGAAAAGCCAAAAGGGGAAGCAGGGAAAGCGAGACAACCCAATGGTCTACGACCACTGCTACCCATAGCTCTGAAGGACAATGATAGAGGTACGTACAGGCAGTTCCCCAAAGAGCTGTGTGGCCAAGGCCATCAGGTGTGAACCAGAGTCACAGAAGAGATGGAGCCCCTGCTAGAGACCAGAGTCAGCTTCTTGGTCTGTGATCTGTGCACTCCCATGAAACAGCACACTCAAAGGGCCCCAGGGCACACTTGGTTTAATACTCTGCTGTCATCTTAACAGTTTTAATAATTTGTAAACAAGAGGCCTACATTTCTATATTATACCAGGGCCCAGAAATTATGCAGCCTGTCCTGCCAGAGAGGCTACACAAGCAGGGAGATGAAGATAAATACTCAGGCTGTTCCATCTTTCCATCCTGCATCCTCCCACTGCCTCCCACTGGCCTAAGTGGAAGCTCTTGAGAAAGTGTAGTTTATAGGGACTGATCCTGAGGGAAGGGCATGACAGGGGAACAGTGGGGAGATCAGAGAGCTGATAGGAAAATACTTGCCACCTGCAATGTAGGTGGTGGTAGTTGTTGTTCAGTTGCTGTCATGTCCAACCCTTTGCAACCCCATGGACTGCAGCACACCAGGCTTCCCTGTTCTTCACTGACTCCGAGTTTGCTCAAACTCATGTCCATTGAGTCAGTGATGCTATCCAACCATCTCATCCTCTGTCGCCCCCTTTTCCTCCTGCCCTCAATCTTTCCAACATCAGAGTCTTTTCCAACGAGTTGGCTCTTCACATCAGGTGTGTATATTATCACGGACAGATCTTCAAATATCAATGATTTTGAAAGTTATAGAACATGGATATATGATCCTGTTGATCTAAATGTGTATATATTTAAATTCATTTTTAACATTCAGGAGATAAATACATCAAGGTGCATAAAATATGTCAGGAGATATATAAATCAAGGTATTTAAAATAGCGGTAGGTGAGTAAGATTATGACCATCTTCCTAGACTTCTATTTAACTATATTTTCTAACATTTCATATGTATCCCTATCTATAATTAATATATGCCCATATATATGCATACCTGTATATGTACATATGGGCTTCCCTGGTGGCTCAGAGGGTAAAGAATATGACTGCAATGCGGGAGACCCAGTTTCATTTCCTGTGTCACGAACAGCCCCTGGAGGATGGAATAGCTACCCACTCCAGTACTCCTGCCTGGAGAATTCCGTGGGCAGAGAAGGCTGGCGGGCTGCGGTCCATGGAGTTGTAAAGAGTCAGACATGACTGAGAAACACTAACACATATGTACTTATCTACTCAATATACATGATTTGTTGTTGTTCAGTCACTCAGTCATGTCCAGCTCTTTGCAACCCCATGGACTGCAGCACACCAAACTTCCCTGCCCTTCACCATCTCCTGGAGCTTGATATACATGATATTATACTACATAACGAAGCTTTACTTTTTTAACTTTAAAATATACAAACAGGACCTGCTTGTAAAATGACCGATTTTGTCATTTTACCATTAGGGGAGCTAGAACAGAAACTTAACTACTAACCCAATTTGTCAAATATGGTGGAGAGATGGAGAAGGATGAGGACTGAGGAAGGAGACCTTAGACTGGTTAACTGGAGAGCCTACTGGGGATGATCTGAAGCATCAGTCAGTTCAGTTCGGCCACGCAGTCATGTCCAACTCTTTGCGACCCCATGAATCGCAGCACACCAGGCCTCCCTGTCCATTACCAACTCCCAGAATTTGCCCAAACTCATGTCCATCGAGTTGGTGATGCCATCCAGCCATCTCATCCTCTGTAGTCCCCTTTCCTCCTGCCCCCAATCCCTCCCAGCATCAGGGTCTTTTCCAATGAGTCAACTCTTCACATGAGGTGGCCAAAGTATGGGAGTTTCAGCTTCAGCATCAGTCCTTTCAATGAACACCCAGGACTGATCTCCTTTAGGATGGACTGGTTGGATCTCCTTGCAGTCCAAGGGACTCTCAAGAGTCTTCTCCAACACCACAGTTCAAAAGCATCAATTCTTCGGTGCTCAGCTTTCTTCACAGCCCAACTCTCACATCCATACATGACTACTGGAAAAACCATAGCCTTGACTAGACAGACCTTTGTTGGCAAAGTAATGTCTCTGCTTTTGAATATGCTATCTAGGTTGGTCATAACTTTCCTTCTGAGGAGTAAGCGTCTTTTAATTTCATGGCTGAAATCACCATCTGCAATGATTTTGGAGCCCCCAAAAATAAAGTCTGACACTGTTTCCACTGTTCCCCATCTATTTCCCATGAAGTGATGGGACCAGATGCCATCATCTTCGTTTTCTGAATGTTGAGCTTTAAGTCAACTTTTTCACTCTCCTCTTTCACTTTCATCAAGAGGCTTTTTAGTTCCTCTTCACTTTCTGCCATAAAGGTGGTGTCATCTGCATATCTGAGGTTATTGATATTTCTCCTGGCAATCTTGATTCCAGCTTGTGCTTCTTCCAGCCCAGCGTTTCTCATGATGTACTCTGCATATAAATAGTTTTAGTAAATCAGGGAAGGCTGGAGTTTGATTTCAAGTTGATAATGAGAAACGATAAACAGCAAATTAAAGTACAGTAACCAGAATAGGATGAGAAGAGAAAGCAGTGGGATGGATTTTCAAAGGGTAGCTTGGAGGGCTGAGAGGAGAGAGGCATGCCTGATACTGGGCAACCAGGGTTGATGTCACCCAAGTCTCAGGCCCAGAGTTGGGGGACACCAGCCCTGGGATGCCCATGGGGTTGTCCTGGGCAGGCCTGGGGAGTTAGACCATTTCTCTTGTAGAGTAGCTGCTCTTGATTTTTTGTTTTCTCCTGAAAACCCTGCTAGAACTGGCAGTTGTTTAGGAAAACCACAGCCTGATATTCCACGTGGGTCATAGTCTCAGCCAGCGTTTCATCTCCTGACAACTTTTCCCTCTGTACATACATTAGGTTATAGTTTAGGTATTTTTGTTTAAATACAGGATGTTTGCAAATAATCTGATTTTCTGTGTGCTGGTGTTTACCCAATAGGAAAGCAGAATAGAATTTCAATTTTTAAGACTGTCTAACTAGTTCCATAAAAAAGTAGATGATTTACATGTAATTTTTGAAGGAAAGCTCTAAATGCTTTCCTACTGAATAACTGACCATTTTCAAAGTTAATTTAGGCTTAAAGCTACTCATTTAAGGAATTATATCTCAAGATACTGAGCTTGAAGTCAGTCATTCTCAACATTTACAGTGATTAAATTTTTGTAGGTAGTTGACTCTGTCGTGTTTTTGTAATGCTTCAAAAACCCATTTGAGGGAAAATTCCCTTTTCTCCTCCTGTCATTTCTTCAAAAAAATGCCTTGTTGCCTTGACAGGAAGCAAACAATGCTTTGTGCTCAATATTGTTAAAGCAATCTTAAAATAAGTGGTTTACGCTTAATGTTTTTCTCTCTTAGCTAAGAACCTAGGGAGGAAAACTCTTCAAAGTTCTGTGTATATTAATTCATCCAATGAACACTTATGTAATTCAGCAAGAAAAGTCTTTGGAATTGAGATCAGATGGTATATAGTTGCCTTGGTTAATTTCCCACTGTCAACCCCTGAAACACAGTTCTAATCTATGTTTACTTATTCATCTCATTCAGAATCATTAACCCTGCCCTCCTCCTTTAGGTTAATTCACATGTTTGTCCCACCGGAAATCACCCAGTCTTTTTCCTTAATCACTATACATCACATTCAAACCACTCTTCCTCTCAGAAGAGCTGTTTGCCAACGCTTATCACCAACCCACAGTCTGCTCAGCTGCAGAAGACTGTGTGACAGAGGTCCAGAAATGTGACACTGTCCTTGAAGACATCAGCAAATTTTACATCGTTATCCCGACTAAGAGAGAAAAAGAAAGATTCTTGAAAAGGTGTCAGATTATTTTCTTTGTCAGAGGTTAAGTGGCTAATTAATTTGCAACTCTGCCTTTCCACAGCCTTTTTACACCTGTCTGATAAAATAAATTATAAGCCATAAAAAATGAATCATCCCCTTATTTGGACATGGATGAATAAAATCCTTGAAAATGTTTCTTTTTTACAATGATTTCAAAATGATAGACATTCTTATTTCCATCAGTATGAGCTCCAAGTTCAGTGTACTCCATGAAGCAGAGAGTGCCTCCTCAGGGTCCAGGTACTTTGAGGGTGTCAAGATTAAAATAAACTTGAGTTACTCACCTGAGAGTAAGGTGAGAAGACTGCATAAAAAGCTGGAAGGGGAAGGAAGAAGCTATTACTAATAGGGTGCCCAGAGAAGCCATGGTATAATGGTCTGTTGCGTCTTGAACTGGTCTTTGAAATTTGGGTTCAATGCCAACATATAGAAATAGTGGGAGGGAGGAAAGACTGATCATAGAATGAGTAAAGAAAAGTAGTGGAAAGATAAAAGGGAAAAGAGGCTGGGGCCAGGTTGTAAAAGACTTAAAGTGATATAAAATGTGTTTTAAATTCAACTCTTCAGGCAGAAGATACAGAATATTCTTCTTCACTTGGTATGATGGTAGCTGAGTATGAAGAAGAAAACTCCAAGAGCCATGCTGGGGATGCACCTCAGGATAGATATGATGATAGGGAACCAGTGAGGAGAACTCCAGGGGAGAAGATAGGAGAAGGGGAGGGCCTGGACAAAGGCAGCTGGAGTAGGAATGAAGATTCGGAGGGAATGGACAAGATACAGGAGGGAAGCTGGTTCTTCAGAGCATCGTGACCAACTAAGATACCAAGAGAAAGGAGAAAATGAAAATAATACTAAGGGTTTTTGGTTTTTTTTTTTTTTTTCCGCTCTGTAGTATGCAGGATCTCTGTTGCCTGAAAAGGGATCCAGCCTTTGTCCCTGCAATGAAAGCACAGAGTTTCGACCACTGGACCAACAGGGAAGCCCCAATACTAAGATTTGGATGACAAAACTGTTATGGTGTCATTAACAGAATTAGGGAAGATAAGATGCGGAGGAGCTTTGAAGAGGAGACAACGTGAAGAGTTTAAAAATATCAAGTGAAAGTCACTCAGTTGTGTTTGACTCTTTGTGACCCCATGGATTATACAGTCCATGGAATTCTCCAGGCCAGAATACTGGAGTGGGTAGCCTTTCCCTTCTCCAGGGAATCTTCCCAACCCAGGGATCTAACCCCGGCCTCTCACGTTACAGGTGGATTCTTTACCAGCTGAGCCACAAGGGAAGCCCACTCTCAGAAAAAAAAAAAAAAAAGATCAAGGCAGAGCCTTAATGGATATACAAGTGAATGTTGACAGTGGAATTAAGAATAGGGAATTGGACCTTAGGAGAGAGAATAGAGTAGGGACATAGATTTTGGAATCTTTGGCATAAGGACATTAGCTAAAATGCAAAAATAAATGAAATCTCCAAGATGTCCTAACATTTAATCACACAGAATATCTACCTTTAGAGAATGGGAGAAAGATGAAGGACATGAGAAGAATCTACAAGAAAGGAAGAAAAACCAGGAAAATGCAGTAACCCAGACGCCAAAGGAAGGTTGCTTTTTTTGCCAGAATGCAAGTAAAGGCTCGAGATATAAACGGAAAGTGAGAAAGCAAAAGCAATCCATATAAAAATTCCATTGTCAAAAATTTAGGAGTGAAAAAAAAAAGAGAGATACTTAGGAGCTGGAAGAAATACTAGGTGTGAGGAAAGGTATTTTGAAATAGAAGAATTCATTCCACAAAGAAGATGTCAGTGAAGGTGCAAAGGAGAGAAGCAAAAAAACCATGGAATGTTCCTGCATGAGTCAAGGTCAGATGCTACCTAGGGTCATCAAAACCGTGGTCCCAACAGCAAGGAAGTCTATGGAGCATAGAAAACAAAGAACCTTAGCTAGGTGACATTCTTGCAGAGAAGCAAGTAAAAACAAGGATCTTGGGAAGCTCTGAAACATAACACTGGAGGACTGAACAAGGAGATTTTCGATCCTAAGACCCCAAAAGGATGGAAAGCTATAAAACCAAGGCATACAAGAAAGGTCTTGCTTGGATGGGAGGAAAACTAAGGAGCCTCCGAGGAAGGAGCCATCTGCTAGAGAGGGTTTTGGGAGTGGATCCAGTCAGAGTTACAAAAGACTTGTACTGGCCCTGAGGGGGAGTGTGATAGGAAATCAGATGAATAGCAGTGTTTCTGAGCAGCATCAGGGGCACAGCTGAGATTAGAGAGCATTGATTTGTAGTGCATCCATTTATATATAAAAATTATACCATGTACATGAGTATTGGCTACCTAGCCAAGAGCTAATGCACACATACAATATTTTATCTCCAGTAATGGTACTTAAATTTTTTTAGTAAACTCCAACAGTCAAACACAATTCTAACTTGACCTCCCTCCCGATGTGGGAGCATTTACTGAACGCTGCCTCGATGCCTTTTACTCACTCAGCATTTCTTGTTAGTTTTTAAAAACCAAAAAGAATTGATTTGTTTTCCTCTGCAGTTCTGAAATCATCCCACTCATTAGGTTGGATCTAGGAGAAAGGGAAGAAAAAAAGATTTTCTATTTTGAATGTGTTTGTAATTTTGGCAAGGAAAAAATCATCTTTGAGAATTATATTCTTGGACACCTTGGGTGGAAGGTGACCAGTGCTTTCTTTGCAAGCATGTTGAACCAGCGGGAGCATGCTGGAAAGCACCTTCATTTGTCCTGGTTCTGTGACACTTGTCAGACACCTACCTACCTCTGAGCCCTCTGCTCTCCTGTTGGATTTGGCCGAAGTTGTATTGAAGAGTAGCAAGCACGGGGATGCAAGAGAAGCAGATGGTGATGTGAAAGCATTTTTCCCTGGGAAAAAGAAAAAGGTTGCAAAGAATGAATTCTGCTCTCACCTAAGTTAATTGAATAGGGACTTCATGACCCACTGTACCTAAGACCAATGAATTAGTGGCAGGGACTTTTTTTTGGAGGAGGGCATTTTTATGAGTACTTTCATTTTGACAGCATTTTCTTTTTGTAAAATGCTAACAAGAATTTATTAGTGAACCTTCACTGCAGACCCCAAAATGACAAGCATTCTTTTGTGTTGATGGCCCATTAGAAAAGGACCATTGGTTCCCAGGACCAAGAGATTTGTCTCTATGCCACTGACAGGAAACTCTGGGGTTCTGGCTGAGGAGGTGACAGAAGTCAATGATAAGGCTAGTTTTGCCTTTGAGTCCAGTCCCCACAAAGCATCTGATTTTAAGTTCTGCATTTTGAGTCTTCAGAATGCCAGAAATCACAATTTGTATTGCTGGGAGTCAGCTTCAACTTCACCGTACATTTCTCATTCAGCAGATCCTCCTGGCATTTGGTGGGAGGAGATATTGTTCTGGTTTTCATGTGAGGCCATGAAACCACACAAGCGTTAAATCACAGAGCCTAATGGTGGCAGTCAAGGAGAGAACCCAGACCTCAGAACTAATTGGGACCAGAAATCAAAGCAGACAAAGCAAGGTCCTGCATTCGCCTTTCTTAAGTCCAACTGCGGGCCTTGTATTTTCTTAGCTCTTCTATATGGGTCTCAATTTTGAGCAATAATAATTATTGACATGCTTTTATTGTCATCATTGCTATTACAGGAAGTACTTTCCAGCTTTATGTGTGATATTTAGGAAATTAGAGGTGACGTCTCATTTAACTCTCACACACCTGTGAGTATAAGCAGTAGTCTACCGATGCATGTCAAATGTATTGCAAGTGCATAGACGTCTAATTGTATAAAAACTAGTGCTGTTTCGTCATTAACTTCTGTTCTTCACCCCAGTACATTGGTGTTTAAAACAAGAAAGTGATTTTGGATTTTAACCAGGGACTTTTGAGAAACAACGCAGAAAATGACAAACAAGGAGTAGGCATCATTCTTCTAAACCCGTTCTATCCTCTTGAACACATCCTAACTTCCCTCTTGCCTTATTCTCTCATGGTATCAATCAATATTGCAAATGAAGCAGCCAATCCCAGCCAGATTCTCTGCTGTCCACATATCTCTCTTGTTACCTGTTATTAGTATCAGATAACAAGACCAATCAGTAATTCATTTGCCCTCTTGAATGGGAGTCATTTAATTATGCAGTACACGTAAAAATGATTCAAAACATATACTGGGTTGGCCAAGGAGTTCATCCAGGTTTATCTGTACGATGTTGTGGGAAAACTTGAATGAACATTTGGCTAACCTAATATTTAGGATTTATACATTTCTATCCAACCTGGAGGAGGCAATGGCAACCCACTCCAGTACTCTTGCCTGGAGAACCCCATGGACAGAGGAGCCTGGTAGGCTACAGTCCATGGGGTCGCTAAGAGTTGGACAGGACTGAGTGACTTCACTTTCACTTTTCACTTTCATGCATTGGAGAAGGAAATGGCAACCCACTCCAGTGTTCTTGCCTGGAGAATCCCAGGGACAGAGGAGCCTGTTGGGCTGCCATCTATGGGGTTGCACAGAGTTGGACACAACTGATGCGACTTAGCAGCAGCATCCAACCTATCACAGTCCTGGTTCTTGAGTCTGCACTCTGGAAGTCAGATTCTAGACTAATCTTGACTGAGTCACAATAATCAAGGTTGAAGAGAGGGCAGGACCAAAAACTGTTACTTTCTCATTTCTGATATTAATGTATTCCAGATTTTTTTTTTTATGAAAAAGGTGCTTGTTTAAGTGACAGATGATTTTGACTTTTGCTTTAACGACTCTATAAAGGAGAAATACATTTCCTTGCAAAGTGAGAGAGTAGATCAGGTGCTAGTATCATAATTTGATTCCATAACAATTAGGTAGGAAACAAGAAAGGAAGCCCATTCCAGAGAGACACCTGCTCCTCAAAGGGGTTCTTAAAGAGTACACATGGGTACTAGTATCCATTATCCTAATGTAAATAGGTCAACAAGAAGTGGAATTTGATCTCACTCCAGAGCCCATACTTTTAACCAGTATTTTATATTGCCTGGCTCTTATACATCCCTCTCTTCCATGGAAGAATAATTGCTGGTTAAGAGCTAATTGCGTTGTGCTTTGAAAAATTCCAGTCATTAAGGGCAGCCCACTGTGTTCCCCAGTGGTGTCTAAACCTATATAGTGTCAGATCACCTAAACATCACAGACAGGCCTGGGCTGAGTCTGAGCTCTGCCATATGCCAGGTGTGTAAGGCACACATTCAGACTTTTTATCACAGGTTTCCATACCTGGAACCAAAGAGTTAGAGTCCATGTCTGATTCTTGGTTCAAGGATCCCCTGAAATAAGTAAACTCTATTTCTATACAAATATTAGGTGCTCTTTATTATCAAAATTGTTGCTCCAATGTTAATGTTGTCCTCGCTCAGTGGTTCTTGTTCAAATATACATCCCAGAATTACAAAATAATGTTGAAGGGACTCAAAGCTTCATGGTTTATATTACCCTGCTATGAGATTATGGAAGCAGCATAGTCCAAGGTAAAGCAAGCTGAATTAAGATACAGAAAACAAGAATTTTGAATTCTACTTCTCATAACCCAGCTTCAGCTTTCTCATCTATCAAATAAAAAAGATAGATAATAGTCTATTTTGTGAGGGCCAAATGAGTTTTTTTTTAATGCATGTGTTTTATAAACTTAGACATTACATAAATGCAAATTATTACTGTCAATCCTCATGATATTGGAATCTAGGCTTTCTGGCATGAAATAAATAAATAAATAAACATTAGCACTTAGCATCTGATTGAAAAAGCAACATTTTTTGTTAACAAACTCATTTATTTTTTCTTTTCTTTTGTAGTAATAAGAGAAAGTTACAGGATAAATCATCTGCAAGTCTTTTGTCTTATCAAGATGGTTCATGGGATGAAGATCCTTGAAAAGCATGGAACTGGAAGGTCAATTTCCCACTCTTGACTGAACAATAAAAAGTATCTTTCTATACAGAATACAGAGAAAGGATATCAGTGAAACATTCTATGTTTTTTCCTTGTCATCACATCATAGTCTACCATAGCTAGAACATATCCAAGCATATTTAATTAAAAAACAAAAATGGCAAGGAAACAAAACCCCATATTCAACTACAGCTATGAGATATTACATCCTCTGTTCAAGCTCAGTTGACAGCTTTGTTCTGGCAGAGTTGGGACCAAAACTCTCCAATCACCTGACTCTATCTAGTGTGTTCCTATCAGAATTCATTACTCCAGAAATAAGGTACAAGCCAATTGAGGTGCTTATCATGGCATTTTGTTTCTTGAAAAATCTTGGAAACCATGTGATATAAAACATCTTGCTGGTAAAGAAAGCTATTTATTCTAGCTATGAAGCAGTGTTGTTTTTTGTTTTTGTACTGTAGAACCCTACAGAACACAAGCAAATTTCATTTCAGATGATTTTCATTTTTAATATCAAGACTCCCTCATCAAAAGCAAATGCTGGGAAAGGGTTGGAAGCCAAACTTATTTATACAATAGACACTTATCCAAGGAAATGGGCTGTAGGGAAATTAGCATGTCTTGAATGATGTTATTCCTGAAATGTCAATCAGTCATTATAGCATTTGCTTCTCTCATGGTATTCTCAAAATGGATTATTGTCCCTGAATTTTTAATAACAATTTAGTGGTTCAAAATACTGACAGTGATGTATGATGACAGCTTAAAAAAAGTGCTCTGGCTTTCTGTATTGCATAAACAGAACACAATTGTGTCTCTCTAGCCAGTGTCAGAATCATTCTCGACAAAGATAATGTTGAAGCCATCTGCCAAGAGAAGGTCAAAAACATACAAAGAAAATAAATCATGACAAACATGGAATTGGCTAAAGGTTAAGGATTTAAAGGACAAACACATATTTGGAAGCACAAATCACCCCTCATAGAGTAATAATTTAAACAACCTCACGTCTGGATTCCTAAATATCTGGCTTAGTAGCTGCATGTATTTCCAGAAATATTGCAAAACTGAATGAACAAACAAATGGAAAATGTAAGCAGTAAGGATGTCAGAAACTTTTAGGTTCGTTATAGCTTGCTTTAATTTTGTACAGAGGCTCATGACTTGCAATTAACCAGCTTCTTTGCACTAGAAAAATCCTATAAATAAATGCGTTGATTCCAAAAATGTTATTCCTGTGACATTCTAGGAATTGTTGGATAACTCAGTCATAGCCTTGTGGGCAGAATAAGAAAACTTGATGTGTAAGCAGTGGCTTTGGATCATGGGTCCGAGAGGCAGTGCAGGAGCCTCAGATGACAATAAGTTATAATATTCCCTTCTCCTCCCAGCCTCTATTCATTCAGAGAGTCTCTGCAGCAGGCAGTCACCATGCTTAACTCATGCAAAGCCAGCATCATGAGTAAGTAAGCTTCATTTGCATGTTCATAGACAAAAGGAAACCTCAGGAATCCTATTCACAGGGAATATTATATAAACACAGTGGAACTATGCTTCGGTCAAGACAAAAGCTAAAATTTATAGCTCCTTTCTGATGGAATTAATATTTATGAAACCAGTGCTTCCCAGAGGAAAGCTCTCCAAAAATAAAAAGTTAATAACAAGAATTGATTAAAAAAACTCTGTGTGCTCCAGTCCTTGACTCTATTACAGCCTTCATCAAACACAGCCTGGAATGGTAATGAATGTTTTGATCCAACTTCATCAATAATGTGCAAGCTCGTTGAAGATAGGACACTTTCTATTCATCTGCACCCCACACCCAAAACATCTCATTGCTTGGCACATGAGATGTTCTCAATGTGCATTTGCTAATCTGTTGACTGTTAACTACATGAAGATAGGAATTGTATCTTATTCTCTACTAGAACCCATTGCCAGAGCCGGGTCAGGCACAGAAAAGGTGCTCTATAAAATTTTATTTGAATAAATAAGTAAATGCCAAGTAGATCCCCAATTCACTTTCCTTCAGCACACTCCAAATAATTCCTCTTCGCTAAATTCAATAGGCTCACTAAATCTAGCCTGTTTTCATGAAGCCAGGTCCCAGAGATCCTCTCTAATAGGGCTTCTACTTCACAGATAAGGAATAACTCTCATTCCCGCAGTGGGGCTAATTTTTGTTCATTTCTTAATATAAAAATCTTAATCTAAGCTATCTATTCTTATTTTTAAGAAACAAAAGACAGAAGTGTTTAACATAAAAGGGAAAATGGTCTTTTCACCAGTCTTATTCTTTGGAGCTATCTTTGATGCACAAAGTTAGTCAAAATAAGATTCTAGTTGAGGATAACTCAACTACTGCTGTGACTTCCCTGGTGGCTCGGGTGGTAAAAGTGTCTGCCTACAATGTGGGAGACCCGGGTTCTATCCCTGAGTTGGGAAGATCCCCTGGAGAAGGCAATGGCAACCCACTCCAGTACTCTTGCCTGGAAAATCCCATGGATGGAGAAGCCTACAGTCCATGGGATCCCAAAGAGTAGGATAGAACTGAGCGATTTCACTTTCACTTTCAACTATTGCTAACCTATATTAGAAGTTACAGAGTGTTTTCCCCCTCAGTTAGGAGGGATGAGTAATAGATTCTTCATTTTAAGTCCCATCAGAAAAACAGGCAGTAAATGCCCTATTGGACAGTCATATGTTTATGCCTGTCAATTCTCTGACCAAAGTATCTCACAAAATAAACTAAATCAAGATAAAGCACAGTTAACAATCTATGGTTGATATAAATTGCCCATAGTGCCACAGTCTCTCAAAAGACTCCCAAGGGTCTAAAGTGGCACAAGAGTGGCTAAAGATCCATCCCTCCTGGATTGCTTGTATTTCTAGCAGGCAGATCAGATCACTGTATTCCACTGCAGAGGATCTACAGGCAGGGCTTTCTCTCCAAGTGGTCTCAACATCCTCTTTCAGCAGAGGAACCAAATAAAGATGTCTTCCTAGCTTGTGGCATCCTGTCCCCCCACCCCCAGAAACCTGTGATGCCCATTGGGAACCATAAGTATCTGTTGGGAGAAGAGAGAATAACATCCCCTTTCTCTGCTGTGACTGGCACCTCTTCCTTTATCCCTGAGTCTCTCAAAAGTCATGGTCATGTCTAGGCAAAGTCATCTTGGCAGAAAGCAAGGTCTCAATTTCTTTTCTGAGCCAGACTTGCCCGTTTTTCTTTCTGGCCTCTTTAATTCTAAAAGCGTTTCAGATGGTTGGCTGCCTCGGTCCTCCTGATGACTGTAAACCAGCATATCTCTCCTCCCCAGTGTTAGTGCTTATTGGGCTAAGCATGACGATTAAGAACAGATGCTGAAAAACAATGGCTCCTCTAAGTCACCTTTGGTTTTTCCACATTGTGATTATGAATTTGAAACCCAATACCTGTTGTTGCTTTTCAAAGTGTACGTTTGTGTATATGTACAACGAAGGCTATGACCCTTATGTGTTTGCATAATGCTGATCACACTGACTATTAACTGGGTGCCTATAATCAATCAAATTCTGAAACACATGAATTCTCTTCTAGTCAGCAATACTTTCTTCTTAAGATTTCAGGCTATGACAGACATAGCGTCTGGAGATGATAAACTATGTGAGTCTGTCTCTGGAATATCACTATTTCAGGGTCTGCTAACAATACTTGCCAAGTTAGATGGGGTAGGGTGGAGAATGGAAGCAAGTTGTACATTATCCTAATAGATTAAGAAAATATAATCCCATTTGGATCATTTCCTGGGCTTCCATCCAAACCATGAGATAGCTTTGCTAATCATTAAAATGTACAGGGAGAAGGTGGGCTTTTTTTTTCATAACTATATTGTATTTCTAAAGGGCACTGTATTCATTTCTTTATGAGTGTAATCTAATCAGAAAAATAATTGATTCAAAGGATGATTATTCTATGAACAAACTTTCTATTGTTTTAGACTGGAACAGCAACCCTCATCCTATTTCAGGTTTTTAGTTTATACATGTATGCTAATGAATAATTATTTTCAGGAAACAACTTTAAATATTTTCAATTGCTTTTTACTGCTTCAGCAAATTTTGGTCACCCTGCAGTTAGGGTCAAGTCCATGAAGCAAGGACAACCAAGAGTAACTGAGGTTTGGAAAAACTAGAAATGCACCTTAAAGTCAAATGAACACTTTTACATGCCCTGGGTCAATAAAAGATAAACTGATTATCCATTAACATGACATTAATTTATCATGTGTACCCATTAAACAATAATAACAATGTGGGGGTGATTCACCAGGATGACCTTTGGGTTACTACATTCTTTTCATTTCTTATTTATGTGCTAACCAGGCCTGGGGTCAGTGACAAATAGATTTGTTGTTTATGTTACCAATGTGTTATAGAGATTGTTACAATTATCACTCATAATCAGAAAAAAATCCATGCTTTTTATGAAAAATAATTCATAATAAATAAATTTTTGTTATCATTTATGTTTCTAATCATGCTCTTTATTCTGAATGAGAAATAGTTGTATTCAGTGAATACCAATCTCTGCCTGCTGGTCTTCTTAAACTATACCAACACCTGGACTAACTATTAAATTATATAATTTAAATGTGTTTGTGAATTCATTATCCCAAATAAATGGCTATTATTTTATGATGTTTGTGAAAAACTATTTTATACTGCTGTTTCAAAAAAGGTTTCTCTTATTTAAATGCATTTTTAAAGGCAAATTCTGAATTAATTTGATTTTTTAAAAAACTGAAAGTGGCTTCTAGACAGAGAAAGGGAGCAAATCTATGAAGATGTAGTAAGTATCAGGAACTGTGTTATCTGAATCATTTGTTTTATTTAATCTTTAAAGCAATTCATAAACTCAGTAATATTACCCTATTTTATAGATACGGCTTTCCCAGTGGCTCAGATGGTGAAGAATCTGCCTGCAATGCAGGAAACTCAGGTTCAATCCCTGGGTCAGGAAGATCCCCTGGAGAAGGGAATCCACTGCAGTATTCTTGCCTGGAGAATTCCATGGACGGAGGAGCCTGGCAGGCTACAGGACATGTGATTGCACAGTAGGACAGGATTGAGAAACTAAGACACATTTTCTGGATGAGAAAAAAAATGAGGCTCTGAACATTTATAAAAAACATGTCCAAATTTACAGAGTTAATGTGTGGTAGAACATTCAGGGCCATTGGATGCCCAAACTGTGTCAGAGGCTGGACTATGAAATCATTAAGCCTCTGAAATGGTACACTGATTAGGATGCTGATCAGTGAAATAAGAAGCCAAAGCATCTTTCCTCATATAAAGAAGATTCATTGTAAAATTGGCTTTCATATTTCTGCATTTTGGCCATTCAGCTAGCCTGTAAATGCCTTGAGAATGTGGATTCATACTTTTTTATCTATTCCAGGGTATCTTACCATGGGCACTCAATAAATATTTGTATATATATTAGTCAGACATCTTCTGATTAATAGAAGTGGTTGAAAGTCAACTTAAAATTAGTCATGTACAAAAAATATATAACTGAAAAATGCAAGAATAGATCTGGCACAGGCCCAGATAGATGTAGGACCTCAAAAGATGCAACCTTTGTCTTTGTTTCTAAGACAGACACTTTCCATATGGTGGACATGATAGCCACCAGCAGTGCAAGACTCATATTCCTTTTGCACCGCAGTCCCAGAGCAGATGGCATCTTCCATAAGACCCTGGGAAGGACTCTAGTTTTCCTAGATTGAACCATATACCTATCCTCAGACTGATCACTCTGCCCAGGAAGAAGTATTTCAATTGCCTACACTTCTGGAGTGAATGATGTCGACTCTGAAATTTCCATTAAAATCAGTTGCCACACAAGAGGAATAATTACCAACTAGAACAGGAGGAGGAAGAGAAGAAGAAGAAAAATCATGCATTGAATTTCAAAACCAAAAGTAAACTTTGAGAGAATGTATTGCAACATTCCATGAAAGATATTGAACATGCCATATTCAGTATACAGATAAAATACCTAAGATCCAGAGAGGAAAAGTGAATTTCCAACAGCCATACAACTTGATGGGGTCAGAAGGGCATAATGTACTATGCTGAACTACTTCTGATTTTATTAGCTTTGAAAAGGGGCTGCAATAGAAAATGTATGTTTGGATTTATCGGATGGTCCAGTGGTTGAGACTTTGCCCTTCCAAGGCAGAGACTGCAGATTCTATCCCTGGTCAAGAGAGCCAAGACCCACACATCACACAATGTAACCAAAAAAAAAAAAAAATCCATGACTACAAAATAATTATAATCTTCATAAAAATCAACAATATCAGCTTTTCAGAAGCTTTTGTTGCTTCAAAATGAAGAAAGATCTCATGGGAAAGCAAATTGCTAGAGAAAAAGAACACTGAGATATCTCTAAAGACCACTTTTCAAGTCAAATTCAATATGACATTAGGAAGTCTATATTAAAAATGAGGACAATAACAAATGGTGAAGATGTAGAAACATTGGAACCATACATTACTGATAGGAATGTAAAATACTACAGCTCCTTATATGTGAATATTCTTAACAATATTATGCATAATAGCCAAAAAATTAAAACAACCCAAAAGTTCATCAAATGATAAAGAGATAAACAAGATGGTATATCCATACAAGGGAATGTTACTCATCTATGAAAAGAAATGAAGTACTAATATATGCTACAATACAAACAAACTTTGAAAATATTATGTTTCATGAAAGAAGCCAACTTCAAAATACTATATAGTGTTTGATTCCATTTTTAGTAAATGTCCAGAATAGGTAAATCCATAGAGAAGAAAAGTAAATTCAGTGACTGCTAGAGGACTGAAAGAAGGTTTTTGTAGAAGGTTTATTTTTAAAGCAATAAAAGTATCCTGAAATTAGATAATTGTGATGGTTGCACAACTTTGTGAATATAGCAAAACTCAGTGAGTTGTGCAATACATACACACACACGTATTCCCATTTGAAGCATACTATTAAGGGCCCACCACATGTTGTCTTTTATTATATGATTGGAGATACAGACACAAACAACATAGCTGTGGTTCCAGCTCTCATGGGCAGTGTTGAAAGGAAGGTGTGTTTTCATCATTCCGATAAAATCCCACATGCCTGGTTACTGGTTAACCCTTGGTCTCATACTACCCTGGCTCCTCTCTTAAAATGAGTGAATTTTGTGGTATTAAATTATTCCTCAATATGTTTTTTTGAAGGCATATTTTGTATTTTAAAAAAAAGGAAGGTGTGTTTAGTGTGCAAAAGAAAAATGCCAACAAAGGAAAGCTATTGCTTTGGTTAAGAGACATTTATGAGGATTTCCTTTAGAAACAAACAGACTAGAAAAGTCTGTATCAGGTATTGTGTTATCTCTATTGGTGCAAGTGGCTCAGGTGGTAAAGAATCTGCCTGCAATTGGGGAGACCCAGGTTTGATCCCCGGGATGGGAAGATCCCCTGGAGAAGGGAATAGCAACTCACTCCAGGAATTCTTGTCTGGAGAATTCCTTGGACAGAGGAGCCTGGCAGGCTACAGTCCATGGGGTCACAAAGAGTCAGATATGACTGAGTGATTAACACTTTTAAGAGAGAAAACTCAATAAAAGGTATATTAGTGAGTGGGTTGCAGCCACAGGAAACAGAGGTTAAGTACTACAGGACCCACTGAGATGTAATAAGTTCATGTTGCAGAATTATCTTTTAGGATACTGACCCCCACCCTCATCGATGGCCTTCATGAGAATGCACAACTCCTGTAATTCTGGAAAAAGCCTCCAACTGAAAGTGGTCAGTGTGTACAGGAACTGTCTTCCATGGCTCCAAATGAACTTAGAAATGAGCCAAGGGAATATGGGACAGGCATGAACAACAAGCATTGTAGAAAACATCCATCAAAAATCTGTGTATATTTGCTCTCACCCAATGAACACCAACCCTGATGCTGGGAAAGACTGAAAGCAAAAGAGGATGAGATGGTTAGATAGCATCACTGACTCAGTGGGTGTGAATTTGAGCAAACTCTGTGAGACAGTGAAGGACAGGGAAGCCTGGTATGCTGCAGTCCATGAGGTGGCAAAGAGTTGAACACAACTTAGAGACTGAACAACAACAGCAATGGAATACCTACTTTTTGCACTGGGAACTTTCATCCACACGGTAGCAGCATACTAAAATGACAGAATTGATAACTATGGAGATTAAGTTTGTCCAGATACTTGCCTCACAAACTCCAAATCTATAAAGTGGTAGCAAATAAGCATTGTGATATTAACATTCTAGACTAGACCCCAATCTACAAGTAGCAGACAATTTTCCTTTCTATCCACACTACCAAGCTTTCATAAAGATGAATGTGTACCATCCTCAAATTTTCTTGACATAGTGAACCTCCCACTTTTGAGATTACTTTGCACACCTTTGGCATATCTTTCAAAGACTCATTTTACTTTTCAGAATCAAGTCTTGGGTATATTTAAATAAAATCCTGATAAATAAAAGAAATAGATGCATTTGAACTTTGAAAATGGAAAGTGTGAATGAGGTAGAGTCTGTGTGACCCTGTATTCTGGCTGGGAGTGAAAAATGAAAATGAAGGGTCAGGCAGACAATGTGGGCTGATAAAAGAGGGGATAAAACCATGATGTCAGAATATATCTTTGTGGATACATATTTATTTTTAAAACTTGACATTTATTTTTTGTAATTTTAATGTTTGTGACATTTTGATGCTATGTGGAAATGGAACTTACAAAACACATTGGGTTTCAAATGGTCTTGGGGGCAAAAATTTCTTGTTTCTTACATCCAGTTTGCCTACAGAAATATTCAGTGTAGAATAGTAAGTTTTGACATTACTGAACCAACCTACAGAAGACAAGAAACGTGATGAGCAGTAACCAAGGCAATCTCTGAAGCCCTATAGTAAACCTAACGTTATAAGCTTTCAGATTAATGGGATTCAACTCACATCTGAGTACTCACTATTTATCCAACATTGCTTCTAGCTATGGACAATCCTGAGGTTCAAAACAAACTCATAGTCATAAAAAAATCTTTGGAGACACAAAATGAATCTAAGTAAAACAGAATAGAAGGCAGGCTCACTCTTTTTAATTATAAACCCAAACCTGGTTTTCTGCTTTGCAGTTTTGGAAACTGATTTGACAACATTAAGAAAGGATTGATCTCTCAGAAGTCCCAAGATGATTTATTCCAGCTTTTGTGTCTATAATTTTCATTTTCTGTGGTTTATTGCTGACAAATCACTCTTCTTAGTCACACTCTTGCTGTCAGTATTCAGTCAGTTCAGTGCTCAGTTCATGTCCAACTCCTTGTGACCCCATGGACTGCAGCATGCCAGCCTTGCCTGTCCATCACCAACTCCCAGAGGTTGTTCAAACTCATGTCCATTGAGTCAGTAATGCTGTACTCAACCCAGTTGCAGTGTGAACAAGGTTAAATATTTGAGATTTGGGATTAGACAGTCCAGGTTTGAATGGAGTGATCTCCAAGTCATCCTTAAGTGAGCTTGAGTGTTAATACACCACTCTGAGACTCTGTGACTATATTTACAAGGTGCAAATAAACAAACTCATTAATAGAGCTTTGAAATGACTACAGGATTTAACACTTGTAGTAAAGTTCCTAGTCGTGTCTGGCAAATAAATAGAATCACTGCATCATTGATATTGCTGATGTTGTTTCAATCCAGTGTTGTTGCCTGGGAGCCATAAACATAGTCTTGTTTCCATCACTTCCAAGTTCTTGAGAACACCTCACATTAGTCTTCAAGTATTGACAAGAATACACTGTAATTGTCAGCTGAGATTTCCATAACAAAATGTCATAGACTGGGCTGTTTAAAGAACAGAAAATTTATTTTCTCACAGTTTTGGAAGCTAGAAAGTCAAAGACCAGTATTTAGCAGGGTTCAGTTTCTGGAGAGGCATCTCTTCCAGGCTTCCAGATAGCTGCCTTCTTGCTGTGTCCCAACATGGTCTTTTCTCTGTATGCATGGTAGAAAGAAAGAACTCTTGGTTACCTCTTATTCTATTCTGCTCTATTTTATTCTATTCATCCTATTGGATTAGGGTCTACCCTCATGAACTTGATTAACCTGGTTTATCTCCATAGAGACTGAATCTCCAAACATAGGCACACTGAGGTTTAAGGCTTCAACATATGATTATTTGTGGGCACAAACATTCACCCCATGGCACAGACTCTCAACAAAGCTAGTTCTCTCACCCCCTCAGACTCTGAATTTTTCTCTCTTTGACAGTCTCTCCAGGATCTTGGACTTGCAGAAATCAGCAAAAGGAAAACAAGATGCATTGGTGAATATGTTGATTGGGCAACTGATGTTGTTGATATTGAGCAACTGAACCTAAATACTTTCCAAAATGGCAGACCCTAATCATGCAGAAGCTGTCAACTTTCTGAAAATAAAAAGTGTTCAGCAATTGTGAGGAATTACTATTACATTACACAGTTTTATAAGAAAATATTATTGTCTTTGTCAATGTTGTCTAGTGTTATTAACAAATTTGTAAACAGCCAATGGTCTTCCTTCTATAATATCATCATTAACACACATCATCAGCAGTATTCTGCATTTTCACAGCTCTTCTTTCAGAAGATTTAATAAGGATTTTAGAAATATTATTCCCTTTATCCTGACAATTTTCCTTACAGTTAAACAAAAGGATTTAAGAAGCTGATCATGTAAATCTGAAGTATATCGAAAGCAGCCAGGCTTCTCACTGAATTAGATCTTTCATTATGCTGAATCCCTGGGACAAAAGGACAATTTTTATGAAAAATTGTCTTAATGAAAATATGAAAGCAGCAAATGAACAAATTAATGAATAAAAATGAACAAAAATTAACAGGAATGTGATGTGTACACTGTGAATGTGATATACATATTATGTTTACTTGAAGAATTGAAAACTATAGTACTAAGACCATTTCCTGCATCATTTTTATTCTGCACCTCATAGATAAGTTGTTTAATATGAAGAGCTGGACTTTTATACCTAGGGTAAAAAGATATTTCTAAGGTGCTTTTGAGAATCCATCAACAATCTTTAAAAAACATGTGAGTCATATTTTACTTCATTTTTCTTCCCGAGAACTAAGATTAAAGAATATCTTAGGAACTATTTCCATTTAGTTATTGCTCTGTTAATAGGAGGAAAAAGGAGTGGGAAATTGTCAGAGTGTTGGTTCTGCCATAAATGCCATGTGCAGGACTGGAGGAATTTTAATATGAAAACTAAAAAGTGTGTTATACAGTATACAGACACCTTATACAGATGTCTAAAGACTGTTCATGATTGAACACGAACCTTCAAGGCTTGGGGAAGAGAAAGGAAATGCAATGGTCTCCCAGAGGCTGAGTTCCAGATTCCTGAGGGAGTACCTTTATTCTATACTGTTGTCATTTAGTCGCTCAGTCATCTCCAACTCTTCTGCAACCCAGGGACTGTAGCCCTCCAGTCTCCTCTGTCAATGGGATTTCCTAGGCAAGAATACTGGAGTTAGTTGCCATCCCCTTCTCCAGGGGATCTTCCCAAATCAGGGATCAAATCCATGTCTCCTGCATTGGCAGATACCACTAAGCCACCAGGGAAAACTACTCTCTACTGTAATTAATGGTAATTTGGTGAGAATTTTTGGAAAAGAATGACTTATGATTACTTAGACACATCTTTGTGCATTTCAACCAAATGAACCTTAGACAAAACGTACACCTAAGTCATTGACTCAAACCATCTTTTTTGTCCCAAATTGTTCCCAAAGCTTAACATTTTTAAATTAGTGCTCCTGAAGCATTTATTCCAAGTTATAAAAATGCAATCCTTGCTACCTGTAACCCAGGTATCATGCTGGGTCTCCTGCCACTTTAAATCTATGTAAGATGATTTTCAACCACCATCATACATCCTATAGAAAATTGGAAGTCGTCACTGGGAATATTTAGAAACTGTAGTTCAGTTCAGTTCAGTCACTCAGTCATGTCCAACTCTTTGTGACCCCATGGATTGCAGCACCCTACACTTCCCTTTCCATCACCAACTCCCGGAGTTTACTCAAATTCATCTCCATTGAGTCAGTGATGCTATCCAACCATCTCATCCTCTGTCATCCCCTTCCTGAAAGGTTGTTGCTGAACCACACAGAGACACCAGGATTCTTGGCCTCCGGAAGAGAAGAATTCAATCCGGGGCAAGAGACGAGGCTTGATCACTCAGAGCTTTTGTGTAATAAAGTTTTATTAAACTATAAAGGAGATAGAGAAAGCTTCCAACATAGACATCAGAAGGGAGTAGAAAGAGTACCCACTTACTAGTGTTAGCAATGGAGTTATACACTCTCCAATGAATCAAAAGAATGTCTAGAGGTTGTAAAGACCTCACCAGACCTACTCCAATAATTTACATTTTTAAATAACAGGATTAACCAGAGGGTTTAATCCATAGACTGTCCTCAGGCGGAGTACATTATTGTTATATAATCCTAAGGAATGAAGAGGAAAAAAAAGTTTGTCCTTTCTTCCTCCTTGAGAATTCTAGACCCTTCTCTCCTTGGGGACCCTTAGACTTCTTATCAACCTGCCTAGGAAATGACTCTTTCATTCCCTTCCCACCTTCAATCTTTCCCAGTATCAGGGTGTTTTCAAATGAGTGAGTTCTTTGCATCAGGTGGCCAAAGTATTGGAGTTTCAGCTTCAGCATCAGTCCTTCCAGTGAAAATTCAGGACTGATTTCCTTTAGGATGGACTGGTTGGATCTCCTTGCAGTCCAAGGGACTCTCAAGAGTCTTCTCCAACACCAAAGTTCAAAAGAATCAATTATTTGGCAGTCAGCCTTCATTGTCCAACTCTCACATCCATACATGACTACTGGAAAAACCATAGCTTTGACTAGATGGACCTTTGTTGGCAAAGTAATGTCTCTGCTTTTTAACATGTTGTCTAGGTTGGTCATAGCTTTTCTTCCAAGGAGCAAGCAAGGAGAAATTCTAGAGATTTCCAGTATTCCTTAGTCACTTCTAGTTCCAGTTTCCAGCTTCCATTGACTGCCTCTTTCCATTTTCTTGGTGACTTCTCTTTATTGTACTCTTATCTTCTCAATCCACCACACTCCATCTGACTCATACAAGGCAGCTCTTAGAGATAGAAATTTACTGAGGAAGAATGAAAAATACTACTGAAATTTTCAACAGACTATTTAAAATTGGACATTACTTTTTTCTTTAATAAGTCCTTTAATAATTGCTATCATCTGGAGATCCAAATATTCATAACTTGGCACAGTAACCCCTACTTTTCCTTCCTACATCATTATATCTCCTCTACTCTCCATTATTGTCTCCCCACTAATTCATTTCTTTGAATAAAAGTCTTTTTATCTTTTATATTTTTTCTTACATTTTTTTACATTTTTATTGTGTTGGTTTCTGCCAAACATCAACATGAATCAGCCATAATTGGTGGATAATTGCTTTAAAATGTTGTGTTGTTTTCTACCATACAATAAGGTGAGTCAGCCATAAGTATACATATGCCCCCTTCCTCGGAAACTCCTTCCCACCCCACCCTTATCCCACCTATCTAGGTCATCACAGAGCACCAGGGCTGAGCTCCTTGTGTTATAGAGCAGCTTTCTACTAGCTATCTATTTTACACATGGTAATGTATATGTTTCACGCTACTCTCTCAATTCCTGCCACCCTCTCCTTCCCCTCTTGTATCCACAAGTCCATTTTCTATACCTGCCTCTCTATTCCTGCCTTGCAAGTAGGTTTATCAGTACCATTTTTCTAGATTCCATATATATGCATTAATATATGATACTTGCTTTTCCTCCCTGACTTACTTCACTCTGTATTACAGGCTCTAGGCTCATCTACTTCACTACAACTGACTCAAATTCATTCCCTTTATGACTGAGTAATAGTCCATTGTATATATGATTCACAAATTTGAAGAAAAATTTTGCTGTCTTTATTGCCTTCTTCTAATCTTTTCCTAAATATGTAACCTTCTACTTACAAAGAGTTTATCAAGGTACTTCCCCGAACAAATATAATTCCCTCCCTTATGGAAATAGCTACCAGTTAGTAAAATATTTTATTAATTTCCCTATATAAGGAAACTCTGAAAACCTAAGCCATTTCAGACAAAATTGTGAGGATCTCAGTACAACCTCTCATTTTGCTTTCTAAGTGAAAAGCATCCTAAGTTTCACCATTAGCATTATGGCATTTTAATATCAGACAATCATATAGTCTCATATTATATTTCTTCATGTAGCTAAAATGGAATAATGATGTATTTTTAAATTTCTGACTTGGCCCTGCTTAGACACAAGAGCAACTTCAAGCTGGATCTTTTGTGCTAAGAGATGTCATCAAGAGGCAAATGGCTCAGTTACGGTCACTAACTTTCAGCCAGTCCCTAAACTTGGGAAGCCAACAGGCATGGTGTTAAATTGAAAATAAAGAGTGACTGTATCTATTTCTGCATCATATGTAAAAATTTGGCATCACTTATGGGCAGAGCTGGAGTATGGAACAACTAGAAAAATGTCACTTCCATGTATATTTAGATCTCACCATCTATGAGAATTGTTTGTCCTCGATGGGCATGTGGGCACATGCGTGTGTGTGTGCTTGCCAACGGTTACCCACTAGATGCCAGAAGAACTAGAAGACTAGTCTGCAGCTCATGCTGTTGGGAAACTTTTTAAAATACTTACATATTCTTTTTATTAAACCTTTCATTTAAATTAAAGAAATTAATATGTCATAAAAATAATTTTCAAAATTTAAGACAAAAGACTTCAGAGATAAAAACAGATGAGTCCTTCACTACCTGCAAAGTCAACTGTCTACCTATAATTCAAGTAAAAAGATAACATTCACATATAAATTTTGAGACAAATACTATTCAGTTTAATGGGGGAATTAGCAAATAAATTGTAGAAGCTGAAATAAGTTTTCTCAGGTTGAAGGAAATTAGATTAATTTTTTTTGGTGGGAAACTCTTAAAGAGACAAAATTTAAATGTCTGAAGCCACCTGTACTGTGGGGCGTAAATCAGAGTATCAAAGATCATGAATCCAGTTCTCCTGGAGTCTCTCAGACATTATATTAAATGTATTATTTCTAACTTGAGGAAATAGACTGATGAGTGAGGAAATCCTGAAGTGAGACAAATCTTTTGTTAGTAATTTCCAAAAGATGGATGAAGTTAGGGAAGGCTTACTTCCAGAGGAAAACAACTCTGATCCCGGAGGGAGACAGAAAACCAAGAACCATGGTAGACTCATAGGCTGGCTTTGGTTTGAAAAGGCCTCGATTTCCCACTTGTGTGTTCAATCCTTTTGATTTCCCCCTGCTGAACAGCCTATGAGAGATCCCTAGAACCATCTGTGCATAGTGGAGCATGGGAGCAAAGAAATAAGCAGTAAGGGCAAGTAGGTTCTGCCCCATATATCCCCTCTCCTGGCCCCAAGAAGGAAGCATCCCTCCACAAGGAAACTGCCAGGAGTTCCAGGCTATGAAAGGCAGTGGATAGAACTGTACAGTGTACCCAGCAGAGCTGTGAATCATGAGATAGAGCATGAGGTGTGGACGAGCAGCTGCCAAGAGGTGATTCAGGAAGAGCAAGAGATCAACAGATCTGTATTCCAATATATACCAAGAGAAGTGACCACTGAAGGGACTGGGAGCTTGTCTTACTCTTGGAGGAAGAATGAAACAGAATCTGGCATTTCCAAGTGCATTAGCAATATGAACTTGAAGCCAAAAGACATTACAGTCTAGCAATGTTAAAGAGTTGACTCACTGGAAAAAACTCTGATGCTGGGAGGGATTGGGGGCAGGAGGAAAAGGGGACGACAGAGGATGAGATGGCTGGATGGCATCACTGACTCGATGGACGTGAGTCTCAGTGAACTCTGGGAGTTGGTGATGGACAGGGAGGCCTGGCGTGCTGCGATTCATGGGGTCGCAAAGAGTCGGACACGACTGAGCAACTGAACTGAACTGAATGTTAAAGAAAAATAGAAGGAATATTCTTTCGCTAATTCTGATCTACAGGCAAGTCTAATGTAGAGAAAAGAAATGTGAGCTCTTTGGGAGATACAGTTTTGAAGCTGAACTCTTGAAGATATTTTGGAAGTACCAGCTATGACGTTTAATAACATTAATTTCTCAGAGTAGTCAAGTGTTTTCCAATTTTAAAAGGACTAACATTTTTAAAAAATGAATTGCTTTGGAAAGACATAGATCTGGTAAAAGTGCAAATGATTACTTTGTTCACTGGAGAGCAGCCTAGGAGAGACATGCATAGCCTCGTGTCACCTGCTGTTGTTTTCTTGACTCGGATGATTGGGCATCCAACATACCAATCCATATCAGACACTCCCCCTTTTGTCTCTTCTAACAGAACCTGGCTAACAACTGACAGTGAGTTCATGCCTTCAGTAATCAAAGCTTATTTCTGACTTCTTTCAAAAGGAAATAACCACAATGCTTTAGCTGAGTGTGATATTACTGAACTATAATTATTTCTAGCTCAGAGGGGTGCATAAGAAGGCATTTTGTAAAATCTGTACAGTACAGGAGTAATTCATCAAGTAGCACAAGACTTTGCTAGCATATTGTGATAGTTAATTTTATGTATCAACTTGACTAGGCCATGGTACCCAGATATTTGTGCTATCTGCTCAGTCTTGTCTGACTCTTTGCAACCTCATAGACTGTTTTCTGCCACGCTCCTTTGTCCATGGAATTCTCCAGGCAAGTATACTGGAGTGGGTTGCCATTTCCTTTTCCAACCCAGATATTTGATCAGGCACTATTCTGCATGTTTCTGTGAAGGTATATTTTTATGATGAGATTAACACTTAAATCATAGACTTTGATTAAAGCAGCTTACCGTCCTTGATATGGGTAGGCCTTACCCAATCAGTTGAAGACCTTAATAGGAAAAATGACTGACCTCCAAAAAAGAAAAGGAAATTCTTCCAAGAGACTGCTTTCAGACTCAACTGAAAATCGCCTTTTTCTTGGTCTTCAGCCTGCCAATTTTCCCTTATGATTTCAAACTTGATAGCCTTCATAATTGTGTAAGCCAATTCTTTAAAGTAAATCTCTCTCTCTCTGTCTATCAGAATCCTAATACTGATAATAAGTATATCCCACACCATTCTTATTTTTAATTCATGGAGAAAAATTAATTTTTTAAATCAGAAGGATGTGCCACATTATAACTGCAATAGTTTTTCTATATACCTACTTACTCTTTCTTGTTTATGAATATCCTTGAAAGAAGAAATCGTCACCTCTTCCTTGAGCCACGCAATCTGTAGAGAATCTCTTAATTGAAACTAAATGTCATACTGGTGCTCAAGAAACTGCTTGTAATTAGGTGGGAATTCAATTAAGAGTCACCCACTTGCTGCAGGATGAGGAAGAGAACCTGACAAAGAATAACACAGACGAGGCTAATGACACAGAAACCACACTCTACATGGAGTGTGGGAGGAACAATACAGAGTGGATTCCACAGCATTTGTAACAGTACGATGTCAAGAAAGTTTTAGATTGCTCATCCCACCACAGTTACTTTACTGCCACTAAAGTACAGAAACCCCCAAAGCATCATATTCAAACCATAAAAATAAAGGAGAAATCTCTTACATTCAGAACTCCACCCACATGGAAATCCCAATGGCTTAGCTCAGAAGCCAGAAGTATTTGAAAAGAATACCACTTATCTATTAAGCACTGATCTTTCTACCAATATTTTCAGACTGAAGAATTTGACTATGTAAGACAGTCAGAAGAATCACTAGAACTGCTTTTAGTAGGATTTCTTATTTAGAAACACTACAATTTATAACATAAACTAAAGTAGGAGTTATTTTTCTCAAAAGTATTAATTTCTAGGTTCTTTGGCTAATGTATTTCTGTAGATGTCAATGAAACTATTCACCAAAATGTACAAAATAACTGAATTAAAGTAGAATTTTGCAAATACATATTTCAAGAATTCAAATATCTAAGTAGGCAGCCCCAACCATGAATGTTTATTTACTTATAAAGTATATACTTGTAATACTTAATAAAGTGTCATGAGTATTATAAAACAAATATAAAAGTATAAAAATTTAAAAGATAAAACTAAAATGCATTTTTAAATATCAGCATTTTCTTTCTTTATTCTGATGGTAAAGAATCTTCCTGCATACAGGAGAATCTGGTTCAATCCCTGAGTCAGGAACATCCCCTGGAGAAGGAAATGGCAACTCACTCCAGTATTCTTGCTTGGAGAATTCTATGGACAGAGGAGACTGGCAGGCTACATTATATAGAGTTGGACTACAGTCCATGGGTTCACAAACAGTGGGACACGACTCAGCAACTAACACTTTCTCTTTCTTTATTCTAACAAATGGCCTTGTGCAGACCCTACTAGAGGAACAAATGCCATGAAGAACACCATTTCAATTTCTGGCTATCTGTGCCCCTATATGAGCTTTCCAGGTGGTGCTGGTGGTAAAGAATTTGCCTGCCAATGCAGGAGATGCACATGGTAACCCACTCCAGTATTCTTGCCTGGAGAATCCCATGGACAGAGAAGCCTGTCAGGCTACAGTCACACAGTCAGACAGGACTGAAGCAAATTAGTTCACCTGCATACAAGCTCATATTTAATATTAATATTCTAGAAATATACAAGTAATAACATTATTATAGCTTGATAAATACAAATCAGTCCGATGTGGTCTAAGTGAAAGTTGTTCAGTCGTGTCTGACTCTTTGCGACACCATGGACTATACAGTACATGGAATTCTCCAGGCCAGAACACTGGAGTGGGTAGCCTTTCCCTTCTCCAGGGGATCTTTTGAACCCAGGGATCCAACCCACATCTCCCATATTGCAGGCAGATTCTTTATCAACTGAGCCACAAGGGAAGCCCAAGAATACTGGATTGGGTAGCCTATCCCTTCTCCAGCAGATCTTCTGACCCAAGAATTGAACCAGGGTCTTCTGCATAGCAGGCAGATTCTTTACCAACTGAGCTATCAGGGAAGCCCTGAATGTGGTCTAAGATACTTTTATAAAAAATATCTCAGAAATTCCTTTATAATAGTGATATAATAAAAATCTGATTTTTCTCTTTTATGTTTCCAGGGAAAGCCTTCTCTAAAGCCCTCAAGAAGTCATTTCAATTCTTCCTTGGTAGATAGTTCCATATCTCTCCATTCAGAACACTTAGCTTTGCTGGGTGTTTTTTTGTTTTTGTTTTTTTTTTAATGGCATATTGTGTTCTACTTTTGTAGATTTATTTTGTTTTCATTCTGTCTCCTTCAATACAAATTTATGCTTTCAAGGTCAAACACAATGCCTTCTGTGCTTCTCACACTCCTGCATACAGTGAATAATCCTAGGAGTCATGTAGCATTTACTTGGTTCTTCAGAGAAGTAGAATAATTCATGATCTCGCTCTGGTCAGAAAAAGCAAAAAAAAAAAAAAAACAAAAACACTTAAGTAGTGTCAAACAATTCATGGTGGCCTTTACTTGGAATGCATCCTCTTGAAAGGCCAGCTTGCTACTAATATATGCTATGGACCAGTTGAACTATAAAATGAACAGGGTTTATAACACAATATCCCACAAATTTTGCCAACCACATCCAGGCCCTCACTGTGGGGTAGGGTAGGGACAGCAAAGTTCAAATGCAACCTCCCACGGAAGAGCAGAGTGGACACTCAGTACTTGTCACTGAATTTGGGGATGCACTTGGCCACCATTTCCTAAACGGAAGGTCAGACCTCAAAACCTTCCTTATGAAAAGATCTGTGAATTTCTGAAGATCTCTCTGGCCCACAGTAGGAGATTCAGGATGTTCAGAACAAAAACTTAGGACCAAATTAAGTTTTATGAATTGCTAGTCATTTCCTCAATAAAGTTGTGGGTTTACTGTAAAAGACGAAGTATGTGGGGAAAAAAAAGTATTACTCTGCATAGGACCATGAAATGTATTTAGTTTCAGCAGAAGCCGAGTATCTCAGAGCTGGAAGGAAATCCCTCTGCCCAACTTTTTCATTTATTTCTATCCCTTTTATTTTTTAGATGAGGATGCTGGGGGTGAAACAAATTTTCCGAGTTACACAGATAGCTAGTGGATGAGTCAAAATTAGACTCAGGGCAGAAAACATAAGAGACAACACAAAGAACAAATTCTTTATACATATGGGCCTTAGATTTTTAAAGCATGTGTGTGTGTACTAAGTCGCTTCCTTCGTGTCCGTCTTTTTGTTACTTTATGGACTGTAGCCCCCCAGGCTTCTCTGTCCATGGGATTCTCCAGGCAAGAGTACTGGAATGGGTTTCTGTGCCCTCCTCCAGAGGATCTTCCCCACCCAGGGGCTAAACCCATGTCTCTTATGTCTCCTGCACTGGCAGATGTGTTCTTTCCCACTAGCACCCCCTGGGAAGCCCTTTTAAAGCATATCAGTGTCAAATTGCTAGGGGAAAAATAAAGAATCAGAAAGAATGTGTCAATTTTCCAAGTTATTTCAAACCTTAGACTCACATTGTAGTTTTATTTTTTTAATTGCAAACATTATTAAATTTAAAATAACAGGTTAAACCACGACAGAATTAGAATTAAAATATCTAACTCCACAAGTGAAAGTAAAAGTCGCTCAGTCTGTCTGACCAGGCCAGAATACTGGAGCAGGTACCTATTCCCTTTTCCAGGGGATCTTCCCAACCCAGGGATCAAACTCAGGTCTCCCATATTGCAGGCAGATTCTTTACCAGCTGATCCAGAAGGGAAGCCCAAGAACACTGGAGTGGGAAGCTTATCCCTTCTCCAGTGGATCCTTCCGACCCAGGGGTCTCCTGCATTGCAGGCAGATTCTTTACCAACTGAGCTACCAGGAAAGCCCTCAGTTCAGTTCAGTTCAGTTGCTCAGTCGTGTCTGACTCTTTGCGACCCCATGAATCGCAGCACACCAGGCCTCCCTGTCCATCACCAACTCCTGGAATTCACTCAGACTCACGTCCATCGAGTCAGTGATGCCATCCAGCCATCTCATCCTCTGTCATCCCCTTCTCCTCCTGCCCCCAATCCCTCCCAGCATCAGAGTTTTTTCCAGTGAGTCAACTCTTCGCATGAGGTGGCCAAAGTATTAGAGTTTCAGCTTTAGCATCATTCCTTCCAAAGAAATCCCAGGGCTGATCTCCTTCAGAATGGACTGGTTGGATCTCCTTGCAGTCCCAGGGACTCTCAAGAGTCTTCTCCAACACCAGGTCAAAAGCATCAATTCTTCAGCACTCAGCCTTCTTCACAGTCCAACTCTCACATCCATACATGACCATAGGAAAAACCATAGCCTTGACTAGACGGACCTTTGTTGGCAAAGTAATATCTCTGCTTTTGAATATGCTATCTAGGTTGGTTCTCTGTAAATAGCTACACATATATCACTTCAAATAGATTTCTGTTAGCTTAATGCACATATTTGTATGATACATCCATACATATATATATATGAAAAAATACATTTTTTATAAAAATGGATACACATTAAGCATATTGCTCAATAATTAGCTTTTTTCATCTAACAATAAATCATAGACAACTTTCCATAGCAGCAGAGATAGATTTGCTTTGTTTTTAATGGTAATATTATATTTCATAATATGTATATGCTGTTATTTATTTTCCTACGGAGAGAGAAGTGGGTCTTTTCCAATTACTCATTCTTAGAGAAAAAGCTGCTATAAACAAACAAACCTGACTACTTTTACTATGATGGTGTTTCTTCAGGTCAAGTATCTAAAAGTAGGATTTCTGAGTCTTATACTTGAGAATCATTTTAACAGGACTTAAAATAGAGATGGCTTTTCAGGGGGCAATTTTTTTCCATATATTCGAGTAAAATTTCAAAGCATCTACTTCTGCTAGACGCTGATTGCCCTCCTGGTGGAGTGCAATCTTATCTCTTGTCTAGCCTCTTGTCTTCCAAGGTCACTTTTAAGGACACTTGATTATAGGATTTTGTTTGTTTCATTTATCTTGAAAACCAACAATAATGCATGAAAAATGAGTACATGTCAATGAATATTCATTGCCTAATTATATAACTCTTTGGAGATGACTTTCATTTTTAAACTGATCCAGTTATGACCTTTGAAATTAAAATATTACACTTGATATGAAAGGCTTACATCACAAACCATAAAACAAAAGAGTTGGAAGTATTAAAGACATCATATCTGGTGATACAAACTGACCCTGTTTTTCTTCACCATCTACTCCTCTTCATATTTCCCATACATCCCTAACACTAAATTTTAAATCTTTCACATGTCCCATGTGTAACACACACCCCAGAAATAGCAGCAATTACAAACCTAATCCCACTTCTATTCAAATATACTGCAGGATAAACTTGATCTGAGTTGATGACTCCTTGGCAGAATTTAAAACTGTGGAAGAAAGACTTTAAAGTAAAGAAAGGGCGGTAAAAAATGTTTATCAGAGCACCTGCATTGTAGATTCTCCGTGTCCATCACCTCTTTTGTTCTTACCCTGCCAGAGGGGTACAGGAAGCTCAAAGGAAGCTTCTCCTCAGTGTAAGTTCACATGGTTTAGGAAGCTCACACATCTGGTAAGTGATCGACTGGCAAAGAGAACCCAGATCTTCTGGCTCTAAAAGCGATGCTCATCTGTTCCCTGCCTTTGCAATTGTCAACTCAGTCTCACTACACTGCACCGCTAAGAGCCCAGATTCCATGAGTGACCTGCTGAAGGCCACATAGCTAGCAGTACCTCTGACCTCTGATTCAGCATCCTTCCTGCCATTCTATTGGGTTTAGGAGATTTTGCAAATGGCTTTAGGTCTGACAAATCTGAATATCAAAATGGGTCTCTATCTCCTCGTGTTGCTTCATAGTAACTCTGATTCTATTCACCGCAAGGGACTGGGTTTCTAATGTGGGTGTTGCCACTATTCCTTCTGTCCACTTTCTTTCTTTTCAAAGGCTCTCCTCTTCACTGTATGAGCACAAACCAGAATGGCACTTTGTATGTCTCTTGGTATTCTTACTGCAAAACTGAAAATCTGGCAACACCTAATACCAATGTTAAATTCATACACGACTAAAGAGAAAGGAGGTAGCAATCAGCCATGGTCTGGCGACCATTGTTCAGATAGATATTCCAAGGAGTTGAAATTATAAGTTAAAACTTGAGAAGGAAACAGAGTTCTCAGTTTCAACAATGAGAAGAGAGGTCCCAGCAGTCACCTCTTGAGCAGTCACTGTGGTCCCCACTGTTGTTGAAAAGACTCTCAAACTTCTCAGGAATTAAGGCAATGCCCACTATCTTCTGAAACTTTCTGAAGAGGCTTTCTGACTGAAACTTCATGTTTCGTGGAAGTTTTATAAATAACCACTCAATGAATGGCAACCTCACTGAGATTCCCCCTCAGTTCAAGGGCTTCCCAGGTGATGCTAGTAATAAAGAACATGACTGACAATGCAGAAGACATAAGAGACACAGGTTTGATCCCTAGGTTAGGAAGATCCCCTGGAGGGCATGGCAACCCACTCCAATCTTCTTGCCTGGGGAATCCCATGGACAGAGGAGCCTGGCAGGCTACAGTCCATAGGGTCTTACAGAGTCAGACATGACGGAAGCAACTTAGCACAGCATACACAGCATACTGGTTAGGATTTCCCTGGTGGCTCAGTCAGTAAAGAATCCTCCTGAAATGCAAAAGATCCGGGTTCCACCCCTGAGTGGAGAAGATCCTCTGGAGAAGGAAATGGCAACCCACTCCAGTATTCTTGCCTGGAGAATACAATGGACATGGGAGCCTGGCGGGCTACAGTCCATAGGGTCACAAAGAGTTGCACACAACTAAAGTGACTTACCACACACACAATTATTAGATTGGAGAGGCAATTTCAACATTAGATCCACATAGTACAGTTTCTTCCTTTACTAGGATGTTATGGACTATAAGAGGGTTCTGTTTTATTTATACTATTTATCAAAATGCACAAAACTAAGTGGATTTAGTAGAAGTTACTATACACACTTAGAGGAACTAAATAACTGACTCTCGTCTTCCAGATAAAGACACCAACTTAAAATTACAGACTACTATATTTCTCAGTAAATTCAATGTGATTATTGAAGTAGTCATCTTTGGTCTACCTACCCAAGGAGGTCAAGTAAAAATGAATACATTTTTAGTTTTCTTTAGAAATGTATCCTCTAAAAATATTTTCCAGAAGTCTTCTGTGTGACAAATCATTTCTGAATCTTCTACTTCAACAAAAGCAGCTCTTTATCCCACTTTTTTTGAAAACAAAACAATAAATGGGCATAGATAAGTCAGGCCAGGTACCAGGTTACCCTTTTTATTAGAGCTTCTGGAAGAATTATTCCAAGAACTCTGGCTTTAGGGACTGTCCTCGTTGTCTTTCTTCCCACATCAGTTCAGTTCAGTCGCTCAGTCATGTCCGACTTTTTGCACCCCCATGAATCGCAGCACGCCAGGCCTCCCTATCCATCACCAACTCCCAGATTTCACTCAAACTCACGTCCATCGAGTTGGTGATGCCATCCAGCCATCTCATCCTCTGTCATCCCCTTTTCCTCCTGTCCCCAATCCCTCCTAGCATCAGAGTCTTTTCCAATGAGTCAACTCTTCTCATGAGGTGGCCAAAGTACTGGAGTTTCAGCGTTAGCATCATTCCTTCCAAGGAACACCCAGGACTGATCTCCTTTAGAATGGACTGGTTGGATCTCCTTGCAGTCCAAGGGACTCTCAAGAGTCTTCTCCAACACCACAGTTCAAAAGCATCAATTCTTCGGTGCTCAGCTTTCTTCACATGGAAGAAGCTAAAAAATATTCATGAAAGATTGAGTAGGGCCAATTTTCTATGAGTCAAAACAACAGCAACATCAATATTTCAGGGTCTGCAAAAACATGGCCATTCTCTTGCCTTGAAAAAATTGTTAGAAATCATTGCATTTCAAAAAAAATCATTGCATTTTAATGAATTCAAAATAACTCAAGAGATTTTGAAGCTGTTTGGGTTCTGAAAGTGCAGCGATACATCAGATTTTTTTATAACTTCTATTTGAGTAAAATAGATCTGATACTGTTCCTCTGCAGACCCCTGGCAGGATGAGGCATAAGGTAATGGGTGATCTTTTCATCATGGTCCTGGAGGACTCCTGGTTTCAAGGCAGTTTCAGCTGTCACAGTTGCTTAGAGTTTACTGAGCTGTTTTTAGTTACTCATTCAAATATTCATAAGAAGTGTGGACCACAGTTTGCTGTCTGGTAACAACTTCATTTTTGACTCACACTCAGCTTGTCCTTGTGGATTGCTTCTTTCACCCAGATTGGGCTTTCTGCAGTCACGTGGCCTTTCAAGGATAATGGAGTTTCCTTGGGAGTAAGCAAAAGAAGCATGTTCCATCTTTTATCTTTGCTTGGCTGGATAATGAAAATAATTACAGAAGACAGTTATGGATTATCAAAGAGACAAGTGAAATAATCAAACCTATATCAAGAACGGCTTTGTGCTACCCAAGAAGGCAGATCATTTAATTATTTACCTTGTGAGACTATGAACACCCCAGGAAATCCTAAAACGGCAACATAGTAGTGCAAATATTTACTCAACAATATTCTTGAATACAGTAATGAAAATATGTATAATCTCATGATATGTTTTTGAAAGAAACCAAGGGACTGTATCATTTCTTAGCACAGGAGAAAAATCCCTTCATTATGATATCTTTATTATTTGATTAAAATGCTAGTTAAATAAATCTTTTAGGTAGACGGATTGTACTGCTTAGTTGGAAGCCAATATCTAATGCTGGAATTAGCTGCAGTAATACATGAATTACTGAAAATAAGCAACAGTATAATATACAAAGTGCTGTTATTTAATTAAACTATGACATGAGCTGCACACTGTCATTTTATGATCTACATCCTCTATGTTACTAAAAAAAAAAAAAAAAAAGACTTGTCAGTCAAGATACATTTCTAAAATAACAATGCTTTGACATTAAAACTCTGAATTATTCTGGCTGTAATGTACAGTATGTTTAGAGAAAGGAATAAGGGTATTTTTAAAACAATTTATTATTTACATTAAATAATGCTCATTTTACAAAATCTATGCCTTTAATTCCATTGAATTTTCAAAACCTTTTTGTTAAAATTACTTTACATTTGCATAGTTCTTCTAAACATGAATTTATCCCATGGTGCTTCTGAGACCATTTGAGATATTCTAAAAATACCAAGCAGGTAAATTCTGTATTACTTTATTTAGACTGGGGGGTAAAAATAACCCTGTTTGAGGCAAAGGAAAAGGAATTTCAATCTCGCAGTGACTGCCAGATAAAAACCTGGAAAAGATCATTAATCTCATTTGTTTTCATTATAGCAACACTTGTTATCACAACTTTAGTTAAGAAAGCGCCAACATTTATACCAGCAATTATGTATCAGCAAAATTAGTTCTAAAAAGTGACTCTCCTGCTACCATAAACCCTGTTTTTGCCACGATCTTTATGTGCTGTGATGAGGAGGGTCAATGTTATGAATTCTTGACAGAATAAACAACTGCTTGAATAATGCTTGACAGGCACTGGAGTATAATATGAATTCCTAAATAAAGTACCAACATTTTCATGTATCTAATGTAATGTTTTATCCTTCAAAGGAAGATCTTTTTTTTTTTTTTTTGCTGACATATTTCTTCCATCTTTATAAGGAGAAAGTAAGAGAAAATGTAAATATTCACCTATTTCTGTTCATCTTTTTTCACAGCTCCATGAGTGAACACTCTCTTCAGGGTGGAGATCTCAAGCTCAAGTGGGTTGTAAAGAAATCCCGTGTTGGCAGCATGCTGTGCTTTACAGAGAGGCAATGAAAATTAAGTCTCTTTTAATCAGAAGAGCTAGCTTTAGTGATGCGAAGGAATCTGACACTTGTGGTCTAGCCCACGTGTAAAAGGCTAGTCTTCACGGAACGTAGATAAGATTCTGACCAACATTTCAGAAGCACCCCCTAACTAAATTTTTTTTTAATTACAAACACAGAGAAGTAAATTATTGAGATTTAGTAGGATTTTACTTTTTTAAAAAAATATACATACTATGGTTGCATCACTCATAGTATTAAAAGTAATCTTCTGTAGCCCACCAGTCAAGGAAAAATCCATAAAGCTCATCACTCCTAGAGCAGTGAAATCACTTCCAAAGGGGAAGTCTCAGTGCCAGGCTGTTCATCAAACAAGATGCTGGCAAACTTCATAATAACAATTTTTATTGAGGACTTTATAGTGTCAAGCACTTTACAGATACCATCTTATTTAGTATTCACATTATCCTGGCAAGGTAGGATGATCTCCATTTTTTAAATGAGAAGACTGAGATTCAGAGATATGTCTGAATATGTGAAACATCCAAGGATGCGCCTTTAGCAAGTGGCAAAGTAAAAACTCAAACCCAGATTATATAAGTCCAATCCCCATTCTCCTTTCACTATGAAATCTTGCTTCATGATTAGAGGTAATTGAATTAATAGTTAATGGGCACTATTCTTTCCCCTGGGACGTGTGGAGACAACTATTTCAGCAATGTGACATTATTCAAAGAAAGCCTCTCTATAAATGTAATTCAAGCACATGTGAACTTGAAGAGAAAGCCCAAAGAGACAAGCTGATTTTGACCCTCGCTGCAGCTGCCGAGGGGGACTTCTAAGAGTGGGAAGAAGGAAGCAAACATAGAAGAAAAAATATCTGTGCAAAAATCGCAAAAAGAGATAGTCTTATAAAGAACTTCTATCACTGAGTGGCTGAAGGCAATTTGCAGCATTCATTTTAAGGAGAAGTTGATAGACCATGTATGCATAAAAGAATCTATGCAATAATGGATTGAGCTAGAAGAATTAGCACAATAGAAACATAGGTGATAAGTCGTGGCAAGTTCAAGAACCATGCTTGGAACACCAGGAAATGAAAACCTTCAGCCATTAGTACATAATCAATGATAGAAGGAAATGATGGCCCCTCCATCAGAGAGATTGACAGGTATCCATGCAGAGTCACTACAGTGGAGCAGAAGATGCTACTGAGTCAGATACTGAGGGAAGGGGGTTCATGGCAAGACCAGATATGAAATACAGCCATTGTCATTCTTGGCTAAGCGTTCAACCATCCCAGTCTGATGAAAAGAAACTGGAAGTCAGTGTGCCAAAACTATGTCATAATTGATCCATAGCACCATTTGAAGTTCCTGCATATGTGTATATTTGGGTATAAGTCATTTTCAAAACTTTACATAGTTTACCCAGTCTGTTTAAATGTTTTAGTCTTTATGAAACCACAAGTCAAACATTACTTGAAGTAAAAGTTAACAAAGAGACTGAACTAAATACACGAAAATGACAGTTGAAAGCATCATCCTGATACCCAGATAAGGATAGACCTCATATAACAATAGCTAACCCTTTATTAAGGGCTTCCCAGGTGGCTCAGTGGCAAAGAATCTGCCTGCCATTTCAGGAGACACAGGCTCAATCTCAGGGAGGGAAAAGACTCCCTGGAGAAGGAAATGGCAACCCACTCCAGTATTCATGCCTGGGAAATCCCATGGATAGAGGAGCCTGGTGAGTTACAGTCCAAGGGTTGCAAAAGAATCAGACATGACTGAGTGAGCACACACGCACGCAATCCTTTGTTAAATACTCACCAGGTTTTAATAATTCTAATGTTTAAAATAATCCTGCAAATAACTATTAATATATCTCTTTATGAAGGAAAGGAAGAGAAATTAAGACTCTCTCAAGGTTTTCCAGTTATTGCTTACATAGTCAAGATTTGAACCCAAGATGGTTAGTCTTCAAAATCCATGCCTTTCACCCTGCTAATAAGTTGCCTGTAACCCAAGGTTAAAAATAAGCTTCTAGGGGATGGACCTGTGCATTGTCTATTAATCGGTGCTTAGGTCTCCTCTTAATTAAGGTACAGGCCTGAAATTTTAGCACAGAAGATTCCAATATCCCATAATTCCCCTAAGATCTGGAATCAACAAGAAAGTAAGGTGACTGAAAATATCATGGTCAATGAACTTTAAAATACGGCTATATTTAATGATACATAATGGCAAAATGAGTGATTAGTTCATCAATTCCTTCTTGTGGAATAATCAATCTAACATGATGTCTGGCATCTAGGAAAACGTCTATCCTTTCTCATCAATTCTGAGATGAAGTTTTTCATATTTTACATCTATAAAATCAGAGTGCCTCACAATTGCTGTCAGCTGGGTAAAATGCAAAGTAGTCATCATTACCTGAGCATGTTTAACTCAGCTGTTATCCCTCATGATGCAACTGGACAATCGTAACCCTTCAATGTGTCGGTCAACAAACCACTTAAGGTTCATTTGAGAAAAGAATATGAGTCCTAGTTATTATCTGGAAATATTCTGTTGACACCTTCTGGTACAAGCAAGAAAACACAGGCATCAAAACTTGCATATGAGAATTGGCTGTTTCAAAGAAAATCCCAGAGACAATATGGGAGCACTTTGATAAGAAATGCTGTGTGATCAACACCCTGGATGATCCAGTGGGTGACAGTGACTGAAAAAATCATGACCCCAGCAGTTCTGAGGCAACAGTGACTCTAAAGAGCCAGAGTCTGGTTGTGAACATATTTTAGGATTGTCTCAACCAACTTTACTTTGCTTTTATTTTCTTAAAAAAAAAAATATTTTATTGGGGTATAGTTGCTTTACAATGTTGTATTAGTTTCTGCTGTATAGCGAAACTGTTTCAGCTCTGAATATACATATATCTAATCTTCCTTGGATGAACCTCGAATTAGGTCACCACAGAGCACTGAGTAGAGTTCTCTGTGCTATAAAGTAAGTTCTCATTGTGAAATGAAGTGAAAGTTGCTCAGTCGTGTCCGACTCTTTGCAAATCCATGGACTATAGTCCATGGAATTCTCCAGGCCAGAATACTGGAGTAGGTGGATTCTTTACCAGCTGAGCCACAAGGGAAGCCCAAGAATACTGGAGTGGGTAGCCTATCCCTTCCCCAGCGGATCTTCCCAATCCAGGAATTGAACCAGGGTCTCCTGCATTGCAGGCAGATTCTTTAGCAACTGAGCTATAGTGTATATATGTCAATCCCATGTATACAGACTGAAGTATGATTTTTTAAAATATATTTCTAAGTTTCAAAGAAACTTCTCAAAATGTATAAAATAAAATCAAAACTGATGTGTTAATCTTAGTTGTATATGTGTATGTGATGTAATGGTACAGTTTTCAATTGACAGAGTTTCAGAATTAACAAAATTTGTAAATTTTCCATAGTTTTAAAAAATGGATTAGGCTTCATTTCTTTGTGTGTAACTACATTTTCTCCAAGCATAGATTCAAAAATGTTTACATCCTGAAAGAGAGATATTGACTTCATTTTCAGAAGATTTTTAACCTATGGCTTCCCTTGTGACTCAGCTGGTAAAGAATCTGTCTGCAATGCAGGAGACCTGGGTTCGATCCCTGGTTTGTGAAGATCCCCTGGAGAAGGGAAAGACTACTCACTCCAGTATCCTGGTCTAGAGAATTCCATGGACAGTCCATCGGGTCGCAAAGAGTCGGACACAACTGAGTGACTTTCACTTAAGAAAAAATATTTCATTTTGGCCTGAACAGGGTTATTAAGAAGTGTGGGTTCATCATAACTTACATTATACAATATTTATCAGAATATTTAGTACCCGAAGATGCTACATAGATTGTAAAGAAAATGTTTGCTTTCTAAAAAGCTTACCTTTCAAGCTATGTCCACAGAATGGGTATATCCACTTCTTGTGAATTCATCTTATTCAGTTCAGTTCAGTCGCTCAGTCATGTCCGACTCTTTGCGACCCCATGAACCACAGCACGCCGGGCTTCCCTGTCCATCACCAATTCCCGGAGTTCACTCAAACTCACGTCCATCGAGTCGGTGATGCCATCCAGCCATCTCATCCTCTGTTGTCCCCTTTTCCTCCTGCCCCCAATCTCTCCCAGCATCAGTCTTTTCCAATGAGTCAACTCTTCACATGAGGTGGCCAAAGTACTGGAGTTTCAGCTTTAGCATCAGTCCTTCCAAAGAAATCCCAGGGCTGATCTCCTTCAGAATGACTGGTTGGATCTCCTTGCAGTCCAAGGGACTCTCAAGAGTCTTCTCCTATACCACAGTCCAAAAGCATCAATTCTTCAGCGCTCAGCTTTCTTCACAGTTCAACTCTCACATCCATACATGACCACAGGAAAAACCATAGCCTTGACTGGACGGACCTTTGTTGGCAAAGTAATGTCTCTGCTTTTCAATATGCTATCTAGGTTGGTCATAACTTTTCTTCCAAGGAGTAAGTGTCTTTTAATTTCATGGCTGCAGTCACCATCTGCAGTGATTTTGGAGCCCAAAAAGATAAAGTCTGACACTGTTTCCACTGTTTCCCCATCTATTTCCTATGAAGTGATGGGACTAGATGCCATGATCTTTGTTTTCTGAATGTTGAGCTTTAAGCCACATGACCCATAATAATGCAAAGAATTTGTACAAATATATGCTATATATAAGTATGCAGTATTTCTGTTCAAATGCTGTAAATTAATTCCTTTTTAGAAGGTTGGAGGCTATAGCTTTGTATTCTAGAATTTTAAATAATACAAAGTTTGGGATTGGAGAAGTCTACAGGAACAAAAGAAAATTGAACGTCTCAATTTTGTTGTAATAGGTGAAAAATTAATATGCAGATGCGCCCAACCTTGCCCCATGCTCCTTCTACCCTACACACTAAAAGCATTTTATCTTTGCTATTCAGTTTTATCTCCCCATTCCACCCTGGAGTTTTCTTTTTTACTAGCCCATTCTAGACTTTCATAATGTATAGCAGGTTAAATAATTAGAACTAGATATAGAATCTGGGAGGTGAAAGGAAAGAAAGGAGGAATGCAGGGGGAAGAGCTTCACTGAACTAGATGGAGAGAGAGGTAAAGTATAAGATTGGAGAGGAGAGTCTTCAGAACAGCAATGGAGTGAGAGAGTTTGGAAAATGAGAGAAAAGAGATTTTATTAAATTTGCCAGATTTTAAAATTGAAATCAACACAAACAAACATGACACAGAGTATACAGTAACAAGAAAGCACACAGTTGTCTTGATCTGTGTCTATCCTTCTCTTTTTCAGTTGTTGCTTGCATAATATTTCACTTGGTGAAATTAAGAAGGATGAAAAAAAATAAGGCAAAAAAAGGCCAAAGGACAAGTCTATTTCTATGAATCCACAGTGCGCATGTGACATAATTTAGTGTAGGTTACAAATAAAATATGACTTCCTCCTTCTATTTTTCGAGTTACTACCTAAAATCTATCAAAATTATCAGATAGAAACCTTCTTTAAGAGGTAAGTGGTAAAAAAAAAGACAAATGAACAACAAAGTCAAGAAATTATATCTTGGCTGGTGGTAGGTGGAAGGATGGTAGTTATAAGTGTAGGGAAATGGGGAGAAATTGCTACAAATATGATTTTCCAAATCATAACATAATTTTAAAATGGGAAGAAGGTGATAAAGCCTGGACTTTAATGAAGCGTTGTATTTACTTATCAATTAGAAAAGAAACATGGGAACGTGTAGGATATACTTTGTGAAAAAGCATCAGAAAATTCTTCTAGTTTCAAAAGATCACAAATCTGCCATCTTGGCTACAAGCCAGATGGGTACAGCTATCGGGTGCTCATTTAGATAATTTACTGCTGACTTTGAGAGTCAGATGTCCATTGGACAATCCCAGGTTGCATATCAAAAAAGTAGAATGGTGACCCGGAGAAACTTACAGTTCTGATTTCATTTTAAAAATTAGACATGTCATAATCTAGGAGGAAGAAGATTCAGAGCACACATGTTAAAAATATAAAAATTAATGGAAAATAAAATCGAATGGTTTAGAGATTAATTTTCCATTTTCACCAAAACTCTTGGGAACCTTTAAAAAATGCCTTGGAGTGGTGCCCAATTACCAGGTTACATACTATTTCTGCAATTCAGCTTTTTTTTCCCCAGAGGTTTTCATTGAAATTGTAGGATATACAGAGCAAAAACTGGAGACTCGGTTTTTTACATTTTTAAGAGGATTAAGATAGAATCTGTTTTTTCAAACAAGCTTTTGTGGTGTGTGGGCACATGTATGAGTTTCCCAGTCAGCACAGGTGTAAAGAATCCAACACAGGAGACACAGGTTCAATCTGTGGCTCAGGAAGATCCCCTGGAGTAGGAAATGGCAACCCTCTCCAGTATTCTTGCCTGGAAAATTCCATGTACCCATGGACAGAGGAGCCATGTAGGCTAGTCCATGGGATCACAAAGAATCAGACACGACTGAGCAAACACACACACACACACACACACACACAGAGCACATGTACATACATGCTGTACAAGTGTACATATATACGTATATACATGTATATTTTTACAAGAACGTAAATAGTGCCTGTCTTCTTTGGACTCGAACCACTAAAATGTAATGAACCAATCTGCTGTGGGCCAACAAATTTAGGGTTTGTATACTCCACACTCTGGATTTAGCACTGGTTGGAGTCCAACCATAATTTCAGATTAGCCTTCATTTTTTAAAAATGCAGTTGCTGTTTTCCTTTGGCTCCTTGTGATAAAATGCAGAAAATCAACGCATTATTTCCTATCACTCACTTTCAAAATTATATTTCAGTTACAGTAATAGAAAAGCTTCTTTCTATACTGGCATCTACTCCAGTTTTCAAAAGCAAATACATAAAGAACACATTTCAAGAATGAAAAGATGATATAAGCTAAAATAAATAAGTCCTCTCTAGGACATAAGTAATAATTGCACCGTAAGTTATATCAGCCCCAGTGACAGTGCTCTGGCAAAGACTTCCATTTATCAGCCGAAGCAAGTAATTCCATGTTTGTGAATGGCAGAATGAGACCAGCTTCGACTGATTTATGAAGTGAGTTTTTTCCTTCTGCTGAATGATTGAGACAAAGGACCTGCAGGGATGGTGGTTCATCTTTTCTATTCAAGTGCCAATTCTTTTTATTACTTGTGGTTTGTTTCTAGTGCAGACATTGTTGCCTCATTCACCATCTGCTAATGTTAAATAAGAAATGTTTAACTCTGGGCTACTCAGGATGAATTGCCCCCAGAAAGTAATTTAAGAGTTACTATCCTCCTTACATGCTGCTTTGAGTGTCAGGGAGGGAAATGTTGCTGGCCTGGGAGTCAGCAGGGAACATATCTTTATTCATTTTTGTATATTCTTTTAAGTCTAGCATGGTCTCTGGGACAAAGGAGGCACTAAAAAGAAATTGTAACATCAAGTTGAAACAGACTCTAAATCCCACTGGAGAGGCAGGAGAGTGGGATGGGAACAGCAGGGAGCCAGTCTTTTAATCCTGACTCTGCTGTTTACAAACTGAATAGACTATGGGTGAACTTTGTAACCTCTTTGAAACTCAGTTTGCCCATCTATGAAATGGTAATGACCAACCTCTACCTTACAAGGCTGAAATGAGCATTAAATAATACACTGTATCTAAATTGCCAGTGACCTGAAGAAGAAGGATGGGTCAGGGTATCTCTTAACAGATTTAGGCAAGAGAGAGAATGGTCTAGAAAAATAATCCTCGTCCCCCAACTTTTATATAGACAAAAAGATTCCAAGTGTTGCTTTAAAGGGTGTGTGAGGAGCGTGTGCGCGCGCGCGCACACACACACACACATTCAAAAGGCAGCCTGAAGCCAGAAGAAAATGAAGGATGGTTAGATACAAGATTGATCTATCAATTTATCTTGTCAATAAACACAGGCTTTGAGCTGATCTCTGTATTTGTGTTAACAGTTTTTTTATTCTTGTTTCTCTTCACTCTCCATCTCCACATCAACTAGGAGAACCACTTCATCTTTTCCCCACAGCTGCTACCCAGCTCACTGTTCAACCAACTATCATTACAGCCATATAAGGATTCCCTAAAACATCAAGGCTTGGAACATGAGTCCTAATTCCACACTTGTCTCTTTGCAGTACCAGCGCCCCTGGGTGGATCAGTACATCAGGGGCACAAGTGGCCTCAGACAAAAGCACACAGTATCTATTTTACTTAAGGATGTGAACTATAGAGCAATACTTCTATGCTAAAACAAATTATGGAATAGAATATAATATTCTCATGAATTTTTAAGACAAAATAGTGGATGTTAAAAGAAATCCGAGCAAGATGCGCTTGGGCAGAACCCTAGGCTAGGTCTTAAATACTCCATTTCCCAACTCATGAGTCTGCTTTCCCTCTTTTGAGCATTCAGAGTACTTTTCAGACAGTAAAAGAGAAGCACTGCCTAATGGATTTCCTTCCACACAGCCTTAAATGTTTCACTAGTAAGTAGGTATTTTGAAGAAGGAAATGGCAACCCACTCCAGTATTCTTGCCTGGAGAAGCCCATGGACAGAGGAGCCTGGTAGGTTACAGTCCATGGGGCCGCAAAGAGTCGGACATGTCTGAGCGACTTCACTTTCTTTCACTTTTGCAGGAAAAAGCTGTGTCTCCGAAGGAAGAATTCCACTGGACCAAATAGTACAAGATTGTTTAACGTAACATCTTTCCCTCTCCCTCTATTCCAGTTGATAATTTTTAACATATATTAATAGTGCTAATTTTAAGGCAACTAGAAAATCTATCAGATGAAAAATACTATTTTTGTAACCATAAATATAGTTGGTAAAAATTGCTGAATGCAAATTTTCTATTTTAGCTCAAATTTGCATATTTGTGCATTACTAAATATTCTTAATAAAATAACTTATTTGTCAAGTATTTATGCAGCACATATCATGGAGAAGCTACTATGTGCAAATCATTTTGGGTCACACAAAAAAGGAATAAAATATTGGGTTTACTTTCAAGAGATCCAAAATCTAAATAAGTGCCATCTAACAGAAAAATAATTCCTCTTTGGATATTCTTTTAAGTCTAGTATGATCTTTGGGACAAAGGAGGCACTAAAAAGAAATTGCAGCATCAAGTTGAAACAGATTCTAAACCCGCTGGAGAGGCAGGAAAGTGGGATGGGAACAGCAGGGAACCAGTCTCCTAATCCTGACTCTGCCATTTACAAACTGAATAGACAATGGGTGAACTTTGTAACCTCTTTGAAACTGAGTTTGCTCATTTGTAAGGATGGCATCTTTTGGATGGCATCACTGATGTCATGGACGGACACTTGGGCAAACTCCAGGAGATAGTGAGGGACAGAGAAGCCTGGCATGCTGCAGTCCACGGGGTTGCAAAAAGTTGGACACAACTTGGAAACTGAACAACAGAAAAATAATGCAAGGCTCATTTATAATTTTAACAGGGCTAGTATTTATGTTAATAACAAGAAAAATAGATGACACTAATTGAAATAATTTAATATTAAATTGAATTACTTAAATTCATTTATTAATGATATCAAATTACATTACATTAAATTAATAATATATTTATGGAACCCAATATGTCCAGAATCTCATCATTTAAACATGCAATTAAGATAAAAATAGTAAAGAGATGTTATCTATTCCTTTTTCATACTAATACTTAAAATTTGGTGTTCCCCACTTATAGTTCATCTTTGTTTGGACTAGCCATATTGCTGATGATCTATATAGCCACAAAGACTAGTGGCTACTGTACTGGACAGCACAGACCTGAATCATATGTTGGGCTTCCCTGGTAGCTCAAATGTTAATGAATCTGCCTGCAATTCAGGAGACCTAGGTTCAATCCCTAGGTTGGGAAGATACCCTGGAAAAGGCAACAGCAACTCACTCCAGTATGCTGGCCTGGAGAATTTCATGGACAGAGGAGCATGGCAGGCTACAGTCCATTGGGTCACACAGAATCATTTATAAGTATTTATTAAGCACATGCAGAGAAGGCAATGGCACCCCACTCCAGTACTCTTGCCTGGAAAATCCCATGGACGGAGGAGCCTGGTGGGCTACAGTCCATGGGGTCGCAAAGAGTCACACACGACTGAGAGACTTCACTTTCGCTTTTCACTTTCATGCATTGGAGAAGGAAATGGCAACCCACTCCAGTGTTCTTGCCTGGAGAATCCCAGGTACGGGGGAGCCTGGTAGGCTGCCGTCTATGGGGTCGCACAGAGTCGGACACGACTGAAGCGACTTAGCAGCAGCAGCAGCATTAAGCACATGATCACAGAGTTACAGGTGCTTTACTAGTTCCTGAGGACATAATGGTGAATGAGATATTATCCTTGCCCTCCAAAGAACACATATTCTAGTGAGAATGACAAAGATGATTACCAGTGGTGAGTTTTACTACAAAAAAAAAAAAAATCAAACAAGGGACTGAGGTAGAGATTATAGACAGGAATAGAAATAAGAGTGGGAGTGACAGAAGAGGTAAGGGTTCTAGTTTAAATGGGGTTGCTGGGGGAAGGTATCCATGTAAAGATGATGTTTTAAGCAGAGAACGAGTAATAGTTTCCTACTGCTGCTGTAAGAAACAACCACAAACTTAGTGGCTTAAAGCAACACAAATTTATTATGTTATGGTTCAAATGTCAGAGTCTGAAATGAGTTTCATGTAGCTAAAATCAAGCTGATGGCAGCATTGTGTTTCTTCAGGAAGCTCTAGGGGGAAATTCCTGCCTTGCCTTTGCCAGTTTCTAGAGATTATGCCCACATTCCTTCGCCTATGGCCCCTTCATCTTTAAAGCCAGCAATCATACCACCTCTGCTTCCAAGATCTGTAACTTAATTATATCTGCAAAGTCTCTTGCCATGGAATGTAAGAAAGTCATAGTTTCAAGGTGGACATGGAAGAGGCTGTCATCTGCTTATCACAAGCCTGAAAGATAAGAAGTAGAAAAGGTGGTTGAATCTAAGAGTCTCGAGTAAGAAGGAACTTGGCAAATTCAAGTAACTGAAGGAAAATCAGTGTTGCAAGAATGCAAGAGGAAGAATGGTGGAGGACAGACTGGGGGCAGGGCAGGGGTCAGATTGCACAGGACTTTGGGGCCATGATAAGGCATTTGGGTTTATTCTATTCCATTTGGGAGCTACTGGGTGCTTTTAATGAGTAGAGTCAAATAATTCAGTTTATCTTATAATTGAATCAGTCTGGTTGCTAGAGGAGGCTGAATCAGAGTGGAACATTGAGTGGAAGCAGAAAGATCAATGAGAAATGACACCAACTTCATTAAGACAATGGACTGAAGTAGTTCAGTCAATTGTGGTGCTCATCATGTGGGGTATATATATATGAAAACTTACTGACCCATGCTCTTAAAATTGTTTATCTCATAGTATTTCATGTTATTAAATATTATAAAATTATTAGGTTAATTTTTCTTTTTTACAAAAGGGGTATTCTGGCTTTGTGGTTTTGAAGACCACCTTGTTTTCCATGCCTTATTTCCTGTGGAAGATTGTACAAAAAATTGTGATGGTGTATATCTCATTCCATCTATCTATTTGAACTGCCCTTCCTGAGAACTCAGTATTGTACCCAAGTTGTCACCAATTTGTTCTCAGGATAAAAACTCTATTAGACCCAATTTCATCTGTTCATTTATTTTACAAAGAGCTATTGAACACTAAATGTGTACCATTAATGTACAGGCACTAGGAAGCCAATGGTCAACAAAAACAGACAAAATCTCTATGCTAATTAATTCAGGGTACAGTCTAGTGAGGAAGGTAGACTTTGATCAAATATTCACACACATATATAAAAATATATCAGCTTTAAGTACAATGAATATGGTTTTATTGGAAAGGATCTATGAGAAAATATAGTAAAGTATTAGGGGGTTGTGGAAGGTCCCCCTGAAGAAGTGATGTTGGTTCTAAACTCTGAAGGACAAATAGACTTTAGCAAGAAGATAAAAGTGAAAGAATGATATGTGCAAAGGCCCTGGAGCAGGTCAGAAAAAGCTTGCTCTGTGAACTAAAAGAAGGCCATTATGGTTATAACAGAGAAAATCACGTACAGAAATAACCCTCTCATTCCTCAATCTAATTACTATCTCGACCAAAAATAAATATGACCCTGTTTATACAAGAAAACTCATATTAATAATATCAGACACTATTAACCAAGCACTTACTATTAGTAGTAGTTGCTGTTTAAAATATTTTATATGTATTAACTCATTGAATCCTCATAACAATCCTATTAAGGACATACCACTATCATCTCCATTTTATAGATGAGTAAACTGAGACACAGGGATAAGTAGCTTGCGCAAGTGGTAGAGTCAGAATTAGAAGCAAGCATCTTGAGCCTTGTGTGCATACCTCCTAATTCTTACATGCAATGAAGGCAGCCTGTCCTCACCTGGATCCCTTGTTGTTTAGTCACTCAGTCATGTCCAACTCTTTTGTGACCCCATGAACTGTAGCCTGCCAGGCTCCTCTGTCCTCGGGATTTCCCAGGCAAGAATGCTGGAGTGGATTGCCATTTCCTTCTCCAGGGAATGAACCCAGGTCTCCTGCATTGGCAAGCAGATTCTTTACCACTGAGCCACCAAGATCCCTGTGCTAGCTAATTTTGGGAACCTCTATCACAGCGTCTTCTAGAAAGAGGTTGGTGATAAGGAACTGTCACTAACAATCACGGGTGGGTTCAGTAGCTCCTAGCCCAGTGAGAGGTGAGGATGCTCTGTCACCACCTGTTGGAGGGAGAGAGGAAGAACAAATGGACTGGGGTCATTTTGTTACCTGGAAAGGGATGGGATGGAGAGTCTATATGGAAAGGATGGCTAGCATATCCATTGCTGAGGTTAGGAAATACCTGCAAGGCATTTGAATCACCCCACTTCAGACAGCCGGGAGACCTTGGTGCTTGTCTCAGCTCTGCTAGTGACCTTGGATAGACCTTAGCATTCCCAGGTTTTGGTTTTCTCACCCGTAAAATGAAAGGGCTGCATCAAGTTGTTTCTTCAGACAGCTTCTGCAGTTACAAAGACATCAGAGAGTCAAATGGCACCTGTCTTCCATGTTTCTGAAAAAGTAGAATTATAGGCAAGAAGTAAAAATGTCCCTAGCAATAGATGACCTGGGCCCTTCATGCTGTGGGAATCCTTGATACAAAGATTGCATAAATAGATAGTTCCCCAACAGTCCAGTGGTTAGGACTCTGTGCTTTCACTGCTGGGGCCTCAGTTCAGTTTCTGGTCAGGGAACTAAGATCCCACAAGCCTTGCAGCACAGCCAAAAAATAAATAAATAAAATAATTTTAAAGAAAGGGAAAAAGTGCTTTCTAAAAGAGAAAGATTATGTAAGTATATTCAAACAAAAGAAGGAGAAATTCTGCCACCTTTTATAAAACGTGAGCATTTTTATAAAGATGATCTCAAATGGCACTGAAATATAATTGTAAACAAAATCCAAACATCTACCCTCTCCAATGTTTCAGAGTCCCTCAAAATCTGCATATGCTTCAATCCATCTATTTTCTTCTCCTCCCTTCCCCTACCTTATTAATTGTACAAATAAGGGGCAGACTAAACATTTGTTTCAAGTATGCAAATTTTTAAAATAATAAATAATATTATAAGCTTCCTTTGTGCTCCATTGTAATAAAATCTGTTGTTTCATCAGTCTCATTAGAGGAGGTTTTGACCTACACTGAAAAAACCACTCAAATGTGCAATCCCATCTGTGGAATGAGAGGACTCAGGGGGACAATTGCCACTGCTTCCTCCCCCATGGAATATTATATGAGTCTCCATGGAAATGATTATAATAGGCCAGCAGCACTGTCATTTCACACAGAGGGTAGGGCCTCATCAGTGGGCTGGGAGCCTGGAAATAGGATGTGCCTAAATATCTCTGCAATACAGAAAGATCTAATGGTTACTGATGTGTTTTCTCAATCCACATAAATTTTAAGAAAGAACTCAGAAGGCTCACCCTTTGTTGTTTTCTTACCAAGCAACGTGGTTCTAAAAAAATACTATTACCAAGCATCTCGGTGTTGCCTTTCTGGATTTTTTTTTTCCCCCACAGGAAAAAAAAAAAATTACAAATTGCTAAAAGAAGAGTCATGGCAGAAGTTACTTCCTAACCAGGTTTTCAACAAGTCATGTTGCAGGCATATGAGAGGCAAGCACCATAATTTTGATTATGCCTAGATTATGATTATGTTTTTAATTTGGGACCATATGTGGCTCTTATTTTAAAAATATGTTCACTCAAAAAGTAAGACCTTTTAAAAATTCTTATTGGGTACTGCATCCTAAAATTGGATTCTATATATTCCTTATACTTTAGAGTTGCCAGGGTCAGATCATTTTGCCAAAGGTTTTCTTCATTTTTATCTACTATTTCCACAATAAGAGCAACGAGTAATTGAATCGATAAATTAAGTCAGTGAATAAACACACTGAACATTCAATTCATATATTTCTAGCAGAACGCAACAGTCAGCCTCTTCAGCTAGACAATTCTATTGATTTTTCCTTAGTCTTGTTTATTCCATATCATTACATAAAACGAACAGCAAACCAAGCAGTTATAATCTCTTGCTTTTGATTATAAAAATAACGGGCAGAATAGGGAAGACTGCGTTAAGAAAGGAATTAAAAGCAGATTGATACTTCTGTCCACGTGGCAAAATACTTACAGACGATGATATTTTAATAATCACTCAGGAGAAAGATTTGGGTTTCTTTCTGATTTACTGAATTTTTCCCTTCTTTGTTGCCACAGGGAAATCTATCAGCTGATGACTGCCCTACACGTGAGACTGAGGCCCCACACATGCACTCATGTGATTCCAGAAAAGCATCTCAAGGAAGGGACTGGGTTTCTATTCCTTGATCCTCCTGCAGTTGAATTAACAGTTGCAGCTGAATAGAGCCACCAGCGATGCATTTGATTATGAATCTGCTCCTTCACCATGAACTCAGGCGTCAATTACACATATTAATATGTACATGTTCTTTTATTTATACATATGATCAATTCTCCTGAAAACCCAAAAACTGCACGACAAACTTTGTCCCTCCAACAAAGGTTAACTTATACTTCTTCTCTGCATATTTTTTAACATTATAGGTCTGCTTTTTTACATTAATTGTACATTCAGTTCAGTTCAGTCACTCAGTTGTGTCCGATTCTTTGCAGCCCCATGGACTGCAGCCCGCCAGGCCTCCCTGTCCATCACCAATTCCCGGAGTTCACTCAAACTCACGTCCATTGATTCAGTGATGCCATTCAACCATCTCAGCCTCCCGCCTTCAATCTTTCCCAGCATCAGGGTCTTTTGAAATGAGTCAGTTCTTTGTATCAGGTGGCCAAAGTGTTGGAGTTTCAGCTTCAACACCAGTCCTTCCAATGAATAATTAGACATAATCAATACAATTTTAGAGGTTAACTAAAATATAAAGTCCTATAAATTAAGAATGTATAATATTCCATTTTAAGAAACACCCACCTTCTAAGCATTAGTGTCTTTAGATTTTCATAAATAAATCATCAAGAAAGATACTTACACATAAATCTCTGACCACATCCCTGATTTTTCTTTGGGATAGAACTTTTGAAACTAATTCTGTCAAATTGAGAGGCAATAAAAATATCCTCATTTAATTGAATTGTCTTTCTTATTAAAGGTTAAGTGTTTTGCGTGTATTTTTTGCCGTTATGTCTTTCTTCTGGGAAATATCTATTGATGTCCTTTGTTTATTTTTTGTTAAACTCTTAAGTTTTTAGTATTTCTTTCAATTGCATGTGTAATTTGTAATTAAAAATATGGGTTTGGGGGAAGGTAGTTTACAAACATATCACATGCCTTCATTAACTTATTTCTGTAAAGCATCCTTTTGAAGTTATTCTTTTAAAAATAGCTCTAAAAATTTTTGTTAAAATGCCATTATTAGAACCAGATAGGTGTTCTAAATATCTAAAGGCAGTGTTAGACTGCCACCTAGTATTTCAATGTAGAACTGCCTAAAACACTCATGGAAGGTTTTCTTGCATTCATTGAGGGGCAGAATATGGTAAACACAAAAATGTCACCTTATGTCCTGAATCTAAAAAGGCTAAAGACTAAGGTCAATGAATGCAAAAATGAAAGTTCTCATCGACTCAGGGGCAAGTGATGCTGTATATATCCTCTGTTTTTACGCTGATCACTGTTTGCCCTGACTGCAATAAAAGGATCACCACCCAAAGTAGAGAAAGCTCATGTTCTCATTCTTAGCTTAGTGTTAACAGATGTAATTTTCTCCCATAACTCGCTGAGCCTCTTCCGGACTCAGCTTTCCTATAAAATACAAGCAAAGACAAAGGAAAGCTCTCCTCTCCCTCTCCCTTCCCCAGGGTGCACATCAGCTGTGCACACTGTGGAGAACTGTAGGCTTTAGGATCCATAGGAGCTATTAAACCAGATTCTGCATTGATCATGACCTTGACCTCATCTTGGGCACCTTCCCTTTCTTCTTGACCCTCTCCTACAGAGATGGAAGGGGCATCTCAGGTAAAAATGCTTAAATCAACCATTGTGGTCTAAAGAAGAGCTTTGGTGGACTTCCCTAGCTGTCCAGTGGTTAACACTCCACGCCCCCAACGCAGAGAACACAGGTTCGATCCCTGATCAGAGAACTAAGATCGCACAAGCCACACGATATGGCAAAATAAATAAATAAATCAAGGAGATCTGGTGGGGGGTAGGCAGGGACAAAGTAGTGGGAGAATTAAGGACCTGCATTCACAATTAGCATATCTACAGTGACACTGTATGTGCTAAGGCACTTCAGTCATGTCCGACTCTGGGGCCCTGTGGACTGTGGCTCGCCAGGCTCCCATGTCCATAGGATTCTCCAGGCAAGAATATTGGAGCATGTTGCCATGCCCTCCTCCAGAGGATCTTCCCAACCCAGGGATCAAACCTGCATCTCTTGTGTCTCGTGCATTGGTACGTGAGTTCTTTACCATTAGCGCCACCTGGGAAGTGATACTGGCAGTAGTCAAAGCCCTAAAATCACACACTATCCAGGGCCCATTCTAGACATGTCTTACTCCTGACAACATTTTGATCTTCCCGTACTTCTCACAAGCTGTCCTGCCTTCAGGGCCAGTCTGTTCCCCAAAGTCACAGGTACGTAACAAAAGAAGCAGATGTCTCGGTAGGAGTCACTGATCTCCCTGGGGAAGACCAGAGACCATGATGTGGAAGGATTCCCCTCCTCTGCCCACTCAGCAGTGCTGCTCAGCAATGCTGGACATAACCTGGCCACCATGGTGTCTTGACTCTGGCTACCATCCTCCTGGGTTTCACCGGGAGGCATCAGGTTGCTTTCCACCCTGTGTGCCCTGTGTCTCCTTCCCAATAAAAAAAACAATGGGATGAAACTGGAGCCTATTATACAGAGTGAAGTAAGCCAGAAAGAAAAACACCAATACAGTATACTAAAGCATATATATGGAATTTAGAAAGATGGTAACAATAACCCTGTGTACGAGACAGCAAAGGAGACACTGATGTATAGAACAGTCTTATGGACTCTGTGGGAGAGGGAGAGGGTGGGAAGATTTGGGAGAATGGCATTGAAACATGTAAAATATCATGGACGAAACGAGTTGCCAGTCCAGGTTCAATGCACGATACTGGATGCTTGGGGCTGGTGCACTGGGACGACCCAGAGGGATGGTATGGGGAGGGAGGAGGGAGGAGGGTTCAGGATGGGGAACACATGTATACCTGTGGCGGATTCATTTTGATGTTTGGCAAAACTAATACAGTTATGTAAAGTTTAAAAATAAAATAAAATTAAAAATTAAAAAAAATTTAAAAAAAAAACAATGGGAGAAAAAATGCTTTCTTCATGTGCTCCTCTTTTTCCTTCCACAGGCTGTAAATATTCCCTGAAGCATAGTCGTCAGTAATCTGCTCTTCTTTTTCTCATACTCTTGCCCTGAAAGGAATTACTTATTTAAACATCTTAAACTCTGAGGATTTGACTCAAAGAAATCAAATAAAATAAAATAACACCTGGTTAGATCTCTCCTTGACTGCCAGTTGTGTGTGATCAACTCCCTGTGGAATTTTTTAGGTCCCACCACCCCTAAAACCATCCTCCTTCTCCACAATGTATAACCAGACACTCACAAAATCCTAAACGAAAAAAATTTTTGGTTCGGTTGTTTCTCTTGCTCACTCCTTCCCTTCCATCATCAAGGAGCTCATTTTGGCAAGCTTGGATCATTGTAATCCTTCGTCTCGAGTCTTTCGTCCTTTTAATGCAGATCTTCCCCAAGCAGAAGCCCACTTTTCTCCACTCTTCAGTGATAGAATCATTTTCCATGTGTGTTTGGCATGATGAGTGATAAGCCTTGCTTGACTCCATCCTGTGGTATACCTGCCATTTTAGGCATTTTCAACACTGGCACTCCTGCCAAAGTTCTTAACTCCTTGGTCCTGAACTTGGCAATCTAGGTTCATCTCTGTCTGGCCCAAATCTTTCTCTTAACCTTCTCTTTCAATCTTCCTCTTCATCCTTCTCTACCAAGATTCTTGTGTTACAACTAGCCAATAGTCTCAGATCATACCAACTAAAGACTTGCTACTCAAAATATGGCCTGTAGACCAGTAGCACTGGCAACCTTTGGGATGTTTTTGAAAATGCAAACTCTCAGATTCACCTCAGAACTTCTGAATCACAATTTAACTTTTAACAAGACCTCTGGGAGATTCACATTAAAGTTTTGAGGAACACTGACTATATTTCCACCCCCATCTCCCTTACCTTTACCACTTGACCTTGTTTATTTCATGAATTGCACATTCACAATCTAAAAATATTTTGCTTGTTTTTCTTTTTTCTTACCTACCTCATCACACTGGAATGGAAACTTCATGGGAGCCAAGACCTCATCATATTTACTGCATATTTTTCTGGCAGACAATCAATAAATAATTATTAAATGAATACATTCTGCGTTTACTCCTTATTTCTACTTTTATGAATGCCATATCCCCAAACCATCTTGCCTTGTCTCCTCTTTTTTAGATTTTGTCCATCCATCGGATTCTAATTTCTCCCCAGAAACGTTTCCCAAACTATTCCAATCACACTGCCTCTAATCTCCAAGTCCCTGTAGAATCAAATCAGATACCCAGTCAAATGTTTCTTGTGTATACATCTTGTGTCTCCAACAGAAGGTAAACTCCAGGAGGGCAGAGTCTGTGTTGCATATTTTTTTTTGGTATTTCCCAGAGTTTGGCTTCAGGTTGATGACTGTCCATTCTATGCAAAAAAGAAAGATGCACCAAAAGAGTTACAGAGAAAGTCTAGAAAAAAATAAAATCTAGAAAGTGGTTTGGGCAAATCTCATTACAAGAAGACTGTCAAGTACATAGACTTCGGGTGGGTCCTAGAGTAGCTGGTGTGTGTTTTCCTGTTATAACTGGGTAAATGGGTGTAATTGAATTCATGTAATTTAATTATATCACTTTTCAGTTGTGTTTTACATTGTAATATTATTATATAGTCTCACTGAGATTAATTTAAAACAGTATCTTATCATAGAATAAAATTTGCATCTGAAACTATGTTTGGATATCCCATATTATAATCTTGCAACAATAGATTCAGTTAGAATTCAGTTAGGACACATGAGCTCCTGGCTTCCACTTGGGTTTGTTAATAAGATGTTATTTTTGAATCTGAAAGTAGTACTACTCTCCTTGATGCTGGGTTAAGAAGTTTTTATTTTAAAAGTTCTGATTTTTTTAATCATATAAATGAGGTTTTAAAGTCCCAGACCTGTGATGCAGGGCTTTCTTGAACATTCTTACACAGACTATGTCCTGTCCAAGTACCAAATATATGAAGAGGGCTGGTTAATCAGTCCACCAATCTTAATAAAATGCCTAGAAATGCCCAGAAGAACAACACAAAGTAATACTTCACATCATAGACACAATAAAAGCTGGAAAAAGTTTCAAGCCTTAGATTAAATATTCTTCCCATGCCAATTATCTAACTTTATTATGGCTTCCCATCTTGTTTGCTGCCTTCAAGGTGGCATTTAGCATAAAATATTCACATGCTCTCACAAAACTAAACATAAAAAATACCTTTACATTTACGTTAAAAAAAGGAAAGAAAGCTGTCATAAGAAATCAAAAAAATAGTTGCTAGAAATGAAATGTAGAGTGAGTTTGAATTCTCTGCCTGCCCACAGATCTCAGAGGCCCAGAATAAAGCAAAGGCCAGGGAAATACATTGAGTCACATGACCTTGGTTTCCAATGGGTTTGATTTATATTGCAGCCAAATGCAGAGCTTCTCTTACCTGGAAATAAGAGAATGAGAACATTACCTTTTTCATCTGGACCCAGAACTTAAATGAAATTCAGCATAGAAGATGAAGTCAGTCATCCAAACGCTAGAAAAATTTTCCTTCTCTAAGCCTCTGAACCAAAACTCCAATTTTGTAAAGTTATGATAAATCACTCATTTAATTACATGTACTATAATGAGAAACTGGCCAGACTGGTTCAGGTTTCTTCAAATCTGGGTTGAGAGTGGTGTTTTCCTATTTGGTTATCCTCTATTTATTAAGTTGTATTGTTTATTAAAAGCCTTGGAAGCATGCTAAATAACAAAAGGGTTGGTTGGTTTGTTTGCTTTTGCCCTGAGCAATATGGGTGACTTTTCTACCAGGCTTGGAACAGTGCTTTCTAAGCCCTCCTATTGTTCTTGTTTAATCCCTGCGATCCCATGAACAGCAGCATGCCAGGCTTCCCTGTCCTCCACTATCTCCCAGAGTTTGCTCAAACTCATGTCCAATGAGAGAAGAGCCTGAGATTTGGAAGCAGATCCTTCCTGCTTTACCATCCCATCTAAGATGTCCAGGCTCACATGTGCACTCTGCACATGTAGATACACCTGGTGTATCTGTTCTAGGTTGATTCACTTGTCTTGATAGTTGTATACTAATGTGTAGGCTTCCCTGGTGGCACTAGTGGTAAAGAAAAGAAAGAAAGTGAAAAGAAAGTGAAATTGCTCAGTCGTGTCCGACTCTTTGTGACCCTACACCCCCAAGGAGTGTAGCTTACCAGGCTCCTCCCTCCATGGGATTCTCCAGGCAAGAGTACTGGAGTAGGTTGCCATTTCCTTCTCCAGGGGATCTTCCCAACCCAGGGATCAAACCTGGGTCTCCCACATTACAGACAGACACTTTAAACTCTGAGCCACCCTGGGGCAGTGGTAAAGAACCTGCCTACAAATGCAGGAGATGTAACAGACAGGGGTTTAGTCCCTGGGTGGGGAAGATCCCCTGGAGAAGGACATGGCAACCCACTCCAGTACTCTTGCCTGAAGAATCCTCATGAGCAGAGGGATTCAGACACAACTGAATCAGACACAACTGAGTGACTAAGCGCATGCACACACACACACACTAATGTGTATTTTTCCCTTGGCAGTGCCAGTTTTTATTTATTTTTTAGTTTTTAGGGGGTTTTGTACCAGTTTTTAAATTGAAGCTGCTGGAGTCACAGAGATGGAGGTGAAAGTGTTAAACTTTCAGGTGCATATTTGATATTAGAAATATTTGCACTTTTCATGTTGGAAATATGAACATTGCACAGCTGCCTAATAACATGAAGGATGATAATTAGAGAACATTTGAAGGTAAGTAGAGAAGGGAAAGTGGTTCACCTGAAGAGAAAAAAAGGTTGAATTGATATTTCTAAAGAGCAGGAAGTTAGAGCTTGGTTTGCTTCTTCAACACAATGTCATTTTTTTCTGCCCACTTGAGAGTGGCTTCATTGCACAAAGGCTTCCTGATGTTTCTCCCATTATGGCACATGTGGAAAATGATAAGATTTGCTCAGCAGCCTGTGATTATAGCTCAAAGCTCTTGGTGATATCCACTTTTAACCTCCATTTAAAAAAATTTTTGCAGGGTTTTCTTTTTTTTTTTTTTTTTTTGGTTTGTTTCTTCTTTTTTTTTTTTTATGAGAAGGCTAAACTGCCACTCTCCCAGGTAGTGGGCCCCAAAAGGACTAATATAACTTGCAAAGATTACCTGAGTTTACAATTTAATCTGCAATCCTGGAAGAACTTGGATAACCTGATTCCTTGTGCACACTTTTCCCAAAGGGTATCATCAAAATGAACATAACTGCCATTTACAGGGGCTTCCCAGGTGGTGCTAGTGATAAAGAACCCACCTGCCAATGCAGGAGATGTAAGAGATGTGGGTTCAATCCCTGAGTTGAGAAGATTCCCTGGAGGGGGGCATGGCAAACCACTCCAGTATTCTTGCCTGGAGAATCCCATGATAGAGGAGCCTCGAGGGCTACGGTCCATGGGGTGGCAAAGTGTTGGACACGTCTGAAGTGACTTAGCATGCAAACACATGCCATTTACAAAAATCATTTAAAGATTCAGTAAAAATTTATTAATAACAAGCAACAGATCTCTTCACTCCTCAGAGTACTGCTTGTCAGTGGGGCAAAAGGATAACTAATGGTTAAAAAAAAAAAAGACAAACTTCAAAGCAAGAAAGCCTAAGAAACAGATTATAAATTACAGCACAGGGGTAACAGGTATAACTTTCTTCATCTTCAAATTCAAGGTTCAGTGAGTTCAACAAGAACCACTTTGAAGAGCTTTATCAGTGCTGCCAAGAGAGTCCAAACTGCTGCCTTTACAAAAGTGTCCACTTGATCTACCTTTGTTGAAGACGCACCCACTTCCAAGACTAAATTACTCTTGTGGATCTAATTAGCATAAGTGATGGGGAAAAGTCTCTTTTCTCTTCCTTAGACTTGGAACTACCACCCAAGAATGGTCTCCATTGGAGAGGAAAGAAATGGGAAGAGAGAAAAAACCCAGACATTTGAAATAAGCAGCAATAGCTCTTCTGAAATTCTTGCTTAGAGGACTCTATTTCCAAGGACAGACATGGTTAAAAACTACCCAGACGAGCAAGTTAAGTGATCTAACTCAAGGTCATTTCCCATATATGAGTGTTCTCTGCTTTTCAGGAATTAAAGACTTATACGACTTATATGAAAAGGACTCTAGGTCCCTGATGAATCAAACAAGAGATAAAAATTACTTTCCTCAAAACACAAACTTTAACTGACATTTTAAAAATTGATATGATATCCTAAATTTACAAAGGCTAACAAGTAAGTTTCAGCTCTAAGAGGGGACCTGGCTCTGATGGAGCCAAGACTTGAAATGCCAGCCAAGTGCCAAGGAGTAGACAACACTCCCACCTGTATTCAGTCTCATTTTCTAATTTATTGTCCCCTTCTCATTACACACATAAACACACACTTCCCCATAGCTTGACAAGAAATATGGGACAGATTCATGGAGTGAAAAAGTTGTTTACCTTCAGTCTTAAGAACACAAAAGGTGCATGCAGTGCATGAAGAGGCTGATGAAGAAAAGCTCTAGGCAGCAATGATGGAGAGACAAAGAAAGACATAAACATGCTCTAGGGGTATCACCAGTCAGGGTGGTTAAGAGCTAGTACATGAGTGACACAATGGGGCTCGTAGAAGCAGTACCAAAGTGATAAACAGAAAACAGTGACCAGAGCCTGGATTCAGAAGAGAAAGATTAGTGGCCAGCAGGAAAAAGGAAAATATAGAAGGAAGTGGGCTTCCCAGCTAACTCAGTGGTAAAAGAATCTACCTGCCCATGCAGGAGTCACAAGAGCCATAGGTTCCAATCCCTGGGTCGGGAAGATCTCCTGGAGGAGGAGATAGCTACTGACTCCAGTATTCTTGCCTGGAGAATCCCATGGACAGAGGATCCTGGCAGGCTACAGTCCATGGGGTCGCAAAGAGTCGGACATGGCTGAACGACTGGGCACACACTTTTATGAAAGAAAGCAGATGTGTGACTTATATATGAAACATGCTCTCCTTTCCCCAGCCACACCTTAGGGCCTGCAAGATAACATAAGGAAGAAGACCTTAAGTTTTATTAATGAGCATATGGCTAGCTGATGCGAAGAATTGACTCATTTGAAAGATTGAAGGTGGGAAGATAAGGGGACAACAGGATGAGATGGTTGGATGGCATCACCAACTCGATGGACATGAGTTTGAGTAAGCTCTGGGAGTTGGTGATGGACAGGGAAGCCTGGTGTGCTGCAGTCCATGGGGTCACAAAGAGTTGGACATGACTGAGTGACTGAACTGACTAACTGATATGGCCATCTCTCCCTCTCCCATCTTTTTGTCCTCTCTTATAGACAGTCCATATTCACTGCTTATTTGTCCCCCCATCCCATTCTCCACTCTCTTCAATGAGACTTTCCTCATCCACTGAAACTGGTCTTGTCTAAGTTGGGTCAAACCCAACCATCTAGTCTCAGCCCTTGCTTCAGAACACAATATCTGGATCTCTTTCCTATGCAAGCTCACTTCAAAAATAATCTCATTCAGTCCCATAGGCTTGAAATATTCTGATAGCTCCCTAATTTAGTATTTGATCCCCAAATTCTCCCCTGAACACCAGACTTGTTTATCAAAATGCCTATCTTCCCTTGGAAGTTGAATGAACATCTCAAAGGTAGTATTTCTAACACCAAACTTGATTTCCACCGCCACTCACACACCCAAAACTTCTCCTTCAGTATTCCTCCTCGCAGAGTCTACCAATGCAAATGTTCAAAAACTTGAAGTCATTCTTGATGCTTCTCTTTATGCCACACCTCCCGTGAGCTCTTCCTCTACCTTGAATCAGCCCACTTCTCATCACTTCCATTGCTATCACTCCAATCCAAGCCACCATATTCCAATAGCTTTCTAACTGATTGCCTTGTGTCCACCATCACCCTACTACAGACTGTTTCCACCATGGCAATGTGAGTAATGCTTTTGAAGTAATAATTCAAATCATGTCACTTCTCTGCTAAAAATCCATCATGCAGAATACAGTTAAAAATCCTTTTTCTTGCCTACAAGCACTACATGATCTGACTCCTAGACACTTTTCCAATCTAATTTTCTATTAACTTTTCACTGAGTTCTACCCACATTGGCTTCCTTGCTAATTCTTAAAAAAAAAAAAATGGTGGGGGCACACTCTCAATTCAGGGACACTGAATTACTATTATTTCAATGCCTGAGATACTTTTCTTTCAAATCACCATATACCTTTCTCCTTCCATGATCCTTCAGGCTCTGGCTTATCTTCAGAAAGGCCTTACCTCACTCTCCATGAAATGGAGCACCTCACACCCACCTCTTCCTTTCCTTGCTTTGTTTCCCTCATAGTACCTCCACCACGCACTCATGCTCAGTCACTCAGTCCCTTCGGATTCTTCGTGACCCCATGGACTGTAGCCTGCCAGTCTCCTCAGTCCATGGGATTATTCAGGCAAGAATACTGGAGTGAGTTGCCATTTCCTTTTCCAGGGAATCTTCCTGACCCAGGGATCGAACCCACATCTCCTGTTTCTCCTGCTCAGTAGATGGATTCTTTATACTAAATATTCAGTTGTCTATGATGGTACTTCAACTAGAAGATAAGCTTACTGAGGGCAGAGAATTCTGTGAAGTTCACTTCTTTTTAGGAGTTCAGCAGCTAAAACCATGCCTGGTCAACAATAGCTTCTCAATAAATAGCTGATGTTTGCTGAAAGAATGGAGTTATTGATCCTGTTGTTAATTAATAAAATTGATCCTATCTTAACAAACCATTATGGTGACCTGAGCCAAGATTCACAAATCGATGGACCTTGGAGATACTCATTAGATTCTTATAGAGAGGAGAAAGTTGGTTCAAGTACATATATAAGAGATAGAAAGGTAAATTTGATGGAAGAAGTATGGAAATAAAAAATAACCCTCACTAAGATCAGAAGGCTATTGCAGATAGAGATGTCCTAATTGCGACTACTTCACAACTGCCTAAGAATCAAGAAACAATGGGCTTCCCAGGTAGTGCAGTAGTAAAGAATCTACCTGCCAATGTAGGAGACACAAGCGATGCAGGTTCAGTCTCTGGGTTGGAAAAATCCCCTGGAATAGGAACTGACAACCCACTCCAGGATTCTTGCCTGGAAAATTCCATTGACAGAGCAGCCTGGTGAGCTACAGTCCATGGGGTTGCAAAGAGTCAGACACGACTAAGTGGCTAAGGCCACACACACACACAAGAAAGAACAAGGGCTCTCAGACTCCAAGGCCAAGCACCACATGGCTTCAGGAGCCTCCAGAAACCAGGTGTTCCTTTTAAGCTCCAAAGGGGGCATTTGATTCTCAAATGCCTTCAGATCATTTGAATGAAGCAAAAGAGTAAAAAAGGCCTCAAGGCATAAACTAGAGAACAGACCACCTCCAGGAGGGCAGTTGTGAGCCTCAGCTCTTGCTGGATTCCTTGTGGGAGTGCTACAGTGTAAGAATATTTGCAGCACAGTTGCTAAAACTCCCTCTTTTTAAAATTTTTAATGGAGTCTAGTTGATTTACAATGTTGTGTGAGTTTCCGGTGTACAGCAAAGTGAGTCAGTTATACATATACATATACCCTGTTGGCTCAGACGGTAAAGAATATGCCTGCAATGCAGGAGACCCGGGTTCAATCCTTGGGTGGGGAAGATTCCCAGGAGAAGGGAATGGCTACCCACTCCAGTATTCTTACCTGGAGAATTCCATGGACAGAGAAGCCTGGAGAGCTACAGTCCATGGGGTTGCACAGAGTTGGACAAAACTGAGTGACTAACACTTTCACTTTCATATATATCCACTCTTTTCATATATATCCATTCTTTCATATATCTACTCTTTTTTTACAGAGTATTGAGTAGAGTTCCCTATGTTAAACAGTAGGTCCTTATTAGTTGCTGCTGCTGCGGCTGCTGCTAAGTCGCTTCAGTCGTGTCCAACTCTGTGCGACCCCATAGACGGCAGCCCACCAGGCTCCCCCATCCCTGGGATTCTCCAGGCAAGAACACTGGAGTGGGTTGCCATTTCCTTCTCCAATGAATGAAAGTGAAAAGTGAAAGTGAAGTCGCTCAGTCGTGTCCGACTCTTAGCGACCCCATGGACTGCGGCCCACCAGGCTCCTCTGTCCACGGGATTTTCCAGGCAAGAGTACTGGAGTGGGGTGCCATTGCCTTCTCCCCCTTATTAGTTACCTATTGTATATATAGTAGTATGTATGTGTCAATGCCAGTCTTCCAATTTGTCTGTCTCTCCCTTATACCCTGGTAACCATAAATTTGTTTTCCATATGTGTGACTCTATTCCTTTTTTGTAAATAAGTTCATCTGTACCTTTTTTTCAGATTCCACATATAATTGATGTCATATAATATTTGTCTTTCTGTGTCTGACTTACTTCACTCAGTATGGCAATCTCTACGTCCACCCATGCTGCTGCAAGCGGCATTATTTTTTTTTTTTTCTGAGTAATATACTATTGTTATCTGTACCTCATCTTTATTCCTCTGCTGAAGAACATTTAGGTTGCTTCCATGTCCTGGCTGTTGTAAATAGTACTGTAATGAACACTGAGGGGCATGTACATTTTCAAATTATGGTTTTTTCTGGGTATATGCCCAGAAATGGGATTGCTGGGTCATATGGTAATTCTATTTTTAGCTTTCTGAGGAACATCCACAATGTTCTCCACAGTGGCTGTACCAATTTATATTCCCACCAGCGGTGTAGGAGGGTTTCCTTTTCTCCACACCCTCTCCAGCATTTATTGTTTGTAAATTTTTTGATAATAGCCATTCAAACCAGTAAAGGTGATACCTCATTGTAGTTTTGATTTGCATTTTTCTAATAATTAGTGAAGTTGAGCATCTTTTCATGTGCTTTTTGGCCATCTGTGTGTCTTCTTTGGAGAAATGTCTATTTAGATCTGCCCATTTTTGATTGGGTTGTTTGTTTTTTGATATTGAGCTGCATGAAAAGTTTGTGTATTTTGAAGATTAATCCCTAGTCAATTGCTTCATCTGCAAACATTTTGTCTCATTCTGAGGGTTGTCTATTTGTTTTATTTATGGTTTTATGGTTTCCTGTGCTGCGTAAAAGCTTTTTTTTTTTTTTTTCGATTTTATGTAGAATCTTTTTTTTTAATCTTATTTTATTTTTAAACTTTACATAACTGTATTAGTTTTGCCAAATATCAAAATGCGTAAAAGCTTTTAAGTTTAATTAGATCTCATTTGTTTATTTTTTGGTTTTATTTTTATTATCCTAAGAGATGGATCAACAAAGATCTTGCTGCAATTTACGTCAAAGAGTGTTCTTCTTATGCTTTCCTCTAAGAATCTTATAATGCCAGCCTTACATTTAAATCTTTAGTCCATTTTGAAAAATCCCTCGGTTTGGATTCTTCTTGTGTTTCCTGGGTTTTTTTTGTTGTCACTGCCTTAGTGTCAAAGGCAGCTCTTGCCCCATCCCTTCGAGGCAGCACTGTGTGACAATTACAAAAAGTCTGCCTGTGGCTTCTGCCTGCAGGTCACCCATTTGCAACCTTGACTTTTGTCAACCACCGTGTTAGAGACACTGTTTGGTCATCACCAGTTTTGAAGTGTATCACAAATAATTTGCTAATCCATAAGCATTAAAGAAATGACATTTGCAAATTTTTTTTTTACTGAGATTGTTTTCATTCACACTAACACCTTTCCTGTGTATTTGAGTTCTGATAGGCATCTTTGAGCTGCAAATAAAAGTGTGGAGTTAACATGGAGGAAATTAGAAATACTCTATCTATGAAGTATGTGCTACATGCTAACATCATTTTTTTTAATGTCTACCTCAATAGAATAAAAAAGATTGAGAACAGTTGTTTGAAAATTACCCCATAAGAGCATATATTTTCCATTAAATTGGAACTAGAAACTTTAATTACATATAAATTTAGTCCCATTAAATAGAAAAGAATGTCTTGGCAAGAAGTCAAGCCAGAACACTTAGTCTGAACTGTAAGATCTCTGAAAAAAATCCCTTAATACTTTTCCACCTTTACCTCTCACTCTAGATTTTGATTTCAGCCTCCAACTCCCAGATTGTATCTTTCACATTTTTACATCCAAGCCCTTGTCTATGATATGCCTCACTCCTGGTATCCATTTCCCCCTCTCTTCTCTCCTCTTATTTAAATCCTGGCCAGCTCTCAACTCTAAAGTGATTTTCATGTCATACATACATCCCCCTTTACCACTATGGCCCACAGTGGCCTGCACTTCCTTAAAGATTCTTATTATAATACCAAGCATTAATCATGCAACCTCATAGCAGTATCTCTCTCTTTATGACAGAACAGAATGGACTAAATGTGTTACCAAGCAGTGAAAGGGAAGGTCTGTTTTAGAAGTGGTTGATGACTTCATCATAGCCCCTTGGGGAGGTCCCCAAGATCACTTTCAGCTTGATACACAGTTCCCATATAGGTTGGTGATTTCCCCAGCACTTGCATCTCTGCCACCCAACAGGATTCTCAGCTCATGCACAGGGCAGGCCAGAAATGCCAATGAGTTAACATCCACAGGAGTAATCTCCAATCAATGAAGATGGGAGTTGGTGGATCAATACCCCTGCTTCTTCACCCTTGGTGAGAAGATCTTGAGGCAGGCCCCCACATAGTTTCCCAGAAGATGCAAAATAGGATTGTGCCCTAGTTACCTAAGACATTGACCTCTTTGATAACTTCCTTTCCATTCTTTCCCATGCTTCCTGGCATCATTTCACAAACTACTAGTATCTAAGTCCTTATTTTGGGGCCTGCTACTTGAAGAACCTAAAACTAAAACATTCCTAGACTAGCTTTTTGCTTCTTTGAAAACAGGTGCATTAAACCTGTTTAATTTTTGTTTCAATTACACAAGTCTCTGTCTAATTGTATGGAATACTAAGAGAGATACTCAAAAACAATACTTAATAACTGCCTGAAATCTGTTGATCAGAGGTAGAACTCTTACGTTATTTGACCAAACTTGAAAAAGATTTCAACACTTTTGCCCTTGTCTTCTCTCTCCTTCATATAAAGAGATCAATCTAATGTCCTGTAAAATAGAACTAGCTAGAACTAGACAAATTTCTGATTCATTTTCTTTCTAACACCGGGCTTAAGAAAGAAGGTTTTGACATGGGAAGCCCTATATTGACCATGATCTCTGAAATAGATCTGTGTTAGTCAATCACTCTTTAGAGAATAATTAAATCAATGCATTTTAATGCCTCAGGGCCTCAACTTCATTAATTCTTTAAACAAACACTGAGATGATGGGGTTTAGATCTTTTTGAAAGAATTCCAAACATTAAAGAGCAGGTATGCAAAGGAATTTTTGAGAATTGGTAAATACTAATGAATTATTTAGTATTCAGTTTAACTGGCAGTAATAACAGAAAAGCCAAAATAAACAATATAATATTTATTTCTTTTTCTCAAAAAGTTGGCATTGCATGGTGCAGGGCTAGTACATACAACAGTGCCAAGAACCCAGGTTTATTCTCTCTTATTGCTCCTCAGTTCATGGTTTGATTCCCTAGATTATCTCTATGACGGTTGTTCCAGCCTCAGCTGCTACATCCACATTCTAGCAGGCAGGAAAAAAATAAGAGAAGAAAGAAATGTTGCTTATTCCTTTTTAAGGACACTTTCTAGAAGTTGAATAACCTGCTTTAACTTATACTATGTTAACTAGAATTTAATCCCATCACAATCCTTAGCTGTTGGGAGCTTTATACCAAGTAACTCTAAGCCAACCTAAAAGTTAAAAGTTGCATCATAAATATTTCTATAGAAGAAAAGAATAGACCTTGAGAGGCAACTAATTTGTCCCTGCCATGACTGATATGTCCCTAGAATGACAGCAAAAACTGCCTAAATCAAAATATAATGCTAGAAAATGGAATATGTACATGATAAATAAGAATTAGGTATGGATTATTATGCAAATGAGCTTCCCAGGTGGCACTACTGGTAAAAAACCCACCTGCCAATGAACAGATGCGGGTTCAATCCTGGGTTAGGAAGATCCCCTGGAGCAGGAAATGGCAACCCATTCTTCTATTCTTGCCTGGAGAAATCCCATGGATTCTCGTGAGCTACGGTCTATAGGGTCTCAAACAGTCCAACTGTTTGAGTCCCACTCAAACAGTCTCAGTCTGGTTTCTGGAGGAAAATAGAATTGAAGTGACTTAGGGGAGAATCACTACAGATGGTGATTGCAGCCATGAAATTAAAAGACGCTTACTCTTTGGAAGGAAAGTTATGACTAACCTAGATAGCATATTCAAAAGCAGAGACATTACTTTGCCAACAAAGGTCCGTCTAGTCAAGGCTATGGTTTTTCCAGTGGTCATGTATGGATGTGAGAGTTGGACTGTGAAGAAAGTTGAGTGCCGAAGAATTGATGCTTTTGAACTGGGGTGCTGGAGAAGACTCTTGAGAGTCCCTTGGACTGCAACCAGTCCATCATAAAGGAGATCAGTACTGGGTGTTCATTGGAAGGACTGATACTGAAGCTGAAACTCCAATACTTTGGCCACCTCATGCAAAGAGTTGACTCATTGGAAAAGACCCTGATGCTGGGAGGGATTGGCGGCAGGAGAAGGGGACGACAGAGGATGAGATGGTTGGATGGCATCCTGACTCAATGGACAGGAGTTTGAGTAAATTCCAGGAGTTGATGATGGACAGGGAGGCCTGGCATGCTGCGATTCATGGGGTCACAAAGAGTCGGACACGACTGAGTGACTGAACTGAACTGAACTAAACTGAGGGGAGGGCTAAAGAAGTGAAGTTAGTCACTCAGTTGTGTCCAACTCTTTGCAATCCCATAGACTCTAGCCTGTCAGTCTCCTCTGTCCATGGAATTCTCCAGGCAAGAATACTGTGTTGCCATTCCCTTCTCCAGGGCATCTTCCTTACCCAGGGATTGAACCCAGGTCTCTTGATTGCAGGCAGATCAGAAGAAGCAGTATAGTGAAAATGAGTAAACTACACAAAGCAATCTATAGATTAATGCAATTCCTATCAAGTTACCAATGGTATTTTTCACAAAACTAGAACAAATAATTTCACAATTTGTATGGAAATACAAAAAAAAATTCGAATAGCCAAAGAAATCTTGAGAAAGAAGAATGGAACAGGAGGAATCAACCTGCCTGACTTCAGACTATACTACAAAGCTACAGTCATCAAGACAGTATGGTACTGGCACAAAGACAGAAATATAGATCAATGGAACAAAATAGAAAGCCCAGAGATAAGTCCACACACCTATGGACACATTATCTTTGACAAAGGAGGCAAAAATATACAATGGAGAAAAGACAATTATCTTTAACAAGGGGTGCTGGGAAAATCAAAAATAAGCCAAAGAACTAAAAGACATTTCTCCAAAGAAGACATACAGATGGCTAATAAACACATGAAAAAATGCTCAACATCACTCATTATCAGAGAAATGCACATCTCACAACAGTCAAAACGGCTACTATCAAAAAGTCTACAAACAATAAATGCTGGAAAGGGTGTGGATAAAACGGAACCCTCTTACACTGTTCGTGGCGATGCAAACTAATACAGCCATTATGGAGAACAGTGTGGAGATTCCTTAAAAAACTGAAAATAGAACTGCCATGTGACCCAGTAATTCCACTGCTGGGCATACACACTGAGGAAATCAGAACTGAAAGAGACACGTGTACCCCAGTGTTCATCACAGCACTGTTTACAATAGCTAGGACATGGAAGCAACCTAGAGGTCCATTGGCAGACTAATGGATAAGAAAGTTGTGGTACATATATACAATGGAATATTACTCAGCTATTAAAAAGAACACATTTCAATCAGTTCTAATGAGGTGGATGAAACTGGAGCCTATTATACAGAGTGAAGTAAGTCAGAAAGAAAAGCGTCAATGCAGTATATTAATGCATATATGTGGAATTTAGAAAGATAGTAACAACAACCCTATATTCAAGACAGCAAAAGAGACACAAATATAAAGAACAGACTTTTGTACTCTGTGGGAGAAGTCAAGGGTGGGATGATTTGAGAGAATAGCATTGAAACATGTATATTGCCATATGTGAAATAGATCACCAGTTCAAGTTTGATGCATGAAACAGGGCACTCAAAGCTGGTGCACTGGGACAACCCAAAGGGATGGGATGGGGAGAGGTTTCAGGATGGGGGACATATGTACACCTGTGGCTGATTCATCTCAATGTATGGCAAAAACCACCACAATATTGTAAAGTAATTAGGCTCCACTTTAAATAAATAACTTAATTTTTTAAAAAAAGAAAGAAAGAAGGATTTATCAATCCAATTTCTATCCAAACAAGAACTTATCAGAACAGAATCTAGTGTGATTTTCAAGAGGGTAGTCTTGGAGGAGTACTCAAAACTTACCAAAAGAGAAAAACACTTCTGAGTTCCAAATTATATAATGGTCTGTTCTGGGCCAGAAAACAATAGAAGGACTAAAGACCAGCAGCCATTCACATCAGCTCAAGAAGCAAGCAGAGGCAGTAGAATTTTTCCATCTAGAGATGGACAGATAGCACTATGGTAAGGATCAGTCCCTTCTGTTGTCCTACATCCAGACACCATTTTGAAATCAGTATACATGGCAAGCACTACTTTTAGGTGGCCAATACTTTGACCACCTGATGTTAAGAGCTGAATCATTGGAAAAGACCCTGATGCTGGGAAAGATTGAAGGCAGGAGAAGAAGGGAATGACAGAAGACAAGATGGTTGGATGGTATCAATGACTCAATGTACAAGAGTTTGAGCAAGATCTGGGAAATAGTGAAGCACAGGAAAGCCTCGTGTGCTGCAGTACATGGGATTGAAAAGAGTCAGACACGACTGAGCAACTGAATAACAGCAGCAACTTTTAAGTTGTGGATCACCAGCACCCTAGCACATCAGAGGAACCTGGGTTAGTACTTGGTACAGAGAAGCAGGAAGAAGTATTCTTTTAAAAACGGCACACAGAATGCAAGAAGGAAAGCTTGCAATGGAGAAGCTTGGAAGGCCTTTGAAAAATCAAATGGAATCATATTAATGTTCACCACATTGGTACTGGAATCCTGGTGTTAAGGGGTGCTGTGGGCATTGCAACTGGACCATGAGAGCCAAGCTAGAGCTTGCAAGTTCCCTCTGGCCTATGATGCAATATTGGATATGCCTCAGACTCCATGGGCCATCAATTTTAAAATGACAAGTTACCTAAGCAAAACTTCCTTGGCTGTTTTGGGGAATTCTGTTTAAAAAAAAAAAAAGAGAGAGAGAGAGAGAGAGATAATGGGCACTGAACAATCCTTGTTAAGCATTTATCAATTGTGTTAAGAGAAATGCCAAAGTGATAATGTTTTATCCAAGAAAAAGAAAAGGAGCATCTTTGGTAAATCACTAATGAATAAGTTTTATCCTCTTTTCTGTTGGCAGTTTTGCTTGGTCAGCCTATTACACACCAACCACTCTGAGCTGCATCAGATTTTATGGGTTTTCCTCTCCTTTTAATTAACTTTAAAATCTTATTAGCCCAATTATTAGCAATATGTTACAAGGCACCAAGACTGCAGCTGTGAATGTGTCTTTATTAAAAAGGCACTGCCATGAGTTAAGAAACTTTCAGCATTATTATAAACTCTATCAAGGCCAGAGAGATAATTCAGTTTACAAATTGGTCCCAATTCAAACTTGGCAGAGGAATGCAAATTAGGGTTGAATTAATTTGCTCTCCCCTCCCACTATTCTCTCAGAACATGTAATTCCTATTCATAATTAGCATCAGTAGACTTTACACTAGCACTTAGAAAGGTGTACCAACTCGTAAAATAAGAACCAAAAGGTGATGTTATTTTAACTAAAGAATTGATGTATGAAGAAGGAAGAGAAATGTGCTTTTGGATATATCATCCTTCCTAAGGGACACATAAATAACGCTAAATTTTACCTCCCTTGAAGGGCTGGAATACAGTCAACGGTTCTCTGCTTTACAAATCCAGGCAATTCTAAAAGGAACAAGAATAAATTTGTCATAGACTCAGCCTCATAGAACATTCTAAATATAGAATCAGCTTGCCTTTGTCCCCAGCTGTTCCATTCTAATAACTTTACCAATGGCTCAAACAGCAGGTTCCTTATTGAAAATGGAACTAGTGTCTTCAGGTGCAGAATATTTTACCTTTTCAGAGCAAAAACAAAAGAAAATGCCAAACTAAAGAGCTATAGGAATCTATACATTCTAATGTAGGTTTGCAGACTACCTGACACAAAAAATAAGACCACACAGATCAAAGCTCTACCTGCTACTTTTGACATCACTTCTCTACTGGCTGGAGGGCATCACCAGTTCAATGGACATGAGCTTGGGCAAAGTCCTGGAGATGGTGAGGGGCAGAGAGGCCTGGCATGCTGCAGATTCAGATGATAAAGAAGCTGTCTGCAATGCAGGAGACCTGGGTTCGATCCCTGGGTTGGGAAGATCCCCTGGAGGAGGGCATGGTAACCCACTCCAGTATTCTTGCCTGGAGAATCCCTACGAACAAAGAAGGCTGGCAGGCTATAGTCCATGGGGTCGCAAAGAGCTGGACACAACTGAGCGACTAAGCACAAAGGTGCCAACAGTCCATTTCGCACAGAACACAGGAATCCTCCTGACACTGGAATGTTTGGTGCTTCTGAGCAGGGAGGTTTGGATCACACTTTAAGAAACGTAACCCTATTTGTTCTGTGAATTGGCACCAGTAAAAGGGAAAAAACAGGCATATAAACAAGAACTTCTCTCTTCTTTGGTTCTATTGAGTGCATGCTAAGTTGCTTCAGTTGTGCCTGACTATTTGCTACCCTATGGACTGTAGCCTGCCATGTTTCTGTCCATGGGATTCTCCAGGCAAGAACAGAAGGCTTGCCATGCCCTCCTCTGGAGGATCTTCCCAACCTAGGGATGGAACCTGTGTCTCTTACATCTGCATTGGCAGACAGGTTCTCTGTCTCTAGTGTCACCTGGGAAGCCCTGGGTTCTACAGGAAGAACTAAAACACCTTAGTTTTAGATACATTTGTATACTTCAGAATTCCTATAATGCCCCCTGATACCCACCTTCACCTTTGACGTAATTCCTTGTTTGGGGGGGCTATCCTATACACTGTAGGATATTTAGCAGGATCCCTGGAGTCTCAGACCTTAAAGAATCTGCCTGCAATATAGGAGACCTGGGTTTGATCCCTGGGTCAGGAAGATCCCCTGAAGAAGGGAATAGCTACCTATTTCAGTATTCTTGCCTGTGAAACCCCTTGGACACAGCAGCTTGGTGGACTACACCACATGGGGTCACAAATCATCGGACATGACTGAGCAACTAACACTTCCAGAGCCTATTCTAGTAGATTCCATAAGGAACTCACCAATTATGACAACAAAAATTTCTCCACATTGTCAGATATTTCCTGGCAGGCAAAATCAACCCTGACTGAGAATTACTATTTTACTACTATTTTGTAATAATCATAAATGCTTAACAAGTGCTGGTTGAGAATCACTATGTTATTATTTTTTCATAATAATCATAAATACTTACCAAGTGCTTATATGCACATCTTCATAATGAGTTGATCCAATGCTACTACCACAAATAGAGCTATCATTTACTGAATGACAAGCACTATGATTTTTTTAGAGGAAAAAAGCACCTTATATTTTTAATCTCACTTAGTCATCCTTATTAGCTCTTTTTCTTTTTTAAACAGATGAAAATGTGACATAGAGAGGTTTAAAAAACTTGCCCAAAGTGGTACATGATACACTGGAATTTCACATGCAATAGCTTTACTCCAGAGCCCAATGTTTAACCTCTGGTCTCAGCTGTCTTCAATGATGGTGGATGGAGTTAAAATGATGATGTCTGTGACCCCTGATAGGTTTTACTCCAAAACAGGCAACACAACACCAGCATTCACAAAGAAAATAAACATCAAGCACAACAACAGTTGTTCAACAAATCAGAAGGACACAAAAATCGTAAATAAATCATGTACAGTATACCCCATTAATTTTAACTTTATTCATTTAAAATGTACTACAGTTCTAAAAGGAAATGGGCTAGCATTGACCTTTCCATTATGTGTGTGCATGCTCAGTCATGTCAAGTCCTTTTTGACCCCCATGGTCTGTAGTCCATCAGTCTCCTCTGTCCATGGGATTTTCCAGGCAAGAATACTGGAGTATTCTACTGGAGTATCCTGTATTCCAGTAGAATACAGGAGTATTCTACTCCTGCCATTTCCTCTTCCATGGGATCTTCCCCACCCAGAGATCGAATTCAAGTCTCCTGTGTTGGCAGGAGAGTTCTTTACCACTGAGCCACCTGGGAAGCCATTCCACTGTGTACAAAAGAAAAATCTGTGCAATGATAGTAAACATAAGTTTCTCAAGGGAGTTCTCAAATATTGGAGAAAACTCATGAACCCCTACCTCTATACAATCCAGTTGCCATCTATGCAAAGATCTATCCTACTTGATGCTAAATGCAAAGAATTCATCTAGTCATTGTTGCAAGTCCTATACTGGCCTAGCTACAGTGACAGCAGCCACTCAAAAGTAATAAAGTTGCATGTCTTTAAAAGTAATGTTTAGATATACTTTGGTACTAGTCGAGACCCACATCTCCCCAGGCTTAGAGACTGCTGATCACTCTCAAAGAATAGCACAAATGGGTCTCAACACAGTTGTCATGGAAAGCCATCACAAACGGGTCAGAATTGGTCCTCAAGATGAAACTATTTATTCTTCATGCCTTGGAACATCATAATAAACAAGGTTTTCAACTTTTTTTAAACATAGGCATATCCTTGACACTTTCAAATTTTAAGCATTTATGTTACAGGCATTGTGTTAAATGCTGGGGATACAAAGATGAGGTAGACAGTGCTTCTCCCCTAAGCAAGTGTACAAACTGGTGGAGGATGTGGAGAGGAAACTAGATGGGTTCAGTTTATACATATATAGGTAAGATGTGTGCTAGGCCAAGCCAAGTATATACATATATATGTATATACTTGTGTGTATATATATATATATATATATATATATATATATATAAGACATGTGCTGGGTCAAGCCAATTCAAAGTATAGAAGGAATAATTACAAAGACTTCCTGAAGAGGGTGACTTCTGGAAGAGGACCACAAAAAGACTAAAAAGAAATATTTTTAAATAGTAAATGTGACTACTTATGATGATGGGAAAGTCTAGGACATTCTCACGTGTTTCTTTATACTTTTCTGTGTATACCAAAATGTATCAATGAAAATATATTTCTGATACGATTTTAAAAATATATTGAGTAAATGAAAAGTGAGTGAGACAAAAATGAAGACCAAAGTATAATTTGCCATTTTTAGGGGCTTTGCTATACTGGGAAGGAACAAAATAATGAAATGGGAAGAGGGAAATTCAGGGTCAAGAAAGGAAATTTCTTACTTTCCTTTTTTCTCCTTTATAAGCTGAAAGTGATCTGAATATACTTTAAGCTGTAGGTAAGGTGGCAGTTAAAAATATGAGAGAGAAGCACTAATAGAACAAGACCTTCATTCTTGTTCTGAAAGATGTATAAATCCATCCATTCAAAAGAGCAATTTGATTAGATTAGCTCAACCTGGTGTTCTGTGACAACCTAGAGGGTTGGGATGAGATAGGAGGTGAGAGGGCGAGTTAAGAGGGAGCGGACATAAATATGTATACCTATGGCTGATTCATCAGAGAAGGCAATGGCACCCCACTCCAGCACTCTTGCCTGGAAAATCCCATGGACAGAGGAGCCTGGTGGGCCGCAGTCCATGGGGTCGGGAAGAGTCGGACACGACTGAGCGACTTCACTTTTACTTTTCACTTTCATGCATTGGAGAAGGAAATGGCAACCCACTCCAGTGTTCTTGCCTGGAGAATCCCAGGGACGGGGGAGCCTCGTGGGCTGCCGTTTATGGGGTCGCGCAGAGTCGGACACGACTGAAGCAACTTAGCAGCAGCAGCAGCATGGCTGATTGGTACTAATATATGGCAGAAACCAATGCAACATTGTAAAACAATTATCCTCTAAAAATAAATAAATTTTTAAAAAAGATTAGCATTCCATAAAATAAAGTACATCTCTAAAGAAAGAGGTGTGAGTGGGGATCCCTACGGATGGTGTGAAACACTGATTAGGACCTTTGTCTGCTCCTCTGTGTTACTGAAAATGGCAGGACTGCAGTGAAGATGCTACCCATTATGAATAAAGTTACGAAAATCTGCAGAATCTAGTTCAAAACAGGCCCCATTCTCTGTTTGAGATTCCCACACGTCTCAGGGTAAGTGCTGTTGATCAAGGTTGACAGTTTTATCATGAAAAGTTAAAAGATGATTACCACAAACATAGCAAAATCAACAAGTCACAAAGTAAGACTTCCTTTCCTTCACAGCAGGCCTGCGGATACCTCCAGCCCCAGTGCCAGGGAACAAAGTCTCCAGAATAATCATTTTCTTTTGTCTAGGCATGTTTTATTTCTCTCTGAAACCATGGAGACTGGAGATGTGAAAAGGAAGTAAATTTTTTTTAATTAAGTAGATCATGAAAAATGCATGTGAAAGATAGATATTGTTGCATATCCATAGACATCTGTACAGTCTTAAGTATATCCAAGTCTCCTCAGCCATCTCCAGAAATTCTAAAATAATCCATATTTAGATAATCCTGTGACACCAAATACCAGCTATAATGTTTATTTTAATGATTACAGAATTATCATTTCTAATACATACTTGTATCTGTAGGAAGAAGACCATCTTCGTTTTGTTACTAGATTGAAAGTTTACTCACCAGGGGGCTTACATCTCCTGCCCTGGAATTATGGAAAAGAAAGCCAGGCATAGGTGCAAGATGGGCTGGGGTATAGCCTGTCATAGTAAGATCCAGGACCACCTTGTCAATTCCCAGTTCATCAGCAATAACTCCAATTTCAAAAATTGGACCAAATGGGGTAAACTTTATGAGGACCACCACAATCTGGGTCAAAGAATTAAATAAAGCAGGGGTTGTATAGGAGGCCAACTTGGGGGCACGCTTGGGCTTGACCTGTGTGTGCCTGGTAAGTTGCTTCAGGCATGTCTGACTCAATGCAACCCCATGGACTGTAGTTCACCAGGCTCCTCTGTCCATGGAATTTTCCGGGGAAGAATACTGGAGTGGGTTGCCATGCCCTCCTCCAGGGGATTTTCCTGACCCAGGGATTGAACTCACATCTTTTACATCTCCTGCATTGACAGGCGGGTTCTTTACCATTAGCATCACCTGGGAAGCCCCCAAAACCTACTAGAAAGGAAACATTTCTGCTTTTTGTATTCATAGGCTGATTGAAGGTATTTGGATACCTTACCAGAGTCACATGGTCTGTCTGAAGCTGGAACCACTTTACTCTTGAATAGCCAGCCCTGACAGCTCATACCTCCCTCTGTTGGCCCAGCAGTGAGCCCAACACTGGGGCTGTGGAATATGGCCTGCCAGTTCTGGCCTCCCAGTTAGGACCAGCCACTCTGCCCTGGAGCTCTTTCTCTTTGATTCACCCTCTGCCCTTCTCCCAAGGCCATATTCTTAGCAGAGAGGCCAATTCAAATCACTTTTCTGTTGAAAATTCTCAGGGACTATCTATTGTCCAAAAGGCCTTTTGCAATGTGGAGCCAGTCTGACCTTCCAACTGTAGCCCTGCCTCACCCAGCATTCACTCCTTGCCCCAGTGTCCAGCCACACTGGACTTCTGCTTTTCTCTAAACACAGTGGTTTCTGTGCCTGTGTGCCTTGGCACAGGCTCTCCCATCCCCAGGCTCTGTACCACAAAACCCACCCTCCAGAACTCTGTCAAAATGTCATCTCTCTTGAAGGACCTTCTCTTTCTCCTCAACACTGAGCCAATCGTGGACCTGTCTATAGTCTTCTGTTGTTTGGGACACATTTTGGTGGACATGGGAAGTGGTGTGGTCCAACGGCTGACAGGTCAGACTCAGACTGGTGCCAACTGCTCTCCCTTTGGTAACAAAAGTGCAATTGCAAATTAAGATGAGGACTGTGGCAGAAAGGAACATGGTGCCAAAGAGCCAAGCCTAGATGGCACTGAGATCTGACATATGAGGAGGAGATAACCAGTGATCTGGAGGTGAGAGTCGGTAACAGGGCTCCAGGAGCAGGAAACCGTACGTGCAGTGGATCCACAGTAGGGGCATGTGTTTCTGTGAACAGAAAGGGGCTCATGTGGCTGGAGTGGCTGAGCAAGGAGAATAGTGAGAGACCAGGCTGGAAAGGTAGACATAGGCCAACCTTCCAAAGCCTGAAAGACCACTTAGAACACTTTCATCCTTAAGAACAATCAAGAAGCAATGAAGAGCTTTATACCTAGGGAATGACAATGCTTCTTGCATTTTGAAAAATAATCTAGCATCAGTGTGTGCAATAGACCAGACTAGGACCACAGAAGACATGGGGAGGCCTATTAGGAGTTATTAAGGCCTATTAAGGCCTATTAAGCCCTATTAACAGGGACGTCCCTGGTGGTCCAGCAGTTAAGACTCTGCGCTTCCACTGCAAGGGATACCGGTTTGATTCCTGGTCAGGGAAATAAGATTCCACATTTCTGGCCACGCAATGCTGCCAGAAAACAAAACAAAAAAGAAACAAATTTGGTGGCTATTTACAAATAAAAGAAAATATAATAATGGAAGCTTCGGTTGGGAACTGATGGAGCAGATGAAGAGAATTTGGGTGAGTTCAGATTGAAATCTTTCTCAGAACTTCTAAGAACCAAACGGATGAATCACTCACATTAAATACTCAGGTGGTATAACAGAAAAGTGTCACCCTAAAGCTGTGATTACTCTACGGAGCTTATTATAAAATAAAGTCATTTAAAAGGAAATTGGTTAAATGTTACTATTGAGAAGAAAGCAAAGGGTGAAGTTGTATCTGGGTAATATAATAGAAATAGCAAAACTTTCTTTTAAACTATCTAGTTAAAAGAGCATTTGTTGCCTTAGAAAGCTCCAAGGAGCCTCTGGAATATAGAAATAAAGATTTTGTTTTGCAATCATTAACTCGTGTCTGACTTTTTGTGACCCCATGGACTGCAGCATGCGAGGCTCCTCTGTCTTTCACTATTTCCTGGAGTGTGCTCAAATTCATGTCCATTGAGATGATAATGCTATCTAACCATCTCGTCCTCTGCAGCCCTCTTCTGCTTTGGCCTTCAACCTTTCCCAGCAGCAGGGTCTTTTCCAATGAGTCAGCTCTTCACATCAGGTGGCCAAAGTATAGAGCTTTAGCACAGACCTTGCAATGAATATTCAGGACTGTTTTCCTTTAGGATGGACTGGTTGGATCTCCTTGCAGTCCAAAGGACTCTCAAGAGTCTTCTCCAGCACCACAATTCGATAGCATCTATTTTTTGGTGATCAGCCTTCTTTATAGTCCAACTATAACATCCATACTTGACTTCTGGAAAAATCATAGTTTTGACTAATATGGACCTCTGCCAGAAAACTGATGTCTGTGCTTTTTAATATGCTGTCTAGGTTTGTCATAGCTTTTCTTTCAAGGAGCAAGCAACTTTTAATTTCATGGCCACAGTCACTGTCTGCAGTGATTTGGGAGCCCAAGAAAATAAAATCTGTCACTGCTTCCACTTTTTCCCTTTCTATTTGCCATGATGTGATGGGACTGATCTTAGTGTTTGAATGTTGAGTTTTGAGCCAGCCTTTTCACTCTCTTTTTTCACCTTCATTAAAAGGTCTTTTAGTTCCTCTTCACTTTCTGCCATTAGAGTGGTATTATCTGCATATGAGGTTGTTGATATTTCTTCCACAGTCTTGATTCCAGCTAAGTATCTGTTTCTCCAATTGGAGAAATGTCTGTTTTCTTTGCCCATTTTTTAATTTGTCTACTGCTGAGCTATATCTTTATTCTGGATATTAGTCCCTTATCAGATATATGACCTACAAAAATTTTCTCTTGCTTTGTTGGCGGTCTTTTCACTTTCTTAGTGGTATCCTTTAAAGTGAAAGTATTATATATATACACACACACATATATGCAATCAACCTAGCCTTTCTTCTATTGCTGTGCTTTACTGTATTTTAGAATAAATAATTTTTATAAAACTATAGTTATTCAACTGAGCTGTATCTAAGATTCTTTTATATTTTTGCTTATCATCAAGAAAAGAATTTAAAAACCATTTCCTTAGGAATTTGTATCATTTTCTCTAAAATTTGTACCACTTTTCTAAAGTAAAAAGATCACAATTGCAACCCAGCTCTATCTTTAGCAAAGCAATTAAGCAGCATTATTCAGGCTTATCAGTTCCATGCCATTTTATTAGCTAAAGCAATTAGAAGGACTTATCATTTTTAAAAATCACATAATTATTGACTACAGCAAACCCTGTTACTGAAAAAGGTGATGACTTGTAACACTGCTATGAAAGTAAAGTGAAAATAAAGGGTGAAAAGAAAGCCTGAAAGATAGAGGTTAAAGGAGTAAAGGAACATAAATTACAATTAAAGTGAAACATTGAGGAACCTTAATGCATTTTTTAAGACCCTTTAAGTCAAATTAATGAAAATGAAAGAGGCTCAATACTGCTGGTAGAATTTTGATTTAAAAAGTTAAATTATTTCTTTTAACTAAACCTCCCATGTAGCCACGTAAAAGCTTTTAAGAGGCAAAGTACAATGTTTTCCAGATTTTTTAAATAAAATACTTAATAAATAGCAAGGAATGAAGGCATTAATCTAGATGAGCATGCAGCAAATCTTTCTTTAAGATCATCTCAAAATCTGTGTTTTCTGAAGACTGGGCTCCTAAACTGCTTATCTCTGAGTCTCCAGTGTCCAGTATGTATCTGTACTTAGAAGGTGCTCAAAAACCTGAAACTGTTGAAATAAATAAGATATTGAATTAACCTATGTATAAAGTCTTCTGAACAAACACATATGTAGCCATGGGCCTCCAAAACTTCATTATGGGTATTTCTTTTCAGTTTTAATTGAGTAGCATAGTTTATTTTTTTCTTAGTTTATTTACTTTTAATTGAAGAATAATTACAACATTGTGTTTGCTTCTACCATACATCAACATGGATCAGCCATAGGTATATATATGTCCCCTTCCTCTTGAGCCTTCCTCCCACTCAACAGCATAGTTTGTTTTTCAAATGTGCTTTTTTTTCCCTCAAGTTTTCACTAAATGTCATGGAGAGAACTCTTTTTCACAGCGGTTTCATTTTACTTAGAAACAAACTAAGGTGATTCACCAGCATGACTAATCTATTTGGTATGACGTGTATAATGTTAATGGAATCATGCTCTCCGACCAGCCTGCCACCCTTAAGCTCAAAACCTGTCCTCTCACCTCTGTCTAACTCTGAGTGATCACATTCTCTCACATTTGTCTTCCACCTAGAGACAGGGATCATAAACACATGGGGAGACTGGCTCAGCAGCCAAATTCACCAGGCACCCATCCCAGATAACCTCCTCACTGTCTTCCCTCCCTTCCCTGCTCTGTGCCTGCTTAAATTCAGATCTCTTAATCCCTCCTCCTTACATACATTCCTGCTTAAAGATCATGGCCATGAATTTTCACTGGCCTGCTCTGCCTCTCTTCCAGGCCTTCTATCTAGGGTGGGGAATTAACAGAGTAGTACACACTTGGGATAGTACCCACCCAAGCCTGGAACCACCACCCCCCAGACCATACCACAGGATTCTAGAGTTTGCTGCTTAAACACAGTTCCCAAGTTGACTTCCAGGGCCCATGCAAGGCTTATTCCCTGGGTCTATCCCCTGTTAGAAGACCTTCAGGCCTTCCAAGGAACATCCAAGGGGTGATCATTTCCAAGAGGGTTATAAACAGAGCTTAAATATATGGACTAAAGCATACATGTGTTTATTTAATATCCTCTAGGTCTGAGACAGGCTTCCCTGGTGGCTCAACTCATAAGGAATCGGGCTGCAAAGCAAGAGACTCAGGTGTGATCCCTGGGTAGGGAAGATCTCTTGGAGAATTTCATGGACAGAGGAACCTGGCAGGTTACAGTCCATGGAGTCTCAAAGAGTTAGACATGACTGAGCAACCAACACACATGTCTGAGATGGAACAAAGGGTGAGAGACATGTATGGGCCATGAGTGTGGTTGGCCAGCTGGGGTCACCTCTGCCCAGGTACCACATTTCAGTACATAACTTTGGAGCTATGAGAAGCTCTAGCATCCAAAATTACATTGTCCTCAATTATTACAAAAGATTATCAATCCAGGAAGAGGAATAGAACATATTTTATTTAATTTCTTAATTTGATTTGTGAATATTTTTAATATTTTATATTGCTGGGAGAAATATCAATAACCTCAGATATGCAGATGACACCACCCTTATGGCAGAAAGTGAAGAGGAACTAAAAAGCCTCTTGATGAAAGTGAAAGAGGAGACTGAAAAGTTGGCTTAAAGCCCAACATTCAGAAAGCTAAGATAATGGCATCTGGTCCCATCACTTCATGGCAAGTAGATGGGGAAACAGTGGCTGACTTTATTTTTCTGGGCTCCAAAATCACTGCAGATGGTGATTGCAGCCATGAAATTAAAAGATGCTTACTCCTTGGAAGGAAAGTTATGACCAACCTAGACAGCATATTAAAAAGCAGAGACATTACTTTGTCAACAAAGGTCCGTCTAGTCAAGGCTATGGTTTTTCTAGTAGTCATGTATGGATGTGAATGTTGGACTATAAAGAAAGCTGAGCACTGAAGAATTGATGCTTTTGAACTGTGGTGTTGGAGAAGACTCTTGAGAGTCCCTTGGACTGCAAGGAGATCCAACCAGTCCATCCTAGAGGAGATGGTTGGATGGCATCACTGACTCAATGGACATGGGTTTGAGTAGACTCCGATAGTTGGTGATGGATAGGGAGGCCTGGCGTGCTGCAGTTCATGGGGTCACAAAGAGTCGGACACGACTGAGAGACTGAACTGAAATGATACAGGTGTCCATTTGTACTTCTACTTTGGACCTTGATTTTGTGAGCAGTGAGCCTTTCAGAAGCACTGAGCTTTTGAAGTCCAAGTTTAATTGGATCATTAAAAATATTTATGATGTTGTACATTAAAACATATATATGAAATCTAGAAAAATGATACCGATGATCAATTTGCAGGGAAGGAATAGAGATGCAGATATAGAGAACAGACTTGTGGGCACAGTAGGGTAAAGAGAAGGTGGGATGAATTGAGACAGTAGCATTGAACACTATCAGATGTAAAACAGGTGGCACAGTGGTAAAGAATCCACCTGCCATTGCAGGACATGCAAGAGATCTGGGCTTGATCCCTGGGTCGAAAAGATCCCCTGGAAGAGGAAATGGCAGCCCTCTCCAGTATTTTTATCTGGGAAATCCCATGGCCAGAGAAGCCTGGTGGGTTACAGTCCACAGGGTAGCAAAGAGTTGGACACTACTGAGCAATTGATCACAGGAAGTAGCTGTATAGTACAGGGAACTCAGCTCAGTCCTCTATGATGAACTAAAAGGCTGGGATCTGGAGTCAGGGGGCAGAGGGAGGGAAGCTCAAGAGACAGGGGATAAGCTCAAGAGACAGGATGTATACTTGTAGCTGATTCTTGCTGTACAGCAGAAACCAACACAACAGTTATCCTACAATTAAAGCAATTATGAGCTTCCCTGGTGGCTTAGATGGTAAAGCGTCTGCCTGCAATGTGGGAGACCCGGATTTGATCCCTGGGTTGGGAAGATCTCCTGGAGAAGGAAATGGCAACCCACTCCAGTAGTCTTGCCTGGAGAATCCCACAGATGGAGGAGCATGGTTGGCTACATGGTAGGCTACATGTGGTAGGCTACATGGGGTCGCAAAGAGTCGGACACGACTGAGCGACTTCACTTTCCAAATAAATTAAAATAAATAAATATTTATTATGTTTCTACCTTTTATGAAGTACTGTTTTAGGCCCTGGGGAACTGTAGAAACTTGACAGATAAGATCAAAGAGTTTGCATTCCAACAGGAGAAGACAAGTAAGTCATGATGTCTAGATAAATCAATGAATTCATTTACCCACTTTCTCAACAAATATTAATTGCCAGATACTGCTCCAGGTACCAGAACTATAGTAAAACAGACAAGAATTTCTGGCCTCATGAAGTCTATATTATGCTTTGAAATATTATTAAAAGGAAAGAAAGAAATTTAAAGGGATAAATTATTTGAGAGCAACAGATAAGAGACATTGGCTTCTTAGATGAGGTTGTCAGGAAAGCACCTCTTGATTTTTAGTTAATTTTTATTGGAGTACAGTTGATTAACACATTGTTGTGTTAGTTTATGCTGTGAAGCAAAGTGAAACAGTTATATATATATACCTATATCCACTATTTTTTAGATTCTTTTCCTATATAGGCCATTACAGAATATTGAGTAGAGTTCCCTGTTTATATGTCAATCCCAATCTCCCAATTTATTCTTCTCTCCTTTCCCTCTTGGTAACCATAAGTTTATTTTCTACATCTGTGACTTTATCCCTGTTTTGTAAATAAGCTCATTAAGGAAAGCATCTCTGATGGTATAGGATTATAAGAAGCCAGTAGCACAAAAAGCCAAGAAAAGAGATTTCTTTCAAAAGGAAGAGCCTGTGCAAATGCCAGGAGCAGGGAACTTGGAGTGTTCAAGGAACAGAGGAAAAATCACTTGTGGCTGGAACATTGTAAAGCTGACTGTGAGTGTTGCTATGCAGTTGAGAAGGAAGAAACTGAGAGAGTTTTTGTTCAGTGTACATTAGGGCTAAGCCCCCAGTTCCCATGTTTTCTGAAGGTGTCTGGAAGGAGACAAGGAAAGATTACAGCAGAAAAGCAGCAACAATGAGAGGAGAACTCTAGTGTGGCTCATTCCTGCAGGCTGTGCCATGTGATCTTGTAACAGACACTGTGATCAAGTGTGATATCTTCAGAAAGCATGTGCTGAGGCTTAGGAGTCATCAGCAGCAATGGGAAGGTTTGTTTAGTCCACAGCCGACTTCAGGGACCTATTGCTACCAGTGGATGAGCTAGAACGCTGCTCAATCCACATGTCCATCCAGTGAGTCATCCTATGAGCCTGGACTGTGCTCCACTGTCTGTTACTACTGACTATCATGCTTCAGGTTGAGAAGAACCCAAGACTTCCTGTGTGCCAGACACTGAGACAATGCTTCCATCCCCTTTTCTCACTTAAGCAAATTCTCAAGTCAATGAAGGGAATATCTTTATCTTCCTTTAATAGAAGAAACCAGGACTCCAAAAGAGAAGGTAATTGCTCCAAGTTGATAAATAGTTGGATCTTTTGCAGGACTTAATGCTGCCGCCTAGGCAGACATAGCATGGCCACTGGCTTGACTTTTACACAAAGGAAGAAAGCATTCAGCTCTGAAGCAAGATACACATGGAATCCCAGCTTGGCTGCTGTGCCACTGTGTGAGCTTGGACAAATTAATTCATTCCTCTGAAGGACTGATGTTGAAGCTGAAACTCCAATACTTTGGCCACCTGATGTGAAGAGCTGACTCATTGGAAAAGACCCTGATGATGGGAAAGATTGAAGGTGGGAGGAGAAGGGGATGACAGAGGATGAGATGGTTGGATGGCATTGTTAAGGGAAGCACACTGATTGAAACCGCCCACCCTGGCCAGGTACCATAGTAACCATTTGCATGAGTTTTTTTATGACAGGAGATTCTGATAAGGAATACAGAACTAATAAGCCACCACCAACTGGAAGAGTTCAGGAAAGGTCAAAAAGAGACACCGTGTGTCCGTCCACTTCCAGAACCCCTCTCGCTAGCATCCATCTTGGCTGAGCGATGCGTGTGCCACCAGGAAAGACTCTGAATTAGAATGATTGGCCAAAGACCACCCGGAAACTAATCCCATCACCATAAAACCCAAGACTGAGAGCCACATGGCAGAGCAGTTCTCCTGGGTTCCCAGTAGGTTAACTACTGCTCTCCACCCGGGTGCCCTTTCCCAATAAAATCTCTTGCTTTGTCAGCACATGTGTCTCCTCGGACAATTCATTTCCGAGTGTTAGACAAGAGCCCAGTTTCCGGCCCTGGAAGGGGTCCGCCTTCCTGCAACAGCTGAAGTCAGCAACACTGACTCAATGGACATGAGTTTGAGTAAACTCCCGGAGTTGGTGACGGACAAGGAGGCCTTGTGTGCTGCAGTCCATGGAGTCACAAAGAGTAGGACACGACTGAGCAGCTAAACTGAACTGAGTCTCAACTTCCTTCTCTGTAAAATGGAAGTAATTGCAATTCCTGCAGTAAAGGACTGAGAAAGAGATAATGCATGTGTGATATTGTGATTTATAAGAAGAAATACATATTTGGTTTCATCCCCACTCCTAGCAAAATGCTTCTTAAAACTTAGAATTTCTTAAGTGGTGGCTGAGATAAAGGTGACTTTTGGGATTGCCCGAAGCCACCTATGGGTAGGGAGGGGCTAGTTGCCAAGCCATTTAGGCCCTTAGGGCATTAGAAGTTTTGAGCCCCACCCCTCAACACCCCGGAGAAGGCAATGGCACCCCACTCCAGTACTCTTGCCTGGAAAATCCCACGGACGGAGGGGCCTGGTGGGCTGCAGTCCATGGGGTCACTAGGAGATGGACCCGACTGAGCGACTTCACTTTCACTTTTCACTTTCATGCATTGGAGAAGGAAATAGCAACCCACTCCAGTGTTCTTGCCTGGAGAATCCCAGGGACGGGGGAGCCTGGTGGGCTGCCGTCTATGGGGTCACACAGAGTCAGAGACGACTGAAGCAACTTAGCAGCAACCTCAACACCCAGGGAGGGGAGAGGGACCAGAGGTTGAATCAGTGATTTGATCAACCATACTGCTACTGCTACTGCTAAGTCGCTTCAGTCGCGTCCGACTCCGTGCGACCCCATAGACGGCAGCCCACCAGGCTCTCCCGTCCCTGGGATTCTCCAGACAAGAACACTGGAGTGGGTTGCCATTTCCTTCTCCAATGTATGAAAGTGAAAAGTGAAAGTGAAGTTGCTCAGTCATGTCCGACTCTTCGTGACCCCATGGACTGCAGCCTACCAGGCCCCTACATCCATGGTATTTTCCAGGCAAGAGTACTGGAGTAGGGTGCCATTGCCTATGTATAAGGCCTCCATAAAATCCCCTAAAGCTAGGGTTCAGAGAGCTTCCACATCTATGAACGTGGGAGATTCAGGGACAGTGTGTGTTTGGAAGAGGCATGGAAGTTCCCACCCCTCCCCATACTTTGCCTTATGCAGCTCTTCCAACTGTCTCTTCCGGAGTTATATCCTCTTATTTTTGCTGTTCAGTCACTTAGTCCTGTCCAACTCTTTGTGACCCTATGTACCGCAACATGCCTAGTAAATGAGTAATCTGATAAGTAAAATGTTTCTTTGAGCCCTGTGAATCATTCTGGCAAATTAATTGAATGTGAGGAGGTCATTGGAACCTCCATTAATTAGCCAGTAGGTCAGAAGTACAGGTGATAACTGGGCTTGCAACAGGTGTCTGAAATGGGGAGGGAGGTAGTCTCCTAGGACTGAGCCCTTAACCTGCCAGACATGATGCTATGTCCAGGTAGATAGTGTAGGAATTGAGATGAATTGCAGGACACCCAGCTGATGTCAGAGCATTGCTTGTTGGTGTAGGGAAACCCTCTCCTTTCTGTGGAATCAGGTGCTCAGACCCTTAACATGTCAAGCACCTAGAGTATAATAAAGTGAAAAGGCAAAGTGCTAGTCATTCAGTCGTGTCTGACTCTTTGTGGCCCCATGGACTGTGGCCGACCAGGCTCCTCTGCCCAGGGATTCTCCAGGCAAGAATATTGGAGTGTGTTTCCATTCCCTTCTCCAAGGAATCTTCCAGACCCAGAAATCAAACCCAAGTCTCCTGCTTTGCAGGAAGATTCTTTACCACCTGAGCCACTCGGGAAGCCCTGGAGTGTAATAAGAACTCAACAAATGATGTGTGTGTGTGCTAAGCCACTTCAGCGTTCAACTCTTTGTGACCCAATGGATTGTAGCCTGCCCAGCTCCTCTGCCCATGGGATTCTCATGGCAAGAATACTGGAGTGGGTTGCCATGCCCTCCTCCAGGGGATCTTCCCAACCCAGGGATCGAACCCAGGTCTTCCACATTGCAGGGAGATTCTTTACCATCTGAGCCACCAGTGAATGCCCCACGATTGTGTTTTTCCTCTTTTGCTAAATTAACCTTCCATGAAGATAACACCCACTGTCCCCTTGGTCTGCAAGGAGATCAAAGCGGTCAGTCCTAAAGGAAATCAATCCTGAAAATTCATTGCAAGTTCTGTGCTGAAGCACCAATACTTCGGCCACCTACACAAAGAGTCGACTCACTGGAAAAGACCCTGAAGCTGGGGAAGATTGAAGGCAAAAGGAGAAGGTGGCAGCAGAGGATGAGATAGTTAGATAGCATCACTGAAAAAATGGACATGATCTGAGTAAACTCCAAAGATAGTGAAGGACAGGGGAGCCTGGCATGCTAAAATCCATGGGATCACAAAAAGTCGGACATGACTTATCCACGGAAAACAACAACAGCAAAGCATTAATGACCATCTGCAAACCTCAGAAGCTTCACATGGAAAGCTCATTCTAAGATCTACAAGAGCAGAATCCAAATCTGCTGTGTACTCATGCACACTTGAATCCCCAGGCTTCTCTCTGGCTTCTAGTAGGGCTAAGATATTTCTCCCTGTATTAATACCAGATGTTTGGATTTATTTAAAATGTTGAACACATATTTTGGACAGGCAGTGGAGAGAGCTGCATGCAATTAAGGAGGAGGTGGGGTGATTAGCTCCATCTCTACCTTTGTCCTCATGTACATCCATTAAAGGCTCCTAAAGTTTCATCTATTTACCCTTCCAAGTGCCATGTGCTCTAATAGGTTCTATTCCATCTTTAAAAAAAAAAAAAAAAAAAGCCAGTTGCAATACACAGTTGATCTTATAACCCATTAATGAATCATAACTTGCAGTTTGTAAAACAGTTGAAAAGTCTAAAACATATTCATATTCTTTAGTATAAGACAAATTAGACTCAGGCCACATATATTCTCCTACTCTGACAAATACATGCACATATGCATTTACAATGCTTTCAGAGTAATGTTAATCCAAGGTAATTGGTCACTTCCCTGATTATCCTCACAATGCTCAAGAGAGAACAGAGTTGCTCATTAGATGAACTATTTGCATTCATTCTCGATATGTCATTTTATTTTAGGAATACAAAAACCACAAAACATGAGCCTTCTGAAAAGTATGCATATTTACATATACTTCTGGTTAAGAAACCATCAACAAGCAGATTTTTCTCTTGAGATTTTGGATGGGCTCATTTCTTAACAGAAAATGCAAGTATGTGTATTCTCATTTTTAAAGCATTGAAAGTTTAGCTTTATCATGAAAGAGAAAGAGAAGAAACCCAAGGAGGAATAGAATGGGAGGGGGAAGAATACATATTAAGACTTTTTTAGCTAATAAATCTCTTTCAATCTATTAGGGTAATTAATTAAATATCCTCAGTTTATAGTATAACATCAGCCAAAATACAGCTCACTAAAAGTATGTTGTTTTTCACTTATGAATAACAATTCATGGCATGTTTACATCTTGATTTATAAATTATTTTTTCTCAACAACAGAAGATTTTAGAATAAGTTTGTGTGTGTGCTCAGTCACTCAGTCATATGCAAATTTTTGTGACCCCATGGACTGTAGCCTGCCAGGCTCCTCTGTCCATGGGATTCTCCAGGCAAGAATACTGGAGTGGTTGCCATTTCCTTCTCCAAGGGATCTTCCTGACTCAAGGATCGAATCCACCTCTCTTGCATCTCCTGCACTGACAGGCGGATTCTTTACCATGAGAACTACCTGGGAATCCCAGAATAAGCTTAGTAGTTCTGCTTTGTTTTGTTTAATTAATAAGCTTTAGAATTTTTTTAGAGTAGTTTTAGGTTCATGGCAAAACTGAGTTCCCACATACCTCCTAACCCTACACATACACAGCCTTCTGCACTATGGACATCCTATGTTATGGTGGTACATGTGTTGTGATCTATGAACATACAATGACACATCATTATCACCCAAAGCCCATAGTTTAATTAGTATTCACATTTGTACATTATATGGAATTGCACAAATCTATTGTGTTGGTCAAAAAGTCCTTATGGAATTTTCTTATGGAAAAACCTGAATGAACTTTCTGGCCAACCCAATATAATGACGAGTACCCACCATTATAGTATCATACAGAGTAGTCACTGTCCTAAAAATCATCTGTGCTCTGCCTGGTCATCTTCTCCCCTAACCACTGGTAATCCCTGATCTTTTTAACTGTCACCATAAAAAAGACAGTAAAAAGAGACAGTTCTGCCTTTTCTACAATGTCATTTAGTTGGAATCATACAGTAGAGGGCCGTTACATAATGACTTCTTTCACGTAGTAATATGCATTTAAGGTTTCTCCATGTCTTCTCATAGTTTGATACTTCATTTCTTTTCAGCAGCGAATAACATTCCATCATCTGAATGTACCAGTTTATCCATTTGCCTACTGAAGGATATATTGGTTGTTTCCAAGTTTTGATAATTGTGAGTAAAACTGCTATAAACATCACGTGCACGTTTTGTGTGGACACAGCTTTCTACTCTTCGGGTAAATGACAAGGGGGAATGTTGCTAGATCATGTGATAAGTGTGCATTTAGTTGTATAAAAAAACTGCCAAACTGTGTTCCAAAGGGACTGTAACATTTTACATTCCCAAGCAGCAATGAGTGAGAGTTCCTGATCCATATCCTTGCCAGCATTTGGTAAGTCAGTGTTTTGGATTTGGGCCATTCTAATAGATGGGTAGTGTATCTTACTCTTCTTGTAATTTGTATTTCCCTTGTGACATAAGGTTGGACATCTTTTCACATGTTTAACTGCCATCTGGTACATCTCTTTTGGTGGGAAGTGTCTAGTCAGATCCTTTGCCCATTTTCCAATCAAGTTGTTTCTTTTCCTATTGTTGAGTTGTAAGAGTTCCTTATATTATTTTAGAAAACAATCCTTTATCAGATGTGCCTTTTGAAAATATTGTCTTCCAGTCTGTGGCATGTCTTCTCATTCTATGGATGCTTTGTAGTTTTTTGTATTCACAAGCAAGGCCATATACAACAAACTCACAGCAAACATTATTCTCAATAGTGTAAAACTGAAAGCATTTCCCTAAGATCAGGAATAAGGCAAGGGTATCCACTCTTATTACTATTATTCAACATAGTTTTGGATATCCTAGCCATGCAATAGAAGAGAAAAAAAGGTAAAGGGAATCCAGATCAGAAAAGAAGTAAACCTTTCACTGTTTGCAGATGACATAGAAAACCCTAAAAATGTCACCAGAAAATTAATCAAGCTATTCAGTGAACATAATAAAGTCACAGGATATAAAATTTATACACAGAAATCCCTTGCATTCCTACAGACTAACATGAAAATTCAGAAAGAGAAATTACGGAAACAATCTCATTCATCACTTCAGCAAAAGAATAAAATACCTAAGAATAAACCTACCTAAAGAGACAACTATCAGACAGAAAACTATTAGACACTGATGAAAGAAATCAAAGATGAAAAAAACAGATGGAGAGATACACCTTGTTCTCGGATTGAAAGAATTAGTATTGTGAAAATGACTATACTACGCAAAGCAATCTACAGATTCAATGCAATCCATATCAAACTACCAATGGTATTTTCCAGGAACTAGAACAAAAATTTTCACTATCTGTATGGAAACACAAAAGACTCCAAATAGCCAAAACAATCTTGAGGAAGAAAAATAGAGTTAGAGGAATCAAACTTCCTGACTTCAGACTATAGTGTTCACAAGAAAGTTGAGTTATACAGCTTCCTAATGAGAAGAGAAAGAATTATATAATTTCCACATTGAATTGTCAGGTAAATTAATCTCTGGTGTTTCATTTTTATCAATATTGATTGCAGACTCCTTGATAAAATCATTTTCCTTTCAGAAATAAAAGTCCCCCAAAATACATTTTTTCATTTCTCTGGTTTGCTTGTTAATAGAACTCTAGTTTCCTATAGCAAAGGAAATTTCATTATACACAAATAGGTTTTCTTCAAGGTGGGGATGGATAAGAAAAGAGTATGCAATAAACATGTGTTTTCTAATAAAATAAAAGATACTATTGCAGAACAATAGGAAATTAGATAAATAAAACATAGTAAAGAGCCCAGAAATAGACCCATATAAATATAGTCAACTTATCCTTGACAAAAGATTAAAGGCAATATAATAGAACAAACACGTTTTTTAACAAATGTTGCTAGAACAACTGGACATCCACATGCAAAAGAAAAAATAAATCTAAACACAGACCTTATGCCCTTCATTAAAATTAACTCAAAGTGGATCACAAACCTAAATGTAAATGCAAACTCTAAAATTCCCAGAAGATAACATAGGAGAAAAATCTAGGTGATCTTACATAAGGTGATGACTTTTTAGATACCACACCAGAAGTTACTGAATGAAAGAAATAATTGATAATCTGGACTTGATTAAAACTAAAAACTTCTACTTTGTGAAAAACCATGTCAACAGAATGAAAAGACAAGCCACAGACTATGAGAAAATATTTGCAAAACACACATGTCCTGATAAAGGACCATTATTCAAAATATAAAAGGAATTCTTAAAACTCAACAATAAGAAAGTGAAAGTGAAGTCGCTCAGCCATGTCCGACTCTTTGCAACCCCAGGGACTGTAGCCTACCAGGCTTTTCCATCCATGGAATTTTCCAGGCAAGAGTACTGGAGTAGGTTGCCATTTCCTCCTCCACAATAATAAGAAAACAACTCAATTTGAAAATGGCAGAGAGGCCTTAACAGACACTTCCCCAAAGAAGATATATAAATAGCAAGCAAGTATATGAAAAGACACTCCACTTCATACATCATGAAGAAAATGCAAATTAAACAATGAGCTCCATCCTCAAAAAATCTACAAACAATAAATGCTGGAGAGGATGAGAAGAAAGGGAAACCCTCTTGCATTGTTGGTGGGAATGTAAATTGATACAGCCACTATGGAGAATAGCATAGCGATTCCGTAAAAAACTAGGAATAAAACCACCATATGACCCAGCAATCCCACTACTGGGCATATACCTTAAGGAACCCATAACTGAAAAAGACACATGTACCCCAGTGTTCACTGCAGCACTGTTTACAGTAGCTAGGACATGGAAGCAACCTAGATGTTCATCAACAGATGAATGGATAAATAAGATGTGCTACATATGTAGAATAAATTTGAGCCAGTTTTAGTGAGGTGGATGAATCTACAGCCTGCTATACAGAGTGAAGGAAGTCAGAAAGAAAAAAGCAAATATAGTGTATTAATGTATATATATATATATATATATGGGATCTAGAAAATGGTATTGATAAACCTATTTGCAGGGAAGGAATGGAGACACAGATGTAGAGAATGGATCTATGGACACAGCAGAGGAAGGAAAGAGTGGGACAAATGGAGAATGTAGCATCAACATATATACACTATCATGTATAAAATAGATAGCTGGAGAGAAGTTGCTGTTTAATAAGGGAGCCCAGCCAGGTGCTCTGTGACGACCTAGAGGGGAGGGATGGGGGAAGGGAAGGAAGGCTTAAGGGGAAGGGGAAATATTTATAATTATGGCTGATTTGCTTTGTTGTATGGCAGAAACCAACATACCAGTGTAAAGCGATTTTCCTCCAATTACAAACTAAACTAAATAAATAAAAATAATGAGATATTATTACATATCTATTAGACTAGACAAAATCTAAAACACTGACAACACCAAAAGCTGGGATGTGGGTTTGTATAAAAAACTCCCATTTGTGGGAATGCACAATAGTTAAGTCACTTTGGAAGACTGTTTGACGGTTACCATATGATCTAGAGGGCTTCCCTGGTGGGCAGACGGTCAAGAATCCACCTGCAATACAGAAAACCCAGGTTCGATCCCTGGGTAAGGAAGATTCCCTGAAGAAGGGAACGGCTATCCACTCCAGTATACTTGCCTGGAGAATCCTATGGACAGAGGAGCCTGGCAGGCTACAGTCCATGAGGTCATAAAGAGTCAGACATTTTTTAAGCTTCCCCAGTGACTCAGCAGGTAAAGAATCTGCCTGCAAAGCAGGAGACACTGGAGACATGGGTTCAATCCCTGGGAAGGGAAGATCCCCTAGAGAAGGAAATTGCAATCCACTCAGTATTCTGGCCTAAAAAATCCCGCTGACAGAGGAACCTGGCAGGCTACAGTCCAAAGGGTCGCAAAGGAGTCAGACAACTGAACATGCACGCACACATATGATCTAGCAATTATGTCCCTGATGTTTACTCAAAGGAGTGAAAAATTTACTTCTATACCAAAACTGCACATGGATGTTCTTCTCTATTTATAATTGTCAAAATTTGGAAGCAATCAAGATGCTCTTCAGTGTATGATAAATAAAACATAGTACATCCAGACGTACAGTACCAAAAAAAAAAAATGCACCATTAGGGACTTCCTTGATGATCCAGTGGCTAAGACTCTGTGTTTGCCATGCAGGGTGCCTGCGCTCAATCCCTGGTCAGGGAACTAGGTTCCACATGCCACAACTAAGAGTTTGAATGCTACAACTAAAAACAAAAAAGATCCCACGTGCCACAACTCAGGATCCCACAAGCCACAAAGATCAAAACTCCCACGTGCCTCGGCTAAGACCCGGCATAGCCAAATGAATAAATAATAAATACATTTTAAAAAGAAGAAGAAAGAAATGCACTATTACACCATGAAAAGATATGGCAGGACCTTAAATTCACATTACTAAGATAAAGAAACCAATCTGAGAAAGACTGCATACTCTTTGATTTCAACTATATGACATTTTGGAAAAGGCAAAACTGCTTGCCAAGGCAGGGCATGGGGTTGGGGAAATAAACGGGCAGAGCACAGAGGATTTTTAAGGCAGTAAACATATTCTGTATGATACTCTGGTGATGGATACATGTCCTTATACATTTTTCCTAATCCATAGAACAGTGTAATTATCAATGTAGGTTCATCAGCTGTAGTAAATGTACCACTCTGGTAGATGTTGATAATGTGAGAAGCTGTGCCTGGGCGGCGGAAGGGTGTATATGGGAACTCTGTACTTCCCTCTCAATTTACCTGTGAACCTAAAACCACTCTTTATAAAAATATACCTATATATATAATATTATTCATTTATTTAGTTATGCTGGGTCTTAGCTGAAGTGTGTGGAATCTTTAGTTTTGGCATGTGGGATGTAGTTCCCTGACCAGGGATTGAATTTGGCTTCCTGCACTCAGAGTGTGGAGCCCTAATGGCTAGACCACCAGGGAAGTCCCTAAAACTGCTCTTCAAATTCTTTTAATTTAAAAAGGGAGATAAGCATTAGAACTATTATGTAAGACAAAGTATTATGCAAGATTTTATCAGCATGTGGTTGAGAATAAAAACCAAATATTTCTATTTGAGTATAGACACATTTTTACCTATGAAAAACACTAGCCCCATTCTTTATATAACTTCATATATCAAAAGATATACAAATTCTTTATACAAGCATAAGGAAGCGCTTAGATTCTTCTGTTTTTTTTTTTTATTGAAGTATAGCTGATTTAACAATGTTTAAGGTGTACAGCAAAGTGATTCAGTAATATATAATCTTTTTCAGATTCTTTTCCATTATAAGTTATTATAAGATATTGAATATAGTTCCCTATGTAAGCCTTTATTTATTTTTTATGTGTAAGAGTCTGTGTCTGTTAATCCTAAATTCTAAATTTATCCCTTCCCCTTCCCCCTTTGGTAACCATAAGTTTGTTTTCTATGTCCATGAGTCTATCTCTGTTTTTAAATAACTTCATTTGTACTGGTTTTTAGATTCCACACATAAGTAATATCATATGATACTTGTCTTTCTCTGACATACTTCACTAAGTATGATAATCTTTAAGTCCATCCATGTTGCTGCAAATGGCATTATTTCATTCTTTTTTTCAGCTGAAAGATATGCCTGTATGTGTGTGTGTGTGTGTGTGTGTGTGTGTGTGTGTGTGCGAGCATGCACATACCACATCTTATTTATCCATTCATCTGTCAATGGACATTTAAGTTGCTTCAGTTAATGCTCCAGTTGCTTCAGGACATGTCTTGCTTCAGTTCAGTTCAGTTCAGTTCAGTTCCTCAGTTGTGTCCAACTCTTTGCAGCCCCATGGACTGCAGCACATGAGGCCTCCCTGTCCATCACCAACTCACGGAGTTGACTCAAACTCATGTCCATGGAGTCAGTGATGCCATCCAAGCATCTTATCCTCTGCCGTACCCTTCTCCTCTCGCCTTCAATCTTTCCCAGCATCAGGGTCTTTTCAAATGAGTCAATTCTTCGCATCAGGTGGCCAAAGTATTGGAGTTTCAGCTTCAGCATCAGTCCTTCCAATGAATATTCAGGACTGATTTCCTTTAGGATGGACTGGTTGATCTCCTTGCAGTCCAAGGGACTCTCAAGAGTCTTCAACTCCACAGTTCAAAAGCATCAATGCTTTGGTGCTCAGCTTTCTTTATGGTCCATCTCTCACATCCATACATGACTATTGGAAAAACCATAGCTTTGACTAGATGGGCCTTTGTTGGCAAAGTAATGTCTCTGCTTTAAAATATGCTATCTAGGTTGGTCATAACATAAGCGTCTTTTAATTTCATGGATGCAGTCACTATCTGCCGTGATTTTGGAGCCCACAATAATAAAGTCTCTCACTATTTTCATTGTTTCACCATCTGTTTGCCATGAAGTGATGGGACCAGATGCCATGATCTTAGTTTTCTGAATGTTGAGTTTTAAGCCAACTTTTTCACTCTCCTCTTTCACTTTCATCAAGAGGCTCTTTAGTTCTTCACTTTCTGCCATAAGTGTGGTGTCATCTGCATATCTGAGGTTATTGATATTTCTCCCAGCAAACTTGATTCCAGCTTATGCTTCATTCAGCCCAGCATTTCTCATGATGTACTCTGCATATAAGTTAAATAAGCAGGGTGACAATATACAGCCTTGATGTGCTCCTTTCCCTATTTGGAACCAGTCTGTTTTTCCATGTCCAGTTCTAACCGTTACCTTCTAACCTGCATACCGATTTCTCAAGAGGCAGTCAGGTGGTCTGGTATTCCCATTCTCTTGAAGAATTTTCCACAGTTTATTGTGATCCACACAGTCAAAGGCTTTGGCATAGTCAATAAAGCAATTTGAACTGTGGTGTTGTAGAAAACTCTTGAGAGTCCCTTGGACTACAAGGAGGTCCCAACCAGTCCATCCTAAAGGAGATCAGTCCTGGGTGTTCATCGGAAGGACTGATGGTAAAGCTAAAATTCCAATACTTTGGCCACCTCATGCGAAGAGTTGACTCATTGGAAAACACCCTGATGCTGGGAGAGATTGGGGGCAGGAGGAGAAGGGGACGACAGAGGATGAGATGGCTGGATGGCATCACCGACTCGATGCACATAAGTTTGAGTGAACTCCGGGAGTTGGTGATGGACAGGGAGGCCTGGCATGTTGTGATTCATGGGGTTGCAAAGAGTCGGACACGACTGAGCGACTGAACTGAACTGAACTGTTTTTCTGGAACTCTTCCTTTTTTGATGATCCAAGGGATGCTGGCACTTTGATCTCTGGTTCCTCTGCCCTTTCTAAACTTGAACATCTGTAAGTTCACGGTGCATGTACTATTGAAGCCTGGCTTGGAGAATATGAGCATTAGTTTGCTGGCATGTGAGATGAGTGCAATTGTGCTGTAGTTTGTCTTGCTTGGCTATTGTAAATAGTGCTGCTACACACACTGTACTTTATGTACCTTTTCAAGTTAGAGTTTCCTCCAGATACATGCCCAAGAATGGAATTTCTGGATTTTATGGTAACTCAGTGTTTTTCCTGTGTTTCTATATTTATCTGGGATGTCATAAATTCTGACTTCAGGCATGCATGAGTGGTCAGTTTGATTGTCCACACAGCAGAAAAAAATACCCTGACCATTGAGTTAAGTTTAATACTCAAAGAGCAAAGAGCATTTTTTTGGCTCCAAAATGCTTCATCTACATTAAACACTGAAAATCTTGAATCAGTGAGTAACTTCATCCAATTCTACATAATCATTCTTAGCTATTACGCTACAATGCACAGAAAAAAAGGTGTATTCAGCAGGAGACATTGTTTAGATATATTTCCTTTTTAATATTATCCTAAGTTAATTTTTTCCAAATAGTGTTTGTGTCTCCTGTCCCCAGAGGTCATATCTACCAGTGCTAACATAGGGTCCCATGAAAGAACTACCTTGACCTTGTATTGTTGATTGGGTGTGATTTACTCGCCAGTATTTAAGTTCTCAACAGTACCATTCTGAAACTGTATAGTGATAACTTAGCCATTGTATGAGGGGAGTTTGGGTAGAATATAAAAGCATTTGAGACCTATGTGATCACAATATATCCTGGATTTGACTCAAGGAGCTGCCTCTCAAATTACTCAAATTTATAGGCATCAATGCACAGATCTGGGGTTTAGGTAATTGAAACTGTCAGTTCTCTCTCGAATCAGTTCTGAATGAATAACCCAGAAGTGAGACAACCGGAAGCTGAATAAATCAAGTGAGATTCCTAACAGAGCTTATTTGTATAATTACCTCAATTATTCATGAGGTTTTGAGTGTGGAAACCTGGCCTATAAAATCTTGGAGGTCAAAAGACTTAGCTTCCATTCAGGATACCAATACCTACCCCTAATTACTTATTTTTCCTGCTCTACATGTTAGCTGGAGTGTCTTTACCAAATGTCTTTTTTATCTCCTCTCCTCCAGGAAAAAAAAAAAAAAAAAGAGCAGTTATAAAAATATATTAGATCCAGCCACCTCAGAGACCAAGCGTTGGGAATTCATAAAAAGTGAAAATGGAGTCTCAGAGAATAACCAGTCTCCATAGGGAGAAAGACTGTCAGGACTCTGCTAAGACAAGGAGAGGCAGTACTTCCAGCATAGGTGAAGGTTACATTAGCCAAGGTTTGTGAGGTCCCTGCGACAATGGTGTCTAGATTTTAATCCAATATGGAAAGCTAATTAAAAACAGGAAATGCAGAGAGTGGAAGCAAGGACTGACAGTAAAGGAGGGAAAAGGAAATCAGTGTTCAGTGAGATATAATAATAATAATATATAATATAACAATACAAAAAAGCCAACATATACAGGTTACTTTAAACATGAGTTTTCTCTAGAAATCATGTCACATATAGGCACCATTTAATCTCCAACCTTTGTGTTCTGTTGCCTGGGCTTAGTCATGAAGACTCTACACTTCTATAAAAGAATGTTTCCTGTAGCCTGAAATACAGTCCATTCTCAAGGTTCTGACCTTTAAATGTATAGTTTCCCATTTATACAGAGATGAAATGTTGCAGAACAGAGAATAACATTTGTCTTCTTGGAAGCTTACAGAAACATTGTTACCAGACCTATCTGGACAACTGCAAGTACAAAGGATTCCTACACCAAGGTGTTTGCAACAACCAGCCATAAAGGCTCCCCTTTTAGTATAAAAGAAGCTTTATTTATGAACCTATTTGGAGGGCAAGGCAGACATATATGATGGCACCCCACTCCAGTACTCTTGCCTGGAAAATCCCATGGGCGGAGGAGCCTGGTAGGCTGCAGTCCATGGAGTCGCGAAGAGTCGCACACGACTGAAGCGACTTAGCAGCAGCAGCAGCAGCAGACATATAGAGTAGACTTGTGGACTCAGCAGGAGGAGGGGTACGAGAAAAGTGAAAGTGGCTCAGTCTAGTCCGATTCTTTGTGACCCCAAGCCATGGAATTCTCCAGCCAGAATACTGGTTACTCTAAGGGATCTTCCCAACCCAGTTATCGGACTCAGGTCTCCCACATTGCAGGCAGATTCTTTAACAGCTGAGCCATCAGGAAAGCCGAAGAATACTGGAATGGGTAAACTATCCTTTCTCCAAGGGATCTTCCCTACCCAGGAAACAAACTGGGATCTCCTTCATTGCCGGCAGATTCCTTACCAACTGAGTTACCAGGGAAGCCAGGGGGGATAGGAGAGGGTGGGACAAATGGAAAGAGTAGCATTGAAGCAAATACATTACCATTTTATGTAAAATAGATAGCTAGTGGGAAGTTGCTGTATAACACAGGGAGCTCAACAGCTGCTCTTGACAACCTAGATGGGTAGGGTGGGGTGGGGGGTGCGAGTAAGGTTCAAGAGGGAGGGGACATATGCATATTTATGGCTGATTCTCATTGTTGTATGGCAGAAACAAACCCAACACTGTAAAGCAATTATCCTCCATTTAAAAAAAAAGAAGAATCTTGAATTCTTATTCTTTGGGACACTAATCCACCATCTTCTCAGTCTGCTGGCTTTCCAAATAAAGTCACTATTCCTTACCCCAACGAGTCATCTCTCCATTTTTGGCCTGTTTTATAGTACTCAGTAGCACCTTAAGGTAGGTAGGTACCACTATTATCCTTCAGAGGGGAGCCTCTGTTCTTGTCCTGTGCCTTTCTGATGCTAGACTCACTTCTCCATTACAACAAAAAAAAAAACAAGATGCAACTGCAAATACATAAGGGAATGATGTATATTTTTTAGAAAGAATTTCATAGAAAGATGAAAAAAAACTTAACACATCATAGACGTCTTCATCCACTTTCACATTTGACATCTTGGTTCTCATCACATCACCCTCTTTATACACACAGCTTCTAGAAATTATTCTCTTATCTAAGCCCTCAGCATGAAGTCCACTTAACAAGTCAAAACCAGGCTGCTAAAAATAAAATAAAATAAGCAACAGGCTGCTACTCCACCAGATTCCACTTAGAGAACAATTTAATCTATTTTCTCTCATATATGCATCCAGGCCCAAGAGTAAAGATGGGAAAAGGAAATTATTATTCATTGAGAAAATTTGTTTTTTTCTATGCTATCTCTACCTTAGCTGCTTACCAAATTATTCATCCAACCAGTAGATCTTTTCCTTGGGAGAGATCTGATGCCAAGAAAATGAAGTGTCCCCAACATCATCACATGTTTCATACACTTTAGCTTTTTTTAAATTATATCCCTGGGAATTTTATTATATACCTGGAGATTTATACTGCACCGTGTATGGACTGTTAGTTTTTTACCACAACATTATTAGGTAGAGATCACAGTAAGTGAGAGCTTCAGAAATTAAATAATTCAGGGTTACAACTAGGATAATTAGTCATCCTACTTTGTCTGGAACTGTTCCTACTTAATACAGAAATTTCCTGGTCTTGAGGAACCCCTCAGTCCCTGGCAAATCAGGGCTGTTGGTCACCCTACACTAGTAAAGTAGTTACAGGTTGTTTCCAACCCAAGAGTCAGGTCTTCTGACTCTAAGTAGTCAGTCAATGAATACTTGTTGATGTGGGGGTGGGGGGAGGATGGGGGGCCGGTGGGGGGTGGGTGCCAGGGAGAAAATAGAAGGAAGGAAGGAAGAGGAGGGAGAGAGGGGGGAAGGGAGGAAAAGAGGATGGAAAAATGGGTTAGCTGAATTCTGCTGTTGGAATAGCATTGAATCCATCTCCAGAGAACCTTTCATTCAGGAAACTTGCTACCAGATGGTGTGATACAATGAAAGACACAGGCTGAAGGACAGAGAATGAGATCCCACTGACTTTACAGGAGCAAGACAAGTGGTGGTTTTGTGGCTGTTTGTTGATAATTGCTTACAAAAATGGAAAACTGGTAATTTTACCACGTGGTTGCAAAGCTGTAGGGGAGAAAACCTATAGCCTTACCAACCTCAAACTATTGAAACTATCTACCAAAATAAACCTTATGTTTGTGACTGGCCAGGGTATCACAGGTGCATTAACATCCTTGGTCTGTTCTTGTGGGCAGGCTCACTCATATTTCAAAATAAAAAATTACAAAACTCCTCCTTGAGTGAATAATATATAAAAGTTGCATGCATTAGCCAGAATGACTTTAAACAGTTGTCCATAAAATGGTTACTATTTCCACAAAAGTATAATATATAAGCTCTTGAAGAAAGACTGGAATGAGCTATGATGATAGTTACCCAGCAACTAATTAAAATGAAAGAGCCTGAAAATGGCTTTCTTATTATTAGTCATATTATTAAAGATGACAGATTGTCCTGGCTGCCTTGCCCCATCAAAGGACATCCTCTTTGCTTCTGGGAAAAGCAGAGTTAAGCAGAACAAAATATGACTTTTAAAAATCCCTCCAAAGTCTGCACTTTGAGATTTGTGTTTCATTCATTGATTCTTTTACCACCTTTCTTGATTTTGCCAACCCACTAAAACCCTTGTCCGGTCAGAAATTCAACTTCTATAAAATGATAATTCCTTCTCACTATAAAACATTTAATCGAGTTAATATTTCAAGGTTTTCATTACCATCATAAGGAAGCATTAATAGTGAAGGAAAAAAGTCAGTCAGCAAAATTTCTATTACTTTTCCTTTAGTGAATGTGGCCATTAGATCCTTCCTTAGGAATACCTCATTTCCTGAAAGACTGAACAATGATGAGCTAAGAGGGACAATTGAAAAAGATAAATACATAGCCTTAAGCAAATATAGAGAGTGTCAATCCAGGGCAAGTTCACCAGCATCTTTTCCTTGAGCAGTTCCTACTCCATTTAGTATGTTTTTCCCAGAAGAAATGAGTAAAGCAAAAACCATCCGGTGGCTCACCATCTGCATTCTTTTGAAGATTAAATTTCCTATTTCTTTTATAGCTTTTCAATTTTGCATATATATTTTTTTAATCAGTATGACTTCTGGATATAAAGGAATGTGGCAAATACTCTGAGGTGTGGCATATTCTTTTAACAGAAGCATATACTTGGCAAGAATTCTTCAAGCAAAGCTTAGGTCTGAACCCTCCATCCCCAAAGCAGGAGTTTTTAATGTAATTACAAAGACATTTCTGAGCTTTTCATGCTTAAGACTATAGAAAAGGAAGTGCTTTCTCTTCCCCTGCCCTCAATTCTAAGGCCTTCTCTGACTCGGCTGTAAATGACTCAGTGATCTATTGTTTTTAAGAATTCAATCTCAACTTTAACCATAAATCCTGAATAGAAACAATAGTAGCCCTTGGTATAAAAATCAATTTCAAATGAGGAAGGGAATCAGCATAAGGAGATTCAACAAAGTAAGCTATTTGCTTTGTTGTTACTGTTTTTCAGTCTCTAAGTTGTGTCCAACTCCTTGTGACCTCATGGACTGCAACAGGCCGGACTTCCCTGTCCTTCACTATCTCCCAGAGTTTGTTCAAATCCATGTCCATTGAGTCGGTGATGCCATCCAGCCATCTCATCCTCTGTCGCCCCCTTCTCCTCCCTCAGTCTTTCCCATAAAAACCAATTTCAAATGATGAAGGGAATCAGCATAAGGAGATTCAGCGAAGTAGCTTCTGAAGTTTCCAAGCCAAAGATTTCAGACAGGAAGGAATGACAAAGTGGGATTTGATGGGGATACAGTACTAAGACAGGTGGCGGCCAAAGTGAACTCTGAAACGACAACAGCTGGCTCTAGACTGAGCTTCCCAGATCACACAGGGAGTGTCTGCTCAATGTCTCGTCATAGCAGTAGAAGTGAGAGAAGAAGAAGAAAAAAAACCCAGAACTCCAAAGCCACCACGTAGGCCGTACGCTCTAAGGAAAACTGAAGGCGATTGGAGGGGAAAGGCAGAAAGTCATATTCACATCATCTAAGAAAGACCTTTACAACTTTTTGAGTTATCAAAAAATGAGAAGACTCTACCAAAGTACTGCACTTCTCATTACTGGAGCTGTTCAGACAGGGATTAGATGACTTCTTGCGTGAGAAGTTGGGGGATTTGAATACTAAGCCTGGCGGTGGAACTGGGTGCTTCTGGGGTTTTTTTCTGTCCTGCCTCTGAATTTTGCAATGCCTACTGGGGTAGGTTTTATGCAATGTGGACCTCAGAGATCAATAATCTGTACATTAAAATTAAATAAGAACAAGAATAAAGCCAGCATAATAAAAACTCAACTTACACTGGCTCCAATAAACTGAGTCTTATTTTTCTTTTCTACCAGGAAGCCCCAAGATAAGCTGAAGCTGACAATGGAATGGCTGGGATTTCAGCAAAAAATAAGCTTCTGGATATAATATGAGTATCTTCTGCCCTCCAGAACAGTTTTCATATACAGAGAAGACTATCCAGGGCTGTGCTTTGGTTAATAAATATTCAATGTGTTACATTTACACATTTTTCTTAATTTTTCAGTTTAGCTTATTATATTTATAAGTTTAGCAAAATTTGGGGACTCTGAATAAATGTATCCTAATTTTAAAATGTAATTATATACCTTCAAACATTTTTAACTGTAATATAGACACATGTATTATATTTCCTTTTTTAAATACTCTAATTTTTTACCTGACAAGTACCCTAATAATTCTAAAAAGTCTAGGAATTTAAATGCATAGGTATAGTAAATCTTGTTACTAAATATGTCCTGATGAGATTATACACACATATGTAAATATGTGTGTATAATAAACAGATTATATATATTATATATACAAAACACATAGAAACGTGTGTATGTGTGTTTGTATTGTGTTTGTGTGTATGTGTGTGAAGAAGCGGAGACTGGACACTAGAGATGTAGCAGCTGAATAGCCTATAAATGAAAATTAAATAAGAACAAAAGAGAATGACTTTATAGAGAGACAGCAAATATAATAATTAAGCCAAATACAACAGAGAAATAGAGATGACACTATTTAATAACCCCCGGAACCTGTCCTAAGATCCCAACAGATTTTGTTGCAAAGTTATTTTCTCCTTATCTTCTATTTTTGCCTTCTCCCTCTTTATTGTCTTCTGTCTCAAAGTATTTAAACAAATTAAAGTATTTCTGAACATAGAGACAGAAAGCTCCTGGATCACCTAGGGTCTTCTTCTAGCTACTTCTTGTCCCTCTCACTCCCTTCACAGTCAATCCCTTCAAAGTATCGATTTCTAAGCACTGTATCCCCCTCTTTAACTTCACACCATTCAAACTACCCCACAAAAGGTGGACATGCACTACCTAATTGCCAAATGCAAGGACCTTTCCCCAGTCCGGTCTCCTTGATCTTATAGTTGTAACTGCCATTGTTTATTCTTTAAATTCTTCCTTTCCATGGTATTATTCTATTCTGGTTATCCTCCAGCCTCTCTGCTAGCTAATTTTCAGCTTTTCCCCCTTGTTTGCATGTGCATGCTGAGTTGCTTCACCTGTGTCTGAATCTTAGTGAGTGTATGGACTGTAACCTGCCAGGCTCTTCTGTCCATGGGGATTCTCCAAGCAAGAATACTGGAGTGGGTTTCCATGCCCTCCTCTAGAGGATCTTCCCAACACAGTGATCGAACCCACATCTCTTATGTCTCCTGCATTGGCAGGGGGGTTCTTTACCACTATCATCACCTGGGAAGCTCTTCCCTTTGTTTACTTCTCTCTGTATCTCCAGCCTACAAATGTTGGAGTCCTTGGTTCTGCTTTAAATCCTTCCCATTGGAGATCTTGCCTATGTCCCTGGCTTTACTCACATCTATTCATGTTACAGATTTCAAAATCTGTTATCTCCAGCCTCTCGTGTCCCTCTTTAGCTCCTGTCTTACACCCTCTCTCCTTAACTCAGCTAACTACTACTTATCCTTCAGCATTCATCTCCAGCATTGCTTCCTCTGAGAAGACTTTCTTTATTTCTCCTATTTAGTGCTTCTCTGTGTTGCAGTATCCTCCTCAGTCAAAGCAATTTTCACACTATACAGGAGCTATCTGTTGATAGAACTCTCTTTAAGAGTGTAAAATTCTTGAGGCAGTAATTATGGTGTATTTATCTTTGTAGCTGGCACTTAAAAGATATTCAGTAAAAGTTTATTGAATGAATAAAAGAATGGTGGTTGTTGATTATCGCAGACTCTCATACGCTGGACTATTTGTGAAGTAATACCGCAAACAATGTTCCAGAATTTCTTCCTCATAAATTTGTAAGCTGGGATGGTACTTTGGAGCTTCATTTTTACAAATATGTGTTCCTGAGATAAGAACTGGATGACATTTATTGTTGAATTCAAATAATAAATATCACTTATAGACAGTCTTTATATCTTCCTGTGTAATAATAAGAATCATATCTTTGTCAACTCCTTCTTTCTTAAGTTAGTGAACAATTCCATGGTGACTTCTCCTTGATTTCTGGTTGGGTGAGCCAATAAGGAAACACTTGGAGAAAGAAAGTGGTAGTTTATACTTATTAGGTTGTTAAACTATGTGTCTTAAAGCAACCCTATGGAGCCATTCTCCAGGCTCAATGTGAGTCAGGGTGACAGCAGCAAAACCAGACAGCTTTCTCAGAGCTTAACAAAAAAATGTAACGAAGGGACTTTACAGGATGTGGACAAGGCATGTTTAGCCCTAAAGAACGATCAGCAGCAGGAAGCCAATACCAGCCCTAGGACTGCAGGTGCGAGGGAAGGAAATGGCGCAACAGGTAATGGGCGCTTGCATAATAGGTACTGAATGAACTGCAACAAAGAGGGATGAATTCTCCAGACTTCCCTCTTTCCTCCTTCAGTCTCCCACAAGATCCCCCTCTTAAAAGAACCCATCTGGAAGCCAGGATACAAGGGAATGTGGGACATGCATTCTGCAAGTTAGAGAAAGACAGAGAGCAGGAAGTCAAATAAATGGTAGCCAGCACACACCCTGACTCTGCCTGGATTGGCATGGAGTAGAGATTAGAAGAAGCAGTCCAACAAAGGAGCTAACTATAACTCCTATTCTCTTTCTTTGCTTATTTTCATCAGTAAAGTAAAAACCCTCTTAAACAATCTCCTCTTAACCAACTCTCCAGATTAACACTCTCCATCCCCTCTATACAACATCCTGCCCAATACTCAATGGGCTGATATTCAATTCTGTTCTTAATGATGACTCATCAACTTCCCAAGAATCAGTATCTTTGTTTCTAAACCTGCTTATGTCATTTGTTTCTTATTGCTGTAAGTGCTGTGTGCTTAGTCACTCAGTCCTGTCCAACTCTTTGCAACCCCATGGACTCTAGCCCACCAGGCTCCTCTGTCCATGGGGATTCTCCAGACAAGAATGCTGAAGTAGGTTGCCATGCCCTCCTTCAGTTGATCTTCCCAGGAATCGAACTCAGGTCTCAATCCAGAGACCCAGGGATAGAACCCAGGTCTCCCTCATTGCAGGCAGATTCTTCACCATCTGAGCCACCAGGGAAGCCCTGCTGTTGTACTGGGTTATTTAATTACCATGTCAACTTTAAAATATAAATACAAAATGAAATTCTCATTTAATCTGCATTCACTCTATTAGTGATCCCAAACAATCTCATGGCTTAAATTACTATCAATATATACCTTCATCCTGGGAAAAATTGAAGGCAAAATAAGGAGGCAGTAGAGGATGAGATGGCTAAATAGCATCACTGACTCAATGGACATGAATTTGAGCAAACTCTGGGAGGTAGTGGATGGCAGAGGACCCTTGCATGCTGCAGTCCACAGAGTTGCAAAGAGTCAGACATGACTCCGTGACTGAACAACAACAACAAATATATACTGGTAATTTATAAGGATGTTTCTCCTATCTGGATATTCCTCAACATTTTCACTTGAATGTCCAGTAGGTAGAGCTAATTTAATGTGTTCAAAACTGAGCTTTGGACCTCCGCCCCAAACCTCTCTCTATTATGCTTCCATCTCAAATAATTGGCCTTCCCAGGTGGTGCAGTGGTAAAGAATCCGCCTGAAATGCAGGAGACACAGGAGATGCAGGTTCAATCCTAGAGTTGGGAAGATCCCTTGGAGAAGGAAATGGCAATCCACTCCAGTATTCTTGCCTTGAAAATTCCATGGACAGAGGAGTTTGGCCAGCTACAGTCCATGGAGTCACAAAGAGTCAGACATGATTAAGCAAGCACAAACAACCCTAAAAAAATGGAAGCCCCATCCTTCTACTTGATCAAGACAAAAACATAGGATTGATCTTTGATTGCTTCCTTTTCTTCACATCTCATACCAAATATGTCATTGATTGCTTCTACATATAAATTATATCCAAATTTTGCCCACTTCTAATCACCTCCACTATATAATATTGATCTGAGCCACTAACATTTTCTACCTGAATTGTTTCAAGTTTCCTAACTGTAGTCCACACTCTATTTTTAACCTAGCAATATCATTCTCATGATGATGTCATTTCTTTGTTTAAATCCATTTGTTCCCCTCTTCTCCCAGTGTAAAAGTCAAATGCTTTATAATGGGCCGTAAGACCCTCTATGATCTGGCTCCAAGAGTCCCTCTTTGAGCTCAGATCTTATGATTTTCCTCCTTGATGACTCTATTCCTCCCACACTGGCTTCCTGGCTGATCCTTTAACATTCCAGACACAGACCCAAACTTGGACCTTGGATCTAATTCTTCTTTATATCTGGAATCCTTCTCCAGATATCTTTAAGTCTTACTCCTCTTCCTCTAAGTCTTTGCTCACATGTCAGTTTCATTAAAAGCACATTATCATTTAAAATCACAGACCTTTCCCCAGGACCTCTCTGTTCCTTCTGATTTTATTAGTAGTAATTTCCCCATTACATTTAGTGCCTCATAATAATTTGGCTATATATTGTGCTTATTGTTTGATGTTTACTCTTACTAGAATGTAAGCTCCCCCAGGTTCATAATTGAAGTTTTACTGATATCCAAGGCACTCAGAACAGTGACAAGTACATGTGTGTGTTAGTCACTCATTCATGTCTGACTCTTTGCAACCACATGAACTATGGCCTGCCAGGCTCCTCTGTCCATGGACTTCTCCAGGCAAGAATACTGGAGTGTGTTGTCATTCCCTTCTCCATGGGATCTTTCTGATCCAAGGATCAAACCTGGGTATCTTGCATTGTGGACAAATTCTTTACCATCTGAGCCACCAGGGATCATTCAGGTACATGGTAAGGTTCAAATATTGTTGAAATAATCTAAGAAAAATGTTTTAAAAGTACAACATTTTCAAAGTTTCTGGCAATGTGCTTTTGTTCTTAATTTTGTGTTTCTAATTTATTATTTCACCTATTTGATCTTAAGAGGAGTTCAGAAAGAAAAGAAAAAGCAAGTGCTGCAAATTTTCTAGAAGGCATCAAGTTTTATAACCTCAAGATATGACTGTGCTTGGAACTACTGAATGGAATAGAAAAAAATTGAGTTTGCTCATCAGAACATAGAAATAAAATAGGAGCCATCTTTTTTATGTAGGTGAGTCCTTATAACTCTTTTTTAATACTCTATAAAATTATCATCCTTTCAGCTCCAGGTCTCGGAGATTTTTCCCTTTTAAATTCTTCTGTAAAAAAAGTCACAAATCTAATAGGACAGAAACTCTTAAAACCACAGATATGATTAAGGCTCAGTTCCCTAATAAATGTGCAACGAGACACTTGTCAGCCTTAGAAATAATGAGCTGCAATCTATGATAAATGTGCCAATAACACATTTTCCAGGGCAGCATAGTTCAGATTGGTAGGAAATAGTTGAATCACAGCAGGATCTTATTTTTACACAAATTACTTCTAAACTCAAAACACATCTAAAATTAATTTCTTTCATCACATTAACACTGGGTTGTTAATCACTGGAATGTGTGCTGGTATTTGACAGACATAAAAAATTTATTTGCGTTTGCAAGAGGAGGAGGGCACACACAAAAGAAGCATGTTCCTCATGTGGGATAAAGTTTTTCATATCCTGTTCTATGAAATATATTGCTTGTTTACGAGTCACAGATGATTGTAAAGGTGAGTGCAATAATGGCTTAATGAACTTCAAATGAAATGATCTGACCTTTCTTTAACAGCTTGCATGAATTAAAAACAATATCTAATGCAATATGCCTGCAACAAAAATAATAAAATTATAAAATGCTTCAACTCTTCTTGGTAATTTCTGAGTTAATTTATTCATTCATTTAGGTGCAAATACACATTCAAAAAATTATTGAATTTCTATGAGTCCATACTCACAAATGGCTCAGAGTCTAAGATGGAAAACAATTTAAGGTAAACATGTAATATTTACGATAGTGGAATGTATCAGATGTGGTGAGAATATAGGTGAAGACTAGACTAATTACCTCCTCTTCAGTAGCAGTAGTTCCTATCTCAGAGGTTTAAAGTGAAGATTAAAGGAGTTAAGGCATATTGTTGTTGTTCAGTCCCTAAGTCATGTCCAACTCTTTGCAACCCCATGGACTGCAGCACGCCAGGTTTCCCTGACCATCACCAACTCCTGGAGCTCGCTCAAACTCGTGTCCATAGAGTCACTGATGCCATCCAACTATCTCACCCTCTTTTGTCCCCTTCTCCTCCTGTTTTCAGTCTTTCCCAGCATCAGGGTCTTTTCCAAGGAGTCAGCTCTACACAGAGGAATATGGAAGAGCTTAAACAGAGCCTGGCCCACAGTGAACACTCAGCCTGTGTTGGCCTTTATTACAGGAGGAGGCCTATTCAAGCCACATATCACTAAACATTCATTTCAGGCATGAAACCTGACACAGAGAATACAGGAGTGGATAAAACAGAGACTTTTCCTACCTTTCTCATAACACTTACGGTCTAGTGGGGAAAGCTGCATAATGTAACGTGTGTTCCAGGAGAGGATGGAAAGCGGGAGCCAGGCCCTTAACAGGTCTGGGAATTCAGGAAAGTTCTACAGGGATTAAATTAGAAACAGAACTGGTGGGTGTCCTCTCAGGATCCTGGCCGATAGGTTTATAACTAGCTTGAGTTATAGCATCACCCAACTGGGGATGTGCTGACCTGATAAGGAAGAAAAGGGCTATGTCCCAGAGGAGTCATAAATCTAAGTCCTCATGCACTAGCAAGGGAAGGATATAGGGGGCTGAATTCATACAACTGGATAAGGAAGAGTTTGTTGTCTCAATTGAATCCTATCTCTCTCTCCCAAGGGACAGGATTTAACACCTTGACAATTAACCCGAGAGAGGGTGCTAACTCATGACTAGCATGGTCCTGCTGCTAAGTCACTTCAATTGTGTTCAACTCTGTGAAACCCCATAGATGGAAGCCCACCAGGCTCCGCCTTCCCTGGGATTCTCCAGGCAAGATCACTGGAGTGGGTTGCCATTGCCTTCTCCAAGCATGGTCCTAGAGACATGAAAAGGCAATGGCCAATGCCAAAAGGACAAAATTGTGGTAAAAAGCTCAAGGAAGTGGAATGGACATATACTATGTGCAGCCAGAAGACCCTCCAGATAATTATGTCCCGTGGAAGGACCGAGAGTACACAAAACTCACCAAGGCCATAGGAACATGCTGGTGAGAGGGACACCAACATCACTAAGAAGTTCAGCAGTGCTTCTCTGTGAAGGTCCAGACTGAAGACAGAAGCTGAGACAGAACTTGGCTCACCCATAGCAATCAAGGATGGAATGCCATAACATTCCATCAAGACTTAACTGCCAGAATTCTGAGGGTCTCAGGTAACTGGTAAAATTGGTGTGGCAACCAAGGGGAACTCACATGCACAAGTTATAGGGATGGTTAAGAGACTACAAAGGCCCTGGAGGAAATTAAGATGGCCACTGCCAAAGATCCCACTCAGTTTGTGACAACAGATGAAATCAATTACCAGTAGGCTGAGGGAATAAATAGTAAATAGTCCCAGACCTGAGCCAGTTTTCTGACTTGGTTCCCTCTGACTGATGAAGTAACCAGATCCTCAGAAAAAAGGGTCTTGAAACATCAAGCCAAGTATACACAGTGGTGACTCCCGCAAGTCCTTCTACAAAGGGATCCACAGCTGTTTATGTATAACTGCACCTTAGATACGGACAAGGCAATGGCACCCCACTCCAGTACTCTTGCCTAGAAAATCCCATGGACGGAAGAGCCTGGTAGGCTGCAGTCATGGGGTCGCTAAGAGTCGGACACGATTGAGCGACTTCCCTTTCACTTTTCACTTTCATGCATTGGAGAAGGAAATGGCAACCCACTCCAGTATTCTTGCCTGGAGAATCCCAGGGACGGGGGAGCCTAGTGGGCTGCCATCTATGGGGTCACACAGAGTCGGACATGACTGAAGTGACTTAGCAGCAGCAACAGCACCTTAGAGAAAATGGGCAATCCAAACATCTCAAGAAAAGTTGGACACAGGATATAAATTGAAATCAACACCCAGACACATAAAATATCCCAGGTCTCTCCCCCTGTCAGAGTAAGGGAATATAGAAATAGGATCCTGACTACATTTGACATAAAGTGGGTCAAACTAAGTCTAATGGACCCACTTCATGTCATTTCTCCAGTCTCAAAATAGATAACTGAAATCAACATAGTTAGCAGTTGACATCTTGTTCGGGTTGCTGCTGCTACTGCTAAGTCACTTCAGTCGTGTCCTACTCTGTGCAACCCCATAGACGGCAGCCCACCAGGCTTCCCTGTCCCTGGGATTCTCCAGGCAAGAACACTGGAGTGGGTTGCCATTTCCTTCTCCAATGCATGAAAGTGAAAAGTGAAAGGGAAGTCGCTCAGTCGTGTCCGACCCTCAGCGACCCCATGGACTGCAGCCTTCCAGCCTTCTCCACCTGTGGGATTTTCCAGGCAAGAGTACTGGAGTGGGGTGCCATTGCCTTCTCCGGTTCTTCGGGATAAGACCTATCAAAGAAGGGAAATCAAACTAGAAGTCTCTGAAACTGACCTCTTCAGGCCAAGAAAAGAAATCAAAAGCAATATTGCATCCCTGGAGGATGGCAGATCTGAGTGATCTGATAATGGTTCTGATACCCAATTCCCATGTGTGGAGTTGGGAACAATTTTCACACCAAGAAATTCCTGGACACCAGGTGGGTATCCTATAATTCAACTCAAACAAAACCCAGTGACAGCATCAGATTCCACAAGTTAAGGGTTCAGCTCCACAAGATCATCCCCCTCCATAAGCCAGTCACAGCCCAGGTTGTCACTTGCACTTCTGATTGATGGACTGTTCCTCAGAGATTCCCATGACCCCCTCCTTGAGTCAATTAGTTTGCTGGAGCTTCCCTTGTGATTCAGCTTGGGCTCAGCTTGTGGCTCAACTTGGGCTTCCCTTGTGGGTTAGCTGGTAAAGAATTCGCCTACAATGTGAGAGACCTAGGTTTGATCCCTGGGTTGGTAAGATCCCCTGGAGAAGGGAAAGGCTACCCACTCCAGTATTCTGGCCTGGAGAATTCCATGGACTGTGTAGTCTATGGGGTCATAAAGAGTTGGACACGACTGAGGGACTTTCACTCTTGGAGCAGCTCAGAGAATTCCAAGACCATTTTACTTACTAGATTAATGGTTTACAGATATACCTTAGAGATATTGCAGGTTCAGTTCCATATTTCCTGATAACCACAATAAAAGGAATAACATAATAAAGCAAGTCATGTGAATTTTTTTTATTTCCTAGTGCACATAAAAGTCATGTTTACCCTATACTGTAGTCTATTAAGTGTGAAGCAGCATTATGTGTAAAGAAACAATGTGCATAACTTAATTTAAAAATAGGAAATTCCCCAGTGGTTCAGAGGAATTTCCCAGTGGTCCAGAGGTTAGATCTTTATGTTCTCGCTGCCTTGGGCCCAGGTTTGATCCCTGGTCAAGGAACTAAAATCCCATAGCCCATCTCCCCCATCTGCATAGCCCATCTCCCCCCAGAAGTATTCTATTACTTAAATAAATCCTAAACATCATCCAATCCTTCAGCTAGTTTGTAATCTTTTTGCTGGTGCAGAGTCTTGCCTTGATGTTGATGGCTGCTAACTAATCAGGTAGTCATTGCTGAATATTGAGATGGTTGTGACAGTTTCTTAAAATAAGAATACAGTGAAGTTTGTTGCATAAATTGACTCTTCCTTTTATGAACAGTTTTACTGTAGCATGCAGTTCTGTTTGATAGCATTTTACACATAGAACTTCTTTCAAAATTGGAGTTAATCCTCACAACCCCACTGACACTTTATCCACTAAGTTTATGTAATCTAAGTATGCTGGGCTTCCCTGGTGGCTCAGATAGTAATGAATCTGCCTACAATGCAGGAGACCTGGGTTCAATCCCTGGGTTGGGAAGATCCCCTGGAGAAGGAAATGGCTATCCACTCCAAGATTCTTGCCTGCAGAATTCCTTGACAGATGAGCCTAAATCCTTTGTTCTTTTCAACAACTTCCACAGTATCTTCATCAGGACTAGATTTCATCTCAAGAAACCACTTTCTTTGCTCACCCATAATAAGCAACTCTTCATCTGTTCAAGTTTTATTATGAGATTGCATCAATTCAGTCACATCATTGGGCTCCACGTGTAATTCTAGTTCTCTTGCTATTTCCACCACATCTGCAGTTACTTCCTCCACTGAAGTCTTTACCCACTCAAATTCACACATGAGGGTTAGAATCAACTGCTTCCAAACTTTGGTTAATGCTGATATTTTGACCTTTTCCATGAATCATCAATGTCCTTAAAGGCAGTTAGAAGGATAAAGTACTGTCCAGAAGGTTTTATATTGACTTTACCCAGACCCATCAGAAAAATCACTACCTCTGGCAACTATAGCCTTAGAAATGTATTTCTAAGAAATGTATTTCTTAAATAATGACTTAAAAATTTAAATCAGTCTCTGATCCATGAACTGCAGAATGGATGTTGTGTTAGCAGGCATGAAAACAACATGAATCTCATTGTACATCTCCATCAAAACTCTTGGGAGACCAGATGCATTGTCATTGAACAGTAATATTTTGAAAGGAATCTTGTTTTCTGAGCTGTGGGTCTCAACAATGGGCTTAAAATATTCAGTAAACCATGCCTCAAACAGATGTGCTGTCATCTAGGCTTTGTGGTTCCATTTATAGAGGCAGTGTAGATTTAGCATAATTCTTAAGAGCCCTAGCTTTTCAGAATGGTAAATGAGCAATGTCTTCAACTTAAAGTCACCAGTTGCATTAACCCCTAAGAGGAGAGTTAGCCTGCCCTTTGAAGCCAGGCACTGACTTCCCTTAAACTATGAATGTCCTGAATGGCATCCTCTTCCAACAGAAGGCTGTTTTACTACACCGAAAATCTGTACAATGTAATAATTAGCCTTCACTGGTTATCTTGTCTAGATCCTCTGCATGACTTGCTGCAGCTTCTATGTCAGCTATTTCCTTTGCACTTTTATGTTATGAAGACGGCATCTTTCCTTAAACCTCATGAACCAACCTCTACCAGCTGCAAACTTTTCTTCTGCAGCTTCCTCCCTTCTCTCAGCCTTCACAGAATTGTACAACATTAGGGCCTTGCTCTGAATTAGGCTTTGACTCAAGGAAATGTTGTGGCTGCATTTATCTTCTATTTAGAAACTAAACCCTTATGCATATCAGCAATAAGGTTGCTTCACTATCTCATCATTCATATGTTTGCAGGAGAAACACTTTTAATTTCCTTTAAAAACTTTTCCTTTGCATCCACAACTTGACTGTCTGGTGCAAAAGGCCTAGTTGTCAGCTGATCTCGGTTTCTGATATGCGTTCCTTACTAGCTTTGGATTTAGATTCTCTAAAGTGTGACTCTTCCTTTCACTTGAACACCCAGAGGCCATTGTAAGATTGTTAATTGGCTTAAGTTCAATATTGCTCTGTCTCAGGGAATAGGAAGGCTTGAGGAGAGAGAAAGAGATGAGGGGATTGTCAGTGGGTTGAAGCAGTCAAAACACACACATTTATTAAGCTCACTGTCTTATGTGGTTGAAACTCAGTTCAGTTCAGTTCAGTCATTCAGTCGTGTCCAACTCTTTGCGACCCCATGAATCGCAGCACTCCAGGCCTCCCTGTCCATCACAAGCTCCCAGAGTTCACTCAGACTCAAGTCCATCGAGTCAGTGATGCCATCCGGCCATCTCAACCTCTGGCATCCCCTTCTCCTCTTGCCCCCAATCCCTCCCAGCATCAGAGTCTTTTCCAATGAGTCAACTCTTCACATGAGGTGGCCAGAGTACTGCAGTTTCAGCTTTAGCATCATTCCTTCCAAAGAAATCCCAGGGCTGATCTCCTTCAGAATGGACTGGTTGGATCTCCTTGCAGTCCAAGGGACTCTCAAGAGTCTTCTCCAACATCACACTTCAAAAGCATCAATTCTTCGGCGCTCAGCCTTCTTCACAGTCCAACTCTCACATCCATACATTACCATAGGAAAAACCATAGCCTTGACTAGATGGACCTTTGTTGGCAAAGTAATGTCTCTGTTTTTGAATATGCTATCTAGGCTGGTCATAACTGTTCTTCCAAGGAGTAAGCGTCTTTTAATTTCATGGCTGCAATCACTAACTGCAGTGTTTTGGGGCCCAGAAAAATAAAGTCTGACACTGTTTCCACTGTTTCCCCATCTATTTCCCATGAAGTGATGGGACTGGATGCCATGATCTTAGTTTTCTGAATGTTGAGCTTTAAGCCAATTTTTTCACTCTCCACTTTCATTTCATCAAGAGGCTTTTTAGTTCCTCTTCACTTTCTGCCATAAGGGTGGTGTCATCTGCATATCTGAGGTTATTGATATTTCTCCCGGCAATCTTGATTCCAACTTGTGTTTCTTCCAGCCCAGCATTTCCCATGATGTACTCTGCATGTAAGTTAAATAACCAGGGTGACAATATACAGCCTTTTCCTATTTGGAACCAGTCTGTTGTTCCATGTCCAGTTCTAACTGTTGCTTCCTGACCTGCATACAAATTTCTCAAGAGGCAGATCAGGTGGTCTGGTATTCCCATCTCTTTCAGAATTTTCCACAGTTTATTGTGAGCCACACAGTCAAAGGCTTTGGCATAGTCAATAAAGCAGAAAGAGATGTTTTCCTGGAACTCTCTTGCTTTTTCCATGATCCAGCAGATGTTGGCAATTTGATCTCTGGTTCCTCTGCCTTTTCTAAAACCAGCTTGAACATCTGGAAGTTCACGGTTCATGTATTGCTGAGCCTGGCTTGGAGAATTTTGAGCATTACTTTACTAGTGTGTGAGATGAGTGCAATTGTGCAGTAGTTTGAGCATTCTTTGGCATTGCCTTTCTTTGGGATTGGAATGAAAACTGACCTTTGCCAGTCCTGTGGCCACTGCTGAGTTTTCCAAATTTGCTGGCATATTGAGTGCAGCACTTTCACAGCATCACCTTTCAGGATTTGAAATAGCTCAACTGGAATTCCATCACCTCCACTAGCTTTGTTCATAGTGATGCTTTCTAAGGCCCACTTGACTTCACATTCAGGTGTCTGGCTCTAGGTCAGTGATCACACCATTGTGATTATCTAGGTCGTGAAGATCTTTTTTGTATAGTTCTTTTGTGTATTCTTGCCACCTCTTCTTAATATCTTCTGCTTTTGTTAGGTCCATACCATTTCTGTCCTTTATCGAGCCCATCTTTGCATGAAATGTTCCCTTGGTATCTCAAATTTTCTTGAAGAGATCTCTAGTCTTTCCCATTCTGTTGTTTTCTTCTATTTCTTTGCATTGATCACTGAGGAAGGCTTTCCTATCTCTTCTTGCCATTCTTTGGAACTCTGCATTCAGATGCTTATATCTTTCCTTTTCTCCTTTGCTTTTCCCTTCTCTTCTTTTCACAGCTATTTGTAAGGCCTCCCCAGACAGCCATTTTGCTTTTCTGCATTTCTTTTCCACAGGGATGGTCTTGATCCCTGTCTCCTGTACAATGTCACAAACCTCATTCCATAGTTCATCAGGCACTCTATCTATCAGACCCAGGCCCTTAAATCCATTTCTCACTTCTAGTGTATAATCATAAGGGATTTGATTTAGGTCATACCTGAATGGTCTAGTGGTTTTCCCTACTTTCTTCAATTTCAGTCTGAATTTGGCAATAAGGAGTTCATGATCTGAGCCACAGTCAGCTCCTGGTCTTGTTTTTGTTGACTCTTTAGAGCTTCTCCATCTTTGGCTGCAAAGAATATAATCAGTCTGATTTCGGTGTTGACCATCTGGTGATGTCCATGTGTAGAGTCTTCTCTTGTGTTGTTGGAAGAAGGTGTTTGCTATGACCAGTGCATTTTCTTGGCAAAACTCTATTAGTCTTTGCCCTGCTTCATTCTGTATTCCAAAGCCAAATTTGCCTGTTACTCCAGGTGTTTCTTGACTTCCTACTTTTGCATTCCAGTCCCCTATAATGAAAAGGACATCTTTTGGGGGTGTTAGTTCTAAAAGGTCTTTGTCAGTCTTCATAGAACCGTTCAACTTCAGCTTCTTCACCGTTACTGGTTGGGGCATAGACTTGGATTACCGTGATACTGAATGGTTTGCCTTGGAAACGAATGGAGATCATTCTGTCGTTTTTGAGATTGCTTCCAAGTACTACATTTCAGACTCTTTTTTTGACCATGATGGCTACTCTATTTCTTCTGAGGGATTCCTGCCTGCAGTAGTAGATATAATGGTCATCGGAGTTAAATTCACCCATTCCAGTCCATTTCAGTTTGCTGATTCCTAGAATGTCGACATTCACTCTTGTCATCTCTTGTTTGACCACTTCCAATTTGCCTTGATTCATGGACCTGACATTCCAGGTTCCAATGCAACATTGCTCTTTACAGCATCGGACCTTGCTTCTATCACCAGTCACATCCACAGCTGGGTATTGTTTTTGCTTTGGCTCCATCCCTTCGTTCTTTCTGGAGTTATTTCTCCACTGATCTCCAGTAGCATATTGGACACCTACTGACCTGGGGAGTTCCTCTTTCAATATCCTATCATTTTGCCTTTTCATACTGTTCATAGGGTTCTCAAGGCATGAATACTGAAGTGGTTTGCCATTCCCTTCTCCAGTGGACCACATTCTGTCAGATCTCTCCACCATGATCCGCCTGTCTTGGGTGGCCCCACGGGCATGGCTTAGTTTCATTGAGTTAGAAAAGGCTGTGGTCCTAGTGTGATTAGATTGACTAGTTTTCTTTGAGTATGGTTTCAGTGTGTCTGCCCTCTGATGCCCTCTTGCAACACCTACCATCTTACTTGGGTTTCTCTTACCTTGGACGTGGGTTATTTCTTCACGGCTGCTCCAGCAAAGCACAGCCGCTGCTCCTTACCTTGGAAGAGGGGTATCTCCTCACCACCGCCCGTCCTGACCTTCAACATGGGATAGCGCCGCTAGGCCCTCCTGCGCCCGCGCAGCCACCACTCCTTGGGCGTGGGGTTGGTCCTCCCGGCCGCCGCCCCTGGCCTCGGGCGTGGGGTAGCTCCTCTCAGCCGCCATCCCTAACCTCGGACGTGGGGTAGCTCCTCCCGACCGCCGCCCCTGACCTTGGACTTGGGTAGCTCTTCTCTGCCGTTCCTGCACTGTTTCAGCCTGGCACTCTTGGCCGCTGCCCTTGACCTCGGACGTGGGGTAACTCCTCTTGGCCGCCGCCCTTCGGGCATGGGGTCCTCCCGGCTTCTGACTCTGACCTCGGGACATGGGGTAGCTCCTCTCGGCCACGCTTAGTGAGCCAGTGGCAGCCACCGTCGCACTTAGTGCGCGGGTCAAGTCACCCCAAAACAGCTACAACAGTAACATCAAAGACTACTGATCAGAGATCACCACAACAAATATAACAAGGATGAAAAGTTTGAAATGTTGCAAAAATTATCAAAATATAACACAGATACCCAAAGTGAGCAATGCTGTTGGAAAAACAGTGCCAGTAGACTTGCTTAACAGAGAGTTGCCACAAACTTTCAATTTGCAAAAATCTCAGTAGCTGTGAAGCACAATGAATATGAAGCACAATATAATGAGGTCTGCCTGTACTATGACGGCTATAAGTCAAAAAAAAAAAAAAAAATCACATGGAAGAGACGGATGGGGCAAAGTACAGGGAACAGGCACTAAACTTCCTTATCCTCTCCACGCATGCCACTCTCCCAAATCTCCACATGTTGACCAACCCAGAAGTTATCTGACTCCCATTCTTTTGGGATTGTATAGAGGCTTTATTACTGGGTTGACCAGAAAGTTTATTTGGGCCTTTTCTTAAGATGTTATGGAAAAACCCAAACTTTTTGGCCAACCCAATACATAGATATGCTTGATTAAATCACTGGCTATTGGCAGTTGATTCATCCTCCAGCCCCTCTGCCCTCCCAGAATGTCAGGGTGATGAGACTGAAAGTTCCAAACCTCTAATCACATGCTTGGTTCTCCTAGCATCCAGCCCCATCCTTAGATGGGGTCTATTAACAAAGCAAAAAACACCTTTGCCAGTTTCATCACTTAAAGGTTTTAGGAACTCTGATCCAGAAATAGAGACAAAGACTAAATACGTTATTTCTTATTATAAATCACTATATGACATCTCCTTAATGATCTAAAGAGTATGGGTCACGGTACTCATCAAACCTCCTTTTAACTCACCAGTCTGGATGCTGCAGAGCTAGATGAATCCTACTGGAGGATTCATCTGTAGACTATCAGGATGGACGCTGAGTGCAGTCACCATGCTAGCTGGTTATCTTTGCCTCTGGTACATAGTACAAGGCCATTGAAAGATTCATTTTTATTGCTATGGGAAGAGGATAAGAAACATCTTGCATTCACATGGAATTAACAACAGAATACAATTAAAGTTCTGCCCCAGGGTTACTTTAACTCTCCAGCGCTCCGGCATAATACAGTCAGAAGAGATCTGGACTGTCTAGATACCACACTGAAGAGCACGCTGATCTACTGCATCGATCGCATTACGTTAATTAAGCTGAATGAGCAAAAGGTGGCTTGCATGCTGCAGGCCACACATGAGCTACAGCTGGGTAGGAAATCAACCTTGTAAAGATTCAGAAACTGCCACATTTGCAAAATGTTTAGATTCACTGGTTAGGGGCACACCGAGAAATGGGCTCCAAAGTAAAAGGCAGTTAGTTTTCACACATCCTTGTAACAAAGGATGCAACATGGTGGGCATCTTCAAGTTCTGGGGCAGCTTCTTCCATACCGAGGATTACTGTTCCAGCCCATACACTGGGTGGTATAAAGAGCTGTGGTCTCTGTGTAGAGCCTCAAGCAGGAAAGGGCTCTGAAGTAGGTCTAGGCTATAGGGCAAGCTATGGTTGCTATGCTGTGTCTGACTCTTGCAATCCCATGGACTGTAGCCTGCCAGAGTCCTCTGTCCATGAGATTTTCCAGGCAAGAATACTGAATGGGTTGCCATTTCCTTCTCCAGGGGATCTTCCTGACCCAGTGCTCAAACCCAGGTTTCCTGCATTGCAGGCAGATTCCTTACCACTGAGCCACCAGGGAAGCCCACAAGCAGCCTACCACAGGGGACAAATAATCTAGCAAATGCTGTAATGTTGGAAGTATCAATTGCAAGAAAAGACTTGTGTATAGAGGCTGTGTAATGCCCCAGTGGGAGAATAAGGCCCTCAGACCCTTGGGGTTCTGTAGCATGACCATGTCTTCTGCAGTGGAGATTTATATACCATCTGAAAGCAACCCCCAGGATGCTGTTTGGCCATGGCAGAGATGGGACCACAAACAACTATTTGGCCACAGACTGCGGCCTAGAGGAGCTACCCCATGTCCGAGGTCAGGGGCCGCGGCCGGGAGGAGCTGCCCACATCCAAGGAGCAGTGGCTGCCCAGGCGCCAGAGGGCCTAAAGGAGCCATTCCACGTTGAAGGTCAGGAGGGGCGGCAGTGAGGAGATACCCCTTGTCCAAGGTAAGGAGCAGAAGCTGCACTTTGCTGCAGCAGCTGTGAAGAGATACCCCATGCCTAAGGTAAGAGAAACCCAAGTAAGATGGTAGATGTTGCAAGAGGGCATCAGAGGGCAAACACACTGAAACCATAATCACAGAAAACTGCTGCTGCTGCCAAGTCGCTTCAGTCGTGTCCGACTCTGTGCGACCCCATAGACGGCAGCCCACTAGGCTTCCCCGTCCCTGGGATTCTCCAGGCAAGAACACTGGAGTGGGTTGCCATTTCCTTCTCCAATGCATGAAAGTGAAAAAATAAAGTGAAGTCGCTCAGTCGTGTCCGACTCCTAGCAACCCCATGGACTGCAGCCCACCAGGCCCCTCGTCCATGGGATTTTCCAGGCAAGAGTACTGGAATGGGTTGCCATTGCCTTCTCCGAATCACAGAAAACTAGTCAATCTAATCACACTAAGACCACAGCCTTGTCTAACTCAATGAAACTAAGCCATGCCCTGTGGCGCCACCCAAGACGGGCGGGCATGGTGAAGAGTGTCCGACACAATGTGGTCCACTGGAGAAGGGAATGGCAAACCACTTCAGTATTCTTGCCTTGAGAACCCCATGAACAGTATGAAAAGGCAAAATGATAGAATACTGAAAGAGGAACTCCCCAGGTTGGTAGGTGCCCAATATGCTACTGGAGATCAGTGGAGAAATAACTCCAGAAAGAATGAAGGGATGGAGCCAAAGCAAAAGGAATACCCAGCTGTGGATGTGACTGGTGATAGAAGCAAGGTCCGATGCTGTAAACAGCAATATTTACAGCAATGTCAGGTCCATGAATCAAGGCAAATTGGAAGTGGTCAAACAGGAGATGGCAAGAGTGAACATCGGCATTCTAGGAATCAGCGAACTAAAATGGACTGGAATGGGTGAATTTAACTCCGATGACCACTATATCTACTGCTGCAGGCAGGAATCCCTCAGAAGAAATGGAGTAGCCATCATGGTCAACAAAACAGTCCGAAATGCAGTACTTGGATGCAATCTCAAAAACGACAGAAAGATCTCTGTTCGTTTCCAAGGCAAACCATTCAATATCACAGTAATCCAAGTCTATGCCCCAACCAGTAAGGCTGAAGAAGCTGAAGTTGAACGGTTCTATGAAGACCGACAAGACCTTTTAGAACTAACACCCAAAAAAGATGTCCTTTTCATTATAGGGGACTGGAATGCAAAAGTAGGAAGTCAAGAAACACCTGGAGTAACAGGCAAATTTGGCCTTGGAATACAGAATGAAGCAGGGCAAACACTAATAGAGTTTTGCCAAGAAAATGCACTGGTCATAGCAAACACCTTCTTCCAACAACACAAGAGAAGACTCTACACATGGACATCACCAGATGGTCAACACCGAAATCAGACTGATTATATTCTTTGCAGCCAAAGATGGAGAAGCTCTAAAGAGTCAACAAAAACAAGACCAGGAGCTGACTGTGGCTCAGATCATGAACTCCTTATTGCCAAATTCAGACTGAAATTGAAGAAAGTAGGGAAAACCACTAGACCATTCAGGTATGACCTAAATCAAATCCCTTATGATTATACACTAGAAGTGAGAAATAGATTTAAAGGCCTGGGTCTGATAGATAGAGTGCCTGATGAACTATGGAATGAGGTTTGTGACATTGTACAGGAGACAGGGATCAAGACCATCCCCGTGGAAAAGAAATGCAGAAAAGCAAAATGGCTGTCTGGGGAGGCCTTACAAATAGCTGTGAAAAGAAGAGAAGCATCTGAATGCAGAGTTCCAAAGAACAGCAAGGAGAGATAAGAAAGCCTTCCTCAGTGATCAATGCAAAAAATAGAGGAAAACAACAAAATGTGAAAAACTAGAGATCTCTTCAAGAAAATTCGAGATACCAAGGGAACATTTCATGCAAAGATGGGCTTGATAAAGGACAGAAATGGTATGGACCTAACAGAAGCAGAAGATATTAAGAAGAGGTGGCAAGAATACACAGAAGAACTGTACAAAAAAGATCTTCACGACCCAGATAATCACGATGGTGTGATCACTGACCTAGAGCCGGACATCCTGGAATGTGAAGTCCAGTGGGCCTTAGAAAGCATTACTACAAACAAAGCTAGTGGAGGTGATGCAATTCCAGTGGAGCTATTTCAAATCCTGAAAGATGATGCTGTGAAAGTGCTGCACTCAATATGCCAGCAAATTTGGAAAACTCAGCAGTGGCCATAGGACTGGAAAAGGTCAGTTTTCATTCCAATCCTCAAGAAAGGCAATGCCAAAGAATGCTGAAACTATGAGTACCCAATTGCACTCATCTCACACGCTTGTAAAGTAATGCTCAAAATTCTCCAAGCCAGGCTTCAGCAATACATGAACCGTGAACTTCCAGATGTTCAAGCTGGTTTTAGAAAAGGCAGAGGAACCAGAGATCAAATTGCCAACATCCGCTGGATCATGGAAAAAGCAAGAGAGTTCCAGAAAAACATCTCTTTCTGCTTTATTGACTATGCCAAAGACTTTGACTGTGTGGATCACAATAAACTGTGGAAAATTCTGAAAGAGATGGGAATACCAGACCACCTGATCTGCCTCTTGAGAAATCTGTATGCAGGTCAGGAAGCAACAATTAGAACTGGACATGGAACAACAGACTGGTTCCAAATAGGAAAAGGCTGTATATTGTCACCCTGCTTATTTAACTTATATGCAGATTAGATCATGAGAAATGCTGGGCTGGAAGAAACACAAGCTGGAATCAAGATTGCCAGGAGAAATATCAATAACCTCAGATATGTAGATGACACCACCCTTATGGCAGAAAGTGAAGAGGAAGTAAAAAGCCTCTTGATGAAAGTGAAAGTGGAGAGTGAAAAAGTTGGCTTAAAGCTCAACATTCAGCAAACGAAGATCATGGCATCCAGTCCCATCACTTCATGGGAAATAGGTGGGGAAACAGTGTCGGACTTTATTTTTGGGGGCTCCAAAATCACTGCAGATGGTGATTGCAGCCATGAAATTAAAAGACTCTTACTCCTTGGAAGAAAAGTTATGACCAACCTAGACAACATATTGAAAAGCAGAGACATTACTTTGCCAACAAAGGTCCGTCCAGTCAAGGCTATGGTTTTTCCAGTGGTCATGTGTGGATGTGAGAGTTGGACTGTGAAGAAAGCTGAACGCTGAAGAATTGATGCTTTTGAACTGTGGTGCTGGAGAAGACTCTTGAGAGTCCCTTGGACTGCAAGGAGATCCAACCAGTCCATTCTGAAGGAGATCAGCCCTGGGATTTCTTTGGAAGGAATGATGCTAAAGCTGAAACTCCAGAACTTTGGCCACCTCATGTGAAGAGTTGACTCATTGGAAAAGACTCTGATGCTGGAGGGATTGGGGGCAGGAGGAGAAGGGGATGACAGAGGATGAGATGGCTGGATGGCATCACTGACTCAACGGACGTGAGTCTGAGTGAACTCCGGGAGTTGGTGATGGACAGGGAGGCCTGGCGTGCTGTGATTCATGGGGTCGCAAAGAGTCAGACACAACTGAGCGACTGAACTGAACTGAACTGAACTGAGTCATCATGAGGGCCTCCCTGCTGGCTCAGTGGTAAAGAATCTGCCTGCAATGCAGGAGATGCAGGAAGATCCCCTGGAGAAGGAAATGGCAACCCACTCCAGTATTCTTGCTTGGGAAATCCCATGGACAGAGGAGGCTGCCTGGCTACAGTCCCTAGGGTCACAAAGAGTCAGACATGACTTAGCGACTAAACAACAACAAGAACAACTCATCTTGAGCTGAGTCCCATCAGACCCACCAAGTCATAATAAAGGCCCAGCAGCAATCCATCACAGTATGATGAAAACAGCACATCAGAATTGAGCGTGAGCAGAACCAGAGAGAACACACATGTCCCATGAACCTGTAGCCCAGAGTCCCAAGGCATCCCCTGATACCACCCTAGAACACCTACCTTAGCTCTCATGTCTACCCATATGGAGAATCCTGCATGACCAGCTAAAGGAGGGGAACAGCCAGAGCTTGGTCTCAGATGGGGCCATCCTTGTTTTGTGGGTACAAGATGAAGATATTGGCAGCTGCATCACAGCCTCACTCAGAGGTGGTTGTGAAAGCTAAAGGTAAGGGAAAACCATCGTCATTGGCAGAGGGTTAGACATAGCACATGATCATCCATATTGTGGGGAAAGAGAAGGTGCCTGACTCAAGAACAGTGATGTATAGCCTGGCCATCTAGGCAGAGCCCTGGAAGGAAAAAGACTGAAAGATCAGAGTGAGAAGTAGAAATACGGGGGTAGATGGACAGACAGGAGTGGACAGCGAGGGTGGAGACCTTTATATTATGGTATAATGTCACCCTAAGCTAGCCAGGAAATGATGCGTTACACTTTTTTATAATCTTTGCTTTGAATATAATTTAATTCTAAGTTTATACGATTTAATTTTTCATAGTAACCAGATATTAAATTTCTCAAAATTTAACAATGGGCTCTTGCTGGGTAGGAGCTGACTCCAGGGCACCACCAGACCTGGAAGTGACTAAACTTCTTTGCTAAAAGGCAGAAGGAGGAATCAGGGTACATATTATGTCATGTAATAGGAAAATAAAGATAGTAAAGTATTTGTACCTTTACCCATATGCCTTGTGAAACTTACATTGCCACATTTCTTTATTGAGGTGTCCCAAAAAAGAGTGAAAAATGTTGTCATAAAGCTTAAGGCTTGAGGAAGACATGCCATGTCAATTTAAAACTATACAAATAGCCCGTACTTCCATAGAAAGAAATTTTATGCATTAGCGTTTTGTATGCTAATGTGATTAAGTGCCTGTCATTATTCTGAAATTATGAGAGTGTTCAGGTCTCTGCCTTTTCTTTACTTACCAGGAGCAGGATCTTTTACAACGCACAGCATCAGACGCTTCAGTTCATAATCCTGATTAAGGTTATTTAATTTGAAATTAAATCAAAGCAAAATAAATCAAGGCAAGATTCTACTTAACATTCACATTACAGCTATGACTATAAAAATACCACCCGGTAGGAGTAAAATTGAACTAATTCTGAAAATATTACTTTTTCTTCAATGGTTTAAAAAGTCAGCAAAATATATAATATGATAAAAGATAAAGAGCTCATTTGAAGAGCAATTAAGTAAATATCTAGTAGCCAACATAAATTAGAAAAGAAAGGATTCAGTGCAAAAAGTGGAATAAAATATCATTTGGAGAGCAACAGGTTTTTAAATGCACACTGTGACTAGTTCATACTCTTCCTCTGTCTTTCTCATGGACCACACTAGAGGGCGAACTTTGTCTTCTTTATGTGTTCCTAATGTGGTGGAAGTGAGAAATAGATTTAAGGGCCTAGATCTGATAGATAGAGTGCCTGATGAACTATGGAATGAGGTTTGTAACATTGTACAGGAGACAGGGATCAAGACCATGCGCATGGAAAAGAAATGCAAAAAAGCAAAATGGCTGTCTGGGGAGGCCTTACAAATAGCTGTGAAAAGAAGAGAAGCGAAAAGCAAAGGAAAAAAGAAAGATATAAACATCTGAATGCAGAGTTCCAAAGAATAGCAAGGAGAGATAAGAAAGCCTTCTTCAGCGATCAATGCAAAAAATAGAGGAAAACAACAGAATGGGAAAGACTAGGGATCTCTTCAAGAAAATCAGAGATACCAAAAGAACATTTCATGCAAAGATGAGCTCGATAAAGGACAGAAATGGTATGGACCTAACAGAAGCAGAAGATATTAAGAAGAGGTGGCAAGAATACACAGAAGAACTGTACAAAAAAGATCTTCACGACCCAGATAATCACAATGGTGTGATCACTGACCTAGAGCCAGACATCCTGGAATGTGAAGTCAAGTGGGCCTTAGAAAGCATCACTACAAACAAAGCTAGTGGAGGTGATGGAACTCCAGTGGAGCTATTCCAAATCCTGAAAGATGATGCTGTGAAAGTGCTGCACTCAATATGCCAGCAAATTTGGAAAACTCAGCAGTGGCCACAGGACTGGCAAAGGTCAGTTTTCATTCCAATCCCAAAGAAAGGCAATGCCAAAGAATGCTCAAATTATTTGTGATCCACAGAGTCAAAGGCTTTGGCATAGTCAATAAAGCAGAAATAGATGTTTTTCTGGAACTCTCTTGCTTTTTCGATGATCTAGCGGATATTGGCAATTTGATCTCTGGTTCCTCTGCCTTTTCTAAAACCAGCTTGAACATCAGGAAGTTCACGGTTCACCTATTGCTGAAGCCTGGCTTGGAGAATTTTGAGCATTACTTTACTAGCATGTGAGATGAGTGCAATTGTGCGGTAGTTTGAGCATTCTTACCACCGCACAATTGCACTCATCTCACACGCTAGTAAAGTAATGCTCAAAATTCTCCAAGCCAGGCTTCAGCAATAGGTGAACCGTGAACTTTCTGATGTTCAAGCTGGTTTTAGAAAAGGCAGAGGAACCAGAGATCAAATTGCCAACATCCACTGGATCATGGAAAAAGCAAGAGAGTTCCAGAAAAACATCTATTTCTGCTTTATTGACTATGCCAAAGCCTTTGACTGTGTGGCTCACAATAAACTGAGGAAAATTCTGAAAGAGATGGGAATACCAGACCACCTGATCTGCCTCTTGAGAAATCTGTATGCAGTTCAGGAAGCAACAGTTAGAACTGGACACGGAACAACAGACTGGTTTCAAATAGGAAAAGGAGTTCGTCAAGGCTGTATATTGTCACCCTGTTTATTTAATTTATATGCAGAGTACATCATGAGAAACGCTGGACTGGAAGAAACACAAGCTGGAATCAAGATTGCCGGGAGAAATCTCAATAACCTCAGATATGCAGATGACACCACCCTTATGGCAGAAAGTGAAGAGGAACTCAAAAGCCTCTTGACGAAGGTGAAAGTGGAGAGTGAAAAAGCTGGCTTAAAGCTCGACATTCAGAAAACGAAGATCATGGCATCCAGTCCCACCACTTCATGGGAAATAGATGGTGAAACAGTGGAAACACTGTCAGACTTTATTTTGGGGGGCTCCAAAATCACTACAGATGGTGACTGCAGCCATGAAATTAAAAGACACTTACTCCTTGGAAGGAAAGTTATGACCAACCTAGATAGCATATTCAAAAACAGAGACATTACTTTGCCAACAAAGGTCCGTCTAGTCAATGCTATAGTTTTTCCTGTGGTCATGTGTGGATGTGAGAGTTGGACTGTGAAGAAGGCTGAGCGCCAAAGAATTGATGCTTTTGAACTGTGGTGTTGGAGAAGACTTTTGAGAGTCCCTTGGACTGCAAGGAGATCCAACCAGTCCATTCTGAAGGAGATCAGCCCTGGGATTTCTTTGGAAGGAATGATGCTAAAGCTGAAACTCCGGTACTTTGGCCACCTCATGCAAAGAGTTGACTCATTGGAAAAGACTCTGATGCTGGGAGAGATTGGGGGCAGGAGGAGAAGGGGACGACAGAGGATGAGATGGCTGGATGGCATAACTGACTCGATGGACATGAGTCTGAATGAACTCTGGGAGTTGGTGATGGACAGGGAGGCCTGGCGTGCTGTGATTCATGGGGTCGCAAAGAGTCGGACACAACTGAGCGACTGATCTGATCTGATCTGATCTCTGAATGTGCATGCATGGGTAGTCAGTGGTATCCATAAATAGCGTGCCAGGCTCCTCTGTCCATGGGATTTTTCAGACAAGAGCATTGAGTGGATTCCCATTTCCTCCTCCATAGGATCTTCCCAACCCAGGAATCGAACCTACGTCTTCTGTGTCTTCTGCATCGTTGGCAGATTCTTTACCAGCTGAGCCATCAGGGAAGCCCAATATACATCTTTTCAAAGGGAGGAGACGGTCTCTGCTAAGAGAAGATTGCTAATTTTCAGGGAATATTTAAAACTTGAGTAAGCAACTTGAAAAACATGAATCACAGACTGCCAGGAAAACAGTGTTTTAAAAACGGGTCAACTTGAAAAACAAAACAAACATACACGCAAAAAAAAAAAAAAAAAAACCCACCCTGTCCTCTATCAATGACTAATAAAGTTTGTATTGAATACTTGCACTTTTTATAAAGTATGTTTATGAACACTGTCCCTCCACATTCTTACAGTGACCCTTTATCTTTCAGTCTATTTCTTTTTTTTTTTTTCAGTCCATTTTTAAGCTGAGGAAATTGAAGCTCAGTGATTTTAAGAAATCAGCTTCAGGTCAAACCGGTTTAAGGCAAGCGACTGAGTCAAGGAACAATTTAAACCAATTTCTTCCCTTTTCATGCTTGTCACCTGCCCCATAATCGTCAGTAGCCTTTCATTAAAGAACTCAAGACATCCCAGGGCAACAACCAGGCTAGCCATTCTTACATGAACAAACTAGATTCTGGCTCTCCCTACTTTATAAGGGCCAATGAGCAGAAACCTTTCCTGACATCTTCTCTCTCTTAAGGCTAGGTTTATATCACTGACTTAAAATATAAGTATGATACGTGGATGATCATTTTGCCCCTAGGGGAAAATATTATGTGAAAGCAATAATTTATTTACTTACATTAAGTAAGTATAAAGAAACTATTTAAGTGCCAATCCAAATTAAGAGAAAATATAAATTAGAATGTGATTACTTAAGTCACAGAGGAACTGTTGCTTTCAAAAGGAAGCGCTCCACGGCTCCTTTGAACTGAGAACTGCCCAGCTGTATGTTAAATGATCCTATTTACTATGAGAGGGTTCAATTTACATAGAAAATGCCCCAAAATTGAGCTGTTATTCCAAGCAAGAGGCATCCACACTGTACTTTGTATAGCAACAAGACTTAAATTTATGGACAATATCGCATGGGAAAGGATCTGTGGCTAAGTGTGGCTCTACCTCCAGCCTATACAAATGGTGAGGCTGAAATGATTCTAAAATTTCGTCTGGTTCCTTTCCCTGCCCCTAGATGCAAACTGGGAGACTAAATTATCTGAAAGTCAGCTATCTCTCTGGCCCATAGCAATGATCAGACGTTTCCACAGCCTCCTCTGAAGGTCCCATCCTCCTCCTTCTCAACACAGGGAACCAGTGTCTCCTCACCCCCATCACCCACTTTGTAACACAATGCCATGGAAGTCCTGCTAATGGAAAGATCCCATGGACAAAAAGATGGACTCAAGCCCACATCCAGTCAACTGTGAAGTTCTGTTCATTTTCCCTAAGAAAGACTGCAGTTAAGATCAGACCACTGTGGGAACACAGGAGAATGGGGGAAATTCTAAATGAACAACTGGAGAAGTAGCATTTAAACTGAACGTTGAAGAAAGAATATATGTTGTTTTTTAATTAAGCCACCAAATGAGCTTCTCAAGGGAAGAAACTTTATCTATCCTCATATCAGGCTTCCCTTGTGGCTCAGCTAGTAAGGAATCCACTGGATCCCTGGGTTGAGAAGATCCCCGGGAGAAGGGAAGGCTACCCACTCCAGTATTCTGGCCTGGAGAATTCCATGGATACAGTCCATGGGGTCGCAAAGAGTCCAACTGAGCGACTTTCACTTTCACTTTTATCCTTATATCTCTGTGCCTACTTCTGAGCTGGCCCAGCACAAAACAGATGCTTGATTGTGATGTAACAACCATCTGTTGAATGCATGAGTGCTTTCCCTCAATTCAAGAGGAGACCCAGATGACATCCTGCAGCCGGTGCTGGAGCTCGTGTAGGCAGAGTCCGCCTCTGGCTGAACAGCCTCTGCAGGAGCACAAGGTCCACACTTGGAAGCAACCTGTGCTTGGTGTCGTGCCTTGCTATCGCCATCTTGAAAGTCTTCATAATTTGTGAACAGGGGACTTACATTTTCATTTCATGCTCAGCCCTGAAAATTATGCAGGCAGTCCTGGCTGTAGCTTTTAACTTTTGCCAAAATACACTGTTAGTCCCTATTGAGAAAATACTGACAGTATGTTTAAGAGTTATCAAGTGGCCATCTTCCAAACAGAGGAGGTGCCCACGTAATAGAAAAGAGCCAATTGGACAAAGACTTCTTCCAACAGTCATACATACCTGGCCAAGGGCTTTTGATCACGAAACACAGCCTGAACAGTTTACTGTTTCCCCACCAGGAATTTTTCCCCATGTCGTACCCATTTTTCTTCCATCCAAACCTAGAAGAATCCCCTCAAAATTCACCTTCCTCATAGGCATAGATATTCTTTCTAGATCCTCTTTAATTGCAATTTCCTTGAGAGAATGGCTTCATCTTCTCTCACTTAACATCCCACCCTGCTGAGTGTCATAATCACAGCGGTCAAACACTAATACTAAAGTTTTACAGTTGCATCCTTTTGCATTTTAATACTTTTGTGTAAGTTGTCTTATTGATGATTGCCATAACCCCCTAAGTTTGGCAGGGCAGCTATAAAGGGAAAACACTCCTGTGTTTCTCCTTTACTCACACACGTAATACTTCCAACACCAGATGTGTGGGGTTTTCACACATTTCGCTACACCAGCCGGGTGTAGCTACATTTCAATTCTCTCTACTCCTACAATTCAATTCGGTTCTGACACTATCTACCTGACCCTAGGGTCAGATCCTACAAGTTGACAGTTCTGTCCCACAAGACTGCCCCCACTTCACATACCAATTGCAAATCCCAGCTTGTCACCTGTATTTCTGATTCCAGCTATAAATTGAGGCTTTCATGATCCTCTCCTTGGCTTTGACACTTCTCTTAGAAAGGCTCACAAAACTCAGGAAATAACCTGTTTATTCAAAGGATACGATACAGGACATGAGTGAATAGTCAGATGAAGAGAGTCCTGAGTGCAGGACCTTCTGTCCTTGTGGAGTGGAGGTGTGCCGCCCTCCCAACATGGAGGTGTGTTCACCAATGCCTGCACTCCCAGGACTCGTATGGAGGCTTCATCACATTGGCAGCATCAATTATTAATTCAGTCTCCAGTCCCTCTCCTCTTCCCAGAGGACGGGAGGGTGAGGTGGATAGTTCCAAGTTGATAATCACAGCTTTGTCTTTCTGGTGACCAGCCTATATCCTAAAGCTATTCAGGAGCCCACCCAGACTTGCCTCATTAGAGCAAAAGGCAGTCCTATCACCTAAGACACTTCAAGGGTTTTAAGAGCCTTGTACCAGGAACTGGGTTTGAAGATCAAATATTATGGAAAAAAAGATCCTCCTAGTATTCTTATAACTTGGGAAATCATAAGGATTTTCATAGCTCTGTGCCAGAAACTGGGGGAAAAAAAAAAAAAAAATATATATATATATATATATATATATATATATATATGTATGCTCAGTCCCTTCAGTTGTGTCAAACTCTTCATGACACCCATGGACTGTAGCCCACCAGGCTCCTCTGTCCATGAGGATTCTCCAGGCAAGAATCCTGGAGTTTGGGTCGCCATGCCCTCCTCCAGTGGATCTTCCTAACCCAGGGACTGAACCCCTGTGTCCTGCATCCCCTGCATTGCAGGTGGATTCTTTACCACCTGAGCCACCAGGGAAGTCCCATGTATGTGTGTGTATCCTTTATTGTGGGGCTTCCCAGGTAGCAGTAGTGGTGAAGAACCTGCCTGCCTGTGCAGGAGACATAAGAGACATGGGTTCAGTCCCTGGGATGGCAAGATTCCCTGGAGGAGGGAAGGGCTACTCACTCCAGTATTCTTGCCTGGAGAATCCCACAGACAGAGGAGTCTGGTGGGCTACAGTCCATGGAGTTGCAAAGAGTCAGACATGACTGAAGTGACTAAGCATATATGCACATCCTCTACTGTGTATATATTTTGGAAATCTAAATTGTGCCAGGGCACATCTCATTCTATGATTAAGATTATTTTGTGATCAGTTTTTATTTATGCTTTTATACTCTTGCAACTCTTTGGAAAGTACCAAAAGGTTAAGTGGCTCTAAATTCCCAGATTATAGCCAAGTGCTGCCTCCTTCTTTCAGCCCACTCTTTAACCATTTTGCAATAGATATTTATTCATTAAATATCTTTTGCAACATGCATTTAATCCCTTCATCCATATTAAGAAAGAAGTCAGAGCAATCCTCTGCTGTGTCTACCCTACTGACTCCAAGGTCAAGTTTCCATTCTGAACTCTGCTGAACTCTGGCCCTATACTTCCACCCGCTTTCTGGAATATCCACTTGCATGCCTCAACTGTGTGCTCCACTCAACACCTACCAAACCAAACAAGTCATCCCCCACTCCCTCTCTGCCCCACCTTGCCTCACCTGCCCCTCCCTGCTCCTCTTGCTGTCCTTTTGTTCACTAACATCATCACCTTCCTCCTATTACCCAAGCAGGATACCTGGGAGGCATCCTATACTCCACCCTTGCTCCAGCTTCCCAAGTTCAGTGGAACAACAAATCCTGCCAATCCTTCTCTACCATAGTTCTTTTAGAACACCAGCATCTGGAACAGAATCTGGTACCTCTTAGTGTCTTTGTATGTTTTGGGTGAATTAAAGATCTATTTGGCTGTATTGGTGGGCCAGGTCACCACTCTGGCTGCTTTCAGCTGGAGAAGAATACACACTTCTGGACCGTTTCCTGGTAGGTGGAGCCCGGGTGAAAAGCTTGAGAAAGGAACACTTCTCCTCCCATGCAAGATGAGAGGAAATAATCTCTTACCTAAACAACTCTGCCTTGCAGTGTCAGGTCTTTCCACTTTGCTTTCCAACTCTGCTTTTTTTGGGTGTATTTTTGTTTTGTTTTTGGCATGTCTCCTCACGCCAGCATCACCACCCTCAAATCTACCCTACGGCCCCCAAAGGCCTTCACACCCAGGAACTTGCAGTCAAGGCAGACCAGGTATATTTAAGAAGAAAATCCCAAGTGCTGGCCACGGAGACCAAACCTTTAGGAGATCCCATGATAGAACATTCTAGAGAACATCCTGAGAGATCCCCTTAGATTAAGCCACACATAGAGACGAGAGGCTACAGAGATGACCTGAAAATATAAGCCACGAGTGCCTTCTCCTGGGCCAGAGACAGACAGACTATATTAAATCTGAGGAAAGAAAGAAATAGAAGTTGGTGGGAAGCTGCAACAGAGAGGCAGAAAGATGCAAAGGGCAGCTCCCTGGGCAAAGTTCAATGGGAAAATAAAAGGCAGATGTAAATAAAGACAAGTGATCTTTCCTGGGCAAATAAAGGAAATATAACGTTATAGCTCTACTGAGGGTTTGGGAAGCCATTTCTCTCTCTGCTTCTTTTTTGTTATGTTCATTTTCCATTGTTTCTTTTCTCTTCTGTTTTTATTTCTCTGTTTTAAATCCCTCTGTCTCCCTGTCTCTGTCTCTCCCTCACCCGCACAAAACACACACACACACCACACACACAGCCACTTACTATGCCTGCTTAAAGAACTTCACTAAACGTCAGCCAAAGTAAACAACTGGCTGAGTCAAAGGAGGATAGGAAGACAGGTGAGAATTATAGCTGGGTCTTTCTCTGAGTCTGAAAGTTCTTGCTTCATGTAACTACATTCCTCCCCTCCTTCCCTGTAGTGTTGGGAGGTAATTTAATCCTGAACAGAAGCAACGGAATGGTGACAGCAGATACCCTTACTTATAAAATGAACGGCCCCAAAATATCCCCATAGTAGGAGAAAGATGGCCCCAATTTCCTAGCACTGAAAATAAGACATTAAGTCAGGCAGAAGGATAGGGATTCCCATAGAAAGTCAGGGAGAAGGCTTGGAGCCTTCGAGTGTCACCAAATATAGACGAGAACATGCATGTGGAGGGCCTTGGTGCAAGTGGGCTGGTGGGAAAGGAACAAGATAGACTCTCATGCCCCATCTCGACCCTCACAGGGCACCTGGAGGCTCCAAGCATAAACTGTCAGCTGCACAGCTCAGAGCTAGAAAGAATACACAAGTGCACAGAGTTTGCTTTCTCATGGACTCCTGTAACTTCTCTCTGGGGATACTGGGAAATATATGAAGACTGTAACTTGAATGTGCAATTCATAGTGAGACTCAAGGGCAGGGACAACTAAAAAGTTTAACCACAGTTTAGGTTGGGGCTGAAGGAGGGGGATGTTTGGTGACATAACAGAAAACGAGATCATAAAACAGGGCAGAGTTTTGATAACTCTGCTCCCAGGGTCCGGCCCAGGGTGAGCCTTCACTTCGCACCAGTTCTGTCTTTTTTCCATTGTGATGAGACAGACTTAGACAGCATCCAACCTACCAAGTTAAACACCTGTCCACTCAGGCAAAAAAGTCACAGCCTTTCCCGCTTTTGCAGATAGGGAGGAAAGAGGCCACATGGGCGGCATTTTGAAAAGGCTCAGACTTGGATATTTTTAGTGTGGATTAAAGGAGATGCACATCTTTTGATATTTCAGTGTTGCCAAGACCTACAGAGAAGCTAAGAGTAAAAGAAGAGAGTGGAAATCTATACGTTATGGCCTGAACTTTAAATATTGGCCAGAGGCTCAACTGGGACTTCACTGGTGGTCCAATGGTTAAGAATCCACCCTGCAGTGCAGAGACACAGGTTTGATCCTTGGTCAGGGAACTAAGATCCCACATGCTGTGAAGCAACTAAGCCTACACACCACGAGAGTCTGTGCCCCGCAACAAAATATCCCACATGACACAGCAAAGATCCCGTAGTGCCCCAAATAAGACTTGACTCCAGCAAATAAATGATTTTTTAAAAGAGGCTCAATTATCTGTATGAATCAGGTTGTAGATGGCAGCCCACCAGGCTCCCCCATCCCTAGGATTCTCCAGGCAAGAACGCTGGAGTGGGTTGCCATTTCCTTCTCCAATGCATGAAAATGAAAAGTGAAAGTGAAGTCGCTCAGTCCTGTCTGACTCTTCGCGACCCCATGGACTGCAGCCTTCCAGGCTCCTCCGTCCATGGGATTTTCCAGGCAGGAGTACTGGAGTGGGGTGCCATTGCCTTCTCCAATATAAACCAGTAAGGGACACCAAAGTGGATTAAAAAACAAGTAGCAGAAAGTGATCTGAACAGAAGCAGAATAGAGACATACCCATCTTGCAGCTCCTCCTGACTTGACTTCATCAGTGTCTTAGGAGAGAGTTCAAACCAATACTGTCCCCATTTTTGGTCTGTTTTGTGTCATTTGTATATACATAATACATATGTATATGTGGGCAACCTACTCCAATATTCATACCTGGAGAATCCCATGGACAGAGGAGCCTCGCAAGCTACCCTCCATAAGGTCACAAGGAGTCAGACACGACTGAAGTGACTTAGCACAGCACAGCACATGGGTTGTTCAGTGGTAAAGAATCTGCCTACTAATGCAGGAGACACAAGAGATGTGAGTTCAATCCCTGGATCAGGAAGATCTCCTGGAGGAGGAAATGGCAATCCACTCCAGTATTCTTGCTTTGGAAATCCCATAGACAAAGGAGCCTGGCAGGTCCGTGCGATCACAGGAGTGGGACACGACTGAGCGACTGAGCAGGCAACCAACCAAATGCAAATATACATATATGTATAGGGAGAGAGGGGTTTCCTTGGTTTTCCTATGTTTTCCTAGCACAGTAAAGTCTTTCAGGAATTTTACATCCATTGCCTCATTCATCTTTCTAGGTAGGGAAGGTCATTTGTGCATGAATGCTCAATCACTCAGTTTTGGCTGATTCTTTACAACTCCTTGGACTGCCTGCTAGGCTCTGTTTATGGAATTTTCCAGGCAAGAATACTGGAGTGGGTTGCCATTTCCTTTTTCAGAGGATCTTCCCAACCCAGGAATCAAACCCATGTCTCCTGCATTGGTAGGTGGATTCTTTACCACTGCACCAACCTGGGAGGTGACACAGTGGTAAAGCATCTACCTGAAATGTAGAAGACAGGTTCTATCCCTGGATTAGGAAGATCCCCGGAGAAGGAAATTGCAACCCACTCCAGTATTCTTGCCTGGGAAATCCCATAGACAGAGGAGCCTGGAGGGCTACAGTCCACGGGGTCACAAGTGTGTGACCACACTTAGTGACTAAACCATCACCACCATATGCATATAGTATAATATATACTATCATATATAGTATATATTCTATTTGACCTAGCAAACATTCACCTCAACCAAACATCCTGAAGTATTTATAAGGAGCGGTACTTCAGACCTGCCTGAGGACTGAAGTCAGAATATGGGTATTGAGAGCAGATAAGACTAGTAAGCAACACTGCTGCTGCTACTGCTGCTAAGTCGCTTCAGTCGTGTCTGACTCTGTGTGACCCCATAGACGGCAGTCCACCAGGCTCCCCCGTCCCTGGGATTCTCCAGGCAAGAACACTGGAGTGGGTTGCCATTTCCTTCTCCAATGCAAGAAAGTGAAAAGTGAAAGTGAAGTCAGTCAGTTGTGTCTGACTCTTAGCGACCCCCTGGACTGCAGCCTACCAGGCTCCTCCATCTGTGGGATTTTCCAGGCAAGAATACTGGAGAGGGATGTCATTGTCTTCTCCAAGTAAGCAACACAGATTCCCCTTAACCAGGACTCTTCCTGTCTGACTGTGACATGCATCATAGGTGTGACAAAGCATTAGGAAACCCAAGGCTGCAGGAGAGAACACCTGTGCAGAATCACCTGGCAGCAAGAAATAATGATACCTTTTATTTACGGACCACCTTTCCTCCAAGGAACTTAAAGCCTTGGAACAATATTACTTCTTTAATGCTCTGAACTGCCAGAGGTATGGGAGGAGGCTGAAAGGCATGTTTTTTCAGACTTTGAGCTGAACAGCAGTGAATGCACAGGTGCCATTCTGTTTCTGAAGTCTGGTGGTTACTGGTGTTTAAGCACACTGTCAGATGAAGGGTTAAGTGACTTCTGAGACAAAACGTGTGCAGTAAACCAGGAAGACGATTCATGGTCCCTTTCTCATGCATTAGTTTAGAGGTTCTTAAAGTGATGGCTGTTTTTTTTGTTTGTTTGTTTGTTTTTCCAGAATGGGCCAGGAGTGAGGTAAACACCTTTGCTTTCGGGCCATTTCTCCTCCCTCAAGAATTTCAGTGTGGTTGAAGGCCCTGCCATCAGTCCGGTCCCCCTGCTACTGTTTCCTCTAGTAATAATCTAGCCCCTCCTGCCTATTATCCCTATTCTCTGATTGATTTCAACATCTTTCTCTCTGTCACAAACTTCCTGAGATCAATTTTATTGACTTCAACCTCCATAGAGAGGTCTCCAATAATGAACATATGTCAGCCCCTAGATGACAGACTCAGGCATGTATCTCCTGGCCTCCAGAAGCCCCACTCTAAGAGCAGGACTAGGGTTTCCCAGGTGGCACAGTGGTAAAGAACCCATCTGCCAAGTCAGGAGACACAAGAGACATGGGTTCGATCCCTGAGTTGGGAAGATCTCCTGGAGGAGGAAATGGTAACCTGCTCGGGTATCCCTGCCTGCAAAATCTCATGGGCAGAGGAGTCTGGTGGCTACAGTCCCTGGGGTCACAAAGAGTGGGACATGACTGAGCAACTAACACACCAACAGCAGGACCGTGGTGTTTAGGTTCCGGTATCACCGAGAGCTCAGACACCTTTGATCCAGCAGTCCTCAGAAAGTCTGAGCACTCCCTTTCCGCCAGTACCCTGCTGCCTGGGAGATGGTCACAGGCCTCTTTGGGGAAGTTCAGGAGAATGTGTATCATACAAGCTGAAAGGTTCTTGTCTTAGTTTGTTCATGCTGCTGTAAGAAAACATCACAGGCTGGGTATCTTATAAACGACAGAAATGTATTTCTCATAGTTCTAGAGGTGGGAAGTCGGAGACTGGAGGCCAGCATAGTCAGGGTCCAGAGAAGGCAATGGCACCCCACTCCAGTACTCTTGCCTGGAAAATCCCATGGACAGAGGAGCCTGGTAGGCTGCAGTCCATGGGGTCTCGAAGAGTCGGACATGACTGAGTGACTTCACTTTCACTTTTCACTTTCATGCGTTGGAGAAGGAAATGGCAACCCACTCCAGTGTTCTTGCCTGGAGAATCCCAGGGACAGGAGCCTGGTGGGCTGCTGTCTGTGGGGTCGCACAGAGTCGGACACGACTGAAGTGACTTAGCAGCAACAGCAGCAGCAGCATAGTCAGAGTCTGGTGAAGAGCCTTCCTGAGCGTTGCAGACTGTCAACTTCTCACTCTGTCCTCACTTGGCAAGAAGCTCCATGGAAGTCTCTTTTATAAGAGTGCTAATCCCATTCATATGGTTCCACTCTCCTGATCTAAACACCTTCCCAAAGCCCCAACTCCTAATACCATCTCACTGGGCATTAGGAATTTAACATAAATTTGGGGGAATGATAGGATAGAAATGATAGACTCAGAATTGTTGTTGTTTTTCAGTTGCTAAGTCATGTCCGACTCTTTGTCACTCCATGGACTGTAGCCCACCAGGCTCCCCAGTCCTCCAAACTCCCAGAGTTTGCTCAAACTCATGTCCACTGAGTCAGTGATGCTATCCAACCATCTTATCCTCCGCCACCCCTCTCCTTTTTCCTTCAATCTTTCCCAGTATCAAGGTCTTTTCAATGAGTCAGCTCTTCGCATCAGGTGGCCAAAGTATTGTAGCTTCAGCTTCATCATCAGTCCTTCCAATGAATATTCAGGATTGATTTCTTTTAGGATTGTCTGGTTTGATCTACTGGCAGTCCAAGGGACTCTCAAGAGACTTGAAACAATATGAAAGATAAATAGTATTAAGGCCAATAAAAACCTGAAAGAAAACTATAGGAATTTAAAAATTGAAAGAGTAGAGGAAGAGAAATGCAAAGAAAAGAATAGTTAATCTTCAAGTGAAGCTATTTCAGAAATGAAAGGTTCTTAAGTTTAGAATGGTGTCATGCACATTCTACTTTTCAAGTCAGTATCCTGGATCAGTTTAAGGGTGTTTAGTCACTTCTTTTGGAGAAGGCAATGGCACCCCACTCCAGTACTCTTGCCTGGAAAATTCCATGGATGGCAGAGCCTGGTAGGCTGCAGTACGTGGGCTCACTAAAAGTCAGACACGACTGAGCGACTTCACTTTCATGCATTGGAGAAGGCAATGGCAACCCACTCCAGCGTTCTTGCCTGGAGAATCCCAGGGATGGGGGAGCCTGGTTGGCTTTCGTCTATGGGGTCACACAAAGTCGGACACGACTGAAGTGACTTAGCAGCAGCAGCAGTCACTTCTTTTGCTCTTTGAATAATAGATTACATTTGTGGAACTCCACAGTTTGAAAATGCTTCCACATGAATTATTTCAGTTGACCCTCCCTCCAAACGATCTTGTTTAGATTGTCAAACAAGTATTCCAAACCCATTTCATGTTTGTTGAAAGAGAGGTTTGAGAAGCTTGCCCAGGAAATTTGAAACACTGCTGAAAGGCAAATGGGGATTTTTCCAAGTTTTTTACTCTAAAGCCTAGACATTTACACTCTGATTTATGATTGCAAACACTTATGATGATTTTTTAAGTAAACACACTCTGAAATTTAGTATAGAGAAAGATAATTCTGACTCGTGAAAAACACTTTTTCGATTATTATTTCTGTCATTATCTATATTTGCCACAAGAGGGCTGACTAAGCGGCTTTGTGCTTGATTTTGTCCTTGTCAAAAAGAAGCTGTTTTTATAGTTTGAAAGAAACTTTAGAAAATCACCAGTCTTGGTATTCTATATCCGTGGCTAAGTCAATAACTATTTCATACAGACTTATTCTTCAGTCATTTCATTAAACTGTTTTGGTATGATTTGGTTCTTTTTCACATAAACTGTTTTTCTCTTCCTCCATATTTCAAGCTGAACAGCTGCAAATATTTATTTGCATGATATTCAAAAACTACAATATCTTTTTCTTAATTAGATTTAAATAGAAATGATTTGTTTTCTGTTTTGTTTTTTTCACACACACAAAAAAAATCTCTTTGTACAAAGAGGCAAATGTCTTATATTATTTTCTCAGGAAAAGATTGTGGAGCTCTATAGGAAATGGAAGGTTTAGCAAGTCATTTTAATTATAACCTACACCATTTCTTTACTATTTTATTATATTTAATATTTTATATTTTATTATAAAAATATTTTTGTTCACTTGAAGAAAGCAAAGTTGAACATATGAAAATTGAACCACAGAAATGAGTTTTGCATATTTTCATTCAAACAGAAGCTATTAAAAAAATCATATTCTCCCTCCCCACCTCATGCGTGCATGCGTGAGTGCTCAGTCACTTCAGTCATGTCTGACTCTTCTATCCCATGGACTGTAGCCTGCCAGGATCCTCTGTCCAAATACTGGAACAGGTGGCCCTGACTTCCTCCAGGGGATCTTCCCAATCCAGGGAGGCAACAGCTGTCTCCTGCATCTCCAGCATTGCAGGCAGATTCTATACCCACTGAGCCACCTGGGAAGCCCTCATTCAACCCCAAATTAGTCTCCAGAGAGGCAATGAGGGAAGGCCATTCAAGGAGGGATGGTCCGGGCACTCCCCACCTCCAAGCTCCTCTGACCAAGAGGTAGAACCTCCAGTACTGGGTGGAATCATGAACAAGAAATCACCCTTACCCGGCAACTAAGCCATCCCCAACTCCCACCCACCCGCACCCTGCCTCTAACCCCTGCAACTAAGCCAGCCCCAACCCCCACCCCTCCCCGCACCCTGCCTCTAACCCCTGCAATTAAGCCAGCCCCAACCCCCAACCCCCACCCCACCACCCCCCACACCCTGCCTCTAACCCCCATACAATAGAATAGCAAACACTGTGCAGCAATACCATGCGCCCAGCACCAATCCAAGGGCTTCACATGTATTAACTCATTTAAATTCCACAGCAACCCCATGAGGTAAGGATTCTTGTTATCCTCATTTTATAAATGAGGAAACTAAGACACAGAGAGATTACATTACTTGTCCGAAGTCAATAGGTCTTAAGCGGCAGAGCACAGTTTGTACCTGGAAATCCTGAGCCCTGAGTCTTTGCTAACCACTGAATTGTCCTGCAACAGGTAGCTCCGCCCTGCATTCAAACTACAGCCCAACCCAGCCTTAACTTCCATCCTCAACTCTCACCATTCACACTTTATACCCTGACCCCGCCAGTAACAGAATCCTCTAGAGATAAATTCCATTGCCACAAAATAGATGATGAATGATACCAGAAAGAAGGAAACAGACAAAGAATGTGGGACATTTCATAGGGCAACTGACCTGGTTTCTTCAACAAGTCAGTGGTAGAGAAAAACAAGTTACAAAAGAGGGGAGGAATGCTCTAGATTCAAAAACTTAAAAATATTAACAACCAAATATGAAGTGTGGTTCCTGTTTGGATCCTGCCCAGCTTGAATAAATCAACCCCAAAAAGACCAAAAAAAAGAACAATTTGTATTTCCCTAGTTAGTCTGAAAGACTGTCCAAAGAAACTAAACTATAACTATGTGTGAACAGCCAATGATGTTGGACCAATGGGTCCAGATTCTGGTAAGACTCTGAAATGACCTGTTAAGGAATTTTGCTATTATATAAACATCATCGTTTTCAGATTTCCAGATTTAACCTTAGGCTGAGTCCCAACAGCACAAGCTTTTCTTTCTATGGCTCACTAGGGCTCCCCTTCTATGGACTTCATTTTCAATCATCACCTATTATATACCCTGACATTTCTGCCTCTCTGTGCTTCTCCAATAACTGCAAAATGTGAAAGTAAGTGTTAGTCAATCAGTCATGTCCTACTCTTTGTGATTCCATGGACTGTAGCCCACCAGACTCCTCTGTCCCTGGAAGTCTCCAGGCAAGAATACTGGAGTGGGTAGCCATTCACGTTTCCAGGGGATCTTGGGTCTCCCATATTGCAGGCAGATTCTTTACCATCTGAGCCACCAGGGAAGCCCACAAATAGAAGAGATGAGCCCAAAGGATTCAAATTCTAGCTCTGCTTCTCATTGCAGCCAAAATTAGTCAGGTTTCTGATTTTGGCCTACCAAGAAAAGGCTAAGGAATTTTGGGGACTAGATCAATATTATTATGGAAGATTGAGGGACTGTAATCAAATAAATGAATAGAATTCTGAAAGTCAAAATGAGTGAGGAAGGAGTCATACTCTAATAGCTAGTAGAAGAATATATGCTAATAGGTATAAAAATTATGTAACACTATACACACATTACAGTATAATATAATTTTCCCAGGAATTTTGAAATACTTTCACCATTATATTTCTCAAGATATAAGAATTGCCGAGTATGTACCCTTCACCCGGAATGGCAATCTATTATTGTTGAACAAAATTTTTGCTCACTTTTACAATAGTCACGTGTTCGAGTATTGCAGTTTGGAAATAATGAAGTTACTCAAAAGTAAAATTTAAATGTTCAAAAAATATATTCTAAAAGCAAAGTAAGTTTAATGTAATTCAATAATATGGACAATAGTGACCATTCTTCCTCAACTTTAAGGAAGTATGCACATTTTTTTCCACATTTTAGCATATCTGAAATTGGCATATATCTTAACATCAATAGAATCCTACAGTTGAAAATGGCAGTATTTTCGCTCTTTCTCAGTGGAATATACACCAAGGGAAAGAAAGAATGCTGCATCTTAGAATCAATGGCTTATTAAATTTAGTGAAATACAGCATTAGATAAGAAACCAGAAATACCAAGAATGAGATGAGCTCCTGAAACAACAACTAATACTCAGTAGGAAGCAGACCTCTGTAAGATAGTGTTTCTGGGCAGTTGAAGAGATTCTAATTGACTGTTTCAATTTGCAGTTTACTAAGACTGAATAGTGATGATTCACTTGGTTGCATGATGTTGAACACAAACAGGGCGGCTCTGTTTGCAGACTGTAAAGCATGGTTTTCTGGGGTCTCCTGGTCTACTGTGTACAATAAAAACAGGCTTAAAGCAATTGCTATAGACATGAAGGAGTAAAAAGAAACATTGCCAAGTTACATCATCTCAGGCTTAGTAACCTATTTCAAGTAGCTTTGGCCACATCATAGAATCTAACTCATGAAAGCAAGGATGAAGGAATTATCTAGATCAGGGTTTCTCAACCCCTACACAATTGACATTTTGGACAAGATAATTTCTTTTGGGTGTGGAGGTATTGTGCTGTGCATTATAGGATGTTTAGCAGCATTCCTGACCCCTACCTACTAAGTGCCAATAGCACCATTCCCCGCCCCCTGCAAGTTCTGACACTAATACTGTTCCCAGACATTGTGAAATGTTGCAGGGTAGGGTGGAATCACAAAGGTATAGAAGTCCCCATCTATCTTCAATTGGATTTCTGTTTGAACTTTCTTGATAGTAAACTCCCAAAATATGCTATTCTCTAGATAAGAATACTGGAGTAGAAAGCCATTCCCTTCTACAGGAGATCTTCCCAACCCAAGAATCGAACCTGGGTCTCTTGCATTGCAGGCAGGTTCTTTATCATCTGAACCAGCAGGGAAGCCCAAAATGTGTTGGTTGGTGTTCAAAACTAATGCACGATTCCTTGTCAGATATTTGTATACGTATTTTTCCTCATTTAATTCTGAAAAAAAAAAACTATGAAAAATTACTACTTCATCCTCATTTTCAGAAGAAGAAAATGAGTTTAGAGAGATTAAGTAACAAGTAGAAGTTTGAAGCAGAGTTCAATCCAGCAAACTAACTCCTGACTTTTAATAACCCTCCACCACAAAAATCAGACAAACATTTGTAAGACTTGTGTTTATGTTGTACATATACATATTTATAACTACTATAAAATATATGTTTATTCAAGTTTTCAAAACTGATCTAATTTCAAGAAGATCAGATTTTCTAATGTCATGCTGTCAATAGGATGGCAGAAGTTTCCAAGCAGAGAAGGTTGTCAGAGGGACAAATGTCAGATCATTCATTCTTCTTGGTTGAAGGCTCAGAAGTTGTCTCAGAGCAGCACACCATCAGAGACAATGATCATTTTGATGTTTCCCCAGCTGGAGTGGAGGTGGTTGCAGGGGACAGGGGCTTCCTTCTGCAGTAAGAAGTGAAGTTCTCATCCCTGAACTAGTTTGCCTGCCCTGGCAGCACGCAAAAAATACACACGAAAAATGACATGAAAAATACAGGCGCCTCCATCAGGCAAGTATTGTTGGGGATTTCCCAGTGGTCTGAGAGTTCTTTGGCATACTTTCAATAACTGACATCCAAACAATAAGAAATCTGGTTTTCAGTGAGGTAATTACCCCATAAACCTGCACCATCTGGACACCTAAGCAGTGTGTTACAACACATGGAACAAACGGCACACCTGAGTAAGCTTACAGTCACTGAAACACTATCTCTTCAATGACAAGAATATGTCAAAATTATTGCTCTATTTGTATGCAGGCTAACAAAGTCTTACAGACTTACAAAGTCTCTAAAGTCTTATTGCAGATGCTTGCTCGCTCTTTCTTTTGCAGAATGCTGGGGATCTTGAAAGTGTGTGTTTTGTTTTGTTTTTTTTTTCACTTATTAGTTTAGATCAGGAATATATCCACTAGAGTTTGGTCCAGATTCACAACCTCCAAATCAGGGACCACCTCTGCCCACGAAGATCCAAGACTGAGAATCTTTGGCCTCATCACCAAGTGTTTCTGTTTGCACGAATTAAATGGAAATTTCATGCCAATCCTTTCACTGCTGAGCAACCCTTCAGCTTTTTTACACAGAAATAATGCAGAAACATCTAAAAATAGAGTATTTCAAAGACTGGTAGAGAATGGCTGTTCCATTTTCATTAGTGATCACAAGCCCCTTGACAGTGGAGAATTCATTAACTAGTCAGTGATCATACTCAAGAAGTTTTCAGAACGCTTTGCCAAAGTCAGTCAACTTAGAAATGGTAACTAACTTCTAGGGCCATCTTGCCACTGTGAAGAAATTTATTATACATACATGTGAGTTTGAGTGTGTGCATGCTAAGTCACTTCAGTTGTGTCTGACTCTTTGCAACCCCATGGACTGTAGCCTGGAAGGCTCTTCTGTCCATGGAATTTTCCAGGTAAGAACACTGGACTGGGTTGCCATTTTCTCCTTCAGGGGATTTTCCAACCCAGGGATCAAACCCATGTCTCTTATGTCTCCTGCATTGGCAGGCAGGTTCTTTACCACTAAAACCACCTGGGAAACCCACATGTGAGTTTACAAGAAGTGAATTTGATGTAAGGACCAGGTCCAAATCCAGGGTATTTATTTTTCTTGAAAGCAATTCTATCTCTCTTTTAGACAATGCTTATCAATTTACTTAGTCTCTCTGTGCCTCAAGTTTCCTTCTATTTGTTAATTAACATGTATCTGTTGATTCTCCCATGTGCCAAACTATAGGCTCAGCAGGTAAAATGCCAAAGAAATGAACAACAACAAAAATCTTTCCTTGCAGAGTTTACATTCAAGTGGACAAAAATGTGCAATCAACAAATATGTAAGTATAATATATAGCGTGTCAGATAGTGGTAAATTCTATGAAAAAAAAAAACCAGGAAAGAAAATAGATAATCCTAATATTGAAGGGCATGAAAGGCATTGCAGTTTCAAATGGGGCTGTTCGAGGTTTTTCTTTAAGGTTGCATTTGCACAAGGTTCTGAAAGAGTGAAAGTGTGACCTGTGTGGCTATTGTCTGGGGGAAAGCATTTTAGAGGAAAAAGCAAGTGCAAAAGCCCTGGGGTACAAGGATGTGTGGTGTGTTCCAGGAACAGCAAGGTGGTTGGTGTAGCTGGAGCTGAGTAAGCAAAGGGGAGGCAACAGGAGGCCATATCTTGGCCTTTTAGGTCATGATAAGGACATGGGCTTAAAGCTCTAGACTTAGATCATCAGAGTCTAGAGTATTTGTTTTCAGCAGAGTGGCATGACTTGTACTTTAAAAGGATTATACTATCTGTTAAGTGAGGATTAGACTATAGGGAAGCACAAAGGCAACTGCTTACTCATCAAAAATCATCAAGTAGCAGCCATTGAATAATCAAAGCACAAGACAACTATGTTGGTGTAGTTTTGTTCCCAAGTTATGTCCGATTCTTTGCATCCCTATGGACTGAAGCATGCCAGGCTTCTCTGTCCTTCACTATCTCCCAAAGTTTGCTCAGATTCGTGTCCATTGAGTTGGTGATTCCATCCAACCATCACATGATCTGTTGCCTTCTTCTCCTCCTGCCCTCAATCTTTCCCAACATCATGGTCTTTTCCAATGAGTTGGCTCTTCGCATCAGGTAGCCAAAGTGTTGGAGCTTCAGCTTCAGCATGAGTCCTTCTAATGAATATTCAGGATCGATTTCCTTTAAGATTGACTGGTTTGATGTCTTTGCTGTCCAAGGGACTCTCAAGCATCTTCTCCAGCACCACAATTCGAAGGCATCAATTCTTCAGCACTCAGCCTTCTTTATGGTCCAGCTCTCACATCTATACGTGACTACTGGAAAAACTAAAGCTTTGACTCTACAGACCTTTGTCAGAAAAGATATTTCTCTGCTTTTTAATATGCTATCTAGGTTTGTCAGAGTTTTCCCTCCAAGGGGCAAGGAAGAAGCTCCTTCTTCCAAAGAGCATATGGCTTGGGCTGAAATAAGACTGGTAAAAAAAAAAAAAAAAAAAAAAAACACCAAAACTTTTTAATGTGAACCAGGGAAAATGCTTCTTTTCTTTTTTAAATAAATTATTTATTTATTTATTTTTGGCTGTGCTAGTTCTCATTGCTGTGTGGGCTTTTCTCTAGCTGCAGCAAGCAGGGACTACTCTTTAGTTCAGTGCACAGATTTCCCATTACAGTGTCTTCTCTTGTTGCACAGCATGGGCTCTAGGTGTGGAGACTTTAGTAATTGCTCCAATTGGGTTCAGTAGTTGTGGCTTGTAGGCTCTAGAGCACAGACTCAACAGTTGTGTCACACAGGCTTAGTTGTTCTATGGAATGAGGAATCTTCTCAGATCAGGGATCAAATCCATGTTCCCTGCATTGGCAGGCAAACTCTTCACCACTAAGCAACCAGGCAAGTCCCAGATGGGTAAATATTATTGAATTCTAGGTATGTGACTGAGGTAGAGTCATCAGAATGTCAATGGAATGAATGTGAGATATGAAAGAAATCAAGGATGACTCCAAGATTTTGGCTCAAGGAAATAGAAGGATGGGGACTTCCCTGGTGGTCCAGTGGCTAAGACCCTGTACTCCCAATGAAGGGGGCCTGGGTTTGACCCCTGGTCAGGGAACTAGATCCAACAAGCCAAAACAAAGAGTTCCCCTGCAGCAAATAAGACCCAGCATAGCCAAATAAATAAACAAATAAATATTTTTTTGAAAAGGAAAGAGAAGGGTGGAGTTTCCTGAGATGAGGGAGACAGTGTAAGAAGCAGGTTTGCTAGGCAGGAGTGTGGGAGGAGACACTGAGGAAATCAGGAATTCCAACCAGGAAATGATAAGTGTGGTCCGACATCTAAAGGGACACGGTGAGTAAGTAATTGGTTGTATGAATCTGGAGCAGGGGACAGGGCTGCACTGGGAATAGAACTTTGGCAATCATCACATTGTTATTGTTGTTGTTCAGTCACCAAGTCGTGTTCAGCTCTTCTCAATCCTGTGGACTGCAGCACACCAGGCTACCCTGTCCCTCACCATCTCCCAGAGTTTGCCCAAGTTCATGTCCATCGAATCAGTGATGTCATCCAAACATCTCATCCTCTGTTGTTCCCTTCTGTTCCTGCCTTCAATCTTTCCCAGAATCAGGGTCTTTTCTAATGAGTCAGCTCTTCACATCAAGTGGACAGAATATTGGAGATTCAGCTTCATCATCAGTTCTTCCAATGTATATTCAGAATTGATTTCCTTTAAGATTGACTGGTTTGATCTCCTTACTGTCCAAACTACTCCCAAGAGTCTTCTCCAGCACCACAGTTTGAAAGCATTGACTCTTCAGCACTCTGCCTTCTTTATGGTTCAGCTCTCACAACCATATGTGACTACTGAGAAAACCGTAGCCTTGACTATATGGACCTTAGTTGGCAAAGTGACGTCTTTGGTTTTTAACACACTATCTAGGTGTGTCATAGCTTTTCTGCCAGGAAGCAATCATCTTCTTCATGGCTGAATCATCACATAGAGATGGCATTTTTAACTCTGAGACTAGATGAGAGTCATCAAAGAGTAAGCCTCCAGAACTCAGTGGTCCATGCAATAATGAAGCAGCAGAGAGGAAGGCTGAGGAAGAGCTGCCAGTGATGTGGGGAAGCTGAGAACTGACAAAAGGAGTAGGAATTGAGCAGCTCTGTCAAGCTCTTCTGAGGTCTCATGAGATGAGGATGGAACTGACTACAGGAATCACAGCACTGAGATCACTGATGACCCTGGCAAGAGTCTTTTCTTACAAAGAGAGTCAGAAGAATTAAAAAGAGTATAGACAGTTCTTTCAAGAAGTTTTGCCCTGAATGTCTGAAGGAAAGGGACAATAGATTAAGAGGGATTTGATGTCAAGACAAACTTTTTAAAAATCAACTTTATTGAGGTGTGACTTACATACAATACAATTCATCAATTTTGGGTGTACAGTTCAGTGAGTTCTGACAAATGTGTACATCTCTGTAAGTACTACCTCAATCAAGATGTAAAATATTTTCATCACCTCAATAACTACTTTGGTGCTTCTTCCCATCAATCAACCTCTCATCCCCAGACCCAGGAAACCATTGATCTGTTTTCTGTCACTGTAAATGAAATTCAAATTTTTAGAGTTTCAAATAAATAGAATCATACAGTGTGTCATCTTTCATGTCCAACTTATTTTGCTCAGCATATTGTTTCTGAGAATTATCCATGCTGATCTGTCAATTGCTACTACTTCCTTCCCATTATTGAGTAGTGTTTTATTGTACAGATATACCACAGCTTTTTTATCCATTCATCTATTGACAGATATTTAATTATTTCCAGTTTGAGCTGTTATGAATAAAGCTGATATAAACATTCATTTTAAGTCTTTTGTGAGTTTTTCATTCAAACAGAGATATTTTTATTTAAAATCAAGAAATGTGGGAATTATAATTTCAATTATGGTAGTGCTGAGATTTCAAGTATGTCATAAAATCTTAGTACAGGGATGACATAGCTCCTTGAACAATAAGCAAGCATTCTTCACCTATATTTATTTATTCATTACTGTACTCTAATAGCTCATGAAGATATTGGCTCCAAGTAACACATAATCTAGTGGGGAAAAAAAGTGTAAGTAAATTGAATGAAGGTGGACTCCTTAATAGAATGTGCAGTAAACTCAAGGGACTAATTGTCCAGAGAGACAAAACTGGCCACAACTATAACTTGGCTTAAGAAAATGTTTGTAGATAGTGATATTATGAGTTATCATGTAAAGAATGAATATCCCAATGTTACAAAAAAAAGTCAGAAACACATTCCTAACCCTGAAGATCATCATCCTCTTCATCACTGACTGCACCCACCATGCTCCCCAAGAAAGCCATTGTGGATCCCCAAGAAAGCCATCTTGGATGCATTATTAGCAGTTGGCAGCCTTCCCATCATTTGATGACCAACCGCTAGTGTGTGATCAGAGAAGCTTAGCGTGTTTGTTTCTAGTCCTGCCTGACTCACCTTTAGTGTGATCTGGTATAACTCTCCTAACTTTCTATGCTATCGCTTTCTTTTTTGTGAAGTAGAAATACAACATCTGAGTGGGATTAATGAAGAAATGTTATAGGATGTGCTTCCTGACAACAAAGTGAAGTGTGAGAACTGACAGCAAAATATTAGCATGAGGACATGAGTTTCTCTCTGTTCCCAAAACTTTAACTATTAAAAATATACTTATTACACCCTACTCCTGTCAACCCACTAGTAACTGGTGGCCCAAAGTGTACTGACATCTGAGAACTGACCTGGCACTTGCAACTAGTCTTAGGTGTTGCTAGAAGTTGATCTGATGCTCACAGTTGAGCATGGGGTATCACGTTTAACATAATTTCACACAACACTGGCCTCAGCCACGGACGGTCACTCCAAGGCCGTGATAAAGTGAGTAAAAAGAAGAGCATTTTCTCATTTTATTTAAGAAGAGACAGAAATATGCTCATTATGCAATCCACAAAATACCAAATAATCCAGCTGCTCCTAGCTAGCATGATTGACTGCTCGCTCTTCACTAATTACAGTTTTATCCTTGCTCTAGACTCTCCTCCCTATAAATAAGACTTATGAGATGCGTACTCATAGAATTATCCCTGCTTTCTGACAGAAGCCACTCTAGACTCACCCCCAAGTCACCCAACCCAAGTCCAGATCCTGTAATGTCATTTCTAACACCTTCTCATCAAGACATCCCACAGATCCCCATGCTGTCAGTTCTCCCTTACTACCATGAGCAATCAATTCAGCATATATAATTACATATGTGCCCCCGATGGTCTTTGCCCAGAAGACATTGACAATGTATTTGTCCCAAATTTTCAGTACAGGAACAGGGAAGCAGGGTTCAAAATGTTACATTTCTCAGAAGTATTAACACTTGACAAACCTTACTCTTGTTTAAAAACCTTTCTGGGAAAAGAAAGTGATTTCCTACCAGTAAATATAACGTCCCAACAAGGAATGGGATGGAGGAGGTAACACTGAGATAGAGGACGTCAACCAGAGTTCCTCCTCAGATCCCTGCCTTCTCAGTCCTGGCCAGTTATAGACACAGCCTTGCCAACACTCTAAATCAATCAGCCCTGACCAGGAAAGGGATTAACACCAATGTGAAGAGTCTGGAATTCATCTTGCTGCTGCGGGCCTGGTGTCTGACGTCCCCAAGCACCAGGATGCAGCTCTGTTCTCTCACCAAACTTCAGCCTCAATTTCCTGCTTAGTATTCCAGTCTACTGCTGGGTCTGGAGCTTTGCCTGGAACCATCACAGTCCACTGGGCAGGGATCCAATACTTTGTGGTGGCCTTGCCCTTATCCCTCCCCTGGAGGTTGTAGTTTGTTCCTTCTATTCCCAGTTGCTGGTGGAGGTATCATTCCAAATGTGCTTATCCGCAGGAGCCATGATGTGGCTGACCTTCCTGACACTGCAAATTGTACCATTGGCTCTGCAGCCCTTCTGCTGAGAAAGTTCCCCAGCCCTGGGCCATCTGGTCCTACGTTTCTCCAGCACTTCCTTGTGGCCAATGGCAGCACTCCTGACCGTGGGGCCCACCCAAGCTATAACAGCCCCAGCTCACCAGACACAGCTTATTCATATGCAACAGGACACCTTCCTTGGCCATCACCCAGCAGAGAAAGTTGCTACAAGAACCAGTGTGCTGAGTCTTTAGGGCTTCCAGACGTATTTTCAGATCCAGGGAAACAACACGAAACAGGAGGGGGTTGCCTCCTACCACATCGAGTGCATATCAAGAAGTACAGTCATTACTCTATGCACCCACATCACTTTTGGGGAGCAACTAAATGCAACTTCAAAACTCCAATGACTTAAAAATGCGTAAAGAGTTGATCAGTAGTTGAGTATTGAGTACTTACTAGATATCTAAAGACCTCATAAGTACTCCATAAAAATTTGTTTAACTAAGGAAAAGATTTGACAGATGGCAAAATTAAAGTCCAGTTTATACTGCTTTTGATCAGTATTACTCAGCTAAAAAGCATAGAATTGAAACAAAACGAAACTCTCCTAGCTCTGCCTATTATTCCTTCTACTAGAGCCATGTCCTCATTAAGTAGATACTGGTTAATTCATAACGGTACTAACCTCAAACCCCATTTTTACTGGTCTTTTATCTCTAAAATTATTGAAGCTTTACTAGCTTTTGGAAACTAATATGGGTTGCTCAAGCACTTGATCAAGAAATATGCCACCTATGTACCTGAACTCTGTGGCAAAATTGGGATAGGAACTCAATCATTACCAAAAGTCTAGAAACAATTTTATCATGCAAAATATTTAAATATAAAATAATATTATAAAATGCATAATATCTTCTTGTCCTTTAACTACAGAGTAGAAAGTATAGGCAATAAAGAGCCATGGGTGGAAGAGGTGGACACAGAAAAAGGATTGAAGGCCAAAAACACTTATTTGCAAATTTCCTAGAATGAAACCTATCCTACCCCTCATCTTTTCAGAAAAGGAAGCTTAACAGGAAGAATACAGGTTACACCACTGTCCTTCCTAAAATGCTCAAATGTTGCTGGAAAGAACACAACTCATATTAAAACACAAACACCAGATGTGTTAGACCTAACTTTCATTTACATTGCACTAGAAAGAATCCCTTTAATCAGATGACTTGATTGCCTTGCTGTTCAAAGTGTGGTCCTCCGAGGACCAGCAGCATCAGCATCACCTAGAAGTTTATAAGAAAGGCAGGCTCTCAGTTCAATTCAGTTCAGTCACTCAGTCGTGTCCGACTATTTGCGACCCCATGAATCGCAGCACGCCAGGCCTCCCTGTCCATCACCAACTCCTGGAGTTCACCCAAACCCATGTCCATTGAGTCGGTGATGCCATCCAACCATCCCATCCTCTGGCGTCCCCTTCTCCTCTTGCCCTCAATCTTTCCCAGCATTAGGGTCTTTTCAAATGAGTCAGCTCTTCGCATCAGGTATTTGGAAATGCCAAAGTATTGGAGTTTCAGCTTTAGCATCAGTCCTTCCAATGAACACCCAGGACTGATCTCCTTTTGGATGGACTGGTTGGATCTCTTTGCGGTCCAAGAGGCTCTCAAGAGTCTTCTCCAACACCATAGTTCAAAATCATCAATTCTTCGGCACTCATCTTTCTTTATAGTCCAACTGTCACATCCATACATGACCACAGGAAAAACCATAGCCTTGACTAGATGGACCTTTGTTGACAAAGTAATGTCTCTGCTTTTTAATATGCTGTCTAGGTTGGTCATAACTTTCCTTCCAAGGAGTAAGCATCTTTTAATTTCATGGCTGCAATCACCATCTGAAGTGATTTTGGAGCCCAGAAAAATAAAGTCAGCCACTGTTTCCACTGTGTCCCCATCTATCTGCCATGAAGTGATGGGACTAGATGCCATGATCTTAGCTTTCTGAACGCTGAGCTTTAAGACAACTTTTTCACTCTCCTCTTTCACTTTCATCAAGAGGCTTTTGAGTTCCTCTTCACTTTCTGCCATAAGGGTGGTGTCATCTGCATATCTGAGGTTATTGATATTTTTCCCGGCAATCTTGATTCCAGCTTGTGCTTCTTCCAGTCCAGCATTTCTCATGATACACTTACTTTGCATATAAGTTAAATAAGCAGGGTGACAATATACAGCCTTGATGTACCCCTTTCCCTATTTGGAACCAGTCTGTTGTTCCATGTCCAGTTCTAACTGTTGCTTCCTGACCTGCATACAGGTTTCTCAAGAGGCAGGTCAGGTGGTCTGGTATTCCCATCTCTTTCAGAATTGTCCACAGTTTATTGTGACCCACACAGTCAAAGGCTTTGGCATAGTCAATAAAGCAGAAATAGATGTTTTTCTGGAACCCTCTAGCTTTTTCAGTGATCCAGTAGATGTTGGCAATTTGATCTCTGGTTCTTCTGCCTTTTCTAAAACCAGCTTGAACATCAGGAAGTTCACGGTTCACCTATTGCTGAAGCCTGGCTTGGAGAATTTTGAGCATTACTTTACTAGCATGTGAGATGAGTGCAATTGTGCGGTAGTTTGAGCATTCTTTGGCATTGCCTTTCTTTGGGATTGGAATGAAAACGGACCTTTTCCAGTCCTGTGGCCACTGCTGAGTTTTCCAAATTTGCTGGCATATTGAGTGCAGCACTTTCACAGCATCATCTTTCAGGATTTGAAATAGCTCAACTGGAATTTCATCACCTCCACTGGCTTTGTTCGTAGTGATGCTTCCTAAGGCCCACTTGACTTCACATTCCAGGATGTCTGGCTCTAGGTGAGTGATCATACCATCTCTCAAGTGCTCCCCAGATCCTGTCAGCAGAATCTGCAGCCTGCCAAGATCTGTGGGTGACACACATGACATCTGAGAGGATCTGCAGTCAGTGGTTCTAAAGAGGCACACTTGACTGGTTCAAACAAGAGATAGTCTGGTTCTTAGACATCTTTAAAACATGGGTGGGAAAGAGAGCAGAGGATGGGAGAAGGTGCCAAAAACAAACTGGACTTCTTAGCATGTTCCATAAAGAGCTAATGACCTGAAAACACATGCTTCCATTGGAAATCAACTGCTTGTATAATGGATTGCTGAGACCTGTGAGATTCACCTGACAGTGATGACATATGAACCATACAAGCAACATGTGTATAAGAATGAACTCAGACCCTTGTGACTCGCCTGTTGGCTGCAGTGTTGGGCAAGCGAAGTTATGGAACTCTCTGAGGCACCCAAATTATGGCCAAAGTTGTGGTTTTTCAGTCTCTAAGTTATGTCCGACTCTTTTCAACCTCAGCATGCCCAGCTTCCCTGTCCTGCACTATCTCCCTGAATTTGCTCAGGTACACCCATGTACACTCAGGTACACCCAGGTATGAGGAGACCTGTAACCTCATGTTCCTATGAGTGTGTGTCCAAGCTCTGATTTGTTTGCAAAACCCTCCAAGCTAGGTAACATGCAGAAGTGTGCATTTACCTAGAGAAAGAGAATCAAGAGCTGCTGCTCTAATGAAATAAACTACTTGTTTTCTCTTATTCCACTAAAACCAAATTACCTAAACAGTATCTTTTTCAACATAATTACTTATGCTTAAGATGCAAATAAAAACAAGAAAAGTACTCCAGCCTCTATAATATGTCTCTCTTCTTCTTCTTCTTCTTTTAACCAACTATCTGCTTGGAAGCCTGACTGCACAAACACCTGAAAGCTTTAATTATCTGTTTTTTCTGGGGTGGAATCTAAACCTCAAGAATTAATGAAAGTATCCCACGTTGAAGGTCAGGAAGGGCGGCAGTGAGGAGATACCCCTCGTGCAAGGTAAGGAGCAGCAGCTGCACTTTTCTGGAGCAGCTGTGAAGAGATAACCCACGTCCAAGGTAAGAGAAACCCAAGTAAGACGGTAGGTGTTGCAAGAGGGCATCAGAGGACAGACAAACTGAAACCATACTCACAGAAAACTAGTCAGTCTAATCACACTAGGACCACAGCCTTATCTAACTCAATGAAACTAAGCCATGACATGTGGGGCAACCCAAGATGGGTGGGTAATGATGGAGAGATCTGACAGAATGTGATCCACTGGAGAAGGCAATGGCAAACCACTTCAGTATTCTTGCCTTGAGAACCTCATGAACAGTATGAAAAGGCAAAATGATAGGATACTGAAAGAGAAACTACCCAGGTCAGTAGGTGCCCAATATGCTACTGGAGATCAGTGGAGAAATAACTCCAGAAAGAATGAAGGGATGGAGCCAAAGCAAAAGGAATACCCAGCTGTGGATGTGACTGGTGATTAAAGCAAGGTCCTATGCTGGAAAGAGCAATATTGCATAGGAACCTGGAATGTCAGGTCCATGAATCAAGGCAAATTGGAAGTGGTCAATCAAGAGATGGCAAGAGTGAACATCAACATTCTAGGAATCTGCAAACTAAAATGGACTGGAATGGGTGAATTTAACTCAGATGACCATAATATCTACTACTGCGAGCAGGAATCCCTCAGAAGAAATGGAGTAGCCATCATGGTCAACAAAACAGTCCGAAATGCAGTACTTGGATGCAATCTCAAAAACGACAGAATGATCTCTGTTTGTTTCCAAGGCAAACCATTCAATATCACAGTAATCCAAGTCTATGCCCCAACCAGTAATGCTGAAGAAGCTGAAGTTGAATGGTTCTATGAAGACCTATGAGACCTTTTAGAACTAACACCCAAAAAAAAATGTCCTTTTCATTATAGGGGACTGGAATGCAAAAGTAAGAAGCCAGGAAACACCTGGAGTAACAGGCAAATTTGGCCTTGGAATACAGAATGAAGCAGGGCAAAGACTAATAGAGTTTTGCCAAGAAAATGCACTGGTCATGGCAAACACTCTCTTCCAACAATGCAGGACTCTACATGTGGATATCACTAGATGGTCAACACCGAAATCAGATTGATTATATTCTTTGCAGCCAAAGATGGAGAAGCTCTATACAGTCAACGAAAACACGACCAGGAGATGACTGTGGCTCAGATCATGAACTCCTTATTGCCAAATTCAGACTTAAATTGAAGAAAGTAAGGAAAACCACTAGACCATTCAGGTATGACCTAAATCAAATCCCTTACGATTATACAGTGGAAGTGAGAAATAGATTTAAGGGCCTAGATCTGATAGATAAAGCGCCTGATGAACTATGGACTGATGTTCGTGACATTGTACAGGAGACAGCGATCAAGACCATCCCCATGGAAAAGAAATACAAAAAAGCAAAATGGCTGTCTGGGGAGGCCTTACAAATAGCTGTGAAAAGAAGAGAAGGGAAAAGCAAAGGAGAAAAGGAAAGATATAAGCATCTGAATGCAGAGTTCCAAAGAATAGCAAGAAGAGATAAGAAAGCCTTCTTCGGCGATCAATGCAAAGAAATAGAGGAAAACAACAGAATGGGAAAGACTAGAGATCTTTTCAAGAAAATTAGAGATACCAAGGGACCATTTCATGCAAAGATGAGCTTGATAAAGGACAGAAATGGTATGGACCTAACAGAAGAAGAAGATATTAAGAAGAGATGGCAAGTATACACAGAAGAACTGTACAAAAAAGATCATCACGACCCAGATAATCACGATGATGTAATCACTCATCTAGAGCCAGACATCCTGGAATGTGAAGTCCAGTGGGCCTTAGAAAGCATCACTATGAACAAATCTACTGGAGGTGATAGAATTCCAGTGGAGCTCTTTCAAATCCTGAAAGATGATGCTGTGAAAGTGCTGCACTCAATATGCCAGCACATTTGGAAAACTCAGCAGTGGCCACAGGACTGGAAAATGTCCGTTTTCATTCCAATCCCAAAGAAAGGCAATGCCAAAGAATGCTCAAACTACCACACGATTGCACTCATCTCATATGCTAGTAAAGTAATGCTCAAAATTCTCCAAGCCAGGCTTCAGCAATAGGTGAACCGTGAACTTCCTGATGTTCAAGCTGGTTTTAGAAAAGGCAGAGGAACCAGAGATCAAATTGCCAACATCTGCTGGGTCATTGAAAAAGCAAGAGAGTTCCAGAAAAATATCTATTTCTGCTTTATTGACTATGCCAAAGCCTTTGACTGTGTGGGTCACAATAAACTGTGGACAATTTTGAAAGAGATGGGAATACCAGACCACCTGACCTGCCTCTTGAGAAACCTATATGCAGGTCAGGAAGCAACAGTTAGAACTTGACATGGAACAACAGACTGGTTCCAAATAGGGAAAGGTGTACGTCAAGGCTGTATATTGTTACCCTGCTTATTTAACTTATATGCAGAGTACATCATGAGAAACGCTGGACTGGAAGAAACACAAGCTGGAATCAAGATTGATGGGAGAAATATCAATAACCTCAGATATGCAGATGACACCACCCTTATGGCAGAAAGTGAAGAGGAACTCAAAAGCCTCTTGATGAAAGTGAAAGTGGAGAGTGAAAAAGTTGGCTTAAAGCTCAACATTCAGAAAACGAAGATCATGGCATCCGGTCCCATCACTTCATGGGAAATAGATGGGGAAACAGTGGAAACAGTGTCAGACTTTACTTTTTTTGGACTCCAACATCACTGCAGATGGTGATTGCAGCCATGAAATTAAAAGACGCTTACTCCTTGGAAGGAAAGTTATGACCAACCTAGATAGCATATTCAAAAGCAGAGACATTACTTTGCCAACAAAGGTCCGTCTAGTCAAGGCTATGGTTTTTCCTGTGGTCATGTATGGATGTGAGAGTTGGACTGTGAAGAAAGCTGAGCGCCAAAGAATTGTTGCTTTTGAACTGTGGTGTTGGAGAAGACTCTTGAGAGTCCCTTGGACTGCAAGGAGATCCAACCAGTCCATTCTGAAGGAGATCAGCCCTGGGATTTTTTTGGAAGGAATGATGCTAAGGCTGAAACTCCAGTACTTTGGCCACCTCATGTGAAGAGTTGACTCATTGGGAAGGACTCTGATGCTGGGAGGGATTGGGGGCAGGAGGAGAAGGGGATGACAGAGGATGAGATGGCTCGATGGCATCACTGACTCGATGGACGTGAGTCTGCGTGAACCCCGGAAGTAGTTGATGAACAGGGAGGCCTGGCATGCTGCGATTCATGGGGTCACAAAGAGTTGGACATGACTGAGTGACTGAACTGACTGAACTTCTTTGGCCAGTAGGGAGCAGTGAAGGGAAGCAGAAGAAGAATTGCCTGCAGGCAACAGGCTTCTCTCCCTGGGGCAGATATAAGCAAAACCAACCACAGTTAAGACGACACTCCCTTGGACTGCCAGAAGATCAGACCAGGAAATCCTAAAGAAAATCAATGCTGAATATTTATTGGAAGAACAGATGCTGAAGCTGAAACCCCAATTCTTTGGCCAACTGATGTGAAGAGCTTACTCAGTGGAAAAGACCCTGATGCTGGGAAAGACTGGAGGCAGGAGGAAAAGGGGACAACAGAGGATGAGATGGTTGGATGGCATCATTGACTCAATGGACATGAATCTGAGCAAACTCCGGGAGATAGTAAAGGACAGGGAAGCCTGGCATGCTGCAGTCCATGGGGTCACAAAGAGTTGGACACAACTTAGTGACTCAACAATCACAATTACAAACCAAAAAATCTGCTGTTGGGCCTGGTAGGAATGGGCATGCATGCTAAGTTGCTTCAGTCATATCTGACTCTTTGCAACCCTATGGACCATAGCTCGCCAGGCTCCTCTGTCCATGGGATTCTCCAGGCAAGAATACTGGAGTGGGTTGCTGTGCCCTGCTCCATGGGATCTTTCCAACCTAGAGACTGAACCCACATCTCTTACATCTACCTGAATTGGGATGGATTCTTTACCACTAGGGCCAATTGGGAAGCCCCAGGAGACAGCACCTCAGAAGAAGCAGAAATTACCCATGAATTCAGAAGAGGGAAATTCCAGGAAGCAGTTAGAAAGGAAAACAAAAGAGAAATCAACTGATTGCATCCTAGAGTGAGCAGCTCTTGAAGTCCAAGTCCAGCCTGCAAGCGTGGCTCATGGAGTTTCTTCCAACAGAACTAGAATTCATGTCATTTGAAAAAATCACTCAGCATGTAGCCACTATCTCCCACATCCTTCTTGCTGATGAAGCCGCTTGTTTCCCCCAGACCAACACAATCAAGGTTGAGGACTTAACTTGCCAGTTACCCTATCATAAGAAGAAGTGATGGATTTTGGAGAAAGAAAAGGGATGGGGATGCAAGGAAAAAATCATTCCTCAACCAGCCAGAAAGCTTAAAGGCATGATGTCCATAATATAAGCATTTACCCACCCCACTCCTTTGTAAGACAATGACACCCTTTAACATTAGGAGTAAATTTGGACCCAGGCAGACCCCTAGGGACAGGTTCCAGAGCTCTATCTTTGTAAAAATGAACTGAGCCTAAGTACTTAAATTTGAATCTGGTTTTCTAAATACTGTTTAAAAATAAAGTGCCCTCCCATTTAAATCCTCCCAAGAAGTCTATCTATGCCTACATTGCCAAACTTTTTCAATTTTAAATATTTGGCCCTGCTTTACCATTAATATACACACTAGTGTGTGAGAAGGAAATGGCAACCCACTCCAGTGTTCTTGCCTGGAGAATCCCAGGGACGGGGAAGCCTGGTGGGCTGCCGTCTATGGGGTCTCACAGAGTCGGACACGACTGAAGTGACTCAGCAGTGTGTGCCCAACTCTGCAACCTATGGACTGTTGCCTGACAAGCTCCTCAGTCCATGGAATTTTCCAGGCAAGAATACTGGGTAGGTTGCCATTTCCTACTCTAGGAGATCTTCCCCATCCAGGGACTGAACCTACATCTTGTGTCTCCTATATTGGCAGATGGATTATTTACCACTGAGCCACCTGGGAAACCCCTAGCAATGATCACAGTAGATACAATTTCATGACTGCTTGTTCTGTGTCAGAAACTCTACTAGGTACATTATATCAGTTTAGTTCAGTCGCTCAGTCATGTCTGACTCTTTGCAACATGGATTGCAGCATGCAAGGCTTCCTTGTCCTTCACCAACTCCCAGAGCTTGCTCAAACTCACATCCATCGAGTTGGTGATGCCATCCAACCATCTCATCCCCTGTCATCCCCTTCTCCTCCTGTCTTCAATCTTTCCCAGCATCAGGGTCTTTTCCAAGGAGTCAGTTCTTCACATCAGGTGGTCAAAGTATTGGAGTTTTGGTTTCAGCATCAGTTCTTCCAATGAATATTCAGGACTGATTTTTCATTAGAATGGACTGCTTTGATCTCCTTGGAGTCTAAGAGACTTTCAAGAGTCTTCTCCAACACCACAGTTCAAAAGCATCAATTCTTTGACACTCAGCTTTCTTTATACTCCAACTCTCACATCCACACATGACTACAGGAAAAACCATAGCTTTGACTAAACAGACCTTTGTTGGCAAAAATAAAAAAAGTCTCTGCTTTTTAATGTGCTGTCTAGGTTGGTCATAGCTTTTATTCCAAGAAGCAAGCATCTTTAATTTCATGGCTACAGTCACCATCTGCAGTGATTTTAGAGCCCCAAAAAATAAAGTCTCTCACTGTTTTTATTGTTTCTCCGTCTATTTGCCATGAAGTGATGGGACTGGATACTATGATCTTAGTTTTTTGGTTTGTTGTTGTTGTCTATTTTTTAATTAATTTATTTATTTTTAATTAATTAATTTATTTTAATTGGAAGCTAATTACTTTACAATATTGTAGTGGTTTTTGCCATAGATTGACATGAATCAGCCATGGTTGTACCTGTGTTACCCATCCTGAACCCCCCTCCCACCTCCCTCCCCATCCCATCCCTCAGGGTCATCCCAGTACACCGGCCCTGAGCACTCCGTCTCATGCATCAAACCTGGACTGGCGATCTATTTCACATATTGATCTTAGTTTTTTGAATGTTGAGTCTTAAGACAACTTTTTCACTCTCTTTCACTTTCATCAAGAGGCTCTTTAGTTCTTCAATTTCTGCCATAAGGGTGGTGTCATCTGCATATCCGAAGTTATTGATATTTCTCCCAGCAATCTTGATTTCAGCTTGTGCTTCATCCAGCCTGGCATTTTGCATGATCTACTCTGCATATAAGTTAAATAAGCAGGGTGACAATGTACAGCCTTAACGTACCCCTTTCCCTATTTGGAACCAGTCTGTTGTTCCATGTCCAGTTCTAACTGTTGCTTCTTGACCTGCATACAGATTTCTCAGGAGGCGGGTAAGGTGGTCTGGTATTCCCATCTTTTTAAGAATTTTCCACAGTTTGTTGTGATCCACACAGTCAAAGGCTTTGGCATAGTCAATAAAGCAGAAGTAGATGTTTTTCTGAAACTCTCTTGCTTTTTCCATGATCCAACCCATGTTGGCAATTTGATCTCTAGTTTCTCTGGCTTTTCTAAATTCAGCTTGAACTTCTGGAAGTTCATGAATCACGTACTGTTGAAGCCTGGCATGAAGAATTTTGAGCATTACTTTACTAGCGTGTGAGATGAGTGCAATTGTGCACTCATAGTTTGAACATTCTTTGGCGTTGCCTTTCTTAGGGATTGAAATGAACACTGACCTTTTCCAGTCCTGTGGCCACTGCTGAGTTTTCCAAATTTGCTGGCATATTGAGTGCAGCACTTTCACAGCATCATCTTTTAGGATTTGAAATAGCTCAACTGGAATTCTATCACCTCCACTAGCTTTGTTTGTAGTGATGCTTTCTAAGGCCCACTTGATGTCACATTCCAGGATGTCTGCCTCTAGGTAAGTGATCACACCATCACAATTATCTTGGTCATGAAGATCTTTTTTGTGTAGTTCTTCTGTGTATTCTTGCTACCTCTTCTTAATATCTTCTGCTTCGTTAGGTCGATACAATTTCTGTCTTTTATTGTGTCCATCTTTGCACGAAAAGTTCCCTTGGTATCTCAAATTTTCTTGAAGAGATCTCTAGTCTTTCCCATTCTATTGTTTTCCTCTATTTCTTTGCATTGATCACTGAGGAAGTCTTCTTATCTCTCCTTGCTATTCTTTGGAACTCTGCATTAAAAGGGGTATATCTTTTCCTTTCTCTTTTGCCTTTCACTTCTCTTCTTTTCTCAGCTATTTGTAAGGCCTCCTCAGACAAGCATTTTGCCTTTTTTCATTTCTTTTTCTTGGGGATGGTCTTGATCACTGCCTCCTGTACAATGTCACGAATCTCCATCCATAGTTCTTCAGGCACTCTATTAGATCTAATCCTTTGAATCTATTTTTCACTTCCACTGTATATTTGTAAGGAATTTGATTTAGGTCATAACTGTCTTCAATTTAAGTCTGAATTTGGCAATAAGGAGTTCACAATCCGAGCCACAGTCAGCTCCCAGTCTTATTTTTGCTGACTGTATAGAGCTTCCCCATCTTTGGCTGCAAAGAATATAATCAATCTGATTTCAGTATTGACCATCTTGTGATGGCCACATGTAGAGTCTTCTCTTGTGTTGTTGGAAGAGGGTGTTTGCTATGACCAGTGCATTTTCTTGGCAAAACTCTGTTAACCTTTGCCCTGCTTCATTTTGTACTCCAAGGCCAAATTTTCCTGTTACTCCAGGTATCTCTTGACCTCTTACTTTTGCATTCCAGTCCCCTATGATGAAAAGGACATATTTTTTGGATATTAGTTCTAGAAGGTCTAGTAGGTCTTCACAGAACCGTTGCTTCAGCTTCTTCGGCATTACTGGTTGGGGCATAGACTTGGATTATTGTGATATTGAATGGTTTGCCTTGGAAACGAACAGAGATCATTCTGTTGTTTTTGAGATTGCACCCAAGAACTGCATTTAGACTCTTTTGTTGACTATGAGGGCTACTCCATTTCTTCTAAGGGATTCTTGCCCACAGTAGTAGATATAATGGTCATCTGAGTTAAATTCACCCATTCCGGTCCATTTTAGTTCGCTGATTCCTAAAATGTCGATGTTCACTCTTGCCATCTCCTGTTTGACCACTTCCAATTTGCCTTGATTCATGGGCCTAATACTCCAGGTTCATATGCATTATTGTTCTTTTCAGCATCAGACTTTATTTCCATCACCAGTTACATCCACAACTTGGCATTGTTTTCATTTTGGCTCTGTCTTTTCATTCTGTCTGGAGTTATTTCTCCACTCTTCTCCAGTAGCATATTGAGTACCTACTGACCTGGGGAGTTCATCTTTCAGTGTCCTATCTTTTTGTCTTTTCCTATTGTTCATGGGGTTGTCAAGGCAAGAATCCTGAAGTGGTTTGCTATTCCCTTCTCCACTGGGCCATGTTTTGTCAGAACTCTCCACGTTGATTCGTCCACCTTGGGTGGCCCTGCCGTGTAGGTACATTATATGGAGGTATATTATATGGTCTGTTGCTGATACCTCAACTACCATTCTGTTTGGCAGATACTGTACATTAGAGATGAAGACAAGGTTCAACTAAGTTATTCCTTTCATGGGCTCCGCAACCTCCTTGGTTAATTCCACAAGTAAGCATTAATAGAAATAACCATATCCACTGCAGAGTTGTGGCCTGCCTATTGTGGACCAGCCTTCTTTCTAGATGTTCATAAACACTAGTTTATTTAACTCGGACAAAAGTCTTGTGAGCTAGATCTAATTTTTCCTGAGATCTGGGTGAGAAAACTGAAATTCAGCCACACTGCTAAGGAGTGGCAAAAGTGAGAGTCTAGCATCGATTTTCTGGTGCTAATTTCAGTGCTTTCAGTTGCATCCCAAACCAACACGTAAAGCGCAGCAGGTCATAGAGCCACTTCTGTAATGTGGCGGGAGAATGGTGGGTTTACTGCTGTCAGTACACAAAGGGATCCTCACTCCCCAAGGCATGCATGGGCTTTTCCAGAAAGTGCTGGAAATGTCGTGGAGTTAACACAGGCACACAATCAACAAGTGGTCAGTTTGAATCCTCTGCTGTGTCTCCGTAGCTCTGTCAACTTACCTGAGTTAGTTACATGTCCCCTCGACTCTTGGTGTCAGACAAACCTGTTCCTCACCCCCACCTTGGGAAACTTAGCTGCACAAGGATGAGGGTAGCAGTGGGTTCTCCTTCAGCTTTTAAAAAGTCTTTCTTTTCAGCACATTTTGAGAACCTCTAAAGCTTTTGGATTTTTGAAGATTATGTGAGTGAAAAACAATTCTCCAAATACCTTAATTTGCATTCCAGTCAGTACACCTATATGATCCTGAATCAAACTCTTAACAATCCAAGATTCTGAAAATGGGTATACTATTACCCTCCTATGGGTTATTGTTTATTTAACTTATATGTTTATAATTTATAAATTTATGTTTATAAGTTATAAATAAACTTCATAAGTTTATTTAACTTGTATACAGAGTACATCATGAGAAACACTGGGCTGGATGAAGAACAACCTGGAATCAAGATTGCCAGGAGAAATATCAACAACCTCAGATATGCAGATGACACCACCCTTATGGCAGAAAGTGAAGAAGAACTAAAGAGCCTCTTGATGAAAGTGAAAGAGGAGACTGAAAAAATTGGCTTAAAGCTCAACATTCAAAAAACAAAGATCATGGCATCCAGTCCCCTCACTTCGTGGCAAATAGATGGGGAAACAAAGGAAACAGTGAGAGACTTTATTTGGGGGCACTCCAAAATCACTACAGATAGTGACTGCAGCCATGAAATTAAAAGATGCTTGCTTCTTGGAAGAAAACTTATGACCAATCTAGACAGCATATTAAAAAGCAGAGACATTACTTTGTCAACAAAGATCCGTCTAGTCAAGGTTATGGTTTTTCCAGTCGTCATGTATGGATGTGAGAGTTGAACTGTAAAGAAAGCTGAGTGCTGAAGAATTGATGCTTTTGAACTGTGGTGTTGGAGAAGACTCTTGAGAGTCCCTTGGACTGCAAGAAGATCCAACCAGTCCATCCTAAAGGAGATCAGTCCTGGGTGTTCATTGGAAGGAATGATGCTGAAGCTGAAGCTCCAATACTTTGGCCACCTGATGCGAAGAGCTGACTCATTTGAAAAGACCCTGATGCTGGGAAAGATTGAGGGCAGGAGGAGAAGGGGACACCAGAGGATGAGATGGTTGGATGGCATCACCGACTCAATGGACATGGGTTTGGGTGGACTCTGGGAGTTGGTGATGGACAGGGAGGCCTGGCGTGCTGCAGTCCATGGGGTCACAAAGAGTCAGACGTGACTGAGTGACTGAACTGAACTGAACTGATGGGTTATTATAAGTTAGTGAAGTATATGAAATACATGCTTTTATTTCCTATATGAAGTATGTGGAAAAAGTGCTTCTTAAATATTTGTCAGGGCCTGTTTGCTAGTCAAAATTTCTGAGAGTTTCCATTATAAATTCAGGTCATTCATCTTAGATTTTTGGCTGGTGGTTTCTAAATTTAGCAACTGCTTTGTGTAGTGACATGTGGTAACACTGAGAACATCTCAAGGTGTATTCACTTCAACGCTTCATATGTATCAGCTCTTTAAAACTCAGACCTCTCCTATGAAATTGGTGATGTAGAGGGGTTAACCAAACCACAGAGGGACTAAGCAGAAGACTCAGTATGGTGGGATGTGAACTCAAGTAAATGAATCAATGAGACTGAACTCTTAACTATTAAATTATGTGTGTTTCAACTTCGTGATTTAAGTATCCCTTTAGATCAGGCTTTTTTTTTTCCCCACAGTTTTCATATACGTTTTCATAGGACTCTTTGTTACTGTTGTTGGTTTTGTTTTGTTTTTTGGCTGTGCAGCATGTGGGATCTTAGTTCCTTGACCAGGGATTGAACCTACACACCCTGCATTGTAAGCATGGAGTCTCAACCACTGGACCACCAGGGAAGTCCCTAGATCAAGTTTTTTGACCTTTCTGCACCACGGATCCCTTTGGCAGTCTCTTGAAGCTTACAGACCCCCTCTCAGAGTAAAGTATGTAATTGCTTTAAACAAAATACATAGGAGAAGAGGAAAATAAACTATATTGAAAAGTTATTTAAATGTTTTTAGAAACTAAATTTATGACATGGTCACATATTTGCTCCTTTATTAATTGTTAAAAAGAGCAGTAGACAGACATGGTTGAAACATTACAAAGTCACATATTTAGAACATCACTTCATGGCAAAAAGAAGGAGAAAAAGTGGAAGCAGTGACATTTTCTTTTCTTGGGCTCCAAAATCACCGCAAACAGTGACTGCAGCTATGGAATTTTAAAAATGCTTGATCCTTGGAAGGAAAGCTATGATAAACTTAGACAGTATATTAAAAAGCAGAGGCATCACTTTGCTGGCAAAGTCCATATAGTCAAAGCTATGGTTTTCCCAGTAGTCATGTACTAATGTGAGAGCTGGTCCATAAAGAAGGCAGAGCAAAGAATTGATGCTTTCGAATTGCAGTGCTGGAGAAGACTTTTGAGAGTCCTTTGGATAGCAAGATCAAACCAGTCAATCCTAAAAGAAAACAACCCTTAATATTCATTGGAAGCACTGATGCTGAAGCTGAAGCTCCAAAACTTCGGCCACCTGATGCAAAGAAACAACTCATTGGAAAAGACCCTGATGCTGGGAAAGATTGAAGGCAAAAGGAGAAGGGGGCAGCAGAGGATGAGAGAGTTAGATAGCATCACTGACTCAATGGACATGAATTTGAGCAAACTCCAGAGGAGTGGAGGACAGGGATGCAAAGAGTTGGACATTTCTTTACAACTCAACAACAACAAAATGGGCTTACTTCACTCTCTGTTCAGCCTTCATCAAAACTATTTAAATACACACATTTAACACACAGTATTTAAACAAGCACATCACTTGGAGTTCATTATGCAGTGAATCAAGGGGATAGTTTAATTCCAGATAGTTTTCTCTAGAAATCTATAGTTTGGCCTGATTGAACATTTCTCAGGCACTGCAGTCGCGAATCAGTTCTCAAATTGCTGAAATTCTGTCTTTATCCTATAAAACCACTAGATGGCACTGATTGTTTGATATTCATCTTTTACCTTGACTATCCCCCCATTCACCCCACCCCCCACCCCAAAAAATCTGATTTCGAAATGAAAAAGATTATGTGGCAACTTTATCCTCAAACACTAAAAGTGGACTTCTCTTTCTGAAGTGAATTAAAGCTTTTTTCATTCTATTCCTATTTTATCTTTTACAGACCATTACATCATTTGGTTCCTTTGATTCTCTAGAGGCTTTTTCAAGTCCATCAGAACTTCAGTAATTCAAGATGTTTCACACCAATTAGAACTACCTTCTCTAAAACATTCTGTGTTTTTCCTGCAGAAGCATAAGCCATGGGAAGCCTTGCTTCCTATATGGGATGCTGGCAACAGAAGCATTTTGAAATTAGTGAAATGATTCTGTGAAATGCCTTCTTAGGAGCTGAGATACTTGTCCTGTAGTGGCTCAGAGAAGTCACATTTTGGGATTGATGCATCAGTCATGGGTCATAAATAGGACAAGGGCTGTACTCAATAAAAGATTGGCCCAACACACTGTACAGTGATACTGACTTTGTGAGAAGTGTTTTTAAGGGAGTAATAAAATGCAACTAACTATGGTTTAAAAGTGACTCTCAAAATAAGGACATTCATTATATTAGCAACTAAAGAAACAAACCAGCAAGAAGCACTATCAAGATACAGTCCCAGGAGTACTGAATTCCTACTGTTGTGTGCCCTTAGTGTAAAACATGATTGTTGTTAAATTTTTCATAACTTTGCATATTGTATGTCAGATTACATGAATAAATCAGTGAGTGCCAACTACTGTTTTAACATTTGAAACAAGAGGAGGGAATCGGATTGGTTATCACTGAGAACGTGGTATTCTCATTCTCTCAGCCTCTGATAGGAATCCCACTGGAGACATGACTGACAACCCCACATTTGACTGTGTGGAAACTGGTTGTTCATTCTAATTATTTATACCTCCATTTACCATCCAAAGTCAAAATTATGTTTACCTTCCCTCAATCTAAAATTTCATCCCAGGGGACTTTCTTGGAAGTCTAATGGTGAAGATTTGCCTTCCAGTTCGACGGTATAGGTTCCATCCTTGGTTGGGGAGCTAAGCTCCCATATGCCTCATGGCCAAAGAAAAAGAGCAAGTAAACAAAAATGGAAATGATATTATAACACATTCAATAAATACTTTAAAAATCACCCACATAAAAAATCTTTAAAAAAATAAAATTAAGAGGGAGGCTCAAGAGAGAGAATATATATATATAAGCATATACATATATATATAAGCACATATATATAATTATGGCTGATTTGCATTGTATGGCAGAAACCATCACAACATTGTAAAACAATTTTTCTCCAATTAAAGATTAAATTAAAAAATAAATAAAATTTCATCCCAGGATATAACAACCTTCAAAATGTTTATTATATCTCCTAAAGTTAAGATTGCCATGAATACAAAGATAGGATTTTCCTTTCCAACAAGGAAAAGAAAAAAGGAATTAAACTCTCAACACTCAGAACACCATTCTTAATATTTGTAGACCATAGAAAAGGCTAAGCACCAAAGAACTGATACTTTTGAATTATGGGGGTGGAGAAGACTCTTGAGAGTCCCTTGGACTGCAAGGAGATCAAATCAGTTAATCCTAAAGGAAAACAACCCTGAATATTCATTGGAAGGACTGATGCTGAAGCTGAAGCTCCAATACTTTGGCCATCTGATGCAAGGAGCCCACTCATCGGGAAAAACCCTGGTGTTGGGAAAGATTGAAGGCAAAAGGAGAAGGAGGCAGTAGAAGATGAGATAGTTAGATAGCATCACCGACTCAATGGATATGAATCTGAAAAAAGTCCAGGAGACAGTTAAGAACGGAGGGGCCTGGCATGCTGCGGTCCATGGTGGTTGCAAAAAGTCGGACATGACTTAGCAACTGTACGACAAACCACTCAATTGCTTTGGGTCAAATACTTATGGGTCCATGTAGGAAGGTTGGGGGGAAACCTGAGAAAGCAATCTGGCGTTAGATAAAACGCAAAACTGCTTGAATGAATAACATGAGAGTAGATCACAAAAGGAGTTTGTCTTATCTCTGGGTTTTCTTGTGACTGTGCTTATTTGTTAACTTGAGAAGGACTATTTATTTCCATGTGGCATTCAAAAAGCATTTGGCTGCCAGTCTAATATTCCCAGCCAGCAGGTTAGGTCCCAGAGCACCACAATTTTTGCAGTTCACCATTGGTGGCAGGTAGTGGCCCCAGAATTCTTCAGTATTGCTTGATGGGTTATGAGGGAGACGTGTTCTGATCAGGAAGGGCATGAGAGCATCAGTCTCAGGATACATAGGGTCACAGTGGTTCTTTGCAGTATCTCAAGAGTAATTCCTCTATAGTAAGAAGAAACTAAGAAGCTAACCCAGTCCCAACCAATCCTAATAAAATATTATGGAAAAAAATATGCTTCCTGATTCTAATACATGTGTCTTGCTAAATACTTCTAGTTTGTACATTTTTTTTTCCCAAAATTACCTTTAGGTCTGGATATGGAAGAACCACTTTCCAAGGTTCATTTAGTTAAGTGCTTTTTAAGCATTTGTTTTGACTTAAGTTGGCCACACTCTCTTTCTAAGATTGCCCTACAAATAAGCATGGAATTATTGCTTTTTGCCCAAAGAAAAAGAGGTGGCAAATAGTCATAATGGTAAGGCAAATAGAGACCCTGGGTCCTGAAGGAGTTTACTTACTTTCCAACAAAGCGGGTAGCATATGGGCAATAGAATACACATTCTGCATGCATGTGTGTGCGTGTGTTTGTGTGCACGCATGCATGTGTTATGCCACATAAGAATTATTTCACAATTCAAGGATTATGTTTCTTTTGGAAATTGACTTTGTTGGAGGCAGACTCACCTTGTCCAGTACTTCTAGACATATTCAATAGTCTTTCTCTGGGTTTTTTCATCTGATCTGTTTGCATTAGACTACAAATCAATCAATGTAACTCTTGATTTTCTGCCATCTTTAACTCTGTACTTTATGATGATATAATGATCTCACCATGCTCGATTTCAGCCAGACTCCTGGGTCTGCCAGTTACCTTCTCATGGGCCAGGAGGTGAACATGAACTCATTTCAGGAAAAACAGACTGATTTGTTCAGGTGTGAGCAGTGGCTTTCTTAACTGCCAAAGCATTCCAGTTCAACAAGATGTTCCAGGAAAATATAATTTTGGAACCAGTCCATTCAGCTCTAGGTAGAAGAGTCCACTTAATTACTCTCAGGTGGTCAGAGCAGAAACAGCAAGAGCAGGGTCTTAGCTACAGAGCACCTGAAGCCTGCCAGTAGCAGGTAGGTGGGCTCTGAGCCCTCCTGAAGGATCAGGTATGGAAAGTTAAGGGAAGGAACTGAGTCAGGTCTCTTTTACAACAGAAGTTACAGGAAAGTGCCAGGGCCAAATCCTGGGCAGAGAGGTGGTGGGCATCTCAAGCCTGAATCCGATTTGTCTCAGGTTCCCTAAGATCTTATCAGAGTCATTCTCTGCTGTTTTGCTGTCTGCATTCCTACGTCTGTCCTGCCACTTCTCATTACTTTATCTCCCATTTGAAAAGTTTTCATTGTTTAATAATCTGCAGCGTTTCTGCTAATGAATCCAGTCCAAATGTTTAAGCTGTAAGACAAGTCTGTCCTGAAACTGCTCTCTCCTTCATTCTGACTCACGCAAATGTGAACAAGGCAGAGGGGTAGGGGAGAGAGAGACCGTAGGGAAATAAACAGCACATCAAGTTCTCCTTCTTTAGAGACAGTGATTTTCCTCAAACTTAGTTAAATTCCAAAAATTTCACTGGACTCCAGTCTATCAAAAATCAATTTCCTCCCAGCTGTGTAACTAAAGTTGGATCCTGAGAAGGATCAAGGACCACTGATTGCTGAAGAGGAGTAAAATTCAGTGCTCTGACTTGAAAGATGAGAAACCCTATTCTCCTAAGCCTCAGGAGGAAACCTAGTCTAGGTAGGAGCCAGTTTACAAGTTTACATGTTCACATGATAGGAGAAGAGAGAAGCCATCTGACTTTATAAACCAAGACAGCTTCACACAGAGATAATGCAAAAACACAGTTAGCAGAAGGCTGAATCTCAGACCGCCAAAGAACTTAAAATCTATGGTCCGTGGCCAAGATTTCTCATAGAGTTAAATTATAAATAAGGTTTCCTCGGAATCTGATCTCGATCCCAATACTAAATATATCACTAAGGACAATCAGTCCATCTGAGCTGGTGTCTGCATGCACAAACTAGTTTGGTTCTTTGATACGTATGAAAATCATTTTAGTGTGAGAACAGATTAAATTCACAAGTGCCTTTACCTTCCCTATGTAGGGCCAGACTGGCTCAACTGATTTTTTCCCCACCTTTGGAGAAAAGGATAAATAATCATATGTATATTCAAAACACAAAGGGAAAAGCAATAATGCCTGAAGAATTTGAATAAGGCTAAGCCAGAGCTGGAAGTGCTATGAGAATATGATGAGAACCAGTGAGAAAATGTGATCAGTGCCCTTTGCAATAATATAACAATTGGTTTAATCATGGAATCAAGTACCAGTCATACTATATTTTTCATCTTTAAAACTGACTGATAGTATATCTCATGTACCTCATAGAAACATTTTGAAGAATAAAGGAACACATTGGGCCCCTGAGTGAAAGGCGTTTTATAGTGCAAGATTTTATTATTACTCCTATTTTTATATCATGGTCTTTTTTTACATAGTTTAGGTTTATAACCATCTGTCATCCAATGTGAAGCTCCTAAAAAAAGAGGGAGAATATTTAGTCTGCTAAAAAAAAAAAAAAAAAAAAAAAAAAAGATGAAATAGCTAATTTTGCTAATATCAATAGTAAAGAAATTCAAATTCAATTTTAAAGCAAATATTTTTACCAATTCAAATAGAAATATTCAATTCTAACAAGAATGCAGTGAAACTTATACTGCCAGACATTATTGGGGATTCTGTAATGAGCTTCAGTCATTTGAGAAAGTTATTTGGAAATACGTATTGAAAGTTCTTAATGCCGCTGCTGCAGCTAAGTCGCTTCAGTCGTGTCTGACTCTGTTTGACCCCACAGACGGCAGCGCACCGTCCCTGGGATTCTCCAGGCAAGAACACTGGAGTGGGTTGCCATTTCCTTCTCCAATGCATGAAAGTGAAAAGTGAAAGTGAAGTCCCTCAGTCGTGCCCGACTCTAGCAACCCCATGGACTGCAGCCTACCAGGCTCCTCCGCCCATGGGATTTTCCAGGCAAGAGTACTGGAGTGGGTTGCCATTGCCTTCTCCGAAAGTTCTTAATAAAATAGTCTAAAATATAAAAGAAGCTTTAAAGGCATGCTCACCCAAAATAGCTTAGCAATAGGAAAATTTGAGACAATTCTAATATCTTCTAATAGTAGGATTGAGGAAATTATAACGCAAACCTAGAATCCTGTTTATACAGTCAACATTGGGCTTCTTTTCCAAGAAGCAATGGAGAAAAATACTTACAATATAATGTAAATCTCAAAAGCAGAATGCAATTCAAAGAATGCAACATGATATATACAGTACTACCCTAAAATCATTAAAAGAAGAATACAAATACAGAGAAAATAGAATATGCACAAATGATAATCACTGCTCGGTTAGGAGAATGAGATGCTTGGCCTTTTTAAAGGAAGCTGGATTCCCAAATCAAAGAAAAAAGGAACAATAGCAACAACAAGAGAACAAAGATCTTGTACATCAAAAAGAGAGGTCATTACACGCATACCTATGGTTGATTCGTATTGATGTACGGCAAAAACCATCACAATATTGTAAAGTACTTATCCTCCAATTGTAATTAATTAATTAATTAAAAAAAAAAGAAATAGAAGCCACTGCCTTATCAGAAACACGCCAAAACCAAAAACAACGTATCTGTATGGAAACCCCAGCTGCAAAAACACAAATCGAACTTCAGGTCTGTCGGTTTATTCAGGTAAAGTTGCTGATGAATCTGGGCTAAAGTATCAGCACTGGTTTCAGTTACTAGCTTGAAAACCACCTCCAGGTTGTAGGGAAATGAGAAGAGGGAAGCTGGGGCTTCTGAAGAAAAACTTTGAAAAGTTAAATATGTTTCGTCTGGGAGAAAAGATGGAGAAGTGATCTCATTTCAGTGTTTGGATACCTGCAGTCGATATCGCGGGCCCAAGGATGTGACCTGTCCTGTTCACTCAGAAGCAGGAGGAAACTGCAGCAGGAAAGGGTTACATCAGAAAGATCTCCTCTCAAAGATCATTACACGTTTATTCCAGTTTTAGTCTGAATGACAGGATTACAGTCCCCTCCCCATCTGTAATCCAGGGAGAATAATGCTTGCCACATACGTTTTAATGGCCATAACATCTGTAAAATACTTTGAGCCCTTCAGATGAAAGATGCCATGTGAATGCAAAGAATTATTGTTATTATTTTTGTCTCCTGCCTTCCCAATTGGTATGGGTTTTCTTGTGACATTTATGGGACCCCTCTGGCCCGCCAGCTGCTCTGTAACATGTCATCCCAGTGATATTTTAAATCCTTCACGTGGTTCTGATCTTACCCAGAACAAGAGCAGCTGAGATGTTAATTGTTTGTCTTGAAGAAAGTAGAAGTCACAGCACCCCTTCAGGGCTTAGGGGTCAAAGTTTTTCCTAACATCCACTTGAGGGCTTATGTCCAGGCTTCCTAGTGAGGGCGTGTTTGATGGGTCTTGTCTTCCGTTTCCTTTGAAGAACATCAGCTGTTGGCAGAGGCTGGGGCATATAGCCTCCTTGCAAGATGTCTTTTTTAAGAGTTCATTTGGATTTGACTAACATCTATGAAATCCCTACTCAGTGTGTGCCTGGCACTGTTGGCAGACCTTTGACACATATTATCTCATTGTTTAAAATAATCTTTTCTCCTATTAAGCAGCAATACATGCTTTCGATTGTTAAAAAAAAAAAAAATGGGAAATGCAAGGAAGTTTAAAGAAGCAAAAATAAATAATCTATAATCCCAATACTCAAGAAGACAATCATTGGTGCTCTTTCAGTGTATTTCTTCTTAGTTGTTTTTTTCTGTGTGTGTATGTGTGTGTGTGCATGACACTTTACCCACTTAATGTTATTTCATGAACATTTTCCCAAGTTATTAAATTTTCTTCACAAGCACAGCTGGTCAGGGTGACATAATACTCCATCCTATGGGGGGGGTGTATGTTTTTATGCATTTCCTCACCTAATTTTCATACCATCTTCTATTCAAGTGCATTAATTGATGATGAATTAATTGATTGATTGTTTGTATAAGTCTTTCACAATGTTTTTGGTCTTCAAAATAACCCTAAGAGAGGGAAAGAATATCTAGTCTTCTCATTTTTTTTAAGATTTTTTTTAATGTGGACCATTTTTAAAGTCTTTATTGAATTTGTTACAATATTGCTTCTGTTTTATGTTTTGGGGGGGTTGCTTCTAGACTTGAGGCATACGGGATCTTAGCTCTCCGACCAGGGGTTGAACCCACACCCTCTGCCTTGAGAGGCAAAGTCTTAACCACTCAACTGCAAGGGAAGTCCCTAGTCTTTTCATTTGATAGCGAAGGAAACAGACCAAACAGATAAAATCCCTTGTCCAGGTTCACACATCCAGGAATTTGAAGAACAGGATCCAGGCCTCAGCGAATATCACCAGATCTTGAACTCCTAGATTATTCTATTGGTTTCCATAAAGGTTTTCTCTTGGCGATTATGCTGATAGAGTGGAAGTCAAATAATAGCCATTAAATAAGGTGGATAATTTGTAGCATTTTTTAAAAAGATGCCCTCTTGGTCACTGCCTCAACACCCGCACTCAGACAATGTATTTACTTCCCTCTGTACTTACAAAGCGCTTTCACACTCTTCTTATTTCCCAACTGATTTCCACATTAATCTTCGGCATCAGGCAGGTCAGGAAATATGGTCTCTATTTTACTTATGACAAAACTGAGACCCAGAACAAGCCAGTGACTTGCCGAGGTCACGTCAGTGATCTTGAAATTCGATCTGCTGACCCCCAGCTCTTCCCTTGTGTCACATGGCTCATGACTTACATTTATTTCTCACTTTCCAGAGTTTTGATGACTGTCAATTTTGTTTCTCCTTTCTTCTTTCCCCCTGCAATCATTTTCTGGCCCTAGCATCTAGAAATATCTTCATCTCATTTTCTGCCCCAAATTCGTCCATACCTCCTAGTTACAGCACTATTGGTTTGAGGTGGAAAATAATTTTTGTTACTGAAAACTCTGCGGATCGCTTTGAAAAGGGATATCAGAGAAGCTATAATGCTGAATGGTTTCTACAAACCAGGCACTGTGACAAAGCTTGGTAAGATACTATTTTATACACATCTCCTAAAGGCTCTCAGGTAGATTCATTTATTTCACATTTCATTTTACAAATGAAACTCATGAAGCTTAAAAGGGTAAATGACTTATTTAAGGAAGCAAGGCATTGGAACTTGAACTGAGACCACCTGACCCCACTTCTCCTTTGTGCACTCACTCTTAAAATAGGTTTCTCCAAAAGTACTTTACTTGCTTCACATAAGAAGTAAATAGAAAATTCTCACCTCAGTCCCATTTTTCGATCTTTTGGCCATGTCATGAGGCATGCGGGATCTTAATTCCCAGACCAGGGATCAAACCCCTGCCCCTTGCATTGGAAGGGCAGAGTCTTAACTCCTGGACTGCCAGGAAAGTACCTTACTTCACACCCATTTTTAAAAGAAACTAAGGCAGACCTGAGTTTATAACCAAATGGCTTTATTGAGAGAATCATGAGCCTCTATTTCATGAACATACACTTAATTAATGACTGCAGACCAAAGGTCTAGCTAATAAAATTGCATCAGGTGAAATAAAAAGTAAATACAGATTTTTGTGTCTTGGCAAAGTTATAGCACACATACAATTCTTTTCTCCCTCACCTCACCCTTCCCTCCCAGTTTCAATGATTGTAACAGTAATATTGACAGATACACATCTCTCCTCCAGAGGATCTTCCTGACCCAGGGATCAAACCTGGGTCTCCTACATTGCAGGCAGATTCTTTACCATCTGAGCCACCAAGGAAGCCCCTAGTTTCTTTTAGACAAGTTAATAAGTCAGCAATAAAAACTAGAAGTGTCTGGGATATGCTTCAAATTGTACAGCTGAGAAATACAAGAATGTAGGATGTATTTTACAATCAAAACTATTTTTGATAGTCTTGTTTACTTGACAGATCAAAGTGCCTTCATTCCTGGGTTTTGCTATAACAACTGGTATAAAACACTAGCTGGAGTTTCTATTTTGGTTAAATAGGACCAAAAAACAATTGGAAGAATTCAAAGAACAATTGCAGAAAAGAAAAACAATCCAGTCATAAGGTAATTGTAATGCAATTTGAATTCCATATTTGCAAGGAGAATTAACCTTTACACATCCTTATCTACCTCTTCCCAATGCTGCATGCATTCTCGGTCACTCAGTCATATCCAACTCTGTGTGACCCCATGGACTGTAGCCCTCCAGGCTCCTCTGTCCTTGAGATTTCCCAGGCAAGAATATTGGAGTGGGTTGGCATTTCCTTCAATGATTTAAGTCATGGGCCTAAATGACTTAAAACTGTCTTCCAACTACTTCTCTGATGCAGACCTCACTCTAATCAGTCTTCAGGATCAAATGTTAATTCATCTGCTGGTTCCTAAAATCTTGCCTCCCAAGCCATCTTCTAGCCATCTACAGAATTATTTTTGCCAAATATGAAATTGATCCCGTCACTCTCCAGGCTCAAAGTCTCCAGTGCTTCCTCTGTTTTATAAATCCTGGCAGACAAATGTCACTTTTATAGGTCTCTGGCCAATCTCTTTCAGACTCTTCTCCCAACAGATTCTTTCTCAACAGTCACCAACCCCCTTATCTCCCAATCTTTGTGAACTCCATTTTTTTTCCTTCTTTTTTTTAAAAAAAGAATTATATTTTATTCAGCAAGAAGTTTTAGGACTTTAAGCCTGAGAGGCAACATCTCAAGTAACCCTGAGAGAACTACTCCAAGGAGGCAAGGAGGAGGGAAGCTAGGCTATATGAGAGCTTTACAGTGAAGGACCGGTAGTAGGGACAAAAGATTACTGTTAATTAAAGAAAACCAGAAATCTCAAGTTAAGGAATTAGCACCTTTTTATATATGGGAGGATGTAATCATTCACTGAGATCATTCCTTTGAAATGCACCTCAAACTATCAGGGCCGGTATCCTGCGTTTTCACATCCTGAGTTTCCTTAGGGCACGCCATAGGGATTGGCTGCAGTCTGATGATGGCTGCTAGATGGCAGGTATTCTTTTCTTTCCTGGGTGCCCTTGGGGCTCACCAGCTCACCACCGGCTGTGTATGGGCTGTGGCTACAATTGCTGAACTCCATTTTCAAGTCTATAAAACTTACCAAAAGGAGGAAAGGAAGAGGTCCAAGACTTTTGGTGCATTTCTCATGTGTTGGAGTCCTCACTGGCCATTAAGGTCCCATCCTAGACTGTGGGCCTTGAGGTTGCCTGGTTGAAACCAGCATGGAGGCTGGAGATGAGGAACTGCTCAGTCTGGTGACCACCAGCAATATTGGAAGGACTGACAAGGTAGGAAGGAAAAGCAGTCTGACTGCAGTCAGCAAGACTAGATTTCACGGCAGGAACTGGTGAACTCAGAGCAGCATGAAACACACTGTGCTTTTCCTCCCTGGCATCCTCACTCCTTATCACAGCCAGGACTGAGGATTACTGTCCTCATTCTGCTTGCTCCCCATTGCTTTTTTTAAACCATCATACAATATCTTCACCCCACTAATGTTTCACCCATCTTCTTATTCCATCCTTGGCACCTTTTTCCTGCAGTCATAACAAATCTCCCCTTGAGAAGTTTGAAGTCCTAATCCAACTCTCAATCTTTTATTTCCATCAGACTGTCATTAAGGATGACCTTAACATCCATGTGGACAATCTATCTGACATATCCTGCTCAAAATTCCCTAATGTTCATGATTCCAACAATCTTTCTCGGTCACCAACTACCTACTCTCATGGACACCCCCAAGACTTAGTTATCGTCCAGAACTGCTTCTCCTCTGGGGTGTTTAACTCCAATCCTTGACCATATTCTCTTGACCTCATGGCTCTCATTAAATGTTCCAGTTTCTTGGTTCTTCCCTTTTTTCTATTTCTTTGCACACTTATGGAGACACATTTCTATCCAACCCAGATCCCTTGCATCCTCTTTCTAACCATTTGCATTTCAATCAGTTCAGTCCTCTTTTTTTGAATTTTATTTATTTTTGGGTCTTTGTTGCCGCACACAGGCTTTCTCTAGTTGTGGTGAGTAGGGGCCATTCTTGGTTACAGTGCGTGGGCTTGTCACTGCTGTGGCTTCTCCTGTTGCAGAGCACAGACTCTAGGGAGGTGGGCTTCAGCAGCTGCAGCACAAGGGCTCAAGAGTTGTGGTTTACAGTTCTAGGGTGCAATGACCTCAGAAGTTGTGGCTGCTTACAACTTCAGCTTCAGAAGGCTTAGTTGCTCAGTGGCATGTGGAACCCTCCCAGACCAGGGATTGAACCTGTGTCCCCTGCATTGGCAGGCAGATTCCTATTGACTGCACCACCAGATAAGTCTCCAGTTCACTCATGTTTTGAAGAAAGTGTTTATGCCTATAACTTGATAGAAGAAAAAAATGAAACTGTTGGGCATATACTTCCTCAACTCAACTCCTACCTAAAATATGTACATAACCAAGGTTTTCTTTTTTCCCAGGTCAAAGAGGGAAGTGTCCCTAACCTCAGATTAGATTATTTTCTTCACTGAAGTTCTTGATCTCACCCATTATGTCCTTGTTCCATTGGTTATTCTTTCTCTCTCTTTTTTTTCAGTATTTCCCTTTCAATTGATTTCTTCCTCATGGAACACCAGTAGATTCAAGTGCCTCATATTTAAAAATTCCCTTCTGAATAAATAAGTAAACAAAAATTCCCTCTGTTTCCTCCTATTTTCTAATCCTCCCTCCTTTCATTACCACATAGTTTCCTAGAAAGAATGGTCTAGATGCTCAACTTTCTTTATGGGCATCTTACTCAAATGAGATTATGAGTCAGTAGGTCTAGGATGGGGACTGAGGGTCTGAACTTTGGACAAGCTCCTGGGTGAGACCAGACAAAGGATCTCTAGAGAATCCATTTCTTCAACTCACATGGGTTCTTCAATCCAGCGTAATCTGGCTTCTGCCCCACCACCTCCCATATCCTGGCACAATCACCAATGACTTCATATTTGTCAAATCAAAAGAATATGTGTCAAATGTTATGTCCACTTAGAGGCAAATCTTATTTACTATTCCTTTTGTGAAACTCCTCCCTTAACCTCATGACACCACTCTGTCTTGGTACTTTTTCTCCCTCTCTGATGATCCATTCTTAGGCTGCACAACTGGCTTCTTTTCTGTCTTCGTTTGCTAGGGGTGCCATAACAAAATCCCATTGGCTGGGTGGCTTTAACAATAGAAATTTTTCTCACAGTTCTGGAGGTCAGAAGTCCCGGGTTAAGATCCAGTGGGGTCAGTTTCTGGTCAGAGCTATCTTCCGTACTTGCAGATAGCAGACTTCTTGCTGTGTCCTCACAGGGCCTTCTCTCAGTATGTATGCATAGACAGATCTCGCTCTCTTCTTTATGACTTCATTAACTGTAACTATCTCTTAAAAGCCCTATTTCCCAAAATTGTCATATTGAGGGTTAGTGCTTCAACATACAATTTTTATTTTATGCACAATATAGTCCTCTGTTCTACCTTCAAAACTTCATATCCTCCCGCGTTCTGTCCTATGCCTTCTTTTTTCATTCCTTATGCCAGAAGAGTCTCATCTACACTTTTGGCTTCAGCTACCACTTATGTGTAAGTGAGAGTTAAATCTTTATTGCAAGCCCAGTTGTGTGTATCCAAAAACACCTCCTGGATGTTTCCACTTGAATGACCCTCAGAAATCTCAGACTCAATATAACCTGCCCCTCCTCTCATTTCCCCATCTTCACACTGCATTAGTCACACCAGGCGGAAACTGGAGCCCCATCTCAGCAGCTCCATGGTTTCTGCCCATTCCTACTTCCTCCACGCTCAAGCCATTCAAGCCCCTTTATACCAGTCTGGGTTTAGACCTCAAGATTTTCCAAGTAGAAAAGCAGAATGAGAAAAGATGTAGTCATTACAGTCAGACTACCTGGGTTTTAATCATTCCACCTCACCACTTACTGTGACCTAAGGCAATATACTCACTGTGCCTCAGCTTCACCATCTGAAAGATGAGGGTAATAATAATACTAACTTCAGCATTGTGTTGTTATGAGGTATAAACAAAATAATCCATATAAAGCTCTTGGCTGGATGAAGCACAAGCCAGAATCAAGATTGCCAGGAGAAATATCAATAACCTCATATAGACAGATGACACCACCCTAATGATAGAAAGCGAAGGAAAACTAAATAGCCTCTTGATGAAAGTGAAAGAGGAGAGTGAAAAAGTTGGCTTAAAAGTCAACATTCAGAAAACTAAGATCATGGCAACTGGTCCCATCACTTCATGGCAAACAGATAGGGAAACAATGGAAACAGTGAGAGACTTCATTTTGGGGGACTCCAAAATCACTGCAGATGGTGACTGAAATTAAAAGACGTTTGCCCCTTGGAAGAAAAGTTATGACTAACCTAGACAGCATATTAAAAAGCAGAGACATTGCTTTGCCAACAAAGGTCCATCTGATCAGGGCTATGGTTTTTCCAGTAGTCATGTATGGATGTGAGAGTTGGACTGTGAAGAAAGCTGAGCGCCGAAGAATTGATGCTTTTGAACTGTGGTGTTGGAGAAGACTCTTGAGAGTCCCTTGGACTGCAAGGAGATCAAACCAGTCCATCCTGAAGGAAATCAGTCCTGACTATTCATTAGAAGGACTGATGCTGAAGCTGAAACTCTAATACTTCGGCCACCTGATTCAAAGAACTGACTCATCTGAAAAGACTGATGCTGGGAAAGATTGTAGGCAGGAGAAGGGGACAACAGAGGATGAGATGGTTGGATGACATCACCGACTCAATGGACATGAGTTTGAGTAAGCTCCGGGATGGGGAGACGGTGTACTGCAGTCCATGGGGTCACAAAGAGTCCGACACAACTGAGCGACTGAACTGAACTGGGTACCTAATGAAAATTCTGTTAATTTTAGTTAATAATGTAATCCTTTGCTCATCCTTTCACTCTTCCTTGGAGTGTCTCTCTTTCCTTGCCTTCAAAGTTCGGCCCAAAGGAAATGCGCTTAAACTGATGTATGTTGATACCAGTTGCACAAGTTGATAAATTTGCTTTACAAACTTTGCAATGGATACATTATATGATTTTTAAATGCCTCAAAGAAGTTATATTTTAAAAATTAAACTCAAGGATAAGCTTCAACATGAATCTTTTTTCATTTTTCTCTAGTCCACATGAATTAATGGCCACTCTTTCCTGCACTATATCCAGTACTTACTTCTATCATAGTTCCTGTATAATTTGTTTACATGTATGCCTTCCTATTTAAAATTATAATATTTTTAGGAATAGAAACTATGCCTTACTTCTTTGTATCTCCAGCTCCTAGCCTAGCCAAGTGAGTAAATGAATAAATGGCAAGTTCTACTTGAATAATTGCCCAAAAAGATTCATACATTTCCTTTGACTGATAGTAGTCTCTTAAGACTCTTAATATATAACATTTCTACTCTTCCCCACCATGCTATTTATTTGTCCATGAAATTGGATTATTTTTCCTGTAGAATTCCTACATTCTGAGTTTGGCTGATTACAACCTCAATGTTGTTTAGCCTGTTCTCTTCCTCTTATATTTCCTATAAATTCATGGTTAGATCTAGGGTTGCATATTAATAAAAAAAAAAAAAAAACTATGAAGAGTCTGAGATTTTATCCTACTTTTAAGCTCACAGTTCAGTCTTCAGTTCCATGAAAGCTGGCAGAAGACACAAGACTCCTGGGACAGAGACAAAGGATAGTTATTACTCATGGCATAACAGTAGACATAGTATCAGCATTTGTGCTGGTTTCTGAGCCCCAATTCCCACAAAGTAACACAAGGAAAGAATTTTACAATCTCTTCAGTTGATTCTAATGTATAGCTAGGTTTAAGAACCACTGATTAAAGGCTTGATTGGATTCTGTAAAGTCTAATTGCCCCATTATTTATTCTTATATCCCCAGTGTTTAACAATGTGCCTCGCGCTGAGTTGATTCTCAATAAATGGTAATGCTGCTGCTAAGTCGCTTCAGTCGTGTCCAACTCTGTGCGACCCCATAGACAGCAGCCCACCAGGCTCTGCCGTCCCTGGGATTCTCCAGGCAAGAACACTGGAGTGGGTTGCCATTGCCTTCTCCATTGTGTGAAAGTGAAGTCGCTCAGTCGCGTCCGACTGGTAGCGACCCCATGGACTGCAGCCCACCATGCTCCTCCATCCATGGGATTTTCTAGGCAAGAGTACTGGAGTGGCTTGCCATTGCCTTCTCCGAATAAATGGCAATAGCTAATGCTAATTGGAAGAACCTTGACTAGATGGACCTTTGTCCATTCTGAAGGAGATCAGCCCTGGAATTTCTTTGGAAGGAATGATGCTAAGGCTGAAATTCCAGTACTTTGGCCACCTCATGCAAAGAGTTGACTCATTGGAAAAGACTCTGATGCTGGGAGGGATTGGGCACAGGAGGAGAAGGAGACGACAGAAGATGAGATGGCTGGATGGCATCACTGACTTGATGGACATGAGTCTGAGTGAACTCCGGGAGTTGGTGATGGACAGAGAGTCCTGGCTTGCTGCGATTCATTGGGTCGCAAAGAGTCGGACACGACTGAGCGACTGAACTGAACTGAATGCTAATTGGATATGTACTATATATGTTAAATATCTGATATATTTTACACTAAATCCTTTAAGTACTAGTGTCATTGTTCTCCCCTTACACACAAAGGGAGGCACAAAGAGGTTAAGATACTTGCCCAGAGTCAGGGAGATGACAAAGCTAGATAGAATTCAAACTCGGGCTTCAATGTCAATGTTCTTATTCACTACACTCTAAGTCTAGGCAGGACTGCAAATTGAATAAATGAATGCATTTCCTAGTTTCCTTAAGCAAATGATTGCTTTGTTGTATTAAATAAACTCACAAATGAGACATACAATACTTGTTTTTCTTTCTTGATTGTTAGATCTGGAAAAACCTTAGTCTACTCCAGCGTTTTTTTTCATTTTCACAAATAAGGAAGTTAGAGTCAAAAATGACATGAAACAAAATAACATGCCCCAGTTACACAACTAGTGGAGAAGCTAAAAAACAAGTAGCAAAGTGCTACACACAGATGAGCACTTGGTATATACTTACATGTTGATGAAGTGTTGGAAAACAATTATAGCTTTTCTGCTTCCTTAGGAAAAAAAAAAATCATTCCAATTTAACTGAAAAACACATGCTGGAGTTCAGAGAAAGGAAGATGTTTTCAGTGCTAATGACCCTTTTCTCAATATATTTTTCCCTCTTCCCTCAGAGGTGATCAATACGTGAAGAAAAGACCCTGGACAGTCCTAGGAGACGGTCACACCACTGGCTTCCCTTGGTCAATCTCTTTGGTCCTAAAAGTAAAGAGAACTCAAGGAGAGCAGCATTTAGTTACCACCATCCAGCCTATGAGTGCTCATAGTGGGGAGCCAGATGCCTCCTGCCCCCATGTACTCAAAAATTTAAAACATGTGCACTTCATATGCACAGTGTTCAACAGCATCACAGGGCACAGGGCATTTTTGAAGACAATATTTTAAAACTGAAAACTTATGTTTTCCTATTTGGACTGCCTGCTATTTCTTCTTTCCTTTGCCCTTCCTCCATTATTTAGAATTACCTGTTGCATATGAGGCAGATTTTATTTCCTGGAAGAATATGACTCAAAAAGTTCCTTTCTCTTTTATTCATTCAGTCATTGAACAAATATTTTTTTGAGAACCTAATACATCAAGTCCTATGTTAGACAGTGGGCATCCCAACAATGAACAAAGATCTGGTGGAACCTATGATCACGAGGTTAGAGAGAAAACATTAGTTAAATAAACATACACATCTCTTATGAAAATAACATTAAGTGCTATGAAAGAGAAAAAGCGAAGCATGAGATAGTTTAATAGAGAAAATCTAATATAGATTGAAACCTAGGGAAAGAACTCTGACATTTAACCTGAAATTGACATTGGGGATCTTAGCCAGAGCAACTGTAATAGCAGATTGAGGGCAGAAATATTTGAGAGATTACTAAGTAGAAAACATTAAACTAGGTTGTCAACAATAATAGACAATTACAAAAATTAAGGATAGTTGATAACTAAACAAGAACGCAGGAGTAATATGAGAATGGAGTATGAGATTTGTTCATATGACATTGGATTATTTTGAGTGAAGCAGACATGTACTTTGCTCTTGTGCCAACCCTTATTTCTGGGGATTTAAGTATAAACTCAAAGTTCTCTAAATGGCACAGTGGCTCTTTCATCTGTTCAGGCCTCTTGGAGGTTTTACCAGGTGGATAGCTATCCTAGGAAGACCACATTATACAGCCGGCCCAGACTTATCCTGGGGAGACTGGTGGAAGTGAATGTGAATGCCAATTCTGTGCAAAATCTGGTAGTAGCCATGTAATTTCATCACATTATTCACCATTGGAAAATAATAACAGTGTCCTGTGAAGTGTTGATTTGCAATACTAGGAAAGCATGTAACCTGAAATATTAAAATGCAATTATTAAATAAGTTCATTCAGCCACAGATATTAATTGATGTCACTACTCCAAAGCCTACAACATGATTAAATTGGCCATGGCTGGCTAACATGGTATTTTCAAATGTCTTCACAAGGGATTCTGTAAAGACAGACCAGGCAGTTATTATGGTGGACATTGAATGATTAGCTTATCTAAGACTCCTCCTCCTTTCTGAAAACAGAACTTGCCATCTTTTCGGGGGGAACTATTTCTCCTCACTCTTTTATTTCCCAATTCCAATAACTAAGTTCAAAGAATTGCTGCCACCTTCTTTCAAAAACCCCTCCTTGGACATGGTAATTGTCTGTAAGATTGGCCTATGACCCAGTCTGAACCAAGTCTAGTTTTTCACCCTCCTCGCCATAATAATTTGTCCAGGAATTAGACAAGTAGTCCAAAATGAGGTCACCTACTGGTCCTGAGGCTTTTCAGTTGTTTCTGAAAGAAAGACTCTTGAGAGCCCCTTGGACTGCAAGGAGATCAAATCAGTCAAATCCTAAAGGAATCAATCTTGATTATTCATTGGAAGGATTGATGCTGAAGCTGAAGCCCCAATATTTTGGCCACCTGGTGCGAAGAGCCAACTCATTGGAAAAGACCCTAAGAATGCTGGGAAAGATTGAAAGCAAAAGGAGAAGGGGGCGGCTGAGGATGAGATGGCTAGATAGCATCACTGACTCAATGGACATGAATCTGAGAAAACTTTAGGAGATAATAAAGGACAGAAGAGCCTGGCATGCTGCAGTCCTTGGGTTCACAAAGAGTCGGACATGACTTTGCGACTGAACAACAGCAAAAACTGGAAGAAAAGTTCCTTCTTGTGGATAACGGTGCTGGTAAGATGTGCTGTAAGAAGCTATTGGTAGCAGCCATTGTTCTAGCTTCGTAGATAAAGCTGACCTACAGAAAAGAAATGAAGATGAGTCATTAAGCGCTGAGAGCATTCTGATCCCAGTTCCAATCTCTGACTTCCCTGGAGCAGCCCTGGTTCCTGTATGCTTGAAGCTTGTGTACACTTGCTTTTCAATACTATGACCCTTCCATCCATCTAACATACACTCACAAATAAATGCCTTGTTTCACTTGAGTGGGTGTTGAATTTCTGCCTCTGGAAACCAATGGGGGTTTGACTGAAAACATGATCCATCAATTGTTAAGAAGGCTGGAAATACCCCATCCAAGGTACTATACTCTTCTATTCATGTAGATATGAGTACCATAACACAGCACTCCTGCCCTTGCCAACTACACAACACTAGTAAGAAACAGATCTCTCCATATCTGCACCATGTGGGCATCTTGAAAGATCCCTTTAAGAGAATATTGCAGAAAGACTTTAGAGCACAATACAACATGACTGCGACTCTTCAGAAGATGAACAGTGTCTTATTTAGTCGGGGGAGGTAACTTTCTATTTGTATCATGAAAGATGAGTAGAAGTTTGCAAGGTAGCAATTAGAGAGAGGATAGCTGCTGCTGCTAAGTCGCTTCAGTCATGTCCAATTCTGTGCAACCCCATAGAGGGGAGCCCACCAGGCTCCCCAGTCCCCAGGATTCTCCAGGCAAGAATACTGGAGTGGGTTGCCATTTCCTTCTCCAATACATGAAAGTGAAAAGTGAAAGTGAAGTCGCTCAGTCATGCCTGACTCTTAGCGACCCCATGGACTGCAGCCTACCAGGCTCCTCGTCCATGGGATTTTCCAGGCAAGAGTACTGGAGTGGGGTGCCATTGCCTTCTCCGAGAGAGAGGATAAGGTATATATAAAAGCTTAAAAGTATATCTATGGAATTTCAGAAAAATAAATGCAACTAACATTTTAAAAAACTATTTTCCATCTCAGGGTATAAAATCTTTTTTTTCAGTTTAATTAATGAGAAAGTCTGCCTTATGATAAACAATAGAAATAGCAACAGTTAAAGCTGGGTCCCTTGATTACTAAAAGCTATTCCGCTTTAAAAAAAAAAAAAACATAATGAATTTGATCTAGTTTCAAATAAGAAAGGATCTGTCTTAGGGCATTGTGTTCTTTACCTACAGTGGTAAAAATGTAAGATACAGTTCCTGTAGTTCACATGAAGACCATTTAGTGAGTGCAGAAACAGAGTCATACAAAGGAAGAGGTGATTCCATCCACTGGGGGAAGTCAGGATACCACGGAGAGGAGAATTTAAGGTCGTACTTGAAATGCTGGGAGAATTTCCTCACATAAAAATGAATTAGAACAGAAGTTCTTAAAGTGTGGCCTGGGGACCTATTGGAGTCCCTGAGATTGCTTCAGGTGACCTATGATGTGTAAAAAAGTATTTTCATAACAATCCTAAGAATTTATATGCCTTTTTTCTCATTCTCTCATAAGGATATGTGGAGCTTTCCACTGAGCACTTTGAAAATCTACATAATTCAGGAAATAAATATATTTTTAACAATTCATTATGTGATTTACAAAATTATGTGTGGGTAAAATAATACTTCGAATTGCAAGAGATACCAGTGAATTTGGATGTAACAAGGTATGAAAAGTTTACTGATCTGGTTTCAAATTTCACATAAAAATAACCTTTATAAAGCTATGATTTGTCAAGTTTTGGTATGAAAGTGAAAGTGTTAGTCATTCAGTCATGTCCAACTCTTTGTGACCCCATGGACTGTAGCACACCAGGCTCTTCTGTCCATGGAATTTTTCAGGCAAGAATATTGGAGTGGATTGCCATTTCTTTCTCCAGGGGATCTTCCCCAGCCAGTAACAGAGCCTGTGTCTCCCACATTACAAGCAGACTGTTTACCAACTGAGCCACCAGGGAAGCTTTGATATAGTTTCATAGAAAACTACTCACAATTACCTGAAAAGGCTTTTAATATATCTCTTTTTTACAACTATATTTTTATATGAGATCAGATTTTCTCCATATATTTCAACTGAAACAATGCATCCCAGCAGACATATGGGATGATGAATTTAGTTATTTTCTATTATACAAGATATTAGAGATTTATAAAAGTGCAAACCAATGTCTATTTTCTCACTAAATTCTTTTACATTGGAAAGTACGATTATTTTCACACAAAAACAAATTTAACTTCTGTCATGGGTTGAAATGTATCTTCCAAAAACTCCTAACTCCCAAAGGAAATCAACCCTGAATATTCATTGGAAGGACTGATGCTCAAGCTGAAACTCCAATACCTTGGCTACCTGATGCAAGGAGCAGACTCAATGGAACAGACCCTGATGCTGAGAAAGATGGACGGCAGGAGGAAAAGGGGATGACAGAGGATGAGATGCTTGGATGGCATCACCGACTTAATGGACATGAGTTTGAACAAACTCTGGAAGAGGGTGAAGGACAGGGAAGCCTGGCATCCCACAGTCCATGGGGGTCACAAAGAGTCAGACACAACTGAGTAACTGAATAACAACAACAATACCTGTGATGGTCCTCTCTCTTGAAAACAGAGTCTTTGTAGATGATCAAATCAAGATGAAGTCATTACAATGAAACCAAATGCAGTGTGACAGGTGTCTTTGTAGAAAGGAGAAATTTCCACACAGAAACAGACATTTGTCTCTCTTGCATTTCCTGCAAAGGAAGAAAAATGATGGGAAGACACATGGAGAATATCTCTACAAGCTAAGGACCAACTGAGGCTCTTGGATAAACATGGAACAGATTCTTACTCACAGCCCATGGAAGAAATCAACCTTAGCTGCACCTGTATTTTGGACTTCCAGTCTCCAGTTTTGTGAGACAACAAATTTCTATTGTTAAGCCCACTCACTTTGTTACAGCAAGCCCAGGACACTAACAACATGCAATGATTTATTTTTTTTAATCTTATTCAGTTGCTCAGTCATGTCTGACTCTTTGCAACCCCATGGACTGCATGCACTTTTAAAAATGTTTATCATTTCCCAATTTAAATTTCTAATATGATAAATAGTGACACACATAAAGCACATAAACAAAAGTTTTGTGTTCTCCATAATTTTTAAGAGTGAGAAAAAGGTCCTGAGATCAAAAAAGTTTGAGGACCACAGGATAAAGGGTTCCCAGTAAAGGGACAACATGAACAAATGCAATGGTTCCCAAATACCAGTGCCTTGAAGTTACTTTAGAAAAAAACAACAGACTCAGGGCTTTCTCTATATCATAGAATCAGAATTTCCAGAATTCTGTCCCAGAAACTATATTTCTAACAAGATCCCCAGCTAATTCTCATATATATAATCAACGTCTTAGGGGCAAAAATGCCCTAAGTGAGTTGAGAATTATTTCAACCTCTCATCTGGTAATGAGACATACTCAAGTTAGCTTAAGTAATAGGGGAGTTTATTGTAAAAATACAGTTGGCACCACTGGGAGAAATTAGATCTCTCACGAAAGAGGTGCTGTAATAGATCCCCATCTCAGAAAGAATTGGGAGATCATACTATCTCCAAGGATACCAGCAAGAAGTTCCTGGCTCTTGACTCTCTATTCTGCCCTCAGTGTGACTAAGCTTTATGACTACAGAACTGTATACATTCTACAGTCTGATCCCTTCTGTCCTTCCTCCAAATATCTGCTTCATATTTCTGGCTATACAAGATTTTGGCTTATGAGGCCTCAAGTCCACCTCAAAGCAACTTTTCAGTTTCTGCTTTATGGTCAAGTGACAGATTCCTTTGTCTTTCTTAATTCCAATCCTGAAATGGAAAATCTGATTGGTCAGTTTGTCTCCTAGCACCAGATTATGCTCAGATTTGCTGGAGAGCTTATGTTTTTGCTACCGTGGAATCAGATGCTTATATCTAGTTTAATAGTCTATGAGTGCAGGGTCCAGATAAAGTATAAAACATGACAGCCAGTCCAACAGGCACTGTGGGCAGAACTTTTACCCCTTAGATGAGGCTATGAGCAAAACAGTTATGCAATTATCATCTTCAGAATGATTTTTGGTTTTGCTCTGACAATTCCAAAAGACTTGGATTTAATTTTTATCAAGTTAACTGATTATTAATATAGCTGATTTGACCAACTCATATGACCTTTTTGACACAAGCATGACTATAGCTAAACTGATAGATTGGTAGACAATAATTACAAGGCTGGTGATGGAGATTTAAAGATCCTGAAACTGTTATCTATGCATTTTCCTCTGCCTTTTAATTTATTAAACTTGCTAAGTAACAATTCTAGTTCTCATTTTCATCTTCTTTCTTTGTCTTCGTTCTTTTGTACCCTATGAAGCCCTCTGTCTTTCCTCCTTTATTCTACCTGCCTTGTGGTCTTGGATTAAAAACAGAGCAAACAAAAAAAGGAAGTCCAAGCTGCTTTCTAATTCCATTAGTTTTACCTTAGAGTTTGATTTGCTTCTTGACAATTTTATGAAATATCTTTGTCCTTTGCTTTTATAAAGAAGGAAAAGACATGAAAATATTAAAGTACCCTAAATTTGATAACCACTGGGTATTTCAATTATTTGGGCTGTCACCTTAAAGCAAACTGTAGCTGTTGAGATAAGACCCTTTCTTTGTGCATTAGTATCCATGGACTTCAGCAAATAGTTTCATTTTGTGTTTGGGTAAATTATTTGTATGTGTGTGTCATTGTGTAATTTTTTTCTGTGTGCTTGTATATACATGTTTGTTGTTTTCTTGGTATGTGTGTGTGTCTCTCAATTGAACAAAACTGCATCATTTTCTTCTGTTGTACTATATATTTTTCATTTGTTGCTCTGAATTGAAAGAAAACAGTTTCTATTTTGACTAAACTGCTGGATTGCTCAAAAAAACAAGCAGAAACATCTCCAAGATTTTGTTGAATCCAATTAGTTATATGCAACTTGTAGTACATCTGATTCTTATTAAATGCTTTTGTGTTTTAGCCAGTAAATCAGTTGAAACTAAGTGACTATGACATTTGACCTACATAGTGAAGGTGTGGATTTAAATTTGCATACTTTACTGGGTTTTGTCCTTTACATGTTAATATTCTTCTTAAGACACCCAAGAAAGTAATGTGCAGTTTTGTATGTATGATAGCATATGACAATATAGAGCATTAACTCCTCTTTACAGAGTAACATTGTTTCAAGTTCATTTCAATCAACTAATGTTTCCAACTCAACCAATGCATTTATTTGTAACAGAAATTACTGGCTCATGGAACTCAAAGTGGAGAAAAGCAGAATCTTCAGGAGATTACATCAAATTAAAAAGCTTCTGCACAGCAAAGGAAATCATCAACAAAATGAAAAGGCAATCTTTTCAAATGTACAGAGATGATATTTGCAAGTCATATATCTGATAAGGGGTTAATATCCAAAATACGTAAAGAACTCATTCAACTCAATAAAAAAATTCAATTAAAAAATGGCAGAGGATCTGAATACACAGTTTTCCAAAGAAGACATACAAATGGACAGCAAGCACATGAAAAGATGCTCAACATCATTAATCATCAGGGAAAAGCAAATAACAATTACAATGAACATCATCTCACACGTGTCAGAATGGCTATTATCAAAAAGACAAGCAATGACGTGTTGCAAACATGTGAAGAGAGGGAATCTTCGCATACTCTTAATGGGAATGTATATTGTTGCAACCACTATGGAAAGAGTACTGAGTTTCTTCAAAAAGTTAAAAATAGAACTAACATATGACCTAGCAGTTCCATTTCTATTGATGTCTATAGCAAGAAAACAAAATACTAATTCAAAAAGATATATGTAACTCCCATGTTTACTGCAGTATATTTTCAATAGCCAAGACATGGAAACAACCAAAGTGTTCATCAAGGTACAAATGAATAAAGAAGATGGGGCAATATATACAATGAGGCACTATCTCAGCCATTAAAAAAAGAAAAGAAAAGAAAAGAAATCTTGCTATTTGCTGCCAAATGGATGGAATTTGAGGGTATTAAGTAAAATAATGTGGACAGAAAAAAACAAATATTGGATTACTTCACTTGTATTTGGAATCTAAAAAATAAAACCCAGACCCATAAAGTCCCTTGGACAACAAAGAAATCAACCCAGTCAATCCTAAAGGAAATAAACCCTGAATATTCACTGGAAGGACTGATGCTGAAGCTGAATCGCCAATTCTTTGGCCATCTGATGTGAAGAGCCTTCTCTTTAGAGAAGACCTGATGCTGGGAAGATTGAGAGCAGGAGGAGAAGGGGGTAGCAAAGGATGAGGTGATTGGATGATATCACTGACTCGAAGGACATGAGTTTGAGCAAACTCTGTGAGATAGTGAAGGACAGGGAAGCCTGGCATGCTACAGTCCACGGGGTCACAAAGAGTCGGACACAATTTAGTAACTGAACAACAGCAAGACTCATAAATAAAGAGAACAAACTAGTGTTTCCTCCTCAAAAGGGAAAAAAGTTGGAAGAGTACAAAACTGGGTGAAGGAGATCAAGAAGTACAAACTTCCAGTTCTAAAATAAGTCATGTGAATGTAATTAATGTACAGTATAGGAAATTAAGTCACTAACATTGTATTAACTTTGTGTGGCAACATATCATGACTAAACTTACTGTGATAAACATTTCACAATGTATACAAATGTCAAATCACTATATTCTATACCTGAAACTGATATCATATTGATGTTAAATATATTTAAATTTTAAAAAACCTTCAGGAAACATTTGATCAAGGTTTCAGCCCATTTCCGCACAGTTGTTCAGACTCTGCTTCCTCCATTTGCTGAATCTGCTTTCAGGTCACCATCTTCCATGTAGTGAAATGGTCTTGGATTCTCAAACTACATCACCCACCAGAAATGAGATTTTATGTCCTCCCAATCATTAAACAAAAGTTATCATCTTCTCTTTTAGGGACCAACTCTAATCATGTGTCCGTCCACCTCTGAACTAATCTCAGTGACCAAGAAAATAATATGCATTGGTTGGCTTAGTCCTAATTGGGTTGTATTCAAGCTGGCTTTCTCTCTCATGGTAGCAAAATGATTATAGCAATTCTAAGCCTCACATCCATAGACCACCCATTTAGAAGATGCTTCTAATCCTGCAACTGTTATACAAAACCACTGCAAGTAAATCCCCTTCTCCCTCCTCTGTCTCTCATGCACCTCTCGCAAAGATGCATGCTCCTTTGAAGAACATATCCTTCCCAGATATACAGAACTATTTCAATCAAACCTGCATGACTTTATTTGAGTTGGCTATAAAGAAATCTGCTGTATATGACCATCCCAATCTGCCAATTTATTGCTCCACACCCCTGTAATGATGTTTGTTTTCTATTTCTATGACTCTATTTCTGTTTTGTAAATAAGTTCATTTGTACTATTTTTTAGATTCCATATGTAAGTAATATCATATTTGTCTTTGTCTGACTTACTCAGTGTGGCAGTCTCTAGGTCCATTCACATTATTGCAAATGACACACTGATGCTTCTGCTGCTTAGTCTCTTCAGTCGTGTCTGACTCTGTGCAACCCTACAGACTGCAGCCAGCCAGGCTCCTCTGTCCATGGGATTCTGTAGACAAGAGTATGAGAGTGAGTTGCCATGCCCTCCTCCAAGGGATCTTCCCAACCCAGGGACTGAACCTGGGTCTTCTGCATTGCAGGCAAATTCTTTACCACTGAGCCACCAGGGAAGCCTGAAATACACATATAAAATGGAATGAATAATAAAGACCTTACTGTATAGCACAGGGAATTCTCCTCAGTACTCTGTAATGAACTATATTTGAAAAGAATCTAGAAAAGAGTGAATATATATATTGTTGTTGGTCAGTCACTAAGTCACGTCTGACTCTGTGATCCCATGGACTGCAGCACACCAGGCTTCCCTGTCCTTCATTATCTCCCAAAGTTTACTCAAACTCATCCATGGCATCGGTAATGCCATCCAACCATCTCATCCTCTGTCACCCTCTTCTCTTGTATGTGTATGACTGATTCACTTTGCTGTACAGCAGAAAATAATGTATTTAAAGCAACTTTATTCCAATAAATTTTTTTAAGAAAAACTGCTAGAGAAAGTCAGTGTAAATGTGTTTACTTCTCTCTCCAAGACACAATTCTCCACACATCCCATTACTTTTAACTTATTACTGTTTTCAAATATTTTCTATCTATGCACAGCTCCATTTTGAACTTTTTATTTATTTCTGTGTTTGACACGTGGGGCTTGCAAAACATATCATAACACCTCAAAAACATTTCACAATCAGGCAGTGCTCCAGCACCCATGTTTTTAAAATCAGGCTGTTGCGAATTCTCCAAGAAGGCCAAGAACAACTGTGAATTGCGTCCTTGAGCATTCTCACAGGTGCACAGGAAAGAGTCCTGGCCAGCAGAGTGGGAGGTGCCAAACAGAGAGAGCAAACTGCAATCTCCACCAAAACGACATTCATCTGCGGGGACCTGCTATCAGAAACGCCCTGGATAGAGCTGTCTTGACCTACACAACCAGAGAAGGCATTACCCCAGTGTTTTTAATCTCTACTTTATTTTCCAGGGACTGAAAAGATTTTCCAGGAGCACCAGAGAAAGAAAAATATTCTATCTGTAGCCATGTAAAATATGTATGAGAAAACTCGAAGCTTTTGAAAACTCTTTCCATTCATACATATCTTCGTAATTGTAAGAAAGGTGGAAACATTTAAAAAACAAGTGAAATTTATGAAAATATTACATTCCCATTTCCGAAATGGTTCCATCTAAGATTGGGCTTTTTAAGTCAACTTAAAGCTTCATAGAAAAAGTTTCTTGTAGGAGACCTTTATTAGCTGCTATTTTTCCTTAGGGGTCAATCTCAGTTTCATCAAAGTATAATACTGTATGGAAGAGTTGGGCAGAGGGGGTTGCCTCTGAAAACCAAAAATCAATATATAATATGGGTGCTCATGGAAAAATATTCCAAAATGCCCTATTCAGTCAGCTGGCCATTCAAGAACCATGTCTGAAACCCTCTCTCTCACTTGTCTGAAGCCAGTTTTCTCTCTATTCATCTCAACATCCACAAATTTCCATGCATCCTTAACCATTATGTTCAGTCTTCCATTTTCCAGAGCCACTCTGTTTAATATCTCTTTTCATGTTTGTTTTGAAAGCTAGAAATTGTGGTTTTTTATATGCTACATTTCCCACACTGCATGTGTGGGGTAGGATGTATAATTGAAGGTTTTTGACTAATCCCTACTGTTGCACAGGTGGGTAAGAAGCAGAAAATGATTGCTGGAAAACTGTAGCCCAAAAGGACATGTGTTTATGTATGTCAACATTTCTGAAAATTGCGGCTGGGTCATTATTCCCATTTCCACTTTAGGTGGAGATGATTAAATCATTCTGTCCTGATGATTGTTATGTTGCTAAGTAAACTTCCCTAACATCATCATTATTTGTCTTAATTGATTCTGAAAGGCTAATATAGTTTCTATTTGTAAAAAGTTTCTGGAAGTTTCTTTCAGTCTAATGAAGCCTTCCAAAAAGTGGAAAATGTAGGAGCAGGAAAGCCATCAACCTCCGGAGAGACAAGCACATCTCCAGAGTTCAGGGAAAACTGAGAGAAAGACACAGAAATCAGAGACTTGGAGACCACAATATTAAGTTTATTACTTATGAGAAAGAAAAAAGAGGAGACAGAAGCAAGGGTAAATGGGAGGATATGGCTTCAAATTTATGACTGAAAATGCTGATATTTACCTTTAAATGTAACAGCCTTGTGCATTTCTCTGGTCTCTGGAGCTTGGCAAATGTAACAAAAACCTCCTAGCAAACAGTTCTGTGTATTCTTGCCACCTCTTCTTAGAGAAGTCTCTTGAGAGTCCCTTGGACAGTAAGGTGATCAAACCAGTCAATCCTTAAGGAAATCAGTCCTAAATATTCATTGGAAGGACTGATGATGCTGCTGAAGCTCCAGGACTATGGCCACGTGATGTGAAGAGCCAACTCATTAGAAAAGACCCTGATGCTGGGGAAGATTGAAGGCAGGAGGAAAAGGGGGCGACAGAGGATGAGATGGTTGGATGGCATCACCAACTCAGTGGAAATGAATCTGAGCAATCTCCAGAAGATAGTGAAGGACAGAGAAGCCCGGCATGCTGCAGTCCATGGGGTGGCAAAGAGTCAGACATGACTGGGAGACTGAGCAGCAACAATACAACAGCCAGCAGTGAATCAGAATGCATGGTGTCTGGAATGTGATGGATAGATAAAAAGGAGAGACAGGGACAGGAGAACAGAGAGGGAAGGAAAGGGCTGTATCATGTTCCTTCTCCCAAACTAAGCCATTAGAAAGCCCCTCTTTCACCCTGGAGACAAATGAAAGTTGAACAGTGAGCAATAGAGGTTTTCCTCTAACCCATGACTCCCCCAGCATGGAAACACAGGACAGTGCAAAAGAAAATTCTCACTTTCTTATCCACAAGCTCATGAACATTACAAGAAAATTTCCTTGTCCTAAAGATCTAAATGCAATCAAAATGTCACCAAGACTGGCAGTGTACTCACTTTGACAATTTTCTAATAAAGCAGAATTATGAAAGCAGAAAAAAAAAGTCAAGAAGCAGTAAAATAAACTTGCAAAGTTGTCAAAGAACTGAGAGCAGTTCTTGATGTTCACTATAAAATGATTTAACTTGTCATCCAACCTCCCATCAGGGCTTCCCAGGTGGCGCTAGTGGTAAGAACCTATCTGCCAATGCAGGAGACTTAAGAGATGTGGGTTCAACACCCAGGTCATGAAGATCTCCTGGAGCAGGGCATAGCAACCAACTTCAGTATTCCTGTGTGGAGAATCCTATGGACAGAGAAGCCTGGCAGGCTACAGTCCATAGGGTCACAAAGACTCAGACACGACTGAAGGGACTTAGCACAGACGCACCAACCTCCAGTCATGGTGTCTCTCCACCTGGATATTTAAACTGAATGTTTCAAATAAGAGGGTTCATGAAACTGATCCTGGGGGGCAGGTTTGGCTCAGAAGATGCTGATAGTGATTCTGGTTCTTTTTCTGTCTCATGCACACAGAGAGATGTAAAAATATAAATGTAGTTGTTAGGAAAGTGGTAGATATGGAAGCAATCAGGGGGAAGTGGGGAAGTAACAGATTAGGTCAGGGAGCACAAGTATTTCAGGCACAGAGGTCCTACCCTGTAATTACAGTAGAGGGGCTTTTTAGAAAAGCTGAAACTGAGAAAAGTGGACTCTAATTTCAGCAGAACAGACCAACCTTGATAGCAATTAACTCTCATAGATTAAAATTTCATTTTCCTCCAACAGGAACTCCATGAGAAGGCCATGTGGCCCTGATTTGGAAGAAACAGGAGAAGTAAACCATTCCTGGGTCCCGCTGAGAGCTGGAAGAACTATCCAGAAAGCACAAGGAGATCCACACATATCTAAGAGTATGCACTCTTAAACTCCTATATGGCCTAAAAGGGTAGTGGGAAGAAATGGTGAAATAATAACTTGAGATGTTTGGGTTTGGGTTCAAAAAGATGCAATATCGAATATAAAAACGTGAAATATTTGCCAGGCTGAATTTCCTAATTATTTTTATTTACTTGGCCTTTAAGTCATTGAAAGGAACAATGATCTGAAAAGAATTTTAACATTAAAAAAATATAGGCTTACAAGCTTTCAGAACTCAAAATTTCCCTTCAGAGAAGAAAACAGAAGTTGGGAGGAAAGGTATGGCTTTCCTAACTTTACACAACTTTAAATCCAGTGTCTTATCGAATATCCATGTCCACTCCTTCCCAGGACGGTGTTCTTTCTGCTGCAGGACTTCAAAAGAGCACCCCTTCTATCACATGTGTAAGGACACACCCTGCCTGAGGCCCTCAGTGTGAAAGCTCAGTTTGTCTACAAACACTGTTCCCAGAACATCCCAGGTAGAGACCACACCCTGACCATTGCCACATACCCAAGGAAGGAGCATCAGTACTTGTGAAGGGAAGCCGGATCTTGACTTGCTTAGGTAAACTTTTATGCCCTAGTCTGCTTTTTCTGACAAATTTGTTTTGAGTAGTTGCGCTTCCTCTGATATGGGGTTCAAGGTAATGAGACCAATTTGCGAAAGTCACATTTAAAGGCAGCCTCAGGACCCCGTTGGCCTGCCTTATGTTTGCAGAAGGTCTAGTGGAAGTTGAACAAGTGGACTTTATTGTCCTTTGCAGAAGATCCGTCGTGAATAGGAACAGTGTGCCAAGTCCCACAGTTTTATATCCATAAATATGCATACATTAGTGCTTATGATCCCCCTGCACAAATCAGGGATTATTTCACTCTGAAGCACATAACATTTCATGTGAATTCCATTTTTTGGAATCTTGAAATAAATCATTCATTGAGGGTATATTTCTCATCTGATATCCACAGTGAAATTATCTAGCATTTTAACAATTTTGCTATGATGAATTTTTAAAATTATTATGTTTCAGATGAGTCATAAATCAGGAGACTAGACTTTAGAGGAGCCAAACAGTTGAGCCAGGATCTAATAAGACTGGATGTTTTTCATCCTTACTAAGTTTGGTCTTTACAGTTGACATGATAAAAATTTGGAGAATACATCAAAGTGAAAAGTGTCAGGGGTCTAATTTTAAATAAAGATAAAGATTTTAAAACTCCTCACTATACCTTTTCAGTCCCATGGACCAAGCACATTTTAAATGTGCTACATTCAACACCTTCTGTGAACAGAATAGAATACATCTACTGAAAACCAGAGAAAACAATCCTTGAAAATTTGGATCATCCAAGGAGACAGTCATCAGTCTATGAAATAAATTATCTCACCCTACAGTTTCTCAGAATGTTGATAAGAATTCTTTCAGGAGAAAAATATTTCAGTAATAAGACATTTGAATAAAATATTCAAAAGTAAAACAGGTGGAGTTTTAAGAAGTCAAGATACTTCTTCACTGTTCAATGTCTCTGTATGTGAGTGTGTGTGGTGGGGGAAGGTGTGAGTGTGTGATGGGGTGTGTTAGTATCTTGTAAATCTCCAAGATGAGTATATGGGCTTCCCTCATAGCTAAGTTGATGAGGAATCTGCCTGCAATGCAGAAGACCCAGGTTCAATCCCTGGGTCAGGAAGATCCCCTGGAGAAGGAAATGGCAACCCACTTCAATATTATTGCCTTGAGAATCCCATGGACAGAGAAGCCTGGCGGGCTACAGTCTGTGAGGTTGCAAGAGTCAGACACGACTTAGTGTCTAAACCAGCAACTGCCCAAATTTATCTCAAGATTTCCTTCCTATAACACCTTTACTTTTTTGGAGCAACTATTAATCATGAAAACTCCATGTAGAAAACCAGATAGGTTTTAATTTAATTCAATCGTAAAGTTTGCTTTCATGTTTTTAAACAATGCCCGCCCCACCCTCCAGGTTTATCAACATCTTGGGGGCAGCAGATGCACCTTATAATTCTTTATCTCCTCCACTGTGCCTCTAGTGACCCACCCAACGTCATTCATTTTCTCCACCCTCCTTCTCATTCACTCCTCTAAGCCTCTTCAAGGACATCAAGCCCAACCTTGGCTCAGGACTTTTTTTTAATTTCTTGGCCACTTTCTGCAGTAAGTGGGATCTTGGTTCCCCAACCGGGGGTGGAACCTGCACCCCCTGCATTGGAAGCATGGAGTTTTAACCACTTGGCCACCAGGGAAGTACCAGCTTAGGGTTTTGCATTTCCCATTCATGTGCTTTAAACCTTCTTCCCAAAGAAAGTCGCATGACTATCTATCTTCCTCCTTTCATCCAAGGCTCTACTAAAATCACTCCCTCTATTACTATTATTCTTTTCCCCTTTCCCTGATTATTTTTTCTTCACAGGACATAAAAATATCAGACATTACATCATCCATCTCCCTACTCCTTGATTACCTCTGTCCTCACACCCACCACATAAGCACAGGGACTATGCTTTGTTCCCTGCTGTGCTCCTAGTCCCCAAGGCCTTGCCTGTTACATTTCTGCAAATGTTGTGCACATGTGTTCAGTCATGTCTGACTCTTTGCAACCCCATGGACAGTAACCCATCAGTCCTCCTCTGTCCATGAAACTTTCCAGGCAAGAATAATGGCATGGGTTGCCATTTCCTACTCCAGGGGATCTTCCCAACCCAGGGATCGAACCCATATCACCTTCATCACCTGCTTTGGCAGGTGGATTCTCTACCACTGCACCACACTGTATATAAATAAGTAGTTACTGAAATAATAAACCAAAGAATCCTACAAGAAAAAAAGGAAGCAGATGGAAGTTCAACTTTTGACTGTATTATAATCAGTCCTATTAAAGGAGCTTCGGACTAAGGTCCCCACAATCCTACTTCACAGATGAATATATAATTTTTAAATTAAAGATTTACCTTTGAAAACAACAGATAATGAAAACAAAGCATTTTATTAGAATAGCATGTACCCGACCAGATGGATGTGAAAGAAGGTCTTTTGGAAGGCATCCTGTGTTAACTCACTGGCTGGATCATACATATTTCAACCTCACTTGTTTTCTTTTCTTTTGATTTTTGACAGTAGTTGGTGGCAACCTAAGGGAGCAGTGAAGGAAGAGGATTAAGGCGGCTGTCCAAATAACTGTGTTCTACCCACAGCTTCGCCACTAAATTGAACAAATTTTTAAACCCACTGGGGGCTTCCCTGGTGGTCCAGTGGCTAAGACTCTGCACTCCCAATGCAGGGGCCCCAGTTCAATCCCTGGTCAGGGAACTAAATCCCACATGCCACAACTGAGAGCTTGCATGCACAACTAAAGACGCTACATGCTGCGACTAAGACTTGATGTGTTTGGTGTGCGTGCAGTCATGTCCGACTCTTTGCGACCCCATGTACGGTAGCCCACCAAGCTTCCCTGTCCATAAATAAATAAAAAATTAAAAAATAAACTCTCTGGATGTCCTTTTTCACATTTCGTCTGTTAAGGAGATCCATGGAACATAGCTTGGAAAAATTCTGCTTTACAAATGTGTTAATATCACTAGTCTTACTTAATTGTTGACATGATCTAGGCTCAGATGAGTTTAGGAGATGTTTGGATTAAAGAACTAATAGGTTGCTATTCCAGAATTTCTCAGGATCTTTAATATACTGACATATGTTATAACCGTCCAAGAGGAGGGATACAGTAAACAGAACTCTCCAAAGAAACTCTTGACCAAGGAACACTTTTAACCGCTCCTAAGACGTTCTTCCCTGAAACACCACTTTAGGAAGTACTAGAAATCATCTCCAAGATCACTTAAAGCATTACTGTTATCTGACCATGACACGGTCATTCAAGGGACAATTCTGATGCTGTTGAAAAGAAAAGCCACAAAGGAGCTTTTAAAATATTATACTCACTTAAAACTTAATAAGACAAACAACCAAGTAAAAATTGTCTTTGAAAAGACATTTCACTAAAGAAGATATCCAAGTAACTAATAAGTATGTTAAAAGATGCTCAACATCATTAGTCATTAAGAAATCATTATTAAGACCACAAGGAGATATTAGGACACACCTATAATCAAAATACCTATAATCAAAAAGACTAACAGTATATCAAGTGTTGGAAAATATGAAAAAGCTCAAAACACAGCTTGCTGGTGTGAATGTAAAATGACACAGTCATCTTGGAAAGTAAGTAGATTCTTAAAAAGTTAAACATACACTTTTAACCACATACCCAGCAATTCCACTACTTGTATCTACTTAAGAGAAGTAAAAGTATATGTTCCCAGAAAAAACTTTTACTCAAATTTTCATATTAGCATTGTTTATGAATCTAGCTAAAACCTGAAAACAAAATGTCCATCAGCTGATAAATGGATAAAAATGCAATTCATTCACACAATAAAAAGGAACAAACTCTCCATTCACATGCAGAGAGTTGCATGGAAGCATATACACTAACATACGTAAATAGACAGCCAATGGGAATTTGCTGTATGACTCAAGGAACTCAAACTGGGGCTCTGTAATAACCTACAGGGGTGGGAATGGGTGGGAGGTGGGAGAGAGATTCAAGAGGGAGGGGACATATGTACATCTATGGTTAATTCATGGTGATATAAGACAGAACTCAAACCAATATTGTGAAGCAATCACCAATCAATGAAAAATAAATAAATATTTAAAATAATAATAAATGAAAATGAATTAAGACATGCAAAAAAATGAAGCTGGACACATCTTACACTATATACAAAAATTAATTAACTCAAAACGGATCAATGACCTAAACATAAGACCAAAAAAAAAAAGAAATAAACTATTGATACATGGGTGAATCTGAGAACATTATGCCAAGTAGAAGAAACTGACATAAAACACTACATGTAGTAAGAGTTTATTTATATGAAATTTCTATAAAAGCAAAAGTATAGACATAAAGTAGATCTACATCTATCTGAGGCTGGAGGTGGAAGATCCCCTGGAGTAAGAAATGGCAACCCATTCCATTATTCTTGCCTGGAAAATTCCATGGATAGAAGAGCCTGGAGAGCTACAGTCCATGGGGGTCCCAGAGTTGGACACAACTGAGCACGCATGCACACACACCAGATAAAACTAGAGGGAGCCACCAAAAACTTACAGCTCAGTCTTACAGAAATCTCATTTGCTGTGTTCATAATTTGGGCCAGAAATCTTCTCTGAGGAAGCGACATTAAAGCTGATTTGAAATGATAAGAAGGAGCCAGCTCTAAAATGATCCAGGAGAAAAGCATCCCACGTTGAAGGAAGAGGATGTGTGAAGACTCTAAGTAGGAACTAGCGTAGGGGTCAGAGGTCAGAGGGAAGTTTAGCCAGTGAAGCCGCAGCATGAGCAGCCCGAGTGAATGTGGCATGGTGAAGCTGAGGAGATACAGGGCGTAAATCATGCTGGCCTTGCTACGGTTTTTGGGTTTTATTCCAAGAGCATGAGGAACTAGTGGCAGAGAGAGAGACATTTTTCTTAAAAAAAAAGAGCACTTTAGCTGCTCTATAAGAGGCAAGAGTGACCACTGGGAGAAGAGCTGGGAGAACTCTGCAGGAGTCTTGATGAGGTATCATACTGACAGCATGGTTGTGTTTTTAGGGTTGTATCATTGTTAAGAGCAAGGACTATGGCAACAAAATGATGGAGGTTCCCATTTCAACCCTCTGTCATTTCCCATCCAAGTGGCTTTGGAGAACTTATTAAATCCCTGTAAGCCTCAGTTGCTTCAGCAATTAGTAAAAAAAAAAGGGGGGGTAATATTAATATTTATCCATACAATTGTTATGATGACTCTGTGAAAGAGATGATCATACTAAGTGATGTAAGTCAAAGAAAGACAAATATCACATGAAATCACTTACATATGCAAACTAAAAAAAAATGATACAAATGAATTTATTTATAATACAGAAACAGACTTAGTTTATTAGTTACCAAAGGAGAAAGGTGGGGAGGTAAATTAAGAGTTTGGGATTAACAGATACATACTATATAAAACAGATAATCAACAAGGACTTCCTGTATAGCACAAAAAAGAAAAGAATTGTTTTCCATTTTAAGTTATTATAAGATATTGAATATATTTCCTTGTGCTATACAGTATGTCCATACTGATTATCTATATATAACTGAATCACTTTGTTGTTCACCTGAAACTAACACAACATTATAAATCAATTATACTGCAACTAAAAAATACATATAAAGCACTTGGAATATAGTAAGTGCCTCCCCAAATGATAGGGATTATGATCCTTGAAACTCTATTCTACTAATTATGCCATCTTCAACCATGTAGCAGATGCTGTTTGTGCCCTGTCCCGTATCCTCTTGAGACACCTGAATTCACCAGCAGGCATAGCGGACAGTTTCCAACACAGTCAACTTCCCACCTTCAGCACCTAATCTCTCCTCATTGCCTGAACAGCTTCCTCTGGCATCACAAAGACTTGCTCAACAGCAAGAAGGATTTTAAGTAAGTACCCGGCCAGAGGCAACCATCAATCAAGAGAAGGTGGCAGTCAGTAGATTAACCGGCTCCCCATCTTCTGGCTGCAGATTTCAGGTGTATTTCATGCAGGTTTGGGGAAGGGTGTACCCAGTGAGACTCAGTTGCCTGCATGGGTAATTCACTCATTGACTCACATTTATTGAGTTTCCTCCTGCCCTGTCACTTTCCCCATTTCTTCACACCTGCTTTCTGGAATCACTTCCCAAAAAAGTTACTAGGACTGAGATACTTGTCATTGAGTCTACTTCTGGGGAAACCCAAACTAAAGCAAACTCAGCTGTGTGTGCTTAGGCAATCTCCCAGGCCCTCTTATCTGTAAAAGGCATGCTTAAGCAGTCAACTTCCATGATTCAAAATTTAGGCTACTTATGTTTGTCCACATTTCCATCTAGCATGTAAATATAATCTGTATCAAATTAGTAATTTTAATAAACACTTAAATATGGCTACACATTCTCTTCTATAAAGAATGAATGGTTTCTGCATATTTAATGATAGGAAATGATCTGCCACTTGGCTTTTGTGCTCAGCAGATATGACATCATAGTGTTAATTGCTCAGTCGTGTCGGACTCTTTGTGACCCCATGAACTGTACCCCTCCAGGCTCCTCAGTCCATGGAATTCTCCAGGCAAGAATACAGGAGTAGGTTGCCAATTAACCTTAATGGAGAAGTTTAAAATGGCTGTTAAAATAAGGATATATTAAGTGAATTCAGGTTAAGAAAGTGGCAGATTATATTTTCTAAAGACAGTCACAGTGATATCTCCCATGTCCCACATGGGTTCGCACTGGAGGTTTGTCATTCCCCCATCAGGAAGCAGAATCTGTTTACCCTCCCCTTTAGTGTGGATGGGTTCTGTGACTGCTTGTCCAATAGATATGATGAAGACGATATTGCACCAGTCTTAAGAGAGGCATTAAAACTAGGCTTGCAGGGTCCACTTCCTGTCTTTTGGAAGACAGCCAGTGGGGAAGAAAGGAGACCTCCCAAGAAGTCCACGCTATGTGAAGCCCAAGCATGTGGAGTAGCCACACCAGAAGAGAGTGGCGTTGAAGTGGGTGAAGAAGCTCTCTTGGAATTGCCCCTCCAGCCCCTGATGCCCCAGCTGATGCCAGGTGGAAAGTGGCCATGTGAGACCCCTTGAATTCTTGCCCCACAAAACCATGAGCAAAATAAATGGATGTACTTAACCACTAACTTAGATAAGGCAATGGCACCCCACTCCAGTACTCTTGCCTGGAAAATCCCATAGATGGACGAGCCCGGTGGGCTACAGTCCTTGGGGTCGCAAAGAGTCGGACACAACTGAGCGACTTCACTTTCACTTTTCACTTTCATGCATTGGAGAAGGAAATGGCAACCCACTCCAACATTCTTGCCTGGGGAATTCCAGGGACGGCGGAGCCTGGTGCACTGCCGTCTACGGGATTGCACAGAGTTGGACATGACTGAAGTCACTTAGCAGCAGCAGCAACCACTAACTATCCAGTGTAGTTTATTACACAACAATTGTTATTGTTGTTCAGTCTCTAAGTCATGTCTGACTCTTTGTGAACCCATGGACTGCAGCACGCCAGGCTTCTCTGTCCTCTACTATCACTCGGATTTTGTTCAAATTCACGTCCATTGAGTCAGTGATGCTATCTAACCATCTCATCCTCTGTTTCTCCCTTCTCCTTTAGACTTTGATTTTTCTCAACACAAGGGTCTTTTCCAATGAGTTGGCTCTTCACATCAAGTGGCCAAACTACTGGAGCTTCAGCTTCAGCAATAGTCCTTCCAATGAATATTCAGGGTTGATTTCCTTCAGAATGGAACTGGTTTGATCTCCTTGTTGTCTAAGGGACTCTCAAGAGCCTTCTCTAGCACCCCAGTTCAAAAGTGTCAATTCCTCAGCTTTCAGCCTTCTCCATGGTCCAACTCTCACATCCATACATGACTACTGGAAAAACCATAGCTTTGACTAGATGGACCTTTCTTGGCAAAGTAATGTCTCTGCTTTTTAATATGCTGTCTAGGTTGGTCATAACTTTTCTTCCAAGGAGCAAGTGTCTTTTAATTTCATGGCTGCAGTCACCATCTGCAGTGATTTTGGAGCCCAAGAAAAGTCTGTCACTGTTTCCATTGTTTCCCCATCTATTTGCCATGAAGTGATGGGAATGTTGAGCTTTAAGCCAGCCTTTTCACTTTCCTCTTTCACTTTCATCAAGAGGCTCTTCAGTTCCTCTTCACTTTCTGCCATAAGGGTGGTGTCATCTGCATATCTGAGGTTATTGATATTTCTTCCTGCAATCTTGATTCCAGCTTTTGCTCATTCAGTCCGACATTTCTCATGATGTACTCTGCAAATAAGTTAAATAAGCAGGGTGACAATATACAGCCTTGACATACTCCTTTCCCAATATGGAACCAGTCCATTTTTCCATGTCCAGTTCTAATTGTTGCTTCTTGACCTGCATATAGGTTTCTCAGGAGGCAGGTAAGGTGGTCTGGTATTCCCATCTCTTTAAGAATTTTCCACAGTTTTTTGTGATCCACACAGTCAAAGGCTTTAGTGTAGTCAATGAAGCAGATATAGATGTTTTTCTGGAACTCTCTTGTCTTTTCTATGATCCAATGGATGTCAGCAATTTGATCATAAACCATAGCTTTACTATAGGGACCTTTGTCTGCAAAGTGATGCCTATTCTTTTTAATATTCTGTCTAGGTTTGTCACAGCTTTCCTTGCAAGGAGCAAGTGTCTTTTGATTTCATGGCTACCATCACTGTCTGCAGTGATTTTGGAGCCCAAGAAAATTTTAAAAATAGAGAATTTTAAAGTAATTAAAATTAATAATTTGAAAACTCATAAATGTTTTCTAGGATTAGATTGACTTCGGGATCAAAGTTATAGATATGGTTTCCAAAAACATGAAAAATTTTCCTTGTGGGAAATCAGAAACAATGAAAGCAGAATCCTATTTGAAGTCTCACTTTTTGCATTAGCTGCTATGTAATGAAAAACAGCCTTCCTGAATATCCGATTTCCCCCAATACTTTAATTCTTTTCTTAGGCTGGAAGTTTTAACAATTCATTCTTTACTACAAGTTGAAAAAAAAATACATAATGATTTTTTAAACTTTTTCTATTTCTAGGCAGCAGATTTTGAAGGTGAAGCTTTAATCACATGCTAGTCTTATAATCACTGCTGGTTTTCAACTAAAGTATTACAAATTGGGCTTTAGTTCAATTTAAATTGCATGGGCCAAATCCGACCCGTGGTTATTACGGTGACTCCCATTGAAATCATTAGTAGTTGTACATGTGTAACTGAGGAGATAATTTGTCCACGTGTGCTTTCATCTCCATGTGTCTCTATGCACGTGCAGGCACAGAGGCTGGGCTGCAGAGGGGAAACATCTTGCACTATTTGGAATAAGTTATCTTTTCACCATACTGGATTCATGTCAACATGATGACATGAAAGAAAGTATAAGGACAACCAGCATTTCCTGCTGTAGTTTTCAGCGTCCTGGTGGTTGCTGGCAAATCTGAACCACCTATCAGAAGCAGTGCAGGGTTGCAGCTCCTCTCAGTAACTATGAAAAAGGTCATGCCTGCCCCCATCTACTTCGTTCACTGCTGGGAGACCCTCCTCTATTTTCAGCTGATTGGAAGGCCAGTGCCTCAACGTCAGGTTTTGGCTCCAGGTATGCTGTAGACAACTGTCTTCTTGGGCAGAATGTTCACTTTTGACCAAACAAACAAATGTCCAAGGCACACACAGTCCAAACCACTGGTCAGAGGACGTGTTTAAATAAAGTTCCAGGGAGATATACTTTGCTCATTCAACAGTGAATGAACTTTTGTGAGCATCTAGAAGACTGGTCCTCCATCTTCAGGGTGCTTTAGAATCATGAGCAGGGCTTGTTAAAAAGACAGTGTGCTCGTCAGTCCACCCTCAGAGTTTCTGATTCAATAGGTCTGGGATGAGGGCCTGAGAATTTGCATATCTAACTCCCTAGATAATGCTAATGTTGCTGGTCCAGATACCATACTTTAAGAACCACTGTTGTAGAATTTGTTTGTAGAATTTGTAGCTGTTGTAATTGTTGTTGGTGTTTAGTCTCTAAGTCATGTCTGACTCTTGTGAACCCATGGACCATAGCCTGCCAGGCTCCTCTGTCCATGGGATTTCCCAGGCAAGAATTCTGCAGTGGGTTGCCATTTCTTTCTGCAGAGCATCTTCCCAATCCAGGGATTGAACCCACGTCTACTGCATTGGCAGGTGGATTCTTTATGGCTGAACCAACAGGGAACACCTGTTTTAGCTATGGAAGCTATCTAAAGATTGTCAAATTCTTCCTAGTTGCATTGTACTTAGGTTTTTCACACCAATGATTACCTTTAGTTTTGTCAGTTGTAAAAGTGTTAGTGCCTCAGTCATGTCTGACTCTTTGAGACTCCACGGACTACAGCCTGCCAGGCTCCTCTGTCCTTGGGATTCTCCAGGCAAGAATGCTGGAGTGGGTGGCCATTTCATTCTCCAAAAGTGAAAGTCTCTCAGTTGTGTCCAACTCTGCGACCCCATGGACTATACAGTCCATGGAACTCTCCAGGTCAGAATACTGGAGTGGATAGCCCTTCCCTTCTCCAGGGGATCTTTCCAACCCAGTAATTGAACCAGCGTCTCCTGGATTGCAGGCAGATTCTTTACCTACTAGGTAAGCCTACTAGGTGAGCTACTAGGGAAGCCCTTGCAGACATAGTGTTAAATAAGATATGATAATTACCTTACAATGTTGGGTTCTAGCATGGAAGATAAAAAGGCAAATCAACAATTATGGGACTGATGAGTGCTATCCCAGAGAAAATATTAGCTTCCTAGAGTACATGAGCTAATTTAGATTAAGAAGAAGGGAAGAGCATGTAATATTTAGTGATTAAAGAAACCATTGTAGTCAACATTGGTTGTTTATGTCAGTCAGTACTCCTTTTCCTTCTGTATCAAAAAAACTGTTTTCCTTTTGAAAAACTGTTCCTGGCTTACTATAAGCTTGTCAATATCTGCTGCCAGTCACATGGCCCTACTTCTTGCCACTAGGGGCCACATGACCCAACTGGCCCTTTTCTTGGGAATGATAATGAGCCTGAGAGAGAGAAAGAGTCTTTCTCCTTCTGAGATTCCCCAGCAATAAGGGCCACAAATGCCTGAAGCTTCTGTGGACCATCTTTACTATCATGTGGACAGAGCCAGACTGAGAATAAAGGTGTGGCTAATCATATTTTTGCAAAGAACGCCACAAAATGAGATATCTCCCATCCCCCATGATCTCCTTTGACATGCCCTCTATGAAGCAATGGGTCTGTGTTTCCTCTTCTTGAATCTGGGAAATGGCAGAAGTGACACTGAGACTAGGACATAAAAGGCAAACCAGGTTGACTGATCCTCGTGGATGTTCACTCATGGAACCCAGTCACCATGCTATGAGGAAGCCCAAGCAGCCACAGGAAAAGGATACATGTCAGTGTTCTGGCCAACAGCTCCAGCTGATGTCCCAGCCAGGCCTCTACCGTCAATCACCCTGCATGTGAGTAAATGAGTCTGCAGACAATTCTGGCCCCCAGTCATCACTCAGTTCTTTCCAGCTGAGGTCTCAGACGTTGTGTAGCAGAGAAAAGCCCTCCTTGCTCTGTCTTTTCTTATTCCTGACCCACAAAATACCATGAAGATAGGGGAAAATTTAGGGTGATTTATTTGTGACAATAGTAATTGGAACAGAAGCCAACCCAGAAATAAATAGAGCTGTGAGATAGAAGAGAAAGAGACCAAATGAACTTTATTTCACCTTCAACTCTATTTAGACACCCTAGCTTAAATTTTGCCTGAATTAAGATGGACTTGATATCAGCCATCCTAGTTACATGAACTAGCAAATTCTTACTTTTGCCTAAGTTACTTTAAATTTGGGTTTCTGTCAACTCCAACCTAAACAATCTGAGTACAACAACCTTTAATTATCATGAAGACAAGGAAAATTAAAAAAGAAGACACATAAAATATTGAGACAGCTTGGTACTTGATGTCTCTTAAGTGAAGTCACTCAGTCGTGTCTGACTCTTTGTGACTCCATGGACTGTAGCCGACAAGGCTCCTCTGTCTGTGGAATTTTCCAGGCAAGAGTACTGGAGTGGGTCGCCATTTCCTTCTCCAGGGGATCTTCCCAAGCCAGGGATTGAACCCAGGTCGCCTGCATTGCAGGCAGACGCTTTACTGTCTGAGCCATCAGGGAAGCCCGTTGATGTCTCTTAGGATGCTGTCAAATATACTGTAAATGTAACTAAAAATCTCTCAGAAAATAAAATCATTAAAACAAGAGAAAAATAAATATTAGAATCAGAAAACTATCAGGTTTAGGTAAACATCTAAACCTAGCACATCTAGAAATAAACCAAGACCCTATACTAGAAAGTCTGGCCTCTTGCCTTTGATCCACCTTAAAGGACCCAGTGACATCTTTTTCACTTCAGTTAAACTATTAAATAAACAATAGTACAGAGGATAGGATGCTTCTGAGAAAGAGCTTCAGAAAACCTAGGAAAGAAATTTTGTGAATGAAAAATAAATATGGTAAAGGAATTAGTAAATGAATGGATAGTAAGGCAAGATTTTAACAAATTTTAAAACATTCTATAACGTTTGAGAATTACCTCCTATAGAGTAATCTTTCCCACTTCATTCTTCTTCCTCCAGGTTTTTTCTGAACCTGAAACATTTGAGGATTTATTTTCCTTCTGAGTGAGTCCCAGCCATAATCAACTAAGAAGAAATACATCCAAGCAGAAAAAGAATTTTAATTTCTTTGAGATTTCTGAGTATCATTATATCAGTCTTCCACAGGTGACCTGAGAAATAGGCAAGGACATTATTTTTAAAGTTTACAAATGAAGGTAGAAGACCTACACAGATTCTTTTCCCTATATTATAAGGAACACAAGGCTGAGTCAGTATCCTTCAACATAAAATGTTAATTTTTATGGTTAATCAAAATTGTTCCATTACACAGTGAATTGAGCTTAAAGGACTGCCTTGGTTCTCTACAACTACAGGATAATAGAACACCAAGCTTGGTCATGGTACCTCCACTCAACAATAGATAGATTGCTTTGGACAAATCTTTAACTTCTGGAGCAAAATGTCTTCGTATGCAAATTCTTCCTCCCACTCATATGGATGCTTTGAGTCTCAAAACAAGTAATGTGAGCTTTCTTGTCCTACATGCTCTAAATGGCTATTCAAGTTCAAGTTATACAGGGTAGGTCAAACGTATTTAGATTAGATGATCTTAACACTCCCCACATCTGTAAAATTGCTAACCTTCATCAACAGAAAAAGTATTTTAAGATATATTATATAAATTCGTGTATATATATACAAATAGCTAAAAAAAAAAAAAAAAAGAAGAGAAGCTAAAGGCAAAGGAGAAAAGGAAAGATATACTCATTTGAATGCAGAGTTCCAAATAGCAAGGAGAAAAGAAAGCCTTCCTCAAAGATCAATGCAAAGAAATAAAGGAAAACAATAGAATGGGAAAGACTAGTGATCTCTTCAAGAAAATTAGAGATACCAAGGGAACATGTCATGCAAAGGTGGGCACAATAAAGGACAGGAATGGTATGGACCTAACAGAAGCAGAAGATACTAAGAAGAGGTGGTAACAATACACAGAAGAGATCTTCATATACAATATACAATATACGAAAGAGATCTTCATGACCCAAATAACCATGATGGTGTGATCACCCACCTAGAGCCAGACATACTGGAATGTGAAGTCAAGTGGGCCTTTGAAAGCATCACTATGAACAAAGCTAGTGGAGGTGATGGAATTCCAGTTGAGCTATTTCAAATCCTAAAAGATGATGCTGTGAAAGTGCTGCACTCTATATGCCAGCAAATTTTGAAAACTTAGTAGTGGCCACAGGACTGGAAAAGATCAGTTTTCATTCCAATCCCAAAGAAAGGCAATGCCAAAGAATGCTCAAACTACCACACAATTGCACTCATCTCACACGCTAGTAAAGTAATGTTCAAAATTCTCTGAGCCAGGCTTCAACAGTATGTGAACCGTGAACTTCCAGATGTTCAAGCTGGTTTTAGAAAAGGGAGAGGAACTACAGATCAAATTGCCAACATCCGTTGGATCATCAAAAAAACAAGAGAGTTCCAGAAAAACTTCTGCTTTATTGACTATGCCAAAGCCTTTGACTGTGTGGATCACAACAAACTGTGGAAAATTCTTCAAGAGAATGGGAATACCAGATCACCTTACCTGCCTCCTGAGAAATCTGTATGCAGGTCAAGAAGCAACAGTTAGAACTGGACATGGAACAACAGATTGGTTCCAAATCAGGAAAGGAGTACATCAAGGCTGTATATTGTCACCCTGCTTATTTAAATTTTATGCAGAGTACATCATGCAAAATGCTGGGCTGGGTGAAGTACAAGCTCGAATCAAGATTTCAGGGAGAAATATCAATAACCTCAGATATGCAGATGACACCATCCTTATGGCAGAAAGTGAAGAAGAACTAAAGAGCCTCTTGATGAAGATGAAAGAGGAGAGTGAAAAAGTTGACTTAAAACTCAACATTCAATAACTAAGCTCATGGCACCCAGTCCCATCACTTCATGTCAAATAGATGGGGAAACAGTGAGAGACTTTATTTTGGGGGGCTCCAAAATCACTGCAGATGGTGACTGCAGCCATGAAATTAAAAGATGCTTGCTCCTCAGAAGAAAAGCTACGACCAACCTAGTTAGCATATTAAAAAGCAGAGACATTACTTTGCCAACAAAGGTCCGTCTAGTCAAAGCTATGGTTTTTCCAGTACTCATGTATGGATGTGAGAGTTGGACTATAAAGAAAGCTGAGTGCCGAAGAATTGATGCTTTTGAACTGTGGTGTTGGAGAAGATTCTTGAGAGTCCCTTGGACTGCAAGAGATCTAACCAGTCAATCCTAAAGGACGTCAATCCTGAATATTCATTGGAAGGACTGATGCTGAAGCTGAAACTTCAATACTTTGGCCACCTGATGCGAAGAACTGACTCACTGGAAAAGACCCTAATGCTGGGAAAGATTGAAGGCAGGAAGAGAAGGGGACAACAGAGGATGAGATGGTTGGATGGCATCACTGACGAGTTTGAGCAAGCTCCGAGAGTTGGTGATGGACAGGGAGGCCTAGGATGCTGCAGTCCATGGGGTCACAAAGAGTCTCATGTGACTGAGCAACTGAACTGTACTGGTATAAACCGGTATACCTAAAAGTCAACCTTAACAAAAATTCTAAAATAAGCACTTGGGAGTATTACTTCTTGGAATCCTGACAGCATGGGAAGCATTGGCCTGGAGATTTTAAGAGTTGAAGAATGGAGAACTAGTGGGAAAGTTGTATGCATGTTAAGTCCCTTCCATCATGTCCAACTCTTTGCAACGCTATTGCTGTAGCTGCCAGGCTCCACCGTCCATGGGCTTTCCCAGGCAAGAATACTGGAGTAGTTTGCCATTTCCTCCTCCAGGGGATCTTCCCAACCCAGGGATCAAACCCACATCTTTTGCATCTCCTGCATCGGCAGGAGGAGTCTTTCCACTAGTGCCACATGGGAAGCCCCAGTGGGAAAGTTATTTCATGCTAAAAGAACCCACCAGTTCTATTTAAGCTTGTCTCATCTGATGAAATTCTAAGCATCAACCCAAGGACTAGTGGCTTAGCTGGTTATACATGGAAGAATGGAAAATGAACTAGGAATGCCGGCTACATTCTCTTCTCTGAAACTAACGCTAGGAAGTAGTAAATTTTCTCAGTTTTGACAATCATGACAAAACATGACTTTCCATAATATTTCTGACACATCTCATTCACTTTATAGGTAGCACAGAAGCCTAAGACAGCTCTGTTTCTCTACCTTCCTCTTTCTGGAGCCCCCTTAAGGACAGGGCTGTGTGTTAAGGGGAAAGTCTAAGGACAAATGTCAAAACCATCTTCCTTGATAGAGAATAGTTAAAATTAATTAATTCCTGCCTTAACTCTCCACTTACCTTTCTCAGAATACCCACAACACAGAATATCATTATTTAGGCATTCAAGATATTTCAGAGAATTATCAGACAGCCTCAACAAAATTTCCACATGTCACACAACCCATCTCCGGTGGGTTGAATTATGTCCCCAAATATTCACATGTTGAAGTTCTAACCCCCAGTATCTCGGAATGTGACTGTATCTGGCAATAAGGTCTTTAAAGAGGTCATTAAGCTAAAATGAGGTGAAAGGTTAAAATGAGGTTAAGCTAAAAAAGGTCTATGGCCTATAGAATGGTCATTAGGTGCACTCTAATCCAGTATGACTGGTAAATTTACAAGAAGACGTGACCAAGACACAAGACACTCACAGAGGAAAGATGATATGAAGAACCAGAAAGAAGACAGCCATCTATAGGACAATGAGAGAAGCCCCAGAAGACATAACCCAGCCAACACCTTGATCTCGGACTTCTAGCCTCCAGAATTGTGGGGAAAAAAATAAATACCTGTCATTTAAGTCCCTCAGGCTATGGTACTTTGTTATGGCAGCCCTAGCAAACTAATACACTATTCATTTGCTTTTAGCTCAAACAATGATCTAATGGCTCAGCTCTTTTACAGATTTCTAGAGCTAGAAATCCCATATTATTCCATAGGCAATAGTTCTTAGAGACTGACCCATTTCTGTGCTCACACAGGTGCTCTTTACAGTCACCAGGTTAATTTGATCAAGGTAGAAACCTGTTATACTTTCTCCACCCCCACATCCTATGCCACTATCATTTTTATCCTTGTTTTCATCTTTAAAAGTATAGCCTGAACATTTAATGGACACTCAATATATCAGTGTCCATTAAATGTTCTCTGAAAGGAACTCTAAGATGAAGTTCAGTTTCAAATCTTAGTTTAGCTTTTCAACCTAACACTTACGAGTTAACATTTAGATTCAACATTGAGCATCAGTTCAGCTCAGTTCAGTTCAGTCACTCAGTCACGTCTGACTCTTTGCGACCCCATGAATCGCAGCACACCAGGCCTCCCTGTCCATCACCAACTCCCAGAGTTTACTCAGACTCACACCTAAATTATTTAAGATATTAATAAGGACATCACTTCCATTCTGAACTTTATCTTCTCAGGCCATTGACTCCACAGTCAAAGAGCTGAGAAAAATGCCTTCCTTCCATTCCTCCAGAGCAGAGAAATTAATTTTCCAGTCATGTAAATGAACACAGGTTTATGACTTTCTGACTTCTAAGTCACAGATCAGAAACCAGACTAAGGATGTTATAAACTGTTGTGATTATCATTGTTGTTTAGATGTTTAGGAAGTGGCATTTAATTTTGTCATTCATCTGTTTCAAGCAGGGAAAATCAGAAATTATATTTGTAATAATATGATATTTACCTCAGCAGAGTTTATGAGAATGTCATTCAACAAATTTTGTGCAGTAATTGCAATTAAATTACCTCCAATTGCAACTGAGGGCACATAACAGTTTCTCAGATTTCAGCCTCCTGGTGGCAGGTGTCTTCAACTCTTGACTATTCCATGGCTTTTAAAGGTAAATTAGATTAAATCATCAGTTACAGCTCCACATTTATTTTATCTTTCCTTGTTAAATTAAAGTCATCATCATATTTTTGTACCCTAATGTGAGGGCCTTTGTTTTTCTGCTTACTTTATGGGATGTAGTGTTTGTTATTAGAATGTTGTATTTCAAATACTTCGTTCAGCCTTTAGAATCTTACAAAGGAAAAGAGAAGCCTATAATCCATTAAGGAATCTGTTTCTAAAAAACACCATCATTGCATCAAAGAAATTCACTGCATTTGTTTGGAAAATTTCTAACGACAATATAGTCATCTTTTCTGACAAGAAGTCAGAAAACTTTGATAGTTATAAACATTGATAGTTATTAAACCAAAGCAGACAGTGAGAGGTCTATGGTGTACGAGGGGAATAATTTCCTCTTTGTGTGTTTTTGTTTATTACTGACCATGGAATAAGTGATTCAATCCTCCTCCACACTGTTGCAGAGTTAATACATACTTATTCCCAGAAAGATAAATCTGTACCTTGTTTAGTTCTAGGTAATAATATATCTGTTGAGAATTAAAAATGTGTTGGCACTCTTTGGGGAAAAACAAAGAAAGAGTGTTTACTGTGACTTTTAGCCTCATATTTCCTTTTGCCAATTGCCAAGCAGGTCATTCTTCCACGGCATTGCCTGGTTAGCATTGAAAGCTTTGTATAAATACCCTTTCCTAAGTTAGCAGCTCTTACTCTTCCGTTTCTTCCAACATTTTTTCTTAATGTGCATCAGTCAAGGCTCTTCTTGTCATTGGCTGCTTTCTGGGGAAAGCTTCTGCCAAATGGCCCCACTTCAGCTGGCAAAAGGGGTGGTTTAAAAGTCCATAAAATTCCATGGACAGAGGAGCTTGGCGGGCTATAGTCCATGGGGTCTCAAAGAGTCAGACACAACTGACCACATTATAATAAATAATAAAAGTCTATAAAGTACTGAAACCCTCAGAAAAAAGAGAGATTAATATTAGATTTTTTTCTACTGTCTTGCACAGCAGCTGCTGCAGTTGAAGAAATTTAGGACTACAATAGCTTCTGCTGTGTTGAAAGGAATCCATAAATGAGTCTTAACTTTACATGATGACAGGCACTAGCATTAATCAAAATTGTGATGGTCTGGTAGTACATCACCAAAATTACATTCAAGTTAAAGATATCCTGTTATCTCTATGGCCTTGGGCAAGTCACTTTTTGTCCATAACCCTCTAATGCTTTATCTCTCTAAAGTTCATTTCCAGTATAGAATGTTATGGTTCTATGGCCTATAGAGGAATTTTAAATTTCTGTATACAAACATCACTGTTGGTGTTTTAATTCCGGAATCTATCTTCTCTTTACTTGAAAGTAGGAGGTGCAAGTAGATCTGATCAAAATTAGTCACTCCCCAAGAACAAAGAAACAACCAGATGTGTAGCAGGGTCTGTCCTGCCAGAGTACTTAAACTGAGACTTTATAACCAAAGGCAACCCTTAGAATGGCTTAATGCACATAGCATACACACAAGCGTATAACCAAAATTTACCAAGCATTCAAATTAAGCATATACAACTCATTACAAATCTCTTCTACAACCATATCTACAAATAAACTTTGCGTATGTGAGTTTCATTTAGATTACGCATACTTCCCCCAACTCGGAATTAGAAACAGAAAGGATATGGGACTTTGTTCATCTTTCTGCTGTGCTCACAGGAGATCAGCTAGCTGAATGTCAGATTCAGTCTCTGAGCACTTCTTTGTGCTTAAGACATAAAGAAAATGCTTCTTTCAACAAGACAGTTAAATACGTACAAGAAGCATAAGCAGCACTAAGGTGGACTTGACCTATCACTTATAAAGTCACTTGGCCTGTCAGTTCAGTCAGTCAGTTTAGTTCAGTCGCTCAGTCACATCCGACTCTTTGTGACCCCATGGACTGCAGCACCCCAGGCTTCCCTGTCCATCACCAACTCCTTGAGCTTGCTCAAACTCATTTCTATCGAGTCAGTGATGCCATCCAACCATCTCATCCTCTGTCATCCCCTTCTCCTCCTGCCTTCAATTTTTCCAGTGTCAGGGTCTTTCCCAATGAGTCAGTTCTTCACATTAGGTGGTCAAAGTATTGGAGTTTCAGCTTCAACATCAGTCCTTCCAATGAGTATTCAGGACTGATTTCCTTTAGGATTGACTGAGACATGCAAAACACTTAAATTTGGGAAACACAAGTCATTCCCCCAGATCCAAAGTGCATAATAATTTAGAATAACCTGGAATTTGGTGGGTTCATCTTTGGTGCAACACTCTTTCTAGACTTTTTCTTTCAATGCTATATTCCTCAGCTCTCACTTACAGTGGGAAAGGCTGTTTCGTTACCTCTCAGAAATCTCAGGTGTTGCCTTTGGTGGGAAAGGGCTATCAGAAAGATAATCTTTCCCCCAGGAATCAAATTTTCCATCACTGCACTTCCTAATTCCAGGCAGCAGTTCCTTCTAGTAAATTCTTTTAGCCTGAATATTGAGGACTCGTGTGGCTGGTGCTGCCAATATCCTAATCAAAGCTGACACAGCCCACCCTGGAGGTTACCTGTAGCTTGATAGACCCTTCTGACTGTAGTGACATCTTCTTACTTTTTCTGACCAAAAGAGCACCCAGGGCAGGCTAGAAATGTCAGGAGTTAACACCTAGTTAAATACAAATCTCAAACCCTGAGGGATTGAGTGGTAAATACTTCAACTTTCACACTTCATTAGTTGCATAATCCTGAGGTATTCCCCCCACCACCATCTCTCATAGGGTCACCAGAGGGATTGGATCTCCCACAACAGTAGCTCAATAATACTCTTCCACCACCACCGCCCCCATCTCTCCTCTTAACTCCTTCTCAAGTGCCTCCCAAGATCATCTCCCTTCTTAATTTTTGTTTCCATATCTTTGTCTGAGATCTGCTGTGGAGTAGCTCAGGATAAGCAAAGAACAAAGATAAAACTAATAGACCGTGGAAATATCAGAAGTTAAGTAGAGGAAGAGAAGGAGAAGGAAGAGGCTGTTCCAGAAACCCAGGTGCTAAGTTAGGACATGGCAATAAATATTTAGGCATGGTCAAAAACACATGTGAGGACCAATAAGGGAATGAAATGGACCTTCCTACCACTTAATCAGCTGATCAAAGATCAAGACTGTAGGAAGGTTGGTCAGCCAAAGTTACAAGGGCCAGTTTTGAGCAGATGAGCCAGGAAGGGAAAAGCCAGAGGCAGAAGTTAGTCGGGTTAATAGACAGGCTTGAAGTCTACATGACAGAAACTAATGACACTTCCACAGAATTATAGTAGAGTCTTAGCTGAAAATGGGGTCATAAAACTGGATTTTCCCTGGAAAGTCAAGTTGCACCAAAGAAACTGGGTGTCTGATTCTACTTTGTTAATGAACTGAGGCCAAGCTTAGAGATCTCTGTCTCCAATGGGGCATGATAGCTTCTGTGTTTTAGGAGTAGATCTAGAATGTAGGTCTCCCAATTTCTGAGTAACATATGTTGTTAACCTACCAGTAAACATCTGAGTCCTTTAAAATGAAAGCACACACACATATACAGATACTCTTGTCATATCTTAAGGCACATATTTGATGATTGAATGAAATGAACAAGAAACAAGATCACGAATGTACATTTTCAAATCTCCTCATTCATGTATATAAAAAAATTGGCTTTTACTATTGTAAGACTACTCTTATGTTTCTGTTATTGGTGAGTTTTGAAGATAATAAAATAAAGATCTTAATTCCACAAGAGTGGAATCAACACATCAACTCTGTCAATTACATCATGGGTTTATTTCATCTTCCCAAGACTTGCATTCTTTCTATTGAGTTTGATGTGCCAGGTCCCCAAATTGGGAATTGCATCAAGACAAATATTTTTTAAATAAAGTAAGTATTGTTGGTTTCAAGTATGATTGTCTCAAATATAAACAACTACACAAATTCAAAACATGTTGGATGAAATAGTAGAAAGAAAACAGAGGAAGAAGCAAAGTAAAAATAGAAGCCATATACATAAGGGTATAGTGGATGAAGCAGAGGGTTTATTCTGGAATTATATGAAGCCAGTGAAAAAGATATCATTTGGAACATAATGTTTTGCAATTCTAGCCTATGTTAGAGGCAATCAAAATGTTTCAGGGGGGCTGAAATGTTTGAAACATGAGGACAAGTGTTGGCCCATTCAATACCTTAGAGAAAAGAAAACTATGGGAAAATTTTTTCCAAGGGTATATACATGAGCCAAATTCTTCACTCACATACTTGTCCATGGGACCTAATTCTGCACTTGGATATTTGTGGCAACCCTGCATTCTGCAAACTTAGTGCTTGTGTGAAACAGGAGTTAAGCATATGGCAGAATTCAGCTTGCACAGCCATGCACTAGCTTCTGTTAGCATTAAACTGCTCATTAGCATGCAGTGGAACTTTTTAAAAGGAAAACAACATTAATGGCTAGGAGCCATTAGTAAGCTATTTTAAAAGCTGGAATTCAAAATACAATTGAACAACCTAAAGCAGATATGGGTGTAATCCACCACCCTATACATCAAGTGCCTCTACTAGAACCCGCTCAGCTTAATCTCAGAAAGTATAAACCCAATTTAGCAGCCTGTGACATGTTTTTGAGAGGCATACCAAAGACAAACGGAGGGACCCAATGACTCGTAGCTGTATTGTCAACCATCTTCCAGGTTCAGAGGAAGATGAAGTGCCTGGAGAGGCAGTGCTCTCAGCCTCCTGCACCTCCCTAGGAAATAAATGCTTCCCAATCATTAGCAAAGGAGCTTATTTTTTTTTATTTATGTTTAATTGGAGTATAATTGCTCTACAATGTTGTGTTAATTTCAGCTATGCCAGAAAGTGAATCAGCTATACATATACATATATCCCCTCCCTCTCAAGCCTCCCTCCCACCCCCCATCCCACCCATTAGGTCATCACAGAGCACTGTTCTGTACAGCAATTTCCCACTAGCTATCTATTATACACACGGTAGTATATATATGTCAGTGCTACTCTCTCAATTCATCCCATCCTCCCCCTAAAGAGCTCATTCTTATGCTACAGATCCTATCTTCTTTGTATTTACTTGGCCATAATCTTCAAATTGGGCTTCCCTGGTGCCTGCAATACAGGAGACCTGGGTTAGATCCCTGAGTCAGGAAGATCCCCTGGAGAATGAAATGGCTATCCACTCCAGTATTCTTTCCTGGGAAATCCCATGGACAGAGGAGCCTGGGTGGGCTACAGGCTGCAGTCCATAGGATGGTAAAGAGTTGAACATGACTGAGCAACTAACACTTTCACTTTCACAGTCTTTCAATTACGGAACAGAGAAAAAAAGCTCTTAGTTTAAAATGCAAAGGCTTTCAAAAGAAAACCAGTCACTTCTGTGAACAGAACAAATATGGTCTCTGCATTTTCAGTATTACAGTTTCTTAAATGGGTGGACGTGGTGTTTCAAGCTACTGCACACTCATGGTCTCCTTCCTCTTCTTCCTATGTTTCAATGTACTTGATGTTAACCTATAAAAACACATGTTTCTGCTTTCAGGAACTTCTTGGATCTTCCAAGTCTGTTCTTTCTTGGCAAAAATTTGATCTGACAGCTATGGAGGATGCAGCAACTGTTGAGTGGAAAAACTGAGAAGGGGAAAGCAATTAGCTTTAGCCCAAGTTCATTTCAGGTAGTATGCAACATAATATAAAGAACAAGATCTTGAGAGAGAGAGAGAGAGGGAAGGAGAGAGGTTAGATGTGAAATGAAACCTAAAGAGACAACTGAAATTTATTAAGGATGGAGGTTTTCACCTGTCTTCTTTTTTTTTAACAACAGAAAACAAAGAGTACAGAACATGATGCCATTCAACAGAAACATACCCCACACAGAGCATACCAGGGAAATCACTTCATTTGAGGAGCCACTGCCTGACTATAAATGGACAGAGTGTGAAATCAGAACAGAAGTCTGGGTCAAGGTGCTTACAGAAGTGTAGACAGGGAAAAGACAATTGTCCACTGGAGAACAATAAAATAAAACACTCAACTTCAGAAGTTAAAGAATAAATACATACCTACTAAGAGTATGGTCCACAGACTCCATAGCCAGAGGGGGGAAAAAATTGCCGAAAGAGTGCTAAGCTACTATAAAAGCCACAGAAAAGCTAGGTTATTTACTCAGGAGAAGGAGCTCAAGAGGGTCCACAGAAAATGCAGTGGGAACAAAGAAACTCAGTCATTTCATGTGCCAAGAGAAATAAGCAGTAGCAACAACATTTTAAAACCCCAATTTTTGGGGAAAAGAAGAAAATGATTAGTCTCAGCCAAGAAAAATAATAGCTCTGCATATCTTCGGCTATTGGATTTTTGCATTCTTAAATACATGACTGTGGTCTGTGATTCCCAAGTCCTTTCGTGAGTGTGAAAATTGACCTCCATAAACTTCTCACTAAGCCACTTTCTCCTACCAAAATGTGGATGAGCTATTTACTATCCTGACTCAGCTGATGTACTCTGTAGCATCAGGATATGATTGTTTACTGGGAGAATCTTAAAGCTCTCTGATAGCTCAGCAGGTCTTTCCTTATTGCAAATAGGCCCTTCCTCTGGATTCTTAGGAGGGAAAAGGAAGAGAAGGGAGTGAATCATTTGTCTGGACTTTTAAGGTAATCATACAGAGGAAAACCTGGGAATAAAATGAGAGCCCGAAAGGCCATGATTCAACTTTGTCTGCAGAGTTTGACTTCAGTTTTTAATATTCTAAAACACTCAGCAAATGTGATTAAATATGAACAAGTGTCAATGCTGGGTGGTGGAGACATCGATGTTTTATAAATTATTATTCTTTTTCTTTTTCTAAATACTTAAAAATATTAAACAAAAATTAGTTAAAAGTAAAAAGTTTGCATGGTGTAATATTTATCAACAAATGGTTGTGGTATTGTGATACCAACAAAAATCATGAAGTTTAAAAGAGAAATGTACAGAATTGCCTGATCTGTTATTCCAATGAGCTTCAACTCCAGAAATAAATTGTCATTACGTTGGGGGGAAGTTTTTAAAACTACTACTCCAGTTCAGAGTTCAGCTTGGACCAAGTAAATGTGACAATCAGTGAATATAGGCCCCAGGCATCTGTATTTCTAAAAGCTTCTCTGATGGTTCTAAATGAAGCCAGCATAGAGAGCAACTCATATCTCCTGGGACATTGTCCTCTATTAACCTGGGATGAGATCAGAAAGAGTGTGACAACAAAAAGAGCACTAGAATACCAGGAAATTCAAGTTCTAGACCCAATTTTATTACAAGCTGCATAATCTTAAACAATTAATTTAATCTCTTTGGAATCCATTTCCCTTTTCTGGACCATGAAAATCCTATACTAGATCAATTAAAAGGTTTGTTTCTTTTCCAAAATTCTATTAATTCAATATAAAAAGAAGAAAACAGTTAACATTGATGTATTCTTTGGAAATATTTTCTACAACAATATTTTCAATAAAATAATTGAATATGTGATCCCCATTGCAGCTAATTGGCATTTGTCTTGCTTAGTATATGAAAGATCCCTACACATGGCTAACTCTGGAAGATCCTTTTAAGCCACTTTTGGAAGAGGGGATTCCATCTTTTCATTATCATGAATCAACGGATGCATTCAGCTGTGAATAAAGGTACCTAACTGTGCTTAATGGAATTGCTTGCCTTCTATTAAATAAAGACGGACCTAGCATTTTCAAATGACAAAAGTAAAGGAATACTCTGCAGAATGGTTGATGGGGAGCTAGAGGGGCCCTGGGAATTATACCTAGACAATGGAGAGGAGGGAAAGATAAGCAGCCAGGCTAACAGCGTGGTCCAAAGTGGATGATAGATAACCAGTCTACTATGCAACCCAAATGGGGTAACATTCATTCCTTCAATTCTGGCAAAAACCAAGTAAGGCTCTGGTCCTGAAAGGCTTAAAGAACTTGTCAGAGTATCATGAACAGGAATTGGACATAACAAAACAACAACTCGAATGTGTGACCCAGGTTACATGGTAGAACCCAAGAACAAGGCAGAAAGCAACCCAGGGACATGCCCAGCATCCCAGAGGAAGAGCAGGGCTAGCAGTAGGATGACTAGTTGCTGAACTTACTCTCTAAGTACTAAGATTGGGACTGAGCTGACAGTTTTGGTTAAGAGATCTGTCCTGTAAAGATGGGAAAATAGAGGGGCAGTCAAACCACCAGGCTCTTACCAAAGCAACTTAGAATTAACTTTGGTGAGCTTTCCTATTTTTAGGGGCAAAAAAAGAGAAAATCTAGCAAAAGTAGTCATATTTTATGCCAGAAGAGCACCATTAATAGATGTTGGAAAAAGCTAGACATACTCTGAGAACATGAAAAAAGCCAAAGGATTAGAAAGAGGAAAAGATATGGAAAACCACTGGAAGAGAGTCAAAACTAGAGGAAAAGGACAAAGAGCAAGAGAGAGGATGGCCAGCGAATCCCACCCATACAACTTCTAGTCCCTGGAAGATCAGTCTCTCCCCTTCACAATTCATCCCTCTGGCTTCTATTTTAATACTTTTGTTTCTACCTTCCCCACTGAATGGACAAAACAAGATCTCTTTAAGGTGGGTCTATGGGAACTTTCTTCTTTGCTGCCCTTCCCCGGTACCAGTCAGTACTGCTTGTAACATGTGCCTAAAACCAGCTTCCACTCTTTCAGGCCACTTTCCTTTCTTGTTCAATCCTCACTCCTTCCCTCCAGACAGTTATAACCCCCTTGTCTATTTGGCTGCTGCAGGACCTCATACATCCCATAGGCTTCACCTAGCTCCAGTGCTCCTGGGAAATCTGGCTTTTCATTACGGCCCTGACAGTGGTCCTCTCTCCATCACAATCATCTTGGAAGATGTCTCTGCTACAGAGAATAAACCGGACTTTGTGGAAAATTTACTGTAAGAGTGCCTGCAATACAAACTACACATAAGAAGGACACTTCTTTTGAACTACCATTTCAAAACAACCTTCCATATGCGCTTGAAAACAGTATGTATTCTGCTGCTTTGGGATGGAATGTTCTCTGTATAAATTAAGTCCATTTGGTCTATGTGCTATTTAAGACCTCTGTTTCCTTATTGATTTTCTGTCTGGAGGATCTGTCCCATTGATGTAAATGGGGTGTTAAAGTCCCCTACTATAATTGTGTTACTACTGATTTCTCCTTTTAAGTCCATTAATATTTGCCTTATGTATTGAAGAGATGTTAGGTTGGATCCATGTATATTTACAATTGTTATATTTTCTTGGATTTCTCTGTTGGTTATTATGTAGTGCCCTTTTTGTCTCAATAGTCTATATTTTAAAGACTATGGTGTATGATGTAAGTATTGCTACCTTGGCTTTATGAGTTTGGGTGAACTCTGGCAGGGAGGCCTAGCGTGCTGCGATTCATGGGGTCGCAAAGAGTCGGACACGACTGAGTGACTGAACTAAACTGAACCTTGGCTTTTTTCATTTCCATTTGCATGGAATGTCTTTTTTCCTTCTCCTCACTTTCAGTCTGTATGTGTCTCTAGAACTGAATTGAGTATCTTGTATGCAGCATATATGTGTACCTTGTTTTTGTATTCATTCATCCACTCTGTGTCTTCTGGTTGGAGCATTTAATCTGTTTACATTTAAAGTAACTATTGATACTTATGTTCTTATTGCCATTTTGTTAATTCTTTTGGATTTGCCTTGTAGGTCTTTTTTTTTTTTCCATTTCTTCTTCTTTTATATTCTTGTGATCTGATTACTATCTTTAGTGTTATGTTTAGATTCCTTTTTTTATTTATTATGTATATCTATTGCAGATTTTTGGTTTGTGGTTACCTTGAGGTTTTTGTATCATAGTCTGTGTATACATGATCGTTTTAAGTTGCTGATCTCTTCATTTCAAATGCATTTTTTAAAAACCCTGAATTTGTACTTTCCTCCCCTCATAATTACTGCTTTTGATACTATCTTTTACATCTAATTGTTCTCTGTATCTCTTAATTTTTTATTGTAGATATAGATGATTTTACTACCTTTTTCCTAACCCTCCCTACTGGCTTTATTTGCAGTTGATTCCTACTTTTACTGTCTGTTTGCCTTTATTAATGAGAGTTTTCATTTCATAATTTTCTTGTTTCTAGTAATGGCTTTTTCTTTTTCACCTAGAGGAGTCCCCTTAACATTGGTTGTAAAACTGGTTTGGTGGTGCTAAGCTCTTTTAGCTTTTGCTTGTCTGTAAGTCTTTTTTAATTGGAATATAATTGCTTTTCAACACTGTGTTAGTTTCTACTGTGCAATGAAGCAAATTAGGTATGTGTATATATATATCCCCTCCCTCTTGGACCTTCCACCTACTACCTCCCATCCCGCCCATTTAGGTCATCACAGAACACTGAGCTGAGTCCCCTATGCTATATAGAAGGTTCCCACTAGTTATCTGTTTTACACATGGTAATGTATATATGTCGATCCTAATCTCCCAATCCATCCTACCCTCCCTTCCTCCCCCGCCATGTCCACATGTCCATTCTCTACATATGCAACTCTGTTCCTGCCCTTGATTTCTCCACTATGTCTGAACAAGAGACTTGCTGGATAGAGTATTTTTAGTTGTAGGTTGTGACACCTCCTTCTGGCCTGCAGTTTCTGCTGAAAAGTCAGCTATAGCCTTATAGTATCTGTTCCGTTGTATGTGATTTGTTGCTTTTCCTTTGCTGCTTTTCCTATTCTTTCTTTATCTTTAATTTTAAATTTTGTATGCAAATACAAAAGACATCAAATAATCAAAACAACCTTGAGAAAGAAGAGCACAGCTGGAGGAATCACACTCCCTGACTTCAGACCATGTTGCAAAGCTACAGTAATCAAGATGGTATGGTACTGGCATGAAAACTGACATATAGACCAATGGAACAGGATAGAGAGCCAAGAGACAAACCCACATGCTTATGGCCAATTAACCTATGACAAAGAAGGCAAGAATATACAATGAAGAAAAGACAGTCTTTTAAAAAGTGGTACTAAAAATAAACTGGACATCTACATGTAGAAGAATGAAATTAGAACCTTCTTTAACACCATACACAAAAATAAACTCAAAATGGATTAAAGACCTAAATGTAAAACCAGACACTATAAAACTCCTTGAGAAAAACTTAGAACACTCTGACATAAATTGCAGCACTATTTCTTTGGATTTACCTGCTAAAGAAAATAAAAGCAAAAATAAACAAATAGAACCTAGTTAAACTTACATGCTTTTAAACAGCAAAGAAAACCATCAACAAAATGAAAAGACCAGCTACTTATCGGGAGAAAATATTTGTGAATGATAAGACTGATAAGGCATTAATATCCATTGTACATAAACAGACCATATAATTCAACATCAAAAAAGAAAAACAATTAAAAACTGGCAGAAGAACCAGACAGACATTTTCCAAAGACAAAATGCAGATAGCCAACAGGTACATGAAAAGATGCTCCAGTTCAGTTCAGTTGCTCAGTCGTGTCCGACTCTTTGTGACCCCATGAATCATAGCACGCCAGGCCTCCCTGTCCATCACCAACTCCTGGAGTTCACTCAGACTCATGTCCATTGAGTCAGTGATGCCATCCAGCCATCTCATCCTCTGTCGTCCCCTTCTCCTCCTGCCCCCAATTCCTCCCAGCATCACAGTCTTTTCCAATGAGTCAACTCTTTGCATGAGGTGGCCAAAGTACTGGAGTTTCAGCTTTAGCATCATTCCTTCCAAAGAAATCCCAGGGCTGATCTCCTTCAGAATGGACTGGTTGGATCTCCTTGCAGTCCAAGGGACTCTCAAGAGTCTTCTCCAATACCACAGTTCAAAAGCATCAATTCTTTGGCGCTCAGCCTTCTTCACAGTCCAACTCTCACATCCATACATGACCACAGGAAAAATCATAGCCTTGACTAGACGGACCTTTGTTGGCAAAGTAATGTCTCTGCTTTTGAATATGCTATCTAGGTTGGTCATAACTTTCCTTCCAAGGAGTAAGCGTCTTTTAATTTCATGGCTGCAGTCACCAACTGCAGTCATTTTGGAGCCCAAAAAAATAAAGTCTGCCACTGTTTCCACTGTTTCCCCATCTATTTCCCATGAAGTGATGGGACTGGATGCCATGATCTTCATTTTCTGAATGTTGAGCTTTAAGCTAACTTTTTCACTCTCCACTTTCATTTTCATCAAGAGCATCGCTAATTATCAGAGAAATGCAAATCAAAACCACAATGAGATATCACCTCACCCCTGTTAGAATGCCATCATCCAAAAGAATACAAATAACAAATGTTGGCAAGGATGTGGAAAAAAGGGAACCCTCCTACACTGTTGGTGAAAATGTAAATTGGTGAGCTACTGTTGAAAACAGTATAAAGTATTCTCAAAAAACTAAAAATAGAACTATCATATGATCCAGTAATTCCAATCCTGAGTAAACAAAAATACTAATTCAAAAAGATACGTGCACCCCAATGTTCATAACAGCATTGTTTAAAATTTCCAAGATATGGAAACAACCCAAATGTCCACCAATAGATGAATGGATGGAGAAGATAAATGCATTACTATTCAGCCTATTAAAAAGAATGAAATTTTGCCATCTGCAGCCACATAGATACCTTGGTGGGCATTATGCTAAGTGAGATAAATCAGAAAAGCAAATACTGTATGGTAGCACTTATAAGTGGAATCTTAAAAATACAACAAACTACTGACTGTAACAAAAAAGAAGCAAACTCACAGATTCAGAGAACAAATAGTGGTTAACAGTGGAGAGATGCAGAGAGGGAATATATAGAGGTGGGGGAATGGGAAATATGAACCATTAGGTGTACAATAGGCTCAAGGATATATAGTACAACATAGGGAATATAGCCAATGTTTTGTAGTATCAATAACTTAAACAGAAAATAACCTTTAAAAATCATATAATTTTTATATAAAATTTTTAAAAATTAGAAATAAAAAATGTTTAAGTCTACCAGTTGTTTTGCATTTACATCATTTAATTACATAGGACAAATTTTACAGTAAAGTACTGTTTTTTGCATTGGTAAGGATTAGAACACTCTGGCTTAGAGGAAAACACATGTGGTTTTCAACAGTTTAAGATTATAAACACTGCTTAAGCACCCAGAGAAGGGTGAAGAGAAGACACAGCAAGGACTTTTAGGCTGCAATCACCCTAGGTCTCTCCTCATCTATCAGTATGTAGATGTAGGTGTGGAATTGATGGGGGTGGAGGTGGGTGGTCCTTCCATGATCCTTGGCCTTTATAATATAATCTGGAGAAGGAAATGGCAACCCACTCCAGTATTCTTGCCTGGAAAATCCCATGGACTGAGGAGCCTGGTAGGCTACAGTCCATAGTGTTGAAAAGAGTCAGACACGACTGAGTGACTTCACTTTCACTTTCATAGCCCTTGTCTTTGTTCCAACATCTTAGATGTCCCACTAATTATTTATTAAAGCTCAGAAAAAACTATGTTAAGGTAAGAAAGATCATAAAATTTCAACATTTTTGTTATTTATATAAATTGTATGTTATTTAATGAGTTTGAGTAATATGGATGAGTATATGTGTTTGTTGCCTGGTGGTGGTCAGAGCACATTTAAACTTTTTATATTAGCTCTTATGAGAATACATTCAACTGCATAAGTCTCTCACTATACACTATATTCTTCTGGTATGTAAACTTGACATATGACAGAGACCTTCTTCACCCTGAATAATGCTGCTGTCCCTATTTTGCCATCTGGAAACAAGCCATTCTTCCTTTAGGGAATACTGAAAATTTTCTCAAGTTCAGATGGCAAATTCTTTGCTGAACGTTTCTTTGTAGAGTTAAGCATGATAATCTTTAAGCCCAACTCCTTTCCCCCTTTAGAAAAGAGTTCTCTCTTGTGGAAGAAAAGCAGCATCCCTTCCTTAATGAATTTAATCAGCATTCCCAAAAGGGATGGGTATTTTCATTCTGCACCTCTTCAGAGCATCAACTCTAGAACTTTATCAAATTGGCATTGGTTGGAGAAGTCCGTGGATGCTTCATTTTAGAAAAACTGAAAAAGACAAAGAAAAAATCAAACTAAAATTGAACTTAAATCCAGTTTTTAAGTTCACTAAATCTAAAAACTTTCTAGCATTCCACAAAATGTACCAGGCATAAAGAAAAATTTGAAACATCTAAAGGAAAATGTTTATGAGTGTATGTAGGTAGGAGATAGATAGATAGCTCAAAAGACAAATGAAAAACAGAAAAAGGCAGGATTTTCCACCATCAGTAAAAACAATGTACAACTTGATAGAAAAATACGATCAATGGGTTGTTCAAAGAAGATGAAATACAAATAGCCAAAAAATATGTAAAAGATACTTAATTTTACACATAGTTAAATATATGCAAGTCAAAACAGTGGGATTCTTTTATTTTCTCAATTATATAATGAAAGTTTATAAATGCATAGAACCTTAATGGGAGAAGGCAATGGCACCCCACTCCAGTACTCTTGCCTGGAAAATCCCATGGATGGAGGAGCCTGGTAGGTTCCAGTCCATGGGGTCGCTAAGAGTCGGGCACGACTGAATGACTTCACTTTCACTTTTCACTTTCATGCATTGGAGAAGGAAATGGCAACCCACTCCAGTATTCTTGCCTGGAGAATCCCGGGGACAGAGGAGCCTGGTGGGCTGCCGTCTATGGGGTCGCACAGAGTCGGACACGACTGAAGCGACTTAGCAGCAGCAGCAGCAGCAGAATCTTAATGAAAGTTGTACATGTATGGTATCTTTGGAGAACAGGTTCTTTCATTGATTGTTGATGAACATATAAAATAGTGCAACATTTTGAGAGAACAGTTTGGCAATATCTATCAAAATTCTAAATATGCATGCTTTTGACTCAATAAATACAATGGATATAGTCTCTCCTGAATAAACAGATGAATGTATACCAAAATTCTAAAAAAAAAATTTAATTGTACCAAGAAATTATGATACCTCTCTACAGCAGAATATTGAGCAGCTATTAAAAGAGGGTAATTAGATTTATATGTTATTTCAAATAAAATCTCCTAAGATCAAAGTACAAGAAATATGTAGTCTGTAATCACTAGGCAGCATATTTAAAAACAGAGATACTACTTGCCAATAAAAGTCCATATAGTCAAAGCTATGGTTTTTCCAGTAGGATGGATGCCTAAGTTGGACCATAAAGAAAGCTGAGTGATGAAGAATTGATGCTTTTGAACTGTGGTGCTGGAGAACACTCTTGAGAGTCCCTTGGACTACAAAGAGATCAAACCAGTCAATCCTAAAGGAAATCAATCCTGAATATTCATTGTAAGGACTGATGCTGAAGCTGAAGTTCCAATACTTTGGCCTGCTGATGAGAAGAGCTGACTCATTGGAAAAGACCATGATGCCGGGAAAGATTGAAGGCAGGAGGAAAAGGGAATGACAGACAACAAGATGGTTACATGGCATCACTGACTCAATGGACATGAGTTTGAGCAAACTCTGGGAGATGGTGAAGGACAGGGAAGCCTGGCGTGCTGTAGTCCGTGGGGTCCCAAAGAGTCAGACACAACTGAGTGACTGAACAACAACAATCTCATTTGTACAAGCAAAGAGAAGAACAGGTATGGAGAGAAAAGTAGTTATATCCATAGATATAATTGTATATATTCACTAGCATTTGCATAAACCTTTTCTGGAAGTTCAGTTCAGGCAAGAAATAGTTAAGAGAGTTACAAGGCTCCTTCCACTTGTGCCACTGTGTTTTCATTTCACGTTTGGCAAGCTTTGAGTAGAAGAAGGCTTTCCTTGGCTTTTCTGTAAGTTAGTCTTTCTATGAGTCCAGAGATGGGTGGCCAGAAAATCTCATCATACTTTGTACTTCCTGTTCCTTGCCTATAGAGAAACAACTGTAGTGTTTCTTGAGTTGTCTTTATGATGGTTCCTTTGTGAAACTCATTTCCAGTGTGATCTACTCTTCACAGGCCACATACCTGATAAGTCACTTCAGTTGTGACCAACTCTTTGTGACCCTATGGACTGTAGCCCACCAGGCTCCTCTGTTCATGGGATTCTCCAGACAAGAATACTGGAGTGCATTGTAATGACCTCCTCCAAGGGATCTTCCCAACCCAGGATCGAATCCATGTCTCTTACATCTCCTGCATTGGTAAGCCAGTTCTTTACCACTAGCACTACCTGGGAAACCCTCACAGGCCATGAAGACTCCATATATCAGTGTTGTTCATTAGACCTCAGATGTTACAGAAGCTATTGTCATGGTCGGGTAGGAAGTCTCCTTCACCAACGTAGTACATGGTAGCCAGAAGAGGTAATGAGTGACATTGCCAGGTATCATAGGCATATGCTTATCAGGTCTGCACAAAGGCACAGAAACATAAGGAAGATCCCTAACTAGATGTAATTACTCTCTGCATAAATCATTTTGAAATTCCAGCCTCTGAGAATAGGGGCTAAGTAGACAGGCCAGAGAAGATTCATGAGAATTTCAAAGTTTCCTCTGCAAATATGTATTAGTATTTCCTTTGTCCTAGCTGGTTGTTCAATTTTCAATCATTGATCTTCTCCCCCATTCTATTTCCCTCATCCCACAATTCCATCTGACTTATTTCTTTTAGGAAGAATACTTTTTCTTTGTGTACATGAGTGGATATAAACTCACTGGGGTATGAATGAATTTAATGAATTTCCAAATACAGAACTTTATGCAATTGCTATATTCATTTTCTTTAAAAAGTAGGTTTGCATCATGTTATATCATTTTCAACTCTGCATGTTCAGTCATTTCAATCGTGCCCAACTCTTTGCAACCCTGTGGACTGTATCCTGCCAGGCTCCTCTGTCCATGGGATTTCGCAGGCAAGAATATTGGAGTGGGTTGCCATTTCCTTCTCCAGGGGATCTTCCCGACCCAGGAATCAAACCCACATCTCTTATCTTCTGCATTGGCAGGCAGGTTTTTTTTTTTTTTTTTACCACTAGTGCCAACTGGGAAGTCCTTTTCAACCCTGAAAGTGAAAGTAAAACTGAAAGTGAAGTCACTCAGTCATGTCCGACTCTTTGCAACCCGACAGACTATAGCTTACCAGGCTCCTCTGTCCATGGGATTTTCCAGGCAAGAGTACTGGAGTGGGTTGCCATTGCCTTCTCCAGAGGATCTTCCTGACCCAGGGATTGAACCCAGGTCTCCCGCATTGTAGGCAGAGGCTTTACCATCTGAGCCACTAGGGAAGTCCTAGACTCTATTAATTTCCCATTCAGTGGTGTGGGAAAATAATAGCAATTGTTTTATGCATTTTAATTTATGCCCTGTAAAAACACTAATAGATAAAAATTTTCCAAACTGGAATGGTGATGACTGAACTTGATTTTTTTAAAGAGGGTTGTTTTCCAAAGAGTTTACAGAGAAACATTCTTAAAAGCACTGAGGATTTTGCACAGCATTAATTTCATTGCACAAGTCTATTTTGGGTACACACTGTCAACAGATCCTAGTGGCTAGTTTATTTCAAATGCACAGTTCACATACTTCACATACTGGGATATAATGCCAAGAGAAATCATAACCAAGTCCATGACCTCAAGTCTTGGTCTACAGAACATGAAAATCAAAGAATGCATAATCTAGAAAAATGGTACTGATGAACCTATTTGCAGGGCAGGAGTAGAGAGACAGACACAGAGAACAGACTTATGAACACAGCAGGGGAAGGAGAGGGTGGGATGAACTGAGAGAACAACACTGAAACATATATATTACCATATGTAAAATAGCTAGTGGGAAGTTGCTCTATAACACAGGGAGCTCAACCCAGTGTACAGGGGTAGGATGGGGTGGTGGTGGGAGGCAGGTTCAAGAGGGAGGAAACACATCTATATTTATGGCTGATTCATGTTGTTGTATGGCAGAAATCAATACAACATTATAAAGCAATCATCCTCAAATTAAAAATAATTTAAAAAAAATAAGAATACAGATTCAGCCTAGTAGAGTTGACACTATTCTAGAAGGCTGGAGTCCTGGCTCAAGGCTCAGCCTCTCTTCTACCTATCAGTAAGACCTAGCACAGACTACTTAAACACCCAGCCTCATCTGGACAATACGTGAAACAGGTTTGATGATCTTGGAGGTCTCTCCTAGTCTTCCCGTCTCATGAAGATGAGTAGAGAAAAAGTGAAAGTGAAGTTGCTCAGTCGTGTCCAACTCTTTGTGATCATCTGGACTGCAGCCTACCAGGCTCCTCCATCCACAACATTTTCCAGACAAGAGTATTGGAGTGGATTGCCATTTCCTTCTCCAGGGGATCTTCCCAACCCAGGGATGGAACCCGGGTCTCCCACATTGCAGGCAGACGCTTTACCGTCTGAGCCACCAGGGAAGCCCATGGGTAGAGATGTCCTTACTAAAACCGCTTTTTCCACTGCAAACTTTTGCTTCAAGAAACTATCATTCCCACCCCAGGAAGTTAAATTTGTTTCACCTGAAAACTAATTTCAAGGCAAGAAGTTAGTTGTGAACAGAGACAATACACCTGTTTCAAGCAACCCCTAGCACAGAACGATCTGTCTTGCTCACCCTCAGATGAATATGACTCCTTTATTTCTATGGTTGGTTTTCCTCATGAATACACATCAGTCTGGTTAGTGAAGAAATTCTTAGCTCAATCCAATAACATGAATCTGATTCAGTAATTGACACATTTTTTAAAGGTAACTCTTCAGCCTTCCTCAGGTATAGCGTTCATCCATGTAGAAATTTGTTCCCATCCCTAAATCTCCCCAAGAGACTTGCTGCAGATTTGCTGTCTGCGGTCCTCCCTTGAAGATGTAGCTGCTGAGGTGTGATTGGTTCTGCTGCCATTTTAGATGATATGTTGGCACACATCACAGGATCCGTGGTCATGTGTGTGTGTGTGTGTGTGTATGTGTGTGTGTGTTAGTCACTCAGTCTTGTATGACTGTTTGTGACCCCATGGACTGTAGCCCACCAGTCTTCTCAATAATATTTGACTTCTTTCAGCCATCCAGATTCTATCACCTGCTCCTCATTCTTCCTCTGATGGTTATATCTCTGAGAGTCAGCATTAGAGAAAGCTTACTGCTAAGTTGCTTCAGTCTTGTCCGACTATGTGCGACCCCATAGACAGCAGCCCACCAGGGTCCCCCGTCCCTGGGACTCTCCAGGCAAGAACGCTGGAGTGGGTTGCCATTTCCTTCTCCAATGCGTGGAAGTGAAAAGTGAAAGTGAAGTCGCTCAGTTGTGTCCGACTCTTAGCGACTCCATGGACTGCAGCCTACCAGGCTCCTCTGTCCATGGGATTTTCCAGGCAAGAGTACTGGAGTGGGGTGCCATTGCCTTCTCCAAGAGAAAGCTTAGAGATGAGTAATATCTAACCAGGAAGGAGAATACAACAAATGTTGAGTGGGATTAATTTCATCACAAAGAAAAACAATTGGTTTGTATATTCTATTTACATGTCTTTCTGTTAATCTGTGTATTCATCTATTTCATTCGATCACAAGGGAAAATGCCCCATTTCCTGCTTCCTTCCAAATGGCTTTCTCCATGCTGATTCTGCTCTTAGGTCTCTTTTAGACCCAAACCATTTGTTTCTTTGGACTGAGGGAATCTTCCTGAACTTTTCCCCAAATCCTCTACTTCACAGCCTTATGCACTTGAATCATCATCTAACCAAATCTAGAAAGCTCATAATTTATTTATTAAGCTACAATTTAATTGTTCCCAGTTGTCCATGTACTTTCTCCTTTGAAGAGGTAAACTGCTTAAAATCAATCATTTTAGCAATTTTAAGCTTTTCTTCTCTGAAACTTGTCTTTTTGTTTTTAATTCCTTTTTTATTCTGGATTAAAACCTGTTTTACCACCCTTTTCCCCAACCATCACCAATGACTAAAAATACCCAGTTTTTGTTCTTTATGTCCATTTTTTTTAGCAGTCTTCAAAGAATTTTCTGTGTTCCTTTCTCTTTTGTGCAGCCCTCCCCAGCTCCCCCATCATTTCCATTTAGCAAACAAGACAATCGTTCTGTAATGATTTGTTTCTCTCTCTCAGATCTTTACACAACTCTTCTTGCTTTCCCCAATGTGTTATGCACATACTATTTTTGTTAAGTCCCACATTCTTCTTTTTTTTTTTTCAGAAGGCCTGCGGTTCTTTGAGCTTTAATTATGGTGTCTCAAAAGATTCTTCAGCTGCTTTCATGCTCGTGAATTTTATACTTCCTCTTATTGCACCTTGTTCACCAGATTTCTTAATTCCCCAAAATTTACTTTCTTGAAATCTGATACTTTTGTATAGCCGCATTGTTCGAAACTTACATCTCATTATTTCCAAAATGAGTCATCTGTGGACGTGGAAACCCTTTTGCCTGCCCAACTGCTGTCTTCAAATTACAATGTTTTACTTCTTCTTTCACCCCAATGCAAAAAGATACCTGTATTATTTTTTCTCTCCAGCAATTTCTATTATTTTTAATTCTCTCCAGAATCTCTAAAGATAATCAAAATTCTAACATATTATTAAATCAAAATCTTTTATTTATGACCAAAATGACAATAATCCTCTGCCTTCCATTTATCTCTTGATCCAGTCAATACCTTTGTTAGGATCAAGCCAGAATTACCTAGCACTGTGCCAGACTTTGTTTCTAATCATCAGTAATCAATTTCTTAAGGAGAGGCATCTAGTCCAGAAAGAAGGAAATATAGTCTATGAGCCAAAAATCTGAATCAATTGAAAAGAATTACAAAGAAAGCTAGAGTTCCAGAGAAGTTGGAAATATACATATTAAATGTACAAGCATCTACCTTTTTTAAAGCAAGTGACAGGTAAATATAGAATTTGAACATGGAAGAATGAAAGTTAAAACCACTTCCTGGAACCAAATTAGTTTTCGGAATTCTTTTGGCTTGAATGTAAGGTTATTATCGTAAAAGTCGTCATGTACTGCAACCCTGTACTGACTTCAAAGTGAAGTATCAACAAAGACGATCACTCTTCAACATGAGAAAGAATATCTTGATGGAGGCGAGGCAAATAACATATGAATTCTGGTTGGTTTGAGTAGAAAGAGAACCTGTAATTGAGGAAAAGGGTTTAACCAAAAGGATTTGAGCCCATTTGATTAAAAGTAATTTTTAAAAGTCTCACATAAGCATCCCTGGATATTAGAGTTCTGAGGTTTATCCATCACTAGTCATTTTCCAATTAACTGCACATCCTAATATCCCCTGATCCTAGTTCAATGGCTTCAGTGACTGATAATTTTGTGTCTTTTCAGAACAGATACTTAAAACTGAAGCCTTAGGATTGTGATTACAATCATTCTGTGGGTTTGGGTTTGCAATCCTGATTATTCAGAGAGTGTTTATTTCTTCTGGGCCACCGTTTCAGCATCAGGTAGCTTCCACCAGGTAAACTGAGTGCAGCTCTGTAGATGTGCTGGTGGGAATTTTTCTCAGAAAAGGAAAATTCAGCATTACAATAGTTCAGTTAATTTATTTAACAAAAGTTATAACCACACATGTGAAGTAATTATTAACTGCGACATTTACATCCATGTGTTTAAAATATTATACACATGATTTTAGCAATAAAAATGAAGAAACTTCAAAAATACAGCATGGATAAATCTTAAGAAATAATGTTGAACCAAACAAACACAAAATGAGGAAAATTCTATTTAAAACGGAGTAGGGAAATGCATATATTACAAAAATTATTATTATTTTTTAAAAAAGGAATTATCCCTGATTAGAGAAAACTAAAGAGATATGACAATTGAATGAAGGCAATGGCACCCCACTCCAGTCCTCTTGCCTGGAAAATCCCATGAATGGAGGAGCCTGGTGGGCTACAGTCCATGGGGTCGCTAAGAGTCGGACACGACTGAGCGATTTCACTTTCCCTTTTCACTTTCATGCATTGGAGAGGGAAATGGCAACCCACTCCAGTGTTCTTGCTTTGAGAATCCCGGGCACGGGGGAGCCTGGTGGGCTGCCGTCTATGGGGTTGCACAGAGTCGGACACGACTGAAGCGGCTTAACAGCAGCAGCAGCAGCATTGACCCTGAACTATGTCCTATACTAAAGAGAAACTTTCACTGGAAGGGGAAAATTGCTGTAAAGGATTATTTAATAAAAGTGTTATTGTGGGCAGTAGATCGTATTGTATGAATGTAAATTTATAAACTAATCACTGTATTATTCTCCAAGCAAGAATACGGGAGTGGGTTGCTATTTCCTCCTCCAGAGGATCTTCCTGACCCAGGGCTTAAACCCATGTCTCCTGCATCTCTTATATTGGCAAGCGGATTCTTTACCACTGAGCCATCTGGGAAGATGGATTCCATTTATATAAAGTTGCAAACCAAGAAAAATTAAACTATGTTCTTTAAACCTGCATAATTAGATGTAAAATTATAAAGAAAGGCAAGGAAATTAATCGTGATTACAGTCATTCTGTGGATTTGGGTTTGCAACACTGATTATTCAGAGTGTTATTTCCTCTGGGTCACCATTTTGGCATCAGGTATCTCCCACCAGGTAAACTTGGTAAAACTCTGCAGATGTATGGTAGATGTAGGTATGGGGACAGCATAATCCCATAATAGGATACTACAATAGAGTAGTGATTATCTCTGGCAGGGAGGGAGGATCTTACTTAGGGCAGGGACCCCCTGGGGACTTTGGAGTGCTAGAACATTCTATCTTGTATCCTGGGTAAAGATTGTGTGAAGATTGTGCTCTATAAATATTAAACAGAATATCTACATTTTATGAACTTCTCTGTACATGTTTTCTAAAGGAAGGAAGGAAGAGAAAGAGGGAGGGGAGGAAAGAGAAGAGAAGGAGGCAGGAGAAAGATGCCAAGATACAATTTGTTACCCGACTTTATACTCTTATTGGTGAGTGATTTGCACTACTCTAGTCATCCTTGTTAAAATAAGAAGAAAATTGCTACTTAATCTTATTTTAGAGCAGAAACCCACTATTGCTTCCAGGTTTCTGACTTAGTACAAGTCTGAGCTTTAGAGCTGTCAAATATCCAGGCATAACTTGATGTAATCCAAGTAACTACAGAAACGGGTAATTGACAGAAGCAAGATCTGTATGGTCCAGCTGCAGATTTGGAGAACACCCAGGGCAACAGGTAGACAATGGCATCAAAACGATAAGAGAAGAAACCAACAATAACCAATGTCAGCCTTCCTACATCTTAACTCGTTAGATCTTCTTCCTGTGACATACGACTTAGCATATAAATGAAAAAGTGTTGTATGGCTGCATAGACTGGGAACCCAACCATGAAGCTGTGTAACCATCTCCCAGCTTCAGCTCCATTTCTGTCTCCCACGGCTGCAGGCTCTGACTTGATGTTCATCAGTACCTGAAGTGAGTTGTCCTCTTTCCTGCATCCATTTCACAGGTGGTCCTTTCCCCACTCCTTGCCTAACCATTGTCCATCCTCCAGTTCTCAGTGGAAATTTTACTTCTTGGAGAAACCTCTTCTAATTCTCCAATCTAAATCAAGTCTCCTTGTAATACTCTCCCATGGCATTCCATCCTTTTCCTTCACAGCATTTATCATACCTTATAATTATATACTCATTTGTGAAACTATTTACTTTCCCACCAGCCTTGAGTTCCTAAGAGTAGTATACTATCTGTTTGATACCAACTGTTTACCCAGTTACTAGCACAGTATCTGGAATACCGCACTCAAATCATTTTGTTGACTCATGAGAGAATGAATGAATGAATGAATGATTTGTCAACCAGCCTAACAATTTCTACTCTCTCTTCCAATAGACAGAGACATGACTGAAATATTGGTTAAATAATATCATCACATATAGAAAACAAACTAGTGGTTACCAGTGCGAAGAGTGAAGGGGAAGGGGCAAGAGAGGGATACAGAATTAAGAGATACAAACGATTGTGTTTAAAATAGGTAAGCAACAAGGATATATTGAACAGCATGGGGAAATACAGCCTTTATTCTATAATGGCTTTAAATGAAGCATAACCTATAAAATACCGAATCACTCAGGTATACACTTGCAACTAATATATTATAAATCAAATATACTTAAAATCTGAAAAAAAATACTATCACCAAAAACCCTCCCATAACCATAAAAGATTTTCTATAACATTGGCAGGCTCAAAGGAGATCATGTTTGTGAAAGTACTTTATAGAAAGAATCAATTATTCTTTCCCGAATTTTGTAGTTCCATATAGGAGACTGACTCATTTTTCCATCTCTTCATAATACCTACTATAGATCCAAACACACACCAGGTGCACAATTAATCTTTGCCAAATGATTGAAAATCTAGTTTAATAAAGTGATTATACTTTTTCAAGAATATTTTAATAATATGTGAAGAAAAACGTTACATAGAGAAAGCGAAGTGGGGCAAGTATCTAAACATAGTTCACTTTATTCTGCCCTAAGAATCACTGAAGAACATACTTCTCCAGCTCTTAAGTGCCATTATTAGAGGAAACAGCAAGGACAGTAACAAGAGAACTAGTTTTTAGGCTCAGTAAAACCTGTGTTTTACTGAAAAAGTGAAAGTGAGAGTGTCAGTTGCTCAATCATGTTTGACTTTTCGACTCTTTGTGACTCCATGGACTGTAGCCCGCCAGTGTCCTCTGTCTATGGAATTTTCCAGGCAAGAATACTGTAGTGGGTAGCCATTCCCTTTTCCAGGGGATCTTCCAAACCCAGGGATTGAATGCAGGTAAATTCTTTACTGTCTGAGCAACTAGGGAAGCCCATGGGTTTTACTGATGACCAAGTTAATTTTCACCTAACCTCCCAAGTTTGCTTTCCTTATCATCAGTTGAGGCCACTGGAGTTGACTTTGGGGGTCCATTATTTAACTATTGGGATGCTTTGTAAGATCAATGACTTATTTAAAGGTTATTAAAATGTAAGATTTTTTTTAAAGCTATAACCAACCTAGATAGCATATTAAAGCAGAGACATTACTTTGCCAACAAAGGTTCATCTAGACTAAGCTATGGTTTTCCTAGTAGTCATGGATGGATGTGAGAGTTAGACTATAAAGAAAGCTTAGCACCAAAGAATTGATGCTTTTGAACTGTGGTGTTGGAGAAGACTCTTGAGAGTTCTTTGGACTGTAAGGAGATCAAACCAGTCAATCCTAAAGGAAATCAGTCCTGAATATTAGTTGGAAGGACTGATGCTAAAGTTGAAACTCCAATACTTTGGCCACTTGATGTGAAGAACTGACTCTTTTGACAAGCCCTGATGCTGGGAAAGATTGAAAGCAGGAGAAGAAGGGGACGACAGAGGATGAGATGGTTGGATGGCATCACTGACTCAATGGACATGAGTGTGAGTAAACTCCGTGAGTTGGTGATGGACAGGGAGGCCCGGTGTGCTACAGTCCAGGGGATCGCAAAGAGTAGGACACAACTAAGTGACTGAACTGAAAATGTGAAATTAAATATTCTAAGAATTGGCTTTCCCTTTTAAAAAGATTAAAGAATCATTTCTTTGATGTTTAGATCTAGAAAAATCTCATACTATCCATAAGAAGTTTATGTTCATTCTTCAATATAAAAGAATAATTCTTCAGAAAGTTTTCTCACAATTTTGTAGCTCTGGGGATACAGGACTTGCTACTGGGACAAATACAGCATAAATAACTCATAATTCAGGCATCATTTCCATGACATTGACATACAGAACATAAAGAAATTCAACTATACAATAACAACATATAGAAGAAACTGGAAAACTGCTAAAAACTGTGTATGACTAGCTCTGCATATAGAACTAATTGAAGAAAGAGGTACAGAAAACCAAATGAGGATTTATATTTTAATTTGTGCAAATGCATATAGAAACCATGAAATTAATCTGTTCTGTGTTTGGGTGGTGCCAACTCCTTAAAATTTTAAGTAATATATGACCAACATTTCTCTAAACTATGCAAATACAACAAGCTAGATTATAGTGTTCTATATACTGGCTAGTTTTGGAAACATTTCCTGTCTTAAGTTTAAAGTAATAATTATGTATTTTTCTTAAGATACAATCTACCTTGAAAGGAAGGGTGACATATTCGTTCTGGTCCTAAAAACACCCCCTTGTGCAGTCAAGCCAAACGGTAGAGTGGTAGTTAAGGTGACATTCCACTTTTATTGGGGGTGGCTAGACTCTGCTTCCTTGAAGCATACCCATTAGAGATCCTAGAAACCAGCATGGTTTCCACAGGAATGGTCCTTTTGGGCACCACAATAAAATCTTGAAAAGTGGTTTAGAAAAAACATCTTATTAAGGTTTTATACTTACCGATTTCTAATGTGGTACACTCTGAGCTTCATAAGAAACGCTTAGCCAATGCGATGTGATTCAGAATCCAAAAGGAAAAAGGAAAAAACAATTTGCAAAGCAATGGTATGTATACAAGTGTTCTTCTTCCAAAGGTTGATCCACAGAGTTTTATCTGTCCTTCCCTCCCATCCACTCCACAGTCATTCTAACCCCCAGAACACAGGGGTGCAAATTCCATCACCCCTTAAAGAAACTGAGGCCCAGGATGTCTGCAAGTATTAAGCCTTGGTCCAAGTGTTGTCCTTCTGCAAACCTAATTCTTAATTAATATCCCTTTAATACTTGCTATTTGTAAAACATTGGGCTGGACTTGAAGCTTGAGGAATACGCAAACATCTGTGTGTGTGTGTGTGTGTGTGTGTGTGTGTGTAGTTACTTCCTTAACCACTGCTGGTTCACAAACCTAATTTAAAACCTAGTTTTGTTGTAGCCAAATAAATAAATATTTTAAAATAAATAAAACCTTTTTTTAGAAGTAAAAGATATGTTATCTGATTTGAATCACTTGAGATGTTTGCAAGATTCAATGCAAAAGATAAAAATGCAGATTAAAAAGATTATATTTGAAGAAGAAAAATCATACTCTTCTTAAAAGAACTCTAAAATACATTAGCATCTAGTTAAAGCACCCAAGTGGTAAAAAAAATTTGCCTGCCAACACATAAGACTCAAGAGACAAGGGTTCTATCCCTGGGTTGGTAAGATCTCCTGGAGAGGAAATGGCAACCCACTCCAGTACTCTTGCCTGGAAAATTTCACTGACAGAGGAGTCTGGTGGGCTACAGTCCATGGAGTTGACAAAGAGTTGGACACGACTGAACATGCACACATACACATGCACACACACATGGATTTCAAACATTCAGATGCACTGTGGGTCTAAGTATGTTCACCTAAGTAGACCACCTCTATAGGTCTATAGGGTGATTGCCTCCTATAGAGTGATTGCCTCCAGCCATTTCACAGTCACCAACCTCATCTTCCAACTCCAACATTTTAAAGGAGGTTCCAAAGGAGCCCTGTCCTTTAAAGAAGTATTGTGCCTTGCTATACTGAAAATGGAAAACCAACAAGACCTACTGTACAGCACGTGGAAGTCTGCTTAATGGTATGTGGCAGCCTGATGAGAGGGAGAGTTTAGGGGAGAATGGATATATGTATATGGAAGCCTGAGTCCCTTCGCTGTTCACCTGAAACTAACATGACATTGTTAACGACTATACCCCAATATAAAATTAAAAGCTTAAAGTTTGGAAAAATAAATAAATAGGGGTTAAAAAAAAAAAAAAAAAGTAGTGTGTCTAACAGCCAAGTAATGAGGTCAGCCCCACTGGAATGGCAGTTCTGGTTCCACACCTGACTCTCTGCATTACCATGGGAGCCTGCTTCATCTCACAATGTCTCAGTAAAGTGACTGGCATAATAACCACTTTATTCATGAAGGGACACTGTAAAGACCATTTTAAATTCTCATAGCAAGACTCCTTACTGAGCCAAACGAAGCATCTTCTGATTTCAGTCATCTCTTTTCTAAATATATAAACACATGGCCAGCTTATCAGCTAATAATAATAATAGCTTAATAAAAACAACAAGACTCTAATATGTCAAGCAATAAACTAGGTATTTTTAAAGACATCATTAAATAAATTCTCAACCTTCATGTTAAAGTTTTTAACACGTGAGCCATTTTTTACATGTGAGGAATCTGAGATTCAAAGCTATAAGACACTTGTTAAAGTTTTTAACACGTGAGCCATTTTTTACATGTGAGGAATCTGAGATTCAAAGCTATAAGACACTTGTCCAAGACCAAGTAACTAATCAGAGTATAAACAGAATTCAAACCCAGGTCTGTCTATAGGATTCAAACTATAGTGTTATTTCCACTAGGTCAGAATAATTAAGAGTTTCCAATAAAATTATAATTTACAAAGCACTTTTATAAAAGTTCTGAAAGATTAAAAATTACTGGGTTATCATGAAATTTATGATTGCAAATAATAAAATCAGTAGTATATTGGGCATATGTGGCTAAGTCCACATATTATTGTATTTACAATATGCCAAAGAAAAAGCTGATTAAGCTTATCAAGTAAATCAGTCAGACAAATTCAAAACTTCTATTAAGAAAGTCAACCAATCTGACAGAAAGCAACACAATATTGTAGTTTTTTAAAAATAAATAAAAAATGTTTTAAAAGTCAGCCAAATTGCTTATGGTTTTCATTGAACTTTTAATTTCCCTGTAAGTTACACAAGTGTGTAGAATACACTCACAAACATGGTCAGATCTTTTATGTTCTCTAAGGTAGTCGTGTAATGAGGTGCATGGGGTCAGGGGAAGGTCTGAAGACTATTTTTCAGCATTTCAAAGAGTCTAACAAATATCAAATATGTCTACTAGATAAGGCAGAACAGGCTAACTAAATAACCACATTCTTAAGCTTTTGACCAAAATTACTTCAGCTCAGTGCAGTAATACTCATGATCTCATCCTGATCAGAAAGACTGATTGGGAATTGCATATGTCTTTGGTTATAAAAAAAGTTTCAAAAAACATAATGATTACTTAATATCATAAAGGTATATGTGCCAAGATGTTTATGCTTATTACAACATTATAGTTACAGTACCAAAAGGGGTGGGGACTGGAAACTAGATGCTCAACAATAAGGAATAACTATGTAAACTATAGCTTATTCATGCAACGGAATACTATCTAACTAAAAAAAGGCCAGGCATCACTTCAAGATATGTTATAGACTAAAATATAGAAAAATACAGAATAAAATACACAGGTCACAGAACAGTATTTATTCCTTGCATACTAAGAGCCTTATTGTCTCACCTAGGTTAAGAAGCTAAAGGATAGAGATATGCATATTCTCTGTATACCCAGTGCACTAATAGAAATATGCAAAATTGCTTTAATAGAAAAGGAGAGAAGTAACTGGAACTGGTGGGCTTGCCTTGCATTTCAGTGGTAAAGAATCCGCCTGCCAATGCGGGAGACATGGGTTCAAACCCTAGGTTGGGAAGATCTCCTGGAAAAAGAAATGGCAACCCACTCCAGTTTTCTTGCCTGGGCAATCCCATGGACAGAGGAGACTGGAGGGTTACAGTCCATGGGGTGACAAAGAGTCAGGCACGACTTAGCAACTTATCAACAACAACAACCTAAACTGGTAACAGCAGTAATTTCCAGGAAAGGAAGGGAAATGAGGACAGATAAATAGGGTCTTTCACTTTCTACTCTAAATTCTTTTTTTTTTAATTTATTTAATTGGAAGTTAATTACTTTACAATATTGTATTGGTTTTGCCATACATTGACGTGAATCAGCCATGGGTGTACATGTGTCCCACATCCTGAACCCCCCTCCCACCTCCCTTCCCATCCCATCCCTCAGGGTCGTCCCAGTGCACCAGCCCTGAGCACCCTGTCTCATGCATCAAACCTGGACTGGCACTCTATTTCACATATAGTAATATACATGTTTCAATGCTATTCTCTCAAATCATCCCACCCTTACCTTCTGCCACACAGTCCAAAAGTCTGTTCTTTACATCTGTGTCTCTTTTGCTATCTCACATATAGGGTCATCATTACCATCTTTCTAAATTCCATATATATGTGTTAATATACTGTATTGGCATTTTTCTGTCTGACTTACTTCACTGTATATAATAGGCTCCAGCTTCATCCACCTCATTAGAACTGATTCAAATGCATTCTTTTTAACAGCTGAGTAATATTCCATTGCTTATACGTACCACAGCTTTCTTATCCATTCATCTGCCGATGGACATCTAGGTTGCTTCCATGTCCTGGCTATTGTAAACAATGCTGCAATGAACATTGGGGTACACGTGTCTCTTTCAATTTCCTTGTGTGTATGCCTAGCAGTGGGATTGCCGGGTCATAAGGCAGTTCTATTTCCAGTTTTTTAAGGAATCTCCACACTGTTCTCCATAGTGGCTGTACTAGTTTGCATTCCCACCAACAATGTAAAAGGGTTCCTTTCTCTCCACACCCTCTCCAGCATTTATTGTTTGTAGACTTTTTGAGAGCAGCCATTCTGACTGGCGTGAGATGGTATCTCATTGTAGTTTTGATGTACATTTCTCTGATAATGAGTGATGTTGGGCATCTTTTCTTGTGTTTGTTAGCCATCTGTATGTCTTCTTTGGAGAAATGTCTGTTTAGTTCTTTGGCCCATTTTTCACTTGGGCCGTTTATTTTTCTGGAATGGAGCTGCATGAGCTGCTTGTATATTTCTGAGATTAATTCTTTGTCAGTTGCTTTGTTTGCTATTATTTTCTCCCATTCTGAAGGCTGTCTTTTCACCTTGCTTATAGTTTCCTTCGTTGTGCAAAAGCTTTTAAGTTTAATTAGGTTCCATTTGTTTGTTTTTGCCTTTATTTCCATTACTCTGGGCGGTGGGTCACAGAGGATCCTGCTGTGATTTATGTCAGAGAGTACTTTGCCTAAGTTTTCTACTCTAAACTCTTGTATGGCTTGAATTTGGACAAAGAGCATCAATTGTGTTGTAATTTTTTAATTTGTTAATACATGCAAGAGGGTCCTTTGCTTTGGTAAACGTTTCCAACCAAGGGCTCCACATGGAAACAAAAAGAAAATGAGTCCCTGGTAGTGGAAACTAAGTGACCCGCTGGTGTGGAAATACTCTTCCAGCGCACATATGTAACACACGCATCCACTCCACCAGGGAGGGATCAGGAGTGAAGCATTTATGGAGAATGCTCTGTTTCTCATTGCCAGAAATCTATACCATGTGACAACTCTTCTCTACAACCTTAGCTGGTAGCTAAGCATTGTCAACAAGTTGGAGGAATAGCACAAAGACCCTTCAGGAATGCTGGTACCTTCCTGAGACTAGTCCCACTCCTCAATGGACACAGGTGTCCCTGAGAGGGAAGTCACCATGTAAGCTCATCCTGTGAGGGGCAGGACCAGCCTTGCCATTCCCACAATGCAAATAGGACTGGACCTGCTCCATCAGCTGCAATAGCAAACAGCTTGCAGTCTGCCCAGCTCCAACTCTGGCACAAGAGCTCAGCCCATAATGATAGATGTGCTGTGTGCTGGAAGTACCCCACCCCCCACCTCTCCACCCCCACCCCCCCACCCAAGGCTCTGCTAGACAGTGAGAATCTCTCTTTAAAAGGTAAGTGATGGGCTTCACAAGCCTTGTAAAAATGCACTTCTTAGGATATTCCAGTGCAACTATTTCAGAGTGAGCTCAAAGTAGGTCTCAGCCATATTGAGATTGATCAGGAGAAGAGAGGGGGTCTTATCTAGACCTCTTCTCACAACTGTTCCACATTCCATCCAAGTCTCTTTTTCCCTTTATCTATGAAAAACTTTTTATTTTATACTGGAGTATAACTCATCAACAATACTGTGATAGTGTCAGGTGGACAGCAAAGAGACTCGGCCATACATATACATGTATCCGTTCTCCTCCAAACTCCCCTCCCATCAACCCAAGTCTTTTATTCCAAGTTTCTTAGTTTGTATCAGACCAGCCTAGCCACCACATGCTTCTGCGCTCTCTTGGCCCAAGTTTTCCCAGGAACTAAACAAGGATGAGTCTCTGCCAATGCTAAGGTTGTTCTGCTGAAGGGGCAGATGCCATCAAATAAGGACCATGGAGGCTGTGGGAAGAGGCAGACTGAGTAAGGAAGGAAGAAGAGAACTTGCAGCACAACTTCTCGACAGTTTGGCTAACACTCACCCCTCTCTACTTGTGGTTAGGATGCTATGGGATAGGATACATGTCCCTTCCCTGTCTCTGATAAGGCTGGGGTAATGAAGACGGAGAGGTGACTGAGCAGGTGAGCACGTGTGGCAATTCAAGAGCCAGTGTGCATAGGTCAATGGAAGCATGTGTGGTAGAAGCAAAAGGAGACACGTATTAAGGGGGGTTTTTCCAAGGGACAGGAGAAATCAGAAACAAAATGCTGCATGAAAGAATGAATAAAGAAAGGCTGAGCATCTTAAAAGGTATAAACAAAAAGACTTATCACATCCTTGTTCATTCTCAGTTAGTGATGTCTTTTCAGCAACTTTATCTTCAAATGTATTGGTGCTGGAGAAGACATTTGAGACTCCCTTGGACTGCAAGGAGATCAAACCAGTCAATCCTAAAGGAAATCAACCCTGAATATTCATTTCAAGGACTGACACTGAAGCTGAAGCTCCAAAACTTTGGCCACTTGATGCAAACAGCTGATTCACTGGAAAAAACTGTGATGCTGAGAAAGATTGAGGGTAGGAGAAGGGGGCAACAGAGGATGAGATGGTTGGATGGCATCACTAACTCAATGGACATGAATTTGAGCATGTCTGGGAGGTAGTGAAGGACAGGGAAGCCTGGCATGTTGAAGTCCATTGGGTCACAAAGAGTCAGACACAACTTAGCTACTGAACAACAACAAATAATGAAAGAGACTTTTAAACGTTTTGAACAAAAAAATGAAGGCACACTCTCAGCAGCCTTTTCTTTTGTTTTGAAGCCACTTAAATGAGATGATCAACAACAGGTTGTCCACTGAAAGCTGGTGGATTTCCAGACAGACAATGGGGAATCAGTGTAGCCCATAGCTGCCTGCCAGGCTCTCCGAGAAAGTGTCTATCCACGGTGGCTCTTTATTCTCTGTCCCTGACCCCCGGGCCTTGGCTTCAGTGTCTCCCACCTTTTGTGGCCTCCAACAGGATGTTCTCCTCTTGAATATCCATTCCTGTTTCCATCTGTCAGCTCCCTGAAGTCTCATACTTGAGCACCCCCCTCATCAAACCCAAAGCCACCCAGCTCCACGATCCATTCGACTCATACTAGCTCTTCACTCCCACTTCTCAGCAGACACTTCACTTCCGCTTTTCACTGGACAACCCCAGCCCAGATGCTCAGTCTGAAAATCTGCACCACACTTCTCCAAAATGTTGATGATCTTGAGTCAAAAGACGTGGGTTTACTTCAATTGCTCACTCATCGTTTTTTACTATCTGACTCTTACACTGGGAGAGAAAGCCCTGTGAAACCAGAGAGTTGTCTTAGATGCTTTCACATCCTTGGTGCCTGGAGAAAAGTGAAAGTGAAGTCGCTCATTCATGTCTGACTCTTTGCGACCCCATGGACTGTAGCCTACCAGACTTCTCTGTCCATGGGATTTTCCAGGCAAGAATACTAGAGTGGGGTTGCCATTTCCTTCTCCAGGGGATCTTCCCAACCCAGGGATTGAACCCGGGTCTCCCGCATTGTAAGCAGACACTTTACCCTCTGAGCCACCAGGGAAGCCCTTGAGATTGGCACCTGGAGAGGTGCTGTCCAAAATTACAACCTCAAGTTACAACACCTGAATAGCTGCTCTTCTGAATTGTTATTGTTCAGTCACTCAGTCATGTCCAAATCTTTGCTACCTCATGGACCACAGCACACCAGCCTTATTTGTCCTTCACCATCTCCCGGAGTTTGCTCAAACTCGTTTCCATTGAGTCGGTGATGCCATCCAACCATCTCATCTTCTGTTGTCCCCTTCTCCTCCTGCCTCCTGCCTTTTCCAAAGGTCAGTGGAAAAGACCTTTCCCAGTATCAAGGCCTTTTCCAATGAGTCAGCTCTTCACGTCAGGTGGCCAGAGTATTGGAGTTTCAGCTTCAGTATCTGTCCTTCCAGTGAATATCCAGGGTTGATTTCTTTAGGATTGACTGGTTTGCACTCCTTGCTATCCAAGGGACTTTCAGGAGTCTTCTCCAGCACCATAGTTCGAAGGCATCAATTCTTTGGTGCTCAGCCTTTTTTATTGTCCAGCTTTCACATCTGTACATGACTAGTGAAAAAACCATACTTTTGACTATACAGACTTTTGGAGGAAAAGTAATGCCTGTGCTTTATAATATGCTGTCTGGGTTGGTCATAGCTTTTTTTCCAAGGAGCAAGTGTCTTTTAATTTCATGGCTGCAGTCACTATCCAGGGTGATTCAATTTCTTCTGAATTGGGATGTATTGTACTCTTTGATTCCAAAGACTCCGTAGAAAGAAAAGAATAAAATATATCTTATGAATAATTTTTGTATTGCTTATTGTTGAAATGATAATATTTACCAACAAAAGGTAACATTTTTAATTTATAAGGTTAAATAAGATATTATTTAAATTAATTTTACTTGTTTATTTTTTAATATGACTAGAAGAGCTTAAATTACCTATGTGGCTTACATTCTATTTCTATAGAGCATTGTTGACCTCAAATTATGACTGGCACATTTTAGGTGGCCAATACTTATTAAATACACATGTATATTCCACATTTATAAAAACTGTGGCTCCTTGGGTCCAACATTTAACCAGGCTAAACCTCTTTTCATTTTCACTATTTGACCTGACAATAAAAATATCTATCCCACAGGACTTTTTATGAAGACTGAAAGAAATCAGTTCAGTTCAGTCGCTCAGTCATGTCCAACTCTTTGCGACCCCATGAATCGCAGCACACCAGGCCTCCCTGTCCATCACCAACTCCCGGAGTTCACTCAGATCACTTCCATCGAGTCAGTGAAGCCATCCAGCCATCTCATCCTCTGTCGTCCCCTTCTCCTCCTGCCCCTAATCCCTCCCAGCATCAGAGTCTTTTTCAATGAGTCAACTCTTCACATGAGGTGGCCAAAGTACTGGAGTTTCAGCTTTAGCATCATTCCTTCCAAAGAAATCCCAGGGCTGATCTCCTTCAGAATGGACTGGTTGGATCTCCATGCAGTCCAAGGGACTCTCAAGAGTCTTCTCCAACATCACAGTTCAAAAGCATCAATTCTTCGGCGCTCAGCCTTCTTCACAGTCCAACTTTCACATCTATACATGACCACTGGAAAAACCATAGCCTTGACTAGATGAACCTTTGTAGGCAAAGTTATGTCTCTGCTTTTGAATATGCTATCTAGGTTGGTCATAACTTTCCTTCCAAGGAGTAAGCATCTTTTAATTTCATAGCTGCAGTCATCATCTGCCGTGATTTTGGAGCCCAGAAAAATAAAGTCTGACACTGTTTCCACTGTTTCCCCATCTATTTCCCATGAAGTGATGAGACCAGGTGCCATGATCTTTGTTTTCTGAATATTGAGCTTTAAGCCAACTTTTTCACTCTCCACTTTCACTTTCATCAAGAGGCTTGTTAGTTCCTCTTCACTTTCTGCCATAAGGGTGGTGTCATCTGCATATCTGAGGTTATTGATATTTCTTCCGGCAATCTTGATTCCAGCTTGTGCTTCTTCCAGTCCAGCATTTCTTATGATGTACTCTGCATATAAATTAAATAAGCAGGGTGACATACAGCCTTGATGAACTCCTTTTCCTATTTGGAACCAGTCTGTTGTTCCATGTCCAGTTCTAACTGTTGCTTCCTGACCTGCATACAAATTTCTCAAGAGGCAGGTCAGGTGGTCTGGTATTCCCATTTCTTTCAGAATTTTCCAGTTTATTGTGATCCACACAGTCAAAGGCTTTGGCCTAGTCAATAAAGCAGAAATAGATATTTTTCTGGAACTCTCTTGCTTTTTTGATGATCCAGTGGATGTTGGCAATTTAATCTCTGGTTCCCCTGCCTTTTCTAAAACCAGCTTGAACATCAGGAAGTTCATGGTTCATGTATTGCTGAAGCCTGGCTTGGAGAATTTTGAGCATTATTTTACTAGTGTGTGAGATGAGTGCAATTATGCGGTAGTTTGAGCATTCTTTGGCATTGCCTTTCTTTGGGATTGAAATGAAAACTGACCTTTTTCAGTCCTGTGGCCACTGCTGAGTTTTCCAAATTTGCTGGCATATTGAGTGCAGCACTTTCACAGCATCATCTTCCAGGATTTGAAATAGCTCCACTGGAATTCCATCACCTCCACTAGCTTTGTTCATAGTGATGCTTTCTAAGGCCCACTTGACTTCACATTCCAGGATGTCTGGCTCTAGGTGAGTGATCACACCATCGTGATTATCTGGGTTGTGATGATCTTTTTTGTATAGTTCTTCTGTGTATTCTTGCCACCTCTTCTTAATATCTTCTGCTTCTGTTAGGTCCATACCATTTCTGTCCTTTATCGAGCCCATCTTTGCATGAAATGTTCCCTTGGTATCTCTAATTTTCTTGAAGAGATCTCTAATCTTTCCCATTCTGTTGTTTTCCTCTATTTCTTTGCATTGATCTCTGAGGAAGGCTTTCTTATCTCTTCTTGCTATTCTTTGGAACTCTGCATTCAGATACTTATATCTTTCCTTTTCTCCTTTGCTTTTCCCTTCTCTTCTTTTCACAGCTATTTGTAAGGCCTCCCCAGACAGCCATTTTGCTTTTCTGCATTTCTTTTACATGGGGATGGTCTTGATCCCTGTCTCCTGTACAATGTCACGAACCTCAGTCCATAGTTCATCAGGCACTCTATCTATCAGATCTAGGCCCTTAAATCTATTTCTCACTTCCATTGTACAATCATAAGGGATTTGATTTAGGTCATACCTGAATGGTCTAGTGGTTTTCACTACTTTCTTCAAGTCTGAATTTGGTAATAAGGAGTTCATGATCTCAGCCACAGTCAGCTCCTGGTCTTGTTTTTGTTGACTGTATAGAGCTTCTCCATCTTTGGCTGCAAAGAACATAATCAATCCGATTTCGGTGTTGACCATCTGGTGATGTCCATGTGTAGAGTCTTCTCTTGTGTTGTTGGAAGAGGGTGTCTGCTATGACCAGTGCATTTTCTTGGCAAAACTCTATTAGTCTTTGCCTTGCTTCATTCCATATTCCAAGGCCAAATTTGCCTGTTACTCCAGGTGTTTCTTGACTTCCTACTTTTGCATTCCAGTCCCCTATAATGAAAAGGACATCTTTTTTGGGTGTTAGTTCTAAAAGGTCTTGTAGGTCTTCATAGAACCGTTCAACTTCAGCTTCCTCAGTGTTACTGGTCGGGGCATAGACTTGGATTACTGTGATATTGAATGGTTTGCCTTGGAAACGAACAATGCTGCCCAAATTTTAAAATACTACCTAAAGATATGTTCTTTGTATTTAAAGTACATTGAATGCTTGAAGAATGAGAAATGCATTGTAATTGAATAATCCCCTAATTACTAAGACAGCTCTATTATCAAAACATGTAAACACTGAGAACAACTACTCTGAAAGAGATAGGATTAATACTCTGAAACCACATTCATTATCAATCTTACAATCAGAATGCAGACTTCAGCAGAAAATCAGGGGTTTGCCAAAATTATGGCAGAAAATAGATTTAACAGCTTAGTGAAAACATAGATCCTAATTATTTTGCATTCCAGATTTCAGCCTAGATAGGGTGTTTCCCCTTTGGGTAATTAACTGTTCCGTTTGGTAAAGTACATTTTATATGTCAAGGAGAAAATGGCTTCAAACTGAAAAATAAGATGGAATAACAAATGGGGTGGGGGAAGTCAAATTAACTTGGAAAGAGACAAATCACAGTCATTTTGACCTAAGTATCTCTGAATGTTTGTCAGTAACAACCATATTCTGAACTCTCACTAATATGATTTAAATATACAATTTGGAAGAGGGAGGTAGCAGAATCAAAAAATATCCTAGAATTCTTTATCACAGAAGAGGAGATTTAAATTTATGATAGACAAAAATTTACCTAATTTTCAATCCAGTGAGTATCATACAAAGTTAAGGAAAAGTGGCTATTGATCTAATTTCAGGCTTCAAATTTAAGCAAATGAAATCCCATTTTAAGCATTGACATATCCAGTTTCTTTAAAAGACACCTTTGACTAGGAAGTCTAGGTTTTGTTGTAGAGAAAGAAGTCTTTGTTGTTTTTTCTCTCTCCGTTACTTTGCTATGTCTTTTAAATGTACTAAAGGAGTAGTTCTCCACTGGAGGTGGGAGATTCTGTTCCCCAGGGCACATATGTCTGGGGACATTTTTGTCCCATCATGGGAGGAGTTACTGGCATCTTGTGGATATAGCCATGGATGCTGCTGAACATCCTGCCAGGACAGCCCCCAACAACAAAGAGCTGTCCAGACCAAAATGTCAGTGGTGCTACTGGTGAGAAATCGTATCCCAAAGGACCAGTTGACTGTAAAATGTTTCAGAAACTTTTTTCAAATCAAATGAAGTGGAGTACATTCTTGATGGTCTCAGGCAACCAACAGTGCATGAATACAAAGCCAAGGAAGCAACACATAAGTTAACTGGTTATAAGTCATTATAGAAAAACTTAAAGATGATCCTTTAGTCTGTAGGAACAGATCAAGGAAAAGAAGAGTGTTAACAAAATGATTAATGTAACTGAGGCACAGCTTATAAAGATGAAAGATTTTCTTTGACACACTTCATTCAACATTTACTAGGGAGTAAGGACTTTGAAGGATATAAAAGCAGAAAATCCCAAAGTTTATCATCAACAAACTTATGATAGACTAAAGTTAAGACAGCCCTTGAAGAAATGTCTCTGCAATTTAACAAAATCTGGGAGGCACTGCACCATAAAAAATAAGAATCCTGGCTTTGGAATCATCAAAGGACAAACCAGGACTCGAATCAAGACATACCCTGGGAGAGCCTCTTAATCCCTCTGAGCTTCAGATTTCTCCTCTATAAAGTGGGGATAATAACACCTACTCAGTGGGGTAAGTGTGAGGATTATGTGTGATTAAGTATGTAAATTGTCTGGCATGAAGCCTCTGTCGCGGTGGTTACTCAATACATGCAATGCCTTGCTTCTTGATTAGGCTATTGGTGTTTTCATCTTAGCTATACCTAAGTAACCATGGTGAGGTGACACGAAAAGGAAGACTTCTTGCAAGTGTTGTGGAAATGCTGGGGGTTTTTGAGAAAAAGCTAACTCAAACAAACAAAAACTCTGAACTCCAGAAAAATGATTAGAAAAGAAAGAAGTAGTAAGAGTCAAGAAATTTGGTTATAACAATAGTGATGACAAGTGCTGGAGGATGTAGAAGTCAGTTGATGATGGAATATTCCCAGTTGAAAGAGACACCACTCCAGAACACACTACAATTTATGTTATTTCAATAAAGTAAGATGTGACCTGAACTTCCAGAAAGAATCATATATTTATAGCTAAGTAGAAACAAAGAACTGGTTGCAGAAGTTCTCAGATCAAAATTCATTTGCAAAAACCTTTTAGGATCTGTACAACAGCTCCTGGATATTCAAAGGGTTTGAAACATAAACTTAGTTAAAAACTACTAAGTAGTAATAGACTACCTAGTATACTACGTATACGTTTTTGTATTGGACATATTTTAAAACTTTCCATAGAAATCCTTGTTAGCGTTGGTGCTATCATCAACAACAGATTTCTCAACACTTTTCAAGTATTTTCATACTGCATTTTAAGTTTTTATGTGTTACCATCCTAAAAGATAAATAAGGCAGGTATTAATGTTCCCATTTTATTGGTAAGTATATAGAGATTGTGAGGTTAAGCAGTTTGGGGGAGTCTTTGCCACAAACTGGTGGGAAAATTGACTCTAACACCCTCACTCTTTTCAGCCTTCTTTTTATATAATAATTCTTTCTTCTCAATCGTATGATTCAATCTAATGCATTTTTTGAGCATATAATCAACAAAGATAAATAGCTTCAAATACCTACAATCCAACATGTACATAAGTACAACATGGGGAGGACATAATGACATAAGAAATGTGTGAAAAATGTGCTCTGTGAATTGAAAGGAGGGAGAGATCACACCAGGAAGGGAGGAAAGACAGGAGGTAGCATTCCAAGGGAGCATTGTGGGTGGCATTTTCACATAAAATGCAGAGGAAGAGATTCCACAGAAGAGAGAGACAGCAGATACTTGACGATATTTTCAGGTATCAGAGAGGGAAAATCTGGCCACATCCTAGGGTACCACGTAGACAGGAAAAATGGGAGTTGGAAAATTAGATTGATGCCATATTGTAGAAGCATTTGATGCCCGGGTGAGGAGTTTGTATTTAATTGTGCAAACACTCTGGATACTTCCTAGAGGAGAATCATTTCAATTTCTACAAAGAAAAAAAAAGTAGAAGGGTTAGTTGCTCAGTTGTCTCCAACTCTTTGGACTATCGTCTGCCAGGTTCCTCTGTCCACAGAATTCTGCAGGCACGAATACTGGAGTGGGTTGCCATGCCCTCCTCCAGAGGATCTTCCCAACCCAGGGATTGCAAACCTGCCTCTATCTCCCACTGAACTGTGAGTGTAATTCTTTATATACTGGTCACTGTAGCTAGTCTCTAAACTCCTAAAGAATGAAAACTATATCTTAATTATCTTTAAATTTCAGTGGCAAGATTACTCTGCAAAGCACACATAAGCACTTTAAAGTTTTCCAGAAGAAACAAGTAAGTATGGATGAACTAAGGGATGAGTCATTGAGCTAAAAAGGAGACATGAAAAGGAAGGGAATAAATATAGGAAATCATGTGGAAGAAACCCTACTATTTGGACTGGATGGACTCAGCAGGAAGCAGTAAAGAGGAAAGAGAGGAATGAGTTTGAGTCTTTGCTTCAGAGTAGCTGGGACTATGATAGGTATCAAAAACAGGGAAGATGGGACATCGAGTTTATTTGAGATAGGTGATGATCAGGGTAATAGATTATTATTAATGAAAAATAGAGGTTTTAAAGATCATGATAAATTATACATACTACTCTATATAAAATAGATAACTAATAAGGACCTACTGTGTAGCACAGGAAACTCTAATCAATACTCTGTAATGGCCCATATGGGAAAAGAATCTTTAAAAGAGTGGATAGATGTATATGTATAAATTATTCACTTTGCTGTATACCTAAAACTAACTCAGTATTATAAATCAGTTATCCTCCAATAAAATTTTTTAAAAATACATTACAGATTTTTACTTACTATAATCCACTTACAAAGATTTCTGTGCACTGTTATCCCATAATAAATGTTTTTTACATGAAAAATAAATAAAGATCATCATAATTGATTACCTGTAATATTAATGGAAACTTGGGAAGAAAACTAGATACCGGATTACAAAACAAACAAACTGAAGTCACTCAGTCATGTCCAACTCTTTGTGACCCCATGGACTGTAGCCTACCAGGTTCCTCTGTCCATGGGATTTTCCAGGCAAGAATACTGGAGTGGGTTGCCATATCCTTACTAACCCAAGAAATCTTTAAAATTCATCTATGCACAATCCCAATATTGGGAGAACTCAGAGACTAGCAGAGGTCACCACTTCACAAATAGCAAGCGTAAGGCAGTTAAGTGCTATAAGAGAGGCATAATCCCATGACAATACGCACAGCACCTCAAACATGTTTGAGAGGTTTTTCAGTGAATGAGTGGGTCAATTTGTTTGTGAATAAGTGAATGTTGGCTCAGCAAAACCTGCAAAATGCAAAACTGTTTTCTGTTTTGTGTATCTGCTTTTGATGTATTCCACAGTTCTTCTTAATAACTATATCAATCAAAGTTCTTTAAAATATCTCTAGACAATTGAGACAGATATATGAGATGTGTTGATTCATTTCCAGGTATTTTAAGGGATTTCACTTCACTATGACAGCCTTCTTCTCCTGTCAGGAAAACAGGTAAGGTTGGCAAAGTCTGGATAAAGGTATAAATAAATGGGTCAGTTCTTACACAGGGTTATAGTATACAAAGCACATAAACCACATGACCATCACACACACACATACATAAACTAAAGCCAACTGATTCAAATCCAAGTTTGCTAAGTAGAAGCAGAGCCAAAGGTTGGAGACCAGTGAGAGAAGCCACATCAGCTCTCAGTGTGGTATAGCAAAGCAGACAGAAAGCAAGCAAGGCTAGAGGAATTGCCAAATGGTTGAGCAGGTACCTATCACAATTGCTAAAAGGGTTCCTATCCACTTGTGTGGTTCCAAGAGGTACAGGAAAATGCAATAAAAGAAAACAGACAGAATAATCCTGGTCCCTAGTCATTGTTAGTGGATGACATTTCTTACAGGCAGATGGATAGAGTTTCTGTTTTCAAAAAATACCATCTGCAGCTTTGCACAAAAATGTTTCAAGTTGTTTTCTTTCATATAAACATGGACTTACAAGTTTTTTAGCTTTTGAAAATATAATATATTCAAATTATGCTTTGATAATGATCTATTAGTTTGGGAAGATTCCAGTTCAGGAAAAAAAAAAAAAAGAGCATTAAAAACTATAGAAAAGAATCAAAGAATAGAAAACAATTGAGCATTTACATTTCTGTGCATGTCATCATTCTCCCCCACCTAATCAGGACAGAAGAGGCCCAATCCAAAGGTCCTTGAATTGACTGGGTTACTCGGGAGACTCAGCACCAAGACCCTAAGGCAGGACGGCCCAGGACTTAGGGCTGAAGAGTTCTGCGCAGGCATCAGAAAGACAGTCGCTGCAGTATAACGTTGCTGTTCAATGGCCCAGTCCTGTCAGACTGTTTGCGACCCCAGGGACTGCAGCGTGGGAGTATGATACAGTCGCACAAAATGCAGCGATTTCATCAACAGTGCTGCGCAGCTGGTGGGAGGGTAAGTAGAAAGAATGATAGTTGATGGATGAGGTGACAACTCATGTTGGCAACATGACCACCTCACAGATGACGAGGATGTTCAGGCAACTCTCCTGACTCTGGGTTCAACAACTGTGGTGTTTTCTGGCTTAGTTACTTCCAAATCTGGGCTCAAGACTCCTTCCTGATGAAATTATGTATCTTCCCTCAAGTCTACCCCAGCTGCTGAAGGTCAAAGAAAAAGCCAGCAACCACCAGGTACAAATCTCAGAGAACTCTAGGAAGCAACTGACATGAGAACCCAAGAACTTTTCTAGAGAAGTATGCATTTAAAATCGTTTTTCAAATGAAGTCATAAAAAGCTTCACTCAAGAAAAAAGCATTTCTGGTGTAGTGATAGTTTTCATTTTTTTGGTCAAAATGCATGTAAGTGGTGCTTCTATAATTAAAGATTCCAAATAACAGAAATGTTTAGTTTTGATTTCACGTATTGTAGATATTATTAGTATCTCAACTTCATTTTCCTTGGATTTCATGCCAATAGATATGGGAGTAGGCTCCGTGGTGGTCTTGCCTGATGAGTAATCTTACCACAGCGGCAAGGTTGGCACTCCACCTACCTGGAGACATAATAGCCTCAGTAGAAACTGTGAAGCAACAAAATGAAGGAAGGCATATGTGCTGTTCAATGGTAAGATGGCATTTTCACATCATAAAGAATTTGTGGTATGTTATTTGGCTTTATGAAAACAGCTATTGCAAAAGTACAGAGACATGAGGAGAAAACAGATTATGGAGGAACATAGAGTGTGGACAGGGAATAATCAAAGTACTTAAAAGTGGTCTGAAAATGTCAGAATAAGTTATTTGGGGCCATTGTTAAGGACTTTGGGCCTCAAGTGGTCAAGGACTAATGCTGAAGTGTTCACCTGGCAATAACATTTGGCACAAGCTCCACTGCAACCAATATGAAGGAGATGATCAAATAATTTGGTCAAATTGGGATTTCATTAAGTCAGTAATTTCTAATCTAGAAACAAGGCAAGTTTCAGATACTCCTGGGGCTTCTGTTACTATTTTGTAACTATAGAAAAGTGAAAGTGAAAGTCGCTCAGTCATGTCCGACTCTGCGACCCCGTGGACTACTGGAGTGGGTAGCCTTTCCCTTCTCCAGGGGATCTTTCTAACCCAGGGATCAAACCGAGGTCTCCTGCATTGCAGGCGGATTCTTTACCAGCTGAGCCACAAGGGAAGCAAGAGAAAGCAAACTGATCTCTTGCATTCATTTCGTGATTCTTCAATGCCTCCCCTTATCATCCACGGTTGGAAATGTCTGTTCTATTTCTAAACAGTTGTCTGATCTGATGAAGGGCCCTTTGTTCCATCAAAGAGGCTGCTCATCCTCACCATTTTGTTTCTTAACACTTTAGAACCTTCATGAAAGATCTCATCAAGGAGACACCAGGTGTCAAAGCACCCTAATTGCTGTAGATAATGATCAAGAGCTTAAAGGCAATGTACATGCATGTGAAACATTTGCTGGGGGCCTGATTCCCAGGCAAGAACATGGAAACAGCTGTCTCCCTGGAGTTTAAGTTCTTACAGTTAAGGGGATATGCTATTTCCAAATCAGATCAGACGAATTAACTTTTAAAATAAAGACTGTCCTTCTGTACTTACACAAAGCATATGCTTAGTTTTAAACAAAACAAATGCTGGGGATAGAAGGACTTCATTCAAATTAATTAAAGAGTGTGTGTGTGTTATGAAGGAGAGAGAGATGGAAAATGTATGTGTGTGTGTGTGTGTGTGTGTGTGTGTGTGTGTCTGTGTCTGTGTCTGTGTCTGGGTGTATGATCTGACCTGGGGAAAACAGAAGAGTTTCAAGCTCAGTTGTTACTTTTAACATATTCTTTTTATCACTGGTTTTAAGCAAATAGATTGCCTTGTGCTTTGATGTAATTTTCAAGTTTCTTGTGCTTGGAATTTGTTGATCTGTTTATATCTGTGAATATACAGTTTTCATCAAATTTACAAAGTTTCTAACCATCATTTCTTCCACTATATTTTCTGCCCTCCTTCATTCTACATCCTCACCATGGGCACTACAATTACATGTATGCTTGTCCATTTGAAGTTGTACCACTAATCATTGATGTTCTGTTCTTTTCAGTCTTTTTTCTCTGTGTATCATTTTCAGTAGTTTCTACTGCCGTGTCTTCAAATTTATTGGTCTTTTCTTCTACAATATCTCATCTATGATTAATCTCATTTCATATATTTTTTTCATCTCAGACACTATGGTTTTTATCTCTAGAAAACTGATTTGAATGATTTGTATATCTTCCACGTTTCTACTTAGCAAATTCTCCTGGCTTCTTGAATATATGGAATACAGTGATAGTGATTGCTTTCATGTCTTTGTCAACTGATATTGTCATTTGCATCATTTCAGTGTCAGTTTTGATTGATTTTGCTCCTCATTATTTGCCGTATCTGCATGCTTCTTTGCATTCTGACAATTTTTTATGGGTACCAGCATTTTGAACTTCACTTTGTTAGATGTTAGTTATTTTTGTATTCCTATAAATATTTTTGAACTTTATTCTGTGAAGTTAAATTACTTGAAGCAGTTTGGGCCTTTCAGGCCTTGCTTAGTTAGGTAGAACTAGAACAGGGTTTAGTCTAGGTTTTTATTGTCTCTGATACTCAGGAAAAGACCCTTCTTAGTGCTCTAACTGATACCTCCTGAATTATGAGATTTTCCACTCTGGCCACTGGGAACAGGAATTATTCCTGGCCCTGTGTGAGCCTCAGACACTATTTCCCTTAATGTTCTTGAATGGTTCTTTCCCAGCCCTGAATTTTCTCCCACACGCTTGCTAATCTCTGGCATTCTTTCCCTATTAGAATCTCTCATGTTTGGTATTCTGTCCTTCCCATTCTAGCTGCATTGTCTTCCCCAGACTGCCTCTTCAACTCAGAAGAGACTGGGTACATCTTCTTGTGTTCTAGTTTGCATACTGAAATCTAGAAACTTCCTAAAGGAAATAAATTGGGACAGTTGCAAAGATCACTTTATTTGCTTTCTATCTACCAGGTATTGGAGGCATGGTTGTCCGATGTCCAATACCTTGAGGGCTGTCATTTCAGTATCCAGTTTTTAGTTGTTTCAGGAGGGAAACAATTTGCATTGAAAGTAGAAGTTCTCAAGTCTAATCATTACTAAACTACTTAAAAATTTATAAAGCAATGAGCATCAAGGCATAATGCAAAGTTTGGAGGTGATATCCATGAGTGAAAAGAAAAACTAAATAAACAGAGGGGCTTCCCAGGTGGCGCCAGTGCTAAAGAACTCGCCTGCCAATACAGGAGATGTAAGAGATGCAGGTTTGATCCCTGGGTTCTTGGCTGGAGAATCCCATGGACAGAGGAGGCTGGCAGGCTATAGTTCATAGGGTTACAAAGTTGGTCACAACTGAAGGAAATTAGCATGCATGCAAATGAATAGAGAGAAGAGACAGTCTGCTGAAAACTTATCTTCTAAAAGACAAGTCTGTTAACTATTTGTTAACCATTGACAAGTTTTTGTGTTAAAAAAAAATGTAGATAAATCATTCTGCAAATGTTGTGAAATTTTTGCTTTAATTCACAATAATCTGAAATTTTGAGACTTGGAACTTAGCAGAAAAAGATTACAGTTATAATAATTTGATCTTCTCATGGTGAGAAGAATGCCATACTTAGGAATGTCTTTATGAAGAGAAAGAATCATGCATGGCACAGTGCCAAACATACACACAATAAATGCTGTGCAATCATAATTATTACTGCAGGAGAATATAGAAAATAATGACCAATAAAGAGTATAAAATAGTCTGAGACAGTTATGACACAATGTCAAACTACTAGGTACTTTTAAAAACTGTATTGATTTGCTAAAAAAGAAATATGTGTTTAAAGATTCTATGAAGACATGGGGCTTCTGGGATACTCAAATTGTTATTTCTGGGCAGGGACTACACAAGTATTCATTTTACATCTACTTATTAATCTGTTCCTTTATATTTTATGCACTTTTCTAAGTGTTGATTATAGTACACAATTATACCTTTTTTTTTTTAAGAAGATGAGAAACCATAAAAGAGCCAGTTTCAAATGTCAACTTTTCAATTGAAACTAAAAAGTGGAATAATTCTAATCTTCATAAGAAATCATCATGTCATTATAATACACTGTCTATTTACAAGTTTAAATAAAAATTGAAGAGAGTCTTTTTTTTCATAAATGGCTTTCAGATAGACTATCTTCTTATGACCCTGAGGAATAGGTATTATTCACCTCCATTTTCCAGATAGAAAAACTGGGGCTTGAAAGGCTAAATGACTTGTCCAAGACCATACACAGTAAAGAATTAGTGGAGTCATGTTATAGCCACTGCACCATAATCCTACATTTTTCTTGATTTCATAACAATGAAGTATGTGAAGGGCCATATGGCAGACTAATGGTTATCTTCAAGCATTCATTTCTCCATGCTTTCTTTGTTAATATTGTTTGCACAGTAATCAGTTAGCCACTTCCTAGAAAGGAGTGGAGTAATCCTTCCCAGGCCCAGAAGGGAACATTTTATTAATTTAAGCCAATTACAGTAATCTCATCCCCTTTCCAATAACTGGTATATGAAATGAGCATGTGATGATGTATATTGACTAGGAGATACAAGAGAAGACCTGCTGTGGGCTTATTGTATAAAGACATGATATTTGAAGCTGTTTGAACATCTTGAGGATGAGATGGCTGGATGGCATCACTGACTCGATGGACGTGAGTCGGAGTGAACTCCGGCAGTTGGTGATGGACAGGGAGGCCTGGCATGCTGCGATTCATGGGGTCGCAAAGAGTCGGACACGACTGAGCGACTGAACTGAACTGAACATCTTGACAAGCCGGAGAATAAAAGCAACCTGATGAGGAAGGCTGAGGCAGAAAGATGAAAAACCAACCTGGATCTCTGATGACATGGTTGAATCCTATAAGTCAAATCCTAAAATATCTCCACTTTCAAAGTTTTTATTATGTGGGATAATAAACTTCTTTACCACTCATGCCACCTGGGAAGCCCAGATAATACTACTGCCATTTTTCAGAGGACTGACAGCTTAAAAAGCAGTTAGCAGTTTACAGCAGTTCATCAAGTTAAAACAAAGATTCAAATCTGTTATGCTTGACTCAGACATGTCATCTGATAAACTCTGCAATAGGATCTTTTTCTAAAGATGATGGCTCAGTCACACGGGATCATTAAAAGTTATTTTGTTGCCATCATTTTACTTGTGGCTACAGTGAGAATCAATGTGTTTTTCTGTTTCCTCCAGTTCTCAGACAGAGAACCCTTCAGGCAAAATTCTTGACTCATGGTACTCTGCAACCCATTCTTCCACAAAGATTTCCTAAAAGTGAAGGGAAGACAAATATTCCCCATTCTAAGAAAGTGCTTCCTAACAGCACATGATTACAAAAAAATTGTCTCAAGAAGTAGTCAGTTCCCTGCCATAGAGTCTTTAAAGCTAGGTGGCCATATAGTATAAACGTGGTGTTAATCTGGCAGATAACTTGGCAAAACAATCTATTAATTATAGTTATAAGGCTTCATGAAATTCACAAGTTTCCTATGGAATAATTTATCTGTATGTGTGTGCTAATTTGCTTCAGTCTTGTCCAGCTCTGAGACGCTATAGACCACAGCCTGCCAGGCTCCTCTGTCCATGGGATTCTCCAGACAAGAATATTGGAGTGAGTTGCTATGCCCTCCTCCAAGGGGTCTTTCCAACCCAGGGCTCAAACCCACTTCTCTTACATTTCTTGCTTTGGCAGGCAGGTTCTTTGCCACCAATGCCACATGGGAAGCCCCATTCTATTTGTCTTTTTTCTCATTCACATCTTCCTTTCTGAAGAGTAAAAGGATGAATGAAGTAAAAACTCAAATAATTTATGATTTCTCTATGGAAAGGTTTTCTAAGGGTGCACAATGAATATTGGTATTTTATAGCCTGTCATTTCTTTCAATATGCAAATACTAAGTTTTTGCTCTATGCATGTCACTTTGCAAGGTATATTCTAAATATAAAAAGAAAATGTAAGACACATTTCTTCCCTTGAAAAATTTGTAACAACTTACTTGATCAGATCTTGTTGTTGTTCAGTCACTCAGTCATGACTCTTTGCAACCCCATGGACTGTTGCACGCCAGACTTCCCTGTCCTTCACCATCCTCCAGAGCTTGCTCAAACTCATGTGCATTGAGTCAGTGATGCAATCCAACCATCTCATCCTTTGTTGGCCCCTTCTCCTCCAGCCTTCAATCTTTCCCAACATCAGGGTCTTTTCTAAGGAATTAGCTCTTAGCGTCAGGTGGCCAAAGTACTGGAGCTTCAGCTTCAGCATCAGTCCTTCCAATGAATATTCAGGACTGGCTTCCTTTAGGATTGACTGATTTGGTCTCCTTGCAGTCAAAGGGACTCTCAAGAGTCTTCACCAACACCACAGTTCAAAAGCTTCAGTTCTTCAGCGTTCAGCCTACTTTATGGTCCAGCTCTCACATCCATAAATGACTACTGGAAAAACCATAGCTTTGACTAGATGGACCTTTGTTGGCAAAGTAATATCTATGCTTTTTAATATGCTGTCCAGGTTTGTCATAGCTTTTCTTCCAAGGAGCAAGCGTCTTTTAATTTCATGGCTGCAGTCACCATCTGCAGTGATTTTGGAGCCCAAGAAAGTCTGTCACTGTTTTCATTATTTCCCCATATATTTGCCATGAAGTGATGGGACCAGGTGCCATGATCTTCGTTTTTTGAATGTTGAGTTTTAAGCCAGCTTTTTCACTCTTCTCTTTCACTCTCATCAAGAGGCTCTTCAGTTCCTCTTCACTTTCTTCCAAAAGGGTAGTGTCATCTGCATATCTGATGTCATTGATATTTCTCCCTGCAATCTTGATTCCAGCTTGTGCTTCATCCAGCCTGGCATTTCGCACAATGTACTCTTCATATAAGTTAAATAAGTAGGATGACAATATACAGTCTTGTCATACTCCTTTCCCAATTTTGAACTAGTCCATTGTTCCATGTCCAGTTCTAACTGTTGCTTCCTGGCCTCCATGTGCTTGAGTTTGGTTAATATTTAGCCTAATATTTTGGGCATCTTAACAAGTGAGTAGCGTTTACCTGAGGAGAGCATAGCAACCACTCCAGTATTCTTGCCTGGAGAATCCCATGGACAGAGGAGCCTGGCAGGTTACAGTCCATAAGGTTGCAAAGAGTTGGACAGGACTGAGGAACTAACACTTTCACTTTCATGCTAAGTGAAATAAGTCAGAAGAAGGCAAATACTATACAATATCATGTATATGTGGAATATAAAAACTAAAACAAGGAAGACAAAATAGCAAAAAAAAAAAAGAAGCACACTTATAGATCTCGAGAACAAACTAGTGATGACCAGTGTGTAGAGGGAGGGAGGAGGAACAATATAGGTATAAGGGATTAAGAAGTACAAGCTAAGGGCTTCCCTGGTGGTCCAGTGGTTATGATTCCACACTTCTGCTGCAGGGGGTGCAAGTTTGACCCCTGGTTGGGGAACTCCTGCATACCACTGAGTGGTGCAGCCAAATTCTACATATAAAATAAATAAGCTACAAGGCTATATTGTACAACACAGGGTATATAGTCGGTATTTTATAACTATAAATGGTATATACTATTCATGGGGTTTTCGAGGCAAGAATACTGAAGTGGTTTGCCATTCCCTTCTCCAGTGGACCACATTCTGTCAGACCTCTCCACCATGACCCGCCCGTCTTGAGTGGCCCCACGGGCATGGCTTAGTTTCATTGAGTTAGGCAAGGCTGTGGTCCTAGTGTGATTAGATTGACTAGTTTTCTGTGATTATGGTTTCAGTGTGCCTGCCCTCTGATGCCCTCTTGCAACCCCTACCGTCTTACTTGAGTTTCTCTTACCGTGGATGTGGGGTATCTCTTCACGGCTGCTCCAGCAAAGCGCAGTCTCTGCTCCTTACCTTGAATGAGGGGTAACTCCTCACCACTGCCCCTCCTGACCTTGAACGTGGAATAGCTCCTCTAGGCCCTCCTATGCCCACACAGCAACTAACTTTAATTTCTTCTTAAATTGAAGAAAGTAGGGAAAACCACTAGACCATTCCAGTATGACCTAAATCAAATCCCTTATGATTATACAATGGAAGTGAGAAATAGATTTAAGGGCCTAGATCTGATAGATAGAGTGTCTGATGAACTATGGACTGAGGTTCATGACATTGTACAGCAGACAGGGATCAAGACCATCCCCATGGAAAAGAAATGCAAAAAAGCAAAATGGCTCTCTGGGGAGGCCTTACAAATAGCTGTGAAAAGAAGAGAAGAGAAAAGCAAAGGAGAAAAGGAAAGATATAAGCATCTGAATGCAGAGTTCCAAAGAATAGCAAGAAGAGATAAGAAAGCCTTCCTCAGAGAGCAATGCAAAGAAATAGAGGAAAACAACAGAATGGGAAAGACTAGAGATCTCTTCAAGAAAATTAGAGATACCAAGGGAACATTTCATGCAAAGATGGGCTCGATAAAGGACAGAAATGGTATGGACCTAACAGAAGCAGAAGATACTAAGAAGAGATGGCAAGAATACAAAGAAGAACTATACAAAAAAGATCTTCATGACCCAGATAATCATGATGATGTGATCACTGACCTAGAGCCAGACATCCTGGAATGTGAAGTCAAGTGGGCCTTAGAAAGCATCACTACGAACAAAGCTAGTGGAGGTGATGGAATTCCAGTGGAGCTCTTTCAAATCCTGAAAGATGATGCTGTGAAAGTGCTGCACTCAATATATCAGCAAATTTGGAAAACTCAGCAGTGGCCACAGGACTGGAAAAGGTCAGTTTTCATTCCAATCCCAAAGAAAGGCAATGCCAAAGAATGCTCAAACTACCACACAATTGCACTCCTCTCACACGCTAGTAAAGTAATGCTCAAAATTCTCCAAGCCAGGCTTCAGCAATATGTGAACTGTGAACTTCCAGATGTTCAAGCTGGTTTTAGAAAAGGCAGAGGAACCAGAGATCAAATTGCCAACATCTTCTGGGTCAAGGAAAAAGCAAGAGAGTTCCAGAAAAACATCTATTTCTGCTTTATTGACTATGCCAAAGCCTTTGACTGTGTGGATCACAATACACTGTGGAAAATTCTGAAAGAGATGGGAATACCAGACCACCTGACCTGCCTCTTGAGAAATCTGTATGCAGGTCAGGAAGCAACAGTTAGAACTGGACATGGAACAACAGACTGGTTCCAAATAGGAAAAGGAGTTCATCAAGGCTGTATGTCACCCTGCTTATTTAATTTATATGCAGAGTACATCATGAGAAACGCTGGGCTGCAAGAAGCACAAGCTGGAATCAAGATTGCCGGGAGAAATATCAATAACCTCAGATATGCAGATGACACCACCCTTATGGCAGAAAGTGAAGAGGAAGTAAAAAGCTTCTTGATGAAGGTGAAAGTGGAGAGTGAGAAAGTTGGCTTAAAGCTCAACATTCAGAAAACGAAGATCATGGCATCTGGTCCCATCACTTCATGGGAAATAGATGGGGAAACAGTGGAAATAGTGTCAGACTTTATTTTTTTGGGCTCCAAAATCACTACAGATGGTGACTGCAGCCATGAAATTAAAAGACGCTTACTCCTTGGAAGGAAAGTTATGACCAACCTAGATAGCATATTGAAAAGCAGAGATATTACTTTGCCAACAAAGGTCCGTCTAGTCAAGGCTATGGTTTTTCCAGTGGTTCATGTATGGATGTGAGAGTTGGACTGTGAAGAAAGCTGAGTGCCAAAGAATTGATGCTTTTGAACTGTGGTGTTGGAGAAGACTCTTGAGAGTCCCTTGGACTGCAAGGAGATCCAACCAGTCCATCCTAAAGGAGGTAAGCCCTAGGATTTCTTTGGAAGGAATGATGCTAAAGCTGAAACTCCAGTACTTTAGCCACCTCATGCAAACAGTTGACTCATTGGAAAAGACTCTAATGCTAGGAGGGATTGGGGGCAGGAGAAGAAGGGGATGACAGAGGATGAGATGGCTGGATGGCATCACTGACTCAACGGATGTGAGTCTGAGTGAACTCCGGGAGTTGGTGATGGACAGGGAGGCCTGGCGTGCTGTGATTCATGGGGTCACAAAGAGTCGGACACGACTGAGCGACTGAACTGAACTGATAAATAGTATATAACTTTAAAAACTGTGACTGTCTATGTTGTACACACAGAACTTATATTGTACGTGAACTACACCTCAATAAAAAAATTTCACACACAGAACATAAAAAACCACAAATGTTACTATATCACAATTATGGTGTTTTTTAACATACCAAATGTTTTAATCAACATTTTATTTAAACATAATTGATTTTTTTTGTAATCCTGTGTATTCTCTATTATGCATTTAGAAACAATATTCTGGGAAAGGGACCGCTTACCTGACTGCCAAAGGGTCCATGACATGAAAGAGCTTAAGAACCCCTGGGATTCAGGTATCTTCCTTCTTGAATTTTAATGAATGTTTTGCTATTGGCTTAGCAGAGATTCATCAGTGTTCTGTGTTTCTGGGTTTGTCCCACATTATAGCTTTGAGTTTTCAGTGTTTCAAAGATTGGAATTATAAAAGAGATCATTAGGGATAAAAGTGTTAGTTGCTCAGTTGTGTCCAATTCTTTGCAATCCAATGGACTATAGCCCACCAAGCTCCTCTGTCCATGGAATTCTCCAGGTGAGAATACTGGAGTGGATAGCCACTCCCTTCTCCAAGGAATCTTCCTGACCCGGGGATCAAACTCACGTTACCTGCATTGCAGGCAGATTCATTAGAATTAAACAGAACTAAATTTTAGTTACTTTAATTTTTTAACTTGTCTCTCACATATACTTTGGACATTTTTATCCCAATCTAGTAGAAAGGAAATTGGTCCCTGGTCTTTCTGTAGCAGAAGTGTTCAGATATGATGCACAAATTCACCATATCTCAGATCTGGAACATATTTTATGGATTTCAGGAGTTTCTACCCTGGAAATGAGCTTTTTCCTGCCATGAGCAGAGGTATAATCTCCTTTTTCTTTCTCTTTTCCTTTAAACTCTCTGAGCACAATTTAACCTCAATGAACTCTGTTCTTAAAGATCAGATGCTTGCTCTTTGAAGAGTTTATATTTCTTTTGTATACAAAGCAAGTTAAGTCATATTGTATAAATACATGTTTAAAGGTACATGTTAAAACTTTTGTCCAGGCATACAAATTTTCATTTTTCTTTAGGCTATGTTTGTTGGCTTTGAAATTAAATGCAAGATGCATTTATATCAAAGAAATAAACATGAAAAGGTGATTTTTTTTTTTTGCCATTTAAACTCAGATAGTCAATTTATATTGCTCTATTCATGATGTTACCTAGTATTGTAGGTCAAGATCAATAAAAAATAAGCACAAGATAGGCCATTACAAAGAAATGGCTCTTATGCTGTTTTATTTTATGTGGATTTGGGAAAAGAAATTTAGGATGACACATTCAGAAAGAATTTTGTATGTGTGGGGTGTTTTAAATTTATGAATTTCTTAAAATTCTCCCATTACAAATAGCCTCTGGGCCTATGTACACACTGCAGAAAGAAAAACAAGAAACTGGCCATGAACAGCAACCCCATAGGAAGTCATGGTCCAACCATGACATTTTCGGCCAGAGCCTTGGTCTACAGACTGCTAATTCCCATGGAAGTCCCAGTAAGAATTTAACCATTTCTCTGTATGCGAGTTCTCCCTCTAGCCATGTGAAAACATGTTTTTAAAGGAATAACTTGGGGGATGGGGGTCTCCAACAAAACTCATCCTATCCTTTTTGTTTTTCATGTGATAAGTCATATGAATCTTAACATAAGGAAATAGTGTTGTTTCAAGTACTTAACTCTTTAAAATAAATGAAAATGGTTTCAGCCTCAAGCAAATATCACGGAAGATATGTTCTTACAACAGTTGTCCCAGTGAGATCCATTTTTATGGCTCACACAGTTTCAGATACATTTATTTCTTTTTCAAAGAACCATCCTTGGCCTTGACTTACATGTTTTTTGATCATATGTACCTTCACAAGAGATCCAGTATGAAATCTAAGGGCAATTCAGACACTCAGGTTTTCAAGATCAATGGATGATATCAGTTTTGGTATCTCCTTCATGTTTTCAAACATAACTGGTTCATTTCTGTTTTTAAACCCTACAGAACCTACTAGAGAGATTGTTATTGCTGTTGTTTAGTCACTAAGTCATCTCTGACTTTTTTGCGACCCCAACAGGCTCTTCTGTCCATGGAATTCTCCAGGCAAGAATACTGGAGTGGGTTGCCATTCCTCCTCCAGGGCATTCTTCCCAACCCAGGGATCAAACCTGCATCTCCTGCATCTCCTTCATTGGCAGGTGACTTCTTTACCACTGAGCCACCAGGGAAGCCCCATGAGAGAGATTATAAAGTTGTTTTATGCCTTAGTGTTTTATCTAAAAACAAAAAAAACAAAAGTTTGCCTTGAAATCATGGAGACCCGGGTGGAGGTGTGTGTCACTGGATTAAGGAAGATTGTGACATCTGATATGCTAATGACACAGAGCAACAGTGGAAGGTGCAGAATGAGTGGAGTATCAGAGCTGCAGTAATTCATGCACACTTAATTTATCTGGAATGTGGCTGTGGTTTTGGCCATGAAATGCTCCGAGAGTGAGTAATTTCCACAACGCTCTTCAAGCTTGCAGATGGTTTCACATTTTGAGGAGGTGGGGAAGAATAGAGAAAAACCTAAGATTCTTGTTTTCCAAAATAAAAAGTAAGCTATCTTGAGAAAACCTAGAATGAATGGCAGACATCTGAAAGAGAAAAAGACAAATCCTTTTAATAGACTCTTGTACCCTAAAGATAAACTTATTAATATAAGTTCATGCTCAGAGGATGGAAAAAAATTTTTCACACTCAGATTTGGAATATTCAATTAAATGTGTTCTGGTATAGAGATCCCTAGATAAAAAAACAACATAGTGTCTTTCTGAAAACCCTCATGCAGCTTTTGATTGCTTCCTTCCAGATCTAGGAAGTCATCATTTGATTCACAAACTAAATGAAGGTTGAATATTAGTTTTCCCAATGATGAAGATACTAACTATATAACCAAGACTGATTTTTTAAATATTTCCTAAGAAAAATTAAATTATTTATTTTGACAGCTATATAAAATTCAAGTGATAATATCAAGTTAACTATAATCTAAGTAGTCCATGTAAGATATGTTACATGCAAGTCTGCCCAAATGCAGAGAAAATCTTAAAGGGCATTTCAAAGTAGTAAATCCAAAAAGACATGCTGTTAGAAAAAACATGGATTTGCAAACAATCAAAGACTGTTAATATTATTAATATATCTCCCACCCCAGTTTTTAGCAAATCTCATGTTCATCAATTGTAAACTTGCTAAAAACATAAGATCTGGAAATAAATAGATCAGAATTTAAGTCCCAGAACATCAGATTCATCCCAGTGTGACTTTGAGTGACTAATATAATTTTTCCAAACCTAATTCTTGCTGTAAAATTGAACTAGTTGTCCCTGCTTCACGGGGCTGTGTGAGAATTAAATAAGCAGCTGTCTAGGAGGTGCTGAGCAAAACACTTAGCACTCACTCATTAAAGGATACCTATAATTGTTTTCATTTCTATCATCTTATTAGTTGATTCAAGGAAGCTTATAAATATGCATGAATAAAGAAGATGAAATAAATACACAAGTATATATATCAGCGCAAAAGGAAAATAAGGGTAGGAAAATAATGTGAAGCCAGAAAAGAAATAAGTACATGAAGCATGGGCTGTTTATTCTTTCATTCATTAATTCAACAAATTTTACTGAATAAATAAAAGTGATCATCTCTGTGAGGTGGGACAGTGCAGTGAACAAGACATGAGTCTGCCTTCATGGAACATATGCTTCTGTATATCTGGGAAAGGTGAGGACTATATAAAATACCATCAGTACTAAGGCTTTACATTTTCTTCCTATTTTTGATATGTTATCTTTAAATCATAGTCATGCCAATATAATTCTTTGGATAAGTTTTCTAACTTGGGTAGTTTATAATAATCTGCAACCTTGCAAGGAATGTAGAATACATGCTTTTTTTATCAGAATGACTAGGAAGATAGAACCATGTATGTTCACATACACATGCACACACGTATGTGGAGTGAGTGTAGCATGCTTTATTGTATATATCTCAGCATGGCCTCACCACTTGGGGATACATCCCAGAGGATCAGGGTTGAACATCCTGCATCCGTCTGTCCTGCATCTGTGAACACTTGCCCTAGTTATCCTCTCCAGTTGTCATGTCAAAGGAGTGGTACTGTGCACCCAAAGGTATGCTTGAAGTGATGACTGAGGTGGAGGAAAACAATTTCAGACATTACAGTTTGTAATATTAAAGATTGTAATATTAAAAAAGAGATAGGCACTACTTAGAGTTTGTAATATTAAAAAAGATAAATGATACTTTGCTAATATTTAATGTACAGGTTGGCCCTAGTCTATATGCCACGTGGGGTAACCTGAGGGAGGAACAGAAGCTTCCTAACCCAGTGGGACTTGCAGGTAGCACCTGTGTTCTGACACTCACATGCAGCATACTGGAAAAGTCTGCAGTTCACACATGCAAGACTAAGCTGTTTTAGGAGTGACATTATCCGGTTTTAACAAAATGGACAAGTGGATTAAAAAGGGTCTGGCAAAAAACAAAACAGAAGTATGCATTGAAGATAACACAAATAATGAACTACAAGGGAATAATGAAAGAAAATAAAAGAGGCAGAGCTGAGACTTCTCCTGTCCCCAGTAAAAGCTCTTTGGAATCACATAAATAAAAATAATGACAGTCTAATTGGATCTGACAAGAGGACCACCAGCAAAACTGGACACAATCAAAACTCTGAAATATGAGTTTTTATCCACTATATTGATCAATGCCCTCAATGTGTTTGATGGGCCCTGAGATATTATTTGATAATGGATTTCAGTCGCAATGATTAACAAGGCAATTTAAAACCTGAGCATCAAGAACATGAAATGCAAACTGTGACTCTTTTTTTCGACAGTTTTTAAAGACACATAATACGCAATCAGGCTTTACAAAATGTCTCTGAAACTTAATGGGAAAGGTTTTGAAGTTATTTTTGAGGTTTCTTGTATGATAATGAAAGAGAAGAATGCTTTTCTGGCACAAACACATCATTTGGGACCAAGATTACAGGGATATTAGTACACTTGAAACTTGGACCCCACCCCACTCAGAGCTGTTGGAACAAAGTGAAAGTCAGATGCACACCGAGTTCCCAAGGAAGACTTTCAAGTGCCTCCTTTTCCAAAAATTAGCACTTTCCTATCGCAGAATGTTCATCATGCTTTTCATGAGACAGAGTAACAGTGAAAAGGTTTGGTTCCACAGAGGTTTCCTGTTGTCCCTTAATTAAGTAATTTTGAAAGTTTCTCAGTTTAAAAAAGTTATATATATATATTTTACTACAACACGAATGTTCCAAATTTGTCAAAATTTTCTGTAATAACTAGAAATGCTCAGTTGCATGTTACCTAGCAGATTTATATCATATTATCCCTATGTACTTCTGTCCACCTATGTGTATGTATGGACTTCTCAGGTGGCTCAGATGGTAAAGAATCTGCCTGCAATGCAGGAGACCTGAGTTTGATCCCTGGGTCGGGAAGATCCCCTGGAGAATGTAAGTGTACATATTTAAATTTCATCTGTTCTTTCAAAGTGAAGGTGACAGTTCAATAATAATTGGGTAATGATATTGCTTTTAGAGAATAATTCAAGCTATGAATTTTAAGCATTTGAAAGCAAAAGCTTAAAAATGTTTTCATTGTTACATGACTTGTGGAAGGAAAAAAAATATGTCACTAAGAAAATTAGGATTTATGTACTCAAACCTGGAAGAGAACTTTCTAACCTGATTTGAAATCTTCCAAATGAGAAACTTCAGAGTGTTTTAAAAGTTTGTTAAAAATGTAAAAATTCAGCAAATTTTTATTAATTTGAAAAACATTAAATGATATCAGAGAATACAGATATTTATCAGCCAAATTTCAACAAAAATATTGCATGATTGATGGATGGAATTTAAAAATGAATATCATAGTTTAGAAAGCCCAGCTATGGACGTATGCTTTCATTTGAATCTGTGCATCTTTGAAAGGTTTTTCTTCCAGCTATGAAATCTGTTATAACCAAGGGTCAGAATAAACTGGACTTTGAGATGATTTTTAGATAACTGTTTCATGATATAGTTACCATATTTTCAAAATAATAGAGCATGTTTGATCACATGGCTCTCATTAAAACATAATTAGTATTAACTGAATTAAATATGTTAATAATAATTCTAGTGAGAGCAAAAAGAATAAACCATATAGAATAATGAATAAGATAAGGCTCAAAAATTTATAAAATATAATTTGTTTCTTCTTGAGAGCATCCTAAAATGTTTAACTTCCATTATTATATATGTTTTATGATGAATAGAATGTGCGTACATAAAAAAGCAGTATGTAATTTTAGGTAATTTATAAATAAAGTTACTTTATTTACAAATAAAATTACTTTAATTTGTAAATAAAGTTACAAATAAAATTACTACTAGGAGTTTAGGTTTAAAAAAAAGGAGAGGTAGATAACCCACTCCAAAGAATATTTCTTAAAATGTGGTCCATGACCTATCTGCCTCTGGATCACCTAGGGTGCTCGTTAAAAATTAAAATTCCAGAATTTCACCCCAGAACCGCTGATTCATAATCCCTAAAGGTGTAGCTCAAGATTTTGCATTTTTAGCAAGCTCTTCAGGTGATTCTTGTACATGTTACAGCTTGAAAACCAGGGCCTCTGGGCCAGAAAAGTATGCCTATCTCTAAGCTACCATATTCACTGCTTGTGCCCAAGACCAAAGATTGAGTATAAAAGGTCCATCCCCTTGGTTGACAATAATAAACCCATTAGCCCATTCTCACACTTACTAAGATTAATTGTCAGGGTAAGTAGCAGCTGTATGTCCAGGAGAAAGAGATCACATCACATATACTCACCTGAAAGAGAAAAGAATCGGCTTTATTAGGAAATTTTTAACTTTTCTAAAACTTATCATTCCTAGCATTCATGTTAATTCATGGATGTTAACTTCTTCAACCGCACAGAATCCTACGGGCTTGTCAGAAGGCAAGACTATGAAATTCTGAACATAAACTACCTAAAGGATAATACCATAAAGAAATATATATATTAAAATAAGCATTTATACTAGTTTATCTCCAAGCAAAATTACAAGGAAATAAAGTGTCTTTTACATCCAATATCTTGAGAAACTTGTAAATACATATTTCCCCCCATTTTAGAAATAAATTGGACTTTGCTTCAGTAATGCATAACCAAGCATAGCAATTCCAGTGCTTCCTGAGCGCCTCCCTGGCTTTATAACCACAAAGTCATATGCTTTTGGGATCTTACCTTACAATTTGAAGGAAAATCTCAGTTTTCCTCGTCAAGCAAAGACTTTCTGCATTTTCTTAGTCCTGTTCTGTGTCATCTGCCTGTCAAGAAAGCAGTTGCCTGTTTGATTGTTAATTGCCCTTGTTTTTATTATAGAACATATTTGAATTTTGGTAACTAACATGTTCTTCTTTGTAATTAGATACAGTAGTTAAAACATCTTTCAATTCACCATGCCATTTTCCTTTAATCAGCACATCAGCCGGGCTTTATGATGATGGAAGTCTATCTGTATTTTGCCATAGCGGTACAGCTCAAAGAAAATTGTGTTGTGAATACATGTTATAATTGGAATGAAATTCAAAGGTAGGGGTGCTTTTATTTTACAGGCCTGAAATATGTCAATACATAAAATAAAATGCAGATATTTCAATTATTTAGATCTCTGAGATTCAAAGATTTTCTGCAGGCCTTAGGACATTGATAGCTATAGTTACCTAGTGAGCACGTACAAGGTCCTTCTGAGATACCTCTTGGTAGAGCAGATGGCAGATAGGCAAGCTGGAAATTCAGGCAGGATCGATGCTGCTAAGAGAATTTCTCCTTCTCCAGGAAACCTCAGTTTTTGCCTTTAAGGCCTTCAACTGATTGGAAGAAGCCTGCCTACATTTTCAAAGGTAGTCCCCTTTACAAAGGTCGGTGAGAAATAAGTTTGTTTATTCCTGTAGCATAAAAATCTGTGCCTTGGGATTTGGCGAACTCTCTGAAAGCATGCTCTGCTTCCTGCTGGTTGAGGAAATGTTTTCCCTGCAAAAAGTTGTTGAGATGCTTGAAGAAGTAGTAGTCGGTTGGCGAGAGCTAAGGTGAACATGGTGGCTGAAGCTTCGTAGCCCAATTCATTCAGTTTTTGAAGCGTTGATTGTGTGATGTGCAGTAGGGCATTGTCATGGAAAAGAATTGGGCCCTTTCTGTTGACTGATGCCAGCTGCAGGCCTTGCAGTTTTCGGTCATTCTTATAGATTTGCTGAGTATACTTCTCAGATGCAATGGTTTTGCGAAAGCTTTTCAGAAAGCTGTAGTGGGTCAGAAAGGCAGCAGACCACCAAACAGTGACCATGACCATTTTTGGTGCAAGTTTGGCTTTAGAAAGTGCTTTGGAACTTCTTCTTCGTCCAGTCACTGAGCCGGTCATTGTTGGTTGTCACATAAAATCCACTTTTCGTTGCACATCACAATTGAATCAAGAAATGGTTCTTTGTCGTTGCATAGAAGGAGATAATGACACTTCAAAATGATGATTCTTTTTCTTTTTTTTTTTGGTAGACTTATGAGGCACTCAAGGGCTTCCCTGGTGGCTCAGACAGTAAAGAATTGGCCTGCAATGCAGGATACCTGGTTTCAACCCCTGGGTCAGGAAGATCCACTGGAGAGGAGAATGGGGTCCCACTCCAGTATTCTTGCCTGAAGAATCCCATGGACAGAGGAGCCTGGCGGGCTACAGTTTATAAGTTCACAAAGAGTTGGACACGACTGAGCAACTTTCACTCACTCATGAGGCACTGACTTATCAAGCTTTTTTCACCATTCCAACTTGCTTCAAATGCCTGAGGACCATAAAATGGTCAACACTGAGTTCTTTTGATGATGCTCTCAGTTGGTCATTAACAACTTCCAGTGGCCTGCCATTATGTACCTCATCTTCAAGCCTCTCGTCTCCTTTGCAAAACTCCTTGAACCACCACTACACTGTATATTCACTAGCAGTTCCTGGGCCAAATGCATTGCTGATGGTGTGAGTTATCTCCACTGCTTTACGACCCATTTTGAACTTGAATAAGATGTTTGCTTAAATTTGCTTTTTATCTAACATCATTTCCATAGTCTAAAATAAATATAAAATACACAGGAAGTAATACGTCATTAACAAAAAAAAGTAAAGAAAGAAATGCACATTAAAATGGTCTATAACATAACCACATTTATTTATGAATGTATTCCAGTATCAAACAGCAAAGTTCAACAATGCAAAACCTCATTTACCCCAACCTCATAAAAAAAGATAGTGGGAAACTGCTGTTTAGCACAGGGAGCTCGGCTTGGGAGGTCCAAGAGCAAGGGGATATGTGTATACATAGAGCTGATTGACTTTGTTGCACAGTAGAAACTAACACAACATTATAAAGCAATTAAACTCCAACAACAACAAAAAAATCTCAAGGTAACAGCCTAGCTAAGCTGACATAGAAAACGAAGCATCACAGAAGAGGAGAATGTTTTAAACACTTCTCATTACATTCCCTTTCACGAATGTTTTATTAGCTGCATTTTAGGGGTAAAGAAATTGAGGATTAGATAGGTTAAGTGATTTGTCCAAGATCAACCACAAAAGGAAAGAATAAGCAAATCAGTCAAGCTTCCCTGAGTCAAGCTCAGGATCCATGGAGCATCCATCTTATGTGGTTCTCTCTCTGTCGATCCAGAAACCATAGGAATGGGACTCTATCATCCTTGCTTACTGTGTTTAACTCCTAGTGAGCTAGACCCACTTCCTCCCCTTTACCTTGGAAGGAACTCTTTCCTGAATGAAGGATCAATCCCAGTGACAAACTGGAAAATGGGAATCACTGGATACAGGAAGTGATTGAAAAAATTCTGGAGTCAGTCTCCTCTAGTTCAAATTTCAGTTTTGCCATTTACTACTTGTGTGATCCTGGGCAAGTAACAGAATCTTTCTAAGACTGAAAAAGCAGGATGCTCAGTGCTTAGATGCTAGAGCACAGACTGCCTGGATTTGATCCCAGCTCTACCTCTGATCAGCTGAGCAACTCTGGGCAGCTGCCTACATCTTTTTGCCTCTTTTTGTCTATAAAATGAGGACAGTAATACCAATCACATTCCTTGCATACATGTTCAGTCATTTTCGACTCTTCGTGACCCTGTGGACCATAGTTCACCGGTCTTGTCTATCCATGAGATTCTCCATACTGGAGTGAGTTGCATTGCCCTCCTCCAGACCCAGGGATCAAACCCATGTCTCTCGGTCTCCTGAATTGACAGGTGAATTCTTTACCACTAGTGCCACCTGGGAAATCCACCAACCACATAAGAGTTGGGTTTTAATGAGAAAATGTATGTGGGGCACTTAGATCCAAGTCTTACACAGACTAAGTACCCAGTTATCATTAGCCATTACCTTAAAGTTCTACTTCCAGTCTATAAAATGAGAATAAAAATAGGACTTCAAGGGGTTATTGTAGGAACTAAATATGTTGAGAATGGAGTGCTGAACCTAGTCATGGCTCACTGATAGACATCAACAGCCAACAGTGACTGTCCAGTTGTCCACTGAAATGCAAGTTCCTAAGAGTAACGACCTGTCACCGCTCCTTGCCACTGTATCCCCACCACCTGATATCGGTCAGGCAATTGGAAACGTTGAGAAAGACACTTAATATTATCTGCAACTGAAGGCCACACCTAGAAGAAGGGTGAACTGGGATTAGCACTCACTGGAAAAGAAGGGGGCTAGAATGTATCACTGGGAGTAAATACACAGATTGCGTTTTTTTAATTAAAAGAATTGGAGACAAACTATTATTTTCCTTCATACATACACATTTTAAAACATGTATATTTCTCTACTTTGTTATGCCTCTTCAGAAAGCAGAAACAAACACAAACACAGCACTTAGAAAGAAGTGCCTAGGATGGGTTCCTTGGTGAAACACCTGAGGACCAAATCCCACCGCCACCTGTTTGCATATGATCCCCTCAGTCAAGAAGAGGTCCTACAAATGAACATGTACAAATGATTTGATGATGAACCGCCAACTTTGAGCCCCAATTAAATGAAATGCTGAGTAGCGGTGGTGGTTTCGAACAAGGCAATGGCACCCCACTCCAGTTCTCTTGCCTGGAAAATCCTATGGATGGAGGAGCCTGATGGGCTGCAGTCCATGGGGTCGCTAGAGTCAGGCACGACTGAGCGACTTCACTTTCACTTTTCACTTTCATGCATTGGAGGAGGAAATGGCAACCCACTCCAGTATTCTTGCCTGGAGAATCCCAGAGACAGAGGATCCTAGTGGGCTGCTGTCTTTGGGGTCGCACAGAGTTGGACACGACTGAAGCGACTTAGCAGCAGCAGCAGCAGCAGCAGCAGTGGTCATTTAGTTGCTAAGTTGTATCCAACCCTTGCAAACCCATGGACTGTAGCCTGCCAGGCTCATCTCTCCATGGAATTTCTCAGGCAAGAATGCTAGAATGGATTGCCATTTTCTTCTCCAGGGCATCTTCTCAATCCAGGGAGGGAACCCAGGTCTCCTGCATTGCAGACGGTCTGCTGCATTGCAAGCAGATTCTTTACCGACTGATCCACCAGGGAAGCCCACAGATGAAATGCTATTCCACCCCCAAAAAAATACATTCTTCTCATTAGTGGGCCTGCATTACAAAAATTATACACAGTGAGTATTATGACTATTATATTTTTAATCTTGCCAGTTAAATCTATGGAAAATATTTCTGTCTTGTGACATGAGTACCTACATAATATCCCTGATTTTGGCTACTAGCCTGCAAAAATTAAAATGTTTATTCTCTTCCCCTTCACAGAAAAAAATCTGGTGTCAGAGAATCTGCCTTGTGACTTTCTGTTTCCAACAGCTGGTTACCATGAACTACAAGCTTCTCGCTGAGGAGCACATCTGCTTTGCAATGGGAGAGTATAAGAGAGCTTCAGAACACTTCTTAAACCACAGGAAAAAAAACAAGCTCTATGCCTTGGTATCACTGACTCAATGGAGATGAGTTTGGGTAAACTCTGGGAGTTAGTGATGGACAGGGAGGCCTGGCGTGCTGCAGTCCATGGGGTCGCAAAGAATCAGACATGACTAAGTGACTGAACTGAACTGATGCCTTGGTAGTTTTAAACGAAGGAAACTTTAAACACCCAATTCCAGTCCCATGCACTTAGGCGTGAAACATATTTATGAAACCATGTGATCAGAAATATTGTGTAGTGTTTTCTGGTTGTGGGAAACAGGGTCGCCTTGTTGCCTAAATGGACCCATTCTTTGGAAAGAAGTTATCTCATATCACATGGTTGAAAGTTAACTTCCAGGAACCTCTATTGAGGTTCAGGAGGCCATCATCCTCTAATTTATTTCACTTATTCATTTCAAATGTCACCTTTTCCCAAGAGCACTTAAAAAGTACACTCTACTTCAGTTTCATTCTGGATTAAGACATTTGGGCTGTTGACATTTCTTAAATGATGAAAGCTCTTCATTTCAACCAGCTTCAAACATTAAAAGTCTATTAAAGAAAAACATGAGCTGAATCTTCTGTGAGGAAAGATAGCTCTTGCCCAATAGCCAGAAAGTTACAATTTTGGAGCTCTGAAGCCTGAATGGAAGAGAAGTTACAGAGACAAAGTCCTTTATCAAGATCCTTATGATCCAAACAAGGTTCTTGCTGGAAATTCAAAAATAAGGATCTACACCAAGTGGAAAAAAAAAAAAAAGGGACCACCAAAATGAGCTATAAATTTGTAGCAGTCTCCAGTGAAATGGTATGTATATACACATACCATTTGTTTATATACACACACATACATATATATACACACACACATTATATAATATATATTAGCAAAATATCCAATATGTCAGAATATGAGAGAAGCAGGAGTGCAGAAGTGTAGAAAGAGAAAGGCTGTACCAGATGGGCTTGTCTTGTGTTCCTCAGAAAGTCAGTAGGAAAATGAGGTTGAATGCCAATTATGACACTTCACTGTCAGATCTGCAGATAATAAGAGAACATTGCAAACACTGCTGTCCCAAAATAGAAACTCTTCACTTATAGAAGGCATAGGTCATGACCTCTGGGGTTTTGGCCCCCTTATGTATCATCCAGTCCTAAAATTACCCTCCACTTCTGCCTCAGGGGTCCATGCTGGGAAAAGAAACAAAGAGGTTTTGATGATTCTTAAAAAGTAGAAAAAGAAAAACAGCAATGTCTTTGCCTTCCCCCCCCCCTTTCACCCCTTTGGACAGGGAACGTTAAATTCTATATGTAGATAGTTACAGATAATTTATTAATACATCCAAGCGTTTAAACAGTTTTGGGGGGCTTAACATGTCCTAAGCACCCATACATCTCTTTAAAAAGGCAAATATGTATAATTTCTCACCACAAAAATTCAAAATACACATTTAAACTAAATAATGTAAACTATCAAAAGACCTTTAATGGTGCCTTACATTGACTTGAAGTTCTCATAAAAGGGTCTCCATAATTCCATTGCTTCTATAACAAGTTTTACTACAGAAAGAAACAAAATCAAAGAGAAGCCACAGAACCACAAATTGTAAAGATGAAATTGACCTTGAGACATTAATTACTTCCTCCCTCCCTGCTTCTCCTGCCTCCACATTTACCCCACACCACAACCCAAAGAATATCTTTCTGTTTAAGCCTCAAAATATGAGATACCACAAATTTCCTAAAAACGCAACTGCCTCTTATAGAAAACTCAACTTACTAGTGACCTACATATATAAATGGCCACTTCCTGTTCCCTTTTGATTCCACACTCACAGGTAGCAGTACTAAACCTTCCTAAGGAACCCCTCAACCCCCTCACCCTTCCTGGGAAGATTCCCTCCATCCCACTGCCCTCCTTCAGCCATTCATGTACAATTCTCATGGCAGAACCTTCCTAGAAGTCACTGGAGTTTCTAGACCCTATTCCCAGTGGACAAATCTCTGCCTCACACCTTCTTCAAGCCTGTACCTGACTACACCTCTGTACTTCAAGTTTGTCTAAATAGACTAAAAGGAGAATGGGAAAAGCACCAAAATTAAAAGGCATGTATTTATAATCATACAAATATACAAGTGTACAACATATACATAAATACAAAGATTCATAGGTATATCTTTATGTGTGTTATATGCACATGGAATTTATAGATACAGATAAACATATGTAGAGGGAAGAAAAATTTCTTGATGTGTCAAGCTAGATAAAAGTGAAGTAGACACAACTGGTCCTCCACTAAGATCCTCATTACTGAAGTGGTGCTCCCCAACTAGTTGAGATGAGGGCTAACAGTAGAGCACTATACCCTTCTCCATCAACTTACTCCTAACTAGAGGAGAGGCGGCTTCCCTGGTGGCTCAGATGGTAAAGAGTCTGCCTGCAGTGCAGGAGACCGGGGTTCGATACCTGGGTTGGGAACATCCTCTGAAAAAGGGAATGGCAACCCACTCCAGTATTCTTGCCCGGAGAATTCCACAGACAGAGGAGCCTGGCAGGCTTCTGTCCATAGAGTCACAAATAAAATGCTAAGTCGGTAGCATTCCAACCAAAGGCCTGCCTCCCTTTCTCAAGATGCGACAACTCTTGGTGTCTTTCATGCCCCAGAGGTCCATGTGGGGTCAAACTGAGGTTGGGCTTCAGCTAAAGTCACATTCTGCCTGTCTCCCATCTCAGTCTGCTATACTTACTCCCTGCCAGTGCCCACTTGAAAGCACTGCCTCAATAAATGAGTTGCTCAAGAATTACTGTCTCTGGTTTGGCATCTAACAAATCCAGTCAAAACCAGGGAGCAGCAGAGGAAACAACCAAACATAAAATCAGAGGAAAGATATGTATGTTCATACATACAAAGTCATCTGTTACTTTAGACGTTTGCTAAAGAACGTGTCAGCTGGAGAAGAATCACACACTGAGAGGTAATGCTGCTATTGTTCCCAAGAGGGAATTGAACCCAAGGAGAATTGTAGAAGAAGCACAAACCCTAGATTGGGGTGAGGGGTGATGGTCGTGGCCTGCTGCGCTGCAAATGACAGATACCCACCCAAACTGGTTAAAATTAATGCAAGTGGTGGTGGTGGAAATAAAGATACAGACTTATGAAATTCAAAGGAAAGCTTGACAATCAGCCTCAAAAAGCATAAAGAAAAGGAGAGCACTAGGACCTCAGCAGGATTTTGTGAACTTTTTCTTTCATGTGCCACCAAATGTTTTTCCTTTTATTTTTAATAATATCTGATGTAGGCATTTAAAACCTCAAGTAAAACCCCATAGGGACTCTAGAGAGATGGCTGAAATGACAGCAGCACTTTGGGGATCTTCCTGAATCCGTACACAAAAACTACAGAGCAACTGGAACGCAAAATCAAAACTTCACAGACATTTCAATAAAACGAAGTGACAAGGATGAATGAGTAAATAAATTATGATATGTATCTGCAATGGAATATTACCATATTCCATTAAAAGAAATGCTCTAAGAGTACATGCTACAAAGTGGATGAACCTTGAAAACATTATGCTAGGTAAAAGAAGCCAGGCATGAAAGGTCACATGTGTATGATTCCATTCATACGAAATGTCCAAAGCAGGTAAATTTACAGACATAGAAGGCAAATTGGTGGTTGCCAGAGGTTGGGGCCCTGGGAGAACAGGGAAAGATTGCTTCACGGCTATGGGATTTTCTTCTGGAGTGATGAAAATGTCTTGGAAGTAGATAGCAGTAATCGTTGCCCAACATGGTGAGTGAACTAAGTGACCTTGGACTGTACACTTTAAAGTAGTTAATTTTATGTTCGGAGAAGTTATATGAACTTCACCTCAATTAGAAATAAAACATTCCCAGCCAATGCACTAAATAAATAAACATTTTTTAAAAAGAAACTGAAGAGAAAAACTAAATTATGTGACAAGGCAGTCTTATACCCCAAAATATAAGTAGTTGGGGCCAAATTGCCCAAGGCCTCTGGATCTGTATATTATTGGTTCTGAATAGATGAAAGCACAGGGAAGCATCAGGGCATCTGATAAACCTGAGAAGAGGAAAACAAAACAAAAGTAGACAGATTTCCCTGGGAAATGCAAAGGGTCCATTTGAAGTCCACAACTTGAAAGGGTCATGGCTACCCCAGCAGTGGATTCAAAGAAGGAGTTTCCCAAGGATTCTTGAAGAGGCTGGGGCAGGGCAGCCCCTGTGAACTCTCATGACTGGCCTCAGGCTAACTTCCAGAACAGAGGTCCAGCCTGAAGAGAAACACTAGAAGAAAAACAAAACTGAATAGAAACTGGGACAATGGAGATGAAGAAAAGAGATGGTTCAGATGAAAAGGATGAGAAGAACAGCCAGGAAATCTCAGAAAACAAACACTCATTTTTATTGAACATGTGAAAAATGAAAGAAGAAGGAGTTCTGTGAAGTTGAAAAGCTTTCTGAACCCAATTTCTGTCTAAAGTTCAGGAAACCTGCATAGGCAGGTAGATTCTTTGCCACTTATGCCATTAAAAGAATCTGGCTACAACGGAGGAGACCTGGGTTCCATCCCTGGGTCAGGAAGATCCCTTGGAAAAGGGAATGGCTACCCAATCCAGTATTCTTGCCTGGAGAACTCCGTGGACAGAGGAGCCTGGCAAGCTACAGTCTATAGGTTCACAACTGAGCAACTTTCACTTTCACTTCATTTTGTGGGAAAATGAAACTCTCTTGTTACAGCCCTGCTGATACCATCCAGGGTTCTTTGCCTTCCCCAATCAATAGAAATTCACACACACACACACACACACACACCCCCAAAAAAAAAAAAAAGAAAGAAAGAAAGAAAGAAATTGACTAGAAACCAGACAAGAAATTCAGACAAGGCTTAGTGGTGTTCCTGCTACAGCGGAGGAAAGTGAGAACCAACAACAGGTTCCCTTGCTCACCGAGGAGGGGGTGAGCTTGTGGAATGTCTTTATATGGGATGAGGGTAGGGGTGTGTCCAGGGCTCAGGAGGAGGGGTGGCTTAAGTGGTTTGCCCAGCCCTCTGGTGTTGCTGAGTGCAGGGAACATACATGGTACCAACACCCTGCTTGTGCTCCTGGCTCTTCCAAAGTGGCAGTTTAGGTCAGGAGATCAGTCCTGGGTGTTCTTTGGAAGGAATGATGCTAAAGCTGAAACTCCAGTACTTTGGCCACCTCATGCAAAGAGTTGATTCATTGGAAAAGACTCTGATGCTTGGAGGGATTGGGGGCGGGAGGAGAAGGGGATGACAGAGGGTTAGATGGCTGGATGGCATCACCAACTCAATGGATGTGGGTTTGAGTGAACTCCAGGAGTTGGTGATGGACAGGGAGGCCTGGCATGCTGCGATTCATGGGGTCGCAAAGAGGCAGACACGACTGAGTGACTGACTGAACTGAACTGAACTGAAAGCCTCCTTTTATAATGCTTCTCAACTGCAGGGAAAACATGCTGACTGTGTGGCGAGGTGATTTTCTTCTCTGTGACTACCTCAGTTCATTCAGTTGTGTCCGACTCTTTGTGACACCATGGACTGCAGCACACCAGGTCTCCCTGTCCATCACCAACTCCCCGAAGCTTGCTCAAACTCAAGTCCATCTATTCAGTGATGCCATCCAACCATCTCATCCTCTGTTGTCCCCTTCTCCTCCTGCCTTCAATCTTCCCCAGCATCAGGGTCTTTTACAAGGAGTCAGTTCTTTGCATCAAGTGGCCAAAGTATTATAGTTACAGCTTCAGTATCAGTCCTTCCAATGAATATTCAGGACTTATTTCCTTTAGGATGGACTGGTTGGATCTCCTGCAGTCCAAAGGACTCTCAAGAGTCTTCTCCAACACCACAGTTCAAAAGCATCAATTCTTCAGCACTCAGCTTTCTTTATAGTCCAAATCTCACATCCATTCATGGCTACTGGAAAAACCATAGCCTTGACTAGATGGACCTTTGTTGACAAAGCAATGGCTCTGCTTTTTAATATGCTGTCTAGATTGGTCATAGCTTTTCTTCCAAGGAGCAAGCGTCTTTTAATTTCATGGCTGCAGTCACCATCTGCAGTGATTTTGGAGCCCCCAAAAATAAAGTCTCTCACCGTTTCTGTTGTTTCCTTGTCTGTTTGCATGAAGTGAGGGGACCAGATGCCATGACCTTAGTTTGTTGAAAGTTGAGTTTTAAGCCAACTTGTTCACTCTCCTCTTTCACTTTCATCAACAGGCTCTTTAGTTCTTCGCTTTCTGCCATAAGGATGGTGTCATCTGTATATCCGAGGTTATTGATATTTCTCCTGGCAATCTTGATTCCAGATTGTGCTTCGTTCAGCCTGGCATTTCTCATGAGGTACTCTGCATATAAGTTAAATAAGCAGGGTGACAATATACAGCCTTGACGCACTCCTTTCCCAATTTGGAACCAGGCTGTTGTTCCATGTCCAGTTCTAACTGTTGCTTCTTGACCTACATACAGATTTCTCAGGAGGCAGGTAAGGTGTCTGGTATTCCCATCTCTTTAAAAAAGTTCCACAATTTGTTGTGATCCACACAGTCAAAGGCTTTGGCATAGTCAATAAAGCAGAAGTAGATGTTTTTCTGGAACTCTCTTGTTTTTTTGATGATCCAACAGATGTTGGCCACTTGATCTCTGGTTCCTCTGCCTTTTCTAAATCTAGTTTGAACATCTGGAAGTTCACGGTTCACGTACTGTTGAAGCCTGGCTTGGAGAATTTTGAACGTTACTTTGCTAGCATGTGATATGAGTGCAATTGTGCGGTAGTTTGAGCATTCTTTGGCATTGCCTTTCTTTGGGATTGGAATGAAAACTGACCTCTTCCAGTCCTGTGGCCACTGATGAGTTTTCCAAATTTGCTGGCATATTGAGAGCAGCACTTTCACAGCATCATCTTTTAGGATTTGAGACAGCCTAACTGGAATTCCATCACTTCCACTAGCTTTGTTCATAGTGATGCTTCCTAAGGCCCACTTGACTTCGCTTTCCAGAATGCCTGGCTCTAGGTGAGTGATCACAACATTGTGGTTATCCAGATCATGAAGATCTTTTTTATCTAGTTCTTCTTTGTATTCTTGCCAGCTCTTATTAATATCTACTGCTTCTGTTAGGTCCATACCATTTCTGTCCTTTATTGTGCCCATCTTTGCATGTAGTATTCCCTTGGTATCTCTAATTTTCTTGAAGAGATCTCTGCTGCTGCTGCTGCTAAGTCGCTTCAGTCGTGTCCGACTCTGTGCGACCCCATAGACGGCAGCCCACCAGGCTCCCCCATCCCTGAGATTCTCCAGGCAAGAACACTGGGGTGGGTTGCCATTTCCTTCTCCAATGCATGAAAGTGAAACATGAAAGTGAAGTCACTCAGTCAGGTCCGACTCTTCGTGTCCCCATGGACTGCAGCCTACCAGGCTCCTCCATCCATGGGATTTTCCAGGCAAAAGTACTGGAGTGGGTTGCCATTGCCTTCTATTGTTTTTCTCTATTTGCACTGATCACTGAGGAAGGCTTTCTTATCACTCCGTCCTATTCTTAGGCACTCTGCATTCAAATAGATATAACTTTCCTTTTCTCCTTTGCCCTTCGCTTCTCTTCTTTTCTCAGCTATTTGTAAGGCCTCCTCAGACAACCATCTTGCCTTTTTGTGACCACTTACAGTGGGTATTTATCTTTCTTGACCCTTTCATGCCCTAGAATGCTACAGGGGAGGAGGTTACCATGTTGAATCTGTGCAGAAGCTCTAAGCTCCGGATGTGCCAGAGAAGCAATCTGTGATTACTTTCGCACTGGCTGGGATTTGAACAGGCCACTTATGACAAATGTATTCTTTCTTTTGAGATGGTGAGGATTATAAATCAAGACTTCACATCCCACCCATGTAGCTCAGAGAACCTAGGTGTAGTTGAGGCTGATGTGGGAAGCTGCAAACAGCTGAACCTCCTAACACGCATCAGACCTTGCAAGAAACTGAAGGTGAATGTAGAAGACTTGAAACGCCACCCAAAAGTCTTTTAAGAGAAATAGAAGTTTTTAAAATACTACATAAGGAGTCACTGCGAAAGCATGAAAAAAAAAAAAGACCCAGGACTTCCCTACCCAACCATGGTTAACACTTCACCTTACAATGATGGGGGTTCCATCCCTGGTCGGGTAGCTAAGATCTGCATGTCTTGTGGCCAGAAAAAAACAAACAAACAACAACAACAAAAAAAAAAAACAGGAGCAATATTGTAGCAAATTTAATAAAGGCTTTAAAAATGGCCCATATCAACAACAACAAAAAATCTTTTAAAAAAGACCCAGTTGGGTGAGCGGCAAACATTTACAGAGTAACAACTTCTATGGTTGTAAATTACTTCCTCTGTATACCTTGTTTTGGAACCCTCATCACCTGTGTCTGCACTGATTACTTATTAGATGGCAGGAAATAGAATGCCAATCTGACAGTTGTGCTGGCAATTACTCTTAAAATTTAGGTAGTTTTTTACTTTGTTTGAAGTGCCCCCTACTCCCCTTTTAAGTTTGAAGCCATAAGTACCCATCCAACCCTTCTTGATTTATTGGTTGTAATTATATTGTAATTGGTATAAATAAAATTTAACTGTGCTGGGAAGAAGTGCTGACAGGAAGATCTTTAATTTTTTTAAATAAAAACATTTAAACAAAACAAAACTAAAACAACATGCCCAGCTCTTCCTCTTAACATTGCCTTCACACTTTCTGGTCCCTTTGCCTAGAATCTTTTTCCCCCAGATCATCACATAGCTAACTCTTTCTTGTCATTCAAATCTCAATGTCACCAAAGCTCAAATATCACCTGCTCAGACACACTGGGTCTAACCCCTTCCCTAAAACAACACCCCCAACCTTAATCACTTATCTTGCTTTATTTTTCTCCTTTTCATTTTTACTTAACCTCTCATGTATTTATTGTCTGTCTCTTCTCCTAAAAGGTAATCTCCATGAAGGTAAGTACTTTGTTTTGCACCTCCCTACATCCCCAGCTCCTAGATGTGTGTCTGTCACAAAGGAAACACTCAGTTGACCACAACGCAGTCATTGTGATGCACTTGTAGACAATGGTAACCATCCTTATTTACTAACAATGTTTGCAAAAAAATGTTTGTTAATATAGATGATGTTATGATTATTCTTATAATCCTCTTAAAAGTGCCATTCCCTGACCAACCCAGGAATCTCCTGCATCACCTTCATTGGCAGGCTGATTCTTTACCACTGTGCCAGCTGGGAAGTCCAAAATTTCAGATGTTCAGAACAAATACAAAAGGTTTATAAATCAATCTACAATGTCAAAGAAACTGACAGAAAGAGTCAGATAATCTGATACATTGAAAATAAATCATATTAAATATACTGTATTTTGCATTAATTTAATCAGTATTAAAAATATATTTAAAAAAAAACTCATGGGAATAGCCCTGTAGAAATAAATGACCATTAGTGGCTACCAATGAAAATCAGAGGCACACTTATGTTATAAGATTTATGAATGTTTTCAAGTCATGTAAAGAAAAAATGTCAGCTTTCAACTCCTAGCTTTCCAGTAAAAAGATATAAAACAGCAGTGTAATTATGTTCTGCAGATGTTGTGCTAATAATTTCCCCATTGCATATGAACTCAGCTGAGTAATGGGGGCGGGGGCATGGAGGGAATTGATATATTCCCATATTCAGTGGTATTAGTTCATAAAGAAGGGTAAAGCACGTTCTGCTATACTGCTTGTGCTCCCAGAGTTAATTTCCAATGAAACCAGAAATTCATGGGCTTTATCACCAGATAATATCATAAGTAACAAATTCCTTCAAACTATTCACCATACTTGAGTCGAGCTGGTTTTTTCTTCTTTTTCTGCCTATAACTTAAAAGAATACAGTCCAAAACATTCCATTACTGATGCTCCGTGATGAATTAGTGGCATGTTAATACTGATTTATAAAAAGACAGAAAAGCATTATAAGTTATACCTCCTCTTGAAAATTCTTTTGCAAATAAATCAGGGCTTTTTTTTTTTTTTTTAGAAAGTCGGTCTTTTTCTGCATTCAGGCAATAATTTGGCTTATCAGGCTGGAATTAGCTGAATAAGGTGTCTACAGCCCCCCTATGATAGGAGCCTTCTATGAGTATTTAGCACAGTATCCTGGTTTCAGTGTTCAAAGAAGGCTTTTCGTCTTCAAAGTAATGCTTCTCCACCATCAACGGGTCACATTCTTGTTTCAGGGCTCACTCTCATTGAACTCCTGGTAAAGATCTTTCTTTGAAATGGCTTTCTTGGAGCAACTATAACCCAACAAGACAGTTAATGCCAAGAAAGAGTAAACCAACATGACAAAGAAAATGAAGAAATAGGCATTGTCATATGGTTTGGATTTTGAATTTTTTTTTCTCTTTAGCATTTTTTACTTTGCTTTCCAGTTTTCTTTCCAGTAGTTGAAAAACCCTGAGAGATGCAAGAACCCAGTTCTCTTGATTCACACTGTAGTTTTTCTCAAAAATGAAAATGGTAACATCAGCTTGAGGTCAAACTAGCATTCTGTACACTTGCTTCTTTGAAGGCAGTGACTCTCTACTTGCTGAGTTCTGGATGAGTTGCCCTAAAACCCTGAGGACACTAAGAAGAGATCTCATTTTTAAAACTGAAACTAAAATGCATTTACAGACCGAATACAAATGTAAATATTCATTTCAACTTTAATTCAAATAAGTTTTAACATTAGGGTAACATGCAGACATGACTTCCCTTTTTTTATTTTTCCTAAGAAAAATAAACTGAAGTGGAAAAGGACACACTGGTTTTCCTTATATATTTCTTATATATTTCCTTATATATTTTCTTCAAACAAAAGTCTGAATCAAATTTTTTCTTTCTTATATTTGCCCATGAACAAAATAAGGTAGAAAAAGCAAATTCTAAAATCTTCAGAATAGGTTCAAATTTTCATATTTTCTCTTCAGTTCCTATACAAACAAAACGGGGTTCTCACTTTACTCCCGAGAAAAGGAAATGCTTTTATAAATTTCTCGGAAACTGAAATCCTGAGCAAGTCAACCACATGGGGACGTTTCAGATATCTTTTTGTGTGGTTTGTCCCAGATCAGTCCCCTTGCTTGATATTAGTGACCTGGGCTTCTGTGGACACCAGCTTCCTATTGTGTTTTATCAGCACAGACTCCTAAAGTAAATTGTTGTTCTACAAAGTAGTGAAACCCAATCTTGGCTACAAACACGCTCAAACACACACAAGCCTTCCATCTCTGGACAAACGACAATCCCAGCTGTTTCTGCCTGGGATCCGAGTTCTCGTGGCCAAGCACGCCCTCTTTGAAGTGGAGAGCACCTCTGCTGACCTGCATTTTGCAAACTTTGCACTGTTTCTCTAAGCCTGACCCCTGAACTGATTGTCTGATGACTAATTCACATGCTAAGCTCGCGGTATATCAGTATCACTGGTCTGCCTGCATTTGTCATTAAGGGTTTGTAGTAAAAAGAAAGATGAAAGGGAAAGGTGTAATATTAGACCAGCAGCCAAACATCTTATGAGTGTGTTTTGCAAATGTGACTTATAAGAGAAATAGGCAACTCATTTTAAATATGTCTTTCAAGTTAGAAGGAAGGCCTATATATTTTTAAGTTCCCAAACTTTCATTCCTTTCTTTCCAAACTCTTGGCTACTGCTAAAAGTGTACCTTATGCATAAATAATGTCACTGCTATGTGAGTTTCAAAATTGTGTAAGAAAGTAAAGATTAATTCAATAGTGCTTGCATTTGAAACTAAACTGCCCTTCTGCTCCATTTGTTGCCACCAAAGTAGTCTAACAGAAATTAAAGATGTATATGGATGCTCCTGATTGAAAAAGCTAAGTGACTTGTGAATTACCAATTTTTATGAGTTGTTAGGATAACTTTTGTCTTGCATGTATATTCGGAAGGTGAAAAATCGAATATATTTTAACGTTTCATCACAAGAAAATAATTTCATTAAGCATCATTTTGTCCACAAGATTTATGTGCTATTAATACTGTGAAAGATAGTCTGTTGAGACATCTTGGCAAGTGTTGCAATGAAATTCTTTAGAGAAATAGTAGGGCCTCTAACTGTGGATAATGGCTCTTTGAACAGCCTCTGAAGAACCATTTCCATAGACTGGACCAATTCTTTTAAAGGAGTACATAACGAGAAGTCAAATAAAAGGGGTGGGGCAAAATGAGAAGATTAAAAAGAGAGTAAAAGATTAAAAGAGAGAAAGAATATAAGGAAAATTCAAAAGGAAAAAAGATCAAAAAGGGGATTAACCATGTTACTTGTTGTTTTTCAGAAATTAAAAAAGTATGGTGGATAAGGAATTTGTTTCCTTTTGGCCCAAGAAAAATGCCAATTATGGTAGCTAAACGGCCTGGATCACATATCAGCATGCTTTGGAAATGTGAGAAATGGATGGGAAATATAAACATGGGGCAATAGCTTACAGTTATGTTATGAATTAAGCCAGAAAAATATCAAGATTTAGTCACTGAATAAGCTGCCAACGTTAATTTTCCCTGATGAACTTGAGCAAGATCAGAATAGAAGCGATAGCACTGTAGTTCCACGTTTTGTGCGACACCCCCACTGCCTTCGAGAATCAAATTCTTCATTTTCTCATCAAACAAACAAACAAAAAAAATCTCAGGCAAAGAGAACACAGTCAACAATAATGTCATGAAATCCCCTTTCATTTCTTGATTTTTATTTGATCAGTGCCCTAGGTTCTGAGTTGAAATCTCTGATACAGTGAAACCATGTAGCCAACACTGCCATGTAGAGTCATTTAATAGTGGGCTTTGTATATTATTGGCTTTTTTATTATGTCATTTTCATATCAGGAGTTAATCACTTAAATTTACTTTAAAATATAGAAAGTGTTTCAGATTGTATTAATTTTATCAAATTAATTTGAACATCTTAAAATGGAGTATTTATCATTAAATATTTGTAGGTATTAGACTAGTTGATTTTAGTCCTGGTGAATTCATTGGCAGTTTTTTCATTATGTTTTTCCTGGTCCACATATTTGCTTTGGCTTTTTTGGTGGTTGTAGTTGCTGCTCCTTTAACTTCCGTTAACCCAAAACTAAAGATTTTTTAACCACCAAATCCTAATTGCCAAATACTACTTGCTTGAAAAATACAAAAACTAAGTAACTTAGAAGCTCTAAAAGATAAAACTGAGAACTAGTAAATCATGAAAGAGAAGCCAGGATGAAGAGACAAAATCAAAAAGGTTATTCTATTACCCTAATGCCAACTGAATTCCGATAAAAATACAGATTTGAATTCTAAATCATTTGGTGGAATTATTTAAACAACCGTTTATGGCATTTAGGTGCTCCTATGGTGTATTTCATATATTCCTTCTCAAAAATCCGGGGGCATATATTCCAGCAACACAACTGAATGGGCCTCGAAGCAGCAGCACTTTCCCCTCCTCTTTTATGAATGAACTATGTAAAAATTTTCCAAACTGCCCCATATGTTTAGTTTTATTCAAAGTTCTCTTAAAGGCAGGTAGCACAGAATTACAATCCAGAAAAGCACATGAATTTTATATTAATTGCCCTCTTTGTCCGTGGTCAAAAGGAGCACACTGCTTCTGAGGTGGGGTCACTATAAACAAACAGCTTAGGTCAGGAGGCACAACAGCTACTTTACCTCCCGCTGTTGCCATCTTGTGTGCACTTAGGTGGGGCTGTTGGGGTGGGAGCCATGACCAAGCTAAGAAAAGAAGCTAGAGGAGGTCAGGCCTGGGTGTTCACTGAAAGGACTGATGTTGAAGCTGAAACTCCAATACTTTGGCCACCTGATGTGAAGAGCTGACTCATTTGAAAAGACCCTGATGCTGGGAAATATTGAAGGCAGGAGGAGAAGGGGACGACAGAGGAAGAGATGGTTGGATGGCATCACCAACTCAATGGACATGAGTTTGGGTGGACTCTGGGAGCTGGTGATGGACAGGGAGGCCTGGCGTGCTGTAGTTCATGGGGTCACAAAGAGTCAGACACGACTGAGCGACTGAACTGAACTGAACTGAAGCTACTGAAGTGTTGGGACACTGACTGAAAATGAAGTAGCTTACCACAGCAAGCCCATTTCTAGAAATCCACCCTATAGAAACTAAAGTGCCAATATGGAAAGAGATATAGATAGAGACAGAGGTGATAGAGAGATAAACTTACCCCAGTATATTTGTGTGGAAGCTATGTGCTCAGTCAGGGGCTTCCCTGATGGCTCAGATGGTTAAGAATCTGCCTGCAATGTGGGAGACGTGGGTTCGATCCCTGGGTCAGGACAATCCCCTGGAGAAGGAAATGGCAACCCACTCCAGTATTCTTGCCTGGAGAGTTCCATGGACAGAGGTACCTGGTGGGCTACAATCCATGGCATTGCAAAAAGTTGGACACAACTGAGCAACTAACACATTATGTGAAAATGATATAGTTACATCAGAAAATGGTGTAATTAATTAAGATAGATCCACCCTCTCCAGTATTATGCAACACACACACACAAAAATAAAGCACAGTAATGCACCAGAAACAACTCCGTATATGCAAATATAGGCTTATACGTTTGTGTAAGCATAAGGAATAAGATTGCCGGGAGAAATATCAATAACCTCAGGTACGCAAATGACACCACCCTTATTGCAGAAAGTGAAGAACTAAAGAGCCTCTTGATGAAGTGAAAAACGAGAGTGAAAAAGTTGGCTTAAAGCTCAACAGTCAGAAAACTAAGATCCTGGCATACAGTCCCATCAGTTCAGTTCAGTTCAGTTCAGCTGCTCAATTGTGTCCAACTCTTTGTGACCCCTTGAATTGCAGCACGCCAGGCCTCCCTGTCCATCACCAGCTCCCAGAGTTTACTCAAACTCGTGTCCATTGAGTTGATGATGCCATCCAACTATCTCATCCTCTGTTGTCCCCTTTTCCTCCTGCCCTCAATCTTTCCCAGCATCAGGGTCTTTTCAAATGGGTCAGCTCTTCTCATTAGGTGGCCAACATCCCATCATTTCATGACAAATAGATGGGGAAACAGTGGAAACAGTGTCAGATTTTATTTTGGGGGGGTTTCAAAATCACTGCAGATGGTGACTGCAGCCATGAAATTAAAAGACGTTTGCTCCTTGGAAGGAAAGTTATGACCAACCTAGACAGCGTATTAAAAAGCAGAGACATTACTTTGCCAACAAAGGTCCATCTAGTCAAGGCTATGGTTTTTCCAGTAGTCATGTATGGATGTGAGAATTGGTCTATAAAGAAAGCTGAGCACTGAAGAATTGATGCTTTTGGACTGTGGTGTTGCAGAAGACTCTTGAGCGTCCCTTAAACTGCAAGAATATCCAACCAGTCCATCCTAAAGGAGATCAGTCCTGAATATTCATTGGAAGGACCGATGTTGAAGCTAAATGACCGATGTTTGGCCATCTGATGTGAAGAGCTGACTCGTTTGAAAAGACCCTGATGCTAGGAAAGATTGAGAGCAGGGGGAGAAGGAGATGACAGAGGATGAGATGGTTGGATGGCATCACCAACTCGATGGACATGAGCTTGAGTAAACTCTGGGAGTTGGTGATGGACAGGGAGGCCTGGCATGCTGCAGTCCAAGGGGTCACAAAGAGTTGGACACAACTGAGCAGCTGAAATGAACTGAACTGAACTGAACTAAAGAAATAAGTGGAAAGATACTGTTAATTTGGGGAGCTGGAGGGAGCTAGGCAGATTCTAGACTTTTTATAGAGGTGCCTCTTTCTAGTTTGGTAATAAAAATTATAGAATCTTATATACATATACCAGAGAAGGCAATGGCACCCCACTCCAGTACTCTTGCCTGGAGAATCCCATGGACGGAGGAGCCTGGTAGGCTACAGTCCACGGGGTCGCTAAGAGTCGGACACGACTGAGCAACTTCACTTTCACTTTTCACTTTCATGCATTGGAGAAGGAAATGGCAACCCACTCCAGTATTCTTATTCTTGCCTGGAGAATCCCAGGGACAGAGGATCCTGTTGGGCTGCCGTCTATGGGGTCACACAGAGTCGGACACGACTGACGTGACTTAGCAGCAGTAGCAGCAGCATATACATATACTAATAGATGATCATAAGAAAAATATATTAGCTTTGCTCCTCATCCATTTTTTTAGATCCTTTGTCCTAGAATTTAACTTTTTGAACCAGCCTTTAGGCTTCTGAAAATGACAAAGAAAATGGAAAGTTTCTAAGGAAGGTTTCTAAGTAGGTAAAAGAAACTGAAGGTGCTGAATATCTGGATGATTAATGATCCAACACAAATAAACAGCAAGTGCAGATGTCCTGAGGTGATGGGTGCTTGGAGTGCTAAGAAACAGCAAGAAAGGCAGTGTGATTAGGGCTGAATTAATGGGAGAATTAGAACAAGAGGTTGCAAAGAGATCCAGAAGCCAGATTATAAAATTGAGTTTATATTTTTTTTTCTATTGCAACTCAAAGTAAGAAAAAAGCGTCTGCATCAAAAACTAGCATAGGTTTAGATATATGTACCACACAGAAACAGGCACACACACACACAGATTACAAACCAGTTTGAAAAACACTGAACTTTGTTCTAGGCGTGAGAGAATGTCACTAGATTTGACCTGCATTTAAAATAATCACTGTGGCTGCTGTTTGGAAACCAGACTAGGGCAGAGTGCTAAGACTGGGAAAAAAGATCACATTTGAAAGGTATTGAGGTAGTGGTTCAGACACTGAGAGAGAGCAATGACTGCATTAGATTGTTAACAACAGAAATATTAAGAGGTGATTAGATTTGAGATATACTTTTAAAGCTACTACAATGTGCTGATAATTTGGATGTGCAGCACGAGAGAAAAAGAGAAGTCAAAATGACTCCCAATTTGGGGGCATGATCAACCAGGTGAATAGCGTTGCTGTTTACTGAGATGAGGAGCAGTAACTGTAGATAGAATCAGACTGTAACCAAAGGAGAATAAAGAGTTTGCCTCCAGATACGTTATGTTTGAAGTGAGAAGGACCATGTGACTTGCTTTGGCTACTGAAAAATGACCAGAAGTGCGTCACTCTGATGAATGTGTGAATTCAGGTGGCATCACAATTTACATGGTTGGCAGTGTGTGTGTTCGTCTCTCAGCTGTGTCTGACTCTTTGCAGCCCCATGCTAGCAGTAATGCTATGAAACAGAAGGAAGACTTTGAGGGCAAGATTTTCTGAATTGTTAATTGTGGCCATAAAATTAGTGTACATTTCTATTGAAACCACGTGGACTACACAGTTATAGGACATACTTATAGGACATACCCCAGATTACATTGCATGGATGTGCTAGATAATTATGAGTTCATATAACAAACTATGAAATTCTGTTTATTCTTGATCAGAAATGGACTTAAGTTAATTGATACATTTTTAATAAGATAAGTGAAAACTATTTAAGATTGGGCAAAAAAAAAATCAGGTTTTATACAATAAAATAGAAAAAATGAATGAGAAAACCTCCATGGTATTTATACATTTGAGTGCTTACTAACTGCTACCTACTATTCTAGTACGATTCCATATGAGTAATCCTTTAAATTCAAGTTCAATGACGAAACAGTCACACAAAATTTTTATTGAAAGGCCATTAGGTTACAAGAAATTATCTCATTTACTTCTCACAAGAGTGCTGTAAAGGATGCGTTAATATCTCCTTTTCATAGCTGAAAAAACCAAGATGCATGAGGCTTGGGTTCCCTATTCAGGTAATCAGTGGAATTTAGGGTTGCAAAAAGATCTTTCTGAAGCCAAGACAGGCTTGTTCTTATTACATTACAGTAGTTTCATCAAAGTGCACTGTTAGCGCTGTTGTCAAAGGAGGCGATTGGAAACCTCCTACCATCAAAAGGGAAGTGATTAAATGAAATGGTTGGATGGCATCGCTGACTCAAAGGACACGAGTCTGAGCAAACTCCCGGAGTTGGTGATGGACAGGGAAGCCTGGTGTGCTGTAGTCCATGGGATCGCAAAGAGTCGGACGTGACTGAGCAACTGAACTGAACTAAGTGAAGCATGGTACATATAGCAGTGGCCGCTAATGCAGGAGGACTATATGATGTATAGAGAGAGATCTTTAAAAATATGTAGAAATAAAACAATCCAATAACCAAGAAAAGAAAAGACAGAATAGCATTTATTGAACATTCTTGAGCACCCAAAAAAGGATGCATGCATACATTGATATACACATTACATATGTTTTTATATGAAAGGAAAATTTTTGAGCATGATATACCAGAGACTGTAAATAGTGGAGAAGCTGGAATGAAGGATTGGGAGTCTAGGGTAAGACACGGAATTACTTTTCATCATCTACCAAGTGTGATATTAACCCACATTATCATCACAAGAGCTCTAGTTAGAGTAATTTCTTTCCTCCATCTTTTTTTGAGGTTAGGCTGCATGGCTTGCTTTGGTCAATTAAATGTGAGCAGATATAAAGCATGTCTCAACTGAGTATAAGTTTTAACAGCCAATGTTCAACTTATCTTGGCCCTTCTCCTGCCCCAAGTTTGTAGAAAGTATGTGCAAAGATAAAACTCCCATCAGTCAGGGCTCCTGAGTGACCACGATGAGCAGAGCTCATTGGACATGTAGAGAAAGTTAGAAATAAATCTTCATTGTCTTCAGTCATGAAGATTTGAGACTGTTATGGGCAGCATTGTCCAGCTTCTCCTGGCTGATACGACATCAGAAAGAAATCCTGATGTAAACCTAATAATTACATTAGTTCTTTTTAGTATTTTTAGATGTTTAAGAGAAAAAAAAGATGTGTTTGAAAATATAAATCAGTTCATTTATTAAAGTAGGCAAATATTTATTGAGGACCAAATATATCCCAGGTCATCACAGGCAGGAGAAGTACCATCAAGTAGGAGAGACAAAATCCCTACTGTCATAATTTACACAAACAAATGAGTGAGCAAGAAAATATCAGGTAGTGGGGTGCCCTTGGATGAAAATGAACTGCACAGTGTTACTGGGAGGTCCAAGAGGCCTCTGGGAAGAAACCACGTCAGCTGATGGTTGCCGTTGCGATGCCAGTTCTCAACCCACAAGGAAGTTTTCTTTTCAACATCTTTGTAGTCTCCAAATTGTCTCTGCATTTCATTTCAAATCAGAACAGCACCATAAAATAAATAAATAACAGGAAACGGAAGGATGGGGTGATAGAGGCGTCAGTGACGGAAGCCTGGGAAGGACAGCCCTTATTGGGAAAGTGAAGGACCAGATTCAGTTACACCTGCAGATGGAAGCGATCGAGTCCTAAGTGGATGCAGAAGCCAACGTTGGCACCTCTCTAAGCGGAGGAGGCCACCAATGAAAATGTATCCCATAAAACATCAATCAAGATAGCAGTAAAAGGGGTGAAATGTGTACACACGTAAAAACAATTGAAAACATATTTGCCTAATTATGTAGACAAAGATATCAAGATGAGTGCTGAAAGGAGATGAAAACGTAGGAGATGCGGAATCTCTGCTCTAATGGAACCCAACTCCGGGGCTGGTAACACGGCCTCAGGGACAAATGCCACCAATTACAACAACATTAAAGAGTTAATAAGGCCTGTGAAGTGTTTCCAAAGAAAGGAGGATCTGAAAGAAGGAAGCCACAAGTCTGCTTTTATCAGCAATTACTCTTTCATATTTTTGTATCAAGCTAACTTTATTAAATCATTCTGCAAAGGTCAAGTGGGATGTGTCTTTCCTGAACTATTTTCATATTTCATGACACAGACTGAGTAACTGGATAACATACAGTGTATTTCCAAAGACTGGAAGACATTTACGCCCAAGTGCTGATTTCCTGTGGTGTGATATTGGTCACTTAGACAATGGGGTTTTATGCAGTGCTGTGTGTGTATAGTAACTCAGCCAATTCCTTTTTTGTGCTTGAAAATCTTCCAGTTACCAGCTGTCAGAAACACAATTTAACTGCTTATCATTACAAAAATGAATTAATTCCAATTCATCTCTGCAGCAGGAGGGTATCAGATCCTCAGGTTGCCATAGTCAACACTTTTTCTTAAATGAAAGAAATGATTTACAAGGCATAATATCCATTTAGGTGCTAGGATAATAATTTATGAGATACCAGAGTTCTCTTTCTCAAGATGTCTGCTTTTCCCTAATATTGAAACAAGGCTTGAGGCCCTGAAATACTGACCAGTCCAAAATAGAACCCCAAAATTTAAATCTTTACAATAATTCTGAAAGTGGCAATGAAACAACAGGGCATTATATTTGTGTAGAATCTTTCATCCAAAATTTTTGAAACTTTTCACAAATATCTCAATTTTCTTTTAGCCTCCCTAACAATAGACACTGTCTGCCATATTATCCTCAGTGCAAAGAGGCTAAGAAAACCAGAATATTACCAGTGGTTATGTTTGGCTTCTGTTTCTCTCAGTTAAGTTCAGTTCAGTTGCTCAGTTGTGCCCGACTCTCTGTGACCCCATGGACTGCAGCACACCAACTCCCAAAGCTTGCTCAAATTTAGGTCCACCAAGTCAGTGATGCCATCCAACCATCTCATCCTCTGTTGTCCCCTCCTACTCCTGCCTTCAAAATCTTCCCCAGCATCAGGGTCTTTTCAAATGAGTCAGCTCTTCACATCAGGTGGCCAAAGTATTGGAGCTTCAGCTTCAGCATTAGTCCTTCCAATGGATATTCAGGACTGATTTCCTTTACTATTGACTGGTTGGATCTCCTTGCAGTCCAAGGGACTCTCAAGAGTGTTCTCCAACACCACAGTTTAAAAGCATCATTTCCTTGGGCTTCAGGCTTCCCTGGTGGCTCATCTGGTAAACAATCTGCCTACAATGTGGGAGACTTGGGTTCAATCCCTGGGTTGGGAAGATCCCCTGGAGAAGGGAACGACTACCTACTCCAGTATTCTGGCCTGGAGAATCCCATTGACTGTATAGTCTGTGGGGTTGCAAAGAGTCAGACACAACTGAGCAACTTTTACTTTCTGTTAATTTAGATGACCTTTTTTTTTTTTAATCTTTCTACTTTTCTACGGTTTCTAATTTTTTTTAATGGTCCATTAGTATTTTTAAAATGAAAACATAATTTTTAATGTTGTGAATACTAACAGACATTGCTACCCCTATAATAGACCAGGGGCTTCCCAGGTGGCACAGTGGTAAAGAATCCACCTGCCAATATAGGAGACCTAAGAGACACAGGTGTGATCTCTGGGTTGGGAAGAACTCCTGGAGGAGGAAATGGCAACCTACTCCAGTATTCTTGCCTGGGAAATTCCATGGACAGAGAAGTGTGGTGGGCTGCAGTCCACAGGCCCACGAAAATGTTGGACACAGATGAGCAACTGAGCACACACATGTATAATAGACAAGTAAGGAAAGCAGTAATATCTTTTCTTTGTTTTACTTTCATCAACCCATTGGCCTCAATGCCACACACACACACACACACGCATCTTCACTAAGAAGTAGAGTATCAGGTCCTTTATCTACTCCCAGTGGGGACGGAAAGAGAATTAACATTTCTTGGAAGTTCACTCTATGCAACAGTCTGTGTTGAAACACATAGAATTAACTCAATTAATCTCACTATCCTATGAATTCTTATTCACTTAATTTTGAAAATAGCAGCTCAGAGAAGCTATTGCTTGGAGGGAATAAGTAAAGAATTATAGGAGATTGAATCAGTATTGAAATCCACATCTAAGTATTCACACAGGACAACACGTGCAAGTTAAGTCTCACTATGTTACTTCCCAGGATCTCCAGTCCTGCATCCCTCCAACACGTCCTCCATGAAGGATGAAAATTAGATAATATCCTTCCTCTGCTTGAAAGTCCTCAGTCCCTTCCCACTGCATACATAATCAAATCCAAGCCCCTTACTGTGGCCTATAGGGGACCTGGCATGACCCAGGCCAGCCTCATTTTTCCGCTCCACGTACCAGATGCAAGGACCTAATTTCAGTACCTCAAACAAGCAAAGTTCGTTCTCAAACCCAGGCCATCACAATTGCTGTGCCCTCTGTTTAGAAAATTTCGCTGTTCCCTTCCCATGAGTCACTGTTTCTCATTTTCTGCCAGGCCTTCCCTAAAGGCTCAGTCTAAGTCGGTCCCATTAATCTCTCTTTGCATCTTATTCTTTTCCTTCCCAACACTCAGCACGATTTCTAATTATATGTTTGCTTCTTTCATTTATTTATTTAGGCTGCACTTGGTCTTTGTTGCTGCGTGTGGGCTTTCTCTAGCTGTGGCAAGAGGGAGCTACTCTCTAGCCGTGGTGTGCGGGCTTCTCATCGTGGTGGTGTCTCTTGTTTCAGAGCGTGGACTCTAGGGAGCGTGGGCTTTAGTATTTGCAGCAATCAGGCTCCACTGCTCTGTGGTATGTGGGATCTTCCCCGACCAGTGTCCCCTGCATTGACAGAAATGTATTCTTAACCACTGGACTACAAGGGAAGCCCTATATGTTTGCTTCTTTATTCATGTAGATCTATGTTCCCTACATGAACTTCTGAAGTCAGGAACCACTGTTTGTTGAACAAAACATCATAGACAATAAAACAATTCCTGGCTGGCAGAAGACTCTCAAAAAGTGTTTACCAAATAAATGAACAATAGGGTTAGAACTCAGATCTCAATGGCTCCCAGTTCACATTCTAACTGTTAGCATAATACTGAGCATTTGCCTCACTGTCATCTCAAGAGTGTGTCAGTGGTATTGCTAGAACCCAGTGATTCTTCCCTCCCTATGCCCTGGATCTCACTGGGTTCTACTTACCCCAGTATCTGACTGCAACACAATTGAAAGAAGTTGGGGCTTTTTCAGCAAAGAAGACAGATGGGACCCACCATTTAGGTAGTCAAACAGTAAACCACCTCCTGCCCTGGATCATGAGGTTAAAAGTGCCCAGACTTGTGCCTGCAAAAAATCTACTCACACTTTCTCCCCTGACAAATACACATTGCTATAAAATCCAAACCCAAAAGAACTAGAAATGCTTCTGCCCCCAAACCCCTGATAGCCCCAATAACTGCTCCTCACTGCCATCATACACAGCTAAGTGTCAGTCTTGCAATGAGATAGCCCTCTGTGTATAAACATGTATTGGAGTCTACTGTCTCTGACTGACCTTTACTGTACTTCCTTTGCATCTTAGAAACATACCTGTTTTACCATGACAAAAATTGCCCTGATAAATGAGCCATCATCAGTAAGAATATTTTGGAGCAGAGGTCAGCTTATTATTTTCTTGTTTGTGACTTCAGTCCCATTATTTGGGGAACTCTCAGTGGTAAGAGAGAATCATTTAAAAACCATGACCATATATGGCAAAGAAAAAAAGAAACTATGAATACGTCTGCTCAATAAGTTATATTCACATAAAAGAGCTATTTTCTGACTTCTCTATTCATAGTCATTAAAAATAATTCCTCATTATTTTAGCAACTTGGCTAGGTTACTGTGGAAGTTAAAAGTCCAGGAGCACATTTTATAATCTGCATATTATGACCAAGGTGATTAACTAATAATATCAATAGCTAAAGATTTATTCATTGCCCACCATCTGCCAGGCATGTTCAAGATACCATTTAACCCTCTATAGAGTCCAATAAAGAAATCATCACTATTTTTTGTTCTTTAGAGTAATTTAAATTAGTTTAGAGAAATTAGATGACTTATTAGTCGCACAAATTTTTAAATTGCCCATGGAGAATTTAAAACCTAAGTCTAGCATTCTTAAAATCTATAGCATTAGGCTATACTGCCTTCAGAAAACTACTTTTAGAGCAGTATGTCATTCTTAAAGATGTGAGGATGCAAAGGCATGGGAGAATGGTTTTCTCAGAAGATTGTCCCCTATACTTTGTAACCCTGTCAAGTCTAGGAGCTTGGGGTCCATTTTCTATGTATCTCTGAAATCTCTAGGCAGAGATGTCATCTCTTCTCTGGTGTGCAGTGGATCCCATTTCAGTTCTCATCCCCAGCACCAAAAGGCAGCTTTCCAAAATGATCTTTCCAACAATGTATGTCTGATTGTATTTCCCTGTGCTTTAAAATACTACCATGTGTAAAATAGCTATTTTACAGGGAACTTGCACAGGGAGCTCAGCTTGGTGTTCTGTGATGACCTAGGGGAGGGAGGTTCAGGAGGGAGGGGAGATAAATATACATACGGCGATTTACTTCATTGTACAGCAGAAACTAACACACTGCAAAGCATTATACCTCAATTAAAAAAAAAAAAAAATCCTAGTCTAGCAGTCTCATAGGTACTAAGGAGGAAGCACTTAGAATGGCCTTCAGGGCCCTGCAAGACTTAGCCTCTTCCATCCTCTCCAGCAGCCTTTCCACCACTCATTCCTAACTGGCGATGCTGCAAATCCCCCTAAAAGAACCAGTCCAGTCTCCAGTCCACTCAGTCCCCGTGCATGAGCCACCAAGCACAGCTGAACAAAGTCATCCTGCCCTCTCCTGGGTGCTCAAGTTTGCTCCACATCCTGTCTGTGTCCCATGACAGGTCCCTCACTGCTCCACTGAGGGTGTTTTAAATGTCTGCCTCTTCCCATTGTGTTCAACTTCAGAAAACACAGAAGCAGCAGAGGTGAACACCTGCAACTTCGTGGTCTCCTCACCCACCCACCAATATGTCTATATTCTTCTTACTTCCCTTATTTAAGTAGAAAATGTTTTAAAAGCTGCTCTTTGTCCTGAATAAAGCCTGTCCCTAACTGATTCCATTCCTACTATAATTCACACACCCTTGAGGTAGAGATTGTCCTTCAGAAGATCACATTGGGATAGTTTGAGACACTCTTCATTCATTTATTTATTCAACAGGCAGGCACTGAGTACTCATTTGGGGACATACATGGGACTAGGTATTTGGGTACCTATCAGAAATACCAAGGAATGGGTCTATGAAAAAGATAGAACTAGCTTATATCACTGGCATTTAGCAAGAACGCTAAATCGAGTTCTTTATTCCTATCTTCTCGTATATAATCTAACACTGATTGAAGATACATGAGTGCTTGTCCAAGGCCAAGGCTTATCCAAGACCTCTGGATCTCCTTGCATAAATATTGCCACATGTCACTTCTTGATGTCTGATGCCAGCTCTCCTTACTCCCAGATGGCGCTAGTGGTAAAGAACTTGCTTGCCAATGTAGAAGACCCAAGAGATGCATATTGTATCTCTGGGTCAGAAAGATTCCCTGGAGGAGGGCATGGCAACCCTCTCCAATATTTTTGCCTGGGGAATCCCATGGGCAGAGGAACCTGGTGGACTACAGCCTATAGGGTCACAAAGAATCGGACACAACTGAAACGACTTAGCATGCTCCTTACTCATAAATGATTAAACACCAAAAAACCAGATTCTCAGAATGGTTGAGGCCCAAATCTTCACCCCCAAAATGGATTTCCTTCCAAAGAGATCTCAGTTCGGGTTCCATGTAGCAATTATATAGTTTGAGGAGAGATTCATCCATGGCATGTCCACACAAAGGGCATTAATTAATCCATCCAGCCCCCATTTAAGTCTCTTTCTAAATTCACAACCAGTGACCTGGTCAATTACACTGGTTCTGTATGCCAACACTAATGAAGATTCCTTCTAACAAAGGATGTTCTCCAAATATCTAAGTGTGTGTGAACATGCATTTTCAAATTGGGCTAATTAAAAGCCTAAAGCAATATGTTTGTTTCCATCACAGGTGCAAAATGTGTCAGTTTCTAGGAAAATTGCCAAGGAATGACTCAGTAGTTAACATTCATAATCCACTGTTTAATAATTTTAAGTTCTAAATTTCAGTTTTTACATTTAAGGTTTTTAGATCAAAGTGTATAACTACACGGACAAAGGGGAAGCCCTTCACACAAAGTCAAGTTTGAACTCAGTTGAATGCTGAGAGTTCAAAGTCCTGAGGGCTGCCTGTCCTAGAGGGTGAGAGTAGGGACCCCAACTAGGGTTAGGACTGGGGGAAGTCAGAGCCCCATTACCCTGGAGACGGATTAGATGCCAAAAGAAGTCAGGGGGAAATGATCTACAGAGACTTTCAACATAAGAAATACAGGCAGAGTAACAGATCTCAGAGACATGTATAAATAAGAAAAGGGCATAAAGAAGTATCAAAAAGAGGTATGAGCCACATATGGCAAGTTCTGAGATCTGGAAGGAAGGGAAAGTGATATGTAAGATCAGTTTCTAATGAGTAATCCCACGGCCTGGTAGCATTTCTCTCATGTGTTGGGAGTGAATGATTTTTCCTTTAAATACTTTGTTTTCAACTTGAGTTTGGCATGAGGATAGGTTGACATAATGAAGTGAGTACCGCAAGCAGGATTTGCAGAGATATAGTAATAAAGAGTTCCACCACCAGATTGAATGGAAGTCAAAGTCTGCTTCTGCTATTTCTGATGGTGTGACCTCACCCAAACTAATGAACAATTCTGGACCTCAGTCTGTTTATTTATAAATTGGGGCTTATAACGACCATCTCACAGGATTTTGTGAAGATTAAGCTAGATTACAAGAGTAGGCATTCAGTAAGGATTACCTTCCTCTCCTTGTATCATTTTTGGAATAAATAATTGTCAGAAAAGGGGAAACATATTGACTTGGAAAGATGGGTATCCATGCTTAAAAGACCTTATGGCATTTAAAGAATTTGGACATTTTTATCTACAGTACTATGAGTCCTTGGAGTTTTTAACAATGAGCTCAGGTGATTTGTTCTCAGGTGGCACTAGTGGTAAAGAACCTGCCTGTCAATGCAGGAGATATAAGAGGCTTGGGTTCGATCCCTGGGTCAGGAAGTTTCCCTGGAGAAGGAAATGGCAACCTTCTCCAGTATTCCTGCCTGGAGAATCTCACGGACAGTGGAGACTAGTGGGCTACAGTCGGACATGACTGAAGCAACTTAGCACACACACAGGTGCTTTTAGATCAGTGCTGAACAACAGAACTTTCTATGATGGTGGGATGTTCTTTAACACTGCCCAATATGGAAGCTTCTGGCCACATGTGGCCCTTGCACACTGGGGATGTGGCTACTGCAACTGGAATCTGAATTGTATTTACTTTCAATTACTTCTTTAAATTGCCACACATGGTTAGTTGTAGCTTCCCTGGTGACTCCGATGTAAAGAATCTGCCTGCAGTGCAGGAGACCAAATTCGATGATATTCCTTTATTATAAGGTTCTCTCACAGCAGTCTGGCCTTGGGGAAGCAGAGAGAATAAGTTGAAGCTCACAGGCTCTGAAGTTGGATTGCCTGGGTTTACATCCCAGCTCTGCCATTGGGTGCTCTTACCTAAAAGAATGCTAATGACATCACCTGCCTCAAATAAGATGTTGGGAGGAGTAAACACAAGTCAATACAAGTAAGGGAGAAGGCAATGGCACCCCACTCCAGTACTCTTGCCTGGAAAATCCCACGGACGGAGGAGCCTGGTAGGCTTCAGTCCATGGGGTCGCTAAGAGTCGGACACGACTTCACTTTCACTTTTCACTTTCATGCATTGGAGGAGGAAATGGCACCCAACTCCAGTGTTCTTGCCTGGAGAATCCCAGGGACAGCAGGGCCTGGTGGGCTGCCGTCTATGGGGTCACACAGAGTCGGACATGACTGAAGCAACTTAGCAGCAGCAGCAGCAGAGCAATACAAGTAAGAGCTTCAAAGAGTATTATGATCATTTCCCAGTAAAGAGTCCTCATGCTTTACTACAGCCATGTATTTGCTTCTCTGTCTCATCCATGAGGTTATAATTACTGCTGTAACACCAAGGCCAAGTACATGCCTGGTGCATTTAGACTCTCATTAAATAAGTGTTTAAATAAAGTGTTGAAGGAACAGAGAGAGGGAAAAGAAGAGGAAAGGGAGGAGGGGGAACAGCACAAGAGGAGGAAGGGAGGGAATAAGATTGAATAAAATAGCCAGTAAATCTTTTTCATGAAGAGTAAAGCAAGCTTCCAAAACAGAAGAACAAAATATGAGAGCTTTCAATAAAAACCTCAGTGGACATGACTGCTGGCAATGAAGGTGGAATGACGTTCTCTGCAGGAAAACACGCTTCCAAGTGACTATAAAGGGAGCTGATAGCTCTGAGAGAACCAGGGGGATAGGAAGCTGGCCTCGAAGGGATTGTCTACGAAGAGATTCCACACCTATTAAAATACAAACTTCAGTCCTTAAAAGTATTTTCAACCAAGCTTCATCAAGAAAACAGGTGTGGGTTGTGTGACCTTGTATGTCCATGTGATAGTCTAATGCAGGGGTCCCTAACCCCCAGACCATGGACTTTTAAGATCCAGGCCTCATGGTGGGAGGTGAGTGGTAGACTAGCAAGCGAAGCTTCTCTGAATTATAGCCATTCCCATGGCTCACATGACTGTCTAAGTTCCACCTCCTGTCAGATCAGTGACAGCATTAGATTCTCATAGGACCATGGACCCAACTGTGAACTGAGCATGCAAGGGGTCTAGGTGTGCGCTTCTCAAGAGAATCATCCCAAAACCATGCCCTCTGCCTACCCGGCCCGTGGAAAAATTGTCTTCCATGAAACCAATCCCTGGTGCCAAAAAGGGTGGGGACTGCTGGTTTAATCTAAAAGGCATTAGATTAGAAGTGAAGCATAAGCTTTGATGGTTCCACATTTCCACGTTATTATTAATACTGCATTCACCAGTTCCCCCCCAAAAAAATCAGTGTGGGGCAAGTTTTCATAACTGTTTATTCATTATAAATAGTAAATATTTACTGCACTTTTTTACAGGAAAGACATTTTTACAACACGTTGTTGGTTGAGGCTGCAACACGAAGATAGCTCTTCTCTCGATCCATCACCCCCTAAGACCAACGTAGGAACTAAACTCAGTACTATGTCTAGTCTCGCTAACTCACTACATCATAGTTTTTAACTCTAAAAGGAATGTATTTGTGCCTACCTCATTCATGGTTCCAAGAATAGAAAGAAATAAATAACACTGCCTTCCACCGTCCTGTTCCTCTGAACATCTCAAAAAACAAATTTATTGACATTCTAAAATGTCACCACACAAACATATGTAAACCTCAGTTCCTATCACCTTTCCATATTGGATATTACTGTATAATTTAAAAGTACATGAGAGCCAACATGGACATCGGTATTGCTGCCCTGCCTTTCATAGAAAAGAGAAGAATGTAAACGTAGTCATTTAAAAAGGATTATTCTCAAACATGTTCTCTCATCAAAAGGGGCAAGCCGGGTGTTGGTTGTCCAGCAAATGGCAAATGTCACTGCATTCTACCACAATGAATCATGGGCTGTGAAAAATAAAGCACCTGCAAAAATAGAATTCTGCTTCTGTTTCTAGGGCCCTGGACTTTGCCAAAGCGTCCGTGAGGTACATAATATTGCACTCTGATAAGCAGCTGTGGGAATGCGCACCACTTCTTCACCCCACCCCACCCCCCACCCCAGGCTGGCTTCCGAATGAAAATAAACTGGGCAAATGTCACACACCTCTTCCACACTGAGAAAGAAAACAAGCTTTCCTCCTGGATTTCCCCACCCTCCCGTCCTGTGAGCAAGACGTGTCCACCCAGGTCGTATATTGACAACCGAATTACAGATGAGGGTAAGATAACAATTTATTGGGGACGTCCTTTACATCTAGTCTAACTTCCTAAAAACGGTGGCACTTATTCTTATATCCATTTCCAGTGTGTCAAAGACCCCTCGTTCCTGCTTCATGGAGCGAGCAGTTTTAAAGTTGTCGAAGTGGCAGCATCGGACGTCAAACTTGTTCTACTTTCTTCTCCGACTACATTTTCAGAACGTTCTGCTTACCCAAACCAGTTAAAATAAATCACACACACACACACACAAATGGAATGTTTTAGCTCCTTGATCATCTGCACTAGAGTTGGGATATTTGATATGTAGCCATGTTAAATCATTGCCTTAAAATGTTGCATTTGTCTTTTATTGTTCCGGATCTTCCTTTTCTCCACTGCTTTTGTTCGACACGTTCAAAAGAATTTGAAACCAACTACTGGAGAAAGAAAATCAATCATTCTCCTTTGTCTCCTGTCGAGACTGCCCCCCCAAGAGGGTAATTTTTTTTTTTTTTTTCTGAGAAGATTCTTCATGTCTAGGCCGTGGAGACCGGAAACAGGGCCAGTTTACGCTCCAAGTGGACAGTTCACTTATGCGATATCTGGCTTGAGATAATGAAAGGCACCTGTAAGGAAACACACGCAGCTTTTCAGGTCAGGCTGGGACAATTCACAGCAAGGGGCAAAATCAGCTACAGGCTGACAATGTCATATTTAATACCGGGGTATCAAAGGATTGAGACTAATATTTTTATTCCTGAGACAAGTTTGACAGAACTCTGTGTCCTGGGGATTATACCCCATATGATCCTTGAGCTGACCTCATTAAGAACATGTGTTTCTAATGCCAGGGGTTATTTCGTTTGGGCCAACACTTGTGTTTTACCTAGTGGCAATCAGCTTTCACGTCTCAGCAATTAATAACTGCAAGAGGTTGTTGACATCAGTTAAGAAAATAATTATACAAGGAAGCCCTTGCTGGAACAACCAGCTGGCTTTGCCACAAAATTGATACCGGGATGGAAGGCTTAATCATGTTGGCAGCTCCCCTTTCTCCAGGAAGAGTTAAAGTGTTTCACTCTTCCAGGAATAATCACTCCCTAGAAAGTCCAAGGCTTACTTTGTCCATACTGCCCATACTGATAGCCCGTGACAGGGTCCATACTGTAGCCCGTGGTGCTATAGGTGGGTGGACAATAAGATTGAGAGGTCGGCAGACTGTCCAAGCTCTTCATATGGTCTAGTCTCTGACTGCAGCTGGCCGACACCGTGGTGGTAGGTTCCAGGCCCCCAGTGAGAGGCGAGAGCGCGTAGTCAGTCTGGGGTTGGTGGGGTACCCCGCCGTGGTTGGTCAGAAGTCCCATTACCTAAAATAAACAGGCAGATGGGGAAGAAGTGAGAATGCAGGGAGGACCAGACGCTAGCCTGAAGCTGAAGGGATAACTGGAAAAGGCCAAGTTTGATTTCTTTGGAAATCTGCTGTGAGAGGGCTGTCCCAAAGAGGGTAACCTCAATTCAAAGTGGCAGAGCTATTACATCATGCCCAGTGATAACATCGGATTGCAGTTTCAGAAAGAAGGAGAGAGGGTGGAAGAGAGCGGACACCATGCCCCTAGTGATAAGATCAGGCTGGAAATTCAAGGAAGGAGGGACACAGGGACACAAGGATGGAAGGAGGGAGAAATTGTAACTGTTCATTTTGAATAATGTTTAACCATGTTATAACTGGGAGTGTCACGTGTCATTTTAAACAGGCATTTGCTTATATTTCTTTAAGTGACATGAATCTAAATCAAATTCTCTTTGTGTATTTTGAGATCTCTGTCTTTTTTCATAGAGTTCCCTCTCAAGAAAATTATTCTCCTTATGTTGGCCATCCTTCAGTAGTTACAAATAAAGTACTCCTTCTCTGACATTCCCTTGTGTTTTCCCCATCCTTCTTACTGTGCAATTAATACTTGGTCACCTACTTTGAATTGTGAGTGTTCTGAGAGGAGTGAACTACTGATTCTTATATTCTCAGCCCCTAACAGTTCTTAGCACTTATCAGGCAAATGATTCTTCAAATAACTTCCTCTATTTACCTAATCCTTTCATTTCTTCTCCAAACTAACATTTTCATAAGAAATGTCAAAAAAGAAAAAAAAAAAGCCTGAAATGCAAACATATTATCAGAAGTTGTTTGGCTTTGTAAATAACCCTGGAGAGCAAGCGAACTTTTAAAACAACAAAACTGTAATAACAGAACAACTTTCTGATTAGCACGGTGACGAGCTTCACAAACTCAGGCTTGCTGACCCTTACAACACACTGTGATGGAAGCAAGTGGATAATTAATTTTGCAGCTGGAAAACTGCCACCCAAGAGAGGAAGTGATTTTTCTCAACTTTGTACAAGTCGGTGGCAGGGCTCAAAAAGCAATCGCAGAAGAAATAGACTGCTGGGTAAAAAGCTCCACCTGCTCACAAAGTATTTCAATGCAGGGGCCCACCATGGCACAATACTTCCATCCTAGTCCCGCTGTGTTTTAGGAAGTCTGAAGCATATGGAGATGAAAATGCACAAATAAAAGCAAGACGAGAGGGCAGTAATGGAACTCAACCTTGACTGGAGGCCTCTGTTACCCACTAAGGTAATTCAGGCCACAGAATCCTGGATGGAGGTGCACCAGTGAGGCAGGAGGGAGGGGTGAATCTCGCATTCCAGAAAGCTTCCTAAATTAGATTCCAAAACCAGTGAGGCCACAATCCCCTTTGGGAAGGGTTTGCATAATCCTCATAGCTAAACAAAATCTTCTTGAAACAAAGCTTTAAACTGATCCATCTTCAATTAGCCCCAAAAGACCAAAAAAGGGGGGGATGGGGTAAGGAAACAAAAGAGAATCTGTTCACCACCTTCTATGGATTGTGCTCTCTTCCTCCAGTCCTTCTCACCTCCCCCTTCCCCACACACCCAAGTCTCTGTTCTCCATTTCCTTGTCTCCCTTCACTTGAGTTCTTGTGTAAGATGTGTGAGCAGATGGGAAGGGGGGCCAGTGTAGGGCAAGCAACACGGTTGTTCCCAAATTTTAAAAGACATTCCAAGGGATCTAAATTTTCTTGAGCTTGAGATTTTTCAAAATCTCTAAAATTATATTCAAAAAAATAATTATATGTTTCAGAGCATAGTTCTGTTTTCTTGGGGATTAGAGAAAATGAGAGTCACAAAGTAAAGTAAGAATCAATAGGATTCCCAGCTCCAGGAGGATGAAAGTCACCAGAACTTGGGCTCTCATATAATGCTATTTACAGTAAGTTGATTACTTCATTTTCTCATTTAAAAAAACCTAAACATAATGCAAAATGCATTTATCTCCTGAATGTTCTTCCAGCTATACTTTTTTTTTTTTTTTTGCCTTTCTTTGAGCTCATATAGGTGATTTTATGGCATATGTTAGGAAAATTTGTTGATATACTAATTTATTAAATATTTTCTTTCAGCCCAAATTACTAATGTCTATTAGAAGAAAAAAGTCTTTAAAATAGAAGTTGCTCAGTACCAAACATAAACCTTTCAAATCAGGAGTACCTCCCTGTATACCAGCCTAATGGACAAGAGTGGATAAGGAAAATAAAAATATTAAAAATGTACCATTCTGGGGAACCTTCCTACACTGTTGATGGTGATGTAAACTGGTACAGCAACTATGGAGAAGAGTATGGAGATTCTTTAAAAAAACAGCAATCCCACTCCTGGACATATATCCAGAGAAAACCACAGTTCAAGAAGATACATGAACCCCAGTGCTCTCACTGCAGCACTATTTACAATAGCCAAGATATGGAAGCAACCTAAATGTGCATGGACAGATGAACAGATGAAGAAAATGTGGTACATACATACAAAGGAATATTACTCAATTATTAAGAAGAATGAAATAATGCCATTTGCAGCAACATGAATAGACCTGGAGATTATCATACTAAGTGAAGTCAGAGAAAGACAAGTATCAGATGATATAAAGAATCTTAAAAAATGATACACTGAACTTATTTACAAAATAGAAATAGACTTACAGACTTAGAGTATGAACTTACAGTTACTAGAAGGGAAGTGTGGGCAAGGATGGATAAACTGAAAGTTTGGGATTGATATATACACACTGCTATATTTAAAATACATAACCAACACAGACCTGCTGTAGAGATCAATACACTGTAATAACCTAAATAGGAAAAGAATTTTTAAAAGAATAAATATAGCTGTAGGTATACCTGAATAATTTTGCTATACATCTGAAACTAACACAACATTGTTAATCAACTACACCCCAATAAAAAATAAAAAAATTTTTAAAGTATATTTTTAATGAAAGGGGATTTTAACACAGGGCACAAATATTTTACTGTGTAAATAATCTGTGGTAAGTTTTTTTCAAAAAGCACTTAGGAAAAGCAACTTTGTAACTATATCAAATCAGAGAGGAAAAATATACAGTGTTACTGGATAAAAAAGAAGTATATTTTTAATAGTGTTTTTCATGAAGCTGCTGCTGCTGCTAAGTTGCTTCAGTCGTGTCCGACTCTGTGAGACCCGATAGACGGCAGCCCACCAGGCTCCCCTGTCCCTGGGATTCTCCAGGCAAGAGCACTGCAGTGGGTTGCCATTTCCTTCTCCAATGCATGAAAGTGAAAAGTGAAAGTGAAGTTGCTCAGTTGTGTCTGACTCTCAGCGACCCCATGGACTGCAACCTACCAGGCTCCTCCGTCCATGGGATTTTCCAGTTCTGTTAATGGTATATCACTTTAAGGAAGAAATGGTATACTCTATGTACCATTACAGTTGAAGAGTAAGAGCAAAATTTTATTCAAAACATGCCCACTCTCTCATGAGCTATATGTACATTTTTGTGATAAACTTTTTTAATCCTCTGCCATATATTTCTTGTTTGCAAAACTCTGAAGGCAGTAATAACTTTGTCCATGGGGAAAAATACATGAAGACCCTAAAAGAGAAGAAATGAGTCCTTCCGAGAAGCAAAATTCAACTTACGCTGTTTATGTAGCAACTTATTGGAGTTGTTGAATTAGAAAATCCCTCAGGATAGGAAGACCTTGAAACATTATCTACTGATGGATGGAGAAGATACGGTACTATCTCCAAGGCTGTATTCTAGGGCAAGAGAAACAGAGTTCCTTAAAGGTGCCAGGGCACAGTATCCTGAAGGCATCCTGGGTCCTGATCCAATCAGGAGGAGTGGCTGCTGTGTGAATGGAACAAGAAGGATGCTTGTTAGGTCTTCTTGTCGCTATTACCAATGTCACACACCGGAAGCCAGTGACAGCTCCTGTATCAGCAGCTGCCCGTAGCCCAGCAGCCCAGCATTTCCAGAGGCTAATGTGAAGAAATAAAGAGGACCAGAGACCCATTATCCCTTCGACTTCCCTGAGCAAGCCCAAGACACAGATAGTCTCCCATGAGTTTTTCTTTCCATTGAGACAGTCACATATTGTAACCATGACTTCTTTCTCAGGAATTGTATAAGGTTGGAGAAAGAAACACTAATATAACCCTACATTTGCTCTGAAATGGAAGTTAGTGAATGATGATAACTAACACAATTAATTTCAATGTTTCATGCTGAGAAAACATGAGATGTATATACATCATTTTACTAACTTCTTATTTAAAAATCAAAAAGGAAATCTGTGTTAGGAAAGAAAAATAACTATATCAATACAAAATGTATTACTTTCCCCTAACATAATTTAAAACCTCAAGTCTCTATGGAAGGGTCCCATTACACTTTTATGTACGTTTCTTTGAAAGCAATTTTGCTATTCCATGTGGTTCCAGGGAAGCTATGGAAATATCTTTTTTGCTGCACAAAGTTGGGAAACGAACTTCTTAGAATCCCCCAATATGGTCACAGAATATCTTCCAGTCATATTTTAAAGAATGTTGTCAGGATCTTTTTTATATATGCTTTTCCTACAGCAAATTGTAGTTCAAAGCCTAAAATAAAATCTTCACTGGTTGCAAAGTGGGTTTTTTTTCCTCATAAGCTATCAGTAAGGTATTTCTGCTGCTGCTGCTAAGTCATTTCAGTCGTGTCCGACTCTGTGCGACCCCATAGATGGCAGCCCACCACACTCCCCCGTCCCTGGGATTCTCCAGGCAAGAACACTGGAGTGGGTTGCCATTTCCTTCTCCAATGCATGTAAGTGAAAAGTGAAAGTGAAGTTGCTCAGTCTCCATTTTTGTCCGATTTTATTTTTTAATTTGAGATAGGAGAAACACAATTGCCTGGTTTTCACAAATAATTTCAAAGGAAAAAAAAAACCAAAAAACTCAGGGCTACTCAGTTCTGTCAATTGAACACCAGTCATATTCTTATTAAATGTCAGATAAGTCCAGGAACTGCAATGAACAAGAAAATTATTCCTTTTATAAAGATATCTGTCTGTCTCCTTGGGAAGGGAGATAGGAGGAGGATATTTAACTTTTAGTTGAGTACAAATCTAAGGTGAAGCGTATAAAAATCTATTAAATATATTGGTAAATATTTCCCAGATGTCATTTCTAAATTGTTTTATGGACAACCTTTAAAAATAAATTCAAACCTTAGAATCATCAACCAGGACTTCTGCCGGTTCCTTAGTCATTCCCATTATTAGAAGCTTTCTTAAAGATCCTTTTAAACTCATTCTCAACTTTCAGAATTCCAAATAGGTTGTTTATATCTTGATTGGAAGATTATATGGTTCAGGAAAAACTAACTTTACAATTGCTTCATGCCGTATTTCTTGAATTAATTTTAAATATAAAAGATAAAAAACTATGAGCCAAATCAAGATTTACATTTAAAACAATGTGTCTGGAAAATATTTGTCTTGGCTTACGTGTTATGATTTTGCCATCAGTTAAAAGTGCTTAGAGCTTATCAGAAATCTAAAATGATTTAGCATATTATGGTGTACGTCTAGGTACTTCTTTTTTTCCTTAGCAGGAATCCTGGTTCATGTCTTTATTTTCTTTTTTGTTCCTAAGTAATCAGAAGCTCTTCTAACTTAACATTTACTAATACACATTTAGTTGCATTTTGGAAAACTACTGTGAGTTACAGCTTTGTATGATACAAAGAGGTTTTATTTTAATAGCTTCTACACTTTTCTTGAACTCCGGGAGATGGTGATGGACAGGGAGGCCTGGCATGCTGTGATTCATGGGGTCGCAAAGAGTCGGACACGACTGAGCGACTGAACTGAACTGAACACTTTAGTTAAAAATCTAATGATTTTAAACTTTTAAAATCTGGATATAATTTATTTCCAGAACCAAACAAAAAATCCAAATGTTTATGCAATTGTATTTTTCAATACGGGTGCTACTGAAGTTATCTGATAGTTAAATTTCAGCAACTATATTTTTAAGGCTATACCTAAACCTAAACTTGAACAGTGGAGACTTTCCTGAAAATGTTGTCTTCAGATTCAAATGCCTTAGGAATTATCCTGCAGTTGATTAGCATCTAAATAATTAGATTTTTTTGCCCTCTCTGTTTGAAAGCTGTAAGAAGGAAGTTGCCTTAAGGCAGAAGTTTCTCTTAAGGTAAGAATGGTGACCTTCTCACCCATCCAGATTTAGGGAAGGGCATGGCTGACCTCTGCCTAACCAGAAAGAAAACTAGTACATGTAAAATGTCCAGCCAAATACATACTTATTGTGTTGGCCAAAAAGTTTGTTCGGGTTTTTCTGTACATTTAAAAGCCCAAACAGAAAAACTCAAATGAAATTTTTGGCCAACTCAATACTTTTCTTTAATGTTAATCCTTAGCTAACATTTTTAAGTAGCTCTGTTTCATGCATGATGAAAAAGTATGAGTGCCAGACAAGTGTGGTTCATATGGTACATACATTTCCAAGATTTATTTGAAAAAAGCACTGTAAGTACTGTATAAGCTAAACTTTTAAGTGTTACATGTGCTTTAATCTCCAACTCTGTGATCAGTTACAGAATGATTTTTACTTTATCAGTTCTTTAGAATACCTCTTTCTCAACAGACCTAAACTGTCAAATGGATAGCAACAGAGACTGCTTTAGACACTGATGACTAAAATATAAATCTAGGCAGAATATTCGGAGAAGGCAATGGCACCCCACTCCAGTACTCTTGCCTGGAAAATCCCATGGACGAAGGAGCCTGGTGGGCTGCAGTCCATGGGGTCGCTGAGGGTTGGACACGACTGAACAACTTCACTTTCACTTTTCACTTTCATGCATTGGAGAAGGAAATAGCAACTCACTCCAGTGTTCTTGCCTGGAGAATCCCAGGGACAGGGGAGCGTGGTGGGCTGCCATCTACGGGGTCGCACAGAGTCGGACACGACTGAAGCGACTTGGTAGCAGCAGCAGGCAGAAAATTAACATAGAAATGGCTTGCAAGAGACATATATACATATACACATACATATAGAGTGTATTTCTAGACCATGATGGACAGTCATATCATGTCCATCTATTATCAATAAAATAAAGCCCATTAAGAAAAAGTTCATTTCACCTAAATGAACACTTATGGTTAATACAATTGCTGACTATGTTAGACCCACCATGGGCTGTAATAAAATTCTCATATGTTTTAATTCATTTATGCATGCCTGCATTTAATATGCTTTGTGACCATGTCTACAATTAATATGATTTATGAGAAAAGAACATGTGTGATATTGGGGGGGAGGGGATAGCATACCTATTTTTTCTTCTATGAATGAAAAATACAGCAAAACGGCTCAAGGAAAATTGTGGGCCGTTAGCATATTAAGATGGACTGACAGAGCCCTGAGTAAACTTGAGGGAGTTAATGATATCCTCTTATCTGACCCTGACACATTTGCAGCATGTAATTTACAGAAGCTCTGTCCAGGGAATCTTGACAAATGCTCCTAACGATGTCAGGGCAATGTTCCATTCTAATGTAAAACACATGTGGGTCAGATACCCTCATTCATCACTTAGCACAGAGAGTCTCCAACTCTTTCTGGGAGGAATGACATTACCTGCTGTTAACTCTTCTCCTTTCAGGAAATTTCTCACCACCGCAGTAGCCCTCTGAAGAGTAAGTACTCAAACCTATCACTGTTTCAAAAACCTGTCTAAAAAACATGACTGTGGAAAATCAAGCATATATCTTGGTTTAATTTCATGACTACTTCTGGACACGTTTGCTAAATATTAATTGACCTTTTGAGACCTAAGAAACCAAATATAGACAGGGGAAAGCTCTACACCTGGGCATTCCACAGTTCTTCAATGAAATGGCGTTTAAAAGTCTAACTGCCTATAAACTATGCCTGCATTCAAGGACAGGCAGGGCTGATGCACCCTAATAACCATTCATAAACACACACCTTGCTGCTGCTGCTAAGTCGCTTCAGTCGTGTGCGACTCTGCGCGACCCCATAGACGGCAGCCCACCAGGCTCCGCCGCCTCTGGGATTCTCCAGGCAAGAACACTGACTGCATCCTAACTGCCCAGTTCTGTTTGAGATTCTCGTACAACCTTACAATAACCTAGCATCCACATTACCTTTTTTTAGAAAGAAGGGCCTCAACACTGCCCCCTCTGAAGCAGAAGGATGCTTGGTTATACTACATCTCCAATCCCCCCACAAACTTGGAAGGCAGACATTCCAGGCTACTAAGGGAGGAAAAAGTTGCCCAGCTCAACAACAAAATCTCTTTTCTTCCAGACCATGTGTGATGTAGGCAAATATTTTTGTGGTTGCCCAAAGCCCGTGTCATAAGACTCCATCTACTAAATGCCTAAAGACTACAGAAAAGGACCTTCCGATATGGCCTCAGGACAGAGAAAAGAGCCAACTGAAAAGATCAAGTGATACTGATTTAACAAGTAGTTATCAGGGAAACTATTTCTATTAACCATGGGAAAGCAGATCACAGCCTCATAAAAGTCTGAGAATGAACTTACCCTTCAAGAAGAGTTTTCTGGCCTGTTTCATAGGTTTTCGTGTTAAGGCAGAATAAACTTTCATTTAAAATGCTTGGAAACTTGTAACAACTGTATACATATGGGACAACATCTGAGAATGCAGTCTTCTAAGAATCAGAAGCTACTATTCCAGTAAGCTAAAATCCTATCTACTTTATTCCCCCACCTTCACAATGCCAGAGACACTGGACCAATAAAGACATGGTGATGCTTTTTCACATCTAAACTTATTTGTGTCCTTGATTACAATAGGCAGGGGCTAGATGTGCAGATGACACCACCCTTATGGCAGAAAGTGAAGAGGAACTAAAAAGCCTCTTGATGAAAGTGAAAGAGGAGAGTGAAAAAGTTGGGTTAAAGCTCAACATTCAGAAAATTAAGATCATGGCATCTGGTCCCATCACTTCATGGGAGATGGATAAGGAAACAGTGGAAACAGTGTCAGACTTTATTTTTGGGGGCTCCAAAATCACTGCAGATGGTGATTGCAGCCATGAAATTAAAAGACGCTTACTCCTTGGAAGGAAAGTTATGACCAACCTAGATAGCATATTAAAAAGCAGAGACATTATTTTGCCAACAAAGGTCCGTCTAGTCAAGGCTATGGTTTTTCCAGTGGTCATGTATGGATGCGAGAGTTGGACTGTGAAGAAAGCTGAGCACCGAAGAATTGATGCTTTTGAACTGTGGTGTTGGAGAAGACTCTTGAGAGTCCCTTGGACTGCAAGGAGATCCAACCAGTCCATTCTGAAGAAGATCAGTCCTGGGTGTTCTTTGGAAAGAATGATGCTGAAGCTGAAACTCCAATACTTTGGCCACCTGATGCGAAGAGTTGTCTCATTGGAAAAGACTCTGATGCTGGGAGGGATTGGGGGCAGGAGGAGAAGGGGACGCCAGAGGATGAGACGGCTGGATGGCATCACCAACTCGATGGACATGAGTTTGGGTGAACTCCAGGAGTTGGTGATGGACAGGGAGGCCTGGGGTGCTGCAATTCATGGGGTCGCAAAGAGTCAGACACGACTGAGCGACTGAACTGAACTGAACTGATGTCTCCTATTGCCCAGGCAACCTGAAGTAGCTGGCAAGATTCAGAGCCCATGTACATAGATAGTTCTTTTATCTACATAAATGAACTCTGCTCCTACAGATCTTGACAAAATAGAATCTTTGTAATTTAGTGATAAAAAGAATACTCCCCAGTCAGTTAACTCAGAATTACTTAAGGTTGTCCTTTACTTTCTAAAACCTTTCTATTGTACCTGTTGTTTTAGCTAACTTTCTCCTTTGCTGGTGAGAGAGTATAGTTCATCAGATTCTCCTGCCTTTGAGGTATCTAGTATCACAGAAGCAGAACCACTGATTCTTTAAAAATGAGTTCATGTCACTATTGCTTGCTTACTAAGTCACTTCAGTCATGTCCAGCTCTTTGCAACCCTATGGACTGTAGCCCATCAGGCTCCTCTGTTCATGGGAGTCTCAAGGCAAGAATACTGGAGTGGATTGCCATTTCCTTCTTCAGGGATTCTTTCCCACCCAGGGATTGAACCTGCGTCTCTTGGGTCTCCTACATTGCAGGCAGCTTCTTTACCACTAGCACCACCTGGGAATGTCAGCATTACATTTCAATAAATCAAAACAAGAATAAGAATAGGAAACAACAAGACAAGCCTGTCCCATCCCTACTCTTAGCCCCATGTAATGAAGGATGGTTGCCTCTTGTCTTCATTATAGTACATGCTCAGTCACTGAGCCATGTCCAACTCTTTGAGACCCCATGGACTATAGCCTGCCAGGCTCCTCTGTCCATGGAATTCCTGACAAGAATACTGGAGTGGGCTGCTTCCTCTTCCAGGGGATCTTCCCAACCCAGGGATCGAATCCACATCTCCTGTGTCTCCTGCATTGGCAGGCGGATTCTTTACCACTGAGCCACCTGGGAAGCCACAGGTGATCTGAATTACTCAAACAAAACTAATTTTGGTACAATGTATGTTGGGGCAGTATCATATCCCAAGTATATTAATTACAACGACTGCATTCTGAATGGACACCACTATGAGTCCTTGGGCCTTTAAAATGTCTAAGTAGAATAACTGAAAATACCCCAGTCACCAAGAAACTGCTTTTCCTTTGATGGTATTCAGCTTCCACATTTGCCTTCTTCATCAGAGACAAACAAAAGTATGTTTTTTTGTCAGAGGCCCACATGATTTTTTTTTTAAGTAAACAATAATGAAAGCCCTATTGCAACAAACAGTATTATCTCTTTACCAAAATGCATTTAGTTCTTTTAAGTACTATGTTTCTCAGCATAGCTCTATAGGGTGATTCTTTTTCAATACCTTCCAAGTTTGACAAGAGAGTGGAACAGAAGATGAGATAGTTTAAGCAGCTTGCCCCAAGACACACAGCTAGTAACTGGCTGTCAAGTATTGCAATCTAGTGCTTTTGACTTTGGTGTTCCTGCTTAGATCGATGAGTTACACCCACATGGCCATCAATTCACTAAACAGGAATTCTCTGTTTTTACTCATTTTCATACCTATCGATATTATTAAGCAGTTTATAGCTTCTTTTCTAAAATTACCCCTTTCCCCCCTAAGGTCACCTACAGAGGATGATAATGTATTCAAGCAGAAGATAATATCGGATGTTAACAGAAGAAACATTCACTAGTGAAAAAAATGTAAAGAACAATTCTAGAAATGGACAAATCATGAGTTGGGTCTCTACTCTCCACTGCTTTCATTCAGCACTTCCCAGAAAATGTTCCTCAAAATTTAGTAGTCTGATACGCAACAAAAGGGATCCATAGTCAAATTAGAGAATGCCAAGTTAAACATGTTTTTAGACTGCAAGATTTGTCAGAGCCTTTAGTAGGCTAACATGCACTGGGACTCTGAAAGATAAAGGGACATAATTTGAAATATTTACCAGATTTTTGATTCAAAATCTTTTTTCCCCAAACCACCATTCCACAGAGACCACTTTGGGAACAAGCCTTTATTATGAGACACTGTTTGGCTTCTAGGCATTCAAAGATGATTACAACCTAGTGTCATGCCTCTAGAAGCTCATGGTCTGAGGGGGGATGGATATATTATAATACAGTGTGGTATGTGTTTTAACAAGGTATAAACACACTACTGTGGCATCAACAGAGACTAAAGGAATTCTGCCTAGAAGCATCACAAAAGGGTTGACATTGAACTAGAAATTTTCCCGTGGACTTGTACATATAGAGGGTCATTTCTTTTGAGGATTTTTACACTTCATCTTAGCCAAAAGGCCGAGAAGTGATACAGAGTGTTTCTTTAATCTGTAACTATCTAATTAGATTTTTTAATGCAAGCAGAGCAAAATCAGACGTCAGTATTTCATGGGGTGGGGGGGTGGGGGAGAAGGTTATTTCTTTAAATAATGCCTGCACCCTTCATTAGTTTGGTGCTGAGGACTGCCTGCCCAGTCCTCTCACAGCTAAGAAATATTCCCTACAAGTAGGAACAACTCTTTGATTCTACAAAATGCACTGTTTCAAAGGGTCTCCCAAATTTATCATCTTTTCCACTGATCAGTGGAGACAATGCAATCACTAATCTCAGAAACTCGAGTTCACTGAACTCTAGCTAAATGTCAAGAGTAATTTTTAAATATTATACTACACATTGAAAAATATACACCTCTGATGGAACCCAGACTGTTTTGCAGAGACAGATTCTTTAAAAAAAAAAAAAAGAAAAAACAACAAAAAATAGTACACAACTAATGACTGAATCCAGTCTTCTGCGTCTGCAGTACAAAGCACACATTCAGACTCTAATTGAATAAATATGCAAGTATTCAGATTTCTGTAGATATTGCCATTTTGCGAATGCAGTAATAAATTAAAAGCTTTACGTTGCATTCCAACCACATATAAAGGGCTGATTCAGACCGTGGCCTCACACTAAAACCCAGCACGGCTTTCCTATGCTTTACTGATTACAAAGAAAAACTTTTGATTCTAGTAGCTTAATTATAGACCAAGCAATCACACTCAATTTTTTCTCCTCGATGGCTAACAGAATTCAAATGGGCCTAAAAACCATGGGGTTGTTACATTTGATTTGTTCAATGTACAAGAGAAAGTAGCTGATAGAATTTCTATTTAAATCAATATAATTCACACACACATACAAATTTAATTCAGCAAGAAAGGTTTTCTCGTGGCTCATTTCAGTGACATGAGTTAAGATTCAGTCATTGGAGGCTGCTGCTCCTTTCTTCTCTTATAAAGGGAGATTTTGGCCAAGGACTTATTTCTCTCACAATTCTTCAACTCTGTATAACTAACGCAAGAGGCTGTGGCTAGAACTGATATAAACCAGTGCTCTCCTCATACTCTTTAAGGGTAGCAACCACAGCCTTCGGAGAAAAACCAAAGGCACCATGTCAATTACAGCCTGCCTTGATTCAACAAATGGATTAGCAGCAATGTTTTCACCACCAAGCAGGACATCTTGAAAACCTAATATGGCAAAATGGAAACCTGCAAATGGTCAGCGGCTACTCTGGTGTAGCTGAAATGGGCTTATTGATGAGCATAAACATCCTTGAGCCTTCATAAACATGTAAGGCTTCCGCACCTCATGAATTGCTTTAGAAATGAAACAGAAAGAGGCTGAAGCTTCAGAGAGGTTGCCACTTTCTCTCTCCAGGCTTTGTTTGACACCCAACCAATCTCTTTAATCAAAAGCACTCTTTTCCGTCCACAGATGAATCTCTGGAAATTGTAAAAAAAAAAAAAAAAGAGAGAGAGAAAAGAAGTGCCTCTGTTGGGAAATGAGTTGGTCCAGGCCACCTGCTTGCCTGCTCCTTCATGATGATAAAGGTAAGTTGAGGGCAGAGGATCTGCAAACTTGTGTGTGAAATGGACAGAACAAATGGCCTGGCATCAAGTAGCTTCTGGATGTGTGCCCAAAATGTCCAGAAAAATAGCTCTCCTGAAACAGGGGCTGCCACGAGGGTAAGTCTTACTGCTTTCACATGCATCAACAGTACAAAAGAAGGTCAAGGAATTGCCATGCCACAATGAAAGGGATATTCTTTCTATAGGAAACAGAAGAGTATCCATCACAAGCATTCTTAAGGTTGGTACCCCATTCACATAACAAACTGGTCTGTAGTAAACCCTTACACCTTCGATGGACACAGATACCTCATCTTGCCTTGCAGCTAAGGAATTTGAGATAATTAGGAACACTGTGGTCCAAGAAATGACAAGCAAAATCAAAAGCAGTCTTAAGTTTGGTGTATACATATTAACACTTAAATGCATCTCCCTAATAAGTTTCAGGATTAACAAATGTTTGTCAAAAGAAACTGTGCTGAGCAATTGAAATCTGATTTGAAATGGAACCACGACAGTCTAATACATATATGCATGAAATGGAGAAGCTGCCTAACAGGCGTAGCTGACACCAAATATGCAATTTACATACATTACACACTAATAATCTCAATTTTAATATTATTCTTTAAAAGCAACTGGATGGGTGGTGAAGTTAAAGGGTTCCTTTTGTAAAATGTGAATAAGAACAAAAGTTGATCCTGGCGTCTTCTGCCATTAACCTCAATCTCGTTAGTATAAAGATCTATCTGCTCTTTCTTGGGTCTGTTTCAGAGACAGCATCTCATCCCCACAAAGCTGTGATGATTCAACCAGACTTAACAGAGGTATGGTCCATAAACTTGATGAGATCTGCAGACCTACTCTTTGTTCCTGAGGTGCTGAGTGGTGAGCAAACATTCAAGCATGTTGAAGCCTGGTACACAAATCTTTATGAGAATTTTTTTTCTTTCCTCAGTAGATTACCCATGAAATAGGACAGGTGTACTGGTTATTCAATTACATCTTACCCAAGACCTGGACAAAATTTGCAGTGAGGTCTGTGAGCGTAGATCTTACCGTGGGGATTTATTAATAACAGTTAAACGTTGTCTAAAACAAAACGTTTTTTGTAATTTAAGCCTATTTTCTTATTTTATCATTGGTTTCACTCATAAAACCAGAAACAAAAATCACTCCATCTGTTCTAAACATAAAATGTGTTCATAATAATCCAGATTTATACCAAATGTATTTTTAAGTATTGCTGAATTGAGAGAGTACTCAAAATTTATAGCCTCTGAGGTTGCAAAGAGGACTTCCTCTTTTTAAGGAAGAAAATGCTTAAAATGAACACAGCAAAGGCTCAGAAAGCTTCTTGGATATCAAATGGCTCCACAGGAAAAAAAAAAATGTCAATGATATAAGAGTAAATGAATCAAAACCATATGGATCAAATTTTCCCTAAAATACACAGTTTGAAAAATTAAGGAGGAAAAGTGCTTGGCAAAATGTGTTTTAGGTTTTACCAAACCCAAAACATTTGAAGAATCATTTGCAATGGTTGATGAACTCTAAATGCAGCCAAGTTGGCCCATTTTTGCATACTACATAACAACAACAAAAAAAAGCTTCCTAGAAACCTGTAACCCACTGACATTGTATTTCACTCAAGAAATCATTAGAAGCTGTCACCAAAAACTGTGGAGTTTTGTAGGATTTGGGTCAGAGGGGGTTGAAATGATATAAGTTTGCTCATTTTATTGGCCTTGTTCTGGAGGTTTAGCTATGTGCGTTTTGGAGGTGGGGGAGCAGTCAGGGTAGTATTTCTTGCAAAGGAAAGTTAATTAGAAGAACATGGGCCAAATGTTAATTAGTCTCACTTCTCGAGCATCTGGTTGTATTTCCTTGGCTCCATATTCCAAGTCAGCGTTCCTTTTTCTCCACTGCACATGCAGGAAGATGCCGGGAACATACCAGCTGGGTTTGGAGGGAAAATACACGGTCTCTATTTCCCTGTTTTCTTTCTGTGGTGTCCCCATACCAAGAACACACAACTTTTCAAAAGAGGGTGCTACTGCAGGGTATAGTGAGTTGAACGGTTTTCTTAAGGGGTGTTTTGTCATTTGTTATAAAAGCCTCATCTTCTAGAATGGTTATGTAGAAATTCAGAGACAGCAGAAAATTTCAAGGAAATTATCCTATTCTCCTTCCACCCAACACTGAGAATCTCAAGATGTCTTAACAAATCCAGTTCTGGAGGGAGTGTGAAGCCCAGTCATTCATCTGTGAAGCCTTTCCAGTCTCCCTGCTGGAAAACCAAGTTGAATATCAGCGCTGGAGCCCATGGAAAACTTTCTACGACATCATGCCTCTTTGGCAAATTAAATGTGTAATTTGGTTTATTAAAGAACTAGTGAAACTGGAAGAGACTTCTCTGGCAGTCCAGTGGTAAAGAATCTGCTATCCAATGCAGGGAACATGGGTTTGATCACTGTTCAGGGAGCTAAGATCCTGCACCACGGGGCAACTAACACTGCAAGCCATAACCAGAGAAGCCTGCACGCCACAAGTGGAGAATCCCATGCACTGGAACTAGTGAAGCCCACACATGGCAACTGGGAAAGCCCATGTGCCGTAATGAAGACCCAGCACAGCCAAAAAAACCTGGAAGAGAGACAGACTTGGCTCTTACCTCTGCCAGTGACTCTGACTGTGTTGCCCTGGCCTCAGCTTTTCCATAAATAAAATGGATACAGTTATGGAGTCCCTCAGAACAAACTACACTTGCCAACAATTCAGTAATGCACAGACACTTAGGGGCAACTTGAGGAAGGATATGATCAATGTCTCTAAAAGTTTTCATGAGGATTCTGAGATTCAGAATGTCACACCTGTTTGTCAATCTGTTGCTACTCTCATCTGACCAACTGGACAGTGACCTTTTCCTCAGTCCCTGCTTCACACCCATCCCTCCGAAAGCTGAGAATTTCTCTGAGGAAAGCGCTAAGGGCATCTGAGAAACACCCTTTGACTCATGGCTCTGATGCCAAGCCTTAAAAGAATCTTTGTTTGAGGGAGCAGATAGATACGTTAGAGGCCTCAGAGGAAAATCAACTAAATCCCACACACAAACCGTAAGGAATAATTTGCTTACCATAATGGTGTCTATTAATTCCATTAACTAGAAAGCTGATTTTACAATAGTTCACGCACATTCTAATGCATGTCCAAGTCTGAAGGGCAAATGATACATCAATATCAATGCCACTAGGAAAAAAATCAAATAAGATGCACAAATAAAATGGCATCTACTAAAGAGATCTACAATGAACTGATCATAAGGACTCAAAAAACTTTAGATCAATTTCATTTAAATTAGTAGATAAGAAAAAACCTATGATGAAGTGCAAAGGCAGGGAAAAGGCAAGATGGAAGCTTACATATTTTATGATATAGTATATATATACTATCTCAATTATGTATGTATTTTTAAAGCATAACACCCATAAAGAGCTGGAAGGTAAAATGCAAAAATATTAGCAGTGGCTGCCTAGGGGAATTTTTTCCCTACTCCAGAGAAAGGAAATCTTAAAAAAAAAAAAATTTTTCCCCATTTTCTACAATAACCAAAAAGTACTTTTTATTACTAGGGGAAGTTAAAAGATTGATAAGAAAAATGCATAAAGCAAAAAAGCATGTAAAGAGTGCATTAGAAAAGAGTGTTAATTAACCCAAATGCAAAAGTTTAGAAAACGAGCTTCTATAAAATGATTTTAAAATATGAATAAAGTCCCCACCTTTATTTTCTTTTTTTTTTAATCTGTTTTCTCTCCACCCAACTGGGTGCTGTAAGTAATGAGGTTCTAGACAAGGAGCCAGGAATTTTGTCTAGTCCCAGCTCTCTCACTATCAGCGATATGGCCACAAGTTCTCTGAGCCTCAGTTGATTTGTCGGCATATCAGACTTTCAGCCAGAGATAGGAAGTGCAAGAGTTGGAGAAGAGGAGAAATGGCAGTTGTAGGATTAGTTTCTTTAAGATTTTTTTTTTTTTGATGTGGACTATTTTTAGTGAATTTGTTACAATATTGCTTCTGTTTTGATTTTTTGGCCCTGAGGCATGTGGGATCTTAGCAGCCAGGGATTAAACTCCCACCTCCTGCACTGGAAGGCAAAGTCTTAACCATTGCACCACCAGGGAAGTTCCCTATATTTAATATTATATGATCCAATATATTAATAAGCACTTCCCTATAACAAGCAAAAAGACTTGGCCACCACCATTCTTTACCCTTTTCTTTAGATAACAGGTAAACTAGTTGTTAAATGTGGACTCTTTTCTTCAATTTTCTTTACAATATTTTTTAAACTTTTTTTTGGAGTATAATTGCATTACAATGTTGTGTTAGTTTCTGCTGTACAACAAAGTGAATTGGCTCTATGGATACACATATTCCCTCCCTCTTGGACCTCTGGCCACACCCTGTGTCAGGGCAGATCTAGTTCCCCGGCCAGGGATCAAACTCACACTCCCTAGCACTGGAAGGCAGAGTCTTAACCACTGGACTGCCAGGGAAATCCCTACGATATTTTTAATAAAGACAACCAAAAACAGTGGACACATCCCTCTTTGCTTAAATAGAGGCATTCCTGAGAAGTGGTCAGTCTCAAAGGCTATAGAAATCTAAGTCCTAATTCCCAATTCCCCTAATGCTCCCATTCCATCTATTTTGTAGATACGTCTGGCAAGATGTTGATGCACTCAGCTATTTTTCTCCAATTTTGCCTAAGGAAATAAGGAGGAACTTCATATTATTCATCTCTCTTCTAACTCACTAGAGATGCTACAGTAACTAACACAAGTGGTGGTTTGAGGAGGAAATATATGGTAGAAATGCAAAATATTCTGGATATCCGCAATATAATAAGTAAGGAGCTAACATAATGTACAAGAGTATTGTAAAGAAACACAGGAAAAGTTGCCTGAGGAATTTTCCATTGCTTGATAATGGAATCATTCCTGCCCTACTTACTGCCAGCTCTAGAATCATAGCCAGTCTTCTTGAAATCAAGGACTAACAGTTTCAAAGTCCAGGGCTAGTACCTCCACTTAAATAACACAGTATAATACATGTGTTATAACATACAAGGGTAGACATCTATAATACAAGATACCTGCAGCCTCAGTGTCTTGAGAATACAGATTTGTGTCATTTTTATTGTACTCGACCACTGACAAATGCCAAGAGAATCCTGGGTCTCACCTTACAGAGTTAAGTTTACTTTTATGCAAACTCTCAACCGAATTGTGTTCATAAAAAACTTTTCTGTGGCCTCAAACTACTTACGTTTTAAACTGCAGAGACAACAACTACTTCTGATGTTACTTGTAAACTGTGGGAGAAGCCTCTATGCTCTAAGTGCAGGCCTTTAAACATGAATCTATTAATATAAGTCCATGATTTTCATGCAAACCACACACAAATGCCAGTACTTGGAAATTAAGTCTATTAAAGTCCTGTAGGAAGCACGTCCATTGTTTTCATGTTGCTATTTTGCAGCCAAGGTTTAAAGCCACCTCTTAGTTTTTATCCCAGGATGTGCTATAGGAATCTAAGAAACTTAATTACATTTACTGTTACAAAAAAGGATTTATGAACTTTTGCCTTTAGGCAGAAATGTTTATTTCATTGCCTTTGCTATTCATTCTTTTCAACTGCAACAGCTTTGAACTTTTCAGCTGCTCAGAGTTATCACCGTTGTGCAGAGCCCAGGAACTCCACTCCCAAGATGCAAACCACAAGTTGAAGAAAACGAAGAAGGCAAAGATATATGAGTCCTTATTTTGGCCACCCTTTGTGCCATTAAAATCTCATTTTCTGCCTATTAGAACGCCCTCTTGGTGCTTAGGCAGTGGTGATAGCCAGTGATTGGTGTGTAATTGAGTATAATTGTCTTTTCACTTTTCATTTGTGTCATTCTGAGCTTCTCTCTGTTTTTCCAACCACCGAGAGGAAAAAGGGGGTTAAGAAAAGATAAAGCTGTTAAAACTCTCACTCTCAGCCCTGAAGAGATTCTTGATTGCAATTATAGATTGCAACCCCTTCGTGACATTTCTCCAAATTTAGCGGGCAGCTCTCCTCGCCACCTGGGCCAAGTGCTCTCTAATAAAATCAAGTGATCTGTATTTAAACAACTGCTAATAATGTCAACCCCAGACAGATGCCACATGTAGGAAATTTAACCAACCCTCTGACATGCAATTATCAAGGCAAGTTATTAATATAATCTCTCAAGAAAAGCTCATAGTCCAATGCAAATTAGAAAAACAATTACAACATTCAAATTCCTATATATTCCCAAGGAGCAGTAATTCTCCTAATTTTCGCATTTATAACTCATTTATCCCAGAGTTCTGCAGCCATCAGATGGGTCATTCTCCACACAACTTGTTAACCTTCTCTCTGAAAATTATAGAAAAGCTGTGGTGTTTTTTTATTAAGCATTCTTGCTCACAACCCTATCAGCTGACCAAATACCATTTTAAAAAATATGTGTGAACTTCTTACCCAAAGCCCAGAACTACTACATGTGGAGAAGATGACACCTTGACAACTAAGTATAAACAGAAAATCTCCCTGATTATGATAAAAGTCGCTTGAATTTTAAGTCTAAGCTCTAACTTTTGATACAGCCCGTAAGAAGGGTGGAGAGAAAGGAAACCAGAAAACTGAAATCATGTGGCTTGTATAAAGAATACATTATGGTTTAAATTTGGCAATTCATTATACGACTGCCTCAGGGAATTGACTATTTGGTTCTGGTATACAGCAACTCGTCTGTCTGGAAACACGGGACTGACCTGAGGTGAAAGGCCATTGCCAATGGCGGGGTTCATGGGGTTGGAGGGCCCGGATGGAGGCACAAAGCTGTCTGTATAGCTGGAAAATCCATGCCTGGTGCTGGGGAGGCAGTAGGCAGAGCTGCTGTCCGGGTTGGAAGGAAGAGTGCTTTGGTGTACAGTGCTTGGAGGAAGCGGCTGAGGTCTGTGGACGGTGCTGCTGGGGTCTGACACGGCTGCAAGGAAGAAGGTTATCAGCCATAAATCTCCTTTGAAGGCTGGCAGAGAAGGTTCAGTGCAAAAGTTCGCAGTCACCAAGCCATCAGCACATCCACTGGTCAAATAAATGTAAATTTCATACTGTACTTCTTGATATGTAAGTATAAAACCACTCCTAACAAATAGAGCCACATCTCTTCTGCACATATGTACAAGTACATAGTTTATTTATATACTTCCAAGGAACACTTAACCAGAACAGAAATTCAGAAATCACCTTAACAGTGAGAACAAACCTATATTAGTACTGAATGTTACTAATCAACATAAAGATTAACCAGTGTAAGAATTGCATCTTAAATTTCTTTTTTTTTAATTTTTTTATTTTATTTTTCAACTTTACAATATTGTATTGGTTTTTAAATTTCTTATCAAATAAACTTCCAAAACACCTAAATATTACTGTGATAGTATAGTTTCAAATGCCCACAATGCTATCTTTTGTAATCCAAAATAATTTAGTCTTCCTATTTATCCCATTCACCTCTATGCACTAACATTTTGTTGCTGTTGCTAAGCTGTGTCTGACTCTTTGCAACCCTGTGGGCTGTAGCCTGCCAGGCTCCTTGGTCCATGGGATTTCCCAGGCAAGAATACCGGAGTGGGTTGCCACTTCCTTCTCCAGGGGATCTTCCTGACCCAGGGATTGAACCCACGTCTCCTGCGTGGCAGGCAGATTCTTTAGCACTGAGCCACCTGGGAAGCCCATGCTCTAACATAGAAGGACTCTATCAAAGTTTACCTACCCTCAATTCCTACCCCAGTGAGGAGCCATCAGAACTTCAGTTAATTGCAGACTGGAGTACAAACGTAGAGGTTTTAACAAAGGAAAAGCCAATTGCGTGCTTATTTTGGGAGATTGTTTTGGTTCATTGGTTTTGTTTTAAAATCCTGAAACAGTATTATATTACAACACAGTTTAGAGAGATTCAGACATGTCATAGAACAAACTATGTTTCTGAAAGGTGACAGGTACTTTCAGGACAACCCGATATAATGCAACAAACATACAGACAGCCACAGGGACATCACAGAAGATTTCACCGTATAAAGTAAGCAGCGGGGAACAAGACTGGGAATTACATTTTAACCCCTTGACTGCCTTCCTCCATACCTTGTGGAATAGCTGTGGGCTGGTAAGAGGTCTCTGACAGCTGGTACGTTGGCAGGGTCGGCATGGCTGTGGGAGGGAATCCCCCCGGAATGAGATGGTTGAAAGCCATCAGTTGATTGGCCCCAGCCTGCTTCCTCCATCTTGCACGGCGGTTGCTAAACCAGACCTATGGATTTAATTTAAAATTTGAGAAGTTCACTGATGAAATAATAGTACATTCTTAATGAATTTTTCATGCTAAAACAGATTAAAGGCCCCTTACTGACAGGGCAAACAGACACAAGAGTCCTCTGCCTTCTGGCTTGTATTGTCAGGGAAGAAAGGAGAGTTAGATGTCAGGGGTCAGTAGAGGGACTTCAAGGGCTTTTCAAGGTCTGTCAAGAGCCCCCACATGAACTCTGGGGTGACTTTGGGGAGGGATGGCTGAGCAGAGGTGCCATCACCATTGGCACCCTCCCACCATCATGTACTACAGCACTTGAGGGAGGAGCCAGGAGTCTCTATGGCCCCCTCCATGACATGTGTCCTAATTTGGCCTTGCCTACTGCACTAACCCTTGTATTTCATAGTCTTATCAATGTGTCTGTATTTGTATGGACATTATGTGCACAGCTCCTAGAGAGTCTTATAAATTGACCAGAAGGATAAGTGGAGCGATTTTTTACCATCTCTTCCAAAATGTGAGACATAATACTGATCTTAATAGAAATAAATGTTGAAGAGGTACTTCAAAAAAGAAAGCATTTTATCTATGAAGATCCCTTACAAAATGAGTTTGTTTTATTATTTCTTTCCATAACAGCTGTAAGCACCTATCTTTTTATCAGAGGAAAAAAGAAGTAGATAAGATAGGATCCCTGAGCTCAAGGAGCTTACTGTCTTTTCTTCAAGGAATTCACAGAGTGGTCAAGGTCACCAAACTAACTGCTCACTAGAGGTAGAAGTTCCATGTTTGGAAATGCAGAGAATCAGGAAAACTTTAGATGAGAGACAGAATGTCAACTCATTTTAAGTTTGGATGTGACTTCAAAAAGCGGTCAGTCCAGATGGAAGAGATGATGCAAGAGACCAGCATGCTTGAGAAAAGATGACTTGATTTCCCCACAGAACAAAGTTAACACTTAAACAACTTAATTGTAAATTTTAAGTCACAAAATTTTTAAAAGAGTGGAGAGAGCAATGTCTCCCTCCCTCCTTTCTTAAACAAGAAAGCCCAGTTTAATAAATACTTTACCAAGGCATCTGCTTAAACTTTTGCTATTCACTCAAGCATCTGTATGAAAAGGAGTCTGGTCTTCTCTAGCCATGCTGCAAGATACTGGTAAGGAAAGCTGTTTGAACTTCCTCAGAACACTAACATTTAATACTCCTTAAGTATCCCACAGGAAAAGAAGGTAAGTCAATATTTTCTCAAGTTGATACATAATTGAATTAGAGTTTTACTTAACTTAATAAATTGCCACCTGGGATAATAGAACCAAGAACAGCATTCAATTTCGGTTCTGGATCAATTGTGTTTTCTCACTGGAAGTCTAAGTGTCTGTTACCATGACTCCTAGAGGCATCAGGGCAAAAAAACTGTTTTCAGGGAAGTGCTTGGAACAAGCTGGTTAGTCACACCTGGCTCAAGCGAAGGGCCCTCACACTTATCTTGACCAACCCATGTGCAGTGAATCTTCAGCTGCCTAGGCAGGGAGGAGAGTTGAATTTCCAAAAGTTATGATGTGACTTCACTCATTCAGACTTACTGTCACCAAACCTACTGGTGAGATTCATTATGAAGATCTCAGAAGCTTGCCCTTCTGACATTATCAGAGCGTGTCTCCAATCTCTCTGTGCCAACTTCCTGCTGTAACCTTTAGATAAGTAAACCAAATTTGATTTATCCAGTGGGTGGGCTCTGCCTGGTTACTCCATCAATCCCAACCTATTTTTGATTTATGTTCATGCTAACTCCTCCATAACCCAATTTTTAAAATCAAAAATGTCTTCATTCAGATAATAAATTCGAAGGAACATCATGACTTTCTACAAATCCCTTCAAAAGATTAAACCCAAAAGGCTAGGTGTACAAGGTTGTTTGGTTTTGTTTCATTTTTCCACAGTGATACAAGTAAACACTGATGACATGGAATAAACCCACCAGGAGGTGGATTTATAAGTTCTTATATTTACCATACAGTATATATTATAACTACCGCAAAAGACGAGGAATAGTTGGAAAGCAAATCTTTACTGAAAAACAAACCTTTAACAGGAGGTCTAAGAGTTTCCCAAAGGAATGAATTTAAAAGTTGTTTAAATTCAGGCTAAATAAATCCAGAAGGCTATTTCTGAGAGAACCAGGGCTTCTTGAGGGCTGAGCTGCCTGTCTCTGGCCAGTTAGCCAGAGTTTTCTATCATCTTGCCCCTGGCAGCCTCCGCATCTCCAAGAAGCAGCTGAAACTGCCAGAAGCAGCACTGAAGTTGCAAAATACACTGAAGCTGAAAACTGGGAAATGGTCCTTGCCTTCTTTAGGCTTTGAAACTCATAAAACACACATCTATTTTTAATAGGAAAAAGGCGCCCTTGAAATCACCTTCATTTTAAGTACCCAAGCCAAGCACAATGATTCTAGGGTGCTGTTATTACCCCATCTGTAACTGAAAGACATTCCCCTGGCACTCAGAAGTCCTACCTAACTCTTCCAATATTCTATCACCTAATTCCTAACAGACAATCAAAGAATAATCTACTGAATGACACATGTAAGTGCATAAGACTGAATAAAATCACTTAAAATGGGTGGAAAGTGAAAGTGCGAGTCGCTCAGTCATGTTTGACTCTTTGCAACCCCATGGACTATAGATCACCAGGGTGCTCTGTCCATGGAATTCTCCAGGCAAGAATACTGGAGTGGGTTGCCATTCCCTTTTCCAGGGGATCATCCCAACCCTGGGATCGAATCTAGGTCTCTGACATTGCAGGGAGATTCTTTACCACCTAAGCCACCAGGTAAGTCCCCAAATCGATAGAAGGTATTTATGATTTGGTTTTTACAGTGTTTAGAAACTTTTCTTTGTTTTGAAAAGAGTAACAATAGCAACAATCTGGCCTTTGAGGTTCTAGAGGAGAATATGAGTATTTCACCAATTTCTTAGCCAGTAGGGCAGAGAGAACAAGTTTACAAAGTCAGCTTGTAGTTGGTGTTGTTCAGTCAGTAAGTCCTGTCTGACTTTTTGTGACCCCATGGACTATAGCCTGCCAGGCTCCTCTGTCCTTCACTATCTCCCAGGGTTTGCGCAAATTTATGTCCATTGAGTTGGTGATGCTAACAATCTCATCCTCTGCTGCCCTCTTCTCCTTTTGCCTTCAGTCTTTTCCATCTCAGAGTCTGCTACCTTCCTGTTAAATGTCACTTTACAATCTCTAATTCAGTGTGATTTCACTGTCCCCAGCATTACCTGGCCTTCCAATCACATTTCGCATAGTAAGGAAGTAGGGCAGGAGGCACATATCAGTGGATAACTACTATCAGACACAGTTGTTTATAATTGCCTGTGCAATATCACACAACATCAGAACCTTCCCTTGCAGCAAGTTTTTATTTCGTTTGATGAACTGCAGCCTGGTTCAATTTCACCTGCTCCCTAAATCTTTCCCTGCTTGTATATCTCTCTTCATGCTTTTGGAAATGATCTTCAGGTCCATTCTGGAGTAACATAACATTCGATGATTTTCTGAAGCAAAATTGAAATTGATCGAAAGATCCCTATTATATCACAATAACTAAGGGGAAAAGATAATCACAAAAGAACAGGGTTTTATAAATTTTCCTCTTCCTGAATAAAATAAGTGACCAATTTGGTCTTAGCAATAAAAGCTGGACAAAAACTCAGTATTTTAAAAAATACAGTCACACTTTACATTCACATGGGAGCGATGCAGGCAAGAGTTGAATCCCAGCTTTTCCTGTCTCTCACTACCTCTGTAACCTTGAAAAATTTGCTTAACATCTGTGGGCCTCTGTTTTCTCATCTACTAAATGGGAGAAATAAAAAACTCCTTCACAGGATTAAATGAGACAACATAATTAAATGAGACAATACAAACAAAGCTTATAAAAGAATACTGTAAAAAAAAAAGTGTGTGCAGTAAATGTTAGTTATTAAGTAAAAATGTCACATTGAGAAATCCAAGAATTAAAGCCTTTGTTTTCTGAGTTCTGTCTATAGCCAAAGCCTTTCATGCCCCTGAGCAAGCAGGAAAGTGCCCAAATAACACCTCAAATAATTGAAAGCCAGTCTGGCTTGAACGGAGGCTTAGGTCCAAATTGTTTCCAAGTTTCATGGATTAGTGCTAATTGTCCCATGGTGTAAGCCTAATTTTGCTCTCAATAAATTACTGGTTCACATTTTTGGTGTGGTCCTCAAAAGCAATCTAACCTACATTATTCCAGATGGGTTATTTCAAATACAGTTTGAAAAATGGGAAGAGAGTGTAATCGTTAACCCTTAGAATTTACAACAAGATTACAAAATGTTTCATTAACTACCAGAGCTGATAGTAAAGTGTCAATTACAGTACTTTCCAAGTAGGTAAATTCAGGACAATCTGCTTGTTCCCTGGAACTTCTTATTCACTCCACTCGCCCAGCCCTCCTACCACGGCTGCTACCCAGCCTTGACCACCGTGTAGAGGGGAGAGGACGGGCCCGGCTGACAAGAAGAAATGCCATGCTGCCGTGAATATCACACATGAGGGCATACACAACTTTATACATCACAAGAGCAAACTGTGGCAGAGAATGGCAGGATGACCATATTTTTGCTTCATTATGGAGTTCAGGGCCAAATATTTCATACCTATCTTAACTTCTGAACTACAAAGATCTATTAGATGGTTTTAAACCATCATTGGGCTTCCATGAGAATGCCAAATTATCAATGTTAGAAGGGTCCTGAGAGATCATGCATCTTAGGGGCTTTTAATTAATGAAATGATCAAGGGGTGGTGATTTGTAAGAATATGAGGAAAGCTAGTGGCCCTCTCCCTACCTCACACTTGTGTGCACACACACACAGGCAAAAGCAGAACATCTGTGTACAAATGTCAAGTTTCCCAGGTCTCCTGAAATCCATTCATGATTATCCTAGTCATTCATGGACCTAGCCTAAGGCCATCTGATCTAAATCCCATATTTTAAAAATAAAATTAGAAAAAATGAAGCCCAGTAGGATTAGAGCAAAATTAAGTGACTTGCTTGACAAAACCCTTTGGGTAAAGCTGAGACCAAAACCCACCTCTTCTGACTCCTAGTTAAATCCTTTTTTTCACAAGCAGCTTCCTTTCCTGTCTTCCATTACCTGGGTGGCAAGAATACTTGCCTGCTTCATACAGTTCTTGGATGGAATATTTACTAAAACGTTTACACATCATAAGTGTTTGCAAGTCATTCCTTACAAAATTGTAGTTTTTGCCATTATTTGCACAACAACAGCTACCAGGGAGGTGAATTAAGCGAATTAGGTCTTTACTGTACAGTAATTCTTATATTGTGTACTCAGATTCAGCCCTGATAAATATAATATAGTTATTGTACAAACAAATTTTTTCAAATACTGATAAAGGTCTACGTTATTAAAGCTTTAATTTCATCTTTATCCACAAGAGCTTAGAAATTTTCTTCCATGGAGGGAGGGGAATGTAGACACATTTGGGTTTTTTTTTTTTTTTTTTTTTGTTTGCTGTTGGGTTTTCCCAGGTGCCCCAAATTAAACTAACACACTCTCTGGCTATCACTCAAACTGAACTGACGCTGCTACTGCTTTCCCAGATCCTTCTAAAAACTAAAGGATTTTGTTCTGGCATTTTAATCAGTGATTAACTACTCCCTTCTTTTTCCTGCTGGGTTAAGTAAAAGATCCATATGCCGGGTGTTGTAGGGAATTTGTTAGGCTGTAGATCATAGCTGTGGTGCAAGACATGATGCGTCTCAAGGGAACTAATGAAGCCATAAGGAATGTAAAGAGTCACCGGGTTAAAGCCACATTAGGACAGCTGTTAGGTTAATGAGGGCCCTGCTTTGGAGAGGAGGTCACTGTACAGAAAAATATGAACCACTCTTTATTGGTTTGATCCCTTGTCCTCTGGAAGTTAATGGGCCATTCTTACTCTCCTCCACATTTCCTGAACCAGATGCGAGTGCCCGGTGCTGTACAAGCTGCACGTGGTTGGGATGAATTCTGTCTCCACGTACTTGTCTTTGGCGAATGCAGCGAGGAGGCAGAGGAGCAGGGAGCACTCTTCTCAGTTTTCCATCACGCTCTCTGTTTGATTTCTTTAAATCCAGTGTTTATTTTTTGACTCTGAGTTCAGAACTGATCTCCAGTCTGTCTTAAGGGCAGACCCAGTATGTGGGCTTGGCCAGCCTGGGGGGATAGGGACCAGACCCTGGGATATAGAGGGCACGCAATAAAGGTTTGTCGAAAGAAAGGAAGAACAAATGGACCTCAACTTCACATTTAAACTAGGTGATCACAGAACTATAATAAAAGCAGACAGATTTCATGTAAATCATACGGAAGAGCCTGGTAGGCTGCAGTCCATGGGGTCGTGAAGAGTCGGACACGACTGAGCGACTTCACTTTCACTTTTCACTTTCATGCATTGGAGAAGGAAATGGCAACCCACTCCAGTGTTCTTGCCTGGAGAATCCCAGGGATGGGGGAGCCTGGTGGGCTGCCGTCTATGGGGTTGCACAGAGTTGGACACGACTGAAGTGACTTAGCAGCAGCAGCAGCAGCAGCATTGTTATATAATTATAATATGTACACTGTATATGTTACTATAAATAATATGATATGATATCATACATTATATATGCTATATAAATATGATATATGAGTATATGTTACTATAAATAATATGTGATATATATATATACACATCATGATTTGTGGTTGAAAAAGTGTTAGTCATTCAGTCATATATGACTCTTTGAGACACCATGGACTGTAATCTGCCAGGCTTCTCTGTCCGTGGGATTCTCCAGGCAGGAGACTGGAGTGGGTTACCTACCATTCCTTTCTCCAGGGGATCTTCCCAACCCAGGAATTGAACTCAGGTCTCCTGTATAGCAGGCAGATTCTTTACCATCTGAGCCACCAAAGAAGCCCAGCTTGTGGTTAGAAGTGGTCATTTCTGGGAAAGAGCACTATATCCCAATGTACTAAATACAGGGATTGAATAGGTCCAGCTGCAAAACATTTGTGCTATAAATCCCAGCATATCTGGGACTCTTCGCTGCATGTACCTCCAGCTCACACAATCAGATGCCTACATTCCACCTTCCACAGCAGTTCTCTCCTTTCCATTCCCACTGCCGCTGACCTATTTCATGCCCACCACCTTCAATGCCCTTTGCGTCAAGTTTAGCTGCCTTGCCTGAAACCCAAGCTCGCCACAAAATGTATGTAAGCACTCAAAATTTCACTATTGTTTATGCACCACCCCTACAGTCCACAGAGTGCCTGGTACATAACAAGGATCCCTGAAGTGGTGAGTGAATAACAAGAATTGACACACCTCTCTATATGCTATGTCTGATAGAATCATGTTCTGCCCAGAATGATAACTGAAGTTAAGAATGCACATTTCCTAAGTACCAAAAAATAAACACTAAGAAAAGACCCTGATGCTGGGAAAAATTGAAGGCAAGAAGAAAAGGAGGTGACAGAGGATGAGATGGTTGGATGGCATCTCTGATTCAATGAACATGAATCTGAGCAAACTCCAGGAGCTAGTGAAGAACTGGCATGCTGTAGTTCATGGGGTTGCAAAGAGTCAGACAAGACTTAGTGACTGAACAAAAACAGCAAGAATACAAAGAAAGCAAACAGATTTCCAATCAGCTTCCTTCCTGCCACCCTACCACTCCCTCTATTTAACCAAACTGAACTGTTCACTGTTTCCTCAACATGACTAGAGAGAAAATGAAAGTTCATCTGACATGTAGCTCATGTGCGTCCAGCCCTCTGTGCTTCTGCTCATTATTCTGTTACTAAAATGCTCTCCCACCTACCCTGCCCCTTGAATATCTATCTAGACCCAGAAGTCCATCTGATCCCTCCCTTCTTCATGAGCCCCGCTTTTTTACCCCAACAAGATCTCACACCTTTCCTCCTCTCAGCTCTCACTGCACTTCATCTCTCTCTAATACACTTATCATATCAGCTTTGCTCTCAAATTATTTGTGTGTTTACTTTATTACCCCATTAAACACTAGTTCTTTGAGAAATTTGTCTTCATTCATCTTGGTGTTCCTTGACTTTCCTAGCACTGTGATGATCAGATAGAAAGTCAAGCTGAGAAAAGCAATCTGACTTGGCTCTGCAGACTATAAGAGGCTATTCCAGAACAATCTGTGATGGGAGAGATAGCTAGAAGCATAGGGGAAGGTGTCAATCAATCTAGAGACCACATCAACTGCCTACTTCGCTGCTGAGTCCTCAGTCTCACTCTGACTATGAAAGTCAAGTATCTGGGAATAACATGACATTTCTGGATCAGGTGACTTCAACTCCTGGGCCAGTAAAGAATTCCAGGATACCTTGAGGCACTTGTAATCTTTCCATCAGTGCTTTTCTACCTTGGGGAGACTGTTCATCATTCATAATGAAACATTATTCAATCACCCAATAGAAACAAATTATACCCAGGTAGCCTTTCTCCAGGGTTCAGAACACTTCTAAGTTGAAAAGGTAATTTTACATGTTCTTAAAATAATACAGTTACTTGAAAAGCTTCTGGACTTAAAGAAAGGGATTTTACCTTATACAACTTTGCACTTCATCATGACTGAATGGCTACAGAGAGGAAATATATGGAATCCAATTACCGTGATCACTTACTAGCTACATGACTTTGGGTAGTTACTTAAATTCTCTGAGTCTCAGTATCCTCATCTATAAATTGGAGACATTAATAGTAACAACCTAGGTTTTAATGATAAGTAAATGAGTTAATCCATATAAAGCATTTAGAATAGTGCCTGGCACACAACAACATCTCAAAACTTCGTTGTCATCCCTGTACCACCCCCAAAATCTATGCATTCCCTGGTACATAACAAGGATCCCTGAAATGATGCATGAGTAACACGAGTTGACATTCTTCTCTGTGTTACATTTGATACAATTATTAACACATTCTCCTGGTAATGACAACCAAAGTCTAAAATAAGAACGTACATTTTCACAAATACAAAATATACTAATAGAAATAAAGCTAATTAAATAGATCACAGTTTTAAATCAATACATATAAAATACTCGTATCAAACAATGTGACAGAAAAGCCAAATATAGCCATCATATCAATAATTGGACTTACCGAACTATTAAGAGGAAAAAGAACCTTTTCTGACTTACTGGTTAGCATAGTAAAATGTTGCTGTATCCCACAGACATACCTTGATGAAGGGGGCAGGGGCCGGGGAGGGGGCAGAGGCGGGGTGGGGGGTGAGGAGCAGGGGCCGGAGGTAGTTGGACCACACAAGTGCAAATAAAAAGAAAAAAGACATCATGATATTGTTATCATGACAAGGCAAAATGTAAAGGAAAGAAATCAGAAAGGGAGAACTTTATAATGTGAGAGGCTACCATTCACAATGAAGGACCATTCCTAGCATAGTTACTTTCTTGGTTTGAAATACACCTTAGAGAAGAAGATGCTCTTGTTCCCTTTCTGGGTTTACGCAGGACAGGATGTTGGGATGTTGGTACCTGTACTCGGGCCTCCGTAAGCTTTGCCCTCTGGGCCAGTTCCTCCCTGGTGTAAATATCAGGATAGTGGGTTCTCTCAAAAGCCCGCTCCAGTTCTTCAAGCTGTTCTGCTGTGAAGGTGGTGCGGCTCCGGCGCTGTTTCCTCTTGAGGGGTAAGTCTGGTTCAGAGTCGATGTCAGAGCCTTCATCTGATTGGGGAGCCGAGGCTAAAAAGCACAGGAGAAAAGAAGTGATCTAATGTGTGTCAACAAACAAGTCGGTGGCATTTCCTGCTAGCCTCATGGTTAGGATTCTGGACTGTCACTGCCAGGGCCCAGGTTTGATCCCTGGTCAGGCAACTGAGATCTTGAAAGCCGCTTGCTGGGGCCAAAACATGGGGGGAAAAAAGTCTGACCAAGATAGAATGACTCAAATCCTAGTGTAAAGTACACTGCCGAAGTCCTCCCATGGACACCAAGCCCCTCCTTGCAGGAGTACATTAAATAGTATTTAATCTCTTCCCCAACCCCATCTCCAGGCTCCCCCAGGCAGAAATAATTGCTCTCTGCATCTGTCATTCTAAGTGCATTACAAGCTCTTAAAAAGCAAGGACAGGCCTCCTCCATTTTTTCTGGCCCTCACCCTTAGCATTTAATGGATACTTGGTTCTTGTCCAATATGAATCACATTTAAGTTGGTTCCTGATAAATTTTCACCAGCTTTTAGACCAGGAGAAAATTTGTTAAAGAGTGATTTTTAAAAATAAATATTCCAAAACTGACTTTGTATCTAAAAAGGCAATAACAGTAAACTATCACAGGAATACTATAAATCTGTGGACTGTACCACTCTTATCGACATTGTACAGGAGATAGGAATCAAGACCATCCCCAAGAAAAAGAAATACAAAAAAGAAAAAAGGCTGTCTGAGGAGGCCTTACAAATAGCTGTGAAAAGAAGGGAATCGAAAATCAAAGGGGAAAAGGAAAGATATATCCATTTGAATGCAGAGTTCCAAAGAATAGCAATGAGAGATAAGAAAGCCTTCCTCAGCGATCAATGCAAAGAAATAGAGGAAAACAACAGAATGGGAAAGACTAGAGATCTCTTCAAGAAAATTAGAGATACCAAGGGAACATTTCATGCAAAGATGAGCTCGATAAAGGACAGAATTGATAGGGACCTAACATAAGCAGAAGATAATAAGAAGAGGTGGCAAGAATACACAGAAGAACTGTACAAAAAAGACGTTCATGACCCAGATAATCATGATGGTGTGATCACTCACCTAAAGCCAGACATCCTGGAATGAAGTCAAGTGGGCCTTAGAAAGCATCACTATGAACAAAGCTAGTGGAGGTGATGGAATTCCAGTGGAGCTCTTTCAAATCCTGAAAGATGATGCTGTGAAAGTGTTGCACTCAATATGCCAGCAAATTTGGAAAACTCAGCAGTGGCCACAGGACTGGAAAAGGTCAGTTTTCATTCCAATCCCAAAGAAAGACAATGCCAAAGAATGCTCAAACTACCAACAATTGCACTCATCTCACACGCTAGTAAAGTAATGCTCAAAATTCTCCAAGCCAGGCTTCAACAATATGTGAACCGTGAACTTCCAGATGTTTGAGCTGGTTTTAGAAAAGGCAGAGGAACCAGAGATCAAATTGCCAACATCCTCTGGATCATCGAAAAAGCAAGAGAGTTCCAGAAAAACATCTATTTCTGCTTTATTGACTATGCCAAAGCCTTTGACTGTGTGGATCACAATAAACTGTGGAAAATTCTGAAAGAGATGGGAATACCAGACCACCTGACCTGCCTCCTGAGAAATCTGTATGCAGGTCACGAAGCAACAGTTAGGACTTGACATGGAACAACAGACTGGTTCCAAATAGGAAAAGGAGTACGTCAAGGCTGTATACTGTCACCCTGCTTATTTAACTTATATGCAGAGTACATCATGAGAAACGCTGGGCTGGAAGAAGCACATGCTGGAATCAAGATTGCCGGGAGAAATCTCAATAACCTCAGATATGCAGATGACACCACTCTTATGGCAGAAAGTGAAGAGGAAGTAAAAAGCCTGTTGATGAAAGTGAAAGTGGAGAGTGAAAAAGTTGGCTTAAAGCTCAACATTCAGAAAACGAAGATCATGGCATCTGGTCCCATCACTTCATGGGAAATAGATGGGGAAACAGTGTAAACAGTAGCTGACTTTATTTTTCTGGGCTCCAAAATCACCACAGATGGTGACTGCAGCCATGAATTAAAAGATGCTTACTCCTTGGAAGGAAAGTTATGACCAACCTAGATCAGATGAGATCAGATCAGATCAGTCTCTCAGTCGTGTCCGACTCTTTGCGACCCCATGAATCGCAGCACGCCAGGCCTCCCTGTCCATCACCAACTCCCGGAGTTCACTGAGACTCACGTCCATCGAGTCAGTGATGCCATCCAGCCATCTCATCCTCTGTTGTCCCCTTCTCCTCTTGCCCTCAATCCCTCCAAGCATCAGAGTCTTTTCCAATGAGTCAACTCTTTGCATGAGGTGGCCAAAGCATATTCAAAAGCAGAGACATTACTTTGCCAACAAAGGTCTGTCTAGTCCTTTGGATGTGAGAGTTGGACTATAAAGAAAGCTGAGTGCCAAAGAATTGATGCTTTTGAACTGTGGTATTGGAGAAGACTCTTGAGAGTCCCTCGGACTACAAGGAGATCCAACCAGTCCATCCTAAAGGAAATCAGTCCTGGGTGTTCATTGGAAGGACTGATGCTGAAGTTGAAACTCCAATACTTTGGCCACCTCATATGAAGAGCTGACTCATTGGAAAAGACCCTGATGCTGGGAGGGATTGGGGGCAGGAGGAGAAGGGGACGCCAGAGGATGAGATGGCTGGGTGGCATCACCGACTCGATGGACATGGGTTTGGGTGGACTCCGGGAGTTGGTGATGGACAGGGAGGCCTGGCGTGCTGCAGTTCATGGGGTCGCAAAGAGTCGGACATGACTGAGCAACTGAACTGAACTGAACTGACTGCTCCTTATAAGAAAAACCATGTTAAATTTACTATCTCATTACCAGGTATTAGGAAATGCTTTAAGGGGAGTTTAGATATTGTTAATGTAAGTCTCAAGAACAGAAGCAGCATAGTCTAGTGAATTGTTTCTAAACAGAGATTCAGAGTCTGGATCTCTGCTGAATGGACAGGCAGCTGCTCAGAACAGCTGCCTAATTTGAGGTATAAACTAACAGTAAAGAATCTGCCTGTAGCGCAGAAGATGGGTTCTATCCCTGGGTCAGGATACCCAGTCCAGTATTCTTGCCTGGAGAACCCCATGGACAGAGGAGCCTGGCAGCCTATACAGCCCATGGGGTCGCAAAAAGTCAAATATGACTGAGAGACTTAGTGGACAAACCAGTAAACAATCCACCAGCCAAGTTAAAAAATTAAAATAAAAAAAAATAGAGTGATACCAGTACTCTAACTTGAGGAACGCAGTGCAAAAATGAAAATGCAGGACCCTATGTTCAAAAGTTCATCATGAATTTCAAGATGGCAACAACAGAGCATAAAAGTAATCACAGGGCCCCTGTCTGCACAGGGGGCCCTGGGTGACTGAATAGGTCACATGGCCCTGAAGACAGCCTTGCTGCAGCCCCCTCCACCAAAGCTTGAATTTGCCTGTGTATGAGCACAATCAGGGAAAACCTCCAAACTGAGTATGCAGGTGCCTATGAAAGAGGAGCAGGAGCTGGGAAATTAAGTAGAAATCTGTGTTCGTGATGCAATTTGGTGTGTGTGACATAACAGTAACCGAGCACCTGTTGGCCAACAGCAGGTTCTGCAGTTTGAGGACGCATCACACAAGGGTTCTCAGTAGGAGAGCAGTCCTCTCTCAGAGTCCTGGACCTCAGGGCAGTGGCAGAGGCTGTCAGGGGGCTGTCAGACCATAAACTCTGAGCACAGTGCAGGAGTTGGAGCCACCATGCTCCTGAACATATCCAAATGCACTCAGAAAACTCCCCAAACAACTGGGGGATCCTCTGGGGAAAGGGCCTATGTATGCTGCCAGCCAGAAAATTGTAGATTACTAATGGGCTTCCCAGGTGGCACAGTGGTAAAGAATCCACCTGCCAACGCAGGAGATGAAAAAGACATGGATTTGATTCCCTGGGTGAGGAAGATTCCTTGGAGAAGGAAATGGCAACCCATTCCAGTATTCTAGACTGGAAAATCCCATGGACAGAGCAGCCTGGTGGGCTACAGTTCATGGAGTTGCAAACAGCTGGACATGACTGAGTAGACATACACAATGTCAAGGTAATTCATTTGCCCCCTCAGGCCTGAGGACTTGGGGAAATGCAAGGGGTGCTAGAAACAATCTTAAAATGTAGTATCTCCTACAATACCAATTTTCTTTTCTCTTGAGCTCAAACTTAATTCTGCCCCATAGAAATTTTAAATTTCATTCAAATTTAGAATAAGCTATAATTTGCCCCAAAAATGTACCCATACAAAAGAACTCATAAATATAATTCTAAGTTTTCTATTACTTTTACATTTTATTCACATTCAAATACTGTGAAATTAAGAAAGTAAATTAATAATATATATGACAAATTAAAGAAAACCAATTCTGGTATATAAAAGCAAAAGGTAATTATAATATATAATGCTCTACTGTGTGTTGGCCATTATGCTTGGTTTTTCAATTATGTTATCTAATTTAATATAAAATGGTCTAATTTAATATAAATCTTATTTTAGGATATTTTAGCATTAACTGAAAGAAAGAAAAATAGACTTTCTTTAAGTATGGGAGTATTTTACAGGAGTATAACATGCTGACTGCATGCTGCAGTCCATGGGGTCGCAAAGAGTCGGACTCAACTTAGCAACCGAACTACAAACATTAACTTGCTAAAAAATATGTTGTGCGTTGTGTGCTAAACTTAAAAAGCAGCCAATACAACTTACATGTGTCTACCTTTAATAAATGTGAACCAAATTAAAAGAATAATAATTTGTGCATAATTGTAGGGCTGCTGAGTGGTTCTCAAACCTCTAGAGCATCAGAGCTACTGGATAAACTTGTTAAAACTCAGATGGCTGTCCCTTCATCTGATTTCATTGGTACGGAAGGGGCTCTGAGAAGTCACATTTCTAAGACATTCCCTGGTGACTGATGCTGATTTTACTGATCCTGGACTGACACTTTGAGGACCACCTCTATAGAATATTCCAGACTAGTTATTTGCTTCCCCTGCAAAATTCCTGAGTATATAAAATATTTTTCCACCACAATTTATCCAAAAACTTGCCCCTACTTGCCCCTTCAATTATAAATAATATACTCAAGAAACAAATTACTCATCCGCCTAAGAAGAAAATAAATTTTTATAAAAAGTATTCCTTCCATGCTTTCAGTTTTTGTTGCCTTGACTTTTTTGTCTAATGTGAATTCAAGTAAAAAACTTGACAGCATTTAAGAACTGACCTAAATCTCTCCTCTGCCTGTGAGAACTTTAAATCTATGCTTGCACTTTCTCTTACTCTGATCCCATTAGGATAATAGTATGTGGAAATTTTCATGTTTCCTTTGGGAGTCTCTGGGGCTATTAAATCCTCCCAAGTAAATATGATGTGCCATGCACTGTCAGGTCAATTAATCAAAATCATCGCTAGTTTCTGGAGAAAAATGGCTGCTTAGATGTACAAGAACCAGCCAGAGCTAATTCTGAGGGTCAAGACCACTGTTTCAACTTAACAGTTAATGCCCGCCCACCTCTACCCTCCCCCAGAATATAAACTCTGTGAGCTTAAGTCCCTTCCTTTGCCTTGTTCATTGCTAGAACTACTGCTGAAACATAATACGTGCTCAATAAATACATGCTGAATGGCTAGAAGTACAGGAGAAAAATTCAGTTTTGAACTAAAATTTACTTCTCTGCCATCATTTTAGATCTTCAAAATGGAAATTCTGCTCTTATGAGTCACCCACCATTTAGATGAGCTTTGAGGGTGGAAGTTTTGAATCCTTAAAAATTACTTGAAAACTGTTGCAAGCATTTGAATGCAATTGAATATTTTCTGAAGAATAATTATCAATTCAAAGAGGATTGTGATTTAAAAAAAAAAAAGGTGAGGAACTATCAAAAGCCAGTGATGAAAAAGACTCAGACTATCTAAGAATTCAGTAAGACAGCCTTCACCACCAAAAATAAATTTTTCTTTAACAAGTTAGCAAATTACTACTTTTACTTCTAGACTATATATTCAAAAGCAATCCAAAGGTTCCATCTAACTAGGAAAAACTCCAAACAGCATAATTTCAAAGGCACTGAGGAAACGATTTGCCTGATTTTTCTGCTGGAAAATTATCTGAACAAACTGATCGTTTTTGACACTGTGAAGCCACAGTCTTACAAGCTAATTCTAACTTTTCCCCATCTGTGAATTCCAGAGGGATCTGGGTTTTAAAAAATGTTCAGTGAACCACCCTAGATTAATCTACAAGCTAGGAAATACTAGCTCTTTCTAAAGACAGAAATACTACCATTTCTTGTATCACTCAACAGAATTAAAATGTATTAGTCACACAGAACATGGTTTGCAATAATGTCCTGAACTTGAATCAGTTTTTACCAAAAACAAGTCTAAAACTTAAATCCCATTTTGATACACAAACTAAATCATTCCATTGAAGTTCTAGTTTACATATTTAACTTTGTTCAAAACTGAAACAAATTAGATACTAGACACCAAGTTTCTAACCTTGCTAAATATTACAGCAAAGTAAAAACAAGACTTTTTTTTTCAGACAGCTTGACAGAAAGAAATTATATATATTTTTTCTGTGTAGAATATTTAAGCTATGACTTTGAAACTACAAGCAGCATTAACAAGATGATTATCTAAATGTTCATAAATTGCCAGGCTATAGCAACTAGATTAAATATAATTTCTTCAGTCTACTTGTACTGTCTGGCCTTAATACTGAAGGGAGATGTTCGTACATATAAGTTGCTCTATCACATTCTACACCTGCCTTCACAAAGTTTGTTTTATAATTCATTACAGATACTATCCTCCAGTTTGAAATTCTAGAATGGTTCTCATAAGAAAATCTGTATCGATACACAATATAGTTTTTTAAGTGGAAATTTTATTATTTTAAATTGTATAAAAACTCTCAGATTTTATCCCAATCCATGTTATCAGACTTCGAAAGTTTTGACCCTATTACCAAAACCTCTTCACAATCCATTCTCTGATTTATACGTTAGTTTAATTCAATGTCACCAATGAACCTGGAACAAATCTTACCAAGAGGTTGAGAATTTCTCTCCTTTCCTTATGTAACTAGACAAAAATCCTGTAAAGTAAATACTCACCCCATTGCACAGGAAATGGAAAGACTCAGAGAGGTTATTCAGGTCGCACAGCTGGGAAACTAGAATTTGACCCAGGTTTATAGGGCTTCAGAGAACTCTCCCTTCTAGCCTGGAACATCCTAAATAGGTGTTGAGTTCTTCTCTCTCTCTCTCTCTCTCTCTCACACACACACACACACACACACACACACAGTCCTTTTGAAGAGGAATACCAGAAACACACGAAATCAGTAATTCCGATATAAATCATTTAGCTGATTGCCACCACCATTCTCATTTGTCTCAAATTTTCAAAACTTAGACTCAAGCAAAAATCGACAGAAATACAACAGTTTGACAGTGAAAGTGTGAAAATGTTAGTCATTCAGTCATGCCTGACTCTTTGCGACCCCATGGACTATATACAGCCTGCCAGGCTCCTCTGTCCATGGAATTCTGCAGGCAAGAATACTGGAGTGGGTTGCCATTCCCTTCTCCAGGGAATCTTCCCAACCCAGGGATTGAACCCAGATCATCTGCACTGCAGGCAGATTCTTTACCATCTGCCAGGGAAGCCCCCATACTTTGAATATACAAAGAATTCAATAAATATTTGTTGAATTAAATTCAATTGGGAAATTGATAAATCAATTGAATTTAATTCAACAAATATTTATTGAGTTCTTTGTATATTCAAATAAAACACTAGGAAACTAATCAATTTTCCAAGATATTGAATCAATTGAAAAAATTAAAATTGTCTGACCATTTGCAGTCTCCATTAATAATCATCATAGACCCTTGGTCCTAAGATCCAGGGTCAAGCTGGAAAATATTATTGATCACAAGCAGTTGAACTGATCACTCAGTTTATATCTGTATTAAAGCCTTCTTTTTTATATTAAAGGCACCCTGATGAAAGGATATCAAGAGCTATAAGGTAACCTCAAATTCTTTTAAGACAAAAAGGACAGAAATAAAAGTTTGAAATCTGTTGGGCTATTCACAAGTTATTCAGCAGAAACCTCAGTGTGATCGCTGGAAAACGTCACCTTTCACCAGGTGCCTAAGTATTTCAACCTTGTGTTTTATTCTCAATTTTGAAAGAAGTTCATTTCTTCTTTTTCTATGTCCAGCTAATTCTAAGTGTTAGGAGGAAAAATTTTAGTTATCCCAATGATCTCACACTAACTCCCAAAACCAACCTTGGGAAAATGGATATTTTCAGCTTAAAAAAATAAAAAAGGTCAAGCATAGGCAACAATCATACCCCACAGGATTACAAATTCTTCCTTCAGAAACAAACTGGGAGGAGAAGGCTAAAGTCTTACCACCAGCGGACGGACCATGAAGTTTAATTAAAGAAGGAATTACAGAATTAGAGAGTATGTCTTTGTCCGTTAACCCCTTGTGACCTCTTCTGTAGCCTCAGGAAATATTTCATCCTAGTTAACGATATTATACATGAGATCTTACCTCAATTTTATAGGGATTTAGTCACGTGGGATTCTATAATTACTGGTTTCCAGACCAGTATAATTCAGAGATAGGAGACAGGCAAAAAATGGAGAAACAAAATAACTCACAAGAGTGCATTTGGCACACAGTCTTTCTTCTCAGCAAGACCTTTCATTTGAATAATTAAAGAATCAAAACATGACAACCATTTAAACTCTATGTTTGCCCCTGATGTAATACAACGCGATTTACAGACATGGGAGGAGGCCCTGCAGGTTTTGAGGCTGAACTTCCTTGGTCATCGGTCATTTCTTCTTAGACGGCCTCAGACTGAATCACACGGTCCCGGTGTTTTTACTAACCTTTTGGAGCTAAACCTGTCAGCACCGGTCCTCAAATCTGTGTTTCACTGATGAAAGAACAAGAGAAAAATAAAAATGGTTCCTGAGAGCCCCACAAGGTGGTTTCACCCTGTGTTCGACACTGAACGGGTATTTCAGAGTTATATCCCATGAGGTCTTTAACGGGTCAACTTGAAGTTGGATGCACTTACTTGGCATCCAGTCGTAGAACCTCTCGTGTGTTTGAGTTTCACTGTTCAACACAGGAGGAGACAATGGGACAACTAACTGTTTTCTGATCTGAAGTGGTCCTTTTACACTGAGAGAGATGTGAATGACCTCTCTCGTGTTTACTCGGGTGAAAGCCAGGAAGAGTCTGATATTCCCTCACAGCCCCAGAGTAAATGACAAATGACATTTTCCCTTTGTGATCTTTGGGATTTTTGTTGACTTATTTGGAGGCTTTTGTTGGATCCCCAGAAATGGCCTGTGGCCGAGGCCTATTCTACCGATTTCCACGCTCCATCTGTGGAATCCATCAGCGGAGCGTTTACCCTCATTCAGGGCTCTGACACCTGCCTAGCAGGGAGCAGCAGACACAAAGAAAGCCGGAGTGGATGAGAAAGGGGAGGTTGGGTATTTTTTTTTTTTTTTTCCAGAGGCGGGAGGAGGGGGAGGTTGAAATGGACGCACAGTAGGGGTTAATCCAAGCCAGTAGAGAGACTTCAGCACCTGGAAGCTTCTCTTCCACATTAATTCACCAGCTAAAAAGTAATCGGCGATTTTATTTAATGTTTAAAATTGTATATACGTCGAGAGAAAAAAACTCCGCTGAAAAGAACAAACCAAAGTTTTACAACAAAATCCTAAGGTATCTAAGATCTAGCCAGTGTGTGTGTGACCCAACAAATTCTTGAACTTTCCAGAATCCCTAATTCAGAACTGGAATTTGAGTAATTCTGACTGTGTTCGTTGATAAACTAGGAGAGACGGTTTAGTTTATAACCTGATCAGCGGCCTCGTGGGGGAGATGGGCGGGTAGAGGTCTTGTTTTGCTTTTCTAGCCACTACAATTTCTCCCGCAAAATGTGCCAGCCAGCCCAAAAATCTTTAGCAATTACAAAAAAAAAAAAAGCAGGACAGTTGATAGGAAGGATATTCTGGGCTCTCTTGGAAAGGTTCTTTTAGAAACTCTCAATATAATTAAGACCCTCCGGCCCTTCACCTACCCTTGTTCCCGCCCAGCAGCGCCCCCCACCCCCACTTGGGGGCTGCAGAAACGTAACGCCGGTCCCCTCCCCTCTGACCCAAGCCCTTCCCTCGGAAGCTGCCTTCTCACAGCACGGGGTCATTAGAAGGAAAATAAGCTCCTGCCAGGTTGGTGCTAATCAAAATAGCACAAATAAACCCTGACACTCAACAGCTCCCGGAGTCCCCGCTGCCCTGGGAGGAGAGTACAGATTGGTTATGAATATGGCCGGCCGCGGGGGCAGCCCAGAAGGGCCGCGTGTGCCCCGGACCCGGGAGTCACTTGAAAAGGACAACGTGCACCATTGGGTGTTTGTGTAAGATAAGGGCTGCGAAGCAGAGGCTGGCTGTACAACCTAGTTGCCTCCGAAGCATTGCGCTGCATGGCCCCCAAGACCCCCCTTCCCACCCATCCTGAGGTTCCAGTAACACTGAATTTCACGTGCGCGTGAGGTCTCCATCCACTTTACACTAAGGAAACGTATTGAGGGTGGAGCTCTCTTCTCACAGCCACTACCTGACCATGAGTCACTTACAAGGCCTCTTTTGTAAAAATACAGGTTTATTTCTCTCATCCATCTCAGCCCCGCTAGTGATTATTTTTAGGAGCTTTAGAAATGATTATTTTGTATTCCTTGATATGATGAAGTAAAAACAGGCTTCTGCCCTTTCTTTTCCCCTGACACAAGCAACATTTTGCTTAAGGGAGCTACAAAACCCCAAAGGAACTATTTCCGTATCTCCTTCCAAAAGTATAAAAAGGAAGAACTGGTTTGGGGGGGACTCTGACAGTGACTCAGATGAACCCAGTGGCTTCTTAAACCCTTTATTTTGAGACTTACCTGGAACAAGAATTCTAGAAGGAAATGAATCTTTCTCATGGAGCAAAGATGAAGTCACACCTATCTGCCCCTTGCAAATGATTTCTACTGGCACATTTTTGTTTTATTAATAAATTGCTTCTTTAAATTCTGTGGTAACCAGAGTATTTCAGCCACCAGGGTATTTCAAAGAGGAAAAGAGAGAAAAGCCCCAAGAAAATGTGTTGCTATTCAATTAGGAAAACTGATTAGTTAACTAATTAATCAGCTAACAGCTTTCTAAGAATAGTCTCCCTTGATAAGAACTTTCCTCCCTCAAGAGCTTAAAAGTCAGTCATAATTAAAATTAAGAGCCAGAGCTCCCTCTCTGCTGAAGTCTCTGAGTCTCAAAAAACAGTAAACTAGGTTTTGCTTTACTGGGATTGGATTGCAGGGAGCAAAGAAAGGTAATTTGCACACTGAAGGCGAACAGGAAAACAGTAGTTCTGGTGAAAGGAAAAGGGCCAAGTGACTTTTATTTACAATTGCCAAGAGAGAGGCCATTATTGACCATATGTGCCACAATTGCCCTCTTATCACGGGCTGGCCATCATGTCCTTTGGGAGCTGTTAATGAACTGGGTAATTGAGCTGCTGACATGTGTTACCAAAACAAAACAATAGGAAGAAGAGACAAATGAACATTTTATTTGCCAATCAGAGTAGGTTCAGCTTTTCACTGAGCCGCAGCTAAGTAACTGACTGAATACATAAAACAGTGCATTGAAAGCAAGCAGATGCAGACACAATAATAGTTAACTGACAGCTTATGGCCCATCTGTGCTTAACATTTTGTTAAAGAAATTACTTGACTTGCTAAAGAGACAAATCATACAGCTGCCCCAAGTGCTGCATTATAAGAGATAAATCATTGGCTAACCTGTTTCATGCTTAAAATGACAATGCTTATTAGCAGTTATGTTGGGATATTTTGTCATCACAGCTTGACACAGTTATTACTTACTAAAAATGTGACAACTCATGGGTATTCAACAGAATTGAGTCAGGAAAGAAAAGCTGGACACAGCAAACAATTCGAAAGAACAATAGGCATTTTTCATCTCTCAGGGTTAACTATGCATTTCTAAGATGTCATGAATGGGAAAAAAAAAAATTAACCCAATGAAACAGAAGATTGTGTTCCCTATGGTAATTATATCTCTTTCTTCCACTTATACCTTATTCATTCAGACTTGTAGAGTATTAGAAATACTCTCATTCTGGGTTGCTTACTATTAATATCACCAGTGATATCAGTTTAAGAAATAATTGTGTCAAGCCCTTTTACTCTCCCAAACATACTCACTTTCCTTTCCTCCTATGGAAAAATATTTCTTTAATAGGGAAAGAAAAACCATGTCACAAAACACTCTCTTTATGAGGAGATTTAGCTTATGTTTCTGTTCCTGCATCTGAATTGAAACCACATTTTTTGATCCAAGTGTGGTTCATCCACTACAATGTAGAACAATTTAATTCTGAAGTCATTTCTGTGTAAACTGGTTAACTAGAGGCAGAACATGGATCTCTCAAAGACCTTCTTGTGATCGCTTCTTCAAAGTTCTGGGCAAAATCAACTCAATAATAATAATAAGGATATTTTTAAAAAGCTGTTATTCACTGATTTGCTGACAGCTTAAGATAGCCCACCTCTGCTTCTGGCATTCTTTTTGTGCATATTCTTTCAAAGTTCCCGAGACCCCATATGAGTACTGTCATCCCCATCTTATAGATGACAAAAAATGAGATCTCAAGAGTCCTGTAACTTACCTGATCCATGAGAACTAAGATAAGCTGCCTAAATATTAGATCTTAAATATCAAATATACACTTTTATTAGCATTGTCTTTTGAGGAGTAAGTTGGTTCAACCAGTGAGGTGGGCTGAGAAAAAGACTGGCCAGTATCAACACATTTTTTCTTCCTGGTCACAGTCAACTCTATAAATTCGTTGTGAAAACATGACCATAAAAGGTGAGTGATATTTTCCATGGTGGTTGGTGTATGTGAAATTATGTTATGTGCAGTCACTAAGAAAGAATTCTGCCTATGAAACCCAAACCTTAGCCATATTCACAGAGCTTTAAATAAAACACAATTGACAAAGAATCACCCTGCTTTTATTTTCCACGACTGAATATTTTTGATATTATGTGCATTGGTCATTTAAAAGTCAACAAATAAACTAAGGTTGAGTATATAAAAGAGGTGACAAGTTACACAGCCTTTCAGAGGGCAGAAAACAAAAGAACGCTTTTGCCACTCTTATTAAGACAAGACAACCTGCTGCTGCTGCTGCTGCTAAGTCGCCTCAGTCATGTCCGACTCTGTGCGACCCCATAGAGGGCAGCCCACTAGGCTCCCCCGTCCCAGGGATTCTCCAGGCAAGAACACTGGAGTGGGTTGCCATTTCCTTCTCCAATGCAGGAAAGTGAAAAGTGAAAGTGAAAGTGAAGTCGTGTCTGACTCCTAGCGACCCCATGGACTACAGCCTACCAGGCTCCTCCATCCATGGGATTTTCCAGGCAAGAGTACTGGAGTGGGGTGCCATTGCCTTCTCCGTAAGACAACCTAGAGATACACAAAACCTAAACAACCAAACTTTGTCAGGATCAGCATGACTGAAGATGTTTGGAAAAGAGAAGAAAGTCAGGTTTAAGAAGAAAGTTAAATACTGCAGTTTTGGTGCCAGAAACCTACCAAAGGAGGTAAGAAGATAAATGACTAAGAGACTTGAAATACAGAACAAAACACTTAGAGAATTACAGAATTATCAGAAGAAACTTTAGGACAATCCTTTCATTCTGCAGCTGAAGGTCAGAGAGAGCAAGGGGGGTTGCCTCAAATCACACATCTTTCAGTAAACATTTACTGAAAGCCTAAGGTTTGTCTGATATTGTCCTTGGCACTGGGGATGCAAGTATGATGCTTAAACTCAGAAAGTAAAACTTAAATCACCTAACTCACACTCCAGTGCTCTTTCCACTGAATCCAAGTCCTGTATCAGTATATACAGAAGGTAATACAGCCATGCCCCGAGGCAACAGAAAGATTAAGTGGTCTCTCAAGGCTGAAAAACTCTGATACATTATTTACTAAATAACAGAGCCATAGATTCTGTGTGCCTGTGATCTTTAATATAGAGATCAAATTAATACATAAATGCTTTAAGTGACACCTCCCATATGGCATTTCAAGATTGGTTTTTTTTTTGCTTTTCGTTTTCTGTCGGGTTCCATAACGAAGAAAAGAAACAGCGCAGGAAGCTTGTTTTGAAAATCCAAATCTTATCTGGGTCAATTACTGCTTGTTGGAAGATAGGAAGAGGTAATAACTGAATATAAATGAAAGAGGAAACTTTTCCTGGAGGCAAAAGAGGGAGGCTGAGCTTAATTCTCGCTGGTAAAAGCATTAGTAGCAACATCAAGGTCACCATCGGAAAGCACTCATGGGAAACCTGCTGTGCAAGTAGTACTTTGCCAGAGGCTGGGACGAAAGGGATAATGAAGAAGAAAGTGGTGTTTCTCTCCTTCATCCTGCAAAGGTATGATGCTCAGGCTTGGAAGGTTGGTTTCCAGATTGGTGTCCTCTCCCACCAAAACCCCAGGAGGAACTGGCAAACCAGTCAAGATGATTAAGTAGATAATGTGAATGATTTATCACTATCCTTAGTTAGATAGGGATGGCTGGTTTATGAAATTTTCTCTTTACATCTAAGCAACAGTCACCACTGAGTTCAGAAGAGATGATACCAAAGGTCTGAGCAAACAAAGTGGGCGCAAAAAAAAAAGCTATGGTAAAAGACCTCCAGTTCTAGAGAAAAGTCAATCTACTTCAAACGCCCACCTGGCCACTTCCTCTCTGATTTGGGGCCAGCTGCTTAAGCCTCTGATTCAGTGCTTTCATTAGTAAATGTGGTTTTTAAACACCTGCTTCAAAGGCTGGTTTTAAGGAAAGAGTTTGCAAAGCACACAACAGCTCCCAATGCACAACAGATCCTCCAAACATGTAGCCCTCTGCATACCTTCACCTTCATATTATCCAACCCCCACCGGGTATTAAAAAAAAAAAAAAATTAGCATGAGAAAAATGCTATGTTCTAAGACTGAGGGAGAAAAATGATCACCAAAACTTCGAAGATGTTTGTAGAACTTCCTGAGTTTGTGAAATAAGATCATCATCCAATCTCCCATCTGCTTCTCTTCTGAAGATCCTGCCCACAGTCAGCTAGTATCTATGTATCTGCTTTAAAAGGATGTTCAGCTCTGAATGAGAACCTACTACATAGCACAGGTTAACTCTACTTAATGCACTATGGTGACCTGAATGGGATGGAAATCCAGAAGAGAGGGCATGTATGTATAGGTATGGCCAATTCATTTTGCGATACAGTAGAAACTAATACAGCATTGTAATGCAACTGTACTCTGGTAAAAATTAATTTTAAAAATATCTAAAATGTAACCCAGCACACTCTACTCATCCTGGCCCAGGACATGCATCTGTGCTGCAGAATCAAAGATTAAGGTAGCTACGACAGTAAATAAATTCTGTGCTCCCAAATATCTCAGGGCTTAAGCAAGAGGGCTGAGCTTAATAAACATCCAGCAAACAGCCTAAAATAAATGAAGGACACTTGGCCTCTACTTTGTGCCAACATTCATTTTGGTTTCCATGGGGAAGAATTTCCACAGGCAAATTCTCATCTTCATTTTTGTCTACTAATATGAATCAACATAGGTAAAATGAAGTATAGCTTTGAGCAATTCTCTATCTGCTCATTTTAGTGTCCCTGGCCAATGTGAAGTCAGGCTCCCATCTCCACGAGAGATAAGATGAAGAACTCCTTCAAAAGCAGGCTTCCAGGTGAATTTTGGGGCCACTGCATTTCCTCTCGACATTCTCTTTCCAGAATTATCTTGCAGAGCTGAAAGGGAAAGAATGGAAGTACTAGGTAGGAGAGAGCAAGGGAGGGGAGGAGAGAAGAGGAAAGAACAAAAGAGGGTCCCCTTTCTCACAAATAAGAGTAATAACACAATAAGTGATTTCAGAATTAGATGGTTGACCCCAGGCACTCCTTTCTCCAATGGCTCTGATGACAAGTCTTATTGAGTTAGGAATGCCTGCTCTGAGGGGTTCCGGGTTAAGGGTCTAAATGTGTGTCTTTATCTTTGGCACAATTTTTGAATAAATTAAGGATCCTGGATGACCTGGATGGACCAAAGATAGTCCTACTCATCCTTCCTACCCACACCAACCAATAATGTAACCAGAAATCATCCCATTTGACATGTCAGTATAATGCCAACATCTAAAAACTATGTTGCCAATTTAGTTCAAACTGAAGCCCTACTCCTCATCACCCAATTCTAAGTTTATTCCTAAGAAGTGTTTCCTGGACAAAATACATTTCTTATTTTGTTGTATATTTTTGTCTTTACATTATAAAAACACATTACAAATTAAAATTTGAGCAGTATATAAAAATAAAAAACTATAGTTCCAGAATTCAAAATAATCACTATTGACTTTAAATTAGGGAACAGATTATATAAATGGATGGATGGATGCATGGATGGATAGATGGCTCAAGAGAGAGAGATGAATTAGTCAAACTCCTTCGTGGTGTTTCTTTCTATTCTTTTGTTTCATGTATACTATTAACAAAATATAAGTTTTTAAAACCTTTCTCTTGATTAGCTACACAATTAAAAAGTAAATAAAATTCTTTCCTCCAGTAAGTATTCAGTGAATTTGTCTCTGTTGTTTTAGTAATAACAACAAACTGTTTGGTAGTATTGCTGATACATGAACATTTCAATTCAGCTCTGAGATTACATACGGTTCTTCCAATTTGCTCATCTATACTTGTATATATATTTGAATGTACAAATACAAGCATCTGCCCATCTCTATATGTGAAGATCGAGATAAATGACAGGTACTCACATTGCATTCACATAAAGCAGTGATATAATTAATTCAAACAAGCACAGAAGCCACACTCGTACATCTCTCTACTCTCATAATAAATAAGGATAAAAAATTCACAGTTTTAAGAAAGTCTGAGACATCAGAGATGGTTGTCGTTACTAACCATCCTCCCAAATCTTCATTTCTAATCATGATTCAATTAAGTAAGAGGAGGCCCTTAAACTGCTTTCTTCTTCCTGGTAGAAGAAGCCAGAGCAGGATCGGTGTGTGAATGTCTGAGTATAAGATGGGCATGAAGAGAGACAGTGGCTACAGAAGAAAACCAACTGATACAGGAAGGTGATGTTCCAAGTAACTAATCATGTAAAACTACAGGAGGAAAATATCAACAATATTGTTTAAAGTATTTTTTCAATCATTTGCTATTTTTTCAATTATTTGTTTAAAGTATTTTTTCAATCATTTGCTCAAGACGTTCATGTGTGTGTTGTGTGCATGCTCAATCCCCCAGTCGTGTCTGACTTTTTATGACCTCAAGGACTGTAGCCCACCAGGCTCCTCTCTCCATGGGATTTTCCAGATAAGGATATTAGAGTGGTTTGCCATTTCCTTCTCTAGGGATCTTCCTGACCCAGGAATCAAACCTGTATCTCCTGCTTGGCAGGTGGATTCTTTACCACAGAGCCACGTGGGAAGCCCAGAGATGCTCCTGTTTTGTATTAAAATGTGCTGCTGAACACAGAAATTTAAAAGCTGGAAATCACTTTAAAAATCATCAGACCATGTTTTACCTTACATATAAAATAATAACTGAGTTTCAAATGGATGAAATGATCCATCTATCATCTGCCTTTTTAGTGGCAGAGTTAAATCTCAAATGTAGATCTTCAAATTCTAAATTATTCTTGTTTTTCAAATGAAGATGATACTCAGGGTGTTTAAAAGGACCCAAAGTCTCAGGAAACCAATGAAATATCAGAACTAAGAAGATAATCACCAGTCTTCACTCTAAAAATGCATTAAAGTGATTTTTAGATCATCTATTTCTTAGTATCATTATCAAATTTCTTTGGTCAAGTAACGTGATTATTCAAATACCAAGCACTAATAACCAATTTTTATAAGAAATAATGATTCATATATTCCTGAGTAAATCAGCTTTAAAAATTAGAAAACTATTCATTAACATGAAATTGAATGTGTATATGAGTATCTGCGAAGAGTTCATTGAGTGGAGTTTAAAGGTTTCATTCGACTGAAACAAACCTACTTCCCCGAATCCCATGTACTTGCCAAAATGGACCAAGGATTGGTCATATCTTGACCTTTCCACCTTAACCCATTATCTGTTCTACCTAGAATGCCCTTTCTACCCATGTCAAAGGACTCAAAAGCCCATTCCACAAACCTTCCCTGAACCTTCCAATCCTATACACCCCTCCTTTCTCTGCACTCAAGAGCACTTCATCTTTTGCATTCTGCCAGCACTTTTCCTTCTTAACTGAACTACTGACTAAACTTCCAGATCAACTCTTTCACAACCACACATTTCTCTGATTGAGCACATCCTTGAATGTGTATAAATTTAATTATGTATCCCAGTGGTGCTTTTTCATTTAAAAGGTCAAACAGTCAGAGGTCAGCAGTATGTTTTTACAGACAAAGCTGATGAATGCAAACACTGCCTTACTAAGAGTAGGTTTTGAGGGAACTGAGTTCTTTGCTTGCCAGTCAAGTAGTTTTGCAAGCAAAAATTAGAAGCCACTTGAAGAGAAGCAAACAGTTTTGTGTGTCAAAGCTCAATGGTTATTTTGACTGTCCCAATGCTGAAGAATTCACAAAAGAAGAGAAACTGACAGGTGTCATGGTTTTTATCACAAAATAAGGAAAAAATAGGTGCTTGCCTAGTGGCTCAGAGGTAAATAATCTGCCAGTAATGCAGGAGATGTGGATTCAGTCCCTGGGTTGGGAAGATCCCTGGAGAAGGAAATGGCAACCCGCTCCAGTAGTCTCACCAGGGACTCCAGTAGTCTCCATTGAGACAGGAGCCCGGTGGGCTGAGTCCAGTAGTCTCCACTGAGACAGGCAGCCCAGTGGGCTGCAGTCCATGGGGTCACAGAGAGTTGAACACGACTGAGCGCCTGGGCACACGTGCACACAAGTAGAGAATAATTAAAAAGACCATAGAGACCATTCCATCTCAATCTTTCACGGGATCCCAGTTAATTCTGGAGGCATCCAAAGACCATAAATAAAGAGATGCTTTCTTGGCTTCAGTGGTTACCAATGAGAGGAAGTATGTGAAAGTGTTTTATAAATGGTAACATTCATGTAACATATGTATTTTTATCATCATCACCAGCATTTCATCATCATTATTATAGCAGATAATGCCGCACTAAACATTATCAGCCAGTATCAAATTAGACAATATATGAAGCATTCAAAAATGTGAGTATATGAGGTTCTTTTCTGATCAGCTTAAGATACCTGCCCTTCTTTTTCTCAGACATCCTGATTTTTCTTTTTTTCCAGAGGTGGTGGGGTGAGGAAAACAGGAAAACACCAACAATGTCATTCCTCTCTCAGTTTCATGCCCCTTTCCCTAAGAAAATCTTTTACATTTTCTTCAGTCTGAGGCCTTAAGGAAGATTTACTCACAAATCCCAGAATCCTCCTAATCTACCAACAAAGGTGTTTTTCTTCTCACCTTCCAAAAAGGTGTAAGTCGGTCCCAGCCTACAAATACAGAGCCTGAAGCAGATCCATGTTTTGTGGGGTCTAAAGCTTTTACAGTTTAGAAGGGCGGAGTTCTTTAAAAATAACCCACTAAACTAGGTTATTTTTGCATATTTCACAAAATTGCAAGACCACATGACACAGTTTGGGGGCCCTTTGCAAGGATTTGGAAAGGGGGTTCTGAAGTTAGCTTCACTGTAAATCTACATTTGCTCATGAACCCCTGACGAAACTAGAGTCCTTAAGTGCAATGAACAAAAGAAAGACACTCTCTTTCTACACTTCTTACCATGAATATAGTACAAAGATCCCTAAACAACAGCAATGAAGCCCAGTTTACCCCCCAAACAGCAGGGACAGACAAGTCAACCAATACTCATGATTGTGAACTTCCTTGAGTCTTTCATGGGGACATGGGGTTTCTTCCTCAATCCCAGTAAAATCACCCTTCAGGGGCAGCCACGTCCCCCACCTATGAGCAAAACCCATTCTATAAACTATGATAACTGACTTATAAGGTCACAGAGAATGCAGAGAAACTCATGGCAAATAAAGACATTCTGCTTTGTTTTCAAACCTTAAAGAAATATCTTGGGAACCTGGGACATGTCCCTACCCAAGAAATGCATGTTTGCATTTAAAGAACCACTTAGTCCATCACTTCAATTGTCTCCTAGAAGTGTTCCACGTGGTGGATATAACCAGTCTCCAGTGAATGAGGAAGTACTGTTGACACCCCATCACATGCTTTGCAGCAGAACCAGCAGTGGCCAACAGAACTCTAATAATGGGCATCTCCACAAGCACAGATGTGGCCCAGTGCTATGCTGTGCTGTGCTGTGCTCAGTCGTTCAGTCATGTCCAGCTCTGTGCAACCGCAAGGCTGTAGCCCACCAGGCTCCTCTGTCCATGGGGATTCTCCAGGCAAGAATACTGGAGGAAGTTGCCATGCTCTCCTCCAAGGAATCTTCCCAACCCAGGGATCAAACCCAGGTATCCTGCATCACAAGCAGATTCTTTAACATCTGAGCCACCAGGGAAGCTCACTAGGCAAATAAGACTTCCAGACTGAAGATGTGAAGGTCTATAGCAGAGGTCAGCCAAACATGACCCACTGTTTGTCCTTGCATGTCCTGTCTAAGGATGGTGTTTACACTCTTAAATAGTTGAACAAAATTATAAGACGAATAACATCAGTGCATGAAAACTAAATGAAAAATTCAGTTCAGTTGCTCAGTCATGTCTGACACCTTGAGATCCCATGGACTGCAGCACGCCAGCCTTCCCTGTCCATCACCAACTCCCAAAGCTTGCTCAAACTCATGTCCATCGAGTCAGTGATGCCATCCAACCACCTCATTCTCTGTCATACCCCTCTCCTCCTGCCTTCAATGTTTCCCAGCATCAGGGTCTTTTCTAAAGAGTCAGTTTTCCCCATCAGGTGACCAAAAGTATTAGAGCTTCAGCTTCAACATCAGTTCTCCCAATGAACACCCAGGACTGATCTCCTTTAGGATGGACTGGTTGGATCTCCTTGCAGTCCAAGGGACTCTCAAGAGTCTTCTCCAACACCACAGTTCAAAAGCATCAATTCTTCAGCACTCAGCCTTCTTTATGGTCCAACTCTCACATCTATACATGACTACTGGAAAAACCATAGCTTTGACTATGTGGACCTTATCAGCAAAGTAATCTCTCTGCTTTTTAATATGCTGTCTAGGTTTGTCATAGCTTTTCTTCCAAGGAGCAAGTGTCTTTTAATTTCATGGCTGCAGTCACCATCTACAGTGATTTTGGAGTCCAAGAAAATAAATGAAATATTAGTGTCCATAAATCAAGTTTATTGGCACATACCCACATCTATTCATTTATGTATTTTTATGGCTACATGCTTGAAGAAAATGGCTCCCATGGACAGAGGAGCCTGGAGGGCTACAGTGGGGTCACAAAGAGTCAGACATGACTGAAGTGACTTAGCACAGAGCACGTGGCTACATGCTACAAAGGTAAACTGAGTAGTTGTGACAGAGACCAGTAGTCCACAGAACCAAAAATATTCACTATACAATCCTTTATTAGATAAAAAGAAAGCCAACATTTTATGAGTACTTACTATGCTCCAAATACTGTGTGGAACATTTTTACTTGCTTTTGTTCATCTAATCTGCAAATTAAGACTATTCTTGACTTTATGGGTGAAAAATCTGAGGCACAGAAAGAGTTACTTAAGTAGTATGGAGTGGAAATAGGTTTGATATAATAATTTTCTCATACAGATGCTCATGTTTATGAATTCTGTGCCAAATTTCTTCTTCACATCCCCTATTACCATCCAAGCCCACCACCACTCTCATTACCCAGGGGTAGGCAAAACATAAAGCCCACACTCTCATTTTTCCATAGCATGCTTCAAGTCCCACTCACTCTGCACTGTGGGTGGAGGGCTCCTCATCCTGTCTCCCACTGCCGTCACTCCCCTGTCTCCAGGCATGAATGAAGCCAGAGTTGCAGCAGATTTTTTTTACCATGAGAGCCCAGGTCCATAAGATGTTACTCAGCTTTACAGAGTTGAGTGCCAAACCTAATTCATGAATTAATTATACCCAAAACCAAAGTTATTACTCCATTTACAAGGAGATAGAAAACGGAGAAATTCTTTTAATTTGGACAACAGTTTCCCAGGTGATCTCAAGTCTTGCTGCTATGGTTACTTTAGCTTAATGTTCACCTTGGCTTTGACTTTAGAGCCTCAGATTGTCTTGGAGCTCCGTGCCATGAACTCAGTGACCTCTGACACAAGCCACTGGCTACACCTGCAGAAATGCTAGAACCATACTTGTCCCCTGCCTCCCCAGTCCTATGCCCTGATGCCCCACACACCACTCTCATCCTTTTTATCTAAGTGGCCACCACCAAGGCAGCAAATCTACTTATTTGGTAAACAAGGAAGTTAAAAATAACATAAAAGAACTAGTATTCTACCTCTAGGATTGTATTCTCAACCCAGACCTTCAGTTGGACAAATGGTTGCCTAAATTGTATCATTCTTAGATATGCCATCTGTTAAGGAGTCATAAAAAGTCCACAGGTGATTGTAAAGAACAGATTTACAGAAGTATGAATAAACCTTGAAAAATGTAGAGGACTGTAGAAATGTCAAATAAAAGTTATCATTTTCAAGTATAAACTATGTATCCTGGTTTACATTAGTGTGCTAACTTTCTCAAACACTAAAGACATTCTAGGCTGTGATTCAGGATCCAAATTTTAATGCTAACCAAGGCCTTATTTACACAAATAACCCTAAATGACGCACCACCAGAAATAGCAATAAAACAAGTTGGCAAAGATATAACAAGAGTCCAGACAACAGGACATAATCTACCCATACACACGTTTGGACATATGTTTTCCTTTCCAGTAAAAAGAGACGGAAATTTTAAATAACCTCATCACAAAATTTTTCTCTAATTCCTCATTTATTTATTCACCAAATATTTAGTGCCTACTCTAGGTCCAGGTCTATCCAAAGCAGTACATGCAGAAAAGTGAACAGAACAAAGCTCAAAGTTTAGCAAATATCAAATTTTTAAGAATCTGACATCCAACCTCCAGGAAATGTCAATTGCAAATTTTTTTATTGGAGTTTCACTTTAAGTTTTCAGTCAGACATGTTAGATGTTTTACCAAATAACAGTTGGACTCCTAATCCCACTTTGTGTGCGGTGGGTATATTATTTGCCCGGTTGGGGGTGGTGGTGTGGGGAGTAGCTGTCACGGTCTTTTTTCACTTTATATTTTGTCAGTCTTTTCTCACCTTACATTTCAATTTTGTTGTACTGAAATATGTTTGTCTCTTCTGACATACATCGCCCCACCATAAGTACTGTCAATACTTCAGACATATATGGTCTCAGAAGACCTTTGGAAATCTGGGTTTCCCATAGTCTCAGTGTATTATTTTATCATGAAGGCATCTCTGAGACCCATCTCAGGGTCTGCCCTCAAACTTATGTCTCCATCAAGGCCATGTTTATTTAGGATGTAAGAAAGTATTGTGGCTGGCTGAGACCACTTGGAGATCTCTGAGATCTTTTTTCATATTATTTTCATGTCACTTTACAGTGTATGCATGTCAAAGATCTCAGTTTATGTCAACATGCATTTATCATATACTTAAGATTTACTATCAAACTTCCTAGGCGATGGCACCGCACTCCAGTACTCTTGCCTGGAAAATCCCATGGACAGAGGAGCCTGGTGGGCTGTAGTCCATGGGTTCACTAGGAGTCAGACACAACTAAGCGACTTCACTTTCACTTTTCACTTTCATGCATTGGAGAGGGAAATGGCAACCCACTCCAGTGTTCTTGCCTGGAGAATCCCAGGGACAGGGGAGGCTGGTGGGCTGCCGTCTATGGGGTCGCACAGAGTCAGACACGACTGAAGCGACTTAGCAGCAGCAGCATTCTCAATTTAGCCAGTTGGGCAAGTTGCAACATTAACAGAATTAGAGATTTGTTCAATAGTCAAACTCACAAATTTCACTAAGGAAAGAGGGAATGTGTGGTGTTTAAACACGTAAGTCATGGGATCTGATTTTAATACTGAAAATGAGTTAGCTTGTGTGATAGGAACCTACTCTTGAGGTTATGAGATAGGAAGTACCTGCCCTGCCTAAATATGGTCAAGGAAGACAGAAGGAGGACCTCCTAGCTGGAGAGGCCCCATTAGGTAATTAAGCCTTCAAGCTCAGTCACTCAGTTGTGTCTGACTCTGCAACCCCACGGACTATGGCCCACCAGGCTCCTCTATCCATGGAATTTTCCAGGCAAAAATACTGGAGTGGGTTGCCTCTTCCTACTCCAGATAAAGTCTTAGCACTGTTATTAAATGGGGACATCATGCAAGTCACCTACCAGTATAAGCATCAGAATCACCTGACATGTTTGTTAAAAATGATGATTTCTGAGCTCTACTCCACATATGCAAAATCAAAATCACTTGAAGATGGTCCCAGAAATATTCTCTTATGCAAGAAGCCCAGAAATCAATTATAATAATATTAACACTTATCTAGCACTTACCGTACCAAAGTTCTGAGAATTTTTTTTAAAGTATTAACTCATGTTCTCTATGTATGATTCTTAAGTTTCTGTGAAGTTGGACCACCGGGCTAGGTTTCAGAGTAAAGCACACATGGAGTTAAATCCTGGAACTGCCATTTTCCCAGCAGTGTGGCTGCCAGCAGTTATTTAACCTCCCCTGCCGCCGCCCCAGGGAATTCAAGTGTAAAACAGGGGCAATAATTCCTATTTTGCATGGTGTTGTGATGATGGAATTTCTAATTACACATAAAGCACCCAACAGGAGCTCCCTAGAACTCTGCCGAGAGCTGATCAGGAGTGTGGGGTCTCACAAGGCGCACAAGTACCCTTAAGGAAAGTTCCAGCCTTGAGCAGCAATGACAAGGCCAGTCGGTTGCACTCTTTGCTGGTGGCTGTGAGATTCTACCTTGAGAATGAGCAACTTCTTCTCTATGGTTTGAGCCTGATCCTGCCCTGGGAAGCCTCTGAGCTCCTGGGCTTTTTTTTTTTTTCCTTCTGGGATTAGGAGTGTGCTGGAATCAATCACATTCCAGGAGGCAGTGCTCTTAAGTGTTTTCGGAGTTTCCACGAAGTACTTTTCTCTGCTCACAGAAAACCATTCTTTCCCTTCAACCAACCCCCGAGGACTTTGCTCACCGTTGCCTGGAAGATGCCTTGATCTGAGCAGGACCTCCTCGCGCAGCTAATACCATCCTCCTTCTCAGAACCCCCTGCTGTCCCTCCTTGATCCCTCGGGCTCGCACCGAGGCAGGCACTTCCTGATCTCTCCCGCTCCCCCTCCACTCCCACTGAGACAATCCCCCGGGCACAAAGACCCCCTAACCTCCTCCAGGCCCTCCGCCCGGGAGACTCGGAAACTGCGCTTTGATTTCTCTACTGCAAGGAATTAACTTTTCTTTTCTAGTAGCCTGGAAGTCTCATTTTTCTCATGAATACAAAATTAAATACTGTATGCAACGGCACTGTTTAAACGAATTATCTTTTAAATTTCCTTTTCCTAAAAAATCAGAAAGCGAATATGAATACGGAACTCTTTAAGTTGGGCTTCAACGAGATAACTTGTTTCAGGGAACGTAACTTGACTCCACCTCGGAAAACAGGCATGGAATTTGATGGATTGGTTCTCTCTCCATTGTGAAATGCTGCACGATCCCTAGACGGACTCCACCTTGAAAGGTACAGATGTGGCCACACAGGTCTAAACTTCAGTTCAGTCTGAAAGGGGGAAGTGGACTCTGCGATTGCGAGGTAGTTTTGTTTATGAGGTAAATTGGAAGCAGTATAAATAACTACTGATAGTTAAATATTAGGTACGGCCTATTGGTTAAATCTAGAAAATATTCACAGAATGGTCACACACAGGTACACCATAACACAGGCTCGTTTTTTTGGTGAGGAAAAACTACCAAAATGGGGGGGGGGGGGGGGGAAGAAACTTCCATGTAGATATATATTTTGCTTCATTTGTCTACATGTGCTTTCTCTTAACAAGGAAACACAAAAAGTTTGTTGACTAAAGGGCTCAGCGTTTTTAGACCTTCAGATAATATCTAATTCCTCACACTCTCTGCCTTATTATTGATGCTATGAGGTCATGGTAATTCAAGGTGTACACTGTTTCCCTTTACTTTTTACTTATACAACTAAACAGCCAATTAATAATAGGCTTTTATGTTTTAAGCATTAGTAATTTGCTAGAACAATTGTTTTCTGCCTCTGCAGCTACCAGAAAAATTAAAACCAGCTTAGTCTGTGAATTGTTTTAATTACTATTGGAGGTTTTACCACCCTAATTATGGAGACTTCTGCTCTCAGCAGCTTCCACTGGGAAACTATTTCCCAGACATTGGTTCAAAAACATCCTTCCTTTAGTGAAGAAAAAAAATAATCATTATCAACTAACTGTCTTGGTTGATCTTTTTGAATCAGATTGCCTGTAATCACTGGTCCAAATGCCTTCCTGAAATATTTTTCTAAACTAAACAAGAAGGGCTGCTGAGGAGCGAAGGGCCATTAGCATCTGCGAGCAGCGCAGGCGTTGGGAGGCCGGGCCTCCAGAGGCTTTTGTGTCCTTGGGGCCTCCCTGCACCGCTGCCGGTGCCGGCCGCCGCCACTGCCGGTGTCCCTGTACAGCTCAGAGTCACTACCAGGACTGGCCGGGCAATGTCCAGGCAAAGGACAAAAGGGGCTTTGGACAGATATGGACAGCAAACCCTTCTGGGGAAATGAGAAGAAAAAAAGAACCGCTTCAAGGAAGAGGAATATTTGAGAGACATTTTCCCTCCTAAAACCAAGTGCGCTCAAGAACATTTGTATTTTATGATGAATCAAATTAGGACTAAATCAATATCACACCATTCAGTTTTGGGGGGAGAACTACAGTGGCGGAAAGAACAGTATATTTACATGCCCCTATGACCTTGGGGCTTTCCTGGTGGCTCAGACAGTAAAGAATCTGCCAGCAATGCAGGAAACCTGGGTTTGATCCCTGAGTTGGGAAGATCCCCTGGAGAAGGGAATGGTTACCCACTCCAGGATTCTTGCCTGGAGAATCCCATGGACAGAGGAACCCGGCAGGCTACAGTCCATGGGGTCGCAAAGAGTCGGACACAACTGAGTGACTCTTAACATAAATGACCTTAGAAGAAGTGTTTCAATTATTTCATCTACAAAGTGGGAATAATAATATATACCTCACACCATTCTTTTGAGGATTAAATTATATAATGTATGTGAGGCTTTATTATTATCATTATTTCATATTTATTATAAGTGAGAACAATTTTTCTGATTTCATTATTAAATGACATTTAGTAAACCAAATAGGTTAATTTTGCAAAATATTGAATACCTTGTCACAAATTTAAATACAAAGCTTATATTCAGAATCTGAATGATGACCCTCCCCCCACCCTTTTCATTGACCTAGAGATAAACTTTGACCTGTTGTTTGATAATCACACTTTTTCTGAAGATGCCTTGTTCCTTTTAGGCACAATAGCTTGACCCCAGAATCTGGAAACTGACATGCATCAATATACCTCTTTCCTCCCTCTTTCACTTGCCAGCAAGAACCTTTAACCTTTGGACTTGATTCCTAACCCTTGCATATTGTTTGCAATTAGAGAATATTTGGGGCAGATGGAGGATTCTTTTTAATCTGAGTTTTACTGGGTACTAACCCTATTTTTCTGAAGTGTGGATCTGCAATTCAGTTCTTAAAAAAAAAAAAAAAAAGTAGTTCTCTTATTGGTAATGCTGAGATATTTTCCCCCTGGGTCTTATTCTCTTGGGTCAGATCTGGGATTGAGTGCATGGCACTGATTTTATACACACTATAAAAATCTCAAACCCTGAGGCATTCTGTGAAGTGAGCCACTAAACTAACCTCAACAAGGAAACTAGAATGAGAAAAATTCTTCCTGCAGATTTGCCCCTCAATGGGTTCCTTTTTAAAAAAATTAAAGTTTTCAATTTTCCTAAACCTAATTTATTCTATATTTTATCTCATCTACAGCTGCTGAGATCTACCTTCCAAGAATGGCTTATTGGGAAAGGAAGAACCTATTCTTACTGTTTCTAAATGAACACTCACACTTGTGCACAAGCACACACACAGGGCAGGAACCAACACAATGTATCCAACACAACATGGTTGTGGAATAAGCCCAGTCCCCACTTCCTGATGCATTCTAAAATGGACATTCCTGATTCCTGTCATCATATTACATTAAAGGCAGGAATTACATTGCTTCTGCCTGTTTTATATCTAGATCAAAAGGTTAAGACCAAAAGATTGTACAAAACAAATAAGCACTTTGCAGGTACTATGTGATACATCAAATATAAAGACCTGGCATAGCGTTATACCAATCAACATCTATTAAGAATATCAAAATACAAGGGTTTATAACTACTAGTCCAAACAGAGAAATTCCACTGGGAAGTAACACTGATTGTGTTTAGAGAAAGAAAAATACAAATGCCTATGTTTTTTAAAATACTTCAAAACCAGAGCTGATGCTACAGAATTCAGCATTTTTGTCCTTTTAGTTTTAATGGAAAAACTCAAAAGTAACTTTTGCCATAGAATCCGAACTGCAGTATTCTGGAGTCATTCTCTCCCTTTTCTCACAGATATATGATAGGAATTTGTTTTATCTAAAAGTAAAATGGCCTCAGGAGAATGAGGTTTTCAGGCTGATTCTGCTACGTACTCCTAGCTCAATGACTTCAGATCAACCACTTCTCTGAGGCTCACTTTCATCTCTGAGGTGGGGAAAGCCATACCATTCTGCAGCACGTCACAATATGAAGTAGCAAACAAAAACTACATGTAAAGGAACCGCAGAGAAATAAAGCATTATAATTATTTGCTGAACGGTGTTAGTTTCACTGAACTACATGCCTATCTAGTCTTTAAGAAATCGAAAAACTAATGTTCATTTACCTGTAGCTATGTTTCAACACCATAAGGTCTTGGTTGAGGAACGAAAAAAGTATTTCTGGAAACACAAAATTTAAAAATGATGCTCTCAATGTAAGAGAGCATTAGCAAGAGCCACCTAGACTTGGTATGATTAGAATGAACTCAAGTAGCCACATCCTTCACTTCTCAATGTAAAATTTCTAAAATTACTTAACTGATAAACTTTAACCTTGGATATTCATCTCAATATACAGTTTTTAAAGAGTAACTTGAAATAAGCAGACTTTAACCCAAAGCTTCCAAAATTTAGATCAACAAACTGAACTATTTTGGCAGACCTGGTATGCACACAATGAGCTGCCAAGAGTTTTAGGATAATTGATTTTAACAGCATCCCTCAAAAAACCAATCTTCAACCTGTATGCCAGGAATTAGTGTGTTGAATCCTTAATTATATTTTAAGCTCACTTTCATAATGCTCACATTGACTTTATAAGTGTTAAATGTTCATTTTATTCTAAGTGTTAGAAAATGGATAGGACAAACACACTAATACCTGGCATACATATGATTCTGTATAAAACATAAGGACCTGGCAGTCAAAGTTCTCTGGAATTTTGCAATGAAGTTCTAGACTCTAAGGAAAAGATGCCAAGAAGATTGTGACATCTTTCTAAGAAGCCTCTTCTAAAGTGGGGCAGGGGGTGAATTTCTTTCTTCCTTCAAACCAGAAAAAGAAAGCAAAACTTCCTATCTTCTACTTCCCTTCCTGAGTTCTTGGTGTTGTAGTTTTTAACTCACGGGACGAAGACTTGCCTGGAAACCCTATAATGCTGCACATTTGCAAATGTTTTGAAAGGACCCAAAGGCCTAAAACTGTATAAATTAAATAAATGATACACAAGCCAAGGGCAGGTTGACCTGTTCTTCATGAACATACATTAAATGTTTTACGTATGCCTTCCTTGAGACTGAAACTGATTCTGAGTGTTGCGTGACCAATTTAAAAAGCAGGTTAAACATATGTGGTGTTTCAAAGTTTATCTCTCATGTAGACATGACTCTGCTCAATTTCTCTGACTTACAGCCAACCATTTCACTAAAACTGAGCACTTTACATAGAGGAAGAATTTGTAATAGAATGAAACCTGCAATCTGATAATTTCATTAATTTTGCGTGAAATAAAAACAGACTTATTTTATTTTCACTCTCTTCTTTCCAAAACTATTCAAAACCAAAACAAATGCCTTTCAAAAAATTAATTTGCTCCCAGGAGGAATTTTCATAGCTATAAGATTAGCTATAGTGAAAGTGTATGTGGAAAATCATTAGAATAGCTAAAAGCTATTTTGAAAAAGAAGTTTAGAGGAATCATATCACTGAATTTAAAGAATTACTACAAAACTATAGTGATGAAGACATTGTGGTACTGGCAAAGGAACTGGCTTATAAATCAAAGGAACAGAATAGAGAGTTCAGAAAGAGACCCACACAAACACCACCAGTTGATTTTGACAAAAGTGCAAGCACAATTCAACAGAGAAAGAATAATCTTTTCAATAAATGGTGTTGAAACAATTGGACATCCGCATGCAAAAACAAATAACCTTTGCCCTAAACATAAAACCACATGCAAAAATTAACTGAAAATGGACCACAGACCTAAATGCAAAATCTGATATATAGGAGAAAATCTTCATAACCAGGGCTATGCACAAGGTTCTTACACATGATACTAAAAAGCACAACCATAAAATTTTAAATCGACAAACTGGACTTCACTGAAATCAAAGTATTCTGCTCTGTAAAAGACACTGTTGGAAGAATGAACAAACAAGCTAAGATCAAGAGCAAATCAAATATTTGACAAAGGAGTTGAATCCAGAATAACAAGAACTCTCAAAATTTAACAATAAGAAAACAACATAATTTTAAAATGAGCAAAACACTTGAACAGATATTTCACTCGAGAGAATATATGGATGATAAATAAACACATTCACAGGTGTTCAGTATCATTAGTCATTAGGGAAATGTGAATTAAACCATTATTAGATATCTCTAGACATCTATTCAGAACAGGTAAATTTTTAAATACTGACAATATTAAGGCTAGCACCAACACAGAGCAGCCAGACCTCTTATCCATTGCTGGTGGAATGCAGAATGGTATAGCCATTGTAGAAAATGGTTTGGCAGTTTCTTATAAAGTTAAACATACACTTAATATATAACCTACCAATCCCACACCTAGGTATTTACTCAAGAGAAATGAAATTCTGTGTTTGAACAAAACTTTTACACAAACATGTATGCCAGTTCTATTTATAATGAACAAAAACTGGACAGAATCTAAATGTTCCTCAACAGGTAAATAAATAAACAAACTGTAGCACAACCAGTCAGTAGGATAGTATTCTTCAATATGGTTTGAAAGGATACATACTCCCCCATGTTCATTACAGTGCTTGGCTACAGCAGTAGCCAAGACATGAAAGCAACCTCAATGCCCATTGACAGGTGAATGGATAAAGAAGATGTGGTACATATATACAATGGGGTACTACTCAGCCAGTAAAAAGAATGAAATAATGCAATTGCAGCACCATGGATGGACCTGGCGATTACCCATAGTAAGTGAAGTAAGTCAGAGACAGAGAAAGAGAAAGACAAATATATGATATTGCTTATATGCAAATAAAAATGATATAAATGAACTTATTTGCAAAACAGAAACAGATTCACAGACTCAGAGAACAAACTTATGAGTACTAGGGGGGAAAGGGGAAGGATAAATTGGGAATTTGGGATGGACATGTACACACTGCTATATTAAAAATAACCAACAAAGACCTACTGTATGGCACAGGGAACTCTGCTCAATATTCTGTAATAACCTAAACAGGAAAAAATTTGAAAAAAAAATACATACATGCATATGTATAACTGAATCACTTTAGCGACATACCTGAAACTAACACAACACTGTTAATCAACTCCAAACTAAATAAAATAAACTAAATACTTCAAACTAAATACTAATTCCAAACTAAAATAAAATAAATATGTCAATTTTTAAAAAAGAAATGAAATATTGACACATTCAATGGCTTGATGAATCTCAGAATAACTATACTGAGTAAAGGAAACCAGTCTGAAAAAGTTAAATACTGTATGATTCCATTTATAGGATATTCTTAAAAGGACAAAACTGGAAAACATACCAGTGGTTGCCAGGAGCTGGGAGTGGGACGGGGGTGTCCGTTTAAGGGGAGAGCATGAAGGGATCTTGGGGGAGGATGGAACCATACTGTATACTGATTGTGATGGTCATTACATGAATATGTACATGTGTTAAGATTTTAAAAAAGAATAAACATATGTATATACAAGTTCACAGGAGTACTATTCATAATAGCCAAAAGGTGGAAACAGCCCAAAGGCCCACCAGTGGATGATTAGATAAACAGTGGTTTATGCATACAAATGGAGTATTATTCAGCCATAAAAAGGAATGAAGTTCTGACACACGCTACAGTGTGAATGAACCTCTGAAACATGATGCTAAGTGACAGAAGACAGACACAAAAGGTCATATGATTCCGTTTACATTAAATAATCAGAATATTTAAATCTACAGAGACAGAACACAAACTGGTAGTTGCTGGGGAATGAAGGAAATGGGGAGCAACTACTTACTGGGTACACGGTCTCTTTTTCGGGGTGATGAAATGTTTTACAACTAGGCAGACCTGGTGGTTGCATCACACTGTGAACGTTCTAAATGCCACAGAATTGTTCACTTTAAAATGGTTTGTATGAATTTCACCTCAACGCAAAAAAAAAAACTAAAGTCTATTTTACCATATGACCATTTCAAAATATAATTTTAAGTCACAAAAAGAAGAAATCTAGAAAAAATAGAATTTGTAACTCAGATCACCTCCTTGAACAAAGGGTAAAGGAAGAGTTTGAGTTAGGCTGTTACATTCCCAAGGACCTCACTTCTGTACATCAGGCTCTGTTCTTTCCAAAAATGCTCGTCAAAGTGGTCACTCAGAGTGGGAGAATTTTTTGGTTCCATTAAAAAAAAATGCTCCTCAAAGTGGTCAGTTAGAGTGAGAAAATTTTTGTCCTGTTTAAAAAAAAAGAACCGAAGTATATGAAATCCATTTTCTTTTCAAACAACACGTAACAATAAATTTTAAAGAGACATACTTTGATATGGATGGACACTTGAAAGCATCATGCCAAGTGAAATAAGTCAGGTAGAGAAAGATAAGTTCAAACTCTGCTTTACATGTGGAACCTAAAAAAAACAAACAAACTTACAGAGAGACCCAAATGGTAGTTAGCAAGGGCTGTAATGTGGGGAGAAAAGGGAGATCTTGGTCAAAGGGTACAAACTTCCATTTATAAAAATAAGTTCTGGAAACCTAATGTCCAACACAGTGATTATAGTTCAGTTCACTAGTTCAGTCGTGTCCGACTCTTTGCGACCCCATGAATCGCAGCACGCCAGGCCTCCCTGTCCATCACCAACTCCCGGAGTTCACTCAGACTCACGTCCATCGAGTCGGTGATGCTATCCAGGCATCTCATCCTCCGTCGTTCCCTTCTCCTCCTGCCCTCAATCCCTCCCAGCATCCGGGTCTTTTCCAATGAGTCAACTCTTCGCATGAGGTGGCCAAAGTAGTGGAATTTCAGCTTCAGCATCAGTCCTTTCAATGAACACCCAGGACTGATCTCCTTCAGAATGGACTGGTTGGATCTCCTTGCAGTTCAAGGGACTCTCAAGAGTCTTCTCCAACACCACAGTTCAAAAGCATCAATTCTTCGGCACTCAGCTTTCTTCACAGTCCAACTCTCACATCCATACATGACCACTGGAAAAACCATAGCCTTGACTAGATGGTCCTTTGTTGGCAAGGTAATATCTCTGCTTTTCAATATGCTATCTAGGTTGGTCATAACTTCCTTCCAAGGAGTAAGCGTCTTTTAATTTCATGGCTGTAGTCACCATCTGCAGTGATTTTGGAGTCCAAAAAAATAAAGTCTGACACTGTTTCTACTGTTTCCCCATCTATTTCCCATGAAGTGATGGGACCAGATGCCATGATCTTCGTTTTCTGAATGTTGAGCTTTAAGCCAACTTTTTCACTCTCCACTTTCACTTTCATTAAGAGGCTTTTGAGTTCCTCTTCACTTTCTGCCATAAGGGTGGTGTCATCTGCATATCTGAGGTGATTGATATTTCTCCCAGCAATCTTGATTCCAGCTTGTGCTTCTTGCAGCCCAGCGTTTCTCATGATGTACTCTGCATATAAGTTAAATAAACAGGGTGACAATATACAGCCTTGATGTACTCCTTTTCCTATTTGGAACCAGTCTGTTGTTCCACGTCCAGTTCTAACTGTTGCTTCCTGACTTGCATATAGGTTTCTCAAGAGGCAGGTCAGGTGCTCTGGTATTCCCATCTCTTTCAGAATTGTCCACAGTTTATTGTGATTCACACAGTCAAAGGCTTTGGCATAGTCAGTAAAGCAGAAATAGATGGTTTTCTGAAACTCTCTTGCTTTTTCCATGATCCAGCAGATGTTGGCAATTTGATCTCTGGTTCCTCTGCCTTTTCTAAAACCAGCTCAAACATCTGGAAGTTCACGCTTCACATATTGCTAAAGCCTGGCTTGGAGAATTTTGAGCATTACTTTACTAGCATGTGAGATGAGTGCAATTGTGTGGTAGTTTGAGCATTCTTTGGCATTGCCTTTCTTTGGGATTGGAATGAAAACTGACCTTTTCCAGTCCTGCGGCCACTGCTGAGTTTTCCAAATTTGCTGGCATATTGAGTGCAGCACTTTCACAGCATCATCTTTCAGGATTTGAAATAGCTCAACTGGAATTCCATCACCTCCACTAGCTTTGTTTGTAGTGATGCTTTCTAAGGCCCACTTGACTTCGCATTCCAGGATGTCTGGCTCTAGGTGAGTGATCACACCATCGTGATTATCTGGATCATGAAGATCTTTTTTGTACAGTTCTTCTGTGTATTCTTGCCACCTTTTCTTAATATCTTCTGCTTCTGTTAGGTCAGAAGCATTAGGACCTGTTAGGTTAGGACCATTTCTGTCCTTTATCAAGCCCATCTTTGCTAAGAGAGTAGATCTTCAATGTTCTCACCACAAAAGAAGAAATACTCATTATGTGATATGATGCAGGTATTAGCTAACATGCAGTTACAAGTGTATGTTCTGGTAATCACTTTGCAATATACAAGTGTATCAAATCAACACACTGTACATCTTACACTCACACCATGTTATATGTGAATTATATCTCAGTAAAGCTGCGGGTAGGGAGAAAGCAATCTATCTAGCCTTTTGAGAATGGTGTTGTGTTACAGATATCACTTGTTCACTTTCAACAGTGGAAAGATGAAAGGGGGTGCTTATTTTGCCTTTTAAGACAGTGCTGTTCCCTCTGCCTGTAACGCCTTTCCTCTAGTTCTTGTGCTGATCAACTCCTGGTCATCCTCTAATGCTCAGCTCTGACATCTTCTCTTCCAGGAAGCATCTCTGAACCTGGAGATGTCCAGATGAAGGGTTCTCCTCATTTCCTTGGTGCCCTGGACTTTTAAAGTGTAGTTGGTTGGTGCTGATTGTTGTATATTTCTCATAAAACAGTCTGAATTGGTTTCTGAACAAGTGCTGGTATCTCCTTATTCATATAGGATCTGTTACTCTTGCTTTAAAATGACTTCTAATTCCCTAGGTTGTATACTTTCCCAGTTGTTTTGAGTTAGCCTCCTATGGAGTCTTCATACCGACAGCAAGACTTTTCCTCCATCTCTCTCAGGATATTGGGAATTAAAACATTAAGCTAACTATACTTCAAATAATTCCAGAGTAGGACAGTGGTTTTGACATCTTAGTGCATGTACATAGAATCTGATGGAACAGATAGAATTCTCAGTTAATGCCTCTGAATAAATTAAACTCTTCACTAACCCATCAGTAAAGTAACCATTTCCCACTCACGCCATAACCTGGCTCACTGGTGCCTGGAGAGGATATCTCTCCAAAGACCAGCCCAATAGTATGGCAACACCCAGTAGCTGATCCAGGTTTGGCAGGACCTTCTTAAGAATATAAATTTACAACTACAAAAGCCAGGTACAAAGTGAATATTTATTTTGAATGGGAGAAAAAATACAGTAAGTTATTACTGGAGTTACCTGTTGCGTTTACCTCTCAAGGCAGTTTAGTAGGAATTTTTACACAAAAAGTCATCCTGATTTCCTGTCCCCACCCAGGACTCTAGCACCCTCAGGGGCTCATGGACCTAAAAGCCCTATACTTGAAGCTTTATTTGCTTCCTGGGAACTCACCTCTGAGCCATGCCCCACAAATAAGATGAACAAAGACAGTACTTGACACTTATCGAGGGGCACTTGTATCCCTGTGTAGTCTCTCATATAATTTTTTTTCTCATATAATTTTTATCACAATTTTGTAAGGCAAATATTATTATTGGCCGGACTTCATAGACTTACCAGCTGCCAGAGTTGCTAGGCATGCTCCCTGAAAACAGACCCCCTTCTCAGTACTTTCTTATTGTCACCTGCCTTCCCAGAAGCCACAAGCCAGTTACACAGTGGCAGTTCTGGATTGCAACAAACCTGGAGGAGCTGGTCCAAGCCCAGCTCTGCCTTTACAAGCGGTGTTACTCTCCCACTTCTGTATCCTTATACAGAAAATAGGAATACATTTATATTATTGCTGCTTTCTCATTACCTGTCTGGCCCCTGGAGAACTGACTGTTGATCCAAGGATAGGGATAAATTCTGATTTGGGGGAAATTATTAAAACCACGAGATCCGAAAGATCATACAGATACTAGGAATTCCTCATGTATCTCTAGGAAGCAGCCGAGGGGATGACAGAATGGAGTTCTTTGCATTACAGACCTATGAAAGGATCGGCATTGAACCTGAATGTAGCAGGGGCTGTAGGTGTAGTAACTGCCACTGATGCTCTGTAAGCTAGACTCATCCATTTCAGTTCAAATTCTCCACAGGTGTAAGAAGAGCAAATGATAAACTGTATCTTCTCTCAATTCCTCCCACCCTCTCCTTCCATCTGGCTGTGTCAAGCCTGTTCTCTGTCTGTCTCCATGTTTCTATTCCTGCCCTGTAAACAGGTTCAGCAGTACCATTTTTCTAGATTCCATATATATGCCTTAATACATGAAATTTGTTTTTCTGACTTACTTCATTGTGTATAACAGGTTCTAGGCTCATCTACCTCACTTGAACTGACTCAAATGTGTTCCTTTTTATGGCTAATATCTCACTGTATATATGTACCATCCATTCATCTGTCAATGGACATCTAGGTATATATTACCATATGTAAAACAGATAGCTAATAGGAACTTGTTGAATAACACAGGGAGCTCAATCCAGTGCTCTGTGACAACTCAGAGGAGTGGGATGGGGCGGGGGCTTGGGGGGAGGTTCAAGAGGGAGGGGATATATGTACACTTATGGCTGATTCACAGTGTTGTATGGCAGAAGCCAACACAATATTGTAAATCGATTATCCTCCAATTAAAAATATATATATATTTTTTTAATGTATCTTGTCTTCAGAACCAGTCTCCTAGAGTCTGCACAGGATTCTGAGTTCAGGAAGGGTGGCAAGGTTAACACAGGAGACAAAAGGGAACCCAAATTGTTCTTCTTCACCACTATTCTCCAGCCTTCACTTCTGGCAACAAAACTGGGGGTTTGTGTGGGGAAAAGAGGCTAGAAGGGTAAAAGTTGGTGAAAATCTACAAATCACCCAGGATTAGGAAAAAGACAAAGAATAACAAAGATGTCCCCAGTCTTTCTTCCCACTTTGAGCTGATTTTGATCTGAAAGTTATATCAGTTTTTAGCATTCTAAGATGATGGACATTTCCTAATATTTCCAGATACCGTGATTTTTTAAATCATCCTGAAAAACATAAAACTGAGCTTTAAATTGAGTAATTTTAAAACTAAAACAATTTTTCAAAATCTGTCTGAAAAAAATTTCTCTAAGTGGAAAAGTTTCCACAGTTTTTTATTGGTGAAAATGTCCTAGATTATTCTATTTCTATTGCCTGAGTTTCCCCTTCTGGCTTTGCTGGTGGGCTAGAGGGTAAAGAATCTGCAAGCAGGTCACCTAAGGAAATTTGTAAATTCAGTGAATTCCAGTTTCTTAAGCAGCTACTGCTCTCCATTTGAACTTTGTTTCCAAGTAGAAATGCCCCGTAAGCCCCCAAACATTGTTCCATCCTAAGTAGCATTACACAGGGCAAGAGAGAATCTATGTGTTGACACTACTAAATAGCTGAAGTTATTAATATATTAAAAAACTGACCATATAATTTGTTTTCCTAGCTCTGTTTACAATTCACCCTGGGTGACCTTCAAATCAGATTTTAAGAAGGCAGTTTTCAAGTGCCAGGACTGGTGTGTTAAAATGCCGAGCAATTGAGTACTTAGTTCAGTAATGGACTTTTTACAAAGGCAGAAACTTTTATATTAATAGATACATTCTGGAACAATAGGTCAAAAAGCTACATAACAGACCCTTCAGATCTATTACTGTCCCTCCAAACAAAACCCATTATGCACAAAGCCAACATCAAACAGCAATCCGCAACAGCCCCTGTTACAAAGGATCCGAATACAGTCCTCAGCGGCCCCTTTAAAAGGCAGCCGCGTTTTGCAATTCGGAGATCAGTTCGACCTATCTGCAGACATTCCAACGGGGGCTTGGGGTTTCCCCCTCTCTCACCCAGACACCCCTCAGGCAGTTGGAAATCTTTCTAAAATCAGTTTGCTCACACCATTCAAAGAAGCGTGTGGTTGATGCTCTTCTTTTGTTTTTTTACAATGACCCCATAAAAGTAGAATCCAAAAATATCCTTCCTAACCCTAGGAACAGAAACTCATTCTGCCTCCAATCAGTCCTCCAGTCCTGCCTCCTCCCCTCGACCGTCTACTAAGGTTAAGGGCTTATTCAGGACTTTTCTTGCAAGAAAGTGTCTCAACAGCCAGGCGCGGTGGGAAGAGCTGGGTCCTGGTGGCGGCTTCACCCAGTTTCCACGGAAGCAGCAGGAACGCTCAGCCCAATCCTTCATATTATTTGAGCACAGCTTTTGCAGGTTAAGTTTTTTGGTTAGTTTTTTTTTGTTTTTTTTTTGTTTTCTCCGCGAAAGAACTTTTCTTGGATGGCTCAACGTGTTTGTCTTTAAGGGTTGTGAAAGGAGAAATCATGCATATTTCAGCCAGCTCCAGATGAAACGAGTTAAGTGATTCTCCAGCATGCTAATGTTTGAAAATGCCATATTTATGCCATATTTGGTCCTTTGACTAGGAACACAACTTCAATGCGACCTCCTCCCCCATGCAGCCCCCTTCCACCTCCTCCCACCCCCTCCTACTCCTTTATGTATATATGTTGCATAATTATGGAGCAGTGAGTATTTATCACCTTTTCTGGGCAGTAAGCAGAAAGAAATACAATACCATTACTTCCAGTTACTGCCTTTCCCAAGATAATTAGGTAACACAGTGGACGGAGCTCGATCGCCTAACGCTGTTCAAGTTAAGTGATTGACATGGCTCTGTCTGGCTGCTCTATTAACTGTTTCATTTTGTTGCTATTTGCAGTTTGCTTGGCTAATACTCCGGACAAATACAGACTGTTTCTTTAGCCCTTTTTTTCTCTTTGACCTTCTCCTGCCCATTTTCTTTGACTCACTTCAAACTGTCTTGAAAAGGCCTGTTGAATACACACAGTCCATCAGAGGCCCAGGTTCATCCCTAGCCCTGCCCTGAATGCCTTACTTCAAAGATGGGCCGCATTCTTTAATTGCCCTTTGAATTAATATCAAAGGGTCACAATGCGAGTGCCAAAAGAGAAAGGGGCTTTAATGAAGCAAAGAGCTACCATTCATTTGCAGATAAGCACGTTTTTATGCCTGAACGGTCACCAAGCTACAGGCTTCAGGAAGAGGAGGCTGTCCGTCCTGAGAGAACTGTTTCTTAAGTAGTGATTAGTTCAAACAAACAAGAGTAAACAAATAAAAGAAAAAGTCTACAGACAGCGACAACATACAATAAATAATAAGACAAAAATCAGGAGCTGCACATCCCCCTCCCGTGCCCCCCTTAAAAAAAAAAAAGCTGCACCTAATTAGCAAATCCATTCACCATTTTTAATCCCATATTTCAACACTGAAATTCCAAGGACGAGGTTCAGTCACATGCCTGAGATGAAATATTTTCAGTCTGAAATTTTGCACCATGGGTAACACAGAGGGACAAGCATATGACTTTAAAATGCAGGAAAGAAACAGTATCTTTCAAAAATATATCCCAGTGCTCAAGACATAATTAACTTTCGAAGTGAATATTTGTGCTTAAATAATTGATTCTTCATGAACACTTTCAGTACAGAGACTGTCGTTTGCATCTAAAATAGGAAAATACCTCTGTGTATCTTTTTATGCATGAAGGTCATATTTTCCAACTCTCCCAGATAAATCACCATTTAGTGGCCATTGTCTTCATGGTAGCCCCTGTAATACTGTAGCAGCAAGTCTAGAATGATCCACTAACAGCACCAGAGGTCACTGTAAGGTAAAATACAGCTCAAATCATAAATGATTACAGAGTGAAACAGTAAGCTATGCTTCCCCTCATCATCACTCGCCTTTTGGAGAGCTTGGTGATTAAGGAAGGATTTCAGTCCTGGTGAATTATCATCCTAGCTGAAACTCAGACAACATTCTTGGTGCCCAGCTACAAAGTACATGGCTGGCTTCTGGTAGACATAACATTTGGACCACTGCCTGGACATTTCTCTTCCGTGGATGCCTTGGTAAACAGAGTTTATGTTACTCTCAATGACGTAACAAGGAAAGTCCTTGTTCAAATGTTCCAATCAGTCTCCAAAAGTGACTTGCCAGTTTTGATCTGTGCACAAAAAAAAAAAATTGCCACGGCTATGTTAAAAGAAAGAGAGAAAGAAAGTGTTCTCCCTTATCTTTGAAGAAATCAAAAGCATCTTCTCTTCACTGGCCTTCATTTCCATGGGCTTGTCCATCTGGTTCAGAGTTGCCAAAACAGTGAGAAAAGGGCAGCAAATAAATGTCAGACAGGCAGCCAATCTGCATAAATCTCCAACTCCTTCCAGAGAGACTCCTTCCTGGCCTGCTGGGCCTTCCAATTTTGTGACATGAGCCAACGGGCATTGGAACAATATGGAAATCAAAAAGACTTATTTTGCACAAATCCAAGCCTTTAAAGCAGCTTCTCCCATACCACTTTTCCACTAGATGTATACCAGTGTGCTGCTCTGCAATAAAGCGGAATCATCCTAGCAACCAGGTCCCACATGTCCTGGATATAGAATTATTTCAGGGTATTCTGGACTGACCACAGGAAGACCCACTTAATTCTTGTTAAACTGTACCCTAAGAAAGCACATTAAGGCAAATGGACCACCAAATCTTGTTTCACTGAATACAAAAGCGATGGGTAGATTATAAACAAGTAACTCTTTATACTTGCTCAGAACTTGAAATGTATTCAGGGCCACTAACACATCACAACAATCCTTGGAGACAGCAAAGCATCTTACTGTGCACCTCACTTCAGAGGAATCCAACTCGGAATGGCTACTGAGTTTCCCTTCATCACTCAGCTAGCTAGAGATTGAACTGGGACCTAAAGCAAAATCTTTTAACAACAACAACAAAAAATCCTTCATAAAAACCACAGTTATATCTGGTGCAGAACTAGATCAGCAGTCCAACTGTGTGGGTTTTTGGGTTTTTTTTAACCAAAATCCACAAGTGGAATAAACTTCAAGACACTGCAGATCCAGCTTCATGAGCCACAGGAAAATTGTTTGGATCATGTATTTCAATACTTCCTCAGGATGCTACAGTCATACAAATACAACCATTGAGAGGCTCCATTCAAACATGGTACTGATACTGATGATAAGGGTACTGATGATCGCGATGAAGTCTTGCATTCCTCCAGGGCTTTAACTCTTTCATATCCACTATTGGATGGAATTAAATAATTCTTTGACATGAGAAAAAAATTTTTTTTCACTCTCAAGTGCCAAGGAATAGAGTAATGTAAGTCTCTAATATGTCAGGTGAAGTAAAGCAATGTGAAGTTTTTAAATCAAAACAGCTTAGTCACTGAAGCTACCCCAGTCATAGGTTTCTTATTGCCTCTGTTACTCTCAATAAAACTAAGGGGCACTTGGTACCCAAGTAAAATTTGTATCCCCAAGGGACAAACTGTTCACGCTAGAGTTCTCTTTTCCAGCCACCTACTCTTTTGCAGCTTCTGAAATTCAGGTTCACGGAAAAGACCCCTATCTGAAGCTTAATTTGCAAGCTGAAAAAATGCAACAGGAAAGGTATTGCAACTTCACCAACAGCTGTTTTATTCAAGGGGCTTTCTAGACTTAAAGCCTTGTCCAGATGCAAGCTATATCTCTCTCCCGAAGTTTTCCACTTTCTCTGCATCACCAAGTCTTAACCAACAGCGCTGCGGTTTTGCATGCAACCTTCTAGGCAGACAATGTGGACCTGAGAGCTGATGATGACTATTAATAGTTTAGGAAATACCGCATAGCAGTCTCCACTGTTTATCCCCATTAGGCATTGAAAGCACACTTGGAAGACTCTCTCACCTTGAAGAAAAAGCAGAGTAGGCTGTGCTGAAATCTGGAGACTTACAAAAGTGGTATTAGCTTGACTTCTTTTAAAATGTCAGTCTACCTCTTCTGTTCTTGCTGCCACTTCTCCCAAGAAGCAGCATGGTGCCCAAGCAAGGAATAAGTGTTATGTCAACTAAAGAGGCTTAAAGGGGAAGAAAATGTGATCTAAACAAACCTCCCTGAGCAGACATCCTGCTGTAGGCTTCAATGGGAAACATTTGTTATGAAGTAATAAGAATTTGCATAATTTTGGGGAAGACTTTGTTTTCAAAGTAATTCTCTTTTTCACCTGCTTAGCCCTTTGCTGTGTATGGCTTTGGTTAAGTTTTGTTGATGGAGGCTCATGTTTAACCAACTGTTTTTAATTTACAAATTAAACTTGTCAGAAGTAGAAATCCTTCCCTTGGAACTCTTCCAATATGTCAAGAATTAATTCTAATGAAAACGGCATTGCCTAAATGCAGGATGGCCAGCCACTTATTTTATTTACACAAAGTCCTTCTCAGTTTCTTTGATAAAAGCAGCTAAATCTTTTTCCTCTTTCATGTTTTGTCAGCACTTGATTCCTTTTGTCCCTTGGCTATTTGCCTAGCTGTGGACAATAAGGCAGGAAGAATAGAAGCAGATTGTTGGAATGGCCCTCAATAAACCTAATTATGACATGTTGACTGCCCTCACCATGACACAGTCAAGGGACCCAGGCTTATTCAATTACCCTTGCCAGGTTTCTCTTTCAGACCTAAAGTTATCCTTTGACTGTTTGTATTTCTGAACAGTATTCATGTTCATTGTGAAAGAAAATCCCCTGGACTTTGAGGGGTTTTTAAGTTGATGCTGTTATTGTAGCTAATTTTTATTAACTGAATGATAACATGATAAAGAAATAGACTTTTGTTATGTAATAAGAACAAATCAGTGTGTGCTTAAAAGTTACACCTCTCTTTCCCTTCTCTTCCAGCCAGCCTGGCAGGACATGTAACCTGAATTAATAAACAAAATAATTTCTCCAACCTGCATGTCCCTTTCAACGTGATACTGAGTTGAGCTCCACAGATCGGCACTGTTGCTTCAGAGAGTCTTCTTAACTTAAAAAATAATAATCACATGATTGGGGGTAGCTTGGAGTTCTGTTTTTTGTTTTTTGTTTTTAAACCACCAGGAAGGTTCCTTGCCGTATTAACCCCAGAGAACATAAGTTCATTGGTACCTTTATGCCAACAGCAATTTCTTCAGCTGCTTGAGATAGACGGGATGCACAGTATTTAATTAAAACGCTGGCTGCTGGTTGGAGGAGCCCTTTCCTCCTCCGACAGATTGTTCAGAGATCATGCCAGTGGTTCCTGCAAAGCCAGTGTATAAAAGCTGCGTGTCAAGTGAACAAAAGAGTGAGAAAATGAAGGAATGCCAAAAATCAGCTCCTGATCCATCCTAGCTTTTAAGTCAACTAGGTCTGATAGAATCAATAGTCAATTGCATTTAAAGCTATAGGAAGCCTAGCAGGAGAGACTGTTTTGTAAGTCGCAGCATCTCTGGGTAATTTCTTTTTCCTTTTCCTTTTTGTTTTCTGTTGAGAAACTCATTGTTCTCTTTAGGTAATTTGACAGCTCTTGGGACTATAATAGAGTAAAAAAAAATTAAACCACAATATAACAAAGTTGGTGCTATAATTTCTTGAATTTGTTCCTCAGTTCACTTTCCTTCATTAAAAAATTCCCATCATTTGAGTAAAAGCAAATCTAAACTGTTTTCCATCCTACAAGTAAATTTGGAGTTTGGTGGGGTTTTGTTTTTCACTTTCTAGGGAAATTATCTTTTTAATCTTAATGTGAGAAATCAACTTCAGGAAGGACTCTTCATTCTGTATATAAAGATACAAAATCCTTAGCCTCTGAAGAAGTTTAAATATTCCTTTTACTTGCCTAGAACCTGTTCTCCTCTGTGGGTCCCTTTCCTTGCAAATAGCAACAGTTTCAATTTCTCCAAATCCTAAAGGGATATTTTTCCTCTCAAACATTCAAACGGAATTGTACAACAGTCTTTATAAGTATTATTAATATAAATACTTAATGTATATATTATTATATGGCATATATATTTACTTTATAGAATGTCATTTTACTGTTTAGTTTTTAGCATTTGTTGATTTCATTTTCTTTCATTCGTATACATTTGCATTCACATTGACTTTTAAGAATTGTCCCTCTGTACGATTACAAAAATGATCATAATGGTACTCTATCTATAAATAAATAGCAGCATGGAAAACATTAAAAAGTCTTACCACTAGAAAGTTGAGTGTCCTTCCAAAGTGTTCAAATTACTTTAATCAGCAAATGTAACCTCATGTATAAAGTTTTTAAAAGTCTGCTTTTGCTACTTTAGAGTGGAAATGTTATTAAAATATCCAAGATGTCTCAATATTTTAACCTGAAGCATATGTATTTTTGCATTCCCTAAAATGTTTTAATGTTTTTATATAGTTAAATAGAATAACAAGTCTTCTTCAAATCTCAACTAGCACTTCCCTAAGAAAACAAGAAAAAAAAATAAGTACAAGAAATCAAATACTCAGATCGAATACTGCTCACCACCCCAAACCTGGCATTATAAATGCCTACCGTTTTAAAAGTTATAGTTATCTGGCTATTCAAGCTATGTTAAACAAATGAATGCCATAACTTTCACAAATTCGACTTCTTCAAAGCTGATGGAACTCAATTCACATGGCAGTATAAGTCAGAAGTTTGCTTCTGGATACAGAAAAGGGAGTCAATAATTTGAATTGTTTTGATTTGTATGGAGTTACTCAACAAAAATTCTAATGTTGACTAAAAGTAGCTGAGATCAGATTTCTTCTTTAATCTATAGGTCAAGTAGTGACTTTCTCTTCTATCAAATAAAAATTTTAATTTGTGATTCAAAGTTCAAAATTGCAATACATTTGATCTGAGTACAGGATAATCACTAAGAAAAACAGAAACAAACTCTTTCATATGGTAAACAGTAGTACTTATTATTCTGAATGTATAAAGGGGTACAGTTTCTCTTCCTGATATTCTCATTTTATAATGTTCTGCTTCTATTTTTAAAGATTGGTAGATACGTTGTAGCTGTATTCGCTTACAAAATCTATTTGCTTAAGATAAAACTACAACAAAATTAGAGCCACATATTTCAGATACATAAGAAAAGTTATAAATGCAAATATTAGATTGGCTATTTTATATACTCTAAAAATTCCTCAAATAAAAAATGACTTTTCACAACACATTTTTACATTGTTATCATTTGGTCTTTGTAATTAAGGACTGTAGCATCTGATGAACCATTGTCTATTTTCAGAATATATATTAAAAAGTTGATAAGTAGTATGTGTTGACTTCTGAAATAATTATCCTCCACAAAAATAAAAGTAAAAAAGTGACGGGGAAAAATGTATTGAAATCTTCCCTTGTTAGGCTAGGACATCTTGCTTTGAACTGTTTTCAATGTAACAAAAAATACTTCTTACATCCTCTCCAAGTTTCTAAAACGCTTCATAGCAAAGTTCTCAAAAAATGATAAAAGTTTTTGGATGTGAATGATCTCCCATTTAATCTTGATAGTATTATAACTCAGAAACAAAAAAGCAAATCTTGTTTATCCGACTGAGTTTCTGAGAACTACGAGTGAGGAAGCTAATTTAAGTTTAAGAAATGACAGCAGAATTCGATGAAGTGAATGCACCATTGTCTTGATTCTCTCCTCAAGCCCAGGTAGTTTCTAGCTTTGACTTCGTGAGCTGCCAGAAATCTGTGTCCCTCTCTGGGTGTTGGGGAAAATGTCGAGGCACAGATGATGTGAAAGAAGGAAAGTTACCGTCCTGTTTAAGCAACTCTAACTTAAAGCAAAGTTCTCTAACCAATACTCCAGGCCTTTCCAGCCTCATCTGGAAGCTGCAGCTATGAGAGGAGGTCCAAGAAAGCAAGCGTTTCCCCACATGGGGAAAAGCCAGTGTGTCCACCTGCTGAACAGTACAGCCAGGCCCCACTGCCACTATCCTTCCCCTGAGACAGAAAACAGGCAGGAGCTACTCACCTTCTAAGACACTGAGGGCCCACAGGCCTCTCCATTCTTGCCCTGATTCCCTGACTGCCTGAGGCCCCACTGTTTCCTCAAACAGCTGCCCGGGCCTTCCCAACGTCTATCAAGAGCTTCATGTGACCACAGCTGCCACAACCTGCCAGGCTGGGAAAGACCATCACCTTTACCTAGCCTATGCTTCCATCTTTAAGAGCAAGGGAGAATGAGGTCCAGAGAGGGAATACGACCTGTTCACAGTGATAGTTGTAAAGACCTAAAAGAAATATCTAAAAATTGCCAAATACACCTTAACAGCTGAGGGCACCAAGCCCCCACCCCACCAGAATTACAGTCATACCCACCGACCTGTATGCAGTGAGTGAATGGAGGTTCCTCCAGATTGATGGAGCTGGTGGTCTATGATTCCTGTAAGGGTCTCCACGCAAGGACTGAGAATACTGTACAGTAGAAGGGCCATGTGGGTGAATTCTCAGCACCTCTGGATTGCTAGACACAGACTTTGGCTCCATAAGTAAACAAGGTAGGGCATAAGAAACAAGGAAACATCCTGGAAACTTTTAAAGATACAAGTGGAGGGTAACTGAGTATCAGAATTATTATCATCATTGCTTTGCTCTCAAACACAGCTGTGCCAGGCCTTTACTGTATGTACAGGCAGCCTCTACCTTTCCCACACTAAACTGAACAAGGACAAGGATAGATGCAGTTTCATGGGCCCCGAAGCTTTTATAATTCAGAGAGCCCCTGTAAGGAACACACACAGGTGAGGGGCTCTGGAACTGAAGGTTCATCAGCTCTGTGGTAAACCCACCTCTGCCCAGGACTCCTCTCTCATCCTCCACTTGAGAGGGCCTGGGAGAGATGGGGGCTGTTTCTAGGTGCTCGTATGCACTGTTGTTAATACTTGCAAAACATTAATCAAGTCTAAGTGTCAACTTTGGGGGCTCAGCAGTAAGCCAAGATCATCAGAGTCAACAAACTCAGCAGGATGTTTCTGAACCCCATATTTCACAGGTGGACCAAATGCCAGGGGTCCCTCTGGGACCCTAGTGGCTTACATCCTCCAAAGCCACATGTTTCTGAGGCTCTCCAGAATGCCAGCACTGAGACTTTAGGAAACTCTTGCGTTCCGGAAGACTCCTGGAAGTGCTTCAGAGCACTTTCCAGAAGCTCTCCTAGCCACTGGATCCATCATAAATGCCCCTTGGGCCCTGTTTTGAGGAGGAGAACCTCACTTCCTCTGACCACTGACAACTATCCAGGCACCACTAGAAGCACAGATACCCAAATCAGATATCTGCTTCCTGGGAGGGTTGTGAGCACAGAGGCAGGATGGGCCCCAAAGTGCCCTCCCTGGCTCCAAGCCAGAACAGATGCTGTATGTCCTTTCTCTGGCCCTGCTTTTTGCCAGAAAGCCCAAAAGACACAAGCCAAGGCCCTTCCCTGGCATCCTGGATGTATCGGAAATCCACCTGCAGGGGAGAATGCTCTTGAGCCCCACCTGGCCCTGCCTCCCCCTGAGTACTCAGTGGGGTACCATGCCCTGGAAAACCACACTCACCAGCAAAGAGCTTCCTCAGAGCAGAACTAATCCTGCCCATTCACAGTGAAGCTGGTATCTGCTGGAGTGTGATCTGAGGGGCATCAGAAACCTGCCCCTTGCCTCCACCAAAAAGCTGTCCTACATGGGTACCTGGAATTCTGTCACTGGGGGTTCATTCCTCTATGCCAGGAGACCAGCTCCCAGGGGCCTGTAGGTGTGTGTGTGGAATCAGGGTACACAAGTGGAGCGTAAACCAGGCACAAAGAAGCAGGATGGCAGGGAGACAGGAAAGGAGAGGGAACAGCAGCTAAGGCTGACCTCCCCCTTGTTACCCAAGGTCAGCCCATAAAGCCCTTTGTGAAGGGCAAGTGACAAAAACATTTTCAAGGAGTTTGGGAACAGAGGATTGAGGGCAGGGAGATTATCAAACATCCCTGTAAAAAACCCAAACTTGGGACTTCCCTGGTGGTCCAGTGGCTAAGACTCTGAATTCCCAATGCAGAGGATCCAGGTTTGTTCCCTGGTCAAGGAACTAGATTCCATATGCCACAACTAAGAAATGGTGCCGCTAAATAAATGATCTTAAAAAAAAAAAACAACAAACTTGTTCCAGTAATATCACTTCTTATTAAACTATGGTCTGAGGGACCATCTTCTAAAGTTTTTCCAAAAGGATTTTCCAAGAACCAGAAATGTCAATGTGAAAGATAGTCATTGTCTTCCCAAATGAATTTAATTTGAGCTTTCTATTTTAAAAATAAATAAATAAAAAGGATTCATTTCAGGGGAAAAATCGTTACTTTTAAACGAGTAACATTAAATTACAGTAATTCAATAAAATGATGAAAGTTCGCCAACCAGCAAAATGAAGACCAAATTCAGCTCTCTATGTCATTTGTATTTTGTAATAAGGAAATTGTTCCTCTCCTTATCTGCCCAAGGTATCTGCTAGGACTCTACTGGGAATAAAAGCTTATGCAGTGGCTGTTGGTTTCAATTTTTCCAAAAAGACAAACCACATGACACAAAGGTGTGCCAGGGAATGAGTACTTGACCTGAACACGATGTGTTTGTTTCCACATCCACTTACTGAACCTCTGATGAAAACAAAATTAGGCAGCCTTCCCAGCCCCCAAAGAGCTTTATGCTCATGATGACCCAAGAAAACCCACTTTCCATAGGCAGGACGAAGGCAGAGGTTAAGGCTCAAAAAGTTCAGACAAAAGCCCAGGAGCTAAATCCAAAATAAGCCAGGGCTTGAGTTACCATCCCGGCCCTCTACCGGGAACTGATTCCCTGTAGAATGGGAGAAATTCCCCGAACCAGGCATCCCGCCTCACCCCTGCACTCTTAGCGAACCAGGTTCTTCACGAGGTTCTTCATCAGCCAGCTTCTGATCCGATGCTAAGTCCGCAGTCCTTCATTTCCTTTCTTCTTTTAGACAAAACTTCAGCGAAATTTCTGGGCTTGGCAGGGCTAGCCAGTCACCACAAGCAGACATTGGCTTCTAGTAAAAGACTACACAATTTGCTTTTCTACAGGCCCCTGATAAATACGTGTTGCGTGCACACGAGCCCCAGATGTGTCCTGTAGGAATAAAAGTTGGGGCAAATCTACTACCTGGAAAGTTTCCATCCTGGTTAGTTTCCCAAATCCTATTCAGCCCTGGAATCTTACAGGTTCCCCCAGATGCATCAAGGAGACCCGGATGCACTGTGAGGAGACCCGGATGCACTGTGTAGCCAGGACTGCAAGTTCCCAGGATGCACTGGGAGAGACCCCCATTTATCTGCTCAACCACCTGACATGGGCTATCTTTACCCTTTAGAAATAAATAGTATGAGAGGATGTAATAAGTTCTAAACGTTTCCAAAATATATCCAATAATTCCTGGCACTGAGATCCCAGTCACTTGGGATTCTTGCAATGGAAAGTTGAAGCGTTTCTCCAGATGAATTCATGGGTCTCCTTTTAAAAAGTTATAAATCTAAAATTCAGAGGGGGCAGCTCTCCCAATGAAACCCCTGCTCCCTAATATTAAGCCAATTCCCCAGAGAAGCCTCAGCCTGCTACCTTCTTCACCTCTGTGATCAGAACAACGTGAGGATATGTGGAGAATCTAAAGTACGGATACTCTGCTGACATGGACCCGTAAACCACTAATTTTATATGGTCTAAATTTCTGTTGAAAGCGTCACAGCAAGCTGACAAACAGGTCAACAATTTTCCTCGTTGGGATTAACCCTCCTAAGATCCTCCTTCCTACATGGAGGGCTGCATACTTTTGCAGGTAGTAATCAGATGTCACAAATTATGGGTCTGATTCAATCCAAATTATGCACAGAGCTGGGAGAGGGGAAAAAAGCTGCTTTTGATTCTTCTCAGCTCTTTGCAGATGCTCTAAATGCCAGGCCTGTTTACATCCCCAACTGACTCCTTTGGAGTTCCATAAGCCAGTTGGAGGGGAAGCAGGAAGAGAACCAAGGCATCCAGATAGCCGTTTCTATCCAAGCACAAATAAAAGCTCTAGCGTTAGGAAAACCCACTTTCCTGCCTCCTGTCTAGTAGAACACTGCTACATGCTGTGGGGCTGGCTGCAGGAACAGTCAAGAAAGAAGACCTGTGTTTGTTTCTGTTATTTTAAAAAACCGAATCAAGATTTTGATTTTCAAAAATGAATCCTGAACATTTAACTTGTTCTCCTGTTTCTGAAAGGCCCAGTCCTAAGAAGGAATGACTTGAAATATCGACCTTAAAATATTTATTGGCATTCACATCTCCAGCTTTCTCAGAGGGCTTTGGAGAGTGTTGTTTTTCTCATGTAGTTGGAGCACAGTTCTTTCTGGCTCATTCTGCAGATTCGAACGTCCAGCTTAGGTAAGCCAGGTACTCAGCAGCATCAACAACTGAATTCCTGAGCATCAGATTTAAGGGGAAATGGGCTGAAATGATTTGAGGGAGGCAAGGTATGTGCAAAAATATAAAAAGTCTTTTGTACCTAGAAGGGAATGGATACATACCCCCTTAAAAGTTCATAAAATTAAAAACTAGCCTTTACCAAACTCAAGAAAACCCTAGAGAATCAGGCCAGCACTTTTTCAAAAACGAGAAATAGAAGACTGCTTTATTATTCATAACCTGCTGTCTTACCAGTTCAAACCTAATTTGGTAACCCTGAGAGACAATTTCTCTTGTAACTAAATAATCAGAATAAGTTGTCTTTGAATTGTTCTGAAAACTACCAATAATTTTTCCAGTAAAGAAAGAAAAATAAGTGCTTAACATATGTGTACTAGTTTCGATGGAGGCAAAGTGAAATAAACAATAGATAAAAATAGAATAAAAAGAGGCACCAATAAGTCAAGGCAAAAACCTTTCCTTGGATTTAGAGAATGTTCCATTTGGAGAAATACCAAAATACTGGAGGAATTTCCAAGCAGAAATTTCAAAACCTATGTTCCTACCTACATACGTGGTAGAAGCAAGCGTCTATTTTTTCTCGTACAAGGAGCCACAGGCAAACCTGCACACACTCCATGTTGACTAAACATTCCTTCACCATTTGTTCTCAACACAGAACCCAAATTCCACTAAAGCTATCAAAATCACTAATGTCGTTCCCTTTTTCCCTACCACGGAGGAATTATTTTACAAATAAACTCACACATGTGCCAAATGGTGCTGTGGAATTGGAAACACTCTAAATGCTGGTAAATAAATCATTTGCCAACAGGATGGAATACTATGCAGCTATACAAACAGGCTGAGGAGACCCTCAGCCTCTGATGTGGAGTGATGGCAGAGATATATTCGAAGGTGGGGGAAAAAAAAAAAGGCAAAGTGCAGAAAAGTTTCTACCGTGGGCTACCATTTGTGCAAACAAAGGAGGAGAGAATATTTTTAAGAGAGAAAGAAATACAATTGCTTGTTTATATAGGCTCTCTAGAGAGACAGTCAAGTTACTGAGTGACTTGGGTGAGAGGAAACTTGTCCCTGTACACCCATTTCTATCTTTTGAATTATGTACAGAGTGAAGGGTTTACCCAGTCAAAAATAAATGTGATTTAAAAATCTGGGGACTTCCCTGGTAATCCAGTGGTTAAGATTTCATGCTTCCAATGCAGGGGGCAGAGGTTCGATTCCTGGTCGGGGAACAAAGATCCCACATGCCACGTGGTGCAACCAAAAAATAAGCAATTAAAAATTAAAATGCCATCTGACAAAGCATATATTTCACTTGAGTGTTCAGATGGACAAGAGGGCAATCCTTGGAATAAAAGATCGCTTCCCTTTTGAGGCTGAGCATTGGCCCCCATAATCCTGGAGTCCTCTTGCCTCTAAAAGCCTTCAGGGGGCCAGCACGGTCCAGAAGGAAGGCCCAGGGCTCGCCAGCGAATTTTTTATCAGTTCACTGGGGGCCGACTGGCCAAGGAGCCGGGCTGCCTGCTGAGACGCCTAAGCCGTGACAGCTGCATAAACTGGCGGTGCCCCAGCCTGACCTATTTCAGAGACAGGTCAGCCCAGTGCATGCGGGGATAAGAAAACAACCTTCCTTCTCTCCAGTGGCTGCATTGGCAAGCTGCTCCAGCGGGGGAACCACGGGGCAGGAGCTCTCCAACCGTGCCCCCCACCCCAGTCTTACAAACCGGGCTACTTTCTTTTCACCCTCACATAGCACCCCAGTCACACAGAAGTCCCCAGCTTTGGGGACTAGACAGAGTACAACTGAATAGCGAGGTCATTGAAATGTATCTACACCCCCCAGCTTAACAAATGCTATTTTGGAAAATTTCCTTAATATTTCTGAACTCAAATTTTAAAGGAGAGAGATTAAGAATCATGCAGAAAGCTTTAAGAATGCACACCATCTCACATGCGGAGCCATAAAGACATTTTAGAACAAGGAAGCAGGCTGAAGAAGGGACACGATGAGGAATTATACAAACACAAACAAAGGATTGTGCCAGGATTTCAGGAGTAAGAACGTATAGACGAGATCCATTTTCAAAAAGCAATTTATTTGTCAGATTACTGGGGGGAGTGGGGGAAGACTTGTGCAAATACACAAAGAAAACAAAGTTTGATTTGGAAGAGTTTTCAACAACCAAGTTAGTCTAAGAGAGAAAGATAAACTTTCAGATCAGGAGAAAAAAAGTAATTAAGAAATATCTTTGACATCCCAGCAAATGGTTTTTGAATTTTGTTATTTTTCATATCTAGTAAATCAATACAGACTTTTCTATTAAAGAGTTTCTTATAAACTCAATTTTTTCTGACTCAGTGAAAGTGGATTTTGTGGTGTGCATGAGTGTGTGCATGTATGTGTACTGGTCTTCATTGTTGCTCCTAAGCCTGAATTAAGCTTTTATCTGCCCTTGGGCAGAGCCCATCTGCCAGCAGACTAGTCACTTTCTGCAAGTTCAGAGTTTTTTTTCCCCTACAACATTTTGAGTTTTCCTATGAGCTAGGTATAACTTGCACCTTCTCGTTTCATTCTCATATCACTCTGGGAAATTGGTACGGTATAATATGCCCCCATCTTACCAGCTGTCAAAACTGAAGTTCAAGGGATCACACCCAAAATGTGCTTGGTCTCAATTTTAGAGCAAAATTAGTGATGTAAGACAGACTACTTTTACCTTGGGTGCTATGCTCTTAAAGGCAAGCAAAGACATGATAAAGGACTTTGGGGTGTGTTTAAGTCAGACAAGAAACACTCAATTGTATTAGTGAACCTCAGTTAGGAAACCAGCCAAGTGGGGATTCAGAAAGAAGAAACCTGTTGCTTTTTTTTATAATAAAATGAATTGGACCAATTAATTTTCTTTAGTTCAGGTTAAGCTCAACCATGGTAATTGGGAGACACACACACCCTGTGGCCAAGATTTTCTTAATCATGATAATATATTTGAATACTGGAAGAATTTTTTAATATGTGTTTGAAAATAGACTCTATGGGTCTATAATTGTTTAAAAATAAGAATTTTTTTTTTTTTTTTTCAAAAAAAGATAAACCCTATAAAAGAAACAAAAACTATGCTAATACCCCCAGACAATGCCTAAGTGCCTGTTGACTGGGTAAGTTAATGCTTATATTAGGGCTTGCCAAAAAAAAAAAAAAAGATATGAGTATGGTGGCTGTACTTCTCCTTTATCTGTGTACTTGTAAGAATCATAAGCCAGGCTTTCTGTTAAAAATGTAAATTTGTACATGACCATGTAAGTGTTGACTGTGAAAGTATACAAAAACCAATTCCATGTTGTAAGGTAACTTGCGCAAAGCCATTAACTTTCCTTTCTTAGCTATTCTATCCTAACATACTTATTGTTTCCATCTAATGACCTAAGGCCAAGCACACTGAATTCTGCAGTTGTTTCCAGAAATATGCCTACCATCTGATTATAAAATCTTTTTAAATTTCCACTTAAGCCTCCTTAGCTGTACTATTTGAATTCCAATATGATCCTGAAAATTTTTAATGCTGAAAGTCAGTGGTATTTCCTCTCCCCCAAACCTATGTTAGTTGGCCAAGAAGAGTCTCCCACTCTTGTCACAAAGCATTTTGATCAGCTATTTTAAAACAGATCTAATGGAATCAGATCCAGAATGAGTGGGAAATTGGTTCCCAAAATCAAAAGTTTATATTAATATACTATTGTAGATACAGTAAAGCTGGCCAAATAAAAGTACATAAGAATCAAGAAATCACTAAGTGAGTTGAAGGAGACAAACACGGCTGGTTTGCTATTGCCTGTCATGAGTTCCAATTTGTTTTACGGAGGAAGATTCGTTTCCCAGCCACAGCAGTAAAAACTCAGACTACCTACTTTGATTAAGTTGCTTCATCACAGAGAGAAGGGGTTCTTTGTTGTTTGGGGTTTTTTTTTTTTTTAACTTAAAATCCTGCAGCTAAAATTTAAATGTTATGAACTTTGTTATATACAACATCTAAGGTAAAACTCTTCCTCAGTAATTTTTTTCTAGGACAAATGTACACCAAATCAAATTCTAAATTTTACACCATTATTCTTTATTAAGATGCAATTACTTCTTTAAAGTGAAGTGGCCACTGCCGTGGCAGAAATTATGTCAGTCTCCTTGGTCTTTATCAGGAAGGAAGAAAAACTGACTTTGACGATAAAAATTCATAAAGCCTTTTATTACTCAACTGTCTTCAACAACTATTCTCCATGGTTTTCATAATTCCCTTTGACAATGGTGAAACTTCTAACTCATCTGTCTTGAATAAAGGTTTTATAATCCTAACGGGCATTTTGATAACTACATGTTCCAGATACAAACTGGAAAGTATATTCTGTTCATTTGAGGGCATAATTCCATCACAGACAATGTGAGAGGATGCTTTCTTAGAAAAGAGACGACCCCATTCCAGAAAAGTTCAACACTATTGGAGTTCAGCATTTGGCCCAATACCACAACATAAAGCTGAAAGCTGAACTGTGCCACTTTCCACCCAAGACTGGGACGAATGGGGTGAGGAAACCTTTCCCAGCAGAGTAGAGAATGGTCCTCTGTCCCCACTTTGGTGTACATCTTCCAAAAGAACAGCAACTTCTGAAATTCCCTTTTACTTTCTTAAATCACAATTCTCCAGCTAAGGCAGCCAGCACTTTTCTATTTCAACAATAACATCAAATATTTTTTCTAACCTTATTGAGATATAATTAACATAAGCCCACTGTCAAAGTCAGTAATTCTGCCTTGGTACTGAGGTCAGGCTCCACTCAGAGTATGACTCTGTGTCCCCCTGGCAGTATATGAACACATAGCCTGATTTCCAAGACAGGATAGTCACTTTCACTCCACATGTATGTGAAACATGAAATACACATATACGTGAAAAATATAGCAAAGAATTCTCTAGCATTGCATCTGGATCCAGGACAAGGCAGTCATAATCAATCTGCACTGACTCACATTTCCAGCTTAATCTATTTCAGGCAGTTGTCCCAATGCCCAATGATTGGGACTATTTCAAAGGACATTTGAGCACAGATAGATTATTAATTAATTGGGAATTATAATAGAAAATGTTAGAAAATACTCACTAATGATTCTGACTCTGTATGTCAAGATTCATCTTGCTCAAGAGTGAATGACATAGTAAAATAAAATCAAATGAAATAAAAATAAGTCTCTAAGCACATTTAGTAGAGAAATGAACAGAGAAAGGGCTTCAGAAAATCTCCCCCACAGGCAGATCCATGATGCTCAGTTGAATATTCAAAGCTGAATCTGGCATAAATTTCACAACCTCAGTTAGAGTGATTTGTTGGAATTTGCAAATTAAGCACAGAGATGGTATTTCCAAAAGAGCCTTTGCAGGAATTTTAGCTCTCATAATAAAAGAAAAATCTTTCCAAATATATTGAATTCTTAAACCAAAAAAAAAAAGTCTAGCAGTTCATCGAAAAATCAACAGTCCAAAAAAGTCATACAATTATTCAGGGAAATATTTTTCCTAGCATTCAACAGCAGTGCTGAGTATGAATTGGGAAGCTGTGCTGTTACTTCAAATTCTGATGACTCTAGAAAGTGTAATCCACAGGACAAATAAACCTTTCTGTGTGTGTGTGCAACTGGGTATAGTTTACTGCCAGCATAATTCATAGTGACCAACTTATAAATAAACTCTAACGATGCACAAACTACACACACAAACAAACACATATCTGCTCCTACATTGTAGGAGGTTTAAAAATATACATGGGACTCATCTAACCATCCATAAACAGAAAAATTGTGGAAACATATGTAGGGAAATGCAGTTAATCTAACTCTCAGTTTCCTGTGTATTTAATTATTCCCCACCTAGTTTTACATAAAACTCTGACATCTTGCCTTTACATCATTCCAGCTTGGAAAGCAACTTCAGTAAAACTTCCATATTTAGAAATTTAGTGGACACTGGGATCTTAGCTTCCATGCCTCCCACCACCTCCCGGCCAAGGAAAATCTATTTGATGATAAATTCACCATCTTAGCTTAAGTTTTAAACAAGAAATCACCATAGGATAATTAAAAACACCCCAAGAATCTCTTCTCTACAAACCTAGGACATGTAACTGGTTTCGGTTCCTTTTTCTTAAAGAGAATTCGGTCAATCCTCCTTAGAGGTTGCAGAGGAAAAGGGGGATTTTCCAAGACAGATAAGTTGAAATGATCCCGCTTTGATCTCAGTGGTTAAGAATCCTTCACAATGGAAGATGGCCACTGAGAGGCCGCGATCCTGGCCTTTTAATGCGTAACAATGGTATCAACAAACAGCTACTTAATCAATATTTGGCCAGAGCTGCTGAAAACTTCCTTTTCAGATTTTAATTCCTTGTTGTAAAACAACCCCAGAGCAGCCAGTGAGATAAGGCATTAAACTGACTGCTTAATTGCCTTTTACTGTCTTGTTAGTTATATATGTACATTCTTAATGGTACTTTAATCTTTATTTACCCGCATAAATAAATTACCTGGGGTAGGACCCCACCAAACAGAACCTCCTCTGCCCCCAAGCCTGGCGAAACTCTCAACATGTGTTTGTTGCTGTTGTTGAGGCTTTTAACATTTATTGACTATGTACGTTAACATTTAACCTCGTGGTTACGAAGGATTTTTGTTGTTGTTCTCAAAATACAAAATACTCGTGAAAGTTGAACCTGAGTTCGGCGGCAACACTGCTATTCACCTGATGAATTTCCGCATATTCCACCCCTTGAACCCAGGCGCACTTGCTGGTTCCACCTCGCCACGCGGATGGGTTTTATTGCATAGCCCTGGGGACTCTTAAATGACCCTTCAGTAATTATTACGCACTTGAAGCCCCAACGTCCCCGTTCCGGTGCTATCACCCAGCAAATCAAACTTCAAAATAAACATACAATTTCAAGCATTAATTAGAAAATCTGCATGTTTTCAATAAGGCTATAAAGTAAGCCGACAGCAGTCAACCAGACAAAACCAACCAGCGAAAAAGAAAGCTACAATCTGATCTCGGTTGCTTCCTTTCAAATCGGTCCAACGGGAAAATCGTTACCGTTACCTCCTCGAAAAGAACACAGCGTGCTGTTTCAATTTAACTCAAGTTCTGGTATTTCCCATAGATTTTTATATGTTGAGTATTTTAAGCGCTGCAGAAAACATGAAATTTACCCCCCAAAGACAAGAGACGACATTGGGGTCAAATTCGTGATTCTGACAAATGGAGACCGGGCTGTCCACTTTAATAAAGGTTCCGATGCCACAAACCTAAGATCTTATAGCTCATGATTTTAATCTGTGGGAAAGATTTTCCCCCTCCCCCCTCCCGCCCCCGCCTGACCCCCGCCCTTTGCCTCGCGCCAAAAAGTCCTTCCCTGCTAACTGGTGGGGTGGGGTAGAGGGGGAGAGACACGAAACTGCCTTCAGTTCCCCTCCATTTCAGTAGTGCTCCCGTTAATGATAAAATGTTCATGATCCCACAGGAAACGAAATCGTTCCAGAACTTTTAAAATGTCAGTACGTGTTTAATTGTTTTATCGTATGCCCGGCTGAAAAGATGACGTCGTCTTCGTTAATTTTAGAAAAGCTCACAAGTTTGCAAACTCGAGCAAAGCTTTTGTCACTTTTACTTTCTCAAATCCAAAAAAAAAAAAACCCAAAACAGTGCTTTTCATAAATGTCAAATTGAAAGGGATCGATATAAAAGGAGGGTAAGCTCCAACCGACCTATGCTTGGGTCTCTTGGCTCAAACTTTGAAATTGTTGCAAACCTCCCACGCTAGCTGGTGATTCTTAAAAAGGGTTAGGGTCCTATGAAAGTGTATCTCCAGCCCCAATCAAAACATCAATTTGGCAATCTGGCCTCTTTCCCCCTGCACCCCCGAGCTGCCACTTCAAAGCTGCTGCAACAAGTCAGTAATTGTAACTTTGCATCTAAATATTTAAGCGAGAGTCTTGCAGTCGCGTGTCCATTTACAGTCCTCATCTGTCCTCTAATTCCATTACGGCACAAAGCAAAAATGTTTCCCAAAACTCACAAACAGGAAAAGCGTCACCCTGCCGCTGGTGGAGGAGGAGGAAAAGGCTGGGGGGAGGAGCTGATGAAGGAGCAGTTTCTATTGATTAGTCACCGCTTTTGTGTTAAGGGCTTTCTTTAAAATAAGAGGGGGGAAAAAATGGGGGGAGGTTGCAGAAATTTCACTAATGTGAGCCTCAGGCAAGGAAGGGGGAAAAAAGAGGAGAAGAAGGAGGGGGAGGCGGGCTGTGTCTAGATGAAAGTGAGAAGGACATAAAGGAGGCAATTGAGTCGGCTGCAGCCCGGCGAGCTAAGCTTCGAGCCGGCCGGAGCGCAGGGGAGGGGGCGGCGCGGCGCGGCGCTTTGGCTCAGGGCGCAAGAGTGGGGGCCGTGCCCATTGTGGCGGCGCCCGCGGGCCCGCTCCGCCGCGCCGGGGGAGGAACAGAGGCGCCCATTGAGTGGCCGCGGCGCGGGCCGTGCCCATAGCCCCCCGTTGCCGCGACCGGGGCTGGGTTTCTCCGGCTGCGCCCGGTCGGCTCTCGGTGCCGAGTGGGGAGGGGAAGGAAGGGGAGTGAAGAAGGTCCTGGGAAGGGTGGGGGATTCCTGGCCGCCCAACCCTCTCCTTCCACACTGGCAAAACAGCTGGAGGTGTAGATCCAAGGAGGGGCGCGCAGTCTGTTGCGTGCCAGGGCGCACGGGCCTGCGCGCACCGGGTCTGTCAGCCACGGTCGTCTTGGATGGGGCGAGGCACAAGGCAAAGTTGAGAAAGTGAATGGGGCCATCTAGAACGCGACCCTGGGGAGAAAAACGAGAGCTGTTCTGACCTCTTTCAGGATGCCTCTCACCCTATGTCCTAGTCTCTGACAAGTAGAAAGATGCACCCGAGAAGAGCCAGTCAGCAACAGCCGGCAGGCCGAAAAGGAATCTGGAACCTTCAGAAAGCGCGCGCCGCCCTGCTCAGGACGCCCAAACCGCCTTCCTTAGGCCCGCCTGGGAGCTCAGACCCCTTTATCAACATTCATTCTATTTTCCAAGCCGGGAAGCCGGAGACTTTTGCTGCCCAAACCACCGGGAATCTTTTTTTTTTTTTTTTGAGATTTCTAAACTTCCCTTCCAACTCCACTCCACTCTGTCCTTTCTCTGGGCCCCTGTTGCCCTCCAGGGCTCATCTGGAAAAGGAGCTAGAGGCGCTGAAGAGACTGACGCTGCCTCTTGCTTGACAACCCCAAATTAAATTAGACTTTAGCCTCCGAGTTGTGTGTATGTGTGTGTTTTCAACGGTTCAGCTCCGCTGGGGAGAATACTCTGCTTTTAAAAATGGTAGCAATTGCCCTTGAATGGCAGCAGCCCCAGCTAGACAGCCCGAAAGACTAGAAACATTTTGTAGGTGAAATGGCCACTTTTTCCACGGCTGGAGAGTCCATAAAACTTCCTGGCGCAGCAGCTCTTGGGGCTCATTGAATAATTCATCCCTCATTGCAAGCCCATAATGTCTATTCTCAGCCCTTTGTGGGGCTGTTTTCTCTTCTTTTCTCCTTGAATTATAAAAAGGTTGCCTTCCTTTGTTCACATCAAGCTGCTGCGAGCGGGAGCTTTGTCTGGGCCGAGCTAAAGTGTGAGTTTCAATGGACTCTCCAGGCTTTGTCTCCCAAGTTCATCTCCAAGTGTAGATTGTGTAGAGAAGGCCTTCTTTGTAAAAGCTGGAAAAGTTGTACAAATGTTTGACCAGCTCATTTGGGGCGTTTTGTCTCCTGGGCCCTCGGTTGCCGGTGCGGCGAGGAAGCGATGGAGCTGCGGCGCAGGCGCCTCCAGCAACAAGTAGCAAAGCCTGGCCACCTCCACCCTCCTTCCCAAGCCTCCCTCTGGGTTTAGTGCCTACAGGGGCCATTGGGTTTGGGGTTGGCTGGCTTCTCTCCTTCTTCCCTCCCCAGCACCTCCAGTACAGCTCTAGACCAGGACTAAAAGCCAGGCATCCTCTCAGAGACCAGGGCAGAAAGGCACCCCTTCAAAAAGAAGGGCTTACACTGAGTCTGTGTGAGACCCCTGCTTCAAAGGAGGAAAGCCACAGGGTATGTGTCTTCTTCATTCAACCTGCCCTGGGTTTTTATGTCTTGATTGCCTGTGTGTGCCAGAGCACCTAGGCATCGGTTTAGCCCTACAAACTGTGGTTTGGATTTGTAACATCTAAGTCTGTGTCTCTTCGAGGTTGTGTACAGACTTCCTATTGATTTGTAAAGCTGTCGGCTCCGGAGGGCCAGTGGTCTGCGCTAGAGTTGAGCAACGAAAGTAAAAAAAGCGACCAGTTTCCCGAACCACAGTCCTACCCGGGACACCACTGGCGGAGGGCTCAGATCCAGTAGGTCGAAGTGGTTGACCGCTCCAAGCCCACCTGTAGAGCCGCCTGCCCTTCTAGGTCAACTCAAAAGTCCACTCAGCCTCAGAAGTCTCAGCCCCCAGCGAGGGAAGGCCATGCATGGGTGGGGACACCAGGCAACTCCCGACCCTTTGGGCCTTGGAAGAGGTGCAACCATCCCCCAGGCCAAAAGTGCTGAGAGGCAGAACTGCGGAGACTCTCCTTGTGCCAGGATCCCTTCCCAGTTCAACTCCCATGGGGCTGACTTTTTCCGTGGGGCTCTGAAGATAACCCCAAGGCTACATGTAAGGCTCCACAGGGGAGGTTTTTCTCTTGAGGCTAACAGATCACAGCCAAGGAGAAGACACCCCTGGGAAGAGAAAGTGCGCCCACATTGCGAACCCGAGAACCCAGAGCCCCTCGCTTGTAACCAAGATTTTAGGATTGTTTTTCTTCCCAGACACACACAGTTCAAACCCTACCGCACTTGAAAACCAATTTAAAACAAAGGAAAAACCACCGACGTACACATATACATTTATAAGGCAATCAGTGTGACACAACTTTGAGAACCTACTGCCTTCAAGAGTTTTGAGTCTCTCTTCCTCTCCCCTGCCTACCCACCCCCTCAACCAAGGAAGCTCTTTGGAGACTCTGGGCCTTTCCTAAGGGCACAAAAAGTTCCTTTAACCTCGGGAGGCTCAAAGACTGCCCCCCAGGCCCCAAACTGCTCAGATTCAGTCTTGCAAGCCTGCGGGCAAGAGGGTAGCCCCTCAGCCAGACCGCAATTTGTAGTTCTAGATTCCGAGGGACTGGGAGTGATGCGGAACAAAGATTTATAAAACAGAAAAGAGAGAGAGAAAAAAGATTTTTGTATTTAATGAAAGTGCATCTCGGGTCTTTCTCTTCAATGCTCTTACCCGGGTGCAGTGGATACGAGTGAGGAGGGACCGTGACATGAGCCGGGGAGGCGCAGCCCGTAAGCCTCCAAGGTCAGAGCGCGGAGTCCGAGAGGCGCTGGCCCGCAGGGCGCCGCTCAGCGCGCCGCCGCTTACCTCGCTCACTCAGGATGCCGTCGATGCTGTGTTTCGCTTTCTTCTCACTCTCCTCTGCCTCCTTCCTCTCCAGGTCGGCCTCCTCCTCTTCGCCTTTCCCGAATTTACTCCTCAGGATGCGGCTGATGGAACTCACTGGGGGCGGAAGGAAGAAAGGGGCGCAAACGACTGAGATTTGCAGGATCATGCTGGAAGGGGCTCCCCAGCCCCTAATCGGAGTGGGGGTGAAGAAGGCCTGCCCTGCACAGTTTGCTTCTGCCCCCTCCTGCATCTTTGGGCATCCTTGTCCTTCTACACCCCGCCTCACCCTCCCACTCAACCTGCCCCCACCCCACCCCCATTGTATGATCGTCTTCTAGGATCACGGAGACCGCAGCCTGGAAAGCTCACACCTCCGGGTTAGGGGCCGGGAACAGCCGTACCGGTCCTCTCTCCCCAGTAGGAAGCCTCCCTCCTGACTCCACAGACGGGCCTCTAGATCTCCAGTCTCAGAGAATTCTCCCGCCAGCCCACCCGGCACACCCCCAACCCCAAGCTGAAGGCATTGCGCCCCGCGGTTCGCGGTATGGCAGGAAGGAGAGCGGCCCCATCCCCTGCAATTCGACTTTTTTCTTTTCTTTTGCGACCATAAAAGGTTTAAATTTCAACTGCAGAATCGTTTCCTATTGTAAAAATCAAAAGAAAATGCACTCTTCCCCGTTTATTTTTTCCAGATTCCAGTCTGGTAAACAAATCCATCCTCTGAAATATCTCGTTCTCGCAGGGGGGGAAAGGGAGTTTCCTTCTAATTAAAAACAAACCGTGCGCCCTCGCGCTTGCCCTGCTCTCGCCCCTATTCTTCCTTCGCCTCCCCCTGGCCGCCGGGGGCGCCGGATGGTCCCTGGGACTCTCCCGTAAAAAAATCTCCCGGCCGTTGCCGAAGCCTCCCCTCCCGTGCGCGCACGGAGAAGCCTCGGCTGGCGCGGCCCCATCTCCCTTCGGTTAGGGTTACCAAAACATTTGTTTCTCTTTAAAAGGAAACATCAATATTAATAAACGCTTGGCCTCCGCCTCGCGTTTCCTGCCCTGCCCCTTCGACAGAAACCCTCTTTGGGGAGCCCTGAGCGGCGATCTCTCAACCCCAGGACAAGCAGCTGATCACTACCTCCATAAAACGGCTAGTTCGTAAATATTTCAGAGCCCCGGGAGGGACCGCCTCCCGATCATCCAGATCGATCACTGGGGGTGGTTATGGTTCAGATGGCCCGCCCGCGTAATAGCGACTGACGACTAGCCTTGGGAAGACGCAGATGAACCTGGTACCTGAGGGTACGGTGTTTCGATCACAGACCGCGTCCTTGAGTAATTTGTCTCGAATTTCCCAGCTGAACATGCCGGGGTTCTCTCTTTTGTATTCCTCTATTTTCTTCTCCACGTCAGGCGTTGTCACCTGCTTTAAGAGAACCGGCAGACCGGCGTTGGTACCCAGTTCTCTGGGCCGGATGTGGCGGCCTCACCGCCTCCGGGCCTGGCGGGATGCTCCTTCTTGCGCCCCGTGGCAAGTTTCCCCTGGTTAGCAAAAGGACCCCAACTCTCTGAGCAGTGTACTTTAGAAAAGGGCAGAGAGAAAACCATCCCAACCCTCTCCTCCCCAGATCAGCTCTCACAGTTGGGATAAAATAAGAAGAGGTATGACCTCTTGGAAGGGGTGTACTTTCTGATCCGTGGGAATAAAGAAAGGCAACCCCTTATGCTGAATCAACACGAAAACGAAACTAAAAAAAGTAAGACTTGAAAGAGGAGCAGAAAAAATCAGGTTAGATCTGTAACTTGGGCCTTTTCAAAGGAACTCAAGGTTTTAGCTCAAGTGAAGAGCAAAATGAAACGCAAAAGTTGAGTGTCCATTAAAAATCAGAGTGGTAGCAAATATGATTAATCGGAAAGACAGGCTCTTTATTCCATCCCACCCCACCCCCCAAGAAAAAGAGTTTCCAGAGATTCTTAGAGAGGTTGCAAAGCGGGCTGGCATGCGAGGAAAGGCAGTTGTCTGGAAATTTTCAGTTTACCAGAACCCTCCTTTTGGTTTTGCCCTGTGGCAACCAGAAAATTATATTGGATTTTCCCCACATCCAGAAAAAAGGGCAGCTGTAGGCAATCCCCTCCCACTCAGCCATAGCCAGTGTGATTCTCTTTCCTTTTGTAAGGAGAACCTAAATAATTTGAGGATAGCACCAAACTGCCTTTTAAAAGCCAAGTCATCGGCTCATTACAAAGAAAGCAAATCACCCTAGCTTTTGATTCCTTGAAGACAATTTGGACTGGAGGCAATAGGGGAGAAAAGTTGGAAGTGAAACCATTCAAAAACCCAAAGTGGCTCCTTGGATTACATTTGGAATGGGCAGTGTAGTCGCTGGGAGCTGGGGAGATACTTGGAGAAGAAACCAGCAACAGGTGAGCACGTACAGCTTGGACGCTTTGGGTGTCTGCCTATTAAAACAATTTGATGAGAATTTCAGGATTCTGAGGCATACAAAACAAAGGCTTTATCTCCTTTGCAAAAAGGCTAGAGTTTTTCCTTAGCATTTATCAAGGAGTACTAGCTCAAACAGCACTGTAGACCCTTCTCTTCACCACCACCACCCTCCCCACCACGCACACACGTACACACACTTTCCCAGACTTGGAAAAAAAACACCTCAGAAAGTCCCAGCTGGCAGTCCTTTCCCGCTGCCCACTCTGCCCTAACTCCAGACAGGAGGCCCCCAGGGCCAGGCCTGCGAGCTCACCTTGGGCTTGCTGCCACCAATGGCACCAGGGCGGATGGAGCCGGTCTCCTGATACCTGCATAGGATCTTAGAGACGCAGCCGTGGGACACACGCAGCTGGCGGGAGATGACGCAGGGCCGGATGCCATGGTGGGCCATCTCCACGATCTTGTGGCGGATGTGGTTGGGTAGTGGCCTGCCGTTGATAAAAACACCTCCAAGCTGGTTGACCCGGCCCTGGCCGAGGGGAGTGGACACTGGGAACAGAAGTCAAGAAGAGAGACAAATGGAAGATCATTTGGGGAGAGAGGAGAGCAGCCCAAAAGATAAACCCCAATTTCACACTCTTCTGGCCAATCGGTATGTTACAGCCTTAGCACTGAAATTGCTCCATTCGGGCTCCCAACCTGAGACCCTACTTTAACCACACTTGTTCAAACTATTAAGCAATTCAAGGGCACATAATCTTGTGTGAAAGGAGCAACCAGGGCAAAATAAACTCGCTATAGTGAACCTGTCTTCCCTTTGGACCCAAGAAAGGGGACAATTTGCAGGGGCAGGGGGTGGGGTGGGGAGACCTAGAGGCTGGTGAAAGAACAGCCTCCCTGCAGAGAGAAGTTCACCCAGGCCTTCTGCGGCTGGCATTAAACCCTGTCTAACTGGGGGATCTTTCTAAGAAACTTGGAGGAGTTGACAACCCTTTGGGTTTTGGGCTAGGAGTACTGCAGCCAAAGGTCAAAGAGGGTACTGAAAGCAAGCCGCAGGTGTCATCGCGAGTCACCTGTTACACCTCAGGCCAGAGATGACAGTCCAGTCTGCTCACAGGCCCCTCACCTCCTCTGGTGCTCTGGTTATTATTAATAATACATCCTATATCAGACTGAGGGCCAAGCCCAGGCCCCGGCAGGGTCAGCAACCCGGCTCGGGTGCCCGAGCCTGCAAACTGTCTAGAAAGTCCGAAAAAGGATTTGCAAGGTCTCCTGCCTCCCTGGAGTCCTGAACCTTCACTCTAACTGAAAGGCAGTCCCCCGAATGGATTGTGGAAACTTCCAGATGAAGCTGGAGATAAATGGGGCCCTAATTAAGGAATCAATTAATACTAAAAATTCCCCAGCACGATTCTGCACGGGCATGCGCCACCACAACTTCGCACCCCCTAAGAAAATCCTTCCAGAATTAACAAGAGTTTAGCGAATACAGGAACAGCCGGGGTAGTTTTGAGATACCTTCGGGGGCACAAAGTGCTGAGAAGTTGCTTGCTGGTGCTCAAAAGCCGGTTGATCCCTGCCCCACCAAGGCATTTCCAAAACAACAGGGGAAAGCATACCCGCCCAGGAGTAGGCCTGGCCACCAAGCTCCGGCAGGAGTTACAGAGAAAAAGGACCCTTCGTTTACCCAGAGAAACTCGAGAGGGGACCTCTCCCGACTGTTTCCTCCTGATATGGGGGTACCCCGGGAATGCGCTCCTGGACGCGCCGAAGGAGCCCGTGGAGACCCCGGCTGGGTGGAGCAGCCTGGCCGCGGACCCACGATCTGGGCGGCGCTGAGGCCCTTTCTTACCTTCCAGCGGGAACCCGCTGCGCGGGTAGTTCTGTCCCGGGCCCGGCCGCATCATCCTGGGCACAGCTCCTGCCAGTGTGGTCATCCTGGGGGCAGCTTCGCTTGGAAATTATATCCAGGTGAAGGCGAAATAGATGAGACAGGCGCTGGTGACCCCAGGCAACTCCCCCGAGCGTGGAGAGTCCCTCCCCAAAAAGGCTGGAGAGAAAGGAGGGACCCGGGAAAGGGGGGCTGCTCGCTCTTAGTCCAAAGAGAGGCTCAAGGTGGAACCGGGGGAAGGGGGTGGTCAGGGAGGCCCCGGAGTCCAGGATCCCTAGCCCAGGGCGGAAAAGTTTGGTGCGAGTCTGGGCCGGCGGCCCCGCGGCTAGGAACGCTGGGGAGGGGTCTCGGAGTTCGGCAACGAGCCGGGGAGGGGGGGTGGGGGCGGGAGCGTGGCCGGCCTGAGTCTCCTCCCGTCGTGACACCGAGTGCGGGGATCTGGGCTCGGGAGCATTTATTAGTTCTTTCACCCAAAGCTTGGTCAGGAGCCCTGAGCTGCGATTGGCCGACGGGGAGACCGTCCCGGGTGGCGGAGATACGCGCTGATTGGGCGACAGCGGCCACTTTCTCTTCCCATCCCCGGCGGTGCCCAAGCCTCGACCGGCCCAGAGAGGGACCCGCGCTGCGCCTCTAACCTGGGGAAAGAAGGGTAGACCCACGGAAACTCGGAGAGACAGTACTGAGGCGATGCCGAGACTGAAGAGGGATCCGTGCCTCTCTGTCTGTCACCCCATGTATGTCTCTCTCCTTGACTTTGTTTCTCTGTCTCCTCATCTCTGTGTATCTCTGTATGTCTTTCTCTGTCTGACTCGTCCTCTCATTCTCTCTGTGTGTCTCTATGTCTCTGTTTTTCTACCTGTGGCTCTCCCTCTCGCCCATTTTTCTTGGCTTACTGCCAATGAAGGGGGCGCAGTTCCAATAAGAAGGCATTGGAGCCCCCAGACCTCTTTAGTCTTCCTTCCTCTGGCCCATGCCCCTTGGCCTAGGCTTATTATGAGGGTCTTCCCTATGGGGTTCCTCCCAGAAAGAGTCCAGGATGTGCTGATAAGTTCTTTTGTCTTCACCGTCTGGCGGCCAAGACACTGAAGCTTACTTAAGTAGTGGTCGTAGGCCCCAGTCCTGGTTACCCGAAGCCTGGGAAGAGGAAGAGAAAGAAAATTATCTCCTCTTCTTGATTAAAAAGAACCCTCTCTCAGAAGCCCCAGCTCTAAATCTAGAGGTACAGATCCCCCAATGCTTCGGCAGAGATTCATCTATATGTTAAAGTTTTGCCCGGCTGCAGCGTTTGTTCTCAGGAATTTATTATGGTATTCAGACTAAACTGCTGGAAAAATAAAAGGAGCAAAGTCTTGGCTAGGAGCTGAAGTGTCCCCAGCAGGATATGACGCCAGGAGTGTTGTAAAGACTGTCTGTCCTTAGAGAAGGTGCTATTGTGCATAGGCTTTTATTTATAACTTGGTAAGTGCCAGCGAACTCGCCTCCTTCACACCCCCGAGTGCCAGCCCCGCGCTCTGCACTGCGCTTTATTCGCTCGAGTCTATTCAGAGACTGTCACTCTGGGCCTGCGAGGTATTCAGGGCCTTAATCAATCAAAAGGATGAGAATCGGGCAGGTTTTTCCCTTTGAAATAAAGGAAACAATGACTTCTGGGCTTCAAGTTCCCCCTTTTCCTTTTACGATTTTTGAATTTTTTCTGTGTTGGAGTTCTCCACCCTCTCCCGTCCTTTTCTCCCTCAACTCATTTGACAGTTTTTACGTGAACTCAGCCCCCCCAACCCCAACTCTCCACCCCCTAATTAAGTCAAACTAAGAAGGCAAGATGGGGGGCTGGGGGGAGTATAGCTGCTCAACTGTGTGGGAGCCGGCTTTTTAAAACTCCACTCGCAAGTGGGAAAAGCAGGCAGCTTTCATCTCAGACCAAAGTCAAAAGGTTTGTTTGACCCTCTGAGCAATGGGAGATGGGCAATGGAGACACCAGAAAAAATCTGGACACCCCCTCACCCACCCAAGGGGGGAGGCCCCGTGCACTCACACTACTCTGGAGGGATGCTGCTTAGCATGCAGTCCTGTTTAACTTGGTTTTACACAAAATGATTCAGTTTGTCAGGGGGAAACGTTCTCATTTCCTTCTTGCACACTTAAGGGCCACCAAAGCCTGTGTCTTGTTTCCTATGCTACTTCTCAAGAGCTGGGCTTTTTCCAAGTTTTCTGCCACTAAAGCTTGAGCGGAGCAGCCAGAGCACCTTCTAGGGTCCCTGGTTCTTGTTGGAGGAGGGAGGTACCCAAAGTGTGTTTCACGGGAGCAAATGCAAACTCAACTCGCAGTTAAAAGGAACCCGGGAACCACTCCCCACCGCCGGTAATGACAGTGTGAAAAACTTAAAGAACGGCCAGGGCTGTGTCTCATTGGTTGCAAAGCCGAGGGCTCGGGCTTCAAGCTCTCCCCGTGGACCCAGTGCTCTCTCCATGGGCGTTCTCTCTCCCCAGGGCCCATGGATCCGTGAAGGAACACAAAGCCAAAGACTCACTCTCCCAGGTTTTGCATCCTCCTTGCAACCATAGAGCCGGCAGGACCTTTGAATGGGGATACTGCCGATTGAAATTGATTTCGAGTGCCCATAGGTGCCTGGCCAGCACGCGCATCCATAAACCGAACACCCCTTGCTATGAAAAAGTACAAATGGAAACCAGAGAGGGTGAAGTGGAGACCTGTGGCCCAGGAGTCTCTCTTTCCCGGACTCCCCCACCCCCACCCGCCAGAGCGCTCTGGCGCTCTGGCGTTTATATGCCACCAGTTAACTCGACTCTTCCGCACCCTGGCAACAGCTAGAGGACCCTGAAGACCCAGACATAGGTGGGAGGACATCCTCAGGTGCTTGGGCCCATAAGGTTATGGGATCACTTCCAAATTCCCCAGAGTCCAAATTCTCTGAGATTGGTAGACCCAAAGTCTGACTCGGGAGGGCCAGGACAGCAATGTTGCTTGAGACTCCCTGGCTGGTGGTGCCCACTGCAGTCAAGTCAGACGGGGGGAGGGGGAAATGTCTCGCATCACGTGAGCAACTGGTCACCAGAGGTCGGAGTGGTTACTGGTTTCCCACCTGGTTTCTCAAGAAGGCACCTGATTCTGCACTCCAGCCACTCCTTCCCTGTCTTCGAAAGCTTTGGCCTTCCTTTATTTTACTTTCCAAAGTCTCTCTGGAAGCCAAAGCTAGCCCACCCCCTGACTCCTGCAGCAGGAAGCGAGTCTCCTCCAGGCCCCACCCCTGCCTGGAACCTGTAGGCCACAGAGTCCCCATTCTACTCATTGGCAAAGGAGTGACCCTGCAGTGGGCTTGGAAAACGAGTGCCTGCAGCCCTGAATCCAGGTTTGGAAGGCAGAGTCATTTCTGCTGACAAATTACCCAGAAAGCAGCCAGAGAGTCTGTAGCTCAGTTTTGTGAAGGAGGGTGGTGTCCACCCGCACTATCTGTGCATGCGCAAGATGAAACTGGAGCCTTGAGGACAACAGTAGGATAATTCAACCAAAACAGGATCATAACTTACCACTGCTTCCTCCGCTGCCCCCCACCCCCCATCCCGTCCCCCTAGTTTCAGAAGCCCTTCAGGTGAAATAGACAGCAGCTTCCCCTCCCAGCTCTGGGGGAGGGGAGGACAATGCCCAGCTCCTAGAAGGCTCTCCCTCCGGGCAGGATTGGATGCAAGGGTCCACAGTCAAGTCAGGTTAAGTGAAGTCTGCCTGGGCCAGGTGACACCCAGAACACAGCTCCCGCACTTGTGGGCCCCAGGCTACAGTCTTTCATGACCTATGGACTTCTCGGGCCTCTGAGAGATGACGACCTTATTCTATCCAGATACAGACCTTAAGAGGAAGTTATGATCTATATGAAATAATGTGCCTGAACTGGAGGGTGCCTGCCACCCAGATCTTTTTTTGCCTTATCTGGAGGGAGTAGCCTCTGAGAGAGGCATCTGACCTCCCGCCGGGTCTCAGACAGCTCAGGAGGCAGTCCTAAGGCTTGAGCAAATGCAACGGGAAACCGTCAGTTCTTGAGACATGTTCCCCAGGAAGAAATCAAAACGCCAGATACTGACCACGCATTTCTTCCGGGCACCAGATTGGTGATTGCTCGAGGCCTATCTCAGAGCCGGACTTAGCAACTGTCATCAGGCTCCCTGCAGGCTTTCGTCAAAAGCTGTGGCGCCTCTATTCTCCCACGTTGGAAAATCGGTTGGGATGGGGTCCGATTTAGGGACTAGATGGAAATGTGGGCGTCTCACTGAAACATGGAGTGGATCAGCTGCAGTGGTTTTGCCCCTGTAGCTGGGGGAGCCACCCCAGAAGGGGTTCTCAATAAAGAACATATGGTTTGTGAAAAAAGAAGAAAAGGAGGAAAGGAAAAAGAAGGGAGAGAAAGAAGAGAGACGTAAAAAAGTATTTTTTGAAAGGTGGTGAGGGAAGGAGAGAATGAATGTCACAGCAACTGGTCTCCTATCCATCTTCATTTGGTTCTGCAAAAAATTATTTTTTATGCAAATAAGGAAGGCAGGATGCCAGAGCCCATTTGGGGCTGGGGGCGGGGTGGTGGGTGGGGGTGGGGAGTTCAGGAGAAGAGTCTTATAGAATACTACCTTAAAAAAATGTCCTGCCCAAATAGGAAAGAGTGAGTATGTTGGGGGCTGGGTGGGAGGTGTTGTTGAAATTTAGAAGAGAAATTCCCGGTAACTGCTCTGCTGGTGTGTGTACGAGATGAGAACACAAAAGACCTCGTATGAAGGGATCCTGGTGTTGAAGGTAAAGATTGAGGGATCTTGGAAAGTGGGTATTATTGGGAGCAGCCTGGGTCTTGAGGAAAAGAGGAGGTGTGCAGGCCAGGTTGGGGGTCTGAAGTGAGTTTGAGAGCAGAGCTGGGAATGTGCCCATGACCGCTGGGGGAAGCAGGAGGTCTTGGGGTTTCCTTGACATTGGGAGCAGAAAAAAAGGCAAATGACCACACCTGGAACTCCTGCCCCAGAGTGCCTGGAGGGAGTGCCTGGACTGTGAGTTCAGATGGAGTGGTGTGGGGTACAGTGTCCAGTGGGGGGTCCGGGGCAGGATAGGAGCAGAAGGGGTGGGCAGGGAAGGAACGGAGCAGGGTGGACTAATAGGCCTTTCTCTTTGATCAGGCCAGGTCTCTCTCAGACTCCACGCCAGCGCGGTGAGCTACCACAGCCTCTCGACCTGAATCCCTTCCAAGCCCACAAGCAATTTCTCTCCCGAGGGATTTCACAGGGAGAAGAGGGAGGCGGGTGACACAAGGAGCAAGAGAGATCCGGCAGGCTGTTCAAACCCAGGATTTCCAGCTGAGCCACAGTGAGGTCCGGGGAGCCTACGGCAGGGAGCCTAGGGCAGCGGCAGCGGCGCTGTGAGTGAGTCTGGGACCTGCGGTCCCTGGGTTTTCAAAGCCAATCGAGGGGTGGGGACTGTGCTGCCAACTCGGCAGAGGAAACGCAACAGGTTGGGAAGCTGGAAAAGGCCAGTCTCGGGGATTTGACTAAAGCCCTGAGGAGCACGGGTGGGGACCAAAGGGAGATTCTTAGGAAGAAGTTTGCTTGCAGTCTGCCTCCTGACCACCCCCATCCCTTGGAAGCTCACCTGGCATGAGGGGAGGAGGGTTCCTCACGCTGGGGTACAGCCTGATCACCCTTCCTTTCAAAGGTGGAGAAGAGGAGGAAGAGGAAAAGGAAAGGAGGAGGGAAGAAGAAAGAAGAAAAAAACAGAAAAGGAATTCACCACAACCAAAACCGGTTACCTCAGCCCTTCAGATCTCTAGATACTACGACGGACACCAAGTTCCTTTCTAGGTCTTAAATTTGCTCTCCATTTCTCTTCCCTGCTGGAAAACACCTATTTCCCTCTTCTAAACAAAGTTTCTTTTTCTGGAGACAACCGTTAATCTAGCCTTGGGTTTGGGGTCGAGGAATGGAAGAAAGCCTTTGATTTAGAAGTATAGAGTCAGAAGAACCCTAAGGGGAAACTCTGAAAAGATGAAAACTAATCATCTCATACTGTGAAAGCGATGGAAAGGAGGCGGCCAGGAGAAGTTTGAGCTGGAGCGAGCGTTCGATAGAAGTGCAGACCTGGGGCTAACAGACTGCCCAGAGTCCTATCACAGAAAACTGTCCCGGGTCCCCTGGGGGCCCCGCGCTCAGGTCACCCTAGTGGCTTTTCTTTCCCACCCCACCCCTGGAAAATCCTGCAACAGGCATGCTGGCCCCCAGACCCCCAACGCGCCCTGCCCGGGGCCAAGAGTTAAGACAAGTAGCCCCAAGAGAAATGAGCTTCGGAAAGCCTTTCTTCTTCTTTTCATTTCTAAACGAAATCTAATACTATCTGGCTGCAAAAATATATATCACTGGCCCAGAGTCTGAAAGATTAACATTTGGATATGTAGGAAATGTAATCTGCATGGCTAATTGATTCCCAGCGTATCAGTTTAAAGGATAAAGATCAATATCTACATGATGGATATTATATTAATAGGGACATAAATAAAGGCCGAAGAGTCATTCCCCAAACCTTTGAAGCCGCTTCCCGGCTCCTGGGCCCTCCACGCGGCCACTCGGCGTCCCCCACCTGCCGGCCCCCAGCCCCTGCTGGGAGGGAACACTCCCCCCGCCCCCCCACCACCTGCACTAGGAGGAAATAAGTTTCCGGCTCAAGCGGGAGGGTTTTAATGCAGCGAAGCTTGAGAGAGAGAGGCGGCACTGTTTTCCGGGTCTGTAGCAGGTGGACAGTAGGCCGGGAGCGGGGCGGTATTTTAGCAAAACCTGACGCTAAGATACCTAGAAACAGACATAGAAGACCCCCACGGGGACACACACAGTTCCAGGTTCACACACAGGTTTGCACACGCACAGACACGTAGAAATCCACACATGGGCATACTAGCCATACAGACACACAAACATCCATCTCTAGATGCGTTTACACGGTGATACACACTCACACACGCATATTCCCACGCAGGGGTGAATTCCCAGCATTTTCTGCGCGCATTTGGCCTTAAGGATTCGGAACTGGTTTCTTTCCTTCCCACAGCCCTCTCCCTGCGGAGCATCGACAGAGCCCAGGGATCAGCGATCCCGGCTCCTGGAAGTCCTCTCCGGACTGGATGAGGCAGCACCGCCGGGAGCGAACTCAGAGGAGCGAGAGAGAGGCTTGCCCGTGAGGTCCCAACGCATCCTTTGAGGGAGGGGAGGGCCACTTCGACCTACAGTGGCTGCAGCCTGAGGAAGCAGGTTGTTGAGTCCCGGGGAGCACGTCCCCGAGACGGCGCAGTGAAGGGGTACTGGCTGCGGGACGCTTCGATCCGGAATGAGAACGCCTCTGTCCTGGGGTGGCCTGGATACCAGCGGCCCCCTCCACACCGCAAAGCCCGCGCCGCTGAGGGACTTTTCCAAATGCCAATGAATCACCCTTCGCTTCTTCCTCTTCATTAATTAAGAGGGATGTTTGGACAAAACGGTCGTAATCTTTATTAATTACTCAACCCTCGGTGTGCGGTCGCATCCATCAGGCCCGAAGCGCAAGTACTGGGGACGCCTCATATCTTCCCACAGCGCCTCTGGGGAGCGAGCCGAGGAGCCGGCGTTGCCCGCCGCGGGCGCACGTTCCTCGGCTGGCGCTGCAGGGGAGGCCGGAGGAGACGCGGTCCTCGGGGCTACGCCAGGCCTCTCCCAGAGCCCAGAGCCGGCTGTGCGCCGGGTTCCTGGAGCCCCGACAGAGCCCCGACGTCCCCCGCTTCCGTCCCTCCCGCATCTGAGCACTCGTTCGTTTACATACACACAAACTCACAAGCAGACTCATTCGAACACATCGCCCGGCCCCCGGTTCTTCTGGCCGCCGCCTCCCCACACAGCTCCCCGCCCTTCTCTTCCATCGGATTCCTCCAGGAGCAGCCGGACTAAAATCCATTTCTGCGGAGCCCCGAATACTGGCTGAGCCGTGTTCCAGGAGTGGGGTGGGGGTTTATTTACTCCTGGCTGAAGAGACAGGGATGGAAAGCAGAAAACCCAGTCCAGTGGCCCCAAGGGCGTACCCACTCCCCGAGAGAGCTGCCCTGGAGGGCGTGGCGGGAAGACCCTAGAAACCTTCCAGGAGGCCAACTCCCCCAGTTGCGGGGGAGGGGGGTGGTGGTGCAAGAGGACGCTTGCTTTGCATAGGAGGGGGTGGGGTTGGGGAGGAGGCTCTATTTCTTGGCTGAGAAATCAGGAAACCTCCGAGCCTCCAGGTCCCTTGTGGGAAAGCTGGCTGGAGATGGGGGTCGCCAAATTCAGGTTCCTTCCGGGCAGCCCTACAGCATTCTGTCCTCTGAGGGCAGAGACCCTTGGGCTCACTCAGGAAAGAGTCCTGGGATAGGATGTCTGTAGACCACCCCCCTCAACCTGGTCAGGACCGGTCTCTTGGTCTGAGCTCCTCTCACCCCTACCCTCACCCCTCCAACACCATGCTAAGCAGGTCCCATCCTCTCTCTGCTTTGAACCTGCACCATCAGAGATGAGATTCTTCTACTGGAACCCCTTAAAGAGATTCTGCCTGATTAAAGGGGAGGGGGCCAATTCAGGGCACAAATCTAGTAGGGTAATTATTTACAGGGCCATAGCAGGTGAGGTGGGTGCTACGCAAGCCCTCTTCGTGGCCTCTCTGGGCTGGAACAGTGAGGATCCGACCTCAGGGAATGTAGGGTGCACTCTTAGCTGCCTCTCTTGGTTTTTGCAACCTCAAATCTGGCGTGGGGGTTGGGCACTCAGCATACTATGCCCTAAAGGACTGGTCCATCCACCCTTGCATCCTTCAGCGTCCAAGGCCAGCGGGCTTTTTGGAGCTTCCCCAGGAGGCCGAATGCCTCTCCATGTAATCCCAGCTTTTCTCATGATTACGGTGCCCAAAGCTACCAAGCCGTGGCCTGCGCCCTGGGGACGCGAAGGCCTGAGGAGAAGGGAAACGTGCTATCCTGCTTTGGGCCGTACTGGCCAGGCCAAGAAGTGCGGGATGCGGTGGCTGGCGAGCACCGCCCTCCTGGCTTAAGCTGCACCCTCTGAATGCATCATCTCCTTCTTTCCTGCTGCTTGCTCTGTGCGGAGGCTGGGTACACTCCGTGTCCCACAGTCTCTCAATCATTCCTTCCCTCTTCTGAAAAAATTTTCATTAAATGTGCGGGCGCACACTCCAGGTCCCACACTGTCTTAATCATTCATTCCCCTCTTCAAAAAGTTTTTCATTAAATGTGCGGGTTCCTTTACCCACTGGTCACCCCCAGGCCCTGAGACACTTGCAAGCCTGGCCTTTGAAGCCTTTCCCTGGGGCAGTTTTGATTATCTTACTCTATGCACTGAATGGTTGGCTTGTCCTCTGGCTGAGTTCCCAGAGCCACCCCAGAGCTTTTCATTTATTACACACATACTTACTGAGCTTCTACTATGTGCAGTTCCAAAAGCTAGGGCTAACCTTGTGATGAAAACAAACCAGAGTCCTCATCCTGGCAGAGCCGAAGTCCCAGAAAATAACCAAAATATAAATAAATAGATGCAACTTGTCAAGAGATTGACTGTAAGTTTGCAGCTCAGCTCTGAAGAAGCTCAGAGGACTTGCAGGGAGAAGGGGTATGCAACCCTGGGGTGAGATGGGGTTGCCGCATTGCTATTTCAACAGAGTAATTTTGGGCAGGCTCAGTAGAGGTAGGTTTCTGCAGAGAACTAGGGTTGGAAGGAGTGATTGCTAAAGGAAGGAAAAGGGTGAAGGTGAAAAAACCCAGTAGATGGACAACAGCTTAAGGAGCTACTACTGCCAGTGGGCGGGGCGTTCTGACGTCCTGGAGAACTAGGGGCCGGGGATCTGACCTAGAAAGAGGAAACTTTGGGGGCTGCAAGTCACTCCAGATGTTTCCCACTGTCCTCTTTCCGAAGACACTTCATTCCAACTACTGAAGGAGTGACTGGGGGACTGAATCTTGCCACCAACAAAGGGAGCTTTCCTTGGAGCCATCCCTCACCCCACCTCTGAGAGTAAGGTAGATGTCACTGTTGTGGGTCAGGAGATTGAGATTGCCCTGTCGCCTCTCTTCCAGGTGTCCCTGGCTCTAAAATCCAGCATGAGCTTGAGCGTCTTCTCGATGTCCATGGTCCAAAAATTGAATTTTTATTTGAAAGAAAATGGGGACCCAGATGTCCAGGTGTCTTGGTGTCCAGGTCCCCCCAGTCATCTGGACCTGTCATTCCTGCTCCCTAACTAGGAGAAAATTCCCTGCAGGCTGGAGAGAGTTGGGCAGACTACACATGCCCTGCTTCACATGGCAAGTATGCATGTTCCTCCTGAATGATTCCCACATTTGCTACCATTCGGAGGAGAAAGGGAGAGAAAGGACTCCGGAGGAGGAGCCCAAGACCCTAGCAAACCAGTCATCTTTCCCCAGCCTTGTGAGGTAAATGAGAAAAAACCAGCAGGACCATACAGGAGAGAATGTCTTCACAGGGCTTCATACATTATTAATAGAAAGGGTTGGTAGCTCAGTCGGTAAAGAATCCTCCTGCAATGTAAGAGAATGGGGTTTGATCCCTGGGTCGGGAAGATCCCCTGGAGAAGGACATGGTAACCCATTCCAGTATTCTTGCCGGGAGAATTCCATGGACAGAGGAGCCGGGAAAGCTACAGTCTATGTTGTCAGAAGAGTTGGACACAACTTAGCGACTGAGCCACCACTGCCCCTGTGAAGGTCTGGGTTCAAGGGAACCAGCAGATGCAGTAGAGGCAACAGCAGGTAGTGCTCTGTGGGGGTCTGAAAGAGGGCCATGGTTTTCTCAGAACAGTAGTGGACATACTGCTCAACAAAAAGGAACAGTTCTTACTTGTCAGAAAACGATTGATAAAGCAAAGTCCTACTCGATTTTGGAGCTACTTGATAGGGGAGAACTCTCCCTCCTAAAGGAAATCAGTCCTGAATATTCATTGGAAGGACTGATGCTGAAGCTGAAACTCCAATCAATACTTTGGCCACCTGAGGTGAAGAACTGACTCATTTGAAAAGCCCCGATGCTGGGAAAGATTGAAGGCAGGAGGAGAAGGGGACGACAGAGGATGAGATGGCTGGATGGCATCACCGACTCAATGGACATGAGTTTGAGTAAACTCTGGGAGTTGGCTATGGACAGGGAGGCCTGGCGTGCTGCAGTCAATGGGGTCGCAAAGAGTCGGACACGACTGAGCAACTGAACTGATCTGATAGGGGAGAAGAACAGAAAACAGCGTGAATCTGCAGCAGAGGTAAGAAGGCCCACGTAGAAAGGGAATTCCTGGGGCATCTCAGATCTGTTTTCTATCTCCACAGCAGGCTGAGGAGGTTCTCAGACAGCCTGGGTTCCTGCCCTGTGTAATGAGATCATAAGAGTCATCCTTGTAATAGAAAGGATCATCACATGTCCCCCAGAGCAAGGTCATGTTTCCAAGTAGGGGAGGTGTGCAGTGCACTCTTCTTCTCTGATTAATGAGGAAGCCGCAGTATCAGAAGAGCAAACAGTGTGGTTTCATTGGGCAGGATGACCAGAGGAGTGGGAGCTAGATCCTGGGGGCATGTGAACTTTTGAGGGATTGGCAAGTCACTCTGGGAGGGGAAATCAAAGATTTCTGAGCTCAAAAAACAGGAAAGGACCCTGAAAATCGAAGTTCTCAGAGACAGACAAAAGAGAAGAAATTGAAAAGTCCTGGAAGAGAAGGGAATTGCTTTAAGATTGAAAAGGGGAGAGGGAGAGAAAATGACAAAATACTGAAGAAACATGATAAGATATTTCTGATTTTGAAAGTTCTAACTGACATTAGTCAAGGTGGGCTCATAATAGACAGCAGAGAATGACTGTTTATGATTTGAAGGATACATTTGTGCTGGGAAAAGTGACCTGAATCCCCATTTCACTGTTGCAGAACATGTGATTGGGGGGGTGGGGGGGATAGGTGTATACTAGGGGACAACAGGATACAGAGGGTTGTGAGGAAGAAAAGGATATTAGGAAGAAAAATACGAAAGTGATGATCCTTCTATGTGCCAGACACAGCACACACATCCTTATAGTATTGACTTAAGGATATGTCATTTAGTCTGCTCCCATGGTTTTATAACTCATTTGTGTTAAAAAAAAAAAAAAAAGACAAGGAGAAATAGATATTGGACTTTGCCAGCTCACGCATTATACAAGTGCAGGTTGATAGGAGAAAGGATGCATAAAATCAACACTTGGACCAAATCCTTTTAAGGGTGATTTAGTTGCTAAGTCATGTCTGACTCTTGTGACCCCATGAATCATAGCCCGCCAGGCTCCTCTGTCCAAAAGTACCAAAGTAGGGAGATGAGGCTTATCTTTTACACTGCACAGCATGCAGGATCTTACTTACCTGACCAGAGACCGCCGAACCTGAATCCCCTGCAGTGGAAGCACAGATCCTCAACCTCGGGACCACCAGAGAAGTCTACATCAGGCTTTTCTGATGCCATCATCCTCTCGCCACCACCACAGGTGGTGGCTAAGCCATTTCTCCATCACCTGTCACAGTCTACCTTCCAGGAATCAGACCACACTTTCCAGAAGACTTCTCAGAACATGACTGGTGTCCTGGGGTTGGGAAAACAAGTGCTCAGAAAGCCTTACAACTCCTTGGTCCCGAGGCTTGGGTTCCCCATCTCGAATAAACTATCTTGGGAGAACAAGGGAAATTGTGCAGTGACAATAGCACTAAATAATACTCTCACATTTTCATTTTATAATGATGTAATAGTAATATAATACTATCTAAGAGTAATAGCATATATGTATTGAGCATTTCATAAGTACTGGCATCTTCAGCCCTTTACAAAGACGAATTTACTTACTGTTTAAAACCACTAGATTGTATCCAGTTAAAATGAGAAAAAAGAGGACCAGCGAGTTTACTTAACTTGCTCTAGGTCACACAGCTACTGCTGCTGCTGCTAAGTCACTTCAGTCATGTCATGACTCTGTGCGACCCCATAGACGGCAGCCTACTAGGCACCCCCGTCCCTGGGATTCTCCAGGCAAGAACACTGGAGTGGGTTGCCATTTTCTTCTCCAATGCATGAAAGTGAAAAGTGAAAGTGAAGTCGCTCAGTCGTGTCCGACTCTTCAGGACCCCATGGACTGCAGCCTACCAGGCTACTCCGTCCATGGGATTTTCCAGGCAAGAGTACTAGAGTGGGGTGCCATTGCCTTCTCCGAGGTCACACAGCTAGCAAGCAACAAAACTAGGATTTAAACCACAGACAATGTGGTGTTGTCACTCCTGTTCAATCAGAAGCCCAACAAGTTTCTAACTCTCCAATCAGACCTCCAAAGGGATGGGATCTGGGAGTTGGCCAAATACTTTACCTCTCACTGTTTGCCCTGTTCTGTAAATAAATTTCAACAGAAGTTACCTTTAATGCCTCTGGGAGGCACTGATCTATCTTATCTCGATTGAAAATAATTTGGAAATCTACTCCATTTCAGTTCCCTTTTAAAACGCTTCCAGTAATATAATCCCACTTTAAATTTTTTGCTTATTTTAAACAATCTTTTTTTCTTACTCCCAGTTAGAGTTTATAACTCTGTCTTCCCAGGCGGAGAAGAACCAGAGACGCCTAACATCATTAAACCGCCTCTAATTCGGGTTGGAGGACACGTGGCAGGCAGCTGATGCATGTTTGCAGAAGGAATCCAAATCTTCGTGCCTCCCGCGGATCAGCGCTCTATTTGGAACGGGTCGTGGGCCGGGCTTCTAGAAGTCCTCGTAGGCACCTAGCCGGGTAGTGAACCTCGCGTAGGATGCGGGCAACGCCAGTGCGGGGAACCGCGAGGAATTTCCAAAAGGAAACCGAACACACCAAAGGTACTTCCAAGTCGCCATCCGTTGGTGTCCACGTCCCGCTGACCCGCGCGGGAACAACGCGGTGGTGGTGGGGATTGCGAAAGCCGCGGGGGAAATGGGAAAGACGGCGGGAGGCTGGAGCGGGTTTTTGGCTTCTCTGTTATTTTTAGGAATAGATGCGAATGCAGGACTTTGGGACGGGCGCTGGGAGGGGCCGGTGGACATCCAAGAATGGTAACGACGCCACCCGGTCAGAGACCTTCAGACTCTGAAATCCGGGCGTCACAAAATCCGGAGAGTAAGGGCTGAAGGAAGACCAGTTTCCATACAAAGGCAAAACAAACAAGCCTTTAAGTCTCTTTACTGAGTGGCTAGGTTGACAGGATACCGCGCCAGCGGCTTCTCGTGCGCTCTTCCAGAGGGTTGGCGACAGCGTTGTTGTGCCTTCTGCTTCACCCGGGCCCGCGCCTGTCCTTCGGGATCGCCAGTGTAGGGGTTGCTGGGCTGGGGATTGGGGTCGGGGGCTGCAAAGAGGTCACGTTTGTGTCGTCCCAGTTGTGCGGGGACCAGCCCGTTGTCCCGGGCGGTCTCGAGTTCTCTTCTTCACCCGAGGCTGCGCGGGTGCGGGCACAGGCCGGCCCCAGGAGGCAGACGCCATCCCACTCGCCCAGGAGCCTCCCCGGAACTTGTCGCGGTGGCTGCCCCGGCCCCGGGTTCCCGCGGAGGGGTGAGCCTCCGCTTTCCGCCCGAGAGTCCTTGAGCTCAGCCACGAACCATCTCCGGCGTCCGCGTTCAAAGGGGGAGAAATCAAGGTAGTCCCCCCGCCTTCCACCGCACGCCAGCCGCCGAGTCTCAGCACAAATCCCTTTACACCTGGGTCCCAGAGCGTGGAATTAATTTGCACGCTGATCGGCTACTCGGAAGTGTCTTTAAAAAAAAAAAAATTGAACTCTTCTAGCAAATATTTTTAAACAGGACTCTGAGCTGGATCTGCTCGCAGGTCCACACCTGTCGGCGACCAGCGGCTTCGCCCTCAGCTGTCATGGTCGATGACACCCAGAGCTGTCTAACCGGCCAGGTTTTGTTAATTTAACCTGTAGACTTTTCCTGGTTATCCACATAATCCGCCCTCAAATCCCCACGTTGTCACCGAATTTTGATGACTGGCGGGATTTGGAAAAGCACATACTTATTTTGAGGGGCCGAGGGGAGCCCACGGAAAAGCCTTGGGGAGGCGCAGCTTTCATCCCCACCACATTAGGAAAGACCACAAAGCGAGCCAAATTGGGCTGCAAATATTTACCTAACTTTCCTGGGAAGACAAAGTCAACAGAAGCGTGTGTGTGTGTGTAGAGAGAGAGAAATCGATAGAGACATAAAGAGAATGTCAGAAAGTAGAGCAGCAATCAAATAGTTATTCAAACTATGGCCACTTCCAAAAATCCAAGCATTTGTCCACAATCTCCCAGTTTCTAAGAAACCTGGCGGCCTTTCGTTCATTAAAGTGAGATTAGGGAGAACGACGCATTTCAATAAAAAACGTTGTGAAGTCTAATGGCTTTCAAATCTCGCTGCCCAGTAGAATCACCTGCGGCGCCATTTAAAAATACTGATGCGCCTCCCCTCCCTACGCCCATCCCTACTCCCAGACCAATTAAAGAAACGTCTCTGGGGGCGGGACTGGTGCTTTCGCTTTTTTTTTTTTCTTAAGCGCTCTAGGTAATTCTAACCTGCGGCCGGAGCCGAGAACCTCTGCTAAGGCTCCAATCAGGAAATAAGTTTGTTGTGTGTGAATTTAATAAGAAATTGGCTCTAGGGACAAATCTTCTTGCAGAGTTCAGTTCCAAAGTTTCTTCCGCACAAAAACTATCTACTTCACAACTTGAAGTTAATCCTTCCCCCAAGCTGCAAGTCAGGTGCAATGGTTCTCTACCTCTCAAGTTTGACTGCAAACTACTTTTAAATACACGCACACTAGACATATAAATCCCATCAAAGTATCATTTCCATATGATAAGGAGTTTCATCATTGTGGTCAGAGATAGCTGAGTCATTCAAATACAACCAGACCATGGTTCTTGAGATAATAATTGCTGAAATAAAAGTGTTCTGTTCTTGCAAAGATTAAATGCTTTCACTCCCGTTTATTTTGGAATGTGTGTTTGTAATATTAGGGGTTAGGAGAACTTTTTTGCACATCTTCTCTACGCTCTTTCTTCCCACATCAGCATTTCCCTTCTTCCACCCCATGGAGATGTGGTATTTCTAAACCAAAGATAATCCAATTTTACATGCAAAGACAATTTCTTCTAAGGGAAGTGTGCACATTCTTCCTGAGCTCCTAGGAATATTCTTGGAAATTGAACATTAAACACTCTCATTTCCCTGAATATATTTCAAGAATGATGGTGAATTTATGACAGAAAAAAATTTGCCTCTCGCCTCAGGTATAACTGATGGATAGAAACAATGCTAAGGGTATGTATTACAAAGCTTTCCTTAAATGAACAATGAGAAGAAATCTAGCAAAAGATAGATAAAATATCTCATGATTTCTTTATTCACATAACTCAGAACTAACTAAGATCTGACTGCAGTCATTTCTAATACTCATTTCAGAAATATTTACTGTAGCAAATACTATTCTGCAGACAAACTCACACTATAGCATATACATATTATTTCAAAGAAAGAAGTATGCAGTTTACCTTTAACAAGAATGCAGTTCTATGCCAAAGGCATGAGCATAATTGTCTTTGTATCATAACAGAACTTTAAAATACAAATATTAGCTAACGGGAATTAAGTGATTAAAGAGGATGAGTTGGATCACAGACTAATGGGGGATTACTCAGATACTGAGATTATAAATTTAGCCAGTCTATGAAGGATAATTTATGTAAAGTGGCAAAGACTGAAGAATTAATAAAACAGGGGGTAACAAATAATGAGAAATTTGATAGATATTAACATAAATGTTGTGAGGAAATTTCACTGCAATGTAAACTTATCCCAAACATGTAGGTGCTGCTGGCTTTGGAGTGGATGGTTCAGACATGCTTATAAAGAAGGAAGCCAAAAGGCATCACATCTTGAAATCTTGCAGTGCAGAAAATGATTGGAAATGGAAGCCAAATGTCTTTTAGTTTCTTCAGTGTCTACTTTCACTGACTATATTGCAATTAGAGTTTCATTGTGCTTGAACTGATTTTTATCAAAACTCAAGATGCTTTGGGGGTATATTTTTTCACCTTTGAAAACTCCAGATGAAGTTGGGAAAATCAATTGTTTACCTAAGTCCCCCAGGGTTTCAGGAGTTACTGAGTGGCAGTGTGCGTAAAGGGAGCCAAGGCATCTAACATTTAGTACAGGGTTTCCCATTAAGGCAAGTCAACAGACTAGTTAATTGTCACTTACCAAATACCTAGAGCTGGTTAAGGTTTTTGTGGATAGAGTGAGTGACCAGACAAGTTTTCTTCGCTTGTTTCCATTCTGGTTACAGGAGGTTGAGATAAAGCATATAACAAATGAGACCACTGCAGATAGTAGTATTAAGAAAAAAGAGAAAACTTCAGTAGATATTCCCTTAGGAATAGAGTGGTCAGGGTAGATCTCTCGGTGCTGCTGTGCTTAGTCGCTCAGTCGTGTCCTACTCTTTGTGACCCCATAGACTGTAGCCCACCAGGCTCCTCTGTCCATGGGGATTCTACAGGCAAGAATACTGGAGTGGGTTGCCACGCCCTTCCTCAGTGGATTTCCCAACCCAGGGATCGAACCCAGGTCTCCTGCATTGCGGGCGGATTTTACCAGCTGAGCCACCAGGGAAGCTCTTCTCTGGGGAGGTGATATTGGACCCTTGCAAGCCTGAATGAAGCAAAACTATAGATCCACATAGGGATTGTTTCCAAAGTATTTTCACCTGTATTCCCTCTTTTGTATACAAAGCCTTATATCAATCCTGAAAGGAAAGGAGGGCTGATCCTTTTTGTTCCCATTTTGTAGATGAGGAGCCTGAGACTCAAAGAGGTTAAATGACTTGCCAAGGTCCTTCCAAGAAAAGAGAAAGCCAGTTTTCAAACTCGTAACTCCTAATGATGTTACTGATTTTTAGAATCCAAACCGATGTTCTTTATGGATGTGGACCCTGTTCACCAAATCATATTACATTCATAAGCCAAATATTTAATCTATCACTCCAAGATGAGTTTCTTTCACTTGAAATTTAGATGCTATTGAAGCCTCACGATAATTCTACCTAATCACAATAATTCTACCTAACAGTCTCAGAACGTAAGCAGAACCTGGACCATGGAAACCACAAGTTCTTGAGCATGTGTGCAGCCCAGACCAGGTCTGGCATTTTGCAGTGACTTTACTGGTGGTTCATACTCAATAGCTAGAGATGTGCTCAGGACTGAGTTACTGAATTTTTATAAGAAAGGAGTCTTCCACTTTAACAGGAGTCCTCCAGATATCTCCTTGGTCACTTCAACAATTACTGCTAAATTCATGCTCTAAGGTGATGGAATTCCAGGACTTTCCAAAGGAGGTGGAAATGATGAAGTTATATCTGCAAAATGAGGAGGGGGGGCACCTGAATGCCAGAAAACCACTTGAAGTTGGAAAAATGTTTTCTATCACCTCATCCTGCCACTCAATTCCTGATAAAGAACTCAGAAATTAGCACTAAAACAAAGCAAAAAAAGTTAGTGAAGAAAAAAAAATCTCCCCATGTTCAGGTACTGAGGTCCTAATTGTATCTACTTGATTTTAAAGTATTCATATTTCTCATTCTAAGAGCTTTACATGTATACAGCCTATGAAAGAAGTGCAATGTGGCTTGTATTGTGACTCAAGCAATTCAAAGATCTCTTTCTCATTTATGAGCAATAATTCAGTTTATGTCATTGTTGTACCTTCCTCTCTGGAACACAGATTCAAGCAAGCTGGTCCCCAAGTAACTTTAGACAGACTTCTAGGTTGTCAATTTGAGGGAATGAAATAGCAAACACATGGGCTTGCACACATGTGGGTGTACACTTGGTTACATCCACAAAGCCAAGTTCTGTCACTAGCACTACTATACATATATGTGTAGTTGCACTTGTACAACTGAACATATGTGAATGCTAGAATCTCAGCACTGGAGGCGAACAAAATATAAAAGATAAAAATGAATATAGAAATAAAATAGCACAAGTAACTTGGTGGAGGTAAAAGTAAATTAAAACCAATCTCTGGAATGTGATTGTTCATATTAGGAACCTGAAAACATTTTACAGAAACTGAGAACAAAATCTGACAACAGAGTTTCATTTTAGGGGAGTTTTATAGTAGTGGGTGGGTAAAACTTTAAAATACAACAGATCTCACTTGGCCTTCAGGAGTTCCAGTAATTCCATGAAATGTCCTTGTAGTACATTCCCACACGTGAATTATCTCTCTCTCAGCCCTATTCAAAATGTGAAATTAGAATCTGGTTGAGGATATGTGTATTTCAGAAAAAGAAGTGCCGCCCCAATAACATGGAGCCATTTCCCCATGAAATAAGTTTCATGAAAGTAGGTTTTTCTAGAAATGCTTCTTGTTTTTATTGACAGTGCAGACATAAAACACATCATATTGCAATTCCTAAATTGCAGCCATACCACACTTATCAATGGCCAGTAAATTACTTTACTCTATGATAGATACAAATGCTCCATTCAAGTTCAGTTAATAGAATAGTGTCAGGATATCATGCAGACAGCTTGCATAAATACACGAGGAATAACAGCATACCCTCCGTAGCTTCTGTGGTGTTTAGGCATGAAAACTTTATCTTATTCCAAACTTCAAAAGATGGAATAAAGAATGTTTTCATATAAAACACATTTGGAATAACTGTTGTTTTTTCTTTAAAAAAGCATCGAATCCACCTGCAACATACACTCCAATTCATCTTTTTAGTTACAAAACCGGATAGATATGTATTCTTTTTCATCTAATGTGATGAGAAGTGAACATTTCAGTGATTTCTAACAATATCAAACAGCTACATTCAAAATAATATATATTTGTAATCAAAGGAAGAAAGACTTGGTATTTGATTTATCGGTTTCGTCTTTGGGCAGTATTTTCTTTTTTATCAGATAATTGAAAGTCAGTTATTTCACAGTATAAAATCTTGAATCAACTACCAACACGCGTTTATTGTATGCCCCTCATTTCGAAATGTATTCGGACTAGAGGTACAGGAGAAATAGTACTGCTTATCAAACAACTTTTCCAGAAATGTTAATGCACAAATTTTTCAGATTTATATACTCTAAAATAAATTATTTTAAAAATGAAATTAAGAAAAAAGGCAGGGGAAGCCTACAGTTTCTATTCTGCGCGAATAGCTTTCAGTATCTTCCAGGTGGGGGCAACAGTAAGTCAGTTTTGAGAAGAGAAGGGAGAACGGGCTCTTGAAGCTCCCTGAGTCCAGTTACTGAAGATGAAATGACTTTCTGGTAGCAACATCGAGAATAAAGCGATCACAAGTTTCCAGGAGGTGGGACTTCTTGGACTCTGTCGGGCCACTAACAGAAGGATCCACCGCCCAGTGCGCTCCACCACCATTCTACTCGAAATAATCTGGAGGCAGATGAGGGCGCGCACGCGCGCTGAGCACCTGCTCAATTGCTCACAGATGCTGGGCGGTTGTTCTTTCCAGCCTCCCCACGCGTGACGCCCCCGAAGGTTGTACATCACTCTCAGCGATCCGGCTCACTCACTCTCCAGGACCTCCAGGGGGGCAGGAAGACCTTTCTCTCACGTTCACATCTCATTCGTTCTTCCTCAGGACAGCTTAGGTCCATTCACAACTGCTGCGGGCTTGCGCGCGCGTGCACCCATACCCTTAAAGAAACGCCCAAGTCACGGCATTCAGAAAACCAGCTTCCAGGCGAGGCGATGGGTGTCCCACTCCTCTTTCCTCCTCTTTTTGCGAATCTTCGCACTCCGGAGAGGGATGATTGTGCATTCTGGCGAGGATGAGGGCGGTGCATGGAGGGGGCTGACCTTGAACAGTCCACGGAGATGTGACACCCCGCCAGGATCCCTGCCTCTTCGGTTTCCCTCTCTGGCCCAGCGCGAAGTGGACGGTAAAGGCCAGAGAGGCGGAAAACCGAGGCTCCTCAGTGGCCGGGTGCAGAAGGGGTGCGCGTCCGGGGTCCAAGGGGAGAGGGCGGAGAAGCTCGATCGCACGGGACCAGAGGCCCCCTCCACTAGGGCCACGCGGGGCTAGAGGTGCTCGAGCGAGGCCAAGCGTGCGGCCCCGCTACGTGCCGCTCCTCCGCGCACCGCTAGCCGCTGCCACCGCCCGCGCCCTCGGGCCGCCACCGCCCCCGGCAGAGCCCGAGGCGGCGCCCTCGGGCCGATACTTGAGCCAGCAGATGATCCAAGTGATGACGACCGAGAAGAGGGCCAGGATGCTGGCCACCGACAGGCAGATGGGCCCCACTGGCGAGGGCGAGGGCGAGCCGGCTGCCGGGGCTGCACCAGGGGGCGCCCCGCCCCCCGGAGGGGCCCCGCCGCCGCCGTAGTGGTTGACGAAGATGAGGCCGGTGAAGAGCAGCACCACCATGGAGAGGAAGGAGAAGACAACGCACACGCAGCCGGCGGTGAGCGCTGCGCGCTTGCAGTTCTGGCAGCTCTCGTAGCTGCCCGGCGCGCGCAGGCCGGCGCGGGCGCTTGGTCCTCCGGCCGCGTCCTCTGAGGACGGCTGCGGCGGCGGTGGGGCAGGGGCCGCGGCGGTCGACGGGGCCGAAGTGGGCGCTGGGCGGCGCGCGGGCAGCGGCGGGAGGCGGTCCTGGGGCAGCGGGTCGTGCGCGGCGCGGAGGGCCAGCGGGAAGGCCTCGGCGAGCTTAGTGTTGTTGGGCAGGCCGTGCACGCGGCTGTCGGGCAGCGGCGTGCGGTGGCGACACACGGGGCAGGCGATGGCGCCGGGCGGGCCGTGCCAGGGTGGAGGGCGCGGCGTGCGCTCAGGCGCGGCGGCGGCGGCGGCGGCGGCGCGGAGCTGCAGCTGGCTCAGGCACTCCTGGCAGAAGGTGTGCAGACACGCCAGCAGCTTGGGCGCGCGCCGGTCTGCGTCGAAGTAGTTGTAGCAGATTTTGCACTCGTAGTCCTCGAGCGGAGGGAGGCCGGGGACCGTCACCGCTGCGCTCCGGGCTCCCGCGTCCCCGCCGTCCCCGGCTCGCGCCGCGGTGCCCCCGGCTCCGGTCGAGCTCCCGGGGCTGCTGGTTGGGTTCCGATCGCCGCAGCCGCCGCCGCCGCGGTCGCTCGCCGGCTCTGCCATGGCATGATCCGCCCCTCATCGGGGGCAAGGTGAGGCGCCTTGCTGCCCCTGCGCCGCCGTCTCGGCTCCAGGCTGGGAGGAGGCGCTTCTGCCGCCCCCGTCCGGCTGCTGTCGCCTGGCGGGGGAGGCACCGCTGGCTGGGCCGGGCGGGGGCGCAGTGGCGGCCGCCTCCCCCGCCCCCCCGACTCCCCCGAGGAGGCGCGGGCGTCGCGGTCCCTCCCAGTCCCCGAGAGCCTCTCTGCCCAGTCCCCCTTGGACCTCTCAAAGCGACTTCCCTGGCTGCTTTGGATGTCAGAATTGAGTGTTGAGGGCGGGTGGGGAGTTGGAGGGGGGGCGATGCGGGAATGAAATTTGGGGTGCGGCTGCTTAAGGACCAGAAGCCAGTGCAACACCCTCCTCACATTCGGAGGGGTAGTGGGAAACGTGGTCCTCCTTTTTCCTTCTCCTCTCCCGCTCGCCCCCTCCCCCTACATCCTTGCTGCTCCGTATTTATCCTCCGGAGTCAGGGGATACGACCCTGGAGGAGCCTCCGCTCCCCCCACACCCCCACCCCCCAGGAGCTCACCGGTGATGTAATACGGGACCCGCTCTGGGAGAGGAAGCGGCAGACTCCGCGGTGGCGGCAGCTGCGGTTCTTGTCCTTTGTGAAAACCGTCATCTCATTTCTCCGTCCAAGGGCGAAAGCCAGTCATCACCAAACCATTTACACTTTCCGCTTTTATTAGCAAAGCCCAGGCGGCCCTGCAGCGTTCTTCTCAGGGTGGAAGCCGAGAGATGGCATTTTCCTTTTAACCATCTAGAGGAAAATTTGGGAGCTGAAAAGTACGTTTTCCTCCCCTGAAATATTGCTTCCTGAAGGAGGCATGAAGACAGACTCGCTGATTTCCTGACGTTGACCCTTAGGGATGGAGGTCGCTACTTGGTGGCTGTGCATATGTTTACAGCCTGGAGAGGGGAAATGTTATCGGCACAGAGAGGTTCACAGAATTTCAAGGTACAGCTTAAGTCTACCCCTGGCATCACTCCCCACTGTGGTCGACTTAAACTTTTAACACACACATGTAGAGAGCTGAAAACTCCATGAGTAACAGGAGAGGTATCTTCTTAATGTTATTAATTAAAACCAAGGGAAGCCCATGTGAGCAGGTTAGCAAGAAGTAGCACTTCTTGAAGGAACACTCAGGAGGGTACAGGAATGGAGGATGGGCATCTGAGGGGCGATGTTTAGATATTCCTAATAAGAAAGTTCTGTTCCTCTGTTTCTCCAGGTTGGTCCTCACTGTATGAAGAGAAAACCTCCCCAGCCCCAACAGGGAAGGGAAAGGGGAGAGCTCTCTGGGTTCCCATGAGATGAGAATGTTCCCACTTTCTCTCTGGATTCTCTGCAGCAGAAAGCAAGATACCCCAGGGGGTATTTGTGGAAAGGTTGAATGAATGAGAATCAAGCTGAAGGAAGAGAGAAGCTGAAGGAAAGGAAGATACCAACAAACCACCAATGTACAGACCAAAGATGGAATTATCATAAATAACTATCAGGTTTCTATGACACTTGAAAATAAATAGACCTTTTACTCTATGTGAATAGAGAATGTGATTGACATGGTAAGTTTGAGAGACCTTAGGTGAGGCTCATTAAAAACCGTGAGCTTTCCTAGTTTCAAATTTTACTTTAAATTAAAAAAAATTATACTTAAAAAAAACTGTATCATTTTGTGATGGAGGCTGTGACAAGCAGAGAGCAGGGTAATGAACATCGGAAGAAGACCCTAGTCTGGCCTTGGAATAGTACAAAGTTTCACAAACCAACCGATTGTGGACAGAGTTAAGTTCCTGTCCTCGCCTCTCTTTCCCTCCTTTATCTGATTGTGAAAAGCCTCTGAAATTGCATTTAAAGCACAATTTTAAACTGGTTCTTCTAAATACTTTAAGCCCTGAGCAGCCCGAAGCTGAGAAGATAGATAATGCTGCTATAGGGGAGACTTTTCTTTTTAATTTTATGTATTTATAGTTTTGACTGTGCTGGGTCTTTGTTGCTACGAGGGCTTTTCTCTAGTTTCAGAGAGTGGGGACTAGTCTCTCGTTGCGGCCGGCAGGCTTTACTTGTTGTGAAGCAGGGGCTCTAGGTCATGCAGGCTTCAGTAGCTGCAATATGTGGCTCAGTGGTTGCTGCACATGGGGTTTTAGAGCACAGGCTCAAGAGTTGTGGTACACGGGCTTCGTTGTTCCATGGCCTGTGGGATTTTTCCGGATCAAGGATCGAACCCGTGTCTCCTGCACTGGCAGGCAGATTCTTTACCACTGAGCCACCAGGGAAGCCCAAGAAAGAAATTTTTAAACAGGGCATGGGCAGAAGAGAAATTTGGAAACATGAGGGGCTTGTGTGCATTTATGTCCTTGTGCATCCCACCCACCCAGTTCCTAAGACACTGGCAAGCTGCGTGCCAAAGGGGACTGAAAGCGTTCCGAAGATCTACAATTCACATGTGGTGTGCATTTGGACAAAATGTTTAAGATTTCAAAATGTCACTCTATTATGCATTCTCACCACTGAATGAAAGAACTGAGGAATGGAGCATGTGGCTCCACCAGGGTTTCTCAGCCTCAGCTGTTGACATTTTGAGCTGGAGAATTCATTTTGAGGGTGCTGATGTATGCATTGTCAGATGTTTTGCAGCATTTCTGGCCTCCATGCTCTTGATGTTAGTAGCAATCCAGCAGTGACAACCAAAAATGTCCCATCGGGACATAATCACCCCTAGTTGAGGATTTATACAATAGCCACCAGTTTGGTTAAAATGAAACCAAAAGCAGAAACATCTCCCAAGTATTAACTGTGCAAGGAAAGTCATCAGCATTACCAGTCAAAGTAATTAGTTAATAGTTATGGTCTCCCATAGCTCATGGTCACTTAGATACCACCGCACTCTTTGAGATGTCCAGGCTTGGATTTTGTCAATAATATATTCTGTTGATGGGGTCATAATCAACTGCCAGAATTTGGGTTAACAAGACTGGAATTTACTCTGTGTTTGACAAGTTTTTTTTTTTTTAAACCAGCATTTCCAATTATTTTATATCCTAGTAGCAGTCATTCACTTTTAGGACTCCCAAGGTGTGACATGGGGTTTCGATCCGTGGAATGAGAGACTGTTCATGAAGAGTATGAGTTTGCATGACACAGACCACAGGCATCCTGTCTTACAGACTGTAAAGCCCAGTGCTCACAGTGTTACCCACAGCAGCATGTAGTGAAGTCTGGTCCTTCAAGCAGGAGTTTCCACTGCAGTGAAAGATATGTTGAAAGAGGTCTATGTCAGAAACAAGCAACTCATTTATATTAGGATTTGAATTGACTTTGCAAGAATCCTGCTCGTGCCTTGAATATATAAGACACTCAGTATTTGCTGAGTCATTTTCTTTTTGAGGACCTGAGAAAATGTGAGGCAACAGTGGTTTCAGGTAATCTCCTGTATATATTCCCTCCATATAAATAGAGCCAATATTTAAGTTTTGGGGGCAGCTATTTCACAAAGGACTTAGTGGGGAACAGAGAGTGGGGTTTGACTGCTCTGGGTCTGAATTCGAGATCTGTTCTTCACCTTCTGTATAGCATTGGATTGCTAGTTAGCTTCTCTGTGCCTGTTTTCTGAACTGTAAAATGGGCATAAGAATAGTTACCTCCTAAGTCTGTTGTAAAGAGTGAACATGATGTACACAGAACATACACAGAGTTCCCAGCCCCTGTTAATACTGTTTATGGTCAGGAGTTTCTATTCCTAACCTCAATAATTTTCTCAAATGCCCTGTGACAGGCCCAGAGAGTTTGTGTCACCAGTCCAAGGTGACCCAGCCAAAAGAGGTAGAGTGGTCCAACTCTTCCATTATTTCAAAGGTAGAGATACAGGTAGCATCTCCATCAGAAAGACCAGGAGGAGGCCTGACCTGTGAATCTCACCATGCATTATTGATTTGCCAGCTGAAATAAATAAAGCTCTGCATAAAACAGGAGGACAAAGTGAAATTTCATTGGTAATATTGGAAGAATAAATATATAGATGGATAACGCCATTCAGAAGCAAGTAGGGAATGAGTCAATCAAACAGTTGACATTTTCAAATACAAACTGGGTTGATTCAATCTGACATTTATTGAAGTACTATTCTGGAAGGCATTATGGCTATGTGATAAGATAACCTGGCTTCCAGAAAACGAGAGTTTAATAGAGGATATTAAGCTGATGTACAAAACCAGGAGACAGAATAAAGCAGGTCTGTGGTCCAGGGACAAGTCTGGTGAGAATGAGGAGTGAGAAGTTATTTCTGCTGTGGGATGAGGGAAATTTCTGCAGACTCATGGTTAGTGAATTGGGGATTTAAGGAAGAGGCAGAGAAAAAGACTTTCAAGGCAGCAGCAGGGAAAGCGTACATGCTGAAGGCATTGTAAGCAGTCTGCTTCAGCAGTTACTTGCTGTTCAGGAAAGCTCAGAACCATAGTAGCAAGGCTGGACTTAATTTTGTAGACAACTGGACATACCACGTCAGGGTTTGGCAGGAGTACCCATGGGACTGTGGGGTGGACAGGAATTGGAATTGTCTTCATCAAGAGAAAGCATAACAACATAACTTTAGGAGCTAGAACTCTTTGCTGTATATTGTAAAGATAAAACTTTTAAGAGTATTCATGCAATAGAACTATTATATGACCAAACAATTTGACTCCTAAGTATATATCCAAAAAAAAAACCAAAAACCCCAAACCATTCATTTTAAAAGATACAAGCATTTCAATGTTCATAGCACCATTTTTCACAATTGTCAAGATATGGGAGCAGCCTAAATGTTCATTAACAGATGAATGGATAAAGAAGATGTGGCATATAGAGAGGAGCCAGTGGTCTACAGTCCATGGAGTCGCAGTGAGACACAACTGAAGCAACTTAGTTGGCACGCACGCACCCTTGATATGATGTGTTGACAATGGCACTTTCTGTGATATTCCTCTCAAAAATCCATAATCCATCTAATCATGGAATAAAACACAAAGCAAATCCCAATAGAAGGACATTCTACAAAATAGCTAACCAATACCATTCAGAACTGCGAAGATCATCAAAAAGAGGGGAAGTCTAAGGAATAGTCACAGCCAAAAGGAGCCTAGGTAGACAGAATGACTAAGGTAGTGTGATATCCTGGAGGAGAGACTGGAACCAAAAAAGGGACATTAGGTAAAAAGTGAAAGCATATGAATAAGGCATGGACTTGAGTGAATAATCATGTATCAACATTGGTTAATAAGATAAATGTGGCATATTAATGAAAGATATTAATAATAGGTGGAACAGTGTGGAGTAGATGGGAATTCTCTGTGTTATCTTTGCAGTTTTTCTGTAAATCTAAAACTATTCTGGAATTAAAAGTTTATCTTTTAATGTGATCAATTTATGGGGATTTACAATCACAAGAATTCCCTGGGATAAGGCATATCAGCTCACTATGCGTTTGTTTCATTTTGAGTAAAATCCATTAAGCAAACTTGAAAAAAATGTTCTAGGAAAATATCTGAAAATAAATCAGAAAATATCTGATTTATTGCATTAGGGTATCTTAATACTTATTATAAAAGGCACATGATGCTGATTTTTAAATATGTATAGAAATAGTGCAATTACTTTAAAGAAACTTCAGAAAAGAGAGTTATACCCCCAAACTTTGGCATAACTATTACTATCACTAAATTTATTCTTATAAGCAAATGTTTTTACATATTTGGGGTAATAATGCACGTGACTTGCTTTACTTCAATTTGATTTATTCATTCAAATTACTATTTATGGTGTCTAATATGTGTCAGACAGTGTTTTTGAGGCTGGTGATGTAAAATAGTGAACAAAACAAAATGCTTGTCTTCATGAAGCTTGTAGTCACATGTACGTGTGATATAAAAAAATAAATGGAAGTATTTAATAGCAAAATGACTACTGGAAATTTCCCAGTTTTTCCTACATGACTGTAAATTCCAGAAAAGTCATGTACAGAAATTCCTGATTTTTCCAGTAGTCATGTATAGATGTGAGAGCTGGACCATAAGGAAGGGTGACCATAAGGACCTGCTGCTTTTGAACTGTGTGAGACTGAGAGTCCCTTGGACAGCAAGGAGATCAAACCAGTCAATCCTAAAGGAAATCAAACCTAAATATTCATTAGAAGGAGTGATGCTGGAGCTCCAATCCTTTGACCACCTGATGGAAAAGACCCTGATGCTGGGAAAGATTGAGGGCAAGAGGAGAAGGGGGAGACAGAGGATGAGATGGCTGGATAGCATCACCGACACAATGGACATGAGTCTGAGCAAACTCCAGGAGATAGTGAAGAACAAGGAATCCTGGTGTGCTGCAGTACATGGGGTTGCAAAGAGTTGGACATGACTGAGTGACTGAACAACCACAACAATAATATGAGTAAGTCTAAAGTCCTACAAAGGAAAATGTAGCAGGATAGGAAGACAGGGTATATTGGACTGCGGAATGGATGGTTTGTTTTTTTTAAATAAGGTGGCCGGTAAGACACATCTAATAAAGTAACATGTGAGCAAAGACCTTAAGGACATGAAGGACAGAACCATGTGGCTCTTCAAAGGAAGAATACCCTAAGCAATGAATAGCATGTGCAAATGTCCTGCGGTGGGAGCATAGTCCATGCGTTCCAGGAACAGCCAGGAAGCCAACCACAGAACAGAGTGAGCTAGGGGAAAGGACAGGATAGGAGGCCACAGAGGAGGTCAGGGTAGGGATGATCTGGACTTGTTGGAGTAAAATGAGAACCGTTGAAGTGTTTTGAGCAGAGAAGTACATAATCGATTTAGGTCTGAAAAGAATCACAGTTACTGCTGTGTGAAGAATAGCTTAGAGGGGGCAAATTTAGAAGCAGGAAACCTGGGAAGGGGGCTCCGGTTAAAGAGGCTAGAGAGAAAACAGTGCTTGGATTGGGTGAGACTTGTTGGATTCTGTATGTGAAGGTAAGGCCAGCAGGATTGGTGTGGGGAGAGAGGGAAAAAGCATTTTTCAAGGCTTTTGTCCTCAATCCCAAACCCCCAAACTTATATATATATATATCTTTTACTCAATAGCAATCATTAACCTAACAAATATATAATAAGCATTTCCCAGAATATTGATAATTTTTATAACCATGACATCTTTCATCTTTTTACTTAAATATCACATCAGAGATGCTTACTCTGACCCCTTCTGATCTAAAAAATTGTAATCCCCTCCCCTTCTGATATCCCTCTGACCCTTAATTGGTGGGGTGCAAGCTTCTCAGGTGGCACTAGTGGTAAAGAACCCACCCGCCAATGCAGAAGACATAAGAGATACGGGTTCTGTCCCTGGGTTGGGAAGATCCCCTGGAGGAGGGCATGGCAACCTACTCCAGTATTCTTGCCTGGAGAATCCCCATGACAGAGAAACCTGGCAGGCTACAGTCGATAGGGTCACAAAGAATCAGACATAACTGACATGAGCATGCACACAGTGCAGATTGAAAACGTGCAGCCCTTGCTTGAAAATTAACAAGAATTTTAAGAAGGCTGCCAGCAGAGCATTAAAATAAGAGGGAGGCCCTGATAAGATCAGGGTCTGTCACAAGTCCACGAAGCCAGCCCTACATATTCATGTCATATATTTAATTAACAGACTTATTTCCTGTGTATCTTTCTTTTTCTTTATGTAAGCCTATGGAGAATGGTGATTTTTTGTGTTTTCTTCCCTTCCATATCCCTAACACCTAGAGTAGTACCTAGCATATAGTAGACACTCAAAAAATATTTTTGAATAAATAAATGATTTTTAATAGCTGATTAACTGTTTATCTAATTACCCTATCATAATTTCCTTAAGGAGATCAGTCCTGGGTGTTCACTGGAAGGACTGATGCTGAAGCTGAAACTCCAATACTTTGGCCACCTCATGCAAAGAGTTGACTCATTGGAAAAGACCCTGATGCTGGGAAGGATTGGGAGCAGGAGGAGAAGGGAACAACAGAGGATGAGATGGCTGGATGGCATCACTGACTCTAGGGACATGAGTTTGGGTAAACTCTGGGAGTTGGTGATGAACAGGGAGGCCTGGCATGCTGCAATTCATGGCGTCGCAAAGAGTCAGACACAACTGAGCAACTGAACTGAACTGAATTTCCTTAAGCATCCTTCCATCAGTGGATATTTGGGTAAAATATTTGGCTACTACAAATCATATGGCAATTAAAATTTTCATCATATAACGTTTTCCATATTTTGGATTATTCTCCAAGGCTGATTCTCAGAAATTTTGTAGGCCATCATCCTCAAAAAATATTTTACAAAATACTATTAGCTGATGACTTCACATCCTATTAAGCATAAAGCCTTTAAGCAATTGGTGTTTTTTATTTAAGAACACATTTTTATCACCCAGGAAAGTACTTTTATTCTGTTAACATTCATGTTTATGAAGGAATAAAAATTTTTTTTAAAGAAGAATTTATTTTTTCTCAAGAAGGTCATTGTAGGTGTTAAAACCATTCCTCTACCTATTGCTTGTTTTAATTTTGTTTCACTGAGATATCAGTTTAAAAAAAAAGAATAAGTAGGTCAATTTTATACTTCATATAATTAATTTATCCCATTTCCTTACAGGTGTTCTTGTTTCACTGGACTTTTGATGTTTCAGTACTTGTCACTAATTTATGTTCTGATGGTTAAACTGTAGTTTATGCAAGAAAATACATGTCTGTCATGCCTCCCAGGGACTATTAGAAGTTGCTCTTTAAATTTTTCAGTTCTTTATAAGTGTAATTATTAGAGGTGCCACCAAAAGAGGAAAGCCAGAGGTTCCGGTTGTTGGTAATCCTGTGTATTTGTTATCACTTATGCAACCCTGTGAAGTGTCTAATGCCCCAGAGCTTATACCAGGTGGCAGATTGATTGGTGGGGTTTTGTCAGCCGACAGTCACTAAGGCCAGTCAAGTGTCTGCATACCAGAGCTAAACAGAGTCAAGTCTAAACAAGTTTGGAGACATGTAAGAAGCTCACAAACTCTGGTATCTTGACATTTTTTTATATAAGAAACTTGAAAAATGGCTTTTATGCTTAAATTTGCCGATTTTTGAAGCATTATTTTGCAACGCCTTCATATTTCTACTTCCATTTTATGATCAGTGTGCTAATACAGAACACAAAGGTCCAAATTGTTTACCCAGGGCCATCTGGTAAGTTTAGCTAAAATCAAAAGCTGTATTCCTTCTGAAGCTTTTAGAGGGAAGTTCATTCCCTTGCCATTTCTAGCTTCTAGAGGCTGCTGGCATTCTATGGCTCTGGGCCACATCACTCTGAGTTGACATCCCTTTTTACCCTGACTCTGATCCTGTTGTCTCCCTCTTAAGGACCCTAACCTTGGGATTAGGATGTGTATATCTTTAGAGGCCATTATTCTCTTGGCCAAAGCACCTCTGTAGCCCCCTCAAAAGCTGCTCACAGTTGGTGACTGGCCCTTAGGTTGCAGCTGTCCCAGGCCCTCCATAGCTGCAAAAAGCCTGAGGGCTCAATATCCTTTCTGGCCCTCCAGTGGGTTGCTGAACACCAGTTGGAAACTTTATCACAAAATATAAAATAATGTAAAGGCAGATTTCTTGTCAGAGGAACTGCCAGTACCTGTATTCATTTTCCTGACAACTTTTTCCTGTGGCCAAGTCTCCTTTGCTGCCTGAAGCACTGAGGAATTAATACACACACGCAGCCCCCTCCCCTGACCCCTTCCCTGACCCAGAGATCAGCCCTCAACCCCTGACTAATGGGAATTCATGTATCCCAGCTCCCTCTCCCCTTGAGTGAGTTGATTCTGAGGCATGTGTCTTCTCTCTGCTCTCAGAGTCTTCTCATCAGAATTTAGTGCCAGACAGAGTGATGGCTGGATTGACAGTGCACCCTTTCCTTCCCTGCTTCCTATTCCTACTCCCCTACTGCTGTGTCCTTGGGATCACCTCTTATCTCAAGGTCTGTTTCTGGGGAATCCCAAGTTAAGATGTGGGGACAAGCTTGGAAATGGAGAGAGCAGAAAAAGAACATTCAGACACATTTGCAAAAGCTTTCTTTTTTTTTTCATATTTATTTAGTTATTTGGCTTCACTGGGTCTTAGTTACAGCAGGATCATTTACTTATAGCATGTGGGATCTAGTTCCCTGAATAGACGCCAAACCCAGGTCCCTTGCACTGGGAAGCCAGATTCTTAGCCACAGGACAACCAGGGAAATCCTGCAAAAGCTTTGCTTGTTGAACCACTCTTGAAGTAAAATCTGGAGTCAGGAGGTAATAGGAGCTTATAAACGTATTTTAGCATGAAGGTTTGTGTGCCATTTTCAGAGTGTATCCTGGGAAGATTCCAAACCCAGAGAAGGGAGTAAAATGGTGCTGGGGCAGATCAGTGCAGAGAGGCTCAGACACACCTCATCCCACCACCAGTTGATTGATGCTCCAGAGAGCTCCAGGGTTGCACGTGGAACATCCTGAGCCCTGGGTGGGGTACAGAAGTCAGTTCAGAGGGAGATCCTGGTTAAGAGGTGGAGGAGGCAGATGGACTTCAAGAGCAGAAATCACAGCAGCACAGCATTAGGTGCACCAAGAACCAAGGTAAGATGACAGTCACCTGAGCAGGGGCCAGGAAGGACCCTCTCACTCTTTTCCACCTCTTGCCTCTGCTTTCCTTGAATCCATGTGCCATTCAGAGTGAAAGGAAGAGAAGGAAGAGAACCACAATCCTAAAATGACTGAACCGTTACCCCCATAAAAGGTGTTTAAAAGTGGAAGAGAGGTGACTGAGTTACCAAAATAAGTTTGTTCTTTTGCTTTTAATAAAAAAAGAAAGAAAGGAAAACATCTTAAAGAACAAGAATAGTAGAAGTTTTCTTATGCAATTTGATTATGTCCAAGAAATGGTCAGTTAATCAAAAAAAGAAAAGAAAAATGGGGAAGGGGATGCTTATAAATTGGGAGCATAAAATATTGCACCTAGCATTAGAGAAGGTATTTCATTTCCCATTATTTGTTTTAACTGTGGTCCACCATTCATTCACATGGCACCATGAGACTAGCCATAGGAAACAATAGGTTAATTGGATAATGTGGAGTAACATACACCTGTTAACAACAACAAATGTATTTTCCAACCCTCACACGTGTGTGCAAATGTTTCCCAGAGCTGCTGTGCTTTTATGGCTCTAAGGAAGCAGGAGGGTGAGTACCATCTTGGAAAAGAGAGGGATTCGTGAGGAGAGTGGGCTTCCCAGGTGGTGCTAGTGGTAAAGAACCCTCCTGCCAGTGCGGGAGATGTGGTTTTGATCCCTGTATAGGGAAGATCCCCTGGAGGAAGGCATGGCAACCCACTTCAGTATTCTTGCCTGGAGAAACCCACAGACAGAGGAGCCTGGCAGGCTATAGTCCATAGGGTCGCAAAGAGTTAGACACAACTGAAACATTTAGCGCGCACACACGGATGTATGAGGAGCACTAGCCCTACCTGGGAGGAGTTTGAAGGGAGAAGGGTTCTGAAAGAGTAAAGTGTCACACAGGTGTGTTCTGTGGCTCTCTCCTTTCTCCTTCACCTGCCAGTGAACCCGTGCAGGTGAGGTGGAGCCCCAGAACTTATTAGGTAATATGAAGGGCTTATTGTTGATTTTGTTTGTTATAGTAATAGCAGTGGAGTTAGGGAAAATGTTCTTATCTGCTATAAATGTATCCTGAAGGATTATCAGAATCTATAATCTTAAATGGCTCCCAGAGATTAAAGTGGGGGCAATTTTAGCCTCATAGATTTTCCCTGATGAGGAGAGGCCCTGTCTGCAAAACCTGTATCTCTTTGAAAAGATCTGAGCAACAAAAAGAGATTGCGCCTTCCAAGCCAACCGGCTGCAGGCTCGCTTCTAAAAAGCAGTTTCTTACCCTGTTATCACTTGGCAACCTTTGTACAGCAAAGGCAAGGTAAACCGGATATGCAGGAAATGTACTTTTCTCCAAAAGGTTGGGACCGTTTCCATCAACTCTGTATGGCGGATAGAGAAAAAAGTTTTTCCACTTACAAGTCTGCCCTTTGATTAGATGCTATAAAAAAAAAAAAAAAAAACTTAGGTAGCAAATGCTTTAAAGCTTTCTCTTTGAGCTACGGATCTTCTCTTTGAAGAACAAAACTAAGGTACAGTATTTTTATTTTATTTATTTATTTATTTTCACAGAACACAGCCAGTTTTATTCATCATACTGCTCTGGAGACAGGCAGGCTCACTTTAACACACTGTCCTCTTGGGCTTCTTCTGCCAGTTCTCTCTCAATGAGCCTCTGCTCATCCTGCTTCTTTTTCTTCTCAGCTGCTATACTCCTCTCCTCTTCTGCCTGGGTTTTCAGGTAATGGTAGCACTCGGTACTATAGGCCGCCCGCTGAGAAACACACTGCAGAGCAATGGCTGAGCTTGATGACCCGAGATGAACCTGCACGGGCAGAGCCATCTCGTCCGTGACCTTCGCACCGGAAGCACAATCCGGACCGAGGAGGATGCTGCAAGGGCCCAGAAAAGTGTATGGTTTTGTTTGTTTTTTGACTGGGAAAATATTTTGTTTGGGACAGTGGACAGGGGTGTAGTATCAGAAATTCTGGAACTTCTCTTGGTGCCGGCAGCCTTGGTAACCTTGAGCACGTTGAAGCGCACTGTCTTGTCTGGACACCATTGCTGCTGCTGCTAAGTCACTTCAGTCGTGTCCGACTATGTGCGACCCCATAGACGGCAGCCCAGCAGGCTCCCACGTCCCTGGAATTCTCCGGGCAAGAACACTGGAGTGGGTTGCCATTTCTGTCTCCAATGCAGGAAAGTAGAAAGTGAAGTCACTCAGTCGTGTCCGACCGTTAGCGACCCTATGGACTTCAGCCTACCAGGCTCCTCCGCCCATGGGATTTCCCAGGCAAGAGTACTGGAGTGGGTTGCCATTGCCTTCTCCATTGAAGCGAGGGGAAAGGTGCGCTTGTACTTTCGGATGTTCGGAGGTAGTCTCGGCTGATGACGGGATCCTCTGCATCTTCATCTTGGTCACCATACCAGATAGGATCTGCCCTCGGAGATATTGCCAGTAAAGTGCACTTCTTGTCAATCTAGGTGCCCTCCATGGCCTTCTTCAGTGTCTTGAAGCCCAAACCAACATTTTTGTAGTATTGCAGGAGCTTCTCCTTGCCAGTTTCCCCAAGCAGGACCATCTTCTTATTCTGAAAGAATGATCGGTTGCTTTTGGTACCCACGCTCAGTCTGAATTTCCACCATCTTCACTGCAAAAAAAAGTTTAAAAAGGGGGTGGGGTACAATATTTTTAATAAGAAAACCAGCTTCTTGGATGCCACAAATAGGAGTAAATGATGCAAAATATTCCATTTTCCAGTAAGGTTTGTTCTGGACTTCTATTATAGCACAGCATAGTGAGCCCAAGCCCTTAACCGATTGCTCTGGGTCATTACTCATCCCTGTTACCAGGCAATGGGTCCTGCTCAGCCATTGGACACTGCAGCAGTGGGCCCCGCCCACAAGCGACCAACTGTTAAGGAATTGTAGTTAGTGAGGGGAATCAGACCAGAGTGGAGTAGTGGTTGTAAGATGAAGACTCAGGTAAGAGGCGAATCCTGGCTTCTCCTGGAAGCCCTCCAGCTCATCCCGCCTTGGGCCAGCAGGTGAGCTTGGTGGGGGCCCAGAGAACAAGCCGGGAACCTCCCCTGTCCCTGTCGCAGTGACCTAACAGTAGTGGCAGTCTGCCTGGGTCACAGTCTGTGGGATCTGGTCTCTCCCCTTTGGGTGACCTGAGGAGCCTGAGGGCCAGTTGGGTTGGGCACCTTGCTCCCTCAGAGGTGACAGCTAGGCAGAGTCTGGGGACCTAGCCCTGAGTGAACTGGCAGCTGAGCTCTGCCTCCTTTTAGCTAGGACCGGGACCTTGGAGGGTGAAAGTTGTACTTTGGAACCTTGCCCTTTCTTGTCAGGACAGAGAATAACATTTATTTGGTAGAGATTTATAGGAACATCATTACCTGACCATGACCTGACTTCAAGAGCAAAGGATCTGACCACCAGAAAGTTTGCAACAGTTAGCCACGTTCCTCCCTTACCTTTTGCTTTTAAAAGATCTTTGCTAAAAGTTTTCAGTAACTTTGTGCTTCTTAGGGCATGAGCCACCCATCTCCTTGCATGGCCCTGTAATAAACCTTTCTCTCTTCCAAACTCCAACGTTTTAGTTTTGTTTGACCTCACTGTGTATCAGGCACATGAACTTGTGGTTTTGGTAACACTATCACAGCAATGAATCCCAAAACTCTAAAGACTACCTGAATGTTGTGAAATACTAAAGGCATTTGAGTTTCCAACCTAATACCAGGACTGTCTTAAGCTCTAGAGAGTGTAAAAGCCAAAGATGGTATGTGCTAAGTTGCTTCAGTCGTGTCCAATTCTTTGTGACTCTATGGACTATAGCCTGCCAGGCTCCTCTGTCCATGGGATTCTCCAGGCAAGAACACTGGAGTGGGTTGCCATGCCCTCCTTCAGGGGATCTTCCCAACTCAAGGACTGAACCTGTCTCTTATGTCTCCTGAATTGTCAGTTGGCTTGTTTATCCCTAGCATCACCTGGGAAGCCCCAAAAGATGGTATAAGTCTATACATAAAATAACCATCCCTTCAACTGAAATAGAAGATGCTGTAGGTACTCATAGACTCAAGGAGGGTGAGGAGAAGGCCTAGCCTCTGAGCTTCTCTTGAATACTTTGCAAAAATCTTTGTAGTGAAAGGTTTCCCAGACTTGTGTGAGTCAAGCAAGTCCTTGATGTGTTTAATCACCAATAGCAAAATTTTAAATCAAAGGGAATTTCAAATAAGAACATTTCAGACCCACTGTGAAATTCTCACTCTTTAGCTCTCTTGTTTTCTATTCATAATCTCTTAAGTATTCTGGCTCCAAGGGGAATTTATTAAAAGAACTGCATTTGATCAGAACAAAGGTGAACAGAAGGAGAAGTATTAGAAGGTATGAATGTAAATATCCTCAGCTCATCTTTGAGTATCTCCAGGACAGTCCACTTTTATTTATAGTAAAAAGAAAAAAAACCAAAACATAAAAATTATCATCTTAACCATTTTCAAGCGTATAGTTCAGTAGCTTTCAATATATTCATATTGCTTTGAAACAGAACTCCAGAAGTTTTTCTTCTTGCAAAACTGAAACCTTATACCCATTAAACAACCCCCTTCCCCCCTCCCCCTTCCCCCTGGTAACAACCATTTTACTTTTTTTTTTTAATGTATAGTTGATGTGCAATATTATATAAGTTACAGGTGTACAATATAGTGATTCACAATTATTAAAGGTATACTCCCTTTATAATTATTATAAGACATTGGCTGTATTCCTCATATTGTACTATATGTCCTTATAGCTTATTTTATGTATATAATTTGTGCATCTTAATCCTCTACCCCTATATTGCTTTCCCCACTTTTATATCTACACTGGTTACCACTAGTTTGTTCTCTGTATCTGTAAGACTGTTCCTTTTTTAGTATTCATTTGTTGTATTTTTTAGATTCCACATATAAGTGGTATCATATAGTATTTTTCTTTCTGTGTCTGACTAATTTCACCTAGAATAATATCCTCCAAGTCCATCCATGTTGCTGCAAATGGCAAAATTTCATTCTGTTTTGTGGCTGAGTAGTAGTGCACTGTGTCTATATACACTGTATCTTCTTTATCCATTCATTTGTTGATGGACACTTAGATTGTTTCCATATCTTGGCAGTTGTAAATAATGCTCCTATGGACATTGGGGTACATGTATCTTTTTGAATTAGTGTTTTTGTTCTCAGATACCTACTCAGGAGTATTGTAGTTCTGATTTTAGCTTTTTGAGAAATTCTTATACTGTTTTTCCATGTGACTGCGCTAATTTACATTTCTACCAACATTTATATTTACATTCCCAGTGTATAAGGGTCTCTTTTCTCCACATTTTCATTTGTGTTCTTTTTGATGATAGCCATTCTGACAGATATGAGGTGATTTCCCTTTGTGGTTTTGATTTGCATTTCCCTGATGGTTAATAATGTTGAGCATCTTTTCATGTGCCTGTTGGCATCTGTATGTCCTCTTTGGAGAAATGTCTGTTCAGGTATTTTGCCCATCTTTTAATCGGGTTGTTTGCTTTTTTTGATGTTGAGTTGTATGAGCTGTTTATATATTTTGGATATTAAGCACTTGTTGGTCATATCATTGGTAAATATTTTCTCCTGTTCACTAGATTACCTTTTTGTTTCATCAGTGGTTTCCTTTGCTATGCAAAAGATTTTGATTAGGTCCCATTTGTTTATTTTTGTTTTTATTTTCTTTGTTTTGGAAGACAGATCTAAAAGAATATTGCTATGATTTATGTCAAAGGGTGTTCTGTCTGTTTTCTTCTAGGAATTTTATGGCTTCCAGTCTTTCATTTAGGTCTTTAATCCATTTTGAGTTTATTTTCATATATGGTGTTAATGCTCTAAGTTTATTCTTTTACATACAGTGTCCAGTTTTTTTTCCAGCACACTTATGGAAAAGACTGTTTTTTCTCCATTACATGTCCTTGCTTCCTTTCATAGATTAATTCATGGTGAGTGCATGGGTTTATTTCTGGGCTCTCTATTTTGTTCCACTTATCTAGGTGTCGTTTTTGTGCTAGCACCATACTGTTTTGATGACTGTAGCTTTGTAGTATAGTCTGAAGTCAGAGAGTATGATTCCTCCAGCTCTGTTTTTCTTTCTCAAGATTGTTGTTGTAGAAGTTCTTTATGTACTCAGGATATTAATTCCTTTTCAGAAATATGATTTGCAAATACTTACTCTCATTACAGGTTGCCTTTTCACTTTATCAGATCAGATCAGATCAGTCGCTCAGTCGTGTCTGACTCTTTGCGACCCCATGAATCGCAGCACACCAGGCCTCCCTGTCCATCACCAACTCCCGGAGTTCATTCAGACTCACGTCCATCGAGTCAGCGATGCCATCCAGCCATCTCATCCTGTGTCGTCCCCTTCTCCTCCTGCCCCCAATCCCTCCCAGCATCAGAGTCTTTTCCAATGAGTCAACTCTTCGCATGAGGTGGCCAAAGTACTGGAGTTTCAGCTTTAGCATCATTCCTTCCAAAGAAATCCTAGGGCTGATCTCCTTCAGAATGGACTGGTTGGATCTCCTTGCAGTCCAAGGGACTCTCAAGAATCTTCTCCAACACCACAGTTCAAAAGCATCAATTCTTCTGCGCTCAGCCTTCTTCACAGTCCAACTCCCACATCCATACATGACCACAGGAAAAACCTTATGGTTGTATCATTTTAATGCACAAAAATTTTTAGGTTTGATGTAGATTCATTTGCCTACTAGGACTTCCCAGGTGGCTCTAGTGTTAAAGAACCTACCTGCCAATGCAGAAGACCTAAGAGAAACAGGTTTGATCCCTGAGTCAGGAAGATTCCCTGAAAGAGGGAATGGCAACCCACTCCAATATTCTTGCTTGGAGAATCCCTTGGACAGAGGAGCCTGGCAGGCTATATAGTCCATAGGGTCACACAGAGTCAGACATGATTGAAGCAACTTTGCACACACATACATTTGCCTTTTATGCTTTTGTTGCCTGTACTTTGGCTATCATATCCAAAAAATCATTACCACATTCAAACTCATGAAACTTTCCCCCTTCTTCTCCTAGCGGTTTTACAGGTCTTATATTTAGGGCTTTAATCCATTTTGATTTAATTTTGTATATGGTGTAAGATGAGAGTCCAACTTCATTCTTTTGTATGTGCATATCCAATTTTCCTAACATCATTTGTTGAAAAGACTGTTCTTTCCCCACTGGGTGACCTTGGCATCTTTGTCAAAGATAATTTGGCTATATATGAGTTGACTTATTTCTGGGTTCTTTATTCTATTCCACTGGTCTACTTGTCTGTCTACTACCACCAAGCTTTTATTACTATAGCTTTGTAATACTTTCTGAAATTAAGACCCATGGGACTTCCAAATTTGTTCTTATTTTTCAAAATCATTTGGTTATCCAGGGTGCTTTTAGATTCCATATGAAGTTTAGAATGAATTATCTAATTTCTTCAAAAATGCCAATGGGATTTTGATAGAGATTGCATTGATAGTCACTGTTCTTTAATATTAATAGATGTAGTGGAAAAATCTCAAAAAAATAGTGAAAGTACTGAGGCAGCAGATAGAAGCTTGATAACTAGAAGCTTGTGTAGTTGTTTCTCAACTGCTTTTTTAAATAAAACTATCACAGAGGAAAATTATGCGAGTAAATACATTTGTCTTAGTTCATCTTTTTCTCATAAACAGATAGTTTGAATGGTCCCAGTAGAAAGAAATGAGATAAACAATTGATTCCTTTGAACATAGTGATCATAATAATAATAATAGTTATTATCATAGTATCATATAATTCATTTAATTTTTATACTTTATAAATGCATTTACATCCCATTAACTCCCTTTATTTTAGTCCAAAGCAGCATTTTTCAGTGTTATAGCCCATTTTCCTCATTACAAAAAAGGTTTTTGTGATCAAATAATTTGGGCAGCATTGCAAACTACATTCTTCTATACTGAGAAGATTCAAACTCCAAGACCTACTGCAAATAGTAAAGAAATCAGCTCACTGTTATATAAACCAATGTTTACCAAACTTTTATGGCTCCAATTTTCTTCTTAGTAAACCAATTAATATCCTATGAATCTAAGATATGACTAAAGACACTTGGGCAGAGAATTTAAATGAGCAGTTTTTAAATGCTGTTTTGTAAATACTGAGATTGTTTGAAGTGGTGCAGGAAATAGGATACATAGGACAAAAGAGCATACCTGTCATCATAAGTATTGATTTCTCCCTAAGACCTATAAGCTGCAAAGCTGTGAGTGAGATTCAGCATGCACAGAGACCCGAGTGTGTTTGTAACAGCTTCCATAAACTTTTTGCATCATCTACATGAAACCACATACCATTCTATTTGCAGCAATGCCCTTGCTGAAAAAGAAGAAATGGATTCTGAGGTTATATTGAGCCAAGCCAGACTGGCTCTGTTAGACAAGATCTGCTTAATCACCACTTCCCATGACAATGATTTTGTAGTATTTCCTATAGAGGGAAATAAAAGATAAATCACCCTTCCTCTAGCATGCTCAATCATAATTGATTGTTTATGTATTTCTCTCCCTGTCTATGATGTATCCTTCTTCCTAATTTCTTTTAAAGAACAGCTTCTTCCAAAACACTGTTAGAGATCAAAAACCTTTAAATAATGTATTATTTATCTGTCTGGCCACACAGATTCCTACACAGTCACTAAATCCATCAACAGTACATTTGCTGACTTAATAATAAGCAGATTTGGTTTTCAGGAGACCAAGGCAGCTTAAAGGACAAGTCCATTAGGTTTTATCACCTCCACCACCAGCATGAATGGGCAAGGTGCTCACTTCAACTGAGGGGCAGATCTGTGGGCCTGAAGCTCATACAGTTTTGGAGGCCCTTTTTTTATTGAAAAAATTCAAATTATTAGATAGGAAATTAAATATTCATTTAGAATTATAAATGAACACAATTACAGCGACACATTTAAAGCTGATTAATTCTGGAGAGATCTCAAAATGTAGAAAATAACATTTTTTGATAATTCAGTTCAGTCGCTCAGTCATGTCTGACTCTTTGCAACCCCATGAACTGCAGCACACCAGGCCTCCCTGTCCATCACCACCTATCGGAGCCTGCCCAAACTCATGTCCATTGAGTTGGTTATGCCATCCAACCATCTCATCCTCTGTTGTCCCCTTCTCCTCCTGCCCTCAATCTTTCCCTGTATCAGGGTCTTTTCAAATGAGTCAGCTCTTCACAACAGGTGGCCAAAGTATTGGAGTTTTAGCTTCAACATCAGTCTTTCCAATGAACACCCAGGACTGATCTCCTTTAGGATGGACTGGTTGGATCTCCTTGCAGTCCAAGGGACTCTCAAGATTCTTCTCCAACACCACAGTTCAAAAGCATCAATTCTTCGGTGCTCAGCTTTCTTTATAGGCCAACTCTCACATCAATATATGACTACTGGAAAAACCATAGCCTTGACTAGATGGACCTTTGTTGGCAAAGTAATATCTCTGCTTTTCAATATGCTGTCTAGGTTGGTCATAACTTTCCTTCCAAGGAGTAAGCGTCTTTTAATTTCATGGCTGCAATCACCATCTGCAGTGATTTTGGAGCCCCAAAAATAAAGTCTGACACTGTTTCCACTGTTTCCCCATCTATTTCCCATGAAGTGATGGGACCAGATGCCATAATCTTCATTTTCTGAATGTTGAGCTTTAAGCCAGCTTTTTCACTCTCTTCTTTCGTTTTCATCAAGAGGCTCTTTAGTTCCTCTTCACTTTCTGCCATAAGGGTGGTGTCATCTGCATATCTGAGGTTATTGCTATTTCTCCCGGCAACCTTGATTCCAGCTTGTGCTTCCTCCAGCCCAGCGTTTCTCATGATGTACTCTGCATATAAGTTAAATAAGCAGGGTGACAATATACAGCCTTGACGTACTCCTTTTCCTATTTGGAACCAGTCTGTTGTTCCATGTCCAGTTCTAACTGTTGCTTCCTGACCTGCATACAGGTTTCTCAAGAAGCAGGTCAGGTGGTCTGGTATTCCCATCTCTTTCAGAATTTTCCACAGTTTGTTGTGATCCACACGGTCAAAGGCTTTGGCATAGTCAATAATTAGCTATCTGATATAACAAATAAAAGTACTGCCTGCATGTTTGATGACCTCTTCTTAGAACAATGGTTTTGCTACACTTTCTACCTAGAGAACAGGAGGAATCAGTTTCCCTCAAGCATGGTGGATCAAATGAATTTTTACTTTTTAGCCACCCCATGAGGCATGTAGGATCTTAGTTCCATGACCAGGGATTGAAGCTGTGGCCCCTGCATTGGAAGCTTGGAATCTTAACCACTGGACTGCTAGGGAAGTCCTCAAATAATGTTTGTTTGTTTGTTTGATTTTATGATTTACGGAATGGGAAGCTTTCTCTTGGCTTCACCACCTATTACTGGTATTGGTATGTATGCTTTTAGGATTGTCAATTTTAAGAAAACTTCACTCAGGTGTCTTTCATATATGAGCTGTAAGATGTCAAGATATTTCAGAGGTTTGTTGCAAGAACGAATCTCAAGTACTATTTGAATTGACAACATTCACTAACCAGCTTCTCTTGTATTCCTGATATTGTGTCATATTATGAAGGTCATGTCAGGCCCTGAACTTCCATTTTTCAAGGTGGAGTATGTTGGTATAGAAGGTGGTGGGACCATTCCTAAAATTTGTTCTTGCACTGGGGCAGCTAGCAGTAACTAAACCATACATGCAAGAGGCTGTGGACCACATAAATATTACACTTAACCAAAACTATATGTAACCTCATCAGCTTCCTTAGTCAGGGTCCCAAAATACCATGGGCTCCTCCCATGCCACCCAGCACAAGGGGAAATATGACTGATTAGAATTCAAAGTGGAAAGAGACAGTGGTCTCAACCATTTGTGATTAAAATATTGTACTCCTTAAATTTCAAAAGCCCAGATCGTCACGGAAGCACTTACAAGTTCTAGTATGGAGCCCTGACACTTAAGCTTTATTAGTTTCATGTAAATCCACTTCTCAATTTTCTTCCCCTCAATTTTTTTTCCCACCAGAGCTACTGCTGTTTCTTTAGGAAGGATGTGTGTTTGCTTCTTGAACTTAAGGACCAGATCTTAAAAAATATAATGCAAACAAACGAGACACATGTATCCAACTGTTTTCCAGCTGACCAATTTATTGCTTGTAATAGAACAATTACTTGGCATTATGTGGATCAGTGGCTTTTAAATCTGGCACTAGATTAAAACTATCCACATAGCTTTGAAAAAAGACACTTTCCTTGGCCACAAACCCAGAAATTCTGATTCTGTAGACCTACATTGAGGCCCAGTAATCTCCAGTTTTTAAGTCTCCCAGTTTATTCTGATGTGCTGCCAAATTTGAGAACCCACTGATGTAGACAAACTATTTGGATGAATGCCTATGCCACTGAAGTTCCACGGAACTAAACAAAGGGTAAACTTATAAAGAGGTTTCTTATTTGGTGTAAGTGAGAGTGTTGAGTTCCCCATCAAATCAACTGTATCAGCAATTAGTAAGGAAGTTATGAGAGGATTTGTATTGGCCCAGGCTTTTTTGGGGGGGAAATGTAAAAACTAATTTCAAATGAGTTTAGACAAAAAAAGAAACTTATTGGCTCTTGAGGCTGAAAAGCCTATTTCAGGCGTGGCTGAATTGAGGTTTAAAATAGCCTACACAGAGCAATTCCCATGGAGGGAAAGCACCCTTTCAATAATATCTATTTTGGAGTAGAGTTTTATTGCCATGGTTGAGTTGAGTGTCCATTTCCGACATAATCACTACATCCAGGTTGGCTGAGTGTCGAGTTGGCCCACAAGATCACCTCAGGCACACAAGGGTTGGTTAGCCTCCACCCATGTGACCTGAACGAGAGGGTGGTTGTTCCTTTAGGGCAGGGGTCCCCAACCTCCAGGATCTAATGCCTGGTGATCTGAGGAGCTGATGCAATAATAATAGAAATAAAGTGCAGTGCTCTTAAAGTATCCTGAAACCATCCGCCCTTCCCCGGCCCAACTGCAGTCCATGGCAAAACTGTCTTCCATGGAACCAGTCCCTGGTGCCAAAAAGGATGGGACCACTGCCCTACAGCAAATCAGGGTTGCAGGCAGAAACAACTGATGAATGGGTGGTGGGCTCAAAGACCTCTCAAACCACTTCCAACTGGGGGCAGACTCGCTTTGTCTTTGCTGAATTCTCTGACCTGCCCAGCCCCTGGTGTCATGCATTTCTGATGCCGTGCTCCTGACAACTAGGGTGGGTGCTATGGAACCTGTCGGGTGATCTGCTGGTTTCTACCTACTCTTTGGGTGAGGTTCCTGCAGGAAGTGTTGAAACAAAGTAGGTCATGAATCAAATAAGGCTCAGTAGAGAGAGTAAAGCCAAGGAAAGCAGAAGTTGAAAAGGGGATGTTTCTAAATGCTTGGCTCAGTAGATCCTAAAATCATTTTTGAGAAGAAGCAAAATGGCTGAAGCCATCTACAAAGCCATTTCCCATAGCCATTGTAGGGCCCAGCATAGCTAATCACAAACTCAGCTTACCAGATCTGTTTCACCACAATAAGGTAGGTTTTTGCATTTAACTATCATAGATCTGACCTGCCTCTTGAGAAACCTATATGCAGGTCAGGAAGCAACAGTTAGAACTGGACATGGAACAACAGACTGGTTCCAAATAGGAAAAGGAGTACGTCAAGACTGTATATTGTCACCCTGCTTATTTAACTTATATGCAGAGTACATCATGAGAAACGCTGGGCTAGGAGAAGCACAAGCTGGAATCAAGATTACCGGGAGAAAAATCGATAACCTCAGATATGCAGATAACACCACCCTTATGGCAGAAAGTGAAGAGAAACTAAAGAGCCTCTTGATGAAAGTGAAAGAGGAGAGTGAAAAAGTTGGCTTAAAGCTCAACATTCAGAAAACGAAGATCATGGCATCTGGTCCCATCACTTCATGGGAAATAGATGGGGAAACAGTGGATACAGTGTCAGACTTTATTTTTTTTGGCTCCAAAATCACTGCAGATGGTGACTGCAGCCATGAAATTAAAAGACACTTACTCCTTGAAAAGAAAGTTATGACCAACCTAGATGGCATATTCAAAAGCAGAGACATTACTTTGCCAACAAAGGTCCTTCTAGTCAAGGCTATGGTTTTTCCTGTGGTCATGTATGGATGTGAGAGTTGGACTGTGCAGAAGGCTGAGCACTGAAGAACTGATGCTTTTAAACTGTGGTGTTGGAGAAGACTTTTGAGAGTCCCTTGGACTGCAAGGAGATCCAACCAGTCCATTCTAATGGAGATTAGTCCTGGGTGTTCTTTGGAAAGAATGATGCTAAAGCTGAAACTCCAGTACTTTGACCACCTCCTGCGAAGAGTTGACTCATTGGAAAAGACTCTAATGCTAGGAGGGATTGGCGGCAGGAGGAGAAGGGGACGACAGAGGATGAAATGGCTGGATGGCATCACCGACTCGATGGACGTGAGTTTGAGTGAACTCCGGGAGTTGGTGATGGACAGGGAGGCCTGGCGTGCTGCGATTCATGGGGTCGCAAAGAGTCGGACACGACTGAGTGACTGAACTGAACTGATCACAGATCAGCAGTGAGGTAGACACAGAGATGAGCAACCCAGATTCCCCTCAAGAAAGGTTCATTGCTCAGCTGTGAGGAGTGTGAGCAGCATACAGCTTCCTACTGACTGCTGCTTCAGGGTCTGCCTGGGTTGCAAACAGCAGCTGGGTCTGAGACCACTCCCATCATGGGACAGCCTGCCTCTAGAGGTGGGTACAAGGGACCAGCCATTTCAGTCCAATGGGAGGATAACTTTATGAGGCAAGATTTGCTCTAGAGCTCCCCAGTGGTCCAGGGGCTTTATCGGGCATTATAGTTCATCTCTCTGTGTCAGTTCTTCTCGCATGCTTTCACAGATGTTGATATCTATAAACATCTCGCACTCTAAGTTTTGTTTCAGCATCTGCTTCTGGAAAACCCAACCTGTGCTAAGTGTCATTAGGTTCCATTATAATTGGGCAATTAGAAGTAGGAGGAAACATTAAATATGCAAATTATTTCCTAAATATTAAAAAAGACATCTTTTATGATTCCTTATCTTTTCCTTAAAAAAAAAAAAAGATATCACATTTAAAATCCTAACCTGTTTATTGTTGTTGTTGTTTAGTTGCTAAATCGTGTCCGCCAGGCTCCCCTTCCATGGGATTTCCCAGGCAAGAATACTGGAATGGGTTGCCATCTCCTTCTCCAGGGCTTTACCTGGCCTGGGAATCAAACCCTCATCTCCTGTGTTAGCAGGCAGATTCTTTACCATGAGCTACAGTCATAAAGGAGAGAGGCGAGAGAAGAGAGGAGAAGCCTGTTTATGTGCACAGTCGTAAAATATAACATAGAACCGTTGATTCTAAGTCAATGGACCTTATATGCAGATTTCCCCTCAGTTCTTTTTATTAGTTTCTCTTAAGAATCAAAGTAGAACATCTTATTTGACTTTTGCCAAAATTTGAAGACCAGTGAAAAGTTGTACAGAGAAAAAGACCTAGGTTAGTCAAATATTTGAGTAGTTAAGGAGTCATTGTTTTCATCATGTGTTTTCAACTAAAATTTTTTAAATTAAAATAAGATTTAACTCAAAACTGAAGCTTTTTGAAGCACAGTATGATTTTCATTAATAAAGTCATATTAGTATCTCTAAACACATCTGCACAATGATTTTAAACTTCAGTTTTACTTCATTACAACTGTGGAGAGTAGCCAGTTAGCAGAAGCCTGCAGGTTTTAGAGTCTCTGTTAAATTAGTTTCTGTAAATGGGGTTAAAATATCATAACTTAGGGGCTTCCCCAGTGGCTCAGCAGTAAAGAATCTGCCTATAGCAGGTGTGGGAAAAAAAATAAAGAATCTGCCTATAAAGCAGGGATCACAGGAGTCATGGGTTTGATCCCTGGGTCGGGAAGATCCCCTAGAGGAGGGCATGGCAACCCACTCCAGTATTCTTACCTGGAGAATGCCATGGACAGAGGAGCCTAGCAGGCTACAGTCCACAGGATCTCAAAGAGTCGGACACGACTGAAGCGACTTAGCGCAACCGCATCAACTTAGATTTTTAAATTTTTTTATTTTTTTAATCCAAGTAACAAAGCACACAGTTAAAAAAAATTCACACAGTTCAGAAAAACTTATAATGAGAAAGAGCAGTCCCCACATCATGGCTCCTTATTGTCAGCCTGTCTCTCCAGAAGCAGCCACGGTTAATCATTTATGTTGTTAAGTTCTGTTAGTGGCTACCTAATGCATCTGTAAATTATACACTTCCATTACCACTTCTTGATCTGTCAACTTGGGATATTAAATATTGACTTTCTGCTATCACGGGTGAGGCTTTAGCTCCCCCATTGTCCCATTTTGTATTTCATATTACTATTTTTAGTCTTTTATAACTGTAAATAGTATACTTCAAAACTGTTTCTTATTCCATTGGCTTTCAAAAGCCCCTCTTGACTGCTCATCTTTTATGCTGAAGACATTAACAACCCTCCCCCTTCTTCTTATTTCTCTTCCCTCCCTTATTTCCTGCCCTCTGTTAGCTGTTCTTCAACCTTTATATTGTCAGTGTTGATAATTTATTATCTGTTTTGTGATCTTAATTAAACCTCCTGTGTTTTGTCTATAGGTTGAGTCTATGTGTTGAGGTAAAAAAACAAACCAAAACAGCATTTACTCTTACATGAGTCATGACTCTAGCTTATCACAGAACCATATAACATGCAATAAACACACCACTCTCTCTGGTTCCACTGTCAAGAACCTTGAATCTCTCAAAAGGAAATGTTTGAGGTATCAACATCAAATATATTCTTCTTTCTTACAGTCTCACTGCTATTCAAAGCCACACTCCAATTTAGCTGCCGTATATTTGAATTATGATTTTAATGATTTTAATAGACTTCCCCCTAGTTTCTGACTGATTTTTCCATTATATTTCTAGTGAATGAAAAATAATATGCTTTGGTCACTCTATTCTGAATATCTTATGGATTCTGTCATTTTGTCCTCCTCCTCCTTCTACTTACTGGAGAGTGTTTCCTTGAAGTCCCATGATTTCACATTCTAATTTGGATGATCTTTTATCAGAATAGCTGCTCAGTTGTCACCTTGAAATTTCCTTTCATTAGATTCCTTTTTAGTGACATGGCTTCTATCTTGCATCATCCTCTTTCTTGGTATTCATCTTCAAGTAAATTCTTTTGAAATAAATAGTACAAAGTAAACTCTGCAAGTTCTTGCATGTTAAAAAAAAAAAAAAGGAAAATCACCATTTCCTATTCAAACTTGATAGTTTTTACATGGTACCCTTCGTTCAAAGTTATTTTTCCTTAGAAATTTGATGCTGAGAGGGCTAATGCTGTTGACTTTCATTTCCTATGGGTGAGCTGTGTCTCTTTGGAAGATTTGGAATATTCTTACATTCTTGGTGCTCTGGGATCTCACAATAATATATTTGAATCTGGGGCTTTAAATTATTTTGCTAAGAAATAGTTAAGTCATATGAAAGGACATAAAGAATAATACAATGGGGACTTCCCTGGCAGGGTAGTAGTTAAGACTCCATGCTTCCATTGCAGGGGTCACAGATTCGATCCCTAGTCAAGGAACTAAGATCCTGCACGCTGTACAGCATGGCTAAAACATAATAAAAATAATACAATGAAAATAAAACACTGGACATGTCTTTTATGTTTCATTTGGTCTCCATGGCTCCTTAAGAACCTTTATTCTTTATTAGAATTTTTATTAGTTGAATGAATTAATCCTCTGTATCTATTTTTACCCTCATATTGTCTATTTCTTTGGGATTTTGTTTTCATTATTGTCATTCTTTTCTGGGGGAAATTCCTTGATTTTACCTTCCAATTATCCCATTGATTTTATCATTTTTATTACCAAATTTTCTTATTTCAACGCACCCATTCTTATTTTTTTTTCTGAAATACAATTGACATATAACATGGTATTAGTTTAAGGCATACAACATAATGATTTGATAATTATGATATTATAATAATAATTTGTAATATTATCTAAATAGTAAGTTTAGTTAGTGTCTCACTGCAGTTACAATTTTTTTCTTGTGATGAGAACTTTTATGATTCACTCTCTTAGCAACTTTCAAATATGTAACAAAGTATTGACTATAGTCACCATGTGGGTACATTACATCTTTGTGACTGACTTATCTATTATTGAAAATTTAGTTCTTGTTTTCTGAGGGCCCCTTTGTATACATACTTTTCATGAGTGCTATGTGTTACAGACTCTCTGAAGATACTGATAGAGATTTCTTAAAAGGGTTCTTAACTACCTGAATTATTTCTATTTTCTCCAAAATCAACCTTCCAGTCTAATAGAAGGGCTGAATGGGAGATGTGTGCATGTATGTGGAACTTGTAGACTGAAGGATCCAGGAGGTGGCTTTTCCCTGGAGACCAACAAAATGACAAACTGTGGCACCCCTTTGTCTCTCCGCTGGTGGTTCACTATATTTCTTTAGAGGAGGACACTGGGGGTTTTCCTCTGAGCGTCGGTGCTAGATGGCATGTCTATTTTAAAGTGGGAATGGGAGAGATATTCAACTTGCAGTTTATCCCTTTATTTTCCGCTCCTCCCAGGCCTTTATCCTATCTATCACAGCTGCACCCAGAACCACACTTGTTGCAAAGATGGGTTCCCTTCTCCACGGTGGCCACCTCCTAGAATGCTCTAGACTGCAGTCTCCTCAACCATTAAAAAATACATATATATCAACTTCTATCTGCTGCTGTCTTCCAGAAATTTATCTCTCTTATCTGTTAAGGTCACTCTCTGGATAGTTTTGCTTTTATTCCTTTTTAAATTTCTGTACTATTATTTAATGAGATTTCCAGAGAGAAGGGAGTAAATATGTGTGCTTAAAAGGAAACCATTAAAAAAGCAAACTATAAACAAGATGAAAAGATAATGTACAGACAGGGAGAAAATATTTGCAAACGTGATCAACAAAAGGTTAATTTCCAAAATATACAAATAACTTATATAACTCTATATCAAAAAAATCCAATCAGAAATGGGAAGAATAACTAAATAGACATTTCCCCAAGGAAGACGTACACATGGCCAACAGGCACGTGAAAAGATGTTCAACATTGCTAATAATTAGAGAAATGCAAATCAAAACTACCTCAAACTGGTCACAATGGCTATCATTAAAAAGTCTGCAAATAATAAATTCTGGGGAGACTGTGGATAAAAGGGAAACCTCCTACACTGTTGGTGAGAATGGAAATTGGTACAGCCTCTGGAAAATAGTATGGAGGTTCCTTAAAGAAACTAAAAACTAAAAATAGAGTTGCCATATGACTCAGTGATCACACTCCTGGGCATATATCTAGAGAAAATTCTTATTTGAAAAGACACATGCACCCCAATAGCCAGAGCAGCACTCCTTACAATAGCCAAGACAGGGAAGCAACCAAAATGTTCATTGACACAAGAATGGATAAAGAATATATATACACAATGGAATACTAGTCAGCCATAAAGAAGAATGAAATACTGCCATTTGCAACAACATAGATGGATCTAGAGATTATCATACTAAGTGAAGTAAGTTGGAGAAAAACAAGTATCATATGATATCACTTAAATGTGAAATCTAAAAATAATACAAACTTATTTACAAAACAGAAATAGACTTACAGACATAGAAAACAAACTTATGGTTACCAGAAAGGGATGAGAGGGATAACTTAGGAGTTTGGGATTAAGGGATACACACCACTATGTATAAAATAGGTAAACAACAAAGATTTAATGTATAACAGAGAACTATACTCAATATCTTATAATAGTCTATAATGGAAAAGAATAAGAATATGAATGGAAAAGAATATGAATATGAGCAAAGTGACTTATATCTGAGTCACTTTGCTGTACCTCTGAAACTAACACAGTATTTGTAAATCAACTATGAAAGTGAAAGTGAAATCAGTGAAATCAACTATACTTCAGTTAAAAAAACTGTGCTTAGCTTGTGGATGCCACTTTGAATCCAAAAAAATAAGGATTTTACGTCCTAACCTTGATTTAAAAACTTACACACGTTCATTGTAAAAAATCTAGAAAGTCTTTGACACGTTTCTCCCAAAGGACCATACAGGGATAAACTTCTATATTGTTGAAATATAAAACAATGAAAATACCAAACCCAGTTGGATCTGGATGCCCACAGAGGAGAGAATAATTGACTTTCCTTTTTGTGCCTGATACTTGATAGAACTTGCCTCATTGAATACTATTTTACAGATGAAGAAACAGAGACTCAGGAAATTTACACAAGGTCACAGGTAGTAAGTGGCAATTCTGTTTCAAAACCTTTTTCCTTTGGATTCCCACACCATGCATCTTTACCACCAGAGGCCAAAAGCTGGTACAAAGCGTGGATGATGCTAACAAAGGCAATTTCTGAGTATAAAATAGAGACCTAAGTATCTAGTTCAGTGGGTTGTAGCCATCGCCCATGTGTACAGCAGAGTTGATCAAAAAGTTATTGGTGAGAAGGGACTTGAAAGTTTGCTCCCCTAAGATGGAACATTTCAAGGGAGCTGGTTTAATTGGCTTAAGTCTCCTGTAGTTAAATGGCTGTTGCCTTCTATTTTAGTTCTATTTCAGTTCTACTCCTGAGAGGCTCTACTGAACTCTGCCCTCAGCAGATGCATTGTAATCAAATTGACATTTAAGTTTCAGATAAAAGAAATCATTAATTAAAGTGTACATTATTGAACACCCATACCACATGTAGGATTCTATTATGGGAACATCAGTAAACATACAATTTATTAATCAATTAGTGTTACAGATCTAAAGCATAGTGACAATACTAGTCATGTGATTTTTTTTTTTTAAGATGGAACTGATTTACTTACATTCATCTCCTGTTTCCTTTCCTCAGTTTGAAGTTCTAAAAAACTGATGGTTTCTGTGGGTTAATTAAATCAAATATTTATTACTATTTTTGAAACCTATTTCATGACCATGCATCTTATATATGCAGATGGGAAAAAAAAAAAAAAAACCAACAAGAACTGTGGCTTTCCAATGCAAGCTTCTCAGAACAGATGTCATCGTCTAAATGTGTGCTGTGGAGGAAGAGAATTAATCAAAATAAGGGATAACAAGGTAGTTCTTAATGGTTATGGCTGGTTTCTAATTTACAAGATAACTGATGTGTGTGGGGGAGTCAGAGAATACTTAGGCAGAAGCCGAGAGTCTCTGCTTCTTATAGTCCAATTTGCAAGGGAGTGAGGAACAAGAATACATCTTGTCTTATTTTAATTATTGTTTTAATTACTTGCTGCAAGTGCAACTGCTGTCTTGAAACCTCAATACAGGCACAACAATAAGGAGACAGAGACCGTACCACGAGCTCAGGATCACAGTCTTACGGATCTAATTTTGTCTCTTCTGCAGCTTGACAGAAACACATAGCCTAGGGAAATTTTTATCCACTACTATTTCTTTCCTCAATGTATCCTTTTCCATTAAGCCAATAAATCTTTGAGAAGTGTTCTCTTTTTGCATTTCATAGATTGAGAACTGGTATTTTGCCTGTGCTATTCAGAGAAAGAAAGGAAGATTCCTGGCAAAATAATAATAATAAAAAAAAGGTTGCAGTTAATTAGAATAGAAAGACTTGATGAATTCAGATAAATTCTACCTACGTTCTGCCAAATATTTTTTAAAGAACAACTAGTAACAATTTGCCAAAAATTTCTGCACTACATTCAAATACTAAAGCCACATTGACCTTTGACTTCTCTCTGAATAGTTCTCCAAACTTGAGGTGTACTTCAATTTAAGTAAGGTCAGTAAAAGAACCTGTAAGCCTGGGGAAAGTTTTAGAGCCAGAACTGGGTAACACTTGCCGGTAAAATCGTCTTTATGAGAGAGAAGAAAACTTCAGTGATGTAAGATACCAGGATGATATGAGATGCTGTACCTGAACTATGATCCTTGGAGTTAAGATCCTTGGAGTTTAGATCCCTACTGCTACTGCTACTGCTAAGTCTCTTCAGTCGTGTCCAACTCTGTGAGACCCCATAGACGGCAGCCCACCAGGCTCCACTGTTCCTGGGATTCTCCAGGCAAGAACACTAGAGTGGGTTGCCATTGCCTTCTCCAATGCATGAAAGTGAAAAGTGAAAGTGAAGTCGCTCAGTCGTGTCTGACCCTCAGCGACCCCATGGACTGCAGCCCACCAGGCTCCTCCATCCATGGGATTTTCCAGGCAAGAGTACTGGAGTGGATTGCCATTGCCTTCTCCAGTAACTTTTAAATGATATGGTAGAGTTGGAATTTAGAAATGCTATTTTGATCTTTGGAAGTCAGGAACAATTCAATTGGTTACTCTCACAATAAATAAAGATCGTAACTTCAACTCTGTCCCACTAACACTGTAACTGGTAAGAGTATTGGGGCAGATAGGAATATCTTGCAAATTTCTTGCAGAGTTCCGAGTTAATTGCAAGGGTTTAAAACACCCTGGTGGCTCAGACTGTAAAGAATTCGCCTGCAATGCAGGAGACCCAAATTCGATCCCTGGGTCAGAAAGATCCCCTGGGTAAGAGAATGACTACCCACTCCTGTATTCTTGCCTGGAGAATTCTATGGACAGAGGAGCCTGGTGGGCTGCAGTCCATGGGGCCGCAAAGAGTTGGACACAACTGAGCAACCAACACTTTAAACACTTACAAAAAACCTAAAGTGCTTAAAAGAAACTTTTAAAGTTACAAATATCATCTCTTCATTTTGCCAACTCTCTAGTACTTTCAAGTTAACTACTAACTAGTCTTGATGTTTAACTGCTAAACTTTAGCAAAACATTTGTATTAACTAGACTTACATAACACAGAGCTTAAAAGTTTCATTTCACTGTGAGTGCAAAGTAGGCTATATAGGGCAATGGCTAAGCCCTGAAGCTATAGTCAGAAAAACCCTGTGGGAATCCTGTGTCCCTTGTGAAAGTGACTTCTAAACCCTGTGTTCCTAAATTTCATTTGATGGTCTAATAATAGTACCTATTCTTTAGCTGTTGTAAGGCTTAAATACTAAAGTACTTAACAAATGCCTGACTTACAAGTTGTTGTTACTTATTAATGAACTTTATACAAGATGCCACTATTTTAGTAGATATTGTTCAGGAACATAAATATAAGGGACTTCAAATAGAAAGCTCAAAATATTACATCACGTTAAGATAGATGATGGTTTACTATTCTTACCCAAAGTCATCTTCGCAAAATTCTACCTGTGGATAATTGGGGCAAATAACTGAGTTCAGTGGTTTATCTTCAATTAATTTTCTAACTCAAAGGAAAGTAATGCTGAATTTATCCATTTATTGACCCATTCATTCACACATATGCTCATTCATGAGTTCAACAATCACACTCCCTTTGCCTAGAGTCTCTACTAAGAGACCCTCCAGGAAATTGAGCCAAGTAGGAGAAGAGGAAGCAGAAGCTGGGAGAAAAGGCAAGAATGGAAACCCATATGAGTGAAAACAGACTGAAACACCAGCAGAGACAATGAGCAAGGCCTGACAGATGGAGGCAAGGCTGTGGTTCAGGATTTCTTTCTATTCCTAGACGCATGCACCGTGATGACCTTTAGGTTCTGGGGGTCTTCCCTGATGCCCTGAGTTATTGCCATTTCTCTCCCCATTTCTACCTATGCTAGTTTGAATGGGTTTCTTTGCCTTAAAACTCAAAGAACCTGGTGTATACTGGATGCTGAAAAAAAAAGTTTCCTTTGGATCTGATGATTTTATTGGGTTTCCTATCTCTTGGAGGCTGGGGGAGTCAAGATATCATACTAATATCAAGATCTTTATTCTAGTGAGTTAAGAAGATTTTTTAAAAAATGGAAGAGAGCACTTTTTGGGAACTCATAATGGTCTTGACCCTTACTTGGTGTCACTAACTTACGCATCTCTTTACTGCCTCTGAGTTTGCTGGTTGGCAAGTGGATATGCTTAGGACAGCATGAACACTCAATTAGGTACAGAAGGAAGAAATTAGAAGGTATGTCTTTTACTGATATGTCATTATTTCTCTAAATAATGTGATTAGAGATTATATCTCTATGATATCTGGTTATGTGATTATTTAGAGATATGATATATGGTATCTGGTTAGTTTGGGAGGGACAAAGGCTCCAGGATGCCAAATGATGGTCCAGTAAGATTGTATGAGGTAATAGTCCTCATTTTCCCCCAAACTGTCTTTCTGTATTGTATATGGTAGTTCTCTAGCCTCTCTGTTATGCTATGCCACAGCAGAGTTTGCTATGCTGAATTTACATAATACTTATTTATTGACTATTAATATGACATTATCAAAAGCTCTAGACACTGTAAGCACAACTGTTTTAAGCTGATGCACAGGAATGTCAGCACAGAACTACAGGCATTAGCTAACGGAGGCTGAAATTCCACGCTGCTAATGAAATGTGATATTTAACAGTTGAAACAAATTTTAAGATTCCAACATTGAGCTCTAGGAAATAAATACTTTATAAAATTCAAGGTAAGAGTAACTGCCCAAATATTACTTATTGCCTTACAATATTCAGTTCTTTATCCCTCAGTAATTATGATTATTTACTAAATAAATATTACTATTATTAAGGGGTAAATACTATATGTAAAAACAACTATTATAAATAAAGTCATTATTTATATGTATCATATAGAACTTTACTATTATCAATTCAGTTCAGTTCAGTTGCTCAGTCATGTCCAACTCTTTGCCACACCATGGACTGCAGCACTCCAGGCCTCTCTGTCCATCACCAACTCCCGGAGTTTACTCAAACTCATGTCCATTGAGTCGGTGATGCCATCCAACCATCTCATCTTCTGTCGTCCCCTTCTCCTCCCACCTTCAATCTTTCCCAACATCAAGATATTTTCCAATGAGTCAGTTCTTTGCGTCAGATGGTCAAAGTATTGGAGTTTCAGCTTCAGCATCAGTCCTTCCAATGAATATTCAGGACTGATTTCCTTTAGGATGGACTGATTGGATCTCGTTGCAGTCCAAGGGACTCTCAAGAGTCTTCTCCAACACCACAGTTCAAAACATCAATTCTTTGGCGCTCAGCTTTCTTCACAGTCCAACTCTCACATCCATACATGACCACTGGAAAAACCATAGCCTTGATTAGATGGACCTTTGTTGGCAAAGTAATGTCTCTGCTTTTGAATATGCTATCTAGGTTGGTCATAACTTTCCTTCCAAGGAGTAAGCATCTTTTAATTTCATGGCTGCAGTCACAATTTGCAGTCATTTTGGAGCCCCAAAAAATAAAGTGAGCCACTGTTTCCACTATTGCCCCATCTATTTCCCATGAAGTGATGGGACCGGATGCCATGATCTTTGTTTTCTGAATGTTGAGCTTTAAGCCAACTTTTTCACTCTCCTCTTTCACCTTCATCAAGAGGCTTTTGAGTTCCTCTTCACTTTCTGCCATAAGGATGGTGTCATCTGCATATCTGAGGTTATTGATACTTCTCCCAGCAATCTTGATTCCAACTTGTGCTTCCTCCAGCCCAGTGTTTCTCATGATGTACTCTGCATATAAGTTAAATAAGCAAAGTGACAATATACAGCCTTGACGTACTCCTTTTCCTATTTGGAACCAGTCTGTTGTTCCATGTCCAGTTCTAACTGTTGCTTCCTGACCTGCATATAGGTTTCTCAAGCGGTAGGTCAAGTGTTCTGGTATTCCCATCTCTTTCAGAATTTTCCACAGTTTGTTGTGATCCACACAGTCAAAGGTTTGGCATAGTCAATAAAGCAGAAATAGATGTTTTTCTGAAACTCTCTTGCTTTTTCGATGATCCAGTAGTTCAGTTGTGCTCAATTCTTTGCAACCCCATAGACTGTAGCCCACTAGACTTCCCTGTTCATGGAATTTTCCAGGCAAGAATATTGGAGTAGGTTGCCATTCGCTTCTCCAGGGGATCATCCCAACCCAGGGATTGAACCCATGTTTCTTACGTCTGCTGCATTGGAAGCAGATTCGTTACCTTCTGAGCCACTGAGCCACCTATGGTGTTAGGAAGTGTTCTAATTTCGTTAGAACACTAACGAAAAAGCTATCCAGTTTTCCCAGCCCCACTCATCGAAGAGTCTGTCTTTTCTCCATTGTATATTCTTGCCTCCTTTGTCAAAGATAATGTGCCCATAACTGCATGGGTTTATTCCTGGGCTTTCTACCTTGTTCTCTTGGTCTGTATTTCTGTTTTTGTGCCAGTACCATACTGTCTTGATGATTGTAGCTTGTAGTATAGTCTGAAGTCAGGAAGGTTGATTCCTCCAGCTCCATTTTTCTTTCTCAAGACTGCTTTGGCTATTCAGGGTCTTTTGTGTTTGCATACAAACTGTGAAAATTTTTGTTCTAGTTCTGTGAAAAATAGCATTGGTAGTTTGATAGGGATTGCATTGAATCTATAGATTGCTTTGGGTAGTATACTCATTCTCTTTGGAAGAATATTGATTCTTCCAATCCAAGAATATGGTATATCTTTCCACTAGCTTGTGTCATCTTTGATTTCTTTCACCAATGTCCTATGGTTTCTGCATATAGGTCTTTTATCTTTTTAGGTAGGTTTATTCCTGGCTGTCTGGGGAGGCCTTAAAAATAGCTGTGAAAAGAAGAGAAGCGAAAAACAAAGGAGAAAAGGAAAGATATAAGCATCTGAATGCAGAGTTCCAAGGAATAGCAAGAAGAGATAAGAAAGCCTTCCTCAGAGATCAGTGCAAAGAAATAGAGGAAAACAACATAATGAGAAAGACTAGAGATCACTTCAAGAAAATTAGAGATACCAAGGGAACATTTCATGCAAAGATGGGCTCGATAAAGGACAGAAATGGTATGGACCTAACAGAAGCAGAAGATATTAAGAAGAGGTGGCAAGAATACACAGTAGAACTGTACAGAAAAGATCTTCAAGACCAAGATAATCACGATGGTGTGATCACTGACCTAGAGCCAGACATCCTGGAATGTGAAGTCAAGTGGGCCTTAGAAAGCATCTCTATGAACAAAGCTAGTGAAGGTGATGGAATTCCAGTTGAGCTCTTTCAAATCCTGAAAGATGATGCTGTGAAAGTGCTGCACTCAATATGCCAGCACATTTGGAAAACTCAGCAGTGGCCACAGCACTGGAAAAGGTCAGTTTTCATTCCAATCCCATAGAAAGGCAATGCCAAAGAATGCTCAAACTACCTCACAATTGCACTCATCTCATACGCTAGTAAAGTAATGCTCAAAATTCTCCAAGCCAGGCTTCAGCAATACATGAACCATGAACTTCCAGATGTTCAAGCTGGTTTTAGAAAAGGCAGAGGAACCAGAGACCAAATTGCCAACATTTGCTGGATCATCGAAAAAGCAAGAGAGTTCCAGAAAAACATCTCTTTCTGCTTTATTGACTATGCCAAAGCCTTTGACTGTGTGAATCACAATAAACTGTGGAAAATTCTGAAAGAGATGGGAATACCAGACCGCCTGACCTGCCTTTTGAGAAATTTGTATGCAGGTCAAGAAGCAACAGTTAGAACTGGATATGGAACAACAGACTGTTCCAAATAGGAAAAGGAGTACATCAAGGCTGTATATTGTCACCCTGCTTATTTAACTTACATGCAGAGTACATCATGAGAAATGCTGGGCTGGAAGAAGCACAAGCTGGAATCAAGATTGCCTGGAGAAATATCAATAACCTCAGATATGCAGATGACACCACCCTTATGGCAGAAAGTGAAGAGGAACTCAAAAGCCACTTGATGAAGGTGAAAGAGGTGAGTGAAAAAGTTGGCTTCAAGCTCAACATTCAGAAAATGAAGATCATGGCATCTGGTCCCATCACTTCATGGGAAATAGATGGGGCAACAGTGGAAACAGTGGCTCACTTTATTTTTTTGGCCTCCAAAATGACTGCAGCTGGTGACTGCAGCCATGAAATTAAAAGACGCCTACTCCTTGGAAGGAAAGTTATGATCAACCTAGATAGCATATTCAAAAGCAGAGACATTACTTTGCCAACAAAGGTCTGTCTAGTCAAGGCTATGGTTTTTCCTGTGGTCATGTATGGATGTCAGAGTTGGACTGTGAAGAAAGCTGAGTGCCGAAGAATTGATGCTTTTGAACTGTGGTGTTGGAGAAGACTCTTGAGAGTCCCTTGGACTGTAAGGAGATCCAACCAGTCCATTCTGAGGGAGATCAGCCCTGGGATTTCTTTGGAAGGAATGATGCTAAAGCTGAAACTCCAGTACTTTGGCCACCTCATGAGAAGAGTTGACTCATTGGAAAAGACTCTGATGCTGGGAGGGATTGGGGGCAGGAGGAGAAGGGGACGACAGAGGATGAGATGGCTGAATGGCATCACTGACTCGATGGATGTGAGTCTGAGTGAACTCCGGGAGTTGGTGATGGACAGGGAGGCCTGGCGTGCTGCGATTTATGGGGTCGCAAAGAGTCGGACACCACTGAGCAACTGAACTGAACTGAACTGAACTGATTCCTAGGTATTTTATTCTTTTTGTTGCAGTGGTGAATGGGATTGTTTCCTTAATTTCTCTTTCTTATTTTCATTGTCAGTGTATAGGAATGCAAGGGATTTCTGTGTATTAATTTCATATCCTATGATATACTCATTTATTAGCTCTACTAATTTTCTGGTGGAATCTTTAGGGTTTTCTATATATAGTATCATGTCATCTGCAAACAGTGAGAGTTTTACTTCTTTTCTGATCTGGATTCCTATTATTTCTGTTTCTTCTCTGATTGCTGTGGCTTGGACTTCCAAAACTATGTTAAATAATAGTGGCAAGAGTGAGTACCCTTGTCTTTTTCCTGATCTTAGAGAAAATGCTTTCAGTTTTTCACCATTGAGAATAATGTTTGCTGTGGGTTTGTCATATATGGCCTTTATTATGTTGAGATAGGTTCTTTCTATGTCTACTTTCTGGAGAGTTTTTATCATAAATAGGTATTGAATTTTGTTGAAAGCTTTCTTTACATCTATTGAGATGATCATATGGCTTTTATCTTTCAGTTTGTTGATATGGTATATCACATTGATTGATTTGCTTATATTGAAGAATCCTTGCATCTCTTGCACCAGTGATACTGACCTGTAATTTGTGTGTGTGTGTGGTGTCTTTGTCTGGTTCTTGTATCAGGGTGATGGTGGCCTCATAGAATGAGTTTGGGAGTTTTCCTTCCTTTGCAGTTTTTTGGAAGAGTTTGAGCAGGATTCAGCTCTTCTCTAAACTTTTGGTAGAATTCACCTGTGAGGCCATCTGGCCTTGGGTTTTTGTTTGTTGGAAGATTTTTTATCACAGTTTCGATTTTAGTGCTATGATTGGTATGTTCATGCTTTCTCTTTCTTCCTGGTTCAGTTTTGGAAGGTTGTATTTTTCTAAGAGCTTGTCCATTCTTTCCAGGTTGTCATTTTTTTGGCAAATAGTTCCTCGTAATAGTCTTTTATGATCCTTTGTATTTCTGCATTTTTTATTTCTAATCTTATTGATTTTCCCTCTTTATGCTACATTGTTCTAAGTGGAATCCTTAAGGTGTACGGACTCTTTAGTTTCCAGTATATCTTCCCAAGTTAATTTCATAAAAGTTTGTAGTAATTGACATTCTTATCAGTTATATATGAAATTGCTAGTTTCAGCACCACCCTCAACAACACTAGAATCTTTTGCTCTTAATAACTGGCAATATGAAGTTGAGAAATTGTCTTGCTTAACTTGTATTTCCATACTACTAATGGGGTTAGACAGATTTCTTTTTTATTGAAGTATAGTTGATGGACAATATTATATAAGTTTCAGGTGTAAAACATAGTGATTCAAAATTTTTAAAGGTTATAATTATGATAAAATATTGGCTATATTCCCTGTGTTATACAATATATCCTTGTAGATTATGTATTTTATATGTAGTAATTTGTACCTCTGAGTCCCCTAACCCTATCTTGTCCCTCCATTCTTCCTTTGCCCTACTGGTAACCACTAGTTTGTTTTCTATAGTTTGAATCTGTTTCTTTCTTCTTATATTCACTAGTTTGTTGTATTTTTTAGATTCCACATATAAGTGACATCATACAGTATTTGTCTTTCTCTATCCAACTTATTTCACCAGGGATCAGACCTACATCCCCTGCACTGGAAAACAAATTCTCTACCACTGGACCATAAGGAAAATCTCTGGATTCTTTCTTTTATTTCATAATTTCAGAGATTTTAGATTAAGTCCCATCTCCTGCTATATTTTCATTAGTATTTATTATTTTTCATGTTTCTTATTTCAAATGCTTATTTTCAGTCTTTTAAACAATTATAGGAACTTTAAACTTTTTTTAAATCATAGTTTTCATTGCAATAAACATTTTTAATATAACTTTTTAAATATTTAGGTTTATTCTCTTTGTATTGATTCCAAGAAGTCAGATAAGTTGTTGGAGAAAAAAATTTTAAGGATCTTTGTAACACTTTAGAAAGTCTACCTAGCTCCTAAAATCCCATCTTATAGAAAGCCATGTATAGGAGAGAGCTCAAAAACTAGCACAATTAAAAAATAAATTGTTTGGACAGATTTTAATCATCTCTACTATTTGAATTCTATGTCTAGCTGAATTGTTTCCTCCTTGAGGAGTGCTTCAATTGTATTTAGTCTAGTGCTATGGAATTTATTAATTTGTCCTAAAATCTATATTCAAAAGAGATTGTATGTTCATGAAAGAGCTTTTTAATTAAACACATGGTAGAGAGGAGTAGATTGTAGTTACCAAGATAGTGTGACCTTTATAAATGAGGTTGAATGAGAATACTATGATTTGAAGCACACAAAGAAAAGTATATTTGCTGTCAGTTTTAGATTTTCTTATTTCATCATAGCTTTTGAGCTACTTTGTTAACTAGTAAATATTTAATATAATTTTAAAAATTTGCACCTCTTCACCACATTAATCTTTGTTCATATATCATTGGTTCATATAGCAAAGAAAGATAGATGCATTGACGGGGGAAGGATTGGGAGAAGGGATAGATAGGAAGTTTGGAATGGACATGTACAAACTACTATATGTAAAATGTTAACCAAGAAGGAATTACTGTATATCAAGGTAACTCCACTCAGTGTTATGTTGCAGCCTGGATGGGAGGGAAGTTTGGGGGAGAATGGAAAGCAAATTATGTATATGTATGGTCGAGTCCCTTCCCTGTTCACCTGAAACTATCACAGCATTGTTAATCGGCTCTGCTGCTGCCGCTGCTAAGTCACTTCAGTCGTGTCTGACTCTGTGTGACCCCATAGACGGCAGCCCGTCAGGCTCCCCTGTCCCTGGGATTCTTCAGGCAAGAACACTGGAGTGGGTTGCCACTTCCTTCTCCAATGCATGAAAGTGAAAAATGAAAATGAAGTCTCTCAGTCGTGTCTGACTCTAGCAACCCCATGGACTGCAGCCTACCAGGCTCCCCTGTTCATGGGACTTTCCAGGCAAGAGCACTGGAGTGGGTTGCCATTGCCTTCTCTACCCCAATACAAAATAAGAAGTTTCTAAAAAAAAGCAAGACAGACATGACACTGTGTGTGATAATACAACACCATTGACGTAATTACTGATTATGTCATTAATACCTTCTGTTTGTACTTAACTGTCTCTACTTCTAGTAATGGATCAACCCTGTAATGGCAGAAATATTTTCAGTAGCAGACTTATTTTCCAATACTGACAGAGAAAAGTAGATAGGAATTATGTTCAAAATACAGCATACAATCTAAGGTATTATTAGCCTCAAATATAAAAATAAGATAAAGACTGACTTCCCTGTCACTGCTTCTTATGCATAGGACCAGAGCTCTGTTAATAAACTCAAAGAAGCCTGACAGCTGAATAAGCCTAAGAAGAAAGAAAAGAAAGTGAAGTTGCTCAGTCGTGTCCGACTCTTTGCGACCCCATGAACTGTAGCCTACCGGGGTCCTCTGTCCATGGGATTTTCCAGGTGAAAATACTGGAGTGGGTTGCCATTTCCTTCTCCAGGGTTTCTTCCCAACCCAGGGATCGAACTCCTGGGGGTCTCCTGCATTACAGGCAGAGGCTTTACCATCTGAGCCACCAAATAAGCCTAGGGCACATTAAAAAAGTGGTGAAATGGACTTCCTGTGGTCCAGTGGTAAAGAATCTGTCTGCTAGTACAGGAGACACGGGTTCTAGCCCTGGTCTGGGAGGATCCCACATGCCGAAGGGCAACTAAACCTGTGTACTCTGCAACTACTAAAGCCTGCATGCTTTAGAACCCAAGCTTTGCAACAAGAAAAGTCCTCCCACCACAATGAAGAGTAGCCCCGCTTGTCACAACTAGAGAAAGCCTGTACGCAGTAACAAAGACCCAGCATACCAAAAAAAAAGAGAAAAAAAAATGTGGTGAAACAATTGGTTGAAAAAGACAAATTTGTAAAATACATAAATAAGGCAACATTTGACTTTTCACCTCTTGAAGTAGACTCTACAAGAATGAGCTTAGACATAGATGGTGGAGGAGATCGCCTCAGTTGTGAGGTTTTAGAGCAATGGAAAAGCTGAATGCTTTATGAATCCTACTCTAGCTACTGAGAAGTGCCTGAAATTCCCAGAGTTTCATTCTTTTAGCAGCGTTTCTTACCTTTTTAGGTTACGGTACTACTTTGAGAACCTACTTTGAGAAACCAAAAGAAGCAATGATGTCTATGCCAGAAAAAAGCATATAAACACAGACCCACAATGTTTTACATCATTTCCAACAAAGGAAATTCCTTTTTCACACTTACAAATGTATAAACAATCTTTATGCTTAAGATTCATGTTTATGCTTAAGGACATTTCAGAAGCAGAAGAGATTAAGAAGAGGTGGCAAGAATACACAGAAGAACTGTACAAAAAATGTCTTAGTGACTCGGATAACCATGATGATATGTGTACTCACCTATAGCCAGACCACCTGGATTGTGAAATCAAGTGGACCTTAGGAAGCATTACTATGAACAAAACAAGTGGAGGTGATGGAATTCCAGCTGAGCTATTTCAAATCCTAAAAGATGATGCTGTGAAAGTGCTGCACTCAATATGACAGCAAATTTGGAAAATTTAACAGTGGCCACAGGACTGGAAAAGGTCAGTTTTTATTCCAATCCCAAAGAAGGGCAATGCCAAAGAATGTTCAGATTGCCACACAATTGCACTCATTTCACATGCTAGCAAGTTAATGCTCAAAATCCTTCAAGCTAGGCTTCAACAGTATGTGAACCAAGATCTCTATAATTATATATGGGCAATTTTCTTTTCATTTAGGCGTGTGGTGAATAACCGTGAAGAGAGAAGATTTTGTAACAGCAAATATGCATTTTGACAGTCTTTTTTTTTTTTTTTTTTTTGAGGTTGGATTTGCATTTGCACTCATCTCACACGTTAGTAAAGTAATGCTCAAAATTCTTCAAACCAGGCTTTAGCAATACGTGAACTGTGAACTTCCAGATGTTCAAGCTGGTTTTAGAAAAGGCAGAGGAACCAGAGATCAAATTGCCAACATCCACTGGACCATCAAAAAAGCAAGAGAGTTCCAGAAAAACATCTATTTCTGCTTTATTGACTATGCCAAAGCCTTTGACTGTGTGGATCACAATAAACTGGGAAAATTCTGAAAGAGATGGGAATACCAGACCACCTGACCTGCCTCTTGAGAAACCTGTATGCAGGTCAGGAAGCAACAGTTAGAACAGGACATGGAACAACAGACTGGTTCCAAATAGGGAAAGGAGTACATCAGGGCTGCATATTGTCACCCTGCTTATTTAACTTATATGCAGAGTACATCATGAAAAATGTTGGGCTTGATGAAGCACAAGCTGGAATCAAGATTGCTGGAAGTATCAATAACCTCAGATATGCAGATGACACCACCCTTATGGCAGAAAGTGAAGAAGAACTAAAGAGCCTCTTGATGAAAGTGAAAGAGGAGAGTGAAAAATTTGGCTTAAAGCTCAACATTCAGAAAACGAAGATCATGGCATCCAGTCCCATCACTTCATGGGAAATAGATGGGGAAACAGTGGAAACAGTGTCAGACTTTCTTTTTTTTGGCTCCAAAATCACTGAAGATGATGATTGAAGCCATGAAATTAAAAGACACTTGCTCCTTGGAAGAAAAGTTATGACCAACCTAGACAGCATATTCAAAAGCAGAGACATTACTTTGCCAACAAAGGTCTGTCTAGTCGAGGCTGTTTTTTCCAGTATATAGGAAAGTAAAAAAATAAGAATGAAGATCTTTTATATATTGACTTTTTATATGGAATTGGGATCTTACAAGCTTGCTAAACTCACTTATTTCTAATTGCTTTTATATAGATTCTCTAGGATTTTCTATGCAAATGACCATGTTATCTGAGAATAGTTTTATCTCTTTCTTACTAATCTGTATGACTTTTTCTTCTTCCTTTCTTCCTTTTCTCTCTTTCTCTTTATGGTTTGCCTTACTGTGCCAGCTATAACCTCCTAAACAATATTGGATAGAAGAAGTGAAAATTTGTTCTGGGGGAAGGATTCAGTGTTTTACCATTCTATATAAGGTCTGCAGATTTTTTTTTTTTTAAATCAGATTGAGAAGGTTCTCTTCTGCTGTTAATTTACTGGGTTTTCTTTTTAGAAACATTAAATTTCAAATGCTAAGCCAACTTTGAATTTCTGGAAATGCAAATGATGTATTATCCTTTTCATTTACTGTTAGATTGAATTTGTGAGCTTTTGTTTAGAATTTGTACATCTATGTTCATAAAAGATACTGGTCTGTAAAAGTATTTTTTTTTCTTTTTTAAGAAGTCTGTGTCTGATTTTGGTATCAGAGTAATCCTGGCCTCATAGAATATATTAGAAAGTATTCCCTCCTTAAATTTTCAGGAAGACTGTGTAAACTTGATATTATTTCACCAAAGAAACCATCTGAATCCAGAGTTCTCTTTATTAAAAAGTTTTAATACAAATTCAGTTTCTTAACATGTTTAATCTTTGATCCAGTTTCTTGAACATATACAGTACAGTTATAATAAAGGTTTTAATGCTCTTTTTCTGCCACCTGTGTCATATATGAGTCACTTTCAGTTAATAATTTTTCTTCTCATTATGGGTTGTATTTTTCTGCTTCATTCAAGTTATCTTTGATTGGATGTCAAATATTTTGAATTATGCTATATGGTCCCCCTTTCCCCCCATAAATGAACGCTTTCAGCTTTGTTCTAGAACATGACTAAGTTGCTCATGAAAGTGAAAGTGTTGGTCACTCAGTCGTGTCTGACTGTTTGCAACCCCATGGACTAGAGCCCACCAGGCTCCTCTGTCATGGAATTCTCTAGGCAAGAATACTGGAGTGGGTTGCCATTTCTTACTCAAGGCATCTTCCTGACTCAGGGATGGAACCTGGGTCTCCTGCCTTGCAGGCAGATTCTTTACCATCTGAGCCACCAGGAAAGCCTGAGAGTTGCTTATAGTTTAATCCTTTTGGAACTTACATTTAAGCATTGCTTGGAGAAGGAAATGGCAACCCACTCCAGTATTCTTGCCTGGAGAATCCCAGGGTCAGAGGAGCCTGGTGGGCTGCAGTCTATGGGGTTGAACAGAGTCAGACACGACTGAAGCGACTAAAAAAAAAAAAGTGGGACCAAAACTGCCTTATTTCTGGGGTGAATTTTTCCCACTATTGAAATAAGATCCTTCAAAGTACTATATCTGGTTCTCTGTGAATTGTGAGGTTTTCCACTCTGGTGGACACAGGCACTATTTCTGACCCTGGGTAATCTCCAGACACTGTTCTCTCCGACCTTTTCTTTCCCTGATGTCAGATAGCTTCCTCACATGCATGTGCTAAACAACACTCAGTTGAATATATGAGGGACATTCCCTTTAGATCTCATGTTTCTTTGTTCAGCTCACTTTTATCCTCCCCTGCAAACTCGGGGCATCTTAGCTTCCCTGAATTGCCATCTCCACCAGCTCAAAGCAGTTTAAGGATATCACTGGGCTCTGCCTAAATTCCCCTTCTTCACACTGCAGCCTAGAAACTGCAGGAATAAGCCATGATATTCAGAGGACTCATTTCTCTTTGCTTTCAGTTTCTCGGGGATCACTGTCCTTAACAAGCTGATGTCCAACATCTTTTGGGTCATTGTTTCATATATTTTTGTCTGGTGTTTTGGTTGTTTTACGATATATCTTCTTTGTTACTTCATCCATAACAAAAGCAGAAATCCTGTTAACATTTTATTCAGTATTATCACATTTATTAATGACTGCTGTATTAATCAGTTATTTCATTGGAGCTTGGTGATTTTTTTTTAAGTCTTCCTTTTTTTTTTTTAAATTAAGTAGCATCCATTAAGGGAAGAGATTTCTGTCATCACCTGGAGATTAGTCTCTGTTCTTTCTATTAGGATAAAATTACTATCTAACTCATTTCTTTCAGAATAAAGAGTTATGAATAGTCACCTCCATAGTGGCAAATAAATTTCTCCATTTTTTTCCAGTTCTTTTTCTTCCATTTTGAGTATCGTTGTTGTTGTTCAGTGACTAAATGGTGTCTGACTCTTTCCTTCCCCATGAACTGCAGCATGCCAGGCTTCCCTGTCCTTTACTAGCTCCCAGAGTTTGCTCAGATTCATGTCCATTGAGTCAGTGATGCCATCCAACCATCTCATCCTCTGCCGCTACCTTTTCCTCTTGCATTATGGACTGGGAATTTTTATTTATTGTTCTGTAGTCACTTTATAGTTATTATTTCTTCTGATGCTCAAATTGTCCCAAATTTAGCCAAAAGGAGCTCCTTCATTCTGGATTCAGAGCCCTTTTGAAACATCTCCATTAGCCTTTGAGCACTTTTAAAAAATTTATTTATTTTAATTTGGCTGTGTTAGGTCTTAGCTGTGGCATATGGGATCTTCACTGTGTCATTCAAGATCTTTCACTGCGGAGCCTGGGTTCAGTAGTTGTGGCACTCAGGCAAATGGCTTAGTTGCCCCTCAGCATGTGGAATATTAGTTCCTTGACCAAGAATCGAACCTGCATCCCTTGCATGGAAAGGTGGATTTTTAACCACTGGACCACAAGGGAAGTCCTAGATTTTGAGCACTTTCTTGTTTTAATGCAAACAGATGTCTTGGCCTTGCCATGTATTTCCCATGCTTCAGAACTGAAAGTGCTCATTGAAGTTTTGGTTTCCTTTAATAGAAAATATTATTTGGAAATTAAGATCTGTGTTCCAGTGGAAATTCATGTTATGCCGTTGTCAATGGGGAAAAATATTTTAGATGTTGTAATCTGGCAGCTGCATACACTCTTTGCCCAATAGCATCCCTGGCTCATTGTTATTCAGTTGCTAAGTTGTGTCCAACTTTTTGGGACCCCATGGGCTGCAGCAAGTCACGCTTCCCTGTCCTTCACTATCTCCTGGAGTTTGCTCAAACTTATGTCATGTTTACCCTGGCTGGTATGGCTTTTAACATTTTTTTAAGAGTGAAATGATTCTTTAATAGTATATTTGGAAATCATTTTTTTTCAAAATGAATTTTAATATCAAAGAAAAGGATCATGTTAGAGATGGTTTAAAGAATCCTTTAAAGGCTCTTCAAAGACTCCCCAGAAGTACCTGGACTTGTGGTCAGGAACTCACTTTAGGTGAGGGCAGTTGTTCTTACCGGCTGCAAATTGATATCACCTGAGAAGCTTTTTAAAACTACCTTGGTATGTACCCATTGGAGAAGGCAATGGCAACGCACTCCAGTACTCTTGCCTGGAAAATCCCATGGACGGAGGAGTCTGGCAGGCTGCAGTCCATGGGGTGGCTAGGAGTCGGACACAACTGAGCCACTTCACTTTCACTTTTCACTTTCATGCATTGGAGAAGGAAATGGCAACCCACTCCAGTGTTCTTGCCTGGAGAATCCCAGGGACGGGGAAGCCTGGTGGGCTGCTGTCTGCAGTCGCACAGAGTCGGACACGACTGAAGCGACTTAGCAGCAGCAGCAGCAGCATGGACCCATACTGGGCTTCCCTGGTGGTTCAGTGGTAAAGAATGCACCTGCCAATTCAGGAGATACAGGTTCAATCCCTGGGTCAGGAAGATTCCTGGAGAAGGAAATGGCAACCCATTTCAGTATTCTTGCCTGGGGAATCCCATGGACAGAGGATTTTAGTGGGCTACAGTCCATGGGGTTGCAAAAGAGTCAGACATGACTTAGTGAATAAACAACAACAACAACAATGGACCCATACTGAGCTCCTACCTCAGATCATATTAATTCAAAATATTTAGGGATATGTCCCAGCATTGTTGTTTGGTCATTTTGTTTTAACTCTTCCAAATGTGCTACCAGAATTGAGAACTACTCTCTTAGGATCTTGATGCTATTAGAAATGCAATCACCTGCTAAGAATAGTAACACCTAAATGTGTGATTGCTTCTTTTTATATCTCATGGATGCCAGGGAGAAGAGAAATAGATAGGACACTTGAGTGTCTGAGCAACTGTTGAAAACATCAGAAAAAAGAAAAGACAGCAAAATATACAAAATGAACTTGCTTTTTTGCTTGGATCAAATCCAGTGACCAAGGTCTCTAAATTGTTTACTACAGAAGCAATAAAATCTTATCAGAAGTACTTGTTTGAGCTACTGGCAGAGGGACAGAGTTAATGCACCATTTGGATAGTGCAAGCATTGATGTCCCTCATTCCCAAACTTTGCCAACTGCCATCGATGCTCTTTTGCCATAACTTGGAACTGAAACTCAGGACATATACTGTTCTGTCCTTTCATTCTGCTGCACAAAATCATTTTCCAAATCAATCATGTCACTGAGTGTCTCTTTAGATGTAATGGCCTGAAATCTGAAACAATGAAACTGCTGGTGTAGTGAGAAATGGCTTCCTCATTTAATTTGTCAGACTTCCAACTACTCATCTATTCTCTAAGCAAGTTCAGTTCAGTTCAGTCGCTCAGTCGTGTCCGACTCTTTGCAACCCCATGAATCGCGCAGCATGCCAGGCCTCCCTGTCCATCACCAACTCCTGGAGTTCACTCAGACTCACGTCCATCGAGTCAGTGATGCCATCCAGCCATCTCATCCTCTGTCGTCCCCTTCTCCTCCTGCCCCCAATCCCTCCCAGCATCAGAGTCTTTTCCAATGAGTCAACTCTTCTCATGAGGTGGCCAAAGTACTGGAGTTTCAGCTTCAGTGTCATTCCTTCCAAAGAAATCCCAGGGCTGATCTCCTTCAGAATGGACTGGTTGGATCTCCATGCAGTCCAAGGGACTCTCAAGAGTCTTCTCCAACACCACAGTTCAAAAGCATCAATTCTTCGGTGCTCAGCCTTCTTCACAGTCCAACTCTCACATCCATACATGACCACAGGAAAAACCATAGCCTTGACTAGACGGACCTTTGATGGCAAAGTAATGTCTCTGCTTTTGAATATGCTATCTAGGTTGCTCATAACTTTCCTTCCAAGGAGTAAGCGTCTTTTACTTTCATGGCTGCAGTCACCATCTGCAATGATTTTGGAGCCCAAAAAAATAAAGTCTGACACTGTTTCCCCATCTATTTCCCATGAAGTGATGGGACTGGATGCCATGATCTTCGTTTTCTGAATGTTGAGCTTTAAGCCAACTTTTTCACTCTCCACTTTCACTTTCATCAAGAGGCTTTTGAGTTCCTCTTCACTTTCTGCCATAAGGGTGGTGTCATCTGCATATCTGAGGTTATTGATATTTCTCCCGGCAATCTTGATTCCAGCTTGTGTTTCTTCCAGTCCAGCGTTTCTCATGATGTAATCTGCATATAAGTTAAATAAGCAGAGTGATAATATACAGCCTTGATGTACTCCTTTTCCTATTTGGAATCAGTCTGTTGTTCCATGTCCAGTTCTAACTGTTGCTTCCTGACCTGCATACAGATTTCTCAAGAGGCAGATCAGGTGGTCTGGTATTCCCAGCTCTTTCAGAATTTTCCACAGTTTATTGTGATCCACACAGTCAAAGGCTTTGGCATAGTCAATAATGCAGAAAGAGATGTTTTTCAGGAACTCTCTTGCTTTTTTGATGATCCAGCAGATATTGGCAATTTGATTTCTGGTTCCTCTGCCTTTTCTAAAACCAGCTTGAACATCAGGAAGTTCACGGTTCACATATTGCTGAAGCCTGGCCTGGAGAATTTTGAGCATTACTTTACTAGTGTGTGAGATGAGTGCAATTGTGTGGTAGTTTGAGCATTCTTTGGCATTGCCTTTCTTTGGGATCGGAATGAAAACTGACCTTTTCCAGTCCTGTGGCCACTGCTGAGTTTTCCAAATTTGCTGGCATATTGAGTGCAGCACTTTCACAGCATCATCTTTCAGGATTTGAAATAGCTCAACTGGAATTCCATCACCTCCACTAGCTTTGTTCATAGTGATGCTTTCTAAGGCCCACTTGACTTCACATTCCAGGATGTCTGGCTCTAGGTGAGTGATCACATGATCGTGATTATCTGGGTCATGAAGATCTTTTTTGTATGGTTCTTCTGTGTATTCTTGCCATCTCTTCTTAGTATATTCTGCTCCTGTTAGGTCCATACCATTTCTGTCCTTTATCAAGCCCATCTTTGCATGAAATGTCCCCTTGGTATCTCTAATTTTCTTGAAGAGATCTCTAGTCTTTCCCATTCTGTTGTTTTCCTCTATTTCTTTGCATTGATCTCTGAGGAAGGCTTTCTTATCTCTTCTTGCTATTCTTTGGAACTCTGCATTCAGATGCTTATATCTTTTCTTTTCTCCTTTGCTTTTTGCTTCTCTTCTTTTCACAGCTATTTGTAAGGCCTCCCCAGACAGCCATTTTGTTTTTTTGCATTTATTTTCCATGGGGATGGTCTTGATCCCTGTCTCCTGTACAATGTCTCAAACTTCCATCCATAGTTCATCAGGCACTCTATCTATCAGATCTAGGCCCTTAAATCTATTTCTCACTTCCACTGTATAATCATAAGGGATTTGATTTAGGTCATACCTGAATGGTTTAGTGGTTTTCCCTACTTTCTTCAATTTCAGTCTGAATTTGGCAGTAAGGAGTTCATAATCTGAGCCACAGTCAGCTCCTGGTCTTGTTTTTGTTGACTGTATAGAGCTTCTCCATCTTTGGCTGCAAAGAATATAATCAATCTGATTTCGGTGTTGACCATCTGGTGATGTCCATGTGTAGAGTCTTCTCTTGTGTTGTTGGAAAAGGGTGTTTGCTATGACCAGTGCATTTTCTTGGCAAAACTCTATTAGTCTTTGCCCTGCTTCATTCTGTATTCCAAGGCCAAATTTGCCTGTTACTCCAGGTATTTCTTGACTTCCTACTTTTGCATTCCAGTCCCCTATAATGAAAAGGACATCTTTTTTGGGTGTTAGTTCTAAAAGGTGTTGTAGGTCTTCAATAGAACCGTTCAACTTCAGCTTCTTCAGCATTACTGGTTGGGGCATAGACTTGGATTACTGTGATATTGAATGGTTTGCCTTGGAAACGAACAGAGATCATTCTGTCGTTTTTGAGATTGCATCCAAGTACTGCATTTCAGACTCTTTTGTTGACCATGATGGCTACTCCATTTCTTCTGAGAGATTCCTGCCTGCAGTAGTAGATATAATGGTCATCTGAGTTAAATTCATCCATTCCAGTCCATTTCAGTTCGCTAATTCCTAGAATGTCGACATTCACTCTTGCCATCTCCTGTTTGACCACTTCCAGTTTGCCTTGATTCATGGACCTGACATTCCAGGTTCCTATGCAATATTGCCCTTTACAGCATCGGACCTTGCTTCTATCACCAGTCACATCCACAGCTGGGTATTGTTTTTGCTTTGGCTCCATCCCTTCATTCTTTCTGGAGTTATTTCTCCAGTGATCTCCAGTAGCATATTGGGCCCCTACTGACCTGGGGAGTTCCTCTTTCAGTATCCTATCATTTTGCCTTTTCATACTGTTCATGGAGTTCTCAAGGCAAGAATACTGAAGTGGTTTGCCATTCCCTTCTCCAGTGGACCACATTCTGTCAGATATCTCCACCATGACCCACTCATGTTGGGTTGCCCCATGGGCATGGATTAGTTTCATTGAGTTAGACAAGGCTGTGGTCCTAGTGTGATTAGATTGACTAGTTTTCTGTGAGTATGGTTTCAGTGTGTTTGCCCTCTGATGCCCTCTTGCAACACCTACCATCTTACTTGTCTCTAAGCAAAGTTGCAGCCAAATCTCTATATTGCAGAATTCAATTATAATTGATTGAAAATGTTTTCTTAAGAGCCAGTTGAATAGAGAGGAAGTCTGGAAAGGTTTTGTCCTTGCAACTTTTTATTACATGAATTTTCAAACCTGCAGAAAAGTTGAAAAAAAAATAGGACAATGAACACCTGTATATCCCTCACTTAGATTTAACAATTAAAGAATTTTGCTATGTGTGTTAGTTTGCTAGAGCTGCCATAAAAAGCAGCATAGACTGGATGGCTCAAACAACAGAAATTTCTATTCTCACAGTTCTGGAGTCTGGAAGAACAAGATCAAGAGGCCGGCAGGGATGGTTTGTCCTGAGGCCTCCTTTCTAGGCTTGTGGATAATTATCTTCCCTGTGTGCTTACCCCTGGAGAAGAAAATGGCAACCCACTCCAGTACTCTTGCCTAGAGAATCTCATGGACAGAGGAGCATGGCAGGCTACATGGTGTTGCAACAGTCTGATACAACTTAGTGCTTACACTATCATTCCTCTCTGTAGCCTGTCCTAATCTCTTCTTATAAGGATACCAGTCAGATTGGATTAGAGCCCACCCTAGCTTCCTTTTAACTTAATCACATTTTGAAAGTGAAAGTATTAGTCACTCAGTAGGCCACTGGCTCCTTTGTCCATGGAATTCTCCAGGCAAGAATACTGGAGTAGGTAGCCATTCCCTTCTCCAAGGGATCTTCCTGACCTAGGGACTGAACCCAGGTCTCCCACATTGCAAGCCAATTCTTTACCATCTGAGCCATCAGGGAATCACCTTTTAAGGCACTGTTTCTAAGTATAGTCACATTCTAAGATACTGTGGTAAGAACTTCAACATATGAATAGGGGAGGCACAGTTCAGCCTCTAACACTGTTTTCTTTCTTTATCATATATAAACACACAGATGTACTGATTTGATGATCCACTTTAAACTATATTACAGGTATTATGACAGTATTATGACAGGTATTATGACAGGTATTAGCAGTATTACTCCTAAATAAGTCACCTTACATCTCTTGAGAATAAGCATATTTTCTTACACAACTTTAATGCCATTATCACAGTTAAGAAATTTAAAATATTCTGTGTATTCAATCTATATTTGATTTTCCCCAGTTATCCAAAGACTTTTTAATGATCGTTTTTATTTTCCTGACTAATGATCCAATAAGGTTCATCTCTGAATTTGGTTGTTACATTGTTTTAGTCTTTCACAGTCTCCCCTCCTCCACCCATCATGTTTTTCATCTTTATTTTCTCAATAGCATTGACTTTTTTTAAAACACATAAACAAGTTATATTTTGAATGCTTCACATTTTAAATGACCAGTTATTTCCCTATGACACCATTTAACTTGCTCCTCTCCATACTGTATCTACAGAAATTAGAAATTACATGTTGTGGGGACTTTTCTGGTGGTCCAGTGGTTAAAACTCTGCTCTTCTAATGCAGGGGGCATGGATTCCATCCTGGGGAGCTAAGATCCCACATGCTGCATGGTTGTAACACCAAAAAATGAAAAGAAAAATTTTTGAATTAAAAACAAAAAGAAAGTAGATGTTGTGGTGAGACTGTAAAACTGCCAATATTTTTCATATTAAGTGGTGGAGTTTATTTCTCCTTCCCTTGACTCTGGGCTCAGCCATGAGACATACTTTGGCCAATGGGACATTTGCTTTAGCAAATATGATACAAGCCAAAGCTTGAAATGTGCTGGTGTACCAAGGCTTACTCAGCTTTGCTGCTCCTGAGGGGCTGTGACTGAACCAGTCTTTGGCTAAGGAGAAATGTATGGTTACATCTCCATCCCCCTGGCTGATATCAAGAGTGAAGCCACCCTCAACCATCCATCTGGTTCAGACCAGAAGAATCATCTGATTCACAGAATAATATGAAATAATAAGTGGTTACTGCTTTAAACCACTAAATTTTGGGGTGATCTGTCCTGCAGCAAAAGCAAATGATACAGATGTAGAGGCTTAATTACATTTCAGGTTAAATGTTTTGTCAGGACTATTTCATAGATGATGCTGTGTACTTCTATTATACCACATCAGAAGGCTCCTAAAATCAGTAGCAGGCCAACTTTTGAACATAGTTAGGAGTGGATTAGGAAAGAAAGATACCTGCTTATATCATTCCTCAAGTTAGCATTTCCCCTGGATTTACAAAAAAAATTTATTGAAGTATACTTGATTTACAATGCTATGTTAGTTTCTGTTGTATATATATATATAAACACATATCTTGATCAGAGTATCCTAGGTTGCTGATTTTTCCACTTCAGGATTTTTTAATATCTTTGAATATACCTTTTCATGCCCTTCTGGCCTTCAATATTTCTGTAGAGAAATCAGCTGATAGCTGTTATAAGGGTTCCCTTGTAACTAACTCTTTGCTTTTCTCTTGCTGCTTTTAACTTTTGCCATTTTGATTATATGTCTTGGTGTAGGTCTGTTTGGGTTCATCTTGTTTGAGACCCTCTGTGGTTCCTTTACCTGGATATCTGTTTCCTTTCTTTAGGTTTGGGAAGTTTTCAGCCATAATTTCTTTAAATACATTCTTGACCCCCTTTTATCGTCCTTCTGGGATCCCATGTATGCATAGATTGGCATGCTTTATATTATCCCATAGGTTTTATGTATTGCTTTCATTTTTTTTAAATTTGTCTTTCTCTCTGCTCTTTTCACTGGATGATCTCCATTATTCTGTCTTTCAGATCACCTGTTCATTCTTCTGCATTATTTAGTTTGCTGTTTATTTGCCTTTAGCTCAGCAAATCAGTTTTCTAGTTTTTAACTGGCTCTTCTTTATAGATTCTAGTTCTCTTTTTACAGTGATCTACAATTTATGTCAATAGCTTTTCTTAATTCCTTCAGTATTTTAATCACCTCCTTTTTGAACTCTGGATTTGATAGATGGGAGGGGTCTGTTTCATTGTTCTTTCAGGGGAATTCTCTTGATCTTCTGTTCAGGAGTTATTCCTCTGCTTCTTCACTGTACTTATATTTCTCTAATTCTATGGTGGCTCAGTGGTAAAGAATCCACCTGCCAATGCAGGAGATTCAGGTTCAACCCTGGGTTGGGAAGATCCCCAGAGAAGGAAATGGCTATCCACTCGAGTATTTTTGCCTGGAGAATTCCACGCACAAAGGAGCCTGGTGGGCTACAGTCTATGGGTTCGCAGAGTCAGACATGACTGAGTGAGCACACACATGTGGGTTTAGGAGAAACATTTATTTTTTGCAGTCATGAAGGGCTATTTTTATGTGGGGTCATCCCTTTGTAGCCTGCACAAGTCTAATATTTTTTGTGCAAGTGCTGTCTTTAATATGGATGTCTGCCACATCTTTCCTCGGTGTGTGCTGACCATTATCCCCTTGATAGGGGTTGTGGCTAGTGTTATGATGACCACTGGATGTTCAGCAGGGCCTGCTCTTTGCTGCGTGGTTATCACAGCACTGTCTGCAGCAGGGTTTTCTCCCCAGTTTTGGGGGTAGAAGCCCACAGATCCATTTCTCATATGGTGTGAGGTAGGTGGGAATGGAGCATTTTCACTAGGAGAGAAGCCACTGAGTATCCCTCTGCCGGAGCAGTCCAGCAGGAGGTGCACACTGGGTGTCACCTGTCGCAGGGACTCACACAGTGCACCGTTGTTGGCATTGCCCCCAGCCCTACCTTAACCATGCCTGGGAACGCAGGCAGTCAGTCCCAGTGTCCCTCGGGCGCTATGCTCAAAAAGCACAGATTCGTTGGTGCCTGCTAAGTCACTTCAGTTGTGCCTGACTCTTTGTGACCCTCAAACTGAGAATGAGGCTGTGATGGGAAGCCCCGCCCTGCCCTTTGCATGCATGTTAACAGTGAGGCCCCTCTGGCAGACCCAGAGTGCACCTCAGGTTGCTTGGACCTCACTCAAGCCCCTTCAGGCTGTCTGCATTCAACCTACCCCAGTTCTCTTCCCAAGTCTATCTGCTGAAGCCCATGTTTCGGGACCCACTCCTGTGTGCACCAGCAGACATGCATCTCAAGTTGGGGAGTACAGGGAAGTGGCCAGGACCCTCTGTGCTGCTCTCTGTCTGTTGTGCCTGCTGCACTCTCCTCTGAAGCTCCCTTTCTGTCCCAGCTGATCTCTCAGCTGGTGAAGGACATTTCCGGACAGACCGGACCTTTGGTCTTTCACCACTCCCTCCCAGGGACACAGGTCCCATCCCCATTCCATTTTCTCCCCTTCATCCTACCTAGTTATGTGATGATATTTCTTGCAATTTTGGCTGTATGAGATCTTGTGAGCTTTCAGTAGGTATTCTGCAAGAATTTGTCTACATGTAGATATATTTTTGATGTATTTGTGGTAGGAGGTGAGAGCTCCACGCCCTTCTGTTCCACTATCTTCATCTCCTCTCCCTCCCCTGGATTTTAGTATCAGGTCACCCTTCCGTCATCAGGATTGTAGGACACTAATGGTGACAAGTAGAGATCCTGTTCCCCTTTGTTCAGACTGACCAATGACCAAGGGTAGCCACTAGCATTTGGCTCAGGGAAGACATATCCCCTAGTTTATAGCCACGTGTGGCTGTATGTTCTAACATAATGCTGATGGATCTATATCTAAAGATTTTGCCCCACCTAATTTTGGAATTATACAGATACCCTTCTATTAGAATCATGCTAATACTTTCCTTAAGATAACCAAGTGGGTAACTATTCCATTTTTGCATATTTAAAATAAGCAAGTAGTTATCTAATATAAGAATAAAAGGGGAGTTTCCACTCAGTACTACTGGAAAGGCAAAAAATAGCTAAATTATGATACTGTTTTTCTCAGAAGCTAAAACTGAGTAGAAAAGTTAAAGAAGAGAGGAAAAAGTAGAAAGATAGCATTTTTATTATTTCCGATGCTCTGGGCTCCTTGGAAATTTCCAGGTGCCACAGTAGGGAGGCTTTCCTCGTGGCACAGATGGTAAAGAATCTGCCTGCAATGTGGGAGACCAGGTTTGATCCCTGGGTTGGGAAGATCCCTTGGGAAAGAGAATGGCAACCCACTCCAGTATTCTTGCCTGGAGAATTCCATAGACAGAGGAGCCGGGCAGGCTACAGTCCACGGTGTTGCAAAGAGTCAGACACAACTGAGTGACTAACACTTTTACTTTCACAGTGGGGAAGCAACACTGCTTAAATGATCCAACATCTGGGATTTCTATCAAACTCCAACCATTTGTTTGTTATTGAATAGAACCCATCCCAGAGTAAAAGAAAATTTGTTGGACAAATAGCCAGGTCCAAACTATTTCTTTAAGCAAGTATGTGTAATAATAATTTAAAGACCAGGAAAAAAAACTTGTAAGTATTTCTTCAAGGGATGTCTTTTGTTCCTTCTCAGATCATAGTCATATGATTTCATGTACTTTCTTCTTCTCTTTGCTCTTTGCCATGCTATTTATTTATTTATAATATTTAGTATAGACTGTGTGGATCACAATAAACTGTGGAAAATTCTGAAAGAGATGGGAATACCAGACCACCTGACCTGCCTCTTGAGAAACCTATATGCAGGTCAGGAAGCAACAGTTAGAACTGGACATGGAACAACAGACTAGTTCCAAATAGGGAAAGGAGTACGTCAAGGCTGTATATTGTCACCCTGCTTATTTAACTTAAATGCAGAGTACATCATGAGAAACGCTGGACTGGAAGAAACACAAGCTGGAATCAAGATTGCCTGGAGAAATATCAATAACCTCAGATATGCAGATGACACCACCCTTATGGCAGAAAGTGAAGAGGAACTCAAAAGCCTCTTGATGAAAGTGAAAGAGGAGAGTGAAAAAGTTGGCTTACAGCTCAACATTCAGAGAACGAAGATCATGGCATCTGGTCCCATCACTTCATGGGAAATAGATGGGGAAACAGTGGAAACAGTGTCAGACTTTATTTTTTTGGGCTCCAAAATCATTGCAGATGGTGACTGCAGCCATGAAATTAAAAGATGCTTACTCCTTGGAAGGAAAGTTATGACCAACCTAGATAGCATATTCAAAAGCAGAAACATTACTTTACCAACAAAGGTCTGTCTAGTCAAGGCTATGGTTTTTCCCGTGGTCATGTATGGATGTGAGAGTTGGACTGTGAAGAAAGCTGAGCGCCGAAGAATTGATGCTTTGAACTGTGGTGTTGGAGAAGACTCTTGAGAGTCCCTTGGACTGCAAGGAGATCCAACCAGTCCATTCTAAAGGAGATCAGCCTTGGGTGTTCTTTGGAAGGAATGATGCTAAAGATGAAAGTCCAGTACTTTGGCCACCTCGTGTGAAGAGTTGACTCCATTGGAAAAGACTCTGATGCTGGGAGGGATTGGGGGCAGGAGGAGAAGGGGACGACAGAGGATGAGATGGCTGGATGGCATCACCGACTTGATGGATGTGAGTCTGAGTGAACTCCGGGAGTTGGTGATGGACAGGGAGGCCTGGCGTGCTGCGATTCATGGGGTCGCAAAGAGTTGGACACGACTGAGCGACTGAACTGAACTGAAATGAACGGAACTGAATTGAACCTTTATAATTAGAAGCAAAATAGTAAATGAAGTTAGTGAGAACATTTAGAAGTTGAAAAAGTATTGTGTCCTTTAAAACTTTTTTCTATGTCTTCTTTGTAATCTTTCCAAATTAGATTGAATTTTATGTTGTAGAAACTTTTAAAATGTGCACAAGAATAGAGACTATAACAAAACTTCATGAATTTACTACAAGAATTCACCAATCATCATTAATCTTCTACACTAATTTCTTCTGTTCTCTCTCTCCCTCTCTCTCTCTCTAAACATTTTAAAGCAACTTCAAGACTTCATGTTATTTTAGTCCTTAATTCTGTAGTATGAATGTCAAAAAAGGAAGAGCACGTTTTCTTACCTAATTGGATATCGTGGCCATACATGCTAAAACTAAAATTCCTAATTCCATCTCAAGCCAAATTTCCCCCATTTGCTAAAATGCATCTTCTTAAAACTTTGTTTGTACATACCAAGATCCAAACAAGTCCCATTCATTGTATTAGGCTATTCATAATCATATACCTGTCTTAACTCTTAATCTAGAAGTCTCTTCCCAGTTTTATTTGTTTGTTCTGGGCCATTGACTTCTCGAAGAAACCTGGTCAAATGTCCTATGGAATGGCCCACATCGTGAATTTGGCTGAATACATGTTTTAAAAATAAAAGGCATTCCAGTTGTGATTCTATAACATTAGCCTTCTTAAACATCTCCAAAACATAAAACCCCTTTCGATGATAGTGATGAACAACAACCCATAGTGGGATTCTTTGGGGAAAAGATTGATTTAATCAAACAGCATACTAAATGGACGGGCTCCCCAAGGTGGCTCAGTGGTAGAGAATCTGCCTGCCAATGCAGGAGACATGGGTTCAATCCCTAGGTTGGGAAGATCCCCTGGAGAAGGAAATGGGAACCCAGTGCAGTATTCTTGCCTGGGAAATCCCATGGACAGAGGAGCCTGGTGGGCTACAGTCTATGGGGTCAAAACAGCTGGACACGACCTAGCAACTAAAACAACACTAAATGGATGTAATACATTTCCATCCCTTTTTGAATGTGTTGTTTGTGATAAAAAAGAAATTAAATTTATAGAGTACTTAGGTTTTTAAAGAACATTTGAAATAGTGCCTTAAGAAAAATATTTCCTACTGCATGCCTTGTAAATGAATACCATTGTATAAATTGAAAACTGACGCTAGAGAAGCTAGCAAGGAACAAAACAGTCTTTGAATATGAGAGTATAGATCCTGTGACTCTGTTTCCATTTATTTGATATGTTTGGATTGCCAGGAAAGAAATACAGGGTGCCCAGCTAAACTTAAATCTCAGGTAAACAAAGAATAAGGCTTTTTAGCATAAATATATCCCATGAAATATTTTGGGACATACTTATACTAAATATTATTTATTATTTATCTAAAATTCATATTTAACTGGGCATCCTGTATTTTTATTTGCTAAATCTAACAACCTATGGACAAACTCTCTATCACAGTAGGGTGGGGAAGACCCAGGAAGGAGCTTTAATACTAGAGAAGAGTATTATTTGAGGACACTGTCAGCTTCTTGACCCCACTTCTGAAATGTGGGAACAGCCAAGTCTCTGGTACTACTAAGATGTTTGCTCAGGAAGCTTGGCTTCTTATTTCTGCACATAAACTCCCTCAGCTGAGATTCTGTACAGGGCCTGCCAAAGCAGAGGACAGTATGATATTCTTGTTTCTCTGAGAAACAGCACTCACAAAAGCCAGAATCACAAGAGATTCTGGAATCAAAATGGGGGCTGGGATCCACTGGCAAGCTCCTCATAGCCCTTTCTGTACATGTCAGAGATACAGTAAGGTTGCAATCAAACCGGGGTCTCCTGCATTGTAGGTGGATTCTTTACCAACTGAGCTATGAGGGAAGCCCCATGATAAGGCTGCACATATTATGAAATATAAGACAGGAGACAAGGGAAAACATAAGAGGAGTAGAAAAATTATGCCCAAAGATTCTGGTTTAAAAATTCCCATCAATGGATGATAAAACTTAACTCTGAACGTTCTAGCAATCAAGACAAAGAAGAAGGCACTGGGTTACAGAAATTTTGTGGCTAGGTTAGCAATGATTAGTTTCTCAATTCATTTAGAAGCAAATGGTTTTCCCAGCCTTCATTCTGAAGAAAATTTGTGCTGGAGATCAAGCATATTAAGAAGATGAAAGATGTGTCCCTGATGGCTCAGTGGTAAAGAACCCTCCTGCCAATGCAGGAGACATAGGTTCGATCCTTGACGCAGGAGGATCCCACATGCCTTGGACAGTCAACTAAGCCTGTGAGCCACAACCACTGATCCTGTGCTCTAGAGCCTGGGAGCTAGAGCCCATGCTCTGCAACAAGAGAAGCCATGACAATGAGAAGCCTGTGCACCACAACTAGAGAGTCGCCCCTACTCGCTGCAACTGGAGAAAAAGCCCATGCAGCAGTGAAGACCCAGCATAGTCAACAATGCTGCTGCTGCAGCTGCTAAGTCGCTTCAGTTGTGTCCGACTCTGTGTGACCCCATAGACGGCGGCCCACCAGGCTCCCCCGTCCCTGGGATTCTCCAGGCAAGAACACTGGAGTGGGTTGCCATTTCCTTCTCCAGTGCATGAAAGGGAAAAGTGAAAGTGAAGTCGCTCAGTCGTGTCCAACTCTTTGTGACCCCATGGTCTGCAGCCTACCAGGCTTCTCCATCCATGGGATTTTCCAGGCAAGAGTACTGGAGTGGGGTGCCATTGCCTTCTCCATAGTCAACAATAAATAAATTAAAAAAAAATTTTTTTTTATATAAGAATTGTATAGAAGCAACTATTTCTTCAAAGCAAGACAAGAAACAAAACTTCCTTGTGGAGAAATTTTAGAACCTCTACTCTCTGTAGGTGCTGGAATATTTAGTGACAGTTTTATATAGTTTATGTCCTGTATGCCCTTTAATATGCAAAGGTTTCTTTCAAACATATTCTTCCAAATATGTTCTCGTTGAGGCAGGGTGAAATGTCTCAGGCTTATCTACACTCCAAGTCCCCATTCTAGACCTTTCTTTTTCTTTAACCCCTCTTTATACAGGCACACCTTAGTTTTGTCTCTGATTTATTATTTTGTCACTTGATTTGGATTTGGACTTCCAGATTTTTAATTTGGCTACTGTTACCAAACTGAAGTTGACGACTCACCCATTCATGCATGCTCAGTTGCTCAGTCATGTCTGACTCTTTGCAACCCCATGCATTGTAGCCCACCAGGCTCCTTTCTGTCCATGGGATTTTTCCAGGCAAGAATACTGGACTGGGTTCCCATTTCCTTCTCCAGGGGATCTTCCCAACCAAGGGATCGAACCCACGTCTCCTACAGCTCCTGCATTGGCAGTTGGATTCTTTACCTCTGCACCACCTGGAAAGGCCCATCCACTTACCCACTGAAAAGCAAAGTCAATTTACTGACCCCAGGATGTGGTGAAGGTAAGTACAGTGTTTACTGAAAGTGCCCAGCAAGGAGTACAAGCCTCTCATGCTGAAAAGACTTGAACTCCCTGAAGGTTTTCAGGGAAGGATTTTTAAAGGCAACATTTGGGGCAATAGCTGCAGGGTGCATGACTTTCTTCTCTGGTTGGTAGTAAGGTAACATGGGATTTCAGCAATTTCCATCATCAGTCTTCTGGTTTCAACCAGAAGATTCAACCAGAGATTGAACCTGTGTCGGACATTGGCAGGCGAATTCCCATCCTCTGTATCATCAGGGATCAGATCAGATCAGATCAGTCGTTCAGTCGTGTCCGACTCTTTGCGACCCCATGAATCGCAGCACGCCAGGCCTCCCTGTCCATCACCAACTCCCAGGGAAGTCCTGAACAATTGTTTCTTGACTGCCTTTCCTTTGTTTCTGCACTTCCTCACTTTCACAATTAGTATCTGCTTGAATTTGCTCTTTGGAACTCAGGCAATGCCTGGGAGACTAACAGCCTTTCTCTACAAACAAGGAACAGGGCATACGGAAGGGTCCCAGAGAGTCCTGCTCAGTTTCAGTTCCCCCCTTCTGTTTGCTATTTCTCAATCCTGAGGGAACACAAAGGGAATAAAATTTTGGATAGAGAGGTGGATCCCAAGAGGAACACAGCTTTCTGTTTCTTTCTTTTTGGCTGCACTGGGTCTTCACTGCGATGCACAGGCTTTCTCTAGCTGCAGTGAGCAGGGGGTGTAGCTCTAGTTGCGGTGCACTCTGGCTCTGCATTGCAGCCGCTTCTCTTGCAGGGCACAGGCTCCAGGGCGCATGGTCTCAGCAGTTGTAGCTTGTGGGCTCTAGAGGGCGAGCTCAGTAATCGTGGCACATGGACTTTCAGTTACCCTGCAGCATGTGGAATCTTTCCAGACCAGGGGTAAACCTGTGTCTCCTGCATTGCCAGGTGGACTCTTAACCCCTGGACCACCAGGAAAGTCCCAAGGGCAACTCAGTTTTAGGAGGACTCAGTTTCCCTATCTTGGGTTCTATTTCCACTGCCCCCCTCCCTGTGTCCCCACACATTCAGCAGCATAAGAAAGTGACCCTTTTACTGGCTTTGGACTATTGTGCTCTGATTATATGTGGATACAGGCTGGCCTGCCTCTAGGCATGCCCTGCGGTAATAACTTTTTTTGTTCTATGGGATAAGAGCTAACTTGAGAAAGCAGAGACTTGAAAAGTTGGCATATTTTTGCTTCTGCTTGTTCCTTTGCACAATCAGACCCTCCTTCTCACACAGGGGCCACCACCCTGAGAACATGCCTGAGCTAGCCTGCTCTGGGAAGGTGAATACGACACTTGCAAGAGAACTGTCATCAGCTGAGGCCATTGTGAACCAACTAACCCTTTAGCCAACTGAAACCAAGCAGAACCCTGTAGGGCCCTCCCAGGAACAAAAGCATGTCCCCTGATTCTCATTTATAGGACAAAAGCTTCAAGCTCCTGGATCTTCCCTGAGTTCCAAACACCAGATTCAAATGGTTACTCACTAGGGAGGTAAGTGGATGCAAAAACAAAGGAAAAGCAGTAGAGATATTAAAATAATACCATCAGTTCAGTTCAGTGTCTCAGTCGTCTCCAACTCTTTGTGACCCCATGAACTGCAGCACGCCAGGCCTCCCTGTCCATCACCAACTCCCGGAGTCCACCCAAACCCATGTCCATTGAGTCGGTGATGCCATCCAACCATCTCATCCTCTGTTGTCCCCTTCTCCTCCTGCCCTCGATCTTTCCCAGCATCAGGGTCTTTTCAAATGAGTCAGCTCTTCGTATCAGGTGGCCAAAGTATTGGAGTTTCAGCTTCAACATCAGTCCTTCCAATGAACACCCAGGACTGATCTCCTTTAGAATGGACTGGTTGGATCTCCTTGCAGTCCAAGGGACTCTCAAGAGTCTTCTCCAACACCACAGTTCAAAAACATCAATTCTTTAGTGCTCAGCTTTCTTTATAGTCCAGCTCTCACATCCATACATGACCACTGGAAAAACCATAGCCTTGACTAGACGGACCTTTGTTGACAAAGTAATGTCTCTGCTTTTTAATATGCTGTCTGCTGCTGCTGCTAAGTCGCTTCAGTTGTGTCTGACTCTGTGCGACCCCATAGATGGCACCCCACCAGGCTCCCCCGTCCCTGGGATTCTCCAGGCAAGAATACTGGAGTGGGTTGCCATTTCCTTCTCCAATGCATGAAAGTGAAAAGTGAAGCTGCTCAGTCATGTCTGACTCTTAGCGACCCCATGGACTGCAACCTACCAGGCTCCTCCGTTCATGGGATTCTCCAGGCAAGAGTACTGGAGTTGGGTGCCATTGCCTTCTCCATAATATGTTGTTTCAGATCAGATCAGATCAGATCAGTAGCTCAATCATGTCCGACTCTTTGCGACCCCATGAATCGCAGCACGCCAGGCCTCCCTGTCCATCACCAACTCCCGGAGTTCACTCAGACTCATGTCCATGGAGTCAGTGATGCCATCCAGCCATCTCATCCTCTGTCATCCCCTTCTCCTCTTGCCCCCAATCCCTCCCAGCATCAGAGTCTTTTCCAATGAGTCAACTCTGGTTGGTCACAACTTTCCTTCCAAGGAGCAAGTGTCTTTTAATTTCATGGCTGCAATCACCATCTGCAGTGATTTTGGAGCCCAGAAAAATAAAGTCAGCCACTGTTTCCACTATTTCCCCATTTATTTGCCATGAAGGATGGGACTGGATGCCATGATCTTCGTTTTCTGAATGTTGAGCTTTAAACCAACATTTTCACTCTCCTCTTTCACTTTCATCAAGAAGCTCTTTAGTTCCTCTTCACTTTCTCTCATAAGGGTGGTGTCATCTGCATATCTGAGGTTATTGATATTTCTCCCAGCAATCTTGATTCCAGCTTGTGCTTTCTCCAGCCCAGCATTTCTCATGATGTACTCTGCATATAAGTTAAATAAGCAGGGCAACAATATACAGCCTTGACATACTCCTTTTCCTATTTGGAACCTGTCTGTTGTTCCATGTCCAGTTCTAACTGTTGCTTCCTGACCTGCATACAAATTTCTCAAGAGGCAGGTCAGGTGGTCTGGTATTCCCATCTCTTTCAGAATTTTCCACAGTTTATTGTGATTCACACAGTCAAAGGCTTTGGCATAGTCAATAAAGCAGAAAGAGATGTTTTTATGGAACTCTCCTGCTTTTTCCATGATCCAGCAGATGTTGGCAACTTGATCTCTGGTTCCTCTGCCTTTTCTAAAAACCAGCTTGAACATCTGGAAGTTCACGGTTCATGTATTGCTGAAGCCTGGCTTGGAGAATTTTAAGCATCACTTTATTAGCATGTGCTGCTGCTGCTGCTAAGTCGCTTCAGTCGTGTCCCACTCTGTGCGACCCCATAGACTCCAGCCCATCAGGCTCCACCGTCCCTGGGATTCTCCAGCCAAGAACACTTCAGCGGGTTGCCATTTCCTTCTCCAATGCATGAAAGTGAAAAGTGAAAGTGAAGTCACTCAGTCATGTCTGACTCTTAGCGACCCCATGGACTGCAGCCCACCAGGCTCCTCCGTCCATGGGATTTTCCAGGCAAGAGTACTGGAGTGGGGTGCCATTGCCTTCTCCATTAGCGTGTGAGATGAGTGCAACTGTGTGGTAGTTTGAGCATTCTTTGGCATAGTGCAGCAGTAAAACAGAGTCCTAGTTCCTCCTCAAGGGCCATACAGAACAATATATCTTTGAATTGTTCTACAGGAACTAATGCTCCCACCCAGGTGGAGGATGGTAACTTCAACCTGAGCCAAAGATTCATAGAATACCACCCTGTTACATCACCCACCACCCAGTCAGAAGGAAGTCACATACCCTGCAGCCCTCATCTCAAATTTTGCCTTTAAAACTCTCCCCTGAAAACCTTTGGGGAGTTTGGGTCTTTGAGCATGAGCCATATGTTTCCCTTGCTTGGCCCTTGCAATAAACCTTTCTCTGCTCCAAACTCCAACATTCTGGTTTGTTTGGCCTCACCATATGTCGGGTTCATGAACGTGAACACAGATTTAACAATACAACCAGCCAGTTGACCACAGATGCACAAGCAGGCCTAGCCAAGATCAGAAGAACCACCCAGCTGACTGATGGATTCAAAAGCAGTAAATAGTTGTTGTTTTAAGCCATTAAGTTTTGTGATTGCCTATTTACACAAGCAATAGTTGACTTATGCAGTTGGGAAGATAAACCTCACACCTAATTTAATAGATAGGCATCATATTTCTGCACAAAAGTGAGCTTCATGAACTTATAAATTGGATGAGGGCATTTTCTTTTTCCAGAAAATACAATTCTGAATCTTCTGACATTCAGTGAGTTTTAAAACCCCAAGTTCTACCCCTTTAAGGATGAAAGTCAGAGATGACAGTCATTGATCTGGAAAATTTTAAGCAAAACCTTAATATGACTCCTCAGTCATCAGATATGACTAAAATTATTTCAAGGCCAATGGAGTTTGCATTTGGGTCAGAAGATTCTGGTATCTCTTAAATGGTACAGATTGATACCATTAGCTTGTGAACCGTGAAATTGGTAGCTCCTCTCTGATAGTTTTGATCTAGCATTTGAAGCTGACTTCACCATTTCAATTCAAGCGTGAATACTTCTGTGATTAAAAAAAGAGAAAGACACTATAGGTGGGAAAAAAAAAAAAAACACAGAAGAATAAATGCCATCCAGAAAAGAAGATGAAGCCAGTGCAAATGATGGAGAAGAGAGCAGAGGAAGTCTTGGAGGTTCTTGGAAACCACACCCGGTAGTGACGACAGATGAATTTTCAGGGCCAAGATCAGAGAGGAGCACTCTAGCAAACATATGGCAGCGAATTAAATTATCTTTTAAATGAAAAAATATATTCCTGGAGTCAATTAGAGCTGGACCAAGTCCTGACTCTCATAACTGAATATGGAAAATGATTTGGGGCTGCAGTTTATGTTGATGAAGAAACAATATGTGATACAGTTTCTTCCTTTAAAATGCGAGTTCTTTGGCATTTGATTCAAATACATAACAAAATGTTTCAGTCTTAGTATAGCAACGCTTAAGGCCATGCAATGATTAAAAAAAAAAAAAAAAAGGTCTTCTAACAATACATTTTTCCAGTTAGAACTTACAGGAAGCTCTATTTTTGTATAATTGTCTGAAAGACTATCTCCTGTGCTTCTCTGGTTTAGACCTTCCAAGCGAATTATTTTCTAGACTACTAGAAGTGAGGTAGGACATTCTGTCAAATCACCTGATATCAAGGACAGACAAATCATTGATGCTGAATAGTCTTTGCTTTAATTTGTAGCAAATATTCATGAAAAAGATTCAGGGGACCTGGGTACAGACATTATCTTCATACCATACTTTATGTCTGAGGAAGGGCATTTACCTAGGAGGGCATCAGTGATTTGTCTGGTATCTCTTTATGTCTAGGCCAGATAGAAACCCTGGTAGAGGATTTTAGAAATCACTTTAGCTCCTCCTGGCTAAAGTCACACCTTGCTGGAGATTTGGTTGTGGGTTGTCCTTCCACTGAAGCTTACATTACCCAATCAGAGGATAATGCAGTTAGGAATCACCATGTGACTCTCTACAACCTGGCATGTAGCTAAGCAGAGCTCTATTACACACAAACAAGCTAGAATTCCTTTGTTGAAAATGACCTTCTGTTAAAGCCGGAACTGTGCCAATTGTAACCTTGATACCAGAGACTTTACAATAGAAGCCACTATGGGGGCTGGGAGAGGAAGGGAGACAGAACAAACCCCAACCAAATACTGGAGGGGTGCAAAATGTCTGGACAATTTGGAAAGAAACAGAATAAAAGCAGAAGGAATCAAAAATGAAGCATTTACCAACAAAAAATAATCCAAGTAAAACATCACTCATGTAAGCATAGTGGAAAGCATGCTTTTAAAGATCAGGAATCTGCCTTCCAACTCTAAGGAACTCTTTGTGTACTGTGGTAACTTCTCTCTTACATTGTCATTCCTTTCTACTGATTTTATTATCATTGGCTCAACTTTATAAATGCAATAAGAAAGGGGGAAATTAGAAAAGCAAATTACTGAAGTGAGCTTGGAACTGGGAAAGGTTGTATCAAGATGACATTTTAAACACTGGCCCAACTTTGACTTGCACAGTTAAGATCACAGAACAATATGGGAAATGAGCCAGATTACACGGTACATTAAAATAAACTAGAGTTATTTCCTCAGCCCCACAAAGTAGGCAATGCCATGGACCGCTGCCTTTCCATGAGATGGAGAAATCCTTTCCATCTTTTGCAGAGGTTCTATTTTAGTCCTTGGAAAGTATACTTGGATTTCTTTATTTTCATTGTACTTCTCTCCTTGTTAACATATTTTGTATACTGTAAGGCCGAAGCATCTTCCCTTTGTCTGGTAATATTGTGACTTGTAATAACACACTGTTTTAGATTTTTCAAAGGTTATCAGTGATTGGGATTTTTTCCTATTATAGCGGAGTGAAGTGGCATATTCCAAAAGTTTATTTGTGAGAATGTTGGTCTTATTTTTCCTAGGCTGAGAAGCAGCCTCATAGTTTATACCAGTCTTGGACAATCAGGTTCCTTTATATCTACTTGTATTACAAACATGAATCACTGCAAAATAATTTAGCATCTTTTATTTAGGTTGGCTTTTGAGGTCTGCAATAATAAGTAAAAGAAAAGCAACTAATATAAGATCCAGCTGCCAAAAATTATATTTAAAATTAGAGATTCCTTACCTGCTTCTCTCTGGCAGACCTTGAAACGTCTTCTTCTGCAGAACTTTTCTCAGGAGTTGCTTTAAAGCTACTTTAAAATCATTCAGCCTAAAATTATAACCAAAAGTGGACAAGACTTCTTAGTTCTCTTGGGGTCAGCTTCATAGTTTCAGGAAGTATTCGTTCCTACAAGACAAGGCTTATAGTCTGCCCAGTTAAACTGAAGATAACAAGAGACCAGTACTGCGTTGAAACCTGAAAAGTATGTGTTCTTTTAATTAAATGTGTGGCTAAATATTTTATTAAATACAAATAAAATAGAGACTTCCCTGGTGGGACAGTGAATGAGAATCCACCTGCCAATGCAGGGGACATGGGTTCGATCCATGGTCTGGGAAAATTCCACATGCCATGGAACAACTAAGCCCAGGTACTGCAATTACTGAGCCCGAGCTCTAGAGCCTACAAGCCTCTACTACTGAGCCTGCGTGCTGCAGGCTGTGAGCCTAGAGACTGTGCTCTTCAACAAGAGAACCCACTGCAATAAGTCCACACGCCACAACTAAAACACAGTCTATCTTTCCATCTCTTTGTGTCATCTTCAATTTATTTCATCAGTATCTTAATTGTTTTCTGAGTACAGGGCTTTAACCTCCTTATGTATGTTTATTCCAAGGTATTTTATGTAATGTAATGGTAATTTTTGATGTAATGGTAAGTGGGATTATTTCCTTATTTCTTTTTTTGATAAGTTTTGTTTTAGTGTATAGAAATGCACCTGACTTCTGTATATCAATTTTGTGTGCTACAGCTTTACCAAATTTATTGATAAACTCTAGTAGTTTTTTTAGTGGCCACTTTAGGGTTTCCTATGTAAAGTATAATGTTACCTGAAAACAGTGACAATTCTATTTCTTCCTTTCCAGTTTGGATTTCTTTTATTTCTTTCTTCTGTCTGATTGCTGGGGCTAGAACTTCCAATGCTATGTTGAATAAATATGTGAAGAGTGGGCGTCCTGGTTTTGTTCCTGATCTTGGAGGAAGTGCTTTCAGATTTTTGCCATTGAGTCTGATGCTAGCTGTGGGTTTGTTATATATGGCCTTTATTGTGTTGAGATATGTTCTCTTTGTGCCCACTTTCTGAAGAGTTTTTATCATAAACGGGTGTTGAATTTTGTCCAAAGTTTTCCTGGAGAGAAAGCAGAATGATGCAGTGAGCAAGAGTTAGGGTGGAAAATCAGTAAGACATTCACAGCACCACCCAATGCTTGTGCTCAGCTATGTTAATAAAGAGTTATTTATTTTAATAAACTTCTCTGGTGGTCCAGTGGTTAAGACCCACTGATGCCGCTGCAGGGGACACAGGTTTGATCCCTGGTGGCAGAACTAAGATCCTGCATACCATGCAGTGAGGCCAAAAAGAGTTTTTTCTGAAAAGAGTATTTTTCTGAAACTCTTAAAAAACACCATAGAGTAGGGAAGTCCGGTAGCAGTGTTGCAGAAACCAGTACTTGAGAAACCAAGCACCACACTCGGAGAGTTGGAGAACTCAGGTTTATTATGCCGGTGGGCTCAAAGGAGTTAACACTCTAAGCTCTGAGCCCCGAACAAAGGGGTTACAGAGTTTTTATACATAGACAGACATTAAGCAGGTTTGTGGGTTTGCAGGGGCTAGGGCATTGCAAAGAGCAGGACAAGGGTGAATGAGATAAGTTCCAGTTCTTAGTACTGTGAGTCTCCACTTTCTGAGACCTACATGATCTAGACCTTAAAAGAGCAAGCTGAGTTACAGAGGCAGAAGGAGCAGCAGGTTATGTAAAATTTTATTTTTTCCTCTTCAGCAGTACTCTTATATTACATCTTTAGAAAGTACAAGAACTTGGAAAGTCAGAGCAAAGTCCATCCGGTTAATTATGAGGTGCCAAATTGGTTACCATGCTTAAAGTCAAGTGTGCGTCAGAATAATTACTAAATTAATTTCTCTAATGTGAATAAACTTGTATCATATTCTATATCATAAAATTATAGTTTGGAAAATAAAATTATTTCTGTAAAGCTATTTCACAAGAATGAAGCTGGTGAACCAAAAGCTAAATAATCTGAAAAAGATACATATGTAACCCAAATCTTTTAAAATAAGAGGGGTTTATTTAAATGGATGAAAATGAGACTGTCATCTGAACTCTATTAAACCTCAGCATTACGTTTCCCATCTATGGGTTCATCACACTTCTGCATTTTAAACAAGAGCTATGGCTCTCAACCAGATTTAGTTCAAAGTATTGATCTATACTTAAGTTCAACATTCTTAGAAGTTTAAACATATTTTCTACTAATTCAAACATTTTCTTTTTTGAAAGCACAAATCAATATATGCTTTCTTGGAGCCTGTTATTGCTGTTTTAGTGATTCAGCTAATGCATCTATGATAAAGAGTACATTATGTTAAAAAAAAAAAAAAGAGATTCTCATTGTGTAAATAAAGCACTTCTCACTGTCATTACTGTTTGCATGCCTGTGTCCTCCTCCCCACCAAACACACACCCACAAATAATATGTGCATGTGTGCATATGCGCGTGCACACACACACACACACACACACACTGTCTTTGTAAACCCTAGGCCATGCCCTAATGCTGCTGCTGCTAAGTTGCTTCAGTCGTGTCCGACTCTGCGACCCCATAGACGGCAGCCCACCAGGCTCCCCCATCCCTGTGATTCTCCAGGCAAGAACACTGGAGTGGGCTGCCATCTCCTTCTCCAATGCATGAAAGTAAAAAGTGAAAGTGAAGTCGCTCAGTCATGTCTGACTCTTAGCGACCCCATGGACTGCAGCCTACCAGGCTCCTCCGTCCATGGGATTTTCCAGGCAAAAGTACTGGAGTGGTGTGCCATTGCCTTCTCCGAGGCCATGCCCTAATAGATGCTCAATAAATGTTTCTTGAGTTAATGATGAAATGCCCTCTCCAACTGTGGGAGACACCATCTGTCACCTCCTAATATCCACTCTTGCCTCTGCCCCTCCCATGAAGAAAACCTTGATGTGTTCAGGTGATGACGGTGATCTCCACCCCCGTGAAACAAGATGGGTTGTGATTGGTCTATACCAGTGATACTAGGGATTCCCTGTAGCCCAATAGTTAAGACTCCACCTTCCAATGCAGGGAACACTGATTAGATCCCTGGTTTGGGAAGATCCCACATGCTGTGGGGCAACTAAGCCCGAGCACCACAACTACTGAGCCTGCGGCAATCTGCAACTACTGAAGCCTGTGCCACTTAGAGTCTGTGCTCCACAACAAGAGAAGCCACCGCAATGAGAAGCCCATGCACCACAACTACAGAGTAGTCCCCACTCTCTACAACTAGAGAATGCCCCCATGCAGCAACGAAGACTCAGCACAGACAATAAAGAAAGAAATACATTAAAAATAAATGAAAAAATAAATCAGTGATACTAATCTCATTCCCCTTGGCCAATATTGCTCTAGGCTGGTCATTGAAATGTAAGTGAAACTTCTGAGTAGAGCTTTCAGAAAATATTTTGCTTTCTCATGGTAAAATATCAGACTCAGCTGGCAAAACCCTTTGCCTATCCCTTTCTTCCTAACTAGAAATTATGCAATGGTTGGAGGTGCAGCAGCATCTTACGATCATGACACATGAGGACTAAAAGCCAACAAATAAAAATCTCAGGGATTCAGAAAGATAGAAAGGGCTTATGCCAGCATCACTGAGGAATCGCAATAGCTCTGTAAGATGAATTGCTTGTGCTACTGAATATGCAATACTAGTAGTTTAATGATAGTGATAGTGAAGTTGCTCAGTCGTGTCCGACTCTTTGCAACCCCATGGACAGTAGCTAACCAAGCTCCTCCGTCCATGGGATTGTCCAGGCAAGAATACTGGAGTGGGTTGCCATTTTCTTCTTCAGGGGATCTTCCCAACCCAGGGACTGAACCCGGGTCTCCCGCATTGTAGGCAGACGCTTTACCATCTGAGCCACCAGGGATAGTATTCCACTATTTGCAGCCAAAGGCATGCCTTAGTGTTCAGTTCAGTTGCTCAGTCATGTCTGACTCTTTGAGACGCCATGGACTGCAGCTCGCCAGGCTTCCCTGTCCAACACCAACTCCCGGAGTTTACCCAAGCTCATGTCCATTGAGTCAGTGATGCCATCCAACCATCTCATCCTCTGTCGTCCGCTTCCCCTCCCACCTTCAGTCTTCCCCAGCATCAGGATCTTTTCCAATGAGTCAGTTCTTCTCACCAGGTGGCCAAAGTATTGGAGCTTCAGCCTCAGTATCAGTCCTTCCAATGAATATTCAGAACTTATTTCCTTTAGGATGGACTGGTTGGATTCCCTTGCAGTCCAAGGGACTCCCAAGAGTCTTCTCCAACACCACAGTTCAAAAGCATCAATTCTTTGGTGCTCAGCTTTCTTTATAGCCCAACTCTCATATCCATACATGACTGCTGGAAAAAACATAGCCTTGACTAGATGGACCTTTGTTGGCAAAGTAATGTCTCTGCTTTTGAATATGCTATCTAGGTTGGTCATAACTTTCCTTCCAAGGAGTAAGCGTCTTTTAATTTCATGGCTGCAGTCACCATCTGCAGTCATTTTGGAGGCCAAAAAAATAAAGTCTGACACTGTTTCCACTGTTTCCCCATCTATTTCCCATGAAGTGATGGGACTGGATGCCATGTTCCTAGTTTTCTGAATGTTGAGCTTTAAGCCAACTTTTTTACTCTCCTCTTTCACTTTCATCAAGAGGCTTATTAGTTCTTCAATTTCTGCCATAAGGGTGGTGTCATCTGCATATCTGAGGTTAATATTTTTCCCAGCAATCTTGATTCTAGCTTGTGCTTCCTCCAGCCCAGCATTTCTCATGATGTACTCTGCATATAAGTTAAATAAGCAGAGTGACAATATACATCCTTGACATACTCCTTTCCCAATTTGGAACCAGTCTGTTGTTTCATGTCCAGTTCTAACTGTTGCTTCTTGACCTGCACACAAATTTCTCAAGAGGCAGGTCAGGTGGTCTGGTATTCCCATCTCTTTAAGGATTTTCCACATCTGTTAGCCATGAAGTGATGGGATCAGATGCTATGATCTTAGTTTTTTGAATGTTGAGTTTTAAGCCAACTTTTTCAGTCTCTTCTTTCACCTTCATCAAGAGACTCTTTAGTTCTTCTTCACTTTCTGCCATTAGGGTAATGTCTTCTGCATATTTGAGGTTAATGATATTTCTCTTGGCAATCTTGATTCCAGCTTGAGCTTCATCCAGCCCAGCATTTTTCATAATGTACTCTGCATATAAGTTAAATAAGCAGGGTGATAATATACAGCCTTGACATACTTCTTTCACAATTTTGAACCAGTCCATTGCTCTATATTTGGTTCTAACTGTTGCTTCTTGACCTGCATACAGTTTTCTCAGAAGGCATATAAGGTGATCTGGTATTCCCACCTCTTTAAGAATTTTCAACAGTTTGTTGTGATCCACGCAGTCAAAGTCTTTAGTGTAGTCCCCTTTTCACTTTTTCTTCCACTGCCACATTGATAATTTTGTGTATATTCTTCAAATGGGGAAACGTATGGTCTGACAGCCAAGATAAAGTGGTCTATTATTATGCCCAGGGTACCTTGTTACAGATATTTTGCAAAGCATTCTTAGCTTCATGTGTTTGGTCCTGTGTCAGCCCATTTGTTAGCTAAGAACTGAACACCGATAATGTATTTTTAGCAATGTGATTATGCTTCTTCCTTAAGCTACAGAAGCTAATCTCTTTGCCAGTTATAGGATCCATTAGTTGATCAGCTGCCATAAGAGCTCTGCTTGCTGTCATCAAACATGCTTTTCTTCCTTATGATGATTTTTAGAGATGCCATTCTCTCTTGAAACAAGACAAGTTTTACCAAACAATATACTTGAGGTAGATAATTTAGTTACATAATCTTTATGAGCCTTATTAAAAGTTGGTAAAATGAAGCTTTTTCCTTTGTTTGTATTTTAAAATGAACATGGTCAGGAACTTCCCTGGTTGTCCAATAGCTAAGATTCCATCTTTCCAATGCAGGGGCCGGGGTTCTATCCTTGGTCAGGGAGATAGATCCCACATCCCGAAACTAATAGTTTGAGAGTTGCAATTAAAAATCCATCACAGCATAGTGAAGACAGAAGATCCCACATGCTGCAGCTAAGACCTGGCACAGCCAAATAAATAAATAAAATGAACATAGATCGAAATCATCTGAGGAAAAAAATGGATCCTAATCCATTTTAGTGGTGTCATTTGAACCAAGCACATAATTATTTGTATTAAAATACAAATACTCCATTTATGTGACCCACATCCAATGGTACTAGCTTCTGAACATAATGGAGTTTTTCTTCTTTAAAATATTTAATCAGTACATGGAAACCTACCATTGCTCTTAAGATGATAACTGGTCTTACTTTCATGATTTTTAACCCAATACATAGAGTTTAGTAACTGTGCTAGGGCTGAATAACTTATATAGTTATATATAATATAGTTATATAACTATGGTTATATAGTTATATATAATAACTTATATATGCTTGTGTAAATTAGTGAAGTGAAGTGAAGTCGCTCAGTCGTGTCCAGCTCTTTGCGACTCCACGGACTGTAGCTTACCAGACTTCTCAGTCTATGGGATTTTCCATGCAAGAGGACTGGAGTGGGTTGCCATTTCCATCTCCAGGGGATCTTCCCAATCCAGGGATCGAACCCGGGTCTCCCACATTGTAGGCAGATGCTTTACCCACTGAGCCACCAGGGAAGCCCTGTGTAAATTAATACTTGGCCAAATTTTATCAGTCTAACTTTTTGATTAAATTTACTAATCAGAAAAATATTTGGACAATTGGCTAGACTAAAATAATTCGTTATTTCAGTTTTATCCACAAATAGCCTGTCTATGGCTCCCTTTGCAGGTCCTGGTCTGGCCATATTGTTATCATTTCCACCCTCAGTCTCTGACAGAACCCTTCCCCTTCGCTTTACTCATGGACTTCAACCCACACTGTTCTGTGTTTCTACTTTTCTTTGTGCTGTGTTTTCCGTCTTCTGTCTGATATATCCTCTCATGATCTCTATTTGTCACAGTCTTGCCAACTACAGACTGGTCTTCTCAAATCCTGCCTCCTCCCTCATGCTTTCTTTGATCCTCTGGTTGTCATTAATTTCTGTCTCCATCATTTCCTCATTGCCTCATCTTAGCCCCCAGCTTGGCTATTACAGTCATTACTACATCTGCCAATATCCTCCCACACACTATTTCTTCATGGAGGACCAAGCCTATGTTGATTTCTCTTTCCAATTTCCTATCCTTAAAACATTAAAATAGCTCTTCATTTAGCTGGTGCTGGACAACTCTGCACTGAATCTCATCCTGTTTTGTTGTTGTTGTTTTCTTTATCTGCTCTCACCCACGAGGATTCAGAATTTCTTCATACAGTTTTTGTGGGTCTTGGTGTTAGAAGGCTTTTGAAGAATGCTGGAAGAATGTGTTAACAGACCCAGAGCAGAATCACTAAATGTGCAGAGAGCCCCACATCCTGCAGGGAGTTGGAAACAAGCTGGGAGGAGAGCAGACCATCCAACTAGACACCCCTTCAGAATGAACTGGTCCCATCCTCACTCTGTGCTAGAAGTTATTTACTATCCAGGACATAATGTTGGCCTTCCCGGTAATTTCATAATGGACTGCTGGGTAAGGAGGTCAAGTGGAACTTCTCCCCAGCAGCAGCTGAATGGAAGAAAAGCTGTTTTATGTCCTAAACTACATACATGATTGCTCTTCAATGGTCAGGCCACTAGTGAATTGATGATGCTAGTTAATAATGGCTTATAGCTATATTTTATAGCAAATGATTTAACCTTTCTAAATCTTAGTTTTCTCATCTGTCCCATAGGGTAATAGTAACCTTTCCCAATTTTTTTGGCTGCTCTGATGATTAAAGGTAATGTTTATAAAGTAGCCACATACTTCTCCTCCTCTGGCTCTTAGACCTTTGGACACAGACTGGAACAATGCCACTGGCTGTCCTGGGTCTCCACTTGCCAGCTCACACTACAGATCTGGAAACTTCCAGCCTCCGTAATCACATGACCCAATTCCTTGTGATAAATCTTGTGATATATGTAGATATAGAAATCATATAGATACATTTATATATCTACATATTTGTATTTTACATATAACATACATAATATACATATATAGATATATTTATAAATAGATATAGATGAAAATGAGCTTCCCAGGTGGCACAGTGGTAAAGAATCCACATGCCAGTGCATGAGACACAATAGATGAAGCTTCAATCCCTGAGTGGGGAAAATCACCCTGGAGAAGGAAATTGGCAACCCTCTCCAGCCTTCTTGCTGCCATTCACCAGTGGCATATAGGTAATTAGGATACTGCAGTGAATCACAGGAAGTGGGTGATTCAAAGTAACACACCCCAGAAGCTGCTGCCAAGCCCCATGTCTATGGTCTAGAAGCCTCCACGGTAGACTTATCAGGCTTCAGAGCAAAAAGGCTTCTGCTTGACTCTCAGTTTCAAATATCACACCAACCTCTCTCTCGGAAGGAATATAAATTGGAACTTGACTAACAGGAGTGAGTTTGGCAAATGTAGGTTTTAGGCCTCCAGCAGGTGATAAAGGGAGAACTTAGACATATGAAAAACAAAATGAAAACAGAGAAAAGAATTTATAAGGTAAAATTTTGTTGACTTGAATAACAATCTCCCAAATTGTCCTCCTTCATTCACACAGCAAAGGTCCGCAATCTTAGCTGTACCACCGATAGCAGGTGGTGAGGGGGACTCCTGCCTGCTGACTCTCAGAAGTGGCCTTGACTCCAGGAACCCTGCACTCTGACTCAATGGCTAAGCCACTCTGTTCCAGAAGTCCATGAGATGCAGGTGAAGTTAATTGTTCTTAGGTCAGGGACGTTGGAACAGATTCAGCTATGCTGTTCCCTGATACTAACCACCAAGGCCAAAGGTTAGCCAAGAATAGAGAAAGAAGCTGAAATTTTAAGGCAGGCTAGATTTTTTATTCATTGAAAAAAGGAACAATTTCCTGGCTCTTATGAATGAAAACCTCTCTTGTGTGGAAGCAATCTGCAAAACAACTGAAAGAACTCTCTGGCCTCCTTTCTTAAACTTCCCTGGTGGCTCAGGCCATAAAGAATCTGCCTGCAACGTGGGAGACCCTGGTTGGATCCCTGGGTCAGGAAGATCCACTGGAGAAGGGGATGGCAACCCACTCTAGTATTCTTGCCTGGAGAATTCCATGGACAGAGCAGCCTGGCGGGTTATAGTCCATGGGATCCCAAACAGCTGGACACGACTGAGTGACTAACACTTCTACTTTCAGCCTTGTTTCTAGCGTTCACCAAATCCACAGATACCAGTCACCTCATTTATACAAATGGTATTTAGCATGGTTAATAAACTCAGTTCATGACTAGAATGTGGATTTATAAGCCTTCACAAATACTTACTAGCTAAGGAATACACTGGTATTTCAATGGGACATAAAATCAATGATAAAATAACATTGTAAAGGCTGTAACATTTAAGACTCTATGATTTAGAATTAATGTAGGTAGTTCAGAAATCAAATTGTGTTTGATTATCCTATTTTTCTCTTTTTATCACTTCAGCTGATCATCAAGAAAGTTGTTTTCTACTGCACTTTGACCACAGATGTTATCATTAAGCAGGGTGTTATGATATTTCAACAAAGCCTGTTATCTCACTTTACAGAATGGATTAGCCAAATGATGTAAGTCAAGCTATTTCAATGATGATGCAGATACAAAAAATTTAAGGAGTTTGGAGAAAATTCTGTTACAGTGAAACTGAGGAAGAAACAATTGCATTAACTTCATGAAATGAGCCTTCAAGAAAAACAGGGTATGGAATGATATCCTAATTTTACAGATGGTGAACTGGGGCTCAGAGAAGAAAAGAGAATTGCCTAAGGACTAAGAGACTTGGATTTGAACTTGGGTGTTCCTGACTCTGAAATCCACACTGCCAGATCCTTCTGCCCTCCAACCTTATTGAGGATAGAAAAAGGTATTATGCGCACAAAGGAGACAACAAGCATGAGAAAGCACCAGGAGCAGAATGATGAATTAACATTTTGTTCATTATTCTTCTGGGGAGATAAGTATTTGTTTTCTAAGCAAGACAACATACCCCTATTAAAATTACCAATAGGTACATGTACCCTTAGAGAGGTGCTACAAATGTGAGGATGGTTGAAATTTAAACATATTCCAAAAAATTTGAAATACAGGATCATTTATGGATAGTCACTAACTGTGCTAAGGAAGGCAAGAAGATCCAGGGACTAAATTGAAATGTAGACTTAATGATACAGATTTGTATCCTGTCTACTCCATTGCCTTCCAGATTTCTTAAGGTGAGGCTGTGCTTTCTTGTGTTTTCTTTCTTTCTCAAGTATTTGTTTTTATTTATTTATTTGGCTGTGCCAGGTCTTAGTTGCAGCATGTGGGATCTAGTTCCCTAATCAGGGATCGAACCTGGCCTCCCCCATATTGGGAGCATGGAGACCACCAGGGAAGTCCCCGAGATTGGGGGATGGGATCCCAGTGGACAGCTTTGCTGATGAACTGCACTGGCCTTCCTTGTTTTAAATGCAGTGAGGGTAATCCTACATGCTTCAAGTACCAAGTTGGCAATGACACGAGCAAGGGAGGAAGAAGGTAAAATAGTAGAGTGGGAGAACTGTGGAAAACCCTAGAATAATGTCCTGTCTGGAGAAAGTAGAAGACATTGAGCTTAGGCAAGTGTGGCTACAGTGAATCTTGACCTAGTGGTATCAGAGTTTTCATTTTTTAAGAGAAGTCATAAATCTACTTCTGCTTTATTGACTATGCCAAAGCCTTTGACTGCATCAATCACAACAAACTGGAAAATTCTTCAAGAGATGGGAATACCAGACCACCCGACCTGCCTCCTGAGAAATATGTATACAGGTCAAGAAGCAACAGTTAGAACTGGACATGGAACAACAGACTGGTTCCAAATAGGAAAAGGAGTACGTCAAGGCTGTATATTGTCACCCTGCTTATTTAACTTATATGCAGAGTACATCATGAGAAACGCTGGGCTGGAGGAAGCACAAGCTGGAATCAAGATTGTGGGGAGAAATATCAATAACCTCAGATATGCAGATGACACCACCATTATGGCAGAAAGTGAAGAACTAAAGAGCTTATTGATGAAAGTGAAAGAGGAGAGTGAAAAAGTTGGCTTAAAGCTCAACATTCAGAAAACTAAGATCATGGCATCCAGTCCCATCACTTCATGGCAAATAGATGGGGGAACAATGGAAACAGTGAGAGACTTTGTTTTTTTGGGCTCCAAAATCACTGCAAATGGTGACTGCAGCCATGAAATTAACAGATGCTTGCTCCTTGGAAGAAAGGCTATGAGCAACCTAGATAGCAACCAACCTAGACACGGCTGAGCGGCTGAACTGATAAATCTATATTTCACACAAAATTATCTGATGTTTGTGTGTTTGCTCAATTATGTTTGGCTCTTTGCTACCCCATGGAGGGACTGTAGCCTGCCGGGCTCTTCTGTCCATGGAATTTTCCAGGCAAGAATACGGGAGTGGGTTGCCATTCCCTTCTCCAGAGGATCTTCCCAGCCCAGGGATTGAACCCACATATCCTTCATCTCCTGCATTGGCAGGCAGATTCTTTACCAATGTGCCACCTAGCTTTATCAGATGCAGTTAATTCCATTTTTAAAATTATGATGTGGGCTCGATTCTGAAGCCTCTGCTCTAGGTGTCACTTCCTATATATTTGTAGCTCTGACTTAAGTCTGGAAACTTTCCTTAAGGGGTCTCTCTACTGCTGATGGCTCAGCCGAAGCCATGAGGTAGCACTGATTCTGAAACGATATTGGCAGGCCTGATGGACAGGGCTTTCATACACAGTGGGTCTGGGAGTCCTGTGCACTTGGGCCAGTTACAGATTGGTCATCTGCCCACAGTAGACACCAGTCAGAGCTACAGATGCTTCAGCTGAAAGGAACTTTATTAACCTGCCCTTGATAATGAAGAACACGGAGATCCCATAGAGTCCCTGGGTACTTGATCACCATCCTCCACACTGTACCTGCCACTGCCCACCAATCTCTCACCACAACAAAATGATTTATTAAGTCACCAAAGCGGAAACACAGAAGTCCCTGGACCACACGCTTAAAATGATTTTTTATTGTCTATCAGATGAGTTTGACAGGGGTGTTGCTAGCTTTGTGAGAAAGGCATGCTAGTAGTATCTGGTGGCTCCTAGCCCACTTTCAATGACTGTAATCTCTTGGTGTAATTACTCGCAATAATCTCATTTGTATAAGCATCTTAAAACATCTTCTCTCACTCACCAAGCCTGACCAGTCAGAAGAGTTTTAAAAGAACAGCAAATCTGAGATTGATTGATTGATTTTTGGCTGTGCTGGGCCTTCATTACTTTGCGTGGGCTTTTCTCTAGCTGTGGTAAGCAGGGACTACTCTTTTTTGGGGTGCATGGGCTTCTCATTGTGGTGGTGTCTTTTTTTGCAGAGCACAGGCTTTAGGTGCAACACAAGCTCAGTAGTTCTAACTCACGGGCTCCAGAGCTGTGACTCACTAATTTTGGCAAACGGGCTTATTGCCCCTCGGCATGTGTGATCTTCCTGGACCACGGATGGAATCCCTGTCAGCTGCATTGGAAGACAAGTTCTTGTCCACTGCACCACCAGGAAAGTCCAAAAGAACAACAAATCTTTTTAAATTACAAAAGTAATACACATAAAAATTCAAATAAATTCCAGTACATAGAGTAAAAACTGAAAGTTCCCTTTGGCTCCTATCCCATGCCAGGAAATAGTTCCTCTTAGTTAATGGGTGTCTTTACCCCAGGCCTCCTTTTTCTTTTCTATTCTTTTCCTTTTGTTTTTTTTTAGGCCGCTAGATCTCAGTTCCCCAATCAGGGATCGAACCCTTTCCACCTGCTTTAGGAGGTTGGCGTCTTAACCACTGGACAGACAAGCAAGTCCCTCAGACCCTTTTCAGTTCTTTTGCATGTGTGCACACATATGCATATGTGCATACACACGTGCATACACACACACAAATGTGTATTTTAACGTTTTAAACATAATATCAACATGTTATACCTAGTGTTTCATATTATTCTGGGATTTGCTTTGTTTATTAGACAATGTGTATTGGAGATGAATGAGAAGTTTTTCAATCCACCTGTAGCTTACAGATGATTCATGAATTTGAATATATGAGTGAAGTATAACCCAAAATGCTTCATTTAGATTTGGAAGCTTATTTCAGAGTAGATGAGGTTTTAAATTTTTGACAACTAAGTGGTATGGTTCTATTTCTGCTGCTGCTACTGCTAAGTCGCTTCAGTTGTGTCCAACTCTGTGCAACCCCATAGACGGCAGACCACTGGGCTTCCCTGTCCCTGGGATTCTCCAGGCAAGAACACTGGAGTGGGTTGCCATTTCCTTCTCCAATGCATGAAAGTGAAAAGTGAAAATGAAGTTGCTTAGTCGTGTCCAACTCTTTGCGACCCCATGGACTGCAGCCTACCAGGCTCCTCCATCCATGGGATTTTCCAGGCAAGAGTACTGCAGTGGGTTACCATTGCCTTCTCCGATGGTTCTACTTAGATCTACTTAATAAACCTAGTCTTGGAAAGTGTTAACTGAATTTATAAATTGAATCATATTATAAAAGTGTCCTGGAAACTGATTATTGGAAAGGACTCAACAATGAGTGATATTTACAGGGAATATTCTTTAGAAATAAAAATGACCACCCTAATAGACCACTTGTGAACAGTAAAATATCTTTTCTTTGTCTTAAATTGGAGTTCTCTGCATATGAGCTTGACCAACCCCAACGCAAGCCTGATGGAAGTGGAAGAAATGGCTTGCTTTTTTCCATTAGATGTTTGATGTTTCATCAAAGTGTAAGTCAGACAAAGAGGACTGACCTTTAAAACTGGTTGGCATGAGATAAACCCTTCTCCCAAGTTCTTTAGTTGGGTAGAGCCAGCTAAACTCTACAATATTCCTCATAAAGTGGTCAAAATCCATCAAAACTCATTGGACAAAACTATTTGGTCTCATATGGTTTGATCCAACTGGATTCAAACCAAGAAGTGCTGGCTGAAATCACACTCTTAATCAATATTCATGGTTGTGAGAGCGTGCAAACTGGACCATTCCTTGACTGTTTGCTGCAGGGGAAACTAAAGACTCCTAGTCTTTCTTCTTACTGCTTTCCCTCTTTCTGCCCCCTCCCCTGCCCCCCACTCTACAGGAACATCACCTGTAAATGTTTTCTTTCAAAGCAAGGTTTTAAGCTGAAATTTCTCCCAGCCTAAAAGGTGCCCCCACCTCAAGAAAATAATTTATGTTTGAAGATTTACTGAAACTGTCTTAATAGAAAAAAGTGTTTTTCATTAGTTAAAGAAAAGTACCCTGAAAAATAGAAGATGAGTTCTATGCTTTGCATTTCAAACTCTCAGTGATCTAAACAGTCCATGGAGCCTAGGGCTTTGATCAATTTGTCAACAAATGATATGTCTTTAATATCCTAAAGTTATTAATCCTTGAGTACTTTATGTATCTGCAAAGATATAAATTATCATTCCTAAAAAGACTGCCAGAAAACAAATTCACATATACGGTAGTTTGCAAATCTTGAAAGGATTCCATGCCAGAAGTTCGTTGGATTTCAGAATGCCCTCCCCATGGACAGTGACTAGATTTCCCCAAGCCCAGGAAGCAGTTTGAGTCACCATGAGGTGAGATAATAGCAATAGACTCACTGTGTTCCCTAATCTCTCAGGAAGCCTTTTCCAACACATTGAGGGGCTGAGGTGGAGTCAGAATCTGCAGTTTCCATTGCAGCAAGATGAAACCTCCAGCAGCAAGACATGGGTAGGGCTTGGTAATCACTTGATGGTAACTTGAAGGTGAGGAGTTGCTTCAGTTTCCCTATTCTGCCAATTCCTGGCTGGCTGAATTAGGACTCTTCAGGTCATAAGTAAAAGACATGGGGGATTTGCTACCAAGGATTCAGGGGCAGTTCAGGAACCCAGGCTAGGAGGACCTTCACAAGGACTGGAGCAAGGTACCAAGACAGAGTTGTCTTTCCAGATTAATTGCTTGCATTGCTTAACTTCTCTGTGTGTCTGTCTGCTTTATTCCTCCCTTGTGAGCACTCAGCAGTCTAAGTCTGCTGAGTGAAACCTGACTCCATGTTGGATCTGTTTCTTTGATTTTGTTGTGGTTCAGCTGCTCAGTCGTGTCCGACTCTTTGCAACCCCATGGACTGCAGCGCAACAGGCTTCCCTGTCCTTCATTATCTCCTGGAGCTTGATCAAACTCCTGTCCATTGAGTCGGTGATGCCATCAAACCATCTAGTCCTCTGCTCTTCGGTCCCCTTCTTCTCCTGCCTTCAGTCTTTCCCAGCATCAGCATCTTTGACTTTAACTGTTGCTTTTGTTATTATAATCGCTAAAAGGATGCTGTCTTTAACTATCAGCATACATAATCACCTGCCTCAGGGAACCTGTCCCTCTGCCCAATGTTAAACTAAAGACCCTTTATTCTGTAGGAAGGGAGACATTCTGACCCTGCCCACCTGTGAATGGTTGCAGAAAAGAAGAAATTAACACATCTCCTTCCCAGTGCTGGCCCAATCAAGAGGTACTTTGCAAAACGAATGGCCTTTTTACTTTACTTTCTCACTTCCTCTATTCTATAAAAAAAAAAAAAAAAAACTGGCATGCACACACCCTCCCTCCCTTCACCATAAGATGGTACTCTCAAGACACTAGCCTGCCTTCTAGGATGCCCAGTTTTATGAATCAAATCCCTGTTTCTTGCCTCAACATCTTTTCTCCCAATTATTAGCTTAGTTGTGTGGTGAGCAGACTGAGCTTGGATTTGGCAACAAGACCACTTGTCTGCCCCATGGCATGGTCTCCACTTTTTAAATTTTCTTCTCCCTAGTTCAACAGATACTGACAGAGGTCCGTGTATCCAAATTCCCAAGGAGAAAGCATTTGATGATCCTAAATGTCATCAAGTGGTGTACAGTCCAGGGTCAACTTGGCTCTGGTCAGGGGGCCAGGTCATGTGGCTCAAAAATGGCTGCCATCTCCTCTCTCATTCTTTTCTCATCCCCTAAGTACAGATGAAGAAGGAAGGAAATTCTCCCCATAAGAGCACTGTGAAATGGCAGACGCTGCAGAGTATCTAATAAATTCTCTAACTTTGGGAAAAATCATTTTACATCTCAGTCTCAGTTTTCTTTTCTTAAAAAAAAAAAAAAAAAAAAAAGAGGTAAAACTGAAACTTTACCTCAGTTTGGGACTCGAACCCACCCAAACCCCACAGTTTTCCCACCGAGGTCACAGACCTGGTTTCAGGACCTAATAAACTTCAAGTTCTTGATGTCTCATCACAGAAAGAATTCAATGAGAGACAAAGTGATAGGTAAGAAGTAGATTTATTCGGAGAGGAACACACTCCACAGACAGAGTGCAGGCCATCGCAGAGGACAAGTGCAATGGTCTTGAAATGTGGCATTGTTATTTTTTATGGGCTGGGTAATTTTATAGGTAATGAGTGGGAGGACTGTTGCTGCTGCTGCTGCTAAGTCGCTTCAGTTGTGTCTGACTCTGTGTGACCCCATAGACAGCAGCCTACAAGGCTCCCTGGTCCCTAGGATTCTGCAGACAAGAACACTGGAGTGGGTTGCCTCTTCCTTCTCCAATGCGTGAAAGTGAATTCGCTCAGTCGTGTCCAACTTGTAGCAACCCCATGGACTGCAGCCTACCAGGCTCCTCCGTCCATGGGATTTTCTAGGCAAGAGTGTTGCAGGAAGGGGGACCCCTACCAGGGCCCGAAACTCGGCTCTTGCCTAACACTCGGAAATGAATTGTCTGAGGAGACACATGTGCTGACAAAGCAAGAGATTTTATTGGGAAAGGGCACCCGGGTGGAGAGCAGTAGAGTAAGGGAACCCAGGAGAACTGCTCTGCCACATGGCTCACAGTCTCGGGTTTTATGGTGATGGGATTAGTTTCTGGGTGGTCTTTGGCCAATCACTCTAATTCAGGGTCTTTCCTGGTGGCGCAGCATCGCTCAGCCAAGATGGATGCTAGCGAGAGGGATTCTGGGAAGTGGACGGACATGTGGTGTCTCCTTTTGACCTTTCCCGAACTCTTCCGGTTGGCAGTGGCTTATCAGGATCTCCTATCATAAAACAACTCATGCAAATGGTTACTATGGTGCCTGGCCAAGGTGGGCGGTTTCAATCAGTGTGCTTCCCCTAACAAGAGTACTGGAGTGGGTTGCCATTGCCTACTCCGGTAGGAGGACTATTCCAACGATTTGGGGCAAGGGGTGGAGATTTCCAGGAATCCAGCTACCTCCCACTTTTTGGTCTTTTGATGGTGACATGGGACTGTCCTGGAACCTCTGGGTGTGTCATTTAGCTTGCTGATTGAGGATAAAGGTCTGATCAAAGTTGACTTGTCTGCCATCTTGGACCCATTTAATTCTAATCAGTTTATGTTGTGTGCTCAGGCTGTGTCATTCTTTAGAAAGTTTTGCCCTACCCTGCCCACCTCCCTCCCCCCAACCCTTCTTTCCCGGTTGGTTCAAAATCAATGGTCTCTGAGGGTTGTAGAATTCACATGCAAAAATTTACAAATGAGTCCAAAAGCTCTAAAAACTGTGAGGTGTACTCCTTAGTCTAGAACAACATTCCCAAAGTGTTTATTGAGCACTCACTACACACTGGGAAAACTTTTCAATACAAAAGTAAAGAGTGAAGATAAATTCCAGGAATAGAATGAATGTGGTTTAGTAATAGAAAGATTACGCTTTAGTCACTAACACCTAAGTTGAATCCTCCTTCTGGCACTTGGAGACCGGGGTTCGATCTCTGAGTCGAGAAGATCCCCTGGAGAAGGAAATGGCAACCCACTCCAGTATTCTTGCCTGGAAAATTCCATGGACAGAGAAGTCTGGTAGGCTACAGTCCATGGGGTTGCAAAGAGTCAGACATGACTGAGCGACTTCACTTTCACTTTCTGGCACTTAGTTGTGTGGCTTTGGTTAGGTTTCCCATCTCTGAGTCTCAGTTTTCTTATCTGTAAAGTGGGAATATATGGCAACCCACTCCAGTATTCTTGCATAGAGAATTCCATGGAAAGAGAAGCCCAGTGGGTTACAATCCATTGGGTTGCAAAGAGCTGGACACAACTGAGTGACTAACACTTTCACTTTACTCTTTGGTGGTGGTTTATTGCTGCTGCTGCTGCCAAGTCGCTTCAGTCGTGTCCGACTCTGTGCGACCCCATAGATGGCAGCCCACCAGGCTTCTGGGTCCCTGGGATTCTCCAGGCAAGAACACTGGAGTGGGTTGCCATTTCCTTCTCCAATGCATGAAAGTGAAAAGTGAAAGTGAAGTCACTCAGTCATGTCCGACCCTCAGTGACCCCATGGACTGCAGCCTTCCAGGCTCCTCCGTCCATGGGATTTTCCAGGCAAGCTAAGTCATGTCTAATTCTTGTGACCCCATGGACTGTAGCCTGCCAGGCTCCTCTGTCCATGGGATTTTCCAGGCAAGAATACTGGAGTGGGTTCCCATTTCCTTCTCCAGGGGATCTTCCTGACCCAGTAATCAAACCCAGGTCTCCTGCATTGCCGGCAGATTCTTTACTGACTCAACTATAAGGGAAGTCCCTAACTCTTTATTATTTGTTATAGTCTAAATGGTCCTACTGGGGCTTCCCTGGTGGCTCAAACAATTTGCTCCAAATTCACGTGCACCCAGAACCTGTGAATGTGGAGCAAATGTAATTTTTGCAGATGTAATTATGTTAGGATGCACCAGACTGGTTTAGAACAGACCCTAATCCAAAGACTGGAACTGGTGTCCCTATAAAAAGAGGGAGATCTGGGCAGAGAGAGTCACACAGGGAGAATGCTCCATGACAACAAAGAAGGAGATGGTGTGATATTTCCTCAAGACAAGGACTGCCACACACAAGAAGCGAGGAATGTCATTTCATCAGGGAAGGCAACTGAGGCCCAAAGTGACGTCACAAGCCACCGGAAACTAGGGTTAGTACCTGGTCCCCAAGGGGATAAAAATGCCTTGTCTGAATATGCATTTTTTTGGCCTTGTGCTCCATATGCCATGTTTGTCTTTGACTCTACTCTTTGGGACAAAGGGAAATCACAACATCAAATTTGGGAACTACATCACTTAAGTGTCTTCATGGGAAAGCATATTTCTTTATCATATAAAAAGAAAAGGTCCTAAGGCACAATTCCTACTTTAAAAACAGAACCACAGGATTTCCTTGATGGTCCAGTGGTTAAGAATCCACCTGCCAATGCTGGGGACACAGGTTCGATCCCTGGTCCCAGAAGATCCTACATGCTGGGGAGCAACTAAAACACATGTGCCACAACTACTGAACCCTCACGTCTACAGCCCATGCTCTGCAAATAAGAGAATCCACTGCAATGAGAAGCCTGGCACCACAACTGGAGAGTAGCTCCATTTGTTCACCGCAACTCGAGAAAGCCCATGCTCAGCAACAAAGACCCAGCACAGCCAAAAATAAAGAGAAAACCCCACAGAATTTGGTCCTAGTGGCTGTAAATGACCACAGCAGAGGGAAGAGGAGCCTTCTGCTTCTAGGACTGAACATCTCTGTGTGACACAGCCTGATTGGGCCAGCAGCTCTGTGCCTCTTCTGTAAATTAAGTAGAAAACGGTTATTTGCCAAGAATTTTATTGCCCTCTCAGCCACCTTGATCTTGCTTGCCAGACAGGACTGGGAAGAAGAGCAGAAACCCAGACACAAGGGAGACCACGTCATCCTTGAAGGCCATATCGGAAGACTTCTTGGCCTGAACTGACAACTGGATAAACAAGGTCGGTGGTGTGCAGGTGTACCTCCCTAGTCATGTGTGCGACCAAATACTTAGCAGCTTCACACGGGGGCTACCAGGAAACCCCAGGCTTCAGCTGCAGCCTGAAGACAGAAGGATTGAATTGCACTTTCCTTGCAGGCTGGTCAGCTGGGCCTAATTTGACTGTTGGTTTTCTCTGTGAGGAAGTGCAGTGTCTCTAGAGGATTCAGGAGGGAGGAGGCAAAATCAAGGTCGACAGGCAGGATGTTTTCTTTGCTCTTCTGAGATATCTAAAGCCCGCGCTGGTGCGGGGAGAAGTCAACTCCTCCTCCAGATCCTTCAACACCTTGTTCTCTTTGGGTCTCAAGTGTCTAAAGGCAGAGTGGGGGGTTGGGGGGGAAGTCGGGGGGAGGGGCAAGCACCATCTTTCTTAATGCGGAACACCAAGAAAGAAAGAATCAGTGTTCCTCTCCAGGTATCTAGGTGTTCCTCAGTTGCCAAATCACAAGAGCAAGGGCAGGGACGCGGAGGATGACTCGGAATCCACTTGAAACCCACTCGGTTGGTTCTTGAGCAATGTCGCAGAAGTTTGGGGCTGTGGGAAGACGCGACATCACGCAGAATTTGGCAAGAACTCAAGAAATGTTCTCTAGCGGGGCTCGCGCTCCCTGCCAGAAGTGGGCAAAGGCAGAGACTAGAGGCTAGATGCGGGGAGTTGGGGGGTGGAAAATCGGACCTCCCTTTGAGATCAACAGTGAACAGGAAGGTCCCTAAGCGATCGGCCAGTGCGCGCCAAGTGGACTCACGCAGATCCACACGTGCGCGGCCGCTCCCCATTAGGTGGCACTTATGCACCAGCCGACAGGGGTGGGGACACCTGTACCTTTTCGCCCAGTTCCGAGCCTGCCGGACGCCAGAGATCACCCGAGTCCGCGCGGGCCCGCAGGAAGGAAAGGAGCCCTGACGTGCCCTGCGCAAGGTGGAGGCGAACACCTGGGCGTCCGCGCGCGGGGGGCGGGCGCTAGGACCCGAGCGGCGCACCTGTTGGCTGGCGCCCGGGGCTCCGCCCGCCCGCCAGCCACCCCGAGCGCCCAGCCCGGCGCGGGCGAGGGCGGGAGGGAAGGGCGCGAGCAGAGGGCACCGGGCGGCGGCGGCTCCGGGAGCACCATGGCCGAGCTGCTCTGGAGCCTGCAGGATTCCCAGCTTGTCGCCCGCTTCCAGCGCCGCTGCGGGCTCTTCCCCGCGCTGGATGAAGGCCCCGGCGAGAACGGCGCGGGCCCAGCGGACGGCGAGGCGCGGAGGCCCGAGCTCGGGCATCTCCCCGCCGCCAAAGGCAAGGGCGCCGGAGAGCCAGCCAATGGGCTGCGGAGACTGGCGGCCCCGCAGGTAACCGCGGGCCAGGTGTTCGCAGAGGGGGGAGGTGAAGGGGGCAGATCGCTCTGCAGCCTGCGGACTGGTAGGTCCAGCCGACCCCGCGACGCGGCGAGGGGCTTCCGGCGATCCTTGCCGAGCCGAGAGGGCCGCGTCCCCGGCGGTGACCCGGCTGTCTGCGCGGTGGGTCCCACCCCTAGGATGACACCCTCTAACGCTGCCAGGTGACAACCAAGTCTGTTAAGACTTCAGATGGACCCTGAGCTAAAGCTATTTAGAGATTTTTTTTTTTTTTTAGAGTCTATTTAGAGATTTTCTGCCGTCCTAAGTATATGTGCATGTATATTCTTCCAAATATATGAGAGTTACATAATTGAAAAGAGGAGCGGAGATGTCATTGTCATTTTCGGGAGAGGCTTCGCTGGGGAGAAATTCCGACAACTCCCCCCTCCCTCATTGTGAGTTTCCGCGCCATCCCCTTTGTTTGAGCCACACTAAGCTGGTGCAGTAGGACTCCGCTTGCTCCTCAACGTCCTGCACCGCCGGCTCTCCAGACAGAATTGCGGGTTTAAATACTGCTGCTGGAGAGATTTACCAACCCCACCGCCTACCAACAGTGCTGTTGTCCAGACAGCGCGCTTCGCTCCCACCCTCCCCTAGAGTCTTCGGGTCCCGCCGGCCTGGTGGGTCTCTTTTTGGCTGACACCAAGTGACTCTGAACAGATGCTGTCAGGAGGGAGGCTCACCACGTTGTCCTTCAGGCGTGCACAGTGTGGTTATACAATCCACTGCGGCTTTGGGAAGCCGGCGCATCGTCGCAGTGCACAAGGACTCCAGGCGGGAGAGACGAAACAGGCTGCAGATGCCAACGTGCCAGGGTGCAGGGCTGCCCTCTGGGAGCAGTGAGACACCTCGGGCCAGGACAGCGTCTGTGCCCTTCCCCCAGGAGAGGTGGAAAGTGTGACAAAGGAAAAGGGAAACAATGTATTACAACTCTTTGATGGGGGTGGTGGTCTTGGTGGTGGAGGAGGAAACCAGGTATTTTTTCTTCCTAGAAGTTTGATGACAGGAAGGTGGCATGTATTTATGTGTAGATTTCTAGATCTAGTAACTGAGGAATTATGAAGAATCTGGCTTTCACGGGGAATGGAATACTGTGGGCATTAAATGGTAGGATTTAATTAGAGGGTGGGCGGTGGGTTCCACTCCAGAGAAATCTTCCTCCATGATATTTTCTTTTCTCCTTTTGTGTTTTCTTGTCCATCCCACAGGACACCCAAAAACTTTTAGAGACCTTTGAGAGCCCCTGCCCCTTTCCTCTTGCTTTCTCTTTAAAATGGTGCAGAGAGGAGAGATTAAGAACCTGTCTCTTTCCTGAAATGCTGTCTGGCATTTTCTGGGCACACAGTTTATATCCACAGGTAGATGCATGGGCTGCTCCCTGTTGCTCTCTCCTCTAGCATTTCTTTATGCTCTGTTTCTTTAGTCCAGGGAGCAGAAGAAGAGCACAGTTTTCCACTAGTATTTCTCAAACTGTTTCAAGCATTACCCTTAGTCATTAACTTCCAGATCTGGAAAAGGAACCTCCTGCCCTTTAAAAGCAAGAGGAGCAGGTTTCCTTGTAGAAAGGAGTTATCTTGCTCCTTTCAGTGAAGGAAATGAAAGGATCATCCCCTTTCTTTCCTTTTTTAAAACAGTTTTTTTATTGGAGTAAAATTGCTTTACAATGTTGTGTTAGTTTCTGCTGTACCACAAAGTGAATCAGCTAATGTATACTTAGATCTCCAATCCCCTTTCTATCCTACACAGGACCTCACTCACTATAAGAGGGTTAAAAATTCATGATAAGAAATCCCCACATGCAATGGGCAAAAAAATGAGAGCACTTGATAAATAATGGGATAATGTTTTTAAAGGTCGGTTGGTATCAAGTGACTTGGGAAGATTCATATTTTGCAAGTACAGGTGGAGTTCCCAAAGCAAGATGATTGCATACTTGCCCCCAGATAATTGATAGGACCTCAAAGGGACAGCGGACAAAACTTCTCTCCAATTAGCTACTCTTCCCCTTGGCCTCTGCCTGACTTGTGGCTTGTCTGAATTGCCTGTCCATCCTCTGAGTAAACTCCCACTCATCCTTCAGTTTCAAAGGTCAGTTCCTCAGGAGACACTTTCACTCACTCTCCAATCTCCCTCCTCTCTTTATAGATCCTTTTTGCTTCTTATCAGTTTTCATCATGTTGTGTAAGTGAGCCACTTTGTGGCTATCTGATTATTGCTAGCCTCTTCCAGGGGATGATAAGCTCTAAGAATGCAGGAAACTTGTCTACGGTGCTCATTATTTGCTCCTCATGGCCTGGTGCCTGGGAGCTCAGTGAATTTTAAAAATAAGTGAGTGCAGATTGCAATATAAAATTGCCCTTTAAAAGCTAAACAAGGAGGGTTTTTTTGCAGAGAAGTATCTTACTGCTTGGGCATTCAGTGAACCAAATGGTAGGCTTTCCCCCTCCCATCCAACACTCTTCACTCGCTATATCATGACAAAGAGAGTGTTCGACATTCAAGATAAGAAACTGAAGATTTTTAAAAACTGAAGTGTAAATATTGAAAATCAAAATTTTCCACATAATCTAGAAGTCAGGCAGCACCAGGGTATTGATTTAAGATATATCAGACAACAGAGAAGTTGTTTTCTTCCCTGAATGGCTTTGTTGTTGTTTAGTTGCTGTGCTGTGTTGTTTAGTTGCTGTGTTGTGTGACCTTTGTGACCCCATGGACTATATGGAGCCTTCTAGTCTCCTCTGTCCATGGGATTTCCTAGGCAAGAATACTGGAGTGGCTTGCCATTTTCACCTCCAGGGAATCTTCCCAATCTAGGGAACAAACCTGCAGCTGGCTGATTCTCTACCCCTGAGCCATCTGGGAAGCCCCTGCGTGACTTCAGATAGTAACAAGTCTTATTTTTTCTTACCTTTCATATTTTCTATATTTCTTGTAGTGCTTATAAAGCAGGGACAAGTAGGAAAATGACTGAAGAAGGGCTTCCTTTACACATTCTTGTAACACCACACACTTCTAGCTTAAAGAGTAACTACATCATTTACAAATCAGGCTGGGCGGAACTTGCACAAAGCTGTCATGGTATAAATTAGACTCGACCTCATAGATTTCCCAGTAGGCCTACATGTCACAGAAAAAGTTTGAGTCCTAAAGAGTTAAATGCTTTGTTGAGGACTTTCTTGATATTGCACAGTCAGATCCGTGACTTATGTTTAAACTTCTTTCTACATGTGCACTTTCCTGGGAAAACAGCTCGAGGCTTTATTCTGTCTTCGTCATGGAGGATGTGTGAGGTGTTGGGTCTGTTCTAGGTCAGGGTAGAGATTTAATGGAAAGAGGAGCTATTGCTCTTGGTTTGTAAAGGTAACTGGTTTGCAAGGGTAACCAGAGGAGGACATTCTTGGAAGTCACCAGGAGCACTAGGCAGGGGTCTTTGGACCCAACTAAGTTGGGGACAAAGGCCTGGACAGAATTATGTTTATTTGTTCTGGAGTAAAGCCGCCGTTGAATACAATGGTATTTTGATTTCTGTCCTCTTTGCTTGCTCAATACAGTTCCATCAAGTTAGATTTTGTAGTACCTTTCCCATTGTTATGTCAGACTGTGGTTAATGTTTCCAAATTGCACTGTGCTCAATAAATACTATTTGATAAGTAGGTAATTTTTAGAAGTCTTTGCACTCCGCATTTTCCTCTTAAAACTTTTGGGGTCCTCCAAGACTGTCAATCTATAAAACCCCACCCTTAATTTTATTGGCTTGCTAAAGTGCAAAGGACCAGGGTCTAGCTCTGTGCAGATGCCTCTGTTGTCCCATCCTCAAAATGAGCAGAGTGGAATAGAACCTTGGGTTTCCAACTATGGCTATACATTACAGTCAGTTAGAGAAGCTTTAAAAACGAAACAGACAGGGATTTCCCTGGTTTGATCTCTGGTCAGGGAACTAGATCCCACATGCTGCAATTAATACCTGATGCAGTTAAATAAAAAATTAAAAAAAGAAACAAGCAAAAAACCAATGTCCAGGATCCAGGTCATAAGTAGGGCCCCAGTGCACGTGTGCTCCATTGCTAAGTCCTGTCCGACTCTTTGTGACTCCATAGACTGTAGCCCGCCAGGCTCCTCTGTGCATGGGGTTTGCTAGACAAGAATACTGGAGTGGGTTATCATTTCCTACTTCAGGGGATCTTCCCGGACCAAGGATCGAACCTGTGTCTCCTGCGTCTTGTGCATCGGCAGGTGGATTCTTTACCACTGAGCCACCTGTGAAGCCCGGGGCCCAGAGAAGCTGGCAAACAGAAGTAGGAAGCTCTGAATTCTCTTTCCCTGGGACCCACCCCCCTTAGTGTGTTTAGGACAAGGGTAGTGATGGCTGGAAGCAGCAGTCATGGTGTCTATTGACATTTTGACTCGATTATATCTAAACTGTCCAACGATCAGCCTTCAAGCTTTGATTATCTTTAGCTGGATGCTCAGGTTGGAAATGGCAAAATAAGCCTCTGTGAAAAGGTACGTTTGATCATTTTTTTCCCTAGTTGCAGATATGGTTCAGACGTGAAAATATGGGAAAAAATACAAAGAAAAAGTTAAACCCATGTCCATTATACCACTGTGCAAAGATAATCACCTGGTAAATGTTCAACCTGAATTTTAAAGGCTATATATTGCTCCATAGCATGGGTGTACTATAATTTAGTCGACCTCTTGGTAAGCCTTTAGTTTCTTTCTAGTTTTTGCTTTTAAAATATTATTTTTGTGTGTGTAGCCTGCAGGTTCCTCTGTCCCTGGGATTTTCCAGGCAAGAATACTGGAGTTTTTGCCATTTCCTTCTCCAGGGGATCTTCCCCACCCAGGGATCCAACCCATGTCTCCTTCAGCTTCTGCATTACAGGCAGATTCTTTACTGCTGATCCACTGGGGAAGCCCCACTTATCTTGGTAGCCTTGTTTTTATTTATTTATTTTAAAAAGTATTTATTATTCATTTGGCTGAATCGAGTCGTAGTTGCTACACACAGGCTCTTTCATTGTGGCACATGGGTTCAGTTGCTCCAAAGCATGTGGGCTCTTAGTTTTCCAACCAGTAATTGAACCCACCCAAGTTCCCTGCATTGCAAGGCAGATTCTTTACCACTGGGCCACCAGGGAAGTCCCAATAGTCTTGTTTTTAAATTGAGATATAACTGACACAACTTATTAGTTTCAAGTATGCAACATGATTCAATATTTGTGTATATTGTGATATGATCACCACAGTAAGTCTAGGTAACATCCATCACCATATGGAGTTACAGTTCTTTTTCTTGTGATCAGGACTTTTAAGATCTGCTCTTTCAGCAGTTTTCAAATATACAATACAGTATTAACCATAGTTATCATGCTGTTCATTACATCTTCATGACTTATTTTTTAACTGGATGTTTGCATCTTTTGACCATCTTCATCTATTTCGTTCACTGCTGTCCTCCACGCCCCACCTCTGCATGCATGTATGTGCATGCTCAGTCGTGTCTGACTCTGTGACCCTATGGACTATAGCCTCCCAGGCACTCCTGTCCATGGGATTCTCCAGTCAAGAATACTGGAGTGGGTAGCCATTTCCTTCTCCAGGGGATCTTTCCAACCCTGGGATCAAACCGACATCTCCTGTATGTCCTTGCATTGGCAGGCAGATTCTTTACCATGGAGCCATGTGGGAAGCCCCACCCCCATTCTGGCAACCATCAACTTGTTGTCTGTACTTGTGAGTTGTTTGTTGTTTAGATTCCACATATAAGTCAGATCATACATTATTTATCTTTATCTGACTTATTTCACTTAGCATAATGCCCTCAAGGCTTCTCAGGTTTCCTTTGCCATGCAGAAGCCTTTTAATTTAATGTAGTCCAACTTGTTTCTTTTTGCTTTTGTTGCTTCCACTTTGGGTGTCAAATCCAAAAAATCATTGCCAAGACTGATGTCAGTCGTTGATTGCTTTCTTAATTTAAATTTCCAGTCTTGTAATTGCTGGGTAGAAATATGTATATATTATGGCTTTCGATAAGTATTACCAACTTGTCGTGCAGAAAGCGTGGAGGGATACATAGCTATGAGTGCAGCTTTTCCTACACCCTCACCAGTCTTAGATATTAATAGTCTCTTTACTCTTTGGAGAAAATAGGCCATCTCTGTTTCTGTCTCATCTTTGCTTCCTTGATTTCCAGCTAACATTTATTGATCAGCTACTGTGTTTCTAGGACAGTTCTCAGCCTTAAAGGTACAAGATAAAGGAGATTTAGTTCCTGCCCTGGGAAAGCCACCAAGAAAATAATGCAATGCAGCAAATACTAGAATACAAGGAGAAATAGGTGGTTAGGGAGACGAGAGCAGGAGGCGGGGAACCCATGATGTCTTGAGTCAAGGCTTAAAGAGCAGTAGGTAGCAAATGGTTGAAAATATGAGACTCTGTTTTTCTTACATGGAAATCTCATGTAATGAAACATAAAGACACATTACTATTATTTTTTGTGAGTAGTGATAAGTTCATCTTGGCATAGTAAGAGTCCCAGCAGGACACAGATGGTTTACTGATAAGGGGTCACTGAAACTCTTATAAATGATTACATGGCAACTTTTATGTTCTGTATGGTAGTGGTGGCTTAGTTGCTCAGTAGGTCCAACTCTTTGCCCCCCCATGGACTGTAGCCTGCCAGACTCCTCTGTCCATGGAATTTTCCAGGCAAGAGTACTGAAATGGGTTGCCATTTCCTTCTGTAGGGGAACTTCTGTCTCTCGGATCAAACCTGGGTATCCTGTACTGCAAGTGGATTTTTTACCAACTGAGCCACCATATTTTATTGCAATTTACAAAAAAAGAAAGAAAGAAATGAAGGAATGGAGAAAGAAAGGAAACATAGGCTCTACTCCAGGGGGAGAAATCATAACTTCCCTCTCCTTAAGTGTGGGCTGCACATAGTGACTTCCTTCTGAAGAGTACAATATGGAAAGAGAGGCGGGGAGAAAAAGTGATTTTACAGTGTAAAACCTGACAGTGCCACCTCAGCCAGATGATCCAGGCTGATGTCAACAGTGATGAGTGAGTCTTGTTGATGTGTGTGCTCTTGGTGTGCATTGAAATGATAATCTCTTGATCCATGTTGAAAATGGCACTTCACCTCTGTGACCTTCTTCCCCCAAACTCTCATTCTAATCATGAGAAAGACACCAGGCAAATCCTACTTGAGGGACATTCTACAAAACACCTGTCCTCTTCAACACTGTCAAGGTCATCAATCATAAGGGATGTCTGAGAAACAGTCACAGTCAAGAGGAACCTAAGGCGATAGACAAAGAAGTGTAATTGTGGAGTCATGGATGGGACCTTGGAACAGAACAAAAAAAAAAAAAAAAGAAAAAGCATTTGGTAAAAGCTAAGGACATCTGAGTACAATATGGATCTTGGTTGAAAATAGCACATTAGTATTTTAACCAGTGTATCATATTGGTAAGATGTTTAAAGATGGGGAAACAGGCTGCAGGGACTTCCCTGAAGGTCCAGTGGCTGGGACTCCACATTCGCAGTGCCCAGGTTCCATCCCTGGTCAGGGAACTAGGGGCCACATACCACAGGTAAGAAGTTCACCCGCAACAACTAAAGATCGTGCATGCTGCAACTAAGACCTGGCACAGCAAAATGAATACATATGAAAAAGAAAAAACAGGCTGCAGAGTATATGGGAAGAATGTAGAATATGTGGGAGCTTTTAAAGGGGGAATGAATGAGCAGTTGAAGAAGTTCAAAGATGGGATCCTTTACAAAGCTTTAGGAAGAGTTGGGGGAAATCAGCATGGGATGATGAAGTATCCTGAAACAGACAACTTTAGCCTAAAAAGGTGAGGGGTGAGGATGGCATTCTGGTATCCCCAGACCCAAGGAGAGCTTAGCATCAGAGAGGCCCCTGACCGGAATGAGCCCTTTAGTGGAGAAATAGCCACAACTGGGCAGGAGCTGAAAAGGAAACTTATTTCTAACTTCTCTGTATGCCTTCTCCTATCCCAACAGTTGCCTCTCTCCCTCCAAATTCAGTCAGAAGTGAGGGATCCTGGGCTGATGCAATTCAAGAAGGTCAGCCCCACCCTGGAGAAACATGGAGAGTGGATCTGGAAGGACAAATGAAGAATATCCAGTTGTGTAAAGAAGTTGGTGTTATATTGGCTGTAGTGTTGGGCTAGAGCCAGAGTTGAAGTTCGGCTTTCTACAGAATTTGGACCTCATCCTACAGACAGGGAATAGCAAATCACTTTCATCCCATGTGCCAAATCAGAATTTTCAACTCGGACTTGGTGTTGAGAAAGGTTCTTGGGGTGTCACTGTGCTTCATGAGAAAGAGTGTGAGGTTGAATGGTGACGCCTGTGTGGGGAACTGAGGGACCTAGTGCTGAAGCATTTAAGCAATGATGATGTCATCGCTTGTATGCAGAATCTAGAAAGAAAGGATACAAATGAACTTATTTACGAAACAGAAACAGACTCACAAACTTAGAGAATGAACTTATGGTTGCCAGGGGGTAAGAATGGGGGAAGAGATAGTTAAGGGAGTTTGGGGTTGACTTTTACACAGTGCTATATTTAAAATGAATCACCAAGAAGGTCCCACTGTATAGCCCAGGGCACTCTGCTCAGTATGCAGCGGGAAGGGAGGGGATTCTAGGGGAGATTGCTCATTTGCTCAGTCGTGTCCTACACTTTGCAACCCCATGTCTGTAGCTCACCAGGCTGCTCTTTCCATGGGATTTTTCAGGCAGGAATACCGGAGCGAGTTGCCATTTCCTTCTCTATAGGATCTTCCCGACCCAGGGATCGAACACTCGTCTCTTGCATCTCCTGCATTGGCAGGCAGATTCTTTACCACTGCCCCACCTGGGAAATCCTAAGCAGGGAGGAGAATGGATACAAGGATATGTATGACTGAATCCCTTTGCTGTATACTTGAAATTATCACAACATTGTTAGCTTTGTATACATATTTTTTAAAAAAAGAAATGGTGGTGTTATAGTCAAACAGCATCAAACATAGGACTAACATAAAATCAAGCCTTAGTATCTGTTTTGGGTCCTTGGTGATACTTTGAGCGTCTTCTGCACCTAAAAATGCCTTAGGAGGAAAGAGACCACAAGTGGTTTAAGACGCAAGTTGCCATGTTTTGAATCATGGGACCCCATCATTATGGCTGAAAGCTGATTGGATCAACGATCAGCCCTTAAGTCAAAGGCAGCCTGTGTAGGCTGGTCAGTATTTTATGATGTAACCCCACATGGGAACTTCACCTAATTGGGATACTGCATCATGGAGGGTGACTAAGGGAGCCAATTTAGTGGCTCCCTTAGGGAGTCTGAATGGAAGACCCAGGGGTAGGGACAGAAATGGTAGAGTGGTGATGGACTTCAGAGAGAAAGAGGAGGTCGTAAGCAGAAGTCTCATGACAGAGAAAGCAGTAGGAAGGCAGACAGTCCGCAGCAATGGGTGGTAAAAGCAGCAGGAAAAACTCTCAGGTGGAGAAGCCGCAGGAGTCTTGAAGGGTAGACTCCACTTCTGAGGAGGGAGGTGCTCGAGGACTGCTGGCTTTCAGCATAGAGTGGCTTAGGGTGAGGCCGACACGGTCTGTGTCCTTGTTGATGTTCAGTTGCTCAGTCGTGTCCAGCTCCTTGCGACCCCATGGACTGTAACACTCCAGGCTTCCCTGTCCTTCACAATTTCCTGGAGTTTGCTCAAACCCATGTCCACTGAGTCGGTGATGCCATCCAACCATCTCATCCTCTGTCATCCCCTTCTCCTCCTGCCTTCAATCTTTCCCAGCATCAGGGTCTTTTCCAGTGGTTTGGCTTTTCACATTAGGTGGCCAAAATATTGGAGCTTCAGCCTTAGCATCAGTCCCTCCAATGGATATTCAGGATTGATATCCTTTAGGATTGAAAGGTTTGATCTCCTTGCAGTCCACAGGACTCTCAAGAGTCTTCTCCAACACCACAGTTCAAAAGCATCAATTCTTTGGCACTCAACCATCTTTATTGTCCAACTCTTACATCCATACATGATGGAAAAAAAACCATAGCTTTGACTAGATGGACCTTTGTTGGCAAAGTAATGTCTCTGCTTTTTAATACGCTGTCTAGGCTTGTCAGAGCTTTTCTTCCAAGGAACAAGCATCTTTTAATCTCATGGCTGCAGTCACCATCTGCAGTGATTTTGGAGCCCAAGAACTTCTGAGGATTTATGTAACTCACTGGAGGGGATCTGAGTGGGTCTCCACTTGCAGCCAGAACATGCTGGTCTCTAGTGCTCTGAAGACTTGCACATAATCACAATTATATCATTAGTTCTAGCATTTTTTGTGAAGTTGGAACTGGGGTAGGGGGGAGAGGGGAGAAGGGGCCAGGTTTCTCTTCCTCATCTATTCATCCTCAAGCTAACATGCGCCTGGAACCTGTTAATCTGTTAACAGGTACCTGGCACTCCCTGTTGAACGAAGCATGTATCTGTGCTGAGCACAACCTTTTCTTTCTTGGCAGAAATGTGATGTCTCCTGTCAGAACTGGGGTCATTTGGTCCCTGACCACTCTACCTGACTGTGTCCTCCTTTAAGCTTAATGGTGTTTTCAAGTGTTAGCGCCTTCCTTTTTATCCAGGAAACTGATGACGGATTTTGATTAATGAATAACTTTTTTTTTTTAATTGGTTTGCTTTCTTGTGTTGGACACTGTGAAGGGAGTTCGGGTATCGCTAGAAGTTGATGATGGTGAAACACCTGTCAGCTTTAAAAATGTGATTAGGTAACTGTTTTAGGAAAGCTTTTGATAGCAAGTCTAATCTAATTTTAACTTTTGACTTATAATTAAGAGGTTGAAACTTCCCAATTTTAAAAGCGCTTTTGCTTCAGTGGGTACAGTTAATGATTAAATCTTCTGTTGTCCTGATAAGAATTATGTCTCTAGCAACGGCATTTTTCTTGCATTTTATATGGTACACAGTTTTCCTGGAAGAAAATAATACTGTCACCGTTTCCTGGCAACACATTTGGAAGGCTCCTATCTCTGTTAGAAAGCTATGGAAATACTAAAATTGGGGCATACACTGGTTGTTATAATCTGGCTTGCCTGGTGAGATATTTTCTACATATTAAGAAAATTTAAAAGTGAAAGTGTTAGTCGCTCAGTTGTGTCCGATTCTTTTCGACCCCATGGACTGTAGCCCGTCAGACTCCTCCTCTGTCCATGGAATTCTCCAGGTAACAATACTGGAGTGTGTAGCCATTCCCTTCTCCAGGACATCTTCCCGACCCAGGAATCAAACCTGGGTCTCCTGTACTGCAGGCAGATTCTTTACCCTCTGAGCCACTATTAAGAAAACGAGATACTGAAAAATCCAGCAAGACCCTGATTCACATTTTTTTGCCTCTTGACTCTGGCTTGAAGCAGTGCAGGCTAGTTAGCAAAGTGTTTTGAAAACAAAGAATCCTTGGGTGTGCACCAGGGTGGATGGCAGTAGGGAAAGAGGTGAACCACCTAAGATCTTGAGAGCAGAGTTAGGAATTTTGGGAATGGGGAGTATTGGTTTCTTTGAACCATTTAGAAATACTGCCTCTAGTCCTTCAAATGCTAACTGGCAGTGTTATACCTCTTTGTTTAATAGAACAAACTGAAACAAAACAAAACACCGGATTCATTCTTTCTTTTTTGTTAATGCTGTGTATTTAGCAATCATGCCTGCAGGAGAAACTTGATCTCTGGGTATGTTTTGATTTTTCCACGTGGCAAAAACTTTGTTCTCACAGCATTTTATGGGAAACAGCTCATCAAAGCATGGACTGAGGAAGATGAGGAGTTGATGATTGTGCAAAGAGGGCTTCTGAGGGTAAAATGATGGCAGCTGAAAAAGGGTGTGTTAATCTCTCAGTTGTGTCCCACTCCTTGGGACCCCATGGACTGTAGCCCTCCAGGCTCCTCTGTCCGTGGAACTCTCCAGGAAAGAATACTGGAGTGGGTGGCCATTCCCTTCTCCAGGGGATCTTCCTGATCCAGGGACCAAACCTGGGTCTCCTGCATCGCAGGCAGATTCACTACCCTCTGAGTCACCAGGGCAGCTGAGAGGCCAGGGCTTAATTGGCGGGTAAAGGGCATAGGTGAACTTTTTTTGTTTTTACAGTTAAAAAAATCCTGTCTTGATAGGTGACTTAGAAGGTGGCTGTGAAGTAGAACTTCAGAGATTTTGTTAAAAGCATGATAGGTGAAAGAAGACTCTATTAGAAGCTGGTTTTCTCCTTTCTGAATCTTGATCTGATTTTTTTCAACCAGGAAGCTATTAGATACTATGAAATTAATGTTTATGCTTTTCCACTATTAAAACAATGAGTGTTCATGTTAGAAATAGTGGAAGACACCAAAAAGTATAATGAAGAAAACAAAATCCTGTCATTATTCTGCAACCCAGAGAAAAATATTAGCATTTTAAAGCAGTACTTCCCTTTATCTCTGGAAAACATAGGATGTTTACGTTATCAACATTCTGTGAAAGTATAACACTGAGATCAGTTTTTGTCACTCATATCATGAGTATTTCCCCAGATCACTGGATAGTCTTTATATGATTTAATAGTTGTATTATAGTTTATCAGATGATTGTAACTTAGATTTTTTAAGCATTTTCTTAACTATGCATTTTGATTGTTTCATTGTTTATCTTTGTACTTCAACTGGAGTTTAAATATTTAATTGTTTCCGGAGAACTGGAAGAAAAGCTTATTTCAGAGCTCTTCACATGAACTGTCAAATTGCTTTTTGGAAAATGTATCTCAGTTATTGTTCTGAACAGCAATCCAAGACTGCTAGTCTATTGTCAGCATTTATTATCTTCTTTTGCATTTTCTTTTTCTTTATTATAATATACTGTGTGCATGCTCAGTTGTGTGACTCTTTGGGACCCCATGGACTGTAGCCTGCCAAGCTCCTCTGTCCACGGGATTTCCCAGGCAAGAATAGTGGAGTGGATTGCCATGTCTTCCTCCAAAAGAACTCACAGACCCAGGGACTGAACTCCCATCTCCTGCATCTCCTTCACTGGCAGGCAAATTCTTTACCTCTGAACCACCTGGGAAGCCCTTATTAAATATAACTTCAGTGTAAGTGCAGTATAACTTCAGTATAATAAATGTAAATATGACTGTATGTCTGGATTCCAGTAACTAGTGCCCAGATGAGAATATAGAGCAATTCCAGAACCTCAAAAAGCTCCCTTGGACTTCCCTGGTGGTCCAAGGTGGTCCTAAGACTTAGGACCTAAGGCTTAGGTGGTCCTAAGACTTAGGACCTAAGACTTAGGTGGTCCTAAGACTCTGAGCTCCCAAAGCCAGGGGCCTGGATTTGATCCCTGATCAGGGAACTAGATCCCACATGCCACAACTAAAATCCAGCACAGCCAAGTAGTTAGATATTTTTTAAAAAATACCATTCTCACCCCCAGATAACCGCTGATTTCCCCCCATCACCAGAGCATAGTCTCACCTCCTCCTGAACTTCATATAAATGAATCATATAAGCTGTACATTTTTCATGCCCATTGGCATGCATTGCAGGAACATACAACAGTGTGTTTATATGTTCTACTGTCTATGGACAGTTAGGTTTCTATGAATAAAGGACAGCATCAAGTATTATCTTTAAAGCATTTTTAAGTTTTATTTTGAAATAAAACTTTAAAAAGTTTGTAAAAATAGTACAAAACATTCCTATGTACTCTTCACCAATATTCTCTTAATGTTAACATCATATATAACCACAATACAATTATCAAAATGAGCAAATAGTATGTAATCTATGGGCCTTATTCAGTTTTCATGAATTGCTCTACTAATATCTTTTTGCTATTCTAGGATCTTACACAAAGCCAAAAATTGTGTGTAATTGGTATGCCTGTTTAGTTCAACCTGGAAGTTCTTCAGTCTGCGTTTTCTGACCTTGACTGTTGAAGGGTCCAAGCCAGTTATTTGTACAGTATTCCTCAACCTGGGTTTGTCTGATGTTTTCTCATGATTCCATTCAGGTTCTATAATTTTAGGTGGAATGCCACAAGCAAGATATTATAGGATGCGCATAATGTGGATTTGTTCCATTCCTAGTAATTTTAACTTCACACATCTTTTAAGCTGCTTCAGTGATGTCTTCCATAAATGTTATTCTCTTTGTAATTAATAAGTATCTTATAGGGCACTATTCTGAGGCATTATAAATATCTTGTTTTTCTGTATATTTTCATCCTCTAATTTTGTCATTCATTTAAAATAATCTGCCAAACTGATAGCAGATGAAAGCATCTCATTATTTTGGTTTTGTATTTCTTTTTATCTCTAGTGAGGTTGAGTAATTTTCTTTTGTTTAGCAGATACTTGTATTATTTTCTTGAATGGTCTGGTTATATATTGTATCTACTTTTCCACTGTGATTTTAATGATTTTCTTACTGAGTTTTGATGGTCTCCTCAGTTTATCCATTGTGCATTAAGATCTTCTACTGTACATCAGCTACCATAACCTCACAACTAATGGATTTCTAATTTTTCCTTGTAAAAAGAAAATATATGGAGGCTGAGAGAGTGAAGGATGATGGGCGGGTGGGGGGTGATAGCTCCCTTCCAGACACCTGAGGGTTTAGATAAGTCATGCCTGGCCCCCTGGTCCTGCTGCCTGCTCCTTCCAGGTCAGGTCCATCATTCACAGCCTGTGACATGTTTGTGATATTTCAGTAGCCTTGGGCAGGGGCTGAAGATTCTGTAAGAGTTAAAGATTATATCCTCTGGCAACTCTGAGCCAAGAAGGCAATGTATACATAGAAGATGTTCCCCTCACTTTATGATATTATGGCTGCCAAGCAGGGAAATGAATCTGTTCTGTTGTGCAGAGGGTGGCAGACAATTCCAGAGTCCTCCCTGCCTTGGGTCTCCCTCTTCGGCATGGTTCCTTGAGGAGGCTTCAGGACGGCCGCCTTGCCATGGTCATTTACAACACACATATCCTCAAACAGAAAGAATGGAATGAATATTCCCAGTATTTATTTAGTAGTATATTCTGGCATAATGATTACTTTTGGAGAAGCAGGACTATCATCTGTTGATCACTTTATTTTGCCTCCATCTCAACCCTTTGACCAGTTCAGTTCAGTCTCAGTCATGTCTGACTCTTTGCAACCCCATGGACTGCAGCACTCCAGGCTTCCCTGTCCAACTCCTGGAGCTTGCTCAAACTCATATCCATTAAGTTGGTGATGCCATCCAACCATCTTATCCTCTGTCATCCCCTTCTCCTCCTGCCTTCAATCTTACCCAGCAACAGGGTCTTTCATATTTCATTGTCTAAAAATCTGGACTCTGAAGGACTTACCAGAAATTTCCCAATATATTGGGTTATAAATGGTCTAACCCTGATCTCTTCATGCTTACCACCCCAGTACCATTGTGACAATAGAAAAGGGACTTCCCACACTCATTCTGAGTACTTTCCAATAGAAAGGTATGCCTGCATAGATCATGGAGCCCACATGTCATACTGAAGCCCATAAACGTGATACCCTCTCTTACCTCCCCTCCTCTCCCTCTGCCTCACCTGACCCTCGACCCTTAGCCTAAGTGACTCACCAGATAAATAATCCGTGATGGGAAAATGTTACTTTTGAAGAGAAACATTTAATGTTTAAAAGTTAGTGCTAAACATACATTTATGGGCTTTCCTGGTGGCTCAGTGATAAAGAATCTGCCTGCCAATACAGGAGATGCAGGTTCTTTCCCTGGTTTGGGAAGATACCCTGGAGGAAGAAATGGCAACCTACTCCAGTATTCATGCCTGGGAAATCCCATGGACAGAGGAGCCTACAGTCTTCAGTTCAGTTCAGTTCAGTCTCTCAGTCGTGTCCAACTCCTCGCAACCCCATGAACCACAGCACGCCAGCCCTCCCTGTCCATCACCAATCCCAGAGTTCACCCAAACCCATGTCCATTGAGTCAGTGATGCCATCCAACCATTTCATCCTCTGTCGTCCCCTTCTCCTCCTGCCCTCAATCTTTCCCAGTATCAGGGTCTTTTCAAATGAATCAGCTCTTTGCATCAAGTGGCCGAAGTATTGGAGTTTCAGCTTCAACATCAGTCCTTCCAATGAACACTCAGGATGATCTCCTTTAGGATGGACTGGTTGGATCTCCTTGCAGTCCAAGGGATTCCCAAGAGTCTTCTCCAACACCATAGTTCAAAAGCATCAATTCTTCAGTACTCAGCTTTCTTTATAGTCCAACTGTCACATCCATACATGACCACTAGAAAAATTATAGCCTTAACTAGATGGACCTTTGTTGGCAAAGTAATGTCTCTGCTTTTTCATATGCTATCTAGATTGGTCATAACATTCCTTCCAAGGAGTAAGCCTCTTTTAATTTCATGGCTGTAGTCACCATCTGCAGTGATTTTGGAGCCCAGAAAAATAGTCAGCCACTGTTTCCACTGTTTCCCCATCTATTTGCCATGAAGTGATGGGACCGGATGCCATGATCTTCGTTTTCTGAATGTTGAGCTTTAAGCCAGCTTTTTCACTCTCCTCTTTCACTTTCATCAAGAGGCTCTTTAGTTCTTCTTCACTTTCTGCCGTAAGGGTGGTGTCATCTGCATATCTGAGGTTATTGATATTTCTCCAGGCAATCTTGATTCCAGCTTGTGCTTCTTCCAGCCCAGCGTTTCTCATGATGTACTCTGTATATAAGTTAAATAAGTAGGGAAGAGGGTGTTTGCTATGTATGACCAGTGCGTTCTCTTGGCCTACAGTCTACAGAGTTGCAAAGAGTCGGACATGATTTAATGACTAAACACCAACAAACATACGTTACCATGCAACCCGCAATTGCACTCCTGGACATTTTCCCCAAAGGTAGGAGAACCTATGCATACAAAAATCTGCACATGATTGTTCATAGCAGCTTTATTTATAATAACCCCCAAACTGGGAACAACCAAAATGTCCCTCAGCAGACAATGGCTCAGCAAACTGTGGTACATCCATACCATGGAACAGTACTCAGCTGTTAAAGGGAATGAGCGATTGATATATCCAACAACTTGGATGGATCCCAAGGGCATTATGCTGAGTAAAAATACCAATCTCAGAAGGTCACATATTACATGATTCCATTTATCTATTTCTGAAATGACACAAATATAAAGATGGAAAACAGATTAATGATTGCCAGGGATTAAGAATGGAGGGGCATGACTATAAAAGGGTTGTAACGAGGGATATCTTTGTGGTGATGGAAAAACTTTATAACTGGCTGACAGTAGTGGTTAGTAAGCCTCCATGCATGGCAAATTGTCAAAACTCTACACACTGCACCAATGTTGGATTCCTGGTTTTGTTTTTTTAAAAGGATCATTTTCTAGAGTACGTTTTACTCATGAGATCCACATACTTTCTTGACTCCAGACAGAAATATTAATAATTAACTAGCCTCTACAAATAGAAAGATTCCTGATTTTGATTATGTAATCATGTGAGATGTAATTATGTGAAATGTAACTTCTGGGAGGAAATGGGTAAAGGCTATACAGGAACTTGCTTAGTATCTTTGCTATTGCTTGTGAATCTACAGTTTAAAAATCGATACTGCCTTATAAAAATGGGTCCCGAATACTCATCACAACTCTAATTGCAGGTACTCCACACACACACCGGAGAAGGCAATGGCACCCCACTCCAGTACTCTTGCCTGGAAAATCCCATGGATGGAGGAGCCTGGTAGGCTGCAGTCCATGGGGTCGCGAAGAGTCGGGCACAACCGAGCGACTTCACTTTGACTTTTCACTTTCATGCATTGGAGAAGGAAATGGCAACCCACTCCAGTGTTCTTGCCTGGAGAATCCCAGGGACGGGGGAGCCTGGTGGGCTGCCGTCTATGGGGTCGCACAGAGTTGGACACGACTGAAGAGACTTAGCAGCAGCAGCACACACACACATTTCCCAGGTGGCTCAGTGGTAAAGAATCCGTCTGCCAGACAGGAGATGCAGGAGACCTGAATTCGATCCCTGGGTGGGGAAGATCCCTTGGAGAAGGAAATGGCAACCCATTCCAGTATTCTTGCCTGGGAAATCTCATGGATAGAGTAGCCTGGTGGGCTACAGTGCATGGGGTGTCTCAAAGAGGCAGACATGACTTAGAAACTGAAAACCCAGTGTGCAGACTGCAACCTTGGGGAGACCTTCCTCTGAGGGGCCTCTGTTTCCAGAACTGGGGTGGTTGGAAACCTCCTCACTGGCCTCACCTATCTACCCAGGACAAACACAGGGAAATGTTTGAGGGTCACAAAAAGCATGTTTGCCCTTTATTTTTGTTCAACTGATTCGTTTTATAACTGCAGGATTTTTACATTAAAAAATATTGTTGTTGGTTTCTGTTTTTTACATCAGTTCAAACTGATGTTACAAGCAGGTCAAATACACACATCATTCGTCTCCCCTCAGTTGTCATTTTTTCTGTCTACAAACAGGCTGAAAATCTTCAACCCACTCCTTACCCAGGACAGAACATCTGCATTCAGCCTGCCTAGAGTCTGACACGCTTGTCTTTCTTGAACCACGTGATACCTTGAAAGAGTCATCTGAGATCTATGCTCCATTTCTACTATTTCACCTATATTTTCCCCCCTGTGGCATAGCTCTAGCTGACATAGTATACACTAAAATGAAGAGGTTATTTACCGTAAGATGATGTTTAAGGTTTACTTTGCTGCTGCTGCTGCTGCTAAGTCACTTCAGTCGTGTCCAACTCTGTGCGACCCCATAGATGGCCGCCCACCAGTTCCCCAGTCCCTGGGATTCTCCAAGCAAGAACACTGGAGTGGGTTGCCATTTCCTTCTCCAATGCATGAAAGTGAAAAGTCAAAGTGAAGTCGCTCAGTCATATCAGACTCCATGGACTGCAGCCTACCAGGCTCCTCCACCCATGGGAGTCTCCAGGCAAGAGTACTGGAGTGGGTTGCCAGAGGTTTACTTTGCCTGTGTGTAATTTCATTGAAGATAGTTGACCAATTTTAAATTGAAAATTGTAAAAGAGAGCGACTTCTCTGGTGGTCCAGTGGCTAAGACTGCAAGCTCTCAATGGGGGCCCAGTTCCACCCCCAGTTAGGGAACTCAATCCCACATGCCACAACTAAGACCCAGTGCAGCCAAATAACTAAATATATCTTTAAAAAATTATAAAAGAGAGCATTTTCTCTGACATACATAAAATACAATGGGGATTTCTCTTTATTTCAACTACACTCCAAATGTCAAGAGCCTAGGCTATGGCTTCCCATGGCTCAGCTGGTTCAAGAACCGGCCTTCCGGTGCAGGAGGTACAGGAGACACAGTTTTGATCCCTGGGTTGAGAAGATCCCCTGGAATAGCAAATAGCAACCTGTTCCAATATTCTTGCCTGGGAAATCTTATGGACAGAGAGCCTGGTGGGCTACAGTCCATAGGGTTGCAAAGAGTCGGACATGACTGGGCGCACCATTGAAGCTGTGGCAATGGATTAGCTGAATAGAAACTCACAAGTTCATATTTTAATGGCTGCTTTTCCTGCTTTCAAGGTTAACAGTATACTCCACAAGTGGTAGGCTCCCTTCACCCCTGTTTGTTAGATTTATGTTTTTCTCCCACAGGTAGGTTTTTTTTTTTTTTTTTAAATGTTTGTTTGTTTATTTGTCTGCTTTAGATCTTAGTTGTACCATGTGAGATATAGTTCCCTTACTAAGGATCAAACCCAGGGCCCCTGCATCGGGAGCATGGAGTCTTACCCACTGGACCACCAGGGAAGTCCCTCCCACAAGTAGTTTTTATCAGAAAGTGTTTATCAAATATCTAATTGTAAAAGGTTTTTTCAGCTATCTTCTACAAAAGGAAAAACTTAATCACAATATTGAAAGGGTATCTCAAATTTATTAAAATTCCATATATTTCTAGACATAGGAAATATTCATGACATATGGTTCAACCCGTTCCCCCCACCAAAAAAAAGCAAATATAAAAAATATTTATGACCCAATTTTAAAAACTGTATAAGTTCATGTTTGAACAACTTTTTAAAGGATCTGTAGGGATGAAGCAAATCTTACCAGTGGTTCTCTCTGGGAATTTGGAACTTTTCCCTTATTCATGCTTTTCTGTATTTTCTGCACAGTTTTGTTTGCTCTAGAAGGTAGTGGTTTTATGTTTAGATAAGATTAAAGCATTGTTGTTTTATAGGAAAAAGTCTTAGGCCATTTTGTACTTTTGAGGAATGTTAGTTATTAAGATTACTAACATTACTCCATGTAAGAATTCTTTTAAAAAAAATTACCATTGGCCTTTTTGTAAAAGAGTCCCAAATATCAGCTGTATTGGTCATGATCTATACCAGAGGAAATATTTATTAAATCATGTGGCATACATGAAAGCCTTCTTAAAAACAATATGGCTCCCTCCATGTATGCATAAGAACCCTGAGTGAAATTACAGAACACCTTTTCCTTGTCTGTCTGAACAACCATGTGAAATTCCAAGAGCTTTAAATACATAATGTTCTTCTGTACTATTGGGAATCATAATGCAATTAAAGATTTTGGCCCGCAAAAGATCTCTTCTTTTCTTGGCCCAAAATGTATTATTAGACAGCTCAGGAAAGTTTTAAGAAAAGCAGATGTTGTGTGTTATCACCCGCCACCCTTCAGGCAACTTTTGGCAAGGATTTTTTGTTTCTTAATAAGATCTTTGGATGATCTCTTCTTACTGTTGTAGATCCAAATGATTGTAAGTGGTTTTTTGCTTGTTTGGGCTTCCCTGGTGTCTCAAGAGGGTAAAGAATCTGCCTATAATGCAGGAGATGCAGGTTTGATCCATGGGTCAGGAAAATCCCCTGGAGAAGGAAATGGCAACCCACTCTAATATTTTTGCTTGGGAAATCCCATGGACAGAGGAGCCTGGTGGGCTACAGTCCATGGGGTTACAAAGAATAGGACTTTCATTTTCACTTTTACTTTTTAGCTGGTTTAGCTCGTTAGTTACCTGATGGCAATATCTTAGGCATGTTTTGTGTTGGATCTTGGCTCCTCTTAATCTGATGACAGTGATTAAAGTAAAGGGATCTTAAACTAGGATTGGACTTAGGGCATCTCAACTACCATTGCTACATGTTTGCTGTGGTTCTTAATTGAATAACTTAAGAATCCATCCATTTTTATTTTAAAATAAGACTTAGTGTTAGGTGCTCAGTCGTGTCCGACTCTTTGCGACCCCATGGACTGTAGCCTGCCAGGCTCCTCCGTCCATGGGATTTTCCAGGCAAGGATACTGGAGTGGGTTGCCATCTCCTTTCCAGGGGATTTTCCCAACCCAGGGATAGAACTCGGGTCTCCTGCATTGCAGGCAGATTCTTTACCATCTGAGCCATGAGGGAAGGGTCTAATTACTAATTTCAAAAATTAAATGAAAGATAGTTTTCTTTTCAAAAGTAATATTCTTCACTTTCCTAAAAAATAATTTGTGTGCATGCTTACTCAGTCATGTCTGACTCTTTGGGACGCTGTAGATTGTAACCTGCCATGCTCCTCTGTCCATGGGATTTCCCAGACAAGAATACTGGAATGGGTTGCCATTTCCTCGTCTGGGGTATCTTCCCAGTCCAGGGATCGAACCCACATCTTCTGCATTGGTAGGCGGATTCTTTGCCACCTGTGAAGCCCAAAATAATTTGTAGATGAAGTCATTTTTAACATAATTTTATTTGGAGTTGTATTAAATCTATGAGTTGATTTTAGGATAATTGATATCTTTATAACACAGTCATCCCTAAACAAATTATGTCTAGCTCTTTATTTGTGTGTGTGTGCTTAGTCAGACGTGCTTAGTCTTTCCGTCGTGTCCAACTCTTTGCGACCCCATGGACTGTTGCCTGCCAGGCTCCTCTGTCCATGGAATTTTTCAGGCAAGAATATTAGAGTGTATTGCCACTTCCTACTCCAGGGGATCTTCCCCACCCAGGGATCAAACCTGTGACTCTTGAGTCAGAGGGTGGATTCTTTACCACTAGCACCCCCTGGGAAGCCCTGCCATTTATTTAATTCTTTTTAATGTCTTTCAGTAGAGTTGTACAACTTTCCCCATAAAATATTGCACCCTTTTGCTTGATTTATTCCTAGATGTCTTATATTTTTGTTAGTATCAAAGCAATGTTTTGAAATTGATTTTCTGCTGATGTGTTAGAATGCAATTGAATTTTGTCTATTGATTTGGCAACTGTGCCAGACTTTTATTAAGTCCAATAAATTGTCTCATATTTCTTTATGTTATGAAAATAATAAAAAATGGATTTTATTTCTTCCTTTTTGATTCCTATACCTTTCATTTATCTATTTTTTTCTGCCTTACTGCACAGATAAGGACCTTCAAGTATTATGTTGAGCAGAGTGGTTATACCACACATTCTTGTCTTGTTCTTGATTTTAAGGGAATAGTTTTAACATTTCACCATAGAGTATTAAATTTTTCTTTAGTTTTCCCCTGCCTTTTAGAGCTTGCTTGACAAGAGATGTTCTCATGAATTTTGGCTAAACTGCGTTGAATTCTTTTTCTGTATCTATAATGAAAGGATCATGTGTGGGTTTTTTTTTTTTTTTTTCCCTTAATCTCCTTTAATCTTATGAAAGGGTGAGTTAAAAGAGATTTTCTTTGTTGACTCAACTTTCCATTTATGGGATATACTATATGTGGCATGATGTAATCAATAGCAATATTCACTGCTTATAGAGGATATTATGAAAATTTGCTTAGTGCTGTAAATATTCCTGAGCATATAAAATACTCAATTCCTAAGGGGTTAACTGCATGAGTATCTCTTGGCTAAAAACCCCAAATATTTTTTAATACATAGGTTTCTTTTTGCAGTGCGATTCTGTACTCATGTATGAACTCTGATGTGTCTAACATTTATGAATCCACTATAATATAATGGAGTCACATTGGAAAGATTTGACTCAGGGACTCTCTAACTTCCTCCTCCTTCAGAGCAGACACTGTTTTAGCTCAGTATTCTGAAGATTCTGACCAAAAGCACAGCAAGAATCTGTGGATCAGTGAGCAAGGGGCTGTGTGAACAAACTGGAAATCAGAGTGGCCAAGGATTGAATCACAAGGAATGCCTTGGAAGGAATCAGCATATTTGCATGTATTGACCTTTATCAGACACCCACACTTAAAAGGAAAATGACATTTTTAGTAGTTAATCCCCTAAAAATGATCACATATTAAAATTGAAAGTATATCACCAGATAAGATCAGAAATTGTCTTAGGAAGTAGTATATCATGTGTTACCCTGTGAATTTTATTTTTTAATTTTGCCCTTTTTTCTTACTGAAGGAAAGGATTTAGGAGGGGCCAGCCTGGAGAGAAGGAAAAGCAGTAATGTTCCTTTCTGATGTGCCTCCAATCATGTCTTCTTGCTGGTAGTTCCTCAGGTGATCTGTGTTCTGCCAGGAGCAGGCATTGCCATAGTTTGTTCTCCTGTTTTTGTCTTTTCAACCATAGGTTTTGTTGGTGTTAGCTTGGGTCATGTACTACAGGGCTTTTGGCAACCTTTTGTGGCTGCCCATGCCCCCACAGAAGGCCATGTGTTCCATGTCTGTGCTGTACTTTGCAGGGAAGCAGTATAAGGAATGGGCCAAAACAGTGCTTGGCTTCTTACACTTGCAAACACTGTGACCTTGAACAGATCGAGTAAGCCATACCACCGTGGTTACCTTATCTCTGAAACAATGAGGAGCAGGAGAATAATAACAGGTGAGATGGTTAGCATCACCAACTCAACGGACATGAATTTGGGCAAACTCTGGGAGATGGTGAAGCACAGGGAAGCCCTGGCATGCTGCAGTCCATGGGGTCACAGAGAGTTGGACACAACTTAGGGACTGAACACCAACAACACCTCTAAGAGTCCTGAGATGCAAATAAGATCATCAGTGGGAATGCCAGACACATTGTTGTAGCTGCAAGCTAGCCCTCAAATGCTATTTTCACCATCGTTGTTTTAAAAAAATTATGATTTTATTTTTTGGCCTTGCTGTGTGGCATGTGGGATCTCAATTCCTGACCAGGGTTGGAACCTGTGTCCCTTGCGTTGGAAATGCAGAGCCTTATGGTTTTTCCTGTGGTCATGTATGGATGTGAGAGTTGGACTGTGAAGAAGGCTGAGCGCCGAAGAATTGATGCTTTTGAACTGTGGTGTTGGAGAAGACTCTTGAGTCCCTTGGACTGCAAGGAGATCCAACCAGTCCATTCTGGAGGAGATCAGCCCTGGGATTTCTTTGGAGGGAATGATGCTAAAGCTGAAACTCCAGTACTTTGGCCACCTCATGTGAAGAGCTGACTCATTGGAAAAGACTCTGATGCTGGGAGGGATTGGGGGCAGGAGGAGAAGGGGACAACAGAGGATGAGATGGCTGGATGGCATCACTGACTCGATGGATGTGAGTCTGAGTGAACTCCAGGAGTTGGTGATGGACAGGGAGGCTGCTGCAATTCATGGGGTCACAAAGAGTTGGACATGACTGAGTAACTGAACTGAACTGAACGACTAGGCTGCCAGGGAAGCCCCTTCACCATCATTTCTGCCAGCCCATCACCACCAATGCTACTTACTCTGGCTCCTACTACTGCTAATATCCCTACTGCTATTTTTTAATCCAATGAACCTTGTCTGGAATGAATCTCCGATGGCAGGGCATGAGTGGTGGGGAGGAGGAAAGTTGATATAAGTAGTGCAAATCTTTCCATGCCACTTCCTAGTGGCTTCTACCTTAAACTTTGGGCCGATCTTACACTTTCAGTTGTTGTACTAAAATGTATTAAATTTGGCATTCCTTCCTTCTGATAGTTCACAGCACCTGATCATCTGCCATGAAAATGCTTTCCCAGGTCCCACTTCCCCTCATGCATGTGGGAAGTGCATTTTAGTGTGTTTCTTGCTCTGAAAAAACACTATCCATGTTCAGCCAATCTGTACGAAGCATCTAATGATATGTCAGATCTGGGGTCACACTCTGAGCTCTCAGCAAGAGGCATGGGCCTGCCACACCTGCTCTCGAAGAACTGTCAGTCTGTTGGGGAGACAAGGGGACAGATGAACATGACCTGAGGGGAAAGGACAAATTCTCCAAGATCATCGATGTGGAATTGAGCAAGGTCTTCCTTTCTCGGCTTCCCTCATTCCCCATTAGAAAACTCGAAGAGAACATTTCAAAAGAAGATGCTTCTAAGATTCCTGATGGAATCATTAAGAGGATTTGAAACATGCCAAATATAGGACAGCTGATATTGTCAGATTTTAGAAAACAATAAATGTGGATATCATCTGGGAAAAAAATGCGTGGAGATTTTTTTTGTTGCAGCTTGTGTCAAAGAGATTTCATGCTTAAGACTAGAACTTTGTAAGTTTAAAACTTAGAAATGGGAAAAGAAATTGTGTCCATGAGTAATAAGATAAAGCTTCGAACATATGGGTGTCAAGGTTTCTGTCAATCCTTGGCCAAACCCCAACCTGGGAGAATGTTAACTATCCAGTGACCAGGGAAAAGGAGGGTCTCCCCTGATCCTTTTTTCCATTGACGATGTGTGGAGTTTAGAAAATAAGGCCACCCACCCTTATGGGGAACCATGTGTGATGAAGATGGTAACCTCCACTGCAGGGCCCTGGCCTTGCCTGGGGTGGCTCTTTAACTGCAAAGTAGAGGTCGCAAATGAGGCAAACCGAGTGTTGGCTACGCATATGCTTTGTTCACACATGGTTTTACTAGCAACATTTTTCTGGCTTCTGTTTTTCTAAGAAAATAAGATCTGGAGCAGTACCTGCTTGCATTCCTACATGACTGGAAGAGGCTAGTTTCCAGTTGCAGAAGCCTCTCTCAACCAGAACAGGCTTCCACCGCATCTTATCCCACACCTGCTGTTGCTTGGCTTTGCTGATTTACATCACTTGCTTAAACCATGTAGGTATTTGAATTTGCAGCTCCTGGTCTAGAAAATTCTAAAGTAAGGGAGAATGGCTGGGGTTCCCAGGGTAGAAGCCTTCAGGACACCCTCAGAAATGGTGTGTGCTGCTCTGGCAACCAGGATGTTTTGCCTGATACTCTTGGATGTAGGCAGTGGTCCCCAGGGGAGAGACACAGAATCACTTTGGACTGGTTAGGCCATCAGAGACACTGCTTTTAGGGGACTTAGCCTCGTGACCGGTGATTAAGTATCTACCTTGCAGTGCAGAGGATGTGGGTTCGATCCCTGGTCAGGGAGCTATGATCCCACATGTTGAGGAGCAGCTAAGCCGGTATGCCACAGCTAGAGATCTGGTGATCCTGTGTGATGCAACAAAGATCCTGCATGCCACAACTAAGACCCTATGCAGTCAAATATATAAATATTAAAAAAAAATTAAAATAGACCCAGCAATCCCACTGCTGGGCACACACTGAGGAAACCAGAATTGAAAGAGACACGTGTACCCCAGTGTTCATCACAGCACTGTTTACAATAGCCAGGACATGGAAGCAACCTAGATATCCATCGGCAGATGAATGGATAAGAAAGCTGTGGTACATATACACAATGGAATATTACTCAGCTGTTAAAAAGAATGCATTTGAATCAGTTCTAATGAGGTGGATGAAACTGGAGCCTACTATACAGAGTGAAGTCAGAAAGAAAAACACCAATACATTATATTAATGCAAATATATGGAGTTTAGAAAGATGGTAATGATGACCCTATATGCGAGACAGCAAAAGAGACACAGATGTAAAGAACAGACTTTTGGACTCAGTGGGAGAAGGCGAGGGTGGGATGATTTGAGAGAATAACATTGAAACATGTATATTATCATATGTGAAATAGATCTCCAGTCCAGGTTCGATGCATGAGACTGGGTGCTCAGGGCTGGTGCATTGGGATGACCCTGAGGGATGGGATGGGGAGGGAGGTGGGAGGGGTGTTCAGTATGGGGAACACATGTATTATGGCTGATTTATGTCACTTTATGGCAAAAACCACTACGATATTGTAAAGTAATTAGCCTCCAATTTAAATAAGTAAATTAAAAAAAAAATTTAAAAAAGACCCTGCTGTGGGTGGGAGTACATGGAAAAGGCTGATGACTGCTGATTAAAAGAAGCCTTAGACATTGCCCTCTTTAAATCCTCCCAATACTAGGCTTAGGTGGACCCACCACCTGGCTCATTCATACACAAGCCCGGGAGCTTTGTCCCTGGACGAGGCTTGAGAGAAAGGATAGGATGGGTTTTGAAGAATGAGGAGAATTTGTAATGTTGGAGGAGATGGCGGGAACATTCCAGAAAGAGGGCACCACAGAGTGAAATACAGGTGGTTGGATGAGTGTGCCATGAGAAAGGGACACTTAGGAAACCAGACTGACAAAAGCAGAGGGAAAGAGTGGAAGTTGGCTAGTTGGCTCTTCAATCTGTTCTTTTTTTAAAAATGTTATTTATTAATATTTATTTAGGCCGCACTGGATCTTCATTGCTATGCAAGGGCTTTCTCTGGTTGCAGCAAGCAGAGGCTACTCTCTGGTTGCCGTGCGTGGGCTTCTTATTGCAAGTGGCTTCTCTTGCTGCAGAGGACAGACTCTAAAGTGTAGGCTTCGGTGATAATTGTGGCACATGAGTTCAGTAGTTGTGGTACACAAGCTTAGTTGCCCTGTAGCATGTGGAACCTTCCCTGATCAGGGATATAACCTGTGTCCCCTGCATTGGCAGACAGATTCTCAACCACTCAATGCTAGGCTGAAAATTTCTTGTTGCTCAGTCTCTTAGTTACATCCAAGTCTTTGGCAAATGAGACTGGTAAGGGAAAAAGAATCGTCCAGGTTGACTTGCCCCATTGCCCAAAGTCCAGTCTGAGTTTGATTTTGCTAATAAGCCAAAGGGGGATGAGTAGTTCCCAGTAAGCAATTCATGATGTCTTGGATGCTATGCTGAAAAATTGAGTTACTGGGTCATTCAGGAGGTATTCTCTGGGCATCAAAGAACTGTGGTATCGAGGTCAAAGCTGTACAAGAAAAGATTGGAGTAGTCATTGCATAGCCATAGAGGGAACCAAAGATGATAAATCAGATACATAAGACAACAGATTATTCAGTTTGAAGGAGAAAACTGAGAAGTAAGAAAAACTAATATTTATTAAATTTTCCATGGGTGTTTTCACTTATTCCTCCTAATGATTTCTTGATTCTCCAAATATTAAGCAGCAGTTTACCATGTGCTGATTTTCTCTGATGGCTCAGATGGTAAAGAATCTGCTAGCAATGTATGAGAGCCGGGTTCAATCTCTGGGTCAGGAAGATCACCTGGAGCAGGAAATGGCAGCCCACTCCAGTGTTCTTGCCTGAAGAATCCCACGGACAGAGGAGCCTGGCAGGCTACAGCCCATGCGGTTGCAGAGAGTCACGCATGACTGATTGCCTATCACTTTCACTTTCTCCGTGTGCTGAACTAGGCACTGGGATACAACGGCGAATAAAGCACACAAGCTGCTTCACTATTGAGCTTACAGGCTAGTGAAGGAGGCAAAATAATAACCAGAGGAACAAATAATGTCAGGTGGAAATAAGTGCAGTGAGGAGACATACAGCTCAACCAGGGGATGGAGAGTGATGAGAGATGTGTCACCAGGAAGCAGCTTCATCATCACCACTTTTCTGCCAGGGACACTGAGGCAGGCAGGCTGGGATCCAGAGCAGCCAGGCGGTAATTGGCAGAACCTGGCCTCTGATTCAGGTCAAGCCCCAGAGCATATAGTTGGGAAGTCTTCCAGCTGGGACCTGGGGAACCACTTAACGTCTGCCTTTAAGTGGAGACCAAGCATCTCATGTCGGACTCCACATATAAGAAGAAGGCAACCTCGATGGCATCAAGCTCCTTTGAATTTTGCCAGTCCGCTATATCAGGGACCAGCCACCAGGTTTTTGCCATGACTTCCTGGTCTTCACTGCCCAATAGTCATTGAAACACAGGGGCTGTGTTCCATTCTATGAGCTGTCTGGGCCAGCACGGGTTTGCAGGCAGGATGGAGAGACGGTTGAGGGGTTGTAGGCTCTAGACTCCAATGGCTTGGGTTTCAGTGCTTATTCTCTCACTCACTGGTGTATAAACTTGACAAGTTAGCCTCTGTGTGGCCAAGTGTCCTCCCCTGGAAAGCAGGACTAATCCTAATTTCTGCCTTAGTGCCTAGATGTGCAGTCTCTGAGGTAATACAGGTAATAGGAGCACAGAAAGCCCATAATAAATGCTCACTCTGTGTATTGGTTCTCTTAGTGTCTTTTATGGAGTCTTTGTCTCCTTTGATGTGTTCACATTTGCAGAGCTAGTCTCAGAAAAATGTATTATTTTTTTTCCATGCCGAAACCTCACATTCACACGTTTGTAAACTGTGAGCAGCCTGGTGGTGTGGCTAGGGATCATGTTCCCCCAGTGGCGCATTTCTAAAGCACAGCCTCCTCAGAAGTGTATCTTCCCATTTGACGTGCTTTTGCAGACTGCACAAAGTGAAACTGGTCAGAATCCTAATTGTGACAGTGGTCCAGAGCCAGAATCCAGTCATCTCGTTGACAAAGAACTTGGTACAGAGAACGGTAACCAGCTGTTCCCCATCTCCAGTGAGCAGAGAGTCAGAGGAAATGGGTTTAAGCTGCGTGAAGGATTTGGGTTGTTCATGCCAGAATTTCCTGACAGTGAAGATTGCTGAACTTTAGGACTGGATTAGAGAAAGAGGTTGGAGAATTCCCGTCTGTGGAGATTTTGCAAGCATATGTTTGTTTGTGTGATTACTACACACACTGCCTTCTACCAGCACTCTCTGCCTTGTCTCTCTCTCTGGTGCTTGGAACCAAATGAACTTTATCTGAAGGATGAGGGAGGAGGAGGCTGGGCTGAAGAAAAGGGAAGAGGCTGCCTGGTTAACTGGTCTTTGGCATTCTGGTGAGGACACATGAGCATCAACAACCTTGGGCTAGAAAGCCCACCTGGGCCAGATGAGATGCAAAGGTGGTCAGGTTTAAGACTTGGATGGACGTGGAGGACACAGGCTGGCCCTGAAGAAGGTAGACCCATAGGAGAATCAGCTGATTTTCATTGGAGGGTCGGTGGGAACTCACACTGTTGCCAGACTTTGATTCCCCAAAGGAGTATGAATTCTAAGGAGTTCGACAGTTCTGGCATGCATGCATGCTAAGTTGCATCGGTTATGTCTGACTCTGTGTGACCCTATGGACTAGAGCCTACCAGGCTCCTCTACCCATGGGATCCTCCCAGCAAGAATACTGGGTTGCCATTTCCTTCTCCAGGGGATCTTCCTGACCCAGGGATCGAATTGGCATCTCTGACATCCTGCATTGGCAGGCTGGTTCTTTACCACTAACACCACCTGGGAAAAGATTCTGACAACTAACTTTTAAAAAGCCAGTTACATATGGGCCAAGCCAAAGTAAGGAGGTCAGAATTCAAAGTGCAGGACTCTCTTCTGTGACCTTGGCTCTGTTGGTCTGGTCAGCAAGGAGGAGGTTAAGCCTTTCTCCAAGTTCAAACAAGCACTTGAAGCCACAGAATTCCTCTTTTAAAATGAGAACCTCTCGGGACTTCCCTGGCAGTCCAGTGGCTTAGACGCCTCACTCCCAATGCAGGGAGCCTGGGTTCAATCCCTAGTCAGGGAACTAGACCCCCCAGGCCGCAAATAAGAGTTCGCATGCTATAACTAAAGATCCCGCATGCTTCAGTGAAGAGAGAAGATCCCAAGTTCTGTAAATAAGACCTGGTGCAGACAAGTAAATAAATAAATATTAAAAAAAAAAATTAGTTTGTGAGCCTGTAAGAGTGAATAGGAAAATTTTCTTAAAAAATTTAAAAATTAAGATAAAATCAGGAACTCTATATTCACGGGTTGAACCATAAGAACTTGCTATTTTGTACCTCAAGAATGATCAAATATTGTTAATTTAATTTACTTCAATCTAAAGTAATCATTTACTATTCAAGAAAAATAATACTAAATGGAAACCATGTTTTTTCCTGCAGCATCAAAAACTGCTGCATCCTCTGGGTCATCCTTCTCTTCTCTTCCCATCTTCCTTGTCATTATAGGCTGCCACCTTTGTCACTCAGTGGTCATCAGTTTGACCAAACTCCGGGAGATGGTGAAGGACAGGGAAGCCTGGCATGCTGCAGTCCATGGGGTTGCAAAGAGTCTGACACAATTTAGCTACTGAACATCTTTCTACAAATATCATTAGTTTGAAATCATCTAGGCATAACTGAGGATAAGAAAATTGTTACTAGTAGACAGATGGCCATATTCTCAAAGCAGGAAGAGTTCTGTCTCAGCCAGGATCCATAATACTTCTGGGAGAAATTAGATTGCTTACCGATGGTTTCAGTCTCTTGAACACAAGGCATGTTGGGGGAGACATGAGTGGCAGACTGCCTCATAGGAACCAGAGAGGGAGCTTCCACCTCGGATGCCATGTTCCCTGCCCCCCCTCAGCCTGACCCCTGGGAAGCAAGGGTATGGGATGCCAAGTGTTGGTCATGTTAGAGGAGAAAGACGGATATTAGAAGAACAACCTTGATACCTCTCTGGCCTCCCAGTGTGTCCTAGAACTCCAACTCTGATGGAAGGATTTCTCCAGTCAGTTCTGAGAGCTCTCTGGATAAACCAGGTGACACAATTTTTTAACCATTTAGTTTACTCTCTGTGTGCATAGTCGGTTCAATTCTTTGCAACCCCATGGACTGTAGCCCCACAGGCTCCGCTGTCCATGGGGATCCTCCAGGCAAGAATACTGGAATAGGTTGCCATGCCCCCCTCTAGGGGAATCATCCCAACCCAGGGATCGAACCCAGGTCTCCCATATTGCGGGCTGATTCTTTACCGTCTGAGCCACCAGGGAGAATACTGGAGCGGGTAGGTAGCTTAACCCTTTTCCAGGGGATCTTCCCGACTCAGGAATTGAACCAGGGTCTCTTGCATTGCAGGTGGATTCTTTGCCAGCTGAGCCACCAGGGAAAGTTTACTCTCTACTGATTTATAATTAGCAGCTTTTTTTGGCATATTTTCTTTATAACATCAAAAAGGTTAATTGCAGTTCATAATTAATTGGAATTAATTGATTGGAACTCATAATTAATTGGAATTTCATCCTTGACCCAATTTCTTCACTTTTAGTAAAAGTAGCAAATGAGTAAAAACCATACTTAAGGGGGGAGTGCTGAAAGCAGAGACTTAATAAAACTTACTGAAGCAATATTCCAGAAACAACTTTCAGAATACCTACTATATCAATCATCTGAGGGGTGTTTTGAAGGAAGAGAAATGCCCTATAAAGTGACTTGTGTATTTTCTTCATGGGGCTTTAAAAAAAGTATAATCTATTCCTCATTATGTTGATGGTGAATATTTTGAAAGTCATAATTCTATTTCAAAAACAGCTGTGACCACACACGGCACTATCCAGCTGCCTCTTTATCTAGTCTAATAAGTATGTAAAAACTTATTTGGATGTGTCCAAGGAATCTAAACCCTCTTCACTGACTGTAGCTGGCTCAAAAACTGCAGAATCGCCTGAGGGCTGAGCCCAGGGCACAGCCACCCCTGGGTGCTTCCTTCTCTTATCAGAAGAGAAAGAATCCAGTGCTTCTTTGCTTTTCATAGACTGCTGCTTCAGCAGCTTTGTGCCTCAGATTTTAGACTGATGGTATTGCAAAGGTCTCACTGGAAGGACTTAGGCTGAAACTGAAGCTCCAATACTTTGGCCACCTGATGCAAAGAGCCAACTCATCGGAAAAGACCCTGATGCTGGTAAAGATTGAAGCCAAAAGGAAAAGGGGGCAGCAGAAGATGAGACGGTTAGACAGCATCACCAACTCAAAGGACATGAGTCTGTGCAAATTCTGGGAGATAGTGGAGGACAGAGGAGCCTGGTATGCTGCAGTTCATGAGATTGAAAATAGTTGGACACAAATTAGTGATTGAACAACAACATTGCAATGGCACTAAAAGTAAAAGGATAATATACACTGATTTAAAAATATGTTCTCATGTTCACTGAACAGGGATGCATGGAATCTTACTGCCTCAATTCAGTTCAGTTGCTCAGTCGTGTCCAACTCTTTGCAACCCCATGGACTGCAGCACGCCAGGCTTCCCTGTCCATTACCAACTCTCAGAGCTTGCTCAAACTCATGTCCTTCGAGTCGGTGATGCCATCCAACCATTTCATCCTCTGTCGTCCCCTTTTCCTCCCATCTTCAATCTTTCCCAGCATCAGGATCTTTTCCAATGAGTCAGTTTTTCACATCAGGTGGCCAAAGTATTGGGGTTTCAGCTTCAGCATCAGTCCTTCCAATGAATATTCAGGAGTGATCTCCTTTAGGACTGATTTCTCTTGAACTGGTTGGATCTCCTTGCTGTCCAAGGGACTCTCAAGAGTCTTCTCCAAAACCAGTTCAAAAGCATCAATTCTTTGGCGTTCAGCTTTCCTTATAGTCCAACTCTCACATCCATACATGACCACTGGAAAAACCATAGCTTTGACTATATGGACCTTTGTGGGCAAAGTAATGTCTTTGCTTTTTAATATGCTGTTTAAGTTGGTCATAGCTTTTCTTCCAAGGAGCAAGCGTCTTTTAATTTCATGGCTGCAGTCACCATCTGCAGTGATTTTGGAGCCCCCCAAAATAAAGTCTCTCACTGTTTCCACTGTTTCCCCATCTATTTCCCATGAAGTGATGGGACCGGATGCCACGTTCTTAGTTTTTTGAATGTTGAGCTTTAAGCCAACTTTTTCACTCTCCTCTTTCACTTTCATCAAGAGGCTCTTTAGTTCTTCTTTGCTTTCTGCCATAAGGGTGATGTCATCTGCATATCTGAGGTTGATATTTCTCCCAGCAATCCTGATTCCAGCTTGTGCTTCATCCAGCCTGGAATTTTGCATAATGTTTTCTGCAAATAAGTTAAATAAGCAGGGTGACAATATACAGCCTTGACATAATCCTTTCCCAATTTGGAACCAGTCTGTTGTTCCATATCCAGTTCTAACTGTTGTTTCTTGACCTGCATACGGATTTCTCAGGAGGCAGGTCAGGTGGTCTGGTATTCCCATCTTTTTAAGAATTTTCTACAGTTTGTTGTGATCCACCCACTCAAAGTCTTTGGGGGTAGTCAATAAAGCGGAAGTAGATGTTTTTATGGAACTCTCTTGCTTTTCTCTTGGAACTTACTGCCTAGGCATGGTTGTTTAGTGCCTGATAGGGTACAGCGATTCTCTCTGTTTATTTGCTGTTTAGCTAGCTGCACCAGGTCTTAGTTGCGGTACATGGAATCTTTGATCCCTGTGGTAGCATGCATTTATTTTTTAATTTTTTATTGGAATATAGTTACTTTACCATGTTGTGTTCGTTTCTGCTGTACAGAAAGTGAATTAGCTATACACGTACATATATCCCCTCTTTTTTTTAGATTTCCTTCCCAATCAGGTCATCACAGAGCACTGAGCAGAGTTCCCTGTGCTATATAGTATGTTCTCATTAGTTACCTATTTTATACATGACAGTGTATGTAATGTCAATCCCAGTCCCAATCCATCCCACCCCCATGCCACATTTGTTCTCAATGTCTGTGTCTCTATTTCTGCTTTGCAAATAGGTTCATCTACAACATTTTCCTATTTTCCACATATATGCCTTGATATATGATATTTGCTTTTCACAATGAGAGTTTTTGTTTGACTAGCTAGAAAGTCAGCCAAGTCTGAGCCTGAGTTACCTCCTCTGAAAGTGAAGTGATCAGACTAAGCAGTGGAACTTGTAAAAAACAGACCAAGTGAACCTCCCCCCAGACCTAGTAAGTCAGATTGTAAGAGTGGAGTCCAAACGTGTATATTTTGCACACCTGCCTGGGTGGTCATTATGAACTTCTGCATGGTTCTAAGGCCCCTTCCACCCAGAGCCTGTGGCTCACTCTTCGTTTCCGTGTCTGTTCGCTCAACAAGTGTTTCTTGTGTGCTTGCTATGTGGTGGGCAGAACATGGCCGCTATGCTGGATGTTAGGGTTTCCACAGGAAGTCAGAGGTCAGGCTTCCTGCTTTCCAGGTGCTTGCAGTCCAGTGTAGGCAAGGAAACAAGTCCAAGGGTAAAAAGCACTCAAGTGGGGTACAAATTAGAAAGACGATATCACAGAGTCACACAATGCAGCTGAGGAGAAAGTCGCCAGAGAAGGCATCTCGCAGGGGAAACCCTGAGGGGCTGGCATCTCAAAGATGAGAAGGAGCCAGCCACACAGAGACCTGCTCAATAAAGAAGATGGGAACTGCTCATCATGCTGAAGGACAAGTAGTGAACGAAGGCCAGGGTGGCTGGTCTATGAATCGAGGTGGGCAGAGACACAGGAAAAAAGAGCAGTGGTCAGATCTCAGGCCCTTGACCATGCTCAGACATTTGGACTTTATTCTGAGTGCACTGAGAAGCCACTGGGGATGGAGGTGGTTCAGTCTGCTTGTTTTGAGATGTGAATCGATTCTCTTTGATTGATATTTGAATAAAGTCATTTTGGCTGTTCTGTCATACTTGACAGGTGGATTTATGAAATTATTGCTTGATATTTGATCAGTTTGGCTACTTTTCACCTTTTTAAAATGTGGTTTTTGTTTATTCACAAAGCCGTGAAGCTGTGTAGATTGTACATCATTTACTATCTGCTTTTTGAATTTAAGGATAAGTTGATTCAAGTTGCAAACACATGGCTATATAAGAAATCATAGTCCCAAGAACAGAGTGAGTATAGGAAGGCTTGGTGGGACCTCAAGGAAAACACACCAACTCTCTTAATTCAGCACTTCCAATAGAACTTCCTATGAAGTTGGGAAGGTTCTGTATCTGTGCTTGTCCACATGCGTAGCCATTACTCACATGTGGCTGCTGAGCCCTTGAAATGCGACTAGTACAACTGAGTAACTGGAATTTTTATCTAATTACATTTACACTTAAATAGCCACATCTGGCTACAATACTGGCCAGTACAACTGCAGAGCAACTTACAAATTCACAGTCTTATCTGAGATCATTCTCCCTATCTCCCCTACCACCCCAGCTTCCAAAATGTTGGAAAATTTGAAGCATCTGCTATACAAATTGTTGTATTTAAACTTAATCCTCACTACAAAGGAAAAATTGCTATGTTCCCATAGGGAATCCAGATGACAGAGGTTCCACATATAGGATGGGGAGCCGTTCTGGAAACACATCTGAGCGGCAGTCTACTTGGTTGGCACCAGACGTGGGTGACATCTGTGCACTCAGAGGAGGGCAAAGTAAACTCATGAGCTTGGCCTCAGCTTCACGGCTCACACAGAATAAAAATAATTCCAATATTTTGAGAGGGCCTGATGAGTATGGTTGCTTCTCCTGCTCACACTGGGGTCCCATGTGACACAAGAGCAAAATCACCCCTTCTAATAATCTGTCACCAAACTATCAGTTGAGAAGAATCAAAGAGCCGTGAAAGATTCTTTAAACTCTTACTGTTCAACTCATTAAATTCCTCCTCTCCCTAAAGGTCCATTTAAGCTGTTTCTGTTATTTAAAAAAAAAAAGTCTTCAGCAGCTTGTGGTTTTTTTTCTTGAGAATTTGCTTTTCCATGAAGAAAGACTGAGGACATGAGGAGAACAGAGAATGAGATGGTTGGAAGGCATCATCGACTCAATGGACATGGGTTTGAGCAAGCTCCGGGAGATGGTGAAGGAGAGAGAAGCCTGGCATGCTGCAGTCCACGGGGTTACAGAGTCGGACACGACTGAGCAACTGAACAGCAACAACAGGAGAAGAAAAGTAGCCCGAGAGGACCTTTAAGCTTTATGAATGTTGTAAAATATTCAGTGTTGTTTTTTTCATTGTTCTTTATTTCCTGTTTTTCTCTTTTTTTCAATTATCATGTTTTGTAAATACAAGGCATACATGAAGGCAAGCACAGTGAAGATGCTTCTTATCCTAAAACTTCTTATACTTTTACAGCAAAAAAAGATCCTTAGCATTAATTATGTATGAAGCTATGAAAAGATGGGCTGGCCTTTAATGAATAATTAATATTTACCTATAAAATATGACATGCTCAGGAGAAAACCACAAATATTCACTGACTGCATGACAAACTTAGAAGAAAAAAATAATTGACCTCTAAAATGGTTCAGTTTTAGGACACGTGCACAAATGGAGAAAAAGATTCCATAGGTCAAAGTAGTTTTTCAAGATATTTATTGAGCTAAAAAAGCATTACCTTTTCTTGTACTTTCACTTTCTTTTTATTAATTTTAGGCTGCACTGGGTCTTTGTTGCTGTGTTTGGGCTTTTCTCTAGCTGTGTCAAGCGGGGGCTACTCTCCAGTTGCAGTGCGTGGGCTTCTCGTGGTGGTGGCTTCTCTTGTTGCAGAGCATGGGCTCTAGGGTGAGTGGGCTTCAGTAGTTATAGCACTTGGGCTCAGTGGTCGCAACTCCTGGGCTCTGGATAACATCTCAGTAGTTGTGGCACAGTCTTAGTTGCTCCGTGGCATGTAGAATCTTCCCAGATCAGGGATTGAACACGTGTCTCCTGCATTGGCCAGCAGATTCTTTACCACTGAACCATCAGGGAAGCCCACAAAGCATTACATTGGATAGATTTTGTCCTCCTACCTTGACATATCAGTCTTCATGTGACTTGGAAAGCTAGGTTCATAGTTAAAATTCTCAGACCCCAGAGTTCCTCGCTGGCATGCGGTGGCATCAGGGAGCCAGCCTGTCACTGCCTGGGGCTGCACAATGGATTCCTGTGTGCCCAGTCTGCTTCCTCACACTAGCCAGCTCTCGGGTCTAGGGGAGTGCACACGGTGCTCACGCTGCCCAGCTGGCTCAATAGGTAACAGAATGCGCCTGCAGTGCAGAAGACATGGGAGACTCGAGTTCCATCCCTGGGTCAGAAAGATCCCCTGGAAGAGGGCATGGCAACCCACTCCTGTATTCTCACCTGGAGAATCCCTTGGACAGAGGAGCCTGGCGGGCTACAGTCCATGGGGTCACAGAGTAGGAACCAACTGAAGTGACTGAGCACGCACGCACACCAGTGGTCTCATTTACCCTAGGAAGGACGACCCTGGGGGAGAGACCTGCAGAGGCCCTGCCTGCAAGCTCTGGCATTTGGGCAGGGAATGCTGGGCCACCAGGTGTCTGGAGAAGGATCTAGCAGCCTGAGCATCTTCTCTTGCTCAGGGAAGAAGGACACAGCTGGAGGAGGATCAGAGTGGGGTGTCTACATCACAGAGTCCAGGACACGGACCCTGCAGCCTGGGTCTAAGGGCAGCATGGAAGCTTTCATATTTTAAGAGCCAGTGACCATTTCAGTACTGCCCTGTTGGAAGAAACTCTGTTTCCTAACATGCCCCTTAAATCTCACCATCCTAGGACAATAGAGCAGTCTCTTACTGGAGGTGCCCTTCAACATCTGGTTCTACAAGTGGTCTCTTTTGCAGTGGGAATCATGAATTTTCAGTTTGGTGTTTCCAAGACTCCTGAGGGCTTTTATTTCTATTTTTAAGTTTTCTTGAGATACAAGTCACATACCATGCAATGCGCCTATCTAAATGGTTTTCAGTATATTCAGAGTTGTACAACTTTCACCAGAAGCCATTTTTAGAGCATTTTCATCCTCCTAAAAAGAAACTCATCTGCATTAGCGCCCCTCCCCCTTTCCTCCGCACTTCAGCTCCAGCCATGGGCAACCACCGATCTACTTTCTGTCTTAAAGTACTTTTCCCCTTTCATGTGTCCATAGGCCTAGAGAGCACTGTAAAACCTTAGTACATCCATCCAATCTTACTTTTCTCATCAGATGTGGATTTGTGCTTCTCCAACTTCAATGTGTGTGTGAATTCCCTGGGGAATCGGGTTAAAATTCCCAGGGATTCCCCAGGTCTGGGGTGGACTTGATATTCTCAACTGCTATCAAGTGATGCCCATGCTCTGGGTCTGGGGATCACATTTCAAAGGATAATGGATGATGCTGAAGTCATTATTTTAACTGGAGTAACTTCCATTTCCTGGGCTTCCCTGGTGGCTCAGAGGATAAGGAGACTGCCTGCAATGTGGGAGACCCAGGTTTGATCCATGGAGAAAGAAATAGCAACCCACTCCAGTATTTTTGCCATGGGAAAATCCTATGGACGGAGAAGCCTGGTGGGCTAAAGCCCATGGGGTCGCAAAGAGTTGAACAGGACTGAGCAACTAACACACAAAAACAGCCTCCATTTCAGACAGTGTGGCAACGACTTGTGATTTCAACTGGCTTAGGATGGCAGGTTTACATCCCATCTTAGAAAGTGGTGTGGGGCGGGTAGGGGGAGGAAGTGTGTGTGTGTGTGGTGTGATGCAGTGGGCAGAGCTTTGCATACATGGACCTCTGTCTACCATTCTGAAATGAGGCCTGTGAGGACCCCAGGCCTCCTTTCTGTCTTTTCTTTCAACCTGTGTTCACCCTGCTTTGTCAGCATCCTCGTGGAAGCGGGCAGAGACACTCCATGGTTTACTTTGGTCTGGTTCCCTTCCTCATCGGGGCTGCACACCCACGTTTCTCTGACCATCTCTGCCTCAGGGTCATCAGTTCTGGTCACACACCGCTTTCTGGAAATAGTATTCTAGGAAAAGAAATGAGAAGCACATTTTCCACACTGTGGTACTTTCAGTGAGCTCTGTGTCCTCTGGTGTAGGAGCCGCGGTCTCCGCTTGCGGGGGAGGCCTCTGAAGCATGTGTCCCTCGGTGACAGAACTGAGCTGCAGCCCGAGGGTTCGTTTGGGGTGGGTCTCGACACAGCCTGTGGCATTCGGCCGCCTTCCATGGAGGAACTCACTTTCTCTGGGTTTCATCAACTTGTTTTTGTTCCTGTGGTTTCTTGCTAAATAACTGTATCCTCAGATCCCACACGGCAGAGCCAAGGCCAGAAACAGAAACCGAGCTTTCTTCATCTTCCACGATGGTCCACGGAGGCCCTGGGAGCACCGATGGGGAACCCGGAGCCCAAGAGGCTCACCCCGGCCTGCGGGTGGCAGAGGCAGGTTGTGTATGAGACCCTCTAAGAGCACAGCTTGAGAAGTGGTTTCCCGGCTGTGGTACAAGGGTGTCTGACCTCTCCTGAGACACATGTCAGCCTGCAAAGATGGGGGAATCACAGAGAAAGGATGAGAATGTGAGCACAGAGTGGGCCATGCAGAGCACACCTCTGATCATGACACTTCCTTGCTCAAACACTCTCAGTGGTCCCCCATTACCTACATGATAAACCCATCCTCCTTGTTACCGCCTTTAGGACTCCGCTCTCTGGTTCTAGTCACCCCTTCCAGCCTTGCTGCCTACGATCCCTGCTATAAATGCCTTATGCTCCAGGCATGTGGACCAGGTTCTCTTCCAGGAGCACTGTGTCTTGCTGCATCCATACCTCTCCTCAGGCTGTTCCTTCAGCTAGAATGTCCCTGTTCCCTTTCTCTTTCTGTTGCAGTTCCAGCCTCCTGCCAGGACAGCTCCCTTTCCTCCTCCTCTATAATATCTTTGTTTTTTAAATCTTCTCATCTACTTTCCCTCCTCTGTGCTTTCTCCTATAACCAGACACTTCTGACACTATCCTTAGTATTTATATGTGTGTGTGTTAGTCACTCAGTCGTGATGGACTCTTTGTGACCCCATGGACTGTAGCCCGCCAGGCTCCTCTGTCCATGGGATTCTCCAGGCAAGAATACAGGAGTGGGTTGCTATTCCCTTCTCCAGGGGATCTTCCTGACTCAGGGATTGAACTTGGGTCTCCCGGATTGCGGGCAGATTTTTTTACCCACTGAGCCACCTGGGAAACTCCTTACTAAAACCGTGCAAATACAGCTACCATCTCTTGAGCTCACACTGTGTCTGGTGTGGTGTAGTATGGTTTACATAAGTAACTTTTTTTTATCTTCTAAGGGCCTCTGCAAGGGAGCTGGTATTATATCTACTGCACAGTTGAAAAATTCAAACTTCCCCAGAGTTGCCCAAGGCTGGTGATTCTTACCAACTGAACTATGAGGGAAGCCCTCGTAACTGTGGCCATTAGGCCACCTTAAACTGTATCCCTGATGCTTCTGCAAAATCTGGCAAAGAGACTTGAAGTCACCAGAAAACAAAACAAGCAAGCCCCAGTAAGACCAAAAAATGCAGACAGGTGGTCTCAGGGAATGTTGTCGCTGTTGCACGGTTATCATTGGCAACATTGAGGAATGAGCAAGGTGAGACAGCATCCATGGAACAGTACCTCTGGGGGCTCTAACAGAAGTGGGTGGGAAACTCCACTAAAGAGGTTCTTGGGTGATAAGATTCTTGGTCATCCAACCTGTGATGTGTTTGCAGTCTTGGTCCATCCTGGGAGTTGCTATAAGAATGGGTGTGTAAGAAGGGGGAGGGGGGTCACAATAAAGGTGGAACAAAAAAAACTTAAATGGTTAAACCTTACCAAAATCATGATGTAAAATAATATAGAGAAATGCTTACAATACAATAAATAATACTTAAAATTTTAAGATTCAGTAGAATCTCAATTTTTGTAAACACAGGCCACACGCTTGGGCACCAGAGAGGAGAAAGACCAATGGGAATATTCATAGGGGTTGAATCTGAGGGTTAGGATACTGGGTAATTTTTACTTTGCACAGCTTTTGAAATCCTGCATGTTCTAGAGTGAAATGTGTTCATCAGAAGAATAACAAGTGATCATCAGATAATCAGGAAAAAAACAAATGATATAAAAAGCCCAAATTTTAACTCAAAAAATTAAAAGTGAAAACAAAACAAAAAACAGCCCTCACAGGGCATAAGGAAATCAGTGTGCCCAGAAACAGGCTGGGTGGGGAGGACCATTGTTCTCACCCAGCATGGCTTTCTTCTTAATGTTCTTTTATGCGTGTATGTACAATTTCAAAGCTTTTCCTAAGTTTATTTTTGTGACCAGTGGCTTTAAACTTGCTAAGAGATAGGCTTCCAGAGGGAACTGTGGTTTGAAAATGTGACGGAAATTGATGGAACCTCCCAAGAACTTTTGGTGTAGACAAGGCCTTAGAAGCGTGCAGGGAGTGAGACCCTCTCAGCAGAATGCCCCATCCCTGCTTTACCTGCGATACCCATCACCATGTAAGAACAGTGCCCCAGAGAGGGGCAGGGAGGGATCAAGAAAGAAAAGCTCACTGCGGTGGCTTCTCTCATCGTGGAGCACTGGCTTTAGGGTGCGCGGGCTTCAGCAGTTGCAGCACGAGGGCTCGCTGGTTACATCTGCTGGGCTCTAGAGCAGGAACTCAGCAGTTGCGGCGCACAGGCCTAGTTGCTCCACGGCATGTGGAAAATCCCGAATCAGGGATCAAGCCTGTGTCCCCCGCACTGGCAGGCAAGGTCTTAACCACTGGGCCACCGGGGAAGCCTTGTTTTTAAATCTCCGTACATAAAAGGTCACCAAGGAGAAAACTTAAGATGTATCTGAATAGTTTCTTACATTTTGGTGATGCCTTTTTAAAAGGAAAAACATTATTTTTAATTGATGTATAATTGACAGATAACATTAATTTCAGGTGTACAACAGTGATTTAATACTTGTATATATTGCAAAATGATCATCGCAGTAAGACTAGTGTCCATCACCACCCATAGATACAGAATTTTTTCCCTTGTGGTGTAAACCTTTATGATTTACTCTCAGCAGACTTTCAAATATGCAATTATGGTCTTATTGACTGTAGTCACCATGGCTGAACAGTAATTCCCCATGACTTATTTATTTTATAAATAGAAGTTTATATCTTTGACCCCCTTTACCCATATTTTGGTGGTGCCTTTATAAATGTTTAGCAAATGTTTCTTGAAGGGAATTAGGAGTGGGTGAGTTCATGCTGCCAGGTTAGAGCAGAACTGAGTCAGTCCTTCCAAGTTCTGAGTTCTGAGTATGTGCATCTGGGTAGGGGGTAGAATTCCTGCATTAAAACTAACAAACCCAAGCTTATAAGACTCCTTCTTGAACATCCTATAGCTCGTCCAAATGTCCTTTTGATAAGTTAATATAAATGAATCAGAAACATCTGCATCAGAAATCTCGCTGAACACACCAGGGCTTAACAATTAAATGGAAGAATGTTTGGCACAGTGTGGTTCAGGTTTTAGCAGATCCAAACTGTTTTGCAAAACAGTTGTTCTGAAGACATTCTGAGAATTTAAAAGGCAGCTGGTTCTCCCACCCGCTCTAAAAATGAGAGTGGTGATTTCTGTTCTTTGTGTCGGCTCTGGTTGCTCTTACTGACTGTGGAGGGACTTCTCCTTGCAGAGGCCCTGTCTCTGGTCTCTGCCAAGTGCTGTCCTCCCCTCTCATTCTCTCTTTCCTCTTTCTCTCAATCCTACATCTGGGTCCTCAGCAGATACTCTGTGCTTCAGGCACAGTTCTAACAGCGATGACGAGGCTGCATTTTGTCGAGTCGTGAGATCCAGTTCTAGGTTCAGGTCGAGCATCGTTGTCGCCCTGGTTCACAGAATTTAATAATCCTTGTCCCTTTCACCCTTGCTGATGGTGCCCAATATGAGAGCTGGTCTCTGGGGAAAAGAGAAAGAAACTATCAAACATTCAGAGGAGGAGCTGAAATCTGATGGATGGTCCAGAGGAAAGCAAAGCTCAAATTGTGGAAGAGGCTACAACGAAAACGCCACTGTAATAAAAGCCACGTTCAGTTCAGTTCTCTTGAGCCTCCCTCTTGTTCTGGAACACAGACTGAGTGATCCCAGCAAATGCCAACGAAGCAGATGAAAGTGATTAGCGTGCCATTCCCTTTCAAGCTCTTTTATTCGAAGAAGTTGTCCTTCCATTTTAATTGACTTTCAGTCTCGCCATCGTGAAATTTTAATCACCCGAGCACGGAGACGACATCTCAGATCACCCAACTCGTAATTCTATCTCAACTGCAAGATGAAAGAGGACACCCTCATGCATTCTTGTCCCTTCTGTTTTCCCCTTCAAGGGACACTGTCAATCTTCCTTAGGCTTCTTGAGTGATCATCATTTAATTTTCTTTGGAGGTTGCAAAGTCTTGATTTCCTAAACTGAAAAAAAAAACAAAAAAAAACAAAGAGTAATTAAAAGTGATGGAAGCATATTAGGAAAGAGATGGAAATTCAAGCAAATGGACGTCTACCTCATTGGGCAAACAATGCAACTCCACCCCCAGTGGCTTTTAAGTTTAGCACTGCTAGTTAATATTTCTCCACTAGGTTTAAGAAATTAAAAACAAAAGAATTAAAGCGTGGTTTTTTCCCTTGGCTTCAGAGCCAAAGCTTGTTTTAGTTTTCCCAGAGTTCAAATAATGAAATTCTTATTTGGAACCTTTCAGGGACTTGCTGTTATTCTCAGCCGAGATGCCAAACCTTGGCTTGATCTCGCTTCTGCTCTTAATTTCATCTCCTCTCTTTTTCATCTGCCACGTCCTGGCTCACAGGCTTGGTTCCTCCTTTGGGGCCTTTTGCTAAGTGGTCTTTCTAACCCTGGACCCCAAAGGAACCAGCTCATTTCCCGATGCAGGGCTCAGCTCAAATGTCTCCTCCTTGGAGAGCATCCCCCAACACACACAAATCATTTGGTATCACTTGATCCTGCTTTCATTTCGTCATAGTGCTTATTGCTAAGGCTTGTTGTCAATTTTCCATCCCTAAAGTGTAAAATGGCTGAGTGGTAAAGAATCTGCCTGTAGTGCGAGAGATGCAGGAGGCGAAGGTTCAGTCCGTGGGGTCGCAAAGAGTCGGACACGACTGAAGTGACTGAGCACAAAGTCTAAGCAGTGAATACATGATCTGTGTAGATGTGGCCTCTCTCTACAAAAGATTTGCCACTTTCAATTAAAACAAAAAGGGGGGCATTGCTTGGTTTGTACTTGGCGTGTTAACATGCTAGTTGCTGTTTTATAATAACTTGGAGTGTTTATTTTACAAATGCTCCATCTCTGCAATGTGTTCTGACATGTCCACCAAAGCTAGGCTTTCAGAGGGAGCAGGACCCAAACCTGACAGTGTAGGCTGTAATGAAGAGGCGTCAAATTCCTTAGATTTGCCCTTCCTCATCTCTAGGCTCTAGATTAGAAATTCTTACCACGTGGCTCAGTAGTGAAGAATCCGCCTGCCAATGCTAGGAGCCACAGGAGATGAGGGTTCAATTCCTGGGTTGGGAAGATCCCCTGGAGAAGGAAATGGCAACCCACTCCAGTATTCTTGCCTGGAGAATCCCATGGACAGAGGAGCCTGGTGGGCTACAGTCCATGGGGTCGCAAAGAATCAGACACGATTGAGGACGCACGTGCAGAACATGGGCAAGGCTAGAGTTTTAGTCCCGAATTGCCTACCTTCCAGGACACTTCTCCCACCATGGAAGGTGTTTCTCCGGAGGCCCCAGTCTCCATAAATGACTGTTAGATTGGAGACTAGGATGATGTCCCTTGCCTCCCAAAACTGCAAGCACATGAAGTGGTTCCCACCTTGGAAAATGATGCCAAGGTGACAGCCCCCGGGAGCTGATGAGAAGAATCCGTGTGTAGGTTGAATGTATAGCAGATGTAACTAGAAATGACAAAGGCTTTCCCAAGTTGGGTTAAAAAAGCAGTTTAGAATTCCAAAAACCATTGATTTTAATGGAATACTCTCCTCATAGGTTTTTTTTTTTTTTTTTAATAATTTTTGTTTATTTTTGGCTGTGCTGGTTCTTTGTTGCTGCGTGGGCTTTTCTCTAGTTGTGGGGGCCACTCTCTAGTTGCTGTGTGTGGCCTTCTCATTGCGATGGCTTCTCTTGTTGTGGAGCATGGGCTGGAGGACACTCAGGCTTCAGTAGTTGTGGCACATGGGGTTAGTTGCTCTGTACCATATGAGATCTTCCTGGATCAGGGATTGAACTGGTGTCCCCTGAATTGGCAGGCAGATTCTTTACCACTAAGCCACCAGCGAAGTCCTCTCTTTTTAAAAAAATTTTATTTATTTTTAATTGGAAAATAATTGACTTACAATATTGTTTTTTGCCTTATATCAACACGAATCAGCCATAGGTATACGTATGTGCCCGTCCTCTTGAACCTCCCTCCCACCTCCCACCCCATCCCACCCCTCTAGGTGGTCACAGAGCACCAGTTTGAGCTCCCTGCATCATACAGCAAATTCCCACTGACTATCTAATTTTACATATAGTATTGTATGTGTTTCCATGGTACTCTCTCATCTTACCCTCTCCTTCTCAACCCCTCTCTTCTTAGTTTTTATCTTTTCCTCAAAAAGTAAAAAAGTGTTGCCTCTGTCTTAGCAGAGAACATAAGGACAGATACTCCGGCCTGCAGAGCCAGAGAACCTTGTCTCCAAGCCAGGATTCGGACGGTGGTACAAGAGCCCTTTTTAGGGAAATGAGATTTCTTTTTCTGTGATGGTCTGAGAGGTTAGGAATGTTTTTCACGCTTTAGGGCTCTTTGACTAATTTTGAATTTGTCATCCAGGAATTTATGCAAACCCTTCTCAGAAGAAGGCAGGGAGCCTGGGACGGCTTCTTTTCTTTCTGCATCATCAGTGGGTCGGGTGATCCGCTGCTGTCTCGGTGGGATGCCTCTCCCTCGTGCGCTTCCCGTCAGTGCCTCCTGTGGTTGAGGGGCACAGCGGGCCCAGTCCCTGCACTCAGGTTGCTGTGGGTCCTCCATGGATTTGCTAACTGCTGCCTCTGGCTTGTCACCAGCGTTTCTACCTGTCACTTTGATCATGCTCTCTTACTCTCCAACTCCAGTTGAGGCTTCCTCCAACACTGAGAATTAAACCTAAGAACCTTCCTTCTGGGTTTAAAACCCTTCACTGGGACTGTCCTTGCCCCTTGCTACTCAAAGTGTGGTCCATGGGTGGGCAACCTGGCAGTATCTGCATCACCTGAGAGCCCAGTAGAACCCGCAACCCTGCCGCAGGTGAACTGCATCAAAGTCAGCACTTTTAACAAGATCCAGGTGAGTCACGTGTGTGTGAGAATGGAGAAATGCTTTCTGCGAAATCCTCCCTGCTACCATCATCATTCGTGGCCATCAAGTAGGTCTTAGAGCAACATTTCTCCGCCTGGCTCTGACCTGATGCTTGGCATATAGCAGAGCAGCACACTCCAATTTAATCTTCCCAGTGTCTCCATGTGGTATGTACTGTTGTTATTCCCACTTGCAAAAGGGGAAACTGAGGCCTTTGGGAGATGCTCATTCAGGTAGTGAGTGCTGGAGCAGCCTGGATTTAATCCAAGACACTCTGCCTCCAGAGTTCATGTGCCTAACTATCGGCTCTGCACCCTCCCCTTTTCTGGACTCTTCCCTCCAAGTCTATTAGCTCTGGACTCTCTTGCCTCTTTCTCATTGGTCTGTAAAACTTCTCTAAAGCAAAGCCATGTTGAAGGAAATGCTGCTGTCTGGTGTCTTCTAGAAAAGCTTTGAGTCCTAAAGTTATTTTTAAGGAAGATTGTGCTGTACTCTGTAGAGATTTGATCTCTCAGCCAAGAAGAAGGAGCTCTTTCTACTGCTTCCAATTTAATACAGGCCACGTGGAGCCTCAGATATTACCCTCCCTGTATGTGAACTTCTGGCTGTGTTGAGATAGAGTAGTATCTCAAACTTGACCTTTGGAAGAATCCTTACATTTACAACTCTAAATCAGAAAAAAAAATGGAGATAATTCATATGACCTTCAATGACATTGCAGAGTTTATCAAGTCCTTTGAAGACCTTAAGGTCAGAATGTTTATAGCCTGTATACTCAAGGCCAGAGTTTCATTACAGGAGGTTAGCTATATGAGGTCAGGAAGAGATTAAGGTCAGTGGTTTTCAAACTGATTATTGAACTGCTTTGAGGGAATATTCCAGAGAAAACTTGGAGGCTGTGGTGTGAGGTAGTGTCTGAGCTGAAAGAGAGGTTCTCTGGGCCCCACCTCACTTTCAACCAATTAGTTTCAATTTTACATCATTTTGTATAATACGTCCTGGGGTAACATTCTGTTTAATGGGCCCTTCCCTATTTAGGGTTTTCCTGGCGGCTCACACGGTAAGATCCCTGGGTCAGGAAGATCCCCTGGAAAAGGGAGTGGCCACCTATTCCAGTATTCTTGCCTGGAGAATTCCATGGACAGAATTCTCTTTTTATATTTTAAAAGCCAATTAAACTACTCCATCCTTTGCAGTTGAGGCTGTTGAGGTTCAAAAAAGCAAATTGACTTCCCCAAGGTCATGCACTGTTTTGGCCAAAAGCTATTTCTTGTATTCCTCCTTTGAAAGCTCAGACGCTGTGCCAGCTGCCAAGTCTGCTGGGCATTCACTTCTTTGCTCTCTGGGTCAGCCCTTCTTACAGTCAGTGGTGCTGACCTGGCCATTTTTCCTTTGCATTTAGGACTCCTCTGTGTGTGTTTGGAAAACCAAACACCATTCAGGTGTTTTAGGGGCAAAGCTAAGTCAAGAAGTCATATATTGGCAGCATTCTTTGTCTTCATCTTGGGGTGAAGCTGTATGGCTGTCTCACTGTCCTGACTTAGTTAGAACACAGAATATTCTGGTACCTGCAAAACAGAGCAGCTGTTCTCCCCTCCAAACATTAGTTTACCAAACCCCCCATTTTAGGAGAATGTGCATTTGAGGAATGTGTGACCAAAAGGGAAAGATGGCATTGAAAGACTGAGATCATGTATTTTTCCCTGCTCGTGCAAAAACATTTTTTTCTTTCATTTTCAGGAAAATAAATCAATAGGTGAAACAGACAAATGAGAATTTCAGTGACAGTTTACAGTTAGTAATGATGGATATATGGGTAATTTCCATCATATCATCTGTTGTTTACTAGAAACTTCTTTAAGGCAGATGATTGGCATACTAAGAGATGTTTTATTTCTAAAAATAGCTCTTCACCCACCTGTATGTTCAGTGCTTGTCCTGATCTTTTGTTTAGAAAATTGGGTGCTAATCACTGCCTCCCTCCTGAGTCTGGGCCCCAGAAATGCAGCCCCACTGCCTGGGATGTAAGCCCTTTGTGTGTGGCCAGTTATGTGGAATGTAGATGTTTCATTCCGGGACTTGATTTTCTGTCAGTTTTTCTCTCTTCTCTCTGCCATTCACTTTACCTACTGTTTCTTTCTCTAACCCCAGTTTCTGCTCCCTCTAATTGTTCCCAGTGGAACCAACACATGCTCTGGAACTAAAATTCTTCTTTACAGAGATATACTAAAGTGATACACACTGTGATCTCCTACAAGGGAAACTTAGATTCTTGTTCTGAAAAGACAAGTACTTAATTATTTATAGTATGTATAATTCCTAAGAATTTGGAGGCAAATATTGGCTCTCAAGATATTTAGTTACATATAGAGATGTTACCTAAAAACTCCTTTGGCTGCCCTATATACATGTTGGAGGCTTCCCTGATAGCTTAGTTGGTGAAGAATCCTGCACCAAAGGAGATCCCGATTTGATTCCTGGGTCAGGACGATCTGCTGGAGAAGGGATAGGCAACCCACTCCGGTATTCTGGCCTAGAGAATTCCATGGACTGTATAGTCCATGGGGTCACAAAGAGTTGGACACGACTGAGCGACTGTTACTTCACTTCATATACATGTTGATATTTTTAATTTCACTTTTGCTTTTTGTTTCTAAGATTTAGAGAGGATTCAGTTCTCCACCAAAAAAATAGTTCCTAAGAGATTGTACAAAGCATGCCTAAAGATATTAATTAGTTACATGTAACATTACTTTGCCAACAAATGTGTGTCTAGTCAAGGCTGTGGTTTTTCTAGTGGTCATGTATGGATGTGAGAGTTGGACTGTGAAGAAAGCTGAGCGCTGAAGAATAGATGCTTTTGAACTGTGGTGTTGGAGAAGACTCTTGAGAGTCCTTTGGACTGCAAGGAGATCAGCCCTGGGTGTTCTTTGGAGGGAATGATGCTAAGGCTGAAGCTCCAGTACTTTGGCCACCTCATGCGAAGAGTTGACTCATTGGAAAAGACTGATTGATGCTGGGAGGGATTGGGGGCAGGAGGAAAAGGGGACGACGGAGGATGAGATGGCTGGATGGCATCACTGACTTGATGGACATGAGTTTGAGTGAACTCCGGGAGTTGATGATGGACAGGGAGGCCTGGCATGCTGCGATTCATGGGGTTGCAAAGAGTCGGACACGACTGAGCAACTGAACTGAACACTAAAGCAGTTTTCTGTCTTCTTTGGCAAATTTTTTCATTATTTACTAAGATTAAGGTATTGAACTTAGTCTCAGATAGGTCTCTAGGATAGGGTATGGTTGTTGCTGATTGTTTGTCATGTAACTCTTAAGTGTTTATTATTTAAGTGTTAGTCACTCAGCCATTTCTGACTCTGTGACCCTATGGACTGCAGTCCTCTAGTCTCCTCTGTCTATGGAATTCCACAGACAAAAATACTGGAGTGGGTTGCGTGCCCATCTCCAGGGGATCTTCCGACCCAGGGATCGAACCCAGGTCTCCTGCATTGCGGGTGAATTCTTTACCATCTGAGCCACCAGGGAAGCCCTTGGGTACCGTGAAATGACATGAGGGAGGGGCTTGACCCTTGTCAAAGTTTGGCAAAAGTTTTTCCTCCTAAAGCTTCAAAGCAGGAGAGAGTCCCAAGTGTACCTGGCAGCTGGTGCATTAAAATAACTAATCTTCACATACAAAAGGTCTCTTCACAGGATTTGGCCAAAGGTCAAGCCTGTTGGATATATGTTTATAAAACAGAGTCTGTAGAGATTAGTCCTCACTTTAGATAATGAGTGACAGAAGGAGGAGGGAGGAGTTTGTCACTTAGTCCCTTGACCTCATTCTGCACGTCTAGCCATAGTTATCTTGCCAGAGAGGTAAAACTATACACTTCCGTATTTAATTCATTTTGTGCTTTATTGTCTTTGCTCTTGAGGATGGATCCATTTTCTCTCCTTTGAATTCACTTAGAAGTGAAGTTGCTCCCCAAAGAGAGATGAACTTCAGGCTTGCGTTGTATGCTCCTGACTAGTAACTTTGCTCCTGACTAATAGCTTTCTCACAGATAGTGCCATGTACCGCTGGGCTTTGAGTCTGAAGATTTGAACTTAACCGTGACTGGTTTACACGAATCTAGATATACCTCTGGAGCCAAGGACGGTGTCAACTCCTGCCTGAGACACTGGGCTCTGTAGGGGAGGTAGACATGCTGGAATAAAATCAGGAACCTCAGAAAGAGGAGAAAGTGATGCATACTTGGTAGGTAGCCAACAGTGTCTAGCACAGTTAATATTCTGGCAATTTCCAAGGTCATTTTTTTTTTAAGTATAAAAGCATTCTTGGCCTTTTTCAAGGCTTCAAATAAAATATTGGTCCTTTAAAAATTAATTTCCTCAAATTATAGATTTTGATGCCCACCCACCCCCACCAGATAAGAGCTCCTTGAAGCCAGGCCTCATGCCTGGCTCATCTGAATATTCTTGGCAGCCCAAGTTCTGAGTCATCATAGACAATGACTATTTGCAAAATAAATGCATATAACTTATTCTCTGAATTCCCCCAGGATTCAAGGACCTCAGACATTGTGTAAAAACAAACCAAAACTCCAGACCTACAAGACCCTTGACAGAGTCAGTCCTGTGGTAGGGCTGCCTTTTTTCCTCCTCATTTTCAGTACTGGTTTTTTACTTTGATTTTATTTTTATGAAGTTCACAGCTACCTTCATTAACATTAAAATTCTATTGTTTAGATTCATTTATTGGGGTGACTGTTTTTGTTTTTTTAAGTTCATTACAATTATACCATAATTTGAGGACATATACCATATTTTAAAATAGATTGTTTGTTTACTCCTGTTTTAATATCCTTAAGCTTTTTTTTCCTTCCCTCTTCTCCCTGCCTACTACCAGGATGATAGAAAATGGGAGTGCATTTTAGCAGGCCCAGGTGTTCTTGCTGTTTCTTAGGTTGTCACTGTAGTGGGTTGACTTTAACAAATCCCATTTAAAAGGTAAATTACAAACATTCATCAGCAAGTGATTTTTCTAAAGTCTTCATATTAGCTATCTCTTGTTGCCGCAACCAATTAGCACAAAAGCTGTGGCTTAAAAACAACACCCGTTTATTCTGTGGCTACAGAATGCATGGAAGGCAGAAGTCCAAATGGTTCTTACTTGGCTGAAATTAAGGCATCAGCAAAGGTGCCTTCCTTCAGGAGCCTCAAGCAGAGGGTCGGTCCTTTCCCTCACTTTTTCCAGTTTCTAGAGGCTGCCTGTATTCCTTGAATCGTGGCTCCTTCCTCCATCTTCAAAGTCAACAATGTAGCATCTTCAGATTCTAATTGGGTTTCTGACTTGACTCTTCTGCCTCCTGTTTTTTGTGTTTTTTTTTTTAAAGATTTTGTGATTACCTTGAATCCATCCACATAATCCAGGGCGACCCCTTGACCTCGAGATCATTAATTACATCTGCAAACCTCTTTTTGTCAAATGAGGTAACATATTTGCAGGTTCTAAGGATTAGGACGTGGACATCTTTGGGGCCATTCCCCTGTCTACCATAAGCATGCATGCATGCTAAGTCGCTTCAGCTGCGTCCGACTTTGGTGATCCTAAGGACTGTAGCCTGCCAGGCTCCTCTGTCCAAGCAAGAACACTGGAGTGGGTTGCTGTGCCCTCCTCCAGGGGATCTTCCTGACACAGGGATCAAACCCAGGTCTCTCATGTCTCCCGCAATGGCACGCGGGTTCTTTACCACTAGCGCCACCTGGGAATCCACCGCAGCCATAGACCCACACAGTGTTCTCACAGAGTTCCACTCCCTCGAGTTTCTAGCTTTCTGTGTACTCAGGAGAAAGGCTTTGAGTTTGTGTGTGTCTTCCCCTGATATTTCTGTCTTGGGTGTTACTACTTTAATTTTATGAAGTGGTAAAGAATCCTCCTGCCAGTGTAGGAGACATGGGTTCAATCCCTGGGTCAGGACGATGCCCTGGAGAAGGAAATGGCAACCCACTCCAGTATTCTTGCCTGGAAAATCCCATGGACAGAGGAGCCTGACGGGCTATATAGTTCATAAAGTCACAAAAGAGTCAGATGTGACTTAGTGACTAAACAGCAACAATATCAACAAAACATTATCTGTGTTTGTGTGCACACATCAGGGTGGATAGATAGCTGTTCAATAATAACATGATATTCGGACAATAGTGATAATGTATTGGGTTGATACAATGATAATGTAAAATTTGCTCAGTTTTTCCTATTACACCATATGGAAACCTGAACAAGCTTTTTGGCCAACCAGTGATTAATATTGGAAAAGGAGGCAGCAACTTGGCAATTGAAACTCCATGAGTTGTAGATAGAGGTGTTTTGTTGTTGTTCTCTTGTTAGTTTTTGTTTGGGCTGCAGCTTGAAGCGTGAGGGATCCTCGCTCCCCTATCAGGAATGGAACCTACACCTTCTGTAGTGGAAGCTCAGACTCTTAACTACTAGATTACCAGAGAGGTCCCCAGGCGGAGGTTTTTAAAACTCGTCTTTATGGTGACCTGTTCAGTGAACTCACAGAGCCTTCTAACTTTTGTCTTTTAGGCTTATGTACAGAAATATGTTGTGAAGAATTATTTCTACTATTACCTGTTCCGATTTTCAGCCGCTTTGGGACAAGAAGTGTTCTACATCACATTCCTTCCATTCACTCACTGGAATATAGATCCTTATTTGTCCAGAAGACTGACCATCATATGGGTTGTAAGTATTATTATTACTTATGGACCAGTATTGTTTCCGCAACAGCCATCTGCTTTGGTATTCGAGTTCTCTGCATATTTGCTCTTTTTTAAAACATCACTGAGAGCTGAATTTTTACCTGGTTTACTTTGGGAAAATGAAAGGAAAAACATTGTTAAAGCTATGGGTGAGTAAGACTAGGAGAGGAGAGAAATGATGTTCAGAGAAATGACCTTTCTGAGAATCCTTGCAGTGGTGGGGCACGTGTGCATGCTCAGTCATGACCAACACTTTGTGACCGCAGGGACTGCAGCCCAGAACCCAAGGTGGGGCATAACATGCCTCCTATCACGAAGCCCCTTTTAGTAAAATTTGATCAAAAACTGAAAATAGGAGCTGTTGGCTAATAGCACTTGGAATTCCTAGGAGAGGAGAGACATGATGTGGTATTAAGTGTGACTTAATTCCAAGTGGTTTTAAGTGTGACTACTCCATACCAATTAGACGCAAAGGCATATAAGGCAGGGCAGCTTTAATTTGAGGGAGTTTCTAGTATTAGGGGGGCAGCTGGCCTATATACAGAAACTCGTTGACAATTCCAGGTAGAGAGGTGGAGCCCCTTCTGATGTTTTGTTTCAGACCCTATCATTGAACTTTGTTCAGGACTAAATTCTGTTTTTGTTTTTGTTTTTTAATTGAGGGAGATAGTAGCAAGGTGTGCTGTGAGCATCCAGGCCCTGGGATCAGATTGGCCTGGGTTCAGGTGCAGCTCAGCCAGTGCACCTGTCTGTGTGCCCTTGTCCTGAGCCTGTAAAACAGTGTTAATAAAGTGCATCTCCCAGAATAATCCTGAAGACATTCACAGCATGGCCAACATGTGGGAGGGATCTACAGGTTGCTATAAGCATGTAATGCATGGTGATGAGTCCATGAAGGCAAAAGTCTTAAAGATCAATTCTTAGGTCAAAGATTGTTTAGCCAGGAGAGGGTGGCTTCAGGGACAAGGCTGCCAGCACAGCTGTTTCCTTAACTCAAGATTCTACCCTGAAAACTGAGCTTCAGAAGCACTAGGCCATGTGTAAAGGCACTAGGGTTCTCAGGCGGCTCTGTTCTGAGAAGCTGTGGCTGCACGTCTGGGGCTTTATTTTTCTCATTTGTAGAAGAAGTGAGACAGAGGTCTTGTTTGGAGCCATAAATGCAAATGTTACAACAGGTAGGGGGTAGAAATAAAACAGTGAAGTGATGGGTGGAGAGGCCTGGTGGGTGAGGAGGCATCTCGGGACACTGGGAGTGGCTGCCCCTCTCCACCACCTGTGCCCAAGAGAGGAAAAACAGGGTGGGATTGTCAGATCTCTTTTTTCTGTGAAGTCTTTAAATGAAGGCTTACAGTTGTTTAAAATATGGTTTTTATTTATTTATTTTTGGCTGCACTGGGTCTTCGTTGCTTTGTGCAGGCTTTCTCTAGTGGCGAGTGGGAGCTACTCTTCATTTCAGTGCTTGGGCTTCTTGTTGCGGTGGCTTCTCTTGTTGCTGAGCGTGGGCCCTAGGGTGCTAGGGCTTCAGTTGTTGCGGCTCTCAGGCTCAGTAGTTGTGGTGCATGGGCTTATCAGTTACTCCACGGCGTGTGGGATCTTCCCTGATCAGGAATCAAACCTGTGTCCCCTGCCTTAGCCCACAGATTCTTATCCACTGGGCCACCAGGAAAGTCCTAGGCTTTCATTTTAAAAGCTTTATATGCCAACTGAACAAAAGCATCCTTGACATGCAGACTTCCAAGGCCTGGTTTGAAGTCTTGGGCCTAAAGGACAACTAAGGTCCCTCAGGCTTGTGGTCAGGATTATTTGGCCCCTAATTCTTCCTGATTATTTGCTCTTTTTCTCTCTCGTTCTACAAGTCACTGTTTCCTTTCTCCGTCTCTGTCTCCCAGCCAGCCCTCTTCTGAAATCTAGCTTACGTCTAGAAGTATGATCCAATGAGAACGTGCAAAAGCATAAGAATCTTGGAAGAGATGAACGTTAGTGCAGTTGTTCCCCTCCTTTCTGAAGTGCCTTCTGTTCCTGCAGAGCTGGTGATGTCCACTAGAGCAGCTGGGGGAGGAGAAGGAGCTGGGAGTACTCCTCAGGATGTGAATGTGCACCCAAGATCCATGGTACTTGCATTCCTTTTCTTGTCATTTATTTTCTGAGATTTTTGTGTAGTCGCTAAGATGTGTCTGACTCTACAACCCCATGGACTGTAGCCCGCCAGGCTCCTCTGTCCATGGGATTTCCCAGGCAAGAATACTGGAGAAGGGTTGCCATTTCCTTCTCCAGGCAATCTTCCCAACCCATGTCTCCTGCATTGGCAGGTGGATTCTTTACCATTGAGCCACCAGGGAAGCCCCTTTTTCTGAGATTTTTTTTTTTAATCCAACTTTTATGGTAGTTGAGTGTGGTAAATGATGCAAAATATTATTAATAACCCAGCAATATCTTATACTGTGTACAGTCAGTTTGAGGTCAGTTATCTTGCCCACTGAGGGTAGAAAACTTTTCTTGAGGGATCAGAAAGATCTTTAGACCCTGTAGGAGGCAGTGGTTATGGGACTCTGATTGTCATCGTGGGTGGTGGTTTTTCATTTTGGAGTCCTGATTTCAGAGCACTCAAAGGATTTCCGACTTGAGGTAGAATTAAGAGTCTTGTCAGAGAATGGGCAAGTAAAGTCTTCACCTGAGAGAGGAAAGAGCAGCCTTTGAGTGTGCTATTTGTTGTGAGCTTTGGCAACCTGTTGTTGGCTTTTAGAGATGAGTGAATGGTCCAATCCACAAGGCACCCACGTAGAGGGTTATGTAATTTGTATCAGTGAGGCATTCTTGGCAGTTAATGGTGGAGAGACAGTGGTGGGTCCAAGGAGGGTTGGAGGGAAGGAAGGAAGGAAGGGCAAAGCGAAGTAGAGGTTTGGAGGGGACAGATGCTGAGAGGTGGGAAGGTGGTTGCTCTGTCCTCAGTTGTGGAGATAATAAAGGGGGAGGCTTGGTTTGGCTCCACTGTTGTGACTGGGTGGAGGGAAGGAAAATTCTTGATGGTGTTACAGGGACCCAGGAGGGGAGGTGGGGTGGATATGCATGCTAAGTGCTTAGTCCCTTCAGTCATGTCTGAGTCCATGTGACCCCATGGATGGTAGCCCACCAGGCTCCTCTGTCCATGGGATTCTCCAAGCAGGAATACTGAAGTGGGTTACTGTTCCCTTCTCCAAGGGACCTTTCCAACCCCGGGATCCAACCCACGTCTCTTACATCTCCTGCACTGGCAGGTGGATTCTTTACCACTAGGGCCACCTGGGATGGAGATGGGTGCGATTCTTCTGGGCAATCAGTTTCCTCCTGTGGCAGCCTGTCTCCTATAAGGGATATCACTAAATTAGTGGTTGCCTCTTTAAGGGGTGAGGATGAAGACATGTTTATTATATAAGGGACAGAATTTGAAGTCCCCTAACATTAAATATCTTATCTCAAACTCAAAATCCTTTGGAAGGTAGCTATGTTCAAGAGTGCCAGATCTCTTGGCAAATTGCATATTAATTTGACAGTTGTCATTGGATGAAGTCTCAGCAGGTTTTATCGCTTTTAAAAATAATTTGTTATATTAGGAGTGACTCATATTGTCTGAAGCAACTTAACAGAATTTATGGTTACATGAACAGCTTTCTTATCACAGTTGTAATTGTTCCTCCTGTCTATTCCACCTCTGTTAATTGCATTTGTTGGCGTCCCCATGTTCTCTGGTGGCTCAGACGGTAAAAGCATCTGCCTGCAATGTGGGAGACCCGGGTTCGATTCCTGGGTCGGGAAGATCCCCTGGAGAAGAAATGGCAACCCAGCACTCTTGCCTGGAAAATCCCGTGGACTGAGGAGCCTGATAGGCTACTGTCCATGGGGTCGCAAAGAGTCGGACACGACTGAGCGACTTCACTTCACTTCCATGTTCATTATCTTTTTTGATCTTCATAAAAATGGCAATCCAGCACTCTTGCCTGGAAAATCCCATGGACTGAGGAGCCTTATAGATCAGTAGAAGAAAATCCCTTAAAATTGAATTTCAATGCTTTTATGCAGGGTGTTCACATTAGTTTAGGCAGAGACCTCACCACTCTGTTGCCTTACCTTTTGTGACCTCCATGGCCCGTATGTGTGTGCACGCATGCTCAGTTATGTTCTACTCTTTGCGACCCCATGGACTGTAGCCAGCCAGGCGCCTCTGTCCAGGGGATTTCCCAGGCAAGAACACTGGAGTGGGTTGCTATTTCCTTCTCCAGAGGATCTTGCTGACCCAGGGATCGAACCCACATCTCTTGCATTGGCAGGTTCTTTACCAACTGAGCCACCAGGGAAGTCCTTGACCCCTATAAAACATTTGAATTTGGGACTCCCATCTTCAGGCACCAAATCTTTCTGACCTGGAGTTTCCCTGGCCATGAAATAGTTTACTCGGGGGCAACCAGCCTTTAAAAAACCTGATTCTCGCTGCCCAAACTGCAGAAAGTTTTAAATTTGTCTTGGGAGTTTTATTTTCCCTTTGTTTCCCATTTGTAAACATTTCTTTTACATAACCTCAAAGGATATAGTCCTCACCATTCTGACCCATATGTGGTTATTTTTAAGTAATTGTCATCCTATCCAAACTGTTCTTAGAGTTTTTCTGATTGTTGAAGGTCTAGTTGAAGGCCCTGGTTGCTTCTGAGTTTCCAGGTAGGGGTAATCTCTCTTCTAATAATTCATGTTTGGTTTTTTTTTCCTTTTTTTGATTCCCTCAATCCACCTTTTTTTTTTTTTTTTAATTTTTGGCCATACTACACAGCATGCAGTATCTTAGCTCCTGACCAGGGATCAAACCCACACCCCCTGCAGTGGAGGTGAGAAATCTTAACTACTGGATGGCCAGGGAAGCCCCCCTCAATCCTTCTGAATTTATGGCTTTTGATGAACTCTTTGAATGAAATCAAGGAGTGTTGATGTTGGGGGACGGGGGCTGCTTCCACCTCTATCAGCAGCTCTGAGGTTTGGCCAGAGATTCCTGGCTTCCCAGGTGGCACTAGTGTTAAAGACTCCACCTGCCAGTGCAGGAGACAGGGTTTGATCCCAGTGTTGGGAAGATCCCTTGGAGGAGGGCATGGCAACCCATTCCAGTATTCTTGCCTGGAGAATCCCATGGACAGAGGAGCCTGGGGGGCTACAGTCCACAGGATCACAAGGAGTTGGACGTGACTGAAGCAACCTAGTATACATGCACACTCGGGGGTTCCTGGGCTTCCCAGGGGGTGCAGTGGTAAAGAATCCGCCTGCCAATGTAGGAGATGCAAGAGACACAGGTTCAATTCCTGGGTCGAGAAAATCCCCTGGAGGAGGATATGACAACCAGTATTCTTTCCTGGGAAATTCCATGGACAGAGGAGCCAGGTAGGGTACAGTTCATGGGGTTGCAAAGAGTCAGACATGACTGTGCACACACATACACACAGAGGTTCCTGATCCTGAAATATCAATACCATGAAAGGAACACGAGGATGGTGTTTATAGGGTGGTGGTTTTGGTTTCCACTCAAAACTGGCTCCAGAAAGGGGAGACGTTGTCAGGTTATAAGGAGTTCCATAAGAACCAGAACCACACAGGGCCTGATGTCAGTGAACAGCTTGGTTTCTGCTACATTTAAGCAATGACTCCACGGATCTGCCTCTTTACCTCCTGATGCCAGCTGGTAACTTCCTGTCTTTTGGTTCAGAGTTTCAAGACAATATAACCTAGCTCACTGTGTAGCACAACTGCACCCATTGGCTAATGCATATATTGACTGTATTTGGTCCAAGCAGCTGTGTTGGGGGTGAGGATAGACAATTAACTGAGGCACAGAGCCATGGACCAGGCTAAAGTATCAGGAGACTTGGACTATAATCCTAGCAGTGAGACTTTGCTCAGGGCACTCACTGCTTGATTCTGGCCTGCAGCATCCCTAGCTTCAGAATGAAAGGACTCAGCTAGAGGACCTTGGGAGGTACATAACATGCTCGTGACTCTTCTTTATATGTTCACTATGTGACACTTAAGAGAGCCATCCATGGCTTGGAGTAAGAAAGCAAAGACTAAATGCTGGACAGAATTAAAAAAAAACCTGTCATCTCTTTTGCAGACTGAATGCTAATATAGTTTTACATGGTTTGTCTTCTGCTCAATGATGATACATTAGAAATGCATATCAAATCCACTACTAACTATTTGTTAGATAGTTTGCTGTTTTGTGTTCAACACAATTAAAGAAATGCTTTAAAAGGAAATGCTGAGTTGCTCGGTGACTAGAGATTCCTTTTTTTTTCTTTTTTGGTACTCTCAAAATCCTGGCAATAAGGAAGTCATAACAGCAGAAGGTTTCATTTTGGCAGGTCCTTCTTTTCCTCCTCTTCCAAGTCAAGTTAACTTATGCTGAAGAGCTTGAGTTTAAAATGATGGGTTTCACATCTCTCACATTTTGATTACTGAAAGCTAAAGTGAAGTGAAAGGCGCTCAGTTGTGTCCAACTCTTTTGAGACTCCAGGGACTATACAGTCCATGGACTTCTCCAGGCCAGAATACTGGAGTGGGTAGCCTTTCCCTTCTCCAGGGGATGGTCCCAACCCAGGGATCAAACCCACGTCTCCCACATTGCACGAGGATTCTTTACCAGCTGAACCACAAGGGAAGCCCTTATTGAAAGCTAGCTGGCTGATATCTATATTACAAAGCAGACCTAACATTTTACGTTTAAATTGTGCTGGTAACCTAGTGTCCAACTGCAGTAGAGTCTTGGGTATTATAAAGGGTTCCATAAATTGGTTAAGAGGCAGTTGTGTGATAAAATGTCAAAATGCAGTGGTGTCTCTTTGGATGTGGGCAGACTGCCATCTGGCTGTGTCACAGGGGAGTCTGAGACATGGTAAGAAAGGACGGCAAAACAGCCTCTCCCAGCCCTGATTCACAGCCCCCAGACTGGGGTCAATTTTAGTGCCAAAAGATGACTTTTAATGTGATTATCTTCTAATCCTCTGTTTAAACCACTACCACCGTTCACTTCAAAAGGTTGCCCTGCCTGTTAAGTTGGTTCTTGCTTGAGATTAATGAGTCTTGAAAAGTATTCAACAAAGGCCAGATTGTAACTTGCAGTGAATGAAACGGAATTAGGCATCAGAGGTTCTGACCAGTCCCTCTGAAGTAGAATCTTGTAATTTAGCCTTGGTTAAATATTAAGTAAATGTCTCTAGAGGGTTTGTTATGCAAACTGTGTTGGTTCAGTTTTCGCAATGAGGAAATGTTTTGGTTTTAGTGTAGGTTTAAAAAAAGAAAAACTTGAAAACCCGGACTCAACAGATTCGGATCTAATTATCACTGTCATTACCTGAAAAATGATCTGTCCCCCTCCCCTTTTGATGATGACTGGAGAATGTGACCACATTCTTCCAGAACTCATCTGCCACCCAACCCCTGAAACAGGAGGGAAGGGGGGAGGGCACAACCTTTAAAAGAATGACATAGCCATTTTGTTGTGGATTTAGTAGCTTTTCATGACTCTCTTGCTTCCCTGGAGTGTAGCCCTCCAGGCTCCTCTGGCAATGAGATTTCCCCGGTAAGAATACTGGTTGTTGTTCACTCGCTAGGTTGTGTTTGATTTTTTGTGACCCCATGGACTGCAGCATGCCCGGCTTCCCTGTCCTTTACCATGTCCCAGAGTTTGCTCAAACTCACACCCATTGTGTTGATGATGCCATCCAACCATCTCATCCTCTGTCATCCTCTTTTTCTCCTGCTTTCAATCTTTCCTAGCATCAGGGTCTTTTTCAATGAGTTGGCTCTTCGCATCAGGTGGCCAAAGTATTGGAGATTCAGCATCAGTCTTTCCAATGAATATTGAGGGTTGATTTCCTTTAGGTTTGACTGGTTTGATCTTGCAGTCCAAGGGACTCACAAAATAATCTTCTCCAACTCTGCAGTTCAAAAGCATCAATTCTTCAGCAGGACACTGGAGTGGGATGCCATTTCCTTCTGTAGGGGATCTTGCCAAGATAGGAATAGAACCTGTGTCTCCTGTGAGGCAGGCAGATTCTTTACCACTGAGCCACCTGGGAAGCCCTGACATGGCCATCGGATCAGATCAGTCGCTCAGTCGTGTCCGACTCTTTGCAACCCCATGAATTGCAGCATGCCAGGCCTCCCTGTCCATCACCAACTCCCAGAGTTCACTGAGACTCACATCCATCAAGTCAGTGATGCCATCCAGCCATCTCATCCTCTGTCGTCCCCTTCTCCTCCTGCCCCCAGTCCCTCCCAGCATCAGAGTCTTTTCCAATGAGTCAGCTCTTCACATGAGGTGGCCAAAGTACTGGAGTTTCAGCTTTAGCATCATTCCTTCCAAAGAAATCCCAGGGCTGATCTGCTTCAGAATGGACTGGTTGGATCTCCTTGAAGTCCAAGGGACTCTCAAGAGTCTTCTCCAACACCACAGTTCAACAGCATCAATTCTTCGGTGCTCAGCCTTCTTCACAGTCCAACTCTCATATCCATACATGACCACAGGAAAAACCACAGCCTTGACTAGACGAACCTTTGTTGGCAAAGTAATGTCTCTGCTTTTGAATATGCTATCTAGGTTAGTCATAACTTTCCTTCCAAGGAGTAAGCATCTTTTGATTTCATGGCTGCAGTCACCATCTGTAGTGATTTTGGAGCCCAGAAAAATAAAGTCTGATGCTGTTTCCCCATCTATTTCCCATGAAGTGGTGGGACCGGATGCCATGATCTTCATTTTCTGAATGTTGAGCTTTAAGCCAACTTTTTCACTCTCCACTTTCACTTTCATCAAAAGGCTTTTGAGTTCCTCTTCACTTTCTGTCATAAGGGTGGTGTCATCTGCATATCTGAGGTTATTGATATTTCTCCTGGCAATCTTGATTCCAGCTTGTGTTTCTTCCAGTCCAGTGTTTCTCATGAGGTACTCTGCATATAAGTTAAATAAACAGGGTGAAAATTATACAGCCTTGACGTACTCCTTTTCCTATTTGGAACCAGTCTGTTGTTCCATGTCCAGTTCTAACTGTTGCTTCCTGACCTGCATACAAATTTCTCAAGAGGCAGATCAGGTGTTCTGCTATTCCCATCTCTTTTAGAATTTTCCACAGTTTATTGTGATGCACACAGTCAAAGGCTTTGGCATAGTCAATAAAGCAGAAATAGATGTTTTTCTGGAACTCTCTTGCTTTTTCCATGATCCAGCGGATGTTGGAAATTTGATCTCTGGTTCCTCTGCCTTTTCTAAAACCAGCTTGAACATCAGGAAGTTCACGGTTCACGTATTGCTGAAGCCTGGCTTGGAGAATTTTGAGCATTACTTTACTAGCATGTGAGATGAGTGCAATTGCGCGGTAGTTTGAGCATTCTTTGGCATTGCCTTTTTTTGGGATTGGAACAAAAACTGACCTTTTCCAGTCCTGTGGCCACTGCTGAGTTTTCCAAATTTGCTGGCATATTGAGTGCAGCACTTTCACAGCATCATCTTTCAGGATTTGAAAGAGCTCAACTGGAATTCCATCACCTCCACTAGCTTTGTTCATAGTGATGCTTTCTAAGGCCCACTTGACTTCACATTCCAGGATGTCTGGCTCTAGGTCAGTAATCACACCATTGTGATTATCTGGGTCGTGAAGATCTTTTTTGTACAGTTCTTCTGTGTATTCTTGCCATCTCTTCTTAATATCTTCTACTTCTGTTAGGTCCATACCATTTCTGTCCTTTATCGAGCTTATCTTTGCATGAAATGTTCCCTTGGTATCTCTGATTTTCTTGAAGAGATCTCTAGTCTTTCCCATTCTGTTGTTTTCCTCTATTTCTTTGCGCTGATCACTGAAGAAGGCTTTCTTATCTCTTCTTGCTATTCTTTGGAACTCTGCATTCAGATGCTTATATCTTTCCTTTTCTCCTTTGCTTTTCGCTTCTCTTCTTTTCACAGCTATTTGTAAGGCCTCCCCAGACAGCCATTTTGCTTTTTTGCATTTCTTTTCCATGGGAATGGTCTTGATCCCTGTCTCCTGTACAATGTCATGAACCTCATTCCATAGTTCATCAGGTACTCTATCTATCAGATCTAGGCCCTTAAATCTATTTCTCACTTCCACTGTATAATCATAAGAGATTTGATTTAGGTCATACCTGAATGGTCTAGTGGTTTTCCCTACTTTCTTCAATTTCAGTCTGAATTTGGCAATAAGGAGTTCATAGTCTGAGCCACAGTCAGCTCCTGGTCTTGTTTTTGCTGACTGTATAGAGCTTCTCCATCTTTGGCTGCAAAGAATATAATCAGTCTGATTTCGTTGTTGACCATCTGGTGATGTCCATGTATAAAGTCTTCTCTTGTGTTGACATGGCCATAGGACATGACAAAAACTGGTTAGAGCCAACTAGGTACAAGATGGCAGGAACTTAGACCTCTAGTGGACCTTGAGCCTGATTATACTATCATTGTAATACATTAGAGTGTCGTGCTGCTGTCCGTGGGGTCACAAAGGGTCGGACAGGAGTAAGTGACTGACCAGCGAAATATATTAGCATCTAAACAACACATCCACCAGCACCAAGACATTTCTGAGGCTAACCATAGAAGACCAGAAAATGGGCAGTGGTCCAGTTCCTGGAAATCCCAGCCCCTTCCCTGAAACGGTTGGAATATTTCAACCATTAGCTCCTACTCATTATTCTATGAAATTACCTAGCCCACAAAAACTAACTGCCCTGTATTTCAGGGCCTCTCTTCCTCTAAGTTGGCCCACACTGTCTGTGGAGTGTGCTCTCTCTAAATAAATCCTCTTCTTTCCTATCACTTTCTCTCTCACGGTTGCCTTTCTGTGACCAGACGTAAAAAACCTGAGCGTCATTAAGTCCTGAGACCAGAAGTATGATCTCAATTAAAGGACTGTGGGTTCAAGTCTTATCTGAATTTCAGTTTTCACCTCCACTGCTGTCTCTCTTTTCAACCTCCTAAGACTTGAAATGCTGGCTTTTGGATTGGGTTTGATTGAGCAGAATTGTAATCCTCCCATAAAGAGACTAGCACCCCTACTCTTCACCCCTAAGCACCACTTCTAAATGCTTCACTTTATCTCCTGGATGTGTGATTACTTTCCAGTTTAGCTAGGTATGAAATTGTTTGAAAAATCAGGAGCCTGGAGGGCAGGATATCTTTAAGGATGAACTTAGTTTATTTAGATCTGCTAAGACAACACAGAAAAAATTAAACATTTCATTTCAGAGTTTGGATATGCAGTTAGTTCTTCTCCCCTCCTTTTGGTTTTATCATAGCTTTAAGTGTCTTATCAAGAAAAATAGCCTTTGCCATGTTATATCCAGACCTTGAACCATGGAGCCTCCAGTAGGTCAGATCTCAGGAGGTCACCTTCTGAATTCAGCTGGCTTCTGGGACCAGGCCCAAAGCTGCCCTTCCCTATTTCCTGCAGGGGATCAGTCCCTAAGGGCCTTTACAAAGCACCCTTTCGTCTGGACCTGTCCCAGAGCCTCTCCCATTTATTTGTAAAACAAAATGGAAGAAAAATGAGCTAATCAGTAGGCCACAGGGGCCTTTCTTTCACAGGAAATTTTCAAGTAAAATCTTAACAATGCTCTCTCTATTTTTTTTAACTAATCAATCCTATTTGCAAAGCTGCCTTCTTGAATGGGTAGGATTCTCACAGCCACTGCTCGAGAGCTTCCTCTATTCACCAGTTACTTTACCCAGTTCACAGGTGAGAAAACTGAAACCCAAAGAGTAGTTAAGGGATTCACCCAAGAGAACACATCCAGTAAGTGGAATACATATGTCTGTCTCCCCATCCCATTCATTCCTTTCCACTGCAGCATCTTGCCTCAAATGGCTAAATTCTACTTCCCCCTCCCCACTCCATCCAGATATTCAGAAGTTGCTTGGCCTATTTGGTTGGAAGGCTCCATATATCATCCTGTTAGCAAGTGCCTTCCACATGCAGCGGATACACGGCCCAGGTTCCTCAGACGTTGGCCTCCCAGTTCTCTGTACAGTGATCCCTTGAGTGCCCCCCCTTTTTTTCAGACTTTGTGTCCCAGACTCTGTACTCTCCATAAGAGGCCGGGGCATTCCAGGGGCCTGGGAGGGGAGAAGGGCTTTGGGACCTTGGTTGGGGGCAGGGAATAGAGAAGGTCTGAGGAAGCAGCCTGTTGTCCCCTCAGGCTTGTGGAGCCAACACTCTACTTCCTGATTGTATTTTGCATGCAGCCAAGTGGAAAAGGAGGAATGAGGCTAAGACTGGCCTTTGTCCCACAAGGAGGTGGGGATTTGACTCCTCTTTGCCTCAGGAGCCTCTGGTGGAGGAGGGAGGAGCCCTCCACCCCTCAGCAACTCTCCCACAAGATTAGAAGTGTCTTGTAGGCCAAGAAGGGGAATAAAAGGGTTTTTTTTAATCAGCTGAGTGCTCTTCCAGTTTACAACTGGAGAGGCCATACTGTATTTTGGCCTCCGGAATGTTCTGGAAGCTTGGGGTACTATACCAACCCAGTCTTGCTAAACATAATGGCAGTCACCTCTCATCTTCCCTCTCCTTTCTCCAGTGTGGCCCTGGGGCTTCCCCAGGTGTACCCTTCATAGCCGCTTCTCCTCAGTGCAGCCAACAGCCTTGACCTCTGTTCCTTTCCTCCCAGGCCCAGATGCCACCAGACGCCAGTCAGGCTCTGTGCCAGTGGCCTCAGTGGGGCTCGTTGGCCAGGAGGCATTGTGTCTGCTTGTGGGGGAGTTGAGCCTCAGCTAAATGAGGGTTAATCTGGGAAACTGAGGCTTCCTGGCAAGACTCTGACCCAGGGCGCCCTCTCTGGTCCCTTGTAGCCTGCGGTGGGTCCTGGCCGCCACCCGAGGCCTAGCCCCAGCGCTCTCCCTGTTGGGTTGAGTCCAATTCCTGTGTCCTTATTGTGTCCTCTATGAGGCGGAGTGAATGTGTCATTTTCAAGGTGCCACAGCCTAACTGTTTATGAATAAATAGCAGTGTAGAATTCATGAACGTAAACTGCCCGTGGCTATGTGCAGAGCCTCTGTGCCAGCCTTCGAGACGATGACAGCTCTCTCTGAGCTGAAGCCAGCTAACTGTGTCCTGTCTGGGTGCTGAACACAGGGCCATTGACCCTATAAATGTTGGGGAGTGAGGTATCATAGGTGGCTCAGTGGTAAAGAATCTGCTTGACAATCTCACTGGACATTCGGGTTAAATCCCTGGGTTGGGAAGATCTCCTGGACTAGGAAATGGCAGCCATGGACAGAGGAGACTGGTGGGCTGCAGTGCATGGGGTCTCAAAGAGTCAGAAACGACTGAGCGACTTCACTTTCACGCATTGGAGAAGGAAATGGCAACCCACTCCAGTGTTCTTGCCTGGAGAATCCCAGGGATGGAGGAGCCTGGTGGGCTGCCGTCTATGGGGTCGCACAGAGTCGGACATGCTTGACACGACTTAGCAGCAGTAGCAGCTCTTTGCATCAGGTAGCAAAGTATTGGAGCTTTAGCATCAGTCCTTGCAATGAATATTCAGGATTGATTTCTTCTAGGGTTGACTGGTCTGATCTCCTTGTTATCCAAGGGACACTCAAGAGTCTTCTCCAGCCCCACAGTTGGAAAGCATCATTCCTTTGGTGCTCAGTCTCTTTTCTAGTCCAAAAGTGGGAACACTTAATATGGAAGGCCCGACAAGCTGACATAGCCAGTAGGGAGCAGACTCAGGATTTGAACTCATGAGTATCTTATTCCAGAATCCTGGCTATAAACCACTGCTCTCACTAACCTTCTCCCTTAATTGTGTTAAATATAGTCCAGCTTTTCTGTTTATTAAACATGCTCAATTAATTTGATTTTTTCATTTTAAAAGTATGAACCATACTAATAAAAAATTGAGTAAAGAAGAAAAAGTTTCCTAGATCCTCATTTATTGATTTAAGGGTGAATCCCCCTTTCCTTCTATTTTGTCTGCCTGCTTGTCTGTCTTTATGCACTGTTTGATCACAGGATACAGTTGATCTGCTATTTTGTGGTAAATAGTTTGATTTTACACTAACTATGTCTTGGGGTTCATGGTGCATACCTAAAAAAAAAAAAAAATTAGATGGGATAACTCACTAAGCTTTTAACCTAAAAGAAATCATTCAATCTTAATTCCTTTAAGAATTAGAAAATTTGGATTCTAATCCAAATGAGAATTGCTCCACCTCTATTTTACTAACCATCAGTTCAATTCAGTCGCTCAGTCATGTCCGACTCTTTGCGACCCCATGAATCACAGCACGCCAGGCCTCCCTGTCCATCACCAACTCCTGGAGTTCACTCAAACTCAACGTCCATTGAGTCAGTGATGCCATCCAGCCATCTCATCCTCTGCCGTCCCCTCCTCCTCCTGCCCCCAGTCCCTCCCAGCATCAGAGTCTTTTCCAATGAGTCAACTCTTCTCATGAGGTGGCCAAAGTACTGGAGTTTCAGCCTTAGCATCATTCCTTCCAAAGAAATCCCAAGGCTGATCTCCTTCAGAATGGACTGGTTGGATCTCCTTGCAGTCCAAGGGACTCTCAAGAGTCTTCTCCAACACCACAGTTCAAAAGCATCACTTCTTTGGCGCTCAGCTTTCTTCACAGTCCAACTCTCACATCCATACATGACCACTGGAAAAACCATAGCCTTGACTAGACAGACCTTTGTTGGCAGAGTAATGCCTCTGCTTTTGAATATGCTGTCTAGGTTGGTCATAACTTTTCTTCCAAGAAGTAAGCGTCTTTTAATTTCATGGCTGCAATTACCATCTGCAGTGATTTTGGAGCCCAGAAAAATAAAGTCTGACACTGTTTCCACTGTTTCCCCATCTATTTCCCATGAAGTGATGGGACCAGATGCCATGATCTTCGTTTTCTGAATGTTGAGCTTTAAGCCAACTTTTTCACTCTCCACTTTCATTTTCATCAAGAGGCTTTTGAGTTCCTCTTCACTTTCTGCCATAAGGGTGGTGTCATCTGCATATCTGAGGTTATTGATATTTCTTCCGGCAATCTTGATTCCATTCCAGCGTACATTTTAGTAAAATAGAGGGAGATATTTTGGTTGTAGTCAAGGCCAAGCTAGAATGGGCTCATAACTACTGACTGTTCCAGATGGGCAAGTAATTAGTCCAGAGTTTGTTAATAATTAGCCTAGTGATGTTTTATTTCTGGGTTCAGTTTGACCACCTCTGAAATTTGGAGTTGAACAAAATGACCACAGAGGTCCTTCTCATTTTGAAAGCGTCACAGTTATAAAAATAATACTGGTGATGTGTGTTTTAGTTATGAATTCTGTTTTTTTAAATCATATGTTCTGGCTTCAACAATGCATCTGGCCCTATACAGTTTCCCCCAGGTGACTGCCACACGTGCCTTGACTGGGTTTGCTCCTAGGGTCCCTCTAAGGAACAATAGTTAACGATTCTCTGAAAAAAGTTCTGAGCCCCTTTGTTGGACCCACTGGATCTGAGTCCCCAGGAATCACTTGGCCCTGAAAGTGCAAACCAAGTGATAGTGGGCTTTGCTGAAGGTTTAGTGATCTTAGTCCAGGCACAAACAGTGGCAAACATGAAGCACACAGTCTCGCTCTGAGCGTGTGTGTGTGTGTGTGTGTGTGTGTGTGTGTGTGAACACATAACAATCCATTGTTTGCATTGCATACGCTCTGATTTAACTAGAAAAAGATGTTATGTTTTTGTTCCTCTGAAAATTAAATTTCTTCTGGCATTCACAGGCACTGAAATCAGAAGGGAAAAAAAGTTTCGTTAAATTTGAAAGTGTTTTTGAAATACGTAGCATATCGACTCTAGGGAATGGGAAACAATATTCTGAAGGTTTTTCCAAAAACATGAACTTGGAAATTAGCAACTGAGAAGCAGTAAGCTGACTTCCTTTTAACCTACCACTGATCAACAAAGGCCAAATGAGCGAAATAAAAGAACTGATTTCTTTATTAGGCCATAACAGAAGGTTCAGTCAAAGGAGAAAATGAAACTGGATTGAACACTAAGGCTAGGATGCATGGCACACCTGTGTGCGGGCTGCCCTGCCCCCACTGGAGCCCCTCACAGCCCAGCCACACCCCCAACCAGGACTTCTTAAACCTGGGCTATTTGAGATAAAGGTTGAGCAAGTTTCTTCATTTGTCTACATAACTGGGGAAAATATTTAGAAAGAATGGATACAGCGGGATGGATTGAACAGCCCCACTTTTCTTTAGCCAACGCAGACCACAACGGTGTCGTTTCTTGAGAATTCATTAAAAAAAAAAAAAAAAAAGGAAGGGGGCTCATTCACTGGGGTAAGCATTCCACACAAGCTGAGTGTTCTTTGAGGCTTTTGCCCTTTGGGGACCGGATTCAGAAATTTAAACCTGAATTTGTACTGTAGGAAAGCTTCTCAAGTGTATAAGTCTGGGTTTTATGCTTTAAAAAAAAAGTCTACTAATCTACAAAGAATGCTAGACTTTTTTCCCCTACAGGGCAATCAAAAGGGTGTGTCTTTAACACAAAAAGGATTAAAATCACTATAACTCTGTCAAGAGCCTGAGTTTCAGAAAACCAGGTGCTTGTCTTTATTTAAAACATCTCAGCTGCCTAAAGTGATGTTTTAAGGCTGTGTTAAGCTGTTATCTAGCTCTCTTATGGATGCTAATTTTGTGTAACTTTATATGTATTCATGAGGTATATGTTTTAAGGAAAATTTATAAAAGAGGCATAAAACCACCTAGAGCCTTTTCGGTGTGTTACCATTAAGATAAAGATATAAAAAGCTATGTATAGGATCAGCCCTGGTTTAGAAATTGTTTGGTAGTAGAACAGTTTTTCTGAAGGAAATTCTCCTAGAAAACCCAAAGTGAAGGGACACCCAAATCAAACCTGGGCATGCGTGCTTAGTCACTTCAGTTGTGTCCGACTCTTTTCGACCCCATGGACTACAGGTCAACAGGCTCCTCTGTCCATGGGATTCTCCAGGCAAGAATACTGGAGTGGGTTGCCATTTCCTTCTCCAGGGGATCTTCCCAACCCAGAGATCAAACCCATGTCTCTTTACATCTCCTGCATTAGCAGGCCGGAGAAGGCAATGGCACCCCATTCTAGTACTCTTGCCTGAAGAATCCCATGGACAGAGGAGCCTGGTAGGCTGCAGTCCATGGGGTCGCTAAGAGTCGGACATGACTGAAGCGACTTAGCAGCAGCATTAGCAGACAGGTTCTTTAGCACCACCTGGAAACCCCAAAACCAAACCCAGACAAGGTTAAATACTCTTTTGTGGTCACCTGGACAACTTTCATCCTTTGCGGGCTGGAATTCTGATACCTGTATTTAAACACTGAACGCTGATCCAAGCAAGAAGACAAGCATAGTAACCTCTTGAAGGTGTCTCTTATATCATCTTATGAATCCTGTATTTTTATAGATTTAAACTCAAATTTTGTAGTTTTCTCTTTGATGGTCTTGTAGCCATGAGCCTACTTCATTAATTCCCACCAGTAATGTATTATCTCATCCCTAAACTGTGTAGGTGAGGCTGAAAGCTCTGACTCTGCAGTGGTGCTGAATGCACTCTTGGGGACAGCTTTTTGGGTGAAGTAGAAGAACTGTCTTGCCAGCCAGAGCTCCTGCCCCCTAAAACTGTGTCCTAACCCCGGGAGGATTTGGTGAGGCATCTTATACCAATGGTTTGAGGGTGGGATTGCTGATAAGAATTAGGGTGTGTGCAGGGTCTTTAATCTGGTTTTAGGTAGTCTAATGAGTTTCTGAGGTTGCTTTAATCTGGCCTCAAGTGGTCTCTTGAAGAGCTTTTCTGGTTTCCTTAACATAGAATGAAGAATGCTAATATCTTCATTTGTTGGCATTTTTAGTTTTGTAGGCTCAAATATATTGTTACGTGTATCCCTTTAGGAGGAACCAGGACCCTGCCCCTGGTTTCACTGTATGATTATACAGTGGAAGTGAGAAATAGATTTAAGGGACAAGATCTGATAGACAGAGTGCCTGATAAACTATGGACAGAGGTTTGTGACATTGTACAGGAGACAGGGAACAAGACCATCCCCAAGAAAAAGAAATGCAAAAAAGCAAAATGGCTGTCTGAGGAGGTGTTACAAATAGCTGTGAAAAGAAGAAAAGTGAAAGCAAAGGAGAATAGGAAAGAGAGACCCATTTGAATGCAGAGTTCCAAAGAAAAGCAAGGAGAGATAAGAAAGCCTTCCTCAGTGATCAGTGCAAAGAAATAGAGGAAAATAATAGAATGGGAAAGACTAGAGATCTCTTCAAGAAAATTAGAGATACCAAGGGAACATTTCATGCAAAGATGGGCTCGATAAAGGACAGAAATGGTATGGACCTAACAGAAGCAGAAGATATTAAGAAGAGGTGGCAAGAATACACAGAAGAACTGTACAAAAAAGATCTTCATGACCCAGATAATCACGATGGTGTGATCACTCACCTAGAGCCAGACAGCCTGGAATGTGAAGTCAAGTGGGCCTTAGAAAGCATCACTACGAACAAAGCTAGTGGATATGATAGAATTCCAGTTGAGCTATTTCAAATCCTAAAAGATGATGCTGTAAAAGTGCTGCACTCAATATGCCAAGCAAATTTGGAAAACTCAGCAGTGGCCACGGACTGGAAAAAGTCAGTTTTCATTCCAATTCCAAAGAAAGGCAATGCCAAAGAATGCTCAAACTACTGCACAATTGCACTCATCTCACACAGTAGCAAAGTAATGTTCAAAATTCTCCAAGCCAGGCTTCAGCAATACATGAACCATGAACTTCCAGATGTTCAAGCTGGTTTTAGAAAAGGCAGAGGAACCAGAGATCAAATTGCCAACATCTGCTGGATCATTGAAAAAGCAATGGGATTCCAGAAAAACATCTATTTTTGCTTTATTGACTATGCCAGAGCCTTTGACTGTGTAGATCACAATAAACTGTGGAAAATTTTGAAAGAGATGGGAATACCAGACCACTTGACCTGCCTCTTGAGAAACCTGTATGCAGGTCAGGAAGCAACAGTTAGAACTGGACATGGAACCAACAGACTTGTTCCAAATAGGAAAAGGAGTACGTCAAGGCTGTATATTGTCACCCTGCTTATTTAACTTACATGCAGAGTACATCATGAGAAACGCTGGGCCGGAAGAAGCACAAGCTAGAATCAAGATTGCCAGGAGAAATATCAATAACCTCAGATAGGCAGATGATACCACCCTTATGGCAGAAAGTGAAGAAGAACTAAAGAGCCTCTTGATGAAAGAGGAGAGTGAAAAAGTTGGCTTAAAGCTCAACATTCAGAAAGCTAAGATCATGGCATCCGGTCCCATCACTTCATGGCAAATAGATGGGGAAACAGTGGCTGACTTTATTTTTGGAGGGTCCAAAATCACTGTAGATGGTGATTGCAGCCATGAAATTAAAAGACGCTTACTCCTTGGAAGGAAAGTTATGACCAGACTAGACAGCATATTAAAAAGCAAAGACATTACTTTGTCAGCAAAGGTCTGTCTAGTCAAAGCTGTGGTTTTTCCATTAGTCATGTATGGATGTGAGAGTTGGACTGTAAAGAAAGCTGAGCGCCAAAGAAGTGATGCTTTTGAACTGTGGTGTTGGAGAAGACTCTTTCGAGTCCCTTGGACTGCAAGGAGATCCAACCAGTCCATTCTAAAGAAGATCAGTCCTGGGTGTGCATTGGAAGGACTGATGCTGAAGCTGAAACTCCAGTACTTTGGCCACCTGATGCAAAGAGCTGACTCATTAGCAAAGACTGTGATACTGGAAAAGATTGAGGGCAGGAGGAGAAGGGGATGACAGAGGATGAGATGGTTGGATGGCATCACCAACTCAATGGACATGAGTTTGGGTAAACTCCGGGAGTTGGTGATGGACAGGGAGGCCTGGTGTGCTGCAGTCCGTGGGGTCGCAGAGAGTTGGACATGACTGAGCGACTGAACTGAACTGAAGGACCGTGCCCCAAGACTGCACTATTGTTCCTTGGCCGCTCCTCTCTTGTCTCTGTATCCCCTCCCTTCCCTGGTTAGCAATGGTTTGAATCTGCTCTTTGGAACTCAAGGAAGGTCTTGGAGGGTAAACAGAAAGGTTCCTGCACCCAGAAGCCCCACAGGGTCCTGCTTGTTTTCATAAGTGCACCACAGCCCAAGAGTGAAAAAAGTTAAATGATGTGAACATGTGCTTGCCTCTTAAAATGATGAAGTGCTATGAGAGTGTATGTGGTCTCATGCCAGCTCTCCTTTCCACTCTAAGAATAGCTGGACATAAACTCTATAGAAGTAAGTTCTGTAGCATATCTGTATCTAAAATGTGATGTCAGGAGCGTGTTAAAAAAAAGTTCCAGAGTCAGTCATTGTTTCCAAAAATAATGTTTTAAAAAAGCATACAACTCCACAGATGGCTGAGCCCTTCCAAGCATATTTTTGTCTCAACCCAACAGCATTTTTGTGGTATTAATGCCTACATTTACATAAGATGAAACTGAGGATGAGATATTAATATCACCCAGATCTCATTTTCACTCCAGCCCTCTTCTTACTTCATTGTACTGTGTCAAGCTTAATATAAAGGTTCTTTAAGAAGAAAATGAAGAATCTTTGAAAAGAGCCCAACAGGCTAGAAATGAAAGGATTTAAAGACATTTAAATGTTCAGTAAGGACTGGACAACGTGTGTGTGTGTGTGTGTGTGTGTGTGTGTGTGTGTGTGTGTGTGTGTGTGTGGCGGGGGTGGTGTTCTTTTAATTTTAAAGGAAAGTTTACTCCTTTCCACTCAGTCTAGCAGTCTTGGCTTCAGTTACTGTCAGCTTCTCAGAAAGCTCCTGAAGCCCCTACTCAGCTGGCCCTTGTTGACTGGAAAAAAAGCAAAACAAAACCTACAATATGAGAGTTGTGAATTAAGTTATATCTGGGGCAGAATAAGGACTGTAGTCCAGGAGATGGCACTTCAGATAACTCTGAGAAACTGCTCCAAAAAGGCGTGGGGTGGGGGAGGGGAGTCAGTCTATATGTGATTTTGGTAAAGAGGGAATATGTGCAATCAAACTCATCGTTTTTGCAGGTTTTAGCTAATCTCTAGGCACAAGGAACTGATATCACTGTGAAGGATTTGACGCCTTTCTAGATACAAGGAGATGCAAGAATTGGGCTCATAAAATCTTCTCCTAAAAATACCTATCTGAAGACCTGTCAGTTTTCCCAGAGCACAGAGTGCCTCCTTCCTGATCTCCACCCTGGACTCCTTTCAGGGATGTTGAAGGTCAGCAGCTGCAGTGAAGAAGTCGATGGCAAGTGCCAATTTGCAGGTGACACCTTCAACCTAAGAGATGCAGATGGTCTGAGAGCACAAAGGGGTTTGCCAGAGTTTATCTTAAAGTACTACTATCAAAGTTGACCATTAAAATGTTTTGTAGTGGCAAAGAAAAAAAAATGCTATTCAATTGTGGGATGAATTACCTATTAAAGAAAATCTATTTGTTCAAAAAAAAAAAACCAAAGAGTTGCTATTTTTTAAGGAGCCAAAACAAAAACAAACAACCCAACAAAAAGAAGGCAAATGACATGGGCAGATGATACACAAAAGATTATGTACAAAATGCAGTCCACAGAAAAAAGAAAGCAAATGCTAATGGTGATGAATTATATACAAATCTACCATTGTATTAGTAATAAAACACCTGTAAATCAAAAAAAAAAAAAAAGTACTAATCTACATTTTCTTCTGCAAATAAAACCCTGATTAGATAAATCCGTAAATACACTGCTGGCTGAAAAATAAAAGAAAGAAGGTGATCCTATTGAATTTTACCTGAGCCCTATGCTCCTGGAAACAGAAACCGTGAAGATAATCCACTCACCCTTTTGTGTTCTAGGAATGATTTACTACAAGGAACCATCCTTCTCCAGGTGACTTAGACAAGGCTCACAGCCCCACCCCCGCCTTATTTACCTGTAACAAGGCTGGTCATGACCCCTCCAGTTCCCATTCTTTGATTTATAAATGGTTTTAACTCCATCCCCACTGGCCCATCTGGTCAAAATACCTGCTCCCTTGACTTGATCAAACTTGAGTTGAGCTTTTCTCCATGGCTGGACCCTGAATTTTGATTTATCTCATACCAGCCAGCACACAGCCCCTCATCTTGAGGATAAACTGACCACAGGATAAACAAGGCTCTGATTTACTGCCCTGTCCACCTCCCCACACCCAGAGAACACCTTTCCAGTACTGATCATCCCTCTGAATGAAAGAAAAGCCCTTTTCTGCCTGGTCTTTGAACACTCAGAGATCTTACGATCAGAGAGATCTTCCAGTCCTCTCAAATAAACGCTGTCCTTGCCTAAATCCAGATTTGTTTTTCATTTGATAAAGACAATAGAGAATTCAACCCGGAAGTCCCTCTACGTGCTGTCCTATAGTTCTTACTTTCCAAGATCATTTTGGCAAAATGTACTTAGTGTCTACTCCCTCTTGTGCAACATACAATCTTTTGTATTGCTGAATAGCTTTCAGGAAAGCATTTGAATTCTTCCTCTAACCAACGCAGCATATAAACATTAAAGGAAATGAGAAGAAGCAGTTATTTTGCTTAGGCTAGTATTTCACATACACTTGAGACTAGATTGCTGTTCAAACACAAAGTGATTTCCTAACTTTATTATTATGGCTCCAAATCACAAATGCTAGAGATAACTACATTCAAATATAACTACAAAAGCACCTTCCACCCCTCAGTATTAAAGCATTTCTATTGTCTCTTGCTTTATATGGGGGCTTCCTTGGTGACTCAAATGGTAGAGAATCTGCCTACAATTTGGGAGACCCAGGTTTGATCCTTGGGCCAGGAAGATCCCCTGGAGAAGGGCATGGCTACCAACTCCAGTATTCTTGCCTGGAGAATCCCATGGACAGAGGATTCGCTTTATGTAAACTTCAGGATTGACTTTCCCAGCATTAACTAGAGACATTGAGAATTTGCTGTATGGTATCTCCTTCTCTTGCCTGGAAGATCCCATGGATGGAGGAGCCTGGTAGGCTGCAGTCCATGGGGTCGTGAAGAGTCGGACACGACTGAAGCGACTTAGCAGCAGCAGCAGCAGCAGCAGCATCTCCTCAGCTGTGTCCAGGTAGTCAATCACCTTGTTCTGTTACTATTTCAAAGGAATAAATACTCTACAAAAAATACAGGTTTTAAGGAATGCTATATCATTTTAAAGTAATGTATGGAAAGTCAGTTTTAATTCTATTAGGACATCTAGGCTATTGATTAACTCTATCAAATATGTGTTCTACTTTATGTACCAGTTAATTCAAGGGCCTTAATTTAGCCAGTTGTATGATGAGGTCTGCAGTAAGGAGGTGTACAATATTTTTTCAGCCCTAGATATTCTAGTATATAACTTAGAAATTATACACTAGGATTTACATAATATTAAAGAAGCTGTCACATAATTTTGTGCTTGTTTATTTTTTGGCTACACCACATGGCATGAAGGATCTTAGTTCCCTAACTGAGGATTAAACTCTAGCTCCCTGCAGTGGAAACCTGGAGTCTTAACCACTGGACTACCAGAGAAGTCCCATCCTATAGAATTTTATCTAAGATTCTTAATTTTCTCCTAGAGTGCTGGCTACAAGCTGTAAAGTCCTAAATTGTTTATCAGTAGAAGTGGCATTTTTTCTCTTATTTTTTTCTTGAGCTTGGTAGATACCAAAAACAGGACTTTTAAGCTGAAACATCTAAATGATCTTCCTTCACAGGGGAAGATATGAAACAGAAAAGCTACAAAGTAAAGACAGTCAACTTAAAACAGTTCCTGTTCATGAGGTCTTCACTTCTCTGATGGGGTAGAGAGCAGAGTCTCATTCTCCAGGGAGCCCCAGTGTGTCTTTTTATTCATTTAATAAAGATTTTGGGACTCTACTGGGCACTTGTAATTTTACATTTCCAACAATTCTGGAAATATTCCCTCACTTCAAGCCTATATCATCTTTATTTTGCCTGCTCGTGTTAACCATCTAATGAATCTCCTTACAGCAATTCTTATGACCTTCAAATCCATCCACCCAACAGCACGTTGTTGTTCAGTCACTCAGTTGTGTCTGACTCTTTGTGACCCCACGAACTGCAGCTTGCCAGGCTTCCCTGTCCTTCTACACCTCCTAGAGCTTGCTGAAACTCATGTCCATCAAATTGGTGATGCCATCTAATCATCTTATCCTCTGTCATCCCCTTCTCCTCCTGTCTTCAATCTTTCCCAGCATCAGGGTCTTTTTCAATGAGTCAGTTCTTCACTTCAGGTGGGCAAAGTATTGGAGCTTTAGCATCAGTCCTTCCAATGAATATTCAGGATTGATTTCCTTTAGGACTGACTGGTTTGATGTCCAAGGGACTCTCAAGAGCCTTCTCCAACACCACAGTTCAAAAGCATCAATTCTTTGGCACTCAGCCTTTTTTATGGTCCAACTCTCACATCCATACATGACTACTGGCAAAACCATAGCTTCGACTATATGGACCTTTGTCAGAAAAGTAACACCTGCTTTTTAACACACAGTCTAGGTTTGTCATTGCTTCTCTTCCAAGGAGCAAGCGTCTTTTAATTTCATGGCTGCAGTCCCTATCTGCAGTGAAGTCTGTTACTGTTTCTCTTTGTTTCCCCATCTAATTTGCATGAAGTGATGGGACCAGATGCTAGCATGTAGAATGACCTATCTCAGGAGCCCAGTGGTGTATCATTTAGCTCTCTGGTCTTATATAGAGTGACCTATCTCCAGTGCAAGTATGACCATGGTCCACTGTTTAGAACATATTAATGTCCAAGCACCTTAAAATAATTGGACTTCTGCCTAAATCTCTAGCTTTAACTCTCCCCGATCTGTTCTCTTCTCTGGAATCGCAGAACTATCTGCTGATGACCCCCATGTCCACCCCAGTTCCTGCCCTGCAGACACACCCACACTTGACTCTATCCCTCCTCCTACTGTTGCCCCTGCCACCAGCTTCAAGTCTCACCACACACATTGTCTCTAGAAAACCTTGAACCTGTATTGTCCACTTGCGTGCTCAGTTGTGTCTGATCCTGCGACCCCATGGACTAGCCCGCCAGACTCCTCTGTCCTTGGGATTCTCCAGGCAAGGATACTTCAGTGGGTTGCCATTTCCTCCTCCAGGGAATCTTCTCTACTGAGGGATCGAACCTGCGTCTCCTGCATTAGCAGGCGGATTCTTTGCCACTGCGTCATTCTCTGCTAGATGGTTCTTTATTATTCCTTGAACTTGGCATGTAGTAGCAGCTCAATACATAATTATTGAATAAAATAAGTAAAGATTCATAATTCTATGATGAGGATTTCATAGCTGTCCCCCTTGAGGGGACAGATGTAAAGAAGTAATTACAGTTCAGGCTACTAAGGATACATTAGAAAAATCTATAGCGTGCTAAGGGAGCATCCTAGAGATGTTTTTAAAATGAAATTGTTGGACTTCCCTGGTGGTAATCCACCTGCCAATGCATGGGACATGGGTTCGATCCCTGGTCTGGGAAGATCCCGTATGTTTCGAGGCAACTAAGGTTGTGTGCCACAACTACTAAGCCCTTGCTTTAGAGCCCATGCTCTGCAACAAGCGAAGCTACCACAGTGGGTGATCCGTGATCACTGCAACTAGAGGAAGCCTGTGCACAGCAATGAAGACCCAGCACAGCCAAAAATAGAAACAAAATTAATTTTTAAAAAGTAGTTGTTCCCCATCCTGAGTCATTCTGCAGGGCCCTGATGGACAATCAGGACCCAAATTTAGTCAAGATAATCAAGGCCTTTTCTGTATGCAAGTAGTAATTCTATGTTTTATGTTTCTCAAATGCGAAGGGGTCTTTGAATCAGAAGCCAGATTTTATTTGCCTTTTTAAAAGAGCCTCAGATTTCTTTCTCACCTTGTGATTGATGAGCAACAACTCTTAAATTTATTTAGTTGTTCATTTATTCACTTGAAAAACATCCAGCAAGATCGATTATAAAATACTCTGCTAAGTCCTAAGGATTAAGCAGTGAACAAGACAAACTCCATCCTACTCTCCTGGAGTTTACTTGTAGGCAAAACAGAGTAATAAGTCAAAATAGAAATTAAAGGTTGTACAATTATTGTTTACAGCATGATGAGGGTAAGAACAGAGACCTACTTTAGAAATGCTGTTCAAGAAGAAGCATTTGGTGGTAGTTTCACTTAAGTCTTAAAGTATGAGAAAGAGCCAGCCAGGTGAGGGCCCAGGGGAGAGAGCTCCAGGCTGGGATAGGTGGAGAGGGCAAAGATCCAAAACTGAGTCAGAACCAGGCACTGTCCCAGACTCTGGGCCAAGCATCCCCTTGGGGGTGGGGATGGAGCTGATAAATCAAAATGTATAATCTAAGTGCAGGTAGAGTAGAGTTTTGTGAAGAAAAATAAAAGCAGGGTATGCAGACTGGTGTCAGGCAGCTGTCTTAGCTCAAGTGGTCAGGAAAAACCTTCCCACGGAGGTGGCTTCTGGACACAGGGCTGATTTTACTTACAATTTACTCACATTGAATAGTTAATGGCAAATCTAGAATGTTCAAAATATATCAACAGTCTTTGTAACTAATTTCTGTATTCATTTGGAAACCAATATTCCCAACAAGTCTAAATGGTAAACAAGCCTTCTAAAAAGACAGCTGGATTTTAAGTGGAAAGACACCTTTGATGTGGTCTTTTCTAACTTTAAAACCAAACTTTTCCTGTGATTCAAATCCTGTTCTTCAGTCCCTAAGTTGCTTCCTACTCTTTGTGACCTCATGAACTGCAGCATGCCAGGCTTCCCTGTCTTTCAGTATATCCCAGAGTTTGCTCACACTCATGTCCATTGAGTCAATGATGATATCTAACCATCTCATCCTCTGCCGCCCCCTTCTCTTGCCCTCAATCTTTCCCAGTATCAGAGTCTTTTCCAGTGAGTCAGCTCTTTGCATCAGGTGGCCAAAGTACTAGAACTTCAGCTTTACATCCGTCTTTCCAATGAATATTCAGGGTTGATTTCCTTTAGGATTGACTAATTTGATCTCCTTGCTTCCAAGGGACTCTCAAGAGTATTCTCCAGCACCCCAGTTTGAAAGCATCAATTCTTCAGTGCTCAGCCTTCTTTATGGTCCAACTGTCACATCCATACATGACTACTGGAAAAACCATAGCTTTGACTCTACAGATCTGTCAGCAAAGTGATATCTCTGCTTTTTAATACTCTATCCAGGTTTGTTATAGCTTTTCTTCCAAGGCGCAAGTGCCTTTAAATGTCATGGCTGCAGTCACTGTCCGCAGTGATTTTGGAGCTCAAGAAAATAAAATCTGTCACTGTTTCCACTTTCTCCCCATCTGTTTGACATGAAGTGATGGGACTGGATGCCGTGATCTCTGTTTTTTGAGTGTTGAGTTTTAAGCTTGCTTTTCACTTTCTTCTTTCACTCTCATTAAGAGGCTCTTTAGATTCTCTTCACTCTCTACCATTAGAGTGGTATCATCTGAATATCTGAGGTTGTTTATTTCTCCCATCAATCTTGATTCCAGCTTGAGCTTCATCCAGCCCAGGATTTCACATGATATACTCTGCCTATAAGTTAAAAAATCAGGGTGACAATGTACAGCCTTGACATACTCCTTTCCCAATTTTGAACTAGTCTGTTGTTCCATGTTCAGTTCTGTTCCTTCTTGACCTGCATACAGGTTTCTCAGGAGACAGGTAAAGTGGTCTGGTATTGTCATTTCTTTAAGAATTTCCCACAGTTTGTTGTGATCCACACAATGAAAGGCTTTGGTATAGTCAGTGAAGCAGAAGTAGATTTTTTTTTTCTTTTGGAATTCCCTTGCTTTCTCTATGATCCCACAAATTTTGGCAACTTGATCTCTGGTTCCTCTTCATTTTTAAAATTCAGCATGTATATCTGGAAATTCTTTGTTCATGTACTATTGAACTATCCTAGCTTGAAGGATTTTTGAGTATTACCTTGCTAACATGTGAAATGACCGCGATTGTACGGTAGTTTGAATATTCTTTGGCATTGTCTTTCTTTGGGATTGGAATGAAAATTGACCATTGACACCTCATCAAAGAGTTCTGTAAAAATTCTGGCATCATCCTAAGGACCCCAGCCTGACGGTGGAATGTAGAAATTGCAGAGGAAGGGACTCCGAGGGGAGAGCATGGATGTGCCTGTCAGCCTGGAGGGCTGAGGCTGGCCTTCTCAAGTCGAGCTTCTCTCATTACAAAGGGTCATAGGGAGGTTATAGCCCCAGTTACAGTCCTGTTGGGGAGGTACTGACTGTGTGATCAACAGCCCCTTTTACTAGCTAGAGTTAATCACTCACTGACCGGCTGGTAAATCAATGGTGCCCTGCTCTCTCCCCCTCCGCCTCTCCTGTGTCCATCCAGCCTCCTTCCTTCACTCCCTGCAGTGAACAGGCGTCAGGAAGGGAGTTCTCTGGGATGCTTGTCTAGTCCTGCTCAAAGACTGGCTCTACAGGAGGACAGTCATCTAACTCCAGGGGTGGAGAACCCATTCTTCTCTGCCTGGGAGAAACCTTGTAATGAAGGCATCCTGCCAAGGATGAAGAGGAAGCAGCAAAAGGAGGGGGAGGCGTCGGGGGGATGGGAGAATGGAGGATGGATGGGGTGTGTTTAAAGAGACAGGGGAGGGGAAGACAGTCTTTTGGAGGAAAGACATCATTGGAGCCAAATGAAAAACTTGATTTTTGCAGATGATGGGCTAGAAAATGTCTACATGTCAAAGGCACTGTAATCTTAGTTCTTAGACAATTTTCATTTCAGGAGGTGGTGAGTTACATTTTTGAGTTCTACAAGTTAATGTCAGTAAGTTTATTCCAAGCAGGCCCTGTCGTAGGACTTACTAGACCAGCGGCCTCTTGGCAGAGAGGCCGAGCAACCAGGCTGCTGGTGACCTGGACCAGAGCTGAGCGTGGTAACCTTGGGCCTGACTAGGTGCACGTCCGAACCTTGCTTGTCGGAAAGGTGTGACCAGCTAGTGGAATTAAATCTCAAGGTCAAGAGAACTGTTCATTCAGGCACTCTGACTGAGCAGTTTCAGCTGTGAGATGTGACAGCCTTCACCTGAACTTTAGGGCCATAAAAAGACTATTCACAGGGTTTGTACATTTCCCAGGAGGAAGGTTAAATCTCAGACCAGGGCCTGTTAGCTTCCCCAGTGAGACGTGAAGCCGGGGCTTCTGATGGCGGTGATGGGTGTGGAGGGGAGCAGTGCTGCCGTCGCGGCGTGGATCCCTACCTTTACCAGAATGTCCCTGATTTCCATTTGGATGGAAGCGAAGTGATAACCAGGAGAAGCTGGGGGCAGTTCGATGAGGAATGTCAGGGACACTGATGAACATCTAGTGGATTGAGAGTGTTGTAGAGAAAGTATATTCAGGTCTCTACACTTTATTATTTTTAATTTGTGTATTTATTATTATTTTTTTGACTGCACTGGGTCTTCGTTGCTATGCTCGGGTTTTCTCTAGTTTCAGCAAGGAGGGGCTGCTCTCTACTTGTGGTGCATGGGCTTCTCATTGCGGTGGCTTCTCTTGTGGTGCACAGGCCTAGGGCACACCAGCTTCAGTAGCTGCGGCGCACAGGCTCAGTTGCTTTGTGGCGTGTGGGATCTTCCCAGACCAGGGGTTGAACCTTTGTCCCCCGCATTGCAAGGCAGATTCTTAACCACTGGACCACCAGGGAAGCCCAACACTTCATTTTTTTTTTAATGAATTCTGTTTAAAAATATTCATTTACATGCACCTAGGTCTTCTAGCTGCACGATGCAAACTCTTAGTTGCGGCATATGGGATGTAGTTCTTTGACCAGGGATCAAACCCAGGACCTCTGCATTGGGTAGTCACTGGACCACCAGGGTAGTCCCAGGTCTCTTGACTTTGGCTCAGCTGACTTTGGCACACAGAGTTGATAGCCACTCCCTCTTCACAGTCATCATGTTGACAGTCATTCAAAATAGTAGGAAATTGGCTTTGCCCAGTGTTGATAGCCCAGCTTGTGACGTCAGCCTGAGAATGGAAATAGGTGTTGTGTAAAGAAATATGAGAGTCTGCTTGGCTGTTCCCCTGGTGGGTTGAGTAGATGCATATCCAGGGCGCCTTCACCGAAAGCGGACATCATCTGCGTGGTCATAAGTGAATTTTCTTTCCTACATCCTGTGATTATGGCTCCCGTAATTTTGTTAGCCTGCATATTGAGTTTTTATTCTTATGCGTTTCCTTAGCTCTCCATTTCCTCCCCAGCCTCTTAACTGGTAATTTCGTTTGCTCATGGACTGCTGTATGACAGAGCATCTCATCATGAAATGGTGCTTCTCCTCGCCCCAACATGTGTGCAGATGTTTCTAGCACAAGGAAATGCAGCCAGCAATACCAGCCTTTAGAGACAAAGAACAGCTAGACTGGAGAATTTGGGGTGTGAAGGGGACCAAATCCAGGCAAACAGTAGGTCTGACATTGCTTTCACAATGAAAAATGGTTTTACTTCCTTAGGGCTACAGCAAGCGTTGTGTATCAGCACCACAAATTCAGATTCCTTTCTGTGCAGTGCAGCTGACTGGTCACAAAGAAGGCAGGCTGCAGAGATGTGGTTGATGGTCATTCAGAACTTGAGTGGATACAGTTGTGACTTGACTCTGTGGAGTCTTTAAATCCCTTCAGATATAAATCTTTTAAATTTCTTCTGAGTGACCCCACCCAATCTTTCCTAAATTCTACAAGATTGTAAACTGGAGACAAAGGTGAAGTGAACTCTGACAGAACATGTAAGGAAAGCCTGTGATAGCCCAAAAAACTAGGTGTGGAATGTCAATGTTGTCCTCGTTTAGTTGCTAAGTTGTGTCTGACTCTTTTGAGATACCATGGACTGTAGCCAGCCAGGCCCCTCTGTCCATGGGATTTCCCAGGCAGGAATATTGGAATGGGTTGTCATTTCCATTTCCTGGGGATCTTCCCAACCCCGGAATTAAACCCATGTCTCCTACATTGGCAAGCGGGTTCTTTATCGCTGAACCACCAGGGAAATCCAGAACGTCAGTGGCCATTAGCCTAATGTTGGGTTCATGGTTCATCAGGTCATCATGATGGGTGCTCCAACCTCACACCAGGTCCAGAGACTCTTATACACAGATGCTTCCATAGAAAGACAAGCAAGTGCAGCGCGGTCACATTTTCTGTTGTCTCAGGGTAATTCAAGCCTAGACATTCTCTAGGGCAAGATGTGTTTCAGGGTATAATAAGCTAGAATCTCATTTTAATGTTACCTATGCTGGGGAAGATTGAAGGCAAATGAAGAAGGGGCCAGCAGAGTATGAGATGGTTAGGTAGCATCACTGGGAGATAGTAAAGGGCAGGGGAGCCTGGCATACTGCAGTCCATGGGATCGTAAAGAGTCGGACACAACTTTATGACTGAACGACGACATGCTTTTTCCAACAGAATATTTTTTTTCCAGAAAATTATGAGACACATTACAAAAACCCAGATAGTATAGTCTTCAGAGCTGTTTTTATTTTGTCATGGGTTTAGGTTTTTAATGATGGTGGAGGTGGAAAGGGCAGGTTTAGAAAAAATGTTTTGTTTTTATGACCAGCATTTTTAAGACAAATGCTGTCTCAGTCTTTATGGGGAAACACAAATTTACTTGGGTAACATTAGAATGACCCAAGCTTTAGAAAAGGTCTGGGCAGCTGTTCTTTATGCCACACTCATAATTTCCCTTTGGTGAGGCACAAATAGGTTCATTCACAGAACATGGGTGATAAAATGGGGGCACATTTGTAAAATATGGATGAAACAGGGTTATTGGTCTAGAATTGCTCGATTAGGTTTTTGTTTTGTTTTGTTTTTTGTAAATCACCAGGAATCAGGATATGCACATGAAAATGTCTTGGGAAAATTTTCAGGTTATAAATTTAATTCCAAGGTTATAAATTTATTATTTAAATTTCACCTACCAGTTCAGTTCAGTTCAGTTCAGTCGCTCAGTCGTGTCCGACTCTTTGTGACCCCATGAATCGCAGCACGCCAGGCCTCCTGTCCATCACCAACTCCCGGAGTTTACTCAGACTCATGTCCATCAAGTCAGTGATGCCATCCAGCCATCTCATCCTCTGTAGTCCCCTTCTCCTCCTGCCCCCAATCCCTCCCAGCATCAGAGTCTTTTCCAATGAGTCAACTCTTTGCATGAGGTGGCCAAAGTACTGGAGTTTCAGCTTTAGCACCATTCCTTCCAAAGAAATCCCAGGGCTGATCTCCTTCAGAATGGACTGGTTGGATCTCCTTGCAGTCCAAGGGACTCTCAAGAGTCTTTTCCAACACCACAGTTCAAAAGCATCAATTCTTCGGCGCTCAGCCTTCTTCACAGTCCAAGTCTCACTTCCATACGTGACCACAGGAAAAACCATAGCCTTGACTAGACGAACCTTTGTTGGCAAAGTAATGTCTCTGCTTTTGAATATGCTATCTAGGTTGGTCATAACTTTCCTTCCAAGGAGTAAGCGTCTTTTAATTTCATGGCTGCAGTCACCATCTGCAGTGATTTTGGAGCCCAAAAAACATAAAGTCTGACTCTGTTTCCACTGTTTCCCCATCTATTTCCCATGAAGTGGTGGGACCGGATGCCATGATCTTCGTTTTCTGAATGTTGAGCTTTAAGCCAACTTTTCATCATCTTTTACATCTATGCAGAAAAATAAGAGAGCGACTTCCCAGGAAGGGTCCTTTGAAGGTGGAGAATAGTACTTTCCTGAATTACTGCCAAAGCATAGCTCATATTTGCTTTACAACATGCATCATACATAGGCTGCTGTTAGCAATATTGGTTTTTAACATCTAAATGGGTCCCAAGCTGATGTATGTATAAGCAAGCGAGGATTTAAAGGGACCAGCAGCTCATTATTAATGCATATGTGGAAAAGCTCTAGCTTGCTGTTGTTAAAGATGGGAGTGCTGGGGAGAATGATAGCTCATTGTGGAAGCTAATATTAGAAATGGTTAGTGTTAAAAATGGTACCACTACTGACAAAGGATTTACTCTGTGTAAGTTCTGTCTTTTGAGACGTCTTCGATTACAGAGTTGAGTTGCCTGTACAAACATGGATAGAAGGGAGTAAAGAGTTGAAGTGCCCTGTCTTATTTTGAAGCTTGATATGAAATTATATATAACTGACTTATTTCTAGTTGAAGAAAATATGCCCATTCAAGGGATAGCACTCATGGCATCCTTTTGCCCTAATCACCTGCTCTGGGACATTCTGCCTTGGGGAGACCTATGGAAATTTTGAAATTTTACGACTCTGGTAAAAAGATATCTGTTCAGACTACATATCCCATTTAAAAAAAAATTGAAAAAATAGACAAGAGAAAGGATGAGAATCAAGAGCATAGTTGATTCATGAGGGACGGTCAGTAGGTCCTTCTATTATAGCAAAAGCTATGTAGTAAAATGATACTGAATCATACATTTTATTAAATATATATGAAATATTTCAAATGTACTATAAGCATACTGAAATAATATAAATAATAGGACTGAAATGATATAAACAGGAGAAGGCTGGTTATGAATTGTTGTTTCATTGTAAGTGTTAGGCGTGCAGATTTATATTGGTTCACTTGCCTTCAATACTCAAGTCTGTCCACCTTCAAGAGAGATGTGAGGCCAGCTTTTGAGGCGCTTTTCTTCTGGAAGATGGCAGAGGGCTTACTCCCTAGCTGTTGCAAATCTGTGTGTAAATTACAGACCAGCAATGTTTTTTCTTGTTTAATTTTGAGGGGATTTTGGTGATTATATTGTGTTATAATGTCAGTGATTATGATGTCCATTTTATGTCCCCATGGGTTTTAGGTCCTCATCTGTGCCCCAGCTGTGCACAGTGTAGATTTTATTGTTGGTACCCATGATGTACAACAAAGGAAGACTCTTAAGTCCCCTACTTTTCACCAGTCCTGGATGATACCTGTATAGAAAGGATGGAAGATTCTCAGGATATTGGGGTTAGAATTGGGGCAAGGATTCTGCAGTGACTGAGAGGCTCTCTCTGTCTCATGTCTTTGCCAGGGAGAATAGACCAGGATTCAGATTCCTTCGAGTCCACATGAACCATAAAACCCCACACACAGTTGCTTTGGTCTGATTCATGGTCATAACAAAAAATGCTTGATGATGTGGTTGTTGAGGACGATACCCACCCCCAGCATCCAGTGTGTGATAGTTGTTGTCCCCGAGGCAACCAGTTGACCCTGCATGTGGCCCAGGATGCTTTTCTGGGGCCCTGGACTCTTGCTTCATTGACTTCCCTTCTTTGTTGTTTTTTAATTTATTATTTATTTATTTGGGTGTATTGGGTCTTTGTTGCTGTGAGTGGCTTCTCTAGTTTCAGCATGTGGGCTTCTCACTGCAGTGGCTTCTCTCGTTGGGGACCACGGGCTCTAGGGTGCTCGGACTGCAGCAGTTGCAGCATGCAGGCTCAGTAGTGGAGCATGGGCTTAGTCGCATGTGGGATCTTTCTGGACCAGGGAAGAAACCTGTGTCTCCTGCATGGGCAGAAGAATTCTTAGCCACTGGACCGCAAGGAAGTCCTTCACTGACTTCTTGATGTTATTGTACTTGGCAACACATCTCCAGTGAAAAAGTGAAAGTGGCAGTCACTTGTGTCTGACTCTTTACAACCCCTACAACCCCATGGGTTGTAGCCAACCAGGCTCCTCTGTCCATGGAATTCTCCAGGCAAGAATATGGGATTGGGTTGCCATTTTCTACTCCAGGGGATCTTCCCAACCCAGGGATCAAACCCAGGTCTCCCGCATTGCAGGCAGATTCTTTACCTACTGAGCCACCAGGGAAGCTCACACATCTCCAGACAGCAAGTCAAATCCAGAACAAATCGAATCTTCCAGATCCAGAACAAATCAAATCTTCCAGAAGCCTGTCACCTCAAGAGCCTAGTTCATGAAATGAGGTTCTTTTTTTCATTTTTCCTTTAAATTTATACATCTTGGTTTTAGTGTGTATCTGTAAAATATAACAATCAGATCATGTTTTCTTGAGTGTTTCACTGAAAAGGAGTGAGCCAGTTTGAAGACCAACATTAAAGTGATAATAAAATTAGTGGTCCCTGGATATAGCAGAATCTAGAAAATGGTTTATGAGTGACTGTCATTTAAAAAACCCTCATAGAGCCAGGCAGAGTGAATGGGAGCATGGAGGAGACCTCCAAACCCAGCTTGGTAGGAGGGACAGAAAAAGTGTTCCATTGGCAGTCGAGGTATGTTCCAGTTAATACCGTGCTGACTTGGGGACTTCCCTAGCAGTCCAGTGGGTAAGACTCTGCACTTCCTGTGCAGCAGCCCCAGTTACACCCTTGGCTGGGGAACTAAGATCCCACATGCCTGGTGCAGTGTAGGCCCCACCACCCAAAAAACAACCCCAAAAAACTATGTTGACTTGATCTTGAAAGTATTACAAAGCTGGTATTTTAGGCTGTTCTTACTTCATAAAGACCAAGGATGATGCTAGTTGGTGGAGTAGATTGGCAGAGGGTTTAGATGTAGGGCTATTGGCTCAAATTGCTTGGGGGAATTTCTTTGGGGCAATTTTCCTGAATTTGGGGGAGGGGTTCTAATTTGTGAAGAAATCCTATTAGCAGGTTTTACTGTTTTTGATGCAGGTAAGAGCAGTATTCTTGGGCTTGCCTTGTGGCTTAGCTGGTAAAGAATCTGCCTGCAATGCGGGAGACCTGGGTTTGATCCCTGGGTTGGGAAGATCCCCTGGAGAAGGAAAAGTCTACCCACTCCAGTTTTCTGGCCCAGAGAATTCCATGGACTCTATACTCCATGGGGTCGCAAAGAGTCGGACACGACTGAGGGACTTTGACTCACTCACTCAAGAGCAGAAAGAGTCTCAGATGAGTAGTCATCAGTCAAGGCTGAAGACAGACTTCTCTTCAGCTTGAAAAATCTGAGACTATGTTTAATTGAAATTTGTACTTAAATGCCTTTTTTCTGTATGTATGTGGCTGTTGCCTAGACTGGTTGGCTGGGTTACCCACAGAGATGTGTGGCAGCGTGCTTGGAGATGAGAATAGTTTGTGGGGTTTTTTCCTTTCTTTTTTTTTTAGTTTGTGGTTTTAATCAGATGAGAAAGTTGAGCATGGCAGGCAGCTAACGTCTGTTGCATTTTTGCTTTCAGTGGTCTATAAAGTAAAGGTTTTGATCTTTTTGTATTATTTTGCAGTTTGCTTTTTTTCCCCTCTGGTCAGCAGGACTGACAATTGATATACTTAGAAATGTGAAGGAAGAGTCTAATAATGAGGAGTTTTCTCTGCAGCATGTACATTTTTATTGGAAGCAAGCCTTATTGGTTTTTGCATGAAAACTCAAATGACACACAAGGCACCGACTGCAATTCTAACCCCCAGTGGATCCACCATCCACAGTTTGCCCTGTAAGCTACATGCATTTGCTTATAAATACATGTTTTAAATTATAAATAGGATCAAAATATACTCTTGCTGCCTTTCACTGTTTTCATTTAACAGTATATCTCACAATGCTTTTTTAATGTTTACGTAATTTAACCAGTGTCCTGTCATGAACATTGAATTGTTTCCAGGTTTTGTGGTTAGTTGGCTCTCTGAAGGAAGATGGGCTTATGCGTGTTTTAGCTTTTGTGCACTCCACATTTCCTAAGACTGAAGACACCCATTCCCTCAATGGGCGCCATTTGGGATGTGACACCTGTCCAGTGGTGAGTATCGGACACTGGTCCCAGACTTCTGCTGGTCATTGTTGGAGTGCTGTGGATAAGTGTTTGGCAACTGTCTCATCAGATGTGATGTCTAAGACTCTTAGCCCCCAGGGCAGTCAGGCAGCCTCTACTGAGTGTTCCATGGATCTAATGGGTTAGGATCATAGAATTTGGGTTCTTTAAAAAAAATAGGTATCTGGTTTCAGTAATAACTGTCATGCCAGATTTAAGAGGGTGGGATGAAAAGACCTTAGGATTTTGAATCAGCAAAATTCAAACTCAGCTTCTCTACTCATTGTATCATCTTTAGGGGGTCAGTCATCTTCTTTAAGCATTTCCTGTTTTACAATTTTCTCATCTGTAAAATAGGAATGATATGAATATTAAAACAAATTATGTCAGTGAAAATACACTTTAAAATCACTGTACTAATCTATTTCTGCTTTATTGACTATGCCAAAGCCTTTGACTGTGTGGATCACAATAAACTGTGGAAAATTTTTGAAGAGATGCGAATACCAGACAACCTGACCTGCCTCTTGAGAAACCTATATGCAGATCAGGAAGCAACAGTTAGAACTGGACATGGAACAACAGACTGGTTCCAAATAGGAAAAGGAGTACGTCAAGGCTGTATATTGTCACCCTGCTTATTTAACTTCTATGCAGAATACATCATGAGAAACGCAGGGCTGGAAGAAGCACAAGCTGGAATCAAGATTGCCAGGAGAAATATGAATAACCTCAGATATGCAGATGCTGCTGCTGCTGTTAAGTCTCTTCAGTCGTGTCCGACTCTGCAACCCCATAGATAGCAGCCCACCAGGCTCCCCCGTCCCTGGGATTCTCCAGGCAAGAACACTGGAGTGGGTTGCCATCTCCTTCTCCAATGCATGAAAGTGAAAAGTGAAAGCGAAGTCGCTCAGTTGTGTCCGACTCTTAGCGACCCCATGGACTGCAGCCTACCAGGCTCCTCCGTCCATGGGATTTTCCAGGCAAGAGTACTGGACTGGGGTGCCATTGCCTTCTAATATTCATGTACAAATTTCGGTGAGGACACGCATTTTCAGGGTTCTTGAATATGTACCTGTTGCAGAAACCAGTACTCAAGCACCACACTCAGAGAGCTGGAGAACTCAGGCTTATTACGCCGGCAGGCCCAGAGGAGTTAACACTCCAAGCACTGAACCCCGAACAAAGGGATTACAGAGTTTTTATAGACAGACTATAGTGGGCAACACTAGCTGTTAACAGGCTGGTTTAAACTAAGGAGTTTCGTGTCAGCGGGAACAGCAGTCAAGATGGGGAGGGGATGCCTGACCTGGACCCGCATGATTAAGCAGGTTTGCAGGGGCTGGGCAATTGCAAAGAGCAGGACGAGGGTGAGTGAGATAAACTCCAGTTCCTAGTAGTGCAAGTCCCCACTTTCTGAGACTACATGACCTGCGTGATCTAGACTTTGCAAGGGGCAGGCTGAGTTACAGAGGCAGAAGGAGAAGGAGGTTGATGTAAAATTTTAACTTTTCCTCTTCATACCTAGGAGTGGGATGGTTGGGTGTCTCGTCTTTCTTTATCCAAATTATCGTGTTAGTAACCTGAGGAGACGGAGAAGGCAATGGCACCCAACTCCAGTACTCTTGCCTGGAAAATCCCATGGATGGAGGAGCCTGTAGGCTGCAGTCCATGGGGTCACTAAGGGTCGGACACGACTGAGCGTCTTCACTTTCACTTTTCACTTTCATGTATTGGAGAAGGAGATGGCAACCCACTCCAGTGTTCTTGCCTGGAGAATCCCAGGGACGGGGAGCCTGGTGGGCTGCCGTCTCTGGGGTCGCACAGAGTCGGACACGACTGAAGCAATTTAGCAGCAGCAGCAGCAGCAACCTGAGGAGAAGAGGACTGAGCTTAATTTGGACAGATTAAGAAATGGGATGAATAGAGGTCTTTGGGCTACATCTCATTGTTCTCTAGAATGAGGAAATGAATTCCTGACTTTTTAAAAATAAATCTATGGGTGGACCATAAACCCTAGTGACTCACAGTGTTTCTGCCCCGTGAGACCTGAGTAGCATCTTAGGTGTGTGTGTGTATGTGTGCGCTCAGTGATGTCCGACTCTTTCAGACCCTATGCACTGTAGCCCACCAGGCTCCTCTGTCCATGATATTCTCCAGGTAAGAATACTGGAGTGGGTTGCCATGCCCTCCTCCAGGGGATCTTCCCAACCCAGAGATCAAAAACCCGCGACTCTTGCATCTCTGCTTTGGTAGGCAAATTTTTTTTTTTTTTTTTTTTTAACCACTGCACCACCTGGAACAGCTTACATGCCTCGTAGCTAATTGCTTGCACTATGATTCCCCGTAGTGATGTGGACTATGGGTGAAGCCAGAGGGAAGAGAGATGTTAGAGTTTAAAAAATGTGTGGTTTTGAGGGGCGTTGGAGGTATAATTTGAAAAGAGCTTCTCTGTGTTCCTTCCACCCTGCAGAGGAATCAGCTGTATTATAACAGTGAAGCCCTCACACCACAGGGAGTGGGAGATGGATTCTTGGGGAGGGAGATTCTTTGGGAGGAGGAAGACATAGAGGGGTGGGCAGCGAGCAATCCCAGAGCATAAAAAAATCAATGTGTGGCTGTTCTTTAAAATCCTGTGGGGCTTTACTGGTCTTGTTATTTAGAGACTCTTCTGTTTCCTAAACTATCTAGGTTTTTATTTATCCTGGCTTGAAGACCAAAGTTCTGTTCATCAGAGCTGTGTTAGACACGGAAATATTGTCATTTTGGATTGTATTGGCTTGGCCAAAAATTTGTTCGGGTTTTCTATTACATCTTGTGAAAAAACCCAAACAAACTTACTGGCCAACCCAGTAATAAGCAGGAAGGGCCACCACACTAAGAGAAAAAGCTGTTTTATTCCGCTCGCCCCAAAGAGCCCCAGACGTCAATGATGATCCTAGGTTGGAAGTTCTTCCACCTTCTGAAGATACACTGCATTTGGGCAGAATTCGTGCCTTCTGTTTGCTTGGGGACAGCAGTAGGTGATCAAGAGAAATGGATTTTCTTTCCATAGTCTACAGTAATTAGGGGAGAAATAAGCAAGTAGGCTAATTTCTCATCATGAAACACCACGGGGCCCTAGACCCGTCAACGCCAGGCAGGGGACCAGCCAGGTGGCAGAGGCTAACAAGCTGTAATTGCTTCCTGTCTCGCCTCCCCATGGATTTTTGCTTTTACACTTAGGCCTTGGAGGCCTCAGCCCAAAGGAGCGTGATGGATGACGGAACTTAATTTAGTTCCTTTAGGTAGAAGGGCCTTTCAACAATGCAGAGCAAAGTCCTTCACAGAAGGCACGCCATAATGAGTTAATCATTGTATTCCTTCCCTGAGAACTAAACGGAGAAACAGCTCTCTTCTGCCACAGTATTCTTTTTAATAGACTTTACTTTTAGAGTGGTTTTTAGGTTCACAGCAAAATTGAGCAGGAAGTATAGAGTATTCGTAAATAGCCCCTTTACCCACACATGCATATCATCTGCCAGAATGGGACATTTGTTACAACCAGGGATCCCACACTGGTATCCCAAGTCCTTAGTTTACATTAGGGTTCACTCTTGGTGTTGTGCATTTTATGAGTTTGGACGAATGTATAATGATGTGTGTTCACCCTTAGAGTATCATACAGAATAGTTTCAATTTCCTAAAAATTCCCTGTGCTCCACTTACCCATGTCCCCAACCCTCGACAATCACTGGTCTTTTTACTGTCTCTGTAGTTTGCTTTTATCAAAATATCACATAGATGAACTCATACAATATGGAGCCTTTCCACACTGGCTTCCTTTCACTTGGTAATGTGTTTAAAAGCCTTCCATGTCTTTTCATGGCTTGAAAGCTGCTTCTTTCAAGTGCTGTAAAGATACTGTCTGTGACCCAGGAAGCAGGTCCTTACCAGTTACTACTTCTGCCAGTGCCTTGATCTTGGACTTCATCCTCCAGAACTGAGAGAAATGAATTCCTGTTTGTAAGCCACCCCGTCAGTGGTTGGTCGTTGCAGCAGCCCAAGCTGGCTAAGACAACAACAACTTTTTATGATGTGATTGACATGCAATAAACTGTACATACTTGGTTTTATTGGGTGTAATTCACATACTATTCAATTCATTTAAGTGTATGATTCAGTAATTTTTAGTGTATTCACGAAGTTTGTGTGTGTATTAGTCTCTCAGTTGTGTCTCTGCGACCCCATGGACTGTAGCCCACCAGGCTCCTTTGTCTATAGGATTCTCGAGGCAAGAATACCAGAGTGGGCTGCCATTTCCTTCTCCAGGGGATCTTCCCATCCCAGGGATTGAATGTGGGTCTTTTGCACTGCAGGTAGATTCTTTACCGTCTGAGCCACCAAAGTGAAAGAAAGTGAAAGTGAAGTTGCTCAGTCGTGTCTGACCCCATGGGCTTTGTGACCCCGTGGACGGTAGCCTACCAGGCTTCTCAGTCCATGGGATTTTCCAGGCAAGAGTACTGGAGTGGGTTGCCATTCCCTTCTCCAGGGGATCTTCCCGACCCAGGGATTGAACCCGGGTCTCCTGCATTGTAAGCAGACGCTTTACCCTCTGAGCCACCAGGGAAGCCCCTATTCATGAAGTTTGCACATATTTGAAATGTACCATGTGGCACATTTTGATATGTGTACCTACCCCTAAAATCATCATAATTTAGATACTTGTCACTGAGAAATTTCAAGCCCATTTGTTATTTATTTCCCTCCTGGCAACTGTTGATCTCCTTTCTATCCTGTAAAGTCATTTCCATTTTTAAGAATTCTATATATAGGGACTTCCTGGAGGTCCAGTGGTTAAAATGCTGTGCTTCCACTGCAGAGGTCATGGGTTCAATTCCCTGGTCTGGAAACTGAGAATCCCCAGTGCTAAAAAATAAAAGGGGAGGCGGGAAGAATTTTATATGAACAAAATCATATAGTGTGCACTGTTGTTTTGTTTTTGATCTGACTTCTTCATTCAGCAGAATTACTTTAAGATTCATCTGTGCTGTAGCTTGACTTCTATAGTTCATTTTTTTTGCTGAGAAGTATTCAATTGTATGGGCTTCTATGATGGCTCAGTGGTAAAGAATCCAATGCAGGAGATGTGGGTTTGATCCCTGGTTTGGAAAGATCCCCTGGAGGAAGAAATGGCAACCCACTCCAGTATTCTTGCTTGGAGAATCCTATGGACAGAGGAGCCTGGTGGGCTACAGTCCATGGGAATCTCAAAAGAGTCAGACACAACTTAGTGACTAAATAACAACAATTCAATTGCATGATTATTCCACAATGGAAATTGGGTTGTTTGCAATTTAGAGCTGTTAAAGAAGCTGCCATCAACATCCATGGACAAATCTTTGTATGACTTATGCTTTCACTCCTTGTGGGTAAATACCTAGGAATGGCGTGGCTGGGTCCTATGGCAATCATTTGTTTTAGCTTTTTTAAAAAACTGCCAAACTGTTTTTCCACAGTGGTTGTATCATTTTGCACCTTCTTCCGTGCTGTATGGAAGTTCCAGGCTCCCCCTCCTCGCAACACCTCGTATGGTCAGTTCCTTTAGTCTCAGCCCTTGTAATACACGGTGTGTCTCACAGTTTAAACTCCACTGGGAACTTCCCTGATGCTCCAGTGGCTAAGACTTCATGCTCCCAATGCAGGGTGCCTGGGTTCAGCCTCGGTCAGGGAACTGGATCCCACAGGCTGCATCTGAGGACCCTGGTGCAGCCAAATAAATAAAAATAAATATTACAAAAAATGCTACTGGTCCTAACCACCTAGGAGCTCCACCCAACATCACTTTTTTAAGTCTTTGCTCATGCTATTCTTGCAACCTGGACGCTTCTCTGTCTATCCCTCACCTTAGTTAAACAGTCTTCCTTTTAACATTCAGCCCCAGGACTCCTGGTTCCCCCAGGTTGCACCAAAGTCTATCTCTACATATATATATACCCATAGAATTCTGTGGATGATTTTTTTTTCAAAGCATATTTGCATTATGGTGAGATCCTCTGTGTGATGGTTTTCCCCCCTCAAGGATGGGGCCCCAGTACAGGCCTGGGTACCTCATTGATTTTCTGTAACGAATGAAAAGGCAGAGACAGGATTGGTCATCCTGAGAGTGATGCTCTTTCCCTACAACTTGAAAAACATCACCTCATTTGCTCTTATTCGAAGAGCGTTGCCATTACAATAATTGCTATTTGTAATTTATTGATCAGAAACAATCGTGTTGCTAAGAGAATACTTTTAAATAAAACGAACAATTGCCCGCATTCTTAAAAACAACCTTCGGACAGAGAAGGCAAAAGATAAATGAAATCAAAGAAGCTCATGAACTTCAAGGAAATTAAATTTTGTCTGAATGACGGTCATCTTGTCTGTCTTCACTCTTAGAATTTTAATGTTTCCTCTCTGAGGATTCTAAGTATTTTTGAGTGAACTAGAGTTAGTCATTATGCCTGTAATATTTTATGGATATTGATTAGCGACGAAGGGACAGGATTGAGAAATATATTCAAGCATCTTTGGAGAAATTCTTAGTAGTCAATAGTATCTGCAAGTTTTTCAACTCCCCAGAAAATAGTCTAATGCAGGTATCGGGCTCACAGGAGGAAGGCAGAAACATAGAAGAGTTAGCAGGTTTCCAAGACAGTAGTTTCTGGTAAGAAGGGGATGGTAAAGGGGTTAAGTTTCAAAGTCTGATTAGAAATCGCAGCTACGGAATTTGGAGTGATTGTCACTGAGGCTTTAAAGCCTGTGGATTTGGCCTGCTGTGCACGGGCAGTGGTTCTTGATTTTTAACCCAGAGCAAAGTGGCAGCCAAGCAAAAAAAAGAAAACATATGCAGCTATACTGAGTGCACTGGAGCAATGCTCAGAATTCAACAGCAAGATGAGTTAAAAGAAAGCACCAGAATATGGGAAACTCTAAAGCAATCTGGCTGAGTAACCCAAAGTATTTTGAAATACTCTTTCATGGGTTTTGTTCCAAAGTAAAGTAATTCCAGCCACCATGAGCTAAATAAAGCTCTAGTAGGATCAATACAGTCATGGTAAGATGAGGAGGTTTATAATTAAAGCCCATGAGAAAGTGCAAGACTACAGTGAAAAGCCATGCTCAAATTCTCATGTGCACAGCAACCACCCAGGAGCCTTGTGAAAATGAGGGTTCTAATCCCCCAGGTACAGGTGGGAGCCTGTACAACAGCCCTCAGGGGGTGTGGATACTCTCTGTCCTCAGGCTGCACTTGGAGTTGCATATGCAGAAACTTAAGTAAGCTGGTTGCTCTTCTCTTTTGAAACAGATTTTGAAACTTGTGATGTGAAGCTCTCTGGCGTAGTAACTGAATCTGTTCTTAACAGTCCTATGTGTCTTGGGAGGGTATGGAAATCGATTCTGATTTTTACGTTGTGCTTTAAGGGAGAAAGAGAAATGGATTTTTTACATTAAGGGCATTGTGGGGAAAAAAAAATCAATTGAAAAAAATTCCAGACTGAATTGTGTTTGTTTTAGGGTTGAAAGTAGTCCCACCATTTATTGTATGATGCTCTCGATTACTGGATAACATTAAATTGTATCCAGTATCTTGCCTACATACATCAGAAATAAAAGTGGAACTCAAAAAATTTTAAGCCAAAAGTTCCATAAGAACAGTCACTTTTCTGGTTAAAACTTGAAAATAAAGACTGTCTGATTTGAATGTTAGGTTATCTTAGTCCAGGACCATCCCTGAAGTATTACTGTGGTAGTTTTAAGGCACATATTTTGAGGCCAAACTCCCTGGATTTCAATCCAATAAGTCTTTACCACTTACTAACTATATGCGATGATTTATACCTTACCCTCTGTAAAATGGGTCTGCATTCTACAGTTGTTTTTGGATTGAGTTAGTATCTGTAAAGCTCTTAGACCAGTGCTAGGCTATCTAAATGTTTGTTAACTATATGACCAAAGTAAGATGTGTTAGTGTCACGTCTTGGTTGCCCAGTGACCCTCTGGAATCCAGAAAGCCTGTTTCTCTTTTCAAACAATGAAAACATCATCCTACAAGACTTCCCCAACGAGCAACTGGATCAGAGAGAAAGGTGATTTCAGCCAAACAACAGGAAACCTCGAAATAAATTCACAGAATCCAGGAGTTTATTATTTTGCTTGTTTGGTTAGACTTAACTTCCATCCTTTGGTTTTGCAGCTGGTGATGTATATTGGCCAGGTAACCAAAGAGATCTTGAAGTGGCCCCGCCCCTTCTCCCCTCCTGTCGTGAAACTCGAGAAGAGAGTGATGGCTGAATATGGGATGCCGTCCACCCACGCCATGGCAGCCACGGCCATCTCCTTCACCCTCCTTATCTCTACCATGGACAGGTACCAGGTGAGACAGTGACTCTTCTTCACCATTTAACACCAGAGGGAGCAAGGAGGGGTTTTGCTTCAGGACTTCAGGGCAAAGAGGGATTTTGCTTCAGGGGTCTTGCTTTTTTTTTTTTTTTTTTTTTTGAAGGACAATGAAACTTATGAAGTAAAGATGGGGGAACACTTATTGAACAGTGATGATTTCTTTATAAATGAAGTGACCATATGATTTAGTGTCCAAAGCAGGATATGCCCAAGAGTGAAAGTGGACACCATTGATAATAAGAGTAAAACAAGCATCACCAGGCTGTGTGGTCTACCCCTTCTGGAAGCATTTTCACCCTGAGCTACTTGACCAGATGGCTCTTAAGTCGCTGCCTGCATCCTCTGTTTGCAAGAGATGCAAGGGGCTGATGATCCTGGTAGATAACTCTCCACGGTGGAGATGATTTCACCAAATCCTCAAGCTCGATATCCCAGGGCCCAGGGTGAAATAGAATCTGGGCTCAAATTAGCTCCCAAAGATGCATCTGCCCTTTCTCAGGGCTCAACTATTAGAAATAATCAGTCCACATTTTCTAGAAAGCTTGTCTAAATGACAGGAGATTAATAAGTGTTGAAAATAGAATTTCACTTATTATCTGCTTCAATGCCAATTGTAGCAAGACCTTTTCAAAGTTATATACTATTGGGAATTTCATGGTGGTCCAGTGGTTAAAACCTTGGTGCCTAGGTGCAATCCCTGATTGGGGAACTAAGATCCCAGAAGCCACCCAGCACGGCTGGAAAACACATAAAAGTTATATTACTACTTTAATGGAGATTTATTTTTCCTATCTGAGAACTTTTGCTCTATTTTGGTACTTCATTTCAGAAATTGTATCTTTTACCTGTTGGAAAATTTAGATTTTGCTAACACTAGCAGTCTCCTGTGTAAATGGCAGCATTGCTTCTCCTGCCCTCTTTACACCAAAAACCCAGAGGCATTCCACGTTTCAGGTTGTAGATAACACGGGAGGCTTGTTTTGGGTTTGAGAGAGAACAAGATTAGTGTCAGGTCCTGACCCCACCTGGTTTTCTATTTGGTCACCTGGGATTAGACCTCAGTCTCCTAAATGGGAAAGGGACAAGTATAGGATTATATCTGACTGTGTGTTCAGTCATGTCTGACTCTTGTGACCCCATGGACTGTGGCCCACCAGGCTTCTCTGTCCATGGGCTTCTGCAGGCAAGAATACTGGAGTGGGTTGCCATTTCCTACTCCAGGGGATCTTCCTGACCCAGGGATTGAAGCTGTGTCTCTTGCGTCTCTTACATTGGCAGGCGAATTCTTTACCACTGTTCCACCTGGGAAGCCCCCATACCATCTTGATCTTAGCCAACTTAAACGTCATGCTAGAATTAAAAAAAAAAACAAAAACGTCTTAGCTCCCCAATGCTGTTGGAGTTTATTGGATGCAGACTTCTGAGCTATGTTGTACTGCCCCCTGCCATCTGTCCCAGAAGGACATAGTGCTCCCGTCACTGGCCCCATCACTGGGAGCTGTCAGCATCCAGAGAAGCCTGTGAACTTGCTTCTCTCAGGAAAAAAGCAACAAGTGGGGCTGACTGCAGGAAAGCAACAACAGTCATTTATATGCTTATTTCAAGGCCACCTGGATCTTCTTAAAAACTTCTTTACAGCTCATATGATGAAACAGTCTTCTTAAGGCCTGAGTTGTTATGGACTTCTTTTCCTATTTGATTTTTAATGATAAATATATTTAGCTAGTTTGGTTGTTTACTTGTGAATAGCCCTAAAAATGGGTTTATTTCTTTAAATATGTATTTAGGCTAATACCCAACCTCTAAATTGTGACTGCATTAGCTCATTCCGTGTTTAACACTTTTTCAATTAAAATCAGAGGCCCAGTTAATGATAAATCTTCAGAAAAGCGGTACAACCCTATATCACTGTACTCAGATGTTATATTGGAAAGCACATGTTGGCTTGGACTCAGAAGATGTGGTTCCTCGTTCAGACTGTGTCACTGCTGACTGTGTTACCGAGGTCAAGTCACTGCACCTCTCTGAGCCCTGGCTTCTGTTGGGAGGATCAAATGGGATCGATGGGCAACCATCTTTGTGCAAAAGTTCAGGACTAATGCAACTTATTATCAAGGTTAAGGGTTTCCTCATTTGTAGACTGGGGCTAACGATAGACTGTACTTCATAAGGTGTGTGAAGAGTGACCGTAAAGTACTTCACATAATATAGACAGTTCTGTATCATCTTTATTCTTAGCACCATGGAAGACCACAGACATTAGTACTTGAAGCAACTGAATTATATCTCTATATCTAGTTCATAAGCATATCTGTGTGTGCCTTATATGACTTATCATTAGCCAGATTCCTCCAACTGTTTTCATTATTCATCCACAAATGTCAAGATTCAGTGAAGTCTAGACTTTTGCCTTGACATATGTACAGATATGCCAGTCTTAGCTTGGCATTGCTGTTCCCAGACTTCCCTATGAAGCCAGTTGTTGCCAAGCTTTATCTTCACAGCACATCTTGGGAAGGTACCTGGATGGACTTTGTAAAATTATAGTACCATCCATATACCTTGCCTCTTGGAAATACTGTATATTTCACAAGTTTTAAGTATAGGTAGAAATAGCGATGGCACTCCACTCCAGTACTCTTGCCTGGAGAATCCCATGGACGGAGGAGCCTGTAGGCTGCAGTCCATGGGGTCGCTAAGAGTTGGACACGACTGAGAGACCTCACTTTCACTTTTCCTTTCATGCATTGGAGAAGGAAATGGCAACCCACTCCAGTGTTCTTGCCTGGAGAATCCCAGGGACGGGGGAGCCTGGTGGACTGCCGTCTATGGGGTCGCACAGAGTCGGACACGACTGAAGCAACGCAGCAGCAGCAGAAATAAAAAATTATTTACTCCACTGAAACTTTCAGCACAATAGCTATGGTCAAGCTCCACTGTGTCTTATTTGCAGGTCAGTATGTTGTGAAGCTTCCTTCCAGAATTACATTCCTAGGCATTTTCTCCTTCTCTTTCCTTAGTTTTCCCATTTTTTTGAGTGATTTTAGATCATCAAACTGCTGGCCTAAGAAATATGAGATTGAGACTAGGAGTTAATGGATCAGAAACCCCTTCCCTTCTACAACATCAAGCTGTGTGTATCTGAACCTGAACTGATGCCTTTTTCTCTTCCTCCCCTGCAGTATCCCTTTGTTTTGGGACTGATGGTGGCTGTGGTGTTCTCCACGTTGGTGGGTCTCAGCCGACTTTACACTGGGATGCACACGGTCCTGGTAAGGCTTTGTGGGCGAGTCTTGGGGTGATATCTGAATAGGAGTGTGGCCAGTGTGTTCTTCACACTATTTGTTTATAAAGCTATTTGCATTTCATAAGAAGGCCAGTGAAGGCTATAATTTTATTTCCCATCAGGCAAACGAATTAGGAAATGATTATCTTAAGGCACATGTATAATAATAGTAATGAATCATTAAGATACTATCAAGTAGGCTGGTCTGGGTTAGACTGGCTAAACAGCAATGACGATCCAGGTAATTTGTTTACATGCTGATTTACTGATGATGAAGCAGGCAGTGCAGAAACATATCCAGGGTCAGGGATGTTGAGTGATGGATGAAGTTCTTCACTTAGGTCCTCACAGAAATGGTTCTGAAATTCAGGGGTCTTCGCTGCCCTTGCAGGGTAGGAGTCCCACCAGGTCAAAAGAGCCCAGCATCATGGGCTTGCTTCCTTCCATAGGGGTTTGCATTTAAACGGCTGTCTACTTTTTTTTTTTTTTAAACCATATTAGGAATTGTTTTCAGAGCTGCCACAGTTAGCGCAGTTGAAATGACTCACTTCTCTTTCCTAGTGTGCCAGCCATCTGCCTAGGAGTTCCAGAGCATAACGCGGGCCATGGCTTACCATGGGCACTATTTATCATGGTAATTGGTGATAGATTTCTTTAAAAAGGACTAGGCCCTTGCTAATTGTGTTACTCTCCACATGAAGCTCAACAACTGGGTTAGCATAAGGCCTCAGAGGGAAAGGCCAGCCTTCACTGGCCTTCTTGTTTCTCCTCTTGTGCCTGACCTTGGTCATCCAGAGGTGGGGGGTGGAAGGACAGAAGCCACAGAGGGGAACAGATTTAGGGAGAGGGTTTGTCAAAATGGGCAGAAGCAGAGAATGGGAAGGAAAATAAACCCAGAGTCCAGGAGTTTATAGCTGCATGGGATTCAGAGAGCGGTACCATCATGCTTTCTTCTTTAAAAAAAAAAAAAATTGATTAATTTTTGCCTGTGCTCAGTCTTTGTTGCTGCACATGGGATTTCTCTAGTGGCAACGAGCAGGCGGGGGCTACTGTCTAGTTGCGGAGCACAGACTCTAGGCCACAAGTGTTCAATAGTTGTGGCACACAGGCTTAGTTGCTCCGCGGCAGGTGGGATCTTCCTGACCAGGGATTGAACCCGTGTCTCCTGCATTGGCAGGTGGATTCACAACCACTGGACCACCAGGGAAGCCCCATGCTTTCCTCTCAAAACAAAACAAATTCTAACTCCAAGGAAAGTGGGGACCTGAGTGGAATTGGGGCCGAACCCAGGGTGAGGCCAGGAAGGCAGGAAATCGAAGAGGTGCCAAACAACTCTGGAATCAAGAGAAACAATGTTCAGGCAATACATTTAAAAAAAAAAATCAAAATCAATGCTGAAATTTTCCATGATGAACAAAACATACCAGTTTGAGATAAACTCCTGCCTGTGTATGACCTTGCTGACTTTGCACCATGCTGGTCCTGGAGTGCAGCCTAGGATGCAAGGGGTGTGAAAATATGACACAACAGTTAGGGGTCAGGCTTATTATCTACCTACCAAGACAGGCCCCTGCTGTTCCCGTCCCTCCGCACAGTGTGTCGCGTGGCTTCTAAGACTTCAGGGGAAAAGGGGAGGAGTGCATTCTCAATTTGCTACACCACCGCACCTCATCATAAAGGGGTTCTCTCCAAATGCGTCCACAGGCTTGAATATGGAACAAAGCAGAACTCTCTTGGGTGTTTGAGTATTTCTTTTATCCGGGGCAACTTTCTAATTTCCATAGGTTTTATTAAAAAGCGATCTTAGGAACTCAGGTTAAAATTAAACCCAAAGTAAACATGAGACTGTGGGGCTGCAGACATGAATAGAGGGTACAGAAAACCCTGGATTCAGTAAGAATCCAGCTACATGTCTATCTTTAGGTCTGAAAGTAGGTTAGGGGATGGAGAAGCACAAATCTGCGGGGAAGATCGTTAAGGCCTCTCTTTGAGATGCGAGGAATGGGTCCCCCCACCCATTTCAGAAAATCTGTCCCAGGAGAAACTAGAACAAAGGGTATGTGTGTGTGTGTGTGTGTGTGTGCTCAGTCGCTCAGTCATGTCTAACACTTTGCGTAGTCACGTCTAACACTTTGCATAGTCACAACTATTCCTCCCACCCCCATCCCGCACCACCATTGGCGTCCAGGGACATCCTTCACTTGAATAGTTTTGTCTCCTAAAGTTCAGAGACCCTGGGCTTCTCTGGCAGTCCAGTGGTTAAGACTCCATGCTGCCAATGCAGGGGACGTGGGATCCATCTCTGTCTGGAAAACTAAGATCCCATGTGCTACACAACTGGCCAAAAAATAAGAGATTGGAGACCCTGACTCAGGCCCAGATCCAAGTCAGGCTCCAGGGCTAGAGGCATGATCCAAGCATGAACACACACACTCAGTTGTGTCTAACTCTTTTGCCACCACATAGACTTTAGCCCACCAGGCTCCTCTGTCCATGAGATCCTCCAGGCAAGAATACTAGAGTGGGTTGCCATTCCCTTCTCCAGGGGATCTTCCCGACCCAGCCATGGAACCCAAGTCTACTACTACCTTACAGGTGGATTCTTTACCACTGAGCCACCTAGGAAGCCCATGGCCCAGGGTAGGATGATACATAATTTCTCTTAGCAAAAGCAGGTGTTTTTAATAGAAAGATGGAGTTGAATTATGGATTTGCTGTCTTCTCTATTTAGCAGCAACTTAGTAAGCTTCTTGGCTCCGATGGTAAAGGGTCTGCCTGCAATGCGGGAGACCTGAGTTCAATCCTTGGATTGAGAAGATCCCCTGGGAAAGGAAATGGCAACCCACTCTAGTATTCTTGCCTGGAAAATCCCATGGACAGAGTAGTCTGGCAGACGATAGTCCATGGGGTTGCAAAGAGTCCAACATGATTTAATGACTAACACTAGTAAGCTTCTGCAGGCTACAGGCTTGGAGCTAGATCTGGAAAATAGTGGGGTAAATAAAACCTATGCCACCCTCCAACTGTCTAAGTCTGTTGATGGAGTCAAACATATGAGCTTCTGATTACTGGCTCTGCTGCTGCTGCTGCTGCTAAGTCACTTCAGTCGTGTCCGACTCTGTGCCACCCCAGAGACGGCAGCCCACCAGGATCCTCTGGTGGATCCCTCCATGGGATTTTCCAGGCAAGAACACTGGAGTGGGGTTCCATTGCCTTCTCCATTACTGGCTCTAATGAGTGTTATAATTAGCTCGGAACAGCTAAATCAGGCCAGGCCACCTAGGTGGCATGTCTCCCCCCTGGACCCCTCACGTTCTCCAGGAACAGCCACAAACTAGTGTTTCTCAACCTTGGCTACACATTCAAATCCCATGGAAAACTTTTCAAAAATATTTGGACACCCAGGTTTACAGCAGCAGCATTATTTACAGTAGCCAAAAGGTAAAAGCCACCCACGTGTCCACTGATGGATGAATGGATAAATAATCTGTGGTTCCTATGTACAATGGGATATTATTCAGCCTTGAAAAGGAAGGAAATTCTGACACGTGCTACAGCATGGAAGAAACTTGAAGACATCATGCTAAGTGAAACAAACCAGTCACCAAAGAGAAATACATTATGATTGTGCATATATGATGTCCTTAGAGTCGAATTCAGAAAGCAGAAAGTAAAGTCATGTCCAACTCTTTGCAAATCCATGAACTATAGCCTGCCAGGCTCCTCTGTCCATGGAACTTTCCAGGTAAGAATACTGAAGTGGGTTGCCATGCCCTTCCTGACCCAGGGATCGAACCTGGCTGTCTTATATCTCCTGCATTGGCAGGCAGGTTCTTTATCACTAGTGCCACCTGGGATTCCCACAGAACATAAAGGTAGAAGGTGGTCGCCAGAGCGTGAGGGATGAGAGGAAGAACAGGGAGTTATTGTTAATGGGGTACAGAGCTTTAGTTTAGGGTGATGAAAAAGTTCTGCAGGTGGATAGCAGTGATGGTTGGGTGTAAATGTTAATACCATTGAACTGTATGCTTTGAAATGGTTAAGATGACAAATTTTATGTTGTGTGTGTGTGTGTGTGTGTGTGTGTGTAACCATAGTGAAAGATACAGTCCTATGCATTGGTGTTTTTTCAGAGCTCCTTGGTTGGTCTTAATGTGCAGCCAGGGTTGAGAGCCATTGACGAGACTGTCCTTTAGAACTGGGCACGGGCACAAGCCTGAACAAAAGAGGAAGGTGGGGACAGTGCTGCATAGGCACCGACTGTGTCCCCCGCCTGAATGGCTCTAATCACACCCGGCTTGGAGGTTCACAGCACACAGGTCATCCAGGAGGCTGCCAGCCTCCTATAAATGGCTCTCCTCCACTCTGTAGTGACTTAAGTGGGCAGGAAGTCCAAAAACAAGGTGATAATATGTATTCATACAGCTGAATCACTTTGCTGTAGAGCAGAAACTAACACAGCATTGTAAAGCAACTCTACTCCAATAAAAATTAATTTCAGAAAATTTGGTGACATTACACGGGAAACTTTCTGTCCTTCCCCTTGTAATAGTGTTTTATAGATAGTAGCTTCTGAGTAGACTGGGAACAGTGTATTTTGAGTGATGGCAAGGAATCCATAAAACTATTTTTTGGTGACCAAAGACTGATTTTTTCCTGCTAAAACTACTATTTAAGCTTTGTTTCTTGATGCTTTGTCAAGTGTCTATATGTCCTCTTTTGGTGTCATATCTTTTTGCCTTTTCATACTGTTCATGGGATTCTCAAGGTAAGACTACTGAAGTGGTTTGCCATTCCCTTCTCCAGTAGACCACATTTCGTCAGAACCCTCCACCATGACGCATCCGTCTTGGGTGGACCTACATGGCATGGCTCATAGTTTCATTGAGTTAGACTCACTGGAAAAGACCCTGATGCTGGGAAAGATTGAAGGCAGAAGGAGAAGGGGATCACAGGGGATGAGATTGTTGGATAGCATCACTGACTCGATGGACATGAGTTTGAGCAAGCTCCAGGAGTTGGTGATGGACAGGGAAGCCTGGCGTGCTGCAGTCCATGGGATCGTAAAGAGTCGGACACGACTGAGCGACTGAACTGAACTACATGTCAAGTGCAATAATTGAAACTGTTGATGATAAAAATAATTTAACATACCTAAAAAAAAAAAGGTTCTCCATACATCAAGGGGAGGAATAGTTCATGGAGCGCAGTCATTTGCTTCTCTTGCCCATTAAGACATCCTTCTCGTCAGAGATGAGTGGTCTGCTGTTACGTCAAGGCTTCTGGACGGGCTCAGCTGACTCCTGGGCAAGCCCAAGTAAAGCATGGGGAGGCACTGAACCCACACGTGTTGCCATCTAGCCAGACCAGCCGTGGCATCGCTTCCTTCTGCCAGGACGCCTGAGTAAGAAACTAGAGCACCACCCTCGCTCCTCACACCCACCAGTCAGGTAGTCACCAAGTCAAATTAGTTCTGACTCTTAAAGATGTCATAGAGCTGTTACACCACTGCCTGGATACTATTTCCAAATGTGATGATGTCCTTCCATGCATGGAGACATTTCTAAAGCTCCAGTCCCAAAAGGGGGCTTTGGGCAACTGACCTTTGAGAGAAGGCAGCACTATCTATGGGCTTCCCTCATGGCTCAGATGGTAGAGAATCCTTCTTCAATGCAGGAGACCCAGATTGAATCCTTGGATTGGAAAGGTCCCCGGAGAAGGGAATGGCAACCCACTCCAGCATTCTTGCCTGGAGAATCCCCTAGACAGAGGATATATGCAAAGAGTCAGACACAACTAAGCAACTAACACTTACTTACTAGAACTATTTATGGCAAAACATGGAAATAAAACACAGGGGCCCTGGTGACATTCTTGTCCCACACCTGGGGACCTCTAAGCTGGCTGTTCTTTTTCGCCCAAGCTGATTTTTATTAAAATCTTACATTTCCCATAGTAAGACGTATCCTCAGCAATGGTTTACAGAAATAATTTTTTAGTGTATAATTTCATGTTCTCTTGGTTTAGAAAGTAAATCAGTTACAGCCAGCTGAAGGGGCAGGGGAGAGGGTAGAATATTTTGGAAAGATGGAGTAGCCCGTGGAATCCAACACAGATGGGACTGAACAACCAAGCCTCACATGTGTCTTCCTCTCCCTGTAGAGTGCCTCTGCACAGCACTCAGCTCCCAACAGCTTCTCTCTCAGATCCAGGCCTTCACTTGAAGAGATGAAACTGATTGAACTGGGCATTACCCTGGGACATGGGAACCTGGCCAGGGGAACAGGGTCACAGAGCAGAAAGAGGGCCCCAAAAGCCACCCCTGTGGGCTGCAAAGACAGTGCCCAAAGAGCAAGAACTGGAAAAACAACCAGTAAGTTGACTGTAATTGAGAATGCCCAAACTCAAGTGGTCACCATGTGCATGAGGCAGGATGCCTTGAATACAAATAGAAACCAACTCAAACTTGTATAAGCTTGAAAGGAAATGGTTTTCATAACCACAGCGTATAACATAGGAAAGGCAGAGGCGCAGGTGGCCACTAGGAGAGTGGGGTCCAGGGTCTAGATCTTTACTGGATCTTTACTTTACCTCCCTTTTTCCCAAAGTCATCTCTGCATCTTTCTACATGGTGGATCCATCCCTTTGGGTTGCCTTCCCTCTAAGTCTAGATTCAGGGCTTAAACCCTTTCTGTTTTACTCCTGAAAGGATTGCTGTGGGAAGACTTTCAGAAAAAGTGTCTAATTGGCCTAGCCTGGATTATTAGCCTTTTGCTGCACCAAACACTGTCCAAGGGGATGCAAGGGGGTGTGATTGGACGAGCGGGTCAGGAGTCCGCCTGTGTGAGCAAGGACTGTGACTGACAGTGATGCGTAGAGTTAGCATGTCGGAGGAACCTTTCTCTGGAGTCTGTTGCCAGAAGATGAAAACAGGCAAAGCACCAGTGGTATACTTTGTACATTGACATCACTGCATTTTCCTATTGTTTCAGACTCAAAAACTGGGATGTTGTATGTGTGGGGAAAGGACGAGAGAAATTCAGGAAGGCTGATTGTACTGTTTGTAATGCCTGAAACTAATCGACTTACACAGAATGGATTTTAGGTCTTTTAACTGATAACACAATCCACCCCAATACATTAACAGTAAAATTCGAGTTTTGTTGTTGTTAGGTTAGTGAATAATTGTTCCATTATTTTGAGCTTGGATTAGCTGAAAGTCTGCTCTATTTTATTGTCTCTAAACTGCTTGATCTGTGAATAATTATATAGATATTAGGTTTTGTTTTCTTACTCATTTATTTTTCCCCTAAATATTGCTTTAGTTTTGGTTGGAGTTGGAGGATGTTGAAACAGTTTCTCAAATATTAAATTATCTGCAGACCATACAAAACTATGTTCTGGCTTTGGACTAGAGCATTTTGGGTGTGTTTTTTCAAGGTCTTTGAAATTAAAAAAAAAAAAAAAAAGACTTCAAACTGCCTTACTTAATATAGAGAAAAAAGCTAATTGTAATATAAATTATACCCTACAAAGCTCTATTTTGTTGGATGAGTTAGTTACTGAGATAAAAAGGGAGTTTGGTTACGTTTCTATGCATCAGTTACTACGTTATTATGTGCATTGTTTTCTCTTTACCTTGGAGAGAAATATTTGTATGCTTTCATTAAAATAGAGGATTATTTCTGGTTTCAGAAGTAATAAGTACGGTAAAACCCTCATCTCCTGTTTTTAAAGTTGTATATATGTGTATGTTTAAGACAAAATAGTTATTATTCAATCCACCACAGGAAGAGTTTAGACAGCCATTTGTTAGAATAATGCGAAAGGAAATGAAAGTATTTTATGTTTCTGTATTAAATGAACCAAAATTAGGACTTTGCACAATTTCCAGCAAGAACTGCTCTTGATACATATTCCTAACAAGAAACATAGGGAAATTAATTTTTTACCTGCTTTCTCAGTGCTATCTAAAAGGCCACTGTTGGGTCAGCTTTTCCCAGGTATTCCATAGGTGTGAGGGTCATAGATGACTGAAGAGGCCCTAAATCTAGGAGGGAGAACTGGACTGAGCCTTGAGTGAAGCCCACAGCAGATATACAGAGACAGAAGCTGGTCCAAGCACCAGAATCGCATGGAGTTCCTCAGGGCAGTGAGCCAAACCCTGAAGGTCAGGCGCAGGCACAGACTGGTCCTGGGCCAGTTTGCCTCAGACCGGAAGCCACTCTATTCTTCCTGCTGCAATGAAAACTGGTTGACCTCTACCTTCTGTGAGCTGGAGCCTCAGAAGCTGCTTCAATAGATTGTGTTGTCAGACGTGCTGAAGAGAAAGTGAAAGTCAGTCACTCAGTCCGACTCTTTGTGACCCCATGGCCTATATAGTCCTGGAATTCTCCAGGCTGGAATACTGGAGTGGGTTATCTTTCCCTTCTGCAGGGGATCTTCCCAGCACAGGGATCGAACCCAGGTCTCCTGTATTGCAGGCGGATTCTTTACCAGCTGAGCCACAAAGGAAGCCCAGACGTGCTGGAGTATGACAATTGCCCATTAGCCCGACAAGGGGTAGGAGGTCAGGGAACTCTCTGAGGCTAAAGCGAGGCAGCCAAGCCAAATGGACTGGGCCTGCAGCTACAGAGGTGGTCCCCTGAGGCTAGGTGGACAGGAGAGGTGGTGATGAGGAAGCCAGTAGTTTATCTCAGTAAGAAAGACCCCAGAGTGTCTACATATCCCAGACTGCTGAAGAGGGAGCTCGGATCAGTGCTTAAGGCCTCTTTTGTGTTGAGAATGCATTCATTTTTCTCCAACACATGAAAACCAAGCACATTCAGAGACAGAGCATGGATTCCAGACGTGGCACTACTGTGGCTTGTATTTATCTTCCACCCAAGTCCAGGATACCAGTAAAATAAGCTGGAGACTGGCTTCATAGAATCAGTGTATTACAGTCTCCTTGAAAGTGAAGGTTTTCTGTAAGCTTCTAATTGTATGCGCCCCCCCCCCCAACTTTTTTTTTTTTTTTTTAAGAAAATTAAATTTATTTCTCACACCAGAGCCAGAGTGGTCCAGACTGGTGGGTCACCTGAGGATCTGGCTTCTTCCCATCTTGTAATCAGATGCCTCTCAATGGAAAAAGCACTGTCTTCAATATTTGTTTGTGAAGTCAACTTTTGTAAAATGTGTCAGACCTTCCCATTTTTTTACATGATTTTTAAAAAAAGATTCTCTGACCCTCTGGGGAAATATGTACACAAATTTCTGCCATTATGTTCACTATTGCTATGACATTCCTGGAACTATTGGCACTTTATTTTCATTGCATCTCTCTCAGTTATTACTATTTTGTCCTGCAACAAAAGAAAAGGGAGATGAAATGGTTTCCTGTGATTCCTCAACTACCCATTGAAGCTAGAGAACAAAGCTTTATTTAGGAACCAAATCCAATCATAGGGGAAAAAAAATCAACATAGTTTCCTAAACTGTTCAAGTCCTTCAGAAAGCAGATGCACCCCTTGGAAAAGAAGAATCCGGGACTTCCATGACAGTCTAGCAGTTAAGATTCCGTGCTTCCAATGCATGGGGCACAGGTTCAATCTCTGGTTAGGGAACTAAGATCCTACATGCTGAAGACAAAAAATAATGAATTTGAAAAAGAAAAAAGAATCCTACACATTTAATATCAGTAGTTAAAATCCACGAAGGCAGAAGCAAATCCAATATGCTAGGGGCAAGGTAACTTTGTCTGCCTCACCTCCGAAGGCTCCTATAGTCTTCATGTTGTCTCAAAAAGCATTTGGAAAAATTAGAAAATATAAGTGAATATTTATATAAACAAAATAGAAAAAGACCTTTCTTGTCATATATTAAATGGAATAATTCATGAAAGATTAGACAAGCTGATTACATACATTTTTTAGAAGCTTCTATATGTAACAAAATGAAAGTCATTGGTAAAAACATAAATGTATTAAGTGATAGACAAAGAATTAATATAATATAAGGAATCAGTGAGTAAAAGCCCAACATAAAAACAGGCAATTCCTAAAAGGAAAATGTCCCCAAAATTGAAAGAATAAATTCCACCTGTATTTATAGAGATATTTTTAAAAGTCATAAAAGAAACACAGATATTAATAAAAGTGAGATGTCAGTTAAAAATTTTTGCCTGTGAGATTGGTAAAAAAAAAATTAAAAGATGGCAATTCATGTTGACAAGGGGTTGAGTAATGAGATGTTCTCATGAGGGACCATTTCATGCGATAGGTATCAAAAGCAGTAAAATATATGATGCATACCTTTTGACTTAGGAATTCTTTGAGAATTTTTTTTCTATTATTTATTGCCATTTAGTTGCTTCACAATGTTCTGTTAGCTTCTAGTGCTTAACAAAATTGAGAATTTACCCTAAAGGACAATTGAACAAATATATATATTTGAATAAGGTTAAAATAGGGAAACAGGGAAAACAATTGAATGTGTAACAATAAGGAACTGCCAGGTTAAATTAACTATAAATCAAGATATGGAACAATTTAACGCTATGTAATTAAATATTTATTGATATATAGCAATTTTATTCATAATCTCTGAAAACGAAACAATGCAAATGCCCTTCAACTAGTAACTTGATTAACAGACCTTGGTACAATACAATGTACAATACAATGGATTGTACTCCACAATCGTGATAGTGATAGTGAAAGTCACTCAGTCGTGTCCGACTCTTTGCAACCCCATGGACTAAACAGTCCATGGAATTCTCCAGGCTAGACTACTGGAGTGGGTAGCCTTTCCCTTCTCTAGGGGATCTTTTAGACTCTCGTCTCCCGCATTGCAGGTGGATTCTTTACCAGCTGAGCCACAAGGGAAGCCCAAGAATACTGGAGTGGGTAGCCTATCCCTTCTCCAGCAGATCTTCCCGACTCAGGGATCGAACTGGGGTCTCCTGCATTGCAGGCAGATTCTTTACCAACTGAGCTATCAGGGAAGCCCCATACTCCACAATAATGAATAGCTAACTGCTGTTTTATGCAATATATTGGATGGTCCTCTTTTTTTTTTTTTTTATAGGTTTATTGAGGTATTATTGCTCATATTGAACATATGTAAATTTAAGGTGTATAATGTAATTAGATATAGATATATATTGCAAAATGGAAATCCCATGGACAGAGGAGCATGGCAGGCTACAGTCCATGGGGTCGCAAGAGTCGGACACAACTTAGCAACTAAACCACCAACCACAAAAGAAGTTAGTTAACATCCCTGTCCCCTCACATAATTACCTGTTTTTGTTTTTTGGTAGTGATAAGATTTACCATCTACTCTTTTACAACTTCCAAGCATATAGTACAGTATAATACCATTTGTTAATTATAAACACCAGGCTTTTCATTAGATCCCCAGACCTTGTTCCTCTTATAGTTGGAAGTTTGTACTCTTTGACTAACATCTCTGCATTTCTTCACCGTCCAGCTTTCAGATCAGATCAGATCAGATCAGTCGCTCAGTCGTGTCCGACTCTTTGCGACCCCATGAATCGCAGCACGCCAGGCCTCCCTGTCCATCACCAGCTCCCGGAGTTCACACAGACTCATGTCCATCGGTCAGTGATGCCATCCAGCCGTCTCATCCTCTGTCTTCCCCTTCTCCTGCTGCCCCGAATCCCTCCCAGCATCAGAGTCTTTTCCAATGAGTCAACTCTTCGCATTAGGTGGCCAAAGTACTGGAGTTTCAGCTTTAGCATCATTCCTTCCAAAGAAATCCCAGGGCTGATCTCCTCCAGAATGGACTGGTTGGATCTCCTTGCAGTCCAAGGGACTCTCAAGAGTCTTCTCCAACACCACAGTTCAAAAGCATCAATTCTTCGGCGCTCAGCCTTCTTCACAGTCCAACTCTCACATCCACACATGACCACAGGAAAAACCATAGCCTTGACTAGACAGACCTTTGTTGGCAAAGTAGTGTCTCTGCTTTTGAATATGCTATCTAGGTTGGTCATAACTTTTCTTCCAAGGAGTAAGTGTCTTTTAACTTCATGGCTGCAATCGCCATTTGTAGTGATTTTGGAGCCCAGAAAAATAAAATCTGACACTGTTTCCACTGTTTCCCCATCTATTTCCCATGAAGTGATGGGACCGGATGCCATGATCTTCATTTTCTGAATGTTGAGCTTTAAGCCAGCTTTTTCACTCTCCACTTTCACCTTCATCAAGAGGCTTTTGAGTTCCTCTTCACTTCTGCCATAAGGGTGGTGTCATCTGCATATCTGAGGTTATTGATATTTCTCCCGGCAATCTTGATTCCAGCTTGTGTTTCTTCCAGTCCAGCGTTTCTCATGATGTACTCTGCATAGAAGTTAAATAAACATGGTGACAATATACAGCCTTGACGTACTCCTTTTCCTATTTGTAACCAGTCTGTTGTTCCGTGTCCAGTTCTAACTGTTGCTTCCTGACCTGCACACAAATTTCTCAAGAGGCAGATCAGGTGGTCTGGTATTCCCATCTCTTTCAGAATTTTCCACAGTTTATTGTGATCCACACAGTCAAAGACTTTGGCATAGTCAATAAAGCAGAAATAGATGTTTTTCTGGAACTCTCTTGCTTTTTCCATGATCCAGCGGATGTTGGCAATTTGATCTCTGGTTCCTCTGCCTTTTCTAAAACCAGCTTGAACATCAGGAAGTTCATGGTTCACATATTGCTGGAGCCTGGCTTGGAGAATTTTGAGCATTACTTTACTAGCATGTGAGATGAGTGCAATTGTACTTTAGGCAACCACGATTCTACTGTTTCTGTGATTTCAGTTTTTTTAGATTTTATATATAAGTGAGATATCATATACTATTTGTCTGATGTATTTTACTTAGCATAAATGCCTGTAAAGTTTATCCAATCTGTTGCAAAATGCAGGATTTGCATTATTTTTTAATGGCAATAGAGATACAGATAAAGGTGGGCTTCCCTCATTGCTCAGATGGTAAAGAATCTGCCTGCATTGCAGGAGAGCCAGGTTGAATCCCTGGTTTGGGAAGATCCCCTGAAGAAGGGAATGGCAACCTACTCCAGTATTTTAGCCTGGAGAATCTCAGGGACAGACGAGCCTGGCAGACTATAGTCCATGGGGTCACAAAGAGCTAGACGCACTGAGTGACTGTCAGTTTCACTTTCCAGCAGTTTGTGACAAGTGTGCTGCCTCTCCTCAACCCAATACACAGTCGTATATAGAGATTCTTAAACATTTGCAATCAAAGAAACTAGCGTAACGTTGCTTACCCAAGGCTGTATCTCATTCAATCCAGTCAAAGAAATTCTAAATTCTTACTTTAAAATGCATTGTAGGTCTCTGGCCAACTCTTTATTATTCCCTTGAAGATTTCTGAATCTCAAATTGTTTTCTTTTTCTGGACTCCTCCCTAACAACTATAGACGCATGCTTGATATATGCCAACTAAACAACAGAATCTTATTTAGCAATAACAAAAGCCCAAGATGCTATATTAGGGCACAAAATAGAAGCAACTCTAGGTGTTGTTGGGTTTTTTTTTTTTTTTAGTTATTATGATTTTTTATTTTTTATTTTATTTTATTTTTAAACTTTACAAAATTGTATTAGTTTTGCCAAATTTTAATAAAGGGAAATTTGTTTTGGCTGCGCTGTGTGGCAGGCAGAACTTCTCTGACTAAGGGTGGAACCCACACACCCTGCCATGGAAGCAGAATTCTTAACCACTGGATCACCAGGGAAGTCCTAGAAAAGTGGAATTTAATACAGGGAATGGAGTGCTTACAAAGTGTCAGAAGGGCTTGATGAGCAGGGAGAACTCACTGTTCTCTCTGTCACCCAGAAGTCAAAGTGCTGCTGATGACTTGTTAACACCAGCCCCGTCCATAATCTTTATTTCTGGGCACTCACCAATCAAATGAGCTGATGCTAGGCCTCTGTGATGGCTTTTGTTGGCTCTGAGAAGCCCGGAGCTGGAGTCCTCAGACCTGTTACTGCAACTCACCTTCCTGTGATGTTCCATCTCTTTTCCACTTTCTGTCCTGAGATGCTCCATCTGTTTGCCACTTTCCAGATTCCGTATGAGTGCATTTAAACGGTGGAACCTGATTTCCAAAGGAGCCAAGGAAATGTCGTTTTGATCTTTCCCACAGCCCAAGTTCAAGGGGAGGCGGGAATGGACGGGGGTGCTAGTTGACAATTTCCATTGTGCTCTGGTCATCTGGTGCATTCCTCTGAGAATCCCTGTGGGAAATTCTACTTAGGACCATTTCCTAGGAGCAGGCATCCTAGGGAAAATTGTGACATTTTACCAAATGAAAAGGCAAGAATGTGAATATTCTGACATTTGTTTCTTTTAACGTTATATTCAAATATTTCTATTCCAGTAGATAAAAGGACACGTGAAAGATTTTCATTCAAAGTCCCTTAAGGTTGTCTAGCATTTTAATGCATAAATATCACTTTCATAGCAGTAACAGCAAGCCATAATATAAGCATATGATTGGTTATATTCATGTCTGTCTGTCCCAGTAGATTTTGAGTCCCTTGAAGCTAAGAATCTTATTTTCCTCCCCTTGGTATGCCCCACAATTCCCAACAGAGTGCCTGACCATAAATGCACAGTAAATGTTGAATGAATTGTAAAAGATATCAACTGAGATCTGTTCATAAATCAGTCTCTCTTATTTCTTTGTACTTTACTGACTCAGATTTGACAAGATTCAGCCATGAGTCTGAATATTGCATTCACTGTAGAAGACCAGATGAGATCACATCTAATATTCCTTTTTAAAAATTTATTTTTGGCTGCACTGGGTGTTCACTGCTGTGCACAGGCTTTCTCTAGTGGCAAACAAGGGCTACTCTTCATTGCATGGCCCAGGTTTCACAGTGCAGGGGCGTCTCTTATTGCAGAGCACAGGCTCTAGGGCACGTGGGCTTCAGTAGTTGTGACTCGAAGGCTCTAGAGCTCAGGCCCAGTAGTTGTGGCCGATGGGCTTAGGTGCTCTGCAGCCTGTGAGATCTTCCCGGACCAGGGATCAGACCTGTGTGCCCTGCATTGACAGGTGGATTCTTAAGCCCTGAACCACCAGGGAAGTCTCCCATATTTAATATTCTTTTTCAACATCGTTTTGTTTTGCCTGTAAGAATAAACTTGTGAAAAGTTCTATAGAGAGTGGCATGCAATAGTAACTACTGTGCAGGCATGGATGCTCCATTTCAAAGATTCTGGAACTCCCCGAGTTGAATGTGTCAGGAGTCTGGACATGTAGAAAGGGAACCCTGGAACAGTGGTCAACAGCATGAAGCTTTAAGGCTTTTTTGAGAGATCAGTTCTCAGGAGAAGAGTATCTGAAGACATGGTCCTTCAGCGCTCCACACCTTTCATCTAATAAATGCAATGATGATGTAGCCAGAGGTGGAGAGAAAATTTTGCAATTCTTAGTGGACTTGAGAATTTTATAAAAAGAAAACCTGTCACCTTGTGTATAAGTGTGTAAGTAGTATGTAGAGGATAAGGAAAGGTAAGTAAGCACACCTGAGGAATCACCACCCAGGTTGCTGTAGATATAGCATGACCAGTATCTCAGAAGTCCATGTCCTTTGCTCTGCATCTCCTCCAAGGTACCCACTCCCCATGAACCTGTGAACTTCATGTAAATGGAATTGTACAGTATGCTTTCCTCAGCACTGGGCTGCTTTCGCTGTTTTGTTTGTGATCCCTGATGACTCAGTCAGTAAAGAATCTGCCTGCAATGCAAGACACCTGCGTTCTATCCCTGGATTGGAAAGATCCCCTGAGAAGGGAATGGCTGCCCACTCCAGTATTCCTGCCTGGGAAATCCCAAAAGAGAAGCCTGGAGGGTTACAATCCATAGAATCCCAAGAGCTGAACACAACTTAACAACTAAACCATCACCACCACCCATATTGTATGTCACTTTAGTTCATTGATTTTTATTCTTATACTGTATTAAATCACAGAACTATATTACGGTTTGCTTATCTCTTTTACTACTGATGGATGTTTGGGTTGTTTCCAGCTTGGGTTGTTCTCCATCATTCACGGTATTGTGAATGATGCAAAGCTTTCTTTGATGTGCCTTTTAGAGCACAGATGTATGTTTTAGTGTTGAATATGAAATAGAAATGGATCATTAAGGTAAGTTCAGCTTCCAGATGTCCAGTTGTGTTTTCTGAAGAATTGTACCAGCTTACGCCCCTACCAGTTAAGTGTATACGGTTTCCAGTTCTCCACATTCTTGCCAGTCCTTGTTAATGTCAGTCATTTTCTGTTTTCCCCCCAAACTTTAAACTTTTATTTTGTATTGGAGTATCGCCGATGTGATAGTTTCAGGCAAACAGCAAAGGGATTCCGCCGTACACATACATGTATCCATTCTCCCACCCAAGCTGGCGCATAACATTGAGCAGAGTTCCACGTGCTATACAATAGGTCCTTGTTGGTTATCTGTTTTAAATGTAGCAGCGTGTACATGACCTTCTCAAACTCCGTAACTGTCCCTTCCCCTGGCAACTGTAAGTTCTTTTTCTAAGTCTGTGAGTCTCTTTCTGTTTTGTAAGTAAGTTCATTTGTTTCACTGCTTTTTAGATTCCACATATAAGGGGTGTCATATGATATTTCTCCTTCTCTGGCTGACTTACTTCGCTCAGTATGACACTCGCTAGGTCCATCCATGTTGCTGCAAATGGCATTATTTCAGTCTTTATAATGGCTGGGTGGTATTCCATTGTATATATGTACCATACACTCTTGTCCATTCTTTATCCATGGATGTTTAGGTTGCTTCCATGTCTTGGTTATTGTAAACAGTGCTGCAATGAACACTGGAGTGCATGTATCCTTTTGGATCATGTTTTTCTCCGAATTTGCCCAGGAGTGGAACTGCAGGGTCATATAGTAGCTCTATTTTTTTTTTTTTTTTTTTTAAAGGAACCTCCATACTGTTCTCCACTGTGGCTGTACCAATTTACATTCCCACCAACAGTGTAGGAGGGTTCTGTTTTCTCCACACTGTCTTTAGCATTTGTGGATTTTTTGATGATAGCCATTCTGACCGGTATGAGATGATAACCTCATTGTAGTTTTGAGCTGCATTTCTCTAATAACTATGTTGAATATCTTTTCATGTGCCTACTGGCCATCTGTATGTCCTTCTTGGAGAAATGTCTGTTCAGGGCTTCTGCCTATTTTTTGAGTGGGTTGTTTTGATGATGTTAAGTGTCATAAGCTGTTTGTAAATTTTGGAGACCAATTCCTTAATGGTCATTTTCATTTTAGCCATTCTAATGGGTGTGTAAACAGTATTGCTGTGTGCTTTTATTTTGTTGTGTTTTTGTTTATTTTTTTCTGATGAATTCAGCCCCCTTTGATGTTTTATCGGTCATTTTTGTGTCCTCTTTGGTGGGATGCCTATTTATCTTTGACCATTTTTTAATTGGATTGTTTGTCTTCTCTTTACTGATTAATTGGTAAGTCACTGGTCAGATAAATGTACTGCAAATTTTTTTTTCCATTCTCTGGCTTGCCATTTTACTCTTGGTGTTTTGTTTGTTTGTTTTTGGTGGGGGATGTGCTGGGTCTTAGTTGCAGCATTCAGGATCTAGTTCCCTGACCAGGAATCAAACCCCGGGCCCCCTGCATTGGGAGCGTGGAGTCTTAACCACTGGGCCCCCAGGGAAGTCCCTTGGTGGTATCCTTAAATGAACAGAAGTTATTAATTTTAATCTACTCCAGTTATCAGTCTTTACCTGTGTTTACAACTTTTTGTGTCCTGTTTTAAGATATTTTTACCTGCTACTAGGTCATGAAAATATTCTCTTAGTTTGAAAAGTGTTATTAGTTTGCTTTTCTTATTTAGATCTACAATCTTCTTAGAATTAATTTTGTGATCCACTTTTATTCTGTAGATTTATCGTATATACTCAGCATTATTTATTGAAAATTCAGATTGTCTTTTTTCCACTAACTGAAGTATCAACTTTGTCATAAATTGAATGACTTTATTCACTCTCTATATATGTATATATACTTACTACTCTTTTCCATTAGTTTAGTGGTCTATCTTCATGCCAATACCACTCTTAGTTTTTCTTTTTACATTTTATTTACTTCCTCATTTATGGCTGCGCTGGGTCTTCATTGCTGCACACGGGCTTTGTTTGTTGAGTGAGTGGGGGCCACTCTAGTTGCGGGGTATGGGCTTCTCACTGCAGCGGCTTCTCTTGTTTCTGAGCGTGGGGTCTGGTCATGAGGGCTTCAGTAGTTGTGGCTCCCAGGCTCTAAAGCACAGGGTCAGTAGATGTGGCGCACAGGCCTTCTTGCCCCTCGGCACGTGGGATTTCCCTGGACCAGGGATCAAACCCCTGTCCCCTGCATTGGCAGGCAGATTCTTAACCACTGGGCCACCAGGGAAGTCCCCTACTCTCTTATTTATTGTAGCTTTGTAATAAGTCTTGATGTCAGCTAGTAAAAGTCCTCAACTTTGTTCTTTTTGAAAACTATTTTTTTATTATTCTTGACCCTTTGGATTTCCATGTGGCTTTTGGAATCAGTTTGTCATTTTCTCCAGTGCTAAACTTTTAATTGGGATGATATTGACTCTTAATAGATCAACTTGGGAGAACTGACTTCTTTTGTAGTAGTGAGCTTTTATATTCATGGGCCTTGTAGTGGTGGTGGTGGTGATTCAGTCGCTAAGTCGTGTCTGACTCTTGTGACCCCATGGACTGAAGCCTGCCAGGCTCCTCTCTCCATGGAATTCTGTAGGCAAGAATACCGGAGTGGGTTGCCATTTCCTCCTCTGGGGGATCTTCCTGACCCAAAGATGATCATAAGCTCAATCATGCGCTTGTTTACTCTGTAACAGTCTTGTATATATATATTAGATTTATTATTATGTATTAATGTTTGTTGATGAAAATTGTATTTGTTTCATTTTCTAATTATAGTCCTTTTGTATAAATACAGTCGATCTTTGTACACTGACATATCTAGTGATGTTGGTAAATTCAATTAATTCCATTAATTGCTTGAATATTCCTTTGGATTTTCTGCTTAACACAATTATGTAATTGGTGAACAATACCAAATTTACTTTTTCTTTAATATTTATTTCTTTTGTTCGCTTTATCATGTGGGCTTAGGTTTCCAGTATGATGCTGAATAGAAATGATGATGTGGTTATTCTTGTTTCTAAACTCAGGGAGAACGTATTTTATACTTCATCTTTAAGGATGATGTTAGCTATGGATTTTTTTGTTGGTACCATTTATCAGCACTAGAAAGTATTCTTTTATTCCTGATTTGCTATGAGTTTGAGTTTGTTGTTTTTTTTTTTAAATCCTAAATAGTATTGGATTTCCTTAAGTGATTTTTTGCATCTCTTAACATGATCATATTCCAAGATGATTCTCTCTTTTCATTTCTGAATCTGTATTCTCTTTTGATCAATTTTTTTTTAGGGACCTATCAATTTTAGTAGTCTTTTTAAAGAACCAACTTTTTGTTTTCTCAATTTTCTCCATTGTATATGTATTAATTTTTGTTGTTTATTATTTTCATCCTTCTCTCAGCATTACTTTGCTGTTATTTCTAGAATATTTGAAGTTGATCTTTAGTCCTCTTTTTGCAGTATATCATTTAAGGCTCTACATTTGCCTCTAAAAATATGGTTAGTTGCAGCCTATAAATATAAATTATTTTTTTCATTGTCATTTATTTGGATATATTTTCTAATTTCCCCTATTGGCTACTTAGAAGTATATTACTTAAAATTCCAAGTATTTGGGAATTTTCTAATTATTATTTTAAATTTTATTCCTAACCTGATTTCCCTCTAGTCAGAGAAGGTACTGTATATATAGACTTCCATTTCTTAAAATTTGTTGAGATTTATTTCCCCACAATTTGTTGTATTTTGTGTAGTTGCTGCATTGGGTGTTTTATATGTTAGGTCATGTTTAAAATTATTTTCAAAGTCCTGCATCCTCATTGATTATTTTTCCCTGCTTATTCTCTGAATTGCTGAGAGAGGTGTATAACTCACTATGTATTACTCACTATGTTGATTACATAGGTGTATTACTCACTATGGTTGTGAATTTGTCTCCTTCTCCTTTTAGTCTGTCCTTCTTCACATATTTTGAAATATTGTGAAGCTATATTATTTGGTACATACAGTTTTTAAACTGTTGTCTCTCTGATAGTTGGCCCTTTCACCATTATGAAATGTCCTTTTTGTCTCTAGTAATGTTTCCTGTCCCAAAACCTACTTTGTCTAATATTAATATAGCAACATCAGCTTTGTTTTCATGAGCATTTGCAAAGCATTTTTCATCCTTTCACTTTTTGTCTTTTCTGTATCCTAATATTTGCATTGTGATTCTTATGAGCAGTATGTAGTTGGGTTTTATATTTTAATTTAGCTTGACAACCTTCCTTTTTAATTGGTATATTTAGTCTATTGTCACTTAATGTAATTTGATATATTTGGATTTAAATCTACCACACTGTTCTTTGTTAACTTTCTCCCCCATTCTTCTTCATCTCTTCTTTTGCTTTCATGTGTATTAATCAAGTATTTTAATTCTCCCTTTACCCTTCCTCTATTAGCTTGTTTTGAAGTCTGCATAATTCTTTTAGAGGTTCCCCAAGAGATTATAATATATATCCTTGATTTATAAGCATCAAATGCAATTAGTACCTTTACTACTTCCTGAGAAGAATGGGTTATTAAATGACATTTAGTTCTACAATATTCACCCTCAAGGATTTATTTTTTATTGTTATATATTTAATATAATTTTAAGTTTATCTACATATTTATCCTTTCTGTTGTTCCTCATTCCTTCCTACAGTTTTATTCTTCCATCTGGCATCTCATTCCTTCTGCCTAAAATAACTCTTTTCAGCATATATCTTTTAGCATAGTTCTGCTGGTAGTGAGTTCTCTCAGTTTTTGTTTATTCTGGAAATGTCTTCATTTCACTTCCATTTTGCTAGGTTTAGAGTTCTCTGACTCATTTCCTCTAGTGGCCCTGGACTGGAATCTTACCATTTCCACTTGCTTACAGTGTACACTTAAATGAGTGTAGCCATCTTGGTCATATGGCAGTGAGTTTCCGGGTCTCATACCTGCCAAGCAAGAATGATTATTTTCAAAATTATGGATAATTAGTAGAAGCTTTTGGGAGGGCACTTTGTAGACTGTATAAAGATGTAAAGTGTACATACATAGCCTTCTAAACTAGTTAGCCCATTTCCCAATGCATATAATTACACAGGCGTAAAAGTAAAAATAATAGCAACCATTTATAAAGTACTTACGTGCTAGGCACCATTCTAAGTGCTTTACATGTATTAATGACCTCATCAGGGTAATTAACAGTGACCCTATGAGGGTACAGTTATTATTCCAGACTTATAGATGAGGTTAAGAAACCTGACCAAGATTATACAGTTGGTAAGAGATTAACTGAGACTTCAAACTAAGCAATCTGAGTTGAGAATCCATGCTTTTAATTACCATTCTATACTGCCCCTCCAGGGTGCTCATTAATGCATTTAGTAGCAAACATGAGAATACAGTAAATGTCCATCAATCAGAGGTAGTTAAGTAAGGTATTTCCATAGAGTAGAATGTGATATAGCCATTATAATGTAGTTCTATAGTAATGAAATAATGTGTATGACGTCCAGTCAATGAAAAACAGGTTACAGAACAGCTTGTACAGTATGGGTCCATTAATTGTAAAATTATGTGTGTGGGAAGGGAAGCTGGTTATGGACAGAAGGCTCGGAAGTGTGTCTTTAATAGTAAACCTGAATAGTTTTTGACAAAAACAATAAAGCTATTTTTATTTAAGGGACAGAGGTTATATCTTCTTCTTCTATCTGAATATATTTCTTGGGGCGTAATAACCAATTGAAAATAAAACCATGTGATAACTATTGAATGAATTGATAAATATTTGAGCTCCATTATTATTTACATAAGAATTTCCTATAAGAGAAGGAAGATTCTAGACTTTGCTGTGATGAATAATAACTCTTCATTGGTTGTATACTTGTATTTCTTATATCTTCCCTGGTACTGTCTTTTTTTCCTTTTTTTAAAACAGAGCAACACTTAATGTGGATTTTGGCAATAAAACAAATACATGGATGTCAAAGTGCTTTTGTTTGTGGTCCTTTTATTGTTTGGGAATCAGTTTAAAAGTTCACAAACCATTGATTTTCAAAATTCCTCTTTGTTGCTATAACCCTGTATCCCAGATCTGATTGAGAAAGGGAACCAAGTTCTCCACAGAATTAATATCCACGCATCTTCTCTGTGATGCTGTTTCAAAATAAGAAATTCATCTTGAAGGGTTTAGAGAAATAAGGTGGGCCAAGTTACCTGTGGAGAGAAAGAGTAGTATCTAGCTTGCCATACAGGGCAGATGAATAGTTCATCCATCACAACCATGAAACTGCCTAAGAATTCATCTCATTACCAAAGTATGCCTGGTTGGTGATCGAATGAACACTAATTGGGACACAGCAGACAGATGTAGAGGAGTGAATTAGCTGCCTTGCATCCTATACTCTGAAAATCAGCTGAAAGTCGAGTACTTAATTTTAATCGCAAAACACAACTGAGGACCGTGTTTGTGTATATCTGTAGGAATGTTCCTTAAAACATAATCACTGGAGAAAGGAAATAAACACTTCATGTATCATATTTTTAAATGCACACAGGGCTTCTTGTAAGTGCTGTAGTTCATTTGATTTTTTTCTGACCCTGAAACCTCCATACAATTATTCCATGCGTACAAGTTTATGGCACAGTTTGGATTCCACACCGCATCCCTGAGCTCTCACCACATGTGAAAACAAAGGGTCATGCGTGTACCGCAATCCTGTGCCTCGCTGTGTCTTGGGTCTCATTTCTCCACTTTAATAATTACATGGTGTTACCATCTTCACTTCACTCACAATGACTTGGAATTGACCATCCCTGTAACTGAGATTGTCCAGCTTGCTCGTAAGAGCTTCCCAGGTGATGCTAGTGGTAAAGACCCGCCTGCCAGTGCAGAAGCCATAGGAGCTGTGGGTTCGATCCTTGGGTCAGGAAGATCCCCTGGAGGAGGGCATGGCAACCCACTCCAGTATTCTTGCCTGGAGAATCCCCACGGGCAGAGGAGACTGGTGGGCTACAGTCCGGAGGGCCTCAAAGAGTCGGACACGACTAGAATGACTTAGCACGCACACCCTCGGCCTCATCATAAACATTGTGTGGCCATATCGGGCACACCGAGAACAGTCTGCAGAGCAGGACTGCCATTTTTAAATTCTCCAGTAATCTCCAGTTCCTCTAGTGATACACAAGCTGCAAAGGATTCCCCCAGGAAGTTCTGTTTCTACACAAGGAGCCAGGACTCAACGATTTGAGCCAACATTCCCCGGGGTGAGTGGCAAAGGACTGGGGCAGTTAATTTTCCTCTAATGTGAGCACTCATGTCACCAAGTCTATGAAGACTTTTAAGATCTTTCTCTGGGACCACTTTATACTCAAATGTTTCTTCATTGGCACATCACTCGAAGGCCTTCAAAATTTACTACCACCTTTTAAAAATATTTTATTTATATGTTTGTTTGGTTTCCTAGGGTCTTTGTTGTGGCATGCAGGATCTTTGGTTGCGGTGTGTGAGCGCTACACCACTGGCCCTGTAGTTGCAGCACGTGGGCTCTCTAGTCGTGCGACACGTGGGATCGTATTTCTGCAACTAAGAATTGAACCCATGTCCCTTGCATTGGAAAGCGGGTTCTTAACCACTGGACCACCAGGAAGGTCCTGTACTATCGCTTTTTTATGGTACTCACTGAAGTACTGTATGAATATATTATACGGTACTCATATAATTCAGAAGGTTTTTTATTTTTTTTAATGTGTACTTCAAGAAAGCACTCAGGGAGCTCCGACTATACCATGTTCGGCTTGAGGAGTCCGTGTTGGCCTCTGGAATTTAGCAAGGTGAGATAGCCTTCGCCATTCCCAGTGTGGTCCCCTAGGCGCGAGCCCCAGCGTCTTCTGGGACCTTCTTAGAAATGCAGACCCTGTGGCCCCACCTGGACCTGCTGGATTAGATTCTGCATTTTAACACGTTCCCAGTGGGCTCCAATGCAAGATGGAGTTAGGAAAACCCTGAAGCAGTTCTTACACAGCGTTCTAGCCTGTATGGTGGCAATGGCAATTACATTTCAACTTGCGTGGGCCTGTTCAACAATCATATCACATCTGAACATGAGTTTCGTCTGTTCGCTTGTTGCTCAGAGGCCCCTCTGCACACCCAGATCTGAGGAAAGTCGCTTAAATGTTTGACAGTGTCTATTGTGTCTTCCAGCAGATTGCCCTTCCCTATACTTGTCATTCTTGCAAGCTGCTTAGCAGTTGTCAAAGACAGTGTTATAACCTGCCTGGGAAGCTTGTTTGATCTGATGTCATAATCCTGTTGACCTGCCAAGCCCTGTGATTCGTTATAGTTAGAGCTGTTCATATTAATGTGAAGTGCGGGTGGGGAAGCTTTGTTTCATGAAGATCTACTGTTTGGACTTGTTAGATTCTGTGAAACCGAGACAAGGAAGTGATTATTTCCTAAATCATACTGTATATGGAGTTTAGAAATATACAGTCTACCTGAATCCTTTCTAGTTGATATTATAAAAAGCATGCAATAATGTCTTATTATATTACCACATCAAGAAATGTTAACACCTGCCTTGTTTACTTTTTGAGCACACCAGTGCCCTTTAAAGAGAGTATACACAGGAAAAAAAGATAAAAAATGCTACATTGTTACACGGATTATGCATATTCAATCATTCAAGACAGTCATGAATAAACAATTGAAAAATTATCTACTTGTTAGAATATAATTTTTAAGTGGTAAAATCATAATGCTTGTCCAAATATAAAATGAATGTGTCAAAGATTTTATTCAACTGATTAATTAATGAAGGAACCAGTCAAATATAAAGAGGGACTAAATATTTACAGACAGCTTGATAAATATTACCTTATGATTGCTGGGTTATATACAAAACTGGTTACTGTTCTACAGGGCAACAAACTGTTACCTTTGAGGTTAACAGCAATTATTTGTATCTCTAACCAACCCCCCAAATCTATCACTTAGCCTGTTCTTTCACAAACTCTGAGAATTTTAATCAATATTAAAGAATGGAGTGAACAAAGTATTATTCCTTCTATTATCTTTGAGAGGTCTGTGCCCCTAGAAGACATTGAAATGAGGTTTTCTGCCTTACCTTACATCCAAATTTTATATAATTTCTCTTACACTTATAAGAAAACCATTTTCTGTTAAAAATGTCAACATCATTTCTAATGAAGGATTGCATATGCTCACTTTCCAAGTGGGCATTTATTCTAAAACAGCAGAAGGTGAAAGTTGGCATACTCTTTTCTACATCCTATAGTTACTCCTGAACACCAGTAGGTTTTCAGAATAACTGTAGATTTCCATACCTAGTGATCCTGAGTACTCAACTTGTGCTTGGATATCTGAGGTGGCTCAGAGAACAGTCATGACAGAGTGCCCACTCAAAGAGGTGTGAATATCAGGAGGTTCTACTGTTCACACTCACACCACATGGCAAGGTAAATCTGCTCCCTGCTTTTGGTTCTCTGTGGACGCTGGTGTGTTTCAGTAGGAAATTAATATTTTTGAAATTAAGCACTCAACTCCTTCTCCCCTATACATATGCTAATTACATAACATGTAGGTTTCTCTCTGTAATCATTTATATTCATATTCATGAACAGTGCTTCCTCCCTCTTGCCGTTTGGCTTCCATTGAATCTCATCTGCATTATTCTCAGAAATTGAATTAATTGTGAGCTAGCATGGAAGAAGATAAATATTCTGAGTATATTAACTAGGAAACATTGATCTATAACTAAAAATTATTTTCTAAAATAATTGTAGGGTGTGCAGGTTTTGTTATTTTTTTTAAAGTTTGTTTTAATGTCAGGGTCTGCTTGCATTCAGAGCATTCACTACATCTACAAAGAAGAGGGTCTTGGCTTTTTACGCTGCTCCTGACTTCAGCTTGCTCTCCAAAGGCAGCCAAGGGCAGAGAGGGCCCTTCACATTCTCAGCAGGGGACCTGGCAGAGGGGAAGATGCCAGAATCATAGAGTTCTCGGCATAAATAGTTCCAAGATCTGAATGCATTCTTTCCTAACAATTGAATGAATGGGTTTGTTCTCCCCTTCTTTCTGGTGAGCTAACCTTGTGTTGTGTTGGTCTGTTCAAGAGCATTCTTCAGTGAAGATATTTGGGGTAGAATATAAATGTGCCCCAGTAAACCGCATATGGGAATGTGATGTAGGGTTAGAATTCACAACTGCGGGGAGTTCACAAGGCCTGCTCGTTGAAATACCTAGAGATGTTTACCATAAGGAAGAGTGTTTCTGTTTGGCTCAGAATAAAAACACTGTTTTATGTGTTTGTGTGAGCATTCACTAAAATGTGTCCTGATGCATGGGACAGCTCCGTTAGGATTCTTTTCTAAACATTTTAGATTGCCTGTCTTTATTATTGTTTTCTGTAATGAGGTATAATAAAGCCCAAGCTTTTATCTGTATATTAACTTTTACAACTAAAAATGAGAATAGGTACAAAAATCAAAGGCATTAAGGTAGATCTTCCTGCACTTTAACTTTAAAAATGCTAGGTTCATGTAATCATTTATTTTTTCCCCAAATAATTTAAAAGGCTTCATTTGAGCCTTGATGGTAAATTGAATTACAGATTTATTAAATTTCAATGTGATCTTTAGGATAACACTGGCCACACAATTTATATGCCTTTATTTTTTTATGCCTTTAAATGTTACCTACATCATGGAAGGATGGTATCTTGATTATCATATAGATTCTTGGGGGCATTTCATTATTTTGGATGATGTAAAAATTTATAAGCATCAGTTAATTATTTTCATTTTTGTCTATTTTGAAAGTCTGATTTTAACATCCTGACTTTTTGCATTGATTATATTTTTATCATAATAAAGGTGTTGACTAGAAGACTTAGAAAATATTTGCAAAGCCTGGAGAAGGTAATGATCATCTGTGATATCCATCTGTTTCCTGATATTTAATCCTTCCATGAAAATGTAGATTTATCTAAAATTAGGATCATCCTTTATGTAGACTTTGTATTCTGCTTGATATTCTCACTTACAGATACTTTGAAACTATTTTTAAAAAAAGGCAGAGGGTGCAGAAATGTATCTTTTCAAATGGAAATATTCCTGCTATGTTATTAAATAAGAAAGCAGTCTGCAATTTTATCTCCTTTTTGGTGTAAACAACATTATACCATGCTTGATTTATGTCTTTCCAGATTCTTTCTTATTACGACGTATGCTCCATTCCTTATCATCTTTTTGCTTATTTGTGTTTTCTGATTGTTCTATGGTGGAGCACTGTTAACTTTTTGGACTTCATCAGTATAGACTGAAATAACAAGAAGCATTCCTATCTAAGAGCCTTTGTGAGCAGCTTTTTCTTGGATCATTTTCTTAGGATAAATTCCTAGGAGTGCCATCATTGTGTCTAAGTGGTGAATATTTCGTGTATTTTGTACTCTTTATAGTCTAATTGCATTCTTCTTGAAAGTGAGTTTTAAATGTGTTTTCTACAAAGTAAAACACATTTATTCAGCCATTTTTGCCCTCATGTCTTTGCTTTATCAGGCTTTGTTGCATCATTATCTTTTCCCATCTTCCATAGAGTTCCTGTCTCCTTATAAACCACACACACTTTTTTCTCTTCCCCCACCCCCAAATCCACATTTTTCTGGACAGCATTATCCCAGTGCTGTCCAGTGGTTCCCACTTCTGTGTTCACTGACTCATTGGAAAAGACCGTGATGCTGGGAAAGACTGAAGGCAAAAGGAAAAGAGGGCTGCAGAGGATGCTATATGGTTAGATAGCACTGCTGACTCAACGGGCATGAGCTTGGGCAACTCCGGGAGATAGTGAAGGACAAAGGAGCTTGGTGTGCTGTGCTTCATGGGCTCACAAAGAGTAGGACATGACTTAGCAACTGAACAGGAACACCCTGTCCTAAGCCTCACCGCTCACCTTTGCCATCCCAGAGAACAGTGACTGCTTGTCCCTCTGGCCCCACATACTGTGCCAAACACAATAAAGATCACCTCCTCATTGAGAATCTGCCAAAATCAAAACATCAGATACTATCCTCAGATGAAGATTTTGTGAGTTTTTTGTTTCTATAAATTTAGTAGCTTGAAAAAATTGTATACAAAATTGTCCTTGAATTTTCAAGCATTATTTTTTAAAACTGTTTCAGTTCAGTTCAGTCGCTCAGTCGTGTCCAACTCTTTGCGACCCCATGAACTGCAGCACGCCAGGCCTCCCTGTCCATCACCAACTCCCGGAGTCCACTCAAACTCATGTCCATCGAGTCGGTGATGCCATCTAGCCATCTCATCCTCTGTCGTCCCCTTCTCCTGCTGCCCCCAATCCCTCCCAGCATCAGGGTCTTTCCCAATGAGTCAATGCTTTGCATGAGGTGGCCAAAGTATTGGAGTTTCAGCTTCAGTATCAGTCCTTCCAATGAACACCCAGGACTGATCTCCTTCAGGATGGACTGGTTGGATCTCCTTGCAGTCCAAGGGACTCTCAAGAGTCTTCTCCAATACCACAGTTCAAAAGCATCAATTCTTCAGCGCTCAGCTTTCTTTATAGGCCAACTCTCACAACCATACGTGACTACTGGAAATACCATAGCCTTGACTAGATGGACCTTTGTTGGCAAAGTGATGTCTCTGCTTTTGAATATGCTATCTAGGTTGGTCATAACTTTCCTTCCAAGGAGTAAGCGTCTTTTAATTTCATGGCTGCAGTCACTATCTGCAGTGATTTTGGAGCCCAGAAAAATAAAATTTGACACTGTTTCCATTATTTCCCCATCCATTTCCCATGAAGTGATGGGACCAGACGCCATGATCTTCGTTTTCTGAATGTTGAGCTTTAAGCCAACTTTTTCACTCTCCTCTTTCACTTTCCTCAAGAGGTTTTTTAGTTCCTTTTCACTTTCTGTCATAAGGGTGGTGTCATCTGCATATCTGAGGTTATTGATATTTCTCCTGGCAATCTTGATTCCAGCTTGTGCTTCTTCCAGCCCAGCATTTCTCATGATGTACTCTGCATATAAGTTAAATAAGCAGGGTGACAATATACAACCTTGACGTACTCCTTTTCCTATTTGGAACCAGTCTGTTGTTCCATGTCCAGTTCTAACTGTTGCTTCCTGACCTGCATATAGGTTTCTCAAGAGACAGGTCAGGTGGTCTGGTATTCCCATCTCTTTAAGAATTTTCCACAGTTTGTTGTGATCCACACAGTCAAAGTCTTTGGCATAGTCAATAAAGCAGAAATAGATGTTTTTCTGGAACTCTCTTGCTTTTTTGATGATCCAGCAGAAGCTGTTTAGAAGAAGTTTATTATCAGAAGTGTAGAGACCCCAAATGAACGTAGAAAGTTCATTAGAACTGGTTCAAGTATTTTTCTTACAAAAATATCTAAATTGCCTTCATACAGCACCACCTTTTATGGCCCAAAACCCAAATATGTGGATAGAAGGAAAGAAGCTCCACAGCAGCAGGCATGTTGGCCAAAATTACTTTCACCTCAAATGCTAGGGCTGTGGACCAAAAATAGTCTCATTTCCTGATATACTGAAGAACAGAATTGGTTGGTGAAAAATATTCCAACCAGATGTCCAGGAATTTGGTAACTGCAGGTGCAAAGGAAAGGAGGGAAGGAAGGCAAATTGTCTTCTATGTATTAAAACAGTGAAAGTGTTAGTCATGCCCGACTCTTTGTGACCCCATGGACTATAGCCTGCCAGATCCTCTGTCCATGGGATTCTCCAGGCAAGAGTACTGGAGTGGGTAGCCATTTCCTTCTCCAGGAGATCTGCCCAACCTAGGGATCAAACCCAGGTCCCCCACACTGGGGGCAGATTCTTTACCATCTGAGCCACCAGAGAAGCCCATTATATAACAGTGTGTTTTTTAAAAAATTATGTGTTATTTCTCTTTGGCGATGGGTCTTCATCGACGCATGCAGGCATTCTCTAGTTGTGACGAGTGGGGCTACTCTCTAGTTGGGATGCCTGGGCTTTTCATCATGGTCACTTCTCTTGTTGCAGAGCCCTAGGGCTTGGGCTTCAGTCCTTGTGGTATATGAGCTTAGTTGCCCTGCAGCATGTGGAATCTTCCCAGACCAGGGATCAAACCCACGTCCCCTGCAGTGGCAGGTGGATTCTCAACCACTGAACCACCAAGGGAAGTCCTAACCCTAACAGTGGGTTTTAAGTGTTATGGATAGTCCATTGAGAGAAAGGCATTACATTCTCCAGATCTCTGTAGCTGAATATCTGTGACATGTTAGGCACTGTGCTGGGAGCTTTGAGGAATAAGGTCAAGTTGCAGGAGAACTTCCTCCTTGCCAATCAGTGTTACAATCAACTCAGGAGAAAGGCATGTGAACGGAGAACTACAGCAAAGGCAATTTAAGAGAGGGGCTTTTTGAGTGCTGTTAAGCAAATGCCTTTACATTCAGTTCAGGGACAGGCTATTTCCAACTGTGGAGGCAGAGGAAGATATTCTGCAAAGGAAGTAGCTTTTGAGCTGAGCCTTAGATTAGCTGATAATATCTTGAGAGATAAAGATGGCTAAAAATGTACATGAAAGGGATGCAAAATTCTGATAAAATTGTGCCAGGCATTTTGGGAAAAGCAAGTAGACCTATCTGACTGGTGTGGAAAGTTCAAATGGAAAAGGAATGAGAGAAAACCCTGATATGATAGGTTAATTAAACCCATATCATGCAGGACTCGGACTCTCAATTGAGAGGCTGGTATTTCTCAGAGTTGTTTCTGTTTTGACTCATTACATGAGCATTATGTTGGGATGTAAAAATGCAGACTCCTGGGCCACGCTGCAAGTCAGAATCAGAAGGCAGGCCTCTGAAATCTGCATCTTAAAAATTATCTGAAATTTTGATTTAGTGATTCCAGTGCACACTAAATTCCAGGACTTCCCTTGTGGCTCAGCTGGTAAAGAATCTGTCTGCAGTGTGGGAGACCTGGGTTCGATCCCTGGGTTGGGAAGATCCCCTGGAGAAGGGAATGGCTACTCACTCCAGTACCCTGGCCTGGAGAATTTCATGGACTGTATAGTCCATGGGGTCACAAAAAGTTGGACACAACTGAGCGACTTTCACTTTCACTTTTCCAGTGCACACTAACACTAAAACTGGTGAACATTTGCATTGAAATGGCAACCAGGAAGGCAGTCAGTGAATGCTGTGGGCAGGTGAATGGCCAGCAGGCAGGGAAATTCAGCAGTGACAGCAGGTGCAGGAGCTTGTGAATCAAGGAGGAGGGAAGTCTGTGGAAGTGACTGGTGGCCAGAGATAGCGATAGAGAGGAGCAGTCATTAGGACTCATGGGGGTGGCACCAACAGAAATATGTATAATAAGTGAATTTCCCTGAACACCTCCAGGGTCAGTCTGAACCTCTCCCCCTCTGCAAAGTTGTGTTTAACCCCCACCGCTAACAGAAATGCTCATGAAAAAAAAATGCCTGGACTTTCCCGAGGGCGTCTCACATGTGCTCATGAACCCATCTGAGTCCCGAGCGCCACGTTGTCCTGCTGGATGGATGTCATGATGTGAAGACTGCTCTGCTGGGTCCCTTGCTCTCTGCCCAGGCTGTGACCCATGAGCACCTTGAATTTGCTTACTGCTCTCCAGGCCCAGTAGCTTTCTGAGACCGTCCCATCAGCCAGTCTGGGAGATGCCATTGTCGCTGTGAGTTCTGTGGTCCCTGCCCCGTCAGCATCCTTCCCTGCTGATGTGCATGTCACCAGCATCTCTTTGGCCGCCTCACCAGGCCAAGCAGATACAGTGGATGATCTGGATGCTCCACTTTTGTCCTGCCAGGTGGTATCATAAAGTACCCACATGGGGCACTGTGGCCTGGAGGGACGAGGAAGACTGGATTCTTCTCTTTGGATAGCCCTCTGCAAGAAGGATCTCTAAGCAGCCTTCTTTAGCTCTGTGTTTTGTAGATGGAGGCAAAATGCTCTTTCATCCTCTCTAACTTCTTCAGGGCTCAGACATCAGTTCAGTGGGGCTGCCAGGACACACCCTGAGAGGCAGAGAGTAGAGAGAGTAGAGTACCACTGAGAGAGTAGAGGCTTGTGTTGGGGTATTGAGTTCATTGTGCCTGGCCCTCCTCCTCCCCTCAAAATGTATGTTCCTCTAAAACACAAGGCACCCTCTGTTCCCAGCAGGTGATGCTTTGGCAGGCCAGCTGCACCCTCCCCCCCATCACCGTATCTGACCAGTCCCCTGTGGAGGATACCATAAGATCACCTGAGATCCCCACTTCACATGGGGATTGAAAGGCAAATTGTGTTTGGAAGAAAAGAGACAAAAATTATTTCACTTAATTTTTTAACAGAGGCAGTCTGTGCTAAGTCGCTTGAGTTGTGTCTGACTCTTTGTGACCCTATGGTCTGCAGTCCGCCAGGCTCCTCTGTCCATGGGATTTTCCAGGCAAGAATACTGGAGTGGGTTGCCATGCCCTCCTCCAGGGGTCTTCCCCACCCAGAGATCAAACCCGCATCTCTCATGTCTCCTGTATTGGCAGGCGGGTTCTTTACTGCTAGCACCATCTGGGAAACCCAGAGGCGGTACATTTATATAATTCAAAAGGTACACAGGAGTATCCTGTGAAAAGTCTTCCCACCTCCATCCCCTGCCCTTCAAGTGAACCTATTTGTGTTTAAAGTAAAAATGTATAGTCTACCAGCTTTTTAAAAATGGAAAATGGTAGCGTGCTGTACACACTGTTATATACCATGCTTTTTACAATTCCATATGAGAGCGTCCTCATTCTTTCTACAGCTGCAGAGTATTTGTTTGTAGGGTTATATTTAACTGCTCCCTACAGGTAGAACTTGGCATTTCCCCAGGCTTTTGCTGTTATGGATGATGCTACAATGGACAATTTGTAAAGAGCTCATTACAGACACAGGCAGGTGTGTCTCTCCATGGTCAAGTCACATATCACTAGGTTCCTCCTCATAAGTGTTGTGCCACTTTGCATTCATACAGTTAAGAGACAGGAGTCCCTTTGCCCCCACCTGCTGTTTCATCAACAGAATGCTGTCAGACTTCTGGATTTTTGTTAATGCTGACAGGTGAGGGGTACCACAAACTGCTGAGTTTGGGGGGGAGGGGAGAGAGCTGGGTTGGGAACCTCTGGATGGCCAGAGCACTGCTTCACACATGGCACACGCAACGCTGTTAATGAGTAAAAACAAAAGAGTCCACCAGCTTTCTTATTTTTGTCTAAATGTCATTTTTAATTTCATGTATTAAATGAACAGTAAAATTGATTTTGCCTTGGGTGTATAGTTCTCTGGATGTTTTAAAAAATATTTATTTGTTTGGCTATGCCTGATCTTTGTTGTGGCATGTAGGATCTAGCTCCCTGAGCAGGCTCCCCCCGCACTGGGAGCACGGAGTCTCAGCCACGGGATGACCAGGAAGTCCCAGTTCTCTGGATTTGAATACCAGGATTGATTTGAGTAACTGCCACCGTAACACGGGACGGCTCTGTCACCCCAGAGTCCCCCGTGCTCTCCCTTCGCAGCTGCACCCTCCCTCCCCCAGACCCTGGCAACCACGGATCTGTTCCCCAGTCCTGTAGTTCTGTCTTTCAGAGAATGTCATAAAAATAGAACCATACAGTATGTTACCCTTGGAGACTGCTTTTTCCATTCAGCGTGATTTCCTGGAGATTTCATCCAAGCTGTTGCCTGCATTCGTATTTTGTTGCTTTTTATTGCCAAGAAATAGTCCATTGTATGAACATAGCACAGTCTGTTTACCCCTTGAGTGACATGGAGGTTGTTCCCAGTTTGGGGACATTATTAATAGAATGGCTGTAAACATTTGCATACTGGCTTTTGTATGAATGTAAATTTTAATTTCTCCTCAGCTTAGTTTGATTTCCACTTATTATGAGTAAGTTTAGGTATATTTTCATGTTTATAAGGCATTCATAGTTCCTTTTCTATAAAGTGTTCATTTCCTTTACTTATTTTTCTTTTTGGGTGTTGATGACCTTTAGACAAGTTGGTTAGGGGAGTTGACAGACATCTGAATGAAAATCGCTGTTAGTTTAAAAAGGTAGGGCCAAAGTTTGAGAGAAAAATGTCTGAAAACAAAAGATTTTAGAGTTACTCTGGTAGAGAATGGAGAGATGGGGTCATGGATCTACACAAGCTCTAAATGGAGGGGAAAAAAGACAGCCTGAAGACAGAATCTGTGGAAACGCCCTGGTTAGGATCTGAAGGAGGAAACTAAGCAAGAGACCTCTTGGAGGTCAGAGAAAAGCCATGATGGTGCAGGGTAACATTAACAAAAGCTGAATATTGAAGGTCTACTAAGTAAAGGGTGTAAACCTACAGGGCCCAGTGTTCAGAAAAAGAAAGAACATCTCTTTCCAAGAATCCCAAGCAAAACCCCCCGGTTTTGTCTGATTGGACTGGCGCAGGTCACATGACCATCCCTGGACCAATCAGGATAACCAGGATTGTTCTACCTGGGTCACGGTGCTCCAACTCCCATGTTTTCCAGAACTTCATGGATCCCCAGTGAGAGGTATGAGGCTGCTGGGTCAAAGACAGATGCTGAGGAAACAGCCAGCAAGTGTCTAGTAAGTGGGCTTTGAGAATTGTGTATCAACAAAGTTTAGTTTAGTCAGCAGTTGTGTTACAAGGCGAAGAAGTCGAGGCAACAGGTGGAGAAAAACTCAATTCGAGTTTGCCTCAAGTTTTGGTAACCAAGAAGTTTAAATGAAGGACTGCTTCTCCCCGCCGCCTGCCCAAACAAGACAACACGCATGCATAACCACAGCACAGGGGACGGTCATGGGACCGTGATCATGGAGACCACGCAGCCTGAGGGGTCATTGAGGAGAAGGATGGCAGAAGTAACAGCAGGTGAAGCCCAGGGGTCACATGGAGGACGTGCAGAGTACAAGGCTTCCTCTGAGAAGGCCAGTGGCCTCCCAGTCCCCATACTCTTGCCCTTCTTGTATTCATTCTCCCCACTGCAGTCATAAAATCTTGTCATGTTGGTACCCAGAGAGAGCTATGTCAGCGGCTTCATGTTGTTCCCTCGATGTAAGTTTTATGGAGTGCATTGGATTTTAGAACCCTGTGGACTTCCTGCCTGTGTTTACCCTTTACTCTTCAGCGCCCTAAAACCATCACAATCCACAAGCTGACCACTTTTCCTCTTCAACAATGGCAATCCTCTGTCTCTTCTCTAGACTGTAAGCTCCCCATAGTCATGGATTGTGATGGTTTAGCTCAGACTGGATCCTCTAGCAATGTGGCATACAGCAGGGGCTCGCACATGTGGACATTGGAAGGATGAATGGGTACCCTCTAATCTGAAAACTGCTCTAGCCTCAGTGTTTACTTCTAAGGTCTGATTCTCACTCATTGTTTACCCGAATCAGATGTCATTTTATTAGAAACTAAACAAGAGCAATAATGAATGCAGAATTGGGGGAGGGGGAGACCAACTCTTTAGAATTCTATTTTATATTTATGGGGGAAAAAAGAGTGGGAGGGCAACATGCCAAAATATAGACACAGTTGACAATAGGTAGTGGAAATAAGGATCTGTTTTTTCTTATACTTTTTGGTGCTTCCCAGATTTTCTACAATGCATGTGTTTTACTTTTTGTTGTTTTCCAGATTTTCCAATGCATTGAAGAAAGTCTTTCAATTTTTCAATTATAAAATTTCAAAATAACCCACAGGAAACTGTAACAAAACCATAGCAAGCTCCTCATTCTCTGACTTAAATGTATTAATCAATTGGTTATGTTGAGACTTCACCTAATGAATTTTGCTGTGAAAACACTAAAGGAAGAAGAAAATGGAGGACATTAAGGAGTTAAAAATATTTTAAACATGCCTTTAAGGAAGGAGGCAAAGGAGGGAAGGGGAGAAAGAGAAAAAATAGGGAAAGGAGGAGAGAGGGACATGGGAACAAAGAAGGAAAACCACAGTCTGAAGTGTCCTGAAGAAGGATTGATTAAGCATCGCGCATGCACCCAGTGAGACATGTACACTATCTGAAGTTCTGTCTCTGAAGACAGTGGTAGTGCCCAGATGGGCACAATGGAGCTTCCATACCGCCACATCTAAAATATCTTCCCTGCTGCTGCTAAGTCACTTCAGTCGTGTCCGACTCTGTGTGACCCATAGACGGCAGCCCACCAGGCTCCCCCGTCCCTGGGATTCTCCAGGCAAGAACACTGGAGTGGGTTGCCATTTCCTTCTCCAATGCATGAAAGCAAAAAGTGCAAGTGAAGCCGCTCAGTCATGTCTGACCCTCAGCGACCCCATGGACTGCCGCCTACCAGGCTCCTCCATCCATGGGATTTTCCAGGCAGGAGTACTGGAGTGGGGTGCCATTGCCTTCTCCCAAAATATCTTCCCAGACCACCCCAAATAAACACACTCTGTAAGTAATGATGATGCTCTTGCTTTTAACATGGCTCCTGCAGAAGGTGACTTCCTCCTCCACCCTCTGCCTGCCAAGAAAGGATGACACCATCTTTGTGAAGATCATGACAATCCTTGTGACTTAAGGTGTGGGTGTGCTAGTTGCTCAGCGGTGTCCAACTCTTTGCGACCCCTGTGGACTATAGCCCATCAGGCCCCTCTGTCCATAGAATTCTCCAGGCAAGAACACTGGAGTGAGTTGCCGTTCACTTCTCCAGGGGATCTTCCCAACCCAGGGATCGAAGCCACGTCTCCTGCACTGCAGGCAGATTCTCTACCATCTGAACCACCAGGGAAGCCCTGTGACATAATATTAAATAAAAAATAATAGTTTGAAGGGAATTCCCTGGTGGTCCAGTGGTTAGGACTCAGCACTTTCAATGCAGTTGCCTGGGTTCAGTCCCTGGTTGGGGAACTGAGATCCTGCAAACCACATAGTATATGGCCAAAAAGCAAATTTTTTAAAAGTATAGGATGGAAAAAAAAAAAAAAAAAGATTGAAGAAAGTGTGGTTATAGCCATGCATTGAGAAAATAAACATAAAATTTATTCCAAAAGATGGAAAAACTGAAAGACATATCATGAATAGCAATACAATGATGAATAGCATGACTGTGTTTTTCCTACTTTTAAAATATATATTTTAAAAAATATATGTATTATAAGGGACTTCCCTGGTGGCTCACTGGTTAAGACTTCACCTTCCAGTGCCAGGGGCGTGGGTTCGATCCCTTGGTCAGAGAGGTAAGATCCCATATGCCTCGAGGCCAAAAAACCAAAACATAAAATAGAAACAATATTGTAGCACATTTAGGAAAGACTTAAAAAAATGGTCCACATCAAAACAAAAAAAAAAATCTTAAATAGTATTATAAAATAAAGCAATGTAAAAATTGTGTTTTAAACATCTAATCAGTTTTACTTGACTTGAAATTAATACAGGAAGAGCTCTCACCATTCTTTGCTCTCCTTCCCGCAGGATGTGCTGGGCGGCGTCCTGATCACCGCCATCCTCATTGTCCTCACTTACCCTGCCTGGACCCTGATCGATCGCCTGGACTCGGCCAGCCCCCTCTTACCCGTGTGTGTTCTAGTGGTGCCGTTCTTCCTGTGCTACAACTACCCCGTGTCTGATTACTACAGCCCGACCAGAGCGGACACCACCACCATCATGGCTGCTGGGGCTGGGGTGACCATAGGGTTCTGGATCAACCATTTTTTCCAGCTCGTGTCTGAGCCCATGGAATCCCTCCCTGTTATTCAGAACATCCCACCGCTCACCACCGACCTGTTAGTTTTGGGTCTGGCCAAATTCACTGTGGGAATTGTGCTGATCCTCCTGGTCCGTCAGCTTGTACAGAAGCTCTCGCTGCAAGTGTTGTACTCCTGGTTCAAGGTGGTCACCAGAAACAAGGAGGCCAGGCGGAGACTGGAGATCGAAGTGCCTTACAAGTTTGTCACCTACACGTCTGTTGGCATCTGTGCTATCACCTTTGTGCCAATGCTCCACAGGTTTCTGGGATTACTCTGAGCCTCAAACAGTCACTGGAAAAGACATCAAAATTTCAGTGGGGAAGTCTTGATGACACATTTTTCTTTAAAAAAAAGTTTCCTTAAGTCACATGTCTATTTTGCTAATATCTGAGATAAATGTTGCTGCTGTATGGTGGGGAAGTTGTCTCGCAGGAACCACTTGCCTGTAAGGGTCATGTCACGGATGAAGCTGGGCTAAACCCACAGTTGACCTCTTTCAGTGTCCCCCACCCTGTTACATGGACTTTGGGCCAGCCCTGGGCTGGCAGGAATTGCAGCCTGGCTTAGGAGTGGCCACAAACACCCTGGGTTCTGGAGAGCATGACCCAGAAAGGTGGACATCAGGTTTTCTTTTCAATTATGACCCTGCCCATCGCTGAGTCTCAGTGCTGGTCCGAGAGAAAGGATGATGTTCCTTGGACAGGGTGACTTTCTGTCGTTACGATCACATGAGACCATGCCAGCTCACAGGGAAAGAGTGCTGTAAACCTCCCCAGGAAGCGTGAAAGGCAGGGCAAAGCCCTGAGGTCCTAGGCAAGAACCTGCTTTTCCTGTGTGTCCTGGTCTCTGTCAGGTGCGCATTGGACAGGAGGGGATCTGCTCCTCCTTGTCTGTACACTTTGCAGGATTTGGGTACCATTTATTTCTATCCTCTTCTGAACCATGAACCCAACTGGCTGCTCCCAACTCACTTCATCCGGGTTCCTCTGGGTGTGCGGCTCTCTCCTGCATCAGAGTGACTTGGGACAAGCCCTCTGCCCTTCTTCAGCTTTTTTTGCTTTTTACAAACTGGGAAGGCACTGTTGTGGGCCTGTTAAAGTGGATCAGTAGAAGAACAGGTGAATGTAATCCTTCTTGGGGCCCTAGACCTCCGTCCTGGCCACTGTTTCTTCATTACTTTTTCTAAATCCATTTTCTCATCTGCTAAATAGAATCAGGGGCTCCCTTTCCATCTCCCACCCCCACCTCTTATCTCTTCGCAATTTTAAGGGTAATTAATGTCAGAACAATATCAGCCTCTCTTTGGAACAAGCCAACCCAACCCAGCATCCTTTAGACCCCAGGCAAGTCCTTATAAGACTTAGGAAGATGATCATTATGCAAACACCCTCCTGCAGGGGCTCCTCTAGGAGGAGGAACAAGAATGAAGAGGAACAGCTGAACAGCTGTCAACAGTGTTCTTAAAAGCGAGTGTCAATGGGCAGTTAACAAAGTGTCTTGTGGTGGAGCTCCTGAGTTGCTGAAGCCAATGCTTTATAACCTTCTGCGTCCTCACCACTCACATACTTTGAGGGGAAATCTGCCTGTCTGGACAGTTAGGTTCTTACCTCCGCATCCGGTGTGAAAACTGAACACCCGTTTATCCTGATTTCAAAGATGCACCCTGGCCTTTTGGTTGCGATCATCTCTGATGTTTGCCTTCATGCTTCTGACATTTTTCATAGTTAGAAGGCAGGAGTCAAAATGAATTTGCCATTTGCCTGTTTTTACATCCTCTGACCAGCATCTGTGGCACTCTGGTAGGGGGATGCCCCAAGTCACGGGCACCCCCACCCGAGACCACCCCACATTGCAGTGCATGCAGCCGTCTCTGTACCCCCATCCCTGTGGGCTGCCAGACCTGAGATCATAGCCCTGGGTAATATTTACACAAAATGATTTTAGTTGACTTCTCTGAAGCCAACAGGCAAAAGGATCAGCTTTTTCCACTTGTATCCTTTGAGAAGGGTGGTAATTATTGTCATAGCGGTGGGTGTGAGCGATTCATTTGTGTGTGTATATAAATTTTACCACCATCTCTTTAGTTTTAAGCCCCAACAACAGAACTGCAGTCAGCTGTATTGATGTATTCAAGCCTGTATTTATACAATTTGGATTGAGGATGAATATGGTAGCCATTGCTCAGTAAAGAAAGACTCACAGATTGGTCACTTTTTAAAGTCTCTTGTTACATCAACTGAAGAATAAAAAGTACACATTGGTGAGGCCAAGCTTAGTTTTTGAGCACGATGGCACTGTGGCCTAGAATCAGGCAGAAACTGTTTAGAAAAAACCATTTTAACTGCTTCAAACTGCAGCTTGGTCAGCCCTCATTCACTTTACCCAGCCCTTCACCCTGTTATACACACACACACACACACAGAGCCCTCCTCATTCACTTTACCCAGCCCTTCACACAAACACATACACAACACCCCCCACCCCACCCCCCAAGACTACACCTTCCATCGCTGACCTTTGGATTTTCTCTCTGGGGATAGACTGCCCCCTGCTGGCATAGCCCCTGTCTTGATCCAGAGCCTCTGTTGAGCAGAAGTCTTAGAGATTAAGTTTTAAAATCCAGCTCATCTTGATGTGTCCAGTCTAAGCTTAGAAGATGTAGTCTGGCCAGCCCTGCATTTGAACGTGGTGACACCAAAGCGCTCGGCGTTATCAGCCCCTCCAGGCAGAACAGCATGTGCTTTTCCTGACTGCCCTCCTGCCCCCCACCCACAAGCACAATGGACCAGGGCATTTCCTCCTGTGAGTGTCATTCTAAACAGCCATCATTCCAGGCCAGTTTTGCCTGGACTCCCACCAAAACAGATGATGCAGTAGAAAAAACCGCAGAGGAGACCATGAACAAAAAACCCTCAAGGACTGAAATCACCCCTCAACGTGCCTGCAGATCACACTATAACAGAATTTTCTTGCCCAAATAGGCGACTCATGCTTCCCAAGTGTAACCAAAGCATGTGGTGTTTCAGGGCCATATGCTCTGGTTTTCTATTTTGGAAACCTTCAGCTGTCTTACTTATGTACTGTATGTAAATTTATTCTTTTTAAAATCATTTTTGTTTGATTATGATTTATTAAATGCTTTAAAAGCCAGTGTTGTGCTTCCTTGCAATTTTCCCCCCCCTAGATCCTCAGGGTTCATGGGACCTGAGTTGAAAAGTAGTGACAAAAATAAACAGCAGCTATACAGTTCTCTGGGGCTTCCCAGGTGGTTCAGCATCTGCCTGCCAACACAGGAGATGTGGGTTCGATCCCTGGAGAATCCCAAGGACAGAGGAGCCTGGTGGGCTAGTCCTTGGAGTTGCAAAGCGACTAAACAGTGACGAAACAATTCTCTAGCGCTGTCGTGATGCAGCCACATGCAGATGTTGGTGAGCACCACGGTAGCCACAGGTATGATGAAAAGAAAGGAAGTAGTATGATTGCATGTCTAATTACCCTCCTTCAGCTCCTTGATACCCAAGAGCATCCTCTTACCATATTCGGAGATAAATGTCACTATATATTGAAGATAAGCAAAATGCTCTCTTTTTTGAAATTTGTTTACGGCTGCACTGGTCTTTGTTGCTGCATTTGGCCTTTCTCCAGTTGCAGAGAGTGGGGGCTACTCTCCAGTTGTGTGCGGACTTCTCACTGTGGCTTCTCTTGTTGCATAGCACAGGCTTAGTAGCTGTGAGGCCTGTGCTTGGTCGCCTCTCGGAATGTGGGATCCTCCCAGACCAGGGATCAAACCCATGTCCCCTGCATTGGCAGGCAGACTCTTAACCACTGGACCACTAGGGAAGCCCAAGCAAAAGGTTTTCACAGGTGACTGCACTGTCTGCTGAACGAAATGGACATGACCCCACTTTACAGTCACGTCATTGCAATGATATGCTCTCCCCTTAAGCATCCCTTGCTTTTTGAAATGGTATTGAAAGCTGACACTCTTATTTGCAAGGCTAAGTTAGGATCCTGTTTGTACCTTGAACACCATGTTATTTCGTAATATCTAATTTGCTGCTTCCCGTGGGCATGTGAGGCTAGATGAGACCTCGTCTGCCAAATGGAGGTCTCTGCAGAGAGAAGACTCAGGCTCAGAAAATTACAAACCAAGATCCAAAGTTGTTAAGGCTGTAGGGTAAAGATAAGCTCCCAGTGGGAATTGAGTTCTGCGACTCAACAGAAGCTCATAGGAGATGTAATGTGTGAGCCAGGCTTAAAGAACAGATGGAGTTTGCATGGAGACGTGATGCAAAGTAGGTACAAGATGATGCTCTATGGTGAGGGCACAGCTTGCGAGAGACACTTCCCCAACACCTCCAGCTCTTACAAGGAAGAGCCAGACCACACCCGTGGTGGTGTGCATGTGTGTGGGAGTTAACAGTGATGGTAGGGCTGAGATAAACAGTGAGCAAGAGGCTTTAATGGGGCAGAACCCGATCACGAGAATAGGAAGGGAGCCTAAGAAGCTCCTTACTCCTTTTCCTTGCCTCCACGTGGGATAATCCAGAGGAGGTGACATCTACGGGTGATTTCAGTCTCTTCAGTCAAATATTCACCCCAGCAGAGGGTGCCTTTCCCTCTGCTGTCAATGAACCTCTAGCTCCCATATCCTTTGTTCATCTCTTGGCAGATATGACAGCAGCAAGGGACTGAATCTGTGTCCTTGGTGTCCACGCCTCCCTCCCGCCTGTCTTTGCTCAGTTCCTTGAGCTAAGTCCCATGAAACTTTATTTTTTAAATATTTTGTCATGATCCTGTCTCTTTGAGGGACCTGTAAATAACCCACGTTGTTCTTTAATGATTACAAATCATACCCAGTGGCTTCCCACGTGGCACTAGTGCTTAAGAACCCGTCTGACAAATGCAGAGGATGTAAGAGACATGAGTTCAATCCCAGGGTTAGGAAGATGCCCTGGAGGAGGGTGTAGCAGCCCACTTCAGTATTCTTGCCTGGAGAATCCCATGGACAGAGGAGCCTGGTGGGCTACAGTCCATAGGGTCACAAAGAGTTGGACACGACTGAAGCGACTTAGCACATACCAAGTGGAAATAAATGATTACAAATAAAGCCCTGGTTCTCTAGTAAGAGGTTAACCAGAATCAAGTGGAATGAGGGTGGACATATCTTATTTTAGGAAATAGATCTTTTAGTAAAAGCTGCCTCTGTTTGGGTTGTTTAAACTTGAATTTTAAGTGCACTAAGAAGTTTGCTGCTTAAAAATCATATGGCAGCTCATTTTTGTAAACAGCAGATCAGATCAGATCAGTCGCTCAGTCGTGTCCGACTCTTTGCGACCCCGTGAATCGCAGCACACCAGGCCTCCCTGTCCATCACCAACTCCTGGAGTTCACTCAGACTCATGTCCATCGAGTCAGTGATGCCATCCAGCCATCTCATCCTCTGTAATCCCCTTCTCCTCCTGTCCCCAATCCCTCCCAGCATCAGAGTCTTTTCCAATCAGTCAACTCTTCACATGAGGTGGCCAAAGTACTGGAGTTTCAGCTTTAGCATCATTCCTTCCAAAGAAATCCCAGGGCTGATCTCCTTCAGAATGGACTGGTTGGATCTCCTTGCAGTCCAAGGGACTCTCAAGAGTCTTCTCCAACACCACACTTCAAAAGCATCAATTCTTCGGCGTTCAGCCTTCTTCACAGTCCAACTCTCACATCCATACATGACCACAGGAAAAACCATAGCCTTGACTAGATGAACCTTTGGTGGCAAAGTAATGTCTCTGCTTATCTAGGTTGGTCATAACTTTCCTTCCAAGGAGTAAGCGTCTTTTAATTTCATGGCTGCAGTCACCATCTGCAGTGAGTTTGGAGCCCAGAAAAATAAAGTCTGACACTGTTTCCCCATCTATTTCCCATGATGTGATGGGACCAGATGCCATGATCTTCGTTTTCTGAATGTTGAGCTTTAAGCCAACTTTTTCACTCTCCACTTTCACCTTCATCAAGAGGCTTTTTAGTTCCTCTTCACTTTCTGCCATAAGGGTGGTGTCATCTGCATATCTGAGGTTATTGATATTTCTCCCGGCAATCTTGATTCCAGCTTGTGTTTCTTCCAGTCCAGCGTTTCTCATGACGTACTCTGCATATAAGTTAAATAAACAGGGTGACAACATACGGCCTTGACGTACTCCTTTTCCTATTTGGAACCAGTCTGTTGTTCCATGTCCTGTTCTAACTGTTGCTTCCTGACCTGCATATAGGTTTCTCAAGAGGCAGATCAGGTGATCTGGTATTCCCATCTCTTTCAGAATTTTCCACAGTTTATTGTGATCCACACAGTCAAAGGCTTTGGCATAGTCAATAAAGCAGAAATAGATGTTTTTCTGGAACTCTCTTGCTTTTTCCATGATCCAGCGGATGTTGGCAATTTGATCTCTGGTTCCTCTGCCTTTTCTAAAGCTAGCTTGAACATCAGGCTCCTTAATGTATTCTTTAGGATACAGCACACATGCATTGTTTTCTGCAAGTGGGGCACCCCTGCAGTGCAGATTTGACTATTTACAGGATGCATGTTAAGAAGAAGGAGAGCTCAATGTGGACCATGAATAGAAGGTTAAGTTCTTAAAACTGGAGCCTTGCAAGACAAGGGAAAGCCATATAAAGCCAAACCCCTTTTTCCTTTTCCACACCTGTACATGGCTTGCAGAAGCCAGCAAGACAAGCGAGGATGTAGCTGGAGTTTCAGGTGGGACGTTTCTTCCCTGTACCCACCCAACACACGTGCTGGTCTTGCTCTCTTGCTATGACATCAGGGTCCCCTTGGATGGAGCACAAGCCAGATTCTTTCCCATTGAAGAGTTTCAAAGAATGTCAGTGCCTCCTTAACACACACAAAGCCAGCCTTAATGAGTTGGGGGTGGGGTCGGGTGACAGTACTGCTGTCATGCCATCAACCTGCATCTGTGAGCCTAAATAGGAGCAGAGCCTCCTGGGCTTCCAGTCCAGTGTGTCTCCTGGGAACTAGATGGATGATGCCGTGAGAAGGGAAACTGCATAGAGCACACTAAACCCAGATCATTTTATCATCTAAACTAGGTACCAATAAAAATATTTGGCTAGAAGACTTTTTGTTGTGGGGGGAATAAAACCACAGCTTAACATAAATTTATTACAAAGCCAGTCAATCAATTCTACTGCCATTCAATCGGTATTAGTATTTTCATTAGGGTATTTCTATTCTATCTCATAGTTTTTTCACTGATATTAATTTAAAATACCCATCTTCCATGTCTCTACCTGTTCAGTCTTTCCTCTGGCTTCTTAAACATATGGAAGAGAGTTATCTTTGTCTATTAATTTAATCAGCTATGTCATTTTTAACTCTTAAAATTCACTTTCCTCCTTATTGGTTGTATTGGTGACTTCACCTGCCTCATAATTTTTTATTGGATGCCAGATACTGTGAAGTTGAGATTCTTGGGTGCTGGGTATCTTGTCTGACTATACATATTCTTAAACTTTTTTCCAGGATACAGTTCATTCCTTGAAAATAGTTTTGATTCTTCTGGGTCTTGTTTTTAAGATTTTTTAGGTGGAACCAGAGTGACATTTAGTCTCGAGTTGTTCTCCGAACCCTTGAGGCAAGGCCCTTCTGGGTACACTCCCCATTATGGTTTCCGAAGTTTGCTAGCTCTGTGCCTTGCCAATGTGGTATTCAGGAACCTAAGATAATACCAAATGTGGATGTTTATCGTCTGGTGTGCTTTAGGGCTGGCTTCTCGTGGTCCCAGGACTGTTGTTTTAGGAGCAGCGGGGTGGGGGTGGGGGGCGGGCATATGGAAGTCAACTGGAGCACTGCTTACTATTGCAGAGTTGGAAACAACAGAAGATTCATCAACAAGCATAGCTGATCAGATTGTGGACATCCACACAAGAGACTTTTGCATCATATAAAAGAATGAGGTATGTCTAAAGGAAGGTACTGGCCTGGAAAAATGGGGCATATTAAGTGAGATGTCATGAGATTACACTATGGAAAGTAGAAGCCAAAATTTGTTGCAAACCAATAAGCAGAGCATGACCCCAGAACTGTGAACAAGTATGTGGGTCTGACTGTCCAAACTAAGGAAAATGTCAGCAACAACATAAACTAAATTGTTAACAGTGATTAGTTAGAGGATTGCAGGAGGAAGGGTAAATTAGCTTACCCTTACTTGGTACCGTTTTTTAATTAATTTTTTGTCTTTTTTAGTATTTTATATATAAAAAACAACTTGTTTAAAGAAAAAACATTTGGGTAAAGAGGTAAATGACAGACACAACGCTCAGATGTGGGTGCCACGTCCCTCTTACCAGGTGTCACAAATCCACTTACGGCCATGTGAATTCTGGGCACATTATTAACCTCTCTGAATGTTGCTGTCTTCCTATAAGTCAGGGAGAATCCCTATTCTAACTCCCACCTACAACTGTTAAACCAAAGAATTAACACGTTGAGATAAAAATCACATGTGAAAATACTCAATAAACTAGAGTAATGCAGGAAAATCAGGCTGAAGAAATTATCTGTAAGCCAAAACAAGAATCAATTATATCTAACTTCCCTTTTAATATGAGGGCTCCCAGTTTTTACTAGGCAGGTGTGTCTCCTCCAGTGAAAGCTTTCTGGCAGGCAGTGCCCACAGACTGCTCTGGCTCCAGTTCAAAACACTCACAGGCACAAGTATAAGACCATCTTGCTGTGCAGCCTCGACTCGTAAGTGAAGGCTCTTCATCTAACGTACCCAATACTGTTTTTCTTCCTACTGCCTCCTGCTTCAGAGGGCAGGAATGCCACATGATGGCTGGAGTTGATTGTTTCCCTTTCCTGCCGGGATACACAGTTAGGTATCAGTGGCTGCCAACAGAATTAATGGTTCCACCCACTTCAACAATGGCTATCCTGACTCACAAACCCTGACTTCAGTCAGTGAACTTGAAACTGGGGAAGAACGTCTCACTAATGGTGGTGGAGCAGTAAGCCATCACAAGCAGACATGCGGATTCTGAAATTCATGCTCTTCTACCCTAAGCGTACATCTGCTGGTGTTCACATCAAAATACAAAAGTTGCACTAATTTTTGTCTCCTAGCTTTAATGAGGTATAATCTACTTCTTAACTACTAATACCACCTTATTTAAGGTACAGATATTCCGATCACCCCAAAGAGTTAACTCTTAATTCTTTGCAGTCAATTTCCCTTCCACAAGCTCCAGCCAATCAATCTGCCTTTGACTTTTCCAGCTCTTCATATAAATGCAATCACATGTAGTCTTGTGTCTGGCTTCTTTCACTTAATGTAGTGCTCAGAGAGTCATTCATGTTTTGAGTATCAGTAGTTCATTCCTTTAAAAAAGGAATGTGATGTATTTCGGGGCTGTGATGTATTCCAGAGTATAAATATACTATATTTATCCATTCATCTGTTTGTACCCAGTCATCTGATTAACACTGCTGTGAACAGCCGCATAAAACTCTCTGTTATGGCCATGAGTAAGCCTAGGAGTAGAACGGCTAGATGGCAGATGTGTTTCATGATTTAACACATTGCCAAACTATTTTCCAGAGTGGCTGTATCGCTATACATTCCCACCAGCCACACGTGACAGTTCCAGTTGCTCCAGTCATACCAACACTTGCTACAGTCAGTTTTTTAAAATTTTAGCCATTTTAATTACTAGTTTCTTTTTTATTTGCATTTCCCTGATGACTAATGATGTTAAGCATCTTCTCATGTGCTTATTTATCTTCTTTAGGAAAACGTATGTTCAAATCTCGTCTATTTTTAAAAATTGGGTTGTCAAGTTATAAGAAATTTTATAGATTCCTTGCTAGATACAAACCCTTTGAAGAGCATTGTTTTTTATGGTTGTACCTCACTTCATTACTGAAATGTGAGGATCTGCTTACAACAGGATTGGGAAGGAACCACTGACAGTCTGTGTGTTCATAAATCTTGCTAAGTTGGACACTGCTGCCCTGATTCAAGGTAGGAATATGGTCTCAGTATTAGGTGCCACAAAAACTCCATAAGCATAATTTCTGTCTATCCTTGCTAGCTATTTCTACGGGGACTTTAAGAGTTTTACATTTTATTTTGTTTCATATCTCGTCTTGGTGGTAATTAAGAACTTTTCTCAAACATTTCATCTAGCTTTTGAAATACATGGTACTTACTGGAGGATTCTAGATCAAAATATTAAAGTAAGTTAGGGGGTAAGACAAGGCAGACTGGCAGAAGCTTAGCTTCAGAAGAAGAGATCTAATACCTCCCTATAAAATATGACAGAAACTAGTAGCTCTATTGAGTATTTAAAACCATGACTTTATAACGCTGACCACAATAAAATGTGGGGGCTAGGGCAAAAGTAAGTTTTATACTGTTTAGCATTCACAGGGCCCTGGTGCCAGTGTCTCCCTTTAAACTCTTCTAGCTGTCTCCAAGTATTCACTCTCAAATATTTTGAATATGTGTGCATTTTTCTTTTAAATGACTTCAAAGGCTGTAACTACTAGACCATCACTGATTCTTAAAGGTTTTCTAGAAATGCTATTATTGTTTCCCAATGATGAGCACACATCAAATGTCAAAAAATAAAAATCCTGAGTTAACCTCAAACGTGTGCTCTAATCAGCTCTCTCATTTCCTCAGGGCAAAGAGTGGGATCCAGGATTGCAGAAGTGATGGCGATGGTGGAAGTTCTGACATGTGAGGAGCATTTCTGATTCTCTGGACTGGCTCTCCCGCTGGCCTTCACGGACAAGGCAGCGTCACACAGACACCCCATGTGTGTGGTACAAGCTGGCTGGACGTGGGAATGGTAGTATCACCCAGGGAGCCAGACACTGCTTTCTCCTTTATTCAACGTCAATGCACAAGTGGACTTCCTGTGGGGACGACTAAAGGGCATCCAGGAGAAGAGAAAGACCCTGGGGGAGACAACCCCACAGCAGAGACTCATCTTCACAAAAACGGCTCAATGTTGATTTCCACGCAGGAGCAGGGCATAGTCAGCTCGAACTTGGTGATAACATCGGGATGAAGGACCCCCAGCTTCCCGATGCTCTGACCCCGGGCAAAGATCTCCGCACATCGCCCAGGGAAGAACACAGGGCCTGCAAGACAGGGAGAGGAGAATCAGTGCTTCTCCAGGCAAAAATGTCAATAGACATTTAACACTGAAAGCTTGCTAGTCGCCTTTAAAAAATAACTGTTCTTTAAACTCCTGGCCGTGAAACCAGAGTGCAATCTTGCACTCTCTGGTTTCTTCTTAAAAAGAAGCATTTTCTTCAAGACACCCTTATAAGGAAAAGGTTAGGGGCAAACATGAAAATGGGGACCCTGTGTTTTTTATTGCAGTGGTCCAGACAGGATGAAGAGGAGGAGACTGAAGGAGTGGAGCTGGGAGGAGACTTGGGGAGGGGGGTGTGTGCAGACGTGGAACTGCTCTGAAAGATGACAAAGGGAAAATGAAATGTAAGACCAACTGCCACTGTGCCTGCGAAGAACCTGTTCTGAAACAGGTTCTTCATAGTAACACTTTCTGGATGCAGAGTCTACACTGAATTCACGTCCTGTTCAGAACAGCACTCTTTTCTACCTCATTCCACAGAGAAACACAAGCTGCGCTGTCTTTGGCAGGCGCGGGCCTTGGACCTGAATGTGACCCGCATTCCTGTGGGCAAGAGAACCTTCTGAGCAGTTCTGGCACATCTACTGTAAACCACGGCAAAGGCCAGCCCCAACACAGGGCTAGTCTGACCCCTGATTTACTCAAGACAGGTAGAAAGTTCCCTCTTCATTCTGGTGCCAATGACATGGATATGGCTGACTAACCCAGAAACAGTTCTTAAGGTTTAAACAGCTAAAAGACGAGCAGACAGACACCCAGGCACAGTCATGCCGCAACGCTCCACGCTCTGCTGAGGGAAAGCAAAGGCTGACTCGTTTCTCTCACCACCAGCTTGAAAATGGATCAGGTCCGCAGATCCCCACGGACTCAACCAAAACGTCTACTCGTATGAACTATAAAAACCCCGGGCCACAAGCCCCCAGCCTGCCGTTTCTGAGCGAGTGCATTATTGATGAAAGAGTAGAAACAGAGTCTCTGCTAATGGCTCCAAGGTCAGGACAATGAAGAAACACAGAACTGGCGTGTGGGGGGGGGGGGGGGAGTTACCATCAAGTCAGAGTCTGCTAGAGACTTAGGAAGGAAGGATGTTTGTTTCCATTCCTGAAAAACATTTTTAACTATCATTCTTAAAGAACCCCAAAGCAACCCAGCTGAAATATAAGGTGGTCTGCTTCTCAAATCTTTCCAAACTAAGTAATTTTGCTTTACTATTAAAAGCAAGAATTTCAATGAACTGCATTTGAAGTTCATAATGGTTTGGCTGTGTGCATTAATCCACACTTGGAGAGAGGGGTCACACGAAATAATACAGAAAGCATACTCATTGATAATGTATGGTCTTAATGACATACAAACACTGTTAAATCTGACAAAGATCGCATGTTTTAATTCTGTCAAAATAAAAACCTAACTTAAAAGACAAAACCAGGCCAAACAAACTTAAGTTTGACTTTGCTGGCAGTCCAGTGGTTAAGAATCAGTGCTCCCAATAGAGAGGATATGGGTTCAGTTCCTGGTTGGGGAACTAAGATTCCACATGCCATATACTGCAACCAAACAAACAAACAAAAAGACAAGACCACCCTCTCTCACACCAAATAAATCTTCAAATGACAAGTATTTAAAAGTGTTGGTGGTGAGCAGTATAACCAAGAATTGTAGAGTTACAACCCTTACATAGAATTCTATCTGAATAAACTACAGTATCTAAAAAAGCCTTATCTAAAAAAGCCTATTTTTAAAGGCCGTTCAGAGAGGAAGTTTTGAAGAACTTTTCTGATAACCTTGCTATGTTTAAGAATCCTCACTGTACCAAAATCCTTCCTTTTTATCTGTCTTCCAATTCCAATTTGATTGGATTCATTTTAACTGAAGCATAAAACCAAACTATTTTAGAATCTAAGCCAGATGTGCTGGTTCTACAATGTTAGCAAAATAAAGCCTGAGAGATAAGAACTTTGAATTTTTAGTTCATAAAACAACTTTTCAAATCAGCACTTTTTTAAGCAAAATTCAGTGACATTCTTCTTTAGCTAGCAAGCATGACATCGCCAGCTGGCCCTCTCTCCAGAAGCTGGCTCCGAGCTCTACTGGAACTCACTAACTGGTTAAAAACTTGATCAAACAAAAACATTCATCACCAGACAGAATGTTCCTCCTTTCCAAAGAAAGGCAAAAAGAACGGAAAATCATATCATGCATTATTTCAAATATATCCAAGTGTAGGAACATTGTCAATGACACCAATGTCAAAAGTCTCAGCCTTCACAACTGCCTGGGGTCAGGGGGCCTCCCTGCAGAGGAGCCGGGGCCCAGTGCAGGGGCTCCCAAGGGGATCCTCCGCCCTCTCATCCAATGCCGATCCTCCCCTGCCCATCCACACGTAAAAACTAAACCCAATGGGGGGGGAGGGGGGTTTCTGTATAACTTCACTGTGCCGAAAACCGTTTTAAACCGTGATGACAATTTTCACTTTTCTTGCCCTTTTTCATGTTTCACAAAGTCTTACGATGTTTTGATTGATGCCTCTGTTAAGTTAGTGGAAGGCTGAAGGTCTCTCTTCTTCAGACATAAGTTGAGAGGCACACAAAAGTGCCTTCAAGTTTGTAAGGGGTACAGAGAGACACTGTACCACCTGACTGATGTTGTATGTGAACCAGACATATTGAAAGAAAATTTCAAGTTACTAGAACATAAGCATTTCTTAGTGCTTTTAAAAAAAGTCTTCATGGTTCAAACCAAACTTTGCAGGCAGAATTGAATGGCTTCAAAGAAGGCCGGATGAGAGAGAGAAGTGCTTCACTAACAACAACAAAAAAGTGAACACGCCCCCGCTAAGGCAATTAGGGCCGAGTTCAAAGATGCGCGCGCCCCCTTCATCAGCAGGAGGGGCGCTCAGCACATCAGTGATCTCCAGCCAGGACCCAGGCAACCTGAATCGGTCTTTCCAGAAGTAAAAGAAATCACATCTGAGTGGAACCTAAATATGGGTCTAAGCTTATGAAACATCAGACCTGGATGATAGCCGGAGGCCCCTTTAATCTCACCGGCAAACAAAATTATTTCTGGAGAAAGAGAAGCCTACTGTGTCTAGAATCATAAAGTTGTTAAATTCAAGGGAAACCATGCTGCCTTGTGAATGGGAATTCTGAAACGTGAATTCTACAAACTGCCTTCTTTTAATCATTCATTTAAGCCCAGAGTTCCTGGTTTACTGTTGTACCAAGGTACATAAATACTACAATTTTCAACCTGTGCCCAAAACCTCTCCAGCCAAAAAGCCTCTCAGCCCAGTTTTCTACCCAGTTCCTTATGCTGATTAAACCTCAGCTTTGATGGTATCCATCACAGCAAAATGGCTTCCAACGGAAAAACAGATTTGGGGAAAATAAGTGTTCTCTGTTGAAATACATGTGGAAACCCAGACAAAAGAAACGTCAGTTAAGCACAAACAAGAATTTAATTTCCAGAACTTAGTGGGGTGTAAGTAAGTCCCTTAATTAAAGCTTTTGTAGCATCTCCTCCAGGTCTGTAATTGTCTCCCTGTGCTGAAACAGCAGGACCACTGTGAGGACCTTGGGGGAATTCTTGGGCCAGTAATCCGGCACAGCACCCAGTCTTTAGCACATTTTCTGGCTAATTGACCTTCAAAGAGTTTGTGAGCTCCCTCTCTTACTCGTTGCCAAACACCTTTCACAGTTTCTTTTTGCCCTCGTCTTTCTTTTGGAGTAATATTATAGGCCCGAAGTTTGGATAAGCTTGACGCATAGAGTTTATTCCTGTAATTGTGTGAAGCATCGGAAGCAGAAGCTTAAGGCGGTAACTGAGCAGACCCCTAATCTGAAAGCTCCTTGGTGTTATCAAGCATGAAGCTCTTACTTCCTTAATCTTTAACACCCCCCGTCCACTGCCCACCCACCACCCCCCTGCGCGCCATCGACTGTTTTCAACTAATTCATTTGATACTTTATTTAATCCAGCTCTAAAAATCCCCAACTTGCACAGTTTTACTTTTCCCTTTCTTCACATTACTAGTATATGCTTTGAGGTTCACACCCACATATTGTAACTGCCAGCAATCTGGTACTTTATCATTCAAATTTTCCATAATAAAAAGAACAAAATTAAAAGGAGGGTGAAGAACACTGGAGAAGGAATGTTGGTATATCATACACATCACAGCAAGTAACAGAAGGTATTATCATGAGCTTTAATAAAAATAACCATCCATAAGCCCCTGAATTCAGGGACAAACACAAAATGCAAAGTTATGTAGATAGAGTAAGGCTACTGGGCCAAGAGAAAGTGTTTTAAATCTGTTCTAAAGTGTTTTATATCTGACTATGTAAATAATATGGGGTGGGAGGAAGGAAAAATCACCTAACAGGCTGACTCTCGGGCCAGCACCCACCCAAACCCAATCCTTTCCATCTACCAAGTCCCTAATTCTAATACAACTAGATATATATAAAATTATCCAGTCCGAGGTCCAATAACCCAGCCTAGGAAATCACACGAAAGGAAAAAAAAAAAAATCCAGTGTTCCATTTCTGGAGGGAAACTGACAGATGGGGCGACAGGCCAAGAGCAGAATGGGGCTCTGATCATAATTTTCCACCAAGGACTTTTTCCTGGTTTCCCCCTACTTTTTGATAAGGTAGTTACTACGACTTACCATGTTGCCAGCACATCAACCTCACCTTCCTTTTCTAAATAATTTAAAGGAAAAAAGAAGACAAAATATAGGGCTTAAGAAAACTGACCACATACTTATGTGAGCAAGGTATCATTCTTAAGGGTGGTGGTTCTCAAAGTTTTAGAAGCAGTAGTTTTTTTTTTTTATTGTTTTCTGGAGTGCCTCAATGCAATGAGGGAGCACCCAAGGGGGAAAGGCACAATATAGGTAAGACATTAACTCATAAAAAGAAAAAGGTTTAGGAACATCAGGAGGAAAAACTGCTGTAACTACCACGATATAAACACACACGTTTTTTTTCAGATCTTAGTATACTCCAGATTGGAAGAAAAGTTCTCTGCAAAGACCATTTAATTTGTAAGTGGAGACTAAATAATTTCCAACTGGTAATATAAAACACCCATTTTCCCCAGACACACAGAAGTCTTCACCTTACATCTGATGTGAAATATTTATGGCACCTAAAGTCTTTAAAGAGAGGGGGCCTAATCCCTTGAGTGTAATGGCTATCTTTCATCCCTTTCTGAAGATCAAAAGAAAGAAAAGCCCCTTACACAACTTTACAGTGCTAATCCCAACACACCTGCAGACATCATTAACCCTTAAGTCTGAGGCAACTGGACAGGAGAGCAGTGCCAGGCCCACTTACCCCCACCGCACGGGCTCAGAGAGGGAGCCTGTGCTCACAGTGACATTCTATCAATCAGTTCAGTTCAGTCATCAGTCGAGTCTGACTCTTTGCACCCCAAAGGACTGCAGCACGCCACGCTTCCCTGTCCATCACCAACTCCAGGAGCTTACTCAAACTCATGTCCATTGAGTTGGTGATGCCATCCAACCATCTCATCCTCTGTCGTCCCTTTCTCCTCCCGCCTTCAATCTTTCCCAGCATCAGGGTCTTTTCCAATTAGTCAGTTCTTAGCATCAAGTGGCCAAAGTATTGGAGTTTCAGCATCAGTCCTTCCAATGAATATTCAAGACTGATTTTCCCTTAGGATTGACTGGTTGGGTCTCCTTGCAGTCCAAGGGACTCTCAAGAGTCTTCTCCAACACCACAGTTCAAAAGCATCAATTCTTCAGTGCTCAGCTTTCTTCATAGTCCAACTCTCACATCCATACACGACCACTGGAAAAACCATAGCTTTGACTAGATGGACCTTTGTTGGCAAAGTAATGTGTCTGCTTTTTAATATGCTGTCTAGGTTGGTCATAGCTTTTCTTCTAAGGAGCAAGTGTCTTTTAAAAATAAAGTCTGTCACTGTTTCCATTGTTGCCCCATCTATTTACCATGAAGTGAAGGGACTGGATGCCATGATCTTAGTTTTCTGAATGTTGAGTTTTAAGCCAAATTTTTCACTCTCCTCTTTCACTTTCATCAAGAGGCTTTTTAGTTCTTCTTCACTTTCTGCCATAAACGGTGGTGTCATCTGCATATCTGAGGTTATTGATGTTTTTCCCAGTTGATTGATGTTTTTCCCAGTTGATTCCCAAGATTGTTGATTCCCAGAATCAACAATCTTGATTCCAGCTTTTACTTCATCCAGCCTGGCATTTCATATGATGTATTCTGCATATAAGTTAAGTAAGCAGGGTGACAATATACAGCCTTGACACAGTCAAAGGCTTTGGCGTAGCCAATAAAACAGAAGTAGATGTTTTTCTGGAACTCTTGCTTTTTTGGTGATCCAATGGATGTTGGCAATTTGATCTCTGGGTCCTCTGCCTTTTCTAAAACCAGCTTGGACATCTGGAAGTTCATGGTTCACGTATTACTGAAGCCTGTCTTGGAGAATTTTGAGCATTACTTTGCTAATGTGTGAGATGAGTGTAATTCTATCAACAGGACAGGGCAAAACCTGCCCTGCTAATAAGGACTGGGTTCTGTCAGGGTTCTTATATCTCAGATATAAGAAAATGGATACCAAAGAGGTTAAGAAAACCAGCCAGCCAGGTAACAGTCAAGCTGAGAACCCAGTTCCTTCTTGAGTCTGTGACTTTTAGCCAAAGATGACTTTCTGAAGGGCAGATCTAACATCTACCCTCAGGGAACTCTGGGGAGTGATCAGCCATTCTAAAATGCTTTCCCAAGTTCTTAGTCTGCCTCTCCCTGTACAGACAGGACAGATATTATCATTCCCATTTTACAGATGAAGAAACTGGCACAAAGGGATTAAGTCCTAAATCACACTTGTGCTTAAAAAGGAAATCAGCAAAGTCCAGACTACCTAGCTTCTAACTAATGGAGAAATGTCTTCAACAAGGAACCATTTTTTTTAATAGATCACCACAATCACCTTATGACTAAACATTTAGAATCATGACTGCAAAATTTTCCAGTTTTACTTAGTATAAGGAAATTTATAATTTATTTCCATGGCTATCACCTTTTGATATTTGTCATTTTATTTACTTTTTTTTTTTATTACAGTGTAACTGACCTACAACACCGTGTTAGTTCCAGGTGCACAGAATGGTGACTCAATATTTCTATACATCACAAAATGATCACCACTCTTAGAATCTATTTTAAAGTCTAATCTTAGCTATGTTTCTCTCATACACACCAAGGAAAGACTGGGGGCTGGAGGAGAAGGGGCTGACAGAGGATGAGATGGTTGGATGGCATCACCCACTCAATGGACATGAGTTTGAGCAAACTCCAGCAGACTGTGATGGACAGGGAAGCCTGGCACACTGCAGTCCACGGGGTCGCAAAGAGTCAGACAACGACTGAGCGACTGAACAACAACAACAAAGTCAAAGAAACAGATCCAGCATGGAGTCAGGTTTCACTCTTCCCTGTTACAGGCTTACTGCTGAGTGCTCACGAGGGAGGAGGAAAGCAGAGCACAGAGAAGCTAGGTAATGCAGGCAGCTGACCTGGAAGCCCGAACTGCCCCTGAATCCTTGGCAGCAAATCCCACATGTCTTTTACTTATGACCTGAGCAACTGAACAACAATTCTAAAATAACGCCCTCATCCTATATCTGTCTTGCACTTAAATCATTCCCCCCCAAATTTTCACATTTCTTAAATGTTCATAGGACAGATACAGAATCACAACTTCAAAAATAAAAGGTATAGATCATCCTGCTTTCCAGGGTCAATAAAATGGGTCTTTCCAACTCTTTCATCTGATGAAAACCTTTAAAGGACAGCAAAATATGCAGAATTTATTACTTTCTCCACAGTTATAGTGAAAGAATAAAAACAACAATAAAGAGACTATTCTATGCTAATTAAAGAAAGACTGGAAATGTTGTGTATTTGAGACTGTATCTATAACTTCACAATTAGTTAACTTTTCAATTCAGACTTTTGGCCAACATGGAATAAACATAACTTCAAGCATGCCATTAGGACAGATGTGCTGTAGTTTCAGAATTAAATTTCAGCTGACAAGTAGGGCATGTTAGAAGAGAAAGAAGAGAATAATGAGATTGTGAAAACAAAGTACCCTACTTTCGACTCATCTTCCATCCCCAATAAAGGGAGTGACTTGGTCCCAGTGCAGCCCTGGCCAAGCCCCCAAGGACAAGCAAGTTACAGATGGAAAAAGCAAAGCACAAGAAGATTAGTGGACCTGCCCGAGGCAGGCAATAGTATAGGCCCAAGAGTGAGCGCCTCTGTGTGTGGCCTGAGGCACAGAAGGCCTATGAATAGTGTTTTCAAACTTTTGGTCAAGCTGTCCATTTCATGTGTGCAAACTTCTTCTGGCTTAAAATTAAATAAAAAAACAACACTTAAATAAAAGACCGACAACTGCTAGCCTTAGGACATAACAATATGCTCTGCAATATTATTAACATAATATAACATGGACAAACCTAGAGCTTTTCCAAGGAAAACGGCACTACGTTAAAAAAAAATCCCATCTAAGACAGGCTTCCTTAAAGAAGAAGTTTCAGATTCCTGAAACAAGGCTGGAATAATCTGAGTGGATAAAGAAGCACCACTGAAACACCATCTAAAAAGTGGAAGAAAGCGCACTGTTACGTTAGACCCTGTGGCAGAGGCTACTTCTGACACATTTAAACTCCTGCAGGATCTTAAAACTGGAAAT